>NC_066272.1:10000000-15945000 GCF_905404315.1 Leptidea sinapis
TACATTAAATACAAAAAAGTATTTATAACTAAAATTAATATTGAAACACTTTTAATATGAAAATATTGCCAGGTGAGAACCCTACTGAAGGGAGAGTATTGAAAGCCTCGCATTTCGCCTCGTATTTTCACGCAGAGCGCTTGCTCCCTATAGATGAGATGAAATGGTTAGCTTATCGGTGTTTAACTGTGATAGTTACTGCGTAATATGTTGATTATTAAAAAGGGTAAGTTGTAGAATAATAATAATTGTTAATAATTGTAATGATAGGTTTTTTTTGTTTATCTGAAACCTAGGATAGGCCTCAATAATTAGGTACGAATATATATATATATAGTGCTCAAATAAGTATAGTCATTGTATTTAGTGGTAATCAGTACAGTAAAAGCTCTTTATTCGCGGGGTATATGTTCCGTAAATATGCCGCGAATACAGAAACCGTGAATACGGAATGGTAATTTATATGGGATTATAGGGGATACGTTCCTAGGTGACAAAATAAAAAACAAACATATAAAAAAACAATTTAACTGAAGTTTTTGACCATGCTTATTAATTATTATCTTCAGGCTTTGTCAACGGTTTAAAGAATTTTGTATTTTTTTCTTGCTTGACAGTTTTTTAAAGGTCTTTCGTTTCAAACTGATATTGAGCACTGGCATTAGCAATTTGTCTTTGTTCTTCACTAAGATTTTTCAGAATTAAATGTCACATTTCCAGTGCTTTTTGAAGCGTCTTCTTCAATGGGCTGTGAATTTAACGTTTCCTCCAAGTCGATTTCAGTCAAATCTTCATCTTGCGATTCAAGCAACTCCTGAATGTCACTTGATTATATCTGTTCGTACCCATCTCGTCCTATTATATTCGAAATTTGGCTATGTTGGAATTCTTTTTATTAATATGCATGTACTATGTACCCATTACATCCGCGAATAAAGAAATCTTAAGCCGCAAATATAGGACTTGTGTCACGATTTTTTAATCCGCGAATAATGAAAACGCGAATGAAGGAAGTGTGAATAAGGAGCTTTTACTGTATTTCATTTATTTATCTGGTCAAGATCGCCGGAGTTCGTTGGATGAGGGCAGCGCAGGACCGATCGTCATGGATTTCTTTGGGGGAGGCCTTTGTCCAGCAGTGGACGTCTTCCGGCTGATGATGATGATTGCATTCTAATAATATTATAATTAAAAATATATAGGTTATTATTATCTCATTATAGGTACCATTATTTATTAGCTCTTTTATTTTTGGGGTATTACCTGGGGCATAGTCCGAGTTTCGTATCTCTATGTCAGTGGTGTGTAATACAACGCAATATTTATACAGACAGTTGAAAATTCAGTACCTAATAAATCGAATCAAATCATAAGTAATTGCTGTATTCATTATGTTCAAGAAACTACTACTCAAAGTAGTTGCGTAGTTACAATGCGGCTAAGAATTTTGGATTCAACCAAAAATTCGGAGTGGTAATAATTACGTCGTGATAATAATTATCAATCATATATTGTTGTATTAATACCTATTCAACTAACCATTATTATTTTACTTACCAAGTTAACGATGAAAATGATGAAAGAAAAAGATACGTCTGAAGATGATCCCAGGAACGATGACATCATACCGTATGCCGTGCAGATATTTTTATGGCGACAAACCACACCTTTCGTTCGACCAAAGTTTGGAAAAGTGCACGATGCAGCTTGCACGGTAAGGATTCTATTTAATTATTATGCTTTGTCATTAGCGAAGGCTGTCTCCCTTATGCGATTATTGTACTTGTGTTTCTTTGTTACTTATTATATTCTTTTTTTTTTATTATTATTTTGTTTTTTACTTAAGATACCATAAACCTATTGTATCAGTTTTAAAGATTAGCGATGATGATGCTGGTAAAGAAGAGTCGTTGAAATTATGGATGAAAGTTGATTTTTCTGAGGGATAAACTTTTTAATGTAAAATAATTTTAATAGTTCTAAATTTTTTATGTAGTATAAATTATGATTTTTGTGTACCTACTATAGCGCAATAAATGAATATTGTATTTAACCATATAAATACTAGTACTTTTATACTGATAAAGCAATTCGTGCGAAATCATTCCAAAATATTCAATACCCGAAATGCACAACGTTAATGTTCAAGTTTTCACTTGTCACCAGACAATATTTTCTCGAATTTTAAGTAAGTCGGACATTTTCTTACGTAATCTATTGAAACTCGCTATTTTGAGAATACTTAATTCTAAATGTAATTTCGGTTAAAATATCAATATTTTTACAAATTGATGACAAGATGTATAAATTGACATACACTAAATAATTAAAGAAATTGTGCGAGCAATTATTTATTGGAACAAATTACTTAAAATGGACGGAATGGAATAATTATCGATTATTTAAAATATAAGATAAGAGCCTCGAAGACAGGACCGACCAGGAACCACAAGCAGCGCTAGTTCACAAGCATTACGTATGGACCAGCCATCGCTTCCCTCGCACATATCTTAGTGAAGGTAACGAACCGCCCGCCCCACGAGCAGTGCTATTTAAACGAGCATGACAAGCCTTGCCCCGGAAACTCAGCTAAAAAAATCTTACAGATATTTGCTCACTAAATACCTCTACTCACAGTAAAAGTTAAACATTTATTTATTTATAATTATAAAATTCTATACAAGTTTATAGTATAACATCATATTATACATTTGTATATTTGCAATCATTACTTCATAAGTTGGGCTCATTGGTGAACTAGAGAAAAACTTCAGTAATTGAAGCGGAAAAGTGTAATTCTAATTTATCAACTTGACATTTGTGGAACTTTGTGTCGATATTGTCCTACCATATAGATGAGTTACTTGAGTTAAGATCCCCTTCATGAACGGTTTTGAACTTAAAGTTTAACTTCTCTCTAGATCTGCTCTGCTTCTGCAATGATCGCTCGTCGACAGGTGGGCTTAGGGTCATGGCCATGGCATGACGATGGGTATTACAGCACAGAGCTTATTCTCTGGTATATGATTAAAAACAATTGTGTCGCCAATACAGTGTTCCCACAGATTTATGTTTGAGAGGTTTTTGTTCTAGGCTAGCGATGGAAGCGATTTCACTTCCAACGGTTCCCACCATCCTTGCGAGCATTCATGAGTTTGCATATATTAAATAAACCAAGATTTCCAATAATATAGTTTAAAGACCAAATAATTAAACTGTAAATATATTTCACGGAGTTCTGGCTTCGCAATTACGATAATTCAACCACTGGTCCAATGACCATATGATCATTACCTTGAAATAGCCGAACTATAATTAGTTAGAAGTATAAATCTTTCAATCATAATTACAACGACTGTCTCACGAATTTTCGATCAGGCCACGTGTCCTGACGCCAGTATAAGATTTTATACCCTTCCCAGAAAAAAAACTCAGCGCCGCTAAGGAAGTTTTCCCTTTAAAAAAAAATTGACATCGCTAAGTTTCTAGCCCCCGTTCTTCTTAGGTCTGAGTAATACTTTTTCCTGTAAGTATTTTACTTTCAATAAGTGATTTCGTATCCCACATTGAATAAAAATATTTGATTTTGTAAGTGAATACTTCAAACTATTAGAATTTGAGAGTGAAGCCTAAGAAGAATTTTCCGCCGTTTCTTTGGGCTAGATTTCTTTAGCCAGACTCTAGCTAACCTAATGGAAAATTATTTTTTATACATGCAGTTCTGCCAACGAGCTCCAGGACATCACGTAAGTTGAATTTGGTTTATATTATTTTAAATTAGGAGTAGTTACACAAAAAACTTTCAGTACATGTTGTGATAATAATATTGACACACATTTTACACAAATTATCTTGCCCCAAATTAAGCATAATTAAATAGCCTGTGTTATGGATTGCAAGATAACGATATATTTACTACAATATACTTACTTAAACATGCATAAATACATATAAACATCCATGACTTGGAAACAAACATCCATATTCATCATATAAATGCTTGCACCTACCGGGATTCGAACCAGGGATCTCTAGTTTAGTAGTCAGCATCGCTAATCGCCAATCATCTCGGCTATACAGGTCGTCAATAATATGTAGGTAGGAGCAATATCTATGTAAAGATGTTAAATATAAAAAAAATTACGTTTTTGGTTACTTCAATTATTTTTCAGGAAAGACCTATTATTACTATTGATGTTTTTCACCTCTAACAATGTTAACTTTTGCTTATTTACTATCTAGTTTGATACTTGACATTTGACACTTGACAGTTTCAAGTTTGACAACTAAATGCTAACGGTTTGTTTGTTTTGATTTTGTACTGCGGGAGACTTGAAAGCAATTAATGTATTATTTACGTTACAAAGTTTTTTTTGGAAAATATTATTATTTATAAAAATACATTCGTAGTGCAAGTGTATTAATACGTAATTAACATTTCATGCGACTTATAACAGGAATCAAAAGAGGCATGCAAGGTGTGTAGTACTACTTATTGAATTGGCAATAACTTATTGGAATCCTATCAATTCTAGCATGAATTATTTTTTTTAGTCCCTCGAGAAAGTATTAGTGCAAAATCTTCGATTCGGTCTATCAAGTAGCCTTATAGAAGCCATTGATACAATACCGCGATGGCGCCTAATACAAGCTGCTTTGCCTCATGTAATGCACTCTTTGGCTTCATTACTGCACAACAGGTATGCCTAATTAATTAGCAAGATTCCACGATAATATAGCAAATTATATCTTGATCTTATCTATTTTCAAAACTCTTAAATAGACATAGTTCCTGAAAAATGTTCCAAGCCACAAACATCACATTTTAAGGAATTTATGTTTAAAGTTTAATAAATATTAGTGTATTCTATATCCAACCCACATGGGGTTGGTCTACTAACTCATGATGTCATTTAAAGAGTGATAGTAGGGCTGCCATTTTTTGTTAGTCTTTTAATATGAATCATGTGACCAGTTTTTTGTTCTTAACTCAATTTCGACATGATTGTGGTTTGGAACGTTTTTCTGGAATTACATTCAAATGTATGAAGAATTGCACATTGAATTATTTTCTATTCCCAGAGTGAAAGACAACATGCAATCCCTAGGAAATGTAGAGACAAAACTGCTCTACACACTACACTGGATTCTACTTGATGCATCTGATGAATGTGCTGAGAATGATTATGAAAATGGAAAGTACTACTCAAACCCTTTCCACTATCTTTTCTCTGTTCCTACTATGACAGTAAGTAATTTATCCCAAAATGTTTGTACACTGGTTGTTCGAAGTAAATCCATTGAACAGCATTATATTACAAATATTGCTTAGTAGATAAAATTAATTGTAATAAAACCATGTGTTGCCTTTATTAAGGCAGTACATGGGTGACTATTGATCGGGTCGGTCCTGGTTACCATTGACCATTACAGGACTGGCCCGAGTAACCATTTTAACCATTATTATTTATTACCAATGCATAGTAGAGATGCAGGACTGGTTACTCGGACCAGCCCTGTAATGGTTATAGGCAAATGGTTCATGGTAACTAGGACTGGACCGATCAATGGTTACTTGCGTACTGCCTTACTAAAGGCAACACATGGTTTTATTGCAATTAATTTTATCTACTAAGCAATATTTGTAATATAATGCTGTTCGATGGATTTACTTCGAACACTGTTTTTTTTTATATATTATATACAGTGTGGAACTATAATGGCAACACTTAATGACGCTGGGGAGAGCTATCTAACTTTTATCATAAAACAATAATTATTGTAGAATTTTTAGAAAAAAAAATTTAATCACTCTTATGTGTTCTCATAATACGGCATAATGTAGGTGTCAGTGCCTATACTAGCGCGCGACTACTAGATATCCTACAGTTTGTTCCGAAATTATATTATGGTAAATCAATTTATTTAGGCGAACTATGTATTTTACTTTTGAATATTTTTTTATGGTAACATGTTTATTTAATGTCGCCATTGTGGTACCACACTGTATATAAAATTGTGTAACCAAAAAAACAAAATATAATCTTCCAAACAATTATTTTGGAGTTTGCAGTCATTGTAAATAAAAATATTTGATGTCTTGCAAATATATTAATATTTTATTTCCTTCTAGCTTTTCATATTTTTATTTGCGCCAATATCACATCATTTGAAAGAATCAGATTTCACATCAAACTACAGGCTAGAGAATGGTCTTAAATTGTGGCAAGCTCTGTGGGAATACAGACATCCAGATGCTGCTTGCTTTACAACTCTTGTGAAACCCAAGCCTAAACCATTCGGTGGGAAATATTCCAAAAAGAGTCATCCAGGAGATATTTTCTTGGGTCGTAAGTATATATGCTGTTTTTAAAATCATTTATTTTATCTATAACTTAATGGTTATGTTATTGAATGGGAGAGAACAGAAGCAACAATTTTTACAACCTTCTCTCTCTTGCACTGGAAAATTGTGATCACTGACAAGGCCCTGGAAAGTCTTGTCAGAAAACTTGATGCAAATGTTATTGGGGATGACTTAAAATGAAGCAATGTCTCTTTGGAATGTCAGGGTCTTGATTTTTATTTATTTTACTGTGCTTTATCCCCAATTGTTTTATGCCACTAGTCGTATCCCTTTTACCAATGAGCCTTGCATCTATATGACAACTTCAATATTATCATCAGCATAAGTTCCATACATCGACTTAAAAGAGTGGCAATGAGTTTCTTGCCCCAAAATACTTTCCCATAGTGTTGGCAAACATTTTAAAACATTTATCTTTGAAATTGATTTGTTTGTACATAGTAGGTGTTAGATTGCACAACCTTGGGAATGGTATAAGAATTTTTAAAGGTTTCATATAGAATTTGTTACAATATTTCCAGGGAAGTTCTCTAAAGAAGAGGGGGTTATAAATGGAAGCCCACCAAGTCAAAATATATCAATCTCACAGTCTGAAGCCCCATCAAAACAAGCAAGCACAGAAGAAGAGCCATGGTTATCCTCACCAAAGGAAACCATATTCCCTGAAACTATTCCTGAAGAGAGTTCTAGCACTGAAGAAGAACATGTGGTAAAAATAGTTGTAATACTATTTATCCTTCCGAAATCGGCACTGACCCAGGGCACTAGAGTTTTCAGATACACAAAGATATACAAAACAGAGGGTGCCATATATGGCACTTATTATGCTTAGATGGTTTATTTTGCATGGTCTTATAGATTGTTTCAATATGTTTCAGATGCATTCACTCAAATCATCCTAATTATAAGCAATTTATTAATAAACGTAAAATAATACGCTTAGACAGAACGCTGCGCGAGCGCCAAAACCACGCCGATCTGAGGCATAGAGGAATTTCCCGGAACGGAAAGGTTAAATCTACATCCCAGTGTGGGGCCCCTAGCAGACCATTTTGTGACAGATTTCTGGCTAATAGACTCTATATATATATATATATATATATATATACATAATATTATATTGTTATGTATTTAAATGATCATACAGATTTTGTTGAGTGTGATTCTTATACATATCATATTAGCTTAGAAGTGTTGTCAAAAGTTATTGCTTTTTGTCTGTTCTATTTACTCATGTTCCAAACTTAAATTTTTCCTCAGTCTGAACTTTGTTTTTTTTACAGTTTATATATAGGCTACCATCCGAATCCAACTATGGGGGCACAAACAGAGGTGCCTACACAGTGTATGCGGCGGATCCAAGCTTATTTCAAATTCGGAAGCCAGATACACCAAAACCAACCCTGCCTGGAATAAAACCATTGCCACAGATTACCAAAATGAGGTTAAGAATATTAGATTTATTATTAAAGCATTACTGCTGTTTTGAAGTTTTAATATTATCACAGAGTTAAGCATTTGTCAAACCAAGCCGAAAACCGCGTGAGACGTGGGACGCGATGCGCTGCGATTTGCCCGCTCTCTCATTCTCGCATTTGGTGATAAAAATTCCCTCGCGTCGTAAATTAAGGATTCTCAATCGGAAAGTATCTCTTATGACATCATAGCTTAAGATTGCTATTTTATGAAAGCAGGTGACATTAGTCGATCCACCTTATGTAAAACGCTACTAGGCTATCTGTCCATAAAATTATCAATATAATTTGAGATGGAACATAGTACAAAACGACCTAATTAATAGCGCGTTATAGTACTTTACTTTAATCAGAGACTTTCGAAATTACATCTCATCTGCCAGGAATTATTAATCTCAAATGTAATGCCGCGTAAATTTTGCGGTAATTCAACTCAGTATTCGCGCCAATTTGAACTCGTCCGTATAAAATTAACGTTGATGTTATCGGCGCGAGCAAATCTTGTCCCTCGTCGGATTTCCTTTTGAACAACATAACTGATAAGGGAGATTGCCCTTTTCAGTAACCTAGTAGGGTTTTAGAACAAGAAGAGCCTAAAATTTAACGTGATAACGCTTCCATTATTTACATCATGCATTGCCGATCAAGTTTAGATACTTCGAGAGTGCATGTGACTTCATGAAGTATTAGTTTGACTGGGCTGTTTCCGCACTTAGCCTCTTGATTGGGCCATTGTGGGTGTCAGTTACTCCTTCTTACTCCAACCAGCCCAGGCCGTCCAATAAAGCAGGATTCCGGGAGCGTTAGTAGATTAGAGTATTCGTGCCCTTTTCTTCTGCCCGTATGCATCCCCTGCATAAAGAACCGTCACATCTATGATATAAAGATGCATACACCAGTTTCTATCTGTACTCACGACTCGTACCGAGAACTGTACTATTCAGGTTAAGATTTTTACCGATAAATTGCATGCATTTAACTGCATAATGATTGGAAGAGGACAAACGAGCTTACATACCATCTTAGCTCTAAACGCGGTACCCTCTTGTAACACCAAAGCATTGCCGTCCTTATAAAGCGTCGAATAAGTACATATTAATTCGGAAACCGAAAACAGCAGCTATTACGTGGCGGGCGAGGATTGAACCGGGAACAGAGTCAACGGCTGTACCCATTGCGCCACATCTTCACGTTCTGTAGATAATATGTTTTTTGTGTTAAATATGTTAATTTTTTGACAGTTCGTCAGATAAAGAATCGCTTTCGGACAGCTGCGGTGTCCCCGGCGCTAAAACAACGCACACTTCTACCGAAAAAGGTCCATCGGCGAAGCAAGCCAATGTAAGATTTTTTTTATAATATTTTTTCAACACATACTCGTAATGTGAGCCTTATTATATCGTTTTTACGGCCATAAACCGAACTGTAACACACACGGACATAATAATACAACACACCAGTGCATAATAGAATAATTATCCCTACAAAGTTAAGTTAGTAGGAACCTAACTGCCAATTAAATGAGAGTAACGAGACAGCCGTCT
The DNA here is from genome assembly GCF_905404315.1 of Leptidea sinapis. Classification (NCBI taxonomy): domain Eukaryota; kingdom Metazoa; phylum Arthropoda; class Insecta; order Lepidoptera; family Pieridae; genus Leptidea; species Leptidea sinapis. The sequence goes on from NC_066272.1 coordinate 10,009,387, forward strand.
CTTTCACATAATATTTTAAAATGTTCTTACTTTACCTACTTTCATAAATATTATGATAAGTTTACTGTTGCAACTTACATCTTTATTTATTGTTGTTATAGCAACAATACTAATTCACTCACTGTGTTGGTTCGTGAGTGTGTGTACCTACAGCTCGCTGGTACACGGAATGAAAATTAATTTTTAACTATTTGATACCTTGCTACCATGTTGCATAAGATTCAACACAGATATTTTATTTACAGGTATCGGCAGCAACTATATTAGACGTGGCAACACTACGCTGTTTGTTTGCACCGCAGTGGCAAGAAGAGGGGGTCTACTGGGCTCTGTATTACCTATACAATAGGTAACTTACTATCTACAGATAGAGATAAATTACTACCCTCTACTGTCAGTAATTAGCTGTCAATAATCTGAAGCTGTCCCAATATACCCGATAAGTCATTCTTATCGCTTTATATTGGGACGCGTGAATTGAAATGTCCATACAAACTTCTATCGCTGGTAAGCTATACGTCGTCTCATTAACAGACAGCGTGTAGGGATAAGGTGAGTTACCGTCGATAAGTTTATTGGGACAGAAAAGTCAACGATAATTACGATGTTTATCTCAAGTAAGAGATACTGAATATTGGGAACGGCCGTAAGTGGACAGGTCTTGACGACTTGAAGAGCTAAAATGTATTTAAATCATCTATAATGTATTACCCTTGTTTACAAATATAGACCTAACTTAATTATTTACTTAAAATATTATGAGCGATATATACCTGCAATGTTCTTATAAATAATACTTCTTCTGGCGCCATCTCCTATCGAAGGTTGGCAATCATTAAAGCTAACTGGATTTTGTTCACCACTGCCAGTGGTTTTGTACTCATGTTGAACCACTGGCGAAGGTACATACGCCAGGATGTTCGTCTGCAGCTAGGTCTTCGTTTGCCTTTTATCTTTCCTTGTATTATGAGCTGTAGCAGGTCATGGTAATGGCGACCCCAGTATCAGCTCGTTGCGTAGAGATGTCGCTTCATTGTGTGTCTTTTACCGCATTCTTCCACGCACTACAAACCTGTCGAATGAGCTTCCTTGTGCGGTGTTTCCGGGACGATACGACATGGGTACCTTCAAAAAAAGCGCGTACTCCTTCCTTAAAGGCCGGCAACGCTCCTGTGTATCCTCTGGTGTTGCAAGAGATTGTGGGCGGCGGTGATCACTTAACACCAGGTGACCCGTACGCTCGTTTTTCCTCCTATTCCATAAAAAAAATGGCCCAGATATTGAAGCTTTCTCCTTTGTACACATTTGAGTAACTCTATGGACTTTTCCATTCTCTTCAACACGTTGGTATTGCGAATGCGATCTGTCCATGATGTTCGTAATATTCGTCTGTATACCCACATTTTGAATGCTTCCAGCTTGTTGCTTATCGCTTGCGTTAATGTCCATGCTTTGCTCCCATACATTAAAACTAAGAAACCATACTGTTACCACCGTGTTACCCGTATCCGAAGGGACAGTATTTTTAAATATTTAGGTTTTTAATTTTACTTAGTTCACTGAAACTGACTGAACTCGATGAAAATCAGTTTGTAGTAAGAACATTTAATTATAATAGGCTAGGTGTTTACTAAGGTTATTAAATATGGTGTCGACCTCTAGGTGTCTATTTATGACCATCGGTTTGATTTGAGCTCAAATCGATAATAACAATAATTATTGACTCAATTATTTTCAACAAATGATCTAGTTCAAAACTAGGAATAGCCTGTAGGTACTATTGATTACGATATATTTTGTACAATATGCATACTTGAAAATACATATTATACTACCTACTAGACCCGACAGTCGTTCTGATCATAATAAAAAAATATATTAATTTTTCTAAAGCCATCGTAAAATGAAAGTCTAGTCTAAACCGATGAAAGGGGTAAGATATGAAATAAAAACGGTTTTATATATTTTCATTAAATCAGCTCAGTAGCTATTAGCGTTTATCCCGAACATCTACGTGACACGAGATTTTTATATTTATACCTACTACCAGGAAACATCGCATTGTATTGCAATATAAAGTAATAAAAAAATGGGTTATAAAAAATGGATGATGACCGATTCTTAGACCTACCAAATGTATCGTACTATCGTAATAATCATTATATTCGATTGCCATCTTGCAACTCTATTGCGTATCTGTGGATGGAATAGAATATTAAAATTGCGATACAAAAATAGGTGTCGATCGTAGACGGGTGAAAATTTGAAGTTGTATGATATTTTTAATGCGTTTAATGATTAATCATAATAAAATAAAAATAAAAAAAAATGCCAAAAAACAATATTTAGGGGTATGTAAAATAGATGTTGGCCGATTCCCAGACCTACCCGATATGCACACAAAATGTCATACAAATCGGTTCGGCCGTATCGGAGGAGTTTGGTAACTGTTTGTTACCAGGACACGAGATATTGTATATATAAGAATAAACATTAACGTCTCGGTAGCTAATAATCTATTAAATTATTTATACATGCTTGACGTTAACATTTTATACATTTTTTTTATCACCGCTTACCAAATCTAAAAGTACCCGCAGATAAACTAAACGAATCACTAGACACTTGAAAATTCACTATTAAAACACAAATAATTTTCAGGTTACGAGATATATCCGACGACGTGTCCAAGCAAACTCAACCTCGAAAGCGTAGCAACTCATTGCCCATCCCGAAAATAGAAGTATCGGTATATCAAAGTTCTGAGATCAAAGAAAGGGACTCCTTAAAGAACTTTATTGAAGTGCCTGATTCTAGAGATCTGCCGCTGACAGAGGTACCCTTCTCACACGCCAAGATTGACGATGATAATCTCATGACAAGAAGAGCCAGCGAAAAGATCAAACGTAAAATGAAAATGTCAGATCTGAAAGCGTTCGTTGAGACAAAATTGCTGTCAAAATCTGAGAAGGCGCTCGAAAAAATTGGGAATGATGATCATAAATTTAGTTTTCACACTGCAGTAAGAATGATATCTGTACATATTTTTTATTTTATTATGTTCCTTATTAATTTGTTAACAAATTTTTGCGAGATTTAAATGTCTTTATGTTGCAGGAGTACCACAGATCGCTGGATAATTCAGAGGAAAGGCCGAACTCCGCCTTGGGTAGCCATTTTCCCCAAGTGGGTACAAGGTTGACTGGAGATTTCCTGCATTGCAATCTTGTTAAAGGCAAAAGTATGCCAAGTCTAAGGTGAGAAATTCATTTTTAAAATTCATATTTGGTAGTTTTTGTTTTTTTTTTCTCAATCTGAAAAAGATCTCATTACTGACTCCGAATCTAATTAATAAATAATTTTACTGTTTCTTAAGCTTTTAATACAGTTGGCGTTTTTTGACTTATTACGATATAAAACGCCGTAATGCCGTGTCTTCGAAATAGTTGAATAATTAACAAACGTTTAGCTGTAGTCGGTCATTAATACTAATTGTTAATAAAAATATTCTATCTGTATATTTTTATATACTTCTAATATCTTTAGCACAGCATGATTACACTTGTCTCTGGTATTTATCAATTAAAAATATATTTTTTTCTCTTTCTCCTGTCTTTATGATGCTTATACGCTAATATTACGGACGAACGATAACTAGCTGTCTCATTGATGAGATTGCCTCAAATGGGTAAGTGTAAGTCTAATGCAGGTTACAAGCTTACTTGGTAGATATAGGTATATTCGTAGGCTTCGTATGCGCACATTGTCTCTTATATTTTAATCGCTAAAGCTAGTGACATAGACAGTATTAAAACGTGCAAACAGTATTGCCTATAGTGCTTGCTCGCTCACACATGAGTGCGTCTAATCATTTACTGTTGCTTATATTATAAAATATTTAATTATATTCTAATATATATATATATGAGCATAAACAAAACTAAATATATAAAAATAATTAAATTTTTTATGCTTAATATTCACAGCCGCAGTTTTAAATTTTTATGTTGTACTATGTCCGAAGCTTAAGCGATAAATATAACTTTATTTCAACTTAGATAGGCCAAGATACAATAATTAGTAATTGAGTTTAGCTTAGCTCATTAATTAGACACTGCACATATTAATGTTGTATTAAAGTGAAAAATTAAACAGTAGGTAACCTATCCAATATTTTTTTATATTGTGTCGCATATAAAATAAAACTGGCATGATATAATGTATGATATGAAGTCATATTAAAAAAAAACAGTTTAACATATTATGGCACTGCATGCGCAACATACATTTAACTTTATATTTCAATATAGTTAACGACGGGCGACATGCTGTATCTTGGAATTGGTAAGTTGCAAGGTAAAAATGAGTTCATTGAAGATCAAGATCTCCTCCGCCTCTCATTTTGCTATACCTAGTTCTGGAAACTGAAATAATCTCGGTGTTACCTGATCAAGTATATATATTATAATGGAGGAGAATAATTATCTGCCAGCAATCATAAGACTTATGGTTTTAAAAATATTTATAATGATTTAAATTTATTATATTTCTGTATACTTTTTACTTTTTAACATTTTTTTCCTTTTTTATGTACTTGGGCATTATGCCGTTGCCTAAGACATAATATCGTGTACTTTTTGACTTGATTTCCCGAGGCTTTTTCTAAATTATTGTGATTTTTATTTGGTCGTATACAAGACGTTAAAAAAGTAACACATTTAACAAAATTGAAAAAAAAAGAGACATAACGTACCCAATTGTAAAAGTTGGGATACCTCTGCCTGCAGTCATTTTAATTTTTCCCCGCCCACACACCCATTTCATTCATGTACCTGCGAAGGGCGACAAACAACGAAATTATCTGTGATATATTCTTTAATGGTAAATTTAAATTCAAATATTTTTATTTAAAATAAGATGTGATATCATCAAAAGTACGCCTCAGACCTGAGAAGAACGGGCGCAACAAACTCAACGGGCTTTTTATTCTTTTCATAGAAAATATGGTTACAAAGTAATATCATACAATTAAACTTATTATTTAATAGCCTGAGGTCGCTCCGTTCCCAATAATAATAATAACTTTATTTCCCAAACATTACAATAATCAATAATAGTATTACAAGTTACAAATGTGTCTAAATTATATTATTCATTATTTACATACCATACAGGGAGCAAAGACAGCTAAACTAGTATGAACTGTGTTTCAGCTGTCAGTGACTTCTCGGTAATTAACCAATAATTACTTGTAGATGGTATGTGTAGATATTTTCTTTACAAAATATTCTGTATTTTAAAAAGTATAACAGATACCTAGCTCCGCCATTTTTGTATATAATAGTTGTTTGTATATGATTTAAAATTTTAAAAGATATAGAAATTTTTAAAAATCTTGTTTACAGGGGCTTTCCGTTTATCATATTTTTAGAAATTGCGTTCTTATATTTTTGATAAATTATGTCTTTAAAACGTTATATTCACCAATGGTTGTTTTTACGATTTATGATTATTGCAGATATATAGGCGAGATCAAAACAGAAAGAGCCCAAGGCATAACAAACATGCCAGCATCACAAGCTCAAAAGAAAAACAACCCCATTATTACTGTAACTGAGCACACGCCGACACCGTCGCCTGACTATCTATCTAAGACAAGACAGGTAAATCAGAATTTGAATTTACACCATTTTCGTCGTTATGCAGCTAATAGTGGTGGTTTACCAAGAGTTGATGATAAAATCAATCATTATTATTTATGATTTTTTTACATTATTGGACCATATTAACGCGTCTCAAATAGATTTTCTGGAATAGGAGGACAAATGAGCATACGGGTCACCTAGTGTTAAGTGATCACCGCCGCCCACATGCTCTTGCAACACCAGAGAAATCACAGGAGCGTTGCCGGCCTTTAAGGAAGGTGTACGCACTTTTTTTTAATGCACTCATGTCGTATCGTCCCGGAAATACCGCACAAGAAAGTTTATTCCACAGCTTTGTAGAACGTGGAAGAAAGCTCCTTGAAAAAAGCAGTGTGGAGGACCGCGACACATCCAAATGGTGGGGATGATATCCTAACTTGTGGCGTGTAGTGTGAAGGTAGAATTCGGCGGCAGGAATCAGGTGAAACAGCTCTTCGGAACACTCCCCGTGAAAAATGTGATAGAAGACACACAATGAAGCGACGTCTCTACGCAACGCCAAGTGATCCAGCCGTTCAGAGCACTGGGTCCCCAACAGTTCGAGCTGCTCTGCGTTGCGCACGGTCAAACCGATCGTGCTGAATGGATCAAGTTGCATGCTTTGAGTATAGGTATACTTTTACTAACTAACTTAACTACCCCAACTTCCTGTTGAAGCTATTATTACTTTCTGCATCTACTAATATACTTGTAGTACCCACGTACTTACTTAGCCGCTCTGTATTGTAAAATTATTCAGTAGAAAAATAAAATTGAATTGAAACAGTCGTCTGTTATATTGTTAAAGGCGAATCAATCCAAAATAGACCTTAACACCAATACACTTCCTTTTTGAACACCTTTCAATTCCACTAGTACTGCATGAGAAAATGGGTGGCGGTGATCACATATACTGTGATATCTACTAACTATAAATCTGAAAATAAAGGTTAATTTCTCATGGAAATGTGCCTTGAGACACAATTTACATAGACTAAATTTGGTTAATATAGATGGAGAGCCAATGACTATTTTTTGTAAACACTATAAGAACCACTATATTACTTACACATTTACGGAAACTATTAAAACCTGTTATGTTCTAGGGTTCATTAGAATCGCAAATGGATTCGGTAAGTATACAAGGGTCTCAACACATCCCAACACCAGAACGGAAGCCAAGCTTGACGCGATCACAAACAGACTCCAATATCAGCTATATCGTGGAAGAAATCCATGAAGCCCCGGGATCGGTTCACTATATTACTAAAGATGGTGATATTGATCTACAAGTAGTGCTCAAGGTACATAATATACCATAGTTCTTCAAGCTAAGAGTTTACCCAAACCCCAAAAGTTGGCAACGAATCTCTAAACCTTGGTAGTGCAAATGTCAATGTACAGTGCGTTTCACTTAATATCCAATATACCTTTTTTCCTCAAAAAAATAAATAAACTAAGTATCTCAACCAGTAGCTCTAACTATGCAAGGAAATGTGATTCATTAAAAAATGTTTGATATTGAATTAAAACAATCTCTGTCAACTCAACTCAATGAATTTCAGTCGGGGCTACTAATCACATTTAACACATAAAAATCATTAATTAGTATATTAACTTAGAACAATACCACGATGGAAACTGGCTGTAGTAGTTACATTTTGAAACAAGTGCGGAAATTATGTTATTGGTTTACGAGTCCCAAGCCGAAGCAGCGACTCAACAAAAGAACAGTGGAAATAACAATTCTTCACTTGCACCGAACGACATTTTTAATACATTTGCGAAAAAATTAAACAAAGAAAGAAAACTAATGAACAACAATTTAATACTTGCATAAGTAATAATCACCTGAAATTAACCTGAATTGGTTTTGAATTGAACAAAAAGCACTGAACGTAAAATAACTTTCGCTAAGCTAAATACTCATGGAAAAATATTCTTACGTAGGTATTAAAAAGTACATTACGCACTGAACGGTCATTATGCTTGCCAATTATGGTTTTGCCTATCAATATTCATGTTATAGTTGCTGCCACCAGGAATAATGTTATCAAGGGCAAGAAAGAGTCCTCAAAACGACTCATTTTGAATCGTCATCATTATCTTCCAGGCGGTGTATTTATATATAAAACGAATCAGTTTGAATCGTCAACATTATCTTCCAGGCGGTGTATTAATATATAAAACGAATCAGTTTGAATCGTCATCATTATCTTCCAGGCGGTGTATTTATATATAAAACGAATCAGTTTGAATCGTCAACATTATCTTCCAGGCGGTGTATTAATATATAAAACGAATCAGTTTGAATCGTCATCATTATCTTCCAGGCGGTGTATTTATATATAAAACGAATCAGTTTGAATCGTCATCATTATCTTCCAGGCGGTGTATTTATATATAAAATGAATCAGTTTGAATCGTCATCATTATCTTCCAGGCGGTGTATTTATATATAAAACGAATCAGTTTGAATCGTCATCATTATCTTCCAGGCGGTGTATTTATATATAAAATGAATCAGTTTGAATCGTCATCATTATCTTCCAGGCGGTGTATTTATATATAAAATGAATCAGTTTGAATCGTCATCATTATCTTCCAGGCGGTGTATTAATATATAAAATGAATCAGTTTGAATCGTCATCATTATCTTCCAGGCGGTGTATTTATATATAAATTGAATCAGTTTGAATCGTCATCATTATCTTCCAGGCGGTGTATTTATATATAAAATGAATCAGTTTGAATCGTCATCATTATCTTCCAGGCGGTGTATTAATATATAAAATGAATCAGTTTGAATCGTCATCATTATCTTCCAGGCGGTGTATTAATATATAAAATGACTCAGTTTGATTCATCATTATCTTCCAGGCGGTGTATTCAGTATCTACGATGGACAGTTTCTATATCACGATAAGAGTTATGGAAGTAATGTTAAATTTAGTTGATACACTCATGGAAATAGGTGTCCATAAGAATTGGCAAACAGACAAGGTACAGGATCCTAAACCCGAGTCAACAGACCCCATGAATGAGTTCAAAGATAAGGAAAGCAAGGTTTGTGTTAAATAATTTATTCATTTCTAATAGTCTACCATTACCTCAGAAATTTTAACTAGCAATAAACTGATTCTTGTAATTTTAAATTGCCGATAACACGTCTGTTTCATAATGAATACAAAATAATTACAAGACATCGATGAATATAGTTAATACTCCAGCTCTATTAGAAATAACACTAAGGGCTAATTTTGCATCAGAAAAAATGCTAACTTCAAGCTGTGGTTACTATTCTATTTTTTAGAAAAGTTTATGAGCGGGCAACTTTAAAAAGGCCATATAAAAATAATATATTTATATGTATAAACACAGAGATTAGACAGACTTATGTACCAGTAGAAGGGATCTTGCACTGGGTACGGCCATGTGGGTAACACAAGGAAACTATTTCTGCCGCAAGGCAGTAACGTGCGAGCATAATTGTGTTTCGGTATGGAGGGTTTGCGATTAACAGCCAAAATCGTATATAAAAAAGGTAAATAAAGCGTATATTAGAATGAACGTTCAATTTTTTCTTTCAGGACCGGGATTCAGACATTAGATATGCCCACAGTCAAGAGTCAACGAATATTGATGCGTCAGAGAGCAAATGTAGACCAAGAGATGATGAAAATTTTGACTGCCCGTATTATATGATTATGCATATTATTTTAAGGTATTGTTTATAATTAACATTCTCGATTAGGTCATTCACAGCTTTACCTTCGATCAAGTGACACTCATACTTGTTTAATAATTTACAAAAAAAAAAGACGTTTTACAAACTAAATATTGTGTAAATTTCGTTGTGTCAGTTCTAAATAGTATCTGTCGGCGTTACGCCAGGGTTTCCTTGGTCAGGGTCCATCATGAAGAAATACAACACTAAGAATTTCTCAGTTTATTGAAGCACAACTGCTAGTATAGATATGAACCGTCTTTACATAAAACAATCGCTTTTATAGCTTCCGTACAATAGATGAAACAGAGTAGATACAACTTCTTTTAAGACACAAATAAAATTAGGTATTGTAAAATAATTCGTAAATACAGCTCAATAAATGTTTTAGAGAATTTATATAACTTCAAATTATTTATATAATAAACTATTATATAAACAATTTGAGTTCATTTAATTTGTACAAATTTTACGAAATAAGAAGATGGCACTGCAAACAAGTTTCGAAATACAATTAAGAAAGACTTATTGCATAAAATTATAAAGTTTGATACAGAATAACGATATTAATTCTAATACAAATTAATTTGAACATTTACATATTCAATTAAATATTTTAACAATAAATGAAACATCAAACATCTTCAAACAATTCAAACAGTCAAAACAGTGTCTATTAAATTAGTTCGACCTTAATAAATAACCGTTTTATGTTTACAAATAGCTATTTGTATTTAAATCTTAATATCTAGACGACCGAGCCTTGCTCGGATTTTTAAGAATGTACAAAACTTGAAAAAAAAAATACTATAGGACATCTGGATTCGAACCAGGGTCTTCTGCTTTCCAGATCACCCAATGTCCCATTTGAGCTATTATAGTCTTGTGTATATAATATATATATATATATATAAAACACGGATAAATTACATTTTTTAATATTGAAACCTAGCTAGGTCGAAATCTCGCCCCCGAAACTACCTGTATACTAAATTTTATTAAAATCGTTGGAGCCGTTTCCGAGATTCAGATATCTTCTTAATTCTTGTGTATATATATATACAAGAATTGCTCGTTTAAAGATATAAGATATATTTCAGATATATCTATAATAATATCTTCATTTTAACGATAAACTAAAACATAAATATCAATAGTTGCAAGCAATTGACGGTAGGTGGCGATTTGCGCCCATATATCCTATGCTCTTGCTTCTTTTTTAATGAGCATGACATTTTCATTATTATAGTATAGATTATTTATTTATTCAAAAGGCTTACCAACTAGATATATAATAAGTATTATAACTACTTATAATGTAAAATTTCCTATATTTAATACTTATATATCTAACTTATGGTAGGTATGCACGGCGTTGCCTTCATTTATCATTGTTAGTTAAGCAATACTACTACTATAGAAAAGCGTATGTTTTGAATATATACTAATATTACTATGGAATTTACTGTTATACAATTTTGAAATAAGTTGGATAGGTAGGTGAATTTGAGCGATAATTATTTCTGAAAAATCATACATTTACTGGCAGATATGTACTAATACGACAATGATAAGGTGGTACACGCAATCCAATCTTGGATAGGAGTAATGAACAGTCTAATTGATTATCAAATATTAAAAATTTCAGATTGTTACGTCAACTGGGATGTTCTCATGGTTGCACGTCAGCTCTCCGGGGACCCCAGGCGGAGTCACTCCGGATACAAGCTCGAAACTCATTGAAACAACTGCGCGAGGCCTCACTGCTCAAGTTCACGCAGCGCATCAAGGAGATGACCAAACATACTCCTTTCAAAGAGCTGCTAGATAACCTCCATGCGACGGTTGGATATTGCGCGGAGCCAGTGTCTATGGTTTCGCCTATGGGTAACATTTTTGTTGTTTTTTTAATATTAAGCTAAATTGTTTAAATATACTTTATTAAATCTACACTGTTGTTTGTCGGTCCGCCTTTTTATGAGGAATGTTGTTAAAATTATTACCAATCAAACTCTAAAATACTAAAGTAACTCAAAATTTTATACAAAATAAAATTTCTTTGGGCCTTGAATTATATGAAATTTATCATTATAAACTTTTACGGAAGTATGTATTTAAACGCTTCTATTATATTAATTTTAAAGGGTCCATTATCCTGTTTAAATACTGTATCCGTAATATATTCCTAACCTATATTAATATACATACATAGAACGCCGTAACTACATTTAAAAATTAAAAATTCATAAAACTAAATTTAAAAAATATATGGAATATTTTTATGTATAGTGTGAAAACGGTATATATATAAAAGAATTTTTGAAGTAAGTAAAGATCATAACTAGGGCACAGCAATACGTCAGGCTGGCCACATTTTAGCGCTCTACAAAGCAGGTTGGCTACATTTATTTACTCCAACTATACTCTAGTCTCTACGGCAGGGGTGCTCAAGCTTGAACTGCTGGCGATCCACCTCAAAATTGTTAGACTACGATCGATCGGCTCTGAGAGGCTTTAAGTATGTGTGATGAAGGATTGTCGTCTAGGTAGAGTGTCACGATGACATATATATTAGTTTTGCGCAAAATATGCATTTTTTTAGTCAAGGTAAGTGTAGGTCTGCTCTTAAATGTCAATGAAAAAACTCATAATTAATATTCAAAATTGCGAGGTTATTGGTTCTTACAAAACAAACGCCTTCTAAAGTTCTAAGCTTAACTAAATAGTGACTTTGAATGTTGAAGCGTGACACTGCATGTCCTGAGCATACTTTTCATAAGATGGTACGCAATTACCGATTTTAGTTTATTATACCGGATTTTTTTCTTGAGATCGACTGAAAAAGCACTCGCGATCTACCTGTCGATCCCGATCGACCGTTTGAGCACCCCTGCTATACGGTATTGTTCTGATTTCTGGTCTGGTGCTCGAGTCGTGCATAATACATACATTGTGTGTCTTCTACCGCATTTATAATGGGGAGTTCTCCGACAAACTGTTATGAACAAGAGTGTTGTAGAGTAATGTGGTCGACTGTGATCACTTAACATCAAATGACCAGGTTAACTTGTTTGTCCTCCTATTTCATAAAAAAATATAATCTTCGTTAAAAGCTTGTTGACGTGAATGAATGTTCAAACATTGTTTGGCGTTAGATATCTTTGCGACTTACTATTGAATGGAGTTGTTATTGATTATTCATTCCCTAGTGAACGCGAAATACTGTCGGTTTACTATGATGGCCGTTTTGACAAAATGATATTTAAAAATAATATTAAGTATAGTTGTTAGATTTTATAAAATTTTATAATTTTTGATCGGGAAATTGTGAGGTGACGAACAAGACGTTCAATGGTGGTAAGGCATAAAAGGCATTTATTTTCTCAAAATTGATTCCTTTAGAATTCCTTTTGATGTCATATCTAATATACTAGACTACTTCTACCGCTTCGGAAACAAATGGCGCTCTGAGAGCGTAGAAGCGGCGCAAGAACTCTCCCAGCATTCCTTTTTTTTTGCGCTCAAAGTGATACTCTCTGATCACCTAGGCTCTGAGCGACATCTCATATTTAGGAATAAGGTTTTAAGTCACATTTGTCTTGTAAATTGTAGTGCCGCTCAGAAATTTTAGGGTTTTTCAAGAATCCTGAGCGGCACTGCATTGTAATGGGCAAGGCGTATCAATTACCATAAGCTTAACGTAATGCTCGTATCGTCCCTTATTTTCATAAAAAAAAAATCCTTCAAATCGACAGCCACAAGCCGGCATCCTATGCAAAGAAGTCTGTCACTGTTAAAGGTGACGAACAATCTCAAAATATCGTTGTCTTGCAACCCATAACACAGGCTATGCGTAATTTGGGGCAAGATAATTTGTATAAAAGTGTGTCAATGTTATTATTATTATATTGTTAATTATAGTTTTTCAGCAATAAACTCTGTTTAATTACTATTAATAATGGCTGTAATCATTTTTTATTTTAGGTCAGCAGAAAAGAAACGCCACCAAATCAAATGATCTGAACGGCCTGGGTGCGCAGTACGCGAACAAGTTCGGCTCGGTGCAGGGACCCAACAAGTCTATAGAGTCGTTTGTTATCGAGGCTGTGTTACGAGTGTTTGTAACGCGATTCGCGCTCATGCACAAAGAGCTCAAGATGTTAGATAATTCGGTTGGTATTGTTGTAGAACTACGAATATGTGGAACAATCATTATTCGGGGTCTTCAAGCTAAATGTTTATAGGGCCACCAGATTTTCTGCCACCGAATTCCACCTTCGCACGACACGCCACAAGTTAGGATATCATCCCCACCATCTGGATGTGTGGCGGTCCTCCTCAGTGCGGCTTACAATGAGCTTACTTCCACGTACTGCAAAGCTGTGGAATGAACTTCCTTGTGCGGTGTTTCCGGGACGATACGACATGGGTACCTTAAAAAAAAGTGCGCACACCTTCCTTAAAGGCCGGCAACGCTCCTGTTATTCCTCTGGTGTTGCAAGAGAATGTGGGCGGCGGTGATCTATGTAATGTACATAAACACTAATCTACATTTGTACCACTTCATGGACTTCCATCCATCCATCCTTAAATTGTACCTATTGCGTTACATACGATAAGCCACGATTGGTCAAATAGTATAGCTGCAAACATTTGTATGGTAAATAATAAATGTTATTAATATAACGTGTTTAAACTTAATATATATATAAATTACGTGACACGTTGTTTGTCTGCGATGGAACTAAACTAATGAACAGGTTTTTTGGGGACTACTTCAACTTGCGAGAATTATTTTATTATTTCGATTTGGGCCCCATAATTATTTTAATTTTCAATGTTTGTTTTGTATGGACATATTTTCTATGAGAGAATTTAGTGACGCACGGTTTGGCAAGAGTGAAACAATTTCATTATGACAACAGGGAGCATTTCTTACGAAAAAATTCTTGATGTTTTGAAATATTATTGGCAAATTCCTATAAAACAATTTTTCTTTTATTATCTATAGAACAACGTCTGTCGGGTCAGCTAGTATTATATAAATGTTATTTGTAGGTGATGTACGCAGAAATACGTTTGTTCCTGAACTACGTGCGGCTGGCTCACGGCCATGAGTTCCGCGTGGTGGCTCTGAGTGGCCTCATAGACACGGCAGAACGTCCTGGACACCAGAAGGACAGTATGCAGACCACCAGGGTTATAAGGTCCGTTATTAGTATGTACGGTTCTCTTATTATTTGAACTAAAGGTGATTCGTGTGAGTGGCAGTGTGTCCCTTAGGACACAACATGGCACAACCGAAGGAGAACCAATATCAATTATATGCTGCAAATCAGCAGTACCTATTCATTGCTATGCAGATGACAATACAGGCTATTCCCTCCTAGCCAGGCCGTGCTATCATGTCCCAGGATGGCGCCGACGAGAACAGAAACAAATTTGTGTCTGAAATTGAGACGTGAAAGGCAAAATTTAGTGCGATTCATCCTCAAGAAGACACAAGTTTGTGCGTTCACCGCTAAAAAGTCTCCCTTTGTCGTACCCTCTCGATTCGTCTAACTTCAACAACCTGTATCGGCATACTCGGCGTCGAATTAACGAGTGACGTTCAGATCCGTGGTCACCTGGAAGAGAAGGCCAAATTGGCCTTAAAAAAGCTTGGTGTACTCAAAAGGCGAGACAGTACTTCACTATAAGCCACCGCCTGCAATTATATAAGGCTTAAATTCGGCCATACATGGAGTACTGTTCTCAACTGTGGGCGAGCGCTCATACAACGAAGAGCGCGAAGAACGAGAAGCGCAAGAGCTCGAATCATTGACGATCAAGCTATCTCTGGTCGGCTTGACTCTTTGGCGTTGCGTAGAGATATAGGCTATCTCAGCATTTTACAGATATTGCGTTGTATAGTAGCTAGTGAAATTACTGGGCCAATGAGACTTAACATCTTGTCTCAAGAGTAGTGCCACTTAGAATTTTTGGGTTTTTCAAGAATCCTGAGCGGCACTGCATTGTAACGAGCAGGGCGTATCAATTACCTTCAGCTGAACGTCCTGCTCGTTTCGATTCTTACTGTCATAAAAAACGTCTGATTTCCACTTTAATTTGGAATTTAACATTTACCGAATTCACGGACGGAAGCTTTTTTATATATACATTCAAATATATTTTTTAAACCAGACATGGATGGCGATCTCCGGACGAGGATAAGGTTGATGGCGCGACGGCCTTCGATGCGAGCGAGGTGTGCGCCGAAGAACGACCGCACAAGAAGTTCACCTTTAAGAAACGAAGCACTTCTTCAACTGGGGCACACGTGAGTAATTCAGCATCAGGAGCCCTACTAGTATGACAACGCACTTCGTCGGTCTGTCTGTCTGTGAGCAGAATGTGTTATTTATTTATTTGTATGGATCTCCAATAGTTGTACATATTAACTTACATCTAACACACGCCTTATATCTATTAACATTTGTATGTACTACCAATCGTAGGAGAACACATCATTCCATAACAATAACAGTGACTATAATTTGCCTTTTAAGTGAATAAAAACTACTTAAGTAGGAATCTTAAAAATAGGTCTGAGAATCGGACAACATCTATTTTTCATCCCCTAAATGTTAAGGGTGGTCCATACGATTTTTTTTTATTTTTTTTAAGTTTGTTTGATTAGTAGTCAGCATTAAAAAATACATACAACTTCAAATTTTCACCCATCTACGATCAACAGTTACTTTTGTATCGCGATTTTAATATCGGCAATACACCGTTTGCTGGGTCAGCTAGTAAAATATATAATTTCAGATCAGTTTTGTTCATAATAACATGAAATGTTTATTTATTATTATTAGATGTATGTACAAACATAATTCAAGTAAACGTTAATAATTGAGAATTTTCATACACATACTCGTAAGTCAAGTCGGTTATTAAATAATAGGCAACAAAATAAAAATAAATAGTAAAGTAATTCGTTATGTTTTAAAAAGTGATAGCCCTCACTTCTAGGATTAATACACAAATATAATTTGAAAACAAAATTTTATGAACGATGCGGGACTCGAACCCACGACCAAACAACAAAGTGTTTAGATTTGCAAGAGCGACATCTGAAGTCAATTTCCTAATATGCAAATATTGAGGTTATAAACTGTAAAGTAGATCCTGTAGATGAAGCGACAACCTGAGAGTGGAACAAAGCATACATGATTTTATGACGATACGTCACTCGAACGGTTAGCTCAGTTGGAAGAGCACTCGCACGGAACGGGAGAGGTCGTGGGTTCGAGTCCCGCATCGTTCATAAAATTTTGTTTTCAAATTTTATTTGTGTGTTAGTAAAGTAACGTTATCTTATATCTTTAAACGAGCAATTCTTGTATATATATAATCTGAATCTCGGAAACGGCTTCAACGATTTTAATGAAATTTAGTATACAGGTAGTTTCGGGGGCGAGAAATCGACCTAGTAAGATTTCAATTTTAAAAAATGTAGTTTTATTCGTGTTTTGATGAGAAACAGCTGCAATAACATTAGAATACAAAGGTAAATTTCGCCACTATATACAAGACTATAATAGCTCAGATGCGGCATTGGGT
The DNA here is from genome assembly GCF_905404315.1 of Leptidea sinapis. Taxonomy (NCBI): domain Eukaryota; kingdom Metazoa; phylum Arthropoda; class Insecta; order Lepidoptera; family Pieridae; genus Leptidea; species Leptidea sinapis. Next base: position 10,026,403 of record NC_066272.1, read on the forward strand.
GATCCGGAAAGCAGAAGACCCCGGTTGGAATCCAGATGTCCTATAATTTTTTTTCCTGTCCTATAAGTTTTGTTCCTTCTTAAAAATCGGTTGTCCAGGTACAGATAGTGCAATCCACGAAGACGCGCCCACTATTCCTCCTGACCGTTTATAGTATATGTGTCCAAGCTTCCGTCAATGTTTGAGTGTTCAGTGACACGCACACTACAATAAATAGACTAATCACGAGAGAGTGTCATGGTCAAAGTGAAAGATGCTCTACTTCAATTTTATATTTTTTAACCGACTACAAGGAAAGCGTTGTTTTTTTTATTTTTAGGTGTGGATATTTTATGTCATTATTAGTCTACATACCATAATATTACCATTTTTATAATGGGAGTCATTATAGACTTAAATTAAATCCGTGAAAAAGTTGCTATTTTCAAAATTAAATTACTTTCCTTAAAAAACTGAACTACTAAACAATAATTTACATACCTGGCTTTTAAGTACAACACGCTGAGATTTTTTCGACATTTAAAAAAATTTAAAGTAAAGCAACTTTCGTGACGACTCTGGACACGCGTCTTTGTGAATTGCACTATCCATACCATAGGTTCTCAACGTGGGCGATAACGCCCCCTTGTGGGCGTTTGAGACTTTCGGGGGGGCAGTAGAAGACCCAGAGAAAATTAGGGGGCATTGAGAGTGCGCAGATGGGATATTAAAAAATATAGTCTAAAAAGGCAAAAAAATACACGAAAGTACTCTAGAAAAAAACATATTCTCAAAGTGGGCGGTGAACAAAATAAGGTTGAGAAACTATGATCTATACTTTAATATAAGAGCAGCAACGACCCACAATGTTCCAGAGTCTTCTCGACACAGAGACGGGCGACGAGTCCGCCAGCCAGAGCCCGCTGTCGGTGCGCACGCGCCGCCACCAACTCACGCCGCGCCAGTCGGAGCGGAACATCGCGTCCGTTTCATCGGCGGACATCACTCCTCACCACAAACTGGCGCACTCCAAGTCTATTCCATCCAAGTTCCATATCAGTGGCATAAGTATGTCAATTTTACTTACTACTTTTTATTACTAAACATTTATTGTATTGTATTTTCTTAGGTACACTTGTCTATACTTCTATTTAAATTCAAATATTATAATTCAAAATAGGATTTCGAGTAAAATTCGAGTAATTATGGAACATCAACTACGTTTACGGAGCTAACACTACAAACCAACGCACCACCTGTTATTGGTTTGCTCGCTTCTGTTCTGGAAATTTCGACCTGAAAAATGAAGCTCGCGGTCGTCTGAAGACTTTGGTCGACAATGACGAATTAAAGGCGATTGTGGAAGCTGATGATACACAATCTACGGCTGAATTTTTTGTCCATTTGCGTCAAATTAGCAAATAAGCTTGACAAATGGGTAACAAATGACGAACTCAATGATCGCCAGCGCGAAGTACGCGTCGAGACGTGCCTTACACTGCTCAACAGACACACAAATGAAGGAATTTTGAACTGCATTGTTACCTGCCAGGAAAAATGGCTTCTCAGCAAGTTGGTTGGATCCTGGTCAGTACCTAAACAATGCCCTAAACGAAAACTTACCCCTAGAAAAGTGATGGTCACTGTTTGGTGGTCTAGCGCTGGTGTATTCATCACAGCTTCTTACCAAACGGGGTGAGCACAACTGCAGATGTGTACTGTGAAGAACTGAACACAATGATGGAGAAGCTGGCAGATCTCCAACCAGCATTGGTCAATCGCTCGTCTCCGCTGCTCCTGCACGACAACGCGCGACCTCATACTGCACAGCAGACGGTCTGCTAGTTGCAAGAACTGGTGTTTGAAGCTCTCCATCATCCGCCCTACTCACCAGACCCTGCGCCTACAGACTACTGCATTTTTTCAGAATTTGGATAAATTTTTGGCGGGAAAAAAATTCAATACCCGAGAGGCAGTATAAAATGCATTTGAAGAATTTGTTGCCTCCCGTTCAGCTGATTTCTTTAAGAAGGGCATCAATAAACTGCCACTGCGTTGGCAAATACTTCGTTGGTAATTACTTCGATTAATACAAATAAAAAATACATGAAAAAAATTCGTTTAAATTTTTTCATACAAAACGGCAATTTCATAGATAAAGACCTACCCCCTTATTCATAATAGTCTGCTAACTTAAAGCATTGCTAATTCTCACTCTGTCTTCTTCTATTGGCCTAAGTCAGAATGAGAAAAAAACACTCCTTAGCGGCTGCTTAAAGTTAGCGGACCATTATGAATAAGGGGGCTAATATTTGGGATTAACTTCTTAAAATTCCATGGATATAGATGAGAATGCCAGTGCCCGACACTTGTGAACTTGGTGTATGTTAATGGGGCCCCATTACGGTGGACATCGGCATTCACTTATATAATATTATTTTGTTTATTACGTTTTCAGTGAACTGGTTCAGACAGAAGCCTCAACCACAGCCGCTGGGTCGTAACGGTGGCGACTCCGGAGAATCCCTGCCCATATCAGGAAGTATGGCGTCGCTGGCCCGCTCGCACGTTACCAATGTGCACGTCACTCGGCCCGTACACATGAAACGAAGGGTCGGATATACCCTTAATAGGTAATGTTGAATTGAATTATATCAACGTTCCTTTTAATGTCAGGTCTTGATAAAGGAATTTGGGACCCAAAAGTACGCGTTCATTTTCTGCCTGGGTTTAAACAGTATGAATATAGTATATTGTTATCTCAAGCATTACAAGCGAGCTTCCACCTTACCATGGGCCACCTGATGTGTTTATCCGCCTCACACACTTTATTAACACCAGAGCTGCAGAGGGATCATAGGAGCGCTGCTAACTGTTTATTTATTTTATTTATTAGATTTTTTTGGCACCACATTAACAAAATATAACTTAAATACTAACATACATAATAATATCGTTTGGTGAAAATGGCGGCCTTATCACTATATAGTGATCTCTTCCAGGCAACCATTTGTAATACAATGAAAGAGAACCACTGTAAGAGAGGTGTCAAAAATATATACACATAATATATACTATACTAAAATATAGATAAATATATAAGAGAGTAAAATAATTCGTAAGTAAGAAATAGAAACATAGTTGTTCTTTATTTGAAAGTACAGTAAAGTGTGATCCCTTCCTTCACATTGAAGTAGATAGATAAGTCTTCTATATTTATATTATTTTATTCATTATGTTTTTCTTATAACATATTGTATTATACTAAATATTAGGCCGAAGGCCGACCGCCCTCCTTTTAATTCATTTCATGTTCTCACCTATCTCCCATTTTCCATTGCTTTTCATTCGCGTCATTTCAATTTTAAATAATTTTTTATTCTACCGTTACGATGAACCACATAACAATGAGCTTATATGTGTGAATAAAACTCCTTCTTAAGAGAAAAAGTCAACGTCGTAACGTAACGTCCTAGATATATCGCGCCTGGAAGTTCATTCCATGGGTTGGTTATACGTGGAAGAACGCTCGCGCATACCACACTAGAACAACGCCATATATCTATGATTTGAGTGTGATAATTAAATTTTTGGCATGAAGTGAAGTGGTGGAGTTCCACCAGCGGCAGGATCAGTACAAAAAATGTTCTATAACCATGGGGTCCACGTGATTGTGAGTGATCACCTCTGCCTATTATATAAATAAGAGCAAATCGCCTTGACGACGATCGCAAAGAACCACTTTCGCTATAGTTTTGTTTTATTGAGCAGGTCAGAAATATTTAAGAACTGTACTCAGATCAAATTTGAAATGACTTATAAAAATACGGCTATCCGCCATGTTGCGTGAAACAAACAGAAAGAAAAATTATTTATTCGATTTAGTCAATTATGAATGTCAAAGATTTTACCACGCATAATTCCAAACGAATCCCGTTTGTATATTTCGTTACTACCCTTGCCGACATTGTCGCCGTCACATAAACGTTTAGCAACATTTCGTATTAAATGGTATTAATTTTTACAAAATCTTTATTACTGATGTTTACCCGTACTTCATCGTACAGTTTTTCAAAATGAATTAAAATTATTAATTGTGAACATAATTTGAAGAGCGAATGTGGTTCGAAGAATTCTTAAAGGATTGGTCAGATCGAAATAATTACCAAAAATAAGAGAGATTGTATAAATGGGTTGACGAGAGTGGTTGAAGCCAGCTAAGTAAGGACCGTGGCAGAGTCTCCGTCTGCTAACTCCTCAGGGAGACAAGTTTCATCATATATGTATGTTTGTACATCGGTATATTAGACTAAAACAATAATTGTTTTGTTTATTTATTAGATATCGTCTCTTTTATGCAAATATTTCTAGCTCTCTTGTTTGATACAAAATACATAGCTGATATCAATTTAAAGGGCAAGGAAAAGAGTAGAAGATAGACTGAACAGGTTCGGCTTGAGGAAGATGGGAAAGAAGAGAGACGGAAGTATTGAAGAGACTCCCGGAGGACGTAAGTTGTTGAGAATCTAATAATTTTATTTGTTTTATTTTTGTAAATCTAATCTATATATATGTAAATATATTTTAATATGTTGTGTAATGGATAATTTTTTTAAATAATAATACTATTGACACACTATTACACAAATTATCTTGCCCGAAACTACACAGAGCCTGTAAGTATGGGTATAAGACAACGATATATTTAACATAATATACCTAAAACTACTGGCAAAGTCCTCGCACACCTGGTTTATGCCACAAGACAAATGTCGCCCTACATTTTGTTTTGAGCGGAATTTCAGGCTAAATATCAGCAACAAGGAAGACTACTGTGACACCACGGTAAACCTAGATAGTCATACTATAAAGTGGTACACGGATGGCTCCAGGACTCAAACTGGTACCAGTGTTGGAGTTGTCGGCCCAGCAATCAATTATCATGAAGCCTTAGGCAAAGCAGCAACTATATACCAGGCGGAAGTATATTCACTAGACAGGTGCTTACAAAAAACCTTGACAGGAATTACCAGTCAAGGAATATTGCCATAATGTCAGATAGCCAAGCAGCTCCCAAGGCACTGACATCCTACACATTAACTTCACGGTTAGTGTGGGAATGCAGAAGAAAACTGGATATTCTCTGCCAGAGAAATAAAATTACCCTGGCTTGGATACCGGGGCACAAAGTAATAGCAGGTTATGAGAATGCTGACCAGCTAGCTAAGAATGGTGCCTCATCCCCCTTCATAGGCCCTGAACCCTTTTGTGGAGCCGATGAATCTCTCATCCGCAATATCCTAAGGAAGCAAGAAATGCTGGAGGTAGCCAGCTACTGGTCCTCGTTACCAGGCCATCGGCAAGCTAAGCTCCTATCAACGTAAGCGTGCCAAAAAATGCATAGGCTTGGACAGAACACAACTGAGAGCCCTAACAGGGTTCCTATCCGGCCATTGCAAGCTAAATGGGCACCTAGCCAGAATGGGTCTCAGTGAATCAAACCTGTGCTGATTCTGCTGCGAAGCCACTGAAGACCCCATACACATTCTTCTGGAATGCGGAGCCATTGCTAGAATCAGGCTGGGGTGTCTTAAAATCCTACGCCTTCGAAAAGTAATTGGTCTCGAGGATATAATTTTAATCTCGGCACAGTAAAACGTATCCTAGTTAGTAGCCTCGATTCTCCTCCTTAACTTTTAAGTTTGAGAACAGGCTAGTAGTAGGGATTCGCCGGTTCTGGCTCACAGTAGTAGGGATTCGCAGGTTCTGGCTCCTCGATTCTGGCTCACTTGCTCGTGATGCCTACTAAAAAAAAAAAAAAAAAGAAGTTTGGTGTCAAACTGGGGGTTTTGATGTATTTCCGAGCGATTGCGCTGATCCGTTTTTCGATATCTCTTATAGTTTCAAAGTTAGCATTTTAAATTAAACAGATCCATAATCATTAATAATCACTGGTCATTTAGCTAATGATTGGTGAGCGACTCAATGTCTAAATTTCCATGAACGTGATACAGGTAATTTACTAATTACCTCTATCACATTCGTTACTACGATTAAAAAGACAGTTTCTGTATTTATTATTTATTTTTAAAACATGATTTAAATAAAGTATATAATAAAACATCATTGCAGATTGTATCATTTTCAAAATATTTGATGAAATCATTCAAACTCTTCTTATTAAACTTAAAGTATAGATACATTATACAGTACTCGCCACACACTGCGGTATATTCATTCTGTACTCTTGCAGTATTGTAGTTATACATTCTGCAATTCCTTTGTAAAAACATCAGCTGGAATCCCTGAGGTGGACGACCATATGAATCGAAGTATTGTCCAATACCCTGCTCATCAATGTGTATTGCAACCCAGTGAGTGCCTGGCTTATTATCACTATCTAAATTGCTGACAATATAACAGGGCGTTACAACATATATCGGCAATCGGTTTGCCGCGTAAACATTATTTTTAATACTGGGATCGATTTTGTTCAAATAATTCTGTATCTCGATTGTATTCATATTAGTTGAGAACAGGGTCTTGTCAGTTGCGAGGATTGAATAGTTATGTGGATCATAATAACATAAGCACTCAATAAATAAGGCTTTAATGTATCTTATTCATGTATTTAAAACTTATATGGTTACAATAAAACAAAATATCATTACAAGCGATTCAAATATAAATCTATGAACATTTGATGAAATTATATTTTCATCAATTTTATTATAATATAAAAGCTGATTGAAAACGAACTTTGTACCTACATACTTACGTAGTCATTAGTACAATCTGGAAATGTTGACTCCATTAAACTATCAATAATTGAACTTATCATTTAAGTGCCATTATGTTTCACCATAATAAAACAAAATATCATTTTATATACATATTTTTATTATATAAATTTATAAGGTAATCTAGTATTTAATCAACATAAAAAATACACAAGGATACAAACGATTCAAACATTAATTATTATATTCTAACTGCTGTAATCTACAGAAATATTACGATTTTTATCAATTTCAATAACATTATCGAATTCCGCATAAACAATACAGTTAATTGTTTGTGTAAGAGCTGATTCAAAACGAACTTCTAATCTTACACTACCATGTTTTATAAGATTCCAATGACTTGAAGAATTTGCTGATAAATCGGGTGTTAAGTCGAAGGCTAGCAAGCAAAACCCTTTGGCATATTGCTCTCTTGATACTCCATTGCCTTCATTTAGGAAATGTATACCTGTTCCTGAGAATAACGTATGATAGACCGTAGTAAAAATATTATTGTCAAACGATGGCTGTAAGGCTTTTGAAGGTATCTGTTGTCCATCTATGTATAAACAAAATGTATTAATATCATAATTTTCGAAATTGAATGGGTTTTTTGTGAGACTACCATTAAAGGATGCATTATTTACAAAACCGACTATACACCTTTTGGGTATTTGACCAAGGAATATGTTATCAAGGGTTTTCCCCTGAATGCCTGATGGTATAGTTAAAACTTTGACTTCTGCTCGCGTGATTGGATATTTTGCTGTGGTAGATGATAAAACTTTTTGATGTGCAAGTAGCACAGTTGGGTTGATTCGTGCTCTTCGAATAATAAGAGTTGCATCTGTAATAGACACTTTAAATTTATGGTCAGTTGATGAAGCCATGAGATTGAAATTTTCTCTAGAACGAACTAACTTTACGCACATGTCAACGCCATTAATCAAAAATTTTTCTTGGTTGAATAAATCTCCATGTAAATGTCCTATCATTTCTATTTCTTTGCTTTCACTAGCCAATTCTTGTCTTCTAATAAATCCTTTATTTTGTTCATCAGTTGCATCCATTTTTCCAGCTGTATCTTCATACCATAGACCACAAGTGAGATGAGATTCTTTTGCAGCAGGTGCATAATTCAATAGAGTTTCAATATAAGCTCGATATGCATATGTATTATTCGGTGGCGATACAAGTTTTTGATTTAAATATACATCAAGTTGACTGAAAAGTGTATGTAACCAATTATTAACTGGGGCCACAACTGTCGGTACTGTCAGTTTTGTATAATCTTGATTCAAAACTTTAGCTTTTATATGGAGTAAAGTATGGGATAAATCCACATAGTCATCACCTGCCCCAGGTACTTGAAATTCTATTGGTCCATCATCAGCAAGTGATGAAATGGGCTTATAATGAATCCATAGTCCACTTTCAATGCTAGTTTGAGTTGATGGTAATGCAAATAAATCCAATTCGGACTTAATGCATTCACAAGACTGACTATGTAAAAATGACATATTTAATCAGTAAATATATCTTTGATTTGTTTTTGATTCAATTTTAATTTCTTAATAGCTTTCGCTTTCGCAGTCAATGATGGAATGATCGCAGAACGACGTTTTCGTTTTGTTATATACCCAGATCCAAACATGTTGATATTATCTATTTTAGCATCAGCTTTTCGTTTCAAATTTGAGCTGACTTCTTTTAGACGAGTTTTTATTGAATCTTCCATGGGGCGTGCATTAACCATATCTGATAATATACCTACACCGGTACTTAATGCTTCTTTACCAATAGTTCGAACACCACTAGACAGTAGTGGTAAAATAGATCTAAACAGCCCCCCAAGAAAACTTCCGATTCCATGACCTCTTTGATACGGTGCTCCTTTATAAATAACTCCGATACCCGATCCGGCCTGGTGAGTATAATAGTGTTCATATGGACATGAAATATTATCACGTTTGCCGTACATTATAATTTTTGAAAGTGGAGTTTAATGCACACTGTTCCAAATTGGAATGGTATCTTTTGACCGGTGCTTGTTCTTATATCTATTTCAATTGTATCAAATTCTCTACGCATCACAGGTAGGTAATGGGGAGGAGAGAAAACGTGCATTTTGTACGCTCCATATATGTATTTTGAGGGATCCAATGGTATTATTCGTAAAAGGGGTGTCATAACATCTCCAACGATTTGAGGCTCCACTATGTCACAATAAACAAATAATTGAGACGGTAAACCCAAATGCAAATTAGCTGGACACTTTCCAAAATTTTTTTCAACGAGGTTCCTGTTTGGTTCGAACCCTAGTTGAAGACATAATTTAGGTGATAGAGTTACAGATTTTATGGATTCATCCGTTATCGTAGCAACTACAATCCTTGAAACCTCATCGCATTTAAATTTAATTTTTTCTCGAGTGTTATTCAGTGCCATCAAAATATGATTTATGTTATCGTAATTTGTGGCTGGAATATGTGTCTTGTAATAAACATATGACGGTTTACTTTCATCGGGTACTTTCATCAACTTTGTTATATAAATAATGTTTTCATGTTCTTGAACGGTGAACATAGTGCATGGGTACTGAAATTCTACTACTCCAACCCTCCATTCACCTTCTAGTATTGTTGGTTTTGGCAGTTTCGTAGAAAATAATGTTGTTGTATTATCAGGAAAATAATCCATAGAACTATTGCTTAGTAAAGTTAAATAAAAACTATCTTTATTCATATTTTTTTCAAAGTAGAAGCTAATATCCAGCTATTAAATTTATTTGGATAACCTCTCCACTTCACCAACAATTCTTTTCTGTTACCGGTATATCGAGAGCGTATTATTTTATCTATTTTGTATTTAGTAGTGGGGTCGAATATGATTTTTTGTAACTCTTTTTCATAAAAAGTACCAACTATCTCTTCGCCTTCTAAATCCTTTAAAGTAAATACTACAAACGGAGATCGGTGTATTATGGTAGATACGATGAATATTTCGTCACTCCAATTTGATTCATATCCTTTTTGGAAAATATGTTTATGTTTTGTTATTCTAACATAATCTCCAACGTGAATTCTTGGATTCACCATACTAATTGATGTTTTTATCTTACTTTCTCTATCATATAAATTTTGCCATACACTCATTATATTTGTATTATTAACATCACATGGACACATTTTTATACTAGAATGAAAACTATGATTATATGAATGCACTAGATCTTGTAAAACATCAATGTATTTATGAGTATTTTTGTGTGTAAAATAGCGCCACATTTTCGTTTTAAGAGTTCTCTGAAATCTTTCGACAATACTTGCTTTAATATCTGGATTATTGGTTGTATAATAATTTATGTTTTTTAATTTAAAATATTTTTGTACATATTTGGAAACAAATTCAGTTCCTTTGTCAGACTGTATATGTGTAGGTGTAGTATTAGCTTCAGCAAAAATACTTTCAAAGCATTCCTTAACTGTTTCAGAGTTTTTCTTTTTCATTGCTCGAACATACGCATATTTACTAAAGACATCAATAACACAAAGTATGTATTTGAAACCATCATTATATTCAGAATAAGATCTCATATCACTTAAATCGGCCTGCCATAACTCATTAATATTAGACAAAATATATCTGTTACGAGAAAATTTTCTTTGAACAGGTTTATGTAAAGTATATGTTTCTTGTGATTGTAACCACTTTAAGACACTATTTCTGTCCATTTTACCCTTCATTGCTTTTGACAATTTATCAATAGTGCTGTAGCCAGCAGGATGTGATGCATCATAATAAATTTTATTTATTTCTAATATGGGGTCCATTTTTCCCAGTCCGATCTTTTTTTTAGTTTCCCTGTGTACTTATTACTTGTTGGTGTAGAAAATTCCTCGTCAGGTACTGATTTAGATTCAACCTCTTTTAATTGCAAATGGTTTATAAAATCCACTCGCTTTGGGTTCCCGATATAAGTGAGTGGTACTTTTATTTCCTTTAAAGTTGTTGCGAATTTTTCCCAACCTATAGGTTCACTTTTCTGAAGAGCTCTCAAGGTATCACTCACCAAGTCCACAATATTACTCCCAGGTATTTTTTCATTATCTATAATCACGGTACCAGATTCATCCCAGCTTATTTTATTTTTATTCAAGGAAATCAAATTTAGTAAAAGTTCACCTTTTTTAGCATATGTTTTCGGTATTAGTTTCAGTATTTCAGAGCTCGTGTATATTTCCCCAATATTTTTGTTAACCTCCACTGATGTTTGAGAAGGAACTACATTTATTTTATTCACATCATGATTTATATAATCAGTATCGATTTCATTATGACCTTGATTAAAACCAATATATGAATCATTATCATTTATAAGTGGTATGTGGTATGGTTGTCGATCCTCTTTGACGAAGTTTAGATATCTTTGAAGGGTTTGCAAATATAAAATACATTTCTTTCGATCTTCTATATCACTGCTTAAGATATTTTGCATATCAGTATCTAATCGAGATCTTGGCGTATCATTTTCTTTGTGTTGTTTTAACTTCTCCAATAATGATGGTTCAATAAGTAACATTTTTTTAGCATTATCCATTTTCTTAAATAAATGAATTAATCAACTCACTTAGAATAGAACCCAATATTATCGGTAGAAATGAACCTCCTTTTTGTACAATTATATTTTTTCTAATTTTATTCGTACCTTTTCTTACCAATTTTCGAAGAATATTTTTATATTTCTTTAATTTAGATTTTTCTTTCTCGGCCAATTCAACGTTACCCCGCAGTACGTTATGAATACATTCACAAATGTAATTTATTTCTGTTTTATTACATGATTTTAATAAAGCTTTTTGATATTTTGGCTTCAGTTTATGTAGAGCAATTAACAAATCTTTATGCGTCTTTAAACGTCTATGCATCATTTATAAATGATCGAAATTTCTTGATTCTTACCATATTTAAACCCTTTTGTGGGTACATAAACAGTGCAATATCCATCGGATGGAAATATCTTTGTCTTAACGCGACACAATTCATTTGTTTCTTGTTTCAAATCAATCATTAAATAACCATGAGCTTCATTGGTAGCATCTCTGTAAGAATCTTCCAAATATTTCGGATTTTCAGGGAATACTTGACGAGATAAGTATCGAATTTGGGTTTTATCTCGAGGATTTTTGAAATATATTATATAACTTGAGTTGAGTGATATATCTCTTTGTCCTTTACCTTGATGAAACAAATTTTGAGATAAATAAAACACACTTAAGTTTCTATGATGACTTCCTTTCGTGAATATATCAACAATACGACCATCTGATTCCCTCATCAGGTCATCAATTATTACAAGTTGAGGATTTTTTCCGTCAAACATAGATAAATCAGGTAAACCTTGAAGATAATTAATGTGGTTGAGATTATATAAAGGCTGCATTTCATCAAAGCACCAGGTGATTTGGATAAAATTTGCATCACAGATATCATTCAAAAATTTTATAAAATTATTTACGAAAACTGATTTTCCACATCCACTTGGACCAGCAACTATTGCAGTGAATGGATGATTGAAATGATGCATTATCTACTACGTCTATGTGTGTTAAGGTTTAGTATAGTAATGAAACAATCTGTTATTAAACCACCATTTATTTAAACAGAAAAATCTATAATTGAAACAATATACAGTACATCATGTTTTACTCCGCAACTTATACATCTAAATACAATAATCTCTCATTTGGTTTTTTAAAACTATAATAATTTATTCTTAAAATTTAATATAATATTTATTCTATTTTATGATGACCCCAAGCTAAGGTATCAATATTATTTGGTAAAATGTACCGTTTGGTATCATTAAATGACAGACTAGATTTATTTATTCTTTGAGTAAAAATATTATGCTTTATTGACTTAAATCTAAGCATTGAACAATATTCGTTCTTATTTTCAAATAAGCAAGTCTTATAATTTTCCATTTTCATATTCTTAGTAACACTTTTATTAACCCCCTTAGCTTTAGCTGTGAATTTTCCCTCAACATCTAATGCATACATTTTAGATCTAAGTCCTACAAATTCATTAAATATGTTACCATTGTTTTCATCTTTAAAGTAGCCTAACTTCTTTTTATTGAGTTTTGGATAGCCAAATATATTTTTTTCTGTATAGTCAGAGGTATCGAAACGCAAATGTAAATCAGGTTTTATATCTCTGTAAAAATCATCTGTAAAAATTTGATATATTAAACTATCAGTATCTGTGTACAATAATTTTAATTTGTTTTGAAACTTTTTAAACATATAGTTATAGTGAAAGTCGTACATTAGAGTTTTAGAAATATCCAATATACAAAATCCCAAATAAATCGGTTTATTATGGAACAATTTCGTCTTTCGTAATTGAACTGCAACCAAATTTTCATTAAAAATAGATAAACTATGGAATTCTGGCTTAGCAATTAAATCTTGTGCGCCTAGAATTTTACCCTGATTTTCCCAATGACTCAATAATTTTACATTTACTCTTTTTTCGATATTTTCCATTGTTTTTCCAAACACTGAGTTATTCATTAATTTATAAAAATCTTTTTCGAAATCAGATGTGGCTAGTTTACGCATGCTTGTATTTAAATCTATATAATATTGTAACCATGCGCATTGTTTGAATTTTAAAATTCTATGAATTTTTTGTAATTTTAAACCCATTGTCAGACATTGCTTTAAATTTCTGTAGTGAATCACATATTTAATTTTATTACGAAGGTTTGGAACTAATTTTATGTCTTTTGTATTACCAATACATATATTCTCGGGACATAAGGGTAGGTCAGAATGTAAATCATGCAGTTCAATAGGATATTCTAGATCTACTTCCAAAATAAAACCATATTCATAATCATCAGGGACATCAAAATTAGTTGTGACATCTACCCACTCAAAACCTCCTGTAGGAAGGAATTGAGACATGGCCCATCCGTAAAGGTTATTAGCATCAAGATAAGCTAAAAATGAGTTTGGTGTGTCTTTATCATATTCTCGCATATATTTGTTATTAGCTTTGGCATAACGATTGCTACATTGAGATACACCTCCTCGAATGCCCGATCTAATAAAAGCTATTTGTTCAAAGTCTTGAAGTAATTCTAATTTAATTTTTGTGCATTTTAACATAGCATCCCAACTTAACCCAGGTGCTGTATAATAATGAGCTGGATCTAGACCATATGTTTGCAAACATAAGGCTCGGAAATTTTCAAACACATCTGTTAAAAGTAAAACATCGGTTTTAAGATATAAATCAGAATAATCTGACATATTTTGACAATGAAAGTGTTGCCAAACATCCTTGGCATGTTCATAATCTTCATCGGAAATATGTGTGTCGGTTAATGTATTGTAAAATTTATCGCGACTAGGGAGTGCTGAAAGTTTTAAGGAATCATGTGATGACATAAATTCATATGGATAAATTCCTTTTTTTCTAAGACGTAAAAAATCATTATTATTTGGAAAATTATATTTTAATGTTTGAAATTGTTCTTCCTTCAAATTTTGAACAAGTTTGTCTAAACTACAAGGTAAAAATTTAAACGAATCAACGAATCTCAATTGAATTTTATGATTATTTAATTTTATCGTTTTTGTGAAAGAAATGTACTTTTCTTTCGTTTGTGGAATAATATCAATTTCCCCTTCAATAGAATTTAATGCATGAACAATAAAATGAGAGTCATATTGACTAAGATTGTGTAAAAAAACTGGAATGTGATAGGGGATTCTAAACTTTGTCTTACATACTTCGTGTGCAACTCCTCTAAAATTTCCTGTATGCGAGTCAAAGTATAATGCACATTCACCATTTAAATTAGATTGACATATAAAGCAGTCTTTACATTGTGAAATAATTTCATTATCATTGGAAGTCAAAGGTTTTGGACTTATGACAAAATAATTTTTTGTGCAAATCACTTCTAAATCTTTATACAACTGATTCATAAAGACATGAGTACAATGAGGACCACTATATGTTTCATATTTTGATAAACTATCATCATATGAACATTTAATATAGTACCCAAAACTATAAACTTCGTGTTTGTGAACATTAGTTGTATAAGGTTTTGATGGATCGTTAAAGCATGTCTGAATTGGATTAAGGAAAGCTTCAAAATCCGCGTATATAACAAAGGGTATTTGTAACATCTTATTAAATTTATCAAATTTTAAGACATTGTTTGAAATTGGTTGTTCAAACCAATCTTTTAAAGTTTTTTCTGTATTAGGCAATTCCACTTTAATATGACAACAATCATTCAATTGATGAGCTGATAACTTATCATTTGTTGAGAAGTGTAAAAGACAACCGTCACAGATGTAGATTGCATGTTCATGGTTTGAAATTTGACCACTTACTAAACGCGATAGGTTTTTAATGTAGCAAAAATGATTAATTGTTCCGTGCGAAATAAATAATAAATTGATATGAACAATTTTCCGTGATTTTGTTAAATACAATGGACCAACTAATTCATGTACTTTCTTTTTACAATTGTATTCAAGACCAAAAACATTTACACTTAAATTATTTAACCTTTCTACTTTCTGTATATCTGTCATTTTAACAGGAAACGTAACTCCGTCAAAATTTAATTTATTTGAATATTTACTGTAAGATGAAACTCTCTGAGAGTTCTTAGTAACTGGATATAATGCAGAAAGCAAAGCCCATTTAAAGCATAAATCATCCGAGTTTTGTACATTTATAACACTTTTTTTTAATTTGATTTCTTTAGGTAATTCAATATATGATTTTCCACGTAATGGATTGAATTTGTTTATATTCATGTCTAATGCATTTATTTTCTTAAGACTCCAACCACTATCTTTTTTCTCAAATGTGCTAATTTTAGTCATCAACATATCACATAAGGACGAAAAGAAAAAATTTAAATCCTCACCCTGCATTACAGTATAACTACATGTTTGAAATTCAAATTCATTAGAAATATTTTTTGTTTCTTGAACAAAATTAGCGTGCAGAATAAAATTAACTTTAAAAATTGTAAGCAATCGAACAGATTCCTCAAATAGTGAAATAATTTCATTTTTAATAGAATTCAAAAACATTTCTGGTGTTTCGAATGTTTGTAATTGGTTGGATTTACTCTTTATTTTATATGAGATAATTCTATTACCAAAAGCCGATTCGTGTACTGTGACATTTTTTAAAGTACTATGTAATTGCATTACGTTATTCTTATGGAGGTTACTTCTAAGATGATTTGCATAATATCTTTTCCGTATTAAGATTTGACATAAAGAACAGTTCACCATTTCATCGTTCACACTGGTGAGCCCCGATGATGTGGATGGTTCCCCTTGTCTTCCTCTCTTTGTACTTGTATCATTGTCTTCACTGCCTTGTAATACTGCACTTCTTCTCTTAAAACCTCCTCCACTTTGTAGAACAGGTTGACTACAACATAAGTGAATGATATTAGCCACATTTCATCAATAATATAATACTAAATAATTTACAAAGAAAATAACTCACTTGATCATTTTTTCAACCTCATTACATACAAAGCAGAGTTCCATATCGTTATGTTTAATTTTCCAAATGATGAGAATATAATAATATTATTTGTATAAGAGAATAAATAAACTAATAACTAAACTGAACTAATATTTATGTATTTCTTCATAGCTACCTACTTATTGTTAAAATTATATTTCTTATAATTTTCTGTTTCTAAAATTTTCTTCGTAACATTGTATAAAATCTTTTTTATGTCCTTATAACTTTCATTATTGTCGATTGTATAATATTTTAATCTATAATCAGCGTATTTCCATTGTTCTTGTGCAGGCGTGTTTTTTATTTTATTGAGATCATAGATTTCTATTTTAACCAAATGTGATGCATTTCTTCCGTCATCTGCATTAGTTGTAATGTAAATACTTCCATTCTCATGTGCTCTGGATATTGATGATGATATTTTCTTTTGTTTTGTTTTTTTCACTTCGAATAATGCATCTATATTTTCATTTGAGCTGGCCCTCTTCAAGGATTTAAGTTGAGGAACTTTTAATGAATCCTGACTATCTTCAGATAATGGATAGTAAAATGTTTTATATGTAGTTTCTTCCATTGTTGGGTTGAATGCATTCTACAACAACAATAAGACTGCTTTAGAATAGTATTATACATACATATCTTAATATAACAAATGATATTACTTTTTAATTTCAAAGTGAATAATAGATAAAACTTACCTCCATTGCAGCAAATCACTCAACAATTACACAACACACAAAATATATAATAATTTGACTGAATACGCCACTTCAATGATTATTTTTCTGAACAGTTCTAGCATTTTATACTAAAATATCGTAAAAGTAAATTTGTTTATGATTAGTACTGGTTTTTAAATATTGTGGTGAAACATAATGGCACTTAAATGATAAGTTCAATTATTGATAGTTTAATGGAGTCAACATTTCCAGATTGTACTAATGACTACGTAAGTATGTAGGTACAAAGTTCGTTTTCAATCAGCTTTTATATTATAATAAAATTGATGAAAATATAATTTCATCAAATGTTCATAGATTTATATTTGAATCGCTTGTAATGATATTTTGTTTTATTGTAACCATATAAGTTTTAAATACATGAATAAGATACATTAAAGCCTTATTTATTGAGTGCTTATGTTATTATGATCCACATAACTATTCAATCCTCGCAACTGACAAGACCCTGTTCTCAACTAATATGAATACAATCGAGATACAGAATTATTTGAACAAAATCGATCCCAGTATTAAAAATAATGTTTACGCGGCAAACCGATTGCCGATATATGTTGTAACGCCCTGTTATATTGTCAGCAATTTAGATAGTGATAATAAGCCAGGCACTCACTGGGTTGCAATACACATTGATGAGCAGGGTATTGGACAATACTTCGATTCATATGGTCGTCCACCTCAGGGATTCCAGCTGATGTTTTTACAAAGGAATTGCAGAATGTATAACTACAATACTGCAAGAGTACAGAATGAATATACCGCAGTGTGTGGCGAGTACTGTATAATGTATCTATACTTTAAGTTTAATAAGAAGAGTTTGAATGATTTCATCAAATATTTTGAAAATGATACAATCTGCAATGATGTTTTATTATATACTTTATTTAAATCATGTTTTAAAAATAAATAATAAATACAGAAACTGTCTTTTTAATCGTAGTAACGAATGTGATAGAGGTAATTAGTAAATTACCTGTATCACGTTCATGGAAATTTAGACATTGAGTCGCTCACCAATCATTAGCTAAATGACCAGTGATTATTAATGATTATGGATCTGTTTAATTTAAAATGCTAACTTTGAAACTATAAGAGATATCGAAAAACGGATCAGCGCAATCGCTCGGAAATACATCAAAACCCCCAGTTTGACACCAAACTTCTTTTTTTTTTTTTTAGTAGGCATCACGAGCAAGTGAGCCAGAATCGAGGAGCCAGAACCGGCGAATCCCTACTACTGTGAGCCAGAACCGGCGAATCCCTACTACTCAGGCGCGCTAGCGCAAGAATGGGGCACAATAGATCCTAGGATTTAAGTGCATTGAAATCCCCAAATCATAATAATAATAAACATAATATACATACTTAAACATACATAAATATATGACTCGGAAACAAACATCCATATTCATCACCTAAATGTTTACACCTACCGGGATTAAAACCCGGAAGGTCTGGGTCTTCATTGTCAGATTATTAAGGCACTTGTCTCATCGCCGGCGAGGACGCGACTAATTATAGGCTATTTTTTTGCTTAAATAATGTTTACAGCTAGGTTTCCTCGAGCGAAAATAAATACAACATAAGGAAACATAAACGACAAATACTTTCAAGTAAAATTCCCTGAATAGATATCCCTTAGCCTCCACGCTGATCCATTTTAGACCTAACAATTTGAATTTACGTATTCAAAAACAACATTTTACATAAATTATCATTATCTGGTGCCATCTCAAAATAGTCTGCAGTAAAAAAGATTGGTAAAACCTGAAACTTCTTGAGCTCTTAGCTGTTAACTTTTGGTTTTAATTATTTACGGCCGTTCCCAATATACTATCTACAGATAGTGATAACTACTACCTTCTACTGCCAGTAATTAGCTGTCAATAATCTGAAGCTGTCCCAATATACCCGATGAGTCATTCTTATCGCCTTATATTGGGACACGCGAATTGCAATTTCCATACAAACCTCCATCGCTGGTAAGCTACACGTCGTCCCATTGACAGACAGCGTGTACGGATAAGGTGAGTTACCGTCGAGTCATCGATAGTTAAAAGGCATAAAAAGGCATAAAAGGCATTTATTTTCTCAAAATTGGTTCTTTTAGAATTCTTTTTGATGTCATTTCTAATAAACTAGATACTACTACCGCTTCGGAAACAATTGGCGCTCTGAGAGAGAAGAAGCGGCGCAAGAAACTCTCCCAGCATTCTTTTTTTGCGCTCTTTTCAATAAAAATATACAATATTGTACAATCATTTCTATCGCTATAAAATAATCACAATCTAGTCCCAGGCTGTCCGATCATTTAGATATTCAGCAGTGGAGTAATAGAATTTACGACAGAGCCATTTTTTTTATAAAACATTTAAATTTATTTATAGATAATGCCTGAACAGTGGCTGGGACTTTATTATAGAAGTGTATACATTTACCCTTAAAGCTATTATGTATCTTATGAAGCCTACTAGAATTAGTTACAAGCAGTCCCTTATTTCTAGTGTTATAATAATGAAAATCACTATTAAGAGCAAAATACCATTTTTATCTCAAGTAGGCCGCAACCGGAGACAGACTGAATATTGGAAACCGCCGTTAGACTACCACGATATTCGGAATCTTACCATTATAAAATTTAACGTTCAAATTGACAGATATGTCGCGTAGGGGTTCAGCTGAAGGTGGTTTCGGTGGCGGTGATTCAGAAGTGGTTGTACTGAAGAGACGCCGGCTGGTGGCCGCCGCACCACTGTACGCTGGCCTCGTGAGGTTCAGCTTCATACTGGATGCGACACAGCCTGGCACCACACCAGACGCTCTCTTCATGGCGGCGCTTCTAGATCTGGTAACAGTATTTCCACTGTATATAGACAAACTATATAATAATTTTAATTGATTTGATAATTATAAATGAAAACGTTATCTGTATAAATAAAACTCGAAAACATACTTTATATAGTACATAGTGGTAGCACATAGTTTATTTTGTTTTTTCTCAGTGCACTATAAGAGAGAGAGAGAGAGAAGACAGCATTCAGATGGATTATAGAATTAGTTGCGTACAACCAGATTTTTTTTTTAACTACAATATAGTTATAGCTTACAATATAATAACACACACTTAAACTTTAGGAAGATTATCTGTGTGTGAAGCCGCTTAAAATTAAATTACATAATATTTAAAAAGAAAAGAACAATTATTTTCAATTAATACAGTTATTACGAAATGTTATTTTAAAGAAAGTAGTATAGAAATCAATAAAATGCAAAATAAAAAATAAAAAATAACTATCAACTAAATGTTAGTAATTACAAATTAGTTGTCTACTTAGCTTACCGCAGATAAAATTATATTAATGAAGGATTTTGTAAAAAAGTACTTTTTTAACGATGACTTATATTTATTTTTATTTATATATAAATTTTGAATCTCTAAGGGAGTCTCGTTTAAGTATAGAGGAATGACGTAGTTGTTTGCTCTGGTGCCATATATACTTGTAGATTTAGGTAATTTAAATGAGATGTTTGTTCCTGTAAATTGTCTTAGATGAGGCAGTCTTTGAATTTCTCGAAGGAATTTTGATTCAATTATATCTGACAATATACGGAATTTCACTTTATCAAAGACTTTATAATCTTGCAATGTTTAAATAGTGCAAGGTTCGTATTTTCTTTGTGTTTATAAAAATAATTTGGAACGATAGTTTTAAGAATTCTTTTTTGTAATTTGTATTATGATGATTAGTTCAAGAAGAAATAGTCCCTCGAAATCTGGCTAAATATGATTCTCCTTTTCGATGAAAAAAAAGCCCGCTGAGTTTGTTGCGCCCATTCTTCTCAGGTCTAAGGCATTCGTTTTGGAATGGGTGGTAGTTTTTGACTTTCAATAAGTGATATCACATCCTATTTGAATAAAAATATTTGAATTTGAATTCATATAATAGTCAAATGACAAAAACACTGACTGCCAGCCAGACACCAGAAAATAAAAAAGATTTTTTGAAAAGTGCCCACTCAACTAAGACTACAAGAAGTCATCTCTCATGTGATATAACTATATATGTGCATCATTCATGTGATATTACTATATACGTGCATAAGTCTTAAACAACGACAAAACACCGACTGCCAGCCAGACACCAGAAAAGAAAAAAGATTTTTTGAAAAGCACCCACTAAACTAAGACTACAAGATGTCATCTCTCATGTGATATAACTATATATGTGCATCATTCATGTGATATTACTATATACGTGCATAAGTCTTAAACAACGACAAAACACCGACTGCCAGCCAGACACCAGAAAAGAAAAAAGATTTTCTGAAAAGCACCCACTAAACTAAGACTACAAGATGTCATCTCTCATGTGATATAACTATATATGTGCATCATTCATGTGATATTACTATATACGTGCATAAGTCTTAAACAACGACAAAACACCGACTGCCAGCCAGACACCAGAAAAGAAAAAAGATTTTCTGAAAAGCACCCACTAAACTAAGACTACAAGAAGTCATCTCTCATGTGATATAACTATATATGTGCATCATTCATGTGATATTACTATATACGTGCATAAGTCTTAAACAACGACATAACACCGACTGCCAGCCAGACACCAGAAAAGAAAAAAGATTTTCTGAAAAGCACCCACTAAACTAAGACTACAAGATGTCATCTCTCATGTGATATAACTATATATGTGCATCATTCATGTGATATTACTATATACGTGCATAAGTCTTAAACAACGACAAAACACCGACTGCCAGCCAGACACCAGAAAAGAAAAAAGATTTTCTGAAAAGCACCCACTAAACTAAGACTACAAGATGTCATCTCTCATGTGATATAACTATATATGTGCATCATTCATGTGATATTACTATATACGTGCATAAGTCTTAAACAACGACAAAACACCGACTGCCAGCCAGACACCAGAAAAGAAAAAAGATTTTCTGAAAAGCACCCACTAAACTAAGACTACAAGAAGTCATCTCTCATGTGATATAACTATATATGTGCATCATTCATGTGATATTACTATATACGTGCATAAGTCTTAAACAACGACAAAACACCGACTGCCAGCCAGACACCAGAAAAGAAAAAAGATTTTCTGAAAAGCACCTACTAAACTAAGACTACAAGAAGTCATCTCTCATGTGATATAACTATATATGTGCATCATTCATGTAATATTACTATATATGTGCATAAGTCTTAAACAACATTAAAAAAGCATTGCATATTGATTGTCGAAAGTTGAAAAACCTGGCTTCCGGTAATAATTAATGCTAAATAAATAATAATATTGTCAATCTATTATTTATTTCGTACTTAATAACGGATCTCAGTCTGACGACTCCAAGACTGATTACTTAAATTGATATCAATTTGTTTCTATCCAAAAATCTCATAGCGAGCTGCTGTGAGTACGTCATTTCCCGCATGAGCATATATCCATAATCTCCGAAGCAATTTTACGTTAGGCTAATATCCCTTTTTGGACTGGTCAAAAAGGTTTATTCAAAACAAATAATAATTATGTTTACAAAAATAGGTTACTATAAAGGATCAAAGACCTATGTTTTATACACGTCGTATTTTTCTGATTTGGTACAAATTTTTGAATAATAGAGCTTGTTCCCTGGCCATAGAATTAGCTGCGTATAGCCAGATGATGAGTTCAAACAGTCATGGTCACTCGAAATTATAATCTATGACAATAATAATATAGCCTTTTATTCAGATCTCTTAGTACAATGAATTTTTAAACTTATGTAAAGGACTAGCATTAAAATCTTAAACTTTTTAGATATGAATAAATTTAAACTAATACTTGTTGCTTGGTTATCTTTCCTAGATCTATTTGCCAGTCGGCAAAGGCCTCCTCCAACCTTTTCCATTCCTTTCTTTCTTGAGCCACTCTGTTCCATGTGACTCCCGCCACTTGTCTAACGTCAACGAAATTATAATCTGGTTCAGCATAATTCAAATCATTATTAACTCAAAGATGAAATGAACTTCTGGCAAGATTGCGAAAGAACGACATTTACTTTTCTACTCAGGTTCTCAAAAACAGGTTTGTATCATCACTCTCCTATTTTTAGGCTCAGCGAAGCTACTAACAACCAGATAAACTGGATTGATTTATATAATACTAGTTTACTGTCTGTGGCCTGACACACTAAAACCATGTTTGTTTATAATTAGAAAGTAAGATGTGTTGATAAGTTAGTTAAATATTATTAATAGTTAAGTAAATATTGTATTACTTTCATCATTTTAATTTTATAAAAAATGGATCGGCCGTTTATGATAAAGAAATAAGATAACGACATTAAAAAAGAGTTTGAAGCGAGCAATCCAGGACTACAAGAATAGACATTAATTCAGGTGCCATATAGAATTAGTTGCGTACAACCGGATGATGAATTCAAGAAGTTATAGTTACTCGAAGTCATCATCCGGTAAAGTACGCTTCTAATTATTATCAACCCAAAGATGGCACGAACTGCCGGCAAGATAACAGAAATAAAAGAAGAGTTGGAAGCGCCTACACTGAGAATCCAAAAGAAGACAGCATTCAAGGTGGCAAACAGAATTAGTTGTATATACGCAGAAAATGAGTCAACCAGTTATACTCACTCGAAGTCATCATCCGGTAAAGTATGCTTCTAATTATTATCAGCTCAAAGATCACACTAATTACTGACAATAATAATAAGAAAACAAGAAGTAACGTGTCCGAAACGCAAGTGTGTGTGTAGACTGTAGTCTTGTAAGAGACGGCATATGACTAATGTTTTGTGTGTGTGCTAAAAGGAGGGTTACCTATCTTTTGTATTCTCTGTCTATCTATATCACAGTATCTCTCCTAGAGCTGGGAATACATGTCCTCCCAAAAGTTAGCTCCTGTGATGTTGCGAAGTGTTTCATCCTTTCCGTGATATAATTAACATCTGGGGGACTCAGTGAGCCCTATCGTATGTAGATGTTTGTATACACCAGTTATTGTACTGTTTAGTACTCTTACTGGTTTCTGTTTTAAAAGAGCTTCTTAGATTATTTTATCAGCTTCTAGTACTGTTACCAATATATAACTGATGTTTTATAGCATGCAAGCAAGCAAACCTCTAGAATGTTTAATAACACATACACTTGACTTGGATAGACCCAAGCAACTTGTTACTACAGTTAGTGTAAAAGAGTACGATAGAGATTCTTATGTTTTAAAAAATCGACAAGCAGCGAAGAGTGGCCGCAGGGAATGGGAGCAATGGAAGAAGAGATTAGAGAGACACCCCGTCTCTCTAGTTTAGACCGAATAGGTGCCATCATGCATTGGACGATAGAGCGCGGGTTGGCCACAGAGGTTTACTTTTTAAACAGTCTCTCTCTAGTCGCTCCCTTGCACGTGATGTTCCTCGCTTTAATTACCATTATATATTACACAATCTCAAAATTCTATGCCCAAAGATACTAGACAACCTCAGTACATTCCCAGAAGGATATGAGGACCCCAGGGAGCGTTTTCGTTATTTGGTCGAACGGGCCGGCTAACGTAAGTCAACATCGTTTTATGCACAATAATGTCCCTTCTCCTTACTTTACATAAAATTAATCTTTTTCCCATCCCTCAAGAGACAAACACTCATTCCTACGATTTCCTGTACCCTAACTTTACATAGAACGGATCTTTTTGCCATTCCTCAAGAAACAAACACTCTTTCCTACGAATTAGTTTAAGCTATTCAATGTAGTTTCTGATTTTAGCCTCACACCGTCGTGGTCGGTAGAGCGGCTATGCTGCTGGAATGTGCGCATCTGGTTCACAATTGCAACAAGGGGCAATGGCCTTATTGGCTGAAGTCAAACATAGCTATCAAAAATCCAGGTTAATATTAATTAAGTTCATCGTATTAATATATTTTTGTGTGTCTCTCTCTAACAATAGA
This sequence comes from Leptidea sinapis, assembly GCF_905404315.1. Classification (NCBI taxonomy): domain Eukaryota; kingdom Metazoa; phylum Arthropoda; class Insecta; order Lepidoptera; family Pieridae; genus Leptidea; species Leptidea sinapis. The sequence continues at coordinate 10,051,463 of NC_066272.1, forward strand.
TAATGTTTGTTTTATGTTACATTTTTACCAGTTTCAGTGCCATCTGGATCCTTGCTGCTCAAGAGGCAGCGTTTGGCGGGAAAACTGTTTTATCAATGGGCAGAAGTAAGATTTTCTTTTTTTATTTCTCTTAATATTTATTATAAGTATTTATGGATTAAGCTGTGGTTATTTATGTTGATGTCGACAGACAAAAACGAAGCTTATCTGTTATTGGAAACAACTTTATAGACGTTATTTTTCACTGAAAAAATTATATCAATGTTAAGCAAAATTTGTACGGGTAGTTAGATAATTGTTTTCAATAAAATATTGACTTTTAGTTGTATTATTTTTCTATTTTAAGTAATAATTTTTGCAGGCTATCGGCAATAGGTTGGAGGAAATGTTAGTGGAGGATAAGAAACATTTGGATACCGTTGTCAGCCTTGTGACAGATGCTGACGGCCAGAGGGAGCTGCTGCAGCAAGATGAGGAGGAAGACTTCCTAGATGAAGGTAATATTACTTGAAATACTGTATGTTTTGAATAATCTATTTATCAGGTCTCATCTGGTATTTCTTTTTTATATAAGAGGGGGCAAGGCAATAGGCTCACGTGATGGAGCTCAAATGATGCGTTACCGGCTCTTAAGTTGGGGTTACGCTCTATGCTTGAAGGTCCCTAAGCCATATAGATTCGGAAAAACTGCTGCCGGTAATTGATTCCGCAAAGTAACTGTGCGAGGCAAGAAATTTCTCGGTTGAAGAATGAATTATTATGCGGAATGATCCAACATACAATACTCCACGTATAAGATTTGGAATGGAAAAAATCCTTACGTGGAGTTTAGACTTCGATACGGCATAGGTAATACAAATAGTGGAATGGGTATCAAAAGAAGAGGAAACAATGTAGTTTATACAAAATTTTAGGTGTACTAAAATGTATGGACGATGCAGGTTTCTAACCCGCGTCTCTAGAGACACCTCCAACCGTCTTACACCTAAAGCATAAATTCTGGTCATCTAGAGGGGCTACCCTACAGATAGATGATGGCCTGCTCGATAATTACATATTAATAAATTGACTTGAGGTGTCGCTCTTCTTCTCGCAAGTCTAAGGAATTTATTATTCTAATTTTTATGTGTAACAAAATGTGTGGACAGTGCGGGATTCGAACCTGTGACCCCGTACAGAACTGGGCTTCGAAGATATCATATCTTTTGACAAGGAACAAATACGAATTATGGTAACAGAAGCTCCGGAAGCCGGTGCATGTTGACAATATCTGCCGGGTAGGTAGGTGCCAGTAGGTGAATTTTTAAGGTATGTGTGATGTGGAAAAAAAAATTAGAGACGGTCTGGTCGTGTCGAGAGGATGAGTAGATTGACTCCACAATTTTTCAAGGCAAGTGTGGAAGGAACTATTGGGCAGGGTCGAATTGTGCGTACATTCCTCGTTCAGATCGGAGTATATCTTACCTAAAGGGAGGACTTTGAATGCTACCTTGTACCACGCTGAATGATATTGATCTTAGGTCACTGCATTGATCACCGGCTTTGACATATTGGCTTTCTATACATCAAGTAGGTGGTAAGGCTGGTTAACCATTTCAGCGAAATTCTCCGAAATCATCACAGGCCGTCCCCTCGTCTAACAATTTTTGTTGATTTCCCCCTCCTTATCTTGCCAAGTCGAGCAAAAACGTCATTTTTTCAATGTCGTCAACCTATGTCTTTTAGCAAGTATTCGCCTGCCCGACAAAACGATTGGAGCCGATTGTCCACGTGCGTTGCGAATGGTAGCGTGCGTCCTGCTCTTCGAAATCACAGCGTTCTTGAGAGAAACCTACCAGAATCTTCCAAAATCTTGCCGTTCCTCGCTAAAAGAAAGAGGACCTTGGGACCGTGTATACAGGTACTATAATTGATCGAAATATAAATTATCAATCGCAAGTAGATGCAATCTATATGTTATGTAAATGATTATTTTCTGTTATTATTTTTTGCGAAGGTGGATGATCAAGCGAAGACCTTTATTGTGTAATAATAAGTGAGTTTATTTATTTTAATTTGTTTAGTCCAGTATGAGAGTGCATATTCATGATAAGATTTTTCTTTTAAACAGGGCTCTTAGCAGTCAACACACATTAATGCCAGTCGAGTATGTGGTCTAACGAATAATGCATGTATAAGGCACTTATGTGCATGCACATAGTGGCGATTATTGGTTGAGATTCACATACGAGTGATTTGAGAAGTTGTGCAGTGTTGCGTAGTGTACGTTTTTTTTAAATTGAGCACAATTTTACGGATGAGGACAGACTATTATTTAACCTAAAACCACCGTTGACTGTAAAAATCATAGAAGTAATGACTTATTTCCATATTTGAAATAAATTCTAATTACATTATATCCACTTGCGTTATCCGGCTATAGTGTGTTATAGAAAAGAGGTCCAAAACTCCTTAGTATTAAAAAACCAATCCCTCGTGTAAAGCTAATCGAAAAAATATATGTTCTTAGCAAATATTTACGCATAGCGGCGTTATAAGCTGAATATGAAAGAATATAAAAAGAAATAAAAAAAACTTTTCATTACTTCATTAATTTGGACAATCTTCATTAAATCGAAGTAAAATCTCAATATAGTAAAAGCTTCGTCTGCCTCATCTGTATATCTTACACATTAAATGAACTTTAACCGAAAATATAATATAATAAATAATTAACTGCATGCCAAAGATTAAAAAACCACCCATCACTTAATTAATTTTTGGTATACACGAAATATTTGTAACACAGACTGCTCCTATTTTCGACTAATATTCATCAAATGTTTGCTTTGAGAGGGTAGTTCAAAATTTGCTGCAAAATTGTCAAAATGAAAGTGGTCATTAATAGGATAGTGAATGTAAGTTTGTAATAGAGTAAACAATAGTTAGTTCTGTAGCAGTAATGCTTTGCTACATTGGCATGTATAAAACTAAACATTATAAATCGAATTAGTGGTAAAAATAGCGGCTAAACCATAGCTAATGTGAAGTTTGCGCAAAAGCTTTAGAGAAACAGTAAGATTTGTTGATTTGTGATTTAGGGAAGCGAATCGCCGTTGGAGTATGGCATTATCGAGTATGGGACACTCGCAAGCTTCGGCTCAGAGCCTGCAGTCTATTGCTGGGGTTGAGACTGAGAGGAAAATATCCTTCGTGTTGCACGAGCCCGAGAACGTGTCTGGCGGCAGTAACGTTACGGTAATTATGTTGTTGATGATGAAAACGTAGCCGACCTCTTGATCTAGTTATAGGGAGGAGTAGAATAAATGTAGTAACGAGCAAAGATTTTCTGACGTCATTCCAAGAAACCAAGCTGAAATAATGGTAAAAAAATGATGTAGCATGAAAGTAGATGTTGTGACTTTTGCCGTATTTTGCGGGCACAAAGTTTATCTACAAAACAATGTATACAAGTTATAAGTACTCATGAACAAGACATAGTTTATACAATTTTATTCTGTTTGTTTGTGCACGTTAGTTTTCGAAACGACTACACAGATTCCAATGCCGTTTTCATCATCAGATGTATTGCGGCAAGTTATTTCATTAAATAACTAGTAGTTGCCCGTTGCATTCGCAATTAAAGGTTTTATCTCAATACTGCCTGTTAGCCAATAAGTTGGCATAGTGACATCCCATTCTGCTCGGACGTACGCCAAGAAAGGGAAGATATTAGTAGGATACACTGAAACTTACGCAGCTCAAATCGGCTCCTATTCTTATTTTGTATAATACATATTATCATCCCAATACTTATATATCATTATCAGTTTATAGTTTAAGATAGGTAACTAACACTCTTAAAACGGGATGAATGTTGGACGGTTCGTCTACATCTTATGCAATCGCTTGCCTTCATGAGCTTTTACAGAAGGAAGTACTTACATTAATAAATTCAAAATGTATTTCATGAGTACTTCCTGCTTGTGGTTAATTTTGAAAGAGGGAAATTAAATCGACTCATAGTCTTACATCACACTGCGCATTATTTGCTCCACCCATATGGATGACACATATGTGTGAGCGAGCGCGCAACATCGGGAATACCGGTCCCTCATTCTTTTTACCTTCACGTTTTAGTTAGCAGATGCCATACCGGGTTCAGTCGATGATAAAAAGGGTCGTACATTGACCTCACGCGGAAAAACGGGGATTCACAGACGTAGCACTCAACAGGCGCATGCTGCTTACGGTTCCTTCAAGCGACGCTCCATAAAATTACGACAGAAAGATACCCGGGAAACTGACGAGTGTGAGTTGTTTTCGATTTTTTTCCATAATAATGATAACTATTATTTAATCACAGTATCTGTCTAAAATTTTATTATATTTTAGTTATAAACAAGCGCTCAGATTCAATACAGAGCAGACGAAAAGTCTCCTCCCTGTCCGATCGGAGTGACACATCTGAAGTTTATCCTGGCGCAGGTAATAAAATGCTTTTATTAAAAAATTTCTTCATTGATATATAGGTCTTTATATGCCAAAAGCCTGTGTTAATATTTAGTGAGATAAGTTGGCACATATTGTGTATTTTATTGAACTGCAGGATTTTGCTACATGCATGATCAAATCAAATCAAAACAGTTTATTGAAAGCTGGTATTTCAAAATACACTTTTTCACGTCAAATAATTAGAAAATAATAATTTATACGTCATCATTAGAAAATGTAAATAATATGAATATATATCTATATATATAAAAATGAATTGCTGTTCGTTAGTTTCGCTAAAACTCGAGAACGGCTGGACCGATTTGGAAAATTTAGGTCTTGAATTATTTGTGGAAGTCCAGAGAAGGTATAAAAGATGAATAAATAGGAAAATGCTCGGAATTAAATAAAAACAACAAAAATTGTTTTTACTTTGATGTGTCCATACATAATTTCTATGAGATAATTTATTGACGCACGGTTTGACAGTTCTGCTCTGAAACAACTTCATTACGACAGCAACAACGACAAATTCATAAAAAAACATTATTTTATTTATTATATACAGAACAACGTCTGTCGGGTCAGCTAGTAATGTAATAAAATATAGCAATGTTATTCATTATCTGTTAATACGGCTTTACTCACGTTTTTGTCGGTACCACAGTCTAGTACCACACTCACCCTGATGAAAGACCTCCGAATGGTCCGAAACTAGTCGGTACAGACACCGACAAAAACGTGAGTAAAGCCGTATTAACAGATAATTTAATAATGACTCACGAAAGTCTTAATAATGTTATTCATTTCAAATTAAATTAAAATTTATATAATATAGATGCAAACTGTACACTCATTAATGTCAAACATATCTTAAAAACTAATCAAGGGCACTTGAGAGCAATATATTATATTTTTAGGATCAAGCATTCTTGTCATTAAGATAATCAACTACTTTATAATAAGCTTTCTCAATTAGTTTACTTTTAACATGAGACTTAAATCTGTTTAGCGTTAAGCAAGTTACGTCATCAGGAATTTTATTAAAAATCGTATGCAGTTCGCCATAAACGAACTATTTACTCTTGTTAAATTAAATAGGATTAATTAATTTTTACTTTTGATTACATGATCCTTGGGATTTTTATATTCATTCCCATTCCAATAAAATAACCCTTAATTATAATTAATATAATAAATTAGTACATTTATGAAAATTTAATATACGTTCACAAAAATCGTCACCTTTTTGCTCTTAATAGTGATTTTCATTATTATAACACTAGAAATAAGGGACTGCTTGTAATTAATTCTAGTAGGCTTCATAATATACATAATAGCTTTAAGGGTAAATGTATACACTTCTATAATAAAGTCCCAGCCACTGTTCAGGCATTATCTATAAATAAATTTAAACGTTTTATAAAAAAATGGCTCCGTCGTAAATCCTATTACTCCACAGCTAAATGATCGGACACCCTGGGACTAGAGTGTGATTATTTTATAGCGATAGAAATGGCTGTACAATATTGTATATTTTTATTGAAAAGAGCGCAAAAAAAGAATGCTGGGAGAGTTTCTTGCGCCGCTTTTTCTCACTCAGAGCGCCATTTGTTTCCGAAGCGGTAGTAGTATCTAGTTTATTAGAAATGTCATCAAAAATAATTCTAAAGCAATCAATTTTGAGAAAATAAATGCCTTTTATGCCTTTATAAAATTCTAGGAGGCACAGTTATAATGGCAAATGAGGTAGATAGCGGTGGTGAGGAAAGTCCAGGAGTTCTTTCTGATGACCATGATCATCCCCCGGACAGCCCCGACAGCAACTCTACTGACTTGCCCGATCATAGCAAAGGTTATCCCTGGCTTAAGGTCTGTATTATCTTTATAAATAAGACATATTAATTACACACAACATAATCCCAAATTGTTGTCAATATGTAAATTTTGTATTTATTTTCTTATTTCAAAGTCAGCTTGGGTAATTCATTATATTTATAATATGTAGCTGTACGTATCTAAAATATTGTGATAATTTATAATTTTCTTATATTTGAATAAAAAGTTCGGCTTAAGTTATAACCGATACTATATAAACTTATTTTTTTTCTTTATTTATATCATTATAAATGTATATATGAAAAACAATTTCTAGGTGATGGTTAAATTCTTGAACTCCTTCAACTATGATTGCTGTCATCAGAACTTCTGTCATCCATATTGTTTTAGACGCAATATGCGAGCAACCGTCCGTCTTATGAAGTCTGTTCGGAAGGTAAAATATGATTAATATTATTGAAAAGTATTGTCAAAGTAAATATTATTTTTGTTATTAAAATAAGTATCTCATTTTGAAACAATATATGTACAGTATGGTTTGCATAAATGTATATGAAATAAATGAAAATACAAGTCATACTGGTCCACAGAAATAAAGTCAACTTAATTGTTTAATTAAAACCCCTAAATTATAAATGTTACGTTTTCAAACTTCAACACTTGGTGCCCTAAGGGACGAGAACATAGCATTTAAGTGGCAAATTGGGTACTTTTTGACAAAAGAAATGCAATATCGTCAGCTAATATGCTAGTTCCATTTCATATATGCTAGTTCCATACTGTAGTTTAAAAAACAAATCTCATCCAAACCTGATATTTAAAGAGTGATTAAATAACTTTTTTTTTGCAAATAAAATTATAAAATATTTTATCTAACGCACCACTAACGTTTATGTGTTATTTACTTAAGGTATACGGTGAAAAGTTTGGACCAGAAATAAACTCAAGTAGCTCTGAGGAAGGCCATAGCGGAACCAGACGTGGAAGGCGCCCTAGAAAGTCTTCAGAACATTCCACAGATAGGTAATATTGTGGTGTCTACAAAATAACTTTAGGAAGTATCGATGGCTAAATTACCATGACTTATAAAAATATATGAAGACAAAAATAATTTCTTATTTACATCACCAAAAACAGTACCTTTTTATCATGGTCAAAACCTAAGCACGGTTGAAATAGTAGATTGTTAACCTAGGGTCGAAAGAATCAATTCCCGAGGTATGTAGAGTAGCAATTGATTCTTTTACCCGAATTAAGCACTTTACTATTCATTTCGAATATGAGGAAAATAAAACTAGTTGTTTATCTAAACTATTTATTGATATTAAATCATAATATTAGTAGTACCTATTTAAAATTAATTGTCAAATTAGGACAATTTATGACGACTTTTTAAATTTTAAATATGGAACTCTCCGCGATGCGGCTTATTCCGCTCAAAGAAGTTTGCGCTAAGTTCACACTGGCTGCTTAGAAAGTCACATGGCCGCAGCTTTTTTTTTATTAGTTTTATTTATTCTATTTTTGAAATTCATTCCGGCCCTTAGGTGGAAAGTAATTTGTATGAGTTTTTCCCTCTCTATGGAGGGAAGCAGCATTTTTCACCCAATAATCAGATCAAGACAACATTACTTTCCGAGTATGAGAAATGAAAAACACGTTTGTTGTTTTATGTAGTGTATTGTAGTTCACAATTAACAACACGACAATATACATAATATAACTTATTATCGTTATTGTCTGTCAACAGAATTGATCGTTCAGTATTAGAGAGCGTGGGTATAGCTTACCGCGCGGCCGGAGTCGAACATACCGTCCCGAACACAGACGCCGTACCCGTCAACAAGCCCGCAATCATTGCGTATCCGCCCGCTGAACCGCCCGCCATATTGAAATATCTGAAAGGGCAGGTGAGATAGTTTCTTCTTGTATTTATTATAATTGTTTTTATTTTAACGTTCCAAATTCTGCATATTTGAGATGCTTTTATTCGTTTCATATTCCATTGTAAGATATGAAATTTGATTTGGTTTCCAATATCATATAACTTTACAAGGCATGAGAAGAATCCGCGAATACGTCTATGTCAAAAGCATCACGCGAAAGCTTTCGTACTTTTTGAATGCCTTTGTAGATTTTTTTTTTTTGCACGACGGCCATGTTTCAATTCGTCATCTTGGTTTTTATCGTTTATTGTATTATTACCAAGCCATAACGGCTTATCAAGCAAGGACTCACGAGCAAGCAGTGACGCTTGCGATCCAACCGATGCTTTAAAAAAAGGGAGACAATAATACTGTGTAGGTTTGTAACTTATTAAACATGGATTGCGAAATAAATTTTAATATTTTAAGATTCTTAAGGAGGTTGAAATCTACTTATAAGTGGTATGGTATAATGATATTATCATTCATGATACTACTACGTCGCTTAAAAGGTAGGTTATGCAATCATTGTGCTGATAAAAATCTGCTAAGCAAAACAGCGTTAATTTTTGGGAAATTCTACCGTGTATTTTATTTGCGAACCCTGATTCCTTTAAGTAAATCTATACTAATATTATAAAGCTGCAGTGTTTGTTTGTTTGTTTGTTTGTTTGAACGCGCTAATCTCTGGTACTACTGGTCCGATTTGAATGATTCTTTCAGTGTTGGGTAGTCCATTTATCGAGGAAGGCTATAGGCTATGTTTTTTTTTCAAAATTAAGGATGCGTAATAAAGTTGCTATTTTGTAACACAAGGTGTAAAATCGAAAACCTATTTTTGCGTGCGCTGCAAAAACTATTGACAATAGAACAAAATGATGTACAGGCTATAATATAGGCAATATTTAATTACTTATAAAACTATCGCGTGAATTATACTTTATATGGCAAAACAACGTTTGCCGGGTCAGCTAGTATATTATAATTCTGCCAGTTAGTAAAATAGTTTGTTCGCCTGACTAAATTATAAATATAATAGTGGAAGGCCTCGACTGACTAGTTTATAAATGTGATTGTGGGAGGCCGGATGCCGGCTAGATTATGGGTACCACAACAGCGCCTATTTCTGCCGTGAAGCAGTAATGTGTAAGAATTACTGTGTTTCGTTCTGAAGGGCGCCGTAGCCAGTGAAATTACTGGGCAAATGAAACTGAATACCTTATGTCTCAAGGTGACGAGCTCAATAATTGTAATGCCGCTCAGAGTTTTTGGGTTTTTCAAAAATCCTGAGCGGAACTGCATTGTGATGGGCAGGGCGTATCATCAGCTTTTTTTATGGAATAGGGGAACAAACGAGCGTACGGGTCACCTGGTGTTAAGTGACCGCCGCCCACACTCTCTTGCAACACCAGAGGAATCACAGGAGCGTTGCCGGCCTTTAAAGAAGGTGTACGCGCTTTTCTTGAAGGTACCCATGTTGTATCGTCCCGGAAACACCGCACAAGGAAGCTCATTCCACAGCTTCGTAGTGCGAGGAAGAAAGCTCCTTGAAAACCGCACTGTGGAGGACCGCCACACATCCAGATGGTGGGGATGATATCGTAACTTGTGGCGTGTCGTGCGAAGGTGTAATGCTCGTCAGTTATTTTCATAAAAATAATGTGATTTAGGTTCGAGACGCGTACCACACCCCTTTGGCGCTTCTGGTGAAGGGCGCGACGATCATGAGCGAGGACGTGTTCGCGGAGAGCGCTCCTGTGGCCTGGCAACTGTTGCTGGAACCTGACCGAGAGCTGAGCGCGTGTGCTGCAGCCGCCTTCATCCTGGCTGCGGTGAAGGCGCCAAACGCCGCCTCGCAAATCATGCACCAAGACTTGAAACACCCTGATCCGACAATCAGGTAAAACAGTCCTTCCAGTAAACTTTATTGCAACGTAATTCTTTTGTTTTGCTTACATTAGAGTGAACTGGCTGAAAATGTCACGTTACGAAAAAGCTGCATTATGTGAATAACTTAATTATTATGTTTAGATATATCTTCTCTCTCACAGCGCCATTTCTTTCCGTAGCGGTATTAGTATTAGAAATGACATCAAACATAATTTGTAAAGGAATCAATTTTGAGAAAATAAATGCCTTTTTATTTCAACCTATGAGCTACTTACTAGTACAGATAGTGCTTGCCTCCTGTGATCAAATCTCATTTACCTTATCCTAATAAAGGGAAAAAATATATTCCGTCTCTTATATAATATTGCTATGGGGGTGGATATTGTAAAAAAGGCATAAAAGGCATTTATTTTCTCAAAATTGATTCCTTTAGAATTCTTTTTGATGTCATTTCTTATAACTACTAGATACTACTACCGCTTCGGAAACAAATGGCGCTCCGAGAGAGTAGAAGCGGCGCAAGAAACTTTCCCAGCATTCTTTTTTTGTGCTCTTTTCAATAAAAATATACAATATTGTACAGTCATTTCTATCGCTGTCCGATCATTTAGATAATCAGCAGTGGAGTAATAGGATTTACGACGGAGCCATTTTTTATAAAACATTTAAATTTATTTATAGATAATGCCTGAACATAGGCTGGGACTTTATTATAGAAGTGTATACATTTACCCTTAAAGCTATTGTGTATATTATGAAGCCTACTAGAATTAGTTACAAGCAATCCCTTATTTCTTTTCATTCTTTTGTATCAGCAATGGGTCATATTTCGTAAATTTCCTTTGTAGGTTTATTAGCAAGGTTCTTCACAATAATATTGTGTAAGTACCTCGCCAGTTGCGGAGCAGTATAATTTTATGGAGCGTTCAGATGGTAAAGTATGCCTGAGATACAGGGAATACAATTGTCACTTAGCAAGCGGAGAAGGTATAAGCAATCGACCCACTCATTGTTGGACTCAAAACAAGTAACATTGAGAAAATATATAAAATGCAGCCGCTAATATAGAGAAAGATCGACGTACGGATAGTGGATTCTTAATAGCGACCGAAATCCAAAAAATACACTTGATTTGTGACGTCACAATAGTTTCATTGATGGTAAAGCTGTAACTTTATTTTTTCAGGATAAACGCAATACTTAGATTTCAAGTAATTTGGAAACTACGATATCAAGTCTGGCCTCGCATGGAAGAAGGTGCTTCAATGACCTTCAAGGTGCCCCCGCCGGGTATAGAATTTACTCTACCGTCGCCAAAGATCGGCATTGAGTCCTTGGCTGTAGTGGATCCACCATGGAGTCCTCAAGTTAAAGATAAGGACATGGAGATGACTTTGAATCAGGAGCGACATGTGAGTATTAACACGTTCACCCGATGGTACGCGATACGCCCCGCCTACTGCAGTGTATATGTAGTGCCACTCAGGATTACGGACGCACAATTACTCTAATATTCGCGTTATCGCGATTTATATCCAAAAACAGTATGGATACTTTAGCACTATGCAAGCATTTGAAACGTGAAGTGACGATTGGCGACGAAGTATAATCTGGCTAAGTTTGAAAGCGAACAGTTGCTTAAAACGTTACGGATTTCGGCTATCTCCTTTTTTACAAGACTATAGCCGTCATCTGACAGATGATCATGATGACAGATGTCAATGACTGCATGTTTCCTACAATGGAGTGAATCGCTTTTTTCTGAGAGTTTCGGTAGGCTGTGCGGCCACACTTCATTCACCCCAGAGGCGTCAAGCGACGAAATTTACGACATGGTGCAGCGAAAATTTATCATTAAGTCCTTAATACAAATTATCTCCTGTACTTAGTACTGTCCCCTTTTGCTTGCTTTTTTTTCTTATTTCTTAACGAACGCAATCCGACGGACAAAAAAGTCCGAGCTGGTATATAGTCATCTCTTTGGGATAACCCACAATAACCTTTATTACCCTTTACTTTTACGAGAAATAATGGTTTATTTACGATGCGATTTTAAGCAATACATCATCATCCAATTATAAAATAAATTATTCATTTAATATATGTAGATATAGCCCATATATAATATGGCCCATTAGAGCGTGTAATTTAACTGAATATTTTCGAAGATATTATAGATTTAAAATGCAGGGACACAGCGGAGGTAGGCCGGAGAGATAATTTATATGGAAAAACAATGTTTGCCGGGTCAGCTAGTAATTTAGAATTCGTAGCCATAAATGATAGAGCGACAGCGTACATGTTGTATTTTGCTTTTGTCTATCGTGATAAATATTACAACGCGCAATGTTGCCATGCATATTTAACGGGGCGGAGAACTTTATGTTACATATTCATTTGTAATTCCTCAAAAATATACCTCCTTTTGGATTAATTATCTTAAAATAACCTTATAAAATCATTTTTAAAGTGAAACTTTTATTACATCGTTTCAAACTTTTTCTTCTGTGTGTTGCATGTCGCGTGACGGTCGCGCGGCGCCTATAGTTCGCAGCAGCTGACTGTGTAGTGTATTACTTATAGACTATTAATTAGGGCTAAGACACAGAGTTCAATAAAAATATTAGTTGGAGACTTAGTCTACTTTTATTATTTCCCATTATCATTCCAATTTTCCAAGTATAAAATTAAGATTGATAAAGCGATTTTTATACCCTTAATGGAATATTATTCCAAGAATTTTTAGTTAAATGTCTATAATACTAAACTACAACAGCTGTTTACTCCAAATGTCACGAGGGGCTGCTGAAAACCAGTGTTGTGTTGGAGTCTTCTGCACTGACCAACAATATACTGAGTCAGCTCCTTTTAGCAGGGAATCACGCGCAGCTCCTTTTAGCAGGGAATCACGCGCAGCTCCTTTTAGCAGGGAATCACGCGCAGCTCCTTTTAGCAGGAAATCACGCGCAGCTCCTTTTAGCAGGGAATCACGCGCAGCTCCTTTTAGCAGGGAATCACGCGCAGCTCCTTTTAGCAGGAAATCACGCGCAGCTCCTTTTAGCAGGGAATCACGCGCAGCTTCTTTTAGCAGGGAATCACGCGCAGCTCCTTTTAGCAGGGAATCACGCGCAGCTCCTTTTAGCAGGGAATCACGCGCAGCTCCTTTTAGCAGGGAATCACGCGCAGCTCCTTTTAGCAGGAAATCACGCGCAGCTCCTTTTAGCAGGGAATCACGCGCAGCTCCTTTTAGCAGGGAATCACGCGCAGCTCCTTTTAGCAGGGAATCACGCGCCGCACAGTTATTTAATATTTTGTTTTTGTTTATATTTTAATAATTGTTATTACATTTAATTTAATTGATTACTTTAAGATTTACACTGTAAATTGAAGGTGTGTGCTTTACTGTTAATAAAGTGTTTCTATTCTATTCTATTCTAATGTGAAAAAACGTTTCACTTTTACCGTGGTTTCATAAAACCACACAATCCTTTTGTTAATTTCAGCGCTCGCTAGTTACTGCGACAAAGACAAGAAAGAAACAACAAACGGAGGCAATAAAGAAGGCGTTACAGCAACGCGACGATAAGAAAAAAGCGGAGAGGGAGAGCTTCCTCATCACCACGATACCCATCACACGACAAGCCTCCAGGGAACCGGCGCTCGATCACGTTGCCGACGATCATGTTGAACGTATGTATTGATGTTAAATTTACGTTATATTCATTTCCTTTTGAAGTCGGTTTAGGCAGATTAGATGTGCTTGTTAGATAGTGTTGTGAAAACCGCAACGTTCAATCCGAAATACCTATTTAACACTGAAAATGTTTAGAAAATGAAAAACGGCTTAATGTAGAAAGTTGCCAATACTTTTATTGTTTTTCGAAGTAATTCCCGTTCCTCTCTACACATCGTCGCATTCGATGGAACTACTGAGAAAAGCAGTGGGCCCATTCTTAGGGATAGAAGAGATTCTATGGCATTTTTGTACGCTTTCACCGAATCTTCAGGGCTCGTAAAGCGAATACCTCGAATTTTATCTTTAGTTCTTGGGAATAATTAAAAGTCGCAGGGTTCCAGGTCAGGACTGTATGGCGGATGACTCATTATCTCGACACCTGCCATAGTCAAATATTAAACAGTCAGTTTTGCGGGGTGCGCTGAAGCATGGAGGATCCTGCTTCGAGGGCGCTGCTGTCGAATTTTTTCCAAGACAACAGGCAAACAGCGATTGACATACCAGTCTGCAGTAACTGTCCTTCCATCTTCTAGCACAACTGTCGCGAAATGACCTTTCCGACCAAAGAATAAGGCAATCATCCTTTTTCCTTGACTTCTTCCTTTCGTTACCTTACCTTTGTTGGCTGATCCTCGAAAGGAAACACCCACTGAGCTGATTGTCTTTTGCTTTCGGGTTCGTAGCAAAATATCCAGCTTTCATCACCTGTGACGATGTCAAATACAGCATTTGAGTCACCGCCGTTGAACTTATCTAACATTTGGCGACACGAGTCCATGCGAAGGTGTTTCTGGTCGTCGCGTCATTAAAGTATGGGGAATCCATCTGGTACAAAGCTTCCTGACGCCTAAATGTTCGTGTAATATTTTTTGAACTTGACTCATACCAATGCCTAGGCTTGCCCGTATCTGCTGATAGGTCACTCTCTTATCTTCCTCTATCATGCGTCGCACAGCACTGATGTTATCTTCAGTAGTCGCTGTTAAAGGACGTCGCTCACGCGGATCATCATTAAGATTGCTACCGTCACACTTAAACTCGTTAGACCAATTGTAAATAGTGGCTTGAGATGGGGCTTCATTAAGAAATGCTAATCGCACCCTATCATAACTTTGTTGTTGAGTAAGCCCACAACGAAAGTCATAATAAATCATTGACCGAAAATTTTCTCGCGTTAGGTTCTTTTTCACGTGTAACAAGAGTTTTAGATTTGCCGCCAATTCACAAAAACAAATTACAAATGAATGCAATATACTACATTAGGTTACCAAAGAGTTCTAAAATTGAAATTCAAAAAGTTTTCATTAGCAATGTTTCTAATAAGTGAATTTGCTAGAATCTTTCATTTCAATTTATAATGCCTACTACTCGGCTAAGGCGAGTTAGTAAGTCTTTTGTGGGGCGAAGTATATGCATTTAAAACAATATACCAGAAAAAAGTTCAAAACAAAACTCTTAAAACGTTTGTGTGGTAAAGGTTACTATAACATAAATTACTTAAGCAGAAAACCCCGGTTCGAATCTTGATGTCCATTCGAACGTTCTTAAAAATCCGAGCAAGGCTCTATCGTCCGGATATTAGTTATTAAATCAGCAATAGAGATCCGAATCAATGGCCCTGGCCGGTAGTAAAACCTTATAAGGAACCATGTCCTTCCAATACACACAACATAACCTTACTGGCGAGTCAACCCGGGTTTTGCCACAATTTGAAGCCTGACCGACTTCGACTACGACCTTTTTCGGACGTTTTTACCATACGTGAACAACTTTTCAGCAACAGTTTCACCACCTTCCACCACATTCCACCTTCGCACGACACGCCACAAGTTAGGATATCATCCTCACCATCTGTATGTGTGGCGGTCCACCACAGTGCGGTTTTCAAGGAGCTTTCTTCCACGTACTACAAAGCTGTGGAATGAGCTTCCTTGTGCGGTGTTTCCGGGACGATACGACATGGGTACCTTCAAAAAAAGCGCGTACACCTTCCTTAAAGGCCGGCAACGCTCTTGTGATTCCTCTGGTGTTGCAAGAGATTGTGGGCGGCGGTGATCACTTAACAACAGGTGACCCGTACGGTCGTTTGTCCTCTTATTCTATAAAAAAAAGTTTTCAATCTCTTCAAAATCGATACGATTTCATTACGTCTCAATATAGAATCACAAATGTGAACACGGTTCACCTTTTAATCACGAATTTTAACGAAAATAGATGTAAAAAAGATGCGAAAATGGGGAAGAAGTATACTAACAAGAGATATGTCGTCCATGCCATTACTCAATAGCCTTAGATTCAAATTAAGTGAGCAACTGTGTCCAAAGTCTTACGATCTCTAGTAACATTCGTCTTCACCGCTCATGTCATCCCTGCCCACTAAAAATTTTTTGGAACCTATTAGAACAGCTTTAGATGCTCGTTTTAGGGATGAACTTACCGCCGATCTGATCTGATCTGATCTGAGATTTTGCTGTATACTTCTCGCACCCACTTTTACTTATAGATGTTATATTTGATTAGCACCACCGGATGAAGAAGCCGCGGAAGGTGTCCGTAGCTCGCACCACACGCAGGTAGCATCAGCGCTGTTCCCCTCCGTGCTGTGTTCTGCCGTTGCTGAGATCATATCGTTGCTAGACGATGCCGCCGTGTCCAGAGATGGTTGTTCTGTCTACGAGGTTGCTTATCAGGTATATTATGATCGTTAGGTCTTCTGTTTATTCAAGGTCCTCAATTGGGTTACAATATTCTTCGTATTATATTGATTTGTATCACTTGATTCAACTTTCAACTAAGAATTAATTGACCTTACTTGTCCCTACTTATATGCCTCACCTAGGAATTTCTCAAAGCATTCAGAATATACTACATCAGTCCACGCTCAATAAAATTACACATTAATTTCAAAATGATATGTTAATTATAAACAACAGAAAATATATAGAAAGATGGTCGATGTCTCGAATTTTCTAGATCAATGACGCGCTTATTACATAAGATCTTTCTGACACTCGTTATAATTAGGGCGGAATCTATCATTTTACATTTCTTACTGTACTTATTTTATTTATAGGTGATTTGGGGTTGCCTCGTAGAAGATTCTGCATTATTCCTGCGTCATGTACTCGAACGGCTAACACGCGACCATCAAGATGAAATGTTCAAGTTGTTGCGTCATCTGATACGATTTATACCACGACTGCCGCAACAGGCTGCGTTTGCACTATACAACTATATCATTGGCTATGTCATGTTTTATGTCCGCACGCCTCATGAAGACGGCCAGAGGCTCATTGGAGCTGCCTTATCTATACTTTGGATGGTGAGAATTGTTTTTTTCTAAATAAACGTTGTTAATTTTATTTTTTATGTGAGAACTTCAATAGCCACGTTCGGTACTTTTTGGTAGGGGACAAACTTATGGGTTCGCGACACTGACATGCTCAAGACTGGCGCACGCATAAATAATTGATAAAAAAAAATATATGCAGTTTTTTGGATGCGTGAAATCTCATGAGTTCGCGTCACCGTATTGCTTATAGCAGTATATCTGTAGCTATACAGCTGCCGCATTGTGCAACATTAGTCGTGTGTATATCTTGTATGTGAAATTGAATTGATTTAGTAAAAAGTTCAATGTGTATTGATGAAATAATGTTTTTTTTTTTATTAATATATTATTGAAAATAAGTCTTAAAAATAAATTCAAGTTCCTCATTTAACTGTTTTAAATATTATGAATTTTCAAATTTTTCATGCTAAAAGTCTTACGTTTACACTTCTATCGGTAGTCTCTACTACTGCCTTTTTTTTTCTAATCCACCCGCAAATCCTTCTTATCATCCTCTTAGTCATTTAATATAGTTTATTCGTAGATATTATACAAATGATATATGTTTTCTTTAGTGTCAATTTTTTTTTGGCGAGACAACACGTCCTGAGGATGCCTCGTGTAGAGGCGAAACACGTGTCGAATTGTTTTAAAAACAAATATTGGCGGAATTAACACAAAAGAAAACTTAAATCATTTGTATAATTATGGATTTCCGCAAAGTAACGCCACGCCTAATTCAATAAATTTTCGTAGATATTATGCATAATTATTTATCTATCTATGATATTTATGACATTATAACCGTATATAGCTTAGCGTTTCACAATACGACCCTATTTATATACCACTGCGTCTGTCACTTAAGACACATATATATATTAGAAATTCAAATTAATTATAACATTTATTTAACAACTTACTATGGTAGTACTGTTTTATATAATTATAATTAATTTTAGAAATAACTATAATAGCATATTGATCTTTGGTTAACTTGATTCGTGTAAGTTAGTTGACACTACAGTAGTGCCAACCAACAGTTGGTAGCATCATCACTGTGACGGTCGTGCCCTATATAAGCAGGAGCGCACAGTTCGAGTCGACATTGCATATAGTGAATTTTAAGGGGTAACGCTTCCCAAATGGTATTAAATATAATAGTTATTAGTGGAAAGTGTAAAATACAGATATTTCAATATTAAGTATGTTTAAATTACCAACCCCTTCTACACAATATACAAGAATATCACAAGTGTGTGTAGAAGGGGTTGATAATTTAAACGCTCTTAAAATTGAAATATCTGTATTTAACACTTTCCACTAATACCTATTATAATATTTAACACAATTTGGGCAGCGTTACCCCTTACTATTCACAATGTGTAGTGTTCTCTCGAACTGAGCGCTCAGGCTTATATAGGGCACGACCGTCACAGTGATGTTGCTACCAACGGTTAGTTGGCACTACTGTAGTGCCAACTAACTTACACGAATCAAGTTATCCAAATATCAGAATATAGTATGCTATTATAGTTATTTCTAAAATTATAGTTATAATTATATAAAACAGTACTAACGCAGTAAGTAGTTAAATAAATGTTATAATTAATAGGGATGTCTAATCTAGTGAATCGTAAATCGTGAACTTTAAACGTCAAATAATGTCAAATGTCTTATGACAGTTCATGACGTTGGTAGCGCTTGTAAACAGATCAAGCTGACAAGTGTAACTGGAGTGGCAATTGATTGTTGTTGCAGGTGGTTCACAGCGTGCATGGGATTATGTTCAAGGACTTGAAGCAGATCCTACGTAAGGAGCAGTGCGACGCGTCCATACTGTTGACTGCAAACGTGCCCGCTGCTAAGAAGATCATCGTACACGGGCCGTGTTAGTCTCATACTAAATATCAATGCGCCCTTATTAATAACATTAAAATGTCCTTTTTGTATCAGCAAATACATCTAATAACAGCTCTTTATACTACTATGTAATACTTACCACTTTTTTTTTTTTTTTTAATTATCTGGACATATTTCGTCGGAACTTTCAGATCGGGGTTAAAACTATTCAGGTCAGATTGTTTCCTTAAATATTTTTTTAACCGACTTCGAAAAGGAGAAGGTGAAGTCGTTGCCAAGTCAAATGTAATAGCAGGTACCTACACTCGTCACGCGTGACTTAGAGCGGGATGTCTTCGTCTAGAACCAAACAACACAAGCGGGCAAGCACCGACTTAAACCCTATATATATATTAATAGGTAGCACATACAAATAATAGTATTTTATTAATATTAAAAGTACCTATAAGATTTGCGTAAGAGGTGTATTAAATTAAATCTCCATTGAGTTATTTTATACTTTTGAGGTTTTTATGTCGGTTTTTTTAAGCGTTGTTTATTATTATTATTCTACAACATGTATTAATTACCGAATCAACAACTAATATCCTCATCAATATTTTGTGCTGTCACGTCATGATTACAGTTTATTTACAGTCTGTTACAATGCTTATTACAGTGAATGCATCATATTATACAGATTTAGTTATAAAGAGAAAAAATATAAAGAATCTTTTGAAGTTTGTATCTATTTTGTTTTAAAAGAATTATTAATTCTTCAAACAGCTTTTTTTCGCTATTGTATGATGTGTTTGAATTTAAATTGTTTGTTTTCATTGGATGCTATAATTAATGTAAATATTTTGAACATGTTTGTTATTAGCGGACAATGAAGGCAGTATACCATCACAATTCCCGGTGCAAGAGGATACTCAGTTTTGCCAGATTCTGAGAGAGTCACTGGATTATTTCGGAATACCCGACAAGAGTCACGACGAGTATTTTCTCGTCGACTTTAAAACAAGTACGATATTATTTATGTAATATGTATGTTGCTTATATTATCGGTTTATTTTTCTTTCAATTATTGTAAAGGCTAATTTTCAATTTCAGTACTTTGCTCACGAAAACTTGCTCTCATGGTCTCATTCGTAATGACTCTTGGAGGCTTAGATACTGCATTACCTAAGAACAAAAGCTTCATTATTGCGGCAACGATTAGACGCTTGTGTGCGTGACATCTTGACACTCAATGGCATCTTTCAAATTTTGTAACATACGCTTGGTGATATTTTACATTGAAATTAATAAAATACAAAATAATTACTGACGATATGTGAGCCCAGTGTCTTTTTCATTTTTAGTAGTATTATTATTACAAAATTTTACTACGCAACCTGGCATTTTAGTTTCAATTATTAGCAAAGTTTAACAAAACATGTGACACGTCAACGTCACACATTATTGGAGACTGGCTCGAGTACGCCCATTTCTGCGTAGTATAAGTTGCCGCACCTCCGATGACGCCTGCGGTATCTAGTTGAAGCGCAGCGGAGACCAATCCTTCGTTTAAGATTGGAGGCTTAAAACGTCACTAACATTCGCTTGTTAAAAGATGGTTCATAATCGCATATTTGTGCTTAAATGCTTGGCTTCTAGAAGCTAGGCCCCTTCTATTTGAAGCCCTCGACAGAAAGATATCAAACGTCGGTCAACGGTTTCGTATTTCATGTATAATTTTCCACATCAGTCAGCTTTATAATATTAAGCGGGGGTCACATAAGGCGATATAAATTGATTGTTAAATGACATTCGATAAATCTGAAGTAATCGACTTCAATAACCATAAAATCGAACCATGTGAACCAATTGAATTGGACCTCATAACGCGCTAGTAACATCCCAATGTGGCCCTAGCATTACATAATTTAAATTTCCTGCTTAAATTTTAAAACCTTTGCTTTATTAAGGTTTGCTTTTGTCAAGAATCAATGAATAGATTAAAATCACATTAAGTTGTTATTCTCCGTAATGGTAACATTGCATATGTCGGCGTTAAACCAGGGTTTTCTTGAATTGTCCATGAAGAAATACAACACTAATAATTTCTCAGTTTATTGAAGCACAACTGCTAGTATAGATATGACCCGTCTTTACATAAAACAACCGCTTTTATAGCTTCCGTACAGTAGATGAAACAGAGTAGATACAACTTCTTTTAAAACACAAATAAAATAAGGTATTGTAAAATAATTCGTAAATACAGCTCAATAAATATTTTAGTGAATTTATATAACTTCAAATGATTTATATAATAGTTCATTTAATTTGAACAAACATTACGAAGTAAGAAAATGGCGCTGCAAGCAAGTTTCGAAATACAATTAAGAAAGACTTATTGCATAAAATAATAAAGTTTGATACAGAATAATTCTATTATAATAATTCTAATACAAATTAATTTTAACATTTACACATTCAATTAAATATTTTAACAATAAATGAAACATCAAACATCTTGAAACAATTCAAACAGTCAAAACAGTGTCTATTTAATTAGTTAGACCTTAATAAATAACAGTTTTAGGTTTACAAATAGCTATTTGTATTTAAATCTTATATATTTCAGATATATCTATTATTATGGAATAGGAGGACAAACGAGCGTACGGGTCACCTGTTGTTAAGTGATCACCGCCGCCCACAATCTCTTGCAACACCAGAGGAATCACAGGAGCGGTAATATAGTATTATGTATGCGACTGTCGCGCCTGCGCACGTCTCATTTAACGGTTTTATTCCACGCACTTTTTTCCACGGATTTTTCTTACGGTTTTACTATCACATTTTTTTCAGTATAATAATATATACTACATCTATAATAATATATTCATTTTAACGATAAACTAAAACATAAATATCAATAGTTGCAAACAATTGACGGTAGGTGGCGAATTGCGCCCATATATACGATAGAGAAAAATTAGTTTACTATCGAACATAAGGCACGTTTTTGTCTTGTTATAATTAAGGCGGTAAATAGCGAATCCATTTCTTTGTGTGACAGATTCACATAATAGCAAAATTCATAAATTTATATGTAAACTAATGTATAGTTAGGTGTTTGTTAATATCCTACTTGTACAATATTACTTTATTGATGTTAAATATTATGAAAGCAAACGTCGTCTCACTGTACTTATTACAAATTTAAATCAATAGCAATGCGCAGGACTTATGCGAAGTAAAACCGTCTCAATGTTTAACAATTTCTTATTTTTAATGTTGGTATTAATTACTACCTATTTAATATTTTTCTTCATATTATTGGAACGAAGTTCCTTACGGCAGGCTTGGAGGAGATAGATTTTGCTGCGGGACCGAACTGAACAAAATGTGATAGAAAAACCGTAAGAAAAAGTCCGTGGAATAAAACCGTTAAATGAGACGTGCGCAGGCGCGACAGTCGTATACACAAGCGAGTAGTGTATAATACCTTTCTCTTTCTAATGGACTTTATTATGTGTATAATAATAATAGTTTCAGCAATAGAATTTAATGACGAGACTGATTAATAAGAATTACTTATAACAATAATAATAATAAACTTTTTTGTAATTATTTCTATATAATTTTATGTTGTCAAACAAAAATAAAGAGACATATTTTGTGATTTTAATTGATAATTTGGATAACGAAACTGTAACTGTAACGAACTTAAATAAAAACTAATCTGCAAAATTTAAGAGAAAAATCAAGAAAACCTACATAAAATTGAACCCATTTTTTTTTACAAATTGTGTCGATTCTACATTAGCCGAAGGAACTTCGTTCCTACCTGGTGTCCCACGACACCACATCTTTTATTTTTCTTTATTTTTTAATTATCCCAAATATTTACTTTGGTTAACCACCAATTTTATGCTTGTTTCATATAAAAAAATTGTTTCACATCTGCCAGATGCACGGAAGCCTTTTTACATAATTTTTTATTATTATCATTATTAGAACGAAGTTCTTTACGGCAGGCTTGGAGGGGATAGGGATTTTGCTGCGCGACCGAACTGAAAAAAATGTGATAGTAAAACCGTAAGAAAAAATTCCGTGAAAAAAAGTGCGTGGAATAAAACCGTTAAATGAGACGTGCGCAGGCGCGACAGTCGCATACACAAGCGAGTAGTGTATATATTATCAATATTATTATATTAATATATGATAACGATTATAGCAATATTAGAACGTTTTTTTTTGCAATTTGTGTCGATTCTACATTAGCCGAAGGAACTTTGTTCCTACCTGGTGTCCCACGACACCACATCATTTTTGTTAGTTAGTGTTTTTACTTAGTTAGCTGCAGCTATCCAAATGTAATGTACCTAATAATACATGAGATGATAGACGAATAACTAACAATTTATCTCACATTTTACAGGACAAATTCACAATTCACAAAGCTATGTCCGAGACCACTATTTCTTCAAACGTTCCCAATATCCCCAGTTGGGGCTCGTCCACATGAAACCGGAGGAGGCCTTTGACAAACTGCAACACCAGGAGCTGTTACACAAGTTCGTGGAGATTGGTAAAGTGTTGCTCACGTGGGCTATACTGAAGAACGTTGATATGGTAACTATTTAGTATTCTCTTCGATTCACATTTTCAAATAAAACTAGAGGTCGATCATAGGTTGCAATTTGCCATAATAGGTCAGTTTTATATATCAAAGGAATCAATTTTGAGAAAAAATATTTTTTTATGCCTTTTTATAATATTACTAGTGGGACCGACAGACGTTGTACTGTACACACGTCTTAAATTTGAAAAATCGTTCCAGCCGTTTAGGAAGTAGTTCAATAGTGAATCTAAACCATTCTCGAATCCACCTGAAGACACACACCAATCTCAAATTCACTGGAACAACCAAAAACTTCATCACAATCTGTCCAGCCATTTAGGAGGTACTTCAATTGTGAATCTAAACCATCCTCGAATCCCTTTGAACTCACACAAAAAATTTCATCAAAATCGGCCCAGCCGTCTAGGAGGAGTTCAGTGACATACACACGCACACAAGAAATATATATATAAAGACTAGTGGACCCAACAGACGTTGTCCTGTACACATGTTTTAAATTTGAAAAATCGGTCCAGCCGTTAGGAGCAGTTCACTAACATACACATGAGCAGGAGAATTATATTATATGGGCGGAATTGAGAATCTAAACCAATCTCAAATTCACTGAAACAAACAAAAAAGTCATCAAAATCAGTCCAGCCGTTTAGGAGGTAGTTTAATTGTGAATCTAAACCATTTTCGAATCCACCTGAAGACACACACCAATCTCAAATTCACTGGAACACACAAAAATATCATCAAAATCGGTCCAGCCGTTTAGGAGGTAATTCAATTGTGAATCTAAACCATTCTCGAATCCACCTGAATACACACAGAAAGTTTCATTAGAATCGGTCCAGCCGTCTAGGAGGAGTTCAGTGACATACACACGCACACAAGAAATATATATATAAAGATTTGTTTACTATTCTTGTTGTACTTTATATTGGTAAATACTAAGTAATATATCAATTTATATTCCTGTGTTTCCGATTAAAAATCTGGAAACTATAATTACTGATAAGATCGTATTCCTCAGATGGCTTTTATTATACGTTATTATTTCAGTTATTTTACGATAGAGTGCCAATAATAGGTACTTTTATTATTAGTTGCATTTTTTTTATGGAATAGGAGGAGCGTACGGGTCCCACCTGGTATTAAGTGGTCGCATACTTCTCTTGCAACACCAGAAGAATCACAGGAGCGTTGCCGGCCTTTAAGGAAGGTGTACGCGCTTTTTTTGAAGGTACCCATGTCGCATCGTCCCGGAAACACCGCACAAGGAAGTTCATTCCACAGCTTTGTGGTACGTGGAATAAAGCTCCTTGAAAACAGCACTGTGGAGGACCGCCACACATCCAGATGGTGGGGATGATATCCTAACTTGTGGCGTGTCGTGCGAAGGTTGAATTCGGCGGCATGAATCAGGTTAAACAGCTCTTCGGAACACTCCCCGTAATCCATACATCCATTACAACATAAACATTTTTATCACAATGGTCCATATTCGTTTGGTCAGGTGGTTCAACGAGTAGTCTTCCTGCACGACGAACTGATGAAGCTGCCCTCGTTTCCGCGGAAAGCTCTAGAAGCAGACCTGGCGTTGTACAGTCGTGGCTCACTTGGTCCCACACTCCTGGGACTCGATGTCCTGCACAAATTTATGTAAGAGAATTTTTTTTTGAACTTAGTACTCGGATTTCATATATTCAAATTGTATAGCTCCCTGAAAAACTATATGCACCTAAGTTTTTCATTGATATTTTTGGGGAATCCAACTCAGATGGGTAGCATTCGGGAAGCTACGTAAAATCTTCTCGTCCCAAATATCGCAGTGTCTGAAGACGAAGGTTTTCAACCAGTGTGAATACACACTGGTTGAAAACCTTCGTCTTATCCCATTACTGGCAATAGCCAGTAATGGGATATGATACTCACAGTGCTACGCTCGGAGTTTCCCTGCGAGATCGAAACAGAAATGAGGAGATACGCAGGAGAACTAAAGTCACCGACATAGCCCAATTGATTACGAAACCGAAGTGGCAGTGGGAAGGGCACAAAGTTTGACGGACAGTTGGCCCGTGGTGCAGAAAAGTCCTCGAATGGCGACCACGTACCTGAAGATGCAGTGTTGGAGGCCCCCCACAGGATGGAACGACTATCTGGTCAAGATTGCTGGAATACGTTGGATGAGGGAAGCGCAGGACCGATTGTCTTCGACATCTTTAGGGGAGGCCTTTGTCCAACAGTTGTTTTCCGGCTGATGATGATTGGGGCATCTGTGGGAACTTGACTCATTAGTCGTGTTCAACGGAAATTACCCAAAATTAAGAAGCTATATTTATGTTATTATCATATCACAAAATATAACCACAAACTTTCAACCTTCTATCATCAGTTCTCGTTGTTATAATTTAAACAATATTCCAGCAGGATATTGTATCAGGTGATAGGTGTCATGTGCTAGTTGATCTAACTTTTAATAAACTACACAAATAAAATTTGAAAACAAAATTTTATGTACGATGCGGGGCGCGAACCCGCCACCTCTCGCGTTCCGTGCCAGTGCTCTTCCAACTGAGCTAACCGTTCGTGTGACGTATCGTCATAAAATCGTGTTTGCTTTTTTTGTAGAGTTGAACAAATTTTATTTGTGTACTAATCCCAGAAGTGAGGGTTATCACTTTAAAAACATAACAAATTGTTTTAATAAACTTTAAACGTTTTTAGAGAAATTATTATTTGATTTAATGTGATATAATTAACAGGTGGGTGCGCCTTATAGCGCGAATGTTCGAGGCAATGGCGGGAAATTTTACTTCATCGAGAGACATACACTTGTTCCTTAACGTTCTGAATGGAGCTCTCATGCTGCACAGCGAGGACTCGCTCATATTGAGATACGTCATCGCTACATATGTCAACGCTGCTTTCAATTTTAAAAATATTTTCTCCACAAACGGGTAATTACAGTCTGTTCGAAGTAAATCCATCGAACAGCATTATATTACAAATATTGCTTAGTAGATAAAATTAATTGTAATAAAACCATGTGTTGCCATGGTCCTTCGAGCCGGATGAACCAGCGACCTATGGATGAAAAGGGGTTGCACTTAGGGGTAGATATATATATATATTGGTTTTATGGTAAAAGTATTTATTTACTATTGGTATTAAACTTATCTATGATACTTGCTAAATTACTATATTTAATGGTTCTACTGGTGAGTACGCGGATCTCTACTATTAATTGGTTAAAATGGTTACTCGGACCAGTCCTGTAATGGTTATAGATAAATGGTTTATGGTAACTAGGACCGGACCGATCAATGGTTACTATGCATTGGTAATAAATGATAATGGTTAATATGGTTACTCGGGCCGGTCCTGTAATGGTTAATGGTAACCAGGACCCGCCCGATCAATGGTCACCCGCGTACTGCCTTACTAAAGGCAACACATGGCCCCACTACAATTAATTTTATCTACTAAGCAATATTTTTAATATAATGCTGTTCGATGGATTTACTTCGAACACAGTCTATTAAATTCTTTATCATTTATTTTCACGGGATTATCGCTTGTAGATTGGAGACCATCCCACCTTTAATTTAAAATATAAGTATGGTTGTTTATTTCACGGGTTGGAAACGCAGTTCATAGTCATATCTTTTTAAGGCCTATCGCAGATGACACACTTTTTGTGCTATCGAGTCTGCGGCACACAAAAGTCTGCATTGCGTGCAAAATGTCTTTGGCAGATATTTCACAGACTCAACGTACACGCAATGGAAGTATAGAGATTGCGGTGTATTATTTCGTACTTGAGATTTAAAAAAAGAAGTCACTTATAGAGAATTTTGAGCTCAACCTATTTTTTCAGGAAGATTATTAAAGGGACTGTTTCATGTTAAACATTCAGTTCTAAAACTATTTCCAACTAAATTTGCAAACTCATCCCACAATTCTCTTTTTAAATTTCTGTCATGATACTCTGCCTAAGATGTATCATACAGTGCTGGTCTGTTTTCTATTTTTTGTACCAACATTGTCTAGGTCCATGATACAGGTCATTACTGGCAATTGTAGACTACAGACTAAAGTCAGTGTTGTCTGCATTAGCGCGTGTAGACGCGAACGTTATATTTTTAGCGCACTTTTTATTTGGCGCGGTGCGGCGTGGTCTTTCAGATCTACGAGGATATTTTGTGTGTCACACTTTTTGCGCATCGTATGCGTTACTGCAAATAATTCTATCGGTTTTATTATCACAGACTAAAAAGCGTGTAACGGATAGTCTGTCATCTGCGATAGGCCTAATAGTGATTTGGTATTCAATGTTAATGCATCCTAACCTCTTGGTAAATAACTGTACTAATACTTGATTAAATTAAAAAAAAAATCTAAAGATTAATACTTCTAGTTGTCCAAAAAAAATGATAGGCGATCAATGGGAGCAATCTTACTGGCGGTTCGTATATATTTTATGGCTAACTATTAAATATAAAAAAATTGTTTAATTCCAGGTATCTATTAATAATGCCGACTTTACTACAAATATACTCTAACTTCCAAACTAACAAGCTAGTGACGACTACCATAGAGTACGCGGTCAAGCAGTTCTACTTATTGAACAGAAAACCGTTCATATTGCAAATGTTTGGATCCGTGTCGGCCATATTGGATACCGACGAAGAAGCTTCCTACGGGGACGCTAGTAAAGTAAGTATCAGCTGTTATTTTTATTGATACCATAAAATCCTATCTTATAGATATTTTTTTTTATGAAAATAAGGGACAAGACGAGCAAGACGTTCAGCTGATGGTAATTGATACGGCTTGCCCATTACAATGCATTGCCGCTCAGGATTCTTGAAAAACTCCAAAAATTCTGAATGGCACTACAACTGCGCTTGTCACCTTGAGACATAAGATGCTAAGTCTCAGTTGCCCAGTAATTTCACTAGCTACGGCGTCCTTCAGACCGAAACACAGTAATGCTTACACATAACTGCTTCACGGCAGAAATAGGCGCCGTATTGGTACCCATAATCTAGCCGGCATCCTGTGCAAAGGAGCCTCCCGCTGGTATAAATCCATTGGCCTGATGTTTGTTTCCAGTGAACTCCTAAACTAATGAACGGATTTTAATGCGAATCACTTCGTGGAGTGCAGTTTAGTCCAAATCTAGAGATAGGATAGTTTTTGTTTCGATTTGGGACCCATAATTATTTTTATTTCCAATATTTGTTTTGTATGGACATATTTTCTATGAGAAAATTTATTGACACACGGTTCTGCTAAACTGCTAACAATTTTATTATAACAACAGGGGGCATATTATTCGAAATAATACTTGATGTTATGTAGTACTATTGAAAAATTCATAAATAACAGTATTTTATTTATTATGTACAGAACAACGTCTGTCGGGTCAGCTAGTATTAAAATATAATATTATTTTATTTGCTTCTTAAAGAAATAGTTATCCTTTGCGGATGTGTGTCCCAAAATACAGAACTGTTTCTATATTATGTCTAACTTATTTTTGTCCTTAATTACAAAATTCAATTAAATATTATTTTCTATTTAATAAGTTACTTTAGATCTGGACCTTAGATTAGACGCCTATAATCTCATATTTGAATTTCATTGATTTATTCCTTATAATTCATTGAACTCTTCGCGAAAAATTTATCACAGATTTTTACAGATTAGCGTTCATTAGTTAACTAGTAAACATTACTGTGTTTCGGTCTGAAGGGCGCCGTAGCTAATGAAATTACTGGGTAAATGAGACTTAACATCTTATGTCTCAAGGCGCAGTTGTAGTGCCGCTCAGAATTTTTGGGTTTTTCAAGAATCTTGAGCGGCTCTGCATTGTAATAGGCAGGGTGTATCAATTACCATCAGCTGAACGTACTGCTCGTCTCGTCTCTTATTTTCATAAAAAAAAACTAGTATTCAACCTGGACTTTCCGCTTTTAGGTACAATCGAGTTGTCTTTTCAACTTATTATTAAGCTTAGAGACGCCCTCACCCGACCCTCTGCATATCGCCGAACTAATTAAAGAGGAGAAACCGCTGAAGCCGATAGATTTCTGCTACAGAGATGAAGACGAGATGGTCAATGTGCTGGATTGTATCAGCCTATGTGTGATGGTGGTCTCTTATTCAGCTGAGAGCATGCGCGGATATCAAATGCTGGTATATAATTATGTATTTTTTATTAATTTACCTATATAGCGTGTAGTCAAAGCTAACAATCTCATATGCTTACATCATTTTATGGGATTCATGGCTGGTAACCCTTTACACCTTTATCCTAGCAACTTAGCCGTTTCAAGTTAAGAATAAACCGCGAGCTGCGACATCTATTGTCGTATGGCGTAACACACATTCCGTGAAGTAACCGCACACGAAGTTTGAGCTCCCGCAACATTTAAGTATAAATCCAGGAATCAAGGATCCTCGTATTCCTGTTGATTTGCCGCCGTGAGATCGTAGTGATTTCTTCGTTAAGTGTCCCGCGATATATATATTGTGGTTCGCCAGCACACTCAGGCGAATATAAAAGAACCCAGGATCTTGCAGAAGAGGTGAGTACCGGCTATTCCCTTTACTTCAATGATTCCTGTTCTGTTCACCTGAGTAACCCTTTTTATTACTACAGTCCACTTTAAATTCCCTGGCGCAACCAATGGCATTTTATTTAATCTGTTAGACTTTTATTTAAAAAAACAAAAGGCAGAGGGTTACTGCAAAAGATTACACTGACTTCCTTTTTTCCTCTTTAAGGCGGCATTCCTCGGGGGTCACATCGTGGCCCAGTACTTTTTATTACTTTTTAAAATTATATTTTTGGTGGGACCAAGTAACATCTAGCAAATATTTACACAATTTATAAAGAAATGCAATCTCAGAATAACACAATATTTCTTCAAACTGACTTGGATACCTAATTCGAAAACTGTCCAATCCGAAAATCTATCCAAACCAAGGCCCAAGGTTACTAAAAATAGAAATAAGACTGCGTCATATTTATATATTGTTAATTATGTTTCTTAGAGAGCAAACATCATTAGTTCGTGTTTTTGACATACTTATCGACAAAAAAGTAAGTTTTTCTCATCATTTAGATTACACTTGCAATTCTTCTACCGCATTTATCACGGGGAGTCTTCCGAAGAGCTGTTTAACCTGATTCCTGCCGCCGAATTCCACCTTCGCACGACACGCCACAAGTTAGGATATCATCCCCACCATCTGGATGTGTGGCGGTCCTCCACAGTGCGGTTTTCAAGGAGCTTTCTTCCACGTACTACAAAGCTGTGGAATGAGCTTCCTTATGCGGTGTTTCCGCGACGATACGACATGGGTACCTGCAAAAAAGCGCGTACACCTTCCTTAAAGGCCTTCACTTCCAATAATATGTTTTACAGAGCTTTGGATTGAGCATTGAATAAGTTTAATATTTGAAAACGATTCTAGTTTTTGACGTTCAATAAGTGAAATCCTGAATAAAAAATATTTGAATTTTAACCGCTTCGAAATCTTCAAAATATTGCTGATATTGTAAGATAAGGCATAAAAAGGCTTAAAGTTTAAAGATCATGACTGTCCCTATCGACAATAAAACAGTACTCGACGATTTTAACGAGAAATCTTTGGAGGTAAGACGAACAGTGAATGGTGTGTTAACATAACATAATATTATACATGGTACAACTATATGCTCAGAATGTCAAAAAAAAATAAATCGTACCGTCCCCAGTTATAGACTTAGGTTCCCCATAAAAAAAAAATATTTAGCCCAACAATTAGCAGCAATAACTGAGGTTATCAAAATAATGGGCTCTTGTAATGCAATAACATCGCTTAAAATATTTTAATAAAGACATTTCCAATATGACTAATATCAATAAATACTGAAATTTTCGACTGCATTGAAATATTTCTATCTTATTATTTAAATAAAAACAAATTTAAGCCTTTACTGATATTTACTTACGAGATATTGCCACTCAAGTCAATTTGCCAATATTCTTATATGATCTGATAATATGATTCTTATCGCTTTGTATCATAAGAACCAACATTACTTTAGTATACGATTTTTGTGCTGCAGAAAAGAGCTGTTCGAGCAATCTACAATCTGTCCAGTAGACATTCGTTGAGAGATAAATTTAAGGAGATCAGCATATTAACAGTACCATGTCAATACATGTTTGAAAACCTAATATTTGTGCATAATAATATAGATCATTTAAAAAAAACAGTGACATTCATAACTGCAACACTAGAAATAAACATAATCTTGCTCTGATTCACACAAGGCTAACGAAAATAGACAAATCATTCAGTGGACAATGTGTCCGTTTTTATAAAAATAACCCTGAAGAAATACAAACTACAATTAAAAAAGTTTAAAATATTTGTGAAACAGAAACTTTAAAAAAAAGCTTATTATACAATTAAAGATTATATAACAGATAAAAGTGCATGGGTTTAAAGCAATGTAAATAATTTTAAGGTCTGCAAACTATTTTAATTTGTAAGCAGTAGGACTGTATTATTCTATTATTTGTATATTTTCTTCACTTCAAAAAGTGATGCAGTTATTCTATTTTGAGAAATAAACTATTTGAATTTGACTAATACGGATATATTTATAGATAATCTTGGAAGCGATATTGCCATGTTACGTGAAGCAGATCCAACTGCCCACTTACAACAGGGAAGGAAAGACCGAGAAAGAAATAATTCAACAGTTGGCAATCGCCATCAAAACCCTCGTCAACAATTGTGAAGGCTTGTCTAAGTAAGTATACACCAGAGTCTAAATATCAGTATAATATGCTAACAAAGGCGTGAACCCAAGGAAAAGAAGAAAATGAAAAAAAAAAATATTTACATACTTTATATATAAACTTACAAACAGCACCTGTAAATAGTCATAAAATGTTCACAAGTGCGCAAAAGCGTCAAAAAGTAAGTTACGTAAGTAATTAAAAATACGTCAGTGGATGCTACAGGGTCGCAGAGACTCGCGATATGCATGGTACCGTTCTCTAAACTTCTTCATCCTCAATATATTCCTTAATATTATAGTAACCTTTTCCCATTAAAACAGTTTTTAAATATGTCTTGAATGTTTTGTCAGGCAATTCTGTTATGGTCGTGGGGAGCTTATTATAGAATCTAACAGAATTTCCCAAAATTGACTTATTTGCCTTAGTGGTTCTAAAACTGGGTATAGCAATTTTATGTTTATGTCTGTCACACTTTTTAACATATTTATGCATATTTTTCCTAGTATACATAATATTTTGATAGATATATTCTGTTGACACTACAGTATATTTGGACGTAGTTAAGCAGAAAGGACTCAAACCACACAGAGGCACTTTGAAGGCAGATTTGAAGTTTCAGCTTTAATCTTATCCATATAAATATCCAATAAAAAAACTGTTTCAGTACCTATACATTTTAAAAATAGGGTTTTCACTACATGACAGATTCGACCTTCAGGATGGATGTATGATGGCATACCTAACTCATTTTTTACATACATACTTAACTTATTTTGACCAAAGTGTGGTTTGAGTGCTTTCTGCATAACTACGTCCATATATTTCTTTAAACAGATCTACAAAGAAGAAGAAGGAATCGTTGGATCGATTATAAGATTGGTCTTTGTTTTATTTACACACTTAATTCAGTATTTATATTAGCTTCACATTTACACAATTTACACAAAGATCCCAATCTGTCTAGTTCTTAAATTTATTATATTTTCGACCGGCGCGCATTAATGCATGCTGACCAAAAAGAAATGTTCGATAAATAAAATGTTCTTTTTCATAATAAGCATCAAATTATTTGTCGACGACTATTGCGCTATTTAAAACCTAGGTCCTAAAGAATCACTAAGAGAAAGTATTAAAGAAATAAACATTTTGACTGTTGCATCTGAATATATTCTTGATAATATTCTATATGTTCATATGTATAAGCACTTTGAGGAATTTGCTAGAATCTGTGATAATGTTAATGTTAACGCGAGGAACAAGAAGACTTGTTATGCCTACTACTCGGTTAAGTCGTATAAGTCTTATTGGGCGAAGTTTACGCATTTACAACATGATCCCAGAAAATGTACAAAACAAATGTGTTAACAAAATTTAAAAGAATTACTAAAGAACGTTTGTGAGGTAAAGGGTACTATAACATAAATGATTATCTTAATGAAGTCGGTTAAAAAAGAAATATCAAAATCGGTTCACCCGATCGAAAGTTCTGGGGTAACAAACATAAAAAACATACCGACGAATTGAGAACCTCCTCCTTTTTTTAAGTCGGTTAAAAAGAGGGACACTATTGTTTTCATGTCTGACTGTGTCCTTTCCTCTATCTGACAAGCGGGTCTTGTGTGGGAACTTGTTAACAATATTGTCCCATATTTAATGAAAAAATATTCGTTTTATTAAATTACTTCCGCTACATATCAATCTTATATACTTAGACTGGAAATGAGCAATAAGCGACCGCCCTCGGGCTATTTAATAATAATGTTATTATACGATATTACATAGTACCGATATTTTATGAAAGAAAGCCAGCTGTATTTCTTGCGCTCATTAGGTCTGAGGCATACTTTTCCGAATGGGTTTTGTGACGTTCAATAAATGATTTTAAATCCTATTTTGAATATGAAATTGAACTGTTCCGACAGATCCTACAACGGTCCTTACCGAACTTCACCCGAACACAAAGGATCCTCGCAGCGCGGATGTCCACGCACCACGCCCTTTATGACCCTGGACCTGCTAGAGGACGAGTCCCACTCCAGATACGTCAGTGAACACTCGCGGATGCCGCCCATGCCTGATTACTCCGGTGCTGAGGATAGCGAGGTCAGTCAAGCAAACAAGAGCTTAAATTGTATTTTTTTTATGGAAATAAGGTACGAGACGAGCAGGACGTTCAGCTGATGATAATTGATACGCCCTACCCATTACGATGCAGTGTCGCTCAAGATTATTGAAAACCCAAAAATTCTGAGCGGCACTACAATTGCGCTCGTCACCTTAAGACAAAAGATGTCAAGTCTCATTTGCCCAGTAATTTCACTAGCAAGGGCGCTCTTTAGACCGAAACACAGTAATGCTTACACATTACTGCTTCATGGCAGAAATAAGGCATTGCATCCGGTGCAAAGGAGTCTACCACTGGTAAATTTAAATTTGTAGAGATTGAAGAAAAAACTGGGAGAAATAAGGCAAAGGAACTACCTGCACCTTCTTTATCTTCAGCTTTTATCTAAGTGCAAAATCAATATAGTTCTTCTCCTTAATGGAATTAAAGTGCTACTGTTAAACGGGATACCCAGAAAAAATCTTAATAATCCCGCGATCGGCAGAATATAGTAAATGATCATTCGATGTCTCTGGTGCTAACTAAAATGATGATGACTTTCATGAACATCAAGAATTACTATATGCCGGCTAGATTATGGGTACCACAACGGCGCCTATTTCTGCTGTAAAGCAGTAATTTGTAAGCATTACTGTGTTTCGGTCTAAAGAGCGCCGTAATTAGTGAAATTACTGGGCAAATGAGACTTATGTTGTAGTGCCGCTAAGAATTTTTTGGTATTTCAAGAATCCTGAGCGGCACTGCATTGTAATGAGCAGGGTGTATCAACTACCATCAGCTGAACATCCTGCTCGTATCATCCCTTATTATCATAAAAAAAGACTTATTCGAGTAGCGTCTGGACAATAGATTCGTTAAACTCCAGTTGGTACGCGCGGAGTATCGCCGGCCGCGCGACGTGTTGCTGTCGTTGGTGGGAGACTTCATCGGGCGAGCTACCACTCGACTGCTGGAACTCAACGGATCCAAAGTGAGCGGCGGTAGTGAGGGCAAACCTGTGGAACTGCTCGACTCCAAGTCTCATGCGGTGAGTTCAATAGAAGCTCGACTCCAAGTCTCATGCGGTGAGTTCAATATTAGAAGTTCAATAGTGGCTGTAGAGGTCAATTATTCTGGACACAACTGGAATTAGGAAGTTCTGTATCACACAACTCCAGCCGTGACTCGTAGTTTGGTCCTAAGACCCCACAACAGGCTACTGCTGTTTCTCTCCCCAGAACGATGCATGCTTCATCAGCAAGTAACCCTAGAAGATCTTTCATGGGCCGCTCAATGCCATGTTCTAGAATACCATTTAACATCACCTCTTCGCGCCAAACATTAAAATATTATTACAATTGAATATATAGTTATGATTGTTTAACAGTAATAATTAAATTAAGATCGAAGATCACTTTGACTATCACGAGACTAATAAATTGATCAGGTCCCATTTACAATAACAATATTAGAACAATTATGGCGTGAGGTTGGTTTAAAACCACAACAAGCTACAATTAAACTGTAGGTACACACGATTATTCGAACAGGTTTTCTAATGACTTATAAACATGTGGGTTATCAGGAAATAAGTCCCATTAGCTTCTAAGGCAGGTCGACTGTCACGCCCAACAAAATGGCCGACACATTCAAATTCACAATTTTCATTTCCTTGATCTACATGAATAAATTGATTTTGATTTGATTTATAATATGAAAAGAATTTTTTCTCAGTAGTTTACTGATCACTACAAATCAATAACATTTTTACAAGGACATCTTAGGTATATTGGATATAGAATTTCTTCTAAACTTACAGCGATTAGCAGAGATAGCCCACTCGCTATTGAAAGTATCACCGTACGATCCGGAGTCAATGGGGTGCCGCGGTCTGCAACGGTACATGACGCAGGTGCTGCCGGCTGCAGACTGGGCCGACGATGCGTTGAGGCCGCCGCTCATCATGATACTGCGGCGACTCGATAAGGTCTTCCTGAAGATCGCGAAAAAGCCAAGTATAAGGGTTAGTTGGGTTTTTGTGTTTTAATTGGCTTACCCAAATGTAACTCGAATCTCAAGATATCACTATCATCATCATCATCATCAGCCGGAAGACGTCCACTGCTGGACAAAAGCCTTCCCCAAAGATTTCCACGACGATCGGACCTGCGCTGCCGTCGGCCATCTTGTGGGGACTGCATGTTCCGGTACGTGGTCGCCATTCGAGGATTTTAACTGCCTCAACGGCCATCTGTCCGTCGACCTATGTGCCCTGCCCACTGCCACTTCAGTTTCGCAATCATTTGGGCTATGTAAAAACAGTAGAAGAGAAGAAGATGGCAGATAAATACATTAAATTCAAAATGCGATCCGCATGTCAAAGGCTAATTTACAATCCAATTGGTCACTATCAAAACCACGATTTGTGTAGAAACTTGGTCAAATAATATTTATATTGCAAAATTGGGAATTTATAGAAACCTATGTCTATTCATCGTTTCTGTTAAAAATTCAAATCGAATCCAATTTGTCTTAGTCAACATGCAATGGCTCCAGTGCAATAGTACCTATATTTTATTTACTTATAATCACAGTTGCAACGTGTAATGCATATAATATATTATTTCCAGAGGAATACTGACTGGGATTCGGCAGCTATTTTGTTGAAGGGTGTTTATGAGACGATGATCCGCTGTCCGTACATCATGCATTGGCAGCAAATTAAAACTCTTCTCAATACCGTTCAGGTAACAGAATCAATAGTTAATTACATCACCACAACCAACAGATATTAATTGAATATGGCTATTGTAATTATATATATTAATGCAACTGATGTGTAATAAGGGGTATTAAAACACGAATGTGGGTTTAGTGGGAATAGAATCACATCATTAATTATTATCAACAGTTGCATACAAGACTTTATCTACACCCATAATATGAAACCTCTATAAAAGATTCTGAAACAGTTAGCTTACTGCTAACATTAAAAAATTCAGTCCTAGTAACCATTACATTATCCAAACGAGTGTTGTAATTTTGTACTGAATTTCATTACAACACTCGTTTGGATGATGTAATGGTTATTAGGACATTGGGTGTTTTAATGTTGGCTCTCCTAACTTAGGAGTCCTAAGTCTCATCTCTCGTGTATATTTGTTGTACTTTTACAATTAAATTAGACTTATTAAGTCAGATAGTAATAAATCAAATTCTGACAAGCTTAATACGTAAAATAAATAAGAGTTAAATGGAAAATTATAAAAAATCAATATCGCCAACCGACTCATATAGGTACATCATCGTCCGACTTAGAGCCAATAACGTATTTTTGGGAGCTGCCTAACCATAGGTCGTATCGATATCAACTCGTCTACGGTTGCTGTACCAAGAAAACTCAATAAAGCTTTACAATATTCTTTCCAGTAAATGTTATCACTCAATATTATTATTAAGTTTATCTTCAATACTCGCGTAAAGATTACACGCATCCACTTTTTTTTTATTAGTACACTAATGGGCTGTGGCTATTTCCCAGTAAATTCTAGTCTCGTTTGTACAGTAAGCTTCAATATTTGATTATGTTTTATTTAACTGTTGTTCTGTATTTCAGTCACTGATAGTGTCCGACAGTAACTCCGGCGAAAACCTGTCGTCGGCGACGGCCGCGTTGATGTCTCAACCGCCGCCGCCGCACTTCTGCAGCACTGTGGTGCGACTCATAGCGCTGCAGATCGTCAACACAGGCGTGAGTATTGTGTCTGATGTTGTTTACGACTTTTATATTTATACTAGCGATCCCGTAAATGAGAAAAATCGGTCCAGATTTTAGGAGGAGATCACTATCATACGTAGGAGAATAACATGTCGACTGTATAGAGAATCTAAACCAGCCTTGAGCCCATTTGAACGCACACAAAAAAATTCAATCAAAACGGTCCAGCCGTAGGAGCAGGAGGAGTGCACTGTCAATACACGTACAGAAGTGATTATATGTATAAAGATAAAACGCTCTTAAAATACTAGAAGCTTTATATTGAAAATAATGTTTCAATATTGAACTTCCTTATAAAGACAAAAACAATCTGTGGCAATCCAGCTTGTGTGTTACAAGCAAGTCACGTGATGTGACACCAAGAAAATGCCACCAATATATTTGTATAGCGTGGCATTTTCTGTGTGTCAGAAATGGCTCTAAAGCTACGATTTCAATTATTTGGACATAAAATAAAACATGCAGAACGTCTAGATAGAAAAAAAGCGGGTTACACTCCGGGAGTGCCGGCAGAAGTGAAAGTGAGAACTTAAATGTTGTGCATTTTTTAATACTTTGGAATGGTTCGGGAATAATTTCGCACGAATTGTTTTTTTTTTATCAGTATAACAGTACAAGCAATTTATGTGGTTAAATACAATATTCATTTATTGCGCTATCGTACACAAAATTGACAATTTATATTACATACAAAGTTTAACACTTCAGAACTATTACAATTATTTAACAAAATAAACTGTAAAAATATTTCAAAGCTGACATTCGATTCCTCGACCTTGCGGTATTTCGGCTTCGCAATCACAATGATTCAACCACTGGTACAATGACCGTATGATCATTAAGTTGAAATAGACGAACTATAATTAAATAGAAGTATGAATCTTTCATCCATAATTTCAACGACTATCTTACGAATTTTCGATCAGGCCACGCGTCCTGACGCGAATTTAAAATTTTATACCTATCCCAAGAAAAATGCTCAACGCCGCTAAAGATATTTACCCTTGAGAAAACCGCCTTACTACCCCGCATATGTTAAAAATAATTTGTAATAAGAAAATAATATATGATTTACAGAACTTCACACTTTTATTCCCCTAGTATATAAATCAATGAATTACTACTTGAATGAATAATATTTTTATTGGATTACAGGATAGTTATTCATTGGAACAAATGTGCGGTGGAAGCGCTATATTTCAAACTGCTGAGAAAACGGAAAACATGTTATTGAACTTGTTCACGCCGCTATGCCTTAGAGTTGGGAGTGGGAGAAAAGGTACTATTCTTATTTTTTTCTTTGGTTATTTTATTTGCTGTATAGGTTCTTTTATTTTATACTCTATATGTTAATTATATTTGGCTCTATATTGTCTGTTACTTTCATATGTGATACAATATGATAGTTGTATTGTAAATTTTAGTATTCAAGATAGCATTTTTTGTTATTTATTCTTCTCATCATAATATATACACTATTCTGATTATGTGGATTAGGTGATAAATCGTCTTATTTCGACTTACGTTTCGTTTCGCTTACCAAGCTTACACTGACGGACTCCTAAACTGCATCAGAGGTCAGGATTACTTTCGAATTAATATTATGTAGTATTAGTAATATGGGCACTTGGAGGCAAAACTCGATATTAAAAGGAAAAAATACCTGTGCTTCAACTTTTAACTTTTTTTATTAAAAAAACAATTTATCAATAAACCAATCAAAACCAATTTTTGTTACATTTATCGGTTATGATCAAAAAAATTTAATGGTCCTTTCCAGTATACAAACATACACTTAAGGATATGATTGATACTGCTGTTTAACAAACCAAACTATAGGTTTCAATTAAAATGTTAATATGTATATTATTATATAAAATGCTAATGTTCGTACGTATGTCCACGGTTTTCTCTATCATCCGCAACTTCGATCAAATTCCTGTTGGGATGGTAAATATCGCTCGGTCCCCTGGTGTGCGTAAGGGAGTTTGGACGGGATAGGTGGAAGTGGGTGGTTGTGGCTGGCAAAGATGTGAAATTATATACATCAGTCCTTCTCTAATGTAAACTTCTGTAAAATTCTGAAAATCTATAAAGTTCCATAATGTGTGCAACTGATGTAATAATAATAATATTGACACATTTTTTACACAAATTATCTTGCCCCAAGTTAATCATCTATAGCCTGTGTTATGGGTTACAAGACAATGATATATATAATACAATATACTCACTTAAACATACATAAATTTATATAAACATACATAAATACATTTAAACATCCATGACTCGGAAACAAACATCCATATACATGCTTGCACCTACCGGGATTCGAACCCGGGACCTCTAGCTTACTAGGTAGGATCGCTAACCACTCGGCTATACAAGTCGTCGTCGTAATCAATCTAGAAAGTTCTAAGGCTTTCCGGAATGATCTAGAATGTTCTAAGACTTTTTGGAATGATCTAGAATTTTCCAAAATGTGTACGTAAAATTGATGAAATTGATGCGAAACGGTCTAGAAAATTCTAAATATTTCTGAAATGATCTGGGAAGTTCTAAAATGCGTGCTACTGATAATAATAATTAAAAATGCGATGTTATTTAACCCGAGCAACGCCGGGTTTCATTGCTAGTTTGTATAATAAAATATTTGAATACTTGATTAAAATGTTCATTTAAAAGGCGTCCTGAACATTGATGCAGTTTATGAGTCCGTCAGTGTATTTTACCAAAAATACAGTTTTTATTAAAAAAAAATGTAATTAAAACTTTTTGTGTTAAATTAGATGTGCCGCCTCTCCGCCAGTCAGATGTAAGCTACATTGTATCGGTGGTGTTAAATGCGCTCTGCCCCCCGGCGCCGCCCGGTCAGGTAGCCGCAGTGAACGCAAAACTAAACGCAGCTGAGGCCAGGGCTAATTCGCTCACTTTCACGGGCAGTAGAGACACCAGGAATACAAGTAGACTATCCAACCAACTCTACAGGATTGCTTTTCTGGGTAAGCTTATGGGATATAAAAATTTAAATGTTTTTAATGTTCTTTTAAACTTTGCGAATCAGGGAGCCTACTCCTAAAATCGATATTTGCTAAATCGTGGCATTAGTCGTGTCGAATCCTACTCTTAGTTACATCGTAATCAATGTCGAAACGATGATTGAACGAACGAAACATTTTTCGATATTATCGGTCCTAACCCTACTCTTAGTTGAAAACGTCAGAGACTAATATTCGAATTTTACAAATAATCAAACGTCACTTTTACGATAATCTCAACGACACCTTCTAGGCTGTCGATGCTGTTATCGTTTCAAGTTGTATAGATATATTTGCCATACAATATACATACTTAATAAATATTATTGAAATAATTATATGTGATTTACTATTCAACAGATTTTTTTTACTATTAAGTCATTTAAGACATTTTGTTGATCG
Organism: Leptidea sinapis; assembly: GCF_905404315.1. Classification (NCBI taxonomy): domain Eukaryota; kingdom Metazoa; phylum Arthropoda; class Insecta; order Lepidoptera; family Pieridae; genus Leptidea; species Leptidea sinapis. The sequence goes on from NC_066272.1 coordinate 10,093,252, forward strand.
TTTATGCGTAGAAATATAAACATATTTCATTCAAACTAACATCGTGAAAAAATCAAAATATTAGTCTATGGTACCGATAAACGATATGGAATTGGAATATTTGTTAGAGTGGGATAGTTGCGATATATTCGGAGTATTGTCGTATCGTTCCGAATGTATCGTTATCGATTTTGCACTGGCAAAGATTGTTGCCAGTGCAAAATCGATATGTTGATGTTAGACGGCTGGAGGTCTACTGAGACCTCCAGCCGTCTATGTCGTATACTGTCGCCTAAAATCGGTGCGATATACTTCCAAAGTAAGTTCCACTGTAATTTTTTTTATACGTGTGGAACCATGCCGGGCCGTCACCCCACCGGGGTTTTCGGTAGTGTGGTATGTCGGAATCGAACCGACTAAAACCACACGGTGTACCATACCGCGCTGCCGAAATGTCTAATCGCGAACTTCGTATCGATCTTCGGGTCCGAAACACTTTCGTAATAGGAAAATGTACGATCCGTCAACCGAAACTTCGTATTTGGATTTTTGTAATAGCGGTTCTGTTACGTGATAGCTCTACAGCTACTCATCTTAACACCTGGTATTACTACCAAATGGATCAATTTAAAAATATACAATTTACTCTTACTAAGCCAAAGATGTCACTTGATAGATTGTGTCACCTTAAGAAAAATATGTGTGTATGAACTAACTTGTCCCAAACTTCTCGAGCTTTTGCAATTCAATGTTCCTGCCAGGTTCTTACGCACGCACAGAACTTTCAACCTACCGACTCCTAGAACCAATATTGGGTTTCGCGCGCCTCTTTACAGAATGTGTTCTTCGAAATGAAATTTTATTTGCAGGAAACATTGTACTTAAGATGTTAACATAGTATTATTGATAATCCAATATGTTTCGTCAAATGACATGCAAAATATTTTACAAAATTGTGTAAACACTACTGTTATACTGAAACATGTCGGATTTCACAATGCTATCATTAATATTTATAAAATTAAAATTTAAAGATATTATAATATGAGACGTAAATAATTTAGTAATTAATTTAGTACCTATGTATAATATTAACAAATTCAATGTCATAAAAGTATATTAATTTACATATATTATTATCAAATAGACTAATTCATTTCATATTGAAAAATTCATGTAAACTATAGAAGCACTTATTTATTAACCACTGATGCAGTCTTCTTTTAAAAACTTAGAAAAGGTAAATCTTTCAATTCATTGGGCAATTCATTATATATTTTCATAGACATGCTGTAACAATTTCTACTAAAAGATGCAGTTCTAGTGAAGGGAATTATGAGTTTATTTAGATACCTTGTGTTTAAAACATTCTGGCTTTTTTTTTGTATAGAAATCACTCATATGTTTATGAACAAATAGGCTTATCTCATAAATGTATAGGCATGGCAGCGATAGAATTTCCAATTTTTTAAATAGCGGTCGACAAGAATCTAGGGGGCCGGCTCCACAAACTGCCCTGATACACTTTTTCTGTCCAATAAATAAATGCCCTATGCTCACCGAAGTCACCCCATATAACCAATCCATATCTTAAAGCTGAAACCACGAATGCAGTGAATGCATTTTTTGGACTGCCTACCGTACGAATGTAGTATGTATCTAGCGTAAGGAAATATTGAATGAGTCGGTGTTCAATAGAAGTTTGGTTATAGAATAACGGAAGCAAATTAAACTTAATCAACTTTATTATTTAATATTTTATTTTTATTATATATTGAGTAACTGTATTTATTTACTTTATTTAATACAATCATAACGAGGTAGGCAATGCCTAAAGGCATATATGGAATGCATGCCCTTGAACGTTCTGTTGTCAAATATGTAAAATTTTATTCTTTTGTGTTCTCAGTGAAACTATTCTAGGATATATCCAATATTGTAAATTTTATATTTTATATAACTTCATTTTTTACTATAGTGATGTATCTGTTTGTTTCCTTAACAAATAAATAATTTTCTTAATGACACCACAGACTGGGAATGAAGCTGATACCCTCAGGCTCTTTAATTATAAATGTTTATTGTACGATATCACATTGTATTCCATATTTATATACATAAAAGAAGCCCGCTGAGTTTCTTGCGCCCGTTATTCTCAGGTCTGAGGCAGTCTTTTTAGAATGGGTTTTTGACGTTCAATAAGTGATTTTGAATAAAAATATTTGAATTTGAATAAATGTTATTTTGCAGCCTTGAAAGTCCTATGCGCATGCTTCACGAGTGAGCTGTGCTCGGAATGGGGCCGCATAGCGCGTGCCATGCGGGACCTGGGCCGTCGGAACGAGGCCGCGCACCATCTGTGGGACTTTCTAGAACACGTCGTCACTTATCGCACACCGCTTTATGTGCTTCTCCAGCCGTTTATATCGCACAAGGTGGGTCACTTCACCGTTGATTCATCATGGAATTGTGTAGTGGGTCAGTCATAACAGCTACCCATTTGATTGTGAATTTAATTGTCACCCATAAATCTCAACACTCACTGCCCCCCTACATAACTCCACTATCATAATTTCCGATACACACAACACTTACCACTTCATAAACAAATCGCAAAGAAAACACGAATTTCAACATTCTTGATGTATGTATTATAAAATAAGTATCTACTTAATTGAACACAACTACGTATTAACTATCTCTTGAAATATGCTATGGAAGAGCGGAGTCTCCTAACAAATGCGCTAAAATGCTTAATATATTTTGTTTATGAAAATAAGGGACGAGACGAGCCGGACGTTCAGCTGATGGTAATTTATACGTCCTGCCCATTACAATTCAGTGCCGCTCAGGATTCTTGAAATACACATAAATTCTGAGCGGCACTATAACTGCGCTCGTCTCCATTGCCCAAGTCTCATTTTCCCTACAGACTGCTTTACGGCAGAAATAGGCGCTGTTATATATAGAACCATAATCTAGCCGACATCCTGTGCAAAGAAGCCTCCATCTTGGTTACATACTTCGTAAAGGAAATAAATATTTTGCTATTGTACAAAAATAAAGATAATATTTATCATACAAAATTAGAACATCAGCAATAAAAAAAACAAACACAATCAAAGGATGTTTCTGTTATAATAAGGAAACTTGGAAAGGAAATGGAAGTGGACGGGTTATACTACAAGAGGACGAGAGAAATGGTGTAAAACTATAATGAACTCGTCCGAGAGACAGAAAATGAAACCGAGGTAGACTATTAAGTAGAGTAAACAGTTGCCGGGAACACATGGACTAGAACAACTGAAAACAGGAGTCTGGAGGCAATTGGAGGAGGCCTATGTCTATAATAGACAAATAAACAAAACTGATAATAATTCAACTAATTAAAAATATGTCTATATATAATATAATTATATAAAAGAGATTTCCACCGGTAATTGACTCATCAAGAAAACTCAGAAACTACAAAGCCTACAAACTCAAACTTGGAATTTGGAAGGTAGGTTATTTCTAGGACGTAGGTGTCAGCTAAGAAACGTATTGGAGAAACTCCTCCCCTAAGGGGGTTAAAGGGAGGGAAGGTTGCATGAAAGTCCTATGTTTTTGAAGTTAGAGACGTGAAAATCGGCATTTAGGTTCCTAGCTTTAAATAATAGAAATCTGTATAAGTTATATTGGGCAATATTTATTTATTTATTTATGTGCACAGCTGTCTCAGCCGCCGATCGGAGACCACGAGCGTCACATGCAGTTCGTGGTCCGCGAGCGAGTCCGCGGACTCAAGCTGCCGGCGGCGAGAGCTCGCGGCGCGCTGCTGGCGGAGCTGGCGAGAGAGTTGCGGACCATGAGGGAGACACACGATCATTATAAATTCGGTATTTTATCAACCATTGTAATTTCAAGCCTATGTGTAATAGTTATTTATCTACACCCATGCTTTAAATCCTCTATTAAAGATTCTAAAACAGTTAGCTTATTGCTATCATTAAAACACCCAATGTCCTAACAACCATTACATCATCCAAACGAGTGTTGTAATGAAATTCAGTACAAAATTACAGATTCCTTTATCATTACATGAAAAAAGCCAGTCCTAATAACCATAATATCATCCAGAGGAGTGTTGTAATGTTGTACTGAATTTCATTACAACACTCGTTTGGCTGATGTAATGGTTATTAGGACATTGGGTGTTTTAATGTTTTATTAAAGTAGACGTTACTTTGCGGAAATCCATAATTATACAAATGATTTGAGTTTTAATGTTGGCAATAAGCTAACTGTTTTAGAGTCTTTAATAGAGGATTTAGAGCATGGGTGTAGATAATTAAAAATATTGCACAGATCCTCCACGACATATTATACCTATATAGGAAAGTCTTATTACGAATGTCATAGTTTATTTATTGTCTTTGGTAAATGCATGATATCTACAAGAAGGCTAACTTTGTAGAAACCACATGCACACACCAGGAGACATTAAGTTTTTCTATGGTTACAGTGTGTATAGTACATCTGTATTAGTGAACAGTCATTATGTCAACATTTTTTAAACTTCTTCACAGCGTAACGAAGCTCTAAGAAAAAAGTGATTCACTCGATTGTATGAAAAATGCAGTTATTGATAGATTGACCGACGATAGCTATAATTTGTAAAAAATGGAGATATCCGAAATCCACTACATTTTAAGCAACTGTTCGCTTTCAAACTTAGCCGGATTATACTTCGTTGCCATATTGTAATTACTATTTCAAACCTTATGTAGGATCTGACTGCACGTTTCATACCAAACTGAATTTCAATTTTTACTAAGGCAGCCCCGCCTCTTACTACGTAGTATTTACATGCTCTTTGCTTTTTCAGAACTTAGATACTCAAATAGACATAATCCAGAGCCAAATTTATTAAACTACAAACAAAGCCTGTAATAGTGTATCCTTTCATTCTTCATATGTTATCAAGTTCAATTTTGTCTTCGTTTGCGAGGTATCATTGTTTCTTTTTGCTGTTCTTATATTAATTTTATTGGAATACTAGCCGTTTCCGTCCGCTTCGCTGGGCGAATTTTAAAAGGAAATAAATTTGATTTTATTCATCTTATTACAAATACAATAAAAAAATAAATATCCATAAACCATCTGGGATAAATTTTGTATCGAATGGTGGTAGTTTAATGTCGATCCGGTCAGTGGTCTAGGTATGATTGAGCCTCAAAGACCATTTCCATTATCTTTATGCTTCTTGTGTGCGTGTGTATGTCACTGAACTCCTCCTAGACGGCTGGACCGATTTCGATGAAATTTTTTGTGTGAGTTCAAGGGAATAGACGAAGATAGTTTAGATTCACAATTGAACTACCTCGTAAACGGCTGGATCGATTTTGATGATATTTTTGTGTGTTCCAGTGAATTTGAGATTGGTTTAGATTCTCAATTCCGTCCATATAATATAATTCTCCTGCTGATGTGTATCTTAGTGAACTCCTAACGGATGGACCGATTTTTCAAATTTAAGACGTGTGTATAGCACAACGTCTGTTGGGTCCACTAGTATATATATATATGTATATATATATAGATAGATTAGATAAACAGTTTGTAATGTACATTTTGGTATACTCCAGAACAAATAGCGGAGAGTATCGGTCAAGGCGGAGGCAAGCGTGCGTCGGAGGCGGTTCCTCGCTCCATCGCTGAGAAGCAACAACAACACCGGCCGTCTCTCATCTCCATGCTGGTGGGGCGGGGCCTGCCTCGCACGCCAGACCATCCGCAGCCGCTGTGCGCACAGAGAGGTGAGCTGACATCAACCAGCGACTAACTTTAGTTTCATTGTGAATGTGAATGCTTTCTGGTTCGTGAAGTTTCATCTAAATCATAGTTTCTCAACCTTATTTTGCTCACCGCCCACTTTGAGAATGTTTTTTTCTAGAGTATTTTCGTGTATTTTGTTGCCTTTTAAGACTATATTTTTTAATCTACCCACGCCCCATCTGCGCCATCTCAATGCCCCCTAATTTTCTCTGGGTCTTCTACTGCCCCCCCGAAAGTCTCAAACACCCACAAGAGGGCGTTATCGCCCACGTTGAGAATCTATGATCTAAATTAACAATTAATAAAAAAAGGAATAAATTGTTGTTCTTTTATATCAATGTTTTTTCGAAACTGAAGTGTCAGGTATATGTTACGTAAAGATTAATATATTCACTTTCAAGTGTCTTGGTCTGTACGTCATTGGGACACGTTTCAACTAAATTAGCACTCCCTTTGACAAAAAAAATCGTAAAATATTATTTTCTTAAGTCAGATAATCTTTACAACGAGGAAATTTAGAATGGCAAGACATTCTTAACAATGTCGGTTCTCATCAAAATATTCATAGCCGAACAAATAATAAATAGGTAGACAACTGTTTTCTATAATTTCCTTCTGGCAGCTTACACTACATTAGAAAAGAGTTTTCAAACAAGTTTACTAGTGGAGTTTTATGTTTTTTTTACGAAAATAATAGACGAGCCGAGCAGGACATTTACGTGATGGTAATTGATACCACCCATTAAAATGCAGTGCCGCTCAGGATTCTTGAAAAACACAAAAAAAATGAGCAGCGCTACAATTGCGCTCGTCACCTTGAAACATAAGTTGTTAAATCTCATTTTCCCAGTAATTTCACTAGCTACGGCGCCCTACAGACCGAAACACAGTAATATTTACACATAACTGCTTCACGGCAGAAATAGGCGCCGTTGTGGTACCCATAATCAAGCCGGCATCCTGTGCAAAGAAGCCTCCCACTGTCTTTTGAACTTGACTGTACTGCAATTGTAATATTCACCTTCTCGTTGTTTTCGTTACAGAATCATTATCAAGCAGCTCCACGACCAGTCAGCATAATCAACATTTCGAGTCAAACAATAACGGCCGTGTTCCGGACAACGGAAATTACCACGGAATTATGCACACTCACATGGGTAAGGTTCTTTGTAACTTCAAGCATTTTTATAATATTCCGTTTAGTAATATTCTGTTTCTTGTATCTTATAAGCCTAAGCAACAAATAGAATTTTTATTTCATTATGGAAATTATTGATACTGTAATTGTCTCCAATTTCAAAAGATATATTACACTTAATAACGTAAAAACATACAAGAAACTCAACGGCAACTCTCTTCAATCAAATATAGTATTTTTATTTTTACAATGCCTGTAATATGCAAAACAAATTGGTTTGTAAGATGCTGCATCTAATATATGAATCGTGTTTAAATAATATAAGTTATTTCATAAAAAGTAATAAAAAATATACTTTATAAATATAAATTGTCGTATAATGGATGCATCAACCTTTAGAGCTTGAATTGATTGTTTGTGTAAAGATGCTTCGTGAACATGATGGTTGTGATTATTGTCAGAATTAGTAATTGCATCCAACAAATACAATGATTTATTTACTATAACGGGTCGACATATTATATTATATACCATAATAATAGTTATTATAACTAAACTAACTTAAGTTATGATGAGAATTAAATCAATGATATTGTAATGTTTCTATTTCATACAGAAGGTGGCGAACAAAGACAATCATCGACATATACAAACGCACAAAAACTAAGATTCGGATCTTCTGTGGAGTTCAGATTGAATACTGGTATGTATGTAGTAATAGATTGACGTACATACATATGAGACAGTTTGCAAAAATTGTCATTTTTACATTGCTTGCGATAGTCAGGTTAAAAAAACAAAAAGTGTGTGTGTACTTATGTATGCACGCAAGAAGTTATACTTTTTTGGCCTAACAAAGCAAAAATCCTTAAAATTATTTATTCCTCGTGCTATTCTACATTTGTAGAAAGAACAATATTGTAAAAATCTTGCAACAATGGTTTTGACAATTAATTATTAAATAACGAATACGGCTGGACGGGCTTGAAACCTTTGCATATCCTAATAATGGAAGAAGAAACCAAAAAAAATAACGAATGTCGCAAACGTCAGAAAATTTTTGAAACCAACTTCACCCTGTTACTTTTGTGTTAAAGTGATGCGCGCGCATCTTAAAATTTCACTCTCATCATATTTTCATAACGCGCCTAAAGATGTATAACTTCAAAAAAATCTTCCGCTTGTCCCAACCGTACTAGATGTCTGATTTTAGCACTCTAGACCAGTTCACTGTTTAGTACAACCCTATGTAAAAGTCACTTGCAGAACTTCACGATCATATCTTCTACGTACCTATAATCAAAGTGTGGAATGAACCTCTGGGGTTGTCTCTTACCATCAGGTGACCTGCATGCAGGCTCGATCGTCCTCCTATTTCATCAATAATCTAATATCTCTTTCTTTATTTCTGAATATTATGATTATTATCAATTTGCATCTTCGTGAGTAATAGCGTAGGCACCCTCACATAAAACATTCAATTTGTTGCCGTACAATTTTACAAAAGTAGGGCAAAAAAGTCAGCAGCTTTTATTATTTATAGTATAATTATAAATTAGTTAGTGGGGGACGATTCGTCAAACTATTTATTTTGCAGGGCAACAGATTTTTTTGTAAAATTGCCTATTTTAAATATTTTACACCGATTTCCTTTGTTATCTTTTATTTATTTTGGAAAATTTTCGAAGATAGAAGGATAGGTTCCTCACATCATATCTTTATAGTAAATTTTTCATACATGTGTAATCGTTAGCGAGTCTGAATTAAAACCGAAATATACTGACACAGGGGAAACATCACAAACACCTCTCTCGCCGCTCTCGACCACTGAGTCATGCGGGGAGGAGGGGGACGAGGCGGGGGAGGACCCGCCCCGACTGCAGCGCTCCCACGGACCCTCCAAGAAGACCTTCAAGTTCCGCCGCAGCAGGAATGCTAAACCTGAAGTATTATTATTTTATTACTATTTATTTCATTATGAAGTTATAGTTATTTATGCAACTGTTGTTTAATAAGGGGTATTAAAACTCGAATGTGGGTTTATCAGAGATAATAGAAATCACATGAGTGTTTTAATACGTAATTATCAATAGTTGCATACAAGACTTTATCTACAAACATAATATGAATCCTCTATAAAAGATTTTGAAATAGTTAGCTGCTAACATTAAAAAGCCAGTCCTAGTAACCATTACATCATCTAAACGAGTGTTGTAATGTTGTACTGAAATTCATTACAACACTCGTTTGGATGATGTTATGGTTATTAGGATATTGGGTGTATTAATGTTGGCAATAAGCTAACTGTTTTAGAATTTTTAAATAGAGGATTTAAAGCATGGGTGTAGATAAAATTAACTTACTCTATTATTAAGTAAATTGAATTGATGGGATTGTGTCACTACCTACGAGATGGCAATAAGTTCGACTGGGATGTGTTAATGCATCCGTCATTATAGCCCAGAGCAAGATCTGGACCACTTCTACCTGCTTTGGTATCTTCATAATTCGCTAGACAGGTTTACATCAAAAGAGGACACCAAAATGACATGTCCCAGTTTTTTTTTATTTACAGCACCGAAATTACTACCTAATAAGATAGAAAATAGTGATCAAACATAATGTCACATATATATATATGGGTACTGTCAATAAACCTTGAAAAAAATTTCATATAAAATGCGACCAAGTTTTTTGTCAACCTGTTGTTAAATAATGGCGATGAGTTTCTTGCCACTTGTCATTCAAGATCAACTATTCTGAAGTGGCGGTAAATGGTGAAGTATAGAGGTATTTGATTAAAGGAGGCCAAAAAAAAAGAATGCTGGGAGAGTTTCTTGCGCCGCTTCTTCTCTCTCAGAGGACTATATGTTACCGAAGCCGTAGAAGTGTGAAGTAATGTCTAGTATATTAGAAAAGACATCAAAAAAAATTCTAAAGGGATCAATTTTGAGAAAATAAATGCCTTTTTTTATGAAGCGTCATGTTTTATACTAATTATGATTTTGAATAATAATTTTGATTTGAATTGAATGCAACTTTTTGGTTCAGCCGAGTGAAGCTCAGACGCGGGTAGAATGTGAGGAGTGGTCCTCCCCCGGGGAGCCGGCCATGCGGCGGGCGTGGTCGCTGCAGCCTCCGCCCCACCACGTGTACACCGACACCTCGTACGACAGCGAGATATCGCAGACCTCGTCCACCTCGGGATACAGGTACGTGCGCTCGTAGGACGTACATACAGTCAATTTACACCGCCGCGGAATAGAAGCGTCAATTTCGCCTCATGACGCAGCAATTGCTCGAGGATTCCCGCGAAGTCCCGAGTACGCATTAAGGACGTTCCGTTTTTTATTTTAATGAAAATAAGGGACAAAATGAGCAGACGTTCAGCTGATGGTAATTGATACGCTTACTACAGTCCATTACAATGCAGTGCCGCTCAGGATTCTTAAAAAACTCAACAAATTTTAGATTTAATTACTTAACACCTTATGTCTCATTTGTAATTTCACTAGCAACGGCGCCCTTCTGACCGAGACACAACAATTTTTACACATTACCTACCGCTTCACGGCAGAAACAGGCACCGTAGAAATATATCACATTATTTGAGTATGTGCCAAGTTGCACTAATGTGGAATTGAGCCGCAAGAATCGGGTCATATATAGTTCTTATAACAATCCTCTTGATAGATGCGATATGCAAACGGTAAAAAAATGTGAATAATTTTGGGTATAATAACAATCCCACAAGCTTTTATAATTTTGCGCACGTAGTATAGGTAATGACGTATGCTGGGCCTAACGCCAGTAATGACCCAAGATCGCAAACAGTGGCGATTTTGTATCAGGAGGGCCGACCCCAAATAGGAAATGTGCCAGGGGAATATATAGTATTGGTAACCAAGAGTAAATATCTCCAGAGAGAGCTACAGCCTGCAAGCGTCGATGACGGAGTCGCCCGGGCCGCTGCGGTCTGGTGCCGCCACGCCGCGCGCTAGCCCCGACGGTAAACTGACTTTCGTATGTACCCGCATTACGCATACCTTACCCAATATTATCATCCTTCTCCCCACCTCTGTCTCTTGCTTTCTCTACATTTCTCTCTATCTCTCTTTATCTCTGTATTTTATTATCTATGCTTGAATTAAAATGCAATGCACTTATACTCTTAGGTTTCTTGGAAGGGTGTGTGTACTACCTACTCCATGCACATGAGTCATCTTACGCGTCAGCGAAATGGCTGCAGTGCGACATGATCGCATTGCACTACGCCTTTCTCGTTTTGTATTGGATTAAGCCTGAGATCATGTGCTCGTTGAGTCACTTACTTATTGAAACGTTGTGTTTGTTTGATCAGACGACAGAACTCAGAAGTGAAAACTTTATAAAAGCGAATTACTATTACGAAATACAACTACTTATAATATATGTTTCAGTTCAATCTTCATAAAGTTATAACATAAATAGTTATAATTTTATATGAATCAGTCAAGTTATTGTTGCTCCGACTGATCGCGCTCTCACAGGCGAACGTGACAGCCGAGTCTCATTTATTACATAAAAAATAAAGTGTTCAGCGCACCTTAAGAAATTTTACTTAAAAATTACTTGCTATCTCTGCTTACAACTCTATTATTACTTAAACATCTCTATTTACCTACCTAATAGATAAGTAGGTACCTGCTAATATTATTCTTATATCGTGTCTTGTTTCGCCAACTCTGCTTTTTGTTCTTAGTTCCTATTTACATTTCTTTCCTTATCTGCCTTCTAAGAGAGACCGTTATCTTGTGTAAATATTAACCTTACATTGATATAAACTAAAATATTTTTTTAGTCACTTGTCAAATAATGTTGGTGAAAATATATTTATTAAAAAGTAAGCTTTAATTTTTTTTTATGAAAATACGGGACGAGACGAGCAGGACGTTCAACTAATGGTAATTGATAGGTCTGTCTATTACAATGCAGTGCCGCTCAGGGGATTCTTAAAAAACCAAAAATTTCTAAGCGGCACTACAATAATTGCGCTCGTCACCTTGACACATAAGATGTTAAGTCTCATTTGCCCAGTAATTTCACTAGCTACGACACCCTTCACACCGAAACACAATAATGATTACACATTACTGCTTAACGGCAGATATAGGCTGTGGTTGTGGTACCTATAATCTATCCGGCATCCTGTGCAAGGGAGCCGCCCACTAGTAAATGGTAGTATTTCTGTAGATTTCAAAAATAATTATAACAAAATAAGTAAGTATTTACATAATTTTCTTTAAACACAAATTATATATTCCGATATAGTTAGTAGTAGTTCTATTCTTTTATTCATAATGTGATGTAATGTAATGGCTCCAATTATTGTTGGTAACGTGTATTATCTGTGGTCAGCATCTCTAAGCTGTGACTCGGTGACGTCATCGGCGGAGCGCACGGCTCTGCTAGGCGCCACCAGCGAGCACACTCTGGTGTTGAGCGGAGAACTACGGGACGAGGATACTTTGTTGTAGTACCTCATATAAAAACAATTGTCATAGAAATCACTGACCTGTATAAATACCACTAGACAGGCTGTTTCATATGTTTGACAGCAATTTTTTTGTTCCTATTTGAAGCGCCACTCGCGAGCGTCCAGAGAACTAATTTTGACGTATAAATCAAATGGCTGCCATTTTTTTTTAACCGCATATGCTGCAGAACTAAGCATATTCGCCAATCTTTCAATCTGAATAAGCTACTACGACATAGATCTAACATATGTCAATTAACGCACAATAAGTACAAACGCATATAACTAAAGTAGAATTATATACATACTTATATATAAATCGCAAACGAGCGTGGTAAAAGTGGGTTAGCCGCTAACGCCGACATTTACAAAATGGCGACCTAAACGTAAATCAGAAAATTCAAACAATTTAAAATTCAAGAAATTAATTTTGCACTGGTAAAGTGACAATTAAGTAGGTGGTATGGTGTTAGCAATCAAATGTCTTAACATTGGCTTAATAATAGGGTTCTAGATTCTTGTAAGAAGGTACCTACATGTTGTTAAAAATACATTTATGTTAATGTAAAGTGGTTTAGTGTTATGATTGTTGTAATATTAGATGTACCGTTGATTTTATTTAATAAAAATGATGAAAGTATCTGTTTCTCTTGTTTTATTTGATCAAATGCTGACTTAAAATTATCTAGCTATTATTAATATTGCAATGTTTTTGAAATAATTGCAACATTACTACGGCATTATTGAATTTCTCGAACAGATTATCATTGTTAGTCATAAAATAATAAGCAACCCATTCTGGAGATTCGCTGTTGCGAAGATAGACGAATCGCAATGCTATTTTACTACTTTTATTTTTTTCCAACTGACTTTGAGCGATGATCGAGGAAATATATCGACAGCTATCCTACCATGGGAAGCTTATAGCTTGGACGTACATCAGGAAATATTTACCGGGCATGGATATTTTTATAACAAGCTCTGTAGTAAATATCAGTAGCAGATCACAGCCCTGGTTCGATGCGTCATTAAACCAGCATCTGACTGCAAAAACGTGGGTTGCGGCGCTGGGCTCAAAGGATCCGAACTGCAAAGTTCTAAGGAGGAAATATATAACCGTGCCTCCAGATTTTAAGTGGCAAATCGCCCGTGCGAAATCGAAGCACGTCGTCAAAATCGGCGGCCATTAGTTACCCGACTGGAACACGCAAGTTCTGATCTTCTGTGCGTTGTATTTGCCTCTCTTGACTCGACTCTCGACGACAAAGGAAAATCACCGCCCACTATCCCGTCGTGTCAGCGTTCTATGACTGAAGTTTAGTTCAGACAGAAAAATGTTAGCTCCGTTTTCTTTGGTTGTAAGGAGGTCGAGCGGTCCGGATAACATTTCTCCAATGTTTCTTAGAACGTGTGCCCCTGAGTTGACGCCAGTGCAATTAATCACCAGCTCTTGGTCACCACCTAGTGGGTCACAAGTTGATCAACGACCGACAGTGCGGCTTTCGCCATGGTCGGTCGGCAGGCGATCTTCTGGTATACCTAACACTTAGAACATTTATGCATCTAGATACACATGACAGCTGTGAAAACGTCGTAAAAAAGAGATGAGTTTAAAGTTAACCTCTACTTTGAGCAATGCACGCACACTAACACAAAGTGTCATACAAATCGCGAGTATAAGCGAGTTTGTTCAAGTGGACCTCCAGCTTCCTCGCTAGCTGCAGCATACACGTCGTTGTCAAAGTCAAATAAACTTCATTCAATTAGCATTAAACTAAGCGTTTTTTTAATAGTCACTACAAATATTTCTTTAAAATTACTGAACTTATCATGTTTGTAAAAAGTTGAGCTCGTGAGAAGAACATACAAGAAACTCAATGGCCACTCTTTTGATAAGAAAGGGATGAGATGAGAACGGGATATAATACTTATAAGTTATAATGAGATGATTATATGATGTTTTGTAAGAAATAAAGAATATTTCCTTATTTTTGTGCACTCAAGCATGTACCTAATGTAATTGGATTTTTAGCCTATTATTAATTAAAACATACATATTATAAATTCAAAAACCGAAAAAACATAAGATACTTGGTGGGCGAGGATTGAACTGGGGCTCCCATGTTGAACCTCTCTCACCACCAACTCTTAAATATATAGGTTTCTAGGACCCCCCTGATCTAGATGAGACTAGACCTCAACAAAAAATTAAAAATTAAAAACGAAAAAAGCCATAAAAATTTAATAAAATAAATAATGATAAATCTAAATTTCTTTACATGCTAAGAATGGTTGTATGGCTATTTGGACTTCATGATCTAATGGTATGTCATGGATATATTTAGAGAAAGTCATCACAATTTTATAAATGCTTTGTTTAACTGCACTTAGCACTGCTCTTCTCATTCTTATTGCTAGATTATCATTAAGGAGATATTTTCTGGGTACAAGGCCTGGTTTTGAGAGTTTATCTAAATTATTTTTGAGATTAATTAAACTAGAAAGCACAACAGGCAAATCATTTTGCACAACTCCATATTTATCTTCTGTAAGGGATGCTGCGACAATGTGAGCTAGACCCTCACATGTCCATATTACTGGCTGAGCTTGCATCAACAAAAACTTCAATTTAATATCAGTAAGTTCTCCAAAAAAGTAATGAATTCCTGGTTTTTGGCATATCTTCTGAATGGCATTGTTAAATTCAACTTTAATGGCTGTTGCAAGAGTATCTTCATTTTCCTTTTTGTAATGATTTTTAATATCAAATGATCGAGGTGACTGTGCCATATTTCGTAGACTTCCATAGTAAACTGTAGGTGGAGACAATGAGGGATTTAAAGGTTTCTGATTACTGAAATCACCATGTCCATTAGCTTCCCCATTTATAAGTTCTAGTTCTTTATTAAACTCTCTTATAATAATCAAACAATTTTCTAGAAGATTAGTCCAATTCCTGGGATGACCACCTGGTTGTGATAATGTAAATATCTGTGATCTTCGAGTCTGATCAGTTACTGCTAAAATTTTTAAATCCTGAGCACCCAGATATCCAGAAAATTGAGCTCTTTGTAATAATGCTCCATATAAAGTCAGGGTTTTATCTGATTCAATAGGAAACTTCATTGGTTCTGTTAAGACAATATTAAACACAGCTCTCATTGTGTATATTGAAATAAAGAAGAGACTTGAATAAAACCAAAGCCCAATCCATATCCCAGAACTTATCAAATTTATAATATTGTCTAGTGGAGGATCTTCCAAATAAAGGCTGTACACATCAGACACGACAAACCTTGGCTTATTTCCCCAGAACCAATAGAACAAACAATAATACATCACTGGTTTTATAGAATTTTGAAATCCCATTGAGACCACATTGCCAATTATCAATTTCATCTGTTGGAACTTTTCCTGGTATATTGGAGGGAAAGTTAAGATCTTTCTGCCAAAAATATGTGCACCCAAAAAATAGTACAAACCCATCCACATACCACCAAGTTGCAGGAATAAACTCTGCTCATTTAGGCACAGCCCATCACTGTTTTTACAATTCTTTTTCAACATATTGTAGTCACTTTTAGCCAGAGAAGAGTACAAACTCATAGTAAAATATCCGTTAAGAGCATACAGCAATGTGAATGTGCAGTTTTGAAATGAAAATATATTTAAAAACATCAAGAACCTTGTGAAATATTTTGGTATTGGCGCTGTATAATATTTTCCATATATGTATGCATGAAAGAATGAAACTAGTCCTATGAGTACCACATTTAAACACATCTTCCAGCTTATTATATCTTCAAATGTAGAAGAAATCCACGATATGGGGTGAATCAAGTTCATTTGAATTAGAAAAACCAATGTCACTGCAAGGAACGTTTGAAGTCCAATATTCCATATCACAGCTTTTACAAGTCTCTGAGAAAATATTTCATTATTTGTGTCTGCCATACCGGCGACAGAAAGGTTAGAACATTAATTACAAACAACTATTAATTATATTCATAACAATATCAAAATTCAAATACAGAATTTCACAACAGTTCACAGCAACGGCCACTGTAAGTTAAGTTTAGGCTTTAGGTACTAAATTCAAATTCTATCTATTTGTTTTGTAGTAAATAATTATAATTTCCGTTGGTATTGGTAATGGCAAATCAAAATTCAAAACAAAGAGGATGTACTTCAAAAATAAACTGCAATTTTAGAACCTGCCTGTCATTTTTATTTGATTTTGTATGCCTTTCATTTCACAGTTAATCACTTCACTTCACTTTATTTTGTTACAACTGTATTTTTAATATATTTATATAGGTACAGTCATTATATTATATCGTTGTCCCAAAATATCAATTGTATCTTTTACTTATTTTTGTCTTCTATTTAAGTTTCTTCTTCTTGGTTTATTCGCTCCGCGCGGCGATTTATATGTAATGTAAGGCGTTTCTTGTAATTTACTCTGTAAACAGCGCGAAAAATGTATGTACGTTAGTATTCGTAAACGCTAAAAACCCGCGAAACAGTTGATATTTGACAATTTGACCGCGTTATGTTTCTTTTCAACTGAGAGTACCTTGTAACTTTAGTTTCGAGTGCGCCAAACCGCTGTATGCTGTGCTGATGTTACAGATTTATCTATACTACAATAAACATAATTGATTCGTTTATAATATTCCTAATACAGACATAAAATATCGAGTATATAATTTTATTATTAAATCATTGTAACTCTAGCCCAGGCCAATCTTGGTCACTTGGCATGATCTTCATTCATATTTAATAATTTTTCCCGAAAATGTTGCTATTTAAAAATTATATTCTTGCAGAAGAAATCTAGAAGTATAATATTAATGCACTACAATAATTATTGTTTAAGAATAAACCTACTTGTAAGTTGTAATGCTAAGAAAAGAAGCCTACAGATTAAACTAAGAGTCAAGCAAAAGTGTAGAAAACAAACCAATAAAGAAAAAAATTGCGTGTGTACAAAGTACACATGTCAGAATTAGTGAAACCTGCATTGTGCATGAACCTCTAAACTGCATATGAAGTCCTGGTACATGTTGCTAGGATGACACATGATTTCAACTGCTATGAAAGACACTACTAACACCGCTACCATATTTATCTTCTCTTGGTGTGTATGCACTTATAAGTCGTGCGTATGACATAAGAATATATTAAGGTATACCTACTCGCGTCATACATAACAATAAAATAGTATGCATATTTCTGTCTCATTCTTTGCCGGCTTCATCCTACACATTTTTGTATTTGTGGCTCTTACCTGTCGTTTTTTCCGTTGCATCCGGTTTGAAATCACAACGATTCTAAAGAAGTTTCAATTAAAAAAAAAACAAGACGATGATGTTGAAAATTCTGAAAATTTTGGCAATATATAATACCTGTATACACAAGAGATATTTACGGTGCGTGAAGAAAGGCCACAAGAAGCAGAAAAAGTACAAGAAGAAATGGGACTAGAGAGAGCTGACAAAGAGAATTAATTTAAAGACTTATTATATTAATGAAAGTAGACTGAACGGATTTAAATGGGGATCACCTACTTCATGGAGTGCATTTTAGTCCAACTTGAGAGATAAGATACTTTTTATTTCGATATGGTACCCATAATTATTTTTATTTCCAATATTTGTTTTGCAAGGCCATATTTTCTGTGAGAGAATTTATTGATCTTATTATATGCACGGTTTGACACATTTTCGCATTTTCCGAAATAGTTCATGATGTTATGAAATATTATTGACAAATTCATAAAACAACAGTATATTTATTTATTAAGTACATAATATATATATCTATATATATATATATATATATATTTGATTCGGGGTCTGAAGAGCTTGATGTTGGTGAATCGGAAATAGTTACTTTTATAATAAAATTATTTTCCGCAGCAAACTTGTCCCCAGCAAAAGTTTGATGATTACATTTTTCTCTTTTTATGATTTCTAGTAACTGAGCTTTTATCATATTTTCTTCATAATTTATATTTTTGGATATAAGCTATTCAATAATTTGCGCATTCAGCTTGCAGTTGTGGGTCAGGTAAGGGATATACTCTTTGGGCAAGGGACATTAAAACAAATACCGAATTGGTTTTTAGCATTGGCAGTATGCCCTTTAACCACTTTTCATAATGAGCGAATTTTCAGTGTTTTTTTTTGGATTCGAACATTAATAATGCTCCATCTACAAAATCTTCCTCGATGCCTATAAGAGATATAATATCACCTAAGACCTTCCTTTTCTGTTTCGAGCTGCCTGTGGTAAGGCACTCTAAGAAGGCTTATTTAGGAGTTTTAATTTGAGTATCAAACCACATTTTCGATGTTGCGTGACCTATAAAAGTATTTACTGTTATTAACTGTAATCATAAAATCTTCATATTGTCTAAAAGCAAAATATTCACTTTCCACTTTTATATATGTAAATATAAGATACACAATATACAGCTACATAAACATGTTTATAGTATAGGTATATGTTATTAATACACACCACTATTGGCCCATGTTTATTATATAAACATATAAAATATAGTTTAATATATAAACGAAAAGCAAGAAGCACATTCAATCACGATGATCGTCAGAAACTGGATGAACAAAATAATATAGTGACCAGTCATACGTGTCACTACGACCAAGATTTTTTGTTACATTATTTACGTATTTCTTCTGTAGACCAGACAAATGTTTAGAGCTTCTATCTTATTGCCAGTGTCAAAACCAAGTTTGCACAATATTTTCATTTTAATTTTTGGATGTATTTTATGCTATATTTGAAAGAGAAAAATTTTCAGTTACATCTCACGGTTTTTACTATTTAGCAAAAGTTTGTTTATTTTTATTTATTTTAGCTTTATGTAAAGTCATTAAAAAAAATTTAAACTAAACTCCATAACCGTGTAGCAAAATATAAGATTAACAAAAAGTGATGTGGATTTTTCTATGGCATTATTTTATATACCCCTTTATTCTCTGGTCTGGCGCACCCATGTTTAGAGCTTGCTAATCACATCTAGCTAGGTATATACTTTATCTTAGGCGATAGCGATAAAGCGATTTGTTATTCGTCAGCCTGAGGCGTAACCTGTCAAAGTGATTCTTGGCGGGAACTCCAAACGTGGCGGTCGATTTAATTAGTTTTACTGTTATTCGTTAAAATATATTGTGTTAATATTACCAAAACTTATTTTAGTCAGTGTAAATAATTGTACATTTTGTTAATTATTAAAATGAATGAACCGGAGGACCCAGGTGGAACGCCGAAACGAACCAAAATTGTTCGAAAAAGAGGTGCGAAGGAATGTGGACCTGAAGAAGGCGGCGGTGAGGATGACTTTACTCCGTTTTTTAAGCCAGGTTATCTGAGACTTTATCCTGAACACTGTACAAATACAGACTTCAAGGTTTTTGTTGAAAGCCAGGACCAACAAGTTAAACTTGGAAATAAAAGCCCAGTTTACTTAAATCATATTTTTACTTCAGAGGTGAAAGGTGTGGTAGCTTTACATAGAGTCAATGCCAACAAAATTGCGGTTGTTTTCAAACAATACAACACTGCAAATAATTTCATAACAAATACTGACTTTTTAACAAAGCACAACTTGAAGGCGCATATTCCTGCAGCGCAGATAGAAAAAACTGGAATTATCCGATATGTGCCTACCAACATTTCGAACAAAGATTTATATACGAAACTGTCTTCGATCTATGAAATTATTTCAGTGAGAAGATTCATGAAAAAAGTCGGTCAAAGTACTGTAGGTCTTGAGACTGTCAGTATAACTTTCTTATCAAATGTTCTGCCCGACAACATCCAATATGACCTATTTTCGTTCCGGGTGTTTGAATATGTCCCGCCGTTGCAGCAATGCTTCCGGTGCTTCAAGTTCAACCATCCTGCGAAAATTTGCAATGGTAAACAGCGTTGCTCAATATGTGCTGGGGAGCATAATTTCAGAGACTGCGATAAAAAAGAGAACTTGTGTTGTGTCAATTGTAGTGGCCCTCACCTGGCCATTTCCAAATCTTGCCCAATTAAAATGAAGAAAATACTTGAAAAAAAGGGTAACATTACTTATGCCTCTGTGGCTAATACAATTAAGTCATCTGATTTTCCGTCTTTACCTGCACATTCGAGCAACATTGTTAAAACTCTACCATCAAGCCAAAATGTATATAAATTAAATAAAAATGTAAATAATATAAAAAAAACAGTACCTGAACCTAACTTGAACCAAACTCAACTTAAGGCTCAAATTGCAAACAATAAGAATATTCTGATGGCAATGGTCCAAACTTTAGTTGAATTGGGTAATAAAACAGATAATGAACCTGTGACTACACTGTTCATTAAAGACTTACTTTTAAAAAAAATTGTCACATTAATGGACAGTACAGTACAGAACATACAGCAGTTATGTATAGCTCAGTACAATATTCAAAGTATACATAGGAAAAAACCCTTATTGTCTAAATTTTTAGCTGAACAAAATGTTGATATCTGTTTACTCAATGAAACCTGGCTGAAAGACAATCAACATTTTAAAATTTCAGGATATAATTCCCACTATCATAACGCCCGAAATGAGCATGGTGGAGTAGCAATTTTGATTAAACCATATTTTAAATATAATATTATTCAAACCAGATTTTACCAAGACATTCAGACTGTGGCATTATCATTATATGTAAGTGGTAACCAATTAACGATTTTATGTGTATACTGCCCTCCCTCGAATGGTAACTTCAGAATAAGTAAACTGCGTGATATAATTAGAGATTTGCCTAAACCAATATATGTTGCTGGAGATTTCAACGCTCACCATGTGGCATTTGGGTGTATGACCACGAAAAGTCGGGGTCATCAGTTATACGATTTAATTGATGAATTTGATCTATGTGTCCTTAACAATGGTAGCTTCACTACTATGAATTATCCTAACCGAAATCCATCCGCTATTGATGTCAGCTTTTGTAGTGCTCCAATCACTCCACTATGCGAATGGTGGGTGCATGATGATTGTATGGGGAGCTATCATTTTCCTACGCTTACTCGTGTTTTATTGTCCGTTGATAGATACCAAATTAATCCTCCCATTGAAAAATTCTTATACAACAAGACAGACTGGACGAAATACAATGAGCTGTCGATAACTGCTTTTTATAATTTTGAAGTTAATAATGAGAATCCATTACAGTCATATGACGAATTTATCAAAAGGCTTGATACACTTAAGAGGGATACTGTGCCAAAGTTTGTCAAAGCAAATAACTATCGTTGTAAACCTCCAGCACCTTGGTGGAGTAACACATGTGAACAGAGTGTTATTAAAACTTATGAAGCTTTAAAACTGTACAGAAGGGACCCAACCATTGATAATTACATTAATTACAAAAGAATTGATGCTGTTAAGAAAAAGACTATTTCAGAACATAAGCGCAATGGTTGGGCGAACATCTGTAATAATTTTAACAGAACTACACCTGTTAGTATTATTTGGAAATACATCAAGTTATTTAAACGAATAAAATGCAATAACAGAACATATAATGACGAATTTGTTGTCCCTCTCTTAGAAAAATTATCCCAAAATGGATGTAGGGTTATTGATAATCTAGAAAGTTATTTTCAAATTAATAATAGCCTTCAGAAGTCCAGTTTCCTCATAGAACCCTTTACTTGGAGTGAGTTTTGTACAAGTTTACAATCCAGACGAAACACAACCCCTGGTTTAGATGATTGTCCATACATTTTGATCAAAAACCTAAATGAGTCCGTTCAAAAGAAACTATTAGCTAATCTTAATGCTCTTTGGCACTTAAAGAAAATTCCTAAATCTTGGAAAACACAGTGTGTAATCCCTCTACTTAAGCTTGACAAGCCACCTGAAGATCCTAACTCATATCGTCCCATATCATTGTCATCTTGTGTTGGGAAGCTTAATGAAAACATGATAAAGATGCGTCTTGAGTATTATGTAGAGGTGAACAACATCATTCCACATGTTCAATATGGCTTCCGGAGAGGCCGAAGTTGTGCTGACAGCTTCATCTCTCTCTTGTCAGATCTGAAATATGCCAAAAAAATAATAAGTCCAGTGTTTGTGTTTTTCTGGATGTTCAAGGTGCGTTTGATAATGTAGACCCTGGCATTTTGGTTCAAGTTCTTTCTGACATTGGTATACCAGGCATACTTTGCCATTGGTTATTTAATTTTTTAACAGATAGAATTTTGTATGTAAGGCATAATAATATTCTCCATGGTCCAAGAAGGGTCTCCAAAGGTACAATGCAGGGGGCTACATTATCTCCATTGCTGTACAATGTATATACAAGTCAAATTCTTAATTTTGTAAATATAGAAGGTGTAAATATTTTACAATTTGCAGATGATCTTGTACTATATTGTACAGACCATAATGTTGATAGAGCTGTAAATAGTATAAATAATGCTTTAGATCAATTGTACATATATTATAATGACAGGTTGGCTCTACAGATTAACCCCAACAAAAGCAAGGCCATGATTTTTAGTAAAGACTTTCCCTCTAATGGCATACTCTACAATAATCATTCAATTTCAGTTGTACCTAATCATAAATTCCTGGGTGTTGTCATTGATAACAAACTTTGTTTTGATTTACACATCAATCACATTATAACTAATTCTCTTAAGGGCTTAAATATTATAAGATGTTTAGCTGGTGTGACTTGGGGTGCAGACCCCAAAGTTTTAAGTATGCTATATAAATCTATAGTCAGAAGCCACTTCGACTACAGTTGTTTAGCCTATTCAAATAGTAGTTGTGTAAAAAAACTAGACATAATTCAAAACAAAGCTCTGCGAATTATTTCTGGGGCTATGTGTTCAACTCCCATACGAGCTATGGAAGTTGAAACCAAAATAATGCCACTGTGTCTTAGAAGACTTCTGCTAATAGAAAGATATTTACTAAAGCTGTTATCTGGTAATGATAATGTTCTCAAAAAAATAGTACCTTTTCCTGTACAATGCTTGGCTCAGCAGACTTCGGGAGGTGATCTTTTACAAGGTTATTTCCCAGTTCTACCTCTCATTGTACTGCAAATGAATGAAGATTTTAAAAATGTAATTAAACAATCAAAGTGGACATGCTACTCATACCCATATTCCTCTATTATATTTGAGACCAATATTGTTACTAAAAAAAATTTTAATAATTGTGAATTATTAAGTTTTCTTTCCAACAATAACTACTATACTTTGTATACAGATGGTAGCAAAAGTGAGCTCTATGTGCGCAGTGCTGTTTATGATCCCCAATCCAAGTTTGGTCAAAGTTTTCTTCTGGACCCTAAGTGCAGTGTTTTCACTGCAGAGGTATATGCGGCCCTCGAGGCCCTGAAGTGGATTGCACGTATAAATAGTTTTAATAATTTTTTAATTTTAACAGACAGTTTAAGTATGGTCCAAAGTTTAACCAATCTCAGATTTGACTTTAAAAAAAACTATATATTGTATAATATAAAAAAATTGTTATTTAGTTATGCACAAAAGGGCATAAAGGTCTCTTTCATGTGGATTCCATCACATAGGGGCATAACAGGAAATGAGACAGTAGATAAGATTGCACGTGATGGAACCAACATGTTGGATGTTAGCTCCATAGTAAAAGTACCTTTGACCGACTGCTATCAATCTATTGACAACCAGGTCAATAGTTTATGGGTCGAATTTTGGAAACAAGACCAAGAACAGAAGGGTAAATGGTATGGAAATATTCAAGCAAACTTACCTGTGGCACCATGGTATAACAAATTGAAAATGGCCAATCGGGACTTTATTACGACTATAAACAGACTGCGTTTTGGTCACTCCACCGTCCCGGCCCACCTGGCTCGGTTGGGCATAGTGGAGAGTAGCTACTGCACCTTCTGCAATAATTCTGTTGGTGATATCGAACATTTCATATTTAAATGTGAGTGCTTTTCGTTTGACAGATTGATTCTTGTCAGTGAAATTAGTGAAATAGTGCAAAATCAATTGACAGTGCAAGATCCCTCCCGCCGCCTGAGTGATATGTTGAAAAATAGATCCTATTACGTGCCTCTATATAAATTCATCAAAAATACAGTTGGGAAATTATAATATACCTAATAAAAATACCCAAGACTTGGCCTAAAGGTCTAGATACCAGGCCATAAACTCCAAAAAAAAAAAAACCTGTCAAAGTCAAAGGTATTTTCTGAAATGACAGTAGAATTAATAACATGTCTGAACCACTCGCTGAAGTTTTAACTTAATAATAATTTCATCTTTGTTGTATTGTATTTGATAAATATAAACGATAATATAAAATTGGTATAAACCGACGTTTAATCTGCAATATTGTTGTATCACAATTTTAAAATTATAATATCTTTGTTATCGCCAATTTAATATTCCGATAGTGTTCATCCAGTTATAGTATTGACCGAATATTTATTCTTATATTACAAGATAGTTGTAACGTGCCCTACATTTATAATACCTTACCTTTTCACCAAATGGAAGAAAGTTCAGTGCTGAAATCTTTGCTTTTCAAGGGAGTGACTTAGATGATTTGATTTTGATTGGAGTTTGCGGAGTTGTGTAATGCTGTGTTTTACTTAAAACATCATTGTAATGTATACATTTATAGAAATTATTCTAAGCCTAGGAGTGCTGGGTACTCTTGTGACGATCCTATTGGCCTGTGTTTGCGGTTGTAAGAATCAAAATCAGAAGTAAGTGACATATTTTTTTATTAGAAAATACAGAAATTAAAATCTAATCAACTTATTCATGTAGGAATTTATATTTCTCTGCCTAAATGTATAGACTAATTTTGAAGTAAACAATAGAATAAATCAAAATGTTTGCCCTATTAAATAATAGAACTTATAAAAAATGTAATTTTTATGTAAAATATAATATGTTTAACAGAAGTGAGTTGGTTGGCACGGCTGGTGTAGTCAAAATCCATGTGGATGAAGAAGCCAGGTCTCCAACGCCAACCACTCCTGCATCTATAAAGCGGTTTGTGTCTGTGATGGCATGACTAACCTCATTAGGGCTAACATAGATGTTTATTATTATGCATTAACATATAATGGTGTATTTTTATGCTTAGTCTGATTATGTTATACATGTTTTTGTGGGAATATTTAGTGCAATCTTTGTATATTTATTAATCCATCATTTTTATTTACATATATGAAAGTTTATATAAAGATGACTCAAGGGGGCATTAAATCATGTTATACCATTTCATTTTGAATAATAATTCCCGTTACAGCATCCGTATTAATATCTTATTCAATTATAAACTCACTCACAAAGGCCGGCAATTCATTATATCTTGATCTCTGGTATTGGAGGTGTCCATGGGTAGCTAGGTTTAATTTTTCTTACATCAGGTGAACCATTGCATTGTCCGTTGTAAAATACAGGACACATTTTTAAATCTTGCATTAACAACTGATTGTGGAACTCACTCGAGGGTAGGAGATACACTCAACCTGTTAAAATATTTATTAATATTATGATTTGAGTACTGGGGAACAGAGACACTAGAAGATAGATAGAAGTATTGAATGTACCTTAGATTTTTTTTTGTAATACAGTCGAACCTCTTGGTTCAACCATACTAAGTCAAAAACCTTCAGAGCTTAGGATTATTTAATTTATAAATTTACTGCAAGCCCTAGAAAGATATAATTCCTGTAAAGTGTTAATCATATTACTTATATCTATTTAGATACTTTTTTACAAACTTGTTTCAAACAAACATTTCTTATAACATGGAAAGACTTTGACATAAAAACACATGAGTTGTGACAAATTGTTTTACTTAATTCACCTCTATCAAAATTAAGTAGAATTCATTTAAACCGCTATAAGTCAAATATGTATAATATAAGAATTCCTTACTGCGGAAAGTTTTCACACTAAAAGTCCCATTTGTACCCATGAATATATGGTCCGTAGTAGTTATATAACTACTTCTATGGTAGTCTACGTACTAGATCCGGCTTACATCATCCGATTTCCCGTCTACAGGATCTGCTCAACCCCAATATTTGCATATTAGGAAATTGACTAAAGATTTTTATTTCTTTCAAATCTAAACAATTTGTTATTTTTTAAAAATGTAGGTGAAGCGACAACCTGAGACATAGAAAATTTATCAACAATAAGACAGTTGAACAGAGTGGTCACAAGTTCGAGTCCCGCATCATTCATAAATTTTGTTTTCAATTTTAATTTGTGTAATTAATCCCAGAAGTGAGGGCTGTCACTTAAAAAAAATAACAAATTGTTGTTAATTGATAAACGGCTAAATACAACAATTCTGGGTTGCATGTTATTTAATATTAAAACCATTTTCAGTGAGGGGCATTTATTGTAGACTGCTTATTATAAACAATGAATAGTACTTTCATGTGCTTTATTCTTCAGTTTTTTTTTATTAATCAATAAACCTTCTAGCTTTTATCTGTCATCCTTCTAATGTAGTGTTATGCTATAATGTACAAATGATGTCAAATTGATTATTTCTTAATACTTAACCAACAATGCATTAATTAATTAGTATAAACATTATTATTAGACTTACAATTTTTAATTATATGATGTTGAGTGATGAGACCAAACTACTGTGCTAATTTATAAATACATGTAATATTGCATTGTGTACCAAACCCCCGATAATCAATCAAATCTGTGAAATGTGTATACA
Organism: Leptidea sinapis; assembly: GCF_905404315.1. Classification (NCBI taxonomy): domain Eukaryota; kingdom Metazoa; phylum Arthropoda; class Insecta; order Lepidoptera; family Pieridae; genus Leptidea; species Leptidea sinapis. The sequence continues at coordinate 10,120,474 of NC_066272.1, forward strand.
TTTGAGTTCTTGCGCCTCTTCTCTCTCAGAGCGCCATTTGTTTCCGAAGTGGTTACTGGTACTGTTAGAAATGACATCAAAAATAATTCTAAAAGTATCAATTTTGAGAAAATAAATGCCTTTATGCACAGAAAGAATATTATATGGTGACACTTTTGTACTCTTGTGTCACAATAAAATCTTAACATCGGCCAATAAACTTGATTGTCCTTCCATTCCATTAAAAAAAAACTGATTAAAAAAATATCAGTTCAGCACTTGTCAAGTGTAATGTTACTACACATATTATGTATATAGAATAAAATATTTAAGCTTAATCAATATTTTTGTTTTGAATAAGTAGTTAGGTGAAGTCTGATAACATTAAAAAGCACATCTCAAAAGCTTGAAAAATACTCTGAGAAGGGACACTGTTGTAACCTAACTCTTATTGATATTAATATATGAACTACTACCACCTTAGAAACAATTTACACTGCGAGAGAAAAGTTGAGCCCTTAACAAAGACTTAAAGTTGCCTTGTTTTAAATGTCCCTGTAAATTCCCAGTGGCTCAAACAAAACAGCACACAAATTCATTAAATTTCAAAATTGTATTGCATAGTAAATAATAATAAATTCAGAAATTGCCAATTGTCGCACTATAGCACATTTCTCTTAATAGGGCTTCAACGCAAAACAGTCAGAGAAGCCTGCCCGAAATACCACATCCAGTGGGGCGACACGACAGTGGTGATACTGCATCAGAAATATATGCTACCGTCAATTTAGGTGAAGGTAATATTTATAAATTATTGTAGGTTAAGTGAAAAAATAAGCAGATGTCCTGTCTGCTTTTGACTTGGACATCTGCCAATATAACTGATCTGAGTCATAACATAATATATGTATAATAAGGTCTGGGAAAAATTTGTCATGTTTACGGACCTAAAGCAGTGGCAGTAGAGAAGCACAAAGTTGGTCTTTTCTTCCGGGAGTTTTGATGTAAAAGATGCACCTTGACTAGCGCCCTGATATATAGGATAGAAGATCGGCATATCAGTGGTTACACGTGGTGGTGGTATTACGTTATTCAAAAGAATTGTTAAAAAACGTTTGTGTGGTAAAGGTTACTATAACATAAATGACTTTCTTAATGATACCACAGATTGGGAATGGAGCGACCGCCCTCAGGCTATTAAATAATAAGTTTAATTGTACAATGTTACTTTGTAAATGTTACTTTAATTGTAAAACATATTTATGATGAAAAAAAAAGCCCGCTGAGTTACTCAAAATAGGATGTGAAATCACTTATTGAAAGTCAAAAAAAACTACCACCCATTCCAAAATGAATGCCTCAGGCCTGAGAAGAATGGGCGCAACAAACTCAGCAGGCTTTTTTTTTTCATCAAAAATATGTTTTACAATTAAAGTAACATTTACAAAGAAACAAAGTAACATTGTACAATTAAACTTATTATTTAATAGCCTGAGGGTGGTCGCTCCATTCCCAAACTGTGGTATCATTAAGAAAGTCATTTATGTTATAGTAACCTTTACCACACAAACGTTTTTTAAGAATTCTTTTGAATAACGTAATACTTTTGTTTTGAACATTTTCTGGGATCTTGTTGTAATAGCATATACATCGCCCCACAAAAGACTTACTAACTCGACTTAGCCGAGTAGTAGGCATCCTCAACTAATGTCTGTTCCTGGTGTTAACAATCCGAGCGTTTTTTTAAGAGATTGATAATTGTGTAACTAGGTGATGAAAAAACGATTATGTACGACAAGTACCAGTTGGAGGCTACTTTGCACAGGATGCCGGCTAGATTATGGGTACCAAAACGGCGCAACTTTCTGCCGTGGAGCAGTAATCTGTTAACATTATTGTGTTTCGGTCTGAAGGGCGCCGTAGATAGTGAAATTAATGGGCAAATGAGACTTAATATCGTATGTCTCAAGGTGACGAGCGCAATTGAAGTGCCGCTCAGATATTTTGGGTTTTTCAAAAATCCTGAGCGGCACTGCATTGTTATGAACATGGTTCACGGCTGAAATACAAATTCAAATTCAAATATTTTTATTCAAAATAGGATGTGAAATCACTTATTGAAAGTCTACCACCAAAAATCTACCACCCATTCCAAAATGAATGCCTCAGGCCTGAGAAGAATGGGCGCAACAAACTCAGCGGGCGTTTTTTTTTCCATCAAAAATATGTTTTACAATTAAAGTAACATGTACAAAGTAACATAGTACAATTAAACTTATTATTTAATAGCCTGAGGGCGGTTGCTCCATTCCCAATCTGTGGTATCATTAAGAAAGTCATTTATGTTATAGTAACCTTTACCACACAAACGTTTTTTAACTTAAAAGTCCTGCTCGTCTCGTCTCTTATTTTCATAAAAATATTACGTCCGAAAAAAGCCGTGGTCAAAAGTTACACAGACTGTGGCAATAGGTGATACTGTGTGTATGGTGGGATTGTGGAAGGGCATTGTTTAATTTGGACTTTTACCGACGAAAAGAAGTATCTATTCGGATCTCTACTGCCAACAACAGATGAGATTAAAGCATGGATTTCGAGAAACTGACCGGAAGGCTTAATGGAAGGGTGTAATCTTTCATGATGATAACACTAGACCACACACATCTTTAACCACGCAACAAAAATTAAGAGAGTTCGACGAGAAGGTGTTAACGTATCCTCCATAATGTTCTGACCTTTCACCTTCATATTTCAACCTGTTTTGTTCTGTTCTGAATTCTTTAGACAGCAGGTTAGTCAACATTAAGAAAGGACTGCTAAAACTCTTTGTCGCGTATTTTTGATCAGAGGTCTACAAGATGGAACTATGATGGATGGAAAAAAAATTACTCGAGTATTCATATATAAAATCCAAAGAAACTTTTCCCAACCTATTAGCAAATTATGTAGTAAATAATTGGTAAATTTAAATAAATAAATAAAGAGAGAGAGACTTGAGATAAAAGGCACTTAATGTAATTTATATCAATTTCTGGTTTTCGATAAATATCGGCAAATCAGATTAGATCGGACATCAAAGTGGGTACTGAGAAATAATTAGTTAATTTATTTTAGTACTGATTAAACTTTTAAAAATGTTGATGGATATCTTTATTTTTTTTTAGGTAGCAAGGCCTCGGCAACAGCTTCTTCAAGCCGAGAACATCCATACGAACATGCATATGCGAAGCTGCAGAATGAAAACACGTAAGATTTTAAATATAAATAATGAGTAAAAATAATATGTTATACCTCTTAATTATAATAATTATGAGCTTTCTTGTGCTGTGTTTCCGGGACGATACGACATGGGTACCTTCAAAAAAAGCGCGTACACTTTCCTTAAAGGCCGGCAACGCGCCTATGATTCCTCTGGTGTTGCAAGAGTATGTGGGCGGCGGTGATCACTTAACACCAGGTGACCCGTACGCTCGTATGTCCTCCAATTCCATATAAAAAATAAGCAAAGACCTCAAATATATGTGAAAACTGTCTTAGAAACCATTAGCATGCTTTGCAGTGTCAAGTTTTTGTTAAGTATGAGTTATCTGCACTAATAATGAACAAATCTGACATTAAATAGTTGCAATCTACTATTTTCCGTATTATTCTAATTTCAATCTTCCTACAAAAAAAATTACTTTTGTAAATATTTATATTTTATTATTATTTATAACCCTTCACAAATGTATTTCTTATCATCCCTGAAAAGTTAAGCGATAATATAAAAAGTTCACTAAATTTATTTTTCATATAATGTCTAAAGCAAGAACGACTCATCCTATTATGTTTCGTGATAAAAGATTACTAAATAATTTAATAGTAGACGAAGTTCTGAATATTTGTAATACTGAGCTAGGTGTTAAACAATTATATTGTTTTAGAAACATTGAAGCGAGCACGGATCACAGCTCGGAAGTCACCATACAAATCGATGAACGCGTAGCTACTCCTAACGACGCAGGTACTATTCATTCACTAGCTTAATTTCCCAGTAATACTTTAAGGCTGAGTCTATTAATACGGGTACTGTACGAACAATTTATTATTATTCGTACAGAAGTCGGACGAATAATTTTATTTTAGGCTGTTGCTATTCGTCCGGCAACTGGACGAATGAGTTTAATTGGTCGTCCGACAATAGAGAGAAAAAAGACATCATTGAATGAAATTTGGGTTAAAACTTAGTATCCCGTAGTACGAATTATGAGGTAATAAATATTTTAATTGATAGAGCTTTAGTCCATGATTATAATGCTACCACTCTAATTACAAGGTAATGCACCGTTCCAGAGAAAAAAGCATTATAACCTAACCACAAATTATGACATTTTTAAGGGTTGGACATTTTTATGGGGAGAAAAGAAAGGGAAACGTCTAGAATTGTGTAGAATGTACGAATAAATATAATTTATTACAGTACCCGTACAAATAGTGACTTCGATACTTTAACCAGCCTAGACAATGTTTATCATCGAGGATGCAGTTGCGGGCTTGCAACAGTGGATCCAGGGATCATGAACCTGACCTCTGGGCTCTAGGCTGACTTGAGCTAATGAAAAGAGGGCACACCGGTTTGGTCATCGAAATGTATCTACATGTATGTTGTGGTTCCGGTCCTGAAAGGAGATGTAAGAGATAATGTACAGGAATATAGACTCGTGGCCGTACGTCCACTCCGGCAAAGGTATTCGAATCTATCGAATCAGAAAACTATGTATCAACAAATTAGGCCACAATTATCAGAAGTACAGCATGTTTTCCGGCCAAGTTTTAGCACCAACAGCAACCTCTTGGTTCATATAGCATACCACTAACTACTACAAGAACTAGTACCAGTAGTGTACGGTGGTCAAGTAGACGCAATATACGTCGACTTTCAAAAAGCATTTGATATCTTAGACAATGATGTTTTCCTTATGAAACTAACAGGGATGGGTTGCACACCCCAATTGGTAAGATTTCTAGCCAGCGACAAGCAGCAGTATGTTGAACATGGCGGCTATCGGTTGGAACCATATTATGTGAGATCAGGTGTAAGTCAGGGAAGTAATCTTGGACCATTTGACAATGATTTGCCAGATGTTGTTCAGTATTCAAACCGTTTATTGATACGACGATCTGAAACTGCCCGTACCAATAAATAACGTTGCAGATTGCCGTCGATTGGAGGGTGTCAATATTGCAAAGCCAAGTATATGTATACTTGGCTTTGCAATATTTAATGACAGAAGGCTGTCTAACTGGTTTTGCATTTCCCTATATTTTATATTTTACCGCATCAAACACGATGAAATCTGCTTCGGGAGAAGAAGTAAAGATGTGAATTTTTTAAAATTATTATTGCGTACAGGTTAGAATAACTAAGATTCAAAAACTTAATAGATCTCGGGTAGGTAATTTATATTACAAATACAAAATATTTAATTATTTACATATTAAGATTTTAGTTTAGATTCTCGCTACCATTATCAAACCTATGACATAGACTCGAGATCGTTGCCAAAGATATTAAGGTGGTAAAACATCTTATTTAAAATGACTTTACAATATCTACACTTACTCTATTTACACTCATCAAAAACTTTAAATCTAATTAAAAAGAATTTTTGCAAGACATAGCAATACAGGTCACTCACTCTCCACTCATTTCGTGTTCTTGAACATAAGTGGCTTTGTTTTCTAATCGTATGCGATAAATGATGAAGTATTATTTACCCTTATCAGCAGCTCAAACGATTACCTACTTTTATGAAGTTGGCATGAAATTGAATCCAAAATTTTAGTACACTTAGATACTGGTTTGAAGGCCATGACTTTTCCATTGAGTTTATCTAAAAGTTGTATAAAAGTATATAGTATAAAAAAATATAGCAGACAAGTCTACACCCAAAAATGTATGTTTTAGCCCTTGTTTTTAGAGACTATTTAATTTGATTAGTGACTAGCTGATACCGATGACATGACAGAGCATGTAGTGCTTATAAAAGTCTTTGTTTCGTAAAACTTTACTAAGTTTATATTAACATACGAAGATATCACATTTTCTTTTTTAGGTAAAGGCCAAGTATCTAAGGAATAAAACTTAGAAGGCTTAATTGAAATCTATCTAGTAGCTTTTCGGTGATGCGCGCACGAATGAAAACCTTTATATCTACATTTTATTTATAAACATACTAGTTGACCCGACAGACGTTGTTCTGCATATCTATACTAATATTATAAAGAGGAAAGATTTGATTGTTTGTTTGTTTGCATTGAATAGGCTCCGCAACTACTGAACCGATTTGAATAAATATTTCACTGTTGGGAAGCTACATTATCCCCGAGTGTTATAGGCTATATAACATTTTCAAAAAAAATTGGGATAGTAAAAATACGTACGCGAACTACGTCGCGGGGTATCAGCTAAATAAAATAATGTTTTTTATGAATTATTGACAAATAATATTTCATAACATCAAGAATTACTTCGTAAAATATGCTCCCTGTTGTTGTAATGAAATTGTATTACAGCAGAACTGTCAAACCGTGCGTCAATAAATTCTCTCATAGAAAATATGTCCATACAAAACAAATATCGGACGACGGGGGACACATCAGAGGAAAAACAAAATTGTTGTTTTTATTTAATTCCAAACTCTCTATTTATTTACCTTTTAAACCTTACCTGGACTTCCACAAATAATTCAAGACCAAAATTAGCCAAATCGGTCCAGCCGTTCTCGAGTTTTAGCGAGACTAACGAACAGCAATTAATTTTTATATATATACTAGCTGACCCAGCAAACGTTGTATTGCCGATATTAAAATCGCGATACAAAAGTAACTGTTGATCGTAGATGGGTGAAAATTTGAAGTTGTATGTATTTTTTAATGCTGACTCATAATCAAACAAATTTTAAAAAAATGTCAAAAAAAATAAAAAAAAAATCGTGTGGACCACCTTTAACATTTAGGGGTATGAAAAATAGATGTTGGCCGATTCTCAGACCTACTCAATATGCTCACAAAATTTCATGAGAATCGGTCAAGTCGTTTCAGAGGAGTACGGGAACGAACATTGTGACACGAGAATTTTATATATAAGATAGATTCTAGGAAAGGGGTTTTTTTGTAACAAATTTTAATACCACCTGCTAAAATTCACAAACAAGCTAACGTGTAATTAATTACTATAAAATTAAATAGAAAAACGTTACGAAACTTTAAAAGAAATAAACTCTAATCTTTTACGAATAATGACACAATGACTAATATTCAAACAGAAATTGGGCGGTGTAACGCCCTAACTCGTCAACGGTTGCAACGGATGTGTGGAGGCTCTTTTTTTCGAGAGGAGGAAAATACATTTACCTCTATGCTGTCAGCCCTGAAGGCTTTTACAGCGACATAGGACGTGGGCCGTGGAGGCCGCAAAGACTATGCAACAACAGTCGCCGGGCGGCACCTAAGGAGACTCGAACCTCGGACTGGCTTTGTGCTTGTGGGAAGGAGAAGTGTGGAGGCTAGGGAGACCCTGTCCACCTGTCACTGTATATACATTTTCAAATCAAGGTCGATAATAATAATAATAGATCATTTCAGAGTCAGCACCAATATCTGCGTCGGTGGCAATAAGTGGCCAGCTGCCGTCGAGTCAAGAGCTGCCGTACATAACGCCCCCCGCGCATGTCTCGCCCCCGCGTTCGCCTGCCCCCGCACGCACCAACGACAATGCGAACCATTTTAGCGGGGACTCTACTGATTCTGCGAGTGAGTTAAAACACAATATTAAAATACTAATCCTAACTAATTATATTTATGTACCCACGGACGAGTAAAAAAAAGCAGGACTCTGTGCCGTGATATTAACAAGTGAAGCACCTTTAAGCTAGGGTGTGTGCAGTTACGGGGGATACCAGCTAACATAAATTATGTCCCGTTATTAGTATTGTATAGCCACATTACTTTTAACTCCGATTTTCTAATTTCTGATAGTCAGATTGTTTCCTAAATTAAAAATAAATATCGCAGGCATAGTATGAGTAAATAAATAAATTACTTACAAAACAGGTACACCTTGAAAGTAAGGATTGCGGGTATCTACACAAAATTCATTCTTAAATTCATTCGTTTGTGGGCTACCATCGAATAAGTATATTTTTAGAGAACAAATAACTATGTGCTTTATTGTGATTTGGTTGCTAGGTAAATACACAAGTGATGGACATTTTGACAGAGTACTTGATCCCCGACAATTCGAGTAGTTCTGCGTTGCACGCGATTTAATGTTAAGAACTGATACTGGGATGCACCAGATCAAAGATGAGAACCATACTCGTATTAAAGTAGTGTTCGACACTACTTTAAAAATTTTGGTTAAGATATATCTGTTATCATAAATCACTGCATCTTGAACCTGATAATGATTTATCTACTAAAAATACAATTTCATGGATTACCCAATTTTCGGGTAAAGTCCCTGTTTATTTAACGGCCACACTGGATGTCACTGTCCGTCACAGACGACGGTAGATGTCATACTGGCGGCTGATCGGCTTATTTTATTATAAGTGTGTGTGTGTGATGCTATGTATTTACACGTTAACTGGCTTGGCTTTTGATGCTTCACTGTTATGTAGGTGACACGGAGTCCTTATTCTTTTACTCGTTCGTGTATGTACCTACATTTTTTTTCCTTTTAGCCAATTGAGAAATAGTATAATTGATAGGCACCTATTGTTACACGCTTACAATACAAGAATACAAATTAATTCAAATTATAAAAAAAAACGCGTTTTGGAAGACTATCTGATCGCGCTTTAACAAATCCACTTTCAGTTATTGTAAATAATAATTATACAATCGTTTAATAATGAAAAAACCAACATATAATTTAACTAGCTGACCCGGCAAACGTTGTTTTGCCATATAAATTGTATTCATCTTTTCCTTGCTAGTTGATAAGAGATGGCGCTAGTTGTATTCATTAGTTCACACTATAGTTTTATAAATTATAGCCTATTTGTTATTCTGGTGTGTAAGCTATATTATTGTAAAGTTTAATCAAAATCTATTCTGTAGATTTTGCGTTAAAGAAGTTCAAACATACATCCAGACATACAAACTTTCACATTTATAATATTAGTAGGATATATCGCTAATCACCGAAAATAATATCTAGCCACAATACCAGCAATTGTGTTTACAGTGGACTTTGACGTCACACTGCCCTGCAACTAATAGCGTTGCGTTTCGAGATTTTATATTTCGCGCGTATTTATTACATTTTTGTTTTAATTAATATTTATTATTTAAAATTTCATAAGAAAAATAACTTTTTAAGATATAATCGATAACAAGAAAGATTAATGTAGTTATTGACGTTCAATAAGTGATTTTGAATATAAAAATTTAAATTTGAATTAAAAAAAAAAATTGAACTTAATATAATTTACATGCAATACACCCTATTGAACGCATAGACAATATGGTGTATTTTTGATGGATTCCGTTACTAGGGTCTATTGAGGCTTTCTGCTACGCCTAGTGCTTACAAATTGAGTCCTTGATAAACAGTGTACTATTGTTTTCGTACAAAGTGTAGGTAAAACATGTTATTTTCTGTCAAAAAACTATTTTAATGAGATTATGTGGACACTTATCTTGCAAATTGGCAAAATTTAGGTTGGAGCATTACAGACAGAAAATAACATGTTTTACCTATTTATGCTACTAAGCAGCGACACATTGACCGCCTTATTCATAATAAAACGCTTTTCGAAGGTATAAAGCTATATTAACTTCAAACGTGTTATAAGCCCATCGAACGTTCGATAAAATTCCTTATTCATATTCATTAGATAAATCTGCCATAACTAATACGTCTCTATAGTACGCAATGTTGCCATTTCGTACAAAAATATATGATTTTAACTAATGAACGAGGAACTGTCAATGGAAATAGACATCTTTTCAATGTCAATGGTTTATCAGTTGTCCAAAGTCGATGTCAAAATAATTTCAAACTTCAAAAATCAAAGTTTTGAAGCCTGTCGGTTGTCAATCTATGACGGATATCCAACAACTTTGAGCGGTAAGCTATTTAACACATTATTTAACGAACAGCTGTTCCACAGAAGCCACTAGAAAGAATAGAATAGAACGAACAGCTGATCGATGTCAGCCATGTTTTTTTGCGTTCGAGTGCTTAAAATAGGTATAAAGAAGGGTCCTGGCTACTATAAGTCACGTCAGCTTTATCGAAGAGATAATGAGCGTTTTAGCTCTAATATGCGATTATGAATACCATTTTTTAACAAGCGTATATTAGCGATGTTTTAAATCTCCGCTAAGTGATTATGAAAAAGACAGTAAGAGGAACATAAAAGTCAACGGGATGTGGGGAAGGTTACCTACTATACGGGAAGTGAAAGACTCTAATTCCAGATTGTATTGTAGTGGTGGTTCATATTGTTTTGCAGAGGGCTACACAAGTATATCAGTTCGGGAACCGCTGAGCAATATCAGAGCACAGGGCATCAACCAGCAACCATTGGGACTTCATCGACTTCAGACACACTATGCCACAGTCTCCGATGATTCTGGTACATATCTGATTTTATAATATCTTTAAATGAAATAAACATTAAATTACACGTACTCATGGTACCGACGCTAATGAATAGTTTTAGATATTTGTCTATTTGTTTTGTGCACACTGCTCTTAGAAACAGCTCAACCGATTTGAATGCTATTTTTACATACCTATGTATTGTGCCAATCTCCTTGTAACACTGGGTGTTATTTCATTCCAATCGGTACACATAGAAATACAGTCATGGACAATTTTAGAGGAACGCAAAAGAAAGTGTGTTAAAACGCGACAAGTATTGACATACTCCAAATCAAATTCTAGAGGAATTCTTCTCGTAATTCGTTTTAAAACTTTCTGAAACAAAACTTTCCGGGGGCAGTATTTCTTTTGTTAATTTCCCAAGCTTATCTCAGTCATACTCTATGGGGTTTATCTCATAATATCTACATCTCGAACCACAATGGCTGCAATATGGGGGCTTGCATTATCATGCATAGAAACAAAACCATATCCTATTAAAAGGGCTAATTAATGGTACTACCATTTCTTCCTAAATGTTAGTAACTTATCGTGCCACCGTTAACTCAATGACGCAGACCTCTGTCACCCCATACAAATACTTCCCCATGCCATAACTGACCCATCACCATATTATGCCTCTTTTCCAATGATGTTGTACTGTGCATACTTCGCTCCGGGGGGTCTCCACACTTTAATGCTTCTACCGCCTGGTTTTAAGCAAAACCTGGACTGATTTTCAATGGACCAATTTTCATGTTCAATAATTCGTCCATGAGTATAGTAAATATAAACAATACGGTGAAATATTGACGGTCGCCGGTCCCTGATACACTTAATACAGCAGGTGATGGTTATGATAATATCGTCGTGTTGATTGTTGTTTGTAGATGAAATGTACGCAGCGATCGAAGAGGCGAGCATGGGCGAAGGGTCGGACACGTACGCTCAGATCGACACGAGGCTGAGGCGATCTCCTGGCAGCCCGGACGGTGACCAGCGACAGACCGCGGTAACGCACGAAGTAGCGGTGCACGTGAGGTGACCACGAATTATATACAGTATACTAGAAACTAGTTAAGCTGTTGTCAACCCCAATAAAATAAAATAAAAATTTGAAAAACAAAATTTTATGAACGATGCGGGATTCGAACCCACGACCTCCGGCGTTCCGTGCCGGTGCTCTAACCAACTGAGCTAACCGTTCGAGTGCCGCCTCGTTATAAAATTCTGTTTGCTTTGTTCAACTCTCAGGTTGTGGCTTCATCTACAGGATATACTTTACAGTTTATAACCTGCTCAACCCCAGTATTTGCATATTAGGAAATTGACTTGAGATAAAATTTTGTTTTTCAAATTTTATTTGTGTATTAATCCTAGAAGTGAGGCTTATCACTTTAAAAACATAACATATTGTTTAAAATAAAAATAGCAAATACAGTATGAATAGCCGTTAGTGTCTTGACACGTGTATTTTATAGCTAAAACACACGGTCGGATTTGGTACGGCCGGACCATAAACAGTTGCCTAAAACAAACTGTTTTCTATTTTCTAATTCAATGTTCATATTTATTTTCTTTGAAAATTTCACTTTAATAATTTAGGGATGTTCATTAAATAATTAATTTTACTATACTTCTGGACCAGTATGACTTGTATTTTCATTTATTTCATATATATGCCATGCATACTGTATATTATTGTTGGGAAAGTAATATTGCTCCATTATATAAAACAGATTAAAAAGGAAAAAAACAGTTTGTCTCTTCTGTAAGTCTTTGTAAATTACCTTAGTAGGTATTTTAGTATTCCCTGCCCCGCAAGGAAAAAGCTGAACCCTTATAAAATCATTTTGTCCGTCTGTATTTTAATCTGTCAAGACGTTAGGAGTGGTAGTGCCATGTTGGGTCTTCACGGACACAACCGAATTGGGTATCCCTTTGTCGTATCCCCTCGATTCGAGATCACTCCACTAACTGCCACAGCCTGTATTGGCATACTTGGCGTCGATATATCGAGCGACGTTCAGTTCCGTGGTCACTTGGAAGAGAAGGCCAAACTGGCCTCTAAAAAGCTTGGTGTACTCAGTAAGGCGAGACAGTACTTCACTAAAAGCCACCGCCTGCCTGTTGTTGCGGATGTTCATGGGCGGTTGTCTCACCTCTCCCCATCCCGTGAGCCTGTTGCCCGTTTGCCCCTCTCATATAAAAAAAAACATGTTATCTCGGGGGGCGTGGGGGTATTGAATTAAGTCAAGTATACAGTCTCTTAAATCTGTAAAATTAACGTCTGTTTATTCCGACACTCTCAATAGAATCAAAATTTATAGGGAATTTTCCGTTAACCTAGATTCTAGAACCCTGAAATTTGGCAAGTATCGTCCAGTTTTGACAACGGCATCCATGAAAAAACCATAAAAGTATTAAATTTGCACTAAGTTTGACATGCACATATTTCTCTATCTATCTATATTTGTGTATTGAGTTCCATTTATCGAGTATTATTCGAATTATGTTAGATAACAACTCCACCTGTCCTCGTTTGTGGCAAAGAAAAAAAAACACAAAGAGAACCTCGAACATAAGAAACTGTATAGTGCTTCCTATTTCATTTTCTCCCACGTTGAATCTTATGAATTTATGTGTGTGTCTCTTTAACAATGATGCTAATGAAGTTTTCACCTCAAAAAATACCGACAAATTGAGAACCTCCTCCTTTTTAAGTCGGTTAAAAATAAAATCAGAATTCTGCAATAAAATAATATTGCCAGCCGCATTAGGTTATACAAGGTCCCCTTTAATATTTTCTTACTCTTTGCCTGGCCAATTTTGAATATCACAATCTAGTTTTGAAATGGTTTACTAGTCATGAAAAAGCTCTAGTTCTCTTCTTCCGATAGAAGTCACGCGAATTATAACTGCTAGATATTGTGATTTATAATCGATGTTTATTGCAGCAGAAGGAGTGCACCACCTGAGATTGGAGCGTCTACATCCAATGCCACACATTCTCGACAAGGTAAAATAAATAATTTGTGAGACACAATATTAAAAATAATAGTTAAAAAAAAAACTAAAAAGCACGCTTTATATAAAATTCAACTGACAGCTTTTTAAGATATTATTAAAATAATAATTTGTGACATTCATGTGTGACAGCTGTAAAATCATAATCGAGATCTCCGTAAAAATAAATTTGTTCAATAAAAATAGCAATCAGTAGAAGTTACCTTATTAATAATTCTGTTGTGCAGTGTTCAAAATTTATCAGTAATTGTTTTCCACAAGTAGTTTCCAGTGACACTCAATTTAAACACAAAACAAAATCTGTGTGGAACTCCCGTGTTAACGATACAGTAAGCAGAACAGTGACAGTAGGTATATAACTTTAAATTAACAAAAAAAAACTATATCTAAATTGTTATTTATACCAATTATTAAATTGTTTATCGCACGGTTGAGGATCGTGCACTGTGATACATTATAAAAAAGTGAAAATAATAAGTGTAACAGGTAATGTGGAAAAAATAAAGACGGTACTTGTAAATTTATTATTAACTGTGAATATAACTGTACTGTTCTCTTCGTTCATTCCGCGTCTACGTCATAAGTTACGAGACTGTGTTTACCGCTAATTAGCTATGAACTGCTTGGGATGTAAGAAAGCTGTTTGCCAGTCTGACTTACTTAAATGTGTTGCATGTAAAGCGTGCTATCACTACCAATGCATTGATTACTCGTCATCATATTTTAAGTCAAATATTAGAGAACTGAATCGATCGTGGCGCTGCGAGTCATGTGCAAATATTACTCGTAGAACTAGAAATGATGATACTCCCGTAGGATCGCGACATAGGCTGAACAATGTTCCAGTGGCTTCGGCTCAATCACTGCCTGCTTCCCAACCCTCTCATGGCAAAATTTCAAGCAATGACTCACTTGATAACTCTTTTTCTAAATCAATTAATTCGAATAATGGGTGTGAACCACTCAATATTGATTCAAGAGCTACAATCAACATGAGACAATTTAGTGAGCTTATTGACTTAAAGTTAGATAGTATCAGATCTACACTCTCCCTTGAAATTCAGGAAAAAGTGAAATCTGAAGTGAAAGCTGTTATGGAAACAATTAAACAAGAGTTTACTGAAACTACAGACTTTATATCTAAAGAACAAAAAGACACAAGAACAAATCTTGATCAGGCTATTAAGAGAATTACTGAACTCGAAGCACAGAAAGCCAAGGTACAATCTGATATGGCTAAGTTGGAGTATCGTCTTTGTCAATCCGAAAAAGCTTCAAGGAGCTGTAACTTAGAGGTTCAATGTATTCCAGAGCGCCGGAATGAGAACTTAGCCATGTTGTTTAAGAAGCTTTGTGAACAAATAAAAATGCCCATATCGGACAGTGATATACGCTCGTGTCGTCGAATTGCCAAACTTAACCCCTCATCTGACAGGCCTCGAAATGTACTTGTAACACTTCCATCTGAACGTCACCGTGATGCAATTATATCATATGGCGTCAAGAGATACAACAGAGGTAATCCGATGGATCACCTAAATTCCGTTCACATCGGAGTTAGTGGAGATAAAATACCTATTTTCGTGGGTGAACACCTTTCAAAGCAATGTAAGGACTTGCATGCAGCCGCGCGACATCTGGCTAAGGATAAGGGATGTAAGTACGTATGGGTTAAATTCGGCCGAGTATATATAAGAAAAGACGACACCTCACCCGCTATTTACATTAAAGATATCATTAGTCTTGAGAAGCTAATTTTGTGATATATATTACTTATTGTTTTGTATAAATATTTAGTTTTAAGGTTATACGTTTATTACGTTATTTGGATTTTTAAATATCAGAATTTTTTATGAAAATATTTTATCAGAATGTTAACCGAATAAGAAGTAAATTAACGGAATTGTACAAAAATATCCTAATTGAGAATTATGATATTATCTGTTTATGCGAAACAAACCTAGATAGCTCTTTCTCTAATAGTGAATTTGTGGATGACAGGTATACCGTATTTCGTAGAGACCGCGAATCTACTTGTTTGTCAAAGCAATCCGGTGGGGGTGTTCTGTTAGCACTTAAGAAAAATCTATTTGCAATTAGACATCCCGAACTTGAAAGCTCATTAGAGGATATATGGATAACAGTACGAGAGAACCGAGGACCTCGTGGATTTAACTTAAATATATACCTTGTATACTTACCTCCCGATCTGAATGTCACTCAATGTCGCACTTTTTATGATAAGTGTTGTAATACGCTTTTAAATCTAAACAATTCTAAAACTATTATTCTCGGTGATTTTAATGTGCCTGGTATTACATGGTCATGCGATAACATTTCCATTCTTCGTCTGTGCCCTAGTAAAGCCTACGATACGAAATCTTCGCTATTTATTGATCTACTGGAGGTGGGTGGCCTGTCGCAGTATAATTATGTTCGCAATTCAAATAATCGTACTCTTGACCTTTTTATGACCCTGACACCTATACCACCACTTTATCCCGCATATCACTCAGAAGCAACACGGTTTCTTAAAAGGAAGGTCAACCGCCAGTAACTTGATGGAGTATACAGACTTTATTTGTAGAGCTTTTAACGATCATGGTCAAGTTGACTCTATCTATACTGACTTCCAAAAGGCTTTTGATAGAGTAAACCATAGAATATTGGCCTGTAAATTGGAAACTATGGGTCTGCATGGTTGCCTCTTACGTTGGATAAAATCTTATATATCCAATCGTAGTCAATTAGTAGCTCTGAAGGGATTCTACTCACGACGAGTCTCTATAATATCCGGCGTTCCTCAGGGATCCCATCTCGGCCCATTGATGTTTATTATATATATTAATGATCTGATCCCTAGGCTAAGAAATGTTTCCCTGCTTTATGCGGATGACCTTAAAATTTTTAGTCGAATTAAAACTGTTAGTGATTGTATTAATCTACAATTGGATCTTGATACTCTACTCGATTGGTGTAGTGCTAACAGTATGAGTTTGAGTATAAAAAAATGCTCCATTATATCTTTCACTCGTATTAAAAACCCAATTTTGTTTGACTATAAAATTGATAATATATCACTTGAGCGGAAGTTTGTTTTACGGGATCTAGGTATTGCTTTTGACTCGAAACTAACTTTTAAATATCACTATGAAGAAATAGCCAAGAAATGTAATAAGCTATCTGGCTTCATATGCAGAGCTACTAAAGAATTCAAGTCACCAAATAGTTTACTGTTACTCTATAAGTCGCTAATCCTGAGCCAAATCGAGTACGCCTCCATTGTCTGGTCACCTCAATATAATACATATACTGATATGCTTGAGTCTATTCAAAGACGTCTTCTTCGCGTATTGACGATTAGGTTTGGTCTAAAAAAGGGAGCTGACTACATATGAGGATAGGCTATCTCACTTCAAGTTACTGAGCCTCGAGAGTCGTCGCAAATTGCATGGCCTAACGACTTTATACAAAATACTGGATGGCACAATTTCTACTTCCCTCTTGTCGAATATCCATCTAAGAGTTCCCAATCGGTCTTCAAGACATGAACAGCCTTTTATCATTCCGTTCTGCAATAATAACGTGTCCTTCCAAAACCCCATCTATAGAATTTGTCGTCAATACAATGCACTACTACTCGAAATCAGTGAAGTACCTGACATCCACAGTTCATCTGTTTGTAAATGGAAAAGTTTATATAAATTCCTTAATTAGTTTAAATTTTTAAAAAAGCATCTTAATTTAACTACCATAATTATTCACTTCTATTTGTCCAAATATATATTCTCTCTATCTTTTTCTTTTATAATACTACATTACCTAATAGTTTAGCTGTAGTAGCTTTAGCTGATAGTTTATTTTTTTTATTATGTATTTGTTGTAATTCTGTTGTGTGTACCTATTAAATAAATAAATAATTCTTGTACACCCCACGCTTTTTTACAATAAAATATATTTTTTTTTACACTATTTTGAATTTAAATTTTTTTCTATTTTTTAGTTGAATTTTATATAAAGCATGCTTTTTAGTTTTTTTTAACTATTATTTATTTTTCATTTTTTAGTCAAATTAGTGTAATGTCATCGGTCCTCGATAAATCTACAAAGTTTGAACGAAATCTAGCCGTTTAAAGTGGGTCAAAATCGCGCCCAAAGAAGTCGGTTACAAACATACAGGTGAAGCTAATATAAAGCGTATAGTGTTATGCCGGGTCCACATATCACAAACTATGGGGACAGTAAGCGGAAGGTACAGTGTAGGAACGTTAAGTGGACGTAGAAACACTGCTGGAGGTAATATGCTTGTTAGGGGGAAGACTTTGTTTAAACATACATACATATAATCACGCCTCTTTCCCGTAGGGGTAGGCAGAGAGCACTTCTTTCCACTTGCTACGATCCTTACATACTTGTTTCGCTTCGTCCACTTTCATTATTCCTTGCATACATGGTCTTCGGTTTAGGGTACTCTTGACCTGGCCTTTTTTCAAGATGTCCCTGATTTGATCTTGAAACGTCCGCCTAGTTCTACCCCTTCCAACACTTTCATTCACACTGGCCTTATACACTTCCTTGGTCAATCGTTCTTCATTCATTCTCTCGACATGGCCAAACCATCTCAGCTAAAACATGACATAACCAAATTTCTTTTAAAAAACATCTTAAGATGGTTTGAATAATTTCCTCGGCTTGGATGTTGAGTGCCGAAAACTGTCTGGTGAGAACATTAATATTTAAGTTAGAGATGTCAAGGGCTGTACTAGTAACTGGCGGCATAACTGACAAGCAAAAATGTTATCTTACCACAAAAGTCAGTAGGATTTTGGCTGTATAATTTATAACATGGCTTTTTTCAGCATCAATGTCGTCATGTTCTAATTCAGCGGGTGCACTGGGCTCTCCAAAGCCAGAGAAGAGGCAGGCGAATTCACCCCTCCCTCCCCCACCGCAAGTTATGCAACAGAACGATACGAAACACCACCGTATCAACAGTGCCGGTAAAATACTTTAATATTATAAATAGTTATAGAGTTTTTAAGCAGAGGATTGTCGATGAATGTTCGTTTTTCAAAAATTTATATATCACCTTTCGTTATATATAAACACGCATTATACATATTTGATGTTATTGTTGTGTTCGAAACTGTTTAAATGCGAGCTTATCTCATTTTGTATGTCATATAATGTTTCATTCTCTTTTATACATTTAATTTTATTAATATTATTATTATATTCTATATAAATGGCCGAAAAACAAAGAATAATTATGTACGCATTTAATGTTCATTTACTCAAACAGGTGATCTGCACTTCAACCATGATAAACTACGGAGGAGCTTGAACGAGAAACATCAAAGAAACAATAGCTGTGTTAGTTCATCTGATTTTTACGGTTGCAATTATCCAGTTGACAAACATCGATTTAGTTCCAGTGACCTAATGAGACCTCTAGTTGCTAAAGAGCTCAATTTTGACATAGATCAAAAGGACAACACTACAGACAATCTTTATAACTCAATAGATGGACCAACTTTTAGTGACTATTCATCTGCAGATGCAAACACAAGTATTAATTCTGAACAAAGGGTAACAGAAAGTCCTTCTCGAAATGTTGAAGAAATGTATGCAAAAGTTATAAAGAAATCAAAAAGCAAAGAGGAGAACAAAAAGGTTAAGGATGAGGCTGACAAAAATACGTTAAAATATCGAGGTGATGATCCGGGTTATGAAACGATTGACAGAAAACAAACTGCCAACCACGGATATGAGACTATTGCCAGAAAAGATCGGAAGAATTCACAAAACCAAGATCCTGGGTATGAGACTGTCAAAGATATGGGTAAAACTGATCAGATTTATAATAGCAACATGCTCAAAGTAAATCATTCAGCTGACAGTGGGCCTAATAGCATTGTTAGCAGTGATCCGGGCTATGAACATATTGCTAAATGTGCTGATCAGAACGTGTCCGACTCAGATCCTAACTACGAAGTTCTTAGAAATCAACCTCCTACTCCACCATATGCAACTATAGCATCTAATTATAAAGCGGCCCCTACTTATTCTACAATCAACAAAAGAACTGGCAAATACAGTAAAATAGCGAACAACAATGATGAAATGGGAGAACCGAATTATGAATCAATGGGTAATGAGCCTCTGTACACTACAGGGAGTGAATCTGATCCAAATTATGAATCGGTCCGGCCAAAGGAATCCAACTATGAGAGGGTCCAACAAGATCCCAATTACGAATCGTTACGATGCAAAGATTTCAGATATGAATCTGTCAGATCTCAAAAGGACCCTAACTATGAAAGTGTTAAATACTTCGAACTATCTAATAGGGATCCACCTTACGAGAGAGTTGAAAATGATCGAGGTGATGATTCTGCTGTAGAGAGATCTGATTCTTCAGCAGGCTATGAAAAAATAAATATTATGAACAACAAAGAAACAAAAAACAGTATTAACAATGGTGCGGATGGCACTGTAAGTGATTATTTTCAAGTTTAGTAGCAAATGTGTTTGATACAGATTTAAGACTTCTTTTTGAATGATATACTTGAATAGTTATTTGAGATTTAATGTTATGTTTTGCTATTGATTTTTTAACTGTTTTGGAACAATGTAACCAATTAATGTAATAATATTTGTACAGCGTATGATATTAAATTATATACTTAGGTACCTACCTATATTTCGGTAAATAATATTAGATTTTGATGAATATTTCTGTTGTCGAAACTGTATATGCCACATGAAGATATAAAGCACTTTTAAATTTTATATAATATCCACGGACTAGTAAAAAAAGAAGGACTCCGCGCCGTGATATTAGCAAGTGAAGCACCTTTATGCTAGTGTGTGTGCGGTTACGGGGTATACCAGTTACACAATTTTTTCTCCCTTAAATAATCATATATCCACAGATAATTTTATATTATTGTTTTTACACTTTATCACAACGCACGACGCCATTTTTAAAATATTTTATTGCAACGCAAACTGATCTGTCACAGACGATGCCAAATCTCATTAGGGCGGCCGATCGGCTTGTATTAGTGTAAGTGTATGCGTGGGGCTGTATTTACACGTGTACCGGCTTGTCTTGGTGCCTCACTATTATATAAGGTGATACGGAGTCCTTCCTTTTTTACTCGTCCGTGATAACATCAAGTAAAGTGGTGTTGCATTATTTAATTTGACGTGTTGAATGAAAACATTCACAATAATGTTATGCATGCTCCAATACATGTATGTGTTAATCTATTATTTATATTTTAAATGTAAACTACTTTTTTAAGTAGACAAAATGGCTTTAATTCGTATTAAGGACTTGATGTGGCCCACACAGAAACAGTCGAGCATTTTATATTATTTTCGTTAGGAACCTGTGATAATGTGTTTTGTGGATATTGTGTTCACTTGTTGTTGATTTCTAAAACAAAATTAACAAGCCGAGTGTAAACATGATATTAGTAATCTCTGTATTTATTTATGTTTATACGTAGTTGTGTAATATGTAAATAAAAAGCATGTATGAATAATGTATATTTAAACGCTATTTAGAACAATATTTATAGATTATTAGTTAAGTTCTTACAAAATTATTCTATGTTAATGGGAAATCTTTGTTGTGAATCACTTAATTATAGAAATAATTTGAAACCGTTAATTAAAGTCTTTTCTAGACGGATGTAATCCAACGTCCCATCAGGGGTGACCTTGCTCAATGCCATCCAATTTGGATGACATCTGCAGTGTAGACTGCAGATGTCATCCATATACATACATATACAATTTTAAAATGACCTTCATCGTCCTTGGATTGTGGGCGTGTGATGCCATCCGCAGTTGGAGAGTTGATTACATCCGTTTTGTCAGCGGATTACATCTAAAAAGACAGTTGCGCTGTACCATGCAGGTGCTAAGACCATTTCCATAATAAATACTAATGAAAGGAATAAGAGATAAAACACCACTGTATTATCAATTAATTTGAATTATTAGGATTAGTAGCTGGCTGTAAGTGGTGTTATCCTTTATAATTTATATAACTGCATTTCTCTTAAAATATATTTCTATTTCAACCCGAACCTAAACTAAAGTGTTAATTTAGGGGCCCACTTTTTGAAGTGTGGACAAATTTAGAACCATTACCATAGTCAATACTTACAACACGATATACGACCTTACTCGTGTTGCAGATCACAATCACTATTCCCATCAACATAGAGTAAATATTGCATTTGTATAAAATAATATATTATCTACGGCACATAGTGTCCCTATAATCAGTCCCTGTAACAATTTTATTATTTATAACCACCACATATTTACATACATAATATTAAAATTATAATTTCTACAGAATAGTTTCACAGAATACAGTAGGTACGCACAAAGGCTGGAATTTACTAATAATTAATGTCATTCCAATTTTCACAATAAAAAATCCTAACGTAAACGGAATGTATAGAACTCCCATAAATTATTATATCTTTTTTTATTGTTATATATCATTATTGATTTACTATTTATTATTATACTTTTTATAATAAGTACCACACACGATTAAAATAAATTTTCTCGAAAAAAACACCAAAGTAATTTAAATTACTTTCTAACTTTTTTTTACCGATTTTCTTTACAAAATAAAACAACATTTGAACTTAAAATATTGTGTTTAGGAGAATTGTACTGTTATACTAATGCTTTACAAGAAAATATTCATGCTTAATTGATAATATTATCACATATGTAGGAAAATTGCTTTGGACGATTTTGCACACTTGCACAGCCTACCACGTGGTTAAACTAATGCGATATTAATTTAATTACACTTATCTAAAATACATTAATTTCGTTATTCATCAAATCATTAATATGTGTTAATAAAAATCCAAATAATACATTCGTATGCATTTAATAGAAAGCTTTTATTTTGAACAAATACACACTTTATTTTAATTTTATGTTAGTATTATTAATGTTGTATTAAATATGTCGTTGGATTGACCACATCGTATTCATGCCATATCGTTCAACGCTTAAAGTTTGACGATTTGGCCCGCGACACTTGCGGCATATCGTTTGTGTAGGGTGTCCAAGGCTTCAAAATTTGTGCATGATACTGAAATTAGATAAAATGTTACTTGATAAAAAATATTTTTGGGCTTGCTAGTGAATAAGGGCCAATTCGGTTTTCGCTGGCCGTTGCCGCGGCACGCTACACTCTCACGCTACGATCGTACGTTATGAGTAACAGTGTAAATTTATTTTAGGGACCTACCAATGAACAAGGGCCGATTTGGTTACATAACAATTAGTTGATTACCCAACTGTGTAACTTAAAAATAATGCTATACAATAAAAAAAAACTAACTACGACTTACTGTTTTGTTATTAGACTTCAATACCTCTATATTTCTCCATTTCTAAAGTAAGTTTTTTAGTAATTGAAACAATTATCAAGCAGTGGATTTTGTCAAACTTTATCTAAGCTGTCATTGTTTTGCCAATTGACATATAAAAATATTAGTTTGTATAATGATGTTATGAAATTTTGTCTTTTAATTATGTTTTCGAATGAGTTATTGAAAAAAAAAGAATAGTTTGGAAAGTAATTAGCCCGAAGAGTCCCGCTGCATGGACACCCTACTCTTTTTATTTGTACAATAACCTAAAAATAAATATGGAACATTGATGAACAAACAAGAATATTTCATAAATATACTAACTTAAAAACAAAAAGACACGAGAGAAACATATTACACTTTTATTATCTTTAACCAAAATTCATCTTCCACTTAAGTTAACAAATAGGAGAGTGCTAAAAGAGCGCCACAATCGCATCAGCGCGATATGCAACAACTCCAGGATAGACCCAGTGATGGACTATCAACAAATACGTTGTTATCGTCGATCCACCCGACATATAGACCTTTATTTTTTATTCTATATCAACCCCATGTTTCTACACATTCCGTTCTACCGTAATTAAGCCTATGAGTTGTGAATTTAACCGGAAAGCGTATGCATAGTTTTAATAATGTTATATTAATATGCTTTACATGATATTTTGTAAAGCTATTGTTGTATTTGTAGTACCTGAATGAGCAGTTTGAGTTAAGTACCCTTAGTTTTTTTTTATTGTATCACATGACATGAAAGTGTCTAACGAAATTCGTGAAAGACATCTTATCAAGATAATAACTTTTGAAATAAGAACATATTATAAATTATTTCTTTTTTTTTTAGTATAGGTACTAAGAAGACAATATTATTTGTTTTTTAATTAATCTACTATAATATGTAAATGATAATGATATTTTATATTAAAGCTATTTTTTTGTGTTTTAATTCAATTTATTTAATTTAAATAAAACGTTGGAAAAATTTTTTAGCAAGCATGTCTTGTTTTATGCAGAATTTCAGTACTTAGATCAGTAGCTTCCTTATAATTTTATATGATCTGATAGCACAAGTTCATTTCAAACCGAAATAGTTGTCCAGAATCTATATTTTACCAAAACTAGGTACTTTTTTATATTTTCAATACTACAAGAAAGGTTTTCAAATTTTTTATGCCACATCGTGGAGCAGTAAACAAAACGACAAACTTATATTAAGGATTGTTTTTGAAATGTCAACAAACAAATTTGCCTACTTATTTGTTTAATAATGATAATATTATGTTGTTATTTATAAATCATACAAAAACGTATGGTATTTTAACCGAAAAAAGAAACGTTAAAATAATATTGTAATTTGAAAATAAAATGTCATAACTGTACTTCATTTATTTATTCCCCTTTTATTATTGTATATTTGTCCATTAACAAAAACAGGACAGGCCGCCTGGCCTCGGCAGAGATTAACTCATCTTTCGAGCTAATTAATCTCCAAGAATATATAATGCTAAATGTGAATTTAAGTTTGTTGGTTACCCTTTCACGTCTAAACCACCGAACCGATTTTGATAAAATTTAGTACCGAGATAGACTAGAGCTTGAAAAGGACATAGGCTACCTTTTAAGGTGGAGCGGAAGAAGAGGAGTCCTCCTGGTCGTAATCAATGTGGCACAGCTCCGATACGACAGAATCAGCTCCTGTGTCCCGTAGTCCCAGCGACGTAAATCTACGTCTCTCGCTTTCTTAACAACACCAAGGCCTCCGACATTTCAGTACTTGGTGGAGAAGATAAGGTTCCAGTTGGGGTTCGAAAAGTTGGTGACGCGTTTAAGGCTTTTGTTGTTCACTTCCCGATAGGAGAAGACCTTCCTGGAGGTGAAGCTATTGCCGAAGGGGGTCGTGTTCCGAAAGTATAGCGGACGTCGCCGACCGCTGGAATTTACCGAACCCGCGTCTCACATCGCTGCGTAAATGTGACGAAGATTTTAAGATATATATATATATATATGTATGTTAGACTATCAGGTATTTATGTATTCTACTCAGGGGCGTAGCTAAGCATTTCTTCTGGTGGTATCAATTGTCTAAATTTTGTGTCTTGTCGCAAAATATTATATTTTATGTGATGATAAAATCGAAAGTGGACACACTCATTCGGTAGTTAGTAATTATATATAAAAATTCCTGTCGTATTGACGTAACTCTGCGTGGTGGACTGTAAAAAGCTCCTTTTAAACGTTAGTCCATCAAGAGAGAGAGGAGCAACCAGAATTCTTTACGTCTTCGGACGTACAATAAATAGCATTGCCAGAAGTTGCCGATTGAAAGGATTCATGAACAACGACGTGAATGTTCTGGTGTGGCTTCGCGTAAAATGCCGTATACCAAAAAGTGGCCCCTGATTTGCTTGGAATTGGATCAGAGATCGGACTAGTGCGTAAGCAATATCCATATTCGGTCCGAGATTTCTAGACCAATCTTTTCACGGATACGGATCGGACGTAGTGCGAAAGCGCTCTAAGAGTTGTAGCAGTATAATCGTGAACCAAGGCTCTATCAACTACATTTATACAATTTGGTTAGGTAAGATCGAGCCAACCGTAGCGTACCGCGGTAGCGGCTGGCGAGTGCCAGAACCAAATTGTATGCGTTTCCCTTGCTTTCCTCCCCATTTACATATTAGGGAGGGAAAGAACCTTTAACTTTTTTTTTAATTCAACACCGGGAAAGGTCTCCGCGCGGCTGTTCCACATATTTTTTATGTAAGAGACAAACGACCATATGGGTCACTTGATGTTATGTGATCACCGCAGCCCATCTCTTGTATAAAGGAATAATGAGAGCGTTGCCAACCTTTTATAGCATCAAATAAACGTACATGATGCATATGCACTTAGCACTCACATTGCCAGGAAAACACGAGGTTCGTTTATATTTATCGTAAGCCACTTTGGTCCGTAAGCTTCCTGGTGTGGCAATTAAGCTCGGCAGTTACAGTAGCACGCAACCTACCTAAGACCTCACTCTGACCTACGAGTACCTATTTGTGTGGAGTGCTTCTGGAAGTCATGAACAGATGTGTTGTCCTCAGGAAGTTCTTTACGACTACGGCGGAATAATCATGGTTTGAGGTGGAATTTACTTAACTCACCTCGTTTTAATATGGTGCAAAATGACTGGTGAAAAATATCGTAGTGAGTTGCTATATCGTACGGTTGTTCTACACGTAGGTCCCATGGGGAGGGTTTTATATTCATTCAAGACAATGCTCAAGCACACACAACAGGTTCGATGATGCACATTTCCGCAAGCAAAACATCGTAGTCTTATCTCATCGTAGGACTGGCTACCACAGTCTCGAGACATGAATCCCATTGAGCTAGCCAAGAATATTTACTCGGAAGAAGGGCACAACTTCCTCAGAATTTGAACACGAAGGAAGATCTTATTCGTCATCTTTCTCGGTCATGGAGCATGATTCCAAAGTGTAGCCTTAGTTTAAGCTTCAGAAGATCGGACTGGCTATTGAATATTTTTTTAAGTCTTACTTATTTTGGTGCGTTTCGGAAAAATTTAGAATTTTTACGTAGTGCACGCACACCGACATCTTAAAATAACATGATGAAGTTTGTTTCTAAATGTGTCTAAGAAAGTGACATGAAATCTTGGTCACTATTATGGAGTGTATAGTCTTCTTTGTAACTAAATTGAAAGTGGTCATAAATATTTATGAATCTTCAACACGCGTGTAAAATAATATGCAAGTACCTAAATATAGGTACATACAGTAGGTATGTGTGTGATTTTTTATTATAATATTTAAGACGTGAATGATAATGTATGCATTATGAGTGTTCGTGATAAAGTAGTCTATCAATTATAAACTTTTGTTTATATTTTTTCCATTTTATGTGTATTTTACATACACACACACACATACTCACGCCTTGTGGGAACAAGTCGGGGTAGGCAGAGACAATAGAATGCCACTTGCTTCTATCCTTACAAACCTCTCGCGCTTCCTTTATATTCATTACTCTTTTCATACATGGTCGCCGGTTGCGGGTGCTTCGGACCTTTTCTTTTCCTCAAAACGTCCCCAATTTGGTCGACGAATGTGCTACGAGATCTCCCGTGATCGACTTGCCCACACACACTTGCCTTATATATTCGATAAGTAATTTTTTCTTCACTCATTCGCTCCACGTGTGCCATTTCAGCATTTCTTTCTCAGCTTTTAGAGTGTTCTGTGTTCTCAGTCCTCGTCACAACATCTTTCAGACCACAGTGCGCTCGCATTACTGCATTCGGAATTCTATGAATCAGTCTTATCCCATTAATTTTACATTTTTGAGGTTAATGGAAAGTTGGTAAGTACTGAGTACCTACCTACTTACTCGTTTTATTTCTTTATATTTTATACACTTTTTATTTTTATTACACACATTTCAAAACTGTTTTATCAAATTGAAACGTGCAGACATTTTACATAATCGTTTGAAATATAACTTAAGTAATATAATAAAATTAATTAACTACAAATAGTAAATATCATTAAAGAACGCTGTCGGCAGGTAAGTTGCCCATGAAGCTGGCAACGTTACCTCTTTGTATGGCCAAACTTATCCTTTGACAGAGGTACGTACCAGATCTTGGGTCACCTGTTAAATCGGTTAGACGCCTGGATAACTCTGTTATGAGTTTTTGAAGTATTGCGATTGACCACGAAGTATAATCCGGCTAAGTTTGAAAGCGAACAGTTGCTATAAAATAGTGGATTTCGCCTACCTCCTATTTTTTTTACAAGATTATAACCGTCATCTGTCAATCTATCAATGACTACACGTTTCATACAATCGAGTAATTCACTCGATCCGCTTTTTTCTTTACGTGTACATTAATTATATATTACATATATTATTATTAGAATTTTTTTGATGAACTCGTCTGATTATCGGATGAATTTGAACATTAAATATGGTTGTGGTAACTGTTTTAACATAATCTAATCAATT
Source organism: Leptidea sinapis (assembly GCF_905404315.1). Classification (NCBI taxonomy): domain Eukaryota; kingdom Metazoa; phylum Arthropoda; class Insecta; order Lepidoptera; family Pieridae; genus Leptidea; species Leptidea sinapis. Next base: position 10,148,551 of record NC_066272.1, read on the forward strand.
TTCATACTTACCTAATAATTGGCGTTTACTTTTTGAAGTGAAAACTTATTCAGCAGAGTTGTTAAACTCGCGGCAGGACATTCAGGCAGAAAATTCGTAAGACAGAGTAGACCGCCGGCGCGGCGTAGGAGAGGAACTAATATCACCCTCTCCCGCGCATCCACAAATGGTGATTGTTGATGGTTCGACCGTCTGTATACTTGTAAAATTCATATATATATGGTTTTTAAATAAAATACAATATATGAATATTGTATTTAACCACATAAATGCTAGTACTTTTATACTGATAAATGAAACAATTCGTACGAAACTTTTCCCTAAACATCCCAAAATAGTCAAAAATGCAAAACGTTGATGTTCAAGTTCACTTCTACCGGCACTCCCGGAGTGCAATCCGTTATTTTGTCACCTTAACAGGGTTACTATCTCTGAAAAAATCTATGCCTGACTTACAAAATAAAACTGCTCGATTTTCAAGAGTAATGCGGGGCTATAATGTAGGAAGAAATAAGACATCACTGAATGAAATATTTAATTTAAAACATCAATTGACATGCATTGGAGTAGGTAATTAAAAATCAGCAAAATATATTTTGATTCGTTTTATTACTAAGGACATAAAAAAGGAATCATAAAATTAAAACCACATTCCAACTGAAGGACTAGCATCCATGATAATGAATTAAATAAGAAAATTCACAGCCCAGGGAGACGAGACGATGAAAAAATTTAGCGGACGATAACAAAGAATCCTCTTTGCACATCAAACAAATTACATCCGTAAATAGTAAATACTAATAAGAGGCGGGACTGCCTGTTCAAAATTGAAATTCTGTTTAGTATGAAACGAGCTGTGAGATTTGACACAACCATAAACTGTAACAAAGTAAATACTAATAGAGGGTAATTACATTATGGCAACTAAGTACCTATAATCCGGCTAAGCTTGAAGGCGAACTGTTGCAACGTGGTGGATTTCGGCTATCCCGTTTTTGACAAGATTATAGCCGTCATCTGTCATCCTATCAATGACTGCACTGCAGTCTGCACGTTTCATACATGATACAATCGAGTTAATCGCTTTTTTTCTTGCTGGACGAATAATGTAATGTTAATTCATCCAATAATTGGACGACTATTTAATTTAATTCGTCCCATTGGCGGACGAGTGACGACTAGACAGTAGATGAGTAGAGTGTAGACACTTCGTATATTATTGTTGTAACTTGCACTTTGTAGTCTGAGTGCCAGATAAACATTTTTATGTATTATAATTAATTTCAATAAAAATGTCCAGTTTCCCAAACAATGAATATTCGTGGCAACCGCCTGATAATAGCCAAAACTATTCTTACAATTCCAACGCGTTTGGAGATGCTTCTCAAACATTGGGTATGTCCTATGTGTAATAATTAACTTTCAGTTGTATAAATTTTACTTATGTTTACTTTGTATACTATGTCCTTTAAGAGACCATGATATACTTAGAACATTCGATGCACAGCAGAGAACTTTCATTAGCTCAACTCAAAACAGTCAATGAAAGTGTAAGTTAACTCTTTAACTCGTAACGTTAACTCTTCTCTGAACCAGTGACATCCAACACAATCTCGGAATAGTTTTTATAATCAAATTAAGTACATCAAATTATAAGCTTATTTTTCTCTTTATTACAATTTCATCTTATTTTCTACATTTATATATATAACATATTTATAAAAAACAATATTACAAATATAAAAAATAGAGTCCCGTAGCGTTGGTTCACGACAATTCCGCCGGTGGTTAGGGCTCAGGAACTTCCGCACGATGTGTGCCGTTCCCAAAACAGCTGCTTTCTGTAACTGACCCTTTATCCAGTTATTAAGTGAGAGCCTCTTGAGATGATGGTCGAGGCTCTTTGCTATAAGACCGTTAACAGAAACGACTATTGGGACAATTATTGTTGAATCAACATCCCACATGTCAGTAACCTCGTGTGCTAAGTCTAGGTACTTCGACATTTTGTCTATTTCATAAGCTTATTTTATTATTAACAGAGTATTTAACTAAATCAACCAAGGCATTTAGTTAGATACTCTGTATAATTTATTTATTCTTGTACACTTGTCACTTATTCTATTCCCTAACTTGAGATTTAAGTTAACTTATTATTGATTACAGATTTTCAAACATTTACACCAGAGCAGCAAAGTTTTTCATATGACCAAGGACAAAACATGGCACCAAACAATAATCAATACTACAATCCTAGTTTATTTGAACCAGCTCCAATACCAGGTGACACACATCCAGAAACATCAGAATTTGATGAGCCACCTCTTCTGGACGAGCTAGAAATATATCCTGATCGAATACTTGAGAAAACTTTAGCTGTGCTGAATCCTTTTCATGGACACTCAAAAGCAGATGATGCAAACTTTTTGCTGAGAGATACAGATATTGCTGGACCAATAGCTTTTTGTTTAGCTTTAGCAGTCTGTCTCTTTTTATCAGGAAATAAGGCTCATTTTGGTTATGTATATGGCCTTTCTGTAATGTCAGTGATTTTGATGTACTTTCTACTGTCCTTAATGTGTGTCACAGAAGGAGTTTTTACTGTACTTAGTGTTGCTAGTGTTCTTGGATATTGCATGTTACCAATGGTAGCATTAGCTGGATTAGGAATATTTATTTCAATGGAAGGTACAGTTGGTTTGTCATTATCGGCAATTTCAGTGATCTGGTCGGCTCTCTCAGCTAGCAGACTCTTTGTAACAATGACTGGTGATTCTGAACAAAGGCCTCTCATTGCATACCCCTGTGCTTTGGTAAATGCAGTTTTTGCCTTGTTGGTTTTGTTTTGATCATCAATAAAACTATCAAACCTTTACACACAATATAATTTAATAAATATTAATAAAATTATGTTTGAATTGGATTCTTTTAATGGAATATTGCTATTCAAATTAATAAACCATTTTATTTATCATATCTGATATCATTCAAAATGTTTTTTTATTCTCACTCCCTAAGGATGTCATTAAATATTATACAAATAAATTAAATTTAGATAAATAAGAATAAGTTTTATATTAGTCAATAGCTATATTTTCTTCAGATTGTAGATGATTTATTAATAATTATAATATAAATGTTATATGCATACTTATAGAATTGTGATAATTTTTTACAATGATAAAAATTTATTAAATATTATTTCAATATAACAAAAGAAAGCCATTTCTGTGATTTGTTCATATTTAATTAGGTATTCACCTTTGAAACTGCCATTCTACAGTAGGTACTGGCTAATTCAAATAAATTCATTTTTGTATAGATATAAATCATTATTATAATACAACATTGTAAAATAATGGAATAACAGGCAATTTTACATTGGACTTGGTTATTCATAAGTTATTATGTTTTCATCATCTATGTATCATTCATAAGATATGTATGGCTTTAAGGGTAAATGTATACATTTTCATAATAAACTCCCAGCCACTGTTCTGGCATTATATAGATACTTAATTTTTAATTTATAGAAATAAATTTAAATGTTTTATTAAAAATGGCTCTGTCATAAATCCTACTACTTCACAGCTGAATATCTAAGCAACTGAAAGGCCTGGGATTAGATTATGATTATTTTATATCAATAACAGTACAATATTGTATATTTTTTTAAAAGAGCGCAACAAAAGAATGCTGGGAGTTTCTTGCGCCACTTCTTCTCTTTCAGAGCGCCATATGTTTCAGAAGCGCTAGTAGTGCTAGAAATGACGCAAACTGAATGCAACATATTATATGACATATGCAGAGAGAATTGTGAACATATAAAATATATAACCTATTATTGGTTTACACACTTGTTCCTGGATATTTCCACCTTAAAAATGAAACACTGGATATCTGAAACTGGTTGACAAACTCTAATTAAACGCATTAAAATATAGAGATGATCACATATGCTTCAGAATAGAAATAGGGGGGAAATGACAAGAGCTAGTGTTTTGGAAGCTACCAAAGTTCACTATACCACACCTAGCATCCTTTAGACTTCTACTTTTCCAGAATTTAGACAACTTTTTCATTGGAGAAAACTACCAATATCCTAGAGGCATTTGCTGCATCCCATCCAACTGATTTCTAAAGTACATCAATAAAATTCCACTGCACTAACCAGGATATCTGGATGATTTAATAAAAAATATTGAAAAGAATTTATTTATTTCATACAAACTAGCAATTAGGTATGCACCTAATATTAAAATTAACTTTAACAATAGCATGTGACCTGTCTTAATACCATAACAATAAAAATATTCATTTCCAATTCAAATATGAAATCAACCAAATCAATTATTGTGATTGAAATATTATTCTTTAAGGTTTATTTTATTTGGTATAATTTTCAAAATAAAATAACACACTGAATATATTAATAAATAGTCTATTAAAATTTAATTTTCTCTATTTATAAATTGTGGGTCGATCACTAAAGAAGTTCTTCAAGATCATGACTTGTGCAAATGTGACAACAACAACTGCCAGTGTCTCCCCAACAGACCACAAAAGCACCCTCTCATTTAAATCTTCAGCCCTCTTACGACCCTGAGCCTCTCTCAATCTGTGATGGGTTTGATGATCAATAATTCTATTCAATGCAGAGTGAACTTCTTCAGCTGATGCCTCAAGCTGAAACAGTCATAAGAGATTAGGTGGCAATTTAAGCATTACACAATAATAAAATACAATGATGTAGGTGAGATTTACTTGTGTTAAAACTGTTGCATGATCTCCAACACCAGGTAGAGGTGTCTCAGGGCCAACATTTAGTTCCATGTATACAAGCTTGTGTGAAAATGTACTAAACTCATTACTGAAGCAAACCTTATATACACCTAAAAAATAAGTTGGTTGGTAAATTATGATAATATCAAGGGCAAAAAACATGTTACAAAAAACTTTCATATTTAGAGTAATTACAAATAGGTACAAACATTGGAATACTTTATCAATATTTGATGATAAGTTGATAATTACTAGTATATTTAATTTGATTCTTATTTGAAAATATGACATATTTGTTTAGAACTCACCAGTATGCTGTGCTGTGAACTGAAATGAATCATATTGCATCTTTTGCTGTTGATATAGAATTTGTTTGTTTGGCGCTTCTACTTTAACATCTACGTCATACTGGCCTCCTGTGATTACCTGTTAAAATGTTAATTGTTTCACTTCTAATTGCTATGTTCGCCAAGTCAATGACTAGACCTAACCTCGAAATGTTATTTAGCAGCACAACTATACTAATCTTAATAGGATAGATATTGAAATAAAGATACAAGTAGAATTATAAACAGTAAGCAATAAAAATACCTGATATTCTAAAGCAGCCGATATATTTTTTTCTATTTCTTGATAGAAACATTCTATGGCGCTATCAGGCAATTCAAATGTTAATTCTACACTCTTAGTTAGTATGCCATCAATGAATATGGCTAGCACTGTAAATATCAAAAGCTTATGGAACATTTCTTTAATATGCTTAAATCTGCAGACGACATCAATATTCAATATTATCACTCTTCCCAAAATATTAGCGACTTCACTAATATCATGTTTTGACAGTTCTTGACATTGGCATCCGCTACTAAAAAGTACCACGTAATTAAGTACCTTTTTCTTAAATTTATTTGGTGGCACCTGAAAGCAATTATCCAGCCTAGAGATGTACACGACTGGCTTGACTTTTCTAATCTACGCGGAACGCAATGCGTTGAAAAGAGACAGATATATCACCTTTATATCACCTTGTCCATCTTGAAATGCAAAACAATAACTAGATGCCGTTTTATTTCATTTTGATCACCACCATTGCGAGTGTAATTAAAAGTACTGATAAAGCGAAATAGAATTGTATTTTTGTTTATATTGTTCGTCTCCGTAAACGCATCTATTCATAAATTACGCGGCGTTGCTTATGGGTGTAAAAGTCTTAGCAGTGAGAAATCCGATAAAGACGGTAATGTGTCATTTCACAGGATTAGGTACATTATAAGTGTTTTGAGCTATTTTTGATTAAGAAATATTGGATTTCGAAATTACTTTGTGAAACGCTCATGTTTATACTTTCCGTATTTAAATAAATAAATAATAAAACTGATATTATAGACATTTATTAGAAAAAATATGCTAAATATTAGTTTCATAGTTTTGGGCAGTCAGGATGGTATTATCGATACGATTAACATCATAGTATTTAATTATGACTGCTTAAAATCAAAAAGATTAACCTACTGTTTTTGAATTGCAGGAATATTCAAAGAAGCTTCAAAGCCAGAAATAAAATAATAGACCCACAAAGAAAGCTAAACCTATCCCTAGACACCTTTATTATGCTGTAGATTTAAAAAATTACAGACTAAAATAATAATAAAATAATTAATAAATATTTTTAAATAAATTGTTAATAAAAAGTTTCACATTTCATGTCCTCACATTACTCACATTCAGAATTCGATTGTTTTAGGGACTCCCAAATTATCATGGCGTTTAGAGCAAGCCATACTTTCTAAAACTGACCATAAATCATAATCCAGCGGATTAAGATCGGGACTAGACGAGCCAGTCCAGCCAGTCTTCAGCTCTGATGAAGTCCGAAACGTTCGTTTCCAACCAAGACTGAGTAGACCGAGCCTTATGACCCGGCGCCGAGTCTTATGGGAAGGACCATTCTTTGTTAATGAACATGGTGTTGTTAAGGGGCTTCACTACCTTCTCAAGAATGTTATCTTGATACACTTGTGCAGATGTTTTGATACATTTTTATAAAAGTATGGCTCAGTCACTCCTTCATAGCTAATACATCACCAAACCATCGTCGGATAGTGCCCACGTTGCACTCTGTCGACTAATTGGGAAGGAATAAAATGTTGCTTAGTTGTAAAATTTTTCACATCAACGGTGGTGGTATTATAATAAACATTTAGAACTGGGATTTCGCGTTTAGTTGCGTTAAATTGAACATAATTTGTCTTTGCCAGATTTATCTTAAGGTCCAATCCATTGACTATCTATTGACTTGAATTCATCGTCATGTTTATGTCAGCTCTATGAGTCAAGAGTCAAATATATTATTATACTCTTTGTGTCAGCTTCGTGATCACGTCCAGAGGCATTTTTGTCAGAAGCCACAACAATGGAAATATCGTCTGCAAAGAGGACATATTTGTATTTTGTTATGTTTATAATGTCATTAATATAAATTTAAAATAGAAACGTGCTAAGAACAATTCCATGAGGGGGCCCCGTATTTATGGTCAAGTTTCGTGATGACAACATATTGAGGTCTGTTTGAAAGGTAAAGTTAACCATTCAAGGGTGGTTGCTCTACTTCCATGACCTTCGTTTTTTTAAATGATAGTTTTAATTTTATGTAATCATAGTATTGGAAACACAGTTATAAGATTTGTTTTAATAAAGTTATTTAAGACTTGATGTAGTTGAACCTTGTGAAAGTGCTTGGAATCTGCAGTTTTTTTAGTAATAAAGAAAAACGGTCCGCCAAGATTTTGTTTAGACAGCAGAAAACTCAAATAATTCTGTCACAAAACGTGATAAATATATAACTTTCCATATAAAAGTGAAATATTGGATAACTTACATGATGTGCGTTACCTTAGTAGTATCGACTTATCTTAGACCTTTGGCAACTACCGATTGCCCCACAGGATAGAGATAAAACGGAACGATAAGCGGAACGTTAAGGTACAAAGCTACTCCATTTGGGTTGACTAACGCACCATCTACGCATCAGCGTTTAGTTGATTTATAATTTGGGAATATGGAAAACAAGGTATTCGCTCACTCGACGATACTATTTTAGTTAATAGCTCGTCTAATGATCACGTGACACTTCTCTTGAAAGTACTTGATAAGTTACGTCAGGCAAACTTGACTGTGAATCGTGAAAATGTGAATTTTTTCGTAGTCAGCTTAAATATTTAGGCTACGTGATTGATGTGAAAGGTCTACAAACTGATCCGGATAAAATCTCATCAATATTAAACTCTCTAACTCCTTCGTGTCGTAAGGACCTTAAACGATTCCTCGGCACGGCAAATTGGTATAGAAGATTTGTTCCCAAGCTGACTTCTAGTAAAAATCAGCTCCCCCGTTTAAATGGAGTGATGAGGCTGATGCCGCGTTCAAGATGCTATATAAAAAAATGTTAAGTATCTGTACCAGTTCTATTTACAAGTAATATTTCATTGCTCTAAGTACGACCTTCCTTTTGAAATCCACAATGCAACTATGGCGTAGGTGCTATGTTGACTCAAACTACTGAATCTCTATCCGGGGCAGAAAAGAACTATAGTAGACACAGAGCGTGAGACATTGCCTGTTTTCGGAGCACTGGAGATGCTACATAGAAAACGGAAAAACTTTCACGGTGTGCACTGATCATTCAGCATTAAAGTGGTTTCTAATTTTAAATAATCCAACAGGCTGCTTAGCTCGATGGGGTGCATCAAAGCAACGCCTACTGGAGAATTTGATTGCAAAGAAAGAGTTCCGCAAGGAATTCGAATGCTAGTAATGGAAGAGAATAATTCTGAACCAACAGCAGGTCACATGGGCATTTTTAAGACGCATAATGGTATTGCGCTCAAGTATTACTTACCTAATGCATAGCGATGTAACGAAGTTTGTTAGTTCTTGCTCTACGTGTTTCTCGTACAAGCCACGAAATCATGCTACGCTAGGTGAAATGGGAAGGCCTAAGCAATGCTCTAGGCCCTTTCAAATGATTTCCATTGACCTCATGGGACCACTTCCTGTGACTCGAAAACAAAATAGCTACCACTACATTTTGGTGGTAACTTGCTGCTTTTCAAAATTTTTCCCATTAAGAAAGCTACTTCAAGCATCATTACGAAGTTCCTCGATGAACAAGTCTTTTTAATACATAGAGTACCTCAGACCAATACTGGTTGTTAATTCATTAGTAAATCCTTGTTTGATAGGTAGTACAAAGTCCCCAACTTTTCTTTACACCCATGTGTACACCCCACATAAACACGGTTGAGCGTTATAATAAAACTATAATGACATGTCTTTCCACATTCGTCGAGAACGATCACAGAAGTTGGGATACCTTCATTCCAAAAGTGCAATTTGCGGTCAACAACTTTGTATGGTAGGGAATTAGTTCTTTGCGAACACAAGCAATGAATTAAAGCTATATAGGTTGATGCATCTAATATACGAAAATTTATACGCACAATTTTTTTTTTATGAAATATTTGATATTTTTAAAACAAGATTCATATATTGGATGCAGTTCCTTTCAACCTAATTTGTTATGTATACATATTACAGCCATTGTAAAATACTCTATTCAAATTGAAAAGAATGGCCATTGAGTTTCTTATATTTTTTTTTGTATGGTACAAGCGTTGCAGATTTCAAGTTACCCACTGAAACCCGCAAGTTCTGATCGATCTCAAAAGCTGCTCTTGGTGACTTGAGCCATCCTTGCCTGCCACCACTTCATATGCCACACTGATCTACTGGGCACTATTTTTGCCTCCAAATCGACTCTTGAAAAAACACCCCCGACCATCCCGCGGTGTCAAAGAAATCTTCGACCAGTGCTGGAAGAAACTTATGTCTTCTATTGAGTCCTCTATTGAGGTCGCTAAATGGGGAAAAATGAACGATGTCTAATTTAACCACGAGAAGACTCAAGTTTGCGTATTTAGCACTAAAGAAAACTATTTGTCTTATCACTGGTCTTTGAGAACACTTTCCTTAATCTACTTCCTAGTATCGGAACACTTGGTCTCGAAATCTCGAGCGATTGGCAATTTCTCGGTTACCTAGAAGGCAAAGCGAAATTGACGTCGAAGAAGCTGGGCGTCATAAATAGAGCACGGCAATATCAAACAATATAATATAATAGTACGGTATTCTCACTCCGCAAAATCTATGAAAGAAATAGGGACTCTTGCGGTCATACAATAAGGTGTAATTCAGATCGCACAGCACTACTAACCCACATTTTTATTCATCTAGAAGTTGCCTCTCTTTCAATCGTGCATCACTCTTAACTCTTCTGACGAAATTAGGGTTGACTTCTTTACCTAAAAGTGTACCTACTTAGTATAAGGTCATCTTATAAAAATTGCTCAGTTTTTTTCTGTAATATATTACAGAATAATACCCATTTATAAATGGGTATGTAATCTCGTGCGCAGGTTCGACGACTCCCGAAAAAGCCGGATTCCGAAAAGGCTTTAGCGCCATACACCACATACATACGCTGCGGCAGGTTATATAGAAGACAGAGAAGTATAACCAGCCACTATGCTTAGCGTTCGTGGACTATGAGTGAAAGCCTTTGATTCGATTGAGACCTGGGCGGTGCTTCAGTCTCTCCAGAGGTGCCACATTTATTACCGATATATCGAAGCGTTGAAGTGTTTTTATAGAAACGCCACCATGTCAGTCCGTCCCCAGGATCAGATCTCGAAGCCTATCCGACTGTAGCGGGGAGTCAGACAAGGCGATGTCATATCGCCCAAGCTGTTCAGCGCTGCGTTGGAAGATATCTTTAAGCTTCTGGACTGGAACGGACTGGGCATTTGTATTCGACGTTAACGCTTAAAGGCGAATACATCACTCACCTTCGATTCGCAGACGATATCGTAATCATGGCAGAGACCATAGAAGACTTAAGCCTTATGCTCGATGGCCTCAATACAGCTTCCCAAGGAGTAGGTCTCAAATCCAACTCGGATGGGCAGCGTTCGGGAAGCTCCGTAAATTCTTCACGTCCCAAATACCGCAGTGTCTGAAGACGAAGGTTTTCAACCAGTGTGTGTTGCCAGTGACTTACGGTACGCTGACGTGGTCGCTAACTACGGGCCTTTTGAGAAAGCTCATGGTCGCTCAGAGGGCAAGGGAGAGGGCTATGCTCGGAGTTTCGCTGCGAGATCGAATCAGGAATGAGGAGATCCGTAGGAGAACCAAAGTAACCGACATAGTCCAAACGATTGCGTAGGTCGACGGACAGATGGCCGTTGGGGCAGTAAAGACCTCGAATGGCGACCACCTACCGGAAGACGCAGTGTTGGTAGGCCCCCCACAAGATGGACCGACGATCTGGTCTCTTGACGATCTTTCGCTGGAATACGTTGGATGATGGCAGCGCAGGACCGATCGTCGTGGAAATCTTTGAGGGAGGCCTTTGTCCAGCAGTGGACGTCTTGCGGCTGATGATGATGTAATCGTTAATTAAATTCAATATTCTTTCTTTGTCAAACCTCCTTAGTATATAGGAAATAAATAGGTAGCTATCATAATTGGTAATTTCATTATAATAATAACCACTTTAAAATAAATTGTTCCAACATCTTAAGGACTTTTAAATAATTTTAATTTTGATCGCAATGACAATTACTATGCTTTGCTTTATTTACGTTTCCAAATTTTTAAAACATCGGTCGGAACTGTGCAGTAGGTGACAACAAAGCGCGCGTGCGTCACTCTTCGATCGTGAGTCCCGACTGGCTGGCTTACACTATAGAGGCTGCCGCACGTATTTACGATTTCGTTACCTACACCCCTGTGTCCCTAGCGAGACAGGCCTGGCAATACTTCAAGCCGGCCCACATTCTTTCCATTGCTCTACAAAGCGCAGGTCCGGCCACATATGGAGTATCGCTGTTATCTCTGGTTTGGCGCACCCCAGTATCATCTATCACCTCGAACGATTTGACTGCTTGTAACGCAGAGATGCTCGAATTGTCGGACATCCAGTGCTCTCTGAACGGCTACATCACTTGGCGTTCCGTAGTAACTTTCTTTGGCCGTCTTCTACCGCATTTATCACGGGGAGTGTTCCTAAGAGCTGTTTGACCTGTCGCCGAATTCCACCTTCGCACGACACGCCACCAATCAGGATATCATCCCCAGCATCTGGATGTGCGAAGTACGGTTTTCAAGGAACTTTCTTCCACTTACAACAAAGCTGTGGGATGAGCTTCCTTGTGTGGTGTTTCCAGGAGACTATGCGACTTGGGAACCTTAAAAAAAGCACGAAAACTTTTCTATATCTCCGGCAACGGTCCTGTGATTCCTCTGGTGTTGCAATATAATGTGGCCGCAGGGACCATTTAACATCAGGTGATCCCGTACGCTCGTTTGTTTATCTCTTCTATAAAAATCCCCAGTTATAAAGTATAAAGTAACCAATAAATAAAATTAAACAGTAAAACGATTTATTTCGAAATTCATGACATTATAATTGGAAAAAAATCACTTTCCCTTAACAATGCAATAGGTAAAAATATAAAAGCCATGATTTAAAAAGAAATATACTGTGATTAATTGTCTTAAGAGTACGCAGTCGTTGCGCGGGGAGCTAAACGGGAGTCTTAAAATGCAGAAAATACTTTAAAGTGGTCGACATGTCTAGAAGGCGAGTCCAGCATCCGCGTATGTCGTGAATATCTTCTCTATGGAGTTGGCGTACGCGGCAGTTCTGAGGTCCAGACCGAGGTTGAACTTCATCGCCGTCTTCATTATAGCCTGCAATTAATTACGTTTTATTAAATTCAACAAGAATTAATTCAATAAAAACAAAAAAATAAAATAAAACGAATGCTGGGGGAGTTTCTTGCGCCGCTTCTACTCTCTCAGAGCGCCATTTATTTCCGAAGCGGTAGTAATATATTAGAAATGATATCAAAAAGAATTCTAATGGAATCAATTTTGAGAAGACTTTTATGCCTTTTAATATTAAGCTATTAACGCCGAGCTGTTTGATCGTATCCCAACCCACCACCTTCTCTTCAAACCACACGGCAACATCACCACCGTGCCGATGGGTCGTATTCTTCTACAGTAACTTTCTTTTAAGGAACTTTCCTTCAAGTAAATCGGGTGTTTCAGTCTAAGCGATACTGGCACTTATCAACTAAGTATACTCACTCTAGCAGATCGCTCCATGGTGTAGTCAAGTCCGGAGTGGACGATGTCTTTCTCGGAGGCGCCGGATATTCTCTTCTGGAAGGACTCGGACGGTGTCACGGGGATACGACCTCCCACGCGACCGAAACGACGCTCTAACGACTCCTGTACGGACTCTGTAACAATATTTGAGGTTTACTTCATATTTTGGGTGACAACCAGCCTGGCTAAGAGTATCAACAATAATAAACAAAACAGTGCCCCGCCGCGTCGGATTGTCTGTCAGAAGTACTACTGAACTGGATTTAAGCTCGAACAAAGTTTACACTTCACGTTTTGCGGGTCTAGGTGGGTATCTCCTAAAATGCCCGTAACGTTCTTTATATTTCTTCGACTGATACACACAAGGTGTTCAGTACCATCGTACGAGATACAACGACAGCTAATTTATCAATACTTTTATAAACAATTCTTCTACTTCGCACGGTTTTTAATTTTTCATGGCAGCCATCTTGGAATCGCCATCTTGTTATTACAGCGGCGATAATAACACGCACTCATAACGAACTCAGCTGTCTATTCATTGCCGCTTACGAGAACCCTAACGTCATTCAGGCGGACAGCGGAGCCTTAGTAACAAGGTTCCCATATCTATTAGTTACTCTTCGGGCACGGAACCCTAATGCAGGCACACACATAAATGACCAGGAAGTAACACGTGAATAGCTCATAATTTTGTGCCTTACAATTAATAAAAAGAACAAGACGGAACATTAGCCGCAGACATTTTTATTTATTTACATGTGTGTGTGTATCTTAAGCAATAAATCCTGCAGTTTTCGCTAGCGGCAGAGTGTCTACTAGTTGAATTCCGATGAACGAACTGGCTTCCTATTTATTACTTGTCTCACTTTCTTGAGTACAGCATCTGTTTTTATCTTTTTTATTAATATATGATAACAACAATGCAATAAAAGAACAAGAGAATGATAACGGAGTAGTTCAACTCTTACCTAGTAGATGATGGTTGGACTCCCTCTCGTATTTGAAGGTGAGCCTGCCGTACGACACGTGATTCAGGTTCTTGAGCCACTCGAAGAAGGAGACGGTGACACCGCCGGCGTTGATATACAGGTCGGGGATTACCAGGATGTTGCGGTCGATGAGGATCTTGTCTGCCGCGGGAGTCGTGGGACCGTTGGCAGCCTCGGCGATTATCTACAGTGACACCAATTAAAGTTACGGTTTGTAAAGTGGCCGAATACAGCCACGGTAGTCCTGTCTCACGGCGAATAAAATGATCTATTATAATTGATTCCATTTATAAATCTTAAGATATCGTTCACTGTAGACATGTCAAACGGTTGAAGAATTTTTCTGCCCAAAGAGATGCTACGTTCACGCATTAAATAAAATACTACCTTCGCATAATTTATCTAGAGTCTAGACTATAACAGAAACTATAGCAACCCTGTAGGAGTCTTGAAGGCCAGGATTGAGAGTTGTTATTAGATACAGTCTGCAGATCTATAGAGCGTACTTGGGCTAAGATTTATAATAATAATAATATTGACACACTATTACACAAATTATCTTGCCCCAAACTAGGCATAGCCTGTACTATGGGTACAAGACAACGACATAGTTAATACAATAAACTTAATTAAACATACATAAATACATATAAACACTGGGAAACAAACATTCATATTCATCATATAAATGATTGCACCTACCGGGATTCGAACCCGGGAGCCTCTAGATTAGTAGTCAGGGTCATTAACCATTCTGCTATATGGATCGTTTATATATATAAAGAGTATTAAGACTTTGCCCAGACTTTACTTACGCAAAATTTAGCTGAGTGTGATAAAACGCGAACTTGACTTTTACATTGCGCTGTCTTAGCATAATTTATGCTGTAAAATGGTCATTAAAACGAAATCAAAGATTATGCTAAGCTAACACTCGGTTAACTTTTATGTAAGAAGTAAGTAAAGTCTGAGCATAGTCTATATATACTCTATAGATCTCAGCCTAAGAATAAGCCTATTAAAGACAGACATTTATAAATAGATTTAAGCGCTAAGGCATTGCAGTTCTTTTTACCCAAACAGGTGAGGAAAGGGCACATAGATCAAGAAGTAATTTATGTAAGCATATAAAATTTTATTTAGCATCGTAAAGGCAGCCCTTGTAAGAAACGACACCTTTACATTACGAATATACTTATGAAATACTGACAGAATATTGAATCAAAATCCACTATCTATCCACATAAATCATCTATGAGTTAATGATGTCGATAAATATATTATTTGTATGAGATCACTAAAATTATGTGGTCTTAGTATGTAGGTACTATTTAACAAAATGTTCTTTGATGATAATTGACTTGATAATATACAGATTACTACAACTACAAAATATAATATTTAATAATCGTAGTCAACTTATTGTCAAAACCGCGTAACTGGCAAAGGAAATCCTAATATCGACCTAGATTCAATAGCAATAACACCCATTTTAAAGCATTTATAGTTTACTGTCTTGTGAATTGATTGTGTGACATTTTGCGTTAATAATCAACCGTAGGAAGCACGAAAAGACTTCTTCCATGTTTTATATACATTCCCTGATACATAATAAATACTTCTTACGAAAGACACTAAAGAGTTGTTGGCTTACCTTAGCTTGTATTTTGTGGGCGTTGTCCTTGTGAATGACTTGTTCAATAGCGGCCGGCACCAATATGTCGCACTTCTCATACAACATGTCTTCGCCCTGGTAAGGCTGCGCCCCCGGGAATCCAACGATGGTTCCGTTCTCGATCCTGTAGTCTTCCAATTTCTGAAATATCAAATGAATGTTGCTCGAGCGTTATTGTGATTTCTTAATAATGCGAATACTTTTTTTTATTGACACAAAATTATCTTGCCCCAAACTAGGCATAGCCTGTACTAGGAACAAGACAACGATATATTTAATACAATATACTTACTTAAACATACATAAATACATATAAACATCCATGACTCGGAAACAAAAATCCATTCATCATATAATATGTTTTCACCTACCGGGACTCGAACCCGAGGTCCCTGACAGGTAGCTCAGTAGGCAGGGTCACTAACCACTGGCCTATATGGGTCGTCTATGTATAGCAATTGAACTATTTAGCTTAAAACTGATCCAATAGTCATTTTGGATATCCGTAATTGATATGAGAAGCGTGTTGATAATGCTAAGGCATAAATGAATACCAGATTCGGTCGTTTGTATACTTACGACTGATAGTATTCACAACGCCACGTTATCAGTAAATTAATAACATCAACCAAACGAGTGTTGTAATGAAGTTAAGTACAACATTACAACACTCGTTTGGATGATGTAATGGTAACTAGGACTGGCTTTTTTAATCAGAATCTTTTATACAGGATTCATATTATGTGGGTGTAGATAAAGTCTTGTATGCAACTGTCGATAGTTAGGTATTAAAGCACTTATGTGATACTATTATCACTAAATCTACATTCGTGTTTTAATACCCCTTATTACACAACAGTTGCATAAATAATGTGGTTTCAATAATGTCTATCGAACGAATCAACTATATCTATTTTTGTACAAGTATGTTTTTAATTGAAATTACCTGATACTTTTGATTAAAAATATAAGTTTTTTATACAGACAAAATATGTACGTATTTTTTTTAACGAAAATAAGGGACGGGACGAGCAGGACGTTCAGCTGATGGTAATTGATATGCCCTGCCCATAACAATATAGTGCCGCTCAGGATGATTGAAAAACCCAAAAATTCTGAATTCTTTTTAACCGACTTTAAAAAAGAAGGAGCTTCTCAATTCGTTGGTATGTTTATTTTAATCAAATATTTGTTTCCGAAGCGGTGGTAACGTTAGAAATGACATCAAAAAGGATTCTAAAGTAATCAGTTTTGAGAAAATAAACGCCTTTCATACCTTTTAATAGAGATAGATTCTACAATGACTGTTATATACATAACAAATTAGTTTGTAGTCGAATATATGAATCATGTTTAAATATAATCAAATATTTCATAAAATAATAAAATTAATTTAAGGATGCTTCGTGAATTTAGAACCAATTAGATTACCGTCAATTAAAACAAAAAAAATTGTCGGAGGCCACTTGAAATGTAACATAATGTAAGTTAAAATGTAGTTATGAACTAAAAACTAGTTACGAAGTGCTGTGGTTTCTTTAACTATTTTGAAATTATGTTCAAATTTTGAAACCTTGATGGCAAGTTAATGATTGATTCGTAACCACAGATCTTTGCGTCCTTCCTTCGATATAAATAAAACATGAAAAAAATATTAACGCTACCATATTTATGTTCTCCTTGTATCTATGCAGTAATAACGTCGTGCGAATCACGTTAGAATATATTAAGGTATAATCGCGTCATACATAAGACAATCTCTTTTTCAACTATGATTGCCTGGTACCAAAACACTGTATAAAATAATTGTCTTACGAATTTTCGATCAGGACACGTGTCATGGACGCGAGTTGAACATTTTATACTCATCGCATGAAAAGTGCTCAACGCCGCTAAAGAAGTTTCAACTTCAAAGAGCCAATACGTACATAGTAATGCAACTCAATTAAAGATCAAACAGGAGTTAACATATTTGTTTTGTGTTGCACGTTCATGAATCACGATGAGATGTACAAAGCGTGTTCCGTTCATTATTAGCTGTTATCGAGCAATGTTATATAATATGATTTTAGTTCAATCTTTATTTTAAATAGCTTAAATTGATTACAATAGAAATGAAATTATTCGTTTCACCTTGCCAGTTTTATTCTTTACCTAAGTGATTATTCCGATTTGTAAATAATAATAATATTGACACACTTACACAAATTATCTTGCCCCAAACTAGGCATAGCCTGTAACTATGGGTAAAAGACAACGATATATTCAATATACTTACTTAAACATACATATAAACATCCATATTCAACATATAAATGATTGCACCTACCGGGATTCGAACCCGGGACCTCTAGCTTAGTAGTCAGGGTCACTAACTATTTGTCTATATGGGTCGTCAAATTCTTAACTGGTGGCTGGATGATATTGTTACCGGGAGGTCTGCTTGATGTGTTTTTTATAATTATTATTTCCTTTAAAGTTAAAGTTATTATATATTTAATTTTATGAAATGCTCACATAATGCCTCTATTTATTTACGGTATGTGTGGATTGATGCATCTACTATACTCAATAACTCTTGTGTTTATAAGTATTAATTTACTTTTTTTTCTTTTTTTGACTTACTCGTGTAATCCTTTCAGTTTTTGACATTTGAGTATTTTTGTTGCGTCACTTTGCATATATTGCAATTGAAATGATTTGTAAAACAATTAAAATGTAAATCTTGACTTAAAAGAGTGGCACTGAGTTTTTTGCTACTTCTTCTCATTAGCTCAACCCTTTACGAAGGAGCGGTAAATTCAATAAGAAACAATATTTTTAATTTTTTTTGACATTCGTAAGTGTCATTTCCGTGACCAACATGAATAAAGTGTTTTTGAATTTGAATTTGAGACGTTTGCAGTTCGTGTGTGCCCTCGTGAGCGAAATTCGTGAGTTTTCTCTTTTTTTTATGACAATAAAGGACGTGAGGAGCAGGACGTTCAGCTGATGGTAATTGTAACGCAATGCCCATTACAATGTTGTGCCACTCAGTATCCTTAAAAAACCCATAAATTCTGATCGGCTTGAGACATAAGATGTTAAGTCTCGTTTGCCAAGTAATTTTACTAGCTACAGCGCCCTTTAGACCGAAACTTACACATTATTGCTTCACGGCTAAAATAGGCGCCGTTGTGGTACCTATAATCTAGCCGGCATCCTGTGCAAAGGAGCCTCCCACGGTATTCAATTTTAATTATTTTCAGTAATATTTTACATGCACAACTTGAAACTGCAGAGTTTTTTATCATCCGTGTACTTACGTTCATAAAGACTGATTGATTTTTAGAACTGTAATGTTATTTATACTTTAAAAAAACTTGGCAAAGTAATAAAAGGTACCTACAAAGTAGTTTGTAATTCAATACCGGTATATTAAAAACATGATAGACATAATAATATATATTATACGTAATACATATAGAGAGATAATGTCATAATAAGCGCTGCTGGTGGTAGATATCTACCTAATTTTATCAGATAAGGGAGTTTCCGTGAAGTACGTTGTCAAGATTAGGTTAGGTACTTTCGACCAAGTTTTGCAAATATGCGTTGCACTGTTTGAGCGAAAAATATACATTTTTGATATTAAAACAAAAAAATATTAACATGTATGTTAATATGGAATACCGTACTCATTGGTACGATATTGGTATTTGATAGCAAAATAGCAGATTTTACAAATTATTTAGTAAAAGATAATTCAATTTTACAAACGTTACTGTATAGATTTTATTATTGTGATAATACAGGGGATCATAAGATTTATTGATTAGGTTTTTTTTTATGAAAATACGGGACGAGACGAGCAGGACCTTCAGCTGATGGTAATTGATACGGCCTGCCCATTACAATGTAGTGGTACTCAGGATTCTTTGAAAAACCCAATAATTTTGATCGGCAGTACAATTAATTGTTAAGTCTCATTTGCCCAGTAATTTCAATAGCTACGGCGCCCTTCAGACCGAAACACATTAATGTTTACTCATTATTGCTTCACGGCAGAAAAAGGTATCGTAGACATTGAGATTGATTGATTGATGGACTGGGAGTGTATTATAGCGGACTATCTTCTGTTTGTTTGCAGCATAGGTCATAGACTTAGGAATTCAAATTCAAATATTTTTATTCATAATCACTTATTGAACGTCAAAAACTACCACCCATCCAAAATAGACTGCCTCGGACCTGAGAAGAACGAGCGCAAGAAACTCAGCGGGCTTTTTTTTTACTAAAATATGGATTACAATGTTATATCGTAAAATAAACTAAACTAAGAGCCTGAGGTTCTCCGCTTCATTCCCAGTCTGTGGTATCATTAAGAAAATTATTTAAGTTATAATAACCCTTCCCACACTAACGTTTTTTAACAATTATTTTAAATTTCGTTGAATTGCGTAAGACATCGGCTGAAACTAATTCTGGAAAGAAACAACTGATGTCTGTACCTACTACCTATATTATTAGCTTCACCAAATTATTCAGTAAATATTCACTCACGAGTCACGAGTTATTTTATTAAAAAGTGTGTCACACAAAACTGACAATTACACTCAATTAAGGAGGGAAAATTAGTATTAATTGTACAATAATTGAGGACATGTTTATTTTGGTTACCCGTGTACATTATAAATATTGAGCATAACCACAATATAACGCAATGACCAAGAAGAGTTATTGCTTTTATTTAAGGATATTATACATCTAGAATTTTGTGGGGCGATGTATTGTACTTTTACAACAAGATCCCCGAAAATGTTCAAAACAAAAGTCTTACGATATTCATAAGAATTGTTAATAAACGTTTTTATTTCGTATGAAAATTAGGGCCGAGACGAGCAGGACGTTCAGTTGATGGTAATTGATACGCCTGCCCATTACAGTGCAGTGCAGCTTCTTCAGCAGGATTCTTGAGAAGCCCAAAAATTCTGAGCGACACTACAATTGCACAAGTCACCTTGAGACATAAGGTGTTAAGTCTCATTTGCCCAGTAATTTCACTAGCTATGGCGCCCTTCAGACCGAAATACAGTAATGTGAACCAGTAATGTTTACACATTACTAATTCACGGCAGAAATAGGCGCTGTTGTGGTACCCATAATCTAGCAAGCATCCTGTGCAAAGGAGCCTCCCACTGGTAATAATAATATTATTATTATTATAAAACGTTTGCGTGGTAAAGGTTATCAGGCTATTAAATAATAAGTTCAATTGTACAATATTACTTAGAAACCATGTTTTTTTATGAAAAAAAACCCGATGAGTTTGTTGCGCCCGTTCTTCTCAGGACTGAGGCATTCTTTTTGGAATGGGTGGTAGTTTATGACTTTCAATAAGTCATGTCACATCCTATTTTGAATAAAAATATTTGAATTTGAATAATTATGGAATACCATTTGCTTCGTCTCAGTTAAAGCAAAGACTAGTGTAGTGGTCACTGGTACACATGCGGCACATCACTATAATACTGTCATAAGAGACAGATCTGTTAGATATTGATTTCACAGGTCAGCGGTCACTCAAATATGTTTACGAATCTCTAAATAAGTATCCTGTATATTCCTATAAAAATAACAACTAATATTGTACTTATAAATTAGTGATAAGTAATTCTACCATTGTGGGTGATAATGGCTACAGAACATTTGTATGTTCGCGAATATAAAATGCGTGAGCGAGCGAGAGGGATATCAGTTCAATTCCAATATTTTTATTCAAAATAGGATTTAAAATACCCTTTGTTCTACCAGAGGATGAGGTATGAAGTATGAGGTTTTACAATACAGGTATATGAGTCCAAAACTTAAGTACCGCCAGGAGAACATAGCTTAATGGCCAGGCAGGCCTCCAGACAAGGGCACCAAGGACCTCTGGATAATCATACAAGTTTGCAGGTCTTGGAAGGCACAAGACCAATCGATGTGGACAACTTTGCGTGTCGCTTTTGTTATAACAATCGTAAGAAAAGGACGAGCGTGTGGGACACCTAATGTTACGTCACTACCGACGCTCATACTCTGTAAGAACACCACAGGTGTACACTTGTAATGTATCGCCTTAGAAACAGCGTAACAGGAAGCTCATTCCATAGCTTATAATTATTATGTACGTTGAAGAAAGTTCCTTGAAAACCGCACTGTGGAAATATATAATAGAATGTGACGATGATGTGTGACATATAATAGAAAGTGAAGATGATGTGTGATATGTAATAGAATGTGACGATAATATGTGATATATAATAGAATTTGACGAAGATCTATGATATATAATAGAATGTGACGATGATGTGTGATATATAAAAGAATGTGATGATGATTTGTGATACATAATAGAATGTGACTATGATTTGAAATATATAATAGAATTTGATGATAATGTGTGATATATAATAGAATATGACGAAGATCTGTGATATATAATAGAATGTGACGATGATGTGTGATATATAAAAGAATGTGATGATGATTTGTGATACATAATAGAATGTGACTATGATTTGAAATATATAATAGAATTTGATGATAATGTGTGATATATAATCGAATATGACGAAGATCTGTGATATATAATAGAATGTGACGATGATGTGTGATATATAAAAGAATGTGATGATGATTTGTGATACATAATAGAATGTGACTATGATTTGAAATATATAATAGTATTTGATGATAATGTGTGATATATAATAGAATACGACGAAAATCTGTGATATATAATAGAATGTGACGATGATGTGTGATATATAAAAGAATGTGATGATGATCTGCCATAATAATAGAATGTGACGATGATGTGCGATATATTTTTGCTCACCTTGGGATCAATACCGTCAGGGTTGTAGATGGAGCCGTCGTGCTCTATGATACCGATGCAGGTCGCTCCAGCCCGCACCAAGTAGCGGCAAGTGTGAAGGCCAACGTTACCGAAGCCTTGCACGATGAAGGTCTTGCCGCCCCAGCCGGGTGTAGTTCCTACAATTAGCCATTGCACGATTTCAAGACAACTTTAATTCCTTTTCACAACTAAGTAATATTAGGTAATTCAAACTGTATATTCTTAATAAAGTTAAAATTATATTTTTTACCGATCATGCTCATGTAGTTGGCTTCGTTGATGAAGTTCTCAAGACCGTGGAAAACACCGCGTCCAGTAGCTGATACTCTGCCGTGAATACCACCCTGAATTGCAACATTAGATATATTAAATAAAATTCTTCCTTTTACTTAACTTTTTGATAAATCGATGGGTAGTTTCTTTGTACAAGACACCGAAAGTCTTAGTTTTAGAAGGTAAAAGTTCCTTCAATTAAATAATTATACGTTCTAGATGCAGATTTCTAAATAATTAATAGTAATTAGGGATTTTCATAGGAAAATCCCGCAATGTCGATATAGTAGTCATCGCGCACTCGTTAAGGGCATGCCTCGCGCGAGCTGTTGACTGTTCTATGACGCATGCCCCTGTTGAACCAAAAAAGACATAGTGTGGACATAGCAAATGAGATTGAATCTTATTTCTGCCCCTAAAATAATGTCCATATGCCTAGTGCTTATTAAAAAGGATCTGTCGCTCTCGTCAGTAGAAGAACTCGTAAAATTTTATCACAGTACGCAAAGGCGGCCATATTGGTCAAATATATAAATAATGTAAATATATAATAGTAAATGTAATAAATAAATAATGTTTATATAATAAAATATATTAATAATGATTTTTAAATACCGTTAATCAGAAACTGACATGTAGTTACCGAAAGAAAGACATTCCTTCTATAATCTTAGTGCGCCCGCACGTTGGCTGCGGTTGGAGCATACTGGTCACTTGATCATTAATACATAGTACTTTAGTACATTTTTGATCGAAGGTAGATATATAGTACTATAGTACATTTTTGATCGAAGGTAGATATATAGTACTATAGTACATATTTGATCGGAAGTAGATACAATGGCATTCTTGTATCAAGTTGCAGATAACATATGTAAATTTGAGCATTTTACAATTTATCAACTTATAAATAAACATTCTTGTATCATGCAACGTTAGTGCATTTGCAGATAGTCCTAGTGTAGTCTTACCATAAATACTGGTACAAGGACAGATCTGTTTTTCTTTAATAATTAAGTCTTTCTGGTAAAGTTTGGCAGTCTACAGAACAGTTTTAACTTTTTTATTTAAATTTCATTCTTTCTTCTTTTCTTTTCTCCAAAAAAAGACCAGAGGTCTTGGTAAAGAAATGTCCTAGCATCCCTTCTAGTAGTAGTCTAAGAGCCCGTGAACCCTAAGCCTACGTTATTTTATAAAAGCTGAAAGTTTGTCAGCGCATGTTCCCAACATAGGTAAGAACGATGGACCATTATGGAGTTTGGGTTACAGTGGCTTTGGCAGGTAAACGGTACTAAGGGTATGTAAAATACCAATCTAAATACATCAAATAATAAAGTGAAATTATTCGGTATTACCTTCAGAATATTATTAACAAATTACGTTATTCTCACATTTACAATGTTTGTCTGGCAAGGGGTTGGAACTATCAAGTGTCTGGCTAATGAGGAAACATCATCTACTTATTACTCAAGTATTATATATAAAAATCAGCTTTAATACTATGACGTAAGTAAAATTATAATTTCATGAACATTAAGGGTGTCTGGCATGGGGTTGCCACGATGTTTCTGGCAATGAACCTACTTAATTAACATCTTATAGACAAGACAATGACGTGGAAATATCATACCTGATTGATTGGTTTCCCGGTAACACAAGCATGCGCATTGATGTCTTGATAACCAATGGTTTTTGCGTATGTATCTGCGATCCAGGACATTTCTCGCTCTCCTGTGCCCATGTCAGGGGCTGGCACGTCCACACCAGGCCCTTCAAAAACAAACAAAATTTAAAATTACAACTTCACATTTTACTTTATGTTTGGCATATTAGATAAAAGGAATGTTAAGATTGAAAGTCAATTTATTGTTGAATCGTAATGCACGGAAATTCAAAGGATTATACATCTTCTTCTTCTCCATCAGCCGGAAGACGTCTACCTACTGCTGGACAAAGACCCCCCCCCAGATTTCCACGACGATCGATCCTGCGCTGCCCTCATCCAACGTATTCCGGTGATCTTGACCAGATCGTCGGTCCATCTTGTGGGGGGCCTACCAACGTACGTGGTCACCATTTTACTGCCCCAAAGGCCAACTGTCCCACGAACTATGTGCCCTGCCCACTGCCACATCAGTTTCGCAATTATTTGGACTATGTCGGTAACTTTGGTTCTCCTACGGATCTCCTCATTTCTGATTCGATCTCGCAGGGATACTCAGACCATAGCCCTTTGAGCGACCTATTGAGCGGATTATACGTATTTACATAAATTTTGTGCTTCTCTGCAAAATATATTATTAGCTATTTAGTATAGTATATTATTTCAAAAGTATCCTAAAAGATAAAAAAATGCCCACAGTAACTATTCAACGCGGATGAAGTCGCGGGTAAAAGCTAGTACTAAATAATACGAAATAAAAAAATAAAACAAATTTTACCAGCAGCAAACTACTGGCAAAATGCGCAATTACTGTAGGATCACCCGAGTCGATAAGACTGTGAGCTTTTCACCTCAGGAAACCTTCCATAATATATAGGCTTCTTATATAACCTACTCTACTTAATATAACATATAACCTATTCTCATTTCAAAGGCCGGCGACGTATGTCTTGCCCGCGCTCTCTAAAGTAGATCAATTATTTCATCCTTAGCAATGTGCATTCTTACAAAAAAAAATATACAACCGCATTTAAATTGACTCACTAGTAGGTATCGGAGAGAACGGGTTTCATAAATACTTGAGAAACAAGAATATTGATGATTTGAAAATCTTATTTAAAGTCGTGTCAAAAATGCACCATTAACTCCCGAATCTAATTTTAGGTATGTTGCACGATTCGCTCTCAATCTTATGAATAACTTTTATAACTTGTATAAAACTTTGCTTGTAAAAATTCGATTTATAGATGCCTTAATAATGTTGACAGAAAAAGGGGGCCAAAGAAAAACAAAAGTAAGAATCAATGTAAATCGCTATTAGTTTCGCACGGCTGACATTGGCTAAACAGTTAAAACCTAACGGATATAAGCAAAATTCAATTTACCTGAGTAGTCCACGAAAGGTAAACGTAACGGTCTAATGGTCGACGACCGACAGATTGACTACAAATAACATAATATCACTAATAGACCAATGCTGGAGCCTTTGAAAATGATAAAAAGTGAAAAAAAATCATTGTAGGATGAAACCCATTGGAAAAAAAAAAGAGAATATAACAAATATGAAAGGAAAAATAATTTACGGGCTATCTGAGGTCGGGCAGTGTTTGAAGTTTGAAGTGAGGTTGAAAAAGATATAAAAAAAAAAACAAAAACTTTGTTATTTGAATTTTTCACATAAGTTTTGAGGTTATGTAAAAAAAGTGTGAAAGTTGTAGATCTTTTTATTACGGTCTACAAGTTTACGTAAATACGTCAGTATCGGTAAAGTTGCAATAATTATTAGATTAAAAAAAGAATAATTTGAATATCATTTGTTTTTCATGAAGTACTTTGCAGTATATCGGAGCGTATTGTCGAAAATCGATAAAGGAGTTGTTCCAAAATGAGCCAAATGGCTTTGTACGTTTATTCGATATAGCTTCAGCTTCACTAGCTACGGCGCCGACCGAAACACAATAATGCTTACACATTACTGCTTCACGGCAGAAAAGGCGCAGTAGTGGTACCCATAATCTAATCCGGCATCCTGTCCAAAGGAGCCTTCCACTTTGAAATCAAAATTCCCGGATTGAAAATGCTTAAACTAACTTTGTTCTTCTCTTACTGACACCGCGTTGGGTCCATAACCGTCACGTTTTCGCTTGTGTTGATTTTTTTCTTCTATGTAATAAAATTATCATTTTGACAGAAAGAAAAACAAATGGGGAATAGCTGGAATAACATTTCATTGTCATTATTCAACTCAGCCAGATACAAATACATCCTGAGAGAGGACGGGCCACTAGTTTTCTATATCTCGACAAATTTGTTAGCTTTTACTTTGATCTAAACCGCTGCTTTTTGTGAGTAAAAAATATTGTGTAATGGTTGAACTTAGATATCAGAAAACATATTTTGTTTGTTTTTCTGCTGATTTGTTCCTAATTACAATGCTATTCTCTGAAAAGGCTGAAACGATTTTCAAAACGCTGATAACTTTTTCCTTCACAATGATCTAACAATGTTTTACCTTCATATTTCAATGTGGTGATATAATATGATTATAAATGATCTACTTAGAGCTGTACTTGTTCGGGGCCGTGCAGTATATGGCTTCAAATCTTTGTGACAATGGCGAGAGATTTACTTCGCCCATTGCCTTCACTACAACCGCACAAGCCTACGCTGTGGAATTGAAATCACAAATCGTAGATAATAATAAAAAAAACCTTTTCTTTACTAAAATATGTTGCTCTATCAGAAATTAAAATAAATATTATGTTAAACTTATAATTATCTTTATAGGTTAACATAGTACAGGTTTAAAGTTTTTAGAGTTGACAACAACTAAGTTATATTTACATGTAAAGTTTTTTAAGTCAGGAACCCTTCGCGTGAAGGCTCTTCCAAGGATTGCCTTAGATCGCGATTGTTTTCATCGTGGAACAGCCAATGTGCCTCCAGATAATGCTATGGTATCGTATTATTTATAAAACATTGTAAATATAGTACCGAATTTAACGGACGATGCTGGATTCGAGCCCGCGCCTCTCGTGTTTCGTCCCTGCGCTCTTAACGACTAAGCCATCCATGTATTGCATGATACAGTCAGGTTTAAGCGATGAAAGACCACTGGCGAATGTCCTTTGGGCTATGAATCTGTGTATCGGTGACATGGTTGGTGAGATCTTTATATTTATTAGACAGGGACGTTCGGTCACGTTTGACCGAAAGCGAACATAACGGAACATGACACGATGTTAAAATACATAGTGTTTACGTTTTAGTTGCATTTTATGAAATAATTTTTAATGATTTTTTTTATTTTAATGTTTAATGGATCCAACGATGTCCCACTGGCTCGGAGCGCTACAAAGTGGAAACTGCATTTGCTCCTTAGCCTGGCGTGATGCGTAGCGTCTCTCGTATCTCTAAAGTAAAAGGTCGAGTCTACCTTTTCGCATGCTCTAGTCAAATGTTTGATTGGTCACAGAGAGCAGTTCATATCATTTCCGCACCAGAAAGTGTGGCTCCACTAGTGTTCTTGTCGATAATAAAGGATACTAATTTGATAATCTCAGCGCTGAAGTATTAGTTTAGGAACCTCCCCCGCACGGCCCGGACTCCACCAAGCAGAGGCAGATGAGAGGAGATGTGTGTGTGTGACAGCCAACAGGACTAAGATATTCACATCATGTCTCCACTCTAGTTATTGGATCTTATTTATTGTATAGCGCGACCTTGATGGGGTGGATGTGAAGAGTGCCGGGAACACAAGTTCTGTGGGAACGTGTGAGGCCACGCAGCGCTACCGAGAACAGATGTGAGCAGTTCACCCTCAGTAATTAGACAGAGTGTACTGGGCTCTCAATATTGTTATCGACCTGACAGCCCCCTGGTTACTGAGCCTGACCGCAGTGCTAGGGTGACGGGTTCCAACTGGTGCGTGCAAACATCTGTATGCACGCTCCAGTATCTGTATCTGATGATGAATGAGTTTGTGATGTTTGTTCGAGGGTTTGGATGTTTATATACGTATTTATGAATGAGTATGTATATACATCCCTACTAATATTATAAATGTGAATGTAAGTTTGTTAGTTACGCTTTTACGCCGGCGCTGCTGAACCGATTTTGATGAAATTTGGTACAGCGATAGACTAGAGCTTGGTAAGGGACATGGACTACATTTTATCCCGGAAAAATCCATGATTCCCGCGGGCTTTCTGAAAAACTGAAATTTCGTCGATGAGCTATAACTATACCAATAGTAGATTAAGTTCGCCATCGCAATCTCCCTCGAAATAAGATTCATTCTCATTCAAGAAACGGGAGCGAAAACGGCAACCGGAACTGGAGTGAGACATGAGATAATCTTCAAATCCGAACTTCCGTATTATTTTTAAAAGCCCTTTCTACGCGGACGAAGTCGCGGGCATCAGCTAGTAGTATTATCTTATTTCGTGGTCTGGCGCAGATTGTTTCAAGCTTTGCCTAGTATGGGGCTGGATAATGTTTAAAATATAATATATTTTAGAAGCGCTTACGTTTGGTTCCACACTATAATATATATTTATATATATATATTTGTAATATACAAAATAATAACGATTTTTGTACTTTTCCTTCACTGTTCTGTGAGAGGTTTTTGTAAATTTTCGTGTTGCAGGCTAATCAATTATTATAGAACTCTGCATAGGTGTTGGTTGCCTGCTTAAATTATAAAGATTTTGTTGATATTATGATTTATTGCCTTCAGTGGTAGATTCAATAATAAGACAAGTCTCGCAACTCAGTTTTTCTACCGTAAAAAGTTGTATACCAAGTCGGTCAATTTATTTAGACCCGACCGTTCTGTCTTAAGTTATTACATAATTAGCTAAGCTAACATCAACTTACAGTGACCATATCAATATTGAAAATGTTTTACGTTTTGAATAAATAGATTAATTTGGCCATCGTAGGAAAACACATTGTCGTATAAAAACACAATGCATCTCACGAGCACGGACGAGTAAAAAAAGAAGGACTCCGCGCCGTGATATTAGCAAGTGATGCACCGTTATGCTAGTGTGAGTGCGGTTACGGGCGATACTAGTTACACAATTTTTTCTCCCTTAAATAATCATATATGGCCACTAATACTTTTATATAGTATCGTTTTTACACTTTTCCACAACGCACGACGGCATTTTAAAAATATTTTATTGCGACGCAAACTGATCTGTCACAGACGATGGCAAATCTTATAATAGCGGTCGATCGACTTGTATTAGTGAAAGTGTGTGCGTGGGGCTATGTATTTACTCGTTTACTGGCTTGTTATGGTGCTTCACTGCTATGTAAGGTGACAGGTGACGAGTAATACAGATTATATATATATATATAATTAGATTTTTCGATGCGATGGCCAAGTTAACCTATTTATTTAAAACATAAAATATATTGATTTTAATGAATTGAGATTATCATGCTATCAGTTGGAGATTCCATTGCATCATCAACATCAGCCGAAAGAATCCACTGCTGGACAAAGGCCTCCCCCAAAGATTTCCACGACGATCGGTCCTGCGCTGCCACCATCAAACGTATTCTGGCGATCTTCACCAGATCGTCGGTCCATCTTGTGGGGGGCCTAGCAACACTGTGTCTTCCGGTACGTGGTCGCCATTCGAGGACTTTACTGCCCCAACGGCCATCTGTCCGTCGAACTATAGGCCCAGCCCACTGCCACTTCAGTTTCGCAACTTCGTTCGGTCGGTAACTTTGGTTCTCCTAGGGATCTCCTCATTTCTGATTCGATCTCGCAGAGAAACTCCGAACATAGCTCTCTCCATTGCCCTCTAAGCGACTATGAGCTTTCTCATAATCAATTGCTTAATAAGTTAATATTATTTGGTGCACTGTTGCTAGGTCATGAGCCGTGTTATCAATGTTACATAACACAAACACAGACGCCTGTTGCTAATTCTTTTATCGATCACATTATCGGAATGTCTACTTTTCGTTATCTGTTATTCTCAATCTGCGTTACGTCACTATACAGTAGGTGTGTGAGGACGTGACCAAATGAACGTCAATATTAATCCATCTGCTAACATGTTTCACCTTGTCGATCTGAAGAAGTCGTGAAGCGTTGAAGGCAATTTATTATTTGTCAGATAAGTATTGACTATTGATTAAATATGTGACATAACTGAAGAACTGTGTGATGTGCTTGTCAATAGCCCGGGGAATAAATCGGTTAGACGAATGCGTTACAGTACTAGGTGGGAAGCGCCTTTGCACAGGATGCCGGCTAGATTATGGACACCACAACGTTGTCTATTTCTGCTGTAAAGCTACTGCTTTTCACATTACTATGTGTAAACATTATTGTGTTTCGGTCTGAAGGGCGCCGTAGCTAGTGAAATTACTGGGCAAATGAGACTTAACATCTTATGTCTCAAGGTGACGAGCGGAATTTTAGTGAAGCTCAGAATTTTTGGGTTTTTCAAGAATCCTGAGCGGCACTGTATTGTAATGGGCAGGGCGACTAGTCCATTATTTTCATTAAAAAAAAAGTAGTACTAGTACCAACACTAATCCCTTGGGTGTGGTGGCTCTGCTGCTCCTGTACAGCAGTGAACGTTGCACATTAAATGTGTGCTACTAAATACTGTACATAATCTAAATATATAAAAATGAATTGCTGTTCGTTAGTCTCGCTAAAACTCGAGAACGGCTGGACCGATTTGGCAAATTTTGGTCTTGAATTAATTGTGGAAGTCCAGAGAAGGTTTAAAAGGTGAATAAATAGGAAAATGCTGCTAAATTAAATAAAAACAACAAATTTTTTTTTCCTTTGATGTGTCCATACATCATTTCTATGGGAAATTGATTGACGCACGGTTTGACAGTTCTGCTGTGAAACAATTTCATTACGACAGCAGGGTGCATATTTTACGAAATTATTTTTGATGTTATGTACATATTATTGACAAATTCATATAAAAACATTATTTTATTTATTATATACAGAACAACGTCTGTCGGGTCAGCTCTCAGTCTAATAAATACACCACTAGTTTGACCAAATTAAATTTGGGTAGTGTATGACTTTTGAATTGTAGAAGGGAACTCAATAACTAATTATTTTTAAACAATATTTAATTATTTTTTATCATGCGCTCGCTAAGTAATAATGACTGACAATCATTTTTTTTGATAATAAGACGTACAAACTAACAGCTTAATACAATAAAACCTCAGTATGAATAATTTGTATCATCCTGACAAGCACTTTAAATATATAATTCTTGTCTCATTCACGTCATCACATGACTGAAGACGTGGTTCGGAATATAGTGACGTCACTTCCTGTGTTAAAACAACTGATAATATATAGAGTAGATATTATTTTAGACTAGCTCCGCAACACGCTGTAATCTCACAGTACGAGTTGATTGTAAATATTTGCTTTCGTTTTGGTTTTATCTGAATTCCACCTTCGCACGACACTCCACAAACTTCGACATCATTTTCACCATCTGGATATTATGTGACGTTCCCGTACAGTGCGATTGTCAATGAACTTTGCACCACGTACTTCCAAACTGTAGAATGAACTTCTTTGCAAGATACTTCCAGAACAATGCCAGGTCTTAAGCGGCTTTCCCAAGAAATCACTAGTGGGAAGCTCCTTTGCACAGGATGCCGGCTAGATTATGGGTAACACAACGGCGCCTATTTCTGCCGTGAAGCAGTTATGTGTAAACATTACTGTATTTCGGTCTGAAGCGCACCGTAGCTAGTGAAATCACTGGGCGAATGAGACCAGCTTATCTCTCAAGGTGACGAGCGCAGTTGTAGTGCCGCTCAGAATTTTTGGGCGTTTCAAGAATCGTAATGGGCAGGGCGTTTCAATAACCATCAGTTGAACGTCCCGCTCGTCTCGTACCATATTTTCATAAAAAAACATCGCCAAAATAGCGCATAATTGAAAGCAATTCTTGACGGTTTATATAAAGCTTATATTTTTCCAAAATAAATGTACATCTACAGAATATGAGAAGAAATTTCATTTTTCTTCACATTTCTTTTTTTTTATAGACAGTGCGAAAAAAATCACCAAAAAACTTATATAGTTGGAGCCATGCTATCTAGATAAAAATTGTACGAAAATTCATTAATTGTACACCAATACAATTTAACATGACATATTTTTGTTAGTTTTGTAAAGAAAATTGTATTATGTGTGTAATAAATTAAAAATGCTTCTAATTCTGAATTAAAACTATGGCGATCTTGTGCGAGAGAGGTAACCTAGCTCCGCTCGATTCTTCAAGGCCATTGGTTCGGTCCATAGCCTTAAAAAGTCGACAAAAGACAGTGGAATCAACAAATATTTGTATAATTTTGCAACATGTTGTTCTAATTTTTGTGGACTCTTCGCATGTTTCGCTTAGTATCAGATTGTTATTATCGCGTCGGATGTAATGAATAATTCAAAACAGCTAGTGAATATCCGCTTGCTTCCTTCAACATTATTTTATTCAATCATTGAAATTTTTAGGCGATTTAAAAAAATACAGACATAACATTATTTAAAAAAAATACAAGCATTTCAGTGACGCGAACTCACGAGATTTCACCCAACCAAAAAGTGTCTAACTATTTATCTTAATATTTATTGAGTGCGCCAGTCATGAGCATGTCGGTAACTCGAACACTTAAGATTTTTCCCTACCAATAAGTGCTCAACGCAGATGTTTTCAGAAGTTGAGAATAATTGAGAGAAGAATTGTATTTACCCCGCCATGCGGACTCTATAAATCCATACCATAGGCCACTTAAATCATTTTTTTTGTGTAACAATAGTATAATAGGCCCAATGTAATTGTTATATACGATTTTATGCGACACAACGTTGATATTTTGACTTTTAGGGTAGGACCTACTAATCCTGTCTATCTCATCTTGCACGTTATAATAAATCGGAATAAACTGATTTAAATCGGAATCATTTTAAATAATTTACAGAATGTAATCAGATACTAAAGCTT
The DNA here is from genome assembly GCF_905404315.1 of Leptidea sinapis. Lineage (NCBI taxonomy): Eukaryota > Metazoa > Arthropoda > Insecta > Lepidoptera > Pieridae > Leptidea > Leptidea sinapis. Next base: position 10,182,077 of record NC_066272.1, read on the forward strand.
AAATATGTCCTTACAACCATAAATAGCTTGTATGAAGCCAATAACTTTCACAAAATTAACGATTAATTTAAAACAATTCAAGCGGAGCGAGTCTACTGTCAAAATACTCGCAGCCCGGGCGACTTCGCTTGAGCATGGTCTAAGAGCCCGTGGACCGCAGACCTGCGTTTTTTTATAAAAGCTGAAAGTTTGTCAGCGCATGCTCCCAACACAGGTAAGAACGATGGTCCATTACGGAGTTTAGGTTACAGTGGCTTTGGCAGGTAAACGGTACTAAAGGTGTGCAAAATACCGATCTAAATACATCAAATAATAAAGTGCAATTTTGCGGTATTACCTTCAGAATATTATTAGAAATCACGTTATTCATTGCCAGACACTTAACATCAAAATCAGTTTATTCACGTACCTAGGTCGCGGAAATGACACTTATGAATGTCAAAAAAAAAAAAATTCTTATTGAATCTACCGCTACTTCGTAAAGGGTTGAGCTAATGAGAAGAAGTAGCAAGAAACTCATGGCCACTCTTTTATATCAAGATTTACATTTAAGTACATCGATTAAAAACCATTCAAATTACAATGTAATACGTAAAATGTAAAATGCTGCAACAGACACACTCAAACGTCAAAGTCTTACACGAGTAAGTCAAAAAAGTAAATGTAAATTAATACAAAAGTTATTGAGTACAGTAGCTGCATCATCCACACACACCATAAATAAATAAGGGTATTCTGTGAGCATTTTATAAGAGATTATAAATAAATAAATATGTATATATCCATACATATATATACGTGGCAACCCCTTGCCAGACTAACCCTTAATGTTCATGAAATTATAATTTTAGTTACGTCATAGTATAAAGGCTGATTTTAATATATAATACTTGGGTAATAAGTAGACGATGTTTCCTTATTAGCCAGACACTTTTGATAGTTCACGGGCTCCTGCTCTAGCACGTTACGCGTAAAACCACACCTTCTGTTGCTATAGCGATCAATATTTAGCAACTCTCGGACTCTGTATCAAAATCGCGTGCACTTATCTGTAGATAATATCATCTGACAATCTTATAATACAGTTGCCGCCTCTGTGCGATTGATGGATAAACGTAAAAAATGAGTACATAAAACAAGTATGCAAAAATAATAATAAATGTATTGAACATAGACCGGTATATGTTTTGAACTGTACTCTATCAATTATTCTAATATTTATTTATTTATTGGTAATCGTTAGCGTTACAGTAAACGTTAATAAACAATAATATATAACATAATTCTTAATTCCATTATAGATTACTCATATTCACAATATTATTTTACAATAGTTTTACAACAGGATATATTACAGAACAACTGCCTCTTGTGTTTCTTATTTACTGTGTGTATGTTTGTGTGTGGGTGTGAAAGGGTATGTGTGTGGTTAGTAGATAACAATATGTATATATTTTAAACAAATGAGTAAGGCACTGCTTTAGACTTGTGTAATTTAATAATTTCACGCTTCAATTTATCCTTTTCTAACATGAAGATATCTAGAATATCATAGTTATTATTGTAATTATTTTGAATCCTGCAAATAACCGAGTTTTTATAATAGTTCGTTTTGGTACGTGGTGCAACCAGGAGTTTCGTATGACGTGTTCTATATTGTGGTACATCAAACGATAGGGCACTTAATGATTCAGAACAGTTTGTATTGCCTGACAATTAAGAATGTAGAAACATTACATCTTGTTACATCTTGTTGTTTAATTTGATAGATAATTTCATACTAGAGGAGACTAGAAAAATGCTCATCATATGGAATCTGAATCTGCTAGAAACCGTCATAATCATAATGTTAACACGAGGAACAGACATAAGCTTATAATGCCTACTACTCGGTTAAGTCGAGTTAGTAAGTCTTTTGTGGGACGATGTATATGCTTTTACAACAAGATCCCAGAAAATGTTCAAAACAAAAGTATTGTTATTCAAAAGAATTGTTAAAAAACGCTTGTGTGGTTACTATAACATAAATAACTTTCTTAATGATACTACAGATTGGGAATGGAGCGACTGCTCACAGGCTATTAAATAATAAGTTTAATTGTACAATATTACTTTGTAAACATATTTTTTCGATGAAACAAAAAAGCTCGCTGAGTTTGTTGCGCCCGTTCTTCTCAGGTCAGGTCTTCTCAGGTTTTTGACGTTCACATCCTATTTTGTATAAAAATATTTGAATTTGGAAGTGGTGTGTAAACAATTGCATGATGCTGAATATTTTTAAACATTCACTCCATCGACATTCATTAATACAAGAATATCCGGACGACCGAGCCTTGCTCGGATTTTTAAGAATGTACAAAACTTGAACAAAAAAAAATGTAATAGGACATCTGGATTCGAACCGGGGTCTTCTGCTTTCCGGATCACCCAATGTCCCATCTGAGCTATAATAGTCTTGTATATAGTGGCGAAATTTACCTTTGTATTCTAATGTTATTGTAGCTGTTTCTCATTCAAACATGGATAAAACCATTTTTTTTAAATTGAAACCTAGCTAGATCGATTTATCACCCCCGAAGTCCCCTGCATACTTAATTTTATGAAAATCGTTGGAGCCGTTTCCGAGATTCAGAATATATACAGGGTGTCCCGTAATCAGTGGACCAACGGGATACCCGTGATAGGGGTGGTCATCATCTCTCGAAAACACCAAATTTTACTGTTCTAGGGCCAGTAGTTCAAAAGATATGATTTTTTAAGCATTATTTTGAAAATTCTACCCTTATCAACACAAAAGTTGAAAAAAAATATTTTTTATTTTTATTTTGCCCTGTTTCTTAACTTAAGGTGGCTGAGGAAACATGTGTCTTCACAATTAAATCCATTTTTGTGAATAAATATTGCCAAATTAAAAATTAAAAACCAAAACATGCGCAAATATCAAATAACTAAATTTGCAACGTGATGTTTGAAGCAAGCTAGTGCAAAAAAAATGTATGACAGCCTTGCGGACCATTATTTAAAAAACATCTGCAGTTCATACTGATTCCAAAAAGGTATAACAATATTACATTTTACAAAAAAAAATAACTTAATAACCAATTTTAGACTCCAATTGCGAGAAACATTTAAGCGCTATCTATTCTGAGAATTATTTTGTTATCGAGAGAGAGATAACACAATATGCTATCTCTTTCTCGCTCAGGTACCTTTTTCGTTTACGGGGTCCTATTGGCCGACGCCTATGATCCCCACACCCTAATTTTTCAAATTATTCTTAGTTTCATCAGAGACTTGCTCATAGCTCGTAGCTGCACACGTGTTTTTTACTTCGCTACCATTACGACTCTTTTTTTTGGTGACTGACGCTTGAATTGGACCTTGTTTGTCTTTGTGATTTGGATACTGTTTGCCCGGATTTTATAAAATGCCTAATACCTATACTCCTCGTGAATATGCTGAGATGTATTTTATTTACGGTCTGTGTAATGCAAACGCTCGGCAAGCAGCCCGTACGTATCGTGAGCGCTATCCTAATCGCGACCGCTATCCGGATCATCGAATTTTTCTCCGTGTAAATAACGCGTATTTAGAAGGCAGAATTCCCGGAGCTGCAAACAACGTGGGAAGACCTAGAAGAGTCGATGAACTTCAAATACTGGCCGAAGTGACAGAAGAACCTTCTACGAGTGTTCGTCGTATTTCAAGACGTACTGGTATAGCAAAAACAACAGTACATCGCATTTTAAAAAGAAACAGTTTATACCCTTATCATATTCAACGAGTGCAGGCACTATTACCTGCTGATTATCAACGGAGGATAGATTTTTGTGCAGAGATGCTTCGCCGATGCCGACAAGATCCACTATTTTTCAATTCAATATTATGGAGCGATGAATCGTGTTTTAAAAGAGTTGGAGTGTTTAACATTCATAATTTACATGAATGGGCTGTTGTGAATCCACGTATTGTACGAGAAGATAGATTCCAGCACCAGTTTGGAGTCAATTTGTGGGCTGGAATCTTAGATGGTAAACTTATTGGTCCATTTGAGCTCCCACCGAGGCTTAATGGTGCTCGGTACTTGCAATTTTTAAGAAATGACTTAAGTAATTTATTAGCAAATGTACCACAGGAGGTATGTGAGAGGATGTGGTTACAGCATGATGGCGCACCCGCTCATTATTGCAGACAAGTGAGGGAATATTTAAACGAGTCTTACCCAAGTAGGTGGATTGGACGAGGAGGTACAATCCCATGGCCAGCTCGATCACCTGATCTTAATCCATTGGATTATTTTTTATGGGGATATTTTAAAGAATCCGTATATGAAACCGTTAACGATAACGAAAGACAGCTAAGACAAAAACTGAATGTGGTGAGTGAAAAAGTCAAAAATAATGAAAGGGCGTTAAAAAGTTTAAAAAGAAATTTTATAAGAAGATGCCGGCTATGCCTTAGAGTAAGAGGAAGACATTTCGAACATTTATTATAAGAAATAAATAAAAAAATTCTAACTATTTACTTTTGTTTTATTGTAAATTCCGCCAAGAAATTGCTATCTAATGTTGATTTAAAATAATTATTGTCTTTTATTGTTTCACAATAATGATTAATTATACCTTTTTGGAATCAGTATGAACTGCAGATGTTTTTTAAATAATGGTCCGCAAGGCTGTCATACATTTTTTTTGCACTAGCTTGCTTCAAACATCACGTTGCAAATTTAGTTATTTGATATTTGCGCATGTTTTGGTTTTTAATTTTTAATTTGGCAATATTTATTCACAAAAATGGATTTAATTGTGAAGACACATGTTTCCTCAGCCACCTTAAGTTAAGAAACAGGGCAAAATAAAAATAAAAAATATTTTTTTTCAACTTTTGTGTTGATAAGGGTAGAATTTTCAAAATAATGCTTAAAAAATCATATCTTTTGAACTACTGGCCCTAGAACAGTAAAATTTGGTGTTTTCGATAGATGATGACCACCCCTATCACGGGTATCCCGTTGGTCCACTGATTACGGGACACCCTGTATATATATACAAGAATTGCTCGTTTAAAGATATAAGATTATGTCATTAATGGTAATGTCATTAGGGACTTGGGCGTCATCTTTGTCTCGGACTGATTCTTCAAAAGCTTTTATGATTATATTTGTTCTAAGGGAAATTTGTTATTAGAATTGCTAGAATTAGAACCATTTAAACAATATTATACAATGGCATAATGTGAAGTAGGGGAGACCGAGGGGATTTGAAACAGTATCGATTTCTGGGAAATTAAAACAGTTATCGATTTGGTAGCGTCGCTTTTCAATTACTTACCTCCACGGACTGACGTGTCAAATTGACACTGTCAATTCGCGTCGGTGGATTAGTCGCGTGTTTGTGGAGTTCTGCGTGCCATGCGACAAAAATCGTGAAAGGTATTAAGTTTTAAACGTTTTTTTTTCGATGCCTATATAATAATAATAATAATAAAGGGTCGGTTACAGAAAGCAGCTGTTTTGGGAACGGCACGCATCGTGCGGAAGTTCCTCAGTCTGCCCTAACCACCGGCGGAATTGTCGTGAACCAACGCCGACGGGACTCTATTTTTTATATTTATGTAATGTTATATATATATATATATATAAATGTAGAAAATAAGATGAAATTGTAATAAAGAGAATAATAATATCAATAATAAGATACGTAATACGTTACCAGCCTTTGAGGAAACAGTCAGTCAGTCAGTCGCCAAGGCGTAAAGTTCAAGTTTCAGATCATCTGTAGCCAATAGATTGCAATCTATCCTCAAAGGCCGGTAATGCTGTGCAAAGCATGACTGTGCGAGACAAATGTAATTACATATCGCGCAGTTGTTCAACGTCAGATAACGAGGTATTTTTTTTAAAAGTTTAGGAACAATATAGATCTTGACACCAACTACTAAGGTCCTTTACATTTTTCCTTCGAATTATAAATTCAAATGTTTTTGTTCAAAATAGGATGTGACATCACTTATTGAAAGTAAAAAAAAACTATCACCCATTCCAAAATGAATGCCTCAGGCCTGAGAAGAATGGACGCAACAAACTCAGCGGGCTTTTTTTTCATCAAAAATTTGTTTACGTAATATTGTACAGTTAAACTTATTATTTAATAGCCTGAGGGCGATCGCTCCATTCCCCATCTACCACAGATCATTAAGAAAGTCATTTATGCTATACAAACGTTTTTTAACAATTCTTTTGAATGACGAAATACTTTTGTTTTGATCATTTTCTGGGATCTTGATGTAAAAGCATATACATCGCCCCACAAAAGACTTACAAACTCGACTTAGCTTAGTTTCTAGCAAATTCACTTATGTCCCTATGAACATACATTACATTATCAAGAATATATTAACAGTAATTTTATTCATTGCAAATGCCTACTGTTTCTGTATAAACTTACCAATAAATCCTTTCTTGGCCAGCTCTAGAGTGAACCTTCGCGTGATCTTCTCGAGCTCATGTTCAGAGTACTCCTTGGGGTTGATCTTAATTCCAGCCTTGGCTCCACCGAACGGAACGTCGACACAAGCGCACTTGAAGGTCATAAGAGCTGAAAGGGCCTTCACTTCATCCCGTGTTACGTCTGTTGAGAATCTTATACCTGTAGAACAAATAATAGATTAGTCTATAATTCGATTTCATCAGTAACAGTTGGATGGCTTCAATAAATTTAAACCCTTTTCACTATGAAGCTATGAAAAATTGTTAGTAAACTTATAATCTAATTATTGTGTTAGTAATTAATTATATATACGAAGTGGCATATTATTTTTATTATGTGGGCAACATACGGACAGTAGCCGCTGTCGGCGATAATATAAAACGCCCAAAATATTTTTAGTAGTGAAACTTCTTTACATTGTTTTGATTTGAAACTCGATGCAACGAAAAAGCCAGACGATAAGAGACAAAAACAAGTAAATGTATAATAGAATTCAGCGGGCGAAAGAATGAGATAGGGAGCAATATATAGTGTTTTGGTACCAGGCGCTCATAGTTGAAGAAGAGATTGCCTTATGTATGACGCGAGTATACCATAATATACCTTCAAAAAAAGCGCGTAAACCTTCCTTAAAGGCCGGCAACGCTCCTGAGATTCCTCTAGTGTTGCAAGAGAATGTGGGTGGCGGTGATCACTTAACACCAGGTGACGTACGTCACCCGTACGCTGGTACGTACCAGGAGAACATAAATATGGTAGCGGTGATAGTTAATGTCTTTGATAGCGATTGAAATCACGTGTAGTCCTAGCAACATGTACCAGGACTTCATATGCAGTTTAGAGGTTCATGCACATCTTAAAATTATAATACTGCTGCCAAAAAGTGTTTACCAAACTGAAGTGCAATTGTATGAATTGCTTATTGTATTGAATACCTATGTAATGAAATGTCATTGAATGAATTATTTGTACTCCGAATATATAGGTATTTAATGTTTTTTATTAAAATCAGTTAAGTGGTGATTTTAATGTAAATTTGCATCGGATACAGGGATTCAGTTGATTTAGTTTTTGGCCGCCAAATTTAATTTGAAAATGTGCAGCAGTCGCACTGTATCAACAAAAAGATCACCCTCTTGAATCATTAGTCGAAAATATAAGCTCTGATTATGATGAATTAAATGTAAAATAAATATCAAACTTTGTATCACTATGATCATTACTAAAACCTACAATTATCCTCTTCCCGAAATTTTACATTCTTGAAATTATCTTGAAGCCAAAACATTTAAAGGTTTCATTTCTACCACGTGTGAATTGGAAACATGGTTTTTATTAATATTTTCATGTGACAATTTATGCACAATATATCATTATGTGAAGTTATGCATTCAAACAAACTGAAAGTTTTGGAATTACATTAAAAACACCGTGAAATTGAGAAAAAGAAGATCAGCTGGCCAGACTACGACAAATATTGGTTAACGATGATTAAAACAATAAAGTTATCTAACGCATTATTAAGAAAATTCCTCGTTTAATTTGAGTATTGTAAAAACTTTACTACTGGATGATTCGTATCTTGCCAGTTGCTACCACGGCAGTTCAATTTGGGCCAAGACATCTATTATTAGTTGGCCAGCAATAGAAGTTTTTTCTTGTCATTTGGAAGTATAACACTACTTCATCACAGCTTTGATTTGTGAAATTTTTATAATTGTACAGAAGACAACTTTGTTGTGTAGGTATTATTTTATTAAACGTACCCAATAAAAGAGTTTATGAGAAGCCCGCTGAGTTTCTTGCGCCCGTTCTTCTCAAGTCTGAGGCATACTTTTTCGCAAGGGTACCAGTTTTTGACTTTTAAATAAGTGATAAAACATCCTATCTATATCTTTATATATATATTTCTTGTGTGCGTGTGTATGTCACTGAACTCCTCCTAGACGGCAGGACCGATTTTAATGAAATTTTTTTTGTGAGTTCAAGGGGAATCGAGGATGGTTTAGATTTACAATTGATTATGCCCTGTGCTGCCTCGGGGCGTAAAAAGAATAGGGTAGTCCCAGGTCCAAGGGTGTCGTAAGAGGCGACTACGGGCTTTTTGAAAGTGGGAGAGTCACGCTGCTGTCTTATGACGTCAGCACAATCGGGCCAGACTCGTCCGGGTTACTTACCACACTCGCACAGAATACCGGCGTGAAGTAGCGGCCTAGTGCCGCTATGTTTCGCATAGGTTAGTGTCGAGGACCGGAGGCCCCCCCCCCCCCCCCCCCCCCAACAAAATATGAGAGCGGTCCTAAAAAATAAATTACCCCAGGAGGGTACCGGCTCTTGTAGAGCCGGAGAATCCCTCCCCGAGCATTCGCGCTCGGGCTGCCCCTCGTATTCTGGGGAGGGCACAGTACCGCGTATGTCACAGGACAAACAGGGCAGCAACACCACGGCACCCCGCTCCACGCTTAATGTGGACTTTTGTAACATCCGGGGAATTCACTCCAACTTAAACGCCGTCCACCACCACCTTGAGACGGCGCAGCCGGCCTTGTGTTTCCTTACGGAGACGCAGATATCTCGACCTAGCGATACGTCATATTTAACGTACCCCGGGTACAAAATTGAGCATAATTTCATGCCTCATGCCGGGGTATGTGTGTACGTTAGGGAGGATATCTGCTGTCGCCGTCTCGGCAATTTTGAGGGTAGGGGCCTGTCTACTCTCTGGCTCCGCGTAGATTTAGAGGACCGCGTCCGCATCTATGCGTGTGTCTACAGGTCCCATAGTGGTAACGCAGAAACGGATCACCTCATGGGCTGCGTTCAAGCGGCATTTGATGACGTGCTTGCTCAGATCCCCTCCGCTGAAATCGTAGTCTTGGGTGATTTCAACGGGCACAATGCCGAATTGCTTGGATCACGTACCACAGACTACGCAGGGCGATCTGTGCATAATTTTGCATTGGCGTATGGTCTGTCCCAATTGGTTGAGTCGCCGACGCGGCTCCCGGATGTGGATAGCCACATGCCGTCCTTATTAGATCTTCTGCTGACTACACATCCCGATGGTTACCAGGTCTCTCTCGACGCCCCTCTCGGAACGTCCGACCATTGCCTGGTCAGGAGTGTAGTGCCTATCCGACGCCAACGTCGCAGACCACCAGCGACCCGCCGCGTTTGGCACTACAAGTCAGCAGATTGGGATAGGATGCGTTCCTTTTTTGCATCCTACCCTTGGGGCAGGGTTTGTTTCCTTTCAGATGATCCTAGTGCCTGCGCCGTTGCAGTAGCCGATGTGATACTGCAGGGCATGGATATTTTTATACCAAGCTCTGTAGTACCGATAGGTGGCAGATCACAGCCCTGGTTCGATGCGTCAGTTAGAGCAGCATCTGACTGCAAAAAACAGGCGTATCGAACTTGGGTTGCGGCGCTGGGCTCAAAGGATCCGAACTGCAAAGTTCTGAAGAGGAAATATAACCGTGCCTCCAGATTTTTTAAGCGGCAAATCACCCGTGCTAAATCGAAGCACGTCGTCAAAATTGGCGAGCAGCTTTCCAGTTACCCGAGCGGAACACGCAAGTTCTGGTCGTTGTCGAAAGCTGCTCTTGGTAACTTCAACCAGCCGTCCATGCCGCCGTTGCACGTGAGGAATGACACCCTGGCCCATACGGCAAAAGAGAAAGCCGATCTCCTGTGCACTCTTTTTTCCTCCAACTCGACTCTTGACGACACCGGAAAAACACCGCCGACCATCCCGCGGTGTCAGAGCTCCATGCCTGAAGTACAGTTCCGACAGAAAACTGTTAGGCGAGCTCTGTTTTCGTTGGACGTCAGGAAGTCGAGCGGGCCGGATGGCATTTCTCCAATCGTGCTTAGAACGTGTGCCCCTGAGTTGACGCCGGTGCTAACGCGTTTATTCCGGCACTCTTATTCAAAAGGCGTAGTCCCTGATTCATGGAAGTCAGCCCTTGTCAATCCGATCCCAAAAAAAGGAGACAGTTCGGATCCGGCAAACTACAGGCCTATTGCTATTACCTCCCTACTCTCCAAAATTATGGAGAGCATAATTAACCGCCAGCTCTTGGTATACCTTGAGGGTCACCAGTTGATCAACGACCGGCAGTACGGCTTTCGCCATGGTCGGTCGACTGGCGATCTTCTGGTATACCTAACACACAGATGGGCGGCGGCTATTGAAAGCAAGGGGGAAGGCCTGGCAGTTGGTCTGGATATAGCGAAGGCCTTTGATCGTGTATGGCACAAGGCGCTCCTCGCAAAACTTCCATCATTTGGGCTTCCCGAGAGCTTATGCAAGTGGACCTCCAGCTTCCTCACTGGGCGCAGCATACAGGTCGTTATCGACGGTTATTGCTCGAATCCCAAGCCCGTGAACGCTGGAGTGCCCCAAGGCTGTGTGCTATCTCCCACGCTGTTTCTTCTGCATATCAATGATATGTTGGACACCGCCAACATACATTGCTATGCAGACGACAGCACTGGTGATGCCGTATACACGGGCCATGCAGGTCTCTCTCGGGAAAAGGTCGACCAGTGCCGGGTGAAACTTGTGTCTTCTATCGAGTCCTCTCTCGAGAAGGTCGCGGAATGGGGTAAGTTGAACCTTGTCCAATTTAACCCCCAGAAGACTCAAGTTTGTGCGTTTACCACTAAAAAAACCCCATTTGCCGTATCACCGCTCTTCGAGAACACTTCCCTTAAAGCCTCGCCTAGTATCGGAATACTGGGTCTCGAAATCTCGAGCAATTGCCAATTCCATGGCCATCTGGAGGGCAAAGCCAAACTGGCTTCAAAGAAACTGGGCGTCATAAATAGAGCACGGCAATACTTCAAGCCGGCCCACATTCTAGCGCTCTACAAAGCGCAGGTCCGGCCTCACATGGAGTATTGCTGTCATCTCTGGTCTGGCGCACCCCAGTATCAGCTCGATCCATTTGACCGCGTGCAACGCAGAGCAGCTCGAATTGTCGGGGACCCAGTACTCTGTGAACGACTGGATCACTTGGCGTTGCGTAGAGACGTCGCTTCATTGTGTGTCTTTTACCGCATTTATCACGGGGAGTGTTCCGAAGAGCTGTTCAACCTGATTCCTGCCGCCGAATTTCACCTTCGTACGACACGCCACAAGTTACGATATCATCCCCACCATCTGGATGTGTGGCGGTCCTCCACAGTGCGGTTTTCGAGGAGCTTTCTTCCTCGTACCACGAAGCTGTGGAATGAGCTTCCTTGTGCGGTGTTTGCGGGACGATACGACATGGGTACCTTCAAGAAAAGCGCGTACACCTTCCTTAAAGGCCGGCAACGCTCTTGTGATTCCTCTGGTGTTGCAGGAGAGTGTGGGCGGCGGTGATCACTTAACACCAGGTGACCCGTACGCTCGTTTGTCCTCCTATTCCATAAAAAAAAAAAAAAAAGAACTACCTCCTAAACGGCTGGACCGATTTTGATGATTTTTTTCTTTGTTTCAGTGAATTTGAGATTGGTTTAGATTCTCAATTCCGCCCATATAATATAATTCTCTTGCTCATGTGTATGTTAGTGAACTGCTCCTAACGGCTGGACCGATTTTTCAAATTTAAGACATGTGTACAGGACAACGTCTGTCGGGTCCACTAGTAATATATAAAAATGAATTGCTGTTCGTTAGTCTCGCTAAAACTCGATAACGCCTGGACTGATTTAGCTAATTTTGGTCTTGAATTATTTGTGGAAGTCCAGAGAAGGTTTAAAAGGAAATGAATTAATATGAAAATATTTTGAATTAAATAAAAACAACAATTTTGTTTTTTCTTTAATGTGTCTCCCGTCATTCAGTAATCAAATTGAAAGAATAGTTTAAAATGAATAACTAATTAGAATCTCTATCTTTCTAATTTTCTCAGGAGGTAAAAAACAAACTTAATTTTAGCTACCTGTAAACTTTGTCACATAACTGATTTACTACAATTGTTAACTATGATTGCAATACAACGTTTGCTGGGTCAGCTAGTTTTTAATAAATATATTTGACTTGGAATTTGATGTGGATAGTACGCAGTGGAACGGTTTAACAGCATAGTAGCAAAACTAGTTGGTGGTTCAAAAAGGACAGAACCTTAGAGATTCTTACCAGGTTTCATTTAACTCGCATAAAGCCTACAAAACGCCTAGTCAGGGTGGTAGTCACAAAGGCAAAAAAACCTCTTAGAAATGAGGCAACGAAGAAAGATGAGACAAATGAGTCATGAGAAAGATCAGTGGAAAAACAAACAGACTTCTTCTTTCAAAAAGAAACGACTGGAACAATGGAGAGCAGTGTAAAAAAACTGACATGCCGCAAGAAATATTTAAAAGCGGAAAAAAACGAACTTTTTAGCAAATCTAAATATGAGCGGCGAGAAAGGTGTTTTTTGTATTAATTTGAATTATAATTTTCTGTAATTAATGTATGATGAAATTAAATTAATTTTATTTATTCTATTGTTAGTAACCTTTGTTTTTAACCTGTTATAAGTAAAAACTGTAGAATCATGTAATTATTATATCTTTATATATATAATTCTTGTGTGCGTGTGTATGTCACTGAACTCCTCCTAGACGGCTGGACCGATTCTAATTAAACTTTCTGTGTGTATTCAGGTGGATTCGAGAATGGTTTAGATTCACAATTGAACTACCTCCTAAACGGCTGGACCGATTTTGATGATTTTTTTTGTGTGTTGCAGTGAATTTGAGATTGGTGTGTGTCTTCAGGTGGATTTGAGAATGATTTAGATTCACAATTGAACTACCTCCTAAACGGCTGGACCGATTTTGATGATTTGTTTGTGTGTTCCAGTGAATTTGAGATTGGTTTAGATTCTCAATTCCGTCCATATAGTGTATTTTAGAGGACTCCTTCTAACAGCTGGACCGATTTTTCAAATTAAAGACGTGTGTCCGAAATTTCCGACAGAAGGTCTGTTGGGTCCACTAGTAATAACTATAAAAAAAATAAATTAATTATGTATGTATTGTAATTTACTTAAATTCAATTTAATCGTGATTTAATTTTTAAAACATATAAATTTTTTACTTTTTAATGTACTTGCTTTTTATGTAAGAATGTTTTTTGCGCCTATAATTGAGGTAGCACTCAACTTGTATTTTTGTCTATATTTTTTTTTGCATGAATTAGTGTATTCTTTGTTGGTGCAATAAATAAAAAAATAAAATAAAAGCTGTAGAATCCACAAGGAAACTATACTGCAGAGTGCATCGGAATAATAATAAAGAGAAAAATTTAAAGAAATAAACATTTTGACTGTTGCTTCTCAATACATATTTGATAATGTTGTATCTTCATAAGCACATTGAGGAATTTTCTAGAAACTGTGACATTCATAATGTTAACACGAGGAACAAACATAAACTTGTGTACTCGAGTTAGTAAGTCTTTTGTTGGGCGATGTATATGCTTCTACAATATGATCCCAGAAAATGTACAAAGCAAATGTGTTACGAAATTTAAAAGAATTGTTAAAAAAGTTTGTGTGGGAAAGGTTATTATAGCATAACGATTTTCTTAATGACACCACGGACTGGGAATAAAGCGAACACTCTCAGGCTCTTTAATTATAAATGTTTATTGTACGATATCACATTGTAATCTATATTTTATATTAAAAAAAAAGCCCGCTGAGTTTCTTGCGCCCATTCTTCTCAGGTCTGAGGCACTCTCTTTTGAATGGGTGGTAGTTTTTGACGTTCAATAAGAGATTTTAAATCCTATGATGAATAAAAATATTTGAATTTGAAATAAGAAGGAGGTAAGAGAACAAACGAGCGTACGGATCACGTAATGTTAAGTGATCACTGCCGCCTACATTCTCTTGCAATACCAGAGGAACCACAGGAGTGGCAATGAGTTTCTTGCCATTGATATTCAAAAGAGTCATTTCTTTGACCCAAATCAAATCAAAATCAGTTTATTCACGTAGGTCACGGAAATGACACTTATGAATGTCAAAAAATAAAGGCCAGCCATCGCCTCCCTCGACCATATTTTAGTCCCACGTCGCCGCCACAAGCAGTGACATTTAAGCGAGGATGATGAAAACTGTCACAAGAACTCAACTAAATAACAAAAAAACAAGAATGTTCATCTAAAATATATTCAACAACACTCACTAAACACCTCTACTTATAATTTGACCGTTTTGCTTTTACTATAAACTACTTGATAAATTTTCTATATGAGGGCCCCATTGGAGTTTGGCATCTAGCGTTATTCCAAGAAAAACAGCGGGTTTCAACTATATCTAATTTCACGTTTTTAAGCTGTATATCGATTGACACTTGCTTAACTAAGGTAAAGTAAATTTAATGCATTTCGTTTTATTAGATACCATTAAGTAACAAGTTATAAGCTCAAAATAATAATATTAAGTTGATTTATGACAGCAAGTGCGTATTCCACGCATTGCCCGTTTGAAAATGTTGTATTGTAGGGACAATAGGGCAGTAACGAACATTTTATGTAGTGTTGTGTGTACAAAGAATATTTAATCTTTCTTTTATTAAACTTGGTGTTTTCAGCGATTTGTTATCGATATCAGAGCTATGATTAAATTCATTCCACGTACTTAATGCCGTGTGACTGATGATGTGAATAAGATTATTTTCTAGGGCTGTTCTCTCTAATATCGATAATTCCCCAAACTAATAATAAACGACTAACTAAGCCGAAAAAGTCCTATACATATTCCATCGTAAATATTGTTTGCAGGGACTTTGTTCATTTGACCTAAATATATTATTAGACTGAAATTCTTCTGTCACGGTTTGTTCTTATTATGTAATGGGTAGTATTGAAATCATCGAATACTAATTCGAGTTACTAAGTTCCTTGTTGGGCGATTTATATGGTTTTACAACATGATCCCAGAAAATGTACAAAACAATTATGTGTTACTTAATTCAAAAGAATTGCAAAAAATGTTTATGTGGTAAAGGTAACTAAGTTTAATAACATAAATTACTTTTTTATGGTACCACACCATGGGAATAGAGCGATGAATATTTATTTAAAAAAAAATGGCCCGCTGAGTTTCTGCGCCAGTTCTTATAAAGCATATTATAATATTTACAACCGAGTGTTAAATTTTCACATTCAATAAATAATTTACAATACAACTTGGATAAAAATATTTGAATTAAAAACCTAGGGGTGTCAAAAATACTAATTATGGTGTACTGAAGTACAAAGTGGACGAAAGACTGATGCAAACACAAATATCGAAAATACGAATTGTTTAGCGAAAAAAATTCTACAAAACAATTTTACAGCTCACATTATATTCAATGTCTGGCAAATATTTTATTACAGCGCTAGACACTAACCCCCTTATTCATAATGGTCCGCTAACTTTAAACAGCCGCTAAGGAGTGTTTTTTCTCATTCTGACTTGGGTCAATAGAAGAAGACAGAGTGAGAATTAGCAATGCTTTAAGTTAGCAGACTATTATGAATAAGGGGGTAATTGAGTTGTTTTATTTATCATGTTAACTCCTGTAATTTTATAGAAATATATATTTACTTTAAGCTTTATAATATTACTGAATTAAACAGAATTCCCAAGGATTAACCAGGCACCACAAGCGGCGCCCGTTCAAGAGAATGATGCACGGACCAGCAATTGCTTCCCAAGCATATCTTAGGGAAAGTAACCAGGCCGCCACGAGCAGAAAATATATATTTTAATCAATAGTAGGTATCTACTACTGATTAAAATATACTGATAAAGACTTAATAATGATAACTAGATTAAAACGCGTTAAAAAATGATAATGATATCATTCTGAATGGAATGATATGATTTCAATCAGTTTTAAAATTTTCAAAGTATTTAAAATAGATTTAAGTGTGAATCTACGCTTGTGGACATACCTAGTATTAAAAATGGAGGTGGGTAAACTAAAAAGAATAAATAGGGGGTGCCTCAATGAATCCTACGGCAGATGAACAATCGAAAATAATGAAATATGTAAATTATTATGTAATCACAACATCATCTGAGCTCTATGATCGGCAGTTACTGACAGTCATTGAAAAATGACAATCCAAATTTGAGTAGGGTGGCACAGCACAGGGGTGCCCGTTAGGGCCATTATTATAATTCGTACATCTTTGCAGCTGTCGTTTCTAGCTGTTGATATCCACAAAAACCGACCATATTATCGGGTCCGTCAGTTATCTCACCGGGTGATAATATTATTAATATTATATTCACACCTCCTGCTCGACAATTACAATGTCATAATAAAAACAAAATCCATTTAAAACGTACAGGTATAATTTTTTTAATACTGGCCTCCGTAAATAATAATTAAAACGATAAATACCTCGAGAGATATATTATAAGTTTGATCACAATTCATAGAGAACAAAAACAAAGCCAGGGCCTTTCATAGGCCCGCAATAGTATTATTACTGTTTGATGTACAAAATAATAACTTTATAAACGCACATTTTCATTTCCTCGCAGGTTTAAGAGGTAGAATATTTACCTATAAGTAAGCCTAAGTCTTCGGAGGCTTCACTCAGAATCCAATATGGCGTCCTTCATAATGTAGAAGTATAATCTACCATGTGACGTATTTTGTTGAATAGCAAAATATCAAATTGCCGACCGACAATCAAAACGAAATTGTATAGATATCCTAGGATTAGTTGTAGATCGCATAAATCGTTTTAGCGAATTATACATTACATAATGGTGATACGAGAATGACGTCACAGCCACGCCCCCTGTTGCCTCCAGCAACATAGTTAGGCCACGTTCGACAAGCAAGAGGGCTGACGTGGACAATGCTTTTATCAATTCTCTAAACGCTAGAACATTGAAACTATTCGTCCGTATCAACAATTTGATTGGTGTGCCTGCGTTTGGTTATTTATAACCATGAATGTTATTGCCCCTCGGTACAAGAGATTGTTTCCGAGGTGCAAATTCCATAACTAACATAAAATAGATTCGCGACTGCCCACAGCAGATCTGATTCGGTCGGATATCGGTAATGTTTGCGCGCTTAGTGTTCTACCCTCGACGACGTGACATTATTCAGGGTCTCGGTATTGTCGGAAGAAAGCCAGTATGCGGGTTTGTACTTAAATCCTGCAGATAGACGCTTCAATAATAGTAGTAACGTTCGTGCAGTATCGAGAACTTGGTACAAACCCAGATCCACGATACTCCAACCATCGCCAGAGTCTATCATTTCGTTTTCCATTACAGTCCCAGTAATAGTCAAGCGCCTTTATGCATTTATGTGGTGTTAGGAGGTAAACCCACTTACCATTCGGTTATCCATTGATTACAGACTTGAAATGGTATTTTAAATAAGATTCAAATCAAGTTGACCACCCCCACGTAGATGTGACACGTCATGTGTACTTGCTAGACACGATTATAATACTAAATACGCCGACAAAATTTACCTTATTATGAATATTGACTAGTCTAAATGCTGTTACAACATAAAAACTGATATTATATTAAATTTATTTATAGAACGCGTTAATTATGTTAGAAACTTCGGTCAATTCCCACCACTTAATATATTTTTTGAGGTTAATATAAAATCACAATAGAAAGGGGTGTTTTAGAAAACAGAATTGCCTTGCACAACGTGGATATGGAGACATGGGTCATTCAAATTCAAATATTTTTATTCAAAATAGGATGTGACATCACTTATTGAAAGTCAAAAAACTACCACCCATTCCAAAATGAATGCCTCAGACCTGAGAAGAATGGGCGCAACAAACTCATTGTCAAGGCAGTTCGAAAGCTACGTATCAGTCGTATATAGTACTGTCGATAAATGTAAGTACCAAGAGCTGTTTGACCTGATTCCTGCAGCCAAATTCTACCTTCGCACGACACGCCACAAATTATTATATCATCCCTACCATCTGGATGTGTGGAATTTCTCCATAGTGCGGTTTTCAAGGAACTTTTTTCCACATACTGAATGAGCTTCCTTGGGCGGCTTGGACGATACGACATGGATACACACTTTCCTTAAAAAGCCGAAAACGCTACTGTGATTCCTCTGCTCTTGCAAGAGAATGTGGGCGGCGGTGATCACTTAACACCAGGTGACCCGTACGCACGTTGTCCTCTTTTTCCATAAAATAAATGTATCAACACATCTTCTGTCGAAGATCATTAAAAGATCGATAGTAATATTAGGTTAGTCATACTTTTTCACGTTTAATAAGTGATTTTAAATCCTATTTTGGATAAAACTATTTGTATTTGAATTAAAAATTACACATTGAAAATCTAGGATGTACAATAAGTAATTTTGTGTATGTGTAAATATGCCATTACACAAGAATATGTTGAGAAGCGGCATATAAAATGTTTATTTCTTTAAATTTTTAATGCTTTTACTTCTGTTAAAGCCAGAATTATCCGAAATCCTAAAAGGAAACAAAAAAAAGCCCTCTGGGACTCGAGAATTTAGCGTATCAGCAAAGAACACCTGAAGTTTGGGGCAACAGGTCGATCTACGGGTCAGGCCCTAAATCAACCCTACAGTTAGAAAGTGACTCGATCAGATTGTTTGCAGTAAAGATTCGCGGGTGAAACGTACTATTTGTCCTATTCACTGACGAAAATGTTTCGGACTTCATAAGAGCGCCCTCGTCCGGTCCAGTCCCATGTAACCAGTTTTATTCAGAGTACCTACATTACGTCATATAAAAAAACATTCTTATTTGAAACAGCACTTATGATGAGACAAGGAACTTGATAATGTTGTTCGTTGTCTTGGTGGAATTTATTAATTAAACGCTCCTGCTACCCGGAATACTATGCAGTTGAACACGAAAACAGATGCGTGTAACTCTTGCTCGTCTTGTCAAAATACAATTTTTATTGCTCCAAACTTCAGGTGCTCGATAATTATTTAGGTAAAAGGTACTAATAAGCATACATTTCGGCCATATTGGTTTTTACGCCTACCTGCTCTTCTGCTTATAATGATACTTACTTAAATGTAATAATTCTTTTTTCCGCGAAAAGTCTAAGATCATTATTCATTACTTTATATAGTGTTCTAAGAATACATTGGGACATAGAGGTAGGTACTTATTTCTTTAGGAATATAATTATATTATATAATTATGTCAGAGTACTTACATGGTCTATATTGAATATTTAATGAATTACAAAAAAATAACAATGAAAAAGAACAAACGATCATTACTTGTATTACTATTGAAGGAGATTTTGTACATGTCCATATAAGTATCTAATTAAACTATACAAAAAAGGGTACAAATTGCTCTATTTTATCTGCAAAGTTAATTACTTTGTTTTTTTTTACCACACCCGGTATCTCGGACAGTCAAGTGAGTTTTAATTTCTTGAGATTACATGAGTAAGTACCTAAGTTGAGGTATTATAACGTAAGGATGAGATTTGTGAAAGATTATAATATTAAACACAATGATCTAACGTTGCTTGGTTAGACACCATTTTGTTAGGTACGTACCTACCTACTAAGATTATAGGTATTAAAAATAGAAACAAAGTTAATCTTTAATCTGCTGGTATTCGCATTCACGCGTTATTGGCGAGATTACATTAATATTATGTACAATGTAGGTAGGTATTTGTAACAAGTATGTACAATATGTTAGTTATCTAATTCAATATGTAATGATTAAAATAAACATGAATCTGATTTTGCAAGTCTAAACACGATAAGTAAAAATAACCCGATCTTATGTTGTAACCTAAAAATAAACAATATTAATAAAACTAACATATTGTGAAAGACCAACTTTACCACACGCTCAATAAAGATTAAGTTGGCGTTTTTAATTTATCTTATAAAAATTAATAAATCGGGTAATACATAAATACAATTGGAAAAGGATTTGGTTCCGTCCAACCTGAACATTTACTTTTAGTGATATGGTTACCTACGTAACACGGGCACGGCACAAGAAATCACGTGTTTCGCGAGCTATTAATATATCATTAGCTTGTACAACCTGACAGCCGACAGCGGGTGATGTACCCGCTACCCACGTAACTGTGATGAGTGATTTAATCTTACCTCCTTTTGTTGGGGTCCTGTGCGAGGAGTGTTGAGCTCTGTATCCAAGAATCATTTCATAATCGCCAGAATCACGCCTCAGTGGGAATTGAATTTCTAAGATATGATCACAAGGCTGCATCAGTTTCAGGATACCGGCTACTTTCTTCTTTTTCTCCTCAATGGATACTCTTGACTTCATGTCCTCCACGAGCTTATCTTCGACAACTTGGCATGCCCTATGAAAGAAGTATTCCACCATATCGAAAAATCGAGGATTCGAACTGGTTGGAATTTCTTTAAGCCTATCAGGAATCTCATGGCTCGCGTAAGATCGGCAGCAAACGTTCACTGCGGCGGGCGCTATTCTGAGGACACTACTGACTGCCTCATTTTGAATTGTGTTTTTAAGAGGCGGAGCTACAGTTCTCGCGATGGTTTTAAGATGTAACATTGTTACTGGTTTAAGTACACTTTCTGGTCGAGATAACTATCGGGCCGCCCTACACTCAGAACACACGATTTATATAACAACTGCAGAGACGACCCGCGACCCGCCCCGATTGATTGCGAGACTGCGACTCAACTACTTATACTATGCCGTATGCGGCGATCTATACACTCAGCACTACAATACAGGCCATTGATAAAACAGTAGCTACCTGCGTGACAGCCGAGTGCCGCCGCCTGACGTGTAAACCGTGACAATCTTGCATCTCTTTCTTACACTGGATAACAGATAACAAAACAAAATATTCTATAATTTATGAAATTCATGAAAGTACTAATACTAATAGATAATATTGTTTCAATATTGTTCTCCGTTTATTCAATTTTATAACACGATTATAACGTACAAAAGTTATTTTTGTTATTTTCAACCAAAGATACTCTAGTAGTCATACGAATATATTAACCTTTCCGCATCAGCGCGCTCCGGATCTCGCTGTACACTATAGATCGGCAAGCTTCCGGCATTTTCGCGGCATTTTCCCCGTGTGTATTATTTTACGTGTAGTTATAAAATGCTTATAACTAGGGTGATTTGAGTGACTGTCACTGAAAGCTATTGAAACAAGCTATAAGACCATGTATAAATTATTCATATTGTCTTTCTTTTTTATTTCACAAAGACTTTTCATTCGAAAAAAAGTGTAAAAATAGGTATATTTTAAAATAAATATTGTTATTATTGTTAATTACTTGTTTTATTTATTTCCTTTTATGTTTTTGTAATGAATAGTATATGTTAATTATAAAATTAAGCTTAAATCTCCACAAAGAACGATCTTCGTGTAAAGTCTTGATAACGACCGCTCGCTGCGCCGGCCGGGAACAAGTGGACACATAAGTGCTTTGTCCGTAAAGCTATGACGTCGAATATTGGTGGCCTTGAATCGTAACGGATCGAAATGTGTTTGGGAATTCACTCGTTCATAACTGCGTAGGCAAATAAACCATCTTGTACACCTAATAAGGGTGAAAACTGGATGAGGTAAAAGAGTGCCCCGCGGCACAGCCGCTCTCATTGTTTTTTGAATTACCAGTGCCCGCGGGCACGGCTGATGCGGAAAGGTTAAGGCCACGTCTACACGATTTTGAACGCTATTTTGTCAACGTCAGAATGATGAATGCTACAGCTGTCATTCGCTATTATGACAGTGAGTTCAAAAATAGTAAATTCGAATCCATCGAATGATCGTTAATCAAACTCAACAGCAACAGTACAGTGGCTGCATGAGACTGTTATCTAATTGATTGAGTAAACAAACAAGAATGGTGCAGCATTTGAAATAGGTAGTCATATAGAAAGGTAAGTATAGACCGTATGTTAATTGTTATGTTTATATACAAATGTCATGATGCAATTGAATCCTCTCATGACAAATTTATCTAATATGCGTCGAAATGAGTTGCACTTTTATTTACTTTACGGCGTAGAAGCGGCAAATGGTACAACAACAATAATAATTATTGTTAGTATTCTTTTAATTTTTTTTTTGTATTTGAAATATTGTACATTTTACATTCTTTATTATTTTAGCGTAATTATGGATATTTATGAAGAATATTCCTGGAAATTCAACAATTTGCCAGATGAGCTTATAATTTCGATTTTCAAATATCTTTCCATAGATGATCTGTTAACATGCAAATGTGTTTGCGTAAAGTGGAGGAGACTTTCTCTGGATCCCATGTTATGGAGGAGACTTGTGATTGTATATTCCGGAAAGCCAGGTCAAAGTGAAGTAAACGAAAAAAGTTTAAGAATAATAAAATTACACCCCAATTTAGTTTACTGTTTGAAAATACAATATGAATATAATTATTCCATAATTCAGTCCATGATGGCCAAATGTAAAAATATAATTTCTTTTGAAGTTGTGGTGTGTCGAATCAAAGAAAAATTTAAAGATGATATTAAAAAGTGGCCTCACCTAAAAAAGCTTAATTTGAAGAACACAATGCCTTTCGAAGCCATTACATGGACTATTTCTTTTGATCACTTCAAAGAGTTAAAATACATAGCTTTAGCAGAGTTTGGACTTAATTCTTCAAACTGCGAGACATTATTAGATTGTACTTGCTTGACTCACATAAATATTGAAAAGATCAAAGATTTGGAATTGGATTTCATAAAAAAATTGATTGATATGAAACAGTCCAAACTAGAAACATTGCATATTTATGGTGGGTCATCGGTTGATGATAGCTGTCTGCAGGATTTGACAAAGTGTCCAAAACTGAAAGATTTAGCCATATTAAGGTGTGAAAATCTAACAAATAGAGGACTAATCCATTTGGCCAATTTGAATCATATTGAGCGTCTTCAGATCTGGAATAATAATAACTTTACAGAGATTATGTTGTTAAAAACTTTACAAAGTCCAAACTTAATAACTTTAAAAAGTCTTAGTATGTCCAGAATTAAACACATATCCCCTGCTGCTATAGACACAATATCAGAACATTATAAAAATCTCAAATTTCTAGCCTTATACCAGTGCCCGAGAGTAATTAACTCTATTTATGGAAAACAATTAAAAGCAAAGTTTAGAAATATTGATGTTGTTCTATATTAACAATGTCAATGTTTGATAAGGCATTATCTATACGGATATAAGTTTGTGTTCAGATAAGGGTCATGACATATTAACATAAACCATTGTAGCTGACCTATTTCTATAAATAAATGAAACAAACTTTGGCCACAAACTGGATGTATTTACAAAATATTCTAAAACAACTGTGACAATGAAAAATAAATGAGAACATTATGTATATACTGATGTAACGCAACTTGAATGTTCTTTGTGTTCCTATTATATATTTTCCATCTACTGTTTGTTACAATAATTATATTAATGAAATACAATAATATTATGTGAATTTTCGTAAATGTACATCAAAACAAAAACACTACCTAGATATTATAATAATTCTAAAATTTTTACAATCTACTTAGTATTACATTTAAATATAGATGGTAATTCAAATGATAACATCTAGGGAATATACCATAATATGTTAAGTGTATAAAAATATAGAATAAGTGTTACATACTTAACATTGTAGTTTTATTTCAAACAATATCACAGAAAACCAAGTACATCTTATAACAATTTTTTGATGTTTTTTAGGAGAAGACATGGTCGGTAAATCAGAGATTTCATTAGATCTGTTTTATATACAATTTCTAAAATGTTTGCTACATAATATTTATTAATGAAATATAATAATTTTTTAATTAGGCAGATATTATGATTGAAACCATACCTATCATCAAGATTACTTCGAATATAAAATAAAATATTTATAAAATCGTAAATACCAACACTTTTGAATATTGTGAAACATATCGCATTAGTTAAAACGTTTACTACAATAATACCCAATTCATATTTCACTCTCCAGAGTCGGAGGGTAAGATTCTTTCCTGCCTATTTCGAAGATGCTAACAGCAACATTGCCTATTAATATGCCTATATATCATGTGACTTAACATGGAGTTTAGTAGAGCACATTAATAGGCGAAAACGCTTTAGTGATGGTTTCTCTGGTGTTGTATCGTCTGTAGTGATGTATCAGTGTTGTGGCACTGGGCAGAGATGATCACTCACCATCAAGTGGGTGACGGGTTTGTTTGTTTTGTTTTATATATCCCGAAAAAACATTGTTATGAATAACTGAACGGATCCTATACAATAATTATGATTAATAATCAATATCTAAAGAATATTTACAACAGTGTCTTTTATCATAGAGTACATAACCTTAATGAATTATCTGAAAAAACACACAACACAAACAGTAATAATTATTAATGCACAGAGAACGTAAGGACATACCACGCAATAAAATAAAATAGCTTGAATATTATGTGTATGTCAAAAAATATATTTTACAACATAAAAAAAAAAAAAACTTTAAACAGGAAATTGGATTTTGAATCGGCTATAAACATGAGCAGTGGAATAATATACGTGAAACGACGACACCTTAACAACAAATAGTGCAATTGAAAATCTTTTATTAATTATAAGATAATGAAAAAAGGAGTAAGTATAATAATATGATATTACTGCGATTTTTGAATTATGAGCCTAAATAACTATAGAACGTTTAAGGTCCCAATGAGAAAAATAGGGGAAGGGAGGAGTAAAGCACAAAAGATAGGTAGATACTTTAAAACTCCCAAAGCATCCAAAGAAAATAGTTCCAAACCAAAATAAAAAATTTTGATATTGTAATTTTATTGATAAATAGTGGGTCTGCAATTATATTATATCAACGATAATCCACAAACACGGTGACGGACGTGGCGACTTTCGCAATTAGTTTGACATTGTTAGTGGGAATATAAATGATGCGTTTATTATTAAACTAAGTGCATGCATACATGCACTTCATTTTTAAAAATATAATATATTATTGATTTGTCCATTATGTGAAAATAACTGCTATATACTAACCCCCTACTTCATAATAGTCTGCTGACTTAAAGCATTGCTAATTCTCACTCTGTCTTCTTCTATTGACCTAAGTCAGAATGAGAAAAAACACTCCTAAGCGGCTGTTTAAAGTTAGGGGACCATTATGAATAAGGGGGTAAGTGTACATTAATGTTTTAGTACCGTAGGTACTTACACTTCAAAACAATTTTTAAAAATGTTTGTCCATACGGGCTGGTGCGATCACAGGATTCTTGATGGCCGATCGCTTGAGATTGCCACGTAAAAAATTAAAGGGGCGGTTGCCCTCTTGTAATATATAACTAGGATAAAATTCACATCTAGCCGCGATAAAAAATAAATTTAAACTGGTGAGACGTCTCTTTTGACGAATTAACCGATTTTTTATTTTAATCTAGTTTACCGGTTAAAGAAAGTACGTTAAATTATTTAGTATCTACCTTCCGACTGCCACATTACATTGATTTTAATTAGACTGAATAATAGTAGTAGACCTTTGGACCTCAACGTAATGGTTCTGTTACGCGGGGGGCGACACTATCGCGCGTCGCGATCATTGTACAAAGGATTCGCATTGCTGTTTGACGTTAGGCGACAGTTCGGATGGCGGTCAATCGTAAGAGTTATCATAGGCATGGTTTGAGCGCGATACGTGTTCATAGTTGTCGATGATGGGCAATCAAGTTAATAGTAAGTGTGCCGCACTATCAAAAAGAAAGACGTAATGGATATAAGTGTCTGGGAATGCATTCTAGCAAAGGAAACAGCGTAGTTACATTGATACCGAGTGCGTGTACTTGTTGGACCAGAGACAATGGAGGTCTTGTAACACTAATGGCATACATTCGCTGCCCACCGAGCCTATATTATACATATAAAGATATACAGATGGAGATACAAAGAGAACCTTAAAATATTTGTAACACTCACTAGTATTCAAAATGCCTTCAAGTCACTGTATTGGTATACAGTGTAAGCTCAAATATCCGAGTCGCTAAGTGCTAGCGGAAATATATTTTTCCTCCGTCATTTAATATTTTCTTTACAACAAAAATTCCATTTTTGGCTTCACACAGGAACAAAAACCCTTTCCAAAAAAACTACCATTTAAATCGAGCCATCTTTATAACTTATCAAAACAATTAGATTTATAATCAATATGAAAACTTATTTACACACTTAAACATACTTCCTAAAATAGTAAAAAGGTTTGAACTATCATATAGGTTAACTGTATTTCCACATGCATGACTTGTACCTGTAACCTGGGTATACCATACATAACTACTTTTGTTCTCAGAGTAAAATATTAGAAAAATGCTTATTTTTACCTATCGAAGACATTTTAGGATGATACTTAAGTCCACAAACAGCGTAAATTCAAACATAGAGAAATCTGATATATTATTTATTTCGCTTCACGCATTAAATGAAGATGGCCGTCACTTAAAACGTCGTTCTATTAATATTTGCTGCTTCACGATCTCAATTTTATAAAAACATATATTTTGAATTATTAATGTTTTCGATTTTAAAAATCATATTTTCAGTGTATAGTGTATAGTGTGTATATATCAGTGCCACTATGTCAGATTTCCCTATACCATTCTAATTGTATACAAGAATTCATAAAATTGAAAATATAACTTTATATCTAAGTCCGGAACAAACTGAGTACATACAACGTCAAATTTCTACATCTATATTACACAAACTACAGTATCCAAAGCTGGGATAGGTAATAATAATATTTAAGAAGTATTACAAAACTACTTCCTAATTAATAAATATTTGTCCATTATGTAGTTTGAATACGATACAAATAAAAACATGAATTGTACAATTTTTACTATTTGAAAAATTATATATATGACGTAGTTACATTCATTTTAAATGTCAAAGAAAGGAAAATATCTTCTCTACCAGCATTCTTCAGAAGTATAATATAATAAATACATTTCATGATTCAATACATGTAATTCTGCACTTACTAAAAAGATTACGTTTAGTGGAAAGGAAAGCAAAATGATAAAGCTTACTCTGATGGTAAATTTAATGGTAACTAGAGCTTCATGGTGAAAGTTTTCATCGCTTTCGTCCCCTCATGAACTGCAGCGCCTTCTGCATAAGTGGTGCTTTCTTGGGTTTGATGAAGGAGCTAGAGGTGGTAGCAACGGGGGTGGGCCGACCTCCCTTCAGGACGTTAGGTGCTGCAGCCAAAGCGGCCACTCTTGCTGCTGGACTGGCTGTTGCTGCAAACGCTGTTCCATGCTGCGCCTGCGCGATGAAAGATAATATTCACATGTAACCACTAATACTATTAACTTGGCGCCCATTTTGCACTCCCTTCAATTGTTACTTATTTTTAGTTTCTGGCCTAATTTTTTTTTAAATGAAAATAAGGGACGATACTAGCGGTACGTGGACAGCTGGAGCTGATGGTAATTGATACGCCCTACCCATTACAATGCAGTGCCACTCAGGATTCTTGAAATACCCCAAAAATTCGGAGCGGCACTACAACTGCGCTCGTCACCTTGAGACATAAGATGTTAAGTCTCATTTGCCCAGTAATTTCACTAGCTACGGCCCTTCAGACCGAATCACAGTAATGTTTACACATTACTGCTTCATGACAGAAATAGGCGGCGTTGTGGTACCCATAATCGCTATCGCATTCCTTAAATTAATCGAGTTTTTAATTTCATAATTTTCCACGTTGGTCGCGCTGCGTGATATATGGTGGAGCCAGCATTTCAGGGTGGAAACCTATTTCGGACCCGATTCGAGCCCTGGTCAGATCCAGGATAATATATAATATACTTACTTGTTTTCTAGCGACACTCCGCGGAGGTTTCACGACAGAATCAACGTATGCCATCTTGGTTTGTTTGATGGGCGCCTTTTTTGCCTCTTGTGCTATTTTAATATTTTCTGTTAATGATTTTAGCTTGATCTCTTGCTCTTCTTGGCAGCGCTGTAAACATTATTATAATTATAACAAGACCTGTTCCTAAACAACAATTTGGCAGACAATATTTTATAAAAAAAAAATATTGAAGTAGGCGTTACTTTGCGGAAATCCATAATTATACAAATGATTTGAGTTTTCTTTAGTGTTAATTCCGCCAATATTTGTCTTTAAACAATTCGACACGTGTTTCGCCTCTACACGAGGTATCCTCAGGACGTGTTGTCTCGCCAAAATCGAGTCTCGTGCCAGATTTGTATAATATTTTATAATCGAAATTCACATATAAAATAATGACAGTTTAATATTGCACTCCACATAGGTTATTGCAGTGTTTTTCAAACTGTGACACCTAGGGGGATCGGAAGCCTTACTTGTTGGGTCGCCGGTAGAAGGAAAATGGCAAAGTATACTTAAAATAACGCAATATTTGTGAAATTGTGGTGTTAATTTCAAATGTTAAAATCAAATCATTTTCTATTTCTCTATTTCATTTTAATGTCCATCGAAGAGAATGTCAGTTCACACACAAAGTACCTACTAGAGAGCTTCCCTTGCCAGCTCTGGATATTCTTGTTTCCTATTCATTCAAAACACTTGGACACTGTAGTTACATAAAATCATTGTGTTTTTATGCAAAATTATAAATTAATTATTTGCTGAGGGGTCGCCAGATTTTGTTCGATAACAATCTCATACCAGGAAGAATGTATCATTGTAACATCGTTTTGGACAAGACATATATTAAATGTTATTTCGCCAGTGGTTTGTAATTTATTGGTTTTATTGTGGACTACATAGTTAACTTGATAGTAGGAAGTCTTATCGCAAAATAATACAATATATAATAGCCGAGCGACTACAACTTTGAACAAACAAATGAATTACGAAATTCAAAAGGATTGTTATAAAATTGTGTGATAAAGGTTAGTATAACATAATGACTTTCTTAATGATACCACAGACTAGGAATAGAGAGACGGCTGTCAGGCTATTAAATAATAAGTTTTTTTAAGTGTGCGATATTACTTTGTATCCATATTTTTTATGAAAAAAAAAGCCCGCCGAGTTTGTTGCGCCCTTTTTCGCAGGTCTGAGGCATACTTTTCATATGGCTGGTAGATTTTAACTTTCAAGAAGTAATATCATATAATATTTTGAATAAAAATATATGAATTTGATGTTCTCATCAGAGAGATTGTTCATACCGTATACTAACACCTCTTCTTTAGTTTTCTAGACTATTTTTTTTGGGAGGAGCAAGCGAAGTCATTTAATATTTTTTGTGAAAGCCAGAGTGCACAACAATACCTATAATATTTATTTATTTATTTTCATGTTCTACAGCGTCACAATTTATATACAATAATATATATATATATATATATAAATGGATTGCTGTTCGTTAGTCTCGCTAAAACTCGAGAACGGCTGGACCGATTTGGCTAATTTTGGTCTTGAATTATTTGTGGAAGTCCAGAGAAGGTTTAAAAGGTGAATAAATATGAAAGAGCTCGGAATTAAATAGAAACAACAATTTTGTTTTTCCTCTGATGTGTCCCCCGTCGTCCGATATTTGTTTTGTATGGACATATTTTCTATGAGAGAATTTATTGACGCACGGTTTGACAGTTCCGCTGTAAAACAATTTCATTACAACAACAGGGAGCATATTTTACGAAATAATTCTTGATGTTATGATATATTATTGACAAATTCATAAAAAAAATATTTTATTTATTATATACAGAACAGCGTCTGTCGGGTCAACTAGTTATAAAATAAAGTAGAAAAATAAGGCCAAAATTGATTACAGTATATAGGTATTAAACAAAAGAAGTAACATTTTATGATTTCACAAGGCAGAATAAGGTAACAAAATAAAATTGACATATATGCACACATTTGTCGTGTGCTTGGTACAATTTATTAACAGAACAGTATTGATTAAATCTATCAAGCTCCTCTTGCATTAGTTTGATATCGAGTATTGTTTGGATTGGCCTATAGATTTTAAGATCGTCCGCGGACATAAGGAATTTACAGTGTATAAAACATTGAGAGATATCGTTAATGAAAATAATATATAAAAGTGGACCCATTATGGAGCCTTGAAAAACTCCCGATGTTATTTTAGTTGTTACTGATTCATATCGTGCAATAATAACCTTCTGAGTGCGGTTAGATAAATAAGATGCAAACCATCTTAGCAAGTTTCCTTTAATACCATTGAATGCTAGCTTTTTAAGTAAAATTATATGGTCAACTTTATCGAATGCTTTTCGAAAATCAGTATAAATAGCGTCAATCTGCACACGATTATCAATAGATTTAAACAAGTAATATTTGAATAAATCATAAAGTTTGTAAATGTTGATTTTTTTCTTCATAAAACCATGTTGTTCACTAATAATTATATGACCTATCGTTGGCTAAACCACTTCATGAACGAGAGACTCAAAAACTTGAACGACACATGAGGCGTGGGCCTGAAAAAATATCCGTAGGAATTACATTTGATAGTGGTATTAGAGCCACCATAATTAGCAATTCACTTCCACGAAGAACCTGTGACACCACAGCTTCTGTGTCTTAAGGTTTAGTTTTACAACGGCAGTCAGCCTTATGGTCGAAAGAAACTCAATTTTAAATTTATAACAATAATTATGAACGAAGCAGGATTCGAACGTAAATGTTGGTGTGTTACTCTCTACAGCTGGCTTCATGCACAGCACTTGCGTTACGATTTTTTACCTATTCGATCGAGTAAAAGCTATCTACAATTTGTATGGCGTCGACAAAGCGCCATCTAGCGACAGTAGAGGAAAACATCACAGCGCTCTTTCGACGCCATATAAATCTTAGTTAACTTTCAGGCGATCGAAAAGGTAAAAAAATCTCAAATGGCATTCAGTTCGCCTGCTCAACGATAATCACTCCGACCGTTGTATTGTTCTCTGATTTGAGACATAAGATGTTAGTACCCAAGTGGCAGTAAAACCAATAATTCCACAAGCTAGCACCAAAGATCTTACCATATACATTTCTCTCCATGTCTCCATTTCTGCCCGTTTTTTATTTCTAAAATGTTTAATGCAAAATGTTTGCCAGAGATGATCTGTATCTTCCATCAGGTATGGGTTGTAATGCTCCAACATAAACAGTTGCTGCGGAGTGGCTCTGTCCACAACCGGCTTCAATATTTCATATGGCACACCACCTGTATACTCGAGTGCTGAAATTTTAAACAACGTATTCACAAAAAGATAATATTTTACAATGCGGGCTGCGAGTCACTGCAATAGTCCGTATATAGACAAATTTATAAAATACTTATACTTATTATATATTACCATTTCTTTATGAGACTCCTGCCACAAATGAAGAAATAAGTTTACCCAGGTGATGATATAATAAATGAGGTAGAGAGAATACAGTTTTCACATTCTGAGGTGCAAGGAAGCTATGGAAGTTATTTTACACGCAACTAGCCGATTTATTAATTTTAGTTACTACTTGATTTTTTACATGAATACTTTAATAATAAAATCTTATTTTATTGTAAACTTAATGTTATGAAAAATTTTTCATGTCGTATCGGACTATCTACTAAGAATAACAAATATGGTTTGCAACATCTGAGATGAGTGCTAACGCTATTAGCAACTCGCACGTCACTGTTGACTGAGGCCGTACACCCCTGTCAAAGATCCTGGTCATCACGTTTTCAATATCGACGTACTATATTTATCAAAGAGATTTGAAATACTAGGTAGTATATATCTTTATAACACATATTTTGGTGATTAGCGCCATCTACTTGCTGTGGAATTTACTAACACAAAATGTGTGTTAGGAAATTTTAAGTTTATCAAATTTATTCGAAGATATATTTAAGTAAATCTAAATTATGGTAATTATTATGATCAAACTCGTTCTTAAGACATTTCTTAATATCTAAAGTGGGTATTCTTTTATATTTAAACGCGAAGAAATGGCATCAAAGTGATTCTAACTAATATAATTAAAACGAAATTTGCGTATTGGCCAACACCTGCCACATGAATCCAAACATTATTATGTTGAAACTTCCCAAATTGCAGTGCAAAAGTTACCCACAAACTAGTTCAGGAAATCTCCAAATAACTGCTCAAATACTGCTACCACCACTACCAAAAGACTTTGTCCTTGACTCAATTAAAAAATTAAAACATTAAATAAAGCCGTAAAATAGTTTAATCGATTACACTTTTACGATTTACCAGTGGGAGGCTCCTTTGCACAGGACGCCGGCTGGATTATGGGTACCATCACGGCGCCTATTTCTGCCGTGAAGCAGTAACGTGTAAGCGTTACTGTGTTTCGGGCTGAAGGGCGCCGTAGCTAGTGAAATTACTGGGCAAATGAGACTTAACATCCTACATCTCAAGGTGACGAGCGCAATTGTACTGCCGCTCAGAATTTTTGGGTTTTTCAAGTATCCTGAGCGGGCCTACATTGTAATGGGCAGGGCGTATCAATAATCGTCAGTTAAACGTCCTGCTCGTCTCGTCCCTTATTTTCATTAAAAAAAAACTTACCATCTATATGCTCTTGAAGAACCAGGACACACATCTCATATAATGAGGGAATCTTTCCCAAAACTTTGTTTCCCGAGTAGACTTTTGTTCTGTAAGTGACAAAAAAAAAACAAAATTATGTGACCTTTTAAGAATTACTCACAAAATAATTGTATGACAAAATACAAGATAGACTGCAGCTCGACAATGGTGTGTACACAGCATGATTAGCAGAAATATTTGTATACAAAAATACAATAGTAAAAACAGTCAAGAGTTTTTTTACCTTTGATTCTTTGAGGACATCACAGAACTTAATGATTCACTATCAAAATGTGGTAAAAATTTAGGTGGAGGCCTTGGTTTATAATTTGGTGATATTTCTGGCAATGCTGATATCTCAATGTTGGGAAGTGGAGCCAATTTGGCTGTTGGTGCTAACAATGATGCTGGACTATGCTGAAAAATTAAAGAGATAATAAAAAAAATATAACTCAAAATCCCCATAGTATAACACAATATTCTGCATATATGAATACTAACATCACCATTAAAACAATCATTGGGTGAAAGTATATCCTTAATGGGAGCAGATTTCTTTTTTGGCTTTGTCGGGCTGACCATGCCTAATGCTTCTGCAAAACTTGCACCTGTAATTTAATTAAATTTTTGAAATATATTTTGTTTCATATTTTCATACTTTGAATGTGAAATGATTTTATACCTGATTCACAGCCTATCCCATCATCACTATCCTCATTACTTGTATGAGCCAGTTTCTTTGGTACATCTTTTGTCTTATTACTTCTGTTACTACTGGAACTTGATCTATGCTTATCTTTACTCCGACTACTTCCACTGTCATTTTTATCACTTTTGCATTTCTTTGCAATATCTTTAGAGTTGCTTTCACTAGATGAAGAGTGACGTTTTTCACTTTTCGCACTTTTGTGCTCTTTATCCTTACTGCTACTACTACTCTTTTCTCTTGACTTTTCCCTACTAGATGAACTCTGTTTTTGCTTAGCTTGAATTTCTTTTAGTTTATCTTTTGACAAGTGACCATCTGACAGGTTTTTATGGTTTTCTTTGTCGGACTTGTTCTTATGCCTGTCTGTGTTAGAGCTATTTGATTCGGAGTTACTAGAGCTCTTGACAGAGCAACTTTTACTTTTCTCAGAACTGCTAGACTTCTTCTTATCTGAGCTGGTGGTACTTTTATGTGATGGTTCAGTCTTGGGTTTTTTATCATGATGTGATTCCTCTGAAACCTTATCTTTAGATCTGCTTTTGGTTGGTTTTTCTCTATCTGAATTGTGTTTATCTGATTGCTTTTTACTAGATGTTTCTTCTTTGTTCTTTTTTCCTTTTTCTGCAGACTTTTCTATTACATATGTACTATGTTCGCTTTCTCTCTTTTCTGGAGATCTAAATTCCTTTTCATCACATTTGAGCTGATCTCTTGAGTTTTTGCTTGACTCATAGGACCTATCTTTTGAAGCCGATTTTGAGTCACGCGATCTTTCTTTTGAGGATGACTTTGAATACCTTGAGCCCTCAGAATAATGACTAGACTGTTTTTCTGTTTTCTTTTCAGAATAGGAATGATTATAATTATGGCTACTAGAATGCCTGCTGGATGAATCCTTATTTGAATATTTATTTAGTTTTTCTTCCTTAATATTCTTTTGTGGCTTTTTTTCATCTTCTGATGATAGTGATGATTCACTTTCACTTTCTGATGAGTCTTCATTGCTTTCACTTTCAGTTCTAAGTGGGCTTTGGTATGATTCTCTTTTGATTTTAACTCCATTTTGATTTGTATGTGAATATTTTGATTTCTTCATATCATGATCTTCCTCCTGTAAATAAATTAGGTCCTTATAAAATATATCTTGAATGGTCAAAACACATATGTGTTCATCAAATGAAAAGAAAAAAATTGTTTAACAAAAAAAATAATACTTATATAACTTATATGGGTACTTGACTTCACCAATTTTAAGAAAATTACAATTATTAAGCTACTCCAACCTTCTTCAGTACCCATTCAATCATAAAAACCTAGAGATATGAGTGGTAGATTCAATGTATTGTCATAACTGCAGACCAAAACATATAGTATTAGAAGATTCCTTTTCACAGTACTTTCTAACTAACAAACGAGTGGGCCAGCTGATGTTAAGTGATCACCACCACCCATATTCCCTTGGAACACTAGAGGAATCTTAGAGTGTTGACAGCCTTTTAGAAATTGTACGCGCTTTTTATGAAGGTCCCCATGTCATATAGCCCTGGGAATAATGGGTGAATGTATCTTTAATTGCTGGTGGGGACTGGACCTCCAAGCATACCCAATACCGCTTCTTGCTTATATAGAGGTAGGGAGTAAAAAAGAGTCTTGATAGGAACTCATTGGCGTCATTCTCTATAGGCAAACATATTGGCCTGCCGACTACGAGATCACCTTGATGTACTAGACTTTTTTAAATCTTAAGGTACTCGGTTAATAAATTTTATTTTAGCTCTTGCCTTAACCTCCTCACACTATTCACTAGTACTACTTACAGTCTCTTCAACAATACTCAACAGACAAAAACATGAGTCACCCCATAATCACATAACTGATTGGCCTTTGATTAGGGATATTTTAGAAGAGAATATTAAGTTTAGGATTCCATTCAAAACTCCAGAGGCTGCTTTGAGGAATACACCTGAAACTAGTGGCTTTTCTTCTGTGTTGATGGTGACATCTATTTTGAAATCTCAAATCAAAGAATATGAAAATTGAAGCGCTACTGGCATACAAGTAGGTACCCAGAGATATCAAAGCATTCTATAATAACAAATTTTAACACTTTCTTAAATCATTGACTGCGGAAAGAAGAAAAAAGACTTCTAATTATTTTCTCTGGTAGGCTACTAAACTCCTTAATCAGCCACAAACCTCCTTTACGAACTGTGGATAATGGGTGTGGCTTATCTAGTGAAACTAAAGCGGATTTGTTCGCCAGGCACCTTGAAAAAAGTATTAACAAGAAATGGCGCTGCTCTAGATATTCTGAGAGAGAGATCGCTAGAGATAACAAAGACATTGAGCAGATTCTTATCCAGGTCCAACAGCTAGATCTTGCAATAAAACCAACCTACCCAAAAGAAGTAAGAAGGATAAACACTTCGCTTAAAGACATATCAGCACCTGGATAACGACCTATAAAGTCTCGTATCCTTAAAGCGCTTCAAAAAAAGTGAGTGTTTACTACAATATTAACCAATGCTTCGAATTAGAACTTCCCTGAGCTCTGGAAGGATTTCCAGGTTATAATGGTCTAAAAGCAAGGAACATCGCCAAACCATGCTTCTCTTATCTTAAAATCAGCTAGCTCCCGGTTATCTCAAAGGTTTTTGAGAAATTTTGCTGAAGAGATTATCTGAGTCACTAATAGGACACGAGATCATCCCAGACCACCAATTCGGATTCCGCATTGGTGGTCTGGAATTCCATTTTACCATTGAACAGGTCCATAGAGTTGTTAAAAAGATCAAAAGCTCAATGGAACATAAAGAGTACTGCTCCTCTGTGTTCACTGTCCCTAGACATAAAGCAGGTCTTCAATATGGTGTGGCGTAAGGGCGTTACTTCCCACATTCCTACTTCAAAATTCTGAAGTCATATTTGTCTGGAAAAATATTCCAAGTAAAAGAAGATGATGCCCACAGTGAATTCTATAACAGCAATGCAGGTGTTTCGCAGGGCCCATCTCTTTACTGTTTATATACATCTGATCATTAAACTTCAGAAGGTGATATGACAGCTACCTTTGCTGATGACACTGTGATCCAGGCAAGCAGCACTAACCCTGACATAATATCCATAGATCTACAAAATCAGCTAGACAAAATTATTGACTAAATGAATACTTGCAGGATCTAGGGTAGTGCATCCAGATTATCGCAAATCACCTTCTCCCTCAGCAAAGCAACTGTTCTACAGTTACCCTAACCCGTGAAACTCTTGCAAAAGAACAGTTAAATACTGCGGAATTCACCTGAACCATTGACCAACTTGTAGTAAGCACTTCACAGCTAAGTGAGAGTGAAAGGAATCTGATAATCAGTAGTTTGCACTGGCTTATTGGCAAGAACTATTCAGTACAACTAAAGAACAAACTCCTTGCATGTAAAGTAGCCAACATCTGGACTTATAAAATCATACTTAGGTACCCCAAAGTGTGTGACTTGCTATAGTACCCGGCAAGCCACTCCAATATTGAAATATTCCAAGGATCTCAAAGCACAATTCTAAAAAAACACCATGGTTCATAACCAACAATGAGGTCTACCAGTACACAAAAACTCATCTGGTTAAGCAAGAAAATGGGGCAACTCAACCAAAATATAGAACTGTAGAAGTCCACCCGAACTAGATTGCTCATTTGCTCCTAGTCACAAAGTAATAACAATAACAAATAGGTTTCAGCATCCTAAATGAAAGTACTTCTAACTGGAAAATGGCCTCCTCAAGTCTCCTTCCCTTCGAATC
The DNA here is from genome assembly GCF_905404315.1 of Leptidea sinapis. Taxonomy (NCBI): domain Eukaryota; kingdom Metazoa; phylum Arthropoda; class Insecta; order Lepidoptera; family Pieridae; genus Leptidea; species Leptidea sinapis. The sequence continues at coordinate 10,219,705 of NC_066272.1, forward strand.
ACCTGCATATAGTAAAGCTACTAACTACAGATTGTTGCATTATAACAAAAAATATACATAATTTTACATATTAATGAATACAAAATGAATAATAGAAAAAACTCAGCAACAAGAAGTGGTCTAGTTATAGAGATTAAAAGTGGTGCTTATCATCATCATGTACTCAGCACAAGACTGGTGTAATACTACCCAATCATTGGTAATCAAACAAAGATGATGTTTCTGGTTATATAGATGTCAATGACACAAGAAATAGAAGGTGACTATTAATAGGTTTGATATCTTCAGTTGTCCCTTAATGCAATCTTTTCTGTACAATTATATACCCGCTGAACTCCCCCGTCCAAACTCCATTAAATGTCTCCTCTCCCTAGTTTACACTCCTTTTGTAAATATTTATTTACCACAAGAGTAAGATATACTAACATTAAACCTTAGCCATTTATTGAATTAGTACAACTATATTTAGTTTCCATCTTTAGTGCCAAATATATCATACCTCACTGCTGTGGTGCTTTCTTTTACTTCCACTATGATCACCATTCTGATGTTTATGTTGTGTTTTTTCTGTTCTTGATAATCTTTCAGTTCTTTCTTTATTTTCTATATTATGTTTTGATTTATGGCTATTATCTTCAGAGTCTCGACCACTATCATGGCCATTATAATTTGTAGCTGAAACAACAAAAATGCATTTGTTAGTGTAAGTCATTCAACTTTTAATAACTCATAGAAATAATTCACTCTTCACAAATAACAATGGTAAATCTAGTAGTAGTTGATCCATGTTGTCATATTTATTTTTCTTTTAGATTTAGGTATAATGGGTTCAAGTTATTCACTATTAGCACTACCAAATTTTCTGTGCCACAAAAATATTTATATGATGGTAAATATGCCAATATGCATATCAGTATGAGTGTTATTTATGTAATTTTCAGTGTCCATAATTTAAAATTAGTGGCAAAATACAAAAAGGTCAAACACATATAAGATTTTTTATAAAATACATCCCACAAATCTATTCAGATTTATTATATCCTTTGCTCATTTACTTATAGATATCCATCAATAATGTATCATAAAACATCAACATACATGTTGATGTTTTATGATACAAATTAGCTCTTCTCATTGCTGCCTACTTTTGGAATGGAAAACTGAAAACTTAGATATTGTTAAAAACTGTTATGCAACATTCAAAGAAAATGTGATATCATTAATTTTGTGTAAGCATTAAGTGTAAGTAAGCATCTTGCATTCAAAGGAAGGCTCATATTGAAAAAATGTATTATTAACTTAACATCTTAAGTTAATAATTGTTGTTTGAAACTATTGAAGTGAAAGATGAAGAGATTGGTTGATTTAGCTGACCATTGTCACAAATAATATCAAGCTTTGAGGCCAACTGTAGGAAAAGTCCTCCACCATAATCTAAAGTCAATAGTCCTGTCTGGTTTTAAGAATTATTATACATAATATATAGTAATAATATTATTAACACAATTTTACACAAATTATCTTGCCCCAAATTATAGCATAGCCTGTACTATGTGTGCAAGACAATGACATATTTAATACAATATACTTAAACATACATATAAACATCCATGACTCGGAAACAAACATACATATTCATCATAGAAATGATTGCACCTACCGGGATTCGAACCCGGGACCTCTAGCTTAGTAGTCAGGGTCACTAAACCATTCGGCTATATGGGTCCTCATGACAGCTTACCAGTATTCACTTAAACAAAATGCCAATGAACTGGGGAAATATTGCTGATTATGAAACCTTTTAATAAGTGAGTTATCAGAGTTTGTCTGCCATTATCTTAAATATTATGTTCAATAAAGGGGTACAATAGGACTACCATTCCCTTAACAAAACACAGGACTAAAAGAGACATCCAACTTTATTATCTTAACAATTCTTAGAAAGCTCACATTCATTATTATGCTGATCCCCTTCCTGGTCACTTTCTTCAGAAGCAACCATCAACTTCCACTTATATACAAGTGCTCTTGATGCCTGACCAACATCTCCAGGCTCTTTTCTTAATGCATTTACAGTGCGCCCGACCCCTGTATCTTGCAAGTGTTGCACTGTGACATCAAGGTGAAATAACTTGTCAATTGCCTTTAGTACCTGAAAGACCATAATATGTACATACATATTATAAGTACATATAAAACTTTTGTATATCATAATATTGTGTGATATAAACTGTTATCTAATTACTATATTGAGCTGCTGCATGTTTGAACATGTCTTTATATCTTATTGTAATCATAAATACTTTTGTTTTACTACTCTGGTACCTTATGTAGTGGAGCTTTGGCAAATGTATTCAGATTATGTTAGTATTTTATACTCCTTTTTCTTAAGTTTAAAAAATTGATGGATGTAAAGTCTCAAATACATAGTATCAGAGTTTAAATTTGTAGGTATGTACATCAAATGGTTTTTTGTACTGTATGAATAGTGAGCTTCATGTAATTTTTGACATTGAAGAAAAGTATGACAAAAATTCATGCTATAGATATAATTAATATATTCAATTATGAAGTTTCTCCAAATATTTCATATCTTTGTTGTTTAGTGTTTGCAAATGGAAGTATTATTGGTAGTAGATCGTGATTGTGAACCACATTTGGTTTATAAAACTTTATGATAATACAATTCAAACTGTAAAATCTAATTGAAATTATGTGACATTTGATCTTACAATTGTAAAATGATTTATATAGAAACTAAATATAGTAAAGTTAAAGTGAAATAGTGATGTTCCTGAAGAATTCTCCATCTTTTTCATGAAGGAAGAATTGCAAGCAGTGTCGAAAACATACTTAATAGGAACGCTACTCACTTTATGTTCATCGTTTGAATATTTTTCGATCGAATGCTGGTAATGTTTAATTAAATCCAAAACAGACGCCATACCACTTTCCTACCTACACTAAAACTTATTAATTTAAAAGATAAGTGCCAGCTGGTAAACGGGCACCATTTTATAATTTTTGTCAGACGCTCTATTGTCAATTTTATTTGTGTGAGTTGTTCTGTCAATGTCATAATTGCAGTGTGGTTTGTTAGTCTGGGCATAGCCTACTATAATTGTAGATACCATTATTAGCAGGCTATGGTCTGGGAGAGACCGCGGGAACTCTTGATTGCTTAGGGCGGTTTTTTTAACTATAAAATTAAATATTTCTATTATATTGTATATAATCCTCATATTTTTGAAAAGTATATAAGTATTTGTATATTTTTATAATTTAATTTGTTTAGTATAATTAAAAGTCTATATATTTAGTGATTTAGGTTTGTGCTAAGAGATGTCGAAAAGGCGGAAAAAAACCAAGCCGGAACGAGATAAAGGTGAGTCTATTTTAGATTCCACCTCTGAAAGTAGCGAATACTCAGATTCGCGTACAGTTTTGGAAGACCACGAGAACTTTTATTTGCCATATAGGGTGGCCGACTATTGTCGCCGATATCCGGAAGACGCAGGTGCCGGTCATGAATTTATAGTCTTCATAGAGAGTGTCACTGAACAGCCACTTGGTAGTCGTGACATGCTTACTCTTAGTAGCTACTTATCGCGCTTCATTAAAGGCATTAAATATCTTAAGAAACTCAACAAATATAAGATAGGAGTAGTGTTTGAACGACCTAATTTGGCTAATACATTCCTAGACAACACGACATTTTTAACGGAACAAAATATTAAGGCGTCCATCCCAGCTGGTGCCACTGAATTGTCTGGAGTGATTTCCTCAGTACCCATTGATATGTCCAACAAAAAAAATTTCAAATCTTTGTCAAGTACATAAAAGAAATATTTCTGTTCGGCGTATAGTGAAAAAAAACAAATCCGATAGTGGTTTTATATTACAACCTACACAGGCAGTCATTATTACCTTTGCGTCATCTACTTCACTCCCAGATTACGTTCACTTAAAGATGTGGCGTCTACCAGTGCGACCTTATGTGCCTGCCAGTTAAGCAGTGTTTCCGATGCCTTAGGTTTGACTACTTGGCTAAATTCTGTAAGAATGCTCAGCGTTGGTCAATCTGCACTGAAAATCACTAGCCGCGTACCCACCTAGCGCACAGGCTCGCGCGGCAGCCTCGGTGTCCGGATCGCGAGCGATGGCTCCCGCGGCAGCCTCAGTAGTTTTGTTCAATTTACACGAGGCCGCCTCGCGAGGCAGGCTGAGCCATCATAAGTCCGCGAGTATTCGTAATGGACAGTCGTGTATTTTCAGCTGCAGCTATCTTCCTAGCTGCTTATTGTTTAAAGAAACGAAAACAGTCACGTATCAAGAAAAAACCTAGACGCTTCTGGATTAGAAAAATGTATGAGCGTCGCCACCAATATGGAAATAGATTACTTGGAGATTTAGTATATGATCAGACTGTACATAATTTTACACGAATGTCCGTACAAGAGTTCGAAAATTTGTGCTCATTGTTGTCTGATAAAATAAAAAAGTGCGATACAAAATATAGAGAAGCAATCACTGTGAATGAACGAGTTTTAATAACTTTAAGATTTTTAGCAACCGGAGATTCTTATAGCAGCTTGCAATATTTATTTCGAGTATCGAAGCAGAGTATCTCAAGAATAGTTCCAGAAGTTTGTGACGCTATTATTGAAGCCTTAAGTGATTATGTAAAGGTAAATAAAAATAATTTGACAAATTTAAAAATCAATTGTTTATTTTAACTACAATTCAGTGATAGTTTCGAATCCATCATTGGCATTAGGTGATGGTGTAATGGCATGAGAAGACGTAGCGGTATGTGATGCTGATGATGAAGTGCCAGATGAGTCCATTGTAGGGGAATTACTGTACTGCTGTGTATAGTATCCTGTATTAATTTGTTGTGGTGTGTATTTCCCTATATCGGCTTCAAAAATTATATTATTGATAGCGTTCTTAACATACGCTAATGTGTGCGGATCATATTTCCTTAGCTCGTTGGCTATGTATCTTCCAAATGAAGAGTATGGATCGATGATGTCGGTCGAAGACTTTTGCAAGCATTCAAGGGCTTCTGAGAGCATGATATCTGCCGGATCTTCCTGTGGCTGCGTTTTCTTAGGATTATGTCGTTTTTTTTTTACGAGCAGGTTCTGATGGTGAAGGCATGATAGTTTCCGAGGCTAGTACTTGTTGTTGTTGTGGTGGCGCTTCCTCGATGCTAGCCTCCGGCAATTGCGACTTGGTCGGAGCGTTTTCAGCCTCTGTGTGTCTCTCTACGTCAGAAGTTTGTGAAGATTCCGGTATTGTCTCCTGAAAACATAATTTTAATTAATAGATAAATTTGTGGTGCAGTGTGAATGTGTATATAATGTGGCAGGACCCTACGTTTAATCCGATTGGAAGCAAAAGTTTAACGTCCATAGTATTTAATACCTTCAAGTACCTTAGTAGCGATATCTTAAATATTTTTCTAGCAGGATTCTCCATTGCTTGAACGTCTTCGGACTACCACTAAAAGGGGCCAAATATGGAGAGGTGTATAGTACCTAATACAACCACTCATAGGGGCCAAATACGTTAAGTCTGAATACTTTCAAACAGCGGAGGGTCCTGTCATGCTGAGTACTCCATAATTTTTTTTACAGATCCCATCTACAGAAGAAGAGTGGCTTGCTATATCAAAAGAATTTGAAAATAAATGGAATTTTCCCCACGCTATTGGAGCGATGGATGGAAAACATGTTATGTTGCAGGCACCGATTAACAGTGGCACTGATTATGATAATTACAAGCAATTTCCAAGCATCGTGCTTTTTGGATTAGTTGATGCTAGCTACAATTTTTTGTATGTAAATGTTGGTAGCAAAGGGCGAATCTCTGATGGTGGTGTTTTTAAAAGCACAACGTTGTATAAAAAGCTAGAAAAGAAAGAATTGAACGTGCCTAAAAAGGAGATATTGGAAATACCATATGTGACAGAAGTTCCTTATTTTATTTTATCCGATAAAGCCTTTGCACTCAACGAATATACCATGAAACCATTTGAGGGCAACCCAGAAAATGGTTCTAAAGAAAGAATATTTAATTATCGCCTTAGCTAGACGTGTCGTTGAGAATGCATTTGGTATATTAAGTGCCATATTTCGCGTTTTTAGAAAACCTATCTTACTACAGCCAAATAAAGCAACAAAGGTTGTCTTAGCAGCTGTATATTTGTACAACTACATCCGAAAAAATACTTCAACTAATCTTATTTCACCGGAATTGTTTGACAGAGAACTTGATGGCGCACTGATTCCTGGCCAATGGAGAAATGAAATAAATGAAGTTACATTCGCACCAATTGCGGCGTTTCCAAGGCGTAGTTCTAATAACGCAAAAGAAATACGGTTGCACTTGGCAGAACATTTTATAACTAATGGTTCGATACCATTTCAAAATCATTATGCATAGTTAAAAATTCTTACATTCGGCATCGTTTCCCGAGTGTCACCAGTTTCATTTTTATCCATAAGAAAATGGAAATAAGGATATCCAAACCACTTCGAATTATAAACATCTGCAGCGCCTGAAACAGAACAAAAAATAAAATTTATATTTCCATAATTTAAAATATTTTAATTGTATAAATAAATTTTCTTCAATTTAATTAGTATATATTAAGTAATTATTTTATCAAATAATTTGTAAGTTCATATTTTTAAGTATAAAAATGCATACCTGAACCTGTTATGCGACTTTTTTTCTCCCTGCTTTTCTCTCGACGATAAGAACCACACAAGGACACCATTTTGTTTTTCACTTCCTTGACAGGCATATTAATTTGAGCAGATATTTGCCGCCAACTATCTTCCCGCTGATTTTTGTTTAAATATTTTGGATCTTTGGGGTCCCAAAGCGCAGTGTACGTGCTGTATAATTGTATTAAGCGAATGGACTCCTCCTGACTGCCCATGATATCAAAATTACAAAATACAAACACGGCAAGAGACAAAACTTGAAGTAGCTTCGCGCGCGAGCCAAAACATAACCGTCCCCACCTAACGCACAGGCGCTCACTGAGGCACCTTTGATCGCGTCAAGTTTACGGACAACAGATGGCTCGGGGCCGAGCCGTGCTCGGTTGAGCAAAACGCGCGCCCGAGGCACGTCCACACCAGCCGAGCCATTTTGCTCTCGAGGCTGCCGCGCGAGCCTGTGCGCTAGGTGGGTAGCAGCAGTATGTGTGCACTGTAAAGGTAACCATCTTGCAGTATCAGGTCAATGCCCTATAAAACAAAAAAAGATATTGCATAGTAAAAATAAAAGTAAAACACCATTATCAGATTTATTTAAACATCCAACAAACTTTCCATCACTCAATAAGACAGAGAACACACAAGACATCATTAATTTAATTTTATCCAATCCAGCAGCAATGAACCTAATCACAGAATCTATAATCAAAGTCATTACACTAAATAAAACACAGAATCAAAGCATTAGCTCACACGCAATTAGTTCAGCTATTAAAGATACCATAGAAATTAAAAATAAAACGTCACATTCAACTGTCACAAACTTAACATAGTATAGTGGAATGCTCAAAATCTGTTGAGTAACAGACTTGAGCTTCTCTTATATCAGAAACTTGGCTTAAACCAAATATACAGTTTTCAATCAGAGGTTATACAATACTAAGAAATGATTGTGGTAATGATCACAATGGTGTAGCAATTTTTGTTAGAAATTGCATTTATTTTCAAAAGTTAGAAACATTTTCTGATAGCTCCTTGCAAAATGTAGCAATCAAAATTAAATACAAACAAAAAGACATCTCAATTGTTAGCTTTTATAGTCCTGGCAACGGTGTACCTAACTTTGACAAATCTAAATTTAATAGACTGTTGCATAGTATTCCAAAACCACTAATAATTGCTGGTGATTTTAATGCTCATCATACCATTTGGGGTTGTAATAGAACCAATTCTAGAGGTAGAGACATCATGGATGTAATGGACGATAATGACTTAATGCTCTTAAATAATGATCAACCAACTACAGTTGGTACTAATTCTTGGAGACCAAATGGACTAGATCTAACAATAGTATCATCTTCATTATTCCTGTGCTGTGAATGGCAAGTTCATCAAGACTCTTTGGGCAGCTATCACTTGCCTACAATCACAAAATTTTCCATGATAGTGTCGGAAACTGAATCTTCTTCAATTCCATCCAACATTCCTCCACACAGTAATCTGAAAATAGTAAATTGGGACCAATATGAGAACTTAGTAAATGACTTGTTAAAACAATTTGATATAAATAATTGTAATCTACAGAAGTCTTACAATAACTTCTGTTCCATAATTCTTAGAGCGGTAGAAAATTCAGTACCTAAAACCAACTACCACTGTAACAATATTACTAATCTACCTAAAAGAAAGCGACAACTTCCCTGGTGGAATGGGCAATGTACTAAAGTGGTAGAAGATTGCAAACAGGCTTATCTGTTATTCAAATCAAATTGCAATATCCAAAACTACATTCATTTTAAGCAAGCTCAAGCAAAGAAAAAATGTATATTAAGACTTGAACATCGTAAATCCTGGACAGATTTTTGCTCCATCATAAATAGGTTAACACCAATGAAACAGATTTAGAAAGAGAAATGGACAAAAATGAGGAAATTTAAGAACTTATATACTAATAATAATTGTTTCTCTAGCAATAATTGGATATCCAACTTTTTACACAAATATACTCCAGATACAGTACCAAATTTGACAATTATTCACAATAATCATCCTTTAAATAGCACCAACTCTTTTATGATTGCCCCTTTTACTATTGAAGAATTAAAAGCTGGTCTATCATCAAGAAAGGACTCTGCATGCAGTTTGGATTGGCTCTCCTATAAAATGTTTAAACTCCTAAACTCTTCTAACTTAAATAAGTTTCTAAAAATATTAAATCTCCTATGGAAGAACTCCACTATTCCAGAAGAATGGAAAACAGACTGTCTAATTCCAATTTTAAAGCATGGGAAAGATTCTAGTTCAGCTGATTCATATCGTCCTATCACACTAAGCTCGTGTGTTGGTAAAATTTTTGAACAATTAATAAAACAGAGATTAATATTTTATATTAAAAGTAACAACCTCTTACCTAATAATCAATTTGGATTTCGATGTGGTAGTTCTGCTTGTGAGAGTATACGGCATTTATGTCTTGACATCCATAGTGCCCAGATTGACAATAAGATATTGGCTGGTGTTTTATTGGATGTTGTAGGAGCATTTAATAATGTTGATTTAGAACAATTATCATCCATTCTTCTATCCTTAAATGTCCCTGAAAAAATAGTTAGTTGGATATTCAATTTCTTGCATGGTCGTAAACTTTATGTTAGAGTCAATAACCAATTAATAGGTCCTCGATATTCATATAGAGGTGTATCGCAGGGCGGAATTTTGAGTCCATTGCTCTTTATAATCTACATAAATCAAATAAATATTGTTTTGGATAATAGAGTATCTAACCTCCAATTTGCTGATGATCTAGCAGTGTATAGTTCAGGACTTAATTTATCAAATGTTGTGTTAGATCTTAATGTAACACTCAAAAAATTGGAGCTTTATTTTCAATATCTTAGTCTTAAGGTCAGTATTGACAAAAGCAAAGTAGTAATATTTTCAAAGCATTCTATAAGAATAAGAGATGTAAAAATATATTATGGTACTCAGGAAATTTCAATAGATAATTCAATAAAGTTTTTAGGAGTTATGTTTTTAAGTAATTTTAGATGGCACAAATATGTTGAAATATTAGAAAATCGAGTATTAAAGGCCTGCAATATTCTGAAATCATTAGCTGGTACATATTGGGGTGCAGACCCACGCATCTTGCTAACAGTATATAAGTCATTAGTCCGTAGCCATTTTGAGTATGCCTTCTTTTGTTATGGTGGAGTAATTACATTAGTGAATAAATTAGAAAAAATACAAAATAAATGCTTAAGGATCATAACAGGCGCTTTTAGGTTTACTCCTATTATATCATTACAAGTAGAATGTAATATTTCCCCACTAGCTCTTAGATTCAAATATCTACAAACAAAATTCTTTCTCAAATTAACTTCTATTAATAATCATCCACTCCTATTAAAGATACAGGACTATATTAACAGAACTGACAATAATTCCTACTATCAAGTAGAAGGCATCTCTGATTTGTTACATTTTTCTTGTGATCATAATCTATTTTCTAGTATTCTTTTTATATAATAAGGAAGATGTATATAGTATGCTCTCAGAGTGGCAAAATTATAACCAACTTTATACTGATGGATCTAAAAGTAATACTGCTGTCTCTATTTCAGTTTATGACAGCAACTGCGGAGTGGGTTTGGTCATAGGTTAAATACCTTGGCTAGTATATACACAGCAGAATGTGCTGCCATATATGCTGCTCTAGAATATATTGGAGAACAGTCATATAATAATTGGATTGTTATAACAGATAGCATGAGTGTTTTAAAAGCTTTACAATATCCTAAATGTAATGTTACAACTAATTTCATCATTTACATTATTAGAGACAAATATCAATGCTTATCCCTAACAAAAGATATTGTTTTATTCTGGACTCCTTCACACATAGGCGTGGAAGGAAATGAACAAGCTGATTATCTTGCTAAATCTATTGTGAATAGTAATCAGATACATACTGCTTTGAACATTCCCATACCACACACAGATGCACTGTCTCATTTTAAAGGTACATTCTTGCAAGACTTTCAGAATTATTGGCAACAAGTTGTTCAAACAAAGGGCAAATGGTTAGCCGACATTAAAAACGAAATCTCTCCTCCCTGGTTTGTTAAAAAGAAAAAATACTTACACAGAAAATTTTACACCACAATTTTCGGTTACGTCTGGGACATTCTCGTAGTGGTGCTCATTTATTTAGGATCGGTATTTTAGATTCTCCAACTTGTCAATTCTGTAATTTATCCATCCAAACTCTTGATTACATTTTCTTTGACTGTCCCCAATATAATCTTCAAATATTTACATTGATAGACTGCCTCTTGGATATTTATAAGAATGCTGAAGACATCCCGCGCTCACTTCAGCAGTTATTGAAAACTTAACGAAATCTCTCCTCCCTGGTTTGTTAAAAAGAAAAAATACTTACACAGAAAATTTTACACCACAATTTGTCGGTTACGTCTGGGACATTCTCGTAGTGGTGCTCATTTATTTAGGATCGGTGTTTTAGATTCTCCAACTTGTCAATTCTGTAATTTATCCATCCAAACTCTTGATTACATTTTCTTTGACTGTCCCCAATATAATCTTCAAATATTTACATTGATAGACTGCCTCTTGAATATTTATAAGAATGCTGAAGACATCCCGCGCTCACTTCAGCAGTTATTGAAAACTTATAACTGCTTCGTGCCGCTTTACAAATTTATAGTTTCAACGGTAGGCGAAATTTGAAAATACGTCTTGGCTTTCGACACAATCCCTTACACAGACTTAAAACAGCGTTAGCAACTTGAAGTGGACTGACTATCGTACCAGGGGAGTAAAAATTATCGTACATGGATCGAAATTATCGTATTTTTTAGGATAATGTCTATTATAGATAAATAAATCATAAAAATTGTAATATTGATATGCATGCAAGTACTTCTTTCTTCACTTAATTTGAATAATTCCGTTTGTCAGAGCGAATACAGACATATAATCATAATAATATAACGAAATAACTGCCAACTTTTCTACACAAAATATACGATACATATGAAGTGTGAACATAATCGAAATATCGAACTTATATTCTCTTGTTCGCATTGGTAGATGCTATACTAACCAATAAGAAAGCGTGTACAGCAGGCGCTGGATAAAGTTACAGTATCGGCAGTGGTGAAACTTAGTAGAGCGGATCGTAAGGACCAATAGGAATAGAGAACTTGTATTTCCCGGTATTTTCCCAAGATTTTATTGGACAAAATAAAATCATGCTACTGCGATTTAGACTATCAACGCATGAGTGAAATAATATAAATTCTCAAATTTTGCATCATGATAGAAATTATCGTACAATCTGCGTACGATAATAATATGCTATCGTACATCGTACGTAGGCACAAAATTATCGTATGTGTACGATAATTATCGTACGGTTCCGAACGCTGACTTAAAACATATTCGTCCATAAATTATTATTGGACTTTAACTTTAATGTAAATTTTAATGTATAAATGTAAATATTCTATTTGTAGTTATACCTTAAAGTAGTTTCATATTATCTTATAATTATATTCAACTAATATTTATCATTATTACTTATAATTCATGTATAATATATTTCTTATAACGTATATGAGATTTATATTTTAGTATTATATCATAAAAGTTTATTATTAAAAATAAGGGGCTAAGCTTGATCTTAATTGGAACAAGAATATTATCAATAAAAGACTTGGCTTCGGCCTTTTATGCGACCTATATGTATATGAAGAAAATGAAGCATGAAGAACACGAAATACTACTTTTATGGGAAATTGTACTATTTATGTTTGAAGATGAAGATTATATAAATACTTAGCTTGACTTTGAACAAGCTGTGTAACGTGAAGAATAGAAAAAAAAAATTAAAACTTGGCTGTATGGGCTTTTGACCCCTTTGCCTGTCCAGATGGACGAACACAACCAAAAAAAAAGGCTATGGTCTGGGCTCAGCATACAGAACAAACTCTGTATTCTGAGTGTCTGGGGGTCTAGTCTCTTTCTCCGAAACGAAACTTCCAAAATGAAAGAAATTTAAGCGATGTTTCGATAGTGAACCTACTCTATATTTGATTATTCACTAAAAATAATGCCTCTACATATTACCATCTTTTTATAGGTACATCTTTTGCTGTTACGATACATCATACGATGATGAAGTTATACTTTTTATTTTATATGCCTGAGTACCTACACTCTTTGTTAGCTGTAAGTTTTCCTGAAATAATAAAATAAATGAATTTTGTATGTAACCACATAAATGCTAGTACTTTTATACTAATAAATAAAGCAATTTATGCGAAATTGTTCCCTAACCATTCCAAGATATTCAAAAATGCACAACGTTAATGTTAAAATTTTCACTTTTGCCGGCACTCTCGGAGAAAGGTATTTTTAACTCGTATTTAACCCGTAATTTTTTTAACTGAAAATATATATTGTCATAACATAATATGTAATATAATTTACGAATGCCGCCAACGTCAGAAAATTTCTGAAGTTTTATTTATTATACAAGTAATAATAAATACTTATTATACTTAGAGATTTTCAAAAAATATAACTGAGAAATTAAATTAAGTATAATGCTATTTTTGGTCGGTAAAATTGTATCAAACCATGCAACGCAGAGCTGCTCGAACTGTCGAGCAGCCTGGCGCAATTCTCTCTCAAGTTGAATTTCATGAATGAAATGCGTACTAAAAATAATGGCAGCAGACGCTGTCTCGGTCTAACATATATTTGACTCTTTTTGTTTGTTTTGGTTTGAGTGTCATGTGACATGTCATTTATTTAAAATAAAAGTGACTATTAACACTTTTTGTAACGAATTATCGTTTTCTGTTACTTTATTCGTGTATTATTCAGGGGAATTTGCTTAATTATTTGTAGAATAAATGCGTAAGACATTTCTAAGCTATATAATGTAATAAAAAACTTGTAAAATATGTTGTTTAAAATCTTGCCAGTCAGATGGGAGTAAGATAATTGTCACAGCTAAATTCCCTTTGGAAAAAGAAAGGTAAGCACTAAAGAACAAATAAAAAGCTAAAAAAATGCTTAAAATGATAGAGTATTGATTTAATTCATCTTGAGTAAAAATTATAATATTATTTGTTTCGTCTTCGATATCCGGAATCCATATTGAGTCAAAGCCTTGCCTTTCATGCGTTTTCGATGCTAGCGACATCTATCTCCCTTCCGGTTTGTGCGTGCAGTGCCACCTAGTGTTTCTTTTACGGACTAAAGTTGTTAAGTCGGAATGACGCACAAAATCATTTTCTCATTATAGCGTCGTTTTACGTTGCGTTCACATCGATCTAGCTAATTTAGTAAAGCAAATTAAATTTAAAAAAGTTATTTAAGCTTTACTTTGTCTCCTTTCTAAATGGAGCCTAATTCAATTAGTGAAAATATAAGTGCTTCAAATAAAAGAAGATATTAAGAAAGAAGTAGCAAAAATTCGTCATCGAGTTCCAGTTCGGAGAGTGAATCCAGTTCAAATACAGTAGGAAAAAATCACACATTCGTAAGTCGAAACGAGTGCGCCAAGTAAGTGATTCCTAATTTGAATTATTATCACAACAAGTTGCTTTCTTAACAAAATATATCATTACCAAATCTCAATCAAATATGATTAATAATCAGTTTAATTCGGCGAATACCTCACATACAAAAAACAATCTTGCTTAGAGGTTGCAACGTCGTGTTTAAATAATGTTCCGATTACGTCATTAAATTCTGATGTACCCTCAATGCAAACATCGGGTTCTCAATCGTTCGAGTTTCTCATTAGTGCCCCCAATAACGATCAGGATAAAAATCAACTGGTTTTAGCTGAGTCATCTACTATAGTTAAAGATCCGATCTACCCTGAATAAAATGAAAAGTACCTCACTAAATTAAAATTATTGCAAAGATTTAATTGTAAGGAATGGAATTCGGTACGGTTTGCTGAAGTACAAAAGAAATACGTTACGACACCTGGATTTGTAGAACTAGAAATTAATGACGAGTTAAAACGTTTTGGTTCTTAATCCACTGAAGAATATCGTCAATATCTTTTAGAACGTTCTTTCTCTGCCATGACGAATGTTCTTTTGACACAAAAAGATGAGTTTGGTAAAATATTACAAGAAATAATTGATTGGTCTGGAAATAAGGAAACAAATCTAACACCTACTTCACTTTTTCAAAAAATTAATCAATCGTTTAATAAAGATTCTTTTTTTTTTGGGATTTTATGACCTAGTAACTAAGACCTTTAAGTCAAGTCTTTTTTTATTATCTAAATATGTATACTTTTCACTTATCACTTCACTTTATTTTATATTGTTAGAATTGTATTCTTAATATATTTATATAATGGTTTATAACTTCTTTTGTCTCTTAATAATTGATCAAGTGGAGGCGGGCGGGAGGAAGAATCATTTAAAATTTTGGAGTCACTGATTTCACTAGCCAGCACAAGTCTGTCAATCAGAAATGTTTGGCAGTTGAAAATAAGGTGGTCCATAGTTCCTTCATTTGAATTGCAATTGGCAAATTTTATTCTCAACAATACCCAATCTTGCAAGGTGTGACGGTGCAGTATTATGTCCAAAACGCAATATATTTATCGTGGTAATAAAATCTCCGTTGCCATCCTTCAATTGATTGTACCAGGGTCTGACAGGTATGTTTTCTTGTATGCGGCCATACTATTTTCCTTTATTATCTTGGTCTTTCTTCCACATACTTACATGAAAATTACGGATGATTTAATACAACTTACTTGCGGTAGGCGAGCTGATACCATTCAGAACCGCCGCGAACTGCTTCTTAAACAAATTCCTGATGAGTATCATTCTGAAGCTCTGAGAAAAATCCCTCCATCCGCAGATTATTTGTTTATCTTGATTCAAAAAATGGGGGGGCCGAGAAATTGCCTGCCGCCAGATCAGCAATGCGTACAACACAGGGATACAGCAACAGTTCAATTTGGCAACCTCAGAGGAACGATAATATTCCTTCGCCTTCCACAAGCAAGCAATGAGTGAAAAGCCATTTTGTAACGGCTCTAAAAGAGGAAAATTATTAAATCAAAATCATTCTCAGATAACATATCCGCATCATCGAGGGGACGACAGAATGGAAAACCAAGAAAGCACCGTTCTGACTCCCCGACTAGACATTTCAACCGCCGTGCATGACTCGCGAGCATTTCGGGGTGGGTGTCTAAAGCAATATTATCATATCTGGAAAGAAATTGGAGCATCACCGCATATCTGTCAAATCTTAAAAGGTATGCGCATCCCTTTTATGTTGAAACCACCCCTAATAACCCCAAGTCATCTAGTACTGGAATGATTCAAAACCAAAGAGAGTGTTCTAATAACCCAATAAATAGGAGTGATGCTCAAGTCTCAAATTCTAGAGGAAGCTGAAACTTCTTCCAGTTACCTTTCAACATTTTTTCTTGTCCCGAATCGGACGGATCGCTTCGACCGATATTCAATCTCAGAAAGTTAAACGAATTTGTAAAAACGGAGGAATTCCATCTGTTCAGCCATTTCCGAGTGCCACAGTTTTTACAGAATCGAGATTGGATGGCAAAATTAGATTTGAGCCAGGCTTATTTCCACGGGCCGATTGCCAGAGAACATCGCAGATTCCTGAGACTGAGCTACAAAGGGAAACTGCTCCAGATGACCTGCTTACCCTTCGGCCTGTCCTCAGCACCAAGGACTTTTGCCACAGTGACAAACTGGATCGCAGAACATCTAAGGTCACACAACATAAGGTGCGTAGTATATCTCGAATATTTTATGATCGTCAATCAAAATCGCCGGATACTTTACGATCATATAGCTTTTGCAGTACACTTCATGCAGACACTTTAGCATTGCACATCTTCACAGAGTACTGGTAGACACAAAAACGTGGATGCATCCACCTCGAATACAAGAAATCCAGTTGGAAGCGTGGCTGATTTTGGGTGGTCAGAAGAAGATAAAGCCGTATCGCTATCCAGTTGGCGAAAATCAACTCTTAACACTTATGCGCCAGCATGGTGAAAATGGAAAGAATGGTGTGCTAAGGGTTCAACAAATTTTAAATTTCCTTCTCCTACAGAGGTGGCACGATACTTAGCATACCTCCACAATGTAGAAGGACTGGCCTATAGAACTATACTTGTTCATAAATCCGTGATTTAAACTTTTACCAGTATCACCAATAACGTTGATTTATCTTCAAATTTCTTTATTAAGCATATACTAAAAGCAATTTCGGTATCACGAGTAAAAGCTTTACAACCTATTTGGGATCCTAAAATTCTTATAAGTTATTTATCTAAAGTCAATCCTAATGAAAATAATATGTTTGAAGTTTCTAAACGAGCTGCAATCTTGTTATTATTGTCGTCCGGCAGAAGAGTCCATGATCTCACCTTGCTGCATATAGGCTCAGGAAACTTTATAGATGAAGGTGATTCAGTCTTGCTTTGGCCAGTATTCGGCTCGAAAACTGATAAGGCTGATCACAGACAGTCCGGGTGGAACATGCTTAAGAATACCAACCAAAAGATCTGCTGTGTGTACTGGATTAGACGTCTGATACAGGTATCAAAGGAACGCCGTGAAAAAGGCAACTTCAGTCATTTATTTATTACAACCAGGGGTAGTCCACGACCAGCTACGAGAACAATAATAAGGGGCTGGGTAAAATCAGCACTTAAAGATGCAGGAATTAATGCCTCACCTGGTTCAGTTCGTTCGGCAGTTGGATCCTTAAACTGGTTAGAAAATTTTAGCATCGATCAGATTCTATCCACGGGAAATTTGAAATCAGACACATTTCGGAAGTACTATCAGAAACAAATCATTTCTAATGTTAATAATCAGGAGTCCCATTCCTTATCTAATTATTTTAATGCTGTCATATAGATGATATTTTGATCTTTAATTATTGTATACCAATTAATATATCGACTTGAATTCATTCTCATTTAATTTTATTTATGTAATCAACACATTACAGCATCATCGTAAAGACTACCAGGAGATAATAAACATATCACTCAATATGGATTCCGGATATCGAAGACAAAACAAATAATAGAGAGTTTCAACAAACAATAAAACTTACCTATTATTTTTTCTGGGATATCCGGAATGCAGGTAATGTCTACCTGGTACATTGAGTCTTATAATGAGGAAAAGATTTTGTGCGTCATTCCAACTTAACAACTTTAGTGCGTAAAAGAAACACTAGGTGGCACTGCACGCACAAACCAGAAGGGAGATAGATGTCGCTAGCATCGAAAACGCATGAAAGGCAAGGCTTTGACTCAATATGGATTCCGGGATATCTCAAAAAAAATAATAATAGGTAAGTTTTATTGTTTTTTAAAACTCTCTATTATAATCTATCTGTTACAGACAAAAAGTTACACTTTTTTATCGACTGTCGATATTTTATTTTTAATAATCATTAAATTTATTTTAATTTATTTATTTCATTTTTATAGTATCAAAATTTTTGTTTGCTAAGTTTATTGATCGTAAAATAGTTTATAAGTTTATTTACCTTTAAAATACTTTATATTATATTATATTGTACATGATGTGCAAAAAATTATATAAAGCTTAAAAAATAGGGTAAACCAATATCTGTTAATATGTATTCCGTTGTAATTTTAGATTCAGGACCCACGTCCACGACTTCAACAACATTTATTGCAACATCTGAAAAACGAAAACCAAAGACTGTCAAAACCGAAACTACTGCACAAAGCAAAAGAAATATTAATTATGTAAATTGTTTTTTTCTTTGAGATAAGTTCGAGATGAGTAAAACGTTCCCTAGTTTAAATTTGTTGGACTTTGCTTAGGTCTATCTTAAAATTAACAAAGGGTACCTTAAAATTAGATCACATTTATATTAATGTAACTGTTGATATAAGAATATTTATTTGTATAGTATAGCTAATTATCGATAAAAATTATGGATTGATTACAAACCTTACATTGGTTAACTATATTGGCAGCTCACTCACTAGGTGATTATGTTGGTATCAAGAGTTAGTACACGTTTCATACACGCGACATTTCTCAAAATTTTCTGTGTCACTCCCGTCTCTTGAATGTAGTGTTTAACTTCTCTTTGTTGTCGAGCATCCAGTGCTCTGTGAACGGCTAGATCACTTGGCGTTGCGTAAAGAAGTCGCTTCATTGTGTGTCTTCTACTGCATTTGGACGTAATTAAGCAGACAGGACTAAAACCACACAAAGGTACTTTTGAGTTATAGGCATTTGAAGATTCAGCTCTAAATAATCTCCAAAAAAAAAACAGTTTCTGTGTACATTTTAAGAAGTACAGATTCAAATCGCCAGATTGGAACGCGGTTCGATACACTGCTATTCAGAAAAAGAAAGTGGCCTTTCCGGTTTTTACCGAACTAAGAGTAAATAAATGAGGGGCTACGACGGCTGGAGTATCCCTCAACTCCTTTAAGTTGTTTTCAAATGGAACGTAGTTTTACAGCGTTATCTAATGCAGTCTTGGCTCAAAATAAAGCCGTAAATTCTACATTGCAAAATCTTGTTGATTGGTCTGCTTCTGCGGACATTCCCGTTAATGCATCCTCTATATATGAAAAATTAAACCAGTTATTTGGTAATGATTCTGAATATAAGACTGTGTCACATGACATACTACAAATAATTTTCGGGAAACGAGCAGAAGTGTTAGAATTGCGCCATAGGGATTTAGTTCAAAAATGAAAAGAAAAATATGTGAAAGACGATCTACCTCCTTCTTGCGAGTACACGCGGGGTGGAAAAATTACAAAAGCAAACCTCTGTTTCTGTACGCACCCGGGTAAAATCGCCAGAACCCTCGACTTTTTTTGCTAACGCTTAGCCATTTCGAAGTCGGCCAAATAACAATCACAAACAGGCCGAAAATAAAGATTCTGATCGATTCAGTTCCAATAACTCGTCAGCAAAAAAAAAAAGGGGGGGGGGACAAAATATCAAACCCCGATTTCAGCCGAAATTCAAAATTTAATTCAGCCTGCCAGTAAAATATCAACACAGGTTTCTCCGAACAAGTTATCAAGGTCAACTGCTCCAGATGACGTGTCTGCCGTTCGGCCTTACAGCAGCGCCGCGGATTTTCGTCGGGGTAACGAACTAGACTGTAGAAATACTTCGCGAGAAAGGACTACGGCTAGTGGTTCAGGTGGAAATCGCAATACAATTTCTGACCAGCTTGGGATTCTCGATCAATATGGAAAATCGGTAACAATGCCAACGAAATTACTATAATTTTCTAGGAGTGGAATCGGACACCAAATTCAACACGAAGTCCCTACCCTTAGACAAGATACAACGAATTCGTCAGATGTTGCACCTACGACTCGCAACCGGCAGTTGGAACCTAAAACAGGCGCAACGCCTATTAGGTCATCTCAACTTTGCAACCTTCATCCCCCAATGGGGATGGTTGCATTGCCGATTACTGCAGCGACACAGCAAAAACCTCTAAAAAGTACCCGCGATCGTAGATTCAGTATCCAAAAGAAGTACACTCTGAACTGAACTGGTGGTCGGAGAATATCAGCCAGAAATCAGCAATCCATTCCCAGAGAATGCCCGAAAACCACGTCATCAGAGACGCGTCTGTCAGCCGGCAGTTGGACCCTCGAGCAGGTGCAACGTCTCTTAGGGTATCTCAACTTTGCGGCCTTCATCACCCTCCGGGGAAGGTTGCATTGCCGAACGCTGCAGCGCCACAGCAAAAGTCTGCAAAAACATTCACGGCGTCCAAGCATGTTTGCAGAAGCGGTGCAAAAAGACTTAGAATGATGGCTAGTCAATGTAAGCCAGAAAACTCTAATTCATCCAATAAGGTTGCCAGCCAACTACGTAGTAACAGATGCCTCGGACATTCAATGGGGTGCTCTAGTAAACAACCACATGATCAAAGGTACCTGGAGCAAAAATCAATGAAAATGGCACTGCAACTTGAAAGAAATGTATGCAGTAATCGCAGTCATCTCGTCATAGCCCTTTAGAATTCAGTAATTATGTTGCGAACCGACAACAAAACTGTGGTTTCTTACATAAAGAACGAAGGCGGAACAAAATCAATGAAACTCCTGGAATTGACAACCATTCGCAATGACAGACAGAATGAACGTTCTATTGCTCCCACATCACCTACCAGGACTATACAACACGGAAGCCGACCATCTCTCGCGCAACCGCGCCGGCACAGAGTGGCATCTGCTGGTGGCAACTGCAAGATTATTCATGTTGTGGGGCACTCCAAGAATAGACCTGTAACGCTTACGTCGTGTCGGTATGTCATGCTAGGTTTATCAGACTCGAACGCTTGCTTTCACGTAGCGTTCAGCAGATATGGAGATACGATCTAGGCTGGATCTTCCGTCCACCAGCCTTAATTCCACGAGTGCTACATCAGCTCAACTCGTCAGAAGGACAGTTCTTTATAATATTACCCAGGTGGAAGAAACCCTTTTGGAGACCAGACCTAAAGAGCCACTCCTTTACACGTCCTGTAAAAGTTCAGCAACTGAAAACATTTTTCGTAGATACAGTGACAAGCCGCCCTCCACCTCAAATACAAATCCTACAGTTGGAAGCCTGGCTCATTTCGGCTGGGACACTTTAACAGACCATTGGTCAACTGAAGAAAGACAGCTACTATCTATGTGTTGGAGAGCATCAATAATTTAGGTTTTCGTCGTCCGGTAGCAGCCAATGTGGTAGGTATTTAGCTAAACTCTATATTACAGACCGATTAGCATATCGCACTGTTCTCGTACATAAATCCGTCATAGAATCAGTTTGTGAAACGCTATCCAATATAAAAATTTCCTCAAATCATTTAGTTTGGCACATAGTTAAAGCCATATCTGTAGCTAGACCAACTCAACCTAAATTACCGATCTGGGATGAGAGTCTCGTTATTCAGTTTAAAAAAAAATAACAATCCTAATCTTAGTAATATATTTAATGTTTCCCGGCGTACTGCCATGATTATTTTGCTTACTCAGGGCCGTAGACTACATGACTTGACGCTTTTACATTGTGGCCCTAAGCATTTAGTTGATCATGGAGGAGATTCAATCACATTACACCCTGTTTTTGGCTTTAAAATAGATTCGGCGTCATACCGTCAATCAATTTGGACGTTCCTGGCTTCACCAGACCGAAACACAGATCCATTGTTTTCTGACTAATTTATTTATTACTACCAGATAGCCTATCAAGCCAGCCTCCGCGGTGATTATAGGTGGCTGGGTGAGACGAACTCTATCTGAAGCTGGGAAAGATGCTTCGCCTGGTAGTTGTAGGTCACCAGTATCGTCCCTTAATTTTTTTAGAAAAGTACTCTGTAAACGATAATCTGGCAAAAGCTAAATGGTGCCACGAAGTTACTTTAAAAATCACTGTCGAGAATTGGATTGTAGAGAAAATTATACTCGGTCAGAAAAGTCGCTCTCTATATGTTTAGCTATCGATCAGTAAAAGTTTCTGTCCATTGGTTGTGTGACATTTTTGATTATTTATTAAAATAGGTACGCACAAAGTTGACACCAAAAGGTTCTATTGCCTCAATAGATAATTTTGAATGTAAACAAAATAGTACAGACAAAATAGATCACATTGTTGCTTTTTATTTACAAGCCACCAGGAGATAACAAACAGATCTCTCATAATGGACTTCGGACGTCATAGTATTGTAAATATAGTTATAAGATTTGTTCACTTATGCAAACGTGCATAAGTTAATTTTTCGGTAAATATGATATCTTTACGCTGGAAGAAAACACTCCATAGATTTATATAAGTTCCTCAAGTGTGAGCAACTATCGCTCAGTTATCAACAAACACTTGCGCTATATAATTTTAAAGACTCCACTCTCTGTTTGAACTTCGACACCGTTTTTACGTAATCGTTGACTGGATCAAGATTAAGCTATTATTGTAGTTCGTGATAAAATAAAATCTCTTATGTTGAAGAAATGGGCGTTAGATGCATGGAAAGCATGGTTTGCACTACGTATCATGTTTTTGAAGTTATACTTCTTAGGCGCGTTATGAAAAAATGATGAGAGTGAAGTTTTAAGATGCGCGCGCATCACTGTAACATAAAAGTAACAGGTTGAAGTTGGTTCCTAAAATATATGACGTTTGCGTCATTCGTTATTTTTGTTTTGGTTTCTTCGTTCATTATTAGGACAGGCAAAGGGTTCACGCCCTTACAGCCGTATTCATTATTTAATAATTAATTGTCAAAGCCATCTTTGAAAGATTGTTACAAAATTGTTCTTTCTAAAAACGTAGAATAGCACGATGAATAAATCATTTTAATGATTTTTGCTTCGTTAGTCCAAAGAAGTAAAACTTCTTGCGTACATATATAAGTAGGTAGGTACACACACACTTGTTTTTGTGATTTGAACATTGTCCGATGAATTTTTCCCATGTTGTAGGTGGTAACATGATCCTGTTGCTGTGTGCAATATTATGGGACTTCTGATAAAAAAAACGTGACACGCACCTCACGAATGCTGAAAAGACCGAAACAGGTGAGGATTAATTTTTGCTCGAGAGTGGCAAAATATGTATGTGTTCAAGGGTTATGGTGCTGTAAGACCACACCCTTTCTATTGATAAATTCTTAATTTAATCTACAACATCTGTTGGCAGTTGAGATACGAATGCATTGTTTTGTCCGGTGATACGCGCTCAACACACACACCGCTCAGCTTCACATATTGTGACAAACTTGGGCTAACTCGCAAGTATGTGATTTTTTTTTATGAAAATAAGTGACGAGACGGGCAGGACAGGACAGTGCCGCTCAGAATTCTTGAAAGACCCAAAAACTCTGAGCAGCAGTACAACTGCGCCCGTCACCTTGAGACATAGTAATTTATGTTAAGTCTGATTTGCCCAATAAATAGTAATTTCACTAGCTACAGCGCCCTTCAGACCGAAACACAGTAATGCTTAGATTATTTAACTTAAGATTATTTTATAGCGATAGAAATGACTGTACAATATTGTATATTTTTATTGAAAAGAACGCAAAAAAAAATGCTGGGTGAGTTTCTTGCGCCGCTTCTTCTCTCTCAGAGCGCCATTTATTTCCGAAGCGGTAGTAGTATCTAGGAGTTATTAGAAATGACATCAAAAAGAATTCTTAAGGAATCAATTTTGAGAAAATAAATGCCTTTTATGCCTTTATGCATAAATACAATTTAGTGAATGTTGCGATGAAGAGGAAGCTCACTTGAGCTTGAACTCAAGTACTTATTATCCGAAACGCTTTAAATTGTACCGCGCTCTGAAGGCGTTATATACTTACTAAGGTATTTTGCGAGTATAGTTGGCTCACAGACTGTTCGTGTAAAAAGACGAACAAAATTCTCTAAATAAGTATAATAAGTAGGCAGAGACAATAGAATGCCATTTGCTTCTATCCTTACAAACCTCACGCGCTTCCTCTACATTCATTACTCTTTTCATACATGCTCGCCGGTTGCGGGTCCTTCGGACCTCTCCTTTTCTCAAAACGTCCCCAATTTGGTCGACGAATGTTCTAAGAGGTCTCCCGCGACCGACTTGCCCACACACACTTGCCTTATATATTTGATGCGTCATTCTTTCTTCACCAACTGCTTCGCCAGCATATTCACTTTTACTATAACTGTCCTTCGTTCGCTATGTCGTCAAACTCCCAAAACAATATAACAGGGTGGGGTAAGTAGGGGTTGGGAATTTACACTTTGTTTTTTACGCTACGGCTTTGACGTAATTCCCTGGCCAATTCAAGGCTTTCATATTAAACACTACATATTCTTTAACTTCGCATAGTGTTCGAATTAAATATTATACCGATTATAAATTAGATCGAATGCTACACATACACATAGTTCTCATTTCTAATAATAATAACAGTGAAACGTCCAACACGAACATCTAATAAAATAACACTAACATGTGTGAGCAGCTTATTAACTGTTTTAATTAGAAATCTGTTCTAACATCAGCCAGGAAGGTAGCCGGTTGCGCCGGTTGGCAGTTGTACAATCTTGACGGTTGACGTTTGACAGTTGACAGTTGCTTTCCAAAGCCGCGATGAGACGCCTGCGACTGATTCGATGATATATATATCTTGCACGAGAATATTTGCTACGAATATAAGACAGGCTTTACGCTTTTTGAACATAAATATCACTACATATTATTATAAAACAAAGTCTTCCTCTGCGTTTGTCTGTGTGTCTGTTCGCGATAAACTCAAAAAGTATTGCACCGTTTTGCATACTGTTTTCACAATAGTGGATAGGACAGTGTAGTTCTCGAGAAAGTTTTTAGTATATAGTTTGTTAATTTTTTGTTAATTAACGTGTTGGATGTGTCGGAAAGAAATAAGCCTTCTGAGAAGTTTCAAAGATAACGCTGTGTCAATCCTTTGAGGTATAACAAAATATTGTATGGTGGAATTGTGTATCTATAGGTCTACAGAAAAGTCCGCGATGGCATAATATGTGCATCTCTTAAGGATAACATACATACTATATCCATGTCAATACTTCCAAAAATTGGCAATTATAAAACGGTAATTTAAAAGGTGTTTACACAAATACGATATTAATCCTTATCATTTTATTACTACATATTACAAAATCATTCAGAAATACGTTTTTGTTTCATTTTTAACTCATTAACTTTGCTTACACATATCCGATGGCTTTAGACTACATTATTCCCGA
The DNA here is from genome assembly GCF_905404315.1 of Leptidea sinapis. Classification (NCBI taxonomy): domain Eukaryota; kingdom Metazoa; phylum Arthropoda; class Insecta; order Lepidoptera; family Pieridae; genus Leptidea; species Leptidea sinapis. Next base: position 10,245,280 of record NC_066272.1, read on the forward strand.
TTACTTACAGTATATATTTTTTCTATTAACAGAACAGCGTCTGTCGGGTCTAGTTGAATAATATAAATTAGAAAATATCAGAGAGTAGTAACTGTAATATAATACAAAATTCATAACTACGTTTCTATTTATTTATATATAATTAATCGGTTTTGTTTTATTTTTCTAATTCCTGTCAAATTTCGAACATGACGGTTACGTTCTATGCTCAACATATTTTGTTTTTTTTTAAACCAGTATTATATTAGTAGTAACTAGGTTACTTAAGTATGAAATGCGGTTTTGGCGTCCTGTACTGGCTAATGTGGATTAAAATAAAATCGCCTTGGTGGGATATTTCAGAGTGTATATTTTTTACATGACATTTAGAAGATTCTAGATTTATAGAATATATAAAATTGAGTTCATTGACTTTTAATTGTTGTTTCATTCGGCTTTAAAAGTAAGGATGAATATATTGTAATATTAGGTCAAAAGACTGTCGAAAAAGACGTGGAGTGGTTTGGGGAGAGGAGAAGAGAACATCTCAGAGAAGAGGCCAGTCGCAGAGTGATATTGAATCATTCACTGAGGAGGCCGGTATAATAAATAGATGTTCAAAATCAAGAGCAAAGTCGATCTTATAACAGAATTATAATCCTGTATGGTACAAAATATTATAATGTTACAACTTGGTAATTGGTATGAAGCGAGCAGCGGTGCGCAGTGTCTTTGTCTCGGCTGCAACTTCCGGCAAGCGAGCTTATCTACAAGTGCACCTTCCATTTGTATCACTCTATATGGGGACCGTTTCGTATTATCACATCAGCTTATACGCGGAGCTACACGCAAAGGGCTTCCATTAGCATACAAGTGAATATCTCGATTTGTGGGTTACCGATTACTGCCTCTGCGTACACTTCCGCGACAGAGTTCAGTACCACGCAGGCAGTGAACTGTCGCAGTACTGTAACCATTTACCAGCTTACGTTCCCTTGTTAATGTGATCTCTAAATGATAACAATCTCTTTGCGTATAGAGAACGGCATGTGTACTTAGAAATGCATGAACGCGGCGTCCCTTTCTACGCTCGCATTAAGTCATATTTCACTTGTTGTGACACCGTAAGCACTCTCAACTAGGTAATTTGGGCTCCTAGTTTACCTTACATTGTACTGCTATGTATGAACCCGCATTAGCGATGTCGTGAAAGGCGATAAAGTGCAGCTTTCGCCTTCACAGTCGCATTGTCCATACTCCATAGTACTACTTACATTTATTTTATTAGCGTCGTTCCAAACGAATTATACGTATAGTTCACACCATTTCGCACATATTTGCTATTCATGCCTGTATCTTTACATTTTGTTCTCACTGTGCAACATAGAATATTATCGGTTATTACAAAGTCAATTAAACCTGAAAACCCAATTTTTGTCTTCAATTCAATTAATGAAATACATTAAATATTTAGTTGTATATTTGGGGTTACAGTATGAAATTTCCATTTTGTAATAAATAATTCAAACATTTTTTGGGAGGTAAAATATATTTATATTATCTAAGTATTTACCCTCTTTATAATATATATTATCTATTGCTATCTCTCTGGAAGGTCATGTGAGCCTTTGGCCTTTGCGTTATAGTTTTGGGGACCTGGACAAAATCTGTGAGGGCATTCTGTATTGCTTCTTGAGAAGAACCATTACCATGAAAAAATTGTACAATTCGCGAAAAAATGGTGGTGATCGGGGCTAGGTCTGGTTTTCCAAACCGAGTGAGGTCTTGCGTTATGTAGCACTAGCAATGATGGTGAAGATTGGTTGTCGAGTCGGGGCTGTCTCACCATCATAGTTCGAAGCTAGCTATTATATTGCTTGGCCAGATAGATCTAAGGAAGCAATAGTGAATTACATGAAATACTACCGTGCAGTTATCATAACTTTTCTAAGCTTCTTTGCTTCGCTTTAGGGCGCTTCATTGGCCCCAAAATCCTTTAATTCTGTGTCGGTTCAGTGTGGCAAGGCAAGCTTCACGGCGTTCTTCCGAAGTGATGGGCCTCCACAAACATTTAACCGGCCTTAATATTGTGTGTTCGCTACCAGGCCTACCATGCCGCTGATTGATTAGTAAGTGAAGTCCGCTCTGAGTTATTTTGCCTCCCGAGTCCCAATGATAATAATGCCGTAAGTGCTTTCATAAAATATTCCCTTGTTAGAAATCTTACATATAATATTTCTTACATAGTTCACACCGCTTTGAATTGTTTTTTGCATGATTTACGATTAAATATTCACAAAAATAAGAGACTAGTTAGTTGTTGCCCTATCAGAAATGATATGATAGTAATGCAAAAGTCACTCAGACAAATTTGTGACTGCGAACGGATGGTCTTCCTCAGGGTTAATTCTTCAAGTTTCCTCTACGGACGCAATTAAACTAACAATGTGAGGTGTGCTTATCAGCCATATCCTCCCCAAACACAGCATTGCTATTGGCGAGCTGTGTCTGCTGCGTTCTGTAGACAGCTTAAACTTGTTAACAAACACCATCGTATCGTACGTAGTAAATTTAACAGATGGATCAATCACATTTTCACCAGATTGAATTATACATATAGTTATAGTGTCACAAATTGATCAAATGTTGTTTAAAATGGTTACGCAGATCATTTTAAAGCCCTTTTGCGTGCTTGTCTCTATAATGGTATGCCACGTGGTAGGCCACGTCTATTGTACACCAAAACTTTCCAGATGTATCTTTTTATTGGAACGAAGTTCCTTAAGGGACGATGCGGATTGCGGGGGGTACCCTAACCGGGAAAAACTTCCGGAACTCTGCATGTACGTCGAAGCGTTGCTACGCGACAATATCTTGCTGATTATTATAAATATATAATTGACAAGTAACAATTATTGACACTTGACACATTTCTGACAAATTACATTGATTGATTGTCATTCTTATCGCCTTATATTGGGACGCGTGAATTGCAATTTCCATACAAACTTCTATAGCTAGTAAGCTATACGTCGTCCCATTGACAGACAGCTTGTACGGATAAGGTGAGTAACCGTCAATAAGTTTATTGGGACAGAAAAGTCAACGATAGTTACGATTTTTATCTCAAGTAAGAGATAGACTGAATATTGGAAACGGGCGTTAGAGAATTGGTAACAAGGCCAAATCAAACCAAAATACAATAAACGAATATTTAAGTCATATTTAAATAGGTTTATAAACTGCAGAATTACACTGACATGAAAGCAAAACATGTTGACGTTTGCATTACCTTTTTTGATGTTATTGAAGATAAACTTCTTTGACTATTAAATATTGCGCGCGCACAACGACATCTAAAAAAAAAATTTAGAAATTTTCTGACGTTTGCGACATAAATAAAGTTTCGTTTTCTTCGTCCATTATTAGAATAGGCAAAGGGTCCAAGCCAATACAGCCGTATTCGTTAAAATTGAATAATTTATTTCACGATTTTTACAATATAGTTCTTTCTGCAAACGTAGAATAAATAGCACGACGAATAAATAATTTTAAGGATTTGTTTTGTTACGCCAAAGAAGTATAACTTCTTGAGTGCATACATAAGTATACACACACTATTTATTTATTTTAGACTGTGGAATTCAGTGCAGCCTATTTTTTTTTGTAAGTCAGTAAAATTAATATTAATAGACACCACACGGTTTTTTTATTTAGCTACTTACGCGTTAATGGTTCGTCCTTTGGTATTTTATATAATGATAACATTAAATTAATTGTCGGTACAAATGATTTATTACTACACCATCACAGGATATTAATGAACACCCCAGAGAACAGACAATAGTTTTGTGATGAGCTTGTAAGGAACTTGTTAGAATAACGACTGGGTGTTTATTATCGAGAGGATGAATGTTATAAAGCCGGGTTGTTAGTTCCCTCTATGTCGTAAATGTGGTACAGATTTAACGAAGTTGTAAACTTTCGTAATTGGAGAACTGTACCGGAGATTACTGAGGCTTCTTGCAAATTTAACGTAATATTAGAAATAGGGATGTCTGTTATATCTTTATTGGAGACGGAGAACAAATTGATCCGTAAATTACTGGCATTCACAGCGCGCGCTGTCCTTATATATATATATTACGTTTGACAGCACGAGGAAAATACATTTACGTGTTCTCCTAACAGGCCTGGTTTACCAGTGGGAGGCTCCTTTGCACAGGATGCCGGCTAGATTATGGGTACCACAACGGCGCCTATTTCTGCCGTGAAGCAGAAATGTGTAAACATTACTGTGTTTCGGTCTGAAGGGCGCCATAGCTAGTGAAATTACTGGGCAAATGGGACTTAACATGTCTCGAGGTGATGAGCGCAGTTATTGTAGTGCCGCTCAGAATTTTAGGGCTTTTCAATAATCCTGAGCGGCACTGAATTGTAATGGGCAGGGCGTATCAATTATCATCCGCTGAACGTCCTGATTTTCAAAACAAAAAAAAATTAAGTGTTTGGACAGTTTTATAATATCAAAATTTAAGCACAGTTCAAGTAAATTTTCTCAATAGAAAAGAAGTATCAGTCAGCGATGTCTTTTTCCGATTTGCTTTAGTAATGTAGTTTCCCAAGTTAACATAATTAACATTTTGTAGAGATGCAAAACTTGATTAAAACTTTACAGGAAAATTATCACTCAATTGATTCGTATATTATGCCTAAAAATATTAATGTGAGTGTTACAAATAAAATACTTTTAAAAGGATTAAAATGGTTTGATAAAAGAGTAAAAAAAATGTAATATTAACGCAAAAACTAGAGATGCGCTGAGCTTTACCGAGAATGATCTAACCGATGCTCAATTCACCTCGAATTTATATTATTCCTAACGAATTTCCATTCAATATCAAACGTGTACAGTTTTCATGAGCTAAGGTTATGTAAGTAGTATCAATCAGAATGAGAAGTTTTATTGGAGATTATAGAGGGATACTAGCTGTGAGTGTAGGTTCACATACGAGGGTGATTGTCATCCATCCTACAACGTGCCCTATAAACAAACACCAAAACACTGGTGTACATGCTAATGGACAAACTAAGAAAAGTTGCGTTTTATCTAACAGAAGGTAATGTGCCGATATAGATGTCAGTCCGTGCTGACGAAGTAGCAGCCACGGCAATAATAAGAATGGTAATAGAACATTAATATCACCATCATAATCATTAACTTCACCTTACTGCAAGGTTCACTGTGGCAAAATATCTTCATCACAAATACTTGCTATCCTATGGAACAAATGTATTTTTTTGAAATAAATGGACAATCGAAAATAAAGTTACCTCTTGGTAAGTGATCCCCGTTGCACGCCATTCTCTTGCTACTCCATCACATCACAAGAGCGTCTCGGACGATTCAGGAAGGTTAACGAGCTTGTTCTGAGTGTATTATCAACCTGGAAACACCGCTTAAGGGAATTTAATTTCAATTTATTTATTAAGAGATTATTAAAGCTCAAAATAAGAATATTTATACATGTTTTACTTAAAAGCTCGTTAACACTGTGCCTGAACTAGGTAAACCTGTGTTTCAGGCTTAATTTAATCAAACAAAATGTTTACTTACTATTTAATTGTATTTTAAATGATCGACCAGAGCCGGAAGAAACTGGAATGGGGTCATTTAACCCCCAAAAGATAGGTAAGTTTTAAAAGTTTTAGGACTAAAAAACCCAATTTACCGTATCACAGCTCTTTGACATCACGTCCTTTGAAACCTCGCCGAGTATCAGAATACCGGGTCTCGATATCTCGAACGATTAGCAATTCCGCGGTCATGTGGAAGCTAAGGCCAAATTGGCTTCGAAGAAGCTGGGCGTCACAAATAGAGCTCGGCAATACTTCAAGCCTCTACTTCATTCACTTAAGAGAAGGTCTAGCCTCATATTCATATCATCATAATATATCAGTCCGGTGCACCCCAGTAACAGCTTGAACCGTATGACCGCGTGCGACGCAGAGTTGCTCGATTCGTCGGGCATCCAGTGTTCTGTGAACGGCTAGATCACTTAGCATTGCGTAAACACGCCGCTCATTGTGTGTCTTCTACTGCATTTATCACGGGGAGTGTTCTGAAGAGCTCTCTGACCTGATCCCTGCCGCTGAATTCCACCTTCGCACGACACGCTCCAAATTAGGATTTCAAACTCCACCATCTGGATGTGTATCGTTCATCCTTAGTGGGGTTTTCAAGAAACTTTCTTCCACCTACAACTAGTCTGTGGAAGGATCATCCTCCATCGGTGTTTCCAGGAAGATCCGCTATGGGTACCTTAAAAAAAACCGCGTACCTTTTCTAAAAAGCTGGCAACGCTCTCTCTCTGCAATTAAAAAAAATAATAATGTCCCTCTTCAAATTACCCTATATGGCAGTAATTCGTTAAGGATACTCAAGTCTTATACTCACGATATATCCATTTTTATTTACATCGAATATATTATAAGTACCGCGAACAAGTCATCATTATAAAGCGGGAAAAACACATAACAAACTACTGACAGGGAAGAGAATTTACACAAGACAGTTCAAGACAATTATAATAAGCCCAAATACACTTACGACACACGGTTCTGTTATGGAGTTCCGATGTCTTGCAGCTTCATAATCAGCTCAGTTAATGATGGATGGTAAAATTATGATGGTCTTAATTCCATTCCCTCTTTTGGTTGGTTAGTAGTCTCTTAAGTATATGTATGTGGATACACGATTTAAAGAGTTCCAACTATGACTCATAGATTGCATCATCAGATATATTTTTTACAATCGGATTCGGACTATTTTAAGCCTCTGTCTCTTTCAAGTTGGTTTATGAGCTGAACATCATTTTCACATTTTCCGGTAATGATCCATTAGGTCTTCTGAACAATATCTCAATAAAATGAAATAGGTTCAATCAGTGTAATAACGATATATAGTTATGTTGTTTTGTACTGGAGACCATCCTCACTCAAAGATTCGTGCCTCATTACATTGCATTCACAATGATGGATGTCCTGTCCGGATTGAGTTGTAAGCTTCAAATAATATATTATATTAACATCGTTGCTTAATGCACTTAATAACAAAAGCAAATGATGAACGGCTGTAATACTAGTTATATTACCTTCAGTTAAAGAATTAATAAATTATCGAGAGACTTAACGTCACTAATATTAAAATATTTATACCAAGACTCTTTAAATGGCTGCTTGAAAATAATAAGTATTAATGAATATTTAATAAATATTAAGTTTTTGCATGCTTTAATATAAGCTGGATAGGGGACACATTGTAATATTTAAGATCTGGATATACCCTATTCCAAAGCAAATAAATAATTTCATTTCATCACAATATTTTAATGGATATTTACTCGAACCGATACGGCTCAGGAACCTTCAAGCATAGAGCACTCTCCCACCGGCAACGCATCTCTTGACTCCTGGTGTTGCGGTGTCCATGGGTGGTTGCCATCACATGAGTCTGTTGCACGTTAGCCCCCTCTTATATTTAAAAAAAATATTACTTCTGCGTATCTGCGTGACAGATTTACATATCCAAATGATTTGAGTTTTCTTTAGTATTACTTCAACAACAACACGTCCTGAGGATGCCTCGTGTAGAGGCGAAACACGTGTCGAATTGCTTAAAGACAAATATTGGCGGAATTAACACTAAAGAAAACTCAAATCATTTAGATAATTATGTATTTCAGCAAAGTAACGCCTACTTCAATAAAGATTTACATGTGTAAAATGATAATGAGACATATTATGTAATTAATCAGTAATATAATAATATTATATAATAATAAAAGGCCATAGAACCGCGCATGGCTGAGGTCAATCATCCCCACCATCTTCCACAGTGCAGATTTCAAGGCCACATCCACGTACTAAAAAGCTGTGAAATGAGCTATCTTTGTGCGGTGTTTCCGGGACGATACGACATGTACCTTCAAAAAAAGCGCGTTCACCTTCCTTAAAAGCTCCTGTGATTCCTCTAGCGTTGCAAGAGAATGTGGGCGACGGTGATCACTGCACACCAGGTGACCTGCACGCTGGTTCCACGTGTCCTCCTTTTCCATAAATATATATATACACACTACCCCTGTACCACTGTACAAAAATGTGACGTCGTCGTTGCAATATTAGAACTTCAAAATAGAAATGAACATCGTTCAGGGGCCCTGACCCGTAATAAGGATAATTGTAAGTATATTAAGTATTATTATTCGTTGGACACGTAATTCTTAACTTCTAACCAAAAAGCTTAATAGCAGTCATAACACTTTTTCTTGCTTCAAAATCTCTGTACGATTTTCCTGTGTGGATGCCTCCTCAACAATTAAACTTGCCCAAAATTTGTTTTAAGTTTAGGCAAGAAGTGCAAGCCATGTGGTTTAATGTCATGCTCTGTCTATGATCAATCGTTAAATTATCATTTAAAATCGAGACAATATAATAATATCAAAATAACATAAAAATTGCTATTACGAGGATTTAGCAGCTACAAAATAGAATATCGCTCGCGGTAATTTAGTGCTGCAACTAAAGTCAATTGTAATTTTCATGATCCATCTGTAGCGGGCGACTGCGAGCTTCTTTAATTAACAGAGATACTTATGGCTGCTCACGAGTTGTCGATTTATTTCAAATCAGTTGTGGTTTCTTCTTGATATGCTGTCAGCTGTGCGCATTAGTTAGTACTGTTGACTTTAATGAACAATGTATCGTGAACATCATAGAGTCTATCCCTACTAATATTATAAATTTGAATGGTAGTTTGTTAAGTAAGAAACTACAGAACCGATTGTGAAAAAAATTAGTACAGAGATAGAGCTTGGGAAAGGACATAGGCTACCTTTTATCGATAAAAAGGGCTTGGCTTGTAAGAAACTTCCATCCCCTATTTCGAAAGGCGCTAAAAAAGGGGATGGAAGTTTTTATGGAAGTAAGTTTCAAAGGACATGAACTGGTTGATATAAGGGATGAAAGTTTGAATATGAATTTGTCATTTTCGAAGATAAAACCATGAAACTTTGTATTTAGGCCCTTGATAGGAAGTCAATAAGCATTCGTGTCAACGTTTTTGACACTTTGACCTTCATGGGGACGAAACAGATGATGAAAGTTCGCAGGGAAGTCCAAACAAATTGTAGGAAAATTAGAAAAATGTTATGGCGAATGAAAGAATTTTCCCACGGGTTACTTTATATAGCGTGTTCACGAGAAAAATCTTTATGTTTTAGGAAAGGACGTAAACGTAAACGTAGTTTATAAAAATGTATTAAGCACAGCAGTTTGTATGTGTAGTATTAATTGCAAAGTAAGTATCTATAAAATGCTACCCAAAGTAACTATTCTACGTTGACGAAGTTACGGGTAAAAGCTAGTATATGTATGTTTAAGTATTTTATCCCGTGAAATGCAGTCTGCCCGAGTCAGTACTTCGTGAACGGTTCGATCGTAGCATCATTGTAGGTATATTTACTGCCGCATTGACATTTGGTAGACGGAATCGATAAGACAAACATGGAAGCAAAAAAAAGGAACAACAGAATAAATACTGTAACATAACACGTATTAAATCACAAAATTAGGCTTTAGCTGACCATGTTGTGCGAGCTACTCAGCATTTAGTTGTTGAATAAGATTATAATGTATAGGATCGTCAATAGAGCGGAGATAAACTTTAAGCCGGGCCGTCCCACAGTACATCGCTGTGCGCTGGTCCAGCAACACATTAAGTATCATCTTCATGTCGGCAGCTGTTGAAATCGTCAGAGATTCAGAATTTTGTGACTACCGATCGCTTGGAGCTTAAAGTCCTCACACGTGTTTGTGTGTCTCCTAGCGCACTTATTACGGGAAAAGTTCCAAACAGCTGTTTAACCCCGGCCGCAGCATCCCCGCATCACACCGCAAATTTAAATATTATTGTCACCATCATCATCATCAGCTGTGAGCGTTGCTCCGCAGTCAACATGCAGTACCCAAGCAGCTAGTCAATCACGTAAAACCAACCTATTAATAAACTTGACTTAACGTTGAGTTTAGAGGGCGAGGAAAGAGAACGTTTAGATGGCACTACTATGAGACAATGTTTAATAACACCTACGATATTTTTAATAAACGCGAAGTAAAGTTATTCCAAATGTAAAACTTTTTGTCTTTATTTATTTATATTAGGTGGCTCACAGCTATAATATAGAGTTACATGTAAATGTTAATAAGTAAAGGCCATTTATGAGCCTCAACTAGTAAAAATTCAACTAAAATTTACAATGCTTCACACTTACTAGTAAATCTAGAAGATTTAAAACTTATAAACTAGATTACATACAATACAATCCTATTTGAAAATATCGGAAGTGCGGTGGAAAAATGCATTAGCTCTGAAATTGGAACGGCTACGCGGGACACTGGGAAGGCTTCTTTTCGAGAATGCTGGTATGGTACCTACATATAAGCTAACTGTGGAAAAGAGGTACCTTTATAACTACAGATTACAGAATTACATGACAGGGAGAAGTAAAATTGGAATAACTTTTCATTGCGTTTATTAATAGAACAGGTAATGTTTAACTTACTTGAAGGACATAAATTAAATTGTGCTTCTTTTAACCAAACAATTGATAGCTTCAGTGTCTTAATTGTAGAGACGGCTCGAAGATGATCAGTACGAGTCTATTTTTGAATACATCTAGATTATTTGAGTTTGATTTTTACGGTTCCGCAGCCAAATGGCAAGAAACGAAACCGTTATAGATTCGTCATGTCTGTCAGTCTGTCCGTGTATGTTACACCCACTATTTTCCAAAACTATAAGATCTATACTGTTGAAACTTGGTAAGTAGATATATTCTCTGAACCGCATTAACATTTCTACACAAAAATAGAAAAAAATTGTAAATTTTGGGGGTTCCCCATACATAGAACTGAAACTATACGTGCGGGATGGGATATCTATGGATAGGTCTTCATATTGATGATATTGAGGTTTCTAATGTCATTTATTTCTAAACTGAATAGTTTGCGAGAGAGACACTTCCAAAGTAGTAATATGTGTGTCCATCCCCCTGTAACTTCTAAAATAAGAGAATGATAAAACAAAAAAAAAAAAAAAAATTTACATTACCATGCAAACTTCCTCCGAACATTGGTTTGAACGAGATCTAGTAAGTAGTTTTTGATGTATTTAAATGATGAGAGCTCATTTGCACTGTATGATTTCGAGCAAAGATTTTTTGCCTTTTCCATTTAAATAATTTAATATCAATTTCCTTTCTATATAACTTTTATCGCGTCGGCCATGTTCGTCACTGAGGCCAGAGTACCGGATTTCTTTGCGATCATGAGATCGCGTATCGCTATATTCTGGAGCCGATTGCGAGAATCCAAGAATGAGATCCTGAGCACGCTGGCCGGGTGTCTGGATTGCTCAATTAACAAGCATTGGCTTTCAGTGCACCAGGAGGCTAATAGGAAATAAATAGACCTGAATACAGAATTGTATAATCATTTATTTAATTTTAAATTTAATTGTATTATATTATTTTACTTTATACATATATTATTGTAATTTTAACTGGGTGGATACCTTTTAATAGATATATTTTTATTATTATATTATGTTACTTGTTGCTACGGAACCCTTCATGGGCGAGTCCAGCTCGCACTTGGCCGCTGTTTAATATATTAAGATTCAGGAAGGTGATCATGATAGGGTGAGTATTGATGAGTTGCAGCCTGCCGTGATGGCCGGAGCAATGTGACTTTCTAACATGATATCTGGCGCACTGGTACACGCCGGTACACACTGCTAACGGATTTACATTTGCGATGCGCGTCCGTACCGCGGGTCGCATTCTTATTGTTTCCGTTCACTTGCGGTCCTATTCTTCAATTTGCAGATATATTTCATTGTGATCGATAAATTTTGCGGTCGTTTTTCAATTCCTCGCGTGCTTTTCTTATTACTGTGTGTTACTTGATGGTGATCTTATGAGTCTTAATATGAATTTGTCTGGGTCAACACTTGTACGAGTACTATCGATTTCTAACCACAACTTATTTCTTTACGAGAAATCTTCGAATGTCTCAAGCCAGCTGGTGGTATGGTGTGGTGCACATCAGGTATTGAGATACGGATGGTGGTGTCGTTCTCCGTTAGTAACTTTACATATTTATCCAAATCTGAATGTATTTGCTGCTATTTGAGTAAAGAGAAGCAACGAAGAATAACGATTTAGATGAAACATAATAACAATTAAACAAACCTCTGACTAAAATTATTACCTGAATAACAAACTTACATTTAATTTAAACAAGGCAACAAAAATTAAATATCACTGTACAATATTATGAACTTGGCGCCAGTTTAAACTAAATTTACGAGATAGATAATTAATTAAGTGCTAATAGTATAAGCCAGTAATTTTCACCAACTTTTAGAGATATTTATTTTTTACGTTAACCCAAGGCACCTTGTTCTAACATAAAATTATACCAGAAGTAAAAACATTTCTGTATAAAGTTTTTAGTTACGAAATTTTAAATAATACCTAGTGCTTCTCATGACAATTGCAATAAGCCTTAAAACGGCCAGAAGACGGATTCATTGAGGATTTACATTGCAGACCTTATGGTTTCATCGCCAGATAAGTACAATGGTATTATTTTAATAAATATTTATATTAATTATCAGGTCACGTCATTAACAATCATGTTTGCATCACTAACGGAGTTCAAGTAGTCCTGAGTACAGACACCTATTTAGATTGTTAGGGCTCAGTTAAGTGAACATTTTCCACACCTGTCAATTACTCTTTGACCTGTTCGCTATTACTAAAATTATTCGATAATTACGACACGATCCAGTTCGCCAGGCGTATTACTTGTAGTAATTTGGTCCGCATTACTGTTTCGCCAGCTAAAAAAGCCATGCCGTTACTTTGTCGACGCGCCGGTATCTACATAGCTGTAATACAATATGTTTGGGAGGTCGTAATAGCTAGGTAGTGTGGTTGCTGCCTCAGTCGCCACGTAATCAGATAGTGGAGTGTCCATTAGAGCAGACACAATATAACACACCACCTGTAATGTCGGCAGAAGTATCAGTCAAGATGTTATCTCTCGCAACACAGCTTGAGGAACGATGACTTGTCAGATCGCACCTTACAATTTGTTTTTAGGCGCTTACGAGTTTGCCAAAATGTATTTGGTACAATAGATGTAATTTGCTTGAACCAAATTTTCATTCAATATAATTGTATGGATCATTTTGAAAGTTTGCCAAGTGTGTGGGTTTTTTCAACGGTATTCAGCGAGGTGTGGTTTAAGGCGCATGTTTTTTTGGAGAGGAGGAAAATACATTTATGTATTGAATACCCCGAAACGGAGCCCATATATCGGGCTGGGGTGTAAACACCCCCTACCGAATAATAACCTCCTGTTCTGATAGCCCTAAAGACCTTTACAGCAAAGCCTGGCAGGGGCTACGGATCCCAAAATTGTAGCTCACAGGCGCGGGGCGTCTCGGAAGGAGACTCGAACCTCGGACCTCCTGTTCACTTGGCTGAATGAAGAGAAGATCACTAACGATCTGATATATCTGTTAGTCCAATGGACTCTACATTTGAAGAGACATCGCACTAGCCGGCGAGTGCGGTGATATATGTATAGCTATGTGCTCGATCGGTAGCTTCGATCTAATTAGGAAAGCCACAGCGTCTTAGACGAAAAACACCATTCTGGGAAGAGTCCAATTGTGTCATTGATTGAGACATGCCAGTTATAAATATCTCGTTACATTACTGGTTGTGCTACTTGATGGGTGGTGATCACTCCGATCGAGTTTATTTTAAGTTAGTAAGTACCCGCGGGCCTACCATCAACTTTTAATAAGCGATGCGATTCCGATGTTGTTCAGTTTAGGTACATAAGCTGAATCGCTAAAATTCGTCCCATTAAGTGGCTTTTATTGTATGGCCTTTGGATCGCTTATGAAAAATGATTTAGGTACCTAAACTGAATCGCTAAAATTCGTACTATTAAGTGCCTTTTACTGTAAGTCGTTGCATAAGTTTGTCTCTCTTACTCGAACCATATGCGTTTCGAAACCTAAAATGATATGATTTTGAAAATACTAACAATATATTTTAAAATGGCGCTATATAGTGTCAAATTATAAACCATTAAGCCCATTTTTTTATTCTCATCTCATCTTTCATCAATAAAATTTTCCTTTTCTGTATCTTTCTACTATTTTTTAAAAGTTATTAACAACACGATTCACTTTCCTCTAAGGAAGTAGCAACTTTTTTCTAATCGCTCACTTTGACACTTATGCAATCCAGTTTAGGTTGAAATAATACCTCATGGTACGAATGAATGAACGAACTATATCAGTTTGCGATTCAATTGACATAATTTTTGACATTCAATAGACAACCTAAAATAGATAGCTCTAATCATTTCGTGGTACGAAAAAGCAAAGCAGTTCATTTTAGGTTGTCAATTGAATCAAATTTACGACGAAATTTATAAACAGAGGCTGAAATGTGACAATCGCTTTTAAGTCGGGGCTTATCGAATAAACACCATAAAAATATAATCGTTAAAATAGATCTAAATTAAATAGTTCTACAACTTACAATTACTAGAATAACACTTTAGTCACCAGTGAACCCGCCAAACATACACACACGACTACCAGACTCGCACCGATCATTTAGGGCGAATGTACGATAATAGGTACGAATTCGATATAATCTACCTAGTCTTGCCATAAATACTGAAACAATGAAAAAAATTATATTGCAAGTAACATTTATTACATTTAAAGTGTGCTAGTTTAATACAGAAATAAGAAAAAATTAAAATATGAAAAGCTTATTCGAATTGGTCTCCAATGGCTGCAATGCAGTCCTTTATACGTTGAGGCCAGTTATCAATAAAAGCACGCACTCTTTCCTTGGGAAAATTCTTCACTGCTAATCGTACGGATAGTTTTAGGGACTACAAATTATCATGGCGCTTAGAGCAAGTCGTACTCTCTAAAACTGACCATAAATCATAATCCAGCGGATTAAGATCGGGACTAGTCGATGGCAAGTCTTCAGCTCTGATGAAGTCCGAAACGTTCATTTCCAACCAAGACTGCGTAGACCGAGCTTTATGACCCGGCGCCGAGTCATGCTGGAAGGACCATTCTTGGTTATTGAACATGGTTAAGGGGCTTTACTACCGTCTCAACAATGGTATCTTTATACACTTGTGCTGATGTTTTGATACCTTTATCACAAAAGTATGGCTAAGTTATTCCTTCATAGCTAATAAACCACCAAACCAATCACTGAAGTCGGATAGTGCCCACGTGCCACTGATGCCCACTCTCACGATTAATTGGGAAGCTTCCTTAGAGCTTTGAGCATAAATACGGTAATTTTTTTGTTAAAATGTTGCTCAATTGTAAAATCTCATCCGTAAACAAAATTTTTCTGTGACCTCTCTTTGCGTACCGCTTCAGTAGCTGTTTCGATTTTACAACCCTATGCATTTTAAAATTATCAGTTGAGAAATGACTAGTACGTCTCTTATAGGCTGCAAGTCCTGAGTCATCCTTTAAAATACGCGACATGGTTCTAGGCGCTGTCTTCATCTCCCGAGAACACCTTCTTTGTACGAACACTACGTGGGCGGCCAGATCTCTTTCTCTCACAAACAGAGGAGGTCTCATTGTACCTATTAATAGCCCGGTACATTTTACCAAGGGTATGGAGAGTTTTAAAAATTGCATTTGGCTCCATGCGTACTTTGTGTAATGCAATCACAGCGATTCGCTTCTCTGTATCACCCCACTCCATGTTAATAACACAAAATATTGTACAATGTAGGTATTGGCGCCAAAATGAGAAAACTCAATGAACAATCATATAAAAATTACAGAACCTAAATTCAAATGTTATATAGCCAAACTAAGTATACACTTACACACTTCACAGCACCAGACACCCTCAGAGCACACTTTTAATGTGTTGAAAATTTGTCAATATTATTTTAAATCTTGAAAACTTTAAGATGCTTTCAAAAATAAATAAGACAAATTAAGAGCTATCTAAAATTTCCTACATTAAGTGACCGAAAAACTTTGTAATCCTAATTGCAAGGCAAGGCGGAAGCTATTTGTTGGACAAACCAGACAAGAATACATAGAGATCGAAAAAGAGTAATGAGGGCTAGTACAGATACAACTTAATATGCAAAGTGAGAGCTCAAATAATTGTCGGAATATCGATAAATATAGCCAAGTAATTAAATATATAATTACGTGCATGCCCGCACTCGTCTGTGATATACACATGGTTTGTGTGTCACGAGGTAACGAGAAATTCATTAAATCACCGTGACATTTATTTCCTCTGAAGATTGAATGCTAACTGTACACTTGTATGAATTAATAATCGGTCGTGTGATTGCGTATTACTTGCGTATACAGGGTGAATCTTGTGGGCACGGATGGCTAAATTCTAAATTATGATGAATATAGAAAAGTAGACAAAGGAGTCACGGGCCCTATTTTGATATAAACTAAACCTGCGTCATTTGTTGTTGTAAAGTGATAATTCCTAGTCAGAAATCAAACCCGTTGATTTTGAAAAAATAAAAACTTAACATGTAGGCACCACGAGGACGTTCAGTTGATGGTAATTAATACGACCTGCTCATTACAATGCAGTGCTGCTCAGGAATCTTGAAAAACCCAAAAATTCTGAAAGGAACTACAATTGCGCTCGACTCTTTGAGACATAAGATGTTAAGTCTCATTTTTCCAGTAATTTCACTAACTACGGTGCCCTTCAGACCGAAAAACGGTATTGCTTACACTTTTCTGCTTCAAGGTAGAAATAGGCGCCGTTGTGGTACCCATAATCTAGCCGGCATCCTGTGTAAAGGAGCCTCCCACTGGTAAGTCGGATCGAATTCTAGGAATTAATGAAATGCGGCGCACTTTGACAGCTTTTCAGTATTCCTCATAACTCCGGATGTGGCCCTCCGGCTCCACGCCCACTTGAACAAGTCACCCTGTATACTGGACCCGAGAGAACGTTTAAGTTTCTAATTTGTGTTGCGTCGTGTGATCACCTAACAATACACGCATTTAAACAATTTGTTACCCTTAAGAGATTTTCCTCGCTTTTGACATTAATCTTAATATATATAAATTACGTGTCACGTTGTTTGTCCGCGATGGACTCCTAAACTAATGAACGAATTTAAATGGGGATTACTTCATGGAGTGTAGTTTAGTCCAACTTGAGAGATAGGATAGTTTTTATTTCGATTTGGGACCCATAATTATTATTTTTTTCAATATTTGTTTTGTATGGACACATTTTCTATGAGAGAATTTAGTGACGCACGGTTTGACAGTTCCACTGTGAAACAATTTCATTATAACAACAGGGAGCATTTTTTAACCGACTTCAAAAAGGAGGAGGTTATCAATTCGATCGGTATTTTTCTTTATGTATGTAGGTACACCGATTACTCTGAGATATTTATGATCTGATTTAAGTAATTCTTAGTTTTCATTTTATGAACATTTATATGAAAATTTTCGCCTGGATGACAATTATTGTTTTCTGTGTACGCCTTTTCTTGGAGTTTTCATTCTTGCAGCTTGATTATATATTATTATTAACTGACACTAAAACGTAAAAAAAACTACGCTTAAATAAACTGACTTCAGAAACTGAAAAGTATCAAATAACTAAAAATTTAATTTAATACACCTCTTAAGCAAACCTTTACCTTTAATATTAACTGACTTAAAACCTATCAATAGGTAGCACATATAAATAATAGTATTATATTAATATTAAAGGTAAAGGTTTGCAAAAGAGGAGTATTAAATTAAATTTTTAGTTATTTGATACTTTTCAGTTTCTGAAGTCAGTTTTTTAAACGTAGTTTTTTTTTACGAAATTAATTCTTGATGTTTTGAAATATTATTGGCAAATTCCAATAAAAAATATTTTTTTTATAATCTACAGAACATCTTCTGTCGGGTCAGCTAGTTTAATATAATATACAATTTAATGTTAGTATGCTAAGATATTTATAATTGCAAGAGCAACAACTCAAGTCAATATTGGGATTGAGATCTGACCAAGCTATCAACTGTAGATGGAGCTGTGACTGGAGAGTTGAACAAACATACCAACATTTATGGACTATTTACCTACCCCCTTATTCATAATAGTTTGCTAACTTAAAGCATTGCTAATTCTCACTCTGTCTTCTTCTATTGACCTAAGTCAGAATGAGAAAAAACACTCCTTAGCGGCTGTTTAAAGTTAGCGGACCATTATGAATAAGGGGGCTAGTATCTAAAAAAAACTGCGCCTGAAGTAAGACAACATACTTCGGGCGCGCGAAATACTCGAGGTAGGAAGAGGTATAAGTGGTCGGTTGTGAATCGATCAAGGCGATGCGCGTGCCTTTTTTATCCTAGTCATATATACGTACATATTTTCCTTTATATATTTATTTGTTCGATGTAAAAATCCTCTCAAACACGGTGAAGAAAATTCAGATAAATAACACAAATGTGTGCTTTACGCAAACGTACCTAACTACTCCAAGTAAGTAACTGGTTCTACTTTTAAGCTAAGTGTTCACCGCCGCCCACATTCTCTTGCAACACTAGAGAAATGATAGTAGCGTTGCCGGCCATTAAGGAAGGTGTACGCGCTTTTTTTGAAGGTTCCCATGACGTATCGTCCCAGAAACACCGCACAAGGAAGCTCATTCCACAGCTGTATTTTGTTCTGTCATTGTACATGTTGTAAGGTAGTTTTGGCCTTGCCAGATAGACTCGACCTTACAGCCACAATAAACAGCTAAGGAGCGAGAGAGTGGCGCCTTCTGTCTTACTCTGATCGTCCCTGAGCAGGTCCCCAATAAGTACTTAATTCCGAGTAGTGTCCATAAACAAATTTATCAATGTGTTATAAATCCAACGCAGCTATAAACTAAGTACGATTTTAAAATACATACCTTAGCGGGTTAGCAGGTGTAACTAAGTGGAACTTCTGTTACTATTTCTCTTTATTCTATGGTTAAGCCATTGGAGCGTTTTCTCCCTCCCATATACTTTGTACAATTAGGGTAAGTGGTCATCACCGACGCTCATCTTCCTCATTCTTCAACTCGGGTTCTCTTATTCTTGGTATTAAATGAAAGAGGAGGATGAATGAGCGTGCGGTCACCTCATGGTGTGGGTCATCTCCGCTGATACGCTCTCTCAACAACAGAAGACCTGAAGGCGGAAGCTGTTTCAACAGAACACGCGAAAAAAATTCCTCTAAAAGCACACTTGGAGGAATACCACACATCCACTCAGCTGTACTGAGGTGGAGCACCTGATCCAAGAATTTAGCTTCACAGAATATTCCCCACACTTCGATCCATATTCACTGCATCAAGTGCAGTCAATCTATCCATTCACATCGCCCTAAAATAACCTTCACTATCTCTTAAAGTAAACACACCTAAACAATTTAAGAAAGTATTTCAAATAAAAGAATTCCTACTTAAAATATAAATCTGTTTTTATATGTCTTAAAGTTTTTTATTTGAAGCGAAGCTTTTAAACGGACGTTCGTTAGTGGTGGCTATTTCGCACTCCTCAAGACCAAAACGTTAACAGTTTTCGGAATACATTGATTTCTTTGATTGTAGTTGTGATTTTAGGCAAACTTTTACAGTGAAATGTTATTCTCAATCCATAATATATTGGTACAGAATACAGATTATATGCGTTTGATATAATTGTCAAACTACTAACTATTAAGTTTGAATATAATTATTAATATTTATAATTTGTATGGCCCACAAATAAATCACATAAATTAATAAAGTATTAAAAATGTGGTCTAAATCAATAACCACTCGGCTTAGCTTTACAGGGCACATCATCATCAGCCGGAAGACGTCCACTGCTGGACAAAGGCCTCCCCTCAAGGTTTCCACGACGATCGGTCCTGCGCTGCCCTCATCCAACGTACTCCGGCGATCTCAGGATCGATCTGGTCAGCCAGATCGTCGGTACAACTTGTCTATCCTATCAACACTGTGTCTTCCGGTATGTGGTCGCCATTCGAGGACTTTACTGCCCCTATCCGCCGAGCTATGTGCCTTGCCCACTGCCACTTCAGCCTCGCAATCACCCGGACTATGTCGGTAACTTTGGTTCTCCTACGGATCTCCTCATTTCTAATTCGGTCTCGCAGGGAAACTCCGCGTATAGCATACAGGACACAACATAAATAAAATAATCCAACTATGAATTTTATATTAATTTAATAAAATAACATTCAATCGAGAACAAAATAAACTCGGCATTCATGAATGAACCATCTTGTGCGCTGTTCATAAAGTATCGTGTTCGCTCTTACATATAAAAATAATATTTTGTAAAAACATCCAGACACGATACGGCACCGTCAAGCCTTAACTATATAACTACATAGTCTGTTAAGTGACAGCCATTAAGCGTTATTAATTGATTATGCTTTCACAACATATTCGTGATGTACCTACCTACTATACAATAATTATTTAACTTATATTATTTACAATTTTTAGCGTGCTCTACACCGAGATATAATTGAAACCGAAGAACCTTTTCATAAGAGATAACAAGAGATGCATAGAATGTGCAAAATTGTAATGGGAAACCTAACCAGCTTTTTAAGGTGAAATTTTTTGTCTAACTAAATTTTCTAACCTACAATATACAGTTTCAATTTCGTAATATATGGAGAGACTGTTGTACCATATTATTCTGCACTGCTGTCGGTCATTCTGGAATATTGTTCACCAACAGGAGCAGGCACGAGGCGACACCAAGAGGTTCAACACACCGCGTAGGGAATCGCACGTTCTCCTGACTGACACATAGTGCTTCATACGACACCGACCACGAGAATTATAATATTAACAATTAAATTGCGAATATTATAGTATTTATTGATGGGATTATATAAGACTTAGATAATTTATACGCCTAGATAGAGTCTCTTGCTGTTAGACAACCGATAAAGACAGGCCAGGAATATTAGTCAAATGTGCGTGACAAGTTACGTGTTACACTCGCGATTTGTATGAAACTTTGTGTTAGTGTGCGTGTATTGCTAAAAATAGAGGTTAGTTTTAAAGTCTATTTTTTTCAACGTTTTCACAGCTGTCATAGTCTATCTAGACGTATAAATGATCTAAGATATAAGGTTTGCCAGTACAGTATCGATCGATAGCTGAAAAAATATTTACAAATTGACCGGCCAAATATACAGAGGTATCTTCCGGAAGGTGCAGCAGTCATATTTATAATATATTTATACGTATATTAAAAAGAAATACATTTGATCACAAACAAGTCAAAAATTATATTTAATAGTTATATTAAAGTTATGTGTGCAAAAGAGACTTGGTACTTATTATAAAATAAAATACTTATATCATAGAACAACAGTCTTTGCCAACTTAACTTACTTATAATAATTAAAAATGTAAAAGCTCTTATTTTATAAAATATATACATATATTACAACAATAAACAATATCAATTACAAATCTTTCAACATAACAATTTTAGTTAGTAGCCGTATCAATAAGTAATCATATACCTAATTATCATATGTCATTGTCATTTATATATACCGTTCATTTCAATTCAATCTATTTATTTTACAAAAAACAACCCATTTCCTGTTCTTACAGTAGTGGTGAATGGTATTTAATTACTCATATATAGATATGACGTGATGTTCGTATATAAATTTGCCACGAGGTCTCAACAAAAGTTCTAGTTATCGCGAATCATTTCTGTTGCCTGTCTGTATAATATAAGATATTATATTTATATCTTTTATACAAAAGAGATAGATATAATATCAGAAGCTCAACACGAATGCGCTACATATATAAGGCATGCTAATATAAGGGATATTAATATAATAATAAATACATTGATGTCTTGTCTTGTCTGCCTTTGGCGTTATAGCCGCACAGGTTGCAGATATGTGTAGGTACTATACTATCGTCTGAGTTCATAAAAACAAACAGATAATCAAGTGATTTAGTTAAAACTTTACATTAATTGTTGTCGCACAGAGACGCTCCGAGCCATTTTTTACATTTGCTGTCGCAAAGAGACGCTCTGAGCCATTATTAACATTTGTTGTCGCACAGAGACAGTCTGAGCCATTATTGACATATTTTGTTGCCGCACAGAGACTCTCCGAGCCATTTTTTACATATTTTGTTGTTCCTCAGAGACTCTCCGAGCCATTATTGACATAATATTTTGTTGCCGCATAGAGACTTTCCAAGGAATTATTGACATATTTTGTTGCCGCACAGACTCTCCGAGCCATTATTGACATAATATTTTGTTGTCACACAGATACTTTCTTTGCCATTATTGAGATATTTTGTTGCCGCACAGAGACTCTCCGAGGTATTATTGACATTTGTCGTCGCGCAGAGACGTTCTGAGCCATTATTGAAATCCTTTGTGTTTCACATACAATGCGACGGTTCTATAAGAGTTTCCTTCGACTTCGAGGAGAAATTCAAACCGTATCAGCTGTTTATGAGTAAGTATTTCTTATGTTTCGTCAATGTAACAACGTATGCAACTTGATATGTTAATAAAAGTATTCAATACTGGCAACCCAACACAACTTGGTATCATTAGACGTGAGATTTAATCAACATAAGTGCGAGGCCCAACGTTTGTTACATACTTACATATTATTATATTTACAATTTTATTAACACCTTTTTATTATTTAATAATATGACAATAAATAGTTTTTATATAGCACCATGTACGAAATCGTTCGAGACAAAATATTAATAAATGCAAATTTGGGCCTAAGACCGAAACTATAGAGCAATACTGTATATAATTATGTATTCATAATAAAGATGTCACACGATGAAACCTCATAGATACTATGAATAAAATGAACAAGATTTAGCAAACATGTGGTTTTTAATTTGTTTTCCACTCCCACATGAGTAAATAAAACAGGTGCAGAGAGAAAGCTTCATACAACCACGCGAAATGGTCGCACTACTACAATGATCCGGGGCACGTGTGAGTGTCCACTGGCCGCTTGTTGTGTACGCCGCGAAACCGGTTATAGCCGGTTGACTATCGCACAGCCAGTTGAAAATCTCAGGATTAGCGCGAAACACGCATTGTTTTATTAATTGCAAGCTTGAATATTTTCACATAAAAAGTTATATTATATTATTAATATGGCTGTTTACTGTACTTTATGCATCTATTGAAAAATAAAAATGTGTCATACTTTAACTGTCCCAAGGACTACAACAGGTAAATAAATATTTGATATTTACATTTGTATGAGCCTTTTGGTTATGCGAAGAACATCACGGTGTGTTCTAACCATTTTATTATTATTGCAAGATATCATCATATGGTTCTTATTTTATTCCTTCTACTAAGTTTGTCTTTAAATGAAATGAATATCTAAAATATATATCTTACAAATACCTAAACAAGACGGTAAGATATAATATATAATAATAATTTAATGCGGACTTAACTTTTGTATGCAACTTTTGCAACAACCTTACCAAAGTAGGTAACCTTTTTGCCCGCTCTTGAGAAGCTTTCCCTCTGTACCATTTAGTTATTCAAGTGCCACAACCCACATTTACCCTATTCACAATAAAAGGCAGTCAAATCACTATATGCAAATAGACATCAATTATTATTAATATATTAATAATTATTGTTACATTTATTAGTTTCGATGAAATTAATTTCATTCATTCAAGTTAACTTCGGAAATTATATATATTGTGTTATGTAAATACTCTCAAACATTGTTAATAAATTATACATAGGGACAGGGACTCCGTACCGACAATACCTCTTTCATTTTCTCACATAGTAACTGCTTAATTATTATTATTTCCATAATTATTGTACTTTATACATTTATATTGAGTCTCTCTGTTATTATATAATATTATGGAATCATAACAATATGTTTGATCACTGAGTTCCTTGCGGCTTCTTCTCATCTGACTCGTGACAGTGAAGCCATAGTCAATTTACCATGTATCGACACTAAATGCCAGCGATCTTTAGCGAGTAGTCACTCCATGTGACCGCACAACGTAACCAACACAATACACATTTTTTTTTCAATACACGAATTAAAACGTTCTATGGAGATTTTAAAATATAACGATGGTTAAATTACGTTACTAGATCTACTTCATCAATTTATGCCAGTGTAAATTATTTGGGTTTACCAACCATTTTGGAGCGAAACTTATATGTGAACGAAGTCATGTTGTGTTTGTGTGGAACGTCAGAGTGTATTCATAACAGTGGGCAGTAGTTCCCTGACGCCTGGCGCTTTGAATGTTCACATATTATACGATTATTAAAACTGTTACGTACAGGATATACTTTTCTATACTTAAAAACACTGTCTGAGTCAGCCAAGCCCTATCAACGCGTTTACAATATTAGGAACCGTTAAACTCGGATCGTGGAGGATCCATATATATCATTCCATATATTCTATAAACTTCTGTTCAAATGAAGTGAATAACCATGAAATAATCAACATAATGCAAATAGTCACATTTAAAGCAATAATTTAAATATCCTACAAAAATATGTTTTGTATTTTTTCTCCGATTACAAGACAACAATATGGGAGCAGGTGCTAACGAGCAACAATAGCTTCATAGCAACACACGCAGTGAACATTGATTCAGTAATTATACTCGTATAACTATTGATGCCTCAGATAATTTACTTTGTAGCAACACGGACACTAATAAAATTTTAAATAACACTATTTACCGTGTATATTTAATCAGTATTTTTTTTTTGCATAATGAAGCTGGAAAGGGGGTCCAAATAAGTATTTATCATGGAGGGAGGATATTATTTTCTACTAACATGTCATGTTTATAATATACTAGCTGACCCGACAGACGTTATTCTGTTCATAATAAGAAAAAACATTTGCGGGTGGAATTTCGTAAAATCCTTCCAACCTCTACTCGACGAAAGGAATACTCCTACCAATTTTTAAGTCTCTACGCCTTATGGTTCCAGAGATATCAAGATAGAGAGTCAATTTATAGGTGGAAATCTCTTACATATATAGATTGTCAACAGCCAGAAGCGATGGCTGGTCTATGCGTCTGGCTCCTGTCATTATCATCATTATCATGTCATTGCGAGCTCTGTATTTGTTGTAACGGTCAACGTTATATAATTAAAATATTAATATAAATATTGTAGCGAAGCATGATTTATGCGGCGCCATTTTTTACTGAATATCAAGTACGGTCGCGGCAGTTTCGGGTAATTAAGCGGTCGGTAACGCGTAATTACATGTGAAAATAGTTGTGTGTAGTGTGTGGGCGAGGCTAACGACCTTCGTAGTTGCGGAGCGTGTCTGTCAAAACACACGTCACAGGATTATGGCCGCGGTCGCCGTACTTGTTATCAGCGAGCGCATTGATCGGATAAAGAATCCGAGCGCGCAATGAGCCACGGATGTAGCGCGTCTGGATATGACAGGGTTAATACTGCGCTAGGAAAACCAGAGACAACTAAGACAAAAATAGAAATTAATCCGTCCGAGACTAAATACTGTAAGTGATCAATAAAATATCTATGGCAGACTGCAATAACCTCAAAGAAGACTGGATCTATTCCTTAAAATAAAACAAACTGTGCAGGTTTGTAATAGAAATGAGAGATATCGTAATCTGCAGTGCGAGTAGTTGGAAAAACTAGGAATTCGATTGAATTTGAGTACATTTTATGGGATGTATATTATTTCTATATTGACTCTAGTATTTACATGAAAAACTATGTAAACACATAAAACCACGTGTTGTCTCTGAATAACAAAAGAAAAACAAAATATTTGTTTATTCAAACCCACTTTTCGCATGCAAATTAAACCTTTTAACGTTCATTAAAATGGTGTTACCCGTTAAGTGTGCTTCCAGTTCTGTAAGTCTGTTGGATTCATTGTGTGGTAATGAGAGTCCGGAAGCGCAGGTGGCCTCTGATCCCGCCCCTTAAGGAAAACAAATATGATGTCACGTTGACAACACACGATTGTTATTAGTTATTGTGCACCATGCGGACTTGTTGGACCGCCGCGGCCGACCATTGCACCGCATGCCGCATATCGCATGTCGCATGGCGCATGGCCCGTGCTGGCCTGTGCGCTTGTAATCGAATATCTGAGTCTGACCTCTCTAACTCCAGATAAATACAGCCGAGTTGTGTAAAGGCGTAGTGTACATTGGAAGTATTGAAAGGGAAGCTTTTGTTAAACATAATTATGAAAATCCATATCTTATTTGCTATATCCCCCGTTTACACCAATATGCTAGTTTACATATAAAATTAAGGCGAAACATTTTACACTTTTCCGTAGTTAAGATTTGGAAGACATTCACGTTTTAGAAATAAATATAGAACCTGTGGCTCATAAAAAAAATTAACAACAACTGCAGCGGCCAGTTGATTTGATTTTGGTTTTATTTATTAAATTACGGCTGATTTTATCCGGTATATTATATACCGATCAATAATATGACTTAAAGTTAATATGTTACAACTCAAAATTACTCTATAAAAAGTGAACAGTTAGGTAAAAAGTTGCACTTCGGACAATGAGACGTACTAACTATAAACTTGCTATGCCTACTACTCGGTTAAGTCGACTTAGTAAGTATTTTGTTGGGCGATATATATTATATGATCCCAGAAAATGTACAAAAATGAATTACGAAATTAAAAAGAACTGTTAAAAAACATCTGTGTGCTACGGTTTCTATGACATAAATCATTTTCTAGTTGATACCACAGATTGAGAATGGACCGAAGTTCCTCAGGCTGTCTATCTTATATATTTCTGTGTAATTTTGTAATTTACAATTCGACTGTATTTTTTGTATTTCGTTACCTCATATCTCCGCCGTTTATAGGCGGATTTGTAAATATTTATTTTTTTAGGTTGACAAGGTATCTTGTTAACAATACCTACTGTTAATTGGTCCCATTGTGAAAAATAAATATGATGATAGAAATGTAGATATGAGTCATAATGGGAATAACTTAGACGTGATAGTAGGTAGGTATTTTTGTTGAAATTTTTTATATTGCCTTCAATATATTTATAGAATTAATAACATCTAAGATGGAAATGTTGGGAAAGGTCGACATAAAGCGAACTGCGCGATGTTTTGAACAGGGCTGGCTTTGGGTCAAAGGTCAAGAGGGCCGAGGATAAATGAAGGCGGAGAGGCATACAAATAATATAATGATAAAATATAAAATGATGAAAATAATGTCGAGGCCCGTGAACACTTCGCACCGATCTGGCGACCGCGTGGATTGAGTTGCACGGTATATTTTCTTAATGTGTCTACCCAATACGTCGTTCTATACATACATAATATTATTCGCAGTCTGATAGCGGAACGGCAAATGTGTGCTTAAAGACATCTTTTTTCTCCTGTCGTGCGTCAACTGTCACAGTTCGAATCAAATCTGAACGGAATAAATGCCGCCGGCGCAGCAGATACAGCAGTCGAAGCTTATTTTCGTGTTATTTGTGGCATGTTCCATATTTCGGCTTTATTTTTACACGACGTGGTTGATATGTATAACCCTTCATAGGTTTCTCCTCATAAAATGTTACAATAACAATTGGCTAGGACGAACGTTTGTTACATATTTTTTCTACTCCTCTACATTTATCTGTCATTTATACAGCCACGATCAGTAATGTAAGTACATACTTTATTGAGTCTTTTAATAAGTCTATATATATACTCTATGGCCTAAAAAAAATCAAAAAAGCACATTTGTTTAGGTGCCACAGACAACTAAATCGAGGCTAGGTATTGTAGGTTCATAGAAATATTAGACGTAGTACATCTTATATAACATTGATATTATTTCCTTGTTTAAATCATTATACTTTTATATTTTTTAATGTCAACTTTCCAAAAAAAAAAAATCTTGTTAATATAAGTTGCCAAGATCCTGCGAGGTATTCTGTTTTTTTTTTTACATTCCCCGCGTTGGCTGTATGGGTGTGTACATTTGCCATTACTCGAAGTAGAAAAACAATCACTCACCAGAGACAGACATGTATACAACACATTTCCCGCTCATTTAACCTGCAACTCGGAAACTAGTGGTATATGTTTGTTTAATAAATGAAATTACCAAGTCGAAGAAAAAATATTGTATGCAACACGTTGTATAACTAAATCAAAAAACGCGCGTGGCGTCTTTCATTGCGAAGTTCATCTGCGGCTCACACGACACTGGCGTTTTTAGACACTTCTTATACAACTGTTGCATAAAATAGTATAAGATCTTTTGAATTCGTTCCTTTTGACATCGACACAACTCAAACTTTACCAAGTTATAAGACTTAACTGATTGCCTCAAGAGTTCCCAATATATTATTTACGGATAGAGATAAATAACTGCCTTCTACTGTCAGTTATTAGCTGTCAATAATCTGAAGCTGTCCCCGATAAGTCATTCTTATCGCCTTATATTGGGACGCGTGAATTGCAATTTCCATACAAACTTCTATCGCTAGTAAGCTATACGTCGTCCCATTGACAGAAAGCGTGTACGGATAAGGGGAGTTACCGCCGATAAGTTTATTGGGACAAAAAAGTCAACGATTGTTATGATTTTTATCTCAAGTAAGAGATAGACTGAATATTGGGAACGGCCGTTAATCGAATACATTTGAAATATAAATCCAGACGCGTATCAATGGAAACACGTCGCATGCTGTGACGGACATAAGGTTCATTAATTTCAATAAAAGAGACAACTACATTAATTGAAAGTATTTCGTATTTTATGGACGATATTGTTATCGGTAATAAGTTAGAGTCACTATTATAGTTTATCAACATGACCATCGTAGCATGCAGCTTGTACAAGTGACAGTAACGAGAATATCCATTAACAGCAGTAACAATGTTACACAAAATTAATAAAATTTGAAAACAAAATTTATGAACGATGCGGGACCCGATCCCGCGACCTCTCGCGTTCCGTGCGAGCGCTCTTACAACTGAGCCAACTGTTCGAGTGACGCGTCGTTGATAAATCTTGTACGCTTTGTTCAACTCGCAGGTTGTGGCTCCAACTACAAGATCTACTTCACAGTTCATAACCTGCTCAACCCCAATATTTCCATATTATGAAATTGACTTGAGATGTCGCTCTTGCAAAACATGAATACATAACAAATTTCTTAGATTTGCAAGATTTATGACCGATACGTCATTAGAACGGTTGGCTCAGTTGGAAGAGCGCGGGATCGAGTGCCGCATTGTTCATAAATTTTGTTTTCAAAATTTTATCTGTGTATATATCCCAGAGTATCACTTAGTTTATCACTTAAAAAAACATAACAAATTGTTTAATAACAAAGTTGCCGTGATACTGTACACTATACAGCGTGTTTCTTTAAGTTCATACAATGAGCTCGGTATCCTGGGATACAGCTGGCTGTCACTCGGAGCCACGTGACGCACGTGTCCACGTGACGCTACGAGGCTCTATGAGGAACCTCCGTCGACTGCACGCCTCGCACCTTTATATCTTCGTCTTGCGATATCTGTAAATACATAATAGCTTTAAGGGTAAATGTATATACTTCTATAATAAAGTCCCAGCCATTATCAGTATGTTCAGGCATTATCTATAAATAAATTTAAATGTTTTTCTAAAAAAATGGCTCTGTCGTAAATCCTATTACTCCACAGCTGAATATGTAAATAATCGGACAGCCTGGGACTAGATTGTGATTATTTTATAGCGATAGAAATTACTGTACAATATTGTATATTTTTATTGAAAAGAGCGCAAATAAAGAATGATGGGAGAGCTTCTTGCGTCGATTCTTCTCTCTCAGAGCGCCATTTGTTTCCGAAGCGGTAGTAGTATCTAGTATATTAGAAATGACATTAAAAAGAATTCTAAAGAAATAAATTTTGAGAAAATAAATGCATTTTTATGCCTTTTTACAAATATGACAATGGTCAATTCAAATATTTAAGAAAAAAACTGTCCGACTTTCAGACCACACCACACAAGTAGAATCTAGGACATTTAAGATATATATCATCATCATCAGCCGGGAAACGTCCACTGCTGGACAAAGGCCTCCCCCAAAGATCTCCAGGACGACGTCCAACGTCGCCCTCATCCAACGTATTCCAGCGATCTTGACCAGATCGTCGATCCATATTGTAGGGGGGCTACCAAAACTGCGTCTTCCGGTACGTGGATATATAATTAAGATATATATATATATAATCATTATATTATATTTCTCTGGTAAATTTTGCTTTAACAGATCACGCTCGCTTACTGTACTCATATACATCGTAATGTTACACAGCTCAGTCTCATTCAGACTCACTAAAAAAAGTGAACTTAATAATCTTAAATTGGTGGTGGATTTTTCTGATAAATTAATATTTAAATTTAAATTCACAATAAAGAACGCTAAAGTGACTCCAGTCAGGCCTGGTAGTCTACTCTCTTTCTCCGAAACGAAACTTCGTAAACGAACGAAATTTAAACGAAGTTTCGATAGTAACCCTATTCTTGACGAAGTTCAGAATCATAGAAAACTTTCGTGAGCTGAATTGAAATGAATGAAGAAATACTAAATTCTAAAAGGCCGGCAACGCTCCTGTGACCTTTGTTGTTGCAAGTAAATGTGGTGATCATTAACTATCACCAGGTGACCCGTACGCTCGTTTGTCCTCCTCTTCCATAAAAAAATACAGGAACGAATGACAGGCAAGCAAAGAGCTCAAACTTTATTTAACGAGAGTCTTGTAAGATTGGAATTAGTGAATGCCGATTGAAAGTGGTTTATATTATATTAGCTGACCCGACAGACGTTGTTCTGTATATAAAATTAAGTTTATTTTTTACCTCCTCAGCAAGTTAGAAAGATATAAATTCTAGTATGTTTTTCATTTTACTATTCTTGCAATTTGATTTCTGAACGGCGGGGGACACATCAAATGAAAACAATATTGTTAATTTTATTTAATTCGGAGCATTTTCATATTAATTCACATTTTAAACCTTCTCTGGTCTTTCACGAATAATTCAAGACCAAAATTGGCCAAATCGGTCCAGCTGTTCTCGAGTTTTAGCGAGACTAACGAACAGCAATTCATTTTTATATAATGTTTATAGATTATAACAAAATAATATTTTATTATATTATTAATGACGCTATTGTTTAAATTAAAATGTCATACAAAAATTGCGTGAGCGATAAATGACGTAAGATTTATCTTTATATATATATTATTATGTTCAAATGTAAATAACTAATATATCATAATCATATTGGAAGCATATATGGAAACGATCTCGGGTATATTTAAAATTTGAATCAGTTTATTTTGTGACATTAGTCGCAGTTATGTTTGTGTGGGTGGTGAAATATTATCATAATGAAATCTGTATAATATATATAAGAGGATGTATGTTTGTATGTTCCCTAATAACCCCTAAACTATTCGACCGATCTCAATCAAATCTTTTGTAATAGATGCGTTGAAGCTCAAGGTAGGTTTACATATATAATTTATATGGCAAAACAACGTTTGCCAGGTCAGCTAGTGATGTTATAAAGTAAAAAGTTGTTATTCACAAAATGACTTAAACATAATTTTATTTACGTATATGTACATATGTACTAGCACCAAAATTATGAACAAACGTGTTGAATCGCTTACATATTTTAACCAGTGGGAGGCTCCTTTTCACAGGATGCCGGCTAGATTTTGGGTACAACAATGGCGCCTATTTCTGCCGTGCAACAGAAACGTGTAAGCATTATTGTGTTTCGGTCAGAAGGGCGCTAGTGAAATTACTGGACAAACGAAACTTAACATATTATGTCTCAAGGGACGAGCGCAATTGTGGTGCCGATCAGAATTTTTAGGATTTTCAAGAATCCTGAGCGGTACTACATTGTAATGGGCAGGGCGTATCAATTACCACCAGATGAACGTCCTGCTCGTCTCGTCCCTTATTGTCATATAAAAAAAATGCCACCCGCTCTCGCTTCCGCTTGCGCGCCCACGTCCGCGCCCGCTTCCGCTCGCGCGCCCGCGTCCGCTCCCGCGCCACTCAACACGATAAATAACATTCGCGGCACTTATCATTTCCAGCCAGAAATACGATATGGTACATTTCGTTGAAATGTCCGAGTGTAAATGTCACTCTGGAGGCGAGTGGGCCACGAGTCCGTAACACGTTGAAATTGATACGTTTGTTGTGGGGGAACCGTTATTAGACAAACTCATATATTGCTATATCTCGGCACTATTTCAAATCGACTCGCGCCCTCCATTTATATCATTCGTTAGGGAACCGCCGGCGGCGCCTACCGCATGGAAACAAGGCCCCCTGCATTGGAATGTATGAAATTATATTAACATACTAGCTGACCCAGCAATCGTTGTATTGCCAAGTAAGAAAAAAAGTAAATAACTAAAATTTTGGAGTATAAAATATATCGTACTACAATAATGATTTTATTCGATTGCCATCTTGCAACTCTATTGTTATCTATTGCGTATCTGTGGATGAAATAGAATAATATTAAAATCACGATACAAAAATACGTGTTGATCGTAGACGGGTGAAAATTTGAAGTTGTATGTATTTTTTAATGCTAAATCATAACATAATAAACATTTTGTCAAAAAAAAAAAAATATTTAGGGCTGACCATTTAAGGGTATGAGAAATAGATGTTGGCCGATTCTCAGACCTACCCGATAAACACATTCGGAGTAGTTTGGTAACAAACACCGGGACAAGAGAATTTTATATATATAAGAAGTATCAAATTGAATATTAGTGACTTAAGCTCAACATATTGATTACTTAAAATCTATAATATCGCATTCGAAAAGTTATGTCTCACACTTGAGAGAAACAAATTAAGATTGTCATTTTCCTTAATGATACCATAAAAAGTCGATAAAAAATTGGTTCGTATAAAATTATGTGTAGAAATTCAACTTATATCTTCCTAATAAACAAAACCCAATTTATTACATCGCTACAGTTAGGAAAAGTACATTTAAAGACAAAGTCTAATCGCACACAAACCACAAAAGAACCACAGATACATTAGCTACTAATCATATTCCCAATATGAGTGCCATAAAATATAATAACGCCTGATTACTCGACGGTTTCACACGAACAATAAACGATAGATCATAAAACAAGTTAATTCAATAACGATAATAAAATATTGCTCGAGGTCAAATTGTATCGCTTTTGAGTCGGGTGTTTAGAGGAAATAGCCGCTGTGACCCAAATCTAGAGACAAGAGATAGCCATCGCAAAAAGTTTAATGAATGGGACATGAGCAATGAGAGTATTTCGTGCTCATTGTATTCGATTTCTCGGAGCGATTTGCTAATAACCGCTATTAAATCGTCTCCGGTCAGCGGTGACCGGTGTGCGCACACTACTTCAGACGTGAACGCAGTGGCGGTGATTCAATCAAATAAAAATAAAATACAAGCTCAAACGAGGGCATCACTCGCTACTACAGAGATATTTTTTTTAATGAAAATAAAGGACGAGACGAGATGCACATTGAATTGATGGTAATTGATAAGCCCTGCCCTTGCAATGCAGAACCGGTCAGGGTTCTTGAAAATCAAAAATTTCTGAGCGGCACTACAATTGCGCACGTCACCTGTATGCCTCACATAAGATGTTCAGACTCACTTGCCCAGTAATTTCACTAGCTACGGCGGCCTTCACGGCAGAAATAGGCGCCGTTGTGGTACCCATAATCTAGCCGACATCCTCTGCTAAGATGTGTATATCACAAATGTGTAGCCAGCTTTATGATGCCCGTGCAAGCTTCGATCAAATATTTGATAGATTCAGCGTTTCATATATCAATAGAGTGAAAGAATATATAACTTAATCAATTACACTGCCCGGGAATGAAATTATTTTACTAAAAGTGAACCTTACTGCTATCTATTAAGGATTAGTTTGGACTATAGAGCGAGATGAACCTAGGACTTACTACAGTACGCTGCGCTGACTAAGGTAGTAAAATTTGATTACCGTACAAGAACGGTTGGGGATGCGTGGCGACCGGCGATATTATTAGATCTTTGAATATTACTCAAACGAAGAAATATTTGTTTTCATTGTTCATTAATGATTTTATATTATCACAATACAGAAACAGTTACTGTAATACGGTGGATCAAATATTATGTAGGTACTTAAAGTACATAATATTTTATCGAAGAGTGCATGTTTCTTGTGCCCATTTATGCCGGCAAGTAGTTACAATTAATGCGAAATATATACCGAATATAAAATATTTTAACGGCCGTTCCCAATATACTATCTACGGATAGAGATAAATTACCACTTTCTACTTTCAGTTTTTAGCTGTCAATAATCTGAAGCTGTCCCAATATACCCGATAAGTTATTCTTATCGCGTTATATTGGGACGAGTGATTTGCAATTACCATACAAACTTCTATCGCTGGTAAGCTATACGTCGTCCCATTGACAGACAGCGTGCAGGGATAAGGTGAGTTACAGTCGATAGTTTATTGGGACAGAAAAGTCAACGATAGTTACGATTTTTATCTCAAATATGAGATAGACTGAATTGGGAACGGCCGTAAGTCATTTACCGGCGGGTAATTACTGTCATCCGCGGACAGGAAATCCGCACCTCCCGCTTGCTAACATAATATAATAGATCTGAACTGCTACATCAAATAGCAAGCACACATATTCATTCTTTTACGTCAAATATTGTATATACAGGGTGGTTTTTTGAGAAGAGTGGTGATGGCCAAGTCGGAAACTACGACTATTGATACTTATCAGCAACAAAGTACATTGGACCAATAATACAGGCTGTATTTTTTTTTGAAACGTCATTCGGGTCGATTTCCACCAAAAGTTCAAGAAATTTCAAAAAACTAAATATGCAGTTATTGTTTTGTTATAGATCGAGGGCATGACTCCTTTCATGACTTTTCGTTTTAGTTTCCGACTTGGCCATCACCGCTCTTCTCAAAAAACCATCATGTATACCACGGACTTATAAAAAATAAGGACTCTGTTTCACCTTACATAACAGTGTAGCACCAAAGCAAACCGATTAACGTGTAAATACATAGCCCCACGCACACACTTCCACTACTATAGGCCGATAGGCGCCCATTATGAGAATTGTCATCATCTGTGACAGATCAGTTTGCGTCTCAATAAAATATTTAAACAAATGCCGTCGTGCGTTGTGAATAAGTGTAAAAACGATACTATGTGAGTATTAGTGGCCATATATGATTATTTAAGGGAGAAAAAATTGTATAACTAATATCGCCCACACACACACACTAGCATAACGGTGCTTCACTTGCTAATATCAAGGCGCGGAGTCCTTCTTTTTTTACTCGTCCGTGATGTTTACCTATTTTTTTTTTCATTTTTATAAATATAAACGAAAAATCTCAATTCATTAGGCACAGCGCACGGACTCTGCGTTAAGTAGCTCCGCCAATTGTTCGAGGACGACCTCGACATAACAAATGTTATTATGTAGTTATTGGCGACGGCATCGACGTCATGTATAGCCCGCTGTCGGCCAAGTATCAAAGCCTTCTTCAATTAGGAATCCACCGGCCGCAGCGCTAGATAAGAAAAAGCATAATTATTTCTTTTAATTGAGTTGATATCAAACTGGCTCTCTGCTGAACTCGGAGCCGCTATTTAGCCGATATAAGGATATCGGATACGTTTTTTTTAAATTATTTTTACAACAATAATATTTTCTACGAAGTTAAATCACTCAGGGCTTTTCTGGAAATGCATACTAAGCGATAGCCCTTAGTGTCTCCTTGTGTGAAATTATAGTTTTTATAGTTTTTAAGCCGAGAGAGTTACAGGCAGTAATATTGTAAATATAGAGCCTTAGAAGACACGTACACCGGTCACCGTGTGGATATATCGGGAACATACATCCAAATATTATTTACAGGTCAGGTAAGACCTGGCAGTCTAATATTAATAAAACAGCGGGCCCCGATAGCATAGCAATAAAGCTATAAAATAACTTTAATATAAAAGAGGATTACCCCGGATTGGCCCAGTTACGTTTATGTCATAGTTAATGTCAACTAATAATAAACATGGCTGTATGGGCTTGAACCCTTTGCCTGTCCTTATATTAGACGAAGAAACCAAAAAAAAGAATAATAACTGTCAAAAGTTGACTCGAAGTCACGCTGTCATGTCATTTTGAAAGTCTGACGGTACGCGTGACAAGTGGGCCACGGGGCTTGATATTGTCTCGTTCAATAGTAAAATATGTAACGCAATAGTCGAACACTGCCTGCGTGGAATGTAGGTTTACGTTAATTGAAATGGTTATGGTGATTGGGTCATAAAGTTTATTATACCATGAACTTGAATTAAAATCAATTCCAAATTCCAAATAGAAATAAACTGCGAACTGTGGACATTAGCTGCGCGAGTGGTTTATAATTGTCTCCTTTATAGGGTTCTTACAGCGAACGTAGTATTGGTTGTTTGTCCCCGGCCCACGTTCACATTGTTTGTGGACGAGGGCGAGGCCTTTATTAAATAAAATTATATCGATAATTTCCGTTACCTAATTCGTCCATCCCTTATTCAATTTACTCCACTTGTTTTAATTCTTAATTTTTTCTTCTCAATTATAGTTCAAAAATCATTGAAATGATACAAAATTATTTTTAAGCGGAGATTGCGAATGGAGATTTTTTGAATTACAATAAAAGGCGTTTTTAAAGCGTCTCTTTGAATATCTATAAATTACTTTTCTCTTTTCTTGGTACTGAAAGCAGCATCGAAAGTGTTTATCATTATCAATATCTGTTACTTATGTATTCATATCTTTCTCATATTTTATATTATCTTGATGATCATGGTTAGGATAAAAAGTGAAAATAATTAATATATTGTGTTGTCACTTGTCAGCAGTTCTTGACTTCTTTGATGTCCTGGTGATATAAATGGACAAAGTTATGAAACTATTGTATACTCATAAGGCCGTTGATAAGTATGTAAAATTCCAATATAATAGATCCGAGCTACTAGGGTTACATAAATCTGATATTAGTAAGAGTCAACAGACGGCCGCACCAGTGCGTTATCGTCGGCGGTCGCTAATCTGATATCCATGTCGTGCTTTGATTGGTCGGCTCGTTACGCCGAAACGGTTGCGCTGGACCGAAGCGGGCAACGGTACCCGCGGAGCCGTAGCCTCTGTGCCGCTTATTATAATTACATTATAATATAATATTAATGTTGTTTGTTTATATAATTCATATACTATTGTATATGTTGTCTAGACTATTATGTACATATTTATAATAGCGGACGAATTGATGTAATTTTCTATGCTAAAATTAACATACTGAACACTTCTGTATTGACACACTTTTACATAAATTACCTTGCCCCAAACTAGGCATAGCTTGTATTATGGGTACAACAAGACAACGATATATTTAATACAACATACTTACTTAAATATACATAAATACATATAAATATCCATGACTCGGAAACAAACATCCATATTCATCATATAAATGATTGCACTGCATGCAGCATTCGGCTACATGGGTCGTCCAATCGTGGAATTAAAAATTATGTGGATTTATCTTGCAATTCCTCAAGATTTAATTGTTAATAAAGATTTAAATAAGGGTATACCTTGCAAACCAGAAAAAATATGAAATTTGAGGGGGCCACACTAAAGATTTTCCTAAGCCATTTGAAAGAAAAGTGTGAATGTAATTACTATGTACGCACTTAAAGGAAGGCCTTCATTTGCAAAGCAAACCAAAAAGAACACCACAATATTTACGTATAAATTATACAACGAACTGTTTGTCTGGTCAAGTCGCGACAATGTGGCCGCAGCACAAGAAACTAAAACTACTTCGAATACAAAGGCTGCACTAAAAGTATCGGAAATGGAATATTTCCACTGTTCCTGTCATATTAAAATAATTGAAAACTCCATGGCTTTAAAAATCGAATACCATTTATTTATTTATTTAAAAAAAGAATCTCGGTCTTGTCACAAGGTCTTGTCAAACTTGTATAGTCATTGAGAAAATGGAATTGACTCGAGAAAATTCTAGAGCGATGATTTATTATGACTTTCAAAGTGGATTATCACAAAAACAGTGTGTTGACCGGATAATTTCTGCATTTGGTGATGTAGCCCCATCCAAAACCACAATTTATCGCTGGTTTGCTGAATTTCAACGTGGACGTGTCAAGCTCAGTGATGATCCCCGTCAAGGTCGTCCAAAAACTACAGTCATCAAAGAAAACGTTCATGCTGTGTATAAGCTGATTGAGGAAGATCGACATGTGACATACCGCAAAATTCAGGCAACTTTAGACATTGACATGAGTCAAATACAAATAATCTTGCATGAACAATTAGGTGTACAAAAGTTTGTTTTCCCGATGGATACCGCATTTGCTTTGTGAAGAGCAATAAGCGGCTCGCGTTACTTGGTGCGTCAAAACTCTCGAAAGATTCCACGCAGGATCCTCAAATTCTGTATACAACATCGAATCAGGTGACAAATCCTGGATATACGCGTACGAACCCGAAACAAAAAACCAGTCACGAGTTTGGGTGTTCGAAAATGAGTTAAAGCCAGCAAAAATTGTTCGTTCACGGAGTGTTGCAAAAAAAATGGTGGCCACGTTTGTCTCCAAAACCGGCCATGTTGCGACTATTCCTCTTGGGGAACAAAGAACGGTTAATGCAGAATGGTATGCTAGCATTTGTTTGCCACAGGTCGTTTCTGAACTCCGCAAAGAGAACTGCAACCGTCGCATCATCCTCCATCTCAACAATGCGAGTTCTCACACCGCGCACAGAATAAAAGAGTTTTTAGAGCAAGTAAACATAGAATTATTAGACCATCCGCCGTACAGCCCCGACCTAAGCCTTAATGATTTCTATACTTTCATATAAAGAATAAATTGCATGGTCAGAGATTTTCATCACCTGAAGAAGCTGTGACGCCTACAAAACGGCCATTTTGGAGACCCCAACTTCCGAATGAAATGGTTGCTTCAATGATTTGTTCCATCGTATGGAAAAATATGTCAAATTTCGCGGAGAATACTTTGAAAAGCAATAAATACATTTTTCAATTGTAATGTTATGTCACTTCCTTGATTCCCGAAATTTTCAGTGCCGCCCTCGTACCTACCTCTGTAGTAGCAGGCCTGTCTCACACTGTGTGTGTATTGAAATCGTAAGTACGTGCGGCAGACACATCAACTATTCTATTCCGTAGGGACTCACGAGAAAGCAGTAACGCACGCGCGAGCTATGTTCCTTACCTACTTCACCAATCCGACCGATATTTAAAAAAAAAGTAAATCATATTAAAGGTGATTTCGATCCAAATTAAAAAAAATAAGCTTCCTGAAGACGCTGAAACAATCGTATTTAAAGTAGGTAATTATTATTACTTATTTAATAATTACTATTCATGATTTTTTCCCCTCATGATAAAAGGCCCTAGGCTACTAAGCAATTTAATTTTTACATACTAAGAAAGTGTCCATAAGCACTATTCTAATTGTTTTTAAGGGGGGGAAGGGGAATTAAGGGGAAGACAATATGTTCTTGTGGTCTTTTACCGTTAGTACATGTTAGTTTCACTATTATTACACTAGCCTTTCACTACACTAACTCAAAAGGTTTAATTCTTTTGAGTCTTCCCACTAGGTTCGTGTTGTCGAAGGTCGTCGTTTCGTACGTACTAAGGGGCATTCACAGTACCTCGATGCACCTTATTCAGTAAGCGTTGTATTATTTGTATGTTTGGTAATACCCCAAAGTTGCATAACAAAAGATCACACTTGCCTAAGGATCTTTTTATATGAAGGGACTTTATTGTCCACTGATAATGTAGTGTGCTTTCCATGTAAACAGTAAGTACATATTTTTATACCGTAATTCCAACTTTTCTCGTTTCTTTTTGATATAAGCTGTCCAGCGAAGCTTTGCGCCTAATGTCATGCCAAGGTATTAGGCTGTGTTCTCGTAAGGTATAACTTTACTGTTAATGTAGACCGGGTGATATTTCTTTTTTTTTTTTTGTAAGTTGATTTTGATTTCAGTAAGTCTGAAACACCACTTTCTTGTCCAATCATAGATGCTGAATATGTATGATTTAACTTTACACAGCGCTTCTTCTTGCGTATGTCCTACTATTCATGATAGCTACCTATTTATCACCTATATCAAGTAGGTTCATTGGTTATTTAATATAGCTCAGCGTTCGAAAGCTTTACCTGATAACAGTGGCGATGCATGTCTACAGAACAGCTCTAAACTCAACAGAGTACAATACTCGCATTTTGCTTAAAAACCGAGTATTCAAATTGCCTGTTATCACTGTCAAAACTGAATTTACATGTCGCTTTCCAACCTTTTTGATTTAAAATAAACTGGACCAGCTATGTAAATTTCATTTTCATTTATTAAACATCTTCTATCAAAATAGTTAATACTTGCTCGGGTTGATTCCAGCGGCTGGATCCCACCACCGGACATTACGTGCAAAGTACCACCGCATCACGTTGACGTCTGGCATTACACAACCGCGAGTTTTGCAAGAAATTTCTTGCCACTTTGTGGAATCAATTACCGGCTGCGGTTTTCCCGAACAGATACGACTTAGGGACCTTCAAGAAAAAAGCACACTCCCATCGTAAACGCCGGCAATGCATTTCTTGACACCTGTTGTTGCGTTTGTCCATGGGCGGTTGCCTCATCTCTCCCCATCCCTCTGAGCCTCTTGCCCGTTTGCCCCCTCATATAAAAAAAAACTATCCTATATGGAAACCGAAAATCTCCTTAAGGAACAATCCTAACAAATACACAATACACACACTTTCACCCATCATACATACAATAAATACTTGTATAGTTATTACTTTTAGTTTATTTGTTTAGTTAAGTTGTAGTAATCAGCTTGTAACTAGCCGCATGTATATTTTTATTTTCTGTTAATTCTATTATTTCCTCCACGAGACAGGCGACGCCTAGTGTGGGGGTCAGCATTAAATATTACTGTGTACATATAAAGTGCGAAATAAATGATTTTTTTGTACTTACGAGTGAGTGGAATTATAACGCCATCAATATTTGCATTTTTAATGGCGTTTATAGCAAAGTTAGTTGTAAGTTGTAAGTCGAACAAACTGAAGACTAGCTGGCACGTGTCGGACTTGAACACCGCGGACACCGGACTTGCAATTTAATGTCTTTTTAACCGACTTCGAAAAGGAGGAGGTTCTCAATTCGATTGGTATTTTTTTATGTATATACTCATATCACTATACTAATCAATAGGTTGCACATACTAATAGTAGTATTTTATTAATATTAAAGGTATAAGATTTGCATAAGAGGTGTATTAAATCTCTATTAAGTTATTTTATACTTTTGCAATTTTGAAGTTGGTTTTCAGGCGCCTCAGGAATCCGAATGGACTCTAGTTGTGATGTACGAAACACTATCAGACTGGAAACTTATTATAAAAATGACGCGTACAAGTGTCTGTAAAGATATATTTACTGAAATAAATATCATTTTTCAATTAGCTATCAACGATATGACGCCGCGCCGGGACGTGACGCTAGATCGACCAACGATTATAATTCTATCGCTAGATAAGGCTGTTTAGTAATAATTGATGAGATACAACCGGTATCCGGTTTTGTATTACATTTAAATTGCTTGCCGAGACTCGATGAACCAACATTGTTGGATTGGTTCTTACCTCTAGCAGCCTTATTGTTTTATAGAGAATATTGCCTTAAGTGCTTATAACATTAAACGGAATTTAGTCGCTACTGAATTAAGACAAGTATAATCGTATTCAGTAACCTAGCTTCCTAAATTCAGAAGTAAGGATGGTTTCTGAATGACTGAATCATTTAGAAGCCTAATTAGAAACGCATTTAGGAAAGTGTATCAGTCGCTAGTGGCTCTTCGTGCGTGGAGGACGTATCAAATTTTTATATTCCTGAATAATAGTAATAGCCTAAACAAGTTTCAGAGATAGTTTTGTCAGCTGGGCTTGGGATATTAAAGAAATGAAATTTAAAATACGACACGTCCGAATTCGTCGCGCTTTAAGTGGTGACTGATTCAGTAACTAAATTTAGGACAGTGTGTTTTGAAGCTTCTAATGTGTTTCTAAATTTGCTTCTGAATTTAGATTACTAAATTCAGTCAAGTGTAATAACCGCATTAATTAATATTCGAATCACAAACGAGAGCAATTTAAAAATATATTAATTTAATTTGTTCACTCGTTGGTGAAAAGTACTTAACCATTCACATTCTTATAAAATTGTTTCTTCTCCACGCCATTTCGAGATTTCGTGATTATTTTATGTTACGAGCCAT
The DNA here is from genome assembly GCF_905404315.1 of Leptidea sinapis. Lineage (NCBI taxonomy): Eukaryota > Metazoa > Arthropoda > Insecta > Lepidoptera > Pieridae > Leptidea > Leptidea sinapis. The sequence continues at coordinate 10,287,976 of NC_066272.1, forward strand.
AAAGTTTTTTCTGAGTTTCCGGACACTTACTTTAGTAAAGTCAAGATTCCTGTCAATAAACAGAGATAATTAAGTCGAACTAGGAATGTATTAAGGTTGACTTTGTCAGATTTTGTGTCTCTATTGTCATTCGGCTTCCTAGATAAAGGAACCCAACAACTTAACTGATTCTGCATTCTTGATTTAATCAAATTCGAATATTTTTATTCAAAATAGGATATGAAATCACTTTATAGAAGTCAAAAACTACGACCCATTCAAAAAAGAAGGTATAGCTTTTTTAGGCGATTTTTCCATAAAAATATCGTTGCAATGTAATATGCGGTCGCTCCATTCCCAACCTGTGGTATCATTAAGAAAGTAATTTATGTTACAGTAACCTTTACGCCATACCTAAATGCTCAAAGTCAACTCAAGAACCTAACAGATTATTCGTTCTTGATATTAGAACTCAAGTCAAGGACTTAACAGATTATTCGTTCTTGATATAAGAACTCAAGTCTAGGACTTAACAGATTATTCGTTCTTAATATAAGAACTCAAGTCAAGAACTTAACAGATTATTCGTTCTTAATATGAGATGTCAAATTAAGAACTTAACAGATTATTCGTTCTTAATATAAGAAGTCAAGTCAAGAAATTAACAGATTATTCGTTCTTAATATAAGAAGTCAAGTCAAGAACTTAACAGATTATTCGTTCTTAATATAAGAAGTCAAGTCAAGGACTTAACAGATAATTCATTCTTAATATAAGAAGTCAAGTGAAGAAATTAACATATTATTCGGTCTTATTATGAGATGTCAAGTCAAGAACTTAACAGATTATTCGTTCTTATTATGAGATGTCAAATTAAGAACTTAACAGATTATTCGTTCTTAATATAAGAAGTCAAGTCAAGGACTTAACAGATTATTCGTTCTTAATATAAGAAGTCAAGTGAAGAACTTAACAGATTATTCGGTCTTATAATGAGATGTCAAGTCAAGGACTTAACAGATTATTCGTTCTTAATATGAGATGTCAAGTCAAGGACTTAACAGATTATTCGTTCTTAATATAAGAAGTCAAGTCAAGAACTTAACAGATTATTCGTTCTTAATATGAGATGTCAAATTAAGAACTTAACAGATTATTCGTTCTTAATATAAGAAGTCAAGTCAAGAAATTAACAGATTATTCGTTCTTAATATAAGAAGTCAAGTCAAGAACTTAACAGATTATTCGTTCTTAATATAAGAAGTCAAGTCAAGGACTTAACAGATAATTCGTTCTTAATATAAGAAGTCAAGTAAAGAAATTAACATATTATTCGGTCTTATTATGAGATATCAAGTCAAGAACTTAACAGATTATTCGTTCTTATTATGAGATGTCAAATTAAGAACTTAACAGATTATTCGTTCTTAATATAAGAAGTCAAGTCAAGGACTTAACAGATTATTCGTTCTTAATATAAGAAGTCAAGTGAAGAACTTAACAGATTATTCGGTCTTATAATGAGATGTCAAGTCAAGAACTTAACAGATTATTCGTTCTTAATATGAGATGTCAAGTCAAGGACTTAACAGATTATTCGTTCTTAATATAAGAAATCAAGTGAAGAACTAAACAGATTATTCGTTATACTAAGTATAAGATGTCAAGCCAAGAAGTTAACGAAAACAATTCCTCCAGTCATCACTTTTACAGTTATACTTACAACAACATTTGTTCTGTCCATGTTCTGTCATATTTTAATACAATTAAAATATTGTGCAACAATATTAATGGATACAATTGATATTCTGTGATCACTATCAGGATATTATCAGCATGAATCTTTTAATATATTTTCACTTGATTCGGAAATTTGTGAGAAGTGAAATGGCGAAGAATTTAATGAAATTTGTGACTGCAATCCCAAGTAAATAGTGAAAAGCAAACGACCCAATAACTTGCCAAGATATTATCTGTCGCAATAGTGAAATTATTTCATAAAAGCGAAGGAATTTTTAAAGTGAAGGTGTCGACACTAATGCCGCACAATGCATTCAAAGCGGAGACAATATGGTCTGGCCGACACAAGGTATGCATACGGGGACAAAACTCAATGGAAGTCGAGAGTCATGCTTTCACTCGCCATTCGCCGGCGTCTCTGTATTGTGCATCACAGGCACTGGTAACTAACTAAACTCATTCTTAACAAAAGCGAATCGTTCGGCTAATGGACGAATTATCGGCAAGCTCGGCCGATTAGGTCAGGTCTGGTATCGGTGGAGTGGGGGACCGATGCCGCTGTCTGCATTCAATATTCGACATGCTTGTGATGACTAGCAATATAGTATCGGGAACGAAGTATCTAAAGAAAAAAACCTATAAAACACTTGTAACAACATTTGGAAATAATGATTATGTAACCACCACCAGTGGGACACTCTCTAAAGGGTGCCGCGGCCGGCTGATTTTTTTTTATATAAGAAGGGGTTCACGGGATGGGGAGTGCTGAGGCCCATTGACATCCGCAATAACAAGAGATGCGTAGCCGGCCCATAATAATTTTAAAAGTATGCTCTTTTGTTGAAGGTCTCTAAGTCGTATCGGTTCAGGAAAATAGCAGCTGGCGATTGATTGCAAAGTTGCTGTGCGAGTCAAGCAATTTCTTGCAAAACGCGCGATTGTCGAATGCCAGACGTTAACGTGATGCGGGTGGTATTTTGCATTTTGACGTAATGTCCGGTTGTGAAAATCTGCCGTTAGAATCAACCCGAACAGCTCCTCTGAGTACTCCCCGTGATAAATGCGGTAGAAGATGCAAAGAGAACCCACATCACTACGCAACGTCAAAGAATAAAGCCGACCGGAGATAACTTGATTCTCAATGATTCGAGCCGCTCTTCGTTGTATGCGGTCAAATGGAAATAGCTGGTACTGGGGAGCGCCCGCCCAGAGGTGAGAACAGCATACTCCATGTGAGGCCGAATTTGCGCCTTATGTAATTGCAGGCGGTGGCTTATAGTGAAGCACTGTCTCGTCTTACTGAGTACACCGAGGTTTTTAGAGGCTAGGTTAGCCTTCTCTTTCAAGTGACTACAGAACTGAACGTAGCTCGATATATCGACACCAAGTATGCCGATACAGGGTGTAGCAGTTATAGGAGTTATCTCGAATCGAGATGATACGACAAAGCGAGACTTTTAGCGGTAAACGCACAAACTTGTGTCTTCTTTAGGTTGAATTGGACTAAATAAAAACTTTCTCCCGGGAAGCAGTACAGTGCAAGCCCCGTGCAAGCACTTTTTGTAGTTCTGTTTGAATGGCACCGTGCTGGTGATATTACCTATTGGGCTAGTAAGTGATGAGCGCTAGGGGATGCCGCAAAAATGTTGTGTTTTCAAGATTCCTGAGCGGTTCTCCATCGTTGTGTGTCCATCGCTGTCCGTCAGGTGCATATCTTCCTCGTCCCACAGACCATATAGTTGAGTGGAGCGCACACCTCTCTTTTATTACCGATATGATTTACGCAAAGTTGGTTATATTATAGTTATAATATTTTTCTACTGTAAAAATAAATCTATTTATACAACAAAATTTCCGCATAAAACTAATGGCATCTATATAAATCCAAACATTACTGACGCTTCTCTAAAGTGAGTACTCACATTTACCCATAAAAGACAATTTGAATAAAATACAAAAAACGCGATTCCGAAAATTTTAAGTGCATTTCCTCAAAATTCACACCAGCTTGCAAATTTAATGTTTAAGCGTATTATTAGCCGCCTCATGATAATGCGTTTCCAAAAAGCTGTTGCAACAAGCATTATTCAACAACAGTTATAAGACGCAGTTAGTAATACTGCAACGAATGCCATTCATCACACTGATACTGCGGGAGGTCAAAGTCTAGATAAGGTGAGCGTCGCCAATTATGCGTCTGGACATGTCCGCGGATCATTATATTAAAGCATAATGTTTATTACTTCATAACTGCAGGAGCGTAGCGACTTCATGCTACGCAGTTACGTGGAAACGAATGTTTTATAATAATTTATATCCGAACGACCGAGCCTTGCTCGGATTTTTAAGAATGTACAAAACTTGAACATAAAAGAAAAGTAATAGGACATAGGCCTTTTATGCCTTTAATAGGCTTAGTTCTGCAGCATATGCGGTTAAGAAAATTAGACGGTTAACTGACATAGATACGGCGCGACTTATACTTTAGTTATTTTCATAGTATTGTGTCCTATGGTATATTTTTGGGGCAGTGCGGCCGATATTAATACCATCTTTGTGCTGCAGAAGAGGGCTATTCGCGCGATTTATAACCTAGCTCCTAAAGAATCATTAAGAGAAAAATTTAAAGGAATAAACATTTTGACTGTTGCTTCTCAATACATTTTTGATAATGTTCTCTATGTACATAAGCACATTGAGGAATTTTCTAGAAACTGTGACATTCATAATGTTAACACGAGGAACAAACATAAACTTGTTATGCTTACTACTCGGTTGGGTCGAGTTAGTAAGTCTTTTGTTGAGCGATGTATATGTACAAAACAAATGTGTTACGAAATTTAAAAGAATTGTTAAAAAACGTTTGTGTGGGAAAGGTTACTATAGCATAAACGATTTTCTTAATGACACCAAGGACTGGGAATAAAGCCAACACCCTCAGGCTCTTTAATTATAAATGTTTATTGTACGATATCACATTGTAATCCATATTTTTATATTTAAAAAAAAGCCTGCTGAGTTTCTTGCGCCCATTCGGTAGTTTTTGACGTTCAATAAGTGATTTTGAATCCTATTTTGAATAAAAATATTTGAATTTGAATTTCCCATCTGGGCTATTACCTTTGTATTCTAATGTTATTGTAGCTGTTTCTCATTAAAACACAGATAAAACAATTTTTTTTTTAATTGAAAGCTAGGTCGATTTATCGCTCCCGAAATCAACTATATACTAAATTTTACTACCAATAATATCTATTAATAAAGTGACGGTACTACATTTACTATGCTTAGCATATTTTATATTATTATTAATATTATATAATATATTGTACTGCAAAATTATAACCATAAATATAATTCTATCCTGCCAACAGACAGAATAGTCTATGATTGGGTATGCAGACTGGCAATGGGAGCCGTGTGGGCTTTAACACTTCAATTATTAAGAAATAATTAAACAAATTGTAGCTTATTTATGACATGCTGTCAGTTAATCTGTCAGTACATTGTTAACAACTTGAGTCTCATCCCTACTAATATTATAAATGTGAATGTAAGTTTGTTTGTTAATCTTTTACGCCGGAGCTGTTGGACCGATTTTTGGTACAACGATAGACTATAGCTTGGGAAAGGACAAAGGCTACATTTTATCCCGAAAAAATCCATAGTTCCGCGGGATTCATGAAAAACTGAAATTCACATCGATGAGCTAGAACTATACCAATAGTAGGTTTAGTTTGCCATAGCAATCTTCGGAAAATCGGAATTGGAATAGGACATGAGATAATCTTCAATTCCGGACTTGCTTATTATTTTTAAAAACCCTTAATCTACGCGGACGAAGTAGCGGGCATCAGCTAGTATTAAATATTGTAAACCTGTTGTAATCTGTTGTCTACATAAACTGTTATTCTGTGTGTTAACGTTCCATTTCTAGGTTTAATGGCCATCACATCTAATGCAATAATGTGATTTTCAGGGTTCTAAATTCTCCATACACCTTTTTATGGATTAAGTACTCTTATCCCATTAGGGATGTACACTATGTGAAGGGCAGATCCTTCTGCTTGCCGCCGATCACAGAGTGAGGTGCAGTTTACCCTATGCAGTATGCCATGAGGAGGATATTGCCTTCTTAGGTGTAAGTCCTAAGAAGCCGACCTGTGGCCCAGCACTTCAACGGGCAGACCGGCTGAGTGTCTGAGTGTCCAGTCTCCGCCAGAACCTTGGGATCACAATAAGCTACACAAATTTGTTTTTCTTCAACTATTTTAAAACATCTGAATAGTATTATTTATATCGGCCTGAACTTGATCTGAATCTTTTAAGGAGCAATGCAAGAGCACTAATATAAACGACTATAGACGCAGAGTCTAAAAACGTTACCCCAACGGGTCCCATCAGTGCAACCGAATGGAAAAAATTACCACTTGAATCTGTCTGGCAGTTTGGTTGTTCCTAAGGTGCTGGAAAGAGTCACGTAGCTCTATTAAATGCACATAGGTGAATCTCAGGTAGACAGCCGCAGGAACTCAGACTGTAAGAATCTATGCTATATAAATGTCTTGTGTGCTAGCTTTTTAACATCCTACCACACGGTGGCCACATGCCGTTGCCATATGGCAACGCATGAAACACAGCAGACAGGAGGTTAAAGGAGCGGAGCCATATTCATCAAATAATTTCTGGTAATTTTAGTTCGGCATTATAATATAACTAACCGTTTGCGCCCGCTTCGCTCGGCGAATTTTAAAAGGAAATAAATTAATGAACGAACGTTGGAATTCAAAAAATAAACCATCTAGGATAAATTTCGCATCGAATGGTGGTAGTTTCATGTCGATACGATCAGTGGTTTAGGCATGATTGTGCCTCAAACAAAGACCATTTTCATTGTATATATAGAAACGTGTTCTTTAATTCCTTTTAACTAACCAATGCGGTTCGCCATAGTTGAACGGAGAAGCACGTTCTCTACCAATTACTGAGCTTCTTGATACTTCTTTAATGATGAATACTTAATATGTGAACACGTAACAGAATATATTGTTAATCTAACTGGGCGTGAATTGACTACGTGAGAGTAATTATTTGCCTAAGTTTACCTTTTCATTGATATATCAAAAGCTGACTGTCTCAGAATCCCGGTATCGAGGCAAATCATTTCATAAATTATATAGTATTTCACTCTACGTGTCATAAAACAAGGATACTTTATTGGACTGAAATAAACGCTCTCATTAACAGTACATAATGATAGTGATAAATATAAATTGTGTGCAACAGCACACAATTTATATTTATGTAATGGTGTGTCGTATTAATGCACCAAATTATTAATATGTCAATCAAATCAAATATGTTATACATAATATAATTTTTTCTCGGTTTGTTCGGTGCTTTAGAGATAACGCCTCTTACTCCCGTAAAAAAAGAAAAAGATCGAAGATATTTGATTAACACCAACAGCATGATTTTTTTTTTGCGTTTTAATTACTGCTCAAAATTCCAATCTTACAGTCCCATTTGCATATACCTCATCCTTGTAAAGATATTTATTACCTGTGGAGTTTGCGAGGTGACGGCCGCTGACATTGGCCGCTGTCACAAGTCACCCCAGATGACAGCTCGCTTCCCGCGGTCCACGCTCGCCAACAGCCCCGACTGGGGATGCCATGACACCGCTGTCACCGCGCACCTGAACAAATTAAAATGTATTCTTACTACTTATTTTTGTGTTATAACTCGATCGAATCAAATAAAATTTGAAAACAAAATTTTATGAACGATGCGGGACTCGAACCCATGACCTCATGCGTTCCGTGCGAGTCCTCTTCCAACTGAGCTAACCGTTCGAGTGACGTATCGTAACAAAATCTTTTATGCTTTGCTCAACTCTCAGGTTGTGGCTTCATCTACAGGATCTACTTTTCAGTTGATAACCTGCCCAACCCCAGTATTTGCATACTAGGAAATTGACTTGAGATGTCGCTCTTGTAAATCTAAACAATTTGTTCTTTTTAAAGTGATAATCCTCACTTCTAGGATTATTACACAAAAAAAATGTGAAAACAATTCGATCTGTGTTATTAATAAATGCGAAGTAAGGATATTCCAAATTTAAAACTTTTTGTTTTCTCACTGTCATTCTCTCTCACACTATCTAAAACTAACTACAGAATTACATGCACATACACAGGGAGAAGTAATTTGAAACATGGAGTAAATTTACAATGCGTTTATTAATTACACACGATATGTTTTACGAATATATAAATTTGATGTTTCTGTAATATGAAAATTACAGCTTTCTCCTAAATGCTAAGAGTTTTCATAAGAACTAAAAGTCAAATCATTATACTCCCTAGGGAGTTTTTACGATATTGTTTACCCTTGCATTTTGAAAGGAAATAATTACATGCTTTAATTTAACATTAAGTGATATAATATGATTGAAAATTGTCGACCAGGAGGGTGAAAATATTCACATTATAGTACCTAGACCGACAGACACTTCTTCTGTACATGCATCATAAACTATTAATGAAGTGGTAATAATAATAGGAGTCAGGGACGGATAAGGGATATTTCTGGTTCGTAGATTTGGGTGTTATACTAAATTTGTGATAAGTAAGCACTAATTAACATAATTAAATCCATTAGAAAATCTGACTGTATTGTTTTTGCCTTTCCCTATTTCATACTGAACATGACAAAAAATAATGTTATTACGGACCTATACTTATATTCCCAAAGATACCGGGTGCAAGAAACTCTTAGGGCTTCTCTAGAGGGATTCTTTTTTTTTAAATAAAATATTATTAATTAAATAGCCAGAAACCAGGGAGATTGCTGCATTCCCAAAGTGTGGTATGATTATGAATTTCATAATATATGTTATAGTAACCAGTTTTTTGTGCATTACGGAAAACAAAGGGTTCATGCCCATACAGCCAGCACCATAAGTAGAGCACAAAAGAGGCGCCGTAGCAAAGAGTTTAGTTTTTGTTTTCAAATATTTTTACGTTGCATTGCGGAGTAGCGATTTGATTCCGGAGTTTTTGGGTGCTTTAGATATAATCCATTAACCTCTACTAAAACAATTTAAAGATACCAATTTATATTATCTAAAAGCAAAAACAAAAAAGTATAAGCTCATAATAGTAACATAAGTATTATAAGTAAATACAAATTATTTGTTAAATAAATGTTAATTTTTTGCTTAAATTTTATGACCTCGCAGAAGGTGTGAAAAGTAAACATATATTAGCATCAGGAATAAACCTTGGCCGGCTCGAAACCCTCACTTCAGTCAGGACTCTGTCGCTCTGGAGTCCTTCGCTCTGCTCTCGATTCAATTCCGTCGTCCATTTACGTCCACGACGTAATAGTGTTTTATTCTATTAGTTGTAAACTACTGTAATAACCTGTTGAATTTTCTTTTAGCGTAGTAAAATGCTACTCTATTGAGTAAACAATTAGAGAAATAAGCAGTAAAATCACAAATTGAATTCGTGAGTTCCGCAGTAATAATACGCTTGCACCCGCCAATAAATGTGAATAATTATCGATTCTCAAGAGTGGAGTCGTGAGAGAGGAACATGTCAGATCTCGATATCTTGTGAGTAGCGGTCCTCGAATAGTCAATCCCAATACTGATAAATCTTTCCAAGCATTAAAGTCAACAAATATATGAGCTTTGACATTCCCAGCGTCACTTTAGCGCTAAGTAATGGAACCGAATTAAACATCCGTCGACGTGCCCGTCACGATCGGCAAGTCGCAAGGCGCGGGCTGACACGGTCGCGACTCGCAGCTGGCACATGCAATTAGGAAAATTTTAGCAGAAGCTTAAAGGGCCGTTCAAGTACCGTGAATCTCATTGAAACTGGCGGCCATAACTTGAATGTTTATGATGCAGATCTCGTCATGGTAAATGGCCTTCTCGTGTCGTTAGTGTACGCGTGGACGAGATACCTTTCGGAGGTATCGACGACATCTAAGTTCACGGGGCCACTAAAAAACACCACACACTGGTGTATTTTATTACCCGAAACTCGTGCATTTTATTCTGGGGAACAGACCGTTATAATTCCGATTCTTAGAATATGCGTAGATGGTGAACTGCATTCAGTTTTACGCCACACATCACAAAAATTGTGTCATTGCTCATGAGTTATTTATTTTTTCGAGTGGTCATCTGCAATACATACGACTTCACAAAAATTTAACTTGTTCAGAGTATTTGACCAAAAAGTCTTACCTGAGCTGATCAGATGGAACAACAGCCGATGTTTATTGAATTTCGTCATCTGACATTAAATCTTGAGCAAAATACTCAGTAGTTTGACAATGTCATTAATCACGTTAACAGCGAGAGGTTTATTGATAGCTTTTATAAAACACATCGTTCTCTCTTCAAGTATTAAATATATTAATAATAATTTACCAAAGATATACATGGTCATACGATAACAAACGCATTAGAACTCCTCTTTATTTACTGAGTGATTCCCATAAGATATAGACCTGTCATCAAAACATAAGTGCCTTCAATGAAAATCAGAAAACGTTCAGAAAATATGATTTAATGTAATTGAATATATAGTTAACAGGACTTTAGTCAGCTTTATAGGTTTATTACTATATTTAACCGCGATAAAGCTCTCGGCATAAACAAGAATTAGATGCAAGTACCTACGAGCCGGTCGTGTACACATGACGCTCGAGCGGGTTGCCTGTAGCGAACTGTGAACGGGGGACAAGGGACGGGGCACGAGCCCATTTGGAAGCAGGAAGCTACATACCGGACCAAAATCGGGATAACACCATTGTCGTTTCAAATATACGCGATCTACGCAAGCTCTTAATAGATACAGTTTTAATTAGAAAATATTGAATACACTGAAAGTATATTACCTATCTCTCGGTTTATAGTTAATGCAATTCATGTGTGGCTTAAACTTTAAGATGAGTGGAATGCGGCGCTTCAATAAACAGTTAGTTTAAATGCGCTGTTAATTAAAACGTTTCGAAACATATTATTCATTAGTTGATGATTCTTATTTAATGAGTGATATAAAATTTGCCACGGATCGTAAAACTGTTGCTGGGATAATCGAATGTTTTGTTGTAGTCCGTGTTGGATAATATTGGATTGAGTATAGTAATCTATTTTCTGATTTATTCGTTCATCGACATCACATGGGTGTTCTGAATTTTGTTGTACAGTCAATTAAAATATTTAAATCAAATCACAATTGTATTCGATTACCTATTATCCGTGATCCCCGCATTAAGGAGGTCTGTTATCATCAGGGAACGGTAACTAACCTTTAATTAACGGTTATTATAAGATCCCGTTTAAAATATTTAATTAATCTAGGATTTGAAATCCCTTACGGCCGGTCTCAATAATCTAACTACAGTTAAACTCGGTTAGCTACTAGAACACTACAAAATTCTCGCAAGCTAACTACAGTTAAAGACAGATAAGTCTTTGGTAAACGTCACCCTCTAGCGCGTTCTGTTTTTATATTTTAACAAATCAGCTTAATAATTGCGTGTTATTTTTTCACAAACAAATGTTTAGAATTAAGATTTACTTTCGTAATATAATTTTAAGTAATATTATCCTTCTTTTTAAAGTTCTACTTAAAATTTATACATAAAGAAAAACTTCAAAACTCTCAATATGTAGCACATATAAATAACAGTATATTATTAACATAAAGGTTTGCATAATAGACCAGGGTCGATAATTTTTGAAACCAAAAAAAATTACAGTAGGATGAAACCCATTGGTAAAGGACGAGAATATAACAAAAATTAAGGGAAAAATAAATAACGGGCGATCTGAGGTCGGGAAGTGGAAAAGGGGGGGTGTTTTAGGGTAAAAAACGGTTTATCTCGATTTCCGGCAAAACTACAAGTCCTATGGCAAAAAGTTAATCGTCAAAGTTGGAGGTAATAAGGAGATCTACAATTATTGTATTTACACTTTTTTCACATAACCTCAAAATTTAGGTGAAAAATTCAAAAAACCAAGTTTTTGGTTTTTTATTTATCTTTTTCAAAAAATATTTTTTTTTCTACGAAATTTGGTGAAAACTTACCTTATTATGTCCCAATACACTGTACTTTATTTGATTTAAAATATTTATTTTTTCGCCTTATTTTAACTTAATATCAAAAAAGCACCTTAATTTTCAATCGAAAATTCTGACGTCAAAATATCAGCTTTTTTCAAAAAGTTTGGGGGCTTTTTGTTCGTTGAAATATCTACTTCCTGATGGTGTAAAAAAAAAATACAATGGTAATTGTTCGGAAAATTTAAGTCCAACAAAAGGCATTTCATAAAGAATTCACATCTGTTATTAAGTAGCAGCAAACTTTTTGAAAAAAGCTGATATTTTTACTACCTACAACTTTGCCGATTAACTTTTTGCCATAGGACTTGTAGTTTTGCCGGAAATCGAGATAAACCGTTTTTTGCCCTAAAACGGGGGGGTCCCTTTTCCACTTCCCGACCTCAGATCGCCCGTAATTTATTTTTCCCTTAATTTTTGTTATATGCTCGTCCTTTTCCAATGAGTTTAACCCTACTATTATTTTGTTTCACTTTTTATCATCTTCAAAGGCATTCAAAGGCTTCGGCACTGTTCTATAAGAGGTGTATTAAATTAAGTTTTGAATTATTTGATACTTTTCAGTTTTTGAAGTCGGTTTTTTAAACGTAGATTTCTTTTATTTTTAAATTTTTAGTGTTAGTTAATAATGATAATATATAATCAACCTAAATGCAAACACCTAAATAAGCCGTACACAAAAAACAATTATATCATCCACGCAGACAAAAAAATTCATTAGAAATGTTCACAAAATGAAAACTACTAACTCAAATTATGTAAAAATTATTTTATGGGACCAAATGACATCTATTCCGCATCGAACTAAAGAAGAATCACGTAAATCGGATCATTAATCTCAGAGTAATCGGTGTACATACATAAAAAAATACCGATCGAATTGAGACTCCTCCTTTTTGAAGTCGGTTAAAATGGTACAGTTCATAAATTAGATAATCTTAAAAATACTAAAGCCCAGAACAATCATACTCTGAAGCAATTAACGTAGAATAACATTTGACCGTAGATGACGCCAACGACCAATCTGTAATACATATAATTATTATTGCTCAAGCAAAATAAAATGACTGATCTGCAAAATGTAGGTAATACTTTTGCATATTGGATTTTTGTTATTATTCATTGATTTACAATACATTCATTTTTTATAACCTTTGGTTGTACTCTTTATTTTCAGATGAAAGCCAAGGCGCTCAATAAAGACTATAAGTATAATTCTTCTGCTTGATATGATTTCAAAGCACAAAGTAATACCAACAAAGTCAACGAATGGGACTAATAATAAATTAAAGAAGAAAGAAAGCAAGGGAAAATGTCTGGTAGTAAGTTTGGATATAGTGAAGACGTTCGATCATGTATGGCACAAGGCGCTTTTCTTTAATTACCAACCATTTGCGCTTCCCGACAGTTTTTGTAAGTGCACTAACTTTCATCACTGGGCGCAGCGTACAGGTCGTTGTCGACGAACCCGAAGCCCTTGAACGCTGATACATTCTCCAAACTGTTTCTTCTAAATATCTATTATACGTTGAAAACGTCCAACATGCATACGTATGACAGAACGGAAGATGCCGTTTAAACGGGCCGTTAAGGCGTATCTCGAGAAATCTTTGAAAGTCAGTGCCGTGCAGTGAAGAATCTTGTGTTCAGTTAAGAAGGTCGTGAAATGGGGTAAGATAAAACTTTTTCATCTTGACCCCCAGAAGACTCAAGTTTCATCGAATGCGACGATCTGTAGAGAGGAACGGAGATTACTTCGAAAAACAATAAAAGTATTGGCAACTTTCTACATTAAGCCGTTATTCATTTTCTAAACATTTTCAGTGTTACCTAGGTACTTAAGTAGATTGATAAAAATACAGTATGACGGCTTCTAACTTAAATCATTGCTGTAATAAATATTTTTCCAAAATGATAGACGTGTTATTGCATTACAAAAGAGTAATCCAAAATCTGTCATCCTGGAACTGACTTTTTGAAGTTATTCTTCTTATATACTAATATACTTAGGCGCGGTATGTAAAAATTATGAGAGTGAACTACTCCTGTGAGTACTCTCCAGTGTCCTGGATAACATTCTATCGTGATCCAATTGGTCTAACTTGATTGAGTTTTAAGACATTTAGTTCCATCACTTATCCGTCACTTAATAATAACTTAAGATAGTCAAAAGTTATACGTTATCCATACACCGCTGAACATAGAGACAGAAGGCCAATTAAAGTTATATATCAATATCAATTTATAATTAATAAAGAAAAAAGGTCTTGTTATTGATGCCATATATCAAGAGAAATTACTTTAAATATTTACAAAACCAATTAATAATTAATTGGTTTCGTAAACATTTAAAGTTTAGCAAACTACTAATGAAATTGATTTAACTTAATTGCCAATATATTAAAATGAATTTTAGCATGATTCATGATCGGTGATAACTTTCCGTGTTGCTGTCGCCCGGCCTCTCATATAAAATATGTAACTTAACATTGACTCATATGTCGTTTGCTTATGCAAACGACATCAAAGTGATTTAGAATACTAGCCTAGCCTTATATACGGATACTAGCCGTTCCCGCCCGCTTCGCTGTGCGAATTTTAAAAGGAAGGAACGTTAGGATTCGAAAAATAAGTTGCCATAAACCATCTACGATAAATTTCGAAATGAATGGTGGTAGTTTAATGTCGATATGACCAGTGGTTTAGGCGTGAAAGAGCCTCAAACAAAGACCATTTTCACTATATATATATATTAATTAGTTTTGAAGTCTTGCCGCTCCATCGTTGTGAAGCACGCGGTCATTATGTTTAACAATCTGTACACGGCGAGTGTTTATCTCAAGTGATAGCCATCAGCCATAAGTCGTCGCGGTGAGCACTAAATCATAATGCTGTAGACAATAAGTGGCTCCGTATGGCATACGTCCCTGTTAGTACCTCTCAGAGGGGTCGAGATGCGATAACGTTGCAGAGAGGTATTTATTAATTCAAAACATTATGCGCTAGAGGACGATGTCGTTGAAGTACTCTTTTAAAATAAATATGAAACGCTATCCACGATATCACTCTCACCATCTGGTATGCCATTCCTACTCAGTGAGGTATTCAAGGTTCTTTCTACGAAGATCTTCCTAATGCAGTGTTTGAACCTACATTTTATCTTAAAGGCCAGCCTATCCACTGTATGTGGTCCTTCGTTTGTAATCCTCTTTAATAAAAAATATTAAAATCTTCAAAAATGACTAAACTCAATTAATTCTAAGTGAGAGTAATTCTTAATAATTAAGTTCTTAGATTAACTCTTTAATTAATTAATTCTTTGTATGCTAAGATTACTCTTTTTAGGGCCTACTGCATCTCATTCTACACCTGCGGCCTGTGGGTCCAGTACAACAACGCTTTCAGGATGTTGTTGAGGCTTCCTCGCTGTTGCAGCGCGTCAGCGATGTTTGCCGAAGCCTTACTCGGTACTGGGGCGGATTTCGACATTGTCCTTTTTATGCTTAGAAAGTCATAATATAACATTTTATACTTTACTGGATCTAGTTATGTGAACAGCAAAACATAATAATATATATAACAACATAATTGGATATTCAAATTCAAACATTTTTATTCAATATAGGATTTAAAATCACTTATTGAACGTCAATAACTACCACCCATTCAAAATAGACTGCCTTAGACCTGAGAAGAACGGGCGCAAGAAACTCAGCGGGCTTTTTTTATATGAAAATATAGATTACAATGTAGGTACTATAGAACAATAAACATGTATAAGTTAAGAGCCAGAGGGTTTCCGCTGCATTCCCAGTCTGTCGTATCATAAAGAAAATTATTTAACTTTGATAAATTGTTCCAAATAATTTTTTTATTAATTATTATTAATCTTTGTTATTACCACACAAACGTTTTTTAACAATTCCTTTAAATTTTATAAAACATTGTTTTTGTATATTTTCTAGGATAATGTTGTAAAAGCATATACATCGTCCTATATATACAAAAGACTAACTCGACTTAACCGAGTAGTTAGTAGAGTTACTAAAGCATAAAATGTCTTTTCTAAAATAGTTTATGTTTGTTCCTCGATGTTGATGTTAACAATATTATGGTTGTCAAACATTCGTATTTACATTTTTGGCATTATACGCGGTAAATTCAATATATTTGGTTTTATGACTATTTAACTATTAATAATATAAAATTAGGAAGAGGAACGGTCCAAGAATAGACCCTTGTAGACCCCATACCGAGAGTCATCCCAGGAGATCTCCTACCATTCTAATCTACCTTCTGAATTTTATTACTTAATTATGAGATCAGAAGATCAAGCGCGATCCTTTAATACTATAGTGATATACCAAGAAGATACCAAATGCATTTTTTGTTTCCTCCCAGGCTTCAAAGATATTTTTGATTAGCTCCCCTTGTTTAGCCAAATTGGCAAATTAGCATTTGGCTTAAAATTATTTATTAAAAAAAAATTACTAAGGGTCGGCAACACCAAAACAGGTCGATAATTATTTCGGTCGGAAGTATGTTTCGATTTAAATACTGGCTTAATGTATATTTCAGAAGGCCAGGAAACACGCCATGTTTAATAGAACTATTTCAAGATATGGAGGTTGCCTCAATTGTTGAGGTTGCATCAATTACTGAACTTATAATAATCTCTCAAAAGCAGAACCGACTTTCTACTCAGAGAAGATTAAAGTATTGTTTATTTTTAGATTTTATTCAAAGTTGTGGTTTTTCGCTGTTCCAGATTACCAGTTTTAATATTAAATACATTTCAAGTCATTATTATTTTATTTGATGCATTTTTAAATAATTTACTATTTAGTATTTTTTCACATACACTAGAAAAGATTCATCATGATTATATAATGATCTCTCGCTATATGTCGTAACATAGCACTACCTCACATAACTCACATAAGTTGTCGTATGGTCTGGGTGTGGTCAGTTTCGGTAACAAAAGGTCGCCCATTTACGAAAACCTTCACAGAGATGATCATGTCCACGTCCAAATTCACTGAACCAGGAACGAGTTGGAGCTTTATCACCAAATACTAATTATTGAAGTTTCTGGCAACCATCTATTTACTTAAAACACATCAAAAATCATAAGAAGTCAAGGCACGAATATTACGATAAAGCTGTAAATGTTGATTTAAAAGAGTGGCAATGAGTTTCTTGCCACTTCTTATCATTAAAGCTCAACCTTTTCCGAAGTGGTGGTAAATGTCAACAGAAAAGAAAACTTTTGAGATCTAGACATTTTCTTGACCTACATGAATAAAATGGTATTGATTCGATTTGATTTATACATTGCACTGCCGCCACACAATTTTCGAAACAATGTAAAAAGAAGTGACAATCAAAAATCACAAACTGAAATGTCCAACTTTCAGAATGTTTCATTGTCAAATACCGTAATTGTTTTATCGGACTTCATTCCAGAAAATCGTTCCAAACCACAATCATGTCGAAATTGAGTTAAGAACACAAAACTGGTCACGTGATTCATATTAACGGACTGACAAAAAATGGTAGCCCCACTGTCACTCTTTAAATAACATCATGACTTAGAAGCCCAACTCACATGCATGGAATATATTAATATTTTAAACTTTAAACACGAATTTCTTAAAGTGTGATGTTTGTGGCTTGGAACGTTTTTCAGGAACTACGTCCATCATCGTATTACAAATGTCCAGTCCAGAAACTTTCAGTATGGCCCACGTATGCAGATGAGTAGATTCATGCATACATAGTGCTATTGTACTGTCTTTTGGTATCTTTTATTGACTTTTATTTATCTTTTCACTATTTTAACTTACCCTAGCAAGTCGATTCTTTTGATATTATGTAATCACTGTATTTTAACGTGCAATGAGTTTTGACCTGAATGAATTTTGATTTCATTTGAAAATATGCAATATATGTACTCAAAAACATACACTATTTAATCAAAAACTAACTTTGATAGGTGATAAAGAGTATGAGCTATTAAAGTATGTAATATCATACTCATAAACGATAAAATCAACGTAAGTATCAAATAACTTCGCGGAAGGCTCCGAAGCGATTAAAAGGAACATTAAATCTTGTGCTAAACTGGTGGATTCATAGGCGGTTCTAATTTTATTACAACAATTTTAATAAGTCTATCTGGATACCAGCTATCGATGTTGGGGATTTTATCGTAAAACAATTTTATTGTCGCATGTGGAACCCGTTCGCAATCTACGAAATGAGAAACAAACAACAAAGAGGCAACAAACACAATGTTTAGTTTGAATCTCATATTTCAATATTATTTTAAAGTAATTTGATATCAATCGACCTACGTATTACATCAATCTGTACTAATATCTTAAGGCTCGGTCTGTAAGTCCTTTTAAAACTCAAGAATGGCACGACCGACCCAAAAATTATCAACAAAAATATTTAGAAAGAATGAATCTGTAAGTACATGTACCTACATGTATGTAGATAGTTTTTCATTCTATACAAACAGAACAGGCTCAGATGATTTAGCGGGCGACTCGAATTTCACCGTTTTTTAGTAAACGCTAAAGTTGACTCTTCACTAAATGACCGTACTAGTTCAAGCTGTTCGGTTTACATAGAAATATTTTATTATCCCCAAAAATATTTTGATAGGATAGCAAGCTCTGCTACAACCGTGGGAACAAGGAACAACAACAATCTAATAAGCAGCATGTCTTGTCGTGGACCAGTGACACATTTACATAACACCATCTGCCTGTGAGAAATAATTTGAAATTTGAAATGAAAATGCCAAAGCAAAGTTGACAGTGACCTCACGAATACAATTGTCCGTGCGACCGTACCTACTCCACATCGAAAGCGACCGACTAAACAATGTCGCGAGTAAATTAAATGGTGAAATTCTAATTTTAAACAAACGGAAACGACTTTCAGACATGAGAGATGTCGTGAAATCTAAACTTAAGAGCTTTTAATTGTAGGCCGTTTTAGGAAAGTGTTCAATGTAGGTGATACAGGAAATAACAAATGCCAGATGCGGTAACAGAACGGGAGTCTCAAGTGTCAATAACAGTACACGAGTCAGCAATCAGACCAATTCACTTTCTGAAATATGATTTTTGATATTTAATTAGCGATACGAAGATTCGTCAAGTAAATGGAACCGTGAAGGTCTACGGATGTTAAGTCGCTAGCCGGCCATACTAATATTAGTCACTTATTTTTTTTAATTTATTAAATTCCACATTTCCAGAAACGATCGGTGCTCTGAGAGTCGGGCGTGCATCACATGCCGAGCTGACAGCACAGTGTTCACACCTCCGACTGGTCAGCGCATACCAACAAGTTCTCAGTCCAAACAACTAAGCGCTTGGTAAAGATCTATCAGCGATGTCATTGCAATCATTATGGCAATTTCTCTGCCTTGCATAGTTTGACGAGCGACGCTTTAAACACTTAAAGCAAAAAAATTTTCCGAAGGTCTATTTGATTCATCTTATCTTCTTAGTTCGTCACCTGTTTGAGAAGAGCAGAAAGCACAGTCAACCAATGCCAACCCTTCCACGCGCACTTCCTATGGGTTGTACTAACAAATATTGGATGCGCAGATAAATTGGTATGGCTGCTTCGACTTCTACATGACCACATGAGGTACTGTGTTTCTGTTAAGGGTCAGACTAACTAAGAAAACTCAGACTGTTTTTCCCCGTTACTTGAGGAGTCAAACAGGGTTTGCGTCTTGGCACCAACTCTGTTTGCTTTGTACTTTTCTTTCGCTGTGCGTGAAGCACTTAGTGGATTAGGCGATGGCATTGGTATTCGGTGTCGATTCGATGGAGGTATTTTCCACACCTCAAGACTAAAGTTTAGTACTAAGGTGTTGCATGCTATAATGACAGAAATAATGTATGAAGGTAAATTATGCTTTGTAACAAACTCGGCTGACACACTAGAGATGAGAAGTGGACAAGTCAACACAGCAAGCATTTCTATGGTCCTATACTATCCCCGTGGACACGACAAGATGACGCCAAAGCAGGTCAGCAAGTCACTTCTGCGGGCGCACGGGACGTGTTGTCATTTCAGAGATGTCAGTGTTATATATAAAAGACAGATGTTATGGCCAACATCAATGCGTCTATCAACTTGGCTCCTGGTATTAGGATCGAAGGGAAGGTCTGGGGGAGAAGATGTGTTGTTGTTGACTTATAGAGAAAAAATGTGGAGGAGTTTAACCTTACCTTACTTACCTTTAAAAACCTTGGGAGCACAATAACATAGAAATGTTATTTAGACTCAGAGATCAGCAGCAGAAAAGCTACTGCAGCAGCAGAAAAGCTACTGCAGCAGCAGAAAAGCTACTACGGCAGCAGAAAAGCTGCTACATCAGCAGAAAAGCTACTGCAGCAGCAGGTAAAGTACGACCTAAGATTTTTCGGTCTCATGATCTAAAACTCACCACAACAATCAGTGTCTATATGGCAGTTGTGCTTCGAGCCTACTCTACTCCTCAGAGACTTGGGTCTTATATCGCAAGCATATTCGTACACAGGACAAATTTCATCTCAAATGCTTTCGAGACATTATGAACATGAGGTCTGATTATGTCAGAAAAAGGCTCGTCTTGAAGCGTGCACAGGTCGGGGGCATTGAGATGTATCCGATAAGCCAACAGCTGCGATGGGGTGGTCATGTATCTCGCATGTCAGAGAGTAGAGTAGCAAAACGCATATTCTTCTCAGAACTCGCAAACAAACGTGGTGGGAACACCTAGGTTACCAGGATATTTCGAAAATACACATGGTAAGGTGTAATACGGACCTCTATCAGTTTTAAAATTTAACTCTCTTTGTAGATGGCAGTAGGCAGAGTATCGCCGCGTGCCCCATGCCGTGTGTCGCTTGCGACTTGCGGCACCGTAGTACAGGGACGGGACGGCATTCCGCCCAGGGCACTGTACCAGGAAAAATCTTCCATAAAAAAATTCGAAGGCACAACTAGTACCTACATATACAATTATTACTATGAAGTCGTATTTGTACTTACGAGTGGTCCTTGAGGATCGCCTCCAGCTTCCCCGTGTGCGTGTTCCACACGTAGGCGGCGCCCTCGGCCGAGCCCACGGCCAGCAGTCGCCCACCCGGCCCGAACGCCGCCCGCGACCAGTCACACCCCACTTTGAACGATTCATGACTGCAACACAAAATCAAATTTTATCTGACACTAACTTATACTGTTAAGTAAATAGTTAAGTAAATGTTCATTTATGACACAATAATAAAGGCAACATGTAATATAGCATTAGAAAAATAAAATGTCATATAATTGAACCCCACTCATATTTATAATTGATTTTCAACACTATCTATTTATTTATTTTGTACAGGAATTAGTGTTACCGTACGTTTCCTTCAGTGACATAGTTTTTTAAATACATACACATTCAATTGTTGAAATGTGTAAAATTAAATAGACTAATGAAATACATGATAAAAAAGAGCAAACAATTATTTTATGATTGTATATATTTCACGTATCTTGGAAATAGCTCTAACGAGTTTGATGAAATTTACTACACGGGGGCTTTTCGGAGCGAAAAACAGGCAGGTGTTATCTCTGGAGAAATGCGATTTAAAGATTTTGCATGCGTCGAAATCCAAATATCTCTCTTGTTCTCTCTACAAACATCAAGCGAATCTCAGTCAGCCAAGTACTCTATCATCATATAACAACACCTGTCATCTTGTCATCCACGGTCTTCACATACTTCCCTGGCTTACTTCAGTCATTCAATCTTATACTACAAGCTCTTTATTGTTGGTACTCTTGTCGTGGCCTCATCTCTGTATGTCTTCGATCTTGTATGTACGTTTAGATTAATTGTTTTTAATACCCTCATCATGCACAGTAAGCCCATGAAAAATTGCAGTCAATATTTTAATGCATCGTTTTCACATGTCTCCTCCCCTCTACACGTTTCCTATTCAGTGTCTATCACTCATCATCATTTCAGCCGGAAGACGTCCACTGCTGGACAAACGCCTCCCCCAAATATCGCCATGACGATCGGTCCTGCGCTGCACTCATCGATCCTACTCCGGCGATCTTGGTCAGATCGTCGGTCCATCTTTTGAGGGGGCCTATCAACACCACGCCTTCCGGTACGTGGTCGCCATTCGAGGAGCTTACTGCCCTAACGGCCATCTGTTCACCGAGCTTTGTGCCCTGCCCACTGCCACTTCAGTTTCGCAATCATTTGGGCTATGTCGGTGACGTTGGTTCTCCTACGGATCTCCTCATTTCTGATTCGATCTCGCAGTGAAACTCCGAGGATAGCCCTGTCTATTGCCCGCTGAGCAACAGTGACTTCCTCATAAGGCCCATAGTTAGCGACCACGTCTGTGCTCCGTATGTCATCACTGGCAATACGCATTGGTTAAAAACCTTCGTCTTCAGACACTGTGGTATTTTGGACGAGAAGATTTTACGGAGCTTGCCGAACGCTGCCCATCCGAGTTAGATTCGACGAGTGACCTCGAAAACCCCCCGTCCCGTCTGTCACTACATCTTCATTAACTCCACCTAGATGTCTCTTTTTTCAGCAATATTTATTCAAGCCCATGCAACATATCAATTTTTATGTCAGACACGCGTCAATTCCATGAGAATATAGCATAAGTACTTCGGACAGGGTCTCAGGTTTTCCGGTTCTTGACATACAAGTGTGTATACTTGGCACAAATTAATTGGGGGAAAGTTCTGACTATTAAGGTACACTTGACGAACAGTGAGAGCAATACCAACTTGATACAATATGTTTGAGAAGAACGAAAATTATTTTAAAGCCAAAAAGACACGAATTTTATTTTATTTCGACCGGTTGGGATTCAAGACAGGTAAAAAGATATTGCCAATCAGTATAAATCATTTTAAATGCCCTTGCACTTGAAGTACGTGGTAACTGCTTGTATAAATTAACTGGTTCAACATTGCAGCTATAAAACCTACAGTCAACCTTGAATACTTATTTTTTATGGTATCAACAAGTCACATAATTGAAAGTGATCACCGCTCCCAACACTTGACGGTGACCAGCGGGAGAATCTCGAAAGCCTGCCGCCGAATTCCAATTTCAAGCGATACGCCACAAATTAGGATATCATCCCCACCATCTGGATGTGTGGCGGTCAGCCACAGTGCGGTTTTCAAGGAGCATTCTTGTACGTACTATAAACCTGTCGAATGAGCTTCCTTGTGCGGTCTTTCCGGGACGATACGTTATGGGTACCTTCGAAAAGCGCGTACACCTTCCTTAAGGGCCGACAACGCTCCTGTGATTCCTCTGGTGTTGCAAGAGAATGTTGGTGGCGGTGATCAGTTATCACCAGGTGACCCGTACGCTCGTTTGTCCTCCTTTTCCATTAAAAAAAGGCTCACCACCTTTTAAGTAGGTATGCGTAATTCAAATGAAAACGTGTTTAGATGCGGTGAACGCCTTATGTTGTGAGAGCTATGAGTCAGCTATACGCTGGGCTATGGAACCCTTGTTTGTATAAAAAAAGTACTCGAGTCGACTAGTCAGAACATAAAAAGGCATAAAAGGCATTTATTCCTCAAAATTGATTCCTTTAGAATTCTTTTTGATGTCATTTCTAATATACTTCCGCTTCGCAAACAAATGGCGCTCTGAGAGAGAAGAAGTGGCACAAGACACATGAATACACGGAGAACAGGCTGCAGGGGAACCATTCCATAGTTTGGTTGTCTCTGATGTGATGACGATGCATTCTTTGTTGTTATTAGACAGCAAGTAAGTCAATAAATTTAAATACTATATGAACATCATACTGTTTTATGTTAATTCTTATTATCACACTAAAATAAAATTTAATGAGACTTGAGATCGACATTAATATTTATTTGTTTATTTATTTATTAAGGAAACATGTATGTAATATGTCGAGAATATAACATACTTATCAGAATTAAATATTAATTATTTACATTTACATAATTTATATACTTATTACTGTCGAAACACTTGGCCAGTGGGGCCCAGAGGCGCGGAGAATGTTAAGAACTATCTTCTCGCCTCAATACTGGCAACCCAAGCGCTGGCAGCTTTTCGGTCAACGGATCAGCCTAGCTATCCAACGTGGGAATGCTGCCAGTATTCTTGGTACTCTTCCCCGTAATGATAGTTTTAATTTTATGTAATCTTAGTATCTTTATATTTATATTAATCTAATATATAAAATTCTCATGTCGCCGTGTTTGTAGTTAAACTCCTTCGGAACGGCTTGACCGATTCTGCTCCTCATGAAATTTTGAGTGCATATTGGGTAGAATCGGACAACATCTATTTTTCATCCCCCTAAACGTTAAGGGTGGTCCATGGCAATTTTTTTTTAATTTTTTTACATTTTTTTTTAATTTTTCTGATTATGAGTCAGCATTAAAAAAACACATACAACTTCAAATTTTCAACCATCTACGATCAACAGTTACTTTTGTATCGCGATTTTAATATCGGCAATACAACGTTTGCTGGGTCAGCTAGTATAGTTATAAGATTTGTTTTGTTTGAATGAAATAATATATTTTATTCTTATTAACATCTTATCAGAAAGTATAAAGAATATCAATTGCAAGTCAGTGAGTCAGCGCGCACGCTTGTATGTGTGTGTGTGTGTGTGTGTGACACATCGCAACGCCCGCGCCACTCGTATTCGATCATTTCTTTTTATATTTTTCTTATCACCGACAAGTTTCTCAGTCCGTATAATTTAATTAATGTCTTCAAGGAATAATCTCCTACAACTACTAATAAAGACCCGTGGTTTCTCCTGCGTATAATATTTTTGCCACAAAATATTTAGAATGAAATGCACATGAATTTCTAGATATTTGGACGCATCCAACACATAGAACATATTTACGTACTACATACCATTACGCTAGCTTAGATGGATAAAACAATTTTCAAAACAAGGCCATTATTTCGGCTTTTTAACAATGTGCAGGTAACCAATATTTAAGGGGAACTATGAGTGTAGCCTCGCGCTCGTAGTGTCGGACGTACAAAATAATTATTCAAATCAGACTGGTAGATCCAGAGATCAACGTGTTCAGTCAAAAAAACAAAAAACTCTTCAGCTTAATAGCATTAGTACATATTACAGTATAGATATGAATAAAATTTTAAATTTTTTTCTTCTGTATCAACCCTCAAAGTGTACTGTATACTATATTTTTCGATCCGTTATTTGAGTTTCTGCTTCGGTGACGAGTAAAAATGAAAATAACTATATGAAATTTCTATACACAAAATCTTTTGTGGTCTTGTGCGTTTATAGAAGTTTTCCATGTCATATGGCCATTCTAACATATATGAGACATACTGGCTCCAAAGCTTGGTTGTACATGGAAGGATTGAGGAACCGCTCTACCTATGAAAAACCGATATATCCACATGGGGGAGTGGTATTTGGGTTACTTCTCTTCGATAGTGAGTTTACCAGTGGGAGGTTCCTTTGCTCATGATGCCGGCTAGATTATGTGTACCACAACGGCTCCTAAGCAATGTGTAAATATTACGGTGTTTCGGAGTGAAGGGCGCCGTAGCTAGTGAAATTACTGGGCAAATGAGTCTTAATATCTTATGTCTCAAGGTGACGAGCGCAATTATTGTAGTGCCGCTCAGAATTTTTGAGTTTTTCAAGAATCCTGAACGGAACTGCATTACAATGCATTATTAGTTACTTCTTCGAATGTTTGCGTTTGTAACTGTATACTGTACTTTTGATTTTTCTTTTTGTTAGGACGCATCTATATTTATATTTTGTATCTCTTTCCTATATTGTTCAGTTCTTGTGATGTGTTTGTTATGTTTCCTAATAAATAAATAAATGTAATGGGCAAGGCGTATCAATACCATCAGCTGAACGTCCTGATCGTCTCGTCCCTTATTATCATAACATAAAAAAAGAGTTATTATTACAAAACCTCTTACCTAAATGAACGTACGATGGAGTTCATCCGCAAGTCTATCAACTGTACCGTGTCGTCTCTGACGCAGGCCAACAAATAGTTGCTATCTGTGAACAACGTTTCATATTACTCACACTCTCTGGAAGAATATCCAACAAATAGAAGAAAAATAAAGTCTATTAATAGAAACTGAATAAAAACTTTATTAATAATAAAAAATAAAGGACAAAGGAGAATAATATATAAAAGTAAATTACATATTGATGAATTGGCGAATAGGATTAGTTCTGCAGCATATGCGGTTAAAAAAGTTAGACAGTTAACTGACATAGATACGGCGCGACTAGTTTATTTATTTTCGTTGTATTATGTCCTATTCTTTATTGCTATGGGGCAGTGAAGCCGATATTAATACCATCTCTGTGCTGCAGAAGAGGGCTATTCGCGCTATTTATAACCTAGGTCCTAAAGAATCACCAAGGGAAAAATTTAAAGAAATAAACATTTTGACTGCTGCGATAGAGATCAATATATTCTTGATAATGTTTATAAGCATATTAAGGAATTTGCTATAAACTGTGACAATCATAATGTTAACACGAGGGACAAATATTAGTTAGTATGTCTTTTATTGAGCGATGTGTATGCTTTTACAATATGATCCCAGAAAATGTCCAAAACAAATGTGTTACGAAATTTAAATGAATTGTTAAAGTCAATATTTATAAGTTGTTGATATGAGCCAAGTGCAAAAGACTGCTACTGCATGTAGACCTGAAGGTTCGAAGCTTTTGACTCGACGGACACCGCATGATATAACAGATGACCAAAACAACGGTAGTAGAGTGGTGTCGGCTTGACCGGATTGGAGGAAACTGTAGTGGATAAAACCATCAAGTGAACGCTAAACAGTGACCATAACTTTTCACGTCAGTATTGTTTTAGGATTGTTGCGTTATTTGACCTCGTGTTAGCCGTTGCGATGTTTGTATGCGATTAACGAATAGAATCC
Organism: Leptidea sinapis; assembly: GCF_905404315.1. NCBI lineage: Eukaryota > Metazoa > Arthropoda > Insecta > Lepidoptera > Pieridae > Leptidea > Leptidea sinapis. The sequence goes on from NC_066272.1 coordinate 10,314,865, forward strand.
ACATAGGTTCAGCATGGTAAGGCAAGCATCGACGCACGCTTTTCTCCGTAGGTCATTTAAATGATAGGGCACCCGTTTTAATGCAAGTGGGTCGGTATTGTGAGGGTGCTAACATCAAACCATGCCCTAATTCTTCGGTAGTTTACTTCATCAGTTTCTACCATTTGCATTTAATTCATTATTTCTTATCTAAGTGGACTGTCTCCACCGGTGTTCATTCTTCATGTTGAAGATTCCTCTTGGAAGTATTTTTTTTAAACAGTGCGTTCACTATCCTTATCCTCTCCGTCCCATCCGTACTCTTAAAGCCGAACAAATAAACACCAAGGAAACATTCTTACTTAAACTCACATATTATTATGATCTGGTACCGATGAATGAATGTTATAATAACTAAGCCAATCATAATTTAACTATCACAAAAACCGACCAGAATACGAATAAAGATGCCGCGGTAGAGCGACCATTCCAATATCACATTATATTACAATTAACACGACAAAAAGAGACTTTCTCTTTTTTCCAAAAAAAATTAGGCTGTGGCATTCAACGCGGTCCCGGTAAGAGTGGACGAAATAACGGGAGCCTTAAATATGCTTATAATTGTGATGCAAAAATGATTGCGAAATTATACAGACATAAACTACCCATTCTGACAATTCATCTTGTATACTGCGATCAGAGTGTATTATTAGATGCTTTATGGCTTTTCTATGTTCGCGAAAGGATTAACCTTTCCAATACCAAAACCTTTGCAATATAAGGTAAAAGCATGCGGTACCGCTATATGAAGCTGGGCTTTATTATTAAATTAAATAGGACTTTAACAGTCGATAAAATCTTGCCGCATCCATCATAAACATTATTTGATGTCAGGGAAAGCAAATGGGCTATCGTTTGAAAACTTTAACGATTGCTTGGAATATGATTGCGGCAACATGTTCAAAATTTATTGAGGCATCCGAAAGCTGGCTTAATATGGGTCTACTCGATAGCTAATGTTTTGTACGGTAGAGATGATTGATATTTCTGATAGATTCGGATCGAGCGTGACGTGTAACTGTATACTGACTTCCAACTTATTAGCAGATCATTCGAGCGAGCTCGTCAGAACATCGACGTGATCCAATCAGTTTCGGAAGCCGTGGCGTCCCGAAACTTTGAAAGATCGGAGGCATCTCGTCATTCGGTGCACTCGGCATACCGTTACCGACAAAAAAGGGTCCGATCGAGACACGCGTAACGGAAATGAGCTGCATGTAACGACGATGTACCGACACAGATACACTGCGCATGCAATTACCGACAAATTTAACATCGCATCAATCCGTACTGACGAATATGTTACGAGCTCCGAAACCGTTCGAAAGTAATACACTTTGCGATGGTCGTGATCGTGTGTTAATTAACTCGGAGATCAAAACCATTTGTACGAGAACTAGAATTTATACCTCTACTGAGGTCAAGCGAGGTGACCTTGCCCTGGAGCACGATGTGATTGGCCGACATTTCTGTCCGTATGTCCCAAAATCTTATTCGCTTGTCAAAATGTCCCGAGATGATTGTTGACCCCGCGCCGTCTGATGTAACAAGGTCATTGCAAGATGATCCTGCAAATTTAGTTTCCGTACCTGTAACACAAATTATATTACATCATAAATTCTTTTGTTATTTACAAATATAATAATGCTGTGTGGATTATCTATATGTATATATACAGTACTACTTCTGAGATTGAAAAAAATATACTTCTTTTAAGGGATAAGTTTACATTAGTCTTTTTACTCGAGTGGCTTGTGGATGTCGTAAATGTGTGGGGCTTATAGCGTTCTACGTGTCACATATGCGTTTAGGAGGCTGTTGGGACTACCGTGGCGTAGTGGTTTATTTAATACTAACATAGTCCAAAATATCTGTGATCTTTCTGAATCAAACAAATAAATAAAATAAATTACCATGAAGTAGTATTGACGAATATCGGAATATACATTATTTATTGATTGATCGTCGACTGCAAGAGGCCACAAAAATAACGATTCAAAATAATTTTACACTTTAATTACTAATTAATTTATCTTACACATTCGACTCCTAAGATCCCATATTTTAAGTGTTCGGTCGTGGCTCCCAGTTATCACTTTTGTAGGTTCTCCGAGGAATTTAGCTGCCATCACCTTCCCACTGTGGCCCGTAAGCGTGTGCTGTAACAAAAACAACTGCTCAGTAAAGAGTCTAACGAATTACAAAATACAGGCAACACGACGCACATGTAAACATATATTAAGCTTTTAGGTGACGCGACGATTGAACATTTGGATAAGGAGGGCGAACAAGCAGACCTGGTTGTATGTTGCGGTCACCGCATATCAGCCGGAAGACATCCACTGATGGACAAAGGCCTCCTTTTTAACCAACTTTAAAAAGGAGGAGATTATCAAATCGATCGGTATTTTTTATGTATTTACACCGATTACTCTGAGATTTATGATCCGATTTATGTAATTCTTCTTTTGTTTGATGCAAAATAGACGCCATTTGGTCCTATAAAAATTTTACATAGTTTGACCTCTCATAGGTGACTTCAAAGCTGTAAGTAGCACATATAAATAATAGTATTTTATTCATATTAAAGGTAAAGGTTTGCATAAGAGGTGTATTAAATTAAATTTTTAGTTATTTGATACTTTTCAGTATTTGAAGTCGGTTTTTTTAAACGTAGTTATTTTTTATTGGGACAAGAATATAACATAGCGCTTTTATTTCTCAATTCAATAACATTATTGTTAGTTAATCTTTGTTTCAAGAAGAATCATTGCATTCTTCTCGATATATTCCTGAGTGTGTGATCACGGTCTACATCATCATCGCGACATACGAAATAAACATATTATACGTGTTGACATAAAATACTATTGCATCGAGCGCAGCTATTCAAACACCATAGAAAAACGCCAACTGCACACAGTGTAAATAACAAATGTCAATTAGGTTATATTAGCTTTCAACGCTAGCTGTCAGGAAACGGTCACTGCACGCAGTTAGCAGGCAGGGCGCAGGCGCACTCCCAGACCAAGGATTACTGTTTATTGCACTGACCTCTACTATATACCACTAGACTGGCGGCTGTCAAAGTGCTTTTGTGCCTGTTTGATATTTTTTTTTATGGAATAGGAGGACAAACGAGCGTACGGGTCACCTGGTGTTAAGTGATCACCGCCGCCCACATTCTCTTGCAACACCAGAGGAATCACAAGAGCGTTGCCGGCCTTTAAGGAAGGTGTACGCGCATTTTTTGAAGGTACCCATGTCGTATCGTCCCGGAAACATCGCACAAGGAAGCTTATTCCACAGCTTTGTAGTACGTGCAAGAAAGTTCCTTGAAAACCGCACTGTGGAGGACCGCCCACACATCCAGATGGTGGGGATGATATCCTAATTTATGGCGTGTCGTGCGAAGGTGGAATTCGCCATTTTGGCGCTGTTGGCCATGTAGCGAGAGTCTGCGGTAATAAAACTAGTGATGTCAACCTCAGTAAACATCGATAGATCGATTCTTGAACTATAAATAACATGGACAACGAACGAAATTAATTCAAAATACAAAAATACTTCAGAGTATTGTACGTTCCTTCGCAGCCATTTGTATTATACGTAACAATTAGATCTCTGGACGCTCGCGAGTGGCACTTCAAATGAGCACAAAAAATTTGCTCTCAAACATATGGAACAGCCTATCCAGTGGTATTTATACGGGTCAGTGGTTTCTTGTGTACGATATAGTGACCGCACCCGCTCCACACCTGGCCCATGTCCGAAAGCCCGTGCTGTACGGACGTGTCACGCACCGACTATCTGCCTATTAGCGTATGGACCATCCTTGTTAAAATGTGCTGATTACTGGCGGTCGCTTTGATTCTATTGTTATATTTAAGTCATTCTTGTTGTTAAAGCTGGTTAGCAACATAGAGGTACCGCTCAGGTTATTGTTCCAGTTTATAAGCAGTGTCCCTGAATTTACATTTGAGAACTGAAGACAATGTTACACTTTACGTTTTTAAGTACTAACTTGGTTTGATTGATTCCGTCAGTGTTTGAATAATTGAGTATTACTCTTTCCACGATATACAATATCATAATAAATAATAATAAAAAATAGTAATGTATAATGTATATTTAAATAAATACTATACTAAGACTTAACTATTTTATTTTATTAAAAAGAGCGCAAAACAGAATGCTGGGAGAGTTTCTTGCGCCGTTAATTAATTTTGAGAAAATAATGCGTTTTATGCCTTTTGAGTACCTTTCGCTATTAATCATAGTGTCGGATTTGGTCATCGACGCCCACTTGAACAATTCACACTATATTAATATGTTTGTCAATTTAAATCAATAGGGTTAATTTAATGTTCAGAAACGGAATTTTATTTTCATTACAGTTTGTAAAACACAATGTCCAAAGCTTGTTTGCTGTGACGCAAACACCAACAATGCACGCAAAATGTTATTTCAAGAGAAACCCCAACAATTTCAAATACTTGGTTTATTTCACCTCCACTTAACACACTCGTAAACGTCTCAAATGAAATAGACTTATGACAGCCCTCACACCGCTAGCGTGCTAACTACAGCTGGAATGGTCCATCAGTCCGTGCCTGTGTAACCTACATCAATTGATTCTGGGCATTTATCATAATAATATTAGGTGACAAGACCAGTAAGACGTTCACCTACCGATGGGAGGCTCCTTTGCACAGATCGCCGGCTAGATTATGGGCACCACAACGGCGCCTATTTCTGCCGTGAAGCAGTAACGAGTAAACATTACTTTTTCGATCTGAAGGGCGCCGAAGCTAGTGAAATTACTGGGCAAATGAGACTTAACATCTTAAGTCTCAAGGTGACGAGCGCAATTATAGTGCCACGCAGAATTTTTAGGTTTTTCAAGAATCCTGAGCGGCACTGCATTGTAGTGGACAAGGCGTATCAATTACCATCAGCTGAGCGTCCTGCTAGTTATTTTCATAAAAAAAAACCTGATAGATGGCAAATAATACGGATACAGGATTCATTAAAATGTGCGCGTCAGAAAACTTTGGAATTAAATAGATGGAGGCGAAGACACGCGCCCTACGCTGGCTTTCGCTCGCTCTTAAGCTTCAGTGACAACCCTGCGATGTGTAGCCAATGAGTAGAGATAGATATGGGCAAAATAGGCCACGGGAATTGTAATGGAATGGGAATATTAAATGACAAGAGTTACATTTACAGTAACAAAATAAGAGGAGCGAGCACACATTCCCGGCCGCTAATAACAAACAATTATTCCTAATCTAGAAACATCACCATAACTCAGACTGTGGCAGCTGACCCGCTCTTAATTACAGACAAAACGCTCCGTTATCGGGCGAGCGTGTCTGTGAAACTCATTCCGTCCGTGTACAGACAGCAACATAAACAAGCGGCCATCGCGCACCCAACTGCAAACATTGGTCTGCACTCGTAGCGAGCGTTCTATTTGCATTTCGGAATCCCGTTCCGCCGCCGAGCACGACATCGCATCGCCGGTTACTCCGTCTGTACTGCGTAATGCACTGTAGATGAAGCTTCTCCACTTAACCCGACTAATATATCAGTTTCACATTAAACAATTCTCGAGTTTCTGCTTATTAAGATCATGATCCAGTTATTTATTAGCACAGAACAGGTAAAATCTCTTTATATACACCCATGCTTTAAATCCTCTATTAGAAGTTTTGTCTGAAATAGTTAGCTTATTGCCAACATTAAAACACCCAATGTCCTAATAACCATTAATCATCCAAACGAGTGTTGTAATGTTGTACTGAATTTCATAGCAACACTTCTTCCTTTCTTTCTTTGTTTTTTTTTCGATCCCTTCATGCGCAAAGAGTTTTAACAGACAGCCACATTCATATTGCTCGATGCTTGGTATCCGCATGAATTAAAAAAAAATTACATTTTCGTTTACGCGCGTTCCACACTACCAGAACGTCGCGCGACGTAAAAAAAAGTAGGTTATTCGAATCCCCGCCATTTTTCTTGAAAAAATGAGCAATTCAAGTTTTGACAGCACACCGCCGGATATTTTAAACGCTGCAAAAGTACATAATAATGAAGTAAATTTTAATAATTGCACTATACAAAATATACTAAACGTAAATAATTCTTTCATTAATACTTAGTTTATTTGTATATACTCAGTAATGGGTGATATTAGGTTAGTTACTAGGACTGGCTGTTTTAATGTTAGCGGTAAGCTAACTGTTTCAGAATCTTTTAGAGGATTCATATTCTGGGTGTAGATAAAGTCTTGTATGCAACTGTTGATAATTAGGTATTAAAACACTCATGTGATACTAATTACATAAGCCCACATTCGTGTTATAATACCCCTTATTACACAACAGTTGCATAAATAACTATTAAACTGTTCTGTGTTTAACAGGAAGGAACGTTGGAATTCGAAAAATAAACCATAAACCATCTAGGATAAATTTCGCATTGAATGACGGTAGTTTCGTGTCAATACGATCAGTGGTTTAGGCTTGAAAGAGCATCAAACAAAGACCATTATATGTATTTAGATATAGATATAATATAATTAATAATATTGAGTCATATTTTAAAAAAACTTATGTCAAAAAACTATTGTCTTAATACTGATCTAACCTCAATAAATATTACTTTAATAATTCCCCATAAGACATTGGATAAGTATAATATAATGCGTTCTAAAACTATTTGGTAATTGTGTTTATATATTTTATTAGTTTAACTTAAAATTATGTAATTTTAACTTTTTATTTAAAAATCTGTAAACAAGAGCCCATTTTAGTGTTTTAACTTTTTAACAATTTTCACAACTGTCCGCAGTCCTCGCTAACTGCCGTTCAATTTTAATGAATGTTATTCAACCATACGACATTTAAATGTTTAAAACGATCTATTGTACGCAATAAACAACCAATACCTTACGATAAAAAATAATTATTATACGCATAAAAGATCTACATCAGAAACAGGCTTAGCTTACTTCTAACAACATTGGTTTACTTTGTCAACAAGGGATGACGCTCTCAAATGGCTTAGCTTATTGCCGGCCATTTCAATAGACTGGATTCTAATAATATAGCAGATATTGAACTAAACGCACACAAGGGCTAAGTACACACGGTTTTTATTAAAGTTTAACCGCCCTTTTCAGTAATTATAGTATCATTGTGCAATTATATCGCCATAAAAGATAAACAACAATATTATCGCCTTGTTTTATGTGCGCTGGCCGCTGGTCGTCTTTCAAATACAACATTCTGCTAGAGCTCGCCTCAATTTCTATAATCGGATATTTCATGATATGTTTATGCTATAATTAAAATGCTTGTAAGTTTTTAATAGCATCCTGCAAAAAGTCTGCGTCGTATTCTCGCAGGAAAATGAAACAAATGGGGATTAAATACAATTCTTCCGATAGATCATCAAATCGAGATAGATATTATAATAATATCACACACTGATAAAATACAATGAAATTTGCACGCTTATTGCCTCGAAACATATCCAAACTAGCGTCTTGCTGATAGGCGTTACTTAATTTATTACAATAATATTTGCTGGCGTATGCAGTAATATAGAGATGTCTGTGAAATTAAAATTTTTTAACAATTAATTTTGGCTATATACCAAAATATAATGTGCCCAAATTAATATACACAAGATATTTAGATATGACTGCACAATGACCTCGCTGAAATCTGTCCGAAGATGTACCGCGAAAGGGAATTAATTAAAACAATTTGCAATATTCCATTACCCAACAAGTACTGCTTTATTGCACCAACGGGACCTTATCACTGCTTTTAAAATTTATAGCATAACGGCTAATTAAGAGTGCATTTGGATGGTCTGCTCATTTCGTCACGAGCTCAGGAAATCTTACAAGCTATCAGCTCTTAGCCGCGTTTCCTTTAACATGCTCTCGTTAAAAGTTACAATTGTTTAAACAAAACTAACACAACATCGCATATCAATTATGCTATAGACGGAGTCGATAGTGAATTAACATTTCTTCTTGATCATATACTCTACAAAAGGAAGTCAGACTTACCAAAGCAGTTATACGCTACATGCTTTGATCAAGTATCGACAATTGTCACAATTTAATTGAATTATGTAAAGGCCTCGGCGCCAATGAGGAGGCCGCGGAGACACAACATATCGAACCAAGCGCACAATCAGTGTTTACCGTGGGCTGGAGCGAGGTGCAATGTATAAATTAAGGGACTTCCCTTCAAGGAATGATATTAAAGACCTAGGTTATTTTATTTTGATTTTAAAGAATTTGCCTTTAGCCTACCTGGTAAATAAAAACATGATGTTAACCTGGTGAAAGAAATTCTAACAAATTTATAGCTGATTTCAAAACCATACTTAACTGCGTATTAACACTTTTAGTAAACATCAAATGTCTTTGTTAAATTTATATATTATTTATTACTTCGACAAAATATGAAAAACATAACCATTTTCATGAAATAAAAATTAACTCTTATTTTATATCGAAATTAAGTTACTAACGAGATTGTAATATGGTTTGTTTTTAAATGACACGGAATAAAAGTTTTATTCACTTAATCCAAATCATAAAATTATGTAGGTACTATACTTTTTTTCATTCAAATGTGAGACCTGGGAGTCAGGTATTGTTCGCAAACTAATCTGGCACGCTACATACAAGTTTGCTTAAAATAGCTTGATATGCTGTCTTAGTAGTAAGGAAAGAAGAGTTCTTTTGAAGTAGAGATCTAATAGACTTAAATACATATATTTTTTTTAAATATAACGTTAATGAAGTTTTTATTGATTTCCTCCTCCGAACCTCTTCCATCATTTAACATCAAACATAGTCTGCAATTTATCTGACATTCGGAATCTTGTTTGACATTGGGAAAAATAACGAAAGCAAGTGAATTACTTGAAGTACATGACCTCGTCACTCATCACTCGTCGACCAAATTAGGGACGTTTTGATTAAAGGAAAGGTCTGAAGCACCCGAAACCGGCGAGCATGTATGAAAAGAGTTATGAATGTAGAGGAAGCGCGTGAGGTTTGTAAGGATAGAAGCAAGTGGGAAGCTACTGTTCTAATTTCTATGATCTGATATTGTGTTTATCGATGACTCAATGTGTACAATTATCAGTCGAATCAGTCTTGATAAGTGTTTTTTGAAAAATCTTAAAAATTTGATAGTGTAGCTAGTGCGATATTAGATTCACTTTATTATAAAATGTTAACAGGTGTATAATTACTAAGACACTGACTGAAATATAAGTAAAAAATAGTAAGTTATTAATGGGGGCGTTAATTGCTCAATGTTAAGTCTCTTTCTACTCAGGTAGGCCACGCTGGTTTTGCTGAGTAGCGGAATATGTTGCGCAAATATAACACAAATGATAAAACACCGCATTTTGATAGCTATAGCTACGTAGGCCAGTCAGACCAAGACTACTTCAATAAATGAACACGATTTGTTCTAATTAATGTCATTACCGCGGAGTCGAGACGAGGTCCGCGAGGTGTACCGCTGCCGGTTCTCAAAGCGCATATCTGAAATTCGCTTCACTTATCTCCCCGCCATGAATTTGAATATCCGACTAGTTGTTTAGAATATATAAATAACCCTCGTGCTCCCACGAAATAATTCATTCCTTATAAATGTTGTGATTCGAAACTGCGGTTGCTCATTAGTAATTCCAACTGAGCAGCGCTGCTCACAAGATACAACACTTACTACTTTGGCTGCACAGTCAAAGGCATGCGCAATGCTTTAATCTTTCCTACGCAATTCTATACACGTTCAGGAAAAGTTCCACTCAGTTCATGTACAATCCAAAAATTTCCTATTTGTTGCCATTATTCAATCGAAGATTGGGAATCGCGTCGTTTGCTTTGTTGAGAACCAATAGTGAGCTTGGGATACTTGGTCTCGATGGTGTATCATTACCCCGTCCATTATATCATTCATTTAGCGCTGCCGATTCAACTTTACACACATTTTCAGAAAAAAAAATTATGAGTTTAATTATTTTATTTTTTAATGTAAAGACATTTGTACCATTTATTGAAAGTAGAACCTAGCATCCATTCGAAAAGATAATTGAGCCTCCAGCCTGTGAAGAGCGGGCGCACAAGCCCACAGAGCCTATACTCGCGAGTATCAACGTGCGTCTAGCGGGGCTCGAACCCGCACCTCAGTATTTATCACTCGATCATCGATCTTATAAACAGACTTGACCATTAATTCTTCTTTTAGTCTTTCAACTCTGTCTGAGTGGATGTCAACTTAATTAAATTGAAATATTATATTTTTTAAAGGCATTGATTAGAGTTTGGGAATGGGTTAACCCCGGAGTGTTTGAGAGCCGCGTCCGCGTATGGGTTATATTCTATGCATGCTGGCCCTTGCCTCCTTTTGTAGATACAAGTTTAGGGGCGGCAGGTTCAGAAACGCATTTATAGCTGCTCCCGGCGTGCACTTCATGGCTCCTGTTGTTATACCGCATGCAGTTCTTTGAAAGCTACCTACTTTGCAATAACGGTCACTTGGACAATATTCTTGCACCAGACCACTGTACCATATGGTTTTGCAATTTTGTACAAATTTCTACTTTTTTATTTTGCGCAATACCGTCGACTTCGCTATTCCAGGTAAGTGTGTACTAGACACATTCAGACTAGTGTTCAGTAGACCTTCTGGAGTGCAACTTCAGGTCTAAGATTTAAATTAATTTCTTGACAGGAAAACTTCAACCAAACTCCGCTTATGCAACATATAAATTTAGTGCCAAATTGATATGATCGTTTCACGATGTTATCTGTTTCCGCTTCCACAGCTATTTATCTCCAAACACCTAGTGCCGTTCTTATCAACGCAACAGGTTCCTAATATATGATTAGAACGAGTGCTATCCCACTTCCGCTGCTAATTAACTCTTAATTGAGATATGTCGATAGATGCTAACGGTACAATAATCGTCACTCATTATTTGGTAACAATGCCGGGTAATATTACGACGTCAGATTATAACAGTTTTTCTAATTGCTTTATATCGACATACTTATTAAAGATCCTCACAAATTAAAAAGATACTAAGTCCTAACAACACACGGTTCAATTATTTTTGTTCGCTATCGCTCATAAGCTCACATATATATAAATATCTCACATAATATTTATGTTTTTGATGACATACATTTCTCATACACTGATTGAATGAGATCTTTGGAGAAATCGTAGCACGATTAACTCATTTTAGGACCGAGCTTGCAAATTAGAATAATTGCCTTTTCCTCGCTTTTTTACTTGATATCAGCGAGTTCTATAGCAACCGACAAATGAACTTGAACGGGATAGTTAGTAGTAAGTACAATATAGACAAAGGATGCATCTTACTATGAACCAATTACAAAGCTAAGTTATAGCTATACAGTTTACATTCACAAAATATTAACATTATTATTATTTTAGCTTAATTTTAAGCAGTAACTTTTGTACACTGTGTCCTCTTCCTGTTAAATGTTTGTCCTCCTCTTGGGTCTTACATTATTACCGATTACACGATACTTTAGTCCACATTTGTACTGTTTCAGTTTATTCTACCATCGTTTGACCTACCGTCCTCCATTCCTCTTATAGCCTCTGGGATTCGATTATTGCTTTAGTTCATTTTGGTGTTTCATTCCGCACAGTAGCCTACGCATCGTCATTGAAACTGCTTATTGTTTTCTCTGATCGGATGAGATTGACGAAATGATAATAGAGTATGACGAATTCTCGAACATTAGCATAACATATTGACATATAAGCGAACACTAGTTTTACTTGAACCCTAATTAGTAGTTATTAGTAGTAGTAGTATAATATTGAGCACTGGGGATTTTTGATATATTAACGGTAGTACCAGAGTATGTTCCTATTATATTTGCCAACTAGGATGGAGGATTAATTCGATCAGTGAAGAGTTCACGTTCCCTCAATTATTGCAAGTCAGTATTAACAACTGTCCAAAAGTTTCTACTGGAAGAACACGAAAAAGATGATGGAGTAAAAGAATAGCGATTGGTTAATATTACATTGTGTTCTGTTACATACATAAAGGATTAAATACTAAATTTGGTTTACTCAATGCAATCATTATATATTAAGGTAATTTTAGATGGACAGGTCTTCAAGTTAACAAATTAAAACTTACGGAAACGTTGGTTGTGAAAATTGTGATAGTTCTGTTTGTACTCAATACTAGTATTTAATAAAATTCTGTATATCATCAATTCACAACAAAACAATTTATATTGCTAGTACCAAAATATTTTTAGGCTTCAACAAATTAATCTAGATGGAATTTATGATTTGTCGTATAGAAGCGAGTATTAACAAACAATGCCACAGTAACATTAAGTGATTATCTTAATACTCTATATCCAACGCACCTGCAATTTGCTACTTCCGATATATTTCCAAAATTTCTACTGCTCTCATTTAAAATGTTGAATATTAATTTTTTTTTTGCATTATTAAGGCCAAACGATTTATTAATGATTTATTATCACGCAACCATAAACGAAATCAAATTAAAGCTAAAAGAAAGAACAAACTTGACCTTAATCGCCTTGTTCCATTAATGTGCCTAAAGTGATGTGTTTATCTCGAGAAATTCGCATTTCAGGCGACTGCTGTGCGAATGGATAGCGATCACTAATTAAGGTATTATTTAAGAATATTATTTTTAATTAAATAAATTTGGAGCTTATCAGATACTCCAACAATTAAAGTGATGTTAATATTCTCGTGGAAACCGAGAGATGCATGATTTTGAGCGATTAAGTAGAAGATTTAAGGTCATTGTGCAGCGTGGGAATATCCTTAGCTTTATTCACTCAGTCTCTGTTTAATTGACCACAACTTAACGATTAATTTACCAACTCACATGCACATTCTAGTCATAAGCTTCACTTTAATCGTAATCACATTTGCTAAGTTTATTGAGTTTGGGCGTTTTGATCACGTAGATATAAAAGCAGTTTTACTGCACACATTTCCACAGAGCTATTTTGTGAGGTGGCTTTGTGAGCATTCTTGACGTGAATAATGTCTTTAAAATTTCTTCAAAAGAGGGATGCAATTAAAAAAAATTGTGTGTGTACAAAGTACACATGTCAGAAGTGAAACCTGCATTGTGCATGAACCTCTAAACTGCATATGAAGTCCTGGTACATGTTGCTAGGATGACACACGATTTCAACCGCTATGAAAGACATTACTAACACCGCTACCATATTTATGTTCTCCTGGTGTCTATGGAGTTATTAGTCGTGCGTATGACATACGAATATATTAAGGTATACCTGCTCGCGTATACATTAAAATAAAATAGTATGCATATTTCTGTCTCATTGTTTGCCGGTTTCATCCTACACATTTTTGTATTTGTGTCTCTTACCTGTCGTTTTTTCTGTTGCATCCGGTTTGAAATCACAACGATTCCATTTCTTGACTTGATTCTATTTCTTCACTTTTTTTAGAGTTTCACTTCAAAAAAGTGAAGTCATATATTTTGGTGATGTAGCTACATTTATATCTTCCACATCAGAAGTTTACCAACACTCATCGATAGCTTTAGATATCTAGCTTATCTATCATTTAGCGAACTTAAAAATCAAAGAAATTATTCGAAAGTAATTTCACCCGTTTCAAAATACCCTTTGGCTTGGAAGAGCTAGGGCACTTGTTTATTATCGTCACCTCTCGCCGAGATCTATCGATTGTTAGAATGTTAGTTGTTGATAGAATGTTATAGTAAGAATAAATATAATATTTGTAATGGAATACTCGTCAAATAGTCAGGAAAGCTTATCCCACAGTTTGGTTGTACGGAAGAGAGTTTCTTGAACCACACGATAGACAAATGGCTAGTTTGACTATAATTATTCAGGTTCTTTCTACTTTAGTTCTGTTATTTCTATATTACTCTTTTAGATAGGCAGACATACTTGCAGTTTGGAAAAAAGCGTGAATTAATTAAATAAAATTTTACAACTATATTTAAATAGAAAATTTGGATGCATTTACATCGCTTATTATATAATAATAATAATAATAATAAAAGCATTTATTCACAAATACACAATCCCAAAATTATATAAATTACCTCCGGCTTTCCTTTCAATTTTTTAGCAAATGAGCTAGAATGTTCCTTTTGTATTCACTTTTGGTATTGGGCTCATTTCTGATATGCCTAGACATACTATTTAACAGTTCTGGTACAAGAAACCTTCTAGCTCGTTAACCATAATAATTCTGCGTTCTATATATACATTTCTTTACGACGAGTGTTGTATTTATATGCAATAGGGTTTTCATAACAATTATTTTCAACAAAATTGCACCTTATCATGTATGTACTGGCAACACTTTACATTCATTGAATAGCATTTCATAGTTAGTCTCTTTACAAGAATTTTTAATGGTTTCATCTAAAAGCATTTCAAGGAACCTCTTTTGTAGTTGTTTTATATTATCCAAATATGTTTTAAATAACCTTCCATAGGTAGCAAGCCTATATCAGAACATAGTATTACCTTCCTGCTTTTCATAATTATGGAAATTATAATTAACCGCCAGTTCTTGTTATACCTTGAGGGTCACCAGTTCACCAACGACCGACATTACGGCTTGCGCCATGGTCAGTTGGCGGGCGATCTTCTGGTATACCCGACACAGGTGAGCGGCGGCTATCGCCCCGACATTAGCTTTTTTAACATAGTCATCGCTTATTGTATAGTCATCGGATATTATCCTGTATTAAGGCCACATTTAACCAAAATCATTAACTAATGCGACCAATCAATTTCCTAAAAAGTAAATTAATTGGAACCGCATTATTGAAAGGCATTGTGTGTTTACGTAGACAGGTACTCCATTCCGAAATTAATTATTCATTTCGACGCGAAATGTTTACAATATACAGAATACGGAAAGGTTATTTAACTTAAAGCATCGACAGTGATGTAAAACCAATCAAAGATAATTATATAGAAACAAAATAATATACGCAAAATTACGGTACATTTAGTATTAATATTGTACATAAATTGTATACCATATCATAATACAACGTCGGGCTGGTACAACTATAATATATCTTGTATCGTGGTCATTTAAAATGATCATCAACAGCTTATGGAGTTACCGACTAAATTATACGAATACAAACCTAGTAATTATACGAAAAATACTATAATCTGCAGACTACAAGTAATTTCAGTTTTAAATTAAATAACTGAATGTAATAAATTTGCAAGTATATAAATATACAATGTCCTCATCCTTGCCTATACTAGCTATAATAGTCCTCATTTCACCCACAGTAATTATTAGGTTATTGTTTATTAGGACTTAGAGCGCTTTCGCACTAGTACGATTCGAATCCGACCCGTACCCGTGAAATTAGGGAATAAAATGTTAGTTTAAAAGTTTATCTACCGACATGCTCATGTAAAAGAAATTTCTAGAGCAGTTAGTGAGACGCAGTGCCCTCATGACTTGCTATTTTTGAATGGACCAATTTAGTTAAACAGATAACTATGTTTTAATAATTAAAATATAATATTTGCAACGCATCATTTGCATTCATTCTTAAATATATCATACGGACTTTCGGATAAATTAGAAGATATTGCTCCTACAATATAGCCTGAAGTGTTGGCTGACACGCGTCACCAGCACCGTGTGAGAGGTCATGTTCGGCGACCCTTCGAACACATGTCTCTACTGGCATGGCGGCAGGGGCATGCATTGGTTTTTTAGCAAGGTAGGCACTGTGAATCTAACTAATCGTAGTTGAGCTTTAGAATACGCAAAGATTGCTTACCGTAGGTATTTAGTATCTAAATCCGTAAGTAAAAAATTCATGAGTGGGTGTTCAATAGAAGTTTTGTTATAAATTAACGGAATCAAATTAAACTAAATTAACTTTAACACTAGTGCTATATTTATTTTGGTTTATAACGGGGTAGTACTTGCCTAATTGTCTATATGATATGCACGCCCCTGCATGGCGTTCTCCACGCAAGGACAAGGGTTACGCACATTCTGCACGGAGTAGGCAAGTGTCATGGTGTCTACTATATGTCGTATATATATGTAAGTGTCGTGTTGTATTGTTTATATGGGTTAAATACATAATTTTTTACATTTTATCAGGGTTAAATAAACACTAGCCAAAAGATATCCCGGATATATTATGTGCGAAACCGTTAATGCTACTTTTTTCATTTTCGGAAACAATTTTTAAATAGTGCCAGGTAAATAATGCAACAAGTTCAATTGATAGTTTTTTTAATATTCGTATTACGTATGATTCAAGTGATACAATTGAGTATAGAAATAAACAAAACGGTACTGTATTTTGATCGATGGAATATTTGCGTCAACGTCGCGAGCATCCACATCCCATCTATCTAATGAATATCAGTGCCAGTGAAAACGTTCTATATTGCCATGAATCAACAGTGACATAAGCGTTCAAGCTAAACAGTTAAACTTGTTATTCAGCCATTAAATTTCTCTTTTGTTCTATCGGTGGTCGTGATATTGACTACTCGGAGAAAGGACAACAGGGTTGATTCCATGAGGTCAGGTGACTTCTTTTGAAAGTTATGGTCGTTGTTCACAAAGAGGATGTAAGTACAACGTAATAAGAGGCGAGACTGCCTAAGGAAAAATTGAAATTAAGTTTACTATGAAACGTGCAGTCATTTGACACAAGTTTGAAATAGTATTAATTAGAGTATCACGATTGGCGACCAAGTATAATCCGGGTAAGTTTGAGAGCGAACAGTTGTGCAAAACGTAGTGGATTTTGGCTATCTCCATTGTTTCCATCTCTCAATGACTGAATCGCTTTTTTCTTACAGAGTTACGGCTGGTTGTTCACACTAATTCGAAATGACGTTTTAAGATATCGCCGTTCGATATTTGATTTCACATTATTTATGTTATCAGACGGTGGATACCCGGCGTGGAGTGCATTGCACTGCTCATGCAAAAACATATAAATGACGCATCAAAAGCGTAGAAATTAATTAAGCCGTACAATCTCATGTTGTGAAATGATCGATGCGAACTCGGCTCGAAGACAATGGGCCGGGAGTGAAGTGTCGACAATCGAACGGCAAAACATCTTATCCCAGTTTCTGTAGAGTTTCTCACATTTAATTCGTTAATTAATCGCGTGATAACATCGCCTTAGATAGTATAAGTCGTCTATTTATGTTAATGTCCTCGTTTGCCAAGTGTTCGTTTTCGTGACCCGTATATTAGCAGTTCGCACCTGCACGCGTATGTCGCGTCGCACACGCATTCTCCGACATTATCAATGCTAAACATAGACTTCTCTTGTTACACAGTATTGGGCTGCAAGCATGCAATTCAAATACAAATAAATAATAGAATATATGTACCAAATACAATACGAAATACAATAGTGAAATTACTGGGCAAATGAGACTTAACATCTTATGTCTCAAGGAGACGAGCGCAATTGTAGTGCCTAGTAATTTTCTGACCGATCGTCGAGGACATCTTTGGGGGAGGCGGGATGACGCACACGTTCAATACAAGAGAATCAGTTCAAAGTACAAATACAGTGTCACAGGCACCTTGTGCTTTGACAGTTTACTTATGGCTAGACGTTGGCAGAAGGAGATTATCGTGAATGATTTAATTTTCTACATGCCTTAGCTGGATCTGTATGAGTGTAACGGAATCTTCACTATAACCACCTCCAAAAAGGCCTAGCGATACTTGAAAATTTGCACAAAATATCCCAAGGACCGAAGACAATACGATGGCCTTAGATAATTTATACGTCTAGATAGTCCCTTGCTATTAGACACCCGATAAAAACAGGCCAGGAATAATATTTTAATGTGCGTGACAAGCTACGTCTTACACTGGCAATTTGTATGACACTTTGTGTCAGTGTGCGTGAATTGCTCAAAATAGAGGGTGGTTCTAAACATAATCATTTTTCGACGTTATCACAGCTGTCATAGTCTATCTAGACGTATAAATGATCTAATACGATGGCCTTATATCCTAAATAAGATCACCACGACACTAAAAACTTCGAAATAATTTGATGATTTTTGCGAGAAAAAATTAAGAAAAAACATAATGGTCCAAAAAAAAAAATAACTCAATAAGACAACGAATTTAATAATAAATATTTACTTTTAGGTTCATATTACTACAACAGTTATTTTATTTTGTATTTAACCGTAATTAAAGAATACATAACATATAACTCAATTACTTAATCATAAGTGCTAAAATAACAACCAATTATGCTAAGGATAAATTAATATCGGCTTCATTCGTTTCGTTCGTAGAAATTAAGCTGTACATATAAATTTAACCGTTGCACCATTGAATTGCAATTAATGTTATATCCAATTAATTTAAAAAGTATTAAAACTCTTAAATATCAATAACGGCAACGTATTTGTGTCCGTATTGAAAATAAATTGGCAAAAGATATTTAATCAGAACATTTTACGGTGAAAATATTTTATATAGTCAGCAATAAAAAACGCTAATAAATTCATTACAAATATATTAAGAAGTTTTACCGTTGCGAGGCGCGAGTAAGTACGGTAAAATAATTAACAAAATACGACCTAAAGTTGGGACTAAACAAAATATATTTATGGTTGCTTCGTGCTTTATCGCGCATTGCGGAAACACAAGAAGTCACAAACGCTGTTACACTCGACGATAACATATTTATGCCTGATCTAAGTTTAGTCGAATATTGAACTAAATTTTGTTTACAACATATTTAATGACAATCTGAAATAAAAAATCAAGAATGACGCATAATTGGCAAAAAAAAATACCAATCGAATTGAGGACCTCCTCCTTTTTAAGGTCGGTTAAAAATTAAATGTTTGAACGATGATAGAGGTAATTTTCTTAACCACTAAGGAGGTTGCCTTGTACCGTCCAGGGAAGCATTAGAATGAATATCAATATTAAAAAGTATTGCAGTCCACAAACTAGATAACTAATTTTCCACTATCACAACATACTTTTAAATAAAGTCGCTTTCCGCTCTCTGTCCCTATGTATGCTCAGATCTTTAAAACTGCGCAATGGATTTTGATGTGTTTTTTTTAATAGATAGAGTAATTCAAGAGGAAGGTTTATATGTATAATACATGCATAATAAAGCAAAGAAACACTGATAATTTTAGAGGTTTTTCATATGATGTCTTCAACAAACACATTTTTTGCGCTTACACTGCAAACACTGGCTAAACCCTACTACGACATAGATCAAAATAAATGTACTAGAGTATTGTACACCTTAATAAGGTCTACAAAAATGTCCTTGATGGTTTATGTTTATCTCTTACGGCCGTTTTCAATAACCTATCTATCCTTAGTTTAACTTACTAGAGGTAGACAAATCTATCCTTTTACGCTTACTTACATTTCAATAACCTATAGACATAAAGCATTTGACTATAACTATATTGTACATAACTATGGATAGATAAGATCTTGTCATTAAACGGTGACAGCAATGTATCCGTAACTAGAGATACGTTATTGAAAACGGCCGTTAGGTTATCCTACAATAGCCATTTTTTACTAGAAATAATGGCTCATTTACGAAGCGATTTTAAGCAATCATAGAGCATTAATCGTTGTCCAATTAAGTACCTTAAATACCTTGTTCATTTAATATAGATCATTATATGGCTGTGCATGTAATTTAAATGAATATTTTTGAAGATATTACAGCAAGAAAATGCAGGGATATAGCGGTTGCGGTGGTACCGTACATTTGCGTTCTGACAGGACCTTTCTGACGGAAGTCAATGATATTCCAGTTGACATAGCAACTAATTTTGAGTGGGAGTCACAATACTACTCGGATTGCGTTTGCATTCATTTTAAAAATATTTGTCCAAATTATACAAGACGTACCATGTATTGACATCGACAACATTTTCACTTACGACTTAACAATAAAAAAAAATTATGAACCATAAGAATAAACCACAAATTAAATTAATTAATTCATTTATTGACTAAAACCAAATAGTCGCAGCTCAAAACAATTAGCAATGTTTATAAATACCTAGTCTTGCCATAAATACTGAAACAAAGAAAAAATTTTCGATCGCAAATATCATTTATTACTTTTTCAGTGTGTTAGTTTAATACATAAATATAAAACAATTTAAAATATAAAAAGCTTATTCATAGCATAAATACGGCCATTTTGTTTGTTGTTAAATGTCGCTCAATTGTAAAAATATTCTCATACGTAACAAAATTTGTCTGTGACGTCCCTTTGGGTACCGCCTCAGTAGTTGCTTCGATTTTACCACCCTATTCTTTTTTAAATTATCAGTTATGAAATGACCAGTACGTCTCTTGTAAGCTGCAAGTCCCAAGTCATCTTTTAAAATACGCGACATGGTTCTAGGTGCTATTTTCATCTCCCGAGATAAAATCTTTTGGTTACGTACAGGATTTCTTCGAATTCTTTCCCTTACTGCTTTGACCACCTTTCTCGTACGAACATTACGTGAACGGCCAGGTCTTTTTCTGTCATAAGCAGAGGAGATCTCGTTGTACCTATTAATAGCCCGGTTCACAAAAAATTTTTCCAATACCAAGCGTGTAGAGAGTTTTAAAAATTACATTTGCCTCCATACCTACTTTATGTAATGCAATCACAGCGATTCGGTTCCCCTTATCACCCCACTCCATTTTAATATCGCAAAATATTGTACAATGTATTGGCGCCAAAATGAGAAAAATCATTGAATAATCATATAAAATTGACAGATTCCAAATTCAAATATAATATTTTGTTTATTTTTAATTGTAGCAGTAATTATGGCCCTAATAAGTATAATTAATATTTATTTGGCATTCACCATTGACTTTTGAATTCTTCTTCAAAATGTAATCAACCTCTCTTTTTTAATGTACAGGAAATTCATATTTCAAGTTTAGAATACCAAAAAAACATCTCGAAAGTAATTTACCATCGTAAACAGAGGCCAAAGTGAATACGTCGGCCGTGGCGTCGTAAAATTGTATAGGAACAAAACCACCTAAACTACCTTTAGGAAACCCTCAAACAAGATTTTTTATGAAACACACTTTTCCATAATCAGTTTAACGACATCAGCGACGCTGCCCGCCGACACGAAAAATGCGTGAAACTCGTCGCCATTAAAAAGACTGCGTCGTACCATTTGTCATAAAAAAGACATAAAACTATTTCAATTAAAACACGTGTGTTGATCAAAAACTGTACTCCCAAATTACGATACGTGTACAGATGAAACTTAATGTAGTTCTTTACTGCTATGCTATAGCTATATGCTATAGAACTCACCCGAAGATATGCAGAAATAATAGCATTTGGTGTAAAAAAACAGAATTGGGCGGTCAAGAAATGATGTGGTGTTATGGATTATAGTAATGCTTTTGTTGCGTGAAGGCATCGCCTCTGAGTGGAGATATCGGTCTTAGTAATTGATAGAATAACTCATTACACACTGCACGTTAGTTAGTTTCATATACACACACAATTGTAAAGGTCATTAATGATAATAACGTCCGTAGTAGATTGTAATAAATGAATACCTTCGTATATAACAAAATGTTAAAAGTCAGGCTGTATTTTTCAAAACACGCAAAACGTAATTAGTTACAAGTGAAATTTTATGTTTTTTTTTCAGAGGGGGCAAACAGAGCCAGTGGGAGGCTCCTTTGCACAGGATGCGGGTTAGATTATGGGTAACACAACGGCACCTATTTCTGCCGTAATGCAGTTATGTGTAAGCGTTTCAGTGTTTAGGGCGCCGTAGCTAGTGAAATTACTGGGCAAATGAGACTTAACATAATATTATGTCTCAAGGTGACGAGCGCAGTTTTAGTATAATTTGGGGTTTTTCAAGAATCATGAGCGGCGCTGCATTGTAATGGGAAGGGCGTATCAATTACCATCAGTTGAACGTCCTGCTCGTCTCAGCCCTTATTTTCATGAAAAAAAAAGACACGTGAGTACTAGCCGCCCGTGACACATGCCATACCAGAGGTCGTGATATGTTTTTCGCCAGTAATGGTGTTATCTACTACGATTCGTGTTTATGATTTTGAATTATTTTATACTCAATCTTAGAGGAACACACAAGTCGCTTACAATTTATATGAGAATGGCGTTTCCATCATTCGAGGGGAATTTACGAGTTGTCTCAATAAAGCGAGATTACTACGAATTTCTTGCTTCAGCAAATAACACTGATGGCAGAAGTGTTTCGATAAAATAAATAAGATTCGCCGCGAACAGGAAACGCGTCTCGTCTTTTATACTACAAGCCGTAGACATAGTTGCACATAAAAACATCGCAAACAGCGCTCTTGTTCAAGAACAACTGTTCGAGTGGCATCGTAAAAGCTCTATAACAATAAACAATATCTAAGGCGCTTTCTATTTTTAGTTCGATGTGCTAGTAAAAGTCACATTCATGCATTATCATTATTAAAATTATCTCCATAATCGGCGAGCCCCAAGAGCTCCGCGCTGACAACACAAACGATGACCGCCGATTGTTTGCTCAAGTTTGCTCTGTCGATTTTTCTAATGGGCCATTCACTAAATTATACGTTTTCATCACGAGAAAGTTAGAGTAGGATTCAAATTCGTGCTAAATTGTCTCTTTAAGTGAAAGTAGTAAAATTTTTCGTGTTTAGGATGATCGTGCCGTGCGACGGGAAGTGACTGTTTATTGACTGACTGTGGGAGTAAATGAAGCCATAACGTGGCCGGCATCACAATGTAAGGTGTTGACAAGGTGGAGAGGTGTCGTCTTGTTATTTCAGTGCAAATATCGTTAATGAGTAATTGTGCCGGCCACATTCTCGTAGGCGTGACCGTCGAGTCCGCGAGTGTTGTTTGTTACAGTGTGTTTAAATTGTAACGAACAAAGCATCGTTCACATTCGCTGCGCACACAAGAATGAAGCTCGTAGCCAACTCCGGCTTGCTTCCTCACTTCATCTGTAATTCTATTGCTAGTTGTGAATGTAACCGATACTTATGATCTGTTATGAATTATTGCTTAGAATGTTTGCGTACTTTACCGTTTCTCGTTCCGCGACTTTAGCCGCGTACGTCTATTTATGTGGCAAGTTTTTATGCGTATGTGTTTTAATTTCCAAGGTTTAAATTTTTTGCGCGGCACCCCTATTGCTAATAAAAATTGGTCCGCTTAAGTTCATCGTCACCTCAATATACGATACTAATGATTTGTTGATTAGCCCAAAAAGAAAAAAATATTAATTTTTCAGGTTAAAATAAAAGGATATGGACAAAATGTACCCCAGAGTGTACAAAAGTAAATGTATTACAAATAACAATTTTTAAACTAGTTAAGAATTTTAGAAATCTACTAATTCACTATCAGCAGCTGCAGAAAAAAAATCTTAATAAAAAGTATTTTTCTGATTTCCAGATTGAGTACCAACGTTGCTTTATATAATACCAGCTTATTACCCACGAATTCGTCCGCGTTGAATAGTTACTTTGTGCAATTTTTTAAGCACACTCCTTCCTGTCATCTGCATAGCAAAGAATACTCCTGATTTGCAGCATATATATTGATATAGGAGAAGAAACAGTGTATGTATAGCACGCAGCCTTGCGGGACACCAGGCTTTTTGGCTTGAGCTTGCACCGTTAATTACAACCTTGATCCGATTGGAATCCCATAGGATGGCACTTTCGCTATAAGCGCCTTATGCCACACCCGATCAAAGGCCTTCGCTATGTCCAAACTCGCCGCCAACGCCTCTCCCTTCGACTCAACCGCTTGCGCTCATTTATGGGTAAGGTATGCAAGAAGATCATCAGATGAGCGACCATGACGCAAACTGTTCTGGCAGTCGCTGATAAGCTGGTGCTCCTCTAGGTATCCCAAGAGCTTTTGTATTTCAATATAGCCGTTTCGCTTTTTTGGTGAGTAGAATGTATAATCAAGGGGAGTTTCGCACTTTAGATTTCTTCGTGAGTACCGAGACTGTCGCCGATCAAACATTACAACAACTTATTATATTTTAACAATAGCATGGACACGATTAAAGAAAAATCTCACTTCATAAACATCTTCATCATCTTTTTGATTTAATCCATATATAACATATCTGATTGTCATTGGACGATTATGCATATGCACATTCTAGATTATCATATGGAATATTAATATGGGGAAACTGTAGTGAAATAAAACATATATTTATTCAACAGAAAAAATGTATCAGAATTTTAGAAAATATTCAGCAGATGGATTCATGTAGACCATATTTTATTAAACACAAAATTTTAACTCTTACTTCAATTTACATCCTAGAAGCATGTAAATTTGTTAAAAAACATTCGGACTTATACTCAACACTACCAAATAACAAGCGAAAGAATAGAAATTTAAACAAATTAAAAACTCCCCAAACAAGTATGTCATTAGTGTCATCGAGTCCTCACCACATGGCAATAAAAATTTATAATCACATCCCAAACGAAATTAAAAATAAAGAGAAGCCTTCTCTATTTAAAAGACATCTTAAAAAATTTTTAGTTTCAAAATGCTTCTACGATTTACCCGAATTTTTTAATTACAAGTGTGAGAATTAGTTACAATATACACTGGCCTGCAAAAGTAAGTATCACACTTTTCAAATTAATTTTTTTTCTTAACTATAGAAGGTAGAGATTTAAGATTAAAAACGTTTTGTTGCAAATTTTATAGGCTTTAATTCTTAGAAATTAAAATTATACATAAGTAACATTTTTAACTTAAAAATGATAAAACAATGAAAACAGACATTTTTAGTTTAGTGTAAAAAATTTCAACTAAAATGTATTACATGTTATTTAATTTTTAATAACTGGTATTGCCTCCTCGAGCTCTGATTACGGCTTCGAGCCGGTTTGGCATACTGAACACTAGGTTTCGGAGCCGATGTTGGGGAATATTCTCCCATTCTTCTACCAGGGCCTGCTTCAGTGCCCTGAGGGTAGTAGGTGGTGGTCTGCGATTTCTGACTAGCCTCCCAAGCTCATCCCAGGCGTGTTCAATCGGGTTGAGATCAGGACTTCTTGATGGCCAAGCCATCACGCTGATACCGACCTCTTGTACGATATGAGCCGTGTGTGGCCGGGCATTATCATGCATCAGCATCGATCCATCACCCATATTTGCTAAATACGGCCCTGCATACTCATTGAGAATCTTCAAGAGATTGCATATCTTTGCCCAGTGAGGGTGCTATTTTCTATGGCTACTAGCTCTGTGCGACCTTCTGAAGATATGCCAGCCCATACATGTACACTGCCTCCACCGTATTGGACTCTTTCTGAGATGCAGGCTTGAAGGTATCGCTCACCAGGTCGCCTGTAAACACTTCGCCTTCCAACAGAAGTGTAAAGGGAGAATAGAGACTCATCTGCAAACAAAATTCTTGACCATTCTTCTTCATCCCACTGCATGTGTTCACGAGCGTATCGCAGTCTCGCTACTCGATGCTGTCTCTCTAGTTTTGGGCCACTCGCTGGTCTTCGGGGTTTCAAATTTGCTTCAGCAAGTCTTCTTCTCACTGTACTGTCACTTATGTAGTCCCTCCGGGTCTGAAGTAGCTGTTGCTGGACTTCAACTGTATTTTGGTGGCGATTTCTTAACACAGTGGAAATAATATAACGATCTTCTCGGGCACTGGTACACCTGGGTCTGCCATTACAAGGTCTCCTCAGATGGTGTCCAGTCTCTTCGTACCTTCGCTTTACCTTCTGGACCGTTCGTACCGTCACACCCACCATTCTTGCAGTGCGACGCATACTGATGCCTAGTTCCAGAAAAGCCATGATCCTAGCACATTCTTCAACTGAAAGAGGCATGATAAATACATGTAATGTGCTTTTTAGCATAAATTTTTAAAACAAGACCCATCGATCTTGAAAAAAATTTAAAACAGAAAGAAAAATGTGAATGGTAAAATTGTAATTCGGAAACGTCCACTTTGAAAAAGGAATGGTTTTGTTTTTGAAGTTTTTTTTCAGCCAATTCTTAAAAGAAGTTTACCGACTATAAAGTTTTTATGTACAAAATTAAATTCTCTTTGTAGTCCTTTTTAATTCGAAAGTATTTCTTGTGAACTTAAAACGTTATCCCAATTTTAAAAGTGTGATACTTACTTTTGAAGGCCAGTGTAGTATAAGAATGTATAAAATGTATAAGACTTATTTATTTTATGTATAACGTTGCTGTGCCCTTGCAGGGCGTCACATATTGTCTACCCATTAATGTACCAACCATCCTACTGTAAAATGTGACTTGCAATTTTGATTTGATTTCATTCGATTTTGTCATTATAATTGGAGCCGAAGTATACGTGGATGCAAGTCAAAACTTTCAATACGAAAAAATTCGTGTTTCTTATTTCACAACAATGCCGTTACTCCGTGACGTCTCAAAGTTTGACGTGTGCAGTATGCGGTGTGTCGTGTGATACATTATATTATGCTTGACGCGAGGTGAGAGACGCAACGCTTACGTTATCTCGATTGAAATTGATCTGGAGCAACATGTAAATTGATGCAAAATTCCACGACCGACTTCACAAATTATACTCTCAGAATACATTTCTTTAAACACTAACGGTATTATTACAAAAAAAAAAAAAATTTAAGCATGACTAAGACACGTGTTTTGTTAAACAGTGACCTAACTATAACAACGTCAGTAATAATATAAGTAATAAGTATAACAATAACGACATTTAAAATGTAGTTTATTTTTTTCTATAATAAAACAGTATTAAGCTTGTGTTTAACTAAAACGTCATTAAGCACGACATAAACAGAAGTACACAAGAACAATTAAAGGAACAGAACGCAATTTTTGACACCTGTCATCTATCTGTCATCATATAAATCTAATCTAAATCTAATATATAAAATTCTCATGTCGTAGTGTTTGTAGTTAAACTCCTTCGAAACGGCTTGACCGATTCTCATGAAATTTTGAGTGCATATTGGGTAGGTCTGAGAATCGGACAACATCTATTTTTCATCCCCCTGAATGTTAAGGGTGGTCCACGCCAAATTTTTTTTTATTTTTTTTTGTAAAATTTGATTTGATTATGAGTCAGCATTAAAAAATACATACAACTTCAAATTTTCACCCATCTACGATCAACAGTTACTTTTGTATCGCGATTTTAATATCGGCAATACAACGACGTTTGCTGGGTCAGCTAGTATTCCATATAAATTTGATCTATCCGTTAGACATAACTTAGACAAGCTTCCACTCGTATAAGCAATGTCTAAAGATTGTTGGACGCTAAATAGCAGATAGACACAGATTTGTAAAAGTTTTTTTTTTAAAACACTTGAATAACTTTTCTGTATTACACATTAATTATTTTGGCAGCGTTCACATGATAAATGAATCCGTTGTTACAAGTTGAACGCATCCCATATGCGCGAGTGATAGTAACAATTACTGGAGTAATGTTCTGTTATTTCGAGTACGATTAGGGCCCACTGTGAGCGGGCGGTGATAAATGTAGAGTTAGCACGAACGCTTATGATTCACTGTGATTGTTTTGCTCGTCCATTTTTTGTGGTATATGGAGAAAACTAAACACGTTTCATATTTTAATTGGCTTAAAAATATATTCAAAGGAGCATAGAGCTTATTGTATATATTGTTATTTATTTTATGTGTAGATAAGTTTCAGAGACGCTATCATGGAAAAATTACTGCCTTATTTAAATAAATGCTTGCAGGTATCATTGAAGTTACTCTACAATAACTACTCTTACAATAATTCACACATGCAATAATAAAAAGCATAAAAGACATTTATTTTCTCAAAATTGGTTCCTTTAGAATTATTTTTGATGTCATTTCTAATACCTAGATGTTACTACCACTTCAGAAACAAATGGCGCTCTGAGAGAGAAGAAGCGGCGCAAGAAACTCTCCCAGCAATCTTTTTTTGCGCTTTGAAAAGCTTTTAATTATATATTTATAAATATTTATATAATTAATTAAGATATACTTTAGTCATTGCTAATATTGAATAAATACTTCTAACAAAATGGAAAGAAATAGACAAGAGGTTGTCATCTAGTTAGAGCATCCTTACAATAACATTATAAATGAGATTGTAAGTTTGTTTGTTACACTTTTACGGCGGAGCTACTGAATCAATTTTGATGCAATTTGGTACAGCGATAGACTAGAGCGTGGGAAAGGACATGGGCTGAATTTTATCACGGAAAAATCCATGGTTCCTGCGGGATTTATGAAAAACTGAAATTCATGTCGGTGAGCTGTAACTATACCAATAGTAGATTTAGTTTGCCATAGCAATCTTCCTCCAAATAAGATTCATATAAGTTAGAAACGGGAGCGAGAACGAGAACCGGAACTAGAATAGGACATGAGATAATCTTCAATTCCAAACTTATTATTATTTTTAAAAACCCTTTATCTACGCGGACGAAAGCGCGGGCACCAGCTAGTGATGATATAAAGTCTAGTAGGACGCACAATTAAGTTTCAAGTAGCCCTTGATGTCCTGGTGATGTGTCATCAGATTAACATTAAATCATGACTGTACCTAATTAATTTAACCATCCACGTCTAGCTTATCCAATTAAGTATAAATTCGCAGATATTCGTTCATTAATTACTACATATTATAAAACAATATCCTCCACCGCGTTTATTCGCGATAAACTCAAAAACTACTGCACCTATCTTCATGCTGTTTTTCTTACCAATGAAAAGCGTGTTTCTCGAGTTAGGTTTTAACATATAATTAGTTAAATTTTTGTATATATATTTCTATGTATTTACGAAATTTGTTGGAGATGATGAAAAAAATAAGCAATCTGCGAGATTTCAACTTAAACGCTGTCTAAACCCTTTGAGATATAATAAAATTATGTATGGTGGAATTGTGTATCTTATATAGGTCTACAGAAAAGTCCGCAATGCCATATGTCTATCTCTTAAAGATAACATACTATATCCATTTAAATATTTTCAAAATTGGCAATTATGCAGAGGTAATGTAAAAGCCGTTTGCACAAATGAGATTTTAATCCTTATCATTTTCTATTGGCAGAACAGCGGCTGTCGGGTCAGCTAGCTTACTACTTATTACTTATATACCAATCAAAGGTTAACCAAAATATTGCGACATAAGCCGGCTATATGTCGTTGTGTGAGCTAATAAGCCAGTATTTTAAATGGGCTTTCCAAAAGATAATTTTTAATTTAGACTCTTTAATCATTAGTACCTATAATGTCTTTCTCTATACATAACTCAACATTATCTCGTGTAGAGCGAGACAAAACTGTGACAACATTTTGAGCGGCTCATTAGTGCTTTTAACGATACACAAATTTATTTCTATGTCATAAGAACTGTCCAATAAAAATCCATTTTAGTAAGCTGGTAGGAATGTAAATGTTTTATTTCCGACCAGGGTGTCTACCTCATACAATATGCGTACGCGCATTATATGAAACATGTTGTTACAAATATCCACTCTAAATAATTTATACTTTAAAAACTACCTTTTACTAGTGGGAGGCACAGGAAGCCATATAGATTATGGGTATCACAACGGCGCCTATTTCTGCCGTGAAGCAGTAATTTGTAAACATTTCTATGTTTCGGTCTGAAGGGCGCCGTAGAAGCTAGTGAAATTAATGGACAAATGAGACTCAAGATCTTATGTCTCAAGGTGACGAGCGCAATTGCAGTTCCGCTCAGAATTTTTGGGTTTTTCAAGAATCCTGAGCGGCACTGCATTGTATTGGGTAGGGCGTATCAATTACCATCGGCTGAACGTCTTGCTCGTCTCGTCCCTTATTTTATAAAAAAAAAATCATTTAAAATGTAGGAGACAAAATTTAAAGGTTTTGTAACTGGAAATCTCGTGAAAAGATTCCGTGACATTCACAGATACATATTATATTAGTATACTGGTGGGGCTCATGAAAAGCGTATGAAAACATAAAATGTAAATACTTTACACTAACAATTAAAATTCTCTACACCCCTCGAACAAAAATATGCTTAGAGTTAATCCTTCATCAATCTTAATTTTTTTAATGCGACAAATCCATGAAAACAAACCAAATCGCTCCATAAGCGACGGAGTTCTTATGATACGTTCATAAACAGGCACATCACTTATAATCTCATTGGAACAGAAACAAAAGCAGCCAAAAAAAAAACAAAGGCAAATTATTAATTCAGAAGGAAGTTAGGTAATAGTTAGGTATACAGGATGGTTTTTGAGAAGGGCGGTGATGGCCAAGTCGGAAACTACGAGACTTAGAAGAAAGTCGTGAAAGGAGTCACGCGAAAGAAGCTTTGAACTGCATATTTAGTTTTTTAAAATTTCTTTAAACTTTTGACGGAAATCGAGCCAGTGATTTTTCAAAAAAAAAATACATCTTGTATTACTGGACAAATGGACTCTGTTGCTGATAAGGATCAATCTTTGCTAAGATATGTATTACTAAAAATGAAAGCAAATAGAAAAATTTTAAAAAATTGCTTTTCACATCTGACTTTTACCTAACTAATAAGTTGCTCAAAATGACTCCAGTGCATAAGTTTATACTCTCTAATGATCTTACTGCATTTGATACCATGACAGAATTTATCCTCGATAGAATATCAATAAAAAAGTAAGATTTCTAACAAAAAGATTTAACAGGAGGTCAGTTTTCTTCCGTGTAAAAATAATAAAGCAGAAAATTTAGTATTTTCTTTCATTTTTAGCAACATATATCATTGCAAAGAATGATCATTATCAGGAACAGCGTCCATTGCTCCAATAATACAAGATGTAATTAAAAAAAAATCATTCGGGTCGATTTCCGTCAAAAGTTCGAGAAATTTTAAGAAACGTTTCGAAAAGAAATAGAAAGAATAAATTGAGGGCATGACTCCTTTCACTACTTTCTCTAAGTCTCGAAGTTTCCGACTTGGCCATCACCGCCCTTCTCAAAAAACCACCCTGTAGGTATAACAAATCGACAATGCTGACTAAACAGACGAAACCTCACGAAAAGTGCGCAGTCGTGTGACATCACAGGCAACATTACTTCTGAATGTGAGATACTCCACAATCAAAGATTGTAACATCCAAAGCATTACGTAGGAACAGTGTAAATAAGGCGAGGCTGGAGGCGCGAGGGCATCTGCCTTCGAACATCAATGTAACGGTGCGGAACTAGGAACCGCGACACGACCGCAACAACCAGCGAGCCGACCACACGCCAAATTTCGCACCCGTAACTATGTACTCGCATTATACGCACTGCGGAACAGATGTTTGTAAAGTTCACTCACCCGGTAGTGTTTCATCGTTCATACTTTAATGACAAAATACGTTTTGTTATGTGACATGGGTAGCCCAAGAAGATTAGGCACAAATAAAATTTATTCATGTAGCTCTCAAATGGTTCGTATGAATATCATTGAAATAATTATTAACATTAACCTCAGCTTCGAAAGTGTGTCCACTCCAACAAATGGACCAGTGGGAGGCTCCTTTGCAAAGGATTCCGGCTAGATTATAGGTACCACAACGGCGCCTATTTCTGCCGTGAAGCAGTAATGTGCAAGCATTATGCAATATCAATCGCATTATTAATCATTGTCAGTACGTGTGCTATAACATGGTTCGTCATGCTCACTGAATGGCATTGCTTGCGGCGGCGTCGTGTGCCGGGTCGTCTCCTTCCCTTAAATATGAGCGAAAGCAAAGATGGCTGGTCCATGCGTCAACTCGTGAACGGGTGCTGCTTGTGGTGCCAGGTCGACGTGTAATAGTTAATGAATCATTGTATTTGTTGGATGCAATTACTAATTATTACAGTAATCACGACCATCATGTTCACGAAGCATCCTTACACAAACAATGAGTTCAAGCTCTGAGGTTGATGCATCCAATATGCGATAATTTATATTTATATATTATTTAAAAACGACTCATATATTGGGTGCAGCACCTTACAAACTATTTTGTTTTGTATATTACAGTTGAGTTTCTTATATTCTTCTCACGAGCTCAATTTTTTACGAACATATGGTAAATTCAGTCATTCAAAAGAAACATTTATAATGACCATTCAGAAGCGCTTAGTTTAAGCCTATTTGAATAAAGTTTATTTCGCTTTGACTTCGACTAACCTAATAACTCACAAATTGATGCTGACACGAACAAACGTTGCTCAGTTGCATACACCGACCACATACATCATTGACCAGTGAGTGAGTGACCATCACCGTGTCGCTTGAAATTCTGTCGTCACCACCGACGATTTACTTTGTTCGTCTTTCATTACACGTTTTCATTGATTTGTGAGGCCTGACGTCATAAGCGGCCAGAAGGTATTTGCGAGCGTTATTCGAAGTATATTGGTAATCATGTAATAATAAACGTTACAACTGCTTTTTAGCCGACTTCAAAAAAGGAAGGAGGTTCTCAATTCGACTGTATTTTTTTATGTTTGTTACCTCAGAACTGTCGACTAGATGAAGCAATTTTGATGATTCGTTTTTTATTTGAAAGGTGGTGGCAAAGGCATCAACTCTCAGGTTGAATCAAAATTTGTAACAAAAATTTAAGAACGATGCGAGACTCGAACCCGTGACCTCTCGAGTTCCGTCCGAGCGCTCTTACCAACTGACCCAACCGCTCGAGTACGCATGCGACGTAAATTTTGGTATATCTTGTGCAACTTCCAGGTGGTGACTCTATCTACAAATACAAATCTATATGCAATTATTGGGGGTTGAGAAGGTTATCAACTGTATAGTAGATCCTCACATACACAAACAAACAAACATACACAGACACTTACATACACTTTAATTTATACACATGCTGTTTTAATCTCTCGCTCGATGAATGGATGCGTTATATGATGATTGTTGGTGGTGCTGCAAGTATCGTTCACAATTACTTCGGTTGTCCTACAATTACATACAGTAGTATGATAGTTAAAAGTAATATACAGCTACGTGTAATTCGGCATTGGCACCATGGAGAAACATAACATGTACGAGTACAAAATATAAAGTTTTCCCATATCACCAGGGGTGTGCATTGGTTTTCTAGCAAGGTAGGCACTGTAGATCCAACTAGTCATAGTTGCGCTTTAGTCCGAAGGGACGGCATAAGTTGAATGAAACGCTGCTTGCTTCGTATATGCAGTCTGTATCCTGCCTGCCGTTGGTAGTAAATTTATTTTAACACTAGCTGACCCGGCAAACGTTGTTTTGCCATATAAAGTATAATTCACGCGATAGTTTTATAAGTAATAAAATATTGCTTATATTATAGCCTGTACATCATTTTGTTCTATTGTCAATAGTTTTTGCAGCGCACGCAAAAATAGGTTTTCGATTTTACACCTTGTGTTACAAAATAGCAATTGTATTATGGATCCCTAATTTTGAAAAAAAAAACATAGCCTATAGCCTTCCTCGATAAATGGACTACCCAACACTGAAAGAATCATTCAAATCGGACCAGTAGTACCAGAGATTAGCGCGTTCAAACAAACAAACACTGCAGCTTTATAATATTAGTATAGACTAGTGCTATACTTATTTAGGTTCAAAACGAGGTAGGCACTGCCTAATTGCCTATATGATATGCACGCCCCTGCATATCACATATTTATTAATAGAATAACCTGCACACTTATAACCAAAGTTTGAAAGTAATTTGAATACGTACTATATTGTCGATAAGTTTTATTTCCGAACCCAAATATATTCTGTTCAGGTGTAAAAACTACATGAAACTAATTTTCCGAGAGGTGTGTAAACAAACAAACAGGAGACAGCAAATAGATGGACAGGAATTCTAGAAACAGCTGTTTGTTTTCTATCAGTCTTTTATATTCAAATTTTATAAATTTATACTTAACCTCATACTTAAAAATATATGTTATGTAAAACATTAAAATACGAACTTTTTCTTTGTATGCAAAACCCGTAATACACAAGCCTCTCTTGTCTGGTTACTTATCCATATCATACATTTGAGCACAAACCACTTTTCAAGAAAAGTGCCGATTTAGACAAACGAATGAACGGGCACGCGGCCGTTCCAAGTAAACATTTACATTTGTTTCAATAATACTTGCTTGTGATGTTTGATTAATGACCGGGACACTGTCCTTGTCAAGCGAATTTGTACCGCAAGATATACCGTTCAAAACACGGCTTTGAAATAAAATATTATTCTGACTGGACCAGCGCGCCACACTAAGAAAATTGAAATTTAGTTTAGTACTAGCTGACCCGGCAAACGTTATTTTGCCATATAAATTATTTTTAGAGTTAAACCGTTTCTTGGACATTGCAACATTACTTTATTTTTATAAAATAAAAGACATTTTCAAAAATAAACGTAGCATAAGTTACTCCTTATTTCATCGGCTCCTTGCCAATAGTAGCCGGAACAAACAGACAGACAGACAGACAAAAATTGTAAAAAATATTATTTTGGTGTATATATATTCATATACATGTAGTCAATATTTCAATATTACGAACAGACACTCCAATTTTACTTATTTGTATAGTATAGATGAAACGTGCAATCATTAAAAAGTGACATAAGTTTGAAAGTAGTAATTACAGCATGGCTATTGGCGACGAAGTATAATCCGGCTAAGTTTGAAAGCGAACGTAGTAGATTTCGGCTATCTCCGTTTTTTACAAGATTATAGCCGTCATCTGTCAATCTATCAATGACTTAACGTTTCATACAATCGAGTGAATCGCTTTTTCCTTAGAGAGATTCGCTAGACCGGCGCCACATATTCAGTTTTATTTAAATACTTTTTTCTACTCCTCTAATTTTATCGGTCATTTATACAGCCACGATCACTAATATTATAATTACATACTTTATTGAGTCTTTGGAAAAGTCTATATTATATTTTCTATAGCCTAAAAAAGCATTTTAGAACGAACTTTAATGTCGCCAAAAAAGCTGTGCTAATAATAAGATTATTCAATTTCTTATTCTCAATCATTTTATTTAATGCGTGAAAATACTTAAAATGTGAAAGTGGTATAAATGATATGAAAAATATTTAATTTTAATTTCAGTGTGTCCCGATAGTAGGCGTTGCGATCAGGTTCACAAATTTTTTGTGTTTATTATTGAATTAGAATAAATCTCGTACTATTTGAATAAATGTAATTTTGTTTGTAACCCTTTCACGCCTAAACCACTGCAATTATTTTGAAAATTAAAATTAAGAAACGTAAAATGAAATAGAAATGATGAAATTTAGTACAGAGATAGACTAGAACTTGGAAAAGGACATAGACTACCTTTAATCGCGAAAAAGAGGTTTGGAGGGGTTGAAATAGGGGGTGGAAGTTTTTATCCAAGTTCGTCATCGTCGTTATTAAAGACTAGCTGACCCAACAGACGTTGTTCTGTTCATAATAAAAAAAAACTCTTGCGGATGGAATTTCGGAAAATCCGTTCTTAGCTGACCTCTACTCGGTGAACAGAATATTCCTACCAAATTTCAAGTCTTTAGCTCTAATGGTTCCAGAGATATCATGATGAGTGACTATATATACCTTGAAACTTTGTATTTAGTGACTTGATAAGAAATAAATATATATTTGCTCAAGCGTTTTTGAAATTTCTACCTGTGTAAGTATGAAAAATGGGGACGAAAGTTCGTATGGAGTCCAAACAAAATCACGCCTTCATGGCTAACTTTGAATTCGAATTTGATTATATTTCAAAAATAGACTAGACCAACATAAAAAAGGACCTAAGCTACTTATTGTTGTAAAAAAAGGGCATTAACGGGTTGAAATAAGGCATGAAAATTTGCATGGGAATTCGTCGTTTTCGAAGATAAAACCATGAAATTGGTAATCTTTAATAATGTTATAATTGGAAAATTGATGTAACTGTGTATAACTCACTTATTAATTAAAAAAAAATGTTTAATTTGTAACTTATTTTATATAATACCCTAAATTAATTACTTCTGTGCATGCTGTGTTTATTTGTAAGTAATCACTATATTTAGTTCCTAGTTTTTAGTTCTACTTTTTATATTTGTGTGTTTTATTGTAAGTGATTGTAAATAAACCTAATAAATAAATAAATAAACTTTGTATTTAGTCACTTTATAGGACGTTAATAAACATTCGTTCCAGCGTTTGTTAAACTTTGACCTTCATGGGAATGAAAAAGGAGATGAAAGTTCGCAGGGAAGTGTAAACAAATTGTGGGAAAAGTATAAAAATTAAATGGCGAGTGTTTCATAGTATCATTTAATTTACAATGACGCGCAAAGCTTGAAGACCAAGCGATAATTATTTCTAGAAAACATTAATCAGATTTTAAAAAGAGAAGAACACAAAGAATTGGGGAAGTTGGTGGTCATTTAATGCGAGAACTAGATTAGGGTACTGTTTTATTTACAGCCGTTTTCAATAACTTATCTATCCTTAGTTTATCTTACTAGAGGTAGAAAAATCTATCCTTTTACGCTTACTTACATTTCAATAACCTATCGACATAAAGCATTTGACTACTACTACTACTATTGTATTGGACATAACTATGGATAGATAAGATCTTGTCACTAAACGGTGACAGCAATGCACCCGTAACAGATAGATATTGAAAACGGCTGTAAAGCGACAAATTATGCAGGCCATTCTACATTTGAATCCAGAACCAAAAAAACTTAGCTTAAAAAATATCTTAAAAAATAACAAATCTACTCCACGATGACGAAGTCGCGGGTAAAAGCTAGTTAAGATATACCTAATTAGTATGTTAAAGGTTTTGAGGTGTATAAGCTTATCATATTGTACATAATATAGTGCAGAATTGAAGCGAGTATTCTACATGAGTGGGAGGCTCCTTTGCACAGATGCCGGCTAGATTATGGGTACCACAACGGCGCCTATTACTGCCGTGAAGCAGTAATGTGTAAGCATTACTGTGTTTCGGTCTGAAGGGCGCCGTAGCTTGTGAAATTACTGGGCAAATGAGACTTAACATCTTTGAATCTTGAATTTTTTAAAAATCTCCACTCACCAGAGTTGTGGTAATTTTGTATTTAATTTTTGTTTCACTTAAAATTACCTACTCGTAGAAAAATTATTGTAGCGCCGTTGTATAATAAAGAAAAACGCTCGTGGCGTAATTCATTGTCATTCATGTTCGCCTGTTTCTAACATCGCACCCACACCACTTACGTTTTTTGACCCTTCTTTTACAACTGTTGCGTAAAATACCAATCTGATCTTTATTACTTGTTTGTGATATCCATCGTCCATAGAGGTTCACGCTCTGTCAATAATATGAGCTGTCTATCCTTGATGCAACTTACTGACAGACCAAGCAAAAGAATTCGGCCACGGCTGCACTTATTTACTAGTGGGAGGCTCCTTTGCACAATATGCCGGATAGATTATGGATGCCACAACGGCGCCTTTTTATGCCGTGAAGCAGTAATGTGTAAACATTACTGTGTTTCGGTCTGAAGGGCTCCGTAACTAAAAATTGACATTACTGGGCAAATAAGACTCAACGTCTTATGTCTCAAGGTGACGAGCGCAGTTGTAGTGCCGCTAAAAATTTTTGGGGGTTTTCAAGAATCCTGAGTGGCACTGCATTGTAATGGGCAGAGCGTATCAATTGCCATCAGCTGAACGTTCTGCTCGTCTCGTCCCTTATTTTCAAAAAAAAACGAATAAAAACCTGATGGAATCACGGATGGGGCTATTGAACTAGCCATAATATTTTCCAATATCGAATTCACATGTAGGCAGTTTGAAGATGACGGCGCAGGAAAAGTAAAGAAATCTATGCCTACCTACTTACAACAATACCTAATAAAACCTGCCAACCTAAACACCTGCGAGGAATTTAAATGGTTGCACCAAGTTCGTTCGTTCATGACTGACTGTAAAATACTTTAAAACACTAATTAATTAATGC
Organism: Leptidea sinapis; assembly: GCF_905404315.1. Taxonomy (NCBI): domain Eukaryota; kingdom Metazoa; phylum Arthropoda; class Insecta; order Lepidoptera; family Pieridae; genus Leptidea; species Leptidea sinapis. Next base: position 10,353,078 of record NC_066272.1, read on the forward strand.
TGTACGTGGCTCATATTACAACAACCCAACCACAGCCCACGGCCAACTCGTAATCTATCCGAATCACATAAAAACAAATGTTAGCCGCGAGCTCCTGATTTATTAGTCACATTACAGATGCTACATCAAACATCTAATACATCATGTTTTTGTCGCAGTGCTCGCTAGTTCGATAAATTCGTGTAACTGTTCATATTGAGTGCGTTTTTTGTGTTGTAAGTATATATTTGTATAATCGTTGACCGATACTGAACTTTGTTGCACTCTTAGCGATTTATCAGTGTCTAATTATTCAATAACACGACACTAATTGAATGTTTGTTTTCGTTAGGGTTGTCGATGCCATAAAAATTGTGCGTCAAAACGTAAAATATAAAATATTTTATTTAATTAATAGTGGTTTTAAGTCTGAAAAACGTTCCAAGCCATAAACATCATATTCTAAGAAATTAGTGTTTAAAGTTTAGTAAATATTTGTGTATTCCATAGATGTGGGTTGGGCTACAAAGTCATGATGTCATTTAAGGAGTGACAGTAAGGCTGCCATTTTTTGTCAGTCCATTCATATGAATCACGTGACCAGTTTTGTGTTCTAACTCAATTTAGACATCATTGTGTTTTGAAACGTTTTTCTGGAATTACGTCCAATTATTAAATTATAAATAAACTCCTTTGCAAAAAACAGGTACTTTTGATTTATTTGAGTACTTTTAGTAGTAACAGTTGTAAAGTGGATTTGATGCAACAAAACAAAGTAAGTAAAAACGCATTTGTTTGGTAATTAGATCGATCTTAATTTGTTTAATTTTGATTTTTAGGAAATTACTTATTTTAACAAAAAATAAAATAACTTCAATTGACTTTCTCTGAGTCGGGTCATATCTACTATATAATATACTATCGAGTGTGGCCTCGCTGAAACTAGCTGAAATAACTTCTGCAATTCTTCGAGGCATGCTTTAGACTAGGTTTTTTATGAGTTCTTGGAGAATATAGTCCCATTCAGCCGTAATAGCAATTTTATGCTGCCACCAAATTTTGATGCCACCGTTTGAAGCTACTACCAGGAGGCCTTGTTCTGAGAAGATCGGGCAAGAATCTCACCAAGTTTTGTCCTCCCTATACAGTTTTCACAGTACCTATGTGAAAGATCACGGTACCTATATATACTTGAACTTTATAGTAAGCTTTCCTCATTAAAATTTTAGCTTAGTATCGGAAATTAGGTCTCGAATTTGGCGTCGAGGGAGCTGGGCGTCATAAATAGAGCACGGCAATACTTCAAGCTGGGCCATATTCCAGAGCTCTACAAAGCGCTCTGCATGTCAATCAGCCCAAACCATTTGATACAATATTTTAACAGTAAATAGGTACACCGGAAAATTTTACAAAGCCTTGGAAATTAAGCCAACAATTAGGAAAAATGTGCAAGTTGCCATATAATAACTTACAATAATATAATGTACCACGTCGATCGATATAACGAATAACAATATTAACTTAAATATACATATAAGTCAGGTTCTGGTTTGCGTCGATAAAATACAAAGAAGCTCCAACAAATTATTGTAATCATACGTTTTGTAATGTTGTAGATTTTCACAAAGGCGATAAGTGTGATGTTCTCGCTAATTCAGTTTATGTGTGGAGCGCGCGATAGCGATCGTGGAGACGGGGCGCGACGCGGAAGGATTCTGTTAAACAATGCGTGCGGCGCGCAGTACGCAGGTCGCGTACAGCGGCCGCGGTGTACCCACGAGGCAGGCAAGAGATAACGCCCGTGAACATCTAGATACGAGAACTTGATAGCCGCAGTTGTGTGTTGTGGAGGATTAAGCTAAATACATTTGTTTTTTATGAAAATAAGGGACGAGACGAGCAGACTGATGGTATACTCTCTGCCCATTACAATGCAGTGCCACTCAGGATTATTGAAAAACGGAAAAATTCTGAGCGGCACTAGAACTGCGCTTGTGGACTTGAGACATAAGGTGTAAAGTCTCATTTGCCCAGTAATTTCACTAGCTACGGCGCCCTTCAGACCAAAACACAGTAATGGTTACACATTACTGTTTCACGGCAGAAACAGGCGCCGTTGTGGTATCTATAATCTAGCCGGCATCCTGTGTAAAGGAGCCTCCCACTGGTATAATGCACTACTATATGCCTACAGTACAGTGGCATTTAGCATAAGTGGCTTCGTATAACATGAATTTCGGTGCGTGCTTACCGCATCCCAAAAACCCTATGCAACGATAAGTTTATAACAGTTTATCAGAGGCCATTTATCATCTTTTTTTCAGCAGAAAACAAAGTAATCACAAATTAGGGACAGTAAGAGAAGCGTTTGCCGACCATATGCTTGTACATATGTACCTATATATAAGCCTGCGGATTGTACAGCCTGATTGAAAAGCTCGTTTCAAAAAAGTTTTTCTTTTGCTGACACTGCTAGTAAGCAAACAACTTTAAGAGACAGAAATTCATTTTCATTTAACTAAAATTATTACTAAAATGAATAACACACGCAAAGTAAAGGATTTAATTTATCGTCTATTATTTACGATAGAAGCCAATAACGGTTCAAACGGAGGTTAGCGAAGGTGTTATGTATTAAGTGACAATAAATTTGCATAGAATTACTAACTAATTATGTCGTTAGTATCTGTATGCTTCAACGTCGATTTAATTAATTGAGAAGAATAAATTTAAGTTAATTTAATAAATCACTGAGTTGAAACACCACAGTGTCTGAAGACGAAGGTTTTCAACCAGTGTGTGTTGCCAGTGATGACTTACGGTACGCAGACGTGGTCGCTAACTATGGGCCTTATGAGAAAGCTCATGGTCGCTCAGAGGGCAATGGAGAGGGCTATGCTCGGAGTTTCCCTGCGAGATCGAATCAGAAATGAGGAGATCCGTAGGAGAACCAAAGCTATCGACATTGTCCAAATGATTGCGAAACTGAAGTGGCAGTTGGCAGGGCACATAGTTTGACGGACAGATGGCCGTTGGGGCAGTAAAGTCCTCGAATGGCGACCACGTACCGGAAGACGCAGTGTTGGTAGGCCACCCACAAGATGGACCGACGATGTGGTCAAGATCGCCGGAATACGGTCGATGAGGTCAGCGCAGGACCGATCGTCGTGGAAATCTTTGTGGGAGGCCTTTGTCCAGCAGTGAACGTCTTCCGGCCGATGATGATGATTGATCCGGCCGATGGAGATTGGTCGCTTAGAGAGGGTGGATAAAAACAGATTGACTTCACGCATGAGTGAAGCGACGAGGATACGTTGAGCTCTACAAAGGTGAAGATCGGGGCGACCGCGACGGAGCCACATGCAGCGAACGACGCGGACGGCCAAAGAAAGCTAATGAACAAAACAAACAATAAAATATACAAGTATCATGACAAAGTATATTATTAAACGAAGAGCTTACTTGTCACTAGAGCAGCGCACATTTTCGAATCGATCAAAAATACCTACTACACATAAATAAAGGTTTTCGGCCGCTGGAAAACTTTATGTTTGTTACTCTTTCACCCAGAAACTACTGAACGGATTTATTTATAAAAATATGGGACGAGACGAGAAGGACGTTCAGCTGATGGTAATTGATAAGCCCATAAATTCTGAGCGGCACTATAATTGCACTCGTCACCTTGAGACACTTATGTCTTTATGTTAAATCTCATTTGCCCAGTAATTTCACTTGCTACGGCGCCCTTCAGACCGTAACAGTAATATTTACAGATTACTTTGATAATACTACCATAATATAGCTAACACATCAGAATATCCCGCTGTCTGTCCCTATGTATGCTAAGAATAAGATAATATAAGATCTTTAAAACTACGCAACGGATTTTGATGCGGTTTTTGAAGTGAAAACTTCTTCACCATCGTCATCATGTGATTTGAAAGTCGATGAAACAAAAAAGCGCCAGTAAAAAGAGCAGACACAAAAATTTATAAGATTTAACGTGGGAGAAAATGAGATTGCATTATACTGTGTTTTGGTACCAGGCGATCATAGTTGAAGAAGAGATTGTCTTATGTATGACGCGAGTATACCTTGATATATTCTGACGTCATGCGCACGACATATTACCTACTGCATAAACACCAGCAGAACATAAATATGGTAGCGGTGATAGAAATGTCTTTCGTAGCGGTTTAAATCATGTGTCATCCTAGCAACATGTACAAGGACATGATATGCAGTTCAGAGGGAATACATTTTGTGCGCTTTCATTGCAAACGCTGGCTGAACCCTACGAGTTAGGTCAAAATAATGTACTACAGTATTTTACAACATAACAAGGTCATAAGGTTACAAAGCCCGCGATGGTATATTTTTGTCTCTTATGGATTACCCACAATAACCATTTTTTGTCCTTAACTTTTTACGAGAAATAATGGCTTATTTACGAAGCGATCTTAAACAATACAGCATTAATGATTATTCAATTAAATACTTTAAATACATTGCGCATTAAATATATATCAATATGGCCCTTTACAGCATGTCATTTAAAAGAATATTTTTGAAGATATTCCAGACAGGAACTTAGCGTTTGCGGTGGTACCGGCCGGGGGGATAGCAGCGCGTGCCTATAAATACCTCTAAAGAAAACATGTTGGTATTGTCTAATGACAAAAAAACTGTGATCGTTATTTATAAAGACATTCTGCAGTTTATTTACTAACAGAATTGCACTGGTGCTAATCCGAGGCGGGTCGCCGTAATTTATAAAGATATAGTGATAATTATCAAAAACTTAACGATAGGTGTCAAGTAACGGCAGTTTTCAATAACCTATCTATCCTTAGTTTAATTTACTAGTGGTAGACAAATCTATCATTTTACGCTTACTTACATTTCAATAACCTATCGACAGATAGCAATGTACTATAACTACTAACGGCCGTTCCCAATATACTATCTAAAGATAGAGATAAATTACTACCTTGTCATAATCATGTCTAATGTCAGTAATTAGCTGTCAATAATCTGAAGCTGTCCCGATAAGTCATTCTTATCGCCTCATATTGGGACGCGTGAATTGCAACTTCCATACAAACTTCTATAGCTGGCAAGCTATACGTCGTCCCATTGACAGACAGCGTGCACGAATAAGGTGAGTTACCGTCGATAAGTTTATTGGGACAGAAACAGTCAACGATAGTTACCATTTTTATCTCAAGTAAGAGAGACTAAATATTGGGATCGGCCGTAATAAAATAACTATATTGGACATAACTATGGATAGATAAGATCTTGTCATTGAACGGTGATAACAATGTATCCGTCACTAGAGATACGTTATTGAAAACGGTAAGTAGGAAAAAAATCTGCCTTGTGCGACCTATTCTGGTGTGCGCCAAAAAACCGTTGGAATTACACTTAGGTATATAATGTACAATGGAAATGTTTATCTTAAATAGTGCTACAAAAATCCGCAACAGCACCTGCTAACTCCAAAATTTGCATATTAGAAAATTTACTTGATATGTCGCTCTTTCAAATATAAACAATTTATTATTTTTTCAAGTGATAACCCACATAATCACTATAACAGACTCATTGGGTTTTTCAAAAATCCTGAGCGGCGCTGCATTGTAATGGGCAGGGCGTATCAATTAACATCAGCTGAACGTCTTGCTCCTTCCGTCCTGCGTCCTTTTTACAAATATAATTTGTAATTAATCTCAGAAGCGAGAAATCTCAATGCGGGACTCGAACCCGCGACCTCGCGGGTTCTTTCCGAGCGCTCTTCCACTGAGCCAGCCGTTCGAGTGACGTATCGTCAAAAAATCTTGTATGCTTTGTTCAAGTCTCAGGTTGTGGCTCCATCTAAAATACATCATCTATAAATGTAATTAACTCCAGAAGTGAGGGTTGTCACTTTAAAAAAATAACAAATTATCTCTAACAAATAAAATAAAGTATATATTATTGTAAATAATCGTTTATATTAAAAGTGTAATGAAAGACATGAGAGATAAAACGAAGGCTAGCAGGAGTGTTAAAAATTAAATGATAATAAAAACATGCATAAAATCTAATTGATTTATTGGCACGAATAATCAAGCAGCCAAGGTGCCCTATCATCCAATCAGGAATTTCTCGCCATTTCACGAAATACGACGGCGATATTGCGACTGACTGATTAACCATTATTAACTGTATAGACATAGCTATAAATTACTCAAGCCGAAGATATAAATTCAAAAATTAATAAATGTTAGTTAATATTGGGAGAAGTTAACTATCAATTTTAGCACAAATGTTCTAAGACGCGATTCTATGAAATGACTGAAGCCTGGGGCTACACGTTTTAATTAATATTTGAGCATAAAATTTAATTTGTGTTGAAATAGATACTCACAATAAATATACTGTTATTTATTGATTAGAATATAAGTTATATATTAATAATTACTTAAAAGTATCTTAAATCCCTACTAATATCATAAATGTGAATGATTGTTTGTTACGCTTTTACCATAGAGCTACTGAACCGAGTTTAATGAAATTTGGTACAGCGATAGACTAGAGCATAGGAAAGGACATAGGCTACATTTTATCCCGGAAAAATACATGGTTCCCGCGGGATTTGTGAAAAAATTTAAATTCACGTCGATGAGCGACAACTATACCAAAAGTAGGTTTAGTTTGCCATAGCAATCTTCCTCGAAATGAGATTCATATAAAATGTTGGCAACGGGAGCGAAAACTGAAAACAGAACTGGAATAGGACATGAGATAATCATCAATTCCAAACTTGCTTATTATTTTTAAAAACCCTTTATCTACGCGGACAAAGTCGCGGGCATCAACTTGTATATTATAATACTGGCCTCAAATCAAGGAAACCACATTTAGATATTGAACAACAATTATGGAAGCATGACGTACGTAAAACGATGAGATAATTGATGAGGTGGATGCGCGTCATCGCTCGGGTGGAGTGGGCCGAATCACTCCGGCGCGGCGTACGTTAAGTCCGCGGTAACTGTTGATAATTAAGAGTGGCCGCTGACGGTAACGGGTGAGACTCACGTCGGCGGCCACCTCCTGCACTCTTGACACGCCGTGACTACCGGGTACAGTTAAACTAGCCGACCGAATGACACCTAGCTCTCACACATGTCATCATTGTATAAGATTATTTATTATCTTTTTTATTCATTACTAGCTGATACCCGCAACATCGTCCGCGTACCCACATGAATAAGCACGTAGTACTTATAAATATCTTTATTTCTTAAAACTTTATATTAAACTAGCTGATACCCCGCGACGTCATTCGCGTACATATTTTTACATCTTGTGTTACATTATTGGACTATTAGTAGGGATTTTTTTGAAAATATAATGTACCCTATATCAGCCGGGGATAATGTAGCTTCCCAACAGTGAAAGAATTATTCAAATCGGTTCAGTAGTTGCGGAGCCTATTCAATACAAACAAACAAGCAATCAAATCTTTCCTCTTTATAATATTAGTATAGATGAAGATACCGCCATACTTTATATTACAAAAAGGTCATTTGATAGATAGTCAACAACTGTAAGTAATCTACCAACTATAGTCACCTAAAATTAAGTTTATTTTTTACCTCCTGAGAGAGTTAGATATAAAAATTCTAATTAGCTATTCATTTTAAACTATTATTTTTATTTAATTTCTGTACGACGGGGGACACATCAAAGGAAAATCAATCGATGTTTTTATTCACCTTTTAAACCTTCCCTGGACTTCCACAATTAATTTAAGACCAAAATTTGCTAAATCGATCCAGCCATTCTCGAGTTTTAGCGAGACTAACGAACAGCAATTCATTTTTATTTATATATATAATATCACATCAACACCGTCCGAGACCTGTCTTAGGAGATTGTATAGAAGCAAACTTGTGTTTTAATTATTTTAAATATCATACCATATATCTGATATCTCATTGGGATTACTGTAATATTTCAAATACAAGCGTTTCACCGAAAGATTATCTCTATATTTCTCCTATTCACTGGTAAAAAACTACAAACTTCTTAATTGAAGTATATTTTTTTAGCTCAATATTAAAATGCAGTTCACAAATATTTAATAACGATAGACAAATTGGTTTATAATTGGTGAAATTATTATCAATACGGCTTTTAGATGTGCTGGCTACACTTACGTTCTAAGAATACATTGGATAAATTCTGTGGTCTGGTGCTAAAAGGCCCAAATAAATTTTTGCTCTTAATGATGTCTCTAGACTTTAAATAAAAAAATTATGTACAGATAACAACCGAATTGCTACTGCGACTTTATTATAGAAGTGTATGTATTTACCATTGCGAGTTATTTTGTGTGTCTTTTGAAGCCAGTAACAAACAATTCCTTATTTTCTAGTGTTATAACCATTAAAGTAACTATTAATAGCAAAAATTGATATTTGGAAAAATTTGCTCTTTTAGGACCAGACCACAAAATTTTATGATTTTAACAAAGTTCTTATCTAATACTAAAAGAGCATATTATATCTAATAAATTAATATTAAAGTCACCACATAACGTAATATACTACTTAGACTCAAGATAACTTCAATAGAACTACCACCTCCCATACACTCTCAAATAACTAATAGAATGCGTCTGGGGGCCTGTATTTACTTACAACAATTGATAATTTGACTAAAAATATACCCAACAGATATAAAACAATTCAAAGAGCTAGAAGGGTCAATACTAAGAATCCATTATATCCTACCTTTCCTTAAATCTTGCGAAACCTACTTGCACTCTTTTCTGGAGGAAAATATGAAAAAGGCAAGATTAACGGTCATTTTTGTTCATAATTCGCATCCACCACGAACCGAGTTAATTGACGAATAACTTTATAAATCATAAATGACGTACTTTACAGTTGGGTAACAATACGCAATCACGCTTCAGTAAGATCAGTTATAATTCTCACAAATTATGAGTGCAGTTACGTTGACATTAAAACAAAAATTGTGGGGCCATCGAACTCGAGCGCCGCTCAGGAAACGTTCCGATAAATATCCCTCATCCTCGACTCGGCTTCGGTATAAATCAGTTCTCATTTTATTGAGTAGATCGTACTCTCTTATTATGTGCATAAATCGTTATACCGAAGCGTTAGTCACGTGTGGACTCGTAGCACATTTGAAGGTACAAAGGAGACATAGACATTGAAAAATAAGTGAAGTGTACGGTCGGAGGTACGAGAACGTAATTCAAATAACATTAAATATTTATGTCCTCGCGTTCCAGCTGTGCGTCGGTTTCGCATACAATAAATTGAACATCGCATGCAATAATGTTTGCTGCAATACTTTTATTTTCCGTTTTTGTGCGGGTATCGTAACAATCCCGTTGACTGCTACTCCGTACGTAGCTTACGATCGATCTGACTCTAACTCGTATTAATGTTATTCATTATTGCGCTAGAGGCGCCTCGTAAATGCTGCAGAACTATTTGAGTGCGCTTCATCTGCAGATAACACCAATCACTAGTCCAACGTAATGAATCGCGCTCTTAGATCGATATAATCACTTTCGAATAGTTTCGAGTTATTTTCAGAAAATAATTCTTTATCATTGAAACACTCGAGTTTTAACTCAAGGCTCATTTCATTATAAAAACTGCCGGGATGCAATTGTAAAAGAATGGTTGAGTAACTTTTTTTTTTTATGGAATAGGAGGACAACCGAGCGTACGGGTCACCTGGTGTTAAGTGATCACCGCCGCCCACATTCTCTTGCAACTCCAGAGGAATCACAAGAGCGTTGCCGGCCTTTAAGGAAGGTGTACGCGCTTTTTTTGAAGGTACCCATGTCGTATCGTCCCGGAAACACCGCACAAGGAAGCTCATTCCACAGCTTTGTAGTACGAGGGAGAAAGCTTCTTGAAAACCGCACTGTGGAGGACCGCCACACAACCAGATGGTGGGGATGATATCCTAACTTGTGGCGTGTCATGCGAAGGTGAAATTCGGCGGCAGGAATCAGGTTAAACAGCTCTTCGGAACACTCCCCGTGATAAATACGGTAGAAGACACACAATGAAGCGACGTCTCTACGCAACGCCAAGTGATGTAATCAATTAATCAACTTGTAGCCGTTGATGTCCTCTTAATTAAAAAATCTTACATTTGGATCTTATAAAGTGCTTATAACATAGAAGAATATAGAGAAACTGAAGTAAATCAACTGGAGTTGTCGTAAAAATATAACATGTACGGCAGCAAAGCGATTTGAAAAAAGGAACTCGGAACTGGAAAGAAATTAGGAAAAGTTGTGTTCCAAATTTCCAAGTTTTTAATCTTAATATATATAAGTAATGTATTCTAATAACGCACAGAAGTATATCTATGTAAATATTATAATATACACACGGGAAGCGTTCGGTGACGATGACGTAAGTCACTCATTTTGTTCATGCACTAAATACTACACAACGCGACTAAATAAATTTTCACTTCAAAAAACACCGGGCGGGCTTTTCATAAAATGTTAATTGTAGGGATAAAAATTAAAAGTAGGAATGTACTACTCTACCTGTTGAAATCACCCAAGACTACGATTTCAGCGGAGGGGATCTGTGCAAGCACGTCGTCAATTGCCGTTTCTGCGTTACCAATATGGGACCTGTTGACACACGCATAGATGCGGACGCGGTCCTCAAAATCTACACGCAGCCAGAGAGTAGACAGGTAAATGAATATCATGGAAGTAATGGCAACATTAAAACGGCTCAAAAGGTGAGTGTCACTGTCCGCACAGCCTAGGTCCAAACCGATTAATATCAGTACTCGTATAACCAAATAATATCAAAGACAAATAATCTTTATTCAATTAAGCTTAAAATAAGCGCTTTTGAATCGTCACTATAAATATTTGTTTTTATTATTTTAATATTTGTTTGATTTTGCTCAAAGCTCGGCCAAGTAGCGTACCGTGCATGTATTATTTTAATAATTTACATTTTTCTTCTTAGGGAGTCAGTCACGAAATAGAATCCAAAAAGACACATTCAGAAAAATAAACGCCAAATGGAATTCACAATATGTACGTGATCAACCGACGAACCCACTCGATTTAATGATATTAATTGATACTACCGTTAGGAAGTAATGATGATGTATTGTGGAAATAATTTGATATTATAAAGTGGACCGTGTGTGTAAAAAACGTATTCGGGTCCCGCAACGAACGCAAGATCATCTGCGAATTAATGTTATTTGAATTTGCACTACTTTAGACGATTTTTTGTGGAAGAGGAAGACAAAGGTACTCTATTGTAACACAAGAGGAAGCAGAAGAGCGTGACTCTGCATCCACAATGCACGCGAGAGATTTGTTTCACACCGCGCTCACGCGGGATAATGGAGCCATTGGTGAGTAATGTAATTGATCAATAGCAGTATAATTTTGGGTAAATTAAAGCGGGATCTATAGTTTAAAGTTTTTTTGGTGAAATAAGTGAGGTCTGCTTATGTGATAGATTAGCATTATTTCTATACAAAGAGCAATAATTTAAGTCATTATTATGATAGAACATCATTGGTTCAAAGTACCATTTGGCTGGTTTTGGCTTCATCTGGCTTGATGTAAGTCGCCAACGGACGAGCTTGAGAGTCACGTGACTCTAGGATCGTAGGATCGTACATGACAGTGGGGTCCCCCCATGCTGCACCACCCATCAAGTATTTAACTATTTCAGCTACAAATACGGACGAGGGAGTACACTTGAGAGAACGAATGAGAGTTCCCTGTTCCGTCAGTATTTATGTGGACGTTACAAATTATATAGATAGTACAAGTATTCAATCTTATAAACAATGCTACATGGTTTATTTCAAATCAACACTGATGTTAAGGTTGGGGTTCATCCATAATGTTCAGAGATGAGTTTAACAAAATTTATTTGTGAGTGGAATTATAAACTGGACCAATAGTAACATCATCTTTGAGTGGCTGACGTAAAGAAAAGGTAGATGAAGTGACAAGGATGAAGTCATAAGAACATTAATAAACACCAAAATTCCGCCTTCCAATCTTTTGGGTATGTAATTAGCAGCGCGGTCATGAATACGATCCAACGTGGAAACACAAGATGTGTGAACCAGTAATTTAATACAATAATATGGGAGCATTGAACCCAGAGTAATTTAGATATATAGAAGAGAATGATCCGGCCACTTAAGAAACTAATTTTACGGCCAAGTTGAGAGCATACACTGTTGGTTGTTCTAATGACCACCGTGGCGTGTGCAATTTGCACTCTTTTAAGGCTTACTTAGCGCAATTAGTTGCGCTATTTTTGTAATTTTTAAGACATGACATGATAACAGACTATGCGAGAAGTGCGTAGAAAATATCATCAATCACGATGCTGGAAACAATACGCGAAAAAATTAAGAAAAAAAAACTAACTATGCACAGCCAAGTATAAAAATGTAAGGGGTAAACCACAAATAATTTGTTGAAAAATCGCAAGAACTTGACGTTTTCTAACGGTTCCTAATTGTTCCTACAATGCACCATCAAGCGTCTAGCGGAGAACAGGACTAACATTCAGAAACAGCAAAACTAAATTTATATAACGTGTATCTGGCGGATCAGCGCCCAGGGACAAGCGAACGGTTAGGAATAGCAGCGATGCGTCTCAGCGATATGAGACACTGTTCACTTCCTAACATAAATTCGGTTTGGGGAATCGGATATTATTATTCAATCGGTCGATCGTGGTCAGCGAGCGGGAGTGAGAACGAGCCGAGCGCCGGCGGGCTCCGTGAGTGCCGGCGCACGAGGCAGATTCCATCGCAGCTGCGAACTCCTGCGACGATTTTGGAAAACCGCTATATTTACGCAGATTGTTTTAATACCCTCACGTTGCAAATGGCACAGTCCGCCATGATAGTGACGTCACAGTGAAGTCAGGTTCATTTATGCGATTTGTATGAAAAGAAAACTTAATGTAACAATGAAAAGGATTACCTAAGAAAGTACTCTATAAGTTTTAAAAAACTTGTGAAGCGGCAGTAGCTAGAGCTCTAGAATAGATAGAATTAAGACAATATGGAACATTACAAATTCTGAATCGGGTAGAGGTAATACTTATAACAATAGATTTATTATTATTTACCTTAAATGTAAACGGTACAAAAACTATGATAAAAATGAATGAATGTGTCTTTGAGAAGTTTTTTGTTGACATACCAAATAAAGTTACGCAAGACCTTGACTCCAGTGCACCTAAAGCTAGCACTTGACTGCCACATTCCTAGTCAAAACTTTCAAAATATTAAAGATTAAAGTCACCGAGGATCTGTGGGGGTGTGTCAGTGAAAACCTTGTCATCAGGTATTAAAGTGGTTCCCCCACATTTATCTAATGATACTGATTAAACTAAGGACAACTATATTCCACTTTTAAAGTCAGGCACCACCAAGGACACCAACAACTACCGATCTATAGCAATTCTACCAGTGTTGAGTCATATCTTTGAAAAGAAGCACTAAATCAATTGCTTTATACAATTTACGGAAAATAATCAACTACAATAACTTATAATGTCATACACCCCAAGCAATATAGTTTTACCAGGGGAAAGTCAACCATGGATGCTGGAATCGCACTTCTGCAATGGACCTCCATGATAAAATAGCTATTTTCTGTGACCTTTTCGCAATCTCGATTGCGCTGATTTTAGTACCCTTTTACTTAAGCTTAAGTTTTATGGTCTTTGCTACAATTATTTAAAATTAATGATATTTTACTTAACGAGTCGTAAACACTTTGTAGACATTTGCGCTATACAATTAAAACGGCCTGTGTAGAGATAGGTGTACCACAGGGTTTGATCCTTGGCCCGTTTCTCTATTTAGTATTTATTAGTCGTTATCTTCCATTTATGGTAGAGAAACTTGGGGATAACACGTCACTTTTATTCAAAATAAAACGAAAAGACAATACGGTGGATAGCAAAATGCTCAATGATAATATTTTAAAGGTATTAAATTGGTTCACAAATAATAACCTATTGTCACATAGTAAAAAAACAAGTCTTTTCGATTTCAACTATCAAATGTAAAACAGACAGAGGATAAGATAATGCTAGATTCTAATACTCTGGAACTTGTAGCTTCAGCTGTTTTTCTTAGCATTATCATAGATAGTAAACTACAGTGGGGCCCACATATCAATAACTTAGCAAATAGATTGAGTTCTGTAGCTTTTGCTGTTAAAAAGATAAAGCGTGTTTGGTCTACTTTGCGTACTTCCATAGCATTGTGTCAAACGGTTTGTTACTATGGGGAAATACTGCAGATGTTTATAGTATTTTTGTGCTCCAAAAGAGTTATGTTAGAAAAAATATTACTACATTCAAGAAAATCTTTGATTTAAATTCATTCAATTCAAGAAGAAAACAGTACGTGCCGTTCAATAAGTTGTCTCCTTCATAGGTCTTTGAATTCAATTTTACAATAAAATACCAGACAGTGAACTAGGACTCATTGAGCACACATTCAAGAAATATAAGCTTCTTTAACAAAGAAGGTTTACTTTAATACTGTAGATTATATGGAGGATAATGATGCATGGTTCTTGTCTGGTTATGCGCAGGCCACCTAAAATTGTATAATATTATTTTAAGTAGGCTAAGTTGTTATATGATTTAAAAAGATTAGCTGAGATTTTCTTAATAATTCTTCTCCCAATGTTAAAGCTACTTTACGAAACGATATAGCTTCATGACGTTTACCAAGTGTTATTGCAATATGTAATGTTATTGTCACTCCCTATGATAAATAAATATATTTTCACGTCTCTTCCCTGTTCCAACGCGCAGGAGTTGCATATATAGGGTAGGTCTGAGAATTGGCCAACATCTATTTTTCATAACCCTAAATAATAAGGGTGACCCACCCTTGTAAATATGTTTTTTTTAGTTTTTTTCATTATGATTCAGCATTTATAAATTCATACAACATCAAATTTTCACCTGTCTACGATCAATACCTATTTTTGTATCGCGACTTTTATATAATTCTAATCTGTGGATGGAATGTTTCGGAGGTGTTTCGAAACAAACACCGCGACACGAGAATTCTATATATTAGATGAATCAGCATTAAAAATACATCAAATTTTCATCCGTCCACGATCAACACCTATTTGTGTATTGCGATTTTTATATTATTCTGTTCCATCCACAGACACGCAATAGAGTTGCAAAATGGAAAACGAATATAATGATTATTGTAGTACGATCAATTTTGTACGATATATTTGGTAGGTAAGTCTGAGAGTCGGTCGTTACAAGACAAACACTTATGTTTTTACAAGTAATTATCAGGTTTTTGATTTTCTCTTTTATTCTTATTTATTAATGAAAGAGTAAATTATTCCTGGGACTCCACCATTTCATTTCACTGATTATTATTTCATTTTATATTCTGCATAAAATTATTTAATACCACTTTCACATTTTAAAAATTTCACGTTTTAAATAATATAATTGAGAATAATAAATTGATGGTAAGATTATGTGTGATTTTTAAAAAAGATTACGGTGCAGTTAATTTTTTTTTAAAACCGTTCAATTTTAACGATTAAAAAAAAATATCTATCTTTTGCCTAAGGGAAGCACTAAGCGCCTAAAGAAGTTTTACTTCAAAAATAAGCCAATATATTTACTGGAGTGAGCAGGATACAAGGAAGGAGCAGATTCACCTGATGTTGAAACCGCATAATCTATCAGAGCAGTGATAGCCAGACGTAATGCGGTCCATGACCCTGATGCTTAAGATGAAATGCCTCGTGTTGCCTGCACAGAAATATTTGTGGTAAGTTTTACAACTGCTACTTACATCGACCTTGTAACCCATAGCCACCTAATAAAGAGCGAACTGATTTTAGACAACGCATAGGGATGAACACATAATATAGGTGTGAATCAAGAGTTGCCAGTAAAGATTGTTAAAGATATGATGGCAAGGTATAATGGGCAGCGTAATCTTGATGTTGGGCGTAAGCCTTACACTCGACCACAAAATAGTAATAACATAACCGAATAACTGTGGTGAGCAAATACATTTGATGCCCCTTTTATTACATAACAAACTTTTTACATCGCTAATATCTTATTCTGTCACCGTTATATCTATAGACGTAGTTATAAGTTTTTTTTTAAATATATATTGGATGGAATATATTATTATTCTAATGAAGACTATTAATTTTTAAAAACCGTTTAACCTTCTGACCGCATAATTATCAAGCAAGGAACCTCGACTCAAAATATTGTGGGCGAGCGGTCACAAAACATATTACCGTAAAACAAGTTAGACACCGCGACCGGGTCAAGTATGAACTGAGCCAACTTAAACTAATAAAATATCACGAATGAGAATGGCAAATAAAACTTTTATAACGACTACGTGAGGTGAAATTAAAGACGATTGTGCGGGTACAATAAAAGTGCCGCAACCGAAATTTAGACGAAGTCTAGGAACTACTCTTACATTACACATTAAATCTTAGTATAAAAAGCTAACCGCCAAGAATCATAATTTTTTACAAAGGGGAGAGGTCGAGAATACTATAATATGGCCAAGTTTGCAGACAGTTGCCAAGTAAGGGTTGAATTATGAACAAAAACCTTGACACGACTGTTAAGAGACATCAGTAAAAGTTTTTAAATATAATATTACATTTTTGATAACTGGACAAAAACCTGTCTTAGCAGAATTTGAATCTATTTCTCGATATCTATTTCTTTTCGATGACGATCTAACCAACGTTGAAAGAGGCGAATATAAAATCTAGGTAGTTTTTTGAGAAAATCGTATTCGGTACGGGCCATTCCCAATCCCGCGATGCACACTCACATGGTCACGAACGGAGTTCTTTGCGTTCTTCTGATTTTTAGTTTATTGTAAGCATTAAGTCTGGCCTCGTCAAGGCTCCTGAAATATTAGCGCTATGGAAATGACTCTCGCTCGGTCGCAGAGCAGATAGATAAGTGTATAAGGTGTTATATTTATTTGGCAAAGAACAAAAACGTGTGCCGTAAGGGTACTCAAGAATGGGTATGATAGGGATACCGCACAGGAACGAAGTTGGTCCGGCTTTTCTTCAACTTCGTCGAATTTAATTTAGTATGCACAATTTTTTTACAAGCAAATAAAAGCATTCTCCCCACGGTGCAACTATTTGTATCTCTCTTATTCTAGTTTTCATTTTCAATGTATTTTGTAGTAAATATGCAAATTAATGAATAACATCAAATACTTTCTATGAGAGAGCTTTTTATTAATTATTTTGACATGGTATACATACATAATATGCTGTGGCCATTAGTCGGCGGTATTTTGCCTTTTCTGTTAGATCTGTTTACTATAGTGGGTGCAATCCCGTAAGGGTATCTAACTCGGTTAGATTCTAACGAAGCTTAACTGACAAAGCGTGGCTTTACCTCCGCATTTATTCACAGAGTCATAATATGGCCGTTCCGCCTGCGTACGAACACGTTGACTCTGTGTTTCTTTTATTTTTATATTTTTTTTATGGAAGAAGAGCACAAACGAGCGTACGGGTCAACCTGATGTTAATAATCTTAAATTTAAGAAAGGTATACGCGCTTTTTTTTTAAAGTACTCATATCGTATCATCCTGGAAACACCGCACAGGAAGCTCGTTCCACAGCTTGGTAGTACGTGGATCAAAGGAAAGAAAATGCTGGGAGAGCTTCTTGCGCCGCATCTTTTCTCTCAGATCGCCATTTGTTTCCGAAGCGGTAGTAGTATCTAGTATATTAGAAATGACATCAAAAATAATTTTAAGGGAATCAATTTTGAGAAAATAAATGACTTTTATACCCTTTTATGCCTTTGAGGGTCACTTGATGGTAAGTGATCGCCGCAGTCCGCAGCCGATTGAATCACAAGAGCGTTGCCGACCTTATAAAGCGCCTAATATACATTCATATGAATTCCGATTATCGTGCTGTTTTCACAAATGGATAGTGTGGTTCTTGAGGAAGGTTTTAGTTTAAAAGTTAGAATTTTATATGTATTTTTGTACACATAAACGATATTAAGGAGGTGTCGGAAAAAATAAGCCGTCTGGTAGCTTTCAACGAAAACGCTGTCTTATAAGTCCTTTAAAATATATATCAAAATAATGTAGTGGAATTGTGTATTTGATACTGGTCAAAAGAAGAGTCCGCGATAGCATATGTCTTTCCCTTAAGGATACTATATATATTGTATGTTTATTTTAATACTTTAAAAATTGGCAATAATTAAGCAGTTATGTAAAAGATGAATATACACATACGATATTAATCAAAATATTTTTTTTATTACTAATTAACATATTTCTTTTCTTTTTGACAGAACAGCGTCTGTCGGGTCAGCTGCTAATTTATATAATGTATAAATAAATATATTAATAATCTATATATATAAAAATGAATTGCTGTTCGTTACTCTCGCTAAAACTCCAGAACGACTGGATCGATTTGGCTAATTTTGGTCTTGAATTATTTGTGGAGAGTCCAGAGAAGGTTTAAAAGGTGTAAATAAATAGGAAAATGCTGCTAAATTAAATAAAAACAACAAATTTGTTTTTCCTTTGATTTCCATACATAATTTCTATGAGAGAATTTATTGACGCACGGCTTGACAGTTCTGCTGTGAAACAATTTCATTACGACAGCAGGGTGCATATTTTACGAAGGAATTTTTGATGTTATGATATATTATTGACAAATTCATATAAAAACATTATTTTATTTATTATAATATACAGAACAACGTCTGTCGGGTCAGCTAGTATATTATAAATATCAACCTGTTTAAGCATGCCATAGAAGCGCTTGAATCCTTTGATGAAAAAAACGAATTGTATAACAGAGTCACAAATTAAAAATCATATATTTATATTCAAAATAGGATTTTAAATAACTTAATGAACGCCAAAACCAACCACCATTTATTACAAAACATACGCCTGAGAAGAACGGCGCAAGAAACTGAGAGGTTTCCTTTTTTTATAAAGTTTTATTAACAAGAAAATTTATAAGTTAAATAGCCTGAGGGAGTTCGTTCTAAACAATTTCTTTCAATTTCATAACACACTTGTCACATAGAAAATGTGTGGCATCAAATTGTAATACATATACCTACATCGCCCAACCAAAGACTTACCAACCCGACGACCGAGTAGTGGGCATAACAAGTTCATGATTGTTCTTGTTGTCGACATTATGGTTGTCACATTTTTCGCTAATCGCTAATATTTTGATATATTCCTTACAAATATACACTTGTTTAAAAATACTCTTTATAAAACTAGATAGTTTACGTAAAATAATTTAATGTTTAACTTAAATTTCCTTATTATGTAATTTCTGTTGTGTCCATTTTTTTTTACTGTATTTGGTGATGATGTGTACAATTATATTTGGATCTCAGCCCTCAGGATCTCATAAAATATCCTGTACTCAGATGATATTAGATAATAGTTTTATGTTGTTAAAATGTTTATTATTATATAAGATTTAATTAATTATAAGGTATCGTGTCTAATTATGTGATAGTATTAATCAAGTGCTCCAGTGAAGAAGAGAGGAATTTACCAGGATGTTTCCCACATAGCTTAAACTACAGCGCTTACTGTGCGCGAGATCAAATTTATGACTTATAGCAACTTGCTTTTTACTCAGGTTAGCGGAAACTTTACGTGGAACTGGACTTTACACGAAATGTTTATGCAATACCACCAGAAAGGAGTTTAGAGTATACAAGTTTAAGAACTATTAGTATAAATTAGATTGCAAGCAGTGCATTGTTGATATACTGCGATCAGTTTTCGTTAGAATTTTAGTCCTATTTGACACTTTCGGATGGAACTCTATTGAATAACTTATTGAAACACAGCTTTTATACGAACGTTCGGGCCGCTTGCCTCGCGGGCTGCCTACTCGAGCTTAACGTCCGTTTTTCTAGCGTCACACGAAAACGTCAGATTTAGGACCGTTACACGATAAATCAAATCAAATCAAGATCACTTTATTCATGTAGGTCACGGAAATCACACTTATGAATGTAGAAAAAAAATCTTATTGAATCTACCGCTACTTCGTAAAGGGTTGAGCTAATGAGAAGAAGTAGCAATAAACTCAATGCCACTCTTTTAAATCAAGATTTACATTTTCATCGTTTTACAAATCATTTCAATTACAATATATGTAAAGTGATATAACATACTCAAATGTCAAATAGTCAGTACCTTACACGAGTAACTCAAAAATAGTAAATGAAAATCAATACAAAAAAAAAGTTATTGAGTATACTGTACTCATTAACTGTTGCTTTTAAGCTGCATAATCCACACACACCGTAAATAAATAAAGGCATTCTGCGAGTATTTTATAAGCTCTTCGAGAACACTTCCCTTAAAGCCTCGCCTAGTATCGGAATACTGGGTCTCGAAATCTCGAGCGATTGCCAATTCCGTGGCCATCTGGAGGGCAAAGCCAAATTGGCTTCGAAGAAACTGGGCGTCATAAATAGAGATCGGCAATACTTCAAGCCGGCCCACATTCTAGCGCTCTACAAAGCGCAGGTCCGGCCTCACATGGAGTATTGCTGTCATCTCTGGTCTGGCGCACCCCAGTATCAGCTCGATCCATTTGACCGCGTGCAACGCAGAGCAGCTCGAATTGTCGGGGACCTGGCGCTCTGTGAACGGCTGGATTACTTGGCGTTGCGTAGAGACGTCACTTCATTGTGTGTCTTCTACCGCATTTATCACGGGAAGTGTTCCGAAGACCTGTTCATTCATGAAGAGATTCCTGCCGTCGAATTTCACCTTCCCATGACACGCCACAAGTTACGATATCATCCCCACCATCTGAATGTGTGGCGGTCCTCCACAGTGCGGTTTTCAAGGAGCTTTCTTCCTCGCACTACGAAGCTGTGGAATGAGCTTCCTTGTGCGGTGTTTCGGGGACGATACGACATGGGTACCTTCAAGAAAGCGCGTGCACCTTCCTTAAAGGCCGGCAACGCTCCTGTGATTCCTCTGGTGTTGCAAGAGAGTGTGGGCGGCGGTGATCACTTAACACCAGGTGACCCGTACGCTCGTTTGTCCTCCTATTCCATAAAAAAAAAACTTAAGAATCTGAAGCAGAACTTCCCGTAACAGGATCATCCTGCCACCACAAGTAGCACCCGTTCACGAGGATGACGCATGGGGCCTTGCATCGCTTCTCTCGACCATATTTTAGGGGACGGGAAGGGGACGACCCGTCATATGTCGCATCCACAAGCAGTGATATTTCACACATGGTATCTATGTAGTTCTTATTTTAAAAAATGTGCGACATTCGATTACTATTGGGTATGATAGAAAATAATATTTAGTAAGGAATAACAAGTGTTAATAGGGAGCGATGAAATGTAGTTGGTAGATATTAAAACGTAGCTCTGAATAGTATGTACCTACTACATACTTGTATGGATGTTGTAAGTATTTACCTGTGGAAAAAGATCCCATGAATCACACATCATGCAAAACAGCTATTAAATCCAAACATCAAACACTTTAAAGGTCATAGGACAGCTCATTCACAGGAGAAATGGCTTCTAATTGATGCAAGTGCATCGTGAGTGCCATCATTAATGTTAAAGCCTCATGAAATATTCATATCACTATTGTGTTTTTTGTAATAGAGGAATATCGACAAAGAATCTTTCAAGGAGCGGGCACGGTATTTTACGAAGTTTCAATGATTTAATAGTGATTCTATTTTCTTTTGTGTCTCTATTATAAAGCAGTAAAGATGTTATTTTTATCTCATTGCCAGAGAGCCTGCTGTATTGCTTTATAAATCGTCTCGAGCGAGCCGCCCATGTTGCTATTCTATAAACGAGCCTGCGAGAGTGCCTGCGATAGCCACGGGCTAAAAGAAACTTTTGCTGCGACTTAATGGATATTTAAATCGAGGATCGATTGGCCACTCGATTAGCAAATGAACATTCTGTGTGTATCGAGCGAGGGTTTGATGTATTGCGCTCTAGGCAAATATTTTGTTTGTATTACGGACGTCGCTAGTAATATTCTCTACAATAAATGCAAGAGGTGTGCTCACAAATAACGATGCAGGCTTGAGAGCCATTTAGGTTGGTACACGGTATATCCTTCTTTTTTGCATTATATGAAAGCCCTTTTTCATTTTATTTATTGTATAAGACCTGATCCAACAATTAAAGCAATAAAATTGATATTTGAGCAAAATTATTATAATATTTAATTGAATAAAATTCAATACTGGCACCACTATTTGTGATGCCTTTTCATTTTTTCGTAATAATTTTGTCAATCCCCTCGGTCACTAAAAATGTCAACTCTATATCATCCACCAGAACCACTGTCAGATATATTGCAAATACATGTCGACGTTATAGAAGTAAAGATGGTCACATACCCATCACAATCTGATGGTCCCGATTATCTACCCTAAATGTTTTTAGTGAAGTTTTGTGATTCCATATGTGTACCCATTACATTTTTATTCAACAAATCTTTCTTAGTCGGTGTAGTGCCAGATTTATGGAAAATGGCCTAAATTAATTACTCCAGTGCATAAAAAGTGGGCATTTATATCAAATTACTGTCCAATTTCGAAGCTTTGCATTATATCTAAGGGTTTTGTGAAAATCATTTATAGTCAGGTTTACCCCGCACTAAAGATAGCTTTCATCCCCTGCCAGCACGATTTTCTTAGAGGTCGCTCGTATTGCACTTCTAAAAAAAAAACGGCATTCAACCGAATACGTCATGACATCATTCTTAATGAGCTCTATAATATTGGTATCAGCGGTGATTTGATAAGATGCTGTTCCTCCTATTATTATCGTACTCAAGCTGTTGTTGTCAGTAACCATATCTCAGGATGGGTGCCCATTTCAATCGGCGTTCCTCGGGGTTCCTTGCTTGGCCCTCTATTAATCGCAATATTTTACATGATGTCAATATACTTGCTTACATACAGCCAAAAAGTTGTGCTCAGCAAAATGTATCTCGATATCAAAATCTACAGCAAGGTATCGTCACTAGGGGACATAAAAGAGTAAAGAAGTTCTATACCGATTGCAAAATTATTTTGGTGATCATAGCTTAGACCTAAACCTATCGAAATGTAGCGTAATGATATTCACGCGAAAGCGGCATCGTATGTTATTCAAATACCAGTGGAAATGTGCAGAGGAGTCTAGTACGATAAGAGACCTTGGTGTTTTACCTGATTTGAAGCTATTATTCGACCAGCATATTTATGAAAGCAATTGGCTTTGTTATAAGAAGCTCGCGTGATATCCAAGTCAAGGCACTGAAGATATTGATTGTATTGCACTTTCGTTGGCGGTCGCTTAGTAATCTAAGTCTGCCTCTCAAATCTGGAATCCCCTGTATAGTATGAAAATATTCGAAAAAGAGTTCTTACGCTTTTTATGCTACCGTACTAACGACAGATACAATTCAAAGTCCTATTAGAAACATTGTAAAAAGCTAAAAGCCTAAAAAGAAACGACGTATGATCTCTGACATTGCTTTCTACTCTAAAATAGCTCAAAATAAGGTTGATTGTCCTGATCTTCTCTCGAAAATATAATTGAGAACTTAGTCTACTCCACTACGCCATAGCTATTTATTGTATGTACCTCACACATCAAATAACTACTAGGCTAGTTCTACCTATAATAAACTAAGCAGTAAAATTATTAATTTAGATATTTTTAACAACTGAATGAAATGAGCTGTAGGAATGAATATTTTTGTGTGATGGTTTTAGGATTTGTATTGTGTAAATTACGAAATAGGGAGTAAAAACAACTTAACCTGTACAGTTACATCAAAGGTACTGAGACTACTATAAATACAATAAAACGACTGAGTGGGGCCCGGACCAGATCACATAATATTTTACGACAAAACACTAAAGTAAATTTGCCTTTAAAAATAAAAGGCTATTTCATCGTAACATTGTTTTCTATCAGAAACCGATAGCTCTACACACATTAGACACAAAGTAGTGAATGGTTACACCTGCTCGCTGCACTCATATGGGCACACTAAAACACATTTCCCGTTACAAAATAAATTTAATAATACATATCAGCGATGCATATCATCGAATAGGCTTTAATATTGAAAAATGATGCGAGCCATAGGCCGAGTGGCCACTTTGTATGACTTGTAATTATTAACTTGCATTACATGTCTGTTTTCAACTAAGTTGTTATTACATTCACGGATTTTTGATTTATATCGCATAAGAGATCTTTTAATTACTATCATTAGGTATTGTAAAACAAGTTAATGCAAGAAAAATATTTTGTAACGTTTAATGTTTTGTTGAATCTTAGAGTAGGTAAGTCTTGCACTTTTTGGTTATTTTAAGGAATATATATAATGCAAGTTTATATACCTATATTAATTGAATTCGGTATCTTTTATCGAACGTTGATAGTTTCACGTAGATGTTGGAAGGTATATAATATGTTTTCTATAGCGGTAATCATTTTCTTCTTATTGGTTACTAGTTTTGTAATAAATATTTAATAACGTTATTTTGGTTTTGCTTTAGGTGCCAGAAGGTGCGTGTGATCTAAAGGATGAGAGGTTTAGTGAAAAACTCGCTAATTATTCTAAAAACAATAGTATCGATGAATGTTACAAAATGAATAAAGAATAAGCACCAAGAAGCTCTCATAATAATTATTTTCGTCATTTTAATATTTCTACTGTACCTTATCATTACCTACATCGTTATTCTTAACATGATTCACTCAGGGAACAATTTGCCGTTCGTCAACGAAGCCACGAGCTCGATCGTTTTTAATATAAACAAATCAGTTAGTTTCACAATAGTTGCATGCAAGGTATCGGGACGGGATGCACATTTGCATCCGAAATTGGGTGCGCACGCCGCGGTGCTCTTACGAGAGTTTCTCACGCTACTCTACCAATGATACCGACCACAAGCCTTTGTAGTTACACAACTCTGCTCTAATGACGTCACGCTCCTACAACCCCTCTTTAAGACTATTTCGCAAGTTCTAAGTTTGGATATAATGGTCCTTAGTTCATCATCACTTAATATTAAATAAGTCGCTTTCAAGTAAGGGTCACCTAATGTTAAGTGATCATCGCCACCCCGCCCCTCTTGCAACACCACTGGAATCACAGGAGCGTCGCCGGCCTTTTAAAAAGATTTATCACCCTGGAAACCCCACACAAGGAAGCTCATTTCATGGTTTGGTTGGGCGTAAAAGAAAGTGCCTTGAAAATTCAACTGTAGAGGAACGCCAGACATTTATACGATGGGGATTAATTCTGTGGCAGGAATCAGAGCGAAACATCTCTTTGGAACACTCCCTGTCTTAAATGCGGTAGAAGACACAATGAAGTGGCGTATCTAAGCAACGCCTTTACAGAACACTGAATTCCCGACAATTCGAGATGATACAGGGGTGCGCCAGATCAGAGATAAGATCAATGCTCCGTTATTTTATTAATTGCATATCGCAAAATTCAGCGGAGGGATTCTGTGCAAGCAAGCAACGCAGCCCATGAGATGAATCAGTCTCTGTGTTACCAGCATAGGACCTGATAGTAGGAGCCAGAGAGTAGGTCCCTATCCTCAAAATTGAAAATTTCACTCATTAAATAAAATATTTGAGAATAAGAAATTGTAGTTTGGATGAGCACACCTCACTAAACAGAAACCCCTTATGCAATGTCTGGCTCGCACCTACAATAAAGCTTATTAGAATATAGATATGTTATACTTATACAAAGTGCAGCTAAAAAAAGAAATAGCAAAAATGAATCAACAACAATAATTATCCATACACGCACATACACCCTCAAAAACACAACACACATCCTTACATACACGCAAACACACACATATACCCTTATTTTATTAAGTTTATAGTTTAGTATAGTAATTGTAAATTTGTAAACTTATTCTGGTTCGTTAAATCATAAATGTTACTTCTTTTGTTTAATACCTATATACTGTATTCAGTTTTGGCCTAATTCTTCTACTTTATAGTATACTAATGTTGCATACAAATTATAATGCTGTAGATTACATGAAAATAAATGAATTAATAAAATAATATTTACGGCAAAATAAATTTACATTGAGGACTAACCAATAATAATACATGCAGAATGTAAAACATCTGAATAATTTCAATACACCAAAACTATTTGCTGTTCAGGGAAAGTGGAAGTCATAAATAGAGCTTTTTACTCAATGTATTCTATTATTTATACATGAAAACATAACAAACACTGAACAATATAGAAAGAGATACAAGATATAAATAAAGATGCGTTCTAACATATGTTTAACAAATACAATAATAACTGTAAATATAAAATAATAAAAATAGTACAGTCACAAACGCAAACATTGACAGAAATAACTAATTTAATTATTCACATTGATAAAAAAATATCAAAGTAGTTAAATTTAATTACAACGATTTTAATCTTAATTGTAAATCGCATCTCAACGCAGCAGGGGTGCACGAAAATATGTCGATGTCAAGAAAACAATTGTTATAAGATTTACACATCCTTTGTATTTGGCGCGCGAAACCCAATTTTTGTTCATGGGGACGATAATTCAAAAGATAATGATAATGCACGAGCGGAAAGACCAGGCCAGAGTGTGAAAGCCTACGAGAATGAGGAGCTCAGAAGAAGTCAGCTCACGAGAACATATCTTCTTTAACGTTACACAGTATTTTATAGCGGGGCGCTGACATAGCTCAAGAAAGTTGTACACAAGGAAACCGAGAAACTACAATAAATCATTGTAGCGGGCTCGGTTTCCTTCTACACGATAATGGAATTTGCGCAAGAACTTTGTTGAACAGTCTTGACACTGTTTTCGTGGATCGAGTAAAAAGGATGAAAGCTGGTCCGCACGAGGGACTTATATAATTTATCTATCTAATATTTTCTTTAAATTGATTTGATAGTCGTGTTAGGAAGCCCAGCATGCGAAGAGAGTTATTTAAAATATGGTCTATATGAGTGCCAAGGGTTAGTGTACGGTCTGAATAAATACCCAAATCTTTAATGTTAGAAACTGAGGTCAGCTAGCTAGAGCTAGCCCAGCTTGAAGTGACTCGTGATCATATTTTTATTTCTGATGAAGACTGCATGTTTAATTTTTATATGCATAATATATTATATTACATCTGCAGTATGTATCAAGTCTATTAAGGTTCTCTTGAATACAGACAGCGTCAGATGGGCAAGTAATTTTTTGTATAACTTAAAATCGTTGGGGTAGGGTATAAAATAAATGTGTAAACCACTGTAATATATCGTTGATAAAAATGGCAAAGAGCAAAGGTCCAAGAATAGAGCCCTGCGTTACACTGGATGTTACGAGAACTGGATAGGAACTTTACCCATAAACAATTACATTTACACAGAATATCACATGTTTTATTGACTTTTATAGCAAATTCTTTATAGCCTCTGTGGTGGGGCCAGAACTTGAACGGCTTCAAAAATGAGGCAGGACACTTTTTATGCGAGCAAAAATATCAGAACTAAGGAAAACTGGGATGAATACAAAAGGGAGCCTGGCACTACTTCTGCCTTAGTATAAGCTCAACAAATCAAGTCACAAGAATAAAGAAAATGCTGTCTAAAGGTGGCCTGAATCTATTAGGATACCTAAAAAAGGAAGACGGCACTTACACAATCACAGACAAATCAACCAGCGTAGTATTACTAGAGATGTGTATCTAGTAATTCTGCGCTGCTTTCCTTCCCCAGATGCCAAATTATGCCAGACTCCGTGTGGTCAAATGAGCATTACAACGCACCATCAACCAAGAAATGGAAAGTCGCAAATAAAACGGTAACTACGGATAGAATAGAATGGGCCTCCAAAAATCAAAAAAATACCTGGTAAAAATCGAAACTCCAGAGTTTACAACACTTAGAGATCTTAGCAGCTACTGGATGCAAAAGAATCACGAGTACCTCTTGAATCTTAGACCTTAAGATCTGGTCGTACAGGAAGAGGCAAAGACAACCACGTTAAGACTAAGAGCAAACGGTGTATGGAAACAAAACATAGAAACCACTCACTCTAAAGTAATAAACAACGTTTAATTATTTGTGTACCTCTTAAATACTAATTAATACGAGAATTTAAGATTAAGCTTAGATATTATAAGTAGTACTGGATGAGCAATCATGATCAACGGAAGTTGTTAAGGATTTTATTGCTTTATGGCAGAAATAATGTTCAAGTGAAGTCCTTTAGTGAAGCTTCGTGTTATTTTTAATTTAATAAATAGTTAACCTGAAATATCATGAATTTAAATATAAATATATGTAGATATATGTATGAATACGAAATTATAAGTGTGTGTGTTCGCAGTAAAAACTTTGACCTTTGTTTGATCCCGCGGTGTCAGAGCTCTATGCCTGAAGTACAGTTAAGACAGAAAACTGTTCGGCGAGCTCTCTTTTTGTTGGACGTAAAGAAGTTGAGCGGGCCGTATGGATTTTTCCTATGGTGCATAGAACGTATGCCTCTGAGTTGACTCCGGTGCTAACGCGTTTATTCCTACACTCATAATTAAAAAAGCGTAGTCTCTGACTCATAAGAAGTCAACCCTTCTCTATATGATTCAAAAAAGAAGAGACTGTTCGGATCCGGCAAACTACAGGCCTATATCTATTAACTCCCTGCTTTTCAAAATCATGGATAGTGGAACGCCAGCTCTTGGTATAATCTAGAGTGTCACCAGTTGATCAACGACCGACAATACGGCTTTCGCCATGGTCTATCGGCGGGCGATCTTCTGGTATAACTAAAACAGATGCGCGGCGGCTATCGAAAGCAAGGGAGAAGGCCTGGCAGTTAGCATGGCATGCAAAACTTCCAGCATTTTGGGCTTCCCGCGATATTAAACATATCTTTGTCTTGTACCCATAGTACAGGCTATGCCTAGTTTGGGGTTAGATTATTTGTGAGTGTGTCAATATTGTTATTAATTAAGCCTAATTACAAAGGTCTTATTACTAAACCTTTTTAAGTGAATACCTGCAAAAATATGTTTTAAATATCTATATCAAATTTGTGTAAATTATAAAAACTACCATT
This sequence comes from Leptidea sinapis, assembly GCF_905404315.1. Classification (NCBI taxonomy): domain Eukaryota; kingdom Metazoa; phylum Arthropoda; class Insecta; order Lepidoptera; family Pieridae; genus Leptidea; species Leptidea sinapis. The sequence continues at coordinate 10,382,330 of NC_066272.1, forward strand.
CTGTGATCTATCGAAATTAAAGAAATGAACAAAATCTACCAAAAGGTCGAGAAACACTTAACAGATCAAACATACATATTAATTATTTATCTATAATATATTTTTTTATATTTAAGTGAAACTTTGCCAACGAATCTCTGAATAAGTCTGAACATTTATAATCGTTGACAATTTAACATAACATCGACACAGGTGAATTGATCCCCAAAATAGTTCTGGGAGATGGCTTTTCGAAAAAGTTCACGAGTTAACATGGACGTCTTGGGATTTTATAATTTAAACACAAACGCAAGAAAAGAGTTGTCATTTTCGCTGTTAATACTTTTGTATAAGTATTTAGTGTAAATATCTCCCTTCGGTCTGCCAGAGTTTGTATATTAAAGAATGTAAGTATTTCGGTAAATGTTGCGAGCGATCTACAATTTCCAATCAAGAAAGCTAAGTGGTAAAGAAAACACTTCTGGATTCTTTCAATTCTGAGACAATGGCAAGCGTAATGTGGTCTCCAGACAATACTGCCGTATTCCAAAATACAAAAGTCTATCATGGTTTTATACAAAGCAGATGTGTGATATTACATAGAAACGTCTTCAGCCAAGTCCCAATCTACACAACTTAAATTATAGTCAACTACAATGAGTGAAAAAACCTGTATGACTAAAAATGACTAAAACTATTTGGGAAATCGGCTAAAACTATTTTACTTACTGGCGGAGGAATATAAGCAATAAAAATAGCTATGTTTTCACTTCTGTTTAACTCTAAAATACTATCGTCTGCATAGTAATGTTGGATGTGTCCAACATATCTTTGATATGCAGAAGAAACAGTGTAGGAGATAGCACGCAGCCTTGGGGCACTCCAGCATTAACGGGCTTCGCTTTAACGTTTAAACTTTATTTATACTCGGTTGGCTCGCGCGGATTCGAGTCGTGCATAGTTCATAAATTTGGTTACAATCAAGTAAAGTTTTGCAACAGAAATACTTAAACGTAAAATGCATAATGACTTACACGAGTACGTTACAAAAAATGTAAATTAATATTAAATAATAATGGAGAATATTTTTGTTTGAGTTTTTTTTGTTGCGTATATTAGGTCAGGTAACAAGTATGTATGTATCTCAGGTATATTACCTATGTTGTAACTAAACAAACAAGTATATTACATCCACTTCAGTATTAAGCACACCCCAGCTATGTATGTCTTTTACAGCATTTCTTACGAAATGGGGAGTTTCGAAGAGCGGTTTGAACTGATTCTTCCCCTGAATTCCACCTTCGCTATGAACTTGGATATAACCATATGGATTTGTGTGGCTTTCATATAACTTTGTATAATTTACAACCAAACTACGACATGAGCTAACTGGCGTGGTATTTACAGGACATTATGTCTTCCGAACCTCCTGTGATTTCTGTGGTGTTGCAGGATAGTGAAGGCTGCGGTGATTAATTAACATCAATTTAACCTACGCTCGTTTGTCCTCCTCTTTCACGACAAAAATAAAAGCTTTCATAATCACTATTTCTTCAAAGTCAAAGTCAAAAATATTTTATTGACATAAAAACAAAAATTGCTCGTCAACGTCAATCACAAAAAATACAATTCAGATACACACATATTAATTACACGAAAGTTTAAACATATACATATTTTTAAAATAATGCAATCCAGTAAAACAATACAAGGCTGAACCATAAAATCCATAAAAAACAACTATAATACTATTCAATTCCATATTGTAATATCGTTTACGTTATCTTCAATACTAAGACAAAAACAATGGAATAGATGAATCTTAAAGAGAAAACAAAATCAAATCTTCGGTAGTAGTTAGTGCCGAAACATGTAGATGGCTTAGATGAATCCAAGATTAATATAATGAAAAATTCCTTTTAATAAAAGATAATGTTTCAGACAGCATTGCTTCAGAAAAAGATTTGTGGATTCAGCATTGGAGAGATTTGTTGAAAAGAGATTTGCCAGACAATGTTATAAGCACTTATGCAAAATGCGATGCAGATATTTTTCCGCACATCAAACTAGCGCTCCACATAGTTTCTACAATGCCTGTAAGTGTTGCGTCTTCAGCACGTAGCTTCTCAACACTTAAAATAATAAAAAATTGGCTGAGAGCAACAATGGGCCAAGAAAGAATTTCAAGTTTAGCTCTTTTATACATACACCGAAATGTTGAAATTAATATTGATTCGGTAATTAATAATTTTGCTACTGAAAAAAAAAAAAAATTAGATTTTATCTGTTGAAATAATTATTTTATATTTGTGATATTATGTATCATTCTTACGTATTATCTAGTATATTATTAAATTACAAAAAAAATTTACGTTTATGTTACTTTATTATTAATAATTTTTAATAACCATTATGTTCCTTAAAACCCTAAAGTTTATTTTTGTAAAGTGTTTTTATTTTACATAGAGATTTAAAATTACAAATAATAAAATGTTATTAAAAAAGTGTTTGTTTTAATTTTTTTTCCTTTAACCCTCTCTTACAGTTACAAGGCGACTTCTTGAAGTTATGACCCCTCCTAAGAAAATGTCGTAAAGACGCCACTGTCCCATAATATACCACGTATTTAGTACATATAAGAATTCAATGTTAGCAACTTATCATCAACTTCACTGTTTTTATTCAAGAAAAGAAGTCAAGTAAGAATTCTCATAAGCAAACATTAGAGTAGGCTGTAATTAAATACGTCTTATTATACGAAAAACGTGTAAGTGCTATTTCCTGAAAATATTAAAATGTGTAATATGATATGACAGGTCTTAAACAGCTAGAGGACAGACAGGTCCTAGGTGTTGACTGATTTTTGAACAGTATTAACAGACGTCAGAGCAATTCTCTCTCCGGCAGATCACAGCACACAACAATAGGGCTTAATAACTTCGATGCACCGCTAGTTACCGTCTATTCCATGTAACGAGAAATTGCCTCCTATTATCCTATTGAGTGCGGGATATAAGGACAAGGATTCATGGAAAGTTCACTATTCATATAGCAAAGCGCAATATGAAACTAAATCATCTATGTAATATATAAAAATGAATTGCTGTTCGTAAGTCTCGCTAAAACTCGAGAACGACTGGACCGAATTGGCTAATTTTGGTCTTGAATTATTTGTGGAAGTCCAGGGAAGGTTTAAAAGGTGAATAAATAGGATAATGCTACAAAATTAAATAAGAACAACAAATTTGTTTTTCCTTTGATGTGTCCATACATAATTTTTATGAGAGAATTTATTGACGCACGGTTTGACAGTTCTGCTGTGAAACAATTTCATTACGACAGCCAAACGACAGCAGGGTGCATATTTTACGAAGTAATTCTTGATGTTATGGTATATTATAGACAAATTCATATTAAAACATTATTTTATTTATTATAAACAGAACAACGTCTGTCGGGTCAGCTAGTAATAAATAAATTGCAATAGCTGAACATCGTCTCGCGGGTCTTGATGAGTTAAAAATGAAAAAAAAAAACGTATTTCTGAATGATTTTATAATTAATTATGTAATAATTAAATGATAAGGATTAATATCGTATTTGTGTAAGCAGCTTTTACATTACCGCTTTATAAATGAAAATTTTTTAAAGTACTAAAATGGATATAGTATCTTACCCATAAAAGATAGACATGGTGCTATCGCGGACTTTTCTGTAGACCTATTTAAGATACACAATTATTTTGTTATATCTCAAAGAGTTTAGACAGACATGGATCCAAATAGATGCCGCGAGTGTATGTACTTCGCGTGTCAAAAAGAGGAGCAATGCTCTTCCTTTGACACTTTTATTTTATTTTTTATAATGATTTATACTTGCCGTTTTAAGTAATAAGCAATACCGACTATTGGTGTACTGAAAATGTCAACTAATAATGAGGTGAGTGGCTAAACGTTAGGCTCGATGCACTGGCATTTTTAACGACGTCACAGTAGGTACAAAAAAAGGGCACGCTTGGTTATCATACAGACGGAGGGATTTGCGTTATCTACTTGGATCTATGTCTGTGTTTGAGGCCGTAGCGAATGTTGACTTAAGTATTTCCCGACCTATAACAAGTATGAATCGGCGAGTGGGAACCTATGGGACGTCATCATGGTATTTGTAAGCTTGTGTAGGTACGCATGGTTTGAAACTAAAATCGCAGTACTGACATGCACAAGCGGTCCTAAAAAGAGAGCACCTTGAATAATGCTACAAACTATAACTCGCCAATAGAGAATAAGGAAAATTTTAAAAATACTTTATTTTTTAAAGTATGCCAAAGTCTCGTTAAACTAATTAGTTATTGTCGTCTGTAATTCCGTAACACAGATGCTTTCAAAATTCAAACCCATATCTGTCTCGATCTCGAACTGTACACCGTTCGTTATCTCTCGGATCGTTCGAAAGTATGTCAACTACAAGTATTTAGGAAAATTTAGAACAAAAAAGTGGAGCCACACTGAAGCAATGGCGTCGATCGATTAGCGTGACGCGGTTGACGCGACACGAGAGCGGCGTTTAGTGCAGATTGAATCGCACAGGGCGGTCGATATTGTCGTAGTTACAAGCGTTTAATACGAAGAATGAGCGGACGGCAAGCGGGCACACGCCGCCCGAGAGCCGTCACGGCAGACCGCGCGCCGCACGATCACGACCGCGACATCGGAAATCAATAATCGGATGATTTAGCCGCCGCTCCGCGTGCGAACCTGATTGGACACGATAGTGGCGCGTCTCCGAACTCTTGGCCCGATAGGTTATCACCGTCCATACTTCACACGAATGTTTTATTTCAAGGCACCGAATAACGGCGTACAACACTGACATATATCCGCCGACGATATCCATCTCACGAAAGTGAACTCAATACCGTGTCTCAGAGCCACAGTGACACTTCGAAGTTATTAATGGGATCAATTTGTTCCGTGGACGCATTGCAGTCTCCCGCGCGCCGTGCAGAATCCACGGTTCGTTGGCATTGGTGATTAGTGTGAATTTTTAGCGATAGACGGTGTAATAGTTGAGGAGGTAAGTATCAATAAGAGAAGCAAATTACATCGGTGGCCTGTGCGTGATGGTGGGTGCGTGCGCGTTTCCATCGTGTTTCACTAATGTCTCGCGGGTAATCTATCATTACAATGATTTATATCGATCGCAGGCTGGCTCGGATGTTTAATGACAGCTCTGGGTCCTTCCAGCGTTGCATATGGCTGCTGCATCTGTTCTGCGTAGGTATTGATCAATTCCTATGAAAAAATCGATAATTCCGAGTTAATGTTGTACGACCCGAGCTACGTCCCTGACTATGCTAACACGAAGACGGATAAAAACAATAATAATATAGTAAGTATTCTTTAACGAGAGAGTTACACATTAAAATAAAATTAGTTTAAAAAGTGTTTTACGAATTACGCGTCTATTAATTGTAACTGTGTTTTACATTCGATTTGGCGTAAAAGTTACATTTTTATTATTATTTTAGTTAACCATGTTTCGTCGTTTCAAAACCATTACAGATCACGTCTTCAGGGGGATTGCAGTTGAAAGTTAAAAAAATATGAAGTTTAGCACCATTTATTGCCTTTATGGTCGTATTTGCTGTAGACAGATGGTTCTCTTTTTTGGTGTGTGTAGTTTTGGGTTATACTTGGACATTATAAGATGCCAGGTGTTAGATTTTAGGCCGTCTTTTCTATTGAAATTTGAGTGTTTTTTTTTTATTTCAATGGCTACGTCTTGGAAGAAATATAAATATAAGAAAATCTGTAACCTAAACTTTTTGTTGGTCGAAGCAGATGTAGTAGTTTGGCCAGTCTGTTAAGTCTAGTCACAATAGCTCAGTCCCAAGGGGTTTTATATCCAAATATTCAGATATTTTATAGTAGACCATTGAATCCAACATTTTCTTCAGAACTAGGTAATTTGTACTCTTTTAAGAGTAATTAATGTCAACCTTTGGGAATTTGTGACTTTATGAAGACGACTTACATGATCAGCAAGCTTAAGAAAAAGCTTTCAAACATTATGTCACAATTTATTTAACATAAACAAGTTTTTCGTATATGTATTTCGATGTCAAAGTCAAAGCATCAATTTCCTTTAATTTATTTAATAATAGATAAGCCTCACGGTATTTTCATCCTTAAGTTGGCGAAGTTAATGCTCAAAAATACGGTTGTATACACAGGTTTTCAACTCATCGTCTTTTACCGCTATATTTGTTTCAACCCGTCTAACTAATTTAATATTATTTTTTTATTATATCTATATCTATATTGAAGGAAAATTTAATACATTTGGTTTTCTTTTCATTAAGAGACAGATTATTATACTTCATATAACCGCTGGCTATAAAAACCATAGTGATGGGAACGACCATACACTACTGAACGGACACACTTAAAAGCAATTTAAATTAGACTAAACATACAAATATTTAGGGGATTAACGAATTCACGAATCAAGTAAGTTAAATTAGAGCGATATAAGGGACCAGTTAACAAAAGAATATTTTAGGAGAGTTAAAAAGATAACAAATTCTTATTTAAATGTGCAAAATTTAATAAAAGGGATTTATACATAAGCTTGTTTTGATGTACTCATTTGGGGTTATAAATTATAAAAATAGCAATTTAAAACGGAACGATATGAGGACGCGTCAGTTGTTAACGATCAAGAAGGCTCACCAGCAAAAGGCAGATGTGAATAGAATTTATTTACCCATAGCAATAATGGGTGGCAGAGGATTGACTAATTTAGAAACCTTACAAAGCTCATATTTTGAAATATAAACGATATTTACAACAGAAAAATTATGAACTTATAGAAGCTATTGCACAACACGATAAGAACAGAGAAAAACATTCAATTTACAAAGAATCGGAAGAAACAGAAAAAGAAATGAAGCTAACGCCGGGCAAAGGTCAGACCAAAATTGAAATTAAAAATAGCATAATAAAGAAACTGAATGAAGCCTGGAGAAACAAAAACCTGCAGGGGCAATTCCCTAAACAGGTCCTCGACCTTGCCAATGTGGATAAGGAGCTTACCTTGAAATGGCTGAAGAAACAACCTATTTCGCCAACATTGGAGGCGTCTCTATTTGCTATACAAGATCAGGCAGAGCTAACGCGACAGCACAAACACGATATATTGAAGGGAAATACAGATGGAAAATGCCGATTGTGTGCAAATAAAGATGAAACCATCCACCATTCTAGCAGGACATGAAAAACTCGCCGGGACATATTTTGTAAAAAGACACAATAATTTAGTTTAATATGTTTTCTGGTGCTTGGCTAAGACGAACAAAATCGAAGTCAAAAAGTTCGGGTGACAGAAAGAACTTAAGCAACCTACTTTAAAAGAAAGTAGTATATCTAAACTAATGTGGGAAATCCCATTGCAAACTGACGTTACAATCACTCACAATAGACCAGATCTTATTTACATAGATAAACAAAACAACCATACATACCTTATAGATATCTCGGTACCAATTGACTATGACATTCGAGCTAAGGAAATAGAAAAAAAAATATCAAATATCACCCGCTAAAAGTGGAACTCACCAGGTTATGGAACACCGCCGTCACAACTATCCCGATTGCAGTAGGAGCCACGGGTGCAGTGACGAAGAGCCTTAAGCTGTATTGTGACAAATTAGATGCAAACATTAACGTTCACATACTACAAAAACAAGCAACATTACATTCTTCCACCATAATTGGTAAGGAACACCAACAACACACAGCACACTCAATCGATCAGCACTCATTTGCAAGACTTTCATCAACATATGACACTCATCTTCAAGAATCGACGGACCGATCACAACATTAGCTTCATATTTTAAATGGGGGGATAGAACAGGATCATTACACTAGGTATCCTTTTTCCTGAGGGTCTCGAGACGGGATATTTGGATAAGTTTATTTATTTATTCTTAAAAAGTTATTATGAAAAAATCGAGTAAAATTAATATATATTGGGGAACAGGTGATGCTTTGCAGAGTAGGGAATAAACATCCACATCCGCCGCTCATTCTGAAGAATCGACCGATCCATCACAACCTTACTTACAACATTAGCATAATATTTTAAATAGTCATAAAATCGAATAATATAGCAAAATAATAAGTCCAAATACAATATAGCAATCCTTAGAATATTATAAAAGTGAATGTAAGTTTGTTTGTTATGCTTTCACGCCAAAACCACTGAACCGATTTTGATAAAATTTATTACATAGACAGACAAGAGCTTGGTAAAGGACATAGGCTAGCTTTTATCGCGAATAAAAGGCTTGGTGGGGTTAAATTGGGGGTGGAAATTCCAATCGAAGAAAAAGTATGAAAATTTGTATTTAGGAAATAAAGAAATATTATTTGTTCTAGCGATTTCAAAATTTAGACCTGTGTGGGGTGAAAAATGGGGATGAAATAGTTATTTAGTTGGTTGCTTATAAAAATATATTCAACCACAGTAGTTTGTAGTGTTTATTTGCAAAGTGAGTATATTAAAAAATAAAAGCACGCGCACGAAGTCGTGGGTAAAAGTTAGTTTAAAATAAAAGTATCGTCTTGATACAAGTGCTCTCTTTCAATTGGCCGTATAATCCAAAGCGGTTCTTTCAATTACATATTATTAATCTCTATTATGTATTGTGCATTTCTCGCGGACTCATTAACATTACTGCCAAAACAACGACTGTTTATAATTTATATTGTAGGTTTGCCGAGCCCTGCATCACAATTATCCAATTCGATAGTGACATAGTGTACATTGTAGGTTGATTGTATATCATTATCATACCTGCCTCGTCAGTGGGACTCGCCTCTCGGCTGCAAATAACGAAAATAATAAGCAATCTTTAAGTGTAACACACATTAAGTAGTACGTGCTTGGGTGAAAAATGAGAGATTAAAATTCATTCGAACTTCGATAGCTAACAGATGTTTTTATTATTGGGACAGTTTTGCGTTGATGTATTTTTAATAAGTTAAATTAGTTTGTGAGTCAATTATATTGGCAGCTAGAGCAAGGTTTAGTTGTTGATGGGTAGACAAATTAAATGCAATAAGGGGTCAGCCCTCAAAATGAGAAAGATACGAAAATAATTTGTAAAAAAAACAATAGCCCAAAAAAGGTGAGGTTATTAGTTCAGTCTAAAACATCCGTTTATAATTATTTTATTAAATTTACTGAACCGGTCCATCTGACAGTATGAGTCGAGACCACTTGCAACTCCTAGAGGTTCGGTTACTGTTACTGTGTCGTGTAATACAAACGTTCATTTGCCATTTTTATGTCAATGTACAGAGCGTTTTAATGGTCGCTCAATGGGCAACGTAGAGGGCTATGGAGTTTCCTTTCGAGATCGAATCAGAAATGAGGAGATCCGTAGAAGAACCAAAGTCACCAACATAGCCCAAATAATTGCAAACCAAAATGGCGGTGGGCGGGGCACATAGTTCGACAGACAGATGGCCCTCGGGGCGGTAAAGTTCTCGATTGGCGACCACGTACCGGAAGACGCAGTGTTGGTAGGCCCCTCACAAGATGGACCGATGTTCTGGTCAAGATCGCCGGAATATGATGAGGCCTTTGTGCAGGAGTAGACGTCTTCCACCTGGTATGATGATGATGATGACGACGACAGAGCGTTTGAAAAGGAATTTAATGAAAAAAGACGCCATATCCACACAAAAATATTTGCTGCCAATAAAATAAATTAAATCCATTTAATGCGTAACGCAGTCGTTACTCGGTTCCAATGAAACCCATTAAGGAGTTTATGTGGAGGACTCACAAAGCGCTTTAAAAATTCACATTAATTAGCGTGCACTGGCATTTCATTATAAGGCGCCAACGAGCAGCGGGTGCATGCTGGAACTATGCGTTCCGAAAATAGACTAGGAGCCCTCCTGCAGGCTCCCCGACTAACCTACAGAGCCTCGGGATGCGATATATGAACGCAACAGTCGTAAAACATAATGCTGATTATTCTATCGCTACACACTAGTCCTGTTTTACAACCCGTACCCGTTTGTTCGAGTCCACTTTTGTTGTTAATAACTTTTTATGTTGTGAAAAAAATGTATCAAGACTATAAAATTTATAAGAGTTTGATATAGGGCTGTCGACACTAGAATTCAATGATCTGGCGGAGGTGCTTATAAGGTATCTAAAAAGAGTAAAAAGACCTTAAACCGCACCAGCCCACGGTATTGATTAAATTCTGCATTCTTCGGCACCGACTTAATGATATAATGACACGCTGATGTGCGTTAACTGGAGGTAATAGCGCTCATTATTTATAACATTAAGCATTTTATATTAAAAACTGAAAATCACGTTGTAAAAATAAACAATAGATTCAACTTGTAATGTGAACTAATACGAGTTAGCTATGTTAACCAGCCAAGCGAAACTCTCTCAGAAAAAAGCGATTCACTCATTCTGCAGTCATTGATAGATTGACAGAAGACGGCTAAATCTTGTAAACTAAGAAGAGAAATCCACTACGTTTTAAGCAACTGTTCGGTTTCAAACTTGGCCGGATTATACTTTGTGGCCAATCGCGATACTGTAATTACTACTATTTCAAACTTATGTCAAACGACTGCACGTTTCATAATAAACTAAATTTCAATTTTTGCTAATGCAGTCCCGCCTCTTATTACGCAGTATTTGATGTTAACGTCGAACAGTTACATTAAGTACATCATCTAGATATTTAAGGTCCTTGCTTAAATATATGGACAGTATGTACGGGGCCCGAACTGTGTTTATTATTATACTTATATTATGATAGTGATTTTTGAAGTGTATTTATCTATTGAAATAGAGAGATGAATATTTCACGGCTCCTATTATAGAAGTCTGTGCACCAAGGAGGGAAAGGTAGCTAACGAGAGTGCGATTTGTAGAAGTCGAGTGACTCCAACCATCAGACGTATATATCAGTAGTATGCGACACCTCCAACGAACATACGCACAAAATATTATCTATTATATTATTATTTGAAGTCTATTCCACAGAATTAAAAAAAAGATGAAGGTTACTATATCGGTTGACATACTTCATAATATGTAAATTATAACAAGCCAGTATCAAAGTCGGCCAAAATATTCAATACAAAGACTAAAACACAAATGAACAACGCGTTACAATTCTATTATAATTATTTAATAGACATCAAAAACTTATACCTACTCTAGATCTAAAATGATATATAGATATTACGGTTTAACATTTTTTAGCCAAAAATGGCCTGAAATCTCAGACGAATTCATTGAGCTTCATTCATGGGGTATTTCAATATTGTATTAAGTGAGAAACCCAAATTGTAAGTCACTTCATAAAATATGCCTTATCTGCCAGTGAACAATCTGTCAAGATCGGTCCAGACGTCTTGTGTCTCCTGTCGGGTCGTCTCTTGAAGTGTCGCGGAATGGGCTAAACTAAACCAATTAAACCCCACAATAACACAAGTTTACGCGTTAAGTATAAAAAAATTTAAAACCCATTTGTGGTAACACCGCTCTTCGACAATAATCCCCATAACATCCCGCCTTGTATCGGAATATTGGATCTCCAAATTTTTTTTAAATGAAAATAAGGGCCGAGACGAGTAGCACGTTCAGCTGATGGTAACTAATAGGCCATGCCCATTACAATGCAGTGCCGGTCAGAGTTCTTGAAAAGCCCAAAAATTCTAAGCGGCACTACAATTGCACTCATCACCTTGAGACACAAGATGTTAAGTCTCATTTGCCCAGTAATTTCACTAGCTACGGCGCCCTTCACAACGAAACACAGTAATGTTTAAACATTCAAGCCGGCCCTGGTTCTAGAGATCTACTCAGCGCTATTACACCTGGTGTGGAGGTCCTCCACAGTGCGGTTTTCAAGCTTTCTTCCACGTACTACAAAGCTGTGGAATGAACTTCCTTGTGCGGTGTTTCCAGGACTATACGACATGGGTACCTTCAAAAAATGCGCGTACACGTTCTTTAAAGGCCGGCAACGCTCCTGTGATTCCTCTGGTCACTTAACACCAGGTGACCCGTACGCTAATGTTCAGTCTGAGATTAAGGATTTGTCTCCGCTGCGCTCCAACTAGATACCGCAGGCGTAGTCGCAAAGTGCGGCAACTAATAATACGCCCAAGCGGGCGTACTTGAGCGAATCTCAAACCATAGTTCGAGTCAACGTCACACATTTGTGACGATGACGTGCCACATGTTTTATTAAACTTTGCTAATAATTGAAACTAAAATACCGGGTAGCGTAGTAAAACATTGTCAAAGTCAAAGTCAAATATATTTTATTGGCATAAAATCAAAAGATTGTAAAAATACTACAGCAAATAAGAAATACACTGGGATCACATATCAATAGCAAGTATTTTAATGTAAAATTAACACGAAGCGTATGTTACAAAATTTGAAAGATGCCATTGAGTTTGAAGATGCCACGCACACAAGCATCTGATAGTTGCCGTAATAAAAAAGCTATTGTCCTCAGGTAGTGCGGTATCTAGTTGCATCGCAGCGGAGACCAATACTTAATCTAAGTGTTCAGTCATAATTAAAAACCTGACATCGTACATAAATAACATGAGCATGGGATTAGTTTTCATGTTTTCATTATCATCAACGAGATGCGAACACTGTGCAATAAAAATAAATATCTATTGTTCCATGTACCTTTTTAAAATAGCAACAAAATAGACATAAAGACTCATCGCATCCTCAACTAATAAACACAACTGATAGCGATTGGAGTTTTTATTCGTTTATTTCGTTCAATGAAATATGATCTGCAGTGTATTCTTACATATTGACTGTACAATTATTATTATCAACACTGAAGTAACTGAACATTACTCAGACAACTTATTTAGTTATTTTGCGGAAATCCATAATTATTAAAATGTTGTGAGCCTTCTTGAGTGTACATTCCAGAATTCGTGCCAGAATTTGGCGAGTCAAAATTTCAAAGAGCGACATCTCGACTCAATTTCCTAATATGCAAATATTGGGGTTGAGCAGGTTATCAACTGTAAAATAGATCGTGTTGATGAAGCCACAACCTGAGAGTTGAACAAGACATACCAGATTTTATGACGATACGTCAATCGAACGGTTAGCTCAGTTGGCAGAGCACTCGCACGGAACGCGAGAAGTCGTGGGTTCGAGTCTCGCATCGTTCATAAAATTTTGCTATCTAATTTTATACGATGCCTCTTGTAGAAGCAAAACACGTGGCGATTTGATTGCAGACGAATCTTAGCGGAATTTACACTCAAGAAGGTTGTGAGCCTTTTGAATTTCAAACACATCACATTAACAGTCGTAACAGTCCGTGTGTGTGCTTTATATATGCATGATTTAAATGAATCATTTACATTTTTGTAACACAATAAAAAAAAACACAAAAATAGGCTTGAAAATATTCAAATTATTTTTCAAAGCGCACTTTTGATGACGTCACATGACACATCCCGACGTGTTTGTTTACTCTAACGCGTTTCATTATACATATTTTAGAACTACACTCGCTTAAGTGTTTCTTCGTATGTCAAGCGTTAAGAAGGTTATCAGTGGGAGTCTCCTTTGCACAGGATGCCGGCTAGATTATGGGCACCACAACGGCGCGTATTTCTGCCGTGAAGCAGTGATGTGTAAGTATTATTGTGTTTCGGTCTGAAGGGCGCCAAAATACCTTGCCTCAAGAAGACGAGCGTAATATTATAGTGCTGTTCAGTCAATTTTCAATTTTCGGGTTTTTCAAGAATACTGAGCGGCACTGCATTGTAATCGACAGGCGTATCAATTACCATCAGCTGAAAGTCCTGCTCGTCTCTTCCCTTACGCTACATTTAAGTCGTGTGTCTTACCCTCGCGATTTGTATGACACTTTATTTTAGTGTGCGTGAATTGCTCAAAATAGAGGTTAGTTGTAAATTCAATTTTTTTCGACGTCTATCTAAACGTATAAATGATCTTAGCTCTTTACATGTCCCGTGTCGTGATCGGGTTGCGTTACAAGATGAACACCAGGAACAGACTAAAACTGATGATGCCTACTACTCGGCTAAGTTGAGTTAGTAAGTCTTTTGTGGGTCGATGTATATGCTTTTACAACAAGATCCCAGAAAATGATCAAAACAAAAATATTACCTTGTTACCTTACGTCAAAAGAATTGTTAAAAAACGTTTGTGTGGTAAAGGTTACTATAACATAAATGACTTTCTTAATGATACCACAGATTGGGAATGGAGTGATAATAAGTTTAATTTTACAATATTACTTTATAAACATATTTATTCGATGAAAAAAAAAAGCCCGCTGAGTTTATTGCGCCCATTCTTCTCAGGTCTGAGGCATTCATTTTGGAATGGGTGGTAGTTTTTTGACTTTCAATAAGTGATGTCACATCCTATTTTGAATAAAAATATTTGATTTTGAATTAATTATGATGATTACGCACTAGAGTTCGACGCAGTATGTCGCGTTGTCGCGTAAAACAAAGAATCGTTGTAAAAACACCGGCTATTTATATATCGCCTGTGGGTGCTAACAGTTGAAGAATACGACGGTTCAGGGATTCTCTATGATACCCAGTTTATAATAAACAGTGTATTTTTAATATTTACACATTCCGCGACTGTCATAACAAATTGATTTATATTTTAATTGCCACAGTGAACAATCTATTTGAAAAAGCCAGCCGTTTATAAAGGGTTTATCCCTAACACAGACGGCACTAAAACGGTGTGTTTATTGAAGGCGTACGCGAAGGTTGTTCGGTGTATTTAAAGATGATCGGGGCAAAAACTGGTACCGGAGAAACGTGCGGCGCGCCTGTATCACTTAGGTGATCGCTGGATGGTGTCGGCTCCAGGAGTTGGTGTGCGTGCGAGTGAGACGCACACAAGGAATGCTAGTAAGTGAGAAAGAGCTAGTAAAGATTTTAATATATACATTGGGTGCAGTAGTTAGCGATCCTACCAACTATGCTGGAGGTCCCATTTTTAAATCCCGGTAGTTGCAAGCATTTATATGATGAATATGGATGTTTGTTTCCGAGTCATGGATGTTTATATGTATTTATGTATGTTAAGTAAATATATTGTATTCAATATATCGTTGTCTTGCAACAGGCTATATGACTAATTTGGGGCAAGATAATTTGTTTAAAAGTGTGTCAATATTATATTAGGATGTCCTTTAATATTAACATATATCTATATATCCGCCTCCCTTGGGTATGACTACGAGCGCTTCCTGGACATATATGGTAAGATTAACGGGCAAAGGTGATTGTCATTTGATTGAACAGATTGTTAGCATACACCAATCTATAGATGTATGCCACGGAAATTAAAATCACGATTTTTTTTTTTTGGAAAAGGAGGTCAAACGAGCGTACGGGCCACCCGGTGTTAAGTGATCACCACCGCCCATTCCCGGAGCGTTGCCAGCCTTTAATCGTGTGTAGGTGCTTTTTTTGAAGGTACCCATGTCGTATCGTCTCGGTAACACCGCACAAAGAACCTAATTCCACAGTTTGGTAATACGTGGAAGAAAGTTCCTTGAAATCCGCACTGTGGAGGTTTGCACGTAATTCAGTTAATTACAAGAAATGCAATCTACAAATACGTAATGTTATACTTTTTACCATTTACCACTAGTTCGGAAAAGGAAGAGCTTCATATTTAATACATGAAGCATAGTTTCCGAAGACTAGATGACCAGCCTTCATAAGAAGCACCCCTTTATGACCATGACGCATGGACCAGTCATCAAGCTATTCATGCCATTCAAGTAGCGCAAATTAGAAATATAAAAAAATTTAAATATAAAAAAATTTAAAGACTGCCAATAGAAGTGAAACTTAGAACTTTTAGTATTAAAATTAGAAATTTCATAATTTTTGAAACAATTAAATTATTGATTTCAATTTATGTTTAATTTCAAGTTTATTTTAAATAGTATATTAATCAACAAAAGAGACTAGTTCAACAATGCACAATATATAGGTACATATTGAACTTTTAACTAAATCCTTCAATTTCACTTAAAAGATATACACAGCACTTATGTTGCAAAATACGTCCGCTGTATAGCTACAGATATACTGTATGTATATTTCAAATTATTTATTTATCGCATGCGCCAGTCATGAGCATGTCGGTGACGCGAACACAAAAGATATTCTCCTACCAAAAAGTGACCATCGCGGCTAAAGAAGATTTCACTTCAAAAATATTTCTCCTCTTAAAATTTGACACATGGGTGCACCTCAGCTGTGCAACAAATCACTTACGATTTCAGAATAATCATTCTATTAGTGCATAATTCTTACTAAAAACGTATTTTTATGAGCAGTACTATTTTGAACAAATGTTGCACAATTTTTGCAGAATTTTAATAGGACTACATTAATTCACTGACTCTTACGCTATTGTGTGGGGCGCAAGGACGCCATTGCAAGGTCGATCGCATGTCATTGCGCCTGCACCAACTCAACCCATAACAAGTGAACTAAACATAAAGGCGTTCAACGCATCACAGGACACAAGAACCACCTAGACCCATATCGAACGTCACACTAATCACGACGTAGAGACACCCATTACACGGCACATGCTCGATCAAAAAGTATTAATCGAGAACTTGTTCTGTTTAACCATGCATCGCGTTTAATCCGTGTAATATAATGATAGTATCTATAAAGAAACGAAAGTGTGGAAGATTGTATGTAGTTAAAAGAACAAATTGCAAATGATAGCGTCGAGTGAGAATAAAGCCCGATTTCACTTACTGATTCATTGGAACAAAATACCCAGGAAACAAATTAAATGCGGCGCTATCAAAATGGATCAAATTGAACCAATCACCCGTCAAAGTGGACACTTAGGTCTTCAAGCGAGGAATTTAATTTACTATTGTTGAATAGTGGCAATGTAATTAGAATATTCATAGCTCTGTGGTCTATGTTTTATGTTTAAAGATCTCAACACAATTATATTAAATTACGAGTCCCATTTTCTGTCTCGTCAAATTGTAGAATTGATTGCAAGCACACGTAAACGAACAATAGATTACTGGATTTATGCAAACAAGTTTCTACACAAATGAATGTGCAACAACATATATAATAATAATAATCTTTATTTACGAAAACTGCCACCAACAAATACAATAGATATGAACAATTAACATTATATGAAGAAAATAAAAAATAAAACAAATGTAAAAAAAACATAAAGAAGAATTATTTAATAACTTAGAATGATGACAAACGAGGCATCAGCGCGATTCGCAAAAAGGAAAGTTCTCAGCAAACGTTAGGACGTATATTCCAAACACTGATATTATGAACTTCCTAGATTTTTTTTCCGTGCAAGCTATCGTGGCAGACAAATTACAACACAACTTATCAGTCAACTCCTGACAGACTGTGAACTCCTCCTAAACGTCTGGACCGATTTGAATAAAATTCATTCTGTGTGTGTTCAAGTGGAATCGAGGATATTTTAGATTTTGATGATTTTTTAGAATGTTCTAGTGAATTTGAGATTGGTTTAGAATTTAGATTGTCAATACAGTCGACATATAATTCTCCTACACTTGTTAGCGATCTCCTAACAACTGGACCGATTTTTCAAATTTAACACGTGTGTACAGGACAATGTCTTTCGGGTCCGCTTGTTAAATATAAATATGTAACATCAAAGCGTACTCATATATTGTGACCGTAATTATTTACTTGGTGGGCACACTCTTCTTCGGACAGAACTAATTCAATTTGGACACATTCAGTGTTTTGTAAAAGTTATTGACAGGGCCGGCATCTACTGTATTGAAGTTCGAACTGTGATTTATTTATTTATTTATTTATACTTTAATAAAACGGCGTAAGCCAATTACAATATTAAAGTAAGAATTAATTACAAACTAGACATATTACACAAATAATAGTTAATAAATACAAAGTTTACTGTAAATAACTAACAATTAATTAACATCCAAATACCGTTCATCCATTCCTCTCACAAAAACGCAAGCACTCTGTTAAAATCGTCTGCCATCCATCCGCAAATAAATCACAAGCAGGGTTGGCTTCGAGAAGAACGTTGAGAGCAGAGAGAGACCTCGGTATAGGTGAGTTGGTGCGAGCCACAGTACGATGTGTCGGACTTGAGAACAATCTATGCTTGCGCCTCGAACAGTAATTGTCCGGTACAAAGATTCTACATAGCTCAACATGCAAACTCGGCGCATCTATACCTCTGAGAACTCTGCACATAACTGTGAGCTGCTGTCGTTTTCGCCTAACCTCGAGGGTGTTGTAGCCTAATGTACCCAGAAGAAATTTTGTGGGATACATATAGGGGTAGTATCCATGCGTACGTTTGTAAAGGTACCTAAGAAAAGCTTTTTGCACCTTTGTGATGGCGACAGTCGCGGTTTTCACCATTATTACTCCATTATAATCTTCCGAGATCCTCAGAACTCACCACACCTAGCCCCAAACGATTCCGCTATTGGAATAATACATTGTGAAAATTTATTCTCAACCAGCGGCACACAATGCTTTGACAAAGGTTTAGAAGTCCTCGGAGGTTACTGCATAGCCGTAATAGTAGATTTTACAACGAGTGCACAAAACGAACCATTTTTACCCGAGACTTTTAGCAGCCCGAGCCGAAAGTGAGGCCTGATAGTAATATCGAGGATGAAATGGTTTTGTGGACGAGTTATTAACTCTGATTTTCATTTCGGTTGCGAGGAAATAAAACAGTAGTAATTAATTAGTAAACTCACGAAAAAACAAGACCTGTTTCCCGCCGCTTTTTATTTAATCTTACGACATTGATATTAGGCTTGGGCTCCAGACCTATACAGCCTGCAATTAAATTAATTTTGAAATATATATATTTTTTTAATTAATTACATAACCTGCCGTATTATAATACCCATTATGTCTTAAAAAAAACACATCAGGCAAATAAATTAAAGTAAATATTATAAAATAACAACTTCTATCTCTGAACTTTTTATTGTGTTTGGCTGTATGGCTCATTTTCTTTGCCTTAATATAGATACATTTATACGTTTATGCACTTGTGCACAAAAATCGATTTTGTGCAGCCTATATCGTGCACAAATAGGCAATTTCAGAGCATGACAAGTGAAAATGATATTTTCATGAGATGGCAAAAATGTACAGGGTAAATAACCCCCCAACCAGGACATTTCATTAACATACGGCCGTGCTCTTATTCGAGTTCATTTACCGTAACAAAGAGCACTGGGCCGTGATACAATTAGCGACTCGAGTGTCCCCCATGTTATCTAGATCTCACACGTCACGCCGCAGCCGCCCGCGCCTCAACCAGCGATAAATAATAAAGAAGTCCCCCAGAGCCCGACGGGAACAAGCTTGCGAAACCATTAAGCTTTCAAGAGTAATTAGTGACGTAACACAACTCATAAATTGTCTACAGAGTTAACAAAGATTGTTAATCGAGTTGAAAATGTCAGAATTAACATATTGATATAGATTTAGATCTTTAATTGGAATCAAGGCGTTGGCGCCTCTTTTACCTTCGGGAGTGTTGTCGCCTTAAAAGTAAACTGAGTCATCAAGTTAATGTCAACTGATTGTGAAACGGACAAATAACTTTATACTGATATATATGCGAGGATAACCAGATAACCAAAATTTTTCAAAATTTTATTTGTGTATTAATCCTAGAAGTGAGGGTTATCACTTAAAAATAACATATGATATGTACCTGAGAGTTGAACAAAGCAAACAAGATTTTATAACGATACGTTACTCGAACGGTTGGCTCAGTTGGTTAGGGCACCGCATCGTTCATAAAATTTTGTATTTCAAAATTTTATTTTTGTATTAATCCTAGAAGTGAGGGTTATCACTTTAAAAAAAAACAATACATTTTTATTGAAAAAGAGCGCATGTGCCATCTGATGGTGAGTGATCACCGCCGCCTAGAAACACCAGAGGAATCACAGAAGCGTAGCCGGCCTCTTTTCAGGCACTCCTTTTAAGTTGAAACACAGCAATGAACTCCATTGTACAGTTTGGTTGCGTGGAAGAAATTTCTATGGAAACAGCAATGTCGAAGAACACCCGTCACCCAGATGGTGCGGATGTCGTGTTAGTTTGTGGCGTATGTATGGCGTGTGGTGTGATGCAAAAGGCACAGGCAAAAGTCCTACTGCGACTGTTTTACGGCCGTTCACAATATTCTATCTATCTATCTATATCTATCGCTTACTTGAGATTAAAATCGTAACGATAAATTAATTTTAAAATCATAGCAATAAACTTATCGACGGCAACTTAACTTACCCGTACACGTTGTCTGTCAATGGAACGACGTATAGCTTACCAGCGATAGAAGTTTGTATGGAAATTTCAATTCACGCGTCCCAATATAAGGCGATAAGAATGACTTATCGGGTATATTGTGAAGGTAGTAATTTATCTCTATCTGTAGATACTATATTGGGAACGGCCGTTCGAGGTCCCCACGAGGCAGCGAATGTCAACCGGGGATCGTTTCCATAGTAACGATGGCTCACACAATAATAACCGATGCGAGGTGCGAGAGCTGGCTGCGGCGGCCGGCGACTATCTCGGCATCTCGATTTATAAATTAGTACCGTTTAACTATAATTGGATGTCGATTCACGCTACATACATTATAGCACCGGACGAGCCGTCGACGGCCCGGGTATTGTTTAAGCCGTATCGAACAATAACAATAACGAAGATAATTTGCTTCATATTGCAAATAAAAAATAACAACCATTTAACGGTACGTATATGATAAGGATATGAGTTTATAGAAACCAGTCTTATTAAAATTCAATGACTGAGTATTAATATTCGAGCCAGTTTACACAAAGATATTGACCCCGGTCGGCGGCTGATGGCTTGTGATCGATGCTGGAATTAAACCGAGATTAATAAGTTTACTAGTGGCGCGGGCGCCGCACTTCGCGTTTTGTATCAAGTAGAACGTTCTCACCGAATACAATTGGTTTAATTCTTTCTAAATAACTAATCAAACTTACGTGTTGTATTTATATATTGCGGCAGCATAAAAAGGCCGCTGTATGAGACGCTGAACAATACACTTTTCTATTACAGTTATTTGTGTCCATTCATGTACTCGGCGATCGGTCCAGCCGAAAAATAAAAGTATCGATGGCTGCATTAAATTTACATTTCGAGAGGACTGTACGGCAATAATACATTCCGTAGCAATCAAACGTGGTATGATATCACAAATAAAACAAATAGATTAGCTGGCCGGCAGCGTGGGACACGATAACTGTATCGCTAGTGGCTAGTTCATATTAAATGTTAACATTAGCGGCAGGGAGCGAGCTGCGAGCTTCAAGTCGCTCAGCGTATGTCAGACGGTCGCGGCGTGGTACAGGTACTACAGAACTTGACCCGCTATCACTACATAGTATAAATATATTTTTTTACTTTATTTATTTAGGGGCTATTATATGCATATACATATCAGCTCCATTATAACCTAAGTACATTAACACTAAAACAAAAGAAAACCAAAATTTTTAACTTACAAAACTAAAAATAGTTAATAAAAGGAAAAGCAAGTTATACAGTCTTCAACAAATAAGACGACTTATGACATCCTTAGATGCAGGACGGTTAAGTATATTTACACACATGCCCGTATCAAATCTGTTCAAACCCATAAGTGCTACAATTTCGTCTCTACTAGACATTCATTTAATAAGTGTTCAACATCCTCAATTAGTTCACATGAATGAGGTGACTCCGCAATTTTCATCAAAAATTTAAACTTAATCAAAGGCATGTGTCCGGATCTCAGTCTGTGAGCAATAACAATCAACCACCTCTTAATCGTTACATTAAAAAACCTATGAGGAGGCTGAGAGTGCAAAGTTCTATACCAAATTCCTTTTTCTAAAGATTTACGATCAAGGTACTCTCCCCATAAATCCTGACATTTCCATTTATATCATGGTAAGAATTCAGTAAAATCCGGTTTAATATACATCCTTTTACCCTTCAGTGTTGCTTCTTTGCCCAGTCTGTCAGCCTCCTCATTGCCCCTTAAACCAATATGCGATGGAACCCATTGCAATCTAAGTTTTTTTTTTTTTTTCTATTAAAATCCAAAATCTAAAGGAGTATAACATAAAATTAATGTATTGTCATCGGTCCTTGATAAATCTTTCTGTTTGTTCGCGATAAACTCAAACATTATTGTACATATCTTCACGCTGTTTTCACCAATCGACAGCATGGATCTCGAGGAAGGTTTAAGTATATAATTTGTTATGATTTTTTATACATTTTTGTATATATTAACGAAATTTGTTGGAGATGTCGGCAAAAGTGAGCCGTCTGGGAGCTTTGAACGAAAACGCTGTCAAAACCCTTTGAGATATAACAAAATAATGTATGGTGGAATTGTGTATCTTATATAGTTGTACAGAAAAGTCCCTGATGGCATATGTCTATCTCTTAAAGATAGCATACTATATCTATCGTAATATTTTCAAAATTGGCAATTATAAAGAGGTAATGTAAAAGCCGTTTGCACAAATACGATATTAATCCTTATCATTTTCTATTCACAGAACAGCGTCTGCCGGGTCAGTTAGTTCAACTTTAAGATATACAGAGCTATTGGTAATTCGACGTATTCCCGATAGGGTGACTATTTGTGATAATTTTAACCATATTGAGTTATTAGTTTTTTCAGAAGAAGTCAAAATTGCAACATCAATAATTAAAAAAAAAAGTATCAATTTAAATATTTTTTTTCTTCTGATTTATAAAATCAATTCTGCTTAATGTTCAATATTAAAACAACAAATATCGGTCCAAAATTTTAAAAATGCTAGAATAAAATAATTAAAAAAAATTATAAAAAGACGTAATTATACTATTTTAAATAGGACTAGGAGGACCCATTGCGTGGCTTGCAAGGAGTCTGGACTTAACGCCGGTTGATTTCTATGTCTGGGGTTACATTAAATTCCTAGTCTACGACGACTCGCCTGTGTTATCCGTGGAAGAACTCAAAACAAGAATTATAAACGCAGCAAATGCGATGTGAAATAATCACTTCGAGCAAGAACTTTAATTAGGCTAAATTACAAAATATCTTTATTGTTACTTATTATTATTAATTGCAATTACTACTAACACGTATTTGACATACGTACTTTATCTTTTTTATATTGTTTTTAATACATTCAATTAATTTAGTTCGAATAAGAATTTTCGCCTGCTTCCTTTATCATAATTATTTTTCTGTTTCTTTGCAATAAGTTCCTAGTTGTTATGCGTTTTAGGAGAACTAAGAAAACGGTCATAATTATCTGCAAGCCAAGTTTATTAAAAAGGGTTAAAATTATCCCAAATAGTCACCCCTATCACCCCCTACTTCCGATACGTCAAATTACCAATGACCCTGCCTTACCCTAACACCAGAGATCTCGCTCTCCAACATTACGCGAAAAATTGACGACCATCTGTGGAGTGTGTAGCAAAAGGGCTTCGTTAAACACGTTATAAATGATGAGTGATGTGCGAAACTCATACACCGTTGTACAGATAGTAGATACGAAGTTGAACATATCATCTATTTCTTAGATCAGTGCATTCAAGTAAAAAAAAATTCAAAGTGGGATTTAGATGGTCTGAATTTACCACCAATTTGAAAAGAAATGCTTCAGATTTTAAATTAACGGGCTAAAGAATCCTTGTCTATCTATAATCTGATGTCCTTAAGTTTTACATGGACCAAAAGTAATCCGAGTCTAATTTACTAACAATACATTTGCTTATTGGAGTAATATAAATTAACATATTGTCAATACAAGTGGCGCTCTAGTAGACTCCGAAAACAAATGATAGAGATTTAATGATTTGGACAGATTTTGTAATCGCACACAATACATGGAGCAGTTATTTATAATATTAACATTATAGTCGTCACATACAATCTTCCATAGTTCTTTCCAATATCTCAAAATTTGCCAGCGGCCGTCTATATACATTTTTTTTATCTCTAATGCATATATATCCACTACATGCTCAACAGATAATGCTACGATGTCTTTACGAGTTACTGAAATTGTTTGTAGACTTTAATTAAAGAATCATCGTGAATAAAGTTGGTTCTATTAAACGAGATTCCATCTATGTGATTGCTGAAATTAAATAACTGCTCATAATCTTTTAGCCAACGTTCAGTAATGCACAAAATATCAATATGATTACTGTTAAATTCTACTTCTAAATTCTTGCCTCTGGTCTTGCCTTTATTTAGTAGCCATGTTTATTATTACAAAACAAATTATGTGTTAATGTAACAAAATTGCACTTCACGCTAAAAACAATGTCTTATTTGATTTTTCAAATGGGCAAAAAGAGGTTTAACAACAAAATTTAGCTCATTTATAAGTCAAGATAGACTATAACAGCTGTGACAACGTTAAAAAAAAATTGTGTTTAGGACTAACCTCAATTTTGGGCAGTTCACGCACACTAATCAACTAACAAATCGCGAGCGTAAGACGTAGCTTGTCAGGCACACTAAACTAATATTACTAGCCTGTTTTTATCCGTTGTCTAACTGCAAGAGATTCTATCTAGACGTATATATTCTCTAAGCTACAAAATAATTATGAGATGCTCCGATAAAACTCTAATGATAATTGAAATTGAACATAAACAATGATTATTGACGGCATTTCCATGAAAGTGACTATAATGCCGGTACTAAATGTAAATGTATTACCACTATTTACGAGAACAATTAAATTTTGCTTGCTGGAAACGGAATATTGTGCCGCGGCCGCATCACTCTTAGACCAGTAGGAGGCGCCTTTGCACAAGATGTCGGCTAGATTATGGGTACCACAACGGCACCTGTTTCTGCCGTGAAGCATGAATGTCTGAAGGGCGCCGTAGCTAGTGAAATTACTGGGTAAATGAGATTTAACATCTTATGTCTCAAGGTGACGAGCGCAAATATAGTGCCGCTCAGAATTTTTGGGTTTATCAAAAATCCTGAGCGGCACTAATGGGCAGGGCGTATCAATTACCATGAACTGAACGTCCTGCTAGTATCGTCCCTTATTTTCATAAAAGAAGAGTCGATCGTTAGCAATTCGACGGTGGTTTAAAATATTGCTGTGCAGATATC
This sequence comes from Leptidea sinapis, assembly GCF_905404315.1. NCBI lineage: Eukaryota > Metazoa > Arthropoda > Insecta > Lepidoptera > Pieridae > Leptidea > Leptidea sinapis. The sequence continues at coordinate 10,407,629 of NC_066272.1, forward strand.
CGATATAACTGGCGAATTAATTTGTCGAGGAGAATAACGGTGTCCGCGTGCCAATGACATTCGTCAGGACGGTAGCGGGTCGCTGCCATTGATCGCGCGTACTCGCTCGCGAAACGTTATGTCTTACGAGTCAATCGATATTTGGGTTTCGGGTTTTGAATCCGAAGGGGAATGGAGGCCGTTTATTTTACGAGCATAAGGTCTCACTCGATTTAGGTCAACACCTTGCTCAATAGATTATTATTGTGCATACAGCGCCGCCGATCTAATTCGAAGTGAAAATTTATGAGGGCGCATCTTAATTACAAATGGATCGGATGAGACTGAGCTGTCACGCTCATTCGGGTAACTCGCTCGCAGTGAGTGCATCAGTCGGAATGGATTTTACGATTGTCAATAGTTATTATTTAATCTATATATTATATATAAGAGATTTCCACGTATATCACTCATCACGATATCTCTGGAACCATAAGGCTTGGAGACTTGAAATTTGGTAGAAATATTCCATTCGCCGAGTAGAGATCAGCTAAGAAATTTAAAGAAATTCCATCCGCAAGAGTTTTTTTTTATAACAGAAGAACGTCGGGTCCACTAGTAGATATAATATAATCACAAACCAACCGAATATAGTATTCCGCGAAGCGTATTAACATTAAAATCATTGAAAAAAAAAAGATGGCGTGATTAAAGTAAATATAAAAAGATAGCTATTGGTTGTCTCTGTCAAACCTTGTGTTAGCAAGAAGACTGTTAAGAGGGCAGCAGATATTTGGAGGATTAAACTGAATTTGATTCTAAATTTTTATTTTCTCCTTCGATAGAAACCTAGACACAATGCACAAGTTTCGTTAAAACGCAATAATCGCGTTGGTACGAGCGTTTGTATGAAAAACGTCCGTTGACCCCTCATTATGTCAAAATGCATCTCAACTAGATCGCATTCCAGTGGCGCATTTCATGCGGTCAAAAGTATAAACTAATGAATATAATATAAAACATCACTGTAATTCAATAAATGTAAGTAAAAAGTGCTCATCATAGTTCCAAAATGACGATTCATTAAATTATAACGCGGCTCAACAACAACGGACGGGTCAACATTACATTGTACCGCACAGTTTTTTTAGACTTTTTGCGAAGTGCTCTGTTATATTATTGATTTCTATTTGAGAGTGCGACACCAACAATTGATTGTAATTAACACCCGCGGGCTTTACGAAGCTTGCGCTAATTGGTGTACAAGATCGACAGTCGTGATAAAAATAATGATCAGATAAGTCGAGCATTTATTTATGTCTAACATTGACTTTACTATTTTATTTATACAGGTAGGGCAGGAGTATGAATCTGTTTACTCTTCAGAAGTGATAAACTGTTATTGTTAAAGCCGTGTGATACGCGGAACAAAACGTGTCGTGTGTTAATCAACGATTTGTTAAATGATCTCATGAGATTGGTGACCTTGAAGACCGAAAACTGTTCCATAGTTTAAAACGCTATTCATTTAATACATTTATTCAAACAAAACAAATCTTATAACTATATTTACAACTCTATGATTTCATTAAATTAAAACTATCATTATGGGGAAGCGTACCAAGAATACTGGCAGCATATCCACGTTGGTTAGCTAGGAACGGATCAGCCGTTGACCGAAATAGCTGCCAGCGCTCGGGTTGCCAGTAGCCCTATTGAGATGCGAAGATATTACTTTGCATCAACAGCAAAGATAGTTTCGTTTGCTGTCTTCGGCCGTTGGTGCAGCCCCAGCACCAACTGACGTAACTTAGACGTAAAACGGAGCAAGTCGCGTCCCACACCAGCGTCCTTCCCCGTCCCCAAACAACCAAGGTCATTATGCCATATCATACGCTATTTACATTAAACTTATAATGCATTCACACCACACCCATTGTATGGAGTTTTGTTAACGAGTACTGGGGAGTTACACAATGCTCATCGCGTACCACTTTTTACAACATATTCACGAGACATTCCGACCATCCGGACTGTCACATAATAATAATTGTTTTCATTGTTTGGGATTGTTTTAACTAAGGGGACATAAGCCTCTCGGACACAGCCATCCTTAAGGCTCTATTGTGTCCTTAGCCCATCCATACTAAACAGAGTAGAAACAACTACAGCATCTCTCTCGGGCCAACTGCTTCTTTGTCATGGTTTTTTATCCTTTTCGTGACATAACCCGAATTAACTAAACTGGCAATTGGCTGATCAACGGCACAAACACTGATAGGAGGAGGACCAATCATACCACCCGACTGTAAGGACTAGGAGGGAAGAAATGTTGGCGGGTGGACTGACTGGATGACCGAAGAAGCAGATAAAGAAACGAGAAGGAAGCCTGAGGAGCTGACTAACACTGTCACTAACATACTACTGTATATAACTATTAGCTGACCAGACAGACGTTGTTCTGTACATAATAAATAAAATACTGTTGTTAATACATTAAGATTTAGCTCGTAAAATAAACTCCCTGTTGTTATAATGAAATTGTTTCACAGTAGAGCTGTCAAACCGAGCGTCAATATTTTCTCTCATAGAAAATATGAGAGAATATATAACAAATATTGAAAATAAAAATAAACATGGGTCCCAAATCGAAATAAAAACTATCCTATCTCTCAAATGCAGCTAAACTGCTCTCCGTGAAGTAATTCCCATTAAAATTCGTTCATTATTTTAGGAGTTCACTGGAAACAAACATCAGGACACTGGATTTATGTATATTAAGATAACCTTAACTACATATTACCTTGGGGAGAAAGTATTAAAAAGGCTGTTTTATTATTATATACTGATACTAGGCGTATATAATAATGTGTAGTACTACATCCAATGAGTCAACATTGAGTGGGGTAATTGACAAACAAACTTGATGCTACAACTGTTTATGAAACATATTTTAGTAGGCCGCAGCTGGCTTTATTGAACCTCAGTGTAGAGGCACTGCTGACAGTGCTGTCCCTATCAGCCGTTCTGAATATTCAGTCTATCTGTTACTTGAGATTAAAATCGTAACTATTGTTGACTTTTCTGTCCCAATAAACTTATCGACGGTAACTCACCTTATCCGTACACGCTGTCTGTCAATGAGACGACGTATAGCTTACCAGCGATAGAAGTTTATATGGAAATCGCAACTCACGCATCCAAATATAAGGCGATAAGAATGACTTATCGGATATATTGGGGTAGCTTCAGATTATTTACAGCTAATTACTGACAGTAGAAGGTAGTAATTTATCTATATCTGTAGATAGTATATTGGGAACGGCCATAAGTGACTTGATTAACATTCATATAAGTCGTAATAGTAGTAGAATCATCAACAAACTGAACAAATCATTCACTTACATTTTAGTTTCACTTTTCAACAAATCGGCTTCAGTAATTATGACAAGATCCAGTTAATGTATAACTTGAATGTGTCGCGACGCGCGCCGCATTTGTGTCGTTACCGATACGAAACTCATTATTGAATTGAGATGCATTCGTCTTGTCATTTTGAAATACCTCTATAGCCAGCCCATTTAGAGTTATTAAACATTCTTCTCAAATATATACAATCAATTACAACATAATACGTCTGATTATATTTGCAAGTTTAATGGTATTTGTAACTTTATAGGTAATATCTATCATGTTAATATATGTTTCATAGATGTACTATTTTTTTATGGAAAAGGAGGACAAACGACCTCACGGGTCACCTGTTGTGAAATGATCACCGCCACCTACATTCTCTTGCAACACCAGAGGAACCACAGGAGCGTTGCCGGCCTTTAAGGAAGGTGTACGTGTACTATAACCTACTAAAAGTTTTATGGGACACTAATACAATTAAAAGAGCAGAACTTATCTTCTATTTTTTAAATGTTGTATGTTTTACTATTTAACTCCGATATTCATTTAAATTAAGTTAAATTAATAGTATAAATTACGAATACAATTTTAGAATTATAATGCACTAGTAATTATTATTTTTGACACAACTTTAAGAGATTCAAAAACATAAACAATTGAGTATTTAAATTTTGTTCGTGAGGTCCGCTCTCTGGCGTAATATATATGTTCTGTTCAGTTCTACCTCTTTGGCCCAACGGTCACACAAGTTGAACAACATGCCTAAAAATATCCGCCAGTTCTCCTCGGATCCTCGACATGTCTCATTCTTATAATGGATCTAATCTTCTGTTAAAAATGTGAGTGTAACTCTGTTTATCACTCTCTCATAGTCGGACTTAAGAGAATTCATGAACAAAACCGATCAAATATAGCAAAACTCCAAGTTGACAGTCTCGCAGGCAAAAGTACAGTTCCATATACAAAGGTATAATATAATAAAATAATTCAAATGAATTTTTATGGAAAAGGAGGACAAACGAGCGTACGGGTCACCTGGTGTTAAGTGTTCATCACCGCCGCCCACATTCTCTTGCAACACCAGAGAAATCACAGGAGCCTTGCCGGCCTTTAAGGAAGGTGTACGCGCTTTTATTGAAGGTACCCATGTCGTATAGTTCCGGAAACACCGCACAAGGAAGCTCATTCCACAGCTTTGTAGAACGTGGGTGGATTATGGATAAGGATAGTGCGCGTTTCCAGGATTCGTGGTTAAATTAATAATTTTTCAAATTATTGCTGTGTATCTCAAACGGAAGTTATATTTTTTGAGCCTACACCCATATTTCAATCAAAACAAATTGATTGCAAGTGATAGTAATTCATGTTTATGATTTGACCGCGGCCAAGTGGTCTTCCCTTAAATCGTCTACAATTATTGGTCATTGCACCGCGGCCCGTAGTTACAATAAGTTAAGGCTCTACTTAAATTAACAAGGTTCGCTTAATTATTGCTTTTACGAGTACAGATTATTACGATAGTGGGAATTACAAGTTGGCGGCGGCGGAATACTTGGCGACTGTTTTAAGAAAAGACGTAAAGATAAGACCGACCGGTGTGCAAGGGGGCGGGTAAACAGATATTTATAATTTTTAATGATAATGGGTAATAGGTTAATAGGGATAGGGCTAAATTAAATGTACTAAGCAAATTGATAATTATGTCTAAACAATTCCTAGTGGCTTAGAAATAATTAAAAATAAATGATTTTCGATTCAAATAACGATATTTTAGATTTATTGAAGGACAAATGACCCCCGTTTCAGATTATTCAAATCAAATCAATCCAGATTTATTCAAAAGTCAAAGAATCCACTTATGAATTTCAAAAGATATTAATTTTACCATAACATCGACAAAGATTCAGCTTTGATGATAAGATGTGGCAAGAAACTCGTTGCCACAAGTGATATTTACAACTTCATCATATTTTAAGAAATTATTTTAATTACAGTCTATGTGATGCAATGCAACAAAAATATCAAACGACATACGTACACGAGTAACTCAAAAAAAGGGTTTTTAAAAAAAAACTTAATTCTTTCTTCATGATACCATAGATTGAGAATGGAAGACCGCCCTCAGGCTGTAAAAATAATACATTTTATTATGCAATATTACATTGCAACGATATTTTTATGAAAAAAAAGAAGCCCGCTGAGTTTCTTCCCGTTCTTCTCAGGTCGAGTCATACTTTTTTCAATTGGAGGTAGTTTTACACTCTCAATAAGTGGTTTCATATTTTATTTTAAATATTTTAATTATTGGTTGTAAAAAGTCATAAATTTAAAATCTTTAAATTAAGATCCAAGCGGCTCTCTTAGACCTCATACTATATTATATTAAAGCCTCAACAGCTATCTTTTGCAGCACAAAAATTGAATCAGTGTTAGCATTATATTTATATTTTAACTCAACGATAAATGTTTTGATTTAGGGTGCTATTTAATTATTACTTAAAAATAATCTAATACATAAACTTCTCGTGTCCCGGTGTTTGTTACCAAACTCCTCTGAAACGGCTGAACCGATTTGTATGAAATTTTGTGTCCATATCGGGTGGGTCTGAGAATAGACCAACATCTATTTTTCATACCCTGAAATGATAAGGGTGACACACCCCTAAATATATCTTTTTTTTCGCATTATTTTTATTATGATTCAGCATTGAAAAATTATGTATTTTTCAAACCTAAAACCAAAAAAATCAACTTAAAATTTAAGTCCTTCTACGATCTACAACTATTTTTGTATCGCGATTTTTATATTATTCTGTTCCATCCACTAATCTGCAATAGGGTTGCAAGATGGCAACCGAATACAATAATTGTAGTACAATATATTTGGTAGGTCTGAGAATCGGTTGCATCTATTTTTTATACCCCAAAAAGGTTTTTTTAATTACTTTATATGGCAACGCAACGTTTGCTGGGTCAGCTAGTAAACTATAAATTTGCTAAGCATATATTAAGAATCTTGTAGTATAAACTTAAAAATATGATCACGTTTAATATCTCATCTATGTCTGAAGTAAGTGTCGAGAACATAAAATTATTAAACATAAAAATAACATTTAATAATTTACTCGTCAGAAGGTTCTAAATGATACCTAGATAAATACTTAACGGATAGATGATCATCATTTCTAAGCTCGAGCTAAATTGATAAAGTTAGTTCAAGAAACTAATGGATATATCTTAATAGCACTCAGCTTCGATGCACTAATAACAGCACCGGCGCTCAGACGAGCGGCGAAACAATTCATCACCGCATTAAGTAGACTCGTGGACGCAGCTGTTCTCACGGCTGCATTATCTAATTTATTTAGTGACGGTTCTAATTCAAATTCAAATATTTTTATTCAGAATAGGATTCAAAATCGCTTATTGAACTTCAAAAACTACCACCCATTCAAAATAGATTTTTTTTTAACAAAAATAAGGGACTTGCCGAGCAGGACATTCAGCTGGTGGTATTTGATACGCCCAACCCATTACAATGCAGTGCTGCTCGTCACCTTGAGATGTTTAGTCTCATTTGCCCAGGAACCAGTGTGGTACCCATAATCTAGCCGGCTTCCTGTGTAAAGGAGCCTCCCACTGGTAGACTGCCTCAGACCTGAGAAGAACGGACGCAAGAAACTCAGCGGGCTTTTTTTTATATAAAATTATGGATAACAATGTAATATCGTACAATACACATTTATAAATAAAGAGCCTGAGGGTGTTCGCTTCATTCCCAGTCTGTGGTATCAATAAGAAAATCGTTTATGTTATAGTAACCTTTCCCACACAAACGTTTTTTAACAATTATTTTAAACATTCGTTCCTTTATCATTTCATTGGCCACTTGAGGTACACTAACGGTGCTCGCGGACACACGGACACTGCACCAGACGAATTCACTCCACTTTCCATTTTTCACCGGCCATTTTCTACAACATAGACTGTCGTAAGTGCGGGTGATTCGCGGAACGAAATGTAGAGCACTAAGGCTGTTGCTTCAATAGCCTACATCTAGTATAAATTATGCCAATGAGTCGGTGCAGCGATTACTATAGCCTCCTTTATCTCTTGATTTCTTTGCTTAAATCACTCGCGAAGATACCAGCGGTATGTTTGTAGATATAGTATGATTCAATACGACTAATTTATCCTAGACGATTGAGACCGCGGGGGCTGAATTAATTACTGATATCTCTACATTTACTATGGCTAAGCCTATGTACAACGCCCCACATAATGTTCAAAACAAATGTATTACGAAATTCAAAAGAATTGTTAAAAAACCTTTGTGTAAATGTTCCTATAAAATAAATGGCTTCCTTAATGATAACACTGAGCGACCGCCCACAGGCTATCAAATAATAAATTTTGTTGTACGATTTTACATTGTAACCATATTTTTATATTTAAAAAAAAGAAGCCCGCTGAGTTTGTTGCGCCCGTTCTTCTCAGGTCTGAGGCATACCTTTTGGAAAGCGTGGTAGTTTTTGCCTTTCAATAAGTTATTTTATATCCTATTTTGAATTTGAATTTCTGTAATGTATTAAAGAAACAAAGAATACATGGTTTTCAAAAAAAATATCACTCAGAATTGATATAAATATTGAGAATAAAAAAAGAAAAATACAAAATACGGCAACAGGACACGGCGCAGCCGCGGTTAGTGCATGCAAGGTGAATGACGTCGCGTTTCAATAATGACACCGCGTCGATTGAGGTGTCGCCGTCGGTTGATATATGACGTGTTCTGTGTGAGCCTTGACACATGACGTCATAGTTAAACTCTGGTTAAAACATCATATTAACATATTTTTATTGAATGAACTATTGATGCAATTCAATATGCACAATTATACTGTATTTATTAATATTAACTTTTTTATTTTTGACGGAAATTTCACTGTTGCAATTGCAACCAAATTAACAGATATGAGAAAACCCCATCCTATCTTCAGTATAAACCCATTTACCTGTAATTTTATTTCAATTATATTTATATATAATAATGTTAAAGATTTGTATGAGCTTGATATAAGCTGGATAGCTACCTACAGGTAATCACTGGCTATTCTCTTGTTTTGCGTGATGGTCTGGTCAGCTAGTCGTGCTATCCCAACTCCTCAAAATCGTATATCAAATGTCTGATGTCAGCCACGACCTCGGTGAGAGCCCCCGGTGACTCCAGGTTTTTGTGCCGGTATGCAGCGCTCTAGAATAATGCTCTTCTGCCACATACAATACCTGAAACGGCTGTCGATGACAGGTATATTAAACCGAGGCTTGTTAATAGGAGCGTGACACGTACTCCCATGAGTTATTTTACGTAGCCTTGGGCATCCGAGTATCACATTGCGAGAGAGCTTGAAGTCTGTGTATGTACCTCCACCCAGTACTTATTAATTGTTAACTAATAACTCCTTGGTATGCTGCCTCATGACTGATGCGCATCAAATTATACTGCGTAGAAGTTTGTATGAAACCAAAATTGGCACTCGATCATAACCGGACGATCATCAAGCAGGTTGTACTGCGAGGTGTTCGCTTGAAGCACTAGTTCATATATAATAGTTCATACGGCCCGACTGCCGGGCTCGAGTGTGATGTGTGACGTGTGAGTGAGTAGTACTCGCGCACGAAGGACCCGTACAAGATATAGCTTCTGTAAGATAATGCCTATTTATGTCGGTTTTCACTGCCACACAAACAGTTCTCTTCTACTGCGCTTTAAGTGATTGGGTTACTATTAACTCTCAAACTACTACTCAAACTCTTGTTTTTTTTATTTATAAAATAATGTATGTGTTAATATTAATTTTCAAGAGCGCCAATTAATTTCTCATTAACTTCTTCTTTCTTCTTCAGAAGATGTTAATGAGAATTAAAACTCAAGCTTTTTCAAAATGGTGTTAAATGATAAAATGTAGGTAGCCTTGCCATTCATGTCATCAATCCATCAATGTCATTTGTGACCGCAATGCAAAAATAACTTTTAAATTTTAAGTTGATCAAAGAGGCGCTGCATACACAGTCGTAGCGATTTGAGAACTGAAAAGAGAGAGTAGAACTTGCGTAAAATGTTTAACGTCACTTACTCACATTAACTCTAGCAAAACTTGCAAGTATTAAACAAACAGTGTTGGTGTTAATATTTAAAGGTATTTTACCGTTATAACAATATGGATGGACATCTTAGATGTTCTTTGAGTCTGAAATTAGAGTCGGACGTAAGTTATTCCCATCATAAAGTCACGAACTTAAGTGAATGGAATACTCGCATACAAAATGATTGTTTGTATCTATACAAACCTATATATCTTAAAATATATAAACCCATTGTCCTGATGTTTGTTTCCAGCGAACTACTAAACTAATGAGCGGATTTTAATGGCGATTAATTCATGGAGTGCAGTAAAGACCAACTTGAGAGATAGGATAGTTTTTGTTTCAATTGAGACTCATAATTATTTTAATTTCCAATATTAGTTTTGTATGGAGATATTTTCTATGATATGACACTTCTGCTGTGAAACAATTTCATTATAACAGGGAGCATATTTTACGAAATAATTATTGATGTTATGAAATATTAGTGACAAAATCATGATAAACAATATTTTATTTCATTTATGTCATATGGCTAGTATATATTTACATATCTGTACACGAAATACTGTAACAGTTGTGTCGTTATATTAACTACACTTAGCGTATCATTCATAAATAGTGTCGTTAAATTTAAGATATTGCGTTTGTAATTTAAATAAATGGAGGTATTGGAGCTATTTAATTGGAAGCATGTCGGTTTCATTTCATAATTCTTTCCTATTTGCGAGATGAAAGGTATAAATTGGGGTGAAGTTTCACAGGACCGAATGAAGTACAGGACTTTTGTGTCGGCCAAGTACCTCTTTTGGGTCGCTGCGCCGCAGGAGTATATAAATAAGGAGATAAGTAGCAAAAGAAAGCTATAAAATAATAACATGAATTTAAAAGATATATTTATTTGTAAAATGTGGATTGCCCGACCACCCACATAATGCTATAAAAAATGATCACTTCATTGCAGTGGCGACGGTGGCTCCAGAAGGGTATTTAGAGACAAACAATGTTATTCCCCAAAGTTTTCTCCCTACAAAATGTACCTAATATATTAAAACCTTAAACGTGTCGTTTATATAAGCTTAATAGCTGTAATTTTATTTATAATGTTACTAGCCCCTTACATCTACCTCCCCTCACCACGTTACAACATAATCTTAACTGTTGCTTCGTAGTTTTGGCTTTGCGTTCACAGACAGAAGAGGCTACAAGTATTGTTGAGACGTATGCACAAATACGGTTTATGAAATCCAAAAAAGAAAACTTGCAAAAGCTCGCTTTGGATTCTTAAAGTCGCAGACGTGTCGTACATTGAAGTAAAGCGAACACTTTCTCCCGCACAGTAAGTGTGTCGCAGACTTATAACTTACTGCAATGCAAATGCTGATTGAGCATTCACTTTCGACAGGTTATACCGATCCTACCGCCCGCGCCACTTACCTGAAAAAAAAAAGAAAAACACAACTTATTCGAATGAATTGATTTTAAAACGCAACGTGCACATTAATAATGACGTTGATGGGCATTAAGTGGAATGATCCCCTGAGAGCGGATACCTCATACAGATAACTTGCAATAAACTTGACATAAATCTTTACACTGCATATTATATGCCAACATTTTTACTTTACGTGCATTAAATATTAATTATTCAACAAGAAGATCCAGATTGTCGTCATTTTATAAGAATAATTGAATAGGAAAAAGAAAGCTCTTCGACATAACGATACACGCGTGTTTGACCTATGGCTGTCAAGCCTGGTCGCTAAAAAAAGAGGATAAATTAGCCATATGTCAACGTAGATAGGAAAGGATTATGTTGGGGGTAAGCCTTTATCATAGAATATGTAATCAGGAGATTAGGAATAGGACAATGGTTACGGATCTTGTTGAATGATTGAGGAGTCTGAAGTTGAACTGAGCTGGTTACATATGAATGATGCAGAGCGATAGACGGACGAAGAAAATCATGGAATGGATCCCACGACATAAAGTAAGGTCAAGAGGTCGCCAAAGAATAAAATGGACTGACCTATTCATTGAAAGGTTTTTGAAGTAAAACTTCTTTAGGCGCAACTTGGAGGTAACTCAGAATTTTTTTCTGACGGAAGTAACGCTCAGTACAAAAGTCAATTGAAATATTTTTTAAGCCGTTATAATTTAATGGTTTTAAAAAATATTTCAAATAGAATAATAATCAGTCAAATAAAATGGCAGAATCCCAGGAACATTTTACTCTTTCATCAATAAAAAAGAATAAAAGAGAAAATCAAGAACCTAATAATGACCTGACCTGTAAAAAGTGTAAGTGTTTATATTCTGATGAATAATATTATCAAAATATAACATTATATCATTCTTTGTAAAATATATGAAATCTCACTTAAAATTAATTATATTATATATTAATAACAGCATTTTTTTATTTAAGGTAGAGAAAATGCCAACTTTGCTCAAAAGATGAAGTTATATCGTCGTCAGCTTATCCGAGAAAAAAAAAATCGCAAAATATCTAACAATGCTCCTAGCTCTTCAGTAAAACGTGAGTGCTAAGTTGGTAACACTGCTTTATTTAATGTAAATTTAACGTTATATATTAATGCGTCTGTTATATATTCCTAAAGTTGTTTATTATTAAGTTTTACTTCAATCGCGCGTAAAGATCTTTAAATTATTATGTGATTTGGATGTTAACAATGAAGTTTCATACAGTTTCATTTAGAAGCACACATATACATTTATAAAAATTCACTCATGTGGTCATTCACAGTTTTGTGGAGAGATTATTTTAGGTAAGATTTTGAACAAAAATGTTTTTTTTTTTCAAAAACAACAATTAGAATATTTCTCGACGTTAAAATCATAATCATTATACACGTCTCACTTACCCTGTTAGCTTATTACTTAAAATTATTGTTAAATGGTTTGAGCCTTTACAATTACAAACCAATTTCAAGGAAGCACATAAAAAATACACGAAAGATTAAATTGAACAAAACAAATTATATTGTAGACTCACTAAATAACATAAAAATTACAAAAAAAACCATGTATGTATACACGAAAGATTCAATTGAACAAAACAAATTATATTGTAGACTCACTAAATAATATTCTGCTACTAAGACAACAATCTCTTCTTGGGAACTCAGTCTGAAATGTCCGCATTGTTTCTACCTAGATCATTTATATGTCTAGATAGACGTAGAATGAAAATGTCGAATACAATTAAGGGGTCGGACTTAGTATCCCGTAGCACGAATTTGGAGATAAAAAATATTGTAGTTGATAGAGCTTTAGTCCACGATTATAATGATACCACTCTTATTACAAGGTAATACACCGTTTTCAAGAAAAGAACAAATAAATTCTAACCTAAAACAGGTAAATCACGTAAATAAACACTACATGAGCGCTGATATCGCGGCGGGAGACTGAAAACTGTCATGAAATGATATTGGTTTGTTCGTAACCTATTAGGACAGGCAAAGGGTTCAAGCACATACAGCCATAAATTGTATGAAAAACAGTGAAATGAAATGTAAAAAATAGTGTGACAGATTAGACGGTTTCATCAATAATTATTTTTAGATAAAAGGAAAACATTTATAAAAGGGTTCATTGTTCATATTCATCAATCCCCAAAGCTCTATCAACTACAATTTATTAAAATTGGTTAGGTTAGCTTATGTTAGAACAGTTAAAACAATGCATGAGCCGAGTGTAGCGGGCCGCGGCAGTGGCCGGCGATACGAATTCTAGGCGTTTCCCTTTCTTTCCTCCCCATAAAAATGTCACAATCCTTAAAAATATCATAATTTGAGGTTAGGTTATGATATTTATAATGCTTTTTCTCTGGAATGGTGCATTACCTTGTAATAATAGTGGTAGCATTAATTCAAACTCTATCAATTACAATAATTTTTACCTCATAATTCGTGCTATGGGATACTAAGTTTAGACCCAATTAAGTTTAAAACTTATCTCTATTTTGAGCAAAGCACGCACACTAACACAATCGCTAGTGTAAGACGTAGCTTGTCACGCACACTAAAATAATATTCCTGGTCTGTTTTTATCAGTTGTCTAATAGAAAGAGACTCGAATCTAGACACATAAATGATCATAGGTTTCTACAATAGTTTCGATAGCGTAAGTAACCATTCAGCCTGAGCATGACGTGTCCCAGAATAAGAAACGCCTTGCAACGTAATTGGCCTCCGCATATTAAACGTAGAAATAGTTCGCGATGCAACTCCTTCATGTTCAAATTAACGAGGAATTATTGTATGGTGAGTGCAGCTAATTAATTCTGTTAGTTAGCCGACGATGGTAAACATCCGCCTCTTTAATATCTATCCCTAACCATACTCTGATAAAATACCTTAACTGCCATCGGGACGTGCACTTTACTCGTAAAACTAAAGCGCATTTTCCTGTCTTTCACAACGGTTTTTCAATTGATTGGTATCTCATATTTTTATTTCTATCACAAAATACAATGATTATTTATTTATTTATTAAATACAAGGGATTCTTGATAAACATAAGACATAAGAACACAATGTTATAATGTTGGCCGTAAAGCTTAAAAATTAGATTTTATTGACGCGATTAAGGAAACAATCGAGATAGACAGGACAGAATAGAAATGATGAGAAGTGAAAACGGTCGGTCTTCAGACTAAGATATAAATAATAATAATCTTCTATATAACAGTATTATTTAGAATCAGTTAAATAAAGAAGTATCAAGACAACGTAATCGTTTGAATGTCATATAACGATCCCAAGTGTGAGGGTGGACTCACACACTACAATACCTACCAAAACTACTTTTACACTACTTCCAATATTTTCAAAGTACCCGCCAAAACGAATTAATGCTCACCAAATTGTGTTTCATGAAGTATTGCTGAATCTAATTTCCATTTTATGGCATGCCATAAAAATATGTAAACGCCGTCAAAGTTAATTTCAGACCAAATATTTTATAGTATCGCTAAATAGATGCTACCAATATTTCATTTTAGTAATCTTCACCGAGGCAAAAAATCTAACGGTCGATCGTAGTTTTTTTTTAACCCAAATATAATATTGCTTACACTAAACATAAGCTACTTGTTTATTGGTTTATGAATAAAATTAAAATAGTACCGAAACAGAATCATTTGCACGGAACTAATAATTTACAAAAATATACCTATTATTGTTTACAAAGTCACCGAAGTTTTAGTTATTAAGAAAAGCAAATCAAAAACTCCTTTAAGGATTATAGCGAATTATAACGATTATTATTATTATTATTTTAGCGAATATTTAATAACGTCTCATTACTTAATTGAGAATTGTAAAAGAACTTAAAAATGAGACTAAGTTTGTATTTCAATTTCATAAGTTTGCAAGCCTTAAGCCAAGGTTAGCACAAGAGCACCTTATAATTATAAGCAAACTATACCATGTTACCTTATAGTAGTAGTACCTAGTAGAAGCTCATATTTTTAATGGAAAATGGGGGCAGACGAGCATAGTATATATAAAATAGAATGGACTTTCTTGAGCGGTGTTTCGAGGGTACGTACGACACGGGAACCTTAAAAATGGCATACCACCACTTAGGACTCCGGCTTCGCTCATTTGTCCTCCACTTCCATAAGAAAACCAAGTGGGCTCGAAACTACATGACAGAAGTGAAAACTCCATCAAGGCGAGGTCAATCATACAAAACAAAAGTAAGTTCTGTTCTTTAACATTTTATTCAACATTAACTACTCAAATGTTGTTATTTATTAAGATAATCTACAATATTATATCGAATTTACTAGAAGGACTTAAGTCAGCTTCCGTTATAGTTAATGTTTATTACGAAAGTAACTTATTCTCAAGAAAGTTCCGGCTTAAGAAAAGAAGCCAATACCGACGGATTCGCACGCATGTCCTAGATCGTGTCGCGAATATGTAACACGAGCAGGTGCGGACAAAGTAAAATTGATATGAGCCCGCTCTATCACACTTTCAACAGGATTGTGTCGTATCGTGTTGATGCTTGTATAACGTAATTTTATTGTACTACTGCGTGGCTTTTTTGGAAGGGGCGAGAAAATATCAGAGAGCATGTTTTTATATTTGCCCATTAAACAATACCTTTTTAGCGTTGCCTGGTGTTACGAGGACATTTTTTAAAAAAACACTCAGATCCTTTCAACATCGATGCAAAACCAAATTGTGAGGATGGTCTTATAAATTGTAACACTTGCATGCCATTAGATTCACACAAATTGGTAAGTTTATGTTGGTCGTTCTGTAATAGAATCGAATAACTTGTTAAAGAAATTGTTTTCGTTATTCTTATTAAGTCATCGGCATATGAATATGGTGTGGAGTATTCAAAACAAGAAACAATTTCATTTACAAATATATTAAACAAAATTGGGCCAAGGTTCGATCCCTGCGGATCCCTATACCTGACGATACAAAATTGATTGAAGAGCTAAAACTATTTATGGTATCTACCTGCTTCTCCGATTCAATAGCTTCTGATAATGAAGAAGTGAAACTAACCAAATAAGTAGTGGTGAACCTACAAGGCAAAAATCCATGCTATCAACAAAAGATTGAAATGCATTGGAAGGCTAGGAAACATGTTAGGCTAGTTGCACTATTTTTTATGAATGCATGGCACACTGTCAGATCCGCACGTTTTGCAACATCGAGACCTTTTAGCTTTTAAAGATGTCGATCTGTTTTATTTCAATGTTTGCAATATTTGTACTAACATCTAGATAGAGAATTTTTTGTATTTAATATTTATTTGAATCAGCATATACCGAAGTAAAATAACGAGAGAACATATTACAAATTTCAACTCCGCTAGTTGAGGTTGTAACTCCGTTACTCATAGCTGGATATGAGTTAAAATTACTACGTTTACTCTTTAGTCTTTAGGAACGTCCAAAATGCTTTCGGATTTTTGTGAATTTGCTTTTCCAGATCGTCATTAAAATCACGCGTAATTTATTACAACGATTACTAAGTATTCTTTGTTCTATTTGACCCATTGGGATTATTATATTTTTAAATCGATTTAGTATTTCGTGTTTTTCTTTAATTCTTATAGAACTATAACAAAAATCCATGAAGGGTACCTAGTACTCTTAACTTCTTTTAATGGAACATAATCTGTGATTGCAACCTGTAAAATCTAGTAGAATACTTTAACCATTTCATCTATATTATCTAGGTTTCAATATCTTATCCCAATCATTTCCCATCAAGTACTAGTCAATAGAATCATAATCGGTTTTCTAAAAATTGTAATGCCCGAATCCACATTGTATACCACAAAAAGCTATATGGCGTATACTGTTAGAATGGGGCACATCTACAACCTACATGAGTTAATAATGATCAATAGTAAATTATATTTACTTGTATATTATTTTAAGAAGAGTTCAGTTTTTATTGTTTACGCTTAACAACACACAGATCAGTATGTCAGCCTTTGTTGCGACTCGGCGAAGAGTAAGGTTTGAAAACGATGATCATACGAACAAAATAAATTTACATATAAACGAGAAACTTATTTATTTTATGTATAAATTGGTAGCCGTATCAGCCAACCAAAGTGGGTTAGTCTTCATTATAAACTATAGCATAATCATATATTAAGATAATTTCTGTTATAAAAGCAATTTACCGTTATTTTTGGTACCTATTGGTATCATTCGATAGGCATTAAGTGTGCTATCAATGTATACACCTTTCTATGTTTATCAATCTTGATAATAGGTTTATTTTGAAGTAATTTAATCGAGACGTAACCTACGTCTCGATTAAATTACATAATATTCTATTTTCCTAAGCCTTCTCAGTGAATGAGTAAAAGCATCTACAGCAAGAGACTGGGAACATTTGCTGAATAGCAAAAGACATATGTCTAACGTCGAATCACGCCTGCCCCGTAGAGGAATAGGCACAAGTAACAGACCTTTACTTAACAGAAATTCAGGTTTTATTAAAAATGAACCATTACCGAGATAAATCAAACTCTGACCTCAATTGAAAACCACCTTTCAAACTCAAGCGCAGATTTGAACGATTATTAATTGACACGAATGATGAATCAAGTGCCATATCCGTTGTATTTTTCACATGTTGTAATACATTGCGCTGCGTAAATACAACAGTTACAATAATTTCCACAAAGAGTCATCGCTGTAACGAATATCAATCATTATTCACAGTCGTTTAATGAGAAGCGCGTTACTTTCGCAATAGATTGGAAAACTAATCAGTTGTATAGTTCAATCACTCTTGAACGTTCAAAACAAATTATGAGTTCACACAGCTTACGGGACACAAGCTGCGATTTACGTCCGAGACTTGAACTGACGTCCGGCTTGATTGTTTTCCTATGTGGTGTCTGTGGATATTTATTGACTATTAGATGTGCTCCAGACGCATTGTAATGGAGTATAATGGCTTTTGAACCAAATATAGATAATATGGAGATTGACGGACGGTGTGGTCGAGTTAACTAGGTTATATGCATTTGGATTGGAAGATACGATTTCCCTGATTGCTAGAACATCATTATATCTCTCCTCTTTCTGTATGGAGTAGGAGTATAAACTAAATTGGTGGACGCCCAGTTGAATTATCACCACCAGCCAAATATCTATATTATATATATTATTGCAGGCAAATTATCCCCACGAAAATTGCGAAGATCTTCGGGTCTCTTGTATCATCATTTTCCCATCCATGTTAATCTTTGCATCTTAGAGATCTGAGCATATCATCTCCCAGACCAACTCTAAGTTTGACCAGTCACTGTTTCATCTCTTGGTCAAAAGGGGGAAGATGTCTGTCTGACTGTCTGGTTATATCTATGGTTAGAACGTAGAAGTATAAGTGTCAATGCGTCACTCTGAAATTTTGTTTTTCTTGCTTAGTTGTAACACTTTGTAGCTGTACAATAAAATGTTGTACGCTTGGCTTATTAGTGTTTCCATTACTACAACATTAAAGTGTATTTACAATTATTATTATTAACGGATAATCCTTCGGGAGTTCTCAGCTGCTGGATCACTGTGTGTACGTGTCGCATCCTGTCTACATCTAAGAGGCCCGTTGAGCCCTCCAGTATGTAGATGTGTAGTCTGCGATGGCCGCTCAGTCTCTCATCTGGCGTCTGTTTAAGTAACTTCTCCGAGTATTTTCATTAAAGGCTTTGAGAAGCGGCTCTGAATTTGTTTGGCCCACGGTTGTTTTCCCAGCGCTGTTTCCTTAGTTCTGGCATACCTTGTGCCACCGCCGACGCTCTGTCGCAATACTTGAGGAATTCCAAGAGCGTTAAGTTTCCAAGTCAATACGTCGCGTAAGGACGGCTCCTTGGGAAGCTCCATTGCACAGGATGCCAGCTAGATTATGGGTACCACAAGCTTGTGTAAGCATTACTGTGTTTCGGTCTAACGTGCGCCGTAGCTAGTGAAATTACTGGACAAATAAGACTTAACATCTTATGTCTCAAGGTGACGAGCGAAGTTGTAGTGCCACACAAAATTTTTGGGGTTTTTCAAAAATCCTGAGCGGCACTGCATTGTAATGGGCAGGGCGTATCAATTACCATCAGCTGAACGTCCTGCTCGTCTCGTCCCTCATTTTCATAAAAAAAGGAAGTTGATATTAATGTTTAATTATTCGTCGAAAAAAGAATCCTTGAGCAACGCACTGTGAATCAGCGCAAGTAAACGCCACACGTCTTTACCAGAGACTAAGTACCGATATGCTAAGATCCTGACAAACTTTCACTTTCTATATTCTTTACGTCAACATATTCATTGGACGTGGTGAACCACGGAATACAAAACACAATTAATGGAAGTGGCATGCAGATATCGATCGCGTGTCACAGTCGAGCGAGGTCCGCAACATCATCACATCCATTGTTTAACTTATTCCGTGGTATTCACGTCGTCTTGGGGAACTCTATATTAAACTATTGTTAATATTATAAATAAGTTATTTTTAAGGCCTTGCGTTTCCAAAACTACCATTAAGACTAGCCATTAATTCAACCAACGTACATATTGACGATAGCCGGAATTGCTCTCCAATTCAAGGAAAAAACCATTAATCAAAACATTTCTTGTCTTTTTACATTTACCACAGTGTGACATGACAAGAAACTCATTGCCACTTTTTTAAATAAACATTTATAGCTTCATCGTTTAACAAAATACTTAACTACAATAAAGTAATATTTAAATTGATGCAACAAAATACTTAAACATCAAAGTTGCTGTGCCCAGTGCTAAAGCCCTTGAAAATGGGAAAAAGTAAAAAAAAAGTAATAGTAGAATTGGAAAAGGAAAAGAATATAACAAAAATGAAATGAATAATAAAAAAACTGGCGATCTGGGGTCGTGAAGTGAAGGGTGTTATTTTCGGGTAAAAACTGTTTATCTCGATTTCAGGCAAAACTACAAGTCCTATGGAAAAGTTAAATGCAAAGTTGTAGGTGATAAAAAGATCTTAATTTATTTGAATTTAAATATTTATTTTTTCACCTTATTTCGACTCGAATATCGAAAAAGACCCCTATTTTCAATCGAAAATTCATCCCTCAAAATATCAGCTTTTTTCAAAAAGTTGGTGTGCTTTCTGTTCGTTGATATCTCTATTTTCCGATGGTGTAAAAAAATGTACATTACAATGGTAAATGTTTTGGAAATTTAAACCCATCAAAAGGCATTCCAAGGAGAATTCATACCTGTTATTTCGTAGCGGCAAAAATATTCCATTTCTAATGGGTTTCATCCTACTATTTTTGTTTTTGGATTCAAAAATTATCGACCCTGGTCTGAATGTAAATATCCAATGTGAAAAGAAACTATGTAAATTAATAAATAATCACAAGAGTTATTGAGTACAGATGTATTAAACCACACACATTGCAAATAAATAAAGGTATTGTGCGAGCATTTTATAACCGAATATACAAATATATATCTGAAACTGTAACATAACATTTTAAAGAACTTTCGTTTTAAAAACATGAAGCAGATTTTCCGGTAACACGGAAATCTAGCCACTACAAGTAGTGTACGTTCACGTAGGACACGTGGACCAGCCATCGCCTCTTCAACCATAATTTAGGGAAGAGAAGGACCTGCCCCATGGCGCCGTCACAAGCTGCGTCATTTTAGCGAGCACGACGAATCCTGTCACGGGAACTCAACCATAAGTCGTTCATCCTTACCATTACGAACATAATCACAGGTTGCCGTATACATAATCTGTGCAGACACGAATAAATAAAACGTCCATCGCATGAGCGAACTGCATACAAGTGCAATAAAGTGCACTTAACTCGGTAACATTCGCTGTAACTATCCCGTAGCATAACTTGCACATTACTGCTTCCTAATTACTGGCCCGAACCTCCTCCCCCTCAGCTCAGAGCCTCAAATGATACATTGCAGCTTCTGTATCGGAAGCCTCGCGGAGCTTTACAACCTGCAACCGCGAGACCGCGACCGCGACGCGTCCTATACTAAAAAAAAAAGTATGTGTGTACTTATGTATGCACGCAAGAATATTTCTTTGGCCTAACGCAGCAAAAATCATTAAAATGATTTATTCCTCGTTCTATTCTACGTTTTTAGAAAAAACAATTTTATAAAAATCTTGCAGAAAAAGTTTTGACAGTTAATTAATAAATAATGAATACGGCTGTATGGGCTTAAACCCTTTCTTCTTTCTTTCTGTCCTAATAATGGACGAGGAAACCCTAAAAAAATAAAAAATGACGCAAACGTCACAAAATTTTAGGAACCAACTTCAACCTGTTACTTTTGTGTTAAATCGATGCGCGCGCAACTTAAAATTTTACTCTCGTCCTGCGAATTGTACCTACAATGTGGAATTTGTATTTGTGTTATCTTTGTTCATATAATATGAATAAATAATGAAACTTCTTCATGTCTTCTTTTAAATATTTTTTTACATTGCTTACTTCATTATTTTTGTTTCCTCAAATTTGATTTTTAAATGAGGTATGAAACAGACAGACCACTATGCATTCAGTAAACTGATTTAAATATATTTTTGAAGTTAAAAGTTATTTAGCCGCATTGTGCTCTTTTTGGTAGGGGAAAACCTTATGTGATCGCGACACCGACATGCTGATGACTGATTAGTATAAAGGCGCGATTAGTAAATAATAATAAAAAATATATATAAATATTTATAGTTACACACTTTTTGGATGGGTGAAATCTCGTGATTTCGCGTCACCGAAATGCTTATAGCAGTATATCTGTAGCTATTTACATATTTATTTATTTATTTAAATGTGCGTCAACAACACATACACAATACACTTTTAAACTTAAATATTGCACAAAAATAGTTCCAGTGTACGAGTCTATTACAGGTGCACACAACATAAATGAGAATAATTTCTATTGGGCACTTATATATAGACTTTTTTAGAGACACAGAGACTTATACAGTATATAAAAAATATGATAATAAAAAAATATATATGGTAATAAAAAAATATAAATAAATTAAAGAATCACAATACTATAGTTGTAATACCTTAAGTTTAAATGCTATGAGGCTATCGCAATGGATCAGCCCCGGATGTCTCCAAAATATTAACGTTAGTTCTTACGGTGGGTAGATAGAAAAGTTTGTGTTTGCGTCTTGGCCCTAATCTCGGTATGTTTAATGTTATTTTGCTCAGTATATTGGGTGTATCTAGCATGTTGTTGAAAACTTTATATAAAACGTGCAACATTAGTGCTGTGTATATATTATCAGTGAAATTGACTGTATTAAGTGAAAAGATATACTGTGCGTTGTTGAAATAGTGTTTTAATTGGATTATTATTTGAATTGTTAATTTGTAGAATCATTGTACAGCTCAATAGTGAGTACTTAATAAATATACTAATATTTTTAAGATAAAAAAAATAAGTTACAGATATTTAAATTTAATAATAAATCTATTAAAATTAATTAATTACAAACAGTATCGTAGAGATCGCAGTCGGCAGTTAAGTTGCCCATGAAGCTGGCAACGTTACCTCTTTGCATGGCCAAACTTATAATTTGACAGATATACGTACCACACCTTGGGTCACCTGACAAATCGGAAAGACGCCTGGATAACTCTTTTATGAGTTTTTGTGCCGATGAACCCCAAGGACCCATTGTCACCACCCCAAAGGGTACTAATATGTATCAATCAGCGAATGGTGCATATTTCCTCCTTTCCTTTAGATTTTCGGCAATTCCCACCGATTCCCCCTGCCGCACTAGATATATGTTAAATAAGAGAGGGCGCTAGCGTGCCAACACAAGTCGCATTCCACGCCAGCGAAAATTATTTTAAATCCTGGTAATTATTTTGGCGTTTGTAAATTTTCATTATTATTTTAAAATAAATGTCTACCAATAATTGAATTTCTAAATGAAACAATTAATTTAAATAATATGTCTAATGATCGAAAACTCAGTAAATACAAAAAAAAACGACAATCGAGGCGGATTTTACGCGATACCTTAGATTTTCAATCAAACATTTTCATTTCTTACTTAAGTTACCATTAGCCTATTGTATCTTTTTTAGAACACAATGAAAGTACAAAAAGTCTAAGTATTGTTGAAATTAATAATAAAAACGATGCAAATAATGATAAAAATCAACTACATTATAAAAATACTATCCATAAATAATGATAATATATTAATTGTTACTTCAATTGAATTGTATTTATATTGAGCTATTTCAATTGATTTGTCATGATCTGTGAAAATGTTCAAAAAGATAGAATTTAGAACTAACGTCTATATCAAGAATTTCATGCACACTAACACAAAGTGTCATACAAATCGCCAGTGTAAGACGTAGCCTGTCACGCACACTTAAATTATAATCCTGGCCTATTTTTATCAGTTGTCTAACAGCAAGAGACTCTGTCTAGACGTATAAATTACCTAAGCCCATAACTATATAAACATGCATATAATTATACAAATGATTTAAGTTTTCTTTAGTGTTAATTCCGCCAATATTTGTTTTTAAAACAATTCTCGTGCCAGATTTTGGCGAGACAACACATCCTGAGGATGCCTCGTGTAGAGGCGAAACACGTGTCGAATTGTTTTAAAAACAAATATTGGCGGAATTAACACTAAAGAAAACTTAAATCATTTGTATAATTATGGATTTCCGCAAAGTAACGCCTAATTCAATAAATTTTCTATGCATATAGTTGGTGCTCGGAGTGCCAATATTTGTGAAAATCAAATTGATGTTGATAATTTTAATTCAAATTTTACTACTAATAGTTCTAAATTTTCACTTCTATTGTGTATGTGAAAATCTGCAATAACACTGAAAGATTTTATTTATATTTTACTTTACCGGGCTCCTTTGCACAGGATACCGAGAAGATTATGGGTACTAAAACGGCGACTATTTCTACCGATAAGCAGTTTCGGCGCCGAAGCTAGTGAAACCATTGGGCAAATGAGACTTAATATCTTATTTCTCAAGGAGACGAGCGTAACTGTTTTTGGGTTTATCAAGAAACTTGAGCGGCACTACAATTTAATGGGCAGGTCGTATCAATTAACATGAGCTGAACGTCCTGCTCATCTCGTCTCTTAATATCATAAAAAAAATGCCTCATGTTTAAAATGTCAACAATGTCCTGCCCGATCATTCACTGTCCGTCTCATCCATGTGCTCTGTTTTAACATTAAAACGCAGCAGGCTTATGTCGGTAGCGAGCACATGGACCGGCGAGGCAGCCGACCGAGCAATTCCCAGTGCCCGATAATTACGAAGCAATGAGCTATAATGAACACGAGCATCTATTATTTGCCTACTGCGGCCGCGGTCATTCCTAACCTAACTGCTTCTAATCACATGTTTATAATACGCCCTGAAAGCAACATAACGTAATGCAATTAATACAATCACTATTGTCAGATTGGATAGGTGAGCAACTCAATGTATACGAGTACTGTTGTGCGAGTGAGTGCACTCAATACTCATGCTGCACACGCTTCACTTAATTAGAACGTGCAGCACTGCACAACATACCTCGGTTAACATCTCACATGCTTTTATAAGTAATCATTTATCGTACGCATTATGATATCTCTTCAAAGGTCATCCTTATTTTTTTTTTATATGAGATCACGGGATGGGGAGAGGTGAGGCAACCGCCCATCCGGGCGTGCATGTAATATAGGCAATTAGGCAGTGCCTACCTCGTTATGAACCTAAATTAATATAGCACTAGTGTTAAAGTTAATTTAGTTAAATTTGGTTCCGTTATTTTATAACCAAACTTCTATTTGACACCCAATCATAAAAATGTTTCCTTACGCTAGATACTAAATACCTACGGTAAGCAATATTTTCATATTCCAAAGCACAACTACAGCTAATTAGATCCACAGAGCTTACCTAACTAGAAAATCAATGCACGCCTCTGCCGCCCATGGACATCCGCAACAACAGGTGTCAAGAAATGCGTTGCCGGCCTTTGCTTATGCTTTTTTCTTAACAGATACGACTTAGAGTCTGAAGGTCCCTAAGTTCTCCTCTAAGTTCGATTCGGGAAAACCGCAGCCGGTAATTGATTCCACAAAGTGGCTGTGCGAGGCGAGAAATTTCTTGCAAATCGCGCGGTTATGGAATGCCAGACGTCAATGTGATGCGGGTGGTACTTTGCACGTAATGTCCTGTGGTTGAATTCGGCCGCTGGAATCAACCCGAACAGTTCCTCTGAGCACTCCCCGTAATAAATGCGGTAGAAGATGCAGAGAGAACCCACATCTCTACGCAATGCCAATTCCAATTCAATACAGATGAATTAAATTTTCAGAAAATTAAACGAGAGTACTTCGTTTCAAGCCACCGCCTGCAAACTATATAAGGCGCAAATTCGGCCTCGCATGGAATATTGCTCCCACATCCGGGCGGGCGTTCCCCAGTACCAGCTTCTTCCATTTGACCGCATACAACGAAGAGCAGCTTGAATAATCGACGAGAAGTCTTTGTAGAATCAATTAACATCTGCAGTTTTCCCGATACAACTTAGGGACCTTCAAGCTTAGAGCATTCTTCCACCTTAAAGGCCGTCAATGCATCTCTCAAGCCCTGGTGTTCATGGATGGTTGCCTCACCTCTACCCATCACGTAAGATTCTTGCCAATTTTCACTCTCTTTTAAAAAAAAATATACAACAGCATCACCTTATTGCGAGTGTCTGTGTATTGAGTTCAGCCACAGTTAGTCAGACAAATCCCGGCGGATCTTTGACCACTACTCTTTTTGGACGTTTTTGTCGTCTTGATCCGTTTGTCATTACCAGTTAACAAACTCTTCAAAAAATGGTTCGGTTTAATGACGCCTCCATGAAGAGTCGCAAATGAGTACATGGTGCATTAGATTTCTTTCAATGAGCTCGTGTAGCACCAAACATCGGGTTTTGCTTGTATACCTAGCATTATTCAAATAGATCTAAACTCTGTTGTAGATTTTTTCCAGTGAAGGGCTACTAGAGCGAGGTTCGATATTTGACTATGTATTGAATTACTTCATTAGATTAACTTATTTTGACAGTAAGAAAAACAAATGAAAAGTGACTGAAAAGAACATAATACTAACTTGTATATTTTAGAAATGTTACCTTTTTAATCATAGTAATTTACTAAAACCAGCCATATACAAATAGTACAGCGGAAGATATTTTATTACAAGTTTATTCATACTATATATTATATCGGACTAAACTTTCACAACACAAAGTACAATTTTCTTTCTTATATTTTGTACGTGTTGTGACTTTTACGTGTTCTTTAGTACTTGCCGTATTCCTTTTGACATCTGTATTTTAAGAAGTGCTATAGCAAATATATTGGGCAGCAGTAGTAACCAACCAATTCAAAATGAATTAGAATATTATTTAATCGCTGAAAACTTTCGAATGCCGTTTGAAGTCTGCTTTGTCAGTTTCACTTCACCGAATTATTATTTTTGTAAAGCACAGCTTTAAAATAACAAAATCACTTTATAAAGATATAATTTATTTACTTTTATTATAATATGTAAGAACTACTCTCAATTCCAGACGTATTTCATAATCAGATCTGTTTTATTTTGAAATTTAAATCCCTTTCGATCAGCGACTGAGTTCTGAGGTACAATCATAGAAATATATACAAACGAAACGAAAACCATCCCCATTTCATCAAGTCGGAGGACAGCAATTTTCAGGCGGATGAAATAAGAAAAAGTAAGTCAAAGATAGCAACGTATCGTTGTAAGTAGTTACCTTGCTACACTATTAAAATATTTCCCTAGCACGTAATTGCAAATAGCTCAGCAATCGTATACTCTCAAATGACTGTTCTAATCCGAGATTTGTTCGTCAGCCTCGCATCGATCGCTCCAATCAAGACCATATTTGAGGCTTCAACTATTACAAATATCTCGTCCTAGAGCTAAGTAACACAGGCCATGAACCCAAATTTAGACATTTTTACGTGGACGTTGAATTTCCTGTGCCGTTTCCGCTTTGGATGAATTTTATTCCTATTTCATGGCCTCGATCTAGACTTGACTCAACTTAGTCTTGTTTCACAAATAATGTTTTAAATACATTTTCTGTTCATGGAAGAGGAGTACAAACTAGCAAACTTGTGGGTCACCTGTTGCTCAGGCGAAACGCGTGATTCATATTTTACAAACAATATTCACTCCCTATATAAGAGAAATGATAGTATAAGTCGACCCGTTGATCGAAAGCACAACCATACAGCTCAAGCGTCGGAATCGTTACAAAACTGCGTAAACAATACGGCCAACGCAGTAAACACAGAAAGACAGCGTTTAATTGTAATAGCTCCGGCAATATTCGCGTGAAAGCGTCGCTTTAAGCGCGCTCTAAACACGATCTAAATATAAAACACACCAATTGTATTTTCATCAACCTTTTACGGCGCACATTAAACGTAACAACAGCGCTAGTATTCGTTTTCTAGTTGTAACAAATACGAACGGAAACTTTAATAACGTATAATAATGAACATAAGCCGAGACTCAGTGACACAATTGTCTGTCTGAGTGAATTTTACTACAATCTCTCTTTCTACAAATACAAATTAAAATAACGTCAAGATTAAACCTTTTTTTTTTCTTTGATACAAAAATTATCTAGATCCAAATTAGGCATAGCCATAACGATATAATAGGTCGGGAAGAAGTCTTTTAGCATACAGTATGTTCATATAAACTTGTTATAGAATCTCTTTGGCTGTTCTATTTGTATCTGACTGGTTTTGAGTACATTAAAAAGGTTACATGTCAAAAAAAAGAAACAATTTGTAAAATGTTGTTTACAAATTGTTTATTTTACTATTTTTCAATTATTTTTGTGCTAAAATGAGAGAATCTAATAAAGTAATGAAATAAATTAATAATTTCGATAAATTAAGAAAAACATTAGAAAAGAGGACAAAATACAACGCAAGATATGAAATAATTCGGGACGATTATAGACTTAACAGTGTCAGTAAGAATAGCATAAATCCGGGAATTTTAATGTCAAAGATGCACCGGGTGCTGGTCGCCCATTTGTAGAAAAATTCACGCCAATTTTGAAATAGTGCAGCAAGATCGGTAGTTTTATCAGTAGCTACGACATAGCTGAAGAACTAGAAAATGACCACAAAATAGTTTTAACCCCTTGATGAATGAGATCGAAATTTTTGTCCCACACGAGCTCACAGAAAGAAACCTAATTAATCGTGTAGGTACCTACTCACTTATCTGCGATTCTTGGTTAAGAGAAACGGAAATGTTTTTGAAGAGATTGCGAACTGGTTATGAAAAATGGATCACGTACGACAAGAATGTCCGAAAAAGGTAGTGGTCAAAGGTCTGACAGGCTTCACAGAATGTGGCAAAACTCGGGTTAACTCTCACTATGGTGTATGGTGGGATTGGAAGCAAGCTAGATTGACGAGCAAAACCATCGCTTCCGATCTTTACTGCCAACAACTGATGAGAAAAAGCAATCGCCTGATCAATAGAAAGGGTTTATCTTTCTGATCGTGATCACTAACGCCAGACTACAACAATTAAGAGTTTCACTGGGAGGTGTTAATACATCCCTCATATAGTCCTGATGTTGTTGTATCTTCATATTTTCAACTGTAATTCTTTAGGCAGTCAGTGCCGGGTTACCATCAAGAGAGGACTGCCAACAAATTACTTTCGTTAAATCATTTTTTATCAGAGCTCCCTAAATTTCTACAGCAACGGGATCATGTTACCACCTACAAGATAACAAAAAGTCATCGAACAAAATTGCACATTTATACTGTAATTAAATGTATAGGAACTAGAAGAGTTTCTATATAAAGTACGAGAAAACCCCGACCGATTATTTGACACAATAAACAATCCATAAAATGTATATTAAAAACATCCATGACTCTGAAAAAAAAATTTGAACTTATCGGGAGTGTAACCCGGGACCCCTAGGTTAGTAGTAAGGGGCGCTAACCACTGGGCTATATTATGAGTCGTCTTAAAGAAATTATAAGTAAGGGTACATTCTCCAATGGGGCAATATTATTATTTAATAATTATTTTACATTACATTATTCAATCTAGAAAATGTTCGCCTAGTCGAACTAGACACAAAGAGTAAAAATATTTCTAAAGACGAATAAATAAATACTTTATAATTATAATATGATCCTGGTGAAATTATATAAGAGCTAATTTTTTTTTTTTATTTATTTAATAGGAAGCCCACGTTGTATACAATGTGGTCTTAATACTTATGGTATATTTACACATTAATTATTTATATTATTTAACATCGTATGTTAAATAATATAAATAATAAATAATAATTTATGGGTTAACTCGACATGCAATTAATTACTTAATTAAATTACAAGTACTTAAAAACATTATTAACATAATATGACAATTTCTTCGTTTACTTACTACTTATCTAAATTACTTAATAAATTGGTTACCTAAACAAAAATATAAAAAACTTATCACTCTAAACAAAAAAAAAACTAAATTTTATATAAACTAAATTTAAAATATAGCAACTATTATTAAATACGAAAAAAAAACGAATGATATTATTTCATTAAATGATTTTTAATTTTGCGCTTGAAAATCGATGCAGAGTTCCAAAATATGTCCAACTCTGCTATTTTAAATATATTGTTATAGGACATTACAATTCTGTTAATAGGAGCGGTCCTACCTAGGTTACTCTTTGTAATTATTGGCATAAAAGTAATTTTATTTTTAATATGTGACCGTGCATTTTGTCTTGGAACTGCTAACCTTATTCTGTTTAATAAGTTCGGGCTATCAATAGCTCCATTTACAATTTTATGCAAAAAACAGAGATCTATTGAGTTTCTACGATTGCATAGTGATATAGTTTTATAAAGTTTTAAGAGATCGTTGGTATTATTAATTTATTTTAATATATTGTCCTTGTAGGCTAAGTGTCGTAAGATTTTTTTTGTACTCTTTCTATTCTGTCTTTATGCACTTGATAGTTAGGATTCCATACAACAGAGCAATATTCAAGTTTACTTCTAATCATTGAATTAAACAGCGTTAATTTTGTGGATGATCTTTTAAATTCTCTTGTACTTCTTATTATGAAACCTAAAAGTTTAAGAGCATTACTCACCAGATTATCAATATGTGGTATGAAACTCAACTTACAATCTAGAATGATCCCGAGATCATTTATTTGATTGACCGTTTCTAATATGTAGCCATTTATACTGTAATCAAAATTAATATTTCTTATTTTTCTGCTGAAGGTGATACTGTAACATTTCAAATGATTTAATTTTAGATTATTTTCATTGCACCAAACCGAAAGTTATTATATTAGTATTGTCCATTATTTCTAAATTTTTAATTTTAACCTGGTTTAGTGTTTATGTAAACAATATTCATTACCCATCTTTTAAACAGTGCAGAGTGTTGTTCATAAAGTACATCATACATAACTCATTAATTATAGAAAACATATTGATTTTACACAGACTTTACCTACAGAAATTAAATGAAGGTTTGACAGAAACGGCAAACAGACACGCCAAGCAACGGTAACCTTCAATCGGTGCATATTCCATACTCAGACAATACGATATGATACCTACAAGTAAAACAAATATCAAAATATATTATTTACTTCGATTAAAACTTTTTTAGCATGCCTTTCATGATTACAAGGGACTCCTCAACAACCACCTTGAAATACATATTTACATTTATACCTCGCCATGACTATACATTTACGAAATTAGTATTTTTGTAATGAGATATAAATATCTTTTCGCAACTGTCAAGGAAATGTATGTATTGTTAGAAAAAAGCACCCAGGACTACTTTGTATACTTAAAATTGTCATGCCATGTGTATTCAAATATTTAATAAACTTCCCGATGCTATTAAAATTTTGAATATAGGTCCATTTAAAACTCAACTATATGAATGGCTAATAATTACAATTTCTAAATTTAAAAAGTCAGATACAGATCTGACTTTTTAAATTTGTGATTTTTATTTTATTTTGAATCTCGTGTTTAGCTTTGACTACCTATTGTATATTTAGTGTTGATGTTAATATGATGTAACAATGAATTATTATGTACTTGTATAAACATTAGAATTTTATTATTATATAATGACGTGGAGCCGATGTAATTTGCATGCCCTTTTTGGCTAACACATTAGTGTTGATTCGTATTGTATTTTTTGTTAACTTTTATCCACATATTATGCACTTAAAGAATTATTAGTATTATAATAAATTTACTCAGTAAAAAGTTCTACCTTCCCTGCGTCTCTTGATCGCAATGAATGATCCCGAATCACAGCAATATGTATTAATATCAGAATTCTTGTAACTACTAAGAATAACAAACCTTAAACGCAAGACAGAACTGGTAAGCCTTCCCATTTCAGTATTATACTTTCGGTAGGTGTCTTTCCTATATTCATCGGATGTTTCAACGTTAAACGGCCTGATCATGCAAAAGTGATTTACATTGAAATCTTTAGTACCAATGAAGCATTATGCGGTAATTTCTGCAGCCCGTTTCGAACTTAATAATGACAGCCCTCGTAAAACTAGTAGTGCTAATAGTAATATCAAAGAGGCACTATTTCATCGCCGGCTTCCATATCTCAAACAATAGTTTACGCTATAATCTCCAGCTGTAATGCACACTGGCGCGACGCCAGCAATTATTTTATGAGAAAATACAGCGAAATCTTATCTCGCTGTCGATAAGTTGAGTACATTATAATTTGCTAAGTGTGCAACGTTGAAGGATGCTACTTTTTAAGTTCGGATAAAGGACCAGCAAAGTCTGTTCATTCATGCTTCGATTGTAGTTCTGGTGAAATATGGATAATACCAGTACCAAAATATCCTTTGCACAGGATGCGGGCTAGATTATGGGTACCACAACGACGCCTATTTCTGCCGTGAAGCAGTAATGTGTAGGCATTATTGTGTTTCGATCGGAAGGGCGCCGTAGCTAGTGAAATTATTGGTCAAATGAGACTTAACATCTTAAAAATAAAACATAAAAATAAATAAATCCTTTATTTTGCTAGAAAACATGTTACAATGGGTGTAAATAGTTTTAATTATTAATTCATTTTTCGTTTCATTACAAAATTCTAGTTATTATTATAATTGATTTAATATTAATAAACTCTATATATTAGGTCAATTTAAATTATAATTATTATTTTTAAATGTCATTATTTAAAGACTAGAATTAATATATTTTTAAAGTCAATTTAATTTAATCTAATGTGTCAACATTTCATTTATGGAATAATAACATTTATCCATAAGCCATGTAAAAAGATCCTTTTTAAATCGTTGGACGGGTAATACGCGTAAGCTTGGAGGGAGTTTATTAAATATTTTAATACACATGACATAGCTACATTTTCATATGTTGACATATAAATGTTACATATGTGTACATTCTTATGAATTAAGGTGACGAGCGCAACTGTATTACCGCTCAGAATTTTTGGGTATCTCACAAAAAGAATCACGTATAAAATACACTTCACGATTAATAGCCATTGAACTTATCGATTAAACAATATTGCTGCTATAGTGCGAATAACACGAACTAGAATACGACAACACAACATCCGTAATAGTTGTCGGTCAACACAGCCAGTTGATGCGAGTGGGAGAACAACAGCCGAGCCCTCTTCGAGAGGGGGTGAATATAATTTGTATGTAAGTTATATATTTATTATTTTATTTTATAGAAAAGGAGGGCAAACGAGCGTACGGGTCACCTGATGTTAAATGATCACCGCCGCCCACACTCTCCTGCAACACCAGAGGAATCACAAGAGCGTTGCCGGCCTATAAGGAAGGTGTACGCGCTTTTCTTGAAGGTACCCATGTCATATCGTCCCGGAAAGACCGCACAAGGAAGTGCATTCCACAGCATTGTAGTACGTGGAAGAAAGCTCCTTGAAAACCGCACTGCGGAGGACCGCCACACATACAGATGGTGGGGATATATCCTTACTTGTGGCGTGTCGTGCGAAGGTGGAATGCGGCGGCAGGAATCAGAAGAAACAGCTCTTGTAAGTTAAATGGAAGCTAGTGGATTTGACAACACACTCGCATGTCCCCTTAAACAAATGTCTAATATCAAGTAAGTTCAAGCCAATGGTTACAATAAATCCGTGTTGTCAACTTTTATCTGTTTATCAAAGAAAGCGCAGGCACCTATCAGAGATGTGATTAGATTTCGTACCTAAATGGTATTATTAATATGAATCAAGACGGGAAGCCCGGCGGACGGTTCTAATTATACGCCGCGGGATAATGTTGGGAACGGGCCGTCGTGATGGGATCAGTTGAGGTAATGACGCGGCCGATGAGAAACACCAGGAATGTCCTACAACCGATATAATATAAGGCTGTTTGTTTATGAACTGAATGAAGATAGTTAATTGTTTTTTTTTATGAAAGTGAACCAATGAGCGTACGGGCCTTCTGATATTAAGTGTTCACCGCCGCCTGCATTGTGCTACAACACAGGATCAGACCAAACAAAGGAGTGTAGCCAACGTAGCCTTGAAGGTGTTCGCGCTTTTTTTGAAGACACCGATAACAAACCGTCTTGGAAACAGCTCATTCCTTAGTTTGGTTCATAGCCTTGTCATGGTTACTACTCGGTTAACGGCCGTTTTCAATAACGTATCTCTAGTTACGGATACCGTGCTGTCACCGTTTAGTGATAAGATGGTATCTATCCATAGATATGTTCAATATAGTTTATATTTCAATGTTTTATGTCGATAGGTTGGATTAAAATGTAAATAAGCTTAAAAGCAATGATTTGTCTACCTGAAAACGGCCGTAAGTCGAGTTAGCAAGTCTTTTGATTTACTTTTACAACACTTCTGGGATTACTGGGAAACAAAATTACTAAAGATGTTTCTGTGGTAAAGGTATGATATGTCAAAAAAAATTTTTGTCAATGTTTATTGAAATTTAAAAAAAAAAGCTCGATAAGTTTCTTGCACCCGGTATTCTCATGTCTGAGGCATAAATTTTCCATCAGGTAGTAGTTCATAGTGTTCATTAATTTAATTACCTATTTTAATAAAAATACTTGAATTTGACTTTAACCTTCAAGGAACACAGCTCTCCGAACCGTTTTCTATCTGAACTGTACTCCCGGCATAGAGCTCTGACACTGCGAGTTGTCGGCGGTGTTTCTCCGTTGTCGTTATGAGTCGAGTTGGAGGCAAATAGAGTGCCAAGAAGATCAGCTTACTCTTTTACCGTATGGGCCAGGGTGTCATGCCAGCGGCAGAACCACACGTTGGGTTTAACTTGAAAGCATAGACGAGGTGCTGAAATTTCGCGATTTGCCGCTATAGAATCTGGAGGTACGGTCCTAATACTCTTTAGAATATTGCAGATCGGAGGCCTGTTTAGTATTATTATTTTGACGTTATAGGTTTTGAAGTAGCCATGCTTGGTCGAACTGATAGAAAAAATTTCTCAAAGTGCTGGTAAGTTTTTAAATCAAAAATGCTGATTTACAACGCGCGAAAAGCAGACGAAATTAAAGCTATCGCTGTGATTGCTAATGAGTTGTACGTTAGCAAGGTCGGCGGTAAAAAGGTCAATAAATAAAATGGTAATAAAACAAATAAAATTGGTAGTGTGTAAGTAGTGTAAGTAGCAAATCTCTCAACGAGTCTTCACTGTACCCGATCATCACTAAATAGACAAACGATACAACTTAACATGGGTACAAGTGAAAGCTCAACTAGAAATGCATCTATAGAGCTTGCGAGGCTTAAAGATAAAATTGCAAATAATGAAGCGTGTCCTTGTGACCTGTAGAAAGCGGAGGTCGTCTATAGAAGCCACGGAGCTAATATGCCGACAGATGCAAATGCCACCGATACGTGGCCCACTTGCAATCGAACTACCAAAATATACTCGCACTTGTGCAAACTATAAATTTTAATACTACGCTGTAACTTGACTTTAAGATAGGGGGTAAAGGGACAGTAAATACAAAGCCTGCGACGTATATTTGGCTACCGTCTGATATAGGGCGAAGTATATATTACATGTTTTTCCAATAGATTATATGAATATTATTAAATACTTTTGATATACCTACGAAGAAATCGTTTTACACCTTATCAGCTTTCATTAATACCTTCTCGTTTTTATAGTACCCCTCTAGTCTATTTGTTTTTCTAGTTTAAGGGTTTCATTCGGATGGACCGTGTTATAACAAGACCGCTATAAATAAGCTGAAAGTTAATTAAAGCCGAGCCGAAAGCGTACGTATCGGTGAAGGCCGGCCCGTGAGCTGCGCGACTCGTAGAGTTAGCTGCTCACACCGCAACGTCCGGCCGCTACTATCTCTCCCTTTCTCTCGGGTTATCGCTCTCTCTCTCCGTCCTTCGGCGGCTCGTTCCTCTTTTTCTTGCAAGGTTAAGGTTACGTCAGACGTGTTATGTTATAACCGTTGGGGCGCACTCCGGCAAGTTCAGTGTCTCGTCGAGAGTGGTCGCGGTACGACCGAGCTCGCGACAACCCCGAGAACTGTGCAGCCTGTGATAGCGAACAGTGAAGTTCATCAACTGGGTGTAAATTGTTTGAACTTTAACGTGAAGCTCCACACTCTAAGTTCGTTTTGCAAATCGCTGTTTATTAAGGTAGGTTTGCTTTTTTGGAAATTTCATATTAATTAAAAATAAATTTTCACAATTAGTAAATTTTTATTTTTATGGGAAAATACCTAATGCTGAGGTTGCCTCGTATGTCCCGTTCTATAACAGGTCTATTAATATTGATTGTCAGTTCCTGAGCTGAGTTTATCTTGCACACTCGTAACTGGATCTAAAACATAATAATACTAAGTCGTTCTGGATAACATCGGGTTGATGCCAAG
Organism: Leptidea sinapis; assembly: GCF_905404315.1. NCBI lineage: Eukaryota > Metazoa > Arthropoda > Insecta > Lepidoptera > Pieridae > Leptidea > Leptidea sinapis. The sequence continues at coordinate 10,443,733 of NC_066272.1, forward strand.
AGGTTGTTAACCGTTGAAAAATGCACAAAAATTTATAAATTAAAGATGCGGCTTGAACTTTGTACACGGCGAGGAATTCAAATGAACAATTGTTTAAACAAAGTTTGTTTCTCACGCGACACGTCCTAGCGTAGTATTACTGGAAACAATTATTCCACCATTCCAATATTTATAAAGATACGTGGGGCGTGATCATTTATGGAGAACCTTTGATTCGAATGTAAGGATTGATAATTTAGTATTTATATAATAAATATGGCTGCACGTCACGTTATCCCGTTAGGGTTGGTGGCCATACACTCGTGTCCAGTGCGGCCGAGAGGCTACGATGCGCAGCGGAATAATAATCGTCACGCTTCGATTGCCGTCGAACACATAAACAATCACAAAATAAAGACGCGAGCTTAAATATATAGTAATTTTTAGCGCTATACATATGATTTAATTTTTTAACAATTTTATTCCACTATTCGAATACACTCCCGTGAATTTCCCGTGATATTCTTAGTTTTGTAAAATAATATTTATTAGAATCATCCACGGAAAACTGCGGAGTTGTGCGGACAATTCAAGAGTTTGTAACTTTACTATAATTCTATTTATATTTGAAGTCTAGATTGGTTTAAAACGTTAAAAAAAAACACTTTATTATTTATACCACCACCTTATATAGATTCACTACTTTAGCTATAAAAATGAGCAACATAGTAACATACACGCAAAACTGGACCATTTAATGAAGCAAAATGCTGCTATAAAGATCTTAAAATAGTTCGCACCGCAATCATAAATAAGTAAGACAGTATTCACAATAAGTTTATCACCCTCATCGGCGGTGCGGAGTAACGTTCATATAAAAGAGTTAAACGCGTGCGAACACGGGCCGGTCGTTATCGCGTGGACACGACGCGCAAATGTGATTAAAACAACGAAAATTGCCCGTTATCGAGATGAAGCAGCGCCCATCTAATTTGTATCTGTTTAACGATAGCGCGTTTAACACTTAATTTTGTATACAAAGTATAGTAGAAGTTTACAAATGTGTGCTATTTATAAAATGTGTTCGTTACTAAAATAATAGAATCAAATGAATAAAAAATTGAGATGAAGAATTTAAAAAATATTTTGATTAAAGCAATTCGGGGGCTGGTGGCTCCGGACGGCGGCACAGCATTATTCTCTTGAAAAAAAAAGAAAATAGTAGCAAATAGTTGTTCCCAAAGGTTTTAAATAAACTGTAACTGGCATTATCCTTACCAACTAGCAATAATCGTAACCCCTCCATCTTGCAAGCCCTAAAAAGTCTAACAATGGCGGGGTCAATAGCAATTCACACAGAACTGTTCAACGAACTTCACATTAACCCTATTCTGAAAATCTCACTGGGTGAACTTGTATAGCAGGTAGTTAGGTGCAATCGAACAATAGCGCAGTGATGGTAACACGACGAATGTATCAACTAGCTGACTGGCGCGCGGGATTACCTCTAGCGAGATGATCTAAACGTTATAAATTGACACTTGAAGTTATGGCACCGTTTAAAGAGCTAGCGATAATTGATAAGAATTACTATGAGTACAAATTCAAATGTTTTTATTCAAAACAAGATGTGTTATCACTTATTGAAAATCAAAAACTACCACCCATTCGAAGAAGTAGGTATAACTCAGATCTGAGAAGAATGGGCGCAATAAACTCAGCAGGCTTCTTTTTTTTTTATAAAAAATATGATAACGAAGTAATATCGTACAATTAAACTTATTATTTATCAGCCCGGGGCGGTCCCTCCATTCTCAATCTGTAGTTTCATTAAGAAAGATATTTATGTTATAGTAACCTTTACCACACAAACGCTTTTTAATAATTCTTGTGAATTTCGTAGTACATCTGTTTTGAACATTTTCTGGGATCTTGTTGTAATAACATATACATCGCCCCAGAAAAGACTTCCTAACTCGACTTAGCCGAGTATGACAGAGTTATGACAGTTTCTAGCAAATTCACTTATATGCCTATGTACCTGCATGCATAACGTTATCAAGAATATATTGAAATAGAAAGATAGAGATTAGATTTTAATTTCTTTAAATTTTGGTCACAATCATTCTTTATTACAGAATCCTTTGTAATAGGAAAAGAACTTAGTAAAGTACCAAATATATTGCAGACTCACTTGATAAACGGTACATTCTTTACAATTTCAAATATTATAAAAGGCTGAAATATAATTACAATTTATTTGAACAGCAGTGTACCTACATATTGCTTTAAGAATGTCTTATAGCAATAGATTTAGCTAGGCTGAGATGAAAAGTATATTCGATACATTAAATGACACTTTTTTATTAATATGGCACAAACAAAAACAATGGATAGTCTGACAGTTAAAGTTAATAAGTAAGAGTGAGCGAGGCCTTGTAGTGATGGTCCGCGTGACCTCGATATAACTAACAGGTCACGTGACCGCGTGTCCCCGACGACGCGACCGCGACACGCCACTCTCACACCAATGAGAACAAGGTAAGATACAGGGAATACAAAAAAGTTTGTGTGTACTTAGGTATGCACGAAAGAAGTTATACTTCTTTGGCCTAAAAAGCAAAAATCCTTAAAATTATTTATTCCTCGTGCTGTCCTACGTTTGTAGAAAAGAACAATATTGTAAAACTTGCAACGATGGCTTGACAATTAATTATTAAATAATGAATACGGCTGTAAGGGCTTGAACCCAATGCCTATCCTAACAATGGACGAAATAACCATAAAAAAAATAACGAATGTCGCAAACGTCAGAAAATTTTAGGAACCAACTTCACCTTGTTACTTTTGTGTTACAGTGATGCGCGCGCATCTTAAAATTTCACTCTCATCATGTTTTCATAACGCGCAAAGAAATATACTTTAAAAACTTAACGAATCCGCCAAAATGAATTCATCACATGTATTTTTAAAATAGTGCATCGTTTGAATGTGAGTTTGTGTGTGGTACAAGTAACAGGCGGACGCTACACTGTAGCTCGCCGCCCGCCTCTCAGCTGACCACTCAGTGACGACATATTCAAATTCATCGATTGTCATCATTGACGTACAATAAACAACTAGAGTCACAATCACGCTCATAAACTGTCTGAAGCAAAACTCTGCCTACTAGGCGCGTCTATTAGGCAGAGTTTTATACAATAGACTTTGAATATTACTGCCACGAAATAAGGTGTTAATTTAAATGAATGTTTTAATGTTCTCATAATAAGCGATTGTGACTCAGTTGTTATCAAGTAATACGTGAATGATTGTCATTCATTATCGCGTTTAGTTCATCGGATGTGGTGCCGCATACCACGCGCGGCCCTGTCATTTACCGAAATATAAATAGCAACAAGTTTTTTTTCTCTCTCTCTCTCAATTTGAATAACAATATATATAAATAAATTTTTACGTGTGGGTTTAAATGAACTTATGACCCCAATCAATGTGAAAACAAATTATCGTAAATTATTTGATATTGTTAGATAGCATACACTACGTTTGTAGCGCCCCGTAGCCACGACTCAAACTTGACCGGAAACTACATATGTGTATAATCGATATTTACATATAATTTAGGAGTTATTGCAATAAATATTGTTATTATAATATTTCATTCCTACAAGCTTATAAAAGATTATATGAATAAAAAGTTTAACTTTATCGCTATGCATAAATATAGTTAATCGGTTATTACCAACAATGTGGAATACGGGACGAGCTGTCGAGGAGCATGCTACCATGGATCCAACAGGCTTAGTTTCCATGAAGGATTCTAATAACACAGCGCGGGTGAACAACCTTCGTAGCGCTACCAGCACGCCTAGACAACTTTGGACAACAACCTTCACAAATCAATGTTCTGGCCCGATCGATTTGGAAACATAAAGAAATAGTCTGAAAGCGCTTCGTCATCAAATTATATTTGAATGTATTGAAATTCTTCGAGAAATCGACGTCAGGTTCATATCAATCACGTATCCACTGTAATTTTCCTTTTTGGCCTGGTTGGGGCACAAAAAGCAAAAATCAAAAACACTCTAAACGGGCATCAAACCAAAAATAAAGACATTGCAATTAACAACAACACATGAATTACAAAAAGAAAAAACGTAATTATCAGAATACTATAAAGTGAACTTTAAAAAAATATGACGGTGGCTAAGATAAAAAGTACCTAATACAGTTTTTCAACCGTCCACAAAAAATCGTTCTATAAATGCATAAGACTTATGATTATCAAGTTTCTTCATAATGTTGTTAGGTATGTGGAGGACGACACAGTCGCATAGCTAGCCGGTGGCCGCCGCCGCCGCTAGATCCTAAAGCATTTCGCAGGGCAGGTGCGCGCCTGGCACAATGGGAGCCCGCTACAAGAATAAATGTTGAAGTATAAATCATGTGTGTTACTGTCACTGAGCACTGCCTTCTATGAATTATAAGAAACTTACTTGTGTGTTCTGTCTGTGACCGGACGTTGCTAAATACCTGTGGGGTGTGCTGTACGATGATGCTTGGTGTCTCAGTTCAGAGCTTGAACATTTTGTGTTAGCTTTACACAATGGCAGGCGACAGTCGTAAAGTTAAGTTTTTATGATAAAATCAGGTATTGCCATAGGCTAGATAATTAATTGCCACATAAATGTTCCGAGTAACAACTGGGTTTATTGCGAAACCCTTCTCCGTTATGTTTATTTACCAGGTAACATATAGACAGCTGCATTTGGCAAACTAAAGTTAAGTTTTTATGACAAAACTAGCTGACCCGACAGACGCTGTTCTGTCAATAGAATAAAAATGATGATATCTCAGGAATATAATAGTCGAAAGCCATCGGAAATTAATAATTTTATAATATGATTTTGTAATATATATAAGGATAAATATAGTATCTGTGTATACAGCTTTTGTATTACCGCTTAATTATTGCCAATTTTTAAAGTACTAAGATGGATATAATATGTTATCCTTGGGAGATAGAAATATGCCATCGCTTTAAAATCACATATGCCAAAACTTTTCAATTGTAGAACTATGTAAGATTCACAATTCCACAATACATTATTTTGTAATATCCCAAAGGGTTTAAGACAGCGTTTTCGTTGAAAGCTCCAAGGCGGCTTATTTTAAACCGACACTTCCAACAAATATCGTTAACAAATATAAAAACTTTGTAGAGAATCACGCCATCCATTGGTGAAAACAGCATGAAAATCGGTGGAGTAGTTTACGAGTTTATCGCGAACAGACAGACAGACGCGGCGAAGGATTCCGTTGTTCTATGTGTAGTGATAGATGTTTGTGTCATGTTTGCAATTGTCAAAAAATTCGGTTGAGGCAAAAGGAAATGAATGTGTATGTCACAAGTTTCATTTCACCGCGAGTTAAACTAAATTACATCTAATATATAATTCTTATTATAACTAATAACTTTTATAGTATGGCGGAGTATCTGTCGGCCCACTATTGCTTGCCCCACTTTCTGGAGTCAAGTATCCGCTTTGTTCCTTTTCAAGAAAAACAAAATGAAGCGCCGGGGAGTTAACACGAGGGCCGCATCGAGTTGCCGGTTCAATCGATTTATCATCGTGATTTCAACCGGAAAACGTCCACTGCTCGACTTAACCGAGTGTGAGTGGGCATATGAAAATAAATAATGTAAACTAGACGCGCCTTCAATATGGGATTCCCATTGTAATTTTGTATCAAGAGTAATGCTAAAAAATATAGCAGATTTCATAGGTTTTATCACCTCTCCGTTTAACAAAACACTCGGATCTACATTTTTGACATTTGGTAGGGTAAAGTTCATTTATTTTATTTCTGCTATTTAACATTAGGTTATAAGCGCTAAATAACTACACCGTGTCCGATAGAATATCGTTTACTTCGTTATACATAACTTGGTTTCTTTTCACTTTGAATATCAGTGAAGTGTCAACCACAAACAACCTTATCATTTTTTCTACAATGTGAGGTAAATCATTTAAGTAAATAAGAAATAGGAAGGGACCTGGAATAGACCCTTGTGGTACCCCCATACTGAGAGCAGTCCCAGGAGATCTCCTGCCATTCATAGCGATCCCCTGATGTTTTATATGTATTAATTTATGAGTGTCAAAATAAGTAAGCATTTGCCTTAAAATTATTTTTTTTAATTTTTCGACAACACTGAAACAGGACGATAGTTATTTGGGTCAGAAGTCCGACCCGACTTAAATATTGGTGTAATTTTGATATATTTGAAAAGGTTTGGAAATACGCCCTTTTTAATTAATACATAAATTAAAAACTTTTTCATGATATGGTGATATGACATCATATGGGGCATTTGCAGCTTCATAAAGTCAATATTCTTCTGAAAGTTTTGATAATTTCTGCAAGGCTTGTAAAACTGAAATTGAAATTTTGTTATTCTCCAATCTCTTCCCTCGAAATCTTCTTTGTCATTTCCCAAAAGAAGTGACTCAGCAACACTAGTGGAGGAGACAAGAGTGTTTGTGATAGAAACCGGAAGGTCAGGAAAGAAATTCTCATTCATATAGGTATCGTTCATTCGGATGACAGGCTTTTTTTCTTAAAATACAATCGATGACGCTATTAAAAGGTACACCCTTAAAATAATGAAAAAACGAAAATAGTTTATTAGATTCTTACGCACAGTACCAAAGCCCATACAAAAAACTACAATAGTGATACGTGAGACAATTTCCAACGTGACATTAAAGTTAATACGAAACTCACCGACGCAGAGATCATATTATAAAAAAGCAAGAAAAGTAGGTCCCAATCTCGCAACGCTAATAAATAACCGTTAATTGTTCCACATTCTTCAAGCACCATCCGGCGAAAATTTACGTCTACACAGACTTGACACTAAAAGGAGATGAACGCTAGTATTTTGCGAAAAAAATAAGGAAATATGGAGGCGTGGGTGCCGATGATTCAACGTGACACGGTTACAATGGCCATAACTAACGTTTCTATTTAAATAACACAGTGTGTTTAGATTCTGCTTACCATAAAAAGAAAGAGGTGTTTAGTTTAAAGATCCGGGTTATTCAGCTTCCTACATTTTTAAATATACAACAATATTTATTCGTTTCCCAAGGATACCTCTATTTGAACCTTAGACACATGTGTTCCAGGGGTTCTTAAACAAAAAGCATCGAACGGGGCGCTGTTAATAAGCCAAGCACATTTATCTCTTGGTACAAATTTAATTTCATGTTGAATCTAATCGTTTTTCCTTGGGTTTATTGCCTCCGTCCGGATAGTGTATTACAGCCGAACTCGATAATCATAATTTATATCAGAGTATTTGAACGACACTATCTATCTATCTACTATCTATCGCAGCTTAGCAGATTGAATTAGCGTGGAGAGCATCTCACTGCCAGGGACATAGTTAAGGCTGTAGAGGAGTAGAGTAAGCTAGCTAGATTCTTCACAAATTAATAACCAGCGATATACTCGAATCGACTAATAAAATCGCTAATGGAACGGTACTGGTAGCGTGTGTCGCATAACGGCCTGTTGCTAGCGCGCTCCCACGGCGGCGGGCGCATTATGCAACAACCTGTGGCGGCAGTCGCCGATCACAATGGCAGCCATTGATCGCGCTCCAGATCAAGTTCAGGTGTATCATCTATGATTCACTTGAGATATATGAGCGTGGAGCGACAGGCGCACAAGTGCATTTTATGTTGTTCACATTTAACTTGATATAAAACATATAATCAATTAGGCCAAGAACACTTAAAAATAAGCATTCGAAATAAGGTACATCAAAACTATTTTAAATATTATTTACACGTTTGATAATCGTGGAAAAATTTATAACAACGTAGTGTTGGTAGGCCCCCACAATATGGACCGACGATCAGGTTAAGATCGCCGGAATACGTTGGATGAGGGCAACGTAGGACCGATCGTCGTGGAAGTCTTTGGGGGAGGCCTTTGTCCAGCAGTGGACGTCTCCGGCTGATGATGTAGAAGAAGATATACACCGTAGACGATACTTTAATTTTTAAATAGATTTTGTCATAAATTATCTATAGTTTGTTACATTTTTAAATTTCTGAAAATTAAAAGTTCTTGGTTCGAAAATAAAATTGTCTAGGCAATTTCATAGCTTCATGCGCATAGCTTTCTAGAGATACTGTTTCTGCAATCAGTGGATAGACATCATCAGCATATCTATGACGTAGCCAGATAGATGTCTGATGTATTATATGAACAAATAGGCTGGAGTTGTCTCCTATCGAGTCTTAGTTACAAAATTTAAAACAAATAAATTGTAAAGCCTAGACTGATTGCCGTGAACATCGGCGATTTTCATGTTGAGATGTCCACCAGATGTAGTGCACGTGTATCATTTTATGATCATTTATGAATACGGTCATTGAGTGCCATAACAATATAACAAATGTATCGACCCGGTCGACTTGCTTCACTGCTCAAAATAAAGCAAAATATAAACGAGAATCCAACGTGAGTTGCGAGCTAATTTTGAATTCAAAGGGATTATTTACGGTCGAGAAATAAATTATAAATTCCTTTAGTTGGTACCTATATATAACTTAGACATTTAATATTAAGAGATCATTGAGCTCGCCATATTAATGCAACTGCAGAAGTAAGTTGATACGAGGCATTATCAAGAATGCCCGACCCCTGCTCGAGTCAAGTATGTCTCCGTGGAACTCTGCGGACTATGTCCCACAGCTGTTAGTATGTGACCCACATATGAGCGACGTTTGTCTGCTATTCGGGCGGAGCGACCGCGGGCGTGCTGTGAATGCGGAATGTCATTTACTCCAAAGCGCCGCTATTTTACACCGCAGCGCAGCGCAATGGTTAACTTCATCGTACAATTGTACGACTTGCTATTTACTCTAGCATTCTCAGATAACTGTTGCTGCAAATGATCTGCGAGTGTGTAGACAATGGCTCCGTCTCAATAGAGTTACCTGCGGTTGTTGTAGTGCTAGTAGTTGGTTTATCTTTCATATTATACTCAATGCGTACTTTCATAGTGTTCAATTTCAATACAAAGCTCGTTAAAACAACTGCTAAACAAATTAGCAGGAAATAAATTATCCGATAATAACATAACTTAAAATGATCTTTTGTTTTATTTGACTAATTTATTGAACACTCTTAAAGACAACTCGCCATCAATTTTCAACATTGCAATTAATTTCATTGTCAATGAATTTTTGAAGTAAAACTTGTTTAGGCGTCACTTGAAGGTAACACAGATTGTGAGGTATTTTTAATGAAAACATTAACAATATTGCATGTTTACAAAGTGTCATTTAATTCAAAATTATTTAGAAATTGGAAAAAATAGGACGAGATTCATAATTTTGATAAAAAAAAGAGTGCGCGAGTAATCTTTACGGCCGATTGAAGTAAAACTTAATATTGTAACTGAAAACATTACTGAGCAATTGAACAATGTTTTAAAAACATTTTAAAATAAATAATTTGGAATTAAATGATAGTTCGTAAACGTGCAATATTGTTAATGTTTTCACTAAAAATACCACTCAATAGTCAAAGAATGCACCCGCAAGTTCTATCCTCTAATGGCTTCCTGAAAAGCCGCAGTCACATCATTAAGTCGGAGTCGGGAGCCACAAGTACGAGTTTCTCTTAATGAAGTTTGTGTTCACTGTCGAAAACAGTTAAAGATAACATGGCGGTGCGGTCGTGACGATGGGTCGCATCTCGCACTGGCTCACGTACCGGTAACGAGTGCCGACAAGATCCAATGCTAATTGAGTTCAGCCTCCGCAAACATTGCTGTTTCACTGAAATTCGTCAACGAACGTAACAGCATCACGATAAACTCGCGCCATTTAACTGATAATATCCGGACGACTGAGCCTTGCTCGGATTTTTAAGAATGTACAAAACTTGAACAAAAAATAACTATTACGACATCTGGATTCGAAGCGGAGCCCTCTGCTTTCCGGATCACCCAATGTCCCATGAGCTATTTTAGTCTCGTATATAGTGGCGAAATTTACATTAATACACGGATAAATTGAAACCTAGCTAGATCGATTTATCGCCCCCGAAATCCTCTGTATACTAAATTTATATATATATAATAAGAATTGCTCGTTTAAAGATATTAATATGTGACCGCAGTCAGCTATTCTTAGAGCCTCACCAATAATTCTAAGCTAATAGTCAAGTTTTAGACTACATTACCGCGTTTTGTTCTAAGCCCTAAAGGTGTTTAGTATTTCGCACGAGAAAGTGAATTACAACACTAGAATTACAGTGCAGATTTGCTCTTGTAAGCGTAAACTAAATTATGCCTATTCTTCGAATACAATCAGTATCACAACCACGGTTTGCTTTAAGTATTGCACTTTACGTTGAAGGCATTAAGCAAAAAATGTATTATGCATATTCTATATACTGTAATATTAATGTTGTACAAGCTGACAACTGCAATGCTGACTTCAATCAAGATGTTTTTATCTATTTCTATTTGATTTCTATGATTACTATAACATGTATTGTTTTCGAAAGCAAACTTTCAGATCCTTTACAAATTCAGTATAGATTTAAGTGGTTATTGTATAGCACTTTGTACGTGTAGATTTCGTTTCGTTTGATTTGGCTAAAATTATTTCGAAAGAGATCGAATAAACATATATTTTTGGACCATCCAATATAGCATCTGCCCGTGACTACTACCGCGTGGAATTTGGATTCCATCGCACTCCTCGAGAGCTCTTCTGCGGAATTACATATAAATGTGTCCTTTTCTGTTCCCTTATGTACTAATATGCATTGTGGTCGGTCGAATAGTTGACGTGTTAAATTTCGCAGACATAATATTAAGATCACAAAGTTTAATTACATTTAGCAGCACAACAGAACTATCGTCTGGAGATATCGTCTATCCTTATCGAAATAGTGGCAATATACAATTAATGAGGAGTCGTTGAGTACAGTCTCAGGCAACAAGAAATGCGAGCTATCGCTAATGAGGAATGTCTAAGAAAATTGTCGCGCAGGGCGCAAGGGCGCGCTCCGTCGAGGGATTTACCGGGGGGCGGGGAAAACGCTTAAGTCTCACAGCTCGACCTAAGATACCATCGCTGCTGCGTGCAGACCGACATAATTGTCATTGACGTGTGCACTGGTCACTCCAAGCACTGTTGTACAAGTACTTGTAAAGTATCATCAAGTTAATGTAAAACACGTGCGCAGATCACGGGCGAGATGTTGTTCAGCCTTAAGAATGCTTGATGGAGATTCACAAGCAGAATTCCGACTTTTATGAATAGAGGCTCTGTTTTGTTAAACGGAGAGGTGTTCAAAACGATGCAATCTACAAGTATATTTCTTGATTTCAAATTATAATCTGGCCCTTATATTAAAGGATCTGCTAAAAGACTTAGTTCTGCGTATATCAATGCTGCAGAACTCAGTCTATTATAACAAATAATATTATATTCTAGCGTCCAAAAGATGAGATAATTAACTGACATAGATAGGACAACTAGTTCGCCAGTATTGTATCCTAAACGATCCAACAATATATTATTACTATGGGTCAATGCAGCCGATATTAATCTTTACCATATTTGTGCTGCGAAAGAGGGATATTCACACTACTTATAACATAGATCCTAGAGAAATTTGGAGAGAAAAAAAGAAATTAACATTTTAACTATAGGCAATAGTTAATATATAATTGATAATCTTATGTATGAAATGTGCTTATGAACTTAGGAAATTTTCAAAAAATTCACATAATCATAATGTTAACACCGAGAACAGACATAAAACTTAATGCCTTTTATTCGGTTAAATCGAGATAATAATTCCTGCTGGGCGATGTATATGCTTTAAAAACATGATCCCAGAAATTGTACACAACAAATGTTACGAAGGAAACAATTGTTAAAAACATGTGGTAAATGTCACTATAGCAGATTTTCTTAATGATACCATAGATTGGGAATGGAGTTCTTCCTAAATCCCGTTTCCGTTCTTCTCAAGTCTAACGCATGCATTTTTGAATGTGCTTTTGAAGTTCAATAAGTGATTTCAAGAAATTCTATTTTGAATAAAAATATTCGAATTTAAAACCTTTTGTTTCTCACAAAAATCATCGTAAGGTATTGAACTGTCTAATAAAGAATGGAACACGTTTGAGCACGGGATAGTTAATTGCGGGACAGTCATTAGAAGTGTCGAGTGCGGGTGCAGCCAAGGAGGTGGAGGTGTGTAGTTGGCAGTACGACGGACGTTATCTAATCGGCAGTCGCGACGCCGGTGGGCGGCCACTCGAGCAGGCAGTGTCGCGGGCCTGATAGCGCGCGGCCCACACGCCAATTATGTGGGAAGACAGTCTCGATTTTTCGCTTGACACAACTTAACAAAGATTGGTACCTACCTACCTATTATGGCTGGTTCACACCTGGTCGAGTGCAGATTTATTGGTCGATTCGAATATTACTAAATCAACACGACACGTTTATCATACTTAGATCATTTATTCGTCTAGACTCTAGATAGACTTTGAAAGCTTGGAAAAAAATTGAGCTAAGAACTAACATAAGTGTCGCACAAGCCGCGAGTGTATGACGTAGCTTGTCAAGCTTAAGTCTTACAGCAAGAGACTCTATCTAGACGTATAAATTATCTAAGCTATCATAGTGTAAAGATATATATTCTGATTTATTACAAAAAGTTCAAGTGCAAGAAAAACAAAGAAATAAGATAAACTTATTACGTCACGACAGTGTAATATTAACTAAGTATTCCAATTGATTAATTTTTAACCCTTTTATTAACTTCATGAAGCATCAACATAATGGAAACAGTAAACGAACGGTGTTATTTGGCATAGTGTCTGTATCTAATAGTGTTCAGCTTGATACATAAATGTTTCCTCAATGTTACAATATCACAAGTTCACGACTCGATCATTCGTTCAATATTTGGTACCGATCATTAGTCACCTAAACTTAACAAAATATTGACCATATATATTATATATTGACTACAAAACCGTATTTCTACAACAAAATGTAAACGGTACGACAAATAATTTTCGCGACTGTCAATTAATCCGCTCTTGTGTTTATCTCTTTCCATTGTTCGCCGATACACATAAAGTGTTGGGGTAACAGTACATTTATTTGTAATACGTTAGGTACATTATTTTGCTACATGATTCGCATTCCCTCTTAAATTGAATTTATCATCTTGAGGTATATTTTATGTTTCTTTTACATATTTCTCGTAAAGATCAGTTCTTGATATAACATTGCGTTCAAACTTTGATTTTGTATTTTACCTAGGTACCGTAGCCCTTGCTACATTATACAGCACATTGAACTTACCAAAAATAGTTCTCATAACTGAATTTAAATTTTATATAAATTTAACAAAACCTAGGCACCCGTAAAAGATAGGAAAACACCATTTAATTTGGCCCTTGCTACAAAATAGATCACATGGAGGTTATCAAAAACTGTCCTAATAATTTAATATAAATTTTATATAAATTAAACGAAACCTAAGCAACCGTAAAATATAGGCAAACACCATATAATTGGCCCTTGCTACATAATAGATCACATGGAAGTTGGCAAAAACTGTTCTAACAATTTAATATATTTTTTTTTTAAATTTTTTATATAAATTTAACAAAACCTATGCACCCGTTAAATATAGGAAAACACAATATAATCGTCCATCCCTTATTTTCCAAAGACCATTCTACCACATGTTAAGAAATCATTTGAGGAAGCTTAGTGCCGAATTGTAAGTTTGAAGCCCCAATAGTTAAGGACCCACCAATGAACCAATTAGTCATTCAGGAAAAGTGATTGAATATGTAAAGGTATGTAAAGATTGTAGGTATTTTGAAAAAAAAAAACAATATCTTCCGCGCAAAATTCACCTACATTTATTTGAAACTTTACATTTAAAAAATAACGAAGACTCATTCACAACACATTCTGAAAAGCTGGTTAAAAAATATTATGTAATATTCCAAGAAACAAATGGCTTCCTCGACATAATAATATGTAATGGAAGAAATATTCGTATTCCCGTCTGACATAATAGTGAAGCGGTGAAAAGACATGCTTATAATAAATATATCGTTCAGCTAAGGAATAGCCGACATGACAGGTTTGAGCAGAGCTCGATAGTTGTAATAGCAATTATGCAACACATCCATTGATCAGGAGGATCAGAGGGAAAACTGGACATTACAAACATTAGATACAGTTAATAATAAAGTTAATGATAAAGCAACTTAAGAAGAACCGTAATAAGGAGCTCGTAGGGGTCAACTGACATGGCCTATCACTAACAACTACAGTAGACAATTATACATCATTAGCCAATACTTTGCTACCACAATAATTAATGTAAAAGTAAATTTATACGTATGCAGCAAGTAAGTAATTGATTCAATGTCCATATAAATATTCGAATGTTGATGTATGTGCTATTGTAATTTTCTTGACATCATTGGCAATTAAAGTAAACAGAGCTGGGTTTTATGAGCCATAACGTAAGTAAGGCAACAATATGTAGGAAGTAGACACATGAAACGACAAACAATGTGTAAAAAGAGCATCGGGCCGCCAGAGGTGAGCGCACAATAATAACATCTCCGCTTGTTCTATGTTATTACAGTAATGTCAGGTTCCCCTTTATTCCCGGACGTTCAACGCCGTCTATGCGGGAGATGCTAAAAAATAGAAAACTGCAAAATGTCTACCTTGGAACAACTCTATTAGATTTTCTGCTACGCTTTTTGCGGAGATTGCCGACGCTCAGAGCAATCCCGACGCGTTACTAAAAAATTCTTTACCTTGTTTAGAAATAAAAGTTGTTAGAGAATGATGACGAAGCGTGATTTAAATTGAATATTCGCAAAAAACGGATATTGTTTGCGAAGAACAAATTAATTATTAACAAAAAACATCGTGTCTAATATTTGAGCATTCTCATCTCGAAGCACTTTCTTGTTGCATAATTATATGTTATTGTCGTAATGATTTTAATCGCGATGACAACATTAGTGATTTAGAAAGGAAAAGTGTCACAGTATAGTCTCAAGAGAGAAAGCATTTGACATATCGCAAAAGGGAAGAGCTCATGTTCAAGATACAAAGACACAGCCTGAACTCACTTAGCCTTCTGCAACAACTACAGAAAGAACTAGTAGTGTAGTAGTTACACAACTTTTTCCATTGCTATAAATGAGTACTACAAAGTACGAATACGGCGAAGTATTTCCTGATTGAGTTTTATAAATGCGGTGCACTTTTTGATATAAAGAAATGCATCTGCCGAGGCTCTCGCGCCGCTGTCCGGTTTCCGCTATTATTCTGTTTCTTTATTTCACACGAATCTCGACCAGCGATCTACCTAACGGAACGCCACGGATAGAGTCATTTGCATGATGCACGTATTAGTTACTATTGACGGCGGATGTTGATATGAAAATCTTTAAGATCGTGCGAGTTTTATAAAGGTTATAAACAGAGCGGATATAGTTGTGAGTTTATCTTGAGCTGTTTTACTTTGAAGAAATTGCTACAGCAGTTATAGTGATATCGAAGCAAATCAATAATCAAACTTTCTTAAACAGTTGAGTAAATAGGTAACTATTTCTCTCCAATCTTTTAGAAATGAATGCTAAAATATGTATAACAAAATGTATACGACTTAAGCTCAAGCCGGTGATGCACTTTTACTTGTAGAGTAGCCTCAAGGTTAGAAAGTGGGTCCAAGAAAGGCGTCTGATACGACAGCAGAAGTTGAATCGCGTGAAGTCGACACTGTTTGCATTATCATGCCACATACGACTTTAAACTACTTACTCAGTTCTCGGCAACCGTTAACCAGCTCACGCACGATGTTTGCGCCAGTGACATATTTAAGTGTAAAGTAACTCACTAGTTAACTATTAAACAATGGCCAAAAATAATAACAATTCCATCTAGAGACACTAAATAAAGTTCTTTTCCCGGATTCCATTAGTATTAATAGCAATTCACAAATCAGCATGATATATTAGATATAGATAGAGAGACAAAACAAAACTATAGTACATTCTGATTTAGAACAGCACAATATAATCTTGTTCAATATATATTATAGCGCTGTACTTTATAATAAAGTTTCAGTGTCTATAAAATTTACAACACAGCATTCGAATTGACTGCATTGATAAATATAGTAATGGTCCATTTGGGAAATTGAATCATCAGTCCGGAACATAAATGTAAACACCAACAGTCTTAATGTCGTCCCTGAATCAAGATAACGAGTTGCGTGTCTTTGTATAATAAGCGCCGGGCCCAGGGCCGTGGGCTAAATGGCTAAATTAAATCTATGACATGCATATACAAACCATGACACTTAATTTCAAACTTAAACATAACAATCACTCAATGCAATCTCTGCGTTGGTGCAGTTAACACATTTCGATCAATTGAGAGTACAATGGTTACAATAAAGTAGATACTACAGAGGAATGAATAAAGTGAATACCATCCCGAATTCGAAAAGGATAAAGTATGGAATGTGATGAAGCAAAGAGCTTTTTGTGCGTATCAAAATTGGGCTAATGTCATCTGGACGTGGTGTGCTCAATAACGTAGAAAGTAAACCGCATCCGGCAGGTAGTCGTATGTGGACTGCGGGGTTGATAAACCTGTCCAACACTCCGTATGTTCAACCGCACCAGTTTTAAACAAACAGGTTCAACTGCAATCTGAGCTTTGATGTATTTTTATCCAAATTTACACCAAGTTTCTCTTCAATTATATTAAACTATTATATGTATGTATTTCACAAGATACAGCAATAGAACCAATTGCCGTCTGCATTCATTCGTGCATTGACATTACAAAACTATTTGTTATGGTTTTACGATAGAGCAAACTAAAAATTTATAGCTGTGCAAGAATGAATTAAAGGGCTTGAAGCTTTTCCGCCATATGTGATTATTTCCCGATGAAAACAAAAGAAGGTAGTGCAAGAAGTTATTGCAGAATGCAAAACTGCAAATAAGGCTTACAGCGCCTTTGAGTTGTGGTGATATGTGTTCGCGTGGCCAGTCTCTTAACCAATACGATCGGACGTCATGCCATCCGTACATTTAACGAGAGCGCGATTCCCTGCGCCGATAGCGACAGTCTAATGAAAATCCTTGAATAATGCATTAATACCAGCGTTAAATCGTGAGCACCAGCAGCCGACGTAAAGAGTAGAAATACGAGATGCAAATTTAAGTCAATATTGAACGCCGATAAGCTTCCGGATTCAATTCGAGAAATCCGAGTAAATGTTGCAGGGAATTTATAAATAATCGATCGCTTGCAAATCACACTCGAATAAATTTTAAACACACGATTATAAAGTTCATGTTTCTTTGTCGTTCACTCAGATTCATGGATGCATTTCTGAGATTAAATGACAAATACAAATGTCTTTAGATGCGTCACACCTTAAAACTAGCGTACACTATAGAATAGTATTTCGTGCCCTCGCTCACGGCGCGACCCAAGCTCACCTTCCCGATTGAAATGTCAGTGCTTGGACTAGTGACGAGACAATCGTAAAATACAATGTTAAGGTCACATCATGACTTCAATAAACCATTCTTAACATGGAAAACGTGATATTGTCGCCGAAGACCTTTTGCGAGATTCCCCGAAAGTATGCCGAGAGCCAACATGGCGCTGTAACATAGCCGTCGACAGTGTGATATATAATATTCCTAAATTGAATGTCCAAAGTTTACCTGTGGCTTGGTCTCGAAACAATCATGTCGTCTTCAGATTCAAAAAATCCTGACAATCTCTCAAGTTACATTTGGAAATTAGATGATTCATTATATTAATAGCTACTTTTTTGACACCATCTCTATCTCTATATATCTATCATTTGGTTTCTGTACATTTATTTTATTGATATTTATAATAACATCAGGTATTCAGCAAAAATGTCCATTTATATAACTGCAAATAAACAATATTAATCCATACATTACATAATTTGTTGAGAGCGCATTATGCAAAATGTGAAGAGCAAAGGGCAAGCCTGAACAACACGATAACAAGTGGCTACAGCCGTACTTATCGTTCCCGCGTTCCACATACAGCATACTATTCGGGTCGTAATGTCGTCGTTCGAATGCCATCTTTTTACGTTGAAAATTCAACTAGACTGTATAATACTTAAGTCCTAATAGAGAACATAAATCAACCTACGTATCTTTTAGAGAAAATAAGCGACAAATAAATAAGTTTATTAAATTAACCGTACAATAAATTAAATGTACACAAATTGTCGATGGACATATAGAGTGTCCAGACAGGTTTTCCAAAAAAAAATACTTTGGTAATTTGTGTGTCACCAGGACACAGGGCTAGGCATCGCGCGTCAATATAATGGGGTTTTACTTTCTTATAGACGTGGCCTTAAGAGAGTAGTTAAGAGAAAGTAGGATTCTTATTATAAAGTAGGTATCGTGCTTTGTGGAACATATTTTAATTCACAGTGTCATATTCTTGACAATATTTGAAGTTTATGTTTAATAAAACTATTTTGCAATTCAGTAATGATGTATTGGAAATTAAGTCGATTGCTTACCAAAAGTGATTTTAAGGTAAGATGGCTGATGGCCAAAATAAAAATAGTAAGTTTCTTTTGTAATATTCGAACTGAGACGGATTTGCACGACAAACAACTAATAGAAAAAGTAATGTGCGTATCCACCAGAAAGCATACATACGCTAAATAGACATTGAGTCATAAATATTAATGGTACGCACAAAGACTTCTGTGTACATCTTTATTCTTCAACAATTAGGCTGGCGCCGAAGGATTCCGAACAAGAGGCGAAGCATTCCTCATTAGAACGCATCAAAGCTTTTCCCAATTGTTCCACTTGGCAACCGTCACGGCCAATATCACCAATAAGGCGATGACACAAACAGTTGCCAATGGGATCTGTACTGACGGAGAATACAAACAATGAAAACATTTACTTTCACATATCCGTGATTTTCTGTACACTGGAGATTTCTGCGTTTGCATTAGTCGGTCAATTAGTTTTTGTGCGTGGTTTTGTGAGTAGAATGCGGTTGGGACAGGAAACTGCGGCGAAGACTCTGCCAAGTGCTAGTGAATGACGATGACGTTTTCTTGTGCATTTATACTAAATGCATGTTACGAGGTTACTGAACAGTAAACTACGAACGATGTTATGACACTGATATACCCAAGTAACATAAATAAGTAATTATTGCAATGTAGTGATACGGGACTCGAACCCACGATATTGGGGTTGAGCAGGTTATCAACTGTAAAGTAGTTCCTGTAGATGAAGCCACAACCTGAGAGTTGAACAAAGCATACAAGATTTAATGATGATACGTCATTTGAACGGTTAGTTCAGTTGGTCGGAAGCCAGAGGTCGTGGGTTGGAGTCACGCATCGTTCATAAAATTTTGTTTTTCAAATTTTATTTGTGTATTAATCCTAGAAGTGAGGTTTATCACTTTAAAAACTTAACAAATTGTATATATAATAACGTAACTAAGATTTTTTCATTCATTTGTAGTATGTCCATACCACATATTGGTACGATGCAATTAGTTTATGTAGCAGAACTAATGACAATTTGTATCGATCACTACATTAAGTACTTGTATCTAAAATTTATAATTTAAAAAGTCCGGAGTCCAACTTTCACCACAAGTATTAATAACAGCCAAGTAGAATACAATAAAATGATTTCGTTATAAATTTTAAACACAATGATGAGCACACAAGGTAGTTTTTAACATGGGGTCACTTTCCTTAATCGACTTTTAATACATAATAAAGTAGAACGCTGTTGACAATGAGAAATGAAATCACGTACGAGCTTGCTCCAAAAATCGTGTTATTCTGTGCCGGCGGACACAGCGGATCGTTGGCCCGTTGCACTGAAATTTAATCGAATTACATTCCGGACCAAATAATCAGTTTTGAATGGCGTTTTTCTGTACGTCCGTTAACCTCTAGCGTTACAATACAGATAATTTAACCAACTAGGAACACATACATAGATATACGTAAAGTAACGCGATCAGAGATGATTTAAATAGAAGTTAACGCGTAGAATTCAAATGTATAATTAAACCAAAGAGAAAAAGTAATAAAAAAGACGAAAAGGTGACCGAGCAATGCTGATGCTATAACTGACATGTACGATGCATTTCGCTTCACTGCGATGGTGCACTGAGACCATGTTGATAAATATGAGCTTACGAATGCACATAAGTTTTGCCGAGTTGTTTAGAGGTAATTCAGATAAAAATAATTAATGCTCAAAGCGGTTCTTATTAAAATCTATAAAGAAAACTTATTCTAAGACGGTTATAATAAAATTTTCAATGCCTATATTTATACAATATTTCTTACTAAGGTTAATATGGAAAACATATATTTGGACATGTCTGTAAAGCCGTATTAGAGCTTTCAAAGGACCAGTTTCATATATACACTGGGCTATAGTTCCAATAACATTTCCCCGAAACGTTTCAAACATTGTTGTTGAATAAGCACATTTTTTTTTATGGAATAGGAGGACAAACGAGCATACGGGTCACCTGATGTTAAGTGATCACCGCCGCCCACATTCTCTTGCAACACCAGAGGAATCACAAGAGCGTTGCCGGCCTTTAAGGAAGGTGTACGCGCTTTTTTTGAAGGTGCCCATGTCGTATCGTCCCGGAAACACCGCACAAGGAAGCTCATTCCACAGCTTTGTAGTACGTGGAAGAAAGCTCCTTGAAAACCGCACTGTGGAGGACCGCCACACATCCAGATGGTGGGGATGATATCCTAACTTTCTTTTTCTTATACAAACGAGCTTCCTCAGAACACCCGGTTAAAATTATCATAAATGAGACGCCAGTAAATAATCTTGACATTACACCTGATGAGGCCGCGATAAAGGCAAGAATCATGTGCACGCGTGTTCGGATCTCGACTGCTGTTAACAAACGCAAATTTAGAACCCCAAGTTAAACTGCTAGAACGTTGCTAGAAATCTGGAGGTGTTCGAGAGGCCTCTACGGGAATAGATTAATGTACCTGAGCTATAGAAACTTCCTAGAGGTGAGAACATCTACTATTGACGTGGGCAAATTATGTTGATAATGAAAGAACGAAAGATAACATTTATATTCATTCGATGTAAATAAGTTTGAAACGAATTTTTGCAGTGGGCGAGATAAAAAGTTTAAATGTCGTTACTGGTAGCTTTGTAATAATATGCAATTTCACGAATATATTATTATGAGTATTGGTCTCACTGACTTATGGACTCTTATCGCAGAACTTGGTAGCGATGGCAACCAAAGAGGAAAAATAATTGTTATTGAAATATATTTCGTTTACCTCATTGATTATTAGACTTGATAATAAGTGCACCCATATTAATTAACATGTAAGTGCGATATAAATAAAAAAGAAATCAATTATGTTTTAAAAAACTGTTTTTAGACATGTCGAGAGTAGGGGCACTACCGATTCTCTCCGAACTCTAGGCATAGGTTTACACACTGTGTTTTCCTGCACCGTTAATATTTAAGTTCCTAGAACATAACACATAGATCCGAAATCCTTTTTCATACCATTCCATGACTAATTGTAATAAAAACATCTAAAATGCTATTCGAAAAAAGCACAAGTTTGTATGCGTGAATGAACGGATTTGGTTGAAATTTTGTAATAGATAATAACCCTTGATCAATAAATAGGTAACTTTTTATTCTAGAAAAACAAAGATTTCCCACAAGATTCCTAAATACTTATTTCCAAGCGAACGAAGTCGCGGGCAATAACTAGTCACAATAATAAAAATGTATTTGCTTTCGTATTAACTGACCGACACATCATAATGCAACCCATACTAATAACAGCCATGACATGTGATTGTATATGCAACACGAGACACAACAGTGACTAGTCGCATGCATCACCATGTGTGAACAGTTTAATTAACAATGTTTGTTTGTTTGTCGATCAGGTCGCACCGGACGCCAGGGCGGGTAGCTGAGTACTGAGTAGCCGTCAGGTCAGTAACCCTCACGCACCTTACTCTAACGATCGGAATTCGTGAATCTTCACATGTAACACATCATTATCTCTTATTAGCCGCCGAGGAAGCACTTAAATCAAATGTGAATACTCTCAATTGGTGTAGCAACTATATATTGTTAATCTCGGAGTTCCGAACTCGAACAACTGCAAAGCATCCGAGACCGATACCGGGCGTGCGGCAAATTGTCTGTAATGTTGAAATAATTTCTTAAAACGGGGTCCATTAAGTCAGCGAAGTGAAAAACGTAAATTATATTACAGTTATGTGTTGGTGACTCAACCGTTCACAAACCACACCTCTTTCGCACTAGAAAACTTGGTAAATATTTGACAATAGTGAGAAAATAACAGCATCTTGAAAAATAATTTACTTAATTGATATAATTTACAATGATATTCGACAATGTTCAATGTTATGCACATAATATTATTCGTTAGGCACACGAAGCCCTTCATTTGCAGGGTATTGAATGAGACTTTAGTATAGTCGACTCGAGTTGAGTAAAGGCGCGCGATTAGTCAGAGCAACATTTCCAAGAGTGATCTGTACATAGTTATAATTATTCGTATACATCGTAAACTTTATCACTTTACGAATCTACGTCGCACAAAAAGTATTTCGTAATATTGATCTCGCCTTCATAAAGTTTTCACTTCTGTCTTATGCGCAAGCCTTTTTTTCTTCAAAAAGAGAATTTAGAATCTAAGAAATTAGTACCAAATCCATATATCCAAGTTAATAATGAAAATAGACATGAAATTTCTATTTTCACTATTCAATAACTTTTGACGCTACTTATAGAAGAAAAACGGAAAGCTTATGGTATTTCCATTGGCAGATAGGCCACGTAACTTGGCAAATTTGTTTTAGAAAAAAAAATATAAATAACCATAAAAAACGAATTTGCACTGGCGAAGTCACACACACACAGACACAAAAAACATGAACAGTGTTACATAGGTCACGCGGTTGTCCGCAGAGGTGGCGGCAGGAATGACCAAAAACTTGGAAACCTGTTTGAGTACGTCATCTGTTACTTTTACCGTTTTACCACATGTAACCCACATTCGTGAGCTCCGCGCCGCCCATCACGTCTTATTAATATTAATTACCCGAGACACATGCCATTCCATTTAAATAGTTAAACCGGAATTTGAAATACTTAAATCTTTTATATGAGAAAATGTTCCTATTCAAGTGTCTGTTAGATGTTATCGGATACACCTCGGTGGGGTAAATAAAGCATTTTTCTGCCATACAATTATTTTTTAACATCTTGAGGAGAGTCACGCGAGACAATGTAAGCGAAAGATAAAAGATAGCGTCTCTCGATGTCTCCCGTACACGCGATATGTGGCATTGAATACAATGCGGCCATTTAAAAATAAACCTTCTGTTCTGACTGAATAATATTATCGAATCCCGCATCGTTCATAAATTTTGTTTTCAAATTTAATTTGTGTAATTAATCCCAGAAGTGAGGGAGGGAGTGAGGGTCACTTCACTCATCACTTTTAAAAATAACAAATTGTTAAGATTTGAAAGAGCGACATCTAAAGTCAATTTCCTATATGAAAATATTGGAGTTGAGCAGGTTATCAACTGTAAAGTAGATCCTGTAGATGAAGCCACAACCTCAGAGCTGAACAAGACTTACAAGAATTATCAACGATGCGTC
The DNA here is from genome assembly GCF_905404315.1 of Leptidea sinapis. Taxonomy (NCBI): domain Eukaryota; kingdom Metazoa; phylum Arthropoda; class Insecta; order Lepidoptera; family Pieridae; genus Leptidea; species Leptidea sinapis. The sequence goes on from NC_066272.1 coordinate 10,467,603, forward strand.
AATCGAACTTTTCCTTTATTGAACTCCTTTCAATTAGAGTCTCCGACTACAGTCGCCGCCACTACAGACTTTGACACCTAAACAAAAGTAAATTATTTTATCTATGCAAAAATATTTGACGGCCAAACCAAAAGGCTAAGTTAAATGAGATAAAATAATTGAGCAATTTAAAGAATCAGTGAAATTAGTACGGGAAGATATTTTGATTTAAAAGTCACGTACGCAGTCAACTAGCTGCAGCAGGGAGCGGTCGTCGGACCCGTACATCTCCCTTGGGTTCACAGCTTCAATAAGGCGGCGCTTGTTGATAAACTCGATCTCACCTTATTTAGATTAAGAATGGAGATTCAATCACTCAGTATTTTATTGTTTCCGGATTGTAAGCCAATAGTTATGATACAAATTATATTTAGTAACTGAATGACCGCCGACAATGAACCCCGGTTGGATATGGACTCGGGCAACGCAGGAAATGAACAACATAGAGCTCCCTCGGGCACCGGTCGACCGGCACGCTGGAGTACAGGCCGGAGGCGCGGTGTGACAACGGGACGCGACCCGATCCCGACCCGACGAGATGCCGGCCCGATACAGTGTACCTTCGACCCGTCATTACGGCGCCTGGCTCGCTATCTCGTTTGCCCATTACAGCACAAATGAACAGTGAATTCACAATAAAGATGCTCCAAAGGATTGATGCGCTGTTGAGAATTTCATATTAAACTAATGTGCAGTCATTATAAGCAGATGCCTGCAGGCCTATTCTTTGGCTAATAGTAACTCAGGTATAGGGTTAATTTGAGATTATTATATCTATTCAACGGTAATATGACTCATACAATATCATCACATTTTCGAAATAAGGAATTAAAATTACATAAATCATGGCTAATATATATTGTCTACTAGCTGACCCGGCAGACTTCGTACTGCCTCAATCGATAAATAAAAGACCTTAACTTTTGTATAAAATAAACTTAAAACAAACAAAAGGAATCATTTTTTTAAGTGTTACCCGTGTTTTAAGGAAGTTTATTTTTTACCTCCTCAGAAAGTTAGAAAGATATAAAAATTCTAATTAGTTATTCATTTTAAACTATTATTTTTATTTGATTTCTGAACGACGGGGTTACGCCGGAGGAAAATCAAAATTGTCGTTTTTATATAAAAACGGGGATTTTCATGTTTATTCAAACCTTTTAAACCTTCCCTGGACTTCCACAAATAATTCAAGACCAAAATTAGCCAATCGAGTTTTAGCGAGACTAATGAACAGCTATTCATTTTTATATATATAGATTTATAGCATTATTGTCATAACATTAGCTAGAAGAACTTGATTCTCAGCTTAGTGAAGTAGATAAAATGAATAATATACTAACTAAGAAAGCGTAAGATTATTAAATACAAAAGCGCTGACATATTTATTTTGTACTCCGTGTACGGTAAAACATTGACATTACAGAGGATGTAAACAAGATAATTAATATAAAGCACGGCGTGTGTGACTCGCAAGTGTAACGGACTTAGAGCAATGTGTGTCGCATGACGGACAGACGCCGAGCTGTTATCACACATGTAATGTGTCAAGTGTAATCAAGTGCACGAGAAAGATAAAAAAAACATTGAAAAGGGTTTCAATCCATTGTACCTTTATTATTAGTATGTAATGTACATATTAAGAACTTCTTATTTTTTTGCTTGCCAATTTTGAACACGTTTCTCATGTATAAACTTCGATCATTCACCAACATTTATTTTAATTTAAAATCATAATAATGGAATAGGGTGTTATTAAAAAATAGGTGGTAAATGTATACACATACACACGTATATACATAATAAAGTCCCAGCCACTGTTCAGGCATTATTTATAAATAAATTTAAATGTATTATAAAAAAAAGGTTCTGTCGTAAATCCTATTACTCCACAGCTGAATATCTAAGTGATCGGATAGCCTGGGACTAGATTATGATTATTTTATAGCGATAGAAATGACTGTACAATATTGTATATTTTTACTGAAAAGAGCGCAAAAAAAGAATGCTGGGAGAGTTTCTTGCGCCGCTTCTTCTATCTCAGAGCGCCATTTGTTTCCGAATCGGTAGTAGTATCTAGTATATTAGAAATGACATCAAAAAGAATTCTAAAGGAATAAATTTTAAGAAAATAAATGCCTTCTATAGAAAACAGAATTGCAGCGATTCCTTGCACAACATGGGTATCCACTATCTAAGCTATCAGTCATTGTCAAGACATTTGAGAGGTTAATTATCAGCATCCTCGGTCGTGTTTTGTCTTTAATTAAATTAAATTAAAAAAAATAAATTATTTAGATTTACAAGAGCGACATCTCAAGTCAATTTCCTAATATGCAAATATTGGGGTTGAGCAGGTTATCAACTGTAAAATAGATCCTGTAGACGAAGCCACAACCTGAGAGTTGAACAAAGCATACATGATTTTATGACGATAGTTCACTCGAACGGTTAGCTCAGTTGGTTAGAGCACCGGCACAGAACGCCGGAGGTCGTGGGTTCGAGACCCGCATCGTTCATAAAATTTTGTTTTTCTTATTTTATTTGTGTATTAATCCTAGAAGTGAGCGTTATCACTTTAAAAACAAAACAAATTGCTTAAAAAAGTACATAGAAGTATTATTATAATTATGATATTTGATCAGATTGAAAATTGAATTGATACAGTAGATAGTACTGTATCACCATGAATTGCATAAAGAGAACCTAGCTCAAACAGAACAGGTAAACATTTGATCAATTTCCGACGCGATCAAGACGCGATCATTACATTACACTTCAGAATATAATATACAATTATGTACGCAGTAGACTATACTTGGTAATGTAACATTTTCGAAATAAATCTAAACCTAGTTACGCATAATACATTAAACTATATTCTATCTGACATCGTGGATTGGTTAAGCGCTAATAACATATTGTTAAATAGCAAGAAAACCAAATATCGGTAATTTGCTCTATAACGCGGCAGAGTGGTTTTGGGTTATAGGAAAACGCGTTATAGGGATATTCCCGTATAACGCGTTTAAACGACCTCGTAAGTCGTAATAATAATAATTATAAATCACAATTTGTAACAAGTATTTCCAAGTTTTACTATTTCATTAAGATTTTTAATACAAAAATTTAATAAAACAAATTTAATTTTGTAATAATACAATTGACACACGTGCAAACGTACGCTAAGCTAATTATGAACTGTACAAATATCATTATAAATTTCACAGTACAGAAATATACAGTATGTGGGATATCCCCGCGTTATAAGCGGAAAAGACCAGCGTTATTAAAATCGCATAATGTGAACAACTTTATAAGGATACCGCGTTATAGGGAAGATTACTGTAAGTTTAAAATGTACTGCCCTGTTTCAATGTGTATTGTTAATTCGGTCAGGTGAAAGAACTGGTGGAATCTGCTATATTTTTTGTACTCTTGATGCAAATTGTAATATTGAAGGATTGTCTAATAAGAGTTAGATCTAAAGCATACCCGGTTAAAGGGATTAAATACTACAGTTTTTTTTATAGTTTTATGTTCTATGTTATATTATTATGGAGCAAATGCAGCCGATATTAATCTTTGGCATCTGCGCTGCAAAAGAGGGCTATTCGCGCTACTCATCTATCATTTAGAGAAAATATTAAGGAAAGTAACATTTTAACCGTTGTCTCTCAATATATTTGTGGTAGTTTTGACGCTCGATAATCGATTAAAAACTCTATTTTGAAAAAAAAATATACCAACTTGAATCTTCTTCATGTCAATTTTTTTACAACAAAATGTACCTATAGAGCTTCGATATCTTATTTATTACACCTGTTGCGACCACTGTCTTCGTACTGATGTCACATCTGGGGCCAGCAGCGGGAGTCATTTATTGCTGACACAGCATGCGACCAGAAACATTATATGCAAATCTATTAATAACGTGATTATCAGACGGAGAGAATGTATGACTACAATACTATGTTTACATATATTTCTAACACGTTTTTTATTTGCTTTTTTAGGTTGACTATTGAATATTTCGACCGAAAAAAAAGCTGACCAGTTTCTATTTAAAAAAATAAGCTATGTGACATCTTTTGAAACCAATAGAGACGTAAACATTAGATTAATGATTGGCCTCTGCTGCGCTTCAACTAGATACTATGCCTAAGTGGGCGTACCTACTCGAGCCAGTCTCGAACAATGTGTGACGTTGACTTGCCACATGTTCAGTTGAACTTTGCCAATAATTGAAACTAAAGTACCGGGTTGCGTGGTAAAACTTAAAAAAATAATACTACAAAAAATAAGAAAGACACTGGGATCATATATCATCAGTAAGTAATAGTTGCCGGAATAAAAAATCTATTGTTCTTAAGAAGTGCGGTATCCAGTTGAAGCGCACCGGAGACCAATCCTTAATCTAAGACGTAAACATATCACCAAAACATCAAAAGGAACTTCATCACATTCTTCTCAGGTCTGAGGCATTCGTTTTGGAATTGTTGGTAGTTTTTGACTTTCAATAAGTAATGTCACATCCTATTTTTGAATAGTAATATATGAAATATCAACCCAAACGATAGACCCGTTATTCTTAGGTATCTAAATATTTTTTTTTTTGCCATTTATAAAACCTAAGCTAAATATTCTCATCCCAATTAAAACTCAATCGCCTAGTTCTGTAAAATCACATCCAATAAAGAACATAAAAAAGCGGTGACTCTTTGTACAACTAATTGTTCCATCAGTATGATTGACAGTATATTGTGATGTTAGATAAAAACCTGAACGGTTGATAGACTTTTAATTATGTTCAATAGGAGATCAATACACGGCATAACAAAGTTCGTAATTATCTCATTAACATTTAAGTGTCCTACTTATATCTAACTAATAACAATACTAAAGGTCTACTAATAAAATTTGAAAACATAATTTTATGAACGATGCGGGACTCGAACCTCTGACGTTCTTTTCAGAACAATTGTTTAGATTTACAAGAGCGACATCGCAAGTCAATTTCCTAATATGCAAATATTGGGGTTGAGCAGGTTATCAAATGTAAAGTGAATCCTGTAGATGATGCCACAACCTGAGAGTTCAACAAAGCATACAAGATTTTATGATGATACGTCACTCGAACGGTTAGCTCAGTTGGCAGAGCGCTGGCACGGAACGCCACAGTTCGTGGATCTGAGTCCCACATCGTTCGTAAAATTTTGTTTTTCAAATTTTATTTGTGTATTAATCCTAGAAGTGAGGTTATCACTTTTAAAACATAACAAATTGACTACAGGTCTAATTTATTGTTCACGCAAGCAAGCAAGCATTTGAACTTATAAACGTGAAAGTATCTCTGATCAGGGGCGTGCTATATATCAGCTTGGTTATAGACAGTCTCTCAAAGAAAAATTTAAAGAAATAAATATTATAACTGTTTATTGTCAGTACATTTATGAAAATTTAATATATGTTCACAAAAATCGTCACCTTTTTGCTCTTAATAGTGATTTTCATTATTATAACACTAGAAATAAGGGATTGCTTGTAACTAATTCTAGTAGGCTTCATAAGATTCATAGCTTTAAGGGTAAATGTATACACTTCTACAATAAAGTCCAAGCCACTGTTCAGGCATTATCTATAAATAAATTTAAATGTTTTATAAAAAAATGGCTCTGTCGTAAATCCTATTACTCCACTGCTGAATATCTAAATGATCGGACAGCCTGGGACTAGATTGTGATTATTTTATAGCGACTGTACAATATTGTATATTTTTAATGAAAAGAGCGCAAAAAAAAGAATGCTGGGAGAGTTTCTTGCGTCGCTTCTTCTCTCTCAGAGCGCCATTTGTTTCCGAAGCGGTAGTAGTATCTAGTAGTATAAGAAATGACATCAAAAAGAATTCTAAAGGAATCAATTTTGAGAAAATAAATGCCTTTTATGCATTGGTTTTTAGAGCAAGGTAGGCACTGTAGATCTAACTAGTCGTAGTTGCGCATTAGTCCCACAATACAACACAAGCTGCATGAATCGCTGCTTGCTTCGTATATGTAATGTTTAGACTGCCTACCGTAGGTAGTAAATTAATTTTAGCACTGGTTCTATTTTTTTAAGGTTCTTATTATTATATTTATTTTGGTTCATAACGAGGTAGGCACTGCCTAATTGCCTATATGACATGCACGCCCCTGCCTCTGACACATATTCCTGAAGGGTTAAGTATCTTCCAATTTAAGAAATTCTGAAGTCTGAATTAAGACGCGAGAATTAAGAACAATATAATTAACTAGTGGTCTCGACTGAAATTCATTCACCTTCTGGAATGATCACGGGTTATAATTATACGAATGTTTCAATACACACGTCACATGCAGCATCAGATGCCGGAACGGTAAGCTACCGTTATATAATACAGCATTAGTGTTTTTGTAACCGCCATCAGTGGGACAGGAGAGTCGTCGCTCCCTCGCCGCGGCCGCCGGGAACCAATCAATTACATATTAGCTTAATGTGGCGACGGCGGAAGGTGGACGGCCATCCAACTACGCTTATAGCATTTGCATGGTTTGCGCGAAACCGTTGACAATTTTAAGTAACGGCCGACCGACGAGGACACTCAACTCGCGATCGATACTATTTAATCAAATATTTTATGTTATAATGTTTAATGTCGGCCATTTTTGGACTATTGTACAATATTAATTTAATATATAAACAAAAGACATATTATATTTGTGCGCAGAAGTTGAAATATCAAATTTGGAGTTTGATATGGAGAATATATGCAGAAATATACAACTAATAAGGGTTGTATCTTATTTTAAAATAATAGATTCCTGCGTTAGTTGCAATACTATTAATATATTGAGAATCACAGCGCAAACGAGTTGGCAACACTTGGCTGTTTGAACGAGCAAGGTATTAGTCTACTTTACACTTCTCATACTCATGATATCGCAATGTTGATTGTGACTAGAAATGCATAGAACATCCTGGCTCAAGGGTAGGGGTCGCAGCGAACAATGGCGGCGTGTGTAGGCGGGGACTTTCGTGCTCGTGTCAGATGGAACCGCCCGCCCTGCCCTATTGAATTGCACTATAAACTCCTTTAAAACAAAACGCGCATACCTACTCGATTTATTCGAGTACACTTAGCATTAACAGTTGTAAAAACACTTTTGTCTGCTTTAAGTCGATCTTATATTCTCATTTTTAAAAAGTTGCTCATTTTGAAAACGTGGGTAACTTCAATTGACCATCTTTTCTATTACCTTTCTTTAATAAAAGTTACAAACAATAAAATAAAGATTAATATCGAGTGAGTTATTTCAGCCAGTAGAGGCTTCTGCTAAACTGCTCCAATTCTTCGTAGCATGTTTTGGAATAGATTTTTATGAGCTCTTGGGGAAAACGCCCCTCGTTCCGAAAACTCACCGTGACATGTTGTACACAGAAACAATCCTCAACTCTACGCCACATCCAAGGCTAGCAGAGGGATATTGGATAACTAAAATTTAAATCACTTTCGGTTCTAATGAAAGGAACCATTGTAATTTAAATATGAAGTAAAACATACTCAGTCATTCAGAAAATAAACGAAAATGAATGAGAAAGCGTATAGAGTACAGTAAAATACCTAAGAGACCGAGACCAGCTAAATATAACTGAACAAAAGAATTAAACAGATTCAGATACGAGCATTATAGAAGTAAGCAAACTCACCGTAATATAATATGTTGTACGCAGAAACAATCCTCAACTCTACGCCACATCCAAGGCTAGCAGAGGGATATTGGATAACTAACATTTAAATCACTTTCGGTTCTAATGAAAGGAACCATTGTAATTTAAATATGAAGTAAAACATACTCAGTGATTCAGAAAATAAACGAAAATAAATGAGAAAGCGTATAGAGTACAGTAAAATACGTAAGAGACCGAGACTAGCTAAATAGAACTGAACAAAAGAATTAAACAGATCCAGATACGAGCATTATAGAAGTAAGCAACGACAACCGGCCTTCGGCTCAATTCTGAGCGGTAATAAATTGGCATGTGAACATATCGATCCGATTCATTCATAAGATTAAATAAATAATATTGAATCGGTGTCAAGCGTGAGGTTCATGGGTACTTTGGATGATTACTCGTTCGATAATGAGTTTCGAGGTCCGTTAGAACAGACCGGTCGTCGGTGCCGTACGAACATACGGGGCATTTATACCAACCAATTATTTACCTCTGATGTCTTACATCATTTGAACACATGTAGAGCACGCTCGCACACGCACGATAGGTATCTTACTTGTTCTTTTAAAACTCAATGGCAGTACACTATTTTTTATAGAAACCACTAGCCGTTCCCGCTATGGGCGAATTTTAAAAGGAAACAAATTAGGAACGAGGAACGTTGGAATACGAATAAAATTCGCATCGAAAGGTGGTTGTTTCATGTCGATACGATCAGTGGTTTAGGCGTGATTGAGCCTCAAACATTGACCATTTTCATTATATATATATAGACAAGCGTTACTTCCAAGGAGACAAACATGCCATGATTTGCGGACGATGCATCATGAATGCTGGCTCGGCGTTAGATCCGTTCGACTAAGACCAACAGCATACCATAGTATCTGAAGACGAAGCTTTTTCAACCAGTGTGTGTTGCCAGTGATGACATACGGTACGCAGACGTTGTCGCGAACTATGAACCTGATGAGAAAGCACAGAGTGCAACGGAGAGGGCTCGTAGTTTCCCTGTGAGATCGAATAAGAAATGAAACATATATATATACATATAAGATAGAAGATAGATAGATGACGAAGAAGAAGTGGAGTGTTCGTCCTTGGCCGGAGTTTCCATGTAAATAGGATAGCTTGTGTTTAGTTAAAAGCACCAAAATAAACGCTAAAATGTATACGTACTGATAAAATTTATAGCAGACTGCATAATGATTTGTAAAAGATTGTTACATAAAAAATATAATATCAGCTAAGTCCAACGTAAAAGCTTGCAGTTTCCAAGTTATTGAACGGATTCAGAATATTGAAGGTGCAATTAAGGAAGAAGTGACACACGTACATAATATTACCAAATCAAACTTGATGAAGTGTTACGTATTTATAAATATAATAGCTGATATAAAGTTAAAAAGTTTTGGGAATTATTACAGGAGTAATAAAATTTACACATTTTGTTTGTTTTGTTTAAAAACTTTTTAAAAGTAAAGGTATGCACATTTATTCGGTTATTGTTAAAGTCTATTCTAGAGCCGGTGTTATACATAACGGACTCTTAAATGGATTAAAATGATACCTTATCTGAACATTATTTTCCAATCATTAAATTAAATATTACTTCCTATCGATATTAATAGAGGAATTACGGGTTCATTATAAATATCCGCGCCCGATGTGCGTCCGCGTTGATAAAACTCAACAGATGTCAATTTGCCAAGGAAGTGCATATCAAGGTGTTATCGTCCCGATAATATGCCCAACACATATGATTTGACTCTGATTTCAGTGGACGATAAAGCCGCAAAGCAATTTGCCGACGGCGCATGTAGCTAATACCGCGGCAATGGAACATTGAAACGAACCTGTAAATTGAATTTATCACGTAGGATTGGCGGTCATTACATCTGTTAGATTCCTCGCGGCCACTCTCCCGACACGCGAGATGAGCTACGATGACAATCAAACAAATCTCCGTGTATGTTTTCATAATGATATCGCATAATATCTAAATACGACCATTACTCTTTGCTATTAGATTCTATTAGAGCTTCTAACTCACGTCATTGGCATCCTGTTGGTTTATAATATTACGAAGCCTATGTATGATAAATGAACAAAATATTCCTGCTTCCTGTCCGTTCGCAACTATTGCAAATGTCTCAATAACCTCAAGCCTTCTATCTGCTTTCAAAGCTATTAATAAGTATACGATGTTAGCTCTGTCAGTGTATGTTTCATCGCGTGCATTACACGTCTTAACATAAACACTTTATACTTGTAATAAAATAGATTGAACTGTAACTCGACCAGTACTAGCTACATTCAATGTGGATCTTGTAATTTTATGCTTCGACCGAAGCGTTCGAACGCGGCAAGCTCGTCCCGAAATAGTATGTAGGTTAGACGCAAAAACAACCATAACGTTGGACGCTCTCAAATCTTTTGATTCTTCGGTACAATTGCGGCGCGTGTCTTTAAAAAAGCATCGATGACGAATTATAATTTCCAACGTTTTGTCGGTTTCGGTAAAATTATCGCGAGCAGACGCTCGGACAAATGATAGCGGCCGCGGTGCCTACCGTTACCGCGCTGACGTCTGTCAAGAGTACCGTCACTTACACCCTCCTCATCTCACCACACAGTCTCTCAGTCATGATCGCGATCTGAACACGGCAGACGCGTCATTGACTTCCTCGTTAGCACTTCCCTCTTCAAATACCAGCTGTTGCAATATTTTTGATTTGCGTAGCTTTTGCTTTGTTTCAATTTAAATTTTCTTTTTTCACTCAATAGTGCCATCCCTACTGGGAAATTAAAACTTTTTTAACATAAAATTATAAACGGGCCACTCTGTAAAAACAAACATGTAACATGTTACATGCGGATCGACTTGAGAACCTCCTCAATTCTTTCATAGGTTAAATGATTATTGAGTAGTTTAGTATTTTTATTAGAAATTATCATTGAAACGGAAACTAACATTTTCTTTTGTAACCCATACCTATTTGTCGAAATATTCAAAACAGAGCCAGCCCTAGCAAGTCACATAGAGGGTTCACGACTCCTGTACAATTAAATAATGATCGTGTGTGCAGCTGTTGGGAGGTTGAACGTCACATTATCACCCGTAGTGATCGTGACCGATGCGCGTGCGACGTTCTGTCATGCGCCACTTGTGATTATCTAGCTAGGTATAACACCTACTGTCAGTCACGACTTTGTATCATAAGCCGTGTACATTGACGAGTACATCTGCAAAAAAGTTATCAGTTTTAAAAACGGAAACTACCTATAATATTATATTTTTTGTGATTATTTTTACTACATTATCTCTAAGCATTTGATTAATTATTGTAATTGTGTATTGTAGGATCGTTTAGGTATGGCTTAACGTTGGTCAAATTAAATGTGCCGTAATTATTGATTGTGTTAGGCTTATAATATTGTGAAGCGAAACCATACAAATATTTGCATGTTTGTCAAGACGAAACATGTGCCCGCTCTTGAATTTGTAAGAACTTAACTTGTGTTAAGATTCAAATAAAATGAATGCATTAAACATAAAATAGACAATATTCGAGACCATAACAATTTATTTCATGCCGACCCGGCGAAAGCTATTTCCATGAAAAAAAAAGAATTCCGAACCGAAATACAAAAAGCACGACTGCAATACACGAGTCACGGACCCTAACAGTAATAGAATTAGCGCTTTTCATTACTTCTGCCCAACCATGGATCTATGTTGGAATGGAGTTCGTGACAATTTCACGTGACGGCAGTGTTGAGTAGTCTTTGCTGGGAAATGTTACCGTTTTCTGGTTTCTTGCAGATGCTTTATTAGATATCGAGGTCGCCATCGACTATCGAGCGCGACCGAGCACGTTGTAGTCGTAATGTTGGCACCAGCGATTATCTCGTTATGTTATAAACATTATTAGCATAACAATAACTTTTAATTGAAGTAGCTATCGATGCGGAGGCGCGGGTCAATGATAAAGCAATTATCGTCCAGTTCTTGGGAGTATTCTACATTTGTATAAAATGATGTTTCTAATATTATACAAATAAAAAAATGAATAGTGAGTGGCCGTTAGCGAGTCCCACTTTGTAATACCGCATTAATACACGTGTATGACGTAAATATACGTTGCCTAATGAAATATGCGGAGGTAATGGAAGCCGGGCTCGATGGGCTCGACCCGCGCAGACGCAATAATTGGGCATACAAATCAAATGACTGATGATTGATGTTGCCGTTATAACACGGATTGCGGCTTGTAGCCACTAGCCACCGGTATCCACCGGTATCCCACCGAGCAAGCAGAGCGTGTCATTGTGTGAGTCGATCACATCGGACACATTCGGAGGAGATGGAGCGCCGCGACTGTCTTACAGAATATTGGACTCACTATTCAAGGGCATATATTGTAATTAAAAGCATCACTTAAATTATTATTTGTTCGCACTTCTTCACAAATTGATTCCGATGCCTTTTAGTAACTCAATTGCTTTTGGAATTTAAGAATAACAATTAATTACTCTATTGTTCAAGCGAGATTGCAAAAGTTTTAAAGTGAGATATAAAAGGCATTTATTTTCTCAAAATTGATTCCATTAGAAATCTTTTTCATGTCATTTCTAAGACTATCACCATGTGCAAAAATAATATTGATTTGATTTGATCTTCTTGAAGCTATATAACGTGAAACCTATTGCTATTTCTTATACATAATATTGCAATCGTTTAGTGTATCTAGACAATTATACCATAAACTTGCTGACCGGCAAACGTTGTTTTGCCATATAAAGTATAATTCACGCGATAGTTTTATAAGTAACAAAATATTGCCTATATTATAGCCTGTACATCATTTTGTTCTATTGTCAATAGTTTTTGCAGCGCACGCAAAAATAGGTTTTCGATTTTACACCTTGTGTTAGAAAATAGCAATTTTATTACGGATTCCTAATTTTGAAAAAAAACATAGCCTATAGCCTTCCTCGATAAATGGACTACCCAACACTGAAAGAATCATTCAAATCGGACCAGTAGTACCAGAGATTAGCGCGTTCAAACAAACAAACAAACACTGCAGCTTTATAATATTAGTATAGATATAAGAGATATCTATAAAAAAAATTAAACCCTCTTTTCGAAAGATCATTACTTATGAATATAACCACAATATAAAAATACCAAAATTGTAATACTAACATAGTTTAATGAACTGGTAATGTTGTTTCGATAGAACTTTTATGGTTTTTATATGATGTAATAACACACAAAGCTAAAAGGCGGCAATGCTGCTGTAGTTCCTCTGGTGTAACAACACAGCATTATCGTACACAAAATAATGATGCCTGACTACTGCTTAACGATTACATCCGATACAATATAAAAGTGAAGACGCGTACTGTTATGATAAAAAAAATATTAAAGTTCCAACACGATCTGTGCGTATTCCATGTTTATTTTCGATCAATTCCTCAAATAATAATGTATCGCATAACAACCCGATTTTGAGAATTTGTAGAGAATTTAACGAAGTGTGTGCTGATTTTGATATATTCTTTACGAATGTAGACATTTTTAAAAATACTCTTTATAAAACTTTCTAGTTTACGTAAAATAATTTAATGTTTAACTAAATTTCGTTATACTGTAATTACTATTGTGTCCTCTTATTAATTTTTTATTTTTTTTACTGTATTTGGTGAATGATGTGTACAATTTTAATTGGATCTCAGGATCATAAAAATATGCTGTACTTGTTATTAGATGATAGTTTTATCTTGTTATCTGTTATTGTACCTACTTGTAAATGAATAAATATAATTTCGTCAAGATTTCCCACCGTTAAGTCGCAGGCCGCAGCGAAACCCACGCCACCAACTGCAGCTTACGATATTTGCAACATAAAACGATTAGAAGCAATAAATGCCCGCTCAGTTTACATGTATGACGTTTTACAACACCGCCTGATCTACAGCGTGCACGGGGCTTCGGTGAGACAGCGGCATGTTTCGTGCGTCGCCATTCAGCCACAATTGAAATGCCCGGAGCTACTGATGTTACTCTGTAGTAAAGCTAGTTTATTAGCAGCAAAAACTATCACAAATCTATTTTCCTAAGAATAACGCCTATAGAACTATCATCCTAATACATAAGTACTTGAGAGCGACTCATTCGCAGGTAGGGCAGGTCTGAGAATCGGACAACATCTATTTTTCATCCCCCTAAATGTTAATGTCCACGCCAATTTTTTTTTGAAATTTTTTTGATTTTGAGTCAGTATTAAAAAATACATACAACTTAAAATTTTCACCCATCTACGATCAACAGTTACTTTTGTATCGCGATTTTAATATCGGCAATACAACGTTTGCTGGGTCAGCTAGTACCCATATATTATTTTATACGAACGACAATAGACTTATTGCCAGACTTATATCACCTGGATCGGGGTAAACTACGACGACATTGGAACTCACAAATGCATAATAAAAATTACTAGATAGCGTCTCTTGCTTTTAGACAACCGATGAAAACAGGTCAGGTTTAATACTTTAGTCTCCGAGACCAGATACGTCTTACATTCGCGATTTGTATGAAACTTTGTGTTAGTATGCGTGCATTGCTCAAAATAGAGGTTAACTCTAAACTCAATTTGACGTTTTCACAGCTTTCATAGTCTATCTAGACGTTATAAATGATCTAAGGTCTATTCCTTGTTGAGCATTCATTTTCTTAATAAATAAATCTATAGCGATATATTTGTTACTATTAAGGAATGTAAGGATTAATATGATACTGGGTTTTCTTCTCACGTATCTAAACCTGTTGTTTAAAACAATAAAAGTTTGATAAGAAGAAGTCAAACAATTTAAATATCAAACTTTCAATAGTGCGTATGTTATTACATGACCTACATCAACATTAAAATTAGACCAGCATTAAGTTATATATATATAAGAGAAAAGTAACAGGAAATGATCGATAATTATTGGTCTTTCAATTGCAAAATACTCAAGCTTTATCGCTTCTAATAAACAACAACTCGTATGTCGGGCGCGCTCCACGCAGGCCGGACCAGTGCATACAATAAGCAATCTAGCTAAGTATTGTATTCAACAAAGAAAGCGATTCAAAAGACGGATGCACATTGCACCGAAAACCTAGTTTCCATTGGAGTCGCGTGGTCGCGATGCCAGGAACAATACCATTAAATTATACTACTTACACTCTACTCCCCATTCACTTACAGACATTAATCGCGGAGAAAACTGGACGGGCGTTTACGGTGCTTATTGTGACCTCTGTTACGGACATAGTTAGTGGTCATTTCCGCTCTGACCTTGCGACTTCTTTCATTACTATATTACATATATGAATGTATACACTTTTATAATAAAGTCCCAGCCACTGTTCAGGCATTATCTATAAATAAATTTAAATGATTTATTAAAAAATGGCTCTGTCGTAAATCATACTACTCCAATCCGCTGAATATCTAAGTGATCGGACAGCCTGGGACGAGATTATGATTATTTTATAGCAATAGCAATGACAGTACAATATTGTATATTTTTATTAAAAAGAGCGCAAAATGCTGGGAGAGTTTCTTGCGCCGCTTATTCTCCGTCGTCAGAGCGCCATTTGTTACCCAAGCGGTAGTAGTATAAATATTCAAGACTTATGAAGGAATATTGGAAGAATAACCTGCATTCACTAATCGACTTGTTTCTCTATGATAATGGTGGGTTATCGTTTATGGAACAATTTCTCATACTTGTTAAAGACATAAAAGGCATTTACTTTCTCAAAATTGATTCTTAATCAAATACACAATATTGTACTGTCATTGCTATTGCTATAAGATAATCATAATCTACCTAGTCCCAGGCTGTCGGATCACTTAGATATTCAGCTGTGGAGTAGAAGGATTTACTACAGAGCCATTTATTAATAAATCATTTAAATTACTCTTACTTACTCTTTGGAACTGAGGTATCGATATTTATGATACTCGAGTCATATTATTATTCGGTACATTAATTTTAAACAGTGCAGTAGATCTCGTCGCCACGTTTAGACAGCTGTGGTTAACGGCGAGACATATTCGAGCCGTGTTTGTTGTTCTACCTTATCTTAATTGAACAGTCTGGAGTTAATCGTGCGATGCCAGCCACGTAGGCGGTAGCGGTCGATAGCAATACATTGATCAGGAAAGGAGAAATCGCGATCCAGCCATTTAAGTATTGAGACGGCACTGAGGCGACCCGCGATAGCCGCGATCAACCCACTGACCCGATCGGAGATTATCGAGGGTAGACATGTTAGAAACCTTCTCCGTTGAGCTCATTAAATTACTATGTAAGCCTCTTAACATACATGATATACTCATTTATAAGTTAATATTAATGGCCAACTTATAATCTTACATTATGAACACAAGAAAATCAAATTACGTTTAATTCTGTGAAACATGAAAAGTATGTCACTGCGTAATACGAATAACGGGATATTTGCCATGATTTGAGGTGTTTTAACTTAAGGAGTCGCTTCGTGATCATGACTTTAGAAACCATGTGGAGAGTTGCTGCTAGTATGTCCTGCTCTTCCATAACTAATACTAATACATCAAATACAATGCGATTGGTAGTTAAATTAAAAAGCATGTCACTAGCTATGTTTAGAGTTTTCTTAAGCGTTAATTCCACCAATATTTGTCTTTTAAACAATTTCACACGTGTTTCGCCTCTACACGAGGCATCCTCACGACATGTTGACTCGCCAAAATCTGGCACGAGACTCAAGTCTTGAGTTGATTCTGTGCTGAGGCGAAAAACGTGTCGAATTGTTTAAAAGACAAATATTTGCGGAATTAACACTAAAAAAAACTCAAAACATTTTGATAATTATGGATTACCGCAAAGTAACGCCTACTTCAATAAATTTTCTAGCTATTTGTTGACAAGGTGAATCACAGGTATCAATGACCGGGCTCGACGGCTGTCTCCCAACACTCCGCAAAAGAAACTACAAAAGCAAGTTGAATCATGTCTACACATAAGGAAACTATCTACTTATTTGACAACGACAAACAAATCACAGTTTCATTCAATGCCAATTATACCAGAGGCGTTTGTATCAACGTTCGATTGTAAGTTCAGTTTACAACTAGATTGTTATCGTCTGGATAACAAGGCTTATGAAACACTTCATTTTGACAGCTTTTAAAAAAACACATACAATTTTATCGTAAATTTGCTATAAATTTTCCTTTCAAGAATATTTATTTTTATAATTCAATATTAACTTACAACGAGATGAACTAGATAAGCGAACTACAAATGCAAAATGAGGTTTGCAAGAAATCAAAGAAGACCTCCATAGTGTGCCAACCAGTACCGATATGGTGAAACGTAAATAGCAGGTTCCAGGTACACTGAATACGCTGACCCCATCTGATCAGGGCTCGAGGCTAGTACCTACATATTCGCAAGTGATATTCCGACATAGAAATACAATAGCCGCATAAGTAAAAACACCTTTAAGGGATCTTCTAATAGCCCTCAGATAGTACGTAATGCGTACTATAATTTTAGCCTGTTGATACAAACACAGGAACAGCATTATTAATAATGTTCGCAGCGGAGAGTTCTAAGTTATACCCAAGAATGGATAAGAAACATGGATCGCAAAATGTCTTAAGCTTTATGTTGTATTGACATATCGGTTCATCGGTCAACGGTTAGAGATAGATAGATTAGATAAGATTAATTAACAAAACAGTACTAGGGTGGCAGGATTAGCCGCCCTCCTCAACACGCAAAATAGGCGCGCTGTAGTCGTCGAGTTGCGGATAATAGCCCGTGATAACCTATAACAAAACAGTAATTTGCAACAATTGTATATTGTTATTACAGTTCATATAGTTCATATGCCTGTGTGTATATTTATCTAAATAATTAATTATGAGTCGCTGTAAGCTATTCAGTTTAGTCGACAGACGGAAAAGCTAGAAATAGCCAGAGGCACTTGAAATATTACTAGACTTTGTGGTTGCGTTTATTGTAATGAATTTACTGCGCAGCTCATTGCTACGAACTTGCTCCACGTATTTGTTCAATTTGAGTTTGCAACGTTATAAATAGATTTGTTACACAGCTTCTTCAATGAGTATAATTTACAGCTATAGATTTCACCATAGAACCACTCGTATTGTCAAAAGCAGCGACCGCTCTAAACTTTAATAAATAAAATTAATTTGAGAGGAAATTCTATTATGTGTTTATTACCGCTACTTTTCCGGTTGCTGTGTGCTTAAGTAGAAGCTTGTTATTTAGATTTGACAATAGAGTCAATAGAATCGATTTATTGAATACATTATAAAAAGTGCTTCATTGTTGTCGCTGTACGAGTGATGTTTTTGGTGGGTATTTTTATTTAATTTTTGGTTGTTAAGGAGATCGTGTCTAAAAAGGTAGTGGGAAATAGTAAGAATACTACAGTGAGTCCATTATTTCATGTAGAAAAAGTAACAATCAATAGAAAGACAGCACTTACTTTTATTGCAGGAAACAGATACAATCAATGTTCAATCATAGTACATAATAATAAAACCGCCAACTACTATAAGCATCGGTTTTAAATTAAATAATTATAAAATGGAATCGCAACTTCTTAAGTTCCTATTAGAGACATGTTAATTATAACGAGAAAGCAAACACAAGCAATTCAGGCCACAGGAATGGAAATGATGTCAATACTAAAAGCATTCTGCACTTACTTGAATGAACATGTAAAAGGAGCGCAAACTTCCTTAACCTGAGTTTTTCTTTAAAAAAAACGCTGTACTGAAACAGTCAACATCTGATTCAACAAATCGCCATTCACTCCGGCTCTAATTACCATTAGGACCATTAAAGAGTTAACGCCCTGAGATACAGATCGTAATTGTTTTACTATGATTCTCACAGTTAGTGTCGGCTTCGTAAATAATTACAGTTGTTCGTCTTAATTAAATCTGCTTTAACAATTCTGAGAAATAGCAGCACAAACATTTTTTATTTGATGAATATTGACCAAAATGTATATATTATGTAATGAATAGCTATCAGTAAAATTGAATCGTAAATTTGTTTGTTACAGATAACATAATTGAGGGCGGCCACAATGCGGATCTTTATTAGTATGGTAGTATTAATATGCGCCGTGCAGGCTGCAAAAAAATTCGAGGGCACTCTAAGATCAGCGGTGGATGCTCCGCCGCAAGATAATCTGGCCGTCGAGTCCGAGTCTCTCCAGCCCTCTGTAGTAGATGCTCCGGAAGACTATAAGAATCCAGGTGCGCCTCCTCCTGAAACACCTGAAGATGAAAACGAAGAACCTCAAACACCCGAGGAACCTCAAGAGGAGGAATCGCAAGACTCTCAAAAGCCTGCAACAGTACCGGAAACTTCTGCTGCTGCTGTTGCCCCTTCAGCACCAAGTGGCATCTCTGCGCCGTCTGCCCCCGCGAACTCACTTGAAGAATGCGACTCAGAAATGATAGGATTCGAACTTGTTACTGGGTAATGGCTCTAATTACTATTTGTAACATCCACCATCTACACACCTGTCAACTTCTTCATCTAAATAACGCGTTTGCGTTCCTTAATAGTTTTGTTAAGCATCTAAAGATTATGTTTATTAACTATCATTAATTGTTTGCATCTTGAAAGATCATTTATAAAATCTTCTGTCCGCAGGTATGTGTTCTCAGCGCCTTCGCATATTCTAGACGACATCCCCGGAACTTTAATGTTAACTGATTGTTTAGAACAATGTCAGGCGAATGACACGTGTCGCGCTGTCAACTATGAAACCGGCTTATGTGTGCTTTTTAGCTCCGATGCTGACCAACTACCTGGTAGATATTTTTTTCCACACTAGAACTAAATTTTAATATTATAAGAAACTCCACTGATTATAAAATATTTTCAGGTGCTTTGACGAAGTCACAATTTCCTGTGTTCACAATTTACGCACAGAAATCATGTTTGGGTGTGAAACCATGCGAGAGAGCTTGGTGCTTCGATCGTGTTCGCGGGTATCACCTCAAAGGAAAAGGCAAAAAAACGCACACTGTTAGCTCCAGACAAATGTGCCTAGACTTATGTTTGGGCGAAAATGAATTTGTTTGCCGGTAAGATTTACAAATTATATCTTTTATCTGATGTGACTTCATTGGTGTCAGGTATATCTTACGCTAATGAGAGACGTTACAACATCTTGCTCTTATCCAGATATTGCGGAAACTCATGAAGATAAAACGTTTAACATATTCCTAGATTTCAGATAATTCTTGTTATTACTTGGTTGAATTTAGCTTTAGCCTCATTAAAATGGAAATAATTGACTAATGCATAAAATAATACAAAACAATTATTCACACTTCAGTTATTCAACGCTTACGGTTTAAAGGTCGTCCTCAAAGCAACTATTGGAGTTCGCAAACAACTTGTAATAGACATAAATAATTGCTATAAATATAACTAAAATAATATAAACTTAATGCACCAATATATCTAGTAATTTTTTCCGCGTATTATATTCCTATTCCTATATTGTTCCTGTGTATTATTAAGTTGGTTGGTTAGATGCAGCCACATTGAATAGAATTGTATATCCATTGAGACTGGCAATAACGGGCGGGGCCCATCGCGATTCGGCAGTCACGACAAATATTCGTTTTCTCGGTTGCGAAGGATCACGCCTCTCTGTGGGAGCGGTCTGCCCTATCGCTTCCTACTTTTATAGAACAATAACCGATTAAATAATACTCAACTATCAGCACAAACACGTTTGAGTAATTTAAATTGAGAACCTCCTCCTTTTTTGAAGTCGGTTAAAAGTATCTGTTTATAGGGTTATTGTAATTAAATGAAATTGTAGTTCTTTACTTATGTGATTATTATAGTACTACAGCTGTTTGGTTGGTACAAAAAACTTTGTTTTCGTTGAATTACTAAGTATTTTAGATAATATTAATCCAGAACATTTATTGCCCATTTTTTTATTGTTTTTATGAAGTGACAAAATAACTAATAGAACCCACTCGTGCTTAACCACGAGTGGGTTCTATTAGTTATTTTGTCACTTCATAAAAACCTTCTTCAATACAAGATCTACGTGATAGTACTCAATAAAATAGCAAACAATAATTTAAACTATATTGTACAGTCCAACATTATGGTAACAAACAAGATACGCGCCCATTGTAAATCAAGATAAAATATTGATGCAGATGAACAAAGATAGTATTTCCCTTATGCGGGTGGTCACTGTAAAGTAATAAAGGTTGCCGAGGTCACGGTTACATAAGTAACATCGTGAAACCATCTCTATAAAACCAGTCCATTAATCGATCTAAACGTAGTTTCAGATAATAAACTACCACAGCAATGATATAATGTCGTTTGTATAAAATTAAAACACAATACTCCAACATTGAGACTTCATATCAATAAACTCATGCTCGCGCTGTTTGTGTTGTTGTCAGAAAATCTTATCTTTTTTTTTATAAAAATACGGGAGGAGACTAGCAGGATTAGGTCGAACAGGACGTTCAGCAGATGGTTATCGATACGCCCTGCCCATTACATAGCAGTGTCACTCAAGATTCTTGAAAAGCCCAAAAATTCTGAGCGGCACTCGTCACCTTAAGACATAACATGCTAAGTCTCATTTGACCAGTAATTTCACTAGCTACGGCGTCATTCAGACTGAAACACAGTAATTTTTACACATAACTGTTTCACGGCAGAAATTGACGCCGTTGTGGTGCCCATTATCTAGCCGGCATCCTGTGCAAAGGAGCCTCCCACTGGTAACAAGTTCATATCTCCATACGCAATCAACGATAGCTAATCATAACTAGAATTAAAACAAAAAAGGTGTCACCAGTTGAGGTTAAGCTTGGGAAAATTCACACGGCGACACAGTAAGAATAATAAGCCTTTTAAAGCACGCATTTCTTGTTACAGATCAGCGAACTATAATAATAAAACCGGAGAATGCGTTCTATCAAATATGGATCGTATTACCTTGGGTGGCACCAGCTTTTTCCAACCGAATGAAGGTGAGATGACGTCACAAAATATAGATACTAGTGTACAAAGAACATAATAATTAATTTCTATTCCTTACTTTCATCAAACGACTGGTTCATAACTATTAGTTATTAAATTACTCTTCGATGCATCGTGAATACTATCAACAATTCACACATTTAATTATTTTTAAATATCAATAAAATCGTAATAACGTACTTATTACACTGTACTGTTACAATAATAAAAAAATAAACTTATTAAAAATAATTTTAGATACCGACTACTTGGAAAACAACTGCGTTGAAGAGCCCACGAAGTTATGCGAATTTAAGAAAATGGGTGGACGAATTCTCAAAACAGTCGATTCCGTATACCAAGATGTACAAACAGTCGAAGAATGTCGCGAGCTCTGCTTGAACTCTCCGTTCCGATGCCACTCTTATGATCACGGCGATACTGGCGATCACGTTTGTCGATTATCTCATCATTCCAAAGCTACGCTTGCTGATATACAGGTTTGTGTATTTAAAATTCTTGAGCAGCCCGTTATGTGATCCGCATTCGCTATAATCACTGTAATTATTTCAGGATCCCTACTTGGAGGTTCCCGAAGCGGCGACGTACGAACTGTCTTCCTGTTATAATGTATCTATAGACTGTCGCGCAGGCGATATGGTTGCACGTATACAAACATCAAAACTATTCGATGGCAAAATCTATGCCAAAGGCAGTCCCAACTCTTGCGTCGTAGATGTAAACCAAAGTTTGGAATTTGAATTGCACATGGCCTACAACAACATCGAGTGTAATGTTAAACAAAACGGACTTGGAAGGTAATAAATTTTAATAAATCAGACTTGTTATTTCAATTTCTTAATGTTTAAGCTATTATTGATTATAAATTCTTATTTTGCTACAGATATCTTAATGACGTAGTCATTCAGCATCACGACACGATCGTCACTTCTTCTGATCTTGGCCTTGCCGTGACATGCCAGTATGACTTGACGAACAAAACTGTGGCAAATGAAGTGGATCTCGGAATTCACGGTGATATTCAAACAGGCCTATCAGAAGAAGTTATTGTTGACTCTCCTAACGTGGCTATGAGGATTACTGATAGAAACGGTGACGATACCATTGCGTCTGCTGAAGTGGGAGATCCCTTGGTATATATTTTATATTTGATTGTACAAATTCATCTACCTAGCTAATTTTATGAACAAGTCATTATGATTGTTATTTTCTTTCAGGCTCTTCGATTTGAGATCATGGACCCGAATTCACCTTTCGAAATATTTGTTCGCGAATTGGTTGCAATGGATGGTGTCGACTCGAGTGAAATTACACTGATCGATAGCGATGGTTGTCCCACTGATCATTTTATCATGGGACCTTTGTTCAAGTCAGCTTCAAGCGGAAAGGTAATACTTGCTGTACTATTATAAAATGTTGACAGTTAAGACTGTTGTGGATATTATTTTGTTTGTTTTAAATAATCATTGTTTGTTTTAAATAATCATTGTTTGTTTTAAATAATCCTTGTTTGTTTAGATTCTTCTATCAAACTTCGACGCTTTCAAGTTCCCGTCTTCAGAAGTTGTCCAATTCCGTGCATTGGTGACACCGTGCATGCCCACGTGTGAACCGGTCCAGTGCGATGGTGGGCCCAATGAACTAAGATCAGTGATGTCATATGGCCGCAGGAAGAGGCGTTCGTCATCGACTTCGCCTACTGAAGACATGCTGCTAGTGCAAACTATTCAAATTACTGACAAATTTGGATTCGATAAACAACGTGCCAAGAACGTTACCGAAGATTCTGTTTTCATTAGGGAAACTGATGCTACATGCGTTAACGCAGCGGGAGCCATGTTAGCTGCAGCTGCATTCATAGCAGCACAACTAGTCGTACTAGCCGTATGGACATGTAGCTGGCAACGTCGACGAGCGGCCGAAAAAGCCGCAGAACTATTGCCAGGACCTAATGCTCCTTCGCCACTTTGCAAAGTTTATGACGCTGGTTTCTCACGAGCGCATCAAAGGCACTTCTGATTAGATTTAAGTATCGATGAATAAGCATTTGCAATAGTAGCATAGCTTAGTTTAAATACCCCCGTCGAGTCTTTAACAGGAAAGTCCAGTCTTTCTTTATGTTTAAGGACATCGATAGCGGTTATTTAGAGTGCAACTCCGCGCCTGTCAGTACAGATTTAAACGGATTTGCATTAAGCAGAGACGGGGACGATCAAAGAAGCGTGTGTGATTCGGGATGAATGAAAGAGATGAATGAATTCTTGAATTTGTAATGTGTGGTGGAATGAATGAAATGAAACGCGTGCTTGTCGCCTTCTCTGCAGTCATCAACGGGACAATCGTTGTCGTTATCGAGATTATGTCGTAATTCTTAATAATATACATACGGACTACGTGTTTGTACTTCTTGGGTATTGTACCATATTTTTGAGTAGCGTAGCAGTAACGATATGTAAAATTAAATAGTTTGAAATAAAACATTTTTACATTAAATCATACGACAAAGTCATGAGACTTGTTGACGACTGTTCCGAAATCATAATTTATTAATTAGGATAGTTTCTTTTTTACTTTATTTATGGTCGTTTTCGAATTATACCTATAGTATAAACCATTAATGTAAAACAAGCTGTTTCTTTTAAGAAAAGTGTGTGCTATTTAATTTATGTAAGCATGAAAACTTTTATTGAACCTAGTGCCTTAGTAAGAATTTGCTATAGTTTTGAAATAGTTAAGTAACAAATTCTGCCGTCCAAATTGTAAAATTGCATACAGTGAAATAAAATGTCAACATACAACGCGTTTTAATTAGCTTTACCCTATTATACTACAATATATAGATCCTTTATTGAAATGCGAGGAAGAGGCAAAACAAGCCAAGTGCAATCACAATGTTTATTTTACCATAATTTTAAACTTTAGTTTTTAGTGCAAAAATTTTAGGACTAATGTAGATGGAAATGTTGGGATAGATCGGCCTATGACCAAGGACTTTTATTCTGGCATTCATACTCAAATAGCGTAGCCCGGGACTCATTGAAGTTAACCGCCAGATATTGGTATACCTAGATCACCCGTTGATTAAAGACCGACAGTACGGCTTTCGTCATGGTCGGTCGGCTAGCGATCTTCTGGTAATACATTGGGCGGCGGCAATCGAAAACAAGGAAAACGCCTGATAGTTCGACTGGATAAGGCGAAGGTCTTTTATCGTGTATGGCACAAAGCGCTTTAAACTGCCATCATTTGGGCTTCCAGATAGTTTATGCAAGTCGACCACCAGCATGTCGATGTCCACAGTTGTTTAAACCCGATGAACGCTGGAGTTCACCAAGGCTGTGTGCCATCTCCAACACTATTTCTTCTACATATCAATGACATGTTGGATTCTTCCAATCATTTCTGCCCCTTTTTCTTTCTACCCTATATTAAAATTAAATAAACTTGTAAAATCGGCTGTTTTTCTTTGCCTTACCATAGATAGTAGGCTACATTGAGGCACACATACCAATAACTTAGCAAATAGATTATGTTCTGCAGAAAATTTATTGTATCAGGCATTATTTCGCGGAATTCCATAAATATCCAAATGTAGTAAGTTTTTTAGATTTGTCTTTTAATCAATTCGACACGTGTTTCATTGAATCTCTCAAAAAAACTCACAGCATTTGGATGAGTTCTGCAGCTTTTGCCGTTAAAAAAATCAAAGTTGACTGATGGGAACACAGCTCGTTTGATCTATTTTGCGTACTTCCGGTTTGAATAAACTGTACTTGCGGTTCGTCTTGGTATTCGATTTTACAATAAAATACTAGACAGCAGACTAGGATCCGCTCAGCATAAATTCAAGAAATATATTTGAGACTTTGATTTTATTTACTAAGACTTCAACAAGTGTTGTTGCATTATGTTATGTTATTGTCAGTCCCTATGGTAGAGAGAAACATATTTCTATTGGCTTTCTATTTCTATCTATTGTCCCGTGTATTACGAGCCACGCACTAGACATGAATTCCACCTTCGCACGACACGCCATAAACTTAGATTTATCCTTATCATCTGGACGTGTGGCATCCGTCAAACAGTTCAATTTTCAAGGAAATTTGGTTAGTTAGATGGGCTGTTTATTTATTAAGAAACAGACAGTCACATACATAATATTTAGTTTAACAAAGAGGTGTTCATACTAAATAAGACCTACAGATTCCTTAAAGTTAATATTTTATGACATATTAAGAATAAAGGTAGGTACAGTAGAAAAAAAAATTAGACAAGAATAAAAATGAGGTATAAGTAAAAAAGTTAATAATAAACTTTTTCTTTTACTCAAATTTAAAATAAATAAATAATTTATATTACAATCGTTCACATCCCCCTTTTTTAGCACACTTAAAACATTCGTTTTAAGACTGTATAAGTTTTCTTTTCTTAACATCATGTTCAGAAAGCATCCTTACACAAACAATGAATTCAAGCTCTAAGGATGATTGTTTTTTTATGACAATAAGGGACGAGACGAGCAGGACATTCAGCTGATGGTTATTAATACTCTCTGCCCATTTTAATGCAGTGCCGATCAGGATTCTTAAAAGCCAAATCTCTGAACGGCACTACAGTTGCGCTCGTCACCTTGAGACATAAGATGTTAAGTCTCATTTGCCCAGTAATTTCACTAACTACGGCGCCCTACAGACTTAAACACAATAATGCTTGCACATTACTGCTTCACAGTAGGAATAGGCGCCGTTAACCATAACGTGGGTACCAACCCATAATCTAGCCGGCACCTTACAAACTATTTTTTTATGTATATTAACACCCATTGTATAATACTCTATTTGAATGAAAAGAGTGAACGTTGAGTTTCTTCTATGTTCTTCTCACGCGCTCAACTTTATCCGAATATATGGTAAATTCAATAATTTAAAAGAAATATTTAAATAGACTTTACAAAAGCGCTTAGTTTAAGCCTAATTGAATAAAGTTTATTTGACTTTGACTTTTGACTAACTAGGAACAAGTGTTTACTTTGACAAGTAGGATTTGTATTGGGAACTCGAAAACAAAGTGCATGTAAAGTAACGTAGTGTAAAGGAGCATCAACGTGATAATTTACGACTTTATAAAGTAACCGAAACAAGTGGGACCCTAGTGGGACTCCACAAGAGTCTATTTCGGTTTAACAAGATGGAACCACCAACACAACAGCTTGAACGATTCCCTATGTAGAATTGTATAAAACGAAAAAGATAGCTGTGTATACCAAGTCGATAAAGCTTATGTAATAAGGTCTTACATAAGTCATATTTTGTCAAAAGCTTTAGCTAAATCAGTTTATACGGCATCTATCTGTAAGTTATAATCGAAAGCATCAAAAATGAATTCACTACGACTTATTAAGATTCGTATCAACACTTCGACCTTTATAGAAACATCGTTGATGTGGAGTTATATGACGCCTTACAGCCCATGATAATTGTTCTGAAACCAGTGGAGTGCCTAGGGTTATATCATAGGGCAAGCCAAGCTAACACTGGAGGTTGTTTAGCAATAAAAAAATATGCAGTAAGAATGATTGTGTAAATTCTAGTGTATAACCTTTAGATAAATTTTTAAAAGAATTCTAGATGCTAGGAAATCCCTAAATTATTATCAATATAAAATATGTACACTATTTACTTTGTAGGTATCATGTAGATAAAAACATTCTGCCTAAAATATTGTGTTTAAGTAGTATAATGCGGTTGATATATTGATATTTAAGTTATTCAAGAAGACATCGGCTGTGTGGTTTTGGATACGTCTATATATATAAGTCAGGATATATATCCTGACTTCATTGATACACTGGTTTTGTATTTAGTCGAATATTATATCTTCGATCGAATACATCTGTCCTGGTGTTCTGTCCATACATGCAACAAGGAGTATTTCCTTCAAGATGGAGCAGAACTATGGAATATGTGGTTTCTCTGTCTTGTTTCTTCAATCCGTTTGCCCTCAGTCTTAAGGCTGTCTTTGCCTCTTCCTGTACGACAAAATCTAAATATTCAAGACAAACTCAAGCGCGGATGATAGGTTCTCATGTATCCAGTAGCCGCTACGATCACTAAGCGTTGAAGACTCCGATGTTTAGATTTTACTGTCGTTAGTCGTGATACTTTCTTTTACCAATTAGCCTTTAACAGTTTTAAAAAGCAATATGAGGCCTTCTTTGTTTTGGTTTCGATATGGCTCGCCCAATTCAGTTAATTATGAAGGAAGATTAAAGTAAAAATTAAGTAAGTAAGTAAAAAAATAAGTTTGGTGGCTATGATTATGGTAACATCCTCTTGTTTATGAAAAGGATTAATACTGTCCTTTTTTAATTATTTAGTATTGTCAGGTAATCTGCAAAACCGATAGTGGTGTCTCGTCTCCTCTTTCATTCAACCTCTTTAGGAGGCTGTTCACTCCTTTCGTACCCTCTAACTACTTTAGCTGTCACGGTAGTATTCACCACTACCTGGACAGCCATTTTGCTTACCAGTTGGGTAATCCAGTTCTTTATGACTGGTTTACATGAAATTCTAGTAGGGCATGGTTGTGCTGCTGTGATTCAAGGAATTTTACATACAACCATACTAACTTCCTTGCATTGTGTTTCCTGGACGATAAGGTATAGGTAACTAGAATAAAAAACGCGTACACCTTCCTAAAAGGCTGGCAACGTTTCTGTGATTTCTCTGGTGTAATAAAATTACAATAAAATTAAAAATAAGAGAACTTGGATAAAAAATATGATGGAAGTAGGAGAAGACTGAAAACAATCATTAATAATAATAATAATATATTTATTTCGGAACAATAACACAAGGCGAAGTACAAACAGTGAAACGACGATAGCAAGAAAATTAAAATTAAATGTAGTTTTAACAAGGCCTTGCTCCAGATACAGAATTGAATAATGTTACATCATTGACGTACATAAACAACTAAACTCCCAAAAGCTCATTAAAAGGTCGTCAAAAAATGTACGAGCGGCGTACACACAGTAAGTATACACTCGTGCAGATAGCATTAAGACATCCATTCAAATTAACACCTTGATTCGTGGCAGTAATGTTCAAAGTCTCACCCCCTTATTCATAATAGTCTGCTAACTTAAAGCATTGCTAATTCTCACTCTGTCTTCTTCTATTGACCTAAGTCAGAATGAGAAAAAATGCTCCTTAGCGGCTGTTTAAAGTTAGCGGACCATTATGAATACGGGGGTTATTGTATACGATCGTTAGAAAGCAAGAACATTTAGTTTTAGCAATTGAAATGTAATTTATAATTTATTGTATTTAGAAAAATAATTAAAAACGTCACGTTAGTTACACAATTTTGTTAATTTAAAGGAGCACTTACCTGAAATACGACACTCCATTCTTTTTATGTTTGGATAAGCTGTTCTTTTAATTTTAAACACTACTGATATTAAAAGCCATATACAGAACTGCAATTTTCACATTTATGCAGATGATAATATATAGGTATAAACCATACAAAAGCTTAAAGAAGATCTAGCCAGAAAAGCCTAAAAATTTGTCTAATGTTTTGACTAAAAAACCCGGAGTGGTAAAGCCAGTTAAAAAAAGAAACAATAATGATTTTTCGTTTATTTCCTGTATTGTTTATTCCGATCTACAGTAGCTGCGTGAATGTTCCTGTGTTCTGTTTCGTGTTCAGCTTATAGCCTCCCGCAGCCATGCCAACTCTCATGTAGCGATTAATTTACGTATTTATCCGTTTATAGGATAGATTTTTTTTTCGTCAATTTATTGAAAACAGTAAAAGTTCTATCAACTACAATTAATAAAAAATTTATTGGTCAAGTTATGTTAGAAACGTTACCACAACGAACGAGCCGAGCGTAGCATGCCATAGCAGCGGCCGGCGAGTGCCAGAACCGTATTGTAGGCGTTTCCCTTTCTTTTCTCCCTATTTACAAATTAGGGAAGGGGGGAACTTTCTGAGTTTATTTTAAGTCTTTTGTATTTAAGTGTACCTACTAAACGTTTCAAAATAAATATTATTCTTCTACTTCCTTCCTTTCTTTTCTGACGGACAGATTTTCGCACATGACAAAGTATGTCATTGCGTGGCATTGTATTCAAAGCGCGGTCGAAACACAACTGAACGAAAACTCTGCCTAATAGACGCGTAAGCAGAGTTTTGCTTCAGACAATTTCTGAGCGGGATTGTGAGTCTAGTTGTTTATTGTATGTCAATGTGTTCCATGCATAAAGTGTCTAGTATATAATTAAGTAATTAATTGGTTTTTTGATATTAAAATCAAAACACATAAAACTATGCAGGACATATCAAATCAAATACTGTTTATATATCATTTTGTTCAGTTCAGTGTTTAATGTGGCGAGTGGGTGAATGGGTGTGGGCGTGAGTGTAAATGAGGTTTGAGAGGAGTGTTCCAAAAAGTTTTCTGTTTCATCTTAACCACGAATCAAGTTCCATTTTACATTTGCTCTTGGTAAATAGAGACTGGGTAACTAGATGTAGTTGTATCGGAGGACAATCATTTAATCAATGTAACAAAGTGATCATTACAATCTAAGAAACGGATTACATTTAGAACGGGACGTCTAACGAGAATTTTGTATACAGATGCTTGATTTATTATTAAAAAAACATAAACGGCGGAGATTGAGGTAACAAACATACAAATAATACAGTCGAATAAGGAACCTCTTCCTTTTTTCGATGTCCGTTAAAAAAAAGTCCACACGTCCAATATCTCGCGTAATCCAAGATGGACGCTAGTTACTGATTCACGAAACGTACCAGCTGATAAACATTTACAGCGGTATTCAAAACGCAAATCAGATGAGATGTGCTCTCACAGCTGGACGATCACTTGTGACGGTGTGAAGGCTTGCGTCGGCGGCGGCGCGGCTGATTAGATCGCAGCCCGCGCACGCGACGCTCGTAGCACGTGCCAACATATTATGCGCTCCATTAGCCATTATCATATAAAGAATTTAGCAATTTAATCTTGCTAGTACGTAGTAGTGCACACTAAAAATCTGTAAGGCTTTAAATATTATCTGTAAATCGTCTGATAATAAATACAGTCACCAAATGGCACAACGGATGATGGGAGCGACGGGAGGCGCAGTGCTGGTTTGAAAACCAGCAACCGTGCTGGGTCGGGACCACTTTGTAACGTATAAAAATATAATATATAGTATAAAGCTTAGTAAAGGGTCGTTATAGAATTAAATGAAGCGCCACCGAACGCGCAAGTTGAACCATACAATAGTATAGCCCGCATCATATAACCATAACAGTCTTGGATATCGTCCTATCAAACGACGGTATCTAATAAGGCTGCATATCAGACAGTAGGGCTAATTAGGGAAAACTTCCACATCCTAACCAGAATCCTAACGGGACTCATCAGACTTAACACACACCACTCAATCCTAAGCCTTAGAAATTGTAGAGCATGTACATTCTGTAATAGTGCAGTTAAAACCCTGTTACACATCCTCTTTGAATTTGGTCTTTTAATGTGTACACGTAGCATCTTTTTGGGAAGTCCAATTCCAAAAACCATATGAGATATGCCAGCTCACTGTCAGAGATATAGTAAGATTCAAGAAAAGTAATTTAGCACCCATCTGTTGTGCAGTAGGTCTAGCGTCGTCCAGAAGTAGCAGTGGTCTAAGGCCACCATCCTCGTTGTTAAGCAGCTAGTTCTTCCATCATGGTTTTCTGTTGCTGATAATAGATATCTGCCGTAATAATTGGGCCAGATTTTAGAAAGCTGTGAACGACTAGCACTAGACTCCACCAAACACTCACAAGTAACTTTTTTGAGCGTACTTCTTCATTATCCACATTGGTCTCCTACCGTCCACGGGGTTCATTTGGAGGTCGATATTTCCAGAACTAAAACATTATAACCAAAAACGTACGGTGTTTATCTTTTTCGACACGAGCGCACATATCGTTAATACTTCTAGCTGATTCTGCGGCACTTGTGTCACGGGAGAACTCGTACTCCCAAATAAAGCGATATTTTAGTTAGTCACTTGTGTGCCCTATTTGTCTTGCTGATAACGGAGCAAATTTCGAGTCCATCACCATTTTAGTTGGTCGATACATAATAAGTTGTCTGTAAGTTTTGTTTTTTGCCCGATATCTCTCTGACATTTTTTGTCATAGCCCCGAATTCACAGTCATAGTATGTGATGTAGAGGAGAATAAATGTATTTTTTTATCTTAATGCCTAGTTCCTTTCTTTTCATAATTTCTTTCATACTTTGTGGTTAATGGTTGAAAATTTTGATACGATGATGAGGTTAAATCATCAGTGTTTCCGGGAAAATAGCTGTAGTGTGTGTATCACTTTTATACACCTATGCACACACTCATCTCTCCAATTAATATATAAGTAGTTGAATAGCGTAAAAAAAGAGTTTATAATCGCAGTCAGACTTATAATCATTTAATACCCGAAGTTCCAACATCGCATAACGATGGTCCTAGCTCTTCAGCAATTCATGAGTGTTTAGTGTTAACACGGATTTAATTAATGTATATATTTAAGAATAATTATTTACTAAATATAATTATAGTAGGTACACAAGAGCACAGATACCAAAGTACAGATTGCTTTAAATTTAATCAGTATGACTTGTAATAAATTGTCATGGTATTATTCAATAAATAATTAGATTATATCCGCGAGCCGGCATATCGGACTAGATGAAATATGACTACAAGTCAGAAATGGCCCAATATAATGAGGAACACGATTACATGCGTTATTTAAATGAAGCTAGCCTTAGAACACGCTTATAATAATTTGCTTATCGTAATTCCTTTGATTCAAGTGGCAGATTTATTAAACTGTTACATGAATTTAATACTTAAGAGTTCGCAAGCTTACAATCCGATCTGCTACAAAACTTTAATAATATAATATAGAGGTGAAGAATAGTTGGAATTATATTTAACTAGCTGACCCGAATTAACATTAACAAATTAACCTTTTTATACATTTTTTTACTATGAATAACGTGCACATCCTCCTCTTGCTCTAATGACTGCTTGCATCCGGTCAGGCATGCTCTGGATCATGTTTTTAATGTTCAATTTCGAAATGGTCTCCCAAGCAGTGATTCACTACATTGCGCAGATGGTTAAGGGTTTGTGGAGGGCTGACACCGGACCTAATCTTTCTTTACAGCATGTACCAGATGTGCTCTATTGAATTTAAGTCTAGACTGCGAGCTGGCCACACTAATTTCTGTATACCTACTGCATGAAGGCAGTCCTCGACACGTCGAGCGACGTGCAGGCATGCATTATCGTGCATCAAAAGAAATTCTTCGAAACCTATAAAGCCAAAATAGGGCACAACATGATGCTGGAGAATGTATTCGATGTATCGATGGGCGTTTAGTCGGCTGTTGACAATTACCAACTCTTTAAGAGCTTCCGAACTTATACCCGCCCAGACTATTATCGAGACTCCATGGAAACTTACACTTTGTGTATTCGCGATGGGACAACTGTAAGACGGTGGTTACTAAACATGTCTGAACGGATAATATTGACATCTCGATCAGACGTGCACCTAAGTCCTCCACTGCAGGGTCTCCACGAGCAGCTTTCTGTTTCTTGATAGCGTTTCAAGGATTACTGCATTAAAGGACGGAGTACTAGCGTTTCAAGGATTACTGCATTGAAGGACGGAGTACTAGCGTTTCAAGGATTACTGCATTAAAGGACGGAGTACTAGCGTTTCAAGGATTACTGCATTAAAGGACGGAGTACTAGCGTTTCAAGGATTACTGCATTAAAGGACGGAGTACTAGCGTTTCAAGGATTACTGCATTGAAGGACGGAGTACTAGCGTTTCAAGGATTACTGCATTAAAGGACGGAGTACTAGCGTTTCAAGGATTACTGCATTAAAGGACGGAGTACTAGCGTTTCAAGGATTACTGCATTAAAGGACGGAGTACTAGCGTTTCAAGGATTACTGCATTGAAGGACGGAGTACTAGCGTTTCAAGGATTACTGCATTAAAGGACGGAGTACTAGCGTTTCAAGGATTACTGCATTGAAGGACGGAGTACTAGCGTTTCAAGGATTACTGCATTGAAGGACGGAGTACTAGCGTTTCAAGGATTACTGCATTGAAGGACGGAGTACTAGCGTTTCAAGGATTACTGCATTGAAGGACGGAGTACTAGCGTTTCAAGGATTACTGCATTGAAGGACGGAGTACTAGCGTTTCAAGGATTACTGCATTGAAGGACGGAGTACTAGCGTTTCAAGGATTACTGCATTGAAGGACGGAGTACTAGCGTTTCAAGGATTACTGCATTGAAGGACGGAGTACTAGCGTTTCAAGGATTACTGCATTGAAGGACGGAGTACTAGCGTTTCAAGGATTACTGCATTGAAGGACGGAGTACTAGCGTTTCAAGGATTACTGCATTGAAGGACGGAGTACTAGCGTTTCAAGGATTACTGCATTGAAGGACGGAGTACTAGCGTTTCAAGGATTACTGCATTGAAGGACGGAGTACTCGCGTTTCAAGGATTACTGCATTAAAGGACGGAGTACTAGCGTTTCAAGGATTACTGCATTAAAGGACGGAGTACTAGCGCAAAAAGTCACGTATTACACAATAAAGTCTCAATACAGTAAACTATCAATGCATAAAATAAGAGTGTTATTGGTATTGAGTCTAGGTCGATCAGGATTTGTTGGAAGAAACCGTAAAAGGTCTCTTTCAACAACCAGATCGTCAAAACGGTGTTTGGAAATCTGTTTGCAATACAATACAATACAACGCCCAAAAGCCCAGTTTTAAACACTATGTTTTGATGATTTTGCGTCTAGGCACTTACTTAGTACATACACATTTTTATAACAAAGTAAAGAGTTTCAAAGAGTAAAAAGGAAATTACAGAAAAAAACAAAAAACGGCCACAAGTCCCATGAGAAGGAAAAATCAAAAATAAAGTGAGTTTGTAACTTAATAAAATCTTTTAGGTGTATAATAAATCGTTAGTAAAATGTGCTCCTACACTGTATACATAATGCAATCCGTCTTATAATAGTATATTACGTATCTAGGGTGAAAAGTAGGTCATTCTCACCCGCGAAATATTGACTATAGACTGAATATCATACGACAATCGCGGGTGGCAATGTCCTACTTATCTCACGTGGTGCGTATACGATTTTTTTCCCCACCTGAATGAAAAGCTTGCTTTTAGTCCCTGGTACGAGGGACAATAGTCATATTGCCGGGAGAGAATCGGCCACTTTTGTCCCTCGTACCATGGACTAAAAGACAGCTTTTCATCGAGGTGGGGAAAAAATAAGTTTTATTGTATTCTCTCGTAAATGGTGTACTTACACTTGAAAAGTGATGCCACTACGCTTGGGATGAAGATTCGTATAATTCCTACACGACATAACAACGCATGAAGGCATTTTTAATTGAAAAATCCTTGTTCAGTTTGTTCAAAAAAATCTCGTCTGACAGACTTTCAATCGCGCTCACTCGCCTAACCGAACTGATCCGCGTGTCAAGACAGTTTTTTAAGCCCAGCCCACTACAGGATAGTTTAAGTTGCGCTATTTTAAAGCGTAAGAAATGCTTCCATGTTTTATATGCCTGCACGGAATATAACATATTCATAGCCAAGTCAAAGTTAAATAAACATTATTCAAACAGAACATACAAGAAACTCAACGGCCACTCTTTTCAATCAAAGAGAGCATTTAACAATGGCTATAATATACATAACGAATTAGTATTTAAAGTGCTGCTAAATAATATAAATTATTTCATAAAAAGTAATAAATAATTAAATATTGGATGCATCAACCACTAGAGCTAGAATTCATTGTTTGTGTAAGGATGCTTCCTGAACATGGTAGTCGTGATTACTGTCACAATTAGTAATCGCATCCAACAAATACAATGATTTATTAACTATAACTGGTCGACCTGGCACCACAAGCAGCACCCGTTCACGAGTTGACGCATGGACGAGCCATCGTTCCCTTGGCACATATTTGAGGAAGGAGACGACCCGGCACATGACGCCGCCGCAAGCAATGCCATTCAGTGAGTATGCCGAACCATGTCACAGCATACCTACGCATGATAACTACAAAGTTACAAAATTTATACTCACAAAGCAGGCTAATGATTCTATGTAATGCAATTACAGTGGATTCTTTATAAACAAAAGAATATATTTTTATTTATTTATTTATTTATTTATACCTTAATAAAACGGCGTAAGCCAATTACAATATTAAAGTAAGAATTAATTACAAACTAAACATATTACACAAATAATAGTTAAAAACAAAGTTTACTGTAAATAACTAAAAATTAATTAACATCCAAATACCGTTCATCCATTCCTCTCACAAAAGCGCAAGCACTCTGTTAAAATCGTCTGCCATCCATCCGCAAATAAATCACAAGCAGGGTTGGCTTCGAGAAGAGCGTTGAGAGCAGAGAGAGACCTCCGGTATAGGTGAGTTGGTGCGAGCCACAGTACGTTATGTCGGACTCGCGAATAATCTATGCCTGCGCCTCGAACAGTAATTGTCCGGTACAAAGATTCTACATAGCTCAACATGCAAACTCGGCGCATCTATATCACCTCTCAGAACTCTGCACATAACTGTGAGCTGCTGTCGTTTTCGCCTAACCTCGAGGGAGTTGTAGCCTAATGTACCCAGAAGAAATTTTGTGCGATACATATACATATTCATATTACACTCATAAGATTATACAATCTTAAAATAAAGAATTATTATTAGCAGGATGACAGGAGCATCTGTTTTTCCACACTTCTTTATCCTTATAAAGGCTTTTTAAATAAGGCTTTTTTGAATTTAGGTGTTAGACATGTGATATTATTTGGAATTTTATTAATGAACTGCACACTGAGACAAAATAAAAGAATTTTGTATTTTACTGAGTCTCGTTTTTGGAATAGCGATTATTTCATTACTTGTATTGATATTGCCATACTAAATAGGTTCTATTAACAGAAGTGCCGCGGTTGTAAATTGTTTTTTTATAAAGCTTACAAACGAAAACACTTATAGCTAGCATCAGAAAACCACACGGTTTTGTAATATATACTAACAAAACTAAATCTAGGTACAGAACATTAGTGCCAGTTAAATATATTGTGTATATATATTTGTTTTAAGTAACTTAAAAAGTATCATTTCAGTGTTTTCTTAATATTACATTAACTAGGCGAGGAACTAGGTAAGCATTCGTGCGTTCGCCATATCCATTGACCGCGCTCGGAGTGCATAAACGGCCTCGAGTGACGGCCCGTGTGTCTACAGGATGTTGTACTTTATCCCAGTACTTAGAATGGAAAAAGTTTTCTTTTAAAATTGTTAGCAAGGGCACCACCGCCAGGCAGATATAATGCTACTGACCGCCTGTAAACTCACATACTTCGTCACTTATAGAATTAAATTTTTTGAATGCAAACTTCTACAAATCTAATGTCACTCATAGAATTAAATTAGATAGGTCAGAGTTTAATATCGCCCATAATGGAAGTTATCAAAATTTCAACAACATAGATGGAATCTGTTTGTTTGTGAAGTGAGTGAAAGTTCGTAGAAATCGAAAATATAACAAAGCCCCAAGTCAGCGATTCATACATGTCCAAACATGGATAAACCATGTTTATCAATACCATTTCATTGTTGAACCACATGACTGTGCGTATTATAATGCACAGCATTTGTCATGTTAGGCTGTCGTAAATGTTACGGTCGAAGCCGGAGGAGGTAGACCAACAGAGCTGACGCGTCTGGTAGTACTTTTAGTTTCAAACGTTTAGTTCAAAACGATCCTATTGTTGTGGTAAATGCCAACGTACTTTTCAATATAAACTAGCACACACTTTCTCCGGGAAGAAAAACGAGGCCTCGCATAATACAAGCGGACAATACTTTTAGTTACTCATTTGTTGCTATGGCATGACATACTAGCACTCGAGGCTAATCGTCACACGGAGCTCATATCGCTCTCTCGTTGAACATTATTGAAACGAATTTCAATTAAGGAAATTTCTGTGATATTTATCTATACTATTCTCGCTACTATTGACCCGATGGTAAGTGAGACGAGCCATCCGCTACTATTGACCCGATAGTAAGTGATACGAGCCGTCCGCTACTATTGACCCGATGGTAAGTGATAGGAAGCGTCCGCTACTATTGATCCAATGGTAAGTGATACGAGCCGTCCGCTACTATTGACCCGATGGTAAGTGATACGAGCCGTCCGCTACTATTGATCCGATGGTAAGTGATATGAGCCGTCCGCTACTATTGACCCGATGGTAAGTGATACGAGCCGTCCGCTACTATTGACCCGATGGTAAGTGATACGAGCCGTCTGCTACTATTGACCCGATGGTAAGTGATATGAGCCGTCCGCTACTATTGACCCGATGGTAAGTGATACGAGCCGTCCGCTACTATTGACCCGATGGTAAGTGATACGAGCCGTCCGCTACTATTGACCCGATGGTAAGTGATACGAGCCGTCCGTTACTATTGACCCGATGGTAAGTGATACGAGCCGTCCGCTACTATTGATCCGATGGTAAGTGATACGAGCCGTCCGCTACTATTGATCCGATGGTAAGTGATACGAGCCGTCCGCTACTATTGATCCGATGGTAAGTGATACGAGCCGTCCGCTATTATTGATCCGATGGTAAGTGATACGAGCCGCCCGCTACTATGCAACGCCCCTAAGAATTCTGGAAACCACAACATTATAAGCTGCTACGAGTTTACTTTCTTCAACTTGAAAAATAAGATAAATATCCCAGTTAGATCACTAATCAAATCATCAATCAATACTTACAACGATGTTGTTTAAATCCTAACGTGAATAGCGCTCTAACCAATGCTACTCGGAAAATAAAGGCTGATTATCTACGCAATTAAGTAAGACATGAAACATAAATATCGAACGTGTATTTATTCAGTTAAGAACATGATGAAGCCAGAAATAAGCACGAAAATAGGCAGCTTTTACTCTGTGATAATCCGCCATCTCACTGTGATCAGCGCAATTCTGATTGAAATTAACGTTCCAACATACAATGTAGGTAAAACAAGGCACCATGAATAACGCAACGCAGTAGCTGCGTAATGACAAACATTGATAGTCGCGAGCCTGAGAGCGAATCAACAAACTGTTAGCAGATTGTAAATCAGCCTCGACGGCGGCCCGCGACTGTGTACCAGTGCCGCTTCGCGATCACGACGCCCGATCCATTTCGCCTCATTATGATGTAGATTACTCGTGCTCGGGAATTGTGCAAATTGTGTGGGTACAGAATCGTCTACAGATCTTGCTCACGCAGACAAAATGACATTCAACAGAGTATATATATATATTTTATTTGGGTAGTATTCTAATTTCTAACACTGGATTCCAAATTAATGGAGCACCTATTAACTAACATAGATACGGCGCGACAATTTTACTTGAGTTAATTTCATAGTATATTTCATATGGTACATTGCTATGGGCAGTGAATTAAAACTATCCCGTAATGGGCAGGGCTTATAACAATTCCAAAAATAACAATAAACGTAGCTAGAATAAGATTAGATTGTATCGTATATATTATGTGTGATATTTTAGTTACAATTATTGTTATTTGTGGAATGTCCTCCCGTCCCCATTCTCTCGTCTCGCCCACTCACATAGCGCGTGCGACTCAAGCACATCTCACCTATAATCGTATGTATGCAAGTAGTTACAAACCTACCTTGGCTGACACCGGCTCTAAAAATAACAATAATCGTAACTAGGATTAGATTAATTAATTAGATTGTGTAAACACATGGGAAGCACCAGCAATCAAATAAAAAGAGAATCATGAAAATCGGTTCACCCACTGGAATTGTGAACCTCCCACTTTTTTCAAGTCGGTTTACCGCTGAGTTTCTTGCGCCCTTTCTTATCAGGTCTGAGGCATACTTTTTCGAATGGGTGGTTGTTTTTGATTTTCAATAAGTGATATCATATATTGAATAAACATATTTCAATTTAAAAGATCGAAAAGGGTTCTACTTTTAGCGATTCGATCCTTACCGGTTCAACCTGTGACGCTTTAAGTACATATTGTAATAATTAAGATAGTGATCATTTTCGCGAAAATGTATTAAACGCAACATTGATGCTAAGTTTATTGTAATAAATATTCATTTGTGCAAGAGTAAAGTGCACATTACGCAGAACCGCAGCGTTGTCTAGCTGCAGTAGACACTGCATTACGATGATCGTTTGCTTCAATTTGAACATTAATGCTCTCGTTAATAACAAAATGTTACGATCACGCGTATCAATGTCCACAGTGGGTGGCAGATGTTCATTTGTCACGGCTATTGAACCGCATTATCATCGACCAGCACATGACAGACACTTCCTTATTTGCAAAACGGGATTAAACAGGTATGGCACACGGCGCACCCGATCAATCACCCCTTCACATACAGATTGTATCTATTATTCGCTGAAATCAATTTGAGTATTGTTTCTCATTTCCGGGGTCACAATCCTGTTGGCATCATATCCATTAGGAACTGATAGTTTAAGTTGGAGGATTGTTTAATAGAAAACATGCAATGTTAGGTTACAAACGAGAAGGACCTAAATAATTTTGAACTAAGTATAACATTTTTTCATATAGCATTAAGTTGAAGGCGTTGCGGTCACATGCATCACGATCACCGTGCATTCTCTTTTGTTTTTGAGTTGTAGGGGGATGTTTAATTGTATCG
Source organism: Leptidea sinapis (assembly GCF_905404315.1). Classification (NCBI taxonomy): domain Eukaryota; kingdom Metazoa; phylum Arthropoda; class Insecta; order Lepidoptera; family Pieridae; genus Leptidea; species Leptidea sinapis. Next base: position 10,508,400 of record NC_066272.1, read on the forward strand.
TATAGTTCACAATCATTCATACTCAGGACGTCAGCACAGCCAGATTCATCCGAGTTTAATTACCTCACTCGCACAGAAAACAGCGTGAAGTACTCCGCCCCTCCACCAGAATATGACAGCGGTCCTTAAAGAGATTTTACCCCAGGCGGGGACCGGCTCTACCAGAGTCGGAGAATCCCTCCCGAGCATTCTGGCCCGCCGCCCACCACCACCTTGAGACGACGAAGCCGGCCTTGTGTTTCCTTCCAGAGTCGCAGATATTTCGACCTATCTGTACATCATATTTAACGTACCCCGGGTACAAAATTGAGGATATTTTTTGTCTCATGTATGTGTATGTGTTTACGTTAGGGAGGATATCTGCTGATGCCGTCTCGGCAATTTTGAGTGTAGGGACCTGTCTACTCTCTGGCTCCGTGTAGATTGCGAGGGCCGCGTCCGCATCTATGCGTGTGTCTACAGGTCCCATAGTGGCACCGCAGAAACGGATCATATCATGGGCTGCGTTCAAGCGGCAATTGACAACGCGCTTGCACAGATCCCAGAATCTGCTATATTTCTTGCATTACTCTAGATTCCAAATTACAATGGGGCCCCCAATTTGAAGGATTGGCGGACAGACTTAGTTCTGCAGCATACGCACTTAAAAAGATTAGACAATTAACTGACATAGATACGGCGCGACTACTATGCTTTAGATATTTACATAGTATTATGTCCTATGGTATATTGCTATGAGGCAACGCTGCCGATATTAATACAATATTTGTGCTGCAGAAGAGTGCTCTTCGCGCTATTTATAACCTAGGTCCTATAGAATCATTGAGAGCAAAATTCAAAGATATTATCATCTTGACTGTAGCTTTTTAATATATTCTTAATAATGTAATTTATGTTCATATGCACATAAGTGAATTTGCTAGAAACTGTCATAACCATAATGTTAACACCAGGAACAGATATAAACATATAATGCCTACTTACTTACTCGACTAAGTCGAGTAGGCAAGTCTTTTTTGTGGAATATGGACAATATCCCAGAAAATGTTCAAAACAAAAGTATAACGTTATTCAAAAGAATTGTTAAAAAACCTTTGTGTGGTAAATCATCATCCTTCATATCCTTCCAATCATGTGGTATTATATATCCTTCAAGCTTCATATTTTAATAAAAATACTTTTTAAAGTATTGAAGCGCATGTAATTATAAACTTAATTGTACATTAAACCTTTGTATAAAAGATACGTTTATATGTATATAATTACATAATTATAGTTTTAATTTTTTTAAAGGTATAAGTAAGACATTTCTATAACGTGTAGTAGATACGTACTTGCGTTAATGAAACAAAATATTAATGGCAAGCGAAATCAGTATTAAATTAAATTTACAATTATTTATATGGAACGGGGCAAATGAGTTATGGATGTGAGACCCAGTGTGTGAACGCCACAGTCACAGCTAAATGACAGCAAAGAAACGCGTCACCGACCTCGGAGGTCACAGTATGCTGTTAGCCTGAAGGTCTCCTGCTACTAACACTGTAGCCGGCAGCTGATTCCACAACCTGGCTGTCCGAGGCGACAAGTTTCAAACTCATTACGGATATTTCCCATCATGTATTCTTATATCTTGTACCTAGTAGGTATACCTTTTTAAGTAGGTACCTTTATAAGCAGTAGCTTATAAAGGGGAAATATTTGTATTTTTGTTTGTTTGTTATGAGTAACATGGGCTGTGCTTTGTTTTAAATAATGGAAATCCTGTTCGATAATGTTATAGTTATTTATGCAACTGTTGTGTAATATGGGGTATTAAAACACGAATGTGGGTTTATCATATATAGTAATACTATTATCAAATATATGACAATAGTATCACATGAGTGTAAACACCAAGCGTAGCTACCGTGTTGATTTGCAACACTTTGTTTATAAAAAGAATAATGCGTTACATATTTACTCTAACCTAGTTGAAGTGAGAGACTAATCCTTACTAATATTATAAATGTGAATGTAAGTCAGCTTGTTACGCTTTTACGCCGGAGGGTGGAGGGTTACCAGTGGGAGGCTCTTTTGCTCGGGAACCCGGGTATATTATGGGTTCCACAACGGCGCCTATTTCTGCCGTGAAGAGTAATGTGTAAACATTACTGTGTTTCGGTCTGAAGGGCGCCGTAGCTAGTAAAATTACTGGACAAGTGATACTCAACATCTTATGTCTCAAGATGACAAGCGCAATTGTAGTGCCGCTCAGAATTTTTGGGTTTATCAAGAATCCTGAGCAGCACTGCATTGTAATGGGTAGGGCGTATCAATTACCATCAGCTGAACGTCCTGCTCGTCTCATCCCTTATTTTTATTTAAAAAAAAGTACTGAACCGATTTTGATGAAATTTGGTACAGCGATAGACTAGAGCTTGGGAAAGGCTACATTTTATCCCGAAAAATCCATGGTTCCCGCGGGATATGTATAATTGAAATTCACGTCGATGAGCTATAACTATACGAATAGTAGGTTTACTTTGCCATAGCAATATTCCTCGAAATAAGATTCATATAATATGGAACCGGAACTGGAATAGGACCCGAGATAATCTTCAATTCCAAACATGTTTATTATTTTTAAAAAACCCTTTACATACGCGGACGAAGTCGCGTGCATCAGCTCGTATAATATAGTTTTAAAAAGTATCATTTAACTCTATGTTATGAAACAGTATATCCAATTCGCACTCGAGCAGATTTTCTAAATATCGTGACGAGATTATCCTGGCAGTGTTCGAGTCGTGTATAAAGCATCAATTTAAGATAATCTCTGTGTTAGGCGGATGTCTCGGACTCGGATATAACAACATAATAGACATCGGTCAGAACGGTGTTGTGTTGCTGCCGTGCTGCTTCGTCGCTTGCTTTTATTAACTCGCCTTTCATTATTTTGCTGATATTTTTTTATTTATTTATTACCACAGAGGATTTTCCGGCATGATAGAAAAATATTACTATCCTCTTCAATTAATATTAACTTATAAATACATAATTTAATAATATACCATAATAATGATAAAGTTATGTACAACAGGTCGAAAATAACAGTAATTATTGCAGCACACGTGAGTCGCACGGCACCGCAACGAATTGAATTTATGAGTGACCGTCTGTTTAGATATATATATATATTAATTAGTAAACAATAAAGCTCCGTAAAATCTTCTCGTCCCAAATAGACACTGCGGTCTAAAGACGAAGGTTTTCAACCAGTGTGTATTGCCAGTGATGACTTACGGTACACAGACGTGGTCACTAACTATGCGCTCAGAGGGCAATGGAGAGGGCTATGCTCGGAGTTTCCCTACGAGATCGAATCAGAAATGAGGATATCCGTAGGAGAACCAAAGTAACCGACATAGTCCAAACGATTGCGAAACTGAAGTGGCAGTGGGCAGGGCACATAGTTCGACGGACAGATGGCCGTTGGGGCAGTAAAGTCCTCGAATGGGGACCACGTACCGGAAGACGCACTGTTGGCAGACCACCCACAAGATGGACCGACGATCTGGTCAAGATCGCCGGAATACGTTGGATGAGGGCAGCGCAGGACCGATCGTCGTGGAAATTTTTGGGGGAGGCCTTTGTCCAGCAGTGGACGTTTTCCGGCTGATGATGATGATGAAACAATACTACTCAACAGTACAACGAACAGATATGTTCTCAATTGCGGATAGCACGACACGCTACGCACCAATCATGGCTTCGACAACGAAAGCGAACTCAAGACACTAAGTTATAATAAGAATAAGAATAGATATATTTCTGACGATAAACCATTTGTTGTAGGTAATGAGAACGCACTTTCGGCCCAGATTACAATTGAAATGCAGCTCTTACATTAAAAAAATATGGGATATACGTATAGTAACAACGAGGTGTCCCTCCAGGCGTTATACAATCTGATGTGACCGTGATAGCCAGTAGAGCGATTGAGTTATTTATTTATCGCAAGCATGTAGCAGGCTTACTTGTGTCGTTTTTTTTATTTATTTATTATTAGCAATCACCTTTACAATTTTACAATTCTTGAACAAACCATAAACTTATTTGAGTTTAACTCATACCGCGTACAAGGGTCGTAAAAATATACAATTGTAATATCAAAAAAAAAAACAACTTAAAACTACATACATATTTATATTAATTCCGTAAAAAACATTTTTTTAAGTGCTAAGAAATACGAAGAACATTAAAAACTAAAGAATTTACGAGTACCCTCAATGTTAATAATAAAAGTATAATACCGCATGTTTTTTTTATATAAGAGGGGGCAAACGGGCAAGAGACTAACTGGATGGGGAGAGGTGAGGCAATCGCCCATGGACATCCGCAACATCAGGTGACAAGAGATGAGTTGCGGGCCTTTAAGGTGGGGTATGCTCTTATCTTGAAGGTCCCTAAGTCGTATCGGTTCGTGAAAACCGCAGCCGGTAATTGATTCCACAAAATGGCTGTGCAAGACAAGAAATTTCTTGCAAAACGCGCGGTTATAGAATGCCAGACGTCAACGTGATGCGAGTGGTTTTTCCATTTTGACGTTATGTCCGGTGGTGGAATTCGGCCGCTGGAATCAACCCGAACAGCTCCTCTGAGCACTCCCCGTGATAAATGCGGAAGAATATGCAGAGAGAATCCACATGTCCGCCTCTTGCTATCATTTGGCGATCTGTATCTTTGCGTCCTTGTTGACGGTTTGAGTGATTTTTATTGCTTGTTATACAGAGTAATAATAGTAGTAACAGACGCAGTTGTAACAAACACACTGGAAACACTCACCCTCAGCCTCTGGTCGCCCACGGTCCACACCCGGCTCGCGAAGTCGTTGGAGGCTCCCACGAGGTACGCGCCGGTAGAGTCGAAGTCCACGGACATAACGCCCGCGTTCGACCCGACAAGCGTGCCGCGGCTCTCCGCCGTTACTGTCAACACAAATACAATCCTAAGTATCAGTGATCGAACGGCGGACAAATAAGAAAAACTCACATTCATTGATTTTAGTCCAAATACAAAAGCGTGATTTCAGGACAAATAAAAGAACTCACATTGATTGTTTTTAGTTCAAACACAAAAGCGTTATTTCAATATTTACTATTTAATGAATATAATTTTTATGATTTATTTTTTTTTGGGAAAATGACAACAAACGAGCCTACAGGTCATCTGAAGTTACGTGATCGCCACCACCACGCGCCATAATATTATTCTCTTTATTCGTAACTGATAGAACTACTTAAAACTTTTGCATAAGAAGCGCTCACGTGATGTAAGAGTAATTAATTATTCCTCAAGGCGAGGTAAGAAAGTACTCGCAAAACGCGAGGTCGTGGAATGCCAGACGTCAAAGTGATGGGGGCGGTATTTAGCATTTTGACGTAATGTCCGGTGGCTGCTGGTATCAACCCCAACAACTGCTGTGAGCACTCTCCGTGATAAAATCGGTAGAAAATGCAGGGATAACCCACATCTCTACGCAACGCTAAAGAAGCAAGATCTGAGATAACTTGACCTTCGATGATTCGAGCAGCTCTTCGTTGTATGCGGTCAACTGCGTTACTGTGGAGCGACCACCCAGAGATGAGAACAGTACTCCATGTGAGGCCGAATTTGCGCCTTATATAGTTTCAGGCTGTGCTTGTAATGCAGTATTGTCTCATCCTACCGACTACGGCAAGCTCTATAGACGCCAGTTTGGCCTTCTCTTTCAAGTGACCACGGAACTGAACGTCGCTCGTGAATTTATACAAAAGCAAAAAAAATGAAAAAACTCTTAGTTACAACATAGTAACAATCAAAGAAAATCTCTGAAATCTTGCTGAAACTCGTAGTTTTTTTTTCTTATGCCTTAAGTCTTTTGTAAGTCTACAAGAAAATTCAACAGTTCACATACATTAAACCATCAAAATACCCCTTTTTTAGAAGCGCCACTAGTCATTTAACCTACTAATTACTTCATAAGAACCTTTTCTGAATTGATATAGTTTGAAACTGAGGTATCGAAAAGCATTAATCTGGAGTATATTTTAAGGAGGCCTGCCTCCGACAGCTTGAATCCATTATCAATATTGTATTGTTACACGCGGCGATGGCGGTTTTTTTTTACGAAAATACGGGACGAGACGATCAGGACGGTCAGATGATGGTAATTGATACGCCCTGCCCATTACAAAGCAGTGCCGCTCAGGACTCTTGAAAAGCCCAAAAATTCTGAGCGGCACTACAATTGCGCTCGTCACCTTGAGACGTAAGATGTTAAGTCTCATTTGCCCAGTAATTTCACTAGGTACGGCGCCCTTCAGACCGAAACACAGTAATGTTTACACATTACTGCTTCACGGCAGAAATAGGCGCTGTTTTGGTACCCATAATCTAGCCGGCATCCTATGCAATGGAGCCTCCCACTGGCGGTGCGCTACTTACACTTAGACACGTTCCATAATTTAACCTTCCTGTCAGCTCCGCTCGTGGCCACTATCCTGTCGGTCGGGCTCCACTTTACTGCATTAACTTCGCCATCATGTGCATCCTATGTAACAAAATCACTTTACAATGAAAGAAGAAAGAATAAAATCATTGGCAAAAGAAACATGCAATGTTAGCACTTTGTACTTAATATTTGGCTTTACACATGTATCAAATATTACATTAAATTTGCCTTTTCGGTGCCTTTTTCTGCCGTAAAGCAGTAATGTGTAAACATTACTGTGTTCCGGTCTGAAGGGCGCCGTGGCTAGTTAAATTACTGGGCAAATGAGACTTAACATCTGATGTCTCAACGTGACGAGCGCAATTGTAGTGCCGCTCAGAATTTTTGGGTTTTTCAAGAATCCTGAGCGGCACTGCATTGTAATGGGTAGGACGTATCAATTACCATCAGCTGAACGTCCTGCTCGTCTAGTCCCTTTTTTTCATAAAAAAAATATCTTTATTGATACGACTAGCTGTGCCCGTTCCCGTTAAGATGAAACAAAATATATATTGGCTTGTCCATTAGTGTGATATTGAACACATTTGTTAGTGTTTGCTTGGTGTCGATACTCTCCAATAACAGTCCGCGTGTGACATTGTGGATGGAATGGAATTCCCTTAATATATATTTAAATTAAAACTATTTCAATCACCGATTACGTGCATACACCCGTTCAAACGCCGGCAACGGTCCTGTGACTCCTTCGGTGTTGGTAGAGAGCCCGGGCGGTGGTGATCACCTACTTATATTCAGGTGAAACAATGACTCATCTGTTCCTTATAAAAAAAAGTAACAATACAAATTTTCCTGCTATTTACCTTACCTGTCGCTTTGGTTAAGATAACGAGTCAGTGTGAAATTCGTATATTTCGTTGAAATAAACATTGTCTAGTAAAACTATTGATAGCTAATAAACATGTGACACGTAAAGTCCACCTTACTATATAGAACACCTACGTAGGCCACACATTTCAATTAATTACATGTATGTCACTTACAAATCTAAGCGCTACGGTAGTGGGCAGCGTGGTGCTATAGTACGGCATCGCATCAGATATCTTATCATCGGCACTCCCACCGGAGCCGATACTACTTCTACTACCACCCTCCCGTGCCGCCTCCTCCAACTCCTTCTTTACTTTATCACTCTTTTTCCTGCAAAACAAACCGGTTTAAGCTACAGGAGCTCACATTTTTACACAGAAAAGCTAGATAAGCATTATGTACAAAACTGCAACCGTGTCATTGCCCGGAAATGTGAAATATTTACGATGCGAGTTTGCTTAAGCCTTATTGCACGCCTCATAAGCGAAGCGTTAAGGTAGGTAGTGCTCTACTCTTGACATTTCAAAAAAAAATACTTTTCTCGAAACTGATTTTTTTTTTATTTATATCGCACTTACAGGCTATTATGAGTACACTTATATCAATTCAAATAATCTACGAGAAAAATAATATAAAAATAATGACATTAAAAATAATCTTTTCTGGACGTCCTTGTCCAACAACAACCAAAACATTGTAGATTTAACAAATGAAAACTCTTTTACTAATAAGATGTATATTATAATTAATTCTTAATTTTCTTTATTCTCCTAATTCATATCAAATCATAAGGTTTATAACAAAAAGTAAAAAGTACTTTAATAATCATTTCCTAGGACAAACATTTCGTCAAAATTAAGTAAAAAAATCAAGAGTTGCTGCAAAAATTACAAAAATATAATAAGGAATTAACTGAGTCTCATAAAATGTATAAAATTGATACCTAAATATTAACATTAAACAAATAATTCATCTCAGGAGCAAATACCAGAACATATTAAGCAGGCCGATTGCTTATTTCAATTAGAAAACTAAAATATGGAACGCTTTGAATCTTTTATAAACATTAATAATATGTACAACTGCTCCAGCATAACTAATTTACATTCAGTAGAAAAAGTTCAATACCCAAGTACATCTCCTATAAAAATTAGTCAAAGCATGGGTACAAGTGTATCAGTAAGTTTATAAAAGTTTCGGACAAAATTGGCGAAGGGTTGGATCTTTATTAAATATATGTAAGCCCGATATAACTTTCAAGACCAGAATGTTCCATTTATATGAAATTTTAGTATGTTAAAGAGATATACCAAAAACCTTCAAATCAATTAACTTAAAAAACCAAGGGACTTATGGTGCCATTCGACTTATATTGAAAAAACATACTTGACATTATAGTAAATGAATTAGTAAAAAGGGATTGTGAGGTTTTATGAAACCACGGTAAGAATGGAACTTTTTGTCAAATCAATTAAAAAATTTTGGAATAATATTCCATTAAAGGTATAAAAATCGCTTTATCAATCTTAATTTTATACTTGGAAAATTGGAATGATAATGGGAAATAATAAAATGAGTAATAGTCTATACACTACACGGTCAGCTGCTGCGAACTATAGGCGCCGCCCGACCGTCACGCGACATGCAACACACAGACGAAAAAGTTTGAGACGATGTAATAAAAGTTTCACTTTAATAATATATAACGAATGCATAGATGAGGCTGTGTTCCCTGGCCTCAAGAAATACAGCAAAGTTATACCTTTTTTTCAATCGGGCATTTCTTTTGACCCTGATAATTTTAGGCTGCCTATTTTTAGTTAAATATTTGAAAAACTTTTGCTTCAGCATCTACTATTGTAAATTATTGAACAATAATCAATTTGGTTTCACTAGGGGCTTATCAACAAATATTGCAGGTATCAATCTTAATAGAGGGATGTCAGGAGATATCACATGTTGGCTCAGTGAAAGAGCGCTGGCACGGAACGCGAGAGGTCGCGCATTCTCGTCCGACATGGTTCATAAATTTTGTTTGCAAATTTAATTTGTGTAATCAATATTAGTTTGGTTTCATTTCGGCAATACTGCATTCATTGACGGCACCGTGTGCAGCGAGTTTTTGACATTATTCTAAAGTTTGCTTGTTTATTACAAAATTATACCTTAATCATTCTATTATTTATTTATTATCAGACATTATAGAGAGATCTATTAGTCTTATATTATAACCTCATGCTTTCCAATCCACACAGTGCAATTCATGCAAAAACTAAAACCTGAATGAAATGAATCTAATATTGATTAATGATAAAACACGATAAAAAGGGAATTTTATTAAAAATCTATATTTGAGTGAGATATTATTAGATCGGAGATGCACAAATTACTTAACAATATTATCAGAAAATTAAAACTTATGCACCAGTCACCAGTGGATTCAGCGCATTTGCATTTTTCCTGGTATTGAATGATTAATATTTTTAAATACAGTATTTTCATTGATTAACGCTGAGTGTTAAATTTAAAAAAAAAACACTTTTAAAGGATTAAAACGCGTGTTAGTTCGTTGGTAGTTAGTTTCCCTGAAAGCGAGACCGTTAACTAAAATAATAATAGAACTATAACTTTTACGCGAAAATCTAATGTAAAAACACAGTTAAAATTACACGCGTTCGAATCCTTTAAAACTGTTTTTTATTTAAATTTTTAAAAATGCCAATGGCCTAATTAACAGCCCAGTGTTAATATGAAACTTCAAAAACACAATGCAATTACCTACTAAGTTCAAAACATTTAAAATATAGAGAGATATGTAATATTTTTTTAACATTCACTATAAGAAACAGTAGATGTATAATGTAAAAAATCAATGAAAGTAACACATTACAATCAAAATAACCAACTTTGAATACAGCCAAAAAAAACGCAAAGGAGAAATAGGATTCATGAAAAGAGAAAAACAAAATGAACCAGTTTCAGAGTGCAGTTAAGACATGTATATAATATATAAAATGGCAATGATGAGATAGTATGTTCGTTCGACGCCACATTGCCTCAATACCACCATAATATCCTCAGACATGTAATGTCAAACTCACCCGAAACTAACTCTACCAAACGTGTTGATCAAAAACGCGGTAGGGTTGCTTGACCTGTTGAAGAAATTAAACAAAAAAGAAGCAAACAAGTCTTTATACAAGCATTCTAGTACTAGTTAGATAACTCTATGACGGGACATAAACTCTCGACACTATTACTCATGCGGGAAAAGTAGTATCGTGGCGCTCGCTGTTGCGGTTGCAAGAGCCGTTTGCCCATTTTTAAGTTACGCGTGAGTTTTTTCGTGAATGAAACTGTTGTTTGACTGCGAAAAGTTTACTTGTATAAAAAAACACAATCGAAATATCAAAAATGAATTGAGGTTGACGCGTCGGACATTTTAATTTAATAAACAAAATTAAAATTTAAGTTTAAAAACGCAGTTTAAAGTCGCATTTGCAAACTTCAGTTGGTTGAAACTTGTACAAAACAAGAGCTTTTAATATTATGTATCCGTTTAAAATTGATGATTATTTTTTGAGGATCTTTAATAATATATGTCTGTTTTTATGCCAAATATGAGATAGATTATAATATTATTATATGACATAACATAAAAAAATTAGTTCAGTTTTCGTAAGTATTAATCGTTTTCACAAAATAAGGCGAGAAATCGAATAAGGTCGTGTGGATTTCGTCGTTGTTCCATATGTAACGGTGGTGTTACATTACGTTCCTCGAATTGTTACATATGGAAGTGCGGTACGCTAAGAGTTAAGATCTATGTATTTTGACAAATTTTGTGCAATAGTGTCTTGTATATTGTTTGCGTTGTTGATGGTGATGTCTATTAATTGAGCTGTTTTGTGAGGCTTACCTACAAGGGTTATGTCTGTCAAAGTAGAGTTTGTGGGTTGATTTTTCAAGTACTGTTTCGGGTGTATATTCAAGTACGAGGTCCGGGAAGATATTAAATTATATTTTAGTGTTTGTTTTTGACGAAGAATGTTGGGTAAGTTGATCGTGTCTGTGCTTGAAGTCGGTTTGAACTATTGCTTTACAGGCTTCTGTTATTTGTTCAATGTTTTCGAATGAACTATTACAATGACGACATATATCGGTACGTAAGTTAGGTGTTCGTATGGCTGTTTTTCATAATTCCTTGTTTCAATAACCTGATCTTGAATGGCAATCGGACCTCGGACCAGCCATTCGTTTGCCGCATCCTTGTCGACGTTGGCTTGGCATAGTCTACGGGGTGTCTTCCAAACAGAGACTTTCGGGTCGGTTTCACGGGTTAGGATGGATGTGTCATTAAGATTTAGTGTTGTAAGTTTGGTATTTTGGGTCATGGCTAGATAGAAATCAGAGTTAAATGCTGTGGATACATTCTCTCAGATTACTTGGATATTTGTAGGTTTTCTAGATCAATGAAACCTATTCCTGCTTCGCTGCGGGGCAATATCTGTCAATGTATCCACGCTCGTAGGTGGCGTTTCCTATGTTTTGTCATGAACACGTTAATAATTCTTTGTAGCTTCTTAATTCCGCTCTTCGTCCAGTTTTTATGCCAAATGTGTATATAATATATGTGTCTTAGATAATTTATAGGTCTAGGTAGTGTCTTGATGTTAGACAACCGATAAAAACAGGCCAGGAACATTAGTTTAGTGTTTGTCACAAGCTACGTTTTACACTCGCGATTTGTATAACACATTGTGTTATAGTGTGCGGGAATTGCTCAAAATAGCGGTAATGAAGTTCTAAATCCAATTTTTTTCGACGTTTTCACAGCTGTCATAGTCAATCTAGACGTATAAAATAATGATCTAAGATATGTGTATAGGTATAGCGAAGGTATTCATTGCTTTGACTATATTTTTAGAATTGAATCGTGATTTGTATTTAACCGGTGTTTAAATTCTTGTGTGAATATATGCCTGATTTCTTTTTGACGAATTTGACGCAATAGATTTAGGACTTAGTATTTATATGCTTAATATTTTGTTGTATGGTCCTTCCTGCTATCTAATATATAAAATTCTCGTGTCATGTTAAACATCTCGTGTTAAACTTTGAACTCCTCCGAAACGGCTTGACCGATTCTCATGAAATTTTGTGTGCATATTGGGTAGGTCTGAGAATCGGACAACATCTATTTTTCATCCCCCTAAATGTTAAGGGTGGTCCACACGATTTTTTTTTTTAATTTTTTGACATTTTTTTTTTAATTTTGTTTGATTATGTATCAGCATTACAAAATACATACAACTTCAATTCAACCCATCTACGATCAACAGTATCTTTTGTATCGCGATTTTAATATCGGCAAAACAACGTTTGCTGGGTCAGCTAGTATTTAAATAAAATTCGTTAAATTAAGTTTTGTATTTATATGTTTTGCCACTTTTATTTTTCTTCTGAACACGGTGTTAATTAACCATAAGAACCAAGTACCGTGTATGAAAATAGTTAGATAGGAGTAGTGTTACAGGAGAGAATAGCTCACATACCACCATGAGACAAATGAACACAATTATACCTTTGACTTAAATATCTGGATTAGACGTTCTACTGGACCACAAGTACCTACATAAAAAAACTTATTTTTTATTACATTTGATTTTATTACACCTATGTACCACCTAGTATTGCACATATTATACGCATTGTATAGATGGACCCAATTAAAGGTCCAATTCAAACCCACATGCACACACTCACTCACTCCACACACACACACACACACACACACACACAATTAAATGTAAATTGTAAAATTTGGTTTTTAATCATTTCTGTTTATTTCTATATTGTTTACTAAATAAAATGTATCTGCTAAGGAAGTTGCGAGATATTCCCAATACAAGTGTCCTAAGACAACTTACTGGGAAGTCTCAACCACTAAAAATGTATATGCAACCCTTGAAAATAAACGAAAAATATATTTATTTACTATACATGTTAATCTTTCGAATGATATATTTATTTTTCTTTCATTATGGATGGTAAAGGGAAATTGTAATTATAATCTCACTAAATATATGTTCGATTTGTTCAAATGTTCGTAATCGTTCGTTCGAACCAATTGTCATCAATTATCTCGAGAACCCGTTTATATTCCGTATTTTAAATGTATAATAGTTAGAGTTTATACAGTTTATGTCCCGTCATAGTATACCAAATATACACGACACAAGCGGTCCCATACTGGTCGCTCAACGAACACAGCGTTCTTCAGCATTATTAACTCACATACAATCATAAAAACACAGATAGCTACATATTGTGCTCCTTTATACATACATATTGCTACTACATAGCTCTACTATTTATAAAACAAACTATGCGTGCATATAACTTTCCCTAGCATCAAAATTTTGTATAGATTAACCCCCTTATTCATAACAGTCTGCTAACTTAAAGCATTGCTAATTCCCACTCTGTCTTTCACCTAAGAATGAGAAAAAACACTCCTAAGCGGCTCTTTTAGTTAGCGGACCATTATGAATAAGGGGGTATCTGTTTGAGTTTACTACTGTCTCACAAATATTATTTTTTTTCCAGAAGGTAACGCTGCATGCAAAATAATTATTAAATCATCACAATTGCCAGTTAAAGTTTAAAACAAATTGTTCTTACTTGATAAAATGTTCATTTTCTTCATTCATTTTATCCGCATCTTTCGATTTATATTTTATCAGCCGCTCCACCAAAGATCGATTTTCGTCCTGTAACGGAAAATTGACGGATCTTAATGGAAACAGGCACTACCACAGTATTAAAAAACATACACTAATGATATTACCCTCCGTAACATACTCTTATCTCATCGGCATATTAGTACATTTCGAAACTCTAAAATATATATCTATAATCAACACGTTAATAATATTTCCGTGTAAAACACGACTACAGGCACTAAGATATAAGCACAGAATGTGATATAGTGACAGACAGGCATAAACAATTTATGTACACCAATAATCACAGGAGTCGTAAACTATACAGGGTGCTCCAGATTAGCGAGCTATTTAAGGTTAATGTAATAATGTGATTACATGTTTACGGTATTCGATGACTTGTGGATAGGAACCTCGAATTAAAATGGATTTATACATGTAACATTATAATTTATTTTTTTCTGAATGTTAAAGTGAATTAAGATTGGTTTCAGGTACGTATAAAACAAAGTCTTTGTAAATTTCAATTTTTTTTCATTGAAATTTGATGCATTCATAATAATCATAACATTTCACACATTTTGTATGGTGTTACTTTCCTTGAGGTTTATTTCAGGTTCATATTATGAATGATATTCGCAGTTCAGAATACCGAGGTAGCACACAGATTATTTGTTTATTCATTCATGAATAGGAAACAAACGGTATAGTGATAAATATTAACAAATCTTAAACCTCACACTTTCACCAGTGAAGTTTCCAACAATTATACGACACTTTTAGTTTAAAGGTAACCAACGGTCAGATAAAAACCACTAAACAAAAGTAATACAAATTAACAACTAATCACAAGCTTTATATAGCTACACAATCTAATATATAAAATTATCGTGTCATGGTGTTAAACATTGAACTCCTCCGAAACGGCTTGACCGATAATAATGAAATTATGAGTGCATATTGGGTAGGTCTGAGAATCGGACAACATCTATTTTTCATCCCCCTAAATGTTAAGGGTTTTTTTTTAATTTTTTTGACATAATTTTTTAAATTTGTTTGATTATGAGTCAGCATTAAAAAAATGCGGACAGGCTTATAACATATAGGCCAGAATATAAATAGCAGGTATACCTCGCAGATAGGTATTAGCAGTGCCTAGGCATCATTCTCCAGCGTTCAGGAGACGTTTTCGGTACAAAACCGTCAGTGTGCATTGTATAAATTAAACATAATGTTGTATATATTTATTTTGAAAGTATTGAACATGATTTAATATAATATTATATTTATATATACCCCTCCTAAAACCGTTAATAAACTCAAATGGCAATGGGCAGGACACCTTATACGAAACAAACAAGAAAAATGGGCCAAAATAGTAACAGAATGGTATCCGAGAGAAGGAAAAAGACAGAGAGGGAGGCCGAGTCGTAGATGGAGTGACGATTTAAAAGATGCCGCTGGTATGACATGGAGCAGATCATGTCATGACCGAGAACACGGGGGCCTGAACAGAGAGCCTGGGGGAGGCCTATGCGAAAGCAAAACAATCTGTGCCGATGTCTACTGCAAACTAAATGTAAATCTAAAATTATCTAAAGATTGTTATTGAAGGCTATTATTATTAATATATATCCTTCCTAATTTACAATATTATTGTTAATATATATAGGAGGGGGCAAGCTGGCAAGAGGCTCACTTGATGGGCGGTGGTGAGGCAGGCGACCATGGACGTCCACAAAACTAGGGGACAAGAGATGCGTTGCCGACCTTAAGGTGGGAGTATGCTCTTTTCTTGAAGGTACCTAACGGCCGTTCCCAATATTCAGCCTATCTCCGATTATGGCCTACTTGAGATATAAATGGTAACTATCGTTGAGTTTTCTGTCCCATTAAACTTATCGACGGTAACTCATCTTATCTGTACATGCTGTCTGTGGATGGGAAGACATATAGCTTACCAGCGATAAGTTTGTATGGAAATTGCAACTCACGCGTCCCAATATAAGGCGATAAGAATGACTTATCGGGTGTATTGGGACAGCTTCAGATTATTGACAGCTAATTACTGGTCTACTCGAACTACTCCTCTGGGCATTACCGTGATAAATGCGGTAGAAAATCCGAAAAACCCACACCAAAGAATGATGAAAGCCAATTATGGTTAGCTTCACTTTGCTGATTAAAAAGCAAGGCATAACTTTATAAACTTCATTTAGTATCAAATGCAGTCGGAACAAAGTCGGGGCCAGTAACTAGTTAATTAAATAAATGACAATCACGCTACACACGATACTCAATCGGTTTGGCACGGTGCCATCATTTCAGTGATGTAATAAAAAGTTCTACTGGAATAGTTTCAAAGTATATGACGTGCTTACTCACGGTATATCGCGGTGCGTTGTAAGACACGGCATCTGTGTGCAGTTTGATTAACACATTAAATATTTAAATAAACTTAACAATAATTCAGTATATCTTCAAAATCTGGGACGTTAACTTCAAAATTATGTGAAGCACAATCTTTCGTCTGAATAATCATTAACATGCGCCAGAAATCCTCGCTCTAGTGTAAACAGTCCGCAAAACACAATTTATTATACAAACTATTTTAAACGCGTTAACAGC
The DNA here is from genome assembly GCF_905404315.1 of Leptidea sinapis. Classification (NCBI taxonomy): domain Eukaryota; kingdom Metazoa; phylum Arthropoda; class Insecta; order Lepidoptera; family Pieridae; genus Leptidea; species Leptidea sinapis. The sequence continues at coordinate 10,525,095 of NC_066272.1, forward strand.
TCAATAATAGGATACCGTGAAGACATGTTACGTGTCTTGCGTGTTGCTTTTGATTATAAATGTGAATTGAAATTAATGGAAAATAAGTTTAGGTTCTGCTCACCGAGCTTATCAGAGTGCTGATCACGTGTACTGTTATGGTATACACTATATTGGCTACTTCCTGTCCGCACTATCCTCTGGACTTTAAAACGGTTCGCGGTGGTCAAAATTATTTCGTGTAATGTAATGTGGACTCCTGCTTATGGAAACAGGTGTAAGTAGGGACTCAGATTATCTTTCGGTCTGGTCAAGCTAAACTCGTGCGAGCAGAAATTTCCCGGGGACTGAATAGATGGTAGTTACTTATTCGTTTATAACATTACCGCCATTTGAGATAATTATTTACAAGTGCCATACTGATTTAACTTAAAAGCAATGGAATTGATTACGTGGCTTTCTTCTTAAATATAAAGAACGAATGATCTAATCAATACATCTATACCCTTAAGAGGAAACATTAGATGAGGCCGTTTACAGATTTAAGAATTGTAAAACAACACGAACACAACACGTTTACAGATTTAAGAATTGTTAACGAATTTTTTTCGTTTATTTTTTATTTGTATTAGTTGAAGTAATCACTCATGCAAAAAATGCATCATTGCCAACGCAGTGGCAGTTCATTGATGCCCTTCTTAAAGAAATCAGCTGGACGGGAGGCAACAAATTCTTCAAAGGCATTTCGTACTGCCTCTCTGTCGGGTATTGAATTTTTTCCCGCCAAGAAGTAATCCAAATTCTGGAAAATGTAGTAGTCTGTAGGCGCAAGGTCTGGTGAGTAGGGCGGATGACGGAGAGCTTCCAACCCCAGTTCTAGCAACTTGGAGACCGTCTGCTGTGCAGTATGAGGTCGCGCGTAGTCGTGCAGGAGCAGCGGAGACCAATGCTGTTTGGAGATGTGCCAGCTTCTCCATCATTGTGGTCAGTTCTTCACAGTACACATCTGCAGTAATGCTCACCCCGTTTGGTAAGAAGCTGTGATGAATCGCCAAACAGTGACCATCACTTTCCTAGGGGTAAGTTTTCGTTTAGGGCATTGTTTAGGTGCTGAACCACGATCCAACCAACTTGCTGAGCGCTTACGGTTATCAAACAGAATCCATTTTTCCTCGCAGGTAACAATGCGGTTAAAAATTCCTTCATTTGTGTGTCTGTTGAGGTCAACGTATGTACGATGTCAGTGTAAGGCACGTCTCGACGCGTGCTTCGCGATGGCGATCATTGAGTTCGTGGGGCACCCATTTGTCAAGCTTTTTTAGCTTGCCGATTTGACGCAAATGGACCAATATTGTTTTGACGCTAACGTCGAAAGGTCCTACTAATTGTTGCCGTAGATTGTTTATATACCTTCCACGTTCGCGTTTAAATCGTCATTGTCGACCAGTCTTCGGACGACCGCGAGGTTAATTTTTCAGGTCGAAATTTCCAGAACGGAAGCGAGCAAACCAATAACAGGTGATGCGTTGGTTTGTAGTGTTAACTCCGTAAACGTAGTTGATGTTGCGTGCCGCTTGTGCCGCGTTGCTGCAACGACGGTACTCATATTCCATAATTACTTGAATTTTTAACGTTCCATGATGACGAAACAGGTTGAAATGCGATGAAAATCTAACACTAATCAATAAACAAATGACTACTTTTGGAAAAATAATTCCATGTTTTTACAATAATGTTAATTTGAAATTAGAATTTTTAGCCAAACAAAAATTATTTTGATTTGAAATGGCCAGTACTGCAGAACGGCAATATCATAGGAAAAGACCTATTCTTTTATTAATTTGATGACGATATTTCGATCCAATTGCATGAATCGTGGTCACGACGGAACTATATTGTAAGCACGTTTTAGTAATCTAGTACCGACAAAAAAAACGGGTTGTAATATTTTGGAATGGTTAGGGAATAATTTCGCACGAATTGCTTTATTTATCAGTATTAAAGTACTAGCGTTGTATGTGGTTAAATACAATATTCATTTATTGCGTTGTCGTACACAAAAATTACAATTTATATTACTTACATAAAAAATTTAACACCAACAGTTTTTCTCTCAGAAAAATTAAATTTCATCCATAACTTTAACGACTGTCTTACAAATTCTCGATCAGGTCACGTGTCCTGACGCGAGTTTAACATTTTATACCCATACCAAGAAAAGTGCTCAACGCCGCTAAGGAAGTTTTCACTTCAAAACCGAGGAGGAAAGTGTCGAGAACGTAACTAAAATTTTATATCGAAATCGAGATTGCCTAAGTACAGACCACCGCATTACACAGACACGGTGACACAGTCTATGGGCCGTGTTTGTGCGTACGGATAGAATCGTACAGTGGGTTGGAAACGCCTGTGCACGGTTCACCGATATCACCCCGCACCAAAACATTGTCGATATACCCAAGATGACGTTACGTAGGAAGCCTCATTTAGCCACTCTCGTGTTAGAAAGGAGTTTCCTTGCCTAATGTTTCCAGGACTATACAACACTGACGTTATACCTACTCTGCCGTTGCAAGAGAGTGTGGGCGTTTGTTCATTGCAGCGGCAGTCCTCGTCATTGACCGACACGCTCCGACCCGGCAGCGGCAAGTACAAATTGGCACGTGGACGAGAGCGATGGAAGCGTATAACAAATTGTATTTATTATTTTTAACACGCAAAAAAAGATTATTATGAAACGTTTTTACATCCAATTATAAAAGTTACATATTTAGAAGGCGTGTACTACAATTTATTTGATTAGCTAACTGATGAGCCGGATAGGTTTTTTTCATTAATTCCGTAGGAGTAAAGCCACTGTCACCTGCCAGTTGTGTGTTTGTTGCATCATTTTACATTTTACATATTATATTGTAATTGAAATGATCTGTAAATCTTGATATAAAAGAGTGGCGATGAGTTTCTTGCTACTTCTTCTAATTAGCTCAACCCTTTACGAAGTAGCGGTAGATTCAATAAGAGAAGATTTTTTTTTTTTGACATTCTTAAGTGTCATTTCCGTGACCTACGTGAATAAACTGATTTTGATTTTTGATTTTGAATAGATATTCACTTTTTTTTTTCTTTTTTTTTTTTTTTTTTTGCTCTGGCAACCCTAAGGCATAGTTCAAAATTCAACTTCTCCTAATTAATTTTAATAAATTTAATTGTTAAAGCAAATAATCTAGCGTAAATATTTGTTCAATCTATGTAAAATATATTGTTAAAACTCAGTGTATATATAAACAAGTGTTATTGTGTATTAATTTGTATAACTTTTTGTGCGTCTCCCGTGATCCGTCAGCTGTTTTAAAAATGATGACCCGAGGAAACAAAGCCCGCCAAACTGAGGAACAGCTCCAACTTAAATAGATATTTATTAATTAATATTAATTTGTGCACGTCACTTCCACGCCCATGTGGAAGCTTGTGTGTGTACACGACATAAAGATGGCGACCGGACACCAATGGGAGGCACGACAGTGGCGGGTCGGGTCGGGTCGGCCAATCAATAAACACCTCAACGCCTCAATGAAGAAATACCTCCACCCATACTTACCAGTGTCCCTTGAAATCCTATGTTTCCTCCGGTCCAAAAAAAAAATTCAGAGAGAATTACTTTCAAATTTATAATGTTAGCTTTGATGTTATACTATTTTTTTATACCTGTGCTTTCCTAAGCTTCTCTTCGATAGCTGCAAAGGCAATTTGTAGTGCCTGGTGCTCATCTCTCAAGACTTGATTTAGTCCGTGTAATTCTGTCATATTCGTCTCATACAATTGAATTTCGGCTCTAAGTGATGCTATTAAAGCAGTGTTCTCTGAAATTCTAAAATTAAATTTTGTTTAAGACAACTGGTGCCAAAAGAAGGGTTGTGTTTTGTACCCCTCAAAAATTACAAGAATGACAAAGTAAATGTGGGACAATTGCAAAAATCCCATCTAGGATAAATTTCACATCAAATGGTGGTAGTTTCATATCAATATGATCAGTGGTTTAGGTGTGAAAGAGCCTCAAACAAAGACAATTTTCATTATATATATATAAGCAGTGGAATGAACTTCTTTGTGCGGTGTTTCCGGGACGATATGATATGGGTACCTTCAAAAAAAAAAGTGATTCCTCTGGTGTTGCAAGAGATTGTGGGTGGCGGTTATCACTTAACAACAGGTGACCTGTATGCTCGTTTGTCCTCCTATTCCATAAAAAAATATGCATATATATTATATATATAGATAGACATGTATCATAGTTATACTACACATTTTCACTAGACATCTAGTTCTGAGAAATAGTTTTTTATTAAGTTTTTAAATGCATTGAGTGTCTGTACTTATCTTCCATAAATAGGAAGAGCATTCAAAAGTTTGATAGCCTCAAAAACAAATGAATTCGAAAAAAAAAGGTAGTGTGATGAGAAACACATAATATTTGGTTAGCTTCACACCACATCTTGAGATCATGCAAATCACCCTAAAAAAACCTTTTCTTTCAATATTAGGGAGTTTATGGTTCAAAAAGAATACAGAACAGAATAGAAGGAATATGAGAGTACCAGCAAATCAAATTGGGAGCTACTTGAGCCTAGTACAAAATAGTCAATATAATATGAATGAAAAAAAAGTTTCTGTTAAGTTTCCTAATTAAATTCTGGTTTATTACTGACTAATTTGTGCACATTTCTGAAAGTTATTATCAATCCTAAATAACTTTTAGCCTATTATTGTTGAATCACTTTATTTTGTTGTCATTTTAAGGAATGGTATAGTTTTTAGTAGTTTCTTAAATGTTGGATAGAATGATAATAGCCGGAAAAACTATAGCATTGCTTGAGGGTTTAAGGCTCAGAGGCTAAATGTGAGACATTTGACAATTCAGACAAGCTGATAGTGATATCAAGACAAATTCTGATAAGAGAAGGCCGGGTTTGAGGAGAAAGCGATGTTAAAATTTGTAAATTAATTGTAACAAAAAATTGGTTCCCTCCTTAGGTACCCACTATTTTGCAATTTAGTTATTATGACTCACATTACATCCTTTGCTTTTAAACTTTTCTCCAATTCATTAACTTGAGCATTTAGGTTTATAATTTGTTGGGAGCATTCTCCTCTCCTTCTATGTAAATTTGTTAATTCTTCTTGTTGGTTAAGTATCTTCTGTTCTAAAGCCTGAATTTTCTCATTGCCAGCTCCTGTAATATTAAAAAATAATTCATTAATTCAAAAATATACAATTAAGTAATTCACTAATAATAAACAAATTTAAATAATAAATGAGGTTGGAGTAGATGATATAGGTAATTATAATAATTTAATCAGGTAGTTTAGGGTTGAGGGATATGATTTTCGTATATATTTTCAACAATATCAACTCAAAACTGACAACAATTCAAGATATAAGATAAGTCTTTTCTCACACATGATGTCATGATTTTAACTGTCAACTGTAACCTTTCAATCATCGCCGGTTAAAGCTATTGTTACTGTTAAATAGTGACCGGTACAGTTTGTTTCAAATAAATATTCGATAATATATACCTATTATTGGTTTTTATTAAGTCACCTGTTTTATATTTTAATACAAAATGAAGTTTTATATTTACTATAAACAATACACTAAGGTTGCCAGTTAAGAAATGGCCATTTAAAATTACTTTTTATGAAAAAAAAACACATACCTGCAGAATCAAGCAGTGTGATCTTAAACTATGATATGTCACTTTTTAACTTTAACTATGCCAAGGAATACTATTGTGCAACACATTCAACAGTCTATGTTAAAGTCAGATTTACTGTTAACATTAAAATTGACTAAAACCTAAACTACAGCTACTATGATGCAACCCAGCCTAACATATAAATGACTCAACAATAAATAAAATACAATATAACAAAAATTCATGTGTTAGCCAGAAAATTTTGGAAATAAATGATATACAAACCTCCAGCAGATGATATACTTTCTGTGTTCGAATATCTTATACGCTCATTAACCAAAGTCAGCTGTAAATTCTCATTCTTTAGAGTATTGACATTATCAAAAAGTCTGCTTTCTGAAATTTTACATGAAATTATTTTAGTTCAAAAGGATTATTAATCACAATTTAGCAATTAAATTCAATCACAGTACTGATTTAATGGTGTCTTTGTTTCTCCATTAACATTAAACTTAACATATTAATGTATTTACTTATTCTTGAGAGCTTATTATTTTCCAAGTATATGTTTTGATTTAAAAAGGTTATTTCTACTTACGAAAGGAAATAATATCTTGGAATGCAGCTGTTTCTCTTTTGTTTCGAAGTTGTAGTTGGCTTATGATACTATTCCTCCATTTACCACCTTCCATCTTATCTTAATTAATTAATTATGAAAAATATATGTATATATTTATTTTACATGTAATTCATAACAAGTTTAAAATATCATTCAAAATAACGTTAAATCAAGGTTTACTACTTATTTATAACAGCAATATACGAATAATACAGGATATATACAAAGGTACATATTTAAAACTTCATGGTATGTACTGCAAAACTGTAAATAAACTTTTTATTGTGCTTCAATATTCAATTTTAAATTAAAATCCCCTTCCTCAACTTTGTTTTATCATTTCATGTTGTTTGTATCTAATTAGGTAGTTAGACTTTAGAGTTTAGACAGAGCTAAATACGTCCGTTGTCACTTGTCACTTGTCCAATCTGACTTTGAGTCTTTTTTTTTATTTATTTCATGGTTGCTTGACTTTGAGTAATAATTAATCATATTTATGGTAAACATTTACCATTTAGAAAATGTCAAAAAAATGAAATGCTTTTTTTTTATATGAGAGGGGGCAAACGGGCAAGAGGCTCACGGGATGGGGACAACCGCGCATGGACATCCGCAACAACAGGTGTGTCAAGAAATGCGTTGCCGGCCTTTAAGGTGGGAGTATGCTTTTTTCTTGAAGGTCCCTAAGTCGTATCTGTTCGGGAAGACCGCTGCCGGTAGTTGATTCCACAAAGTGGCTGTGCGAGGCAAGAAATTTCGAACAAAACGCGCGGTTGTGGAATGCCAGACGTCTACGTGATGCGGATGGTACTTTGCACGTAATGTCCGGTGGTGGAATTCGGCCGCTGGAATCAACCCGAACAGCTCCTCTGAGCACTACCCGTGGTAAATGCGGTAGAAGATGCAGAGAGAACCCACATCTCTTCGCAATGCTAGAGAATCAAGCCGATCGGAGATGACTTGATCGTCGATGATTCGAGCCGCTCTTCGTTGTATGTGGTCAAATGGAAGAAGCTGGTACTGGGGACCCACCCGCCCAGAGGTGAGAACAGTACTCCATGTGAGGCCGAATTTGCGCCTTATAAAGTTGCAGGCGGTGGCTTTTAGTGAAGTACTGTCTCGCCTTACTGAGTACACCAAGCTTTTTTGAGGCCAGTTTGGCCTTTTCTTCCAAGTGACCACGGAACTGAACGTTCGCTATATCGACGCCAAGTATGCCAATACAGGCTGCGGCAGTTAGAGGAGTGATGTCGAATCGAGGGGATACGACAAAGGGAGACTGTTTAGTGGTGAACGCACAAACTTGTGTCTTCTTGGGGTTGAATTGGATAAATTTTGTCGGCCCCATTCCGAGACTTTGCAAAGCATAGTCTCGATTTCAGACACAAGTTTGTTCCGGTTCTCGTCGACGCTATCCCGAGATATGTTTACACGGCCGGTGAAGGAAGCATACCCTGTGCTGTCGTCCGCATAGCAATGAATATTGCTGATTTGCAGCATATCATTGATATGCAGAAGAAACAGCGTAGGGGATAGCACGCAGCCTTGCGAGACACCAGCGTTTAAGGGTTTTAAGTCGGAGCATGCACCGTTGATAACAACCTTGATGCTCCGATCAGCCAAAAAGCTAGTGACCCATTTGCACAACTTCTCGGGAAGCCCATAGGATGGCAGTTTCGCCATAAGCGCTTTATGCCACACCCGATCGAAGGCCTTCGCTATGTCCAAACTCACCGCCAAGGCCTCTCCCTTCGACTCAACCGCTTGCGCCCATTTATGGGTGAGGTATGCAAGAAGATCACCAGCTGAGCGACCCTGACGGAAACCGTACTGGAAGTCACTGATCAGCTGGTGCCCCTCTAGGTATCCCAAGAGCTGGCGGTTGATGATCGACTCCATTACTTTGGAGAAAATGGAGGTAATGGCAATGGGGCGGTAGTTAGGTGGGGAGGTAGGATCTGAGCGTACACCTTTTTTAGGGATCGGGTGCACTAAAGCCGCCCTCCATAATTTCGGGACTACGCCTGATGAGTAGGAGAGCCGGAAAAGACGGGTAAGGACCGGCGCCAGTTCCGGAGCACATGTCCGCAGCACTATCGGGGCCCGCTCGATTTGTGAATGTCCAAGGTGAGAAGCGCCTCAAACACAGCGCCATGCCGGATTTCTACCTCCGGCATGTATGCCTCGCACCGCGGAATATGCGGTGCGGTCCTTGGTCATCCAGAGTCAAGTTGGACGCGAAGATGGAGCCCAGGAGATCAGCTTTCTCTTTCGCGTCATGGGCCAGCGAGTCATCATCCCTGTGCAGTGGTGGAATGGCTGGCTGGCAGAAGTTTCCCAGAGCGACCAGAACTCACGAGTTCCCGAGGGAAGGCGTGTAAGCCTCTCGCCAATTCTGCCAATGTGCTTCAACTTCGCGTCAGCAATAACTCTTTTGAACGACCTGGAGGCATGATTGAAGTGTTTTTTAAATTCCCTGGAATTCACATCCTTAGATACCACCACATTGACCCAAGCCTGATAGCACTCCTGCTTTCGATGAGAGGCCATTCTCCAGGTGAAAGTGGACGGCATTTAAATTTGAGCGAAGCCCCCTGATGTTGCAAAAGTCCACAGCTAGTGTGGAGGAGGGTGGTTTGAGCCTCCTGCTCTGCTTGCCCCGAGTCAGCGCAGATTTGCCCCCTCCAGAATTCGCGGGGCAGCCTGGGCAACCACTATTAGGTACAGGCCCTAATTGTGGACGCCCAGGGACGGATTCTCCAGAGCTGCATAGCCTGGTACCGACCTGGAGTAGTCTATTTTTAGTCCATGCTGCCATTTGTATTTGGGAGGGGGGGGGGGTGTAGGCCTCCGGATACCCCACTCACCGGACGAAAAACAGCGGCATAGCCGCTATTTCACGCCGGTTTCGAGTGTGGGAGTGGTATTTCTCCGGGCGTGCTGGCCCAATTCGGTTGTGTCCCAACATGGCACTACCACTCCTAAAATGGTAATGATGTATTATTAAATAATTTATATTTAAAAACTGATGTAGATACTCTATCAGATTTTTGAAGTGAAGGTTATTATTAGTTGGAAAATGCTCCAAATCTCATAGTCAGATGTAGTCCTAGAATAGTAATGGATCTCATCAATGACATTCTATACATATAGAATATTCACCTCATACAAAATCAAAGCCGAATTATGGTACATGCCACAAATGAAACCATAATAAGCTTCCACTGCTATGTTTTATACATTTCTGCGTTTACTCGAGCTGTTTAAAATATTATTGTTCAATAGGCAGCAATGTCAACACTATTTCAGTTTCAGCTACATACTTTGAATTTAGAATCCAATTTGGACAGTGACTTCAGTGGAGTAGCAGTTAGGTATTTTTTAAACCCAAGTGAAAAAGGGGGTTGCTATAATTTTTACGTTCGTCAGTCTGTCCCTTTTTTTCGATCAAGATCTGTTCAGTCGGAGGTTTTTTACGTTCTTAATCAAAAATCACACTCATATTATAAAAGTTTATATTTATATTTATTGGCTTGTGTTTATATTTGTTACTTCTTTACGTTCTAAAGGGATTTTGATAAAAAAAGAAACTGGTTATTTAAATGTTAAGTTCCTTGAATTAATTAAAATTTGTCTTTTAGACTTAGATATCTCTTCCAGGGTATCTTTTTGGTATATGTAGGCCGGCAAAGCTCCTGTGATTCCTCTAGTGTTGCAAGAGAATGTGGGTGGTGGTGTACTTACCGATGATAAGTCACACCATCTTTTTTTTTGAGTCGTTAATGTATTATTTAAGCACTTTTTATTGCACACTTACTCTTGTTGATTGACACACAGTTGACACACGATTAAAGATAAAAGTGTGCTTACATTGTCTTTATGCACATTTTGCCGTTCCGTTATCAGCCTGCGAATGATATGTCCGCATGTATAGAACGTCATTGGATCTCAGTACGTATGCAGTCAGCAAGCATGTACAAGTCAAATGTGGGCATTAAATTCTTTTTGACCACAGAGTACCTTTGTATATACTTGTATCTTTGACATTGACAATTTGACACAGAAATTAGATTTCAGTGAGGACGAGTGAGGACTGACAATGACAAGCACAGAATTGGAAATTACATTTTGTATACAGAGTACAGACCAATCATAATAGTCTGTGATACAGACAAATCAAAACAAATTTGCCGATAAGGTGAATTTCTTTCCAAATATTTAGATTAAATTATATACTTGTGTTTTTTGAATCTTTATTAAATTACTTTTTGTAAACTCCAATGATATTAAACAATCATTAGGTAGGTAATATAATATTGTATGTACTCACAAAACATCTGAAAAAAGTGAGTATCGAGAAGTATTGTCCGGTGTCCGGACCCTTTTACCTTTATTAATAATAATATATCCTTTCCACAAAGAAGATGTTAATACTATGCTACATAATGGCTTTGCAATTTGTAAAATATGTGTAACAAAATAGGTTTTTAATTTAATATGAATAATATCATTGGTAAGTTCACAATAAGTAAGCATGTAAATAGGTGTTCTAAATACTGCTGTTGTGTCTCTGATCTCAATTTTATTTTAAACATTTGTCGTGTGAATTTCATTCACATTATTTTATTCTGTAAACCTAGATGCTATTATACTATATGTTATTAAGATTTAATCTTCCTTATCAGAATCCCAATTCTTGTTTGTTTTTTGTATTTGTATGTTTTTGTAGAACTTTAGACCCTACAAGTAGGTATTTTAGTTAACTTCTCAATTTAGCATATACATGTAATTAATATATTTGCAGGATTATAAACACTAATAAAAATATATCAATTGTATAATATCCACAATGCAAGTAGAAGAAACTGTTTCCATTAAAGAAGATCCATCAGAAAACAATGAAAATGATGAAAATGTTAAATTAGTGATTAAGAATGTGTTTTCAAGATGTAAACTAGAAAAGGATAATGGAAATTTGGTATTTCCTCTTGACAAGTGTATAGAACGAACATCTTTTTATGCAGGAATAGCAAAATCTACAATATATCGTGATTGTCATAATATCATCACTGAAGAACTACCAGTTTTTGATATCAACCAATATGTGGTTATTATGAGAGCAGTTAATTCTATTTTATTGAATAGTAAGCTAGGGCCATCTATGAATTGTACGAATTATTATATGGAATACATAAATCAATGTAAAATTATAGCGCTGCCTAATGTAAGCCTTAAATCTTTTTCTGACTTGTTGGTATCTTTAGGCTTCATATATAAACTAGATAGTGTTGGTAAGCTCTTTCTGATAGAAAGGCCCATACAAATTTTTACTCGTTTCCATTACTTAAGTAAAGTATTGAAGTACAGAAACATGAAAGATAAACAATTCTATTATATTGATGAGCGCTATATAGATGATAAATGTAATTTTAAAAAATGTTGGCTTCAAAATGCTAAAAATAATCCAAAGCCACATGATGTCTTTCATTGCATGGTATCATCAAAAAAATATGAGTGTGGTTTTATTAGTTCTCAAATATGTATTCTAGATTTTAAAAGATGGTTACTTGAATTAGCCTTGCCTAAAATTCAGCCAGAGAGTATCATTATCATGGATGAGAACTGTTATAACAATTTGTCTGAAGAGGATGAAATAACAGAATATCATTCCAAAGAAGAAATGATGAAATATTTGAAAAACAATGACATTCCATACACAGAAAACATGCGCAAAGCAGAAATATTTGAACTTATAAATAAGTGTGTACCACAAAAACAGAAATATTCCAATTTGTACAATAATTTTAAGGCTCATGGTCATGTTTTACTTTGTTTGCCATCAAAGTTATCAGGCTTAACATTAACTGAGCTACTTTGGGACCATGTAAGGACCATGATGACACCAAATGATACATTGAATATAAAAACTATAAGACATGCAGTATATAAATATTTGTCTACACTACCACAAAAAACATTCACAGAGTTAGAAACTAAGCTTATTGAAATGGAAAATGAAATATTTGCAATGGATGCTACTGTTGAAGATTATCTTGAAAAAGAGGTAAACATGGTTAATAGTTGTGATGATTTTTGATATAATAAAATTTTCAAAAAAATATTACTTTTTTTGTTTGAAATCTTTCTTTTGTGTCATTTCATATAATTTTTTTTCATATCTTTTTATTTCTATGGAAAAGGAGGACAAACGAGCGTACAGGTCACCTGGTGTTAAGTGATCACCGCCACCCACATTCTCTTGCAACAACAGAGGAATCACAGGAGCGTTGCCGGCCTTTAAGGTCATGTTGTCATATCGTCTCGGAAACACCGCACAAGGAAGTTCATTCCACAACTTTGTAGTATGCGGAAGATAACTCCTTGAAAACCGCACTGTGGAGGACCGCCACTCATCCAGATGGTGGGGATGATATCCTAACTTGTGGCATGTCCTGCAAAGGTGGAATTTTGTGGCAGGCTGATTCCAGCATTCCTGATTGAAACAGCTCTTCGGAACACTCCCCGTGATAAATGCGGTAGAGGACACACAATGAAGCGATGTCTCTACGCAATGCCAAGTGATCCAGCTGCTCACAGAGCACTGGGTCACCGACAATTCGAGCTGCTCTGCGTTGCACGCGGTCAAATGGATCAAGCTGATACTGGGGTGCGCCAGACTAGAGATGACAGCAATACTCCATATGTGGCCGGACCTGCGCTTTGTACAGCGCTAGAATGTGGGCCGGCTTGAAGTATTACCGTGCTCTATTTATGTCGCCCAGTTTCTTCGAAGCCAATTTGGCTTTGCTCTCCAGATGGCCGCGAAATTGGCAATCGCTCGAGATTTCGAGACCCAGTATTCCAATACTAGGCGAGGCTGTAAGGGAAGTGTTGTCGAAGAGCTCTGATACAAATGGGGGTTTTTTTAGATGTAAACGAGCAAACTTGAGTCTTCTGGGGGTTAAATTGGACATGGTTCAATTTAGCCCATTCCGCGACCTCAAGAGAGGACTCTATAGGAGACACAAGTTTCTTCCGGCACTGGTCGACGATTTCCCTAGAGAGACCTGCATCGCCCGTGTAGGTATACTGCATCGACCGTGCTGTCGTCTGCATAGCAATGTATGTTGGAAGTGTCCAACATATCATTAATATGCAGAAGTAACAGTGGGGGAGATAGCATACAGCCTTGGGGCACTCCAAAATTTATTTAAAAAAAGTATGAGTTTAGATCTAGGTAATGTTATCTTCTGATTTATAAAAACGATTAAACACTGGTTATTCATTAATATTAAATTAACAATAATTATCGGTCCAAAGATCCAAATGCGAGACGAAAAACGATATTTTCTTTTTCAGATTTTTTTCCACTAAAATGCCTTAAAACAAAAAAAAAAATTAACTTGGATGCAGATTACTTTAAAAACATAACCGTATTCTAAACTCTCCATTAATACATGCCTAATAAGCAGGAACTCATTTCAAAGAAACTGAAAAACAAAAGATCACAAAGGAAGCAGCAATTCATTCATGCAGCATTCGTAAAACTAAGATCGCTGTTTGAATATCTTACAAATACGTTTAATGCGTTATACCTACATTAATTAAAGAGTTAAGAAAAAAAAAACAAAGTTATCTTGTTTCAAAAATATTTCACGCGTGCATTAGTTTTGTTTTATAAATAGCCGCTGTGTTATTTGTAGTTTAATTTGAATTGAAAACAGGAAGAGCTTAATAGAAATGAACAGCTTATGTATCAAAAGGAACAAAACACCCTCAGGCTCTTTAATTATATATGTTTAGTGTATGATATAACATTATGATCCATATTTTTATTAAAATAAAAGCCCGCTGAGTATCTTGCGTCCGTTCTTCTTAGGTCTGAGGCAGCCTATTTTGAATGGGTAGTTTTTGACGTAGAATTAGTGTTTTTGAATCCTATTTTGAATGAAAATATTTCCATCTGAACATGGGGTACGACTAGTTCCTTCGAGGTGATTTCTCCCCGGGGCTGGGCGTCATCTGCCTTGCAGGTGACACCTTGGTCACGCTCTGGGAGAAAAGCATTCAGGAGGCGACACGATTACGCTACCAGAGGTATCTCACAGCTGGTCGGGTGCATCGAGGCGTTGGGCTTACGGGTGGCCCTGGATAAGACGGAGGCCCTTTTATTTCAAGGGTCTCGTCGTGGTCTGCCAACCGGGGACTCAGTAGAGGTGAACTCCTCGTACTGGATCAGACCAAAATCAGAAGGTGCTGCACGCGCTCTTGCGGGCAGGTGCCAGGAGGAGTACCAGATATGGTAATAGCGTTGTGCTTGGACTCCTCCTACTAATGCGCTGTATGGTACAACATGTGGTTTTAGTAGGTACGATTCCGACACACCACCCCACCAAAAACCCTGTGGCGTTACGGCCCGTGGGGATCCACAGATAAAAAAAGGGTTTTGGAGTGTTGCTCCAGAATTGATTAGGTATGCTCTTGTGAACCAATTCTTGTAAGTTAGTCAGATCATTGCGTTGGATCCCTGTATATCCTGGAACTCATTAAAAGTGTAACTCTGATTTCTCCCAGAGTATTCAGTATAGTCCGGCAGTTGTCTACAAGTCTTGAGACTTACGGGACGTAGATTCCACAGCCAACATCTGATCCCTCGACATGGCGTCACTCACCATGTCTAGTACAGGACATAGGTACTAACATATGCATGAAGCTAATTAAAGCGTATAATTAAATATTTTCTGTCAGCTTTTAAAATTGGTGCGAACAATTAACACAACAATATGTTATGACATTCAGTATGTAGGCACTGGCAGTGAGATTAAAGTACATATTACGTAATACATCACGGACGAGTAAAAAAATAAGGACTCCGTGTCACCTTACATAACAGTGAGGCACCATAAAAAGCCGGTAAACGTGTAGGTAAATACATAGCCCCACGCATACACTTACACTAATACAAGCCGATCGGCCGCAATTATGAGATTTGCCATCGTCTGTGACAGATCAGTTTGCGTCGCAATAGAATATTTTAAAAATGCCGTTGTGCGTTGTGAAAAAGTGTAAAAACAATAATATAAAAGTATTTGTGGATATATGATTATCTAAGGGAGAAAAAATTGTGTAACTGGTATACCCCGTAACCTTACACACACTAGCATAAAGGTGCTTTACTTGCTAATATCACGGCCTTCTTTTATTACTAGTCCGTGGTAATACATGTATAAGTAGGAAATACTTAGATACATTTGTAGGGCCCCCAATGATATTTAGACATACCTATTATATTGGTTGGGTAATTTTAAGCCCAGACTCGTTATACCCAGGTACCAACTTACATAATGGTAGATTGACAGTGATGAAAAACCCACAGAAAAGTTTTTCTGTGAAAAAACCCGATTACGATATGAACACCTCTCCAATCAGGTTACTTTAATTTCAGTAGGTAAGTAGATCAAACTTAGAAACACCTAACCATCAAATTATTATTAAATCAATAAAAATGATTAAATCCAAAGCGTAAAGATTTGAAATTGATTGTTTGTTTGATTTAAAATTAAGCCATTTTGTAGTGCTGCTTTGAGTCGCTCGTATTTCAACATGAACGCTAGAATATTGATTGTGGTGAGTGTAACACATATTAGAAAGCTTACAGTTTTTAAATCAGAATTACCAGGCTTTAAACCTTAAAAAAATACAGTTTCAATCTTTCTCCATAGCTCCCGGCACTTTAAAAAAATTAATATAAATAATATTTATTAATTATATCGTTTTCTACTTGTTGGTTCCTATTCCAGATACAAAAATAGCCGAAATAAATAGAAAAAGTGTGTGTGTATCCCTACTCATCCCCTACGTACTACTTATGTACGCACGCAAAAGTTTATAAGTACTTCTATGGCGTAAAAAATAAACCTTAGTATTTTTTTTTATTCCTATATATTTTATTCGTAATATTGTAAAAAAAGGTATGTAAATACAACCAATGAAAATATTATGATACCGCATAATTTAGTTAAATAACATTAAAAAAAAATTTGGAAGAATTTTTTATTTTTATTTGACCGAACAAGACAATTAATTTTGAAATTAAATTTACTTTAATTTACCTATTTGAACGTATCAAATTATTAACAAAACTCGATTTTCAATAAAATGATATAGTTAGGTATAATAGTAATAAATAGGTAAGTATAGTAAGTCGCTTCGGCTGTTTTTGAATAAGTATAGGTACCTATTTTGCTTTTAACTTTCATCTCCCTTTATACGTCTTATAATTTATCACAACAGCCAGCGGTGGATTTACACTAGGGGCAGTTGGGGCAAGTGCCCAGGCCGGCAAATTTTTTATGGCGGCAAATTTTGAAAGTGAAAATATTTTTTTTAGTCTTATCAAGATTGCGCAATATAAATAATTAATTCTGTTAATTTATAATTATTGGTTTAATTGATAATTCAAGAAATTCAATTTATCCATTATTTGTAAATTATAATTTTGGCACGTTTAGTAAAAATTAATAATAAAAACGATTTAATCAATTACTTTCTTGGAGATTTAAAATAATAATCGATGTTTTATTTTCTGGAATTAAAGATATTTAATTTGTATTTATTTTGATAAAGTCTCTGCAATAAATTAGTTATTTTAGTTTTGAAAAATAAAATATATAAACTATAAGTATAAGTAAAATTCCAATATTGGGGCGGATTTTTTCCAGGTGCCCAGGGGCGGCATTAAGTTTAAATCCGGCCCTGACAACAGCGACCTAAATTTCTATACCTGTTGTATAAGTGGCGGCACGAAAGGCTAGCGCTGACCGTTAGTGCGCAGAAGTCAAAATTAAGGTATTTGAGGGGTGAAGATCGAGCATGCCTAGTTCCGATTGGCTCGCCAGTCGTACTCCGTCCCCCGTACCGATACGGCACCCCGAACACTTCCAGAGTACAGTCACGTTCTAAATTGTATTGTTATATGCTGTTATATTTTTGGTGTTTATTGTTTAGTTTGAGTTGGTCTATTAAATACACACACGCTCACACACACATATTCTATTGTTGAGAATTTTTTTGACGACTCTGGCACGTAATTAACTTTGTACAGAAGTACTTAGCATTCAATATTTTTCAAAGTATAATATTTGCGTTCCCAACAGTACCTACCCATACTCAACTATCCTCCACATATCGCTCTGTGCTAGACTAACGTGCCGCCACTTATATCCTAATCGAAGAATGAGAGAGATTTTATATGTTTATATTTTTGAGTAATTTTTTTTTTTTAGATGTCACTCCTGTTCGTTACTAGTTATACTGAAGCGAGCAATGAATCAGGTATAAAATTTTATAAATTATTGCTGAAATTAGTTTTAAATATAAATAGATTTATAAGTTATTATTGTAATCTGGAACTAGGCTGAAAAAAGCGCTAAATATGTCGATTTGACTGGTTTCCTTCACAATTTTTTTATATTTTTGTAAAAATTGAATAAGTCAGATTTAAGGATCAATACTAAATATATTAATTGCATTCTACAATGGTATTATAATAATTATGATGGTATATCTTAAGTTGTTGTCAGCTGTACGGCACAGCAAATTTTTAAGATTTAAATATCTATACGTTGGTTAACTTGTTTTACTTATTAATAGAGATAATTCTTATTCACTCACGTATAATTATTGCTTATTTACTACTTTATTACTTTCGTATGCCTAAATATGACGAATATTTGGTCATGGGTACATTTGGCACAGCAAGTTTGTAAGACTTAAATATCTTTAACATATAAATCGTTTCGCTTATTGATATAGAATTACCTTATATAACAATTTTAGTTTGTACTATACAATAGTAGTTATGTATCATAAGGGAGCAAAATAATATTTTTACGGCAAGGGTGCTTTTTTGAATCCAGAGCAAAGTGTGGAATTCTAGAATAGAATCGAAACTATTCAAAGTAGGAACGTCGCGCGAATCAAAAATATATTTTGCGCCCTTACACGGCAGCAGTTTAGTGTAGGTATATACGTTGTATATACATACACTCTACTTTTCATCACCCAAATCACCATGAGGAAATAAAAGGTGCCTGTTAATTTTAGCAATGAGTAGGTACTCCATATAGTGGAAGGTTGTTTAGTTTTGTCTATGTACTAGAAGTAGGCAAAAACACAAACCCTGAAAAATTATTGGCGCTTCTTGCATTTTCCATTCTGTAAAATTACCATAGGCTTTTATATTTCGCCCGGGTTTTTGCACGTAATAGAATATCCATCACATTTCTTGCGTCACTTCTAATACTTTCAAGGGTAAATTCTATACTTTCATTGTCAGTTGAAGAACTCATTTTTCAAAGCAAAACCATGAATTTCTAACAATCCGTGAAAATTGACGAAAACACGGGCTGTAGTTTGCGCGTTTCTAATTTGAATTCTATTTTTTATTCAGCCGGCGGCGCGACTATGGGCCGTCTCACCAGCCATTCTATATACCAGTACCATACCAGTCTTTATTTAATCAATATTTGCGTTCGATATTTTTGGCGCTGAACACACAGATATGTTCCAAATTCAAAAAATATAAAGAGGATTAAAAACTGCTTATTACTGCCCGCTAAAAGCTTCTTCTAAGAAAAACCAGCCTTTGGGTGCACTTAAAGGGGAACCAAGTCGTCCTTTGCGAATAAATGGGATGAAATATATATTTTTTTCATATCATTATAACCTACTTGTTTACTATTTTATCACATAAAATATATTCATCTATTTGTCAGCTGTCTGTGCGATCGTCAATCGGTTATTTCCGGTCCTCGCCGCTTCTCACCGCGTACGCAACAAATGTCAAATGGCATTGGACATTCCCACATACCCCGGATCTTTGGAGTAATGCAACCATATCGCGTGGTTGTATGAAGCTTACTCTCTGTGCCGTTTAAATTACTCATGTGGGTATAGCGTGGCGTGAGATTCAAAGTTTTCCGCTTCCGTTTTTACGCCGTCAATACAAAAATAAATAAATAAACTTCTCTCTTAATCTCTAATTACTTCTCATTATAATTTTTTTTCATTCACAGTTCCTTTGAAGCCAATTTGACTTTGCCTTCTAATTGATCTCGAAATTGCCAATTGCTCGAAATTTCGAAACCCAGTATTCGATACTAAACGTGGCATCTAGGGAAGTATTTTTGAACGACAAAATATGTTTTAATGTGTCTTGTGGGTGTTTAAGGCGACTTTAATATTTACATTGACCGGAAACATCGCATGAGAAAGTTCTTTTCTCAGTTTGGCTTTACGTCGAAAGAAAGTTTCTGAAATCCATAGAAATAGAAATATATTTATTTACCATAGGGAGTGACAATAACACATATTGCAACACTTGATAATCATATAAGTTAGCCTACATAATATAATATTATACAATTTTATGGTTGCCTGCGCAGAACCAAACAAAAATCATGCATCATTATCCTCAATAAAATATACTAGTAATCTATAGTAATTCTTCTTTGTCAAAGAAGCTTTAATATATTTCTTGAATTTGTGCGCGGTAAATCCTACATTCCTAGCAACCAGGATTCTCGAATAACAACATATATACATACGTACAAGAACATGAAAAAGTATGCAATATGCTTAGCAAAAGCCACCCAAGTAAATAAAGCAAAAAAGCAAAAAAGGCGCACCTTACAAAGTTACGCTAGAATGTTTTGCAAAATCCTGATATCACGTCATTCAAACACTTTGAAATATTTAAATGTTAATGGACAGGATTAAATTAAATACATGAAAAAAAGCATTGTTATGTAGAATTACGAAAATTTAATGTACGATTATCTACATAGAATTTGAATTGAGGATCATAATGGACTTAATTCGGTACAACATTTTAATGATTCATCAAATTTCACGCCATACGGTGAAAGCTTCTCCAATGTGTTCTCCATCTCTTATCAAGCTCCATGTTTTACTGTAATGGTTGATCCACAGATGGGTCACATTTAAAAAGTTATGCCAATAGAGATGAAACTGATAGCCATGCAGCTAGAGCAGAAGCGTCGTCAGCCGTAAATAGTGATAGTGAGGGAGAGACAGAAGACAAAATGGTTAAAGACGTGCCAGAGGAAGCAGGTGCCTCAGTTGAGGATGCCGAAGGTATTTTGTATTACTAGTTATTATTATATAAATCTAATTCAGCTATTCTATTACTTACAAAAAAAATACTTGAAAAAGAGACACGTACTCGGGCATAAAGGGTTATAAACCCATCGTTTATTATAGATAGATAATCAATCTAAGTTTCGTTTTATTTGAAATGGCGGCTTTATTAGTAATCACCATCCTGGTTTCACCTGTCCAGCTGTTGCTGTTATTTCATCTACGATACAGCTGCTGCCCCCTGAGTGCTGGCAGACAAACGGTAGAAAGGACATAATAAAATGAAAACATACCTCAAAGTCGTGAGCTCGACACCGAGCTATTCTATACAGATGCTTCACTCAGTGGTTATATAGTTTAACACGTCATGTAAAATATTAAAAACGTTACAGAATCTGATGGTGGCCAGAGAAGTACGAGAGGACTTAATCCAGAGGAATATGAGCCAAAGGGTTAGATTTTACTCAACTCATATCGTCACTACAGTTAATACATATACGTCGGCGTTGTGTCAAAATTAAATAACAAAACCAAAGGTCCGATATAATCGCAAATTTGAGTTTTTTCCAAAAAAACTAGGGACAACTTTTGATTTGTCTTAAACTTTACTGTCCATGTTTTTAAATGGACAAAATTCATATAAGCGATGCACAATTACCATACTGCAAGTATTATAATTATTATGATAGATAAACTGTCCATAAACATTTATTAAGTTCTACCATAACACTGTATAGAATTATGTGTGTAATTATTAATTTCTTACCGTTAGGTTTTTTCGTTTACTGTTAGTTAGTTAGTAATTATTTTACATACTTACTCTATTAATGCAAAAATATTGAGATACAATTATTGTCTTCTGCAACATTATTTTCCAAGTTTCCATTGATTTCTTAACTTTTAATTACAATCAAATAATCTGATTAATTTTGTCAAGCTTCAAGCAGGGAGGAGTTGATCGCTTCATACAATTTACCATCTCATCGTAAACTCACCATAATCGTAGTCATCCAAAACAAGTTACATTGCCAAGCCGCGGGTGGCTGTACTTAAAAACTCTGGACTCAGCCTGCCTATCTTCAGGCCTAGCTGAAGGTAGAAAATGGCGTCCAAAACCCGCAACTCCAGGAACTTTTTTCAAGGGAGGCATTAACTTCACCGCCATGCTACGATAGGACTCGCGCCCACAGTATGTGTGGCTTGCAGGTAGTAAGAAGGTACCAAGACCCACACTCAACGGACAGCTAACGAAGATGAATTCAATAAAATATCAGACACAATCCAACAAAAAATTCACTTTGAGACTTTGCAACGACGGCACCAATTGCAGCAAGAACACTAAGCGATCAGTAATCTTAATGAACTGAAACAGAAACAGATACTAGAAATGAGCTCTATTTATCTCCATGGCAAATTGATGAATTGCTTCGTAGAAGGCAAAAGAAGAAGGAAAGAGGGAGAACAGAAGGGAAACAAGCCCAATACACAGTGATAAGATAAACATGAAGAAATCAAAGAATACCACCTATTCAGTGTCCATACACAATTAATTCTAAACAATGTAAGATACAGAAAAGCTATCAACTGAATACATATCAAAGCCTAAGCCTATTTTTGTAACAGGGGTCATGGTCACATAAATAATAATAATATGGTCATCAAAGATTGTTGACATGAACTCCTTTAAAATGACAACATTAAGATCGGGCCATAAAATCAAACTAATGCCAAATGACATACAAACTTACAAAACAATAACAAAACAGTTTATAGCAACCAATATAGCGCACTACACTTACCAACTCTGAAAGAGCTAACAGAGCACATATTAATAATGATATTGAAAAACAATTTTAATTTATTGCATAGAGAATTTAATGATATTTAAAAAAAATATATCAACAATCAAATGTTTGTGAAGATATAAAACGTTTCCATCTTCGCGACCAGCGTGCCTACCATGAACTCTTATTGCGATTCAATTGACAACCTAAAATGAACTGCTTTGCTATTTCGTACCACGACGTGCTTAGAGCAATTTAATTTATGTTGACGCCAAATCAACTGATTAAATTGCAATGATGTCAATTGAATCGCAAACTGATTTAGTTCGTTCATTCAATACTCTATAGCTTATGTGTCAATGTGAGCGATTCGAAGAAGTTGCTACTTCCTTAGAGTAAAGTGAATCGTATTGTTAATAACTTTTAAGAAATAGTGAAAACATAGGACATAGAACAACAACAGGATAATTTTATTGATGAAAGATGAGATGAGAATACCTTATTGGACTTTTTTGTAAAACAAAATACTGAAAATAAATACCAAAAATGAAAATACTAAAGACGAGGCAGTAAGGGCCCGGGCTATAGCCCGTTTGCAAGAATTAAAAAAATGAACTCTGTGCGCCTGTCAAATCAAACACCAATGGAGGTGCGTTCTGAACGTAGTGCTTAAATTCTCTATGGTGCGTTCAAAGCTCGATATTTTTACGAAAACACCTAAGCAAACATTTAATTTTAATTTAAGAAGTATATTTATTTATATTACTATTATTTAATAAGTACAAAAAATGGCTTAACGGTTTATAATTTGACGCTATAAAGCGCAATTTTAAAATGTATTTTTAGTATTTTCTACGCAAAAAGACCGCTAAAATCACATCATTTTAGGTTTCGAAACGCATCGCATATGGTTCGAGTAAGAGAGACAAACTTATGCAACGACTGTAGAGCGTCATCTTTTTCTCACACTCCGGACCACAGACAAATTTATTTCGTTCGACAAATATATTCATTCATTATATCTGAATCACATCGCTTATTAAAAGATGATGATGGGCCTACCATCAACTTCTGATTGACAATAATCTGATTGTTCCAATTATTAAAACAATATCGCAACGTCAAGTAGACTGAAAAACCGAGCCTAATCTTAATATATATAAATCTCGTGTCACAATGTTTGTCCTCAATGGACTCCTAAACTAATGAACGGATTTTAATGGTGATTACTTCATCGAGTGCAGTTTGGTCCAACTTGAGAGATAGGGTAGTTTTTACTTCGATTTGGGACCCATAAATATTTTTATTTTCAATATTTGTTTTGTATAGACATATTTTCTATGAGAGAATTTAGTGACGCACGGTTTGACAGTTCCGCTGTGAAACAATTTCATTCTAACAACAGGGAGCATATTTACGAAATAATTTTTGATGTTTTGAAATATAAAACAGTTGTTTTTTTACTATCTACAGAACAACGTCTGTCGGGGCAGCTAGTTTCTACTATTTCTTCCTTAAGTACCAATAAAGTGATTTTTGCCAAAAGTGCTAGTTATTTAGTTTTGACACAACGACGATGTTGGCTATCTTACTTCTATAATTTGTTCGTAATTTGTATTTACAAGAAAGAGCGTAATTGATATCCATATTATTTGTATATCTTATAACATTAAACGAGCAATTCTTGTATATATATTGTATATATATACATTATTTGAATCTCAGAAACCGCACCAATGATTTTAGTGAACTTGTGTATACGGGGGGATTCGGGGCCGATAAATCGATCTAACTAGGTTTCAATTCAGAGAATATCGCCTAAGCCATGTTTTCAGGCACTTAGAATGCAAACGTAAATTTCACCACTATTTTACAATCAATTAATAAAAAATAGCTCGGGTGGGTTATCGGTTGGTCCGATAAAATCGAAATTTCGTATCTAAATATAATTTCCCACAAAATACGATTTATTAAATAAATACCCGGTCTTCCAGGTTCTTATGTAATTAATGTAGGTATACGTTTATAGTATAAGCTTTCAGTTATACGGTTCTGCTATAGCTATATCTAACTTACTGGAGGGAGTAGACATACGCAGGAGTTTCCCTCTATTAAAGTAAAAGTACACGCTGTCCTATGCATATAATAAAACAAGTTGCAAACGTATAGCTCATTAGACTGAATCTAGCTACGCAGTTAAAATGTCGCCCCTAAAAGAACCGAATTGTTCAGTTTAATTCTACAAAAAGACATCTTCCACGTCAAACTTCCATTAAAATGGCGTTACCTTTCCAATGTAATTAGTTTTTAATCATATTATAGTTATTAATTCTTTCTTAAACTCAAAATATACAATGACGAGTGACTGATCTGAGTTCTTAAGTCTTTTTTGTGTCAGATAATAATAATATATTATCAACCTGAATGAAAACTCCTAAAAAAGCCTTACACAAAAAACAATTATATCATCCAGGTAGGCAAAAATGTTCATAAAAAATGTTTATAAAATGGAAACTACTGGGCCAAACTATATAAATTTTTGTGGGACCAACTGGCATCTATTCCGCATCGAACTAAAGAAGAATTATGTAAATCGGATCATAAATCTCCGAGTAATCGGTGTACATACATAAAAAAAGGATTGTGTGGTTTTATGAAACCTACCAATTTCGTTCTCTGCAGTCTGCACCCTCGCAAACCTCGGATACGATATCCATATTGTTGAAGTCATAATTTTGCGCGGCGGCCATCTTGGATTTAAAAATGATCCCAATATCGTTCTCTGCACCCTGGAGAACCTCGGACACGATATCCATATTGTTGAAAACATAATTTTGCTCGGTGGCTATCTTGAATTTTAAAAATGACCCCAATTTCGTTCTCTGCACCCTCGAAAACCTCAGATACGATATCTATATTGTTGAAATCATAATTTTACGTGTCGGCCATCTTTGACTTAAAAAATGATCCCAAATTCGTTTTCCGCACCCTCGAGAACATCAGATATGATATCCATATTGTTGAATCATAATTTTGGGCGGCGACCAAAATAATAGTTGGCAACGGCGCCTCTATCGGCTCGCTTTTTCGTTTCATCGAGTTTGAAATCACAACGATTCTTAAGAAATTTTACTTCAAAACTTTGGAAAATCCACAAGAGCACTCCTCTTAATCTCATTTTTCCACAGTAAAATTGATTATTTGTAAAGTGTACACAAGTACATAGAAGCACTCGTTCTCATGTGCCAAAGCTCTTGTATTCCCTAAAAGTCGTAGAGGGAATCAGTCCGTCCAAGAGAGTGGTATTTAAAATTGAAAATTTGAATACAGTTAAGAAGATCAGGGTCATGACAAAAAAAATATCTAAAATTGCAAAGTCCATCATCATTAAATAACTATCAGTATAATTGACAACCTCAATTTTTTTCGAATTTTCACATCTGTCACAGTCTATCTAGACGTATAAATGACCTAAGACTTACACAATTAATCATAGTTACTCAAAGTTCTGGTTAAACGATGTTCAGTCACTATTTTAGTTGTTTTCAATCGTCCTTTGTTATTTCTATACAAAATTTATATGCCACATAATGCGTGTTTATAGTAAAATTATAGAATCGGCACTGAGCAGGCGGAAAAAGCTTATAAGCTAACAGTTGGCTGATAATGTTTTGACATTTAGTTATCCGAACTCTCTATCTAACTACAGTCACACAGGCTGATAGTAATCAAAGCCCAGATGTTGCATTTCACCAAATTTGAAAAAAAATATAACCAATTTTAATCTAATAATCTTCACTTTTTTGTTAAAAATTATTTAATACTTAAGTACTTAATTTTACCATATAGGTGATCCAAATGTACATGGCCGGTTTGATGAAACCAATGAGGACGCAGGTATGGGTATCAACCATAACTTTATTTTTTTTTTGATGCAATATTTGCATTTTACGCGAATTATATTCCATTACAGACATCAGGTAACAGGTTATAGGTATAATATAATATGCATCTGTATTGATTGACGCGAAAAAATGTTTGCAGAATAACGTCCCGCTATATATGAAGTTTATTCTTCAACTCGTACCTATACATGGTGGAATCGTTAAGTGTGCACCGTAACTATTACAGATATCAAAAAACTTTAAATTGATTTTGAAAGTACTTTACATTAGTAAAGTACTTATTAGAGTACTCATTAGAGTAAAATGACAATCGTAACTTATTTAAAATAAAACGAGAAATATCCAAAAAATTTACATTAAACACTCCCATACATTTTATTTCTTAATAGGTACAAAATTTTGTATTCAGATGTTCGAAGTGACGTCCTCGTTGTGCAATACAATGACGAGCTATATTTAGAGCAAGGAGCATATTTACAGTTTCTAAATGAACTTTCCTTAAAACTTGCGGAGTAATTAAAGAAATTGCACGACGTACACGATTCCGTAACTCTTCTTGGCTGTGAACTCTCAGTGTACACGTCGTCTTTGACAAATCCCCATGGCAAGAAATCACTAGACGTGAGATCCAGGGATCTGGCAGATTAAGGGGTTGCACTTTTATTGGCTATTAAGCCATTTAATTTAATTTAATTTAATTTGGCTATTAAAAAATTCATTACAATATTTTTATTATGTGCAGATGATCCATCCTGTTGAAAAATTATCGAACTTGTAATAGTTACGGAATAATCGCCTGTGCACACATAATGATTATACCCGGTATACGTGGGGCACTCAGTGTGTTTTGAGAAAATTAAATAATGATTTTATACAGATAAAAACTTAATTTTATTGAATCTTTTCAAAGTACTCTGCACCAGCCTCTATACAAATACTTATGCGTGTAAACCATTTTCGAAACAGTTTTATATATAAACAAATTTGACGTGGCAGATCTCTTTTTGCTTTCGGTATTATCGTGGGGCGACGATTTAACCGCGCAATTAGATTAGGTGAAGGATTTAGTTTAGTGAATAGTACGTTTGCAAGTTTATTATGTATCAAATTTATTATAGTATGCATAGGATTGATTTATATTTCGACAGAGGGGATCGTACTTCGGATTTCCCTCCGGTCCGCCGGAGGACCGTGTTGCTCTGTGAATGGTACCTACAAACCGCTACGAAACAATGAGTTGGTTACCTAGAATACCTAAATATCGCGCGGGTTCTTCGCCTGCTTTTGCTACTATTGCTAGATATTAATAGTATGTAGCAATCTAGACGATTGCGTCTATGTACGCGGGGCTGCGCGCACTATTATATTATTATATTCTTTCCCGGGCGCTTAAGTACGTTGGTGGTTATCTGGTTATTCGTTGGTTCTCTTTAGAATTTAGATTGGTCTCCGTCATAAACATCAACAGATTAACTGCCACGCACCTAATTGCACAGTCGCCTCGTCCATCGCTATGTGGGTATTGCGCTGTCCATTATTTACAACTTTAGAGATCTCTTAATCTACTAACTTTAATATTTCTTTTTCAGATTGACAGTTTAAAAAAATTATACCATCTACGTTTGAAATATGATGACTTACCTAAATTTATATGTATTTTTGTAAATTGTGTATTTTTTACTTGTAAGATATATTCTTGTATTTAACTGTTATGCGTTGGTACCAACTATAAGAATCCGGAGGCACTAAATGAAATAATTATATTGTTAAGGAATAAATCATTATATTTAAATTCTAGTGAAAATTATAAACTACCCAGAGCTGGAGGTAACTGTGTTTTATTTTGCCCTATCCGCTTACTAACAAAGGTTTTTGTTTTGTTTCAATCTGATGTTGTTTTATATAAGAGTTACCTACTTACAAACACAGGCTTACATAAAAAATATGAATCTGAACCTGAACCTGAAATACCTAAATTATTCAATGCGTTGATGGAATTGATGGATCCGTTAGTAACGGAAAAAATTGGCATGAGAGTAGACGCTTCCATGAAATGTAAGTAAAAATCAAACACATTATCTACATCCTCTAAATAATCGGATTCTTAATCGTCAGCGCTTTTTCCTGCGCTCCGGGAGCATTGTAGCACAAGAGAGCGGACAAATGCCCACTCAACCTAGTGTTAGTCGTCCTCGACCTCACTAAAGAGGGTAACGGCATTTATAACATTAAGGCCGTACGCTCTATACATAGCATGGCAAGTTGTAGACTTCGTACAACAGTGTCGTTTTAGGGGGACTCTGCCCGCAACTGCGAGGAGAAACTTCGCCGTGTTAATTGTCATGTTTTAGGTCGTAGAATAAAACGCCTTTTTCACAATAAGCACATTATTAGAATTTAGATTAACTTCACATAATAATTGAATGCAATGTACGAATATGATATTACGAAGGCAACAACACTGGTCAACTGTTGAAGATCAACTGGTTTGGTGATCGTATTCGTTTGTATTAAAAATGCAAGTTTGACTGTAATTGACTGACAATTAACTGAGCGAACTAACCTAACCTCCTCGGTTAGGTTGTCGGGAGGTAAATAAGAGAAAAAAACATAGTCTGTGGAATAAAAATAATGTAAAGTAGACTATAGTTTTAATATTTGAAACACCTCGGCCATCCGATTTTCAACAAGTACCTTAGTTGGATTCAACTTAAGGTTCCAAAAAAATTGTGTGTTCCATTGTGCCCGGCATGCCCGCAATAAGCCAAAAATCACTGAGAACTCACTAATCACGTATAGGCTGCATCTTTTTTCTCATTGGGAGGCACATCATTGTGCTGGCATGCCGACAATATGTATGCTATTTCATTTGCCATGTGTTTGTTATAAGCGTCGATCGTTACGTTCATACCAAACACTCGGACTTTTCTTTGGGTGGCACATAATTGTTCCCAGCATGCCAACATTAAGTCAAACAATACTCAGATCTCACTATTTGCGTATGGCATGCATGTTGTTAGAGGAGCGTTAACGCGACCAAACGGATTATATCCGTAATCTAATAATTGCCAAGAAATCATTGATGCCGCCGTCTGCAAACACGCTGGACGAACCTAGGCAATCTCATGGATGGAGGATGCGATATGCATCATTATACTGCACCCTAGTGGTGATATAGGAAGACAAACATGTAATACCATTACAGATTTTCACAAATAGAAGTAATATAAAATATATAAATGGTACGTGAACACTATTTTCGGCTTAAATTCAAACCAATCTTTATTGGTTTAAGTATCTTTATACTTTAAAAAGAGTAAATAACAAAAAACAGTATTTAATTAAAAAGTTGAGAATTATGCACTGCCTTCCCTTGGAAATACTTGTAGCAAATATGTCAATATCTTTTTTTTATGGAATAGGAGGACAAACGAGCGTATGGGTCATCTGGTGTTAAGTGATCTCCGCCACCCACAATCTCTTGCAACACCAGAGGAACCACAGGAGCGTTGCTGGCCTTTAAGAAAGGTGTACGCGCTTTTTTTGAAGGTACCCATGTCGTATCGTCCCGGAAACACCGCACAAGGAAGTTCATTCCACATCTTTGTAGTACGTGGAAGAAAGCTCCTTGAAAACTGCACTGCGGAAGACCGCTACACATCCAGATGGTGGGGATGATATCCTAACTTGTGGCGTGTCGTGCGATGGTGGAATTCGGTGGCAGGAATCAGGTTAAACAGCTCTTCGGAACACTCCCCGTGATAAATGCGGTAGAAGTCACACTATGAAGTAACATACATACGCAACGCCAAGTGATCCAGCCGTTCACAGAGCACTGGGACCCCGACAATTCGAGCTTCTCTGCGTTGCACGCGGTCAAATGGATCGAGCTGATACTGGGGTGCGCCAGACCAGAGATGACAGCAATGCTCCATGTGTCGCCGGAACTGCGCTTTGTAGAGCGCTAGAATGTGGGCCGCCTTGAAGTATGCCATGCTCTATTTATGACGCCCAGTTTATTTGAAGCCAATTTGGCTTTGCCCTCCAGATGGACAGGAAATTGGCAATCGCGTGAGATTTCGAGGCGAGGCTTTAAGGGAAGTGTTGTCAAAGAGCGGTGATACGTGATATCTAATAATATACTAACATCATTCACTGTTCTACACGTCCGAAACATATATAGCTTTGCCTATAATTGCTACGACTGCAAGATCACCAAGTGGAAGGCTATATCTAAGAAATTTTTGAAGTACATTAAAATTAACTTTATGAAGCAGATCTGGGCATCAACATAATTGTTAATAATTTTTAACATAAATAAAAAGTCAGTAATATCTCTCCGTTCAAGTAAGAAGTCAACGTTTTTACACGTCATATCAACATATTTATTAGAATCGTAAGTTACCTTAAGTATGAAACACAGGTATCTTAAAAATGACCCAAATAGTTAAACCGTCCCACACGTTCAACGGGTGTACCATTCAAGTAAACATAAAGAACCATATCCGGCCCGCGACCTGTTTTAAACACCATTATCTGTGATTTGTTCACATTGTACTTCAGACCATGCTCAAGCGCATAACGCTCACAAATTAGGCATGCGTCTCAGATCGCTGATTGAGGGACTGAGAAGAACACAGAACATGTTATAAGCGTAGCTTACATTGTTTACAGACTTCGTACTTTCAATATGACTTCGCTCTATTCAGTTCTCCAATGGTCGTTCAAATACAAGTTGAACTAATAGAGCTGAATATATTTGTTCATTAGAAACTTCTATTAGAACATATTATTGTGTAATAACACCGGCAACGTCACTTGCTCCAAATTTAACTTCTGGTATTGAGGATTTTAAATTGTGTGTTTCCAGAAATTTCTTATTTGACAAAGCAGCATTAGCCAGGCCAGGTCGCTCAAAGATGACTCCAACATAATATACCTTTTTAGATTATTGGCCAGCGACATCATATCACCATTTCCAATCGGTTGTTCCAGCTTTCCATGAAAACGACATATTCAAAATTTCCTCCATCTTCAGAATAATATCGGGTATAATTTGGAAGTATAAATATTTCATATTTATCCACCTGTGAATCAGCGTCTGGTGACTTCAATGAACGTATCAGACTCATTAGTTTTCTTTTCTTCGCGCCATTACCCATTTTGCTTTTAGTTTTGATATTATATACAAACTATACAATTTTATTTTACAATATAAATAGAGTAGGTATAGGTAGGTTACGACTGGCTGCGAAGTAAGATCCGGCAAAGTTCGAAAGCGAACAGTTGCTTAAAACAAAGTAGATTCGGCTATCTCCGTTTTTTAATGAATTATATCTATCACTTAAAATCACTGCACGTTTCATACAATTACTATTTTCTTAGACTAGCTAGAGTTTCGGTATACCTATCTAAAAATACTCTGTGGCTGGTATGGTATTACATAATACCAAAGAGAATTTAAACACTACGTTCAAGAGACGAGACGGGAGTGTCTTCTAAAATGATGAGAAATGTCGCTTGTATGAAAGGCGTACTAAGTCTACTTACCAATATAATCAATCGCCTAGTGACGTAATAGCAGAGCTGCCAATATAGTAAGCCAATGTAAGAGTTGTAATCTATCCATAATTTTTATCGATAATTCTCTGTACAATATAAATATGTATAATTTATTCTTATGTCGACCGTTACATTAATATAATTGTGATCTAATTTTAAGGTTCCCTTTGTTAATTTTAAGATAGACCTAAGCCAAGTTTAACTAGTTTAAACTTGGGATACGTTTTAGTTATCTCAAATAAAAAACAATTTACATAATTAATATTTTTTAATAGTTTTATTTTGTATTGTGTAGTAGTTTCGGTTTTGACAGTCTTTGGTTTTCGCTTTTCAGGTGTTGCAATAAATATTTTTGAAGTCGTACCCATGCGTACGTCCTGAATCTGAAATTAGAACAGAATACATATTAACAGAAATTAGTTAACCCTAATTTTTAGGCTTTAAATAATTTTTTGCACATCATGTACAATATAATATAGTTAAAAGGATTTTCAAGGTTAATAAACTAATTAAATATCTTAAGATCAATAAACTTATAAAACAAAAATATAGATAACCATAAAAATGAAATAAATAAATAAACAAATATAAATTTAATAATAATAATTTAAAATAAAATATCGACAATCGATAAAAAAGTGTCAAGCACTACACAGTTACACACACACAGGTCAGCTGTCAATTCTTGTCACAGTACTTTTTAGTTTTTATTTTACTTGAAATTTACATGTGAACTTTGAACGTAGACTTAGGAAATAATATTCTGTGAGAAAGATTTACAAATTAAAGGTAAATAATTTCTAAATAAAGCACGTAAGTACCTAGGTACGTAATTAGCCTAAACTATTTAATATTACATATCTAGTAAGTACTATCGCAGGGCTAATACAATAAATAAATAAAGGTAAGTGATGTAACAGTAACAGAAATTACCATAAGAATCTTTGTAGAACCAAGAACTTGATAATAAAATCTTTATTATTTTTCTAAATCAAGAGTTCGGAGGTCGGTGAATAGTAATGTACGTTTAGATTCTAGAACAAATGAACGCGTATTTATTTATGTTATATAGAAATTATACGTCATTTAAGGCCTAGGCCGCACTACGGTTAAACCGCGTGAGTTTATGAAACAAGAAAACGAATACAAGCTGCTGCATTTGTCGTTTTTCACTCCACTGATTTTAAAACCGTGAAATGTTATAATATTGTCGCGAATAAAAAACCGACGCAAAATTTGTAATTCATAGAACTTAGTGGGTATACATGCACTCTGCATTAACCACGGGCGGTTTCTTGCCTGGTATTATTAGTATCAAAGCAACAATACATTGCTTCTTTGAAATCCTTCATCAAACTGAAAGTGGCGAGTGGCTACGCGGTTTATAATCGTGGTATGTCAGTCTCGAGCGGTTTCACGGTTTAAACAGTTAACCGCTTTGAAGAACAACCGTAGTTTGGCCTAAGCCTTAATGACGATCATATGTAGGTATTAATTTAGGTAATTTCAGATAATTTATTTCGTCATTCTTAACTGGACACTTTCGCTTTACTTTTTTTTTGCTCATGTATGACGAGGTACTTACTGTAAAATTATTTTTGAAATGTTTTAAACACATATAACTAGTTAGTACCTACTTACCCACAATTCAACAGGGTTGTAATATCACTTTGCTTATCAGTACCTAATTATTATTACAATAGGCATAACTTCTTACATAATTTATTATAATTTGATAACTACTGATATTAATAACATAACATTATCTGCATTGTTATCTTACTTTGTATTAAAATACAACACTTCTCACACTCAGAGTGAGGATTACAAATTTCTGCATTTACAACACAAAATTAATATAATTATAACTAAAATTTGACTGTTACTTTCCAGAAGTCAAAATGGATGGCTTAGAGTTAGTTTCATCAAATAAAATATATGGAGGCTTTCAAAAGGTATACAGCCATGAATCGTCTGAACTTAAATGTAAAATGAATTTCTCCATTTATTTACCCCCTCAAGCTGAGGGTGGTGATACAAAACTACCTGTCATATTCTACCTATCGGGACTTACATGCACTGAACAAAACTTCATTTCTAAATCTGGATTTCAAAGGTATGTAACAAATAATTCACTGATGTTTTAATAATTAAGATTTTGTTTGTTTCAAGAATACCATGTACATAAATTAATGTAATAAAATCCTGTTTTAAGTTCTCAGTCTCAAAGCATGTTTACCTATCTGCTAATTAACATTGCATGCTACTTTATTATATATATGTAAATTCCCGATTAGGGTTATGTAGGTGAACTTTGGTACTCTTGTTTTTGTCAATTCTCCTTTCTAACAAAATACACCTTCCTTCATACTTATATACACATAATATAACAACAATTTGGTCTTGATATCTATAGAATAATTTTCCTTCTTATTAATAATTAATGAGTATGATATGTCTATTAGTAAAGTTAGTCATTGGCCTTA
This sequence comes from Leptidea sinapis, assembly GCF_905404315.1. NCBI lineage: Eukaryota > Metazoa > Arthropoda > Insecta > Lepidoptera > Pieridae > Leptidea > Leptidea sinapis. The sequence goes on from NC_066272.1 coordinate 10,559,286, forward strand.
TCTAAAATGTAGAACTATAAAGTTTATTCGTTGTATTAAAATTAAATAAACTAAAATATTACTAGATTTTTTATTTTTTTATATCTGCAATCTGTTGGCAGTGCACATCCAGTGATTTTTCAACTCTTAATTTGGTACTTTGTAGTGTGTTTTATGTCCTTCGATTTGTTGGGATCTCCACGTAATTATGCACTTCTATGTTCCTTATGAACCATCACACATTGCTCAAGGTCTTTAGTACTATATTCTGGTAGTGCTGGAGAGTTATTATAGTTAGTTAGTTATTTGAGTGACTTGCTGATCCCCACCTTTGTATGCCATATTATGTCCATACCAGTTTTATGGTACATTTGTATATAATGAGTTTATTTTCTAGACTAAGCTTTGATTTTATTTGCTTGTTCTGTTTTGGCTCACATGATGTCGCCAATTGAGTCTCCTATCCAAATGCATACCAAGGTATTTGACAATTTTGTCAAGTTTTACAGGTGGGCAGTGTCCTCTTTTAAGTGTGAAAGTTATATGGACTGTCTTTGTTGGATTTGCTCAAATTCTCCACTTCTACAGCCATAGTCCAATTTTAGCCAGACATTCTTTCAATTTTATGGATGCTATGTTTTGATCTTTATCACAGGACTGCAGTGTCATCTGCATAGGTTGCAGTCACCACTTCTTCTGAGATGGGTAGGTCAGCAGTATAGATTCTATACAGGATGGGCCAATCACTTAACCCTTGGGCACTCCTGCTTGTATTTGACACATGGATGAGAAACATCTCTGATCTCCTATCTGTATAGATTTTATTGGTCATCTATAGTCATCATTAGTCATATCAGGAGGCACCCATTTTTCATATTTTTTCTTTTATTGATTTGATGAAAATAAGTCAATATTGTTAGTATGGTTCCATGAAACCATGCCAGTAATTCCTGGGTAGTTTGGCTCGGATCCGCTTCCTCTTTCAATTCATTGTTATTCACCTGTGTGGGTGGTCTTCCATGTGGTTCGTTCTTTAAATCAAAGTTTCTATCACGAAAGCGTTTAAACAAAAATCACATGGTGCTTTCATTAGCAGTCCCCTCTCCAAACGCAACATTGATATTGCGAGCTGTTTCTGCCGCGTCAGTTCCGCGTCGGAACTCGTATTAAAAAACCACTCGTATTTTTGAAGTATACAATTTTCTTTCGTCTAAGCTAAATAAAAAAAACAACAGAAAGTCCATAATTAAATGTTGCACATTTTTTAAAAAGAGATCTACAATAAATGTGGAGATGTAGTAATACCATATGAAAAAAAAATCACTCAAAAATCTCAAACCAATCTATATCAATTCGAAGTACCTATTAGAATAAAACAGCAAGTTCAAACTTTAACCCCTATTATTATAATAATGAATGTTTCAATTTATATTACCTATTTAAGTTTTCATCAACTTACGGATGTTTTAATTACATTGATAAACTACATATCAGTTCACTTATCATGTACATAAAACTTGTCTGATTGACCTTATTAATTTTGAATGCCATAAAATAAAAACAAATCTTATAACTATTTTTACATTACCATGATTACATTAAAACTATCATTACATGGAAGCGTACCAAGAATACTGGCAGTATTTCCATGTTGTATAGCTACGGTGATCCGTTGTCTGAAATAGATGCCAGCACTTGGGTTTCCAGTAGCCCTATTGAGGCGAGAAGATGGTACATTGCACACTCTCCGCGCCTCTGAGCCAAGTGTCTCGACACCAAACACCACAAAGATGACCGACATATTTGTGTAATTTCGGCTTCGGCAGTCGAAGTAGAAGCCCCAGAACCACTTAAATAAATAAAAATACAATTAAATTAAACAAACTTGAAATAGACAACCAAATCTGGTTTAAGAGAGGATGATTGCTAGTCTCACCGCCATCCTCTACTTTTCCTTTTGTGCCGACCGGCATGCGTGTGTCACACAGTACTCCCGTTCACAACTGCCACAATTACTTGTGTGCATGAGCCAACGTTGTTTTAAGATTGATATATGACATTAAGCGGTTAACACACGGGAGAAATCTTTCATTGAAGATCTGTAAATGACGCGATGTCAGTAAAAGAGTTTAGGATTAAATAAGCAGTTAAATATTATTTTGTTTAATTTTAGATACGCTGCAGAGCATGGTATTGTTGTTGTTGGACCAGACACCTCTCCTCGAGGAGTTAAAATACAAGGTGACGATGAGTCTTGGGATTTTGGGATATCAGCTGGATTTTATTTAGATGCATCGAAAGAACCTTGGTCTAGCAATTATAGAATGGGAAGTTATCTTAATAAAGAACTGTATGATTTAATCATCAGTGCCTTCGGCAATGTTGTAGATCCAGCAAGAATTGGAATAATGGGTCACAGGTACTTTTTTTAAAATAATTATTTGATAAGCCAAAACTCATTAGTCTTACTTGAAAAAAATATTATATTTACATTGGCAAAGTGGCTTAGTGCATTCCACTATTCTGCCTAAGACAAGTTGTTGGGTGATATTTTTCCAAGCTTGTCCCCATTTGGGTTTTTATAATACTTTGAATCCTACAACACCAAAGGGAATTTAAATGTCAATGCCAACAAAGCCACATATTTCAGTGTATGCATAAATGACGGGGGTAACACACCATATTACAGACAAGGAGCAAAGTGCACATAGCACATCTCAATGAGATACTGCTGATACACTTTAATTATACTAAAATTTGAAGAAATGAGATTATAATAAATAGTAATCGATTTTGTTTTATTATTGCAGTATGGGAGGGCATGGTGCCTTAATATCTGTGCTGAGAAATCCAGGCCAATACAAATCAGTTAGTGCCTTTGCACCTATTTGTAACCCGTCTACTTGCCCATGGGGAGTCAAAGCCTTTACTAGATATTTGGGAGACAATAAAAATGACTGGAAAGAATGGGATGCAACTGAGCTTGTAAAAAAATACAATGGACCACCACTAACTTTGTTTCTTGATCAGGTAAATGAGTTGTCTTCATTCAGAAAGCTAAATATAAACACTCAAATCTCGACATTTAACCACCAAATCACGAAGATTATGAAGACCCTCTGATTGAAAGAAATCACTACCGGCCTGGCTACACCTCATAAACAATGTAGGCAACTTAAACATAATCTCTCAGGTACAATTGTGTCAGACAATCAGCATCCATACTTCAAGGGCTACAAAATAACACCATAACCTTATACTGGAATACTCTGCTGCTCATACCTCATGCCCAAATCAAAACATGGCTGCACACTATAACTAAACCTATAAGAATGGAGAAATGGTGAAGTATGCAGACAAACAAAGAATAATTGAGAGCAAAACTTAAAGAAATAAACTGTTGCCCCCATTTATTCTAGATAATATTTTGTATGAACATAAAAATACTAGTATAGTAGTATTATTTTTCCAAAATTTTACTACGCAACCTGGAATTTTAGTTTCAATTATTAACAAAGTTTAACAGAAAATGTGGGACGCTAAAGTCACATATTATTCAAGACTGGCTCGAATACACCAACTTGGGTGTAGTATTAGTTGCAGCACTTTGCGACTACGCCTGCGGTATCTAGTTGGAGCGCAGCGGAGGCTAATCCTTAATCTAATTTAATAATATTATAAGAGCTGAACAAACACTAAACTGATATATTATTATCCACTAAAATGTGGATAAAATGGCAGTACAATATTCTAATAGTACAAAATACAATCTTTTGAAATATATAACCAATCGAGTAGATCAAGTACGTTTGCACAAGATTCCTGCTACACAGCTGTATCTTATAAAGTGTCCGCCCACACCGGGGTCCCACAGGCTCGCCTTGTCTGTCAAGTGTTATTGTTTCGATGTGAAGGGCTTCATTGCTACAGACACTACGGGGTTGATGATACTGATCACTTTTTGTCATAAAATAAAGTAATATAAGTATTTTTCGTTTGATTTTAGGGTGCTGCTGATAAATTCTATATTGAGAAACAACTTCAACCAGAAATTCTAGTGGAGGCTTGTCGATCTGTTGGAGTCCCCGTTATTCTAAATGTACGGGATGGATATGACCATTTGTATTACTACATCTCCACATTTATAGCAGAACACTTCGACTTTCATGCGAAGATTCTAAAGGCATAAAACACTTGTGACCTTAAATTAAATAATGATATATTTGTTGTATATTTCGATACACATAGTGTTTATATACAACCTGTGAACCGACTACTCTCAAAAGCATTTATTTATATGTATATCTGTCAAACAGATTAATAATAAAGGGTTTATAGAACTTGGCTTTTTATTTGTAACACAATAAAATCTATCAAAGTATGATACAATTGCACAATATATTATCAAATCTTCAATCACCATTTTCATAAATTATGTTATCCGGAATTAGTTCTTATGTTGTGGTAATACCGAAGAAACTTCTCTCTGTTTCCCCAAACATGTTGGCCGCCCCAATAACACCACATTCTGAAAAAAGAAGAGTTATTTTAATGTGGGGTAGCTACCAAACAAGACACCATACAGACACCAGAGTCATGATGCGACGAGCCAGTCGTGCCACAAAACTGGTTGCGCATCCAAGCAGACACCAGGTAAGTAATTCCCTATAGAGCTGTAAATATTACAACTGGGTTGCGCGACCGTAGTGTCCCAGTGAAATATAGCCCCTAAAAGATAATAAATGGTGCCCTATTGGTTGCGACACCAACTCTTGCAATATCATACAAAATAGGCAACATTCACCAAATATAAATGTTATTGCTATAGATAATCATAATATAGAGCTCATAAATATTGTTCACCAGAATATACAAGGTATCTCAAGTGAGGAATTAGAAATTGAACTGTTTTTGAGCTGCTGTAATATAGATTATATTATGTATTACAGAACATTGGCGTAAGAGTCATCAGCTCCAGTTTAGTTTTAGAGAACATAAAGTAGTCAGTTCGTTTTATAGAAGTAGGGCAATACATGGAGGTTCCCTAATTATTATTAATAATAGATTAAAATGTAAAAATAGAAGAGATATTGTTAATCTCTCTATAGAACAACTAATTGAGATAGCTTGTATAGAACTAGAGCAATTTATTACTAAGTGTATACCGCCCCCCACTGCATCATATGAACAATTCCAACATAGAATGGAGGAGGTACTATCAGAATTTAGCAGAACTAGGAAGTCAATTATAGTGTGTGGAGATTTTAATATAAACTTGCTTGAACCTTCGGCCAATTGTACTAGCCTTAAAAATTTATTTCAAAGTTTTAATTTGTTCAATGTATTTTGGGAACCTACTAGAATCACTTCTACAACAACCTGTTTAGATAATATTTTAACAGATGTTACTATTACTAGTAAACTCATAAATAAATAATCTTCAGTCCGACCATAGTGGGCAACTTATAAAAGTAAATATAAGATTGGACAATGTCAGACCAAAAAAGGTGACGATTATACCAGTAGCCGGTAGCCGTCTTGAGAGGTTTAGAAATAATTTGATAAATACGATACCATTTTTACACTGTGGTGAAACTGCTAATTTTCACTATAACTTAGTCTTCAATTCCTTCTGTGAGGAATTTGACAGGATTTTTGCTCCAGTAACGGTGACAGTAAACAACAAACATAGTTTTAATGATTGGGCAACAATGGGTATCCACAAAAGTCGTAAACGCTTATATGACCATTATTATGAGAAACATTACAATAATAGTGAAGAATTTAAAATATGTATATGTAAAAGAATACTCCAAGCTCTAGTAGTTTGTCATGAAGCGAAAACACGTTTCATTGCAGATAAAATTAAAAACAGTAATAATAAAGTAAAAGCGACTTGGAGTGTAATTAACAATGAAACTGGTAGATCGAATTGCCGTAACACCTCTATCTGTTTAAATATTAATAATCGCGTTATAAATTCGGAAATAGAAATTGCAAATGAATTTGATAAATACTTCTCCGAAATCCCGATTGTCACGACCTTAACTCTTCGCCAAAAGCAGCATATGATATGCTTAAATTACACGTACCAGTATCTTCCACTGATTTGAAATTTAAGTATGTTACAGGTAGCGATATAATAAAAATCTTCAAATTAATTAACCTAAAAAATACAAAAGACCTATGGGGCCATTCGACTAATATTGTAAAATACATACTTGACATTATAGCACTTGAATTAGCAATAATATTTAATGAATGCATAGATGAGGGTGTGAAATACAGCCAAGTTATACCTTTGTTTAAATCGGGCAGTTCTTTTGACCCTGCTAATTTCAGACCTATTTCAGTGCTGCCTGTTTTTAGTAAAATTTTTGAAAAACTTTTGCTTCAACAGCTACAAATGCATTTTTGTAAATTAGTGAACAAAAATCAGTTTGGTTTCACTATCAACAATTAATGCGGGTACTAGACTCATTGAGCACATCTTTGGCGCCTGGGAAGAGTCACAGGATGCATCGGGCATTTTTTGTGATTTGTCAAAAGCATTTGACTGCGTCCACCATGAAACTTTACTCCTAAAACTAAAGCATTATGGAGTGAAAAATAGAGCCCTAAATCTGTTAAAATCATATTTAAGCGAAAGAGTTCAGATAGTCGATGTAAATGGCAAACGGTCTTCGGGTAAACCTGTGGGAATAGGTGTTCCACAGGGTTCTATTCTCGGTCCTTTCTTGTTTCTTATATATTATAACGATCTACCGTTTGTGGTAGATGATAGCCATGGACTAGATTGTGATTATTTTATAGCGATAGAAATGACTGTACAATATTGTATATTTTTATTGAAAAAAGCGCAAAAAAAAAAGAATGCTGGGAGAGTTTCTTGCGCCGCAGAAGTCTGGAAGAAAACCATGCACAGAAGCTTCGACACGATTGCATCCTGGGGAACCAGGCATTGAGAAATCGCAAATCTTCTTATGTCGACCTCGAAAATAATAAGAGGAAGAGAGAGGTGCGCAAATCAGCTTATGGAATGTCAGGAGGAGGCTTCTCGCTGCTAATATATGCAATTACAATAAATGCAGCAACGGACATAGCTTCGCTCGAAAAAATACGACGTAGACTCAAGAGCGGACTGGGGTAGAGTATTATTCTCGGATGAAACCAGAATATCACTATATTGTCAGGACCTGACCGGACAGCGAGTACTGCGAAGGCAAGGGGATGTGGAAGCGTATATTCCAGAGGTAGGAATTCTTCGTTTGGATTGGCCAGCTCGAAGTCCCAAACTCAATCCCATAGACCACATTTGGGATGTTTTCTAAAATGAAGCGTAAAATCGGCGCAGCCCACTCCGCAAAATATCAGGGAGCTAAAGAATGTAATTGCTCCGCAGTGGGAGCGTATTCCACAAGAAACAATAAGAATAACATGCTCGGACATATACATGCTCTCAATTTAGCAAGAGAGGGCCACACTCGACATTAAACTATTTCCTTTTATTTTATGTTAAGAAACTAAAGTTTTTAGCCTGCTTTTTTATTAAATGAACAGATACGAAACTAGCGTTTAGACTCTGGGATAATTTTTCATTAATTCCCTCGAAATGCATATAATGTAGTAATTGACAGAAACTACTTTTTGCTTAGTTATTTAAAGTATTATGATGATACAAGCTACTTAGAATTATGAAATAATCTGAAGATGCCAGTGAAACAGGTTATTAAACAGGTGCCCGTTTTGTTGCAAAAGGGTGTATAATAGATATTTAATTTGTTTCAGCATGGCTTTAAAATATTTCTAAAGCAAATGTCGCAACAATAAAAAATATACTAACTAACAATTAAACGAAAAAATAACGTCAACAAGAAATGGAAGCAGAAATAGTTATTTGGTAGCTAAATTGGTTACGAAATAATCCTGGCAATTGTATATCGATATACAAGATCCCAGAATTGTCGGATGCTTGCAGTGAACACTAGCATACTTGGGATGGAAAACTCGGGATTTAGAGAATATAATTTTTGTTTCAGGGTATTTGAAACTTTTGGCATACATTATAACTAAACCTGTGCTAAAAAGAGTGGTACAATGGTTTTTATGAGAAGTGAAATTAAGCTTATATCTATAATAATGGGTAAAGTACTAAGTTCTAAGACTTCCTCTTATTCAAGTCAGCCAATCTCGTAGCGATAAGCAAGTGATTTTTTTTCTTCCTAGTGTACCTCATCAGAAAACACTTATTCAAGTTGACAGTTATGAGGTTAGTGTCACACGACCATTTCTATTATTTCGTCAAGGTCGATCTGAATTAAGGTGCAGTCGCAGTGAGATTTGACTGAACTAAAAACTTTGAGATCGTCGGCGAATAGCAGTGCCTTACAATGGCTGATGTCATATGATTACATCACTTATAAATATGAAAAATAATAAAGGACCCAGACGAGAACCTTGGGGCACACCACTTTAAAAACAACATATTGTTTAGATTTACAAGAGCGACATATCAAGTCAATTTCCTAATATGCAAATAGTGGGGTTGAGCAGGTTATCAACTGTAAAGTAGATCCTGTAGATGAAGCCACAACCTGAGAGTTGAACAAAGCAAACAGAATTTTATAACGAGGCGGTACTCGAACGGTTAGCTCAGTTGGTTAGAGCACCGGCACGGAACGCCGGAGGTCGTGGGTTCGAATTAGGGCTTCCAATCTCTACCGAGATCTCGGTATTGCGGGATCCCGCGCCCTTTTCCAATCCCGCGAGATGCGGGATTACGAGCGCGGGATCCGCGGGTATTGCGGGACTGAAAAAAATGCGATGCGTGCATGCGATGCAAAATAGGATAATCTGCGTGAAATATTATCCTTAATAAATCAAGTTATTAACTGTTTTGTATTTTCGTGAAGTTTATTGATACATCCTTTTAAGGGTTGTACGTGAATGAATCTTTAATACCGCCCACAAGTGTGGAAGCAGAAAGGGCATTTTAAAATACGCAGTAGTTTGGCAGACGACAGTTTGGACATGTTGTGTTTCCTTCGCAAACATATTTTTCAATTAAGATTAAAAGCTAACAAACTTAATAATTAAGTAATAATTTATCAGTTTAAAATGTGTTTTTTTTGGTTGATTTTTTAATTTTGCTTTGTGTATTTTTTGAAGAAGATTTGTTTTGTTTTGATTTGCTTTTTATTCAGCTTGTTATTGGTTTCTTTTGTGAAAAAAACCGTATAATTTGATTGATCTCATTTTAATAGTATAAATAGTTTAATAGTACAAATAAATGTGGAGTTGATAAATTCATTGTTTTAAAATGTGCACATTTTCAATATGCGGGATCCCGCAAATACCGAGATCCCGCGGGATTCAAAATTCGTAGTCCCGCAAATGCCGAGATTGAATATAGGCCGCGGGATTGGAAGCCCTAGTTCGAATCTCGCATCGTTCATAAAATTTTGTTTGTGTATGTTGTTTTTGCATTATAACTGATAAATATAACATTTGTAAATGTTTTAAAATTTGTCAATTGATAACTTACAAGCCAAACAACGCTCCACCAAGATGAGCCGCATGGTCAAAGAACTTCCATCCCAACACAACTCCAGCCAAGTCAATACTCATTATTACTTTAATTGCCTAAAACAAAACATTATTTAAATATTAACAAACATATATTTGGTAGGTAAACACAGGAAGGCCATAAGAATACATTAAGCTCCAATTACCAGTGGGAGGCTACTTTGCACAGGATGCCGGCTAGATTATGGGTACCACAAAGGCGCCTATTTCTGCCGTGAAGCAGTAAACATTACTGTATTTCGGTCTGAAAGGTCGCCATATCTAATGAAATTACTGGGCAAATGAGACCTAACATCTTACGTCTCAAGGTGATGAGCGCAATTGTAGTGCCGCTAACTATTTTTTGGGTTTTTCAATAATCCTGAGCGGCACTGTATTGTAATTGCCAGGGCGTATCAATTACCATCAGCTGAACGCCTTGCTCGTCTCGTCCCTTATTTTCATTAAGAAAATTAAGCCGATCTGTGCAATGCTTTACGTTTATATTACGTTTGTATATAGCCTCACCATCATTAAAATGCTCCAATTTAGTATTTCAGTAGTACAACTTAATACATTTTGAAAGAGCTTTTGTGTGTACCTCAAATCATTTAATTAAACATTTTGAAAACAAATGAAATGAAATAAGGGAGTCAGGGGACCATTTTTTTTGTGTTCCTTGAATGTCCCCTGCATCATGCAAGCAACTTTCTTTCTCTAATCTGTATATTTAAGTTTATCTGTATATTTTTTTTCACTAAATAATAAAAATACATGAGTTTAATTAATATCAAAGAGTTTAATAAACATAATATGAGGAAACAATATTCATAAAATTATATATTCGATGAAAATACTTAAAAACGTGACATATTCTGCCAGTTCACTTTACTGTTCGTTCCAAAAATAACTTATTGCCAAGCGTATATTGAACAGTTAAAACAGGACCCAAATTGGTTTAGGACATTTTCGTGATTATCATGAACAAATACATAAAATAACAATCTTAAAACTATTGTTATGGGATTTGTTTGCTGCACAATACCTCCAATAGTAATGTTGCGACAGCTGTACTTTATACGAATAATAATTATTAAAACTATGGAATTAAATTGTACTTACCGAACTAGCAGCGAAGGTGTACATGGGCAAAAATATTATGCTCAACCTGGTGTCAGGGTACTGGGTACAGACATACGCCAACACGGACATGATAGCTCCGGACTGGAACATGAATGATATCAATAAAAGAACAACAATAAACATAAACTTGTTATGCCTACACTCGGTTAAGTCGAGTTACTTAGTAAGTCTTTTGTTGGGCGATGTATATACTTTTACAACATGATCCCAGAAAATGTAAATATAATATGTTGGTTATTTTTAAAGTGATACGCTTCACTTTTGGGATTGCCACAACCTGAGAACCCGAGGGGTCACGTGTTCGAGTGCCGCATCGTTCATAAATTTTGGTCACAAATTTAATTTATTTAATCCCAGAGGATTATCACTTTAAAAATAACAAATTATTTACATTTGAAAGAGCGCCATCTCAAGGAGCGACCGCTCTCGGGCTATTAAATAATACATTTCATTGTACGATATTACATTGTAAAGATATTTTTATGAAAAAAACAAGCCCACTGAGTTTCTTACGCACGTTCTTCTCAGGTCTAAGGCATACTATTTCGAATCGGTGGCAGTTTTTGACGTTCAGTGATTTTAAATCCTATTTTGAATGAAATACGCGGACACGTACATGGACTACGAAGACAGACTAACCTTACTCCTGATACATAGTGAAATATACAATACCTACCACGAAATAATTAATATTTTAGTAAATAAATTATAAATAATTATTGTTAATTTTGAACGCAGACGGCTATTTGAATTATTTTTGATTATTATTTAAACTCTCGTGTAGGTACGTAGGGCGATCAATAAAATGTGATATCCACAGAGGATGTTGTTGTATCTTTTATTAAATCTATTTTTTTTATTTAATCTGCTTAAAAACTCCTGTACTATAGCTACTCGCTTTCAGCTTTATCATCTTCAAATCACTGTCCTTTCAAATAATCCTTCAACCTTGGAAGTAGGTAGCAATTACTGTGGGTCAGGTCGGGTAAACATAGAGTTTGGTCAGTGGTGTCGCGACGTGGTTGGTCGTGCCGGCGCCGCTACTTACATTGAGGTCAATGACCTACATGAAAGCAGTTGGATTTTGTGTTTTCATGCCACAACACGATTTTGTTTACCTAGTGTTTTTTTTAAACAAATAAGAACATTTAATATATCCCTGTGCTGACATATTTTTAACAAGTAGACGTCGAGAATGCGGTGTAGGTATTGAGCAGCAGAACGTTTGTATTGTTAGCGCTCCACGACTATGAATAACATCAGCAGGGCTGCTATTTTTATAACTTGGAATACTCACCTAGATAGTTGCATTTTGATAAAGTGTTTGAATAAGAGTATGTAATATCGAAGGATTTAAGAGTTATGTATTAACTACAACAAAAAAAAAAATCTAAAAATTATAAAAATAAAATGATTAATGTTACCGCTCCAAGACTGAGGCCAGGTTGATTGAGTATAACTTTGTAAAGGACACTGGCGAAACTGCTTATAACACCCGCACTCAAGTACAAAGCCACAAACTGTTCTTTTCCCAATGACGCCATTGCAGCTGAAAGAAAGAATAGATTATTATCATGGGACCACATGGTTATGTAATATTTCTACATTTTGTTATGTATTTAAAGTGATAACCCTAACTTCTAGGAGTAATACACAATTATAAAATTTGAAAAACAGAATTTTTGAACTATGCGGGACACGAACCCACGGTTAGCTCAGTTGGTTAGAGCACTGGCACGGAACGCCGGAGGTCGTGGATTCGAGTCCCGCATCGTTAATAAAATTTTGTTTTTCAAATTTTATTTCTATATATTTTGTTCCTTTGTTTCCCTTGTGGTTATGTGATGTATTCTTACATTTGTTCCTTTGTTTCCCTTGTGGTTATGTGATGTATTCCTACATTTGTTCCTTTGTTTCCCTTGTGGTTATGTGATGTATTCCTACATTTGTTCCTTTGTTTCCCTTGTGGTTATGTGATGTATTCCTACATATGTTCCTTTGTTTACCTTGTGGTTATGTGATATATTCCTACATTTGTTCCATTGTTTCCCTTGTGGTTATGTGATGTATTCCTACATATGTTCCTTTGTTTCCCTTGTGGTTATGAGATGTATTCCTACATTTGTTCCATTGTTTCCCCTGTGGTTATGTGATGTATTCCTACATTTTTTCCTTTGTTTCCCTTGTGGTTATGTGATGTATTCTTACATTTGTTCCTTTGTTTCCCTTGTGTGTGATGTATTCCTACATTTGTTCCTTTGTTTCCCTTGTGGTTATGTGATGTATTCTTACATTTGTTCCTTTGTTTCCCTTGTGGTTATGTGATGTATTCCTACATTTTTTCCTTTGTTTCCCTTGTGGTTATGTGATGTATTCCTACATTTATTCCTTTGTTTCCCTTGTGGTTATGTGATGTATTCCTACATTTGTTCCTTTGTTTCCCTTGTGGTTATGTGATGTATTCCTACATTTTTTTCCTTTGTTTCCCTTGTGGTTATGTGATGTATTCCTACATTTATTCCTTTGTTTCCCTTGTGGTTATGTGATGTATTCCTACATTTGTTCCTTTGTTTCCCTTGTGGTTATGTGATGTATTCCTACGTTTGTTCCTTTGTTTCCCTTGTGGTTATGTGATGTATTCTTACATTTGTTCCTTTGTTTCCCTTGTGTGTGATGTATTCCTACATTTGTTCCTTTGTTTCCCTTGTGGTTATGTGATGTATTCTTACATTTGTTCCTTTGTTTCCCTTGTGGTTATGTGATGTATTCCTACATTTTTTCCTTTGTTTCCCTTGTGGTTATGTGATGTATCCCTACATTTGTTCCTCTGTTGCCTTGTTTTTCTTTTCGTCAAATAAAATCTCTCCACCTTGACGTTGGCCGAAACGTCGACATTCAGTCGACGGAGCCAGTTAATTTAAAAAAAAAAGGTAATTTATTTGCTTAATGTGTCAACAAAAACTTTGTATTGTACTCCAACTATGGAAGGGCTATAGATTAAGATGTTGGAGTAACAAGATGAATTGACACACAATGGTCCAATCAAGAGGCTTTTGCGTAATCGGTGCAGTTGATTGAAGCCGCCACTCTTAATTTACTAATCATCATTTTTAGTTGATGTGCACTGCCTTTATTTTTAAGATTGAATGACGTATTGCCCTGAACACCCTCAAGCTCATTCAATAGAATAATTGTATGTGGCAGAAAGTTCCTTACACAAATAAAATTTGAAAAACATTTTTTTTTATGAACGATGCGGGATTCGAACCCACGACCTCCGGCGTTCCGTGCCGGAGCTCTAACCAACTGAGCTAACCGTACGAGTACCGCCTCGTTATAAAATTCTGTTTGCTTTTGTTCAACTCTTAGGTTGTGGCTTCATCTACAGGATCTACTTTACAGTTGATAACCTGCTCAACCCCAATATTTGCATATTAGTAAAGTAGATTCTGTAGATGAAGCCACAACCTGAGAGTTGAATAGATTTGGTTAGAGAACCGGCACAGAACGCCGGAGGTCGTTGGTTCGAATCCCGCATCGTTCATAAAACTTTGTTTTTCAAATTTTATGTGTGTATTAATCCTAGAAGTGAGGGTTATCACTTTAACATAACATCTAGATGTGAAAACGATATGTATGTCGTATGGTGCAAAGATGCAATTCCGTGTCTGATGTCTGTATGCAACGTCAAGTGATTTATCCATTCATAAAGTACTGGATTAATAATTCACATATCTGTGTTGGATATTGTGGTCATTTGTTGGAGCTGACACTAGGGTGCATTAAGCCCAAATGTCACATTAGTTTTTTAAGAGAAAGTATAAGTGTTTTAATTCCATCCATTAATTATTGTTGAAATGAAAAAATTGTGTTGAATGAATTGATATTCCTGTAATATTAATACTTTAGGGTACATAATAACCACAGTTATCAACCAATAAATTAAGGAAATCAATTGATGAAATCATGGGGTCTTGAAAGTCTACCACCAGAAGGCACTAGCACTATTAATAGGTCATAGGAAAATGTGTTTTGGGCTAAGTAATAATTATTGACTGTTGCACTATGCAATATGCCCAGGCAACATAAGCTTAAATTTGTTTGAGCGGGTGCATGTAATGCTGTGCTGACTATAAAAATTAATTCCTTGTGAATAATGCAAGAGTAAGGAATAGGAGAACCTAAGTCACCGACATAACCCAAATGATTGCAAAACAGAAGTGGCAGTGGGCAGATTAGTTCGACTGGTAGAAAAGTCCTCGAATGGCGACAGAAGACGCAGTGTTGGTAGGCCCCTCCACTAGATGGACCAACGATCTGTGCAAGATCGCCGAGATATATTGGATGAGGCCAGCGCAGGACTGATGGCCATGGAGATCTTTGGGGGAGGTTCTTAGGTCTTAGTTATGAATAATGCAAGTAGTAGTACGCAACAGTAATATATAGTTCAGTAAAAGTAGGTTTTTAATTAGTATATCTTACCAGGCATAAAACTGTACAAAACATACATATTTGCTGCTAAATGCATTGTGGAATAATGACTAAATGTTGAAAGCAGCATAGGAAGGCAAACAGCTCCTGAAAAGAAAAAAAATAAACAGTGTATGTTACATGATCTGAACAGATTAATGTATGAGATGAGGCTAATTAGGAGAAACATAAATAAAGCACAAAATTTTCAATACACTCTTTAGTGTTTGCATGAGTGAACATTGGTCATTGGCACTTCAGAATTTATACTCTGTGACATTAGTTGTAGTAGACACAGACTCTGTGATGAAACCCACATGATGAAGGTTACATAAAATAACTAGTGTAAAAATTACACAGGGTTGCCAACTCTGTTTCGAAAAGTTTGTGTAGTATAGTACCATCCAGTATTTTTTTTTATGGAGGACAAACGAGCGTACGGTTCACCCGTTGTTAAATGATCACCGCCGCCCACAATCTCTTGCAACACCAGAGGAATCACAGGAGCGTTGCCGGCCTTTAAGGAAGGTGTACGCGTTTTTTTTAAGGTACCCATGTCGTATCGTCCCGGAAACACTGCACTAGGAAGTTCATTCCACAGCTTTGTAGTACGTGGAAGAAAGCTCCTTGAATACCGCACTGTGGAAAACCTCCACACATCCAGATGGTGGGGATGATCCAGTATATTTAGTTTAGGAAGTAATCTCTTTATATTGTAATATGCAACTCAGTTTATGTATAATTATTATATATTTCCCTAAGAAGTGGTTGGTGTCAACTAGGCTCACAGCTTTTTTACAAAAATCTGTTTTTATTTGCATTGCACCGGTGTGGGGTCACAGAAGACTATCCCCAGAGGAACTGGGGACAAAAGAGATTTCATAGACTTCCTTAACAGGATGGGCCTGTGAATATATTTACCAATTACAATATATGCACAATCCATAACCAATCCAAACCATCAACTTGTACCCGAATAGACAAGTTTGTTAACTCCAATGTACAGGCTGGTCAAATGTTATTTATGCAAAATAAAACTTATTCCAGAAGGTTAGCCAACAATCAGTATGTAATTTACTTTAAAGTGGAATATTATATTCATAAACAATATAATACCTTCTTAAATAGTGGCATTGACAAATTTACTCACACAAAATAAAGATATTGGTTATTAAGTATAAATTATCCTTACTGCCAGATGGATTTGAACAGAAATATTTTATCATAAATGGCTGCATTGATTTAACACGCCAAGCTCCAAATACTAATATGTTTGTGGCTAGGATTGGATAAAACACTTTTTCAGTAGTTTTTAATGAATTCCACCATTTCTTAACTTGACCATCTTCTTTTCTCTGCAATTAGATAACATAATAATTATTGTAATATATGATTTAGTCCCTATCACTATTTTGTTTTGAACAATAATGATTCTTCTCTGTCTAACCTTCTGTCTCCATAATCTGCCTAGCGAAACTCTCTTAGAAAAAAAGCAATTCACTCGATTGTATGAAACATGCAGTCATTGACAGAAGACAGCTATAATCTTGTTAAAAAACAGAGATAGCCGAAATCCACTACATTTTAAGCAACTGTTTGCTTTCAAACTTAGCCAGATTATACTTTGTCTCCAATCACCATACTATTATTACTACTATTTTAAACTTATGTCAAATGACTGCATATTTCACACTAAACTAAATTTAAATTTTTACTTAGGCAGTCCTGCCTTTTATTATGTAGTTTTTACATCCTCTTTGTCCATTATAAGCTTTATTCAATACACAAGTACTAACAACATTCCTTTTACTAAACTTGTGCACACACACTAACACAATTAATTCAGACTCATGATGTCAGGCATGTACTACCCTGATCATATTTTCACACAAAACAGTAACAACTGCACAGTCTTTATAAATTATAAAATGAATTTAGAAGTACCAGCCAATTAGTTATAAATTATAAACTTAATCAAATAATGATTCAAATAAGCGCAAACTCTTATTTGTATGAACATTAAAGAATCAATTTCAAGTGTTTAATTCTCACACTTTCTTAACCTTTCCGGATTGGCGCGCTCTGCCGCTTAATGTACACCTTAGATCGACAAGCGTTCGGCGCTCGCACAGTGTTTTCCCGGTGCATATTATTTTACGTGTAGTTATAAAATGCTTATAACTAGGATTTGAGTGACTGTCACTGAAAGCTATTGAAACAAGCTATAAGACCATGTATAAATTATTCATATTGTGTTTCTATTTTATTTCACACAGACTTTTCATTTGACAATAAGTATAAAAATAGGTATATTTTAAAATAAATGTTGATTTTCAATGTTAATTACTTGTTTTATTTATTTCCTTTTATATTTTTGTAATGAACATTATATGTTCATTATAAAATAAAACCAAAATATCCACAAAGAACAATCTTTGTGCAGTCTTGATAACGACAGCTCGCTGCGCTGCCCGGGAACAAGTGAACACAAAAATGCTATGTTCGTAAAGCTATGACGTCGAACATTGTTGGCCTTGAATTGTAACGGATCGAAATGTGTATCGGACTTCACTCGTTCATAATTGCATAGGCAAATAAACCATCTTGTACACCTAATAAGGGTGAAAACTGGGTGAGGTAAAAGAGTGCCTTGGGGCACTGCCACTCTCTCTCTTTTTTGAATTTCCAGTGTCTGCGGGCACATCCGATGCGGAAAGGTTAAGGCTTTTTGTAACCAATATATTTTGTAATTAAATCAGTGTCCAGTATTGATTATGGAATAACAAAAAAAAATATTATTTGACCAAACAATAATATATATAAAATAGAAAAGTATCTAATACTAGGTGTAAATACAAATAGTTTGATTTACTCACATGAGAGTTAAATTGTTTGTGGCTATTTAACCAGCTACTGGGCCTCTTCAATAGGGATTTAGCATGTAAACGAAGATTCTCATATTCCCAAATGACACATCCAGTTAAACTTATTGATGTGACCTAAAATTTATGATATCTATTAATTTATTTGGGTCGTATAGAAGAAGTAAAGACTGTTTTTGTTTTATAGAAAAATTGTTAATTCAATAATTATTTTAATAAGAAATTTATAATAAGCAATTATTATTTTAATAAGAAATTTATAGATGTTAGTGTACATCTTATGTTCATCGGAAAAACATTAAAAGGTTGTAAATATAAGAGGATAAATAATTATACTAGCCATAGCTTCTTACCCCTACAGTAAAGAACAATGGTTTGAGCAGCGATTTAGGACTAAGAGGACCAGTTACAATCTGCGGTTGACTAAACGGATCTTCAGTCCGAGGTCGTCGACGACCCATTTGTCGCGAGTTGTGAAAAGGTTGCCGTACTTGGAATTGAGCATAGCCTATCTTAGGCTTATGTAACTGTCTTAGAAGTAATGGATTGCTGAAAGAACAACATATTCTCATTATACACATACATAATACAAGTTGTAATTATTATGAAACTATTTACATTCAAATCTTTTTCGTTTAATACTTACCAGCTTAATTCTGCTGCAGAACGCATATTTCTAGAGAACATTGTAATATTTCAAATAAACATTATTATTTTATCATTGGAAATCTTGGAATTTTGACTTTTGTAGTTTAGTACTTGGTATTTTCAATTTTGTTGCAAATTTTTTGTAGATTGTAAGGACTCAGATATTTGACATATGTCATAACATTTTGGTTTTTGAGATTTGACAATTTGAAACAACTGACAACTGTGAATGATCGTCATTTTTTGTATTACCAGTACTATTATGTATTCTGTGGTACAAGCCCACTGCCCAGCCATAACACATAAATTTCCAAAATTCGTACAGATGCGTCTAAAGTCCCCTCACTCCTCAGTCCTGTTGGGGTAGCAGTATGGATTACCTCTATGAGAATATAATATGAAGTTAAAGCTGCCATTTGTCCTATTAGTATCTATATTTACAAGGGAATTAATTGCTATTCCAGAGGCCACTCTATTCATGGAGTCCTATTGTTTCAACTAAGTACTACATTATATTTTCAGATTCTAAAAGTTAACGACAAGGAATTCTCTATCGCTGTGTTTCTAAGCTTGAAATCAGCTAATTGCAATGTAAATCTCCATATTCTTCAATATAAAAATGAATAAACTTGCTATCCTGGAAACTCTACTTGCTTTATCATAAACCTTCTATAAAACAGAACAATACTATATGAAGGGACCAGCGTATACATACTGTGTGGATAGGATTTCCCAAGGATCTAAACTAAGTTCCAATCTCTTTAACTCATATACGAGTACTTATGACATGGAACCTTCACTGGTTCTATTAACATGCTTTAATATGCCATAGGTTAAGATAATTTATACGTCTAGATAGAGTCTCTTGCTGTTAGATAACCTATAAAAACTGACCAGGAATAAAGTTAAGTGTGCGTAACAAGCAAAGGCTTACACTCGCGATTTGTATGACACATTGTGTTAGTGTGAGTGAATTGCTCAAAATAGAGGTTAGTTCTAAAGTCTATTTTTTTCGACGTTTTCACAGCTGTCATAGTCTATCTAGACGTATGAATGCTCTAAGGCCATAGGCATTTAACACATAATTAGTTCACTAAGTCACCTCGTCGATGCAAGATGTTTGTGTTAGTGTGTCATTTCAAACGTTTGTAGGTAGTTTCCATACTATTACATAATATGTCTAATGTGACTAAGTAATCAAATATCGAATTCCCTGTTAGTAATAGGCTATCCATACTTTACATAAATCAAATTCAGATTTTTATATTAAAAATAGGATATGAAATCACTTATTGAACATCAAAAACTACCGCCCATTCGGAAGTTTATGCATCAGACCTGATATAACGGACGCAAGAAAATTATTATTTTTTTTTATAAAAAAAATATTGCTCGATATTACCTCAATAATATTGCACATGCTAATAAAAATTAAGTACTCGGTCTATCCTAAATTTGAGCCTTGGGCTGTGCCCACTTCGATTAATATTATAGTCACCCTACTGTGAAAACAACGGTTTGAGTTCGTTTGTGTGCATTTCCGTACGTATTTTTTTAACTGCAATTGAAATAAGGGCCATGGATAGAAATGATACAGCCTCATAAAAAAAAGTATAATGTTCTAAAAGATCGAGAGAATCCTTTTAATAATATAACAATGAACAGGATCAAATAAATTGATTTTCTTATCGTGATGTGCGGTAGGTCATGTGCGCCGATGCCATAATCTTCGTCGGTGGCGTCAATGGCGCCGTAAACGGCGTAAGAAATGGTAACCTGTTATAATATGTAGAATTATATATCACAACGAAATTAAAGTAGGTAAAATATAAAAACTACTTACGTTGGAATAAAACAAACTAATCATTACAATAATAGCTTAATTTTTCAACAATATTTACAAATATTAGCAAATCAACAAAAATTAAATCAACGATTACGCACAGGTGCATAAAAGACATAATATTCATACCTCCTTACTTATTTGTGCGTGCGTTTTTACAATTCTCATAACTGTCTTATTATCTTGACATTGTTCCCAGTTAGCCGCGATCGTTTAGCTGTTATAGTAAGACCAGCTACACAGAATACACCTTCGCTAGGTGTACTTCTCGATGGTACACATGAAATCCCTTTAGCTAAGGTAGACAAATGAGGGTAAGACGCTTGACGGTCTTTCCAGTATTGTAGTCTATCTATATCGCTCATAGAATACTCCCGTGGATCGCACCCAGCAAAAGTATTTCCGACACTCTTTTTCGATCGAATTATTGCTTTTTCTTCAGATTCAGAAGAATATATATATCTGTACCACTACTATCTCCGTATTTTAAGGATAGACGGCTCTTTGAGTAGAGTTCGCCAACGCTTCGAGAAATGGTGTTTGTATATTACATATAATATCTTCTTTGTTCACGACACGACGCGTATAGCTAGACAGAAATGATACCCTATCCAATCCATGTAGCCTTAAATTCTTATCGATTTCGTAAATAGCTAGGATTCTGCTTAATAATATCAGGAGGGTTTAAGGGTTTGGGTCCGCTCCTATTTAAAATATTTATCACCAGCCAAGCAAGCCTGAAATATTGCATATCTAATGATCTAAAAATTCTTAAGATGGTCCTTGTTATGTTAGCGCCTTGTTGTTTAGATTGTGATATGATATTGAATAAAAGTAAATGCTTACATATAAAGTTTGCAAAATGGAAAGTTAATATTATTACATCTAAATTAGAAGTGGGAGTGTCACGCAGCCGTCTTTTGACGTCAGCACAATCGGGCCAGACTCGTCCGGGTTAATTTGGTAATTATTATGGTTAGTGTGGTACACTCGCACAGAATACCGGCGTGAAGTAGCGGCCTAGTGCCGCTATGTTTCGCATAGGTTAGTGTCGAGGACCGGAGGCCATTCCCCCCCCATCCCCAACAAAGATTATGAAAGCGGTCCCTAAAGAGATAGTACCCCAGGAGGGTACCGGCTCTACCAGAGTCGGAGAATCCCTCCCCGAGCATTCTAGCTCGGGCTGCCCTTCGTATTCTGGGGAGGGCACAGTACCGCGCATGACCAAGGACAAACGAGGCAGTAACACCACGGCACCCCGCTCCACACTCAACGTGGACTTTTGCAATATCAGGGGAATTCACTCCAACTTAAACGCCGTCCACCACCACCTTGAGACGGCGAAGCCGGCCTTGTGTTTCCTTACGGAGACGCAGATATCTACAAACAAACAAAATACAATCAAAGTACAAAATTGAGCACAATTTTTTGCCTCATGCCGGGGTATGTGTGTACGTTAGGGAGGATATCTGCTGTCGCCGTCTCGGCAATTTTGAGGGTAGGGACCTGTCCACTCTCTGGCTCCGCGTAGATTTAGAGGACCGCGTCCGCATCTATGCGTGTGTCTACAGGTCCCATAGTGGTAACGCAGAAACCGATCATCTCATGGGCTGCGTTCAAGCGGCAATTGACGACGTGCTTGCACAGATCCCCTCCGCTGAAATCGTAGTCTTGGGTGATTTCAATGGGCACAATGCCGAATGGCTTGGATCACGTACCACAGACTACGCAGGGCGATCTGTGCATAATTTTGCATTGGCGTACGATCTGTCCCAATTGGTTGAGTCGCCAACGCGGCTCCCGGATGTGGATAGCCACATGCCGTCCTTATTAGATCTTCTGCTGACTACACATCCCGATGGTTACCAGGTCATTGTCGACGCCCCTCTCGGAACGTCCGACCATTGCCTGGTCAGGAGTGTAGTGCCTATACGATGCCCACGTCGCAGACCACCAGCGACCCGCCGCGTTTGGCACTACAAGTCAGCAGATTGGGATAGGATGCGTTCCTTTTTTGCATCCTACCCTTGGAGCAGGGTTTGTTTCCCTTCGGATGATCTTAGTGCCTGCGCCGTTGCAGTAGCCGATGTGATACTACAGGGCATGGATATTTTTATACCAAGCTCTGTAGTACCGATCGGTGGCACACACGATCACAGCCCTGGTTCGATGCGTCAGTTAAAGCAGCATCTGACTGCAAAAAACAGGCGTATCGAACTTGGGTTGCGGCGCTGGGCACAAAGGATCCGAACTGCATAGTTCTAAAGAGGAAATACAACCGTGCTTCCAGATTTTTTAAGCGGCAAATCGCCCGTGCAAAGTCAAAACACGTCGTCAAAATCGGCGAGCAGCTTTCCAGTTACCCGACCGGAACACGCAAGTTCTGGTCGTTGTCGAAAGCTGCTCTTGGTAACTTCAGCCAGCCGTCCATGCCGCCGTTGCACATGAGGAATGACACCCTGGCCCATACGGCAAAAGAGAAAGCCGATCTCCTGTGCGCTCTTTTCGCCTCCAACTCGACTCTTGACGACAAAAGAAAAACACCGCCGACCATCCCGCGGTGTCAGAGCTCTATGCCTGAAGTACAGTTCAGACAGAAAAGGCGAGCTCTTTTTTCGTTGGACGTCAGGAAGTCGAGCGGGCCGGATGGCATTTCTCCAATCGTGCTTAGAACGTGTGCCCCTGAGTTGACGCCGGTGCTAACGCGTTTATTCCGGCACTCTTTTTCCAAAGGCGTAGTCCCTAACTCACGGAAGTCAGCCCTTGTCCATCCGATCCAAAAAAAGGAGACAGTTCGGATCCGGCAAACTACAGGCCTATTGCTATTACCTCCCTGCTCTCCAACATCATGGAGAGCATAATTAGCCGTCAGCTCTTGGTATACCTAGAGGGTCACCAGTTGATCAACGACCGACAATACGGGTTTCGCCATGGTCGGTCGGCAGGTGATCTTCTGGTATACCTAACACATAGATGGGCTGCGGCTATTGAAAGCAGGGGGAAGGCCTGGCAGTTAGCCTGGATATAGCGAAGGCCTTTGATCGTGTATGGCATAAGGCGCTCCTCTCTAAACTTCCATCATTTGGGCTTCCCGAGAGCTTGTGCAAGTGGACCTCCAGCTTCCTCACTGGGCGCAGCATACAGGTCGTTGTCGACGGACATTGCTCGAACCCGAAGCCCGTGAATGCTGGAGTGCCCCAAGGCTGTGTGCTATCTCCTACGCTGTTTCTTCTGCATATCAATGATATGTTGGACACCTCCAACATTCATTGCTATGCAGATGACAGCACTGGTGATGCCGTATACACGGGCCATGCACGTCTCTCTCGGGAAATCGTCGACCAGTGCCGGGAAAAACTTGTGTCTTCTATCGAGTCCTCTCTTGAGAAGGTCGCGGAATGGGGTAAATTGAACCTTGTCCAATTTAACCCCCAGAAGACTCAAGTTTGCGCGTTTACCACTAAAAAAACCCCATTTGTCGCATCACCGCTCTTCGACAACACTTCCCTAAAAGCCTCGCCTAGTATCGGAATACTGGGTCTCGAAATTGCCAAATTGCCTTCAAAGAAACTGGGCGTCATTAATAGAGCACGGCAATACTTCAAACCGGCCCACATTCTAGCGCTGTACAAAGCGCAGGTCCGGCCACACATGGAGTATTGCTGTCATCTCTGGTCTGGCGCAACCCAGTATCAGCTCGATCCATTTGACCGCGTGCAACGCAGAGCAGCGCGAATTTTCGGGGACCCAGTACTCTGTGAACGGCTGGATCACTTGGCGTTGCGTAGAGACGTTGCTTCATTGTGTGTCTTCTACCGCATTTATCACGGGGAGTGTTCCGAAGAGCTGTTTTACCTAATTCCTGCCGCCGAATTCCACCTTCGCACGACACGCCACAAGTTAGGATATCATCCTCACCATCTGGATGTGTGGCGGTCCTCCACAGTGCGGTTTACAAGGAGCTTTCTTCCACGTACTACAAAGCTGTGGAATGAACTTCCTTGTGCGGTGTCAAAAAAAGCGCGTACACCTTCCTTAAAGGCCGGCAACGCTCCTGTGATTCCTCTGGTGTTGCAAGAGAGTATGGGCGGCGGTGATCACTTAACAACAGGTGACCCGTACGCTCGTTTGTCCTCCTATTCCATAAAAAAAAATCTAAATACAGTTTAGATAATATGCCTCTCATTAGGTACTATAGATACTATTAAGAATTTGGGTGTTATATTTGATAGCAAAGCTTATACTAAGCTTACAGCCGGTATTGGCATACTGAGCGTTGTTCGAGTAACGTTCAGTTTCGTGGCCAATATGAAAGAGAATTCTTTGACTTCAAAAAATCTTTCAGTGCTAAGGTGAGATATTATTTCACTTCAAGGCACTGCCTGCAATTATATAAAGCACATCACCTCATGCATCAAAGGGAGTTCAATTAAGAGGAGTTATGAATAGGAATGTACCGGGTGCTGTATTACCGAAGCGAACTCCAATCTCAAATGGCTAAAGTCTAAAATAATAATTTTGGATATTTCTAAAGAAAACTTTATAAGCTTCCACTGATTAATTAGCTGTTTCTTGTCTCTATTTAATCAATTAGATATATATCTATTTTTATTAATTAAAAGGATCTGCCGGGAGCACAATAATCTTTTCAAAACTCGTGTTGACATCCACTCCTCCCCTTAGCATTACAAAAAAATATTGCATCAATTTATCAGTGCAGAAACCACATAACTTATCCTTTGTTTGGATTTATATCCAAAATTTAATTTTTAGTTATTTTTTTTCACTTGTTCACTTCTACATTATAATAGTACAATACAATATTTTTTAATTGTAAACTTGCAACCCCGCACTTGTGCAACTCAAAAATGCATGCTGGTTTGCCTGTAATTGGATTTACACCATAATTTATACTTATTTTGTTATTTTTATAAGCTAGTAATAGTGTATAATCTGTTGGTGAACCTAAATAAATAAATAAAAAAAAAACAGTACCGTTTAACAGAAATTTTAAAATATATGAATAATTTTTGGATTGAATAAGGACTAAGTAACAAAATTTCGTTTCAATAAAATCGTACAATTATTATTAAATAGCTTAAGAGCCGTCGCTGCATTCGCAATCTATGATATCATTGAAATTCATTTATGTTATAGTAACCTTTAAATACCACATAAATGTTATTTTAATAATTCTTTTGAATTTTTGAACACATTAGTTTTGTACATTTTCTGGGAGCATGTGGTAAAAGCATATACATCGCCCAACAAAAGACTAACTCGAATTAACCAAGTAGTAGGCATAACAAGTTTAAGTTTATTCCTGGTTTCAAAGAATAAATAAGTACCTTATAGTACATGTCTGGTATTAACGATTGTCACAGTTTTTAGCAAACTAATGTGCCTGTGAAGATACATAACATTATCCTAATAATATATAATATTAACACTAATATTATAAATGTGAATGTAAGTTTGTTTATTACGCTTTCACGCCAAAACCACCGAACCGATCATGATAAAATTTAGTACAGAGATAGACTAGAGCTTACAAAAGGACATAGGCTATCTACCTACTTGAAATAGGGGATGGCAGTTTGTATGGAAATTCGTCATTATCGAAGATAAAACAATGAAACTTTGTATTTAGGCACTTGATAAGAAATAATTTCAAGTATTTTTTAAACTTTGACCTACATGGGGATGAAGTAAGAGATTAAAGTTCACAGGAAAATACGATTAATGAAACTGTCCACAATGACAAGGAATATCCGCTGTATCATAGAAGAGCGTTAGAGCCAGCGTAAAAAGCAGTTTGTATGTGTTTTATTTGAAAAGTATCCTAAAAAAATAAAAATAAATGCCCATTGTAACTATTCAACGCGGACGAAGTCACGGGTAAAAGCTAGTCAAGAATATGTTGAGACGCAACGGGTAATATCTTTAAGTCTATAATTTTTTCTCACAATGATTCCTTAGGACATAGGATTGTGATTTCGTAAATGAAAAACTTTAATACTTAAGTATATGATGTTGGGGCACTTTATGCTAATTATAAGATACGGAGAAAACGGCCTGGTGTCAAGGATGTGTCACAACAACTGTCACGCTACTAGAATTGATATTTTTTCAGATTCTTTAGCTAAATTTAAAAGTAATTTGTATTCAAAATAATAATAATTATTAGTCTTCCACGTTTTTATTAATATTTAATCCGTGTCCTTACCGAGCGATATTGTTTTAACGCAAGCTGTGTTTGCCTATAATTGGATCTGCATCTCTATTTATCTATAATATCCGGACGACCGAGCCTTGCTCGGATTTTTAAGAACGTAAAAAACTTAAACAAAAAAAAACTATCATCTGGATTTGAACCCGTATCTTCTGCTTTGTGAATCACCCATAGCCCATCCGAGCTATTACAGACTTGTATATAGCGGCGAAATTTACCTTTGTATTCTAATGTTATTGTAGCAGTTTCTCATTAAAACACGGATAAAACATTTTTTTTAAATCGCTAAATGCTAGATCGATTTCTCGCCCCCGAAACTTCCGGTATACTAAATTTCATTAAAATCGTTGGAGCCGTTTCCGAGATTCAAATTATATATATATACAAGAATTGCTCGTTTAAAGATATAAGATATATAAAATTTATCTATATATATAAAAGAGTATGTATGTTTTGTATGTTCCTTAATAACTCCTAAACTATTCGACCGATCTCAATGAAATCTATTGTAATAGATTCGTTGAAGCTCAAGGAAGGTTTACATATATAGTTTGTCGTGTCACGATCCCACCCACGCATTTACCAGATATGGTACCGAACCGTTTATTCACAGAACAAAGTCTATCGGGTCAGCTAGTAATAAAATGATTGTGAATTCTGGTCGTTAGTAAGATATACACCTGTTGGCGCACCCTATAAATAAATAAATATATTAACATTGGTTGTGGCTTCACGTACACAGGTCATTATCGGATCCAATATAAGAAATATCGTTTAATTTTATATTCATCATAATTTTATATTGATCACAGCTACGGCTAAACTAATTAAAATTAAAAATCGAGTACCAAATCAAAATAGTGCTGTATAATGTATATTTTGGTGGCTGGTAACAAGTACCCTTCATTATAGCCAGCGTCGGCTCTCTCGGCTTTATATAAAGCTGTTCCTGAGGGGTCGAGACTCGCGGTCGTCAGGCGACAGGGCCGCTTTAGTTCCACAATAAAACAACAAGCAGGGAGTTTGTCGAGGAGGGTGGCTCGGCCTTCGGCGGACAGATCCCTGTGCGCATGCCCTGTCCAACAGCGATATACAATATACATACCGCGACATGGTCCGCTATCCACGAGCTGAGAGACGGTTTCTCAGTGCACAGCTGAGCGCGCCAAAGTGATATCAACGTTTGTGAGAAACATTCCAGAAGAATTAAATTCTTCAATTTTAAGAAGTGAGTTGCATTCGTTCTGTTACCTCTATAATACAAACAGTGGCTTTATAGTGAATAAGATAGCAATAATTATAACTCTGCCGAGTAAGTTTATATATAAGTAGATATGATTTTTCTGCAGCGAAAGTACCTATATTATGTGTTTCGATACGGTAAGGTGCAAAAATATAATATAGTCGTGAATAAATTTAAAGTGGAGCATGAAAAAGTATGTTCTTCAACGTTTAATTATTTAACATTAGATCGATCCGTAGCTTGCGCCATGTGGTGACAATGTCTTATAACCTTCTACTTGGTGCAAAGTATGTCATATTAAGAAGTTTTATTTTTTAATAATAATAGGAGTAAATTTGTCCGTATAAACAGTTAATTTTCACACTACACTTACAAAAGAAATAAGCAAGTAAATCATCAAATAGGTAGCATCCAAGAACCGTACGTCATAGGTAGAGCCGTTCCGTGCAGTGGAAGCTGTAATAGTAATTAGTGAGAGCATGGATGAAATACATATTATATATTTATAACTTAGAACTGTAGGTAGGTAGGAATATATCTAGTTGGTTATGTAGGCATGATCACCGCATATTTACAAAGCAGGTCATATTATTGTGAACCCATTATAATAATTATTGTTATGACTTATATTTTTATATTAATTGAGGAGCTTTCACGTTTGAATGGGTTTGGTTTAAAGGTGTGAAATAATTTAAAAATAATACTATCAACTTGAAACATGCATATTATAATATATAGGTACCTACATACCAGTAGGAACTATAGATCATGCTAAGACATGATTTATAGTAATAAAACTACGTAAATAAGGAGTAAAAAAATAATTAATCTTTTTAATTATTGTTCCATTGCAGCACTATGCATGTTTGTTTTTTTTATATTTTCATCTTTTTAGTAGTTAAGGTTGATCTTTTTAAGTATCTAATACGGAAATTGAATAAGAACTTGTCGATACTTTCACGAGTGTACGACAAAAAGCGCCACCACTTGTAGGTACTTTTACATATTCTTTTTTTTGTGAAAAAGGAAGAAAAACGAGTGTACGGGTCTGGTGTTAAGTGATCACCGCCTCCCACATTCTCTTGTAACACCAGAGGAATCACAGGAGAGTTGCCGGCCTTTAAGGAAGGTGTACGCGCCTTTTTTTGGTAGCGCGAACAAATAGGAGGAAATACTGCGAGGGATCAAACAATTGGGTACAGTCTAAAGAAAGGGTATTAATTTATTACATAAAGAGTAGGTACTTACGTCTCGTGACAATAATATTAATTGGCAATAGATTACCAGTCTGATTAGAGGCTTTATTCATTTCAATACATCTGTAAAACTAGGTTGGGTATCAGGAAACCTAAGATAATTTATGCGTCTAGATAGGCTATGAGATCTGTGAAAACGTCGAAAAATAATTGTATTTAGAAATAGCCTTTATTTTGAGAAATTCACGCACACTTACACAAAAGGTCATACAAGTCGCGAGTGTAACCCCTCGTTTACACCAAGGTATTATACACGCATTTGACAAGTATCATGCAAATTTCAAATACAAGTTGTTTGCAATGTTTTCAAAATACAAAAAACATAAAACTTGTCGCAGACAAAATTTGTATGAAACTTATCTTTGCCACCTACTAGTTGTCTACATGTATATGATCTCATGTTTTATTCTTGTTGTAGGCTTGTAGCTAAACTTGTTTGATATGTCAGTGCAGAAATTGATGATTATTTATGTTCAATTGGTTACTAGTACAAACAATAGAAAGTGAAAGGAACTTTGCTTCATGTGTGCAGTATATTTGTACATCATAAAAAATTCAAGAAAACCACCCAAGTACTGGTCGCGATCATTTTTGAGGAGACTACACCAAGAAAGGGCCTATCGTTCCTTATTGAATGCTTTAAGAATAGAAGACAGAAGTGGATTCAGAAATTTAGTTAGAATGAGACCAGTAAATTTAGAGAATTTGCTTCAAAAAGTTGCACCATACTTTTCTTAGCAGAATTCACTCCAGCAGCATTGTATGTGTGATTTTACATTAGATTTTTACGTAAAAGTTACATTTTTCTTATTATTTTAGGTAACCCGACGTTTCAAGACCGTTCCAGATATCGTTTTCAGGAGGATTAACACAAAAAAACATAAAAAACACAGTTAAAATTACACGCGTTTTAATCCTTCATAAGTGTTTTAATAAAAATAATATTTTTGTTTTTGCTAGGGTAGTAGAGTATCTACTTCAAAAAATACTTCAAAATTTGTTTAAAACGGCTTAAGGCTGACAAGACCAAATTTTTTTTGAAATTGATATTATATAGGGAGTTTTTTAAAAACAAATTAATTAATTAATTGTTCTAGTACCAAAAAAATATATGTTGTTATTCACCATATTTCAAAGACAGTGACCGCACTCGATACATTGCACAAAATCGTCTCGATAGAAAATAATTTCTAAGATTGGTCTTCTTCTTCTTCTTCACAGTCGTTTCCTCATTGCTGAGGATCGTGACTCCGATTAAGTTCGTCTACAGCTTTCCTCCATCTGTTTCGGTCTGTCGCATGGAGGAGTGCGATGCTGATGGGTTGTTTAGTCTGCTCGGATATTTGGTCAGACCAGCGTCGTGGGCTCCGGCCTCTTGGTCTTAAAATCATCATAAAACGGTTCTATGTCTTTATTTTTTTGACGTATGGGTCTCCAATTAAAAACATTAAATCAACATAATATACATTGCATAAAGAGCTGCCAACTTAAATTACACAAATAATTCATACCCACATACATCATATTGGCCGCAACAGCAAACAGAGCCCTAGTAATAAGTATACTTATTATACAACGAAAAATTAATATAGTCTCACACAGCATATTTCCTCACCATTCAGTTTCCTAAATTTCATTAGGATCGGTTAAGTTTTGAATGAGGAAAAGGCTGAGAACGAAACCGGGATTTTTTTAAATGATTATTTGACTCAGAATTTTTAGTCGGAGCTGCAGTATGAGAATTCTTAAATCTAAAAGGCCTCAGCTAATGATTCCTATTAAGGAGTGGCGATGTCCAACTTCCTGCTTATCAGGTTACCACGCCAGCTCGATGGTATTCTATTCTATTAAACATGAAATGAAAAGGTCCCGGTGGCCTTTATGATCTTCGTCAACAGTACTCTACACCAAATGATTCTTTTTGTTTATTTGGTCTTTTGTTGTTGAAAATATCAACAACTCAATATGTATGACATGGTAGGTAGGGGAAGGTGGCCTAAAATGGGTAAACTAAGCGAGAATGTAAAAAAATACGTCAAGTTCACTTTGATTCTTAGCTTAAAATAAATCACTTTTTTTTGTTTTTATTTTTTTTGTGAAATATATTTAATTTGTATGAGAAATACAAAAGGTCTCTTAAAACCCGTTTCGCCCGCATATTGGCCAAAAACGCGTGATTTCAAAACGGTTATACCGTCCCAATGACTTAACTAAGTATAAAACTAAAAAAAAACAACTAGTAAACTATATATATATATACTATTTTCATCACAAAACTTAGGTAACAAATTATTTACTATGTTTTATGTACTTACTTTTTAAACAGTGTTTACATTTGGTTTGGGTTAAGTATCTAGATTAACAAGTTTGGTAACTTAAAGCACCTTAATCTAATTTTAGTCTCATAGAATCAGTCTATAGTTAATTTTTTTTTAAATATTACGTGTAACGTAATATTTGTAGTAAATTTGTGTTTTGAATGATATCTATAACAAACATTTGAATAAACTATCTACTGTAACAAAAATATAGATTCATGTTAAGAATATCGTAGGTATCTAAAGTCTTCATTCTTGACATAGGTATTGTAGAGTTGCCTCAATTAGGTACTCAACTGCTGAGATAAACGAACAAAAAAATACTTTCGAATTAACAATCTTTTGCTGTTTTAGAAGTCGGTTGACTGTCATATTAATCTTTCGAATGTTTATTAGAAGTTACAGGAAAATAGAAAAAGAAATAGATTGAGAGCGCTTTCGCACTACGTCCGATCAGAGTCCGTGAAAACACGGTCCGTAGGCGAAGAACTATATTTTATTCGGTTGACGGAAAGAAATCAGATAACGGTAGCCGGATCGAGTGCGTAGAGTAAACTACCATAGAAATAGTTGTACCAGTACTCCGGTTATATTTTCTTGTTAATAATCTGTAAACCCCACTCTGCAACCACAAAATTAAACTCTGTGCACTGAGGCGTGCCATTCTTCCGGCCCCTGCTCGCACGTTTCAATAATTACGCCTGCGACATTCATTGCGTTGTGAACTATGATGTTTTTCAATTAATTTTTTTTCAAGATTAATTAAAAACTCAATATATTTATTGCATTCTAAAATGGTATTATGTTATGGTGGTATATCTTAAATAGTACTGACATTGGCCATTGTAGACCCCAATTGCTTTACTTTCCACCACCACCTGGGGCTTTCCAGAAGACTATCGCTGATTATATCATCTATGGTCCACATTGAAAGCCGATTTCGCAACATATTTCGACAATAATTATGCAAGTTGCTAAATGAAACCGCCACGAAAATTGCAT
This sequence comes from Leptidea sinapis, assembly GCF_905404315.1. NCBI lineage: Eukaryota > Metazoa > Arthropoda > Insecta > Lepidoptera > Pieridae > Leptidea > Leptidea sinapis. Next base: position 10,591,866 of record NC_066272.1, read on the forward strand.
CAGGCTTTTTGGTTATTCCGGATTTGGAGGAAAGTATAGGTACTAGGTACCTACCACTACTAGTAGTAGATATAAATAGCAACAACGTTTTTCTATCCCTGATAATATAATGGTAGATTCCAAGGTTTATGTTTTGTAGTGATTAAGATGATAAATGATGCTCTTAGCTACGTTTTCATTTTTCCAAATGTCAGAACAGCTTAAAAGTTATAGGCAGCATAAATAACGGTTTCTTCATGTTGTAAGGAATGTTTTTTTTTTAAACAGGAATATTAAAAAAAACAACGTTTACATTTTATATTATTTTCCAGCGATTGACATCAAAATCAAAATATTTTGATACTAGGTGAAAAGAGTTTTTACAAGTTTACCTAAGTCATATCTCTTGAGTGTTAGTTGTTATTTCATTAACCAGTACCAGCCTTTGCTGCTCTTGCCATATTTTACGGAAGAGAACGACCCGCCTCTCGACACCGCTACAAACGATACTGACATCCTTTATAGTTTGTACAATAGCTATAGTGCATACCTACTAAATATTAAAATATTTTATTAAATAAGTTGTAAATTAATACGTACGTACTGTTTTATTACAGAAATGAAGCCACATGTAACGACACCACATTTCTTTCGTCAAACAATTATAGAACTATTTACGTTGTGACCCACATTTAAATTGTCATAAATTTTTAATTTCTGAAAAGGTATCTAAAAAGATACCTCAGAGTAGGTTTCCGTGTTATTAAGTTCGTCTAACAAGTTAATAATATGGGAACATACAACTTAGTTCTACGCTGTGCTGCTAATTAGGAAATTAATTATTACCTATATAATATAATACAGTTGTTGGTTTAATGATGTTATTGTTAAAAATTAAAATTACTGAAGTAGTTCTCTAACAAACCAATAATGGAGCCTTATTCTGCCGATCTGTTATGGCTGGTCGTGTGTGGATTTGTGGTGGCGTTTGTTTTGGCGTTCGGCATCGGCGCCAACGACGTGGCCAACTCGTTCGGCACCAGCGTGGGCTCGAAGGTGCTGACTCTCACGCAGGCCTGCGTCCTGGCCACCATCTTCGAGATCGCTGGAGCTGTTCTAATAGGTAAATATTTCACTATCATTGATGAAGTGACAAGTTCTTTAATCGCGCTGTCCTGAATGTGGTCTCAACAGTCTACCTAAAGGTATAGTACTTGTAGAGTGTTCTTTATAACAATAAGAGACGATTGTACCAGTTTATGGATTTTGGAAACTATATGTAACATTGTAACGTTGGTTCAGGTTGTATTCATAGTGAAAGCGGTCGTTGCTTGTTGTGTAACCTAGTTACCTGTCGACTCTTTTGGTAATTCCATCAAAGTGATTTTTGAACTTTCTTAGTGATACATAGATTGGGAATGGAGCGACCGCCCTCAGGCTATTAAATAATAAGTTAAATTGTTCGATATTACTTTGTAAACATATTTTTTTATGAAAAAAAGACAGCTGAGTTTGTTGCGCCCATTATTCTCATGTCTGAGGCATTCATTTTGGAATGGGTGGTAGTTTTTGACTTGCAATAAGTGACGTCACATTCTATTTTGAATAAAAATATTTGAATTTGAAAGAAGTGTACATTTTTATGGATTTTGGAAATTATATGTAACATTGTAACGTTGGTTCAGGGTGGATTCATAGTGAAAGCGTTCGTTGCATGTTGTGTAACCTAGTTACCTGTCGACTCTTTTGGTGAATCCATCAAAGTGATTTTTGAATTAATTTCAGGGTATAAAGTGTCGGACACTATGAGGAAAGGAATACTGGACGTGTCGCTGTATGCGGATGGCGGGGAGCGACTGCTGGCGGCTGGTTGCCTGGCGGCGCTTGTGGCTGGCGCCGCGTGGCTGATCCTGGCGACGGCGCTGCGGTTGCCAGTGTCGGGAACACACTCCGTGGTGGGCGCGACCGTCGGGTTCACTCTGACGGCTAAGGGACCAGTCGGAGTGCGGTGGTCAACTCTGGGAGCTATAGGTGAATTAAAATTGTCTTTATTTAAGGGCAAGCATTGAAACGGGAACGCAGGGATAGCAATTGGGCATGGCGTCAAGCAGTCGAACGTCGGCGCCACATAACATTGTTTCAGCTTTGATAATATTTCGATACAATAGATTACAACTTAAACTGAAGATGAATTGCAAACATTATTATGATACGAAATTTTTTATTCTTTTACTTCAAAAGATTGATGACAAAATGTAATTTCCATCTAGTGATTCTGTAGGTATAAATATATACGTTGCTTCTACATTTATTGTTTGCAAAAGATAGCTGTAAGTACTTTTTATACTTATTTACTTTGATATTGATTTATGATTTTAATATGCTTCTGACGATGCTTGAAAATATTGTTGTTAAGAGTAAAAAGGTTATTAAGCCTGAAGGTACAACAAGAAACCTTGGAAGGTCTTTTCAAAATGTTCTCTGAAAGTCAAAGATTATTCTTAATTCTACTTTATTAGTCCCTATCAACTATTACACACAAGTCTATTATGCTCTTAACTTCTTGTAGTTTATATAGCACTTATTTTCCTTTAACAAGATTTTTTAAGGCTGCACCAGATGTTTACTTTATTTAGTTTGTTCCTGTAATATGATTTAGTCATCATCCTGCTGTACATTCTTGTACAATTTTAAATCATCAGAATACATTTAAAATTACATTTGAAGCATACGCTAAATCGTTTATATTAATAATATTATGGTAAAAAAATAATGGACCCAAGTGAGTTCCTTGAGGTACCCCCATCGGTATTGGCTGTGCACTCGATAAATGACCTTGGATTTTAACGAGTGAGTTCTATTTTTGAGATATGATTCGCATCACCACCTGTATAATGAAATCTTACTCACTAATAAGTCATCGTTAATGAGGTCGAAAACTTAACTAAGACCGGTGTAATATATAGAATGCATTTCCTTATGTTCATCAATACTTTTAGCGACTTCCTCAAATAATCCAATCAAATTCGTTGTAGTCGATTCTTTGGTGAGAAACTGTTCTGCTGTGGCTGTATACCCTGAATAATATGTATTTTAAAAATACTGTTAACTTTTTTAATAATTAATGTTAAAATTATAAATAAATAATTTTAACTTTCCAAATATTTAATTCAAGGAGTTGAACGTCGATTATTCGAGCCGCTTTTGATACTCATGCTCGTGGACGGGTGTGGCTTGTGGTGCCAGGTCGACCTGTTATAGTTAATATATCATTGTATTTGTTGGATGCAATTACTAATTATGACAGTAATCATGACCATCATGTTCACGTAGCATCCTTACACAAACAATCAATTCAAGCTCTAAAGGTTGATGCATCCAATATACGATAATATATATTTATACAGTAATATCTTTATATGAAATAGTTTATATTATTTAAACACGACTCATATATTGGATGGAGCACCTTACAAACTAATCTGTTATGTATTAATCAGCCATTGTAAAATACTCTATATGATTGAAAAGAGTAGCCGTTGAGTTCCTTATATGTTCTTCTCACGAGATCAACTTTTACGAACTTATGGTAAACTCAGTAATTTAAAAGAAATATTTACAGTGACGATTCAAAAGCGCTTAGCTTAAAACTAATTGAATAAAGTTTATTCGACTTTGATACGGTAAATTTATAAAGTTAAATTACTCCATTATTACATACACTAAAAATTTACTTACTATGGTCTGAATGAAACATAATATATTATATTGTACCAAAATATAAAAATTAACAGTTCCCGATGACAGGATCGGCCAGCCATTACAAGTGGCGCCCGATCACGAGCATGACGCATATGTAGGTATCCGTATCTTCTTTCGAACATAATTTACGGAAAATAGCGACCTGGCCCACAACGCCTTGATATTATCATTATTATATGGGGATTTCTCACAGGTAAATCTTGTATTTACAGTTTTATCGTGGTTCATATCACCAGTGATGAGTGGGGCCGTCTCGGCTCTCCTCTTCTGGGTCGTGCGCAAGTTCATCCTCCGAGCGCCGCAGCCCTTGTCAGCGGGGCTCCACGCATTGCCTTTCTTCTATGGAGCCACTGTTGCTGTGAATGTGCTCAGTGTCGTGCACGATGGACCCAAACGTAAGTCTAGAGTGCCCACACGACAGGTTCATTGCCATCCTACAATATATGTATATCTCTAATTACTTCTTGAATACTTTTGTAAAGTATTTTATATTCGACATCACCATCATGGTGTTTAATATTTATTATTTTCATCACTTCAGCCAAAAAGAGACGCCCACAGCTGGACAAAAGCCTCTCCCAAAGATCGCCACGACGATCGGTCCTGCTCTGCCCTCTCGCCACCTATTCCGGAGATCTTGACCAGATCGCATCGGTGCATCTTGTGGGGGGCTTGCACGACCCTGCGTCTTCCAGTACGGGATCACCATTTTAAGACGTTACTGGACCCAGCGGCCATCTGTTCGAAGCACTGATGGCGGTGTGACCCACTGCCACTTCAATTTCGCAATCATCCGGGTTTATCTTCGAATCTCCTCATTTCCGATTCGATCTCACAGGGAAATTGTCAATATTACAGCCGTCTGACTATTGCCGTGTCTCATAACACAGCTGCTGACACTCGTCCTTGTGTGTGTGGACAGCAGGGACTTAGTTGTAGGGGCACTGTGCTCACTCTTCGGATTTAATTAATTAATTTACAAAAAAAAACCCACTTAATTGACTACTTTCTTTTAAAATACTATGTTACTTAAGAAGAGTTATAAGTTTTTGTCTATTCTTACGATTGGCATCATAAGAGTAGGGGTATTTTTTTTACATTTAAGTCGGATCGATTCCCAGATGAGGCAAGTAATTTTTAGAAAATCATTGAATGCAGAATTACTAACTTTTAAAAATAACATAGTCTCCTTTCAGTAAAATAGCCTATCTTCGATATTTAAGGTACTTTCCCTTCATGTCCCATAACTTTGGGACAGCCTGTATATGTCGCAGGTATATTGTCAAAGCCGTGATATTTTATAATTTCACTAGTGATATTATAATTTAACGGTAGATTATCAATCGACTTCATTTCTTACAATTTAATGGCCTGGTTTTAGTGAACGTGTTGTATTGTTTCAGTGCTCGCGATGGACAAGATACCAATGTGGGCTGCTCTTGCAGGTTCAGTAGCTCTAGGCGCTTTCGCAGCAGCGTGTGTTCGATTGTTTCTTGTGCCATATTACAAACGCCAACTCACTCCAAAGCCTGTTAACTTTACACTCGGTGTTTCAAATGGTATGTTGTATAGTTGTGTTGATTAAATTTGGAATTGTTTAGCAACAATTAGCAACGTTAAAATCTCCAAATTGTTACAGAAACAACACCCGCGAATACTCCTACTCATTCAGCGAAAGGTGTGCCACAAAGACCGACCTCCTTACTGTCAGAGGATGGCAAGGTTCTAGAAGTGATAGCAGAAAGTGCTGAAATGGTCACACTCAGCGATGCAGATAAATGTTCCCTAGAAGTCAGAGAGATGAACGCAAGAAACAGAGCACTGTTGGCAACAATGGATGATTGTAGTATACTGTCGCGCAGTCTCAGCCCCCCCGACAAGTCCCGACTACAGTTGATAGACGCCGACCCGCAAATCAATACTTTGAAATATATCGATGAGACTTTGAGCTGTTGCAAGAGTCTGGATTCCACGCAGCTTGTCGGAATGGGAGAGAGTTACGATTCCAAGAATGGTTTTCTTGATGATTCTCTCGATACAATTGGGCGTAGCGAATTGGGAAGAATTTCGGCTGTTCGGGCAATGTCAGTTGCTGTAGAGTTTGACACACCATCTCCGAGAATCATCAAGGTAGCTTATTTGCTACCTTTTTTATGTACGAGTAAAAAGATTCAAAATGTTTGTTCGTTAAATACTGCTTACCTACTGTTTTTATATATTTTATTACTATATATGCTTTTGGTGATATTACAATAATATATCTTGATAACAAAGTTCAAACCAAAGTAAACTTTATTGGTTGACCAGTATATTTTAGTATGAGTAGTAGAATGTAGTTTTTGAACTGACTTGCCTTCCAGGGCCCCGAAGTTGGTAGTGCTTGGAGTATTGACTGTGACGGCGGGGTGGGTCGACTGCCAGCGATCACACCCAACTCAAGTGCTGCTCCGTTACTCAGGGCAGTGACCCCTCCGCGAACGACGTGTGCTCCTCCACCCCCTGATACTTTAAGATTATTTTCGTTCTTGCAAGTATTGACAGCTACATTTGGAGCCTTTGCCCACGGTGGAAATGATGTAAGGTAATGTACTTACTAATAAATAAAAAAATTCTCAGCAAAGGCAAACCGACTATAGTGGATAGAACTACACTGTCTTATTAATAAACGCAATGAAAAGTTACTCCTTTAAAATTACTTCTCCCTATCATGTAATACTGTAGTGACAAATGTAAGATAAAGACAAAAAGTTTTAAATTTGGAAAAACTTTGCTTCGCGTTTGTTAATAACACAGACAGTGTTATACTAATAATACCTACTACGCCTCGGTGGCCCTGTCAAATAATACTTTAATAATTAATAATACTTTAATACTTTCTGTTTGATTCGATGCATTCGAACAAATAATAAAATATTATTTATATTTTTGTTTTTGTTACGCTTGGGAGCCTGTCTAAGGATTAAATTAACAATTAATTGATTTTGGAATTATTTGTTTACTGCAGCAATGCTATTGGCCCGTTGGTAGCGTTATGGCTGCTTTATTCAGAAGGGAGTGCACACGCACGAGCGGAGACGCCACTTGCAATTCTCGTATTTGGCGGTGTGGGCATCGCTCTTGGGCTGTGGCTGTGGGGACGAAGAGTCATCAGGACTGTCGGCGAAGATCTAACAAGCATCACACCTGACACGTAAGATACTATAATACAATACAATCATTTTCATATCTGGAGATTTCAACGGGAATATCATAGTTGACTCGAAAATAAGAATTCCTTTGTCTTTTTAAATCGAACGAAGCAACTCGAATCACTGTAACAATAGCCACCTACCTACGCAATATGTTTCATAGTTGAAGTTATATATCAAAGAAAGTTTTAAAATGTTTAGAATGGGATCATTGTGGGCATGAACTAGTCATATTCATCGAAAGACCACAGTTAAAAGAAAAAGCTTGGGTACAGGGTTAAATAAAATCGTTTTTGTTACAGAGGTTTTACCATAGAGTTGGGTGCTGCTCTGACAGTGCTCATAGCCAGCAAGGCAGGCTTACCTATCTCCACAACTCACTGTAAGGTCGGCTCGGTTGTCTGCGTTGGTTATTCTTCTCAAAAGGGTGTTGATTGGAGTTTATTCAGGTTTGGTTTTTGAAACTTTGTTTTATTTATGTACTACACGAGAGAAGTAAGTAGATCGTGTAACGAGCCGATTGAAAGACAAGAACCATATTCTATGTATGGGCTTAGCCAAAACTTACTAAACTAGCTTAATCGTAGACTACCAAACCAGTTACTACTATAGACAGTCAGAGGCTTAAATAAAATGCACAGAATAAAAATAACTATATGGCCATGTGTCATTCTGGTTAGTTCCTTTTCCCAAATAACTTTGATATGAATAATATTATTAATCGATGGTTAAAATACGTTTTTAGTCTAAGTTTTGTAGAAGTTTCTGAGTGTATAGAGTATGTTATATTTTAGTCAGGGCCACGCCTCGCACACGGTTAATGTGTGATCTTGTAGGTATATATAATAAGTAATATAAGCTACCTACGCACTGTTTTCTTTAGATTCCTGTCGTGTTGGTTGGTTGTTGACACATTACGGCCACAGGCCGGGCAATGTATGCAGAAATGATTATTGGAGATTTTGACTGATGAGACTAAAATGCTACTTCAATACCTATCCACAGTGCGCTTTTCAAGGAGCTTTCTTCCTCGTACTACTAAGCTGTGGAAGGAACATCCTTGTGCGGTGTTTCCGGGACGATACGACATGGGTACCTTCAAAAAAAGCGCGTACACCTTCCTTAAAGGCCGGCAACGCTCGTGTGATTTCTCTGGTGTTGCAAGAGAATGTGGGCGGCGGTGATCACTTAACACCAGGTGACCCGTACGCTCGTTTGTCCTTCTATTCCATAAAAAAAAATAACCTATCTGCTGGATACGACGAACCGAATTAACATTTTCTCATACTGAAACAAAGAAAAAAACATATGTTTTGCAAATAACAATTATAATTCTATTATAGTCGACTAATTGCGAAACATCCTTAGAGCTTAGAGCATAAATACGGTCATTTTATTTGATAAAATGTTGCTCCAATATAAAAAAATGTCATCCGTAAACAAAATTTTTCTGTGACCTCCCTTTCCATACCGCTTCAGTAGGTGTTTCGATTTTACAACCCTATTCTTTTTTAAATTTTCAGTTAAAAAATGACCAGTTACGTCTCTTATAGGCTACAAGTCCTAAGTCGTCTTTTAAAATACGCGACATGCTTCTACGTGCTAACTTCATCTCCCGAGATAAAATCTTTTGCTTTCGGACAGGATTTCTTCAAATTCTTTCCCATGCTGTTTTGACAACCATTTTCGTACGAACACTACGTGGACGGCCAGATCTTTTTACGTCACAAACAGAGGAGGTCTCATTGTACCTATTAATAGCCCGGTACAAAATCATTTTACTAATACCAAGCGTATGGAGAGTTTTAAAAATTGCATTTGGCTCCATACCTACTTTATGTGATGCAGTCACAGCGATTCGGTTTTCTTATCACCCCACTCCACTAATATCGCAAAATATTATACAATGTATTGGCGCCAAAATGAGAAAAGTCAATGAACATAAAAAATGATAGATTCCAAATTCAAATGTAATATTGTGTTTATTTTTAATTGTAGCCGTATTTATGGCCAGACTAAGTATATTAAGTCTAGGCGTGCCAACTCTTTGTTGGCCAAAAATAGTAGTAATAAAATTATAGCCCACAAAAGTAAGGTGTCGTTAAATGGCTTAAAGGTCTCGTTACCGGGCCATAAAATCCAAAAAAATAATAATAAGGTGTCGTTAAAATCACGTTTATTGTGTTTCAGGAACATAATTTTCGCGTGGGTTGTTACTGTGCCGGCGGTTGCGGCCATGGCTTCGCTCGCAATGCTAGCACTTGAGGCATTTGTTGTCTAGATTTTATATAAACATAGATTATTTATTCAAATAAACATTTCTTGACACTTACAGCCACAAAATTAATTGTTTACATATAAATCCAAACATGATCAAATATAAATTAGTGAAGTTGTAATCATGCCACAGTTAACTAATCAGATTAACATATAATTTATTAATATAAGTTCGAATATTAGATATGTATTTAATTCATCAACTAATCATACCTATGGTTTTCAGCAAAAATCATTTAATTTCTTTACAAAAACATTTTATTTATTTGGTTTTAAAAACTACCTAACTAAGATTCTATGAAGGTATTTATAGTTTTATTCATTAAATACCATCAATTGAAGGAAAACTGCAAATATATACCTACCCACATATTATAGGAAAATAGTCTATGATATTATTGTCTGATCTACAAATAGCAAAGCTCAATCCTTAAGAATTTAGCAGGTAGGTACCAAAGAGAATTAAACCACTATGTTCAACAGGTACTATTATTAATTCAGTGGCATAATTAACCTAAAACAAATAAATTTATAGTTTTAGAAATGGTGTTACTCATATTATTAATATTTGGTATTATGTAACTGTATGATTTTAAGTGTTGTGATTTTAATTTCAATGATATTTTCCGATGTATTTTGTAAGCTAATTGGACGATTTTAAAAACTTTGCGGTAAAATAAATGCATAATTCATTGATTATAATATATCTTTACCGCGGTCATATGGTAAGTTCTGATTTAATTTTAATTTTCTGTAAACCCATTATAAGTTCAGTTCGGCGAAGACAGTCTATCGGTGAATAACGCCCAGTTTAAATTCTAAGCAATACGACGAATTCTGAATAGTAACGTAAATAGAAGCATAATGTACGAAAACATAAAACTATTCTAGCTATAATAAATTGACATAGATGGCAATATATAAGGCACATAGAGAAAAAAATACATTTGAAATTTAGTCTGGTTGTAAACTTCCATTGAGATGTAAATCATGATATCAAAAAATTGTGATGAGTAAGTATTTTATATTTAGTTTTATTCGGATCTCTGAATAATATACATACACATTAAGGAATTATTTCTTTATCTAAATATGACATTAGAAAATAACAGAACATATTTTTATAATAAATTACCTAATATTCGAACAGAATTTGAGCAGAGTAACGCCCTAACTCGTCAACTGGTGCAGCAAAAATATGTGGACGCCAGGGAGACATCACATCTTCACCCTATCCACCTGTCACTGTCAACATGGCCTTTCCTGACAAGAGGCCGTCCTCGGCCTCCTTAGTCTTCTCACTCTGGAGATCCATTTTCAGAGTTAGCAATGATTCTGTGTTCCGGATGCGCTGGGTTGTGTCCACCACGTCATCAGGCAGCTCTACAGCAGAAGGGTGGATGACACTCGGAGCTCAATGATAAAAACTACAGCACAATATTGTGTTCAAAAATAATAAAACAGATTAGGATATCTTCGGGTCAATTGACTTTCATTACAAATTTTACAGTTATGTAAGCTAGCTTAACATCCTAAGTACAAGGTTGTAAATTATACTAATAGCAGCACCGATCACACGGAGCAGTTCCCGTCGGGGGTTGCCATCTCACGGCTTGCTAGAGATCTACACGCCCTTTGGGGCGGTAAGACATAACTTTGCGTGTGGATCGGTTCCAGATAAAAGCATATTCCAACCAAAACTACCATCAACATAGCGAAATAACCCATCAGCCAACCCATGTGGCATAAATATAACTCAACCCATGGCATGTTCCATGTAACCGGATAAAAAGAGAAGTCCAAGGCAGCATCCAATTTTACATATCTTGAGTGCCATATAATTTAAAATCACTCGCCATGTAAAAATCTGCACACGTCACGCCACGTGTGGCACCAAGTCCCTTCCTTAGATGGTGCAACTCACGCCAAGTGAAGTTGCTACTGCAGGTGCTACCGCTTTGTAGCACTACGAGCCTGGGACACACCGTTGGATCCATTGAACATGAAAATAACAATAATTCATTAAAACTAATCAGTTTTATGGTTAAAAAACTTTACTCTAATTAAGAATTCACTTACATGAGAAAAACAATATAAACAGTATCTTATCCTTAGTACTGCGATTTTATTCAAAAGTGGGTAGAAATGAAATAACTGCGTAAACATGACGTACGTACTATGATCAAGTGCACAGGCGAAGCGTACAACACATGCATTAAGAGATACTAGATATGGCATGGCACGTTAGGGTATGTATAGTTTGATAATATATATTTTTTAGTTTATATATTTTTTTTTAATAATTTTAAAATGCAATGACATCCTAAACACGCTTAAGCTTAGTACAATGCGAGATAGGAGTAAAACTCACAATTTATACAATTTTCTTAACGTAAGTTCATAGGTGTTACTATGTGCTCAATTATATCACAAACTAATAAAAATAATAATTAATTAAAAATTCATAAATCCAAAATGTTTCAAAGCTACAATGAGCCTGTCGTTATATATCATTGAATCTAATCCTATCAAACCTTTATCTAAAAAAATAAAACGATGAAAATTTTATATTGGCTGAGCAATTCTTAGGTGTTGTACCTTGGTAACGAAGGTGTTGCTACAGATATAGATACAGCTACATACAGCTGCTCAACACTTATTTATTTTGATACGAGATGGTAACTTGGTTACATTTTACACTGCATAATTGTATTTATAATTTAAGGAAGTTAATTCTTTTAAATATTGAAGGTAACGTAAAATTATTTTCCCAAAATTACTCCGAATTGAAACCAAGAACAACTACACAAACTTCAATTTGTTCGTAATGAGGGTGGCGAGAAATTAATGTTAGCCAATGTATTAAACTTACCACTTAATCCGTAAACACGATGTATCCAAGCTTTACACCTTTAATAAGTGGGTTAGCTTTTCGCTAAACACACGGTGGATAACATATCGGTAAAAGTTTTTTTATATTTATGACTAGCTGACCCCACAGACGTTGTTCTGTATATAATAAATAAAATAATGTTTTTATATGAATTTGTCAATAATATATCATAACATCAAAAATTACTTCGTAAAATATGCACCCTGCTGTCGTAATGAAATTGTTTCACAGCAGAACTGTCAAACCGTGCGTCAATAAATTCTCTCATAGAAATTATGTATGGACACATCAAAGGAAAACAAAGTTGTTGTTTTTATTTAATTTAGCAGCATTTTCACTATTTATTCACCTTATAAACCTTCCCTGGACTTCCACAAATAATTCAAGACCTAAATTGGCCAAATCGGTCCAGCCGTTCTCGAGTTTTAGCGAGACTAACGAACAGCAATTCATTTTTGTATGTATAGAAGATTGTTTATGAATTTTTACCAGTGGGAGGCTCCTTTGCACAGGAAGCCGGCTAGATTATGGGTACCACAACTGCGCCTATTTCTGCCGTGAAGCAGTAATGTGTAAACATTACTGTGTTTCGGTCTGAAGGGCGCCGTAGCTAGTGAAATTACTGGGCAAACGAGACTTAACATCTTCTGTCTCAAGGTGACGAGCTGACAACGTGACCGCTTTTTTGGGGTTTTCAAGTATCCTAAGCGGCACTGCATTGAAATGGGTAGGGCGTATCATTTACCATCAGCTGAACGTTCTGCTCGTCTCGTCCCTTATTTTCATAAAAAAAAAAATAAGGGACGAGACGAGTAGGATGTTAAACTGATGGTAATTGTTACGCCCCGCCCATTACAATGCAGTGCCGCTCAGGACTTGTAAAACCAAAAATTTCTGAGCGGCACTACAACAATTTTGCTCGTCACCTTGAGACATAAGATGTTAAGTCTCATTTGCCCAGTAATTTCACTAGCAACGGCGCCCTTCAGACCGAAACACAATAATGCTTACGCATTACTGCTTCACGGCAGAAATAGGCGCCGTTGTGGTACCCATATGTATTCAACACAAAATCGACAATACAATTGATTGGTTTATTAGTGAGGATAGTTTTACTGGATTAAACTATTACCATTTTTTGTCACTTCTTTTTAACACCCACAGACACAACCAACAAAAGAGAACAAATTCTACATAACACGGTATACTCAAAAATGATATCGAGAGCTACATTTTTGCATTATTTAGCTGATCTCTTGTACGTCACAATTAAACGCTTTACACAACGTCTTAGTTAAATCACGCAAATACCGAGTGTTAACCCTGATTACATAATTATTAGGTTTCACTAACTTATCGATATGTTTATTCATTTTCGTACAACACTAGGTATTTTGACAGAAGTCAAATCTATTGTTACAGTGTATCTATTACTTCAAGTTTTAATGTTATTTTTCGCAATATAAGAAAAAGTTGTGAGGTTGTCATAAGAATTTTAAGAATATGAGATTAGCGTAATGGTATTAAGTTCGAAATTGATGTAAATAAATTTGTAGTTATGTCTTTTCGTGATTGTGAACTAAGGCCTATCATAAAGTCGGAATTAAGTGTGTGTATTACATATTTATTGGATAAATGTGTGAGTTTGGTTTCTACTTTCTATAGTAAAATGACATGATGCCACTTCTACTAGTTTTTTCTGTTCTGTGGTAGGTACAGATATACTTTATTTTTCCTGTCCAGAGGCAATGTTGTATGCAGCATGATAAGTTTTAAGTGCCGAAATAACTCCCGTGTTGGGACATAATTGCACACCTGTCACATCGAGTTTAAATATACTTATAAATATATTTTAATATACCAAGGTTTCAAAAGAATATAACTTATTGTTGACAGTGACAGGTGAACAGGGTGAAGATGTCTGTCTATAAAAGGCGATGTCTCCCTGGCGTCGACCAACGGATCCTCCATAGTCAGTCCCGCTTGCGCCTAAGAGGGCACCTGCCCAAAGCCAACCTCAGGTGGGGTTAAGTGATTAGGCACCTAGGTTTACGTGAGTCCCACATAACCAACGCAGACTTAGGCTGCGTTGGTATGCATGAGCATTCACCACCTCCCTCCCGTCGTTATCCCGGAGGGTAGCCCTTTCCCTTTGTTTGGGCGCAAAACAAAAAAATATACGATCATGATCGTCTAATAAATCTTGGGCATTTTCGTTCATCAAATATTTCTGCAAATCTAAAATCTATGTCCTAGTCATACATTCCGTAACAGAAGCTTTGGCTTTAGAAATTATTTCCATGCGTCTTTTGGTTATATTCTGGTATGTAAAATAAATGCAATAAATTTTTTGTCCTGGCGTTCGCCTCCAACCCTTTATTTTTAGTAGTTCTGTCACTGTCTCCTTTATGTTCAAAATCAATGTCTCAGGTTTCTGTTCTTCGACATTGGACAAAAGTGTCTGTGGTCCCTTCCGGCATTGGTTAGTAGTCTTTCCATGGGTTTAATTATGCAACGTATCTTTCGGAATTTTGAATTCAATGCTTGCATTTTGATTTGTTTTCTATTTGACCATCTGCACACCGATCTCAGGAGCGTCTTGAGCATATTGGCATTCTTTTTTAAACTACCTCTTTGTTCTGTTACAATTACACGAGTTTTAATCCAAAGGTTTTTGACTTACCAGTGAAAAGAAATCCCTTTTCGGGCTATACAACAGACGTAGATTCTAAACAATTTGTTATTTTTTTAAAGTGATAACCCTCCTTCTGGCACTAGTTACATAAATTAAATTTGAAAACGAAATTTATGAAGGATGCGGGACTAGAACCCGCGACCTTACGCGTTCCGTTCTAGTGCTCTTTCCAATGAACCAACCTTTCGAGTGACGCATCGTTGTTAAATCTTGTTCAACTCCCAGGCTTGGGCTTTATCTACAGGATCTACTTTACACCTGCTCAACCCCAATATTTGCATATTAGGAATTTGACTTGAGATTTCGCTCTTTCAAGTGATAACCCCCACTTCAGGGATTAATTATATAAATTAAATTTGAAAACAATATTTATGAATGATGCGGGACTCGAACCCGCAACCTCTCGTATTTCGTTCGTGCGCTCTTTCCATTACACCAACCGTTCGAGTGACGTATCGTTGATAAATCTTGTTCAACTCCCAGGTTGGTGTACCAGTGGGAGGCTCTTTTCCACAGGATGCCAGCTAGATTATGGGTACCACGCGCGCGTATTTCTGCCGTGAAGCATTACTATTTCGGTCTGAAGGGCCCCACAGCTAGTGAAATTACGGGGCAAATGAGACTTAACATCTTATGTCTCAAAGTGACGAGCGCAGTGATAGTGCCGCTCAGAATTTTTGGAGTTTTTCAAGAATCCTAATCGGCATCAATTACCATCAGCTGAACATCCTGCTCGTCTCATCCCTTGTTTTCATAAAAAAAAACAACTGCCAGGTTGTGAACCACTTTACAGTTAACCTGCTCAACCCGAATAATTTGCATATTAGGAAATTGAATTTAATTTATGTAATTAATCCCAGAACTGAGGGTTATCACTTTAAAAAAATTTGATTTGAAAGAGTGACATCTCAAGTCAATTTCCTAATATGCAAATATTAGAGTTGACCGGAACACATGCCAGAAGTCTACTACTATACAAGCTCCTATCTTTTCAAATCCAACTAGCTTTATAAAATAAAGAAAATTAAGTTTTTAAATATTTATTTGAAAACATACAAATAGCAATGAATATACTAAGAGTTGTTTAACTTACTACAACCACACATATTGGAGATATATTGCCATACAGAGAGCATTTTAATCCTGGAGCCTACTTAAAATAATTAGGGTTTATACATTAGTTTAGCATATTTAAACACTACTATCTAGTTTGGAATATGTGCTATAATATGAAAAAGTATAAACATACTGACTACACTGCGTGAGTCCTCTGCTAAAACAATGTTTTGTATACAACACCACTAATGGATATTACACTTGGGAGTCATATACATACATGTGGTGCACAGGACGCAATATCTATATATGTACAACAGCTATGTACATGTTTCTAACAGGAACTTAAAAGTACAATTGCACCTCTATTATGTGTGTAAATGGGTTAATAATCATACAACCAGATTTAAAGTTGCAGAGGGCAGAACTACTTGAGTATGTATACATCTATCTCACCAGTAATGTTTAGATCTGACTATTCAACAGCAAATCATGAGAAACAATCATAACGGACTAATACATAATCAATATAATTCTACATCTTAAATACTTTAAGTATGTAAATGTAGCTGTGATCTAATCCAGTAATGTCTTCCTGTTAGTTTTCCAGGATAAATATGTATTCCAAAACAAAGCTACCATTTGCACCAGCAATACCTGATACTGCAGGGGTACATAATAAAAATTTAATAATTGTACCCAAGGCCATATATAATAATTTGTTTTCAATACATCAAGGTAGTTTAAATCTATATCTTTTTTTAAATTATCCCATGTTTTGCCTTGTAAAGCACCTACAGCACTCAACAATAAAAGGAGAAATGTTGGGGCAAAAATTACTTGGTCAACAAACACCTTTTTTATTGCAACCATTTTTCCACTTGAACCAATATAGTGGTTCAATAGTCCATACCAAACTCTTAATGCTGGTCCCTGAAATAACAAAAACGAATTTAATACATTACGATTTATGACAATGGTAGAAGAGGGCATGAATCGTGACAAAATACTTTATAGGTTAGTCAAGATAGTTTCAGAGTTTAATAGCTGGATGGTTCTTAGCTATAGTTCGACCCTGTAGGTGCCACTGTGGGCAAACTAATAATTATCTATTAATATACTTTAAATATCTACAATGACTCCTTGTCTTAACAAAGTAGCTACTAAGATATGGGGAAAGTTATGATTTACACCTACCAATAACCCTGCCACTGTACATAAATATGTAATAAAGTTTTCAAGTTACTGAATTAGACAAATAGTGTTGAGTTACTAAATCAATTCAGTCATGTTTGAGCCACTACAGAGAGAAAAAAGCTATGTTAATTTTGAGTAATATGAAATGTAAGAAAGTTTAAAGTATATAATATAAGAGACGAATTCAGTCCTAATTCTGTTGTATTTATAAGACAAGAAAATAAAATAAGTCGTAAACACGTACACCAATTATAAAACCTATCGATGAGAATTTGAGTGTTCTGACGTAATCTATATATTTAAATGATTTTCTTTCAATAACTGTCTGCGATATTATGTCTCCAGTAGCCATGAGAGTGCCAGTTTGAATTGCTTGCACTAAATAGGGCCTTCGTTTTAAGAGTTTCTGATAAAATTGAACAAGTCCACGAGCCTTCATCGCGAAAACTTGCATTTTCCTTGTTCAGCTCTTTATGAATTACAGCTGTTGCGGTAACTTTTCCATCGTTGTTTATTTCTGTATTCCAAAGTCCCTTCCAAATAATACCTATTATTAATTCATAATACCTAATTACTGTTTAAACTTTGTAATTTATATGCTTTGTTTGTATGAACTATGAGATGAGAGAGATATTCTATAAATTAATATTCTTTGATGATAGGTAGGTACCTACTACCTAAATCATTGAAATAAAAATTCTCAAATGTCAACTGAGTGGTACCAAAGAATTGAGATAGAAGTGAGTTTCTAGCATTCTATGATCTGAAGGTGAGACTTGACAGTTGACACTATACTTCATAAAACATAGCTTGATCTCTGCGACATAATATGTCAAACCTATGATATTCCTTGGTTTGTCAGAATTAAGAAAATGTCGATAGAAATTATCAACGTTTCTTACTATTATCAATGCTAATTTTACATATTATTTGGATTTAATTTAATTACAAATGTTAGTAAATATTTACGAATATTTTTATATAAAATACAAACAATTTGTTATGTATTTAAAGTGATAACCCTCACTTCTCGGATTAATTACACAAATACAACTGAAAACTCGAACCCACGGTCTCTCGCGTTCGTGCGAATGCTCTTTCAAGTTAGCCAACGGAGTCCCGCATCGTTCATAAAATATTGTTTTCAGTTTTATTTGTGTTATTTATAATACATTTCTTGGTTTTTGTTTTTCGTTTCCATTATTAGAATAGGCAAAGGGTTCGAGCCCATACAGCCATATTTGTTAACCTTTCCGCATCGGCCGTGCCCGCGGGCACTGGTAATTCAAAAAACAATGAGAGCGGCTGTGCCGCGGGGCACTTTTTTACCTCATCCAGTTTTCACCCTTATTAGGTGTACAAGATGGTTTATTTGCCTACGCAGTTATGAACGAGTGAATTCCCAAACACATTTCGATCCGTTACGATTCAAGGCCACCAATATTCGACGTCATAGCTTAACGGACAAAGCACTTATGTGTCCACTTGTTCCCGGCCGGCGCAGCGAGCGGTCGTTATCAAGACTTTACACGAAGATCGTTCTTTGTGGAGATTTAAGCTTTATTTTATAATTAACATATACTATTCATTACAAAAACATAAAAGGAAATAAATAAAACAAGTAATTAACAATAATAACAATATTTATTTTAAAATATACCTATTTTTACACTTTTTTTCGAATGAAAAGTCTGTGTGAAAAAAAAAAGAAAGACAATATGAATAATTTATACATGGTCTTATAGCATGTTTCAATAGCTTTCAGTGACAGTCACTCATATCACCCTAGTTATAAGCATTTTATAACTACACGTAAAATAATACACACGGGGAAAATGCCGCGAAATTGCCGGAAGCTTGCCGATCAATAGTGTACAGCGAGATCCGGAGCGCGCCGATCCGGAAAGGTTAATATTCAATAACAACGTCATATTTATATGTGCTAATATAAATATAAATAATATAATCTTCAATTTCTTATTATCAATTATTTTATTAATTAGTGAAAATTTTAAAATGTGTGAATGGAAAATGAACTGAATTATAAATAAAATATATAATGAAAATAATAATCAGTCAAATACAATGGCAGAATCCCAGGAAGATTTTACTCTTTCATCAATAAATAAGAATAAAAGAGAAAACCAAGAACCAAGATCCTGATAATGACCTGACCTGTAAAAAGTGTAAGTTATGTTATATTTTGATGAATAATAATATCAAAATATAACATTATATCACTCTTCGTAAAATATATAAAATCTCACTTGATAAAATAATATTAATTATATATTAATAAAGGCATTTTTTTTATTTTAAGTAATGAAAATGCCAACTTTGCTCAAAATATGAAGTTATATCGTCTGCTATTCCAAGAAAAAAAAATAGATAGTAAAAAATCTAATAATGCTCCTAGCTCTTCAGTAATACGTGAGTGCTTAGTTGGTAACACGGCTTTATTTAAAGTAATATATTAATGCATCTGTTAATTATTCCTAAAGTTAATTATTATTAAGTTTTATTTCAATCGCGCGTAAAGATTATACGCACACACTTTTTTTCATTTTTCGTCATAACTCGAAATTTTGCTTGTGCCATGATTAATTTCTTTATTATGTTTGTTGCTATACATTTGTGACTTTCTCATTATTTTGCTGTTTAAAAATAAATCAAAACACAGCCAACTTATGTGGCTGGATTAAGCTTTTTTTAGGTTTTATTTTGTTCACAGTTATCAATTTTTGTGTCTTTATTTTATATGTTTAGTGCATTAAAGAATTTTCATTCACTCATTCATTCATAAGTCCTGACGTAATTATTGGTTTATAATAGCAACAGTCCAAAACACTGGAGAGGTTAAACTTTAAAATTACGAGAAAACCAAAACATAACCCAAGTGAATCGAGAGAAAAATGCTTATCACTCTGCCGGTACTTTTACGCTCATGGCTGTTTTCTTGCAAAGCTGGGTCCATATTAGGTATTTAGAGACTGAGCGTTTGGCGATTAAATAAAACAACTGCTTGACTGTGAGGAATATGTGGAAGATATATGATTTTTTTGAAAGTTACATGATATACATACAAAATCCTTAAAATTAGTTACCCAATTACAATCGTTACTTAAAAAATATTTACAAGTTCAGAAAATACACACCAATACTGAAGCTTACATTTCAACCAATAGTAAAACGTTTCATTCAATAAGAATTGAGAATAATATTATGTGTTCTATCTGGCTCTAAAACTAAATGCTATCGCAGTTTGTGTAAACTCGCGTCGAACCTCGATCATACGATGTCAATGAGCATTCCGCACCTACGCTGTTGCTCATTGATTAAAATTGCATAAATAGCGATTGACGCCCGAGTCCCGACGCTTCACTCATCAGTCGAGTCCGCTCGGCCTTGCTGTGCGATTGTGTAACGCGGAGCATATGACTAATCACGTGAGTATATCTGCGATCGTCGAGAGAACGTGATGATGCTCGTACATTGAT
This sequence comes from Leptidea sinapis, assembly GCF_905404315.1. Taxonomy (NCBI): domain Eukaryota; kingdom Metazoa; phylum Arthropoda; class Insecta; order Lepidoptera; family Pieridae; genus Leptidea; species Leptidea sinapis. The sequence goes on from NC_066272.1 coordinate 10,612,410, forward strand.
GAGATTATTACTGGTGATGTGTATGATTCTATGAGTTGATGTACAGCATTATGAAATGGTTCTTATCAGAGCTAATATTACGTTAAATAAAATAAAATGTTCTTATCAGAGCTAATATTACGTTCTATATATCTTTCGGCATAATCTTATTATAGTTATTATGCACGATTACTATTTCTACGATCTATAATGCTACGTTACAAGTTAGATATTAGACATTTGTATTAATTGATATTATTGGTTGTAGGTACAGCTACAGGTATATTAAAAAGTATATAAAGGGAACTTTATCATAGCTTGTTTTTATATATTTTAAATAGCACTGATTATACATGATACATTACTTTTTTTCGACTACGCAAGCTTATACTTTACAGACTATTGGATACATTCAAATTTAATATTATATATTTTATAGTAATAACTAAAGTTTATATCTGTGACTATGAGTTTATCGTAGTCTGTGGGTGTGTCTCCGTCTATGAAACTGACGGGAATCGTTAGAGTAATAGTATATAGTGTATTATCTATGGTAATAGTGTTCACCAGTGTTCACTATTCTGTGGACTGGAATCTATAATCTGTGCTGTCTTGGTAGGTTACTGAAAAAAAAATTACCAACTGGAGAATTGGAATTTGGAGTCTTGGAGATAGTGAATTTATAATTTCCATGTAATATATTGACTTAATTCGGTAGCCTTTAGTTAATACAAAATGGATAAAAGAAAGCTTTCGACAGCAGGTGATAGTCTCTATCTTATATTGCAAGTACCTAAAACAGCAACGGCAGATGATGTCAAGAAAAGCTATCGGAAATTGGCGTTAAAGTATCATCCAGACAAAAATCCAAACAATCCTGAAGCTTCGGATAAATTCAAGGAAGTAAATCGAGCTCATACAATATTGAGCGATGCCACCAAACGAAATATATATGATAATTACGGCTCTCTCGGTCTCTACATTGCTGAACAATTTGGAGAAGAAAACGTTAACGCCTATTTTGTCGTCACAAGTCCTTGGTGCAAAGCCTTACTTGTTGTTTGCTGCATTTTGACGGGTTGTTACTTCTGCTGCTGCTGCCTGTGCTGCTGCAATTGCTGCTGCGGAAAATGTAAACCACGACCTCCAGAAGAATCTGGTGACTATCACACTTTAGAACGAGATGACTCGGATGGCGTACAGCCAGTGACGATGCAACCAAGCGCCGAAGGTCGTCCTGCCGGAGATCAAGCCCCACCAATAGCCATGCCTGCACCACCAGCACCTGGCGCTTCTGAGAACACAGGCCTCAACACAGGTGGGGTTAATTATGGAATATCACACTAGCGATTCAGGACATAATTTCCAATGTTTTGTATTACCGAAAAGTCCATTGTTAAACATTTTTGGTATTTTAGATTTACTGCATAAGTATCTGCTTCTGAAAATATTCATATATTTATTGTGATTTCTTTATTCTTGCGTAAGCCTAATTAATGCTTTAATAGTTAAATTGAAACTCATTCATACCATGCTGACCATCCTTACAAGTTGTTATCTAATCTCTGTAGATTATAATTCCACATTTTCTTGTTATACATAAGTGTGTTTTTGAAATTTAGCTTAAAAGAGTATTATTCTGTAACCATAAGAAAATAAAAAAAAAATCACATCACCAATTTGTTTATAATTGGAGTATTTTTATTATAATCATAATTTAGGCTTTCTTGTTTAACACCGCAAATCATCCTGTAGTTTTTAGATTATCACTCTTATTATTGTGTGATTAAGATAAAGCTAAGTATATTTCTCTTCAATCTCACATACATTCCATAATGCTGACACAATATGGTCTTGTGTATTCAAAAGTTATTTTCATTATCTGACATGACTAATAGTTACATGCCTATTTTTCAAAACACTTTTGAACAATAACGTTATGCTAGTTTTATGTTTGAGACCTGAATTTGTCTAAATAAAAATTGTGCATACCCTGTAATACATACTTACTCTGTAGATTGGCTATCATTATTGCATAAGTTAGGGGGTAATTTTGCATAATTAAACATATAAATTAATACATTTTTAGGAAAATCTTAGATAATACAATAAATATTATGTTATTTAGTAAAGAAGGCCTCATAAAATCAATGTTTTCTGATATCTCCTAATTTTATAGCAACTAATAGCTGGGGTGTAACCTTGGCGTAATTGGTTGGTATTATAAAATTTACTGTACTTTCATAGCAACTTATAACTGGGGGTAACCATGGGGTAATTGTTTAAAATTATCAAATTTACTGTAGCATTCTTTCCTTTATTAGGGTGGAGGAGAAGTATGACTTCAATATACTTTTATGTGGCCAGTATACTCCCTTGTTTCCCCTTTTTCCCTGAAATAGGAGCAGTATTTTATTTTCAATTCATTCTAAAGTATCTTTTATCATCTATCATAATTTTAAAATTCTGGTTCCAATGTTAAATTATAATAGTTAGGATTAAATGAATGTAGAAATGGTAACTAAGCCGACTAAATCTATGGCTTATGTTAATAAGTTGAAGTCATATTTAGATGTTATTTGTAAGACTAATGCGATGGTCACACATTTAAATAAAATAAATTTTAAAGGTTAAAGCATGTAATTAAAACTGAATTTTACAATCGTTTTTTCACAATATTTATCACAATTATTGATTCATTTTAATTATATTAAAATTAAGTCAACAGTGCTTTAAAAAATATTTTATTTAACTAATTAGATAGGTTTATTAAACCAAAATCAAGTTTATATTAAAGATGTAGTTTTTAATTAATAGATAATTTGATCTAAATGTTATTTATTACTTTTGACAAGAAAGACATTCTTTGCAAATAAGAATGTCATTAATTTATCGTTTATTATTGCTTGACTACTGTTTATTTAAGTAAAATGACAATGAAGTATGTGTATTACATATATTATTTTTGATTTAAATTTGAAATATGATTAACTTGACTTACAATAAGCTCATTGATGTATGGTGTACACTATTAACTGTATGCAAAGTTTTAAAATTTAGTTAAGAAGATAGATCGCCATTGTATTGGCGTTGATTTTATGTATAATAATTGTATCATTTTGTGTCTTCATTTGAAGGATATCATTTTGCCAATATATACTCAATATACAAATCTATAATTTGCCATATTCGTGAGATACAGCTTACAAATGTTCATGAATTTATATTTTATTTTTATATGTATTTGATATGACAATCGAAGATATGTCTTGGTATTTAAATTTGTTAAAAATAAAACTTAGTTTTAGACACCAGTTTGAGTCTGATACAAAAGGAAACCAAGTTTAATTTTCTTTTCTACATAATACAATGTATGTAGAGTTTAGATCTTTTGATGAAAATGAATATTAGACAGTAGGTGGCTGCTTTGAGGCATATTTTACCAGTGGGAGGCTCCGTTCCACAAGATGCCGGCTAGATTATGGGTACCACAATGGCGCCTATTCCAGCCGTGAAGCAGTTATGTGTAAACATTATTGTGTTTCGGTCGGCAGGGTGCCTTAGATAGTGAAATTAAATAACTCAGCTAATGAGACTTAACATCTTATGTCTCAAGGTGACGAGCGCAGTTGTAGTGCCTCTCAGAATTTTTAGGTTTTTCAAGAATCCTGAGCAGAAAGGCACTGCATATCAATTAACATCAGCTGAAATTCCTGCTCATCTCATCCCTTACTGTCATATAAAAAGGCAAGACTTTAACTAAAAATGAATGTTGTTCAGAAAGTCTATATTTTGAATTCATACTTTGTCTAACATTTGATTAGAGTGCCATTTCCATTCCATCAAACCCAAACTAGTAAACATAAGTTCTATCTTAAGAAGTATCATGTTAGTGCTGTCCTCTCAACTGAATGTATAACAAATTATTTTATTCTATCATTCTGAATATATTACCTACATATAATTATACACAATAAGTATTTAATAAGTTAAAAAAAAAACTTTTTGCCTTTGCTTATTCATGTTAATTGATAATCGAACAATGACAGAATACCCAAATGAGATATTTATAGTCTTTCTAGAATCAGAATAATTTTCTCATCATAACATACAAGTGATCTTTAATGAGTATGATAATATGTTTTTGTGTTATCATACTGTCATATTGTGTGTAATTGAAAAAAAAAAAGAAATTATCAAGTAGGCATCATTATGTTAATTTGATCATTAGTAATAATTTAATGCCCCACATGTACCTACTACAGACATGACAATGTAATAGAATTAGATGACTCATAATTTGTGAGTGAAGTTCTTTCTTAGTACTTTTAAACAACATGCGGGAATTTGTATACACAAACAAAAAATTTGAATTTCTAAAATTTATTCTCATATTATAATAAAATTAAGTACAGTAATACATAGAAATGAGGTGATAATTGAGGGGTGGAAATTGAGCATAAGTAGGGTGTTAATTTATATATTTACACAAACGTACAAGTTTTAGCATAGCTATGGAATTGTGTACTGCCTACACATGTAAATTATAGTGAAGTGAAGTGGAAAGAGAAACAAGATATGGTGCAGCAAGTAAAAAAGATAGGAGACCTCTTGTATGCCATTGTTCTTTATACTGGGTGGCCGAGACGTTGACGTCCAAAGCTAAAATTTGAATTCGGCTCATTTTGTTGGCCAATGTTCTGGAAAGTTTTTAAAAATAGTTAGAAGCCATAGGCTCCCCATTTTATTTTATTTTTGATACCTTGAACATTTTCATGAATTTAGCTGGAGCAGTTATCTTGAACTTACAACTCAATTCTAAACTAGTTCCGCAATGTCTAAACTATTCATAGTTTCTTATGTGGTTATAACTTTAGTTAATAATTGTCCACAATAAAATTAACTAAAAGTGTTCAAAAAATTAGAAAAAAGTCCTAAACCACAATTAGGTGAATAAAGCGGAGAAAAGGGGAAAAAAAATATTATCACCTAAACTACGCAAAATCGTAGAACATACATAGGGGTGATTCGGACTCATCACCATGAGGCTTTCAAATTTTAACATCAACTTCTCGGCCACCCTGTATGTGGACAGGGCCTAAGTCGGCTAGCAGGTACCTTAAATCGAGGTGTTACTGTATATAATTTAGTTATACTTTATTGAGAAGTTCTTTAGAATAATAGAAAATTGTTCATCACACTCTTTTAATTATCTGCCTTATTGATAAGGTTTATAGTATTAAATGCCAGTATAATAATATAAATGTCTCTAACTGTAATGTTAATTACAGAGTTACAGATTGTTCTAAATAGGTACTATCACTTAAATAGTCAATTACGGGAGTACCTCTGTACCTAATATGAGCAGGGTGAATGGCTTCTAAGAAACTGTGAAGGCACTCTAGAGGTGACTGATGTAATAATGTCTAATCGTCGTGCCACATTCGTTTGAAACATGTCACTCAAAGTCCACACGTTGGGACAACAGGTTTCCGCACCGTGGAGCTGGGCTGGCGCGGTTCAGCAGGGTTCCGCAGCAGTGGAGGTAGCGCATCAGAGCAAATAGACCTCCCTTCTGCATGATATGTTGCTCTGCACACTTTACCTACTCAAATGATGACCGCTATCATTTGAGACAGTGACATCCCGTCACTGACTATTTTAGTGTATTTAAACTGATTTAAAACCATGACGGCTTTAATCAGTTCTTGTTGGAATTGTAATGTTTTTAATTTACAAACAAACCAATTAAGTTACTATATCTATGTTTAATCCGATAAATTATATTAGGGCGTACGTCCGGCATGTGCAGCACGCAACTGACATAATACTATTACGTACATACTAGTCACATAATATTATATACTTATAATTATTGTATTCACCCAGGAGTCAAGATATTTATATTCCTGGCTCTTGAGTTTGCGATGGCGTGAGTCTGGCGCATTCTTAGTAATATCCACTAATGTTATATTCTTCGTGATTATTCATGCAACTAATATAAATTGTTCAATTTTAATTAAATAAATATTTTCCTTCTGAATATTATCTATTATTCATCTTGTATGTACCTCACATATATTATATGTCACAGGATATCGGATTGAAAAAATTGCGAATAACGGATTGTCGGTCTGCATTAGATTCCGATTATGCGATCATTTCCAAATTCGATTTATTCTGTTTATCGTAGGTGTCCATAAAGTATATACTTTTAAATTTAACTATAAAATAACTTGTACTTGTGGTTATAACTTTATTTCTTTTTATTTACAGGAAGCAGTATTCCAAAATACACTTAAGTAAACATATGTAGGAGAAAAGAGGAACTGACTACTTATAACCACCACAAATACAACTTATGTAAGAACTACCTAATATAGTTTTTTTTTTACCTAAGTATTTTTTTGTAAACAATTATTTAACATGTTTTTATATTTTCTTTTCATTATTTTTGTATTATTGAAAACATTACGCTTTTATTTATTATATTCCCAATTATATTTGCTTTTTTTAATTAAATCCCTTATTGACAGAAAAATTCAATCAATAATAATAATTTTTATTACAATAAGAAATCAACCATTAAACAGTTTCTTATACACACAATATAACTTATCATTATTCAAAGTTAACTTTCATTATTATTGGTAACTAAGTGGCTGTCATTAAACTGATTCACCCTATCGTTTCGTACTAGTAAATTCTGTATCACAATTGGATATCTAGTATTCCTCGTCCTTAGATGAATTTGTACAAAAACTACGTACTAGATTTTGTTCAAAGTCAATCGAGTGTACAATGTTTGAATAAATTTTAGCCTAATGATTGCTTCCCACTACTGTGTTTTGTGATGATAATAATAATGAAAAGAACTCTTCTGCTTCACACGAATCCATCTGGTCAAAATAATATATTACTTATAGTCAAATTAGAGCAGCATTCCCTTATAACCTCGACAAATTTCTCGGAAATTTCACGTTCAAAAAGACATTCCTTAAAAATAATTTTAATACACAATTTCCCGCCACAGCTGTAAAAACTTATGTATCCCTTTGTACTCAAAATAAAAGGTAAAATGAAATTGACGACCATTATTTATTTCAAACTTTCCTAAGGCCAGGTCCACATATAACCAACGACGGCGAAACATGCTATTTAGCTCGTTTTTTTTGCGTCGTCGTTCTTTGTATGTGAACAAAATCTTATATCTTTCTATACGTTTCAATATCTAACAAGTTAAGTTTTATTATAAACTTAATCCTAACACGATTATATATCACACTCGTGTGAAGCTAGTTGATAACGTTAGTTCTTCTCTCGCAAAGAAAAATTCAACACCAGCGACTAACTTAACAAGTAGGACTTATTAAAATTCAGTTTTTTCTGTGTGTCGTCTGTGTAGATCTTTATATTTTGCTGCAGCTTTATTGGTACAAATATACTTTTTGTCTTTTGCGGACAATTAATTAGTGGATTCTTGTCCACAACGTTAAACGACTTTATATTTTTTTGTAGCAAAAATTAGGTACTAACTGGTATTGTATATAACCCTTCCCAGGAGAGCTTTAATTTCTTAAAAGCATTAGCACCGTATGGGCATGGCATATGTTATCATTATTATTAATGCCACGGTTGGGTTTGTACATAAAGACAGTCAATACATGGAAACACACTCCAGCCATTGTGACCAGTCAGGTCCTGAATCTTACAATATTGCGATTGATGTATAAAACTCTTCACTTCCCGCAACCGGCCGCTAGTATTCCTACATTACCTATACACTAATATATTATAATAATTTTGTTATTTTCCAGTACAAGACGGAATATATATTAACGATCTCTTATGTTTTTTTAGGCCGATTTTTTTCGTAATATAAAAGTCGCGGTGTATAATAATTTTCTGTGATCTTTGTTATTTTAGTTTTCTTGATAGTCCGGGTCCACATACAACGAACAACGGCGAACGAAAGGTCTTATATTTTATTCGCTGCGTCACTTTCGCCCCAAAGCGTTTTTATTCGACGTGTTCGTTATATGTGGGTCTGACTGTAGACGTATTACTTAAAGTTATTATTTTTTACTACGCGATAAATTTCTAACCCGCAATTAAGATACCAAGACTTTAAATCTTGACAATAATTTGTCCGAAACAAACAATTTAAGTATTAGTAGGTAGATTATTTTATTAATGTACGGATGAGTTATTAACTACAATTAATTGAACTAAGAATACAGCATACGGAAAAAGGATGGTTAGTTTGAAATATATGTGTGCCCACGTTAGTAAATTGCTAGTTTATGAAATGACTCCTAGATTGATATACAGGAAAGTTATAAACAGTGTTAAATATGTTCTTGGTTGATGTTCTAATGAATTATTAAATAGGTTTCGTTTAATGTGTGTAGAGGCGAAAGTCATAATATTTTAATTTCCAAATAAAATAAATTATAACTAATGAAGTCAATAGTAAAGTATATTTAGGAGCGGTCCCCTTCTCATATTATCAATATAAATAAAATACTTCGCATATAGAGAAACGAGAATTAATATTAATATAGCGACATCGAATAATGTTATTTCTTTGGTATTGGTACCTACACGTATCAACTGAAAATGGATACCTAACTCATTTCCTGTTTTAATGTCGGTTGAAACTGACATAGACTAAATAAAATCAGTCCGAAAATTTCCCAAATCAACTGTAAAACAGATTTTCATCGTCTAATTATCTAATAGTTCAAGTAGACTATTAAATAATCAAAGAATACATGGGCTTAAGACAAATTAAATGATACGAGGAAAGGTCTCTAAATAATGGCTCAGATTTGACTGTTGAGATTAAAAAATAATCAATACATTAAATACGTCAATCGACAATGTTAACTGAAATATGAATGACGTAAACCAATAATCAACACCCCGTCCGTGTCGCAAAAACTGTTGGTTGTTAGATTTTTTTTATTTTTGGTTATCTTTATCATATCATATTCTGAATAAGTACTTGTTTAAAATATTCTTTGAAATGTATTGTGCGATAAGCATCGTTAAAATTATATTTGCCTATTCTATCTACTCAATGTCTCTACTGTATTTCAATTGTATGTTCCGAGTTTTCTCCTAAGATCACATTTTGGGTTTGTGATTATATTTGGAGTCTAATAAAAGTCAAAGTAGTCAAATTGTTGTACATTATGTATCTAATGAAATTATTACAAGAATATTAGCAATTCTGATTTAATGTTATGTAGGGTATGTTCCGATATGCACTACGACCACTGTACAGTGTGACGTCAATTTAGTATACTGTGAAGCCGTTCCTTTATATTCAGTTATATTGGTTACTATTTAAAACGGAACGCAATCTCGTATACTGTCAGCCGCATTTTTTGACGCAGCATTCAAATGAGTGTATTAAAGTTTTCTGGTTCATTAAAAAAAACTGTTGTTGGAGTACTGTCAAATTTAAAATATTTGGGATTAAACTGTAGGTATTGCTTATAAAACGTTAGGCACTCGAGTGGTTTTGACTGAACACGTGATCAAAGTACTGCGAGAACCTTACCTCGAAAACGCCAGTGCTCACAGTAGAATATGGCGGCGATTTATGACGTCATATATTTCCCTAGGGCACGGCAGTATACTGGCAGTTCATAACGGAACGATTTTTTCTACAGTGATAGCACTGTGCCGTGCTCGCAGTGCATATCGGAACATGCCCATAATCTTGTCCAATTTAGTTGCACTTCAGTAGCTAAATTGCTACATACATCTTACTACATACCATAACTGTCCGCGACTATCTCATTTTTTATGTATTTCTTGCACAAGACTTAAATTTTATCTAAACGCGTTATCTGCTTCCTGAAATTGTTTAAAAATTCTTATTATAATTTCGTGGTAAATCACAGCTAATTTTATCGTTAAAGTATCATACTGCGGATTAAACCAAGCATCGGCTACTGGTCTAAAAACTCTAAATCGGTATTTATTATGCCTGAAAATAATAATGATATACGGAATGGCTTCTATTACAATTCGTATCTTGTTAAAATAAAACAGATTCTAAGGCTTATTATTTTGAACTATATAAATCTACCGAAAGAATTTTCCCCTAGTTCTGCCACAGATTCAAAATTCGGCCTAGCTTGTGAGTGTAAAGCAAAACGCAATTGTTGAAATACTTTAGTAAGTTTATGTTTTTTTAACATAATATAATAACAATATTTAGCTTTTGTATTTGTAAATCAAACTGAGGTATGTGGTAAGATATTAAAAGTTGTATTATATTATTCGTAGTTATTGTAGTGTGTACGTATTAAAGTAACCTGTTATTGCAAAACCGGTACACTTAAATGTCTATTACAGCTTAGATATGCTTAAGTATGTGTTGTCTTATTGTCATTCAATAAATAAATGTTTCCATTTCAATAATTTCTTATTAATTATTCATTTTTTAATTACCTACCTGTATGACAAGAATGTTGCGGTTTTCAAGGAGCTTTTTCTTCCACGTACTACAAAGCTGTGGAATGAGCTTCTTTGTGCGGTGTTTCCGGGACGATACCTACGACATGGGTACCTTCAAAAAAAGCGCGTACACCTTCCTTAAAGGCCGGCAACGCTCTTGTGATTCCTCTGGTGTTGCAAGAGAATGTGGGCGGCGGTGATCACTTAACACCAGGTAACCCGTACGCTCGTTTGTCCTCCTATTCCATAAATAAAAAAAAAATAAGTAAACATTATCTGGGTGCGAAGGCACGCACATACATAATCATGCTAACTTACCTATCTCAGAAAATAGTGGTATGTTTACAACAAAGTATTGGCAGGTGCCAATATATTACCTAAATAAAAATGTTCCCAACTTTGATAATTTATACGTCTAGATAGAGTCTTGCTGCTAGACAACCGATGAAAACAGGCCAGGCTTATTACTTTACTGTCACTTTGTGTTAGTGTTCGTGCATTGCTCAAAATAGAGGTTAACTGTCAACCTCAATTTTTTTTCGACATTTTCACAGCTGTCACAGTCTATCTAGACGTAGGAGTGATCTAAGGTTCACACCTGCAAAAAAGGTTAGTCAAACTACGCAAATAGTTATTTTTGCATTTTTCAGCTAATTGTTAAATTGTAGTTATTAATTTACATTTTAAATGAAAATTTAACTGTTTAAAAACTGACTTCAATAATGTGCATCTCGCACTGAAACAATCTTCCTGATCTTCATCGACGCAAGGAACTGGGCTGATTATCGTGATACATAAAATGAACAAAAAAAGCCATTCAGAAATATTACTTCTTATTCACTTTACCTCAAGGCGAAAACAAGTTCCAAGCATCATGCTATATAGGTAAAAGTAAAGTTTAAATTAATATTGTTTGTAGAGAGACGAGGATAAATATTTTATATAGTTTATTTTTAACATATTCATATAATGGCTCCAAGACAAGTTTTTAACTGCCAATGTTTCTCTAATTATTGCAATTTGACATCAAAATGAATCGTGTCACTACTAATCGTCTAATAAAAAAAAAACTCCCTCGAAACAGCTTGACCGATTTTCATTAAATTTTTTGTGCATATCGGGTAGGTCTGAGAATCGGCCAACATCTATTTTTAATATCCCACTATATGATGGTAAAGGTACCTCACCCCACCTCTTAAATATTTTATTTATTTTTTTGAAATTTTTTTATGTTAATTTTATTATTATTCAGCATAGAAAAATACACACAAATTAAAATTTTCACCTCTCTACGATTAACACCTATTTTTGTATCGCGTTTTTTATATTATTCTGTTCCATCCACAGATCCCCAATAGGGTTGCAAGATGGCAATCAAATACAAGAATTGTGTTATGATACACTTTATGTATGATAAAATTATTATGTATGAAAAATAAATACTTATGATTTGGTTGGTCTGAGCATCCGTCGTCATCTATCTTTTAAGCCCCAATTAATTTTAAATTATTCTTTTTACATTATATGGCAATACAACGATTGCTGGGTCAGCTAGTAATATTATAAATAAGTGCCCCCGCGATTTCAGTGTGTCTGTTTGTAAATCATTGAGATTTTGTGGAAATTCGCTAAAATATGAGCCATATAATAATTCAGATTCTGAAATTACAGATACATTTGAAAAGTTACGACAAAATATCTAAACTCCTCACCTATATCTGCAATGAAACTGCTACAGAAAAACGTATCTTTATGTAATACAAACTTTAAATTTAATCTGTAAGTTGATCCCATAGAGATTATTAAAACGTTTAGACTAATTAGCGTTAAGAAAACTAAAGATCTCTGGGGAATATCTGTTAACGTAGTGAAATCTGTAATAGAAATTGTAGCCAAAGACTTAGCTTTTATTTTCAATAAGTGTGTAGATTGCGGTATATTTCCAAACCAAATGAAACAGAGCAAGATCACTCCTCTATTTAAGTCGGGAGATAAAGCTGACCCCACCAATTTTAGACCCATATCAGTACTACCAACCTTTAGCAAGATTTTCGAAAAAATTATGTTAACGCAATTAATTAACCATTTTTACAATAATAACCTCATGCATAATAAACAATATGGTTTTACTCAAGGTCTTTCAACCACAGATGCTAGTATCGAGTTAATAAGAAATATTTTGGATGCTTGGGAGGATTCATGTGATAAATCACATTTTGGATTGGATAAATCCAAGGCATTCGACTGCGTTCATCATGAAACCTTACTTCAAAAATTTCACCACTATGGTGTTAGGGATGTTTCACTAGATTTAATAAAATCATACTTGTGTAATAGGATTCAAAGAGTAGACGTTGATGGAAAAAGATCAACTGGCTCTATCGTATCGATGGGTGTACAGCAGGGCTCAATCTTGGGTCCTTTTTTGTTCCTAGTTTACGTCAATGATTTACCATACCTTATTCAAAATAAACATGATATTATACTGTTTGCTGACGATACATCTTTGTTATTTAAAATAAAACGCCAGCAAAAAACTTTCTGTCAGGTTGACGACGACATTGCTGAAGTAGTAAATTGGTTTAATGTTAATAACTTACTTTTAAACGAAAGGAAAACAAAATGTGTAAGGTTTACACTTCCAAATATAAAGCACCAACCAACACCTATAAAAATTAATAATGAAAAACTTGATGTAGTGGAAATGACAACATTCCTAGGCATTACATTGACTTTAAGCTACAATGGGGTGCTCACATAAAAAACTTATGTAATCGACTTAGCTTAGTATTTGCGATAAAAAAATTAGGCAGCTGACAGATGTTGAAACGGCTAGACTTGTATATTTCAGCTACTTTCATAGTGTCATGTCTTACGGAATTATATTGTGGGGTAGGGCTGCAGATATTGAAAACATATTTGTGCTGCAGAAAAGAGCAATTCGAGCTAATTATATGTAAATTATAATTCGTCTATAAAATGGGTTCAAGGGATTCATTGAGAGAAAAGTTTAGTAAAATAAATATTATGACAGTACACTGACAGTACATATACGAGAACCTCCTATACGCCCATAAAAATATTAACCAATTTAAAAAGAATAGTGATGTACACAGTGTCAATACTCGAAACAAACATAAACTCGCAATTCCATCTACTAGGCTCCGTAAAATTGCAAAATCTTTTAAAGTGGATTGTGTTGTATTTTATAATAAACTCCCAAATGAAATTAAAATGTTACCTATTAAAAAATTTAAATGTATCGTAAAAAATAAATTAACATCTAAGGCCTATTATAGCGTGAAAGATTATTTGAATGATAAAGATAGTTGGAATTCTAAATTTTGCTAATGAATATTGTTTTACTCATTTGAATGCTATTGTAACTTTTGTACTTCATCCTGACTTGCACTAAATAACTTATAAAGTTTTACAGTGAATAAAGATTTTTTGACTTTGACTTTGAATAGTAGGTCTTGGTCCGGACTAAAAGATAGTAGTTGCACTTTGATCTGGAAGGAAGCCGCTTCTATAAAGTTTTATTGTTTTTGGAGGAGGAAATTGCTGAGAACGAAAGCAATTATTCTTGAAAATATATATGCTGTGTAAATAAATAGGTAATGTGTTGGATACAAGTCGTATCATACGACGCATAGTTAACAGGCGCTGCTGTGATGTCACTACGTAGGGCCCGGCCACAACACTGCTTCGGCATCGCATCGTAAAAATCTACGACGCCGCAGAATGCTTATAAAAATATACCAATCGAATTGAGAACCTCTTTTTCGAGATCGGTTAAAAAATTTCTAAAATTCTGTATCAAATCAAATTTATATTCTCAATATTTCCAAGAAACGTTAAAATAAGTTTTTTGTACGATTTTTGCGATACGACGCCGCAACGCAGTGTTGTGGCCTGGCCCTTACAGCGCTCATTACAGAAGAGCTCGCGAACCATTCAGGCGGCGCGCGATTTATGGCATCACGCGGGAATTTCGCGACACGATATTATGAGCGAATTATCATAACTTCAAAATTACTCGCTTGATTTTATTGAAACAAATACTATACAATAGTAGATATGTTTAACAATGGTAGCTATTAATATATTCTTATGAATGGCACTATTCTTATCGATATGAGTCATTTACTGTCACAGCCATTCCAAAGAACTCACACAAACATAGTGCTATATAGAAAATTAAGCTTACTTCAATATTGTATAATTGAAACTTACGCATGCCAAGTATATGATCGTTGAACTCCGCACAAATGGATCAATACAACACATGCATAAGTACTTACTCCATAGTAAACTGGGCCAACATTTACAGTACAACCTTGAACGCTTTATGTTTTTGTAATATTATATTACGGCATGTTCGTATGTTATCAAAATAACGTATTGATGTCTTAATAATAGAATACAAGTGGGAGGCTCCTTTGCACAGGATGCCGGCAAAATTATGGGTTCCACAGCGGCGCCTATTTCTGCCGTGAAGCAGTAGGTAATGTGTAAAATTTACTTTGTTTCGGTCTGAAGGGCGCCGTAGTTAGTGAAATTACTGGGCAAATGAGACTTAACATCTTATGTCTCAAGGTGACGAGCGCAATTACTGTAGTGCCGCTCAGAATTTTTGGGTTTATCAAAAATCCTGAGCGGCACTGCATTGTAATGGGCATGGCGTATCAATTACCATCAGCAGAACGTCCTGCTCGTCTCGTCCTTTGTTTTCATAAAAAAAATGCATTGGTAAGTTATTGATATAAGAGATATTTAATAACAAGTAACATTTCTTCACTTTCACACAAATTATCTGGCCCAAAACAAGCAGAGCTGTACTACGATTATACACACTTCAACATAAACATCTATGACTCCAAAACTATTCGTCATAGGTACCTACTATGTTAGGATTCTATCGAGATTATAACCCGGGGCTGCCTGATGTGTAGATAGGTCGCCTTTGATGAAGGCTTAGAGGGCACCTGCCCAAAGCCAACTGCAGGTGGTGTTTAGTGGGTAGGCACCTAGGTTTCAAAAATAAAAAAAATGTGTAGACATAAACATCACGCCTGGAATATTGACGCACTATAGTGCTAGACTCTGCCCTGTTACAAGTTTGATAATGAAACACTCAATATTTGTAATAATTAAAAATAACCATGAAATAAAAATATCGCGCGAGCCACGTTGGTATATATAGTTCCAATACGAATATAGTTAGTATTTTCTCTCATATAAATGAGTGCTCTGTGAGCGGCTACAAATTTGGGATTGCGTAGAGATGACGCTCCATTGTGTCTTTACCGCATTTTTCATGGGGAGTGTTCCAAAGAGCTGTTTGACCTGATTTCTGCCGCATTTTCCACCATCGCACGACACGATACAATTTAGCATATCATCCCCACCATCTGGATGTGTGGCGGTGGTCAATAGTGCTGTTTTCAAGGAAATTTCTTGCACGTACAACCAAGCTGTGGAATGAGCTTCCTTGGGATGATCCATCCAGAATGATACATCATGGATACCTTCAAAAAAGTACGTATTCCGTTCTAAAATGCAATGCAAGTCAGCAATGCTCCTGCAATTCCTCTGGTGTAGCAAGAGACTGTGAGCGGCGGTGATCACTTAAAAAACAGGTGACCCGTACGCTCGAATGTCCTCATCTTTCATAAAAAAGAAGAACACTCAAATAAATGTAAAAATAATACGCGCGTTTTGATTTATTTTTAATAGTATCTTTATAATAAAAGGAATCACTTGTCACAGCACAAAATTTCCATTTAAAATTGTTATATTCTGCCACTGGACAAAGAACATGTAGGGGCGGTCTATCGTAATGTTGAGCACCGGGGGATCGTCCCATTCTATACCTGGAAGTAATTATTTAGATAATATTAGGGAATACTTTCAACAAACTGATTACAAGACGAGTCCAGAATGTGAACAAAGAATCAATTAATATCATCAAATTATCAAAACTTTTTGAATTAGTGTAGTTATTCATTTTGATAAAAATGCAGGCATTATTGGATGATTTATAAATATTACAGTAACGTAATACATATAATATTATGTTGCAAGCTCTAGGATCATTGTAACGTCATCACTCACGATTTTTTGTGATGAAAAACAGGGAGACGTGTGTGTAATTTTTTTTTATAGCAAATCTTATCTTGAACTTGAAGATTTTAAAATGTTTACAAAATTGTAGTGTGTAATATGCAAACGAACAATGCACAGAAAATGAACATGACATGATATGAACAGAACAACTAATAAACTACACAAAATATTTGAGCTTCGATGGCATTCACAATGAAATGTACTATACCATCAATCTAAGATGATTTTCAGATTATAAAAATATAAAAAGAAGATATTATTGGGTGATACAAATGGATTGCGGAGAAAATAAAAAAGATCTCACTGGCGGAAGGCGCGAGGGTAATGAAACAGCAATATCTGTGAGACTGTTAACCTGATCATTGGTCTGCTGCTTTTCATGTGTGCGGAGATCTGTATCGTTTTAAACATACCGTCATCTTTGTAGGCATAGCGTCCTGCCTCCGACCAGAACATTATACGTTGTACGCCATGGGACAGCTTTAAACCGTCACACGTTGTATTGTACAATAGTCTTGAAATACCCATCTGGAACATAAATTCATCACAATTAAGCTTACCTAAACTTGATTTAGATGATATCACAATGTAAGATAGAACACACCCTTGGGGCACTCCAGCGTTCACGGGCTTCGGGTTCGAGCAATAACCGTCGACAACAATCTGTATGCTGCGCCCAGTAAGGAAGCTGGAGGTCCACTTCCATAAGCTCTCGGGAAGCCAGAATGATGGAAGTTTTGAGAGAAGCGCCGTGTGCCATACACGATTGGCCTTCGCTTTAGATAGCCGCCGCCCATCTATCTGTTAGGTGTACCAGAAGATCGCCCGCCGAAAAACCATGGCGAAAGCCGTACTGTCGGTCGTTTATCAACTGGTGACCCTCTAAGTATACCAAGATCTGTCAGTTAATTATGCTCGCCATGATTTTGGGAGGTAATAGCAATAGGCCTCTAGTTAGCCTGTTCTGAACCGTCTCCTTTTTTTGAATCGGATGGACAAGTGCTAACTTGCAAGAGTTCGGGACTATGCCTTTTGAATACGAGTGCCGGAATAAACGCCTTAGCACCAGCTTCAACTTATAAGCACGATGGGAGAAATGCCATCCGGCCCGCTCGACTTTTATACGTCCAACGAAGGTGAGGCCTTACCATTCAAATAATAATATCAGAAGGGCCACAACTTGATTCGTGGCGTCACGGAGTGCTGCCTGATGTACTAGTACTGCTATAAATACTCACACTCTTTAATTTACCCGGTAGGAGCAACGTCATTCGCAGCGTGTAAAGCGGCAATGCGGCCGCTACCCGCACGGTCCGCATTCTGTCTGATATGTGCTTTATGTTTGTGACAGACATGTGCGCTGCGATGCTTCTCAGCGATCTTCCCCGAGGAATCAACATGAAGAACGTTAAGCCAGGAGTGGAATAATTGATTTCTAATGCCTAGAAAGAAATTCAAACGGTTTAACGAAAGAACAAAATATTGGTGAGATAATGCTTTTTCTTAACAAGATATCACCACGAGGCATGACTCATGGCAGGCTCTCCTTCAAATAGCTTGTAATTCTATACAGTTATCTGTTATATCATTATCGATTGGTTAGTCTACCAGTCACTTTTAATAAGTAGCAAGGGCAGTGAAATCATATAAAACATGGAAAGATTTCTGACGCTTTAAAATAGCGTAACGTAAATATAGCATAAAAGTATAGGTACCATTAGTCGGCAAACAGTACCGGCAAGCGGATCAGCTCGGTTAGGCGAGTGGGTACGATCGGATCCTGGTCGGACGGGATTTTAAAAACAGATAAAACAATGATTTAATAGTAGATTTTACAACGAGTGCACAAAACAACCCATTTTTATCCGAGAATTTTAGCAGCCCGAGCCGAAGGCGAGGCGATAACATGGACATTTTTAACAATTTTAGCAAATTTGAAGAAATTAATAAACGCACGAAAGAACAAAACCTGTTTCCCGCCGCTTTTTTTTTAAACTTACGACATTGATATTAGGCTTGGGCTCCAGACATTATAGGAGTTACAAAGCTCTTTTTTTAACATTCCTACCGAGATGCTGAGATATGTTCATATGCGAACGGTGGTTCATTTCCGCGACCGAATTTATTAGTTAAACTTTTGTATCACCCGAAATAATAAAGGAAAGTTTCTTTTTATGTCAATAAATGAATACGAGAAGACGATCCGATAAATCCAAAATAATGTCAAGCGTATGTCATCAATAACAGTGTCGGAACACAATACAGAACGACCTAAGATAGGTTTATTATATTATGATATGACTCCGATGTGATGTTTCTATTGCGCCTGTCATTATAAGAGCAATAGAAGAGTAGATAAAATTGTCTTATCTTCAATTTATTTATATCATTAATTTCGTAATCAGCTAGGCACTGTAAAAATAATCATTGTTCAACATCTACTCGGTAGCACGCGAAATCCGAATCTATAAATAACGAAAAACGAAAGCACTGTTTCGAAATAAAAAAATAGTTAGGCTAGTTTTGTACCGTACTGTTTTATACCGCTTTTAAAGCTTCGCATCTTTCAGGCTTCCCTAGACGGCATTGTTATTTTTTTTTTGTGAAGAATGAGTGAAGATTCAGCTTATTTTTTTTAAAACCGTCCTTGGACTTTGCAAGCTTCTACAAATGATCACAAGGCCCGAACTATCCAAGACTTCCAGACTTTATAAGAACTGAAGACTGGCTCTCGTCTAGACTAAATTTACAGTTAGTTTTAGAAGACATACCCTGCTCTAAACGATACGTCGTCACCTCTTAAGAAAACCCTAGAACATACATGTAGGTAGTGACTAAATTTCCCATGGAAAAAGTGGGTAAATAGATAAATTTGTGTCCAGACACTGTAAAGTTATAATGCTACATATGTAACAAATAATGTACGTGTCGACAGAACATTGACCAGATTTAAACAATTGAAGTATAAAGTTTCATGATATGACGGGGGGCGGTGGGTATATCAAATATCCAATTTTGTTAACAAGACTATAGTGGTTTTGATTCAATATGTCACCGACGATGCAACTGTGTGGTGTGTTCATAAGTGTAATACTGGCGGTGACAGCGCCGCGCGCAATCATAGCAGACTGCCCAGAAACCGATCCAGAACGGCATCAAGAAGGAAACCTCCACCATGATCTTTTAAATTGCGGCTACAACCCGGACTACCGACCAGTCAAGGACCACAACACCCCAGTAACGGTAAAGATTCGTTTTGCTTTAAAGTACATAAGCTTTGACTCTCTAGAAGAAACGGTTACTCTTCATAGTTGGGTGGCAATGAGTTGGAAAGATGAGTATTTGAAATGGACTCCTTCAGACTACGGTGGCATAAAGGAGATTCAAGTGGAGAGCCACGAAATTTGGACTCCTCGAATGGCTTTATTTAATGCCGATGCAAGTTTGTATCAATCAGATTCTATTTACACCACTTGCTTGGTTACGGAGGAAGGCACGGTGACCTGTGTACCTCAGATGGCACATTCAGGAATTTGTCGCACGTATCTTCGGAGCTGGCCTTTCGATGTCCAAAACTGTAGCCTTTACTTTGGCTCGTGGATGCATAAAGGAGAACAAATAAATTTTACATTTTATAAAACAAAACCAGTTATTGTGGATGATTACCAAGATGGGCCCGGTTGGAAATTAATAAATACTGCACACGAACGATTGCCAGGAGCCTACGGATGTTGTCCAAACAGCACCTATCCGATGCTGAAGTATACTTTCACATTAAAAAGAGAAGCTGCCGGGCCGGCCGCAATCGTTGTCGTCCCGTCTGTAGTGATAGTGCTAATTACACTAATTTCACTATTGCTGGATATAAAAGACTGTACAAGACTTTTGTTGCTATGTTTCAGTCTCTATGGACATTTTATGTTCCTGACAGAAATCGGATTTGACATTCCGAAACACAGCTCAGATACTCCAATCATTTTATTGTTCGTGAGGGATTCAATGATAATAAATTTGGCAGCAATTTTGGTAACATTGCTGTTAATGTCTTTTAGAAGGAAAGTTGTAGCGGCACCTGTCTGGATTGTATCTTTCAATAGATTGCTACAAAGTGGACCTGCAAGATATGTTGTATTTACAGAATTTGATCCCAGTGAAACTACAGAAGTGAAAGTTCTTACCGAAGACAACACTAATGAAGAAAAAACAAATGTGAACGCAGACTGGATACATTTAGCGAATTTCTTAAACAGCTGTGTTTTTATCATAGCTATAATAGCTTACTTTGTATTAGTGTGTACCTATATTCCTCGAGATGATTATTAATAAGTCTTTTTACTTGGATAATTTCACAATAAATAAAATTAGAACTATATGCTGGGCCTTATTTATATGCCTACTTACTTCAGCATCCCATTCAGTGAGGTCGGCGTATCGCATTATATCATTTATCCGTATCATTCGTGTGGTTCTGTTGGGTGCTCCGTCAGCATCTCGGAATGGGTAAGAGTCGTTCAACAGCGTGGGTGAGGCGCGCCACCGCGGCCGCACGTACATGCTCGTCATGAGCACCGCACAAATTCCATTCGATAGATCTTCCTCATCAAAAGTATCACGCATTGCTCCACCCGAATCAACTTCTATCTGTTTTAAATATACAGTAACACGCATTACTTTTTTTGTAGAAACAGCCTGCTTACTTTGTGTGGAGCGCACCCGGGCGTAGCATCGTACGGGCCGCTGCGAACAAATAAAGGGCAGTAGCTTATCGCACCATTGCAATACAGGGGCTAAATACGGTCCTTAACTTGTGTTTAGGACTGGCTGGAGCCGAGATGTCCACGATATAAGATCAATACCACGCAAGCTTCCACAAGACGAGATAAATTGAAAGCCCTTGGTAAGAAATTACCTTCCACTCAACAAAATTTCGTAGAGCTCCGATATTATTTAAGCTAATAATTTATAATGGACAATTATGTTAATTTTGTTAAATATCTGTTGGCGCATGATGTCAGTACGAGTATAATCGCCACGGAGATATTTCACATCTAGCAGGCGTTCCGTGACGGACAACTTTATATTGTGACACTTTCTTATGTGGGTATTTACCACAACAATTGCCAATAACATATCTCACTTTGAGATTTGAATGTTCCACGAGTTTAACATTTTAGTTATTTAATATTTCAATGTCAAATTCCCACTCGCCATCAAGTCTCTTGCATATTTCAGTATAATCTAACTGCGGAAATTCTTCCTGCGGCCATATGAATCTACCCAGCAACAAATTCAAATAATTTATTCAAAATAGGATGTGATATCACTTATTGAAAGTCAGCTACTACCACCAATTTCAAAAAGTATGTCTCAGATCTGAGAAGAACGAGCGCAACAAACTCAGCAGGCTTCTTTTTATTTCATAAAAAATATGGATACAAAGTAATATCGTACAATTAAATTCATTATTTAATAGCCTGAGGCCGGTCGCTCTGTGTCTGTGGTATCATTAAGAAAGTTATTTATGTTTTAGTAAGCTTTACCACACAAACGTTTTTAAACAATTCTTTTGAATATCGTTATACATTGTTTTCAACATTTTCTGGGATCTTGTTGTAAAAGCAAATACATCGCTCCACAAAAGACTTACTAACTCGACTTAGACGAGTAGTAGGCATTATAATTTTGTGTCTGTTCCTGGTGTTAACTACTAACGGTGGTGTTTCTAGGGAATTCACGTATGTGCCTATGTACATACATAACATTATCAAGAACATATTGAGAAGAAACAGTCAAGATGTTAATTTCTTTAAATTTTACTCTCAATGATTCTTTAGGAACTAGTTTATAAATAGCGCGAATACCCCTCTCACAAATATTGTTTTCATATCGACAGCGTTGCACCATAGCAATAAACCATAGGACATAATACTATGGAAATAACTAAAGTAAACTGGTCGCGCCGTATCTATGTCAGTTAATTGTCAAATCTTATTAACCGCGAATGCTGCAGAACTAAGTCTGTTCGCCAATCCTTCGATATGGGGGCCCCATTTATAATTTGGAATCCAGAATATAGCAGGTTCCACCGGTTTTATCACCTCTCCGTTTAACAAAACTCTTGCAACTACATTTTTGAAATTTGGTACGGTAAATTTTATATATTTCGTTTTCTTGCTATTTAACATAAGTTATTAGCGCTAAACCAGTACAAGGTGTCAGATAGAATATCGTTTACTTCGTCATAAGTAACTTGGATTCTTTTCATTTTAAATATCAGTGAAGTGTCGTCCGCAAACAATACTACTTCGTTTTTTCTATAAGATTAGGATGATCATTTATATAGATAAGGAAGAGGAACGGTCCAAGACTAGACCCTTGTGGTACCCTCATACTGAGAGCAGTCTCAGGAGATCTCCTGCCATTCACATCTACCTTCTAAATTCCATTGTTAGATATGAAATCAGAATATCGTGCGCAGCTCCTTAAATGCCATAGTGACTTAGCTTCCTACCCAGCGTTGAATGTTGAACACAATCAAAAGCCTTAGATAAATCATAAAAGATGCCAAAAGATCGCTTCTTGAACGTAATGTTGCAAGTTTAGTCGTACTGGCAAGCTTAGTGCCTAGACTCTATCAGTCGTGCTTGCTGGGGAACTTGTATAATTATGTCCCGGAAGTCGTAAGTCCAACGGATAATTGTCCTTTTTCGAATTAGGATCTGCCATTTCGGTCAAATCTCCACGTGGAATACTATAATTGCATAGAGGTCAACCGCACTGCGTGCGTAGCAATAGCATGAACCTTGTGACATGAATGACTCACGCAGTCACTTTACCAAGCAGTTGTCAGTTTGAAAACGGAATTTTGATTTTTAATGTCTCACATGCAGTACTTACACATTGACAAATGAAAATTGGTCGCGGATTACAGAGTTGTCAGGTCTGAATGCTATTATATTCTGTCTAAGATATCAAGTGTGTTTTGCCACTGTCTATATAATTGTACTTTTTATAAGAGACGAAAATATACACCTAATAACAGACTACTTATTGAGACGCCATGGTCTTGCCTTTCGCAGTAGAGATCCACGTCGAATTTTTGGAAAGTATCTCGGTATAAAAGTGCAGGTCCCCCAAATGATGGTAAATCATTGTTAATCAGATGACGTCCGAACACTAGACACTATAATATTCCAATGATATTTTGTAATATAAGTAGGTACTACTAACATAGACGAAACGTAAAGTAGATGTTAAACAATTTTTTAATACAATTCTTCATATTCAAATAGGCACACATATATTTATTCAAAATATTACTTTAAATCACTTATTGAACACAAAACCTACTTACTACGGTTTCACAATTTATGTCAGAGTTCTGAGAAAAATGAACGAGAGAAATTTAGAAAAGGAGATCCCTTTTTAAATAAAATTTATTAATTAAATGTGGTACCTATCATTAAAAATGTAATTTATGTATGTTATAGTAACCTTTACCACACAGACATTTGTTCTTTTGAATTGTGAAACATTTTTTTGTACATTTTCTGGGATCCTGTTGTAAAAACATATATACACAATGCTCAACAAAAGACTTACTAACTCCACTTAAAATTATTAAGTATAATATAAGTCCAATCTGCTTTCTTTTATATTAAAAATGTAGTAAACATTAACGGCCTTATTTAAACCAACCAAACCTACTTAGTTTAGTTTATTAAAATAAACTTGGTATAAATTTATACCAGAGAAGAAACCAAGAATATGCAAACTGTTGACTATATCGGTGACAACACTGTCAACTACAATGATAATTCTGAAGTTTTCCGAATATCGAGCAGCCTTCAAATAAACGCGGGAAACGTTATACGTCCGATTAAACCACTCTTATGCAAAATGTCTATTTGTAAACATTTTGCAAATTCTTGGTTTATTCTTTTTTTATTTATTTATTCAAGGTCCACTAATACAGAATACACAAGACAATTCATAAGATTATCACTTATTTTTAAAGTGAAGCGACGTGCGGATATTGATGACGAGGTAAGCAATGCACTCTTAAAGATAGTGCGTTGGTTTGAGACTAATAATCTGCACTTAAACAGTAAAAAAACAAAGTGTTTACGGTTCATTACACCAAACACAGCGGAGGTACAAACCAACGTACTTATAAATGACCAGAGATTGGAACTTGTGGACACTACGGTCTTCTTGGGTATCACGTTAGATAAAAAGCTTCAGTGGGGTCCACATATTACCCATCTAGCAGATAGACTCAGCTCTGCGGCATATGCAGTTAGAAAGATTAGAGAGTACACGAATGTTGCGACCGCTAGATTAGTGTACTTTAGTTATTTTCACAGCATCATGACGTACGGTATATTACTATGGGGTCATGCTATAGTGATACATTAATATTGTTTTTTTGCACTGCAAAAGAGAGCTGTTCGTGCTATATATCAGCTTGGTTATAGACAGTCTCTCAAAGAAAAATTTAAAGAAATAAATATTATGACTGTTCATTGTCAGTACATTTATGAAATTATAATATATGTTCACAAAAATCGTCACCTTTTTGCTCGTAATAGTGATTTTCATTATTATAACACTAGAAATAAGGGATTGCTTGTAACTAATTCTAGTAGGCTTCATAAGATACATAACAGCTTTAAGGGTAAATGTATACACTTCTACAATAAAGTCCCAGCCACTGTTCAGGCATTATCTATAAATAAATTTAAAACTTTTATAAAAAAATGGCTCTGTGGTAAATCCTATTACTCCACTGCTGAATATCTAAATGATCGGACAGCCTGGGACTAGATTGTGATTATTTTATAGCGATAGAAATGACTGTACAATATTGTATATTTTTATTGAAAAGAGCGCAAAAAAAAAAGAATGCTGGAAGAGTTTCTTGCGGCTCTTCTTCTCTCTCAGAGCGCCATTTGTTTCCGAAGCGGTAGTAGTATAAGAAATGACATCAAAAAGAATTCTAAAGGAATCATTTTTGAGAAAATAAAATGCCTTTTGTAAGTTTGTAAATAAATGTTATAACATAAATTTCAAAAATCGTGTTCCTGCAATTACAGGTGAACACATCATGCACATAAACATACAAACAATTTAGTTCTTAATTATATAAAAGTAAATTGAAGTCCTATAACTCTATTCTCAGGTATAGATTTATACCAAATTTATTAATACGGCTGAAAATGTAGGTAGATATTGTACAGGTATAATAAAAAAGATTACCATGTGGTTTAGTTTTTGCATTATAGCTTCAGTTGTTTCGTTTACGTCTATGTGATTTACTTTGAGTCGTAAAGCTGAAGCTGGTCCTCGGGTGAATTCATCACTAAGTTCCAAGCCCCTCGGCAGAACTATTCTCATCGCCCACCGAAATGTGAAGTCCTTACTCGTACCAGGCAGCCATGACGTGATAGTGCTTAAAGCTTTTGTTTTTATCTAATAAACATTATACAAAGTCAGGACGTAAAAAAAAATGGATATATTATGTCTTTCGCCAAGATGTGCAGTAACTGGTGGGTACCTGATCAGATACGTGGAATCCTGACGTTTTATCAATTTCCTTCCTCGTGGCTGGATCAACCTCAGTCGATATGGCGATTAAAGCTATTTGTAAAAACAGTCCAGACAAAACAAAACTAATTCCATTCTGTCTCCTATCAGGAGGACTAATTGAAGATAGCTTGGCAAAAGTTGTCTGAAAATATTTCGCATTTCTTCAGATTTGTTACAAATATATTAAAACATAAACATATCAGTTCATAAGTACTTACTGAATAAAACACTCTTTCAAGATGATCTAAGGTATGCAAGAACTTGTGTATATTGTAAGAAGAGGGAAGATTTAAACCAGTTAGGTTCTTGTTATTTTGTACATTTTCATTCAGCGAGAGGTTTATAGCCAACCCCGGTCTTGATTTATTTATTAATGCTAAACTGTGCGTCCTGTCCTCATTATTTGTCCGAAAACCTTCGCGACTATTGCCCAACTGTGTGATCTTTGATGCATAATGAAAAGGTTTTGGAAAATTATTATATTTACTGAGATATCCAAAAGTTGGTACCGTGGCAAAATTTGTGTTTTGTAAATTACCAATAAGCGATGTGGTTTTCGCAGCGCCCGAGTATAGAGATCTGGGCTTGCTTTCTGGACATGACCCCCATTTATTATTCAACCAGCAGTATGTTATCATTTTTGAGGGTAGAGTATATTTTTCTGTCATGGGAGCCAATAAATTGATGGGAACGCTATAGGATAGAACTACAACAATAGTGTGTAGAAGCAAATAGCATGAAGGACATTCAAAACGCGTCATGCTCGATCGGTAAGCAATCATTTATTGTTCACAATTAATTAGTTTCACTTGCCAATCGCAGCACTCACTCGACACACACAGATGTAACACATCGATGACGGGTGACGCTCTGTGACCAATACTTTATCTGCAGAACATTGTTGTGTGAATTATAAATACTGTACACCACACCACCAACATGATCGAGGTAGCTAAACGGACTGGTTAACATTGCAGACTTTTAATAACTAACTGCCTTGTATTGTTTAAGTGTGACTTTAATTTATTAATGAAACAAATTAACAGTCCGTGTTTAATTTACTTAATTAGCAATATATCACAAGTCTGCATTAATACGACTTTAGCATCAAAATATGCTTCACAGTTGATTCGAACTATAAAAACGATCTGTGGCTTATCTTTTGCACGTTCATTTGATCATATTTAGCTTTGATGAAGATGATTGCTGTTTTGAAACAAACTTAATCACGAATCACTCAATAATATTCTAATGTACCAGTCGGCTGCTTGGCACAGGATGCCGCCTAGATTATGGGTACCACAACGGCGCCTATTTCTGCCGTGAAGCAGTAATGTGTAAACATTAATGTGTATTGCTCTGAGGGGCGCCGTAGCTAGTGATATTACTGGGCAAATGAGACTTAACATCTTGTCTCAAGGTGACGAGCGCAATTGCAGTGCCGCTCAGAATTTTAGGGTTTATCAAAAATCCTGAGCGGCAATGCATTGTAATGGGCATGGCGTATCAATTACCATCAGCTCCAGGTCTTGCTCGTCTCGTCCCGTATTTTCATAAAAAATAACTTGAAGGCCGTAAGAAGAATCGACAGTAAGAAAAAAAAATCGTCCAAAGACAAATATTATTTTGTTAAGATGTTTTTTTAATATTATATATAGTTGGGTGTTATTGTTCATTGTGAAAAAGTTTCTAGATTATCTTATTTAACATACAATAATGCCTATATCAGCACCAGGGACAGATGAAATGCAGCAATGTCTACTAGTGAGGTATAGAATATGGTAAAAGTAACAGATAAATTAAAATAAACGTTAACGAAAACATACCAACAACATTTTTTAGTATACAACGAGTAATTAATACGTATAATATGCAAGTATACAAAAAAAACGAAAATAACGAATAAAAAATTTAATATAAAAATTTATAAAGCTGACGGTGTCTATAAGTGAGACATTCTGTTTTCGAATCGCACAAACTAACATAAATAATATAAATCTAAAATCATTAAAATTATTGCATATTGCAGAAGATGTCTTAAAGATATTTTTTATATCCAGCCATCTCTTCGCTTGGCGATCTCAAGACACTCCAGAAGTATTGCATTCGTTTAACGTTTATTATAGCTATAAACGGATGATCAGCAACGAACTCTTCTGTTAATTCTTCTGATAGCGGTACAAGTCCGCCCGCTGCAAAACGCATTGAAATTTAATATTGGACTCGATAGTTGGGGAGGAGCTTTTTACACTTCTACGGTTATAACATTGATAGAGTTAGTGCGACACAACATGTCGCATCTCAGTTGCTGTTAATACATTCACTGCTAACCTCAGAAAGGGAAATCACTGCTGTGCAGCATTTGTAAATGTCTTACCGATAGTGCGGACACACGCCTAGCTACTATAAGTGTCTTTTTTACACAATTCTTTTAAAAACCATGAAAAATTGTTTTATGCTAGAAAAAATTACAAAAGAAATACCTTTTTAAAGATTAGAACATATATGTTTGATTTACTAACATACAAACATGCATAATTATATATTCTTTCAGTGACGCCTGCAGATATTACCTACGACCCCCATTTGACACGGTATTGGTATACTTTCTGGATTCTTTGACCCGCATCCATCCGATTCATACCAGCAGTCAAATATCGTGATATTTTGACCATGACATATCGATGTTCTACCCAGTACTCTCCTATTAACTCTATATTCTGAATGCAAACAATTCAGTCAAGCAACTTAGGTGCGCGGGCGAAGTACTTAGTGCCCATTGGTCAGATTGTAATCAGAACATCCTAATTGCCAATGTTTATGGTAGCACTAGACTTCGGGAATTGGATATCTATTTTAATTAATTAATATTTAATTCTCGAAGTCTGGCTTCTACGGTGACTACAGAATACCAGCGATGAGTTCAATTTTGGTTCTTCAATGTCTTTTTAGTAGTTATAAGATTTCAGTAGACTATTTGAACCAAATCAACGTTTTAATTATTAAATTATAATTAGTTAGGTACCTACTTATAACCATAACAAATCGTTAACAATCGTTATTTTATGTAAATCCAAAGGAGCAACAAAGCTTTCGCCCCTTTCGAAGCGTTTGTGTGGTTGATGCAGCATCTTGGAAGGGACATCTTCGATCTGTTTGTAAAACGTGGAAAAAAAGGTCGAGTTTTCAATCATTTCTATCCTCTAGAGATTTTCTCTATACTGATTCAAAGCAATCTGATATCCACGGACGAGTAAAAAAAGGACTCCGCTCCGTGATATTAACACGTGAAGCACCGTTATGCTAGTGTGTGTGCGGTTACGGGGGATACTAGTTACACAATTTTTTCTCTCTTGAATAATCAAATATGGCCACAAATACTTATATAGTATGATTCTTACACGTTTTCACAACGCACGACGGCATTTTTAAAATATTTTATTGAGACGCAAACTGATCCGTCACAGACGATGACAATTATCAGAATGGCCGCCTATCGGCTATGTATTATTTACACGTTAATCGGCTTGATTTGGTGCTACACTGTTATGTAAGGTGACACGGAGTCCTTATTTTTTTACTAGTCCGTGTCTGATATCATGTTTAATCGGGCTATTGTAAAACTGGCCATTCAAGGACCGTTTCTCTTGACCACAAATCGATACATATAATATTTTGAGCACGTTCACAGGCGCTTGTCTATAGTTGATGAGTGATGTGTTTTGTAGTTGAACAACAATTGTTGCTCAGTCCACAATAAAAAAATAAACAATAACTCCCATAACTGTCTTTTCACATGTATACGGTCACGGCACGGTCAAAACAACGATATACGTTATTTTGAGTTAAAACATTTGTGTACAACCAGATTATAATTGTTAATAATCTTAGATTAAGGGTTGATCTCCGCTTCGCTTGAGTTTGTTGCGCCCGTTCTTCTCAGGCCTGAGCCATTCATTTTGGAATGGGTGGTAGTTTATTTGACTTTCAATAAGTGATTTCACATCATATTTTGAATAAAAACATTTGAATTTGCCCCAACAAGATTCCGCACTACCTTATAACGGCAACTATTAGACGCTTGTGTGCGTGGAATATTGACAGTCAATGGCATCTTTAAAATGTTGTAACTTACGCTTCGTTTTATTTTACATTGAAATTAATAAAATACAAAACACTTATTGATGATATGTGATCCCAGTGTCTTTCATATTTCTTGTAGTACTATTTTTCTAATGTTCTACTACGCTTCCCAACCTTTTAGTTGCAATTTTTAGCAAGTTTTAAACATGTGGCACGTCAACGTCAAACATTATTCGAGACTGGCTCGAGTACGCCCACTAGGGGCGTAGTATTAGTTGCCGCACTTGGCGACTACGCCTGCGGTATCTAGCTGGAGCGCAGTGGAGACCAATCCATATTATATTCCTTTATATGGGGACTTATTTACTACTGAACAACATAAAATAAGTAACTAGGTACCATAATTATTAAATCTTTTAATATTTATTCAAAATAGAGTTTTAGAGCATTTATTGAACGTCAAAATCTACTCGAAACCCATTCGAAAACATATGCTGCAGACCCGAGAAGGGCGCAACAATTTATTATATTTTTATTTAATAGCCGGAGGGCGGTCGCTCCATTCCCAATCTGTGGCATCATTAAGAAAGTCATTTATGTTATAGTAACCTTTACCACACAAACGTTGTATATTAGATTTAGATTCACTTGGAATTGAATCTTTGAACACGAATTTCTCACACCATAAAATGTCGGGTCGAATTGAAACTTCTTTTGTTGAATAAAAATTTTAAGCTATTTGTAATTTGAAAGTGATAAGCCTCACTTCTGGGATTAATTACACTTATTTTGTTAACAACATTTATGAAGGATGCGGGGCTCGATCCCGCGACCTTCTGGCGTTCCTGGCTAGCGCACTTCCACTGAGCAAACCGTTGGAGTGATGTAACGTTCATAAATCATGATTGTTCGCGCTCGGACGGAACGCGAGAGGTTCGACTCCGGCATCGTTCATAAATTTTATTTACAAATTTAATTTGTGTAACAATTTAAATTTTTAAAAACCCCACAATCAACAATTCTTTTGGTTTCTTTTTTCATTAGTCTAAGCATTTCCATTCATCATTAGTTATTGATATAACTTGAAGAAGTTGGAAGAGTCCTTTGTCAATAGACAAACAGATACTGATAGATACTTAGTTAAAGATAGTATGTAAGTATATATGTAAATGATACTATCAGAATTACTTCTATTGCTTTGAAAGCTGTTATGTGTATGACTTGATGTAAATAAAAAACACATTTGAATAGTAAATAATTTATTCATTATATAAAAATAATACTTTTTAACGTTAATTGCACTTTGTACTGTATCATAATATATTCAGTAAAACAAACGAATAATTTATAAAGCACCACAATATAATTCTACAAATAAATGCATGCATCTTCTCATAAAATTATGTTTTAATTTTAAACAAAACGGATGTTGGTGGTAACATGTGTTACTGTTTGAACTATGAGTGTGGTCGGAACGCGGCGGTGAAGTATACCACATTGTCCACGAGGACTGCTGCTAGGAAGGGCCGGTTCGCTCGGAAGTGGTACACTGGCTCTTCACCCACCATGGCCGAGCACATCATGATACCCATCGCTGGAACAACAACCATCGTCTACGTACTCATGTCTCTGACCGCTGGCGTTAATTCGCGGACATTAAAGTAATATTCTCTTTGAATTACCCGAGTTTTTACATTATATTTTTGAGAAGACGGTCTTAGATCCAATAATCTCTAAATTAAAACCCACAACTACACAGAACAAAAGAGTAGAAGAACAATGTCAGTAAATTATGCCAAACACCATCTGTCTGCAGCATTTGAAAGTGAACAAACCACAAATAATAAGCATGAATATTAATTACATTCGCACATTTAAACCAAGAAAACAATTCAAGCATGTGATTTATTGTTCAATATCAGAACATTGGTCTGACATTGACGAGCAACATTCACGTGTGACAACAGTCTGTTTGACGACGCGGACGGCCCGTTCCGTAGCGAAACGACACACAAGCAGCCTTATATAATAGCCCACACACACGATCGGATTTGGTTCGGCCGAACCATCGGTCGCGGTCTGGTTGCGGATCAGATGGCATGTCGCATTGTACATAACACAAAATTATTATGATTATTACCGTCTGCACCGTACCGAGTACGACGCTGGATCAATTAGTGCAAGGCGTCCACCCAGATTGGAGCAACTTCTCTACATTGGCACATGAAATAAATTTGCATTGAAAGTGCTGCCACCTATTCTATTAGGTACGCTGCAACTTCACCACGATGGCGACAATTTATTTAATTACATACATGATAGATGGAGCTAGTGATAGCAAAAAAACTCACTTAACTTATAAAAAGACTTGACTATCGTGTTGTAATCATTGAATGGCTCACCTTATTTAAAGGTGACTGTTGAACTTAATAAACGAATAATAAATTCCATCTACACAAAACAAACATCAATATGCATTCAATACGGTCTACAACAATAGTAAAAAGTAATAACTATAAACATAATTAGCGCCATCTAGCGACGGTACGCTAAGAGCGTAAAAATAACGCAGCGCCATCTCTTGGCCTGGGTACACTTATTTTACCAAATTAAACATGAGTTGCACATCTATCTCTAGAATATAGTGCTAATATAATATAAATATATTATCTATGCGTCCACCCACGCGCACCGTCCGATGGTCCGACCGTACCAAATTTGACCATGTGTTGAGGCTATTATCCATGATTTTAATTTGTCAAGTCAGTTCACCGCCGCGGTCACCAGCCACACAGTGCAGTTACGATGTGTTCGTGCGTTGCGACCAACTACAATATTCGTGTAAGCGTTCCAAGCAACATATTAGTAAGACAACCACGCTGTGATAAACATAATTATTATTATTCGAATATATTGAACAGATAACATTCGGTTGTCACAACACACCTTAATCACAAGTAAAGCATAATCCAATTATAAAACAACAATAGGGTTTTATAAAACAGAAGGACGAACAAATGTGTCCAGTGCCACACTGGTCACATTTGGCCATTGGTAAGTGGTCACCGCGCACCACGCTCTGTAGTGAATTCTCATTTCGAAAAATCTCGTTAGGAATAACAAGATTGTTGTCTCCTTTCAAAGTGAACTACTTAACTAGTGTTATAACTAGAGACGGCATTATATGCAAATGCATATTTAGTACCTATTCAGCGGTAGTTGCATATTTTAGAAAAAAAAAAATATTATGCTCGATCTCGCCCATCGTTCGATGCTTTTCATAGTACGCCCAAACATTACACTCAAAAAATTCTGCCCAGAATCCTCAGTAGACGCAGAACGCTCCTTTTCCGCTTACAAAAATTTATTAAGGCGAAGAGTAAGCAGAAAACACGCAAACATGGTGTTTTTAGACAAGTTTTGTGGTGAAAGTATAGCATTTCGGGCTATGAACACTACTTAATCCTGTTACACATATCCTTAAGTCTTATTTGTAGGTTGCTAATGCTTGCAGTTGGTTATAGTTAACACTGCCGAGCCTTTTTGAACAACCACTTTTCTTTGCAGTTAAACAAGTTTTTTGGCATGGCGTGACGCATTTTTTTGGTACTTCTCTCAGAAAAGTTATTCTTATAGCTTGTACTTTTTTGTGTAGGTTCATTTATTCAGATTGGTAGTGAATAACGAGGATTGTAAGCATATAAAGTGTTTTCCACCCATGAATTTTGAAAATGTTGGCTTTGTTACATAGATGGCGGGCCGGCAGCTGTGAACTCATATCGCTCAAGGTCGCTGACATTTAGTGTCGCCTTAAGCGATCATAGACACAATTTGTCTACAGAACATTTAGAACAGTACTTAGTAGCAGATATTTTTAAAGGTAAATCTTAAATTTATTTTTAAAGGTAATTGTTACCTAAGTAGGTATATCTTGTAATAGTTTCTTTCACAAATACGACTGTCAGTACAAGCCTTTATAAAATAAAATAAAAATATGACTTTTTATTTTTTCCTGTTCAATTGTATGCATATTTTGGCCCTTCGTATGGATTTTCGTGCATATTTTAGTTATTTTACTTGCATATTTTGGGCATTTTTTGTAGCATATAATCCGGTCTCTAGTTATAACGCTTACAGCAATTATTATTTCGACTTAGTCGGTTAAAAATGAAATGGTACATTTTTTTAAAAATGTAAACTTTATAACTAATACACAATACTTTCAAAATGCCGTAAAAACATCTATAAAAAAGGTGAAATATATAATATCACAAAAATGTACCTACATTAATCAGATTTGACAGGCACACCAACTATATAATATAAATAATTGTGATTCGATATAACATAATATGTAATATAATGTATAAACATATGTGTGTGTAGTACATCGACCTATAGCCCAGTAGACTCCTAACATTTAGTAAAATGCAATGCAAACAATTCTTTTTACCCAAGCGAGGTCAGTGGGCGCGAAATAAGTCAGGTAATTTAACATCGTTAATTTATTGTTAATATATATTATTAATAAATTTTATAAGTTATGTGTGTTCCTAATATTCCTTTAAGATTTAAGTTGTCTCCGGGTTTCAGGGTCGATGTGTTAACACGTTGAGAGGCGGAGCTCGCTGGAGTCAGTTGGGGCCGCGGTAGACGCCGGTGAAGAGAGGGGCTCGCTCGCTGGTGAAGATGGTGTAGGAGAAGGAGCGGTCGGCGCGGAAGGTCGGTGATGACATGGGCGCGCATCGCATCATCAACACCATGCCTGCGAACCATGGCATACGTGCAGGCGACAGAGTACAACTCCCACATTTTCAAATGTTAAATTAATTTTTTCAGTGTCACTATTAACGACAGGGACTGAGGAAATTAGTTGCTCAGAACTGTATTCATATCGATATCAAGCTATATAATTCTTATTCCAAATTTCTAAATGTAACATTGAAAATGTTCGTAACACATATAAACTATCGACCGTACACGACCGACGACTACACGTTAAGATACCTAATGGTCATCAATTCTTTATGAACATCAGAAGAATGTGGTTTCCGGGCTCAAAGGTTGTCCACACTATTTGGGAAGGAGCTTGAAACCCACATAATGTGTCATCTATTATAATAATAATATGTTAAATATTCTAAACTTATATAAGAAGACTTACAACATCTGTTAAATATTCTATAAAATTCAGGTTTTTGAATAATCGTTCTACATTCATATTACTAAGCTGTCTCACACTGGCACAATTACACTTGTGTAATATCAAGTACATTATTATTTATTAAGACAGTGAGCTAAAAAATATGTTTTCAATACAGTTGTTACATGGCGGACTTTCAGAGGCTTTCACTATTCGATAATTAAATCTTTCGCGCGGTCGTGACTTTCCGTTACTCGGGGTATGTTCCGATATGCACTGCGACCACTGTACAGTGTGACGTCAATTTAGTATACTGTGAAGCCGTTCCTTTATAGCCGGTTATACTGGTTACTATTTAAATCGGAACGCAATCCCGTATACTCTCAGCCGCATTTTTTGACGCAGCATTCAAATGAGTGTAGTTAATTTTTCGAGTTCATTAAAAAAAACTGTTGTTGGAGTGTAACTGCCAAATTAAAATTATTTGGGATTAAACTGTAGGTATTGTTTATAAAACGTTAGGCACTTGAGTGGTTTTGACTGATCACGTGATCAAAGTACCGCGAGTACCTTACCTCGAAAACGCCAGTGCTCACAGTAGAATATGGCGGCGATTTATGACATCATATATTTCCCTAGGGTACTGCGGCAGTATACTGGCAGTATATAACGGAACGAATTTTTTACAGTGATAGCACTGTGCAGTGCTCGCAGTGCATATCGGAACATACCCTCGATCATTACTTTTGCAGTTTAGTTTTAAATATGCTTAAGTCAAATTAAAAAGTTTAGTAGCAAGGAGTTTTCATACATAGAATAAAATCGGATATAATTTATACAGAAAAAAATGAATTTCCAAAATTCCTTTAAATGTTTGTGGTAAAGCCATCCCTTTTGTTAATCTAATTTAATGTAATATATATATATTACTTGACACGTTGTTTGTCCGCGATGAAGACCTAAACTAATAATCGAATTTAAATGGGGATTACTTCATGAAGTGCAGTTTAGTCCAACTTGAGAGATAGGATATTTTTATTTCGATTTGGGACCCATAATTATTTTTATTTCCAATATTTCTTTTTGTATGGACATATTTTCTGTGAGAGAATTTATTGACGCACAGTTTGACAGTTCTGCTGTGAAACAATTTCATTATAATAACAGGGAGCATTTCTTACGAAATAATTCTAGATGTTTTGAGATATTATTGGCAAATCTATAAAACTTTTTTTTAAATTATCTACAGAACAACGTCTGTCTGGTCAGCTAGTAAGTATATATACGGTTATACCGAAGTAACCTCCCCCCTTCCCGCACTCTTTCGCGCGTCCTTCGACATGCCTACATTAATCGTCTAAGTGTTACCGTGAATGAAGGTCGATTCACGCTTGCTAATTGCGCACGCGCATTGTACCGAACCGCTTATTACTTAATTATTAAGATAATTGAACCACCAATGAGGGACAGTTATTGGTACAACGCTTGTGATTAACACTGTTTCGTTATCATCGAGCCGAAACAGCAGGCGGCCATTTTAACCTCGACGTGCACGTCAGTAAAGGTAATGCATGTCTTCCTAATTTTCTAATCACCGATCGTATCTATCTGTATGGTTCTACAGGAGAATTACCAGCCTCGTTCTATATACAGTCCACTTAAATTCAAATATTATAATAACCGCCTTTTCGCAAATTCGCCTAAATAAATGGTCGTTTATCCTCCGGTTTGTTTATTATATTAAATTTTTACTTAGTTTAAATTTAATTATTTTTATATCAACATTAATTGTCAAACATCGAACAGATTGTATACAGTTGTTGTCTAGTTATTTTGTAAAAAAAAAGTCAACCATTTTCGGGAAGTGTGATAAAAATGAAAATATTTTATTCATTGATTTGTTTTTCATTATTTCCCAAAACTGCATTGAAAAACGTTCATCCGTATAACTGGTGACTTTAAAAACTCTCGGCTTAGCCTCGGGCTTGTTAATAACAACTCGTTTGCAATAACCTACTTTCCACCGTTGTATCACAATGTACTATTACAATACGAATGCAATAAATATTTAGTCTACAAATTAGTATTAGTAAAACAAAACAATCTCTGTTACTTTTATAAGCTCTGCCACCTGCGAGACAGATAGGGATTACAGGAGGCGAAGTTAGCGTGACGTCACCGTGACACACAATGTAATACGCAGACAGAACCGCGTGTCGAGTTATTTTGATTGGCTGGCTGACATTACAACACGCTACAGCAGAGGTGGGACGGACGCATTAAAGTGACGTTTTCAGAAGACCGTAGTGCCATCTGTTAGTTGGCCCGAAAATGAAAGCTTTGTCAGCTGTCACTCGCTTTGAAACCTTTCAACTTTTCTTTATTTGTGTCACTGGTCTTAAAATGGCGGCTACTTCTAGCGTTAGCGCATGTATGTAGCTCTCGCGTTCCATTTTGCATAGTTACACTACTAAATCTATCCCTTATGTTCTATGCTGCGGCAAAATGAAATAACTAACTCTACGCGCAATTTCAACATGTTAAAAAATTGCAATACCTACATTAAAAAGGAGAGTTAGTTATTTAATTGCGTCACAACATTAAAAATGAATTTTATAATTTCGAGCTTATATATAGTTATTTCCGGGGCCAATCTCCAAATGGCGGTAGTTTTCAAATAGACAGCTCATAATGCGTAGAGAGGGCTCTCTTTTCCCTACATTTTATTATACTCTTTGCGCTACAGCTCCGTGCGGTGCGAGCGCGGCGCCGGGCCGGGTGCGGGCCGGTATCGTGCCACGAGCGCCACGTGTCGCCGCACCATCAGCGCCCACAGCGACTCCCGCGTCGCTCTGAACTCCACCGGGCGGGGCCCCACTGAGCGCCGTCTGCGCACGGCGCCCGCTGGCACCGGGGACACACCCGCATTACACACGGTCTCACAACAAGCCACACTCCGACACCACAGACCCGCATCACCGCATCCCATAACCGTTTATAAACTATTCCTTTTTTTTTAATTTACCACAAAAATACAAAACAAAGGAGGATGGCGAGAATGGACCTACATGATTCAAAAATTAAGGAAGTATCATACAAGTACAAGTTAATATTAATTATAAACTTAAGTTTAAAGGATGCTTATACAAAAAATACTGAGGCGCTAAGATATGGGAGTCAAAAGAAATAAATTATTACTATTTATTAAAAAGGAAGACATTTTGTACTAATGGAACGTTTTGCGCAATTGACATCTACATTTTTTTCACATGACAGTCCTTGTCATAATTTATATGGATGTTCCGACAACATCAAATTATTTTAATTAAGATTATTATCATTTTTTATACTAAAATCAGTAGGTAAGGACGGTACTCTTTAAAAGATTCGATACCTTCTCGAAAAAAGAATGAATCCTCAATTATTATTAGCTGCTGGCCAACCTTCCTAATATATATTATACTAGTGGACCCAACAGACGTTGTCCTGTCGGAAATTTCGGACACACGTCTCAAATATGAAAAATCGGTCCAGCCGTTAGGAGGAGTCCACTAAAATACACTATATGGACGGAATTGAGAATCTAAACCAATCTCAAATACACTGGAACACACAAAAATATCATCAAAATCGGTCTAGCCGTTTTGGAGGTAGTTCAATTGTGAATGTAAACCATTCTTGAATCCACCCGAAGACACACATCAATCTCAAATTCACTGGAACACACAAAAATCTCATCAAAATCGGTCCAGCCGTTCAGGAGGTAGTTCAATTGTGAATCTAAACCATTCTCGAATCCACCTGAAGACACACAGAAAGTTTCAATAAAATCGGTCCAGCCGTCTAGGAGGAGTTCAGTGACATACACACGCACACAAGAATTATATATATAAAGAAGATTATCTTTTAACAGAAAGCAATTAGGCATAGACCTAAGATACAATTGTTGATTAATAATTTTAGGTTATATTTGACTTTTAGGTATCGCAGTTTTTTAGACTTTCTTACGATTTGCTTTTTTCTTAGTTTAGTTACGTCCTACAATTATTAATAAGTTTCCATGATGTACGCCTTTTCTTTCAGTTAGTCCCAAAATACATGCATTCTCGCCATCCTCCTTTTCAATAATTATTTTATATTTAAAGATCTCAAGAAATTAACTTTAACTGAATTATTAAAAATTTAAAGAAAACAAACCCTTTATGACTCTCACATGACTGGCGACGGCCACGCATATAGTACATAATCACCAAAACACTACGCTTCTCCACCACCGACAACAGCCACAAGCCAAGACGATAACAAGCGACAGATATTATTGTAGTGCTCTTATACAACAATGAGTAACACTCACCGGTAGCCGCGGCTGCCTCGGCTCCCTCTTCGTTCACTTCAATGAAAGCCTTCTGCACGGCCTTCGACACGTGCAGCATCTCTCCGTTGTCAAGTAACTTATTGATGCCAGAGTTATGCGGGTCGAAAATAGCTTCGACACCCATCTGAAAAAGAAATTCATATTTTTTACTGTGATACACATAGTAATAAAATATCTGTTGTTTTTTAACCGACTTCAACAAGGAGGAGGTTCTCAATTCGGTCGGTATATTTTACGCTTTATATTAGCTTCACCTGTATGTTTGTAACCGACGTCTTTGGGCGCGATTATGACCCACTTTAAGTGGCTAGATTTCGTTCAAACTTTGTAGATTTATCGAGCACCGATGACATTACACTAATTTGACTAAAAAATAAAAAATTAATAATAGTTAAAAAAAAACTAAAAAGCACGCTTTATATAAAATTCAACTAAAAAATAGAAAATAAATTTAAGTGTAAAAAAATATATTTAATTGTATAAAAAGCGTGGGGTGCTTTTAAAGATCTTATTAAAATAATAATTCTTCTACACCCCACGCTTTTTTTTACAATAAAATATTTTTTTTTACACTATTTTCAATTAAAAGTTTTTTTTAACTATTATTTTTATGTATGTACACCGATTACTCTGAGATTTATGATCCGATTTTCGTGATTCTTCTTTTATTTGCCATTTGGTCCCATAAAATTTTTATGAACATTTTTGTCTACGTGGATGATATAATAATTAATTTAAAACGTATGAGAATTGCTACTAAACTTTTTAAATTGACATATAAATTTAAAATGTTACGACCGCGTAAAAGAAAGACGCTTATGTGAAAGATTTAATTTTTGAATCATGATTTTAGCACATCTAGACTCTGACGTGCCTACGCCATGTTTAACAACTGTATTAAAAAAAATAAAGGAGGAAATAATGTTCCAAATACAAATGTTTAAACAAGCAGAAAATCCATTATAGCTTCGAAGACATTGTACCTACTTCCTGCAACAACAATTATCAGCAAAGACAATTATTAGAAACGGATGCGTCATAGACATGAGTCACTGTTAAATGAAAATACAAGAATTCTTTAAAACGCTTATGAAAATACTTTAATGATGATAACGCCATTGCTATACATTACTTGTTATCTTTCATATGACATACCTACTCCTATCAGAACATTGATTTGCAACATAAATTGTTTTCACGTGAACAATTTTTGACACGAATTTATTACTTGATCACAGATATGATATGGTTACTTTATGCGCTATTTAAACAGTGTCATATTGAACTTCGACATTCTCCAACATCGACAAGACACTGGTTTGACTATTACAATATTTTTTTTTATGTAATAGGAGGACAAACGAGCGTACGGGTCACCTGTTGTTTGTTGTTAAGTGATCACCGCCGCCCACAATCTCTTGCAACACCAGAGGAATCACAGGAGCGTTGCCGGCCTTTAAGGAATGTCGTATCGTCCCGGAAACACCGCACAAGGAAGCTCATTCCACAGCTTTGTAGTACGTGGAAGAAAGCTCCTTGGAAACCGCACTGTGGAGGACCGCCACACATCCAGATGGTGGGGATGATATCCTAACTTGTGGCGTGTCGTGCGAAGGTGGATAATTGGAGGATATACAGCTTCGAAAGACTACTCCTTCAACAGAACTCATCTCCGGCAATTGAAAATCGGGCATTTTTACTTTGTAGATCAGGCATAGATTTTTTGCAGGGAAGGTTACCCTGTCCTATGCGCAG
The DNA here is from genome assembly GCF_905404315.1 of Leptidea sinapis. Classification (NCBI taxonomy): domain Eukaryota; kingdom Metazoa; phylum Arthropoda; class Insecta; order Lepidoptera; family Pieridae; genus Leptidea; species Leptidea sinapis. The sequence goes on from NC_066272.1 coordinate 10,653,935, forward strand.
TACGTACATGAAAATGTAGCAACGACGGTAAATTAACTCTTCATTCTTCAGTTCTAAATGGGGAGGAAAAGAAAGGGAAAAGGGAATTCGGTTCTTGTACTGTTAGTTGTGGTAACTGTTCTATCATAACCTAACCTAGAAAATTTTTATACTTACCTAATTGGCGTTTACTTAATATGTCCATTGCCGGAGAACAGTTCCGAGTTTTGTTGAAGAAGTTGGAGAATCTCGAAGTTCAATATGACACTTGTTTAAAATGTTATATGAAAATAAATTTATGAAGTACTTCAAAGAAGGGAGAAAAATAAAATACAGAAAAAAATCCAGGAAATGACAATATTATATGAGTTAAAAAGTATGAAGACAGGGGATATGTTTGTGGCTTCTTTGGGTGTTGCGATAGAGTATGGCTGTAATGAACATATTTTTTGTAACATACATTATATTTATTATATTGTTGACAGTGACAGGTGGACAGGGTGAAAATGTCTATAAAAAGCGATGTCACCCAACGTTACTCTGCCCAATTTCTGTTTGAATATTACTCATTGTGTCATTATTCGTAATTTATTCTTAAGGGCTTAGAGTTTATTTAATTTAAGGTTTCGTAACGTTTTTCTATTTTATTTTACAGTCATTAAGAATAAATTACATGTTAGCTTGTTTGTGAATTTTTGGAAGTGGTATTAATATTTGTTAAGTGTTATAAAAAACCATTTTGATCTTATTTCCTAAAATATGTATTGTGAGTATAGGGAGGGAGAGGGAAGAGGTTGTTGAGTGATTACTGCCGACCACACTCTCCTACACACGCCATTTACCACTTTATGACCATCTTCATTCTCTCATGTCCTCCCGCCATATACAAAACATAGATTCTCGAATTATGGTTTAGTGTATTTTTGTTGTCAAAGAAATCAAGAGATTTATTTGTTTTATACATCACAAAATCCACAGAACTTAAATTAGGTTATAATAATACTATTGTAGAACTTACTTCTAATAATGGATTTAGAATATTTATAATAAGACATTGTATTTGTGCGTGTGTGGTTTGGTGGGAGTGCGTGTTTATGTGTTGTGTGTCTGTGTGTATGTTTTTGTATATGCGTGTGTATGTTTATGTATGTTTGTGAATTACTTTTAATTTATACATTCCTTTAGATTCTTATTAACACTCCTTATAAAGCAGTCTTTACTGTTATTCAAATCAAATCAAAATCACTTTATTCATGTACCAAGCTCAAGGAAATGACACTTATGATTGTCAAAAAAATATTTTTTCTAATGAGAAGAAGTAGCAAGAAACTCATTGCCACTCGTTTAAATCCAGATTTACATTTTTATTTTTTTACAAATAATTTCAATTACAATATAATATTATGTAAAGTGATGCAACAAACATACTCAAACGTCAAATAGTCAATGCCTTATTAAAAAGTTCAGTACTGATGATGGGTTCGATAGATCTATGGGTTCCTTACCTTGGGAAGGAGAGATTTGAGATCAATTTCCGTCTCAATCTTGAACTTGGGGATGGTGACCTTCACTTTGACTCTGTGCAGTTTGTCCAGCTGCCCGACCAGGTCGTAGCCGTCCGCCAGGTGGGTGAGCAGGTCATCCACTCCATCCACTTCCCGGGGCAGCACGATCAACATGCTGGCTTCTTCCCCGGCGTAGTGCATCTGGAGGAACTGCAACACGAAGACTGCACTTACAGAAAGATCTACGTTCATTATTTCACCTATAGAAAATACAGGCAGTGGCGTGCATACCGTATAGGCAATCAGGCAGTACCTACCTCGCTATGAACCTAAATAATTATATAACATAGTGATAACTTTAATTTAGTTTAATTTTGTTCCGTTATTTTATGACCAAACTTCTATTTAACACACACTCATTAAAGTTTTCCTTACGGTTAATACTAAACACCTAAGGTGAGCAATCTTTTCATATTCCAAAGATCAACTACGACTAGTTATATCCACTGTGCCTACCTTACTAAAAAACCAATGCACGCCCCTGAATACAGGGTACGTTTCGTTTACGTCAATCATCATCATCAGCCGATTTAACCAGTGGGAGGCTCCTTTGCACAAGAAGCCGGCTAGATTATGGGTACCACAACGGCGCCTATTAATGCCCAGTAATGTGTTAACATAACTGTGTGTTCGGTTTGAAGCACGCCGTAGCTAGTGAAATCACTGAGCAAATGAGACTTAACATCTTATGTCTCAAGACGACGAGCGCAATTGTAGTGCCGCTCAGGTTTATTGGGTTTTTCAAGAATCATGAGCGGCACTGCATTGCAGGGCGTATCAATTACCGCCAGCTGAACGTCCTGCTCGTCTCGTCCCTTATTGTCATAGAAGAAAAACCTTAAATCTAATAATTATTTATCAGAATAACGATATCTTTCATTAAAACAGTTATAATAATTATTATTAACAGATTTTTATAAATATATTTGCGCATGTCAAATAATTAATTAATTAATAATAATAAATGTACAAAACAAATGTGTTACGAAATTTAAAAGAATTGTTAAAAAACGTTTGTGTGGGAAAGGTTATTATAGCATAAACGATTTTCTTAATGACACCACGGACTGGGATTAAAGCGAACACCCTCAGGCTCTTTAATTATAAATGTTTATTGTACGATATTACATTGTAATCCATATTTTGTATAAAAAAAAAGCCCGCTGAGTTTCTTGCGCCCATTCTTCTCAGGTCTGAGGCAGTCTCTTTTGAATGGGTGGTAGATTTTGACGTTCAATAAGTGATTATAAATCCTATTTTGAATAAAAATATTTGAATTTGAATTCTAAAGAAAAATGGCAGAACACAATGATTAGTATATTAGTCAGTATTGGTCAGTATGCATAAGCGTGATTTAAATTTGTTTACGGTTACGGTGAGAAACAAATTAAAGACTGAAACCGTAAAACAGTACAAATCGTTTTAGCTCGCTTTAATAGGCTATTTGTTGGCTCGAAATAATATATTGCTCTGTGTGTTAAAATATTACTCAGTAAGTATTAAGTAAGTAGTATGAATGTAAGTTTGTTTGTTGCGCTTTCACGCCTAAACTACTGAACCGATTTTGATGAAATTCAGTACAGAGACAGACTGAAGATTGAAAAGGACATAGGCTACCTTTTATTGCGAAAAATAGGCTTGGAGGGGTCGAAATAGGAGATAGAAGTTTGAATGGAAGTTGGTCAGTATCGAAGATGACACCATGGAATTTGTGTAAAGGCATTTGAGAAGACATAAAAAAACAAATTGAGATAGCGTTTTTGGAATTTCGACATGTGTGGGTTTGAAAAAGGGGATGAAAATTCGTATGGAAGTCCAAAAAAGACACGCTTTCATGCCTAGCTATTCGATTTGATTATATTTAGTACAAAAATAGAACGCTTAAAAGTTACAGGAGTGCTTTAAGAAAAAAGATGATTTTACTATAGGAAACTATATAAGCTCACGAATATCAAACCCGCAAAATGTTTATGTTTTAGCAAAGGTCGAAAAAGCAAAATAAATTCGTGTATAAAAACGTATTAAAATAAAAAAAGTATAATTAACCGCGGCAGTTTGTGTAATATATAATATAATATTGACACACTTTTCACAAAAATTATCTTGCCCCAAATTAAGCATAATATATAGCCTGTGTTATGGGTTACAAGACAATGATATATTTAATACAATAAACTTACTTAAACATACATAAATTCATATTAACATACATATAAACATACATAAATACATTTAAACATCCATGACTCGGAAATAAACATCCATAATCATCATATAATTGCTTGCACCTACCGGGATTCGAACCCGGGACCTCTAGCTTGGTAGGATCGCTAACCACTCGGCTATACAGGTTGTGTGTGTGCAAAGAATTAAAAAAAAATGCTGCGCAAAGTAACTATTCCACGCGGACGAATTCGCTGGTAAAATCTACTATATTACATAGCAGAGTGGATTTTATGCAAATACACCAGTCTACTTTGAACAGGAAGCCGCTAGATTTTGGTTACCACAACGGCGCCTATTTCTGAAGCAGTAACGTGTAAACATTACTGTGTTTCGGTCTGTAGGGCGCCGTTGCTAGTGAAATTACTGGGCAAATGAGACTTAACATGGTATGTCTCAAGGTGACGAGCGCAATTCTAGTGCCGCTCAGAATTTTTGGGTCTATCAGGAATCCTGGGCGGCACTGCATTCTAATAGGTAGGGCGTAATAATTACCATCGGCTGAACGTCCTGCTCGTCTCGTCCCTTATTTTCATTTAAAAAAAAACTGTCGTCTAGCAATACTGTGAATGGGTAAGTTGTTTTGTTATCTGGCGGGCTAATTATATTCTTAAGGCGCGGACTGACTAGGATTGTAAACGCTACAACCAACCCTACAATATTTGTGTTGATCATGTGGCTAAGCTGCAAATGGGCACTTATTTAACAGATTTTCTTTTATTTCTTCATAATTTACATATTAAATTGAAAAATTGTTCGGTTTAAGTTTTAGAAAAGTACTAATTCTATTCTTCTTTAAAATTTTGTTAGAGCTGCAAATTCGTAGATTTTTGACTCCAGAGTTTATTTTTGGGAAGCAACTTCCAAATTTCTTATTGAATATTTCAAACTATATATGTATATTCTATTCGGTTCGAAATTTTCTTTAAGTCCTTCTTTGTGCACTGTATTTTTTGCGTCGGAATATTTTCATTGCGTTATGTTATAATCGTCTCTCTAAGAAACCAATTTTTGTGGATATTGAGATATGATCGCGCCTTAAATGCTATTCATGCATATCATTGTTAAAAATAGATAAACACATCGATTATAGTGAAACAGCGTGGCTGGCGGATGCCTCACGAGCCATGTCTGTGCACGAACATTGTTTATATTATTCATAATATCCGGACGACCGAGCCTTGCTCGGATTTTTAAGAATATACAAAACTTGAACAAGAAAAAAACTAATAGGACATCTGGATTCGAACCGGGGTCTTCTGCTTTCCGGATCACCCAATGTCCCATCTGAGCTATAATAGTCTTGTATATAGTGGCGAAATTTACCTTTGTATTCTAATGTTATTGTAGCTTTTTCTCATTCAAACATGGATAAAACCATTTTTTTAAATTGAAACCTAGCTAGATCGATTTATCACCCCCGAAATCCCCTGCATACTTAATTTTATGAAAATCGTTGGAACCGTTTCCGAGATTCAGATTATATATATATATATATATACAAGAATTGCTCGTTTAAAGATATAAGATTAAACGGACCAGTCTAATACTATGTTATGTTAGCACTTGGCACTGGGCCGAGGAATGTCCAACACACACTTATCTATCGATATCTTATCTGCAGCACATGCTCGAAAACTTGTTATAACATTATTACTGATTTTATAATTATTGTTCATTTTAAATTTTACACACGTATATACTTTTTATTTACATGACGACCCATATAGCCGAATGGTTAGTGACCCTGACTAGTAAGCTAGAGGTCCCGGGTTCGAATCCCGGTAGGTGCTTGGATATGGATGTTTATTTCCGAGTCATGGATGTTTATATGTATTTATATATGTTTAAGTAAGTATATTGTATTAAATATATCGTTGTCTTGTACCCATAGTGCAGGCTATATGCTTAGTTTGGGGCGAGATAATTTGTGTAAAAGTGAGTCAATATGATTATTAACCTTAATGATTAAATAATATATACGAAGGTATTTTTTTAAATAGACGAGTGAATACCAATCTTGTGATATTACCAATATACACGTTTTATTAAATATTTTGTTAAAATCACAACCATCACTGCAGTCTTACATATTCCTGTAAAACTGTATAAAATATGAAAGCCTAAATGAAAGACACACTTAACCATATGAGCCATAGATATTTTAAACCAAAAGTAAAAACTACAAAATTACAATATACAAAACGAAAATTTAAACAGTTATAAGAGTATAGTTAAGAACAGGACACAACAACAATGATTTTATTATTTAGAGTTACTAATTTTTTAATTTGAGTATAATATCACCTACTATTTTCTTATATTTAATGAAAATATCTCAATTTCAGTAAGATGTATATTGTAAAAACTACAAGAGCGCCTTACAAATGTATTTCCTGCATAATTGCTTTTATCTATACTAATATTATAAAGCTGCAGTGTTTGTTTGTTTGTTTGTTTGTTTGAACGCGCTAATCTCTGGTACTACTGGTCCGAATGATTCTTTCAGTGTTGGGTAGTCCATTTATCGAGGAAGGCTATAGGCTATGTTTTTTTTTTCAAAATTAGGGATCCGTAATAAAATTGCTATTTTGTAACACAAGGTGTAAAATCGAAAACCTATTTTTGCGTGCACTGCAAAAACTATTGACAATAGAACAAAATGATGTACAGGCTATAATATAGGCAATATTTTACTACTTATAAAACTATCGCGTGAATTATACTTTATATGGCAAAACAACGTTTGCCGGGTCAGCTAGTAAGGTATAAAAAATAAAGTAAGCATAAAATGTAATCTTAGAACGAGAGGAGATTCGCGGTGTTTTAAATTTAATTAGACTTAACAAGGATGCTGAGTCAAGCTTACTGTTAATAATTTTAAATAGAAATTTTTTATCGACATAATGATGAAGTATTCTTTGGTACCTACACACAACTTAATTTTGAAAATGACGGAATTCCACAGATTCATATTGCATTACTATAACCTTGGGTAATAAATCTTGGAAGTCCCTTCTTAGTGCTAACTTACGTCATTCAACCTTTGTGTGAAATTCAAAGTTTGTAGCACCACTGGCTCGGCTCAGTCAGTCACAAAAGCAATTATAGTAGGGGAGCCGAAGCAATTATAGTTTGGGATTTATTCGAGCGCGACAAAATAATGTAAGGGGGCACCTTGCACCTTGTGAAGTACCTACTCCCACCATACCTGAGCCCTTTATCTATATAAAGTCCAACGTCTAGGGCAGCCATTCGGATCAGTGAAAAATCGATCATTAGAAAAACTCGAGTGCGTCAGACTAAGGTAAAGTTAGTTAATTAGCAGAAAAGTGTGCAATTATCTTACAAGGAAATCCTTGTGACTGTTTTTTTTTATTTTTGAAAACCTGTACACGCTCCCCCCACCTATGAAAGGATATACATTGTATAGTTAGGTATAAACTTTTTTACACCATCCAATAGATTTCCACAACCCTCGAGTAAATCCATTTTTAGTCTCTTGAGCTCCCCTACCATTATGTAGGTAAATACTATTATGTGCTTATAGAATCATAATATGAAAAACTGAAGATTATATGGGGTATAATTCTGGGACTAGAAGGGTCAGAATTGTAAATTAAGATTCACTTAAACAAACATAAAGTATTATTATATATAGAGATACCTATGTTAAAGGCGTTATCACTTACCTGGGCATTTATTGCTGGATCCTCACCATACAAGAATTCCTCTTCTATAAACATCATTGGGACATCTACGGTTGTGTTAGCGTCAATGTGGAAAGCCTGATCCATGGTGTGAATTGGGTCAAATTGATTTACCCATGTACCCTAGAAATTATCAGCAAATTAACAAAACTAAATTATTTTGAGTCAGTATAGAATGACTCTCAAGTGAGTTAAACAACTTTAAATAGATTCAAAAAGTAGCTTAAACACATACAAATATAATAAAGCAGTTTTGACCCCAACATATTGTTTTTGAATTTAAATATTTAATAATAAACAATTTAATCTATCTTTTTGAAGTTAATGTAAAATGACAAAATATTTTTTTTTTGTCATTAGGTATGTAGTGATAGTTGATAAGTGCTCCATTTTAAGAAATCATGATAAAGACAGAAAGATTTACAAATAAATTGATAAACCATTGATTATCTTTTTAATGCCACTGATGATTAGCAGTTGAAGTGACCAATATTTTTTCAAGAAATCATCAATAGAGTAGAAAGATTAACAAATAAAAATAACAATTGATGGTTCAGTAGCTAAAGTAAAAACGGATGGAAAAATATTAATAACAAAGAGACTATTCTTCTAAACTAGGGTTTGGCAAGTGGTTTTAGGTGGGGTCCGGACTAGGGCTTCCAATCCCGCGAGATGCGGGATAACGGGCGCGAGATCCGCGGGATTTGCGGGAATGAAAAAAAGCGTGCATGCGATGCGAAATAGGATAATCTGCGTGAATTATTATTCTTAATAACTCCAGTTATTAACTGTTTCGTATTTTCATGATGTTTATTGATACATCCTTTTAGAATAGAATAAAAATTTAAGGGTGTGTACGTGAATAAAAGATTCATTCACGTACAAGCCCTTAAGTGTGGAAGCAGAAAGGGCATTTTCTGGCCAGGCAATAGAGTAAAACACGCAGTAGTTTGGCAGACGACAGTTTGGAAATGTTGTATTTCCTTCGTAAAATTTTCAGTTAATATTAAAAGCTGAAAAACTTAATAATTAAGTAATAATTTATCAGTTCAAAGTGTGTTTTTTTTGGTTGATTTTGTATTTTGCGTTGTGTATTTTTTGAAAACGATTTGTTTTGTTTTGCTTTTTATTAAGAATTTGTTATTGTTTTTTTTTGTGAAAAAAAAGCAGTATAATTTGATTGATCTCATTTAAATAGTAATATGTACGTAAATAACTGTGGAGTTGATAAATTCATTGTTTTAAAATGTGCATATTTTCAATATGCGGGATCCCGCAAATACCGAGATCCCGCGGGATTGGAAGCCCTAGTCCGGACACTGTGACAAAATTTTAACGAGGTCCAGAAAAAAGAACTGATAATAATTTTGTGCTACCTATTTATTGTATGGTTTCAAATAAAATTCAGAATTATAAAACACAAGGACTAAAACTAATGTGAGAAACTGAAGCGATGATCTTGAGCCAATTTTTATGTTTCGGTTCTTGAGAAGAACAGTAAATTCGAAGTGTGGCGTCCGTTAATCTCGAACGATATTTGTTTTTATAAAAAATCATCTTTCACATATGTATGTCAAGCCAACTTAATTCCTAAATTGATAGCTAGTTCTTTGCAATTTTCATATTTATCTTTATCATATTCATTTTTATAAATAAAGGTATATTATTCTTTAACTGGTATACAATACATACTTACGTCATTCAACCTTTGTGTGAAATTCAAAGTTTGTAGCACCACTGGCTCGGCTCAGTCAGTCACAAAAGCAATTATAGTAGGGGAGCCGAAGCGGGGAGTTTGGGATTTATTCGAGCGCGACAAAATAATGTAAGGGGGCACCTTGCACCTTGTGAAGTACCTACTCCCACCATATCTGAGCCCTTTATCTATATAAAAAGTCCAACGTCTAGGGCAGCCATTCGGGTCAGTGAAAAATCGATCATTAGAAAAACTCGAGTGCGTCAGACTAAGGTAAAGTTAGTTAATTAGCAGAAAAGTGTGCTATTATCTTACAAGGAAATCCTTATGACTGTTTTTTTTTATTTTTGAAAACCTGTACACGCTCCCCCCACCTATGAAAGGATATACATTGTATAGTTAGGTATAAATATTTGGCGTTCCAACTATCCGCCTATTGTCGACCCTCGTTCTAAACGGTCTAACTCAGGGGTGCTCAAGCTTGAACTGCTCGCGATCTACCTCAAAATTGTTAGACTACGATTGATCGACTCTGAGAGGCATCAAGTATGTGTGAAGAGTGTCACGATGACATAGATATTAGTTTTGCTGCTCTAAAATATCAATGTTCTTCTTATAAAACAAACGCGTTCTAGTGTCTAGAGTTCTAAACTTAACTAAAGAGTGACTTTGGATGTTGAGTCTGCATGACACTGCATGTCCTGAGCATACTTTTCATAAGATAGTACGGAAAAACCGATTTTAGTAACCTAAAACAAAATCTGTGAATAGTTCTATATCGGATTTTTTCTCGAGATCGACTCAAAAAGCACTCGCGATCGACCTGTCGTTCGCGATCGACCGTTTGAGCATCCCTGGTCTAACTGGTCAGTTAAGATTTGGACAGGGAGTTTATTATTGAAAATTATTTTGGTGTGTTTGGATGTATTGATGTAATTAAAATAGTCTCACAGTTTTCTATTTTAAAACTAGCAGAACCGACAGAAGCGACTGTACATAATAAATAAAATACTGTTTCTTATGAATTTGTCAAAGTTCATAACATCAAGAATTATTTCGTAAAATATACTCCCAGTTGTTATAATGAAACTGTCAAACCATACAATAAATTATCTCATAGAAAATATATCAATACAAATCAAATGTTGGAAATAATTGTGAGTCCCAAACCGAAATAAAAACTATACTATCTCTCAAGTTGGACTAAACTGCACTCCATGAAGTAACCCCGATTAAAATCCGTTCATTAGTTTAAGAGTTAACTGGAAACAAACATCAGGACACTGGATTTATATAAGATTCAGATTTTTAAATTGAATTTAAATAATATTATATTAATTGATAATTCTTTAAGACACAATTACATATTGAGCAGTTTCAACACTACTATCAGCCAGCCACAATACATTAACCCCAAAAGCAATGTCCGATAATAGGAATGTCTATTAACTATCATAAACAGCTCAGAAAACTATTGAACACTCACCTTGAAGTACAATGCATTAACGAGTACAAGGCGGGTGTCACTATTCAAACTGTCAGGTGATAACAGATCCTTAATGCGTTCGTTGGTCTTACTCTCCACCTAAATTAAAATAAATATAAATTTTAGGCAATTTTTATAGGAATATGTGACAGACAAAGCATATTAGATATAAATATACTTAAGCAATCCTAATATGAAACTTAGATATTAATTTGGAATTAAATTTTTTTATGACAATAGAGACAAAATAAGCGGGATGTTAAGCTGATGGTAATTGATGCGCCCTGTCCATTACAATGTAGTGCCGCTCAGGATTCTTTGTCACCTTGAGACATAAGATGTTAAGTCTCAATAGCCCAGTCAATTCACACTTTAGACCGAAACACAGTAATGCTTACACATTACTGCTTCATAGCAGCAATAGGCGCCGTTGTTGTACCCATAATGTGGCCGGAATCCTGTGCAAAGGTGCCTCCCAATGGTAAAAAATATTTATGACTTTTAAGTTATTGTATTTGCTTTTGATGTGTCGAAATATTTTGGAAGGTTTATCAAAAACATTTGGAACAATTACTAATAACAATGAACATATTTAACTGTATACTGTACCTACATAGATTATTATAGAATATCATAGAATCAAAAATCAAAAGTAGCAATACTACATACAAATCGATTTTAAAAAACAAGAGAACACAAAGTTAAAATATGTTCATGTATTATAGTATATATTATCATAAAGTAGGCACCAAATTATAATGATTCCACATTATATCAATGATAAATATTAATTCAACATACCCATTTATTAATTAAACCAGCAGCTGAGCTGTCAGTAAAGTCCATTTTTTCAAGTCCAGCATCGAACACTTTGACGGCATCATTTTTTAAAGCAGGGCTCAAATCATAATCACCCTCTTGAATGTACACTTTATTTGCTATATTTAATGTAATTCCTTTGATTGATTTCAGTTTGTTTGCAAAACTGGTGAATGAGGTCCGAACCTAAATATAAAAGTAGATATAGCAAGCGACACTAAATATTAATTTGATCATTATTTCTACTTAGTGATTATTTTAAACTGTGAAACTACCAAACACATATAGTGCAGACAATCAAAAGAAGGCTTGCAGTGCAAAGACCACAAGCTTTTTTGCTATACATACATCATGTCATGCTGCTGACATTGATATACCCCCTTATTTATAATAGTCTGCTAACTTAAAGCATTGCTAATTCGCACTCTGTCTTCTTCTATTGACCTAAGTCAGAATGAGAAAAAAACACTCCTTAGCGGCTGTTTAAAGTTAGCAGACCATTATGAATAAGGGGGATAGTTTTTATCCGAATATCTAAGTGATCGGACAGCCTGGGACTAGATTATGATTATTTTATAGCAATAGCAATGACAGTACAATATTGTATATTTTTATTAAAAAGAGCGCAAAAAAAGAATGCTAGAAGAGTTTCCTGCACTGCTTCTTCTGTCTCAGAGTGCCTATGTTTCCGAAGTGGTACTAGTGTCTAATAAGTAAAAAAGAATTCTAAAGGAATCCATTTTGAGAAAATAAATGACTTTTATGCCTTTTATACGTCATGTGATTACAAATTTTGAACCCTTTGAATGAAAGCAGATGGTAAGGCCAGCTGACCGGGTCAACCCCTGAGGTTTATTAGAGAGAAAACTACCAAAAGATATTTAAGTACTATATCAGATTGAATTTCTTAACTCATGAATTAATTATTTAACTATTACATCCCTAAGGAGCTAAGCTGCAGTTAAACACTATAGGGTAATGTATGCAAATATGCTTATGGAAGATATATGTATGTATGTATGCTTATCCACTGTGTTCCCATCAATTATAATTTTATTAAGTGGAAAGAAATGAAATGGAAAATATTCAGTGGAAGTCTGTAACTAATTTAGTTTGGTTCACTTATAATAAATGTGATTAAGTAATATGAATATTTGAGATTACATATAGGACTTTTATTGAAGAAGACACTCCCACCATTAAATAGGATCCTACTCTACAAATACTATGACTATTATACATTTTAAAATACAATATAAACAAACAAGAATAACTAGATACTCCGTGATTGACTAAAAAACACATAAACTTTAAGATTAATATAATACCCCTTGGTTACTGGTGCGTTTCACTTCGCATAAACAAAGTCATATTTAAATATTTCTAACAAAATCTAAAATCTTTTCGTGTTAATAACAAAATTTGTAGAAGACCTGTGACAAATATTCATCTCCTAGAATTATTCATACAGAAATAAATATAAAATAAAAAAAATATTAAAGGGTCATACAACAAAATAAAAACTAACAACTCTATTTATCAAGTTAGGATTAAGCTGCAAACAGTGTGCAAAATTTGATTAAAATTGGTCCAGTTATTCTGAGTCCATGCGGATAAACAATGTGACCTAAAATTTTTAGGTTTAGATTAAGTAGGTTAATGCCCTCTATATTATCTATTAGAATAAGAGAAATAATAATTAAAAAATACATAGGTCAACTCACAGCATCATCATCAGGTAATCCAAGAGACTTTAATAATTCAGAGTGTGCCGGATCTTCGGAGCCCAGTGCTAGAAGCGCCAGCAAGTACTCTGCCGATAGAGGTGATGAAACTACACTGGTCTTCTCTAATTGCTACAAATAACAATAATTAAAATATAAAAAGAAGTAAAGTAAAAATATGTTTTAAAAGTAAGTTGGGTGAATGTTACTTACATTACAAAATTTTGCCGAAAATTTAGCAATTGATGTAGATAATGCTTTTGAATCCATATTTGTGTGAGCTGGTTTCAAGAAGAAAGGAATAACTGCAAAAATGTAAAAAACTTAGCATGGAAACAGTACTTAAACAAAAGTTAAGTATTATTACATATATTAATAGGCCACACAATACAGTACCACCACTTGCGAAGACAACAAGCCGATTAATGCTTGTACTTTGTTTTTTCGTTTATTTAATCACCCATTTAGAATGCCCACGTAAAATCGATTCGGTATCTGTTTAGCGGTTATGATATCATCCGTGGGCGGTGGCGGCAATGACTCGCAGTCGCTAGTAGCAATCGAAAGTTTACAATTTAAATTAAAAGAAGCCGGGACTTAGGCACATTCAAACAATTTCTATTAAACAACGTAATAATAGTTTTAATTAAGTACAATAATTACATAGAATACTGAAGAACCACATCGAGGAGGCTATGAAGTCAATCAATTATCAAATAATTACACTCGATTTGTTTTTTTATATGCTATCAACGCATCAGCCAAGTTTCGGCTATTTAATAAATATTTTTGCACACGTACCACAACCACACATTATAACGCAAAACAAACACGGGTAAGTCAACTGAAATAATTATCAGAATTATTATTTTATTATCAGCTACATTTTTAATAACACACACAATGATGAATGAATATTGTGAAAAGTGAATTGTAATACCTACCTACTTTTTAGATAATTATTATGATTTTGTATTAATAATTAAATAAAATAAAAGTTAAAATGAATTACTTTTTCGTATTTTATTTGTTTACAGAATGATTTAGTGTTTTTTTTCTTCGTCCGTTATTAAGACTGGCAAAGGATTCAAGCCCAACCATTCTTCGGCCGCGGCGGAGTTCGGCGTTCTTTTTGTTTTACAGAATCAATATGAAATAATGAAATTGGATATATAAATTATGAATAAATAGTAATAATCACAGATTTTTTCTGTATTTGGACTATTGCTACTACTCAGTTCACAATTATATATATTTACTAGCTGAATCGACAGACTTTGTTCTGTACATAATAAATATGTTTTTTTATGAATCTGTCAATAATATTTCTTAACTCCTTCTCTATCCTCGCACTATCCCATTTTAGTTGGGGTCGGCTCTCCTAATCAGTCTTCGCCAGGACGTTCTGTCTGGGTCGTCTGCGGATCTATTTGGGCTTTTGTAGATCTTTTCTTATTACTGATTTCTATGTTAATCGGGGTCTTCCACGTCTTCTTGGTCCAGTGTTAATATCAACCACTCTCTTGGTGATATGAAATTTTGGACGCCTCGTGTGACATGCCCATACCACCTCAATCTAGTCTCGATCAGCTTTTCTGGGATTGGCCTGACTCTAAAAGTGCCGCGGATGTTCTTCACTTTGTCCAAGTAAGTGACGCCACCAGACTATCTGAGCATTTTCATCTCGGTGACATGCATCCTGTGTTCCTGCTGCTTTTTGAGCGGCCAGTATTCCGAGCCAAGCATTAGTGCTGGTCTTAAACTTAGGCATTTTAGAGTTACAGCACACCTGTAAGCTCCCTCCACGTCATCCAGCCAGTGTTAATGTGGTTGAAGACGTCGAGCTCTATGGTGCCGTCGCTCGTCAGGATAGAGCTAAGGTATTTAAAGAACTCTACCCTTTTGAGTGGGGTGTTCAGGAGTTGTATGGTGTCATGTGTTGAGTTGGAGAAGTTACAGTACATATACACAGTCTTCTGTCTGCTTACACTCAGTCCAGCATTTTCCAAAGCACTGCGACATTGTTCTAGTGTAGTCTGTAGCTCCTCCACGTCTTCACAAATGAGGGCTATGTCATCTGCGTACAAGATGTTTCACGGGGGCTTTTTCTGTAGGTCTGCTGTAATGTGGTTCATCACTAAGTTAAAGAATAATGGGCTGGGAGCTGAACCTTAATGTACGCCGACTTCCACGTCAAATTGGTCACTCAGACCAGCGGGGCTGCGCACCTTAGTTTTTACTTCTCTTTACATGTCCATCACCAGTTTTATGAGCTATTCTGGTACGTTCTGAGCTCGGAGGGACTGCCAAATGAGATCTCACCGGGCGCGGTCGAAGGCCTTTTCTAAATCTATGAAAACCCTATGTACATCTTGCTTACTCTCCCTTTTCTTCTCCATAAGGACTCGTATTTTGTGTATAGCATCGGTGGTAGACTTACCATTTACAAAGCCACATTGCTTTTCAGTCACACTGGTGATTAAATGGAGCCTTCTGCTAATTACTCTTTCCCAGATTTTAGGGTGTGGTATATTAATTTGATGGCTCTATAGTTTCCACATAGTCTTATGTCACCCTATTTTTATAAAATGGCACAAGAAAGCTGTCACGGCATGTAGCTGGTATCCCATCTGTGGTAATTCTGTTGAAGAGTTGCGTGAGAAAGGTTTCTCCGTGCTTTCCTAATTTTTTTCAGATGTCATCGGGCCCAGTGGCCTTGTTATTTGCCATGAGTACGATGGACGCTTCATAATAATAATTCATAACATCAGAATTATTTCAAAAATTGTTATAATGAAATTGTTTCACATTGGAACTGTCAAACCGTGCGTCACTAAATTCTCTCATAGAAAATATGTCCATACAAAACAAATATTGAAAATAAAAATTATTATGGAACCCAAATCGAAATAAAAAACTAAAATGCACTCCATCAAGTAATGCCCATTAAAATCCGGTTATTAGTTTAGGAGACCATCGCGGATAAACAACGTGACACGTAATAATTCATATATATTAAGATTAAGAAGATAATATGTTACTAGCTGACCCGACAGATGTTCTTCTGTACATACTGAATAAATGCAGTTCAGATGAGAGCGTTCAGAAGTATGATATGAGTTAAACTGAGTGACAGGATAAGAAATAGTGAGATAAGGCAACGTTGTGGTCTGAAAGAAGATGTTGTGGCAAACATTGAGAAAGGTATGCTGAGATGGTTTGGCCATGTCGAGCGAATAAATGAAGAACGATTGACGAAGAAAGTGTATAAGGCCAGTGTGAATGAAAGTGTTGGAAGGGGTAGACCTGGGCGGACGTTGAAAGAAGTGGTCTCAGGGGTAGGCATACCCCTACGGGAAAGAGGCGTGATTATATGTATGTATTTTTATAACTGAAGAAGGTGAAATGATTACCTTATCACATATTTTTACAACTTTACAAGTCTGTTAAATCAAATAAATAAAATTATTACTTTAATAAATAAGAGGATATAGTTAGATTTATTATGATGATATATTTCACTGAAAGGTTAGTTAAAATGAGATTATTAAATGCGTTTTAAAGTTGTGAATCTCGCGGAGACTTAGTAATACAATATGATAAACTGCATAATATGAATCTACTATGTAAATTGAGCATGATTGGTTTGGGAAGACGGCAGCAGGTATTACCTTATTTCATAAAGTAGTGTGCGATCGCTGTGAAGTGTTCTGCAATCGCGTAATTTGGCAAGAAGTTTCTCGCCAAATTACGCGATTGCAGAATGCCAGATGTCAACATGATGTGGGTGGAATTTTTAATGTAACGTCCGGTGGTAGATTTCGGCTAACCTGTCAGTAGAAGATGCAGAGAGAACAAACATCTCTCACGCAACCCCAAAAAAACAAACTGATCGGAAATGACTTGACCATCTATGAATCGGTCAGGTTTCCAATGAAAATAGGGCTGCTTTTATTGTATTCGGTGTATTGGAAGAAATTGGTATTGGTTAGCATCCGCCTAGAGAAATCAAAATTTCTAAAATTTACTAATTAAAAGACCGAATGAAAAACTTTGAAGAGAGCGAAGAAGTGCTGGAGTAAGAGAAAGATGCATCAGAGGAGTGGCTTCGAATGAATAAGCTAAAGGAACAACACAATCAAATAACGAAAATCTCCTAGATATTGTCATAACTATAGGTGTTAAAATAACTATTTTATGACCAAACAACAAATTAATTACGTCACTCGTATTCCATCAACGAAACCCAGATAATGCCAAACCTATAATTGTCAGTCTCAATAAAAGGCATAAATAGCATTTATTTTCTCAAAATTGATTCCTGTAGAATTATTTTTGATGTCATTTCTAATACTACTACCGCTTCGGAAACAGATGGCACTCTGAGAGAGAAGAAATGGCGTAAGAAACTCTCCCAGCATTCTCTTTTTGCGCTCTTTTTAATAAACCATTTATATTTATTTATAGATAATGCCTGAACAGTAGCTGGGACTTTATTACTTAGTCCGGCCATAAATACCTACTGTTACAATTAAAACAAAATAAGTAATACATTTGAATTTGAAACCTGTCATTTTTATATGATTGTTCATTGAGTTCTCATTGTACAATATTTTGCGATATTAAAATGGAGTGGGGTGATAAAGAGAACTGAAATGAATGAATGGTTTGATTGCATTACACAAAGTTGGTATGGAGCCAAATGCAATTTTTAAAACTCGCCATACGCTTGATATTTGATAAATGTTTGTGTAACGGGGTATTAATAGGTACAATGAGACCAGGGGCGTGCATTGGTTTTCTAGTAAGGTAGGCACTGTGGATCTAACTACTAGTAGTTGAGCTTTGGAACATGAAAAGATTGCTTGCCGTAGTATGAGTGGGTGTTAAATAGAAGTTAGGTTATAAAATAACGGAACCAAATAACTAAATTAACTTTAACACTAGTGCTATATTTATTTAGGTTCATAACTAAGTAGGTACTGCCTAATTGCCTATATGATATACACGTCCCTGAATGAGACCTCCTGCTGTCTAAGTAGTGTTCGCACGAAAAAGGAGGTCAAAGCAAAGGGAAAGAATTTGAAGAAATCCTGTCCGAGAGAAAAAGATTTTATTTCGGGAGATGAAGATAGCACCTAGAACCATATCGCGTATTTTAAAAGATAAGTTAGGACTTGCAGCCTATAAGAGACTTACGTGTCATCTCTTAACTGATAATTTAAAAAAGAATAGGTTGGTAAAATCGAAACAACCACTGAAGCGGTAAGCAAAGGGAGGTCACAGAATTTTTTTGTTTACGGATGAGATTTTTTTTACAATTGAACAACATTTTAACAAAGAAGATGACCGTATTTATGCTCAACGCTTAAGAGCTTTCAGCAAGCAGGAAGCTTCCCAAATAGTCGACAGAGTGCAACTATCCGACTTCAGTGATGGTTTCGTGGGAGATATGAAGGAGTAACTGAGCCAGAATTTTGTGAAAAAGGTATCAAAATATTGGCCTAAGTGTGTTATGATACCATTCTTGAGAAGGTAGTTAAGCCCCTTAACCACACCATGTTCAATAACAAAGAATGGTCCTTCCAGCAAGACTTGGCGCCGGGTCATAAATCTCGGTCTACCAAGTCTTGATTGGAAACGAACGTTTCGGACTTCATCAGAACTGAAGACTGGCCGTCGTCTAGTTCCGTTCTTAATCCGCTGGATTATGAATTATGGTCTGTTTCAGAGAGTACGGCATGCTCTAAACGCCCTTGGAGTCCCTAAAACAATCCGTACGATTGGCAATGAAGAATTTTCTCATGAATAGAGTGCGTGCTTCTAATGAAAAATAAATGTCTTTAAAAAATATTTCTAAGTGTGTTAAATGGAAGGTTCAGTTGTAGGCGGAATTGGTAATTTCTTAAATAAAGAGTGCTATCGATAAAGAAAGTATAGAACAAAATATATCTTCCAATCGTGTTTCCAATTATTATTACATCGAAAAGAATCAGGTTAAAAAAAATATGTATTAAAATTTCTCTTTGATATTTAATCTTATAATCTTATTCTAATCTCTTAATGGAGAATAGTTGAAAAAGTGTCCAGCTTATGTAGTAAATAACAGTTCAAAAACCTTCCACAGTGACGCTGGTGTAGGCACAGGGTATGTACTTCAGTATGGTGAAAGTTGCAGTTGTAAACAAATTGAAGTATGACGTTAAAAAAAAATAATATTTTGGTCGAATAAAGAAGTTAATTCTTGAAAATTTGAACAACTTAAGTTGTACAAAATAATGTAGTAAATATAACCTTAGAGTTATTATCCGAAAACGTGTGGCTACTAATCACTCTGATTAGTATTATTTTAATTTTTATCTTTTAAGATTTACCCTGATGCTACTGTGGCGCCACCCTAATGCATTTTGACGGACACTCTTTTATATACACAGATGATTCTCCTTGCCTCTACCCTCCATACCGAAATATTCATTATATCACCATTATCACAGAGGAATAAACGGATAGTTAGGTACCTACAAAATATTATCATGAATTCGCGCATTGCAGCCTCTTTTCTTTTGAGTTGTCAAGTCAAATTTAGTCTAGAGTATTTAAAAGAGAAGTAATAATGACAAAACATCACAACTAAATTTTATGTAAAAAAGAGAAAAAGCCGTTTAAGTACCAAAATTATCAGTTATTTTAATACTTATCTAAAATATGAGATTTGTCTACTCATTCACAAGTAATGCCTTTGCTGTTCAAAATGTTAGAAAATATAGTTTATGCTGTCCACCTCGTGGTCCGAGGACTCCTTGCGGATGTTCAGCTCCACCGCCTCCAAGGTGTGGACACGAGATAAGCCCAAACCCATCCTGTAGACCCTCGAGGATACCGGCGAACCCCTGCAGGCCTGTTTACCATCATGGTAAAGATTCGTGGAAAAAATATCGCAATATAACTTTCTTCGTCGCTTTTCCGATAATAATAGTTCAGATGTTGATCGTGTCTCAACACGAGCCTCCCCATAAAGGAGAATGCCGCGACTATGAGTACATGCGGCTGAGGTTCAAGAAGTTCCCGTGGAGAGACGGCGTCCAGACTCTGTTTCACAATGACCACGTGAACCACGTGCCCGGCGAATGTACGCCACCACCCTTGGACTGTGACGAGTAATAAAGAATTTGATTCGAGTGTTACAGTGTCATCTTAAAGGGAAAAATATCAAGACGTAAAAGAATGCAAGGTAATAAATTTAAGAAAAATTAGTATGATTCGAGTGTTTACATATCTTACACATATATACATAAACTTTGTATATATATTTATTTTATTCAATTTAGGTGAGTATTAATAAAAGTATAATAATTTGTTATTTTTATTTAATAATAATTTAGTTATTATATATATATATACATTTTAACTATAACTAATATTATTAACATTTTTATTTATGGAAAAGGAGGACAAACGAGCGTACGGGTCACCTGGGTTTAAACGATCACCGCCGCCCACATTCTCTTGTAATACTAAAGGAATCACAGGAGCGTTACCGGCCTTTAAAGAAGGTGTGCGCGCTTTTATTGAAGGTTCCCATGTCGTATCGTCCCGGAAACACCACACAAGGAAGCTCATTCCACAGCTTTGTAGTAAGTGGAAGAAAGCTCCTTGAAAACCGCACTGTGGAGGCCCACACATCCAGATGATATCCTTATTTTTGGCGTTTCGTGCGAAGGTGGAATTCGGCGGCAGGAATCAGGTGAAACAGCTCTTCGGAACACTTCGTGATAAATGCGGTGGACGACACACAATGAAGCGACATCTCTAGATCCTCGACAATTGAAACTGGCGTGCGCCAGACCAGAGATGACAGCAATACTCTATTTTTGGCTGGACCTGCGCTTTGTAGAGCGCTAGATAGTGGGCGGGCTTGAAGTACTGCCGTGCTCTATTTATGACGCCTAGCTTCTTCGTAGCCAATTTGGCTTTGCCCTCCAGATGACCATGAAATTGGGAATCGCTCGAGATTTCGAGACCCAGTATTTCCGACTTACAATTACAATTACTTATCTTATGAACAATTTGTTATGTCTTTAAAGATAACCCACACTTTTGGAATTAATTACACAAATAAAATTTGAAAACAAATGACGAAAACTCAAGTCAATTTCCTAATATGCAAATATCGGGGTTGAGCAGGTTATTAGCTGTAAACTAGATTCTGTAGATGAAACCACAGCCTGAGAGTTAAACAAAGCATAAAAGATTTTATCAACAAGACTTCACTCGAACGGTTGGCTCAGTTGGTAAGAGCGCTCGCACGGAACGCGAGAGTTCGCGGGTTCGAATCCCGCGTCGTTCATAATATTTTGTTTTCAAATTTTATTTGTCTAATAGTGCTTGCCTTAATAATATTGGACACGTGGAGCGAATGAGTGAAGAAAGAATGACGCATCAAAATATAAGGCAAGTGTGTGTGGGCAAGTCGGTCGCCGGAGACCTTGTAGAACATTCGTCGACCAAATTGGGGACGTTTTGAGAAAAGGAGAGGTCCGAAGCACCCGCAAACGGCGAGCATGTATGAAAAGAGTAATGAATGTAGAGGAAGCGCGTGAGGTTTGTAAGGATAGAAGCAAATGGCATTCTATTGTCTCTGCCTACCCCGACGGGAACACGTCGTGAGTGTGTATGTTTATATGTATAAGTAATGCCTAAGCTAGATAGTAATATTACAACATCACACACGAAAAACAAACTATAAAAACGAAAACGAACCGATGGTAGTTTTAATAAGTAATTACAGTACCTACTATTGTTAGTTTTCTATTTCTATTCTACTATTGTTAGTAGAATAAGATGCTGAGAATGTAGCACGCTAGAAGTAGACCGTGATAAACTATACCTACCTGGTCACGGGCGTGCATTGGACGGCTTCCTGGACCGCTCACCCGGTACTAAGTGAGAGTATGTCAACAAACTGGCTTCAAATAAACGATCCATCAAATATCCCGCTTCCTTCCCCTTCCCAACATTTAACGTAATAAAGTTCATTATTTAACTATAACGTATTTAACCTAACCTTCGTAAAATGGCTTATTATTTTTATGAAGTACGAAGGATAGGAACTTTCTAAACACATGACGATAAGCAGCTCTTCCGCCTATACCTAGTATTACATATCATAAACATATCTAGTATTAGTATAGACAGACAGATCGTAAATAAAAACGTAGGAACGTAGTAAATTTTGTATTTTTGCGCATATTTTTTTATGAAATAGGAAGAAGAAACCATTCGAAAAACGGTCAGTTGACACGTCTTGAAATACTATAATTATAAATGGGCTTATTTTAAACACAATATTTATCAAATACTAGGACACTTTGAATGAACTTCGTTCCAAGATCTAGTAGGCCATATTATCTATAGCTTTTTTTTTTTTTGGAAAAGGAGGAGAAACGAGCGTACGGGTCTCCTAGTGTTAAGTGAGCAGTAGAAGTTACAGAGGAATCACAGGATCATCGTTGGCCTTTAAGGAAGGTGTACGCGCTTTTTTTGAAGTTCGTTAGTAGCGTAGATCTACATCGCGATCTTGAGTGGCCGACCATCGCGCCACACTTCAAGGAGATATTACCGCGACGCTACTTTAATACAAACTTACATCTTATTTCATCTTTATTATTTTTTGGTTGTGTCCCCATGACGGATTGTCATCATCTGCAATTCTTATCTCTGAGAACGATACACACGTAATCAAAAGCACACAGTGCGAGGTCTCTTGAAACCTAAAGTCCATTGGACTAACAGATATATTAGATCGTTAGTGATCTTCTCATCATCCAGCCTAGCGAACAGTCGGTCCGAGATTCAAGACAACTTCTGAGACACCGTCTTAGACGACTGAGACTCCTTCAGCCTCCAAGGCCCGGCCCGGTGTTGCTGAAGCCTTTAGGGCTGACAGCACAGAAGAAGTTTATAGTCGGTAGGTGGTGTTTACACTGGAACCCAACATATGGGCTCCGTTTCGGGGTCTTCAACACGTACAAGTATAATCGTCCTCGCCAAAAAAAAATCACCAGAAACGCTAAAACAGAATTGGTTTATTTGGATCACATTGAGTCTTACCACGAAGTGGGAAATTTGCTAACAAGTTGATAGGTTTTTAAAATAAACTATCTATTATTTGATGAAGTGGTGAAGAAGACCGCTACATGGCTTTATCGTAAGTGTATCACAGACAATATACATTATGACATGCAATGTTACCATCCCATAGTACCATCGGACTGGTGGTTGTGTTAAAACTAAACAAGATACTGTGATGACATCGATGGTGACTCTCACTAAAATACTCAATGGACTATTCTGGTCCGGCCTTAACTATTAACACCGATACCATTGTTAAGCACACTCTCAGAGGTCTTTAAGTTGAGAGTTTTGAGCTGATGCTACCTATTCTGCTCAAGGAGCACTGCAGTGCATTTCAATTATTGAGACGAAAACTCCATTGTCTTCTAGATTAGAAGAATAGTAAACCGTGAGCCATAACAAGAAGAAATATGTTGTAGCCGTGATGTAAGCTTTGGCGAAGGCACTTGACAGAATATGACTTCAAGGGCTGCTGTAAAAAGACAGATGATTACTACTAGGCAGCTCATCACAGTTTAGGCATTTTGATAAAAACAGAAGACATGTCATCTTTAGGCAATCGAGTGTTGGCCTCGTGGGAGTAAGGTACCTCAAGGAAGCTGCTTCTTTTCGTACCGCTACGCTTAGTATACTGGTTGTTGGGCAGGCAAAGCTAATACAAATGATTTAAGTTTTCTTTAGTGTTAATTCCGCGAATATTTGTTCTTAAACAATTCGACACGTGTTTCGCCTCTACACGAGACATCCTCAGGACGTGTTGTCTCGCCAAAATCTGGCACGAGACTAAAGCTTACTCTGCATGCGCATAATACCTACAGGTTTCTTCATTCACTTCCATCTACAGCAGGAAGCTAGTAGTTATAGACCCCCACCGAATCTATAAGTTCTCCTAGTAGGGTCACAAATGTGGAGACTGCTGTTGAAAGTGCCGAAGACTTAGTGGATCTTAACCGGTGAATGACTGTTGCCATAGCCCTTGAAACCGATGTCGAAGGAGCTCCACTCAGACCGGAGACTCACTTTCAAGAAGCTCGAGGAGGGCGGTCGAGGAGCTCGTGCCGAACTCCCCGCGATCCCTAAGGATTTCCCGAGCTTACGAGTGGAAAATGTTTGTAGACGTCTTTTTTCATAGAAAATAGCACAAAGTTGGTAGATATGTAGGTATTGATGTATAGCTAATTTTTTATTCGTACTATTTGGATAGTGGTGGAATTTATTATTAAAATAAAAAGGTGTAAAATGAGCTAAACAAAATTAATTAAATCAAATAACGGTGTGTTCTACAACCGCGCCGACAATATTTTCTTTAAATACCAGAAATGAGTCTCTACCCAAGTGACAGAATGATGTGTGTACAAATGTTACATAATGTAGTAGCTAGGTAGGTACTAGTTACGGCTGTAAGTAGAAACGCTACAATGTAAAGCGGTTTATCTACTCGGGAATTATTTTTCAAATAATGTCATACAAAAAAGAGATAAACAATGGCTTTCCAACCATTGTATCCTTGGTTTAGCCAGTCTTTAACAATAATAGCCGTAGTTTTGTTAAAATGTTCGTGCATACAATTTTTGTAGGTTGCGACAACTCAATATTCCCATAAACACATTTCCAAATCAAAAGAAAACAGTATCGAAATACTTTGTTATTGCGCGCGCATTTTACAAACTAGTCGGGGTGATGGCGGCGGCGCGGTGTGCCAGCTATTGGATCAATAGCGGGGCTGACGTCAGCACCGTGCGGGCCGCTATTGGTGGAGGCGGCATTAGCGAGTGAACCTCCGGGCGGGCTAGCGCTAGAGTTAGCTGCCGAGTGCCGGCTGCTCCGCGGCAGGCGGGTAGCCCGCTTCCCGGTCGCTGGGCCGGCCATGGCCGACATGCCTGACCTCTCGCACCTAACGGACGAGGAGCGCGAGATCATCGAGGGCGTCATAATGCGACAACGCCAGGAGGAACAACGAGAACATGAGATCATGAGGTGTGCTTCTATCACAAACCCTAACCCTTCAGGAGACTTAACTGTCGTTGTTTTACATCAACGTTATATCGGTTCTTTCTATAATTGCGTTTAAATCTAGGCAGTGACGCTTAAATAAAAGTTTTCTGGTGTTATTCTCCATTCTGTATTCCATCCGCGTTAACGGTTGCAATAAGAGATAGTTAAGCCTTCATCGATTCAACGGGGATTAGGTACCTACTGGAATAATTAATTGTGAGTTTTGTTTTTAAACTGTGGATGACTTTACTTAATGTCAGCGATTCATGAGAGAACATTATAACGCCATGTTTTAATGCGCAAATACTTAGAGTTGCTCTAGGCGTTCTTTGGTGAACGATATTACGTAGGTAGCAGAATATTATGTGAATATTTACTGTGCAACTCTCATAAGATGGTATATATTACGTTATACAACTTAAAACTTTATTTAATACATATAATTTAACTAGTTCAGTAGGTCATAATAAAATAACATACTGTTTAGTTATTATTTAATTCAAGCGATTATACTTTCTTTACATTATAAGTTCTTTAGTATATCAAATATTGATTCTTGCGTGGGTCCTTATATTTCTTATTGTCGCCGAGAAATTCAATTATACAGAAAACAGACACCAAACTGTAATATCAACTACCGCCATTAGGTGGGGGGTTTAGGAAGGTTACTAACGAGTTCTGATTACTGTAGTAAGAACCTACATTAATATTGTTATAACTGTGAAATTGATCCTATTTATCTATAACTGTGGGTATTTGGTGTCTAACTTCCAAGTTAAACGTGGATCACTTCATAATGTACAATAGTAAATTAAGTGTGGCAAAGCCAAGGTATCCTTTAGATACAATGCAGACAATGCTTTTGATGCTACTAAACAATACAGCCTATGTGTAACAAATCTGGTGGTTTTTATGTTTGCTACAAATAAACAGTGAATTAGACTATTGTACCTACAAGTAAAAAATGTACCGCCTTGTTCTGTTGGCTTTTGTTTACAATGTAAACAAAAAGTCCGTCTCTCCGTCCATCTGCCTATCAAGACCCTCTATCTTGGGAACGCGTGGAGGAGTTACGATATACTTAGCTTAGTCTCTTGAAGCTGTGAAAAAATCAAACTTCACAGCTAATGAAAAAAAAGGTACGGTCGTTTCTGCCGCAATAAACATATTATATCTCGACACTCTCAAGGGAATCAACATTTACAGAGTATTTTTTCCATTAACCTAGAACTATGAATTTTCGAAAAATATTAGCGTCTTATACTACAAGTATAGGGAAAAGTCTGAAAACTATGCATATGTAATCAAATCATAAAAAGGGGTTCATGTGGGGTTTAAGGGTTAGGTTTAAAAGTTAGCAAAGTTTTATATACTTTTATGATGTTATGAAAAAGCACCCTGATGAACCCTCGGTGGACGAGTCCGAATCACACTTGTCTGGTATTTATTACTAATAACTGGCTTTGTTGTTCGTAATGTAACTCAGTGATAATATGTACGTCATTCGATGGATGAAATAATATTTAAAACTAGCTGACCCGACAGACCTTGTTCTGTACATAATAAATATTTAAAAAAAACTTCGTTCAGAAAAACCGACTTCAAAAACCCAAAAGTAAAATAACTTAATAGAGATTTAATTTAATACACCTGTCATGCAAATCTTATACCTTTAATATTAATAAAATACTATTATTTGTATGTGCTACCTATTGATAGGCTTTAAGTCTATAATATATGTAGAAAAAGTTACAAATAAATAAAAATTCTAATAAGTTATTCATATTAAAATATTTTTTCAATCTGATTTCAGAACGACGTGGTACATATCAAAGGAAAAACAAAATTGTTGTTTTTATTTAATTCAGAGCATTTTCATATTTATTCACCTTTTAAACCTTCTCTGGACTTCCACAAATAATTCAAGACCTAAATTTGTCAAATCGGTCCCGCCGTTCTCGAGTTTTAGCGAGACTAACGAACAGCAATTCATTTTAATATATATATATAGATGAGTGAAGTAGTTTTTGAGTTATTCAATTTATTCCAATCAAACTTAATTTTTTATAATATTAGTAATGTTAATAAATCTTTAAATATCCTCTTCTTCGATTCTCAATGTTCCACAGATCCAAATACCGTCCCCAGCCATATCATAATTGTACCACAATACTGTATGGTTATACTTTCTGTAATGATTTTAAAAGTTCTTGGCATCCAGGGGTCCTCCAATACCGTGAAGTTCTAGCATTTGGCCTCATGCCAAAGCGAGAATCGTTAGAAAAACACGCAAAACGCCTCTCTCTCTACTTTGACCAAATTTCTGTGTTCAAGAGCAAATTGTATCGGGGTCGTTTGCGAGGCTCAATAGAAGACACAGTTATTACGTAGTATTTACACCCTTTTTGGATACAGTGACTTCATCTTAAAGGAGATTGACTTTATGAAAGCGAATACGTAGTATTATGTATGGCGTTCAATGAAAAGTAAGAATATTTAGGATCCCGGTAACTTTTATTTAAATCCAATATTATTTTTTGGTACAGCGGCATATCTTAAATTAAATAAATCCAGTGTCCTGATGTTTGTTTCCAGTGAACTCCTTAACTAATTAACGGATTTTAAGGAGGATTACTTCATCGAGCGCAGTTAAGTCCTGATTAACTTGAGTGATAGGATAGTTTTTATTTCTATTTGGGACTCATAATTCTTTTTTTTTCCAATATTTGTTTTGTATGGACATATATATTTTCTATGAGAGAATTTATTGACGCACGGTTCGACAGTTCTGCTGTGAAACAATTTCATTATAACGACAGGGAGCATATTTTTCGAGATAATTCTTAATTTTATGAAATATTATTTATTACGTACAGAACAACGCCTGTCGGTTTAGCTAGTAGGTATTTATTTTATTTTATTCGGGAAACAAACAGTACAACTTAATACACTTAAAAAATAAAACTTAAAATATAAATCACTGACCAATAAAAGTTTCCACAATTAAATAGTACATAGAAAAATGCGAGCAAATTAATTACAATTTAAGAGTACCTATTTGTAATGAAAATAATAAATATTAATTAAATATATTGAGTTGAAATATTTATAGAAAATTATAGATGATTTTAGTACTAATATTAATAATAATAGCATATATTTTTAAGTTAATAAAAATATGCAATATTATTTAATACTAATGAGAATAAATTAAAACTAAGACATTTTCTTAATTTGTTCAATCAACTTCTGTATCGACCCTGAAAAGTAATCAATTGAACAGAATTCTTTGTTGTATACTAAACAAGAACGATGAATGAAGGCATTTTGTGCATAGTTAGTGCGTGTAGTATGTAAATTAAATAAAGATTTAATTCGCGAAGATTGTCTTGGACATCGGAAATTAAGACAATTAAGACGAAGTGGAGAGTCAATCATATTATGAAGTAATTTTAGCAGATATGTTTGATCCTTTACCTTACGACGTTTTTCCAGAGAGATTCAAGTTAGGAACACATTGATCGATAGCGGAACACCTAAATTTTAAATGCTTTAAGAATTTCGTTTAAATTTTCTCTATTTCTTGAATATGGACATTGTAATGAGGATTCCAAATTACCGAGCCGAATTCAAGTAAAGAACGAACAAATGCATTAAATAGAAGAATCAGGGTGGTAATATGTTTAAAATCTTTACTGACTCTAAGAACAAACCCAAGCATGCGGTATATAATATATTTGTTATATTGTTTGTCTGAACTTCAAGAAATTCTTCTTCTTCTATTTAAAAAAAATTCTTCATGCGTTATACCCTAGTTTTTTCTGTTCCGTGGTTATACCTACCTAAAAATCCTTTAATGCAGCTTACGACCGTCCTTTAAAATAACCTATCGGGCTGGAGGGATTATTAAGGATGCTCAAATAAACTTTATTCAAATAGTCTTAAACTAAGCGCCTTTGAATCGTCATTATAAATCAAGTATTTCAAAACCACCATATCGAATTACTGCTATAACCAGTCCTGAGAGCTCGGGTATCATCTTGATGGAACAAAACAATTTTTGCTAGTTTTCCTCGCTGTTACGCAGGAATATCGTTCAGCCATGATCACCTCTTTACTTTTCCAAAAGAGAGAGCCCATGATCTGTCCAAAGGATTCGCATTATATTTCTTAGGGGTTGGATGGAGATGATAGTCTCTGGCACGTCGTAGACTGAAATTTTGTTTCTGGATCATAATGGTGAAGCCACGTTACATCCATGTTTATAAATCGGTTGATATGTTCAGTCTCAATTGTTTTTGTTTATCGGTATACGCACTCTCGGAACCTAACCGTTTGTGTTAAATGCACACTGCCTGTCGAAATCATTGTTTCATTGGCCATAAAATATACTGTAACATGACGATCTGCTAAATCAACTTTTTTACCTTTTGCAAACATTTGTTCGGCCACTGACACTGCGTCAAGCGACCAAACCCATCTCGAACCAGGTCAGCTTGAATTTTCGGAGACCCAGTGCTCTTTGAATGGCAGGATAACTTGGCATTGCGTAGGGACGTCGCTTGATTGTGTGTCTTTTACTGCATTTGTCGCGGGGAGTATTCCGAAGAG
Organism: Leptidea sinapis; assembly: GCF_905404315.1. NCBI lineage: Eukaryota > Metazoa > Arthropoda > Insecta > Lepidoptera > Pieridae > Leptidea > Leptidea sinapis. Next base: position 10,683,877 of record NC_066272.1, read on the forward strand.
CTGTTTGACCTGATTCCTGCCACCTTCATACATTCATCCCCACCATCTGGATGTGTGGCTTAATCTTCCACTGTGGTTTTCAAGGAACTTTCTTCCACATACGACCAAGCTGTGGAATGAGCTTCTTATGCGGTGTTTCCAGGACGATACGACATGCGTACCTTAAATAAAGCGCGTACCTACTTAAATTTCAAATCATATACTGGAACGTGTAATTTAAGCATATCCTGTGCTTCACGAGAGTGAAGAGTTTAGGTCTTTGGTCGTGGTAATTGGGATTTCGGAGAAGAATTTATCAAATTCGTTTGCAATTTCTATCTCCGAATTTATAACCCGATTATTAATATTTAAACACAGAAACGTTATAGCAACTTGACCTACCAGTTTCAATGTTAAGTATATTCCAAGTTGCTTTTACTTTATTATAACTGGTTTTAATTTTATCTGCAATGAAACGTGTCTTCGCTTCATGACAAACTACCGTAAAGAGCTTGGAGTATTTTTTTTTTACATATATTTTGAATTCTTCACTATTATTGTAATGTTTTTCATAATAGAGCTCATATCAGCGTTTCAACTTTTGTGGATACCCATTGTTGCCCATCCATTAAAACCAGGTTTGTTGCTTACTGAAACTCTTATTATGCTCTAGTTCGATACAAGCTATATCAACTAATTGTATCGAGGTTAACAATATCTCTTCAGTTGTTACATTTAAATCTATTATTAATAATAATTTGGAAATTATTGCCCTACTTCTACAAAACGAACAAACTACTTTATGTTCCGTAAAACTAAAAAAAGTGTGGGTATCTTAAAGGTGGTGGTGAATTGGCGATATACTAAAAATATTCAAATCAATTAACCTAAAAATATATAAAGGACGACCTATGGGGCCATTTGACAAATTTTATAAAAAAACATAATTGACATTATACCACCTGAATTAGCAATAATATTTAACGAATGTATTGATGAGGGTGTGTTCCATGACCTCATGAAATACAGCAAAATTATACCTTTGTTTAATTCGGGCGGTTCTTTTGACTTTAAAGCCTATTTCAGTTTTTAGTAAAACTTTTGAAAAAATTAAATTCTTACTTTTTGGTGCTGAAGTACCTATGTATCAATATGTAATTTTCTTACAGAAAGAAGGCTACTAATTTTATAAAGTCTTTCATTGGGATATCGTGTCTTTTTGAAATACATGGTTTTATAAGGCTCCTTTGCCCACGTTCTAATTCAATAAATTTGGATTTAGCAACGACGCCACACACGGGGCTAACAAACTAGCGCAAATTGCGCTAGGGCAATATAAATTTCATTCAATATATTTCTGCTGACATCATTGACTATTGTTTTTAAAGCGACATGTATCAGTGTTTCAAATATCCATCCCAGTTTTATTATTTTTCCAGTGACGTGCACAATATACCAGCTTTTAATCAGTTAGGACACCTAGATATTTTGTCTGTAATGTGCATTTATAATTTTTACAAGAATGTATTTTGATATCTACATTCGTATTTGGTTATGATCGATTGAATATGTTAACACATATACAATTAGTCTTAGTTGTCTTTACACAAAGAAAATTGTCTTTAAGCCACTCAAAAATTTCTCAGCACTATGCTTTGCTTCAAGGAGACTTGGCTCCATGAAATACAAGAGCAGTATCATTAGCATAGAAAAATATTTTTGCGTTTATGACTTTGAGGTTGCAAAGGTCATTAATATATACCAATAATAGTGTTGGGCCCAACTCGCTTCCCTGGGGTACGCCAAATAATACATCTGCGTCGCCACTAGTAGATATAGGATGTTATTTTAACCCTTTGTTTTCTATAACATAAGTAGTCATTGAATAATTTCAAAGGGGTTCCTCGTATATGTACCAACTTTTTGTACCTGTACACGTGGTCGAAACAGACACAGTGGCAAAGGCTTTTTTTAAATCTATGAATACAGTCAGGCACTTTCTACTTTCAACTAGATTCTGAGTTATAAGCGTGCAAAGTGCTGTAACTGCAGCTTCGGTTGATACTCCATGTCTAAACCCAAACTGTGTAGTTTATAATAAAAAACTATATATATATATATAAATAAATATTCAGCGTGGCGGTACAATGGCGACATTAAATAAACAAATGGGTAGAACTACTTAACCGTAATAATAAAATAAAAAGCAATTGTGTTGTTTTATGAATCCACGATGCAAGTGAAACTTTTTTTCACAAAATAACATAGTTATATCAGCATAGAAAAGAAACACAAATTTATATATTATGCTTTACATCTTCATAAAATAAAAAAAATCCGCCCGACCATCACGCGACATGCAACACACAGACGAAAAATTTTGAGTCGATGTAATAAAAGTTTCACTTTAAAAATACATAATTCACCTAAATAAATCAATTATTCATAACATCATTTCGGAATATCCTGTAAGTAATCTAGTAGACGCGAGCTAGCGTAGGCACTGACACGTACTTCTTCTACGCCGCACCGTAGCCGTCAAAACTCGTAGCTGAATAGAGCCCACGTAAGGATGATTAAATTCAAATTCAAATATTTTTATTCAAAATAGGATTTATAATCACTTATTGAACGTCAAAATCTACCACCCACTCAAAAGAGACTGTCTCAGACCTGAGAAGAATGGGCGCAAGAAACGAGGCGGGTTTTTTTTTATATAAAATATGGATTACAATGTAATATCGTACATAAGTACGTTTATAATTAAAGAGCCTGAGGGTGTTCGCTTTAATCCCAGTCCGTGGTGTCATTAAGACAATCGTTTATGCTATAATAACCTTTCCCACACAAACGTGTTTTAACAATTCTTTTAAATTTCGTAACACATTTGTATTGTACATTTTCTGGGATCATATTGTAGAAGCATATACATCGCCCAACAAAATACTTACTAACTCGACCCACCCGAGAAGTAGGCATAACAAGTTTATGTTTGTTCCTCGTGTTAACATTATGAATGTCACAGTTTCTAGAAAATTCCTCAATGTGCTTATGAACATACAAAACATTATCAAAAATGTATTGAGAAACAACAGTCAAAATGTTTATTTCTTTAAATTTTTCTCTTAATGATTCTTTAGGACCTAGGTTATAAATCGCGCGAATAGCCCTCTTCTGCAGCACAAAGATAGTATTAATATCGGCCGCACTGCCCCATAATAATATACCATAGGACATAATACTATGAAAATAACTAAAGTATACTAATCTCGCCGTATCTATGTCAGTTAACCGTCTGATTTTCTTAACCGCATATGCTGCAGAACTAAGCCTATTCGCCAATCTTCAATAAAAATTTGTTTTCTAAATTATAGTTAATTTGTTTTTATTTTCATTTTTTTTTTACAATTACGGTTAAATAGCTCTATCCGTGTGTTTATTTAATGTCACGATTTTAGCGCCATTCTGTATAGAAAATTAAAGTGTCTTCAATTTATTATATTTTCTAGTTTCATGTTACTTATGCCTGCTAAGACGAGATGGCTCTGTAATTATGGACAACATCTCTGCTCCACCCCTTGTGTACCGGAGTAATAATTGGCTTTTTCAATGCAGCTGGAAAAATGCAAGTTTTAAAAAACATAGGTTGGCCAAGTGAGTAACGTTGGGAACAACTTCACTGCTAGTATACTTTAAATATCTAGTCGTGATATTGTCTCATCCTGGAGCGCTTTCTGATTTTAAGCTATTCAAGATTCTTTCCACTTCCTTTTGATCATTATTTAAGAGTAGGTACATATTAATTTATTTGTGGAGACGGAGGTATTGGGTCGTACAATAGGTTTTGCCATTTGGCTGAATTTGCTAAGCTAAGTCTTTGCCAATGTTTAAAAAGTACTTCATTGATTCATATTTTGGAGACTTTTTAATAGTTAATAATTCTGTACTTTGATTTATTTGTTGATTTGTATAAGTTATATATTTTACAGTTAAATATTAAGCAAATTAAATTGAATTAATTAAGCAATTTTCAAGCTTATCTTATGCGAACGTTACAGGACTGATGACGTTGGCAAATCATTTAATTTTTTTTTTTTTAAATCATTTTTTTCAGTGTTAAAATTACATAGCGATATATAGGTACGTACCATTTTGCTATACTGCGCAGCAGTTTGTCGGCAGTAATTCTCATGTTTCGCATATTATAAATATTTGTCTTCAAACCAATAATCTTATATCTTTAAACGAGCAATTCTTGTATATATATATAATCTGAATCTCGGAAACGGCTCCAACGATTTTCATAAAATTAAGTATGCAGGGGATTTCGGGGGTGATAAATCGATCTAGCTAGGTTACAATTTAAAAAAAATTGTTTTATCCATGTTTGAATGAGAAACAGCTACAATAACATTAGAATACAAAGGTAAATTTGGCCACTATATACAAGACTATTATAGCTCAGATTGGGTGAAACGGAAAGCAGAAGACCCCGGTTCGAATCCAGATGTCCTATTAGTTTTTTTTTGTTTAAGTTTTGTACATTCTTAAAAATCCGAGCAAGGCTCGGTCGTCCGGATATTATGTTTTTGTGTGTGATAATTCAATAGTCCCTACCAATATTTCTAATACAATGGATACTCGATCTCTTTCGGTAAATAATCATAATGGATGAAATATATATTTTTAATTCTTAATGTAGGTAGGTACATGACGCTATACCTTTTGCTGTCGGAAAGCTGGCCATTTGATTCTTAGTGTGTTTGTGTTAAAAATATAATTTTGCGAAGTTGCATACTTAACATAATTTAATTAATGTTAATTTCAAACTATTTACATATGACTTAATAATTCATAACGCTATTTATATAAATAATAATAAAATAAAACTTAAATAATCTAACAAAATTAATTAATTACAAATAGAAAATATCATTAAGATCGCTATCGGCAGGTAAGGTGCCCATGAAGCTGGCAACGTTACCTCTTTGTATAGCCAAACTTATCCTTTGACAGAGGTACGTACCAGATCTTGGGTCACCTGTTAAATATTAAATTTAACATAATAATATAGCATAACATAAATATTAAATATTATAAAATAACAGGCGGAAACAAGATGAAGTCGCCGTATTGGAGCAAACAATTCGAACGCGGAACGAGATGCAGCGCGCCGCTGGTGTCGAACTAGCTGCCACTTGTCAGATATGTCTGAAAACAAAATTCGCGGACGGAGTCGGCCACTCCTGCCACTACTGCCGAGTGCGGTGCTGCGCGAGATGCGGCGGTAAAGTAACCCTGCGGTCGAACAAGGTGAGAGATATGTGACTGTGAGAGGTATGCAGCTAATATAAGTATTTAAACTTTAAGTAAAACAAAAGTGGACTCCGTGAGTTATTGATCGTTATTTATTTAAATTTGTCTCTGTCATCGATCTTCTTATCGTCATCGCCGTTAACAGATTGGAATGGACAGCACTAAGATAGATCGAATCCTCCTGATATTACAGAATTCCATGACGAACGTGGAGAAGGGGTGTTTGTGCCGGTTTTGTTGTCGTTGTCCCGAGTCAGCAGTTTCTTTTATGAAAATAAGGGACGAGACGAGCAGTAATTGATACGACATGCCCATATCAATGCAGTGCCGTTCAGGATTATTGAAAAACGCAAAAATTCAGAGCGGCACTACAATTGCGCACGTCACCTTGAAACATAAGATGTTAAGTCGCATCTGCCGAGTAATTTCATTACTTACGGCGCTTCAGACCGAAGCAGAGTAATGTTTACACATTACTGCTTCACGGCAGAAATAGGCGCCGTTGTGGTACATATAATCTAGCCGACATCCTGTCCAAAGGAGCCTGGTAAAAGTTTTGAAGCTTCCAGAGTAAGCGAGACAGCCTAGCATTTACCATTAGATACAGTTCCTAATTTTATACTTGCGGTGATGGATTCTCCAGAACCAATGCTGATATTGATTTACAGGTAGTCTTCTGCATAGCCCACAGACCGATTGACACACGCTATTTTATTTTTATTTTTAAATAATTTCATGTCGATTTTAAGTACTTCTCCGGGCGTGCCGGCCCAAATAGATTGTTTCCCTCAGGACGCAACATGGCACTACCACTCATACATAGATATCTTAACATTAATCTAACGTTCAAAGCAAATGGGCATTTTCTGCTTTGAAGAGTTGACCAAGCTTTTTTATAAATATACTTGTAACACCTACATAGAGACTAGAGAGCGTTAGGTGAAGGTTATTTTTTAATAGAAGTCTACACGACTCGAGTACACCACAACATTGCGTAGAGCCCGAACACTATTTACCCCAAAAAACGGATATGCGACAGCATTAAAAGAGAAAATTTTCTTAATTTTCTCAAAGTTAATCTTGTTTTTTTGCCTGTCACTATAGTGGTATGACTGGTATGTGGCACTATGTGCCTGTTCAAGTTTAAGAGGGCATACCTCTTGTACTTACTTATCAGTCTCAAGTCTGATCATGTTTATAACAAATATCATGCTTCCTCGTCCGGATAATGATTACTCCATGCACTGCTCACACTCCTGTACTTAATGCTATTATTATATTACAGGTTATTTGGGTCTGTATATTGTGTCGCAAAAAACAAGAACTTTTATCAAAAACGGGACAATGGATACACAAGAGTACCGGGCACGACTCGATGTTGTGGAGAATGGAATCTGATTTACGGAACTTACTACCACAGGTAGACGCGACATTGGACAAAAGACCTAAGTTAGAAAGGGCACATAGCGCTGCGGAGAAAGAAAACCTGCCGCTTCAGAGGTCAGGCAGTGCTTTGCGTCGGCAATACAGTCAACAAGATCCCAAGTGTTACGGAGACCTGGACGCACTGCCTCGAGCCCATCAAATTCCAAGCTATTCCAGACAAAAGACAGCTTACGGAATAGATGACCTCCCCCCTCCATCGCAATCAAATCAGCTGCTGCCTCTACCGCATTCGAGTGCCATTCATCCTCCGTTACCGCCTCGTTCTTCATCTTCAGACGATGAGGTCCAAGACTGTGTGTCTGATGAAAACGACGAATACCGAGACCGCGGTGAGTCAACTAACCCGCTTCCCATCACCGCCCTGTCCAAGTGTCATGACTCCTTACTGAGGGTTTTATTTAATCCAACACAACACATTGATGCATCACACCACAGCAATCCAATCGATTGCGTCAATTTAAGATGTTCACACACTATTCTAGCATTTACATCATTCATATTCGTCCCTACATTTGTAATGGTGTTCCGTGCGAGGTTACCATGTCAGTCAATAGCACTAAGGCATCTTCAGGTAAATCTAAACAGAATGCCATTTTCGATTGAACATATTGGAAACTTCACAAGCATAAAAGTTAGTATGAGTTTCGTTTATTGTTAACATGATATTTTATTTAATATTAAGTTAGTATATGAATACTTAATTAATGTACTTCGTAGTCAGTTTCAGTGAGACACAATCATGACTGAGCCAAACTAACGGCCGTAAACGCCTTGCGCTGTATCGTACGCGCCCGGTTACTAGCGATTTAAAATGACGTAAATAAAAACTATAGTTGCCACCCCGTGTTTACATTTTACAGGTAATAGAGATAGGAGTGGTCCAGTCGGTACAAGGCAACAGTGTCAAGATATTTTAGACGAGAAAATGAAAGAGTTTTTATCGGTGAGAACGGATTATTCAAGGAGATATGCTCCACATTTTTAGATGTTGAAATATTTGAATACTTTGTTACCGTCTTCGCGCTCCTCTGTGTACTCTGTCTGGTCTATCAACTGTTATCGCTGTTCATATCCTAAAGTGCCCACTATTACTTCTTTCGTTTTAGGATAGCATTCTCTTTACACAAACATGGAGGACGTACATTTAATACAAAAACACTGAAACATCTTTGTTCTATTCAATATTACCTACATGTTATGACGTTATGGTTTTATTTAGTGTTAAAAACAAATGTACGTCTTCCATCTTGATTGAACCAGATTTTGTAGCACAATCGAATTTACATTAATCTCGTTCAATCAAACCGCATGATGAGGCGAACATTCTGTAATATAATTATTAGAAAAATAATACTTAACTAATTGTGATATGTTAGTTTGGTGGCAATGTTTGTTTTAATTCTGTTGTATGACTGGGATGCCAACGTAACACATTCATACTGCTTGCGCGTCAACACCGCTTTGATTGCGATTTATTTGAAATCAAGAGCATCAGCTTATGGTTCAACTTTACAAATATAATAGTTTTCTGTTTATCATAAAACAAAATCTACACTTTAAATGCTTAATATAATAAAAATCACAATAAGATATGCTATGAATTTTGGTGAATAAAGTTTACTGCAGGGAAAGATCGAAAACAAGTAATATAACATAAAAAATGATAAATTCATCTGGACTGTAGGTTTTAGTATTCCGGGCGCGTACAGCTGTGCAAGTCGTGAAACGGTATCACAAGAGTCAGTCTTCCATGCTATTTGTATAATATCGTTCTTAGGAGAACTTGAGGCCTCTCTCCGGAATCCGCACCTGCGCAGCGCTAGCAGTATTGCGGTCAACAACTATTACAACCTCACCAATCACGCCCCCACCTCGTACATCCCCGAAGGCCGCGGTGTCCTCGACACGGCGCCCACTGTCCCTGCCAGCGGCCGCAGCTTCGACTCGGTGACAGATACTCGCTGGCGGACTCGTGATGAAGGAGAGAGTTCATATCTGCGACCGTACACACAGGACGACGCGCACAGATCTGATCGTGCCGTCTATAAGAGTGCCTATCTTTGGGAAGATTCCACCGACACAAGACGATTTACCGAGAGGAGAAAAAAAACTGTCAGGTTTGATGGCCACGATGGAGCCGCAACTTTTCCTCGCGGTGGAAGAGACTCGTCAATAGTTCCACATGATTGGGCATCATTACGATGGGAGTCAGAGAGACAAACTAGTCAAGACTCGGCCACAAAGGATTCAGGCATCGACACTTCTAGCACATTCACATCCAGTGAAGACTCGAACAGGGGCGAGTGCCCTAAGGTACTTGCACGCCATGTCTCCTTTGCTTGCTTAACAGTATTTTGACCTAATATAGAAGTAATTGAAATTGATCAATACACATCCATTTGAACTGTGTGACCCAATTATTAGGTGTCAGCTTTAAAATTTCTTGGACTTATAACAAATTACCATAACGCATCATACCTACATACAATATCCCGTAGATGTTAGGTTCCCCATACTTTTAAACTAAATATGAGCGATAATAATAATAAATTTACAAGTTTACCAAGTTCATATTTTTAGCTGTCGGTTATTTCAATATGTCTGATACTTTATTTTTGGCTGGAGCATGCAAGCATAGTTTGGCTTTATTGTATTATATTTTGTGTGCATTGCATTTGCTATATTATTGCTCAATATAGAATAAAACCAAAATGTGGAAAATATGAATAGAATTTTCATTGAATATTGTTTGTAATAGTTTCCGCTTAACTGGCAAGTTTCTACTGATGGCACTCGAATGGTGGGACATATGGTGCTACGAAAGACAGTCGTTGAAGGAAGCTCCCATTCATCTGCAGCTATACTTGGCTTGAAAGTGGTTGGAGGGAAAATATTGCCGGATGGCACGCGTGGGGCCGTTGTTGAGAAAGTTAAGAAAGGCTCCATTGCTGATTTAGAAGGACAGCTGAGAATAGGTAAGATTATATTATATGGTATTATAATTTGTTTGGGCCTTTTGAAGGCAAACAAGAATTAACTTCATTTGGATATTCCTATAGTTTTATAACTATATAAAGGTGCATAAGTTTACTGCAATTAGAAATGCAAATGGATCGCTCTAATACATGAAATTATATCGTAATTTTTATTATAGTCATTAAAGGCTAAAAACAAACTAATATAATTATAATGTGCGTGGCCATAGACGAAGTTCAACAACTACTTACAATCAATATTTTATAATGTGTAGGCGATGAGGTGCTGCAGTGGAATGGAGTGCCATTACAAGGCCGCAGCGCTGATGATGTGGCTTCTGTGGTAGCGAACAGCAAGCACGACACGCACGTAGAGCTGGTGGTTTCTAGGCCACTTACTTCAGCCAGGCTTTTGGCGCAGCCTTGGAGAACTCACAAGGGTGAGTCATCACCTCAGTATACTCTTATTTGCATCATCTCTGATCTTCGCTGTCGCGAAATCGCTTTGTCACAATAAAGTCTATATGCACATAAATACAGTGGTCTTTGTTTCATGAAAAAAACCCATCAGTTTAGCTATCACACACATCTAAAGTAAAATAAGTCGCATACATCACATGTCAACACTCCTTTATTTCTTTATTTAGTGGTTGTGCGTTTATATTTCAGCACAACACATGACTGTCATATTTCATATTTGAATTAAACATTTCATACAATATTTGCGTAATCTCCTAGTGACCCATACCGGAGCGCGCAAAGTACTACGTGGGTGTTGACTTATGACGTCACTCGTAGCGAGCACCGGCCGAAACTCGCGCCATGCGCATATGTTTACAACTCCATATCTCGAACAGTCACTTTGTGGTATTGATAACCGGCTCCAGTATTCCTGAACCGAAAAGCAAAACAAAATCACTTTATTCATGTTGGTCAAGGAAATGACACTTATGAATGTCAAAAACTTTCTAGCAAGAAACTCATTGCCGCTCTTTTAAACTAACATTAACAGCTTCATCATTTTGCAAATTATTTTAATAATATAAGTGATGCAACAAAAATACTCAAATGTCAAAATATACTCAATATCTTATACGAGTAAATAATTAAAAAAATGTTAATTAATAAATAAAAACACAAGAGGTATAATTGAGTACTGTAGTAGATGCATCACAACACTGTAAATATATAAAGGTAAGGGTGGGAGAGCTTTATTAACGATTATAAACAATATAAATATATAAAATAACTTCGGTATAATAGCCACCTCAAGTAGCCCTTTCACGAGCATAATTTTTGTACTTAGTACTGTATTAGTGCACTTTAACGAGCACGGACCAGCCGTCGCCTCCCTCGACCATATTTTAGGGAACGACCCGCCCCACGTACTGCATGCCTCAAACCTTTGGTTTTAGCTTAGAGGCCTACTCCCACTGATAAAGGACATCAACACATGTCGTGACGTTTGGTGCGGATGTCCATGGGCAGTTGCCTGACAATTTTCATCACGTTTGCGGTGAGCCTCTCGCCCGTTTGCCAGATCTCAAATTTATTCTTCTTTCCCAAATTATAGGTATTAAGCTACCCTTCCTAATACTACGCAAAGTCATCAACAATTCTTTTTCTGTTGTGATCATAGAAGTGTACACGGAAGTGATGGGTGTCGGCGAGAAGCCAAGTGTTTTAGTGACGTCACCAGGCTCACCCGATGTTCATGGACGAAGACGTTCTGCAAGGCAAAGCGGCCAAAATGCGAGCGTTGCTGGTCGCATACAGGTGCGTCTTAGGGCAGTTTTCCTATCACGCGGAATTTCTATCCTATTATTTTATACATATGTTTCCTATCAAGTATCAACGCGGATTTGTTGCAGCTGGAAATCTGCGCCACAGGAAAACCGCCCTTATCGTAATATCTTAGATTAAAATTAGTGCAAGAAGACGTGTCCGACCGGCCAGAACCTGCCACCACAGCCTTTCCTTTCACGTGCTTGTAAATCACAAAAGGGACGTGCACAGAGCGATGTATTGGGGGTCTTATCTTTGCCTTATGATTCAGATCATAATATTATTAAAGTCTATATTAATGGGAACAGATGGTGAGGGTAGTATTGAAGTTTTGTGGCGTACCGTGCGGGGGTAGGACTGGGTGGCAGGAATCAGGTCAAACAGTTAGTCGGAAGACTTACCGTAATAGAACTAGTAGAATACTCACAATCAAACGACGTGCCTTCCCACTGTCAAGTGATGTAGCCGTTCATAGAGCACTGAGTCCCCAACACACGAAATTTACTCGAAATGTCGAGACCACTATTGCGATACTGGTTAGATAGTAAGCCTGTCCTGCCTAGTTCCACCACTTCTCATAAATAACACGGGTTAAAATCTGCAAATAGCTAGGATATAGGTTTTGTTTTTAGATAAAGTGATACAACTTTTTGTTTTTATTGAAGTGAAAATACTTTGAGAAGAGACTGAGGTGCCACGCTCGTACCAGTAATTAATAGACGGCTTAACTGAGGCAGTGTAATCAGTTACAGCATTATTTGGTAGAGTAATTTATACATAGATATAATATTTTTTATGAAAATAAGGGACGAGACGAGCAGGACGTTCAGCTGATGGTAATTGATAAGCCCTGTCCATTACAATGCAGTGCCGCGTACCACGTATTGAAAAACCCAAAAATTCTGAGCGGCATTACAACTGCGCTCTTCACCTTGAGATATAAGATGTCAAATCTCATTTGCCCAGTAATTTCACTAGCTACGGCGCCCTTCACACCGAAACACAGTAATGCTAACACATTACTGCTTCACGGCAGAAATAGGCGCCGTTCTGGTACCCATAATCTAGCCGGCATCCTGTGCAAAGGAGGCTCTCACTACTAACATATATCAATTATTATAAATTTTACTACGTCAGGAATGTAGAACTAAAATGATTTCGTATTGTTACTAACCGCCTTAATTATGGTTTCATATCAGTCGTGTGGTCTTATGCAATCACCATTTGTTTTAGCTAAAAGTATACTTCGATATATCTGCGCTGCAACTCTTGGTCACAGTAGTGTCCGCGAGTGGCCTCAGTCCTCGTGTTGATGGCTCACCACGCTGTCCTTACGCCAAGCTCTTCCTACTTCCCGACAAGAGTGAGAAAAGCAAACGGAGAACCAAAACTCTTGCCAATACACTGGAACCAAGATGGAACCAGACCTTCGTGTACTGTGGGATACGAATTACCGACATCAAGAAAAGGACTTTGGAGGTACTGCCTACAAAACAAACTGTTTGATAAAACTGAAGAAACCTAGACGAACTTACAACAAAAATAAGTTAAGCACTTAAGTAATAATTTACTCATGTAGTCATGTGCTGTGGTGTCGTACAACTTCTGAATGCACACACAATAATTTTCGATTTTCGTGGGATATTTTGATATTTTTAGTAATATCTAAACTCTAAAGTATCCATACTACTACGAAGCTGTGGAATGAGCTTCCTTGTGCGGTGTTTCCGGGACGATACGACATGGGTACCTTCAAGAAAAGCGCGTACATCTTCCTTAAAGGACTGCAACGCTCTTGTGATTCCTCTGGTGTTGCAAGAGCGTTGCCGGCGGTGATCACTTAACACCAGGTGACCCGTACGCTCGTTTGTCCTCCTATTCCATAAAAAAAAACCATCCCTACTTTGTTGTAATAATAATAATAATAGCCTTTAATAACAATCTTTACATAGTTTTCGATTTACATTTAGTTTGCAGTAGACTTCGGCACAGATTGTTTTGCTTTCGCATAGGCCTCCCCCAGGCTCTACCACTGTTCTCGGTCATGACATGATCTGCTCCACATCACACCCGCGGCATCTTTCTTGTAATATTAACTGATAAAATATTTTTTTTTGGTAATTTGTAAAAAGCGATGCATAAGAGACCGAAAAGCCGGGCACAACTCGATTATACTCTCAGTTGAGAACTCTATTTCTATTTTATAAAATATAATGCATTAAGTTTCCTTAAAATTTGATCTGGTCACAAGTGTTTTTACAATAACAAAATATATTAATTAAATCATTGCTTTTTTTAAGGTAACGGTGTGGGATCTGAACCGTTATGGACCAAACGATTTTCTCGGCGAAGTGATGTTAGATTTGGAAAGTATGATGACCAATCATGAACCAAGCTGGTACAAACTACGGCCGCATGATGAATTTACAGGATTTGGTGTAAGTCGTTTCGTACTCTTTTAATATAACAGCAAAGTCTCTCCTACTAAACCGTTAAAGAGAACGTTGAAAAATGTTTATCATAAGACTAATATACCCATTCTAGAAGAACTAGAAGTCAGGAGATGCCTTGCTGGTTCTTGAAGTGAGAGTATGTTCTAAAGTTGAGAAAATAAAACTAGCTCATACTACATGCAGTGCAGGGTGGGCAATCTTCTCACTTACTCCTTGGGTGTTGTTTCTTGTTGACTTTATATCGATTTGGGAAGAAAGAGTGACTGAATTTACGGTTTCGACTAGGATGATATAGATGTATCAATTCATGGAGAAAAGACTTGTAGACCATTAGGGCATGCAATAACTTTTGCACTCTGTAACAGAGGTACCGAGAAGAAGAGGCTGACGGTGAACATCTGTCTCCCCCCTCCACGTCAACGTCGCGTCTCTCAGACTCGGACACCCCCAGCGAATGTGATCTGAGACGTCACCACTCCCTCTCCAGCTTAGCGTCGAGTTCAAGTCCTCCGCCACCTCACGAGGTAACATATCACCATCAACTTCGTACTAATTAACGACCACATTTTCGATTCATTCTATGATACGTTCCTTTAAGATCGTCCTGTAGGAACTTGAGGGGAAAATGTTTCAATGTTTCTACAACCACATTAATGAAATGGAACTCTGTTAAATTAACATTTTACTAAATGCAAATCAGTTTATTGAGATTTTGTACCGATGGTTATGACCTCAGGCAACTTTTTATTCCAGAATATTAATTAGGGTCATTTACAAAAACATAATGACATGGACTGAAATTTCTTTATGAACCAACGAAATTTGAATTGAAGACGTTTTACTAATCAGATTATCACGCGGGGCATTTGGGGCCGCTCGTACCAATATAGTTACAATCGGGATATCAAATATGGCAATATGAAATATAACAGCTGATTGATTACCTTTAAGATGGACGGGACGAGATGCAGCAGGCGGGATATGTCTCCTTCAGGAAGGCTGCGCAACGCCGGCCTGGCCAGAGATAGGGTGAGTATGTCGCCGTTTGTGTGTCTCTTATTGTTAAGTTACGCCTGGAGGAATCAAGTTGACAAAATGTATAATGATAAATAATAACTTCATTATCAATCAAACCAAAATATATCCATCTATAATATAAAGCTAATATTTTAACACGCAGTTAAATCAACACCTAAGTAAATGGGATTCTTTCCATTTGCCTTACAATCATAGTATTTGGTATGAGGTCTCACAGCAGAAGTAAAACAATAAGTCAGAATCTAGTCATTTTCTTATTAAGGCTGCTATCTCAAGAAATCGCCAAAATAGCGCATAGTTGAAACCATTTCTTGGCGATTTATATAGAGCTTATATTTTTACAAAAAAATAATTATATAACTACAGAATATGAGAAGAAAATTCATTTTTTCATTACATTTCTATTTTTATAAACAGTACGAAAAAAAATCACCAAAGTACCCCTAACCTTTACAGTTGGAGCCATGCTAATCATTCAATCTTGATAAAAATTGTATGATAATTTATTAATTGTACACGAATACTATTCAACATAACATAGTTTTGTAAAGAAAATTGTATTATATTTGTAATAAATTAAAAATGCTTCTAATTCTGAATTAAAAACAATGGCGATCTTGTGCGAGAGACGTATCCTAGCTCCGCTCGATTCCTCAAGGCCGTTGGCTCAACTAAAAGAGAAGTGTTCTTATATTTTAGTTATGTTCCAATACTTGCAGCAGGAACTCTCTGTCTTCTATCATCAAGACACTTATTACTTCTGGAACTTCAAGAAGTTGATGATAACATTTCATTGAAGTATCCTGTTTCCTCCGTGACGATTCTGATGATTATTAATGCAAGACTGATTAAAAAATCAGTCCGCTGAAATCGTAGTCTTGGGTGATTTCAACGGGCACAATGCCCAATGGCTGGATGGATCACGTACTACAGACTACGCAGGGCGATCTGTGCATAATTTTGCATTGGCGTATGGTCTGTCCCAATTGGTTGAGTCGTCAACGCGGCTCCCGGATGTGGATAGCCACTTGCCGTCCTTATTAGATCTTCTGCTGACTACACATCCCGATGGTTACCAGGTCTCTATCGACGCCCCTCTCGGAACGTCCGACCATTGCCTGGTCAGGAGTGTTGTGCCTATCCGACGCCAACGTCGCAGACCACCAGCGACCCGCCACGTTTGGCACTACAAGTCAGCAGATTGGAATAGGATGCGTTCCTTTTTGACCGATTTTATGTTATTGAAAGATATATTTTCAGGGTCCTGGCTATGTCGCCCGGTCACAGTCGGCTGCGGGCGGTAGAAGTGGGTCGCCACGGAGGTCACTATCTCCCCCCGCTGACAGAGAGGCATACCGCTACACAGGTCTTTCTCAACCAATACATCATATTTTATTTCTTACATTCATTCTATATACTTTATACTTATGGAAACGTAGTTTAAAATCGCGTCGTCATAATGTAGGTAGATGTAAATAATATCATATTATAAAACCAACTAACACGATCTAGTAAGTAAAGTATCTACGAAGTAATGGAACTATAAAGTGGAAATAAAATAAATAATCTTCTGTTATTTATGTTTATAATTTTCATATCAGAAATGTAAAGGTATTTCATTTAATGCAATGTAAGGTACAGGCGACATTGAAACGTTAACGGTTTAAGGAATGGGTTGACATGCCCTGCAATACAGTCGCTTTTACTTTATTGTTGTCAGACACGCGATGTGCCTGTAGAAGATGGGGCGCGAACCCCGCACGGAACACTATCTCAGGGATATCTTTAATATAATTCATAAAGCCGCCACTACAAACTCTCACCTATCTACTCTTTAACTCCTGTTATCTTTTGGTTCCTTCTCCCCTCCACCTCTTTCTGCACGCTGTTCTTTTCACACGCCGTAGTCATAACCTTATGATTTCTACTTTCTTTCTTAACTTAAAACTCACTGTACAGAAATATTTTAAAATTGCATGACAATTCAATCTGCTTTCTGATTCTATTTAAAGTTAAATTATAATAAATATCTTGAAAATATGATCCATTTAACAATTAATGTATTGTCATCTACCCAGTGCCTGATTAACCACGTAGCAATAAGCTATAGGCCTCGCGTACAACGAGGCCTCACATCATCACCTCCGCCTGACCGTATTTCTTTTTATAATTTTTAAACAGGGCATATATTAATTAACTTGCCTATTAAAATACTTATTTATGCTTGTTATAAGAAAAAAAACTTCCAAAAATTAACCGAAAAGCGGGAAATACAAGAAATATTGAGTATTAAGTTTTTAACACTTTCATTACAAAGCAGACCAAGAGCCAAGGGCCTCAATAGGATTTGCTACCTGGCCATACGCTTGCTTAATCCGGCACTGGTTTTGCCTCTTGCCATTTGATTGGAGTCAAGATAAAGAAGCTATTGGGCTATTTGTCATATAAGACAGAAATATGATCTTATCAAAGTATCGTAAGATCTATTAGAGAAGAGAATGTAATTATTTCTTGATGTCTTAGTTGGTGAAGATCGCCACGAGGGTGCGAGGTTGCCGACACACGCGTACGCCCCACGCTTTCAATCCCGCTCGGCCACTGCTACCCCCACCACCAGCCCCAAGAAGCGGCAGCTACCTCAAATACCTCACCAGGTAGATATAACTTCATTTTGTATTCAGTTTTATTTGCATTAAGTTTACAACCGGAAGTCATAATAGCTTCTTCTCCTCATCTCTTCTCTCATCTCACAGAGTGCGATGGATACTTATGTACTATATAGTTTTATAGTAAGTGTGCCTGGACCGACGATCTGGTCAAGATTGCCGGAATAGGTTGGATGAGGGCAGCGCAGGACCGATCGTGATGGCGATCTTTAGTGGAGGCCTTTGTCCAGCAGTGGACGTCTTCTGGCTGAAATTATGATGATGATCAAGTGTGCCTTTACTTTAAATATCACTTTATTTTCGTCAATGCAATCAAATTTAAGACTGTCCCTAATAATTCAGGAATAATTTGAACAACAGGTTGCTGCTTTGGAGTTACAATATCTATATGTCGTAACTTCGGAGATCACATTCTTCATTCTGTATTTCAATTCAAGACCAGACATGCAAGAGCTAGGATACATTAATATTCCGTTTTCGCCTAAGCAAAGGCTTCCCGAATAGCTCTTAAGCTATTCGGGACTAAAAACAAATCAATGTTCGTTTTTGGTACAGAAGTTATCAAGACTCGAAGTTACAACACGTTTGAAATGTCCACCACCATCTTCGAATTTTGCATTCGAATTCACTTTCAACTTTTGCTTGATTTTAGTTCAAATCGCTCCGTGTGAGTGTTGTAAGTCTTGTGAGTTGTGATATTTGAGCATAGCTGTCGCATCACCTTACAGATAATGTATTTAAAATAATTCGTAAACTGATGAAGCTGTGATTATTGATTTAAAAGGATGGCAAGTTTTTTGCCACTTCTCAATAAAGCTCTATCTCCGAAATGGTGGTATAAATGGTAAAATATACAACTTATTTGTTATTTTTTGAACCTGATTGAATAAATGTGATTTGATTTGTTTGTTCCCGTATTCCATAATAAACTCTATATCTATGGCTTGTCTCTCCCCCAGAACGCTCAGAGGGCAATGCGAGCTCAAGTGTCTGCGGACCTCGAAGAACGTAAGTGGATCGGCCCGCATCACATTGGCGCCACACTCACCTACCGCAGCACGCCACAAGGTCAATACACACATTCCGTACTCCATTTACACACATTACCACCAAGTACAGACTTGATAACAGCACGGACCAGCTCACTGAGAGAGGGACTCACATAGCGATACAAAAATAAAACCTTATTAACTATCCGAAAAGGAACACATTGCCATAAGAGAAATTAAATGTTCAATCCTGCATTGCTGGAAATTGTACCATATACTTTAATGTAGTAATAATTAAAGTTACATTTAGTGTGTATCTAAGTGTGGCCTGGCGTTATGCCTCTTCTTGCTCTCGGTTGACCATAAGTGAAATATTCGTGAGGCTAAAATTAAATTAAAAAAAACACTAAAAGTATCTACCTATACTTATAGAAAAGAGAAGAGGTTTATTTTTCATTGTTCGTCATGAACGTTCAATAAAAACTGTTAAAGCTTGTGCTAATTAAAACCTTTCAAACGATAACCCCACATTTCTTTATCGCAATAGAAATTACCGCCATTCCTTGCATAAAAATTAAAAACCGTTTTTCATTATTTAATTAAAAATACGTATAGTTTTCAGACTTTTTCCTATACTTGAAGTATGAATGGGTATTATTTGCCAAATTTTATAGTACTAGGACAATGGAAAATACTCTATAAATTTTGATTCCACGGCATAAACGGCAGTATCCTTCTTACATTACATTACTCAGCTTCAAATAACTGTAGAGCTAAGTAAATCGTAACTCAATTTTTTCAATACCTCTCGTTCCCGATATAAAGTCCAAATAAAGGTTACATTTATTTCTTTTGAGGTACTGTACCCTGAAAAGGCTTTAATCCATTATAAAATAATATTCCGTGGAACTATGCAGGCAAAACTCTATTGTTGACTTGACAGCGTTATGACATCGACATTTTTAATGACAGTAAGGGACGAGACGAGCAGGACGTTCAGCTGATGGTAATTGATACGCCTTGCCCATTACAATGCAGTGTCGCTCCGGACTCTTGAGAAACCCAAAATTCTGAGCGGTACTACAATAATTGCCCTCGTCACCTTGACACATACGATATTAAGTCTCATTTGCCCAGTAAATTCTCTAGCTACGGCGCTCTTCAGTCCGAAACACATTACTGCTTCACGGCAGAAATAGGCGCCGTTGTGGTACCCATAATCTAGCTGGCGTCCTGTGCAAAGGAACCTCCCACTGGTCCGTTGGAAAAGTATTTTGCCGGTTATACATTTGTTTGCATGACACATGAGAACATTTTACAATACATCAAAAGCTTTGCTTTTGTAGTGCTTAGCGATTAGAATACACTTAGAGAATATATTAACATACCACATATCTACGCGGTATCTCATAATACAGGTATCACATATGTGCGGGCTCCCGTAACGGACACACCCGTGGGGGCAGGTCTTGATAGATATATTCTAAGCTAGAAGTCACGGGTTCGAATCCCGGTAGGTGCAAGCATTTATATGATGAATATTAATGTTTGTTTCCGAGTCATGGATGTTTATATGTATTTATGTTTGTTTAAGTAAGTATATTGTATCAAATATATCGTTGTCTTGCAATCCATAACCCAGGCTATATGCTTAATTTGGGGCAAGATAATTTCCCGCTCCGGGTAAAGTGTTCGGCCCTAAAGTATAGCACTATCATTCATAGTTAATACTTATTAGCTTCACACTCTATGAAGCTTTAGTCGAGGAGGCCACCATATTTGAAGCCGATCTATATGTGATTGACAAATTCAAATATTTTTATTCAAAATAGGATGTGACATCACTTATTGAATGTCAAAAATTACCACCCATTCCAAAACGAATGGCTGAGAAGACTGGGCGAAACAAACTCAGCGGCTTTTTTTTTTTCATCAAAAAAATGTGTTTCAATGTAATATTGTACAATTTAACTTATTATTTAATAGCCTGAGGGCGCTCCATTCCCAATCTGCGGTATCATTATGAAACTCATTTATGTTATATAGTAACTAAAATAATATATAGTAACCTTTACCACACAAACAGGATCCTTCCATTGACCTTTGACAGAAACTAGGAATATCACAATAATGTCGCAATTAGCAGTGAATGCATTAACATCCGACACAATAAAATCTGGTGTGAGGGTGAAAATAGACCACTTATCCAAATGTAACTAGATCTCTCTAGACTCTGATCACTGGTGTGGATACCGGGTCACATAGATATAAATATGGAAAAGAGATAACCGATGCGCTAGCTCACTGGACCTTAAACCTTCTATGATGTCGGAGAATCTTTAATCCGACCATAGAGTCCGTTTCGTTACCTGGCCATGGCAAACTAAGCTGCTCTTTTCTGGCTATATTTGGAGGCGGGTAAGGCTTTGCATAAACTTGGCTAGGCGTCATATACGAACCCTCATAGGTTTTCTCTCTAAATATTGCAAACTTACAGGACACTTAGCCAAAACTTGCCTCAGTGAATCCAGCCTAAGCATTTTCTGCCACGAGGCCTACGAAGACCCTAAACACATACTGAAGGTTAAGGAATATCGCAATGCTGCCTTAAAGTCCCCATAGTCCAGGCTCAAGACCTACCCCACTTGGGTTCCCTGAGGATCCTGCACCTCTTAAAGGATAAAGGCCTTGAATGTGATTTCGATACTTAAGAACTGTATTAGCAGGAGAAACTTTCAATCACTAATGTGTAAGGAAAGTTTCTCCCGTGTTTACCCAAATCTCCTCATCACATGCGGAGAGCACAATAGATCTACAGATTTACGTGGTAAAAGTTCTTGAAGATAGAAAAAGCTAAGTTCCCAGCTACAGCAAGATAGGGAACTAGGAAAAAAGGCATGAAGAAATATCCCAACCTAGTGATTCTACCAGAAAATTTAATCAATCAACATGAACATTAAAAAAAAGGTTGTCGCAATCTCCAGACGCCTTGACAGTTTTTGAGGAAACGTTTTTTTTAACAAGAAAAAACTTCTAAAAATAAATCAAGTAAAATAAAATCTAAGCTAAATCCTCACCTCATCAGCTATTACTCAAGAAATTACATAAAAAAGCGACCTCTTAACGTCCTCCAGTGCGCAGATCACCGGGGTCACAGACCAACATTCTCCACTCCATCCTATTTACGTATATACATACAAAGATCGGTCATTACTATCAGAAGAAAGTCTATTACAGTTCAAGAAATCAGTGTCAACTATTAATATGATATCATTGGCCTATCAGAGATCAGAAGTATCGCTTATAACATAGAAGAAAGAGAAGAACATGTAATCTGCTACTTTGGGAAGATTAAAGGCCAAAATTTGGTAGGTTTTCTTATAAAAATAGCATTGTTGCAGTTGCAGAAGAGATTCACTGCAACCGGCGTAGAGATGGGTCGATGATATTTTGAAAATAGCTGCAAATTATTGGACTGATAAAGCAAGTGACAGAATTACTAATGTATTGAAAAATGGATTTAAGTGTAAGAAAATTCGCCCGCGCCCCTGTACCGCGCAGGCGAGGACTCAGATAAACGGTCGGCCTATGGTATTGCAATACTGCGTCTCGACTTGTTTCCAGGACAATACGACATGGGTACCTTCGAAAAATACACGTACCCTCTTTCTAAAATCCCGGCAGCGCTCCTGGAATACCTCTACTGTTGCCAGAGAATGTTGGCGGTGGTGATCACTTAACATGCTCTTTTTCAATAAAAATAATCTGATAAACAAACCATTCGATTTTTTGGCGAAAATTTTAAAATGTGTTTTTGAATAAAATTGTATCAAACTTTAATCAGAATTATTGCATTTAAATTTCATATAAATTAAATATGATTATTACAAAAATTTATATGTATTTAACTTTTAAGAACTTATTAATCAGAATTGGCATATTTTTTATTGACGTAGAGTTCAATAAGGCACTTCAATTTACGCGGTTTTTATGTTTGGATTAAGTACAAGGAATAATCTCCATTATTAGTTATTGTCAGACATGTCAATGGGGTGTTCTAAATAAATGGGAGCTTTCCCTTTTCCTTATAAAGACATTTTAAAATATCAGAATTCAGAAGCCTTTTACGATCAAATAGATTGGGAATTGGAACTTGATTTTCACCATGTTCTTTATGATTCAAACCCAATAATGAGTACTACATTTCTTATTTTTTTTTTTTCATTCTTGTTGGCATTCAACTTGAAGTACCAACTTCAAGTTGACAATAAACCAAAGACAGCAAATATACCATTTTGTTTGACAGTGGTTTGAATGAGCTGGCCATTTATAACAAAACATTAACCGACTTCAAAAAAGGAGGAGGTTCTCAATTCATCGGTGTGTTTTTTTTTTATATTTTTTACCTCAGACTTTTCGACTGGGTGAAGCGATTTTGATAATTCTTTTTTTATTTAAAAGCTGGTGCTTCCCGCATGGTTGGCTTAAATTAGATATAAGTATGTGCGTAAAAAATTTGTTTGGTGATACTTTGGTTAGGTTCTGCTTATGGGATCCATAAAAAAGTAACGGAACTCTTCAATTCTTAGGAGTAAATAAACGATTCTTGGCCTAATTTTTTTTTATACTATTTGGATATTTGAGTCACCTACCGTTACGTCGTTATGGTCAAGTAATTGTCGTAGTAAAATATGATGAGTAATGGAACTCCTTAACTCACAGTAAGGGATCTGTGGCAGAACTGTCTGTAATAAAATTGCAGTACGCTTACGTTCAATGCTGCATTGCAAAATTTAGTATATCTACACATATTTAGACAAATTATTAATTGGTGTAGTTCAGATTCAACAACCGACTTCAAAAACACTATTCCAAAACAATAGATATAATTTGCACTAAAAAATTTAAAAATAAATACGTATTTTTATACAATCTGATTACTAAATCTAATTCTAATAACGATAATTATTATTTTTGGAGTCGATATCAGCCAAGGTAAGTTTGTAACTACATGCATAGTTATAGGTGGGATGTGCTTGAGTCGCACACACGAAGTGAGGAGGCGAGAGGTGAGAGCGGGCCGCGGCGGGAGGACACCGGTTCAAAAATAACGATAATCGTTACTAGAATTAAATTTATTTATGAGATTGTATAAAAACACGCAATTATTTTTATATATTTTTGGTGCATATTATATCCATTGTTTAAGAATAGAGTATTCGATATCTGTTGTTTTTTTGTTAAAATTTTTTTAAAGACCTACTGAACAATGATTAGCAATATTGTATTTTGCGTAATGTGAACGGCTTACAAGAACATGAACACTTACATACTAGTGTTATTAAATTAAATTGCAGTGGGGCCCCCATATTGAAGGATTGGCGAATAGGCTTAGTTCTGCAGCATATGCGGTTAAGAAAATTAGACGGTTAACTGACATAGATACGGCGAGATTAGTATACTTTAGTTATTTTCATAGTATTATGTCCTATGGTATATTGTTATGGGGCAGTGCGGCCGATATTAATACTATCTTTGTGCTGCAGAAAAGGGCTATTCGCGCGATTTATAACCTAGGTCCTAAAGAATCATTAAGAGAAAAATTTAAAGAAATAAACATTTTGACTGTTGCTTCTCAATACATTTTCGATAATGTTTTGTATGTTCATAAGCACATTGAGGAATTTTCTAGAAACTGTGACATTCATAATGTTAACACGAGGAACAAACATAAACTTGTTATGCCTACTACTCGGTTGGGTCGAGTTAGTAAGTCTTTTGTTGGGCGATGTATATGCTTCTACAATATGATCCCAGAAAATGTACAAAACAAATGTGTTTCGAAATTTAAAAGAATTGTTATAAAACGTTTGTGTGTGAAAGGTTATTATAGCATAAACGATTTTCTTAATGGCACCACGGACTGGGAATAAAGCGAACACCCTCAGGCTCTTTAATTATAAATGTTTATTGTACGATATTACATTGTAATCCATATTTATATTAAAAAAAAAAGCCCGCCGAGTTTCTTGCGCCCATTCTTCTCAGGTCTGAGGCAGTCTCTTTTGAATGGGTGGTAGATTTTGACGTTCAATAACTGATTTTAAATCCTATTTTGAATAAAAATATTTGAATTTGAATTTGAATATTTTAAAGTGTTTTTATATTTTACCACTAAAGGACTTAAATTTTGGATTAAACTTTTCTTTTTTTTTTTGGATTCAACCAAATTTAAAGCTGTCTTTGTATACAAATACATGTTGATGTCCGCTTACACTACATATACCAAAAAGATACCCTGGAAAAGATATCTAAGTCTAAAAGACAAATTTTATTTAATTCAACGAAGTTAACATTTAAACAACCAGTTTAACTAATTATTTTATGTAAATAAAGATATTATTTTTGAATATTAGTTTCTCTCATTAAAGGTAGCATTATTAAATCCAAATGCCTTTAGAACGTAAAGAAGTAAAAAATATAAACACAAGCCAATAAATAAATACACAAACTTTCCTCTTTATAATGTGAGTGTGATTTTTTATTTAAAACATAAAAAACCTCCGATTGAACAGATGTTGATCGGAAAATAGGCATAGACTGACGAACGTAAAACTTATAGCAAGCCTCTTTTTCGTCTAAGTATAAAAAAATACCTAACTGCTACTCCACCGATGGCACTGTCCAAATCGGGTTCTAAATTCAAAATACGCAGCTGAAACTGAAATAGTGTTTACATTGCTGCCTAATGACCAATAATATTTTAAAAAACTGGAGTAAACGCAGAAATGTGTAGACATAGCATTTGAAGGTCATTTGTGGCATGTGCCATATTTCAGCTTTAATTTTGTATGAGGTGCATTATCTATATGTATAGAACATTGTGTGTCTTGAAAACCTTCATCAACTTATGAAGGAACAATCTGTGATTGAACTCAGTCATTATTCACTATCATCAAAATAACTTCATAATCAAAGGAAAAATCAACACAAAGTATAGGTGTATAAGTCAAAAACAAAAATACGTACCGGCTAAACACGACCCCCAATTAACGAAGATTAGAGGTAACTAAGTTGGCGCGAAACCGTAAGAGTACCAGTTAAATAATAATAATATAGGGATAGATACAGACATATCTTACATGCTTTTATCAAACATTAGCCTTCTAGGGTTAACTGCCTTCTTTGTTGATATATCCTGACATTGATGTGATGTACATAGACATGCTATGTTGCTCAATGACACCAGTTTCACGATCAGAGATGATGAATTCTTGGCCAGGATGGGAAAGACACTACGCAGGACTTTCGGATTCCGAGCTGGCGTCACGAGGTGGTGGATGGGCACCTCGGCGTCGTCTGTCTCCTGACGCTGCCGCTGGAGACTCCGACATAGAGTCTGTGGGCTCGGTCACGTCGAGCGCCTTCAGCACCCAGTCGGAGAGACCACGACCAACCAGGATGCTCAGGTAATGTACTCTTAATTAAAAGCAAAAACAATCATAGCCCCGTCATCGACTGTGACGATAGAATCGTCACAGTCGGCCCACGCATGCGGTCTCCGGAAACCACAAAGGTCAAACTCAGTCACGCCAAAGTCGGGTAAAAATACAAACCGCTGTGTTAAAGTTATTGGTAACGAATGAATGAAACGATAGAACTAATTGAGAGGCGGGTTTAGACATTGAACCTTAAAATTACACTCAGATTTTTTTTTATGTGAATAAATGACATTATATAGCAAAATAGGTCATAATCTGCCCTTAACAGTGACAATAGTAATAGCTACAGATAAGCACAAGTACCGAGTACCTCTTCTCTAAGGCATAAATTAATCAAACGCATGGTTTAGAACTAAAAATATAGAATAGGGCAAAGAATATGTACAGGTGGGAAAAAATTAATGCAAACATAGGGATTGTACACCAAGACGCGAGTAACACGTTTTTTGCTCTGAAGGACTAATCTTCGAAACAATGCCGTTTATTTTTATTTTCTCTGCTTCTCATTATGTGAATCACTAACAGGTGTATAGAGTTAGCCAAGTTTAGTATCTATATCGGTAGTCTTTTATAAAACCAGGGAAATGTATGGGAGCTACTTAAACGTAAACTTGCATTTCGCACCCAGTAAATACTTTTTCCAAAGTCAATGAATTATACCCAATAATAACCTGCTACCAAAGAATTTAATTAAATAGTACAAACGCTACTATTGATTGAACCGTAAAAATGATGAGCTATAAAACGATTGTAGCTTGGCTAATCCCTCCGGTTTTTCAATATGTCATATTCTTTCTCTTTCGTCCGTTCCGTCTTTTTATATTTCACGCTTTTATACAATTTTAGTCTTTCTTCTAAGTTAGTATTGGAATAAAAGGGTTATGCTACGCCTATCTTATTAATTTCTCCAATTTTCATATATTAGATCATAAAACAGAGCACTGGGACAAACATGTTTACTGGCATTATTGAATGTATTTAAAATGTTTAAATACGATATACTATAATAATCCAATGCAAGCAAATATCTATTTCTGTAAATTGTAATAATAGTTTGTTCCCAGTGCAAAATATAATTATTACTTTATACTAAATTAGATCAGCACATACAATTTTGTTGCTAATACTACAGCTGTAATTCTTTACAGCCAACCCCGAAACCCATTTATCATAAAATCACCATCATTTGATAGTATCATCTCCCTACCCCATTCTAACACTAAGAATATATTTCAAGTTAATCCTAACCAATTATATAACAAACCATTAGTTGAAAATAAACAAAATTACACGACACTTCGTGAAAATCATCATCCACATTCGATGAGTAAAAAAATACCATTTACCTCTTCTCGTCCTTCTTTACCTCGGAGCTATACTGTAGTTGACCCTGTTAGTGTGTTTCATGATTATGGTAGAAGCTTGAGTTGGCCAGAGTATGATGAACTAAATTATGATAATTCTATTTCCGCGGATACAGGCCAGCTCTTGTACAATTCAAAATCATCTGTAAAATCTAACTTACAAAAATATTTCACGACTAAAATGCAAAGGTTTGACTCAAAATATAGTAAATATACAGAACTGTATCCGAATTCTAAGAGGTTTGCGGGAAATGACCCTGATAATTTACACCCTAATCCAATTCACGCACCAAAGACGCTTTTGCTAAAAAAGTTACGTGGCGCGTTTAACTTCCAATTTCTTGATCCTGACATTGACGTAATTCTATCCCGTGACGATCTAAATGATCAGGACAATCTAGATGTAACACATTTTCATGGATATGGCAGTGACTCCAGTATTGCAGAAACAATGATTCATGTGAATACTGATACACTGAAAAATACACCATTAAATTTTTCTTCACTGGTTGAAAGTGATTATGGCTACTTAAAAGTCGATCCCGTAAGTTTAAGAAGGAAGCAAAGGGAATCCCAAGATCCGATTCCTTTTGAAATGCGGGACAGTAAAAATCAAATAGATCCGTTTCTTAAGGGCGATGAAGTCAATGTTCTGAAACGGCGACCTTTTAATAATATTTATAGTTTGCCAACTAACAAAACGGTAAATAAAGGACGTAGAGGGGGTTACCAAAATCACAGAAATATGTTTAGCATCGAGGAGGTTCCAACTGCAAAGGAGTATTATTCTCCTTATTCTCCAATGTCCAACTTAAGTTTTAATGATGATATAATTTTTAATAATCAATGTAATGTTGAAGAGTGTTCATCGATTTTTACCCCACCAAATCATGTAGAAAAACAATTTAAAACTGAAGCTAATGTCACTGTTTCTTCCCAAAAACACGGCTCACCTCATCGCGCGCCAAATCCTGCTGCCTCGGTTCCATCTGAAAATAATCCTGCTTCTGAACAATCACTGAACTCTTCACCGTCAACTAAGGATGCCAACGATAAACACTTGGATGACATTGCAAATGGTGCAAACATTAAACGAAAAAAATCTATCGAAAACGGGCCAAACTGCAGCAATGATTATGGTGGTCGAGAGAACGGAAGAAACAATAACCAGCAACCAACGCTAGAACGAAGGGAATCAAGACGTGGACAATTCACAAGAAGCCTTAGTAATGCAGATGCACCTGATGAAAAAGCAGGTAATGGAGCAATGTAAAAAAAATTCTAAATTAAACTTGTAGTTGTTTGTTTTATTATTATTTTTTGTGAATTAGTTAAAATTTATTTGGATTGATACGATAAAACACGTCGCTATTTTAATAATAATCTATTTCATTTCATTATAACAAGTAACAGATATATATTTCATTTCAATATTATATCGTTCCTATATATTTACTAGCTCAGTAATATAGTAATTCCGCTATACAATTTAAAGCTTCATAAAATATATTTAGTATTTTACTTGTTAAAGATGGCAGCCTGAGCGATACAGCACTCGGAGCTACTTCAGAAAATGAACCAAGTGGTGACGACGCTTTGTTAAAAGCAGAACCTCGCGACTATTTTGGTCCAGGCATGGGCAAAAAGAGTAATTCAACATCACAACTCTCAGCGACAGGTGACGCTAGCAATGTCAATTATTTCTGTGATATTTACTATTCATTCTTCTTATATACAATTAATGTAATATAATATAAATTATTGTCGAAAATAGCATTATTTACAAGGCAATTACTATAATTTATTTATCAAATATCGGCAGGTCGAAAAAGAAGGTTAGGGTTTGGTAAACGAGGGAAAAATTCCTTTACTGTACAACGAAGCGAAGAGGTTGTTCCCGGGGAGATGCGGGGAGGTACTGGTGTGTCACGGGCCTCCTCTGCCTCCAGTGAAAACGAAGATGACAGGTTCGCGGCGGTTATAACGCCGACATTGACACAATAGTGAAGGGACAATCCATGAGGCGGTAGACATTTGAGAGCCATTCGATTCTATCAAAATAAATTTCCGATTGGCCTGTTCCAAAAGCAGCTTGAGACGTGCATTCATAGATTAATAATTGCGCTGTGTTGCTTTATAAAACCATTTACGTAATTTCGTTTATGTTGTTACACAGAAGTAGCTCTAAATGAATTATGAGTTGACGAACCAGAAACATCTGTAAGTTTGTTCCAACGCGTATATTTAAGTACTCGGTGTGATCTTAATAATTTTTGTGTTTGGCGGAGTTCTGATTGTTTTATGTCGGCTTAAACGACGGAAGGGTGACTCGACCGTTCCGCCGTTGACCGGGTGCTTTTCGCGTAGAAGGCGGGGCCGGTGCGCGGCGCAAGCGTTCCGGGAACGTGGTCACCAGTTTCAAGCGGTCCCACGAAGTGTCGTCCAGCCTCGTCTCCGTTTGTAGCTCGGAGGGATCCTCGTAAGTCGCTCGCCCGACCCGTCCAGACGCTGTATGCCTGCGCGAAAGATGTTCCAGTCGTCTGACTCCTTCCCCTCTTTTTGCCTTCGTCATGTACGCATGTTTTCACGTTTCGGTGTTTTATTTCTATCTATCAAAAGCACGCACGTTAATGCGTTTTTAACGCACTAACTTTTGACTTGCAGTTCGTACTAGGAGTAAATCGTCGGATAGTGTTTCTGAGGTATTGTTTGAAAGCAGATAAAGCGCTTAATGTATTGTTTGCACGGTAATATTGTTATCGAGCGGCTTTGTATAAATTTGCACTATGATGTTGTTCGACATTATTACTCACAAACCTGGCATTTTTATAATATATATCTATGCATGCTTTTCAAAATTAATCACATTTACTAATTGTTGTTTTCATGAATTATTAAATAAATTGGGTGAGTAAAAGCAATTACTAAATATATTCATACGCGTTACATTTATTTCCAATATCAATGTACAGAAGTTATATCTTAGATCTATATAAGTATCTAAACTATTAAATCGAGAGGAGTTTATTACGAATAATAGTTGAATTCTTCTTTTTACATACTAGCTGTCTGTTTTCCTTAAATACTCATATAGACTTGGGTCTTAGTCTCATAATAAATTCTAATTTCAAGCTAACCTTTTGCATATTTTATTGTAATTGTTATACTTTTAAATTTCAGCCATTCTTTACTTCAATCTACCGTCCTCTTCATCACTATTGTATCAATGTTGTGATTTGTTTAAGTTTTTTTTTCTAGTCTCTAGTACCCGTAGAGTAATATGTCACCTATACCTTCCCATATCTTTAATGTTAACATTGTTCTGTACCTGAGTACGTAATGACGTTCTATCATTGTGAGTACGTCTTGTTCTACACTGTTATTAAGTTAATTAACGAGGACAGTAAGATTTTAACTGATAATAATAATTGAGTCTCGCTTCATTATTTGTTTGGAAGTTTAGATACGTATAGTTCCCGCCGAGTAAAAATAGCACTAACTACCGATGTATCCTCGCTGTATAGTGATTTGTTGAACAAATGGGTGGTAAAATAAAGGTGTCCGCCCACTACAACGCATCAAGCCATGACCGTGCTGGGATCAGGTCAGACACAAAATATTGTTAACACGTCCCGAGCTGTTTTGGCGCCGAACCAGGCGCTAGCCACTTGAAACTCACTTGTGTTTATAATATTCGAGATATCATTATGCGGTTCACGGTACGGGTTGCTAGATAAATAAACTTCGTTATTGTTAACAAAAAATGTGATTTATGATAGATTCTTTAATCATAGATCATAGTTAACTAGAAAATAATAATAACATCAATTTCAATCAGAACTATTTAGTGCGTGACAAACACGCTTGCCTCAGTGCTTTTTTTGCGTAGCGCGAACTATACTACCTAATGAAAATATATAACAAGCCTGTTACTACTTGACATTGATGATATTGCCAATTATGCAGATGGTCTCCTGGTATGCGTGGATCTAGTTCTTCAGACGGAGGTGGTTTGTCCGACTTCATAGACGGCCTGGGGCCAGGACAACTCGTCGGACGACAGTTACTGGGTGCACCTACTCTGGGGGATGTTCAATTATCTATGTGTTACCAAAAAGGGTTCTTAGAGGTGAGCTTAAGAAATATTTCCTACAACTGTCACTGGTTTGTTAACACAGCGTAGAGTGCGGATGAGAAGTTTATTGAGAGAGAATGACAGGGAGTCTGCCTCTTTATCAGTTCATAGTCATACTTTGCATACATTTCCTGTCCAGCTAAGGCCTAGGCAACATTTGAAGCTGTCATATTATACAAAGTCAGTAACTTTTGTACCGAATTGATAAGTGAGTGAGTGATAGTACAATGACACTATGTAGACACATATTATGTGAAATGCTTTAATATTAGCTAGTAATATGTATAATAAACACTAATATAATAATGAATCAACCAGGCCATTCGACGGAACGACGGCTGGTTGTGAAGGAATGTTTTTATAAAATATGACTTCATAGGTTGTGCACGCGTTTTATTCTTGGCTTGGCTATACTCACTGACCTCTATTATATACAACTGGACTGGCGGCTGTCAAAGTGCTTTTGTGCTTGTTTGATATTCGCCATTTTGGCGCTGTTGGCCATGTAGCGCATCTGCGGTACTAAAACTAGTGATGGCAACCTCAGCAAACATCGAGAGATGGTGGGAAACTATTTACAAAAAATAATTGTGTACTTTATTACGTTGATTCTTACAGTGTGAATAACACGGAAAATATCGAAATTAATTCAAAATACAAAAATACTTCAGAGTATTGTACGTTTCTTCGCAGTCATTTGTATTATACGTCAAAATTTGTTCTCTGGACGCTCGCGAGTGGCGCTTCAAATAGGCACAAAAAAATTGCTGTCAAACATAAGGAACATCCTGTCCAATATTTATACAGTGGTTATAAGTACTGCTATACTTTTGTATCTTTTGTGTAGTATATATATTGCGATGTAAGCTAGCAATGTTCCTTATTAGTTGTAAAGTAATGATTGTTGCAGGTGGAAGTGATCCGCGGCCGGGGTCTCCAAGCCAGACAAGGCAGCCGGACGTTGCCGGCGCCCTACGTCAAGGTGTACCTCGTGAGCGGCAAGCGGTGCCTCGCCAAGGCTAAGACCAGCACCGCGCGGCGTACGCTCGACCCGCTCTACCAGCAGACTCTCACGTTCAGAGACAACTTTAAAGGTTGCATATTACAAGTAAGCTGATTACACTTTGTTCTAATATGTACTAACGCAAAGTTTAAAAGTACTACCCGGCTACATCATCTCTGGAGTCTGGACCTAACGTCGATGACGTCACATAGTCGCTTTGTTACGGTGTTCAAAACAAGCATCACTAGGATATTATTATTACCTAATAAATAAACAACGATTCATTTTTTCAGTATTATCAGGCCTTTACCTTTACTTTATTACTTACGAGCGAGCAGTGACGCACGCCCGATCTTTGTTGTCACCTACTTCACAGATCCGACCGATATTTTAAAAATGGAGAAACATAAATAAAGCAAGCATATTAAGCGATCCAAATTTATATTTTTTAAGCGCTGAAACAATCTTATTTTAAGTGATTATCATTATAATAATATTACCATTCATGATAGCTACCTATTTATACTACTAAGTACGTCTTTTCCATTGTTTTCGAAATGTCAAATGTTGTGTTCCAATATGACGATTCTTAATTAATTTCAATACATATTCTCAACAAATTTAAATCCTTATACATAAAATATATCCGTTACCAGAATCTATGAGGGTCCGGTTACTGACTGAAGACTTCGCACGGTTCATCTAGTAATAACTTGTCAAAAAATATTTTGATGGGTAACACTAACTATTATCTCTGACTCATAGTATAGGTACATATATATATCGTTAAATTATAATTCCGCAGGTCACTGTGTGGGGCGACTACGGGCGGATTGAGGGCAAGAAGGTGTTCATGGGCGTTGCCCAGATAATGTTAGACGATCTTAACTTGTCTAACATCGTTATTGGATGGTATAAACTGTTTGGGA
Source organism: Leptidea sinapis (assembly GCF_905404315.1). NCBI lineage: Eukaryota > Metazoa > Arthropoda > Insecta > Lepidoptera > Pieridae > Leptidea > Leptidea sinapis. The sequence continues at coordinate 10,717,457 of NC_066272.1, forward strand.
CGACATCATTGGTAATTTAATTCTTCATTTCTTTTTGTTCCAAAATTAAAAACGAACTTAACATCAGCGATGCTTTGCCTCGTTAAATACTTACTTTTACTGACTTCATTAAGCCTGTTTGAATTTTCCTTGAATATTTAAGGAACATACCATCCAAACAGAACTACATACATGCTTGGTGTTTATTGATCCCAATTCATATTATAAATCAAGTACATATTAGCCATCACTAACCTTGCCATGCTTTAAATCCTCTATGAAACATTCTAAAACAGCATATTGCCAACATTAAAACACCAAATGTCCTAATAAATGTCCTAGTTACCATTACATCATCCAAACGAGTGTTGTAATGAATATCAGTACAACATTACAACACTCGTTGGATGATATAATGGTTACTAGAACTGGCTTTTTTAATGTTAGCAATTAGCTAACTGTTTCAGAATCTTTTATAGAGGCTTCATATTATCTTGTATGCAACTGTTGATAGTTAGGTATTAAACACTCATGTGATACTATTATCATTATATCATAAACCGACATTCGTGTTTTAATACCCCTTATTTCACAACAGTTGCATATATAACTAAAATTTAATTCGCTTTAGTTAAAAAATGGAGTTGAGCTTTTTGAATTTTTTTTTTTTTAGTAAGTTTTACGTAATATTTTTGTTCCAGTAACTGCGGTTGTCACTGTTGCGGAGTCGGTGAACCCATATCAATAAATATATGTATAATATATTGTCCAATAATAAATCTAGTGATATCGCTTTAATAATATTAAAATCCGCATATGTATTAATACTATAGTAACATTTTCTATAAGACGAATAAATGTAAATTATTTGTATTTTAATTTCATTCGAAATGCCTATCGAGTTACGAAATAGTTAGCATTTTATAGCAAGATGTATAGCTGATTATTTAACAATATGTAATTAAGTATTAAAAGCCAAATGTATTGCATGTGTATTATTTAACCTTAAGGAGTGTGTTCACTACACCGTTCGTGCCATATTGATGCAAAAACCACAACGGCGCCTATTTCTGCCGTGAAGCAGTAATGTATAAGCATTACTGTGTTTCGGTCTGAAGGGCACCGTAGCTAGTGAAATTGCTGGGCAAATGAGACTTAACATCTAATGTCTCAAGGTGACGAGCGCATTGTAGTGCCGCTCAGAATTTTTGGGGTTTTTCAAGAATCCTGAGCGGCACTGCATTCTAATGGGCAGGACGTATCAGTTACCATCAGCTAAAGGACCTGCTCGTCTTCCTTATTTTCATAAAATAAAATAAAAAAGCGTCAGCAATTATCGTATGTTGTACAGTAGTCAGTGTTATGTCTTCTTTTTCAGATCCACTTTATATTATGTACACCGTACAATTACCCTAAAAAGCCATAAAAAAAGGCATTTATTTTCTCAAAACTGATTACTTTAGAATTCTTTTTAATGTTATTTCTAATATACTAGATATTACTACCGCTTCGGAAACAAATGGCGCTCTGAGAGAGAAGAAGCGGCGCAAGAAACTCCTATACTTGGTGGTCTCACCTGACATGTGTTAAATTTTAGCTTTTACGAAAATAAGGGACAAGACGAGCAGGACATTCAGCTGTTGGTTATTGATACGCCCTGCCCATTACAATGCAGTGCCGCTCAGGATTCTTGAGAAGAACCCAAAAAATTCTGAATGGCACTACAACTGCGCTCGTCACCTTGAGACATTAGATGTTAAACCTCATTTGCCCAGTAATTTCATTAGCTACGGCAGCCTTCAGACCGAAACACAGTAATGCTTACACATTACTGCTTCACGGCAGAAATAGGCTCCGTTATGGTACTCATAATCAGCCGGCATCCTGTGCAAAGGAGCCTCCCACTGGTAAATCTCAGTGATCAAGTGTCGAGCACAGACCTCACTTTATCGTAGGTGATCACCTCCACCTCACCCATAATGGATCGCCTATCGTAATTAATAACACCCAAACGAAAACTTATGCAACGTTCCCAGCCGCGGTGTCTAGTCACCATCACAGCTAGACATAGCACAGTTTTTTATGATTTACATAACATTCTATTTCTTTACTTATGTATGTTGAAATATTTGAGTATTTTTTTTGCTTTACTGCAAACTTAGACTAATTAAAAAATAATTAGTAAAATTACGAAGCTACTAATATTCATTTTTGAGGTAGCAATGAGTTTTCTACAACTTCTTCACGTTAAATTATTCTCCTTCCTATATTATAGATAGAAATCTTAAGTTACACAGGAATCAGTTTGAGTTATCTCTAATTAGTAGCTGTAGTATGTGCAGGGAGTGAGAGCCAGTTGGACGAGTCATTCTATCTTAGATACCAGGTGGTAATTCTTGGCGACACAAAGAAACACAAAACATTACCTGCTGGTCGTAATGGCCGGTTATACCCAGTAGACCAATATTTTTTTTTCGTTACGGAAAAGGAGGACAAACGAGCATACGGTCGTTAAATGATCACCGCCGCCTTCTCTTGCAACACCAGCGGATTCACAGGAGCGTTTCCGACCTTTATTATTTTTTATCTTTAAATAAATAATTAAATTTGAAAACAAAATTTATGAACGATGCGACGGTGAGAGTTGAACAAGACATATCAAGATTTAAGAAACTTACGTCACGCTAACGGTTGTCTCAGTGGTAGAGTGCTCGCACGGAACGCGAGAGAACGCGGGTTAGAGGCCCGCGTCGTTCATAAATTCTGTTTTCAAATTAAATTTGTTTAATTAATACCAAAAAACATAAAAAAAACATTGCGTGCGTACAAAGTACACATGTCAGAAGTGAAACCTGCATGGTGCATGAACCTCATATGAATTCCTGGTACGTGTTGCTAGGATGACACATGATTTCAACAGCTATGAAAGACATTCCTACCACCACTAATATATATAATAATATGTTCTCCTGGTCTGTCTATGTAGTAATACGTCGTGCCTTTGGAGTCAGAATATATTAAGGTATTCTCGCGCCATACTTAAGACAACCTCTTCTTTAACTATGATCGCCTGGTACCAAAACATTGTATTATGCTTCCTATCTCATTATCTCCCATTTTAAATATTATGAATTGATGTGACTGCTCTTTTTACTGTCGCTTTTTCGTTCCATCGACTTTCAAATCACAACGATGATAAAGAAGTTTTCACTTCAATAGTATGCATATTTCTGTCTCATTCTTTGCCGGCTTCATCCTACACATTTTTGTATTTGTGTCTCTTACCTGTCGTTTTTTCCGTTGCATCCGGTTTGAAATCACAACGATTCTAAAGAAGTTTCACTTCAAAAATTGTTTAAATAACAAATAAACAGCGGTTAGTTTAGTAAAAATGGTTTATTCTCTGTAAGAATTGTACATAACATATAATGTTCACTTATCCTATTCACATGAATACTTACACAATCATATCAGTCGCACTTTATTCAATTATATCTAATACATAACATTGTCTCGTGAATATTATAAAATGATTACTATTATAATATAGCCCGCCAGTCACGTAGATGTACTACGGGACAGCACATAGAACACAACTATTTTATATTTACTAAACAAGTCCTTTGACATTTAATCACACTTTTCTTTGAAAAGTAAATCATTTATTGCCAACAAGACATTTGTATTACATTGCTAGAAATCCCATATAAATGATGCGACACACACAAAAAAGAAATAGATTATTCACAAAATCATAGAGCGTTTCAGTATTTTGCTTTTATACACAGACATACCAAGGTCCAAAAACTGTTTGGCATTTATTTTAAAAGGATATATAATTATGCGATATATAACTATCAAATAATCCTGAGCAAGATATAAGGGTAGTAAACCCAATCAAGGGCGTGCATTGGTTTTCTAGCAAGGTAAAGTAAAGCTAAGTAAAGGTAACCGTAAAGCTAAACCCCTTATTCATAATAGTCTGCTAACTTTAAGTATTGTTAATTCTCACTCTGTCTTCTTCTATTGACCTAAGTCAGAATGAGAAAAAACACTCCTTAGCGGCTGTTTTAAGTTAGCGGACCATTATAAACAAGGGGGTTAGAATATGCAAAGATTGCTTACTGTAGGCCTGTAGTATGTAGCATAAGGAAAAATTTTATGAGTGGGTATTCAATAGAGGTTTTGTTATAAAAATAACAAATGAAACGTAATTAACTTTAACACTAGTGTTATATTTTTTTAATGAAAATAAGGGACAAGACGAGCAGGACGTTCAGTTGATGGTAATTGATACGCCCTGCCCATTACAATGCAGTGCCACTCAGGATTCTTGAGAAAACCCAAAAATTCTGTATGATACTACAACTGCGCTCGTCACCTTGAGACATAAGATGTTAAGTCTCATTTGCCCAGTAATTTCACTAGTTACAGCGCCCTTCAGAACGAAACACAGTAATGGTACGTTGTGGTACCCATAATCTAGCCGGCATCCTGTGCCTCCCACTGGTACATTACCTATATGCACGCCCTTGAACCCAATGTAAAACCAGTCGTTATCTTGTTCCATTTCATCCGCTGTATTTGTAAATATAACTTCTTAACTGTAAGTCAGACATGAGACTGTCAGTGCAGCAATTGTTTGGGTTGTTTGTTGGGCGAAGCGCCGGGCAGTCGACTGTCGCCCGCACGCTTCGTAGCACTTGAGCTGATGTCTGCAACAAATCGTGATCGTTTATCACTAATTCAAACAATACTTTACATGGAAGAGGAGGTCAAACGAGTGTAATGAGTTAAGTAATCACCGCCGCCCACAATCCAAAGTTCGGTTATAAGTAGAAGTAAGTTCATTGGAAATCCACAAGCCACAGCCTGTATCGGCATACTTGGTGTCAAAAGATGCGTTGCCGGCCTTTAAGGTGGGATCTGTGATCCTGTGAATGACTTCTGTGATCTGCCACCGATCGACATTATAGTGCTCCTATCGTCGACACTAGCCTAGTACTCATAATACTTTTGTCTATAAGAGGAGCATGACCCTGTTATTTTTTTTATTTTTCGTTTCGTTCATTACCTTAATACGAAATAGCTTATTATTTGGATGGATAAGAATGATGCATTATTTGTTTACCATACATAAGGCTCAGTGAAATACCTTGTTATATCTTGACCGAAGGCAGTGCGCTCACTGGGTCACTAGACAGCCGCAACACGCTGTTGCGTCCGTCTACCGCTCATAAAACAACCATTCTCAATCAGAATAAATCCGTCCGAACTGTGAGCTTTCACGCACTGAACTGACACTCTGGGCGCTCACTTAAAGCATTTACACTTGTGAGGACATGAGTTTATTTCATACGAATTCATTAAAGCGACCTCCAAAGAGATTTTTGGCTTCACCGAGAAAGTTGGTCTGTGAAAGGGTACAAAAATCGTCGCAGTCTCCGTAGGGATAGTAACTGCACTCTTAGATGTACGAAAAGGATTTAACACAGGGCGCTACATAGCACATATGTTAGTTAGATGAGTACAGCCCGTAGCACACAAGCACTGTTTGTGTTTCTGTTTTAAATTCGTGAGCTGCTTAGATTGTAGTGTGAAGGTGAGTCAAGTTAGTGGTCCAGGTCGTGTTCGCTCACCTTGCAGCCACCTGACCTGCGTGGCGGGGCCGTAGCCCTTCTCGTTCCGCGCGGCGATGCGGAAGATGATGGCGGGCTTGGTGGAGGAGTCCACGTGGGCCGCGCTCAATGACGACTGCGGCACCACACACGTGTTGCTCTTGCCGCAGTACACGCGCACAAACGCCAGCTGAGACTTCGACGCCTCCTGACGAATCAGTTTATTTATTATTATATGGTTCGAACTGTAACATCTATTAAAGTGTATACAGCATTCACAAAACAAAAACACGTTAGTAAAAACAAAAATATCGAAAATTAAATAAAAAAAACGTTAAGCTACTTAACGACATCAGTTTTTTTTGTTCGCTTATAAACTTGGACCCCCTTACTATATCGGAAGATATCGATAGTGCTATTATTAGCTTGCAGTTTAGTTATATGATCGTTTCATTCTGTTGAGGGGCGAATTTAAACCAAGGTTCGATCTACTTTGTGATAGATAGAAGGAGTTATCAATGGGTTGTCTAGGAACACAGATTAATATTTGCTAAAACGTTTGAACATTTTAATTTTCCAATAATAATTTTGTGTAATGTTATGACATCTATTATGTTCCGTCGACTTTCGAGTGACTGGGGTTCCAAACAATATTAATTCGATTCTGAATATATACTAACTGCCCCCGAACACGTTTGTGTGCATGGCTCGCGGTGCGAGTCCGTCAAAGTCACCCAAGAATACCTACGACTTAAGCAGAAGGAAAGATCTTAAGGATCTATCCATGAGACGGTCCTAACTGCATTATCAGTTTTTTTATTATTGCTACTTTAGTTATTATTTATAATTTTTGTACAACCTTTTTTAACATACAGTTTGCCTATGACAAGTTCTAGAGCTGCCCTGCCGTTCCTATACAACAGAATATTTTAATAGAAATGATTTAAGTTATCTTTAGTGTTAATTCGGCCAATATTTGTCTTTGAACAATTCGACACGTGTTTGGAGTCTCGTGACAGATTTTGGCGAGACAACGCGTCCTGAGGATGCCTCGTGTAGAGGCGAAACAGAGTGTCGAATTGTTTAAAGACAAATATTGGTGGAATTAACACTAAAGATAACTCAAATCATTTGTACAATTATGGATTTCCCCGCAAAGTAACGCCTACTTTATACTTTCATAGAATATTCCAAGTCAAAGAAAATGACCACACATCAAGCTTCAATAAAAATTATAAATACAATAAATGCTGGTAGCAAGATAAAAAGAAGAAAAAAAAATTGTAAAACTTGAATGGAGACGGATTGGGTCGTCTCGTTTTTTTTTTTTTTTTTTTCAAACAATTTTTAATGGCGGCCTGACTCTCTTACATTTGCAGCATCTGCGGCGCAATTGGTGGAACCGTTGACTGTTACCACGATGCCTTGCTGTGATCCCAGCCACGTACCATTGTTTTCGGTTTCGAATGTACGTTTAAAAGACGCTTTATATAGTCGATATGATGATTCTTTATGGCACAGAGTAGGTCACGGACATCACAAAGTGTCAGAAGGCCAAAGGTCTTCAATAAAAAAATGACTCCCGAATGATTAAATTGTGTTTTATATTATAAACATGAAAATTATTATCGTTGACTAACGCGAGTGTTACACATTTAAATAAAACACTTTTAAAGGATTAAAACGCGTGTAACTACTATACTATCTTTGACTCACTTCATCTGCAGTCCCCCCGAAAACGAGATCTGGAAAGGTCTTGAAACGTCGGGTTAACTAAAATAATAAAAAAATGTAACTTTTTACGCAAACATCTAATGTAAAACCGTTACAATTGCACGCGTTTTAATCCTTTAAAAGTGTTTTATTTAAATGAAAATTATTGCTCTCTTACTATCTATATTTGCGGCACAGTTCGGGTCTGGTTGAGCTACTTACCTAAAATCTAGATGTCGATGTAGATATAACACGTTTAATAGTCTAAAAGATCTCTTAGATCAAAGAGAATTTGCAGTCCATATCCAAAGGAACTATCATGACAGACTTGGCTAAAGATATTGTTGTGTAGCAACGCTTTGAAGTATATGACGAGAGTTGTCAAACTTCAAGACATTGTTAATTTCAACAGCTCCGTCAGCAATACTCGTAGATCAGCGGAAAAGTGTTTACTTTAGACGCTGTAGACCCGGGTTCGATACACCTACCAGTGTATGGAATTTTTTGGGTTTTGTAAAGTTAATGGAAATTTCTAGTAAGTTCAGGATCAAATCGAACAGAAAAAAAGGGATGGAAAATGTGTAAGCAGGATAAAAATAATTAAAAGAATTTTCTAGTACAGTTTAAATTTAAAGATGGAATGGAATCATTTAGGAAATGGAACAGATCCGGGGGTATATAAGCCGTACTAAGCGTGGCCTACGGCAGTTCTAGTTCTGACTCGAATGTGTAAAGAAGAAGAAGAAAAGAAGAAGTAGTGAAAAGTGGAAGTGTTCCAAGAAGAAGAAGAAGATAGAAGAGACCTAGTGTTCGGTGCAGTGTGACGCGTTGAAGGTACTGCCGCCCACAAAAGGAACAGCGGCAGACCGGCAAGTGCAAGTTCAGAAAAAGTGAACCCAAATAAAGACTCGTTCCTATAAGCGGAGTATTATATCCAATCCCTGACCCACTCCCGTGTCAATATCTTTGCAACCATTCAAGGTAGTTTGATTGTTTATGATACTGTGGCAAAAGACCTTACCTTCTGTTGCGTATTGGATCGAACGGCGAGATACACAGAGTACTCAAAGATTCCCTCAGCGGCAATTTGCGGCGGTTCCCATGAGAGGTGCGCACCTTCCAGCGACTTGGATATCTTGATGGCGGACGGCGCCCCAGGGAAGCCGGGCAGACAAGTTTTGAAAGCCGACTCCTAATAACAAAATATAAAATATAAAAAACAAAACTTTAGCAAGCAGTATTACCAGTGGGAGGCTCTTTGCACACGAAGCCGGCTAGATTATGGGTACCACAACGGCGCCTATTTCTGCCGTGAAGCAGTAATGTGTAAGCATTACTGTGTTTCGGTCTGAAGGGCGCCGTAGCTAGTGAAATTACTGGGCAAATGAGGCTTAACATCTTATGTCTAATATATGAATTTTTGGGTTTTTTGAGAATCCTGAGCGGCACTGCAATGTAATGGGCATGGCGTATCAATTACCATCAGCTGAACGTCCTGCTCGTCTCGTCCCTTGTTATCATAAATTATAAAAATAAATGTAAAGTAGACAAAACCCTGAACGTCAATCATACCCTTGATAATATAATAGTATATACAGAATTTTTGATGCCAAATTACAATGGGCCACTCATTTGGAAGGATTGGCTAATAGACTTCGTTCTGCAGCATGGACGTCCAGATCCTAGGTAGATCTGGGTTTTGCAGAAGAGGGCTAGTTAGTGCCTAAAACCTAAAGAATCAACGAGAGAGAAATTTAAAACAAATTAAATTATGAATTGATCAATATATTCTTGATAATGTTATGAAGTTTGCACATTAGTGAATTTACCAAAAAAAATTGATAGTCATAATTTTAATAGCAGGAAAAACAAATATGTTATGTTACTACGCCGTTAAGTCCAGCTATCCTTCCACCTTCACACGACACGCCACAAGTTACGATATCATCCCCACCGTCTGGATGTGTGGCGGTCCTCCACAGTACGGTTTTCAAGGAGCTTTCTTCCACGTACTACAAAGCTGTGGAATGAGCTTCCTTGTGCGGTGTTTCCGGGACGATACGACATGGGTACCTTCAAAAAAAGCGCGTACACCTTCCTTAAAGGCCGGCAACGCTCCTGTGATTCCTCTGGTGTTGTAAGATAATGTGATCACTTAACACCGGGTGACCCGTACGCTCGTTTGTCCTCCTATTCCATAAACAAAAAAAAGCCTTTTATTGTGAGATAAATCACATCCTGTGTAAAACTGTATTGCAAAACAACACGATCTCAGAAAATGTACAAAACAAATGTGTTGCGAAATTTAAAAAAAAATATTGAAAGACGTTTGTATGGTAAAATTTGTATGGTCTGAGGCATATCAGTTCGAAAATTCAATACGTGATTTAATTTTTTTATATTGGAAGCACAATAATTGTGAATTTATGGACGTAAAAGACTGACAAATAAAGTTATATATTTGGATACTAAATAGTCTGGCCATGAATATTGTTCACACTAAAATACTTCCAAATTATTGTAACTCCAATAATATGGAACATATTTATTATATGTTGAACTTGAATCATTTCACATATTTTTTATGGTTGTAAAAGAAAACAGAATAATTGTGATTGCCTTGCACAAATTGGGTATGGAAGTTTTTAGAAACTATAGAAACATAAGTCCATATAACTCTATAATTTTAAATAATGCTGATTTAGATCTCTTCAACGACAATTTAGCGGGTCTCAAACGAAAATTACTTGCAATTGCTTAATATTGTCATAAGATTTTCTTGTATATATTCATAAATTGTTAATTTCAATCATATTTTGTAATAAGTTTAATTTAATTTACTAGTAGTTTGTTTTAATTTTTAAAGTCTTGTTTTTGCCTATTGTAAATATCTATTAATTAATTAATATTGTGTAAGCAAATGTCATGTATAACTATTGTTGGAGTTCCAATAAATAAGTAAATAAAGAAAAAGAATCCTTTCGCGTATCGCCAGACCTGAAGCTTGGTCCTTATTATCGATACGGACGGGCCCTAATATATCAACCCCTACAGTTTTAGAAGACTTAGCCGGCTCTAAGCGGCGATACGCTGACGTGGAGCCGCTTAAGATTTCTCTAGAACAAGCAGTGACTATATCTCCCTTGGAAACAGTACAGACATCTATAAATCCTGTTTGTCTTAAGTTATCTTCGAAAAATAGTTTAATTCTTAATCTATCTCGGCTGAAGTCCGCACGCAAAGCAGAAAGAACTTCGTAGGTTTTATTGCAATGCCATCGCAATGTGCGAGCGAGACGGATTATATTTACCCGGGAGTGACAGAGAGAGGTAATAACAGGTTAACGTATTAAGTACTCCCTGCTACGCGTCCGGGCTTAGTGTATTATTAATATTGTGAGATTCAACTATTATTTATACATTTTGGTACAGTTTGTTGCAAAACATGTTAGGGGCCCAACAAATACAGTTATCATGACACGAACGAAATAAGTATGCAAGGACAAAGACTTAATTCAAATTCAAATATTTTTATTCTAAATAGGATTTAAAATCACTTATTGAACGTCAAAATCTACCACCCACTCAGACCTGAGAAGAATGGGCGCAAGAAACTCAGCGGGCTTTTTTTTAATATAAATATGGATTACAATGTAATATCGTACAATAAACATTTATAATTAAAGAGCCTGAGGGTGTTCGCTTTATTCCCAGTCCGTGGTGTCATTAAGAAAATCGTTTATGCTATAATAACCTTTCCCACACAAACGTTTTTTAACAATTCTTTTAAATTTCGTAACACATTTGTTTTGTACATTTTCTGGGATCATATTGTAGAAGCATATACATCGCCCAACAAAAGACTTACTAACTCGACCCAACCGAGTAGTAGGCATAGCAAGTTTATGTTTGTTCCTCGTGTTAACATTATGAATGTCACAGTTTCTAGAAAATTCCTCAATGTGCTTATGAACATACAAAACATTATCAAAAATGTATTGAGAAGCAACAGTCAAAATGTTTATTTCTTTAAATTTTTCTCTTAATGATTCTTTAGGACCTAGGTTATAAATCGCGCGAATAGCCCTCTTCTGCAGCACAAAGATAGTATTAATATCGGCCGCACTGCCCCATAACAATATACCATAGGACATAATACTATGAAAATAACTAAAGTATACTAATCTCGCCGTATCTATGTCAGTTAACCGTCTAATTTTCTTAACCGCATATGCTGCAGAACTAAGCCTAGTTGCCAATCCTTCAATATCTACTTAGTAAAGTATAAGAAATTGTCACTGGAAATTGTTGTTTACTTTACATCAGCAGAAAATAAGTTATACTCACTTCGCTGAAATCACCCTTCCCACAGGAATTGATTGCCGAAATTCTGAACTTGTAGGCGGTGCCATTTTCTAGAGGTAAGGTCGCATAGCCGGTGAGATCGGGCAGGTTGTCCAATGATAGATTTGAGAGGTCGATGTTGGGATCTGATATGTAGTTTTGGACCTGGAATCAGGGGACAAATGCTTCACAAAATATTAAAATCAAGTTCGATTAATCCATTGTCGCTTAACTACATACATAAAAATGAATTGCTGTTCGTTAGTCTCGCTAAAACTCGAGAACGGATTGACCGATTTGGAAAATTTAGGTCTTGAATTATTTGTGGAAGTGAATAAATAGGAAAATGTTCGGAATTAAATAAAAACAACAAATTTGTTTTTCCTTTGATGTGTCCGTACATCATTTCTATGAGAGAATTTATTGACGCACGGTTTGACAGTTCTTACGTTTAAAGATATTTATTTCTCATTAAAAACATAATATTGTCACTTACATAAGAACATATAAATATGATGTAATAATTTATCCGCCGTTCTTTAGATGTTCAGTACATACATGTTACACATTATAGTACTTATTCTTCTTCACAAAATTTAAGATTACACACTTTTACAGGGCACTGTCACATAACAAACAATTTCAGACATGTGTTTTATAAAAACTTTGAAACAATATAGTCTGATAGCTCACGTTTAAATGTTTTTAGTGACCTAATCTTTTTGAGAGATGAAGGTAGACTATTAAAAAGTTGTGCGCCCTCGTAAATAAACATACGCTTGCCGTAATTTGTTCTTGTCTTAGGTAGTATCAAGTAGCTGGCTCGTCTCGTGCTGCGTTTAGACGCATGTTTAGTTTGGGTGAGTAAGATTGATGTATGGATGGAATTATGTAGAATTTTTTGTATCAGTATACATGTATGGTATGTGTAAAGTTGTTTTATGTTCATGATTTTAGTTTGTTTGTATATTTTAGAAGTAGGTGTTAAATAAGCGAAATGGAATAACATTTTTATGAGTCTATTTTGTATTGTTTGCAATTCAGCTAACTTGGTTTTTTGAGCACTGCCCCATATTTCAATTAGATATGTAAGGTGTGATTTAACTAATGAATTATAGATAAGTATTCTAACTTTGCGGGGTATCGAACGAACTATGCCACGAAGTGAACCCAGCAGAGAAGAGAGTTTCTTTTTAACATATTCAATATGGGCGCCCCATGTCAGTTTACTGTCCAATAGTAATCCCAAATATTTCTCAACGTGCTTTTCTGTTAAGGGTACATCATTTACTTTTAAGGGTTTATAGGGAGGTATTGGTTTGTTCTTCGCACTAAAGATAATATAAGAAGTCTTTGTACCATTAATTGTAAGTAGATTTGATTGTAACCAATTGGAAAGAACATTAAGATCCTTTTGCGCATGTTGGGTAATGTCATTGATGGAAGCCCCAAAATAGAAAAGACAGGTGTCATCTGCATACAAGGTTATATGACCATGTAAACCTAAATTAACGATATCATTTATATAAATTGAGAAGAGTAGGGGCCCCAGGATTGATCCCTGTGGTACACCAAAACTAACTGGAAGGGGTTCACTTTTGTAGTCGCCAATTTTTACAATCTGTTGTCGATGACTGAGGTACGATTGGAAAACTTTAAATGCATTGCCGGTTATTCCTATGTTCTGAAGTTTAGTTTCAAGGATTGAATGACTTACTGTGTCAAACGCCTTCTTTAAATCAACAAATATGCCCAACACAATGTTTTTACTGTCAATATTTTGTCTCACTTTTGTCACTAAGTCAACGGTCGCAGCTACAGTATTACTTTTTGGTCTGAAACCGAATTGGCGCTCTGTAATGTATTGTATTGATTCCATATAAGATTCAAGACGGTTGTGCAATATTTTTTCTACTACTTTAGATAGTACTGGGAGCACAGAGATTGGTCTATAGTTGCCGGGATCAGTTTTGGAGCCAGATTTGTGAATGGGACTGACTTTGGCTACCTTAAGTGAGTCTGGGAATCGTCCTTCCTCGAAAACTTTGTTGATGCATTCGGTAAGAACTGGAGCTATAAGGTTTTTTATACATTTTAGGGCCTTAGTACTGATACCATCAATACCAGTGCTGGAATTTGGGTCCAAATTGTCAATTATCCTTGTAATTTCATCTACAGTGGAGGGGCTTATATCTGAGAGTTTTTTTGAGTTATTTGAGGTATCGTTTGGGTGGGCAGTGGTATGATTATTATGGAACTGGGCCGGAATTTGGTTAGCTAATATTGACCCTATAGTAGCAAAATAATTGTTAAACGTATTGCATATTTCATGGACGTCACAGATTTCCCTTGAATTAATTACTAGTTTTGAGGGAGCACAACTTGATTTTAGTTTGTTGTTGGAAAGGCAATCAATAAGATTCCATGTTTTTTTTGGGTCTTTGATATGGTAAATGAATTTATTGAAGTAGTAGGCATCTTTTGTTTTCTTTATTAGTCTAGCTGTTTTGTCCCTTTCCATTTTAGCCTTATTCTGCAATAATTTATTATTTGGATCTTCCTGAAGTTTTGACCAACATTCATTTCGCTGATTAATCGCACTCAGAATTTCTTTGTTAATCCAGTCTGCTTTAGGTTGATTTAATATTTTAATTTTTGTTTCTTTACTTTTTTCAATCAATGACTTTAGTTTAGATTGCAATTTGTTAAAATTTTCAATGTTTTCACTTTGAAAATTAACCATCTCTTGGTAAAGCTTCTCATAATTTATAGCTTCATATTTAACTCGACTTTTACGGGGTGGGTTATACTTTTTTAAAGTAAGGTGAATTTGCCTATGGTCTGAAAAAGACGAGTCAATCAGGGCAAGGTTGTAGGTATCACGTTGTAAATTTGTGCCTACATGGTCCAATATTGATTTCTTTGTTGAAGTTCCACGGGTATAATGTTCTTGATTTACTTTGTTCAAAAGTTTATAACCTGCTGCATTTAGTAAATTTATATAGTTCTGCTTTTTCTTGCTTTTCTCTAAGAGATCAATATTAAAATCTCCGAAGATTAATGACCTGCTGTATTGATGAAGCTGTGATTCCAAAATGTCCATGAATTCATGAAAGTTTGTGTCACCTGGATTGTAAATAATTCCCACGTTTAGTGCATACTTTTCTAATTTTACCCAAAGGTAGTTGTTTCCTCCTACATATCGTGTTTCAGTTAGGGTATGTTTTAGGTCATTATGTATGTAAGCTGAAACTCCACCTCCCGTTTTGTCTGTCCGTAGGTTATAATAGTGTGTATAGTTAGGAAGTTGAAACTTATTGGCTTGTTCTTCTGTTTTAATCCACGTTTCAGCCAGTAGTATTACATGAGTAGTTTTAGGGATTGATCTTATTATGCAGGCTAGTTCATTGAATTTGTTACAAATACTTCTTGCATTAAGATATAGAAAGTTTAGGCAGGATTTAGTGTTATTCACTTCAGAATAGTTACAAATAATTTGGTAATTAATGGTCTTCTTAATGCATGAATAGGGTGTCTGTACTAGTTTTTTGGTGCAGTGGAGATAATTTTCGGTATCCCTTTAACATATTTAATAGTAAGGTTATTCTCACCCTCTCCAGTGCGGCGATCTAGCTCGTCTCGCAGGTTATTCAACAGTTTCTGCTGGTTAGGAGAATTATCCGAATACATTTTAATACCCATTGGCAGTTTATCTTTTGAGCGTAGTAGTCGTTTGACAGTTTCTTCGTTACTAAAAGAGATCTTGATTCCACGATTTTTTGACTCACTGTACTTTCCAATGCGGTGAATTTTTATAGGGGTAGGTATGTCTTGAAAAGCTTTAAGTATTTTCATCACATCAAATTCATCTCTAGTATGTCGCTCTTCAGCATTTTTACATTTTTGCTCAGCCACTCCAACGAGAATTAAGTTCCTCTGTCTTCTAATACGTTCTTGAAATTCCATGAGTAACTCTTCATTTACCAGTGGCTGAGATCCAGTGTGACTTGTAGATGGTATTGAAGAAACGCTAAGTTTGCTAATGTCATTTTCCAAAATTTCGAGTTTTTTCTCACCAATATCTACTCTTTTCTCAAGTTTCAGAAGACTGGACTTCAATTGGTTCTGTTCTTTGGATAGATTAGTTATTGATGTATTCATTTCTATAATTTGCGCTTTAACATCAGTCACGTTATTGTTAATTGTGCTCATATTTGTTTCCTGAGATTCCTTCATACTTTTTACTTCACTCTTAAGGTCTGATATACTGTCGCACATTTTCGCCGTAGATTGGCGACTGCCGCACATAAATTCCTCAAGTATTTTAGTGAGATTTGTTATTTCCTTCCAGTTATGTCCTTTCAGGGTTGGTATGTCAACAGCACAGTCACAACTGCGATCATCTGGTTGCTTCCTTTTTTGAATTTTTTGTGTTCTTCTTTGGGTGATATTAGAGTCATTATCAGAGAGAGTAGATAGGTTTGGCTGGGATTGAGAACCTGTTCCAGTAGGTGAACGAATCATTTTCAGGCCAGTAGCAAGATGAATGTAAACGCACCTTCTTACGTAGGCACGAGTTTGCAGTGTATGCGAAGGTTTCATTACGACAGCAGGGTGCATATTTTACGAAGTAATTCTTGATGTTATGATATATTATTGACAAATTCATATAAAAACATTATTTTATTTATACAGAACAACGTCTGTCGGGTCAGCTAGTGTATCATAAAACTGTCCATGAACCGCTACCATAACTGTCGCTTTAAATGCAGCACTGTGCAAAACACTCCCTTATCTTCGATACATTTCTTTCTTCCGTCTTTACTAAAGTAAACAGTATGATCTTACTCTTGTCTTTTTTTTTAATTTAAATTTTGTCTTTTGAGTTTAAATGAACAACCTGGTTCAACTCATCTCAGAGCTCAGTACAAAATAACTATAGGGTAAATGTATACACTTCTATAATAAAGTCCCAGCCACTGTTCAGGCATTATCTATAAATAAATTTAAATGTTTTATAAAAAAAAATTACTGCACTGCTGAATATCTAAATGATCGGACAGCCTGGGACTAGATTGTGATTATTTTATAGCGATAGAAATGACTGTACAATATTGTATATTTTTATTGAAAAGAGCGCAAAAAAAAGAATGCTGGGTGTTTCTTGCGCCGCTTCTTCTCCCTCAGAGCGCCATTTGTTTCCGAAGCGGTAGTAGTAACTAGTAGTTATTAGAAATGACATCAAAAAGAATTCTAAAGGAATCAATTTTGAGAAAATAAATGCCTTTTATGCCTTTTATATTTTACGCATAAAGTAAACTAAGTATATTATACGGAATAAACACTAAAAACATGGTACACACCATCACATCATTGGTAAAATAATAAAATCTTTTTTTTTATTTAAGTGCCGTGTACATAGCTATTGCAGTACAGTTTGCTTAAGTAACTTTAGGGGTAATGCTCTGTTCACACTGAGGCTACTATCGCGCGGAACGCGGAACGGAAGTCGCTCTCGCCGATTGTGTCAGATAACTTGAAAGGACATGTTCAAATTGACGCGAGTTTAGTCTCACAATGCATGATGTTCCTCCACTGAAGAACCAAAAATGACACGCGGGAATTCGCGTCAGTTTGAGAGACTAAGCGAGCGAGCGAACTGCTCTAAACCACGTCCCGCGCCTCAGTTTGAACAGAGCCTAAGTTTAAATTTCAAGGATCATTAAAAAAGCTTAAAACAACTTTGAAAAAAAAAAACAGGGTTCTCATTATTATAATATTTTTCCAATGGTTTGCTATTACAAAAGGTTGCCCCAATACGACGATGAAAGAAATGAAACCTCATGCGAAGAAAGAGAGAGTAATGTGGGAGACGACTGATGTTTAAGCATGGTAAAACCCAAGGGAGAGAGCTGGCTAATTCCGCCCCCAACAATCGTTAGAGCTATTTCCAATGTTAGTTATGGGTGTGACAGACATCATGATTGCATTGTTGACATCGTGCGAGGGTAGCATCATAGTACATTCATCATTACAAAATACTTACTGTAAATGTGGTTCCCTTGACTATGCCAACAGTATACCAAATATCTTCTTCATTCTGTTTCTGCTCCTCAGGCTCGGGCTGTGGATCAACAAAAACTATATTAATAACTAGCTGACCCGGTAAACGTTGTTTTGCCATATAAAGTATAATTCACGCGATAGTTTTATAAGTAATAAAATATTGCCTATATTATAGCCTGTACATCATTTTGTTCTATTGTCAATAGTTTTTGCAGCGCACGCAAAAATAGGTTTTCGATTTTACACCTTATGTTACAAAATAGCAATTTTATTACGGATCCCTAATTTTGAAAAAAAAACATAGCCTTATAGCCTTCCTCGATAAATGGACTACCCAACACTGAAAGAATCATTCAAATCGGACCGGTAGTACCAGAGATTAGCGCGTTCAAACAAACAAACAAACAAACAAACACTGGAGCTTTATAATATTAGTATAGATAATTCAAAAGCGGGTTCATTAATGATTTGCTATGTTTATACTTATTCAATAAGTGATTTTAAATCTTATTTGAAATAAAAGTATTTTGCATGTACAAGTTGCCAAGAGTAAATAATAGGATAGATAGGACATACATCTCAATATTATTAAGGGTTCCCGAGGGAGCGTATGGAGCCTATGGACATACACATATACACACATAGGACCTAATGCAGTGGCACAAAGAGGTATAACTTAAGTTTTTTCAATCCAGGAATTATGATGTCTAAGATGGATCTCGCTCTGCTAGCTTTGTTACGATTAAAAATGCATTTTTTTTATGGAAAAAGAGGACAAAAGAGCGTGCGTATCCGGTGCTGTTAAGTGATCACCGCCGCCCACACTCTTCCGTTACACAGAAGAATCTCAGCAGCGTTGCCGGCCTTTATGGAAGGTATATGCGCTGTTTTTGAGGGTATGCATGTCATATCGTCCCGGAATATCAGCACAAGGAAGCCGCTCCACAGCTTTGTGGTATGTGAAAGAAAGTTCCTTGAAAGCTGCTCTGTGGAGCAACGCCACACAACCAGATGGGATTATATCCAAACTTGTGGCGTGTAGGCTAATGCACCGTTGAAAATTTACTATAATTTCAAACAAAATCTGTCAATGTGCTGTAACAGTAAGTATTTACTGATATAATGAAACGGTAGATATAACTTATGTGTAGTTACGTGAAGCTTAAAAATAATTAAATTTAAAGTTAGTTGACGTAAGGCGAAACAGTCTATCGAGATAGAATATGGACGGAGCTGAAGCCTGCCTTGGGCTTCATATAATTTAAAATAGCAGTACTTAGTATTTATTTATTTATATTATTAATCATTTACAGAAAGAATCTTTAATTAACCTAGTCCAGCAAAACTGTTTGGACAGTTTGACTGCAGGATCAAGTAATGTAATTACAGTTCCTAGATAATATATGGTGAATACAAAAAAATTAAGAATGTTAACATGTTACATTGAAAAATTCATTCGAATGTGTGGCTAGAAATATAATCTGTTAACATAAAAGAAGTATAAAGGAGCGGACGGCTCACCTGACACGAAGTGATCTCCATCACGCAACACCAGAGAGCTTACACGAGAGTTACCAGCCTATTTGTTTATTGTTGTTGTACCTTTCACTTCCTTCCTTCCTTGTGCGGTGTTTCCGGGACGATACAATATGGGTACCTTCAAAAAAAGCGCGTACACTTTCCTTAAAGGCCGGCAACGCTCCTGTGATTCCTCTGGTGTTGCAAGGATCGTGGGCGGCGGTGATCACTTAACAACAGGTGACCCGTACGCTCGTTTGTCCTCCTATTCCATAAAAAAAAAGACGTGTGGCACATGGGGTCTGCCGCGGTAAAGCTATTGCATAGCATTTTATATCAACTTATGCAAATAATAAATATTTATTTTATTTATGCAGTATTTTTATGGATAAAATTAATTAAAAAAAAAGCAAACGGGAAGTGAGTAAAATTTAACTTGCAAGATTTCATTACAGTCAGACAACGGGACAGGTGAAATTGAATAAAAATGCATGTCATAATAATAAAAATTAAAAAAATAAAGAAATTAAAAAAAAAATCAAGACGTACCCCAGGCTCGAACCTGGGACCTTCTGCACAAAAAGCATACGTGATAACCGCTTTTCCACGGCAACTGTAATGATCGTGCCGAAATAATATCTATATAGATCTAGTAAGTGTTAGGTTATTTTCGTTACGGAATTTCTGGATTCGGTCTCCACGCTCAAGGCCCGCGATAGAAGCTATGCAATAGCTTCAATACCTTCTCCTGGTGATGATGTAGCGCGGCGCTGGCCAGGGTCGCGAGCGCGTGCGCCGCGTCAGTGGGCGGCAGCGGCTGGTCGGCCGAGCTGCTGACGGCACCTTCGGCCTCGTCCGCCGTCTCAGCCGCCTCCTCCTCCTCGTCCTCGTCGCCCACCGACGACGACACACCGCCCATGCCACCATCCTCTTCGACTGCCGATATTGAACAAAGCTTAGATCATTAATACGTATAGATAGACTATGACAGCTGTGAAAACTGTGATTTTTTGTGAATTTGAAGTACACTAACTAACAATAATTTGTCTAAATATGTGTAGATATACTAAATTATTCAATGCAGCAATGAACGTAAGTGATTTGCAATCTAATTACAGACAGTGTTCCGTTACTTTGTCATGGATTCCGTAACCAGAACCTAACTAAACTATCTTTGAAATATATCCTTTCCAATAAAAAATGAATCATCGAAATCGGTTGGGGCGATATTGAGTTATTCGTAAATTTATCATCCACTTTCCTATATGTATGTATAGCAAATTTAAGACTTTTATGGTTTTCTCATGGATGCCATTGTCAGATCTGAACCAAATTATGGGACCACGCGGGAAGCACCAGCTTTCAAATAAAAAAAGAATTATCAAAATCGGTCCACCCAGTCTAAAGTTTTGAGGTAACAAACATAAAAAAACATACCGACGAGCTGAGAACCTCACCCTTTTTTAAAGTCAGTTAAAAATGAGATTAGTTGTCATACAAATCGCGAGAGTAAGACATAGCTTGTCACGCACACTAAACTAATATTCCTGGCCTGTTTCTATCGGTTTTCTAACAGCAAGAGACTCTCCCTCTTATTCATAATGGTCCGCTAACTTTAAACAGCCGCTTAGGAGTGTTTTTTCTCATTCCGATTTAGGTCAATAGAAGAATGCTTTAAGTTAGCAGACTATTATGAATAAGGGAGACCCCCTTATCTAGACGTTTAAAATTATCTAAGAGTATTGTTTAGAAAAACTTGTGTGTATAATTAAAAACATTGTTTTTTCTTGAAAACTTCTAAATTTAATGTTATTGGATTCAATTTGGAACACGTTTTATATGTAAAAACTTCGATAATTTGCCGCCATTACACAAATTTTGTCAGGTTAATATTTGCTTTAGTAATAATTTAGACTATTGCAATCAAATATCATCAATTTTGTTAAACCATATGATATATAGTTCACTCCTCTTCACCCCGCACTTCTTACTTCAGATTGTCTACTGTCAAGTTAAGTGAATCATACTCTTTTTCTGTGTGTAACGAACCTCAATAAAAACGTACTATTTTAAAACAAGATACAATTAGATAAATTTAACAAATTCTGAACAAAATACCTTCACACAGCTTTCAAGTCCCCAGAGAGCTATCGCAAAGGCATAAATAGTGTTCCCGTAGTATGGCAGAAAACATATATAAATAATAACGAGGGTAGTTACTAAAACTAAAAAGTTTTTAAGTTTTTCGGTACAAAACGGCAATTTCATACATTCGTATGAATATGTTTCTGTCAAAATTCTTCATTCAAATATGTTAGAATCCTCATCTCGCCACCTTAATACTTCTTCAATAATTTATAGACACAGGATATTGATAAATGTTCATAATCACTAGAAACTACAGCCAACCTTTAATAAGACTTGATGTCAGTATGGCAGATCCATTGGCAGTCATTGTCAGGAGCGGCATAGAATCACTCTCTGTTGGCATTGTGTCTGCTGCTCCCTCCATATCCTGGGAAGTGTCAGCATCACCAAAACTAGACAGAAACATATTTTACTCAATTTAATGCGACAATTACGATATTGGGTACAATTTACCTTCATACAGGAGATACTTGCACCTCTGCTCTGCAGTTAAATATAAAAAAATCAGAAATCCCTTCATTTGACAATGTTCATTCTATGGTATGGGGGGAAAGACAAATATGTTGGTCACCCAATGGTAAGTGATCACTGTAGCCCAGGATACATTGTGACATCAAAAGACTCACAGGAGTGTTGCTGGTTGTAAACACATTTATTTATATAAGATATGATAAGAACTTCCTCTCTGATGTCTTTTGGAATGTGGACTTAGACTCCCCTTAGGGTAGAGTGCTTCTGCTGAATTATTCAAGTCAAATCTACCATGTTACGAATGTTAAAATGAAAAATATCAACATATTCCGAGTGGCATTCGGCATCTTGACATAAAGTCTGTAGGTGAACAACTCCTCACCTGATAGCCACAGCTAGTGATTCATGTGCTGCACTGCTGATGTCATTTACATCATCACTGCTTGCTACACCTTCAGCACCACCAATATCATCATCCATTGTGCTGGACTCTGCAATATTAATATGGAGCCAATTTATAAAATAAATATTTTTACTTACTAAATAATTTAAATATTTTACTTTAACTTGCTTTACATTGAATAATACTAATTAATATGAAAATCAATATAGTCTTTATCATACTGAAAGGAAGTAACATAAGTAAGTAAAGTAATCTGTTGAACTTTGTATAATAATATCAGGTGAATTAATAGGGTAAGTGAATGTTACATAAACACCAGACCCGTGGGAATACTACGCAAGCAGAAAACGGTCACAATGAAACAAACTAACAACAAAAATGATATGTAATAAATAAAATAATCCTTAATTCTTTTTTTTATGAAAGAGGATTAGAAACTGATGTATGGGACACCTGATTGTAAGTGATCAACATCGCTCACATTCTCCTGCAACACCAAAGGAATCACAGAGCGTTTACAGCCTTTTAGAAGCGTGTATGCGGTTTTTTGAAGGTAGCTAGGGACCTATGTCTCCTACCGCGCACATGTTGAACACATCTAGGTGGTAGTGATGATATACTAGTTCGTAGCATGTTCTGCAAAGGTGGAATTTGGTGGCACAAATCAGAACAAACAACACTTCAAAACACTCATTCGGATGGGATTCAACAGCCCAGAATTGAGATAGATAATACATATTTAACCTATTTGTTTAATGTACTTGAATTACTACAAATACTTAATACATTTGAATGCTGAAAGAATGATGTCGATAATTTGAGTAAATAGGTAAGTCAGACGATGATATTGCATAAAATTTTTTTAGACTTGGAAACAATTTTGATTTTCTTGATCAAATGTGTCCTATGTCCATTTCTGTACCCCTCACAGTGCCTGTATACACCGTGAAAGTGTGCCAAACACACGAACTTTATGTTATTAAATATTAATTTGCATTGTATTGAAAGTGAGAATTTACTTGACTTGTAAACAAATGAACAAAATATTCAACCTATTATATTTTTTCTGGCCTCAGTAGTCTTTAGCATAAGAGCTTATTTATTTATTGACACACCAACAGCATTACATACAAAACATTAAAAATAATTATGGTCTTATAGGTTTATAATGAATGCCAGTTACTGGTGCATACACCACTCTCATTGCAAGACATTAATTTAAATACAAAATACAGTTCGACCTATAAATTTAACAAGGATTTTAAGCAGATTAGTAACAATAATAGATACAATATAACGAAGAAATAGTTTGTATAACTATCAACTAACATATTATTATTATTTACAGACAGAAATGTGCGGTTAGTTTTTTTTTCAGAATTGTCACTGTTTCGAAAATGTATGAAAAATATCAAAATCTTTTATGGACGCGGAAAGCTGAAGGTCTGACTAATGGAGGAATTTCTTGGATGTACAAAGTATTTACTTGCTCACAAAGTTATAATCTGGTCATATGCCATAAACAAACCAACACAAACTCAAACCATACATTGGAAAAGAGGATGGCGAGTATACATGTATTTTGGGACCCACTGAAAGATGTGGAGTATGGATCATGGAAACATAGTAGAACATAACAAAATTAAGAAAAAAGCAAATGAGAATAATTAAGAAGAAAGCAAAGGAAGAATAGAATAGAATATGTAGATATCAATTGCGCAAAATGTTCAGTTAGTGCGATGACTTATTTTTTCATAAATTCTAATAATTTCTTTCTTTTGACTCCCATATATTAGCTCATAATTACCTCAATAATTTTTATATAAACATCATATAAACTTATGTTTATAATTAATAAAAACTTGAACTTGTACAATGCTTCCTTAATTTTTAAATGATGTCCATTCTCGCCATCCTCTTTAATGATATTGATAGAAATAAAATGATGCTTGAACAAACCATCTTTAATATCAACTCCATCCCCTTCCATGGGCATGGCAGAACTTATAGATTGATCTGGAGATTCTTCCTGTGGTCCCATCTCTTCTGGTTCACCCTCCATCTCATCAGATTTCACAATGCCATCCAGGTGACCCTCATCTTGAGGGGAATTCTCCTCTGTGGTAATCTGTAATTCCATGAATAAAAATTTTTGAAATTGGAATTTATGTTTTAAAATGTACGCACAGATAAGAGATTCAAATGAGAACTTAATATATGTTATGTCATGGCCCTGATTGGCTAATTCCACTCACATTATTATTATTATTATTTATAATAGACTAAGCAGCTTTCGCTGATGCGTCTATATCATTTGCCATTCCTATCCAAATGTTTGTCCAGTCTATTCTTAAACTGATTAACAGATTTTGATTTAACCACATCCTTGGGCAATCTATTCCATATATGAACGACTCTGTTGGTCAGAAAGTGTTTCAATGGATTTGATGATGCTAATTGATATTCTAGCTTCATATCATGTCCCCTTAGTCTAGGATTGCTCTTCCTTGGAAACATGCTCTCAAAATTTGGGACATTATAATAATTATTTAGTATTTTGTATGTTTCAATTAGATCGCCTCTTTCTCGTCTGCTTTTGAGGGTGCTGAGTCCAAGCTGTGTAAGTCTTTGTTCATACGTAAGATTTTTCAGTTCCCTAGGCAACTTAGTGGCTCGCCTCTGTACCCTTTCCAACAATTCTATATCCTTAACAAAATATGGATTCCAGACCTGAAATGAATACTCCAGTAATGGTCTGATATAAGTTTTATAGATTTTTAGAAATGTTTTCTTGGTGATGTTGAAGAATGCTTTTCTGATTAGGTACAGGATTGAGTTGGCTTTCTTCACAGTAGCCACAATGTGTGCTTCCCATTTGAGATCATTGCTTAAGATCACTCCTAAGTCTTTTTGTGTATCAACCGCTTTTAGTTGCTTATTGTCTAACCAATATGATACTCGGGGATTATTTTTTCCAATATGTAGAACAGTGGTTTTGTTGACATTCAGTGAAAGTAACCATTCCTTTGTCCAGTGTTCAATAGCTTTTAAATTTTGTTGTATATCACCCTGTTGATGTATAGGGTTCCCAAAGAACTTGGTGTCATCCGCGAATAATGAAAATGGGAGACTTATAACATTTTGCAAGTCAGTTAAGAATAATGTGAATAATATTGGTCCCAGTACAGAGCCTTGTGGTACACCGCTGCGAACAGGACGATTACTTGACATTTCATTCCCAACCCTCACGCGAAATTTTCGATCATTTAGGAAGTCACTAATCCAGACTAGCAGTTTACCACGTATGCCAAGGTGTTCTAATTTATGAAGTAGCCGACTAATTGGAATTTCCTGTCCGTTAATATACATATCTCCTTAGTAATCCATGGTTTGGTTTTACTGTAACCTTTACGATTTTTTATTTTTGGTATAAACTTATCAATAGTAATAGAGATATTTTCTTTGAACATCCTCCATGTATTATCTATAGAGTCATTTTCTGGAATATCAGATGTGAGCAAGTATTTATTAATTGCATCATAATCACCATATTTGAAAGCTCGTTTATTGGACGTGAATTCTTTTATAACTTGACCCACCAGTTGTATCTCAGCCAACAGAATCACATGATCACTTTTTCCTATTGGAGGGTGATAATTGATTTCACTAATGAGGGACTCATCATTGCAAATAATAAGATCCAGAAGAGATTCTTGCTTGTTCCATTTCCTGGTATTTTGATTTACCATTTGTGAAAGATTATTATCAATTTCTATCATTATATATCAAGCAGTGGTTACACCTATTTTCAAAAAAGGAAATAAGTTAAATGCTGAAAACTACAGACCAATCAGCTTGACGTGCATATTGTGTAAAGCTATGGAGAAAATCATAGTTGACAGCTTAAGAGAATTCATAACAAGAGAAAATATAATTATTCGAGAACAACATGGTTTTACACAGAAGCGATCAACTGTCACGAACCTTCTCAGCTGTCTTAGACAGTGGATATTAAATTGGGACAAACATCAACCAACTGATATTATCTATCTGGATTACGAGAAAGCGTTTGACAGAGTTCCAATTAGTCGGCTACTTCATAAATTAGAACACCTTGGCATACGTGGTAAACTGCTAGTCTGGATTAGTGACTTCCTAAATGATCGAAAATTTCGCGTGAGGGTTGGGAATGAAATGTCAAGTAATCGTCCTGTTAATAAGATCAATAAAATTTTCGTGTAATTTATTATAGCCTGAGGTTTTTTCAATAGGCCACTTTATGTCTGGCAAGTTAAAATCACCAATTATCAACAGGTTTGAGTTTGAATTTGCAGCTTTTTTATTATTGTTGAAAAGACATTCATCAGATTTTTCCATGTTGTAGTGAGTGGATCTGTATACACAAGCTAGTAAGAGGTTAAAATTTTGGTACTGAATATCAAGCCATAATGCTTCCACTGAATCCTCATGCAACATTATATTGGGCTTAGCAATCAAGGGTTGATTATTTAGTGTATGGAGAGTATAAATTGCTACTCCACCACCTTTTTTATTTTTCCTATCTAGACGAAAGAGTGTGTAGTTAGGTAGATTTATTAAGCTGTCACTTATTCCAGTGTGCAGGTGTGTTTCGGTTACTAGTATAATTGTTGGATTCAAAGTTTTGATTTCCAATGAAAAAAGATCAAATTTAGCCGTTAATGATGCCAGGTTTGTATATAAAATTTTGAGGTTTGTTATTGGAGAGTTTACTGTGGGTAGTTTTTTGTACTTTTTATAATTTTGGGTTGTTTGTTTATGTACTTAATTGTGAGATCTTTTTCCCCATTATTAGTTCTTTCTGCAAGCTCTAATCTCAGTTTTTTTAACTGATCCCTTTGATAGGGTGTCATGTCTGATTTAACAGAGGTTGATGAAGGCAGTTTATTTTTATTCTTCAAGATTTTAACAGCATTGTGTTTGTTGCGGAGTATGACTTTGATTGGCCTGGGTTTGTTAGCAGTGGGCTTCCCAAGACGAATGGTTGTTATGAGCTCCGAGGATTGGAGCGGGACTTGAGCGAGTGCTTCCAAAACTCCAGATTTGTCATGATTTTTAGCTTCCTCTTTACCACCTGAGCTCGCTTCCTCGATACCAAACATTATCACATTGCAGCTTCGGTTCTCACGCTCAACCATTTCCTGAATGATTGCATCAATATTTAAAGAAGACGACTGATTTTCTTTTAATTCCATCACTTGCTCCTTTAACTCCGATACAAGTTTACGCAGAGCAGGCACTTGTTTTAGGCCCTCTTGGCAATCCGCACACAAATACGAAAGTTTGGGGTTTTGTAAACAAAACACCCGCAGCTCTGTCGCAGACAACTCACTGCATTTGCCGCATATTTCGCGAGTGCAACCTTTACACTGGATTTTAGGGTTTTTCTCATCATATTTTTTAATTTGAACATTGCATTTATAACAAGATGCCATTTTTTTATGATTTTTCGAGAAAAATATGAGGGTATATGAAAATTTTTTTGTTTCACTATGTGTTTGCTAGTTTAATCAAAGTTTTTCACTTTAAATACTATACACTTTAACAATATAACATTTCCCAAGAATCACAACACTTTATACTACAAATAGATCACAAAGTCTGCAATTTAGTTCAAGTTAGACACTAAAAAATAATTAAAAAAACTCTAAGCACAAGTTCCACTGTTGACAGTTGGATAATATCTTCATAACATATAAAGCCTGTCATATAGTAAGTTACTCAGAGTGTTGGTAGCTCAAAGGACTGTTGCCTCTGATCCAAGACACCCCACTTATATGTCTTTTTATTTATTTATTTTTTATGGAATAGGAGGACAAACGAGCATACGGGTCAGCTGGTGTTAAGTGATCCCCGCCGACCACACTCTCTTGCAACACCAGAGGAATCACAGAGTCTTGCCGGCCTTTAAGGAAGGTGTACACACTTTTCTTGAAGGTACCCATGTCGTATCATATCGTCTGCTAATAAAAAGGCATAACAGGCATAAAGACATATATTATATGTAGTGTCACATAATATATTGCAAAATACTATGTGTTGTGAACTAAGGTCTTCAAGCGTCAGTGTTGTGTGTGATAGGATGCTAGTTCAAATTTCACACACAAAATAATATTTCACTACTAAAGTATAAAATTAAATAAGCCTTTGGCGTGGTGGATAAGTATAAAAATTAATTATTCAACATATAAATATGTTGTGTACATACAGATCTATTTAGTCACACTCACACCACATACCTCACATATAGCTTTTAAATATTGTAAAGTCAATCATGAAAAAATTGCAATTGTTAGTTTGTAATTCAACATGTAATAACATTACATTCTCTCTGATGATTTTGTAAGCCATGGTGGGTTGACTATTGCCCGCAGTATGCCATTTTGAGCAACAACAATAATTTGCTATCAACAGACAACACTGAGTTTCGTCGCATAAGCCATTGCATATATCGGAATTTAAAGTTCACTTTTTAATTTATATGATATTTCCAGATCACCTAACCAGTCTAGATATATTCCTAGATACTTAACTTTAAATGTTACTATGTTATGTTATCTGGGTAGAATAAAATTAACTTACTGGGGTAGACAAGCAATTATCACCAATGTAGGCTCCAATTGAATCATCTCCAACAGCTCCAGGAGTTGTCTCATCTATGTCCATTTCATCTTCTGCCTCAGCATTATCTAAAAAATTTATAATTTGAGCCCATTTAAATATTGATCAAATTAAAAAAAAAAAATATATTACTATGAATATCACCTTGGGCGTCTTCGGAAAGATTTTCCTCTTTCTTAATATCTTCAAGCTCCTGATCCAGGGAAAGTAACTCACTACTACTTGTAGGTGCACTTCCATTTGCAACTTATGAAATAAATAAGAGCAGATAAATTAAACGATAGGGATTAATGTATTCAAAATATATCATTATTCATAACCTATTTAGAAATTCTGTTCATACATAGTGATTATTATAAAAAGTAAACATCTAAAGCCGAAAGCGGCATTTAAACATGTAAACTTAACATTGTAAATTAAAAAGCTACGAGAAGCCAGCTAAACTAACTTGCATCATCAGGTGTTTGTGCAACCTCAGCCTCATCAGGTTTAATATTATTTTCATCAATTTCTTCCAATATTTCAGGTTGATTTTCATCTAAAGGAGACATTTCCGCGCCATCGGAAACATCACCCTGAAGCACATGCTCTGAATCCATTTTAAAATAAATCAAATGTTATGTCTCACTCAACATCAATAAAAATTGATTTTCGTCAACAGTTTTACTCAAAAATCATCTTCAAAAATATTTTAGAAGCGATATAAACTTTTATTTGACAGTTCGAAAATCTACAAAGTAGGTACAAAACCTTGGCCAACTTGGCGTCATATTTTTATATTTTTTTATTTTATGGCACAGAATCTTGCCGCGATTCTTAATTATTCATATCAGGCTCGATTGAGTAAAGCCCACAGGGAAAAGCGGAGAACTGTCAAATTATTCTATCTGATAGTTAGGCTTGCTGGAATCATTTAATGAAGCAGAAAATCATCATGAAATATGTTTTCGTGGAAATGAACATATTTATCAAATTGAAGAAGACAACATCTTATTTTCTTATTAGATTGCTAACTCTATGAATATTTTTTTCAACACTGAACTTAGTACACACGCACTCTGCTGGTGCATTTTAAAACTAATTCATGTTCCAATTAAGCATCAACACAATTCGGCATTGTGCGGTACTGAGTCGCATTATGCTCTGTAATTGGAAAACTACCTTATGCTCTATTTACTTTTTGACTAATATCAAGATACATGAATGTCTAAGAGAAAATGTTCCAGTTCTCTCCGTATTTATGTTTTATATCTTTAATTAATTATAAAAAACTTGTATATACACCTGAATCATTCTATTCGTATTAACTAAATAACAAGTAAAGTAACTTAAGTCACTTACTTTTTAATGAATGCTTGAATTGTCGGGGACCCAGTGCTCTGTGTACGGCTCGATCACCTGGCGATGCGTAGAGACGTCGCTTGACGCTTCATTGTGTGTCTTCTATTGCATTTATCACGGGGAGTGTTTCGAGGAGCTTTTTCGTCTGATTCCTGCCACCGAATTCCACCTTCGCACACAATTTAGCGACGTCTCTACGCAATAGCAAGTGATCCAGCTGATCATAGAGCACTTGGTCCTTGACAATTCAAGCTGCTCTGCGTTACACGCGGTCAGATGTATCGAGCTGATACTGGGGTGCGCCAGATCTGACAGCATTTTGGGATTTTATGCGCAGTGATACAGTCTTACAAAAAAATTTGATGGATAATTTAGTGCAAGGTTCTATTTTTACTGACCTACTTGATACCGCTTTTGTTGAGATTTTTCTTGCTGACCGTACCTACTTTCTAGAACTGTCATTTGGACATTCGATTATTCGATTCCAACCGTGAGCCGTCCCGCAAAGAGGATGTAAATACTACGTTATAAGAGGCGGGACTGACTAAATAAAAATTGAAATTTAGTTTAGTATGAAACGTGCAGTGAGATTTGACATAAGTTTGAAATAGTAATTACAGACAACGAAGTATAATCCGGCTAAGTTTGAAAGCGAACAGTTGCTTAAAACGTATTGGATTTCGGCTATCTCCGTTTTTAACTATATATTTCTTAGGTTATATAAATATCTCCGTTTATAGCCATTGTAGCTGTACCTAGAACCAATAATATCAATTAACACAAATATCTAATATCTAACTTGTAACGTAGCATTATAGATCGTAGAAATAGTAATCGTGCATAATAACTGATAAGCGTATGCCGAAAGATTCGTTCTGAAAAGAACATTTTATTTTATATAACGTAGTATTAGCTCTGATAAGAACATTTTATTTTGTATAACGTAATATTAGCTCTGATAAGAACCATTTCATAATGCTGTACATCAACTCATAGAATCATACAGATCACCAGTTTAGTCATCTCAGTGAAGTTTCAAGCATCGTACTTTCTCTCGACGATCGCAGATATACTCACGTGATCAGTCATATGCTCCGCGTTACACAACCGCACAGCAAGGCCGAGCGTCCTCGAATGAAACGTCGGGACTCGGGGGTCGATCGCTATTCATGTAATTTTAATCAATGAGCAACAGCCGTAGGTGCGGAATGCTCATTGACATCGAATGATCGAGGTTTGACGTGAGTTTACACAAACTGCGATAGCATTAGTTTTAGAGCGTGATAGAACACATAATATTATTCTCAAATCTTATTGAATGAAACGTTTTACTATTGGTTAAAATGTAAGCTCTAGTATTGGTGTGTATTTTCCGAACTTATAAATATTTTTTAAGTAACGATTGTAATTGGGTAACTAGTTTTAAGGATTTTGTATATATATCGTGTAACTTTTTAATAAATCATATCGGGATTCCGCTACCTGCGCTTGAACGGACGAGACGTGTTTGCGCGCTGGTTTTTTGGGGAACTTACTATCGCAATTCCTTGTATTATTAATTATACGCGCCCCTTTGACGCGCTTTTTAACGGTTCGAAGCAGTTGAAAGTTAATTAGTGTGTTGTACTTCTGTGTCGCAGGATATGAAGAGGGGCTGCCCTAGCCCCGGTGAGCAACCCTCGGCGAAGGTGATCGCCGAGATGGATGTGGACAGCCCCGGAGCCGCCGGCTTTGCACACAAAGTAAAATATTAGAAATTTTAATTAATAATAGAATAAACTCACTTATAGAATCAAACCTACCTGAGGAACAATTCGGTTTCCGAAGGTCACACGCGACTACTCACCAACTGGCGCGCGTAGTCGAACATATAACACACCAGTTTAACTTGAGACACCAGACTGGTATGGTT
Organism: Leptidea sinapis; assembly: GCF_905404315.1. Classification (NCBI taxonomy): domain Eukaryota; kingdom Metazoa; phylum Arthropoda; class Insecta; order Lepidoptera; family Pieridae; genus Leptidea; species Leptidea sinapis. The sequence continues at coordinate 10,749,629 of NC_066272.1, forward strand.
CTACTCGACCTTGAGAAAGCCTTCGATACCGTCTGGCATGATGCCTTAGTTCACAAATTATTCGAAGCACAAGTCCCCTTTGAATATTGTAGAATAATAAAATCATTCCTTACGAATAGATTTCTTAGAGTTAGAGTCAAAAATAGTTTATCCCCCCCACATCCAGTAGTAGCAGGTGTTCCACAGGGCTCCATCATCTCTCCGAGGGCATTTTTACTCTATATGAGAGACATCCCAAAACCTCCGAACACGGTCCTCGCCCTGTACGCTGATGACACAGCTTATCTGTGCAGCAGTAAGAACATCAAATCTATAGTCTCCCACCTTAATACAGCCCTACATTGTGTAAGCAACTACTTCTCTAAGTGGAAGCTTAAAATCAATGACACAAAGACCGAGGCGGTTCTTTTCTCATACAAAACTTCCCGTAAACTCAATATCTCTTTAAAGCCACATATTAATAACCACCCGGTCGAATGGCAGTCACAGGCTAAATACCTAGGACTAATCCTCGACCGGAAACTTTCCTTCACGCCTCATATTAATTACGCCCGCTCTAAGGCACTTACTGCCTTGAGCCTGTTGAGACCCATTTTCTATAGGAATTCCACTCTCTCAACTAGTAAAAAGCGTCTACTATACCAGTCCTACATACGCCCGGTCATGACATACGCAAGTCCGGTATGGATTAACACAAATCAAAACAATTATCGTAAACTACGAACTGTGCAAAATAGATCCCTTAAAACCATCTACAGGACCCACCCGCGTACAAATCTTAAACGACTTCATGTAAAGAAAAACATCCCAACACTAGAACAACACATACAAGAGATATCTCATACCTTCTACAGAGGGCTACGCCGACTGAAGGACGGAATAAACCCCGCCCTCCGCTCGACTTGTAGTCGTAAGTCACTCACAGAGTACTGCCTCAGCATAAAACGTTACAAACATACATTACCACATCACAACTGGTTAGAGCTCACAGAACACTAGCGTACACACACACACACACTCACGCACACAGAGTTCTAGCTAGGTCTGAATAAATGTAAAACCAATATATTGTAAATTGGTTTAGTTATAATAATTAAATAACGGCGAAAACTGGCCTCCTATTTCCTCTCCCTCCTTTCCTTTCCCAAGATCCCCACCCACCCCACACCCCTCTTATATTTATATATTATATATGTATGTATACATATCTATGTATTTATTTACCTTAGTTTTTAAGTTAGTTTTAAGTGATAGGTTACGATTAATATTACGTTATATCAATAGCAAATAGCCAGGTTTTCCCAGTTTCTGGATTTACCCCCCACAAACCTCATGTATTAGTTTTAAGCATAATAAAGTTTTATCCCTTAATACGTAGATAGGGTTGTAGAAATAAGTTTTCTGATACCTACATATATAAGGCTTAATTGTAAATTGCTTTAATAAGTAGATTTAAGTAATTTTGTATATATATTTTAATACCAAATATAGAAATTTAGTATTTAATTTTTTTTTAATAAATCATATCTTCCACATATTCCTCACAGTCAAGCAGTTGTTTTATTTAATCGCCAAACGCTCAGTCTCTAAACCATCATATTTTGTCAATCTATCACAGGCCACAGCACGTTTCTGAATACGATAGAGTGACAAACTAGTGTACAGTCCTCTTTTTCGGAACAATGTGTTTAAACTTTAAATTCTCTTTGTTTATCTTAACTTAAATTATTGTTATTTTATGAAGATTGAAGATCTTTATTATGTATGTAGAATTGATAATTTTACGGCAGAAAACTGATAAATAATGGTGTAGTGGTCTCTCGATTTTCTTTTTTTTTTAATGGAAGAGGAGGACAAGCTAGCATAAGGCCTACGGCTCACCTGATTTGATGTACATAATATGTGATCAGTTGATCACCGCAGCCCTAAACAAAACACAACACACATACATTTTATATCAAACCGCTTCCCATTTATAAATGTGTTTTTGTGAAATGTCCTTTTGTGGCTCTGTTTGTGATGTATATATCGGGCCTTTTATAAAAGAACCTAGCATAAAGAGATTCTCAAGTTAAAATTACATGTTGAAATTTAAATACTTGCCTGTTATAGATCACATAGTGTGGACAACTGGACAGAGTAGTAGACAAAGTGATCAACACAGTTAAAAATCCTATATCTATTGTATCCCATTGTAATTGAATAAGTTTAAAATTTGGAATAATACAATACCTTCAATAATATGACTACTATAGAGCTAACTCTTGGACAAGCAAGTGTATGAGTTGTCTTATGTAAAGTAATCTCTGTTGCCCCTATTCTGCTGCAATACCTGAAGGACTTGCTTAATAGTAACTTGCTAATTATGTAAATATTTATTTCAGGATCTTCAGTAGTCTTGAGTTATAAAATAATAGTCTCTGTTTAAAAAATGTCTGAGAAGTCAAATGTTAGTAATGACAAACCTGGTGATGGAATTAGATCAATGAGAACAAGTACAGCATTCAGAGTTGTAAACTTTGAACTATATGCTAAGCCAGTGAGTTTTTAGTAATGTTCTATACAGAAGATTATACTATAGAAAAGTTGCATAGTCAACAATATGGCTATTTTGTCAACTTTTATCAAGCAATGGATATGATTTGATTGTAAATTTATTTGAAGTTTTTGATTCTAAATGACTGAAATAAAGATTTTTTTCAGAATATAGTAATAATGACTATTGGTTTAACATGTTTTGGAATAGCTGTTGGTTATATGGCTTATATGCGACAAAAGTATGAGTCTATGGGCTATTATACAGCAATTGATAAAGATGGCAAGGAGATATTTGAAAAGAAGAAATCTAAATGGGACTAGAAATCTAACTGAGTGATAAATTTTTGTAATATGTAACTTATTTTGTATTTATATAAACATTATGAATAATGTTCTTTATGTGAGAAGATTCTGAGTGTACATTAAATTGTAGATTAGTAAAACTGGGTTCTGTTGTGATATACTTATATTTTAATAAATATTGAAGATCAGATTAGTCAGTCACAATTATGTGTAAAGTTCAATTATGTGGAGCAAAACCTTCAGATCCCTTCTAGAGCATTAACCATCCATATGAGTATTATGATATTTAAGATATTATATAATGACATGGTGTGCTTAGTAAAGTGAGACATTACTTCAAGCCACCATCATGGAGGTGGTGAATAAGGAGCAAATTTGGCTTCACATAGAGTAATGAATGTTTGTCGCCTATGCAGTCCCAAAACTATTGATCAGTTTGTGATGAAACTTTAATAGAATGATCTGGGGCCTCCCTCAACGGTTCCTATCTATTTATATAAATCTATATATAAATGTTTTTTTTTCTTTATACTTAACATCTTATTGCAAAACATGCCGGGTGTAGCTGGTTAAATAGTAAATTGTCAATTTAGGTTATAATTATAAATTCGATTTCACCCACCCTTGCAAACAACAGGTTATAGCAGTATATTATTAATTGAATACTCTTATCTTTGGATTATAGATAATAAGTAAGTGTCCATCCCTACTATGTGGTAGTAGTGCACTTAGAGTATCCACAGTGGTAAGGATATTTTTACGCGGCAGCCATCTTGAATTTAAAAAATTCCCAAATTAGTTCTCTGTTCCACTGAGATCCTTGGAAATGGTACCTATCAATCTTAGATCATTTAAAGGTCTCGATAGCCTATGGCAGCTGTGAATACGTCGAAAAAATTGAGTTTAGAGTTAGTACTCTATTTTGAGCAATGCACGCACATTTACACAGTGTCATACAAATCGCGAGTGTAAGACGTTGCTTGTAAAATCATAAGTTTGCATGGCGGCCATCTTGGATTTTAAGTCGGAAGAATTCGGATGTGCATGCACGCACAAATTTATACACACAGGCGAAATTCGGATGTGCGAAATTGCACATGTTTCCCTTACCCAGTTTTGACCTTTTTTTTTCAATTTTCTATAAATTTATAAGAATCGGGAATTAGAATTCATAAGTTGCTGTTTTATTTCACAAATAGAGTATATTTTTATTACATAAGCATTTAGTTATAGTATCTGTAATATACAGGATGTTAAAAAAATCCTGTACAATATCTTATATTGCCATTGGTATCAAGAAGTGTACTGTCAAAGTGAAAGCATTTCAAGACGGCAACTCCAAACCGAGCGGAGGTGCATGACTTTGTTCGTATTCCCTACGAGCTGCGCCTAAGTTCCAATTATTGTGCCCTAGACACATGAGCATGTTAAAATACTGTACATTCGAGTACATGATGCACAATAACTAACACCTAACATGACGTGCTATCACTATAACAGCAAAAATCACGCAATTGACGCTAGCGCAAAATTGCACATCTGGTTTTAATTTTTTTTAGTGTTGTCTCCGCATTCAACTTCTGTGTCGATATCGTACATGGTTTTTTTAACACAGTCTAAATACCTACATGTAAATAATATATATTACATTATACAGCTATAAACTTTGAATATGTGTCAATATTCCAAGGCTATAAGGGCATATATCTAAACACGATTGATTATATAATGTTAATAATTAAGTCTTTATTTATTTAATTGATTTTGCGGAGTGAACCTTCTGTACTTGTACTATAACATTTTATTTGGTATTATTTCTTAAGGTATAGGTTTTTATAAAAGATCGGATCTAATATTATTTAAAAAAAAATAAGATTACATCCTATCGTATATAATTAAAAATGGACACTTAACATATATTCATTATAGGGTTTTTTGAAGAACAGCTAATAACGCGTGCAAGTTCTATTGATCGTTATTTTTTTTATGGAATAGAAGGACAAACGTGCGTACGGGTCAACCTATCACCGCCGCCCAAAATCTCTTGCAATACCAGAGGAAACACAGGAGCGTTTCCGGCCTTTAAGGAAGGAGTACGCGCTTTTTTTGAAGGTACCCATGTCGTATCGTCCCGGAAACACCGCAAAAGGAAACTCATTCCACAGCTTTGTAGTACGTGGAAGAAAGCTCCTTGAAAACCGCACTGTGGAGGACCGCCACACATCCAGATGGTGGGGATGATATCCTAACTTGTGGCGTGTCGTGCGAAGGTGGCATTCAATATTATATAATGTACTCTGTGGTGGCATTCGGCGGCAGGAATCAGATTAAACAGCTCTTCGGAACACTCCCCGTGATAAATGCGGTAGAAGTCATCCAGCCGTTCACAGAGCACTGAGTCCCCGACAATTCGAGCTGCTTTACGTTGTACGCGGTCAAATGGGTCGAGCTGATACTGGGCTGCGGCAGACCAGAGATGACAGCAATACTCCATGTGTGGCCGGACCTGCGCTTTGTAGAGCGCTAGAATGTGGGCCGGCTTGAAGTGTTGCCGTGCTCTATTAATGACGCCCAGCTTCTTCGAAGCCAATTTGGCTTTGCCCTCCAGATGGCCACGGAATTGGCAATCGCTCGAGATTTCGACACCCAGTATTCCGATACTAGCTGAGGCTTTAAGGCAGGTGTTTTCAAAGAGCAGAAATTCAACAAAATATAGTTTTTTTTTGTGGTAAATGCGCAAAGTAGGGGGTTCAATTGGACAAGGTTCAATGTACCGGTCTTCTCAAAAGAGGACTCGATAGAAGACACAAGTTTCTCCTGGCATATCAATAATTTAATTTAATTCTTTATTCTTTATTTGGCTACTATGGCCCACTTAAATGTCATAATAATACAGTCAGATATAATTATGATTAATACATAAATAACATAAAATAAGTACATATATCATTGAATTAAAAAAAAAATAAAGCCCCATATTCCTCAGTCCCTGTGTGCAACGTGCAGCTTACAACAGCGATTTATATAAACACAGTCGAGCCGATCCGCAAGTGCAGCCAGCATGCTGTTGTTGCTCCCTCGGACTCGGCGCACCAGTGACGTGCCTCTCTTTCGCATTATTGTATAGAAACAGTCAACACGGGCTTCGGCAAACATTGCTGAGGTGCTGCAATAGCGAGGGAGCCTCAACAGCATCCTAAATGCATTGTTGTACTGGACCCGAAGGGCGCTGTACGATCTTTGCGTATAGTCAGTCCACAGGCTGTAGGTATAGAATGAGGTGCAGTAGGCCCTAAAAAGAGTAATCTTAACATCTGAAGAGCACCTTGCAAACCTACGGATCACCATATTAGCTCTTACCGACATCGCCCTCCGTTCCCGCTCAACATCTGCGTCATCCCTCAGGGAAGGTGTTACCAAATGGCCAATATATTTAAATAGATCAACCATTTCTAACGGTGTTCCATTAATCTGGTGGCATCTCTGTTACTTTTGTAGGCCCTCCCTGAAAGACCATGCACTTGCTCTTTTTAACATTATACACCAGCCCGTGTTCAGCTGCATAGCCCTCACAAGTGCTTTTCAACCTTCTGAGTCCACAGACTGAAGCGCTCAGCAGAACCATGTCGTCCGCGTAGCTTATGTTATTGAAACATACGTCGTCTATGTAACAACCGACATGCTGTTTGCTGAGGGCCTCGATCATACCATTTACATATAGATTAAAAATGGAGGGCGAGCTCAACCCCCCTGCCTCACCCCACATTCCAATCTGTACGAATCAGACATGGTGCCCGACCATTTCACATTATTCAACTGGTTCCCATACCAGTACTTAAAGATGTTAATAAGCTCATTAGGAATATCGGATGCTCTCATCTTTTCCCATAGGATGTCATATGAGACCAAATCGAAGGCCTTGAAAAGGTCAAGGAAGCAAGCGTAAACCGATGTATTTCTACCTGTATAGTATTTGACAGCACTCTTCAAGCACAATATCGCAGTTTCTGTGGAAAGTCCCTGCCGAAAACCAAACTGGTTATCATGCAACTGCAAGAATCTATTTAATTGTGCATTTAGAATGCTGTCAAACACTTTAGCTATAATAGTAGCTAAAGATATAGGCCTATGATTATTTATATCTGATAAATTTCCATTTTTATTTTTCACTACAGGTACAACAATAGTCTTCATCATGTCCGTTGGTAGGTATGAGTGGGAAATACACAAGTTGTACAGCATGGCCAGGGGATTTACCCTGGGTGATCGAATTAATTAATTAATTTATTTATTGGTAATCAACAGCGTTACAGTAAACGTTAATAAACAATAATATATAACATAATTCTTAAGGCCATTATAGATTACTCATATTGACAATATTATTTTACAATAGTGTTACAACAAGATATATTACAGAACAACTGCCTCTTGTCTTTCTTATTTACTGTGTGTATGTTTGTGTGTGGGTGTGAAAGCGTATGTGTGTGGGTGTGAAAGGGTATGTGTGTGGTTAGTAGATAACAATATGTATATATTTCAAACAAATGAGTAAGGCACTGCTTTAGACTGGTGTAATTTAATAATTTCACGCTTTAATTTATCCTTTTCTAACATGAAGATATCTAGAATATCATAGTTATTATTGTAATTATTTTGAATCCTGCAAATAATCGAGTTTTTATAATAGTTCGTTTTGGTACGTGGTGCTACCAGGAGTTTCGTATGACGTGTTCTATATTGTGGTACATTAAATGATAGGGCACTTAATAATTCAGAACAGTTTGTATTGCCTGACAATAAAAAATGTAGAAACATTACATCTTGTTGGTTTCGGCGGAGTTCCAGTGGGTCTATATTAAAAAATCTACATGCTTCATCGTATGACGTGTAGCGATGACATGCTTTGTAACATAAATATTTTAGGAATTTTTTTTGTACGGTTTCAATTTTTTGTGTGTAAGTTGTATAGTGAGGAGACCAGATATTGGATGCATATTCTAGTAGACTTCTAACAAGTGCGAAATATAAAATTTTTATGCATTTGATATTATAAAAAGTTTTACAGGTACGTTTAACAAAGCCCAATTGCTTAAGGGCCTTATCTTTAATTATGTCCATATGGTGAGTTAAAGTCATTTTATAATCTAAGTATATTCCCAAATCTCTTACTGTTGTAGCTGATTTTATTAAGTGATTATCTATTTTATACTCATATTTATATATTTGTTTTTTACGTGTAAAAGATACGTGCAAGCATTTATCTGCATTTATCGATATTCTATTTAGTTTATAATACTCTGACAAGTTATTTAAGTCTCCCTGTAATCGAACGCAGTCATTAAGACAACCAACTTTTATGACATTTTTTTTGTCATCGGAAAATAGTAAATATTTTGAATTTTTTATCCACAAATCAATATCGAATAGGTAAGAGTTATACAAGAGAGGTTCTAAAATAGATCCTTGTAGTACACCCGACAGAATTTCTGTATAACTACTCTTGAAACTACCTGTATCTACTGCTTGCCTTCGTTTGGTAATGTACGATTTTATCCATCTATAGAGATCTCCCCGAATTCCTAGAGCTGAAACTGCATGTTTGTGAAGAAGTATTATATGATCCACGCGGTCAAATGCTTTTTGGAAGTCTGTATAAATTACATCTACTTGGTATCCATCATCCATACTGTTTAAAATTAAATCGGAAAAAAGAGCCAAGTTTGTTACTGTCGAGCGTTTAGGTATAAATCCATGTTGTGCTGAGGGAATTTGTTTCATAATAATTGGACTGATTTTATTAAATAATAATTTTTCAAATATCTTTCCAAATGAATTCAGTATTGAAATAGGACGATACTGTTCAATTTTATTTCTGGGGCCGTTTTTATGGATAGGTACAATAAGGGCCTCCTTCCAAATAGTCGGGAAATGTATTAAGAGATAAATTGAAAATATGGGTCAGAGGTTCAGTCAGAGTTTTTGTACACTTTTGTAAAAATATATTTGGCAATCCATCACTCCCTGGGCCTTTACTTACGTCTAATGTATTTAGTATCTTGAAAACTTCTTCTTTAGTTACATTTATACCATTGCAAATATGATCAGATTCTGGTAAGAGCGGGAGATTGTATCTTGTCGCGGCGCGGGACACTGAAACACACTTTCAAAAAACTTACTGAAACCTTCACATGCATCCTGTTCTGTTGAAAAAACTTAACTTCCTAGGCTAATTGGATTAGAATATCCCAAATTGTTGTGTCTTGAATTCTTTATATGCGTCCATAAATGTTTTGGATTTTTTATGACATTATTTTGTAAGTGCTCTATGTGAGAATCGTAACATTTTCTAATAACTTGTTTTTCACGAGCTCGCAGTAAAGAAAATTCATCGTAATCTCTTGGATTTTTATAAGTTTTCCATCTTTTATGAGCCTTCTTTTTATCTTTTACTATATGAATGAGTGATTTTGAATACCAAAGAGGATATTTCTGCAATCTTTTTTTACTTTTTGGCAAAAATTCCTCTATTATTTTAAACAATGTTGTATAAAATGTTTTAACAATATCGTCAATATTTACACCTCTAAGAACCAGATGCCAATTGATTTTGATTAAAGCTTTGTTAATTTCGTCATAGTTAGCCCGGAAAAAATTGTGTTTTTCAGGATGTGTTTTCGGAAAATTGCGTAACATCAGTTCGGATGCGTCGATTTCTAAACATGGATGATATTTATCTACATTCACTAAAGATGTGTTAGATTTAGTAACACTTAAGAAAAAAATACTGAATATTAAAGCTAATATGTTATTACTATGATTGCAAGTAAGGTTATATTGTTTGAGTCCTGAAACATTTATTTGTTCTATAAAGAGCTCAGATACCTTTTGTAGTTCTGTACTTCCTTTCCTTAATATAGAAGGTCCAGAGTTGGTGGACCATTCTATGTTTGGTAGATTGAAATCTCCTGTTATTAAAAAATTGTCATCTGTGTTAGATGTTATGGCTTTTGCGACTGACATTGAAAACGCTTCAAGGCGTTTAGGTTGCATTCAGTCCGGAGGAATATAGGCAATTATTATATGAAAAATTTTCTTACCTTTGGTCCTAAAAGATGTGTGTGGGACTGTAATCCATATAGATACTACTCCGCTGCTTTCCCAGTCGTGTCTCTCAAACGCTTGCAATTTAGATGATATACATACCATAACACCGCCTCCTTTTGTTTGATGTATTGGTGGAACGGTCATAGCGAAATATATCATAGTAGCTATTGTCTTGTTCTCCGTTGTAAAATTCACTATTTAGCCACGTTTCTGTAACCAGAACTATGTCAAAATTTTGCAGTGATAAATTTCCCTTAAACTGGTCTAATTTTGTGCGAAGGCCACGAACATTTTGATAGAAAATATTAAGTATATTAGTCCCCATTATTATGAAATGTATAAATGCAGAGTAAAGTACAGACTTTTAAGTATTCTTCAATTGTGAAATAAGTTGGTAGTAATTTTATAAAAAAGGGCCTTTTTTTCAAATAAAATAAAAATTGTGTACAGTGAGGTGACAAATTTTGAAGTGTGATGTGTACTTGATTAGTAGGTAATTGTGTGTTAATAATATGTGTCAGGCTGAATATAAAAAAACAATAAAAGTAAAACAACCAACGACAACTACACAAGCCTCGCTAAATCTTTCATTGAATTGATGGATATAACAGGCTGTTGTTCGCTTCCTCTTAAAAAAATGTTGCAGTTTCTTATCCATATAAATTTATATCCCTTTTCCAAGGCTAGTTTCTTAGCTTCATTAAAAATATTTTTGTTTACAGGAGTAAGATGTTCGTTAACGAAGAATTTTTGTGAGCTGCCACTTATTCCTATATCAGAAGCCTGTATGCCTCTTTTTCTACGTAGCCCTGATAGGATATGATCCTTTAAGTCACGGTTGCTTAGTTTGACAACTATCGGTTTAGGTCTTCCCGATATATGTTGTCTCGGGTGTACTCTGTGTATAAATTCAATTTGTTCACTAGTAAGAGCTACGCCTGCATGAAGCGCAATTTTTCTTATAATATCCGGTAAAGATTCGTTAGATTTTTCAGGTAAACCCACAATTTCCAAATTGTTTAAACGTCCCCATTGCTGTTGTTTTCCCATCTGTGATTTTATTTACTCAATTAGCTTCACATTATTTTTAATTTCTGATTTAAGTTTGCATATAAGCTACTTAGTATCTTCCAAATCATTTTGTAACCCAGCCTGAGATTCTTTCATTCGTTCCATATCAACTAGCAGCGATTTTATCTGTTTCTTTAATTCAGAGGCTATTGATTTATTGAGATCAGCCTTAATCTCATCTTTAAATTCTTTAAATATAGCCTCAAAGGTTGAGTTAATCCCGTCGCGAATCAGTTCCACCATCTCTTCCCTAGTTATACATTTTTCACACCGATCTGTAGGCACTTTCTTAGTAGGATTACGTAATGTTACGTTTTGAGACATAGTTCTACGAACTGGTGTGATATTGTTAACCCCTGGGAAAAGTCTTAGTATAGCAAATAATGTCTGGTTGGACACGAGCACTAGCTTCGGCAACCAAGAATTCCAAAGTAATATAAAAAAAAATCTGTATTTCACTTGGGATTAGAACTGGGGTCGTCACTGTACCAGTCCATCGACTTATTACAGAGCTACGCGGTATTTGAATCACGGTCTGAAATATGTAAATTTTAAAGTTCAAGCAGTTCAGGTGTCTCGACGTAAAGTTTAATTGTAGTTTTAAAAGTACCCTCACGCATAAAAAGAAAAAATGTATTTTTGTAATACCCAACACAATTATACACAATACAGTTACAGTTAGATTAGATTGAACACAGTGAAGGATAGTTACACTTTATAAACTGCAGCGTGTTGATTCAATTGTTTCTCTGTACACTGTTTTAAATATTCTTGTTCTTGTTTTTGTGTTGTTGTGTTCTGCTTATTATTCAATAGACGCGATAGTACAGTAAAATGTTGACAGTGATTTGTGCCGGATCCACTGGAAATTTTGGTGCAACACCAATTTATCTTCGAATTAGGATACTAATTAACTTTTTAAACACTGAGGTAATATTAATTTCACTATATTTATAATTTAAAACTTTAATTTTAACGGAGGCTAACGTACACATTAAAACCAAGATGGACGATATTACTCTATATGATTGGTTATATTGCTTTTAATAGATAATTGCTTTTAATACATCCTTAGCCATACACTTTATACACTCCCCACTCACCCGACCTGATGTCTGGGACTGTGACGGTTCTAATGGTGATGTCACAACAAAATTATCTTTAATCTTATCAGCAATTAATTTGGGTACCTCAAACATATCATTGAAATGCAGACGAACCTGTGTAGCAGATAGCACACAGCCTTCGGGCACTCCAGCGTTCAAGGGCTTCGGGTTCGAGCAATAACCGTCGACAATGTCCTGTTCAAAAAACTCGACTGTCACGACTAAGAATAAAATATATTTTATAATCATTAAAAGATTTTATAAATAAATAAACTTTCCTCACATTATCATATTAATAGGTATATTACCTCCAAAAAAAAGTAATAACCTGAGTTTTTCTCAAGAACAATTTCAATATTAAATAGTTCACCTTAAATTAGTTTAAGTTATAACTTATGTCGGGCGTTCCGACACAGGTAATTTTATTATACCAGATGTGTTTGCCTGTGCGCACAAGCATCTTACTGCTCTTTACAGCGTGTACCACATTTTCACATGATGTTGGATAAGGTAGAGACGAGTTCGAGAAATCGACAAGTGTATGACAAAAAGAAAAAAAAAACTTTGACAATTGACTTTTGTGTTTGAGTTTGGTAAAGTAAATTGTAAATGCCAAAATATATTATTTGGGGTATTGGTTTGTTGATTGTTTTTTGAATTTGAATAATATTATATGTTTTAGGAATTAAACCTTTAACATTATGTTTTCTGCGCTTAAAAAATTAACTAGAAGCAGTGATGATCGCTGTCAGCCTCCACTTCCTATGTCGACTTCTTTGCAAAAGAAATTTTCAAGAGGTGTACATTTTAACAGTAGGTTTACAAAATTATTTTAAATTGTGTTACTTTCATGTTTAGTTGGTCAAATTCAAACACTTCCCTATTTAAAACGTGTTGCAAGATTTTTTGTATTTCATTTTAGTGAAAATATTGATCAAAGGTGATAGAAATGTTGGCAAATCTTGCTTATTACAACGACTGCAAGGAGGCGCATTTAAAGAAGAATATGTTCCAACAGAACAAATACAAGTCGCACCCATACACTGGACATATAAGAACACAGATTTTATTGTTAAGGTAAATTTTTCCCATTAAAGTGTACTTATTACCATTGAAAAAAGATTACACCTAAAACTTATCTAAACTATAGGTAGAAGTATGGGAAGTTGTAGATAAAGGTAAATCCAAGAAGAAGGCACCTTTAGGGTTAAAATTGGAAAATCAAACTGTTCCCATAGCAATGGAAGATGGAATTGAAACCCCTGTGCTAGATGCCACATTCTTAGATGTTTATAAAAATGCTAATGGGGTCATACTGATGCTGGACATTACAAAACCATGGTATGCTTTTCCATATTACTGTTAGAGGATTAAATAGCAATTAAAAAATAATAATCATTAGATATTACATTAGAATTAGTTATTCTAATCTATTGCTAATAGTTTAAGCTACTAAATATTAAGGTATTGTTAAAAGATACATATTTTATAATATTGTGTGTTGTGCTGTAAGGGCACAAACAAAATGGAGGCGTCCCCTGGTCTGCTGGCTCAATTTATGCACCACTCTCACACTTACAACTGATGTGTATACCGAGTTGCTGTTTTGTTGGCCAACTCAAGTCCCAGATGCTTAAGATTATATTATATAAGTTGAAGACTTTGGATTTAATCTTCTGTTGACCTCACATTCAGAAAGATACCTGTTCTCTGTTGACCCTCGTTTCGGTTCACTGATCTGGGGCAACATTCCAATCAAGTACTTAACACAATCCCTCTTTTAAAGATGTATAGGTCTGCAGATTAGGATTAGATGCTGTCCTTATTGCATCTTACCTATTGAAACAGATTTGCTTACTCCAGATGTATATACTACTGGTAATATCGACAGTGTAAGCTCTGACTTAAATCCCATAATATGTTGGTTGCCCCGCAAGGCTGTTAACTGGCATTCATTCCTATAAAGATGACAAAATGTATGCTTGTAATACCTTAGGATAGTGTTAACCAGAACTGGAAGAAAGTCTGAAATCAAGTCTGTCTTGGAATGGGATGGGCTAAATTAATCCAATTCAACCCTAAGATGACACAAGTTTGTTTGTTCACTGATCAAAAGTCTCCCTCTGCCGTATTCCCACAGTTCAAGATCTCTTCTCTAACTGCCGCAGCCTGTATCAGAATACTTCGCTTCTGTATATTGAACAATATTCAGTTCCTTGCTGACTTGGAAGAGAAGGCCTAAATGGCTTAATACTACAGCAAGGCAGGATATTTCACTTCTAACCAGCGCCTGCAGTTTTAACTATTACAAAAATTCGGCCACATGGAGTACTGCTCTAACCTTACCATTTTTATAAAATATTTTCAAAGCAATCTCCACCAGTCTCTATACTAAATTCTATGCGTCTGATCCAATTTTTGAAGCAGTTTTTGCAGTTGTCTAAAGACACCTCTTGTATAGCCTTTTGTGAGGAAGTAACTTATGCACCTGCTTCTGAGTTTCGATTAAGTTGTGTGATACTTGGCGCGAAACTCCTCCACTCGCGTCTACACTCTGCTCATGTAGCTCTTGTGAACACTTCCCGAACCAATCCAAACTGTATAAATCTCTTTGTATATAATGCCCTTGAATGAAACAGCTAGTCAATAAGGACCACATCTTTATCTCCCAAAACAAGAGGTCCAACCCTTCAAATCATTATACAAAATGTATGGTTGAAACGGTAGATGGTTTCTTTAGAAGGTTCTTTATCAATAACTGATTTTAGAAGTTGATGAAACCATTTGTCCAACTTAGGCCACATTCGAAATCGTAACAAATTAAGACACAATAATTCGGTTTAAACTTTTCAGTGTTGATACTGTACTTACTTTAATGACTAACACTTACAAAAATAAAATCTGTAATATTATGCGATAAAAATATTAAATACTACATATTAATAATTTTATTTGCTTACAGGACATTTGATTATGTTGTTAAGGAGTTGATGAGCATACCGGCTGATCTGCCAGTTATTATACTTGGGAATCATTGTGACATGCAGCATCACCGACAAGTACATGCTCATCATATAGATCAGGCGTTATATAATGCTAGGGCTGTCAGGTAACATTATATTTATTTATTTATATGTACTGCCCCATGCGAGCTCCTCCAGTAATGTTATATCTAGTATAATATATCTTGTCGGACACATATTAAAAGTATGTTTTAGGACAGCACCGATACGCTATGCCGAGTCGTCAATGAGGAATGGGTTTGGTTTACGCATCTTGCACAAGTTTCTCAGTGTTCCCTTCCTACGACTGCAGAAGACTAGTTTACTGGAGCAGCTTCAAAGGAATCAGAAGGATACTGAAGTAATTGAAAAGGAACTTGACGATTTTCAGGTATGTTCAAAAGAGTCAATGATGAGATGAGATATTTGGTATTGAACAACATCATACACAATTACAACATACCTTTCAATATGGGACAATATAATTTTTATACTCTTTATATTAGCTTCACCTGTATGTTTGTAACCGACTTCTTTGGGCGCGTTTTTGACCCACTTTAAACGGCTAGATTTCGTTCAAACTTTGTAGATTTATCGAAGACCGATGACATTACACTAAATTGACAAAAAAATGAAAAATAAATAATAGTTAAAAAAAAACTAAAGAGCACGCTTTATATAAAATTCAACTAAAAATAGAAAATAAATTTAAATTGAAAATAGTGTAAAAAAATATATTTTATTGTAAAAAAAGCGTGAGGTGCTTTTTAAGATATTATTATAATAATAATTCTTCTACACCCCACGCTTTTTTTTACAATAAAATATATTTTTTTTAACTATTATTTATTTAAGAACCTATTTCTTTGAAAAAGTGTGTTAATTTAGCTCTATAGCTAACATCACCTCGGTGATTTGTCTATTGGTGCAGGGTGGTTATAAACCATAAGGTGGTCAGCATGCTAATTTTAGCTTTATGACATAAAAGTGCCATAAAATTTTACTCAATAAATTTGTTATAAAGAATTTGATCAAAGATATGTTTAATGATTGCCAAAAATATGTTAAGGTTCCTTTCTCCATTGAAAGTATCAAAGTGATGAGAATTGGGAAAACTTTTGTTGACACTAAAACTAGACCTCTTAAGGTAATTCTTCATTCACCTGATGATGTACACTGGGTATTTTATAGTAAAAAATACCTTTTAAATGGTAAGTTGGCAATTAGAGGAGATATGACAGAAATGCAACTCAGACAGTATAAAACCATTGTTGCTTCCATGAACAATAGAATCAAGAAAGGTGAGAAGAACCTATTCATCAAGTATAGAAATGGTATTCCTGAAATTGTCACAAAAAATGATACTACATAGCTAAAAGCCAATGTAACGACCGAATTCAGGATCTATTATCAAAATATCAGAAGCATCATAGGAAGAATTGCTGATTTTCGGTCAAAAGTTTCCCTCATGGATGAATTTGACATCATTGCTCTTACAGAAACCTCTCTTAAAGGTGATATCGGTGACAATCATCTTGGACTTAATAATTATAATATAGTGAGATGTGATAGATCTATTTTTACTAGTTACAAGTCAAGCGGAGGTGGTGTCTTACTTGCTATCAATAAAAGTCTCAAATACACAATTATACCAATTGCTGTTAATTCTTATGAGCATTTATTAGTCAAAATTAATACTGGGTTCTCACACTTATTGATTTCACTTGCTTATGTCCCACCAAATTCAGATTCAGACTACTTTGAGAATTTTATCGAGAGCTTACAGACATCACTAACAAGTTTTTCCAATATTGGTTCAATTGATAAATTTATGCTCTTAGGAGACATTAATATACCAGGATATAGATGGTTAAATGTTAATAATACAGCAAAGGCAGTTGGAACTCATTCATCTCATAATATAAGATATGCTGCGAAGATATTCTCGTGTTTTTGTATGAACTATAAACTTATTCAATGCAATAACTATGCAAATTCAAGCGGTAATATTTTGGACCTGGTGATCACTAACTTGTATGATTCTAAAGTCTCCACTTATGATGATCCTATTTTTGATTGTGATTCATTTCATCATGCTCTTTACATTACTTTTTCACTTAGTCAACATAAAAAGCTATCATTCAATGAGTATTTCTATGATTTTAAAAGAGCAAATTTTACTGAGTTGAATAAGTATTTACAAAATTTTGCTCTTCCAGATTGTTCCTCAGTTCATTTTGACATTGATGATTATGTTGATTCATTTAATAAGGTTCTTTTGGAGTCAGTTGAAAAATATGTACCTAAGACTGTAGTTAAAGATAATAAATTCCCATCATGGTTCTCGAAGGAATTAATAAATGCTATATTTAAGAAAAAAGAGTTACATGCTATGTATAAGAAATATCAATCTCAATATTATTTTAACTTATTTAAATCACAAAGGTCTATGTGTACATCTCTCCATAAAAGAGATGAAAATACTTTCATTAGAGAAACTGAAAATTCGCTTCTTAGTGATGGTTTAAATTTTTATAAATATGTTAATTCGATTGATAGCTGGAGAGAGTTACCTTCGTATTTTCACTTAAATGATATTATTGCCGATAATGGTCAAGATATAGTTGATTTATTTGCCAATAAATTTGGAAGTGTTTATATGAATGTTAATCTTAGCAATACTGAATTACCATTTGATTTCAATGATTGCTACGGAAACTTAATACTCACCAGGGGTGACATTATGAAGGAAATTTGTAAGCTTAACGTAAATACTAGTCCAGGTCCAGATTCAATTCACCCACTGATGGTTAGAAAATGCTCAAGTTTTTTTTGCCGATCTATTGACTAAGCTATTCAATAGCTCTCTTAAGATTGGCAAGTTTCCTACTGCCTGGAAACTTTCGTATGTTACTCCTTTATATAAAAGTGGGGATAGGTCAGATGTTAGTAATTATAGACCAATTAGTAAATTAAG
This sequence comes from Leptidea sinapis, assembly GCF_905404315.1. Classification (NCBI taxonomy): domain Eukaryota; kingdom Metazoa; phylum Arthropoda; class Insecta; order Lepidoptera; family Pieridae; genus Leptidea; species Leptidea sinapis. Next base: position 10,767,733 of record NC_066272.1, read on the forward strand.
TGTCATAGCAAAAATGTTCGACTCATTGGTTTATAATAAAGTGGTTTCCTACTTATCCAAGTTTATCATTCCCCAACAACATGGTTTCTTGGCGGGTAGATCAACAATGTCCAACTTATGTATCTACCTTGAGTACTTAGTTTCTAATATTAATAAGAATCTGATTGTAGATTCCATTTACACGGATTTAAGCAGAGCTTTTGATGTAGTTAATATTCAACTCTTGATTAGAAAATTAGAGAGATATGGTATTACTGGAAGTTTGTTAAAATGGTTTGAATCATTCTTATCGAATCGCATTCAACGTGTGAAAATTAAAAACTTTTTATCAACGATTATTCATGTCATCTCAGGTGTAGCGCAAGGTACCCATCTAGGTCCATTGTTGTTTTTGGTTTTTATAAATGACATTAATGTTTGCATTAAGTATAGTGAATTCTTGTTATTTGCGGAGGATATGAAAATATTTAAAGCAATCGCTAGTGACCATGACCGAATACTCTTACAACTTGATATTGATTCTTTTCAATCTTGGTGCATCCTTAATGGGCTTTCATTCAATATCAAGAAATGTTTTTGTATTTCATTCGGAAGGAAACAAGACTCCTCCAGTCACTATTCAATACATAACATTGCTTTACCGAATGTTATTACAACTAAAGACTTAGGGGTAATTTTTGACAGCAAACTTTCATTTAATGATCACATAGTCTATATAAAAATCATCACTACAAGAAGAATAAACTTTATTAAAAGATTCACCAAAAAATTTAATAATATTTCTAGTTTTAGAGTGCTTTATTATTCATTTATAGATCCCAACTTAATGTATGGTTCAGTAATTTGGAACACTTACTTAAAATATCAGGTTAATACGCTCGAAAGGCTGAATCATGTTTACTTGAGATATGTGGCTTATCGAATTGGATCTCCTATGTCGTACTCTATTCACGATTATGGTTTTATGCACCGAGTCATGAATATACCCACTCTTTATTCGGCTCGGCTGAGATGTGATTATATTTTTACATTTAAAATTTTATCAAGTAATATTGATTGTAGTCAACTTTTAGATTTATTAAATTTTTCTGTTCCTAGTAGAATCTTGAGAAAGAATGACACTTACTTTTCTACTCAATTGTTGAAAACAGGTGTGTATTATCACTCTCCTATTTTTAGGCTCAGCGAAGCTACTAACAACCAGATAAACTGGATTGATTTATGTAATACTAGTTTACTATCTGTGGCAAGACACACTAAAAACATGTTTATTTATAATTAGAAATTAAGATGTGTTGATTAGTTAGTTAAATATTATTATTTGTTAGTTAAGTAAATATTGTATCAGTCTCATAGATTTAATATTGTAAAAAGGGTTCGCCCGTATATAATAAATAAATAAATAAATAAAGTTTTTGGCAATCTGCTTGTTGATGTGACTTTTACTGGAAAATAGCTAACATTCTAAGCAGTGTAGTAGTCCTCATAAAAACAAAAAACAAATTTATATACAAAATCCTGTTCTATGGTCATATTGCCACTTAAACTAAGTCTATGTGGCAACATGCATGATATTACTATCATTATACACAATTAAAATTTTGTTTTAAAATTTTATGAACGATGCGGAACTCGAACCCACGATCTCTCGCGTACCGTGCGAGTGCTCTGCCATTTGAGCTAACCGTTCGAGTGACGTATCGTCTAAACAATTTGTTATGTTTTTAAAGTGATGACCTCACTTCTAGGATTAATACACAAATAAAATTTTATGAACGATGCGAGACTCGAACCCACGACCTCTGGTGTTCCGTTCGAGTGCTCTAACCAACTGAGCTAACCGTTCGAGTGACGTATCGTCATAAAATCTTGTATGCTTTATATTAAATGAATAAAAATTAAAATACTTTATGACATATCGTCATAAAATTTAGTTTTCAAATTGTATTTGTGTATTAATCCTAGAAGTGAGGGTTATTACTCACAGAAACTGTTATAAAATGAAAACCTATTCCTATCGCATTGCACACATTGTTTATATAAAGATTTATTCAAATTATTTTGCAGAAATCGGACGAATCGGATTATGATGCTTTTGTCGACAAACTAGTTAACAAAAGACGTCAAAGCACGGAAACAGAACCCCGCGTGAACAATGAGCGATCGCCAAGTATTGTGTTGGGAGCGGGCAAACCCATTGTGCCTCCGAGTGTGAACCCCCTTGTAAGTTAATTTATATAAAATATTTACATTAACATGAAATAGTCTAATTAACTTTAATTTACTAGCATTTATTTATTTAAAACATCACAAAATCCACAGAACTTAAATTAGGTTAGAATAATACTATTTTGTAGAACTTACATCTAATAACGGATTTACAATATTTATAATAAGACATGATATTTGTGTGTGTGTGTGTGTGTGTGTGTGTGTGTGTGCGTGCGTGTGTGCGTGTATGTGTGTGTGAACTACTCTAAATTTAACCTTCCTTTAGATTTTTACTAACACTCTTTTTAAAGCAGCCTTTACTGTTATTTAAAAGTTCAGTATTGTTGATAGTATGTATGTATAACTTGTTTATTAGTTAAAAGTAGTCACAAGTAGAATAGAAAAGACAGAGAAATGAAAGCTGTGTGACCGTCTCGTGCTGCCGTTGAAGCTGCCCATTGGTTGTCTGGTGCTTCCCAGCATGGCGGGTTCAAGGAGCGTTCTTCCACGTCTTATTATTCATCCAAGTTAACCGGTGGGAGGCTCCTTTGCATAGGATGCCGGCTAGGTTATAGGTACCACATCGGTGCCTATTTCTGTCGTAAAATGTGTAAACATTACTATGTTACGGTCTGAAGGGCGCCGTAGCTAGTGAAATTACTGGGCAAATGAGACTTAACATCTTATGTCTCAAGGTGACGATCGCAATTGTAGTGCCGCTCAGAATTTTTAAAATGTACAAAACACTGTGGCTGTGTTTTCGTAGCACACTCTTCGTATAATATTGACGCCCTTGCAACGCCACCACATGTTACATTTTCCAGTTACCAGTGGGAGGCTCCTTTGCACAGGATGCCGGCTAGATTATGGGTACCACAACGGCACCTATTTTTGTCGTAAAGCAGTAAATGTGTAAACATTACTATGTTACGGTCTGAAGGGCGCCGTAGCTAGTGAAATTACTGGGCAAATGAGACTTAACATTACTCAGAGTTATTGGGTTTTTCAAGAATCCTGAGCGGCAATGCATTGTAATGGGCAGGGCGTATCAATTACCATCAGCTGAACGTTCTGCTCGTCTCGTCCCTTATTGTCATAAAAAAACATGATACCTGTGTCTACTATCTGCTTATTTTGTTCCAGTTGGCGCAATCATTGAGCGCGTCATTTGCGAGGCCACAGCAGAATGTCGGCGAGGATCAGATATCACTCCAGACTCACTTTGTCAGCCAACAACTAATTAATCCGAAAGGCAATCGTTTAGTGAGCATGGATGTGACTCCGTCTAAAGTATTGCAAGACAGGTGAGGATTAGTATTTTGACAATAAGAATATTAACACGAGGAACAAACATAAACTTGTTATGCCTAATACTTGGTTAAGTCGAGTTAGTAAGTCTTTTATTGGGCTATGTATATTCTTTTACAATATGATCCCAGATAATGTACAAAACAAATGTGTTACGAAATTTAAAAGAATTGTTAAAAAAACGTTGGTTAGGGGAAGATAACTATAGGATAAACGATTTTCTTAATGATACCACAGACTGGGAATGAAGCGAACACCCTCAGGTTCTCTCTCTTATAAATGTTTATTGTACAATATTAGATTGTAATCCATACTTTTACTAAAAAAAGCCCGCTGAGTATTTTGAATGGGTGGTAGTTTTTGACTTTCAATAAGTGATTTTGAATCCTATTTTGAACAAAAAATATTTGAATTATTATGACAAAAAGTATAACTGAATAATATTGAACTGAAAAAAGTATCGCCAGCAAACTGGGTTTGTTTTGGTGATTGATTTTCTGTATTTTTTAATATTATACTTTGCTGTGCCTTGATCCTACTAAGTTTCACCCGCGGATAGTAAATGTTTGTAGTTAAATATTGGAAAGTATGAGAGTGATATTGAAAGAAGAGTGAATGCAGGAAAGATGGTGAATGGAGCTTTGCACTCCTTTATGAACAGGCAGAAGGTGTCTAATAAGGCTCATTTGGCTGTGCATGAGGGGATGTTGGTTCCAACACTCATGTACGGAAGTGAATGTTGGGTATGGCAGAAGAAACATGAAAGCAGAATAAATGCAGTTGAGATGAGAGCGTTGAGAAGTATGATAGGAGTTAAACTGAGTGACAGGATAAGAAATAGTGAGATAAGGAAACGTTGTGGTCTGAAAGAAGATGTTGTGACAAAAATTGAGAAAGGTATGCTGAGATGGTTTGGACATGTCGAGGAAATGAATGAAGAACGATTGACGAAGAAAGTGTATAAGGCCAGTGTGAATGAAAGTGTTGGAGACCTAGGCGGACGTTTCAAGATCAAATCAGGGACGTCTTGAAAAAAGGCCAGGTCAAGAGTACCCTAAACCGGAAAGCATGTATGAAAGGAATAATGAAAGTGGACGAAGCGAAACAAGTATGTAAGGATCGTAGCAAGTGGAAAGAAATGGTCTCTGCCTACCCCTATGGGAAAGACGCGTGATTTTATGTATGTATGTATGTAATATTGTAAATATAAAAAGTATCTCATCCTTTTTAACCGAATGAAAAAAGTAGGAGGTTCTCAATTCGTCGGTATGTTTTTTTTAAGTTTGTTTAAAACTTTCGACTGAGTGAACCGATTTTTATAATTCTTTTTTTTGTTTGAAAGTTGGTGCTTCCCGTGTGGTTGTAAGTTGGTCCAGTTCTGACAATGGCATCCATAAAAGTCTTAAATTTGATATACATACATATAGGAAAGTGGATGATAAATTTACGAATAACTCAGTATCGCCCCAACCGATTTCGATGATTCCTTTTTTATTGGAAAGGATATACTTCAAAGATAGTTTGGTTAGGTTCTGATTACGGAATCCATGACAAAGTAACGGAACACTGTCTGTAATCAGATTGCAAATCACTTACGTTTGATTAATTTAAATTAATTGCTGCATTGAATAATTTAGTATATCTACACATATTTAGACAAATTGTTAGTAAGTGTACTTCAAATTCACTAAAAATCATTAAATAAAAATAACAAAATAACAACCGCTTTCCAAAACACTATTGTGTATATAAAAGTATAAAAATAATTGCGTATTTTTATACAATCTAATTAAATAATCTAATTCTAGTTATGATTATTGTAATTTTTGGAGTCGGTGTCATCCAAGATAGGTTTGATACTACATACATAGTTATAAGTGAGATGTGCTTGAGTCGTGAGGAGGCGAGAGGCGAGAGCGGGTCGCGGCGGAAGGACACCGATTCCAAAAATTACAATAATCGTAACTAGAATTAGATTAATTAATTAGATTGTATAAAAATACGCAATAATTTTTATACTTTTTAGTGCACATTATATCTATTGTTTTGGAATAGTGTTTTTGACGGCGGTTGTTTTTTCGTTATTTTTTTTTTAAATCTATTATAATATGATGTTAATGAATTCGGCGCGCTCAAGACGCGAGGACTTCACAAAAATTAGTTTCCGAGACTAGCTAACTTGCTAAGCCTGTACTTAAACAACAGACACACTCCAAAAAGCGCGTTCACCTTTATAAAAGACCGGCAACGCTCCTGTGATTCCTCAATATCATTGTTTATGCTTCACTTCCATAAAATAGAAAACATTAAATAGTACAGAAGTTTCACATCGTTAAACCTTTTAAAAAAATAGCTACTTTAGCTGCTCTCTAATAAGATTCATTTTAAATCGTACTCAAATAAGAAAACGTATAACAAAGGTAGTCTGAAATTGTGCTACGACTGTTTTACGATTTACATTTATATCAGTTACGAAAACTTTTTATTAATAAGATATTATAATATTCCGATTGAGGAGAGTTATGGAGATGATTTACAAAATTGAAATAATAATTATCTTTTGTTTTTATTTACTACGTATTACCATCAAGTTATCTTACCTCCAAAAACGAATGATGCTGTTAATATAAAAAAAATTATAAATCCAGTGTCTGTTTCTAGTGAATGGACTAAATTTTAATGAGGTTTACTTCATGGAGTGCAGTTTAGTCCAACTTGAGAGATAGGATAGTTTTTATTTCGATTTGGGACCCATAATTATTTTTTATTTCTGGTTTTGTATGGATATATTTTCCACGAGAGAATTCATTGACGCACGGTTTGACAGTTCTGCTATGAATCAATTTCATTATAACAACAGAGAGCATATTTTACGAAATAGGAGTACTTGAATCTTATAAACAGATGAAATATAATAGACAAATTCATAAAAAAACAGTATTTGTCCTATCACAGACGACAGACTATCCGTGACGAACTTTCTAGTCTCTGATAATAAAACCGATAGAATTATATGCAGTAAAAAGTCTGTCATACAAAATATCCTCGTGGATCTGACAGACCGCGCCGTACAAAAAGTGCGCCAAAAAGTATAACGTTCGCATAAAGTATAAACGCAGACGACGCTCACTTTAGTCTGTGGTCTGCACTCGCTAGTGATTGACGTCTATCATAGCGCTAAACATCGATGTATCGATGTTGATACAAGAAACAGTAAACAGACCAGCACTGTTTATTGTGGGATGAAGTGTACAAATTTATTTGGATTTATAACTGAATGTTTAAGATGAAACAGACCCTTTAATAATCTTTTTGAAAGAATAAGATGAACCCAAAATTCTGTATTTCTTCTTTTTTTTATTTAAAGTATGAAATAATACACCGCAATCTCTGTACTTCCATTGCGTGTACATCACTACAGTTCAACCGACAAAATGCCCGAAAGTTTACGTCGTGTGCGTTGTGTCTGTGTAATATCTGCCAAAGACATTTTGCACGCAATGCAGCCTTTTTGTATGCCGCATACTTGATAGCACAAAAAGTGTGTCAATTCGATAGGCCTTGAATTTATTATGTACACAACGTCTTTAGGGTCAGCTAGTATAATATAATAAAATTATAATGGCAAGTCTGTTCGCAGCGGTCCGAGCACTCCGTCAGCTACAAATGTGTCCGTATCGACCTCCTCCGGTGCCTTAGACGAGTTCTACGCGGGGACCCTCGACAGCAGCTTCCTAGAAGACCTGCCCCCCATCTCTCATGTCGACCAACAAGCTTCTTACGACAGCGACAGGTAACAAGAGGTGTCAAGAGTTTCTCGCCGCCATCTTTGCCAAAATAATAGCAAGGTTTAGTACTTGAGTGTGCGTGACAAGCTACGTCTTACACTCGCGATATAAATGATCGGAGGGTTAACACTCGCAGTGTCTACGTTTCGGCAACAGTCACAAATATGGGCCAGATTAGCTGAAGAGCTGTTCAACCTGATTCCTGCCGCCGAATTTCACCTTCGCACGACACGCCACAAGTTACGATATCATCCTCACCATCTGGATGTGTGGCGGTCCTCCACAGTGCGGTTTTCAAGGAGCTTTCTTCCACGTATTCCAAAGCTGTGGAATGAGCTTTCTTATACGGTGTTTCCGGGACGATGCAACATGGGTACCTTCAAAAATGCGCGTACACCTTCCTTAAAGGCCGGCAACGCTCCTGTGATTCCTCTGGTGTTGCAGGAGAGTGTGGGCGGCGGTGATCACTGAACACCAGGTGGCCCGTACGCTCGTTTGTCCTCCTATTCCATAAAAAAAACCATCCCTACTTTGTACATAAAAAAAAAAGATTAATATCCACACGAGCCTGGCCGTGGTGTCTCATTTCATTTTTCACGCACCCACGATTGTTCGAGGGTTAATCTTCCAGGACAGACGTAATAATGGACTACTTTGTAGTTTGCAACGTTTGCAAAGTGACTGGCGGTGAAATATTGATACCGCTAGCCAAATTCAAGGATCACCTGTTGGTGATTTTACCAGCATCTCCGGTGTATGAACACAAGTAATTTAAATGTTGTTTGAAGTGTATCATTATGACGTGGATAATAAATATATTGTAATTCCGTGCCGGTGCTCTAACCAACTGAGCTAACCGTTCGAGTACCGCCTCGTTATAAAATTCTGTTTGCTTTGTTCAACTCTCAGGTTGTGGCTTCATTTACAGGATCTACTATACAGTTGATAACCTGCTCAACCCCAATATTTGCATATTAGGAAATTGACTTGATATGCCGCTCTTGTAAATCTAAACAATATGTTATGTTTTTAAAGTAAGTAAAGTATGTGTTAAGTAAAGTAGATCCTGTAGATGAAGCCACAACCTGAGAGTAGAACAAAGCAAACAGAATTTTATAAAGAGGCGGTACTCGAACGGTTAGCTCAGTTGGTTAGAGCATCGGCACGGAACGCTGGAGTTCGATCGTGGGTTCGAATCCCGCATCGTTCATAAAATTTTGTTTTTCAAATTTTATTTGTGTATTTATCCTAGAAGTGAGGGTTATCACTTTAAAAACATAACATATTGTTTATATTGTAATTACTAAATCCATGTGGCTTTATTTTCATTGTAGCCTGGTAGGTTATACACCGAAATATGTTCTTTCATTATTTTTACGTCTGTATTTTAATTTGTAATATAATATTATAATGTTCAAAACAGATAATTTAAAGAATTTTTCACTAGCAGACTTTCGCTTATTTTGAAATTTTGGGCTCTTTTTATGTTAGAAAATCATTTAGGAATATGCACCAAGAAGAAAACTTGTTAGATTGCGAATTAATCCCGCTCAGTAGCAAGTAAACGAAATCAATGCAGCCGTAGTCGTAATGTATAATGGGATCTAAAATAATAACTCAATATTTGTTTCAGTGACGACGGCAACATTGTAAACCCCAGAGTAACTGTAGACCAAGATGACATAGACATTGACAGCCCGTCACTGAATTACGTTCAGAGAAATGATAATCATGTATTGGGAAATGTATTCGCAAAGCAATTGGTTCTGGGCCAGACTTCAGCTGACGACGAAGATGTGACAGATGTCTTGGTGGACCGAGATGCTTGCAATAATGAATACCCGCTGTGGGCTGGGGACTCCAGCGCCAGGAGGTCGCCAGAAGGTAACAGTGTGTGTTTTATGGAAGATGAGGACGAACACGCAGACATACCAGTGGGAGGCTCTTTTGCACAGGATGCCGGCTAGATTATGGGTAACACAACGGCAGTAATGTGTGAGCATTATTGTATTTCGGTTTGGAAGGCCGCCGTAGCTAGTGAAATTTCTGGGCAAATGAGACTTAGCATCGTATGTCTCAAGGTGACGAGCGCAATTGTACTGCGGCTCAGAATTTTTGTATTTTTCTAGAATCCTGAGGGGCACTGCATTGTCATGGGCAGGGCGTATCAATTGCTTTACTGCACGTCGTGCTCGTCTCGTCCCTCATTAAAAAAAATCATACGAGGGCCTGACCTGATGAGAAGATCACAAGCGATTTCTGACCTTGTCAAGCGTCCAAATATGAACTCGAAAGAAAGGGCAACATTATTAAATACTTGTTGATTCCTGTTAGACTATACAATATATTTTAATGGATAGGTGATAGAACTAACTTACCTCTCACCTGACGGAACGTGACCGCCGCCAAAAGAAGTGGAAACATCGCGGAGTTTGTTTGGTTCGGAAGGAAGTATTTTGTAAACCAAACTCCAGATAATCGACTTTCCTTTGTACATATCCTAATGTTGAGGATGGTAATTCAGTTTGTGGAGTATTGTTTGATGATGGTATTCGGAGACAAGAATCTGAGAGGGGGGGGGGGGGCAATAACCAACAAACAAGCTCTTTATTATTATTGATGTTAGGAAATAGTACATTGTTACCTTATTTTATTTTGGTGAAACAATTTCAATTTTACTTTTAATTATTGCAGGTGGTGAGGACTCCGATGGCAATAAAGAGGCAGAAACACAAAAGGTGAGATTGTGTGTGTGTGAACGTTAAGTCAACAAATTTTATGCAATCAATAATTTTAAATTACTTCCTTATTCAAAAATGTTAAGCAGAATTCTTAAGTTGTAGCAAAATTGGGCAACTTGCACTTGACACTGAGTAGCTGTGTGTTTTAGTGGTATAAATTTTATTATTTTTAACAAAATAACTAATTTAAGAATTTTTCTAAAATTTGAATGCTGTAGTTGCTATATAACCCGCAAACTTGTTCACTCGGAATTGAATGAATGGTACTTATTTCTCATATACATTCTCTGTACATTTTTCTAACTATAAAAAATTTTGTTAAAATAAGTAATATCAGAATGACTTTACAAGTTTATTATTTGACTTTAACAGGATAAGAAACACAAAAAGAAAAAAACGAAAGACAAAGAAGACGGTGATAAAACTGAGAGGAAATTAAAGAAACACAGACGTAAGAGATCCAAGGGAGAGAGAGTTGAGCGCAATCAGCAACAGGACCTCCTTGATACGAGCGTGGCGCCCGGACTCAACTATAATTATGATGAGTATGACAGCATTTAGCATTTACTGTACACCTGCTTAAGATACACTGTATAACAATGAACAATTAGACAAGACACTGATGTCATTATGTATATGTTGTACTTATGAGCTGTTAATCGTTTAAGATACAAAGCTAACTGCCGTCATAACATAAATCAAATCAAAATCAGTTTATTCACGTAGGTCACGGAAATGACACTTATGAATGTCAAAAAAAAATCTTATTGAATCTACCGCTACTTCGTAAAGGGTTGAGCTAATGAGAAGAAGCAGCAAGAAACTCATTAGCACTCTTTTATATCAAGCATAACTATGATAGCACTTAGCATCAACCTTACATTGCCGTAATAATGTTGCTGCTTTAGATTAAGTATTTGTCTCTGCTGCGCTCCAACTAGATACCGTAGGCGTAGTCGCAAAGTGCGGCAACTAACACTACGCCCAAGTGGGCGTACTCGAGCCAGTCTCGAATGTGTGACGTTGACGTGTCACATGTTAATAGTAAAACTTTGTAAAAATAATACTTCAAGAAATAAGAAAGACTCTGGGATCACCTACCATTGGTTAATATTTTGTATTTTATTATATTTCAATGTAAAATAACACTAAATGTATATAAGTTACAAAAGAACAATGGCGAAATTTTATCTGACTATAGGAATAACCGTCTAAGGTTAGGATAGTTACGAAAAAAAACTTCGTAGATAAATTGACTTGTTAGATAAAATTGTATTGCAAAAGGAACCGGGGAAATAAATAAAATATTTATTTCATTTTCACATTATATGCTGTCACGACTATGAAATCACATCCATTTTAGGTTAGATCAAGGAAAGCTATCTGTCAATATGACTGACAGCGATGAGCGAGTGATCAATGAGTTTCTAATTTCTATACCTGTCACCTATGATCTACCTAATGCTAATAATACCTATCAATTATATGTAGTTACCTCTGTTGTGTTGTTTTGTGCTTTCTTTATTTTATTGCGCATTTGACTTCCCTCTTATAAAATTACTTATAAAGCTATGGACAACCAACTCTGGTTTGTTGCAAATAAACTGTTATTACCATTGCATCAAGTAACAAGTTTCCATTTTATCATAATATAATACTCAGAGTTGTTGACCGTAGACAGTAGTACCGTAGACGTTAGTAATTAGGCGGGTATTTATTAATTATTTGCCTATGGTTACTAGTTCCTAGCCTTAAAGATTTTTGGAATTGTGTTATTCAGTGTTATTGTTGTTGGAACATGTTAGTTGGAATATAATAGATAAGTATAATATAGTTAGAACGGTAAAGTAATAAAAATAAAAAACCTTACCTAAAAACTCAAACAAAACAATCATTTATTTCTCCATTATCCCGGTTCCAAATTAAAAATGAATAATGTCAGTAGATGCAGAAAATTATAGAGAATTAATTAGTACACGTCAGTTCTTGAGACGCTACCATTCAATTTCAAATATTTTGTAGTATGAAACTTCGCCATTGTTCTTTGAAATATGCCATTGAGTGTCAAGGTGCCACGCTTACAAGCGTTTTACAAATAGCCAATACATACTACAATATAAAGTTGCCGTAACAAACTGTTGTTCTTAGGTAGTGCGGTATCTAGTTGGAGCGCAGCGGAGACCAATCCTCAAGACGAGAGACGAAACTTTATATGAACTTTATTTGGTTTAGATTCAATAATAATTGCACGAGGCAAACTCTTTGATGTGTCTTATTATTGTAAAAGCAGTTAGCTATTGTATTTAAAGTAGTATTTTTTATATTTAAAGCTCACTTGAGTTGAGTTAAATTTAGCATTTACTTTACACTATTGTGTGTCACAATTTTATATTGTTTGTGATAGAACTATTTGCTTAAATCGTAGATAGAAGATGGACACTAGATTCGCTGTCGGCGTATGTTAATGTGATAGCAATAGTAGTAGAGACGTGTGTTATGTTTTCATGTTTCATTTGTGGACGATTTGTACAACGTTATAGATAACTACGTCCCATAATGTAATAATAACTGGAATCACACCAAATCACGACAAAGAAGGACGTTCAGTTGATGGTAATTGATACGCCCTGCCCATTACTATGCAGTGTCACTCAGGATTCTTGAATCACACGACAATTCTGAGCGACACTACGATTGCGCTCGTCACCTTGAGATATAAGATGTTAAGTCTCATTTGCCCAGTAATATCACTAGCTACGGCGCCCTTCAGACCAAAACACAGTAATGTTAACACATTACTGCTTCACGGCAGAAATAGGCGCTGTTGTGGTACCTATAATCTAGCCGGTATCCGGTGCAAAGGAGCTTCCCACTGGTAAAAACTGTCAGAATTTATTCAATTACAATTTAAATTAAATAGTATTTCACGGCAACCATTGTTTGTTGGGAGTTGATGAACTATGTCCAAAAAAAAATCGCAGATGTTAAAAGGATAGCAGATATTGTAGTGTATCTCGCTTACTCTCAATACTAATCTCATCTATGTGTCTCTGTCACGTTATTATTGTTATTTTAGTGACGCATCTATTGTTCATATTCTATGTACGGCTTAAATGATCTAATACATTAATAACAAGGTGTTTGATGTCATTATTATCTTAAATTATATTTATAATTTTTTTAACACTTTATCTCAACGAAATTGTATTATTTTAAATAAACTAGGGATAAAATAAAACACGCAAGCCATTAAGTACTTATTTGATGTTATTATTTATTAAAGGGAAAAATTATTATTCCCACTGTAATTGCCGCTGTGGTTTTGGAGTGTTTATCTAAAAATATATAAAGTTAGCTTTATTATGACAGCACTAAGCGTTTACTTTACACTTTGTAAAAATAATATTACTTTAATATTTCACATTGCTTGTGATATAATTCTTACATAATTCGGTTTAGTTGAAAATATGCAATGACTATAGTCATACTTAACGTAAATTACTTTTATCTACACCCATGCTTTAAATCCTCTATTAAAGATTCTGAAACAGTTAGCTTATTACCAACATAAAAACACCCAATGTCGTAATAACCATTACATCATCCAAACGAGTGTTGTAATGTTGTACTGAATTTCATAACAACACTCCTTGGTTTTTTTTCAATCCCTTCATGCTCAAAGAGTTTCAACAAACAGCCACATTCTTATTGCTCGATGCGTGGTATCTGTATGAATTTCAAAAAAAGAACATTTCCGTTTACGCGTGTTCCACACAACCAGAACGTGGCGCGCCGTAAAAAAAAGTAGGTTATTCGAAACCCCGCCATTTTTGTTGAAAAAATGAGCACTTCAATTTTTGACAGCACATCGCCGGATATTTTAAACGCTGCAAAAGAACATAATATTCAAGTGAATTTTAATAATTGCACTATACAAAATGTAAATTACTACTAAAATAAATAATTATTGAGTTTATTTGTATATAAACAGTAATGGATGATATTAGGTTACTACTAGGACTGGCTGTTTTAATGTTAACAGTAAGCTGTTTCAGAATCTTTTAGAGGATTCATACTGTGGGTGTAGATAAAGTCTTGTATGCAACTGTTGATAATTAGGTATTAAAACACTCATGTGATACTATTATCACACGAGGCATATTCGTGTTTTAATACCCCTTATTACACAACAGTTGCATAAATAAGTATTACCCATAGCTTGTGTTGGAAAGGCATTTACCCCTTACTGTTTAAACCTGAACAACTTTATTCCGATTTAACACATGCGATCATATCATTATCAAAAAGCATAATAATTTTAGTCGAACTATCTCCCTAGGCTTAGTTTAAATTTATTATCTTTTCTAGATATACAAGCTTATTTTTGTTCCTTAACACATTCCTCTTTATTTGAATAATCGATTTAATTCTAGTCATTCTAAATTCAATAGTAATAATTCATGTGAAATATTATTTTTTAAACCCAATTCACAGGCCGCGATCCTGATAGTATTAAAATCGTGTAAAGTGTTTGTACAATTTATTGAAGTCGGCGTTACTTTGCGGAAATCCATAACTATACAAATGATTTGAGCCAGACGTGTTACACGTCCTAAGGATGCCTCGTGTAGAGACAAATATTGGCGGAATTAACACTAAAGAAAACTCAAATCATTTGGATGTTTGGTACAAGTTCCAAAATAAAGTTTATTATATGTTGATATACTTGGTCGATAGTTTTGATTTTATTAACGGATTAATGCTGAAAACGCACGTGTTATTAATAAATATAGTATAGTACGATCACGACAGATGACTACTGCGCAGGAGACATTTTAAGATCTCCCTGGAGATGCGGGGCGAAGCGCAGGCGGAATGCGTCAAGACCAGAGTGACGCCATTGGTCGCGCGCTTGTCGCGTGATAGACCGCTCGGTCGCTATTGGTCGGTCGCAGCATTGACTCGCTGCCACTGCTCCCGAGTACAGTTGAAAAGAAAAGTGTTTCGTTGTTTTAAATTTATTGTGTTACATATATATATTAAGATTTCCTTGTTTGTATATAATATGTAGAAGAAAAGCATATAAAAAGTGACCACGTCGTGGCTGAGTTTACTGATAATTAATAATAACGAGAAACAGACTAGAGCGGAGATGTGGATGTATCTGAATCATCGGAAGATGAATTAAAAACGGAATCCGGCCCCCCAGTTCCACGATAAAGTGAGTCATGGAACTTAGGATACCGATTAAAGGTTTTACTTACCAAGATAATATTTTTACTTTAATTTGTTTTAAACTTCTTACGTTTGATTTATATTCATTACCATCACTAACAATATAACACAATTTATTATGCTACGATAAAAATATTATTTAGTCTAAAGTCTTTTTTTCATGAGTGTAACATGGGCAGACGGCCGCCATTTGTGGTCAACTTTCGTGAATTGATCTATATGAGAAACCATATGAATGTAAATGTTACTAAACAATTTGTTATTTAAAGTGATAACCCTCACTTCTGGGTTTAATTAGAATTAGTTAAACAAGACATATCAAGATTTATGAACCTTACGTCACTGGAACGGTTGGCCCAGAGGAAGAGAGCACAGAACGGGAGAACGCATCGTTCATAAATTTTGTTTTCAAATGTAACTCTTACTGTTGCTGCCTATTAGTATTATATACACGTTTGTGATGTTTGGGCTATGGGAACAATTCGGGAACCTTCGTATTGTTGAGTAGGGTTGGCCCGCACTTCCTTTTTTGCCTTCCGCTTTTTACATTTACAAACATACGCGTTCTCAGCATTGCTGTCTTCATTTTATATCTTTTCTTAATACCAAAAAACTCTTTTACACAATAAAAAAACAGGTATTCGCATACATAAATATTAATTAAGATCCCCCACGTACTTTCTAGACAGCCTGACATAGTATGACGTAAGAGCGACAATATTGAACTGTCAAGGTTTATGACTCCACTGACAGACGGACTGGTGAAGCGCTAGTAACAAGGTTCTCGTTGGTGCGGAACTTAACACACACACACACACTGGTTTCCGTTGTAGTTTATTATGTAAATGTATGTCCTGTTTACACCGAACTTATTGAACTGTGTATTTTACAGGAATATATAGTTTTCACTAAGTCACAAGAATCTCGAATATTATAATAATAATAAAAATGGTAATTCCACCCTTTGTATATAATGTTATAAAGGTATATTGTGCAATTATTATAAGCCCTTGTTATAACAGTACGCGCGCGAATATTTAATGCGTTAATGTATTATTTTGATAGGTATATAAATAATATTTGCTTCAATCCTTTCATACAATGCTTTGTCGAATGTGATTAATGTTTGTTTAATTTGTCAGAATGTTTAAAAGCATGTTATATCAATGGCTGATCAATGTTAAGTATTTTATATCTATTAAGTACTATTGTTATAATGTTTATGCTTGTTGAAAACGTTGAATAATTTTACATAAAGGAAAATTTTATTATGCCAATGTTTGTTTTTATTCATCACCTTTATTACATGAGAGCTAATAAACAAGTTAGTGAACCCGACCACTGGTTACCTACATTATTCAAATCAAAATCACTTAATTCATTTAGGTCAAAGAAATGACAATAATTATCATGAATGTCAAAAGTTTTACGTATCATAGTTAAGCGTCGGTATTTTTTAACGTTACACGTGACCGTCAGATTAAGGACCGTCACACTATTTGTATAGTGTGGCAGTTCGGTTTGGAATAACGGTTTCGAAAAGTATTTTAAAACCTACGCCCTTCAGACCGCAACACAATGTTTATGTTACGGGCAACGAGATTAACTGGGCATTATTAATAAGGACCGGCCATTATTAATAATGCCCAAGAGCGATGGGAAAAGTGATTAATTTAACAATTTGACCGGCCATTATTAATAATGCCTGACGGCCCGTGGTCCATGTAATAAGTCGGTGTTTGAGATAGCTTGAATTTATCACTTGGACAATATTTGGCTGCAAACCCAAAATAGGTTTAAAATTAGTCTTGCCATCATTTGACGGGTTAACAGAGATAGTAAGTGAAGATGACCTTGGGGCACTGTTAAAAGGTGGTGATTCCGGTAAAGGTCATAACGTAAATGTGTGCCGTAAACGAAGATAGCGATAACATAGATGAAAACTAGGCCGCTGTTACTGGTTCTATTACTGTTAATTCGATTGAACCTGAACCCCGTTCCAAACTAGTACAACAATCTGCCAATATTCAACTAGATAATCAGCAACCTATTGTGGACATAATAAATGAAAACCCTCGACCAGACGTTCAACAGACAACAGACATCTGAACTGAAACAACATTCTGCCGATAGTCTACCAGAAAAACAGCAACCCACTGTGAGTGTGGATACAATAAATGAAAACCCGCGAGATTACATTTTTAACCGTTTATTTTTTAACTACTATGTTCAATAGTTAATTTTTAGTTAACTTTTCATGATAATTTTCTAAGTTTAATTTCATTTAATAAACAAAAACACTACAGTTCACCTATTTTATTACTTTTCCCCATTATGAATAATGCCCATGGTGGGCATTATTCATAATGGCCGGGAAAAGTGAATAATCATGCTGTTTTAATCACATTGTCCAATTGAGTCGGGCATTATGAATACAGACCGGCCATTATTAATAGTGCCCGGAGTTATCAAATTGCCCGTAACATTTACACATTACTGCTCCGCGGCAGAAATAGGCGCAGTTTTGGTACCCATAATCTAGCCGACATGCTGTGGACAGGTCGTTCAACATCTGATGCCGTATGGCGTTGATCCGACTAATATTTAGTGCAAGGGAGAAACAGATAACGCTGTAGTAACATTTTGTAATCCTTCGAAAGCATTTGATTGCGTAGACCATTGTACTCTTATCCGTAAACTCAATCAATATGGTATAAAAAGCAAATCACTTGATCTTATTACTTCATACTTATCTAATAGAACCCAGAAAGTAGGAATAAATAATGAACATTCATCACGAACTGTAATTCGGATGGGCGTGTCCCAGGGTTCAGTCTTAGGGCCTTTCTTGTTCCTCGTCTACAGTAATGATTTGACGTTTTTATGTTTTAGTCGGAGGCAGTACATTTCGAAGTAAAACGACGCTGAAGGAGTAAATAAAATTGCCAACAACAAATACAACCACATCGATATTTTATTGGTTAGATTATAAAAATTGGGCCACTCGAGTCGTGAGAAGTCCGCACGGTAGTTTTAACAATATTACAAACAAAAAGTCTCTACATAACAGAACTTATATGTATTAGTCAACTTTTATACAAACTATTATAGTACAACATTCATTAAGGATCATTTAGTTAACCTATCATTATTCTATCAATATTTTATACATTCTATGTATAGCAGATAATAATATTTTCATTTCATAATAAGTTAATAAAACTATATAATATTTTCATCTGTAAACATTAGGCATTTTAAGGCTTTAAAGATGTTCATATTGAAAACAATATTTGGTGAAATTGTGGGTTTTTAAAAATGATATAATTACGTACTTACTATAAAAATTATACAAAGCACTTTGTACTTGGCTTTTCTGCGTTCATATAATTGATTTCACGTTCTCCCACTTACATTTACACTTAACTATAATGTATAAAACATGATTATTTGGCTGACAAATCAATAGAAATATAATAAAATATCAAATACATATTATGTAAAAAGATATAAAATTCTAGAAAACTTAAATTAAGTTTTACATTTACATTCACTATCAATGACAGTACCAATTCAATTACAGGGTGATAGGTCATTTAGCGTCACTTAATTACAATTAAGGTCTAGGTCACGATCTTAATAGCACCTCTGTTGTCTCTCCAAGAAATGAACTGACACATGTCTCTCACAAACGAAAACGAAACAAAAGCGAAGTGACATTAGACAACTTGACAGCAGAAGTGGGATGATGTCTAACGATGACAAAAAGTCAAGATGGCGTCCACAACGATCTTATTTCATATTCTTATCATAAAACCCCTCATCGATTGCACACAACTATAATTAGAACAAATCATGTAACAACAAAGTTCAAACACGCCCGTGACACTTGATCAAAGTGGATATCCCAAATGATAATTGATCGGACATCAGCATGAGCCACTATTACTTAAAAAAATAATTGTGATGAAAGTTCATATTTTTTTTCACTAATGCATTTAAAACATATCAATCATTCAACATGCAATTTGTAAAAGCGATTAGTGGCACATCATCATAAAATAAAGATGTGATGAACGTTTTTATATTTTTATTTATACATACACTATGGTTCGAACAATATATACATCTGTATTGGGTCAAAGTACTTGTGTCCAATATTAACTTCACAATGTTAAAAAAAAAATTAAATGCATTGTCTTTACGTAAGAGTTAGAAGTTTGGTACATGCAATGATATTGTGATTGTATTCTTGGTAATTTTTTAAAGTATTTCATTTAATATGCTTGAAAGATTTATTTTCATGATGTATACAACAAATAATCGAAGTAGAACAGTCTGTGGTGTAGTTATTTTACAAAAAAAAAATATAATAACAAAAAGTAATGTTACTTCTACTTTTTGCGCAAAAGACAGAAAATATGCGGCCTGTACGACTCGCACAAACCCGGCCCGCGCCAATTATCTGTTCACCATACTACGAGTGTCGTTGTGCGCAAAATAAATGGGGTGTAATAATTTTATGGATATTTTGGGATATTCAAAAAAAATTAAAATATGATGATGCTTAATTTAATGGCTTTGTCAAATCTTCTGTGGAACAATAACACGCGCCCCTTAAAGCTCCAGACGGAAATACAATCATCCCATTATATTTAGAATTATTTTAATCATTCATGGTGATAAAAAAGCGAAGAAAGTATATTATTGGCTTACTTTAATTATATAATTATTGCTGAGTGTTTGTGTTAATATATATACATATATACTGTGTTTTTAAATTACATATCAAACATGTTCAACGCGACCTAAATGTTTTGGATCAATAAAACACCAGTTTAACAATATCTTTTTGTGTCAATTATCAAAAGCCAAGAACGAAGTAATAATTCAAAGTGAAAGACAATTTATTTATCTATGTTCTGTTAAGGAATGTAAACTTACTTTGCTGATCGTCACTAATAACGCACAATATTGTTTCAACAGTTTGGTTTGTTTCTTAAATGTAGACAACGGACGGATCGCAAGGATTATTTCAATAATTATTGCTTCGTGTTAGATGTACCGAACAACGGGGTGTCAATGGTGGTACAGGGTGGATAGATAATATTAACGAAATCATCTCGTATCTTATAATTTTATCCATAGAGTATCATAATTTGGATCTTATATTTAACTCAATACATTCTTACTAACCATCATCCTGATTTTAGTTGGTTTAGTTTTAATCCACCCTTGGTTTCTAGCTTCCCCGTTCTAGCGGTATTCATGTAATGAATCCTTGCGACGCATGGGTTGTCAAAAACTTAATAACTCTGATTGTGAGAAGTCAACAAAATCAATTTTCACCTTTAAAAAGTCGCAGTTGTTGGCGAATTACACAAACAACGTTGTATTGTTACTGGACAATCTAAATCATGACATATTACAGTGAATATTAGTAAAATATATATATTATATATTTATTAGTTTCTAGCGCAGGGGTACTATGGAGACTGCGAATTCTTCAGACAATTATCCGGGATCTGGTGAATTATTATGACAGTTTTTACTTTAAATTTAATATTCCGTTTCGTTGCGACTTTTTAAAAGCAGAAATAAAACATTATAATAATATAATATAACAACTCTTAACTTATTGACATGATCTCATCTACTAAATTACAATAAATAATTAATTCGCGAATATTATCATAAACTATGAATCGGCAGCAAAATAATTTCAATGCATTTCTAGCTTTATTACGCTAACTTTTATTTAGATAATCTTATTTACAATCTCTAACAGTAATTGTTCAATGTTACAACTAGCGAGTCACCGGCCGCGTACGCGCCGTGCGTCAGTCGCCGCGCGACGTCTCAGTGAAGCCGTCGTCTAAAAAACTTGGCAACACCTGCTGGTGCGACACGTGCGAGCTCAACGATTCGAAACTAATGTTCTGCTCCACGAACGTGTTGTGCATCTGGTGGGGCGGCTCGATCCGGAACTGGCCCAGCGTCCACGGGTCGCTGACGTCATTGGGGCGGCGACCGCCCGTGTCGAAGTGCGACACGTCGTTCCACGGCTGCGATCGCGTCGGCGGCGCCGTGTTCAACATCGAGGGAATGTTGTCGATGTGCGGCGTCATGGGGTCGGCGCCAAAATGCTCGCTTCCCCACACGAGTGATTCGATGCCGGTAGTGGGTGTGTTCAGTTGGTTGTATCTGTCCAAGCCCCAGGAGGTCGGAAGGTCGGGCGGAGGGACGTTCTGAATGACTTCGGGCGCTTTTGAAATAGACCTGTTGTACATGTCTTGAGTCCGGCCGGCCGAGTGTCGCGTCCCGTGGCCGCCGTCCGGGCTCGGCAGGTGACAGTCGGGTCGCACGAGCGGACTGCGCTTGCCCACTCCCGGACTCTTCTTGTTACTGTAGCTGTTGTCCACACTCGGTCGAGGTGAGTACGGACTCTGATGGTGTCTCGACATCGGGCTGTATTGACCCGGCGTCTTAGTTGAGCTACTTCTCAGATTATCCCCTTTCACAGCCAAGCCGGGATCGGGGCTGGTGTGGGTAGAAGGATGGGGCGAAAAGGGGGCGTGGTGTTTGGGAAGTGGACTGTAGTTGCCTGTATTCCAGGCCCCTGATTTCGGTAAATCAGGTTTGATGATTTGACTTGTGTCCGGACTGGGTTGAGCTGAATATGGACTAGGCTGAGAAGAGTAGGGGCTCGGCTGGGTGGAGTAGGGGCTGGGTTGAGTCTGAGAATACGGACTGGGCTGTGCTGGACTAGGTTGAGCGGAATAAGGACTTCGCTGGGACGAAAACTGATTATCTTGTCTTGGCATCGGGCTATAGTTGCCGTAGTTCCAGCTATTGGGATTCTTAATGTCAGGTTTCAGTCCTAAGGTTTCCGGGCTCGGCTTATTTTCTAGTGACGTGGTGGGACTACATTGTTCAATTACTTTAGCATGTTTTATTTTACTGTGACTTTCTAACCTATTGATGGGACTCGCTTCAGACTTGTATGTGGGTGTTCTCTTAAATAAATTCCATGAACTATTGCTTTTCACTTGTTCCGACTGAACATCGGGACTGTTAGGTACTTGACTATCAGGCTTTTGGACGGGACTAAAATGTGGACTTCCCAGATCTGCTTTAGCCGGTTCTGATCTAGGTGTTGATGAAGAGTCTGGTTTGGACTGTGCAAGGGGGCTCGCTAGTTTCGGGCTTGTTGATCTCGAAGCACGTTTCGCTTCGTTCGCGGATGTAATAATATCGTTAGAGTCCTTTGATTCCGCTACCTTAGTGACAGGCGATTTGATTTGTGTTTCAAGAGATGAATGTTTATCAACTGATACCTCAGAAACACTACGCGGCTCTTGAAACACACTAGGGGAAGACTTATCTGGAGATTTAATGTCTAAGTTCGAAGTAGAACTTTCTGGTTTATCCTGAGGCGATTGTTTCACATTTTCGGATTTCACTGTTCCGGAGTTTCCTTTCTTAGTCTTTTTATCACTATCGTCATCGCTATCGTCGTCACTTTTAGCTCTGTTTGGGTCAAGGCTGACTTTGAGATTCTCAAGCTCTTTGCCGGTGTACAGACGCTTCATACCTCTCGGTAAGGCTCGACATAAGCTAAGGTTTATAGATTCTAATTGGTGACACTTTAACAACACTTTCTTAACAGGCTCCAGCGACACAGATGAACCAAAGAGATTGAGAATTCTGAAAATTGAAAGTTATAAATTTCACTTTTATGCATATGAAAGATGTACATTTTAATATTTATATATTCCAGACAGAGGTTTTGTTTGGTAGGTCACTAAAAGTTTGAAGGTGACCGCAAGCGAGCGAAAAACAACAAATAACATGAATGATTTGTTGCTAAAACACACAGACAGTATCCCAGTAGTCGACGGAATAGGATAACAGGCTAGGTAATAAGTATACATAATAGTTATCAGAAAAATATAAATAATGTATTTTAAAATTTAAAGACATTAAATTTACACTCTGTGACGGTGTGGCTTGGCAGTCTCTTCTTCGCCGACCAAAGATTCAAAATTAATACTGAGCCCACAACAGTCTTAAATCGAAACACAAACAGAGCTCGCAAGCGCTGTGGTCCACCAGCCGGCTTTCTGTTGTAACAACCAACCGTTGTTGAGTTTTGAAGGTAATTCCTGCCATCATTAATAGAGGGCCGTACGACATGGGTGTCTTGTACAAGCGTGCACTCGGTAAAATATATGTATAAGTGTGATATTTAGGTTTGCGGCGTGTACTAATCGGAACAAACATCTCCACGAGATACATATAATCAAATCAAAATCACTTTATTCATGCAGGTCAAGGAAATGATACTTGAATGTCAAATTGTTTTTCTTTTTTACATCTACCGCCACTTCGAAAAGGATTGAGGTTTAATGAGAAGAAATGGCAAAAAACTCACTGCCTATTTTTTAAACCAAAATTTAAAAAATCCATCTTTTAACAAATAATTTCAGTTATAATATATGTAGTGATGCAAAACATTAATTTTTAATTACGTATTGATGTAAAAACAAGATATTCCTGCCGCCGAATTCCACCTTCGCACGACACGCCACAAGTTAGGATATCATCCCCACCATCTGGATGTGTGGCGGTCCTCCACGATGCGGTTTTCAACGAGCTTTCTTCAACGTACTACAAAACTGTGAAATGAGCTTCCTTGTACGGTGTTTACTGGACGATACTATACGAGAACGTGTGCGGCGGTGATCACTTAACACCAGGTGACCCGTACGCTCGTTTGTTCTCCTTTTCCATAAAAAAATATATGCGTTATAAATGTTACGGACAAAGCACTGCATTGCAGATACAGTGACTAACCCACCTGAGTTTACTTTCGGTAGCATCGGCTAAGGCAGACACGGCAGGGTCCAACACATTGCTGTGGGAAGCCCACGACAGGTCCAGCTCGATGAGGCTGTGGGACCACTTCTCACATATCAGCTCCAGGCACGCGTTGCTGTTCCGTGTTATGTTACATCCTGGAGTAACAAACACTTGTGGTGATAATGGTATCAGTAGAAAATGTACTATACTGTGATCTGCGAACTAGTGTAACTCTACATATAACGTAAATTAATCAAAATCTGGTGTTCCAAAGTTTAGTCAGAACAGACGGACAACAATTTAAAAGTGTGTGTGTACTTATGTATGCACGCAAGAAGTTATACTTCTTTGGCGTAACAAAGCATAAATCCTTAAAATTATTTATTCTTCCTTTCCTATTCTACGTTTGCATAAAGAACAATATTGTAAAAATCTTGCAAAGATGGCTTCGACAATTAATTATTAAATAACGAATACAACTGTATGGGCTTGAAACCTTTGCCTGTCCTTATAATAATGGATGAAGAATCCAAAAAAAAAAATAACAACGTCAGAAAATTTTAGGAACCAACTTAAACCTGTTACTTTTGTGTCACAGTGACATCTTATAATTTCACTGTCATAATTTTTTCATAACGTTCCTAAAGAAGTATAACTTCAAAAATTGCAATCTTATTTGTCCTATTTAATATTTATAAGTATACAATTAAAAGATGTTATGCTTACATTCCAAATATACACTAGAATTTGTTTACATGTACATATGTATAGAGTATATATATTTATTTATTAAGGAAACAAACAGATACATCACTATAGTACAAATAAAGTTAAATAAATATACAAATTACAATATTGGATATATCCTAGAATAGTTTCACTGAGAACACAAAAGAATACAATTTTACATACATGACAACAGAACGATAGGATAAGTAAACAATAGAATTTTTAGGCGAATACACAGTATCATATAAATAAAGACACAGACAGGGATATAATAATGAATAAAGATACAAGGTTTAATGTAAGGACAGTAATTGTTGTTTTAACTTAGTCTTAAATGAAGCGGTAGAGGAGTGCGAAAACAGGTCGACATTAATGTGAGAATCCAATGATGAACACATTCTGTGAAGAGGCGCGCGAAACCCAATATTGGTTCTAGGGGTCGGTAGGTTGAAAATTCTGTGCGTGCGTATAGATAATATAATATATGGAATTCAGTGAAAATAAGTGTAATGTTCACTTTAAATATTCAATTCCTAGTTTAACATTGATTTTATGTCATCTGCCAAGGTGTCAAGAACAATAGCCCTGGTGTCACATACTAGTAAGATTCTACAACATGCAATCAACGCGAGATTGCGATCCTTTCTCGACTGGCAAATACCGCAAGAACAAGCAGGTTTTGTAAAGGGCAGAGGAACGAGAGAGCAAATCCTGAATCTGCGACTAATAGTAGAAAAATGCTACGAGTAAAACACGCCGAACTTCATGTGCTTTGACTACCAGAAGGCTTTTGACATGTACTCTCAATGTCAGGTGTTCCAGCGCATCTTGTTATGCCAATACGCAGCCTCTGATGAGTCAGGGTATGGCACAGTTACGATTGAGGATGTCACATTGAGCACATTTAAGTTCCAAAAAGGTGTTCGACAGGGATGCGTGATCTGCTATCGTGCGCGTGCGTGCCTATTCAACATATACGGAGAACAGATAATGCGACAAACGCTAGAAAACTGGGAAGGTGGCATAAAGATAGGTGGAGTCAAAATATCGAACCTCCGCTATGCCGATGACACCACCGTACTTGCATCATCCGAAGTGGAAATGAAATAGTTGCTGGACAAGCTAGAGGCCGCCAGCCTCAGGATGGGTCTGGCAATTAATACGGCCAAAACCAAGGTCATGGTCATCGACCGCTTCAAAGCCATCCCGCGCACTGATCTCCTACAGAGGTATGTAACCGTGGATCAGTTCAACTACCTTGGCTCAGTGATCACGAACAGAGGTAACTGCGAGATCGGTGAATTGGAATGGCCAAAACAGCAATGACAAAGCTAAGCAAGGTGTGGAAGGACAGAAATATCACCAATCGGACGAAAATTCACCTGGTCTGCTCTATTGTCTTTCCCATCGCGCTCTATGGAGCTAAAACTTGGACCCTGAAATCGGCTGACAGACAACGGATTGACGCGTTTGAGATGTGGTGCTGGCGCCGCATGCTAAGGATACCACGGACGGCTTACCACACTAAAGCCTCGATCCTTAAGCATCTAAAAATAGGGAGAAATCCACGTCTATCCACGACATGTCTGCAGCGGATCATGAGATACTTTCGCCACATTGCACGACGCGGTGCGGATAACCTAGAACGTCTGATGGTCACCGGGAAAATTGAAGGGAAGAGACCAAGAGGCCGGAGCCTACGACGCTGGTCTGACCAAATATCCGAGCAGACTAACCAACTCATTGGCATCGCACTCCACGATGCGATAGACCGAAACAGATGGAGGAAAGCTGCAGACAAACTTAAGCGGAGTCACGATCCTCAGCAATGAGGGAACGACTGTGAGGAGAAGAAGATGTAATCTGCCAGTCCATTCTGAATCTGAATTTCAATCTTGTCAGTCATGTCAATCTTAATTTTACAACGTTTATCTGTCATATTAATATAAAAATAATCCATCCTCCGGCGTAATCCACATGTGAAAAATGTTAATGTCTCCGATTTTGATAATAAGAGTATATGTAGTGTAGGCCTCTACATATATTTTTACAGTACTTTAGTCTAGCTTTAGTTTAGCGAGTCCAATGACTTTGAAGTTTTCACTAATCGGAACGGTTGCTTTTCTTCAAGTTTTAATGCCATCTCCTCCCCGAAGCGGTACTCGCTCAATATACAAGGTGGAGTACCTCCCAGGAAGAGATGCTGCAGGTCCCAGGCGGGCACGCGCACCAGGCCCGAGTCCGTGAGGCGGTGCAGCCCGCGCAGGTCCAGCAGGCGCAGCGACACGGCGCCGCGCACCAGGCGGCCCAGCGCCTCCTCCCCGAAGCGGTACTCGCTCAATATACAAGGTGGAGTACCTCCCAGGAAGAGATGCTGCAGGTCCCAGGCGGGCACGCGCACCAGGCCCGAGTCCGTGAGGCGGTGCAGCCCGCGCAGGTCCAGCAGGCGCAGCGACACGGCGCCGCGCACCAGGCGGCCCAGCGCCTCCTCCCCGAAGCGGTACTCGCTCAATATACAAGGTGGAGTACCTCCCAGGAAGAGATGCTGCAGGTCCCAGGCGGGCACGCGCACCAGGCCCGAGTCCGTGAGGCGGTGCAGCCCGCGCAGGTCCAGCAGGCGCAGCGACACGGCGCCGCGCACCAGGCGGCCCAGCGCCTCCTCCCCGAAGCGGTACTCGCTCAATATACAAGGTGGAGTACCTCCCAGGAAGAGATGCTGCAGGTCCCAGGCGGGCACGCGCACCAGGCCCGAGTCCGTGAGGCGGTGCAGCCCGCGCAGGTCCAGCAGGCGCAGCGACACGGCGCCGCGCACCAGGCGGCCCAGCGCCTCCTCCCCGAAGCGGTACTCGCTCAATATACAAGGTGGAGTACCTCCCAGGAAGAGATGCTGCAGGTCCCAGGCGGGCACGCGCACCAGGCCCGAGTCCGTGAGGCGGTGCAGCCCGCGCAGGTCCAGCAGGCGCAGCGACACGGCGCCGCGCACCAGGCGGCCCAGCGCCTCCTCCCCGAAGCGGTACTCGCCCACCACCGTGCGCTCAGCTGCAGCTGCGCCCGCGATCGACAGCTCCTCCAGGGCACGCCATCCACCCGCCTCCATCTGGCAACATCACAGGTCGTCACTCATTAGCTGCGTACTGACTGAGCGAGGAGCCACGTGATAAATCCTCGAATTCGATTAATTTTATTAAATCCATAATTATCCATATGTTGTATTATTATTATTATGATTGCGAAACTGAAGTGGCAGTGGGCAGGGCCACATAGTTCGACGGACAGATGGCCGTTGGGGAGTAAAGTTACTACCCGAAGTACACTTACCCGAAGACCCAGTGTTGGTAGGCACTCCCCACAAGATGGACTGACGATCTGGTCAAGACCGCGGGAATACGTTGGATGAGGGCAGCGCGGGACCGATCGTCGTGGAAATCTTTGATTGAGGCCTTTGTCCAGCAGTAGACGTCTTCCAGCTGATGATGATGATGATATGGTATTATATAATATTTCCATTGGTAGTATTTTAACACCTTTATAACAACGTTCTTTCTACAATTGTTGCCACGTTGTATAAGGCGATCTGTGCATAAATTTGCATTAGCGTATGGTCTGTTCCAATTGGTTGAGTCGCCAACGCGGCTCCCGGATGTGGATAGCCACATGCCGTCATTATTGGACCTTCTGCTGACTACACATCCCGATAGTTACCAGGTCTCTGCCGACACCCCTCTCGGAACGTCCGACCATTGCCTGGTCAGGAGTGTAGTGCCCATCCGACGCCAACGTCGCATACCACCAGCGACCCGCCGCGTTTGGCACTACAAGTCAGCAGATTGGGGTAGGATGCGTTCCTATTTTGCATCCTACCCTTGGGGCAAGGTTTGTTTCCCTTCGGATGATCCTAGTGCCTGCGCCGTTGCAGTAGCCGATGTGATACTGCAGGGCATGGATACTTTAATACTGTAGTACGGATCGGTGGCAGATCACAGCCCTGGTTCGATGCGTCAGTTAAAGCAGCATCTGACTGCAAAAAATAGGCGTATCGAACTTGGGTTGCGGCGCTGGGCACAAAGGATCCGAACTGCAAAGTTCTTAAAAGGAAATATAACCGTGCCTCCAGATTTTTTAAGCGGCAAATCACCCGTGCGAAGTCTAAGCACGTCGTCAAAATCGGCGAGCAGCTTTCCAGTTACCCGACCGGAACACGCAAGTTCTGGTCGTTGTCGAAAGCTGCTTTTGGTAACTTCAACCAGCCGTCCATGCCGCCGTTGCACATGAGGAATGACACCCTGGCCCATACGGCAAAAGAGAAAGCCGATCTCCGGTGCGCTCTTTTCGCCTCCAACTCGACTCTTGACGACAACGGAAAAAGACCGCCGACCACCCCGCGGTGTCAGAGCTCTATGCCTGAAGTACAGTTCAGACAGAAAACTGTTACGCGAGCTCTGTTTTCGTCGGACATCAGGAAGTCGAGCGGGCCGGATGGCACTTCTCCAATCGTGCTTAGAACGTGTGCCCCTGAGTTGGCGCCGGTGCTAACGCGTTTATTCCGGCACTCTCATTCCAAAGGCGTAGTCCCTGACTCATGGAATTCAGCCCTTGTCCATCCGATCCAAAAAAAGGAGACAGGTTGGATCCGGCAAACTACAGGCCTTTTGCCATTACCTCCCTGCTCTCCAAAATCATTTTTGCTCGAATCCTAAGCCCGTGAACGCTGGAGTGCCCCAAGGCTGTGTGCTATCTCCCACTCTTTTTCTTCTGCATATCAATGATATGTTGGACACCTCCAAAATACATTGCTATGCAGACGACAGCATTGGTGATGCCGTATACACGGGCCATGCAGGTCTCTCTCGGGAAAACGTCGACCAGTGCCGGGAGAAACTAGTGTCTTCTATCGACTCCTCTCTCGAGAAGGTCGCGGAATGGGGTAAATTGAACCTTGTCCAATTTAACCCCCAGAAGACTCAAGTTTGCGCGTTTACCACAAAAAAAACCCCATTTGTCGTATCACCGCTCTTCGTTAACAATTCCCTTAAGGCCTCGCCTAGTATCGGAATACTGGGTCTCGAAATCTCGAGCGATTGCCAATTGATCGATGGCCATCTGGAGGGCAAAGCCAATGTGGCTTCGAAGAAGCTAGGCGTCATCAATAGAGCACGGCAACACTTCAAGCCGGCCCACATTCTAGCGCTCTACAAAGCGCAGGTCCGGCCACACATGGAGTATTGCTGTCATCTCTGGTCTGGTGCACCCCAGTATCAGATCGATCCATTTGACCGCGTGCAACGCAGAGCAGCTCGAATTGTCGGGGACCCAGTTCTCTGTGAACGGCTGGATCACTTGCCGTTGCGTAGAGACGTCGCTTCATTGTGTGTCTTCTACCGCATTTATCACGGGGAGTGTTCAGAAGAGCTGTTTAACCTGATTCCTGCCGCCGAATTCCACCTTCGCACGACACGCCACAAGTTAGGATATCATCCCCACCATCTGGATGTGTGGCGGTCCTCCACAGAGCGGTTTTCAAGGAGCTTTCTTCCACGTACTACAAAGCTGTGGAATGAGCTTCCTTGTGCGGTGTTTCCGGGACGATACGACATGGGTACCTTCAAAAAAAGCGCGTACACCTTCCTTAAAGGCCGGCAACGCTCTTGTGATTCCTCTGGTTTTGCAAGAGAATGTGGGCTGCGGTGATCACTTAACACTAAGTGACCGGTACGCTCGTTTTTCCTCCTATTCCATAAAAAAAGAGGTCTATTATGATGTAAGGTTGTATTGTTTGCCCATCTTTACTACAGCATCGGCGTAACACTTAACTGCTTCTAAATATTTCCTTTAATGAGACATTAGAACAACGCGTGCTGTTTTATTGTGAATTATAAATTACAATACCTGTTGTGAAGTTGTTGCCGGAGCTAGTACTAACTGCGCATTGGCCGCTCTAAACACTCTCATCTTGGGACAACCTTTCTGAAGGGCTTCGAGCGGCACATTAGCGGGATGTGAGGTGGCCTGCGCACCCGATATATCCAGCACCTCAATGTTGGGACAGTGACTCTGGAAACACCAATTTGTATTTATTTATTTATTTAAAGCACTTTAAAATACACCAATGACACCAATCTCTGAAGTTGGGGGTATAGTTCTCCATTTTCATAGCCAGGGTTACCTACAGCCAATCAAAAGCCAAAAGACACTTTTCGAATTTCTGTAACACATAATAAAACACAATCCCCATGTCCCAATCACTAGTAGTTCCTCCACTTTACCTTAATTTCCTTTTCCGCCAATCAACAGGGTAGTATTGAGCTTGCCCCAGTGTGCTAGTAGCCGTGACATGCGAGCCTGGATTGACACCTGCCAATTATCTGCCCCTTATGGTACAACAGCCGATATGATCGCAACGAGGTTTTGTAACCATCACACCTTCTCCCACAATGTCAGATACATTACATACATAGACTTTAGAGGGGTATTCCCTCGCAAATACCCTTAAACAACTTTAGTATTTACACATAAGTTTAAAATTTTGTGTATCAGTCTGTCTATTGAGATGTAGGGAAGCCGGGTTGTGCGGAACAACTTGCATTTACCTTTTGCTCAATAGACGTTGGTTTAAAACAAGTGTGAACATACCGCCACTGATGACAGTATTTGCGGCAGCGCTGAGAACTTATTGTTTGCCAGTATGAGGTGAGTTATCCGGTGTCCGAAATTCTCCATGAGTCGAATTACTGAAGCCGCTGACAGGCAAGTACATGATCCACCCGTTTCAGACTGTAAAAACATATACATATTATATTATCATTTTTCTATGGAACATAATAATATAGTAATTATAGCGTTTTGCCTCACTTGTATTACAATCTAGCCTTAACTTAGGCTAATAAGTAATTCTACTTCAACTTAAACTAAGCTGAAGTAAGAATGTGTCCATTAACATATTTCTTAATGTCTCTATTAAGGGGAAGTAACTTTGTTGATGTGTCTTTTATAATACCACTATTTTTATATGGTTTTACACGAATTCACTAGCACTACATTAACTCAAATGGTTTTTTTCGTTTTAGTCTTCTTACTATATCAGTGTTGTCAAGGAGCTGGATTATATTGTATTCGATGATATTATCATAATGATTACATGCAGAAAACTCGATCAAGTAATCTATATTTGATCATAATCATCATCAGCCGGAAGACGTCCACTGCTGGACAAAGGCATCCCCCAATATTTTTTTATATAAGAGGGGGCAAACGGGCAAGAGACTCACGGGATGGGGAGGGATGAAGCATCCCCGCTTATGGATATCCGTAACTACAGGTGTCAAATGCGTTGCCGGCCTTTAAGGCGGAAGTATGCTTTTTTCTTGAGGGTCCCTAAATCTGTTCGGGCAAAGTGGCTGTGCGAGGCAAGAAATTTCTTGCAAACCACTCGGTTATGGATGCGGGTAATACTTTGCACGTAATATCCGGTGGTGGAATTCGGCGGCTGGAATCACTCGAACAGCTCCTCTGACCACTCCCCGTAATAAATACGGAAGAAAATGCAGAGAGAACTCACACTACGTGTTTATAAAATATAATATGACTATAATCTGCATTTAATATTATAAGATTTTTGTGTGCTCTTGTTTGAAAACGCTTATCTCTGAAACCACCAGTCGGGTTTCATAAATTCTTCTTAGATTCCATACTCAAACTGGCGAGGAATAGTAAAGACTATCAAGTCTAGCATAGGCTCTCAAGCAAGTCAGAAGAAAAAGACCCATCCCCGTGCGCTGCTCGCGTAAAGAAAAATTTAATGAGTGGGTATTCAAAGGAAGTTTGGTTATCGAATAACGGAACCAAATTAAACTAAATCAACTTTAGCACTAGTGCACGGTAGCATATACCGGAAGACGTAGTATTCGTAGGCTCCCCACAAGATGGACATATGATCTTGTCAAGATCGCCGGGATAGGTTGGATGAGGGCAGCGCAGGACCGATCGTCATAGCAATATTTGTGGGAGGCCTTTGTCCAGCAGTGGACCTCTTTCGGCTGATGATGATGATGACTAGAGCTATATTTATTTAAGTTATTAAAGAGGCACTGGCTAGGCACTGCCAAATTGCCTACATGGTATATAGAATATGGTCAAGACACACAAAAAACAGAGTTTTAGACAGGTTTCAGCACAGTAGACCGCGAAACTAAGGGAGAAGGCCTGGCAGTAAAATATATATCCTTTTATCATGTAGGGCACAAGGCGTTTCTATCAAAACTTCCATCATTTGGCCGTTTCGTGAGTTTCTGAGCGCAGCATACGAAGACGAAGGTTATTACTTGAACCCGAGAACGCTGGAGTAGAACAAGGCTCTGTGCTATCCCCTCCACTGCTTCTTCTGCATATCAATGGTAAGTTGGACGCCTCCAACATCCATAGTTATGTAGATTATAAATTCGGCACCATTAAACCAGACAACCTCATGCTTGTGATTCGGCTGCCATTTCTCTCGAAGCATACTGGATTAGTTTTCGACTGTAGGTGATACCATTGCGTTGGACTAAATGACTCTTTCACACTTAGAAAGTGTTTATATATTTCGAACTTATCTCTTACTTAACAGCCGAAAGACGTCCACTGCTGAACACGAGGCTCCCAAATAGATCTCCACGACTATCGTTTTATCATTAACGATTTTATCTCATTCCGAATAATTTTCTATTATAGGTTGAACGTATACGGTTTTCGTGAGCTCATGTTACGGAGTAACCACACAAAACAGGAAAGGACAAATTGTTTCCATTGCAGGTGTAGATATAAGAGAATGTTTTTTTATGTTATTTTTTAATTAATAACCCTCACTTCTAGGGATAACTCTCAGGTTGTGGCTTCATTGTTGAACAAAGCATAGAAGATTTTATGACGATACGTCACACGAACGGTTAGCTCAGTAGGAGAGCACTGGCACGGAACGCGTCGTGGGTTCGTGTCCCGCATCGTTCATAAAATTTTGTTTTAAAAGTTTGGTTCTTAGTCCAAATTAAAAAAAAAACAAATAGGATTTTAAATCACTTATTGAACGTCAAAAACCACCGCCCATTCGAAATAATATGCCTCAAACATGAGAAGAACGGGCGTAAGAAACTCAGCGGCCCTTTTTTTAAATTCCGCTACAATATAATATGCAATATCGTACATTAAAATTAGCCTAAGGTCTTTTTCGTTCACTCCATTCCCAGCAGGATCGCCACGTTCCAGGAAATTCAACTTTTTTTAGGCAATTGAGCACGAGTTTATCTTATTTTAACATGCCCATATAGATCTAAGTACAGCTGAAGTGATAAAGGGCACAGTTAGTATTAGAAGAGTTCGCAAGGGCTCTATATTGAAATCGCGTTATTATAATTTCCGCTATAATATGTAAGTTCCCTTCGTAGGGCGACGCGTTTTAAGCATCGTTGCTTATGGATATGATGCAGAATATAGATGTATCGTGTGCTGTTAAATATTACCTATTCCGTTGATGTATAAGCGTTTTAATTGGTAATTAATAAGAAATGGACTTTCCTTCGTAGTTTTTAAGGGCTTAGGACTATCACACTGAAATTATGATTTATGATTAAATGTATCTATTATTTATTTATTGACTTTATTTATGCAATATATAAAAAAAAACAGTTTACATGTTATTTATTTTCATTCACACTAAACTCTTACAAAGATAAATTCAAAATCACTCACAAACGCACGATAATCTACATAACATACGTCATACGAAGTGAAGCGAGACGCAAGCGGGTTACAACCAGATGAATATATTCAAAGAAAAAATATTTTAACGCGTCGCATAGCCGAACCAAATATGTACATTTGCCGATTTTATTTCCGATTACACATGGAATTTTATTTAAATATATAGTCCCCTTAGAACATAGTTAGGCAGGTGACAAAAGTGCTCTGCAAAACATCGATGCTCGACATAAATACAGGGTGGCGCAATAGAACGTGCATATTTAAAATATTAAAAATAAATACAAAAGGTATAGTTAAAATAAAACTGAGGTATTATTAAGAAATAACTGGAGTTTATTTTTTAAAAATAACATCGTCTTAATGATGACCCTCTCTACGACGACACTCCTCTAATCGCAAACGGAAGTTATTGAAAACTTTCTTCAGTAATGCTGGTGTAATTGCTGCCATTACACCACGGATATTCTCCTTCAGCTGATCGATGTTTTTCGGATTATTGCTGTAGACTTTGTTCTTGAGGTATCCCCACAACAGGAGGCGTCACGTCTGGACTACGTGGGGGCCATGGGATATCACCTCTTTTCGAAATCAGTCTGCCAGGGAACATCTGTTTCACAA
Organism: Leptidea sinapis; assembly: GCF_905404315.1. Classification (NCBI taxonomy): domain Eukaryota; kingdom Metazoa; phylum Arthropoda; class Insecta; order Lepidoptera; family Pieridae; genus Leptidea; species Leptidea sinapis. The sequence continues at coordinate 10,802,957 of NC_066272.1, forward strand.
CCGCCATGGAGTCATTTGATGTGTGACAGGTAGCTCCGTCTTGTTGAAACCAAGTCCTAGAATTCACTATTCTTGAATTTTCAAGCTCTGGAGCCAAAAAACCTTCCAACATCGCAACATAGCGTTCGGTATTAACAGTGACGTTTTGCCCCCGCGCATTTTCAAAGAAAAACGGTCCAATTATTCCTCTACCAGAGATTGTTGCCCATACTGTCACTTTACGGCTATGCAGTGGTTTCTGGTGCTTGAGTTTGGGATTCTCACTGTTCCAGTAAGACAATTTTGACGGTTTAAGAACCCATTGATATGGAAGTGGGCCTCATCTGAGAAAAGGATATTGTCAAAATTGGAAAATCGATTAAGCGTTTCATTAGCAAATGCGAGCCTTGCTCCGATGTCAGATCTTTCAATTCTTGTGTTAACTGCAGCTTGTAAGGATGCAGTTTAAGATCCAAGTTTAAAATTCGTTGCAAACTTTCTCTCGATAAGTGTAAGACAGACGATCTCTTGCGAGTAGACATTTGTGGATCTCCTCGTACAGACTGCATAACTCTCTCAATATTGTCGTCGGTCCTAGATGTTCTTGAACGACCTTTTGCTTGTGGTTTAAACGTTGAACCAGTCTCTTCAAAACGCTGTACCCATATTTAAATTAAATTAGCACTCGGAGCTTCACTAATTTGCCGTAGTCCATATTCAGAACAATATAAACGCCTAGTAACGATGTATGAACGAGAGTTCTCGTTAAATCCGCGCACGCAAAATGCGCGACGCTTCCCGTCGAAGTGACTCATAGTGACTACAACTCCATGAGCCCGCCTACCCAACGATGCAGACTCCCCCCGCCCGCGCACTTTCTACCCCGCGAAAAAAGATCATGCAATATGCACGTTCTATTGCGCCACCCTGTATTAAATAAAGTTTGCCATTTGTAATAAATATTAGTCTGTATAAAATATAATAGGTTAAATTATTAAAACTTTCGCGAGTCATAATTAATTTATTTATTAATACGACTTTACTCACGTTTTATCGTTATTGTGAGTACATTCTGTACACCCGTGGACACCAGTAGTGACACAGTGTCAGTGATACCGTGCTCGTCATCACCACCGGCGCCCCCCGCGCTACCTGCCGTGTCAATCCGCGCACTACGAGCCCAAGTGCGCAGTAAGAGGTGGGACGTGATCGCGAACCCACCACACTCACCCTGATGAAGGACCTCCGAATGGTCCGACACTAGTCGGTAGCGACACCGATCAAACGTGACTAAGACCGTATTAATAAAAAAGTATAAAAGGCTATTTTATCAGCTATCTAATATACCGAAAACCTCTAGTTAGTATTATTCATTTAATAAAGTAGCTGACTCGACAGACGTTGTTCTGTGCATAATAAATGAAATCCGTTTTTTTATGAATTTAACAGTAATATTTCATAACATCAAGAATTATTTCGTAAAATATGCTCTATGTTGTTATAATTAAATTGTTTCACAACAGAACTGTCACACCGTGCGTCTTCAAATTCACAAATTCAAATTCAATAGAAAATATGTCAATACAAAAAAATATTGAAAATAAAAATAATTATGCGTTCCAAATGGAAATAAAAACGATCCTATCCTTCAAGTTGGACTAAACTGCACTCCATGAAACAATCCCCATCAAAAACCGTTGATTAGTTTAGGAGTTCACTGGGAACAAACATCAGGACACTGGATTTATATTTATTAAGATAAGATAGTATTCATTAATGGCATACCAGAGATGAGAGATCGATCCTTTGCAGCTTGGGCAGTCCTTTCATCAGATCATACAACTGTTCCGGAGTAATTCTGCTCCATCCGGCCACATTCAACTCTTCTATGTCCTGGCAGTAGTCCATGAGACAGGTCAGCACCCAGTTAATATTATTTACATCCCAGTGAGCTGAAAAGTTATTTAAAAATTAAGAAACATTACATTACTTATTAAGTGTTTTTTAATTGTTATTCATTGTGGCTTCTACCGCATTTATCACGGGGAGTGTTCTGAAGAGCTGTTTCACCTGATTCCTGCCGCCGAATTCCACCTTCGCAAGACACGCCACAAATTAGGATATCATCCCCACCATCTGGATGTGTGGCGGTCCTCCACAGTGCGGTTTTCAAGGTGCTTTCTTCCACGTATTCCAAAGCTGTGGAATGAGCTTCCTTATACGGTGTTTCCGGGACGATGCAACATGGGTACCTTCAAAAATGCGCGTACACCTTCCTTAACGGCCAGCAACGCTCCTGAGTTTCCTCTGGTGTTGGAAGAGAATGTGGAATGAGAAGTGTCCATTTAAAAAAATAAGTGTTACTTTCATAAGAGTTAATTACACTCTTTAAATCCCTTTGCACGAACATGAATTTTGAAAATTAAAGTGATTACTCATAACCTGCATTTTGAAGACCAAAATAATACTGTAATTGTAAAAATCGCAGTAGTCTACAATATGATGTCTCTGATCAGTTTGTTCTCATGCTTAACAGGACAGTGGAATATTACCATAGCACTGCATAGAATCTGAATACTGTGAATGACAATGTGTAGAAAAATATAGTTTACTGCAGTTACAGTAGAGCGGTTAGTCCACTCTGCTTCATGCTGAGAAGAAAGTCAAGGCAGGAGGCGGAGTATACAACCTATAGATTAATCATTTTGGTGTGCTATACTTTCTCAAACTCAGTAACAGACCTGGAGTGAAATCAAGATAGATATTTAGGATCAAGATGGACTGTAGATGGCGTTTTTTTTATGATAATAAGAAACGAGACGAGCAGGACGTTTTGGTGATGGTAATTAATATGGCTTGCACATTGCAATGCAGCGCTGCTGATGATTCTTGAATAACCTAAAAACTCAGAGCGGCACTACAATTGCGCTCGTCACCTTGAGACATAAGATGTTAAGTCTCATTTGCCCAGTAATTTCACTAGCTACGGCGCCCTTCAGACCGAAACACAGTAATGTGTCCACATTACTGCTTCATGGCAGAAATAGGCGCCGTTATGTTACCCATAATCTAGCCGGCATCCTGTGCAAAGGCCTCCCAATGGGTTTCGTTTGGAGCGTTTGGGTCAGCTACAGGAACTTGAGTAAGTAAACGTTAAAAAATTTGTACTTCACCTCTAATAGGAGTCATACTTAAACAAACTACTCACCAAGATTTAAGCTTTGGCATCTTGATAACCGATTCTCAAGAAGCCAGACAAGTTTATAATCTGTTTTAAATTTTTCTAAAGTATGTTGTGCTAAATCGACGTGTTTCCATAGCTCTGGTTTGCAACTTACGCTGTGCCATAATTTACAAACTTTACTTAATCTGTAAAAATATGAAAAATACATTAATTGAAGAAGGACAGAATATTTAAGATTTTTTTTTTATAATTTTATTTATCAAAATTATAAAAAAATATGTTATGGTAACCTTACTCCACAAACTTGTATTTCGCAACACATGTATTTTCTGGGATCCTGTTTTAAAATATAAGCATTATTTGGTAGATTCGACGATTTAAATTATTAAATAAAAAAAAAATATGACTATTCAAAAGCGCCTAATTTAAGCCCATTTGAATAAAGTTTATTTGAATTTGACTTTGAAAAGCATACAAATTACCTTAACAACAGACCCAACTAATTTTAACCAAGTAGTAGGAATAACAAGTTTGTTTGTTCCTGGTGTTGACATTATTATTATCACGGTTTCTGTTAAATTAAATTAAAAATAAAAGTAAAATTTAACTGATCTATCATCTTTCAAATTTTATTCATTAATAAAATTTTAATTTAATTAATTACATTTAATTAATCCCAGAAGTGAGGGTTATCACTTTACAACATAACAAATTGTTTAGATTTACAAGAGCGACATCTCAAGTCAATTTCCTAATATGCAAATATTGGGGTTGAGCAAGTTATCAACTGTAAAGTAGATTCTGTAGACAAAGCCACAACCTGAGAGTTGAACAAAACATACAAGATTTCATCAACGATACATCACTCGAACGGTTGGCGCAGTTGGTAAGAGTGCTCGCACACACATTTTGTTTTCAAATTTTATTTGTGACATTAATTCCAGAAGTGAGGGTTGTCAGTTCAAAACATAACAAATTGTTTACTGGTATGCTTACATGAAGACCTGCACCAACTGATAGAATGAATCTTATTAAGCTAAACAGTTAAGTTACATCTGCGTAAGTGTTATCAAATCAATATCTCATAATAACTCAACAGTCCCTTAGGTTTATCAGCGGTGGATTTCCACTAGGGGCATTTGGGGCAAGTGCCCAGGGCGGCAATTTTTTTAGGGCGGCAAAATTTTGAAACTGAATATTTTTTTTTTAGTCTTATCAAGATTGCTCAATATTGCTTAGCCGTTCTATGCATCCAATCCCACGTACTTCAACGTTTAGATTGCGAAGATTTAATCGACCAATTTGCAATTCAAAAAGTCAGGCGTGTTTGCCTGTGAAAAAATTGATGTTATATAATTATGAGTCACCCTCAGTGGCAAATTTATAATTGTTAGAAAAAAAACAAATATTTATACATGTTTTTAGCATATATAACATATAATAAAGTTTCTGCAATAAATTATTTATTTTAGTTTTGAACAATAAAATATAATATAAACTATAAGTTTAAGTAAAATTCCAGTATTAGGGCGGATTTTTCCCGGTGCCCATGGGCGGCATTAAGTTTAAATCCGGCCCTGGGTATTATAGTGAAGTCACATTGTGCGAATTCGAAGGTACTAAGTCGCGGAAGTAGTGTGCATTTTATCTCTTCGCGATTCATTCCCTCTTGCTTCAACTCCGATGATTACCGAGCGAATTTGGAGCGCGAAATTTACGGGCGCGAAAATGTATCTACGCGTATTATTTTACGTGTAGCAAAAGAATGCTTATAGTTACGATAATTTCAGAGAATGTATCTGAAAGCTATCGAAACAAGCTATAAGATCATGCATCAATTACTCACATTCTGTTTTAAATTATTGAACACAGACAACACAAAGTTGAAAAACCGTTATATTTTAGAATAAACGAGTATTTTCAATGATTACAATTCGTTTTATTTATTAGTGTTTATGGTTTTATAATCAACTTTGTGTTCTTTCTTTTTTTTTAATACGAAAATATAAATACTTTTTTAGTAATTTGAGATATTCGGAAAGACTAAGAAGAATCCCTTGACCTTGATTGACCTTGAAGTGCGAGATCGCTTGTGAATGATATAAAATGTAACTAGGCTATATTTGGACAAAATAACTACTGCAATATATTTTACGACAGTTTTTCATGTAAAGTAAACATATTTCAACATATTCCACAACATATAAATAATAAAAAATGAACAAAGGAAACGACCATTCAAAGTCCTTAATCAATTGAATGGACGCTATTTAAAGTCGTATTTATATTGACAAAAACTATATATCATACTATTATAATAATCATTCTAATATTTTGGAAATATAGTCTAGACGTATTACAAAAATAGCAACTGACCAAATAATGGAATAAACCTCGAAAAAAAAAACAAAAATTCTACGAACTTGTCTATCATGTCGGCAGCCAATAAAAACTGAAGTCCTTTTTTCCGTTAAATTTTGCGTGCCAACCTTCCATTGTCTTTATTCTTATTTTTACAGAATTTAATTTAATTATAATTTCAAAGTAAAATAGCACTTTTTAATAACAAAATACGGCGAGAAATCGAATTAGGTCGTGTGGATTTCGTCGTTGGGCCTTATGTAAATACAAATTCGCTATAATTATATTTTTTTTCACAAAAGAAATGTTAGCGTGTACTAAAGAGTAAGCCAAGGGGGGTTTTCACCCAAGTTATGGAGGGGAGAACTCCGGAGTACACATTCGAGACATTAAAAAGGAAAGTGTTATATTTCCAAACCTATTTGATACCTTATATAGTATATATGGGCGCAAATCGCCACCTACCGTCAATTGTTTGTAACTATTGATATTTATGTTTTAGTTTATCTCTTAAAATGAATATATTATTATAGATATATCTGAAATATATCAAATTTAAATACAAATAGCTATTTGTAAACATAAAACTGTTATTTATTAAGGTGTAAAGTCAGAATGAGAAAAAACACTCCTTAGCGGCTGTTTAAAGTTAGCGGACCATTATGAATAAGGGGGTTAGTATTAACTAAACATCATGGTACTCGGGAACATAGCCTATCGCTGGTAAGCCACAGCTATAATATCCACGGGCGGTCAGTAATTATTATGGTGACAGAACTAAAAAATGTCATCCCTATTAACTCAACTGCTTGCGCGAGGCTTACAAAATTAAATTTAAAAAGATGTTAAACAAATCTATTAAAAGTATTGCTATAATGTTAATTAATAATAATAATATTATATTGACAAACTTTTACATAAATTATCTTGCCCCAAACTAGGCATAGCCTGTACTATGGTAACAAGGCAACGATATATTTAATACAATATACCTACTTAAACATACATATAAACATCCATGACTCGGAAACAAACATCTATATTCATCATATAAATGATTGCACCTACCGGGAGTCGAACCCGGGACCTTTAGCTTAGTAGTCAGGGCCACTAACCATTCGGCTATATGGGTCGGCAATTTATTGTTACATTACTAGTACCTATAATTATCTATACTAACTAATAATATAAAGAGGAAAGATTTGATTGTTTGTTTGTTTGCATTGAATAGGCTCCGCAACTACTGAACCGATTTGAATAATTCTTTCACTGCTGGGAAGCTACATTATTCCCGAATGTTATAGGCTATATCAAATCTTCAAATTCAAATAGGGATCCCTACTAAACTGTTACCCAAGGTTTAAAAATACGTACGCGAACGACGTCGCGGGGTATCAGCTAGTTATATAATATAGTGAGACTGTACGATCGCCCAGTCAAACCATCTAGACGGCTTTGGAGGACAAGATTTACCAAAATGTATATTATATTCTTAGTTTATAAATAAATAATAATAATTAAAAAACCCATCACAAAGTGTGGTGTTTAGGTAATGAGTGTGTGAGAACGCTACACCATGGAACATCATTCAGTCGTGATATGTCCAGGTTCATATAATAATTGAACTGAAATACTAAACACATTATGAGACACTAGCTGACCCGGCAAACGTTGTTTTGCCATATAAAGTATAATTCACGCGATAGTTTTATAAATAATAGCCTACGTGTTATTCTGGTGTGTAAGCTATATTATTGTAAAGTTTCATCAGAATCCATTCAGTAGTTTTTGCGTTAAAGAAGTTCAAACATACATCCAGACATACAAACTTTCACATTTATAATATTAATAGGATTCATTACGAGCTTACCTTACAACAGCGGGTAACGCTCCCTGGTCAGCAACTACATTTTGAAAAATTTTTAAGAGAATTTCTTCAGGCATCGACGCCCAAGGGCTTTGAGGACCTACGACTTCTCTTTCACTACCTCTACTTCTTTCAGTCTTTTGAGCTTTTTCTAAAAAAGTGAAAAAACAAATTAAAATTTTAAATGAATTTATAGTAATTTTTTTGTCTGTAAAATAAGGTAAACCTATTTTCCCCCATTAATGTTTCAGACAGATGGTTTTTGAAATTTGGTATTCAACTAAAGTCCCAGCCACTGTTCAGGCATTATCTATAAATAAATTTAAATGTTTTATAAAAAAATGGCTCTGTCGTAAATTCTATTACTCCACAGCTGAATATCTAAATGATCGGAAAGCCTGGGACTAGATTGTGATTATTTTATAGCGATAGAAATGACTGTACAATATTGTATATTTTTATTGAAAAGAGCGCAAAAAAATAATGCTGGGAGTTTCTTGCGCCGCTTCTTCTCTCTCAGAGCGCCATTTGTTTCCGAAGCGCTAGTAGTATCTAGTATATTAGAAATGACATCAAAAATAATTCTAAAAGAATCAATTTTGAGAAAATAAATGCCTTTTATGCCTTTTAATGTAATATTATGCATAGACCGACATGCGTTGTCTTTGACAACCCCAGCCATTAAGCATGACTATGATTTCAGCGGAGGGGATCTATGCAAGCACGTCGCCAATTTGGACAAAACGCAGCCGGTTTCTGCGCTAACACTATAGTCCTTGTAGACACACACGCAGATTCGGACGCGGTCCACAAACACTACGCACAAAATTGCCCGGTTGTCGATAGTACGAGGGGCGGTCAAAAAGTTCGCGGAATGGCGGGGTTGGCGGGGGTGAGGTCGCTCCTCCAGGTAGCCGCTACTTGAGTAACTCATAATTACTATATATGCCAATTTCTAGCCTAATTGGGTCATTAGCTTTCGAGTTACAAACGAGTGAACAAGTAAATCGGGAACAAACTAGCCACTATGGAGAAAATTGAACATCGCGCCGTCGTAAAGTTCCTCACCAAACAAGGAAAAACGCCTCAAACTATTTTGCAAGAGATGTTAGCTGTTTACGGAGACTCTGCTCCTGGTAAAACCATGATTTACAAATGGCACGGCCTTTTCAAGCAAGGAAGGGAGTCAATTGAAGATGATCCTCGACCTGGACGGCCCATTGAGGCCACTACGCCGGAAATCATTGAAAAAGTTGAAAAACTTGTATTGGAAGACGGAAGGTTGAAGAAGAAACAACTTGCAGCATCAGTTGGAGTATCAGAAACCACAATTTTAAATATTCTTCATCAACATCTTGGCATGAGTAAAGTGTGTTCAAGGTGGGTCCCGAGAATGCTCACGCCGCTGCAAAAACGTGAGCGCGTCAACTGTTCCCGCGAGTATTTGGACCGCTGTGGAGAAGTTAGGGAAGAAATTATGGCCCGAATTGTAACCGGTGATGAAACTTGGGTTCACCACTATGAGCCTGAGTCAAAGCAGGAGTCGATGCAGTGGCACAAAAAAGGCACACCACCCCCAAAAAAATTTAAAGTGTCGCAATCGGCCGGAAAGATCATGGCGACTATTTTTTGGGATACTGAAGGTATTCTTTTGATCGATTATAAAGAACGTGGTGTTTCTATAACGGGAGAGTACTACGCTTCCCTATTGGACCGATTAAAAGAAGCTATTAAAGAAAAAAGAAGAGGAAAACTGACAAAAGGTGTACTCCTTTTGCACGACAACGCGCCCGTTCACACGAGTCATGTTGCGACGGCTGCCATTCATCGATGCGGTTTTGAACAACTACGCCATCCACCCTACAGTCCAGACCTGGCCCCTAGCGATTTTTATTTATTCCCAAAGATGAAGAAAGAGCTGCGTGGAAAAAAATTTAGAGACGATGATGAAGTCAAGTCGGCGATTTCGGCGTATTTTGACGCCCAAGACAAAACCTATTTTTTCGACGGTATTAATAAGTTATATGCCAGATCCCAAAAATGTATTCGTGTTAAGGGGGAATATATTGAAAAGGAAAAATAACATAATGTATCATTTCATCTTTTTTCCCAGTCATTCCGCGAACTTTTTGACCTCCCCTCGTATATATATAATTTTGGACCCCAGGAATGTTAAATACTCTGTTAGCAGTGAGGAAGGACGGCGTTAAGGTTGGAGTGGATTCTCCCAATGTTGCACAAATCCACATAAAGCGAGGAGCGGGGTATAGTGGTGTTTTTGGGTTGGTCGATTTTGTGTTTTCCCAGAATATGACCCAAGCCAAGCGGCCCAAGCGAGAATGCACGGAAAGGGATTCTGGAAGACCTCGTAAAATCTCTTGCAGGACCTCTGAAATAGACGTTGCATCTGTCCCGTTCCAGGTGTATTCACTGCAGCGTGACTCTCCCACATCGAAAGGTTTCTTAGTCGCCTCTAACGACAACTTAAGAGGCATATGAAAAAGAAGGTTCGATCCACGCCCACCACGTAGCAAAGTGTTTTAATGAATTAATATTTCCGATTACAGATCACTCCTACGGTGAAGGGATGGATCGTGAGGAAATCCTACATCACAGCTGGATTGAAACGCTCCAAATCAGGTCGTTTTTTATGTAAAATAATCGCACACTAGACGTCGAAAAGCGTAAAATTTAAGGTATTAAGTGGTTCTATATGCTATATATATAAAAATATATTCATTACCTTTACACTTCGTATTACTATTAGGCTTGCGATTTTTTGCTTGCCGGGAATGTCGCGGCTTGGGAGCTGCAACACTCATGACAGCTGAAGTCTCTCCTCGTGAAGGGTCGTATTCTTCACCAGAACTCTCACTTGGTACAGGAGAAGCAGCTCTTTTCTTTTTAGACTTTTTCGGCGGCAAATCAACTACAGATGGTGTAGGAGCTACCTGCAATTTTCATTACAATAATACATACAATCTAATAGTGTAAGATCCTGAAGATGAGTCGAGCTAATAAGGTATAGCTATTAGCTAGGTAACAGTATTTACAACTGGTATTCTGGATAAGAAGAGTACTAATTTAATATTTAAATAAAGAATAAGTAATTTTTGTATTTAAATACTAGCTGACCCGGCAGACTTAGTACTGCCTTAATGTTGGTCTACTGAAACGTGACATTGGCAAGTTGTGGTGCCCCTTCCACAGAAGCCACTAGAAAGAATAGAATAGAATAGATAAATAAAAGACCTAAATTTAACATAAACTTAAAAGTGTTACTAACCGTGTTTTAAGGAAGTTTATTTTTTACCTCCTGGGAAAGTTAGAAAGATATAGAAATTCTAAACTAGTTCCACATTGTCTAAACTATTCACAGTTTATTATGTGGTTATTGCAACCGTAGTTAATAATTATCAACAATAAAATTAACTAAAAGTGTTCAAAAAAATTAGAAAAACATCCTTAACCACAATTAGGTGAAAAAAGCGGATAAAAAAAAGGGAATAAAATTATTGTCTCCTAAACTACGCAAAATCGTAGAATATACATAGGGGTGATTCGGATTCTCATCATAATGAGGCTTTCAAATTTTAGCTTTGGACATCAACTTCTCGGACACCTGTATAATAAAACTAGGTGATCCTGCCCACTTCGCTAGGTGAATTTTAAAAGGAAATATATTAATGAAGGAATGTTGGAATTCGAAAAATAAGTAGCCATAACCCATCTAGGATAAATTTCGCATCCAATGTGATAGTTTATGTCAATATGATCAGTGATTTAGGCGTGACTGAACCTCAAACAAAGATCATTTTCATTATATATATATATATATATAGATGGGATCAATAAGGAGATACAATATTTTTAATGGTTCATCAAGAAGGTATTTGTCCCAACAGCAAACAGGGTCAGCAATACTTATGCATAATATGGGTATACCACCCACTATTAATTGAGACCCATGCTGACTGATAACTGACATAAAAAGTATGAAAGTGTAACAAACTTACATTCACATTAATAATATTTGTAGGGATTTTTTTAGGATAGAGGCACAACAATACAAACTTAAAAAATATTTATTGGTATGTATTTAGATCTCAAAGAAATTTAAATAAATGATATTTGATTCGTTTAAAAAGGAAACCATCCATGTACACATGTGTTGACTGCTACTATAAGGGCCATAATATTTATTATTCAAGTGTAAGTGTATGTACAACGAACAAAATAGTGAACATATATATATATATTTATATGTTCTCAGTTATCACCCAAGAACTTTCTTAAACTTATAGAACATTCCAAGTTTGCAGCTTTTTACAGAGAAATAGCCACCTCCTAGTATTCAAGTGAGCATGATCATTGTTTATAAATTTTAGACAAAAATATTTGGATATCTGTAAGTTTCTGTGTTGACTGAATGAACTCAATAATCACAGTTTATTTTACTACATATCCACATTTCTTAATTATGATTTAATGGATTGTATGTACTATGTTGTTATATAATCTTACGGCCATTCCCAATATACTATCTACAGATAGAGATAAATTACTACCTTTGACTGTCAGTAATTAGCTGTCAATAATCTGAAGGTGTCCCAATATACCAGATAAGTCATTCTTATCGCCTTATATTGGGACATGTGAATTGCAATTCCCATACAAACATGATAGACAGTGTGTATGGATAAGGTTACAGTCGATAAATATATTGGGACAGAAAAGTCAATGATAGTTACGATTTTTATCACAAGTAAGAGATAGACTGAATATTGGGAACGGCTGTTAATACACAAATAATTTTAAATTTTTCTTATGGGTGGCCGAGAAGTTGACTTCCAAAGCTAAAATTTGAATTTGGCTCATTTTATTGGCCAATGTTCTGGGAAGTTTTTAAAAATAGTTAGAAGCCATAGGCTTTTTTCTTTTTATTTTATTTTTGATACCTTGAACATTTTCATCAATTTAGCTGGAGCAGTTATCTTGACCTTACAACTCAATTCTAAACTAGTTCCGCATTGTCTAAACTATTCACAGTTTCTTATGTGGTTATTGCAACCGTAGTTAATAATTATCAACAATAAAATTAACTAAAAGTGTTCAAAAAAATTAGAAAAATATCCTTAACCACAATTAGGTGAAAAAAGTGGATAAAAAAAGGGAATGAAATTATTGTCTCCTAAACTACACAAAATCGTAGAACATACATAGGGGTGATTCGGATTCTCATCACCATGAGGCTTTCAAATTTTAGCTTTGGACATCAACTTCTCGGACACCTGTATAATAAAACTAGGTGATCCTGCCCACTTCGCTAGGTGAATTTTAAAAGGAAATATATTAATGAAGGAATGTTGGAATTCGAAAAATAAGTAGCCATAACCCATCTAGGATAAATTTCGCATCCAATGTGATAGTTTATGTCAATATGATCAGTGATTTAGGCGTGACTGAACCTCAAACAAAGATCATTTTCATTATATATATATATAGATGGGATCAATAAGGAGATACAATATTTTTAATGGTTCATTAAGAAGGTATTTGTCCCAACAGCAAACAGGGTCAGCAATACTTATGCATAATATGGGTATACCACCCACTATTAATTGAGACCCATGCTGACTGATAACTGACATAAAAAGGAGGTAAATGGAGTAGAAATTTATCTATAATCAACATAATTACCACATATATACATAGTGAAATATTAAAATGAATTAGATTCAGAGGATATCATTTATTTTAGCAGTTGTAGTCTTCCGAGAAGAATGTAAATTATGCCTGTTTAGATGTTGTTAAGTATGTTTGCGATTTAAAACTGTGTGTAAGATTGTGGATACTCATATCTTGATGGCAATAAATTGAACCAGAAACATGGATCATGATCACTAATATTGTTGAATTTGGGCCACAAGTATATACTGGCAATACTCCTTGAATTCAAGAAGTAATTCATTACATTGAGTAATGATTAACATTAATGTGGAACAATAACACAGAATTTTAGAAAGTTGTTATGGGAATGCCAAGGTTCATTGAAACAGTAAAGGTAATAAATATAAAATAAACAAAACTGAAATGTTTCGTATATAACAGTGTTAAAAAATATTTCAAATGATAGAAGAGATTTACATGCAGAATGCTGAAGTTAACCTGTCACAAAGTGAAAGTACCCATGGTACTATTGTAGCAGCATCTTGAGTCACTTTTACATAATAATAAGTAACAAACATAAGCCCAAAATAAATCTTATGTAATGTTTTTTAATTTAAAAAAAATTAACACAACAAAAAACATGGAGTACAGTGTAAATATGTTAATTTTATGAATAATTAAAATCAAGGGTTTTCTAGTGAATATATAAATTTTAATAAAAATATACCACTTTGTATAATAGTGAAACTTCTAGAAACAGTTAAAAAATAATGGATGAAAAGAAATAGAATTAAAGAGTAATTTAACAGAGGAATTGACAATAATAATGTAACACTACTCACCACAGCCAGGGTCTCACAGCGAGTGCCTGTTTTTCTAATCTTTATCTTTAATTTTGTACTCGTGTCCACTATCTGACTTTGATATGTGGCAGTACACTCAGACTTTTTAGACTTTTTCTTGCTACGAGAACTACACAGGTTCAGCATTGAACGGGGCTTTCCACTACAAGGTATCACAACATGTCTCCTATGCTCCTTAGCAGAGTTCCTAGATTTACTTTTTTTAGATGATAATTGACTAAGTTCATGGCTGTAGGGCTTGCCACTCTGTCTCGGTAAAACTCGTAACTTAACACTACTCTTAAGCACTTCATCTTCAGAACTTTCACTTTCATCCAACTCCTCTTCATCTTCCTGACACTCACTACTGCTCACTAAGTTCAAGTTTTTCCCACCTTTAACTTTTGAAACTATACTGTTATTTTTATGAGGTCGGCTGTGGGATTTATGTGATTTTTTTTTCCTCTTCCGCTCAGTAGGAAGATACCCATTCAATGTTGATTGGCTAGAGTCATGTCTAGAACTCTTGTGCCGTTTTCGGTGAGATGGTGGAGATTTTATTGTCCCGTTCATTGTTTGTAATTTTTGATGTGCTATTTCGTCTATACTCTGTTCGAAGTCCGTCTCTAACTTCACAAAAGAGGCACCCTCGACCTGGTCATCTTCGACGTCCTCGTCGGAATCGGTGGCGGAGTTTTGTAAACAATCATCAGGAAATAGGTCTTTTCGGACTGAAAGTCTCATCGAGGGTTCGGCTGCATCGTAGCTGCCGTTTAGGGGACTAGAACAGTTCGACATTCCGTTCCGTCTCCCAATCCCTTACGAATCACTTCTTACAGGCCGCGCACCGTCACCCATCTATCGCGAAGTAAACAATCAGTTTGACACATCACATTTTCACTTTTGACCAAGATGTACACAATAATCCTAAATAAGTACCAAGTTTGATAGTCGATGCTAGACGATTTAGCCATTACTTTCCCTAGAACGCACTTCTGGATACAATCTAAAGCATCCTTTTTGATTTACGTATTCACATTTTAGGTCATCCATGTTCATGTAACGTTGTGATTGCGAAAAACAAAGTACTAATCATTTTCGCGGACACTATCACATAAGCAAAACCATAAATATGTAATAAGTGCACAAACACTTAATCACAATCCTAAAATTAAAACTATTTTAATCTTAATAGTGTTGACGAAAACACTTGACCTTGTTTTTAAAAGCTTAAATAAGTTTCAAATTTTAGTCAACAGATGCAGACATTGTCACAAAGGTTGCTCTTGATTGTATTGTAGGTACATCATTGAATTCATTGATAGCAATCATTTTTCATAAAAGCAGAATAGTTTAACAAAAACAAAGTATAGTTGCACAGACGTCATAAATTTTATATACTTTCAAGCCTGCTTCGAATCTATAAAATATGAAATAGCTTTCAATTACTTATGTTCATAGTGAAAACATTATTAAAAAATTAAGTAGGTATCTCAATTTCATTCTATTTAATAAATCCATATATTTTTTTAATAACGAGACGTCTGTACAAAACATATAAATTCGTTATTTCCTTCCAATCACCACAACATAGAGAAAGTATCCATAAAGCAAAATTACCTACGTTATAAATATTCGATCAAGTTTCAAGAATTTAATAAATATTGCCATAATACTTTGTCGAATTGTAATATTAGTCTGTGATTTGTAAGGCCTCGTCGCGGATTTTTAAGCGGAATTTTCTAGTGGATTACTATTAGTATGTATGTATATGGTTAACCATAAACTTAATATAATATACATAAAACTCTCCTAATTACGTGGAGACTGAATGTTCATGTGTGCTAGTTTTCAGCTCACATGAGTTTGTGAAGTGACAACGACGTCAATGCTTTATCGATGGCAAAAATTCAGTAATAATCTAATTGGATTGGAAGTTTTTGTATGTATTCTTTGTATTTTGATTTCATTTGATGCAAATTAAAAAAGAACATTATTATAACAATAATTATAAAAAATGCTAACGTATCTATGTTAGTCCCAGGCTGTCCGAACACTTAAATATTCAGCTGTGGAGTAGTAGGATTTACGACAGAGCTATTTTTTTATATTTATTTATTTTTTCAATTTATTTATGGATGATGCCTGAACAGTGGCTGGGACTATATTATAAAAGTATATACATTTACCCTTAAAGCATGTATAATGTAACTCAGGAAGCCTTCTAGAATTAGCTACAAGCAATCCCTTATTTCTAGTGTTTAATGAAAATAACTATTAAGAGCAAAAATGTGACGATTTTTGTGAGCGTGTATTAAATTTTCACAAATGACTAACAATGAACAGTCATTACATTTATTTCTTAAAAATTTTCTTGGAGAAACTGTCTATAAAGAAGCTGGTATATACACGATAGCACGAATAGCTCTCTTTTGCAGAGCAAACACCTATATCAATGTCAGCATTATGAACCCACAGTAAAACACCGTACGTCATGACGCTGTGAAAATACCTGAAGAACACTTATGTAGCGGTCGCAACATTCGTGTACTCTAATCATTCTAACTCGTGTTCTCTAATCTTTCTAACTTCGTTTGCCGCAGCGCTGAGTCTATCTGCTAGTTTGGCATTATGTGGACCCCACTGAAGCTTTTTATCTTACGTGATACCCAGAAGTCCTTAGTGTCCACAACTTCCAATCTCTGGTCATTTATAAGTACGTTGGTTTCTACTTCCGCTGTGTTTTGTGTAATAAACCGTAAACACTTTGTTTTTATACTGTTTAAATGCAGATTATTCGTCTCAAACCAACACACTATCTTTGGGAGTGCATTGTTTAATGTTTACCTCGATCGACTAGAACACTAAAATTAAAACGCAGTCCAATTTGACAGGATACTAATGTACACGAAATAGTTTCATGGTCTTCATCTTTTCCGTCTTTTACCCTCATATAGGTTTTTATGTAAGGATAGTTATCTCACTTTCACACAGGCGTCGTCTATTACACTAGTATACAAAGTTTATGGTTTCAACAAGCACTGGGGTAAAAAATCCGAGTGATTTGAGTCATTTTGTAGTGTGTAGCTACTCAGCTCTCAGCTGAGACGTATGAAAATGGAACTACAGAACATACAAATTTTTCCTATATAATTATGCGGTGCCAAAAGATGTCACCAATACTGTAGGATGAAAAATGATTATTATTTCTTACTACTATTAGCGGACGAAAATAGGCCAGTTTAAAAGTTAAAAACAGAATTTTTTAAAAATAGTCTGATATTTTCCGTCCATATTATTAATACAACTTATGTCAACAAAAAAGACGATGAAATAAAATAAAGCAGATTAATTGATAGTAGATGTGTATCCATCCATCTATATAATATATTCTTATAATATGATCATTATGTCATTTATTAATAATTTCTTTGAAGATCGAGGTCGTCGTGTTGGTTGACGGAAAAGATTGTAACCTACAAACAAAACGGAAACTCTATGAAAGACACGATACTATTTCCATCCTTTTTATTATCTATAGTGTAATTGTATGTTGTGATTTCATTCAAACACGGTATAACACGTGCCAATTAAGAAACGAATTGAAAATGGCAGCCATTAACGGTCTCTCACTCGCACTTGTAACATCACTTATCTGCCATCCTTATTTCGCTGTTAGACCGACGTGTATCTCCGCCATTGTAGATTTGTTTCATTATTGTGACGGGTTATATTTTTATTTTGTCCTATCCACATAAATACTTTATCCAAGCTCAAAATCTTGTCAAACCAAATCTTATTCTGAAAGCGCGGGAAACGTTGAATCGATTGGTCGTTTTTTCTTTCGCTGAATTTTCATTTTTGATTTTATCAGTATTATTATAGTTTATTAGTGTAAATTGTATGTATATTTTGTGTTAATATAATAATAGGTTTAGTGTTTAGCTAGAGTTCAGGTAAGTTTTTATGTATAATATCATAATATGAACAAGAGCAATAACAATATCACAATAAGAACAAGCCGCCTGACTTGACCGCCCCGGGGGCTGAGATAGTTCCCCCGGCGGCTAATTTTATTACCGTATTGACAACTAATGATTCGGAAATGGACACGGATAGTTCTATTTCCAAGCGTACAATCGCAAAAGATCTCATTTTTTTTATGGAATAGGAGGACAAACGAGCGTACGGGTCACCTGGTGTTAAGTGATCACCGCCGCCCACACTCTCCTGCAACACCAGAGGAATCACCAGAGCGTTGCCGGCCTTTAAGGAAGGTGTACGCGCTTTTCTTGAAGGTACCCATTTACATAAAATTTGCAAAACCTGTAATATGAAATAGAGGAAGCACGCTCAAGCAGTGAAATTAGTGATACTTCAATAGAATTTACTAATAAACCTTTAGAAACATCTAATATCACTAGTGAAAATAATCCAATAATTCCAACAATATTGGTTCAGATCTCAAAGCTTCTATTGGAAGGATAAAGTACAACAAAAATGACATAGCTTCATTTATTGTGCACGTACAAAGAGAAATAAATTCACCAAATGACAGTACCACTCTACATCTTGTTTCATTTGGCAGGTTTCTTAAAAAAAAGTAAATTGAAGTCCTATAAGGCTAACATGTTAAAACAATATAAAAAGACAAATGAATTCCACAAATCATTACAAGCTACAATACAGTCACTTCAATATAATCACTAAAATACAATATAGGTATAATATATTTTGTCAATGCGTTTTTTATTATAAATTCTACTAATCAGAGCGTCAGGTTTCTCTTAAATTGTGCTACTGTATCTCCAAAAACATCTATAGATCGCTTGTTTCAAATTATAGTGTTGTATTGACGCAACAGCCTATTCAGTGGGGAGTTAAATCCGAGATTAGAGTTTGCTCGATCAGGCATAAACGGCTTAGAGACTGACTGTTTGGCGATTAAATAAAACAACTGCTTGACTGTGAGGAATATGTGGAAGATATATGGAAGATATGATTTATTAAAAAGTTACACGATATATATACAAAATCCTTAAAACTAGTTACCCAATTACAATCGTTACTTAAAAAATATTTACAAGTTCAGAAAATACACACCAATACTAGAGCTTACATTTTAACCAATAGTAAAACGTTTCATTCAATAAGATTTGAGAATAATATTATGTGTTCTATCACGCTCTAAAACTAATGCTATCGCAGTTTGTGTAAACTCGCGTCGAACCTCGATCATACGATGTCAATGAGCATTCCGCACCTACGTTATTGCTCAGTGATTAAAATTGCATGAATAGCGATCGACGCCCGAGTCCCGACGCTTCATTCGAGGACGCTCGGCCTTGCTGTGCGGTTGTGTAACGCGGAGCATATGACTGATCACGTGAGTATATCTGCGATCGTCGAGAGAAAGTACGATGCTTGAAACTTCACTGAGATGACTAAACTGGTGATCCGTATGATTCTATGAGTTGATGTACAGCATTATGAAATGGTTCTTATCAGAGCTAATATTACGTTATACAAAATAAAATATTCTTATCAGAGCTAATACTACGTTATATAAAATAAAATGTTCTTGTCAGAACGAATCTTTCGGCATACGCTTATTACAGTTATTATGCACGATTACTATTTCTACGATCTATAATGCTACGTTACAAGTTAGGTATTAGACATTTGTATTAATTGATATTATTGGTTGTAGGTACAGCTACAACGGTTTATATTTTGCCAGTTCAGGTGCTCTAGTTGGCATGTGAATATTTATCTCGTTCAATACTACTACTACTACGGGCAATCCAACATCCCATTAATGATTTTATATAAAAATATCTGTTCATCGATTTGCCTACGATCCTCCAAGGATATCATTTTATAATTTGCTAGCCTGCTACTAGCTGTCGAGATGTCTATTTGTTATAATAAGGGTTCCAAACAACAGAACAATACTCAAGGCAACTTCTCACCAGCGCATTATATAGCACAATCATTGTTTCAGAATTTTTGAATTCCTTGGTATTCCGCAGAACAAACCCGAGCATCTTAAAAGCCTTGGAAGTAATGTTACTAATGTGATGGTCAAATCTTAGGTTGCTATCCAAAATCACTCCAAGATCCGGAATCTGCTCAACTTGCTTAAGAGTTGTATCACTTAGTTTGTACACTATAATATCTTAACAGCTATTTAGCCTTTTTCTGGAAAATCTCAGATGAAAACATTTCTCAGCATTTAATACCATAAGGTTACATTTACCCCAGTAAGCTAATCTATTTAAATCCTCTTGAAGCTTTTCAGAGTCGCTAATAGAATTCACACATCTGGCAATTTTTAAATCGTCCGCAAATAAATAACATTCTGAATGATGGATATTTGTACACAGGTCATTAATAAACAAATTAAATAAAACAGGACCCAGATGGGAGCCTTGTGGTACACCAGTTGTCATTGGATATGTGGATGAGTTGAATCCATTTACTGCCACTATACCAGATCTATTTGCAAGGTATGAACTGAACCATCTAAGAAGGCTATTTCCGATTCCCGACGCAGCAAGTTTTTCGGTTGAGATTTAATGGTTAACTCGATCGAACGCCATGCTGAAAACGGTGTATATGACGTCCACAGAAGATCTAGAGTCTACGATTTTAGAAATGCTTTCAACAAAAGATACCAAATTAGTAGCGGTAGACTTATTCGCCAAGAAACCGTGCTGATTAGTAGTTATAATATGTCTTAAATGCCATGTGAGTACTTTGCAAACTAATTTTTCAAATACTACTAAACTACCTAATACCGGTAATATTGAGATTGGCCTATAGTTACTTACCATTTCCCTGCCACCTGATTAGTAGATTGGTACTACGCGGGCTTACTTCCATCGTAACGGGAAGACACCGCAAGTTAAGGATTTATTATAGATTTTTTCCAGTGGATATGATAAGGGTTCTGCACACTTGACAATGAATAATGCTGGTATGTTATCACAGCCTGCTCCTTTGTATATATTTAATCCCTTTAAAAGTTTAGTTATATCTTCACGGAAAATTTGACATGATAATAAAGTATTACAATGAACTGCATTGTCCCGTCTAGGATAACTATGAGTAGCAACATACTTATAGATTTAGGAGAAGTTGGAAGCAAACAAATCACAGATTGCTTTACCATTCGACGCTGATTTATCATTCAAAAACATTTCGCTGGTATACGCTTTTTTATTTTTATTTCTAGTTTTGACGTGTGACCAAAAGATTTTTGGATTGTGCTTCAAAGATTCCTCAAGCCATAAGTTCATTATGTAGCTGAAAATTAAATTCCTTTTAAAACTTTGGATGGATGAAAATGGTCTCAGCATTTCACCTCTCAAAAGTTCGATAGTTATCTTCACGCGTCAACGTTTACATCCTCCAATTTCCATATTTTACGATAATCGTCGAATACCAGCTAATAACCATGTCAATCCCAAGTTTTTGGGACTCGTTTTAGATTCAAAACTGACAGGAATGGCTCATTGTGAATACGTAGTTACTAAATGTGAAAAGCGTCTTAATTTAATGAGATGCCTCTCTGGTGTTTGGTGGGGTGCACATCCGATTTCCCTGAAGCTACTTTACAATGCTACAGTACGGAGTATCCTTGATTACGGAACCTTCTTGTTAGAGCCCTGTTATTTAGCAGGTCTAAGAAAACTAGATTCTATCCAATCAAAAGCTATGAGAATAATAACTGGATCCTTGAAATCTAGTCCTTCGAATGCATTACAAGTAGAGTGTAACGAACCCCCGCTTTATTTAAGGCGCCAGTTTTTGTCTGATCGTCTGTTTTTTCGTGTTTTACAATTTTCGAATAGCCCCTTAATAACCAAATTAAATACTCTCACGGATCTCATTGAATCATCAAGTTATTGGAATAACAAGCCACTCCCTTGTTTGGTAAAAAGTTATGAGTAAAAATTGATTCACTACCCGATACATCGATCTCCGAAGCTTGATTTATTTAAATGTAAATATGCAGCCTTATCTACCATTCCGACTGTTCATTATCTTGCAATTATTGAAAAATATAATGCCAATAATTATTTTAATGCTGTTGTTAAAGAAAACTGGCCAGGATGGCATCATATTTATACCGATGCGTCAAAACACAAGTCAGAAGATTTTGTAGGAGTAGAAGTTTATCAAGCCCAATATAATATTGTTCAAAAAATAAAATGCCCATCTAACACGTCAGTTTTTACTGCTAAATGTCTTGGCATCGCCAAAGCATTAGAATATGTCTTACTTTGTGAACTTAATAATAGTTTAATTTTATGTGATTCCAAGAGTGCTTTACGGGCTCTTTTGCGATATCCCTTCAAATCAAAATCATTTTTTCATATTATAGCAGACATTAGAAGTAATCTTTGCGAGTGTTCAACAAAAGGTCTTTCAGTCACTTTTGTCTGGATACCTAGCCACTGTGGCATAATAGACAACGAAACAGCCGACACACTTGCAAATGAAGCTGTGGTGTGTGGTGACAAATTCCCCTTTAAACTATATATTATAGATAGTCCACAATGTGAATGCGGACATGACTTTGGGGATCTGGATCAATTATTCTTTTCCTGTCCTAAATATGACCGAACTTCCTTTTTAGATAGTTTGATATCCATTCGTCCCCACTTCTATAAAAACCCTCCTGACTTATCTTGATCCTATATTGTATAGTATACTTTCTAGATATATTTATAGCAATAATATTAAATTGTAAATAATGTATCATCTATTTTTTTTTGTTTATATTTATTTACCATAACATTTATCTTAACCATATCAAATATCAAAATTCTCGTGTTGTACATTTTTGTAACGTGATTCGTTTCCCTACCTTATAATAAATAAAAACACTTTGAAGTAGAACATACAAGAAAATTTGAAATGTGAATCGATGAAAGAAAACTTGAAGCTGGAGGATGCATGGAAAGCCAAAGTCTCCAAAAAGGAGTGAAATTAAAAAAAAATCTTATTCTGGATACTTTAGTCATTGTCATTTGTCAGTGTCACTCATAACGTCATGTACATATTGACGGACCGAATTATTCAGCAGAATCTACTCTACGAGCTTAATTCGAACTAGTATTATTTCTAGTATTTATTCTAGATGGCGCTGTATTGAACTTTCAATTTTATATTTATAATCTAAATTATTCACTTCTGCAATACAAAGTACTGTAACTCCTTTGTTTGTTTAGCATAATTTTCAAATTTGGGCAATTTTGTTCATAAGTAAATAATTGATTTACATGGTTACCTACTGAGTAAGTAGTTTGAAATTACGAAGTGCTGTATCCAACTATCCAGTATCGTGAGCTCGGGGCTATCTGATTGTTCATGACGATTGACGTGTTTCGTTTATTGTACGATAATGATAACCTACGCGCTCTTTCAGAACCGCTAATAAATAAACTGGTGAGTCATATTTAAATTTATTTGCTGTATTGATGATCTCATATGGTATCGTAGGTATGTTATGTTTAGGTGTAAAACTGTTTGTCATGGCCAGTGAGGTCTTTCAATATTGATTATTGACTGCAATATTTAAATGTAATCTAAATATTTAATCGATATATTTTAAAACTGGTAAGGAGACAGTCTATCTCACGCCCTGTGCGTTCAGTACCCTGAAGATCGCAAATAATTCTAATAATTAATAAAAATAGGGAATAAAATTTTTGAATGTCTGCTCCTCTGTTGTTCATTGCTATGCCTTACGAGGTGCTATGATAATTTAGTACTTCAATTTTGTTTAGTAACTAAGTAACGCAATTAAAATAAATAAACATAACGTTAATTATTAATTCTGGTTGTACTATGGTGATTATAAGCAAATTGCAGTAGTATGAACGTATAATATAATAATACACAATGAGAAGTTTGATTTTGATTATAAATTATTATTGCTTAATAAAATAGTTCATCAAATGAAATCAAAAATAAATAAGTAAGCCTATTTAAAAATTATTTTTTAAAAAAATCAGTAAAATAAAAACTTTACTTTGCTATTAGGCCCTATCAGCTTCTTTTTCAGGTGGTATACCATATCATAATATGGTATACCACCTGAAAAAGACCATACATATACACACCATAGATACCACCTACCATACAATAATACAGAAATATATAGTAAATTGAAAGACCATCCTAATTTGAAACACATTTAATATTTCTTTCTAATGAAACAGCAAGTAACCACAGAGTAATTAAAAAAGTAGCTACTTAATTAAAAATACAATGATAATAGACATTGCCCATAATTTTAGTATGTAACAATCAAGGTGTACTCTAAACTATATCTCTCTCTCTAAATATGTATATAAGTAGACACAAACTAAGTTAATTGTGTAAAATCAATTAGGTATAGGAGTTGCATCCCAACCAAGAAAGCTTCAAATTTCTTTTTTCTATTTACCTAAATTCATATTAAACTTTACTAGGTACTTATAATTAATTTGGTTAAATAGTTAATAAATACTTGGTTAAATAGGCAGAGAGACAATTCACTTCATCTCATCTTTGTCATATTGTCTTGGAAACGACACCCATGGAAGCTCATTCCACAGAGTGGTTGTGTGTGAAATTTCCTTGAAATTCTCACTGTAGAGGGAGTCCAGATCCAGATGGTGGGGATGATATCCTAATTTGGGTCTGTCATGTGAAGGTGTAATTTGGCAGCAGGAATTAGGTGAAATAGCTCTTCAGAACATTCCCCGTGATAATTGTGATAGAAGACGACATCTCTACGGAATGCCAGGTGATTTAGCCATTCACAGAGTACTGGGCTCCGAAAATTCGAGCAGCTCTGTGTTGCACGGGGTCAAATGGTTGGAGCTATCAGCAATTCTCCATATGTGGCCAGACCTGCGCTTTAGAACGCTAGAATGTGAGCTGGCTTGGTGTATTGCCTATTTATACTCTATTTATGACACCCAGCGTCTTCGAAGCCAATTTGGCTTTGCCTTCCAGTTGACTGCGGAATTGGCATTAGCTCAAGATTTCGAAACCCAGTATTCCTATATACTAGACGACGCATTAAGGGATGTGTTTGCGGGGAGCGGTGATACGACAAATGGTGTTTTTTTTTTTATGGTAAACACGCAAACTAGTCTTCTGGGGATTAAATTGAATAAGGTTCATTTCACCCCATTCCGCGACCTTCTCGAGAGAAGACGGCATGAGGCAACAAATGCTCAATTATCTGCCCCGGGTATGTTAAATATCATGTATCGCTCGGTGGAGATATCTCCGTGTCCATAAGATAACACAAGGCTGGCTGCGCAGTCTCACGGTGGTGGTGGACGCCGTTTAAATTCCCCTAATGTTGTAAAAGTCTGCCGTGGTGTTAAAGCCTCGTTTGTCCTCGGACATGCGCGGTTCTGTGCCCTCTTCAGAATACGGTGAGCGGGCCGATTCTCCGACTCTGGTAGAACCGCTGGGGTAAAATCTCTTTGAGAGCCGCTGACATATTCTGGGCGAAGAACAAAGGGGATGGGCTCCGATCCTCGATACTAACCTGTGCGAAACATAGCTACTTCACGTCGGTATTCTGCGCGAGTGTGGTAATAAGTAACCCTGACGAGCCTGGCCCGATTATGCTGACGTCATAAGACGGCAATGTCACTCTCCTACTTAAAAGCCCTTAGTTGCCTCTTACGACGCCCTTGGTCCTGGGCCAGCACAGGGCCTTACGCTTAAGGCAAGTAATAAATTGAATTATCTAATGCAAAATCAAATGCAAATGAATTAAACAGCAATCCTACCAGAATACCAGCTTTCTGTCTGACTAAATTTGTTTTTCCAGCTAGGAAAAGGATAACCTGAATGATTTTGTTCACATTTTCGTAGATTTCAACTTTGTGCATGGAAACCTAGTTCATTTACTAAAATATAGGTAGACTTAATCACTCGTCACAACATGAGTTATTTTGCAGTGAAAACTCTCAAAATTGGTCAAGCAATTACATTGATTAGTCAGAACAAAAAGTCTGTCAAAAATTTCTTTCTAAAGCATTTTGTTATAAGTGTGGTGTACACTGTTCATTGATATTACGCCTGAAATAAAAAGTTGTTGTTTTAGTATTATTAAGAAAGACACTACCAAGTTTATTTAAAAACTAGTTGACCCGACAGACGTTGTTCTGTATATAATAAATAAAATAATGTTTTTATATGAATTTGTCAATAATATATCATAACATCAAAAATTACTTCGTAAAATATGCACCCTGCTGTCGTAATGAAATTGTTTCACAACAGAACTGTCAAACCGTGCGTCAATAAATTCTCTCATAGAAATTATGTATGGACACATCAAAGGAAAAACAAATTTGTTGTTTTTATTTAATTTAGCAGCATTTTCCTATTTATTCGCCTTTTAAACCTTCCCTGGACTTCCACAAATAATTCAAGACCTAAATTGGCTAAATCGGTCCAGCCGTTCTCGAGTTTTAGCGAGACTAACGAACAGCAATTCATTTTTATATATATAGTATTTAAAATAAGTAATATTGTTACAGGTACCTCAAGAACAGTGAATAGCAGCGATCAGTGACATTCAGTGAGCCGTGCCCGGAACAGGTATTTGGATTGTGGTGTGTGATGTGCACGCATGTGAGTGGGGGTGTGGTGTGGTGGCGGTGATATCATCACCCAGTGATGGTGGTGATGAGGAGGCATGGTGGACGCGGCAGCGGAGCCCCCGCGCCGTGCATCCTTCAATGTTGCAGCCAGTCTTACCAAGTGAGTTTCAATCGTTATTTTATCCTTCCTTGTGCGGTTTTTCCGGGACGATACGACATGGGTACCTTCAAAAAAAGCGCGTACACCTTCCTTAAAGGCCGGCAACGCTCCTGTGATTCCTCTGGTGTTGCAAGAGATTGTGGGCGGCGGTGATCACTTAACAACAGGTGACCCGTACGCTCGTTTGTCCTCCTATTCCATAAAAAAAAATTGCGCCAGCACTATTAAAGTGCGTACACACCTTTTTATATCAAAATGTCAAGTTGGATATTGTATCCCGTAGCAAGAATTAGGAGGTAAAAAGCCCACGATTATAATGATACCACTCTTATTACAAGGTAATGCACCTTTCCAGAGAAAAAAGCACTCTTATAACCTAACCTCAAATTCTGACTTTTTAAGGATTGGGACATTTTTATGGGAATGAAAGAAAGCGAAACGGTTAGAATTCGGTTCTGGCACTCGCCGGCCGCTGCCGTGGCCCGTTACGCTCGGCTCGTGCGTTTACGTAATTTTTTACCTCATAGTTCGTGGCTACGGGATACTAAGTTTTAACCAAAATGTCACTTTAATGCATATTAAATGCAAGCAATCTCCACTTTAATATGTACTTAAATTGTCACGTAAATAAAATGTACGCGGCCGTCTGGCAGGGCTGCCCCTTATTCTTAGATAATGCAATGGGCTTCGTAATTTTTGTTAATTTTTTAATTGCTAAAATATCTGGCCTGTCCGTGGCAAGCAGTCGCTGTAAAAATCTTACGTAAAGTAGGTATGTAAAATATAATTTTCGAACATATTGGAGCCGTTGGTCTTTTCAATAAATAAGTAAATTAGTGGATGTAAATTCGTTAGTTTAGATTCAAATTTGTAATTTGGGTCACCGTTGTGTACACTGTACAATAAACTGACAGCTATTGGCGTTATTTTTGGATGTTATATCTTATTCTATATATTGTTTAAATGACCGCCTGAATAGTATTCGTAGCTACCCACTGTTTCTATTTTTTCTAATTCGACAAGCGGGAAAGTGCGAATACACTACTCGGGGGTGTTGAGACATTCGAATTCTACCCTCGTTCGGTACTCTGTTTCGTTCCCAGCACACACGGCCGCAGCATATTGTCCACCAATTGATATTTATTGCAGTGTTTCACATGCCGACACATCACTATTGACTGATTCTATTACTATATTGACCCCTGTATCTTTGTGCCGGTCAATCTGTTTGGCACTCCAGTTGTATAAACTAAAATGTGACAGCAGGCCATCACGGGACAATTTACGACGAACTAACATTTGACCCGACTTGAATATGTCATTCATCTCGTCTACTCGCTTACTGTATTTGTTTAATGTCAACTTCAAATAATTTATAATTTAAATGGCCTGATAGCGGACGCTCCATTCCCAATCTGTGACTTCATTAAGGAAGTTATTTTTATCATCGCAACCTTTTCCATACAATCGTCTTTTAACAATTCTTTTGAATTTCATAATACTTACGGAGCCCCGGGTTTAATCCTCACCCGCCACATACTAATATATGTTTTCGGTTTTCTAATTCTTCTTCAACCTTTATCTACCCAATACTGAGTAAAGGTCTCTTCCATATTAGACCATTTTGTGCGGTCCTGAGTTTTCCGTATCCAGTCCTTCCCAGCCGCTACCAACAAATCGTCCGTCCATCTTGCTGGCTGTCTCCCATCATTTCGAAACCCCTTTCGTGGTCTCTCCTCTAACAACTTTTTCCCCATCTTCCGTCAGACCTTACGACAAATGCCATATTTCCCACCACTTCCACTTCCTAGAGGCTATGGTTTTTGCTATGTCAGTTAGTCCCGTTCTCTTGCGGATTCGGTGTTTCCAGACGTGATCGCATAGAGAAATCCCCAACATAGCTCTTTCCATAGCCCTTTGGGAGATTTGTCGTCGGCGGACCGAGTCAGCGTCCAAGTCTCGGCTCCATAAATCATTATGTGTAGGATGCACTGTTCGAATGTGCGGCGGTTCGAGGTTTAAAGACACTCGTTTGTCCCTGAACACGTCGGAAAGTTTTCCGAAAGCCCCCCATCCCAACTGAATACGGTTTATCTCTCGTTCCTGTCAGCCTAATTCATATTAAGTATATAATTAATTCCTCTGATGTAACAAGCGAGTATGGGCTGCGGTGATCACTTACCATCAGGTGACCCTTATGCTCGTTTGTCTTCCTCTTCTCAAAAAAATACGTTTGTTTTGAATATTCTGGGATCATATTGTAAAAGCATTTTAGCGAGTAGTTAAGCATCATTAGTTTATGATTGTTCCTGGTGCTAACATTATGAATATGACAGTTTCTAGAAAGTTAGTTTATGTGCTTTTACATAACATTATCAGGAATATATTGAGAAGCAACAGTTAAAATGTTTATTTCTTTAAATTTTGCTCTAAATTATTTTTTAGGACCTAGGTTATAAATAGCGCGAATAGCCCTCTTCAGCAGCATAAAGATGGTACTAATATCGGCAGCAATGCCCCATGACAATATACCAAAGGGATTCATCATCATAATCATCATCAGCCGGAAGACGTCTACTGCTGGACAAATGCCTCCCCCAAAGATCTCCACAACGATCGGTCCTGCGCTGCCCACATACAACGTATTCTGGCGATCGTGGCCAGATTGTCGGTCCTTCTGTCGGGGGCCCACCACTATAGGGCTTAATACTATGAAAATAACTAAAGTAACTGGTCGCGCCGTATCTATGCCAGTTAATTGTCTAATCTTTTAAACCGCGTATACTGAATCAGGCATGTTTAGGCAAATATCTATATTTTACAGCTTTAGATTTCAACCGTGGTTACAGTCATTTCAAGAACCATTTCGTGGTTCTATTTCTTAATAGAGACGATTAATATAAAGAGTTGGAGGTCGGCAGTTCAGTCACTAGCACTTGCAGGCTGAACAAACATGTACACACTATAGGGACACTAATACCACCATGAATCTCGGATTTAGATCTTGTCACGAAGAGAACGAAACACCATCTGCGAGGACATGAACTCTTAGTAGAGTTAAGAAACTGTAGATATATGGTGTTGTGGTGCAAAGGACACAAAATGACCCAATAAACTTATCGACGGTAACCCACCTTATCGGTATACGCTGTCTGTCAATGGGAGGACGTATAGCTTACCAGCGATAGAAGTTTGTATGGAAATTGAAATTCACGCGTCCGAACATAAGGCGATAAGAATGACTAAGTGACAGTTTCAGATTATTGACAGCTTATTACTGACAGTAGAAGGTAGTAATTTACCTCTATCTGTAGATAGTATATTGGGAACCGCCGTTAGGGACTTCCATCCCATAGATTCTTAATACCGACATTGCAAACAATTCTGTGTATCAAGTGAGGTGAGCGGGCTCGGGGAACTGAATGCTCATTGGTCAGGTAACGATCACAACATACTGTAAACTATCGCTATTGGCTTTTGTCGATTTATATAAGATCTGTGTTCGAAGAGCGTTCGCCTACTTGCCATCACTGATGTCCCCTAACTTATCAGAATTGTTTGTCATTAGATTACAATATTTTACAAGCTTGTTTCAATGAATCGCCACACTAGTCTGAGACTGTATCGTAAAAAAGCACCTTAGTCCCGTTATGTTCGCGTTGCACTTTGACCAATATCTTTTATTATTAATTTTTCCAATCTATTTACATTATATCAAGTCCGCTTCTGACTGATTGCCTTATTGTATTACTCCTCGTGTAAAGTATAATAATAGCATTTAACCGTTCGGAGACGATATTGAAAAAGTCAAATGCCGCCAGCATCTTATGGTGACTGAGATGAAATGGAATCACATTTGATGACATCAAAACTTTCATTAATTATATATTATGTATAGACATAGTGAAATTTATTTAAGGAAAATATGGGTTGCACTCTGGGAATGCTGACAGATGTGAAAACTTCAACATTATCGCGGAACATTTTTGAATATTTTGGAATGGTTAGGGAATAATTTCGCACGAATTGCTTTATTTATCAGTATAAAAGTACTAGCAATTTAAGTGGTTAAATACAATATTCATTTATCGTACACAAAAATGACAATTTATCTTTAACACTTCAGAGCTATTATAATTATTTTACATTAATAAGTTCATCTCCCAGAAAAATCAACTTTCATCCATGATAAACTGTAAAAAGAATAATATCTCATCCACTGCCTGCCGCGTTTCAGACATTCTACTCGTATGTACAATATACATTGTCGCTAACATATTTAAATACCAATTTTTTTTTGTGTCTAACACTTATTAGTACTTTAAAGGGGTTTTATTTTCTAAACAAGAAGTGTAATTTTAATGTATTTGCTGAGCATGCGCATCGCGGCTCCTATTGGGTAAATGATCTGTGTATGAAGTTGATTGTGTGTAAGTTGAGCCGGGTACGCAGCAAGAGTATGAAATAATGGTAATGAGAACGATCTGTTTCGTCACGCTTGTTATCAGGGCCGCGCGCGCTTGTGTGAGTGATACCGTGCGCGTGTTTACGTCACGTGTATGGCGCGCGTGTGTGAGTGTAGCGGCGGTTCCAGGAACATCGAGCATGTTTCTCGGAAACGATTTATTGTCGCGCGCGGTTTCAGCAATGAATGAAACTGAAAAATATAACGCGTAAGGCGGCCGCGGTGCTGATAACGAGCTATCTTATCAAACTTGTGGGTTAATGTTGTGGAGTTTGACGCTCGTGTCGATGTTGTAGCCGGGAACTTAATATAATATTTGTCTGATGAAGCCGTGATCTAAGTTCGACAGGCAACTGTACTTATTATGAAATTTATAAAATCAGTAGAATGATAGTTTTTAGCCTCTTCATTTCATTCAATTCGGAGTACTGATTTAGATGACAATTGTCGTGGTCCAAGTTTTAAGGAATAACGAACAAAAACAGACATTTGCGGGTCACAGGTCACCCGTGGCTAAAAGATCACCGCTGTCGGAGGTATATTTCAACATTTCCCTGTGTTTCACCATTACATACATTATTACGACGGAATGTGGCCGTTAAGGAGAGTTTCTCTATATTCTGAGCGTGAACAGTAAAACATTAAAGACATAATATATATTTTTTATTTGTTCCCCGTAGCTTCCCGTTACCGTAGGTATAGACAATGGTGATATAAGTTATTTCTTTAATATGAGTAGCACTTAAGTAATCCATTTGTTTGCTCTTTGATAAATTTGGTACACAGTTTTATGCCTCGTATTTTCAAAGGTTTACTCGCCACCAAAGTTTGTCACTTGTTCGTTGTACGTGTCACATTTTCTTCTTACCCCAAGCAGACACGGCCATTCCAAAAGCATACCAATCTGTTCAGACTGCAGCAGGCTTCTACAGATGTGTGGATATGTGGTCCTAAACACGTGCTATGGCGTTTCTTCCAGAAAATAGGGCTTTGTTCAAAGGAATGGTTCCGATCTTTATCTAGTTTGTGGTTTCGGGTTGCGGTGTTTGCCTGCATCCTTCGTTCGTACAAGTGAAACACATGTCGAAGTGCTTTACTCATACTTAGCTGAACTAACGCTAATGATCATTTATAACATGTTAATAATCTACCAGTTTGGAGGATAAATTGCTGGACAAATCTAAAGATTTCCTGAAATTTCATCAAAATCAGTCCAAACGTTGTGGAGTCCATAAAAAAGGTATAAAAGGCATTAATTAGGTCGCCGTAGCTAGTGAAATAACTGGGCAAATGAGAAGTATAATCTTATGTCTGAAATGTGACCAGCGCAATTGTTGTGCCGCTGAGAATTTTTTGGGGTTTTTCAAGAATCCTAAGCGGGAGTGCATTGTAATGGGCAGGACGTATCAATTACCACCAGCTGAACGTCCTGATCGTCTCATCCCTTATTTTCATAAAAAATAACTCGTGTTGAAAAGACTAAATTGATTCCTTTAGAATGCTGTCGGCGAGTGTTGCATTTTACGATAATTTGCACCTCCAACTCCACTTGGGTCCAACTAAGTGAGACGTACTCTGAGCTGGTCTTCAAGTCCGATCCTAAAGTCCAAGAGATTGTCCGTCCCTAGTTCATCATCTACCCCCCTTATTCATAATGGTCCGCTAACTTTAAACAGCCGCTAAGGAGTGTTTTTTCTCATTCCGACTTAGGTCAATAGAAGAAGACAGAGTGAGAATTAGCAATGCTTTAAGTTAGCAGACTATTATGAATAAGGGGGCTAGTGTTTGATTTTAGCATGCAATCAGGTCTTATTCTGTAGGCGACACTCCAATTCCGAATGTTGTCATGGAATTGATTGACTGTGTAGTGGTGGCATGTTTTTGTCATCAACGTATATGGACTTCCGGGTGTGAAGCATCTGGTTTTATAAAACAAGGCACCGGCCGTCGTAAGTCAAGGACGACATGGTTGCCTTAATCGTGACCCATTGTGCAGCCGTGTACCGTGTACGTGATCTCAACTTATATATTGTGATAGTGTATGCCTGCGGCTCTGTCCGCCCGCTAGTGACGCTGCTTTCAATCAATCACGTATAGTAATTTTGAGGTTATACCAGGCCTGTCGCACTCCGTCCCCTCATAAGATACATAATAGCTTTAAGGGTAAATGTATACACTTATATAATAAATCCCAGTAACTGTTGAGGCATTATCTATAAATAAATTTAAATATTTTATTAAAAAATGGCTCTGTCGTAAATCCTACTACGCTGAATATCTAAGTGATCCGACAGCCTGGGACTAGATTATGATTATTTATAGCAGTAGAAATGACAGTACAATATTGCATATATGATTAAAAATAGCGCAAAAAAAATGCTGACTCTTATCGTTACACTAATGTGCAGAACAGCTATGTCACGCTCTTTATTGCCATATCACTAGAACTTATCTCCTCCTCCCTGCGTCGTATTCCTCAGTACTGAGGGTCGTGACCACCCCTCTGTATCACTTTCTCACGTATGATCGCTCTCCATCTATTCCTGTCTCTGGCGGTATGAAAGGCATTGTGAACTGTAGAGTCGAGGGCGGAGCGGATCAGATCGGACCATCGTGTTGGACTGCGTCCACGAGGCCTCTTCCCATCTATTTTGCCGACCACAATGAGCCTCTCAAGGTTTCCATCGTCCTTCCTTGCGATGTGACCGAAGTATTCTAAAACTCTGCGCAGACATTCGGAAGACAATCGCGAGGAGATCCTGAGTTCACGCAGTATGGAGAGATTAGATCGAAATGCTGTCCAGGGGATACGGAGCATCTTTCTCCAGCACCACATCTCAAAGGCGTTAATGCGTTTGCGGTCTGCAGCTTTCAGTGTCCAAGTCTCAGCGCCGTACGAAAATATTGAGAAGACTAGGGTCCGTACCAGTTTGGTCTTAGTTTTGACGGAAATGTTGCGATCTCTCCAGATTCTTCCAAGCTGAGACATAGCGCTCTTCGCCATGCCAATTCTCCTGCGTACTTCCCTCTCGCACGAACCATCGTTACTTATGTTGGAACCCAGGTAGATAAAGTTATCCACCATTTCTAGGCCCAGCGCACCAGTTAGTTCCAATTTCCCAGATCTATCCACTTATCTACTACAATTTAATATTTTGTGTCGTTGAGTTAAACTGCCG
The DNA here is from genome assembly GCF_905404315.1 of Leptidea sinapis. Lineage (NCBI taxonomy): Eukaryota > Metazoa > Arthropoda > Insecta > Lepidoptera > Pieridae > Leptidea > Leptidea sinapis. The sequence continues at coordinate 10,837,290 of NC_066272.1, forward strand.
ACTGCAAAGTTGTCAATGCGTCGAATTACTTCTAGCAAGTAGTTGCCTGGTGAACGAGCTTTTATCTGCCAATCAGTTTATACAATGTGTCCCGGCATGTAGTAATGAAACTTTAGGAGTAGTAACTATTAACTATTTCATGGATGAAAATACCCCATACAGGGGGTCAATTCCAAAACCCTACCAGTCTGCAGCAACACTTATTTTTATCTTAAAAAAATTCACCTAAACTTGTGAAAAAACGACAGTTTAAGTTCTACATCCTATAGAGGTTCAAACTTGGTCTTATTTTATGGGCAAAGGTGTAGAGTAACTAATACTATAAGTAAAGGGGTCTATTTGATCAACAACAACTCTTAAACTATTAGACCGAGAGGAGTGATTCGTACATCAATTTGTTTTACTGATATTATTATAAAATTAGAAAAAGATTGGTTAATAAAGCGCCCAGATGTGCTCAAATACTGCAAAAAATAAACTTTCCCCCTTCGGCAATCACAAAAAAAAACAGTTATTTGCCAGGTTTAATTTATAGTATTACTCTACCTTTGCCCTTAAAAAAGACCAAATTTGAACCTCTACAGGATGTAGAACTTAAACTGTCGTTTTATCACAAGTTAAGGTATTTTTTTTAAGATAAAAATAAAAGTTGCTCCAGACTGGTAGGGTTTTGGAATTGACCCCCTATATGGGGTATTTCCGTCCATGAAATAGTTTATAGTTACTACTCCTATAGTTCTATTACTACATGCCGGGACACATTGTATATCAAATAGTTATTGATGCGTTACTTGAATATTGTGAAACATAATCTTAAAAACACGTTTTAATAGAAAGCTGAATGAAATGGAGGATGAACTAAAAATGGAGTATTTGTTTATATATAAATTCCAGTCCTTCTTTTTCGTACATATTTGTTATGATTGAAAACGAACCGTTGAACGAAACGAACGAGATTGACAACTGGTGATGAATATTGGATCACGTGCGACAAGAATGTTCGACACAAAGGTCGTGGTCAAAGGTCAAAACCAGGTTAACTCGTAATAAGGTGATGCTGTGTGAATGCCCACCATTCAGTGGAAGGGCATTGTTCATTAAAAAAAGCATTGAACGCCGGGCAGAACAATCGTTTCGGATACAGAAACACGCTATAGACCACACAAATTTTTAGCTACTTTACCTTGACTGGGAGGTGTTCATGCGATCTGCAACAGCAACCTACCAGTCTACCAGTGGGAGGCTCCTTTGCACAGGATGCCGGCTAGATTATGGGTACCACAACTGTGCCTACTTCTGCCGTGAGACAGTAATGTGTAAGCATTACTGTGTTTCGGTCTTAAGTAGAAATTATAAATAAGAATTAGAAATTTCGAGCGATTGCCAATTTCGTGGTCATCTGGAAGGCAAAGCCAAATTGGCTTCAAAGAAACTGGGCGTCATAATTAGAGCACGGCAATACTTCAAGCCGGCCCACATACTAGTGCTCTACCAAGCACAGGTCCGGCCACACATGGAGTATTGCTGTCATCTCTGGTCTGGCGCACCCCAGTATCAGCTCGATCCATCTGACCACGTGCAACGCAAAGCAGCTCGAATTGTCGGGGTCCCAGTGCTCCGTGAACGGCTGGATCACTTGGCGTTGCGTAGAGACGTCGCTTCATTGTGTGTCTTCTACCGCATTTATCACGGGGAGTGTTCCGAAGAGCTGTTTAACCTGATTCCTGCCGCCGAATTCCACCTTCGCACGACACGCCACAAGTTAGGATATCATCCTCACCATCTGGATGTGTGGCGGTCCTCCACAGTGCGGTTTTCAAGGAGCTTTCTTCTACGTACTACAAAGCTGTGGAATGAGCTTCCTTGTGCGGTGTTTCCGGGACGATACGACATGGGTACCTTCAAAAACAGCGCGTACACCTTCCTTAAAGGCCGACAACGCGGCGGTGATCACTTAACAACAGGTGACCCGTACGCTCGTTTGTCCTCCTATTCCATAAAAAAAAAGTAGTAGCACTGTAAATAAATATAAATAAACTGTGAAATAAAAAATGTATTCATTTTATATGAAACATCGTCTTGCTCGACTCGTCATCTCTCATTATAAATAGTAGTGAGTCAGTGAACTGGTTTATAAGTCCCTCAATAATACCTATATGTCTTTTGAAAAAAATTTGCTTCCTAACTGTCTTATAGTGTTAAAATGATCTCAATGGGTTAACAAAAATAATAATGCTCTGTGAAAAGAGTTCTAGAGTAGTCTGACATAAACAATAACACAAAAAATACATGTGACATCTATGCAATAGTTTGACTGTATCAAAACTATGGTTTGGTCTACTAACTTCCCAATAGATTGTATTTTCGCTCAATACATCTAATATATAAAATTCTCATGTCGCGGTGTTTGTAGTTAAACTCCTTCGAAACTTGACCGATTCTCATGAAATTTCGAGTGCATATTGGGTAGGTCTGAGAATCGGACAACATCTATTTTTTTCATACGAATTTTAATTTTATTTTTTTGACATTTTTTTTAAATTTGTTTGATTATGAGTCAGCATTAAAATACATGCAACTTAAAATTTTTTCCCATCTACGATCAACAGTTACTTTTGTATCGCGATTTTAATATCGGCAATACAACGTATGCTGGGTCAGCTAGTCTTAATATATATAAAGTCAGTGTCCTGATGTTTGTTTCCAGTGAACTAAACTAATGAACTAATTTTAATGGGGATTATTACTTCATGGAGTGCAGTTTAGACCAACTGGAGAGATATGATAGTTTTTATTTCGATTTGGGACCCATAATTATTTTCAATTCCAATATATGTTTTGTATGGACATATTTTCTATGAGAGAATTTATTGAAGCACGGTTTGACAGTTCTGCTGTGAAGAAATTTCATTTTAACAACAGGGAGCATATTTTACGAAATAATTCTTGATGTTATGAAATATTATTGACAAATTTATAAAAAAAACAATATTTTATATATTATGTACAATACAACGTCTGTAGGGTCAGCTAGTTTTATAATACATATTAGAAATTCATCCCTTTAACATTAAAAACAAATTTTAAATAATATTTTTTATTTTCACGGACATGGAGGTAATAATAGAGTACAGGGATATAGAGCTGTTAGTACATCATTTCCGTAGAGTCTCTTATATTGGGCATTTATTTAACTTTTATTTCATTTTAAGCAATTATAGACCAAGTTTGTATTCCCTTAATTACTATCTGCGATATACGAATCGTGTACATCTTATCACCACGGAAATTCCAAGTATAAGAAATGTTTTCTGCTTTATTGTGGTGGCTTTAAAAAAAAAAACACTATTTGACTCCCGAATTACTTTAATTTCTACACACAATTTAACACCGAACTAACTATAATGACCGAGTGTAGCCAACTCTCCGCTTTTATATATAACTTGTTCATAACAGTACGTAAAGAATATCGACTTAATCTTATTAACAACAGCATCACGGCATGCATTGTCGAATAATACTATTGCGACGTCCGGGCACTCCACATCAGATGAGTCAGCCCCGTCTGTCAGTCCTGACGGAGGCTGTTGGGAAACGTGCAACCGAGTGTATTAAACATATGAAATTGAGCATGATTTTATTTCTCATGTCGCCGGGTATCTCTATAATGAAGGATATCATTCAATTTGGAGAACTACATGATACATCCGCATCCGTGAGTCTACAGGTCCTACAGCAGTAAATGCACAAGCAGATCCCGTCAATGACCACTTGGCAATCGACTACTTTGAATAGATCCCCTCTGAAGTCCTAGTCTTCGATGGCTTCCACGAGCATGATGCCTATTTAGTTGCGTGTAGCGATATAATATTTAAGAAGAAAGCACTTTTTTCTTACAATTTTTTTTCTATAATATTAATAATTTGTTATGTTTTTAAAATGATCACTTCTGGGATTAATTACACAAAAAAAACTGAAAACAATTTTTTTTGAACGATGTGGGACTCGAATCCGCGACCTCTCGCGATCCGTGCGAGCACTCTTTCCAACAATGCCAACCGTTCGAACATAACAATTTGTTTAGATTTGCATTTTAGAGCGACATCTCAAGTCTATTTCCTAATATGCAAATATTGGGTTTGAGCAGACTATCAACTATCAAAACCATTCAAAAGCTTCATTTACGGCCGTTCCCAATCTACAGACAGAGATAAATTACTACCTTCTACCGTCAGTAATTAGCAGTCAATAATCTGAAGCTGTCCCAATATACCCGATAAGTCATTCATATCGCCTTATATTGGGACGCGTGAATTGAAATTTCCATACAAACTTCTATCGCTAGTAAGCTATATGTCGTGCTATTGACAGACAGCGTGTACGGATAAGGTGAGTTACCGTTAATAAGTTTATTGGGACAGAAAAGTCAACGATAGTTATGATTTTTATCTCAAGTATTATGACTGAATATTGGGAACGGCCGTTACTTGATCGAGGTGAGTAAAGTGATTTATATTTTTATATAAAACTATTTTTGGTATTATCTCACATGGAGCGTTTACTAAATCGTTTGTATTTCGTCGTCGGCCCGCTGTCGGCTATATTGGTCGGTGACGCGGGCGAGCGGGGGCCGCGGGGACTATTTCCGTCTGCCGGTCGGCCGCGGGCAGCGAGCACGTTTGGAAAATGTGTGATGACGTCATGGTCCTCCGCGATGTGGCGATGCCATCACCGCCGCCCGATCCCCACTTGCCAAAATATCGCAATCTATACTATTTTTATCTATGTTCATATAAATAAAGTTGAAGTGTCTGTTTACATACAATAATAACGCTAGTCTCGTAGAAGCGTACGTAATGGTTACCGACGCCACGATAACAACCCTAACCACTGTTCAGTATATCAATGGGAGGCTCCTTTGCACAGGATGCCGGATAGATTATTGGTACCACAACTGCACCTATTTCTGCAGTGAAGCAGCAATGTGTAAGCATTACAGTGTTTTGGTCTGAAGGGCGCCGAAGCTAGTGAAATTACTGGACAAATGAGACTGCCGCTCAGAGTTTTTGGGCTTTTGAAGAATCCTGAAAGGCACTGCATTATAATGGGCAGGACGTATCAATTATTATCAGTTGAACGTCCTGCTCTCGTCCCGTATTGGTATAAAAAAAACCCTAGCCCCTGTTCAGTTAATCCGTTTGATTGTGAAGTGGTGAATATGAAGAGAAGTTAAGTAAATGAAGTATCAAAGGTTTAATATGTAAATCCTGTTGCTATGCAGTACATATTTTTCATACAGTCTTACTCATATAGCAGTATTATATCAGACCCGCTGTCCTTACTGATGTTGATGCTATAAAATTCACGTTACTATAAAACCGGTTTCAATGTGTTGTACATGATGATAATGTGGTCTAATAATAACAGTGACTCAAAAAATTAAATTAAGTCAAGTTTGTCGCACTCCATTCTAAGTAGATACATAAAAAATAAGTGTTTCGCCTCTACCTTAGAGTAGACAGACCTCCAGTTGCCTAATCATCAGACGGAAAATGTTTTCAATGTGAAGTTTTCTCGAGAGTCCGGAAATTACGATTAAGCGATATGCATCGCACACACAAACGCAAATCCAATTTTGCTCATGTGTAAGCAAAAAACTTATTACGTGCTCACGCCGCAAAGTAAGGACAATCCCAGTTAGTAGATCGAATTGTTAGTAGGCCTTTGTGCATATTATATATGTCGTCATCATCAGCAGCCGGAAGACGTGCACTGCTGGACAAAGGCCTCCCCCAAAGATCTCCACGTTCGCTCCTCCGCTGCCCTCATCCAACCTTCTCCGGCGATCTTGACCAAATCGTTGGTCCATCTAGTGGGAGGCCTACCAACACTGCGTCTTCCGGTACGCGGTCGTCATTCGAAGACTTTTCTGCCCCACCGGCCATCTGTCCGTCGAACTATGCGCCCTGCCCACTGCCACTTTAGTTTCGCAATCATTTGGGCTATGTCGTTGACAGTTCTCCTACGGATCTCCCCATATCTGATTCCACCTCGCAGGGAAACTCCGAGCATAGCCCTCTCTATTGCCCTCTGAGCGACCATGAGCTTTCTCATCAGGCCTCAGTCATCACTGTGTAACACACACTGGTTGAAAACCTGTGTTATTTGGGACGTCTTCAGACACTGTGGTATTTGGGACACTTCTCGAACGCTGCCCATCCGAGTTGGATTCGACGAGTGACATCTTTCTCGAAATTGGACCTGCTAAATTGGATTGTTTGTGCAAGGTTGACGTAATCGTTCACAATTTCGAGAGCACAGTTCCCAATTGTTACGGGAGTAGGTAGGTGCGACAATCACATTTGACATGGTCTTTGCCTTGTCCATGTTCATTTTGAGACCTACTCCTTGGGAAGCTGTATTGAATCCATCGAGCATATGGCTAAAGCTAATCTTCTATGGTCTCTGCCATGATAACGATATCGTCTGAGAATCGAAGCCCAGACGTTCCAGTCCAGGAGCTTAAAGACATCTTGTTATTGCCTTGTAGTGCGTAAGAATGCGCGTATTTGTCTCAATTTTTTTTGAGTCAATTTGGCTTTAACATACAGATTATTGCGGATTTGGCAACAAGTTCAGCCCCAGTTCTGCGGTACAACATCTCTAGATTGCTCTGATATAACTTAGGATGTGTCACCGACGAAACCATTTCTCGATTGCTTAACAGTTTTGGTTATTGTTTGTTGTTCCTTTTACCAGCCAACGACAGCGTTGTAGCTACATCTAATGTAAATATTTCATAAACACACAACAACTTCTGAAAGTTTTCACATGCGGTTGATTTCCAGTGTGATTTTCTGCGATAATACAGCTTGTAATAACTCGAAATAAATTGTTTGAACGGCACTTGCGTCTTTACATTTACAGACAGATTCTTTGAGCCAATGCTAATTAATAATGTAGAGTCAGGCAGTCATGACTGACTTGAGACCGGGAAGTAAGTAAATTTACATTTCTTATGTCATTGAGGCGCAACGCCAGTCGCTGTGGCGTACCTTTGAGCAGGGCTATGTCTCGTTATCGAATTTCTGAAAAGCGGTTTCGATTCATTATGTATGTGAGTTCCTTTCTTTTTGCTTTTTATGTTCAACATTGATTGTAGATTGTGTTTGTACCAATTGTTTACCAATTAATGCTACAATACAAGTATGTATTACATTGTGTGCCAACTGCTGGAGTACATAATGTAAATGTTATCAGCAGTTGAACAACTACGCTCGCCCCCGCACCACGTTTGTTTCGCGCGACTTCAGTCGTTCCCGTCGATAGATTTGTTTGTGAGTGAGCGATGTGAATACGTTATCGTCGCCGGTCGGAGATGTTTTGGTAAGAGTGCGGGGTTGACCGCGCGCTATCGTTCGCCAGTGTTCAGTGGTACGCGGGTCGCGGACGCCGTCGCCAGAACCGCGCGGAATGTTCACGACAGTCCATCATAATTGGACAAACATGTCGGGTTGTTTGCGGTGACGTTGTGATAGTACAGACATGGTGTTGATTGTGGTAGTTTCCCATTGATTTAGTACAACAGGTGATTAAAACTCCGCTATCTCCTCTTCTCTCCTTCGATACATGAACCATGTGAACATAATATCAAACACGTAATCAATTACTTATATTATTTTATACAAAATGTAATTATTGTTACTATAATAAGATTTCCTTCAAAAATCACTGCTATATACTTCTTCTTCTTTATGTATCGTTTATATTATACTTACATATAAACACAAACTAGTGTTAAACTATATAATGACTAGTGTAGAACTTGAGCCAGATTATATAGCAATGGGTGAGTGAAGGTTATGAGACGGTAGAAATACTGTGTTATTTTCGGTGATGATCGATTTAATGCTTTGAATAAAGTAGTGACTATATAATTGTCGCTATGTCGGATGTTACAAACTTTAACGATTATTTACTAAAGGACTACACATTTACAATTACATAAATAACAAACGCTACATTATCAAAAAGGAATCTAAAATTTTCTCATTACGTATTCAACTATAGCTTCAAAGAATTTAATTCACTTATAACAATTGAACAAATAAATTTCAAATGCATTTTATAAGTTGACTAATTCAACCCTAGTCATGCTCGCATTTATCTCCAAATCGACAAATTCAATCGATATAAATGACAAGTGGTTTTATCGCAGTCGCCATTTTATGTTTTATTCATCGCGTATCGACAACTTTTATGAAATAGTAACGCCTGCCTTAAAAACAGCTCTACGAAGTAACGTTTAGATTATTTTATTAATACTTGTGCTAAAATAACAAACGTAAATAAAGAATAGTGTCAATAAAACTAAGGGACCGATGTTTCGGGATCCCATCAACATATATTTGAGAATATAAAAGTGATATTAAAATAACTTATAACAATGTGTAGGTAATTCTCTTTACTTAATATTAAGATATCTGGACGAGCGAGCCTTGCTCGGATTTTTAAGAATGTACAAAACTTGAACAAAAAACAACTAATAGGACATCTGGATTCGAACCGGGGTCTTCTGCTTTCCGGATCACCCCGTCCGAGCTATTACAGTCTAGTATATAGTGGCGAAATTTACCTTTGCATTGTTATTTTAGCTGTTTCTAATTACCCTAAACCTAGCTAAATCGATTTATCGCCCCCCTGTATACTAAATTTTATGAAAATCATTCGAGCCGTTTCCGAGATTATTATATGTATTATATAAATGTAAGAATTGTTCTTTTAAAGATATAAGATATTATCGACGACAAGGGCTGCCAATCGTACTCTAAAATAGAGTATTGTTCTCTATATCATATAGGCGTACTTTATAATCTCCTAAATACTCTTTTTCACACAATGTTTACTATATTAGTGCCAGTCATGTAATATTATGCAAACCCATTTTATTTTTATAATTATTATATTTTTATTTTTATATTTAATAGTACATAAATAAATTATAATCCTTTTTGGAAGTACTTACTCTTTATTTACCTCCTTTGAAATCAGATATACTCTCTTTTTTTTCTAATAAAAATTGGCAACTCTATCGACACTTCACAAATGATTCCTTTAAAGTTTAAACCATCTTGTTTGCTCGAATTGTTTATTTGCAAATTTTAAATAAATCTAAAGTCTAGTGTGAAAGTCTTTAGATTCAAAGAGATCCGTATTTCTATTATTCAGTTGAACTTGTGACTTTAGTTCAACAATATATATTACTAGCTGATGCCCGCGACTTCATCCGCGTAGAAAAAATCCTGTTTTTAAAAAATAACCAAGTTTGGGATTGAAGATTATCTCATGTCCTATTCCGGTTCTGGTTCCCGTTTTCGCTTCTGTAACATATTATATAAATCTTATTTCGAGGTAAATTGCTCTAGTCTATCGCTGTACCAAATTTCATTAAATTCGGTTGAGTAGCTCCGGCGTAAAAGCGTAATAAACACACGTATATTCACATTTATAATATGAGTTGGAATTTAATGTTCTTTTTCAGAGGAAATAATATATTTTATATGTCAACAATTTAAATTTTGTATATAATCGTCAATTTCTTTGATCGCTATAGAGAAGATTCAAATTGAAGAAAAGACCACAGTTCAGAAATATTAGTCAGCGATTTAATCTGCGCATTATAATGTAAACGAAGGTCAAGCTAGTTTTAATTGTTAAAACAGGATATATGTGTGAGCAATGTGGCATTCTTGACTCCGTGACTGGCGTACGATTGTTTGTAAATTAATCGTAGGTTAATTATTGAATGATGCTAACGGTTTTTTTTAATTGGACGTAAACTAAGCAGTTGTTTTTTGAGAGTATGTCAAGACACAAATAAAATTTGAAAACAAAGTTGTATGAACGATACGGGACTCGAGCCCACGACCTCTGGCGCTCCGTGCCAGTGCTCTGCCAACTGAGCTAACCGTTCGAGTGACGTATCGTCATAAAATCTTGTATGCTTTGTTCAACTGTCAGGTGAAACTTTTAGTTTATTTATTTTACGATAGACATAGTCTTAGCTATAGCAGTATAGCAGTCGACGACCCATATAGCTGAATTGTTAGTGACCCTGACTTCTAAGCTAGAGGTCCCGGGTTCGAATCCCGGTAGGTGCAATCATCTATATGATGATTATGGATGTTTGTTTCCGAGTCATGGGTGTTTAAATGTATTGATGTATGTTTAAGTAAGTATATTCTATTAAATATATCGTTGTCTTGTACCCATAGTACAGGCTATGCCTAGTTTGGGGCAAGATAATTTGTGTAAGTGTGTCAATATTATTATTATTATTCTCTTTTTTACAATTTAATCCTATTTTCTATATTTATATATATAACATATTTATAAAAAACAATATTATTATTATTATTATAGCTAATTTGGAAACAAATTTTAATGCGATGTATAATAATATAATATTTACACGTATCAGTCGGTTTTATATTGGAATTTAACACTTCATAGATCGATCTATGCAATAATTATATTAAATTTTTTAAAGTATTTAAATTGATATCTTATATCTTTAAACGAGCAATTCTTGTATATATATAATCTGAATCCCGGAACGGCTCCAACGATTTTCATAAAATTAAGTATGCAGGGGATTTCGGGGATGATAAATCGATCTAGCTAGGTTTCAATTTAAAAAAAATGGTTTTATCCATGTTTGAATGAGAAACAGCTACAATAACATTAGAATACAAAGGTAAATTTCGCCACTATATACAAGACTATTATAGCTCAGACGGGACATTGGATAATCCGGAAAGCAGAAGACCCCGGTTCGAATCCAGAAGTCCTATTAGTTATTTTTTTGTTCAAGTTTTGTACATTCTTAAAAATCCGAGCAAGGCTCGGTCGTCCGGATATTAATATGTTATCCTTAAGAGATAGACATACACAATCGCGGACTTTTCTGTACAACTATATAAGATACACAATTCCACCATACATTATTTTGTTGTATCTCAAACGATTTATCCAGCGTTTTCGTTCAAAGCTCCCAGATGGCTAATCTTTTTCCGACACCTCCAACAAATATCGTCAATGTATACAATAATGTATTTAGAATTCATAGTATAATATATTCAAGCAAACGTAACACTCGGCTTCAAGGTTGCGGCGCTCCTGTGTTGCCACCGGGAGGCGATGTCGATATTGTGTGTTGTAAATAATTATAAAAGACTAGTGGACCCAACAGACGTTGTCCTGTACACACGTCTTAAATTTGCAAAATCTGTCCAGCCATTAAGAGGAGTTCTTATTTATATGGACGGAGAGAATTATATTATATGGACGGAATTGAGAATCTAAACCAATCTCAAATTCACTGAAACAAACAAAAAAATCATCAAAATCGGTCCAGCCGTTTAGGAGGTGGTTTAATTGTGAATCTAAACAATTCTCGAATCCACCTGAAGACACACACCAATCTCAAATTCACTGGAACACACAAAAATATCATCAAAATCGGTCCAGCCGTTTAGGAGGTGGTTTAATTGTGAATCTAAACCATTCTCGAATCCACCTGAACTCAAACAAAAAATTTCATCCAAATCGGTCCAGCCGTCTAGGAGGAGTTCAGTGACATACACACGCACACAAGAATTATACATATTAAGATATCTGCAGAACTTGGCACCGGTTTAATCATCATCATCATCAAAGATCGCCATGACGGTCGATCCTGCGCTGCCCTCATCCAACTATTCCGGCGATCTTGACCAGATTGTCGGTCCATCTTGTGGGGGTTCTACCAACACTATGTCTTCCGGTACGTGATCGCAAATCGCGGACTCTACCATCTGTCCGTCGAGCTATGTGCCCTGCCCACTGCCACTTCAGTTTCGCAATCATTTGGGCTATGTCAGTGACTTTGGTTCTCCTACGGATCTCCTCATTTCTGAGTCGATCTCGTAGGGAAACTCCGAGCATAGCCCTCTCATAAGGCCCATAGTTAGCGACCACGTCTGCGTTCCGTATGTCATCACGGGCAACACACACTGGTTAAAAACCCGTTCAGATCTTAATAATTATAAGTGGAATGTGATCGTGCGATACTCTTATAAATGTTTACTTATTTGTCCTGTAATGGATTAACATATTTCGGTATCGAACTTGTCATATCTCCTTTTTAAGATATTATTAAAATAATAATTCTTCTACACCCCACGCTTTTCTTTACAATAAAATATTTTTTTTTACACTATTTTCAATTTAAATTTATTTTCTATTTTTTTAGTTGAATTTTATATAAAGCGTGCTTTTTAATTTTTTTAACTATTATTTATTTTTCATTTTTTAGTCAAATTAGTGTAATGTCATCGGTCCTCGATAAATCTACAAAGTTTGAACTATATCTAGCCGTTTAAAGTGGGTCAAAATCGCGCCCAAAGAAGTCGGTTACAAACATACAGGTGAATCTAATATAAAGCGTATAAAATAGAAAACCACTACATATTATAAAACAAAGTCCTCCGCCGCGTCTGTCTGTCTGCCTGTTCGTGATAAACTCAAAAACTACTGCACCGATTTTCATGCTGATTTCACCAATGGGTAGAGTGGTTCTCGAGGAAAGTTTTAGTTTATAATTTGTTAAGTTATTGTATACATTGACCATATTTGTTGGAGATGTCGGAAAAAGATAGCCATCTGGGAGCTTTGAACGAAAATCCTTTGAGATACAACAAAATAATGTATGGTGGAATTGTGTATCTTATATAGGGCTAAAAAAAAGACGGCGATGGTATATTATGTCTATCTCTTTTATTATACTTTAGACTCCATTATTCCCGAATACTTACATCATATTTTTTGAAGTTACACTTCTTTAGGAGCGTTATGAAAAAATGATGAGAGTGAAATTTTAAAATGCTTCCTAAGTTGGTTCCTAAAATTTTCTGACGTTGCGTCATTCGTTTTTTATTTTTTTTTGTTTCTTCGTCCATTATTAGGACAGGCAACGGGTTCAAGCCCATACAGCCGTATTCATTATTTAATAATAAATTGTCAAAGCCATCATTTGCAAGATTTTTACAAAATTGTTCTCTCTTAAAACGTAGAATAGCACGAGGAATAAATCATTTTAATGATTTTTGTTTCGTTAGGCCAAAGAATAATAACTTCTTGCGTGCATACATAAGTACACACACACTTCTTCTTCTTCTGTCGGGTCAGCTAGTATTATTATAAAAGTGTTTATATACGTGTTTGTACATTAGCCACCTTAAGTACCACCTTATGATATCATCGTACACAAATAACTCCGTCTGAAAACGTAATAAAATCTAATGCATATCTATGTTTAGCTGTTATGTTTTAATTAACATTAAAATGACTTGATTTGCCTTATAATCGTACGATAAGCGCGCCAAACTGAGGCATGACTGACTAATTTGGCGAAGCATTTAAGAAGTAAGGTTACAACACCCACATTAACCCGCCTATGGTAAAGGAAACAGGGTTTTTTTTTTTTCGATAGTTCACAGGCATAGTTTATCATATATAGTTTTAGAGCACGCGGCATTGTCATCAACATAGTTAACTAGAAACATTTGTACCTACTCATAAATAAAAATACAAATACAAGTGTATTTATTCAAAAAAAAATTCAAAAAGGGTTTAAATGGACCCCGCACTAGGTCATCCTGTATCGCGGACTTCCTAAGGTTAGTTAAAGGCCGGTAACGCATCTCTTAACAGCTGTTGTTGCGTATGTCCATGGGCGGTTGTCTCACCTCTCCCCATCCCGTGAGCCTCTTGCCCGTTTGCCCCCTCTAATGTAAAAAAAAAAGTTAACCAACACGATTGATACACAGTCCCTTGTATCCCTCTATCTTACGAAATAATAAAAAAAATATTGTAAATAAATTATTTTAAAACGGTAACCTAGGGGTTTCTTATGCCCGTTCTTCACAGCAAACAAAACCATTCCTGTTCACGTTCTAGTACCTTTTTTATTGTGTGAGATTTAAAAGTGCCTGTAATACTATAATTGAAATAAATATTTTGACTTTAACTTTTTCATTGCACCGTTAAACTGTGGAGCGCTGTGTATACGTTAAAATTATATTAGTGTCATTTAATAATAATAATATATAATCAACCGGAATGAAAACTCCTAAAAATGCCGTACCCTAAAAACAATAATATCATCCACGTAAACGAAAATTTTCATATAAAATGTTCATAAAATGAAAACTACTAGGCCAAACTATGTAAATTTTTATAGGACCAAATGGCATCTATTCTGCATCGAACTAAAGAAGAATTACGTAAATCGGATCATAAATTTCAGAGTAATCGGTGTACATACATAAAAAAAACCATCGTATTGAGGACCTCCTCTTTTTTAAAGTCGGTTAAAAATTGATTAAAGTTACTTGGTGTACCGTTGGAGCATACTGATCCTGTCTTTTTTTTGGAATAAATGGTCTTTTCGTTTTTTTATCTTTCATAATCTTAGCTTATCAATCTTGTGAACATTATTTCTATATTATAGATTCAATATCAACTTAAAAGGAATATTTTTTTAAATTATTGCGCTATTTGAAATGAAAGTAAACATATTCAGAAACAAAAATAAAATTTATTAATACATAGGAATTAAACTTTTTTTCCATGAAAATAAGAGACGAGACGAGCAGGACGATGGAGATGATGGAAATTGATACGCCATGCCCATTACAACGCAGTGCCAGTCAGGATTCTTGAAAAACCAAAAAATTCTGAGCGGCACTACAATTGCGTTCGTCACCTTGAGACATAAGATGTTAAGACTCATTTGCCCAGTAATTTCACTTGCTACGGCGCCCTTCAGACCGGAACACAGCAATGTTTACACACTGAATCAATTGCATTCTCAACATTTCATTCAACAGCCTCCCTCCAAAATACAACGATTATTTTTACAATCGGCACTATTATTGGCTACAATATTAACTTGTTCCACGTTATGAACAGGACGTGCATATCTGTTGAACTAGTTAGGTTATGAGATCACAATAAACCGACACGATTTAGTTTTTATGACATGAACTGTTGCCTCCGTCTATCGACAATAGCGATGTCGGAGTTGCTACACAATGATGACATCGTTAATAATAAAGATTCATGTGATTTTGTTACCTTTGTTATTGGATCTTGCTTCTATTCAGCAGATCATGAAATCCCTTCATATGCCACAATTATTTCCTCAAAATTGATTCCTTTAGAATTCTTTTTCGAAGCTTCGGTTTGCAAGGGCCCGCGTTGATAGTGAGATATTATGATGATACTTGGTGATTTCCTAATTGTTTACACCGGGACATAATGTCTAGAGCTATAAGTATACGCTGAAAACCTTTTACATATAGACAAACCGTTTTATACATATAGACAAACTAGCCGTTTTTTTATGGAATAGGAGGACAAACGAGCGTACGGGTCACCTGTTGTTAAGTGATCACCGCCGCCCACAATCTCTTGCAACACCAGAGGAATCACAGGAGCGTTGCCGGCCTTTAAGGAAGCTGTACCAGCTTTTTTGAAGGTACCCATGTCGTATCGTCCCGGAAACACCGCACAAGGAAGTTCATTCCACAGCGTGGAAGAAAGCTCCTTGAAAACCGCACTATGGAGGACCGCCACACATCCAGATGGTGGGGATGATATCCTAACTTGTGGCGTGTCGTGCGAAGGTGGAATTCGGCGGCAGGAATCAGGTTAAACAGCTCTTCGGAACACTCCCCGTGATAAATGCGGTAGAAGACACACAATGAAGCGACGTCTCTACGCAACGCCAAGTGATCCAGCCGTTCACAGAGCACCGGGTCCGTTTCCGCCCGCTTCGCTGGGCGAATTTTAGAAGGAAATAAATTAATGAGGGTACGGCGAAATTCGAAAAATAAGTAGCCATAAACCATCAAGGATAAATTTAAGCATCGAATCGTAGTAATTCCATGTCGATACGATCAGTGGTTTAGGCGTGATTGAGCCTCAAAGAAAGACCATTTTCATTAGATCACATCGTATAATAACAAAGCCGAAATATGGAACATGCCACAAAATATACCATTATAAGCTTCGACGGCTATATGTATACATTGCCGCATTAACCTCAATAAGCAGTAATGTAAAACGTTTATTAAGTTCAGATTTGATTCGGACAGTGACAGTTGACACACGACATACGAGAAGTGTTTACATTGTCTTTAAGCACACTTTTGCCGTTCCGCTATCAGACTGCGAATAGTATAACCTTATTATGTGTTTAGAACGTCATTGCTGAAAGCATTAAGGCGACACTAAATGCCGGCGACCTTGAGCGATATGAGTTCACGGCTCCTATGTAACAAAGCCAATATTTTCAAAATTCTTGCGTCAAAAATTTAATATTTTAACAGGCGCAAACAGTTTAATTGCTTATAATCCTCATTATTGATTATTTATCTTAATAAATGTACCAACACAAAAAAGTAAAAGCTATAAGAACAACTTTTATGAGAGCAGTATACTAAACAAATGCATCATGCCGAGAAATAACTTGTTTAACTGCAAACAAAACTGGTAATTTATAATAGCTCTGGAGTGTTAAGTTCAACTAACAGTAAACATTAGCAACCTACAAGTAAGATTTAAGGGTATGTGTAACAGGATAAAGTAGTGTTTATAGCTCCAAATGCTATATTTTCACCACAAAACTTTGTTTGCGTGTTTTCTGCTAACTCTTCGCCTTAAATCGAATGCACACTGAAGGATTATTGATGATGATAGGTGAACAATACCTATCCCTACTGAGTACGAAGTACGGACTATTTAACTAATCAGCCGTATACTTTTTGCGTATCGTAAGAGGCGTTGAATTTCGAATGGAGATAGTGACGTGGGCGATCGGTGAATGTCGAGAGCGTGTGGTCACCGTTATGTGGACGATGGTGGTGACGGCGACCTAACGGCTTATACCAATTGACTACTACCGCGAGATAGATGTACTAGTCACTGACCTCTATATACCACTGGACTGGCGGCTGTCAAAGTGCCTTTGTGCCTGTTTGAAATACGCTATTTTGGCGCTGTTGGCCGTGTAGCGAGAGTCTGGGGTACTAAAACTAGTGATGACAACCTTAGCAAACATCGATAGATGGTGGGAAACTATTTACAAAAAAATATTGTGTACTTTAATACGTTGATTATAGAAGTATAAATAACACGGAAAACGAACGAAATTAATTCAAAATGCAAATATATTTCAGAGTATTGTACGTTACTTGGTAGCCATTTGTATTATTCGTCAAAATTAGTTCTCTGGACGCTCGCGAGTGGCGTTTCAAATAGGCACAAAAAATTTGCTGTCAAACATATGGAACAGCCTGTCCAGTTGTATTTATACAGGTCAGTCAAACCAAACACACGGCTTGTTCAGATTGATGTTCCAATAAGTCTATTTAAACAGACCGAGTTTTATATCAAAAGCACCAGGTTAGTGAACGCAGTTTAATGTAATCGTCTCTTAAAATAATTTCGAAATCTTTGGTTTCTCAGCATATTTCACTCACAGTCTAATCCACGAGTGTAAATTATTCCATCGTCGCAGACCTTATGAATTGTATGAGTGTAACACAAACCCTAACCCATTTCGAATGTGTTCTTAATAATGGCTTGTTCGACCCGATACATTTTGTGGGTATAATGACTATAAGTGACTGTTAATTGGCTCACTGCTCGGTCCACTTAAATAACAAACCTCGTTGCTATATTGCGTGTTATAATCCCTCATTAAATCGAGTTTTACGTGAAATAGCCGAGTGCTTTCAAGTTTCGTTATATTTACTTTATTTTTGGAGGCGAAAATCGATCTCTGGTGAGAGGCGTTTTACAGAGTTTTCACCGTCGTAGTCCTCCAGGGATCTCTCTCTCTCACTCTTTGCATGAAGCTGCACCTCCAGCCTAAAATATATGTAACTTTAGGCTGGATTCTTTAAAAGTTTAATATATATTTATACTGTTGTTATCAAGTACTACAACTGATAAGCAATCTACGATTTCTTAACTATTATGTTCCATCAATTCCCACAGTACAAATGGGTCAATCTGGGGACTTCAGTATTTGTAAAGCTTTTAAATTAAAAACAGGAAAAAGTACATGTACGTCTCGCTACTAATTTACCAGTGGGAGGCTCCATTGCACATTAAGCCGGCTAGATTAGGGGTACCACAACGGCGCCTATTTCTGCCGTGAAGCAGTAATGCGAAAGCATTATTGTGTTTCGGTCTGAAGTGCGCCATAGCTAGTGAAATTACTGGGCAAATGGGACTTAACATCTTATGTCTCAAGGTGAAGAGCGCAATTGTACTGCCACTCAGAATATTTGGGTTTTCCAAGAATCCTGTGTATCAATTACCATCAGCTGAACGTCCTGCTCGTCTTGTCCCTTCTTTTCATAAAAAAAGAGAGTTACGTCCTGTGTATAAAGAAGCTTTAAGATTATGAGTACTTCACATACCAAAGGCGATGATATTAGAATATTTTTTTTTTTAATATAATAGGTAGAGACTCATTACACTGTAAAGTAACGGGTGTTGTAGGCGAGATATCCTTGATCTGTTAGCTTGTTAGCTAATACTTACGCAATATTATATTATCACTTGCCGTTTGCACAAAATAACACTCGACAGTTCTATTGATACATTTATGTTTAATATCACAATTATCTATAGCTAGAAGTAATAATTATATAGTAATACTAGCTGACCCGACAGAAGTTGTTCTGTACATCTATATAATAAAAAATGAATTGCTGTTCGTTAGTCTCGCTAAAACTCGAGAACGCCTGGACCGATTTGGCAAATTTAGGTCTCGAATTATTTGTGGAAGTCCAGAGAAGGTTTAAAAGGTGTATAAATAGGAAAATGCTGCTAAATTAAATAAAAATAACAAATTTGTTTTTCCTTTGATGTGTCCATACATAATTTCTATGAGAGAATTTATTGACGCACGGTTTGACAGTTCTGCTGTGAAACAATTTCATTACGACAGCAGGGTGCATATTTTACGAAGTAATTTTTGATGTTATGATTTATTATTGACAAAATCATATAAAAACATTATTTTATATATTATATACAGAACAACGTCTGTCGGGTCAGCTTGTAATAAATAAAATACTGTTTTTATGAAATTGTCAATAATATTTATACCATTAAGAATTATTTCGAAAAATATGCTCCCTGTTGTTATAATGAAATTGTTTCACAGCAGAACTGTCAAACCGTGTACGTCAATAAATTTTCTCATAAGAAATATTGGAAATAAAAATAATTATGGGTGCCAAATCGAAATAAAAAACTATTCTATCTTTCAAGTTGGAGTAAATTGCACCGCATGAAGTAATCCCCATTAAAATCCGTTCATTAGTTCATGGGTTCACTGGGAGCAAACTTCAGGAGAATGGATTTATATATAGTGGTAAAAAGATATAACAATTATCTATTACTAGAAGCAATAATTATATATGTAGTAATATTTACGATACAAAAAAAAAATTTTTTGGGAGGGGAAATTTTCTTAGATATGTAAGCCAATAAATTATTTATAGGTAAGGAGTTAGATAGCTTAAAAAAGTAAATATATTCTGTTATTCATTCTTATTTCTCGATAGCTCCAGTTATTATTTTACAAAAAAAAAATTTATTCAAAATATGAATATGAAATCGCGTATTATAGAATGTCGCCACTTATTCGAAAATGTATATCAGACCTGAGAAGTGTGGATGATGTGGATGATGCAGCTACTGTACTCAATAACTTTTGTATTAATTTACATTTACTTTTTTGACTTACTCGTGTAAGTTGTTGACTATTTGACGTTTGAGTATGTTTGTTGCATCACTTTACATAATATTATATTGTAATTGAAGTGATTTGTAAATCGATGAAAATGTAAATCTTGATATAAAAGAGTGGCAATGAGTTTCTTGCTACTTCTTCTCGTTAGCTCAACCCTTTACGAAGTTGCGGTAGATTCAATACGAAATATTTTTTTTTGACATTCATAATTATCATTTCCGTGACCTAAGTGAATGAACTGATTTTGATTTGATTTGTTTTGAAGAACGGGCGCAAAAACATTGAACATTAAAGATTGCTTAAACGAAGCAAGCAGCGTTTCATACAACTTATGTCGGAATAAAGCGCAACTACGACTAGTTAGATCTATAACAGTGCTTCTTTGCCAGAAGACCAATGCACGCCCCTGCTTTAAGCACACTTTTGCCGTTCCGCTATAAAACTACAAACGATATGTCCTTGTCCACTGTATAGAATTATTAACTGTTTAACCTGATTCCTGCCGCCGAATTCCACCTTCGCACGACACGCCACAAGTTAGGATATCATCTCCACCATCTGGATGTGTGGCGGTCTTCCACAGTGCGGTTTTCAAGGAGCTTTCTTCCACGTATTACAAAGCTGTGGAATGAGCTTCCTTGAACAGTGTTTCCGGGACGATACGACATGGGTACTTTCAAAAAAAGCGCGTACACCTTTCTTAAAGGCCGGCAACGCACATGTGATTCCTCTGGTGTTGCAAGAGATTGTGGGCGGCGGTGATCACTTAACAACAGTTGACCCGTACGCTCGTTTGTCCTCCTATTCCATAAAAAAAAATAGAATTATTAGTAAATAACATTGCAACACTCACGTCAAGGAGATACTGCGGTTCGTAAAGGCAGCAGAGCTTGAAGACGAGCTTTAAGTATGAGTGGCGAACACAATAGTTCAACTTTGGACGCGGTGCTAGTAGGAATCTTTAGGACTAGGAATTAGCCACCCTCTTCAAATAATACTAAATAACATTATCAAAAACATATTGAACTGCAGTATAATGTATGCGAACGTTGTAGTAGAGCCGAGCATGTTATTCCCTATTTAACGTATGTCGTGGGCGGTGATCAACTGTTCTGCTTCGTCTGGCATTACGTTGAGCGTCCAGCGCGCTGTTTGTCCGCCGCACTTATTGTATTAAAGTGTTTGATATGTCAGCGGGCTCCGCATCGTTCAACATGTTTACATCTCAGATTGTGCCATAAACTGTACTTAAACACTATCACACTGGACTGTTAGCTCACATCCCACGCAATGTCAGCACGTGTAGTTAATAAAAAATATGATGTCTAATTTCAAATTGGTCACCATGCAAAAATGCTGACGAAGCAGCATCAAGTGAAGAATAAGAGATACCTGGTTACTATAATTTATTTTAATATTGACACACTTTTACACAAATTATCTTGCCCCTAACTAGGCATATAGCCTGTACAATGGGTGCAAGACAACGATATATTTAATACAATATACTTACTTGAACATACATAAATACATATAAACATCCATGACTCGGAAACAAACATCCATATTCGTCATATAAATTGATTGCACCTACCGGGATTCGAACCCGGGACCTCAAACTTAGTAGTCAGGGTCACTAACCATACGAAACTATAATAAAACGACGGACGTGAAAACTCGTTAAAATCGAGGCTCCATTGGTTATTGACCCCATGCAGTAAATTTCATTCATGACTTATTAGCCCTATAATATGTTGAATTGTTATCAGGATACTCAAACATATTCGAACTATATCGTAGAGACCCCGTCACTAGTGCTAGTATCATTGGCAGGGGTGGGACAGACGCCTTAAAGTGACGTTTTCAGAAGACTGTAGTGCCATCTTTTAGTTGGCCCGAAAATGAAAGCTTTGTCAGCTGTCACTCGCTTTGAAACCTTTCAACTTTTCTTTATTTATGTCACTGCCCACTGGTCATAAAATGGCGGCTACTTCTAGCGTTTGCGGATGTATGTAGCTCTCGTGTTCCATTTTGCATATTTGCACTACTAAATCTATCCTTTATGTTCTATGTTGTGACAAAATTAAATAACTAACTGTACGCGTAATTTCAACATGGTAAAAAATTGCAATACCTACATTAAAAAGAGTTAGTTATTTAATTGCGTCACAACCTTAAATATGAATTTTGTAATTTGGAGTTTATATATAGTTATTTTCGGGGCCAATCTCCAGATGGCGCTAGTTTTCAAATAGACAGCTCATAATGCGTAGAGAGGGCTCTCTTTTCCCTATATATGATTATACTCTTTGACCTAATGACAGCAGGCTCCTCATACCTGCGACCAGCCGGGGTGAGCGCGCGCGCGGGGCTGTACGCTCATTGGTCAGTAACGATCACAACATATCGTAAACTATCGCTATTGGTTGAGTTTATGTGAGTTCTATTTTGCCTAATTTTATTATTATTTTATTTATTAAAAATGTATTAACTTGTAGTACAGATTATAATGTTATTCTTTTTAGTAACTCCATCATTTTGTTAAATTTCATTATGCCAGCTTTGGCAGCCCTCGGTGCGTGCAATGTTTTATAAATGGGTTCGATGTTTTTTTTATCGTATTAATATATAATTGTAAATATAAGCTAATTATAATGAAGTAGATATTATTCATAAGAAGGCGTTAATGATCAATGCTCTTTTTGGTGTGTAGATTTCTTATTGCGGTCAAAAAACAAGATTCGATAGCGAGATAAGCAAACAAGCCAATGATCTAAGTCGTAGGAGGCTGATGATGTCAGCGGCACCCCGCCCCGCACCTCACCGCATCGCTCCGGCTGACCAGAGACCATAGTCTTACAGCCTTCCGCACTACAATTTATATAATACTAGCTGACCCGACAGACGTTGTTCTGTATATAATAAATAAAACAATGTTTTTATATGAATTTGTCAATAATATATCATAACATCAAAAATTACTTCGTAAAATATGCACCCTGCTGTCGTAATGAAATTGTTTCACAGCAGAACTGTCAAACCGTGCGTCAATAAATTCTCTCATAGAAATTATGTATAGACACATCAAAAGAAAAACAAATTTGTTGTTTTTATTTAATTTAGCAGCGTTTTCCTATTTATTCACCTCTTAAACCTTCTCTGGACTTCCACAATTAATTCAAGACCAAAATTAGCCAAATCGGTCCAGCCGTTCTCGAGTTTTAGCGAGACTAACGAACAGCAATTAATTTTTATATATATATATATATAATCCTAATCTTTATATATATAATTCTTGTGTGCGTGTGTATGTCACTGAACTCGTCCTAGACGGCTGGACCGATTTTATTGAAACTTTCTGTGTGTCTTCAGGTGGATTCGAGAATGGTTTAGATTCACAATTGAACTACCTCCTGAACGGCTGGACCGATTTTGATGAGATTTTTGTGTGTTCCAGTGAATTTGAGATTGATGTGTGTCTTCGGGTGGATTCAAGAATGGTTTACATTCACAATTGAACTACCTCCAAAACGGCTAGACCGATTTTGATGATATTTTTGTGTGTTCCAGTGTATTTGAGATTGGTTTAGATTCTCAATTCCGTCCATATAGTGTATTTTAGTGGACTCCTCCTAAAGGCTGGACCGATTTTTCATATTTAAGACGTGTGTCCGAAATTTCCGACAGGACAACGTCTGTTGGGTCCACTAGTATTATATATAATACCAGTGCCCCTATATTTGTTTCCAGTGAACTCTTAAACTAAAAGATTTAAATGGGGTTTACTTCATGGATTACTAATCTCTTGTATTGATATTGATATTATTGTAACTAATGATTTCGTAATCTATTTTGTAAAATTTGCACGTCATAAATGTGGCAAACATGTACTTTATAATATTTGTGTAACATCAATCTAACATGTTTATGCAAATAAAAACTTTGACTTGACTTGGAGTGTTATAGTCTAGCAACGCTCCTGTGATTGCCCTGGTGATACGAGAGAATGTGGGCGGCGGTGATCACTTAACACCACCTCCATTCTTCTTCCTTTCCATAAAATAAATGATGAAACGACGGAAAAGTAGAAAGGTTCTTGGATTCGCTAGTTCTACGTAATATAGCACTAGTGTTAAAGTTAATTTACTACCTACAGGTGGCAGTCTACAGATTGCATATACGATGCAAGCAGCGTTTCCTACAACTTATGTCGTACTGTTGGACTAAAGCGCAACTACGACTATTTAGATCTACAGTGCCTACCTTGCTAGAAAACTAATGTAAGGCTCCTGGATATAATACAATTATCACATGTTACACTTCTCAGAAATCCTGACTCAAGTTATGGACATTAAGTTACTTATTACTAATAAAAAAATCGTCGGTGACGCAATAGATTGTACCGTTGACTCGATAATATAACGTCTAGATAGAGTCGGGCCAGGAATGTTGGTGTAGTGTGCGTGACAAGCTACGTCTTACACTCGCGATTTGTGTGACACTTTGTGTCAGTGTGCATGAATTGCTCATAATAGAGGTTAGTACGAAAGTCGACATTTTCACAGCTGTCATAGTCTATCTAGATATATAAATGATTTGAGCGTTGAGTCTCACCACGGAATCCCCCGTTCGATCCCCGCACATACCAACGTGTTTTCGGTTTTCAAATGTATGTTTTTTGACGTTTTATAATGTCGGCAACGCTCTTGTGATTCCTCTGGTGTTATAAGAGAGTATAACCATACCGTATGGATGCTCGTATGTCGTTCTGTTCCATGAAAAAAAGAAAGTGTATCAATGTAGAAATCCTACTGGTGGATTAGAGGAAGTAGCGTTTGCCGAAGACATAGCGGTTAATAAATAAAATTATGAATTGAACGAAATTATTCGCTACTTTTTTTGGATAATTTTTTAACGATGTTTTAATTTTAGTTATAACGATGAATAGAGTTTTAACCACCTGATCAATGTATATGTGCTATTCGTAGGTAGCGATAGAATGTGTTCTAGTTATAAAAAAATGATTGAGAAAACTGTGCAAGTGAACAAAAGTACGTGATAGTGAACAACAATGACAAAATAATAAGTGGCTAAACAGTGCAGTGGGTAAATAAAACCATGGATTCAAAGTAGATATTTAAGTTGAACACTTAAACAGTGAAAATGGAGGGTGCCTTACTGAGCACCCAAAGTAATAACAGATTCCGTACTCACCTGAAGAATGCAGCATCAGCTCTATGCGCCAGGACGTTGCCAAAGTCCAGATGCAGTGAATCACCAGCGAGCACTGCTAGGCATCACACCTATCCTCGGGCTACTCCGCCTAGGAGGGCACCGATCACTTGCCGGGTGGAGCCGCTATTTAGCGACCTGCCGCAAAAGTCGGTCGAGCCGAGCGCTGATGAATCGTCATCGAATAAGCCGAACGGAATCGTCAAGTTGCAAGGATCTATAGCAAGGTAACACTTCATTGATAAATGCTCTGGTAATCAAAAGGTGACCCTTATTATTCGACAAATTACTTTAAATTCGACGACCTGTATAGCCGAGTGGTTAGCGATCCTACCTACTACGCTAGAGGTCCCGGGTTCGAATCCTGGTATGTGCAAGCATTTATATGATGAATATGGATGTTTGTTTCGGAGTCATGGATGTTTAAATGTATTTATGTATGTATTTATGTATGTTTAAGTAAGTATATTGTATTAAATATATCATTGTCTTGTAACCCATAACACAGGCTATAGATGCTTAACTTGGGGCTAGATAATTTGTGTAAAAAGTGTGTAAATATATAATATTATTATAATTGCGTTCGAATTACACTATGACTGTGTTATTAATAAACGCAGTGTAAAGTTTAACGGCCTTACAAATAAACTTGATATAAACTTATACCTGAGAATAAACCAAGAATATGTAAAATGTTGACTACTGTCAGTACGATGATAATTCTGAAGATACCGAATGTCTTGTAGCCTTGCAAATTAACGCGGGAAATCGTTTTCAAATCATACCTCCGAATAAATCAATCATAATCAACATGTATATTTGTATACATTATTGCATTTTCTTTGTTTATTCTAAGGTATAACTTTGTGCCAATTTTATTTGTAGGGCCGTAAAACTTTTACGAAATTGGCGTAAACTTATAACTAAGCATAAACAAAGAATATGTAAAATGTTTACAAATAGACAGTTTGCTTACGAATGGCTTATTCGGACGAATACCTTTTATTTGCAAGGCAGCTTGTCATTCGGAAAACTTCAGAATTATCATTGTATTGACAGTGTTGTCAACGATATTGCAAACATTTTGCATAACTTTATACCAAGTTTATTTGTAAGGCCGTTAGTCTCATCTTACCTTTGTCACTACAGAATTACATAACAGGGAGGACTAATTTTAAAGTTGTAGTAACTTTACACTTTGTTTATTATAAGAGAGTGAGTGTGGTTCCCGCCAATCGTCTTTCAATAGCTAAGTACTTGTTGCTTGAATGGACTTATATATATTTGTTGGCATTTTTAAAAGCTAACTAAATGGTTGTGCAATACAAGCCAAAACGGGAAGAATCAGGATATAATAATTCAGTGTAGGAGAAGCAGATTTGATATATTCGCAAGCTCTGTAAGGGTTTAATTGTTTTAGTCATGCTTTACTTTGTACATCCAATCAATGTTATTCGGGTGTCATGTCTGTAAATAACATATTATCTGCAATATATAAGATCCTACCTATTAAGCTAGAGGTCCCCCGGGTTCGAATCCAGGTGTTTGTTTCCGAGTCATGGATGTTTAAATGTATTTATGTATGTTTATATGAATAAATGTATGTTTAAGTAAGTATATTGTATTAAATATATCATTGTCTTGTAACCCATAACACAGGCTATAGATGCTTAACTTGGGGCAAGATAATTTGTGTAAAAAGTGTGTCTATATTATATTTTATGATAGTATTGTTGATATGGATTTGTTCTACATCTCCACTCCGAAGTTCCGACAGTCTAGATAGAGTTTCGGTCATAGTTAAACACAACTTCGCTTGATTTTAGAGGAAATCATTAAAATGGGAACAACTTTATTCTGTTGCTATTATATTTCAGCCATGTTGTGATTTATGGTATGGTATTGTATCTTGTACTGCATACTTTTCACTTGTACTCTTACCCCCTTATTCATAATAGTCTGCTAACTTAAAGCATTGCTAATTCTCACTCTGTCTTCTTCTATTGACCTAAGTCAGAATGAGAAAAAACACTCCTAAACGGCTCCTAAGGTTAGTGTTTAGTGCGTGCAAATATTAAACTATATCGAATCAACTAGCTATCTAACGAAACTCACTATTTACTTTTGTAGCAACTAAGGTATAACCGATGCTTGAAAACAGAAAAAAAAATTAACGAGACTAAATGATTTAATACATCGAGAACTTTTCATTCAGTTACGTTCTACCTTTAACGTACATTGTGCAGTTTTTATTAAGCTATTGCATAGCTTTTATCGCGGGCCTTGAGTGTGGAGACCGAATCCAGAAATTCCGTAACGAAAATAACCTAACACTTACTTACTAGATGTATATAGATATTTCGCAAAGATTATACAGTTGTCGTGGAACAGTGGTTATCACGTATGCTTTTTGTGCAGAAGGTCCCAGGTTCGAGCCTGGGGTATGTCTTGATTTTTTTTTAAATTCTTTATTTTTTTATCACGTTTTTTTAATTTTTATTATTATGACAAGCATTTTTATTTAGTTTCACCTGTCCCGTTGTCTGTCTGTAATCAAATCTTGCAACTTGAATTTTATTCACTACCCGTTTTCTTTTTTTTAAGTTAATTTTATCAAAATAAAAATACTGCATAAATAAAATAAATAAATAATTATAATTGCATAAGTTGATAAAAAATGCTATGCAATAGCTTTACCGCGGCAGCCCCCGAGTGCCACACGTCTTTTTTATTGAGTTTATTATAAAAGTTTTGTTAAATAGACCAGTTTTAAAACCGTTTTCCTATCATGTTTGTATGATCACAGTTTCAACACCGCATCGCGTAGGTCGCTACGTTCGTCACGTTTCTGCTCTTTGGTACTTAACCATCGTACGTATCCAAAAGCTCCCATAGCGCCTACACTACGAACGAACACGGACGAGTAAAAAAATAAGGACTCCATGTCGCCTTACATAACAGTGAGGCACCAAAACAAGCCGGTAAACGTGTAAATACATAGCCCCACGCATACATTTACACTAATACAAGCCGATCGGCCGCCATTATGAGATTTGCCATCGTCTGTGACAGATCAGTTTGCGTCGCAATAAAATATTTTAAAAATGAATACAAAAACAGTAATACATATAGTAAAAGTATTTTTGGATATATGATTATTTAAGGGAGAAAAAATTGTGTAACTGGTACACCCCGTAACCGCACACACACTAGCATAAAGTTGCTTCACTTGGTAATATCACGCCGCGGAGTCCTTCTTTTTTTACTAGTCCGTGCGAACGAAATGATAGACACAAACCGATTCAATCGAATAATAAGCGTAAAATTTAAAACCGGTTGCAAATTTTGCTTATAACAACGTAACAAATTTTCTTTGTAGGTGCTAGAGGTCGCCCGTAACTCGTGTTTCATTCGCAGTTTATAAAAAATTAAGATATAATTTAAGAGGTGTTTGTTAGGCAATTGCAGAGATGAGTTCTAAATAATCGTCAATACATAATTTTGATAGTGTTACAAATAACTATTTTTTTTTAATGAAGATAAGGGCAAAACGAGCAAGACGTTCAGCTGGTGGAAATTGATACGCCCTGCCCATTACATTGCAGTGCCGCTCAGGATTCTAGAAACCCCCAAAAATTCTGAGCGGCACTACAGCTGCGCTCGTCACCTAGAGACAAGATGTTAAGTCTCATTTGCCCAGTAATTTCACTAGCTACGGCGCCCTTCAGACCGAAACACATTACTGCTTCACGGCAGAAATAGGCGCCGTTGTGGTAACCCATAATCTAGCCGGCATCCTGTGCAAAGGAGCCTCCCACTGGTAACTTAATTGGTAATTTGTGTTATCCACATAATAATGTTATTGGTTTTAGCATTCAGCTCTTGTTCTCGATGTAAATTGTCACACTACGCCATGCGAGTATGTGTGACAGAGAACCATAGTTTTCGCATTATGGTATATTCACGTACAGGTGGTATAATGTGTAGTGATCACTGACTTCTAGTATATACCACTGGTGTCAAAGTGCTTTTGTGCCTGTTTGATATTCGCCATTTTGGCGCTGTTGGCCGTGTAGCGAGAGTCTGCGGTACTAAAACTAGTGATGACAACCTCAGCAAACATCGATAGATGGTGGGAAACTGTTTACGAAAAAGAATGTGTACTTTATTACATTGATTATTGAAGTATAATAACATGGAAAACGAACGAAATTTATTCAAAATGCAAAAATACTTCAGAGTATTGTACGTTCCTTCGCAGCCAGCCATTTGTATTATACGTCAATTTATACCACGAGCACTTAACTCCTATAGTAAAGATTTTTCTGATATGGATGTTTTTGGGTTACCTTATAAAGAATTTAGAAAGTAATTAATTCTCAAACTTATGTAATCTTGTTACGAATAGAGAATAAAATATAGTTATTGTTAGTTAATTAATAAAATATAGTTAAGCTATTGCATTGTACACGTTTTTTGTAATTGTTAACTCTTGATGTTTATGTTTAGCACTATAAGTCTTCTCTTCAGTAATTATGTAACATTAAATTTGTAATTTTGTGACTGTTTGATGCCAAAATAAAATAAAATAAATATTAGTCCTCTGGACGCTCGCGAGTGCCGCTTCAAATAGGCACAAAAAATTTGCTGTCAAACATATAGAACTGCCTGTCCAGTGGTATTTATACAGGGCAGTGGTAGTGATGTATTGTTAAATGTGACGGGCGGTGATGGCTGCGACAATAGATGACGGGTCAAGGGATGGTCAACAACATCCACGTGCTCGTGACGTCATGCTTCCTTGTTGACAGCACGCGGCTCGCATGGATGATCGAGAGAAGTTTATATATTAACCACGGACTAGTAAAAGTTTAAATAAAATATATTTTTTTACACTATTTTCAATTTAAATTTATTTTCTATTTTTTTTAGTTGAATTTTATGTAAAGCGTGCTTTTTAGTTTTTTTTAACTATTATTTATTTTTCATTTTTTAGTCAAATTAGTGTAATGTCATCGGTCCTCAATAAATCTAAAAAGTTTGAACGTAATCTAGCCGTTTAAAGTGGGTCAAAATCGCGCCCAAAGAAGTCGGTTACAAACATACAGGTGAAGCTAATATAAAGCGTATAAAAAAGGAGGACCCCGCGCCGTGATATTAGCAAGTGAAGCACCTTTATGCTAGTGTGTGTGCAGTTACGGGGTATACCAGTTACACAATTTTTCTCCCTTAAATAATCATATATCCACAAATACTTTTATATTATTGTTTTTACACTTTTTCACAACGCACGACGGCATTTTAACAACGTTTTATTGCGATGCAAACTGATCTGTCACAGACGATGGCAAATCTTATTATGGCGGCCGGTCGGCTTGAAAGATATACTAGGATACTTTAACTTAATATGTACATCCGAACGTTACAACTGCTCCCATTCAAGCACAACCTATCGATATTCGCGGTGTACAAGGAGTGTAGAAGTATATCTACCTTAATGTTACTTAATGTATATGACTCGGATCAAACGACCTGTGGCCGACCAAAGAAACACTTTTACAAGTGGGAGGTTCCTTTGCACAGGAAGCCGGCTAGATTATGGGTACCACAACGGCGCCTATTTCTGCCGTGAAGAAGTTATGTGTAAACATTACAGTGTTTCGGTCTGAAGGTCGCCGTAGCTGTACTGTACTGCGTAATGTAGTACTGAAATTACTGGGCAAATGAGACTTAACATCTTATGTCTCACGGTGACTAGCGCAATTGTAGTTGCTGAAGTTGTTGAAGAATGCTGAGTGGTACTGCATTGTAATGGGTAGGGCGTATCAATTACCATCAGCTAAACTTCCTGCTCATCTCGTCCCTTTTTTTCATAAAAACAACATTGATATAACATAAGTTCTGTGATCGTCAGTTAAACATATCCACGTGAGTATAGTACTGTGTTTTGATGACATCATCCGCATCAAAGTTTAAATATTGCGTAATGTGTATTGTTAAATGTAACGTCAAAGGTTACAATTGTTTGACCAATTGCTTAATTTAATTATTGTCAAAGTCAAAATATCTTTATTAATTGAAATCATATTTGGTCATTTTGAATCGTCAATTTAAGGTTTCTTATAATAATAAGAGCTACATATCTAATCTCTAGAAAATAATTGTAATACACATTTTGTTTTATTAAGACAGAGTTAGAGCATGTTCATTCCCAAGCATTTTTATCATC
This sequence comes from Leptidea sinapis, assembly GCF_905404315.1. Lineage (NCBI taxonomy): Eukaryota > Metazoa > Arthropoda > Insecta > Lepidoptera > Pieridae > Leptidea > Leptidea sinapis. The sequence goes on from NC_066272.1 coordinate 10,868,627, forward strand.
TAAGTAATCCCTTATTTTGTAGTAAGCTTTTTTTATAAAGTTTCCCTTTAATTGAATTTTTAAATTTGTTTAATATCACTTGGGAGTTTGTAATAAAAGCGTATACATTGCCCTTTAAATGATTTATCAACTTTATGGAGCCTGGTTGAGGTAAGAGCAAGCTTATCTTTATTCCTAGTATCGCCTGTATGCATCGGGAGCATTGCTCGTGTGTCTCACTCACTTTAAGACTCCTGTGTACTTGACAGGAGTTGTTACAACGGGCCCTGGGCCCCGACATTCTACACTGTCAGTAGAAAGATCGCCTTTGAATTTAATATAAATAAACCGTAATCTAATATATAAATAAATACATTCTCTCGCGGTGTTTGTAGTTAAACTCCTTCGAAACGGCTTGACCGATTCTCATTAAATTTTGAGTGCATATTGGGTAGGTCTGAGAATCGGACATCTATTTTTCATCCCCCTAAATGTAAGGGTCCACACGAAATTTTTTTTTAAATTTTTTTGATTATGTGTCAGATCTGAAGTACATACAACTTCAAGGGTATTTTGAAATATAATGAAAATGGTCTTTGTTTGAGACTCTAGCGCCTAAACCACTGATCGTATAGACATAAAACTACCACCATTCGATGCGAAATTTATCCTAAATGGTTTGTGGCTACTTATTTTTATTGTATTTGTAATGAAATGAATAAAATTTAGTTTAATTCCTTTTAAAATTCGCCTGGCGAAGCGGGCGGGAGCGGAGCGGAGCGAATAAAAAACTCAGTGAACTTTATATCGCTAACTCTCCATATAAAAAAATATATTCTACATTTTGCAGAGTGTTTTATGTCTTAATCTCATGTCATACAAGAACATACGGTCAATATTTCATTTTTAATGGCCAATGGTACGGGTGCTAGGGAGTTGTTCCAAAATGAGCCGTGTCATTGTACGTTTACTAGATATAGGATCAGATTAAGAAAAAATTATAAAACACTAGCTGACCCAGCAAACGTTGTATTGCCGATATTAAAATCGCGATACAAATGTAACTGTTGATCGTAGATGGGTGAAAATTTGAAGTTGTATATATTTTTTAATGCTGACTCATAATCAAATAAATTAAAAAAAAATGTGTGGACCACCCTTAACATTTAGGGGGATGAAAAGTAGATGTTGTCCGATTCTCAGACCTACCCAATATGCAATCAAAATTTTAATGAGAATCGGTCAAGCCGTTTCGGAGGAGTTCAGTCCCGCACGCCGTGACACGAGAATTTTATATATTAAATAATAATTTTTGTACTTACTCATACGCGTGAAGTCATCGATAATAACTCAACTTCCTTTCGAACGTAGCTAACATGTTATTAGAATTACATTAGTCAGCTCTAAGACATGCAACCGCTGTTTCTTATCACTTACGCCGTCCCTTTGAGTTCTATTGCCAATCATTGTATTACGTGGGCCATACTAAGGCTTGGTTGCATTATATTAGCTGTTAAGGTTTAATTCAAATTTAACGTTAACATGAATAATAATAATATTGACACACATTTTACACAAATTATCTTGCCCCAAGTTAAGCATATATAGCCTGTATTATGGGTTACAAGACAACGATATATTTAATACAATATACTTACTTAAACATACATAAATTCATATAAACATCCATGACTCGGAAACAAACATCCATATTCATCATAATATAAATGCTTGCACGTACCGGGATTCGAACACGGGACCTCTAGCTTAGTAGGTAGGATCGCTAACCACTCGGCTATACAGGTCGTCATGAATAAATGTGTTGTGCATATTCCTTGGCATAGTTAAAGTTTAAAAGTGTAATATCAAGTCGGTATCGAATCTGAAAATTTTTTTTGGTCGCTATTTAGCTTTTTAACATAAACAATAGCTTTATCTGGCACAGATTGGACCGTTACGGTTAACAGTTAAATTTATGACATCATCAAATTTTCAAATGTTGCAACTCGTTCTTTGCTTAACCGATGCTTTAACATGTTTGGTATTGCCAAAGTTTGTGCAACCCGGCCTTAAAGTTTCTAAACTGGACAAAGTCGCGGGTAGAATGTAGTCATGATATGTATACCTATAGCTTATCTTTTAACCAATCTTATGATCTAACTACACACATCAAGATTGTTCAAGCCGATCTTGAGCTATTAAAGGACGCAGACAAACATACAGATAAAAATTTCAAAATTTTTCGGAACATTAGTGTGAGTCAATCATAAAACATTTATTTATACAAAACTAGCTGCCCCGACAGACGTTGTTCTGTAGATAATAAAAAAAATACTGTTTCATAGGAATTTGCCAATAATATTTCAAAACATCAAGAATTATTTCATAAAAATTTGATCCCTGTATTTATAATGAAATTGTTTCACAGCGGAGCTGTCAAACCGTGCGTCACTAAATGCTCTCATAGAAAATATGTCCATACAAAACAAATATTGAAAATAAAAATAATTATGGGTTTTAAATCGAAATAAAAACTATCCTATCTCTCAAGTTGGACCAAACTGCACTGCAAGAAGTAATCCCCATTAAAATCCGTTCATTAGTTTAGTCGTCCATCGCGGACAAACAACGTGTCACGTAACTTATTAAGATTTTACAACAAAATTCTGTAACAGATTTATAAAGTAGTATAGGCATGTATTTCTATGAGATAATTTTTGACGCACGGTTTGACAGTTCTGTCTGCTGTCTTGATTTGAGATCTGTCTAAGTCTCTATCTGTCTTTCAATATGAAACAGGTGAAGGCACACAAAACGCAACGAGTAAGTGCTTAGACTTATCAGTAATTTCTTACAACAGTCAATTTTGCAAATCGGAAATGTCCCGCTTAGAAAAACGTTCTAGCAAACTACTTTGATAATAACTTTTGATCTTATGAAATATCATTGACAAATTCATAAGAAACAGTATTTTATTTATTAAGTACTACAACGTGTATCGGGTCAGCTAGTTATATACATTCCTATATGATATTTACTAAGTACATAATATTACATAGTTAATATAGCAGTGCCTAATGAGCTTTACTTAGCTATATCAGAGCATAGGCGAGCACAGAGCGGCCATGACATCACGTGTTGAAACAAACATGACCTCAGACATTTTGTAAAAGATTAAATAAAATAAGCCGTTATCGACGCGGAACTCAAATACCGACTCTATTGCTGCAAAGCGATGTGCTTTTAAAATACTTGTCGTACAGTTACTTGTTACTAACCTACATTTTAAAATACAGCTAGTTAACTAATAGGCTTGACAGGAACTTTCTTTAACGAACAATTGAAGTACCACAAGACATTTAAAATATCTTGTAGAAAAGCGCGTATAGCGAAAACGGTTTAAGAGACCGCGGTCGTCTTAATCACCTACCATCGAGATGCTCGACAATTCCTTTGTCTCAGCTTCCCGACAATTCATTTATCTTACTCTCCAAATCTCGCTTGTGTCCACCTTTCTCAAAATCAAATGCGACTGTTCGAAGTAAATCTATAGAACAGCATTATATTACAAATATTGCTTAGTAGATAATATTAATTACTTATAACCATGTCTTGCCTTTAGTAAGGCAATACGCGAGTAACCATTGATCGGTCCGGTCCTAGTTACCATAAACCATTTGTATATAACCATTACAGGACTGGTCCGAGTAACCATTTTAACCAATTAATAGTAGAGATCCGCGTATTCACAAGTAGAACCAATAATTATAGTTATTTAGCAAGTGTCATAGATTAATTTAGTATCTTAAGTAAATAAATACTTTTACCATAAAACCTATATAGATATCTACCCCTGAGTGCACCTCATTTCATGGTCCTTCGAGCCGGATCGGACGACGTAATTAATGAATAGAAGTCGAAATCTTTTTCGGTATTAAATGATTAACTTACTTCATAACATTGTGAAGCAAGTCACAAACTTATTTTTTTTATGGAAAAGGAGGACAAACGAACTTTGTTGTACGTGGAAGAAAGCTCCTTGAAAACCGTACTGTGAAGGAGCGCCACACATCCAGATGGTGGGGATAATTTTATAATTAGTAATAATTTGCCATGCCATGTCGTGCGGAGGTGAAAATTCAAAAACTTGTAGCTTCATGCCCGGTCTCTGGGACCAATATTAGGTCTCTCGCGTTAAACTGAACCGTCACACAGAATCTGCAAATGATTGAATAAACTAACATAACCCGACATTTTCTATGGGACTACGTCTAAACGTAGCACGTTTAGATATAAAATAAAATCCATCGGTCCAGACGATCCCCTCACCATTGCGGATACTCATGACACCACACCACATTGCCTTCGCCAGCGCGGGACACCTCGTACTTTTGTGGCTACCTTTTTTGCGACACATGTTAGGATATCATCCCTATCATCTTGATGTGTGGCGGTCCTCCACAGTGCGGTTTTCAATGAGCCTTCTTTCACGTACTACAAAGCTGCGGAATGCGCTTCCTTGTGCGGTGTTTCCGGGACGATACGACATGGGTACCTCCAAAAAAAGCGCGTACATCTTCCTTAAGTGCCGGCAACGCTTCTGTGATTACTCTGGTGTTCCAAGTGAATGTGGGCGGCGGTGATCACTTAACACCAGGTGACCCGTACGCTTGTTTGTCCTCCTTTTCCATAAAAAAATACCTACATTTAGTTCTTCTGTGGAGCCCTAGCCGAGACTAACGGTTCCTGATCGCGATTGATAACATTTTAACCAAGCTCTCTAAAGAACTCTTACCCTCTGTGTTTCTATATCGACAGAACTTAGGAACCTATAAATAAATGTATATACACTATTTAAAAGTTGGCAACGCTCCTGCGGCACACCTACCCTCAGGTACAAATCACCTAAAAGAATTATCATCTAAAGTCTAAACAGTCTACAGACTACTATTGTACTTACGGATTTATTATTATATTATTTATACGTCTAGATAGAGTATCTTGTTACGAGACAACCGATAAAAACAGGCCAGGTATATTAGACTAGTGTGCTACGTCTTACTACTCGCGATTTATATATCACTTTGTGTTAGTGTGCGTAAATTGCTCAAAATAGAGGTTAGTTCAAAAAGTCTATTTTTTCGACGTTTTCACAGCTGTCATACGGCCGTTTTCAATAACGTATCTCTAGTTACGTATATACATTGCTGTCACCGTTTAATGACAAGATCTTATCTATCCAAAGTTATGTCCAATATAGTTACTAGTCCAATGCTTTAAATCGCTAGGTTATTGAAATGTAAGTAAGCGGAAAAGGATACATTTGTCTACTTCTAGTAAGTTAAACTAAGGATAGATAGGTTATTGAAAACGGCAGCAAGTCTATCTAGACGTATAAATGATCTAAGATAAAGACATAATATAAGAAGAAGACATAAAAGAACCGAATGCTCACTTGTAGCAAAACATTTATAATGAGATGTCGACGCCAGATTTCCTATCGTCGACTATCGACTATCGACCTATCAAACAATTACTCTAATATTACTCCATTTACCTACTCTGTCAATCATACTTCATCCTTCATCTATCTGTCAAATACAACATTCATTCATTCACTCTTCTACTTCAGCTACTTGCACACGACACCTCAACTACACAAGAACTATTTTATCTAATCCTGTTAAGACAGACGAAATATGAATCTTTAAGAAGATTTCATTCTTTCTTTTGTTCATCGCGAACAAGAGATATTGTATGAAGTAGGCTTAAGACTCGCTAATTATAACAATGACTACTTAATACAGAACCAAGAGTTATGGTAAGATTATCACGTAAGTGAACCTCTGTCGGATTAGCGCTCTACACCTTACAAGTCAATGTTCTTCGATGCCGCCTCTGAACCGAGCACGAGCGGGAAAGAGACGGCGGCGCAACCGTCTCGCTCACTCACCATGATGTCATGGTGTATATTAGTAGATGTTCCGTCGCGTGCATGTTTCAAGTATTTTCTCTTGTCCGCATAAGTTTTTTACGATTGTGTCATTAATGCTAAATAGTGTCTAAAGGTCAGAGCGATGGAAACGTATGATAGCGTATTTTTTACGTTTTTTTTTTAAATACTGCAAAGTCTAACCTAAGTCACTTTTGTACTGTACTAGAATTGTTCGCACTTAGCCTTCCGAAAGTTGATTGAAGTATTGACATTTTTAATGATAAGTTCTCTTCTTTTCGGAAATTGATATGTTGCTCGACAGGAATATAATTTGGTGTTCAGCAAAAAATATTCGTTTAATCTAATATTTAAGTAAATTAAGTTTCGTTCATTTAATTTTCACTTTATAGAAACTAATTATCTAATTTTAGTGTATTATATTGTATCTCAGTATTAGTTACTATGTTGCACAATTAAAAATCAAAAATAATCAGGGGCGTGCATATCATGTAGGCAATTAGGCAGTGCCTATTTCGTTATGAACCTAAATAAATATAGCACTAGTGTTAAGTTAATTTACTACTTACGGTAGACAGTCTACAGATTGCATATACGAAGCAAGCAGCGTTTCACACAACTTCTGTCGTACTTTCGGACTAAATAGCAACTATGACTAGTTAGATTCTACAGTGCCTACCTTGCTAGAAAACCAATGGACGCCCCTGAAAATAATGTATAGGTATGTTATACTTGCATGTGGTCGTTGCCTGTAAGTGGAATAATTAGACTTATTAAGAATAATATTTAATGTAATTAGTTACGGCCGTTCCAAATATTCAGTCTATCTCCGGTTGTGGTCTACTTGTGATAAAAATCGTAACTATCGTTCAATAAACTTATCGACGCTAACTCACCTTATCCGTTCACGCTGTCTGTCAATGGGAGGACGTATAGCTTACCAGCGATAGAAGTTTGTATGGAAATTTCAATTCACGCGTCCCAATATAAGGCGATAAGAATGACTTATCGGGTATATTGCGACAGCTTCAGATTATTGACAGCTAATTACTGACAGTAGAAGGTAGTAATTTATCTCTATCTGTAGATAGTGATAAATTATTGTGTTGGCGATGCTAATAAATAAATAGTAGAGATGTGTATGACGCGTCCTTTACTATTTGTGATGCCACATTGCTGTAGAGCTACTCGTACCCCGCGAGTGATCCTTTAACTACACATAAGTACACTCTGTCATGTCTGCTATTTTCCATGTTTTTGTAATAAAATAAAGTGTATATAAAAATTAGTCTATAGTATATAAATAAAATAAAATGAAAATAGCCTTTATTTTTCCACTACAGCAATATTGAATATCTTACGCTAGTTTGAACTGTATATATGATTTTTAATTAATTTAATAGGTTAGTAAACTAGTTTACTGTAATATTATTAAAATTTAAAAGTATTAGTCGCTTCTGTAGAGAAGGCCTCTCCTAAATCTTTCCATACATCTCTTTGCCGTGCCGTCCGTATCCAATGAGATCCACATCTGTTGTTTATTATTATTTATTTAATTAATACGGTTTACACCAATAAACATTAATTAAAGAAAATTTTTTATTAACTCAGACATTCATCTCGCTCACAGTACCTCAGGCATTCTGACATTATTCCCGTCCATTCATCCGCAAACAAGTCACACTCAGGGTTTGCACTCAGGAGAGCGTTGAGCGCGGTGAAGGTTCGGGTTATAGGCGACTGTGTATGCGCTACTGTGCGCCTCTGCGGAACCGCAAACAGTTCATGCCTACGGTTGCGAAGGTATTTGTTTGGAACAAAAAACCGACACAGCTTATCACTTAACTCGGGAGCATCGATCCTACCATGAAAAACTTTACAGGCAGTAGTGAGTTGTCGATAATCAAACTTCTAAAGAATTATAACTCAGAGACCCCAGACGAAGTTTGGTTGGGTATAGGTTAGGATAATACCCGTATATAATACCCGTATTCTGTCAAAACAGTATAGAAAGTAGCGTAATCGGAGTTAAAAGAAGAGATAAAGCTAAATTGAAAGATATAAAAAGTAGGACTAAATTCAAAGAGGCAAAATCAATATGCAGAACACTAAAGTGGCGATGGATAGGACATATGTTAAGAGAAAAACAAGATAAATGGACAAAAATAATAACCGACTGGTATCGAAGAAAAGGGCGACAAACTAAACGCTGGGAAGATGAAGTAAAAAGAGTAGCTGGACCTAAATGGATCCAAATAGCGAAAGACAGAGAGGCGTGGAAATCTTTAGAGGAGGCCTTTGTCGAAAGACAAGCTGTTTAACCTAACATATAATTTAGATTTAAGTTTATATTTAGTTAAGTATCATTTATAATATTTGAGAACAGCAATAAAGGCTTTTTCAAGGAGAACCACGTAGGTGTCCTCGTGCGGGTTCCAGGTGCCAGCGCAGGATTCTAATTTTGATCTAAGTTGTTGAAGATGTCTCTCCATCTCTTACGTGGTCTCCCTGGAAAAAGGAAAAAAAAACGAAAAAAGGGAGACCAATAGTATATACGGTATGCATAATATGAATGTTTAAGTGTCTTTACCAAAATACTAATTGAAACAATATTTTTTTGTTGTCGTATGTGCTGACTAATATACGAAACGACCGTCTCGATTTTGGCGAGACTTTTATAGATGCCAACAACTGCAATGCAGTACATATTAAAAATTAATGACTGAATGAGAGGGTGGTATGGTATTTGTATATTTCTTATTATTTTATTGTATCTGATGAAAGAAAGGCGAGAAATATATGTCTAATAGTACCTAATATGGCGACCTGTATAGCCGAGTGGTTAGCGATCCTACCTACTAAGCTAGAGGTCCCGGGTTCGAATCCCGGTAGTTACAAGCATTTATATGATAAATATGGATGTTTGTTTCCGAGTCATGGATGTTTAAATGTATTTATCTATGTTTATATGAATTTATGTATGTTTTAGTAAGTATATTGTATTAAATATATCGTTGTCTTGTAACCCATAACACAGGCTATAGATGCTTAACTTGGGGCAATATAATTTGTGTAAAAAGTGTGTCAATATTATTATTAATAATAGTATCTAATATATAAGATACAAACGAATGGACTTGTGCATGTTCACATAGTTATCATACTATGTTGGTTTTACGGACTCTCATAAAAGTAATTGAAAAATTTTACGATTTTGGTGCGAAACGTGCGATCATAATATGACAATCTTTATTATTACCAACGAAACGTTTGTGTACAATTTGAATTTGCATACCACGAGACCCAAACGGCTTTTACCCCTCAGGGGATATAATAACAGATGAACTCTTAATGGTAAAACATCAATGGACACTTATATCAGCTGTTATTAAAAACAATTTGTTATGTTTTTAAAATGATAACCCTCACTTCTGGGATTAATATGCAAATAAATTTTGAAAACAAAATTTGTGAACGATGCGGGCCTCGAACACACGACCTCTCGCGTTCCGTGCGAGTGCTCGTCTAAGTGAGCTAACCGTTCGAGTGACTTATCGTCATAAAATCTTGTATGCTTTGTTCAACTTTCAGGTTCTGGCTTCATCTATAACTCTGAATGAATGAATGAAATGAATTACAATGTTATTTACAAGAGGGTGAAACAAGGGTTAACGGTTTATGTTTTGAGCACAACAACTCGGGCAGTTCGTCAATTTTGCAGGAATAATCCAAAGCACCGCGTGGCTCGGTTTTATTAATTTAATTTTTTTTTATGGAATAGGAGGACAAACGAGCGTACGGATCACCTGTTGTTAAGTGATCACCGCCGCCCACAATCTCTTGCAACACCAGAGAAATCACAGGTGCGTTGCTGGCCTTTAAGGAAGGTGTACGCGCGTTTTTTGAAGGTACCCATGTCGTATCGTCCCGGAAACACCGCACAAGGAAGCTCATTCCACAGCTTTGTAATACGTGGAAGAAAGCTCCTTGAAAACCGCACTGTGGAGGACCGCCACACATCCAGATGATGGGGATGATATCCTAACTTGTGGCGTGTCGTGCGAAGGTGGAATTCGGCGGCAGGAATCAGGTTAAACAGCTCTTCGGAACACTCCAATAGTTTATCAACAAAGCTTATGATAAATATTTATAACTCGCGATACAGATATTGTAAATTGTATTGTTTTCGTTTGTTATCCGTGTAGAACAGTAATGTCCGTGTTTGTGGCTGCTATATGACCCTTGGGTTATCGTACAGGCCACAACTCGCAGACCGAGAGAACTATATCTCACGTCATATAGCTCGTAATGGAACATCTCCAGTATCAATTAGATTTTGTTTGTCGTTCATATTGATTAGGTATTTGAATCGTTTCGCGATGGTTATGTTTTTTTTCAAGTTCACCATAATAATGGCGTGTTGTCTGTGTGTTGTGACTGCTAGTGATAATGCTGTTCGTTGTGAATGCAATGGTTGGCCACTTGAGTTCAGTGTAGACAGGGACGACTGCGTAGTGCCAGATTTGCGGTAATGTATTGCATTTTCACCGTAACACGAGGATTAGTATAGACATCAGAATGGGTAGAAACTGGCTGATATATCTTAATATATATAAATTACGTGACACGTTGTTTGTCCGCGATGGACTCCTAAACTAATGAACGGATTTTAATTGGGATTACTTCATGGAGTGCAGTTTGGTCCAACTTGAGAGATGGGATAGTTTTTATTTCGATTTAGGACCCATAATTATTTTTATTTTCAATATTTTTTTTGTATGGACATATTTTCTATGAGAGAATTTAGTGACGTACGGTTTGACAGTTCCGCTGTGAAACAATTTCATTATAACAACTGGGATCATTTTTTAAGAAATAATTCTTGATGTTCTGAAATATTATTATTATCGGCAAATTCATAGAAAACAGTATTTAATTTTTATTAATGTACAGAACAACGTCTGTCGGGTCAGCTAGTAGTATCATATTTTTCTGATGTATTATTTTATGCAAATAAACAATACCAGTATCTCCAACTCATAAAAGTAAAACACTATACCGCCATCACACATATGTTTCGGTGTTAAAAAAACAGAAGAGCAATGATTGTTAAAGTGTAAGGATATTTATTCCCCAGTCACTTACATGCTAGGTCGTATGTTCACACATTGTACTATCGATAGATACAACAACTCATCTTCTGTCGAATACCATACCTAAAAGATTGTAACGGCGCCTTGCTATAAGAAGTAAAAGACAAAATAATGTTGTAAATACCAAATTCCGGGTCCTTCTAGTGCCGTTCAGAATTTTTGGGTTTTTTCAATAATCCTGAGCGGCACTGTAATGGGCAGGGCGTATGAATAACCATCAGCTGAACGTCCTGCTCGTCTTGTCCCTTACTGTCATAAAAAATATGACACTCGCAAATAACCTTCCCTGAGCGGGCGCTCCCCAGTACCAGCATCTTCCCTTAGACCGCATTCAACGAGGAGTGGCTCGAATCATCTACGATCAAGTCATCTCCAATCGGCTTGTTGGCGTTTCTTAGAAGTGTGGATTTTCTTTGCACCTTCAACGGAGAATATCACGTGGTCAGACTAGTTGTTCAGGTACCAGCAAAATACTAAATACGAAATTCTCCCGGATTGATGGCTTGCATTTTGTCTCGTACAGCCTATTTGTGAAATTATATTATGGTTGCTCTATTCTCGAACTTGTCTGATATAGAGGTGCCTTTATATCGTATAAAAGTTCGGCATGGCATCTCTACATTTTATTCATACTGACTGATGATCATGATTTTGTACTGTCATCGTATCACGTCACTTGCCGGAACAGATAATGCAATTTGGAAGGAGTTAAGTTCAAAGTCAACGTCACATACATACAGAGAAATAAATGCGTAAATTGTAAATCTAAAAAACAATGAACTTCATTAAGAACAATAAAGGAAGAAATCGAACAACATTCTTAAAATTACAAAGAACGCCTAGCAATTCATCCAAACCCATTGGCAGTGGAGTTACTAACTTAAAAGCACCCAAAGAGACTCAAGCGAGATGGCATTGTCAAATTGGACTTTAAAGTAAAGGGAAGAAAGGTCGATGGACCACTCTTCCAACAAAATCCTAGATGTCAAACACATGTGCTCATAGTTTGGGGACTGATTGCAGATATAATAATAAAAAAAATTGTAGATCTATAAATTTGTACAGAACTCACGGTGCGCCAGTTTCGTCTTCATTGAACCAGGGCTGTGTGTGAGCCTGGTGTATGTGAATTTTACAATATGCCGCAGTGTTTGACCGCGTGGGCGAGGTATCGTGTTCGGCCGTGGGCTCTGACGGAGCATTGCAAGAAACAGCCGGTGAGCTTCACGTGGGAACTGCGAACAGTCAACAAGCTCATGGCGGCGGTCGCTTATGGTAACGTGATCCAGCAAGAGGAATGTTTTGTTATGTCTGGGCCTCTGTAAACGAGACCTCCTAGAGGTTCGCTTATGTTATTGTTTATTATTTACGATTACGTTGGGAATCGACCATGCATTCCCCAAGGTGTTTTTCCTTCACTTGAACTAGTGCCTCCCGGACGACACTCGACCGCCCTAAAGGGTGTAATAAGGGGCGGGACTGCCTGAGTAAATTTAAATTGAAATTTAGATGAATCGTACAGTGTTTTGAAATAAGTTTGAAATAGTATTTACAATATATGTCGACGAAGTATAATCCGGCTAAGTTTGAGAGCGAACAGTTGCCTAAAACGTAGTGGATTTCGGCTATCTCCGTTTTTTACAAGATTATAGCTGTCATCTGTTAATCTTATCAATGACTGTACGTTTCATACAATCGAAGTGAATCGGTTATTTCTTAGAGAGTTTCGCTAGGCTGGACCGTCCTATGAAACAAGAGTCATAAAGTGATAGGTCTTTGCTGTTTAACGAATGACTCTGCAGGTCTTCATTTAAATCTTTCAAATACACTTTCGTTCTAAATGGACGCGTTATCGTGCGAGACGTTTTTCGCGATTTTTACCAAGACTTGGGGCAAGTATGTGTCGCACCTAGCCGTACTAATCTGCAGTTCCTTTCGTGTCCTAGTGATACAAAGTCAATGTCCTGAACCACAGCAATTATGAATACTTCGAATTTAACTTTGTGTTTATAAGGGAAAGCTAATAAGGGATAACACACGTGTATTATATATTCACTTAATCCTTTTCTTATAAATAAATATTATTATGTTTAAGATGCGGGTATGTTAGCATTCATAACGGTATGATCACCACATTTATTTAGATTTTTCGATGTAGTTGCAAGCGTCGTGATTCAGCGATTGGCTTGCGTCGAAATATAGGGATACACAATCGTGGTAAATGTACTGTTACATATTGTGCTTTCATTATTACACGCTTTTTATTAGCTCCACCTGTATGTATGTTTCTTTGTAACTAACTGCCAGATTTCGTTCAAACTTCGTAGATTTATCGAGGACCGATGACAATACATTAATTTTGATAGAATTATTCCATTTTTCAATTTGCACAATAAGATTTTTGTTAACTAATACAATTTTCATTTATTGTCTGTAAGGCAGGAATTTATGTTAATTTTAAATTTCAACCATTATTATTTTTCAGCGATTTATCTAATATTAGGAAATTTTCGAATATGAAGGAGAATGTTTAATTCAACAATGCTATTATTTTTTTTAACTACTATTTATTCTATGAAGTTTCAATTAGAGATTGTAGTGTATTGTGTGTGTCACAGGGAGGTGGCGAGCGCGTGGCAGTGCCGCATCGGGCCCTCGGATCAGCCCGCGCCCGCCCACCGTGTACAGAGTCTCTTCAACGACATCGAGCTCTATCCGACTAAGACGCAGGGTGAGTACCACACCTTCTATCTAAATCTGGAGCCCTATTACCAAAATCGAAATACGAAGTTTCGGTTGACGGATCGTATGTTTTCCTATTACGAAAGTTTCGAATCCGAATATCGATACGAAGATCGCGATAAGACATTTTGTCTTTCGTTTACCTAATTCCCAAATTAACTTGACATTATTATGATCGTAACTACAACTGCGCTTTATATGGTTATGTATATGGTTCTGATACGAAATCCGTCCGCACTATTCGGATCCGAAGTACTTTGGTAATAGGATTTAATTCGAAGTTCGACGTTCTTTCGTTTCGGACCGAAACTTCGGCTTTCGATTTTGGTAATACACCTCCTGTGACCCTTCTCTATAGTTCGATGCTTAAGGATCGTTCACGTATAACCAATCTGTGGAATAAAATTTCTTGAGTTGTCAGAACCATATGACGATCCATGTAGCCGAATGGTTAGTGACCCTGACTACTAAGCTAGAGATCCCGGGTTCGAATAGTAGGTGCAATCATTTATATGATGAATATGGATGTTTGTTTCCGAGTCATGGATGTTTATATGTATTTATGTATGTTTAAGTAAGTATATTGTATTAAATATATTGTTGTCTTGCACCCATAGTACAGGCTATATGCCTAGTTAGGGGCAAGGTAATTTGTGTAAAAGTGTGTCAATATAAAAGCGCGTAGAGTCACATAAAATGCCGGCAATGCTCATAGTTTGGTGTTGCAACAGCAGGAGAGTGTGGCTGAAAGGTGATCACCTACCACCAGGTGACCGGTGGGCTTATATCTTCATCAACTTCAATTTTTTTTATGTATGCCTGCCTCTTTGCAGTGCATTGATATGCCATACGAGGGGAATGTGATAATCAGTTAAATAAAATACTTTCACGATTTTTTTAGTCACTCCGTCGCATGTAACGCAAATTATGAATAAATAAATAAATAGTTTTTTTTAATGTAAATTATGGACGAGACGAGCGGGACGTTCAGCTGTTGGTAATTGATACGCCCTATCCATTACAATGCAGTGCCGCTGGGTATTATTGAAGAACCCAAAAATTCTGAGCTGCACTACAACTGCGCTCGTCACTTTGAGAAATAAGTTGTCAAGTGTCATTTGCCCAGTAAAAGTTTATATACAAAAAGTACCTTATACAAAGCGAGGGTGTTCGACAACGTGTGACTTTGGGACGCTATATCCACCTTAATTCGTTTTATGATGCGTTACCACTCGGATCATAGCACTAGGTAGATCATCAGCTTAAAAAAACAAATATATCTACTGGGATATGATTCCTACGTTATGATTCAAACTTGACTCAAATTCAAACCTGCTTGAATGTCCGACATAAGTCGTTTAAGCAAGGCAGTGACGACATGTTATCATGTCGCGCGTTGGGCACAAGGAGCAACCATCATCAGAATCGATGATATCATGTGTTACTGGTTGATATATTTTGTGACCCTAATGTGTTTCAAAGAAGACTCATCGATGGCTTGAGATAACTCGCAACACGTCACCTGTGAGTCAACCCAGCTGGAAGCAATGACAGAGTACCGGCTGGAGGCAACCAATCACTGATCGATGGAGGTTCGGGTATTAATTATCGACAAGTCTGACTGGGATTATAAGCTCCTTTATTAGAGTATGCAACTATTAACATACTAGTTGGAGAGATGAGAAAGAAAGAAAGAAAAAATGTTAATTGACGTCATTATACATTCTGATTATAGTTCTTGTAGTGTACTGACATCTAGTCTTAACAGAGTATGTGTTAACTATCATTGTCACTGTCACGACATCGACAGTGACATTAACCGTGTGACGTTGAGTGCTATATAAGGAATGCACAGTACAGCGGAAGGCAGTTCTAATCGGCTATTGGTTGCGTTTCCGGGTGTAGTGCTACATAGTAAAGATTAGTTGTTTCACTCGTGAGCAAGCGATGAACATTACAGTTCTTAAAAGTTATACTATTCTAATTATGATCTAATGACGCCAATGGGCCCCCAACTTAGCATAGTTGGTTGGTTGGTTTCGAAAGAATCCACAACGCTGGTCTTCCGTGGAAACCCAGAGAGCGCTACTAACGCGCAGTCCTATCACACGAAGGTTTACAAACTATTAATTCTCTATGAGCACAGAGCACAAAAAATAGTGAAACTAGGATCTAAAATAAAAACTAAAGCAACTGATAATTTTTTTCAGGAACAATACAATTAAACTTGAATTAATCTTTTAAACTTGCCATTGCTACACACTACAAATATTTTTTTTAATATTTTAAATTGATTTTTGGACATTAATGAGATATTCCTTGTATTTTAATTTAAATAGCCCTAAACTAACGCAGTTCCGTATGGGAGGCGGGATATTATTCCAACAATTCGTGGAAGCATACCGAAAGCTGCCACGAATTGCAGTTGTACGGTGTTTTGGGCATATATGAGGGTGTGCATATGTGTATTAAAGGTGATACACACACTACAAGTGACTCTCCGCTGCTCGATACGACCTTCAATGAGTGTTGAATCATAAAACTGCTGTTTGAATGTACAAATTTGAGTTATCGAAGTCATTGCGGCCACTTTTATCGTGTTAGTGTTATCGATAAACTTGTACTCATTGATATTGTAACACATGACTTGAGTTACTTTTGATAGTTTGTACTTACAGAAAAATATTTCACATTCAATACCGTAAAAGTCCACTATCATTTTTTGTCATTGATACGCACTCCCCATTAGAATGCAGTGCCGCTCAGGATTCTTGAGAAACCCAAAAATTGAGCTCGTAGAAACGTGAGATGTTAAGTCTCATTTGCCCAGTAATTTCACTAGCTACGGCGCCCTTCAGTTTGAAACACAATAATGCTTACACATTACTGCTTCACGGCAGAAATAGGCGCCGTTGTGGTACCCATAATCTAGCCGGCATCCTGTGCAAAGGAGCCTCCCGACACTCGGGGCTCCACAGTGTACTACTACC
Source organism: Leptidea sinapis (assembly GCF_905404315.1). Lineage (NCBI taxonomy): Eukaryota > Metazoa > Arthropoda > Insecta > Lepidoptera > Pieridae > Leptidea > Leptidea sinapis. The sequence continues at coordinate 10,885,444 of NC_066272.1, forward strand.
TCTTCACCAATTTTCAGTTCCAGAATAGTCTATAATTAAATTAGCCCAGGGCATCACCTCTTGAGAGCACTACAATATCGTACACATGTCTAGGTACGCGTATATACACTCGTGTGTTGTAGGTGTGTGGTACAACATAATTATAAAACAAATAATGCATATGTGATACGGCGCGGACTGCAGGCGGCAGGCGGGCTATATTAACTAACTGCGTAGCTCGTAGCAATGATCTCACCACCGCGACCGGTTGTGGTCGCAATAACGTTTGTACGAGAACACGAAGTAACTTACATGATCGATAACGAACAAATGTATTACGAAATTCAAAATAATTGTCAATAAATAGTAGCTAAAAAACCTAACTAAATAATAGAAAATTAATTTTAAAATTTAAAATTAACATCAATTCCTGCCTTATAGACGATAGATGAAAATTATATTTCATAACAAAAATCTTCGGTCCTAAATAAATCTACGAAGTTTGTACGAAATCTGGTGAGTCAAAATCGCGCCCAAATGAGTCGGTTACAAATAAATATACATACAGGTGAAGCTAATAAAAAGCGTTTAAAAACATTTGTGTGGTATGGGTTACTATAACATAAATGTCTTTCTTAATGATAACACTGATTGCCAATAGGCTATTAAATAATAAATTTTATTGTACGATTTTACATTGTTACCCTATTTTTATAAAAAAAAGAAGCCCGCTGAGTGTGTTGCGCTCGTTCTTGTCAGGTCTGAGGCATTCCTTTTGGAATGTGTTTTTTTTAATAAAAACATTGAATTTGAAATCGTTGTATTGTATATAACCTGTAAGGTCTGCTATATACAGGCCAAATGTAGTTTCCCTAATAAGACTCTTGTAATTTTTTTTTATGGAATAGGAGGATAAACGAGCCTACGGGTCACCTGTTGTTAAGTGATCACCGCCGCCCACAATCTATTGCAACACCAGAGGAATCACAGGAGCGTTGCCGGCCTTTAAGGAAGGTGTACGCGCTTTTTTTGAAGGTACCCATGTCGTATCGTCCCGGAAACACCGCACAAGGAAGTAATTTTAAGTCTTGTAATTTTCATGTTAAAAGTTAATTTAAAACATTACTTTTTACGTTACTTATAAACCCCATTCTTTTGCCAGTTTTATTTAGTTTAGTAAAGTTTAAGATAGCTTAGACATATTATTATTAAAGGTTCAGTTATAAAGTTAGCATACAAGCGCTAACCCGGAAAACGTTGTTTTGCGATATAAACTATGTACTTCGCGCCCGCTCACTATATGAATTGTCATATGTAATGAAATGATATTGATTGAATTATTAGAATACTAGCTGACCCGACAGATGTTGTTCTGTATATAATAAAGAAAATAATGTTTTTATATGAATTTGTCAATAATATATCATAACATCAAAAATTACTTCGTAAAATATGCACCCTGCTGTCGTAATGAAATTGTTTCACAACAGAACTGTCAAACGGTGCGTCAATAAATTCTCTCATAGAAATTATGTATGGACACATGAAAGGAAAAACAAATTTGTTGTTTTTATTTAATTTAGCAGCATTTTCCTATTTATTCACCTTTTAAACCTTAATAATTCAAGACCTAAATTTGCCAAATCGGTCGAGCCGTTCTCGAGTTTTAGCGAGACTAACGAAAAGCAATTCATTTTTATATATAGATAGATATACAAAAGAATATCGATCGGCAGGCGGTCTTCTGGTATACCTAAGACATAGATGGGCGGCGGCCCATGATGCCTTATACACGGGCCATGCAGGTCTCTCTCGGGAAATCGTCGACCAGTGCCGGGAGAAACTTGTGTCTTCTATCGTCCTTTCTTGAGAAAGTCGCGGAATTGAACCGTGCCAAATTTAACCCCCAGAAGACATCACTCGACTTCACGCACCACAGACTACGCAGGGCGATCTGTGCATAATTTTGCATTGGCGTATGGTCTGTCCCAATTGGTTGAGTCGCCAACGCGGCTCCCGGATGTGGATAGCCACATGCCGTCCTTATTAGATCTTCTGCTGACTACACATCCCGATGGTTACCAGGTCTTTGTCGACGGCCCTCTCGGAACGTCCGACCATTGCCTGGTCAGGAGTGTAGTGCCTATCCGACGCCAACGTCGCAGACCACCAGCGACCCGCCGCGTTGTTTTTTGCATCCTACCCTTGGGACAAGGTTTATTTTCCTTCGGATGATCCTAGTGCCTGCGCCGGTGCAGTAGCCGATGTGATACTACAGGGCATGGATATTTTAATACCAAGCTCTGTAGTACCGATCGGTGGCAGATCACAGCCCTGGTTCGATGCGTCAGTTAAAGCAGCATGTGACTGCAAAAAACAGGCGTATCGAACTTGGGTTGCGGCGCTGGGCACAAAGGATCTGAACTGCAAAGTTCTTTAGAGGATATATAACCGTGCCTCCAGATTTTTAAGCGGCAAATCGCCCTTGCGAAATTAAAGTACGTCGTCAAAATCGGCGAGCAGCTTTCCAGTTATCCCACCGGAACACGCAAGTTCTGGTCGTTGTCGAAAACTGCTCTTGGTAACTTAAACCAGCCGTCCCTGCCGCCGTTGCACATGAGGAATGACACCCTGGCCCATACGGCAAAAGAGAAAGCCGATCTCTTGTGCACTCTTTTCGCCTCCAACTCGACTCTTGACGACAACGGAAAAACACCGCCGACCATCCCGCGGTGTCAGAGCTCTATGCCTGAAGTACAGTTCAGACAGAAAACTGTTAGGCGAGCTCTGTTTTCGTTGGACGTCAGGATGTCGAGCGGGCCGGATGGCATTTTTCCAATCATGCTTAGAACAACGCTTCCCTTAAAGCCTCGCCTATTATCAGAATACTGGGTCTCGAAATCTCGAGCGATTGCCAATTTCGTAGCCATCTGGAGGGCAAAGCCAAATTGGCTTCGAAGAAGCTGGGCGTCATCAATAGAGCACGGCAATACTTCAAGCCGGCCCACATTCTAGCGCTCTACAAAGCCACACATGGAGTATTGCTGTCATCTCTGGTCTGGCGCTCAAATTGTCGGGGACCCAGTGGTCTGTGAACGGCTGGATCACTTGGCGTTGCGTAGAGACGTCGCTTCATTGTGTGTCTTCTACTGCATTTATCACGGGGAGTGTTCCGAAGAGGTGTTTAACCAGATTCCTGCCGCCGAATTCCACCTTCGCACGACACGCCACAAGTTAGGATATCATCTCCACCATCTGGATGTGTGGCGGTCCTCCACAGAGCGGTTTTCAAGGAGCTTTCTTCCTCGTACTACGACGCTGTGGAATGAGCTTCTTTGTGCGGTGTTTCCGGGACAATACGACATGGGTACCTTAAAAAAAAGCGCGTACACTTTCCTTAAAGGCCGGCAACGCTCTTGTGATTCCTCTGGTGTTGCAAAAGAGTGTGGGCGGCGGTTCTATATATAGGTTCCGGATAAGTAATCATCAAAAAGCATAATATACTAAAATCTTCTCTCAAACAATTATTCCAATCCGTACAGTAGTTTTCGCAGTTTAACCGAAGGAAAAAAACAGCTCTCCATTTATTAGTATACAATAACCTAATTAACAAACCACAATTAATTATGCATCGCAGTTAATATATAAGCAGAGTAAACATATAATTTATGCCTCAGTTAACATCAGTGATACAAAAATACGGTAATAATGATTATAAAATTTTTTACTAGTATTCTTAATTAATGTTCTTCAAGATATTTGTAATTATGTATTTAATCAGCATCGTTAGTATAGTTATTAAAAAGATAAATATTTTTTTATCGACATAAAACAGCGCTTGTGTGCATAGAAAAGCAATAATCTTGAATATTTGTTTAAAAATATATTATAAGTCGCCGCTCCACACTTAAGCGAGATTTATCAACTAACTCAATGGAGTTAATTATATTTTAATGGTATATTATGTCGATGTGACATCGTGAAAATTTGTCTTAATCGTTTTATTTTCCTAAAGCTCTCAACGAGGTATAACTACGTTTGATATGCCCGTTTAACCAGGGCTAAGATCTTACACCGGTCGGTATTACATAGCTTGGTATTAAAGTATCCCTGCCCTGTTATCAATTCAGCCACTGCAAAGGCACAGACACTGGGAAATACAAAAAAGGATTACACCCTATTACGATCTGCTGACTTGTAGTGCCAAGAGCGGCTGTCGCTGGTGTTCTGCGACGCATGTGCCGAATAGGCGCTACATTCCTGATCAGGCAATGGTGGGACGTTACAAGAGGGGGGACGTCGAAGGAGACCTGGTAACTACCGTAATGTGTAGTCGCAGAAGATCCAATAAGGACGGCGTGTGTCTAAACGCCGCGTTGGCAGCTCGACCAACTGTGATAGACCAAACGCCTATGTAAAATTGTGCACACATCGCCCTGCGTAGTATGTGCCCGTTGAAATCACCCACGAATAGATTTCAACGGAGGGGATCTGTGCAAGCACGTCCTCAATTGCCGTTTGGACGCAGCCCATGAGATGATCCGTTTTTGCGCCACCACTGTGGGACCCTTATACACACGCGTAGATGCGGACGTGGTCCTCAAAATCTACTCGCGAGCCAAAGAGTAGACACCTGTCTACCCTGCCTCCTCAAAATTGTTAATTATTTCCATCAAACAATAGCAGACCTTCCTAAATAGACAACAGAGTACAACAGCAGGTTGATCGAATTTATACTCAAAACTATAGAAGCTTCTCAAATAGGAGAATAGAACAGCAGATAATCGAGTTTATACTCTGTGATAATAATAGTTGTTTTACATTGGGCAAAGTAAATTTAATACTTTTTGTCTTTTTTTTTCGTTACGCAAAAGATTATTTACTTTAAAACCAAGTGTCTCATTCACCTCCTCAATTGCCTGCGATTAACTTTATCGGCACAGGTATATCAAGATACGATGCTTGATAAGGTGACTAAGTAACCAAGTACTGTTGTCTTAGCAAGACTTGAAGCTCGATCCACACACCGTTGTTAATGTTTCCGACGTCATCAGAGCTGAGTAGGTACTGCCCGTCCTCTAATCCCGACCTTAAAATAATTATTGATTTATTTGCGGTTTTATTACAGAAATTTAAATTCTTCTACTGCATTTATCACGGGGAGTGAGTATGGTTGATTGCACCGGCCGAATTCCACCACCGGCTTACGGTTAAATGCTAAATACCCCCAACATCACGTTGACGTCTGACATTTTTTTTTATTTTATGGAATAGGAGGACAAACGAGCGTACGGGTCACCTGGTGTTAAGTGATCACCGCCGCCCACATTCTCTCGCAACACCAGAGGAATCACAAGAGCGTTGCTGGCCTTTAAGGAAGGTGTACGCGCTTTTTTTGAAGGTACCCATGTCGTATCATCCCGGAAACACCGCACAAGGAAGTTCATTCCACAGCTTTGTAGTACGTGGAAGAAAGCTCCTAGAAAACCGCACTGTGGACCGCCACACATCCAGATGGTGGGGATGATATCCTAACTTGTGGCGTGTCGTGCGAAGGTGGACATTCCACAACCGCGCGTTTTGCTAGAAATTTCTTGCCTCGCACAGCCATTTTGTGGAATCAATAACTTATATTTTACAATTACATCTGTTATTTCGGATGTCCATGGGAGGTTGCCTCACCACTCCTCATCACGTCAGCCTCTAGCCCATTTGCCCCTTATATAAAAAAATATATTAATATCAACTAAACATGCCTTGCCCGCTTCTTTGTGGTTTGCGCACGCACAATAATGGATTCCGAAACTGAATGAAAATAACGATAAAGAGACTGGTACAATAAAAGGATGTTCTTCATTTGAGTTTGTTTTTTCGCAGTTTTTGAAATGCTGGTCTGCGCCCGTCAATGCGCTCGAAGGAAATCTCTGATCCTTACGTTCGGGGAGTTTTGCGTGTTCGCTGCGGAACTACGACGTTGCTCAAGACAAACCAGATCGTAAGTACCTACTTTTTTTTAATATTTAATTTTCATATCTTGTTGCCTACATAATTACGAATAATTGGAAATCGAGCCCTATAGGTCTTCGGAATTTCTTTTGCTCTACTGCGTCCTACTATTACTCGTAGGATGTACAAACTGCATTGTTATGTTATGGTTTTTAAGTAATGTACTGACTTTTTTAAGTTTTGTATTTTGTCTATTAATTCTAGAAGTGAGGGTTATCACTTTAAAAACAACAAATTATTTAGATTTACAAGAGCGACATCTCAAGTCAATTTCCTTATATGCAAATATTTGGGTTGAGGCAGGTTATCAACTGTAAAGTAGATCCTGTCGATGAAGCCACAACCTGAGAGTTAAGCAAAGTATACAAGATTTGTTGGTAGAGCACTGGTATGAACGCCAGAGGTCGTGGGTTCGAGTCCCGCATCGTTCATAAAATTTTGTTTTCTAATTTTATTTGTATCTACTGATACTCAATGAGCAATATTTAAACAAAATATATGACATTAACAATGTATTTAAAGCCAACTTGATTTGGGACTTTCATAATCTCAAAAATTCTCTGCAACACACAAAGTATTATTGAACAGTTGGACCTACTTATTGTTGTGAACCAGAAGTTTGTCAAAGCGGATTGCCAATGTAATGATTCGTCTTGCGCTCTTTACTTTAGGAAATGTGTTCGTCTCATTATCACTTGTGTTTGTAAACAAAAGTGACTCACGGTGGTATTCCGTTGATTGCAGCCTCGTCTACAACTCTCCGAAATACGCCTCAATTTCATTGAAGTGTTTATCACCTTCATTAAGATTTCATCCAAAACTAACAACGTCACATGTTTTTATCACAATACGACTGCAGAATGATACAATAATAAACTCTAGTAAATTGTGCTTCCAGTTTCAATTGTTCTGTGTTTCCCGCAACATTCGATCGGAATATAATGTTTTATAAATGTTAAAACGGTATATTTATTGCGCATTAATATTGAATAAAATGCCTGGGCGAGGCCGGATAATTGCCAGTTCATTACACGTACAATACAAATATAAACATTAACTAAGTATAGTGGCGTAATTAGTGCCCTCGATGTCCGCTACATGACACATGAATCAGTTTAATTCTGTCGATGACGTCCGCTGTCCGGAGCCGGGCTCGGTGCTCGCTTTGACAGCCGCTCTTGAACCTGCCGCCTGATGGATGCTGCCGGGACCACGCGGGCCTGTGTTGTTGACCCCTCAATGTCGTATAAAATGTTGGTCATGCACTGAATCACGACTCGAAACATGCAACTTGGCACATGTCAACAATATAATGCTTCCAGTGTCCGTGACAGCGGAAGATACCCGCACTGAATGTGATCAATGCTGGCGAACAATTTTAAACACTCCTGCCCGTTTTTAACACGCTTTTTATTAGCTTCACCAGTATGTATGTTTGTTTGTAACAGACTCAGTGCACGATTTTCAACCACTTTAAACGACAAGATTTCGATCAAACTTCGTAGATTTATCGACGACCGATGACAATACATTAATTTGATAAAAATTTATATTTTTTAGTTCGGTTTTCTATAAAAAGCGTGTTTTTTTTAGTTTTCTAAGCTATGATTTATTGTTATTATTCTCTAGTTAGTTTTCCGAATGTTTATCATATATGTAATGTTATTGACAGGGTCTCGAATAAGCCAGAATCACCCGTGTATTCAACAGCCAAGGACTATCGAGATAAGGATGGGCTCTGCAAACATGTGAACGGTAAGCATCAAAGTTGTTTTAATTTAAACCCTCCAGATAGACTTCAATCAAGTATTTGTTTACTTTCACGCTGAAACCATTATAGATCCGAGTACGCAACACTCTTTACTATATGTTATTATTGTGTGCGAGACAAACAAAGAAACGAAACGCTCCGAATGATAAACACAACGCTGTTTTCGTTTGTACATTGTAAATTATGCTCTTCCGTAACTAATTGTGTTTCTTCCGCAGTCGTTTCTTTATCTTACTCCTTGTTGCGGAAGGTCTCTCGGAGACATCGTTCTGCTAAACATATTTCGTCGTGACTAAACTTTCCGCACGGTACCAATCCAGAAATACCCAGAGCGGTATCCCTGTCGATTTGCAGAGCTCGTAACGATGTGGGCTCGCGGGACACACGCGTCGCTACACACGGGATTAACATCGTTGTCTGCCCGCGTGTAGTATGCCTTGCATTATTATACAATTAGGTACACCTTCATTACGTAATCAGTGATCCACTATCATGAAGTTTTGTTATTGAATATCATTTAATTATTCATTTGTATATTCCATATCTCCAGTTCATTATAATGCCAAAGTTTTTACGGGGACTCGTAGCGACTGTTTAACGAATAATGTTTAATATAGTGAATAGGTAAATAAAAATATTTGAATTCGAATACAATAATGTTACAATGGTTAGAAATGGAGGAATTCTTTGCGAGAAAGTATTTCTATAAATAAATTAAATTTTTCTCAATACTACAGAACCCCTACATATCATAAATTGTGCGTGTCCAATCGATGCATAGAATTGTGGATTTTGATTTCCATTGTAAATGTATGAAGCTTGCCCATATTTTGTAAACTTTAATATTTTTAATCTAAAACAGCATAATCCGAGTCTGTAGTTAAATAAAATAATATTATGTTAATTATTATTAAAATACTGGCAGGACACTAAATCAATAGCTCTTTATTCTATGTACATTCAGTAGATACCAATATAAAGCTGACGTAATCGTCGAGGACACACTATCTTGTTTACGTTGATATATCGCGCTACATTTCCACGTGCGTTTAATGTATTGTAACTTATATGATCGCCATTAATTATTGCTTCGACGTGTATCTTCTGTTCCTCATCATGCCAGTGATTGATTGACATGTCGTCTTGGCATACGAAAGATACACACATTGCACCGCACGTCATAAACCTAATACCGCCCTCACCATTTGGATGTTTTTTTTTTTATATAAGAGCGGGAAACGGGCAAGAGGCTCTCGGGATGGGGAGAGGTGAGGCAACCGCCCATGGACATTCGCAACAACAGGTGTCAACTAATGCGTTGCCGACCTTAAAGGTGGGTGGAGTATGCTTTTTTCTTGAAGGTCCCTAAGTAGATTCCACAAAGTGGCTGTGTAAGGCGAGAAATTTCTTGCAAAACGCGCGGTTGTGGAATGCCAGACGTCAACGTGATGCGGGTGGTACTTTGCACGTAAATTTGGATGTAAAGTATGGAAGGAACTCTCGTTTATGCACAACCAAAATAAAGAATGAACTTCCTTGCGAGGTATTTCCATAATGTTGTGCATGGTTAAGGTACCTTCAACGCAAGCACGCGCGTACAACTATCCAAATGGCCGTTAGCGCTCCTGTGATTCCTCCAGTGTGCGAGAGAGTGTCGGTAGCTTTGGTCACATACTGTGAGGTGACCCGAATGCCCGTCCATCTATTCTATAATGAACAGCTTTATAAACCGTTGAAACATACAAACATACTAGCTGACCATACAGACGTTCTGTGTCATAATAAATAAAATACTGTTTTCTATGAATTTGTCAATAATATATAACATTAAGAATTATTTCGTAAAATATGCTCCTATAGATGTTGGTGGAATGAAAATTGTTGAAACGAAAAAAAAACTAAACTATCCCTCAATTTGGGCTAAACGGCACTCCATGAAGTAATCCTCAGTAAAATCCGTTCATTCGTTTAAGAGTTCACTGGAAACAAACACCAGGACACTGGATTTATATATATTAAGGTACCAGAGGAGGATCTTTGCCACAGTCTTGACATATTTGCCTGGCAACTTCCACATACAAATAACCCTTTCATGTCAGCTTTCCTCTTCTTGGAACCTTCTACCTCCTTTTGTGTACTTGCTCGATGTGTTTAATTAGTGGGACGAGGGAGGATTGTTTCGTTTTTTACTATTTCTTTTAGTGACCAGTATTATGTTGATGATATTAGTGTTGTTTTTTATGATTTATTACATTATTTGCCCATTACAATGCAGTGCCGCTCAGGATTATTGAAAAACCCAAAAAATTCCGAACAGCACTGCAACTGCGCTCGTTCCTTTGAGATATAAGATGTCAAGTCGCATTTGCTCAGTAATTTCACTAGCTACGGCAGACCGCAATAGAGTACTGCTTACACATTACTGCTTCACGGCAGAAATACAGTTGTCCTAAATATATATAATAAAAGGTATATAATCTACATCTTCCAACACCTCCGAGGACTGTCTACCTACTATCTTAATGCAGTCAATTTACATTCATCAGTATTCGTATCTAGATGACCGACCATCTCAACAATATTAAACAGCTGGTTGTTGTGTTCTGTCTTCGGCTGTGTTTAATACTCGTCATCTATGTTCTTATGCAACGGACTCCAAACAACCATCTAAACTTTGTGATAAGTGAATATGCTAGAAACTGTCATAACCATAATGTTAACACCAGGAACAGACATAAACGCATAATGCCTACTACTTGGCTAAGTCGAGTTAGTAAGTCTTGCGGGGCGATATATACATATATATATGCTCTTACTACAAGAACCCATAAAATGTTCAAAACAAATGTATTTCCAAATTTAAAAGAATTGTTACAAAACGTTTGTGTGGTAAAGGTTACTACAACATAAATGACTTTCTTAATGATACCACAGATTGGGAATACAACGACAGCCCTCAGGGTATTAAATAATAAGTTAAATTGTACGATATTACTTTGAAACCATATTTTTAATGAAAAAAAAAGGAGCCCGCTGAGTTTGTTGCTCCCCGTTCTTCTCAGGTCTGGGGCATACTTTTTGGAATGGATAGTTTAATAGATAGTTTTTGACTTTAGATATCGTATTTTGAATAAAATATATAAATTGTAATTTCATAAAGTTTGGTAGAGTCGGTTCATATATGTAACGTAATATTTCACATATGTACGTGGTAATGCCTTTTTGCCGTAACGTTAAAAAATAACTAGTTTATTTAAAAGAATGACGCAGTGAACTTCGTTCAATCGCGAATAGTGGTGCTTTATGAAATCCTTATAATATTAATGCTATAATATTCTAAGTTTAAATCTTATTAGAACTTGTTTTTCTAGTTATTCTGATGATGGAGGCATGGTGTACATTTGTCGTGTTTTTGTTATCACCCTACAGACGTTGTTCTGTTGATAATAAAAAAAATACTGCATTTATGTATTTGTCAATAATTTTTAATAACATCAATAATTATTTCCTAGCATATGCTCCTTGTTGTTATAATGAAATTGTGTCACAGCAGAACTGTTAAGCCTTGCGTCAATAAATTCTCTAACAGAAAAATATGTCCATACAAAACAAATGTTGGAAATAAAAATAATTATGGGTCCCAAATCGAAATAAAACTATCCTATCTCTCAAGTTGGACCAAACTGCACTCCATGAAGTAATCCCCATTAAAATCCGTTCATTAGTTTAGGAGTCCATCGCGGACAAACAATGTGTCACGTAATTTATATATATTAAGATATATGTAATTACAACGCCACCCAAACTGTTCAAATCGGAACGCAACAGTACAAGTGCACCGCCACATTGGAGTAAACATGCGTGTGGTCGCAGTACTGCCCCGGACTATAACTCAACGTACCTACAACTAGTTCTTTTCTTTATGACAGTAAGGGACGAGACAAGCCGGACGTTCAGCTGATATTGATACACCCTACTCATTGTAATGCAGTTCCGCTCAGGATTCTTGAAAAACACAAAAATTCTGAGCGGCACTACAATTGCGCTCGTCACCTTGAGACATAAGATGTTAAGTCTCATTTGCCCAGTAATTTCACTAGCTACGGCGCCCTTCAGACCGAAACACAGTAATGTTTACACATACTGCTTGAAGGCAAAAAAAGGCGCCGTTATGGTACCCATAATCAAGCCGGCTTCCTGTGCAAAGGAGCCTCCCACTGGTAAGTTCTACTGCTCGTAGTTCAAGACGATCGCACCGTGAAAGATATCCACACGTGCACATTGTGAGGGTGCTGTTTCATGTTGAGATCCATAGAACGATTATTGCTCGATCGAAAGTGGCTGGAGTGAAATGTCTGATTGGAATGCTCTTATATATTGAATGAAAAAACACTTATTGTACTTTGAACAATTTACTTAACACCGCAGCTATAGGATATCTATGCTTTTTTTCGGAAAAGGAGGACAAATGAGCATACCGGGTCACCTGGTGTTAAGTGATTACCGCCGCCCACATTCTCTTGCAACACCAGAGGAATCACAGTAGCGTTGCCGGCCTTAAAGGAAGGTGTACGCGCTATTTTTGAAGGTATGTATCGTCCCGGAAACACCGAACAAGGAAGTTCATTCCTCAGCTTTGTAGTCGGCTCTGCGTTGCACGCGGTCAAATGAATCGAGCTGATACTGGGGTGGGTCAGACCAGAGATGACAGCAATACTCCATATGTGGCCGGACCTCGCATTGTAGAGGGCTAGAATGTGGGTCTGCTTGAAGTATTACCGTGCTGTATTTATGACGCCCAGCTTCTTCGAAGCAAATTTGGCTTTGCCCTCCAGATGACCACGGAATCGGCAATCACTCGAGATTTCGAGACCCAATATTCCGATACTAGGCTAGGCTTTAAGGGAAGTGTTGTCGAAGAACGACAAGTGGGGTTATTTAGTGGTAAACCCGCCATCTTGTTCTTCTGGGGGTTAAACTGGACAAGGTGAAATTCACCCTATTCCGCGACCTTCTCAAGAGAGTACTCGATAGAAGAAACAAGTTTCTCCCGGCACTGGTCGACGAATTCCGGAAAGAGACCTGCACGGTCCGTGTATACAGCATCACCAGTGCTGCTTTTTTTATGTGCCAGGAAGTGACACAGACAACAAAACTCGTAGCGGTTAACATAGAGTATAACATAATACTTTTATGTTTTGATTACAACATGTTTTTCAGAACTTTAAAATATCTCAGAAGGTATTTCTGAGGTTCTTTTATAAACGGATATACGGTTATTATCCTTACCTATATGCAACCAAATTTCTTCTGGGGTCTCTGAATTATAATTCTTTAGAAGTTTGATTATCGAAAACTCACTACTGCCTGTAAAGTTTTTCATGTTAGGATCGATGCTCCCGAGTTAAGTGATAAGCTTTGTCGGTTTTTTGTTCCAAACAAATACCTTCGCAACCGTAGGAATGAACTGTTTGCGGTTCCGCAGAGGCGCACAGTAGCGCATACACAGTCGCCTAGAACCCGAACCTTCACCGCGCTCAACGCTCTCCTGAGTGCAAGCCATGAGTGTGACTTGTTTGCGGATGAATGGACGGGAATAATGTCAGAATGCCTGAGGTACTGTGAGCGAAATGAATGTCTGAGTTAATAAAAAAATTTCTTTAGTTAATGTAATTGGTTAAATAAATTTCTCTAGTAGCTTAGTACAGTACTTATTTTCTTGTAGGTTCTTATTGTTACGAACTAGATTTAATTCGCGTTAATATACTCTTGTGGGATTTAGATATTATCACCTACCGTCTTATGAGCTTATGATATTATCAACGTTCCATCGAGTTAGGGAAGTCGCAGTTTTGTGCGTCGTCTCCAAGTGCATCTTTGTTTATAAATAGCTTATTAACGTCAACGAGAACATAATGTTTATTGTTTCATGTATTGTCTTTTGTCATGTTTCTATCTTATTTACAATGTCGTAATTAAGTATCAGTATCAAGAAACAATCAATGTTTACTTTGTTCAGGGACTACTTCCTTCATACTTCTACTAAAATCAATGATCGAATCTTAGATTAAGGATTGGTCTCCGCTGCGCTCCAACTAGATACCGCATGCGTAGTCGCAAAGTGCGATAACTAATAACTACGCCCAATTGGGCGTACTCGAGCTAGTCTCGAACATTATGCGACGTTGACGAGCCAAATGTTCTGTTAAACTTTGCTAATATTTGCAACTAAAATGACCGATTGAGTAATAAAACTTTTTAAAAATAATACTAAAAGAAATAAGAAATACACTGGTATGGCATATTATCAGTAAGTATTTTATTAATTTCAATGTAAAATAACATGAAATAAAATTTGAAAGATGCCACGCACACTACAATATAAAGTTGCCGTAATAAAAAAGCTCCCGTTTTTAGATAGTGCGGTATATAGTTGGGGCGCAGCGGAGACCAATCCTTAATCTGAGAATCGAATCTAGTGTTACTTCAATAGTTTTATGGAGGCACAAACTACGACCGAAACAAACAAAAACGCACGATATTTATATATGTGAAAACTTGCTTGATCAAAATAAGATGAACGTGATTCTTAATAACTACATTAACATTGGTTACATTCCGTAAACAATCATTTACAAAGGTGAGCGTGGATACGAAAATGCTATATAATTAAAGAGATTTTCGTTGTCTGTGTCAGCTCGCAACAGCTTGTTATCTCATGAAAAATTCTGACATCAAAAATATATATGTTATGAGTAAATATGTTTTGTAAATACGAGTTGAAACCTTCGAACCTGTGGGAGGCTCCTTAGCACAGGATGCCGGCTAGATTATGGGTACCACAACGGCGCCTATTTCTGTTATGTGTAAGCATTATTGTGTTTCGGTCCTGGAGGGCGCCGTAGCTAGTGAAATTACTGGGCAAATAAGACTTAACATCTTATGTCTCAAGGTGACGAGCGTAAATTGAGTGCCGCTCAGAATTTTGAGTTTTTCAAGAATCCTGAGTGGCACTGCATTGTAATGGGCAAGGCGTATCAGTTACCATCAGCTGAACGTCTTGATCGTCTCGTCCCTTATTTTCATTTAAAAAAAATTGATAATTTATACGTCTAGATAGAGTCTCTTGCTGTTAGATAACCGATAAAAACAGGCCAGGAATATTAGTTTATTGTGCGTGACAAGCTACCTCTTACACTCACGATTTGTATGACACTTTGTGTTAGTGTGCGTGACAAGCAGCGTCTTACACTCGCGACTTGTATGACGTGTTAGTGTGCGTGAATTGCTCAAAATAGAGGTTAGGTCTACTTCTACTGTCAGTAATTGGCTGATAATAAAAATAAATAATCTGAAGCTGTCCCAGTATATCGGATAAGTCATTCTTATCGCCAGTTCTCTGTTGCAATTTCCATGCAAACTTCTATCCCTAGTAAGCTATACGTCGTCTCATTGACAGACAGCGTGTACGTATAAGGTGAGTTACCGTTGATAAGTTTATTGGGACAGAAAAGTCAACGATAGTTACGAATTTTTATCTCAAGTAGGTCACAACCGGAGATAGACTGAATATTGGGAATGGCCGTAAATGATCTAAAATAGAAACTTGGATCAACCGAGAATACATTTTTATTAAAGAATAATGAATTCTGTATCAAGTAAATGAATCACCTTAATTCATATTTTTTTATCAACGCATAAATTGTATAATTGTTCCAATATGAAGAATAGCCGAATGATATACAAGACTAGTAATGAAATAACTCAAACATTATTGAATTCGTAACTAAAAGTGTTATTAGATGTGTTCCCGTAAAATATCGGGTTGCACTCCGGCAGTGCCGGCAGATGTGAAAACTTGATAACGTTGTGCGTTTTTGAATATTTCGGAATGGTTTGGGAATAATTTCGCACGACTTGCTTTAGTTATCATAATCGTAAAGACTGTCTTACGAATTTTCGGTCAGTCCACGTGCCCTGACGTGAGTTTAACTTTTGCGCTCAGTGCTTGCGTTTAGTGCTCAACGCCGCTAAAGAATTTTTCACTTCAAAAATACAATTTTAGAAGTTACAGGGGGGGGGGGACTTGTTTTACCGGTTTGGAAGTGTCTCCAAACTATTATGTTTAGAAAAGCCATAGATATGGGTTTGATGAAAAAAAAATGAGTGTCAGTTCTAAGTAGGTATAGGGAACCACCAAAATTTATTGTTTTTTTTTTCTATTTAGTGTGAAAATCTTGATTCCAGTTCACAGAATACATCTACTTACCAAGTTTCAACAGTACAGCTTCCATAGTTTCGGAAAAAAGTGGCTGTGACATACGGATGGACATACAGACATGACGAATCTATAAGGGTTCCGTTTTTTGCCATTTGGCAAAGGAATCCTAAAAGCTAACCTTCATAACGG
The DNA here is from genome assembly GCF_905404315.1 of Leptidea sinapis. Lineage (NCBI taxonomy): Eukaryota > Metazoa > Arthropoda > Insecta > Lepidoptera > Pieridae > Leptidea > Leptidea sinapis. Next base: position 10,901,610 of record NC_066272.1, read on the forward strand.
CGCGCGGCCATACAAAGACATAGGTTTGCGATTTACGATACTATAAAAGCCCAATTGTTTTGTGCTCGTATTTAAGATATAGAAATGTTTGCGATCGGTTTTGTAACCAACTGATATTAAAAATCTCAATTATTTCTAATCAACTGTTTTAAAGCAATAAAGGTGACAATCTCTTGGAAATAATTAACAGAGCATTCTTTCCGCCTCGTTCTTATTAATAACTAGCTGACCCGGCAAACGTTGTTTTGCCATATGAATTATTTTACAGTTAGACCGTTTCTTGGACATTGCAACATTACTTTATTTTTTCTAAAATAAACGTAGCCTAAGTTACTCCTTATTACATCAGCTACCTGCCAATAAAAGTCCCGTCAAAGTCGGTCCAGCCATTTCAGTGATTAGCCGGAACAAACAGACAAAAATTTTAAAAAATGTTAATTTGCTGTATGTACCGTGTATTCATTTACATGTAGTAAAAAACTGTTATTTCAATATTACAAACAGACACTCCAATTTTATTGATATGTATAGATTTAGATGACACATTGGCTTTCGTATCACACAGCGTAATTACTGATGTTGAATTCCGTGATAATGATTTTAAATACCTTTCCGGGTCCATATTTATGTTAAATTGTGACATTAATATATCTGACACAACATATATATAGGAAGCAGTGATGTAATTATATAAATATGGTGAAAAAGTCGACGCGGAAAATATGTGTGACTTAATATGTGAACCTGTTTTGTTTTATTATTATAAATTATTGTTACGGTAAGTTCAAGGAGAGACAAAAGATATCAAATTGAATGAAATTAATGTAACAGTTAACTGGATAAAAGTATTAAGATGTACGTTGGTGCCTGTGTGTATGGAGTGGCCTTCCCAGTTGTTCCGCGAGGCCGCTCTCTATAAACGGCGCACGGAAACGTCACTTGTGATGAGTCTGGATGCCGGCTTTGTACAAATATGAATAGATGGTGCGGATATGTAGAAAAGGTAAATCTTACATACGTGTAATCGTATTAACGGATATACGGATGTTATAGGTTTAACAGTACTAAGTAGGCGCGTGTAGATATTACATTAGTAAATATTTGACTCTGCAACAAATCAATATTTATCACTACATATCTTATATCTTTAAACGAGCAATTCTTTGTATATATATATATATAATCTGAATCTCGGAAACGGCTCCAACAATCTTTTTCAATCAACTTTCATAAAATTTAGTATACAGGGGATTTCGGAGGCGATACATTGATCTAGCTAGGTTTCAATTTAAAATTGTAGTTTTATCCGTGTTTTAATGGGAAATCGCTACACTAACATTAGAATACAAAGGTAAATTTATCCACTATATACAAGACTGTAATAGCTCAGATGGGACATTGGGTGATCTGGAAAGCAGAAATCCGGGGGTTCGAATCCAGATGTCCTATAAGATTTTTTTTGTGGACGTTTTGTACATTCTTAAAAATCCGAGCAAATCACGGTCGTCCCGATATTTATTAGTATACAATATAGTCCTCCGCCACGTCTGTCTGGCTGTCTGTTCGAAGTAACTTCAAAAACTACTGCACCTATTTTCATGCTGTTTCCACCAATGTGAGGGAGGTTCTAGTAAATAAGTTTTTGTATACATTGGCTAAAATAGAACGATATTGTTGCAAGTGTCGGAATAAAAATGGCCGTCGGGGAGCTTTCAAAGAAAACACTGTCTAAGCTTTTTGAGATATAATAAAATATTGTATGGTGGAATTGTGTATCTTATATACGTTTACAGAAAAGTCTGCGATGGCATATGTCTATCTCTGAAGGATAAAATACTATATCCATTTTAATACTTTAAACAATTGGTAATTATAAAGCTGTAATGTAAAAGCTGTTTATACAAAAACGATATTAATCCTTATCATTTTATTGCTACATGATATTATATAATCATTCAGAAATACGTTTTCGATTCATTTTTATCTCAACTTTGATGACACTTTTCCGATGGCTTTAGACTACATTATTCCCGAATACTTCCATCATTTTATTTTTCTATTGACAGAAGATCAGTCTGTATGTCGGGTCAGCTACTTGGTAATAAAACGTGCAGCGTGCTAATTCTCCGATTGTTTTAAGATCATGATAATCGCAAGGAAATAATTTTCTGTTATGATATCCAGAAGAATTTCTGAGGATCGGATAACGGGATAGATTATTAGAGAATAAAATTTACATATATAATCTGTATTTAAAATTAAACTCATTGTGACCGTCAACAAAGATTTATTTTTAAGTTTATTATTTAAATTTCTGAAAGAAGATGCTGTGACAAAAATTGAGAAAGGTTTGCTGAGATGGTTTGGCCATGTCGAGAGACTGAATGAAGAACGATTGACGAAAAAAGTGTATAAGGCCAGTGTGAATGAAAGTGTTGGAAGGGGTAAGACCTAGGCGGACGTTTCGAGATAAAAATCAGGGACGTCTTGAAAAAAGGCCAGGTCAAGAAGAGTATCCTAAACCGAAGAGCATGTATGAGAGAATAATGAAAATGGACGAAAGGAAACAAGTATGTAAGGATCGTAGCAAGTGGGAAGAAGTGGTCTCTGCCTACCCCTGCGGGAAAGAGGCGTGATTATATGTATGTATGTATGTCATCTTTTCAGTCGTAGACATGCAACGTTTAGTTAATAGTTAGATATATTATATAGCCATTCTAACGTCTTTCTCCTTGATATAGTCGATACATCTTTGCAATTAACTGTTTACAATCAACTAAACTCTAGAATGGGCTTGTTTATTTGTTAGGTAAGGCCGATAGGTCCTATTCCTGCCGAATGAAAATGATAGACTTAAACAATTTGTTGTGTTTTTAAAGTGATAACCCTCACTTCTAGGATTAATACACAAATAAAATTGAAAACAAAATTTTATGAACGATGCGGGACTCGAACCCACGACCTCTCGCGTTCCGTGTGAGTGTTCTTCCAACTGAGCTAACTGTTCGAGTGACGTGTCGTCATAAAAATCTTGTATGATTTGTTCAACTATCAGGTTGTGTCTCATAGATTTGTTTTGATCATAACTTATTCATTCATTCATTCATTTGTAATCTTGTAAATATTACACACGGTATCCACTTACTACAGCATACTTTATCATGCCCTACATTACTAATAGTTTACTTTGAAATCTCCCCAATGCTCCAAATAGATCCCTACTAATATTATAAATGTTGTAAACGCGTGAAAGCGTAACCAAAGGGCTTACATTAACTGGTTTTGATCAAATTTAGTACAGAGATAGACAAGAGCTTGGCTATCTTTTATCGCGAATAAAAGGCTTGGCGGGGTTGAAAAAGGTGGTGGAAGTTTGTATGTAGGTTCGTCATTATCAAAGATAACACTATGAAACGTTGTATTAGGCACCTGATAAGAAATAAATAAATATTTGTTCCAGCGTTTTTTAAAATTAGACCTGTGCGGGGATGAAAAAGGGGATGAAAGTTAGTAAGTACTACTTGGTAGCTTATATAAATGTATTATTAACCTCAGCAGTTAGTGTGTCTATTATTTTCAAAGTGAGTAAATAATAAAATAAAAAATGGCTACCCAAGGTAATTATTGCACGCGGACGAAGTTGCGGGTAAAAGCTAGTATTAAATATATGTTATGTGAAGTGGCTGGTATGTACACATACCCTACACAGTAAGCTACCCACAAGATACCAACACCAGAAAACCCGGGAGAATTTCTCTCTATCTTAGAGAAACTCTTAGCCCTGCCTGTTACAATGCAGTGCCGCTATGGATTCTTGAAAAACCCCAAAATTCTGAGCGGCACTACAACTGCGCTCGTCACCTTAAGACATAAGATGTTAGGTCTCATTTGCCCAGTAATTTCACTAGCTACGGCGCCCTGCAGACCGAAACACAGTAATGCTAACACATTACTGCTTCACGGCAGAAATAGGCGCCGTTGTGGTACCCATAATCTAGCCAGCATCCTGTGCAAATGAGCCTCCCACTGGTATAAACCTAACACAAGTATTGAAGGAGGAAACGATCTGTGTTTTGCGATGTCAGCGAATTGAAAACAGGAAGCTCGACAAACACGATTGTCTCGTGTATTTGTTATATTTAAAATATTAATGCGGAATTATTGGCTCGATATGTGGTGAGGTGTGCGTACTGCGTAAGGTTGTTCACGACCGCGAATCGCGATCGCCTCGAGCTCAACCATTGAGCCAGCTGCCAGTTGTTCGCTGACCGTCCGCCGGAGCAGCGCGCCGCTTGCGCGAGTGCCGCCGTGTTCCGATCTTCATCGACAATGCCGCCGACCACCATGATAGTGCCTTGTGCGTCTTACATACTCGTAAACATTTTACCATTATATTCTAATCGTCTTTTGTTTGTTAGCGACACGTCTCGCTCGTTGTTTGATCACATCGCGCTCGCGGGTGACACTTGACAGATCATAGAGTCAATGTAGAGTTGTAAAGTTCGTATCGTCTTGTTTATCTTATGTTTTCATGGTGCGATATGATCCCAGTGTGATTGTTGAGTTGTTGACCACGAGCTGTGTTTACGTTTTGGCACTTGGCATTGGCTATCGTACCGGAATCGGATTTGTTTTGCCAAATTATCTTTTGCCAATGACAGCGTTGATCTCAACATGTTTCATTCAGTAATGGTCTGTGTTCGATTTAATGGGAACAGATTTGGATGATGTTGCTTATCGGTAAAATTACACATAAATGACCTTTTTACTATTTATTGCCAAAAGCAAGTAGACAGTAAAGGGTTTGGGGATGTGCTGAAAACAATGAATATCAACATGAATATCAATAAATATTTATAATAATCATAATAAGTGGACAATATGAGGTGGTAGTTTCACACGTATTTTGTTAATAGTTTTTATATTCAATAATATCTAAACTTTTTTTTTATAAGTCCTCGTCAAAAGTTTCATTTATAATGAAAACAATGAATAACTAGTATATTAAAATAGCTGCATTTCTTCTTCATGTAAGTTTTACTTTTGCCAAATCTTATAGTTGGTTTGTCATGCCTGGTCAAACTATATATTAAATATTATGACTGTTCATTGTCAGTAAATTTATAAAAATTTATTATACGTTCACAAAATTTTTTGCTCTTAATAGTATTATAGAAATAAGAGATTGCTTGTAACCAATTCTAATAGGCTTCATAAGATACACAATAGCTTTATGGGTAAATGTATACATTTTTATAATAAACTCCCAGCCACTGTTCAGGCATTATCTATAAATAAATTTAAATGTTTTATTAAAAAATCTAAGTGACAACCTGGTACTACATTATGGTTATTTTATAGCAATAGCAATGACAGTACAACATTGTATGTTTGATTAAAAAGAGCGCAAAAAAAAAGAATGCTGGGAGAGTTTCTTGCGCCGCTTCTTGTTTCCGAAGCGGTAGTAGTGTCTAGTATATTAGAAATGACATCAAAAAGAATTCTAAAGGAATCAATTTTGAGATAATAAATGCCTTTTATCATTGGACATTTCTAGTTGAATTTTGTTGTATGAACGATGTGAAGATCTAGGACAGCCATACGCATAGATTGACAGCACCGTGTTCCCCGTCGAGTGCGGTAACCTAAAGTTATTTTAATAATATTTTGTCAATATGTTTATGCCCACGCTAAAGTTGGCGAACAATGAGGGATACCTACATCGATTCAACGGATCATTGAACTCACCGTAACACTTTCTAATTTAGGGTGTTTCCTCGCATTACTCATAATAATTATTTAGTGGTTCCTGTACTCTAGATTGGGTTCACACGTTGTCTTCCGGGGGATGATTTGTAACAAGTGATATTTGGCGAAAAGATTTTATTGCAAAAAATTTGCAACTCACAAATAAAGAGAAAAGTTAGTCCAAATAACATTATTAAGATACAAATGATTTAAGTTTTCTTTACGTTCAGACTCAGTCTCGCCAAAATCTGGCACGAGACTCCAGGATGAGTCTCGTGCCACATTTTGGCGAGACAACACGTCCTGAGGATGCCTCGTGTAGAGGCGAAACACGTGTCGGATTGTTTTTTAAAAACAAATATTGGCGGAATTAACACTAAAGAAAACTTAAATCATTTGTATAATTTTTGATTTCCGCAAAGTAACGCCTAATTCAATATATTTTTTTTTACATTATTAAGAAATTTAAGTAATTAGAGTAATTTTTCTAAAATATTTATTTTTACAATTTACTTTAAACAACGTTTATATGTAAGGGGGTGGCAGGAGAGGTCGTTGTGGGTTATAACGCCCAACGCAAAAGATATATCAAATCAAATCAAAATCACTTTATTCATGTAGGTCAAGGAAATGACACTTATATAAATATATTTTTTCTTATTGAACTACCTCTACTTCGTAAAGGGTTGAGCTAATGAGAAGAAGTAGCATGAAACTCATTGCCACTCTTTTAAATCCAGATTTATATTTTACATTTATACATATTTTATATTTTCTTTTATTTAAATATAATACGTATATATTAATATCAATTGCCAATATGTTTGTTTGTTGCTGTTGTTCTTTGGATTCTTTGTCGTTTGAAAACTTGAACATTTTCAGACTTGCCAATTATGTTTAGGTACTGTCAGTAAATAATAGGCGGTCTAACGGCCGTTCCCAATATACTATCTACAGATAAGCTGTGAATAATCTGAAGCTGTCCCAATATAAGTCGTTCTTATCACCTTATACTGGGACGCGTAAATTGCAATTTTCATACAAAACTTCTATCGCTGGTAAGCCATACGTCGTCTCATTGGCAGTCAGCGTGTACGGATAAGGTGAGTTACCGTCGATAAGTTTATTTGGTTAAGATTTTTATCTCAAGTAAAAGATAGACTGAATATTGGGTACGGCCGTAAGAGAGATGCAATCAGTTTCCTCCCATTTGTTTTATCTGATATAAGCCTTACTATTCCAACCTGGATACTCTGCAACTCGTATCATAAATGTTTATTTACAAACAAGATGGTTGTTGTAATAAAACCAGAAAAAAAAATACGGAAAAGTAGGGGCACAAACTCACTGGATAGTCTTTTTAACCAATTTATTTGTACTTATATTAAGTTTGCAAACTCATACATCTTAATATATATATTTGTTTCCAGTGAACTCCCTAAACTAATGAACGGATTTTGATGGGGATTACTTCATAGAGTTTAGTCCAACTTAAGAGATAGGATAGTTTTTTATTTCGGTTTGGGACCCACAATTATTCTTATTTCCAACATTTGTTTTGTATGGACATATTTTCTATGAGAGAATTTATTGACGCGCGGTTTGACAGTTCTGCTGTGAAACAATTTCATTATAACAACAGGGAGCATATTTTACGAAATAATTCTTTATGTTATTAGGTATTATTGACAAATTCATAAAAAAATCAGTATTTTATTTATTACTAGCTGACCAGACAGACGTTGTTCTGTACATAATAAATAAAATACCGTTTTTGATGAATTTGTCAATAAGTTTTCATTGTAACATAATAATATGCTCCTTGTTGTTATAATGAAATTGTTTCACAGCAGAACTGTCAGACCGCGCGTCAAAAATACTCTCACAGAAAATATGTCCAAACAAAACAAATATTGGAAATAAAAATAATTATGGGTCCCAAATCGAAATAAAAACTATCCTATCTCTTAAGTTGGACTAAACTGCACTCCATGAAGTAATCCCCATTGAAATCCGTTCATTAGTTTAGGAGTCCATTGAGGACAAACATTGTGACACGAGATTTATATATATTAAGATGTACAGAACAACGTCTGTCGGGTCAGCTAGTTTGTACGGAAGTACAAACTCGTATTTTAAATTGCCCTTTGATATATTTAGATGACACAGCTTTTAAACAAAACCATCAAACATCTTCGAGATGTATTGAATGACCAGTAAGTGAGTTACAGAACGATGTAGTTAATACATCGCATAACTGGCGGTTCGTGCCCGCAACGTAATTGCCAACAATTGAACAGTAAAACAACGAGACGATTACTATCGGCCCCATGTTGTACCACGTCTTCCTCATCGACGCTATTAATGAAATCGCTCACGTTGTGACGTAAAGTACTCTCGTTGTTGGGTCTGGGGGCCTACTCCAAAAATCGATATTCGATATTTCGTGGCACAATGATGACCTATATAGCCGAGCGGTTAGCGACCCTACCTACTAAGCTAACTAAGGTGCAAAAATTTATATTTTTTTATGAAAATAAGAGACGAGACGAGCAGAACGTTCAGCTGATGGTAATTGATACGCCCCACCCATTACAATGCAGTACCGCTCAGGATTCTTGAAAATCCCAAAAATTCTGAGCGGCACTACAATTGCGCTCGTCTCCTTGAGACATAAGATGTTAGGTCTAATTTGCCCAGTAATTTCACTAGCTACGGCGTCCTTCAGACCGAAACACAGTAATGCTTACACATTATTGCTTCACGGCAGAAATAGGCGCCGAATGTGGATGTTTATATGTATTTATGTATGTTAAATTAAGTATATCTTATATCTTTAAACGAGCAATTCTTGTATATATATAATCTGAATCTCGGAAACGGCTCCAACGATTTTCATAAAATTAAGTATGCAGGGGATTTCGGGGGTGATAAATCGATCTAGCTAAGTTTCAATTTAAAAAAAATGGTTTTATCCATGTTTGAATGAGAAACAGCTACAATAACATTAGAATACAAAGGTAAATTTCGCCACTATGTACAAGACTATTATAGCTCAGATGGGACATTGGGTGATCCGGAAAGCAGAAGACCCCGGTTCGAATCCAGATGTCCTATTAGTTTTTTTTTGTTCAAGTTTTGTATATTCTTAAAAATCCGAGCAAGGCTCGGTCGTCCGGATATTTGTATTAAATATATCGTTGTCTTGCAACCCCAAAGCACAGGCTATGCCTAATTTAGGGCAAGATAATTTGTGTAAAAGTGTGTCGTTATTATTATACTATTATTAATCGTGTCGAATCCTACTCTTAGTTAAATCGTATTTAATATCGAAACGATGGTTGAACGAACGAAACATTAATCGATATTATCGGTCCTAACCCTACTATAGTTGTGAATGTCAGTGATGAATATAAGAATTTAACAAATAATCAAACGTCGCTTTTACGATAATCTAAACGACACCTTCTAGGCTGTCGTTGCTATTATCGTTTCAAGTTGCAATCGTGCTTGTATTATGATTCTGGAGTCAATATCTAGAGTATTTTGGTGTAAGCCTTAGTTTAGTCGCAATCGTACTTTCTAAGTTGCCGTAACATAAACGGACTTTGCTAATTTGCACATTGATTAATCAAAGTTAAAGTAAGCGATGACATGAGACTTAATACATAGTTTTCATCTTAATATATATAAATAACGTGACACGTTGTTTGTCCGCGATGGACACCTAAACTAATGAACGGATTTTAATGGGGATTACTTCATGGAGTGCAGTTTGGTCCAACTTGAGAGATAGGATAGTTTTTATTTCGATTTGGGACCAATAATTATTTTTATTTTCAATATTTGTTTTGTATTGACATATTTTCTATGAGAGAATTTAGTGACGCAAGGTTTGACAGTTCCGCTGTGAAACTATATTTCATTATAACAACAGGGAGTATTTTTTAAGAAATAATTCTTGATGCTGTAAATATTATTGACAAATTCCTATAAAACAGTATTTTTATATTGTATACAGAACAACGTCTGTCGGGTCAGCTAGTATTATATAAAGTGTAGCTATGTCTATTATGAGCTTATGAAATCCTGTTTTAATTTCTGTAGAAAGGTAATTTAACAAGAAATCTAACCATTCTTTGGATGTGCAAATTTTAAGTTGATTTTTATTATCTATAATATTTCCACAAAAAATTGTGCAACTTAAAATTGATGTTACAGATCTGTGATGCAGAAAATTACATTACAACGCCAATCCAAAATAAATAGAAATAACGCGCCTAAACTATGTTTTGACTTTTGACACTTAACAGCGACATAGCACAGATAATGTTTAGTTTTTCAAGGTTTGCACATAATTCATTCTTTCTAACGTCGTAAAAAATCAAAATATTAGTCTATGGTTACGATAAACGATAATGAATTCGAAAATTTGTTAGAGTAGGGTAGGTGCGATATATTTGGAGTTTTATCATTGTCGATTTTGCGAGTAGACCTCCTGGTCTGTCCCGTGGGACGGACGCCACGTGATAGTTCACGGATGGATTGGATAGTCTCAATAATTGCTTAGAGTCACACGCGACACGGTCCAATCCGTGTTATAATTATAGATATCTGTCCATATTCATCATAACTCCGCGATATTTAGCAAATCTGTATTTTTAACTAACCTGTGCTCTTTATTAGTGGAATTATTTTATTTTGCACCCTTATAATTATAATTCTTCTACGGCATGTCTTAAGGGGTGAACGCTCTCCTAAAGAAAACTATTTTACCCGATTTCTACCGTCGACTTCCAGATATGTAAACAAACTCAAATGACACCCTGACCATCCGATGGTGACGGTGTGGTTGTTTTCTCAAGTAATTCAAATTCAGCAGAACTTCCTTCTACATTGTATCCAGGCAGGTATGACTCGGGGTACTTCTAGAAAGAATACGCGTGGGGTACTTCTAGAAAGAATATGCGTACGGCCTGACAAGTGGGAACATTGACCACTAACTACAGTGACCTTCAAACACGTTTTAATTCCTATAAACGAAAGCTTCATGAAATATTTGCTTTCTTAGACATGCATCATCAATTCCAAGACAAATAAGAAACAACAATTATTTACATGAAGCATATTTTAATAAATTTCCTTAGCTTCTATTCCTACTTATTTAATTCTACCTCATGCTGCTCTTGTACTTTGGGGCTATTTCACACAAATTTCTTTAGTTTCTTGTATTAGCGTAAACCACTCCGTAAAATATTCCTTAAATTAGCGGCTAATGTATTCTATCAAATCGAGAGCATATTATCTAAAATATAAAATTCTCATGTCACGGTGCTTGTAGTTAAACTCCTCCGAAACGGCTTGATCGATTCTCATGAAATTTTTAGTGCATATTGGGTAGGTCTGAGAATCGGACTACACATATATTTTTCATGCCCCTAAATGTTAAGGGTGGTCCACGCCAATATTTTTTTTTAAATTTGTTTGACTATGAGTCAGCATTAAAAAATACATACAACTTCAAATTTTCACCCATCTACGATCAACAGTTACTTTTGTATCGCGATTGTAATATCGGCAATACAACGTTTGCTGGGTCACCTAGTATATTATAATATTCGTCGGTTGTTCGTGAGACATTGTCATAAGATATACTATCTAGTATACAACTGCTAATTTTAATTTGATTCTATACTTCTGCTTTTTATTTATGTGTAGTGTGGTATATATAGTATAGACTCTATAAAAATAAAAATTTCTTCACGATATGACAGATAACAGTGGGAGGCTCCTTTGCACAGGATGCCGGCTAGATTATGGGTACCACAACGGCGCCTATTTCTGCCCTGAAGCAATAATTTGTAAAAGCGTTATTGAGTTTCGGTCTGAAGGGCGCTGTAGCTACTGAAATTACTGGGCAAATGAGATTTAACATCTTATGTCTCAAGGTGACGAGCGCAATTTTAGTGTCGCTCAGAATTTTTGGGTTTTTCAATAATCCTGAGCGGCACTGCATTGAAACGGGCAGGGCGTTACAACGACCATCAGCTGAACGTCCTGCTCGTCTCGTCCCCTATTGTCATTAAAAAAAGATACAAAGCGTGACAGCTCAAGCCTTGAATTGATAGCGTTCGTCCACAGCGCGCTTTGCAACGATTTGACATTCAAGCAGGGGCGTGCATTTCACATAGGCAATTAGGCAATGCCTACCACATTATGAACCTAAATAAATATAGCACTAGTGTTAAAGTTAATTTACTACTTACGGTAGACAGTCTACAGATTGCATATACGAAGCAAGCAGTGTTTCATGCAACTTTATTCGTACTGATAGACTCAAGCGCAACTACGACTAGTTAGATCTACAGTGCCTACCTTGCTAGAAAACTAATGCACGCCACTGCATTCAAGGTACAATCAAACTGTGTGATGAACTTGTAGCTGCGTGCAGCTATGCATATGTAGGTATGCCATAGATCGATACGACTTGGATACCATCAAATAAGTGTACTCACGCAACTGAAAGGCCGACGACACTCCCGTGAATCCTTCAGTACGCTCGTTTGTATTCTTGTGTGCCTTGTCTCCTCTTGCCTCCACATTCCGTGTGTTGACGTGGAGATGCTCTAATGTGAGGGTGTGTGGTGCGCAGGTAGCGAGGCGTCGCCGGCGCCGTGCGAGGTGTTCCTGGGCGGGTCGTGTAACCCCACCACGTGGCGCTCCGACATCGCCATCCCGATGCTCAACAAGATGGGCATCACCTACTTCAATCCAGTAAGTCCAACACACATCATTGACATTCACACCTATTCAACTATTTGTTGTAAATCTAATTTCTGTCACTTCTGGGATATTAAATATTTAACACTACACAACTGTAGAGGTGAGCAAACATACCCAATTTTATGGACTACGAGTGCGGCACTAAAAGTATCGGGAATGGAATATTTCCACTGTTCCTGTCATATTAAACTCTTTTTAATTGAAAACTCCTTGGTTTTAAAAATCGAATACCATTTATTTATTTAAAAAAAGATTCTCAGTCTTGTCACAAGGTCTTGTCAAACTTGTATAGTCGTTGAGAAAATGGAATTGACTTGAGAAAATTCTAGAGCGATGATTTATTATGACTTTGAACAAATTTATGTACAACTGTAATTTGTACAAATTGTTTTAATGAAAATAGGGGTTGAGACGAGCAAGACGTTCAGCTGATGGTAATTGATACGCCCTGCCCATTACAATGCAGTGCCGCTCAGGATTCTTGAAAAAACCAAAAATCCTAAGCGGCACTACAACTGCGCTAGTCATCTTGAGACATAAGTTGTCAACTCTCATTTGCCCAGTTAATTTCGCTAGCTACGGCGCCCTGCAGATTGAAACACAATAATGCTGACACATTACTGCTTCACGGCAGAAATAGGCGCCGTTGTGGTACCCATAATCTAGCCGGCATCCTGTGCACTTAAAATACACATACCAAAAAGTTATAATCATTACTTGTTCCGCTAATTCATTTTGTAAAACTGATTCCAGAAAGAAATTTAAAAACAAATTTTTGACGGTTAAATTATTATTAATATTGCTCTCTTAAACATTGTTGATAAAGTTAATAGTTATTTAAAGTAAGTGATGCGTAAATTAACAATAAAAAAACAGGTATAAACAATGAAACTTTTTTTAAATCTCCATTAAGAATATCATTAAGTTTTGTATATAGAATTTAAAAAATATACTATTTATTTTTAGTGTGTCAAAAGTACCCATACGAACATTAAAAATAAAATCTTATCTCTAAAAATATTAACTTTATCGTGAAATGTTATAGGACCTTTTTTATTTGTATTTTAATAAAAAATGTTTAAACAATTTTGGTTTTAACAATATGGCACGGGGTTGCCCCTTGGCAACATGCATTTATATCATCAGTAGGGCAATTTGAAGAGGATCTCGTAAAAATTTGAGGTGGAATAGTTTTCGGTAGTACTCATGCGCCGATTCCTCATAGATTAATAGTGGTGTATATAACTTTGCATTTATTAGTTACATAACTACAGACAGTCATCTAACAGACTAACAGACATCTGTGACGTCACGCAACAACATTTCGGCTATATAATAATACTAGCTGACCCGACAGACGTTGTTCTGTAGATAATAAAAAAATACTGTTTTATAAGTACTTACTTTCAATAAGTGATGTCACATCAACAATTATTTCGTAAAAAATGCTCCCTGTTGTTATAATGAAATTGTTTCACAGCGGAACTGTCAAACCGTCCCAAATCAAAATAAAAACTATCCTATCTCTCAAGTTGGACCAAACTGCACTCCATGAAGTAATACTCATTATAATCCGTTCATTAATTTAGGAGTCCATCGCGGACAAACAACGTGTCACGTAATTTATATATATTAAGATTTACAATACGTCTGTGGCTTCATGATGTACCTTGCTATAATATATCATATTGACACACTTTGACACATTATCTTGCCCCAAACTAGGCACAGCCTGTACTATGGGTACAAAACAACGATATATTTACTACAATAATCATACATAAATACATATAACATCCATAACTCGGAAACAGCTATTCATATTCATCATATAAATGTTTGCACCTATCGGGATTCGAACACGGGAGCTCTAGCTCAGTAGGCAGGTTCACTAACAGCTGGGCTATAGGGGTCGTCAACTGAATTAATAATATGGTAATATTAGACGTATACGATGCAGTAGGCGGTAGTACGTGTGCGGCGGGTGTCCACCGCGCGCGACCATGCGACACATTCCACCGCGAACGTGATCGCGTTCCGTTACCTTACTTTGGAAATCGCTTTAAACACGTTTCGTTGGAATATCTCGACGCAATTTGTTATCTGCGTTACGAGATTTCGATAGTATTATTACCTGATAAATCACACGCATGATTATGATGCTCTAGAAAGTGTCGCAATGCATAATCCACAATCTAGGGTGATGTTGTCATTTGTCCCTGTCGTCGGGACTGTCAATAATAATATAATATAAAAGTTTTTTAAAAAACTAAAAAACACGCTAGGAAGCACAAAATTGTCTTTGGTATTCGAACATTTCCTAGTATTATATAAATCGGTTAAAGATATAATGGTTTGGATTTAAAATTAACATCTCCTGCCTTATCGAGGATAGTTGAAAATTTTGTAAATTAACAAAAATATTATTTTGCAAATTGATAAATGGAAGGTTCAGGTTTCACTGAAGATGACACTATTATTGTAAAATTAGTCTTTGTCGATACAAATTATCACTGTACCCAGTCTGTGGTAGGATTATCGTGGGCTTTAGTCAAATATCACCGTTCAGTGCAGTGTGTTGGTGCTTTAATGAGGCATGTTATATTTTCCAGCAAGTGGACGACTGGTCGACGGAACTGCTCGAGGTGGAGCATCGGGCGAAGGCCGAGGCTCGAGCGCTGCTCTTCGTGCTGGCGAGTGAGACCCGAGCCGTGGCCGCGTGCGTGGAGGCGGCTCACCTGGCGGCCGCGCCTCGCGACCTGCTGCTGGTGCTGCGACCGTACGCGCGACACCAGATGATTGGCGGCGAGACCATCACGGACCAGTTAGTTGCCGTCTTGTTACGCTTATAAATATTTTAATTTTTTAATGAGAATTAGGGACGAGACGAGCAGGACGTTCAGCTGATGGTAATTGATACGCTCTACCCATTACAGTGCAATGCCGCTCAGGATTCTTGAAAAACCCAAAAATTCTGAGTGCCACTACAATTGTGCTCGTCACCTTGAAATATAAGATGTTAAGTCTTATTTGTAAGCAAGTAATTACATAATGTTTAAACATTACTGCTTCACGGCACAAATAGGCGTCGTTGTGGTACCCATAATCTAGCCGGCTTCCTATGCAAAGGAGCCTCCCACAATATATATCTTCCACGACGATTCATTATATTTCGACCCGATTGCAAGTACCGTGGACTCATAATTAATCAGTAAGCACCTAAGTGGGTAGTTAATGTGTACATATGTCATACATACGGTCTGCCAGCTCAATGTCAGGCTTCCAGATAGCACAGGATCTTTCTGTCTGTAATCTAATATCGTCATAGCAAGAGTTGGGTTTGGCCGTTTTCTAGAATGTGCTCTAATATAATTTAGTGTTGTAAATCATGTTATTTTTAATTTAATTTTAAAATAGTGATCAATTTTCAGAGAATATGTAGAGTTGTCTCGCGCTCGGGCTACCCTACAAGAGGTGGTGGAGAGGCGTGGTCTACCCGCGTTCACGGACATCCCCGCGGCGCTGCGTTGCGCACGCGCCGTGTTGCGCGGTGCCCGCACGCACCCGGGCCACTCGCTCGGACACACCATCCTGCGTCTGAAGCGTGCTTACGACGCCGCGGGCGGACGCCACGGCCGACTGGCGCGTCCGCGAGCCGTCGACGCGCTCAAGGAGGCCACGCGGGTCACACGAGAACTCGCCGATAAATGCCTTCCTCCTAACACCGACACCATTGATTTTGAAACGTTCTGCGCTGCTGTTGCCGAGCTAGCTGCTGATGCAGGTAACACGCACCTTATGTGCATAATATCATTGTGTATCACAAGTTGATTCCAAACTGTGGTTCAACGCTGAGAAATTAGGTGGGGACGGTGGTATTTAACACTCCAGCTCAAGAATTAAATATCTACCCCCTTATTCATAATAGTCTGCTAACTTAAAGCATTGCTAATTCTCACTCTGTCTTCTTCTATTGACCTAAGTCAGAATGAGAAAAAACACACATAAGCGGCTGTTTAAAGTTAGCAAACCATTATGAATAAGGGGGTAACTGTGTAACAAGATCTAAATAAACAAATAAAATTTGAAAACAAAATTTTATGAACGATGCGAGACTCAAACCTGCGACCTCTGGCGTTCCGTGCCAGTGCTCTGCCAACTGAGCTAACCGTTCGAGTGACGTATTGACGATACATAAAATCTTGTATGCTTTGTTCAACTCTAAATATTTAGAATAAACAGTGTTATGCACTCCGTTTAACTTCATTCTTTCTTCCTGTTCTTACAATAAGTGTCAAATGAACCTTATTAAAATAATCACTAGGTGGATGCGTAGAAGGCGGCGGTCGACCGCGCCGCGCGTTTCCGAGCGTCGCGGCACGTGTTCGTCGCGCGTTCCGTTCGATGTGCGACTTTATCACGTCCAACACCAATTCGTCTGGTGTGTCCGTACACTAATTGGCTTTTGACGTTTTCATTTTGGCCTTATCATACTCCTAGTTGATTTTTTTGAACATTGTATATATTTCCATTTCATTCGAATGATTTTTGTTTCCAAACTAATATTGATTGAGTTGCGCCGCTGTGAAATGAGAATCACAATAATATGTTCGCTGTGCCACTTTATCACGTCCGACACCAATATGTCTGGTGTGTCCGCACACTAAATGGCTTTTGACGTTTTCATTTTGGCCTTATCATACTCCTAGTTGATTTTTTTGAACATTGTATATATTTTCATTTCATTCGAATGATTTTTGTTTCCAAACTAATATTGATTGAGTTGCGCCGCTGTGAAATGAGAATCACAATAATATGTTCGCTGTGCCACTTTATCACGTCCGACACCAGTGTGTCCGCACACTAAATGGCTTTTGACATTTTCATTTTGGCCTTATCATATTCGTAGTTGATTTTGTAGAACATTGTATATATTTCCATTTTATTCGAATGATTTTTGTTTCAAAACTAATATTGATTAATTTACACCGCTGTGAAATGAGAATCACAATAATATTATGAAAACACATTCATATTTTGACCATGTGTCGTAATATCAGTTCCATTCAAATTTTTAGCATCATTTTACTAGAAGACAGCTAATAAGAATAAATATCTTTTTGATCAAGATAATGCAGCTTTTATCTCGCAGCCTCTGTTCTGTGAACCTTATCATTTTGTTGTGATCACTTAATTTTGTTTATTTGCATACATGTAAACATGAATGAGCTATCTTATCATGTTTTGTGTGAACTGTCATTTTAATGTCAGTTTTCTTTGAAATGTTTTCTCTTTGGCACAAGTTTTGCGTCACTCTTTGGAGTGTACCTAGTGTTACTATTTCAAATCAAGCAAATCCCGGAAGCTCTTTTAAAAATAAAGTTTGCTTAATGTTTTTTTTTTTACTCCACAATTTTATTGAATTATTCAATTCCTTTTTCATGTCAATCACAAAGTAGCACTGCTTCGGAAAAATACACCACTCTGCCAGAGAGTATGTTAGTGTTGTGTAATTATTTACACAGTATGTGATTTGATACATTTTTTTTTGATTTAATTACATTTTTTTTTTTCACTTAATTAAGTTGAAATATTTGAGCATTTTAGCTGAATAATTTTTTATAGATAGTTTTTAAATAAAAAATGTAAAATGATGTATCAGTAAATATTAATGAGAATAGAAAAGAAATATATTTATTTAGCATAGGGAGTGACAATAACATAACATATTGCAACAACACTCGGTAAATGTCGTGAAGCTACATCAGTTCGTAAAGAGGCTTCAACATGGGGAGAAGAAGTGTTAAGAAACTCTCGGGCCCTTCTTTTAAGTTATAGTATTTTGAATACTATACAATTTTAAGTGGCCTGCACAGAACCAGGTCCTAGTATGTTACTAGGGAGTCCTTGTATACTTTCTTAGTATAATAAATGGCACGTACAGTTTTTATTACTTTTTGAATTGAATGAATTCAAATAATAATTTTTCTTGAATTCAGTAATGTTATTTTTCTAACATATATTTAAGAATGGCAAGGAGTTTCTTAGTCTAGTTATTTTCATTAAAGCTCAGGTTTCCCGAATTGGCTGTCGGGTGGTGAACAGTAAAATATATTCAAATTCAAAAATTTTTATTCAAAATAGGATGTGAAATCACTTATTAAAAGTTAAAAAAAACTACCACCCATTCCAAAATGAATGCCTCAGGCCTGAGAAGAACGGGCGCAACAAACTCAGCGGGCTTTTTTTTCATCTAAAAATAAGTTTATAAAATAAAATTGTACAATTAAACTTATTATTTAATAGCCTGAGCGCGGTCGATCCATTCCCTTATAGTAACCTTTAGCACACAAACGTTTATTAACAATTCTTTTGAATAACGTAATACATTTGTTTTGAAATTTTTTTGGGATCTTGTTGTAAAAGCATATACATCGCCCCACAAAAGACTTACTAACTCGACTTAGCCGAGTAGTAAGCTTTATAAGCTTATGTTTGTTCCTGGTGTTAACATTATGGTTACGACAGTTTCTAGGAAATTCACTTATGTGCCTATGAACATACATTACATTATCGAGAATATATTGAGAACTTCCCATTCACAAATTGTATAATATTATACAGAATATCAAAAAAATAGCGGTCACGAGTCGAGCACTGTTCCCGAGCGCGCCAATGAGCGCGTGTCCCCGCTGAGCGAGCGACGCGACGCAAATGTGCGGACGCGGAACCCGAGGTTGCGGGCATACGGGCAGAAGCTGTCGCTGTTTATACCCAAGGTGTGTGATTTAATTTATGTGACTAGTTCGGCCATAATGTATGTAATAATATCTTAATAGTACTTATTGTATTAATTTATTGAAGTCAAGCTGCCTAAAACTTTTATGGCCTTCGACAAAGGATCGGTTGATATTTTTATCAATAGTAGGTGTACGGTTTACGTATTACTTAATTGACTGTATTAAATCGCTACTAGATAGAGAATAACTGCTAATTTTAACTATGACTTTATTAAATTACTGCTAAATTAAGTCTATATATGAGCTGATATAATGAATGAGAGCGCTCGGTCGCTGCTGTGAGTGAACTGTACGCAAGTAAGATTGCTGATCGGGCGAATAGCTACAATGATAGGGGTGAAATCAATTATTTCTTATCTCTAATGAAGGGTTAGTAAACAATTGAATGCTTATTATTACAAACCGAATTTCTAGTATTAAAAATAGAGCGTCTGTTTGCTATTGGCGACGTTGGTTATCGTTTCTTTTAAAACGCGCACTTTACCATCGTTTTATTCTATTGTTAGGTTCGCAGACTTGCTCTTTTAAACGATTTTACGATATATGAACCATTGCTACCTAGCTTTCGAAGTG
Source organism: Leptidea sinapis (assembly GCF_905404315.1). NCBI lineage: Eukaryota > Metazoa > Arthropoda > Insecta > Lepidoptera > Pieridae > Leptidea > Leptidea sinapis. The sequence goes on from NC_066272.1 coordinate 10,921,514, forward strand.
AATTGAAAATGATTGGCGGCTCTGTACCCCACTTTGTGCATGTCGATCGTTGCAATTCTTTAACACCCCATCCATTAAATAACCCCAAAATATATGTGAAATGACGGGAAATTATCGAAGTTTAAAACGTAATGGAGGCATTGTAAATTTGAATTAGAACAAAAATAAAGGTGAGAATATATATCTATTGCCAGACTAGTGAACATAATAAACTAGATTAATGTAACTATTAAATCGATGTTGTAATCCCACTATAAATATAACTCTAGTGTGTGTTGAATGAACGTGTACACCCAATTAGCAAGCAGGGCTATATCAGATAGATTCGAGTTATAATAAGTTAAACAGTTAACTAACACTATGAAAAGGTAAATTTGTGTATTTGTTACTGAATTTGAAGCCTCCTGTGAACTATTTCTACCGCATTTATCATTGATTCCTGCCGCAGAATTCCAACTTCGCACGAAACGCAACAAGTAACAATTTCATCCCCACCATCTCGATGTGTGGCGGTCCTCCACAGTGCGGTTTTCAAGAAGCTTTCTGCCACGTATTACAAAGGTGTGGAATGAACTTTTTTGTGCGGTGTTTCCGGGATGATGCGACACGGGTACCATAAAACGCGGACACATTCCTTAAAGGCCGGTAACGCTCCTGTGATTCTTCTGGTGTTGCAAGAGAATGTTGGTGGCGGTTGTGACCCGTGCGCTCGTTTGTCCTCCTTTTCCATAAAAAAAGAAACTTATAGCTATGTACATACAATACGAAACATCAGGATATATCTTAATATAAAATGAAAAAATTAGTCCTATAAAAAGTATTGTATTCAATTTTCTTCCACATTTGCGTGCAATTCAGACATATTACACATAGGTGGAGTTTTTTTTTATGAAAATAAGGGACGAGACGAGCAGGACGATCAGCTGATGGTAATTGATACGCCCTGCCCATTAAAATTTAGTGCTGTTCTTCAGGTTTCTTGAAAAACCTGAAAAATTCTGAGGCAGTACAACTGCGCTCGGTCACCTTGAGACATAAGATGTCAAGTATCATTTGCCCAGCAATTTCACTAGCTACGGCGCCCTTCAGACCAAAACACAGTAATGTTTACACATAACTGCTTCATGGCAGAAATCAAGATCTAGCCGGCATCCTGTGTATAGTAACCACCCACTGGTATATAGTTATGATTGAGGTTGTGTGTACCAGAACGGCGGACACAGAGCGGGCGCGGGTGAGACGCAGGACGCCGCGTCTGGCGAGAGCAGCGGCGAGAGCGTGTTCACGCCGGGCACGGAGCGTCGTCTGGACCGGCTGCCTGCCATGTTGGGGGCGCCCACTCACGACGTGTACCTGGCGGGCGCCTTCCCGGTACGACACAACCTTGTGGTGAAACGGAACATGAAATGTATCACGTAATGAAATAATTCGCCGTACACATAGTTGCAATGTGTCGCGAAACCTAACACACTTTGTAACAATTTCTCATAGTTTGGAGGTCTTTTGAGTGCGAAGCAACCTATGATTTGTCGATTTTTCGAACTAACACAACCCCACCCACGTTCGCGACTGAATGGCGGAATAGTCGTACGCGGGAGCTTCGTACTGAATGTGCGATATGAGCGGGCTTTTTGTTTGTTTCGAAAGGAGGAAAATACATTTACGTATTGAAGACCCCGAAACGGGGCCTATATGTCGGGCTCGGGTGTAAACACTCCCTACCGACTAAGACAAAGTACAAGCCTTCTCTGTGCTGATTGCCTAAAAGCTTTTACAGCGAATAATGAGTGCGCTATGCGGTCACGCTTGCAGCGAACATGCAATGAAATTAGAATGATACATTTCATGTTACATTTCATCAGTCTGTCCGCGCCTTTACAACTCAACATTGGGAGCAATTGTCTCCTTTCACGACCACAGTAATTATTGTAAAAAAACCAATATTAGTTTATCAGGTATATTATTTATATCTATTAGTATATAATTTAAAAGATATATTGATCTATCTATATATATAATGAAAATGGTCTTTGTGTGAGGCTCAATCACGCTTAACCACTGATCGTATCGACATGAAACTACCACTATTAGATACGAAATGTAGCCTAGATAGTTTATGGCTACTTATATTTTTATATTGATTCGTAATAAGATAATATTTAATGTATTTCCTTTTAAAACTAGCCCAGCAAAGCTGGGCGGGAACGACTAGTTTATTATCTAATGTTTACTGGTTGACTAACAGTAAAGATGTCATCGGGTCAATCTTTGTCACCCTAATCGAATATGATGTGCGTATCTATTGTGTTCTAAGAAATAGATAACTTGTTTAATTATCTAGTGACTCTTATTAAATACAAATATTGTTTAGTGAATAATTACTAATATCAACTGATGTAAGTTATATTAATTACTGTTGTGAGTTCATAATAGGGTTACCTACTGATGAAATGAACAAAGACTTTTAAATAAGCCACAAACCTTATAAGAAAGGTTTTTTTTACGAAAATAAGGAACGAGACGAGCAGGACGTTCAGCTGATGGTAAGTGATACGCCATGCTCATTTCAATGCAGTGCCGCTCAGGATTCTTGAAAAACCCAAATATTCTGAGCGGCGCCAGAATTGCGCTCGACACCTTGAGACATAAGATGTTAAACCTCATTTGCCCAGTAATTTAACTAGCTACGGCGCCCTTCAAATCGAAACACAGTAATGCTTACACATTACTGCTTCACGGCAGAAATAGGCGCCGTTTTGGTACCCATAATCTAGCCGGCAACCTGTGCAAAGTAGCCTCGCAATGGTATCTAATAAACATTACGAAGTTTTAAAGTGTACCTGTTTATACACGCTGTCTGTAACAAGTAGCACTCAGTGAGGAATGGAAGAATAATGTTATGAGGACTATTCTCAGTTTTAAACTAAGCCAATAACAGTTTGTTTGTTCCACAGTCGAACGATCCAAAGCCGGAAGACATATTAAGGCGGGAGGGTTTGACGTACGTGATCCCTCGTGCCAACGACTACACGCGCATGTTCTCTGCGCCGGCGCGGCGCTGCGCCCCCGACCACCCGGAGTCCCCCCGCCGGGACAAGAAGCCCCGCCCTGCCTCGCCGGGGAGCCCCGCCCCGGCTGATGACGTCATACTGAGGGAGAGGGCCGCGGAGGGACAGCGGGCCGCCGACCGGCTCAGTGCCTCGGACTTTTACACCGTCTCCGAGGATGTCACTCCGCAGCCGTTCAAGGGTGAGGCTACATGCTTGTATTATAGTATATAGCTAAAGTTTTCGCCAGATAAATAGGATACTGGCGAGTACCTTCGCGGCAGTGATTTGTTGAACAAATTGGTGGTAAAAATAAAAGTGAGCGGATGGGGAAAGCGACGCTAACTATCAAAATACCATTTAATCGACATGATAATTTACAAGTAAACAAGTATATTACATAAGCAAGTAATGTCATATTCGACCTAATTACGTGAGTCATAAGATTGAGATTCCCTTAAGCTAGTATTTGTCAAATTTTATAACTGGCGAAATTTGACGTGACTTTAGTAACATTATATTGCTGTACATAACCCCACATCCTTATGGTATGAAACTCTGAAGTGACCAGATTGCTTTATATTTGAATCTAATAACTTCCGTATAATGGTGGGCACCACAACGGGTCACACATCACTACACAAGCACCTTTTCACAATCGGCGTAAAGGACAGTCCTAAGTGCAGAGGCTGTCTAGCCGAGGACGAAACGGTCACTCGCATAATCCTGGAATGTGCGGGGGTGGCCAACCAACAAGTAAAAACCTTAACCAATACGAGGTCGCTCCAGGAAGTCTGCAAACACCCCGGGAATGTTTTGAACTTCTGGAAGGAGCTGGGCTGGTTGGAGTAACTGGCCAATACTGCACGCAAAATGGACCCATACTAGTGGTTTAATTGCGGAAACGGGAGCCCCTATACCATACTATTTTCATGTAATACAAATTTAATGTAAAATAGTGTCAATACTTTTGAGTTAAGTATTAATCTCAAGTGTTCCATCGCTTCAGGCACGTATGATGAGGACCTGCTACTGGGATCGCGGCTGCTAGTGTTCTCTCTGAGCAGCGAGGCGCCCAACTTCTCCACCATGGTGCTGGCCGCTCACTACATGGGACTCCGGGCCTCTTCCACGCTGCTCATAGTACAACCCATGAGGCCGCCTGCCGCCTGCGTACACGACGTGAGTACAAAATGAATACAAAAGAAGGTATAAATAGTTCAAACCACGGTGACGCCTCCAGTTACATTCAAAGAGACTAGGAGCTTTTTGTTTTGTTTTATTATTTGTCATTATTAGGTACTAGCTGACCCGACAGACGTTGTTCTGTATATATTAAATAAAATTATGTTTTTATATGATTTTGTCAATAATATAATATCATAACATCAAAAATTACTTTGTAAAATATGCACCCTGCTGTCGTAATGAAATTGTTTCACAGCAGAACTGTCAAACCGTGCGTCAGTAAATTCTCTCATAGAAATTATGTATGGACACATCAAAGGAAAAACAAATTTGTTGTTTTTATTTAATTTAGCAGCATTTTTCTATTTATTCACCTTTTAAACCTTCCCTGGATTTCCACAAATAATTCAAGACCTAAATTGACCAAATCGGTCCAGCCGTTCTCGAGTTTTAGCGAGACTAACGAACAGCAATTTATTTATATATATATTTATATATATAGATTATTAATTATAATGACTCTATATATGTTTATTCTTGTTTTTAAGTTTAGTAAGTTTAGTAATAATTTAATTCAGGCGAGGTGTCGCCCTTGAGGTTCTTGTGTAACGCAAGGTTCACAGAAGATCAGCGTTGCAACACACTTATGTTGAAACTGAGTGACTCCTTTTTTAAATACCACACGTTTTTATATTTGTATAATTTTAAGTTGCTACATTTTGTTATTTGTGTGTGTGTGTGTTGAAATTAATGTTTTTTCATTCTTTCTTTTAACAACACAGCCGTGGTTGACTTAACTCTGTGGCTCGGGCAATATTGGCGCGAGTCTTCGTAGATTTAATAAACTTTATAAATCAAGTAGGCTCCGTCTGTAATTTTATTTATTCTGTCAATATTTGTAATAAATATAAGATAACGATTCTATTTATTTACTGTTATCTGTTAATATCTGTCTGTATATCCTTAGAGAACATGAGATAAAATTTGTTTAATAATATGAGTAAATTTATTGAAATAAATATTTTTAATTTGATATATCGTTACAGTACAGCGAGGCGGCAGTAAGTGACTACAATCGCGGGCGACACTACCTCACCGACCTCGCTCGTCGGGCGGCCGTGCCCGTGTTCGACAACGTGCACGACGCTATGGCCTGCGTACTCGACAGGCTCCGCCCCTCCGTGTAGCACGCTATTGACAACTATCACACGCGGACTCTAAATTTATACTAGGTATCAAGTATTCACGACAGCGAATGTAATTAATATTAAAACAGCTCTGGCGTAGAAGATCATACAAGTGACCATTGTGTCATCCTACTTTGTAAATATACACTTACTGTGTACTTTGGCCATTGTACCAGCCGCCGCAAGCCATCACATGGATAGAAAACGGGCACTGAGAGACTGGGGCTTGGCATGAGCTCTGAATCTCTATTTAATTTTGCTGCGCCCAAGGCCGAAGTAGCCACGATAATCGCCAATTCCGCTGAGGAGAAAGAAAGAAGATGAACATTCAGTAAAATACTGCACTTTTGATAGTTAATTAACACTGAGTATCTACTTAATTGTAAAATTAAGCTTTTTCCTATTGACTACGAGTATATAACAAGTAGAACCAAAATAGCCATTCAATAGTTTGTCATTAATGCCACAGTTGCGATACATATTGAGACTATTTTTTAATGCAGTTCATTTTAGCATAGCGTATTGATATAGTTTAATCATAATTATGAAAGTACCTATGGAAAATACAATGCGTCTAAAAATCTTATTATGTTTTTACACTTTCGTTTTTAGAAAATGTTTTTTCTTAAAGTTTTATTACTTGGAAATAAAAAGTTTCCGCCTTGAACTAAAACCGCGCGGCAATAGTAAAAAAAAATATTTTATTTTATTTGAGCAAAATAATTTTCAAAGCATTCTTTTCATTCGCTATAAAGTCAAATTCAAATATTTTTTATTAAAATTTGAATTAACGAACACTGATTGAGAGTCAGTATCTACTCCAAATTCGCAAAAGAAATGCCTTAGGTCTGAGAAGAAGCACAAATAAAATAAACTTCTTTTAAGAGCATTCGCAAGATGAACGGTACCTTAACCAGTTGTTGATGAATGCTGTTTATGGCTCCTCCATCAGCACCGATTTTTGTCACATTCAAAGTACAAACAGGAACAGTCGTCACATTTTTGTTACTGTACATGATAAAATCACGGAACAGAAAATACAAGTGGAAGTAGTTAGTAAAATTGTAATGGCAATAAAATTCATTTATGTGATATTATTAACTAGCTGACCCGACAGACGCTGTTCTGTTAATAGAAAAAAAATGATCTAAGTATTCGGGAATAATGTAGTCTAATGCCAATATAAATGTATAATCAAAGATTTAACTCATTTAAAAATGAAACAAGAACATTTCTGAATTATAATAGGTAGTAATAAAATGATAAGGATTAATATCGTTTTTGTGTAAACAGATTTTACATAATTGCCAATTTTTTAAGTATTAAAATGGATATAGTATTTTATCCTTAAGAGATAGACATATGCCATCACAGACTTTTCTGTAGGCCTATATAAGATACACTATTCCACCATACATTGTTTTCTTATATCTCAAAGGGTTTGGACAGCGTTTTGGTTAAAAGCTCTCAGACGGCTTATTTTTTTCCGACATCTCCCGCAAATATCGTTAATGTACACAAAAATGTATTCGAAAACTAAATCTCCCTCAAGAACCAAGCTATCCATCGGTGGATAACAGCATGAAAATCGGTGCAGTAGTTTTTGAGTCTATCGCGAACAGACAGACGTGGCGGAGGACTTGTATTATATTGACTTGTTTTATAATGTGTAGTGAAGAAGCACAGGCGCGCTTATATTTTTTGTAAGGATCGAATCGTCATGATACAGAAAGTATGAGCGACATCTATCGAGTCTATGGGGCGCGATAACTGCGTGATACTTCCACCTGTATTCTCTGTTGTTTACGAACTCACAAACATTTAAACATCACAATATTTTATGGGCACTTAATAATAATGTATTAATTTTATTTATATCTAATGAATTAGTTACATTTTTAAAAGCCTGTCAATACACCTGGCTTATTTTACCGTCGACATAAATATGCTGAGATACTTATCCAGTGGAGAAAATACAAATTCAGATTTCTCAACTCGACATATGGTATGGTCTTTAAATTAGGTTCTAACAACCACTTCATCATCACATTTGCTAAAGCTTATGAATCTCATCACAATTATAATATTCCGGACCCATACCCCTTCAATATATTTGATTTTATTACTAGAAAAAAAATTATGTCATCTTGATAATTTTCTTGTGTGTAAAATGTGTCTTGGACAGTATGTTGAAGTTTTTGAAAGTGTAGCCAACTTTAAATGAATTAGGTAATGCAAAAAGGACTTATATATTAAAGAAATATAACGCGAAATTAATTCACATATAATGTAATATGTAGGTAGTTACAATATGATACTATCGATAATATAGACTCAATTCCATAGGCTGTAGAACACAATATAGTTTTAAATTTGCTTAACAGTATATAACCGAGCGGAGATGGTATCTCACCTTTGTAAAATAAACACTACCAAACGGCTATCCATGTTTAACCAGGCCACGGTGTATCGAGAGCATTGCGATTATAGTTAACGACAGACAAAAATTTAATATTTTGATAATAAATGCTTGTATAATATTATGTATTATAAGAATTTTTATTTAACAGTTGGCGTCATTACTCTGTAAAGATCCTGCCAATATAGATTTACAATGTAATTGTTTCACGAACAGCAGTAATCTGTTTGTGTGGTTGTCATTCATTAGGGATTCGTGCCATCTCCATCTGTTTAAGTATTGTGAGGTATGTCTAGTACATAACGCGTGAGTCTCATATCATTGTAAGTAATTATTTAATTTTATATTTACTTGATATTTCATTTATATATTAGCATGTTATAAGTAGAACCGAGTCTCTCTCTACGTCAACTCTCTCTATATGTAATATAAATGGACTCTAGTATTGTGAATGTGAGCGAGAGATTGAATGCAGGGTGATGGATTTGTTTAATCGCGTATAAGTTATATTAAATTTATTATCTGCCATTAGTTGGTAACATTGACAAGGAATAATTGTGGAATTGCGATCGCACACTTAACGGTTAAAGTTACGACCGTAATCGTTCAGTTTGCAATCGAAAACTATGTGGAGAGTCTGATCTTACAGATACTGTAAGTAGGGTTGCCAATTTTTTGTAAAAGGTGTAGCAGATCCGATTACAGAGAGGTTAATTAATAAAGAGTACATATTAATAAAAAAAACAAACATTTATTTAAATTTTATAACACGTTCCAACTACTTATCACATTGATATTTTAATATATCCAGGCGTGATTGATTTGATGTTATTTTGTGACGCCAATGCTTTCAGAAACGGCTGAGTTCTATGGCTTTGGGCACCACCTAGTATGGTATATTAAAAGTATATTGTATGTATTATGTAAATGTGCATGGCTTGCATATGCCAAAAAAAATATGTGATTTTATAAAAAGGGATTATCGCAGCGTACTCTATAAGTGTTATGATTAATAAAGTACACCTACATGAAAATATAGAGTATAATGCTCATTTTAAACGTACGGTTGGCAGCCCTGATTTTAAGATATAACAGAGACGTATCTCTCTTAGAAAACTCTAGGACTGTAATCATAACTCATACCAGAGCTACTCGACGACATGCTATTTGACAGTTGTTACGTTAATCCACTGACCTCTACTATATACCAATGGACAGGCGGCTCCCAAATTGCTTTTCTGCCTGTTTGATATTCGCCATTTTGGCGCTGTTGGCCATGTAGCGAGAGTCTGCGGTACTAAAACTAGTGATGACAATAATGCAAACATCGATAGATGGTGGGAAACTATTTACAAAAAAAAATATTTTGTACTTGATTACGTTGATTTTTGAAGTATAATAAACACGAAAAAAGAAAGAAATTAAATCTAATTGCAAAAATCAGAGTATTGTACGTTCCTTCGCAGCCATAATTGCTGTCAAATATATGGAACAGCCTCACCAGTGATATTTATACAGGTCAGTGTGCTAATCCCGGCATAATAATAGCGGCATGTCATTGACAGAGTGATCAATGATGACACAATGATAGGTTATTGCTGTCAAAATGTAGTTTGTCTAGCTTGTTACTGCAATGAACGTAAATAACCAATCCCCTCGAAATAGATCTTTATAAGTATGTTAAATTTTCTAAGAGTACAAATGCGGTTTGCTCATTATGCAAATTTAAGTATGTATGTTTAGAATAATTTGGAAAACATTATGCAAAAAAAATTGTTGTTATTTTATACTCATTCTTGGTATAGATGTAACGGAATTATTAGGTAACTTAAATTAATATATAATGCTTGCAAAATAATTCATCAAGATTTGAAGCCTTTGTAATTACCTTAAATAGGTATACTTATTAATTAGATATAATATATAATAGGTAAGTTATCTTAATACACCTTGACCCACTGTCACAAAACTTAGGTGAATGCCGGCAAATATTATTTGCTAGTCACAGTATCCATTTATACTTAAGTATTTGTAATATTGTTTGATAGTACAAAGTTCTAATTTATACATAAATTTCATTTAATAAATTGTATTTATATGCCATGTACGCTTATTTTAAACTAAACATCACATGTAAATATAGAAATTTGAATTACTTTGTGTTTTTATTTTACTCAACATTTTCACAGGTATCTCGTTTCTAATGATTAAATACTTGCATGGGTGTAAAAGAGTTAGTCGCGACAAAATTCTATGATTCTTGTTGAAATAAATGCGAGTTTTGGACTTCTTGTTGTTGTTACAGCTACGGTTATTGCGATGTAAGAATGCAAGTTTTTGGCAATATGCAATCTTGTTACAGGGCGCGTTTTCGCTATGTAAGAATGCAATTTTTGGACGATAAACAATCTTGTTAGAGTTGCGGTTTTTGATATTTAAGAATGCAAGTATTGGGCGATAGACAATCTTGTTAGAGCTGCGGTTATTGATATGTAAGAATGCAGGTTTTGGGAGATGGACAATCTTGTTGTTAGAGCTGCGGTTATTGATATGTAAGAATGCAGGTTTTGGGAGATGGACAATCTTGTTGTTAGAGCTGCGGTTATTGATATGTAAGAATGCAGGTTTTGGGAGATGGACAATCTTGTTGTTAGAGCTGCGGTTATTGATATGTAAGAATGCAGGTTTTGGGAGATGGACAATCTTGTTGTTAGAGCTGCGGTTATTGATAAGTAAGAATGCAGGTTTTGGGAGATGGACAATCTTGTTGTTAGAGCTGCGGTTATTGATATGTAAGAATGCAGGTTTTGGGAGATGGACAATCTTGTTGTTAGAGCTGCGGTTATTGATATGTAAGAATGCAGGTTTTGGGAGATGGACAATCTTGTTGTTAGAGCTGCGGTTATTGATATGTAAGAATGCAGGTTTTGGGAGATGGACAATCTTGTTGTTAGAGCTGCGGTTATTGATATGTAAGAATGCAGGTTTTGGGAGATGGACAATCTTGTTGTTAGAGCTGCGGTTATTGCTATGTAAGAATGCAAGTTTTGGGCGATGAACAATCTTGTTGTTAGAGCTGCGGTTATTGCTATGTAAGAATGCAAGTTTTGGGCGATAGACAATCTTGTTAGAGCTGCGGTTATTGATATGTAAGAATGCAGGTTTTGGGAGATGGACAATCTTGTTGTTAGAGCTGCGGTTATTGATATGTAAGAATGCAGGTTTTGGGAGATGGACAATCTTGTTGTTAGAGCTGCGGTTATTGATATGTAAGAATGCAGGTTTTGGGAGATGGACAATCTTGTTGTTAGAGCTGCGGTTATTGATATGTAAGAATGCAGGTTTTGGGAGATGGACAATCTTGTTGTTAGAGCTGCGGTTATTGATATGTAAGAATGCAGGTTTTGGGAGATGAACAATCTTGTTGTTAGAGCTGCGGTTATTGATATGTAAGAATGCAGGTTTTGGGAGATGGACAATCTTGTTGTTAGAGCTGCGGTTATTGATATGTAAGAATGCAGGTTTTGGGAGATGGACAATCTTGTTGTTAGAGCTGCGGTTATTGATAAGTAAGAATGCAGGTTTTGGGAGATGGACAATCTTGTTGTTAGAGCTGCGGTTATTGATATGTAAGAATGCAGGTTTTGGGAGATGGACAATCTTGTTGTTAGAGCTGCGGTTATTGATATGTAAGAATGCAGGTTTTGGGAGATGGACAATCTTGTTGTTAGAGCTGCGGTTATTGATATGTAAGAATGCAGGTTTTGGGAGATGGACAATCTTGTTGTTAGAGCTGCGGTTATTGATATGTAAGAATGCAGGTTTTGGGAGATGGACAATCTTGTTGTTAGAGCTGCGGTTATTGCTATGTAAGAATGCAAGTTTTGGGCGATGAACAATCTTGTTGTTAGAGCTGCGGTTATTGCTATGTAAGAATGCAAGTTTTGGGCGATAGACAATCTTGTTAGAGCTGCGGTTATTGATATGTAAGAATGCAGGTTTTGGGAGATGGACAATCTTGTTGTTAGAGCTGCGGTTATTGATATGTAAGAATGCAGGTTTTGGGAGATGGACAATCTTGTTGTTAGAGCTGCGGTTATTGATATGTAAGAATGCAGGTTTTGGGAGATGGACAATCTTGTTGTTAGAGCTGCGGTTATTGATATGTAAGAATGCAGGTTTTGGGAGATGGACAATCTTGTTGTTAGAGCTGCGGTTATTGATATGTAAGAATGCAGGTTTTGGGAGATGGACAATCTTGTTGTTAGAGCTGCGGTTATTGATATGTAAGAATGCAGGTTTTGGGAGATGGACAATCTTGTTGTTAGAGCTGCGGTTATTGATATGTAAGAATGCAGGTTTTGGGAGATGGACAATCTTGTTGTTAGAGCTGCGGTTATTGATATGTAAGAATGCAGGTTTTGGGAGATGGACAATCTTGTTGTTAGAGCTGCGGTTATTGATATGTAAGAATGCAGGTTTTGGGAGATGGACAATCTTGTTGTTAGAGCTGCGGTTATTGATATGTAAGAATGCAGGTTTTGGGAGATGGACAATCTTGTTGTTAGAGCTGCGGTTATTGATAAGTAAGAATGCAGGTTTTGGGAGATGGACAATCTTGTTGTTAGAGCTGCGGTTATTGATATGTAAGAATGCAGGTTTTGGGAGATGGACAATCTTGTTGTTAGAGCTGCGGTTATTGCTATGTAAGAATGCAGGTTTTGGGAGATGGACAATCTTGTTGTTAGAGCTGCGGTTATTGATATGTAAGAATGCAGGTTTTGGGAGATGGACAATCTTGTTGTTAGAGCTGCGGTTATTGATATGTAAGAATGCAGGTTTTGGGAGATGGACAATCTTGTTGTTAGAGCTGCGGTTATTGCTATGTAAGAATGCAAGTTTTGGGCGATGAACAATCTTGTTGTTAGAGCTGCGGTTATTGCTATGTAAGAATGCAAGTTTTGGGCGATGAACAATCTTGTTGTTAGAGCTGCGGTTATTGCTATGTAAGAATGCAAGTTTTGGGAGATGAACAATCTTGTTGTTAGAGCTGCGGTTATTGCTATGTAAGAATGCAAGTTTTGGGAGATGAACAATCTTGTTGTTAGAGCTGCGGTTATTGCTATGTAAGAATGCAAGTTTTGGGCGATGAACAATCTTGTTGTTAGAGCTGCGGTTATTGCTATGTAAGAATGCAAGTTTTGGGCGATGAACAATCTTGTTGTTAGAGCTGCGGTTATTGCTATGTAAGAATGCAACTTTTGAGCGGTGAACAATCTTGTTGTTAGAGCTGCGGTTATTGCTATGTAAGGATGCAGCTTTTGGGCGGTGAACAATCTTGTTGTTAGAGCTGCGGTTATTGCTATGTAAGAATGCAACTTTTGGGCGGTGAACAATCTTGTTGTTAGAGCTGCGGTTATTGCTATGTAAGAATGCAACTTTTGGGCGGTGAACAATCTTGTTGTTAGAGCTGCGGTTATTGCTATGTAAGGATGCAACTTTTGGGCGGTGAACAATCTTGTTGTTAGAGCTGCGGTTATTGCTATGTAAGGATGCAACTTTTGGGCGGTGAACAATCTTGTTGTTAGAGCTGCGGTTATTGCTATGTAAGGATGCAACTTTTGGGCGATGAACAATCTTGTTGTTAGAGCTGCGGTTATTGCTATGTAAGGATGCAACTTTTGGGCGGTGAACAATCTTGTTGTTAGAGCTGCGGTTATTGCTATGTAAGGATGCAACTTTTGGGCGGTGAAAAATCTTGTTGTTAGTGCTGCGGTTTTTCCTATTTAAGAATGCAAGTTATGGGCGACTAACAATCTTGTTAGAGCTGCGGTTTTTTCTATTTAAGAATGCAAGTTTTGGGCGATGAACAATTTTTTTGCAACAGGCAGTGAGCGCGCACGTTTTGCGAGAATAAAATGTCGCGCTAAGACCATGTCTATAATAAATACTAATGAAAGGAATAAGAGATAAAACAACACATTTTGTATGATCCATATAATATGTATTATCATTTAATTTGAATTATTAGGATTAGTAGCTAGGCTCTACTTGGCCTCTTCCTTTACAATAATGAATTTATAAATCTGCATTATTCTTAAAATAAATGTCTATTTCAACCCAAACCTAAACTGAAGTGTTAATTTATTGAAACAAATTAACCCTATAATTATAAAGCATCAAACTTCTAAAGCAAGGCCCACTTTTTTTGAAGTTTGGACTAATTTGGAGCCAATACCATAGTCATTACCTACAACACGATATGATTTTTTTCACGCCAAAAGACGACTCTGGACTGAATAGCTAACACGTTGGCGCGCGGCTGACATTCGTGTAGCTGAAACAATCCATGGATGGAAATCAAGCTCACTCCAAGGTGACCCCTGATGGAACGCTGGATTACATCCGTCTAGTACAGACTTTAGACACTGACGGGAACACGAAACCACCTTTGAGCATTATAATGCGTATACGCACTAAAATAATTCAGAAATCACACCAAGGCTATCAGTCCAATAAGACTGTGTCAACTATGCTTCATTTGGCCTTCATTATTTCACGCTCGTATCTAATTAATGGACAATCGGGTTAAGGGTTGTGTAGTTTATAGTAAATAAGTAACAATTTAATAAATAACTTCAAGGTATAATTTTATTGACATTATTAATAACTTAAACTAAACGGACACCACCAAGTGGTATATTTTGATTGACCACAACAAGCACACGCGTTATTATGTTAGAATACCGTCATTTTTTGTTTGTCCTTTCTATTCTTCTGTTCTCTGTTGATTTGTGTCTCTTGCTGCTTAAGTACTCCTAACTCTCTGTTTTTCTCTGATATTTGCAAACTCACACTCCTATGACCGTTAGATCCCTGAGGATACTTAGCTAAAATAGTTTTTAGTTTGCTAATTTCATTCTCTATTTTCCTAGACCCTTCTTCAATTTTGAACCGTTCTATGTTGAGCTCCTTGCTGCTCGTTTGTTTGATGTCGATGGAGGTCGACGACGACGTTTCACATGTACCAGCACTGTCTCCTATAGTTTTATTCAAAAAGTTGAACACATTCCGACGCTCCCTCTCTTTCTCTCTTTCATAAGCTCGCTTATTTCTTTCTTCTTCTTTTTTTTGTCGTCGTTTCATCATTTGTTCAATCTGCAACATCGTGTAAACTTTAATATTTAAATTAACAATTTGCAATAGTTTAACTGTGATCACCTGATTGGACCAGAAATTATTCTCATCTGCATGGATTTTCTGGCAATCTTAATTAAGCTTTGCTAATTATTACCACGATTAGTGCTTATGCAAAACATAATGTGTTATACATCCAAGCCATCTTGCCCTGTTAAACATGTCTAAACGCAAACAGCGTGGTCGACGCCGCACAGCTGTATAATAACATACCAGGGCTTGAAGTTCTAGTTAATGAGCGGCCGAAGATGAAGAAGCTCATCAAATCTTTTGTAAGCAAAGCTATAATTATATCGAGTCATGCGGACAAGATTTTTAAAAGACATTTAACCCTAACAAACGTTCAGTTTAGGTATGAAAGGTAAGTCGAGATATTTAATCAATAAAGTGCGCCAAAAGTTTCATACCTTGAGCGGGTCCTGCCCTGCGGCTCGCTGGGAGATCTCCATGCAGTGATCCAGAGATTTGCCGAGGGGTACCATTCTCGCCTCAACAGGCTCTAACCGGCCGTCACCGGTCGCCCCTAGCCCAGTACCGGGCACGTAGCCCATAGCCATCATTAACTTCGATCCCATGCCCTGCAAGTCAAAAACAAATTGTTATGAATGGCATTTGATGTAAGTAATATGTACCTACATACTGTGGCAATCTTGACATAATTTGTGAAACAGGGGGAAAAGAAGCCAAATGTCATGTAAACTAATCAAATCTCTTCTTTTTCTTTTTATCTCTATCTCCCCTTCATCTTCTCTTCTCACTGTTATCAGAAAACTAACATCACTGAGAGCATTTAGAATTACAAATGTAGGCAAAGGCAGTGAAGTGTGGATTTATTCTTTGGCATCAGTCTGTGAATCTCGCTAATACCTATAATTCTAAATTAATTTAAAAACTCGATCGGCGGCGGACTATTAATGATGTCATGTAACGGGCCATTTGTTAAAATTTTTGGAGTTTACTCCCTAAGAATCGATTTTCATATAAGGCGCCCGGTATGAGAAAAATATGGACGGTAAAACCTACTCATAAAATGGGATGGTAACGTTTTTCTCATTTTAAATAAAAACATACTTTGTTTGCTTACAAATAAGGCAACAATTAGCATCGTGTTTTCCTGTCGGCCACCTAGCGTTAAAATTATTTTATTTTGCAATAATATAATAAATAATAAGTGTTGTGTTATTACACAACATAACGGTTTTCGATAGATGGCGCTGATTACAGATTTTAATAATTAGGTACCTGACCATAAGAAAAATCACTATTAACTATAAAGTTATTTTTCTTTTATCTATTAATATCTGTAAATGTTTTTTTTTTTTATTTAATACGCTTTTATTAGCTTCTGCTGTATTTCTGTGTGTAACCGACTCCATTGGACTTGATTTTGTTTAGTACCTGTTCAAAGACAATCGTTCATGAGGAGTAAACTCCAGTCGTGCGTCGGAGCTGACACACACACTTTTTTTCATATACAGCATTTGAAATGCCGCCAACAATTCGAGGTACTAAAGTGTTACAAATTCACAAATAATTGTAGGTGAGTTGGGAAGTCTTGGGTTCTACAGAACAGAGTTATAGGACTGGAGATTTTGACAGGATGCAAGTAAATAGTGCATGACCTTGAATTTATCGAAATTCAAATAATTTCCCATAAACCTAATTTACATCCTGTACAATTTTCGTGAGCTTTTGTTTGAATTAACCATTAAAAATCATAAGGGCAATCTTTTTTCATTGCATTCAAACGACATTTGAATGAGACTTGCCTACCGTGCATTGGTACAACATTCGGACTTATACTCAACACTACCAAATAACAAGCGAAATAATAGAAATTGAAACAAATTAAAAATTCCCCAAACAAGTATGTCATTAGTGTCGCCGAGCCCTCACCACATGGCAATAAAAATTTATAATCACATCCCAAACGAAATTAAAAATAAAGAGAAGCCTTCTCTCTTAAAAGACATCTTAACAATTTTTTAGTTTCAAAATGCTTCTACGATTTACCCGAATTTTTTAATTACAAGTGTGAGAATTAGTTTCAATATAGTATAAGAATGTATAAAATGTATAAGACTTATTTATTTTATGTATAACGTTGCTGTGCCCTTGCAGGGCGTACATATTGTCTACCCATTAATGTACCAACCATCCTACTGTAAAATGTGACTTGCAATAAAATATTTTGATTTGATTTGGTTATTTATATATTTAGGATTCCACACAAACAATGTATAAAATTGTGAATAAAATACAATTCCATGGTGACTTCTACATACCTAATATCATAAAATGAATAGTAAAATGTTAATACATACTCACTCTTGTGTGTTGTTCCCAGCCTCCCATGGCCGGCGCCGGGTGCTGCAGGCTTTTCTCCACGAGTGCTGCTTGATAACTCTCACTATGAGACATTTTACTTGAAGGATATTCAGTGTCACTCAAACTGTCCTCTGAATCACTGCTCTCATCATTATCATCTTAAAAAATATAACGGAGATAGTAGTAGAGAAACAGTAATGTGTAAACATTATTGTGCTTCGGTCTGAAGGGCGCCGTAGCTAGTGAAATTACTGGGCAAATGAGACTTAACATCTTATGTCTCAAAGAGACGAGCGCACTTGTAGTGCCACTAACAATTTTTGGGTTTTTCAAGAATCCTGAGCAGCACTGCATTTTAATGGGCAGGGCGTATCAATTACCATCAGCTGGATGTCCTGTTCATCCTGTCACTTTTTGTCATAAAAAAACCTAATAATTAGGTTTGATTTAATAATAGTCTATAAAACATGTGAACTTGTAATTAACTTAAAGTTATAATTCATACATATTCCTTGATAAAAATAACAATAATTATGTTTATCTATCGATATTTTTGGAATGTCAATATGTGCAAGAGCTGAAGCATTCAATGCATTTTGCTAAATGAGGGTATGTGATAATATTATGTAATATAGTATATAACATACTCACTGCTCAGCGGGAATATCTCCTCAAAGTGGACAAACTGTTGGTCACTAATAGATTTCCTCTTCTCCCCACATTTGACACCCTGCTCCAATTTAGCCACACAACATCTCTTCTCCATATCTATCGTCTTCACAATCGCTCTATGCCACAAGTGGTATTTCTCTGTCGACATTTTGGCTGTACTTTTTACCTGAAATATAGTAGATAAAGATAGCCTTTACTTCTAGATATTAGTCATGTAGTTGTGTATTAGTTATCTAGTTAACATGTTTATTTTTTTATTTCCTCTATTTTTTAACAATATATCTAGCTTGTCCACTGACATAGGCCTCCTCTAGGACCTTCCAGTGCTCTCTCTCCCGCGCTTTTCTACACCAAACTGGTCCAGCAACCTTCTTTATGTCATCTTCCCACCTTAGTATCTGTCTGCCTCTCTTTCTTTTAGCATCTCTCGGGTACCAATGGGTGAGTTTCTGTGACCACTTGTTTGGGCCTCTGATCATATGACCCGTCCATTTCTACTTAAGTTTTTTCACAGTTTTTGTTATGGGGATCACCTTTGTTTTTTCTCTTATGTCCGTTAGTCTTTCTCTGTCCTTTAATTTTATGTCCAATAGGCTCCTCTGCATGGTGTTTTGGCATACTTCGAGTTTTCTCATATTTTTGCTTTTAAGGGCCCAGGTTTGGCATCCATAGGACATACATGGTGTTATGCAGGTGTTTAAAATCTTGCCTTTTTCTAGTGCTGGAATCTCCTTACTTTTCATGATCTCCTTCAATGACCAATAGCGTTTCCAAAAGCGTTTTTGCAATATTGTAGCCAGTTTTAATTTATTAATGAAATTACTCTTCTTAAAGCATTAAAGTGGATTAAGTGAAAGGCCGGCAACGCTCCTGTGATTCCTCTGGTGTTGCAAGAGAGTATGGGTGGCAGTGATCACTTAACACCAGGTGAACCGAACACCCATTTGTTCTCCTTTTTCATAGAAAAAGTGATAAGTATGAGGGTGTATTTAAATCCCTGCTCATATTATAAATGTGAATGTAAGTTTCTTACGCTTTTACGTCGGAGCTACTGAACCAATTTTGATGAAATTTGGTATAGCCATAGCCTGGAGCTTGGGAAAGGGCATAGGCTACATTTTATCCCGGAAAAATCGGGATTTGAGAAAAACTGAAAATCACGTTGATGAAACAAATAGTAGGTTTAAATTGCCATAGTAATCTTCCTCGAAATAAGATTCATATAATATGTTGGGAACGGGAGCGAAAACGGGAACCGAAAATGGAATACGACATGAGATAATCTTCCATTCCAAACTTGCTTATCATTTTTTATTTTTTTATGGAATAGGAGGACAAACGTGCGTACGGACACCTGGTGTTAAGTGATCACCGCCGCCCACATATTCTTGCAACACCAGAGGAACCACAAGAGCGTTGCCGGCCTTTAAGGACGGTATACGCGCTTTTTTTGAAGGTACCCATGTCGTGTCGTCCCGGAAACACCGCACAAGGAACCTCATTCCACAGCTTTGTAGTACGTGGAAGAAAGCTCCTTGAAAATTATTTTTAAAAGCCCTTTATCTACGCGGACGAAATCGCGGGTATCAGCTAGTACATAATAATGAGTTATAATTTTAAATTACTAAATAAATAATAAAAATAACAACAGCACAGACGAAATACGTAACAATATCTGTACTAACTACAAAATATGGTACCTAATGAATTACCTCCTCATCTGGCGCTTTAAGTTTTAATAATATCCGACTACCCACTTTCAGACCTTCAAAGTTGGGCTCAATAGCTTCCTTTAAATTAGATAATTGAACTATGGAACCATGTGAATATCTGTAGAAAAAATAATTAAGTTTTAGTTTCATAGAGCCATTACAACAAAAACCACATAGTTTGACATTTTAATAGATATTCAATGGGTCAGTGGTTGTGTTCGCTTATTTGATCGACTTGGATTGCTTTCCTACCTGTTCTGTGTGTTATTCTCGTATATTTAGGCGGTAGTCTCAATAAATCATAGCTATATTTAAAATATTAACAGAAACGACGTTTATTTCTCGTTTACAAATGATAGTGTAAAATGTTTAAGAAAATTTATTGAATTAGGCGGACTTTGCGGAAATCCACAATTATACTAATGATTTAAGTTTTCTTTAGTGTTAATTCCGCCAATATTTGTTTTTATGTTTTAAAACGACACGTGTTTCGCCTCTACTTCGCCAAAATCTGGCACGAGAACGTTTATTTTGGCGAACCGACACGTCCTGAGGATGCCTCGAAAACTTAAATCATTTGTATAAAATGTTTAGTAAAAATGGCAAGTTGCAAGGCAATTCTAAATGGCAAGTTCTAAAAAGGTTCAGCGAAATATGTCTTGCAGTATTTGTTAGCCTTTGTACACTCTCTCGAATTCGTATTGAAATATTTGTATTAAAATTGTATATGAAATACCTTATTGAATGTCAAAAACTACCACCCATTCAAAAAAGTATGCCTCAGATCTGAGAAGAACGGGCGAAATCAAATCCAAACTAAAACAAGCAGGCTTTAGGGGCTGATTTAAAAAAAAAAAGAAGGTCTTTAGGTGCTGGATTTTTTAAAGTTAGAATCTGCAATCAGTCCGATGTGTTGAAAGATTTAGTTCAAAGAGCAGCAGGCCAGAGCTTAATATTCTATTCTAAATATGTTGGTTTTTGCCTGGATATTACATCTTTAAGTTTTTGCTGCTTGAGATGATGCAGTGGGTGATCCACATACCATCAAGTTAACCCACCACTTGTTCATTTTTGGCTTACACATTTAGTGCTAAATTACAATGTGAGTGTTTAGACACTGGCTTAGGCCAGGGGTGCTCAAACGGACGATCGGGATCGACAGGTCGATCGCAAGTACTTTTTGAGTCGATCTCGAGAAAAAAATCCGGTATAACAAACTAAAATCGGTAATTACGTACCATCTTATTACGTATGCTCAGGACATGCAGTGTCACGCTTCAACATCCAAAGTCACTCTTTAGTTAAGCTTAGAACTTCAGAACGCGTTTGTTTTGTAAGAACCAATAAACTCGCAATTTGAATAATAATTATGAGTTTTTTCATTGACATTTAAGAGCTGACCTACGATTACATTGATTAAAAAAATGCATATTTTGCGCAAAACTAATATCTATGTCATCGTGACACTCTACCTAGACGACAATCCTTCATCACACATACTTGAAGCCTCTCAGAGCCGACCGATCGTAGTCTACAAATTTTGAGGTAGATCGCCAGCAGTTCAAGCTTGAGCACCCCTGGTCTAAGCCCTATGTGCTAAAAGACGCAGGTGTATCAAATGTGTCTAACTGCTTTTAGCATGATTTTATGTCACAAAGTGTTATTATAACTTATAATGAATGCTGGCATGGAATGTATTATTATAAAAATGAAATTGTACAGACTCACCTACATTGATCATCATCAAATTTACAGTCTCCGTTCAAATAATATGGACATGGTATCATTTCAGTATGAGTTGGATGAGTGAACAACACCCTGACCTAAAACATAATAACAGAGTCAATCAAAGTCTTATACCACTTCTACTCACAGGAGTGTTCTGAAGAGATGTCCCTGATCCAGCCACCATAATAACACATACCACATGCAATAAATTCAAATACCATTATATTATTTATAAAAGGATTTTAACCATTGAATAAACATTATAAGGATCCACATTTTTTATGGAAATTGAAGAGAAACTAGTGTACTGGTCACCTGGTGTTAAGTTACCGCCACCCACATTCTCTTGCAACACGAGAGGAATCACAGGAGCATTACGGGCCTCTAAGAAAGGTACACACAAGTCAAATAAACTTTATTCAATGAGGCTTAAAGTAAGCGCTTTTGAATCATCACTACAAATATTTCTTTTAAATTACTGAATTTACCATTTGTCCGTAAAAAGTTGAGCTCGTGAAAAGAACATACAAGAAACGCAACGGCCACTCTTTTCAATCAAATAGAGTATTTTACAATGGCTGCAACATACATAACAAATTAGTCTGTCGACCCAGAAACACTGCACTCAGAAGTTCATTCCACATTCATTGGTTGTAAGTTAAGATTGATGACTTCCCCTGTCACAGACTGCCAAGATACCTAGTTGGTGTTTACTTGTTTTTATGTTTCATTTCACTGTATTTCATTTACAATTGACAACTTCTAGCCTCCCCCAGCCATGCTAGCAAACCTGTAGCATTTTATTTGTGTTCCACCCATATTGAAGTTAGATTTTTTTTGTTATTTTCTTGGAAACTGGATTACCTTGTAATAAGAGTAGTAGCACTATAATAGTGGACCAAAGCTCTATCAACTATGTCTACAAAACCGAGCATGTACTGACTGCTAATTCAAAATTCAAATATTTTTATTCAAAATAGGATTTATAATCACTTATTGAACGTCAAAATCTACCACCCATTCAAAAGAGACTGCCTCAGACCTGA
The DNA here is from genome assembly GCF_905404315.1 of Leptidea sinapis. Lineage (NCBI taxonomy): Eukaryota > Metazoa > Arthropoda > Insecta > Lepidoptera > Pieridae > Leptidea > Leptidea sinapis. The sequence goes on from NC_066272.1 coordinate 10,944,038, forward strand.
GAAGAATGGGCGCAAGAAACTCAGCGGGCTTTTTTTTTATATATAAAATATGGATTACAATGTAATATCGTACAATAAACATTTATAATTAAAGAGCCTGAGGGTGTTCGCTTTAATCCCAGTCCTTGGTGTCATTAAGAAAATCGTTTATGCTATAATAACCTTTCCCACACAAATGTTTTTTAACAATTCTTTTAAATTTCGTAACACATTTGTTTTGTACATTTTCTGGGATCATATTGTAGAAGCATATACATCGCCCAACAAAAGACTTACTAACTCGACCCAACCGAGTAGTAGGCATAACAAGTTTATGTTTGTTTCTCGTGTTAACATTATGAATGTCAGTTTCTAGAAAATTCCTCAATGTGCTTATGAACATACAAAACATTATCAAAAATGTATTGAGAAGCAACAGTCAAAATGTTTATTTCTTTAAATTTTTCTCTTAATGATTCTTTGGGACCTAGGTTATAAATCGCGCGAATAGCCCTCTTCTGCAGCACAAAGATAGTATTAATATCGGCGGCACTGCCCCATAACAATATACCATAGGACATAATACTATGAAAATAACTAAAGTATACTAATCTCGCCGTATCTATGTCAGTTAACCGTCTAATTTTCTTAACCGCATATGCTGCAGAACTAAGCCTATTCGCCAATCCTTCAATATGGGGGCCCCACTGCAATTTGGAATCAAGAGTAATGTAAAGAAAATGTATTAAATACTAGTTCTTTTATGAATTTGCCAATAATATTTCATAACATCAAGAATTGTTTCGTAAAATATGCTCCCTGTTGTTGTAATGAAATTGTTTTACAGCAGAACTGTCAAACCGTGCGTCAATAAATTATCTCATAGAAAATATGTCAATACAAAACAAATATCGGACAACGGGGGACACATCAAAGAAAAACAAAACTGTTGTTTTTATTTAATTCCAAACACTTTCATATTTATTCACCTTTTAAACCTTCTCTGGACATTGACAAATAATTCAAAACCTAAATTTTCCAAATTGGTCCAGCCGTTCTTGAGTTTTAGAGAGACTAACGAACAGCAATTCATTTTTATATGTATAGATAGCCAATTAGCTTGATGTACAATTACCTGTAAATCACTAAACTTATCATCTTCCTGACGAGGCACTACCGAGCTAACCATTGCATTGTGTAAGGTGGGCTGCCCTCCCCATGTATGTGTATGGTAAACAGCACACTTCATTCCAAGTAAGGAAGCCAACTCATCCTGCAAATTATATGAATTTTTGAAGATGTCTCAACATAATAACATGAATGATTATGTGATAGTTTCTAAGCCTTCTTACTCTGAAGTGGAGATTTTTTTTTATTTACCATAGAATTATGTAATGTACATAATGGAGTGTTTGTCGCCACGTTAATGTATGGAAGTGAGAGTTGGGTTTGGCAGAAGAAGCATAAAAGCAGAATTAACGCAGTTGAGATGCGATCACTGCGTAGTATGTGGGGTATGACTGACTGATAGAATTCCGAATGCGGTAATACGAGCGAGCTGTGGTTTAAAGGGGGTGTTGTGACAAGGACTGAAAAAGGAATGCTTAAATGGTTTGGACATGTGGAGCAAACGAGTGAAGAAAGAATGACACATCAAATATATGAGGGAAGTGTGTGTGGGCAAGTCGGTCGCGGGAGACCTCGTAGAACATTCGTCGATCAAATTGGGGACGTTTTGAGAAAAGGAGAGGTCCGAAGCACCCGCAACCGGAGAGCATGTATGAAAAGAGTAATGAATATAGAGGAAGCGCGTGAGGTTTGTAAGGATAGAAGCAAATTGCATTCTATTGTCTTTGCCAACACCGACGGGAACAAGGCGTGAGTATGTGTGTGTTTGTATGTGAGAATTATATATACTAAGTAAGTAATATATAGCATGAATAATTTAATTTTTGTAGCAATATTTTTGAAATATTTTGATTAGAATTTTCTACCTCTATATCACTGTCTCCATTTTGAATATTGGTTTCTGACTTATTTGGGTCACCATTATATGCTCCGGTTTGCTCCATTTCTTGCTATAATAATAAAGGAAAATAATAAATATATAATATATTCTATAAATCAATGGATATTTAAGGATATTATATCAAACCATTTTAACTTTACCATAAATAATTTATATTCATCATCCAAATCATCTTTAGGTTTATTATTATCATTATGAACATCCAAACTCTCTTCTGTCAAAGCAATTAATTGTTCTAACTCTGATTGCAGTTCTAATAAAGATTTACGTTGATTTGAATCAGCTGTTGTCTCTAAATTCTGTTTAACTATGAGCAACTGAAATCAAAACATTTATACATGAATACATTATGTATGCTATCTTATAAGCAAAGGAATATTATAAAATAACTTTAAACCTGATTTTTGTATTCATTTAGAGAAGCCTCTGTGTTCTCCATAATTTAGTCCAATATTTACAAATTAATAATATTATACATCAATATTATCAAACTATGACATAAACAATCTTAATGTTGCCTATAAAATTCTTGATTTTTTTTTTGTAAGTACTTATTACTTGTTGTTCATTGAAATTTATATCAATCTTCCTAATACCAAGCACAGATGTAAAATTATAATAATTCAATAAAGTAGTAGGTATACATATTATGAAAAGCTACATTCTCCTCACAATTTCATTTAGGTATTAAATACTTTATTCATATTAACTCAATTCAACTTTCAGTTTCAATTTCATCACTCTAAAATCTAAATATTATTTTAAATTGACAGGATTTGGTAATTGGTAAATACTAGGCATACACTAGAACTAGGGAGACAAAATCATTTTGATGTCTTTTAAAAAGATGTCATAAAATTTTTTTTTTCTCCAGAGTATAACTACTTATAAGATGGTTTTTCTTGTAATGGAGTACAAGAGTATAAAAGACTAATTCTCAAAGAGGACATAAATACTATGTAGTAAGAGGCGGGACTGCAAGTAAAAATTGATAGAAACAATATGAAACGTGCAGTGAAATTTGTCTTATGTTTGAAATAGTAATTACAATATGGCGACAAAGTATAATCCAGCTAAGTTTGAAAGCGAACAGTTGCTTAAAACGTAGTGGATTCCGGCTATCTCCGTTTTTTACAAGATTATAGCCGTCATCTATCAATCACTGCACGTTTCATACAATGAAAAATTTAACAATCTCTTTTTCCTAGTTTCGCTAGGCTGTTATTGTTATTTCTCTTCGATGTGCAAAATGCAAATTGCAAAACAAAAAAAAAATAGAAATTATACAGTAAATTCATTTTAAATCCAACTCTCATTGAGTTATGTTTATATTGAATGAACATTAATGAAGTTAGAATAGTTAATCATCATAAGAAGTTGTATTTTATTCATATTTTTACTGAAGTAGTAAGGTAACATAAGTGGTTACTAATCTATTAAATAATACAATATGCTGCAAACTGAGGAAGTGGATGCAGATTTCTTTACACCAGTACCTGGGTTTGTTTAACTGACGCTGTATTTTTATTGCCAATTATTAGTGACAGTTTAGGTAAATTTTAACTGTATTTATTCCTGTCTTTAGGTCATCCCTGGCGTCAATATTTAGTAATATAAGCTCATCTGAAGAAGGCTCTAACATTCTCAAATATATTCCACAACAACAAGCACAAGCTGATGATATAAAGACTACTAAAGAAGCAGTGAAAGCTACTGAATGTATATTTGCTACTGTAGTTTCTGCATATGAATGGTATGTTTTGAATTTATAATTTAATTTAATATTTTTTATTGAGAGGTATATAGTTATTTTATATATTTCTACAAGTTAATTTGTAATTTCTGCCATTTATTTTAGGATAAATAATTCCTATGTTTTAAGAGAACATTTGGGGTTTGCTATCATAAAAACATTAAAGGATGGCTGCAATCAGCTAGTTATATATGATTCAGAAAAGATAACACTCTCACTTGCTATACTGACTTCAAAATTTATCATAAATGTGAGAAAAGATGTTAGTATATCATATTATGATAGTTTAAAAAAGTATTGGCTTATATGTGCACCTCCTGTAAAGTTATTGAAGATAATAGAACACCTAGAAGGTTTAAATGTAAATATCAAGTACTCCCTTGATAACAATGTTTCACTCCGAGATATACCAACAGTTACAAAAACACCAGATAATGTGAATAATACTTTGAAAGAAATAGAAAGTGATACCGACTCAATTGCAAATAGCAGAGCAAAAGGTTCTATAATAAAGAGAATGGCATCAATGGGACATTCTGTTTTACCAATCCAAAGTCTGAACCAGCCTTTGAGTGAAGATAGCTCTGATAGTGAAGTTCTTCATGAAAATTTTCGAAGGCATAAAACTGGTAAACATTTGCAATCCAAAAAGTCAGTGTCAGACAGAATTTTAAATGAATTTAAAAATAAGACAGATAAGGACAGTATGACCACATTGCCTAATTTACAAGAAAATGTAAGTGTAAATGATATCAGTGACAAAACAATATCAGCTGTAGGAAAAGATCAAGATAATGAGTTAAATAATTTTATGTCAGAGCAAAGAATGAATAATACTGAATTAAGGATAAATTTGAATATGATGAAAGAAAAATTAGACTTGTTTCTAGGTAAGATACAACAGACAAACTTACAATCAAGCAATCAAGATATTATTTCTAAACTCATTAAGGAATATGAGTCAAAGATTCAAATATATGAAAATTATGTAAAATCAAATGGAATACGCCCAGAAAATATAATGGCTTTTCAATTAGATAGTGCAAAGATTCAGAATGTTACTAATGAACTGGAAAATGATGAAGTAACTAAACTAAATGATGAAGTTGAAAAGAAAAAAACTGAAATTATTAAATTAAAAGAAAACATAAAAGCACTACATAATTCATACTCTACAGAATTGGAAAAATGCAGAGAACATGAGGCTGTATTGCAAAAACAAATATCTGATCTTAAAGAAAACTTAAACGAAGCTAATACTGAAAGTTTAGAAAATTCCAGTATAAAATTAATGAAAGCAAGTCTTATGCCGGACCAATTGAAGGCAAATGTAAAAGGTATCATGAATAATGCATTTCAAACAATATCAGAAAACTTTGATGATGAACAGACTTATTTAGGTGTAGATATAAAGAGAACAGTGGCTTCAATTATAAAAAGAACAACAGTTGAGTTCTTCGAGAATGATTTTGTCACTCAGGACATTTGAAACACAGGGAGTTTAAATTGAGTAGTAATATTTAATTTTAAAATAATTATTAATTTATACAATAATGAAATTAAAATAAGTTATAAAATCATATTATATCAAAGTAGGCATTTGTAGTAGACTATAATTTATATGTATGTGAGCCTTCTTTGGTAGATTGGTAGGTGGTCAAACCCCTTATTTTTTATTTCATTAAAAGATGAAATAAAAAAGTTAGTTGTAACTATGTTTAAATATAATTATATTATGTACTGTAAGGTTTTAAACATATTTGTGTTTATATAAATACTATTAATTTCTAGTTATTCCATAATAATGATAATTGATTTTTTATTATGATTGTGTTTTATTTTCCTTATAAGAGGGGGCCTAGGGAGGGCGTAACAGGAAATGACACACCCAATGAAAACTAGCCAGATGGACATCTGAAATACCAGAAGTCAAAAGATATGAGGTGCTGGTTTGAAACCCACATAGTTCATAAATTTTGGTACACATAAAATTTGTATATTTAAGCCCAGAATTGAGGGATATCAGTTAAAACTAACACACTGTTTGGATTTGAAAGAGCTCTCAATTCAATTTTGCTAATATGCAATTATTGGTGTAAAGATGTGTCCTGTAGATGGAGCCACAACGAGAGAGATTTATGGTTGATGTATTACTTGGACGGTTAGTTCAGTTGGTAAGAGCGTTTGGACAAACCCGAGAGGTGCGGGTTCTACTTTCGCATCATCAATAAATTTTGGTACAAGTTAAATTTGTATACCCTATGCTGTTGTATGCATATATGGGTTCTTTTAATTTGGAGGTTGCATCGTATGCATATTTGTATATACTGTGATGCTTCGATCATCCAAGTGAGTGACCCATTTGAATTATATCTCTGGAAGTCCCTAGGTAGCTTCGTTAAAAGCCCTTGGTGCCACACCCCATCAAAGGCTTTGGTTGTTCAGACTAACAATGAATGCCCCACCATTCGACTTAACTGCTGGTTATATTAAATAGCAGCTGTTCGACCTTGACGGTTTTCGCTTGACAATTGCTTATCAGCTGATGCTTCTCCCTCTAACTTAACCAACCTAACCTAGCACCCTCTTCTATAATATAGGCACTGCGCTAGATGGGTAGGAGACCCAGCAGACGGGCAAGTTCTGTAGCTCGATAGGGGAATGGCATCGGACACACTCGATTTATAAATTCGCAAGCTGCTGCATTGGTATGTTAGGTACTTCTGGCATGGCTAAATCACGATGCGGAATAATCAGCGGAAGTACTTACGCTACCTTACACATTCAGAGTAGAGGATTGGCCGCGATAACTGGCTGGTAAGAAACAAATGCAAATAAGTTTGAATTCGTATGCCATTAATTCTATTAAACAACTGACGATAATATTATTTCTGTAGGGTGCGTGATCTAAGCAAGCTTAGACATTGTTGAGTCAGGTGCAATTATCTTGTGATGCCAGTGGTATGTGACCATCAGGTGATTCGTTTATTCTCCTCTTCCATGAAAAAAAATATATATTTCGTATTGACATTCAAATTCAAATATTTTTATTCAAAATAGTATATGAAATTACTGAGTAATTGAAAGCCAAAAACCCATTCGGAAATGAATGCCTCAGACCCAAGAAAATCGGCAGGTTTCTTCTTTTTTTTTTCAATACAATTTCGAATTATCAATAATTTAAATAGCCTGACGGCGGTTACTCCATTCCCAATTTTTGGTATCATTAAGAAAGTCATATTTATGTTATTTATTATTCTAGTAACTTTGACCTCATAAACATCTTTTAACAATTCTTTTGAATTTCGTAATACATTTGTTTTGAACATTTTCTGGGATCATGTTGTAAAAGTATATAAGTCACCCCACAAAAGACTTAATAACTCGACTTTGCCGAGAAGTAGGCATACTAAGTTTATATACTTACGTTAGGCAGTGTTTTTCAACCTTTTTCATGACAGCCCCTTTTGCAATTTACACGCATACCTACGACTACGGCAGAAGTAAGCCGACCCGATCTTCAATTCATTTTCTTCGTTGCAGTCTTTTATGAAGGCGGATGTAAGATAACATTATGGAATTGATACCTGGTATGAAAATCGTGTTAGAGAAGTTGAAAGAAGAACTGTGTAATTCTACTCAATGCAAGAGATATCGAAGAATACTGGGTGATGAGGCAAAATTTGGCAACCAGGCTCAAAGAAAATGTACCTACTGTATTTATCTGCCTATGTTGCAGCTGGAATTTAAATTTAAATCTGTCATTTTGGATACCTTTTGGTTAAAAAGGAAATCAGAATTAACAACAGAGGCTTGGAAGTGTGTGATTCTATTTGTCAACTCGTACTTGTTTGAGTTGACATTTTTATCAATAGCTCAAATAAAATGCAAGGAAAGATCTTAAATTAGGAAAACGATTTAACTCTCAATGTAACTAAAACGGATCCACGATAGGAAAAATTGGTGAAGAAACGCAACCTTCGCATTAAGAGTTCTAAAGTTTTTTTATTTTTTGTTAATTTGATACAATTGTATAAAGAAACAAGCCGCTCTAGTTGCACGGACGTTGCATTGGGATGGAAGTATATCTTATTATTCTCGGTTGTAAATTGTAATATTCAATGTTCTGTCACTGATCTGTATAAGTGGTTAATAGTAGAGGTCAGTGAAGTTCTGTGTAGTTGAGTGGTTGAAGGGTGCTGAGGTTGGTGTCAATATTCTAAGTTGGAAACAAATTACAAAACACCTTGGAATATTGACACTAAATATTCTAAGCAAAATACCATAAAATAAAGTGTCAATATTCTAAGCAAAATACAAATTTATTTGTCGTTAAACTGAGTTGAAGACCTAACTATTTTTCTTAGGTTCATCATTGTTTTAAAAAAATTTCCCGTTGCTAAAAGATTTCGTACTAAATCTTTTTAAATTTTTGTTTTTTTTTTTACTGCAGTAGCTTTCTCAACCTTTTGCTACTCCCATAAAGAAGCTTCGTGACCCTCTTTACTTTAGAGACTTTAGATTATATTATGCATGTCTAGATTGAGCTTCGAGAGCTTTTGAGCTTGGGATTTATAAAATAATAATAAATCGATGCGTCACATAGAGCTCAATTTCCATAGACGTGTTTGTGTGCGCTTGTATCTGTACAATCAATATGTGTATCATTTTCGAGGTTTTCGGGTGTGTCGATTCCGAATTAGACATCTATTTAAAGATCCAAGATGGCGGATGTGACTTTTTCAACAATGAGTTTTAATTCGGGAGTGTTAATGCCGTATATGACAAAATGATACTCATATCTGCCTTATTCGTAACAAGATCCCTCTGGCTTCGCACCTATCAAAATGTTGGTTTTGGAAAAAATAGCTAATATTCATTGTCTTCTCTTCAAATATCAGTTGTTACATGTTTAAACACCTCCATGAAATCCTTTTTAAATCGAAGATGGCCGCCACTCAAAATTATGTTTTCAATAATATGGATATCGTATCCTAGGTTCTCGAGGGTGCAGAGAACGAATTTGGGAAATTTTTGAAATCCAAGATGGCCACCGCGCAAAATTATGATTTCAACAATGTGGATATCGTATGCGAGGTTATCGAGGGTGCAGAGAACGAATTTCGGATCATTTTTGAAATCCAAGATGGCCCCGCGCAAAATTATGATTTCAACAATGTGGATATCGTATCCTAGGTTGTCGATGGTGCAGAGAACGAATTTCGGATCATTTTTGGAATCCAAGATGGCCCCCGCGCAACATTATTATTGGAGGTATACGTACGGCATCTTAAGGAAATTGTTGTATCACATGGAACTAAAATTGTTGAAAGTCAGGAAACAGTGTGCTACTGAACACGAACACGAAACACTAGAAAACGTCAGTATTTTGATGTGTTCTTCTTCACTGCATAATATTAATATGCAAATGAGAATGAAAGTGACGAATATGTGTTTATGAATAAGAAATTAATTCTTATTATTAATTATATACTGGTATCACAAATAATTTATCGATATCCTGTTGGTAATGAAAGTTTAGCTATATGCTTCCTTAGGACACCAAAAGTGACATGTCTGAGATAGAACACTCCTCAGTAGATTAATCTAAGTAAGCTAAGTATTCCTTAGCACTAAGGGAACGACTATGAGTGCGGCGGATGTCCAGTCGACGGAGCTTTTAAAATAAATGAAAAAAAAAACTATTCCAAAATCTGGCAAGTGGCACTTGGCAGGCGCAAGTCGCAACTGACAAATGATAAGTTTTCTTGTTTGATAAAATTGATATATGAATAATTGCTCATTGTAATACGTACAATTGTTGCAAACTACGAGATACAACTTACAAATTTCAATTTACATAAAATAAAAAAATTAATGTGCTCATCTACTTATACAAGTAGAAGTATAGAATTGTAGTTCAATTTATATTATAATAATAGTGTAATCAATTGTGTTCATTCTTGTGATACGTCGTGTTAACAAAGTAATTCAGAATGCCTGAAAATTTCACGTGCATTACATGCCAGGTGGTTTTCATTAGTGCTGATTTACAAAGGGAGCATTATAAATTAGACTGGCATAGGTATAACTTAAAAAGAAAAGTTGCTGGTATCCCTCCAGTTACTCTAGAAGAGTTTGAATTAAGAGCTAAGGAACACAGAGAACAAGCTCAGAATGAAGCCAGTCCAGAAACAGTTCACTGTAAATGTTGCTCTAAAACGTTTAATACTAAAAATGCGTTTAATAATCACTTAAACAGTAAAAAACACAAATTAGCAGAACAAAAGTCTAGCAGTGAAATGGAGCAGGGCAAAGAAAAGAAAGAGGAAGATGAAAGTAATTCAGATAGTTTTGAGAAAATTGAACCTGGAAAATCAGTAGCAGCAGTTCACAATAAATTTGTTATCATCAATCAAGATGTGTTATCCGATGATGAAGATATTGAAACTGATTCAGAGATTGAAGAGGTATTTTGTAAATTATGATAAAATAATTTCAAATGTAATGATTTGATAAGTTATTGAGAATTTCATAAGCAAATTGTTAAATAACAAAAATTTTTTGAAGCTTTCAAATTTTTATTATCAATAAAAGTATAAAATATTGGTTTTTGAGACATGCTTTACTCCTAAGGTTTTCTACTCAGGGTCTTATTTATTGATCATAATGTTTTTTAGTTTTTTATTAGTATCTAACTGCTCTTTACATTTTTGAATTATAGCTAGATTCTACCTCTTATTAAATGTGAATTACATTCCCCCTTTTTCACAATCTTCACAAAACACTTTGACTTATATAGGCTTACATTTGAGTAATGGAGATTTGAAGCTTTTAGGCAGAAAGTGTATACATTATATTGAGTTAAGTTAAGCATAAAGAGGTTTTGCTGTACTTCATATTTAAGAAGGTTTTTCAACAAATATCACTAAAAAACTGAACACATCTTCTGGTCACAAGAAATCTGTGTAAATGAATGCTTGAATGTAGCTTTATGATATTAACTAAGTGTTGTGGAAGTGTCACTCCCTATGGTAAATAAATATGCTTCTATTTCTTATGAGAATTTATCTCAATCTTTATGAAATTAACCCGTCACTGGCTAAGCTGCCACAAAGAGCATGGCGCACATGCCCGTCTTAGGCCGCCAATGAAATAAACAGAAATAAAAACGAACGTCAATGCTTTTGTTATTAAACAAAGCAGACATACGACGTCTGGTTTGGCACTCAACAGTAGTTTTGATAGCCGACGTCAGACATCTGATTGGCACCTCGCGGGTTAAAAGTATCCATCTTCAAAGAAAAAGTTACACATTGAAGGTTTATGCAGTGTATTGTGTTCAAAATGCTAGATGTCTGACAATTTCAACCAGAATAGTAGAAGACCTGTGTATCTTGATAAATCTCTTAAAAAGTAATAGGCAGTAGTATAAAAATAACTTTTAACTCTTCAACAACAGCTTAAGCATATGATGACTTATATAATATTTGTCTTAATATTTTTTCAGCTAGATTCAGATGAATGGGAAGAGTGTCGGATAAAAGGAAGTGATTCTCTCATAAAGCCAAAAGATTGTTTATTCTGTGGTCACCATAGTAAAAACATGATGAAAAATGTAAAACACATGTCAGTAGAACATTCATTCTTTATTCCAGATGTTGAATATTGTACTGACATTAAAGGGCTGCTCTTGTACCTTGGAGAAAAGGTATGTTAAGATCTGCTAAGGGGATATCTTTATATATAAAAATGAATTGCTGTTCGTTAGTCTCGCTAAAACTCGAGAACTGCTGGATCGATTTGGCTAATTTTGGTCTTGAATTGTTTATGGAAGTCCAGAGAAGGTTTAAAAGTCGAATAAATATGAAAATGCGCGGAATTAAATTAAAACTTATCTTAGGTTCTTTTGATGTGTGTACGCGGATGAAGTTGCGGGTATCAGCTAGTAAAAATATATTTTTAGATGTGAGAGTGAGTGAGTTTTAGATTAGAGTGAAATATAGCTCACTCAAAGGTAGATTATTATTTCCATCCATTACATCATGTGTGATGTGCCATGTTTCATATGTTATGAATAATTGTGGTTTATTGTTTCTTTTCCATTTTAGAAAATAATTATATTACATATGAATTGAATCTTATACTAGAAATATAATAATTAGACATTTGCAATGTTCATCATTTTATCACGAGTGAAACAACTAATTCTATTCTATTCTTCCTACTATGGCTCCTGTGGAAGGTTTTAACAAGTTTGCCAATGTCACGTTAAGGTAGACCACCAAGCTTAGAGTATTCTTTTACTAATTTTAATGGTATTGATCGGTGCTTAAGATTGAAACAAGTTTTATTTCATTATACCTGAAACAAATATATATGCTGTTAGGGACAAACACAAATATAATTACTTAAATTATTTGATATAAGTACTTAGTGCTATTTACAACTTAATCTTATTTATTTTAATATATTTACATAAAATATATACAAAAGGAGTGAAAACTAGGGAGGGAGACATTTAAAGGAAGTTGGGGGGGAATTTCAGGAGGTATAAAATTGTATAAAGAAGGTTGGGAAACAACTCATCTTGTTAATGTCACTGTTAATGTCGTGACAGTGATAGTTAACACATACTCTGTTAAGACTAGATGTCAGTACACTACATGACTATTTTAGACAGTTGATATGAAGCTTCATTCCATAATTTTGATGCAAGTACAGAAATCGGTTTCATAGAGTGGTCATTGTGGGAACAAATTGTATGATATTTGGGGAGGGTTCTCTTTCTTAATATATGGTTAAGAAGGTGTTGACTAGCCCATGTATCATGCTTGTGGCAGCTGGTTGATTGTATAATCTGATATATTTTTATAGTTATAATCATTAATATAATTCTCATAATATGCTTACCTTATACCTAATAATACCTTTATTTATTTAGGTAATTACAGTGTGCTTCAATGCACCTATACTATACTCAATAACTCTTGTTGCTTTAAAAAAAAAACACATTTATTATTTGAACTTATTAGTAAGTCATTAAGTGTTTGATATTTTATTTGTTATTAGAATAATTTGTAACTTGATGAAGCTGTAAATCTTGATTTAAAAGAGTTGCAATGAGTTTCTTGACACTTCTTCTCGTTAAAGGTCAACCTTTTCAGAATTGGCGGTAATTGGTAAAATACATATTTTTTTACATTTATAAGTCATTTCTTGGACCTAAAAGAAGAGCCATATTTGTGTTGATTCCATGTATATGTTTTAAATCTAAAAACACTGATGTTGTGAATAAGGAGACATTAGTATATAATCATTCATTCTTATTTTAATAACACATTATTATTCCTGTCCTAAACTTCTTCATCCCCTTTATGACATTCTTCCACCGAAATTTCCCCGTCCAGTAAACGTTGAATGTTTGTTAACGTCTGTGTTTAGTCCTTATTGTAATTTTTTATGTAAATATGTCAAATATAATAATATTAAGCTGTAAATATGTAATGTATATATATAAAATAACACTATACTCAAAAAAAACCTGCCATTTATAAATTATCCAAATTAAATTCATACAAAATTTCCATACTGTGTCTCTTCAATTCCACTCGACATTGACGAAATAATTTGCGCCCGACTGGTGCAGCCACACGCCATATCACAAAAAATTTAATTGAACACATTATTATAGAAATGACTTTAAAAGGTATATGCATACAAAGGTATATATAATTAATATGGTATCCAATTGTTTTGTAGATATCCCAGGTATACATGTGTTTATGGTGCAATGATGCAGGGAAGACATTCTATTCAATGGAAGCGGCTAGAGCACACATGCTTGATAAAGGACACTGCAAAATGCTCCATGAAGGTCTTGCTTTGGCAGAATACTCCGACTACTATGATTACAGGTAGTTATATATTACGCACACCATATTTGTATTATCAAATACATGCATTCTGTCTGTCTACATTCATTATGACTTACTGACTTCTTCGCTGTAATAATAAAGAGAATCGCGACATTTTGGAGCCGATTGCGCAGCTCAAAAAATAAAATCCTCGCGGCTATATCTGACGATATCAGCCCTATATATAGACGATGGATATCTGTTCACATGGAGAATAACAAAAAATAAATTGGACATGTAACTAATATTATGAATTTTTATATATTGGACACCACACCCTTATACGGTGATGGTTTTCTAGTTTTTAAGTTTACTTTTAATTAGAATAAATAATTAATGTTAACTATGGGACATAATTGGCCTGAAATAAAACAATTATTATTATTATTATTATTAACTGAAAGGGCAGATAATTTTCTTATCTTTATTGTATAATAATTATAGAGGTAGTACAATACTTATTATAAATGAGGTCACTTTTGTCTGTGTAACAGTAGTTGATATGTTTATTATCCTGTTGTAATAAAATGTGATACATTACACATAAAGAATATTGTCGATCTCAATTTGCCAGTGTCACTTGCCCATTTACGCCCCCTTAGATAGATAGTCTTGGTAAATTTTTTTTTTATGTAATAGTAGGACAAACGAGCGTACGGGTCACCTGGTGTTAAGTGATCACTGCCACCCACATTCTCTTGCAACACCAGAGGAATCACAAGAGCGTTGCCGGCCTATAAGGAAGATGTACGCGCTTTTTTTGAAGGAACCCATGTCGTATCGTCCCGGAAATAACGCACAAGGAAGCTCATTCCAAAGCTTTGTAGTACGTGGAAGAAAGCTCCTTGGAAATCGCACTGTGGAGGACCGCCACACATCCAGATGGTGGGGATGATATTCTAACTTGTGGCGTGTCGTGTGAAGGTGGAATGATGGTGTACTTTGTACAAGAAATAAGCATAACTAATTTACTGTCATCCATCTTCTTGTCATCATCTCTCAAACCATCTCAATATTTTCTTTTCAATAACTCCTATGTGACATTCGTACATTTCTCCTCTGTTCTCAGGGTTTCACATTCTGTCAATCTCAGAAAGAAAGAGAGAGAGTTGAGCCAAGTTGTATCTTCTATTTGGAACACTCTTGCGAATATTGCCTAATGTTAAGAATAAACCCTGTTTAATTATTGTGTACTTATGTGTCAATGATGTCATTAAAAATCATTGGGGTATGTTATATGTATCATATTCACCTGAAAAGCCCAGTTTGTTATAATACTTTAACCCCCTTATTCATAATAGTCTAACTTAAAGCATTGCTTATTCTCACTCTGTCTTCTTCTATTGACCTAAGTCAGAATGAGAAAAAACACTCCTTAGCGGCTGTTTTAAGTTAGCGGACCATTATGAATAAGGGGGTAATAGTGTAATAAATAAATTGTTTTAAAATATTTCTTGTGAACAGTGCATCATATCCACAAGAAGATGAGGATAAAGACATGGATGTGGATGTAGATGAAGAAGTAGAGAATCCTGCAATGTTGGAAGCTGATAACTTTCAACTGGTGCTGCCGTCAGGTGCTGTTGTTGGCCATAGGTCATTGTTAAGGTATGTTTTAACTGTAACTTTATTTTTGTATTTCACTCTGCTGTCTTGGGGAACTGTTTCATTTTTGTCCAACCCTAATTGTCATCTTTTAGTGCCAATACACTAACCACATGACATAAGCATTGTCAACTTTTAGGCCCGGTATCCATCAAAGTGGAGAGCTTTTTGTATTTTGATAAAGATTTCGTCATTTCCACACCTCCTCGCCGCTTAGCTACAGTGGAAATGGATCAAGCGGAGAGGAGAGGAGATGCCTCATTTGTCTATAGCATTTTGTGCCGCGTCGAGCGATCAAGTAGCGCACATTATAAGCACAGCTCACATCTCCTCTCCACTTTGGTGGAAATAAAGTGACAGCTTCACGGATTATCCCCTCTCTTCTCCTCTCCATTCCGCTTTGGTGGATACAAGGCCTTATTCCTCATTTATATTTAGCACATAGGATTTATCTTTTGTAGCTTTATGGCGCTCATCATAGATTTCACTACAATCTTATGTTAGCCCATTATGCGGTAAAAATTAAAATATCCAATACCCATTGATGGCTGGATGCCAAATCAGAACTTGGTTTGGGATGTTCTCATTTGGTTTTAAACCTTCGACACTTTTTTTTTTAAATTTCTGACTTTTAAGGACACTGTTCAGTCTGATAATTCAATGTTTGACATGTTCTGTGGCCGATAAACATGTATCTGTAAATAAATAACAATAAAGTACTTGAGCTAATTACAATAAACAATGATATCATGCAAAAAGCCAATAAATATTGTTTGCTATCTGAGTATTATATTAACAACATAATATTACAAACATATGGAGCATATAAAGGTCATGTTACTCATATTATGACCAAGCACGGCTTTTACGTATAGCTAAAGAATTTATGTACAAGTACGGATGTCTCACTCCGCAAAGAAATAGGGACTCTTGCTGTCACACAATAAGGTGTAATTCAGATCGCATAGCGCTACTAACCTACATTTTTATTCACCTAGTAGTTGCCTCTCTTTCTATCGCGTGACTTGCCTTTTCTCACGACATTAGGGTTGACTTCTTTAC
Organism: Leptidea sinapis; assembly: GCF_905404315.1. Lineage (NCBI taxonomy): Eukaryota > Metazoa > Arthropoda > Insecta > Lepidoptera > Pieridae > Leptidea > Leptidea sinapis. Next base: position 10,960,383 of record NC_066272.1, read on the forward strand.
CTAAATCTGTGTAAATCTGGTAATTTCATTATAATAATAATCACTTTAAATTAGATTATTTAATCGTCTTTAGGAACCTTAAAAAATTTAAATGTGGATCGCATTGACCTCATTTTTTAAAAATTGAAGTAGGTGACGACTTAGCTAGCTCGTGCGTCACTGCTCATTCGTGAGTCCTTACTGGCTGGTCTACTCTGTAGAGGCCGCGGCACCTATTTACGATTTTTTATACCTACACGGGGATTGAGACAGGCCTGGTATAGCTATACCCCCTTATTCATAATGGTCCGCTATCTTTAAAGCTGTGGAATAGCTCATTCCACAGCTTTAAAGTTAGCGGACGTTAGCAAAACTGTTTGGACAGTATGACTGCAGGATCAAGTCTTTTGTAATTACACTACCTAGATAATATATGGTGAATAAAAAAATGAAGAATGATACACAAGTTATATTGAAAAATTCTTCCGAATGTGTGGCTAGAAATGTTATGTTATCATAAAAGAAGTATAAAGGAGCGGACGGCTCACCTGAGACGAAGTGATCTCCATCACGCAACACCAGAGAGCTTACACGAGAGTTACCAGCCTATTTGTTTATTGTTGTTGTACCTTTCACTTCCTTCCTTCCTTGTGCGGTGTTTCCGGGACGATACGACATGGGTACCTTCAATAAAAGCGCGTACACCTTCCTTAAAGGCTGTCAACGCTCCTGTGATTCCTCTGGTGTTGCAAGAGATTGTGGGCGGCGGTGATCACTTAACAACAGGTGACCCGTACGCTCGTTTGTCCTCCTATTCCATAAAAAAAAACAGCCGCTAAGGAGTGTTTTTTCTCATTCTGACTTAGGTCAATAGAAGAAGACAGAGTGAGAATTAGCAATGCTTTAAGTTAGCAGACTATTATGAATAAGGGGATTAGAATGCAAAGAGTTCGTGAACAACAAACAGCCATAATATTGTCATTCGAGCTGACAAAACACCTGCCGGTGAACACACAACGAAGTTTAATTCACCCACCGTTGACGAAGTGGCTGTTTTCATTGCCGGAGCAAGGACAAGAAGCATATTTTACGAAATAGTTCTTGATGTTATGATATATTATTGTGGAGTTTTTTCTAGTGGTAGGACTTTTGTCGATATGTTTCATTGCCCTTCCAGTAGGAAAATAACCTCATAGGATAGGGTAAGTCTATATATTTCATTGTCATTCACTAAAGAAAGCAATTCTGACATAGAAATACGACTATTTTTTTGATCTATCTCTCTCTGGTCATTGCGGTTAGCACGTGAGGTAGCTCTTCGTACGTTTGATTGTCTGCGACGACCTAAGACAGGTCGTCTTCTACTCGGCATCGTTAATCAGTTAAATCTGATAGATAGTTAACAGCTGTAGTTAATCAACAAACTATAGTTAGCTAAAATTAAAAGTTAATTTTTAACTCCTTAGAAAGTTAGAAAGATATAAAAATTCTAATTAGTTATTCATTTTAAACTATTCTTTCAATTTGATTTCTGAACGACGGCGTACACATCAAAGGAAAAACAAAATTGTTATTTTTATTTAATTTCAAGAATTTTCATATTTATCAACATTCTGTGGATTTCCACAAATAAATCAATACCAAAATTAGCCAAATCAGTCCATCCGTTCTCGAGTTTTAGCGAGACTAACAAACAGCAATTCACATTTATATATATAGATTATAAAACTTAGAATCTCCAACTCTTTGTTAGATAGTGTGGCTGTAGCATACAGTCTATTTTTAAATATTTATTTATTTACTAGCTGACCCGACAGACGTTGTTCTGTATATAATAAATAAAATAATGTTTTATATGAATTTGTCAATAATATATCATAACATCAAAAATTACTTCGTAAAATATGCACCCTGCTGTCGTAATGAAATTGTTTCACAGCAGAACTATCAAACCGTGCGACAATAAATTCTCTCATAGAAATTATGTATAGACACATCAAAGGAAAAACAAAATTGTTTTTTTTTTTTTTTATTTAATTTAGCAGCATTTTCCTATTTATTCACCTTTTAAACCTTCCCTGGACTTCACAAATAATTCAAGACCTAAATTGGCCAAATCCGTCCATCCGTTCTCGAGTTTTAGCGAGACTAACGAACAGCAATTCATTTTTTTATATATAGATTTAATATTTATAAATTACATGTGTAGCTTATATTAAATTTATAATTATGATATTATCGTAAACCATAGCCATGAGTCAAATATAAACATCCTATCAAACATTTGGAAAAGTGTGTGCTATCTCCACCAATTTTACTGAGGCTTAAAAAAGAAACGTGTCGGTGCAATGCCATTGGGTACGAGGTTCAACGAAGTTGCATTAAATTGGGTTCGGGTTATGGTATGACGGAAGATTGATGATTTTTTAATAAAACTGGGCACATAGCTATTGTTTTTTAAAATCGTAAATGCTGTATCTCCTTGTACATGAAGAACATAGATCTTATTAGTTCTCCTGCATGCAGTCTCTACCCTGTGACTGTTTTGTTCCCAAAAATAATAAACCAGCCAAAGAGTTTTATCATTTGTGATGATAAAAAGGCTGTCGAAGTGACAAATGTTTTTAGGATCGGTGTATTCGTATGAAACAGTTAAAATTAATGGAGAATATCTTAAACAATAAATTCATTTTTGATCATTTGTAGTTTTTTTTTGGACTATGAGGACAAATGAGCGTACGGGTCACCTGGTATTAAGTGATCACCGCCGCCCACATTCTCTTGCAACACCAGAGGAATCACAAGAGCGTTGCCGGCCTTTAAGGGAGGTGTACGCGCTTTTTTTTGAAGGTACCCATCTCGTATCGTCCCGGAAACACCGCACAAGGAAGCTCATTCCACAGCTTTGTAGTACGTGGAAGAAAGCTCCTTGAAAACCGCACTGTGGAGGACCGCCACATATCATTGTAGTTATTTTTATTTCGTTGTGGAAGCTTTTGTTGTGCTGGATTAAAGTTCAGGAACCTTTACTAAGATTTTGTTGTATTAATAATTGTTTAAACTATGTAATTTATTTTTATATTTGCATTTATTTTCAAACTTATATTATTGATACCAGAACTAATCACTGTGAAAAGAAGCCAACTAAACTAACGAAGTAAATAATGCTCGTTTCAAATACCAAACACTTTGGTGTCTTAATCTAACTTAACTAATAACTTAATTTTAATTAGTGAAAATGAACAATATTGTTTTACGAATTTTATAAACGATACATCACACCTTGGCAATGGAGAGACAGCCATAAGCCTAATCCTGACGCCTATTTCTGCCGTGAAGCAGTCATGTGTTAACATTACTGTGTTTCGCTCTGAAGGGCGCCGTAGCTAGTGAAATTACTGGGCAAATGAGACTTAACATTTTACGTCTCAAGGTGACGAGCGCAATTGTAGTGCCCGCTCAGAATTTTTGTGTTTATTTTATTCATTTATTTAAAACATCACAAAACCCACAGAACTTAAATTAGGTTATAATAATACTATTTTGTAGAACTTACATCTAATAACGGATTTACAATATTTATAATAAGACATGATACTTGTGCGTGTGTGGTTTGGTGAGAGTGCGTGTGTGTGTGTTATTGAATTACTCTAAATTTAACCTTCCTTTACATTTTTATTAACACTCCTTTTAAAGCAGCCTTTACTGTTATTAAAATGTTCAGTACTGTTGAATTGCTTATTATAGCTCCAGGCACTGCATTGTAATGGCCCGGGCGTATCAATTACCATCAGCTGAACGCCCTGCTCGTCTCGTCTCTTATTTTTATAGAAAAAGCCTGTAATATATATAAGTACCTAATACAATTTATTTAAAAAAAACAAAAACTGTGTTGTACATTCTGACTTTGCAATAAGCAATTGTTAAATTAATTTTTGTATAAAATTATTTGAATTCTAACTTCCCTAAATTAAAATAATTGTTGCAGATATTACAAACAGCATTTGAATCAAAACACTCAAGTGGTCGTTAAGAAGAGTGATCGCAAGTTGCATCGTCTGTTGGGAGTGTATCGTGGCTTGGGATGGGCGCCGAAGGAGCAGGCCGCGGCTGTGAAGTATGTCATTGTTAATATTTTATTTATAAACTCAAACCGAAACACATCAAAACAGAACCTTTTTAATTTACGCAATTACTCGAATAGACCCTCTAGGCTTTTGAGCAATAACACATTTCGTTATGTTTATTATCCCTCCATTTTATAAGTAGCTGACAAGTTAGTGTAAAAAAAAAAACATTTCATAGGAAAACCTTTTTGAAGTGAAACTTCTTTAGAATCGTTGTGATTTCAAACTGGATGCAACGGAAAAAACGACAGGTAAGAGACACAAATACAAAATTGTGTAGGATGAAGCCGGCAAAGAATGAGATAGAAATATGCATACTATTGAAGTGAAAACTTCTTTATCATCGTTGTGATTTGAAAGTCGATGAAACGAAAAAGCGACAGTAAAAAGAGCAGTCACATCAATTCATAATATTTATGGAAAAGGAGGACACGAGCGTACGGGTCACCTGTTGTTAAGTGATCATTGCCGCCCCACATTGTCTTGCAACACCAGAGGAATCACAGGAGCATTGGCGGCCTTTTGAGGAAGGTGTACGCGCTTATTTGGAGCTGGTACCCATGTCGTATCGTCCCGGAAACACCTAAATAAAATATTATTGGCAAATTCTTCAATGTATAATTTGGGTGTTTATCTTTCATTTAATAACAAGTCTATATATTAAATATTTTAATTGAAATGACTGCCAATGTTGTAAAAATTATGAATGCTGTGGTAGCTTATAAGTGAATTAACTCTTATCCATATTATTATTTTATTTTAGGTTTAAACATGTAATGAGTGTAAAAAGTCATAAAAGGCATTTATTTTCTCAAAATTGATTCCTTTAGAATTCTTTTTGATGTCATTTCTAATAACTACTAGATACTACTACCGCTTCGGAAACAAATGGCGCTCTGAGAGAGAAGAAGCGGCGCAAGAAACTCTCCCAGCTTCATTTTTTGCGCTCTTTTCAATAAAAATATACAATATTGTACAGTCATTTCTATCGCTATAAAATAATCACAATCTAGTGCCTGTCTATGTAATGTCTGTCTGGCTGTCCGATCATTGAGATATTCCGCAGTGGAGTAATAGGATTTACGACAGAGCCATTTTTTTATAAAACATTTAAATTTATTTATAGATAATGCCTGAACAGTGGGTGGGACTTTATTATAGAAGTGTATACATTTACCCTTAAAGCTATTGATGTATCTTATGAAGCCTACTAGAATTAGTTACAAGCAATCCCTTTTTTCTAGTGTTATAATAATGAAAATCACTATTAATAGTGATACAAAATCGTCAACTTTTTGCTCTTAAGAGCGAACGTATATTAAATTTTCATAAATGTACTGACAATGAACAGTCATAATATTTATTTCTTTAAATTTTTCTTTGAGAGACTGTCTATAACCAAGCTCATATATATGTCGAACAACAATCTTGTAATTTGTTCGTTGCCCAAATAAATAAGTAAATAAATAAATATACCCAGTAAAATTATGATGGATTTTTTTTGATGTGGCAATTTTAGAGGAATAATGCACACAGGCAAGTGTCTCAAGTAATGTGAAACAAATGTTGGTGAAATAAATGAAACCGTATGATATTTGCCTTATATTTTTTCAATGGTAAATTTACATTAGGCCGATGAACGAACTGTAATAAAAAATTTTGGTTGCAGGAAAGCGAGAGATATCCATTTCATGAAACGTGTCCAGGCGAAGTGGCAGATGAAGATGTCATTGAAGAACAACAAGTTCCAGAAGCATTACCGGGAGCAAGTCAATTTCTAGATGTTTCTAGAATTGACTAGTTTAGACTTGTTTTTTCTAGTACAACGGCAATCAAGGCTTGCAAACCGAAAAAAAATCCTGTTAATTAGCTATTTTACGGTTTTTGGTTATTAAAGTTCATTATAAAGGTTTGTATAGAACGGTTTATTCCATAGACTTCATCACCGAGCCATTAGACAGAGCAAAGTTATAAATGTAGTGATAATAACTTGGCAACACGTGGTGAGCTTACGGTCTACTATTGGGAAGTACGCTGGTCTTTTTTTTCATGAAAGAGGAGAACAAACGAACGTACGGGGTTCGTTGATGTTAAGTGATCACCGCCGCCTACATTCTCTACACAGAGGAATCACAGGAGCGTTGCCGGCCTTTAAGAAATCGTCTCGTTTTCACTCTCAATTTAACTAACCATTTAACATTGAGGTTAATTAACCAGTTGGTAATAGTTACTCCTTATTAAGACTCCGACAGAAATAATACATACAAACCGGTTTAAACTAGTTATAATCTTTCCATTTAAAACCGGCTCCAAGCCTTGATTGTAACAGTAGCTATTAAAAGCCTTCAGTGAATGTTGTTGTTTCCAATATGTTTCATTTAGTAATTGATTGTACCTTTTGTTATCTTTACCAACTAGTTGTTATGGGTATGTACCTACCTACAAATAGGTACCTACAAAGTAAATTTTTTTTTCATCACAGTCGTCCGTAATGTGGATCTTATTACGACGCCTTAAGGCGCATAATACAAGCTATGAAACATGCATGTTTTTACTTTTTTTTTATATTACCCAGATTAAGTTAAATCTGTACGTAAGTGCATAAACGGTGCATTCTTAAATAAAACAGCATATATTTATTATGTGGTGTTAAACAGTTTACACATTTTTAATATAATATTGAATTAATTGTTGCATACTACCTACCTGCGGTGGTATTATATTTAGAATCATTTAACTATATCAAATTATTCACAAAACACAAAAGAATATGTTTTAATTACGAAAATATTTGCTTTAATATATTTAAAGATTGGCTTTTCATTAAATATACTTATAGGATTAAACACAGCTTATCGCAATATCAATGACTCACCGCACAAGATCATATCAATAGTCTTTTACGGTCTCAATACAAAAAAGTTAAACACCTATTGAAGACTTGTTTTAAAAAGTTCTATTACAAATCCATGTCTTTCTGTTGTTAAGCGTCAATCTTCAGACGACGCTTAAATAGTTAGACACTGTGTAACAAACCACATGTCTAAGCCCACGGACTAGTAAAAAAAGAAGGACTCCGCGACGCGATATTAGCAAGTGAAGCACCTCTATGCTCGTGTGTGTGTGATTACGGGGGATACCATTTATACAATTTTTTTCTTCCTTAAATAATCATATATGGCCACAAATACTTTTATAGTATCGTTTTTATACTTTTTCAAATACTTTATTTAGACGCAGACTCATCTGTCATAGACGATGACAATTCTCATAATGGCCACCTATCGGCCTGTAGTAGTGTAAGTGTGTGCGTGGGGCCTATGTATATCGTTAATCGGCTTGTTTTGTTGCTTCACTGTTATGTAAGGTTGTTACCTTACATAAAAGTGAACCGGAGTCCTCCTTTTTTTTTACTCGTCCGTGGTCTAAGCCATGTTTAAATTATTTTTTGTAATAACATATATATAATTTTAATTCATAATTTAAACAATAGTAATATAATAAGTATATGAACTGAAATAAGAATGTCTCTCTACATGTCTTATTTTAGTCAGCTGATTGTCGGCATAAATATAGGTGCTGTCTTGAGATCCTGTCATACATACATGCATAATATTATGTAGATAATACTATATGTAGTAATAATAATAGTAATAAAAAGCCTTTATTCACTCCAAATACGGTACAATAAAAATACAGACCTCCGCCAAACTGTATAACAGTTTGTTGGCAGAGAAACAGCTCTCAAAGTTATATAAATATAACAATTACCTCCTAGTATGATTAAGTGAATAAAAAAAAACAATTTTATTAGCACAATATATTGATCAATTTGGTGTATTTTGCACACAATGGCAGTATATATTATACTAGCTGACCCGGCAAACGTTGTTTTGCCATATAAAGTATAATTCACGCGATAGTTTTATAAGTAATAAAATATTGCCTATATTATAGCCTGTACATCATTTTGTTCTATTGTCAATAGTTTTTGCAGCGCACGCAAAAATAGGTTTTCGATTTTACACCTTGTGTTACAAAATAGCAATTTATTTACGGATCCCTAATTTTGAAAAGAAAACAGCATAGCCTAAAGCCGTCCTCGATAAATGGACTACCCAACACTGAAAGAATCATTCAAATCGGACCAGTAGTACCAGAGATTAGCGCGTTCAAACAAACAAACAAACACTGCAGCTTTATAATATTAATATTAATATAGTATAGATAAACAAATCGAGGAGAAGAAAATCTAATCTTCGTTAATATTGCCTTTATATGTGTCTAATTTTAATTTTATGCGAGTAATGTGTAGTCTTAGGTTGATGAGCGCAGTGTGATGTTATCGGATTCATATCATAATATAATATACCTTGGGTTATTTTGTATTGTGTTACAATACTGTTACTGATGCTACACGCTTCAAATTATTTTGGATTTATTGAACCATCTTCTCGTATTCATTTATTGACATAAAAAGAAACTTACGTTTATTATTTCGGGTGATAGAAAAGTTTAAATAATTAATTAATTCACGCAGCAACAAGATATAATTTGCATGAGTACCAATTTTTACTTTATAATAATTAATTAGTATTCTCGTTGATTAACGCGAGTATTGCACATTTAAATAAAACACTTTTATAGGATTAAAACGCGTGTAATTTTACATTAGATTTTTGCGTAAAAGTTACATTTTCATTTAGTTAACCCGACGTTTCAAGACCTTTCCAGATCTCGCTTTCAGGGGGACTGCAGATGAAAACATCTAATTTAAAAACAGTAACAATTACTCGTGTTTTAATCCTTTAAAAGTGTTCTATTTAAATGATTTATTACTTTCACAGCTAACACTATAACGCAAACAAGCGTGGTAAAAACTGATACGTGAAGAAACAAGAATAACATTCAGATATTAAATACTCTAGAACCTAGAGTAATTAATAATGTTTTCTAGAGTGTAGGTCTTCAAAAATACATAGTTTTTAAAATAAATAGTTTTCAAAATCGTTATTCTATACCATAAATCTGACGCTCTCGTGTAACGCCAAAATCTGACGCTTAGCTCGGTTAGAGAGTCCGCACAGCGAGTTGCCCGAACGTCCGTATAAAAACATACTTGTAGTGGGTATAGTATTGCCACCGTAAAAACAAAATATATTAAGAAGCAAGATGACAATACCAAAAGTATTGAAAAAGTGTAAAGTGTATCTTGTAGGATGGTAAGGAACCTTGCGAGTGTCACTTCCGCCTGACTTTATTTTAAATGAAAAATGGACGAGACGAGCAGGACGTTCAGTTGATTGTAATTGATACGCCCTACCCATTACAATGCAATGCCGCAATATTGAAAAACACAAAAATTCTCAGTGACACTACAATTGTGCTCGTCACTTTGAGACATAACATGTCAAGTCTCATTTGCCCAGTAATTTCACTAGCTACGGCGCCCTTCAGACCGAAACACAGAAATGTTTACACATTACAGCTTCACGGCAGAAATAGGCTCCGTTGTGGTACCCATAATCTAGCTGGCATCCTGTGCAAAGGAACTTCCCACTGGTGGGAAATATATTAAGAATCAAAATGACAATAACAAATGTATTGAAAAAGTGTATACTGTATCTTGTACGATAGAAAGGAACCTTGCGAGTGTGACTTGCGCCTGACTGTTATATTGACCTGATGTTTTATTTGAAAGACTTCTATAATATACTAGCTGACCCGGCAAACGTTGTTTTGCCATATAAATTGTATTGATCTTTTTCTTGCTAGTTGATAAGAGATGGCGCTAGTTGTATTCATTAGTAACAATCACACTTCTTTTTTATTTTGTATAATTCACACTATAGTTTTATAAATTATAGCCTATTTGTTGTTCTGGTGTGTAAGCTATATTATTGTAAAGTTTCATCAAAATCTATTCAGTAGATTTTGCGTTAAAGAAGTTCAAACATACATCCAGACATACAAACTTTCACATTTATAATATTATTAGGATTATTTTGCGGCAAATTAAGACTCAGTCATATCCAACAAATCAAGTATTGTTGAATCGAAATCGTTCCAATTGGCGCGCATTTACAAAAAAAATAATCAGATTCCTTCAATTAGATTACAAGTTAATATACTTATATGACATTTTTTGAATATTTATACATTTTCCTATTTGAAAAAAGTTGATCTTTCATGAGAAGTGTTAAGTCATTGTCTAATCTATATGAAGCGATGCAATAAAAAAACTCAAATGTTACTTACCAAAAAAAGTAAATAAATAAACAAAAAACCACGAGTTATTAAGTACCTACAGTAGATGCATCGATCCATACCCGCTATAAAGAGGGAAAGGTACATTGGGAGCATTATATCAAATTGTGACAAACGATTGCTCTTCCAACTTCTTCCTTATTGTTTTAATCCGCCATTATTTTTACATGACTTCAATGTGTTACGGCCGTTCCCAATATACTATCTACAGATAGAGATAAATTACTACCGTCTACTGTCAGTAATTAGCTCTCAATAATCGGAAGCTGTCCCAATATACCCGATAAGTCATTCTTATCGCCTTATATTGGGACGCGTGAATTGCAATTTCCATACAAAGTACAGTATTTCCATACTGGTAAGCTATACGTCCTCCCATTGACAGACAGCGTGTACGGATAAGGTGAGTTACCGTCGATAAGTTTATTGGGACAGAAAAGTCAACGATAGTTACGATTTTCATCTCAAGTACGAGATAGACTGAATTTTGGGAACGGCCGTTAGTGTGTTGCTCAGTAATGCAACGTAAGTATAAATATTATATTACAATTTGAATTCACTATTTAAATTGACTTATTTCACTATTTCAAATGTATATTTTTAAGTGTCTATTTCTTGTAAATGATGTGAAATAAAATAAATACTACATTGGAAAATCTTTATGTATTTTTATTTAACTCATTCACCTTAAGAAATTTATACTTTTTCCTAGGGAATGAATCATTCAAATGAGTCCCTTGGTCCAAAGTCCACGGTATTTTCACAGGTTTTGGGTCTATTGTTAAACTTATTTTGTATAGAGGAAAAGCGTTCACTTTCCCATTAAATATGTTTGAGATCAACTTCGATAAGCCTTCATTGATAATGTATTTTGAATCGATGTTTGGAATTTCCTGGAAATATTTCTCGGCGATTCTATTTGTTTCTACATCTTGTTTAGGTTCCAAAGCGTAGGTTACTGTTAATAACATCTGTGGAACAATACTTATTGTAAATATTATTGATATATTTACTCTAATTTATTAGGTTGTTAGTTAGATCTCAAAATGAGACACCATTTAACTCGAAGTCAATCCAGAATAGTAGGTAATTTCAGAGTTACCCGATCAACAGGAGAGTCTTACACTGGTTTTTTTATGAAAAAAAGGGACGATACGAGCCGGACGTTTAGCTGATGGTAATCGACACGCCCTGCCCATTACAATGCAGTGCCGCCCAGGGTTCTTGAAAGACCCAAAAATTCTGAGCGGCACTACAACTGCACTCGTTACCTTGAGACAAGATGTTAAGTCTCATATGCCCAGTAATTTCACGGCGCCCTTCAGACCGAAACAAAGTAATGCTTACACATGATTGCTTCACGACAGAAATAGGCACTATTGTGGTACCCATAATCTAGCCGGCATCCTGTGCAAAGGAGCCTCCTACTAGAGCAACGGCGACTATAATTTTTCGTTCTTAGGCTAGATACTGATCTTTTATTTATTTATTTGGAGAGGATGGCTATTTATTTGTCTAGTCCAGCTGAGTCCTAGTAACACCGCGTGCAGAACTATTGAACTATTGTGTGGGCTATTCATAGCTCGACGTTAAGCCCTGCCGCCTTTACGAACGCAGATTGCAAACAGCACCTGGTAGCAGGGTGTAGTCGCCAAGTGCTACGCTTATGCATTAGTGGGCCGCAATAGCTGAGGAGATGATGAGGCAAAATCTGCAGTTTTTTTTTCATTCCGACCACACAGAGGTGTTTGTTTAAGCGGCAGTGCTAAGTTAGCATCCTGGTTAGTATGAATAGATTTTTCCTGTTCCGTGATAGGGCTTTATTCGCGTTCTGTTGTTGAATGCCGTTATTAGTGCTTAGGAATGGTTTAAACTAGTTGAGTTGCTTCAGCAAAATAAATAAATACTGATTTTTCATTTTACTCCAAGAAAACGCCAGAGCTCAGAACATCTGATAAAGTGTTTTAAATCTACAGGACTTAGAAGCCCTCCGACATCATAATCAGTCGCCTGCCCTGACCCGAACTGACTTCCATTTTTTCCGCGATTAGGACATTTTTTGATGGACATAGGAAAATAATTTCTTCTCAAGAAGCAATGCCAAATGCTTTCAAAGTATGAGGTTTGTTATATTCAGGTCCCTAAATTTAATAATAAACTTCCTACCTAGAATACGTAAAAATATAGGAACCAGCTTCCGACCGCGACGTAGTCCGTATTAAATTCGTATTGCGCTCCTTCGGGAACTCTTACAATTTCCGGATAAAATGTACTCTGGTTCCTTTTCTGTATCCCTGACGCGTGTGCAATACTTTCATGATTAAATATTGATAGTATAGTTAAGATGTGGAAGCGTGATATTAGCAAAAACGATACAAATTAATACTTAATATATTCATAGTCTTAGAGAAACTTACGAGCAAATAAAAAATCATCTTGGATGGAATACGTCGTTCATAATTTCGTAGAAGATAAATAAACCGTGGGCACAGTGGGGGCACTTCACGCCAATTCGCAAAATTGATGACCGTGCTGATGAAATGGATTTCGAGTACAATTGAAAACGTAGTTATAAAGCGATATTTTCATTGCTGATTACGATTTGACTCTAACTCAATATTAAAGAGAACTCGAATGTATTCGCGGATCTCATTTCTATTATTTTCAAAAATATCTATCCATTATGCTTTATAATTTACGTAATTTAGAGGCTATCAGCTATATTCTAGTACCGACCGTCTTATAAAAGAATTTAGATACTTTCGTTTATAAAAAATTGCTTAAATTTCGATCTGTTCGATTAGGACAGCATCCGCCCGGTTGAATTTGTAGGCTTTTAGTGTGCTTTAGCACGCTTGTATACGTAGGTCACACTAAAAGTTTTGCGTAACATAAAAAAACAACATGTTATAACCAAAATATTATGTTTATTGCTTTTCAAAATACTCTCCTCTACATTTTAATCATTTTTTCATGCGATCGACCCATTTTTTAAAACAGGAGGACCACAGATCTGAAAGCATGTTTTCTACGTGCTCATTGAACGCTATCACTGCCTCTTCGGAATTGGTAAAAGTAAAACCTCTTATCAAATCTCTGATTTTGGGGAAAATACAGAAATCATAGGGTGCTAGGTTAGGGCTATGTGCAGGATGGGTGACGAGTTGTACTTTTTCGAAAGCTAAAAATGACTTATTTTTGTTGGCCGTGTGTGAAGAATCGTTGTCATGATGTAGGAGAACGCGGCTTTTTGGTATTCTTTCGCGAACTTTTTTAACACCCTGGGTAAACAAATGGTAGAATATCACTTTTTTTGGGTCCAAAACAATAAATTCACGTTTCGTTTCCTGTGACAATGTCATAAACAGCATTAGAATGACCGTGGTCGTACTGCATAAGCATCTGTGAGCACTATTCCACGCGAACCCGCTTCTGCTCCGCTGTCAGTTCATGAGGGATCCAACGACAACAAAGTTTCCGAATTTTTAATTCTTCGTGTAAAATTTTCTGAATTTGGCTCATACCAATCCCCAATAGTCCTCGAATTGTCTCATAGGTAATCCATGGGTTTTCTTCAATTAGCCTCTTAACAGTAGCCACATTATTTTCGTTGACGGCAGTTGAAGGCCGCCCTTCACGAAATTCGTCATGTAAACAAACCCGACCTCTCTTAAATTCAGCAAACCATCGCCTCACGGTGCTCAAGCAAGGTGCTTCTCTCCCAAAAGCATTTTGAAGACGAGCGGCACAGTTTTGCGGAGAGAGAGTTATGCTTTTAAAATCATAAAAAATTATCGTTCTAAAATCTTTTCGACTTAATTCCATTTTCGTTGTGTACGTAGAATTTTGATGTGATGAACAATTGACAAATGATTTCACGCCAAATATTTTTTTATTACTTCTTAGTAAAGTATGCAGGCTTCAAAAAATATAACATTCGAAATTCAAATAGTTCCGATTAGCTAGAAGTGTAAAACATTTAGTGTGCCCCATGTACAATAAATTCCGTTTAATTTAGTTTCAAATAAGTAACAGTTATAAACACAACATCTTAAAAAAATAACTATTTATTATATCAAAAACTTGGTGAATATTTATTAATTTAAATTTTTAACATTATGTTAAAAACTTTTACTTAAAAGCCTTATCGTTATACAATCAAAGTAAATGATGGTCATTACATACATTCACTGTATTTAAAATATAATACTCGCAATATGTTCTTTTTCTCTCAGTGTTTAATTTTGCAATTTAATAGTGCTTTGCTCTTAGATAATTTATACGTCCAGATAGTCTCTTGCTGTTAGACAACCGATAAAAACAGGCCAGGATTACTAGATTAGCGTGCATGGCAAGTTAGGTCTTACAGTCGCGATTTGTATGACACTGTGTAAAGGACGTTCTCAATATTCAGTCTATCTCTTACTTGAGATAAAAATCATAACTATCGTTGAATTTTCTGTCCCAATAAACTTATCGACGGTAACTCACCTTATCCGTGCACGCTGTCTGTCAATGGGACGACGCATAGCTTACTAGCGATATAAAGTTTGTATGGAAATTGCAATTCACGCGTCCCAATATAAGGTGATAAGAATGACTTATACTGGGACAGCTGCAGATTATTGACAGGAGAAGGTAGTAATTTATCTCTTTCTGTAGATAGTATATTGAGAACGGCCGTTAGTGTACGTGAATTGCTCAAAATAGAGGTTAGTTCTAAAGTCTATTTTTATCGATGTTTTCACAGCTGCCATAATCTATCTAGACGTATTAATGATCTAAGGATTTGCTATAGATTGCACAACATTATTCAATTAATAATAATGCTAGACTTATGAATAAAAAATTGTTGCAATTCTTATTTGTTCATTCAAATAATATTGAATTAGTACTAATTAGCAACCGGCAACGGTGTGGCGAACAAGAAACGCGGGAACCGTGCCGGTATACTTAATTCTATTTTCTTTAATTTAGTTTTAATTCACGTTTGGAGCAGCCTCGGTCTCTTAAAAACCGCCATTAAATTTATATGCAATTTTCGCTCGAAATTGTTTTTTCGCATTTAGTATTTTCACGCTTCGATTGCATTTGTCGCTCTAGGGCGCTGGACTGTGTAATGAGTAATTACTGATTTACTGTTCAAACAATGTCAATCAACTGTCAAAACCAGATATCGGGTCGCTCAACAAATTCTTCAGTATCGAGTTACTCATGGACGAGTAAAAAAAGAAAGACTCCGGACTGATATTATCAAGTGAAGCACTTTTATGCTAGTGTGTGTGCGGTGACGGATAATACCAGTAAGACAATTTTCTCTCCCTTAATTAGTCACATATGGCCACAATTACGATTAACTCCGATTTTTTAATTCGGATAGATTTTTTTTTTTTTTAATTATTGCGACGCAAACTGAACTGTCACAATCGATGGCAAATCTCATAATGTCGCCCCATCGGCTTGTAGTAGTGTTAGTGTGTGCGTGGGGCTATGTATTTACACGTTAACCGGCTTGTTTTAGTGCTTCACTAGTTTGAAGGTGCAGTCCTTCTTTTTGTATTCGTCCGTGCGAGGTTATCGTTTGGGTTAACCTAGGTATACTAGGTATACTTTTGATACCTAGGTATCCTTACAATCTTCTTAATGATGCGTTTGAACTGGTAGATCAGTAGCAGCAAGCGGTGTGGTGCCACGCCTTGAAAATCCAAGAGCAGCTTTCAAAATGCACATGCCGGCCTCAATTGTCCTTTTTCTGTCTGAGTCGTCTCCAATAGCCGGGTTTATTTCCACTAGATCGATTCCTCTCAACCGCCCAGTCGAGTGTATGATCTCCAATAACTTAATACCTTCACGTAGAGTTAAACCACCTCGTACTGTAAAATAAATTTATTTATTAGCTTTTGACCGCAACATCTCTTACATAGACTTAAAAATATTTAATTTCATTCATCTTTTTTGTTTGAGAACCGATTTCAAACGTTAAATGTTACTCTACAATACATACATCATGGAAAACAATAAAAAAAAAACAATTTACAATACTTTTTCTCAAATAATAATAATTGACATACTTTCACACAAACCATTCAGCCCCAAAAAAGGCTTGTAGCCTGTACTTATGGGTGGCAGATAAGATATTATTTTATTCATTTCAGTACCTACGGCGCCTATTTCTGTCGTGCAGTTTGAAACACAGTAATGTTTAAACAGTAATGTGTAAGCATTATTGTGTTTCGGTCTGAAGGGCGCCGTAGCTCGTGAAATTACTGGGCAAATGAGTCTTAATATATTATGTCTCAAGGTGACGAGCGCAATTGTAGTTCCACTCAGAATTTTTGGGTTTTTCAAGAATCTTGAGCGGCACTGCATTGTAATGGGCAGGGGGTATTAATTACCATCAGCTGAACTTCCTGCTCGTCGCCACCCTTATTTTCATAAAAACAACCTACTGTGGAATACTTTCGTTACATCGCCGCGCTTCTTCGTTCTTAAGAATACTTTGGTGTTGCAGGGAGTATTACAGTCTGTGATTACTTACCACAAGATGACTCGTGCAATCGTTTTTAAGATCACATGTAATAAATAACATTTAATAATATAATCTCATTTAATACCTGGAGTTCCCGTACTTGGCGCTTCTAATGCATCTAGCGAATCAATATCAAAGCTGACATGAATCGGCTTCTTCTTATCTGGATCTAGTGTGTGGAGGATATGGTTGATCGACTTTTGTATTCCATGCCTGAATATTACATAATCCATAAACATCTATTTCAATAAATGTAAAAAATGCTCAAAAGAGATGTATAAGAGCTGTGGATGGTATAGGGGCCTTCGATAGCTCTAGACCTCTATTTTTATATTTAAACATACTGTTACCGAAATGTATATACTAGAGGCTAGCTTATTTGTTAAGAAAAATTCAAATTTATTCACTCGGCTGGGCGACTGTTCTTTGTTTCCATCGCGTGATCCTGCGAGACTTTGAGTACCCCACATTAGAACCACTTTGTACCAAATAACTGTCATGCTATGTGTGTAAAAATATTTAATAAATTACCAAAAGAAATAAGAGAGGAGACAGTGTTAAATAGATTTAAATTTAAATTATTAGCACTATTAAAATATCGTTTTTACTCAATTAATGAATATTATCAAACGAAGTGGTAACTAGCACCAATACTATTTTTACCAATAATATATTATATTTTGTTGCCATTATTTTTACTACATCATCTCTTAGCATTTGCTTTATTATTGTAAATGTGTATTGTAGGGTCTTTAAGTAGGCTTTACGTTGGCCAAATTTAATGTAGCAGTAATTATTGATTGTGTTAGATTTATAATATTGTGAAGTGAAACCACAAAAATATTTGCATGTCTGTCAAGACGAAACATGTGCCTGCTCTTAAATTTGTAACAACTTTTCTTGTGAATGTTTCTGGCAAATAAAGAACTTTGACTTTGACATATTACTAGCAACGTATGAAAGTTTTGTCCGCGTTCTATTGTGAAAACTTTTTGGGGGAATAATTCGGCTCTACGTTTATTTTGGGTAAACTATAATTATTATTGCAAAACCGCAAAAGTGGAAGTTCCTTAGTGGCATGCATTTTAGGTAAATTATGGTGGTTATTAACTCCTCAAATTAGATGCACATTATTTTTTAAAAACACCTAGAATTATCAATACCAGGAACAAATTCATACTTGTTGTGTTATGCTCGTAAAGTCGAGTACGTAAGTCTTTTGTTGGGCGAAGTGTACGCTGCCACAAAAGGACTTCAGATACTGCATTTTTTTTTTCATTTAAATTTTGCACTTCAAACATTGTAACCAAAATAAACTTGAATGCTAACGGTCCCTTCTAGGCAAGGTTCTAAACGAGGGTTTTTGGAAGGTCTCATTTTTGAAATCCAAGATGGCCGCCGCGCAAAATTTTGATGACAACAATATGGATATCGTGTCCGAGGTTCTCGAGGGTGCAGAGAACCATTCTGTGATCATTTTTGAAATCCAAGATGGCTGCCATACACAATTATGTTTTCAGCAATATGAATATCGTGTCCGAGGTTCTCGAGGGTGCAGAGAACGATTTTGGTATCATTTTTGAAAACGAAGATGGCCACCGCACAAAATTATGATTACAACATTATGCGTATCGTATCCGAGGTTTTCGAGGGTGCAGAGAACAATTTTGGGATCATTTTTAAATCCAAGATGGCCGCCGCGCAAAAATATGTTTTCAGCAATATGGATATCGTGTCCGAGGTTCTCGAGGGTGCAGAGAACAATTCTGTGATCATATTTGAATTTTAGCCATGTAATTTTTGACATTGACATTAGTGTAAATAGCTGGTATGTCTGTACTTACTCCTCAATATCATCCATGGCAAATGTAGGAACGTTGTATTTTTCTATTACTAATCTCTCATAATGATCCACAGACCTGAGACCAATGTATGCAAGATTTTTTATAGAGAATCTGGAAATAATAATTATAGCGAGCAGGGTTAACCACATGGTTTAATTATAATATTCCTCCCTTGCAGTCATTTAATTTCCAAAATTTGATTATTATATGGGCATCATAAATAATATAGGTTATTCTTGTTAGTATTGACGTGGCCCTATATCTCAATGTATGCACGATCTGCGGGCCTACTATTAACTCTTATTGCGATTCAATTGACGACCTAAAATGAACTGCTACTGCTGCTATGAATTTCATACCACGACGTCTTTTGAGCTATGCAATTTAGGTTGGCGTCAAATCAAATCGGAAATTAAATCGCACTGTTTTAGTTGGTTCATTCATTCGTACCATGGTAATATTTAAAGCTAAATTGGATAGCTTGTGTGTCAGTGAGCGATTCAAAAACAGTTGCTACTTTCTAAGCGGGTAAGTGAATCGTTTTGTTAATAACTTTAAAAAATGGTCAAAACATACAGAAAAGGAAAATGGAATTAATAATTAAAGATGAGATAACAATACTTTATTGGACTTTTTTGTGAAACAAAACTGAAAATAAATACCAAAATGAAAGTACTAAAGACGAGGCTATAAGGCCCCTGGTTATAACCTGTTCGCAAGAACCAATTAAAAAAAAGTACTCTGTGCTCCTGTCAAATCAAACATGAATAGAGGTCTCGTTAGACTAAAAGTGTTCTGTGATAGAGGTTCATAACCATAGTGTTTAAATTCTCTTGGTTCATAACTTGTTTTAATCAATTTAATTTAACAAATTAATTTAATCACCAAAGCAAACCTTTAATTTGTAATTCATAGAACTTATATACAGATAACTATGATTCAATAAGTCCTAAAAAGGGCTTAGTGGTTTATAATAGACGCTATAAAGCGCAATTTTAAAATGTATTTATTAGTAGTCATTTCTACGCAAAAAACCGATGTGTCAACTGTCAAGTCACGAGCGCAATTGCGACGCCGCTCAGACTTTTGTGTTCATTCAAGAATTGTGAGAGGCACTGAATTGTAACGGACAGGGCGTCTCACTTACCATCAGATGACCGTCCTGTTTGTCTGCTCGTAAAATCTCATTAATAATAACGTTTTTACATCAAAATCTCTTTAAAGGCATAAAAGGCATTTATTTTCTCAAAATTGATTCCTTTAGAATTCTTTTTGATTTCATTTCTAATATACTAGATACGACTATGGCTTCGGAAACAAATGGCGCTCGGAGAGAGAAAAAGTGGCGCAAAAACTCTCATTGCTATTGTTAAAAAACATCAATCTAGTCTCAGGCTATTCGAGCACTTACAATTCAATGTATTTATTATATATATCGTATCATAAGTATTATGTGCTTTATGCTAAAATTAAAATTGAATAGCATTACTTCGGAACTTGCCAGTCCATTGTTGGAAGGTAGGGCCAGTAATCAGATAGTTCTTTCACAAGTAAAGCAACGGGCATGCCGTGCACGGACCCCGAGCCTGAGGTCTTGTTGGTGTTGATGTCGGCGTGAGCGTCCACCCAGATGAGGATCATGTCTTCGTTGACATTGTAATGTCCATCAACAGTTCCTGGAATTTAAATCCTTTTATTTATTAATTTAATTCCTGCCTAATAATGCCTTACCTAATTCGTTAAAACGTCTAGTTAGCTCGATAAATAACTTTCTGTTTTTGATTAATTCAGTACAATATATCTCTACAAACATATTGTCTTATTAGAAATTTGATACAGATTCACAATCCAAGTAAGATTCCACTTGATATAGTATTATTTTGATAGATTCAGAGTTTTTCTTCTTGAGTAAGTTACAAATCTTTCCTATTCTATAATTAAAACCATTTTGCCTTCCTTCCTTAATTTTTATGAATTATTATGAATAAGGGAATTTGGCAATTTGCTAAGGGGCACTTTAAGCTTTCTGCAAAAAAAAACCCGCGAAAACCTCTCATAACCGTACTTACCAGTCTAGCGAAACTCTATAAGAAAAAAGCGATTCTGTCGACTATATGAAACGTGCAGTCATTGATAGAATGACAGATGATGGCTATAATCTCGTAAAAAACGGAGATAGCCGAAATCCACTACGTTTTAAGCAACTGTTCGCTTTCAAACATAGCCGGATTATACTTCGTCCCCAATCGCCATACTGTAATTACTACTATTTCAAAAACACGGCACGTTTCTAACTAAACTAAATTTAAATTTATACTTAGGCAGTCCCACCTGTAGTATTTACATCCCCTTTTTGGTACTTACAAATGATTGAATTGGTTGAAACTTATCAATATATCACCGCTGTATTAACAGCTAATACTGGTTTGTTCTGATTGAATAACTGTCGTGACTGAGCACTTACGAGTTTCAACTTCAGTATTGCCATGTCAGCGTTTTTGCGTAGCACGTTTTTGCCGAGTTTACTTGACATGTGTAAATCACCAATTCAGATTTACCGAGCTATATAACATTTATTTCAAATACGGTGTTTTATATAATCCTGTAAATTTTAGAGCCAAATTGTATTACCAGCCGCGATGGTAAGCGTCCTGACTGGAATGACTCTGGTGGATTGGGCACGGAGAAGGCGCTGGTCCGGGATGCGACTTGCGTCGACACCCTGGCTCCTTCCCATGTCCTAGTTACGTCAGTTGATGTTGGGGCTGCTGCTTCGACTGCCGAAGACAGCAAGCGTTGCAAATATGTCGGTATCAATGAGTCTTACATCTCTGTGCCGTTTGGTGTCTCGACACTTGGCCCGTGGGGCCCAGAGGCGCGGAAAATGAACAAAGTACTATCTTCTCGCCTCAATAGGGCTACTGGCAACCCAAGCGCTGGCAGCTGTTTCGGTCACCGGATCAGCCTAGTTATCCAACGCGGAAATGCTGCCAGTATTCTTGGTACGCTTCCCCGTAGTGATAGTTTCAATTTAATGTAATCGTAGTATTGCAAATATAGTTAAAAGGTTTGTTTTGTTTGAATAAATATACTGTAAATAAATCTGTCAGGCGTTATAAATTAGGTATGCGTTACCCCGTACATGACTGGTCACTTACCAAAAAACAACTAAGTAAGTTAAAAGTTTGAAACATATCAATGGAAAAACAAAGTTCAAATGCATAGACAAAACGATACCCACTTTAAAATAGACTAGACTAAACCAGAATAGACTAGAACAATGACAGAATGGTACCCGATAGGAGATAAGATGAATAGAGGAAGGGACAAACAGCTAGGAGGGCCACTATGGACTGTAATAACAGGGAACCGGAAATAATGGCGGACCTTGGAGGAGGCCTTTGTAGAAGGACAAACAGTTAACAAAAGGAGGACACAGACTGTTTAAAAGTTACTGCATATAATTAATAATTAAGTAAATTAATTTAGAAAAAGGTATTGTATTATTATGTGTATTAGTTAGTAAGTAAATATTATGTTGTGTTAACTGTAATAAAGGCTTTATTATTATTACTTACAAAAGAAAAACAAATAAAATCTAACATCAATTTATTGAACCCACCTACTCCGATGGAATGATCTCCTCCAATAGTTACTGGTAATCTTCCATCTTGGAGTACCTTCGACACCTTTTGGGATAAGTTCCGATTACAAGCAGACACGAGCGGTAAGTACGCCATGTTGTCTACATGAGCATCTACGTGATTGGCCTGAATCTCTATGTCTCCATAGTCCTTTACGTCAACGCCATCTATTGGGGAAAAAATAATAACTGTGTCTCATCTAAGTTATTCTAACGAACAGCGGTTCTGGAATAAGTTCCAAACCTCTGTAATAAAGTTAAAGTGAAAGTCAAACAAGTTTCAATTCAAATAGGTTTATAAAAACACCATTAAATCGGTAAATATATTTCTATACAATATCATCCATTCCTAAAGCTGATTTTGTTAAGAAGATAAGGCAGTTATAATAAACAAAACAGGTACCTGTTCCATAAAATTATTATTAATAATAATAACATTTACATAAAGTAAAAGTCAAAACAATTGAAAACTAAATAACCATTAAAATGAACTTCTGGAAAAGCTATATTAAACAATAAATAGTTACGTACAATATGGGAAAAGACGTACCATATTCATAATAGTCTGCTAACTTAAAACATTGCTAATTCTCACTCTATCTTCTTCTATTGACCTAAGTCAAAATGAGTAAAAACACTCCTAAGCGGCTGTTTAAAGTTAGCGGACCATTATGAATAAGGGGGTAAATGTATTATTAATTGAATTACGAAACAGTTCTATCGCTTGTCAACTCATTGACTGCATAATATGGTTGAGGTGGTAGTAAAAACATTAACATTACATTGGTATTTCTTAAACATTATTTCAGACGTTGAGACAATGTCACAACAGACACTCCTTTATTTGTTTATATTTTACAGTGTTGATGTTCAGTTGACGCTAATATGGCCCTCATACCTCATTTGACGTTCTATTAACTGAAACGTTGGATTATTTCTGATGCCTTAGTCCGATTTAATTTTATAAAATTAACTGCAAATGCTAATTGAAAAGTGGCAATAAGTTTCTTGCCGCTTCTTCTCATGAAAGCTCAAGTAATTCTTATTTTGTATGTACAACTTCGATGTGACATTCGCGCAAAAGCGCTCGGTAATTTGGAATTTATGCCTTTCCAAGTAAAAATGAGCTTATTAAGCGAAATACAAGAATTGCATTCCTTATCAAACAAAAAAAATTCATTCCATAAAATAAATTGAATAAAGTTCACTTACCAATTTCTTTCAACTGTCTCACAAGCCCGGCTGATCTCAACGCCGCCGGGGCCACACTCACGCCATACTTTTTTTGACCTTTCTCAAACGGCACTCCAATAATGCCCACATTCTTCAAAGGCTCCCACTTTGCTTGAGACATATTTCTCACTAAAACCTTAACAAAATTCATTTTTCGTTTATTGTTTACAACCAAGACACGAGTGTTGTTTGCATGTTGTAACATTCGTCTGGTCTTATCTGAACACGTGTCAAAGGTCAGATCCACAAATTATTAAGCGCCGCCCGTATCTATTTGGTCACATGATATAATAAATAATTAACTTATGTAATTACATGTAACTCATATATCTTCTCATGTCCCGGTGTTTGTTACCAAACACTCCGAAACGGCTAAACCAACAAGTTGCGTGTATACCAGGTGGGTCTGAGAACCAGCCAACATCTATTTTTCGTACCCCTTAAGGCTCACCACACCTAAATAATTTTTTATTATTTTAATTTTATTATGATTCAGCATTAAAAAAATACACACAACTTCAAATTTTCACCCGACTACGATGAACACCCATTTTTGTATCGCGACTCAAATTGTTGCTGCTAAACCTACTCAAATCATATTGTTACTTCCAACGCGGGAACAGCAATAGGGATGGAATCTGGTCATATCAACGCTGGCGGTGTCTGTGGTGATTTTAGATTCACAGCAGAAATAGGCGCCGTTGCGGTACGCATAATCTAGCCGGCATCTTGTGCAAAGGAGGCTCCCACCACGGACTAGTAAAAAAATAAGGACTCCGTGTCACCTTACATAACAGTGTAGCACCAAAACAAGCGGATTAACGTGTAAATACATAGCCCCACGCACACACTTACAGTACTACAGGCCGATAAGCGGCCATTATGAGAATTGTCATCATCTGTGACAGATCAGTTTGCGTCTCAATAAAATATTTTAAAAATGCCGTCGTGCATTGTTAAAAAGTGTAAAAACGATACTATATAAGTATTTGTGGCCATATATGATAATTTAAGGGAGAAAAAATTGTGTAACTAGTATCCCCCGTAACCGCACACACACACTAGCGTAACGGTGCATCATTTGCTAATATCACGGCGCGGAGTCCTTCTTTTTTCACTCGCCCGTGGCTCCCACTGGTGAAATCGCCCATCTCAACGCGTGCTAGAATAAATACATCAGGTGTATCACCCGCCTACTGTTTTCGTCACTTAATCATATTTAATAATAATATATTAAGATATAACTTTTGGTACCTTGATGACCACCGCATCAGAACAGAATCACTTGGTAGGGAACTATTGTTCGATAATCACAATGTTCTAATGAATGATGGCTAAAATAGTTTTATGTTTACAAACATTTCTGCATGAATAACTTGCGGGCAAGGTAATTTCAAGTGTAAATTGTCGTTTAGTTTATGCTAATGAACTAATTAAAAGACGTTATTCATTAAGTTACTAATTTAATTATCATTATTATAATTAACAGCCAACTACATTGACTAATGGTGAGCGATCTGTTTACTAGTTTCACATTTAACGGTTTTATTTTTTCCTTTTGCGTCCTTGTGATCCAAGAGAGATATGGACCCAGAATTGTGAAAATGTTATAAGAATATTGAGAACCATGCCTTAGTAAGCCCGACCGACATGCAGTGATTCCAATTAACTCTTCACCATAAAAAACTGGCGCTCCCTCGCCAAATGAATGTTCATAATATTTTATGCCATTTGTGTCTTCTCCGCAGACACAATAATACCATTTTGGATTGATACATGGTATCGTGTCGTACTTTCGGCGTTGTAACACTACCAAACTTGAATTGTAGGTTTTACCAAATCCAAATATTAGCAGTCTTCTATTTTCCAACTCTGAAGCATAATAATTACCCATAATTGCTGGCTCGATGAAGAATAACAGAGTTGGTTTAATCACCATTATCACAGCAATATTATTATTAATCACCGTTGTATTGTGTGGATATGAAACTTCCATGGCATAATCATCGTAGGTTCTGACGAGTGCTACTTTGCGTATGTTTTTTTTATTAGTTTTCTCACCGTACACTGCAGTTCCAACTGTTACGTAAGCTGGTGCAGGATTCGCGCACTTACCAGAAGTCAAAATAGTTCGATGATCAATTATGACTCCAGAACAATTAGTGTATATCTTCTTAACATTCAATAAGGCCACTAAATACGGGTGTTCTTCAGCTAATGATTCTATCTTCCTCCAACTTTGTGATTTAGTTGACACTAATCTAACTGTAATAATTAATACCATGAAATTGAAGGACTTTTTCTTTAATCTATATGTGGGTTTCATATTGGTCGGAGTCTTGGAACCTGAATGTTAATTATAACGATGGTTTTTTCGATATTTTTATTGCTATAACACTCAAGTCAGACTCAGGAATCTTATAAATGTCCATTAATGTCAGCTTTCAAAACGATACCACAGATATAAATTTGAGAAGTTTTGGCAAGTTTTTTAGAGCAAGTAGCATATTTTTTACAATTTCTTGCTATGACGTTCTATATGCTGAAATATGGCACATGCCACAAATGACACAATAATAACCTTTGACTTCTATGTCTAAGTATACATTTCTGCATTTACTCCAGTTTTTTAAAATATTATTTGTCAATAGGCAGCAATGTAATCACAATTTCAGTTTCAGCTGCGTATTTTGAATTAAGAACCCGATTGGGACAGTGACATCAGTGGAGTAGGAGTTAGGATTTTTTTTTTAATCAAGACGAAAAAGAGGGTTGCTATAAGTTTTACGTTCGTCAGTCTGTCCCTATTTCCCGATCAAGATCTGTTCAGTCGAGGCTTATTAACGTTTTTAATCAAAAATCACACTCATATTATAAAGGGGAAAGTTTGCATGTTTATTTCTTGGCTTGTGTTTTTATTTGTTACTTCTTTACGTTCTAAAGGAATTTGGATTTAATAAGTTAAGGTCGTTACCTTAACTTATTAAATCCAAATTCCTGTTGCTGTTTGTTTTAACGTTTTAAATGAGAGAAACTAATACTCAAATATAATATTTTTATTAACATAGAATAATTAGTTAAACTGGTTATTTAAATGTTAAGTTCCTTGAATTAAAAAAAGACTTAGTTTAAAACAGATTAGACTTGGATATCTTTTTGGTATATTATGCTTACACTAACTGGACATCAAAATATATACAAATATATTTTGATGTCCGCTTAGTGTAAGCATATATGTCATACAAATGACAGTTTTTATCAAATTTCAAATATGGTTAAATCCAAACATCAGAAGTCCTTTAGTGATGAATTATAAATATGCTTATTTGGTTTGTAAATTTCTTCATTGTCATTATCACGTGTACAGGAAAGCTGAAGAATATAAGCTTTTATATATTTGCGATGTAAATAAGTATCAAATATCACTGGGTACCGATACTTCCGTGATAACGTGTAAATAGCACTAGTGTGTAATTGTTCACGTTCTTGTAAGCCATTCAAATTACACAAAATACAATATTGCTAATTATTTCTCACTAGGCTTTAAAAAAAATTAACAAAAAAACAAGTTCCAAGTCGGATAACCGACTTTTCACCGTTTTCAAAAAAAATATTTTTTGTTAATTTTATTTTTTATGTTTTAGATTTTTAGTGAATCTGAACTACACTAAGTAATAATTTGTCTAAATTTGTGTAGATCTACAAAATTTTGCAATGCAGCAATGAATGTAAGAGCATTGCAATTTTAATAGAGACATCCGCCACAGATCGCACCCTTACTGTACATCGTTTAGGAGTTCCATTGATTTCCATTATTTGACTACGACATTAATTTGACTATAACGACGTGACGGTAGGTGACTCAAATATCCGGATAGCATATTAAAGATTTGGCCTAGTATCGTTAATTTGCTCCTAAGAATTGAAGAGTTCCGTTACTTTGTCATGGATCCCATAATCGGAACCTAACCAAACTCTTACCAAACTACTTTTAAAGTATATTCTTTCCAATAAAAAAATAATTATCGAAATCAGTTGGCGCAATATTGAGTAATTCTCAAATTTGTCGCGTACATTCTTAAAGCAAATTTAAGACTTACATGGTTTCCTCATGGTTGCCATTATCAGATCTGAACCAAAGTGCAATCATGGGATCACACGAGAAGCACCAGCTTTCAAAAACAAATTATCAATTATCAAAATCCAGTCGAAAGTTCTGAGGTAACAAAAATAAAAACATACAGAATTGAGACTCACCTCCTTTTTTGAAGTCGGTTAAAAAGAGCGACTCTATTGTTTTCATTTCCGACTGTGTCCTTTCATCTGTCCCATTTTGACAAGCGGATCTTGTCTGAGAATTGTCAATAATTGTACCATATTTAATGGAAAAACATTAATTTTATTAAATCACTTACGCTTTTTGCATATCCATGTTTATGAATTAGGCTCTTTTTCTATTTTTGAATTTTCAATATCGCATATCGTTAGTTCGTAGTTTGTTCTTAATTGTTCGCTATAAATAATTGTTTGTTCTTTTGTTGTTTATTTAAAAACAATTAATTAAAAATGGGGGGAAACGCCTACTTTTTGGTTCTGGCACACGCCGGCCGCTGCCGCGGCACGCTACGCTCGCCTCGTGCGTTGTTTTAACTGTTCTAACACAGCCTAACCTAACCAATTTTAATGAATTGCAAATTTAAAAAAAAAATCGAGAACAAACAAATGTTTATAGAGAACAATCAAGAACAAATGGCGAACTAACGATGTAATAATAAAAAATAAAAAAAAAATCTGCGGGGCTAACTGTCTTGAGCTTATGAATTATGCACTTTTTATAGCACACTTAGGCTTGTTGATTGACACACAGTTGATACACAACTAAGGAGAAAAGTTTGCTTACATAGTCTTTAAGCACACTTTTGCCGTCGCACTGTCAGACTGCGAATGATATGTCCATATGTATAGAACGTCATTGATTTCTTGAAATCAATATAAAATTGCCCCTTATCAGTGTGATTTTGTTATGGAAACAATCAAATTATCCTTAGATGATGTTAATATATTTTTTAAAAGAAAATTATCTAGACAATAAAAGACATATTGAAACAAATATCCATAGTTGTACAACCATATTAATTAGAGAATTATAAAAATATATGGATTAAAATTGATGAAAGTAATGTTGAAAATCAAATTAATTAAATTTAATATAACTTTTTCATGTAAAAAAATTATAAAACTTTAATATTTTAATACCCACGTTGACAAAAAAAAGAACTAAAACATTTTCTTTAAAATATATTTTTTCAACCCAAAAATAATATTTACAAGTTTGTGAAGCTAAGAAGTTATCACTTTTGACATGTAGTCTTAGGACTCACTGTTTTTATGAAGTGAAAACTTCTTTATTGGCGTTGAGCACTTTTCTTGGGATGGGTGTAAAATGTTAAACTCGCGTCAGGACACGTGAACTGATCGAAAAGTTGATTTTTCTGAGTGTAGAACTTTTTAAGTGTA
Organism: Leptidea sinapis; assembly: GCF_905404315.1. NCBI lineage: Eukaryota > Metazoa > Arthropoda > Insecta > Lepidoptera > Pieridae > Leptidea > Leptidea sinapis. The sequence continues at coordinate 10,989,522 of NC_066272.1, forward strand.
ATTTTCTTTATGTAATAAAAACTATGTTTTTTGTATATGACAGAGCAATAAATGAATATGTATTTAATCACATAAATGCTCGTAATTTTATACTGATAAATAAAGCAATTCTTGCGAAATTTATCCCTAACCATACCATTATTAAAATATTCAAAAATACACAACGTTAATGCTCAAGTTTTCACTTCACTGGCACTCCCGGAGTGCGTCCCGTAATTTTTTTTTAAATACTAAAATCGCTTAACGGCAGCTTTCTAAATTCGGTATTTCATGTATGATTATTTTTAATCCTTTTGTTTTTATGGAAGCGGAGGACAAATTAAATAAATAAAATCATCCATTGTATAGAATCTGGATGTATGTGGTAAAAGTTCCTTCAAACTCCGAGTTTGCGAACGAACGAAGTTTCGAGTTTGTGGCATGTCTTTTTTTTTATGGAATAGGAGAACAAACGAGCGTACGGGTCACCTGGTGTTAAGTGATCACCGCCGCCCACATTCTCTTGCAATACCAGAGGAATCACAAGAGCGTTGCCGGCCTTTAAGGAAGGTGTACGCGTTTTTATTCAAGGTACCCATGTCGTATCGTCCCGGAAACACCGCACAATTCCTTGTGCTCATTCCACAGCTTTGTAGTACGAGGGAGAAAGCTTCTTGAAAACCGCACTGTGGAGGACCGCCACACATCCAGATGGTGGGGATGATATCCTAACTTGTGGCGTGTCGTGCGAAGGTGGAATTCGGCGGCAGGAATCAGGTTAAACAGCTCTTCGGAACACTCCCCGTGATAAATGCGGTAGAAGACACACAAAGAAGCGACGTCTCTACGCAACGCCAAGAGATCCAGCCGTTCACAGAGCACTGAGTCCCCAACAATTCGAGCTGCTCTACGTTGCACGCGGTCAAATGGATCGAGCATGTCTTGCGATGAAGATGGGATCCGGTCCAGTAATATTAACTGATATGTACTCGCAGTGAGATATATTAATTGTTTTTTATAGTCTTTTAAATAACGGTTTTTAGATTGGTTTAATAACGAACTAATACCTAATAACACCAGACAATGTTAGGTATTATATTTACTCTATAATATGGTAAGAGCACCAGTTTAAAGATTAAATATTGTAAAGAAAATATGAATAAAAGGTTTATAAATGCTAACTATTATGCTAATACAATTCATAATTTATTAATTAAAGTGAATCGTTTTCTACTTCGTAAAATTTAACGCGCCAACTTACACTTGAGAAGCTACAAATTGAGATTGAGTTCCGGTGACATTGTCCTACTTATTTTGTTGAGCATGTATTTTTCTGTGAAGACAAAGACGTCGCTATCCTTCAATGTTGAGGGCTGTGCTTAATCATTTTGATCACGAACTTGAAAAGACTAAAGACTCAAGACCTTGATATTACAGCCATCGCTTTATGTAATTTAATATTGGAGTTCTGTGCTGTCATTACTACAATCATTTGTTTTTTTTGAACTACTTGTCTATTAGCGTTTCTTTAATTTTTTTTCTAGTTATATTGTAAAACGGTAATGTGGAGTGACGTTTTAATAGAGCGCAAGCCATATTTTGCGTATAGTGATATCTCTTGATGACAATAAGTCTTTAATAACTTAATGACGGTAAGCCACTCCAAATCTCAACCAAAGAGTATGTACCTAAATACTACGTATTAAGAGACGGGACTGCCTAAGTAAAAATTGAAGTTTAGTTCACTAGGAAACGTGCAGTCATGTTACATAAGCATGTACACGAAATAATCCTGATAAGTTTAAAAGCTAACAGTTGCTTTTAAAACGTAGTGGATTGCGGCTATCACCGTTTTTTACAAGATTATAGCCGTCATCTGTCAATCTATCAATGACTGCACGTTTCATACAATCGAGTGAATCGCTTTATTCTTAGAGAGTTTTGCTAGGCCAGACAGACCAGCGGGAGACTCCTTTGCACAGGATGCCGGCTAGATTATGCGTACCACAACGGCGCCTATTTCTGCCGTGAAGCAAGCAGCAAACATTACAATGTTATGGTCTGAAGGGCGCCCTAGCTAGTTAAATTACTGGGCACACGAGACAACATCTTATGTCTCAAGGTGACGAGTGCAATTCTAGTGCAGCTCAGAATTTTTGGGTTTTTCAGGAATCCTGAGCGGCACTGCATTGTAATGGTTAGGGCGCATAGATTACCATCGGCTGATCGTCATGCTCGTCTCGTCTCTTATATACATAAAAAAACACTTGTACGGGTAAAATCCTACACGGTGAATCCCATCACCACCCATTACAACTTCTTTCTGTCGGTAAGTGTTTGTTTCAGAGAGCCCACCGTCTATGTGATGCTGACCATCTCAATGAGGAGTTACAGCATACCAAGAAAGTACTCCATGAGAACAAACTACGGCCAGAGTTAAGGCGCCAACAGTGCCACGTCAACCAGCCTACCTGCCATATGTAAAGGGTATTACAGACAGAATTAGCAGGATCCTAAAACGTGCTTCAGTAATACTATTTTCAAGCCACACAAGATCCAGCAATTCTTGAGACCAGTAAAGTGTAATATTGCATTCATATTCATTAATATTCCATTTCAAGATGCAGGTGTCTATAAACTGGACTGCGACTGTGGCCTGTCTTACATTGGGCAAACCAAGCGTAATATCTCAAGCCGACTTAAAGAACACATTGCGGATATCAAACACAGACCGTCCTAACCACTACATCCGGTTCGACCAACCAAAAGTTTTGATAAAAGAGAATAGATTTCTCCCAAAAATGGGACGTGAAGCCATCGAAATTAAAAAACATCCAGATTTCAATGGTCTAAAATTATCTAACACCTGGGATCCAATAATCTCTAAATTAAAACCCATAACTACACATACCAAAAAAGAAGAGGACACTGTCAGTAAATTTTGCCAAAAACCATCTGTGTACAGCAAATACCACCTCCGAGGAAATAAATGGCGCTAAACTTCATAATGACAACTATGACAAACACTATCTTTGACTCACTTCATCTGCAGTCCCCCTGAAAACGAGATCTGGAAAGGTCTTGAAACGTCGGGTTAATTAAAATAAAAATGTAACTTTTACGCAAACATCTAATGTAAAACCGTTACAATTACACGCGTTTTAATCCTTTAAAAGTGTTTTATTCAGAACAGATATCTTGTAAGTTTGAATGAATCAGAAGAAAAATTTTCCTTAAAAATGAAATAAATCTATATTTATTCATCAAATATCTCCAAACCAAATTCCAATTTCTAAGTCATGATAGCGAAGTAAATAATTTATGAGATGTTATGTATTAGAATGGACTAGATAATAATATAGTCGAAGTTTTTTATAACAAGTTATTAATCTCTACAATTGAATAGAAAAGTTTCGAACATTTACTTGACGTTCGTACCAGTAACGAAAGTTTATTTATTGAATTATTAATAAACAAGTATAAAATCTTTGACAAACAGTGTTTTATTACAGTTTACAATAATGGAGAAGCAAGATACTGCGCTGAAAGAAATATATAAGACTTTGAATTTATGTGATTTCTGCACACGTAAAATTGGCATTTCATTTGTCTCTGATAATAAATTATTTCTTGGCAGACTTTGGAAACTTTTATGGTTCCTGTCTTCTGCATTAGTGTTATCTTTAATGGTGTTTGGAGAACTGTTTTACGTATTTCAACAATTAGTGACGTCATCGTCTGTAGTAGATTTTGTTGCTAGTTTACATATAGCAGGATATGACTCAATGAGTAAGTTAAATTAATAAGTAAGTCTGACCAACTACAAATATCTTATTGACAGGAATGCCATACCATACAAAGAATAGCGGCTCGAATAATCGACGATCAAGTCATCTCCGATCGGCTTGATTCTTTGGAGTTGCGTAGAGATGTGGGCTCTCTCTGCATCTTCTACTGCATTTATCACGTGGAGTGCTCAGAGGAATTGCTTGGGTTGATACCAGCCGCCGAATTCCACTACCGAACATTATGTCATATGCCAAATTCCACCCGAATCATGTAAATGCGAAAATTTTTCAAATAAACGTTAGCATAATTCTGGAAATAAATATATAAATCATGTTTTATTGGACATACAATTTAATAAAATATAGAATGACATCCTTTTATTCGCAATTTGAATTTGAATTTGAAAATTGCTTATGTATAAAATAAAATCGTTTTTTTTTCTTAAAATACATGAACAGTAGAAATTCAAATTCATTTTCATAATTTTTATTCAAAATACAATTTTAAGCCACCCTTTGAATGGAAAAACAATTCGAAACCACCCATTCGAAAATTTTGGCCTCAGACCTGAGAAGAACAGGCGGAAAATATCAGCGGGGTGCTTTTTTAAAATAATTTACGGATTCTGTCTTAATTTGAAATTATTGTATCATCTCGGCTTTCCGGATCTTAAAACATAAATAAATAAAAAATAAGTTCGATCATAGTATCGGCAAGATCGAATAACATTGATAAACATAACATTACACAGAGACAGATTAAAAATTTTAAACAGAAGAATTCTAATCAATTATCATAAAAGTAATATATAAAAAATACATCTTTCTTTCAGGCTTTGGAAAACTGTTAACGATTTGGTACAAACGGGATGTATTCAAAAATCTTCTCATCGAGCTTGCCGACATCTGGCCGATATCGGAGAAAGATTTCGAAGCAAATTCAATAAAACTGAAAAAGTTATCACAGCTCCGTATCACACAGTTTTGTATGTGGCTATTGTAATATTAATCTATGTACTGCAAGACACAATTCAAATCAAATCAATATTTTTTAATTAATAAAGCATTTTTACCGTTTAAAATCCTTTCGCAAAAAGCTGAGCTTATGATAATGTTAATATAATAACTTAAAACAGTTTCATATATTATGCATCCTCATTGGGAACTCTGCTTCATGTTTCAAAATAATCTTATATTATAAATATGATATAATTCTCGCATATAGGTACTCAGCAACTTGAGTCTTGTGGTTTTTCAGTTTTAAATTTTTACTTTGAAAGAAATAAATCGTGACGTTTGAGAATTCGTGCATCACTATGCATAATTATGTAAAATGCTAAAGAAAATGGTAAAAATTTGTGGATGGTATTTATAGATCTAGAAAAAGCCTTTGACCGAATGCCAAGGACATTGATATGGCAGGCGCTCAGAGCGCATAGTATACCTAAAGGCTACATACTTATAATTAAAGATATGTACAACAACATCCAAACCTGCGTCAGAAGCTTAGCCGGTCTAACCAACAATTTCGATATAAAAGTTGGCGTTCATCAGGGTAGTGCACTAAGCCCTCTGCTATTTAATGTAGTCATGAACTATCTGACGGCAAAAATCCAATACCAACTCTTATATGCTAACGACTAATATCCAACAGTGTGCGAGAGCTATGAGAAGACTTAGAAAGATGGAGAGAGTTGTTGGAACATAATGTCTTGCGCATTAGCAGGACAAAAACAGAATATTTGTTTTGTAATTTCAATCCCAACGCTTCACTTGGCACGGCCCTCCCTAGAGCTAAAACATATAAGTATCTATGTGAGGTGCTATGTGTCTAAACTAAAGGCAAGGTCTATTATACAGCAGTACGACCAGCTTGTACGGTTGCGAAGTTTGGGCAACCAAAAAGACCCATGAACAGAAGCTACACACCACCGAAATGCGTATGCTCAGATGGGCGGGAGGAGTAACACTCAAGGACAAAGTACGAAATGAATGTATAACAGTAAGCTTTAAAGTTGCACCCATAACCGACAAAATATCAGAATCCAGGCTAAGATGGTACTGACACGTAATGTGTAGGCCCGACTATTATGTTTTGTGATTATGTAATTTCCATGGCTGCAAGAAAGAGGGGTAAGGGAAGACCCCAAACTACCTGGATGACGAATATTAAAAGGGATATAAAACGCCTTCGCCTCAGTGACATAGAACCGAGAGCGAGATCTTCATGGCGCCGCATTATAACAAAAGCCGACCCCGCGTAAGGGGATAAGGCGGCGACAAAGAAGACAATGCAGAAAATGTTTTAAAAAAAATGTATATATTGATCTAAATAAGTGGCAATAAGTTCTCATTAAGGCTCAACTTTTATGAAGTATTGTTAAATGGTGAAATGTATAATAAAAAATGTAATTTCGTTAATATGGATAAATAAATACAAATGGATAAAAATAACATTAACGTTTGAGTTTAATATAACATTTCAGAACGCTAATAACGACGCGGCGTATTAATAAATATTTACGTAAGAATTTTCTTTTTAAGGGTACGCGTTTTGGAATTTATTAGGCCTGTGGCTGTACAATCTGACACCGATAGCAATATATATGTTTCGCAAGATTCAAGGTTCGCCTGCGGATTTGGGTCTTATATGGCACGTGTCGTATCCCTTTGATAAGACTCAGCCCGTATATCACGAAGTTGCTTTCATCTTTGAGACGTATGGAGGTAAAGTTAGTTCTATTCAATAAGATCCTTAATAATTAGAAGTAAGATAAACTCGCCGCTCATATCTTTTTCGGGATCTAAATTAGCGAACGTTAAAATACATTTTGTTTTGCTGTGATATAAAAGTCTAGTTTCTAAATAAAACGGCAATTGAGCCTCTCATTATATTTATTTTCAAAACGGCGAATCAAAGCCTTATAGGTTACTTTCTTTTGATCTAAACTTAAAAACAAAATAAAAATACAATCTTACAATCGTTATTTGTATTTGAATTACAATTTTATTTGATAACAAAGCCCCTTATAATATCGACAGCGTATTGTGTATAAAGTATTGTTCTATTTAAAGTCTTGTTCTTAGGTTGAGTAAGTGTTTGAGCGTTAAAAACTAAGGAAATCTCATTAAATGCTCGAGCAATAAGCCAAAATATAAATCCATAGCATTTTTTGTTTGTTTGTCTGATAACTTGTACTCGTAACGTTCAAAAACCACTATATGGAATTGAGTGCAGGTTTCAGTGAGCTGTTAAACCTTTCTCTGTAGATTTTAATATATCAGATTAATACCTACCATTGGCATATCAGGGGCTAAAGATTGAGAAGAGTATCTGCAATAGTGGCGGATTATGCTTATTGCCGCCCTAGGCCCTGTCTGATATGTCGCCCTTTTTGTTAAACAAAATTCTATATATTTTGATTCAGAATTGTTAATAAAATATAGCTTTTATTTTTTACACGACGCATAATGCGAAGTATTAGAGAGTGGTCTGTTTTTTTTCAAATATAATTATTAAATAATACAACTTTTACATTGTCCGAGCAAAAGCATGACTATGTCATCGTAATAAATTTTTTGAACTAGTTCAGCTTCAATAGACAATAATGCCGTAGCATTAAGTCTATCTTGGCCCATACTTGCACGTAAATAAGATTTTTTTTACATTTCAAGAGCACTACAACAAGATAAATAACAAAGGCACGCACATAGATCTAAAGAAACTTTAACACCATTCTGCGTCAGTCATGGTTAGGTGGGGGTGTGCTTGTTTACAAGTCACGAGCTTCATTTTTGGGAAAAAAAGAATTAAGATGGCAACTTAAGTCTATCAAGAGGCAGTCTTAGATCGTATTGTGAAACCTTATAGCAATACGTCTTTTAAAAATGTTGCAACCATACTGTGGTAAAACCTTGGTTCTTGGCTTTCACTCTTGACTCCAAATTGCAATGGGCCCCCATATTGTAAGATTGGCGAACATACTTAGTTCTGCATCATATGCGGTTGAAATATAAAAAATGTAAAATACCTCAAAAATTAAACAAATCGGACCACTATCTTAATCAAAAGTTTATTTGTGACTAGCTGACCCGACAGACGTTGTTCTGTATATAATAAATAAAATGTTTTTTTATGAATTTGTCAATAATATAATATCATAACATCAAAAATCACTTCGTAAAAATGCACCCTATTGTTGTAATAAAATTGTTTCACAGCATAACTGTCAAACCGTTGCGTCAATAAATTCGACGGGGTACGCATCAAAGGAAAAACAAATTTGTTGTTTTTATTTAATTCCGAGCATTTTCCTATTTATTCACCTTTTCAACCTTCCCCGTACTTCCACAAATAATTCAAGACCAAAATTAGCCAAATCGGTCCAGCCGTTCTCGAGTTTTAGCGAGACTAACGAACAGCAATTCATTTTTATATATATACATAGATTTCATTAATCCTCCTCATATGTTACAGGTGTCGTATCTGTGTGGTCAATGTTAGGTTCAGATATTCTATTCATGACTATGTCAAGCCACATCAGCATGTTACTCCGTTTGCTACAACTGAAGATTAGTCGGCTGTCTTACCAAAATAGCCGCGATAAGAACGCCTACGATGATATAGTGGCAGTAGTGAAAATACACCAGCGACTAATAAAGTAAGGAAGTAATTTTAAGCAGATAATATCAATATGTAAAATCAATGCTATGTTTTTGAATTGAAACATCTTTAGAATCGTTGTGATTTGAAACTCGATGAAACGAAAAACCACGACGATAAAGAGGTAAATATATTGGATTCAGCCGGCGACAGAATGAGATGAGAAAAGGAAGAAGAAATGAGAGAGGAAACATTATACAGTGTTTTGGTACCAGGCGATCATAGTTGAGGAAGAGATTGTCTTACGTATGACGCGAGTATACCTTAATAATATATTCTGATGTCATACGCACGACGTATTCCAGACCAGGAGAACATAAAATATGGTAGCGGTGATAGTAATGCCATTCATAGCAGTTGAAATCATGTGTCATCCTAGCAATATGTACCAGGACTTCATATGCAGTTTAGATGTTCATGCACAATGCACATCTTAAAATTATTATACAAGTGCTGACCATCTCGGAGCCAAAAAAGTTTTGAAGGTCTTCTACCACGTGTAAATTGTAGACATATTTTTTTTGTATTTACTTAGAATTATACTATGATGGGATAGTGTTTTTTACTCCGTGATTATAATCCTCTAATACAGCAGATGTACCGGCCAAAAAGAACCTCAACCTGTTTTTTTTATAGAAGAGGGGGACAAACGAGTGTACGGTCGGGTCACCTGGTGTTAAGTAATCACCGCTGGCACATTCTATTACAACATCAAAGGAATCACAGGAGCGTAGCCGGCCTTTCAGAACCGCAACTCTCAAATTAAAATAGAACTGCGCAATAATTACACATAGTAAAGAAATTTCTACCCTTTGTTCTTAGAAAAAATGCTTGCGTCAATCTTTTGTTCAATTTCTTGCGATACACAATAAGCTCAAGCTTATAATGAATACATTAAAAAGCTTTTTAGTTCAACTAGCACCTATGTCTATTTATTATCAAGGCATTTATTTTCTCAAAATTGATTGCTTTAGAATTCTCTAAGATGTTATTTCTAATATACTAGAATATACCATTTTTTTTATGAAAATAAGGGACGAGACGAGCTGGACGTTCAGCTGATGGTAATTGATACGCCCTGCCCATTACACTGCAGTGCTACTCAGGATTCTTGAAAAACCCCAAAAATTCTGAGCGGCGTTGAGACATAAGATGTTAAGTCTCATTTGCACAGTAATTTCACTAGCTACGGCGCCCTTCAGACCGAAACACAGTAATGCTTACACATTACTGCTTCACGGCAGAAATAGGAGCCGTTGTGGTACCCATAATCTAGCCGGCATCCTATCCCACTGGTACTACTACTACCGCTACGGAAACAAACGGAGCTCTGGGAGAGAAGAAGGAGCTCAAGAAAGTCTCCCAGCATTCTTTTTTAGCCCTCTTTTTAATAAAATATACAAAATTGTAGTGTTATTGCTATTGCTATAAAATAATCATAATCTAGTCCCTGTTAGAGTGTTATTCATTTTGCGAGTTTTCTACGAGCGCTTCGACAAGAAATTCAATTCCTTTAAAATGAAATACACTTTTGCAAAGTTTAGAAATATAAAATTATTGTATTTTATTCCAGTTACGGGAAAGATTTAGAAGAAGCGTTTGCTCTTGTTAATTTAATTAACGTCCTCCTCAGCTCTGTCAACATCTGCTGTGTTGTTTTTAACATTGTAAGTATTTTTAATGTTTCATATGTATGTTTTTATACCACAAATTAAACAATCTTTTTTAAATAAATTTAACTAAAATAAAAATGTAACTTTTACGCAAAAATCTAATGTAAAAACACAGTTACAATTACGTTTTAATCCTTTAAAAGTGTTTATCTACACCCATGCTTTAAATCCTCTATTAAAGATTCTGAAACAGTGAGCTTATTGCCAACATTAAAACACCCAATGTTCTAATAACCATTACATCATCCAAACGAGTGTTGTAATGTTGTACTGAATTTCATAACAACACTCCTATGTTTTTTTTTCGATTCCTTCATGCGCAAAGAGTTTCAACAAACAGCCACATTCGTATTGCTCGATGCGTGGTATCTGTATGAATATCAAAAAAGAACATTTTAGTTTACGCGCGTTCCACACAACCAGAACGTTCATTTTAAACGCTGTAAAAGAACATTATATTCGAGTGAATTTTAATTATTGAACTATACAAAATGTAAATTATTACTAAAATAATTAATAATTGTTTCATTAATACTTAGTTTATTTGTATATAATCAGTATTGGATGATATTAGGTTACTACTAGGCCTGGTGTTTTAATGTTAGCAGTAAGCTAACTGTTTCAGAATCTTAAGAGGATTCGTATTCTGGGTATAGATAAAATCTTGTATGCAACTGTTGATAATGAGGTATTAAAACACCCATGTGATACTATTATCACCCTCGGCTTCGCCTCGTGAGATAAATCCACGTTTGTGTTTTAATACCCCTTATTACACAACAGTTGCATAAATAACTATTTATTTAAATACTTTTTAACTTTTACTTTTTTAATTTATTTTAATTTTCTTTTTAACATTGCACCGTATTTCTAACGTTTCATTTGTATTTTTTATAACACAAAAAAATAACATTAAACACTATAATAATGTGAAAACTTAACAATATAATAATGATAGTGTATGTATGTATGTAATTGTAGCTTCTAGATCCATGGATGGCGATGAGTAATAAGTTCTTCTTGGGAGCGGCTCTCACTCAAGTTGGTATCTTATGTTGGTATGCAGACGATATTTGCACCTCGGTACGAGTTTTAAGTAATCATATTTAATGTTATATTCTTTTACAAATGGTCTACTAATACTGAAATCGTTTCGAAAATCTGATTTTCATTATCGAAGGCGTAATGTTTACTTTTATTTAATTTACGAAGAAAAACATTGTGAAACAACCACACACTTGCTATTGAAATCACGGGCTGTGTTTGAGTTAGGTTAACTCGCACTGGGCCAGCGTGGCTGACTAAAAATTTACGGGTCAAGAAGGCTTGACCAAAATACACGTTGAATTGCCGAAACTAGCCTGTGCATACATATATCACTACTAAATGATTTACCTTATTTTGTTTTTCGTAGTTGACATTCTATGGTATGTTTTTATTAGATAGGAATACAAATGGGCTGGTGTGTGTTGCCACAGAGTAGGGACGGATACTTACGTATGCTGTTACCACAGAGTAGGGACGGATACTTATGTGTCATGTTACCACAGAGTAGGGAAGGATATTAACGTATGATGTTACCACAGAGTAGGGAAGGATACTTACGTATGATGTAACCACAGAGTAGGGATGGATACTTACGTATGCTGTTACCACAGAGTAGGGACGGATACTTACGTATGATGTTACCACAGAGTAGGGAAGGATAATTACGTATGATATTACCACAGAGTAGGGACGGATACTTACGTATGATGTTACCACAGAGTAGGGAAGGATAATTACCTATGATGTTACCACAGAGTAGGGACGGATACTTACATATGATGTTACCACAGAGTAGGGACGGATACTTACGTATGATGTTACCACAGAGTAGGGAAGGATATTTACGTATGATGTTACCATAGAGTAGGGACGGATACTTCTGTATGATGTTACCACAGAGTAGGGACGGATACTTACGTATGATGTTACCACTGAGTAGGGATGGATACTAACGTATGATGCTACCACAGAGTAGGGACGGATACTTACGTATGATCATCCCACAGAGTAGGAACGGATACTTAGGTATGCTGTTACCACAGAGTAAGGAAGGATACTTACGTTTGATGTTACTACAGAGTAGGGACGGATACATACGTATGATGTTATCACAGAGTAGGAAAGGATACTTACCCATTGGTATGTTGTCAGCGGCGTAGCACAACTCCTTTGCAAGACAGAAAAATCACAAAAACGCTGTCACCCTAAAGAAATTATTTGCGTATAATTAAATTTGTTTTTATCATAAATTTAACATAAGTAATACATTTGTAACATATTCGTTCGGAACCGTAGGTATTATATTTTTTAATGATTGTCGTTTATGTCTTTTATCTTATCGACCTCGGAAACAACTCAGATGGATAATCGTTCCTTTGTTGGTTTTTCTGCAATATTGGACCTTGACAATAGTATTGAGGATATTACCTGAATTTTTAAATTAGAAATAGCAAACTTCAGCTCTTATTTGCCATTCTTTTTCTAATTCATGAATGGTCGGATAATGGAGTTCAAAAATATCAAACATTTACGCCTGTTTTTCAGTTTATCACCCAAACAATATTTGACTCAACAAAAATACTAAGCGCAACTGAGTATTAAATTATTTGAGAATCTCTTATCATTTATGCGTTTAGATAGACTATGGCAGCAGTGAAAACATCGAAAAAATATACTTTAGAACTAACCTCTATTTTGAGCAATTCACGCACGCTAACAAATCGCGGTTGTAAGACGTCTCTTGTCACGCACACTATACTATTATTCATGGCCTGTTTTTATCGGTTGTTTAACAGCAAGAGTCTCTTTCTAGACGTATAAATATCTAAGTTGAGAATAGCTGTTTTTTTGTCCTTATTAAATATTTAATTGTTAAATGATTATTATGGGTTACTATATACTACTATATTTGATAAATCAATTGCAGAGTGCAGGCGTGGCTGATGCCGTATATGATAGCGCGTGGTACAACAGTGATGCCCGATGTAAAAGAATCCTGATTATACTCATTAAAAGGTATTAATGGTATGATACTAAATACCGCCAGCATACCCTCATATTTCCAATTTTTTCCAAATGCTCTATCCCTGATATCTCGTGTTAACTTTTTACCAGTAGGAAGCTCCTTTGCAAAGGATGCCGGCTAGATTATGGGTACCACAACGGCGCCTACTTCTGCTGTGAAGCAGTAATGTGTAAGCATTGCTGTGTTTCGGCCTGAAGGGCACCGTAGCTAGTGAAATTATTGGGAAATGAGACTTAACATCTTGTCTCAAGGTGACGATCGCAGTTCTAGTGCCGCTCAGAATGGGCATTTTGGATGGGATTTTTGGGCTTATCAAGAATCCGGAGCGGCACTGCATTGCTATGGACGTATCAATTGTCATCAGCTGAACGTCTCGTCCCTTATTGTCATAAAAAAAAACCTTTTCAACTACCCTCAGTTATATACAATATCATATTTATGTTCTAATAAAAATCTAAAAACCATTATGGGAACAAATTAATTTTAAACAGTATCAGAAAATTGCAAATTATTGATCTGATAACGTGTGTCCTCGTACAATTCACAATTTTATTAATAAATCATTAAGTAAACTTGAACTTCGCGACTCCACTCCTTTTCTGTCCCGGTGCTACTCCCTCCTCGCCACTGGCAAGATCCTACATCGATACATTGTCATTTGTCATTAACAAAACAGTACGATGTATTTAAGGTTGTTAATGGGAACCGTCCATAGTTTTAGACAGGCTATTCCAGTACAGAAAAACTGACTGCAAATTTGCAACTGCAATATATTACAACTCTTCACTATTCTCTGCAGTACGAACATTTAAATGCTGTGTTATATCATGATAATAAATGCTTCGTTCCAGACTCTAATCATATTTTCGTGACGCACCAAAAGTCTAACCCAAAAGCGCGCCATTTGTTTAAAACGTACCCTTAACGGAATCAATTTTGAGGAAATGAATACCTTAAATGCCATTTACGCTTATTGATTAGAATAACCGAAATTGTAGCTTTTTTGAGTATTTTAAAGCATGAATATTTTTGAGATTGTTTTTTGTATATTGACGAGCTAAATAGTACCTAAATATTATATTTATTTTGTAGGTCACAGAAGCCTTTGTACTTTACAGCGCTGAAGTTTAGCTCCATTACTATGAAGACATATACTTCCGTAAGTAATCAATCAATTTTATTTTCTGGAAATAATATTTAATTATGAAATTAATAAGTGGCCAAGCATATCAACAATATTCATCAATTTAGTTATTTATTTAATATAACAATCTTTAAAAGAAACCTACTGTAAAACAATTTATCAGTAACTATAACATTTTTTTTTATCGATGAGGAGGACAAATGAGCACTTGATGTTAAGTGATCACCGCGACCCATGTTGTCTTGTAACACCAGAGCGTTACTAACCTTTTTAAGTGTAGAATTAATATACATACAAACTCGAAAACCAAAAATAAAATAATGTATATAACGTAATCTGTAGTGCTATATATAATTATGTTCTCTTTGTTTCAGATACTTACTAGCTCCTATTCTTATTTCACTCTACTGTACACCTCATACAGGAGGAATTAGAATTTTTGCAAGCCGTTAGAGCCGATTTCATTTCGTTTTTCATTCTAGTTTCTGTTTTTGAATGACAACTAAGGCCGGTATCCCAGGAATCGCCAAAATAGCGCATAATTGTAGCCATTTCTTGACGGGTTATATAAAGCTTATATTTTTACAAAAAATAATTATATGTCTACAGAATATGATAAGAAAATTCATTTTTTCTTAACATTTCTATTTTTTATAGACAGTGCGAAAAAAGTCTCCAAAAAACCCCTAACTTTTACAGTTGGAGCCATGTTATTCATTCAATCTAGATAAAAATTGTACTAAAATTTATTAATTGTACACCAATACTATTTAACATGAAATAGTTTTGTTAGTTTTGTAAAGAAAATTGTATAATGTTTGTAATAAATTAAAAATGCGTCTAATTCTGAATTAAAACTATGGCGATCTTGTGCGAGAGAGGGAACCTAGCTCCACTCGATTCCTGAAGGCTACCGGCTCGGTCCCCAGCCTTAACAATTGTATTATTTTTAATTGAGCTTGCATTCTTGTTAGATAATGAATGTGATTTGTTTAAGTCAATATATAGCTGTTGAAACTAATTATATAAATAAATAATGGGTATTTCGATTAACTTCGCCGGTTGCCGTATTTTGTACATTTTTTATTTATCTCAATGTTTTTATAGAAGCTGGGTAATTTTGTAACTATGTTTTCTATAAATTCTGTGATACTGTCGTTCTTTCCCACTGCCTAAATTTTAGCATATTTTCAGGAAAAGTGGGTCCCTGGGGAAGACCATACGAGAAAGTGATCCTTAAATTATGTAACTCTAAGTATATCGGTGGACAGTTGAATGAAAGATCCTAACAAAATAAATGCAAATTCTGTGAAGACGGTTTGATGAGGATTGACTTTGGAGGAGGCTTTCACCTCCCAGTAGACATTATAGTTTAGAAGAAGGGTTTTTAACCATCCATGTAAATTTAATTGAATTTTATTTCAAGGAGTGAAATATCAATATAAATAAAAATAAAATAAGCCTTTATTGCTGTTCACAAATATTATAAATGATACTTTACTAGATATAGCATCATCATCATCATCAGCCGGAAGACGTCCACTGCTGGACAAAGATTTCCACGACGATCGCTCCTGTGCTGCCCTCATCCAACGTATTCCGGCGATCTTGAACAGATCGTCCGCGTCGGTCCAAAATATAAACTTAAATCTAAATTATATGTTCAGTTAATTAAACAGCATGACTTTCGACAAAGGCCTCCACGCAAGATTTCAACGACGCTCTGTCTTTTGCTATTTGGATCCATTTAGGCCCAGCTACTTTTTAACCTCATTTTCCCAATATTGCTTTGTCGCCATTTTCTTCTACTACCATCTCATGGATACCAGTCTGTTATTGTTTGGTTTTTCTTGTTTTTCTCTTAACATGTGTCCTATCCATCGCCATTTCAGTGTTCTACATATTGATTTTGCGTCTTTTAATTTAGTCGTACTTTTTATATCTTTAAGTTTTTCTTTATCTCTTCTTTTAACTCCAATTACGCTTATTTCTATGCTGTTTTGAAAGACATTTATATTATTTGAATATATTTTGGGTAGGGCCCAAGTCTGACAAACATAGGTCAAGCAAGGTAAGATACACATATTATAAACCTCTCTTTTCTCTTTAATTGGCATACCATTGATATTAATATAACAGCTTCAAGTAAATAAATACATAAAATTGTTTAAACATTACTATATTAGGAAACCATTCTAAAAATACTTCATTCTCTGTCAGTTAACTGAAATTGGCTTTTATTAAAATACGGTTTTGTGATACATTTTTATAACTTTCTTACCAGGAGTAATATGTTAATAATGGCAGGAAACATCAAATACTAAGATCATATTCCAAGTTTTTACACACTTTTCCTTATTTGGTAACATTATATGAAGCCGTTGTTCCAGTCTTCCTGAGGGACGTCTTGAATGGCCTCTTGGAACACATTTGACAACTGTCTCTTCTCTTATCTTTAATCTCTTTGCTTATCTTTAATTTTCAGACTTGGATGTATCAGTTCTATATTTGAAGGCTTCACAAACTTAGCACCTGACGTTGTCGTGATGAAAGATGACTTTGATGCAAGGATGTTATTCGCTTTTAAAAAACTCTGAACAAGCATATCCAATTTAAATACCGATTTGGTTGTTAAGTGTTAATGTAGTGTAATGCACCTATTCGACTAAAAAAGGAGCAACGATTTTATTAGCAATGCTTCGACTCGATTAAACTTTCATAGGCAAATCTTTAAACAAAAGATCCATTCCACCGATTGGCTTATCCAGTCAGGTTCACAGCAATATAACCAGGTTTCCCTACCGGTTACAATATTTTTAATAGCCAATGACTGGCCTCGGTTATATTTTTTATCATTTCGCCGTCGTAGTAGAAGAGTCCAAAGCTGGTTCCTGGATAGTTATCGGGAACTCTGCTTCAAGTTGTTAAAATTAAAGTTATCTTAAGTATATTTACTATACATACTTAATAACTAATGTGTTTTTACTTATTAATTTACATTTATTTTTTTAACTTGCTAATGCAATTCATTGAGTATTCGACGGTTCAGTATTTTTTTTCCACTTCGTGGGTGGCACCTTTGCACAGGATGCCGGCTAGATTATGGGTACCACAATGGCGATTTTTCTGTCGTGAAGCAGTAATGTATAAGCATTACTGTATTTCGGTCTGAAGGGTGCCGTAGCTAGTAAAATTACTGGGCAAATGAGACTTATCATCTTATGCCTCCAAGGTGACGAGCGCAGTTGAATGATGAGCAGAGCTGCACTGTAATGAACAGGGCGTATCAATTACCATCAGCTGAACGTCCTGCTCGTTCGTCCCTTATTGTCATAATTGTAATTAAAAATAATCCGTAAAACGATGTAGCTGTAAATGTTCACAATGGGAATGAGTTCCTTGCGACTTCTTCTCATGAAAGCCCAACCTTTTACGAAATGATGGTAAATCTTACAAAGTATGTAACTTTTGACATTCATAAGTGTCATTTGACCAAAACGAATTTATTGATAAGTCAAATATGTTATTATAATGATCAACATTATAATATTATATTTGACATGATCTCAATACATGATCATAAAGATTCTTGTTTCCTGCGCCGATTCTTCTCTCCTTTGGTGACGGGTTTAATTGACATAAAAAATAATTACTCCATCGTATTCAATTTTAAAGATGTTATGCCTTTCATGCGAAATTTCAACCTTAGCAAGAAAGTTCTTGGAAAGAAAGTTCTTGTCTCGCACCAGTTTGTGAAATCAGCTGCCACAAACAGTACCCGACTTGCGGTGTTTTTTACGTCGACATGAAACTACTTTCAAAAGCCGATAAATATTAATTTCCGATTCAATTATCTGGATTGGGAAAACTAATAAAAATTCTGTACGTATTCTGTGGAAAATTCCAATTGTATTAAAATATCAAGTTAGGAAAGATTGTTTCATCGTTTTTCTGAATGGAAGAAAAGTGGACATATGTGGAAGAAATTTAGAACATTATCTATTAAGTACTTGCATTGGGAATATGAATTAGCGAAAAAATATTGGAAGCGTGAAAACTAAATCTGTTGTTAATGTTTTTCCACCACCGTGAAGTTAATCGAAAAATCTCTCCTAATTATTATGTAGTTTTTTTATAAGAGGAGGCAATGGGAAGGAGGCTCACGGGATGGGGAAAGAGGCTACCGCTCATGGACAGGCATTTAAGGTATGCTCTTTTCTTGAAGGTCCCTAAGTCGTATTGGTTCAGAAAAACCGCAGCCGGTAATTGATTCCACAAAGTGGCTGTGCGAGGCAAGACATTTCTTGCAAAACGCGCGGTTGTTGAATGCCAGACGTCAACGTGATGGGGGTGATACTTTGCACGTAATGTCCGGTGGTGGAATTCGGCCGCTGGAATCAATCCGAACAGCTCATCCGAGCACTTCCCGTGATAGTCAAAGTCAAAAAATCTTTATTCACTGTAAAACTTTATAAGTTATTTAGTGCAAGTCAGGATGAAGTACAAAAGTTACAATAGCATTCAAATTAGTATAACAATTTATACTTTAAAAGATTTAGCAATTTTACGGAGCCTAGTAGATGGAATTGCGAGTTTATGTATGTTTCGAGTATTGACACTGTGTTCATCACTTTTCTTTTTAAATTGATAACTATTTTTATGAGCGTATTTTATACGGAGGTTCTCGTATATGTACTGGCAGTGTACTGTCATAATATTTATTTCACTAAACTTTTCTCTCTATGAATCCCTTGAACTACTAACAAAAATAAATGCGGTAGAAGATGCAGAGAGAACCCACATCTCTAAGCAACGCCAAAGAATCAAGCCGATCGGAGATGACTTGATCGTCGATTATTTGTGCCACTCTTCGTTGTATACGGTCAGATGGTGAAGTAGCTGGTGAAGCTGAAAAGTGTCGACGTTGCTTTGATTATTCTGGGGATACAAGAGTGAGTTCACGCGGTGATCACTTATCTACTGCAGCAAACATGTGGGTCACCTGTTCTTTTATTCAAAATAATTTAATAAAAATATCACAGTCAAACAAAACGTGTTTGGCTCAAAAAAAAACAGACACAAACTGTGAGAATATAACGAGGCTTAATTAAAATTCTAACATAAAATAAGCACATAAAAATGCTATTCGGGATCCGGTTCGCCTATATTCATAAAATTCTTTCATTATTTCATAAAATTAATTACCAAGCACAATGAAAATATATATTTGTTTCATATTTTTCTTGTTTGCTCAAGGTAAGGTTTACTTTTAAATGAATTGGTTATTTTTTCACGTTTTACATGAGATGTCTGGCGTTTATAACGTAAAATGTAACGGTGTTATGAATTAGAATGCATCAAAACCTATATTTAATTTTTAAGAGTGAATTTTATATGATTCGTGCGCATAGGATGTATACATGATATTCCAACACCGTGAAGTTAGTCGATAAATCTCCCCTTAATATATAGTATGATGGATATCAATTTTATTGAAGATATATATTTGGCAAGACACATGTCGAAACAATCGCTAAATGGATACAATGGGGTAACCCAGACGTGACAGTACCACTTGTATTCAAAATAGTTTTTCCAATTTATGCTGCGGCGACATTCACAAGAATACGTCGAAGATCTGCGTTCACGTGACAAGTCTTGACATGCAATTCGTCATAACCATTCCCGACTCGTGGTCACACCAGTGTGACTACGAGTATTTTTTTTTCCAACACCAACCATTACCGACTTGTGGTCACACCAGTGTGATTACGAGTAATTTTTTTTGCAACACCAACCATTGCCGACTCGTGGTCACACCAGTGTGACTACGAGTAATTTTTTTTCCAACACCAAGGGTTACTACAGCCTGTTGCTAATTGATATAAGTGATGTGTCAATTTCTATTCTCATGATCTCGACACTATCGATAGTTTAGATAACGAATGATTATGGACGTAAAATATTTTTTCCTCGTCGTCACTAATCTACTGTGTGTCAAAATAGGCAAAGATGTATAACTTTTATACCTACATAGGTATATCATTTTTACATGGGATGTTTGGAATTACTTTTGATTTCTGTTTAAGCACAATAAGATGAAATAACATATGTACAGAATGTAATATAATTTAATGGCTAACAGGCAAATATCAGCCGTGCGACACTATTTGGTGCTCAAATGTGCACGATCCAGTTTGTGGTGAAGTGAGAACAATCAAAGGAAAAACTTTTGTTAAAAGATTTCATAATAAGTGTCATCTAGAAAAGATAAAATGCAGATTTGATTTTATCGGTAAGTTTTATTTTATTTGTTTTATTTCGAGAGGGGGGGGGGAGCATAAAGTTGAAAGACAGATGTTAACAACAGGACAAGACGCCAATTATTTCGTAATTGAGTAAGTTGGTTGAACAGTTGTATTTATTTTTGCACCCAGACATAGGGAAAGGGCTACCCTCCGGGATAACGATGGGAGGGAGGTGTTGAATGCTGAGGCATACCAACGCAGGCGTCTGCGATGGATATGAGGGACTCACGTGAAACGTGCCCTCTAAGAATTCATCGAAGGCGACCAACTCTTTGGGTGAGAGAGGCGCAAGCGGCACTCCCTTGGGAGTATACGCTGTATATGAGAAGGTGCTATCTAATGGGGATTAGTGACATCAGAAGGATATAATCGATCCTAGGTATACGTGTTTACGTGGGCAAAAAAGTTAAGTACCTACATGAAAATGTCATTGTAATGATTTTTACATTTGGCTATATGTATTGAGTATCTATAATGACTAGAAACGATTTTGAGTAGTTGCAATTTTATTACAAACTATAACAGCCATTTTATATTATTTTATAATAGCTACATATGATATTTTAAGGTCGACCTGGCTTGGTACTTCAGTTAAATTCGATAGACAATACGAAAATAAATAAATCAAATCAAAATCATTTAGCATCATGAAGTTATTTACGTTTATGTGTTATTATGTGTTTTTTTGTCTGTTACTAAAATAGTATTATTTCAGTAAGTGAATTTTGTAACTCTTTTTGAGATCGAACATAAAGTTTTTGAAACCTGAAGCCTGCCACGAGAACACAGTTATTAAAATGCTTTCGAAGTATTTTTACTTACAATAAAACTTAAACTTAATGTTATGTTAAGTTTAAACGTCATTTGAACTAAACAATTTTAGATGTTCAAGAAGTTCCAATTGAGATATGCTTAATGCAGCGCGCCCCTTTTATGAAGACGCGCAAGGTGAATGACTTTAGCATAGTTGGAGCACACCAGGCTTGCAACCACACCTGCCCAACCTACTGCTTGGACACGTACGACCCTGCGTGTGCGCAGATATGGACTGCCAACATGCAGAGCTACACGTACCGGCCGATGATAAATCATTGCCACATAGACATGTTCTCCTGTGTGATGGGTGTAAGTAAGTATCTACTCTTTTTTATTATATCTAATACTTACTGTTATTGTTAATTTTGGCAACGATAAATTCACATAAAAATCGTTAAATAAAGTTATAAATAGTCAATATTAACTGCAGGTTTAGTAAGTAAGTTTCAAGTAACAAATTATTAATCAAATACAAAATATAATAAAATAGATAGTAAGCTTGCGCCTCAGCCGTGCACTACGAGCACAAGTCCGCAGTAAGAGACGGGACGTTATCGCGAACCCACTACATTCACCCTGATGGAGGACCTCCGAATGGTCCGACACTTGTCAGTACCGTCACCTATAAATCCTGAGTAAAGCCGTATTAATAAATAACATTTCTTCTTAGTTTTCGTCATAATATCATTATTATGCCAACGGTGCGCGAGTCTAATTTCCCCTTTATTATTTGACACCCGATTTCTCATTGCAGATGTCACAATACACCCTCTAATCGGTAAATGCTACAGCAACCCATCAGCTTTGAACTTCATGTTCAACATAGCCTCACTGAAGAGTCTGAAGCTTCTCGACGAGGACACAGTCGCTCACGTCAGTGGCCTGCCAGTCATCTCCAACCCTAAAAGAAGATCAAACACCAGATCATTCAATTATGTTGAACTGAAAGAAATTAAAGAGTTCGTCGAACTGTTAATTGGATTAAACTAATATTGTGGTTTGTTTTCCTCCACTGTTATGTATCGCCAAATTAAAATGTATTATGGCCAGTAATAAGTAAAAGAACAAACAAAAGAAACAATAAAATAATGAAACATACAACGAGCAACGCTCTTAACATTCAATAGTTAATTTCGATTCATTTAACTCCTGATCTTAAATAATACATTGATTTTTTTTATTTATCTAGGGGCTTTTATACGTATGTACAGGACAGCTCCATTTAAATCTTAGTTCATTAAAAATACAAAAGAAAAACAAAATTCTTAAATTAACAAACGAAAAAAAAAGTTAATTTTTTTAAAATTTACTAAACCAATTATTCACCTCATACTTTTCGACAAAATATTTGAACCATAGGCAGGTAGAAAATTAACGAAATTCGTATGTAAGATAACAGACAGAAAAGTGTGAAGAAAAAACAAACTGTTTTTCGTCGGATAAAAAGATAAATCATTTTTGTCACTATTAGATTAGGTACATACCACTAGGTTTTATATTTTTTTAAATCTAAATGAATGTGTCCAAATAATAAATGTAAAAAAAGATATTCTGTAGAAAATTCTAGAAAACTTCCATTATTTACAGCTTGCCTTTGACTAACTTTATCTTTCTGTGGGGAATGAATCAGTTGCAGTTCTACGAAGTAAAACCTAAAAGCAATCACATTAATGAGCTCATCGGCGTATTCAGTTGCGGATAAATCCTCAAGTGGAACGGCCGGCATTACCTGACTTTCAGATTACTTCGTGTCAGCTTCCACCGGCTTTGCGGGATTAGGTCACGTCTCGTTCTCAAAGTACCGATAGCTCGTTACCCTTGCTTAATCTATTTGTATTTAGATTTCGAAATAATATGGAGTAGGGCGTTATGGTAGAATTATTGGAACAATTGTGTCTCCTATTAAAAATTAACTAACGAATTTAATGGATATTATTATTAGATAATATATATCTAGATAAATAGATTATCATTATATAGAGTGCGTCGGTGATGCAAATGCTAAAGCTTATAACATCGCGAGAATATGTACACGCACTTGTTTACAAATTCAAATCTTGTGGTGGATTTGCCCAACTCGCAAATGCCCCCAAAATAGATCTTTAACCTTAAGGCGTTTACATGCAAAATAGCCCCTATTAAATAGCCTAATAAACGTATAATAATATTAATAAATCATATAATTTCAGCCAGAAGACGTCTATTGCTGGACAAAGACCTCCCCAAAAGATCGCCATAACGATCGGTCCCGCGCTGCCCTCATCCAACCCATTCCAGCTATCTTGAACAGATCGTCGATCCATCTTGGGGCCTATCAACACTACATCTTCCGGTACGCCGTCATCATATGAGGACTTTACTGCCCCAACGGCCACCTGTCCGTCGAGCTATGTGCCCTGCCCACTGCCACTTCAGTTTCGCATACATATATCCACCTCTTTTTTGTGTATAATACAGCAATCAATATGCTAAAAAATTAAATATGGTAGATACTGATTATTAAATAAAGTTTGCCCGTCCATCACATTAAAATTTTGCGTTTGTGTAGGGTCTGTTTATGAGCCGACACAGACGTTTTTAAAACCACAGTAGTTAGAAGTGTATTATTTGCAAGGTGATTTAATTAAAAATAAAAAAAAAAATGCTGCTCAAAGTAACTATTGCACGCGCACGAAGTTCCGGGTTAAAACTAGTATTAAATATTGAAACGGTTATTAATTTTAATTATGCATTTTACTATAACTTGCCTCAAGACAAGTTGCGATGCATTGATTTATTTTGTATGTTAATAAGATCGCAGCAGCGTCGACCGGATAACCCAATTTAAAATAAAAAGACTTTTGTAAATATGCTGATTTAAATTTGTGCATTAAAGTTACATCGTTTCACGTATTTATTAAATGAGTTAAGAAAAAGTAGTTATACTTACTCCCATTACTTTTCAACTGCAAACTGTGTCTGTGTTGCCAGAATCACCCCAAAGCCAATTAGAAGGGAAAGGTTGAAAGGAAAATATTTGTTTTCCTCGGAGCTATTTGTTGAAAAACTCAGTGAGGGCACAATATATATTTATGTTATTATTAACATCCCGGCTCCGGGAAAGATGTTCTTGTGATTTTTATTAATTTCTTATTTTTGTGGTCCACCTTCAACAGCATCATCTGGTGGTACAACGACCGATCCCAATCATTTAGTACTTCGCCCATCACCCTAACACTTTAATGCGATGTGGCATATTCATGTAACTAAATGTGTAATTGCAGGAACACGACTTTTGGATTTTTAGATAGTATTTTAGAAATTGACGTGTGTATCATGTTTTGGTGAACTTTGAATAAAAAAAGGACACTGGAATCATTTATAAAAGAGGAGGCTAAACATAAAAACAAAGCGAACGGATCACCTGATGTGAAGTAATCACCGCCGCTCATATTGGCCTGCAACGTCAGAGGAATGTAGGATGGTGTACGTGCACAAGGAAGCTCATTCCATGGTTTGATTATACTTGGAAGAAAAGCAATGAGAGGCCACATATCCAGATGGTAAACATGATACCCAAGTTTGTGACCTATCGTGCCATGGTGGAATTCGGTCGCTGAAATCATATCAAACAGGTCTTCGAATAAATGTGGTAGAAGACGCAAAATGAAGCGACGTCTCTATGCAAGGCCTCTGCGTTTCACTCGGTCAAATGGTTTGAGCTGATATCAGTATAGAGATGAGAGCATTACCCCATATGTGGCCGACCAACGCTTTATTCAGCGCTTATATGGGCTTTTGAATCGTCATTAAAACATTGAAGCAATTTCAATTACTATATTATGTTCGGAAAAAGTAGAGCTAGTGAGAAGAACATATAAGGACTCAACTGCCACTTTATTCAATCAAATAGTAATAATATTGACACACATTTTACACAAATTATCTTGCCCCAAATTAAGCATATATAGCCTGTGTTACGGGTTGCAAGACAACGATATATTTAATACGATATACTTACTTAAACATACATAAATACATTTAAACATCCATGACTCGGAAACAAACATCCATATTCATCATATAAATGCTTACACCTACCGGGATTGGAACCCGGGACCTCTAGCTTAGTAGGTAGGATCACTAACAATGGCTGTAATATACATAACAAATCAGTTTGTAATGGACTACATCATATATATGAATCGTATTCAGAGCCAATGGCGTTTTGAATATCAATCAACATAAAAAGTACTATAGAATAAACTGTAAAATGCATAAACCATAAACTCGCTAAGTGTCATTATAACTCACCAGAATTGAATTTAACTTCAATCTTTTACATTGTAGATAATGTATACACACGTAATAAACAATGGCGGAGTCATTAGATGCCAATACACGTGCCATAAATTCTCTAAATCGTCTGCTAAATGTGTAATACCTAAAATCCCTGTGAGTGATTTATAGGAACGGATATACATATATATGTACTCAACGGAATATTTGGGATTTGGTTGGATTACAATGGAGGTAAATGTGAATGGAAATCCAATACACAATTGGTTCTTTACACAAAACCAAGATTATAACAACGGAATTCGTGTTTCGGTCTGTAGGGCGCCGTAGTTTGTGAAGTTACTGGGCAAATGAGACTTAACGTCTTATGTCTCAAGGTGACGAGAATTTTTGGGTTTTTCAATAATCCTGAGCGGCACAGCATTGTAATGGGCTGGTCGTATAAATAACCATCAGCTGAATGTCCTGGTCGTCTTGTCTCTTATTGTCATAAAAAAGTACTTTGTTTTGCCTCTTTTGTTATGTTAGATGAAATTATCATTATTTAAAAAGAAAGTTTACAATCCCCAATGCCACCGATTCCAAAAAAATTAATAATCGTAACTAGAATTAGATTGTACAAAAATATACAATTATTTTTATACTTTTTTGTGCATATTATATCTATTGTTTTGAAATAGTGTTTTTGAAGTCGATTGTTTTTTTGTTTTTTTTTTTTTATTTTATTATTTTTAGTGAATTTCAAGTATACTAACTAATAATTGGGCCAAATATGTGTAGATATACTAAATTTTTCAATGCAGCAGTGAACGTAAGTGCTTCGCAATTTGATTACAGACAGAAAGAAATTCTGCCACAGATCGCACCCTTACTGTAAGTCGATAAGGAGTCCCATTGATCATCATATTCGACTACGTCAATTACTTGGCCATAACTATGTTATGGTAGATGACTTAAATATCCGGATACCATAAAAAAGATGCGGCCGAGTATCGTTAATTTGCTCCTAAGAATTGAAGAGTTCCGATACTTTGTCATGGATTCCGTAATCAGAACCTAACCAAACTATCTTTGAAGTATATTCTTTCCAATAAAAAAAGAATCATCGAAATCGGTTGGCGCGATATTAAGTTATTCGTAAATTTATCATCAACTTTAACAAATTTAAGACTTTTATAGTTTTCTCATGGATGCCATTGTCATATCTGGACGAAATTACAATGGGACCACACGGGAAGCACCAGCATTCAAATAAAAAAAGAGATCAAATTCAGTTCACCCAGTCGAAAGTTTTGAGGTAATAAACATAAAAAAAATACCAACGAATTGAGAACCTCCTCCTTTTTTGAAGTCGGTTAAAAACTAAAAAAAATGTTACAAATTTTTGAAGCTAACAAAATTTCACTTCTGGCGTGCAGTTCTACGACTGACATTTTTTTAAACAAAATTATCAGACCCACTGCCGACATATTTTTATCATACTTTACTTTTCATCAATTAAACTAATCAGGTGATGCCTCATGCCAATATAGTTGTTCAGGTTCTGCCAGGTTCGTGATACCGATTTGCTTTCAGAAAATATACAGTGTGGTTTTTTGGCGTCATTTGCCACAGCGTCTTGAAGATGGATGTAATTCTCTGCTCTTAGTTTAGTTTGATTTAATGATATGTACCGTAACCTCTCGCTTTCAACTTTAACGTACATGTCAACGTAAAACTGATTGGCCAGTTGCTTGCATCTTTGTACAATGTTAAAGTTGTTTTCTCGTATCATCATGTTGTAGGCATAAAAATCCATGCATGAAACCTTTTTGTTATGCAAGGGAAGACCTGTTACAGGATTAATTTGAGGAACTTGAAAGTGGTACCCCTCTTGTCCCTTACTAAATATGATCGGATATTGCAACGCATCATAAAATTTATGAGTATCAGCCACCCTGGTTAATGTGTCATCTCGGGCCTGTAAAACTATATCACGGAAAGCAAACTGTTCGCCTGTAACCAAGGCTGCGACTTCATTTATTAACGGTGCATTATACCGCCTTTCATGTTCCCCACTTGGTGTGCGATCGGGGTGCATCACCAACCTATAATCCTCTCCCGGCATTCTTTCTAGTGCTGTTTTGAAAGTATTGATAAGGCGATTATGTTCATGCAACATTCTCTGGATTTTTAAAACAGTATCCCTTTCGATTCCTTGTATATTTTGACACCTGCGATCAGCTTCGTTTTTTTCATCGCCCATGAAATAAAGTTGCAAAAACTTTGGTTGTTCATTATTTGCGGGAAGTAAGGAACCAATCCTGTGATACACCTGTCCTTGGATGGTAAAAGTAGGTGAAAATCCAGGCATTACGACCTCCTTATCTACACCAAATGACGTCATCTGAAAGCAAGAATTATACTTTCTAATCCTGCTTAAAAACCGGCGCGATTCGTTACTGTCGTATAAAAGTAAAGATTTAAGAGGTTCCTCTGGCTCGCCAAGTAATGGAATTTTAACCTTTCCACCAGAACAGCACATACCTGGAGTTTCTTCTTTCCATTTCAGTGCTTCACAATATCTGCATTTTTTATCCATTCTCCCAATGATAACCAATCGGTGATTAACATAGTCGATCAAAGGGTCATACTCAAAAGCGGCACCATTAAATGCCTCCCACGTACTCATTGAAAACGTACGTCTTCTTTCTGCCTGCCGTTCAGCATTTAAAAGACGTCGTCTTTGTGAATCTTCGTCAGTCTCTGCCGCAATCAATTGCGCGTGACGTTCGGCATCTAAAACTCGACGTGTCTGAGTCTGTTCCACTGTCTCAGCAGCTCTTTGAGATGCGTGGCGTTCAGCATCCAGGGTCTGACGGGCCTGAGTCTGCGTAAACGTCTCAGAGGCCCTTTGAAATGCGTGGCGCTCAGCATCTAAGGTTTGTCGGGCTTGAGTCTGCGTATAGGTCTCAGAGGCCCTTTGAGATGCGTGGCGTTCAGCATCCAGGGCCTGACGGGTCTCAGTCTGCGTAAACGTCTCAGAGGCTCTTTGAGATGCGTGGCGTTCAGCATCTAGGGCCTGACGGGCTTGAGTCTGTGTAAACGTCTCAGAGGCCCTTTGAGATGCATGGCGCTCAGCATCTAAGGTCCTACGGGCTTGAGTCTGCGTATAGGTCTCAGAAGCTCTTTGAGTCGCATGACGCTGAGAATCTAACATCTGACGCGTCTGAGTCTGCTCTTCAGATTCTTGGCTTCTAGCAACTTTTGCAGTTCGAGCTCTGCTAGAACTACGGCTTAGATTGGATTTACGTTTGCGTGGCATATCGAAAACAATAAAACAATAATTAAAGATTTTTAAAATCGGTAGTTTTAAAAACTACAACGTAAGACAATTTTTTATAAAAACTTCGATAAAGCAAACCTTTTTACTTATAACCTAAATATCTAAATCAATCAATAACGTATTGAACCTAAACAACTATGCACCTGACAAACCTAACCAAAAATACGCAACGAATAGAGTTTCGTAACGCAATATTTCAATATTCGCATACGTGCGACGACGACGTCTGCTCTCGTGCGTCTGCCCGCTTGGGTAGGCACAGTTGGGCACGGCCCTCCCCTCGCGCCGCACCGCCTCTTCGCTCGCTAAATTTCATCAATTAGTATTTACCTTACTAAATTTCATCAAGATCTGTCTGCCTACTGCCTACCCCCTAAGAACGATGGCGTGATTATTTATAGCCTATGACCATTTCTAGGTTATCATCTATCACCATACCAAATTTCATCAAAATCCGTTCAGCCGTTTAGGCGTGAAAGAGGAACAGACAGACAGACAGACAGACAGACAGAGTTACTTTCGCATTTATAATATTAGTATGGATTAATAAAGATATTCACTTTGAATAATAACACCATCGCAAGTCCTGATCGGGGTTACTTAAGTGAGAAAAAGCAAGTGTTAAATGGTTCGATCGAGAGTAGTTACGACGCTACTAAAGTGAGTGACTTCATCTCTCAAGCTGGCGAGAAGTTGAAGTTGGCTTTGCGATGATAATAATAAGAATAAATATAGCGGTTTGTGAATGAACTCCCTTAAGTTGACAGTATTCAAAGTATATATTCAGTGTTGTAAATCTATATGTATATAAGAGATCTCCACCTATGTATTCACGATTCATGTGATCTCTGGAATCATAAGGCGTAGAGACTTGACATTTGGTAAGAATATTCCTTTCACCGAGTAGAGGTCAGCTAAGAACGGATTAATTTACATATTTTTTTTACTTACTCGTGTAAGGCATTTAGTAATTGACGTTTGTGTACTTTGCTACATCACTTTGCATATTTTGTACCTAATTGAAATGATTTTTAAAATTAATTTGAATACAAGAATCTGTAATATCATTTAGTTTTGAAAAGAGCAACTAAGGAAATCTGTCTTCCGAACGAGCTGTAAGAACAATAAATTGACATATTTCAAGTGTAATGCAATTTACCTACGAAATAAATATATTTTTGTATGTTTGAGTTTACGAAATTCCACCGCAAGAGTTTTTTTTTTAAATATGAACAGAAGCACGTTGGTCGGGTCTGATAGTTCTTTAAAAAGCTTTATAATTTATTGTATTTTCTATTTTTGAAATGAAAACATCTTTAAGCGCGCTGTGAACTTTGTTTGTGGATATTGTATCAGACTGGGCCGTCACGCTTGGCTATATTACGCTCGACGAGTCGACTTAGGATTCGTCCGGTGATCATGGTTGTATTTCGTATCCTCGGTTTGATGAATCATTTCTTTCGTTTGTTAAGTATGTGTTTTCGAGCATTTATGAGTACGGATTGTCTTTTGCGCAATATTTGATAGAATAACGTGACGATTATCATTTTCATCGATATGTGATAAAATGTTATAGTCAAACATAAAAAATCCGGTGATTGGCCAGTCAAACCACGTCTTAAAAAACTTAAAGTTCAAGACAAAAGCGTGTTTGTAACTTACGACTGATTCTAGAATAGAACGATATCAACAGGCAAACTCTTAAATTTAAAAAGAGCGCAAAAAGAATGCTAGGAGAGTTTTATGCGCCGCTTCTTCTCTCTCAGAGCGACATTTGT
This sequence comes from Leptidea sinapis, assembly GCF_905404315.1. Classification (NCBI taxonomy): domain Eukaryota; kingdom Metazoa; phylum Arthropoda; class Insecta; order Lepidoptera; family Pieridae; genus Leptidea; species Leptidea sinapis. The sequence continues at coordinate 11,020,347 of NC_066272.1, forward strand.
TTACGAAGCGATAGTAGTATTAGAAATTTCGACCTGTTTGACCTATATATACCCCGTTACAAGTGTCACAACTTAGTTTATAAACGCTGGATTTTTCGGAATTATTTAATCGATCTTTGCCATTACATATTCGACTGACATTGTGTTTTTCCTAAGTATTTTAGCTATTTTGTCTGATATTGGACCAAAATATGACATTGGTTGTCAGAAACAGATTATTTTACTTTTAGTGTTTGACTAAATAGTAAGCTTCTTTCCAGGTTTGTTTGAAAATACGGAAAATGGGATATTAAAAACAGTGTTTCTTTCTGGCGGAAATAATTACATTTATTTGAATTTTGTATTAAGAATTAACAGTATATATTTATGTTTTGGATTTCCAGAAAAAGGATGATTTTACGCCCGCTTTTTAAAGAAAAGGTACTCGAACAAAAGAGAGTTCAATCATTAAAATTTGTTTTAGGAAAATAAGGCACGAGACGAGCAGGACGTTCAGTTGATGGTAGTTGATTCGCCCTGCCAATGATTATAATGCACTGCCGCTCAGGATTATTGAAAACCCCGAGAGGCACTACAATTGCACTCGCCACCTTGAGACATACGATGTAAAGTCTCATTTGCCCAGTAATTTCACTAGCTACGGCGCCTTACAGACCGAAACACAGTAATGCTTACACATTACTGCTTCACGGCAGAAATAGACACCGTAAGTAACCTTCATTAATTAATAGTAAATTATATTGAAACAAATAAGTATAAACAATTTGTTATTTTTAAAGAAATATCCCTCACTTCTAGGATTAATTAAATTAAATTTGTAACGAAAATTTATGAATGATGTGGGACTCGAACCCGCGGCCTCTCGGATTCCGTCCGAGCGCTCTCCCAGTGAGCCAACCGTTCGAGTGACTTATAGTTCGTAAATCTTGTATGTCCTGTTTAACTTTCAGGTTGTGGCTCTATCTACGGGATCTTCTTAACAGTTGATAGCCTGCTCAACCCAAATAATTGCATATTAGGAAATTGTGTTGAGATGTCGCGCTTTCACATTTTAACAATTTTATCAACTGATTAAACCCGAGAGGCCGCGGGTTCGCGTCACGCATCGTTCATAAATTTTGGTTACGAACTTGATTTAACAAAATGGTATAATATATGCAATAGTGTGTGTAATTGTGATGTTGCAGATTATTGAGATTTCTTCTTAGCAAGATTTATAGATCCATCAGAGGTCGACACAGACATGATAGCGACATTGACAAATCACTTAGCGGGGGAACCGTGTCAAACTCTAAGAGGGTCGAGTGTTAAACAAACAAGGATATTCAGTATAGAATGAAGTAAACATACTCCAAGATTGATTATAATCTCAATATATATAAATCTAGTGTCCTGATGTTTGTTTCAAGTGAACTCCTAAACTAATCAACGGATTTAAATGGGGATTACTTCATGGAGTGTTAGTCCAACTGGAGAGATATGATAGTTTTTAGATAGGGACATATTTTCTATGAGAGAATTTATTGCCGCACGGTTTGACAATTCTGCTGTGAAACAAGTTCATTATAAAAACAGGGAGCATATTTTACGAAGTAATTCTTGATTTTATAAGATATTATTGATTAATTCTTAAAAAACAGTATTTTATTTATTATTTACAAAACAATTTCTGTCGGGTCAGCTAGTAATAAATATATGCTATACACGTAGCCATTAATGTTTATAATATGTTTATTATTATTGGTTATATATATATATGTGTTTAGTATTTAACGGTTGGGTTAGAACAGTGTTCCCCAACATGCCCATGCCCCACAGGGGGGTAATTTAAAAATGGATTAGACTCGACTTTAACCCTTTCGCTTTGGGTTATTTAAATGCAATTTTGACAAAAATTTAACAAAAAAAAACTACGTTTAAAAAAACCGTCTTCAACAACTGAAAATTATCAAATAACTAAAAATTTAATTTAGTACACCTCTTATGCAAACCTTTACCTTTAATATTAATAAAATACTATTATTTGTATGTGCTACCTATTGATAGGTTAAGTCTGTGCCAAGCCCTAAGCAAAATAAAACTTAATATTATAAACAGCTTACTTATTGTAGTTATTTAGGTTGTCTGTCCGCTTGGGTTGTTTTGTTCTAGACGAAGCTATCCCGCTTAAAATCACGCGTGGCGAGTGTAGGTACTTTATTACTTTTGGCTTAGCACCGACTTCAAAGCCATCAATATGTAGCTCATAGGTACTATACGCAATAACAGTACAAACATGCACATAGATCATGCTGACTAATTCCCTTGCCCTAAGCCCATAGTAGACAGTAGTTATGGGAAAAACTGTCAATGATCAGAAATAGAATAGGGATGTTAAAAATAATCGATTTTTATTTGAATCGATAGTTATTTTCTTTTAATCGATTTTTATAGTGATATTAATCGATTTTTAGTAAATCGATTATATAAATTACGTGTATATAAAATAAGACTGGACATTTGTGACAATTATTATTATTTTATTGTTTAAACTTGAAGATTAACAAAAAGAATTGTCGTTTAAATTATTTAATTCTCATTTTAGGTGTTTTATTTTTAAACTAGTCAAATTTAAAATAGGGCTGGATATTTATGGAAATTAATTTTTTAATTGATTTATATTTTAGTTTTTGAGACGACAAGTCATTTTGTTGGGATGCTCATCATTTCTTTTTTATTAAAATAAATAAAACGTTTAATAATACTAAAATTTGTATCAATAATGATATTTGGTTTCCTAATTCCTTACCATGAAATTTTAAGGGAATTTGATTTGTTTTGGACTTTGATTTTTAGTTTCGAATTGGTTATTTTTTTATTCATATAATTTTATTTGATTTTTAATCTGATAAATTGTTAATAATATGATTCTGTTAGGATTATTATTGGATATTGGAATATGAAAACCATGTACCTTTAAATAATACAAAATAATGGATTTTATTCGCATAAATCGATAATATTTTATTATTATAAAAATTGATTTTTAACAAACCGATTAATTTTTAATATATTATAATTGATTTTTATATAATGATTAATCTATTCTATAATTCTAACATCATTTTAATAATTAATATTTTAATTTTAAATTTACTATATATAAGTGGTACATTGATGTACCACTCTTCAAAAATGTGTGCTACTTCGTTTTTAATGAGAACAGTATTCAGTAAAATTAATATTAAGTATCCTAACAATATGAAAACAAATACTTAAGGTGCGTTTTAGAGTGCATACATACTGGTGCTAGCACCATCTATCGGAAAACACAGGCATACATAGTGTCGCTCTTGACTCTGCGAAATCTATCTCGAACAACGATGATCGCAAGTAGTACTTATTAATTCACCATTATTTTATTTGTTGAAGTGATAACTTAGCATCGTTGTGATTTGAAAGTGGATGAAACAAAAAGCGACGGTAAAAAGAGCAGACACATAATGTCAATGATATTTAAAAGTATAGATAGGTTACCTAGACAACATTCGGTGTTTGTAAATGATACACAAACGCAAACATGAATAATTTAGCATTGCAATAGCACACTACATTACGATTACACGTCAAAGAAGGATAGTAAATACAATTATCGCAAGTGAAAAAGAGATAAGTCTAATTTGCTTATTGCTTCGTATTTGCATAGCAAAAACACAGAATCATTCACCAGATATAATTTTTTACCGTGCACCGTGTTGTATGTCTGAAATACGATTAATTCACGAGTTCATGTAATAAAAGTTATAAAGTAGTAAAACTACATTTAAATTAGGTAAATTAGGTGTTATTGATTTAAAAAATAATAATTTAATATTGATTATAATGTATAGCCATAATGATTATATAAATTATTTGTACATAAAATAATAAAAGACATACAGACATATCAAAACAAAACCGAAATGTATTAACAATAAGGGTTCCATTTTAACAATTTTACTAACGACGGCTCCCAAAAAGTTTTAAGTTTACAATTATTATTTCTTGTATATTATATTATTTATGAATGTATTTCTATTGAGGGTTTATTACAATAAGATAATAGGAGAAACAGAAAATGATCCATTGATTCTTCTGCAGTTAGCAAGGGATATACCGAAAAGGCAGTGTTACTGAAAAAACACCTACGCAAGCAAATAGCACTTACTGTCTACGTCCGCTACCTACCCTAAAACTGTTTTTGTAGTTTGAGAGTTCAGCTATACGTACTTGTTGATTAAAAAATATTAAATATCGTATTACATTCACTGCAACAATGCCTTTTCTACATCATTTCCTAAATTGTCTTAAAATATACTACCTCGATCATCCCGCAGCAGACAGGGTAGTTGCGGTATATTCGGAGTATTATCGTATCGTTCCAAATGTGTCGTTGTCGATTTTGCGAGTAGACCTCCTGGTACGTTACATACATTCCAAGATTAAGTACTAATAAAATATCAAATAGCCTGCTATTACTAATCTCATTCTATACCACCTTGATTATAAGACTTTGAAAGCCAGAACTTATTATAATCATCATAATAATATTTAAGAAAGACTCTCACTAACTAACAAGAAACTCAATTTCCGCAATCAAGCGGTAGCGAACGCTATGTATTCTGCCTACGATTTCACTTCTGCTTGTTTAATCTATGACACATACTATTTGTCCTTGTCGCGCTGCAGTTGACATCATATTCTCTATCTTACTCGAACCACCACGTTAATAATTCGAGATTTATTTGTAAATAAGTAGACGTAGTATCCGGAAACCTTCAACTTGTCTACCGGTCTGAGGTGAGTCTCGCTGATCAGGCCGATGTCCACTCGACGCTGAGAAAGCAAAGTCTTGAAGAGACGGGCTTTTTGTGATGAAAGCCCGTCGGCGTTCCAAAACACGATGCGGAGCTCAGCCATAAAAGGTGCAGAGCTCCGTGATGCAACCCAGGATCAGCGGAATAGGGTCACGCTGCTCCTGGATGGCCATCAGCACATGATTCAATGTGCTGATAACTTTGGTGAGTCGCGGGTCCAGCGGCGTCAATCGCTTCGCCTTCGTCCCCCCTGCGGGGGCGGCGACCACGGTGGGCTTGGACGATTTCGTACTGCGCTCGGTAGGCTGCAGTGCGGCGGGCGCAGCAGCGCGTGTCGCACTAGGTGGTGCGGCAGGTAGGGCGCCTTGGCGCGCTTGAGCGCGTTTCCCGCGTTTGCGTCGGCGTTTAACCGGTTGCCGTGGCTGGTTGGCGACAGCCATGAGCGAGCCGGGCGCGTCGGCCTCTAATGCGTGGGCAGTGGGAGGATACGCGCGCGCTGTTGAGGCGGTGCGTGCGATGGTGCCCGCCCGGCGGTTGCGCGTCTCTTTGCGGAACACCAGGCAGTTTGCGTTGTTCGCCGTGTGCGCGCCACCGCAGTTGGCGCACGTCGGCGGGTCCTCCCTGGGGCGCTGGCACTCTCGTGCAGGATGGTTGTCCCCACACCGCACACAGGCAATGGGCCGGTGGCAGTTGTGCGAGGAGTGCCGAAACTGCTGGCAGCGATGGCACTGCGCTGGTCCCTTTCTGCCGCGCCACGCCTCGATGGTGATCCCGGGCATACAGAGGAGCTCGTGCACCTCATATATACCCGGGATGAGATTTGGCGTACGCTGGAGTTGCACGAACATCAGACATCCCGGTCTGCCTGGGCGCGCGGGGATCGCGCGCACGTGCTCCGGGACGTATCCGAGCTCACGCAGCTCCGCGTCCACTTGTGCCGGCTCTGTGTTTGCCGGCAGGCCCCGTATTGCTACCTTAGCGCTCCTCTCCGCGGGGAGCGAGTAGCAGAACCAGGAGATTCCAGCGACACTTTCCAGCTGCGTGAGGTAGCGCTGGATGTGGCGGAACTCCTGGTCCGACTTGGGGATGAAGCGGACGCCTTTGCCAAACGGGCGTCCATTAGGTGTGTGGCCGAGTAGCTTTTTGAGCTCCCGGAAATGCGTCGGCCAGTCGGGAAGCACCTCCACAATCAGCGGTGGGTAGCGACTGGTCGCTTTGGTGGTCGGAGTGGCTGAGGTGGTGGCGGCGGTCGCAGCGGTAGCGGTGGCGGAGGCGGCGGATGCGGTGACGTCGCCCGTCGTCGGCGTCTTTTTGGATGCGGTAGTAGCCGCGTATGTTGGGCTTGTCGCGGTCTCCATTGGAGAGCCTGGCGACAGGGTCGGCATACTCGGTGGTGTTCGTGCCGAGGTTTTGTGTTCTCCTCTATGAGGAGGCGAGGGGAAACGCCCCACGGGTATACCAGGCTGTGTGGCGGGATATCGTGGCTGACGTGGGTGAGGCGCTTGCGCGGTATGATTCGCCGTTGCAGGCGTCGCCGTGCGTACGGCAGGAATAGGCGTAGCGGCAGTCGTGGGCATCAGTCGTCGCCTGGGCGTTGCTGGTCGGACGATGGACGGCAACGATTCCATGGATGGAGCCGGTGACGGCGTCAGCGGACTCGCTGCGAAGGTCGCTTCACCGGCTCCCGTTGAAGGACCCGCTTGAGCGGCTTCGGGGCGCCTCGTTGCGCCAGCAGCGAGGGTGGCTTGGCCGGACGCTATCATTGCGTCCAGCCCGGCCTCAAGGCCGGAGATTGCCGACCGCACAAAAACCTTACGTCGAAGTGGGCGCGGTCGAGTCGCGCGTCGCTGTGACATCAGCGGCAGGATTGGTGGTGGCATGCTGTTTTTTTTATATTATTTTTTTTTTTGCCTTGCCTTTAGGCGCGGCCAAAGCGGAGGTGCTGGCACGCCAGCACCCCACCGGGCTGGTTCCCGGGGTTTGCCTCAGGAGGCAGACCGGACCCAGACCGGAGGGGGTGTCGTGTTTACCCAGAACACCAACCGTGGCAAAAACAAGATTTCAGTACAAAGTAGCACAGTATGCTGAAACACTATAAGGGCCCGAGCGCCGGTGCGAGTCGCTAGCAGACTCAGCACACGAAGGCAGTCGAGCTCTCTCGGTCGGTATTAACAATAAGTAATATTAAGTATCCTAACAATATGAAAACAAATACTTAAGGTGCGTTTTAGAGTGCAAACATACTGGTGCTAGCACCATCTATGGAAAACACATGCATACATAGTGTCGCTCTTGACTCTGCGAAATCTATCTCGAACAACGATGATCGCAAGTAGTACTTATTAATTCACCATTATATTATTTGTTGAAGTGATAACTTAGCATCGTTGTGATTTGAAAGTGGATGAAACAAAAAGCGACGGTAAAAAGAGCAGACACATAATGTCAATGATATTTAAAAGTATAGATAGGTTACCTAGACAACATTCGGTGTTTGTAAATGATACACAAACGCAAACATGAATAATTTAGCATTGCAATAGCACACTACATTACGATTACACGTCAAAGAAGGATAGTAAATGTAATTATCGCAAGTGAAAAAGAGATAAGTCTAATTTGCTAATTGCTTCGTATTTGCACAGCAAAAACACAGAATCATTCACCAGATATAATTTTTTACCGTACACCGTGTTTTATGTCTGAAATACGATTAATTCATGAGTTCATGTAATAAAAGTTCTAAAGTAGTAAAACTACATTTAAATTGGGTAAATTAGGTGTTATTGATTTAAAAAATAATAATTTACCATTGATTAATATATAGCCATAATGATGATATAAATTATTTGTACATAAAATAATAAATGACATACAGTCATATCAAAACAAAACCGAAATGTATTAATAATAAGGGTTCCATTTTAACAATTTTACTAACGAAAAGTTTCAAGTTTACAATTATTATTTCTTGTATATTATATTATTTATGAATGTATTTCTATTGAGGGTGTATTACAATAAAATAATAGGAGAAACAGAAAATGATCCATTGATTCTTGCAGTTAGCAAGGGATATACCGAAAAGGCAGTGTTACTGAAAAAACTCCTACGCAAGCAGATAGCACTTACTGTCTACGTCCGCTACCTACCCTAAAACTGTTTTTGTAGTTTGAGAGTTCAGCTATACGTACTTGTTGATTAAAAAATATTAAATATCGTATTACATTCACTGCAACAATGCCTTTTCTACATCATTTCCTAAATTGTCTTAAAATATACTACCTCGATCATCCCGCAGCAGACAGGGTAGTTGCGGTATATTCGGAGTATTACCGTATCGTTCCAAATGTGTCGTTGTCGATTTTGCGAGTAGACCTCCTGGTACGTTACTGTATGTAACGTACCAGGAGGTCTACTCGATTCCAAGATTAAGTACTAATAAAATATCAAATAGCCTGCTATTACTAATTTCATTCTATACCACCTTTATTATAAGACTTTGAAAGCCAGACTTATTGTAATCATCATAATATTATTTAAGAAAGACGCTCACTAACTAACAAGAAAACTCAAGTTCCGCAATCAAGCGGTAACGAACGCTATGTATTCTGCCTACGATTTCACTTCTGCTTGTTTAATCTATGACACATACTATTTGTCCTTGTCGCGCTGCAGTTGACATCATATTCTCTATCTTGCTCGAACCACCACGTTAATAATTCGAGATTTATTTGTAAATAAGAAATAAAATCTTGATAAAATACAAATACGACGTTCTTTTATATAATTTCGTATGGTTTGAAATACCTTTACTCTTATATATCTTGAAAACATAGTATTTTCATTTTCTTTACACACAGGTTTGCATTTTAGATTATTATTGTCACGCCACGAAAACGTTCCGCTTAGCTCGCTGCTATTAGCCGACTAAATGAAATTACGACAATTGTCTGAATTTGTCTGCACCATTTTGCGCGATATATCTACCTCTTTATTGTATATAATTTTATTTTTATAAATCGTCATTAAAAAGATTTAAACAATATCAATTAACATATTATGTTCGGAAAAAGTAGAGCTAGTGGAAAGAACATACAAGAACTCTACGCCCACTTTTTTATATCAGATAGAGTATTCAACCAACTATTTATAAGTATTCTTTTATTTATAAAGTTTTATTTAACTTTGACTTTGACTATGATAAGTATCGAATGAACTGATCTATTTAGATTCGGCGGCTTATCAATTCCCCATTTTGATTTTGATTTTCATTTCACTGTCCATTTAAAGCTTTCTAGCTATTATGAGATACGAAGGAAGGACGGATGGACTGACAGCGGACACTTAGATCACTTATACGTCTAGAAAGACTATGACAGCTATGAAAACGTCGAAAAAATTGAGTTTATAACTTATTTTTTGAGCCATTCACCCACACTATGAAAATAAGGGACTAGGTGAGCAGGACGTGCAGCTGATGGTAATTGGTACGGCCTGCCCATTACAATGCAGTGCCGGCTCAGGGTTCTTGAAGAACCCCAAAAATTCTAAGCGGCACTACAACTGCGCAGTAATTTCACTAGCTACGGCGCCCTTCAGACCGAGACACAGCAATGCTTACACATTAATGCTTCACGGCAGAAATAGGCGCCGTTGTGGTACCCACTGGTGTGTGTCATATGTCATGTTCCAAAGTGTCATACAAATCGCGAGCGTAAGACGTAGCTTGTCACGCACACTAAACTATTATTACTGGCCTGTTTTTATCGGTTGTCTAACAGCAAGAGACTCTACCTAGACGTTTAAATTATCTAAGAGTGGACACTTATGTGTTCCGGTTGATTATCCTCTGAGTACGAAACGAAATGCTACGAACCGTTAGACATTTGTGGAGCAACGTATTAGTCATGAACAGGAGAGCAAAAACAGTATAAAAAAAATTTTTTTTGGTTACGTTACTAGTTTATTATACTTTTACCAGTGATAGGCTCCTTTGCACAAGATGCCGGCCAGGTTTTGGGTATTACAACTATTACTGCCGTGAACCAGTAATGTGTAAGCGTTATTGTGTTTCGGTCAGAAGGGCGCCGTAGCTAGTGAAATTATTGGACAAATGAGACTTAATATATTATGGTCTCAAGGTGACGAGCACAATAATTGTAGTGCCACTCAGAATTTTTGGTATTTTCAAGAATACTGACCGACACTGCATCGTAATAGGCAGGGCGTATCAATTACCATCAGCTGACCGTCCCTTCCCTGTCCCTTATTGTTATAAAAATAGTTTAATTTGCCTCTTAATCATTATTTAAAAAGGTAGTACCTACTGTTAACAATCTCCAATCTTAATATATATATTTCTATTGTGCGTCTGTTGTAACTGAACTCCTCCTAAACGGCTGGATCGATTTTAATGAAACTTTCTGTGTGTTCTTCAGGTGGATTCGAGGATGGTTTAGGTTCTCAATTCCGTCCATAGAATATAATTCTCCTGCTCATGTGTAATGAATGCTCATGTTAGTGAACTCCTCCTAACGTCTGGACCGATTTTTCAAACTTAAGACGTGTGTACAGGACAACGTCTGTCGGGTCCAATAGTGTGATATATAAATATCAACATTAGTACCAGTAAGGCTCTCAGTAAGGATATTGATCAATCGGAATGCTGAATCCAAACGGAAGAAGCGCTACGCTAAGAATTCCCAATCTCAAATACCGATCAAATACGCTGTTTGTTTGGGGCGATGAAAAGAAAATCTATTTGTCGGTTTATGTCAGGGCTCATATTATTATTAATGACTTAAGCCTTTGATAATTTATAATTCTAGAATCTAGATAGACTGTGACAGTTGTTAACACGTCAAAAAATAGCGGTGTATTATTAACCTCTATTTGCAGCTACGCACAGTAAAAGAAAGTGAATAGTGATACGCCCTGCCCATTAATATGCAGTGCCGCTCAGGCTTCTTGAAAAATCCAAAAAATCTGGGCGGCACTACAACTGTGCTCGTCACCTTGAGACGTACGATATTAAGTCTAATTTGCCCAGTAATTTTACTAGCTAAGGCGCCTTTCAGACCGAAACACAGTAATGTTTACACATTACTGCTTCACGGGAGAAATAGGCACCGTTGTGGTACCCATAATCCAGCCGGCATCCTGTGCAAAGGAGCCTCCCACTGGTAAAACGTAGCGTGACGTAAAAACTGTAAGACGTAGCTTGTCATGCACACTAAAGTAATAAACCTGGCCTGTTATCATGCTTTGACTAACATGAAGAGGCTCTAAGTGTATAAATTATATAGATTAAAATATCTTACGAAAAAATATCCCGGGTGATGTAGAATAGTTAAAATATCGTAAATCAGTTTTAATTGAAATTTGTGAAAGGTTAAGAAATCAAAGTAATTAATTTTTATAAAATTTGTATTTATAATCTTTATTTGCTGGTGATAACAATCATTCGTGTTATGTTAAACTGCTCAATCCATTAAATATCTTTTTATAAAAAATACTTCACAAAATTTTTCTTAAAAACTAAAAAAAATGTAAACAAACTTTTGAAGCTAACAAACTTTCACTTCTGGCGTGCAGTCCTACGACTGACATTTTTTTATACAAAATTATCAGACCACTGCCGACATATTTTAACATACTTTATTTTTAATTTTCATCCCTTGGGGTACAGAGGCGCAAAGATAGTACGTTGTACATTCTTCGCGCCTCTGAGCCCCAAGGCTCAACAAGACTACTATAAAACCCAAGCGCTGGCAGCTATTTATTTCGGTCAACTGATAAGCCAAGCTATCCAACGCGGTAATGCTGCCAGAATTTTTGGTACGTTTCCACGCAATGATAGTTTTAATTTTATGTAGTCATAGTATTGTAAATATAGTTATAAGATTTGTATTGTTTGAATAAATTATAAAATTGTCTTATATACTTTCATCAATTGAACAGATCAGGTCTGCTGATTATGCCAGTATTGCTGTTCAGGATCCCCCTGGTTCGTGATACCGATTTGCTAACAAAGAGTATAGACTATATTGTGAAAAAAAAAAAGTATTTATTTCAGTACCAAAAATGGTAATAACATTATTATGGATAATGGTACATATTATAATATGGATGTGACCTTCTATTAAGTACGGAACACATGTGCCAGAAGGCTACGATAGGGATCAGAAATTAAGTCTATAAAAATATAATATAACAAAAAAAATATTATATCATCAGGATTGTATTTCAAAAACGATCATTGGTAGGTGAATAGGATTTATATTAGGGTAAATAGGTAATAGAATCTTTAATTCATCAATACTACCAACGTACACCTTATTTTATGAGAGTTGAAGATAAAATACATTCATTATGGAAAGGTGAATTTACCCCAAAGCAAAAGTTCATGCTAATACTAACTATAAGCTTTTATATTAACATTAATGTAGATATTCATTATGAATAGTAACACCATCGCAAGTTCTGATCGGAGTTGCCTAAGTGAGAAAAAGCAAGTGTTAAATGGTTCGATCGAGAGTAGTTACGACGCTACTAAAGTGAGTGACTTCATCTCTCAAGCTGGCGAGAAGTTGAAGTCGGCTTTGCGATGATAATAATAATAATAAATATAGCGGTTTGTGAATGAACTCCCTTAAGGAGACAGTATTCGAACTATATATTCAGTGTTGTAAATCTATATGTATATCAGAGATCTCCACCTATGTATTCACTCATGTGATCTCTGGAACCATAAGGCGTAGAGACTTGACATTTGGTAAGAATATTCTTTTCACCGAGTAGAGGTCAGCTAAGAACGGATTAATTTACATATTTTTTTACTTACTCGTAAGGCATTTAGTAATTGACGTTTGTGTATTTTGCTGCATCACTTTGCATATGTTGTACCTAATTGAAATGATTTGTAAAATTAATTTGAATACAAGAATCTGTAATATCACTCAGTTTTGAAAAGAGCAACCTTAGAGTTTCTTGCTTGTTCTTCTCTAAGGAAATCTGTCTTCCGAACGAGCTGTAAGAAAAATAATTTGACATATTCCAAATGTAATGCAATTTACCTAGAAAATAAATATATTTTTGTTTGTTTGATTTCTGATAGTTCTTTAAAAGGCTTTAAAATATATTGTATTTTCTACTTTTGAAATGAAAACTTCTTTAAGCGCGCTGTGAACTTTGTTTGTGGATATTGAATGAGACTGGGCCGTCACGCTTGGCTATATTACGCTCGACGAGTCAATTAAGGATTCGTCCGGTGATCATGGTTGTATTTCGTATCCTCGGTTTGATGAAGTTGTCATTTCTTTCGTTTGTTAAGTATGTGTTTTCGAGCATATATACTCGTACTGACTGTCTTTTGCGCAATATTGGATAGAATAAGCTAACGATTATCATTTTCGTCGATATGTGATATAATGTTATAGTCAAAAAAAAACGGCTGTTGGCTAGTCAAACCTCGTCTTACTCAAAGTTCATAACAAAAGCGTGTTTCTAATTTATGTCTAATTCTAGAATAGAACGATATCAACAATCAAACGCCAAAATTTAAAAAGAGCGCAAAGAAAGAATCTTGGGAGAGTTTTTTTGCGAAGCTTCTTCTCTCTCAGAGCGTCATTTATTTCATAAGCGGTAGTAGTATTAGAAATGACATCAAAAATTATATAAACATCAATTTAGAGAAAGTAAATGCCTTTATGCCTTAAATCGAAGCAAGAGTCCATCTGAGATGAGTTAGGCATAAGGACTGGTCTGTTATTAAAAAATAAACACAAAAAAAATACGGCGGGAGTGAAGCGAGGCGGAGTTATCCTCCTAACATAGAATATAGATGAAATGTTTCTGAACTGCTCTGATTTTGAATGTCCGGATCAATATAAAGATACTTTAGTAAGTGTTTCGGTTTGCACAATGATTTAACATTACATTCATAATCACACACCATCTTATAAATCCGAATCAAGATCATCAAAATCAAGTCCTTCTTTTTTTACTAGTCCGTGATTCATTCGTAAATCCTATAACTCCACAGCTGAATATCTAAGTGATCGGACAACCTGGGACTAGATTGTGATTATTTTATAGCGATAGAAATGACTGTACAATATTGTATATTCTTATTGAAAAGAGCGCAAAAAAAGAATGCTGGGAGAGTTTCTTGCGCCGCTTCTTCTCTCTCAGAGCGCCATTTGTTTCCGAAGCGGTAGTAGTATCTAGTAGTTATTAGAAATGACATCAAAAAAATTCTAAAGAAATTAATTTTGAGAAAATAAATGGATTTTATGCCTTTTATTGAAGTCATATTTGATTATTTTGAATCGTAATTTTTTTGGTTTCTTCTAAAAATAAGTGCTAAATTTTAATGTAGTTTGTAAAAATAGTATATTATTCTAGTAAATTATATAGTTTTGTTTTATTAAGACATATCAAAGAGTTAGAGCAAGTTAATTCCCAAATGTCAATGGCCTTCTTCTGTTTGATTGTCAGAAACAGATTATTATACTTTTAGTGTTTGAATAAATAGTAAGCTTCTTTCCAGGTTTGTTTGAATATACTTACATAAATAAAATACGGAAAATGGAATTCATGTTATGTAGATATTAAAAGCAGTGTTTCTTTCTGACGTAATTAATTACATTACATAAATTGCCCCCCAATTTAAAAATGGACTCGACTCTACTTTAACCCTTTCGTTTTGGGTTATTTAAATGCAATAATAGATATCGGTGACAATTTTAACAGAAAAAAAAAATTAAAACCGACTCGTTTAAAAAAACCGACTTCAACAACTGAAAATTATCAAATAACTAAAAATTTAATTTAGTACACCTCTTATGCAAACCTTTACCTTTAATATTAATAAAATACTATTATTTCTATGTGCTACCTATTGATAGGTTAAGTCAGTGCCAAGCCCTAAGCAAAATTAAACTAAATATTATAAACAGCTTACTTATTGTAGTTATTTAGGTTGTCTGTCCGCTTGGGTTGTTTTGTTCTAGACGAAGCTATCCCGCTTAAAATCACGCGTGGCGAGTGTAGGTACTTTATTACTTTTGGCTTAGCACCGACTTCAAAGCCATCAATATGTAGCTCATAGGTACTATACGCAATAACAGTACAAACATGCACATAGATCATGATGACTAATTCCCTTGCCCTAAGCCCATAGTAGACAGTAGTTATGGGAAAAACTGCCAACGATCAGAAATAGAATAGGGATGTTAAAAATAATCGATTTTTATTTAAATCGATTATTATTTTCTTTTAATCGATTTTTATAGTGATATTAATCGATTTTTAGTAAATCGATTATATAAATTACGTGTATATAAAATAAGACTGGACATTTGTGACTATAATTATTATTTTATTTTTTAAACTTGAAGATTAACGAAAGATTTGTCGTTTAAATTATTTAATTCTCATTATAGGTGTTTTATTTTTAATCTAGTCAAATTTAAAATAGGACTGGATATTTATGGCAATTGACTTATATTTTAGTTTTTGAGACGACAAGTTTGTCATTTTGTTGGGATGTTCATCATTTCTTTTTTATTAAAATAAATAAAACGTCTAATAATACTAAAATTTGTATCAATAATGATATTTGGTTTCCTAACTCCTTCCCTTGAAATTTTAAGGGAACATTGCCTTTGATTTTTAGTTTTGAATTGGTTATTTAATTATTCATATAATTTTATTTATTTTTAATCTGATAAATTGTTAATATGATTCTGTTAGGATTATTATTGGATATTGGAATATGAAAAGCATAAAATAATACAAAAAAAAACATTTTATTCGCAGAAATCGATTATATTTTATTAATTATTATTATAAAAATAGATTTTTAACAAACCGATTAATTTTTAATACAGTAAAATTATTATTTATATTATATAATGATAAATCTATTCTATTCTATTAAACTCACATAGCATTTCGATAAATAACAATTTTATTTTTTTTACTATATAAGTGCTACACTGATGTACCACTCTTCAAAAATACGTGTCGAGTTATTTTGAAAAAGGACGGTATTAACAATAATTAATATAAAGTATCCTAACAATATGAAAACAAATACTTAAGGTGCGTTTTAGAGTGCAAACATACTGGTGCTAGCACCATCTATCGGAAAACACAGGCATACATAGTGTCGCTCTTGACTCTGCGAAATCTATCTCGAACAACGATGATCGCAAGTAGTACTTATTAATTCACCATTATATTATTTGTTGAAGTGATAACTTAGCATCGTTGTGATTTGAAAGTGGATGAAACAAAAAGCGACGGTAAAAAGAGCAGACACATAATGTCAATGATATTTAAAAGTATAGATAGGTAACCTAGACAACATTCGGTGTTTGTAAATGATACACAAACGCAAACATGAATAATTTAGCATTGCAATAGCACACTACATTACGATTACACGT
Organism: Leptidea sinapis; assembly: GCF_905404315.1. NCBI lineage: Eukaryota > Metazoa > Arthropoda > Insecta > Lepidoptera > Pieridae > Leptidea > Leptidea sinapis. The sequence continues at coordinate 11,036,638 of NC_066272.1, forward strand.
CAAAGAAGGATAGTAAATGTAATTATCGCAAGTGAAAAAGAGATAAGTCTAATTTGCTAATTGCTTCGTATTTGCATAGCAAAAACACAGAATCATTCACCAGATATAATTTTTTACCGTACACCGTGTTTTATGTCTGAAATACGATTAATTCATGAGTTCATGTAATAAAAGTTCTAAAGTAGTAAAACTACATTTAAATTAGGTAAATTAGGTGTTATTGATTTAAAAAATAATAATTTATCATTGATTATAATATATAGCCATAATGATGATATAAATTATTTGTACATAAAATAATAAAAGACATACAGACATAACAAAACAAAACCGAAATGTATTAATAATAAGGGTTCCATTTTAACAATTTTACTAACGACGGCTCCCAAAAAGTTTTAAGTTTACAATTATTATTTCTTGTATATTATATTATTTATGAATGTATTTCTATTGAGGGTTTATTACAATAAGATAATAGGAGAAACAGAAAATGATCCATTGATTCTTCTGCAGTTAGCAAGGGATATACCGAAAACTCCTACGCAAGCAGATAGCACTTACTGTCTACGTCCGCTACCTACCCTAAAACTGTTTTTGTAGTTTGAGAGTTCAGCTATACGTACTTGTTGATTAAAAAATATTAAATATCGTATTACATTCACTGCAACAATGCCTTTTTTACATCATTTCCTAAATTGTCTTAAAATATACTACCTCGATCATCCCGCAGCAGACAGGGTAGTTGCGGTATATTCGGAGTATTATCGTACCGTTCCAAATGTGTCGTTGTCGATTTTGCGAGTAGACCTCCTGCTATGTAACGACATACATTCCAAGATTAAGTACTAATAAAATATCAAATAGCCTGCTATTACTAATCTCATTCTATACCACCTTTATTATAAGACTTTGAAAGCCAGAACTTATTATAATCATCATAATATTATTTAAGAAAGACGCTCACTAACTAACAAGAAAACTCAAGTTCCGCAATCAAGCGGTAACGAACGCTATGTATTCTGCCTACGATTTCACTTCTGCTTGATTAATCTATGACACATACTATTTGTCCTTGTCGCGCTGCAGTTGACATCATATTCTCTATCTTGCTCGAACCACCACGTTAATAATTCGAGATTTATTTGTAAATAAGAAAGAAAATCTTGATAAAATACAAATACGACGTTCTTTTATATAATTTCGTATGGTTTGAAATACCTTCACTCTTATATATCTTGAAAACATAGTATTTACATTTTCTTTACACACAGGTTGGCATTTTGGATATTATTGTCACGCCACGAAAACGTTCCGCTTAGCTCGCTTCTATTAGCCGACTAAATGAAATTACGACAATTGTCTGAATTTGTCTGCACCATTTTGCGCGATATATCTACCTCTTTATTGTATATAATTTTATTTTTATAAATCGTCATTAAAAAGATTTAAACTATATCAATTACCATATTATGTTCGGAAAAAGTAGAGCTAGTGGAAAGAACATACAAGAACTCAACGCCCACTTTTTTATATCAGATAGAGTATTCAACCAACTATTTATTAGTATTATTTTATTTATAAAGTTTTATTTAACTTTGACTTTGACTATGATAAGTATCGAATGAACTGATCTATTTAGATTCGGCGGCTTATCAATTCCCCATTTTGATTTTCATTTCCATTTCACTGTCCATTTAAAGCTTTATAGCTATTATGAGATACGAAGGAAGGACGGATGGACTGACAGCGGACACTTAGATCACTTATACGTCTAGAAAGACTATGACAGCTATGAAAACGTCGAAAAAATTGAGTTAATAACTTATTTTTTGAGCCATTCACCCACACTATGAAAATAAGGGACTAGGTGAGCAGGACGTGCAGCTGATGGTAATTGATACGCCCTGCCCATTACAATGCAGTGCCGCTCAGGGTTCTTGAAGAACCCCAAAAATTCTAAGCGGCACTACAACTGCGCAGTAATTTCACTAGCTACGGCGCCCTTCAGACCGAGACACAGTAATGCTTACACATTAATGCTTCACGGCAGAAATAGCCGCCGTTGTGGTACCCACTGGTGTGTGTCATATGTCATGTTCCATAGTGTCACAGAAATCGCGAGTGTAAGACGTAGCTTGTCACGCACACTAAACTATTATTCCTGGCCTTTTTATATCGGTTGTCTCACAGCAAGAGACTCTACCTAGACGTATAAATTATCTAAGAGTGGACACTTATGTGTTCCGGTTGATTATCCTCTGAGTACGAAACGAAATGCTACGAACCGTTAGACATTTGTGGAGCAACGTATTAGTCATGAACAGGAGAGCAAAAACAGTAATTTTTTTTGGTTACGTTACTAGTTTATTATACTTTTACCAGTGATAGGCTCCTTTGCACAGGATGCCGGCTAGGTTTTGGGTATTACAACTATTTCTGCCGTGAACCAGTAATGTGTAAGCGTTATTGTGTTTCGGTCAGAAGGGCGCCGTAGCTGGTGAAATTATTGGGCAAATGAGACTTATTATATTATGGTCTCAAGGTTACGAGCGCAATAATTGTAATGCCACTCAGAATTTTTGGTATTTCCAAGAATCCTAAGCGGCACTGCATTATAATGGACAGGGCGTATCATTTACCATCAGCTGAACGTACTGTTCGTCACGACCTTTACTGTCATAAAAAAAAAACATTGCGTGCGTACAAAGTACACATGTCAGAAGTGAAACCTGCATGGTGCATGAACCTCTAAAAGTGCATATGAATGCCTGGTACGTGTTGCCAGGATAACACATGATTTCAACCTCTATGGAAGACATTCCTACCACCACTAATATATTATATAATAATATGTTCTCCTGGTGTCTATGTAGTAATACGTCGTGCGTATAGCGTCAGAATATATTAAAGGTATACTCGCGCCATACTTAAGACAATCTCTTCATTAACTATGATCGCCTGGTACCAAAACATTGTATTATGCTTCCTATCTCATTATCTCCCATGTTAATATTATGAGTTGACGTGACTGCTCTTTTTACTGTCGCTTTTTCGTTTCATCGACTTTCAAATCACAACGATGATAAAGAAAGTTTTCACTTCAATAGGTTGCATATTTCTGTCTCACTCTTTGCCAGCTTCATCCTACACATTTTTGTATTTGTGTCTCTTACCTGTCGTTTTTTCTGTTGCATCCGGTTTGAAATCACAACGATTCTAAAGAAGTTTCACTTCAAAAATACTTTGATTTGCCTCTTTTGTTATGTTCGATGAAATTATCATTATTTAAAAAGGAAGTATCTACTGTTAACAATCCCCAACGTAACATAAATATCAACATTAGAACCAGTAAGGCTCTCAGTATGGATCAATCGGAATGCAGAATCCAAACGGAAAAAGCGCTATTATGCTTAGAATTCCCATTCGCAAATACCGATCAAATACACCGTTTGTTTGGGGCGATAACAGAAAAGCTATTTGTCGGTCTATGTCAGCGCTCAAATTATTATTGATAACTTTAACCATAGATAATTTATACGTCTAGACTGTAACAGCTGTGAACACGTCAAAAAAAGCGGTCAACTGTTAACCTCTATTTTCAGCAACGCACACTATGAAAAGAAAGTGACTAACTTATCGCGAGTGAAACACGTAGCTTGTCATGCACACTAAACCAAAAATACCTGGCCTGTTGTCATGCATTGCCTAACAGCAGGAGGCTCTATCTAAATGCATAAATTATCTAAGGTAATAAGGGATGAAAACTTATAAATGTAATTAATTTTTATATAATATCTTTGAATTTATAATATTTATTTGCTGGTGATAATAATCATGCGTGTTTTAATAATTTTTAAAAACAAAAAAAAATGTTTACAAATTTTTGAAGCTAACAAACTTTCTCTTCTGGCGTGTAGCCGACATATTTTTAACATACTTTACTATACATTTTCATCCCTTGGGGTACAGGGGCCCCAAGGCTCAATAAGGCTACTGGAAACCCAGGCGCTGACAGCTATTTCGGTCAGCGGATCAGCCTAGCTATCCTACGCGGTAATGCTGCCAGTATTCTTGGTACGCTTCCACGTAATGATAGTTTTAATTTTATGTAGTCATAGTATTGTAAATATAGTTATAAGATTTGTATTGTTTGAATAAATTATAGAATTGTCTTATTTACTTTTCATCAATTAAACAGATCAGGTTAATTAATACCGTCAGTGGCAAACAAACAAACTACAGTTCCTGGATGAATTTTTTGTAGGTACTAACTTATTTTTTAAAAATTATAAGAGCTACTACATATATTAGTACATTTTTATTATGTAACTAGCTGACCCGGCAAACGTTGTTTTGCCATATAAATTTTATTGATCTTTTGCTTGCTAGTTGATAAGAGATGGCGCTAGTTGTATTCATTAGCAACAATCACACTTCTTTTATGTTTTGTATAATTCACACTATAGTTTTATAAATTATAGCCTATTTGTTATTCTAGTGTGTAAGCTATATTATTGTAAAGTTTAATCATAAACTATTCAGTACTTGCTTGCATTACAGTGCTTTACAGAAGTTCAATCTGTCAGAATTTAAACAATCGAAGTTAAAAGTAATTGTGGCCATATATGGCTTATTAAGGAAGAAAAAATTGTGATACTGGTATCCCTCGTAAGTACACACACTCTAGCTTAAAGGTGCTAATATCGCGGCGAGGAGTCTTTCTTTTTTATAGTCGGTGAAGCAAAAATTTAATTTTATATTACTATTATTTAATAAGTACAAAAAGGGCTTAATGGTTTATAATTTGACGCTATGATAATGACGCGCAATTATAAAATGTATTTTTAGTATTTATAATATTTCTACGCAAAAAAACCTCTAAAATCATATCATTTTAGGTTTCGAAACGTAATGCATATGGTTCGAGTAAGAGAGAAAAACTCATGGAACGACTGTAGAGCGTCAACTCTCACACCGCGGACCCCAGACAAATTTATTTCGTTCATTCTTCAAAAGCGACCCAAACGCCATTCAGTAAAAGACACGTCATGGTACGAATTTTAGTAACCATAAGGCGTAGAGACTTGACATTTGGTAAGAATATTCCTTTCACCGAGTAGAGGTCAGCTAAGAACGGATTAATTTACATATTTTTTTTACTTACTCGTGAAAGGCATTTAGTAATTGACGTTTGTGTACTTTGCTGCATCACTTTGCATATGTTGTACCTAATTGAAATGATTTGTAAAATTAATTGGAATACAAGAATCTGTAATATTTAGTTTTGATAAGAGCAACCTTAGAGTTTCTTGCTCGGTCTTCTCTAAGGAAATCTGTCTTCCGAACGAGCTGTAAGAACAATAAATTGACATATTTCAAGTGTAATGCAATTTACCTACGAAATAAATATATTTTTGTATGTTTGATTTTACGAAATTCCACCGCAAGAGTTTTTTTTTAAATATGAACAGAAGCACGTTGGTCGGGTCTGATAGTTCTTTAAAAAGCTTTATAATTTATTGTATTTTCTATTTTTGAAATGAAAACATCTTTATGCGCGCTGTGAACTTTGTTTATGGATATTGTATCAGACTGGGCCGTCACGCTTGGCTATATTACGCTCGACGAGTCGACTTAGGATTCGTCCGGTGATCATGGTTGTATTTCGTATCCTCGGTTTGATGAATCATTTCTTTCGTTTGTTAAGTATGTGTTTTCGAGCATTTATGAGTACGGATTGTCTTTTGCGCAATATTTGATAGAATAACGTGACGATTATCATTTTCATCGATATGTGATAAAATGTTATAGTCAAACATAAAAAATCCGGTGATTGGCCAGTCAAACCACGTCTTAAAAAACTTAAAGTTCAAGACAAAAGCGTGTTTGTAACTTACGACTGATTCTAGAATAGAACGATATCAACAGGCAAACTCTTAAATTTAAAAAGAGCGCAAAAAAGAATGCTGGGAGAGTTTTATGCGCCGCTTCTTCTCTCTCAGAGCGACATTTGTTTACGAAGCGATAGTAGTATTAGAAATGACATCAAATTAACAAATGAATGTAAACATCAATTTTGAGAAATAAATGCCTTAAATCGAAGCAAGAGTCGATCTAAGATGGGTCTAAGATAAGGACTGGTCTCTTATTAAAAAATTAACTGAAAATAAATACGGCGGGAGTGAAGCGAGTCGGAGTTATCCTTCTAACATAGAATATAGATGAAACGTTTCTGAGCTGTCCTGATTTTGAATGTCCGGAACAATATAAAGAAACTGTAGTGTTTCGGTTTGCATAATGATTTAACATTACATTCATATACAAATGATTTAAGTTTTCCTTATTGTTAATCCGCCAATATTTGTTTTTGAAACAATTCGACATGTGTTTCGCCTCTACACGAGGAATCCTTAGGACGTGTTGTCTCGCCAAAATCTGGCACGAGACTGAATCAAATGAGGCGGAAGCCGCTGTTTTATACCCTCGTCCCATGAAATGACGCGCTGTGATTGGTCGGCTGTTGTGACGTATTACCCCCGGAAGAGACACGTAACAAAGGTGATGGGACTAAATTTGTTTGTTCATTCAACAATGTAAACATGTTATTTTTGTGTTTTATTATTTCTAATTGCTCTAACACATTTAAGCGAAATCCTTTTTCACATGTATGTAAAATATAAAAATTATTATTGTTTCCGAGTGAGTGACCTGTATCAATTAAATGTTTCGCGAAGTGTGATTTTTCGGGATGATTATTCCTAAATGCGGCAATATGTTCCTTTAATCTAATTTCGAAATTTCGACCTGTTTGACCTATTATTAACTTAGTTTATAAACGACGGATTTTTCGGAATTATTTAATCGATCTTTGCCATTACATATTCGACTGACATTGTGATTCGTTCGGAAGGACACGTTAATATGGTTTTTCCTAAGTATTTTAGCTATTTTGTCTGATATTGGACCAATATATGTCATTGATTGTCAGAAACAGATTATTTTACTTTTAGTGTTTGACTAAATAGTAAGCTTCTTTCCAGGTTTGTTTGAAAATAAGGAAAATGGAATTCATGTTATGTAGATATTAAAAACTGTATTTCTTTCTGACGGAAATAATTACATTTATTTGAATTTTGTATTAAGAATTAACAGTATATATTTATGTTTTGGATTTCCAGAAAAAGGATGATTTTACGCCCGCTTTTTAAAGAAAAGGTACTCGAACAAAAGAGAGTTCAATCATTAAAATTTGTTTTATGAAAATAAGGCACGAGACGAGCAGGACGTTCAGTTGATGGTAATTGATTCGCCCTGCCAATGATTACAATGCAGTGCCGCTCAGGATTATTGAAAAACCCGAGAGGCACTACAATTGCACTCGCCACCTTGAGACATACGATGTAAAGTCTCATTTGCCCAGTATTTTCACTAGCTACGGCGCCTTTCAGACCGAAACACAATAATGCTTACACATTATTACTGCTTCACGGCAGAAATAGGCACCGTAAGTAACCTTCATTAATTAATAGTAAATTATATTGAAACAAATAAGTATAAACAATTTGTTATTTTTAAAGAAATATCCCTCACTTCTAGGATTAATTAAATTAAATTTGTAACGAAAATTAATGAATGATGTCGGACTCGAACCCGCGGCCTCTCGGATTCCGTCCGAGCGCTCTCCCAGTGAGCCAACCGTTCGAGTGACTTATGGTTCGTAAATCTTGTATGTCCTGTTTAACTTTCAGGTTGTGGCTCTATCTACGGGATCTTCTTAACAGTTGATAGCCTGCTCAACCCAAATAATTGCATATTAGGAAATTGTGTTGAGATGTCGCGCTTTCAAATTTTAACAATTTTATCAACTGATTAAACCCGAGAGGCCGCGGGTTCGCGTCACGCATCGTTCATAAATTTTGGTTACGAACTTGATTTAACAAAATGGTATAATATATGCAATAGTGTGTGTAATTGTGATGTTGCAGATTATTGAGATTTCTTCTTAGCAAGATTTATAGATCCATCAGAGGTCGACACAGACATGATAGCGACATTGACAAATCACTTAGCGGGGGAACCGTGTCAAACTCTAAGAGGGTCGAGTGTTAAACAAACAAGGATATTCAGTATAGAATGAAGTAAACATGCTCCAAGATTTATTATTATTTCAATATATATAAATCCAGTGTCCTGATGTTTGTTTCAAGTGAACTCCTAAACTAATCAACGGATTTAAATGGGGATTACTTCATGGAGTGTTAGTCCAACTGGAGAGATATGATAGTTTTTAGATAGGGACATATTTTCTATGAGAGAATTTATTGCCGCACGGTTTGACAATTCTGCTGTGAAACAAGTTCATTATAAAAACAGGGAGCATATTTTACGAAGTAATTCTTGATTTTATAAGATATTATTGATTAATTCTTAAAAAACAGTATTTTATTTATTATTTACAAAACAATTTCTGTCGGGTCAGCTAGTAATAGATATATGCTATACAATTGGCCATTGATATTAATAATATGTTTAATGTTTATTATTATTGGTAAGTATTTAATGGTTGGGTTAGAACAGTGTTCCCCAACGTGCCCACGCCCAACAGTGGGGCAATAATTTGATAGTTAAGGGAGGAAATTTAAAAATTGATTCGACTCGACTTTAACCCTTTCACTTTGGGTTATTTAAATGCAATACTAGATATCGGTGACAAATTTAACAAACAAAAAATAAACTACGCTTAAAAAACCGACTTCACCAACTATAAATTATCAAATAACTAAAAATTTTATTTAATACACCTCTTATGCAATACTTTACCTTTAATATTAATAAAATACTATTATTTCTATGTGCTACCTATTGATAGGTTAAGTCAGTGCCAAGCCCTAAGCAAAATAAAACTTAATATTATAAACAGCTTACTTATTGTAGTTATTTAGGTTGTCTGTCCGCTTGGGTTGTTTTGTTCTAGACGAAGCTATCCCGCTTAAAATCACGCGTGGCGAGTGTAGGTACTTTATTACTTTTGGCTTAGCACCGACTTCAAAGCCATCAATATGTAGCTCATAGGTACTATACGCAATAACAGTACAAACATGCACATAGATCATGATGACTAATTCCCTTGCCCTAAGCCCATAGTAGACAGTAGTTATGGGAAAAACTGTCAACGATCAGAAATAGAATAGGGATGTTAAAAATAATCGATTTTTATTTAAATCGATTATTATTTTCTTTTAAACGATTTTTATAGTGATATTAATCGATTTTTAGTAAATCGATTATATAAATTACGTGTATATAAAATAGGACTGGATATTTATGGCAATTCTTTTTTTAATTGATTTATATTTTAGTTTTTGAGACGACAAGTCATTTTGTTGGGATGCTCATCATTTCTTTTTTATTAAAATAAATAAAACGTTTAATAATACTAAAATTTGTATCAATAATGATATTTGGTTTCCTAATACCTTACCATGAAATTTTAAGGGAATTTGATTTGTTTTGGACTTTGATTTTTAGTTTCGAATTGGTTATTTTTTTATTCATATAATTTTATTTGATTTTTAATCTGATAAATTGTTAATAATATGATTCTGTTAGGATTATTATTGGATATTGGAATATGAAAACCATGTACCTTTAAATAATACAAAATAATGGATTTTATTCGCATAAATCGATTATATTTTATTATTATAAAAATTGATTTTTAACAAACCGATTAATTTTTAATATATTATAATTGATTTTTATATAATGATTAATCTATTCCATTATTCTCACATCATTTTAATAATTAATATTTTAAATTTACTATATATAAGTGGTACATGGATGTACCACTCTTCAAAAACGTGTGCTATTTCGTTTTAGATGAGAACGGTATTGAGAAAAATTAATATTAAGTATCCTAACAATATGAAAACAAATACTTAAGGTGCGTTTTAGAGTGCATACATACTGGTGCTAGCACCATCTATCGGAAAACACAGGCATACATAGTGTCGCTCTTGACTCTGCGAAATCTATCTCGAACAACGATGATCGCAAGTAGTACTTATTAATTCACCATTATTTTATTTGTTGAAGTGATAACTTAGCATCGTTGTGATTTGAAAGTGGATGAAACAAAAAGCGACGGTAAAAAGAGCAGACACATAATGTCAATGATATTTAAAAGTATAGATAGGTTACCTAGACAACATTCGGTGTTTGTAAATGATACACAAACGCAAACATGAATAATTTAGCATTGCAATAGCACACTACATTACGATTACACGTCAAAGAAGGATAGTAAATACAATTATCGCAAGTGAAAAAGAGATAAGTCTAATTTGCTTATTGCTTCGTATTTGCATAGCAAAAACACAGAAACATTCACCAGATATAATTTTTTACCGTGCACCGTGTTGTATGTCTGAAATACGATTAATTCACGAGTTCATGTAATAAAAGTTATAAAGTAGTAAAACTACATTTAAATTAGGTAAATTAGGTGTTATTGATTTAAAAAATAATAATTTAATATTGATTATAATGTATAGCCATAATGATTATATAAATTATTTGTACATAAAATAATAAAAGACATACAGACATATCAAAACAAAACCGAAATGTATTAACAATAAGGGTTCCATTTTAACAATTTTACTAACGACGGCTCCCAAAAAGTTTTAAGTTTACAATTATTATTTCTTGTATACTATATTATTTATGAATGTATTTCTATTGAGGGTTTATTACAATAAGATAATAGGAGAAACAGAAAATGATCCATTGATTCTTCTGCAGTTAGCAAGGGATATACCGAAAAGGCAGTGTTACTGAAAAAACACCTACGCAAGCAAATAGCACTTACTGTCTACGTCCGCTACCTACCCTAAAACTGTTTTTGTAGTTTGAGAGTTCAGCTATACGTACTTGTTGATTAAAAAATATTAAATATCGTATTACATTCACTGCAACAATGCCTTTTCTACATCATTTCCTAAATTGTCTTAAAATATACTACCTCGATCATCCCGCAGCAGACAGGGTAGTTGCGGTATATTCGGAGTATTATCGTATCGTTCCAAATGTATCGTTGTCGATTTTGCGAGTAGACCTCCTGGTACGTTACATACATTCCAAGATTAAGTACTAATAAAATATCAAATAGCCTGCTATTACTAATCTCATTCTATACCACCTTGATTATAAGACTTTGAAAGCCAGAACTTATTATAATCATCATAATAGTATTTAAGAAAGACTCTCACTAACTAACAAGAAACTCAATTTCCGCAATCAAGCGGTAGCGAACGCTATGTATTCTGCCTACGATTTCACTTCTGCTTGTTTAATCTATGACACATACTATTTGTCCTTGTCGCGCTGCAGTTGACATCATATTCTCTATCTTACTCGAACCACCACGTTAATAATTCGAGATTTATTTGTAAATAAGAAATAAAATCGTGATTAAATACAAATACGACATTCTTTTATATAAGTTCGTATGGTTTGTAATACCTTCACTCTTATATATCTTGAAAACATAGTATTTACATTTTCTTAACACACAGGTTGGCATTTTAGATTATTACTGTCACGCCACGAAAACGTTCCGCTTAGCTCGCGGCTATTAGCCGACTAAATGAAATTACGACAATTGTCTGAATTTGTCTGCACCATTTTGCGCGATATATCTACCTCTTTATTGTATATAATTTTATTTTTATAAATCGTCATTAAAAAGATTTAAACAATATCAATTGAGGTCCGTGGCGAGTCGATCAACGTCTGCAGGGCTCTCTACTCTAAAGGATGGCGAATGTTCGGCCATGTGTTCGGCGAAGATTCGCCAGTCCTGGCGATGCTTCGGAGAAGGCAGCGATGTCGTCATCGGGGTTGTCTTCAGCGTCAAAAGGACTGCTTGGTGGTCGGAGATGAGGTGGTCATCCAGAACGTCTAACGACGGTGCGGCAGCTAGGCCGCACGTGACGGCTATGTCAAGGACGTCTGGCATGTGGGCTGCACAGTACGGGTAGTGCGTCGGGACCTCCGGTCCTAGCACCTGGTAACCGTGGCGATCTGCGTCGTCCAGGAGGCGTCTGCCATCTGGGCTCACGATATTGGAGTTCCACGCCGTGTGTTTCGCGTTGAAGTCGCCCGCGACAATCGTGGGCAGCAGCGAGTCCAACAAGGTGTGGACATCAGCCACTGCGAGTCGGTTCTGCGGCGGCTTGTAGAAAGCGAACACACGGGTGGGCTGATTTTCGATGCAGATCTCCACGCCTAGGGCGTACGACGTCTGCAGTTGAGGTACTGGCAGCAGTTGGTGAATGACGTTCCGACGGACCAAGACTGCTAATCCCCTGTAAGCAGTCCCGATCGGCGAGGCGTGGTCCTCCCGGTAGACGTAGTATCCGGAAACCTTCAACTTGTCTACCGGTCTGAGGTGAGTCTCGCTGATCAGGCCGATGTCCACTCGACGCTGAGAAAGCAAAGTCTTGAAGAGACGGGCTTTTTGTGATGAAAGCCCGTCGGCGTTCCAAAACACGATGCGGAGCTCAGCCATAAAAGGTGCAGAGCTCCGTGATGCAACCCAGGATCAGCGGAATAGGGTCACGCTGCTCCTGGATGGCCATCAGCACATGATTCAATGTGCTGATAACTTTGGTGAGTCGCGGGTCCAGCGGCGTCACTCGCTTCGCCTTCGTCCCCCCTGCGGGGGCGGCGACCACGGTGGGCTTGGACGATTTCGTACTGCGCTCGGTAGGCTGCAGTGCGGCGGGCGCAGCAGCGCGTGTCGCAGTAGGTGGTGCGGCAGGTAGGGTGCCTTGGCGCGCTTGAGCGCGTTTCCCGCGTTTGCGTCGGCGTTTAACCGGTTGCCGTGGCTGGTTGGCGACAGCCATGAGCGAGCCGGGCGCGTCGGCCTCTAATGCGTGGGCAGTGGGAGGATACGCGCGCGCTGTTGAGGCGGTGCGTGCGATGGTGCCCGCCCGGCGGTTGCGCGTCTCTTTGCGGAACACCGGGCAGTTTGCGTTGTTCGCCGTGTGCGCGCCACCGCAGTTGGCGCACGTCGGCGGGTCCTCCCTGGGGCGCTGGCACTCTCGTGCAGGATGGTTGTCCCCACACCGCACACAGGCAATGGGCCGGTGGCAGTTGTGCGAGAAGTGCCAAAACTGCTGGCAGCGATGGCACTGCGCTGGTCCCTTTCTGCCGCGCCACGCCTCGATGGTGATCCCGGGCATACAGAGGAGCTCGTGCACCTCATATATACCCGGGATGAGATTTGGCGTACGCTGGAGTTGCACGAACATCAGACATCCCGGTCTGCCTGGGCGCGCGGGGATCGCGCGCACGTGCTCCGGGACGTATCCGAGCTCACGCAGCTCCGCGTCCACTTGTTTCGCTTGCTCTGTGTTTGCCGGCAGGCCCCGTATTGCTACCTTAGCGCTCCTCTCCGCGGGGAGCGAGTAGCAGTACCAGGAGATTCCAGCGACACTTTCCAGCTGCGTGAGGTAGCGCTGGATGTGGCGGAACTCCTGGTCCGACTTGGGGATGAAGCGGACGCCTTTGCCAAACGGGCGTCCATTAGGTGTGTGGCCGAGTAGCTTTTTGAGCTCCCGGAAATGCGTCGGCCAGTCGGGAAGCACCTCCACAATCAGCGGTGGGTAGCGACTGGTCGCTTTGGTGGTCGGAGTGGCTGAGGTGGTGGCGGCGGTCGCAGCGGTAGCGGTGGCGGAGGCGGCGGATGCGGTGACGTCGCCCGTCGTCGGCGTCTTTTTGGATGCGGTAGTAGCCGCGTATGTTGGGCTTGTCGCGGTCTCCATTGGAGAGCCTGGCGACAGGGTCGGCATACTCGGTGGTGTTCGTGCCGAGGTTTTGTGTTCTCCTCTATGAGGAGGCGAGGGGAAACGCCCCACGGGTATACCAGGCTGCGTGGCGGGATATCGTGGCTGACGTGGGTGAGGCGCTTGCGCGGTATGATTCGCCGTTGCAGGCGTCGCCGTGCGTACGGCAGGAATAGGCGTAGCGGCAGTCGTGGGCATCAGTCGTCGCCTGGGCGTTGCTGGTCGGACGATGGACGGCAACGATTCCATGGATGGAGCCGGTGACGGCGTCAGCGGACTCGCTGCGAAGGTCGCTTCACCGGCTCCCGTTGAAGGACCCGCTTGAGCGGCTTCGGGGCGCCTCGTTGCGCCAGCAGCGAGGGTGGCTTGGCCGGACGCTATCATTGCGTCCAGCCCGGCCTCAAGGCCGGAGATTGCCGACCGCACAAAAACCTTACGTCGAAGTGGGCGCGGTCGAGTCGCGCGTCGCTGTGACATCAGCGGCAGGATTGGTGGTGGCATGCTGTTTTTTTTATATTATTTTTTTTTTGCCTTGCCTTTAGGCGCGGCCAAAGCGGAGGTGCTGGCACGCCAGCACCCCACCGGGCTGGTTCCCGGGGTTTGCCTCAGGAGGCAGACCGGACCCAGACCGGAGGGGGTGTCGTGTTTACCCAGACCACCAACCGTGGCAAAAACAAGATTTCAGTACAAAGTAGCACAGTATTCTGAAACACTATAAGGGCCCGAGCGCCGGTGCGAGTCGCTAGCAGACTCAGCACACGAAGGCAGTCGAGCTCTCTCGGTCGGTATTAACAATAAGTAATATTAAGTATCCTAACAATATGAAAACAAATACTTAAGGTGCGTTTTAGAGTGCAAACATACTGGTGCTAGCACCATCTATGGAAAACACATGCATACATAGTCTCGCTCTTGACTCTGCGAAATCTATCTCGAACAACGATGATCGCAAGTAGTACTTATTAATTCACCATTATATTATTTGTTGAAGTGATAACTTAGCATCGTTGTGATTTGAAAGTGGATGAAACAAAAAGCGACGGTAAAAAGAGCAGACACATAATGTCAATGATATTTAAAAGTATAGATAGGTTACCTAGACAACATTCGGTGTTTGTAAATGATACACAAACGCAAACATGAATAATTTAGCATTGCAATAGCACACTACATTACGATTACACGTCAAAGAAGGATAGTAAATGTAATTATCGCAAGTGAAAAAGAGATAAGTCTAATTTGCTAATTGCTTCGTATTTGCACAGCAAAAACACAGAATCATTCACCAGATATAATTTTTTACCGTACACCGTGTTTTATGTCTGAAATACGATTAATTCATGAGTTCATGTAATAAAAGTTCTAAAGTAGTAAAACTACATTTAAATTGGGTAAATTAGGTGTTATTGATTTAAAAAATAATAATTTACCATTGATTAATATATAGCCATAATGATGATATAAATTATTTGTACATAAAATAATAAATGACATACAGTCATATCAAAACAAAACCGAAATGTATTAATAATAAGGGTTCCATTTTAACAATTTTACTAACGAAAAGTTTCAAGTTTACAATTATTATTTCTTGTATATTATATTATTTATGAATGTATTTCTATTGAGGGTGTATTACAATAAAATAATAGGAGAAACAGAAAATGATCCATTGATTCTTGCAGTTAGCAAGGGATATACCGAAAAGGCAGTGTTACTGAAAAAACTCCTACGCAAGCAGATAGCACTTACTGTCTACGTCCGCTACCTACCCTAAAACTGTTTTTGTAGTTTGAGAGTTCAGCTATACGTACTTGTTGATTAAAAAATATTAAATATCGTATTACATTCACTGCAACAATGCCTTTTCTACATCATTTCCTAAATTGTCTTAAAATATACTACCTCGATCATCCCGCAGCAGACAGGGTAGTTGCGGTATATTCGGAGTATTATCGTATCGTTCCAAATGTGTCGTTGTCGATTTTGCGAGTAGACCTCCTGGTACGTTACATACATTCCAAGATTAAGTACTAATAAAATATCAAATAGCCTGCTATTACTAATCTCATTCTATCCCACCTTTATTATAAGACTTTGAAAGCCAGAACTTATTATAATCACCATAATATTATTTAAGAAAGACGCTCACTAACTAACAAGAAACTCAATTTCCGCAATCAAGCGGTAACGAACGCTATGTATTCTGCCTACGATTTCACCTCTGCTTGATTAATCTATGACACATACTATTTGTCCTTGTCGCGCTGCAGTTGACATCATATTCTCTATCTTGCTCGAACCACCACATTAATAATTCGAGATTTATTTGTAAATAAGAAATAAAATCGTGATAAAATACAAATACGACGTTCTTTTATATCATTTCGTATGGTTTGAAATACCTTCCCTCTTATATATCTTGAAAACATAGTATTTACATTTTCTTTACACACAGGTTGGCATTTTAGATTATTATTGTCACGCCACGAAGACGTTCCGCTTAGCTCGCTGCTATTAGCCGACTAAATGAAATTACTACAATTGTCTGAATTTTTCTGCACCATTTTGCGCCATATATCTACCTCTTTATTGTATATAATTTTATTTTTATAAATCGTCATTAAAAAGATTTAAACAATATCAATTATCATATTATGTTCGGAAAAAGTAGAGCTAGTGGAAAGAACATACAAGAACTCAACGCTCACTTTTTATATCAGATAGAGTATTCAACCAACTATTTATTAGTATTATTTTATTTATAAAGTTTTATTTAACTTTGACTTTGACGATGATAAGTATCGAATGAACTGATCTATTTAGATTCGGCAGCTTATCAATTCTCCATTTTGATTTTGATTTTCATTTCACTGTCCACTTAAAGCTTTCTAGCTATTGAACCTTATGAGATACGAAGGTAGGACGGATGGACTGACAGCGGACACTTAGATCACTTATACGTCTAGAAAGACTATGACAGCTATGAAAACGTCGAAAAGATTGAGTTTATAACTTACCTCTATTTTGAGCCATTCACCCACACTATGAAAATAAGGGACTAGGTGAGCAGGACGATCAGCTGATGGTAATTGATACGGCCTGCCCATTACAATGCAGTGCCGCTCAGGGTTCTTGAAGAACCCCAAAAATTCTAAGCGGCACCACAACTGCGCAGTAATTTCACTAGCTACGGCGTCCTTCATACCGAGACACAATAATGCAACACATTAATGCTTCACGGCAGAAATAGGCGCCGTTGTGGTACCCACTGGTGTGTGTCATATGTCATGTTCCAAAGTGTCATACAAATCGCGAGCGTAAGACGTAGCTTGTCACGCACACTAAACTATTATTACTGGCCTGTTTTTATCGGTTGTCTAACAGCAAGAGACTCTACCTAGACGTTTAAATTATCTAAGAGTGGACACTTATGTGTTCCGGTTGATTATCCTCTGAGTACGAAACGAAATGCTACGAACCGTTAGACATTTGTGGAGCAACGTATTAGTCATGAACAGGAGAGCAAAAACAGTAATTTTTTTTGGTTACGTTACTAGTTTATTATACTTTTACCAGTGATAGGCTCCTTTGCACAGGATGCCGGCTAGGTTATGGGTATTACAACTATTTCTGCCGTGAACCAGTAATGTGTAAGCGTTATTGTGTTTCGGTCAGAAGGGCGCTGTAGCTAGTGAAATTATTGGGCAAATGAGACTTAATATATTATGGTCTCAAGGTGACGAGCACAATAATTGTAATGCCACTCAGAATTTTTGGTATTTTCAAGACTACTGACCGACACTGCATCGTAAAAGGCAGGGCGTATCAATTACCATCAGCTGACCGTCCCTTCCCTGTCCCTTATTGTCATAAAAATAGTTTAATTTGCCTCTTAATCATTATTTAAAAAGGAAGTATCTACTGTTAACAATCTCCAATCTTATTATATATATTTCTATTGTGCGTCTGTTGTAACTGAACTCCTCCTAAACGGCTGGATCGATTTTAATGAAACATTCTGTGTATCCTTCAGGTGGATTCGAGGATGGTTTAGATTCTCAATTCCGTCCATATAATATAATTCTCCTGCTCATGTGTAATGAATGCTCATGTTAGTGAACTCCTCCTAACGTCTGGACCGATTTTTCAAACTTAAGACGTGTGTACAGGACAACGTCTGTCGGGTCCAATAGTGTTATATATAAATATCAACATTAGTACCAGTAAGGCTCTCAGTAAGGATATTGATCAATCGGAATGCTGAATCCAAACGGAAGAAGCGCTATGCTAAGAATTCCCATTCTCAAATACCGATCAAATACGCTGTTTGTTTGGGGCGATGAAAAGAAAATCTATTTGTCGGTTTATGTCAGCGCTCATATTATTATTAATGACTTAAGCCTTTGATAATTTATAATTTTTGAATCTAGATAGACTGTGACAGTTGTTAACACGTCAAAAAATAGCGGTGTATTATTAACCTCTATTTGCAGCTACGCACAGTAAAAGAAAGTGAATAGTGATACGCCCTGCCCATTACTATGCAGTGCCGCTCAGGATTCTTGAAAAATCCAAAAGATCTGGGCGGCACTACAACTGCGCTCGTCACCTTGAGACGTAAGATATTAAGTCTATTTAGCCCAGTAATTTCACTAGCTACGGCGCCCTTCAGGCTGAAACACAGTAATGTTTACACATTACTGCTTCACGGCAGAAAGTTAGGCGCCGTTGTGGTACCCATAATCCAGCCGGCATTCTGTGCAAAGGAGCCTCCCACTGGTAAAACGTAGCGTGACGTAAAAACTGTAAGACGTAGCTTGTCATGCACACTAAAGTAATAAACCTGGCCTGTTATCATGCTTTGACTAACATGAAGAGGCTCTAAGTGTATAAATTATATAGATTAAAATATCTTACGAAAAAATATCCCGGGTGATGTAGAATAGTTAAGATATCGTAAATCAGTTAGAATTGAAATTTGTGAAAGGTTAAGAAATCAAAGTAATTAATTTTTATAAAATTTGTATTTATAATCATTATTTGCTGGTGATAACAATCATTCGTGTTATGTTAAACTGCTCAATCCATTAAATATCTTTTTATAAAAAATACTTCACAAAATTTTTCTTAAAAACTAAAAAAAATGTTAACAAATTTTTGAAGCTAACAAACTTTCACTTCTGGCAAGTAGTCTTACGACTGACATTTTTTTAAACAATATTATCAGACCCACTGCCGACATATTTTTAAAATACTTTACTATTCATTTTCATCCCTTGGGGTACAGTACTTTGTACATTCTTCGCGCCTCTGTGCCCCAAGGCTCAATAATGAAATATGAAATAAAACCCAGTGCTTGGGTTTTATAGTAGATAAAACCCAAGCACTGGGTTTTATTTCAGTCAACGGATCAGCCTTGCTATCCAACGCGATAATTCTGCCAGTATTCTTGGTACGCTTCCACTTAACGAAAGTTTTTAATTTTATGTAGTCATAGTATTGTAAATATAGTTATAAGAATTGTATTGTTTGAATAAATTATAAAATTGTCTTATATACTTTCATCAATTGAACAGATCAGGTCTGCTGATTATGCCAGTATTGCTGTTCAGGATCTCCCTGGTTCGTGATACCGATTTGCTAACAAAGAGTATAGACTATATTGTGAAAAAAAAAGGTATTTATTTCAGTACCAAAAATGGTAATAACATTATTATGGATAATGGTACATATTATAATATGGATGTGACCTTCTATTAAGTAAGGAACACATGTGCCAGAAGGCTACGATAGGGATCAGAAATTAAGTGTATAAAAATATAATATAACAAAAAAAATATTATATCATCAGGATTGTATTTCAAAAACGATCATTGGTAGGTGAATAGGATTTATATTAGGGTAAATAGGTAATAGAATCTTTAATTCATCAATACTACCAACGTACACCTTATTTTATGAGAGTTGAAGATAAAATACATTCATTATGGAAAGGTGAATTTATCCCAAAGCAAAAGTTCATGCTAATACTAACTATAAGCTTTTATATTAAGATTAATGTAGATATTCATTTTGAATAATAACACCATCGCAAGTTCTGATCGGAGTTGCCTAAGTGAGAAAAAGCAAGTGTTAAATGGTTCGATCGAGAGTAGTTACGACGCTACTAAAGTGAGTGACTTCATCTCTCAAGCTGGCGAGAAGTTGAAGTCGGCTTTGCGATGATAATAATAATAATAAATATAGCGGTTTGTGAATGAACTCCCTTAAGTTGACAGTATTCGAACTATATATTCAGTGTTGTAAATCTATAGGTATATAAGAGATCTCTGTATTCACGAATGTGATCTATGGAACCATAAGGCGTAGAGACTTGACATTTGGTAAGAATATTCCTTTCACCGAGTAGAGGTCAGCTAAGAACGGATTCATTTACATATTTTTTTTACTTACTCGTGTAAGGCATTTAATAATTGACGTTTGTGTACTTTGCTGCATCACTTTGCATATGTTGTACCTAATTGAAATTATTTGTAAAATTAATTGGAATACAAGAATCTGTAATATTTAGTTTTGAAAAGAGCAACCTTAGAGGTTCTTGCTCGGTCTTCTCTGAGGAAATCTGTCTTCCGAACGAGCTGTAAGAACAATAAATTGACATATTTCAAGTGTAATGCAATTTACCTACCTACGAAATAAATATATTTTTGAATGTTTGATTTTACGAAATTCCACCGCAAGAGTTTTTTTTATATGAACAGAAGCACGTTTGTCGGGTCTGATAGTTCTTTAAAAAGCTTTATAATTTATTGTATTTTCTATTTTTGAAATGAAAACTTCTTTAAGCGCGCTGTGAACTTTGTTTGTAGATATTGAATGAGACTGGGCCGTCACGTTTGGCTATATTGCGCTCAACGAGTCGACTAAGGATTAGTTCGGTGATCATGGTTGTATTTCGTATCCTCGGTTTGATGAATCATTTCTTTCGTTTGTTAAGTATGTGTTTTCGAGCATTTATGAGTACGGATTGTCTTTTGCGCAATATTTGATAGGATAACATGACAATTATCATTTTCATCGATATGTGATAAAATGTTATAGTCAAATCCGGTGAATGGCCAATCAAACCTCGCCTTACTTAAAGTTGAAGACAAAAGCGTGTTTGAAACTTACGTCTGATTCTAGAATAGAACGATATCAACAGTCAAACTCTTAAATTAAAAAAAAGAATACTGGGAGAGTTTTATGCGCCGCTTCTTCTCTCTCAGAGCGCCATTTCCGAAGCGATAGTAGTATTAGAAATGACATCCAAAATAATATAAACATCAATTAAAAAAGCATTTGATCTAGTTCATAACGATGTGCTGATAAAAAAGTTAGCTGGATTTGGATTCACGCCGCAACTATTAAACTTTATGGCCAGCTATATGGCTGATAGACAGCAGTATGTAAATTATGCTGGACATACATCAAAGCCTTATTTTACCAGATCCGGTGTAATTCAAGGCAGTAAAATGGGTCCATTAGAGTTTATTATGATGGTTAATGATCTTCCTAAGGTAGTTCAGTATGCCAAGTGCTTGCTCCTCGCCGATGTTCTAAAACTTTCGTTACCAATAAACGAAAAGAATGACTGAGAAATTACAAAGTGACATCGACAGGGTTGTAGCCTGGAGTAAAGACAATTTATTGCAGTTTAACATCTCAAAATGTTTAGTTATTACTTTCTCCAAATCTCGTAATCAAACATTGTTTAACTACCACGTAGACGGGGCGCAGATGACCAGGGTATCTGAAGTCAAGGATCTTGGAGTGATTCTCGATGCCAACTTGACGTTTCGTGATCATGTCACTAAGGTTTTTAAGAAAGCTTTTAGGAATCTGGGGTTTATATTACGTATTGCTCGTAGTTTTTCCAATATTAAGGCAATTATTAATTTATATAACGCTTTGGTTAGAAGTCAGTTAGAATGCAACTCCGTTATTTGGGCTCCTCATGAAGCAAAGTACAATATAATGTTAGAGCGGATACAAAATAAATTTATACGGTACCTGTATTTGAGGCTATACGGGGCTTACCCTTTTTATCCGCTTATGTACCCGACATGTTTTTTTTTTATGGAATAGGAGGACAAACGAGCGTACGGATCACCTGGTGTTAAGTGATCACCGCCGCCCACATTCTCTTGCAACACCAGAGGAGTCACAAGAGCGTTGCCGGCCTTTAAGAAAGGTGTACGCGCTTTTTTTGAAGGTACCCATGTCGTATTGTCCCGGAAACACCGCACAAGGAAGCTCATTCCATAGCTTTGTAGTACGAGGGAGAAAGATCCTTGAAAACCGCACTGTAGAGGACCGCCACACATCCAGATGGTGGGGATGAAATCCTAACTTGTGGCGTGTCGTGCGAAGGTGGAATTCGGCGGCAGGAATCAGGTTATACAGCTCTTCGGAACACTCCCCGTGGTAAATACGGTAGAAGACACACAATGAAGCGACGTGTCTACGCAACGCGAAGGGATCCAGCCGTTCACAGAGCACTGAGTCCCCGACAATTCGAGCTGCTCTACGTTGCACGCGGTCAAATGGATCGAGCAGATACTGGGGTGGGCCAGACCAGAGATGACAGCAATAGTCCATGTGTGGCCGGACCTGCGCTTTGTAGAGTGCTAGAATGTGGGCCGGCTTGAAGTATTGCCGTGCTCTATTGATGACGCCCAGCTTCTTCGAAGCCAATTTGGCTTTGCCCTCCAGATGGGCACGGAATTGGCAATCGCTCGAGATTTCGAGACCCAGTAATCCGATACTAGGCGCGGCTTTAAGGATAGTGTTCTCGAAGAGCAGTGATACGACAAATGCGGTTTAATTAATTGGTGGTAAACGCGCAAGCTTGAGTCTTCTGGGGGTTACATTGGACAAGGTTCAATTTACCCCATTCCGCGACCTTCTTGAGAGAGGACTCGATAGAAGACACAAGTTTCTCCCGGCACTGGTCGACGATTTTCCGAGAGAGACCTGCATGGCCCGAGTATACGGCATCACCAGTGCTGTCGTCCGCATAGCAATGTATGTTGGAGGTGTCCAACATATCATTGATATGCAGAAGAAACAGCGTAGGAGATAGCACACAGCCTTGGGGCACTCCAGCATTCACGGGCTTCGGGTTCGAGCAATATCCGTCGACAACGACCTGTATGCTACGCCCAGTGAGGAAGCTGGACGTCCACTTGCACAAGCTCTCGGGAAGCCCAAATGATGGAAGTTTTGAGAGGAGCGCCTTGTGCCATACACGATCAAAGGCCTTCGCTATATCCAGGCTAACTGCCAGGCCTTCCCCCTTGCTTTTAATAGCCGCCGCCCATCTATGTGTTAGGTATACCAGAAGATCACCTGCCGACCGTCCATGGCGAAAGCCGTACTGTCGGTCGTTGATCAACTGGTGACCCTCTAGGTATACTAAAAGCTGGTGGCTAATTATGCTCTCCATGATTTTAGAGAGCAGGGAGGTGATAGCAATAGGCCTGTAGTTCGCCGGATCCGAACTGTTTCCTTTTTTTTGGATCGGATGGACAAGGGCTGACTTCCATGAGTCAGGGCCTTTGGAATAAGAGTGCCGGAATAAACGCGTTAGCACCGGCGTCAACTCAGGGGCACACGTTCTAAGCACGATTGGAGAAATGCCATCCGGCCCACTCGACTTCCTGACGTCCAACTAAAACAGAGCTCGCCTAACAGTTTTCTGTCTGAACTGTACTTCAGGCATAGAGCTCTGACACCGCGGGATGGTCGGCGGTGTATTTCCGTTGTCGTCAAGAGCCGAGTTGGAGGCGAAAAGAGCGCACAGGAGCTCGGCTTTCTCTTTTGCCGTATGGGCCAGGGTGTCATTCCTCATGTGCAACGGCGGCATGGACAGCTGGTTGAAGTTACCAAGACCAGCATTCGACAACGAACAGAACTTGCGTGTTCCGGTCGGGTAACTGGAAAGCTGCTCGCCGATTTTGACGACGTGCTTAGACTTCGCACGGGCGATTTGCCGCTTAAAAAATCTGGAGGCACGGTTATATTTCCTCTTAAGAACTTTGCAGTTCGGATCCTTTGTGCCCAGCGCCGCAACCCAAGTTCGATACGCCTGTTTTTTGCAGTCAGATGCTGCTTTAACTGACGCATCGAACCAGGGCTGTGATCTGCCACCGATCGGTACTACAGAGCTTGGTATAAAAATATCCATGCCCTGCAGTATCACATCGGCTACTGCAACGGCGTAGGCACTAGGGTCATCCGAAGGGAAACAAACCTTGCCCCAAGGGTAGGATGCAAAAAAGGAACGCATCCTATCCCAATCTGCTGACTTGTAGTGCCAAACGCGGCGGGCCGCTGGTGGTCTGCGACGTTGGCGTCGGATAGGCACTACACTCCTGACCAGGCAATAGTCGGACGTTCCGAGAGGGGCGTCGACAAAGACCTGGTAACCATCGGGATGTGTAGTCAGTAGAAGATCTAATAAGGACGGCATGTGGCTATCCACATCCGAGAGCCGCGTTGGCGACTCAACCAATTGGGACAGACCATACGCCAATGCAAAATTATACACAGATCGCCCTGCGTAGTCTGTGGTACGTGATCCAAGCCATTCGGCATTGTGCCCGTTGAAATCACCCAAGACTACGATTTCAGCGGAGGGGATCTGAGCAAGCACGTCATCAAATGCCGCTTGAACGCAGCCCATGAGGTGATCCGTTTCTGCGTTACCAATATGGGACCTGTAGACACACGCATAGATGCGGACGCGGTCCTCTAAATCTACGCGGAGCCAGAGAGTAGACAGGTACCTGGGTACCTGGGTACCTGGGTACCTGTCTACTCTCTGGCTCCGCGTAGATTTAGAGGACCGCGTCCGTCAGGTACTACCCTCAAAATTGCCGAGACGGCGACAGCAGATATCCTCCCTAACGTACACACATACCCCGGCATGAGGCAAAAAATTGTGCTCAATTTTGTACCTGGGGTACGTTAAATATGAGGTATCGCTAGGTCGAGATATCTGCGTCTCCGTAAGAAACACAAGGCCGGCTGCGCCGTCTCAAGGTGGTGGTGGACGGCGTTTAAATTGGAGTGAATTCCCCTGATATTGCAAAAGTCCACGTTGAGCGTGGAGCGGGGTGCCGTGGTGTTTCTGCCTCGTTTGTCCTCGGTCATGCGCGGTTCTGTGCCCACCCCAGAATACGAAGGGCAGCCCGAGCGAGAGTGCTCGGGGAGGGATTCTCCGGCTCTGGTAGAGCCGGTACCCTCCTGGGGTAATATCTCTTTATGGACCGCTCTCATATTTTGTTGGGGGGGTAAGGGATGGCCACTGGTCCTCGACACTAACCTATGCGAAACATAGCGGCACTAGGCCGCTACTTCACGCCAGTATTCTCTGCGAGTGTGATTGTGCTGACGTCATAAGACGGCAGCGTGACTCTCCCACTTCTAAAAAGCCCTTAGTCGCCTCTTACGACACCCATGGGCCTGGGACTCCCCTATTCTTTTTACGCCCCGGGGAAAGTACAGGGCATTCATTTTGGGTATGGTAGGATACAGCGAACTGAGGTAAGAAGGGACCTGGCGTTGATCTCATATCTGTTCAAAGTCCTTAGAGGGAAGGTGCATAATGCGGATATATTCAGTAGACTGTATTTTGTTGTTACGGATAGGTACGTATGGCACCGACGTCGGCCGCCGTTGCTGATGGTGCCGTCCGCGCGCACTAACTTGTTAAGCCAGGCAGCGGTGACGCGTGCCCTTCGTACTATTAATGATTTAGCCTCACAGACGGATCTGTTTTGTTACACTCAGGGTGAATTCACGAGAGTAGCGTTATTTATGATATGTTATAAAATTTAAGGATGTAAAAAGTGAAATATTCTATGTACCTCTATCGCACTGGAATATTCTGTAATGATAGTGTGTATTTTGATTAAATAAAATAAATAAATAAGTAAATAAATTTTGAGAAAGTAAATGCCTCTATGTCTTAAATGGAAGCAAGGGTCGATCTAAGATGAGTTAGGCATAAGGACTGGTCTGTTAGTAAAAAATAAACTGAAAATAAATACGGCGGGAGTGAAGCGACTCGGAGTTATCCTTCTAACATAGAATAAAGATGAAACGTTTCTGAACTGCCCTGATTTGAATGTCCGGATCAATATGTGTCAAACTGTAGTAAGTGTTTCGGTTTGCATAATGATTTAACATTACAATCAAAATCCCACATCTTATAAATCCGAATCAAGGTCAAAATCAATATATTTATTCATTGCAAGGACCAGTAAAAAAATAAGGACTCCGTGTCACCTTACATAACAGTGAGGTACCAAAACAAGCCGGTAAACGTGTAAATACATAGCCCCACGCATACACTTACACCAATACAAGCCGATCGGCCGCCATTATTTGCCATCGTCTGTGACAGATCAGTTTGCGTCGCAATAAAATATTTTAAAAATGCCGTCGTGCGTTGTGAAAAAGTGTAAAAACAATAATATAAAAGTATTTGTGGATATATGATTATTAAAGGGAGAAAAAATTTTGTAACTGGTATACCTCGTAACCACACACACCCTAGCATAAAGGTTGTTCAATTGTGACAATAATCTCGGCGCGGAGTCCTTTTTTTACTAGTCCGTGATTCATTGACGTCATATTTGATTATTTTGAATCGTAATTTTTTTTGGTTTCTTGTAAAAATAAGTGCTAAATTTTAATGTAGTTTGTAAAAATTTTATATTATTCTATAAAATTTAAAAAAAATTAGTGACACTCATAATGTCAATACTAAAAATAGGGATAGGCTTGCTGTTCACGTAGGTCGACTTCAAAAAGTCACAAATCCATTCAGAGGTCTATGTATGCGTTTTATAATAATGTCCCTATTGACATTCAGAACTTACCTTTAAATGAATATAAATCAGTGCTAAAGAAATAGTTGTATACAAAAGAGTACTATAAAATATCTCAATATCTGGACCTAAAGAACCCTTGAGACTGAACTGCTGGACTCTTACATGTCTGTCTCAGTTTGATAAATGTCATTATATAATTTGAATATTATATATAATTTAAATATTAATATTGTTTCTGTTTTTTAATCAATTTTAATAAGAATTATAATAATAATATAATAAAGTATTGCATAATATGTAGATGAACATTGTTTTGTTATTCGGTAGATTTCTCGTCACAGGCATCGTCATGCTCGCTTATATGGCTTTTTTTATATGAGAGGGGGCAAACGGCCAAGAGGCTCACGGGATGGGGAGAGGTGAGGCAACCGCCCATGGACATCCGCAACAACAGGTGTGTCAAGAAATGCGTTGCCGGCCTTTAAGGTGGAAGTATGCTTTTTTCTTGAAGGTCCCTAAGTCGTATCTGTTCGGGAAGACCGCTGCTGGTAGTTGATTCCACAAAGTGGCTGTGCGAGGCAAGAAATTTCGGACAAAACGCGCGGTTGTGGAATGCCAGACGTCTACGTGATGTGGATGGTACTTTGCACGTAATGTCCTATGGTGGAATTCGGCCGCTGGAATCAACCCGAACAGCTCCTCTGAGCTTCTACCGCATTTATCACGGGGAGTGATAAATACGGTAAGAAAGAAGATGCAGAGAGAACCCACATCTCTACGCAATGCTAGAGAATCAAGCCGATCGGAGATGACTTGATCGTCGATGATTCGAGCCGCTCTTCGTTGTATGCGGTAAAGTTGAAGAAACTGCCCCAGGAGCACCCGCCCAGAGGTGAGAACAGTACTCCATGTGAGGCCGAATTTGTGCCTTATAAAGTTGCAGGCAGTGGCTTTTAGTCAATTATTGTCTCGCCTTACTGAGTACACCAAGCTTTTTTGAGGCCAGTTTGGCCTTCTCTTCCAAGTCACCACGGAACTGAACGTCGCTCGATATATCGACGCCAAGTATGCCAATACAGGCTGTGGCAGTTAGAGGAGTGATCTCAAATCGAGGGGATACGACAAAGGGAGACTTTTTAGTGGTGAAGGCACAAACTTGTGTCTTCTTGGGGTTGAATTGGACTAAATTTTGTCGGCCCCATTCCGAGACTTTGCAAAGCATCCGCTTCTCGTCAACGCTATCCCGGGACATGTTGGCACGGCCGGTGTAGGAAGCATACCCTGTGCTGTCGTCTGCATAGCAATGAATATTGCTGATTTGCAGCATATCATTGATATGCAGAAGAAACAGCGTAGGGGATAGCAGCTTGATAGCAGCCTTGCGGGACACCAGCGTTTATGGGTTTTAAGTCGGAGCATGCACCGTTGATAACAACCTTGATGCTCCGATCAGCCAAACAGCTAGTGAGTGCACAACTTCTCCGGAAGCCCATAGGATCACAGCTATAAAATTTCGCCTCTGCTTGTGGCGGCGACGTGGGGTGGGTCGTTCCCTTCCCTAAAATATGGTCGAGGGAAGCGATGGCTGGTCCATGCGTCATGCTCGTGAACGGGTGCTACTCGTGGTGGCTGGATGATCTTGTTACCGGGAGGTCTGCTTGATGTGTTTTTTATTATTATTTTTTCCTTTAAAGTTAAAGTTATTATATATGCCTCTATTTATTTACGGTATGTGCGGATTGAGGCATCTACTATACTCAATAACTCTTGTGTTTATAAGTATTAATTTTCTTTTTTTGACTTACTCGTGTAAGCCTTTCAGTTTTTGACATTTGAGTCTATTTCGCCGTGAAGCAGTAATGTGTAAGAATTACTGTGTTTTGGTCTGAAGGGCGCTGTAGTTAGTGAAATTACTGGGCAAATGAGACTTGACATCTTATGTCTCAAGGTGACGAGCGCAATTGTAGTGCCGCTCAGTATTTTTGGATATTTCAAGAATCCTGAGCGGAACTGCATTGTTATGGGCAGATATCAATTACCATCACCTGAACGTCCTGCTCGTCTCCACCCTTATTTTCATTTAAAAATTATGAATTAATATAAACATTACAAAAGACTAGAAATCACAAATTAAGTGTACAAAAATATAATATTAGAGATAATAATAAAAATTATAACATCAGGATTGTATTTCAGAAGCGATCATTGGTAGGTGAATAGGATTCATATTAGGGTATTTATTATTATTTGAAGAGGGTGGCTATTTCCTAGTCCTAAAAGATTCCTAATACCACTAGTACTAGTACATAGTACTACTAGTTCCACTCATACTAAAGCTCATCGTCAAGCCCTGCCGCCTTTACGAACCGCAGTAGTTCCTTGACGCGATCGTTGCAAACACTATCTGGTGGCACGAAGAAGTCGCCAAAGATTGTGTTACGCTTATGCATTAGTGGGCCGCAGTCGCAGAGTAGATGAATAGGTGTTTCATCATCCTCAAGGCAGAACCTGCAAGCTTTGTTGCTTTTGATGCCGACCACACTGAGGTGCTTGTTTAGACGACAGTGCCCGGTTAGCATCCTAGTGAGTATGCATAGATTTTTCCTGTTCAATGATAGGGCTTCATTCGCATAGCTACTGTTGAATGCCCTTATCAGTGCTCTAGAGTGGTTTAAACCTGAAGAGTTGTTCCAGCGTTAAAGTGCTTCTTGTTTACATTGGTTACTCAGGGTGTGTCGGATGGCGCTCTTGGGCAGTCCACAAATGGGTTCCGGACCATATTGGACTGCTTTAGCCCCAGCTCTTGCGGGCTCATCGGCCATTCCATTGCCTATGATTCCGGCATGCCCTGGGACCCATCTGAGAATCATTCTGTTTTTCATGCCTAATGAATTCAGGCATTCAAAGCAATTATTGACTAACTTAGACGACGTCAAGTCAGCGTCTAAAGCCAACAATGCTGCCTGACTATCAGAGTGAATGTATATGTTATGATTGAAGTAGCCTTTTTGGATATTGGTTTCCACGCATTCCAGGATGGCGTACACCTCTGCTTGAAATATGGAGGTAAAGCTTCCCAGGTTTGTGCTGGATTTAAACCTGGGGCGTTCTCCATAGACCCCACAGCCAACTTCATTTTCCATTTTGGACCCCTCGGTGAACCACATGAGGCTCCCGTCCTTCCACGTGACTTTGTTGTTCATCCAGTCGTCCCTGGAAGGTAGTTCCACGATATAGTGTTTAACAGAGATTAATTGTGGAATCATCTGATCAGGTAACATGCCTTATATGTGGTCTCGCAGAACTGAGTCCTCTAAAGTCCTAAGCGTTTGCGACATCCAGTTACATGAACCCCCCTGGGCGATTGCCCTCAGCATGCTTGCCTTCGCCTCTTGCTGTATGAACAGTGGAAGAGGCGGTAGGTTTAGCATTGCTTCAATGGCCGCACCAGGAGTATACGTCTGGCCCCGGTTACCAACATACAGGCAAGTCTCTGCAGGCTATTTAGTCTGTCTGCAGTTGTTTTCTGGCTGGCTTTGTTCCACCACACAATGGAGGCGTATGTGATTGTTGGTCTCACAATTGCTGTGAATAGCCATAGGAGGATCTTGGGGCGCATTCCCCAATGTCTCCCTACCAGACGTCGACATACACCCAAGGTTGTTTTGGCCTTTTTCACGGCTTTGTCGATGTGAGAATTCCATGTGAGTTTCTGGTTGAATGTGACACCCAGATACTTAACCTCAGCTGAGAATTCTAAAGTGGAGCCGTTCAAGGTGTTAAGTGTCCGTTTCCTCGTGAATGTCACAATAACAGTCTTTCCTGCGTTGACTGACAGTTTGTTGGCTGTACACCACTGTGAGATGGTGTTTAGCGATATAGAGCTTAGTAGGCTTTGGCAGAAACCTCTGAGGATAATAACTAGGTCGTCTGCGTACCCTAGTGCATCAATCCTGAGTTCTGCCAGCTTACTAAGTAGTTCGTCTACTGCTAGTGTCCATAGAAGTGGCGAAAGAACGCCACCTTGTGGGCAACCTCGCGTAGTGTATAGCTCCAGTGATGTCCCATGGAGGAAATTAGAGCTTTGCGATTTGAGAGCATTGATCTTACCCATTTGAGAGTGGTGGAGTCTACATTTTTGTTAATTAGTCCCTTCACTAGCGTGTCTATCGGGGTATTGTCAAAGGCGCCCTCAATGTCTAGAAACGCACGGAGTGCAATCTGTTTGTCTTGTAACGCCTTCTCGACTCTATCCACAAGTTGAAGGGCCGTTTCTGTAGACCTGCCTCTACAGTAGGCGTGCTGAGAACTATGAATGGGCTTTAGGCTTAGAGCATCCTCTCTTATGTGTCTGTCCAAGACTTTCTCAATAACCTTCAGGAGAAAGGAGGTAAGGCTTATGGGTCTGAAGGAGCTTCGCAGGGAGTAGTCCTTTCTGCCTGCCTTAGGTATAAATAGTACTTTAGCCTTAGTCCATTGTTCTGGAAGATAGCCCCAGGCAAAGCTTACCCGGTATATCTTGACTAGTAGCGGTACTAGGATATCCAAGCCTATTTGAAGAAGCGCTGGAAAAATGTTGTCCAGACCGCTTGACTTGTAGGGTTTCAGAGTCTTGATGGCGCACCTTATATCCCGGGGTCTGATTATCTTTGCCGCTCTACGCCAGTCCTCGTCAAGAGGCCGTTGTGTAGGCGTTGCTACAGATGGTTGATGGGTAGCCCCCGGAAAGTGGTGGGCCATCAGTACTCTTACGTTTTCTACCTCGTCGGCTGTAAAAGATTCATCTGGTCTCTTAAGCAGGCCGATT
The DNA here is from genome assembly GCF_905404315.1 of Leptidea sinapis. Lineage (NCBI taxonomy): Eukaryota > Metazoa > Arthropoda > Insecta > Lepidoptera > Pieridae > Leptidea > Leptidea sinapis. The sequence goes on from NC_066272.1 coordinate 11,068,182, forward strand.
TGGCTAGGTTTGTCCTTGGCGAGCAGTTTGTGTACTCGGGCTCCTTGGGGAGTTTAAGATAAATCCTCGCAGAACCTCTTCCAAGATGCTCGTTTGGCCTTCCTAACTTCTCTGTTGTATTCTGTTAGGGCTTCTTTGTAGGGTTCCCATTCTTGGGTCTTTTTAGCCCTGTTAAACAGCCTTCTGGATTTCTTCCTTAGTTTGTTCAAGTTTGAATTCCACCAAGGCACTTTCCTGTTTGAGTGTTGTAAGGAGAGAGGGCAGTTAGCCTCGTAGGCGTCAGTGATTTCATCCGTGGTTACTTTCACTGCCAACTCTAGCTCATCCAGGGTTCTGATGCGCTTAGGGATGTTCTCCAAATTACTCTTGAGTTTCTCTTTGTAGACAGTCCAGTTTGTTTTCTTTGGATCCCTAAACGTATATGTTTGTTTTTCGAGGCAAGCCAAGATCTCAAATGCTATGTGTCGGTGATCCGATAGCGTAATTTCATCAATGACTCGCCAGTTTGATATTCGCCTGGCAATGTTGTAGGTAGCGAAAGTAATATCTAGAACTTCCTGCCTGTTCGAGGTAACGAAGGTTGGCTTATTACCTCTGTTTAGTATCTGTAGGCTGTTAGTGTCTAAGAAATTAAGAAGTTGCTCACCTCTTTGGTTGACGTCGCTGCTTCCCCATGTTGTGTGGTGCGCATTGACGTCGGCCCGACAATCAGTTCGGCGTTGTTGCATCGTGCATACTCGACCACTCTCGCCAATTCTGTTGTCGGGTCTCTTTCTTCATATGGAAGGTACGCCGAGCAAACGATCACCTTGGTGCCTTCCCAACCTTTGAAACAGATGTACACCGCAACAAGGTCGTCGGTGCAGACCTCTGTAACAGGTAAGAAATTAGTGTTCTTATTGAAGACTATGCAAGCCCTGGGTTTTGATCCGCTGGTATTGTTGATTAACTTACCAGCGGTGTTCAGTCCCAATATTTTGCCGGTGTTAACCCACGGCTCTTGTAGTAGGGCAAAGAGGATCTTACTACTCGCGAGGCATTTCTCCATTACTGCAGTTGCAGCTTTGGCGTGGTGGAGGTTTGCCTGGAGTATCCTCGCCCTATTACTGCGGTGCGTCATTGGATCCCACCGGAGGTGGAAGGCTTAGGTCGGTCTGTCTTCTGGTATGGGTGTTTCCGCCCGCGGCCAGAATTAGCCCGACTCTGATCCTTCCCTCCCCTGAGGGGACCTGAGACGTTCCTCGACATCGGCCCTTTGCCCCGGGACGTAGTTGTGGGGGCAGCCGGCTGTTGCGGGGTCCTTGAGATCCCGGATGTTCCCGGTTGCACAGGCCCGCTGGTCTGGATGGGTTGCCGTCCACTCGCTGCTGCGGAACCCTCAGAGACACCCTTGATCTTAAAATTAATCTTTCTAAAACCAAGGGCAGCTCTGCACTCGGACTCTTTCAGAGTCTCCGCGAAGGGATCGTCCAAGGAAAAAGTGACCACTTGGCCTCCCTTGTCCTACCTCGCGTGGAGCACCTTCCAGTGTTCGGTGTTCAGTCCCGCATTTTGCGCTCGGATCAGCTTCAGTGCCTCTTCAACTGTGTCAGCCTCAGTGTTCGGCAGAAAAGTCGTGGCTATGGAGGGTTTGGGCAGTTGTTCCTCCGAAATGCATGAGAGCTCTGCCTCCGGCCACGGCTTCAGATCCTTGACTTTGTCCACAAGCCACTCTCGGCTGAAATCATTTTCACAAGTCACCAGTATCCAGCCAGGCTTGTGGGCAAATCCCAAAAATGTCGGCCCGGTACCTTGTTCAGCCCCGGTGATCAAAGCAAGAAGTGCGCGGCGCACTTTCCGCATTTCGTCCTCGCTCATAGTATGGGTATGTCGAATGCCCACACGTGAGGACCCGGTTACCTCCTTGAAGCTAGGTCTCCCCGAGGTTGACTGAGTGTCATCTAGCCTGGGGACCTTCTTCGGCTGGGTTTTCGGAGAAATCTCCTCTGACCTGCCACGTTTTTCAGCTTTCGCTTCAGGTGGTGGAGGGTTGTGACCTGCTTTCTGTAGGTCATTCCAAGGCATTTTGGCTAACGCCTTGGCTTCCTTTACAGGCATATCCGTTTGAAGAAGCTTTCTGAATCTTTTCCGGGCTGCACCGGACAGCTTCTTTGGCTTCGTCTTTTTTTTCGAGTCTGTTTCCGTAGGCGTTGTGGTTTCCTTAACGGTTGCCAGCTCGCCTGGGATTAGCCTCTCGGCCTTAGGTAAGTTTTCGGTTCCCTTGGGGGCGTCTAGCCGCTCACCCTCGGGTTCCGAGATAGATAGGTTTGCACCTATGTTGGACAAAATCGAATTTAATATATTATTTTCCTCCACTTTGTTGATGAAGTTGGCCACAAAAGTTGAAGTTGGCTTTGCGATGATAATAATAAGAATAAATATAGCGGTTTGAATGAACTCCCTTAAGTTGACAGTATTCGAACTATATATTCAGTGTTGTAAATCTATATTTAATCTCTAATTTTGCCGTTTACTTACTTATGTTACGTTATAATAATTTTCCTTAAATTGATGCTAACAGATTTTATTTTTATTTTTTTTTATATATATAATTTAATTTTCATTGCCAATGTTTATGGTACCAGTTGACTTGGGGGATTATAAATATATAAATATTTAATTCTCGAAGTCTGTGTCTCGGTGTCTAGAGAATACCAGCGTTGAGAAGTAAAATTCTCAACAAAATGCGGACTAGACGCCATTTTGGTTCTGTAATGTCCATAATATTGTTATTAGTAATAAGTTTCTGTATTTTTGAACCAAATTAAACTTTTAATTAGTATTATTAATATTATAAAAAATAAGAAAAATTACAATATTTTTAAAGCAAGCAAGAGTTTCGTAAAGCTGTTTAATGCTTATTACAAACCAGAGTGTTGTGTGCCCGAGATAGATCGCAGTACAAAATGTCGCAAGTTTAACAATTAAGCTGGGTATGACGCCTAAATTATTTACATTTCACAGCAAAGTAAATCACGGAATGAGCAGAAAGTTGTGCAATATAAGTTGACTTGTTTCAACTATCTGCAGGCGAGCTCGCTTCTTTGTTGTTGGTAAATAAAGTCATTTTGTTTGGTCTATTGCATTGAGCTATTAAAGTTATCAGTAAACAAAAACATAAACAATGATTTCATTCATTGAATCTATTAATTCCGTTTTTCATACAATTTGAATTATATTCGTATTAGCAGGTAATTTTACATTGTCGTTGTTTGGTGGTATATTAATTCCTTACATTTCAAATTTATTAAATTCTTCCTTATGTAATTTATACAATTTTCATAAATAGAGTTATCTCTATTTATGAAAATTATATAAATAAAGTATAAGTATTAGTAATTACAGAATTTCAAAAGTATTCAAAATCTTGACTCGGTCAACAATTCTTGAGAATGACTGGTGTGGATGCGTAACACGGTTTCAGCAGCGTTTCACATTGCTAACTGCGATTCCGATTCTACTGTAGAGATTAGAACAGAGAGAAAAAGTAACTCGACGAGAGTAAGTCAAAATATATTCTTACCGGAAATTGCTTATATAACGCAATGAAGTTAGCTTTAAATGGAGGGATATTTTGTTATCGTCGCTTTTTTTGGTACGACCCCCACTATCGATGCAATTTTAAACACGTTATGCACGTTCAAAATTAATCATAAGGATTAAAGTCCCGCGTCGTACGATGTGATGCGGTTGACTGAACATTGGGGATGCTTTGGTTCACGTACATTGAAGCCGTTTTACGGACCGCTGAAGTTACTGAAAAGTATCAATTGCTTGGTTCACTTGTCGAATACAAGCTACAATGGATGCCTGTACTGATAAAAATTTTAGTATATGCAGAGTCTTTTAAAACCCATTTTTAAATAGACATTTACGACTGGCTTAGAAAGTTGAATTGATTCTTTGTGGAGTTGAGCGGGTTGGTTACGTGATGAGAAGTGGAAAACAAACCGCTCAGGGACACAACATTATTGTGTTTCGGTCTGAACGGTGCCGTAGCTAGTGAAATTACTGGGAAAATGAGACTTAACATCTTATGCCTCAAGGCGACGAGCACAATTATAGTAACGCTCAGAGTTATTGGGTTTTTCAAGAATCCTGAGCGGCACTGCATTGTAATGGGTGAGGCGTATCAATTACCATCAGCTGAATGTCCTGCTCTTTTCGTCCCTTATTGTCATAAATAAAACCCCTAAGTCGTATCGGGCCGGCATTACAGTCGGAAATTGATTTTACAAAGTGGCTGTGCGAGGCACAAAATTTCTTGCGGAACGCGCGGTTCTGGAATGCCAAACATCAACATCATGTAGTTGGAATTTCGCATTTTCAAATGTGTAGGGTTGACATTCTGGATAACATTTTCTTTAGGATTCCGTGGACGGAGGGTATCAATGGAAGTTTTATTACTGACTCCTCCTCATTGACGGCTAATGTTTGACAGATATAATTTGGTAGAGTGTGTGCTTCTATTACTGCTATAACAACAAGTAATAATAAGTAAGGTAACAAATATTAACAAGGCAAATACTTATTTATTAATACTACTATGAATGAGTATATATCTGAATATATATAAATCCAGTGTCCTGATGTTTGTTTCCACTGAACTCCTAATGGATTTTAATGGGGATTACTTCATGGAATGCAGTTTAGTCCAACTTGAGAGATAGGATAGTTTTTATTTCGATTTGGGACCCATAATTATTTTTATTTTCAATATTTGTTTTGTATGGACATTTTTTCGATGAGAGAATTTCGTGACGCACGGTTTGACAGTTCCGCTGTGAAACAATTTCATTATAACAGGAGCATTTTTTACGAAATAAATCTTGATATTTTGAAATATTATTGGCAAATTCCTATAAAACTGTATGTTTCACTTTTTATAATCTACAGAACAACGTCTGTCGGGGCAGCTATCTTAATATATATAACTCTCGTGTCACAATGTTTGTCCTCAATGGACTCCTAAACTAATGAACGGATTTTAATGGTGATTACTTCATGGAGTGCAGTTTGGTCCAACTTGATAGATAGGGTAGTTTTTATTTCGATTTGGGACCCATAAATATTTTTATTTTCAATATTTGTTTTGTATGGACATATTTTCTATGAGAGAATTAAGTGACGCACGGTTTGACAGTTCTACTGTGAAACAATTTCATTTTAACAGCAGCATATTTTACGAAATAATAAGATACTAACAGAATTAAGCATCACGAAAACAATTAGTTGTTTATACATTGTTATTATACGATGAAATAAAAATGAATACAAACAATTTGTCGCATGAATTATTTATAGAATATTTTAAGAATCGATACATTAAAAGTTAAATTCGCTTTAAAGAATTACTATGTAGAAAACTTCGCGAGCCCTCTATGACCGGTGTGTTGCTTGTATATATTTTGTATACGTACAATATTCCATTTATTTTATTAGCGTTTCTAGTCAAACTTTTCTTAACTGTAAAATCAGGAACCCTTTATCAATCAAGTTTTTTTTTTTTTTTAATATTAACAAGTGCTGGCTGTCTAGAAGTTTAGAAGCGGTAGAAGTTGAAAACGGCTTCTTTTCAATAGTTTTATTTCGTCATGGTAAGTTTAAACTTGTTGCAGAGCATTAGGCCCTCAAAGATTAGATGGACAGAGTCGTGACGTAAAAATCCTACACTATATCGTCTAGTCCCATTCGCCACGCCCGTATGGTACAAAAAGGAACTTCGTTCCAACATGCATATTTTATAATTGAAACTTGAACTAATTCTTACTGACTATACAAACTTATAAAATTATTAAACTGGTCAAGATATAAGAATATAGAATAAGAGAAAAAGAAATAATAGAATACGTTGGATGTGGGCAGCGTAGGACCGATCGTCGTGGACATCTTTGGAGGAGGCCTTAGTCCAGCAGTGGACGTCTTCCGGCTGATGATGATGCTACAAAGTTAAATAGTTACTGTTTACGTGATAGCATTGTTATGCTAAGGAAAATATTAATTAAATCTATAGAGATCTATAGTATAGATATAATCTTTTTAAATTTTCATCAAAACATATTTATCTTAAACAAAATAGAATTTGTTCTTAACTTGGACCAGGTTTTCAGGTGAGGAAGCGCATTGTCGCTCAGCAGGCAATGGAGAGAGCTACGCTCGGAGTTTTCCTACGAGATCAAACCAGAAATCCGTAGGAGAATCAAAGTCACCGATATATCCCAGGTGGTTGTGAAACTGAAGTGGCAATGGGCAGAGCTTTAAACTTTATTATAATACTCGTAGTTTGATTAAAACCAAAAATTGTATTTCAATACATTGCCGTTTAAATAGTTAATTTGTTTCACAAACTGCTTTAAGTATATCTTGATTCGGCTATTCATTCATTCATTATTCAGCTTCTAAAGTAAAACAATAAAATAGCTGAGAGTAATATTTCTAATGTATACTACAGTTCTTGTTTGAGAAAGATAATAATATTGCTTCTGTCCTATACTAACAATGTAAATCAACAATGAACAAGATATGATCGAGAGTCGGTTATCTCCGATATAATATAATAACATACAAATACTGAATTGAACATTATTGAGACGTATAATTAATTTACCTTCTACTTCTTTCCTGTATTGAAATCAAATCAAATGAAAGTCGCTTTATTCATGTAGGTCAAGGATATGATACTTATGAATGTCAAAAGTTTTCTTCTTCGTTTCTTTTCGGAAAAGGTATATCTTTAATGAGAAGAATTGGCAAGAAACTCATTACCACTCATAAACCAACATTCATAGCTTTATCGTTTTACTAATCATTTCAAATACAATATATTATTATGTTAAGTGATATATTATAAAATTCCTTCAATGCCGAACATGTACCGGAAGACGCAGTGTTGGTAGGCCCCCCACAAGATGGACTATGGACGGAATAGGTTGGATGAGGGCAGCGCAGGACCGATCGTCATGGTGATCTTTGGGGGAGGCATTTGTCCAGCAGTGGACGTCTTCCGGCTGAAATGATCATGATGATGGACTAGGTCACCAGATAACGATAGATAGTATTTCTATATCAGATAATATTTATTAATTTATGCTCTAATACATCATAAAATTATAGATAGAAGCTTTTATTAATATTACCGGCTTCCTATCGTATAAAACATTGTAATCAAATTTAAACTCACTTCCGGGTGTATAGAGCTTAAATTTGAAAAATCAACATATACTCAAATAGATTTTCATTTTCTCTTTTTCAGTCAATCTTTTCTCATATTTCCATATTTCAAAACTAAAATTAATGCTGCATATCGGAACAGAACAAAGTGAACACGTTAATATAATAATAATTAATAATAAACAGTTAAAAGTTTCAAAATTAAAAGTAAATGTGTTCCGGCATTTGGAAGAAAGCAATTTCGCGTTTAATGAAAGCCAAACCTTTTAAAAGAGGCGTAACTTTTCATCTCGTCGGAAGGTTCGTGAAAGTTTCAATTAGTATGCTAAAGGCTTTGTTGGTAGTGAGAATTGAAATAAAATTGCAATATCGGTATAAATTTTGTAATAAATCAAAACAGAAAAACAAATAATGAACAACTTTACAGTTTAGTTATAGTATGTAGATATTGTTTTGAAATATATAAATGATATTCATATACAGTCGTGGTCAACTAATTAGGGACACTGTAGTTTAACCAAATTGTGAATTTATTTTTTATTTTCCAACGAGTCTAAACAAGATTTCATATCCCTTACATGTAAGTATAATTAGTTAATGTGCCCGATTATACAAACAATAACAACTTCCTAAACATTAAAACTCTTTACAGTATAACTGATAGATTATCACAGTGCTATTTGTTCAAAAAATGCTGGCTGGTCATTTAATTAGGGACACTGAGATATTGCGTTCTATTTTCAAAATCTGAATCTCAATATTTTCTTATTTCTTCTCCTATTATTTCGTGGTAGTTTTGGCGGCAATCAAGATTATTAATTTTAAGTTTTGAGAACTATTTTGAAGAAAAATGGGCAAAAATAAAAGTTGCGATGCAACACTACGAAAAATCATCATGAAGTTTGTCGAGCGTGGTTGGTCATACCGAGGGATAGCAGAATATTTAAATTGTAAAAAAACTATGGTGTGCAATGCAGTGCAACAATTCAGGCGTAACAACACAGCTTTAAATGAGCTCAGATAAAAAAGATTGAGAAAAACAACTCTGCAAGAAGAAAGAATGATTACCAGGTTAGCTTAGAAAGATCCATTTTTAGGCTCTGTTTTAATTAAACACGAAGTGTTTGGGGCGGACGAAAGAGCCGCTGTTACAGCAAGAACCGTTAGACGATGTCTGATAGAAGCAGGGATGTTCGAACGAGTGGCTCGCAAAGTACCGTTGTTGAAGAAAGAACATAGAAATGCACGTTTGACGTTTGCACGTAAATATTTACATTGGACCTACGCCCATCGGCAACATGTATTATTCTCTGACGAAGCCAAGGTTAATTTGATTTTTTCAAATGGAAGGAAATACGTACAGCGCCCTGTAAAAGCGGAAATGAATCCAAGATTCACAAAAAAGCAGGTGAAACATGGCGGTGGAAACATTAAAATGTGGGGTTCATTTTCTGGACGTAGAGTGGGACCTGTGAGGAAAGTTCAGGGTAATTTAGACCAACATCAATACAAGGCAATATTAGTGGAAACTATGCTTCCCTACGCTGAGGAACATCTCCCTATTATATGAACGTTTCAGCATGATAACGACCCGAAACATACCACCCGTTCAGTCAAGTCGTTTCATAACAGTCAGTCGGTATCAATGCTAGATTGGCCAGCAAATAGCCCGGACCTCAACCCAATCGAGCACCTTTGGCACGAAAGGCTGCCACTTATCGTACCATATTTTTAGATGAACTTAATGAAGCTTTTCGTGAGGCATGGGCAAACATTCATGTCGAAACATATCAGAAACTGATAATGTCTATGCCACATCGGTGTCTAGCGATAATAACTAACAAAGGTTTTGCTGCTGGGTTATTTTACACGTAATAAAATGGAGTTGTTAAAGAAATTAAAATACTAGAGATTACTAGTTTTGTTTAACTCTATTTTTCATTTTACTTTACTTTCCTTAATTAAATGTCCAGCTACGGAATTATAACTTAAATTGTATACATGGTTAACCTTGGTTATTAAACACTTTTTTCTATTCATTTAATCTTTTATTTACAACCATTTATTGCATAATAGTTGGACCAAACTATGCAAATAATAGTTACTGAGAAATCAATAGGGTTTTATATTTATATGTACATAACCGGTTATTTCTCTTCACTATCTTGAATGTCCCTAATTAGTTGACAACGACTGTATATTACCTATTAATGATTGCGAAACTGAAGTGACAGTGGACAGGGCACATAGTTCGACGGAGCAGTAAAATCCTCGAATGGCGACCACGTACCGGAAGACGTAGTGTTGGTAGGCCCCTCATAGAGAGATACCATAGACAACAGACGCATTGGTATCTGAGCGGCTAATGTAAGGCCAATTGGCTCTCGTCCCGTAACAAAACTGTCACCAGGCGGGCACCTGCACAGTTCGTTCGCAAAACGCAATACGCATATGATACCCAATATATTAGTCGTTACTTATTATAAATGCATAATAAAATCGAATATACCGAACACATGCTTAAGTAATTTTAATTTTGAATTTATTCATTATCATAACAATCTTATGATTTAAAAACAAGTTTAGAGAATTTTAAAATTAAACCAGATTTTGCAATAAAGTTTAGAACAAAGTTACCGGAGGAATAAGTATTTAAAGAAAAGGGCGCGTAAAACACACAATAACAATTTTAAATCTTTTATAACGTAAATACAAAACTCTGATTTTAAACTACGTGTAAACTACGCAATTGATAGGAAGGGAAGATTTGTATTATGCTCTAATAGCAATCTAATAGGCTTATGTACAGTTTCCATCTGGTAAATTATAATTAGTGTATCTATTTAAATCCAATTGAGTTAACTTTTATTTAGTGTTAATTCCGCCAATATTTGTCTTCAAACAATTCGACACGTGTTTCGCTTCTACACGAGGCATCCTCAGGACGTGTTGTCTCGCCAAAATCTGGCACGAGACTGGGTCAGTCAGTCAACACGTGTCGAATTGTTTAAAGACAAATATTGGCGGAATTAACACTAAAGAAAACTCAAATCATTTGGATAATTATGGATTTCCGCAAAGTAACGCCTACTTCAATAAATTATCTATGTAAATATTGGATGCGAAGACACAAAACTTATCGGGTCACATTTTTTTTATGAAAGTTAGGGACGAGACGAGCAGGATGTTCAGATGATGGTAATTGATACTCTGCCCATTACAATGCAGTGCCGCTCAGAATTCTTAAAAAAAAACAAAAATTCTGAGCTGAACTAGACCGGTAAAGTTTTTGTAATAGCTTAGTGTCTTTACAAGGAAGTATTGGCAGCGGTCAATATATTATTAAAATCTTAGGATATACAGCTCACACATATAACAGATGTTTATTACCGCAATGTTCTGCAGTGGTGGCAGCTACTGGTGGGTTCCAGTGGTAGTAGACCCAACCAACCAACAAGACGATAATTTTCTGATCAGACTCCAAGGGGAATAGAATCCACAATTCATCGGCAGATGATGTTTATAATAATTATAATACTAGAAATAAGGGATTGCTTGTAACTAATTCTAGTAGGCTTCAAAAGATATATAATAGCTTTAAGGGTAAATGTATACACTTTTATAATAAAGTCCCAGTCGCTGCTCAGGCATTATCTATATGTAGATAAATTTATATATTTAACTAAATAATGGCTCTGTCGTAAATCCTACTACTCCACAGCTGAATATCTAAGTGATCCGATTTTTTTATTGCGGTGACAGTACACTATTGTATATTTGATTAAAAAGAGCGCAAAAAAAGGAATGCTGGGAGAGTTTCTTGCGCCGCTTCTTCTGTCTCAGAGCGCTATTTGTTTCCGAAGCGGTAGTAGTGTCTAGTATATAAGAAATGACATAAAAAAGAATTCTTAAGGAATTAATTTTGAGAAAATAAATGCCTTTTATGCCTTTTGATGTTTTGATAAGTGACGTTAGTAATAGGTCTATGATGCCAATTATCAGATAAGAATTTTAGATGTTATAAACTACGATAAAATAGACACAAGCCTATTGGAAAAGGATAATTAAAACGTTTATTGGAGCTACGGACGAGTTCGTTCAACACTTTCATGTTTTCACTCGAATAAAACGCTGAAATTTCACTGCACATTTCATGAGAGCACTTTCAGCATTTAAAATTTTTTTTATACTATATTTAGCTTTATTGTGTTTATCATAATAGTTAATAAACGTTAGATCAATTTTTACCAGTGGGAGGCTCCTTTGCACAAGCACGGCAATACTTCAAGCTGGCCCACATACTAGCGCTCTACAAAGCGCAGGTCCGGCCACACATGGAGTATTGCTGTCATCTCTGGTCTGGCGCACCCCAGTATCAGCTCGATCCTGTTTCCGGGACAATACGACTTGGGTACCTTCAAAAAAGCGCGTACACCTTCCTTAAAGGCCGGCAACGCTCCTGTGATTCCTCTGGTGTTGCAAGAGATTGTGGGCGGCGGTGATCACTTAACAACAGGTGACCCGTACGCTCGTTTGTCGTCCTATTCCGTAAAAAAAAAAGATGCTGGCTAGATTATGTGTACCACAACGGCGCCTATTTCTGGCACGAAGCAGTGTGTAAACATTACTGTGTTTCAGTCTGAAGGGCGCCATAGCTAGTGAAATTACTGGGCAAATGAGACTTAACATCTATCGTCTCAAGGTGACGAGCACAACTGTAGTAGTAATGGGCTTGGCGTATCAATTACCATCAGCTGAACGTCCTGCTCGTCTCGTCTCTTAATGTCATAAAAAAAATTGAGGTGTGTAGATAGTACTTTGTACATTCTCCGCGTCTCTGGGCTACACGGGCAGTGTTATTTTAATTATAATTTTATTTAAATAGTTAACATATTTAAAATCAGATTAAACATTACAAACAGAACAATAATAAGTGGTACAAGTGTTCGTAAATCTTATTCCTACAGTAATCTTGTTTACACAACACAATCAACCCACTGACACACGACACGACACGCGTGTGACGCACATTACTTACACGTCATGAACAGCTTTAGCGGCAAAATGTACATTAATTACATGAGTTTTGTTTATTTTACACTAGCTGACCCGACACACGCTGTTAGCCAATAAAATAAAAGTGTGTGTGTACTTATGTATGTACGAAAGAAGTTCTACTTCTTTGGCCTAACAAAACAAAAATCCTTGAAATTATTAATTTTCGTGCTATGTTACGTTTGCAGAAAGAACAATATTGCAAAAATCTTGCAACAAAGGCTTTGATAATTAATTATTAAATAACGAATACGGCTGTACGGGCTTGAACCCTTTGCATATACTAATAATGGACGAAGAAACAAAAAAAAAATGTCGCAAACGTCAGTAAATAGGAAAAAATTAGGAACCAACTTCACCCTGTTACTTTTGTGTTACAGTGATCTTAAAATTTTATCATCATTTTTTCATAACGCGCCTTAAGAAGTATAACTTCAAAAATGATGTAAGTATTCTGGGATATTGTAGTCTAAAGCCATCGGAAATGTGTTAAAAATGAAACAAATACGTATTTCTGAGTGATTTTATAATATGCAGAAATAAAATGATAAAAATTAATATCGTATTTGTGTAAACAGCTTTTGTATTACCGCTCTACAACGGCCATGACTAGACATGAATGGACTCGAACCCGCGACCTCTCGCGTTCCTTGCAAGCGCTCTTTTCAACTGAGCCAACCGTTCGAGTGACGTATCGTTTATAAAATCTTGTATGCTTTGTTCCACTCTGAATGAAGCCACAACCTGAGATTCCCGCATCGTTCATAAAATTTTGTTTTTACTTTTATTTGTGTAATTAATCCCAGAAGTGAGGGTTATCACTTTAAAAACATAATAAATTAATTTCCGGGATACATAAATCTCGTAATTTAAACAGATTCATACAAGCAAATCTACTAACAATAATCCTACTTTGAATGAAATGAATGAAAATGAAAAAAAAAACAACATTGCGTGCGTACAAAGTACACATGTCAGAAGTGAAACCTGCATTGTGCATGAACCTCTAAACTGCATATGAATTCCTGGTACGTGTTGCTAGGATGACACATGATTTCAACCGCTATGAAAGACATTCCTATCACCACTAATATATGTTATAATATGTTCTTCTGGTGTCTATGTAGTAATACGTCGTGCGCTTGGAGACAGAATATACTAAGGTATACTCGCGCCATACTTAAGACAATCTCTTCTTTAACTATGATCGCCTGGTACCAAAACATTGTATTATGTTTCCTATCTCATCATCCCATGTTAATTATTATGAATTGATGTGACTGCTCTTTTTACTGTCGCTTTTTCGTTTTATTGACTTTCAAATCACAACGATGATAAAGAAGTGTTCACTTCAATAGTATGCAAATTTCTGTCTCATTCTTTGCCGGCTTCATCCTACACATTTTTGTATTTGTGTCACTTACCTGTCGTTTTTTCCGTTGCATCCGGTTTGAAATCACAACGATTCTAAAGAAGTTTCACTTCAAAAATTATTTACGTAAACTTACAAAAATATGGTTCAAATAAAAATGGTTTAAATTGAATTTAATGATATAAACTCGAATAGCAATTCAATCAAGTTTTAACTTTCAATCAATTTATATCGTAGGTCCTTCAACCACTCGGTCAACAAATATAGTTAGCCACGATGGACGTTGAGGTCAGACAATATGGGGAAGGACAACACAGCCGTGTTTGCTGACTAGATTGGATGCGTCGCTTGTCACACACATTACTGAATACAAATTGTGCTAATTTCCACCGCACTACGTCGCACAACCGCATACAGCTAAATGAGCGTCTCTAATACTATAACTAGTTGTTTATCATCTTATATATAAAATTCTCGTGTCACAATGTTCGTTCCCGTACTCCTCCGAAACGGCTTGACCGATTCTCATGAAATTTTGTGAGCATATTGTACTCAATACTATACCTACTGGTCTGAGAATCGGCCAACATCTATTTTTCATACCCCTAAATGTTAAGGGTAGTCCACACGATTTTTTTTTAATGTTTTTGACATTTTTTTTTAAATTTGTTTGATTATGAGAGAGCATTAAAAAATACATACAACTTCAAATTTTCACCCATCTACGATCAACATTTACTTTTGTATCGCGATTTTAATATCGGCAATACAACGTTTGCTGGGTCACCTAGCATTTAATTATTGACAGTTGGCGATTATTTCTAGTATGACTTATTGACATTAAGAATTAGAAATCAGGGCAAACGGGCAATTGTTGTATGTTCATAGGCACATAAGTGAATTTGCCAGAAACTGTCATAACTATAATGTTAACATCAGGAACAGACATAAACTTATGATGCCTACTACTCGGCTAAGTGGAGTTATTAAGTCTTTTGTGGGGCGATGTATATGCTTTTACAACAAGATCCCAGAAAATATTCAAAACAAAAGTATTACGTTATTCAAAGGAATTGTTAAAAACGTTTGTCTGGTAAAGGTTACTATAATATAAATGACTTTCTTAATGATACTACAGATTGGGAGTGGAGCAACCGCCCTCAGGCTAATGCCAATGCAAAGTAATTTTTGTAAACGTATTTTTTCTATGAAAAAAAAAGGCCCGCTGAGTTTGTTGCGCCCGTTCTTCTCATGTCTGAGGCATTAATGTTGGAATGGGTGGTAGTTTTGGGTTTTTGACTTTCAATAAGTGATGTCACATCCTATTTTGAATAAAAATAATTGAATTTGAATTTGAATGGGGCAACTGATCGAAAGTCAAAACCAGCAGTCCATCTCCACACAAGAGTACAAGAGCCTTTATTTATTTATCAAATATTTGCGAGATTTAAAACTTATATAATAGATTATATACAATACAATCCTACTTAGGATCTAGCCCTAAGTCACAATTAGCCAAAATTCTTTTAGCTGATCGTACGTCAGAGCAGAATAGGTCAATATTATCCAAGTGTTTTAATTTACTGAAAATATTTCAAGTGCAAATACATAAGCTCTGTAATTTGATCGGCTACGCGGGACACTGAGAAGGTTTCTTTTCTGACAGTGCTAGTATGGTATATATAGACTAATTTTGGAAAGGAGGTGTCCATATCTCCTTGATTAATTTTAGATAGAGCTATCATCATCAATAACGAGAAGTTACCGATGTTTCTACGCAATGAGAGACCACTCTCACCAAATAGATGTAAACGATTACAACGGTTTTCATAACATGTATCAGGTATTTTAAACTTATAGCAAAAGTATTTGGTAAATTTACTTACGTTGAATATTTTTTATTTTTTTTTGTATTTATTGTAGTAAGGGTTCCAGACTTGACTAGAATATTCAAGGTGACTGCGGACGTAGGAGCAGTAAAGAAAGTTTGATGATAATGACATGATTGGTCATAATTCGGGCTCCTGTAATTCCGCTGGTGTTGAAAGATAGAAGGGACGGCGGTAATCAGTTTCCGTCAGGATCGTTTTCCCTTCAGTATTTAAGAACAATTACTGCGATTGTAAATATCCTCCTTTTTTGAACATTACTATATTTAATATTATAAGGTGATTTATTGGCAACATATTTATTTATAACTATAGCTAGAAAATGCTATGATTACATTAGTAAAACTACTAGCAGAATTTCCGCATTGGATAGGTTGATCTGTTGACCGAAGTAGCTGCCGGCAGGCTTCCAGTAGCAATATTGAGGCCCGTAGAAAATACTTTGAACATTCTTAATGCTTCTAGGCACCGCGAGACCCCTCCGTACAAGTCATCAGACCCGAAACGGTACAAAGATGTAGGACCACCCAGCGGCCTTACTATTATTACTATATTACGGCACGTTTGGGAAATATTTATAATAGTGAATTTTTACAGTGAAAATATTTGATAAATCTCCCTCTGCTAAATTGTGAAGTGATATCTATGTAAATAATATATGAATTTTTTGGAGTTATTTATGTTTTTGCCAAAAAAATCTAAACCAAAATTTGATATTAAACGGAAATTATGTTAAATTTTGTAGTAGGTGTTAAACTTTAAACCGGCTTATACCCAGTTACTATAGACAACTAGCTAAAAGCTTCTACAAAATGATTATTTATCGAAAATGAAAGAACAAAGGTATTATGAAAAAAAATAGTTAAAACAAAAAAACACACTTGGTTGAAAAGAAAATGGTTGAAATTTAAAATGAACATATTGATGTTCATTTTCCTGCCTTATCGATGATAGATGAAATAAATAAATAGAAATAAATTAACAAAAATATTATTTTACAAATTGAAAAATTGAATGATTTTATCAAATTAACATTTAATCATCGGTCCTTAAAAATCTACGAAATTTGAACGAAATCTGGCCGTTTAAAGTGGGTCAAATCACTCCCCAAATGAGTTTGTTACAAACAAACATACATACAGATAAAGCTAATAAAAAGCGTGTAAAAATAAAAATTTACGGATATCAGAAAACTTGTAAAGAATGATAAAGTTGCTATTCTCAGCACTAACTCGATCAAAAAACTTCCACTGAATTGCTAATGAATGAACTTTCCAAGTGTATCTATTGATTCAGAGATAAAGATCACTCTTTTTACCCGACTTCAAAAGAGGAGGAGGTTCTCAATTCGTCGGTATGTTTTTTTTTTATGTTTGTAACTCTTGACTGGGTGAACCGATTTTGATAATTCTTTTTTTATTTGAAAGCTGGTGCTTCCCGTGTGGTCCCATTGTAATTTGGTCCGGATCTGACTATGACATCCATGAGAAAACCATAAAAGTCTTAAATTGCTATACATACGTATAAGTCGTATAATACGTAAGTCGGTGTCATCCAAGATAGGTTTGTTACTACATACATAGTTATAGGTGAGATGTGCTTGAGTCGCGAGGAGGCGAGAGGCGAGAGCGGGTCGCGGCGGAAGGATACCGATTTCAAAAATAACAATAATGGTAACTTGAATTAGATTTATTAATTAGATTGTATGAAAATACGCAATTATTTTAATACTTTTTAGTGCATATTATACTCGTATCTATTGTTTTGGAATAGGGTTTTTGATGTCGGTTGTTTTTTTGTTAATTTTTTTTTAATAAGAAAATATTATAGTAAACTTAACAAGACAAAAATAACAATGAGGCTTAAAGCAATATGCATTTGTAAAAAAAAACTGTTATTCCGAGTTTACAAGCATACCGTTAAATTTAATGCTTATGCACTATAATACATACATAAGTCGAATGTATTGAATTTGATTTCATTATACATGTACAAGTGACTATTCCGTATCTGATCTATTGCAGAGCAGTGCAGCAGAAATATTACGAATTTTGTTCATGAGAAAAATGTAGGAACTGTTAGTGAAATACTTGGAACACAACCTTACCGCGAAACGTTGATAGTGGTTGAAATATTCAAAGAATTTATCAACTTGTATAAATGTATTTTGTACGTTCATAAAAAAAATTCAGTTATCCGCTGACGAGTTTCCGTCTCACGGCTTCTAGCACTTGAGCACTTGAGAGCTGAAGCAATATAACAAAAATGGCAGAAATATATTAATTGCATCAATTTAATCAGTTTTTTAGTTTTTTTTTTTCATGTTTTCTACAGCTTATGAATCTATGTTCTTATTTTAATTTATAATTTGTCATTTTGAAGCATCATTATAGTTAAATCCACGTTTATAAATGCTCGAAGGAAAATATTTACAAACTTGGCTTTATAATTAGATATTTCAAGTTTCAGGCCGATTATAATCAAAATTGTTACTATTATACACTGGCCTGCAAAAGTAAGTATCACACTTTTCAAATTAAATTTTTTTCTTAACTATAGAAGATAGAGATTTAAGATTAAAAACGTTTTGTTGCAAATTTTATAGGCTTTAATTCTTAGAAACTAAAATTATACATTAGTAACATTTTTAACTTAAAAAAGATAAAACAATGAAAATAGACATTTTTAGGTTAGTGTAAAAGAAATCAACTAAAATGAATTACATGTTATTTAATTTTTAATAACTGGTATTGCCTCCTCGAGCTCTGATTACAGCTTCGAGCCGATTTGGCATACTGAACACTAGGTTTCGGAGCCGATGTTGGGGAATATTCTCCCATTTTTCTACCAGGGCCTGCTTTAGTGCCCTGAAGGTAGTAGGTGGTTGTCTGCGATTAGCCTCCCAAGCTCATCCCAGGCGTGTTCAATCGGGTTGAGATCAGGACTTCTTGATGGCCAAGCCATCACGCTGATACCGACCTCCTGAATATACTCTTGTACGATATGAGCCGTGTGTGGCCGGGGATTATCATGCATCAGCATCGATCCATCACCCATATTTGCTAAATACGGCCCTGCATACTCATTGAGAATCTCTTGAGCATATCTTTGCCCAGTGAGGGTGCCATTTTCTATGGCTACTAGCTCTGTGCGACCTTCTGAAGATATGCCAGCCCATACATGTACACTGCCTCCACCGTATTGGACTCTTTCTAAGATGCAGGATTGAAGGTATCACTCACCAGGTCGTCTGTAAACACTTCGCCTTCCATCAGAAGTGTAAAGGGAGAATCGAGACTCATCTGCAAACAAAATTCTAGACCATTCTTCTTCATCCCACTGCATGTGTTCACGGGCGTATCGCAGTCTCGCTACTCGATGCTGTCTCTCGAGTTTTGGGCCACTCGCTGGTCTTCGGGGTTTCAAATTAGCTTCAACAAGTCTTCTTCTCACTGTTCTGTCACTAAGTGTCACTGTCGGAAGTAGCTGTTGCTGGACTTCAACTGCATTTTGGTGGCGATTTCTTAACACAGTGGAAATAATATAACGACCTTCTCGGGCACTGGTACACCTGGGTCTGCCATTACAAGGTCTCCTCAGATGGTGTCCAGCCTCTTCGTACCTTCGCTTTACCTTCTGGACCGTTCGTACCGTCACACTCACCATCCTTGCAGTGCGATGCATACTGATGCCTAGTGCCAGAAAACACATGATCCTAGCACATCGTTCAACTGAAAGAGGCATGATAAATAAATGTTATGTGCTTTTTAGCATAAATTTTTAAAACAAGACCCATCGATCTTGAAAAAAATTTAAAACAGAAAGAAAAATGTGAATGGTAAAATTGTAATTCGGAAACGTCCACTTTGAAAAAGGAATGTTTTGTTTTTGAAGTTTTTTTTCAGCCAATTCTTAAAAGAAGGTTACCGACTATAAAGTTTTTATGTACAAAATTAAATTTTCTTCGGAGTCCTTTTTATTTCGAAAGTATATCTTGTGAACTTAAAACGTTATCCCAATTTTAAAAGTGTGATACTTACTTTTGAAGGCCAGTGTAGTATCCTTAAGTTCATTAGAAACACAGGTCGTGGTGGAAAGTTATAAAAGTTAACCTCATTTGTTGGACATTCATTTTTAGGATTCCGTAGGCAAATAGCAAAAAACATAACCCTTATAGATTCATCATGTCTGTCTGTCCGTCCGTATCTCACAGCGACTATGCTCCGAAACTTTAAGAAATATAACGTTGAAACTTGGTAAATAGATGTATTATGTAAATCGCATTAAGATTTTCCCATATAAATAGAAAATAAGCAATAAATTTGAGGGTTCCCCATACTTAGAACTGAAACTCTAATTTTTTTTTCACAAACCCATACACGTACCTCTCTATGTTTCTAATAGAGGTTTCTAATATAATTTTTTTCTAAACTGAATAGTTTGCGCGAGAGGCACTTCTAAAGTAGTAAAATATGTCCCCCCCCCCCCCTGTAACTTCTAAAATAAGAGAATGATAGAACTAAAAAAAATATATGATATACATTACCATGCAAAATTCCACCGGAAATGGTTTGAACGAGATCTAGTAAGTAGTTTTTTTAACTAGAACTATTACATTCTGTTACTTGCTGCTACGGAACCCTTCATGGGCGAGTCCGACTCGCACTTGGCCGTTTTTTTTATTTAAACACTTAAAGGATCAACTTGAGCCAGTTTTGTTTCCACTGCCTTGCTTATTGCTTCAAAATTAATGAATACATACATAAAAATATCAAGAATATTCAGTCAATTCGCTACGAATCCGCATCGATTGGGCTGAGCTATTGAAGCATTAACTGCGAAACGCAATATTTTATCGTTCAGCGATACTAAGGATTTATTACCTGACAGAATATTTGGATGGTTTAAATAAATTATGTTTGCTATTCTGGTATATAACTGTAATATTATAATGTAAAAAGCCATTTTATTGCTGTTATATTTCGTAACGTATTTTTCCATATTACAAGAAATTTTAATCGGCAATAAATCCTGTCGAAATTCAGTCATTTTTACAACGTTTTAATCCTTTTAATAATAATTTTATTAAAATATAAGTTACCACAAATACAATTTTATGAACGACGCGAGACTCGAACCCGCGACCTCTCGCGTTCCGTGCGAGAACGGTGTATTTAATCTCATGAGGGTTATCACTTT
This sequence comes from Leptidea sinapis, assembly GCF_905404315.1. NCBI lineage: Eukaryota > Metazoa > Arthropoda > Insecta > Lepidoptera > Pieridae > Leptidea > Leptidea sinapis. The sequence goes on from NC_066272.1 coordinate 11,088,906, forward strand.
AAAAACATAACAAATTGATTAAATATGTGTTATTTAAAAAAATACCAGAAAAATTTAAGTATGTGTTTATTTCAATATTTAATTCTTTAATGTAGAACTTACCGGAAGGGAAGTTAAATTGACAAAATCGTAATTGTTCTAAATATAGTTATAAGATTTGTTTTATATATTTGTTTGCAAATTATATTTCATTATTTTTACAATGTGTTAAAAATTTTAGGAACGATATATATCTTTTAAAATAAAATAAAAAAACCAAGAATACCACTGTTTGCAATATAAGTTGAGAGAAACATATTTGTAAAATGAAACCGGAAGTTCTTTGTATACTTTTTTCATAAACTTGTGCTAAGCGTCCAGTGTTAGCACTATGATAAAACTTTCGAGGGCCAAGGGGCGTGTTACATATAAAAACTTTTTTAATCTGTTATTTTCAGCCGGTGAATTCTTAAATATTCCTTTATATTCGGCATAAACATTCACTTTGAAATTCAATGGAACAGTTTTTGTTCGAATATATTTTCCGAATAAATACTTTATCATTATTTAAATGTTTTCAGATATACGTACCTTTTTAATTTGATAATTACCTTTGAAGTGCTTTCAATTTGTTATTTTTAAGTCTAATCTAATCTACCTCACTTCCGGGATTAAATTTATGGACGATGATGAAAGTAACCCACGCCTATCGGGATACGCTCCAGCGCTCAGGACACTGTCTGAGTGACGCATGATTCACAGATTTTTTGGTAAATTAGTATTTATGTTTGTTATATCCATTTAAATTTCAATGAAATGCTCATATTATGGAAGAGTTTTAGCTAATTGTCTTTGTTGTGTTTAAGGTTTCACACTGCTAAAAATGTCGAATAAACATAGAAATTAGTAATAATTGAAGCTTTAATTGTAGGATTTTTTTTAATTTTCTGTTCCATAGTTTATTTATTTATTTAAAACATCACAAAATCCACAGAACTTAAAATAGGTTATAATAATACTATTTTGTAGGAGTTACATCTAATAATGGATTTACAATATTTATAAAAAGACATGATATTTGTGCGTGTGGGGTTTGGTGAGAGTGCGCGTGTGTGTGTGTGTGCATGTGTGTGTGTGTGTGTGTTTGTGAATTACTCTAAATTTAACCTTCCTTTAGATTTTTACTAACACTCCTTTTAAAGCAGCCTTTACTGTTATTAAAAAGTTCAGTACTGTTGAATTGCTTATTATAGTTGCATAGAGTGCGACAGATTACCGAATTTTCATAATAATTAGTAGTACCCAATTTCGATGTAGGGACAATTTTTTTATGTTAGAGAGGGCAATCAGGCAGGTGGGAACACGTTCAAGTGTGAACATTAACATGAATGAGGTGGCTAAGAGATGTGTTGTCTGTCGGCCGCTGAAGAGAGTGGAGCTAAATATTTAGGAAAGCCGTTTTGATAGTCCGTTATATTTTGAAAATAAGGGATGAGACGAGCAGTACGTTTAGCTGATGGTAGTTGATACGAGATAATAATATAATTATCTTTATTTTCAATATTTGTCTTGTATGGACATATTTTCTATGAGAAAATTTATTGACGCACGGTTTGACAGTTCTCGCTGTGAGACCATTTCATTATAACAACAGGGAATTTTACGAAATAGTCCTTGATGTTATAGAATATTATTGACAAATTTATACAAAACAGTATTTTATTTATTATATAGGAAAATAATAACGTCTGTCGGGTCAGCTAGTTGAATATAAGACCTACTAACCAGACCAACTTCCTTAGCTTAAGAAAAAAAAAATTGTATTTTTTTTAATATTTTGAGAGTCAGAATTCTGGAATGATTGATGAATTATTTTCTATGTTATTTAACTTTTAGGAATTGAGTTATTTACAAGATTGGTGAAGCCATTATCAAAGTACAAAACTAAACTTATCATAATTTTAGGTAAAACAAAATAAAGTGAACCTACAGATTAATACAGTTTGTTTAGATTACATAATACATATTACACAACACGATGTTTACCCTAAGTCCAATTAGAAGGGGAATAAGTAAGAAAAATATATTTATTTCCCGGAGCCTCTATTTGTGTAATATCGCTGTGGGAACACAATATTTTTTTGATATCATTATTAACGGAGCAGCTCCGGAAATTTGGTTTCTGTTGAGTTCAGGCGTGTCTTGTTGAATGAAATATTAGGATCGTTATGTGAGATTTATTATAAGGGTTAAATAATGTAAGTTTGAAGTGGAAGTTATTTTAATTAATTTTTATATTTACAATACTATGATTATATTAAATTAAAACTATAATTACGGGAAAGCGTACTAAGAATACTGGCAGAATTTCCATATTGGATAGCTCGGCTGATCCGTCGACCGTTAAAGCTGCCAGCACTTGGGTTTCCAGCAGCCCTATTGAGGTGAGAAGATAGTGCTTTGTTCTTTTGGACCTTTTGCCTCTTGGACCCACGGGCCAAGTGTCTCGACACTAAGCGTTACAAAGATGTAAGGCTCACTGAGACCGTCATATTTGTGACATTCGCTGTCTTCGGCAGTTGAAGCAGCAGCCCCAGCACTAACATAGATCATGAGAAGAAGCCAGAGTGTGGACGCAATTCGTGTCCTACACCAGCGCCCTACCCCATGCCCAAGCCACCAGGATCATTCCATCGGGACGCTTGCCATCGCGGCGGGTATATTAGGAACGGCGAATGTCCTGCGGATGCTGGCGTGACGACGGCATATCCTGTCAAAATCGGCAGGGTACGGCTTGCCGATTTCTACTTTCTTCTAGTCTAAGCCAACATTGAAGTAACGTTCGACTTGATTTATTTATTTGGAGAGGATGGCTATTTGTCTAGTCCTAATAACTATAATTATATAAATTTATAGCTCGTCTTTAACCCTGCCGCATTTTCTTCTTGACGCGAGTATTACAAACAGCACCTGGGAGCAGGGTGTAGTCGTCTAGGATGGTGTTATGATTATGCATTAGTGGGATCGCTGAGGAGATGAAGAGGCGTTTGATTAACCTCAAGACAACATCTGCAGATTTTTTTGATTCCGACCACACTGAGGTACTTGTTTAGGCGACAGTGCCCAGTTAGCATCCTGGTAAGTATGTATACATTTTTCCTGTTTAATGATAGGGATTCATTCGCGTTTCTATTGTTGAATGCCTTTATCAGTGCTTTGGAATGGTTGAAACCTCTTTAGGTGCTCCAGTGTTTAAGTGCTTCTTGTTGACACTGGTTCCTCAGGGTGTGAGGAATGGCAGTCTTAGGTAGTCCATAAATAGGTTCCGGACCATATTGGACAGCTTTAGCTCATGCCCTGGGATCCATCTGAGAACCACTCTGTTCTTTACGCTTAATGTGTTTAGGCGCCGTCAAGTCAGCGTCAAAAGCCAACAATGCTGCCTGACTGTCAGAGTGAATGTATATGTTTTGGTTCTAAAATGCAGTATACCTTTTCTTGAGCTAAACTCTCCAGGTTTGTGCTAGATTTAAACCTAGGGCGATCATAGACCACACAACCAACTTCAATTTTTATTTTGGACCCATCAGTGACTCTTAAGAGACTCCCGTCCTTCCACGAGACTTTGTTGTTCATCCAGACATCTCTAGAAGGTCGTTCCACATTATAATGTTTGACAGTTGTTTATTGTGGAGTCATTTGATTAGGTGTCATACTTAATATTATGTGGTCTCGCAAAACTGAGTCTTCGAAAGTCAGAAGCCTTTGCGGTATCCAGTTAGATGACCCCCTCTGGGCGATTGCACTCATCATGCTCGCCTTCGCCTCATGCTGTATGAACAGTGGAAGAGGCGGTAGGCTTATCATCACCTCTATGACCGCACCAGTAGTAGACGTCATAGCCCAGGAGCCAAAGTCTCTGCAGGCTGTTTCACGTATCTGCAGTTGTTTTCTGGCAGGCTTACAGCAAATACTAGAAGCACCACTAGATGGGGTTACAGCAAATTAACATAACTAATAACTAACGTAACTATCCTATTATTATTTCATTGCATCTGATCTCCACATATTAAAATATCAAGTATCTCTGCGTTATTATCAAATAATATTGTATTTCTACACAAACAAAGGTTCCGGGAAGCAAATATATTTTTGTTCCTTGGTCTTCTTTCGATCATATATAAGGTAAAGTTATGTTGTAAAGGTACCTTAAAGGCTTGCCTGTAATCTAATTTTATTTGAAATTTTGTGAAGTATCTGAATTATGACACAAATCCGAATATATTTTATTTTAAACATTGGCCTCTGAATAATTTGCGGTGAAAACCCGCGTCAACGCGCAATATAGAGTGATAAAGATTACACAAAATCTATGTATGGCGGATTTGAAAAGGTCTCGCTTATTATGAGGTTGTAGTGTGTATTAGCTTTATACATATATGCACACACTTATCGCTCCTAACAGTATATTATAAGCTCTTATAGAGCATAGTAAAGGGGCTTATAATCTCAGTCAGACTTTTCATTTAACACCTCCAACAACACATGGTGACCCTGTCAGTGCTGTCTGTTTTTTTTTGGGGAGTAGTAAAATACATTTACGTATTGAATATCTCAAAAACTGGGCCCATATATCCATGGAATTAAATGAACTTGTATAGATTCAGAGATTGAGATAATTGTATAATAATAAATAAATATTTTTTTTTCTCACCTCACTTTTAGTCCCTGGTACGAGGAAGAAAAGTGGCCGATTCTCTCCCGGCAAGATGACTTTTGTCCCTCGTACCATGGACTAAAAGCGAGCTTGTCATCCAGGGGAAAAAATCGTATACGTAAGATAAGTAGGACATTACCACCCGCGATAGTACGAATATTTCGCGGGTGAGAATGACCTACTTTTCTCCGTAAGTGCGTAATATATTATTATAACCTCATGTGCCAGTATTTTGTATGGCGTATTGTGTTAATATAATTCGTGAACAATGCGGCTAACAGTTGTCGGGATTATATATAATCTGAGTTCCGGGACCGAATCCCATACAATGTCACATAGAGAGCCAACAAATTGGCTGGTTACAACAATATATTGTTCCATGTTAATGCAAAATTAAATATTTGACCTTGTTTACGAAAATATTGTTTACTTTGCAATGTTGCCGTTAAATTTATGTGATTATGACTGTCAAATAGGTTTAATATATTTTAATCCAATAATTTTTTCTGAAATAAGAAAGTTCACATTACTCGAAACAGACTGATAAAATTAATAATCAATTGTATTGTGGTATAAGCCACGCTTAAACATATAATGCATTTGTTAAAAAACTGAAATTCTGTCATTGTAAACGAAAAGTTAGATTGCATATAAAAAGTGTAACGTATTAAATTTACTTATTACGTTACATACGAAAACACTGGAATTTCATGTTATATGCATGCATGCTACTTCTGGCTACTGCATGGCAATGTATGTAGCCATATTCCCTCACCAAGTTCTGATCCTTATGGTTTACTTTGCATGGTCTAATAGCTTTCAGATAGATTCACTTAAATTATCTTAAATAAAAGCAATCTATTAATACGCGTAAAAGAATACGCATTGACAGAACGCTGCGCCAGCGCCAAAATCACGCCGATCTGAAGAGGAACGGAAAGGATATTTGGAATTTTTATCATGAGAAGAAAAGCAGCTATAACTATTAGCAAAATATTCGCGGTCAAAGAATCTGGCATTAATTTTTATTTGTAACTTGAAATATATTTAAAGATGTTAAAGATGTACAAAATCATTCCTGTTGAAATTCATATTTCCCGCGTTTGAATTCTTTTATCAAGCATCTTATATATTACGTATATAATTTTGCGTTTATTAGATTCTAATAAATCTTTGAGAGCAAAATTCAAAGAAATTAACATCTTGACTGTTGCTTCTCAATATATTCTTGATAATGTAATGTATGCTCATAGGCACATAAGTGAATTTGATAGAAACTGTCATAACCATAATGTTAACACCAAGAACAGACATAAGCTTATAATGCAGTAGGTTAAGTCGAGTTAGTAAGTCTTTTGTGGGGTGATGTATATGCTTTTACAACAAGATCCCAGAAAATGTTCTAAACAAAAGTATAACCTTATTCAAAAGTGTTGGGGAGTAGTTTCCAGCAGAATAAACCATATGATTTAATATTTTCGTTTTATTTTCTTCCTTTTACATGTTTTCTACTTATTTTCTATTTTTCACAAAACACCAATTTTTAATTACGTAGATCGAGCCTTTTTCTACATTATTTCAACTGTCATCTGTGACACTTAACTTTTTAATTCCATAGACTACGCTTACTAATTTTCATTCTCTATGTTTTGGAGATAAACATTGGTACCTCAACATTCTCCCTTAATGTGTGATTACTAAAACAGTACTACAAAACAAAATTATATACTAACTAAACTTTCTAATATAACCTCTCATACTAATTTCAAACTTACATTTTACATACAACACTTAAATCTGAAATACTCTAAGTTCAATAAACTTATAACTCTTACTTATTACACATTAACACTTTCACTTACAAACTTGACTTACACTGCAATACTAACTTTAGTTAACCATATTTTTTTTTATTTATTTATTTATTCTAAGCACTTTATGATAGACCCATACATTTTACAAAATAGTTTTGTTGAATTTTAGGCAAAGGTTTTGGTTATATATCAGCAAGTTGATACTTAGTTGACACATATCTTACTATTATAACACCTGACTCCACTTTCTCTTTAATAAAGTTATACTTTACATCAATATGTTTTAACCTCTTTTGATCTGGATTCTTAATAGTTTTGATACAGCTATGATTATCCTCAAAAATAGTAACATTTTCTATTATAATATTCAAATCTTTTAACAACTTAATAAGCCAACATGCTTCCATTGATGCTTCACAAAGTGATATTAATTCTGACTCAGTAGTGCTTAAGGCAACAGTGCTTTGTTTTCTCGACTTCCAGATAACAGTATTATTAAACAATTTAAATAAATATCCAGATGTGGACTTCCTATCAACAATGTCTCTACCAAAATCTGCATCTGCATATCCTACCAATATACCATTTGAAACATTATTATCTTTCTTAAAACATAATGAATAATCAACAGTCTGCTTAATGTATCTTAAAACTCTCTTAATAGATTTATACAACTTTTCACAAGGTTTTGATTGAAAGCGACTCAAGTAACAAACTGAACTTGCAATATCAGGCCTTGAACCAATCATAGCATACATTAAAGAACCAATAAGTGATCTACATTTATGTTCCAAACTAAAGTCAATCTCAGAGTTATCAATTTCTAAAATAAAATTTTGATCCATTGGTGTGTCACAACCTTTACAATCAGTCATACTCCATTTGTCTAATACACTTTTCAAATAATCTGTTTGGTTTATAAAAATGTCTCTATCTACCTTTTCAATTGAAATACCTAAATAGTTCAAAACGTTGTTAGTCATGTCCTTCATTCTGTATTTCTCAGATAAGCATGTCTTTAATCTATTTATTTCTTTACTGTCCAGTCCAAATATTAATAAGTCATCTACATATAATGATAAATATATGTCACCCTTAGAAAACAAACAATAGTCTTTTTGAGATCTTTGAAAACCGTTAGTCTGTATAGTTTCATTAAAATGCTCATACCAGTACTTAGGTGATTTCTTCAAGCCATAAAGTGATTTAGTTAATTTCAATACATATCCTTCTCTAATATTTACTCCCTCCGGTGATTTGATATAAACATTTTCATCAAGGCGACCATATAAGAATGCTCCCTTAACATCCATCTGGTGAATCTCATAATTCTTTTGGGCCGAAACTGATAGTAATATCCTTAATGTTTGTACCTTCAAAACAAGTGAATATACATCATCTATAACGTCCTTTTGTTGAAATCCTCGAACAACAAGACGTGCTTTACATATCTTATTTTCTCCTACATATTTCTTTGTGAATATCCATTTACTATCCAAAAGTTTATGATTATTTTTCTCAGGGACTTCTTTCTATGTCTGAGTTTCTTCTAAACATCTATTTCTTCTTTAATCGCTTTTAACCATTCTCTTTTATCTTTCCTGTTATGTATTTCTTCAAAACTTTGTGCTGCATCTTGATTACTAGCCAATAATGCATATAAAACTTCTGTATCATCATCAAAATCTAGAACATAGTTTTCATGCCATTTTGGTTTAGTTATTTTCCTGTTACTTCTCCCTGTTTTTAAGCTTTCTGTCTGTTCTCCCTTTTTCTGAGCTTTCTTCTCTTTCTTCCATTTTTCTTCATTTACCTCTTCAACTTCAACCTCTTGTCTTACTTCTTGACTCTGTTCAGCTTTCTCATTGTCTTCATATAATTCTTCACTCCTTGAATAATATTCATCGCACTCTTCATTAGGCTGGTCTTTATATGATCTATATTTTACTATATTGTCTGTATTTTCTTTATTCTCCTTATTCATTGGTTTCTCATCAAATACTACATTTCTTGCTCTTGCTACAATAACTTTACCTGTCTTTTCATCATACAATTTGTATCCAGCAGTTCCATATCCGATAAAAACCATTTTCTTACTTGTATTATCCAGTTTCTTCCTTAGTTCTTTAGGTACATGGTTATAAGCCGTGCAGTCAAAAATCCGCATGTTAGATACATTAGGTTTTCTTCCTTCCCAAAGCTCTGATGGAGTTACGTCTTTTCCAATAGTAGGACTTCTGTTAGTAACGTATGCTGCAAACAAAACTGCATAATCCCAAAATTCTTTACCTAATTGCGAGTCCATCAAAACAGTTTTAGCCTTTTCTATTAGTGTTCGATTCATTCGTTCTGCGACTGCATTCATTTGTGCTTTATACGGTACTGTATATTGTAATTGAATACCTTTACTATCACAAAAGCTCTGAAATTCCCTTGAAATATACTCCTTACCATTATCCGATCGCAATTTTAAAATATTTTTCTCAAAATAGTTAGTTACAAAGTGATAATATGATTTAAATTTTTCAAATACCTGATCTTTTCTATGCACCATATAAACCATTACAAAATAAGTATAATCGTCAATGAATGTCACAAAATATCTATGTCCTTCCATACTAACAGGTGTTATAGGTCCACATACTATGAACGTATACGTAACGAACGAACGAACGAACACATACGTAACGTATGAACTAATTCTAATGGTTAAGTAGCTCTTCGTCCTGGTTTATTAAAACGTAATTAAGTCATTTTCCCTAAATCACACGGTTCACATATTCTGTCATTATTGTCACAATACAAGTCGTCCATTCCAATAATGAGTCCTTTTTTAGAAAGTAGTGTCTAGTTTTTCATTCCTAAATGTGCAAAACGTCTATGCCATAATTGTAATACCTGTTTATTTCTGTCATCTACTAAATTGCAATCATTTTTAAAAATATTCATCTTTATGTTATACAAAGATCCTTCATTGTTACCAATCATTATAAGATAATTATAATTATAGATTCTTACTTTCCTGTTACAAAATTCAACTCTAAATCCACTGTTTTCAATTTTAGAAACTGACAATAAAGTCTTTCTCAAATCGGGTACATAATAAACATTTCTTATAGTAACTTCCTGACAATTATTACCAACATAAGTTACAGCTCGAATATTGCCTACACCAATCGCTTTTAGAGTAATGCCGTTCTTGCTTTCTGATTCGCTATTTATGTTTGCTCTCTTCTCTTCCTCTCGCGCGGAGTCTATCCTTTACAGTACTTAACGTTAGGTTTGGTAGCGACTCCAGTGCAGCTACAATCATGTATCCTCTGGCATATATCCTTCTGGCATAGATAACAACAGCGTGTTGATTTTTTCTTCTTCTGACAATGTACTCCCTGCATCTCGCAGTTGGTTGAATACCATATTTAGTTTTACAAAATGTTCACTCATAGTACAAGCTCCTTCTATAAACTTTATTTCCGACAGTTGTCTTCTTAGAATAATATTTTACTTCGTATACCTTTCTTCATGAATGAGTCCTCTAGTTTCTTCATCATGTTATATGCCATGTTTTCATCTTGTATATAATCTAGGTGACTATCCGCCACTGCACTCACGATGATGTTCTGTGCTTTCGCCTCCGTCTTTGTATTTTCCGGTATGCTAGCAAAACTCGATTTTTCGATGGCATCCAAACATTCATGTTCTTTGAGTAGTTTGCATATTCTGAACCGCCATATAGCAAAGTCTTCGCCGGCAAACTGTTTTATTTTCGTTATTTCTGTCGTCGTATTGTTAGAAGCCATTTTTATCACGTTTTTTTCCTCACTTTAATCTTCGATCATCACAGCGAACCACGCTCTGCTACCACTGTTGGGGAGTAGTTTCCAGCAGAATAAAACATATAATTTAATATTTTCGTTTTATTTTCTTCCTTTTACATGTTTTCTCCTTATTTTCTATTTTTCACAAAACACCAATTTTTAATTACGTAGATGGAGCCTTATTCTACATTATGTCAACTGTCATCATTCCATAGACTACGCTTACTAATTTTCATTCTCTATGTTTTGGAGATAAACATTGGTACCTCAACAAAAAGAATCGTTTAAAAACGTTTGTGTGGTAAAGGTTGCTATAACATAAATGACTTTCTTAATGATACCACAGATTGGGAGTGGAGCAACCGCCCTCAGGCTAATGCCAATGCAAAGTAATCTTTGTAAACATATTTTTTCGATGTAAAAAAAAGCCCGCTGAGTTTGTTGCGCCCGTTCTTCTTAGGTCTGAGGCATTCGTTTTGGAATGGGTGGTAGTTTTTGACTTTCAATAAGTGATGTCACATCCTATTTTGCATAAAAATATTTGAATTTGAATTTATTTCAACATTGAATTAAAGATATAATTATAAGGATGTAAGAACATAGTACATAACTGATTGAAACTAAATTTCAATCACAACTCGCTTGTGTGATGCATTTAACTCCAAGCGTGAGTGAAGCTTGGTTTAATAACGTTCTAATTATATTGTGGAAATTGGGAACGCTATCAGCTAGGCGAGGCCGTATTGAAAATTCGAAGCCTCACAGGCTAATAGCTCATATTAGTTGGGAGATTAAGTATGATTAGGCTTCAAATTTAATATCGCACTTATATCAACGAAGTAAAGCTTGTAAATTGGAATGCATAAGGTAATCATTAAAATTATTTATTCGTTTCAATACTATATTATGTTGTTACATTCATATTTAATTTTCTACGCTCAGATGATGCATACGCAGAAATTAAATGGTTTGCAACTTTATACATTCTCTCGGACTCTATATTTACAATAAAATTAATAAATTTCTTAACATATATCCACTCAATTCAGATTTTTGCAACGAAAAAGTATCTGAACACCTTCATAGCCTTACATATGACGAAACTGAACAGGTAATGTAGAAAGCAAATATACAAATATATTATTACTTGCTATTTTACTTTATCAATCATTTATTCAAACAAAACAAATATTATACCAAAAATACTGGCAGCATTTGCTGTATAGCACGGCTGATAAGTTGACTGAAACAGCAGCCTGCGCTTGGGTTGCCCTATGGAGGCGAGAAGATAGTACTTTGTACATTCTCCGCGCCTCTGGGCCCCACGGGTCAAGTTTCGCTACACTAAACGGCACAAAGATGTAAGACTTATTGAGACCGACATATTTGCGACGTTTGCAGTCTTCGGCAGTCGAAGCAGCAGCCCTAGCACCATCTGATGTAACTACTGTTACTATTTTTGTTTAGTCATAAAACGGTATCTCAGTAATCTACTGACACACCCCCTCACCATCTCATTCACCTATCATTACTAAGTGAGGATCAGACCACATAACACTATCACACAATATTCGTGTAAATCATATTTATTAGAATAAATGCAATCATTTAAGTAAATTATTTATTGTGATTCGAGGGGATTGGCTCTGTAAGCTGAAATACAGGTTCTTCCTAGTTCGGCTTCCGCTGCCTAAATTTTTATGTAAATACTTAACTATGCTTATTGCATTTATTTGTTATTAATTAGAATAAGTACTTTTTGTAAAACAAATAAATAATTATAAATATTAGGTCTTTAAAGCTGCCTTCATGCTTGTTAGAAGCTGACAGAAGCTGACTGAAGATTATTCGATGTAACTCATCTACAACCTTAGCATTGTTGAATCTGTGCTTGTGAGTAATTACCGGCTTATCCCCTATTATTGGTTTCAGAAATCGCCTTTACTTCCTTCAAGGGATTACTGATAAATATAGCCAGACTGGTGTGATTATGTTCGTTTGCGTTTATTTACTTTGTTGCAAATATCTTATAAGAATCGCACTTTATTTTGTATTTTTTTGTTTTATATTTATCATGTAATGTTTACTCCACAGGGTCTATCTGAGACGCATATTGAACTCTGTATGAGCGAGCCCCTTCTGTTGAAGCACGACTATGGTGTTAACAATGTCGCGTAGCAACGCTTCGACGTATATGACGAGAGTTGTCAAACGTCATATCGTGCAGCAACGTAGATGACGAGAGTTGTCAAACTTCAAGACATTGATAATTTCAACAGCTCCGTCAGCAATACTCGTAGCTTTAGCGTAAAAGTGTTTATCTACACCCATGCTTTAAATCCTCTATTAAAGATTCTGAAACAGTTAGCTTATTGCCAACATTAAAACACCCAATGTCGTAATAACCATTACATCATCCAAACGAGTGTTGATTACAACACTCGTTTGAACACTCGTTTGAAGCGTTGTTACACAACATTAGTTGTACTGAATTTCATAACAACACTCCTTGGTTTTTTTTTCGATCCTTTCATGCACAAAGAGTTTCAACAAACAGACACATTATTATTGCTCGATGCGTGGTATCTGTATGAATTTCAAAAAAGAACATTTTCGTTTACGCGGGTTCCACACTACCAGAACATGGCGAGCCGTAATAAAAAGGTTATTCGGAACCCCGCCATTTTTCTTGAAAAAATGAGCGATTCAAGTTTTGACAGCACACCGCCGGATATTTTAAGCGCTGCAAAATAACATAATAATCAAGTGAATTTTAATAATTGCACTATACAAAATGTAAATTACTACTAAAATTAATAATTCTTTCATTAATACTTAGTTTATTTGTATATAATCAGTAAGGGATGACATTAGGTTACTACTAGGGCTGGCTGTTTTAATGTTAGCAGTAAGCTAACTGTTTCAGAATCTTTTAGAGGGTTCATATTCTGGGTGTAGATAAAGTCTTGTATGCAACTGTTGATAATCAGGTATTAAAACACTCATGTGATACTATTATCACTTCGCCTCGTGTGATAAACCCACATTCGTGTTTTAATACCCCTTATTACACAACAGTTGCATAATTAACCATTACTTTAGACGCTGTAGACCCGGGTTCGATACGCCTACCAGTGTTATGGAATTTTTCGGGTTTTGTAAAGTTAATGGAAATTTCTAGTAAGTTCAGGATCAAATCAAACAGAAAAAAAGGGATGGAAAATGTGTAAGCACGATAAAAATAGTTAAAAGAATTTTCTAGTACAATTTAAATTTAAAGATGGCATGGGAGAATCATTTTGAACATAGAACAGATCCGGGGGTATATAAGCCGTACTAAGCGTGGCCTACAGCAGTTCTAGTTCTGACTCGAAAGTGTTAAGAAGAAGAAGAAGAAAAGAAGAAGTAGTGAAAAGTGGAAGTTTTCCAAGAAGAAGAAGGTAGAAGAGACTTAGTCTTCGGTGCGGTGTGACGCGTTGAAGGTACCGCCGCCCACAAGAGGAACAGCGGCAGACCGGCGAAGTGCAAGTTCAGAAAAAGTGAACGCAAATAAAGACTCGTTCTTATAAGGCAGGGACCCCACAGCAGTTTATATATTGGACGACCCCTATAGCCCAGTGGTTAGTGACCCTGCCTACTGAGCTTAGAGGTCCCGGGTTCGAATCCCGGTAGGTGCAATCATTAATATGATGAATATGAATGCTTGATTGGAGAGTCATGGATGTTTATTTGTATTTATGTATGTTTAAGTAAGTATATTGTATTAAATATATCGTTGTCTTGTACCCATAGTATAGGCTATGCCTAGTTTGGGGCAATATAACTTGTGTAAGAGTGTGTCAATATTATTATTATTATATATATAAGCTATCTATATATATAAAAATGAATTGCTGTTCGTTAGTCTCGCTAAAACTCGAGAACGGCTTGACCGATTTGGCTAATTTTGGTCTTGAATTAATTATTAAGTCCAGGGAAGGTTTAAAAGGTGAATAAATTGGAAAATGCTGCTAAATGAAATAAAAATAACAAATTTGTGTTTCCTTTGATGTGTCCATATATAATTTCTATGAGAGAATTTATTGACGCACGGTTTGACAGTTCTGCTGTGAAACAATTTCATTGCAACAACAGGGAGCATATTTTACGAAATAATTTTTCATGTTATGATATATTATTGACAAATTCATAAAAAACATTATTTTATTTATTATTTACCTACAGAACAACGTCTGTCGGGTCAACTAGTAATTTATAAAGATATAGTGTGAATTATCCTATCAGTAAGGATAAATGTCAAGTAGGAAAAAAATCTGCAATATGCGAGCTATTCTGGCGTGGGCTGCAAAAACCGTTAGAGTTACACTTATATATTGTAACATGGAAATGTTTATCTTAAATAGTCCTACAAAAAAGCCCCAATATTTATCCAAAATAGTGAACCATAACATACAGTTAAAATGGATAATTCATTTTAATGCACATGGTAGTTTCAAATTGATTCCTATAACACTTTTATCGCTTCTATTATTTAAAGTAGATAAACTTTGTCTTTCACAATAATAGTTCTTAAGAACTTTTGTCTGGTTGTGTTTGCTGGTACACTTAGTAATAGCTAAACTTTTTTCTTGATGTATTGTGGCAATTTCCTCGTATCGTAATAATTGCGTACTGCGGTAAAAGCCATGGAAATCTCAGCGAAGTTTTAAGCTGAAACGCGGAAATCTACTTTCAACCATTTTAAAAGCATGGTATGAAAAGTTTTTATTGATGACAATTTATTGTTATGTATTAAGAAATAACTATTTTATGTTTACTATTACTGTAGCAAACTCTTAAAAATAAATATACACGGCAAACCCATAACTGCTTAAGATATTTTTTTTTTTAGTTTTCATTTAAAAAAATATAAACTCTTTAATTCAATTCAAAATCTTAAACAATTTGCTGCCACAAGCCACAACCTGAGAGTTGAACAAGAGATACAAGATTTATCAACGATGCGTCACTCGAACAGTTAGCTCAGCGGAAAGAGCGCTCGAATGGAACCCGGGATATAGCGGGTTCGACCCGCATCGATCATAATTTTTTTTTTCAAATTTAATTTCTGTATTTAAAATCCTATTTCATTTAAATCATATTCTTAAAAACAACCAAAAGACAAAAATCGTTTGGGAAATTAGCCCTTAGTGTAATTGCAATTAATGCTTACGATAATTCGGATATTATGTTGAGAATATTATAAATTGGAGTAACATTAAAAAAAATATATTAAATGATTCAATTTCAACTCCAAATTAAATTTTTTTAATGGCACCGAGTTGAAACATGTGTGTGTACTATTTGAAACATATTACTGGAGCGACGATGTTGTTTTGTTTATAAAAGCCTAACAACGTGTATTTATAGCACGCGGGACATTTTAACGACTTTCGAAACAATTAAGGCCTAAATATTGTCACAATAATGGCACCGTATGCGACACTTTAGCAGTCGGGGTGCCGCTAAATCTGTTGCTATCAACTCAATCTGACGCTGAAAACGATTGGTACCTGGCCGTGTTTTATAATAGGGTTGGTTCGCCTATGTGACATATTATGACGTGTCTAACATTTTTGAATTACGTTTTAATTACACGTCTTATGATCTGAAGGTGTTTCAACACATAACTTCCACCACATACATTATTATAAGAGAGTACGAGTGGGAGCCTTCTTTGCACAGGAAGCCGGCTAGATTATGGGTATCACAACGGCGCCTATTCCTGTCGTGAAGCAGTAATGTGTTAACATCTGAAGGGCGCCGTAGCTATTGAAATTACTGGGCAAATGAGACGTAACATCTTATGTCTCAAGGTCACGAGCTCAATTGAAGTGCCGCTCAGAATTTTTGGGTTTTTAAAGAATCCTGAGCGGCATTGCATTGTGATGGGTAGGGCGTATCAATTACCATCAGCTGAAGGTCCTGCTCGTCTCGTCCCTTATTTTCATAAAAACAATTATAAATTTCGGTGACACGTTAACTTTGACCACTGGGCCCTCTGCTTCGTCCTCGTTTTTCTAGTGCTACAAGAGAGCATAGGACCCGTAATCATGAAGTAAATTATCGAAAGAATTGAGAAAATATGGTTACCAACTCTCAATCAGCCGCAATATAAATATTGTAAACAGGTACTACAATTTATCAACAAAAATGTTATTTTTTTCAATGCATTTTACTTAATTTACTTTAAAATTATGTCCAATTTATTAAAAAAACATAATATGGGTGCAATCAGAAAATTAATTTTACTAAAATTAATAATAATAATAATATTTACACACTTACACAAATTATCTTGCCCCAAACTAGGCATAGCCTGTACTATGGGTATAAGACAGCAATATATTTAATACAATTTACCTACATAAACATACATAAATACATATAAACATCCATGACTCGGAAACAAACATCCATATTCATCGTATAAATTGTTTGCACCTACCGGGATTTGAAGCCGAAACCTCTAGCTCAGTAGGCAGGGTCACTAACCACTGGGCTATACGGGTCGTCAGTTACAGTTACTTGCGGCCAAATTTTTATAGGCAACCTATTAGAATACATTACCTACGCCCTAAACGTTCATTTAAAATTAGTATAATGAAGAAAACAATTATATAACTGCAGAATCAGCGGTACGATCTCAGGCTATTCGTTCATTTTTTATAAAATTCTTTGTATAGCCACTTTGCTATTCATTGATTGTATAAACAACGCCTTCTGTATTTTACATATCGTATATTATATGATGCATAATATTCGAACAAAAGTAGGTACTTAAATAATTTCAAAACTGTCTAAAGTTCCAGTAAAACTATAATAATTTATTTATTTATTCATGTATAGGAAACAAACAGTATTATGATACTTAAACCTTGGACCTTTATTAAATAATGCAGTTGCAAAGAATTGTGAGTTGATAAATATATGTAAACCCAATATAACTTTCAATAACCTCATAAATTCCATACCAAAAATAAATCTAAAAGAAAAAACAATCATAGGTATAATGTTTGGTAATAACTCTCATAATATTAGAAATAAGGACCTAATTAAAAATATAGAAAAATTAATTAATATTTCCAATAACACAAAATCTAAAGTGATGATGTGTACATTCCCATACTCCTCGGATTTGACACAGGAGCAAAATAGAAAAATATTTAAATTAAATACAACTTTGTATAATGCGACATTCCACAACAATGAAAATTTAATTTTATTTGACACAAATAAATTCATTAATTATAAAATGAAAATAACCAATGGTAACCTATACCTACCATTTAGAGTTAAGCGACAGCTGGCTACTTTAGTAGCTTATAGTCTTAGTCAACAAACTACTTCCTCTGTAGTATTATTTAATAAACATGCCTCTATTGGGGAATGTATTAGTACTAATGTACAAAAATATAACAATGAAGATTTTTCTTCAATTAATTTAAATTAAGTTATTTGACAAGGGAGGACAACTCTTGCAATATCATACAAAATAGGCAACATTCACCAAATATAAATGTTACTGCTATAGATAATCATAATATAAAGCTCATAAATATTGTTCACCAGAATATACAAGGTAAGGAATTAGAAATTGAACTGTTTTTGAGCTGCTGTAATATAGATATATTATGTATTACAGAACATTGGCGTAAGAGTCATCAGCTCCAGTTCAGTTTAGTTTTAGAGAACATAAAGTAGTCAGTTCGTTTTGTAGAAGTAGGGCAATACATGGAGGTTCCCTAATTATTATTAATAATAGATTAAAATGTAAAAATAGAAGAGATATTGTTAATCTCTCTATAGAACAACTAATTGAGATAGCTTGTATAGAACTAGAGCAATTTATTATTGTAAGTGTATACCGCCCCCCCACTGCATCATATGAACAATTCCAACATAGAATGGAAGAGTTACTATCAAAATTTAGCAAAACTAGCAAGTCAATTATAGTGTGTGGAGATTTTAATATAAACTTGCTTGAACCTTCGGCCAATTGTACTAGCCTTAAAAATTTATTTCAAAGTTTTAATTTGTTCAATGTATTTTGGGAACCTACTAGAATCACTTCTACAACAGCAACCTGTTTAGATAATATTTTTACAGATGTTACTATTACTAGTAAACTCATAATTAATAATCTTCAGTCCGACCATAGTGGGCAACTTATAAAAGTAAATACAAGATTGGACAATGTCAGACCAAAAAAGGTGACGATTATACCAGTTACGGGTAGCCGTCTTGAGAGGTTTAGAAATAATTTGGTAAATACGATACCATTTTTACACTGTGGTGAAACTGCTAATTTTCACTATAACTTAGTCTTCAATTCCTTCTGTGAGGAATTTGACAGGATTTTTACTCCAGTAACGGTGACAGTAAACAACAAACATAGTTTTAATGATTGGGCAACAATGGGTATCCACAAAAGTCGTAAACGCTTATATGACCTTTATTATGAGAAACATTACAATAATAGTGAAGAATTTAAAATATATGTAAAAAAATACTCCAAGCTCTTTAAAATAGTTTGTCATGAAGCGAAAACACGTTTCATTGCAGATAAAATTAAAAACAGTAATAATAAAGTAAAAGCGACTTGGAGTGTAATTAACAATGAAACTGGTAGATCGAATTGCCGTAACACCTCTATCTGTTTAAATATTAATAATCGCGTTATAAATTCGGAAATAAAAATTGCAAATGAATTTGATAAATACTTCTCCGAAATCCCTTTTATCACGACCAAAGACCTTAACTCTTCACCAAAAGCAGCACATGATATGCTTAAATTACACGTACCAGTATCTTCCACTGATTTGAAATTTAAGTATGTTACAGGTAACGATATAATAAAAATCTTCAAATTAATTAACTTAAAATATACAAAAGACGTATGGGGCTATTCGACATATTTTGTAAAATACATACTTGACATTATAGCACCTGAATTAGCAATAATGTTTAATGAATGCATAGATGAGGGTGTGTTCCCTGACCTCATGAAATACAGCAAAGTTATACCTTTGTTTAAATCGGGCAGTTCTTTTGACCCTGCTAATTTCAGACCTATTTCAGTGCTGCCTGTTTTTAGTAAAATTTTTGAAAAACTTTTGCTTCAACAGCTACAAATGCATTTTTGTAAATTAATGAACAAAAATCAGTTTGGTTTCACTAGGGGTTTATCAACAATTAATGCGGGTACTAGACTCATTGAGCACATATTTGACGCCTGGGAAGAGTCACAGGATGCATTGGGCATTTTTTGTGATTTGTCAAAAGCATTTGACTGTGTCCACCATGAAACTTTACTCCTAAAACTAAAGCATTATGGAGTGAAAAATAGAGCCCTAAATCTGTTAAAATCATATTTAAGCGAAAGAGTTCAGATAGTCGATGTAAATGGCAAACGGTCTTCGGGTAAACCTGTGCGAATAGGTGTTCCACAGGGTTCTATTCTCGGTCCTTTTTTGTTTCTTATATATATTAACGATCTACCGTCTGTGGTAGATGATAGCCATGAGATTGTATTGTTTGCTGATGATACTTCACTTATTTTTAAAGTGAAGCGACGTGCGGATATTGATGACGAGGTAAGCAATGCACTCTCAAAGATAGTGCGTTGGTTTGAGACGAATAATCTGCACTTAAACAGTAAAAAAACAAAGTGTTTACGGTTCATTACACCAAACACAGCGGAGGTACAAACCAACGTACTTATAAATGACCAGAGATTGGAACTTGTGGAGACTACGGTCTTCTTGGGTATCACGTTAGATAAAAAGCCTCAGTGGGGTCCACATATTGCCCATCTAGCAGATAGACTCAGCTCTGCGGCATATGCAGTTAGAAAGATTAGAGAGTACACGAATGTTGCGACCGCTAGATTAGTGTACTTTAGTTATTTTCACAGCATCATGACGTACGGTATATTACTACTGTCATGCTGCTGACATTGATATAGTGTTTGCTCTGCAAAAGAGAGCTGTTCGTGCTATATATCAGCTTGGTTATAGACAGTCTCTCAAAGAAAAATTTAAAGAAATAAATATTATGACTGTTTATTGTCAGTACATTTATGAAAATTTAATATATGTTCACAAAAATCGTCACCTTTTTGCTATTAATAGTGATTTTCATTATTATAACACTAGAAATAAGGGATTGCTTGTAACTAATTCTGGTAGGCTTCATAAGATACATAATAGCTTTAAGGGTAAATGTATACACTTCTACAATAAAGTCCCAGCCACTGTTCAGGCATTATCTATAAATAAATTTAAATGTTTTATAAAAAAATGGCTCTGTCGTAAATCCTATTACTCCACTGCTGAATATCTAAATGATCGGACAGCCTGGGACTAGATTGTGATTATTTTATAGCAACTGTACAATATTGTATATTTTTATTGAAAAGAGCGCAAAAAAAAGAATGCTGGGAGAGTTTCTTGCGCCGCTTCTTCTCTCTCAGAGCGCCATTTGTTTCCGAAGCGGTAGTAGTATCTAGTAGTATAAGAAATGACATCAAAAAGAATTCTAAAGGAATCAATTTTGAGAAAATAAATGCCTTTTATGCCTTTTTATGCCTTTTTAAATATTAACAAATCTTAAAACTTACACTTTCACCAGTGAAGTTTCCAACAATTTATACGACACTTTTAGTTAAATGGTAAAAGTAATAAAAATTAACAACTAATTACAAGCTGTATAAGTTACACAATACTATACACGCCTATTATACACTACTATATGTTACGCATATGCATGTGCATGAATTAGTTACAAATGAGTTAGGTATTAAGAAAAAAAATATAAGTGTAATTTGTACAACCGTGATGCAAAAGTAACAACATTTCGCGAGTTACCAAAGTACTCACAAGTCGAATATATTTAATAGTTATTTTCTAAAACGCAGAGGCGTTAGACCTGAAATAAAGCTTTCACAAAGGACCCTTTCAGTATCTCCAGCGTTCCGTTAAAACGTGGACAATATTGGTGGTCGCCGCACCCCACATGCTCTCTCAACCGAGAATCTAAATCGTATGACAACTCTATTGCTTTTTCAATCATTAAAAAAAACTTTGTATTGACGGGGATTTGGGCCAAAATGTTGAGATATGGTTTAAAAAAACTATCATATTTTTCTATTTCAAAATATAGGAAATTCGCATTCGAAAGTGTCTTAAAATGGGACATCGATTACTATAGTCAATTAATGTTGAATGAGTTTAAACAATTATTGAACCCAAAACCACTTGCATGATTGCAACATGATTGATTCAATAACAATAAGTACATTGCAATTAACATTGAAAGTACTTTTAGGAAATAAGATCAAAAGGGTTTTTTTTATAACAATTGACAAATTTTATACCACCAACTAAGAATTCACAAGCAAGCCAACATCTAATTAATTATCTTTTAAATGAAATACATAAATGTTTTAAGCTTCTAAGAATAAATTTCGTCGTGGTCTTCTCTCGCCGCACGTGGAGACGGGCGGGTCATTGGGGTGGGAGCGTTGTTCCCTGGTGTCCTTTATTAAAATTTAAAATAACTATATTTCTAAGGGGAGCTTTGGCTCCCCGTTTAGGTCATCTTTTGGAGCTGAGGAAGCGCCTTTTCCCTCAGCTGTGGTGTCATTTCCAGTGAGTTGTCGCCGGTTTTCGCAGGCCCTGGCGATCAGCCCCGAAGAAGAAGGTGGGCGATCAGCCGGGCCGGGCGCAAACACGTCACTCTTCATCCTCGTCCCGCACGAGATCGCGCGGGTAGCGGTGGCTGTCAGGTGGCCGCGAGTGCCAGGGGGTCAGATCTCGCAGATGGTGGAGATTCGACGCGTCGGCACGCGCGAACACGCTGATTGCGAGACGACGAATGAAATCGTCTAGGCTCTCGACTCTTAGGTCCCTCTCGATTGTTTGGTTCCTCACGTACCATGATGCGTCGGAGGATCTTATTTTATAAGGTTTGTAGCCTTTTCTGATTTGTTTAGGCATGGTACGTTGTAGTTGTGTACGTGAGTCGGCTGCGTAGGTGGGTCTTGTACACCAAGACCTTCACCCTGAGAGGGAGGCTTGAGGAGAGCACTGGACGAAGTAAGGCCATCGCGACGTTTGTCGACGCGATGGTCTTCGTGACGTGCTCGTTCATGTTGAGCCGGCAGTCGATTTTGACCCCAAGGTACTTTAACGTCGGGGACCACGCAATGTCCTGTCCGTTCAGCTGCAACATATGCTGGCATGTGTGGACACTCCTGGTCGCGAGCGCCTGGATTTTACCGCGATGGTTTGACGCGGCAGATGACGCGGCGTTTGTGATACCATCCATGCCCGGGGCCTTTTTGGGCCTCGCCCGAAGGATGAAACTTCTCTTGGGGTGAAGAACTAGCGTTCAAGGTGTTCGGCTAAGATACGCACTACCGCTGCGTATCTAAAGGCTCCGTCGGGTGAGAAATTAATTTCAAATATCACCGTGACTATTATTCAAGCAGACATTGGGCAGAGTAACGACCTAACTGTTCAACGGTTGCAGCGGAATTGTGTCGACGCTAGGGAGACATCGCCTTTTATAGACGTCTTCACCCTGTTCACCTGTCAACACTGTACAACCCACAAACCCCGCTTTGGTTGACAAGCGGACAGAGAGGCTGCTGAGCTTTGCTCGGGCGTGGTCGCTAGCACTATAGTAATACCAACTTATCTGTGAAGTGGCAAACATAGGAACTACGGTCGCCATGTTGAAATATCATTCGACTGTCTACTACTTTCGAGTGTTCCGTGTGTTTTATTGCGTTACTTCTGAATTTTAAGCGTTAAATATGCCGAAAGCTTTTGTGCACATTGGAATTAATTAGCAACACTGAAACGGCGATGGTGACACCCGTCAGTTCACAGATAAGTTGGTGACACTGTACATCTGTAAACCGTGTTTACCCTGAATGATGGTGGTCATCAAGTCTACCACAAGCTTCGTGACTCTCCACCAGTGTTGACGTTCAATGCTAGTGTCTTTGAGTTATTATTCATACAAACTTTGCAAGCTTGCGATCGCCAGTGTGACGTTCACCTTGGAATACTAGAATCAGGACTGTTGGAGCTGCTGCTCCGCCGTCACCTGAGTGGCGTGGGAGTGTTCCAGGGTTAGTGGAGTGCATTTTACTTCTTTCCTCATGATTCTTGGTTGATTGCAAGTGCCTTCATAAATACATTCACTAAACGAGCTAAAAACCAGCGACACTTTAGTAAATCTTATTACAATCCCAGAAATTATTCCTTGAGCCGAACATATTATTAGTTTTTTGATATAAGGTTACATTATTCGTTAAATTTAACATGAGAATGAAGAACAACCTTCATGAAAATTGCTTGTTTATGTAGAGATTATTTTGTTTGAACCGTACCTTGCAACAAACAGCTGTCTTATTTCTGACACTGCTTTAAGTCTGGGAAAATTATAATCTATGAAGTTTAATTTAAATGCGAATACAATCGCCTCGGTTCCCAAATAAACTCACCATAATACTATATAGACGGGAATGGGAAAACAGAATAATCTATACATATAAATAAAATTGGAGTGTCTGTTTGTAATATTGAAATAAATTTTTTTTACTACATGTATATGAATATATACGGTACATACAAGAAAATAACACATTTTAAAATTTTTGTCAGTCTGTCTGTGTGTTCCGGCTAATCTCTGAAATGGCTGGACCGATTTTTACGGGACTTTTATTGGCAGGTAGCTGATGTAATAAGGAGTAACTTGGGCGACGTTTATTTAAGAAAAAATCTTTTATTTTAGAAAAATAAAGTAATGTTACAAGGTGTAAGAAACGGTCTAACTCTTAAAATAATTTATATGGCAAAACAACGATTGCCGGGTCAGCTAGTACTACATATTATTATAAAAAAAGTCCTTCGCCGCATCTGTCTGTCTGCGATAAACTCAAAAACTACTGCATCGGTTTTAATGTTATTCTCATCAATGGATAGTGTGGTTCTCAAGGAAGTTTTAAGTATATAATTTGCTAAGTTTTTGTATATTTTGCGTATAATTGCGATACCCCCCTCTCCCCGTACCGTCTTACCTACTACAAACAAGAAACGGTAGTTGAAGGGTATGATCATTAAGAAATACGTTTTTGTTTCATTTTTAACTCACTTAATAAGATTACACATTTCCGATGGCCTTAGACTACATTATTCCAGAATACTTATATCATATTTTTTTTCTTTTGACATAGCCTTGTCTTTCGGGTCAGCTAGTATTAATATAATATTATATGCCACTGTACCCCAAAACAAATGGAATTGAATTTTATACAAAACACAGTGATAATTAAAATATACAAATATCATATTGATTGACAAATGATTGCTTTATACGTTTATTTTGTTGACTACGTTGTGCGGTCGTAGGGAGTGTCACGAGGTCCTCCCCAATCACTCAAGGTCACTGGAAATAAGCATCGCCTTAATTCCACCAGGTTTGTACTCGTCCAATAGGGATGTGACGTAAATAAATAGGTATCTCGGCAATCAGATCAGTAAATCCTTATTCTGTATTCAAATAAGACTTAATACTGAAATAATTAATATCATGATAAAATTTGAAATAAAACCATTTCTCGTACTATGCTTATTTATTAGGTTTTTTTTTAATAACAGCCTGTAATCAAGAAACTAAGCAGATGTGATTTTGTAATTCAAAATACACGGACTAGTAAAAAATAAGGACTCCGTGTCACCTTACATAACAGTGTAGCACCAAAACAAGCAGATTAACGTGTAAATACATAGCCCAACGCACACACTTACTCTACTACAGGCCGATAGGCGGCCATTATGAGAATTGTCATCGTCTGTGACAGATCAGTTTGCGTCTCAATAAAATATTTTAAAAATGCCGTTGTGCGTTGTGGAAAAGTGTAAAAACGATACTTTATAAGTATTTGTGGTCATATATGATTATTTAAGGGCGAAAAAATTGTGTAACTAGCATCCCCCGTAACACACACACACTAGCATAACGGTGCTTCACTTGCTAATATCACGGCGCGGAGTCCTTCTTTTTTTACTCATCCGTGCTCTAAATAATGTGTATTAATAAACAATGTAAGCAAATATACATGTGAAAGGTAAGAAGATTAAGTTTCATTTGATATTAAACTCAAACCAACCTAATCAACCCTATTCATGAAACATCCTTTATGCGACGTGAATCATTACAAACACATCATAAACATGTTAATATTGAAATGTACATTTACTGGGTCTCGTCTAAAATGTTACCTTGTAAAGACACAAAATTCACCAAGAGTATTAGAACAAAAAGGCTATAAGATTTTTAGCCGACTACAAAAAGTAGGAAGTTCTCAATTGTGGGAGGGTGTGTGGGAGGCTCCTTTGCACAGGAAGCTGGCTTGGTTATGGGTACCACAACAGCGCCTATTTCTGCCGTGAAGCAGTGATGTGTAAGCGTTACTGAGTTTCGGTCTGAAGGGCGCCGTAGCTAGTGAAATTACTGGGCAAATGAGACTTAACATCTTATGTCTCAAGGAGACGAGCGCAATTGTATCCGCTCAGAATTTTTGGGATTTTTCAAGAATCCTGAGCGGCACTGCATTGTAATGGGCAGGGCGTATCAATTACCATTTGCTGAACGTCCTGCTCGTCTCGTCCATTATTTTCATAAAAAAAACGATCGGTATTTTTTATGCATGTATGCCTATTACTCTGAAATTTAATGACCCAATTTGCGTAACTCTTCTTTAGTTCGATGCGGAATAGAACCATAAATATTTTACATAATTTGGCCCCGTAGTTTTAATTTTATTAAAATTTTTTATGAAATATTTTGTTTACGTGGATTATGTAATTGTTTTTTGTGTAAGATTTTTTGAGGAGTTTTCATCCAGGTTTTGTTCAGGTTGATTATATATTATAATTATAAAATGACACTAAAAAGTAAAAAATTAAAAAAAAATTGAACAACCGACTTCACAAATTGAAAAGTATAAAATAATTTAATAGAGATTTAATTTACTACACATCTTATGCAAACCTTTACCTTTAATATTAATAAAATACTATTATTTGTACGTGCTACATATAAGATGTATATAAAATGAAAATTTTATTAAGTTATTGAACAAAATTCAAAATTTGAACAATATTCAGACCGCTTACTATGTATACATTCCCACATGGCGTCATATAATTCGGTTTTGTCTTTTTGTCCCCAAGCTAACTTATGTTCTCCGATGTTGCCCTCTTTGGAATCATGAGATACTTTTGTCAAGTTTGGACGATTTTCTACGAAATTTACTATCAAAAATATTAAATTGTTCACTGTCTGATATTTCTTGGTGCCAGGCTTCTCTGCCCATTCGTTTTGGTGGAATTGGCATCAGAAAAATATCTAGTATATTCTAACCAGCATTCTTATCTTCTGTTCACAGTGTCAGCACTTTATATGATAAAGTTATCTCCCCGTCATTAGGGTCCCTGCCACTGGTGTATGCGGAAACTGCTAAAAATGCTTGGAAAGTTGCCTGTCCAAATGAAAATTACCCTTTAAACATGCGATCACAAAAGCTTTGGGATGAGCCACAGTGCAAAATCATTCACAAAAGGATATTATTATCAAGTCACAATATTTCGGATCAGGCTCGTTTTATTGCTGTTAGCGAACGAGATTCAGGGTACTGGCTTCAGGCCACTCCTTCGAGTAACATAGGGACACTTCTCGATAATTCCAGCTTCTCAATCGCAGTTGGTTTACGCCTGGGTATCTCTAGAACAGTTTCCCATATGTGCCGCTGCGGAGGCAATGTAGACAGTCTTGGTCACCATGGCTTATCTTGCCGCCGCAGTGCGGGCCGACTCTCACGCCATGCCGCCTTAAACGACGTCTTGCGTCGGGCCTTTACTACCGCCAACGTGCCGGCTATCCTAGAGCCGAATGGAATTTCACGTGACGATGGTAAGAGGCCTGATGGCATGACGTTGATTCCTTGGAGTCGTGGAAGGCCACTGGTGTGGGATGCGACTTGTGTGGACACGCTAGCCCCCTCTCATATTGAACATTCATCTAGAGCGGGAGGTGCAGCGGCGGAATCTGCCGAAAACCTAAAGCGGATGAAATATGCATCACTCGGTGATGGATACATATTTGTTCCCTTTGGGGTGGAGACGATGGGTTCTTGGGGTTCATCGGCACAAAAACTCGTAAAAGAGCTATCCAGGCGTCTAACCGATTTAACAGGTGACCCAAGATCTGGTACGTATCTCTGTCAAAGGATAAGTTTGGTTATACAAAGAGGTGACGTTGCCAGCTTCATGGGCACCTTACCTGCCGATAACGATCTTAATGATATGTTCTATTTGTAATTAATTAATTTTGTTAGATTATTTAAGTTTTATTTTATTATTATTTATATAAATAGCGTTATTAATTATTAAGTCATATGTAAATAATTTGAAATATTAAAAGTTATTTTATACTTTTCAGTTTTTGAAGTCGGTTTTTTTAATCGTAGTTTTTTTATCCTTTCTTTGCTCCATTGGCCAATTACGATATAAAACTATTTCAAAGCTTCAACTCTTTACAGTTCCAAATAAAATACAATATATTTCTCATCTAAACGGCGTAATGGTTATATGCTGACAGCGGTGAAAGATTTACCTTTATGCAATACTCTTCCTGGAGTAAATTTCACATTTCCTTAGCTAAGATAACATTGAGATGAATTCGGATGGGTTTGCTAAGTTACTATCACTCAAATGTGGTACCTTTCTTATTAGATTTTCTCGTTTACAATATCTAAAAAAACAAAGAATGGTTCCTCGATATTTAAGTTATTATTATTTTAACGCGACCAAGTCTTTGAAAACAGTATCGCAATTCCACCTTCACTAAATTTAGATTCACATCTGGACATTCCCACGGAATAACTAAATCACACTAATACATTATACATGTAACCTCTACGAAGGCGTTTAGAATGATTTATTTCTATCGTGTAAACCCATAGAGCCTTTAATTGAAGATCAAATAAAAAAATCATATCTGATAAGAGAATACAAACAGATATCTACCTTATGTTATTCTCAATAGTTTAACCCTGTATTTATTATTATTGTAATTTTAAATTTTAATTATTTTAACTTTGTGTGAAGCGCTTTAGAATATTATATGCTTTCACAGCTCTATAATAAGAAAGCATTGTGCTTTTTTAATAATTTGTATGTGAGATTCCACACTTAAATTACACAGTAAATGCTTAAAGCTAATTTGCAATATAGTGTCTCTTATTTTTATTTTATTTTATTAAGAAAGCCAACAGCATATTACAGATTAGATAAATAACTCATAATATTTTACAATAATAATGCCAATAACAGGTTTCCCTTATATTATATTGTATTAAATTAAGGTTTCTGAAAACTTTCAACATGGTGCGATACCTACCAAACAAAAATGAGATTTATTTTGAGATTATATAGGTCGTTTCATTACATATAAAAAAACTGTTACTAAATATAAACATAATAGGTAATACATAAATATGTATACTATATGTGGTAAAATAAATAAACATATTAATATATGTTAGTGCATCAGTTACTTAGATGTATCATTGAGAGGACTATTAAACCAATTCCAATAAGAAAACTAATGAAATCTCCACGTAATGGTTATTACCATTATGAGGGTCAAACTAGTAGCAAGCTATTCTTTCAATCAATACTAGTTTGATATACTAATATTGAATGAATGATTATTTCCTTTTGAAAGAGACAATTCCACACAATTTTCCGATATCCACGTATTGTTCACCTTTTTTTTTTTATGGAATAGGTGGACAAACGAGCGTGCGGGTCACCTGTTGTTAAGTGATCACCGCCGCCCACAATCTCTTCCAACACCAGTGGAATCACAGGACCGTTGCTGGCCTTTAAGGAAGGTGTACGCGCTTTTAAGAAGGTACCCATGTCGTATCATCCCGGAAACACCGCACAAGGAAGCTCATTCCACAGCTTTGTAGTACGTGGAAGAAAGCTCCTTGAAGACCGCACTGTGGAGGACCGCAACACATCCAGATGGTGGGGATGATATCCTTACTTGTGGCGTGTCGTGCGAAGGTGGAATTCGGCGGCAGGAATCAGGTTAAACAGCTCTTCGGAACACTCCCCGTGATAAATGCGGTAGAAGATACACAATGAAGCGACGTCTCTACGCAACGCCAAGTGATCTAGCCGTTCACAGAGCACTGGGTTCCCGACAATTCGAGCTGCTCTGCGTTGCACGCGGGCAAATGGATCGAGCTGATACTGGGGTGCACCAGACCAGAGATGACAGCAATACCCTATGTGTGGCCGGACCTGCGCTTTGTACAGCGCTAGAATGTGGGCCGGCTTGAAGTATTGCCATGCTCTATTAATGACGCCCAGTCACCTCTTTTATTTGTAAAATATGGCATGAGGTAGGATCGTCGCGTTAAGAGCGTCGCCAGGTAATATCGCATCTGTTTTACATTATACCAGTTGGTGACTCCTTTGCACATGCCGGATGCCGGCTAGATTATGGGTACCATAGCGGCGCTTATTTCTGGCGTTTCAGTTATGTCTTTCGGTCTGAAGGGCGCCGTAGCTAGTGAAATTACTGGGCAAATCAGACCTAACATCTTACGTCTCAATGTGATGAGCGCATTTGTAGTGTCGCTAATTTTTGAGTTTTGCAAGATTGCATTGTAATGGGCTCGTCTCGTCTCTGATACATTACATGATATATTCAAAAAAAAAAAAAAATTTCATGTAATGTAGCTTTTGCGAAGTGGAAATAACAATGAATTTCCATACAATTTTACTAAGTGTGTGGATTGGTTTACCACTGCCTTAAAATTGAGAGTCACTTCCTTCATAAGATGACTTATATAACAACTTTTATACTAATATTATCATTTAATTAAAGTTTGCTCTATAAAGTTGCCTCTTTGTAGATTACTTGGTGTGTTTTGGCTGAAAGCCAGTATTGATTCTGCAGGATCCAACCGCTTAATGTTTGCAGCTGCGGAGGTTACCTTAGTTTACCTAACAAACCATTGATAATATTATCCGATTTGGATACAGGTTATTTAAATTACATAATGACAGTTCAAACTCGCACATAAATAGTATAATTTAAAAATCCATCATCATCCATGGTATATACATGTGTTGTTAGAATTATGATTAAATATTTTGACCAAGTCTTAGAATTGTTGGTTTTTTTTATAAAGAGTACTCCTTTGCTGATGCGTACCATCGTAAATATATCGTAATAGTAGCGACGGGTTGTGGAACTAAGCACTGAGAATTATATTTAATACTAGCTGACCCAGCAAACGTTGATAATTAATTTAAAGTTTGTTTTTTACCTCCCGATAAAGTAAGAAAGATATAAAGAAAAACAAAATTGTTGTATTTATTTAATTCCGAGCATTTTCATATAATTATTCAGCTTTTAAACCTTCTAAGGACTTCCACAAATAATTCAAGACCTAAATTAGCCAAATCGGTCTAGCCGTTATCTAGTTTTAGCGAGACTTACGAACAGCAATTCATTTATATCTTAATATATATAAATTACGTGACACGTTGTTTGTCCTCGATGGACTCCTAAACTAATGAACGGATTTAAATGGGGATTACTTCATGAAGTGCAGTTTAGTCCAACTTAGGATACTTTTTATTTCGATGTAGGACCCATAATTATTTTTATTTTCAATATGTGTTTTGTATGTACATACAATCACAGAGAATATGTATTCTCTGTGAGAGAATTTATTGACACGCACGGTTTGACAGTTCTGCTGTGAAACAATTTCATTACGACAGCACTAATTTTTTTTTATTATGCACCCTGCATATTAAATAATTGAACGCAATTAATTATCTGTTAGTAATTGAATTATTTTTGACAGTTTTTTTAAAGTTTAAGACTCACTTAAAGTGTATGTGAATTGTATGTAAGCAAAATTTTCTATATCGAACTCATTGCCATTCGTTTAAATAAATATTTACAGCTTCATCGCTTTACAAATAGTATGCAAAGTGTTGCAACAAAATACTCAAAGATTTCAACTTTCTAAGTAGGTACGTTTCTAAAAAAATCATAATGTGGGTAAATAATAATGAAAACTCTTGAGTTACGAGTACAGTGGATGTATAAATAGGTTAGTGATCCTACCTACTAAGCTAGAGGTCCCGGGTTCGAATCCCGGTAGGTGCAAGCATTTATATGATGAATATGGATGTTTATTTCCGAGTCATGGATGTTTAAATGTATTTATGTATGTTTATATGAATTTATGTATGTTTTAGTAAGTATATTGTATTAAATATATCATTGTCTTGTAACCCATAACACAGGCTATATATGCTTAACTTGGGGCAAGATAATTTAAGTAAAAAGTGTGTCAATATTATTATTATAAATTTACACACAAATACACACAAACACACACACACACACAAACCGTAAATTAATAAATGTATTATGCAAACATCTTAAAAGTATTGAAAGCGCCTATATTAAACAACGCCCATATATTCTTATAATAACTACACTTAAAATTTCAACTGTATAACTATAGGTAAATGAAGCAGCGATAAACGAGCCATCTGAGATCGGTCGTGTCCTAATCCCTCAAAGCTAGCACGAAGTAATCTTAAAGTCAGGCAAGGTTGCCAGTTTGACCTAAGGATTTTTCTGCCACTGAATACGCTGATGACCTCATTAATGTGATTACTTTTAACTTATACTCTTGATCTGTTATATATGTTTTTTATGAAAAATAAGACGAACAGGACATTCATCTGATGGTAATTGATACGTCCTGCCCATTACAATGCAGTGGCGCTCAGGATTCTTGAAAAAATTCCAAAAATTCTGAGTTGCAATACAACTGCGCTCGTCACCTTAAGACATAAGATGTTAGGTCTCATTTGCCCAGTAATTTCACTAGCTACGGCGCCCTGCAGACCGAAACACAGTAATGCTAACACATTACTGCTTCACAGCAGAAATACGCGCTGTTGTGGTACCCATAATCTAGCCGGCATCCTGTGCAAAGGAGCCTCCCACTGGTAAATGTATGTGCTTCAAATAAATTACTAATTATGTTGTAACAATGGTCAATATTTATCTTGAAGAAAAAGGAAAAATGCAACGCAAGCGTTGAACTAATATATGACGGTTTAGACCTGGTGCAATATCCAAGTCATTGGGAATATCAGAAAGAGTAGGACAAAGTTGGTTCAAGTGTTTTCAATCCAGGAAAAATCGATGTTCAAGATGGCCCTCGCTTTGGTCGCCCTGTAATGGATAATAAAAATGATTTTTGATGAAAAAGTGGAATAAAATCAAAAGTACTCATTCTCATTTAGTGGATTTTTTTTGTGTAATTTAAAAATAAAAAGCCAAAAACTCGGTTTAATTT
Organism: Leptidea sinapis; assembly: GCF_905404315.1. Classification (NCBI taxonomy): domain Eukaryota; kingdom Metazoa; phylum Arthropoda; class Insecta; order Lepidoptera; family Pieridae; genus Leptidea; species Leptidea sinapis. Next base: position 11,121,762 of record NC_066272.1, read on the forward strand.
AATTTTTCACATAAATTTTGAGGTTATGTGAAAAAAGTGTGAAAACAAAAGTTGTCGTTCTTCTAATTAAAATTACCATTAGCTGAACGTCCTGCTCGTCTCGTCCCTTATTATCATATTATAAAAAAAAAGGGAAGGGCACGATCCATTCGATGCCGCCACAAGTTAAAAAACTATTCGCAGATTTCTTGAAGTTCTCTTCTTAACGTGGTTTCTTCTAAATGTCAAGCAATTCTCAACATAGTCTCCCAACATGATGGAATAGATTCAACTAAACCTCATTTTTGTAAAGCGAAAATTAAAAATATATTTGTATTGAATGGACAATGTATTTACAAAGACACTGAAGTAAAAATGTTTAGCAAAGAGTTTCTAGCCTTGTTGGTGCTGTTCTATTCTAAATGCAACTTTTTTTTTTATAATTTTTATATTTATTTTATTCAAGTTCCGCCTCAAATATATTATATTGGTGAAATTATATCATCAAATCTATGGGATATGAACTTCGAATGTCGAATGCAAATGAATTAAGTATAAGTTTATTTAATATTTAATTTATAATTTTAACTTTACTATGCCGTGTTAATTTACAAATACGAAATAAGTTTAATGCTGCACTGGTTTAATAGTAGTTTTAGGTTAATAGTGCAAATTTAGTATTATTGTAAGTAGTATAGTTTTTTTTTTATTTATTTATTTATTTATAAATAAACAGTTTCTTCTTAAAATAATACAAAGTCCTGTAAAACTATGCCGTTTATAAGTAAATCTTAAAGCCTATTTTATAAATGTTACTGCAACAATAAATATTAATTTAATAGTTTTTTAAATTTATTTTTGTTTGGTTCCCGTCGGATATCGTCAGGCAAACTATTAAGCAGATATGGTATTCTTTTCTTTAAAGTTCTATCGCCAGAGTAATTGTTTACTCTAGGTACTTCAAGTTTGCCTGATGTCATCGAACGGGTGCCATGATTATGACTAATTAAGGATGGGCTATGATCTTGAGAGTCATGGTTATTTAAGGCTAAAAGGTATTTGTGCTTTTTACTTATTGGGAGTATATTACAAATTTTAAATAACTTTGAGTAATTGTCTTTACATTTAGCTTTTGTTTTTTTTTTGTTAACAAGTAATTTTTAAAACCTTATTTGCAATGCTTCCATTTTATCAATATATGTTTTAAATGTAAGACCATAACTATCAAGAGCATAGCTCATAATTGAATCTACTAATGAATAATACAAACATTTTAATGTAGCTAAGGGAACTTTAAAACTTAAGTGATAGAATTTACCTAAAAGTATCCTTAACTTATTTCAAATAAAATCTATATGGTGGGATCATAAAAAGTTTGAATCTATTTTAACACCAAGATAAGTTATACAATTAACTCTTTCAATTGGCTTATACTTACAGTTTGTAAAATTATTATGAAGGCACAGTAGACTATGTATATACATATTCGGGGGTGAATCTGTGAGGGGTAAATATGGTGAGTGAATAATAACTAGTTTAATTTTTTCCAAATTCAGAACTATACCATTATCGTGAGACCATTTAACTACGTTATCTATGTCTAACTGTACTAAGCTACACGTTTCAGCGAGGTTGGTGCCGGCTAGCAATGTACATAAATCATCGGCAAACATGTAAGCTGAACAGTGCCGAATTACTTCACATAAGCTATTTACTTGCATTAGGTAGCAGATGGGCCCACATCCGCACCCTTGTGGTACTCCACATCCCACCTTGGTCTCCTCGCTGAACGTGTCACCCACTCTAACACGATAAGAGCGTGAGGTGAGGTAGTCGCGGAACCATTGGTTCAGCGGCTGTCCCACACCACACTCGTCCAATCCATTCAAAAGGGTGTCCGTTTCTAGTGTATCAAAATCCGCTCAAAAAATCCGCTCAAACACAAAGTGACGCTGTACAAAACCATCGTACGGCCCATACTGTCATACGCAAGCGTCGTTTTCGCGCACACCCGACCGAGCTACTAACGTCGTCTGCAAGTAGTTCAAAATAAATTCACGCGCATGGCAACCGGAGCCCCGTGGTTCATCCGAAACGTTGACCTTCACCGCGACCTAGAGCTTCCGACGATAGCTCAACACTTTAAAGAGATCTCGCGACGCTTCTTTGACAAGACGCCTAACCATCCCAACATCTTGGTTAGGAAGGCATGCGGGTACACCCCCCTTCACCATAGTCTCAACCCAATAAGACGTCCCAGACACGTAACGGTAGACCCGGATGACGACATCACCATCGCGACCGCGACACCCACACAAACACCGACACAGACACGCACACACCGCCTTCGCAGGCGTAGGCGCGGTCAACCACCGCAAACCACTGGCACTCGTCACTCTGACGATGGCCAGCGGCCCGCACCCTAGATACACCACACATTGTTTTGATACCCGACGAGACGTTAGTCCTCGTCCTGTAATCGCTTCACTACACTCACTCACACACGGACTGACTGACGGACTGACATACACCACTTACACAATCACAAACATACTCCACAAACAGACACAAACTTACATGCACACTAACATTTACACTACTTACATACATACAAACAAACATACACACAATCATAAACACATACATACACACTTACAAACATTACACAAAACATCACCACACTCGCCGGCGAGTGTGTTCTTATCACCTTTCCATCTTTCATCTTCATTTTCATTCTCTCTCCTTCCCACAAGCACACAGCCGGTCTGAGGTTCGAGTCTCCTTAGGAGACGCCCCGCGACTGTTGTTGCGTAGTCTTTGCAACCTCCACGGCCCACGTCCTACTTCGCTGTGAAAGCCAGAGCCGCTAACAGCACAGAGGAGGTTTTAGTCGGTATGGGGTGTCCGCTTGCGCGGACACTCGAGTCCGACATATTACGCCCCGTTCCGGGGCGTAAATACGTAACAGTATTTCCTCCTCTCAAAAAAAAAAAGTGTATCAAAAACTTTTTTGAAGTCGTAAAATATAGGGACAACTATTTTTTTATTTTCTAAATGTGTATTTATTTCACTAGTAAATTTAGATAATAGTGTGTTAGTGCTTTTACCTTTTTGAAATCCATGTTGGCATACATTAAGTATTTTATTTTTTTGTAGAAACTTTCCAAGTTGATTCACAATACACTTTTCAATAATTTTATCAATACTAGACAATATAGCTATAGGTCTATAGTTAGAAAAATCTTTACGATCACCTTGCTTATGAATGGGACGAATTATAGCTTCTTTTAATTAAGGAGGAAATTTATAATGTCTAACAGATAAATTAACTAAATTAGCTATGACAGGACAGACTTAATCAACAACTAACTTTATATCAGACATGCGTAGGAGATCGCTACCAGGTGATTTATTTTTATTCATATTAATAATGATTTTTTTAACATCACTACTAGTCACTGGTTGCCATCTCATGCCCACGTCACACTTTACCACATAGCTCTCCCTTTGTAAAAATTTATCACAACATTTATGTTTAATTAGATTTATTTCATTTAAAAAATTTGAAGCAAACTTGTCACAAATCTCTTTTTGACTGCCTTGTTTTATCATATTTCTTAGTATCAGATCATCTTAAGATAGTCTAGGTTTACCCAATAAATTATTTATCTGATCCCATATTTTTTTAATATTTTTATTACAGTTTAATATAGTTTATTTATCATACTCTGATTTACACTTAATAATAGCTTTATTACACTTATATCTAAATTTAGTATAGTATAATCTTTTTATCATATTTTTTGTCTCATTGCACCATATTGTATCTCTTTCTTGTATCATTTTCTTTAAAGTATCAGTTATCCAACTTTTATTATTCCTATTGTTTTTACTAACTTTACATGTGTGCGTTTTGTAACATTCAGTCTATATATTATTAAAAAGACAAGTAAAAGCTTTATATAATTCTACTGGACACTTAATATTCAACAACTCATCAAAATTGGTTAATAATAGTTTTTCTCTCACTAAACGATTGTTAAGAACTAGGCGGGTGATGGACTGAGCTGAGGCTGGTTGGTCTGATGCGTGAGGAGTACATTTCCATTTTATAGATGCTGCAATATAATAGTGATCGGATATCTTATGTTTTATTACTGCTGAGTCAATTAATACTAATGGTGCTCTAATATAAATATGATCAAGACACGATTCTAGCAATTTGCCAATAACTACTTCCCTCCTAGTTACATCACATATGCATTTATAAAATCTGGGTGGTCTCTACATAGCTATTAAATAGAATTGTTCTCCATTAGCATCAAGTGTAATACAAACGCACTGTGCAGATCGCATAATGGTTGTACTCACGAACGCAGCAGTCTCGTTCGCACACACGTTGAGCTCCAGTCGCGAGTAGACCAGTACCCCTCCCCCACTGCGCCCCGTACGGGTACAAACATTGACACGAAACCCAGGAAATAGAAATGTTATAGAAAGACATTAAGGAGTAATTTATGTTTGGTTCTGTTAATACTACACTGGCCTTCAAAAGTAAGTATCACACTTTTAAAATTGGGATAACGTTTTAAGTTCACAAGATATACTTTCGAAATAAAAAGGACTCCAAAAAGAATTTAATTTTGTACATAAAAACTTTATAGTCGGTAACCTTCTTTTAAGAATTGGCTGGAAAAAAACTTCAAAACAAAACCATTCCTTTTTCAAAGTGGACGTTTCCGAATTACAATTTTACCATTCACATTTTTCTTTCTGTTTTAAATTTTTTTCAAGATCGATGGGTCTTGTTTTAAAAATTTATGCTAAAAAGCACATAACATTTATTTATCATGCCTCTTTCAGTTGAAGAATGTGCTAGGATCATGGCTTTTCTGGAACTAGGCATCACTGATGATGCGTCGCACTGCAAGAATGGTGGGTGTGACTGTACGAACGGTCCAGAAGGTAAAGCGAAGGTACGAAGAGACTGGACACCATCTGAGGAGACCTTGTAATGGCAGACCCAGGTGTACCAGTGCCCGAGAAGATCGTTATATTATTTCCACTGTGCTAAGAAATCGCCACCAAAATGCAGTTGAAGTCCAGCAACAGCTACTTCAGACCCGGAGGGACTACATTAGTGACAGTACAGTGAGAAGAAGACTTGCTGAAGCAAATTTGAAACCCCGAAGACCAACGAGTGGCCCAAAACTCGAGAGACAGCATCGAGTAGCGAAGCTGCGATACGCCCGTGAACACATGCAGTGGGATGAAGAAGAATGGTCAAGAATTTTGTTTGCAGATGAGTCTCGATTCTCCCTTTACACTTCTGATGGAAGGCGAAGTGCTTACAGGCGACCTGGTGAGCGATACCTTCAAGCCTGCATCTCAGAAAGAGTCCAATACGGTGGAGGCAGTGTACATGTATGGGCTGGTATATCTTCAGAAGGTCGCACAGAGCTAGTAGCCAAAGAAAATCGCATCCTCACTGGGCAAAGATATGCTCAAGAGATTCTCAATGAGTATGCAGGGCCGTATTTAGCAAATATGGGTGATGGACCGATGCTGATGCATGATAATGCCCGGCCACACACGGCTCATATCGTACAAGAGTATATTCAGGAGGTCGATATCAGCGTGATGGCTTGGCCATCAAGAAGTCCTGATCTCAACCCGATTGAACATGCCTGGGATGAGCTTGGGAGGCTAGTCAGAAATCGCAGACCACCACCCAATACCCTCAGGGCACTAAAGCAGGCCCTGGTAGAAGAATGGGAGAATATTCCCCAACATCGGCTCCGAAACCTAGTGTTCAGTATGCCAAACCGGCTCGAAGCTGTAATCAGAGCTCGAGGAGGCAATACCAGTTATTAAAAATTAAATAACATGTAATACATTTTAGTTGAATTTTTTTACACTAAACTAAAAATGTCTATTTTCATTGTTTTATCTTTTTTAAGTTAAAAATGTTACTAATGTTTAATTTTAGTTTCTAAGAATTAAAGCCTATAAAATTTGCAACAAAAAGTTTTTAATCTTAAATCTCTACCTTCTATAGTTAAGAAAAAAAAAAATTTGAAAAGTGTGATACTTACTTTTGCAGGCCAGTGTATAATTTCTATTTAACTTAAATCATTGCCGATAGTAACTAAGAATTCACTAAAGTGTTTTTTCAATGAACGAATATTAACATGTAATATGCTTAAGTCACTGTTATTGTGTATTTGTTGTAACCAAGTATTAAAGTTATTAACACACTTATAGTTTATAGATCCGTCAGTTATGTAGTCCATGTTTAATAAATCTGTGAATTTTTCAGTAAGTAATAAACATATTATTACATTTTGGCAAGTTACCTATTAAATAAAATAAAAATAAATGTTCATTTTCTAATAATAAGATTACTTATATCACTTTCGGCCCTTACACATATCACTTTTTCACCTTCAGATTTCTTGACCAGGATTTTTCCATTTGTTACTCAAATATACTTATACATTCCTTGTAATTGCTTCTTGACACTCCATAGCAGCGTCCGAGTTGATTTAGTTAGATCTTCGTTTATATAAATTTTGCTTGTATCCAATCCACCTGTAACCATTTTACTTGTGATATCCGATAGTTTGCGGCGCTGGGTAAGCCAGTTATTCTTCAATTTTTTGTTCGAAGGAAATGTTTTGCTTTTCTAAATATACACATTTGTTGTTTACATTTGTGATTGCTTTTTCCAGTTTATGAATCTTTTCTTTTGATTGTTTGTATTCAACAATGAATGTTTACAACAACAAAGTCATATTTATCAGATAGCATAATTAGACATTGTGTAATGGAATCCAGTTGTGTTTTGAATCTCGGGATAGCCCCAACCTTTTTTTGTATATCCTTGAGAATTTTTGAGTAATCTTGTAACTCTTCACCCTGATCTTCATCTTCTGATCCTTCATCTTCACAATTATTGCAGTAAATGCGGTTTTTACCGTTTTTAATGTCTGCTGCTAAACCCTTTACACATCCCCTATGAAAAGTCCCTTGGCAAGGCCCTTGACACATGAAATGCGATCCTTTTTTCGCTAGCACTTTTTTACATTTTTGGCATTCCATTATTAAAAAACACACGCGCGGTCAACAATGTCGGAAGGTAGTTTAATAAATTTAGTCACGAAGGCGCAGCTTAACAGGTTAGTATAATATTTATTATTGTTAGTATTATTTTTGCACGAGAGCTGCTGCCGACAAACTACTTACGTAGTTTGGCAGACTGTACTCATGAAATTTGTAAAGGCTACTGCAATAAATGAATTTAAAAAAAGATAATTTCTTTGTAATATCATCTCACGGTCGATAAGGAATAATTAAATTAAAGAAGGCCTTTTAATTTAATGATAATTTAAAATGCATTAAAATGATGACTAAATATTAATTAAATTAATTAACGTGAGACTAAACAAAGTGGCCCTTCACAATTTTCTTATCTCCATAAATAAATTAAGAGAGCAGAGATTTTGTACTAATTAATAATTACAGGGACCTTCCCTGGCTAATTAAAAACAAATTAAATAACTAAGAGATAAAATAGGAAATTATTTCTCAGATGCTTGTAACTTGCCGACACCTTAAGGGTTCGTTTTAATTAATTAAATATTAACTGTTTTAGTTTTATTACAGTACTTTATTTCCTATTATTATTTAGGATGTTGTGACAAGGAATGAAAAAGGAATGCTGAAATGGTTTGTACACGTGGAGCGAATGAGTGAAGAAAGAATGACGCATCAAATATATAAGGCAAGTGTGTGAGGGCAAGTCGGTCGCGGGAGACCTCGTAGAACATTTGTCGACCAAATTGGGGACGTTTTAAGAAAAGGAGAGGTCCGAAGCACCCGCAACCAGCGAGCATGTATGAAAAGAGTAATGAATGTAGAGGAAGCACGTGAGGTTTGTATGGATAGAAGCAAATGGCATTCTATTGTCTCTGCCTACCCCGACGGGAACAAGGAGTGAGTGTGTATGTATGTATTTATTTCCGTTCTTCTATAGAGTTATACAACGACATTATATACCACACAAGTAGAATGAATTTGGTGGATCAATGCTAAAATTTCAACAGAATTTAAGGCTAATATTATGATGTCGTAAATCAGCTGCAATATTCTAACTCTGAAATTAATACCATTTAACTAATGACGCTATTAGAATTTCTAAAGTGTTTTGAGGATAAATCAAGGTTTCATTTTGAGTTATTTCTTAAAGACAATTAGTTCGATCAAAGTAGCGTACCGGATGTTTGACACCTGAGCAAATTAATTTCAAATTTAATTATTGAGGTTGTAAGTAAACGTAAGCGGTACTATTAAATCACTCTTTTGATATTTTTTTGTTTTCCTTATTTTCGGAAATATCAACAGGATTTTCTCTTCCATAATCAATAAGAGAATAAGCTTTTCAATAGAAAGGCGTCAACGTATCCAGCAAGTGGGATTTAAAAAAAAACATGTGTCCAATTCATACGTGGTAGAAGTGAAACCTTCAAAAAATTTTGGCTTCAAGATAATGTAAATGGATGAGGATAATTATCGTAACTAAAGTATGAAATAAATCCTTTGGTCCTATGGTCCTATATATGGTCAAAATATTTTTGGAATACTGCGTTAATTACTGTTTTTGATCTTGTTGCTGATACAGTGCGACTGCTGCACATTTTCAAATTAATTTTGGCGTCCTAAAACTCAATCAACGAAATCGCTGTACCCGATGCAACATTTACATTAAAACTCTAAACTGCATAATATGAAGTCCTGATACACGTTGCTAGGATGGCACATGATTTCAATTGCTATGAAATACATTACTATCACCACCACCATATTTATGTTCTCCTGATGACTATACAGTAATACGTCGTGCGCGTGATGTCAAAATATATTAAGATATACTCGCGTCATACATAAGTCAATCTCTTCTTTAACTATGATCGCCCGGTACTAAAACACTATTTATTATTAATTTTAATTTAACGTGTATTTTATTCATTCTACTTCATTCTCTCGCCGGCTAAATCCTATACATTTACCTGTTTGTGCCTCTATCGTCTCGCTTTTTCGTTTCATCGAGTTTCAAATCCAAACGATCCTAAAGAATTTTCACTTCAAAAAGGATTCTCAAGGATTGACCACAGATATACATTAGAACTTCTCATTGAATAATATCGAGAGAAGATTAGACTCCATATAGCATATTTTGATTCACCAAAAAGCATTTGACTGCGTATCATATAAAAACATATGAGAAACTATTAGAACACAAGGGATAGAAAAATACTATATTTGTGTAATCAAGGTTGTATAATATAATACGGATAATAAATAAGTTAAGTAGGTTTCTAATTTCAAAAATTATTATAACATTACCCAGCCAATGTTGGGTAGACCTTCAAGTATACGGGTAAACGTCGAATACATAATGATGTTGATTTAAATTTCGAACTTTGCTCAAGAGTCTTGGTTTTACTAGTTATACCCGGGTAAACCTAAGTTTACATAATCTTCAAGCGTTACGCGTAAACAATAGTAAGAATAGTGTAAAACCAGAGACGGATGGGCCTTAGTTTCAGTCAAAAGAGGAGTTAGGCAAGGCAACCCTCTCTCACCACTGCCCTAAGATGTCAGGGTATCAACGTCAAAGAAGCTTTACATTAATTTGATTTTCGATACTATTTATCCGATTTCAAAATAAAAACCCTATGGATAGATATAGTCTACATAAAAGAGATTGTATAAAATATGATAAAAACAACTATCAACAAAGATAGAATGAGAATAATAGCTAAAATTATCTAAATTACCAAGAAATTCACAGATTTTATATACAATAGCTCAAAGCATAATATTTCTTTTCAATTTGATAGAAAGGACAATGAACACAAACTGACACTGACGGGGGTCGCAATAGTAGTTTGTAGTTACTATTTAGATACAAAATACACCTTTCCCTTTATTTTGATTAAGATTGATCCCGAAACTGGATAGAAGAAATAAAATACATAGTAAACGTAACGAAACTTATGTTTGGTGTATTACAATTCTTAATAAAGGTTAATAATTTAATAAAGTACAATATTTGATACAGTGCTGTAGATATGAAAATAAAAAATTGCGTGCGTACAAAGTACACATGTCAGACACAGTGAACACGCTAGTAGGGAAGATGTTCCACTTTTTCGAGGCCACGCGCTAAACCTGCACGATACAAAGCTAGTGGGGAAGATTTTCTAAGTTTTCGCGGCTGCGCGCTGAACCTGTACGGTACAACTCTTAGTAGCGAAGTTGTTCTACTTACTAGCGGTGCAATGTGCTTCATGCTACGTTCGCCCTTTCTCACTCTATCTCAATCGGTTACAATTTCCCTCTCAATCTTGTTGGATAAAAATGTCCCACATTTTCCTCACACTTCCGTTTTAATCCGTAAAAATATTATCCTCATGCGCGTAAAGAAGTTTCACTTCAATGATGACCCGAATGATCGCATTTTGATAAAATAGGCGTCATTAGTAGCTTATTTACACAGAACTGGTAAAGTCTGTTTTACGTGTTCTGTGCTTAATTATATGTGAACTAATCTTTGAACAATGACTTTCCTGCAGTTTAATGTTGCACTAGCAAATCTTCGGTGAAACACCGTGTCGCGTGTGATTTTTAGTCAGATGGTGGATCGCGTAAAAGTGTGTGCTTGATTCCTCTTCTTTGGAACGAATGCTAAATTAAATAACTCTTGATTTTTCTGGGTTTCAGATACAGTAAAGAATGCGTGCGACAAAGGCCTCGTCTTCCTTTTTATAGGGGAAGTTACATCATTTGTAATTTTTGTGCATAACCTCGAAAATTTTTTTTCGTTTTTTCTTGATAATAAAATCAATAAGCCATTTCTTTCTTGCTTTATACAGAGTTTTTTTTTAAATATTGTGAGTATTTTTAGTTAGCAAGAACCCCGGATTGGGTAAAGGCCTCCTATAAAGAGGCCCACGCGTCTCAATCCTGTGCTACGCCTATCCAGTTTGGGCCAGCTGTCCTTCTGAGGTCGTCTTCCCATCTGGTTGGTGGTCTCCCTTGGCTACTCTAGCCCGCTGGGCCTCTCCACGATGTTACTCTCGCAGTCTATCTCTGGTCAGTACACCTCGCGACATGGCCAACCCATTTCCATTTTAGTTTTAATGCATAAGTTAGAGTGTCGGTCGCATTGGTGGTTTTTCTTATCTTTGTATGTCTTACTTTATTATCTATCTTCCTTATGTTGAGCACACTCCTCTCTAGCCCCCTTTGACAGGTCCTGATTTATGTGTGGCCTTAGAGGAGACCTTCCACGTCTGGCACCCATACATCAAGCATGGTAAGAGACTCGAGTTCACAGCTTTTGTTTTGATGTCTGTGGGCATATATTTGAAAATTTCTTTTAGGTTCCAATATTTATTCCATGCCGATTGAACATGGAAATATTTGATAGTATTCCCCGTATATTTGTGTACATTATTTGTTCTCGGTCACTGGTGTCTAAACTGTATTCTAGATTTTAACAGTATAATCTTTGTATACAGAGAGGAAATTTTCTTGGGAGTTATTCTGTTTCACGAACTTTGGTTTCCAGATTCACTTCTTGACTGTATAATGTATATATTTACTTATATTATCATGTGGTAACTAAAGGGATAGCTTTAGGGCGCTTATGATTCAAGGGGAATTATTTGAGAGACTATTTTGTGCAGCTGCTTCTGCTTATAGGTACTCTAGTAGTATTGGCAATAAACCTGGACCAAAAAACATTGGAGTTTCTTAATAATCTTACAACTATAATATGTTAAATCACGAAATCTATCAATAATCATTACTTAGCTTAACTAACTACATATAATGTAACCCAAGCTGTTGCGTCATGCGGTGACCTTGACGTTGCTTGACGCTAATAGGCAATTTTTTCATCGCGCGGTTGGCCCCTAGCTGCCCCGGCAGAAGTTAAAGAATTTAGAGTTCCACTGTTTGTAATCACATCTTCTGCGCTGTTGGCAGTGATGATATTAGTGAAAACCGAAGCGTCACGTAGAACTAGCCGTCACAACATTGCAGCTTTGACTTGATAAACAAGCTAGAATAAAGGCTAGACCGAGGTCTGTATAGCGCTCATGGCAAGAGACGCAATTACGATCAAGCTTGAAGGCAAATACGTAACAAAGTGTACCACAGTATCAATTGTTATTGAGAGATGAGGACTGAAAGGTTATATTAAGGTAAAATATTCAAATGTTTCATAGATTAGTTAGTATTTTTTTGCTTCTGTGGCAATAAATTTTAAACCGCTAATTTTGATTTCTTTCAACTGTCCGGTTGATTTAAACGCATCGGAGGGTTCGTCGATTTCAAGAATCGATTTAAAGAATTTTATGACAAAAAAATTGGAAAATATAGAAAATTGAACGGCTTTTGTCATTTGGCTTTTGGCATATGTCAATTAAGCACTGATACTTCTATATTATCTTAGTATACTTAACATCCAGTTCCTGTATAAAATATTTTCTCGTCTGACTGTTTTTGAAACAAAACATGACATATTTTCAAAGAAATTTGCTGGCACCTATTCCAGAAATGCGGAAAGGTTTGTCAAAATAATGCCAAACCCGGCGTTTCAAGACCTTTTCAGATCTCGTTTTCAGGGGGACTGCAGATGATATGAGTCAATATAGTATTTGTGAAAGTTGTCATTATGAAGTTTAGCGCTATTTATTGCTTCGGAGGTGGTATTTGCTGTAGACAGATGGTTTTCGGCAAACTTTATTGACAGTCCTCTTCGCTTCTTCTCTTCTCGCCCGCACTAAGTTAACCAAAAATAATAATTAAAATGTAACTTTTATCCAATGTAAAAACAAAGTTACAATTAAACGCGTTTTAATCCTTTAAAAAGTGTTTTATTTTAATGTGTAACACTCGCCTTAATCAAGGAAAATACTATAGAAATAATACAATTGGTTTGTATTATTCTAGTAGTACTTTGTGCATCCATCCTTAGTCTGTGGTTTAAATAAAGAATGTCACATTAATTAGCTCATCGGCGTATTTAATGACTAATAAATCCTCAAGACGAACAGCTGGCCCTACCTGACCTTCATATTAGTTCGTACTAGCATTGACCGGCTTTGCAGGATTAAGTCAGGTTCTCGATGTATGGCTCAATAAACCCGGCTCTATTTGTTTGTATACATTAATTTATAGTCACACACATAACATATCTATAGTGAGATCGAATCAGAAATGAGGAGAACCAAAGTCACCGACATAGCGCAAATGATTTCGAAAGTGAAGTGGGCAGGGCACATAGCTCGACGGACAGATGGCGGTTGGGGCAGGTCCTCGAATGGCGACCACGTACCGGATGGCGTAGTGTTGGTAGGCCCCACAGGATGGACCGACGATCTGGATCTCAAGATCGCCGGAGTAGGTTGGATGATCATGGCAATCTTTGGGGGAGGCCTTTGTCCAGCAGTGGACGTCTTCTGGCTAAAATGATGATGATAATCTATAGTGAGAGAGAGGCTTCCAGTGTAACACTGAAATATTTGTCACTCACCTTAATATGATCTGAGTTGTAAGATAAAAATCACAAAACGACATAATAACATATATGGCAAAAGAAAATGGAACTATACATTGCCTAAAATCGTAAATGACTTGCTACATTCTATTAGAGATACCAGTAATCCAAATTAATTGTTTTTAGGGCGATGTAAGAGACATTTCCTAGGAATAAGTGCGGCTGATCATGGCCACATACTCTAGGAAATGCCTAATACTAATGAGCATAGCCTGGATGTCTCAGTGTTTCATTTTTTCATTATTTCTATTGTTATTTTTATTTTGCTTCGTCTCCTTTGCTATTTAATTCAGTAATGTTATTCTGTATTATTATACGTAATTTTTTCGACTTTAATTGGAAATTTTTAGAATAATAATTAGTTAATATTGAAATATATTATGTTTAGAATAACTGAACTCGCTATTCCTCACATAAACACTTAAGTTTCATGAGGATAGCTTAAATTGCTTTATAGTTTGTTTCTTGTATATTTTGAACAATTAAAAAAAAAACATAAAACATAGTATTATGTGATACGACCGTTCACGCTTTACTCCGATCATTAATCCAAAAAAATACCAACTAAAGCACGGCTCTTTTGCGACAAAAAGAACGTGTTAACCTTAAATTCTCTTTAATATAATCTTTATAAAATAACCCTTCAAACAAAACCGATTTTACTAACAGGAATTGACTCAGACATTATTCAATTATAAATTCATTTTCAACCTTTTACATGAAATGTATGTTGAAAGCGAATATGACAAGAAAATTTAAAACACAAATAAGATGTAACTTGCAGCTTGCTCTTGCAAAGTGTTTGCTGTCGGCATGATTTTGTAGTTGGCACCGGCACTACATTACTGGTCTGGTGTCGTCTTCGTTGAAATAACTATCTGGTGTATTTTGAAGGAAATGTACATTTTAATATAATACAAGAATAGTGTTCAAATGCATTTCGTTATGTCCGATTTTAACAGTGATTGTTAAGTAGGTACTTATATAAACGTTTTGTGTAGTTTACAGTTTGCTTGGTCACAGCAGTAAGTATTAATCCATTAAGCAGGTACGATCGTTTTAAGAAGCATTACGTTTGAATTCGTACCCTGAATGAGCAGACGGACTTTTTACATGATTTATATTAGCTTGACCTGTATCTATGTAATGTGTAACGGAATACTTAGAATACAATAATTCGCCCATGTAAAATTGCATTGATCGCCTGAATACTACCACCTAATTATGACAATATTGAGTTTCTCTTACGAGACATACGCTAAGACACACACACACACACACACACATTAAATAATATTATTCCTTTCTCTAAGTATGTCATTTTAAGGCTAAGAAAGAGCGGAGCCTCCTGGCAAAAGCATTCTTTATATGCATAAAAGGAGGTTCTTGCCACTATTTATTAGGGAGAATTTGTTAAAACTAATAAAGAAATTTATTTATTATTTAATAATTACCAGTGGGCGGCTCCTTTGCACAGGATGCCAGCTAGATTATGGGTATCACGACGGCGCCTAAATCTGCCGTGAAGCAGTAATGTGAAAACATTACTGTGTTTTGGTCTGAAGGGCGCCGTAGCTAGTGAAATTACTGGGCATATGAGACTTCACAGCTTACGTCTCTAGACTACGCAGGGCGATCTGTGCATAGTTTCGCATTGGCGTATGGTCTGTCCCAATTGGTTGAGTCGCCAACGCGGCTCTCGGATCCACATCCGAGAGCCACATGCATCGGTGGCAGATAACAGCCCTGGTTCGATGCGTCAGTTAAAGCAGCATCTGACTGCAAAAAACAGGCGTATCGAACTTGGGTTTCGGCGCTGGGCTCAAAGGATCCGAACTGCAAAGTTCTAAAGAGGAATTATAACCGTGCTTCCAGATTTTTTAAGCAGCAAATCGCCCGTACGTAGCCTAAGCACGTCGTCAAAATCGGCGAGCAGCTTTCCAGTTACCCGACTGGAACACGCAAGTTCTGGTCGTTGTCGAAAGCTGCTCTTGGTAACTTCAACCAGCCGTCCATACCGCAAGTAATTTTTATTTTTGTCATCTTAGCGATATGGCTTGAAGAACGTTGTACCCTACGACAATTTATATTTGTGTTTGTCTGTTTGATTTCGCTAATATCCGAAATAATTGAACTGATTACAGCGGCATATTTACTGACAGCTATCTCATCTTACAGGAAGACATTTAGGCTGCTGTATTTTTTGATTTATTTGAAAATAATAGAGAGCCACACAAAAATAGCCTACAACGTATGATATTTTCAATAAAATCCGCCACATTCAGATTACCACGTAAATGAAATGCATCATATAATACACTCATTTAATATTTTTTTTGGAGAGAAGGACTTACGTATTAAAACCTCGAAACGGGGCCTATATTATGTCGAACACGGGTATGCCCCCGTGTCGGATACCCCCTACGGACTTAAAACCTCCTCTATGCCCTGAAGGCTTTTACAGCGACATTGGTTCTTTGGCCGTGGAGGCTCCAAAGAAAAAACAATCGCAAGGCGTCTCTTAAGTACACTCGAACCTCGGACTAACTGTAGTTTTTACTGCATATTCTTTTGGTATAGTTTTTGAGAAATCGGTTGCTTTTATTCAAAATCATGGCAACTGTCTAGGACGTTTAATTTATAACCAAATAAAAATTAAATGAAAATTGCGGACGTCACTTCTTACAAAATCTAGATAAATAAGATCTATAGTAGGAGAGTGGCTTTTAGAATTAAGCTATGAACTAAACATTAAATTAAATTTAAATAACATACAAAGCGGACAAAAATTACTGGTTGACTCTGCACATGATTTCCTTGCCTTGCCATCTCGCCTCCAAAGTGCCTCTTTGCTTTTGCTTATGAGACTTACATTATACAAGTAATATTGAGAATCAGGGTGCAATGGTCGTAATTTTAATTATTAATGAATAAATAAAATTAATATCATTACAACCAGTGGTAGGCTCCTTTGCACAGGATGCTGGCTAGATTATGGGTACCACAATGGCGCCTATTTCTGCCGCGAAGCAGTAATGTGTAAGAATTATTGTGTTTCGGTCTGAAGGGCGCCGTAGCTAGTAAAATTACTGGGCAAATGAGACTTAACATCATATGTCTCAAGGTGACGAGCGCAATTGTAGTGCCGCTCAGTATTTTTGGGGTTCTTCAAGAATCCTGAACATCACTGCGTTGTAATGGGTAGGGCGTATGAATTACCATCAGATGAACGTCCTGCTCGTCTCGTCCCTTATTTTCATAAAACAAAACAGAAATATCAAATTTAAGAAATAATGCACATAAAAATCTTATTATTGTAATATAATTAAATCACATTTACGTTAGTAGCTGCGAAACATTAAGCGGTTGGATTCTGAAAAATCGATACTGGCATTCTTCCAAAACTCACAAAGAACCTGCAAAGAGCTTATCACTAGAGCAAACTTTAATGAAATAACAATGTTAGTCCATGTGTTGTTATATAAGCAGGAAATGTTATTTTCACGTAGTTGATTTGCAGGAAATAAAAACTAAAATAGTTCGGTAAATCCAAATGTGCACGCCTCATATTCTTTTTTTCCACAATACATAGGCCGCACTAAAAGTATCGGGAATGGAATATTTCCACTGTTCCTGTCATATTAAAATCTTTTTAATTGAAAACTCCTTGGTTTTCAAAATCGAATACCATTTATTTATTTAAAAATAGATTCTCGGTCTTGTCAAACTTGTTTAGTCGTTGAGAAAATGGAATTGACTCGAGAAAATTCTAGAGCGATGATTTATTATGACTTTCGAAGTGGTTTAACACAAAAACAGTGTGTTGACCGGATGATTTCTGCATTTGGTGATGAAGCCCCATCCAAAATCACAATTTATCGCTGGTTTGCTGAATTTCTGTTTGGACGTGTCAATGACGGGGATCATCACTGAGCTCGTCCAAAAACTGCAGTCACCAAGGAAAACGTTGATGCTACGCGTAAGCTGATTGTGGAAGATCGACATGTGACATACTGCGAAATTCAGGCAACTTTAGACATTGGCATGAGTGAAATACAAATAATCTTGCATGAACAATTAGGTGTAAAAAAGTTGTTTTCCCGATGGATACCGCATTTGCTCTGTGAAGAGCAAACAGCGGCTCGCGTTACTTGGTGCGTCGGAACTCTCGAAAGATTCCGCGCAGGATCCTCAAATACTGTATACAACATCGTATCAGGTGACGAATCCTGGATATACGCGTACGATCCCGAAACAAAAACCAGTCACGAGTTTGGGTGTTCGAAAATGAGTTAAAGCCAACAAAAATTGTTCGTTCATGGAGTTTTGCAAAAAAGTGGTGGCCACGTTTGTCTCCAAAACCAGCCATGTTGCGAATATTCCTCTTGAGGGACAAAGAACGGTTAGTGCAGAATGGTATGCTAGCATTTGTTTGCCACAGGTCGTTTCTGAACTCCGTAAAGAGAACTGCAGCCACCGCATCATCCTCCATCACGACAATGCGAGTTCTCACACCGCGCACAGAACAAAAGAGTTTTTGTAGAGTTGAGCAAGAAAACATTGAATTATTAGACCATCCGCCGTACAGCCTCGACCTACGCCCTAATGATTTCTATACTTTCCCTAAAATAAAGAATAAATTGCGTGGTCAGATATTGTCATCATCTGAAGAAGCTGTGGACGCCTACAAAACGGCCATTTTGGAGACCCGAACTTCCGACTGGTTGCTTCAATGATTGGTTCCATCGTATGGAAAAATGTGTCAAATTTCGCGGAGAATACTTCGAAAAGCAATAAATGCATTATTAAATAGTAATGTTGTGTCACTTCCTTGATTCCCGAAATTTTCAGTGCCACCCTCGTATTCCTTAGAATAACCTAACCTAGCCTTAGTTAGGAAAAATTAACTGTCAGTAGAATTGTGAATTGATGTCAGTTAAAAATGTAGTTTTTTTTTTATAAATAATGATTAAATAACAGTAAATTGAACACTCATGTTGATTCAGAAACTCCGCTGTCCTCTGCAAAAGAAACAGTGTTACTTAAGATAATAAAAAAAAAATCGGGTACGATAATTTTCTCGACCAATTTCCCTACACTACTACTAATACACTATCTATTCACACATGAATGTCTATAAAAGATAATTTTTTATTTTCTTATTTATTATCTTAAGCAGAATAATTGTTATTGAAATATTTATTTTAACTATCTCACAGACTATTTGACTTAATATAAGTGCACTCATATATTCATATCACCTGTAAGTTTGATATAAAGAAAACAAAATTAGTTTATGTTTCGAGAAAACTGCTTAATTTGACATGTCGAGAGTAAACAAAGCACCACCTCAAGTTAAGCAATTCAAGTTTTAATAATTACTTAACTGATAAAAAATATTTTGTAAGCTGCACTGCTTTCCATGAACGCCCTCCTACCATCACGTCTATGTATTCAATACATTATCCGTTACAATATGTTATGTTTTTAAAGTGATAACTCTCACTTCTAGGATTAATACACAAATAAAATTTGAAAAACAAAATTTTATGAACGATGCGAAAATTTTGTTTTTCAAATTTAATTTGTGTAATAATCCTAGAAGTGAGGGTTATCACTTTAAACAAATAACATATTGTTTAGATTTACAAGAGCGACATCTCAAGTCAATTTCCTAATATGAAAATATTGGGGTTGAACAGGTTATCAACTGTAAAGTAGATCCTGTAGATGAAGCCACAACCTGAGAGTTGAATAAAGCAAACAGAATTTTATATAACGAGGCGGTACTCGAACGATTAGCTCGGTTGGTTAGAGCACCGGCACAGAACGACCTCCGGGTCGTTGGTTCGAATCCCGCATCGTTCATAAAATTTGTGTTTCAAATTTTATTTGTACATTATCCGTTCCATATTTGGTATTATAAATACTGTCTACGTAAAAGTATGGTGTAAATTATTATAAATTTCATATATTGCCTCTAAGTTAGAGGTATTCTATTTAAGAAAGCTCAGGATTAACTGTTGAATAATTTTGTTTTGAATCAAATAAAGGATACTAAACAATGCTTGTTCTTACATATGACTTACTTGACCCATTTTCTTTTATCCCGAGGGAGACGCGGCGGGTCCGCAACTAAACGTAACTAAAGTTCTACTTTTCCCCTATTTTGCTACATTTTGTTTTCGATAGGTGACATAAAAGGCATTTATTTTCTCAAAATTGATTCCTTTAGAATTAATTTTGATTTCGCTTCAAACACTACCCCCACTTTGGAAACAATTGGCGTTCTGAGAGAGAAGAAACGGCGCAAGAAACTCTCCCAGCATTCTTTTTTTGCACTCTTTTTAATATTGGGTAACATATCGGGTCTACTCCTACTTCCTGTTAGTGGATTCTTTTCCAAAGCTCGAATCCAACCGCTTAATGTTTCGCAGCTACTTACGAAAATTTGATTTAATTATATTACAATAATAAGATTTTTATGTGTATTATTTCTTAAATTTCATATTTCTGTTTTTTTTTATGAAAATAAGAGACGAGACGAGCAGGACGTCCAGCTGATGGTAATAAATTAATAACTTAAGGCGTTTCACCCCGTAATTAGGTAAAAGAGATTATAAGTGTATTCAAAATCAATTAAAGTAAGCTCCCACTAAGTTTATAATAAGTCACAAAATTTTCTTCCTAAGTTTCAGTAAAATATAAAATTCGTGTTTTATGCCTTTAAAACAATATTAATAAACAAATAAAATTTTATTTGTGTATTTATCCTAGAAGTGAGGGTTATCACTTTAAAAACATAACATATTGTTTAGATTTACAAGAGCGACATCTCAAGTCAATTTCCTAATAAGCAAATATTGGGGTTGAGCAGGTTATCAACTGTAAAGTAGATCCTGTAGATGAAGCCACAACCTGAGAGTTGAACAAAGCAAACAGAATTTTATATAACGAGGCGGTACTCGGACGGTTAGCTCAGTTGGTTAGAGCACCGGCACAGAACGCCGGAGGTCGTTGGTTCGAATCCCGCATCGTTCATAAAATTTGTGTTTCAAATTTTATTTGTGTATTAATCCTAGAAGTGAGGGTTATCACTTTGAAAACATAACAAATTGAATATTAATAAATGAAACTTGTCAGCAGACCATAACTACATTGATCAATATTCTTCCAATTACTAAGTCAATAACATTTGAATATCGGAAATGAATGTAGATTTACCTACCAGATTCTTTCTTGTTAAATAAATCATTTTTATTCATCAATAAAAGTAATCCACGAAAATAAATTGCTAGAAAGTTATCCACATGCTCCTAGCTTGTTTCATTTCCGTTCCAAATGTATTGGTTGATATACAGAGAGATTTTATATTGTTTATTTAATTGGATTTCGGTTAGTAAGGGACGCTATATTTTATTGTAAAATAGGTTTGAGCTTTTGTTCAACGAAATGGTCGAATTGAGCTAATTCAAAAGAAGAAAGAATCATTCAAATCGGACCAGTAGTACCAGAGATTAGCGCGTTCAAACAAACAAACAAACAGTGCAGCTTTATAATATTAGTATAGATTGACTATAATCTATATATATAAAAGAGAATGTATGTTTGTATGTTGTCTAATAACTCCTTAACTATTCGACCGATCTCAATGAAATCTTTTCTAATTTGTAATAGATTCGTTGAAGCTCAAGGGAGGTTTACATTTATAATTTATATGGCAAAACAACGTTTGCCAGTTCAGCTAGTATAAAATAAAATCGTACAATATTTGGGTAACGAAGCAAAAAAATTGAATTCACGTATCTTACTTTTATTTTAGCCAGGAAAATGTGGAATACATTTCGGGAATAGAATTACACGTAGGTATATCTTTCACTCATCTGAATATCACCTGAAGGCTGTTTAGATTGGAAAAATGCTTGGAAAATATATTTTTGTTTCCTTCTTAGCTGTAAAGGTTGTGTTATATATAAAACCGACAGACGTTGTTCTGTTCATAATAAAAAGAAACTCTTGCGGATGGAATTTTGGAAAATCCGTTCTTAGCTGACCTCTACTCGGTGAAAAAAGTCTTTAGCTCTAATGGTTCCAGAGATATCGTGATGAGTGACTATATACGTAAAAAAAGGAGAAGAAGTAATTAATCAAAATTTAAAAGAGTAACAAGTGTAGTAGGTGTAGCAATTCGAGTACACCGTAAATAAGTACAGGTATTATTCAAGCAATTATATATTTAAACTAATAATTCCTGAAAATGGACCGACTAGGCGCCACAAGCAGCGCCCGTACACGAGCATGACGCATGGATCAGCCATCGCTTCCCTTCCACATATCTTAGGGAAGGCAACGACGCGCCCCACGACGCCGCTACGAGCACTGCCATTTAAGCGAGCATGACAAGCCCTCACTGATATGCTCACTAAACACCTCCAATAAAACTTGAACATTTTAAAATTTATATAAAATATTTTTAAATCCAAATAAAAAAGGATTGTGAAAAGAAATATTTTTTTGTTAGATAGAAATATTTTGAGCAATCACTGCCAAGCAGCGTTATCATTAATGAAGTCTTTTAAACTTTAATAGCCCTTAAAATTTAATTTTCCTGTAACATAACAATATCTTATTTTATCAAACATAATCTTGCGACACTTCGAGTTTATCCTTACTTATTTTCAAATATATGTTGAGAGAAATTATTTTCATCTCCATGGATTTTTCTCGTAGCAATTCACATGGACCTATTTCATTGAGCGCGGACAGCCTTCTTCTGCAGCTAAAAGATGCAGGCAATATTTATATTGACCACACAATAACAGCACATAATATGACAGGATGCTGTGAAAGTAACTTAAGTAAATGAGAGGTAAGGTTTTCACGTCGAAACTTTTTCACAGCATATGCAACATAACTAAGTCTGACCGACAACTTGCTTAACAGAGGTCCCCATTGAAGATTATAATCTAGTGATTATATTCAGAAAGACAGTATCTCGGGCCATCTCCATATTCCAATCTTAATTTTTACAAAGGTTTTTTCCTTTTTCACATTATGCATAAAAATCGTACACATTTAGTTTTTTGCATGGACAAATAAGTTGTTTGTACTAAACCAGTAGGCAGCTTTAACAAGAGCATGGCTTAAATCATCAACAAATACTTTTCTACGTTTATCTTTAATTAACACAGAAGTGTCATCTGCAAACAATACTATTTCGTGATTATTTCCTACAAGGTAAGGTAGATCATTAATATAGATAAGAAATAGAAATGGCCCTAATAATGAGCCCTGCATCACTCTCATTGTTACAAGTGAAACACATCATAATTTACCATTAAAATTAACTCTCTGAATTTTATCATAGATGTAGGATGTAACAAAATTCAGAGCGAAAACACAGTTTCCGTAATGGTGTAGTTTCTTCAGTAACGTCAGATACTAGACGCGATGAAAAGCCACAAAACACAACATAAGCATCATGTGACTCTTCCCAGGCGTCATAAATGTTCTCTGGTAAATGGATATCATCATAGTAGACTTGCCTTTGGAATTGATTTGGCAAAATATAACATACCGGATTCAAAAAGATTCAATGGTGCACTTTAAATTTTCTAAAAGGAAGCAAGAAGATTGGGAAGAAGCGTTTTCATCACTATTGTTTCGTATCTCTAATTCAATTAATTATTTTAAGGTTTGAATAATCACTGTGATGATTCTTAAGGCAAATGTTTACGAGAAATTTACATATATCCCTTCAAGGTGCTAGTAATAGCTGTTCATGTCGTACACAGGACATTTCATGAATAGGGTTGATGAGGTTGGTTTGAGTTTAATATTCAATCAAGCGAAATCTTATTATCTCTCACGTGTGTTTACTTTGATCAGACCTTCATATAGCTCATAAACCAAGCACCTGACTCAAAACGTCTCGTCTCGTGCAGTTACTATTCTTTTTAATAGGTTGTTTTGATTTAAACAATATAATAAAAAAGCCTTTCTTTACAATCCTTAACTTCCTTTAGTAAATCAGTAATATTAATATTTTAATAAAAAGGAACTTCGTTCCTATCCGGTGTCCCACGACAGCACATTTTTTTCTTCATTTGTAGGTAATTACTATTTACACCGGTAATTATTGGATGTCTTGCCTTTCGGCTAAGGCCTCCCCCAAACTTTTCCATAGCTAATGGTCTTCCGCTTTTCTCGACCAAGTTGCACCTGCTACTTTTTTATGCCATGTTCCATCTAAGACGTGGTCTGCCTTTTTTCTTTTTATGTTGTCTAGGATACCATTCTGTGATATTTTTTGACCATTTGTCTTTTTTGTTCCTGATCATGTGGCCTGTCCATTCCCAATTGAGGTGTTTAATATAATATTTCAAATCAAATATTTTTGTTTGTTCTCGTATGGATTGAAGTCACATTCTGTCCTGTATTTTTATATTGAGCACACTTCTCTCCATGCTATGCTGACAAGTTTCTAGTGCCTTAATGTTTTTTTCGTTAGGCTCCATATTTGACAGCCGTAGGCCAAGCTGGGTAAAATGCATGTATTAAAAACTTTTCTTTTCCTTTAATTGGTATTCTCAGATCCTTCATAATTTCTTTTAACTTCCAGTATTTCTTCCATGCTATGTTTATTCATTCATATACTTCCTTCGTTGCTATTACTGTTGGAAATATTTGTTGTCCGATGTATGTGTATTCGTCTACATAATCAATAGTAATTGAGTCAAAAGCTTTGATTGGAATTTTATTTTGGTAAGTCATTACTTTTGTTTTATTGACGTTCATTGATAGCCCCACTTTTTACTTTCGTCATTTCTACTAGACTTTTTAGATTATCACAAATCATTAGTAAATCATCTTGCTGATGTTTGTTTTACCTTAAGTTTTTTATGAATATAAGTTCTAAACTGCAGAGAATAGTTTGGGCGATAGGGGGTCTGCACTTGAAAATATTCACAAGTACTTTCAGTTCTTACTTTTGCTGTCATATTTAGGTATATGTTAACATGCACTTAAAGCTTCCCATATTTTCCTATGTTTTAGTGAGTCATACGCCTTATTGTAATCAATGAATGTCATGTAGTATGCCATTCCATATTTGTTGCAAGTCTCTATCAAAATCTATTCTGTCTCAATAATATGTTAGAACAATTATTAGAAATAATAAAACACAAAAATAACATGTTTACATAGCTGAATGAACAAACAAATTTGAATTATTTTACCAATGTTACGTACCTCTTTCGTAATACACAACCAATCACAGCGTTTCAACTCATGCGACGAGGGTATAAAGAGCGAGTTTGGCGAATCAACATCTCCTGAGGATGCCTCGTGTAGAGGCGCAACACGTGTCGAATTGTATGAAGACGAATATTGGTGGAATTAACACTCAGGAAAACTCAAAACATTTGGATAATTATGGATTTCCGCATAATAACACCTATTTAAAAAAATATATAGTCTTTGAAATTACATTTCGTTTGGTATATGGGTAGCTTGTTTTTCTCAATGCATTATGTAAGAATATATCTGTCGTCCCCCCGCGAGCAGACGTAATATGTCTGTTTGCCACTAAACGGATCTATTTTATACAGACATAAATAGATTTTATAATAATTTTTAGTCCACATTTATGTTAACTATCACCGGGCTACAACTCACAAATCAAGATCGAAAGTCTTTACTTCATGTATTAATATTACAATATAGGAGACAAAAGATCTCCAGGTTATTATCTTAATTATTTGATTAATCTTAATCGGCTAAACATGAACAGATTCGTTCGATTCTATTGTCCGGACTTTCATGAATAGATAGATAGACGTCGTGCACATTATTGATAAATTATAATAAAAGTATGCCTAAATCAATAATTGTAATATCTTTTGTGACACATAGATAAATATATACGTTAAAAGATATCAAATTGATGAGCTCATCCGCATTTTCAGCAAAGGATAAATTCGCAAGTAAAATGCCGGACTTACCTGACTTTCAGATTACTTCGTGCTAGCTTCGAGCGGCTTTGCGGGATTAGATCACGTCTCGTTTTCAAAGTATCGCTCGTTTAACCCTGCTTTATTTGGTTATATTTAGATTACTGGATCTTGAGTGAGGATTAAATAGTTGTCCTGCACTCTGTACCCAAAAAATGATAAAACTTCGTGATAATTTTATAAAGTATCGTCATCATTTCAGCCGGAAGACGTCTACTGATGATGAACAAAGGCCTGCCCCAAAGATCGCCATGTTCATCGGTCCTGCGCTGCCCTCATCCAACGTGTTCCGGGGCCTGCCAACACTTAAAATATAATATACAATACACCTTTCCACGTCATAAATACAATAGAATAATTTAATACATTATCGTAAAAATATAAATGTAACAATAATAAAAATCTATACTAATATTATAAAGCTGCAGTGTTTGTTTGTTTGTTTGAACGCGCTAATCTCTGGTACTACTGGTCCGATTTGAATGATTCTTTCAGTGTTGGGTAGTCCATTTATCGAGGAAGGCTATATTTTTTTTAAAATTAGGGATCCGTAATAAAATTGCTATTTTGTAACACAAGGTGTAAAATCGAAAACCTATTTTTGCGTGCGCTGCAAAAACTATTGACAATAGAACAAAATGATGTACAGGCTATAATATAGGCAATATTTTACTACTTATAAAACTATCGCGTGAATTATACTTTATATGGCAAAACAACGTTTGCCGGGTCAGCTAGTATTAAATATAAATGTCATCGATGGTATTGTACATATAATACCTGTTACCTATCATCTATTTGTTTTGTTTTGTCACTAAATTACAATAATTAGTGTTACTTCGTCTTCCGGTACGTGGTCGCCATTCGAAAACTTAACTGCCCCAACGGCCATTTGTCTACCGTCTCTTATTAAGTATATGGAAATAAAAATGCATCAAAATTGTTTAAAAACTGATTTAATTCAACAACTTCAAATGTAAAATATCTAATATTAATTTTTGGCTTTAAATTATGTTGATGATGAAGAAGTATGACGCGATTAGTTGGTTGGCTTCATCCATTAGTTTTATAGCGCTAGTGTTGTCATCATTATGGTATCGTCTGGTCTGAGTATAAATAATTCTTTATAAATATACCTTCATACAAATAACTCACTATACTATGATTTAAAAGTTTCTGCACACGGTTGCACTCGATAACGTATAATCTTTCATATTTGTATAATCACTATTTATTTTTAAATTGAGCTTAGCCATCTGCTAAAATTTACCACAACACAAATGCTAAATAAAATAAGTACCGAAAGTAACCCTAGGTGGCTGACAGGAAAATACAATACAAATTGTGGTCTTATTTGCAAATGGATAAAGACTATGTCAAATCGATTCTTAAACAAACACAAAACCTACGTAAATTGTAGATTGTAGTTGCTAACATAAATAAAATGTTGTGCTAAAGTTAAATTAACAAATAGTGATATATAACTACGCAGTTAAACATAACGCTGCAGTTACGTTTTATTTATAACAGTGTTATAATAATTAACGTTTTAAGTTAACGATTAACCCAACTCTGCTATTGCTACTGTCCTCGCAAGCCGACCGTCAAGATCGAGCGAGGTGTCGTGTTAATTCGACCAAATTGCGAAAATTAAGTTAACGATTAACCCAACTCTGCTATTGCTACTGTCCTCGCAAGCCGACCGTCAAGATCGAGCGAGGTGTCGTGTTAATTCGACCAAATTGCGAAAAGACTTAATCCCCGACCATTAACAAGTATATTAGTTGGACGTAGTTAATAAAAAGGCGCAGTAGTGAGACGGTATATTCTTCTTCTTCGCGTGCCTCTCCGACTAGCGAAGGTTGGCGATCAGCTTTGTGTTTCAATTTTTTGTCCTTCGCTAGGCGAAATAGTTCTGCAGCACTCGCGATGCCAGTCCATTCTCGGATGTTGCGCAGCCAAGACATTTTTCTGCGACCTACGCCTCTTCTTCCGGCAACTTTTCCCATCATGATGTGTTGTAGGAGTTTGTGCCTCTCGTGCCTAAGCACGTGCCCCAAATATGCGACTTTATATTATTATTTATATGAGACGGTATACTGATATCAAATTCAGTAGACACTTGAGACAGTTAAGATATCTTAGTTGCAAAACTCTTTCGACAATTTCCATACTAGAACGGAACTAGTGCTCTTAAGTGCTATGAAATATTATTATAATATTCCTTTTGAAGATGTGCCATTCCATATTTAAGCAGAGAAGGAAATAGCTTGCAACGACTTACAGTTGAGTTCAGTTGATCTATTTAAATGTACAGTTTGAACACGAATTAAATCTTTGTGATGCGCAATTGAGCAAAAAAACTATCTTTTCTGCAAAATCGTAAAAGAAATAAGAAAAAAGTAAAATAAATGGACAAGCCGTACTATTATCAGTTTTTTTTTGTTGATGAAGAGGGTAAACAAGAATACGGGACACTTAATACGAAGTGATCACCGTCAAGCACACTCTCTCTCAAATCCGAAGGGATTACAGGAGAGGTGCCAGCCATCAAGGGAGCGTTCGGGTTAAGTATTTTATTTTTAAGAAAGAACATTTAAGTATTTTCTAATAAAAATATTGTATTCTTCATCAGCTCTGATAGCTGTGGAATCTGAACCCTATTAAAATTTGAATTAACTTAGTGGTCTATAAATCTTTAAAAAATTACGAATGCATTAATTGTATGAAACATTTATAAATCTTTGCTTTTTGTTTTTATGAAAATAAGGGATGAGTCAAGCAGGACGTTCAGCTTGTGATAATTGCCCATTACAATGCTGTACCGTTCAGGATTCTTGAAAAACCCAAAATTTTGATCGGCACCACAATAATTGCGCTCGTCACTTTGAGACATAAGATGTTAAGTCTCATTTGCCCAATAATTTCACTAGCTACGGCGTCCATCAGACCGAAACATAGTAATGCTTGGACATTACTGCTTCACGGCAGGAATAGGCACCGTTGTGGCCACAATCTAGCCGACATCCCGTGCATAGGAGCTTCCCACTGGTAAATAACCTCAATACTCAACTGATAACACCGGAGAATTCGAGTAAGCAAGAAAATATCAAAATCAGTAACACAATATTACTTCACAAACCGGGATATCTTTTATTTTTTTTCGAGCGCAACACTGCGATTGTAATTCAAGTGACACTGACGAAGGTGAGAAGTGTATCTCCGAAACTTAGCAGATAATTTATTGGCTATCTCTGTGTGTTCCATTCGGTATTTAGGTAGACAGGTAAATTATGAAGCTTTTGTGGTTTCAAAATATGTGTTTTATAACTGTTTCCTATAATCCTTAATCCTAATCATCTCTTCCTTTCAATCAACTCTTTCATTTAATAATGAATCCTAAGAAATATTATACTTTGAGATGCTACTCCTGTTTACTCCTGTAGCTTTCTATACGTCACTTTATTTATTTATTCAGGTATCAGTTTACCTAAACGTCAATTTAAATTATTTAATTCAAATCGTAGCAGAAAGATGCTTGTTCTCCATTATTGCATCTATTTGTAAATAGTTTTGTTTGCTTTGTAAAATCTTAAAAAAAAAGCGAGGATTTTATATGGACGTTCGGACGTGGGCTCTCTATTCGTCCTAAGAGTCAGATTTTTTGCGTTACGTAAGAGCGTCGGATTTAGGACCGTTACACGATATATATGTATACGTACGCAGAGTGAAAGCTGCCGCGCAAATACCAAAACTTAAACAGTTTTCTATATTGAATAAAGGTTTCAAAAATTATTTATTTTAAACAATGACGACTTATGACACACTATGGTCACGGAAATAACACTTATGAACGTCACAAAAAATATTTTTTCTTATTGGATTTACCGCTACTTCGTAAGGGGTTGAGCTAATGAGAGGAAGTAGCAAGAAACTCATTGCCACTCTTTTAAATCAAGATTCACATTTTCATTGTTTTACAAATCATTTCAATTACAATATATACAAGGTGACGCAACAAAAATACTCAAATGTCAAAAACTGAAGGGCTTACACGAGTAAGTCAAAAGTTCATGCCTTGTGACCAAGCTCAGAGTCTTGCAGGTGGTACAAGTTACATTTTTAAAAAGTTTTTACGTTACCCCCGTTAAACGGTTACGTGCTACCCTTTAGATAAATTCTTCACACCGTATCTCCAAAATGAACTTCTTTGTAAGACCCCTGTGAAATTGTTTCATTAGCGAAAAATATTACTGTACTTTAAGCACATGTATCGGGACTGCAAGCATTTTTATTGAGCCATTGTATGTTTTAATAATAACTTTATAAAAAAAATATAATAACTCAATTTAAAAAAAAGAAAATGACGGATGGGTCCATATCCTCTTTGTGCGATGCTTACACTGAAATTCTGTTTTCTTTAACACCTCATTTCATTATCACGATTTAATATTAAGCTTAAAGAAATATGTGAAATGCCAGTAAATTATCAAAGTTTCTAACGTAACGAACATTTTGTCAACCGACTTCAAAAAACGAGGAGGTTCTCAATTCGTCGGTACGTTTTTTTTTATGTTAACAAACATCAAAATTTCGGCTGTGTGAAACTATTTTGATAATTCTTTTTTTATTTGAAAGCTGGTACTATAATCGTAACTAGAATTAGATTAATTAATTAGATTGTATAAAAATACGAAACTATTTTTATACTTTTTAGTGCATTTTATATCTATTGTTAGATCTAGAAGTTGTAACAATATGTATGGCTAGACTAGTAAGATATACATCTATTGTTAACGAAGGACTACATACGAAAGCAATGATTTTTTGAAGAAAAGGAGGAAGGGAAAGAATCCTCTAAATGTTTGAAAAAAGATATAATTTAACGAGTTGATATGGGGACCGGCTGCCATCTTCTTGGCGTAATTTTGTCGTTAGATCCAGGCAGTTACTTCAAA
The DNA here is from genome assembly GCF_905404315.1 of Leptidea sinapis. Lineage (NCBI taxonomy): Eukaryota > Metazoa > Arthropoda > Insecta > Lepidoptera > Pieridae > Leptidea > Leptidea sinapis. The sequence goes on from NC_066272.1 coordinate 11,152,340, forward strand.
TATCACCAAACAATAGCACTGTTTGCAATCTTACGACTGGCTGCTGACGTAATACAGATATTAATAAGATAATATTCCATCCTTGTTTGGACCCACGGGAGTTATAATAAGTGTAATTGTCCGTGCTTGTCTAAAATCTAAATCGCACACAAAAGCTGCCTCAAACAGTGCGGCCTGACGATCATTGTAAAAGCATTATTGTGTGGTCAAATGCAGACACGACCTGCAGGGATATCATTGTTGTAAGTGATTTGTTTTAAGTTATAATACACAATTTCTAAATTATAGTAATTCATCTCATTATCATTATCAATTTGATAAATGTACACGTATTATGAATACTTATATGCTTACACGCGGATATAATACAAGCTATAATTAAAATCTAAATTTATTCAAACAAAATAAATCTTATAATTATATTTACAACACTATGATTACATTAGATTAAAACTTTCACTACGCGGAAGCGTACCAAAAATACTGGCAGCTTTTCCACGTTGGATAGCTAGACTGATCCGTTCACCAAAATAGCTGCCAGTAACCCTATTGAGGCGAGAAGATAGAACTTTGAACATTCTCCGCGACTCACTGAGACCGACATATTTGCGACGTTTGCTGCCTTCGGCAGTCGATACAACAGCCCCAGCAACGACTGACTAAACTTGGACAGGAGAAGGAGCCAGAGTGTCGACGCAAGTCACGTCCCACACCAGCGCACTTCCCCGTACTCAAGCCACCAAGGTAATTCCATCAGTCCGCTTGCCATCGCGGCGGGTAGCACCATTTGTCTCTAAAACTACTGGTATATTAAGAGCTGCAAATGCCCTGCGGATGACTTCATTAATGCTGGCGTGACGACCGATACGGCCTGCCGATTTTAGGCAGAATAGCCCGTGACGCCCAAGAGAACTCTATGTGACGCCACATCAATATTGATGTAGTTCATTCAGTTTTATACCTAGCCGGAGTGATACGCATTTTAAGCAATAATTTTTCAAAATTTGTGTCTCTGTTTGTCCGCGTAATTGACGAAATTCCGGCAAATTTACGCAACGATTATAATGTGACTCTTACTGGCATATAACTCAACGTGACTCTTAGGGCGCAACATATTACAGGAAATTGTGTACAGTGATGATGGCCTGATTGTAATGGTAACGTTTTTGATGGCAAAGTAAGGTATGTGGCTACTAGCTTATAATATTTTAGTTATACTGTTACCATACTACTACCATACAGCCATAGCGATGTACACTAGTAGTACAAACATATAATAATAATAATAATTCTTTATTTGCATAATGTGTGTATACAAGTTAGCAAAATAATTCTATACGAATCAACACATTAGCCAAAAAGGGCATGCAAATTACATTACCTCCATGTCATTATATAATAATAAAATTCTAAGATTACAGCACATAATATTTCATTGTTACATTACATCAGCATCTACACAAAATATACATGTCATATCCATATTATGTAGTCAAAGTTAAACACAAGATTATAAAAAAAAAGAAAATCACAAATTTAAAAAGTCGGATACAGCATAAAAATTGTAACTAATTAGCCATTGATATAATTGAGTTTTAAAAGGACCGATATTCAACATTTTAATAGTATTGGGAAGTTTATTAAATATTTGAATACACATGGCATGACAATTTTTAGTAAACAAAGTAGTCCTGGGTGCTTTTTTGTAAACAAGTCTATTTGGATATCGTTGGTGGCGGTCATACATTTCCTTGGAGTGGTGAAAAGATATTTATGCCTCTTTACAAAAATGCTTATTTCGTAAATGTATAGGCACGGCAAGGTTAACAATTTCAGTTTAATAAACAGCGGTCTACACGATTCGTACGGACCTACCCCACAAATCGCACGGATACATTTTTTTTGTGCAATAAATGCTTTTTGGATGTTTACGCCTTAACCCCAAATTATAAGACCGTATCTCAAGATAGATGCAATATGAGCATGGTAAGCTGACAGTGTGGTACCTAAATCTGTAATTTTTCGTAGGCGCCTCAGGGCATAAACAAATTTATTTACTCTACCACAGACCTCATTTATGTGTGATGTCCATTTAAGTTCATTGTCTAAAATAATACCTAAAAATGAAGTTTCCATTTTTTCATCCATAATGACGTAATTATATTCTATTTTTAAATTATTACGTAGAACATTTGAAAATGTCATGTAGTTCGATTTAGTTAGATTTATTTTAAGATTATTCATACCAAGCCATTTAATCATTTTGTCCATATTATTTATAATGTCATTGTTAAATTTCATAATATCAAAGTTTTTAATGTCAGATTCAAAAATTATCGAAATATCATCCGCGTATAGAAATATTTTATTATTTGTAACGTCTACAATGTCATTTATGTAAAACAAAAATAGAATTGGCCCCAGGACACTTCCTTGAGGTACACCACACTGGTTAAATGTATATTCAGATTTGTATGTTTCTTTCTCACTAATTTTATTAGTCCGAGTAATAATTACACTTTGTTTCCTATTTTTTAAATATGATCGGAACCAATCTAACACAAGCCCCGGTATTCCATATGCCTCTAATTTTTTTAATAATAAGTCATAGGACACTCTATCAAAAGCTTTTGACATGTCAAAGTACAATACTGTAGTCAATGTTTTTGTGTCAATATTTTGAGCAATTGAGTGTGATAAAGAATAGATTGCATCATTAGTAGATCTATTTTTCTGAAAGGCAAATTGTTTATCTTTAATTAAATGAAATTTATTACTGAACTCCTTTAACCGTAAACACATACATTTCTCAAAGATTTTTGATATGATAGGTATGAGAGTAATGGGTCTGTAATTTTCAATGTTATTTTTATCTCCGTTCTTGAATAGGGGTCTAATTATGGATATTTTAAGTTCTTCAGAAAAAGAACCACAAGAAAAGGATATGTTAATTAAATGTGTCAGCACGGGTACCAATTCTGCTTGACATTGTTTTATTACTTTTGTACATATCTCGTCATATCCTTCTGCAGTGGTATTATTTAGAGACATAATTTGTGTTTATACTTCCGGTTCAGACATGGGTCTCAGGTACATAGAAGAGGGATTCTGATTACCTAGTGTAAGTGAATCAATTTCGGTACGTCTACTCTGAGAATTTAACTGGTTTTTTATAATTTTCCAAGTTGATTTACATTTATTTTTACTTTTATTCAAATAATAAATATTGCAATTTTTCTGTGCCTTGTGTATACAATTACGCAAAATTTTGGAGTATTTTAAATAATTAGATTTATTTATATCCGATTTCATTTGGTAATAACGGTATCGTAAATTTCGCTTAGTACTGCAACTTACTCTTAATCCCTTTGTCATCCACTTATTGCTGTTATTTCTCAATTTAATTTTTATTAGTGGAAAGCATAGCTTATAGAAAAGACAGAAAGTGTTATAAAATTTTTTAAATGCCAGATTAAAATTACGTTCCTGAAATATGTCAAAAAATGTTAAATTTTGGAGATAATTTTTAAATTTGAAAATATATTCTTCACTGTAGTCTCTTTTGTATATTAGCCCCGTTTTAGCATTATTATAATTTTTTGTCAGGTCGTATAATGGTACGCGGTAGTTTTTGTGATCCTATTTCTCAAAATATGATTTTATCGCTGTTAATAGTAAATGTAACTTCTTAACACCTCAATCAAAAATTACTTATTTCTAAATTCAAAAAAAAACATGTGTCAAAGTTATTTATATATGTTATACCTTTTACCATTCACCATTACTTTGGTAATGTTGAACTTTGATAAGAAGAAGTCATAAGATTGGAAAAGAAAAGGAGCCACTGTTATTATACCCAACTAGCGCAAATCATGTCCAAAAAGCTTAAAAAGTTTCAAAAAGGTAAAGTGCAATTACAATTATTGCCCAAAATAGGATTTATCGGCAGAGTTGGAGCAAAATTCTTGTCCTATAATAATATTTCATACACTTTGCAAGTATTTTGTGCCTGACTTAAGTGTCTTCACGCAAGTACTACTCCTACAGTATCGTAAGACGAGTCTTTCAACTTTTACTACACTTTAAAACTTTTAATGGGCTCTGACGACGCTTCGCCTCCAACAATGTACTCTAAGGGTGTAACTTCGTATGCACTCGGTTGTTTGATTATACCTGCAATTTACAATTTGCATCATTTTTACGGTTTATGTATCAAAGTGAGGCTTTTTATGTTAGAATTTTTATGTCAGAATTCTATTTTTCTCTCTTCTTTTGGTTTATGTGTTCTCTAGTTATATAGGTGGTTATTTGTTATATTTGGCCTTAAGAAATGTAGGGCTGCAAAGTCAAAGTTAAATAAACTTTATTCAATTAGACTTAAACTAGAGGATTTTGAATAGTCACTAAATATTTATTTTATATTACTGAATATATCATATGTTCAGTAAAAGTTGAGTTGGTGAATGAAAAACATACCTATAAATAACTCAACGGCCACTCTTTTCAATCAATTAGAGTATTTTATATTGGCTGTAAAATTTAGTTTGTAAGGTGCTGCATCCAATATATGAATCGTGTTTTAATAATATAAATTATTTTATAAAGGGTAATAATGAATAAACTGTATTAATATAAACTATCGTATATTTGATGCATCAACCTTTAGAGCTTGAATTCATTATTTGTGTAAGGATTCTTCTTCAAAGTGTGGGCAATATTTTTTGTGCGTAAAAAAGGAATTGTTTTGAACACATTTTTATATAGGTATCTTTTATAATCCTTGAAATTATTTTTTGTGTGTGGTTTATTTTGGTAAAAGGTAATAATCCTGGCTACAGAACATTCGGGAGTGCACCGGGAATAGCTCCGCCAAACAAGTGTACATCTCGCCAGTACAGGGAGGAATCCAAATAACTGAAGGCCAACCTAAACGAATGAACTTTAGCAGAAGGAAAACGGTAACATCGAATTTGCCAGATAATCTGTTTAAAACTTAAATACTATTGTTTGTTTGAAACTTAAATACTATATATTCAAGAAAATTAAGGCTTTGTTGTATCATATTAGCTGTTAGAGTTAAGTCTTGTGTAAAAGTTAACAGTAACACTTAATTTAACATAGATTGCGGAATGTGTTCCACCATCGTATTTCTTGGCAAAGGTAAAGTTAAAAATTAAATATCAGTCAATATCGAATATGTATTAAACTTTTATGGTTAACAATTAAAGTTATGACGTCATCTAATGGTGCAACACATTTTTATGCTTAACCGATATTTTAACATAAGTAAATTGATGCAACCGCAGCCTTAGACAAGGAACATTTGATTCAATGTTACATTTTTTATTTACTTTGTTAGGAAAATTGCCAGTGCGACACTAGAGCGCCATTGGGCATTCTTCTTATAGTCATGTACAAGTAGTCTTGCATTTGTACATTACTTCGTAAGGTTATGAAAAGGTTGCTTGTGGTGGCATCGTAAAGCGGGTATTCCTTAAATATGGTTGAAGGAGGTAATGGTAAGTATTTGAACCACGCTCGGGTCGTGAGCGAGTAATATTTGTGGTGGCTGGATGATAATATCATCTAAAGCTATTTTACTATCGTGATATGAGGCTCTTAATATTATTACCAAATATATATTTTCTCTGTCTTCTTCTTTTATAATATTACATTACCTAAAGCTAGTTTAAAAATCGCTACTATTGTTGTATTTTAATACTTATTAATTTATGCTAAACATGTTGTGTACACACCCTCGTGGAGTTGCAGCCTATATTGTATTTAGCTGATAGTTTTTTTTGGTTTAGTATATATTTATTGTACTTCTGTTGGTACCTTTTAAATAAATTAATAAATTTAATGTTTTTCAAGAATGAAAGGCAGGTGAATGTTTTGCTACTCTCGACACTTCATCTCATAAAATAATGTCTATTGTTGAGTATTTATTTCCTGAATAGCTATTGAATTTTTTTACATTATAATAGCAAAAATAAACCTAAAGGTAAAATTAATCTTAAGCGCGGCTTACGAACGCTTTTTTATATTTTTATAATCCACACCTTTACCGCATCTTTCGAACGCTCTAGGGATTTCTACAATAGTTTCATTAATACTGTCTATCTATACAATCACACGGCGATAACTTTTATTGAGTAAATTGTTAAGAATGTAATATATCCTTTTCAAATAGAGCTTTGTCACTTCTAATGAGTTTTTATAGGTATGCAGAAATTAAACAAAATATAATTGTAATCAAAATTTATGAACAATACGGGTTCCGTCCGGACTCTATTCCGCCTAAACAAGACAATATTTTAAGATTTAAGATCCATGCATCACTCGAACGGTTGGCTCAGTTGGTACGAGCGCTCGGATGGAACCCGAAAGACGCGAATTCGAGTCGCGCATCGCTCATTGAATCGTTCATTTTGGTTACAAATTTAATTTATATAATTTATCCCTGAAGTGAGGGATATCACTTTAAAATAACAGATTGTTTATGCAGATATTATATTTAATTCCAGTCTGCATTATTTACGGCACTCTAGTCCACGATATAATTCAGAATGAGTTACAACGCGATATCGCTGGGCAGCCACTCTCTTCACAACTGTCAACTTGTCAAATATCCTCGTGTGAAATCTGAGCTCTATTTACAAAGGCTTCATACACTCTACGAGAGGCTGCATTTACACAGTGGGTGTGAGGCGCTCAAACTTAAGCATACTTAATTCAGTGTCGCGTGTGTTCAACATATGATTTCAAAATATGTGAATTTCATCACTATATAATAAATAACTATTATTTGAATGTGCTACCTATTGATAGGAATGAAGTCGGTGCCAACCCAAATATAATAGTAGGTACCTACACTCGCCACACGTGACTTTTTATGACCTTTCTGACCTTTTTATGCTATTAAACCAGCATTTCTTGTAAATATATATATTTTATGTGTTTCAGTGTATCTGGCTCTATCTAGTAATATAAATTTTCTAAGCCGAAGTTTACAGGTCTGATGTTCCGGAAAGAGCGTTTTACCAAATACAATTGGACGTAGCTCTCTAAATTATGATATTACTTAAAGAGTGACAGTAGGGCTGCAATTTTTTGTCAGTCCGTTAATATGAATCACGTGAACAGTTTTGTGTTCATAGGCGCCGCGAAACGCGCGGCGTGGCAGCTTGTCATGGTAGCGATTAACTCAATTTCAACATGATTGTGGCTTGGAACGTATTTCTGGACCTACGTCCAATTTCAAATCAATTTCTATTCAAGAGCTGGAACATAAACGGTCCTACAGAACGACTGCTGTAAAACATATGCCCCTGTGGTGTGCTGAAGAAGACTACTGGGAGAGTTAGAAGAACTTCGTACTAAGCTAAGACTTTCTTCGACTGTGCAATTGAGAGTAATAAAAATGTTGGACACGTTCTCATGCAACATCAGAGGAACTATAGGAGCGTTTAAGAAAGGTATACGAAATCAAAATCAAATTAAAAACACTCTCTTCATGTAGGTCACACTTATGAATGTCAAAAAAAAATTGGTCTCTTATTGAATCTACTGCTACTTCGTAAAGGTTAATGAGAAGAAATAGCAAGAAACTCATTGCCACTCTTTATAAATCAAGATTTACATTTTCATCGTTTTACGAATCATTTCAATTACAATTTAATATGTAAAGTGATGCAACAAACATACTCAAACGTCAAATAGTCAATGCCTTACAGAAGTAAGTCAAAAAAGTAAATGTTAATTAATATAAAACAAAAGTTATTGAGTACAGTAGCAGCATCATCCTCACAATCGTAAATAAATAAATTAAGGTATTCTGTGGGCATTTTATAAGCGATTATAAAAAAAAATACGAATACTTTAAGAACCTGAAGCCGAGCCTCCGGCAATAGGATCATCCTGCCACCACAAGCAGCGCCTGTCCACGAGCATGGCGCATGAGCCAGCCATCGCCTCCCTCAACCATATTTTAGTGAAGGACGACTCATCCCATGTCACCGCCACAAGCAGTGACATGTTCTATCGTCCTGGAAACAGCGCACTTGGACGGTCATTTTCAAGATTACTTGTACGAGGAAGAAAGTATTTGGAAAAGAAATGTAGACGAACGATTATATTATTTGTTTTATGAGTTGGGAATATTTATCCAACTTAGCTCAGCTGAGCCTCAGTGCGAGGAATAACAAAGAATAGATTCGATAAACTTGAGCTTTATCGAGAATTTAATACAACATTTTCAACAGTAGACAAAGGCTAATACTTTTTTCAAAAAGCGACCGGAAGTGCTTTGGTTACTTTTTTCATAAAGTTGTTCTCAGTGTCCGGCTTCGGCACTATGATTAAACTTTCGAGAGCAAAATGGGGCGTTACACTTTAAAACTTTTTTAATCTGTTATCTCTTGGCGGAGAATTCACAATCTCTTAGCCTACCTATTTACTTGGTATAACTTTTTACTTCACAATTTAGGAAAAAATTGTTTCTGTTTTGCTTAGTAAGTTTCGAAGTTAGAGATTGTCACTAAAGGCTTATGGTATATCCATGGATCTTCAGACATAGTAGGTACGTTATGATCACAAGTTTGATCGAATCACGATAGATTTATTTTAAAGCGTTTTAGAATATATAATAGCGTTTCATTGCGTAAAGCTTAGAAACATGGTAAGGAACTTTAAATGTCTCAATATATATTATGTCAAATGACAAGCGTAAACGTGCAGTAGCAGATCTGTGATTAAAATTTACTTTACATTTTTAAAACTTAATAATTTATGTAAGTGACCTGTGATTCTTATTTTTCTTCTTTATATTTTAAAACCTAATTATTGATGTAACTGATCCGAGATTATGATTTACTTTATAATTTAAAACCTAGCTGATCTGTGATTTTGATTGTGATTTTTTTACTTGTATAGCGGTCTATATTAGGATGATATATTTTTTTTTTTTATATGAGAGGGGGCAAACGGGCAAGAGGCTCACGGGATGGGGAGAGGTGAGGCAACAACAGGTGTGTCAAGAAATGCGTTGCCGGCCTTTAAGGTGGGAGTATGCTTTTTTCTTGAAGGTCCCTAAGTCGTATCTGTTCGGGAAGACCGCTGCCGGTAGTTGATTCCACAAAGCGGCTGTGCGAGGCAAGAAATTTCGAAGAAAACGCGCGGTTGTATTTGAATTTGAATACTTAATACACCTATCTGTGATTCGAATTGTGATTTATTTATAAATATTCTTTATATTATTATGATTATACAATCTTATTTAGGTATGCTTAAAATCCTAACTTTTATCTACCGCTTTCTCTACCTTCATCTTGATGCATGGACTTCGGAATCAAGATATGTACTTGGTCCAATTATGGTATTTTTGTGCCAAGTTTTATCGTTCTACTTTTAAGACAACCTAAGATAGCTGTGCCGCAATCTGCAAGAACATAATATCCTATGGCTGGTAGATTTTGACGTTCAATAAGTGATTATAAATCCTATTTTGAATAAAAATATTTGAATTTGAATTTATAATTGGTTTATGAACTCCTTTAATGCCTGGTAAACTATTATGCTCTTTTATATATTTAGAATATTGTTGTTATTCACATTTTTTTTCTGTCTGTACTAAAATAACATTTTAAAAAGTGAGACGAAACAGGAATAAAAATCAAAGTGGGACGAAACAGGAATGTGGGACAAAAACCCGGGGCGAAACAGGAACAAATCGTAAAAAGTGCTATGGGCACGTTCTATGATGAGCGATTGGCACGCATGTAAATATATATCATGTATTTAATATAATAATACTAATCTCATACAATATGTATTGTTTAATTTTTAAAAGTTATTGATGTCATTTCACTGACTTTCGATATCAGCTTAAAGTTATTGATATCTGCAATAGTTACGGAATAATCACACGATCACATTGTCACACATAACGATAACACCCTGTGTATATTTCTAGTTTAAATAGTACTAAGTACTGCGCATATTGGTTGTCTGGTTGTAAATAAATATATTCAACTTGCAAGCATAAACAATATTCAAAATACCTAGAGAGAGTTCTGAAGTACGTGGAGTGTATCCGGCGGGGATGAGAGCTCTCGTATGTGAAAGGTTTGACGTAGATTGCCAGGTAAGAGGTAAGAGGAGGTGCTCTTGGAAAGGTTTCCATGTTCGTAAATAAAACGCGACTTCAAAACAATCCCGCTTCAAGTGCTGACAATACTTTAACAAGCTGTCTAACTGTATTCGAGTTATCTCGTATCACATACTATTAAACAATTACTTCTAGTACGTACAACAGTACTTTAACACTAATAACACAACTAAAAGTACTCGACAACTTTTGTATTTTTACCTGTTTATTTACATCTACTTTTTTGACTATGGTATTTTGTTGTATCACTTAACACCATCATCATCATCAGCCGGAAGACGTCCACAGGTGGACAAAGGCCTCCCCCAAAGTTCTCCGCGATGATCAGTCCTGCACAGCCGTCATTCAACCTATTCCGGTGATCAATTGTGGGGGGGCCTACCAACACTGCGTCTTCCGGTACATGGTCGTCATTCAAGGAATTTTATAATATATCACTTTACATAATATATTGTATTTGAAATGATTAGTAAAACGATAAAGCTATGAATATCGGCTTAAAAGAGTCGTAATGAGTTTCTTGCAAATTCTTCTCATTAAAGATATACCTTTTCCGAAGTGAAACGAAGAAGAAATCTTTTGACATTCATAAATGTCATAATCCTTGACCTACATGAATAAAGTGACTTTGATTTGATTTGATTTCAATACAGAGAGAAGCAGAATGCAGATTAATTATACGTCTCAATAATGTTCAAATCAGTATTTGTATGTGATTATATTATATCGGAGATTGCCGACCCTCAATCATATCTTGTTTATTGTTTATTTACATTGTTAGTATAGGACAGAAGCAATATTATCTTTCTCAAAGAAGAACTGCAGTATACATTAGAAATATTACTCTCAGCTATTTTATTGTTTCACTTTAGAAGCTGAATAATGAATGAATCAACAGCCAAATCAAGATATAAAGCCGTTTGTGAAACAAATTTACTATTTAAACGACAATGTATTGAAATACAATTTTTGGTTTTTATCAAACTATTATAATAAAGTTTAAAGCTCTGCCCATTGCCACTTCAGTTTCAAAACCACCTGGGCTTTCACAACTTTGGTTCTCCTACGGATTTCGTCATTTCTGATTCGATCTCACACGGAAACTCCGAGCATAGCCCTCTCCATTGCCCGCTGAGCGACAACGCGCTTCCTCGCCTGAGGACCTAGTCAAGAAGTTAAGAACAAATCTTTTTGTTTAAGATAAATATGTTTTGGAGAAAGAACCAAAAGAGTATAGCTATACTATAGATCTCTATAGATTTAATTAATATTATCCTAAGCACAACGATACTATCAGGAAAACAGCAACTATTTAACTTGGTATCATCATCATCAGCCGGAAGACGTCCACTGCTGGACTAAGGCCTCCCCCAATGATCTCGACGACGATCTGTCCTGCGCCCTCATCCAACGCATTCTTATATCTTGACCAGTTTAATAATTTTATAAGTTTGTATAGTCAGTAAGAATTAGTTCAAGTTTCAATTAAAAAATATGCATGTTGGAACGAAGTTCTTTTTTGTACCATACGGGCGTGGCGAATGGGATAGGATTTTCACGTCACGACTCTGTCCATCTAATCTTTGAGGGCCTAATGCTCTGCAATAAGTTTAAAATCAAACTAAGCTTACAATGACGTAATAAAACTATTGAAACGAAGCCGTTTTCAACTTCTACCGCTTCTAAGCTACTGATGGAGGTGCAAAGCTGTCGCAATCCTTTTACTAACGATATTACGCACAATTTAGATAGCCAGCACTTGTTCATATTTAAAAAAAAATATTTGAGTGATAAAGGGTTCCTGATTTTACAGTTAAGAAAAGTAGGGCTAAAAATGCTAATAAAATAAATGGAATATTGTACGTATACAAAATATATACTAGCAACACACCGGTCATAGAGGGCTCGCGAAGTTTTCTACATAGTAATTCTTTAAAGCGAATTTAACTTTTAATGTATCGATTCTTAAAATATTCTATAAATAATTCATGCGACATAATGTTTGTATTCATTTTTATTTCATCGCATAATAACAATGTATAAACTATGTATAAACAACTAGTTGTTTTCGTGATGCTTAATTCTGTTAGTATCTTATTATTATTTTTTAGTTTCACAGTAGAACTGTCAAACCGTGCGTCACTTAATTCTCTCATAGAAAGTATGTCCATACAAAACAAATATTGAAAATAAAAATAATTATGGGTCCCCAATCGAAATAAAATCTATCCTATCTCTCAAGTTGGACTAAACTGCACTCCATGAAGTAATCCCCATTAAAATCCGTTAGTAGTTCACTGAAAACAAACATCAGGACACTGTATTCATATATATTCAAATATATACTCATTCATAGTAGTATTAATAAAGAAGTATTTTCCTTGTTAAGATTTCTTACCTTGCTTATTATTACTTGTTATTATAGCACAATAGAAGTACACACTCTACCAAATTATATCTGTCAAACAATAGCCGTCCATGAGGAGTCAGTAATAAAACTTCCATTGGTACCCTCCGTCCACGGAATCCTAAAGAGAATGTTATTCAGAATGTCAACCCTACACATTTGAAAATGCGAAATTCCAACTACATGATGTTGATGTTTGGCATTCCAGAACATTGGGTAAATGCGTCATAGAGAAATGTAACGCATTTTCCACATGTGAATTGAAATGCCTCTAGTAGACTAATTTATTGCTCTTTTTTAACCTAGGACGTATATGTGAAGCCTGAATTTAAAAAAAAAGCTACTAAAGATCGTTTCAACCTCAAAAACTATCTGATTTGAAAATTATTCATAGTAGACGCATTTACCCAAAATGGGGTAAATGCGTCATTCATAGTAGACGCATTTACTCAAAATGAGGTAAATGCGTCAAAAAGCTACATAATTTAAAAACCGTAAATAACTTATAATGCGATACCCTTGAAGGAGATTACCTAATGAATCTTGAACATAATTCGTTAGAAAATACAGGTTTAATGAGATTTTTAAAAATGACTTTAGAGTTTAACTTTTATGGGCCATCAAAATCAACAAACGAAAAATGGGACGCATTTCCCTCAGTCGACCTTAAACTTGTTTTTGTGTGTTTTACGCGCCTTTTCCTTCAAATACTTATTCCTCCGGTAACTTTGTTCTAAACTTTACTGCAAAATCTTATTTCAGATAAAAATCATTAGCTTAAAGCTTCCTTAAATTTGTTTTTAAATCATAAGATTGTTATCATAATGAATAAATTCAAAACTAATATATCGTTCGCTATATTCGACTCTAGACATGCTTAGTAAAATCTCAATAAATAAGAAAAATATGTGTGAATGAACTAACTTTTCCTGAACTTCTCGAGCTTTTTCCATTCAATGTTCCTGCCAGGTCTTAACACACGTACAGAACTTTCAACGTACCGAATCCTGAAACCAATATTGGGTTTCGCGCGCCTCTTCACAGAATGTGTTCTTCATTGGATTCTCACATTCGACCTGTTTTCGCACTCCTCTACTTCTTCATTTAAGACTAAGTTAAAACAATAATTACTGTCCTTACATTAAACCTTGTAACTTTATTCATTATTATATCCACTGGTATGTCTGTCTGTGTCTTGATTTATATAATATTGTGTATTCGCCTAAATATTCTTTTATTTACTTATCTTAACCACAGTAGTCTTAACGTTCTGTTGTTATGTCTGTATAATTGTATTCTTTTGTGTTCTCAGTGAAACTATTCTAGGATATATCCAATATTGTAATTTTTATATTATATTTAACTTCATTTTGTACTATGGTGATGTATCTGTTTGTTTCCTTAATAAATAAATAAATAAATACATACATAATTACCTCGTTGTAGGTAACAAAATAATAAAAATTTAATTTCCTTAAGGAAAGCTTTTAAATGTTGTTAACAACATTTAAAAGCCACTCGCTTTCATAGATTGTATTATCAGAACTACAGTTGATCAGATTTACTTATAGAGTATGTATACTTTTAAGCTCTTTTTATTAAAAAAGGAGGATTACCTCCTTCTCCTTTTTGGATAAATAAATATAATATCATCATCATCATCAGCCGGAAGATGTCCACTGGACAAAGGCCTGTCCCAAAGATGTCCACGAAAATCGGTTCTGCACTCATCCACCGTACTCCAGCGATCTTGACCAGATTGTCGGTCCATCTTGTGGCAGGTCTACCAACACTTCCTGCACGTGGTCGCCATTCGAGGATTTTACTGGTCCATCGAACTATGGCACATGTCCAATGCCACTTCAGTTTCGCATTCAATAATAGGTAATATACTATATGAATATCATTTATATATTTCAAAACAAGTTAGGATATGTGTGTGTATGAGGTGTGGCGGTCCTCCACAGTGCGGTTTACAAGGAGCTTTCTTCCACGTACTACAAAGCTGTGGAATGAACTTCCTTGTGCGGTGTTTCCGGGACGATACGACATGGGTACCTTCAAAAAAGCGCGTACACCTTCCTTAAAGGCCGGCAACGCTCCTGTGATTCCTCTTGTGTTGCAAGAGAGTATGGGCGGCGGTGATCACTTAACAACAGGTGACCCGTACGCTCGTTTGTCCTCCTATTCCATAAAAAAAAAAAAACAATATCTACATACTATAACTAAACTGTAAAGTTGTTTATTATTTGTTTTTCTGTTTTGATTTATTTAAAAATTATTCCGATATAGCAATTTTATTTAAATTTTCACTACCAACAAAGCCTTTAGCATACTAATTGAAACTTTCACGAACCTTCCGACGAGATGAAAAGTTACGCCTCTCTTAAAAGGTTTGGCTTTCATTAAACGCGAAATTGCTTTCTTCAAAATGCCGGAGCACATTTACTTTTAATTTTGAAACCTGTAACTGTTTGTTATTAATTATTATTTTATCAACGCGTGCACTTTTGTTCTGTTCCATACGCAGCACTTATTTTAGTTTTGAAATATGGAAATATGAGAGAAGATTGACTGAAAAAGAAATTTTAACAAAAAAACAACCGACTTCAAAAATACTACCCCAAAACAATAGATACAATATGCACTAAAAAGTATAATCTAATCTACTAAAAACTATACTCTATTGTTTGATGCGAAATAGATGCCATTTGGTCTCATAAAAAATTTACATAGTTTGGCCCAGTAGTTTTCATTTTATGAACATTTATATGAAAATTTTCGTCTACCTGGATGACATTATTGTTTTCTGTGTACGGCTTTTTATTGGAGTTTTCATTCATGTTGATTATATATTATTATTAACTGACACTAAAACGTTATAAATAAAAAATAAACTACAAAAAATACTGAAAAGTATCAAATAACTAAAAATTTAATTTAATACACCTCTTATGTAAACCTTTACCTTTAATATTAATAAAACACTATTATTTGTATGTTCTACATATTGATAGCTTTGAAGACACTCGCCACGCGTGACTATGAGCGGGTTAGCTTCGTCTAGAACAAAACAACCCAAGCGGACAGTAACGCGTGGCCAGACAACCTAAATAATTTCAGTAAGTAAGCTGTTTATAATATTAAGTTTACCTATAAATAGGTAGCACATATAAATAATAGTATTTTATTAATATTAACGGTAAAGGTTTGCATAAGAGGTGGGTAAAGGTTTGCATAAGAGGTGTATCAAATAAATTTTTTGTTATTTGATACTTTTCAGTATTTGAAGTCGGTTTTTTAAACCTAGTTTATTTTTTGTGAGTTACTTTTGTCTGGACGAGTGTGAATCATTGTCGATTATAAAACATGAAGAAATAAATAATTGCTTTTGAAGATCTTTCTTAAAATTATTTTGTTGAATAAAACAGCGTTAAACAATCATTATTTGGCCGTTCATCCATCGGCTTCTAAAGTAAAAATTAGTAAAGTAATTAAAAAGCTGAGAGTGATTCGGATGTGTAGTTTAGTTCTTGTTTGATAAAGATAATACTGCTTCTGTCCTATACCAACAATGTGAGTCAACAATGAAAGAGCGATCGAGAGTCGGCAATCTCCAATATAATATAATTCACATTTAAATAAATATTGACTTTAACATTTATTGAGACGAATATAATTTACTTAACAGTCCCACGGCATTGCAGCCGTATTATTAATAGGAAAACATTCAATCGCAGTTGCATTTGAAAAAGAAGAGTCATTATTGTTTTATTTACCTACTCAAGTATGTAATTTTTTAAGACAACGATTGACAACGTTTGAGACAACTTAGATTCGTGCATGATTTGTGTATTGTCTCAAAACTTTTGACATTGTTTGTATTTTATTGTTAATTGGATTTTATTTTAATGCTTATTTTATTTTAATTTTATTTGTAAACATTATTATTTTCTGTTCTAATAAGTGTAATTGGTTATATATAGCTTTATGCGTTCTTATTAATTTAAAATAAATAAATTTGTTCTCTGTATATTGAAGTCAATATCGGCAGCGTTGCCCCATAGCAATATACCTTATGACATAATACTATGGAAATAACTAAAGTTAACTAGCCGCGCCGTATCTACTCGTATGTCAGATAATTGTCTTTATCTTTTTAACCGCTTATGCTGTAGAACTAAGTCTGTTCGCGAATCCTTCAATATGGGGGCCCCATTATAATTTGGAATCCAGAGTAATGCCAAGAAATATAGCAGATTCCACCGGTTTTATGAACTTTCCGTTTAACTTGCATCTACATTTTTGACATTTGGTACGGTAATTTTTATATATTTCGTTTTCTTGCTATTTAACAATAGGTTATTAGCGCTAAACCAGTACTCTATGTCTGATAGAATATCGTTTACTTCGTCATACATAACTTGGTTTCTTTTCACTTTGAATATCAGTAAGTGTCGTCCGCAAACAATACCAACTTATGTTTGTTTCGTACAAGGAAGATCATTTATCATGTAGATAAGGAAGAGGAACGGTCCAAGAATAGACCCTTGTGGTATCCCCATACTGAGAGGAGTCCCAGGAGATCTCCTGCCGTCCTCTTTCTTCTCCTCCATCGACCTTCTGAATTTTATTATTTAGATGTAAAATCAGAATATCTTTTGAAGATTGAACACTATCATAAGCCTTAGATAAATCACAGAACGTGCCTAGTGCATTCTGCGATTCCTCCCAGGCATCAAAAATATTCTTGAGTAGCTCAACACCTGTATCCGTATTGTTGAACGGTAATAAAGCCAAATTGTTTCAAGTGAAGTAACTTATGAGAATTAAATAGATTCGGTTAGCCTGCCACAATACACATCAAAATCAGCAGTCATTCTGAGATTAACGATCACAAATAACCAGATTTTCATTTATAGAAATTATTTTAAGGCCTCGGTTACTTTAGTACAATCTATACAATTAGTCATTTTATTTATATTATAGAGATAATAAAGGCAGACAAAAAATCAGAACGTCCAGCAAACCCCATAATGAGAAATAGCGAAGAATAAACATAATATTTTTAAGCAACAAAGTGTAAATGCTTCGCAAGTGTTTTCCCTGAGAGATTGAATCGCAAATGAGGAGATCCGTAGGAAAACCAAAGTCACCGACATAGCACAGATGGTAACGAAACTGAAGTGGCACGGGGCAGAGCAGATCTCTCGTTGCACAGCTGATGGCCGTTGGGGCAGTAAAGTCCTCGGATGGCGACCACGTACCTACCGGAAGACGTTGTGTTGGTAAGCCCCCCATAAGATCGACCGACGATATGGTGAAGATCGTCGGAATAGGTTGGATAAATGTAGTGCAGGCCTTTGTTCAGCAGTAGACGTCTTCCGGCTGATATTTTTTATGTCAATAAGGGACGAGACGAGCATGACGATCAACTGGTGGTAATTGATACTCTAGATTCTAGAGAAACTCGTAAATTCTGTCACTACAATAAGAGTCTTCATGTTGAGACATATGATGTTAAGTTTCATTTGCAAAGTAATTTCACTAGCTACGGTGCTCTACAGGCTGAAACACAATAATGCTTACACATTACTGCTTCACGGCAGAAATAGGCGCCTTTGTGGTACCCATAATCTAGGCGGCATCCTGAGCTATGGAACCTCCCACTGGTAATTATGTACGATGAAAGTTTTACTTTCAAAATAAAAACAGAAAATCGATAAAATGGTTAACTATTTTTGTTAATGGAATTTGAATATCTAATTGACCTAGTACATTTTGAGCTTCATAACAGATTAAAGGAAGTATCGGTGGGGCAGAAGGTAGAAGAACCGTTTAGTATCACCACAGAGTAAATTTGCAAAGCATGCAAATTAAATTAGCTCCAAGCCATTATCTATATATATAAAAATGAATTGCTTTTCGTTAGTCTCGCTAAAACTCGAGAACGGCTGGACCGATTTGGCTAATTTTGGTCTTGAATTATTTGTGGAAGTCCAGAGAAGGTTTAAAAGGATGGATAAATATGAAAATGTTCGGATTTTAAAAAAAACAACAATTTTATTTTTCCTTTGATGTGTCCCCCGTCGTTCAGAAATCAAATTGAAAGAATAGTTTAAAATGAATAACTAATTAGAATCTTTGTATGTGTCTAACTTTCTCAGGAGTTACAAAAACAAACTTAATTTTAGCTACCTATAGTTGATAGATTAACTATAGTTTTAATGAAAAGTCAAGTGTAATGAAATTGTTTCACAGTAGAACTGTCAAACCGTGAGTCGATAAATTCTCTCATAGAAAATATGTCCATACAAAACAAATATCGGACGACGGGGGACACATCAAAGGAAAAACAAAATTGTTGTTTTTTTTTAAATTCCGAACTTTTTCATATTTATTTACCTTTTAAACCTTCTCTGGACTTCCACAAATAATTCAAGACCAAAATTAGCCAAATCGGGCCAGCCGTTCTCGAGTTTTAGCGAGACTAACGAACAGCAATTCATTTTTATATATATACCTACTAGTTGACCCGGCAGACTTCATACTACCTAAATCGATAAATAATAGACCTAAACTATTGTATAAAATAAACTTAAAACAAACAAAGGGACTCCTTTTTTAAGTGTTACCCGTGTTTTAAGGAAGTTTATTTTTTACCTCCTCAAAAAGTTAGAAAGATACAAAGATTCTAATTAGTTATTCATTTTAAACTATTCTTTCAATATGATTTTTGAACGACGGTGTACACATCAAAGGAAAAACAAAATTGTTGTTTTTATGTAATAATTCACCTTTTAAACCTTCTCTGGACTTCCACAAATAATTCAAAACTAAAATTAAACAAAACGGTCCAGCCGTTCTTGAGTTTTAGCGAGACAAACGAACAGCAATTATTTTTTTATATATATAGATAGATTTGAATACACATGGCATGACAATTTTAAGTAGACTAAGTAAGTGTTGATTTAAAAGCTGTTGTTGAGTACAAAATAGGTATGTGTTGACGACCTAGTAAAAGTGTACAAGGTCAAATATTTATAAATACTCGTATGGAGTTCAGAACGAAGCAATTGATATTTTTCAGAATCTCCAGCGGTCCGTAAAACGGCTTCGATGTAAGTGAACGCATCCCCGATGTTCAGTCAACCGCATTACATCGCATATCAGCGTGGGATTTTTCACAATGCTTTCTGTTATTATATTTTGTGATGGATATATCAAATGACAGAAATATGTTTTTATAAAGAATTATAAAAATATGTAGTAGGTATTTGAACATTGACGTAAATTAAACCTAGATTTACAATCACACTCAAAAAGTTTCTGCTGCAAAACACTGCTTATGCGTCTTTCAGGCAGAGTTATATAAAAAATAGACTTTGAACTTTACTGCAATGAAATAAGGTGTTAATTTGAATGAATGTTTTATTGTTATCTGTATAAATTAATGTACTTACATTACTGTATATCTTATATATAAAATTCTCGTGTCATGGTGTTAAACTTTGAACTCCTCCGGATACGGCTTGACCGATTCTCATGAAATTTTGAGTGCATATTGGGTAGGTCTGAGAATCGGACAACATCTATTTTTCATCCCCCTAAATGTTAAGGGTGGTCCACACGATTTTTTTTTAAATTTGTTTGATTATGAGTCAGCATTAAAAAATTCACACAACTTCAAAGTTTCACCCATCTACGATCAACAGTTACTTTTGTATCGCGATTTTAATATCGACAATACAACGTTTGCTGGGTCAGCTAGTATTATATACAACGCCGGACATTTTTTGACTATTTTTTAACGAACAATTTTCATGTATTCAATATGAAATCAATCATTTACATTTAAAAAGTAGATTTAATTTAGGAAAGTGGAACCAACGAAGAAGACCATATATGACACGCAAGAGATAGTTAAGTGCTATGGGCATCAACCAAAATTATTTTTTGAAAGATTAGTATCATAGAATAGACCTAGAAAGGAATTCAGAATGTAGGCATCAGAATGAACCTTTTTTTTATGAAAATAAGGGTCGAGACGAGCAGGACGTTCAGCTGATGGTAATTGATACGCCCTGCCAATGCAGTACCGCTCAGGATTCTTGAAAAACCCAAAAAGACTGAGCGCAACTACAACTGCGCTCGTCACCTTGAGAAAAGATGTCAAGTCTCATTTGCCCAGAAATTTCACTAGCTACGGCGCCCTTCGGCCCGAAGCACAGTAGTGCTTACATGTTACTGCTTCACGGCAGAAATTTTAGGCGCCGTTGTGGTACCCATAATCTAGAGCATCCTTTGCAAAGGAGCCTCCCACTGGTATAATGGAATGAACCTAAAATCATTAGTTACATACTACCGAGTGAAATTATCCCCGGCGACTGGTAGTTATGAAGGTGATTAGCTCACAGTTCTGTAGATATTGATTACATTGCTATTTAAGAGATTATCTCTCACGCTGTGATTACATTTCGAACTCAATTTATATTTGATTCGATATTTGCATGCAAATTCTGAACTAATATTAACATATTGAAGTACTTTTACTTTATTCAAAAAAAAAAAACAACTCTTATAACTATATTTAGAATTTATTTATTTATTTAGGCACACAAACAAACTACAATAAATTTTGAATTAAATAATATAGTATACAATATATATATATATATATATATATACATATCTGTATTGTAGTTCACTAATAGCGTGCACAGCATGCTTTTTACAAAGGTAAGAAAATTTTAGTATCTGAATATAGCATAAACATAAAAACGAATAAAATTAAACTATACATAAACCATTTAAAATGATTACAATATTATGTCTTATAAATATACTTTCAAATATATTATTTTTTGACAATATTCTTGAATTCTGCCAAACTTTGACTAAATATGTCTACGTTTTTATTTTTATGAGATAATTCATTATAATATCTACACATACGCACAAGGGGATTATAATACGAGGTATTATTTTTGTACACACTCAGAGAAAAAGTCCTTTGTGATCTGGAATTATGAAAAGTGTTAAAATTAGGCGATTCAACGAGATAGGGCGAGTCAATATTGGAATTTATTATTTTGTAAATAGTCAATAAGTCATGATACTTTCTTCTGTCCTCCAAAGATAAAGTTTTGTATTCAGCTAGCCTCTCCCGATAGTTATGAAGAAGTGTTCCTGTGCCTTCTCTGTATGATAATATTTTCAAACACTTATTTTGAACACTTTCAAGCCTATCAATGTGAACAGTGTAAAACGGAGACCATATACAACAACAATATTCTAGAGTACTTTTGATAATTGTATTAAATAAATATAATAAACAAAAATTGTTGTGAAATTCCTTTGAAACTCGACAAATGAATCCGAGAAGCTTATTACTTTTGTCTATAATATTCTCATAGTGAGGTCGAAATGTCAATTCATCGTCAAAAAGTACACCTAGATCCTTTACGATTGGTTTACGATTAAGTGTTTGACCTGACAGTGTGTAATCAATAAATATTCTGTGCTTTTTTCTTGAAAAAGACACAACACTACATTTGGAAATATTTAATGACATTTTATTTATGTTACACCAATTTGCTAATTCAGTCAAATCCTTTTGTAAAATCGTGCAATCTTTGGTATTAACAATATTATAATAAATTTTTAAATCATCAGCATAGAGTAATCATGGACATTTAATCTTCTTGATTAGATCATTGATAAAAATGACAAAAAATAAAGGACCCAGGTGTGATCCTTGAGGAACTCCAGAAGTGACTTTAATGGGACTCGATAGAAAGCCCTTGGCCGCTACTAATTGACTACGATTTGCCAAATATGAAGAGATCCATCTGAGTAAATTACCGTGAATTCCGTAGGCTTCTAGCTTGTGTAACAAGATTCCATGGTCAACCTTGTCGAAGGCCTTACAAAAACCTGTGTATATAGAATCAACTTGTCCTCCATTTGAAAAGGCGGTACATAAGTAGTTTTTATAGACCAGTAAATTGCTAGTGGTAGACCTATTTCTCACAAATACATGCTGCTGTTCAGAGAGGAATGGTCGAAAGTGATTGTAAATATATTTGTATATAAGAGATTCAAAAACCTTGGCCATAGCGGATAAGATACTGATCGGTCTATAATTTTCACAGCAAGCTCTATCGCCGCTCTTAAAGATTGGAATAATGTGTGCTTTCTTCCATTCATCTGGGAAGACTCCAGTAGTTAAAGATTTATTAAATAAAATTGCCAATGCATTGCTAATCTCATCCACACAGTGAATTAGAAACATGGGGGGAATACCGTCGGGTCCAGCTGACTTATCCTTATTTAGATTTTTAATTTTTTCTCGCACCTGCCCCTCAGTAATCACAACATTAGCCAAAGTATCGCTATTGGCAAAATCAAAGTGTATCTCAGTAGATCTTGAAGGGGTTGAATAAACAGATCCAAAATACGAGGAGAATAAATTGCATACCCCCTCACCATCGACTGAGGTTTGATTGCCATAAGTTATATTTTGGGGAATAGCAGGTCTGCCCTTTTTGTTCTTAGTGAAGGCCCAGAACGGCTTAACACTGTTTTATTTTAAGGAATTTGTAATGGAAGTGATGTATTTATTGTAACAATCCTTGGTTAGAATATGACATTTTTTTCTCAAAAATGAAAAAGTATCATAGTCCCTCGGATTTTTATATTTTTTGTACAGAGTGTGATATTTAAGTTTTTCATTTACACAACGTTTTAAGGCTGGACTGAACCAAACTGGAAATGCCTGGCTTTTAGATTTAACAAAAGGAGTATGTTCTTTTATTATATTACACAGCATATTGTAAAATTTATATATACAATTATTAACATTTGTATCACATAGTATTTCATTCCAATCTACTCGGGCAAGTTTGAATTTAATTTGGACAAAATCGCATTTGTGGAAATTAAGGCGTGCTTTTCCTTTGGCCTGTAGAGGCTTCACAAATTTATTTCCAGTCTCTATAACCAATACAGGGTGATACAAATCCGGTCTGGTCAAGGGGTCACCTCCCGAAACTTGTATTGTTTCAATAGAAGAGAGAGCTAAATCCAAGTATCTATTATTTTTGTTAGGGATATTATTAAACTGTTTATGGTTACAAAGGTTCATTGTATCAATTAATTGTTCTGCTCTAGAATTTTGTGGTTTAGTTGGTCGTAGTACGGATAGTGAGCTAGAGTACGTCCAAGTAACACCCGGAGTGTTAAAGTCCCCGATCATCAAGAAGTCTTCATTGGGTGACTCCAGTAATATCTTTTGTAAACATGAATGAAAACTAGATATATGTTGCGAATTTAAGAAAGGTGGTAGGTAACACACACAAATATTTAGGTACTTGAGGTCTTTCAAATGCACTTTAATCCAAATATCCTCAAATTTACTTTCAAGATGCTGAATTCTTGCCGCATTTAAAATCTTTTTGACGCCTATAAGAACACCTCCCCCTTCATTTTTATGGATAATAGTGCTGTTACGATCAAAATACATCATACCTGTCGTCCAACAGCTCACCGTCGAAAACGCAATTATTATTAGTTTCTGTAAGACATATAAGGTCAAAGTTGGCATTAAGATTATTTAAGTAAAATTCTGAAATTTTAGTTCTTATTCTATTAAAGTTTTGATAGTATAGAAGTACCATTTTTAAATTTTTATATAATCCAAGTATGTAGACAAAAAGTCATTGAGTTTATACAAAAAAGAAAAGATTAAAACCTAATCACTCTAAATTCTTAAGAAAATCTAATTTTTTTACTCTAATGGCCTGTGAGTCATCTTTTTTCCGGAGATAGATATAGCCATGGTTTACCCAACAGTATTTATAACCTTTTTCTATACGAAATTTTCTAGCCGCCGAGTGTAATAACTTTATTTTAGGTGATAAATGTTCCGAGACATATACATAGCTCTTATCACCAGGGATTCCCAGATGAGTAGTGTTCAGCTTATTTTGTGTGTGATTTTTATTGAAGCGATGCACAGCAGATAATACTGTGTCCCTTTGACGAGGCGAAGACAGTGTTATAAGAATATTGCGTGGTCGATTGGATGTAGCGTTAATTTTGGCAACGCGACGACACGCTCGAATATCAATGTCACCCAAATTTATTTGCAATTCCTTACATAATTTCAAGAAGATAGCTTAGACATTTTCATTTTTCTTTTCAGGGACATTTTGCACTTCCAGATTATTATCACGAGAAATTTTCTCTAAGGTAATTAAGCGATTTTGTATCTCATTACACTCAGACTTTAAACGGCTTTGTTCAGATTCTAAGTTCTTAATAATTTCATTTTTGTCTGAAATGATGTTCTTGAGATCACATTGTTGGTGGTTCAAGAAGTCTGTCGATTCAGTAAATTCGTTCTTAAGTGTATCTAGCAACTCTTCCTTTAGTATGGGCAAGACCAGATTTATCTCACTTTTAATCATAGTTTTAACCTCTTCTCTCAGAAGACTTTTTAAATTATGCATGAATTTTGAATCAAGTGCAAGCTTCGTATCAATCAATGAACTTATATTATTTAACAATGATTCATTTAAGGTACCGCGTGGTGAACACTGTGGTGAGTTATCATAGGTGAACTCCGTTTTATTTTTATTAATGTCTCCTTCAACTACTGGAGTCTCCGAGATGTAGCTTGACCCTTTCTTACCACTCTGTTTGCAATAAGTGCACCTCCATTTGGCTTTATTCATAGGCAAAATCTTAAAGAACAAGTGCCAAGAATACTGGCAGCATTTCCACGTTGGATAGCTAGGCTGATCCATTGACCGAAATAGCTGCCAGCGCTTGGGTTGTCAGTAGCCCTATTGAGGCAAGAAGATAGTACTTTGTACTTTCTCTGCCTCTAAGATCGTCATATTTGCGACGTTTGCTATCTTCGGCAGTTGAAGCAGCAGCCCCAGCACCAACTGACGTAACTTCGACAGTAGAAAGAGCCTGAGTGTCGACGCAAGTCGCGTCCCACACCAGCGCCCTTCCGCGTCCCCATGCCACCAGCGTCAATCCATCAGGACGCTTGCCATCGCGGTGGATAATATTACCGAAATAGCTGCCAGCGCTTAGGTTGCCAGTTGCCCTATTGAAGCGAGAAGATAGTACTTTGTACATTCTCCGCGCCTCTGGGCCCCACGGGCCAAGTGTCTCGACACCAAACGGCACAAAGAAGGAGAAAGAAAAAAGATAGAAGTACTTGTATCACTTAATCTCCGCAAAACAAAGTAAGTATTTATTTTTTGGCAAATTTTTGTTTTACTTTTACATCCTTTGTCATTGAGGAGAATGCTGTACGCTGTCGTTTATTGATAAGATTAAAGAATATTGCAATATAGAGCTATCTGTCTTAACTATAACTTAACAAACACATTAATAAGTATCAAGCGTTATAAAGAAGTGCTTTCCACAGAGTGACCCGCTGGTTCGAATCCCAGAAAAATTATCAAGCAATGTAACAAGCATTAAGATTCTTCTGGAAGTCCAGATGCTTGCAAGGTCTGGGTGTTTTCCCGGTGACGTGTAAATAAATATAAAAGAAAAATGCTACAGAATAGCTATGCAATTTAGAGTGATAACCCTCACTTCTGGGATTAATTTAATTTGTGTGTAATGTGGTCTTAAGATTTCCTTGCGCACTGTTACATCTGGCCCATACTTCTATACGGATGTGAGGCGTGGACTATAAAAGAAGACCTCAGAAAACGTATAGAAGCTTTTGAAATGTGGGCATATAGACGTATGTTGGCCATAAGTTGGACCCACAAGGTTATAAATGTGGAAGTTCTGCGCCGCGTCAATCAAAAACGTGAACTCATGCAAACTATCAAGATAAGGAAAGTCGCATATTTGGGGCACGTGCTTAGGCACGAGAGGAACAAACTCCTACAACTCATTATGATGGGAAAAGTTGCCGGAAGAAGAGGCGTAGGTCGCAGAAAAAAGTCTTGGCTGCGCAACATCCGAGAGTGGACTGGCATTGCGAGTCCGGCAGAACTATTTCGCCTCGCGAAGGGCAAACAATTAAAACTACCAAGCTGACCGCTAGTCGGAGAGGCACGCGAAGAAGAAGAAGTCTAATTAATCCCAGAAGTGTGAGTTATCAGTTATTACTTTAAAAAATTACTAACTAATTGTTCAGATTTGAAACAGCGAAATCTTATGTCAATTTTCTAATATGCAAATATTGGGGTTGAGCAGGTTATCAACTGTAAAATAGATCCTGTAGATGAAGCCACAAACTGAGACTTGAACAAAGACATATCAAGATTTATGAACTTTATGTCATTTGAACGGTTGGCTAAGTGGGAGAGCGCTCGTCGCGGGTTCGAATCCGCATCGTGAATAAATTTTATTTTCTAATTAAATTTGTGTAAAGATACTTTAAGGAATTTACTTAGTTCAAAAACTTTATCACGGCGCACTAAAAAATGTAGTTTCTAATTGTTCCATAATAGAATCGATCATGGAGGCACTCGAGGGATGGTGTAGCAGAGATATTCTTTTCAAATTAGCTCACGTCTTGAGCCTGTAGAGGAAGTACAAAAGAAAGTAACCCAAAAGGGTTTCGGCGCTAAAGGAAAAGCAATGATATAGCTGTGAAATATTTGTGATTCCTCTTGTACAAGAGAGTATGGGCTGCGGTGATCACTTACCATCAGGTGACTCGTATGCTCGTTTGTCCTCCTCTTACATAAATAAATATATCTATATATATATATACTATTTGAACCGACAGACGTTACTCGTAGCTCTGTTCATAATAAAATATAATCCTTGCGGGTGGTATCTTAACTGCCCTCTATTTGGCGAAAGGAATATTCCTAGCAAATTACGAGTCTCTAAGCTTTATGACTCTAGAAATATCGTGATGAGTCAATATTATATAGGTGGAACTCTCTTATATATATACCTAGTCTTGCCATTAGTAGTGAAAAAAAGAAATGAAAAATTTCTATTCCAAAAAACATTAATTACAGTGTGTTAGTTTAATACTTAAATATAAAACAATTTAAAATAAAAAAAGGTTATTCGAAGTGGTCTCCATTGGTTGCAATACAGTTGTTTTCATATTTCATTTTTATTTTAAATTATAACTTACAATATTTATAGATTTTAGTTTTTAAATTGTTAAAATTACTGTCTAATAAACGTAGTAAAAATTATGAATGCTGTGGTAGCTTATAAGTGAATTAACTCTTATCCATATTATTATTATATTTTAAGTTTAAGCATGTAAAGAATGTAATTTGTTAGTTGCCCAAATAAATAAATAAATAAATAAATACAGTCCTTTAAACATTGAGGCAAGTTATCTTGAGCACCAAAATATGTCCATACAAAACAAATATTGGAAATAAAATTAATTTTGGGTCCCAAATCGAAATAAAAGCTATCCTATCTTTCTAGTTGGACTAAACTGTACCCCATGAAGTAATCACCATTAAAATCCGTTCATTAGTTCACTGAAAACCAACATCAGGACACCTATGTGATGTGCTTAATTGTATATGCTATTATGTGAATAAATAACTTTCTATCAGCGGCTTTCAATATGATATCTAGAATCAAAGATTATTTGGAATCCAGGTTTATGTCGTCAATAACTAGTTCCAAATATAAAAATACGACGCTAAAAGGAAAGATACGTCATCTCAACAATGGATTGAAAAAAAAAGTAAGCGTTCCGCAGATCAGGTATTGGAATGTCAAAAGCAGGAAATGGATTTAAATATCAATCTCGCCAATGTCGGATTGCGATTTTATACAGAAATTGGGCTTTGATAGATTAGAAATAAGATCTATTTTTGAAAATACTGATTTGCTTGCTCTGATAGCTGTTGCGTTCCAGTCTTATTACATAGTTAGTTACACAACTCTTTGCGTGGAGACGACTCGACCTCCCGATAATACGGCAGTTTTTTATAAACTGTTTATTATTAATCATCATTAATTATATTTTTATTTATCAAATTCAATTCGGGTAAAGTCGGGTGGGAGCACTAGTGTTATATACATATATATACATGAGCAGCTGTACACAATCATTGTTATACCATTAATATTCGCGACGCTCCAGATATCTTGTCCACTTGTCTTGTTTGCAGAAACATTGAATTAACTAATTGCTTACAAGATTAAACTTGTAAACAATGAACATGTAAACATATTAATTTCACATAATACATTGCATATACTTTGAGACATTATTGATTATATGTATGATTTTATAATTATTTAACTTAAAATATATGAGTCAATGCATATCTTAATATATATAAATCCAGTTGTTGTTTATTTTTAGTGAACTCCTAAACTAATGAACGGAGTGCAGTTTGGAGATAGGATAGTTTTTATTTCGATTTGGGCCCCTGATTTCTATGAGAGAATTTAATGACGCACGGTTTGACAGTTTTGCTGTGAAACAATTTCATTATAACATCAGGGAGTAAATTGTACGAAATAATTCTTGATGTTATGAAATATTATTGACAAATTCATAAAAAACAGTATTTAATTTATTATTTACAGAATAACGTCCGTCGGGTCAGCTAGTTATTACTATAAATTGTTGAAAGTGATAAACTTCAGTTCAAATTCATTCACATCACGTCGGATTCGTTTATTAAAGAACTAGCTGACCCGACAGACGTTATTCTGTAAATAATAAAAAAAAAACTCTTGCGGGTGGAATTACGTAAAATCCGTTCTTAGCTGACCTCTACTCGGTGAAAAGAATATTCCTACCATATACCAATTTCAAGTCTTTAGCTCTAATGGTTCCAGAGATATCGTGATGAGTGACTATATACGTGGAAATCTCTTGTATGTACAGGGTGTCCCAAAGTTATGGGACATGAAGGGAAAGTACCTTAAATATCGAAGATAGGCTATTTTACTGAAAGAAGACAAAAAATACCCACTTAATTGACTACTTTCTCTTAAAATACTATGTTACTTAAGAAGAGTTATTAGTTTTTGGCCATTCTTTCGATTGGCATCATAAGAGTAGGGGTGTTTTTTTTTACATTTAAGTCGGTTCGATTCCCAGACGAGGCAAGTAATTTTTAGAAAATCTTTGAATGCAGAATTACTAACTTTTAAAAATATCATAAAGCCTTCTTATAGTGAAATAGCCTATCTTCGATATTTAAAGTACTTTGCCTTCATGTCCCATAACTTTAGGACACTCTGTATATAGATAAGAGTACGCCTCTACCTTTCACTAGTTGAAGTCGAGTGGAAAATTATTATTTGTATTATTCTTATTATTATTAGAAAGAGGCAAAAGTTTTTGTCATCATTGAAAGGTCTTTTCAAATGCCGTCACCAGGCACTAGCTATAGTTTTCTACAAATATTAATGATTAAAATGGTAAGAACGAAGACACTACAAAATCTCAATAATCCGAATTTAAATTAAACTTATAACACCACATTTGATTATTAGATATATGATAGTTAGTTCATAAAATCATCATTTTATATTTCTTTTACTGTGGAAAGGAAAACGCCTGTTAGTAGAATTAGTTTATGCCAAAGTATATATTTTACGACCCACATTAGAAAACATTAGCTTGTTGAGATAAAGCAAAAACTAATCATTTCACAATTTATTTAAATATGCAAAGTGACGCAACAAAAATACTCAAACGTTCCAACCTACCTTGCATGAAACGTGCAGTCTTTGATGGATTGACAGATGACGGCTATAATCGTGTTAAAAACGGAGATAGCCGAAATCCACTAAGTTTTGAGCAACTGTTTGCTTTAAAACTTAGCCGGATTATACTTCCTCGCCATGTTGTAATTACTAGTTCAAACTTATGTCAAATCTCTGCACGTTTCATACTAAGCTAAATTTAAATTTTTAGATATATTATATACATAGTATTTACATCATCTTTGCTATATTGTATTTGTGAATATATGTAATATATAGTGTATAATAATAATATTGACACACTGTTACAGAAATTATCTTGCCCCAAACGAGGCATAGCCTCTACTATGGGTACAAGACAACGATATATTTAATACAATATACTTACTTAAACTTACATAAATACATATAAACATCCATGACTCGGAAACAAACATCCATATTCATCATATAAATGATTGCACCTACCGGGATTCCAACCCGGGACTTCTAGCTTAGTAGTCAGGGTCACTAACCATTCGGCTATATGGGTCGTCGTATAGAACGTCATTGGTACTCTGCGAATTCTTTTAAGTTTTTGAAGTTATCAATGAAGACATTGTTTTAAATTTAACAACAAAAGCAGGGCCCTCTAGGATCAGGATCTAGGATCAGTACCACAAGTACCACACGATCACGACCTTCTTAAATTACTCCAAGCAGATATTTATGTCCAAATTTGCCAATGTAAATAATACACATTTATTTCACAAAACTAAAATGGTAATGAATGGAAATAAAGAAAATACTATGTAAATTCTTGTGATGTAGTATGGAAATGAAGTAGCGGCCCTAAAACAAAACTTACGAGCTCTAATATAATCCGGCGGATGCTTTTGTTCGGGAACGCTGAATCTTTGAATTCGGTTCAAGTACAGAATGTATGGGTAAAGGGGTCTATATTGGGGGTATAATATTGGGATGATATTGATTTTAAGTTTTCAAGTTTTAAGTTAGATGTAGGTCACAAGTGAAAATGTCTTGATAACTGGTACACAACGTTTTTAGGGCTCCGTAGCCAAATGGCAAAAAACGGAACCCTTATGGATTCGTCATGTCTGTCTGTTCGTCCGTATGTCACAGCCACTTTTTTCTGAAACTATAAGAACTATATGGTTGAACCTTGGTAAGTAGATGTATTCTGTGATGGGATATTTTGAGGGTTCCCCATACCAAGAACAAAAATTAAAAAAAAAAAAATCTAACCCATAAGTGTGGGGTATTTATGGATAGGTCGTCAAAAATGATATTGAGGTTCCTATAATCATTTCTAAACTGAGTAGTTTGCGCGAGAGACACTTCCAAAGTGGTAAAATGTGCCCCACCCCCTGTAACTTCTAAAATAAGAGAATGATAAAACTAAAAAAAAATATGACGTACATAATGCCATACAAACGTCCACCGAAAATTGGTTTCAACGAGATCTAGTAGGGTTTTTTTTTAAATGAAGCTCATTTGCGCTGTATGATTTTGGGCAACGATTTTTTGCCTTTTTCATTTTAATAAATTAATATCATTTTCCGTTCTATATATTTTTTATATTATGTTACTTGCTGCTAAGGAACCCTTCATGGGCAAGTCCGACTCGCACTTGGCCGCTTTCTTACAAGACTTGCCTAATCTATACTAAAGTAATTCTAAGGTTTACACGAGATTCAATGTTTCAATTATGGGATTAGATAACATTAACTCTTCATTCACGGTATTAGCTCTTAATAATTTTAATACATAAATTTTTGCTATTCTAACTTCGTAAATATTAGCTATAATATTTACGAAGTTGATAATAAACGCTTCTTCTCTTCTGAAGAAACCGAGTGTGAAAATATTTTTGCCTTCACGGTTTCAAGTGTTATACCGTCTCATAACTTTTTAGTTGAAATCCCGCAGATTTGGGTATCGCCCGCACCTCCGCGTAGTTTCCTAAATAATATATTTTAAAAACAATATATTAATCAGGAAACAACGAAAACCAATGTTTCATAATTCTTTCGTCCGTCCTAACGTTTGTCAATGGGCTGTACCTATCTCTTAAAACGCAGTAGCTGAAATTTTGATAAAGTGGTTATTAAGTTATTGCCCCAATAACAACTTATAAGAACAAATCAAAACGAAGATCAAAATCAAAATTCAAATTTACAAATGTGTATGTACACACCTATATATAATAAAAAAAAAACATTTAAATTTGCTTTCGCAAAATTTCCAGTGTCGCATAACCAGCCTTCCTATCTTCTGTCCATAGTTCAGCAATTTTCATAAGTAAAATTTAAGGGCATCCCCTTCAAAATTTTGAGATTGCTGAGACGCTTTCATTGCATGCCCAGGTAAAATTTTTTTTTCCAAAAAAAAGACATCCACTGCTGGACAAAGGCCTCCCCCAAAGATCTCCGTGATAATCGGCACTGCGCTGCTCTCATCTATTGAAATTAATTTACATTAATAGTTTAAAAGTCCGGGACAGCTGGTTTGATAAAAAGCTCTTATTTACAAACAGATTATCAAATTTTGTTTATATGTATGGGTGAACAGGAAGCCGTTTATGATCATTTATATCGTTACAAATCTCTGCATAATCCTTTCACAATTTGAAACTCGTTGTAGCTGCTAGATTTGTATAATTTTTCATTTCAGTGAATTAAGTTATGGTTTGTTTAAAACATTCCCAACTTAAATAAGTCATAATATTACCGGTCCAAGAGCTCAACTTATATTATAAAATTCAACTTCGTGCTCATTTGTTGATCTACTTTCCTGTACAGTTACTTAATAATTTTTCGTCTCATGTAGCTTAATTGTTACAGGTTAATATTAGACAGCTTTTGATAATGGTATAAATTTATTTATTCAAACAAAACAAATTTTATAACTATATTTAAAATACTATGACTACATAAAATTAAAACTATCATTACGTGGAAGCGTACCTAAAATACTGGCAGCATTTTTGCGTTGGATAGCTAGGCTGATCCGTTGACCGAGATAGCTGCCAGCGGATTTCCATGACACCATTTTGTATTTTATTTTATATTAAGGCTTCTAGCATTTATTGATTATTTTTTTTATAACAATACGGTTGAAATATTGTTAATCTTATTTCTATTTTATTCGTTTTAATTATTTCATTTTTATACGCCATCAAAGATAAGTAATATTTTATTATAGTTTCTATTGTTTGCTCCAAATATTGTGAGTTGTCCATTGACGTACAAACACACTCAAATATTCTCAGAAGCAAAACTCTGCCTACGCGTCTATTAGGCAGAGTTTTCGTTTAGTTGTGTTTTGACAGCGCTTTGAATACAACGCCACGCAATGAAAGTGTGATCAGTGAAAAACTGAAAAAGTTTGGAGTTTCGTTTTTCAGGTAAGTGACCCTTAAAGTTAACAAAATTATTTAACTATCACGTTAGTTAATCACCGTTTTAAATCATTTTGCTAAATGCTTAGTTATAATTCAATTGCTAAAACAAAATACATCGCCAAATTGTGCGTAAGAGACGCACCATAATCAAGAACCTTCTTAAAAGAGAGTTTGCATATTACCAAAGGGGATGTTAATACTACGTAAAAACATAATTAGAGTCGGGACTGCCTAAGTAAACATTTAAATTCAGTTTAGTATGAAACGTGCATTTGACATATGTTAGAAATAGTAGCAAATACGGTATGGCGATTGGCGACGAAGTATAATCCGGCTAAGTTTGAAAGCGGAGAGTTGCTAACGTAGTGGTTTTCGGCTATCTCCTTTATTTACAAGATTATAGCCGTCATATGTCAATCTTTAACCAGATTCCTGCCGCCAAATTCCACCTTCGCACGACACGCCACAAGTTAAGATATCATCCTCACCATCTGGATGTGTGGCGGTCCTCCACAGTGCGGTTTTCAAGGAGCTTTCTTCCACGTACTACAAAGCTGTGGAATGAGCTTCCTTGGGCAGTGTTTCCGGTACGATACGACATGGGTACCTTCAAAAAAAGCGCGTACACCTTCCTTAAAGGCCGGCAACGCTCCTGTGATTCCTCTGGTGTTGCAAGAGATTGTGGGCGGCGGTGATGACCCGTACGCTCGTTTGTCCTCCTATTCCATAAAAAAAAATCTATAAATGACTGCACGTTTCATACAGTCGAGTGAATCGTTTTTGTCTTAGAGATTTTCGCTAGGCTGATATTACTGCGACCAAATAAAATGTTAATTTGAATGAATATTTTAATGTTATCTTTATAAGTTAACGCCGCTTGGACATTTTTGACGGCGTTTTATTAGGCAATTATGAGTCTAGTTGCTTAAAGTACGTCAATGGATTTATCTTCAATATTAACTGCGCTAAGATTTGTTAGTCTACAGGCAGAATGCACATATGGCCCACCCGCATGACTTAAGCGCTTATTACATTTCACTGAATTTAGACGTCTTAATTCAGAAACAACTTACAACTTAGCTTCTGATCACACTCTCCTAAATTTAGTTACTGAATTAAACATTTAAAGCGCGACGAAGTTAGACGTGTCGTATATGAGGATGACTCCACCAAAAATTGGCCTTTGCCTAGCCCTGGCGGTTGGCTCAAAATGAAGAACACGGGTGATGGAATATTTATTACTGCGCGGAAAGCTGGCAAAAATGGACATTATGTGTATTTTAGATCCATCGGAAAACATTTCCTTTAGAAATGATCTATGAATGGATTCGAGATCGTTTGACATATTATTCAATCTTCTGACACCTTTTATTCAAAAGCTTTTGCTTTTTTATCCTACGAGACAGTTTTAGTGCACAAAAAAGATTGGTCGTAACAATAAGATTTAGTTCATTACTATCCCAACACCTGCTGACAAACATATCCCTGAAAATTATTGGCCTATTACCGAATAATAATTCGGGAATATAAAATAAAACTTAGATACGTCACCCACGCACGAAGAGCTACGAGCGACTGAAAGTGAATTTAGTAACTTAACACGATTGCACCTGCCCTAATGCGTTTCTAATTAGCCTTCTAAATGATACAGTCAGACAGATACCATTCTTATTTCTGAATTTAGGATTCTAGCTTGCTGAATGCGATTATACTTGTCTAAATTGAGTAACGACTGAATTCAGACGACTAAATTCAGTAAAGATGAAGACGTAATAAATGCTTTATACTTTTATTTTGCTTGAGGTAATTTGTCTAATCGACATAAAGTTTAATATAAATTATTTTTATTAAGGGACTAATTAAAGGGATTACAGGGCATTTATCTTGGGAACCAAAGCGGCTAGTAATAACTCTTTTAAGACTGGCGTTATAAATCAGTAAATTTGGAACATTTTCTTTCATCCCCGAACCCGAATATATTTCTAATGACATCATCTTAATTTTTGGTGTTTAATGAAGGTTATAAAAGCAGTCGAAATTTGTGTGGCCATAACTTCATTCTAGATTCTTCGATATGAATTTACTAATAAGTATTTCATTTGCATGTTTTTTTTTTATTTTCTTGTCAAAAATCTAAATTAACAGATTTTTGTTTTTATATAATCTGTTTATTATTTTTTTGTCCAAATTGGTTATTTATTAATAAACTGTTGTAAGGTGTACGAATTCGAAAAAAAAAAAACAATTTTTATTAAATGAAAATTACTTTATAATTTATTTATATAGATATATAATTTATTTGCATAGATAGGCCTTTTGTATGATATCTGGAAATCATAATAGATATAATAGTTATTATAATAGTTATTTTTTTTTTCTCCAAATAAATAAAAATTACTATTCCAATGTAGCGTGAGCTCAAATCAATATGCGCGAGCAATCTAATAAGGGTTCAGTTCAAGCTGGATATATGTTCAAATCTTGTGGCCTGTTGTATTATTAAAATCTTAGATTAAGGATTGGCCTCTGCTGCGCTCCAACTAGATACCGCACTACCTAAGAACAATAGTTTTATAATACGGCAACAATTAGATACTTGTTGCGTGGCATCTTTACACTCCCATGGCATCCTTAAAATTTTGTTACATACGGTTCTTGTTTTTACATGGAAATAATTAATAAAATACAAAATACTTACTGATGATATGTGATCCCAGTGTCTTTCTTATTTCTTGTAGTATTATTTTTACAAAGTTTTACTAAGCAACGTGGCATTTTAGTTTCAATTACTAGCGAAGTTTAACAGAACACGTGGAATGTCAACGTCACACATTGTTCAAGACTGGCTCGAGTACGCCCACTTGGGCGTAGTATTAGTTGCCGCACTTTGAGACTTCGCTTGCGGTATTTAGTTGGAGCGCAGCGACGATCAATCCTTAATCTAAGATTAAAATATCTCTGGATACAGCTACAGTGTACTTTTCTCCATTATTTTACCATTAAAGTCGCCCATTACGATAACATTTTTGTGGGAATTTAGAACAGCTTTTCGTAGATCGTCATAAAATCTTTCAATTTTTTTTTAAGAGAGTGGCTGGCCCGGAATGGATAAGAATGGTGAAAGAGAGAGAAAGATGGAAGTCTTTGGAGGAGGTCTATGTCGAAGAACAAGCTGTTAAGAAAATAGTAAGCAATTAGTTAAGGATATATATTTAAAAAATGTTATTATTAGTAACAGCAATAAAGGATTATTTTATTTTTATTTGGATACAGCTAGAATCAGTAAAACAGAGTGTAGCCTACATCACGACATAATAGAACATTGTTCACCAACGGATGAATGAGTGACGCTTCCATGAGGGCGAGGGTACCATTGTCTGTTTGTTGCATCACTTTACGTTACGTCACAATTATTTGTACAACGATTATACTTTTTTTTTAATATTGACATAACTTGACACAAATAAATTTTATTGCCCCAAACTAGGCACAGCCTGTCCTATGAGTACAAGACAACGATATTATATTTAATACAATATAGATACTTTTTTATTATTATTTAACCGACAGCACATGAAAAGTAAACTAATTACAAAACTAGTATGCGATGGAAGACTACCACTACTACTGCAGGTTCACACTATTTAAGTTTTTTTTGTAGGACAGTAAGGGACAAGACGAGCAAGCCGTTGAGCTGATGGTAATTGATACACCCTGCCTATTACAATCCAGTACCGCTCAGGATTCTTGAGAATCCCAAGAATTCTGAGCGGCACTACAATTGCGCTCGTCACCTTAAGATGTTAAGTCCCATTTTCTCAGTAATTTCACTAGCTACGGCGCTCTTCAGATAATAATGTTTACACATTACTGCTTCACCGCAGAAATAGGTAGAACATTTACTGATTTAATTACACTTATAATTCTTATAAAGATTTTGTGGTTGTGTGTATATGAGTATATGTGTGAAGTGTTACTCAAGTACTTAGGTACTTAAGCATACATAAATACATATATTGTATAATAGGTTACTCATATAAATTCAACCAAATTACTTATGCTATCAAAACAAATCTTATAATTATATTTACAACACTATGATTAAATTATATTAAAATTATCATTACGGGGAAGCGTAGCAAGAATACTGGCAGCATTTCCACGTTGGATAGCTAGACTGATCCGTTGACCGAAATAGCTGCCAGCGCTTGTGTTGTCAATAGCCCTATTGAGGCGAGAAGATAGTACTTTGTACATTCTCTGCTCCTATAGGCCCCACGGGCCAAGTGTCTCGACACCAAACGGCATTATATTTTATTGTAAAAGTAAAGTTTTAAATTTTGTATCGGTTGGACGGACTTTCATGTTCTCACTAACTTTTACAACAAAAACATGTGAAAAAGGTTTTTCTTTTTGTATCTACAGTACTTCTTTTTCATATAACTTAAGAGGAATAGTAAGCATATATCAGAAATCTTAGAACGTGTACCTATAACGAGAGTTTCGCTAAAAAATTTAAATAATTTAATAATATTTTACAAAAGAAAAAAAAGAACAAAGTGCAAATTATGAAAGATTATTTAGATTGGTTCAATTTTTTGTTACCTCGACGGGAAAAGGCGACTCGTTACAGAAACAATTTGTAAACAACACGGCCTCCGCATAATATGATGACTTATCTCGGCTTTAAAAGCAGAGACATTCAGAGAATGATAGAACCAATTGTTCTGTTTTTGCCAGCCGTTAATTTACGTTGTGAAGAAGCCTATGAATACGCGTTGTTACAATATTATAATTTTACAAAAACTGCATTTAAATCACCATGGGTACCTAAACGATGAGATAGATTGGAACTAGATAATGATTGTTTTTATAAGTAATGAAATGATGACATGAAATACCACAGAAAAGATTACTATGACAGTTGTATCTCTCTCAGGCCACGTGTCATGACGCGAACTTAACATTTTACATCCATCCCAAGAAAAGTGCTCAACGCCGCTAAACAAGTTTTCACTTCACCGCTACCATACTTATGTTCTCCTGGTATCTATGCAGTAATTACGTCGTGCGAATGACGTCAGAATACATTAAGGTATACTCCCGTCATACATAAGACAATCTCTTCATCAACTATGATTGCCTGGTATCAAAGCACTGTATAAAATTGTACGAATTTCGATCAGGATTTCATTATACCCATCCCAAGAAAAGTGCTCAACGCCGCAAAAGTAGTTTTCACTTCAAAAAATTCTGAAAAGTAAATAATCCGGCTGGTGATCGCAGTAGATGGTGGTAATGTTCTCTCGGAGAGTGCTACTGCCCATCCTCCGTTCTTTGTATACCTTTGTCACCTCTTCCGACACCAACAGGATGTATGACTTTTCGACTTAACTCGAGTCGAAAGAATGCCACTATATATTTATCCTTGCATATCGTATTAAAATGATTGATATCAGATTCTATTATACTATGATTTGAGATGAGAAGATTTTACATGTTACCTTATAGAAGACATTTAAAAAAAAGTTAAATAGATTATTATTAACTTTTCGACGTTATTAATCGCTTCAAGGTAATAGTTATAACAAACCTCTATGCAAAGCTGAAGGATTTATATGAAATGTCCCAGAAACTATTCTGTTTGGGGATGAACATAGAATATATATTTAATGTATTCATTGTTTGCAAATACTCAAAGGAACAATTTCCCGAATAATCCTTTTGATGGAAAACGTAATATGTTGAGAGAATACTCGACATCTACTCTCTAATTATTAATTTGCACGAAATCACCCCTCTCTTAAATCATAAATTGTGTAACGAGTATTTCTGTAAATTACAATTAGTTTAATCTTCCTGTTATAATTAAATTGTTTTAAATTGTCTTGGTAATTATAAATACAAAATAATCCACAGGTATCTAAATTGTTTTTTTTTTAAATATGAATGCTCCTGTTATTTTAAAAAGGCATTTATCTTCTCAAAATTGATTCCTTAAGATTTTTTTTGATGTCATTTCTAATATACTAGATACTACTACCGCTTCGGAAACAAATGGCGCTTTGTGAGAGAAGAAGATGCGAAAGAAACTCTCCCAGCATTATTTTTTTGCGCTTAAATAAATAACAATATTTAAAGAACAATTTAAAGTAAACTAGTTTATGCTCACCACCCTCGACCACCTTTTATTCGGTTTGTGCTCCCTCGGGACATGTTTTAAACACAGGGACAGATAATTTCTGGATAAATAGTACTCTAATTCATGTAGAGTTATTTTCCTGCATCCACAACGTGTATGTAAGATTTCACGGTGATCGCTGCATTAGTAAAGGTTTAACTTTGTTTACTTTTATATTGGTTTTGTGTTTAATAAGTAAATAGTTGTAAAAGAGCATATATAATTGAGTATATCTTATAAGAATAAATTGAACTAAAACAGCCCATGTTGAACAAGTCATGACTGATTGCTACTCGAGCTCGGGGCTCCATGTTTTATAAAAAAAACACAAGAGTTATTAAGTACAGCACATGCATCAATCCATACGCTATAAAAAAAATGTGTGCAATTAACACGTGGTAGAAGTGAATTGAATGTAAAATTTCGGAAAGTGGAATTGTAGGTACGGTTCATAGTGATACAAAGTTTGATAATTATTTTACATTTTATTCGTATATATTGCATACATTTATTCCGACTCAGAGCTTACATTTTCGATAAAAAATACAAGATGCTTATGATATAAATACTTTGGTCTTATATGGTTAATTACTGTTTTTGATCTTGTTATTGATACAGTGCGACTGCTGCACCTTTCGAATTAAATTTGGCATCCAAAAACTCAATCAATGGAATCACTGTATCCGATGCAAATTTACATTAAACCCCTAAACTGCATATTATGAAGGCCTGGTACATGTTGCTAGGGTGTCACATGATTTCAACAGCTATGAAAGACTTCAAGTATCACCGCTACCATATTTATGTTCTCCTGGTGTCTATATACAAATATAATATTAAGTCGTGCGCATTACTTCAGAATAAATATTACGGTATTACTCTCGTCATATATAAAACAATCTTTTCTTCAACTATGATCGCCTGGTACCAAAACACAGTATAATGCTACCCATTAATTTCTACCACAATAAATTGCGCTAGAAGGGCTATTCGCGTTATTTATAACTAAGGTCCTAAAGAAAAATTGAGAGCAAAATTTAAAGAAATAAACATTTTCACTGTTGCTCTCTATATATTCTTGATAATGTTATATAGGCCCATAAATGAATTTTGTTAACACCTATGAACAAACATAAAGTTATAATTCCTCCTACTCGGCTAAGCCGAATTAGTAAGCCTTTTGTGGGGCTATGTATATGCAGAAATTGTT
The DNA here is from genome assembly GCF_905404315.1 of Leptidea sinapis. Taxonomy (NCBI): domain Eukaryota; kingdom Metazoa; phylum Arthropoda; class Insecta; order Lepidoptera; family Pieridae; genus Leptidea; species Leptidea sinapis. The sequence goes on from NC_066272.1 coordinate 11,193,406, forward strand.
CAAAACAAATGTATTAAAAAATTCAAAAGAATTGTTTAAGAAACGATTGTGTGGTTAAAAACTAACTAAAGTAAAACTAAAGGTTACTATAACATAAATGACTTTCTTTATGATAACACAGATTGGGAATGTAGCGACTGCCCTCAGACTTTAAATAATATATTTTATTTTATGTATAACATTGTTATGAAAAAAAAACCCGCTGGGTTTCTTTCGCGCCCGTTCTTCTAAGGTCTGAGGCATAATTTTTCCAATCGGTGGTAGTTTTGGCTATCAATAAGTGATATTATATCCTAATTTGAACAATTTGTTATGTTTTAAAGTGATAACCCTCACTTCTGGGATTAATTACACAAATATAATTTGAAAACAAAATTTATAAAAGATGCGGGATTCGAACCCGCGGCCTCTCGCGAGCCAACCGTTTGAGTGACGTATCGTGGATAAATCTTGAATGCATTGTTCAACTCTCAGGTTGTGGCTTCATCTACAGGATCTACTTTACAGTTGATAACCTGCTCAACCCCAATATTTGAAATGGACGTGAGATGTCGCTTCTTGCAAATCTAAATAATTTGTTATGTTTTAAAGTGATAAACCTCATTGGAGCGTATCAAGATCGCTCCAACTGTAATAGTTGGGGGTATTTTGGTGATTTTTTTCTTCTCATATTATATATTCATAAAATATATTATATATTTCATATTCATCATAACTATTTTTGTTAAAAATAAAAGCTATATATATAAAATTAATAAATAAAGCCTTAAAATGTTTCGCTATGAGTTAAGCCTAATGATGGAACCCAATTAAAGGTCCAAACTCAAACCCACATACATACACACAGTTTTCAGACTTGTTTTAACTGTGCGATAATTGGTTATAAAATATTATGTTTCCGCTTAGGAAGTTGCGAGATATTCCTAATACAAGTGTCATAAGACAAATAACTAGTAAGTCTCAACCACTAAAATGTATATCTTTGAAATGAACGAAATTTATTTACAACACTTATTTATTTTTTTATAATGTGACTCCAGCCTAATATTATGGACTGAAACTAAAAACCAGCCAAGTGCGAATACGCGAGTACGCGCACGCAGGGTTCCGTACCTTTACCTATAAAAACATCATAGAGAGCCCCCTTAAGTATTAATATTATTCAGTTCTTTAGTATTTGTTGTTTAAGCGACATCAGAAATACTTCTGTGAAAATTTTAAGTGTCTACCTATCACGGTTTATGAGATACCTACAGCCTGGTGACAACGGAGCTTTGGGTAGGTCATAAAAACCAATGTCAAATACGAAACAGCTGACCGACCGTCAACCAATTTTTTGCTATCGAGGGCTTAAAATAGGTTTATAAAAGGGTCCTAGCTTCTATAAGTCACATCAATTACTTTATCCGAGAGATAATGAGTGTTTTAGGTCTAATTTGGGATCATTAATACAATATCTTAACAAACTTATTAACGACGTTTTAAATATCCAATAAGTTATTATTAATAAGACCATAGGCTCTAGCATTTTGAGAAGTTTAATATCTAATAGAGTTTGTTAATTGTTCAAAATAACTGACGGCATATTTATGACCATTTTTTTTCTTTAATGACTATAAGGGACGAGAACAGTAGGACGGTCAGCTGATAGTAATTGATATGCCCCGGCTATTACAATGTAAAACCGCGAATAAAAAATACTGTCTTGAAAAACCGAAAAATTCTGAGCGGCACCACAATTGCACTCGTCTCCTTGAGACATAAGATGTTAAGTCTCATTTGCCCAGTAATTTCACTAGCTACAGCGCCCTTCAGACCGATACACAATAATGCTTACACATTACTGCTTCACGGCAGAAATAAGCGCCATTATGGTAGCTATAATCTAGCCGGCATCATGTGCAAAGGAGCCTCTCACTTGTTAGTTTACATTACCCCCCGTTCACAACATTTCCATATAAAAACTAGAGGTATCTGTTAATGGCACCGATAGAAGCTATGCCTAGCTTGAGGCTAAATATATTATATTAAATTTAATTATTATTATTATAAAGGGACGGCTCCTGTTAGCCTCTGGCGTTGCAGGAGCAGTGGTGATCACATACCAGGTGACACGAAAGTTTCACTATCGTTTTATCGTCATCAATCGAGAGTTTAACTTTAAGCACTGAAGATTTAGAAAGAGATGCATATCAAACTGAGTTCACTCGGTGAATCGAATAGCACTAATTCGCCAAAAAATCGCATTAAAAATAAAGATTTAATGTCTAATTTGTAAACTTAACCGAAAGTTAAGTAATTAATTACACGTGGGCATGATACAGGATACGGATATAGTAAGTGGGACATCGGAGAAACGAACCTGTCGGGCCTAGCGCTCAACTAACAAAAGAGTCGCTCAGCGATGATATATCCACTCTTCATATATCTAAAACAGAAATTTGTTGAAAAGATAAATACCTAATTTTATTGCATAATAGAACATGAATCGATACCAAATACTCTAAATAACTTCTAAACTGCTTTTAAAACTTTCTTCACCGACAAGTGTGTTGCAATAGTAATCATAATCCACGTTGCTTTGGCATATACGATATAGGTACATATCAACCGACTAGATATAATAATAATATTGACACTTCTTCTCCATGACACTCTTGGCAGAGCGGTCGTGGTCAGCACGAAATGTCGACTTTTGGGGTAGGTGTGATACGCCTCACGACCATAAAATTAACACACTTTTATACAAATTATCTTGCATATTTTATACAATATACTTACTTTATACATACTTGTAAATACATGTAAACATCAACGACTCAGAAACAAACATCCATATTCATCATATAAATGTTTGCACCCACGGGGATTCGAACCCGGGACCTCTAGTTCAGTATAGGGTTACTAACCACTAGGCAATGTGATGATAACTTCAAATAAAACAGAATTTTTCAGTACATATATCTATATTGATCTCCTTAATCTATACGTATTTGTTTCTATGTTCTATTAATTATTGTTAAGTTAAAATTCTACATGTACAAAAATTCTATATACACAAATGTTCATGCAGTTATCTTAGGTTACACTAATTATAAGTAAAATGTTTAATATTTAATAAAATTACAACATCAGTAAATTACTAAACACAAAAATTATGTTTCATTATAATCAAATAATTTAATAATCTATTATTATAACTATTACGTTACGATCTAAAACTAGTTACTCGTACAAATTGACAGTAATTCAAATAGTTTGGGAAAACATTAGAATTCAGTGAGAGCCAAATTCAATATAAACATGCTCAAACATTGATTGTGTTTGTAATGTAATTAACGTTAATGAAAACGTTTGTGGTGGCATATTATTGGCAGTAAGCCACGCACAAACGCCACGATCCGATAGTCACACTATATTTACAGATTATCGGATATTTGGCACAAAAATGCGTTTTACGCTCTCAATTGCTAACGATTCTGAGCAAATATAGGTATGCAAATTTATCTACACAAATACATTAATGTTTACTCCGAATTTCACTTATTTTACTGGTGAGTTCTTAAACTATTTATTTACATCTCAAATTCAGTCACAAATATTCAATTTGGCTATTGTATTCTCAAATTCAGTCACAAATATTCAATTTGGCTATTGTATTCTCAAATTCAGTCACAAATATTCAATTTGGCAGATTGTATTAATTCAATATAGTTTGTTGAACACTTATCTAATGGTTACAATTACAGAGAAAATACAGAGGGTTTATATTGGCACAATTATTTATATAGGCCTGCGAATTATATTTTAAAATACAATTAAATAAAAATTACAAATTTCGCCTTCTTTTTAAACTATTACAATTAATGTTATTTGAATATTCTATTACAATTCTAATTCAATTACAATTCCTTTATCTAATAATAAGAAATGTAGTTCGTAATTAATTTTATCAACCCAAATAATGGATTGATTAATAGCAATATGTTATGTTTTTAAAGTGATACCCCTCACTTCTAGGATTAACACACAAATAAAATTTCAGAAACAAAATTTTATGAACGATGCGGGACTTGGACCCACGACCTCAGGCGTTCCGTGCCGGTGCTCTAACCAACTGAGCTAACCGTTCGAGTAACGCCTCATTATAAAATCTTGTTTGCTTTGTTCAACTCTCAGGTTGTGGCATCATCTACAGGACAGCACGGAACGCCGGAGATCGTGGGTTCAAGTCCCGCATCGTTCATAAAATTTTGTTTCTCAAATTTTATTTGTGGATTAATTATTATTTTTAACGTTTTAGCGTTAATTTAATGTCCAAAAACTGAAGTAAGAAGCATCTATAGGTATCACAACCACTTACTAAAGTACTAACTTGGTAAACAGTAAAAGATTTACCTACAAATATTTTATATAGAGCATAGATAATTATTTTGGTTTACAGACGTAATTAAGCTGTTATACCAATTACAATAACTATAAAGGGATTATGAGTACCGCTTTTCTTTATCAGTACATAGATGAAATATAAAACAATTATTCAATTTTAAACAGAATGTATTCTAAGTTGAGGTTTTAGAAGATATTGTCAAGGGATTTATCATTTTACATGAGGTATTCTAGAAATTGCTGTCGTATTCAGAGCGTCGTCTGGAGTAGCCTGAACGAGGGTATTCTCCTGTGTACCCATATCCTTGAGACCCCCCACCAGTTTGACCATAGAGCTGGGATCCTCCATATCTGTAGGTATACAATTTTCAATTATGAGTACATATAGCAGTAATAAATCTAGACACGTTCAAAATGTAATAGGTTTATAATAATACTAAAACCAACAATTTGTTATATTTTTTATACTATAAAACCGAATAATTAATAGAAACTATTGAACATTACTCAACTTTACAACTACTACACATGCATACTTATATATATAAGATAACTCATAGACTCATTCACTCAAATACAACATTCACAACAAAACACAATACCAACAAATATGTACCTTGTATTACCTAGTATTAGAACCAACTATGGTAAAAATAATATAACATTTGCAGGAGCACAGCTATATAATAAGCTTCCGAAAACTGCTAGAGAAGCGACTTCGCTCAACATCTTCAAAAAAAGGCTGCTATATCATTTACAAAGCAATTAATAAAAATATCTTATCATAATAACAATTAACTATATCTTGTAACTTGGACCACCGCTTTTAAAACCGGAAAGCAGTTATGAGCAAATTCGCCTCTCACTCACTGATTTTATGTTCTCATGTAAGTGACGACAGTCTTAATGAGAAATTAAAGTTCTTTAAACCGATAGTAATAACCCTCAATTCTGGGATTATGACACAAATAAAATTTGCAAACAAAATCTTATGTTATGTGTGTATTAATCCCAGAAGCGAGGGTTATCACTTAAAAAAAAGCAAAGTCAAAATTTATTTGCAAATTGTATTTGAATACTAATCCCAATACTATGTTAGAGATAGCAAGTGTGAAAAATCGTAAAGTTAATTTTCAAAATGAATAATTCTTAAGGCGCTCTCTGCACTTTATTTTGACACGCTCGGTTTTGTAACAATCTTTTAGGCAAAGTCGACTCAAATCGACTAAAAATTTATACTTATATTGAACAATATAATGATAACTACTTTATGTATATAAAACAAAAATATTATTGTATTTCGTATAATTAAAATGGCCTGGATGAAGAATTTACTTTAGTTTTTTAAATCTGTGACATTAAAAATCAATTTCGTGAATATATTTTCTTAAAATGTTTTTGGGTAATTTAGTAGGTACATACTATCAAACAAACTAGTATAAGTGTAACGTTCAAAGACGTCGTAAAAGGGTTAACTTTGTTGTTTTCTATTGTATTTTGAATATAATTAAATTTTTAACTGACTCGGCAAAACTTGTATTGCCATAAAAATTTATAAAAAAAAAAGGAAAAAAAATCTTTGGTCTATAAAAAATAGATGTTGGCCTATTCTCAGACCTACTGAATATACATATAAAATTTCATAAAAATCGAGAATCTACACGAGAATTTTATATATTAGATTAGCCGACCCAGCAGACGTTGTATTGCCATACAAATTAAAAAACAAAAATTTTGGGCTATAAAAATAGATGTCGGCCCATTCTCATACCCATCCAATATGCACACAAAATTTCACACAAATCTTTTCAGCTGTTTCGGAGGTATTTGGTAACAAACACCGCGACACGGGAATTTTATATAGTAGACAAATTTGCGTTGCAAATTTGCGTTGACACTTTGACTACTTTTTTTGTCTATATAAAATGCATAAAATTAACTTTATTAAGAATATTGTACATCACTTGAATACACAAAAATGATCACAGTATGGGAATAGCATTTTTAATTAATGAAAAGGAATATAATAATAACCCCAATAGAAATTAGTAAACAATTACTAATTTAGTTACCAATTAGGTTGCATATGTAAGTAAGACACATAAAGCGTGAAATAAATTTATAGACGTCTAAATATATTTTTTTTTATGGAATAGGAGGACAAACGAGCGTACGGGTCACCTGGTGTTAAGTGATCACCGCCGCCCACATTCTCTTGCAACACCAGAGGAATCACAAGAGCGTTGCCGGCCTTTAAGGAAGGTGTACGCGCTTTTTTTGAAGGTACCCATGTCGTATCGTCCCGGAAACACCGCACAAGGAAGCTCATTCCACAGCTTTGTAGTACGAGGAAGAAAGCTCATTGAAAACCGCACTGTGGAGGACCGCCACACATCCAGATGGTGGGGATGATATCCTAACTTGTGGCGTGAAATAACCCAAATAGAAATTAGTAAATAATTACTAATTTAGTTACCAATTAGGTTGCAAATGTAAGTAAGACACTTAAAGCGTGAAATAAATTTATTGACGTATAAATATAAATTGCAGCATACGTCATTGGATTAGGTGATAGTGAAGGCATAAAAAGGCATTTATTTTCTCAAAATTGATTCCTTTAGAATTCTTTTTGATGTCATTTCTAATAACTACTAGATACTACTACCGCTTCGTAAACAAATGGCGCTCTGAGAGAGAATTAGCGGCGCAAGAAACTCTCCCAGCATTCTTTTTTTGCGCTCTTTTCAATAACAATATACAATATTGTATAGTCATTTCTATCGCTGTAAAATAATCACAATCTAGTCCCAGGCTGTCCGATCATTTAGATATTCAGCAGTGGAGTAATAGGATTTACGACACAGCCATTTTTTTATAAAACATTTAAATTTATTTATAGATATTGCCTGAACAGTGAGTGATCACCTCGAAGAATAATCTCTTGTATCACGAGAGCTTTGCCAATCTTATAAAGCGTCGAAGAAACGTATTTAATATAAATTCGAAAACCGAAAACACATTGGTAAGTGGCGGGTGAGAATCGAATCAGGTGCGCTGTGTGACGAGTCGACGATTCTACTTATTGCGTCACCGCCGCTGTTTGGTTGACTTCAAAAAAGTAGGTTCTCAATTCGTCGGTATGTTTTTTTGAAATGATGAAGTTATTTACCCATAGCCATTTCCAGTTGCTCCGTATATTTGGGAACCTCTGCCCGAATCCGGGGTGTAGTGTTGCATGTACTTCTGGAGTTGAGGCGTCCACTCTGACCGCCAGGAGTCACCTGGATTTGGGTACGCCAGCTGTTCTATGAACGCTGAGGACATGCGCTGCAAGAAAAAGAATGGAAAACTGAATTTATCACCTAATTAGTAACACACAAACTCACATTCTAAAAGCAGTTAGAGCTTACGTTCTTTCAAATGGTTTTAGTACTGTTGGCAGATTATATTACTTACTACCATCTTAATATCTGAATAAACAATAATATTTTGTTTTGATCATGTAACATAAATTTTGTGGAATATAAAGAGATTTTGGGAGTATATTTCTCCCGTGAAGCATTAATGTGTAAGCATGTTGTGTTTCGGTCTGATGGGCACCGTAGCTAGTGAAATTACTGGGCAAATGAGACTTAACATCTTATGTCTCAAGGTGACGAGCGCGATTGTAGTGCCGCTCAGAATTTTTGTGTTTTTCAAAAACCCTGAGCGGCACTGCATTGGGCAGGGCGTATCAATTACCATCAACTGAACGTGCTGCTCGTCTCATCCCTTATTTTCATAAAAAAATATTCTCAGAACCGTATAGGCATATAATGTACGAAGATTTTAATATTTACATCAAGTTAATTGAGTAACAAGCAAAATATATATAATATTTATCATACCTTCCCCGATGGTAAATATGGGAGATCTCTTTCTTTCAATTGGTGTATGTCATCAAATCCTCCCATGTGACTCTTATCTAACTCCCTCAACATGTCTTCACTCAGAGGTATGGGTTGTTTCGTTTTCGTACTCTTTTGGCGATTTACAAGCTGAAAAGAATCAGTTATTAAGAAAGCTAGTATCTATATCATACTGTTACTTCCATAAGCACATATACAAGTATATAGGTATGTAAATTATGCTGAAATGTGTATACAGAATTACATAGTGTAAAACAAAGCTATTTTTCGCTGTCCTTCTAAAAATCCTCTAACTCGCCGCAACGTAGTTTTAATATAACTCCAATTACTGATAAATATATTATTTACACGGTTTACGTAGACGAAGCCCAAAGACATAACAATTATCATATAATAATTGTGTGTTATCAATGTGACAAGAGATTTGAAGTTCTTCTAAAACCCTAAAGAACGGTCCACGTTGCAATATCTCTATTTATTGCGTTTATCTGACAGAAACCAATTCTTTAATTATTTAATTAAAAATGGCGTTACTAGTCTATCGTGTAACATTCGTATTGTATAACAAAAAGTTTGCTTATGCAAAATAATCACATTTATCATCGCTTTTTTTCTAAATAACATCGGTACAAAGACGGGGCGGTCGCTAGTTAAAATATTTACAACTCAGAGAAAAAGGCTGGTTATATAATAAGATCGAGATACAATTTTTGGATATTTGGCATACGAGAAACTTCAAGTGGTTTGGAGGTGGCAGGGTCTAAAAGTGCTTATTAATACGAGCGACGGGAAAATCAACAATAATCCGTGCCACAGTCCAGTACACGGAGACTTCAGAACTCCATTCACCCGGTCTTGATATACTGCCCTGCATTTTGCCACTCATAGGAACTCTTTCAAGCAACTTTTCTTATTCTCGACCTCTTTCGAAACTCCATGTCAATCTCTTCCGACATTTATGTTGTTATTCGAAATCAATCTATTCATATTCATTTATTTGCTATTATCTTCTCTACATCACGCTAGAGTCTCTTGGGTTGGTGATGTAGTCATAGTACAAATATTTTTTATTGAGTTATATGTTTATCAATAAATCAATCTATTAATAATAAATCATTTACGTTTAAATCTTTTCATTTACACCAAAATTGATGATTTACATTTAAATGAATTAAGATAAATCGGGTATAATGTATTACAATGTATAATGAAAAAACAATTTGCATACACACCACAGTTACGCCGAAGATCACAACAAAGAGTAATGAAGCCATAGCTATAACGATAACTGCAATACCCCACTGTGGTAGTAGCGAATCCTCATCTTGTTCAATAATAGTAGATTCTTCTCTTTTTGGTAAAACTGAAATGAAATTATAAGAATTGAGCAAAATGTTAATGTTATCACTTAGTTGCTATTTTATCATCATTGAAATAATTTGCTACCTAATTTTATGTATTACTTAAATGAAATGTTTACCTATAAATTCAGTAAATGCAGGATCCATGACAAATTTTCCGATTTCCAATTTCCCCGCTGATTTATCAATAATTTTAGTCATTTTTTCATCACTCTTTCCTAACCTTTCTTCATCAGGTTGATCCCCTTGCATAGCATCAAGATCCAAACTTTGCTTTAATTCTTCTTCTTCTGTAACGGAACCTGGCTTCGCTTCATGAAGGGACTTGTGAAAGAGTTTTTTAAGTTGCACTGTGTCAACTTTCTCTTCAACGTTATTTAGCTCGATGAAGTAATCGACGAGTACTGAGCCTTGACTAAATCCATCTATACGAATACCTTTGTACCATTTACTTAGCAGGTCAGACTTTGAATAGACAGAATTGAGCTGAAAGATAATTCGTTAGATATAAATGAAAACATAATTTTTTATTGAAGCCACGCATTCTCGTGGTTTAGATTCTTGTAATTATTAAAATTGACTTACATATTACACAAATTATCTTGCCCCAAACTAGGCATAGGCTATGCTATGGATTGCAAGACAACGATATATGTAATACGACATATATGCATAAAGATACATAAATATAAATAAACATCCATTACTCGGAAACAAGCATCTATATTCATCATAACATAAATAAATATTTGGACCTACCGGGATTCGAACCCAGCGAGGTTTCACCTACGCGCAACTAAATAGTTACCTCATTTTTAACATCTTGTGCTAAATCTTTCCACTCCTTTGTGTGTTGATCCAAGAACTCTGGAACCCAATTGACTCCTGCAAAATACAAGAATAAAAAGCGGATAAAATCGTTTCGTTATTTAATAAAATATTAACGAATTAATTTAAAAAGTATTTTATTATTACCAGCTACGATTTTTATGGTTGCAGCAATATCACACTCTTGGCGACAAACACCAGGAGTGGTTGGTGGTGGAGGGGCTTGAGTTGTTGTGGATGTTGCAATACGACGTGTGGTCGCTTCGGTTACGATTTCAGGTAAAGGTGTTGTAGATGTAGAGTTTCTTTGTAATTCTAGTAAGCGTTCTATCGAAAATGGCGTGGTTGATGGGGAAGGCCAACCTGTGAACTCTGTTGCAGACCTGAAAAAAAATTACTTGGTATTCAAAATGACCGATTTCATTTGACGTATTTAAAATATACATGTAAAATATTAGACATACCTTGTGGGCCAGCCTTTTTGTATTTTCGGTGTCACTGGAACTGGACCCATACTAGATTTTTGAGGAATAGGTTTTCGAGTGCCTTTGCCAGGTCTTGATGGGAATACAAGCTTAAAGTTCCCAGAAGGTTGTGTACTTGGACTTTGTGTTGTAGTTTCTTGAGACTCATTCAAGTTAAATTCTGGAGGAAGTAAATTCTTAATATCAGTAATTTTCAATTTGGTAATCGTGATAGGTTCTTCAGTCTGACTACTATTTAACGAAAAACCAGGTGGTAAGAACGACGATATGTCCACAGGAACTGTATCTAAAGGTAGTTTTAGACTTGGTTTTATTTTTTCTTTTGTAGTAGTTGATGTGGACACTCTCTCCGTAGTGACTTTGTTGTCTTGCTTAGAATTTAAAATTGTGGGTTCATCTGGAGTTTCTCCATTTGGTGGAGTATAGCCAGGTGGCAGAAATTTGTTAATGTCATCTTTTTGAATTTTTTTAAATAAATCTTCTGGTATTTTTTCTTTTGGTCTATATTCTTTTGGCAATAAAGATTTATCATCTAAAATTATAACTTTATTCTTCGAGCTGATACCAGATGAGCGGCCTTGTGTGGCGTTAATAATATTTTTCTCTACAGAAGGTATTGGAGGCGCGCTTGTAGTAGTAGTAGTAGTTCTTGTTGTTGTTGATGTTGTACTTGTACGTTTATCCTTAAAAGATAGTTTGGACTTAAATCCTGGAGGTAACAAACCAGATAAATCATCCATAACGGTAACAAAAGAAGGTTTTTTTCTCGGTTTTGGTGTTGTTGATGTTGTAACACGAGGAGTAAATTTTTTAATAAATACGGGTAAAGGTTCCGGTGAAGATTTTTCGGTATTAGTTGATATTTGAGTGCTCTTTAATGTAAATACATTAACTGGAGATGGTGTGGTAGAAGTTGTGCTATGCTCAGATGATGATTCTGTAATCAGTTCTATGTTTTTATTTTCATTATTGAGTTCTCCATTTAAAACCGCACTAGATAGCTCAGACTGTATGCTATCTAATTTATCATTAATATTTTCAGTAGAAGAACTATTTGCAATATCTAACTTTGGGTTATCAGTTACAACCTCTTCACTTCCTTCATCCTCTTCGGTAATAGTTTGCTTCTTTTCATCAACTGGTTCAACAGCTGGGAATGGTAAAAATCTTGCACCTGAGACACTGCGACTTGTTTGGACAGAAGCTACAACAATCCAACTTTCTGTTGTGACAGCCGTGTCGTTGTTACTGTCATCAGAAGTATTATACGATTCATGCACAGATTGGGGTGAGCTCGAAGGATAAACGATATCTGGTATTGAGATGGTACCATTTACCACACTTTTTGTTGTAACAACTGAAACTACTTCTTGGCTTATAATTGAAGGGGATTCAACAGAGGATAAGTCTTCATTAGAAAAAGTTAGTTTTAAACTTGGAGCAGTTGTCTCTGGGTCATTTTGATCTATTACTGGGGTGTCCTTAAAATGTCTGAAATTATCATCCTCCATCATTGATTTATTAGCATTAATTTCCAATACATCGAAAGATTTCGTTATATTTTGAGGAGACTCTTCAGTAGATGTTTCAGTCTCTTCTGTTGAATCATACTCATCATATATATCAGTAACTAATTCTGAAGATGTATTATGCATTGAATTTTCAGTTGTGTGTTTTGGTTCAGCATTTTCATCATCATCATAATATTCGACATATTCACCTTCATTATCTAGCATCTCAGATTCTTCTGTATTTTTTTCCGACGATTCTAATTTATCAGTTGTAGTCGAAATTGGCGAATTCTTTAATTTCTCAACAGTTGAATCTTCTTTTACAGCATTATCGGTATTCATGGAGCTTGCATCTGGTTTGCTATCACTGATATCTTTGGTATTATTTGCTTTTATTACTTCAACATCTAATGAATCTTGGTTGTTTTTCATTAATTCTCTAAATGAAATTAAATCACTTATATCATCTTCCAAAAGAGGTTCAATATCTAACAATGATTTATATTCGGTTGACGAACTTTGATAAACATTACCAGTTGGTTTAACTTGATTGACATTAACATTTTTAACTAAATATTCATTAGCCGGAATGATACTGGGGTTATTTATTTTCCCATCTCCGACAGAATTATTATAGAGAGAGAATCGAGGAACCATCGGCTTAAAATTCATATTTTGCCGATTTGCTAGCTTAGTGGGATTATATGTTGTTACCTTGTGATAGTCAAATAGGTCTCTATCATCATTATCAATTTCATCATCATGTAAAATATGTCCACTTTGACCGTTACTTTTAAGACTATTTCCATCAAACGGCGTATTTTTAAAACGACTGTTTTTTAAGTAGTCTATGTCAGGATTGTTTAACGTTATTTGCCCTAAAAATGTTTCTGGCTTTGAAGGATTGTTCTGATAGGCGACAGAATGTATTTGTGAAACATCAGGCCTTTTTGTAGAAGCTGGGTGTGGGTGTACTAGTTGAAAATTGTACGGCAGAGCAGGCTTGAATCTTTGTCGTTGAGCAGGCTGTACTTCAGGTTGGTTGACATAATATTGTGTACCAGATTGACTTCGGCCTGTAGGTAATTGAAATGGTGATGGATTTTGGTTATAGTTTGGGTTCGGAAATCTAATACGTCCTTCATTATTATTGTAATTCGGTTGTTGTGCTGAAGGCGCTACCCTAAAACTTTCATGTTCAAAAAATGTTGATGGTCGATTATTTGTATATATAGGTGGTTGTACTTGAGCAAAGTTTCTTTCGGGTGTGTAGTAGAAGTCTTCTTCATCTGAAACAAAAATATTTTTGTTAAAGTTTTTTTTTATAGTTAGCATATTAGGAATTCAAGTCGCCGCGCCGTGGTAATAAATACATGATTGATAAAAATATGAATATGCTATTTTCCTGGTTCTTATAAAGATAATACAACCGTAATTTATGAAAATTATTTTATGTTTTTTTCATGTGTTCGTCTTTTTGTATAGTTTACTATTAAGTCGGTCTTCCCGAACAGATACGACTTAGGGACCTTCAAGAAAAAAGCATATTCCCACCTTAAAGGCCGGCAACGCATTTCTTGACACACCTGTTGTTGCGGATGTCCATGGGCGGTTGCCTCACCTCTCCCCATCCCGTGAGCCTCTTGCCCGTTTGCCCCCTCTCATATAAAGAAAAAAAAAAAAAAAAGAAGTAAAATCTTTCAAATGCTATTCAGGGTAGGCAAAAATTATCACTTGTAAGTGCATATTGAGCGTAAAAAAGCTCTTTGTCTATTGAAAATCAAAACAAACATACTAATTAATATTATACTAGCTGACCTGGCAAACGTTGTTATGCCATATAAATTTTCAACGAGCTTCAACGAATCTATTACAAAGGATTTAATTGAGATCGGTCGAATAGTTTAGGATTTACTAGGGAACATACAAACATACATTCTCTTTTATATATATATAGATGACTATATAATTTTTTTTTTTCTATCTGTGAATAGCAAAGGAGCTTAAGTATATCGGTTGAATGTTGATACAGTAAAACCTTTATTCACGAACGAACCTCATGTTATTTTTCCGGACGATCTGTTGTGACGACGTGGGTGAAGTAAATTGTTTGCCAAGATATTCTTGAGAAAATTACATTTTTGCGGATCATAACCTTAATTAGGAATGTCGAATTTCGTCACGACTCGAAAAGCGATACAGTATAATAGAAAATCAATATATGCCCGAGTTATTTTAGGAACTTCTTACAGCCCGAATACTTGACAAGATGACTTAATAAAACCGAGGGGAGCTTAGCTCTACTGCCCTTTACTGAAATTGTGTTTATGCGGGCCAAATATTGTTTTATTAATAATGAATTTATGGGTAATTTGATGGATTTCGATCTTCGTGTATTGAACGGTGAAGGAACTGTTAGTTATAGGTTTTTGGATATCCATTTGTGTAACAAGTTGTATATTTATTTAATCAAAACAAATCTTATAACTATATTTACAATACTACGACCACATAAAATTAAATGTAGCAAGTTCATTTGGATTTTATAGTCTTTCAAATTATTTACATATGACTCAATAATTAATAACGCTATTTATATAAATAATAATAAAATAAAACTTAAATAATCTAACAAAATTAATTAATTACAAATAGAAAATATAATTAAGTTCGTTATCGGCAGGTAAGGTGCCCATGAAGCTGGCAACGTTACCTCTTTGTATAGCCAAACGTATCCTTTGACAGAGGTACGCACCAGATCTTGGGTCACCTGTTAAATCGGTTAGATGCCTGGATAGCTATTTTACGAGTTTTTATGCCGATGAACCCCAAGGACCCATCGTCTCCACCCCAAAGGGAACAAATATGTATTTTATAGTCTTATGTTATAGGGGCTAAGAATAAGAATGATAAGTTCAAGATATTGATAACCTTTCAAAATCCCCCGATGACACTTAAAGCATTATCCAAGTAATCACTGTGATAATTCCTTGACCAGTCAGTCTGAGCCTATTGGTTGTATGTCTTTTAAGCATGTGATAACACCAATGACTATGTATAGAACGTCATTGGATAACAAAATAAGACGCAAAATTATATGAGCTTGCTGACACTAACATCCAAAAATATGAACTCGGCTCATATCTACACATACGTCTTATGCAATTTTTTGTACACTTAAGGCGAAGAGTATGCAGAAAACACGCAAACATGGTGTTTTTAGACAAGTTTTGTGGTGAAAGTATAGCATTTTGAGCTATGAACACTACTTAATCCTGTTACACATACCCTTAAGTCTTATTTGTAGGTTGCTAATGCTTGCTCTTGGTTATAGTTAACACTGCCGAGCCTTTTTGAACTACCACTTTTCTTTGAAGTTAAACAAGTTTTTTGGCATGGTGTGACGCATTTTTTTGGTACTTCTCTCAGAAAAGTTATTCTTATAGCTTGTACTTTTTTGTGTAGGTTCATTTATTCAGATTAGTAGTGAATAACGAGGATTGTAAGCATATAAACTGTTTTCCACCCAAGAATTTTGAAAATATTGGCTTTGTTACATAGATGGCGGGCCGGCAGCCGTGAACTCATATCGCTCAAGGTCGCTGGCATTTAGTGTCGCCTTAAACCAAGTCCAATAACGGGTTATTGTGTGATGTAAAAGGCCCGCGATCCATTTGATGTATTCTAATAAATGTTCGTGCCTGTATTGTTCAAAAAATGTTATTGATACTTTTACATTATAATTGATTCATGTAGCAAAAAAAAATAAGTCATTATTTTTTTGATTTTTTTTTATAGAATAGGAGGACAAACGAGCGTTCGGGTCACCTGGTGTTAAGTGATCACCGCCGCCCACCCCACATTCTCTTGCAACACCAGAGGAATCACAAGAGCGTTGCCGGCCTTTAAGGAAGGTGTACGCGCTTTTTTTGAAGGTACCCATGTCGTATCGTCCCGGAAACACCGCACAAGGAAGCTCATTCCACAGCTTTGTGGTACGTGGAATAAAGCTCCTTGAAAACCGCACTGTGGAGGATCGCCACACATCCAGATGGTGGGGATGATAACCTAACTTATGGCGTGTCGTGCGAAGGTGGAATTCGGCGGCAGGAATCAGGTTGAATAGCTCTTCGGAACACTCCCCGTGATAAATACGGTTGAAGACACACAATGAAGCGACTTCTCTACTCTCTACGCAACAACAAGTGATCTAGCCGTTCACAGAGCTCTGGGTCCCTTTGATGACGTATTGCTGGTGCTTTTGCAACAATATTTTTACGGTACTAAATTATAATACTGTGGTAACTATGAAATTGAGTTTTTACATTCATAAAATTGAAAATCTTCAGAATCTGCACAGGTTTGATTCACTGAGACCCAATCTGGCTTGGTGTTCGTTCAGCTTGCAGTGGCCTGAGAGGAACCCCGTGAGGGCTCTCAATTGTTTCCTGTCCAAGCTTATGCATTGTTTGATACGATTACGTTGATAGTTGCCTAGGAGCAACCAATAACGGGTTAGTATATGACGTAAAAGACCCGAGATCCATTTGAATGTCGCGTTAGTGCTTCTATTGTTCAAAAACGTTATTGATCCTTTTACATTATAATTGATTCATGTTGCAAAAAAAAATTAATACATTATTATTTTGATGACGTATTGCTGGTGCTTTTGCAACAATATTTTTACGGAACTAAAGTGTTGTATCTCCCGCTCGTTAAATCAGGGACGGAACCTTGTCGTAAAGTCAGCGTTATGTCAGCAACCAGTTCTTGGTTTGCAAGTGGTTTTGATTGGTGATTTTTAGTGTATGCCTGGATCTGACGTCACCATGACATCACTAAGATTGCGTCCTGTCCCTATATCAAAGTGAGAGTCTTATACTCTAATGATGTGTATATAACACCGAATGGCTGTTTCTTATAAATTCTTCTCCCCATTTCAAAGCCCCTTACGAACTGATGTAACTATATTACGTTTATTAAGTGTTTTTGTAATATGTTATGTTATTATCACTCTCTGTGGTGAATAAATAAATCTCTTCAACGGACGTTCGAGGCCATCGGTCGGACGATGAACGAGATTGCTGATTAAAATTGTTATTGTTAATATTAGACAAAGTCCTTGTATTCCAATAATACGATTTTAAAACAGCAATTAATAAGTTTCTTCCGGTTCTTCCCAGCATAAGCAACTTTAATCAAGGTTAGTATTTAAATATGTAATGAATAGTTTCTACCTACCTACTTGTACTAAAATATACAATTTTGTTGATAATGAAGCTGTAAATCTATACTAATATTATAAAGCTGCAGTGTTTGTTTGTTTGTTTGTTTGTTTGTTTGTTTGTTTGTTTGTTTGTTTGTTTGTTTGTTTGTTTGTTTGTTTGTTTGTTTGTTTGAACGCGCTAATCTCTGGTACTACTGGTCCGATTTGAACGATTCTTTCAGTGTTGGGTAGTCCATTTATCGAGGAAGGCTATAGGCTTTTTTTTTCAAAATTAGGGATCCGTAATAAAATTGCTATTTTGTAACACAAGATGTAAAATCGAAATCCTATTTTTTCGTGCGCTGCAAAAACTATTGACAATAGAACAAAATGATGTACAGGCTATAATATTGGCAATATTTTATTACTTATAAAACTATCGCGTGAATTATACTTTATATGGCAAAACAACGTTTGCCGGGTCAGCTAGTAGTGATTTATAATAGTGGCAATGAGTTTCTTGTTACTTCTTCTCATTACAGCTCAACTTTTCCAAAGTGGTGGTTAGTGGCTAAATAAGTTCGAAATACATAAAAACAGTTTTTTTACAACAATAAACGATGATTAATTTCGTACGTAAGATGGACTTACCAAACACGATTGATAACTTAAATCATCCTTAACGCCCGTTTTCAATAACCTATCTATCCTTAGTTTAACTTACTAGAGGTAGACAAATCTATCGTTTTATGCTTACTTACACTTCAATAACCTATCGACATAAAGCATTGGACTATAACTATATTAAACATAACTTTGGATAGATAAGATCTTGTCATTAAACGGTGACAGCAATGTATCCGTAACTAGAGATACGTTATTGAAAATGGCCGTAGAGAAGATAACCGTAACCACAGAAGTAGGCTTATATATTTATTACGCTTTTAAAGCAATTACGCATCATACTACGTCTAACGTAGTATCACAAAAGTTAGGGGTTAGTTTACACGCAATTTACTTTCCACAACCTTCCAAAAACATAGTTCCTAAGCACTCTTTTATGCTTTGTCTATGTAGCTACTTGCTCGCATTATCAACTTTTTTTTTAGTCTTTGTTGTATAGAATACAGTATTCATTTTGCATTAAAGGAAGATAGCCGAATAATAAATCGAACTGGTTAACGTTTAAGTAAGTTTTCCAGTAGGAGGCTTCTTTGCACAGGATGCAGGCTAGATTATAGGCACCACAATGGCGCCTATTTCTGCGATGAAGCAGTAAATTGTTAACATTATTGTGTTTCGGTCTTAAGGGTGCTATAGGTAGTGAAATTAATGGGCAAATGAGAGTTAACATCTTATGTCTCAAGGTGACGAATACTACCGCTCTGAGCTTCTGGGAGTTTTCAGGAATCCTGAGCATTGGATTTTGTGTGTGCAGGGCGTATCAATTACCATCAGCTGAACGTTTTGCTGCACTCGTCGCTTATTTAAGGTAATCCTGAGCTGACACGTATAAAACGACTATCAGATATGGCAAATACTTGATAGTAGGATACATTATTTACTAGCTGAACAAAACATCGTTAACATACGCTAGTGACGTAGAGATTTACTACGTAATAACCCAAATTTTAACAATCCAGGCCATAAAGTCGCAGGCTGATCACAATCTGCCATAAGGAAGTCCTGTTATGTCAGTATATTACTTCCTTTGAGGGAGAATCGCTTACAGTAGCGTTATAGGCGATAAAACAAAACATACCTAATATTGTTTTACAGAGATAACATTATTTGTCGGTGTTGAAATAAGGCAATTCAAATTTAATGAATATTTAATGCTGCTCATTTCGAATTTGTGTTTCATGCAGAGTGGATTTTATGTTAATAAGTTGATACCCTGGAGTGTGGTATAGTGATTAACGTGTACAATACCATTAATCTAATTGAAGCTTATTAGCTGTGGCTTACACTAACTATATAACATTGATAACACTGCTGATCAAACCATATCATGCAGATACGCCTTTAAGCTTTTAATATCAAATTAAATTTGAAAGTTCTATACAATCTAACTAGTCTGTAAATAAATACTATTACAACTTTAAGACTTAATTTTTTTATTTATTTGACTATAAATTTGGAGCACGTTGATTGTTTAGAAATATTAATCATACCCCTCCAATTCACAAATATTTTTTTAGGTTTATATTAAATCACAGTAATGAAATGGGGTCAAAGAAAACAGATTTACAATGATTGCCTTTTAAAGTCACTTCAAAAGTCTATTCAAGGTATCAGCTGATGAATGTTGATATCGGTTTATTCAATCAAAACATTATCTGTCGAAGACCGTAATAATAAAAGTAATTTATTTCACCCATACATTATGGATGACTTAATAATTAATGAAAAAAAAAATCATGAGAACAGAAAAAAATAACTTAAATAATATAAATACATAAAAGATTGGTTACTTAAAGGCGTTAGATCAAGATTAGATCTCATTCGTCACATAAATTCTAGTAATTATAGTATATGTAATGTACCTCGTTTGCTCACGAGTGAAACAACTAATCTTTACTATGTACCACTACACCCGGACACGTCCGCACGCAACCAATATCCGATTAGAACTGGCCTTCCGCTGTACTGTGCATTCGTTATATAGCACGCAACGTCACACGGTTAATGTCACTGTCGATGTCGTGACAGTGACAATGATAGTTAACACATACTCTGTTAAGACTAGATGTCAGTACACTACACTATACACGATGCCGTCCTAACAAAAACACATTAACTGTTGCACATTACTGCTTAATGGCAGAAGAAGGCGCCGTTATAGTACCCACCTAACCCGCATTCTGTGTATGTTCCTCCCACTAGAGCTGACGTGGCCTATATTAAAGCCAAAGTTAGTCATATATTTCGCTGTTTATATTTTAAATACTACCTACGCGGACTTTAATAAATATAAGTGTAAGATTTACGCCAAAACAGCCAGTTTTTTTTTGTAACGGAACCTTCTAGACTAAGAATTTATACAAATTATCAGATCCAAAATTTTACGTAGTAATTTAAGTATGTTCTAATATATACGAGTGTCACATAACCTATTCTGTTTACAACACAATATTGTGTACCAACGAGGCTGAACTATATCCGGCCCTTTGTCCTACTAAGAATCTCTTTGTAATCAACACTACACACTTTGATAAATGAAACATCGTTACTAACTTACGAAGATAATATTATCTTTTGTGAGGGAGGAAAAATAGGGCAACTTATCACAATCAAACCTTCACTTATATCCGCAATGTTTTTACGTTATTGCAAAACATCGTTCTACTCATGTGACAGTTCGTGAATGTTTTGAAATCTGCGTGAGATTTTTCGCTTACGGTACGACTCGTATATTATCACGCTATTCATCTCTGGCGGGATGTATAAAATATGACTACCTTTTATCTCTTCGCGCGATTTATTGTTATAACAAATATGATATCACAACATCTATTTCGTTTACTATGCTTTTATTCTTAGTAAACAAAATATTAGGTATTCTAAAGGTACTATTTTAACCCCTAAAAAAGAGTAGAAAATGGAGCGTCGTGGTGACTTGATATGAAGGAAAACTTCGCAGACTTCGTACTGCCTCAATCGATAAATAAAAGACCTAAAATTTTGTATAAAATAAACTAAAAACAAACAAAAGGAATCCTTTTTCTATTAAAAATAATAAAAAAATACTCGGTATGAAGAAATTTTATTATTATTCTCTATTAATTACACATGATGTTGCATACTTACAAAACAGAGTTTTCCTGAAATATTGGCTATTTATAAAGTTTCAATTTGATATTGACAGACACACAGTTATGATTATGCGTATATGCTGTTTTCAAATTCACACACAATTATAGGAACACTGGTTGACCCGACAGACGTTGTTCTGTGCATAATAAAATATAAAATACTGATTTTTTATGAATTTGTGAAAATTATTTCATAACATCAAGAACTGTTTCGTAAAATGTACTCCATGTTGGTATAATGACATTGTTTCCAATTGTCACACCGTTCGTCAATAAATTATCTCATACAAAATATGGCCATACAAAACAAAAATTGGAAATAAAAATAATTATGGGTCCCAAATCTCATCATCTCTCGAGTTGGACTAAACTGCATGCTGCTCCATGAAGTAATCCCCATTAAAATCCGTTCATTAGTTTAGGAGTTCACTGGAAACAAACATCTGGGTTTATATATATGTATTAAGATATATATCGATAATGTTATTTTTTATTGGAATAGTTGAATTTCGTTTTATTAAACTCAATTTGATGAACGTTTTACATTTTTCGTTATAGTCTTAAGACACATTTTTCGGATATTGCACCATCAGCGTGACTAGGGATATTCTCTATACGGAGCAACATCCGGCTGAACTCACCACAGTTACTTTTAAGTGATTTCCTTCACTATTCTGATTAAATTAAACACAAATTTATATTTGTACTAAATTTGTAGACGATGCTGATCCGAATTTGCGGCTCTGGATATAACGTAACAATGCTCTTCCCCCCATGAGTGTTGTCTAACCATCAAAAGGTGGGATCCCTGACTTCTTCTCTTTAATTAGAACAAGAATCGCGACATTCTGGCATCGATTGCGCAGAACGAATAATAAAATCTTCACGGCTGTATCTGATGGTATCAGGAACCCCATATATTAACGATCCATATCTGTTCACATGGAGAACATTGAAAAATAACTTGGAATTGCATAAATCCAATCCATTTTATATTTTGGAGACCATATCCCTTTACAGTGGTGGTTTAAAAAATTATGGCTTTTTTAAATTAGAAGCTTACTATGGTTCGAAATGACCTACTATAAAAAAAATCTCCAGATTTTCGTTATTTAAAAGGAGTACCAACAAGCGTACACCTGAAATTCAGTGACCAAAATTCAGTGACTAATTTGTGGCGTGTCGTGCGAAGGTGGAATTCGGTTACAGTATTTAGGTGGAACAGCTCTTCGGAACACTCCCCGTCAAAAATGCGGTAGAAGACACACAATTAAGCGACGTCTCTACACAACGCCAAGTGATCTAGCCGTTCACAGAGCACTGGGATCTCCGACAATTCAATCTGCTTTGCGTTGCACGCAGTGGTTTTATCTTCAGGCTAAAACTAACCTATTGAACTCCCCTTATTTGAATATTAGGAAATAGACTTGAGATGTTGTTGTTTAATATGTTTAAAATCTGTAAGTGGTTCTTTAACAATAAAAATAGAATATGACTGAGTTTTATTTAATCCAGTGGGAGGCTCTTTTACACAGGAAGCCGGCTAGATTATGGGTACCACAACGGCGCCTATTTCTGCCGTGACGGAGTAATGTGTAAACATTACTGTGTTTCGGTCTGAAGGGCGCCGTAGCTTGTTAAATTACTGGGCAAGTGAGACTTAATATCTTAAGTCTCAAGGTGACGAGCGCAATTGTAGTGCCGCTCAGATTTTTTGGGTTTTTCAAGAATCTTGAGCGGCACTGCATTGAAATGGCCATTAGCTGAACGTCCTGCTCGTCTCGTCCCTTATTTTCACAAAAAAAATACAGATATATTTCCTAGAGTTACAATAAAACTGCTAAACAAAAATAAAAGCATAAATATTACAGTGTTGCTCAAATATTGGCGCTCGCCAAAGATCTAGATTTCCCTGGAGATGGCTTGAGTTTCCTTATTCGATGTCGACCTGTCATGGACCGAAGTGGGCCTCGCAAAGTTACGGCAAAAGTTATTCCTCTGTGTGCAATAACACGATCGAGTATAAGTTATCGATTGGAGGTCGAAAAATAGGGATGTGATAGATAATTAATAACGTTTTGAAAGGCTTTTTTTAGGCTCAACGGGTGGGAATTCGTATTCTTGTGCCTCGATGTTATTTATTTACGATTAATTTACTTCTTTTTTTGACTAACACAAGTAAGTCCAACAGTTTGAATATTTTTATCATTGCATAAAATGTTGAAGCTATAAATATTGATTTAGAGGAGTGACAATTAGTTTCTTCTCTATGTGGTGATAAACGGCAACCCCGCGTCTTTGATATTCGGAAGTGTAAGTTTTTGACTTAAATAAGTAAAATATTATTATATTTATTGTTTTGTATTACACAAAATTTAATAGAGTTTTAATTGGTACATGTAAAATTGAAAAATTTACAATTTACAATTTTTGAAATTACCCGACTACATGCAGAAAGGAAGGAATCTGTTCACTCATAAGTTCTAAGCTACTTATCACACTTTGACAAATCAGGTATAATTGAAAGAGTTTTGGTCGTCCACCGTCCACCATCAGGTGACCCGTATGGTATTTTGCACTCCTCTTCCATAAAAAAATAATTATTTAGACAATTTATGTAATTTTCTTTAAAGTTAAAATACTTTAGATGTGATATACATGCTTTAATATATTTTAGGTAGAAAAGAAGTAAATGCGTATCTTAAATGATTTATTAATTAATATTTCTAAACATAACATTAAGTATTACTGACGTGAGCACAGAGTGTTGTAGTTTTTTATTTTTCAATTTTATTTTTTGGAAAAGGAGAAGAAACGAGCAAACGGGCCACCTGATTTTAAGTGATCACCGCTGTCCACATTCTCCTGCAATATCTACGGCCGTTTTCAATAACCTGTCTATCTATAGTTTAACTTACTAGAGGTAAGACAAATCTACCCTTTTACGCTTACTTACATTTTAATAACCTATTGATATAAAGCATAGGACTATAACTATACTGGACATAATTATGGATAGATAAGATCTTGTCATTAACGGCCGTTCCCAATATACTATCTACAGATAGAGATAAATTACGACCTTCTACTGTCAGTAATTAGCTGTCAATAATCTGAAGCTGTCCCAATATACCCGATAAGTCATTATTATCGCCTTATATTGGTACGCGTGAATTGCAATTTCCATACAAATTTCTATCGCTGGCAAGCTATACGTCCTCCCATTGGCTGACAGCGTGTACGGGTAAGGTGAGTAACCGTCGATAAGTTTATTGGGACACAAAAGTCAACGATAGTTACGATTTTTATCTCAAGTAGGCCACAACCGGAAATAGACTAAATATTGGGAACGGCCGTAAACGGTGACAGCAATTCAGATTCAAATTCAAATTCAAAATCAAATATTTTTATTGAATATAGTATTTAAAATCACTTATTGAACGTCAAAAACTACCACCCATTCAAAAGAGACTGCCTCAGACCTGAGAAGAATGGGCGCAAGAAACTCATACCCCCATACCGAGAGGAGGCCCAGGAGATCTCCTGCCATTTCTCTGCCACCTCGACCCTCTGAATCCTATTATTTAAATATGAGATCAGAAGATCTAGTGCAGATCCTCTTATACCAATGTATCTATTATATCAATGTATCCGTAACTAGAGATAAGACTGAAAACGGCCGTTCAAGAATGACAGGAGTTACCGTCCTTTTAGAAAAATGGAGGCGCTTGTATGTACATGTCATATCTTCTTTGAAACACCGCGGAGTAAGCTTCTATTTTTATAGTTTGTTTATACCATAGTAGTTATTACTTAACCCCAAATCATCTAATTTAACTTTAGATTACAATCATTGTCTTTTGACATTTTTGTGTAGATGTTGTGTTAAGTTAAGATTCTTTTGTGTTCTACTTAATGTGTCCAGTTTGATACTCGGAAAAAACCCAGGATTGCCTCACGTATTTTT
This sequence comes from Leptidea sinapis, assembly GCF_905404315.1. NCBI lineage: Eukaryota > Metazoa > Arthropoda > Insecta > Lepidoptera > Pieridae > Leptidea > Leptidea sinapis. The sequence goes on from NC_066272.1 coordinate 11,218,876, forward strand.
AATAAAAATAAAAAAGTGGTTATATAATCATCAATACTACCATACGGTAGGTAGTCAATTAAAAAAGGATTGTGTGGTTTTATGAAATCACAGTAGAAGTGAAACTTTTTTTCACATTATAGACATGTAAATAAATTTTTTTGGAATAATATTTACATTAAACACTGACAAAAACAAACAAAATAGCTTTTTTTTATGGAATAGGAGGATAAACGAGCGTACGGGTCATCTGGTGTTAAGTGATCACCGCCGCCCACATTCTCTTGCAACACCAGAGTAATCACAAGAGCGTTGCCGGCCTTTAAGGAAGGTGTACACGCTTTTTTCGAAGGTACCCATGTCGTATCGTCCCGGAAACACCGCACAAGGAAGCTCATTCCACAACTTTGTAGTACGTGGAAGAAAGCTCCTTGAAAACCGCACTGTGGAGGACCGCCACACATTCAGATGCTGGGGATGATATCCTAATTAGTGGCGTGTCGTGCGAAGGTGGAATTCGGCGGCAGGAATCAGGTTGAACAGCTCTTCGGAACACTCCCCGTGATAAATGCGGTAGAAGACGCACAATGAAGCGACGTCTCTACGCAACGCCAAGTGATCTAGCCGTTCACAGAGCCCTGGGTCCCCGACAATTCGAGCTGCTCTGCGTTGCACTCGGTCAAATGGAACGAGCTGATACTGGGGTGCGCCAGACCAGAGATGACAGCAATACTCCATGTGTGGTGGACCTGCGCTTTGTAGAGCGCTAGAATATGGGCCAGCTTGAAGTATTGCCGTGCTCTATTGATGACGCCCAGCTTCTTCGAAGCCAATTTGGCTTTGCCCTCCAGATGGCCACGGAATTGGCAATCGCTCAAGATTTGAGCTGAGAGCTTGGAGCACTGTCACAAATGAGTAATAGTCTATACACTACACGGTCAGCTGCTGCGGGCTATAGGCGCCGCTCGGCCGTCATGCCACATGCAACACACAGACGAAAAAGTTTGAGACGATGTAATAAAAGTTTCACTTTAATTATATTATACCTTTCTTGTAAACGCTGCGATGCAATGTCGAGTACATTACAAGTTAGTACAAGCTGAGCAACGTATAGCTAAGGCTGTACAAGAAGTTCAACGTTATAAGTTCTGGGGTATCCGCGAGCTTTGAAATCCGTGAACTTGCTTTGCAAAAGTACGCTTCAGGCCCAAGAAGAACTTTTTAAAATAAAATTTCGTTATGATATAATATTCTTCAATATAGTCATTTATGTTATAGTAACCTTTACCACATAAACGTCGTTTAAAAATTCTTTTAAATTTCGGAACAAAATTGTTTTGTACAGTTTCTGGGATCATATCCCTTTACAACAGTAAAACCATATATATCGCCCAACAAAAGACTTAGTAACTCGACATAACGGAGTAGTAGGCATTACAAGTATGTTTGTTCCTGGTGTTAACATTATGATTATCACAATTTCTAGCAAATTTGCTAGAAAATGACGAGACGATACGCTCTGCCCATTACAATGCAGTGCCGCTCAGGATTCTTGAAAAATGCAAAAATTCTGTGTGACATAAGATGTTAAGTCTCATTTGGCCAGTAATTTCACTAGCTACGGCGCCCTTCAGACCGGAACACAATCATGCTTACACAATACTGCTTCACGGCAGAAATAGGTGCCGTTGCGGTACGCATAATCTAGCCGGGAGCGGTGCCCATAATCTAGCCGGAATCCTATGCAAAGGAGCCTTCCACTGGTGAAAGCATAACATTTTCATAAGCTATTGAGACACTCATTTATAATTTACCGCTAATCGCGCGCCAATTGTAACACAAACTGCTGTTAATTTAGCGTTAGCAGTAAACAAACGAATTTCATGTAATTTTTGTTGAATGGACTTTGTTATACAAAGAATAGAAAATTAATTACTTAAAATTTTTCAATTAAACAACTTCATTTTCGCCAGCTTATCAAAAGCTCACTCAATTACTTAAAAGTATTTTACTTGTTAGAAGCGGTTCAAACCGTACGTAGAGTTTTTGCTGAGGTTTACCTAATGAATTATTAATTGGCATCAGATCGTAAGGAATGGAGGTGAGGGTAATTAGGCTTGTAAAATGAGGGGGGGGGGATACGTGATGCTTCAAAACACCTCCTTCAACCAGCTTCATGTAATTAAATAATCGTTAATTTACCACAATATTGTATAAACCTTTTGTGGAGCCATATTTTATTTATACACCTTCTAATTATATCAATAATATTGCAATGTATATTTTTTTAAAGAGCATAAACATTTCTGTTTATTTGTCTTGTATTCTGTCTTTAACAGAACTTTCTCGAACATAAACTTAATGTTGTTAACAATAACATTTTTTTAATGTACGATTTGCACAGAGAATATTTATATCTTAGATAATTAATACATCTAGATAAAGTCTCTTGCTGTTAGACAACCGATAAAAACAGGCCAGGAATATTAGTTTGCGTGACAAGCTACATCTTATATTCGCGATGTGTAAGTCACTTTACCAGTGGGAAGTCTCCTTTGCACCCGATGCCTAGATTATGGGTACCACAATTGCGCCTTTTTCTGCCGTGAAGCAGTAATGTGTAAGCATTACTGTGTTTCGGTCTGAAGGGCGCCGTAGATAGTGAAATTACTATGCAAATGAGACTTGACAACTTATGTCTCAAGGTGACGAGCGAGTTGTAGTGCCGCTCAGAATTTTTGGGTTTTTCCATAATCCTGAGTGGCACTGCATTGTAATAGGCAGCAATCGTATCAATTACCATCAGCTGAACGTCCTGCTCGTCTTGTTCCTTATTATCATAAAAAAAACTTTGTGTTAGTGTGCGGACATTGCTTAAAATAGAGGTGAACAGTTATCCTCTATTTTTTTCAACATTTTCACAGCTATCACAGTCAATCTGGAAATTATTTATTTACTAAAGCACACCACATCATATACAATACAATTTTCTTAATCTAATGTTACAATTAGTAGTTCTAAAGTATACGACAATTAAGGTGAACATAAAAATTACAAAAAATACTCCCTAAATACTTCTGAAAAATAGAACTTATACTATCTAAACTATAATAAAAACAAAAAAAAAAAAAAAAAAATTATAAATGATCATAGGTTGATATCCTTGAAATTTACAGAAATATTCAATCACGGAGAGACTACCAGTAGTACGAATATAAAATCCTCAATTCATACAAAATATCCCATTATTGACGCATAAAAAATATGTTACCACGTCTGCAAAAATACGCCGACATGAAATACTCGCAAAATAAATTCAACATATTTTGTATTCAGAGCAGCAAACCATCTAATAAAAAAAGTAAATAAGACAACGCAAACAGAAAAAATGTAGGTAGTGTAATATTTTAACTTTTTTATTTAATGTTTCCCGCCTACGTCGGGTATGATCCCCAGTTATCCCCAATTGGAGAGGCCGGTCACGTGCCACCTCCGCAAATGTTTGGATACCCTCCCAACCGACTCATAGTTTAACATGAACTATATATACAAGAGCCTCATACATATCTGCTTAGATTATTATTATACGTCTAGATAGAATGTGACAGCTGTGAAAAGGTCGAAAACAATTGAAGCTTTCACGCACACTAACACAAAATGTCATACAAATCGCGAGTGTAAGACGTAGCTTGTCACGCACACTAATGTTCCTGGCCTGTTTTTATCGGTTGTCTAACAGCAATTGTTTTATTAAAAAATGGCTAAAAAAATACTCCACAGCTGAATATCTAATTGATCGGACAGCCTGGGACTAGATTATGATTATTGTATAGCGATAGATATGACTGTACAATATTGTATATTTTAATCGAAAAGAGCGCAAAAAAAATACTGGGCGAGATTAGTCCGCCATTTGTCTCGGAAGCGGTAGTAGTGTCTAGTATATTAGAAATGACATCAAAAAGTATTCTAAAGGAATCAATTTTGAGAAAATAAATGCCTTTTATGCAAGAGACTATCTAGACGTTAAAATTATCTAAGCATATAAGTTATATTATCATAACAGCAGTGTGTTTACTTTACCAAGGATTAATGCATTTCTGTATGCAGATCGCTTTGCTATACTAACTAGTATTAAAGCAATAATCGAGCTAAATTAGTTAGACAGCTGATATTTTGACAAAGTGTGTATAACAACTTTATTACCAACAATAAATCATAAATAATAAAATAATCTTGAAATTTTAGAACAACCCGACTCTATCCAAAACCTAAACCACTCTACCAGTATTAACATTTCCTACGTGATAGAACGAGCTTGTATTGGCAAATACACTGAAAATACAAAGAATGTAAAAGGCTGTGGCTCCCGTCATAAAGTAATAGTGTTATTCTGTGAACTAGTCTAGCCTCTTGTTAAGTAGTCTGTTTAAAAAAAAACATAACAAATTGCTTAGATTTACAAGAGCGACATCTCAAATCAATTTCCTAATATGCAAATATTGGGGTTGAGCAGGTTATCAACTGTAAAGTAGATCCTGTAAATGAAGCCACAACCTGAGAGTTGAACAAAGCATACAAGATTTTATAGCGATACGTCACTCGAACGGTTAACTCAGTTGGTTAGAGCACCGGCACGGAACGCCGGAGGTCGTGGGTTCGAGTCCCGCATGGTTCATAAAAAATTTGTTGTTTTTCAAATTTTATTTGTGTAAGTAGTCTGTGTTTCTAGTTTCCTCTATAAGATTATTCAATAATAAATAAATATTGTATTAATCCATATGCATTAAGTTTAACCTTAAATTAAAATATACAACATAAACATGATTTCCCTTCTATTTATACTAATACAGGATGTCCCAAAGTTATGGGACATGAAGGGAAAGTACCTTAAATATCGTAGATAGTGTATTTTACTGAAAGAAGACTTTATGTTATTTTTAAATGTTAGTAATTCTGCATTCAAAGATTTTCTAAAAATTACTTGCCTCAAGGGAATTGAGCCGACTTGAATGTAAAAAAAAAACACCCTTACTTTTATGATGCCAATCGAAAGCATGGCCAAAAACTTATAACTCTTCTTAAGTAACACCCTATGTACGATATTTAAGGTACTTTCCCTTTATGTCCCATAACTTTGGGATGCCCTCTATACTTGACTGGAGTTTAAATTGTACTCAAGGGGTGAGATCCTGGTGACTTGTATAAGTCTCTGACATATAATAGGCACCAATCTCCCACATACGCTACATTCATACATACATTCAGCGGCTACTTTTGCTATTGCTAACCATATTATTGTTTATAAGCTGCACATTTGTGTATCGAATTAAAGGCGTCGGTCGTAGCCAGTAATGTTGCATTCCTCTTGAGAATAAACATCTTCGGTCTTACAAATAAACTTGATATAAAGTTATAACTGAGAATAAACCAAGAATATGCAAAATGTTGACTAACGGCCGTTCCCAATATACTATCTACACATAGAGATAAATAACTACCTTCTACTGTCAGTAATTAGCTGTCAATAATCTTACGGCCGTTCCCAATATACTATCTACAGTTAGAGATAAATTACTACCTTCTAATGTTAGTAATTAGCTGTCAATAATCTGAAGCTGTCCCAATATACCCGATAAGTCATTCTTATCGCCTTATTTGAACTGTGTGAATAGCAATTTCCATACAAACTTCTATCACTGGTAAGTTATAACCCATTGATAGACAGCGTGTACGCATAAGGAGTTACCGTCGATAAGCTTATTAGGACTGAAAAGTCAACGATAGTTACGATTTTTATCTTTAGTAAGAGATAGACTGAATATTGGGTACGGCCGTAAAGTTGTCCCAATATACCCGATAAGTCATTCTTATCGCCTTATTTGAACTGTGTGAATTGCAATTTCCATACAAACTTCTATCGCTGGTAAGCTATACGTCGTCCCATTGATAGAAAGCGTGTACAGATCGTGATCGGGACTGAAAAGTCAACGATAGTTACGATTTTTATCTCAAGTAGGCCACAATCGGAGACAGACTGAATATTGGGACTGGTCATATATCGCTGACAACACTGTAAATACAATGATTATTATGAATCTGAGAATTTTCCGAATGTTAAGCGGCCTTGCAGATAAACGCGGGAAACGTTATAGGTATGTCAAAATAAACCTGTCTTATGCAAAACTGCAAAATGTCTTTTTGTAAGCATTTTGTATATTCTTTGTTTGTACGCAGGCAGAACTTTATAACAAGTTTATTTGTAAGGCCGCTTATGTCTTAAGATGATGATCGATTATGCCACCACTCCAGATCTATGCCATACAAGTCGACCATAGCATCCACCATAATGAGTGCATTTATACCTTTATCTAATCCCTTGCTTTAAATCCTCTATTAAAGATTCTGAAACAGCTTATTGCCAACATTAAAACACCCAATGTTCTAATAACCATTACATCATCCAATCAAGTGTTGTAATGTTGTACTGAATTTCATAACAATACTCCTATTTTTTTTTCAATCCCTTCATGCTCAAAGAGTTTTAACAGACAGCCTCATTCTTATTGCTCGATGCGTGGTATCTGTATGAATTTCAAAAAAAGACCCTTTTGCGTTTAAGCGCGGTCCACACTACCAGAACGTCGCGCGCGGTAAATAAAGTAGGTTATTCGAATGCCCGTCATTTTTCTTCGATATTTTTATTGTATTGTTTACAAAAAATGAGCGATTCAATTTAAACGCTGCAATATAACAATTTAAGTGAATTTAAATTAGTGCACTATACAAAATGTGAATTACTACTAAAATAAATAATTATTTCATTAATATATGTCTATACTTAGTTTATTTGTATATAATTAGTAATGGGTGGTTACTACTAGGACTGGCTGTTTTAATGTTAGCAGTAAGCTAACAGTTTCAAAATCTTTTAGAGGATTCATATTCTGGGTGTAGATAAAGTCTTGTATGCAACTGTTGATAATTAGGTATTAAAACACTCATGTGATACTATTACCATGCTATTACTCGGCTCCGCCTCGTGAGATAAATCCACATTCGTGTTTTTCTACCCCTTATTACACGACAGTTGCATAAATAACTATTAAAATAACCTAAGCAGCTTCATTATTCTATTTTTCACTTGGTAATATGTATAGAAGCCCTTTTTAAACCTTTCAAAAACAGAAATCTATTAAATTCCCTTTTATCGCCCTGGAAACATATTTTCTATTAATGAGTGAACGTTATTCCCAGAGCTGTGGAAGTTAATAAGTTATGAAGAGTCACGTTGCGTGCCGACGTCTTGGCGGTAACTTCATTAAAATTTCTTAATACTGTAACGTTAACGTCAGAGTTTCGGAGTTCTCGTTTTGTTTTTAATAAAATAATAGAGTCGGGTGAACTTTTTTGCTTTGGAAATGAAAAAATATTTAATTTGAACACTCAGCTCAAAACGTGATCGCACTGAGTAAGTGGTGAAATAAAATTTGAAAACAAAATTTCATGAACAATGCGGGACTAAAACCCTCTCGAACGAACGTTCTGAACTCTTCCAACTGAGCTAACCGTTCGAGTGACGTACCGTCATAAAATCTTGTATGCTTTGTTCATCTCTCAGGTTGTGGCTTCATCTACAGGATCTACTTTAATACACAAACAAAATTTTAATTTTAATCCTAGAAGTGAGGGTTATCACTTAAAAACATAACAAATTGTTTAGATTTGCAAGAGCGACATCACAATTCAAATTCCTAATCTTCAAATGTTTGGGTTGAGCAGGTTATCAACTGTAAAGTAGATCCTGTAGATGAAGCCACAGCCTGAGAGTTGAACATGCATACAAGATTTTATGACGATACGTCACTCGAACGGTTAGCTCAGTTGGAAGAGCCCTCGCACGGAACGTGAGTGGGTGGGGCGGGTGTGGGTTCGAGTCCCGCATTGTTCATAAAATTTTGTTTTCAAATTTTATTTGTAAAGGTATTAATCCTAGAAGTGAGGGTTAACACTTTAAAAACATAACAAATTGATGAAATATTGGTAATTTATACTTACAGAATTTGAAATTTGGTTTTGTAGTGTTCAAGGAGTTCAAGCTCCAAAGGTTCATGCATTCAATATACGACAATTTTTATTTATACAGTTAATAGTTTATTATTTTTCATGAAATAATTTATATTATTTAAACACGACTCATATATTGGCTGCAGCACAGAATATTACAGCCATTATAAAATACTCTATTTGTTTGAAAATATTGGCCGGTGAGTTTCTTGTATATTCTTCTCACGAGCTCAACTTTTTCGGAACATATGGTAAATTCAGTAATTTAAAAGAAGTATTTGTAGTGACGATTCAAAAGCACTTAGTTTAAGCCTATATATATAAATAATAAATAATACGTAAAATTTACAATGTATAAAATTATAATTGTGTGTAAATTACTTTTGTTTATGACAATAAGAGACGAGACGAGCAGGACGTTCGGCTGATGGTAATTGATACGACCTGCCCATTACAATGAAATGCCACTCAGGATTATTGACAAATCCAAAAATTCTGAGCGGCACCTCAATAGCGATAGTCACCTTGAAACATAAGATGTTAAGTCTCATTTCCCCAGATATTTCACTAGCTACGGCGCCCTTCAGACCGTAACTCAATAATGTTTACATATTACCGCAGAAATAGACGCTGTCGTGGTACCCGTTATCAAGCATTATCTAACCGGCATCCTGTGCAAAGGCGCCTCCTACTGGTGAACTCTGATAAACTTAATTCCAACCGATCGCGCTCCGAGATGATACCATTTTAGCTGAAAGCGTGTAACATAGTGTGACGGCTCAGTCTTAATTAAAACCCACAAAATAATACACATCTGTCTGTCTGGCCATCTGTCTAGGATCATATTTCTGAAGATTGGGTACAAGAATCAAGAAGTAATTAACACAAACAATCAAATACTGACCCTACGATTCCTTGAAGTTGTTTTTGCAAGTTCAATTAAAACAATTTAAAAGTTAGCCTTAAGTCTTTTTAGTTTCACACGCAGGAAAATGGAATCGTACAGGATTCTCATAATTTTGTAAGTAACAAGGTTTCGCAGCAAAAGATTTTGATCCTACCTACTAAGCTAGAGGTCCCGGGTTCGAATCCCGGTAGGTGCAAGCATTTATATGATGAATATGGATGTTTGTTTCCGAGTCATGGTTGTTTAAACGTATTTATGTATGTTTATAAGAATTTATGTATGTTTAAGTAAGTATATTATATTAAATATATCATTGTTTTGTAACCCATAACACAGGCTATATATGCTTAACTTGGGGCAAGATAATTTGTGTAAAAAGTGTGTCAATATTATTGTTATTATTATTTTTATCATCATATTTATATCTGAATAAGTTTACCTTTAATTATTGCCACGATTCAAAGGCGCTTAGCTTAAGCCTAATTGAATATAAAGTCTATTTGAATTTGACAGACACACGCGTTTTAATCATATATAAAATTACTAGCTGACCCAGCAAACGTTGTATTGCCGATATTAAAATAGCGATACAAAAGTAACTGTTGATCGTAGATGGGTGAAAATTTGAAGTTGTATGTATTTTTTTATGCTGACCCATAATCAAACAAATTTAAAAAAAAAAATAAAAAAAAATCGTGTGGACCACCCTTAACATTTAGGGGGATGAAAAATAGATGTTGTCCGATTCTCAGACCTACCCAATATGCACTCAAAATTTCACGAGAATCGGTCACGCCGTTTCGGAGGAGTTCAATGTTTAACACCATGACATATGACACGAGAATTTTATATATTAGATTTTCTTTTATTACCCACTCAATATGAAGGTAGAGAATAAATAATACGTAATAAAAAAAGTCACTGAACTCCAATAAAAAATTACAGGATACGTTCGCGACGACTCATTTTACCTTTCCGTTCCGGGAAACTCTGTCGTCTCCGTCATCGCGCGGTATGTCTCGGCGTGAATTTGGCGCTCGCACTGCTTTCTGTCGATGCGTATTATTTTACATATATTAATAGATTGCTTATAATTGAGATGATATGAGAGAATTGTATCTGAAAGCTATTGAAACAAGCTATAAGACCATGTAAAATAAGCCATCTTATAAACAAAATAAGGGTCAGAGCTTGGTGAGAGAATAGTGTGACGATTGATAATGTTATGTACTCGTATGTACATAGGCGTGAATTTGCTAGAAACAGTCATAACCATAATAGTAACACCAGGAACAAACATACTTATATTGCCATTACTACCAAACTTATATTACTCGACTAAGTTAGTAAGTCTTTTGTGGGGCATTGTATATGCTTTTAAAGAAAGCTCCCATAAAATGTTCAAAACAAATGTATTACGAAATTCAAAAGAATTGTTAAAAAACGTTTGAATGGTAAATGTTACTATTACATATACGACTTTACCACTGATTGGGAATTGAGCGTTCACCCACAGTCTATTCTAAATTTTATTGTGCAATTTTACATTGTAACCTTTTTTTTATAAAAAACAAAGAAGCCCGCTGCGTTTGTTGCGCCCGTTCTTCTCAGGTCTGAGGCATTCCTTTTGGAATGGGTAGTAGTTTTTGACTTTCAATAAGTGATTTTATATCCTATTTTGAATAAAAATATTTGAATTTGAATTTGTGCCGTACGGCACTCTCGGTTTTGGATGTATTTGAAAAAATTTGCCATGGGGTACTGCCAATTTCGGAAGGTAAAATAGAATATGTTAAGTCCGGAAAATTAATGATTTACCCGTAAGTCGTGTTAAACTAGTGTTGTCAAACAAAATTATAATAAAGACCTGTTTAATTAGCGAGCACGTAGTTGTTTACGTAAAACAAGCAAATTAGACATAGTACATAACGTTGGTTATATAAGTGACTTGTCTTTCAACATTGGCCAACGGTTGGTGAATTCGCTTGTTATGAGAGTTTTGTAATATAATAATAATAATAGCCGAGAATTATTGCTGTCGTCACCTGATTTAAGACTATAAAGTACAACTAGATTGCGAAAGGTATTATTCAATAATTAGAAATACACGTTGGATGTCGTAATTCACCGCGGAAATTATTGTTCTTTTATCGATAAAAAGTTAATGGAATCTTATGTATAAAATATCTGACCTAAATAATTTACTTTAGAATTGGAAAAGATAAATAGGTATGACTTAAAAGTCGAATGCCCCTTGGACTTCGTCCGGATGGAAAATATATTTTTTGACAGTCAGTGCGTTCAATGTTTAGATTATATTAGACATGGCGTGGATGGTTAAAATTATCTTAATCACACATAGGCTATATTTGATGTGTGTGAATAAGTTTAACTTTAATTATAGCCACGATTCAAAGTCGCTTAGTTTAAGCCTTAGTGAATAAAGTCTATTTGAATTTGACAAACAGACGCGTTTTAATCTATATATATAAAAATGAATTGGTGTACGTTAGTCTCGCTAAAACTCGAGAACGGCTGGACCGATTTGGCTAATTTTGGTCTTGAATTATTTGTGGAAGTCCTGGGAAGGTATAAATATGAAAATGTTCGGAATTAAACAAAACAAACAATTTTGTTTTTCCTTTGATGTGTCCCCCGTCGTTCAGAAATAAAATTGAAAGAATAGTTCAAAATGAATAACTTATTAGAATTTTTATACATAATATCTTTGTAACTTTCTCAGGAGGTAAAAAATAAACTTAATTTTAGGTAACTATAGTTGGTAGATTAACTTCAGTTGCTAATTTCTTCTTCTGATAGATAGTATCAGATTATTATATGTAGATTGATAAATCTGAAGTTTTGTCAGAAATTTAATTTCTATATTGATTTCTTTTAGTGGTAAACGCGCAAACCTGAGTCTTCTGTGGGTGCAATTGGGCAAAAGAGAGAGGGCAAGAGAGGACTGGATAGAAGACTTATTCAAAATAGTTAAATATTTTCAAGTTTAAGACAGGAAAACGTCTGTCGGGTGCGCTTGTGTAGTATAAAAATGCCAATTAAATTGTCAACAATAATTGTGACAGTAGGGACAATCCAGTCAGTCATTTTAAGTCTACACAAAATATTTTCAACGATAAAACTTTTGTCTGTTGAAAACACGAAGGCTAAAATTGGAATTTTACTTATTAGCCTGTCACAAGTCTGTGGAGTACGAGAAAGTACTCGTAAATTATTTCTTATTGAAAATGTTAATTAAGATTCGCGTAATTTTTCTATTAATTTATTTAACATATTAATATGAACTTACACTATGATAACATAGAGTTATTGCATTACACACACACACAAATCTTGCAAAATTTATCTTATAGCCGCTTAATTTAATGTAAATTTTTAATAACAAAAAATAACAAAACTACACGCTAAGGAAGCCGGCTAGATTATGGGTACCACAACGGCGCTTATTTCTGCCTTGAAGCAATATGTGTAAACATTACTGTGTTTCGGTCTGTAGGGCGCTGTAGCTAGGGAAATTACTGGGTAAATGAGACTTAACATCTTATGTCTCAAGGTGACGAGCGCAATTGTTGTGCCACTCCAGAATATTTGGGTATTTCAAGAATCCTGAGCGGCGCTGCATTTTAATGAGCAGGGCGTATCAATTACCACCAGCTGAACGTCCTGCTCGTCTCGTCCCTTATTTTCATTAAAAAAAATACAAACTATTTTAATTTTTCCAAACTAATAAATGAGAGCCTTTTTTTCGTTATGGAGTATAAGCTACGAAAGCTACTGAACCAAACGGAATAAAATACCGTAAATTGCAGAAAGTTTCGGGGAAGGTTTAAGTCTAAAATTTATGGTGATTAAAAAAAATGTGTGTATATACTAATATATGCACGCAAGAAGTTATACTTCTTTGGCGTAATAAAACAAATCCTTAAAATTATTTATTCTACGTTTGTAGAAAGAACATTATTGTAAAAATTGTGAAATAAATTATTGAATATGAACGAATACGGCTGTATTGGCTTGAAACCTTTGCCTGTCCTAATAATGGACGAAGATTACAAAAAAATTAATTAACGTCGCAAACGTCAGAAGATTTCTGACAAATTTGATTTTTAGATGTCGTTGTGCGCGCGCAACGCAATAGTCAAACAAGTTTATCTTCAATAACATTAAAAAAGGTACAAACGTCATTATATTTTGTTTTTTGTCAATGCTATTTTGCAGTTACAAACCCTTTTAAATATGATTTAAATATTCTTTTATTGTATTTTGGTTTGGTTTGGTCTTGTTACCAATGTTCTAAATAAATAAAACAAACAATCAATGTAATTTGTCAGAAATGTGTCAAATTGTTTTGTGTTACTTTAGTAATTAGTTTACAATTAGAAACTGACTTAATAGAGTTTAGAGTTTAGTTAGAATTTACTTCTTATATCTGTTATATACCTATTTATTTTATTTTTTAATTTGTACTAATCTGATGATATGTAAATAATTTTCTAAATTCCGTGTTTATCTTTTTCTTTCCTTTTGTCGCTCGTTTCCCCGTTTTTATGGCTGAATGTGCGCACAGTGCAGTGCCAAAAAAAATGTGTCAGATTCATCATTTCATATCATTTTTTCTTAAATTTGAATTTCGAACGAACTTTTTTAAAGATCACGTTACTATATATAACCTGCAAGTAACATTTCAAACTAATTATTAGGTTTTACTTTTTATTTTTATCACACAGGAAAAAAAATGAAAAATCCGCCCACTTAGTGGGCAAAAATAGTCTATTTTTGGTCGTTATTTATACATTATTTCCAATCCCTCTTTAAGCCAATGTAGTAAAAATTGCTCTGAGAAAATTAAATTAATAAATAATTTATGTTTAAAATAACGACCAAAATCGCGGAAAAAATGGTAGTCGGTTGGTGCCAGGTTGGAGTAGTAGTAGTAGGTGTCGAGAAGATACGAAGGATAAGGGAGGGTAAATGTAAGTCTCGAAGATTTAAAACGATTGTTGGTAGCCTTTCCCTCTCACGTCTTGCGGGGATTTTACTTGAATCATTGCTATTAGATTTAGTTAAACCAAAAACATATAAACAAACAATAATAACATTTTACAATTAACTCGATTACAAGAAAAATCCCGCTTCGGGTTTTAAGTAAAACAAATATCGTGGATTAGGGCTGCATTTTCCTTACAGGAATTGACAAGAAATTAAGAACATTAAACATTATGAAATGTAAAGATTGAACACTCCGACCAGCCTAGCGATACTCTCTAACGGCCGTTCCCAATATTCAGTCTATCTCCGATTCTGGCCTACTTGAGATAAAAAATCGTAACTATCATTGACTTTGTTGTCTCAATAAACTTAACGACGGTAATTCACCTTATCCGTACACGCTGTCTGGCAATGGGAGGACTTATAGCTTACCAGCGATAGAAGTTTGTATGGAAATGGCAACTCACGCGTCCCAATATAAGGCGATAAGAATGACTTATCGGGTATATTGAGACAGCTTCAGATTATTGACATCTAATTACTGACAGTAGAAGGTAGTAATTTATCTCTATCTTTAGACACTATATTGGGAACGGCCGTAAGAAAAAAGCGATTCACTCGATTGTATGGAACGTGCAGTTATTTATAGATTGACAGATGACGGCTAGAATCTCGTGAAAAACGGAGATAGCCGAAATCTACTACGTGTTAAGCCAAATTTCGCTTTCATACTTAGCCGGATTATACTCCGTCGCCAATTGCCATACTGTAATTACTACTATTTCAAACTTACCTCAAATGACCGCACGTTTCATACTAAACTTAATTTCAATTTTTACTCAGGCAGTCCCGTCTCTAATTACGTAGTATTTACATCCTCTTTGACTCCGACAAAGTGAGTAAAACGACAATCGGTTTTTCATACAATTATCTACCCTCGATTGCTGCCACATTGAATTTGACACACAATAAAAAGGTTTTATTGCTATCGACTGAGTTGTACAATGACTGTCAGTTATCAATTCCTCTTTTTACATATTTCATGGAGCACGGGCATTCAATCTATTTGTGATGGTTTTTTATTAAGTGATCATGCATTCAGGTCTTTCCATTTCTATTTTAACATTGAGTGACGCGTACAAGCATTGTATGATAAAATCCTTACTGTCAAGAGATAAAAGTTTACTCTTAAATTCTTTAGAAGCTACATTAAGCTCATGTTTTTGTTCGGATTTATTAAAGTCAATCTCCATCTCTATTTTTAAGAGTTAATACAAGTTCGCGTGTGAAATATTTGTTTTTGTGGTCACTGTCAATCTTTATATATATAATTCTTGTGTGCGTGTGTATGTCACTGAACTCCTCCTAGACGGCTGGACTGATTCTAATGAAACTTTCTGTGTGTATTCAGGTGGATTCGAGAATGGTTTAGATTCACAATTGAACTACCTCCTAAACGGCTGGACCGATTTTGATGACTTTTTTGTTTGTTTCAGTGAATTTGAGATTGGTTTAGATTCTCAATTCCGCCCATATAATATAATTCTCCTGCTCATGTGTATGTTAGTGAACTGCTCCTAACGGCTGGACCGATTTTTCAAATTTAAAACATGTGTACAGGACAACGTCTGTTGGGTCCACTAGTGTGTATGTAATCTACACATACATACTCTAGAATTAATTCGTAAACACCTCACCACCGTATAAAGAAACGAAGGTAGGTAGAACGACTTGCAAAGGCCATGCCCTTAAGAAAAACACCTTATAGTGTGTGCGTATTAAAGATATAATATTTGTTATGTTTTTTTTAAAGTTATAATAAGTTAATACACAAATAAAATTTGAAAAACAAAATTTTATGAACGATGCGGGACTTCTAAACAATGACCTACAGCGTTCCGTGCCCGTGCTCTAAGCAACTGAGCTAACGGTTCGAGTGACGTATCGTCATAAAATCTTGTATGCTTTGTTCAACTCTCAGGTTGTGGCTTCATCAACGGAACGGTTAGCTCAGTTGGTTAGAGCACTGGCACGGAACGCCGGAGGTCATGGGTTCGAGTGCCGCATCGTTCATAAAATTTTGTTTTTCAAATTTTATTTATTTGATGTATAATATGTCTTACAAAGATGTCTCCGTTTATAAGGTTTTTTTTTATAGAAGAGGAGGACAAACCAGCGTGCAGGTCATCTGATAATAAGTGATTACCGAAATAAGTTCCTTGGAAGAACGCCACACATCCAGATGGTTGGGATGATATCCTAATCTATAGCGTGTCGTGCTGAGGTAGACTTTGGCGAGAGGAATGAGGTCACACATTTCTTCGGAAGACTCCCCGCGATAAATTCCGTAGAAAACAGACAATGAAGCGCGAAGTCGCTACGCAATGCCAAGTGATCCAGCCGTTCACAGAGCACTGGGTCCCGTACAATACGAGCAGCTCTGTGTTGTGGTTAAATGGCTGGAGATGATACTTGGGTGCACTAGTCCAGAGATGACAGCAATACTCTACTCTACCTTGTAGAGCGCTAGAATGTGGGCTGGCTTGAAGTATTGCCGTGCTCTATTTATGACGGCACGCTACTTTAAAGACAATTTTCCACAGCATCATGACGTACGGTATATTACTGTGGGGTCATGCTGTTGACATTGTCATAGTGTTTGCTCTGCAAAAGAAATCTGTTTGTGCTATATATCAGCTTGGTTATAGACAGTCTCTAAAGGAAAAGTTTAAAGAAATAAATATTATGACTGTTTATTGTCGGTAGTGGTATCTAGTATATTAGAAATGACATCAAAATAATTGTAAAGGAATCGATTTTAAGAAAATAAATGCCCTTTATGCCTTTGGCATTGCCATCCATATGACCGCGGAATGGCAATCGCTCGAGATTTCAAGAACCAGTAATCTGATACTAGGCTTAATGTGAAGTGTTTTCGAAAAGTGGTGACACCACAAATGGGGTTTTTTTACTAGTTAACGCGCAAACTTGAGTCTTTTTATTGAGATTTACATTTAAAAACGTGGTTTCCATAAGGCAGCCATTATAAATAAACAATGACTATGTTAATTAAAAGCTTATTCAATATATTGTGTGGGACAGGAAATTATTCAGTTAAACTACGTTTATTTTGTTCACAATGAAGTTAATGACGCATCGACTTTAACACTTATAAAGTACTAGCTGACCCGGCAAACGTTGTTTTGCAATGTAATTGTATTGATCTTTTGCTTGCTAGTTGATAAGAGATGGCGCTAGTTGTATTCATTAGTAACAATCACACTTCTTTTATATTTTGTATAATTCACACTATAGTTTTATAAATTATAGCCTATTTGTTATTCTGTTGTGTAAGCTATATTATTTTAAAGTTTCATCAAAATCTATTCAGTAGATTTTGCGTTAAAGAAGTTCAAACATACATCCAGACATACAAACTTTCACATTTATAATATTAGTAGGATTTATTGATTGGTATAAATCCTACATTCAATTTATGAATGGCAATACAGTTGGAGTAATAATTAAAATGTTACACGAAACACGTTATGTAATTTTATTTTTAATTTTAAATCGACATTTCTTTTGTGATAATAAGGGACGAGACGAGCAAGACGTTCATCTGATGGTAATTGATACACCCTGCCCATTACAATGTGGTACCGCTCAGGATTCTTGAAAATCCCAAAAATTCTGATCGGCACCATTATTGCGCTCGTCTCCTTGAGACGTCAGATGTTAAGTCTCGTTTGCCCAGTAATTTCACTAGCTAAGGCGCCCTTTAGACCGAAACACAATAATGCTCACAAATCACTGCTTCACGGCAGAAATAGGCGCCGTACCCATAATCTATTATCTAGCTGGCATTATCTGCAAACTGCAAAGGAGCCTCCCACTGGTAAAGTATTTAGAATTAATAAAAAAAAATGTAATTTATAGTAGATTATAATGGGGTATGTATAGTAAGTATCACTCTCATTGTCTTTCATTATTATTATGCAAAAACTTTATCTCCGTTCATATATATATATATATATATTATTTATTCATATATATGTTATACACTCGGATAATTCGAGTTAGTAAGTCTTTTATTGGGCAATGTATATACTTTTACAACATAATCCCAAAAATGGACAAAACAAATGTGTTACAAGTTTCAAAAGAATTGTTAAAAACATTTGTGTGGTAAAGGTTATTATAACATAATGGATTTTCTTAATGATACCATACACTGGGTATGGAGCGAACGCCCTCAGATTATCGCGATTAAATTTTAAATTGTATTCTACAACATTCTATTTCTTACATTGTAACGAAGTTAAAAAAAAAAGCCCGCTGAGTATCTTGCGCCCTTTCTTCTCAGGTCTGTGGCATACTGTTTGGACTGGCAGTTTTTGAAATTGAATAAGTGATTTTAAAACCTATTTTGAATAAAAATATTTCAATATGAATATGTTTTACTGCACTTAATCTAAATTCTATGCAAGCAATGTTCATATTATTATATCAAATAGTTTTATTGCAGTATCCTAACTGCTACGTCATAATCTCTTTATGAAGCAGGAATTTACGCGTCATGTATGAATGGGGCTTAATTTTATGTAACGTTTACAGAGAATATTCCGTCCGTGAGTTGGATATTGAATAATAAATGAATCGCCAATGAAGGTACATGTAGGCGAAAAGGGCCAACCCACACGTGGCGAATAAACTTTAACATCTCTATTTCATATTCAGAGCAGCAAATGTAAACTTTTTCTATTACCAGACGATATGAAGGTTGAGATATTGTTGGTTGTTTATGTTGTTCTCCGCATCTTCGACAAAAATTTATGTATTTTTTGTATTAATATATCCGTATTTAATTCATCTTTAGGCAGAGTTTCCATAATAAAAAGGTTGATATCGATTTACACGAATTATCTTGCCCCATACAATAGCTATGGGTGCAAGACAACGATATATTTAATACGATTTGAATACTTCATCATTATCATCATCAGCCGAAAGACGTCCATTGCTGGGCAAAGGCCTCCCCCAAAGATTTCCACGACGATCGGTCCTGCGCTGCCCTCATCCAACGTGTTCTGGCGATCTTAACCAGATCGTCAGTCCATCTTTAAGGGGGCCTAACAACACTGCATACTTAAACGAACATAAATTTATGAAACCATACATGACTCAGAAACAAACATCCATATTTATAATATAAATGTTTGCACCTAACGGATTTCGAACCCTGAACCTATAGCTCAGTGGGTAGGATCACTAACCTGGGTATAGGTCGTAACATTTGTCATGGGTGGTTGAATAAGGAAGTCAAAATACATATATCATGATATTTTCACTAGATGTGAACGAATTTCAGTACAACATAATTAATACTGTAAAAGAGAGTTCGTATTTTAAATTATAAAACTTTGGACAGACATTCATCAACTGTAAGGGTGAAGCTGTTTAAAACACACTAGAGTTAATATCTACCGAAGATACTAAATATTCATTCATTGAAGATTTATCTACGGCATCATTTATGTGTCATTATGGTGGGTCGTAAATGACGCGACGGTCTAAAGGGAAATGTGTGGTTTTATAAAACCAATTTTCTTATGTGTTAGTTATTAAAGTCAAATTAACATCTTTTCGCCTCAATAGGCCTACTGGCAACCCAAGCGCTGGCAGCTATTTCAGTCAATGGATCAGCCTAGCTATCTAACGTGGAAATGCTGCCAGTATTCTTGGTACGCTTCCCCGTAATTACAGTTTTAATTTTATGTAATCATAGTATTGTAAATATAGTGAAAAGTTATTTTTATCAATGAATAAATTGTTCCTTACTAGAGGAATTAAAGAAAACTTTAATAAAAATGGGTTACTTTATTAAAAGTATTATGCTATACTTATTCGGGTTCGAACCCACGCCCCCTTTCGGGAACCAGAGCTGAAATATGGCACTAAAAACTATTCGGCCAACCTGTCGTTGTAGTTACTTAATGAATGATTCAACTTCACCCATACTTCGCGGCCTGTTATAATGCGACATTTTTATGAAAATAAGAGACGAGACGATCAGGACGTTCAGCTGATGGTAATTGATACGCTCTGCCCATTACAATGCAGGGCCAATCAAGATTATTTACAAACACAAAAATTCTGAGCGGCACTACAACTGCACTCGTCACCTTGAGACATAAGATGTCAAGTCTCATTTGCCCAGTAATTTCACTAGCTACGGCGCCCTTCAGACTGAAACACAGTAATAATAACATTACTGCTTCACGGCAGAAACAGGCGCCGTTGTTACCTACAATCTGGTAAAACACGACATGCGATAGATTGACGAATAAATTGGAGGCGATGTAATAAAAGTTTCACTTAAAAAAAAATTAAAAAGACTAATGCCTTACCTTGACAATCCCCGTACTGAATTACAAAGAGCAGGAATGCAGTCAAAGTAGCAGCTATTCTCCAGCGTCGCCTTCCCATTTTGCTGTCACTTAATTCACTTTACCATTGGTCACATTCGGGGATTCACAAAAAAAAAATCGTTTTATAAATTCGTCAAAGTCTGTCGGTATACGTTCAAATCCATTTTGGCACTGGCTTTGGCACACTCGTTACGAGTCGCATGCAACCGTCACATCTGCAACAAATGAAATTCCATGTAAATTTTATGAAAATTTTCTCGACAAATGTACGGTCAACCAATTAGCGGGGTGGCTTTAATTAAAATGTGTCAATCGTAATTTATTTACAAGCTCTACAAAGTTAACCAGAGCGTTAATTAAAATAAATAAACTTTACGTTTATAATTTAATTAATTCATTGCTGCAAGCTTGTCCTATTGTTGTTTTTTTTAATGAAAATACGGGACGAGATGAGCAGGACGTTCAGATGATGTGGTAATTGTTACGCCCTGCCCATTTACAATGCAGGGCCGCTCAGGATTTTTTTTATATATAAGAGGGGGCAAACGGGCAAGAGGCTCACGGGATGGGGAGAGGTGAGGCAAACGCCCATAGACATCCGCAACAACAGGTGTGTCAAGAAATGCGTTGCCGGCCTTTAAGGTATGCTTTTTTCTTGAAGGTCCCTAAGTCGTATCTGTTCGGGAAAACCGCAGCTGTTAATTGATTCCACAAACTGGCTGTGCGATGCAAGAAATTTCTAACGAAACGCGCGGTTGTGGAATGCCAGACGTCTACGTGGTGCGGGTGGTACTTTGCACGTAATGTCCGGTGGTGGAATTCGGCCGCTGGAATCAACCCGAACAGCTCCTCTGAGCACTCCCCGTGATAAATGCGGTAGAAGATGCAGAGAGAACCTTAACTGGCAGAGAATCTCTACGCAATGCCAAAAAATTAAGCCGATCGGAGATTTCAATAGCTACGGCGCCCTTCAGACCGAAACACATTACTGCTTTACGGAAGAAATAGGCGCCGTTGTGGTACCCATGATCTAGCCGGCATCCTGTGCAAAGGAGCCTCCCACTGGTAAGCAGTAATGCAGCATTTTATTTAAATTATTTTTTTATATAAGCGACAAATTATTTTAACATTTAAATTCATATAAAAATATTTCTAGTTAGTTGATATAAAATGTCCATTAGGTTTAAATAATGGTATTTGGAAGAAGAACTAAGAATGATATTTTTGGACATTCTGATTGTGAAAAATTTGTTAACTTTATTTATTAATCATATTTTATATTATTATATTCATCATATCATTCATTTGACGACCTGTATAGCCGAGTGGTTAGCGATCCTACCTACTAAGCTAGAGGTCCCGGGTTCGAATCCCGGTAGGTGCAAGCATTTATATGATGAATATGGATGTTTGTTTCCGAGTCATGGATGTTTAAATGTATTTATGTATGTTTAAGTAAGTATATTGTATTAAATATATCGTTGTCTTGTAACCAATAACACAGGCTATATATGCTTAACTTGAGGCAAGATAATTTGTGTAAAAAGTATGTCAGTATTATTATTATCATCAGATTTTTGGGCCTTCAGGCAGACGGGCAAATAAAGTTAGTAACATGAGTCAAAAAAATAAAAACCTATAAAAATTAACGCACATATTACACAAAATATCATCACAGGCTAAGGGTAATTCTATATATTCGTAATTTTATCTTTTTTTCTATCGAGGACAAACGAGCGCACGGGTCACCTGGTGTTAAGTGATCACCACAGCCTACATTCTCTTGCAACACCAGAAGAATCACAGGAGCGTTACCGGCCTTTAAGGTGTACGCGCTTTTTTTGAAGGTACACATGTATCGTCCCGGAAATACCGCACATGAACACTCATTCCACAGCTTTGTAGTACGTGGAAGAAAGATCCTTGAAAATTGGAGTGGATTCCATTAATGTTGCAAAAGTCCACATTAGGCGTGGAGTGGGATACTTTGTAACCATATTTTTTTATGAAAAAAAAAGCTCGCTGAGTTTGTTGCGTCCGTTCTTCTCAGGCCTGAGGCATTCGTTTTGGAATGGGTGGTAGTTTTTGACTTTCAATAAGTGATGTCACATCCTATTTTGAATAAACATATTTGAATTTGAAATTGAATTCACATTTATTGCAAAATCCGAACCCCAGCATGAATCTGGATGTACGATTGAATGTATGCAGTCAATGATTGGGTATCACTAGTTATTTTTATTCAATTCAAATCAAACACTATGAAGTACCACAATGTTTGACGTACAAAATTCTACGACAAGTTCATTATGGTAATCACCACGTAATTTAAAACGTAAATTACTAGATCACTGAAGCATTAAAATCAGTAAAAGTACTCGACAGCTTGTTCGGATAAGGGCTTGTTAGATTACTTCCCCTCCAATTCCAAAAAGGTTTTATTGGAACAAATTTCGTTTGAGATAAGTAGAATTCCCATGAACTTAAGTTTCCGATCCGTAATCAATAAACGAAAAATTTGGTGTATCCAAATTGGGTACAGCGATAGCCGATACGAGGTGTCAGTCGGTTCTAACTTGCTTACGTAACTTTACTTATCTTCAGTGTTCTGGTTAACTGTTAGGTACTTATTGATTATCTGTGAATCGTATTATTGGAAGGACGCTTAAGGCTCTATATGTTACGTTACTAACATCGTCTTTAACATTATAATAAATATTATAAGTACAATAATAAGGCATAAAAACAGGTTATTTATTCATTTTTATATTGGAGTATTTTATGTTTAGATCAAATTTTTTGCAGCTAATTTGTATTTCCATCCATCCATCCATCCAGATAAGTGTATTTATACCTAACGAACAGATTAAAAAAAAAATCTTTACATAACTTTGTTTTCATTGCCAATGTTTATGGTAGCAGTAGACTAAAAGGATTGCATATCATTTTTATTAATAAATATTTAATTCTCGAAGTCTGTGTCTCGGTGTCTAGAGAATACCAGCGTTGAGAAGTAAAATTTTCCAACATAATGCTGACTAGACACTATTTTGGTTCTTTAATATCCATACTGTTATTAGTTATAAGATTTCTGTAAACTTTTTGAACCAAATAAACTTTTAAATTATTAATTATTATTATTTCAGCCGGCAGAGGCCTCTCCCAAAATTCGCCATGACAATCGGTCTTGTGTTGCCCTCATCCAACCTTCTGCGGCGATCTTGACCAGATCGTCAATCCATCGGGGCCTACCAACGTTACGCCTTCCGGTACGTGGGCGCCATTTGAGGACTTTACTGCCCCAACGGCCATCTGTCCATCGAACAATGTGGCCTGCCCACTGCCACTCAATTTATCAATCATTTCCATATATAAGCTTGTAATAGCTTAAAAAGTTCATTAGACCAACTTGTGGTTGAATTATATAGATAGTTAGATATTTTTGTGCATCACCCTAATAGACGATATAAGTGTTATTAAGACAGAAAAGAAATTACTTGTATCGGCAGTCAGTGATATGTGAATTAAACATAATATTTTCGTTTCAAAGTCACCATGCAAAGAAATTCAAACAGCGTGGTTGAATAGGCGAATATTGAGGTTTCATTTCGATTGAGAAAATAAGGATACGAGCTGAAAAGGAAAAGGCAAACGATGTCGAGCTCTCGGCTTAATATTAACGACATCGCTGTTTATGTAACGAGATTGAGTGTTATTTCAAAAACTGTGCCAAATAAAGAGACTTATTGCTAAAATACAATCGTATTTTTCCTGAAATAATAATGTTATGCCAACGTACATAGATTTAATTTATGTTATACCAACCACTGGATCAGTATTGGTAGGCCTCCCGCAAGATGGACCGACGATCTGGTCAAGATCGCCGGACTACTACTACTGGATGAAGGCAGCGCAGGACCGATCGTCGTGGAAATATTTGGGGGAGGCCTTTGTCCAGCCATGGATGTCTTCCGACTGATGATGTTGGTGATGATGAACCACTGGATCGAGCTGCATAACCCACGAGTAATTTTTGGTGAACGCCAATATATCCCACGGCTTGTTAGGGAAGCTATTGAAACTAATTATAAATTTATCGCTGGGCAAACGAGACTTAACATCTTATATCTCAAGAAGACGAGCGTAATTGTAGTGCCGCTCAGAATGTTTGGATTTTCCAAGCATCCTTGATTGTAATGGGCAGGGTGTATCAATTACCATCAGCTGAACATCCTGCTGGTCTCGTCCCTTATTGCCATAAAAAAAACATCCCGTGGTCTCACTCTGCATTACAAATGCCGCATCTCAAATCTCCGCAGTTCCGCCGCGACCACTTTTCATGCAATTGCATAAAAATATCGGCATTAAATTAATAATAAATACATATCGTGTATACACGTCATAATATTTACAGAACATATTAAATAAGTATTAAAATGTAGATGATTTAATAATTGGAAGAAGTGTGTCGGGGTCCAAAGGTTATATTAAGGTTAGCTCGCTTGGGATTTGACGAGAGAATATTATTACCGTTGTTTGAACTGGTTTACTGGATAATATTTATCGAAAACGCACTGGCTTCATATCATATTTATAATTTGTTTATGAATTATCTTTTTGTGTCGCGCTAAACCTGCCTGAATTAACGCTAGTAGATACGATGTTCTACTTACTAGAGATTGCGCATATACTTTTCACAAATCCTAAGGAAAAAAAAATTATAAGTTGTTTTAAATATTTTGGGTCAATAATAATTTAGACACACCTTACACTTAAACTTTACACCTTCCTTAAGGGCCAGCACAAGTTGCAAGAGAATATGGGTGGCGGTGACCACTTAACACCAGCTTACGCTCGTTTGCCCTTCTTTTTCATAAAAAAAAAACATATGAAAAATGTATAAAATCGTACTTTTACCAGAATAGGCTCTACAAATACCTTTCTAAAATTCTGTGTTTTCAAATATAAAAACCATATAACATATAATTTACTGTGCATAACACAGCGTTAGCAGTGTCAGAGTCAACCGCAGTTTTGAAGTGAAAACATCTTTTAGCATCGGTGTGATTTTTAAGTCAATGAAACGAAAAAGCGTGACAGTAAAAAAGACAGACATTATTATTTATCGTGGGAGAAAATGAGACAGAAAGCGTTATACAGCGTTTTGGTACCAGGCGATCATAGTTCAAGAAGAGATTGTCTTATGTATGACGCGAGTATACCTTAATATATTCTGACGTCGTGCGCACGAAGTATTATTACGTAGACACCAGGAGAACATAAATATTGTGGTAGTAATTTTGTGGTCTTTCATATCGTTTGAAACGATCTGTTATCCTAGTGTCATGTACCAGGACTTCATAAGCAGTTTAGAGGTTCATGCACAATGCGGATTTCACTTCTGACATGTGTACTTTGTACGCACGCAATTTTTTTTAATTGCTTAATCTATCTATTCAGCTGCGTGTTTGCTTAAATTTTTGTATGAATCGTAAACTATAGACGTGTATGTATACAATTTGTTAACGCTCTCATTATTGACTTATTCTTTGTACAATATTGTAAGATAACCAATAAAATCATAAGAAATGTTGCGGAGAAAAATGTGCGTATTTACTCAGTGATCCTTGCGAAATAGAATCACGGAAATAAAAGAGATTGAACCGTTCGCGTTCGTTCACTGCGCAGTGATCCGTTTTGTTAGATGGATGGATGGATCCCTATGAAGCTTATTTGTAACCATCACATCAGTATTACGGCATCAAAGGCAATATTATATTATTACATAACATCGAATGAAAATAGGCTTTAACTAAAAATGAGTATGTTTTTTGTTTTATGTGTTTAGAAATAATTATGTTCTTGCACATAATGTTATTGGTTTTGATACGTAATTGTCAAATATATTATTACTTGTAAACTATGTTTAGTGATTTTTGATTTATTTATTTTACTTAATTGGCATTTATTGAGAAACAATTAAGGGGTTTGATTGCAAAGAATTTTGTTTGTATTATTCTTATTAATTTTGGACCATTGTAATGAAAAATTAATATGAACAATGCCAACACAGAACGCGTACACTTCTCTAAATTACCGGAAATGTTTTTTTTTCAATGAAAATAAAGGAGGAGACGAGCAGGACTTTCAGCTGATGGCAATTGATACGCCCTACCTTTCAATGCAGCACCGCCCAAGATTATTGAAAAAAACCAACAATTCTGAGTGACCTTGAGACATAAAATGTCAAGTCTCATTTGCCCAGTAATTTCACTAGACCGAAACACATTACTGCTTTTCGGCAGACATAGGCGCCATTGTGGTAACAATTATCTAGCCAATATCTAGTACAAAGAAGCCTACCTTTCTTCTGTGATTCCTCTCATTTATACGACGACGATACTTTTGTCCTATATACGTACAGATTATGAATATAGGAACAAGGTAAACTGCAAACATAGATTAGATTTTAAGGGGAATAATTATATAATATTTACACACTTTTTACACAAATTATCTTGCCCCAAGTTAAGCATACATAGCCTGTGTTATGGGTTACAAGACAATGATATATTTAATACAATATACTTACTTAAACATACATAAATTCATATAACATACATAAATACATTTAAACATCCATGACTCGGAAACAAACATCCATATTCATCATATAAATGCTTGCACCTACTGGGATTCGAACCCGGGACTGAAAGGAACGATTCATGCTTTGTGATTTTGCCAACCTGTTTTATTCAAAGTAACATAATATGTATATATGCGATTTTTAAATTGTATTAAATATAGTGATAATGTGCTTCTTAGTATTTTTTTTGTAATGTGATTCTTAGTTCAGTTACGAATAAAACTCAAATATTAGAGCAATAGATTTTTTATTGCGGCAACTTTATATAGTAACTAGCTGCCCAGACAGACGTTGTTCTGTACATAATAAATAAAATATCGTTTTTGATGAATTTGTCAATAATTTTTCATTGTAACATAATAATATGCTCCTTGTTGTTATAATGAAATTGTTTCACAGCAGAACTGTCAAACCGCGCGTCAAAAATACTCTCACAGAAAATATGTCCAAACAAAACAAATATTGGAAATAAAAATAATTATGGGTCCCAAATCAAAATAAAAACTATCCTATCTCTTAAGTTGGACTAAACTGCACTCCATGAAGTAATCTCCATTGAAATCCGTGCATTAGTTTAGGAGTCCATTGAGGACAAACATTGTGACACGAGATTTATATATATTAAGATGTGTATTGGGTATTTATAAAGATGCTTGTGTGCGTGACATCTTGATACACAATGGCACCTTTCAGATTTTGTAACTTATAAACGCTTCGTGTTATTTTACATTGAAATTAAGATGTGTGATCCCAGTGTTTTTTAGTGATTTCTTAATTCATGTAGTATTATTTTTAAACAGTTTCACTACGCATCCCGGCATTTTAGTTTCAATTATTAGCATTGTTCGAGACTGACTTGATTACGCCCACTTGGGCGTAGTAGTAGTTGCCGCACTTTGCGACGACGCCTGCGGTATCTAGTTGGAGCAATGTTGTCACATGGACAGTACAAGATCGAAATCGCTTCGATCTTTGCTAATTATAATATACAATCAGGTGATCCCTATTCTCGTTTGTTCTCCTCTTCTATAAACAAAACCTACTCTCAATTATGTAGTAAACTCAAGTAGTGGAACAATACTAAATTCATAGAACCCTGGGGCACTTTCATTATTGATTTAATGAAACATTAATTTGCAGCGAGCATTGTTCATGGTAACGATTCAAGATCCAATCGGAATTCACAACGCATATGTCTACCTCACAACTTAGTTACGATATAGTTGCTTCGAATTGCTTAATCGAAATCATATTTCTAAAGCAATCTTATATGTTTATTTTAGAATTATTTCTTGTTCGTAAATATACTGTTTGGAAGATAATTTTTCGAATACGTTGTTAAGTTTTAACAATTATCACTACACAATAACTAACATTCGATATATAAACCATAAAATGGACTTTCTATTAGATCTCAATATTTCGGTATTTTGCAAGTTCCATGCTTGCTAGTTTTATAAGGTTGAAATTTTTAACCATGGCTATGTTGCAATCAATAGAAAAAAATACAAGACAGTTAAAGAATATCCGGCTCGAAGGACCAATATGTTGATTGCTTATGTTAAAGTGGACTGTAATAAGATTGGTGGGATGATGAGGTGATAAAATAAAATACGTTTAACTCGTGACTTCTCAAGGCCAAACTGGCCTCTAAAAAGCTTGGTGTACTCAGTAAGGCGAGACAGTACTTCACTAAAAGCCACCGCCTGCATCTTTATAAGGCGCAACTTCGGCCTCACATGGAGTACTGTTCTCACCTCTGGGCGGGTGCTCCCCAGTACCAGCTTCTTCCATTTGACCGCATACAACGAAGAGCGGCTCGAATCATCGACGATCAAGTCATCTTCGATCGGCTTGATTCTCTAGCATTGCGTAGAGATGTGGGTTCTCTCTGCATCTTCTACCGCATTTATCACGGGTGCTCAGAGGAGCTGTTCGGGTTGATTCCAGCGGCCGAATTCCACCATCGCACATTACGTGCAAAGTAATCACGTAGACGTCTGGCATTCCATAACCGCGCGTTCACTTCCCGCACTACCCGCGTGACCCTCGCCCGGTGCGGTATTGCAGCCACAACAGAGAGACGAGATCAAGAGTAAGTAGAGTTGTACAACTAGTATAGCTGATTAAAGGAGAATTCACCAGGGTTGTAGCTAAGGATCATAAAAAAAGAAGGAATTATCTGTGTATCCCTCTGGGATATAGTTTATAATTGTATTTCGATGATTATTGTGACAATAGAACAATTCTGCATATTATTCTGTTCACAAACGTTAATAAAGAACCAGACGTAATAAACTTCTATCTTTAATTTTAATTTGATATAGGTACGTATATACATTGTAATTTTACTGACAATAGTTAGCAAATGTTCTCTTAAAGCATCAATACAACGGCTGTCTATAGTTAAGATCAGTTCAATCAATTCCCAAGTTACGTCACTATTTGTTCCCGTAAAATGAAGCCAGTAGGCCAGGGGTGCTTTACGTTATTGATTTTAATGTAACATTATTGCAGCGATTGTCATTGTTCACGATAACGATCCCGGGAGCGACCGTGATTGGTGACGCACGACCGCTACGTCATATCGAAGCCACGGGCAGTCGACTCGTGAAAGCGGTGCGTTCCACGTCGTCGAACAGTTTCTCGATGTTTACGATAAATCGCTTGCAAACAGGTATTCCTCTTGGAAATTTTAAATCGTATGTAAAAATGCTGCATACGGTTGAATACATTCATTGAGTAACGCTCACATTTTTGAGTAATGAGTCAAGCTGCAACGTGGTTTTTATGACACGTCTCGTCCGTTAGACGATCAGAACGGTCAGCTGATGGTAATTGATACACCCTGCCCATTACAAAGCAGTGCCTCTCAGGATTCTTAAAAAACTGAAAAGCGGCTCTACAATTGCGCTCATCATCTTAAGACGTAAGAAGTTAAGTCTCATTTGCCCAATAATTTTACTAGCTACGGCACCCTTCAGACCGAAACATAATAATGCTTACACATTAGAAATAGGCGCCGTTGTGGTACCTATAATCTAGCCGGCAACCTGTGTAAAGGAACCTCCCACTGGTAAATCTGTCGAACAAAATTTTGTTGATACCCACAAAATACTTAAAATGGCCTTTTAATTACATTAAGTTCCATTGTAAGCTAATTTTATTCATAAAAGAGTTATTATCTCTTCATTTGCGGCGCTAATTCAAAATCAAAATCACTTTGTTCATGCAGAACAAGGAAATGACACTTATGAATGTCAAAAGTTTTCTTTTCTTTTTTACATTTACCACCACTTCGGAAAAGGTTGAGCTTGAATGAGAAGAAGTGGTAAGAAACTCATTGCCATCCTTTTAAATTAACATTAACTGCTTCATCATTTTACTAATAATTTCAATTACAAGTAAAGTGATGCAATGAACATTAATTAACTATGTGTCGCATACATGCTGAAACAAATCACTTAATAGCATGCTAATTAGTAATTTATAGCAAAATATAATGTCAAATTCAAATTCAAATATTTTTATTCAAAATAGGATGTGACATCACTTATTGAAAGTCAAAAACTACCACCCATTCCAAAATGAATCCCTTAGACCTGAGAAGAATGGGCGCAACAAACTCAGCGGGCTTCTTTTTTTTCATCGAATAAATATGTTTACAAAGTAATATTGTACAATTAAACTTATTATTTAATAGCCTGAGGGCGGTCACTCCATTCCCAATCTGTGGTATCATTAAGAAAGTCATTTATGTTATAGTAACCTTTACCACACAAACGTTTTTTAACAATTCTGTCAATGAAAATATTACCACACACAAATGTTATCTATTGATGTAAGAAATATTAAGAAACTGCAACATTAAATTTTATAACCGACTTCCAAAAGGAGGTTCTCTATTCGATCGGTATTTTTTGTATGTACACTGATAACGCTGTGATTTATGATCCGATTTACATGATTCATCTTTAATTTGATACGAAATGTTTGCCATTTGGTCCCTTTAAACTTTGAGATAGTTTGGCCGAGTACTTTTCATTTTATGGATATTTTTGTTTACGTATATGATATAATTATAGTTTGTGTACGGCTTTTTTAGGAGTTTTCGTTCAGGTTGATCATATATTATTTACCTGTGTCCCGATATGTCGGTGCCAAGCCTAATGTAATAGCAGGTACCTACACTCGCCATGCGTGACTTTAAGCGGGTAGTATAACTACTACCTGTATTTTATTAATATTAAAGGTAATTAGTTTTCAGTTTTGAAGTCGTTTTTTGAAACGTTGGTTTTTATATAAGTCAATAAATATTTAGTCAGTACCTATTATTACAAAGACAATGATGCTAAAGGAACATTGCAATTCATTAGTTAATTAAATGAAATATTTTTCATCTCAATATATAGATAAGTGTGACAGTAAAAAATTATCTACTCTTGACGAAGATAAATAAGTAGTACCTAAATTAAAAAATTATGTTGCATATTTTCGTCCTCAGCTAAAAGTCTATATTGAAATCGAAGCTGTAATATAAAAACTAAATATTTTTAACTTTGACCTATTAATATTTGAATTTAATCACTGACAATGAGTTTAAATTAAACTTATTACTATTGTGTGTGTGGTGTCGCACCAGAATAGCACCACCCCATCTACTCCCGTGGGTGTCGTAACACTGAACTGAGGATGGGCAGCAACATCTTTTCTTAAGAGCACACTATTAATTGCGATCGCCAACCCGCCTGCCAAGCGTGGCGATTATGGCAAAAACCCCCCCAAAAATTATGACACCATAAGGCCCCGGCCTCCAGTCCCCGGCTGCCCCACTCGTGGTGGCCACTGTAGCAGCCACATAAGCGACGGGGTAGGGGGTGTTGTCAAGATCGCCGGAATACGTTGGATGAGCGCAGCCCAGGACCAATCGTCGTGGAAATCTTTGAGATAGGTGGCCTTTGTCCAGCAGTTGACGTCTTCCGGCTGATGATGAATTATTAATGATTAAATTAATCATACTTAATCAATTCTTGTGATCTTACAGCCAGCATTCCGCAATATAACCTAAATATTGTATTCCATACGCGAATTGAAATATGACGCATATAGCGGGCGAAGTTTTGTTTATGACTACCTCTGCCATGCTGATACACCCAGGAATGCTTACGGTTATCACTAAGCAATATTTGCTTCACAAAAATATATTGAGCTAGCTTAGGTCTAGGCTTAAGTGATTTTCATTATTATAACACAAGAAATAAGGCATTGTTTGTAAATAATTCTAGTAGGCTTCATTAGATACATAATAGCTTTAAGGGTCAATGTATACACTTTTATAATAAGGTCCCAGTCGCTGTGCAGGCGTTATCTATAAATATTTTTTTTTTATTAAAATGTGGGTCAGTCGTAAATCCTACTACTCTACGGCTGAATATCTAAGTGATCGGAGGGCCTGGGACAAGATTACGATTTTTTATAACAACAACAATGACAGTACAATATTGTTTATTTTAACTGATTAAAAAGAGTGTAGGATAGGAATTTTGAGTGAGTTTCTTGCACCGTTTCTTCTTTCTCAGAGCACCATTTGTTTCCGAAGCAGTGGTAGTGTTTGGTAGTGTTTGAACTGACTTCTACGATAAATCCAACGGAATTTTGAGATCTAAAAGCCTTTTGTGCACATATAAGATTTATCGTTATATATGCATATGTTTATATTTAAATCTAGAACAATTAAGTTTATAGAAATACAAAGTAATGTTCTTTATACACTTAAAATGTACTTACAAACTAGCTATAAACAATACTTAAACTTATTAAATTGTAATCACAGCTAACGAAGTCACGTTAGAAAGTTTCAAACAAATCAAAAATCTTCCAACCTTCGTGGCTTATATTTGGCAAACAAGCTTTTTTAATGTGAAAGAAAAATGCCAGCCGATTTTAAGATTACTTATGGCCGAAGTAAGCGGACAACTTTGTTAAATACTTTATTCTAAGTTGTTTTATATTATTATAACAAAGTCTTCATAACTTATTCTAAGTTATTCATACATAAAAATTAAATATTGTTGTATTTCTACACAACATTAGATTTCTGTTAAAGGGCGCACCGTTTTGTAATATTATACCTTTAAGTGACAGCTCCGGGATGAGGGTTAAATTGAATTTATTAAATTTGTAGGAAGATTATAAACAAAAGAATCACCGACACTCTGAAATTAATAATTAAATGGTACAGCCTATTCCAGTAGAATTGTTTAATTTCACAAATTGTGGGGAATACATTATTTGATTTGGCAATATTATGTTTCATGTACATTTTTGTGATAATAGGGTGTGGGAAAAGTTTCTTTGCATTTTAAGATTTTTTTTACTAAGCAGTAATTATGTGTCAGTAAAGTACTCGAATGGTGACTACGTACCGAAGATGCAGTGTTGGCAGGCCCCCTACAAGATGGACCGACGATCTAGTCAAGATCGCCGGAATACGTTGGATGAGGGCAGCGCAGGACCGATCGTCTTGGAAATCTTTGGGGGAGGCCTTTTTCCAGCAGTGGACGTCTTCCACCTGATGATGGCGAATTATGTGAGATCTTTTAGGTAGTTGCTGAAGAAATTTTGGCACTTACCTACCTAGTTTTGGCAGTACTCTAATGATTCTAGCCTGACTCTACCTAAATAATTCTAGAGATGGAAAAAGTTGGAAATCTGCAGATGAAAAGTCAGCTTGCTTTGCGTTTTCTTGTTTTTTGTTATAACATTTTAAAATGTATCGATTTTTTTCCGTAGATTCACTCATTTGAAAGAAAAAGCTACAAATGAAAATAACTAGGCTTGCATTTCACTAATTATTTATTTTTTTAAAGGTTGCGCTTTTAATGTCATCAAAATCACCCAAATACTAAAATTACAGCCAATTTTATTTTAATTTATACATTACATGATTGAGTGAAAAACTATTTCCCTAACTACTGTAGACGACGACCTGTATAGCCGAGTGGTTAGCGATCCTTCCTACTAAGCTAGAGGTCCCGGGTTCGAATCCCGGTAGGTGCAAGCATTTATATGATGAATATGGATGTTTGTTTCCGAGTCATGGATGTTTATATGTATTTATATATGTTTAAGTAAGTATATTGTATTAAATATATCGTTGCTTTGCAACCCATAACACAGGCTATATATGCCTAATTTGGGGCAAGATAATTTGTGTAAAAAGTGTGTCAAAAAGTGTGTCAACTGCTATAATTCTACCTACTGGATACTTCATATATATTGGCATGAGAAAAGATGATTTATATTATAATATACAGTATTTTACCTTGATTGTTATATTTAATTAAAAATTCCTTCGATCATTAATACGCATAAAAATTGAGTTTAGAGTTAACCTCTATCTGGAGCAATGCACGCACACTCACACAAAGTGTCACAAATCGCGAGTGTAAGACGTAGTTTGTCACGCACACTAAACTAATACTCGTGGCCTGTTTTTATCGGTTGTCTAACAGCAAGAGACTCTATCTAGAGTCTAGACGTATAAATTATCTTTGAAAAATTCCTATTTTTATTAATTATTTTAAATAAATCTTAAACTAAGACTTTATTAGCTTAGAGTAAATGTAATATAAAAACACAAAGATACCAACGTGTATGAAGAAGGCATTGTTAGAGATAATGGGCTTCACGCTTTTCTTCTCGGTCGAGTAAAAAGCTCGCTTTCCTCATTTCAAGGTTAATTCAAGTAAATACTATTATCCATTCACTGCATTGTAACGAAAATAATTGGCTAGCTGGCGAACAGGAAGACGTTAATGAGAAAAGATGTATTTAAGGTATGTTTAGAATAGAAACTACATCCAATTTTTTTTATTGTGATCTGCTCTGGATGTTAGGAAAAAGACGTTATGGATGAAGCGTTGCTTTAATAATTTCTCTCTTTACGTACTTATATGTCTGTGTTCTTGACAGTGTCATTATTGGAATTGAGCCACTTGAACTCGGTGGGCTCAGACGGAACCCGAGAGGTCGCAGGTTCGAGTTCCGCATTAAAAATTATTAATTGATACACCCTTCCCATTACAATGCAGTGCCGCTCAGGATTGTTGAAAAGCCCAAAAATTCTGAGAGGCACTACAATTGTTCTCGTCACCTTGAGACATAAGTTGTTAAGTCTCGTTTGCCCAGTAATTTCACTAGCTACGGCCCCCTTCAGACCGAAGCACGGTAATGTTTACACATTACTGCTTCAGTTAAAATAAATTTAATTACGAAACAATAGGCAAATAATTGTTATGATTTTAATTATGCATGCTTGTTTGTAAGGCATCGTGAATGTGTAATGTTAACGCCGACCGCCGAGCTAAGATATGGTTCAAAAGTTATTGAGGTGACGGCAATTTATATGGCAATTTATTGTACAACAGTACTGGTGTTACGATACGATGAAATAATATTCAATTATAAATATGTTGTTATACTGTACTATCAATAAAAATAGTTTAAGAAACTAAAAAACACGCTTTAGTTGAAAAGGTAACGGTTGAAACTTAAAATTAACATCAATTCTTGCCTTATCGACGATAGAAAAAAATTCTATAAATCAACAAAAATCTTATTTTCCAAATTTAATGCAATAATTATATCAAATTAATATATTTTCATCGCTCGTCATCAAATGTACGAAGTTTGAACGTAATCTGGTCGTTTAAAGTGGATCAAAATCGTGCGCAAATTAGTCGGTTACAAACAAACATACATACATGTGAGCTAATAAAAAGCGATTAATTTTTGAAGTAAAACTTCTTTAGGCGCGATTTGGGGGTAACTCAGAATTTTGTTCTTACGGAAGTGACGCTCAGTAAAAAAGTCAATTGAAACAATTTTTTAAACCGTTATAATTGTATATTTTGAAATAATATTTCAAAAATAGCAAAATATCTAACAACGCTCCTAGCTCATCATTAATACGTGAGTGCTTAGTTGGCTTTATTTAATGAAATATATATTACTAGCTGACCCGACAGACTTTGTTTTGTAGAAAATTAAAAAAAACTGTTTTATAGGAATTTGTCAATAATATTTCAAAACATCAAGAATTATTTCGTAAGAAATGCTCTCCTGTAGTTTGTTATAATAAAATTGTTTCACAGCGGAACTATCAAACCGTGCGTCACTAAATTCTCTCATAGAAAATATGTCCATACAAAACAAATATTGAAAATAAAAATAATAATGGGTCCCAAATTGAAATAAAAACTATCCTATCTCTAAAGTTGGACCAAACTGCACTACATGAAGTAATCCCCATTAAAATCCGTTCATTAGTTTAGGAGTCCATCGCGGACAAGCAACGTGTCACGTAATTTATATATATTAAGATGTATCTGTTAATTATTCCCAAAGTTAATTATTATTAAGTTTAACTTCAATCGCGCGTAAAGATTATATCCACATACTTATATATAGACAATAACCCCAGTTTAATATCGCTGTGTTTCAATCTTATAATAATCCTAATTTTATAAATTTTTTGAGTGTAAATTTCCCTAAGATTTGCTTTTTACCAATGGGAGGGTCTCGTTCCAGAATGCGGTCAAGTCAACACCTTCTGAGGATGCCTCGTGGCGAAACGCGTATCGAATTGGCTAGTTAGTAATACAAAGCTGAATTAACCCTCAAGAAAAATTGATAACATTTGGATAATTTAAATTTAAGCAAAGTAACTCCTATTTCAATTTTCTTGGCATAACTCTAGATACCAAATTACAATGGGGGCCCCATATTGAAGGATTGGCGAACAGACTTAGTTCTGCAGCATACGCGGTTAAAAAGATTAGACAATTAACTGACATAGATACGGCGCCACTAGTATACCTACTTTAGTTATTTCCATAGTATTATGTCCTATGGTATACTGCTATGGGGCAACGCTGCCGATATTAATACAATATTTGTGCTGCAGAAGAGGGCTTTTCGCGCTATTTATAACCTAGGTCCTAGAGAATCATTGAGAGCAAAATTCAAAGAAATTAACATCTTGACTGTTGCTTCTCAATATATTCTTGATAATGTAATGTATGTTCATAGGCACATAAGTGAATTTGCCAGAAACTGTCATAACCATAATGTTAACACCAGGAACAGACATAAACTGATGATGCCTACTACTCGACTAAGTCGAGTAAGTAAGTCTTTTGTGGGGCGATATGCTTTTACACCAAGATCCCAGAAAATGTTCAAAACAAAAGTGTCACTTTATTCAAAAGAATTGTAAAAAAGCGTTTGTGTGGTAAAGGTTACTATAACATAAATGACTTTCTTAATGATACCACAGATTGGGAATGGAGTGACGGCCCTCATGCTATTAAATAATAAGTTTAATTGTATAATATTACTTTGTAAACATTTTTATTCGATGAAAAAAAAAGCCCGCTGAGTTTGCTGCGCCCGTTCTTCTCAGGTCTGAGGCATTCATTTTGGAATGGGTGGTAGTTTTTGACTTTCAATAAGTGATGTCACATCTTATTTTGAATAAAAATATTTGAATTTG
This sequence comes from Leptidea sinapis, assembly GCF_905404315.1. NCBI lineage: Eukaryota > Metazoa > Arthropoda > Insecta > Lepidoptera > Pieridae > Leptidea > Leptidea sinapis. Next base: position 11,256,471 of record NC_066272.1, read on the forward strand.
AAATAAATTTTCTTCAGACATACATTAGGTTTAGTATCATATATGGTATAGTGAATCAGCTGTCTCGTTTAATTACGAAGGCTTGAAGCAATCATCTTGTGCAGTTAATACCGCGGCGTGAAACGAGAGAAGCCACAGAACCTCTCCAGGCATTTGCGTTAATTGAAACCCAGTATGAGCATCTCTATTCAGGCTTCAACAAGTGCTTTTCTTTATTTATAATAGACTAGCTCATGCCTAAGGCTTCGTCCGCGTACATAAAGGGTTTTTATAAATAACTAGCTGACCCGACAGACGCTGTTCTGTACATTAATAAATAAAATAATGTTTCTTTATGAATTTGTCAATAATATATCATAACATCAAGTATTACTTCGTAAATATGCACCCTGCTGTCGTAATGAAATTGTTTCACAGCAGAACTGTCAAACCGTGCGTCAATAAATTCTCTCATAGAAATTATGTATGGACACATCAAAGGAAAAACAAATTTGTTGTTAATTCCGAGCAATTTTCTATTTATTCACCTTTTAAACCTTCTCTGGACTTTCACAAATAATTCATTTATTACTTTTTAGAAGGACTCCGTGTCACCTGACATAACAGTGTAGCACCAAAACAAGCCGGGTAAACGTGTAAATACATAGCCCCACGCACACACTTACACTAATACAAGCCGATCGGCCGCCATCATGAGATTTGCCATCGTCTGTAACAGATCAGCTTGCGTCGCAATAAAATATTTAAAAATGCCGTCGTGCGTTGTGAAAAAGTGAAAAACGATACTATAAAAGTATTTGTGGCCATATATGATTATTTACGAGAGAAAACATTGCGTAACCAGTATCTCCCGTAACCGCACACACACTAGCATAACGGTGCTTCACTTGCTAATATCAAGGCGCGGAGTCCTTCTTGTTTTACTCGTCCGTGAACCATCGCTCAAGTGCTCAACGCTGGTAAAGAAGTTATCACTTCAAAAAGTCTAAATTTAAAGTTTACGTCACTCCGTCCAGTATTGTCCAACAACTAACCGTGTTTTAGACATAATCGTTACTGTGGTTGCCCCATAGCATTGTGAAACTTTCTCACGGCCAGGTTCTTGTCGCATATGTGCTTATGTATAATGTCGTAATGCCTATTAATATTCAATTTTTCTACATCGATAAAACCATACTGTGTCTCATTGTTGTTTGGAAATAATGGAATTGCTCAAACCATTTAATTGTAATCATTTCGTAATTTACTTATGGGCGCTGTTCCGAATGGGTCTTGAAATTTAAAAACTTACGACACCCATTTTGTTTTAAACTGTACAACGACATTTCTAAATACTTTTGCACAATTAATTTATTCCACAGATACTATAGATTTCTTATTAAATATATGCATTTAGCGATTAAAAATGATAAATTAGACATTTTCCTAACGAAAAGATACAAAAACACAGATTTTGTCATAAGGCAATAGTAACACTAAATATATTAATAAAAATATAATCTCAATGTTGTTATTCTACCAGACTTGAAAAAACATCTATTTATATATATTAGATTGCAAAATTTAACTTTTATAGGACGGTATGATTAATTCAAAAAGAAAACATTGTTTCTTTATTTTGAATAGACTCCAAAACTACTGAACTGATTTGAAAAATTATTTCACTGTTGGGAAGCTACACTATCTCAATAGACTATAATATAATACTTTCAAAAAATTAGGAATCCTTCCTAGAACTCCAATAAAGTAACCCAAGATGTAAAAAAAATTACCTTAAATATTCTTTACACGTGCGCTGCGAAAACTCTTGATTATACAATAAAAATTCGCACGGAACGCGAATGGTCGCGGGTTCGAGTCCCGCATCGTTCATAAAATTTTGTTTTCAAATTTTATTTGTGTAATAGAATAAAAATTTTGTACTCAAACTTTGAAGAACACATTATTATTTACAAAATGTTTCACGACAGCATATGTTGCAGCTTTTATTTTTAAACTTAATTGAAATGCCGCTGCTACGTACTCGGTCCTGTGTTTTTTTTTATGAAAATAAGGGACTAGACGAGCAGGACGTTCAACTGATGGTAATTGATACGCCCTGCCCGTTACAATGCAGTGCTGCTCAGGATTCTTGAAAAACCCCAAAACTTCTGAGCGGCACTACAACTGCGCTCGTCACCTTGAGACATAAGATGTTAAGTCTCAATTGCCCAGTAATTTCACTAGCTACGGCGCCCTTCTGACCGAAACACAGTAATGCTTACACATTACTGCTTCACGGCAGAAATAGGCGCCGTTGTGGTACCCATAATCTAGCCGGCATCCTGTGCAAAGGAGCCTCCCACTGGTAAAAGTGTGTACGCGAAGTAGCGGGGTATCAGCTAATTGTTGATATGCTTTCAAATGGAAATACCATGTATAAGTGTGTACCTTGCATGTATACAATTTTTTTTCCCCAGTATATTTATTCATAATTATCACGTGTAACCGCCATTTTGTGATAATTAGGCAATTTGTAAACGACTTCCTAACATTGCGTATAATTTTTTGTCAGCTTGTTTTTATTTCATTTGTAATAGTGCGTTACTTTACTGGATATTTTTGCAATGGACGCTTGGTATTTAGTCCGTATTTTTAAATAAATGGTCTCTGATACATGCAGGTTTGTTACGAACCCCTTAATCTTTCCTAGGACCACGTTTTCTAGGTTTTATAAATATATATTATAGATATATTGACCCAAATCATCATACATAAATAATGTTATCGTTTTTTTATATTTACCATATTTTGTATATACCTCTGCACAGGATGCCGGCTAGATTATGGGTACCACAACGTTGCCTATTTCTGCCGTGAAGCAGTTAAGTTACATTACTCTGTTTCGATCTCAAGGGCGCCGTAGCTAGTGGAATTACTGGGCAAATGAGAGTTAACATCTTATGTCTCAAGGTGACGAGCGCAATTGTAGTGCCCCTCAGAATTGTTGGGCTTTTCAATAATCCTGAGCGGCACTGCATTGTAATTGCTGAACGTTCTGCTCGTCTGGTCCCGTATTTTCAGAAAAAAAAATTATTTTACATCTGAAATTTTATATTTCCTAGCAAGTTGCGTTAATAGTTGGTGCGTGATATTGTTATTCTTTTCACATCCAGATGCAAAGGTTGTTTTTATTATACTTCATCGTATTATACAATTGCAGGCGAAACCTCGTGATAAAATAAAAACATAAAAATAAAACCAAACTGGCTACTTACTGAAGTGAAAGAATTTTCAGCACAAAAATGCATTCAGTCGAATGAAATTCTACGTGGTCCGGAAATTTTCACATCGCGAGAAAAGAAAAGCTCGCAAGCCAAGTATTCTTGTAGACTTACTCACACAACACATATAAGAATAAATGCCAAGATTTTCTCACAATGGCGAGAAGTTTGGCGTATTTTAATTTAGTTGAAGCTAGGTGTATGGACGATTATTACAGTTTTAACTATACCGATTCCAACGAGTGAACTTTACTGAAAAATTAAATATAAAATCATTTTCCGTTATAATAAGACTTATTATGTCTATTTCATAAGTATGTAATAAGACTATTTTTACCGCAAGGATTGGTTTATTTCATAAGTATGTGGAGAGAACATTCGATAATTTTGAAGCGACTTCAAACAGGTGGAGGCTCTTCATTCTCCTGTGTGCTTTTTTGTATGTATGTAATCTCATATCACCGCTGGTTATGAACCGATATGAAATATTTTTTTATGGAATACTAGCTGCCCCAGCAAACGTTGTATTGCCGATATTAAAATCGCGATACACAAGGAACTGTTGATCGTAGATGGGTGAAAATTTGAAGTTGTATGTATTTTTTAATGCTGACTCATAATAAAACAAATTAAAAAAAAATAAAAAAATTTGGCGTAAGCCACCCTTAACATTTAGGGGGATGAAAAATAGATGTTGTCCGATTCTCAAACCTACCCAATATGCACACAAAATTTCACGAGAATCCGTCAAACCGTTTCGAAGGAGTTTAACTACAAACACCGCGCGTGAGAATTTCTAAAGTAAGAGTTTCTAAAATTTTCAAAGTTAAATCTGGCTTTTCGCTAGCTTGCCCTAATCCACAAAAGAACTTTTGAAAAAAAAAAATGTAGATTTCATTTATTGCTAGTAAGGGATTGCTTGTAAGTAATTCTAGTAGGCTTCATAAGATACATAATAGCTTTAAGGGTAAATGCATACACTTTTATAATAAAGTCCTAGCCACTTTTCAGGCATTATCTATAAATAAATTTAAATGTTTTATAAAAAAATGTCTCTGTCGTAAATCCTATTACTCCACTGCTGAATATCTAAATGATCGGACAGCCTGGGACTAGATTGTGATTATTTTATAGCGGTAGAAATGACTGTACAATATTGTATATTTTTATTGAAAAGAGCGCAAAAAAGAATGCTGGGGGAGTTTCTTGCGCCGCTTATTCTCTCACATCTATATCTCTCAAGTATCTAGTAGTTATCAGAAATGAAATCAAAAAGAATTCTAAAGGAATCAATTTTGAGAAAATAAATGCCTTTTATATGCTGTATATACCCAACTTAACACAACATAGCCTTCAGCAAACGAGTTTTGATCATCATGTAGGTCGTAACCAATTTCAAGGCATAATATTTCGATAATGGCTCCGGCAAGGTCCACTTGACACTTTATTAAATTAAACGCACGTTTTACAATATCATTGAAGTATCGAGGTGCATGACATGCACGCATTAATTTCTAATACAAATTGACCTTTAATACAATGACATATTATTTCCGACGACGACCTGTATAGCCGAGTGGTTAGCGATCCTACCTACTAAGCTACAGGTCCCGGGTTGGAATCCCGGTAGGTGCAAGCGTTTATATGATGAATATGGATGTTTGTTTCAGAGTCATGGATGTTTAAATGTATTTATGTATGTTTATATGTACATTTATATGAATTTATGTATGTTTAAGTAAGTATATTGTATTAAATATATCGTTGTCTTGTAACCCATAACATTCGCTTAACTTGGGGCAAGATTATTTGTGTAAAAAGTGTGTCGATATTATTATTATTTACTTCTTTTCACCGCCGAATACGAGGCAGCACTAACAGTTATCTGAAGGCCATATAATAAAAATGCCCATGCCCATTACAATGCAGTGCTGCTCAGGATTCTTAAGAAACCCAAAAATTATGAGCGGCACTACAATTGTGCTTGTCACCTTGAGACATAACATGTAAAGTCTCATTTGTCCAGTAATTTCACTAGCTACGACGAAACACAGTAATGTTAACACATTACTGCTTCACGGCAGAAATAAGCGCCGTTGTGATACCCATAATATAGCTGGCATCCTGTGCAAAGATGCCTCCCACTGGTAAGTTAGTTAGTTAGTGTCCCTTCGTAGTTATAATTACTAACAAAATTAGATTATAAGTTTACTAACAATGGATCGTAGTGATCTGAAAATAAACGTTTTATTATTTTACTAGTTACAGTAAGTATTTACATCGTTTTTTTTTTAAATCACTTTTTAACATTGAACACGTTTCATATATTGGATGCAGTACCTTACAAATACATTTTGTTATATATTTCAGCTGTTCTTAAATACTTATTGATTTAAAAGAGTCTGGTACGCTCGCCTAACGGGCTCTACTTTTTTCAAACATAGAGTAGAGATTTTTAATGAAATATTTAGAAAAAACGATTCATATGCATTTTATTTAAGCTTATATGAATAAATTTTATTTGATTTTGACTTTGACTTAAACATCCTTTGCCAGGAATTGCGATGCCACTTAGAAGTTTGTGTTTACCGAGCATTTAACAGTCTCGTACTCTATTATATTATCGCTATAGACCTATTTACATTAATTGAAACATATTTTCTTTGCTTTCTTCAGTCTATGTTTGATGAGTATTTTTTCCCAAATTAAGGAATACATTGTGCTCCATTTTTTTATTTGACTTGCCTCACGGGCTGATGAATGCTGTTTAAAGTCGATTTAAATAAATAACTTGAAGGAAGACATATATCTTATTCAAACAAAGTCGCCGGTAGAAGCTAGTTATATAATAAAGACGTTAAGTATTATGTGAGTTAGCTGTGATAAGAATATAAGCCACGAAATGACATTGGTGAGTAAAATGTAGAGTTGACATCCGGAAACCAACACGAGGGGAAGACTATGTGGTTATTTGATACGAGTAATAAATAATCCTTCCAATTAATGGATAGAGTGTGGGAAATACAAGTATGAGGCTCTTTAAAGGCATAAAAGGCATTTATTTTCTCAAAATTGACTACTGATTAGTATTATTACTATTGACTGGAACTTTACCAGTGGGAGGCTACTTTGAACCGGATACCGGCAAGATTACGGGAACCACAATGGCACCTTTTTCTGCCATGAAGCAGTAATGTGTAAGCATTACTGTGTTTCGGTCTGAAGGGCACCGTAGCTAGTGAAATTACTTGTCAAATGAGACTTAACATCGTATGTCTCAAGGTGACGAGCGCAGTTGTAGTGCCGCTCAGAATTTTTGCGTTATTCAACAATCCTGAACGGCAATTGTAATAGGCACGGCGTATCAATTACCATCTGCTAAACGTCTCGTCCCTTATTTTCTTAAAAAAAACGAGTACGAGTTAGACTCTCGCACTAATGATTGCGTACCATGGTAAAAAATAACACTATGCTCCTTTGTAAATACTTTTATCAAAGAAACATTTTGTGAAGTGATAGATAATCTTCTTTAGGCATACAGAGTACTTTTATTGTGGGTTTTGGGTGGGATAATTCTAGAGTTTATAAGAATTTTATAGCCATAAACACTAATGTTTTATGTGATTATTTGTGAGTGGGATATTATTGAATTATAGTTTTAAAATATGTAGTAATAATAACGCAGAAATATATTTAATCTAATATTGACAATGGAATTTTTGTATGCTGATTTATTGGCGTATTGTGCTGTGCAAATTTTAAGAACTATATGTAACCATGAGACGAAGCGACTTGCGTCGACACTCTGGCTCCTTCTCTTGTCCAAGTTACGTCAGTTGGTGCTTGGGCTGCTGCTTCGACTGCCGAAGACAGCAAATGTCGCAAATATTTCGGTCTCAATGAGTCTTACATCTTTGTGCCGTTTGGTGTCGAGACACTTCACCCATGGGTGAGGTGCGGAGAATGTACAAAGTACTATCTTCTCGCCTCAATAGGACTACTGGCAACCCAAGCGCTGGCAGCTATTTCGGTCAACGGATCAGCCTAGCTTTCCAACGTGGAAATGTTGCCAGTATTCTTGGTACGCTTCCTCTTATTATTAGTCTTATGTGATGCCTGCTGATAGATGGATAGATGGAAGGAGAGCAAAGCATCAGTAATAGCGTACCTTTTAATTACTGTTCGCGTGTGGAATTCTAAATAAAACCTTAGCAAAGAATTAAGGTTAGAGTTTAAAGTGTGAATTGAACACAGGGATCAAGTGCAACGTAGTTATATAGGATAGGAGTATTCGAGTACACTCGGATCAAGTAATTACACTTTACGAGTAGCGTCGGAGATGTCATCCAATTGTACTCGGACAGTGAAAATCCCGCTTAAAGCTAGGTATATATTGCTATGTCGGGGCGCGCCAGAACGCAATCGGTTACGTTTATTACAATTGACTAGATTCACATTAGTAGGTTGTGTTGTGGCGCTTTCTGCAGCGGTAAAATCGCTCGACGCTCGGTCGCGCCAGAAAAGTGGTAGGAGATCTGGCGCGCCACAACATTCGACACTAATGTGAATCTGCCATTACGACGCGTAACCGCGGGGGATGAAGTTCATTCCGTAACTAGATATTGCGTGTTTTTGGTTCGTTCTAAAATGTTTGGTGAACTTATCGAGTTAGTACGGCAATATAGAGTACTCTATGACATTTTACACACTAACTATTAGTCAGATGAGTAACCTCATAGTCGCTCAGAGGGCAATGGAGATGGCTATGCTCGGAGTTTCCCTGTCAGTTCGAATCAGACATGAGGAGATCTGTAGGAGAACCAAAGTCACATTACATAGCCCAAATGATAGCGAAACTGAAGGAGGAGTCCCCGCATGGTGGACAAGTACCGGAAGAGGCAATGTTGGTAGGCCCCCAACAAGATGGACCTATGATCTGGTCAACATCAACGGAATACGTATGATGAGGGCAGCGCAACACCGAATGTCGTGGAGATCTTAGGTGGAGGCTGTGGACGTATTCCAGCAGATGATGATAATGATAATCATGACACAATCAAATATCATTGGACTGTATATTTTTGTAAAACCATATCTCAGACTTCAAGAAAATGCGAGTGCACAAAGCGAACCCGAATACACAAAGCATAACTTAACATAAATCCATCTGTTTCAACGTATCTTTCAGACAAGTCTCGAAATGAAGAATCCAGCATTTCATTACAATGGCACTGCAAATAAGATTTGTTCATTTCAGTGAAGTTAGAGTTAGTCTTCTGGCAGATGACGAAGTACCTAATAGAATAATCCATTAAACCAACCGCGGCACTTAGCAAGACAAAGCGCAGTTAGGCCATTATTGCATAATGTCTTCTGAGCGCGACGTAAAATTTAATATCGTTCTAATTTAAACTGGAGTCGGACATAGTTTTACGTCGCTTTTATATGTGTATTATACAGTCACTAGCTCTTAGTACATGTTATGTGGGTTATTTCTTTTCCGTAGTACAATTTATTTTATAACTAGCTGACCCGGCAGACGTTGTTCTGTATATAATAAACAAAATAATGTTTTTATGAATTTGTCAATAATATATCATAACATCAAGAATTATTACTTCGTAAAATATGAACCCTGTTATTATAATGAAATTGTTTCACAGCAGAACTGTCAAACCGTGCATCAATAAATTCTCTCATAGAAATTATGTATCACATCAAATCAAAGGAAAAACAAATTTTTTGTTGTTTTTATTTAATTCCGAGCATTTTCATATTTATTAACCTTTTAAACCTTCTCTGGACTTCCATGAATAATTCAAGACCAAAATTAGCCAAATCGGTCCGGCCGTTTTCGAGTTTTAGCGAGACTAACGAACAGCAATTCATTTTTATATACATAGATAGGAAGATATACTCAGTTTGCAAGTAATACACAACAAACTGCTGTGGTTAATACGTTTTTATAAGCTACCAACTATAGAACTTTCCTCCCTCTTTATCATCCCCACACAGGTTTTCATTTTAAAAACGCTAGAACAAATATATATTTATTATAATTATCAAATGCCTAAATACAAATTTTCATGGTGTTATCTTCGATAATGACGAACTTTCATACAAATTTCCACCCCCTATTTCAACCATGCCAAGCCTTTTATTTGCGTTAAAAGGTAGCCTATGTCCTTTCCCAAGCACTTGTCCCTTTCTGTACTAAATTTCATGAAAATTGGTTCAGTGAAATAGGCGAGAAAGTGTAACAAATAAACTTAAATTCACATTTAAAATATTTGTAGGGATATCGTATGCAACACTATCTACAAGACTTGCATTTAACACTTTAATAAATATTGGATACAAAAAAAAGTTTATTGTATCCAATATTTATTAAAGTTTTTCGTCTGTGTGTTGCATGTCGCGTGACGGTCGGGCGGCGCCTATAGTTCGCAGCAGCTGACCGTGTAGTGTATAGAGTATTACTCATTTGTGCCAGTGCTCCACGCTATTTTGTTTGTTTTTTATTTCAGTATTTAATGTAAATATTATTCCAAAAAATTTTAGTTAAATGTCTATAATGTGAAAAAAAGTTTCGCTTTTAATTTGGTTTCATAAAACCACACAATCCTTTTTTAGTTTTTATTTTTTATTACAAAATACTTAACAACTTAAAAATAGTGAGGTTATCTTTGTTAGGATAAGATTCTATTTGTTATCTCATTTTCTCCCACGTTAAATCGTATCAATTTATGTGTCTGTCTCTTTTTACTGCCGCGCTTTTTAGTTTCATCGACTTTCGAATCACAGTGATACTAATAAAGTTTTCACTTCAGAAATGATACAAAAATCCAATCTCCTCTTAATAATATTTCAATTAAAATCCACGACAAAAAACATTAAATTATTCACATGAAATGAATTGTTAAAATTTCATTAACTTCACCACAGCATTCAATAGCTCATCATCGATTTTGCAATTATTATTTCACTGCATACGAATTCCCAATTTTGTGAAGCATTTTCAACACGACGCCGAATGGCAGTGACATCATATTATTATGAATGTCCAGCCGTTGTTTTTACTTGTGTGAAATACAAATTGGTTTTTTAAATCACAGTGCATATTGCTTCATAAATAATTTGTTGGTAAATTAAGTCATTTGAGAAATATGTGCACATAATTGGCTTTTATGTGAATTAAATCATAAGCGAGGTTATCAATAATTGTGCGTATTTTCTTAAAAGTTATTTAGCTGAAACCTTGTAGATAATTTGTCGCAATCTATACTATGATGATGATATAAGATAGAAGCTTAGTGGCACTGCCGATTAAGGATACTTTTTTCAACTTCCAAATAGAAGTATAATTTTGTTCGATAACACGTATTTTTGATATTTAATTCTATCAACAACTCCAAACTTTATAGTACAAAATGGTATTGAATAATCTTGCTTAATAAATGCTTAATAGATTGGAAAATGTTAACCGACCTAGCTGCCAGCGCTTGGGTTACCAGTAGCCCTATTGAAGCGCGTAGATAGTTACTTTGTGCTTTTTCCGCACCTCTAGGCCCCACGGGCCAAGCTTCTCGACACTAAACTGCACAAACATGTGACCGACTCACTGAGACCGACATATTCGCGATGATTGCTGTCTTCGGCACTCGAAGCAGCAGCCCCAGCACCAACTGACGTAACTTGGACATGAGAAGAGTCAGAGTGTCGACGTAATTCACGTCCCATACTTCCGAATGTATGTTTCCATTATCGATGATCTCTTTGGACATAAGTACATAGTATAGGACAAAAAAACGTTCCGTCTAAGTGGAAAATAGGCCTAAGTGCACATTTTTATTGCGTTTTTACAATAACAATAGACAAGAACATAAAATAGAAAAAAATCGACAAGATTGATTCATTGGAATGTCGAGTCGTCATATAAATAGTTATGTGTGTAGAAACCTTGGCAGCTGCGGAATTATCTACCTATAAGCGTTTGTAAAAGTAGCTTTGTGGAACGCGGTATGCATACCGTAGTGGTTTCCTAACTACCTAAACTTGAACAAGAATCGATATTAGTATCGGTACTGCATTACTTTGTGCTTTCAATATAATGTGGGTGATGAAAAAATATAATTTCCCATTGAATGGCAATCATCGACTTTTTTTTCGAATAGACTCAACGGCTGGCACATCTAATAGGTTTTCAAACGATTGTTGCGAGCGTTTTAAGCGAACAGCAGCAGATGTATTTCAAGTTGTTAAAAAAAAGAAAGAAATGACTTGGGGTGTCACTGACCACTAGGTGGTTGTCTTGCTCAACTTGTCACTTTTTCTCGTAAAAAAAAGATGAAAAGATACCCCTACTTGCCAACACATATACCTACTTATAGGTATATCGCTAACTATAGGCCTTATGAGGAAGCTCATGGTCGGTCTGAGGGCAATGGGGAAGGCTATGCTGGGATTTTGAATAGCAAATGAGGAGATCCGTAGGAGAGCCAGACTCACTAACATTGCCCAGATGATTGCGAAACTGATAGGCAGTGGGCAGAGCACACAGCTCGACGGACAGATGGCCTCGTCCTCGAACGGCGACCATGTACCGGAAGACGGAGTGTTGAGGGAGCCCCCACAAGTTGGATCGATGATCTCGCCTCGACATCTTTGTGGGAGGCCCGTGTTCAGCTGTTGACGTCTTCCGGCTGCAATGATGACATATATAATATGGACAACGCCAAAGAAGCAATTCGATCTAAGATGTATTTATTGATCGTAGACGATCCGCGCCGATATTCCTGTAAGAAATGAAGTAATTTCCAAGTGCTTAAAAATGTATTGTCTTGTCCGTCTGTAAAAATTATGACGTATCTGCTTTCCCTACATCTACTAATGGGGATTGTCCTTACTTCATGGCGTGAGCACGTAATAAGTTACTCGCTTACACATGAGGTAAATTGGATTTGCGTTTGTGTGTGCGATTCATATCACTTAAGCGTAATTTCCGGACTCTCGAGAAAACTTCACATTGAAAACTACTCATATGAGGTCAGATTACATAAACATTTCAATTTTCACCTTGATTTATGATGTCTATTAAACTTCCTCTTTACGCTAACAACATCCGCTTCCGAAAGTGTCCTACTGCGGTTTGAAGGCTGTTGTATTTAACATAAAGTTACTTCACGCGAACTTCGTTATTTTTTATTATAATTGTTATTGTTTGATAACGAGTGTTCAAGGCGATTCAATGTTAATATGAAACTAACATTACATTATTAAGGTAATTTTAACGAGAAATTGAATTGAAATGTTTCAAGGAAACTTTACTTATGTAAGAACAGCAATTTTATTTAAGCAAAGTTTGATGTAAATTTTTTATGACATGGGTTGAGACGAGTAGGACGTTCAGCTGATGGTAATTGATACGCCCTGCCCATTTCAATGCAGTGCCGGTCAGGATTCTTGAAATACTCAAAAATTCTGAGCGACAATACAACTGCGTTCGTCACCTTGAAATATAAGATGTTAGGTCTCATTTGCCCATTAATTTACGTAGTTATTACGCCCTTCAGATCGAAACACAATAATGCTTTCACATTACTGCTTCACGGCAGAAAAGGACACCGTTGTGGTATCCGTGTGGCATCCTGTGTAAAGGAGCCTCCCCCTTGTAAAAGTGCTGTAGTTGTTGATTTTGTGGCATTTTTTAGATAATTTCATTTTTACTTGCATCAAACTGTTATATTCGCCTGGATAAACTAATACCACAATATATCCGTTACTTTCATCTTGTATATTTACCAGGATCACCAGAATAAAAATAAAACTCAAATTTATTTATTGACGACCTGTTGTATAGCCGAGTGGTTAGCGATCCTCCCTACTAAGCTAGAGGTTCCGGGTTCGAATCCCGGTAGGTGCAAGCATTATGAATATGGATGTTTGTTTCCGAGTCATGGATGTTTAAATGTATTTATGTATGTTTAAGTATATTGTATTAAATATATCGTTGTGTTGAAACCCATAACATATGCTTAATTTGGGGCAAGATAATTTGTGTAAAAAGTGTGTCAATATTATTATTATTATTTAGGTTCCATCAGTATGATTTAAGATCAGTTTTTGAACGTCAAAGAAAAACTACCCATTCGAAAATGTATGCGGGCTTCTAATAATAAGAATTTGTACAGTAAAATTTACTAATAAGGGCAGTCGTTCCACTAATCCTAATTTGTGACATTGTTAAGAAAGTCATAATTTACGTTATAAATCAACCTTCACTACATGAACGTTTTTAACAAAATCTTTTGAAATTCGTAACACATTAATAGTTTTGTACATTTTCTGGAATCATGTTGAACTGCATATAGATCGCACCAAATAATAAACTTAACAGATCTTGTAACAAAAAATTACTAATGTGCTTATGTACATATTAAAAGGCCGGCAAAGCTCCTGTGATTCCTCTGGAGTTGCAAGAGAATGTGGACGGCGGTGATCACTTAACACCAGGTGACCCGTACGGTCGTTTGTCCTCCTATTCCATAAAAAAATAAACATTACTAAATTAACAAGAATATATTAAAAAGCAACAGTTAAGATGTTACATTTTTTAAATTTTCTTTTAATGATTTATAAAATTAATATGCTTTAATAAGTAGAAAATAATTTTAAAGTATAAATAGTTTGTTCTATGTATACTAAACGTATAACATTATATTCAATATAAAAACATTGTGAGTACTGAATATTATAACATACAGACATAAAGTTAGCTTAAGAGCTTACAAACAATTTCTATCACAGTTTGCAACGACTTACTCAAACACCGACTTCAAAGTGGCTTGTGTTTAAAGCGGCTTTCAATTACTTCTAGCACTGTTCACATGAAGATAGTCTTCTTTAGTACCAAATATTTGATGTTAGACTTAGTTATTTTAGTTTTGGTTTTGTATTTTATATTCTATAGTCAGGGCCGGATTTAAACTTGCCTTTATTAAAAAATGCCGCCCTAATACTGGAATTTTACTTAAAGTTATAGTTTATATATTTTATTTTACAAAACTAAAATAACTTATATATTTCAGAAACTATATTATATGTTATATATTCTAAAAACATATTAAAATATTTAAAGGTTTTTTCGAACAATTATAAATTTGGCACTAAGGGTGACTCATAATTATATAACCTACATCAATTTTTTCACAGACATACACGTCTGACTTTTTGAATTGCAAATTGGTCGATTAAATCTTCGCAAACTAAAGTTGAGCAATCTTGATAAGACTAAAAAAAATTTTTTCTCTTTTTTTTGCCGCCCTAAAAATTTTGCCGCCCTAAAAAAATTACCGCCCTGGACACTTGCCCCAACTGCCCCTAGCGTTAATCCAGCGCTGTCTATATCTATAATGTGTATTAATATCGCCACTATAATACTAAGAAAATAAAACCAAGACGATTGACGAATCTCAAGGAAAAATTATGAAATGTAATCAAAAGGTCATCTAACGGCCGTTCCCAATATTCAGTCTATCGCTTACTCGAGATAAAAATCGTAACTATCGTTGACTTTTCTGTCCCAATAAACTTATCGACGGCTCACCTTATCCGTACACGCTGTCTGGCAATGGGACGACGTATAGCTTACCAGCGATAGAAGTTTGTATGGAAATTGCAATTCACACGTCCCAATATATGGCGATTAGAATGACTTATCGGGTATATTGGGACAGCTTCAGATTATTGGCAGTAGAAGGTAGTAATTTATCTCTATTTGTAGATAGTATATTAGGTACGGCCATTAATGTTATAAGTTATTGCAATAGTTATCTTAGCGAAATCAACACTTGTCATATATACATTATA
This sequence comes from Leptidea sinapis, assembly GCF_905404315.1. Classification (NCBI taxonomy): domain Eukaryota; kingdom Metazoa; phylum Arthropoda; class Insecta; order Lepidoptera; family Pieridae; genus Leptidea; species Leptidea sinapis. The sequence continues at coordinate 11,271,602 of NC_066272.1, forward strand.
TTTTAAGATATATATAAATTTTCTTAATGAATATATAGGTTTGTCAAATTGTGCACGCTAATCTAAAAAGACTGTAAAACGGATATGAATGCTCTTTTCGCTGATGCATTTTGGCAAGCTTTGTAACTTTAAGTGTTTGTTTCATTCCAATCGATACACAATGAAAAAGTTTACTGAAATAATATACCGGCTAGCAAATAAATTTAGTCAATCAATTAACACAAAATTATTACAAAATCGTATTCTAAATACAAATCATAACCTACCTAGGAACTGTTCTATGATTTAACACGAAGCATGTTTCACGACACTTTCGAGGTCAACAGTTGGCAACCTCATCCCCACTCTCTCATCTTCTACTTTCACTTTCTCATGCAATTCTCCTTCAATCACTATCACTTGTCGTGATTATTATTTTAAGGTTTATGTTTAAGACTTCGGCGTCAAGGATTTTGACGCTAAATTACTTTAAAATAAAATTTTGTTGTTATTGACTTATTGGTCTGACTGAATACAGCTAAATTGATCGATGGAAGTGTATTGCCGAGAAAAAATGGTGTGAGCTTAGTACAATACGCTATACACACATTCTACGACCGTGCCTCTTGCGAGATAGCCAAGTATAGCCAAGGAATTTGCCTAAATTGCTAATGACAATTGATAATACGAATAAGGGCTATCTTTCTTTGCAACGTTAATATGACGTTTGTGCGTAAGTGCTAAACGAATATACTCTTTAAGATATTTTCATAATTCAAGCAGTTAGTCAGCGAAAAGATACGCGAATCAAATTCCTCGACAATAAGACTCGCTCACTAGACACTAAAACTAGACTCACAATCGCGTTCAAAAATTCTCTAAAAACTCTACCTTCACGTCTATTAGGCAGAGTTTTCATTCAGTTGTGTTTTGACCGCGCTTTAAATACAACGCCACGCAAACAAACTGTTTAGTGAAAAACTGTCCAAATAACAGCATATCCAAACTTAAAAAGGATGGAGTGTCGTATTTCAGGTAAGTGCCCATTTAGATTAACGAAATTATGTTACTAACTTGACGTTTTAATTTTGCTAAACAAATACATTTCAATTGCTAAAACAAAAAACATCAGACGTCTCTTTCGCACATTTCTCACCATAATCAATGAGCTTCTTATGAGCATTACTGCCACCAAATAAGATAATAATTTGAATGAATGTTTAAATGTTATCAGTAAAGTTAATGTATACGTATATACAACGCCGTTCGGACATTTTTTGACCACCTTTTAATAGGCGATTGTGAGTCTAGTTGTTTATAGTACATCAATGCTCGGATAGCCACTTTGTAGAATCAATTACCGGCTGCTGTTTGAACTGATATGACTTTAAAGAATATAACATTCTACCACCTTAAAGGCCGGAAACCTTGACACCTCGTGTTGCGGATGTCTATGGGTGGTTGCCTCAATACCTTCCATCGCGTGAGCCTCTTGCCCATTTGCCCCCTCTTAAAAAAAAAAACAGTAATGCTCGCCGCGCCTCCATTAGCCGACGCACGCCGACATTACCCGAAAGGGCGGGTCAGTCTCATTCAATTCCTCCATAAATAATATCTCAACGCACCTAAAGAAGATCTTACTTCAATAACTAAAATAACACAACATAGATGGAAGGACTCATGCGAGTCAAAGAAGCCATGGAAGTATACCAGGATGGTAGGCAATGGATGTCTTCCTTCCCCTACAGACATAGTGATAGATAATACTCTACTCGGAGAGAGATACATAGAAGAAACGTGTTTCCCAAGAGATGAGAATTGGCAAGATCAGTTTTTCCAATTGACTTTCAAAAGTTTCAATATCATATTATAAAAACAGATGTTATGTCAATCCAGAGTATCTATTGTTTATCCAGAATCGATTGTTTACGTTATTATCGTTACCTGACTTGGTCGACTGAAGGTTATTGTTTGCGAATATCTAGATAAGAAGTTAACTAGTTTATATAAATTGAAGGGGTATTTCTTAACGTTAAGTAAATAAGTCTTATGTACAAAGAATACAAAATTTTAAACTTGTAAATAATTATGATCGACGGCAAATTGTACACGATATAGCATGTAGAGTAGATCTTAATGTCCTCATACTATTGGTGGCAAAATTTAAGAAACACTATTAAAAGGCTGGGTATTGAAATATCTCCAAAATGATTTTCTATTCATAACAGTCTAATATTTCTTTAAAATTTAACTATGTCTATAAAACAATAACAAAGATTTTATTTAATTCAGTAAAGGCAGATGAGCAATATCGAATCAACGAACTATTATCCAATAAATTACCAATTTCTGACTTCCAAATTAGATTTATAGTGACATAAAATATTACGATTCTGTAGTAATAAAACAGAAACCTGCCACGATCGAATGGAATGATAATAACTCGAAAAATGTATTATGATCCATCGCAATAAAAATGCAAATGATATCACACGGATGTATAGCATCTGACCCATCGCATTCACGAGCGGGGGATCGAGACCGGTTTTTACCTGAATATTAAAACGACGCTGGAACTGCGGAATGATTCTCTTTAAATATCACTTGATCACCTTCCCGATCTGACACCAACGACTAGTTATACGCAAGGTGTATATCTTTGCAACAATAATGTCTTTGGTCTTTGAGGTAAGAATTGTTGTGAAGTATAAATTTCTTTGTGGACTCACGTTGATGCATTTATTGTACTTAGTAGTATATTTGTTGCAACACTAAATAATAAACAAAGAAATCTATCAAGAATAATAAATGTTCTATTTCATTTAAGGTGAAGCGAGTCCCAAATACCATGACTCTACTGAAAATCAATTTTAAGGCAAAAAACATAGAATTTTAAATATTTTTTGATGACATTCATAAGTTTAGGATTCTAGCTAGTAAGTTATGAGAGTCGAAACACGGTTGACTAAACTTGGCTCGATACAATAAAATCGCAGGGTTTCCTCTAAATCTTCAGTTTTTGAGAGATACTTCTACGAAAAAATTAGTTTGATTTGCTAGTTATTATACATTTTTCAATCAAATTTCATATACATGTTCCATAATAAATAATACACATGGTTATGATTTTATTTTATTGACTAAGGGTACCTATTTTAAGAAAAACGGGCCTTGAAATTGCGCGCGCGCCAGGCATTACACGGCTCTCGCCGTATAATTATATTCCTAACTATCAAGTAAAATATAAAATGTTATTAACTCTCAATGATTTTAAATCAAACATCAAATTTTGGTTAAGTATAAATTGAATTTAATTATTCCCAGAAGTGAGGGATACCTATCACTTTAAAAATAACAAATTGTTTATATAATATTATAATATCCGGACGACCGAGCCTTGCTCGGATTTTTAAGAATGTACAAAACTTGAACAAAAAAAAACTAATAGGACTTCTAGATTCGAACCGGGGTCTTCTGCTTTCCGGATCACCCAATGTCCCATCTGAGCTATAATAGTCTTGTATATAGTGGCGAAATTTACCTTTGTATTCTAATGTTATTGTAGCTGTTACTCATTCAAACATGGATAAAACCATTTTTTTTTATTGAAACCTAGCTAGATCGATTTATCACCCCCGAAATCCCCTGCATACTAAATTTTATGAAAATCGTTGGAGCCGTTTCCGAGATTCAGATTATATATATATACAAGAATTGCTCGTTTAAAGATATAAGATTTATCAACAGTTTTATGGAGTCTACAAAGACATATATCAAATTTTTACCTTACTCATTAATTCTAAGAATTGATTTTTAAGATTTTACTCTGTTAAAAACATAATATAATTCTTATATAGACGTGTATATCTTATTGTTAAAGATGTTTGTAAAATGTATCATCTAGTTTTTACTGTTTGAATTAACATAAATGAAAAGAATTGTTGCCAAATGTAATTTCTTTCCTGAGATTAAATCTTTTGATCGTTTCGTTTGTTTCTTGTTATGTTAATATAAAACTTTTTACTTACAAGAATACTACAGAGTTGGTGTTGATTGATTCCCTCTTGATATTAATATAGAGTAATTTTTGTGATTAACGCGAGTGTTACATGATAATTGATCATAATACATTGATTAATTAGTTTCACCTTCGCACGACACGCCACAAGTTACGATCTCATCCCCACCATCTGGATGTGTGGCGGTCCTCCACAGTGCGGTTTTCAAGGAGCTTTCTTCCTCGTACCACGAAGCTGTGGAATGAGCTTCCTTGTGCGGTGTTTCCGGGACGATACGACATGGGTACCTTCAAGAATAGCGCGTACACCTTTCTTAAAGGCCGGCAACGCTCTTGTGATTCCTCTGGTGTTGCAGGAGAGTGTGGGCGGCGGTGATCACTTAACACCAGGTGACCCGTACTCTCGTTTGTACTTCTATTCCATAAAAAAAAAAAGTTTACGCATACTGCTTTTTGGATACAGATTAGCTGCGAAAATTATGATGACAGAAGAAAGAATTACCTTCTCAGTCTGTCCAATTAAGGTATAATTATTATGATTGTTTTTGGCTACAACTTTTATGCTTTTCCATATTTGAGAAGACTTAAATACGATCCCAAGGTCTAGATATATATTGAGTATCTGTTTAGACATGAGTTAAGGATTGGTTGGTTATTCATAATAGTCTGCTAACTTAAAGCATTGCTAATTCTCACTGTGCCTTCTTCTATTGACCTAAGTCAGAATGAGAAAAAACACTCCTAAGCGGCTGTTTAAAGTTAGCGGACCATTATGAATAAAGAGATTAAACTGTAAGGCGGCTTTTATTATTTAGGATACTTGCTAATTCTCACTCTGTCTTCTTCTATTGACCTAAGTCAGAATGAGAAAAAACACTCCTAAGCGGCTGTTTAAAGTTAGCGGACCATTATGGATATGGATATGGATTATAGGATACCTGTGAAACTAAGGCTGGGTTGAATTATATTAGCTGTTATAGTTACGGTTTAAGTAAAATTTAAAGTTAACAGAAACGCTGACTTAAACACTGACTGCGGGATGTGTTAAAAATCATGTCAATATCGAATATTTATTTAAAACTAGTTGACCCAGCAAACGTTGTATTGCCATATAAAGTAATAAGAAAATTAATAATTCTAATTTTTGGGGTATAAAAAATAGATGCCGACCGATTCTCAGACTATTTAATATTCAGGTTATGTATTGTTATTTTATAATTATCTAGGCTAATCATTTACGGGTGTGCAAAATGGATGTCATCGGGAAACAGCTGCTATATTTCTGAATGATGGCCAAGAAGTGCTTAGAATCATTTAGAAAGAACGATATATAAAATCTATTTATTTATTTTAAATTATTCTTTCAATATGATTTCTGAACGACGGGGGACACATTAATGAAAATCAAAATTGTTGTTTTTGTTAAATTCCGAGTATTATCATATTCATATTCAACCTTTTAAACCTTCTCTGGACTTCCACAAATAATTCAAGAGTAAAATTAGCCAAATCGGTGCAGCCGTTCTCGAGTTTTAGCGAGACTAACGAACAGCAATTCATTTTTATAAATTTAGATAGACTTTTGACAGGTCGCTATTTAGCTATTTCACATTATAGCTTTAACCGGCGAAAATTGGACGGCGACGGTTAATAGTTATAACGTCTTCTAAAAATTTTCAATAAGCGCAACTAATTTTTGTTTATCCAGTACTTTAACATGATTGTTATTGTTAAAGTCTTTTGGTGAAACCCAGCCTTATCGGCGTGATATAATTTTCAAACAGTTTAAACTATTTAAATTAGCTTTCATCATAATTATTTGAAGTCCGTGAGATAAGAGATTTTTCCTTTGTTCCGAAGATGTTCATTGAAACGTATCTGTATTGAGAGATTTCAACAAGAATCTAGATTAGACGAGACTTTATAGTAGGGTTGTTCATGTACGTCATTAGTTATCTAATAAATTCCATTTATTAAACGTATGGCACAAAGAAAATACTACGCCAATTATATTAAATTATTTATACAACTACCTATTTATTTTATAATTTTCCCTTTGTTAAGTTTTCCTTTATGTCCGTCTTTACGTAGGTACGATACGTCACTCGAACGGTGGGATTCAAGTCCTGCATAGTTCATAAAATTTTGTTTTCAAATTTTATTTGTGTAAGTTTTCCTTTGTGGAGGTTTTACTGAAATATAATTACACCACCAAAACCTTTATTACACGCTGGAAACAGAGGTTTCAAGTGTTACATTTTCTCGGCTCCGATTAAAAAAAATGGCAGTTGAAAAGACTGCCGATGGAAGTGAAAACTCAGAACTTTTAGTATTAAAAATTGAAATTTCAAATGTTCTTAAGTTTTATAAATATTTTCAATAATTTATTAGTAAAAACAAAATCTCTTTTTCAACAATTCACAATATATACACATTGAATTTTTCCCTAAATCCATTTAATTTCACTCATAAGATATACACAGCACTAATGTTTCACAAAACCACAGCTGTATAGCTACAGATATTAATTATTAACTTCCGTTCAGCCATTTCAGAGATTAGTCGAAAAAGTGGTACAGACAGAAAACAAATTTGGAAATTAAATTTATACATTTATTTAAAAAGCAGCCAAGTGCGAATAACTTAATATAAAAGTTCTTTTCTTCTCTTGTCTCTCGCGCAAACAATTCAGTTTAGAAAAAATTGATGTTAGAAACTTCACTATCATTTTCAAAGACCTCTCCATAGATACGTATGGACAGGTACCCACACGTATGAGTTTGATGAAAAATGAATTTTTGAATTTCAATTCTAAGTATGGAGAACCCCAAAAATTTTTGTTTTTTTTTTCTATATTCGTGTAGAAATCTTAATGCGGTTCACAGAATACGTCTAGTTACCAAGTTTCAATAGTACGAGTATAGTTCTAATTCCGGAAAGAAGTGACTCTGACATACGGTCGGACAGACAGACCAGTGGGAGGCTTCTTTGCACGGGAGGCCGGCTAGGTTATGGGTACCACAACGGCGCCTATTTCTGCCGTGAAGCAGTAATGTGTAAACATTACTGTGTTTCGGTCTGAAGGGTGCCGTAGCTAGTGAAATTACTGGGAAAATGAGACTTAACATCTTATGTCTCAAGGTGACGAGCGCAATTATAGTGCCGCTCAGAATTTTTGGGTTTCCCAAGAATCCTGAGCGTCACTGCATTGTAATGGGTAGAACGTATCAGTTAACATCATCTGAACGTCCTGCTCGTCTCGTCCCTTATTTTCATTCAAAAAAAGACATGACGAATCTATAAGGGTTCCGTTTTTTGCCATTTAGTTAAAACCCTAAAAGTAAGTGTTTCGTTTACCAATATGGGAAAATCATAAAGATAATATAAGTGATAATATATTAGGTGAATTCCAAGTATATTCCAGTTCAGCTTTTTGTAAATTATATAGCAGCCCTACTCGATACTCTACGTATAAAGGTAATCCTTCTCGTAGGGAGTGTAATCGAAATTAAACTGATATGCGAGATTGAATTTGTACATTTTAATTAAACCAAACAAGGTCCCTTAATTGAATTGTCAATAATATTTAAACAATTGAATATTTTCTTCAAAATAAACTTAAATATGCTTTGCCCTCTACTATTTGACTTATTTAAATATTAAAATTAAATTAATAGCTTTAAGGGTAAATGTATACACTTTTATAATAAAGTTCCATCCACTATTCAGGCATCATGTATAAATAAATTTAAATGTTTTATTAAAAATTGGCTCTGTCGTAAATCCTATTACTCCACAGCTGAATATCTAAGTGATCGGACAGCCTGGGACTATGATTATGATTATTTTATAATTATAGCAATGACAGTACAATATTGTTTATTTTTATTAAAAGAGGGCAAGAAAAGAATGCTGGGAGAGATTCTTGCGCCGCATCTTCTCTCTCAGAGCGCCATTTGTTTCCGAAGCGGTAGTGGTATTTAATATATTAGAAATAACATGAAAAACGATTATAAAGGAATCAATTTTGAGAAAATAAACGCCTTTTATGCCTTTTATTATAAACTAGTAGATTTTTATTACTTTAGAACGAACTCTCAAAAAATATTTTATATTTTATAATTCGGCTTTCCATTTTTTTCACTCTATAAACTGTATCAAATTAGCTAAGAAACCATGTATTATTATAACATCTGTGGTTTTATATTTTATAATCGTCTTTATTCTGTTTAATTGGATAGTTTACTATGGGATATGAGGCGGTAGTTATCCACTGACTTACGAACTGTTTATATAAGAGATTTACGCTTTCAATTAGCTATCCATCCAGCGGTGGATTTACAATAGGGGCAGTTGGGGCAAGTGCCCAGGGCGGCAAATTTTTAAGGGCGACAAAAATTTGAAAGTGAAAAAAATTTTTTTTAGTCTTATCAAGATTGCTCAATATACTTAATTAATTCTTGAGTTAATTAATAATTTTTTGTTTAATTGATAATTCAAGAAATTCAATTTATCCATTATTTGTAAATTCATGTTTATAGAATATAAAGGTAACATATAATAAAGTTTCTGCAATAAATTAGTTATTTTAGTTTTCAAAAGTAAAATATATAAACTATAAGTTTAAGTAAAATTCCAGTATTTGGGGCGGATTTTTTTCCGAAGCCCAGGGGCGGCATTAAGTTTAAATCCGGCCCTGTATCTATCATAAGTTTAACTTACTAGAGACTATCTAACCTATATCGGACGCAACTATGGATAGACATGATTTGTCATTAAACGGTGACAGCAATTTATCCGTAACTAGAGATACGTTATTGAACGGCCGTAAGTCACTGCCTTTTGTAGATAGAGATTTCTTAAGCGGCTCGATGTCGGCGTGTCGTTTAGGATAGGACGTTTCTTATAAAATTGGCCAAAACTTGCAGATTAAGGCTAGCCGAGGGCCAGTCTTCAGCTCTTTGAAAGTCCTTTAACTTCCAGCCTAGTTTGGATAGTTCTATTAATAGGTATAGTATTATGAATGGTTTTAAATAGGTGTCCAAATTTTCAAGTAAATCAAAAGTCGTAAAGGTAACTAAATACATACATAGATACAGTTTAAGCTTATATTGAGCATAATATCTATATATATAAAAATGAATTGCTGTTCGTTAGTCTCGCTAAAACTCGAGAACGGCTGGACCTATTTGGCAAATTTAGGTCTTGAATTATTTGTGGAAGTCCAGAGAATGTTTAAAAGGTGAATAAATATGAAAATGTTCGGAATTAAAAAAAAGCAACAAGTTTTTTTTCCTTTGATGTGTCCCCCGTCATTCAGAAATCAAATTGAAAGAATAGTTTAAAATGAATAACTAATTAGAATCTTTGTATCTGTCTAACTTTATCAGGAATTAAAAAAACAAACTTAATTTTAGCTACCTACAGTTGATAGATTAACTACAGTTGATGATGATACTATGATGGTAATACAACGTTTGCTGGGTCAGCTAGTATAAGATAAGTGACTTATGGGACCCAGTTCTCTGTGAACGTCTAGACGTTGTGTCGAGATGTCGCTTCATTGTGTGTCTTCTACCGCATTAATCACGGAGAGTGTTCCGAAGATCTGTTTCACCTGATTCCTGCCGCCGAATTCCACCTTCGCATGACGCACCACAAATAATGATATCACCCCTACCATCTGGATGTAGGCGATCCTCTACAGTGCGCTTTTCAAAGAGCTTTCTTCCACGTACTACAAAGCTGTGGAATGAACTTCCTTGTGCGGTGTTTCCGGGACGATTCGACATGAGTACCTTTAAAACAAGCGCTTACAACTTCCTTAAAGGATGGCAACGCTCCTATGATTCCTCTGGCGTTGCAAGATACACCAGGTGACCCGTACGCTCGTTTGTACTCCTTTTGCCATAAAAAAAGGAAATATGATGTCATAACAAACAATATAAAATTTATATTAGTGTATTAAAAGCCGTTCTATCGCTGCATTTTATTTGTTCCACACTTTACAAAGTTCCACGTCCGATAAGTTTCGCTTGAAGAGTTTCGAGACTTTTTATTTGTTCCGTAAGAGCACTTACATAAATCCAGTACTTGTTTTGTGCACTTTGATTTACGAGCGTGTTTGCAAGACAAAGAACAGCTTTGGATTAGATAAATCGTGTTATACTTTATTCGTTGATAAACAAGTTTACAATCACGACCAAGTATGGTATTCGAGCGGCGATATTAGGCGTGGGGCGTCGAGGTCGTCTACTGCGAAATCGAAAGTAAACTTCTGGTATGAGCTATTGAATAGTGCGTTTGATTGGTATTATTTAATAAACCTATATAAAAACGGTGTATGCCAGCTGTGGTACCACAAATATAAACTTCAAAAAGGCCAGGTTAACAATAAATCAAATCAAATCAAAATCAGTTTATTCACGTAGGTCACGGAAATAACACTTATGAATGTCAAAAAAAAATATATATTTTTCTTATTGAATCTACCGCTACTCATTGCCACTCTTTTATATCAAGATTTACATTTAAATTATATATATAGTATAGGTACATCGATTTACAAATCATTTCAAATTACAATATAATATGTAAAATGTAAAATGATGCAACAGACACACTCAAACGTCAAATAGTCAATGTCTTACACGAGTAAGTCAAAAAAGTAAATGTAAATTAATACAAAAGTTATTGAGTAAAGTAGCTGCATCATCCACACACACCATAAATAAATAAATAAATAATATGAATACAAATAGTTTTATGTTCTATACTCATAGAGTAACAACTCTTCCAATAAATACTTATTTTGGCCATAAATGCTGTTACAATTAAAAATAAACTTAATATTATATTTGAATTTAGAATCTGTCATTTTTTATGATTGTTCATTGAGTTCTCTCATTTTGGCGCTCATACATTGTACAATATTATGCGATATGAATGGAGTGACGTCATAAGGAATACCGATTCCTTGTGATTGCATTACACAAAGTAGGTATGGAGAGAAATGCAATTTTTAAAACTCTCTATACGCTTGGTATTCGTAAAATGTTTGTGTACCGGTAGTATAGTATAGGTACAACGAGACCTCCTCTGTTTGTGACAAAAAAGGTCTGGCTGTCTACGTAGCTTTCGTACGAAAAAGGTTCGAAGAAATCCTGTCCGAAAGCAAAAGATTTTATCTCGGGAGATGAAGATGGCACCTAGAACCATGTCGCGTATTTTAAAGATGACTTAGGACTTGCAGCATATAAGAGACATACTGGTCATTTCTGACCTGATAATTTAAAAAAGATTATATTTTTTTTCGTTGTTTCAGTATTTATGGTAAGACTTGGTATAATAGCAATTGTGTATCAAATACTCTGATATCTTTTGCTCTGACTGCGCTCCCTTAGTTCCGAGTGTGATAAGTTAGCCTCATTCAATTCCCAGAAAATTAAGTTTTCAACCCGCATAATGAAATTTTTACTTTTAAAATTGACGCACTTTCATTCAAATTATCTAGGCTCAAACTGCGAATATCATGGGTGTTTGTGAACGATATATATTTAATAAAAATTACATTCGTTAATTTATTAATGCTTCAATAACATACTTTTGCAACTACTGGGGTTCGACCTCGGGACACATAGCTTAGAACCGGTCATTAATAACAACTGGGTCAAAAGGTCATGATTCATATTAATTTAATACGGTTTAAAGATACACTTCGTAACTTATTTCAAATGTTCCATCTTATGTACACGTAAGGAACATCACCTAGCCTATAACAGTGACAATATCATATTAATCACAAAACGACTAATGGGATAGCTAACTGCTATACAACTACGATCCTAAATGAAATGTCTCAGAGGACATGCAGTAACTAAACCCGTTAAAGCAGACACGTATACCATTCAAAAACTCATTCCTGTCTTTTCCAGCAAGGAAAACATAAAAATTAATTTATCAACCGTTTAAAAATTAAAACTCCAATTTTCCGAGTTAATTCAATGAATAGAAGTCCCTAATGTGAGGTATTAAAGCGAGCGAGAGCAAACGGTTTTGTAAATAATAAAAGTTCCATACGTGGGCTTTTATCAGATCTAAAGTATTTACCACAAACAACTTCGGAGTGCGGCGGCCATTTTAAGCACTCGTTCTAAATCGAAATGGCGAGAGAATTTCAATATCTCCAAGGACTTGAGTTATGCTTGAGATCTGCGCAAAAAGTACAAAATAAGATATTTCATATTGAATTGAGAGGCTTCGTCACGTACAAGGAAACGTATAAAAGTTTGTTGGCGAGTGTTTTGTAAGACATCTGCGTATGTTTCGAAGTTACTTGAAGAGAAACTTTTACGTTGTTTAAATATAGACCGCAAAACAGAACTTGCAAAATTGTATAAATAAATTTACGAAAAAGTTGATTGAGTTTTTAATAATTTGTTTTCGTTTCGACCAAAGGAATAAGAATATTGTTTTATTCTTTTAAAATGGTTCAAACAGCTCACAGCTGAAAACAAGCAATCTTAGATAATTTATACGTCTAGATAGTCTCTTGCTGTTAGAGAACCGATAAAAACAGGCCACGAATATTAGTTTAGTGTGCGTGACAAGCTACGTCTTACACTCACGATTTGTATGACACTTTGTTTTAGTGTGCGTGAATTGTTTGAGGTTAGTTCTAAAGTCTATTTTTTTCGACGTTTTCGCAACTTTCATTGTCTATCTAGACATATAACGGCCGTTTTCAATAACGTATCTCTATTTACGGATACATTGCTGTCACCGTTTAGTGACAAGATCTTATCTATCCATAGTTATGTCCAATATAGTTATAGTCCAATGCTTTATTTCGATAGGTTATTGAAATGTAAGTAAGCGTAAAAGGATAGATTTGTCTATCTCTAGTAAATTAAACTAAGGATAGATAGGTTATTGAAAGCGGCCGTAAACGATCTAACGGTTTAAAAATATGAATGATGCCTTCTACACAGTCGCTATCAGAAATTTTAATGTTACTTCGTTTTTTTTTATTTCTAGTTATATTTTTGATAACTACCCTCCAATAAACGAATACAGTAATCAAGTATGTCACATTATAATATTACGATTAGAGTAAAGAAAGCAATTTATGTTTAAAATGTAAGAGTTTTTCTGCAATTAAATTTTAATAGGCGCCTGTAACAATTAAGCCTGTAAGTTAGTTAAGGCGACACTAAATGCTGGCGACCTTGAGCGATATGAGTTCACGGCTCCTATCTAACAAAGCCAATATTTTAAAAATTCTTGCGTCAAAAATGTAATATTTTAACATACGCAAACAGTTAAATTGCTTACAATCCTCATTATTGATTACTAATCTGAATAAATGTACCTACACAAAAAAAGTAAAAGCTATAAGAACAACTTTTATGAAAGTAGTATGCTAAACAAATGCATCATGCCGAGAAAAAACTTGTTTAACTGCAAAGAAAACTGGTAGTTCATAATAGTTCTGGAGTGTTTACTTTAACCAACAGCAAGCATAAGCAACCTACAAGTAAGACTTAAGGGTATGTGTAACAGGATAAAGTAGTGTTTATAGCTCCAAATGCTATATTTTCAACACAAAACTTGTCTAAAAACACCTCTTGTTTGCGTGTTTTCTGTTTAACCATCGCCTTAACCATTTAAGGTAATCTACATAAGTGTTTCACTTATGTTTGATTTAAGTGTGTTTAATATGAATAAAGAATTTATAAAATCAATCATTGTTACTTCGTTTGCATATTATTCAAAAGCCGTTCGTATGATGATTATCTCTAAATACATTATGAAATTAATAAACTACATATTATATACATTACTAGCTGACCCAGCAAACGTTGTATTGCCGATATCAAAATCGCGATACAAAAGTAACTGTTGATCGTAGATGTGTGAAAATTTGAAGTTGATGAATCTTTAAATGTTGACTCATAATCAAACAAATTTAAAAAAAATGTCAAAAAAAAATCATGTGGACCACCCTTAACATTTAGGGGGATGAAAAATAGATGTTGTCCGATTCTCAGACCTACCCAATATGGACTCAAAATTTCATGAGAATCGGTCAAGCCGTTTCGAAGGAGTTTAACTACAAACACCGCGACATGAGAATTTTATGTATTAGATAATCCGCAGTCATGTCACACAATCCACATAAAGTATAGTTTATATTTGAAATATAAAATGTTGTTTTGCAAATATTTCTCGGCGAAGTCAACTACATATTTGTGTTCGATGCAGCGTACACAGTCGTCTCTACAGACTATCCTTATTCCTCACATACAAAAGAGATAAAACTTTTGTATTCTGATATTCTTCCAACGCATAAAACATGGTAATGTAATGAAATTGAATTGTATTTAGAAAGAAAATACGAATAAGATACCAGTGGGAGGTTCCTTTACACAGGATGTCGGCTAGATTATGGGTACCACAACGGCGCCTATTTCTGCCGTGAAGCAGTAATGTGTAAGCGTTTTTGTGTTTCGGTCTTAATGGTGCCGTAGCTAGTGAAATTACTGGACAAATGAGATTTAACATCTTATGTCTCAAGGTGACGAGCGCGGTTGACTACAACCGCTCAGAGTTTTTGGATTTTTCAACAATCCTGAGCGGCAATGCATTGTAATGGGCAGGGCGTTTCAATTACCATCTACCAAACTTCCTGCTCGTCTCGTGCCTTATTTTCATTAAAAAAAATATGGTTACCACAACGGCGTCTATTTTTGCTGGAAGCAGTAATCTGTAAGCATTATTATGTTTTGGTCTGAAGAGCGCCGTACCTAGTGAAATTAATGGGCAAATGATATTTAACATATTGTCTCTCAAGATGACGAGCGCAATTGTAGTACCGCTCCGAATTTTAGTGTTTTTCTAGAATCCTGAGCGGCACTGCATTGTAATGGGCAGGGCGTATCAATAACCATCAACTGAACGTCCTGCTCGTCTCGTTCCTTATCTTCATTTCAAAAATAATCGTATTGAATCATACACTACTAGTTTTTGCCACAGAACGGTGCATTACGTGTGTAACCGAGTTAACCAGTGACAAATTAAGATATGATCTCAAATATCTTTATTTCGTTATGTTGCAATTCTATTGAGTTAACGAAAGATAAAAAACCAATCTATTAGAATACTGTAGATCATTATTTCGCAAAATCATAACCAACTGGTTTGACATTGTCCTTGAAGCTTAGAACCGTAACAGTAGTTCGTTAAGCATAGTGAGTGCTGAGATAAAATAATTGTTTACGTAATGTGAAAAATGATTTTATATCTGCAATAAGTTTATTGTTTATTTCAATAATTTTTTAGATTCTGGTTGGCTCTATCTCGCAAATAAGAAAAGGGCAACGCATATCTTTTTTTACCAGTTACCAGTTATTTACCAGTGGGAGGAGAGAGTGGGAGGCTCCTTTGCACTGGATGCCGGCTAGTAATGTGTAAGCATTACAGTGTTTCGGTCTGAAGGGTGCCGTAGCTAGTGAATTGATTGGGCAAATGTGACTTAACCTCTTATATCTCAAGGTGACTAGCGCAATTGTAGTGCCGCTCATAATTTTTGGGTTTTTCGAGAATCCTGAGCGGCACTGCATTGTAATGGGCAGGGCGTATCAATTACCATCAACTGGAACGTCCTGTTCGTCTCGTCCCTTATTATCATATAAATAAATACTTGAGCGATCCATAATTTAGCAAGACAATACGAATACACTTGCTTAACCTGAAAGAATATACCTTAGGCAACATTATTAGTGTTACAACACCACTCTGAGCAATTATAAAATTTTGAAACTACCGTCAATTTCAAAATGTATTCACCCATTGTTTTAGAGTAACAGTTTGTTGAGAACATAGTCGTTTACATATTCCACAACATTGTGCCTTGCATGATAATGATCTGGAACCGACGAAACTGTGGAATCACAAATAACTTTGCACCGTGTTCTGTTATTTCTATCATGTTGTACATTACTTTTGTCTTCCCTTGTAATACATTTAGGAAAATGTAATATACTTTCACGAAAATCGTCACCTTTTTACTCTTAATGGTGATTTTTATTATCATAACACTAGAAATAGGGGATTGCTTGTACTAATTGTAATAGGCTTCATAAGATACATAATAGCTTTAAGGGTCAAAGTCAAAGTCAAAATATCTTTATTCATTGAAATCATATTTTAGCATTTTGAATCGTCAATTTAAGGTTTCTTATATAATAAGAACAATAATATTGTAAAAATAATACATATATTTATAGTCTAGAACATTATAATACATATTTTGTTATATTAAAACACTTTAGAGCATGTTCATTCCCAAGCATTTTTATCATCTAAGTAATCCGTTATTTTATAGTAAGCTTTTGTATAAAGTTTCCGTTTAATTGAATTTTTAAATTTGTTTTCTGTCAGATTAAGCATGAAATGTTTAAATGTATACACTTTTATAAAAAAGTCCCAGCCACTGTTCAGGCATTATCTATAAAAAAAATTAAATGTTTTATTAAAAAATGGCTCTGTCGTCAATCCTACTACAGCACAACTGAATGTCTAAGTGAACGGACAGCCTGGGACTAGATTATGATTATTTTATAGCAATAGTAACGACAGTACAATATTGTATATTTTTATTAAAAATAGTGCAAAAAAAGAATGCTGGGAGAGTTTCTTGCGCCGCTTCTACTCTCTCAGAACCCCATTTGTTTGCGAAGCGGTAGTAGTATCTAGTATATTAGGAATGACATCAAAAAGAATTCTAAAGGAATTAATTTTGAGAAAATAAATGCCTTTTATGCCTTGTAATGTATATATGGTTAGAACAGCTAAGGATTGTTGTCTTTAATAATTATTAAAATATAATTTATTATATTGTTCACTTCTTGCAAGCTATTGAGATATTATTAGTAACTTAGTATTCTTAACACGCTTTTTATTAGCTTTGTATTATGTTTACGTGTAACCGACTCATTTGGGCGCGATTTTGATCCACTTTGAGCAGTCAAATTTCGAAGTCTTGTTGATGATGACAATACATTAATTTGATAAAATTATTCCATTTTTCAATTTGCGAAATATGATTTTTGTTAATTTATCTCATTTTCTTCTATCGTCGATAAGACATAAATTGATGTTAATTTTAAATTTCAACAATTATCTTTGTAACCAAAGCGTGCGTTTTTTAATTTTTAATCTATTTTTCTTCAATTCTACTCCTGTCAATAATGATTTTTGAATGGCACGTTCCGTGCATCTGCCAGTTCCAGATCTTCTTGAGTTCACTATTTTGGTAGGATTTCTTGCATATTGAACTATGTTAAAATGTTTTTATTTTAATTTAATTAGGTAAAGAAAATGTAAAAGTTTGTACGAGTAATAAACACGAGATAAAAATATACGTGGTTAGATACTTTGTGGGAGGCTCCTTTCCACAGGATGCCGGCTAGATTATGGGTACCACAACGGCGCCTTATACTGCCATGAAGCAGTAATGTGTAAACATTACTGTGTTTCGGTCTGAAGGGCGCCGTAGCTAGCTAAATTACTGGGAAAATGAGATTTAACATTTTATGTCTCAAGGTGAAGAGCGCAATTGTAGTGCCACTCAGAATTTTTGGGTTTATCAAGAATCTATAGCGGCACTGCATTGTAATGGGCAGGGTGTATGAATTTTCATCAGCTGTCATTATTTTCATAAAAAACAATGCTAAAGTGAGACTTTACTTTTTTCTTTCTTCTTCTCATATAAAAGATTCAATTCAGTTCGTAGCATATTTAATAACTGTATTTATGTATGACGTTTACGTATATCTATCATTGTTACCATAACCCATATCGGAATGTGAAAAAAACAAAACAAGTTTGAAAGTAAATAAACGCTATTGGCGTCTACATTAGAAATCTGAGAAATGACTTTCTCACACATAGTGCGTGGTGTTGAGAGTGTTTTTGTTTTGTAAGCTGCGGTAATAACTGCTTAGAGTAGCCTTGTTACCATTCGTTTTCCATTTCTTGTCTCTAAGGTCGAGACAATATTGCGACACTCCTAAGAATGTAATGACCGAATCGGTTTTTTAAACGTTTATGTGTGAATTGTAAGTATTGCAAATACACCGACGTTTAAATGAATAGCGTATTTAATTTTAAGATTATATTTAATGCGAACAATGTCGCGAACTAGTAATAAATAGAAATTTTACAGTTATTTTTAATTATCAATATCTCTACTTTGAAAAAAATTCGTGATGTGAATGATTGCGAAACTGAAGTGGCAGTAGGCAGGGCACATAGTTCGAAGGACAGATGGCCGTTGGGGCAGTAAAGTACTCGAATGGCGACCACGTACGGGAAGACGCAGTGTTGGTAGGCCCCCTAGACAAGATGGACCGACGAACTGGTCAAAAGGCCGAAGGGCAGCGTTGTTGAAATCTTTAGGGGAGGCCTTTGTCCAGCAGTGGACGTCTTCCGGCTGATGATGATGATCTCTACTTTATTATAAGACGGTACCATAACGGCCCCTTTTCTGCCTTCCAGCTGTATTGTGCAAGTAACAAGCAAGTAAAGTGTAAGTTCTTTTTCTTTTTATCTTCTTCTAATATTAGTTTTCTTATAAAAGATAAAATTGACTTTGAATAGCAAAATACATTTTGTGCGGCTGATATGATTACGTAAATAATTACTTCAGTAATTGTGCTACAATTAATTATATTTTGCTCTTAAAATCAGTGACCCCTTGCGCTCATTATGTATCTATGGACACAACTATAACTGAGTGGACTCCAGTTTTGGAAGACTACTGCCACATTAAGTATTGCTTTTTAGTTCTCTTTTGTATTACGTAAGGTAAGAATTTAGATTAAGCATATATTTTGTTCTCATTAACTACATTGTGTGAATGTGTCAGTGTTTCTTCCAAAATAAATTCATTTTCATTACTTTTTCAATTGTTAAGTCTTAATAGCCGACCTGTATAGCCGAGTGGTTAGCGATCCTACCTACTAAGCTAGATGTCCCGGTTCGAATCCCGGTAGGTGCAAGCATTTATATGATGAATATGGATGTTTGTTTCCGAATCATGGATGTTTAAATGCATTTATGCTTAAGTTTGTATATTGTATTAAATATATCATTGTCTTGTAACCCATAACACAGCCTATATATGCTTAATTTGGGGCAAGATAATTTGTATAAAAAGTGTGTCAATATTATTATAAATAGAGAAATTGATAGTTAAAAGAGTTCTTTCTGTAAATTCAAATTCAAATATTTTTATTCAATATAGGATGTGACATCACTTATTGGAAGTCAAAAACTACCACCCATTCCAAAACGAATGCCTCATACATACCTGAGAAGAATGGGCGCAATAAACTCAGTAATTAAAGAAAGCGTTTGTTTTTAAGTTGAAATTATACGGTAATAGAATCCAAAACAAACAGAGATTTCTCTCATTCATAGTTACAAGCGACAATTAAGAAAACATTTTATTTAAAAATATTTTTCCTTTCAAAACGTTGTTGCAACAGTTCCCATCTAAGCTCGTTAAAATTGCTTTTTCCTGTTACTTTTACTCTAGAAGTTATTGCAAAAACACCTTTGATATTTATATATAGCCTTACTTAATTACACAGCAAAACTTTACTCATAAAATGTTGTTATGAAAACGTGAAGTTATACCAATTAGTTCATTGAAATGTGAATTACTTTTAAATATTGTTAAACACTTCTAGGCGTCGACACTAAAGCGTTGAGGGTTGCATCACTGACGTGTTAATGTAAATTAGTCTTTCTGTCTGTTGCTATGATATATGGCAAGTTGAATGAATGTTTTTTATATTTTTTATTTATTGTTCAAAATATACAAGAAACAAACTACTAAACAATTAAAGCCATCCTCATGGAACTTAAGTGTTTATGTGAGGAATAGCAACTATATTGTATTAAATATATCATTGTCTTGTAACCCATAACACAGGCTATATATGCTTAACTTGGGGCAAGATAATTGTGTAAAACGTGTGTTAATATATTATTATTATTATCATTAATACTGGGGCCATCAATGGAAAATAAAACGCATTTAATCACCACGATCTATTGGTAGTACCACTCACTATTCAGTAAGGTTTTACATAATTAAATGCGCGAGAATCTTCAGCGAATGAATTAAAAAGAAGTCCATTAGGGGATTTCAGTAGATAAATGAGCTTTGCTTTCAAGTGGCTTTTATTACCTTATCTTAAACAGAATGATAGCATTATACCCCGGACAAAAAGACGTCCAGTGTCTTTGAACCTTGGCAAGACATTTTGGAAGCAGGCCAATGTATTTGCGTGAGGCCTCGCGTGGGTAAAACTTAAAATGGATTTCAAAACTTTGGATTACTTTAAGTTGGCAAAATTTATGCGGTACCATTCCAAATTTACCCGCCATGACAAAATTATCTTTATTATAAAAACTAAATCTTAGATGATCGTTTATGGCTATTTGTAAACATTTTGTGTTCATATCTAATACTGACTAATATTATAAATGTAAGTGTGTTTGTTATGCTTTTACCCCGGAGGTACTGAACCGATTTTGATGAAATTTGGTAAAGCGATAGACTAGAGCTTGGGAAACGACTTAGGAATACATTTTATCCCGCGGGATTTGTGAAAAACTTAAACTTACGTTGATGAGTTATAACTATTGGAATAGTTTTAATTATCGGTTTAGTTTGCCATAGCAATCTTTCTCGAACTAAGATGAATCTTACTAATTAATATTATTAATATTCATCTTAGTATTGGCTGTCTACATAAACTGATTTTTATTTTTTAACTATAATTCATAAATATGTTTGTTTATAAATTATATATATGACTTAATAATTAATAACGCTATTTATATAAATAATAATAAAATAAAACTTAAATAATCTAACAAAATTAATTAATTACAAATAGAAAATATCATTAAGATCGCTATCGGCAGGTAAGGTGCCCATGAAGCTGGCAACGTTACCTCTTTGTATAGCCAAACTTATCCTTTGACAGAGGTACGAACCAGATCTTGGGTCACCTGTTAAATCGGTTAGACGTCTGGATAGCTCTTTTACGAGGTTTTGTGCCGATGAACCCCAAGGACCCATCGTCTCCACCCCAAAGGGAACAAATATGTATCCATCACCGAGTGATGCATATTTCCTCCGCTTTAGGTTTTCGGCAGATTCCGCCACTGCACCTCCTAGATGAATGTTGAATATGAGAGGAGGTTATCGTGTCCACACAAGTCGCATCCCACACCAGTGGCTTTCCACGACTCCAAGGAATCAACGTCATGCCATCAGGCCTCTTACCATCATCACGTGAAATTCCATTCGGCTCTAGGATAGCCGGCACGTTAACGGTAGTAAAGGCCCGACGCAAGACGTCGTTTAAGGCGGCATGGCGTGAGAGTCGGCCCGCACTGCGGCAGCAAGATAAGCCATGGTGACCAAGGCTGTCTACATTGCCTCCGCAGCGGCACATATGGGGAACTGTTCTAGAGATGACCAGGCGTAAACCAACTGCGATTGAGAAGCTGGAATTATCGAGAAGTGTCCCTATGTTACTCGAAGGAGTGGCCTGAAGCCAGTACCCTGAATCTCGTTCGCTAACAGCAATAAAACGAGCCTGATCCGAAATATTGTGACTTGATAATAATATCCTTTTGTGAATGATTTTGCACTGTGGCTCATCCCAAAGCTTTTGTGATCGCATGTTTAAAGGGTAATTTTCATTTGGACAGGCAACTTTCCAAGCATTTTAAGCAGTTTCCGCATACACCAGTAGCAGGGACCCTAATGACGGGGAGATAATTTTATCATTTAAAGTGCTGACACTGTGAACAGAAGATAAGAATGCTGGTAAGGATATACTAGATATTTTTCTGATGCCAATTCCACCAAAACGAATGGGCAGAGAAGCCTGGCACCAAGAAATATCAGACAGTGAACAATTTAATATTTTTGATAGTAAATTTCGTAGAGAATCGTCCAAACTTGACAAAAGTATCTCATGATTCCAAAGAGGGCAACATCGGAGAACATAAGTTAGCTTGGGGACAAAAAGACAAAACCGAATTATATGACGCCATGTGGGAATGTATGCATAGTAAGCGGTCTGAATATTGTTCAAATTTTGAATTTTGTTCATCTTAGTTCCATATAATATTAATAATTATTATTATATGAATATAATATGTTGGAAACGGGAGTGGAACTGGAAGCGGACATGACATAATCTTCAATTACAAACCTGCTTATTAGTTTTAAAAACACTTTATCTAGAAAGAAAGAAAGAAAGAAAGAAAATAAGTTAATTCATGACGATATAGTACAATTAAACATAAAACAAAATTGAGAAATATTATTTTCTATACGTCACAAAGTGGTCCCAACTCAGCATATTTGCTGGTTTGAAAACCAGCGCTGGTCTTCCGTTGGGCCATTTGGTGACGTACGCATACGAAGTCGCGGGCATCAGCTAGTAATATTTTTTTTTTATGGAATAGAAGGACAAACGAGCGTACGGGTCACCTGTTGTTAAGTGATCACCGCCGCCCACAATCTCTTGCAACACCAGAGGAATCACAGGAGCGTTGCCGGCCTTTAAGGAAGGTGTACGCGCTTTTTTTGAAGGTACCCATGTCGTATCGTCCCTGAAACACCGCACAAGGAAGCTCATTCCACAGCTGTGGTACCTGGAAGAAAGCTCCTAGAAAGCCGCCGTGCGAAGGTGAGGATGATATCCTAACTTGTTGCGTGTCGTACCTTCAAAAAAAGCGCGTACACCTTCCTTAAAGGCCGGCAACGCTCCTGTGATTCCTCTGGTGTTGCAAGAGAGTATGGGCGGCGGTGATCACTTAACAACAGGTGACCCGTACGCTCGTTTGTCCTCCTATTCAATAAAAAAAAAAGGTGGAATTCGGCGGCAGGAATCAGGTTAAACAGTAGAAGACACACAATGAAGCGACGTCTCTACGCAACGCCAAGTGATCCAGCCGTTCACAGAGCACTGGGTCCCCAACAATTCGAGCTGCTCTGCTTTGCACGTGGTCAAATGGATCGAGCTGATACTGGGGTGCGCCAGACCATAGATGACAGCAATACTCCATGTGTGGCCGGACCTGCGCTTTGTAGAGCGCTAGTATGTGGGCCGGCTTGAAGTATTGCCGTGCTCTATTAATGACGCCCAGTTTCTTTGAAGCCAATTTGGCTTTGCCTTCCAGATGACCACGAAATTGGCAACCGCTCGAGATTTCGAGACCCAGTATTCCGATACTAGGCGCGGCTTTAAGAGAAGTGTTCTCGAAGAGCGGTGATACGACAAATGGGGTTTTATTTGTGGTTAACGCGCAAACTTCAGTCTTCTGGGGGTTAAATTGGACAAGGTTCAATTTTCCCCATTCCGCGAGCTTCTCAAGAGAGGACTCGATAGAAGACACAAGTTTCTCCCGGCATTGGTCGACGATTTTCCGAGAGAGACCTGCATGGCCAGTGTATACGGCATCATCAGTGCTATCGTCTGCATAGCAATGAATGTTGGAGGTGTCCAACATATCATTGATATGCAGAAGAAACAGCGTGGGAGACAGCACACAGCCTTGGGGCACTCCAGCATTCACGGGCTTCGGGTTCGAGCAATATCCGTCGACAACGACCTGTATGCTGCGCCCAGTGAGGAAGCTGGAGGTCCACTTGCACAAGCTCTCGGGAAGCCCAAATGATGGAAGTTTGGAGAGGAGCGCCTTGTGCCATACACGATCAAAGGCCTTCGCTATATCCAGGTTAACTGCCAGGCCTTCCCCCTTGCTTTCAATAGCCGCTGCCCATCTATGTGTTAGGTATACCAGAAGATCACCTGCCGACCGACCATGGCGAAACCCGTATTGTCGGTCGTTGATCAACTGGTGACCCTCTAGATATACCAAGAGCTGACGGCTAAATACGATCTCCATGATTTTGGAGAGCAGGGAAGTAATAGCAATAGGCCTGTAGTTTGCCGGATCCGAACTGTCTCCTTTTTTTGGATCGGATGGACAAGGGCTGACTTCCATGAGTCAGGGACTACGCCTTAAGAATAAGAGTGCCGGAATCAACGCGTTAGCACCGGCGTCAACTCAGGGGCACACGTTCTAAGCACGATTGGAGAAATGCCATCCGTCCCGCTCGACTTCCTGGCGTCCAACGAAAACATAGCTCGCCTAACAGTTTTCTGTCTGAACTGTACTTCAGGCATAGAGCTCTGACACCGCGGGATGGTCGGCGGTGTTTTTCCGTTGTCGTCAAGAGTCGAGTTGGAGGCGAAAAGAGTGCACAAGAGATCGGCTTTCTCTTTTGCCGTATGGGCCAGGGTGTCATTCCTCATGTGCAACGGCGGCATGGATGGCTGGCTGAAGTTACCAAGAGCAGCTTTCGACAACGACCAGAACTTGCGTGTTCCGGTCGGGTAACTGGAAAGCTGCTCGCCGATTTTGACGACGTGTTTTGACTTTGCACGGGCGATTTGCCGCTTAAAAAATCTGGAGGCACGGTTGTATTTCCTCTTAAGAACTGTGCAGTTCGGATCCTTTGTGCCCAGCGCCGCAACCCAAGTTCGATACGCCTGTTTTTTGCAGTCAGATGCTGCTTTAACAGACGCATCGAACCAGGGCTGTGATCTGCCACCGATGGGTACTACAGAGTTTGGTATAAAAATATCCATACCCTGTAGTATCACATCGGCTACTGCAACGGCGCAGGCACTAGGATCATCATCAATATATATGGAAAACATCTACTCAGATAAACACATACACCATTTTCCACTATATACACCATATACCTAGATTTATTATAATATCATTAATAGTGTACCCGTGAAATTACAATGTCACAAAAACCAGGCCGTTAAATTGTTATAAATGCAGTCGATTTACAATCTACCGTTTTATTGTAATATCACATCTTTGACAATATACAAAATGGGCCCTTGTCAGATGATGTGCGAAGAGCATAAAGGGATAATACTGAGGATTATTCATAATGTAGCATTGCGTTACTTAAATTATAGTCACGAAGCAAGATCCACTGTGACTGAGAACACACAGGCCGCGCGTTATATTTATGAGCAAGAAATAATTAATCATATTCCGCGCACATCTGACTCCTTCGGCCCTATTCACTCACAGAAAGTGGCGCACGTAACAAAGAACGGTAACCCGATACGTGAGGTGAAATATGAAGTATTAGATGCCTTATAATAATCTATTGTGAGACCCATTTACCAGCTAATTGGTTCCGATGTTTCGCGACTCGATCGTGCTCGGATGGCGTGCGCCTGGTGAAATCGCGGATCCGTTTTGTATGGCAGTAGTGCGTTACTAAGTATTATTAGAACCAACACAATATCTCGGGGTGATCAAATAATCACGCATTCTTTAAACTATTTAATTATTAAATTATTAAAGCGCAAAAAAAAGAATGCTGGGAGAGTTTCTTGCGCCGCTTCTCCTCTCTCAGAGCGCCATTTGTTTTAGAAGCGGTAGTAATAATAGAAATGATATCGAAAAGATGCAATACCACTAGATCTTCGACGGAGGCCTTTGTCAAGTTGAAGTCTTTCGGTTAATTTTATAATGATATAGGAAGCATTGTTATCACCTTTATGTTCACAGAATGAAATTACACTTAAAAGTACACCGAACTCATAATATTCCCATTGCTTATAAGCACTATCATATACTTTTTGCTCTGTTGTAAGTCTTTTTTATTTTTTTTTTTATGAAAATAAGGGACGAGACGAGCAGGATGTTCAGCTTATAGTTATTGATTCGCCCTGCCCATTACTATGCAGTGCCACTCAGGATATTTGAAAAACCCAATATCTCGGGGTGATCAAATAATCACGCATTCTTTAAACTATTTAATTGCTTACGAAATCCACTTACTGTCATTTCGTAATCGGCAGTTTAACAAATGATTTAAGTAATGCTTTTTTCCTTTCACTACACTAACACAGTTCATTTAACTATAGTTATATTCTGTTTGTATGTATGTAGTATTTTGTCGGGCTTTCGTTCGAGTTCGAGTTCAATTAAACTACTTCTACATCACTTTTCTACCAGTGGGAGGCTCCTTTGCACAGGATGTCGGCGATTAGCATTATATTAGGGTACCACGACGGCGCCTATTTCTGCCGTGAATCAGTAATGTGTAAACATTATTGTGTTTCGGTCTGAAGGGCGCCGTAGGTAGTGAAATTACTGGGCAAATGAGACTTAACATATTATGTCTCACGATGACTAGCGCATTTGTAGAGCCGCTCAGAATTTTTGGGTTTTTCCAGAATCCTGAGTGGCACTGCAGAGTAATGGGCAGGGCGTATCAATTACTATAAGCTGAACATCCTGCTCGTCTCGTCCCTTCTTTTCTTATAAATAAAAGAAAAAAAACTTACAACAGAGCAAAAAATATATGATAGTGCTTATAAGCAAAGGGAGTACTATGAGTTCGGTGTACTTTTAAGTGTAATTTCATTCTGTGAACATTTTAATGGTGATAACAATGCTTCCAGTATCATTATGAAATTAACCAAAAGACTTCAACTTGACAAAGGCCTCCGTCGAAGATCTAGTGGTATTGCATCTTTGTGATATCATTTCTATTATTACTACCGCTTCTAAAACAAATGGCGCTCTGAGAGAGGAGAAGCGAAGCAAGAAACCAAAGAGTATAATAATATGTAGGGAAAAGAGAGCCCTCTCTACACATTATGAGCTGTCTATTTGAAAACTAGCGCCATCTGGAGATCGGCTCCGAAACTATATAAAAGCTCTAAATTATAAAATTCATTATTAATGTTCTGACGCAATTAAATAACTAACTCTACTTTTTAATGTAGGTATTGCAATTTTTTACCATGTTGAAATTGCGCGTAGAGTTAGTTATCTAATTTTGTCACAACATAGAACATAAAGGATAGATTTAGTAGTTTAAATATGCAAAATGGAACATGAGAGCTACATACATGTGCAAACACTAGGCGTAGGCACATAGACACAAATAAAGAAAAGTTGAAAGGTTTCAAAGCGAGTGACAGCTGCCAAAGCTTTCATTTTCGGGCCAACTAACAGATGGCACTACAGTCTTCTGAAAACGTCACTTTAAGGCGTCTATCCCACCCCTGCAAGAAACTCTCCCAGCATTCTTTTTTTTGCGCTCTTTTTAATAAAATATACAATATTGTACACTCATTGTTATTGCTATGAAATAATCTTAATCTAGTCCCAAGCTGTCCGATCATATAGATATTCACCTGTGGAGTAGTAAGATTTACGACACTGTATACACTTTTATAATACAGTCCCAGCCAGGCATTATCAATAAATAAAGTTAAATGTTTTTTAAAAATAAAAAAAATGGCGCTGTCGTAAATCCTACTACTCCACACCTGAATATCGAAGTGATCCGACAGCCTGGGACTCAATTATGATTATTTTATAGCAATAGCATTGATATTACAATATTGTATATCTCATTAGAGCGCAAAAAAAGAATGCTGGATGAGTTTCTTGCACCACTTCAACTCTCACGGAGCGCCATTTGTTTCGGAAGCGGTAGTACTATCTAGTATATTAGAAATGACATCAAAAATAATTCTAATGGAATCAATTTTGAGAAAATAAATGCCTTTTATGCCCCAAACTAGGCATAGCTTATATGTACAAGACAACGATATATTTAATACAATATGCTTACTTAAACATACATACATCCATGACTCGGAAACAAACATCTATATTCATCATATAAATGTTCAAAAAATAACCCTCTTTTTACTAAACCAACAGCATAATTTAAGAAATTCCTTTACATTTTAAACTTAATGTCCATTAAGTTATGAAGACTCAGTTAGTAATGATTACTTTAATCTCCATAAAAATGAAATGGCTGGGAAAGACGGGATCAACTTTTATAGATTCGTACTTTTCATACTAATAACAAAATTTCACTTCGACGAAATTGCTCGGGGCAAATGAGATTTTTAATACACCCACGAGTCTGGCCCGACTTTCCTTCAAAAAATATTTAAAGAGAATAAGCCCTCAATACCTTTACTTATTGTGTGGATGATGCAGAAACTGTACTCAATTACTTTTGTATGAATTTACATTTACTTTTTTTACTTACTCGTGTAAGGCAGCGACTATTTGACGCTTGAGTATTTTTGTTGCATGACTTTTAAAAAAAAATAAGGGATGAGGCGAGCAACACGTTCATCCGATGGTAATAGATACGCCCTGCCAATGGGCACTGCATTGTAATGACAATGCAGTGCAGGATTCTTGAAATACCCAACAATTCTGAGCGAAACTACAATTGCGCTCGTCACCTTGAGACATAAGATGTCAAGTCTCATTTGCCCAGTAATTTCACACAGTAATGCTTACACATGGCTGCTTCGCGGCAGAAATAGGCGCCGTTGTGGTACCTATCATCTGGCCGGCATCACAGGATGCCGATTATTCCATTTGCACATGCAAAGGCTAGGCTATCCCACTTCCAATTATAAATATTTGATCATTTGTTAGGCATGCAGTAAAAATTGGCAACATAATGATGAAAACTGCTAAGGAATATAAATAAATACTCCATCTGTGTCGATGACGTCATCGGAGCTTCGTCGTACAGTGACGGAAACAAAATATATTAAGAAGTTAGTAATGAGCTGTAATGATACCACAGTACCACAAACGCTTTTGTACAACAAAAGTTGCTGGAACTTTTGTTTCATGTGTTCTTATGACATTGAGAAGAGTTAGGAATATACTTTGTATCTTGTTGAGACTTACACAAACGAGAACTTCTATCGACTCTAATTACTTGAAGTTAGCTCTATTGCGGTGCTATAAATATTATATTGTACCAACTTTGTCTAAGCTAATGTTATAAAGAGGAAACAATTGTGTTTTTGTATGTATGTTTGTAATGTTTTCACACAAAAACTACTGGACTGATATCAATAATTCTTCTATTAAAGAAATAAGATTGGCTTGATTATTTACAGAATTTAACAAATTAACAAACAAAAGTAATCACACACCATCCAGTGGGCCCCATCGTGTTTACAGGATTTTTTACGACAATAAGGGACGAGACGAGCAGGATGTTCAGCTGATGGTAATTGATATACCCTGCCCATTACAATGCAGGATTCTTGAAAAACCCAAAAATTCTGAGTGGCACTACAATTGCTCTCGTTACCTTGAGACATAAGATGTTAAGTCTCATTTGCCCAGTAATTTCACTAGCTACGGCACCCTTCAACAATAATACTTACATATTACTGCTTCACGGTAGAAATAGGTGCCGTTGTGGTACCCATAACCTAGCCGGTATCCTATGCAAAGGTGCCTCCCACTGGTATGTTGTGTACGATAAAATGATGTCATTAATTAAACAACAAAATTTAAACGATCTTAGGCTCATCGGATGTTATCGGATCGGGAATAATCACGTCAATTTTCTCCTTTTTCATTTAAAATCAGAAACTTAACATATGAGTAATACTTTGTACTCAGACAAGTGTATATTTAATACTGTCCTTTCATAATATGAATCATTTAAATCCTGTTGCGTTCATTAATGTAACCGGTATGGTGACGATATTCAAGTTCGACGCATTAAAAGACTGAGAATGATCGATATTTTTGCAAGTAACTACTAACTACGCATTAATGAGTATTGTTTTAAGTCGCCTCGTGAATATGACGTTTGAAACAAGACTGATACAAAATGCGAAATTTCACCCGAATCATGTTGACGTCTGGATGTCTACGACCGCGCTTTTTGCGAGAAACTTCTGACTTGATAGCCATTTTGTGGAATCTATTACTAGCTGTAGTTTTCCCAAACCTATACGACTTTGGAAGCAAGCTAAGAGTATACTTACCAACATAATAGCCTCTACACATGATCGGATTTGGTACGGCCAACCCATTGGACGCTGTCTTTTTTTATTATGAAAATAAGACACGGGATGGGCAAGACGTTCAGTTATTGATAACCCCTGCCCATTAAAATGCAGTGCCGCTTAGGTTTCTTGAAAACCACAAAAATCTGAGTGGCACTAATACTGCGCTGCCTTGAGACTTAAGATGTTAAGTCTCATTTGCCCAATAATTTCATTGGCTACGGTGCCCTTCAGACCGAAACACAAAAATGCTTACACATTACTGCTTCACGGAAGAAATAGGCGCCCTTGTGGTAAAATCTAGCCCGAATTAAATAATTTTATTACCGTCCGGATCGTACCACCCCTGACCAATTGGTGCGAGGTATCCACAGGACCGTCCGATGGTTCAGCCGTACCAAATCCAACCATGTGCTTATGCTATAAGGGCAGGTATCTCTTAACCCCTGGTGTTGCGATTATCCATTAGCAAGGTTGCTTTACCACTCTTCATCATGAAAAAAATGCAACTCAACATCATAACAGATACTGCCGCTGTGAATGTTTTAAACACTGACAATTTTAAATGTTTATGACTCATAAAACCGTCTTCGCTTAAAACCCAACAGTTAGTAAAGTTGTTAAAGTTCGTTCTAAATAGATATAGCTGTAAGTACGCAGGCGGATCAAATCCAACGACCTCGAGCGAGACCTTCTGAGTCATATAATACAAACTTCTACCCACAAATAGTCTGTTATAGACATTTTCTTTGAATAAACATAGAGCTTAACTTCGTGAAAAAACTTTCGCGTAGGATGTGCAAGGAAAATGAAAAACTTAATAAGTCTAACGCGATCTTACATCCGCTTCTCAGTAAAATTTCATTTTATGAGTGAATTCTAAAAGGATGGTATTCTCAGCAAATATTTTTATCATAACTTTTAAAGTTAGTTGTTAAAAGTTATAACTTGCTTTGATCTCTAGTTTGAAAACATTATCGCTGTGTACAGAAAAGTTACGTTCAGAGATAAGATATATTTTCAATTTAAATTTAAAATGGAAATTAAATAGGTATAAAGGTATAAATCTATAAACTAACGGACGATTTCAATAACATACCTCTAGTTACGGATACATTGCTGTCACCGTTTAATGACAAGATCTTATCTATCCATAGTTATGTCCAATATTGTTATAGTCCAGCCCAATAGTTTATAGTCCAATGCTTTATGTCGATAGGTTATTGAAATGTAAGTAAGCGTAAAAGGATAGATTTGTCTACCTCTAATAAGTTTAACTAAGGATAGATAGGTTATTGAAAACGGCCGTTAGATAATTTATACCTCTAGATAGAGCCTCTTGCTTTTAGACAACCGATAAAAGCATGCCAGGAATATTACGTTAGTGTGCGCGGCAAGCTACGTCTTACACTCGCGATTTGTATGACACTTTGTGTTAGTGTGCGTGAATTGCTGAAAATAGAGCTTAGTTCTAAAGTTTATTTTTTTCAACGATTTCACAGCAGTCATAGTTTATCTAGATGTATAAATCATCTCAGTCTATAAATAGTACATATTCCACCATTTGCGCAGATTTGCTAGATAAGCCAATCAGTTGTCTATGTGACTAGAATTTCTGATAGGTGACAGCATTGAATTACGTCAGTCAAATTTGAGAGATGCTTACTAGCGAAGCTGAAAATCAAAGCAACTTAAAGAGATCAAACAGAATCCAATATCTTGATGTGATAATAATGATGTGTCTGTCTGATTGTCCATTAAATGGTTTCTCTATGGTGAAACATACAAAGATATTTAATATAATTTGTGGTATCAATAGGAGAAAATTAAATTTAAAAGTTATTTGGCTCGAGCTTCCAACAAATGACGAGGTTTCGGGTAATATAATAGTATTCCTCCCATTTTTTCCTTGTTTAATTGAGTGAGTTGACAATATTATAAATATTTTAGATAACACATCTATCTATATACATAAAAGAGAATGTATATTTGTATGTTCCCTAATAACTCCTAAACTATTCGACCGATCCCAATGAAATCTTTTGTAATAAATTCGTTGAAGCTCAAGGAAGGTTTACATATATTATAATTTATATGGCAAAACAACGTTTGCCAGGTCAGCTAGTAATATTTTTTTTATTGTACATTTATAAATGATTAATTGTTTACATACTTGTATATAATATACCTATTACGTTTTATTGATTTGATTTAGAGAGATAGGTTAGTTTTTATTTCGATTTGGAATCCATAATTATTTTTATTTCCAATATTTGTTTTGTATGGACATATTTTCTATGTGAGAATTTATTGACGCGCGGTTTGACAGTTGTGCTGTGAAACAATTTCATTATAACAACAAGGAGCATATTTAACGAAATAATTCTTGATGTTATGAAATATCATTGACCAATTCATGAAAACAGTATTTTATTTATTATGTACAGAGAAACGTCTGTTGGGTCAACTTATAACTATTGCTGGTCGTGTCGTTGATCAATGATTGAACTATTGATCTATGAATGCAGACCTAGAACATTCTATTAATTATTATCCTTGCTAGATTGTCCAGCCGCTGAGCGATTGGCTGTTGCAAAGAATTCCATAGTGACTTACTAAATGCAAATGAACTCGACGAAGCCGGATCTTGTCGACTGATGTATTATATAAAAACAACTTGCTTGTCGCCTGTTCGACAAAATTCACTTGATTTTGTTATATAAGCCGCAACTTTTGCTTTTTGTACGAAACCGTGAATTTGTGAAGCATTTATCTATTTATCTAACAGATTATTGCATGATTACCTAATTACCAAATTATAACTCAAATGTAATTATTAATATTACATAATTCATTGCGAATATCTGCGAAATTCATATAATTATCCCAAATGTAATTTTAACGGTTTTTAGTGTTTTATTTGTACATTAAGGTAGGACTAATAATTGCAGTATCCGACCAAAAATACATTAATCATTTGATGGTAGGTATTTACTCGCATTGACAATTTATTTAACCATTAAGAAAAACTGTCTCTAAATTTGCAACAATTGTTAAAAAAGCCTGTTTCATAAATGTAATAAATTGATATTATGAAAAAGATAGCAACGTTATTATTCGGAAAAATAAAAAAATATTTTATATAACGCTGGAAGCAAAAAATGGATTGTTCGGCGAGGCCCCATAAATTTTATGAGGGTTACCACGTTTTTGCAGAGGGATATTCGCCAAGATCTGTTATCTTTAGGGTACAGAAAGAGTTATTTAAAAATTCTGGTTATAAATCCTATTTTTATCAACGATGACGCATTAGGTACATAATATAAAGATTATATGTAAAGAAACTAATTATAGTTTAGAAAAAAGGGGACGTTTAGATATTAATCTAATATTACAGATTGCATATTTAAAATAAAAATTAATAAAATAAATAAATATCCTATACGGAACCCAACCGAAAAGATAATTGCTCTTAGAATTCAACTAAAACAAATAAAACTTCCTTAAATATTTTACTTACTCATTAAGTGTGCGAAATATATTTACAGTTCTACTAAGAGAACATGTAAACATTTATCGAAGTCTGTAGAGCCCACTATAAAGCGGCTTAAATAGCATTTAATATATTATTTAAATTAAAAGTGTAATGCAATGCACACAATAACAAAAACACAATAAAACTATTTATTCTAGCTCTTACGTGCGAAAATAAAAATTACAAATCTGGCACTTTAAGTAAGTAAAATGTTATAAAATTTACTAAACTTACCAGCAGCTCGAGTGAAATCCAATCAAATCAAAATAAAAATGAACACAAAACACAGTTGAAACCACTAGTAGTTGAAATTGTATTTAAAATAAAATCACTTGGCTAAAACAAGAATCATAAACAATACGCCGGGGGCGATATGCAAGAGTTTGTTCGTTAGGGTCGCCGATGGGAACTTTTGCCGCAACGTAACGCGGTAACAATCAATTCGTGTGTGTTGTAATATTCACGTAATTTTTTCAGGCTGTCAGACGGTCGCTGTGGTCTGTTCTACGTGAGTACCACTCCCGGTGAATGTACGCTCCGCACTGCTGCCCGTACCAGCAAAAGGTCGTTCGTTATCCACATTCTCTTTGCGCGCAAGCCTCCTTAGCAAAAGCGGGACAGAACCACTCTAGATTCAATTTAACCTTAGCGAGAACGAGACGCATATATATAACCTCGTAGGGAAACCCGAATTCAAGTCTTGATAGTTTTAACTTACTACGCTGCCTTTGTAAAGTGTACGAAATATCTGTTGTTGCACATATGCACAAGTTTGTAATTAGCATTGCTTTATGCAATATTAGACAACGAAAGGCATGAAATAAAATAGTTTTCTATATTTTTCTGCGTGTTGTAGAGTCACCTTTTGAAACAGAGGGATTTTGCGTAAGTTTTTTGATGTGAGTCATAACCATTACCATGAGAACATTAAGCGAATCTGACATAATGTGCAAAATATTTCATATTGGTAATAGCGTCATTTATATTTTGTGCTGGCAATCGATTTGCATTAACTAAACGTTTATGTTGAAATATTATAGCCACGATGGCAGATTTAAATCCTTAGAATTCTCAAGATTAACCTTTTCAAATACGCACGTATAGAAATCTTAGCACTTTAACCTTTTCATCAATGAAGAATCTCTCGAGCGGTCGTCCTATTCAGAGCCAATTATAGAGCCTATATTGCTTGGGTGGTGCAATTTTTCTGCTCTCATAATTAGTATTATATGGTGTATTCTATGTACACGTGGACGTTAAGTCTACGTATTCCTGTATTCCAGAAAGTAGCTTCGTCACGGGATGATCATATATTTACTTGACATGTGCTTGCTGTTCATTTTTACCATAGTTTCGTGGAGATTACAAAAATCCAATTCATGAAGCAATAATTTTTTCTTATTTCATAAAATATAAGTGTGAGAATTTTCTGATCCGTTTGTGGAAAATTATCGTACGCTACCTGTGATTTTTCAAGCGAAAACTTCTTCGGCGTTGAGCACTTTTCTTGGGATGGGTATAAAATGTTAATCTCGCGTCAGGACACGTGACCTGATCGAAAATACGTAAGATAGTCGTTGAAATTATGGATGAAAGTTGATTTATCTGAGAGATAAACATTTTAGTGTAAAATAATTGTGATAGGTCTGAAGTGTTAAATTTTTTATGTAATAAAAATTGTTAGTTTTGTTTACGGTAGCGCAATAAATATATATTGTATTTTACCACATAAATGCCAGTACTTTTATACTGATAAATAAGGAAATACGTGAGAAATTATTCCCTAACTATTCAAAAATGGACAACGTTAATGTTCAAGTTATCACTCGTGCCGGCACTCCCGGAATGAAACCCGTAATTTTATAATTTTAAATCTAACCTTTGAAGTATTTATACCTTGTCACGGGATGTGAGTTCAATCCACGTTGGCTGTATCGGTTATGTAGTAGTATATTCCGTTTATTAGTAATAAGTACATCGCGAAGTACAGATTGTCTTGCGGCTGTTCTCAATGTCCGTTTTTACATGCTTTTTATTAGCTTCACCTGTATGTATGTTTGTTTGTAACCGACTCATTTGGGCGCAATTAAGTACCACTTTAAACGGCCAGATTCTGTTAAAAATTCGTAGATTTATCGAGGACCGATGACAATACATTTATTTGATAAAATTATTCCATTATTCAATTTGTAAAATAAGATTTATGTTATTTTTTATAATTTTCATCTTTCGTCTATAAGGCAGAAATTTTTGTTAATTTTAAATTTCTTTACTAATTTTTATTTCGGTTTTCTATAAAAGCGTGTTTTTCTAGTTTTTTTTTAACTTAACTGTAAGATTATTTAAAATCCATGTTTTATGTCGTCTATCAATGGGCCAATCTAAATAAAAATATCTTCAATTCCAGATCAACTTAGATTCGAAAACGCTAAACTGTCATATTCATGCAAATGCCAAACAGAAAATGTAAATAATTCATCAATAACATGGATTGAAAGAGAGGTTGGATATTGAAATGCCAAAAGCAGGAAATTAAATAAAAAGTGTCTAGGATTGGCATTTTATAATTGCTAACGTATATATATAGAAGCAGACATTTAGTTTAAGAATGTCTGCATTACTCATATAGTAAAAATTGGGGATGATTTAGACTTAGATAATTTATTCGTCTAGATAGAGCCTCTTGCTGCTAGACAACTGATGAAATCAGGCCAGATTTATTACTTTAGTGTGCGTGACTAGCAACGTCTTACACTCGCGATTGGTATGTCACATTGTGTAAGTGTGCATGCATTGCTCAAAATAGAGGGAAAGTTTCAAAGGCCTTTTTTTTCGACAGGATTCTTGAAAGACCCAAAAATTCTGAGCGGCACTACAACTGCGCTCGTCACCTTGAGACATAAGTTGTTAAGTCTCATTTGCCATTTACTTGATTGTTTTAAGTTTTACCAAGAAAAGTTAGGTTAGCTAAATTGCTAGTATTTTTTTGTGTTTTTTTTATGATAGACTAGCCGTTCCCGTCCGCTTCGCTGGGCGAATTTTAAATTATAAATACAATAAAAACACAAACCATAAACCATCTAGGATAAATTCCGCATCGACGGGTGGTAGTTTCATGTAATAGCAAATAGCCAGGTTTTCCCAGTTTCCTGGATTCCCCCCCCCCACAAACCTCATGTATTAGTTTTTAAGCATAATAAAGTTTTATCCCTCAATACGTAGATAGGGTTGTAGAAATAAGTTTTCTGATACCTACATATATAAGGCTTAATTGTAAATTGCTTTAATAAGTAGATTTAAGTAATTTTGTAAAATGTATTTAATACCAAATATAGAAATCTTGAATTTGAATTTGATTTTTTTTTTTTTGGTAGTTTCATGTCGATACGATCACTGGTTTAGGCGTGAAAGAGCCTCAAATAAAGACCATTTTCATTATATATATATATATAGACTAGCCGTTCCCGCCCGCTTTGCTGGGCGAATTGTAAAAGGAAATTAATTAAATTTTATTTATCTTATTACAAATATAAGTATATATAAGTAGCCAATACATTAATTTGATATAATATATATATAGATATATGAATGGTAAGAGAAATGCCCTGCCCTCCTGGCTGGCATCCTATACCAGTTATCGGTTATTTTCTTTAAAATAACTTAGGTAACACTAGAAAGTTACATAACTCTTGCTTTATTAAATACAAGTGACCCGGCAAATATTGTTCTGCCATATAAATTAAGTACCCCGTTCCCGCTCATTGCATGTCAGTCAGTCAGTGACATTTCATATGCAATGAAATGTCACTGACTGAATTATTTGTATTTCAAACATATAGGTATTTATAAGTCAAAATAATATAGGTTCCGTATAAGTAATCACTGAAAAGATCAGACAGTCTAAAAAACCGCGTCATCAGAAGCAAAACAAAAGTTATCGATGTTAAAACCAAAATTAGAAGACTCAAATGGAGATGGGCTGGGCACATGGTAAGAGGACATGACAAATGGAGTAAGAAAGTGACAACATGGTATCTAAGGGAAAAAGAAAAGGGGTAGACCTCAGAAAAAATGGGATGATGATATCAGGGAAGTGGCAGGAGTAACTTGGAACAGAATGGCTCAAGAAAAACACGAATGGAAACGGTTGGAGGAGGCCTTTGCCGATTGGCAAACAGATCCATAAAAACTAAAAAAAAAATACAAATACTAGAATAAGTTATTTTGTTTCTAATGTTTTATGATTGTTTTAGAGTATTGTTAGTTATCTTTGTTAGTTAAGATCTGAATAAAAGCTATATTATTATTATAAGTAATCACTATAAATTATATACTCAAACCTTCTCCGAAATACACTGCATCTTATCGTATAAGTATTATTTCGATTGGTTTAGTAGTTTTCGCAGTATAACCAAAGGGAAAAACAACTCTACATTTATTATTAGTAAGGATTTTAATACTGATCTTACTAAAGTTTGTTGATGCCTCTAAAAATTAAGTAACGTGTATAATTTACAAATTAGGTTCCATCAATTAATACTTATAATATTTTTGCTGTTCTAAACATTAAAGTGATTCTGCTCAAAGAGCCTAGATGTCTTCCGTTGAAATCCCGGTAGATGCAAACATTTATATGATGAATATGTATGTTGTTTCTTAGTCACTGATATTTATGTATGAATGTTTACGTAAGTATATTGTATTAAATACATCATTGTTTTGCACCCACAGTACCTACATGCGCTGCTTAGTTTAGGGCAAGACAGTGCGTTTAAAATGTGTCAATATTACTTTCATTAAAGTTTAAGGAGTATTTTTTTTTTAATTAATCCCTTTAGATTT
Organism: Leptidea sinapis; assembly: GCF_905404315.1. Taxonomy (NCBI): domain Eukaryota; kingdom Metazoa; phylum Arthropoda; class Insecta; order Lepidoptera; family Pieridae; genus Leptidea; species Leptidea sinapis. Next base: position 11,309,979 of record NC_066272.1, read on the forward strand.
TTTTAAGATCTCAATAAAATCTGTACCACCAGTTCAGAAACAAAAAAACTAGTAATATAATAGCTAATTTAGTTATTTTCATAGTCTTATGTGCCATGGTATATGCAGCCAATTTAAATACCATCCATGTGCTGCAGAAAAAGGCGATTCGTACTATTTATAATATAGGTCCTTAATAATCAGAGAAAAATTTAAAGAAAAAAACTGTTGCATCTCATTATATTCTTAAATGCACTAATTTTATTTGTAACAAAATTTATGGATGATGCGGTTTTCGAACTCGCGTCTCTTTGGTTATGTCCCAGCGCTCTTCCAACTTAGCCAATGGTCCGCATGCCTCAAGAGCCGTAAATATTGCTATTTGTTCAACAAACCCGAGAGGCGGTGGCCGCGTGCGTCGTTCTTAAATTTAACTATGAATAAAATATGTCTATTTAATCCCAGAAGTTAGGTATATCACTTAAAATGCAAATTGTTCTTGAAAATGTTACATTATTACTAGGTAGAAATTATATTCTGACGAATTTTTATATAAAAAAGAGCCCGCTGCGTTTCTTGCGCTCTTTCTCATATCTTAGGCGTTCTATGCAAAGAGAATTTAAATACTTCGTTCAAGAGACGGGAGTGCCATACAAAATAATGAGAAATGTCGCTTGTATTGTACTAAATCTTGATACCAACATAATCAACTAATGATGTAATATCAGAGCTGCCAATATGATAAATTATCTTACTCCCATCGGACCAGCCAGATTTTAAACCACGTATTTCACACAATTTTTTATTACATAGTTTAGAAAGTCTTAAGCATTTATTCTATAAATAATTAAGCACATAACCCTGAATAATACACGAATAAAGTAAAAGAAAACGAAAATTCGTAACAAAAATTGTTAACAGTCATGTCACATGACACTCAAACCAAAACATACAAAAGAGTCGAATATATGTTAGAGCGAGACAGCGTTTGCCGCCATTATTTTTAGTGCAATGCCATACATATACGAGTTTATTAGAGAGTTGCGCCAGGCTGATTCTATGAATGAGTAGTAGTTTTGACGTTCAACAATCAATTTGATTTTGAAAAATATTTGAATTTGATGTTTACGCTTTTCTCAAGGTATGTCTGACCAACCTGGACCTTACGATCACCTGGCTTGCATTCAATATTTGATTGTACGTGAAAGAAAGTTCCTTAATAACCTCATTGTGGACCGGTACACAATCAGATGGGGATGATATTACATTTTGTGGCGATTGTGTTCGATTGAATTTCGACGGCAGGAATCAGGTCAAACAGTTCTTCAGATCACTCGCCGCAATAAATACGACAGAATACATGCATGACGTAACGTCCCTACTAAAAACGTGTCAATATGATAGTTATTTCATTGTTAAAGGACTTGTCCGTAAGTGGTCTTTTAATTTTTTTTTAAACTTTATAATTGAAAGTTATTTTAGATTGAGGCCTTCTACTCTTGCTATTTTTATGAAAATTAGGGACGACCCTAGCTGGACGTACAGCTGATGGTAATTCATACGCCCTGCCCATTGCATTGCAGTGCCGCTCAAGATTCTTTACAAAAATTCTGATCAGCACTATAATTGCGCTTGACACATAAGATGTTAAGTCTCATTTGTTCGTCGTAATTTCACTAGTTACGGCACCCTTTAGACCGGAACACAATAATGCTTACACATACTGCTTCACGAAAGAAATAGGCGCCGTTGTGATACCCATAATCTAGCCGGCATCCTGCGCAAAGGAGCCTCCCACTGGAAGTTAGTTAGTATATTTGTTAATAAAAATAATTTTAAACAACTGCGTTTTCACAAAAAAAAAAGTCACTATCACTAATATCTAAAACTCTCATTTTTATGATTATTTTTGGATGGATTCGATAAATTTATTGTTTTATTGTAAAAAGAACATTCACTGGTATTTATAGTCATTTATATTAATGTTTTTTTTTATTCATTTTAAAATAAATACATACCTTTTTGTAAGTATCGCATTTCTACAAGCTGTATAACTAAAAATAGGCACTCTACTTTTTTTAATTTTCAAGGCTTTATCTTTGAAGTGTCAATAATGTCAAATTAAGATTAGGTATCTATCTTAACCTTATATAGATCAAAGATAAAAGATCTTAGAATATTAGTGTCAATATTCTGTGTAGAAGATGAACATTCAGTCTTTGACAGCTATTAATAGAGTTAATATTCTATGGATGAGACTGTATATTTTTGCTTTGTAATGTTGCTGTTATAAAAAAAAAACTTTGATATTTAATTTAACAAAAACGCAGGCATTAAAAATTATTGATGTAGATTTTTTAGACGACTTAGTGTAATGTTTCATAGGGCATCGCAGTTTTGTTTAGTGACCGCAAAAAATACCAGACTACATACAAAAACAGGACATGTTTATTACAACATTGAATATTTTTTCAAATATTTGATGTACAAACAATACCAAATCTAAAAAAGTACATTATATAACTTTTCTGTTTGTCTGTTTATCCGTATTTATTTCCTGGTAAAATGCATAAACGAAAAATGCAAAATTCTGAATTGATCTAATTCAAATTTTGCGTAAATATTATCGGATGAGGTCGGGATTACATATGGGATACTTTCACGCTAGATACAGGCATATTAAGTAAGTAAGTAAGTAAGTAAATAAGTATATCTTTATTTGGAACAAAATGCTTGGTATTAATGCTGTTTTTTTTTTGAGGGGTGAAAAGGGCATGAGACTCACGTGATGGGATGCGGTGGGTCAAAACAAGAGAGAATCCACAGGGAAGTCGCGAACAGACGGCTACCTACACAGGTAGGTTTACAAAATATAGATTAAAAACTATATATGATCCCAAATAAGTCCATTTTGCTTTGCACCGAAGTATTATTGTTATTTATTATTCATACTATTTTATTACGATAACAAATATCCACACAAAACAGGAATTGCTAAAAAACTGGTCTCGTGTGCCAACTACAAATAATTTATACACATGTGGCAGTGGGCAGGGTACATAGCTCGATGGACAGATGGCCGTTGGGATAATAAGGTCCTCTAATGGCGACCACGTAATAGAAGATGCAGTGTTGATAGGCCCAAAACAAGATGGACTAACGATCTGGTTAAGTTCGCAGGAATACGTTGGATTAGGGTAGCGCACGACCTATCGTCATGGAGATCTGTAGGTGAGGCTTTGTACAGTATTGGACGTCTTTCAGGTGTTAGGTAAGTACTTACTTTGTAACTGAGGTAAATAAAAGCATTAAGCTTATATATTCTTTGGTTTGCGAGTTTGTTTATGAACGCAAAAAAGTAATTTTCACTACTATATTGGAGCAAGAATCCTGTAATATTTCAGTGTTACATACAGTAAATTCCACCCAGGTAAGGTCGTAGGCGCAGGCTAGTACTACTATAAAGTAGGCATACGTCATAAACATTTTATCATTCCGACACTGAATCAATCACACCGACGACTTCCAATAAACGACGAACATCAAAGCTCGTCAACTCAATTTCCTCTTTCAATACTTATTTTGCATCAAAACTCAATCTTGGATTGTAAAAAGTAATTGACAAAGCGCCAAGAATATTGATTAAACATTATTGTCAGTCATTTCGAAGGCCATGATAATTGCGCTAAGGATCAAAATGATTTGAGTTTTCTTTAACTGTCTAACCGAGACGATCGTCTCGTACCAGATTTTGGAGAGTCAACACGTCCTGAGGATGCCTTGTGTAGAGGCGAAGCACGTGTTGAATTGTTTAAAGACAAATATTGGCGGAATTAACAATGGATTTCCGCAAAGTCTTAAGTACTTGAAGAATTTTTTTTCTGCTAAAACGTAGCGTCGGATCGTCTAAATATGTTAGTGTACCAAATACCTTGATAGTCTTCCCGGGCCCTAAAGTGATGTAATTAAATAAATCAAAAAACACATGATGTAAGCAGTTGCTGAAAAAGGAGAATGTAAACCATGATGTATTTATATGAAAAACCTTAAAATCTATATTTTATTTTTTTTTTTATTGCTATTACATCGAAAACTTGAGTCATATAAATTTCTAATAATAAATGGGTATATTTATTAAATTCATACAAAGTTACTATCTTAATAAAAATAAAACGCAATTTTTTATTTTATAAAAATATCATTTTTAGGTATTTAATATACCTAAAAATGATATTTTAACTTGCATAAAAAATTAAATTAGAAATAAATTTACAAAATAGTAATTATTATTTCTTCTATCCCAGAGCGCCATTTGTTTCCGAAGCGGTAGTAGTATCTAGTATCTATATTAGAAATGACATCAAAAAGCATTCCATAGAAATCAATTTTGAAAAAATAAATGCCATTTATGGTGTCGTCTCAAAATTACATTAAAATCATACAATATTTAAGTACCTACGTCAACTAATGACGCAGGGCCATACGGCAAAAGAAAACTTTTGAGACATTAAAGATCTTTTCGAATTCGAATATTTCTCTAAAAGGAAAACACAATTGAATTGCTCGAGCTCTGGATCTAATGGTAGTTTATTTCGCAGTGAGCAGCGCTATTCTTGCCTTCGCTACACATTACTACTCCCTAACGAGCAACAATTAATGACACTAACTTTTCGTCCGGAATACTTTAATTAAACACCTCTAAGAACGGGGCAATACATAACGTTTTTGTACTTTTTATTTCACTAACATTTTAGTTGGATAAACAACACGAGAACTTGCTATTTATTTTATTTTATAAAATCCATGAAACTCCGTTTGCATGGATTTTAAAGCTGGATCCATTGTTGATAAAATTATCCTTTGTATCAATCGAGGTTAGAATCTGTTACGTATGCTGTGTGTCAGCGATACATGCCCTCCTAATGTAGTTTATAATAGTCAGTTCGTACTAAACAGACGTATGATCATCCCCTGAATCCTGTCGATGTTTGCCCAAGATTTTTATAGAATTTTATAATTTAAGCACACATATTAAATTTAATTCTTACCTTTTATAAGCCTTGTTTATTATATAAAGAGCGTGTCCATTATTCTAGTGTTTATTAATCCTAGTAACGCGTCCAATATTGAACTATTGTGTCCGCCACTCATACCACATGAGTAAATAAAACGGTACAGAGTCTAAGTTGTTACCTATTTTGGTAGGGTTTTTGTGTGTTGTTGTTAGTTCGTGCAATTGACTTGTGCAACAATAGTGCACAAAATTACAGCAGTACGAATGAGTTAAGTATGTCATTGTGAAAATAATCACCATTCATTTTAATTAAAATACAGCAGTTTGGCTTAAAAAGAGTTCCAATTTAAATGTAATACTTAATTGATAAAGTTGTAGGTTATGAAATACTGCAAAATTTACTGAAGCATACTGAAATACAACTTAGCTGTGCCAATTAATACTAAATCACTACTTACTCGCTTGTAGTCTTTCCGTCACGTCTACGCGACTCTCTTCTAGAACATTCTAAATGAGATATCGATAGATATTACGAAACCATTCTAAAATGTTGTCCATATCTGTATGTTTATAAATAACAACCAATGCCATCGAGATTGTAAAATAAATATCTTAATTAACTCACCTTACGCCATACCTAAATTAATTAGTTAATTTATACAGCCAAAGCTATGGATGCATAATCTTGGTTATTTCGTCAGCTCTAACCAGCGAATATTTATATACCTTTAAGTTAATTATAAAACAATTTTATAAAACCTGTTTCATTATAATTAAGGCAATGACATTAACATGAGCAAAACATGAATAATTCATTCGAAATCGTATTATCAATGATCTTGTTTAAACTTTATTTTTAACAGAGTACATTTACTTATGTTTATCACTTAACAGCTTTATTTTTGTATAAATATAATACCATTTGGAGGCTTCTTCTAGATGGGTAACCATAGCGCCTTTTTCTGCCGTCAGCGCCGCAGCTAGTGATATTATAAAGTAAACCTTATGTCTCAAAGTTTTGCTATCAGAATTGTGAGTCCAATCATGAATTCTGGGCGGCACCCCATTGTTCTACGTAGGCCGTATCAACTACCATAGCGCCATATACCATATGTGAACGCCTTCCTCATCTCGTCACTATTTAATATGTTATGTTTTTAAACTTCTAGGATTAATACACAAATAAAATTTGAAAAACAAAATTTTATGAAGGATGCGGGACTCGAACCCACTACAATGCCAGTGCTCTAACCAACTGAGCCAACCGTTTGAGTGACGTATCGTCATAAAATCTTGTATGCTTTGTTTAACTCTCAGGTTGTGGCTTCATCTACAGGATCTACTTTACAGTTGATACCTGCTCTTGTAAATCAAAATTCGTCACTTGAACGGTTGGCTCAGTTGGTTAGAGCACTGGCACGGAACGCCAGAGTTTGTGGGTTTGAGTCCCACATCGTTCATAAAATTTTGTTTTTCAAATTTTATTTGTGTATTAAGCCTAGAAGTTTCAAATCATAACAAATTAAATAGTGACGAGATGAGGAAGGCGTTCACATATGGTATATGGCGCTTTTTTTTTTTTTTTTTTCAAATTTAATTTCTGTATTTATCCTAGAAGTGAGGGTTATCGCTTTAGATCCTTTTCACTTTAGATCACACAAGAAGCTACAACCTGAGAGTTGAACAAAGCATACAAGAATTTATGACAATACGTAACTCAAACGATTGGCTCAGTTGGTTAGAGCTCTGGCACGGTACGCCAGAGGTCGTGGTTTCGAGACCCGCATCGTTCATAAAATTTTGTTATTCAAATTTTATTTGTGTCGTCACTAATTGTCATAAAAAATAAGACTTTTGATATCCTAGCAATAAGCAATTTTGTTATTATATGATTTAAGGCCGCTATCCCAAACATCACCTATATCGCACAAAAACGAAATCATTTCATAACGGTTTATATAAAGCTTATATTTAAAAAAAAAAATATACATCTATAGAATATGAGAAGAAAATTCATTTTTTCTTTACATTTATGATTTCAGAATATTTATTATCTCAAAAAGAACACAAATTCACTTACTGAGATACTTAAACAAACATGATGCACATAGTTATTGAGCGGTAATTCGTAGTACTATACATAATTGAAGTCGTTATATTAAAAGTTACAATAATTACACAGAGTTACAATAAATACTAATTAGGTAGATACATTAATAACTAAATAAGTGGGTAACTTATAAAATAAATGTTTACAGAAATGAATGAAATACTATTTTATTATTTGTTATAATGACAGCTATGAGGGTATTTGTTCATTAAGGTCTCGTTCATAGTCATAGCCGGAAGCGGTCTAACAAATAAGTTATGAGAAAACACACGCCTCTATTCCAAGTCCCGCTGAGTCATAGTAATTATTATGAAAATTCGGTAATCTGTCGCACTCTATGCAACTATAATAAGCAATTCAACAGTACTGAACTTTTTAATAACAGTAAAGGCTGCTTTAAAAGGAGTGTTAGTAAAAATCTAAAGGAAGGTTAAATTTAGAGTAATTCACAAACACACACACACACACACACACACACACACACACACACACACACACGCACTCTCACCAAACCTCACACGCACAAATATCATGTCTTTTTATAAATATTGTAAATCCATTATTAGATGTAAGTCCTACAAAATAGTATTATTATAACCTATTTTAAGTTCTGTGGATTTTGTGATGTTTTAAATAAATAAATAAATAAATAAAACCTTCAAAACGTTTTTTAAAAACATTTAATGATTGTAATTTTTTAATATCTTTTGGTAGGTTGTAATACAATTTTGCCCCTTCGTACATTATATTTCTTGTTCCATATTATGTTCTAGGTTTTATTAAGCAAATATTGAGGGCTTGTCTTGTTAGAATTTTTTGCACGTTTATTCTTTTTGTGAACATTTCTGTTTTTTTATAGACAGTGCAAAAAAATCACCAAAGTATCCCTAACTTTTACACTTGCAGCCATGCTAGTCATTCAATCTAGTTAAAACTTGTTCGAAACTTTATTAATTGTACACCAAAACCTTTTAACATGCCATAGTTTTGTAAAGAAAATCGTATTTTTTTTTATGAAAATAAGGGACGAGACGAGATGGACGTCCAGCTGATGGTAATTGATACGCCCTGCCCATTACTATGCAGTGCCGCTCAGGATTGTTGAAAAACCCCAAAAATTCTGAGCGGCACTACAACTGCGCTCGTCAGCTTGAGACATAAGATGTTAAGTCTCATTTGCCCAGTAATTTCACTAGCTACGAAAAACATTAATGCCTACACATTACTGCTTCACACTAGAAATAGGCGCCGTTGTGGTACCCATAATCTAGCCGGCATCCTGTGCAAAGGAGCCTCCCACTGGTTATGTTTGTAATAAATTAAAAATGCTCTTATTCTGAATTTAAACTATGGCCATCTTGTGCGAGAGAGGTGACCTGGCTCCGCTCGATTCCTCAAAGCCAAAGTTGCCTCGGTCCCCAGTCATAAAAGGTGGGCTGGGAGTTTAATTTCAGTTCTTCTCCCCGTGTCAAAGACCATTTACGAACTGATGTAGCTTCATGACGTTTACCAAATCAAAGTAAATCACATTTATTTGCAGGATAAGGTAATAATATGGTGTTGTTGGCTTTCACTTAACAGGTGCTCTTATCCTAACCCAATGGCATGCAATTCTGATGCAATTATATACTTTTACAATACTTAAAAATATGTACATAAATTTATTAAAATTAATCTAATTCTAGTTACGATTATTGTTGTTTTTGGAATCGGTGTCCTTCCGCTGCGACCCGCTCTCGCCTCTCGCCTCCTCCCGTCTTAAGCACATCTCACCTATAACTATGTATGTAGTTAGAAACCTATCTTGGACCGACACCAAAAATTACAATAATCATAACTAGAAGTAGATTAATTAATTAATTTTATTTTATTTATGGCTTTATTTCCTTACATCTATACATTTAGATATTTACTTATAAATTGTATTAGTATTTCACTATTTTAAATTAAAATACCAATTTTGTTAGTATAATTAGTTATAATTTACGATATAAGGACCGTCTTTAGCGGTAAAAGCCTCCTCCATTGATTTCCACTACTAGGTATGTCATCGCTCCATCTCTTATTAGGCCTGCCTCGATTTAGTTTCCTATTTATAGGGTACCAGTTCGTTACTACTTTGGACCATCTTTCGTCTTTTGTTCTTTGTCCACACAGTGTTCTGTGTCCAGCCCATTTCCATTTTAAACGTAGAACAGATAAGGCTACATCTTTTGTTTTGGTTTTATTTCTTATTGTAGCATTTTTAATTTTGTCTCTTATTCTTAGCCCCATATAACTTTTCTCAATTCCTCTCTGACAAACTTTAATTTTTTCTAAGTTTCTATAGGTTAGAGGCCATGTTTGACAAGCGTAAGTGAGGCATGGCATTAAACAGGTCTCCATAGCTTTTGTTTTAAGCTTCGTTAGCAAATTTGATTTGAAAATTTTTTTCATCGACCAGTATTTATTCCAAGTGCTTTTAGCTCTACGTTCTATTTCTTTCTCATTGCAAGATTTGAAGGACATTACATGCCCTAAGTAAATGTAATCGTCAACATATTACCTGTTCTCTGTTAGTCATTATTTTTGTCTTGTCTTGATTTATTTCGAGGCCCACTTTCTTAATTTCTTGGCAGAGTGAGTTTATCATGAATTGCATTTCTATTGGATCTTCTGAGAAAAATACAATATCATCTGCAAACCTGATGTGTGAGAGAACTTTGCCGTGAAGTTGGAGCCCTTTATCTTCCCAGTTTAGTGCTCTGAAGACTTCCTCTAAAACAGACGTAAAAAGCTTCAGTGACAGCGGGTCTCCTTGTTTTACTCCTCTTCCTATTTTGAATGATGGTCCTGGAGTATTTAATTTAATTTTGGAAGTTCTCTTTGACTATATCAATGTAGTTTGTATTCATGCCTTGCATGGACAGAGCTTTCCAAATTGAGTTATGAGAGATTGAGTCGAAAGCTTTGCTGTAATCTATGAAGCATATGTATAGTGGTATATTGTATTCACAGTATTTCTCTATGATAATTTTCACTGTGTTGATATGGTCTAATGTCGAAAAACTTTGTAGAAATCCCGCCTGCTCCACTGACTGATTTTCGTCGAATATTTTAGTTAATAGTCTTAATATTGTTTTCGAGAATAATTTGTATATACACGAACTGAGGCTGATGGGTCTATAATTGGAGATGTCTTTTGAATCACCTTTTTTGAATAGTAGTACTATATCCGTGCTTGTCCATTGTTTTGGTATCTTTTTCGTTATTAAAATAACATTAAATAGCGTAGTTAATGCCCTAATCACTGTATCTTTTCCAGCAGCGATCATTTCGTTAGTAATGCCATCTGGTCCGGGCTTTTATCCAGTTTTAACGTTTTTATTGATATTTCTACTTCACTTTCGAGGAACAATTGAATTTCTTCCCATATATTTTGCTTCAATTGAAAATATTCCTTAGGAGATTCTGTCGGCATGTATACTATTACTACGATTAATTAATTAGATTGTATAAAATACGCAATTATTTTTATACTTATTAGTGCATATTATATCTATTGTTTTGGAATAGTGTTTATGAATTCGGTTGTTTATTTGTTAATTTTTATTTTATTTTTTGATTCTTAGTGAATTTGAAGTACACTTACCATCAATTAGTCTAAATATGTGTACATATACTAAATTTTCCAATGCAGCAATGAAAAATCTAAAAATACATGTTATTTATCATACACATACGTATACCAAGTTTAAGACTTTTATGCTTTTCTCATGGATGCCATTGTCAGATCTGGACCAAATTACAATAGCAGATTTCTAGAAATATTTACCTGGATTCTTTCACTAGCATCAAACCATAGTTTTTCTTTTATTTTTGTTACTCTTGAGCTGGCATCTTTTCAATAAGTTCATAATTTTATGTGTTTGATTATGGAATATACACGGAGGTTGACCTTTTCCAACATTCCGTCCACATACGCATCCTTTGCACAGGATGGCGGCTAGATTATGGGTACTACAACGGCGCCTATTTCCGCCGTGAAACAGCAGATAATATGTAAACATTACTCTGTTTCGGTCTGCAGGGCTCCGTAGCTAGTGAAATTACTGGGCAAATGAGACTTAACATCTTATGTCTCAAGGTGACGGGCGCAAATGTGGTGCCGCTCAGAAATTTTGGGGTTTTCAAGAATCCTGAGTAGCACTGCATTGTAATGGGCGGGGCGTAACTATAACCATCAGCTGAACGTCCTGCTCGTCTCGTCACTTATTATCATAAAAAAATATTCATTAGCTACGTGCACTTGTGTAGTCACTCTACTTATAATGCCAATATTATTTTTTTTATTAGTGTACGTTTTGCATATGCAATGGCTTAAATTACATTTGTACACAAACCCAACATTTATGACGCTTTACGACCGTTCCCAATATACTATCAATAGCTACAGATAAATTACTACCTTCTATTGTCAGTAATTAGCTGTCAATAATCTGAAGCTGTCGCAATATACCCGATACGTCATTATTATCGCCTTATATTGGGACGCGTGAATTGTAGTTTCCATACAAACTTAATATCGCTTGTAAGCTATACGTCGTCCCATTGACAGACAGCGTGCACGGATAAGGTGAGTTAACGTCGATAAGTTTATTGGGACAGAAAAGTCAACGATAGTTACGATTTTTATCTCAAGTAAGAGATGGACTGAATATTGGGAACGGCCGTTAGTCGGTACATATTTAATTTGCGGAATAAAAGTTAGTTTGCTACCAAAAATAACGCAAAGATCTCTCAATTCGTTGAGACATTGAAATTGATTTTTTAATATAAGTAATTAAAGTATAGCTACATTGTTTCTTTCTTAGTAAATTCTAAGAGCATAAAGCTACTTGCCTAATTAATAAACATTTACGTATAGACTGTTCCCAAATAAATAAAATGTACAACTATATTTTACACATGGATTCTGAAATACTGAAACACCTTTATGTAAACTGATGAATATTTATGAAAATCTGACGCAACAACTCAAAAGCTGGTGTTTTTTCCCCATTTTAACAGTGCTTTGATACATATAAAGCAACTTTTATTTATTAATTTATTATATTTATAATTCTATACTTTTATGTGTTTTTGTATGTATTTCATGGCAGCAATTAATATATAAATCCATCCGTTATCTAAAGGGAAAGTACATGTAATAAAATAGTAAAATTTATGGATGACGAGGGATTCTCAGAATACGCTCCAGCGCTAATACTAATCCAACCGTCTGCGTGATGCATGATCCGTAAATCTTGGTATGTTTGATGAACTCTCGGGTCGTGGCGCCATCTGTTGGATTAACTGCCGGATCTAATTAGATGGGACCACAATATGGTCGATGGGTCCTTAGGTCCACCTTAATACTCGTATGTGTCTAATTGGGCACAAATAATTTGTGTAAAAATGAAAAAAATCTGTCAATTGATCGATCGGCTCACAATCGAGCAGCGTGAGAAGTACTAGTCACTTAACACTAGCAAGCAAGCCCATATGTTCATCTAATCAATAAAAAAAATCTAACAATTATAAGAAAAATATATTTTTAAATATTTTATTTATTTACTTTATTCGACAAACCATCAATATTTATGCACAAATGTAAAAATATCAAGATTTAGAGACATACAGATTATTTAAAGTAGTGTTACAAAAATAATAGTAATTTCTAAAAATTAGCTCCCTTACGCAGGGAGTCAATGACATTATGACGAAAGCAGGTTGATGTGGAATTAAATAAATTGAGTTGCTGATTATTTTGAGAAACTGTTTTAAATTGGCGACAAATACGATTGATGCAGGAGTGATATGCTGGGTTAGTACGGCTACGATTATCTTTAAATATGTTGTTGGTACAAACTGTACGTTTAGGGATTTTACAATTGAAATTTATTTTTGGTAATAATGTAAAAGGCAAAAGGCCAAACGCACCTGATGGTATTCCAACATCCTGTTCTTGGACATCTTACCTATCAAACATTAAAGTAGTGTAGGACTGTCCTTTAACTACTGAGTAACCTTTGAACCTCAATTACCGTGAGTAAGATAAGAGAGTACACGAATGTTGCAACCGCTAGATTATTGTTCTCCAGTTATTTTGTCAGCATCATGATGTACGGTATTTTTCTGTGGGGTCATGCTGCTGGCATTGACCGGTAGTAATATCTAGTATATTAGAAAAGACATCAAAAAGAATTCAAAAGGAATCAATTTTGAGAAAATAAATGCCTTTTATGCCTTTATTGATATAGTGTTTGCTCTGCAAAAGAGAGCTGTTCGTGCTATATATCAGCTTGATTATAGACAGTCACTCCAAAGAAAATTTAAAAAATAAATATGATTGTTCATTGTCAGTAACTAAACTAAAATTTAATATACGTTCACAAAAATCGTCACATTTTTGCTCTTAATAGTTATTTTCATTATTACAACAATAGAAAATATAAGGGATTGCTTGTAAATAAGTCTAGTAGGCTCCATAAGATAAATAATAGCTTTAAGGGTAAATATATACACTTTTATAATAAAGACCCAACCACTTTTACATTTTTGTTGCATCACTTTGCATTTTCCAATTGAAACGATTTGTAAAACGATTATGCTGTAAATGTTGATTTAAAAGAGTGGCAATGAGTTTTTTTCCACTTCTTCTCATCAAAGTTCAACCTTTTCCAGTGGTAAATGAAAAAAAAAGAAAACTTGATATTCATGAGTGTAATTTTCTTGACCTACATGAGTAAAGCGATTTTGATTTGATTTGATTTATAGACCACGGTGATCACATACACTATCAGGTGGCCCATAAATATGCTCATTAATCCAACTCTTCCATAAAAAATAGATAAAAAATATGCAGTTGCCATGTAACGGAAGTACTGTAATAAACGCCTGATGAAAAAACCATAGCAAGCAGTTTCATAAAATCCGCTTTGGAATTTTGTGACAGCAATTTCAATAGTGGTTGTTTTTGCTAAGCGCTTGCATCTGACACGGCTTTAATATACTTCACTATTATGATCTCTATTATTTAAACAAAATATTTTATTAAGAGTAGTAATCTATGTTATATACTTATTCTGGCCATGAATACTGTTACAATTAAAAATAAACAAATTATTACATTTGAATTTGGAACCTGTCATTTCTATATGATTGTTCATTGAGTTTTCTCATTTTGGCGCCAATGCATTGTACAATATTTTACGATATTAAAATGGAGTGGGGTGATAAAGAGAACCGAATCGCTGTGATTGCATTACACAAAGTAGGTATGGAGCCAAATGCAAATTTTAAAACTCTCCATACGCTTGGTATTAGTAAAATGTTTGGGTACCGGGCTATTAATAGGTACAATGAGACCTCCTCTGTTTGTGACATAAAAAGGTCTGGCCGTCCACGTAGTGTTCGAACGAAAAAGGTGGTCAAAGCAGTAAGGGAAAGAATTCCAAGAAATTCTGTCCGAAAGCAAAAGGTTTTATCACGGGAGATGATAGCACCTAGAACCATGTCGCGTATTTTAAAAGATGACTTAGGACTGATACTATATGGTAAAATATACTGATGGTAAAATCGAAACAACTACTGAAGCGATACGCAAAGGGAGGTCACAGAAAAATTTTGTTTACGGATGAGAACCTTTATACAATTGAGCAATATTGTAACAATCAAAATGACCGTATTTATGCTCGATGCTCTAAGAAAGCTTCCCAATTAGTCAAAAGAATGCAACGTGAGCACAATCCGACTTCAGAGATGGTTTGGTGGGGTAGTAACTATGAAGGAGTGATTGAGCCATACTTTTGTGAAAAAGGTATCAAAAATACCCTAAGATATCATTCTTGAGACGGTAGAGAAGCCCCTTAACAACACCATGTTTTTTTTTATGGAATAGGAGGAGAAACGAGCGTACGAGTCACCTTTTGTTAAGTGATCGCCGCCGCCCATAATCTCTTGCAACACCAGAGGAATCACAGGAGCGTTGCCGGCCTTTAAGGAAGGTGGTTACGCGGAAGAAAGCTCCTTGAAAACCGCACTGTGGAGGACCGCCACACATCCAGATGGTGGGGATGATAACCTAACTTGTGGCGTGTCGTGCGAAGGTGGAATTCGGCGGCAGTAATCAGGTTAAACAGCTCTTCGGAACACTCCCTGTTATAAATGCGGTAGAAGACACACAATAAAGCGACATCTCTACGCAACGCCAAGTGATCCAGCCGATCACAGAGCACTGGGTCCCCGACAATTCCAACTGCTCTACGTTGCACGCGGTCAAATGGATCGAGCTGATACTGGGGTGCGCCAGACCAGAGATGACAGCAATACTCCATATGTGGCCGGACCTGCGCTTTATAGAGCGCTAGAATGTGGGCCGGCTTGAAGTATTGCCGTGCTCTATTAATGACGCCCAGTTTCTTCGAAGCCAATTTGACTTTGCCCTCCAGATGACCACGAAATTGGCAATCGCTCGAGATTTCGAGAACCAGTATTTCGATACTAGGCGAGGCTTTTAGGGAAGTGTTGTCGAAGTGCGGTGATATGACAAATGTGGTCTTTTTAGTGGTAAACGCGCAAACTTGAGTCTTCTGGGGGTTAATTTAATAACCAAGAATGGTCCTTCCAGAAAGACTCGGCGCCGGGTCATAAAGTCGGTCTACGCAGTCAGTTTTAGAGAGTACGGCTTGCTCTAACAATCCGTACGATTGGTAGTGAAGAATTTTCCCATGGAAAAAGTGCGTACTTCTATTGATAACTGGCCTCAACGAGACAACTTCGAATAATCTTGTTATATTTTAAATTGTTTTATATTTATGTATTAAATTAACACAGTGTAAAAGTAATAAATGTTATTTGCAATTCCATCACATAGCCATAAAGCCCAATGGTTAGTGACCCTGCCCACTGAGCTTGAGGTCCCGAGTTCGAATCCCGGTAGATGCACCTTTTATTTGAGTAATATGGATGTTTGTTTCTGAGTCATGAGTGTTTATAAGTATGTTTAAGTATTTTGTATCAAATAATATCGTTGTATTGTATCCATAGTTACAGGCTATGCCTAGTTTAGGGCAATTTACATAAAAGTAATATAATAAAAAATAGAGCCTCATAGAGCCCATTTCACAAGCAACAGGAGTACTTAATTGCAGAGAAGAAGACATCTATTATTATAAATTTAACCAAGTAGGTACTTCAAATGTGTAGCAAACAGAGAAGACAAAAATATCCAACTCAGTCTCTTCATTAATTTTGTTCAATGAGTTATACAGAATTTGCGGGAAATTATTGCGACAGTCCCGAAAGTAAGATGGAATTTATTGAGAGTAATTCTTCGCCTGATAGTCCATTGTTCGATTTCGCCACGAGCGTAAGTCTAATTGATATCAATTATACACGAAGAACTCGACGAAATGAGGATTGGAGAACTTACTAAATACCGATTCAGATATATTTAAAGCTCTTTTGAGACTTGAAATTAAAAATTATTTATTACTTTTTTTGTAGTGAAACTCCAAAATAAGAAAAATCAATGAACAATCATATAAAAATGACAGATTCCAAATTCAAATGGAATATTCTGTTAATTTTAATTGTAACAGTATTTATGTCCAGACTAAATATTTAGTTCAGTTTACCCCTTTATAGATTACCACCTCCAATCAGTTTAAAATCTTGCCCCTTTGCCCCTGATCGCCCCTAATGCCCCTTTCGTGATCATTTTGCATCAGGAGACCCTGATATTTGTTTGTCTTCCTCTCCTAGTTTGTTGCCTTAAGACAAGAGATGTTACCTAAGTCTCTTAGCCCAGTAATTTGACGGCAACAAACCTCCCACTCGATGATTGAAAGTGTCATCAAAATCGCTCCAGCCATTTTGTAATCCATAGAGGACATACACAAATCAATCTTAATACTAATATTAAGATATTTTTTAAAGATAAATATTATAAATGATACCTAAATTACATTTATCAGAATATAAGACAGCAGGGCTTTGGTAAATCACCTGTGGTTCAGTAAGATAATCTCATGACACGTGACTAATAGTTTCTCCATAGTTTCAAAATAGCGACGGGTGTCTTTTATTGTGTCGCCCGGACAAAACGAGGAAATTCATATAAATTCTTCCCGAGGAAAACATGTTTAAACTAGGGTCCAGCCACCCCAAAAATTAGGTACAAACACTGAACGGAAAACCTCATTAATTTCATAACATTAAGTTATACAAGTAGTAATCGTTACCGTCAGAATTTTTTTGCACATTTAAACCGTCTGTTAATTTCAATTGTAGGTATTATAATAGAACATGATTTAATTACAGTCTATGGTCATAATTAAAATATTTGATTTGAATCTTACCAGATAGCAAGTTCGCTATAGTATCTTACTATGACCCATAATAATTGGGTACTGTATTCTCGAAATTGTTGACGAGTACGTCTACCTCGGGCAAACAATTAAGAAAGGCAGGTCCGATTTCGCGAAAGAGGTCACTCGTCAAATCCGACTTGGATGGGCAGCGTTCGAGAAGCTCCGTAAAATCTCCTCGTCCCAAATACCCAAATAAATAAATAAATAAAATACCTTCTGTTCTATTTTTGGCGAATAGAATGGTGTAAATTAAATGCCCAGATACTTAATAAATTATATATGATATATGATATATATATATATATATATATATGATAGTAAGTCAAGTGACATGAGTACAGATTGAGAGTGACAGATTACATGACAGATGTATGAAGAATCTTGAAGCGCCTGATGCGGGTGACGGCAATGTTCTCGTGATGGTGTTTTGGCGTAATATTTGCGCAGGCGTTAAGTCTGAACATCCTCCCGGTCGTTGAAAGATCACTTTCAATCTTGAAGTTCCTCGGCTGTAGGTAGCTTGCACAGCCTGACTAGAGATCGGCGCACACAGCCTTTATTAGTGGTGATGTCTGCCACTCTCGCTGTTCCATCAGCTCCCGTGATGAGGCGTAGTACTCTCCCGAGCTTCCAAGAGAGTGGAGGAGCATTGTCATCTGCCAAGAGTACCATATCTCCTATGTCCAGCTTTGATATACTGCTTTTCCATTTTGTTCTCTGCTGCATCTCAGACAGATATTCACGCTGCCACCTTTGCCAGAAGTGTTGCTGCATTTTTTCTATGCGTTCATAGCGTTGAAGTTTACTTTCCTTAGAGTCACCCAGATGTTGCGACGGTGGAGCAGTTAACGGTCTCTCGATCAAGAATTAAAAATAAATTAAGTAGGTACTACATACTCTAAAACTTGTATGACCACAAAGTCAGCGAGGTATTTTTGTATTTTACTACCTACCTATTTCATTATCTTGTTTATTAAGTTTAAATTTTTAATAACTAAATATTTTAGAACGACGTAATTATTCTATGTTAAATGGCCTTCCGATGCTTCACTTCTTCAGTCCGATTTCGATTCTATAAACAGATGGTGTCTCATAATAAAAAGAACCTTAATGCAAAGAAATGTTTATCAATACAATTTACAAGAAATAAAAAGAAAATTATTCCCTTCACATACAGCATATCTAATAAACCACCAGAAAGCTGTCGACTGGTAAGTGATTTAGGAGCTCTACTGGACAAAAACTTAAGCTTTGTTGAACATATCGATAAAATTGCTACTAAGTCATGGCAACTCCTAGGTTTTTTGAAGGGGACCTGTAAAGATTTTGTTAATACAATTTCAATAATCGTCCTTTATAACGCTTTCATTCGCAGTAAATTAGAATACACATCTGTTACAGGGAAACCCCAACACAAGGTACACATAAAAAGACTTGAACGCATTCAACGCAACCTTAATCGGTTTTTGGCTTTTAAGGATCGGAGTTGTCCATACCGTGCTGTCTAAAATTCAAGGATTTTAAACCCCAGTCACTCGAAAGTCGACGAAGCATAATAGATGTCATAACATTACACAAAATTATTAATAGTCATGTCATAAACTAGCTTGATGTTTTTTTTAAAATTAAATTTTCAATATTTTTTGTTTTTACTAACGTGTTGTTGTTTGTTTTGTGAATGCTCTATACATTTTAATAGATGTTACACTTCGAACCATACTTATAAGTTATAAATAATTATCATTAGTTATTTATAATATTTAATAGTTTATAATTTGAATAGTTATAAATGCTTAGTATAAGATTAATAGTGTATCATAATCTATATATATAAATATGAATTGCTGTTCGTTAGTCTCGCTAAAACTCGAGAACGGCTGGACCAATTTGGCAAATTTAGATTTTGAATTATTTGTGGTCGTTGAAGTCCAGAGAAGGTTTAAAAGGTGAATAAATAAGAAAATGCTGCTAAATTAAATAAAAACAACAAATTTGTTTTTCCTTTGATGTGTCCATACATAATTTCTATGAGAGAATTTATTGACGCACGTTTTGACAGTTCTGCTGTGAAACAATTACATTACGACGGTGCATATTTTACGAAGTAATTTTTGTTGTTATGATATATTATTGACAAATTCATATTAAAACATTATTTTATTTATTATACACAGAACAACGTCTGTCGGGTCAACTAGTATACACTCAATACCTAGAATGAATGATTACTGATTACTGAATTAAATGATTTGGCTAATTTTGGTCTTGAACAATTTGTGGAAGGCCAGGGAAGGTTTAAAAGGTGAATAAATGTGAAAATTCTCGGAAAAAAAAATATAAAAAAAAATTCTTCCTTCGTTCAGAAATCAAATTGAAAGAAAAGTTTAAAATAAATAACTAATTAGAATCTACACATCTTTCTATCTCTCAGGAGGTACAAAATAAACTTAATTTTAACTAATAGTTGGTAGATTAAATACGGTTGTTAACTATCAACCAGATTATTTTTATGTAGATTGATAAATCTTAAGTCTTGCCACAAATTAAATTTATTAACCATTAGAATCCATCTTCTATGTCGATCGATACTTTAGACAAAGAGTTCATCTTTGTGAGTGACGATTACCATTGTGATAGTGATGTTTCAATTCTTAAAAAACATTATTTTATTTATTATATTCAGAACAACGTCTGTCGGGTCAGCTAGTAATAAATAAATAAAATAATTGTCCTTAAGTGATTATGTACAGTATTCATTGTATTAGATTTTAAGCTTATGGTAAATAAAGCCTTTTATAAAATATCTTACGGTACGCAGACGTGGTCGCTAACTATGGGCCTTATGAGAAAGCAATATTTCAAATTTTATTTCCGTTATAAATAGTACAAGATCCCACAGTTTGATTCTGCAGGTGCGTGTTCTTTTGATATAACTAATTTTAAATTAACGATTAGGGAGTATGAAATCTATTAGCGATAAGTTGCCTGTAAAAATATGGCTGCAAGTAATTTATTTGAGTCTTAATAGTTTTCTATATGTTTTTTTAATAAATTGTGCGTCATTTTAAAGGAAATTATGACAAGAATTGAAAAAAATATCTTGCCAGCTCTCAGTCAGCCGCAAGATAAAAGTTGCCAGGTGTAAATAAGTACATTTTTGTTTATTATTTGTAGTCATCTGTTTTTTTCTAAAATTATAGATTTTATTACTATTTACGATAAACCATGGCTTACGATAAACCAGTTAAAAATGGCCACAAGGGGTGTGTAAGCTAAGCGAGTATATATACATATATAATATAATGTACCAGCCACTGTTCAGGCATTATCTATAAATAAAATTAAATGTTTTATTAAAAAATGGCTGTGCCGTAAATCCTACTACTCAACAGCTGAATATCTAAGTGATCCGACAGCCTGGGACAAGATTATGTTAAGATTATGATTATTTTATAGCAATAGCAATGACAGTACAATATTGTATATTTTTATTAAAAATAGTGCAAAAAAAACGAATGCTGGGAGAGTTTCTTGCGCCGATTCTTCTCTCTCAAAGCACCATTTGTTTCCGAAGCGGTCGTAGTATCTAGTATATTAGAATTGACACCAAAAAGATTGTAAAGGAATCAATTTTGAGAAAATAAATGTCTTTTATGCCTCTTATATTTTTTTAATTAATCATATTCTCAATGAAAATGTTCATTCAAAATTAGTTAGTACCTGCAGATTCGAGCGGTAGTATATTAGGCTATAATAATAAAATTGCTAGAATGTTCCGCTGCTCTCAAACTACTCAACAGAATTGAATTCCCTTGACAATATCGCCAGCATAGAACAACATTGACACATTTTACAAAAGTGCATGATTTATTGCGCAGATACTTGTGTGCGCATTAGCGCAAAAAGTAATTACTAATTACTTAGCAATACAATGACTTGACTATGTTTGTGTTTATCATAACCTGTATAGCCGAGTGGCTAGCGATCCTACCTACTAAGCTACAGGTCCCGGGTTCGAATCCCGGTAGTTGCAAGCATTTATATGATGAATATGGATGTTTGTTTCCGAGTCATAGATAAATAAATGTATTTATGTATGTTTAAGTAAGTATATTGTATTAAATATATCATTGTCTTGTAACCCATAACACAGGCTATATATGCTTAACTTGCGGCAAGATAATTTGTGTAAAAAGTGTGTCAATATTATTATTATTATCGTTTCCACCGATAAATGAGTGATGTGCCTAGTTAAACTAATAAATAACTATAGAAATATTTGTAACAATAATTTCTGAACGATGCGGTACTCGAACCTGAGAGTTGAACAAGACTAACTAAAATTTACGATCATGCGTCACTCAAACGGGTGGCTCAGTTGGTTAGCGCTCGGACGTAATCCAAGAGGTCGCGGCTTCGTGTCCCGTATAGTTCATAATTTTTGGTTACAAATTTAATTTGTATAATTAATCCCAGAAGTGGGGTTATCACTTTAAAGAAACAAATTGTTTAATAAATAACTGAAAAAAAAATGTACAATCGTTGAAAATTTTTAAATGAGTGAAAATTCGTTTTGTTCAAAAAAATTAACAAAAAACAACCGACTTCAAAAACAATATTTCAAAACAATAAATGTAACTCTCCGATTTAGTTACGATTGTTGTTATTTTTGGAATTGGTGTCCTCCCGCCGCGGCACCGTTCTCGCCTCCTCACGTCGCGCGTGCGACTCAAGCACATCTCATGGCTTCACCATGAACCAAATGTGTTTTTTGCGTCATAAGTAGCTTATGTAAAGCAAATAAAAATTTAAGTATCTATGTTTACAGCAAAATTGTTCCCGGGTTAATATTCGTATTATATGATAAGTAGGTAGGAATAAAAATAGCTACGATAAAATATTATTTATTATGTACATACATAAATGTTTGACAAGTAGGTACTGAATAAATGTGTTCTAATTTAACTAGAAAAAGTATTTTAAAAACATAAAATTTGGCAAATTTATCTACTAAGTGTGTGCTCAATTTTGTACCAAATCTCTAGTGCCTATGTATTAGGGTTAACATCAAATATTATAAAGTTTTGCACGATTGCGTTTTGTTTTATTTTCCAGCATAATAAGATCATCATCAGGCGGTAGACGTCCACTGCTGGACAAAGGCCTCCCCCAAAGATTTCCATGACTATCGGTCCTGCACTGCCCTCATCCAACGTATTTCAGCGATCTTGATCAGATCGTCGGTCCATCTTGTGGGACTAACCAACAACCATGTCCTAACAACATTGCGTCTTCCGGTACGTAGTCGCCATTCCAGGGCTTTACTGCCACAACGGTCATCTGTCTGAATTTCTGATTCGATCTCGCAGGGAACTCCGAACATCTCCATTGTCCTCTGACTGACCATGAGCTTTCTCATAAGGCCCATAGTTAGCGACCACGTCTGCGTACCGTAAGATAGTTTATAATGGGCTTTATTTACCATAAGCTTAAAATCTAATACAATGAATACTGTACATAATCACTTAAAGAAAATTATTTTATTTATTTATTACTAGCTGACCCGACAGACGTTGTTCTGAATATAATAAATAAAATAATGTTTTTTAAGAATTGAAACATCACTATCACAATGGTAATCGTCACTCACAAAGATGAACTCTTTGTCTAAAGTATCGATCGACATAGAAGATGGATTCTAATGGTTCATAAATTTAATTTGTGGCAAGACTTAAGATTTATCAATCTACATAAAAATAATCTGGTTGATAGTTAGCAACCGTATTTAATCTACCAACTATTAGCTAAAATTAAGTTTATTTTGTACCTCCTGAGAGATAGAAAGATGTGTAGATTCTAATTAGTTATTTATTTTAAACTATTCTTTCAATTTGATTTCTGAACGAAGGAAGATTTTTTTTTTTTTTTTTTTTTCCGAGAATTTTCACATTTATTCACCTTTTAAACCTTCTCTGGACTTCCACAAATAATTCAAAACCTAAATTTGCCAAATTGGTCCAGCCGTTCTCGAGTTTTAGCGAGACTAACGAACAGCAATTCATATTTATATATATAGATTATGATACACTATTGATCTTACACTAAGCATTTATAACTATTCAAATTATAAACTATTAAATATTATAAATAACTAATGATAATTATTTATAACTTATAAGTATGGTTCGAAGTGTAACATCTATTAAAATGTATAGAGCATTCACAAAACAAACAACAACACGTTAGTAAAAACAAAAAATATTGAAAATTTAATTTAAAAAAAAACATCAAGCTAGTTTATGACATGACTATTAATAATTTTGTATAATGTTATGACATCTATTATGTTTCGTCGACTTTCGAGTGACTGGAGTTTAAAATCCTTGAATCATAGGTAGCACGGTATCGACGACTCCGATCCTTAAAAACCAAAAACCGAGTAAGGTTGCGTTGAATGCGTTCAAGTCTATTTATGTGTACCTTGTGTCCATGTAACAGATGTGTATTCTAATTTACTGCGAATGAAAGCGTTATAAAGGACGATTATTTAAATTGTATTAACAAAATCTTTACACGTCCCCTTCAAAAAACCTAGGAGTTGCCATGACTCGGTAGCAATTTTATCGATATGTTCAACAAAGCTTAAGTTTTTGTCCAGTAGAGCTCCTAAATCATTTACCAGTCGATAGCTTTCTAGTGGTATATTCGATATGCTGTATGTGAAGGGAATAATTTTCTTTTTATTTCTTGTAAATTGTACTGTTATTCCTTATAATTAATCCTTAAAGTGAGGGTTATCACTTTAAAAACATAACATATTTATTACCTTATTTGAAAAAAAAAACAAATTCTGTAAAATAACATGGTATAAATTATATAGGTTTATCAAAAGATTTTTTAAGGGTATCTATTATTCTATTTAATGATTTATAGTTTTAATTCCTCAGACTTATTAAAACAGTATTTCTGAGTACAAATCATACAGTTCTTTGCCTTTTTTTGTTGATTTCCTTCATTAACCTAATCACCAAACATAGGAAAGTCAGATACTGAATTTTACTCGAGTAAGTTAACATTGTTTCAATTACAAATGGTTCTATGATTATAACTAATATTAGATATTTTATCTTCAAGCTATTTCATTATCTTCAAGCTATTTCATTATCTTCAAGCGATTCGAATGTTGCTGACTCACAATACAAATGCCTTGAGGTAATTACATGTCAGGTTCATAGATTACAGAAAATTACAGCAGCTATTTACAATTTTAAATATCACTACTGTGTCTATGTTTACTTTGTAAATTTCTGTTCTTTTTAGAACATTTAATTCTTATTCGCGAAGTTTTATAACTAGGCTTTCAGTATCCAAACTGGATTCTTGCCGTCTCGTGCCAAACCAAATAGGATGTAAATACTACGTAATAAGAGGTGAGACTGCCTAAGTAAAAATTTTAAATTTAGTTTAGTATTTGACATATGTTTGAAATATTAATTACAATATTATGTCGTAGTATAATCCGGCTAAGTTTGAAAGCGAACAGTTGCTTAAAACGTAGTGGATATCGTTGTTTTTTACAAGATTATAGCCGTCATCTGTCAATCTTTCAAAGACTGTTTCATACAATCCCTTTTTTCTTAGAGATTTTCGCTATATTTGCCAGTGTTTGGCGAGTCAACATCTGCTGAGGATGCCTCGTGTAGAGGCGAAACACGTGTCGAATTGATTGAAGACAAATAAAAGATAACTCGAAAACTTTTTTTATTTTTAGTTTTGTCTGTCTGTCTTTCTGTGTTTATGTTTGTACTATCATGTCTCAAAAACTTTTGCATAGAATGAATGATGCTTTCTCCATTGTTTTGCTAGAGACCTTACTTAAAATAGGCTCCATTTTATCGCATAAAAATACCTTGTCTGTGTTTATGTTTGTACTATTATCACTCAAAAACTCTTGCATATAATGAATGATGCTTTCTCCATTGCTTTGCTAGAGACCTTAGTTAAAATAGGCTCCATTTTATCGCATAAAAATACCTTTTTCGTTCTGGTTTTAGTATTTCAAAGTCAAATATAGATAAGCATAAGCTAAGTGATTTTGAGTCATCATTATAAATATTTCTTTTAAATTTACTATGTCAACTATATGCTCGGAAAAAGTAGAGCTCGTGAGAAGAACATACAAGAAACTCAACGGCCACCTTAAAAAATTGAATTTTTTAATACGGCTACCTATACGCACTACAGCAGAGTGCCTCTAACGGTCGTTTTCATCTCTCTGTCCTTAGTTTAACTTGCTAGAGGTAGAAAAATCTATCCTTTTACGCTTACTTATATTTCAATAACCTATCGACAGGTAGCCTTGAACTATAACTATATTGGACATAACTATGTATAGATAATATCTTGTCAATAAACGGTGATAGCAATATATCCGTTACTAGAGATACGTTATTGAAAACGGCAGATTCACTAACGAAGGAGATATGCACGGACAATGCGTTTCAGTTGACAATTGGTCGGAGTGCCGTATTCACGAGGTCATCCTCGTGCATTGAAAGCGCACTAGAATTTAGAGCACTTTGCTAGCGTGGAATCAATATAGTATATTTTAATAAATAATATCGTGTGTACTTGTAACCTAAAAATTGATTTAAAAATAATTCAACCTTCTTAATATTACAACGGAAAGTTGATAACTTGACTGTCACATTATTGTGATTTTTAAGTGACACTACTCGGAAATATATTGTCTTTCTTTACCAATTTTGCGCAAAGAGCTATAATAATCTTCCAACATCGACTAGAATAATTAGTGATTGTAAAATGGCATTCCAAAGAATATTCGCGTTCATTGCAGATAAGATATTTATCTAATGGCACCAACATATTCCTACCAATAACCATGTCCTAACAACATTGCGTCTTCCGGTACGTAGTCGCCATTCGAGGGCTTTACTGCCACAACGGTCATCTGTCCGTCACGTTTTGGGCTATGTTGGTGACATTGGTTCTCTTTTCGAATTTCTGATTCGATCTCGCAGGGAAACTCCGAACATCTCCATTGTACTCTGACTGACCATGAGCTTTCTCATAAGGCCCATAGTTAGCGACCACGTCTGCGTACCGTAAGATAGTTTATAAAGGGCTTTATTTACCATAAGCTTTAAATCTAATACAAAGAATACTGTACATAATCACTTAAAGACAATTATTTTATTTATTTATTACTAGCTGACCCGACAGACGTTGTTCTGAATATAATAAATAAAATAATGTTTTTTAAGAATTGAAACATCACTATCACAATGGTAATAGTCACTCACAAAGATGAACTCTTTGTCTAAAGTATCGATCGACATAGAAGATGGATTCTAATGGTTCATAAATTTAATTTGTGGCAAGACTTAAGATTTATCAATCTACATAAAAATAATCTGGTTGATAGTTAACAACCGTATTTAATCTACCAACTATTAGCTAAAATTAAGTTCATTTTGTACCTCCTGAGAGATAGAAAGATGTGTAGATTTTAATTAGTTATTTATTTTAAGCTATTCTTTCAATTTGATTTCTGAACGAAGAAAGATTTTTTTTTTTATATTTTTTTTCCGAGAATTTTCACATTTATTCACCTTTTAAACCTTCTCTGGACTTCCACAAATAATTCAAGACCCAAAATTGCCAAATTGGTCCAGCCGTTCTCGAGTTTTAGCGAGACTAACGAACAGTAATTCATTTTTATATATATATTATGATACACTATTGATCTTACACTAAGCATTTATAACTATTCAAATTATAAACTATTAAATATTATAAATAACTAATGATAATTATTCATTACTTATAAGTATGGTTCGAAGTGTAACATCTATTAAAATGTATAGAGCATTCACACATCAAACAACAACACGTTAGTAAAAACAAAAAATATTGAAAATTTAATTAAAAAAAAAACATCAAGCTAGTTTATGACATGACTATTAATAATTTTGTATAATGTTATGACATCTATTATGTTTCGTCGACTTTCGAGTGACTGGGGTTTAAAATCCTTGAATCATAGGTAGCACGGTATCGACGACTCCGATCCTTAAAAACCAAAAACCGATTAAGGTTGCGTTGAATGCGTTCAAGTCTATTTATGTGTACCTTGTGTCCATGTAACAGATGTGTATTCTAATTTACTGCGAATGAAAGCGTTATAAAGGACGATTATTGAAATTGTATTAACAAAATCTTTACACGTCCCCTTCAAAAAACCTAGGAGTTGCCATGACTTGGTAGCAATTTTATCGATATGTTCAACAAAGCTTAAGTTTTTGTCCAGTAGAGCTCCTAAATCATTTACCAGTCGATAGCTTTCTAGTGGTATATTCGATATGCTGTATGTGAAGGGAATAATTTTCTTTTTATTTCTTGTAAATTGTACTGTTATTCCTTATAATTAATCCTTAAAGTGAGGGTTATCACTTTAAAAACATAACATATTTATTACCTTATTTGAAAAAAAAACAAATTTTGTAAAATAACATGGTATAAATTATATAGGTTTATCAAAAGATTTTTTAAGGGTATCTATTATTCTATTAATTAATGATTTATAGTTTTAATTCCTCAGACTTATTAAAACAGTATTTCTGAGTACAAATCATACAGTTCTTTGCCTTTTTTGTTGATTTCCTTCAGTAACCTAATCACCAAACATAGGAAAGTCAGATACTGAATTTTACTCGAGTAAGTTAACATTGTTTCAATTACAAATGGTTCTATGATTATAACTAATATTAGATTTATTATCTTCAAGCTATTTCATTATCTTCAAGCGATTCGAATGTTGCTGACTCACAATACAAATGCCTTGAGGTAATTACATGTCAGGTTCATAGATTACAGAAAGTTCCAGCAGCTATTTACAATTTTAAATATCACTACTGTGTCTATGTTTTCTTTGTAAATTTCTGTTCTTTTTAGAACATTTAATTCTAATTCGCGAAGTTTTATAACTAGGCTTTCAGTATCCAAACTGGATTCTTGCAGTCTCGTGCCAGACCAAACAGGATGTAAATACTACGCAATAGGAGGTGAGACTGCCGAAGTAAAAATTGAAATTTAGTTTAGTATTTGACATATGTTTGAAATATTAATTACAATACTATGGCGTAGTATAATCTGGCTAAGTTTGAAAGCGAACAGTTGCTTAAAACGTAGTGGATATCATTGTTTTTTACAAGATTATAGCCGTCATCTGTAAATCTATCAATTACTGCACGTTTCATACAATCGCCTTTTTCCTAGAGAGTTTCTCTATGCTGGCCAGTGTTTGGCGAGTCAACATCTGCTGACGATGCCTCGTGTAGAGGCAAAACACGTGTCGAATTGAGTGAAGATAAAAATAAGCGGAATTTACATTTAAGATTACTCAAAAATTTAGAGAATTATGAATTTCGGCAAAATAACCCTAATTCAATAAGTTTTCTAGGCTTTCGGTGTCAGCTAAGTGAAAGAAATCGTCACGGAACAAAAATACGTTAAGCTGAAGGCTTAGTGCGGTTGTACCTTTACTTGTTTTTTACATAATATTTTAAATTGGTGTTGTTAATGTTAGTTATCTGATTGGTCTTACAGTGGACACTCTTTGGACAATATTTACATTATAGGAACATATAAATAAAATAAAATAAAAAAGCCATATATTTCTTGCAATTAAGTGTTACAAATTTTTAATTGCTAGGGTTAGTAACTTTTGTAAAACTAATTGTAAGAAAGTATTTTTTAAACTTAAACTTAAAGTACTATATATCATATATATATTTTTGTTTTAGTTTATATTTGCAGGAATCCTTCTACAGGTGAAGGCCTCCTCCAAGTATTGCCAGTCTTCTCTGGTTTGTTCTAGCTGAAACAGATAACTGCCAGCCGACTGAAAAATTTCATCTCGCAAAAAATCATCCCATCTAGCAAAAGGTGTACCTCTTTTACGTACCCCTTGAGGTCCTTTCCATACAGTCACCTTTTTGGTCCATCTTTGGTCTTGTAGACGTGCCACATGTCCCACCCATTTCGATTTCAAGGATTGAGCGTATACAAGGGCATCCGTTGCTTTCGTATAGCTACGTATTTTAGTTTGAAAGTAGAAACATATAGTAATAATAAATAATACGGATTTCAGAGAGTTTTCTTTTAATTTATTGAAGTAGGCGTTACTTTGCGGAAATCCATAATTATCCAAATGTTTTGAGTTTTCTTTTGTGTTAATTCCGCCAATATTTGTCTGTAAACAATTCGACATGTGTTTCGACACGAGACGAGTCTCGTGCCATAGTTTGGCGAGTCAACATCTCCTGAGGATGCCTCGTGTAGAGGCGAAACACAAGTCGAATTGTTTAAAGGCAAATATTGACGGAATTAACACTAAAGAAAACTCGAAACATTTGGAGGTTTTTTTATTCAAAACACAATTAATAACTTATTTTAAAATTATATTCAGAGTTAAAGAAAATAATGAGGAACAGGAGGAACCTTATACCACAGGCTTTCTTATCTTACGCGGGATTCTTAAAAATTACCTTCAGTCAAACCAAGCTGTGGAATGAACATTTGTAGATGATGTTTTCAGTTCTGCCAGTTCAACATGACATAGACATTTTCGAAAAACCTCGTATTTATGTCTTTTTCAAGGGCTGGCAAGGCGCCTGTCCTCCCATTTCTGGTATTAAAAGACAGGGACGTGGGTGGTCACTTTCACTCAATGACTTTAACGCATGTTTTTAATTTTCAATACCATACGATTTTTAAGCTTTTTTCACGTATCGGACCGACGGAAGCGGGTCTTACATATTGTAATACATTTGTATAGATATTGAAGATAAACCAATATGGGGGATTCTTTATTAGAGCTACAGAAACCAAAACAATATTTTTTTGAATTTTTCTCTGTCTGTCTTTCTGTGTTTATGTTTGTACTATCATCACTCAAAAACTCTTGCATAGAATGAATGATGCTTTCTCCATTGTTTTGCTAGAGATCTTACTTAAAATAGGCTCCATTTTATCGCATAAAAATACCTTTTTCGTTCTGGTTTTAGTATTTCAAAGTCAAATATAAATAAGCTTAACCTAAGCGCTTTTGAATTGTCATTATAAATATTTCTTTTAAATTTACTGTGTCTACTATATGCTCGGAAAAAGTAGAGCTCGTGAGAAGAACATACAAGAAACTCAACGGCCACCTTAAAAAATTGAATTTTTTAATACGGCTACCTATCCGCATTACAGCAGAGTGCCTCTAACGGTCGTTTTCAATAATCTATCTGTTAGATCTATCCTTAGTTTAACTTGCTAGAGGTAGAAAAATCTATCCTTTTACGCTTACTTATATTTCAATAACCTATCGACAGGTAGCATTGAACTATATCTATATTGGACATAACTATGTACAGATAATATCTTGTCAATAAACGGTGATAGCAATATATCCGTTACTAGAGATACGTTATTGAAAACGGCAGATTCACTAACGAAGGAGATATGCGCGGACAATGCGTTTCAATTGACAATTGGTCGGAGTGCCGTATTCACGAGGTCATCCTCGTGCATTGAAAGCGCACTAGAATTTAGAGCACTTTGCTAGCGTGGAATTAATATAGTATATTTTAATAAATAATATCGTGTGTACTTGTAACCTAAAAATTGATTTAAAAATAATTCAACCTTCTTAATATTACAACGGAAAGTTGATAACTTGACTGTCACATTATTGTGATTTTTAAGTGACACTACTCGGAAATATATTGTCTTTCTTTACCAATTTTGCGCAAAGAGCTATAATAATCTTCCACATCGACTAGAATAATTAGTGATTGTAAAATGGCATTCCAAAGAATATTCGCGTTCATTGCAGATAAGATATTTATCTAATGGCACCAACATATTATCATTTGCAGATATATTTTTGAGAGGAGCACTCTTTTCAATACCTTTTAAAATAAATTATCCTGTTAAGTTTTTTTTATAAAAAAAATGGACGAGACGAGCACTACGTTCATCTGACGGTTATTAATTCGACCTGCCCATTACAATATAGTGCCGCGCAGGTTTCTTTAAAATCCCAAAAATTCTGCACCATAATTGCGCTCGTCTCCTTGAGACATAAGATGTTGTCTCGTTTGCCCAGTAATTTCACTAGCTACGGCGCCCTTCAGAACGAAACATAATAATGCTTACACATTACTGCTTCACGGCAGAAATATGTGCCGTTGTGGTGCCCATAATCTAGCCGGCAACCTGTGCAAAAGCCTCCCACTGGTAAGTGCACCCAGGAACTCATTACATGACAAATCACACAAAAATTCTGTCCTTCGAAAAATCGAGCCCAAATGCCCCTGCATTCTCGAATCAATACAGGGAAAATTGGATTCTGTTTGTTAAGGCTTACGTTATTCTTTTGAATAAACTCTCTGACATCAGCAGATTGTGGATTGTTTGGCACAATAATAATACAATGTATTATAGTCGTTTGATTATCTCATTCTTCACCATCCATGAAATACATACCTCTTCACCAAATTTCAGTTAGAAATATTTAACTAATTGTTATCTTTTCTTACTTATAATAAAGTAGCATTAAATATTATGACTTATAAAAATATTTAACCCAAGATAGCTAACGTTACTAGAAGAGACTGAGAAGCAAACTATTCGACTTTCTGACGAACACTTTATAAATGCTTACTTAAATATTATCAACTAATTTAGGGTATGCGGTAATAAATTATTATAGATTTGTGGGATATAAATTAAAGATATTTTAATTATAAATTAATTTAGTTTATTGAAGTTTAAAGTACAAAATAACAATTCTTAATGACACATAGTTTCAAGAGATCAAAAAAAGGCACTTAAGCAATGCCGAACTCAGAAAAATCTGAACCGATTAGAATGCGTGTTTGACATAAAAGTTATTTTATTTCAACAAGCATACAAACAACAAAGTAATGTTATATGAAGACACCTTTGAAACATTCATTCGCTATGAGTAATTGTTATCAATTAAGGTTGAAAGTCGAACCTTCAATCGATACTGTTTGAAGCTCTTCAGTGTTTTTTACATTCAGTCATTTATTTCAACAAAGATATCATAAATAACGGAAATAAAAAGTAATATTTCAATATGATTTAAAAACTGAAACGCGCTTTTTTAAATGTTCTTTTAATTATTGAAACAAATTATAGATAATTGTTTTTAAAATATCCATAATAAACATATCTACCCATTTGCAGCCTAATAGCTAATAACAACAAACATTGTTTTAATGATTGGGCAACAATGGGTATCCACAAAAGTCGTAAATGCTTATATGACCTTTATTATGAGAAACATTACAATAATAGTGAAAAATTTAAAATATATGTAAAAAAATACTCCAAGCTCTTTAAAGTAGTTTGTCATGAAGCGAAAACACGTTTCATTGCAGATAAAATTAAAAACAGTAATAATAAAGTAAAAGCGACTTGGAGTGTAATTAACAATGAAACTGGTAGATCGAATTGCCGTAACACCTCTATCTGTTTAAATATTAATAATCGCGTTATAAATTCGGAAATAGAAATTGCAAATGAATTTGATAAATACTTCTCCGAAATCCCTTTTATCACGACCAAAGACCTTAACTCTTCACCAAAAGCAGCACATGATATGCTTAAATTACACGTACCAGTATCTTCCACTGATTTGAAATTTAAGTATGTTACAGGTAACGATATAATAAAAATCTTCAAATTAA
This sequence comes from Leptidea sinapis, assembly GCF_905404315.1. NCBI lineage: Eukaryota > Metazoa > Arthropoda > Insecta > Lepidoptera > Pieridae > Leptidea > Leptidea sinapis. The sequence continues at coordinate 11,343,261 of NC_066272.1, forward strand.
TTAACTTAAAATATACAAAAGACGTATGGGGCTATTCGACATATTTTGTAAAATACATACTTGACATTATAGCACCTGAATTAGCAATAATATTTAATGAATTCTTAGCTGAGGTTGTGTTCCCTGACCTCATGAAATAATTTGTATAGATATTGAAGATAAACCAATATGGGGGATTCTTTATTAGAGCTACAGAAACCAAAACAATATTTTTTTGAATTTTTGTCTGTCTGTGTTTATGTTTGTACTATTATCACTCAAAAACTCTTGCATATAATGAATGATGCTTTCTCCATTGCTTTGCTAGAGACCTTACTTAAAATAGGCTCCATTTTATCGCATAAAAATACCTTTTTCGTTCTGGTTTTAGTATTTCAAAGTCAAATATAGATAAGCATAAGCTAAGTGATTTTGAGTCATCATTATAAATATTTCTTTTAAATTTACTATGTCAACGCTCGGAAAAAGTAGAGCTCGTGAGAAGAACATACAAGAAACTCAACGGCCACCTTAAAAAATTGAATTTTTTAATACGGCTACCTATCCGCATTACAGCAGAGTGCCTCTAAGGGTCGTTTTCAATAATCTATCTGTTAGATCTATCCTTAGTTTAACTTGCTAGAGGTAGAAAAATCTATCCTTTTACGCTTACTTATATTTCAATAACCTATCGACAGGTAGCCTTGAACTATAACTATATTGGACATAACTATGTAGAGATAATATCTTGTCAATAAACGGTGATAGCAATATATCCGTTACTAGAGATACGTTATTGAAAGCGGCAGATTCACTAACGAAGGAGATATGCGCGGACAATGCGTTTCAATTGACAATTGGTCGGAGTGCCGTATTCACGAGGTCATCCTCGTGCATTGAAAGCGCACTAGAATTTAGAGCACTTTGCTAGCGTGGAATCAATATAGTATATTTTAATAAATAATATCGTGTGTACTTGTAACCTAAAAATTGATTTAAAAATAATTCAACCTTCTTAATATTACAACGGAAAGTTGATAACTTGACTGTCACATTATTGTGATTTTTAAGTGACACTACTCGGAAATATATTGTCTTTCTTTACCAATTTTGCGCAAAGAGCTATAATAATCTTCCAACATCGACTAGAATAATTAGTGATTGTAAAATGGCATTCCAAAGAATATTCGCGTTCATTGCAGATAAGTTATTTATCGAATGGCACCAACATATTATCATTTGCAGATATATTTTTGAGAGGAGCACTCTTTTCAATACCTTTTAAAATAAATTATCCTGTTAAGATTTTTTTATAAAAAAAATGGACGAGACGAGCACGACGTTCATCTGACGGTTATTAATTGGACCTGCCCATTACAATATAGTGCCGCGCAGGTTTCTTTAAAATCCCAAAAATTCTGCACCATAATTGCGCTCGTCTCCTTGAGACATAAGATGTTGTCTCGTTTGCCCAGTAATTTCACTAGCTACGGCGCCCTTCAGAACGAAACATAATAATGCTTACACATTACTGCTTCACGGCAGAAATATGTGCCGTTGTGGTGCCCATAATCTAGCCGGCAACCTGTGCAAAAGCCTCCCAATGGTAAGTGCACCCAGGAACTCATTACATGACAAATCACACAAAAATTCTGTCCTTCGAAAAATCGAGCCCAAATGCCCCTGCATTCTCGAATCAATACAGGGAAAATTGGATTCTGTTTGTTAAGGCTTACGTTATTCTTTTGAATAAACTCTCTGACATCAGCAGATTGTGGATTGTTTGGCACAATAATAATACAATGTATTATAGTCGTTTGACTATCTCATTCTTCACCATCCATGAAATACATACCTCTTCACCAAATTTCAGTTAGAAATATTTAACTAATTGTTATCTTTTCTTACTTATAATAAAGTCGCATTAAATATTATGACTTATAAAAATATTTAACCCAAGATAGCTAACGTTACTAGAAGGGACTGAGAAGCAAACTATTCGACTTTCTGACGAACACTTTAAAAATGCTTATTTAAATATTATCAACTAATTTAGGGTATGCGATAATAAATTATTATAGATTTGTGGGATATAAATTAAAGATATTTTAATTATAAATTAATTTAGTTTATTCAAGTTTAAAGTACAAAATAACAATTAACACATAGGTTATGTGTCATTAAGAAAGAGAAGCAAGAGATCAAAAAAAGGCCCTTAAGCAATGCCGAACTCAGAAAAAGCTGAACCGATTAGAATGTTTGACATAAAAGTTATTTTATTTCAACAAGCATACAAACAACAAAGTTATGTTAGATGAAGACACCTTTGAAACAATAGTTCGCTATGAGTAATTGTTATCAATTAAGGTTGAAAGTCGAACCTTCAATCGATACTGTTTGAAGCTCTTCAGTGTTTTTTACATTCAGTCATTTATTTCAACAAAGATATCATAAATAACGGAAATAAAAAGTAATATTTCAATATGATTTAAAAACTGAAACGCGCTTTTTTAAATGTTCTTTTAATTATTGAAACAAATTATAGATAATTGTTTTTAAAATATCCATAATAAACATATCTACCCATTTGCAGCCTAATAGCTAATAACAACAAACATTGTTTTAATGATTGGGCAACAATGGGTATCCACAAAAGTCGTAAATGCTTATATGACCTTTATTATGAGAAACATTACAATAATAGTGAAGAATTTAAAATATATGTAAAAAAATACTCCAAGCTCTTTAAAGTAGTTTGTCATGAAGCGAAAACACGTTTCATTGAAGATAAAATTAATAACAGTAATAATAAAGTAAAAGCGACTTGGAGTGTAATTAACAATGAAACTGGTAGATCGAATTGCCGTAACACCTCTATCTGTTTAAATATTAATAATCGCGTTATAAATTCGGAAATAGAAATTGCAAATGAATTTGATAAATACTTCTCCGAAATCCCTTTTATCACGACCAAAGACCTTAACTCTTCACCAAAAGCAGCACATGATATGCTTAAATTACACGTACCAGTATCTTCCACTGATTTGAAATTTAAGTATGTTACAGGTAACGATATAATAAAAATCTTCAAATTAATTAACTTAAAATATACAAAAGACGTATGGGGCTATTCGACATATTTTGTAAAATACATACTTGACATTATAGCACCTGAATTAGCAATAATGTTTAATGAATTCTTAGCTGAGGTTGTGTTCCCTGACCTCATGAAATACAGTAAAGTTATACCTTTGTTTAAATCGGGCAGTTCTTTTGACCCTTCTAATTTCGGACCTATTTCAGTGCTGCCTGTTTTTAGTAAATTTTTTTAAAATTTTTTGCTTCAACAGCTACAATGCATTTTTGTAAATTAATGAACACAAATCAATTTGGTTTCACTAGGGGCTTATCAACGATTAATGCAGGTACTAGACTCATTGAGCACATCTTTGACGCCTGGGAAGAGTCACAGGATGCATTGGGCATTTTTTGTGATTTGTCCAAAGCATTTGACTGCGTCCACCATGAAACTTTACTCCTAAAACTAAAGCATTATGGAGTGAAAAATAGAGCCCTAAATCTGTTAAAATCATATTTAAGCGAAAGAGTTCAGATAGTCGATGTAAATGGCAAACGGTCTTCGGGTAAAACAGTGGGAATAGGTGTTCCACAGGGTTCTATTCTCGGTCCTTCTTGTTTATTATATATATTACCGATCTACCGTTTTGGGGTAGATGATAGCCATGAGATTGTATTGTTTGCAGATGATACTTCACTTTTTTTTAAAGTGAAGCGACGTGCGGATATTGATGACGAGGTAAGCAATGCACTCTCAAAGATAGTGTGTTGGTTTGAGACGAACTGCACTTAAACAGTGAAAAAACAAAGTGTTTACGGTTCATTACACCAAACACAGCGGAGGTACAAACCAACGTACTTATAAATGACCAGAGATTGGAACTTGTGGACTCTACGGTCTTCCTGGGTATCACATTAGATAAAAAGCTTCAGTGGGGTCCACATATTGCCCATCTAGCAGATAGACTCAGCTCTGCGGCATATGCAGTTAGAAAGATTAGAGAGTACACGAATGTTGTGACCGCTATACGTTATACTTCAGTTATTTTCACAGCATCATGTCGTACGGTATTTTACTATGGGGACATGCTGCTGATATTGATATAGTGTTTGCTCTGCAAAAGAGAGCTGTTCGTGCTATATATTAGCTTGGTTATAGACAGTCTCTCAAAGAAAAATTTAAAGAAATAAATATTATGACTGTTTATTGTCAGTGCATTTATGAAAATTTAATATATGTTCACAAAAATCGTCACCTTTTTGCTCTTAATAGTGATTTTCATTATTATAATACTAGAAATAAGGGATTGCTTGTAACTAATTCTAGTAGGCTTCATAAGATACATAATAGATTTAAGGGTAAATGTATACACTTCTATAATAAAGTCCCAGCCACTGTTCAGGCATTATCTATAAATAAATTTAAATGTTTTATAAAAAAATGGCTCTCTCGTAAATCCTATTACTCCACTGCTGAATATCTAAATGATCGTACGGCCTGGGACTAGATTGTGATTAATTTATAGCGATAGAAATGACTGTACAATATTGTATATTTTTATTGAAAAGAGCGCAAAAAAAGAATGCTGAGAGAGTTTCTTGCGCCGCTTCTTCTCTCTCAGAGTGCCATTTGTTTTCGAAGCGGTAGTAGTATCTAGTATATTAGAAATGACATCAAAAAGAAGTCTGAAGGAATCAATTTTGAGAAAATAAATGCCTTTTATGCCTTTTTAGCCTCCAATATCATTCGTTATAAGCTTGAAGCTTCATACCAGTGGGAGGTTCCTTTGTACAGGACGCCGGCTAGATTATGGGTACCACAACGGCCTCTATTTCTGCCGTAAAGTAGTAATGTGTAGTAGCTAATGAAATTACTGGGCAAATGAGACTAAACATGTTATGTCTCAAGGTGACGAGCGGAATTGTAGTGCCGCTTAGAATTTTTGGGTTTTTTCAAGAATCCTAAGCGGCACTACATTGTAATGGGCAGGTCGTATTAATTACCATAATCTCAACGACTTGCTCTTCTCGTCCCTTATTTTCGTAAAATAAATATTTTGTCCAGAATCAGGGATTTTTTTTCTACAGTTCCGGTGGCTTAATAGCTAGAACCGTCTACTCTCACCACAGTGCCCCTGGTTCGATCTTCGCCCATTAGGTTCCAATGTGTTTTCGGTTTTTGAAATCATATCGTCGTTTATTCGACCCTCAATAAAATCGGCAACGCGCTGGTGATTCCTCTGGTGTTACAAGAAAGTATGGGATGCGGTGATGACATCCTATCAGGTCATGCTCGTTTATCCTCCTCTTCTATAACAAGAAGTCAAGAAATTTCAAAAATATCAGTCAATTTCAAGTTTTTCATCTCAGGACATAAATAGCATTCTTCATGCTTTTATTAGCTTCACCTGTATGTATGTATGTTTGTAACCGACTCATTAGGGCGTGGTTTGACACACTTTAAATGGCCAGATTTTGTGCAAATTTCGTAGATTTATCGAGGACCAATGACAATACATGAATTTGATAAAATTATTCCATTTTTCAATTTGCTAAATAATTTTTTTGTTAATTTATACAAATTTCATCTATCGGCTAAGGCAGGAATTGATGTTAATTTTTAATTTCTATTTTTTAGTTAGGTTTTTTTATAAAAAGCGTGTTTTTTAATTTTTTTGACTACTATTTATTATTTTAATACCTGTAATGAGAAACAAATGATCGATGAAATACAAGAACAAGGCACAAATTAATGTTTTTAACCGTTATGTAATGTCAAAGGAAGAGTGCTCAAATCGTTCACAAACTTGTGATAAATTCGGGAAATCTCGTTCCCAGTTAGCGACGCGGTGCTGAAACTTTACGAAATATTTCGTGCCCAATAATTTTTAATGTCAAAGTTTCTTAGCAACTCTTTGATTGCTCTTTGCGACAAACGGTCTCTTGGTTGAGGGGGAGCTAAGTCAATGGCGAATTTAAAACTTCTTAATTGTGAGTGTTCCACCAACTGATTACTGAGTTTGCGTAACCTTGTTATTAATTATAATTAATTAACTTAGTAATTAATGTACTTACAGAAGGTGGAACATAACTATAATAGTCACCAGTAGTTCACCAGGCTCCTTTGCACAGGATGCCGGCTAGATTATGGGTACCACAACGGCGTATCATCGTATTTCTGCCGTGAAACCGTAATGTGTGAGCATTGCTGTGTTTCGGTCTGAAGGGTGCCGTAGCTAGTGAAATTACTGGGCAAATGAGACTTAACATCTTATGTCTCAAGGTGACGAGCGCAGTTGTAGTGCCATTCAGAAATTTTGGGGATTTTTCAAGAATCCTGAGCGGCACTGCATTGTAATGGGCAGGGCGTATCAATTACCATGTCTTGTCCCTTATTTTCATAAAAAAAAATACAAGACCTATAATTGATGTTTTGTGATAGAATAGGAAAGCAAATGTGCCTCTGGCATAAGCTAGAGCCTTCATATATTTTTTTCTATTATTATCTTAGATTTTTTGGAGTTTACTTCTTAAGAATCGATTTTCATATAAGGCGCCCGGTATGAGAAAAATATGGAGAGTAAAAGCTTCTCATCAAATGGCATAGTAACGTTTTTGGTGCGCATCATTTCTCGCGAACCTTTCACTTTCTTGTATTTTGAAGCTTTATTATATTATTGAAATTGATTTATTATTATACTTTCATAAAAATAAGTGAAAATTCTATAAATTATGGAAGAAAGTGGTATAAATAATAGTGCCGGGAAATATTATAAGCACGTGGGTACTAAGTAAGTTACAATTCATACATTAATATGACATTTATTGTATATATAAACATATGTGCTTTGTATTTATTAAATATTGAATTATAAATATAGTACATACAAATTTATATGAGCTAGCCACATAATTAAATATTAAATTTAATATGGAGAGTATATATAGCGCATTTCACGCCAAAATAGACAATTTTTAACCTAACCTATTTTTTTTTTTATATCTATAAATTTTTTAACATAATAAATGTTTCTTCACATCTTCAATGAGCGTCTGAAATCCTATTTATCTAGAGAAATATCGCCAGAGCAGGCTGGGTTCGTAAAAGGAAAGGGTACACGGGAGCAGATACTGTCCATCCGCCAGATAATCGAAAAATCCCGAGAATTCAATAAACCTACATATATCTGTTTTGTTGATTTCTCCTAGGCGTTTGACTCTGTCAAGTGGCCGAAACTCTGGAATACTCTCCTAGAAATGGGTACCCCAAAACATCTGGTATCACTTCTTAGGCACCTTTACGAAGATGGTACGGCCTCAGTAAGAACCGATGAGGTTCTATCCAACAGTTTCCACCCCAGTGCAGGAGTCCGACAAGGATGTATAATTTCTCCATTACTCTTTAACATCTACACAGAACTGATTATGAGAATTGCTTTGGATGGTTGGACATACGGTATCACTATTGGAGGACAAAACATATCGAACTTACGCTACGCGGATGATACCACCCTCTTCGCAAGTAGCATCCCTCATATGGAAGAGCTACTACACAGGCTGGAAAACGTTAGTCTTGATTTTGGCCTCAGAATTAATCGCAGCAAGACCAAAGTGATGATTGTCGACCGTGCTAAGAACAACTCGCCAGAGGTTAAGAAAGTAGCAAATTGCGAGGTAGTGCCTACTTACATATACCTGGGGGCACTGATTTCAAATAATGGCGGCTGCATAGACGAAATCAAACGATGCATGGCAATCTCCAGATCGGCTATGGATAAATTTAGGAAAATATGGAAGGATCGCAATATCACTAAAACCACAAAAATACGACTTGTAAGGGCTCTCATATTCCCCATATTCCTCTACGCTGCTGAGACATGGACCCTACCCAAGAAAGTGAGAAGAAAAAGATCAATGCTCTTGAGATGTGGTGCTGGAGAAGAATGCTCGGTATATCGTGGAATGAATTTCAAACCAATGAGTCCATTCTTCGGGAGCTCGGCATCAAACAGAGACTGTCCACTACCGTACAAGCTCGCATTCTCACTTTCTTCGGGCATGTATCGCGACGTGGAAGCGACTCCATAGAACGCTTAATAGTGCAGGGTAAAGTCGAGGGCATTAGACCAAGAGGCAGGTCCCCGATGAGGTGGACGGACCAAGTGAGGCAAGCTGTCGACGGTACTCTGCATGAATGCACGAGAAGAGCGGCAGTTCGCGACGAGTGGCGTCGCATTGTGAAACAGGCCACTAACCTCGACGTGACGACCACGACCACTCTGACAAGAGTGTAACGCCGAAGAAGAAGAATTGTTTTATTTTCTATTAACTATTTTTGTAGTTTCAGTTATAATAATTAATGATTCGATAATATAATTACAATGATGTAATCATGTAAGATCTACTTAAATGTAAAATATTTGATGTATAATACTTCGCCGAGAATATTCTTTAAGAATTTTCATTAATGCGTTTATTTACCCTTACATATTATGATGTCGATCTTTATTAATTAATACGCATTTATTAGCTTCTGCTGTATGTCTGTTTGTAACCGACTCCATTTTACTTGATTTTGTTTAGGACCTGTTCAAAGACACTTGTTCTTGAGGAGCAAACTCCAGCCGTGCGTCGGAGCTGACACACACTCTTTTTTTGACAACTGGACGAAATGAGCAGGACGTTCAGCTGATGGTAATTGATACGCCCTGCTCAATGCAATGCAGTGCCGCTCGGGAGTCTTGAAAAAACCCTACAAATTTTTCAGCGGTACTAAATATGTGCGCGTCATCTTGAGCCATAAGATGTTAAGTCTCATTTGTAATTTCACTAGTTAGGCGGCCTTCAAACCGAAACATAACATACACATTACTGCTTCACTGCAGAAATAGGCGCCGTTGTGGTACCCATAGTCATAACTTCAATAGAACCTGACGGACTGTAAGAATGTTATTTAAACTTATATCAGACTAGCTTTTACCTACGACTTCGTCCGAGTTGAATAGTTACTTTGGGTTTTTTTTTTAATTTTTAAAATACTTTTCATATAATACACATACAAACTGCTCTTTCCACTGCTGGCAGCTCTTCTATGATACAGCGCTTATCCCTTGGTATTGTGGACAGTCTCTGACTTTTAAAAAGTCATTCCCTGCGAACTTTAATCTCTTATTTCATCCCCACGTAGGTAAAAGTTTCAAAAATGCTCGAACAAAGGCTTATGAATTACTTCTAATCAAGTACCTATATATAAAGTTTCATGAATTTCTCTCCGAAAATGAAGAATAACATATTTCATTTTCTTTGTTAAAACTATATCTAATTGAAACAACATTACTAAAAATACCTTACGTGTGTATAGTGTGCTTTTATGTATTCCATCTGCCATAATAAAAAATTCAATATATTTTATGATCACCTGTAGGTCTTTTAAGTAGTACTAAGTCTTTATCTTAAGTCAAAGTCAAAGTATTTATTTGCATAAACATGTTAGATTGATGTTACATAAATATTATAAAGTACATGTTTGCCACATTTATGACGTGCAAATTTTATAATCGTCTAATGAATGTAAGCAGTTTTTACTAAAGTATATTTTCAATTTAGATGAGAAATTCCTATATGACGATACCTCTCTTATTATTTTTGGGATGTGATTAGAGATTTTTATGCACATACCAAAACAGTTTCTCTGAAATAATGTAGTTCTACAGCAAGGTACTTGTAGTTTGGTGGGGCCCCTGGATGGGAAAAGAGAAGTGTTTTCCTGTTTACTGAATTCGCTAAAATTTTTCGAACAAACATACAGCACTCAAATATGTATAATTCAACAATTGTTGATAAGTTATATTTTTTAAATACGAGTCTGCAGCTTTCAAGGGGTCCTTTTCCCGCTGCAGCCCTCAAACATTTTTTTTGCGCTATTAAGACTCTATTTATTACTGTTGAGTTACCCCATATTATGATACCATACCTTACGTAGATTGTGTGCTAGAATACGAATTCACTACTAGTTAAATACAAAAAAATAGTGATTTTGTAGGTACTGAAAAATGACAGAATAAATAAATATTAATATACTTTTCAAAAGCATATTGAGACATAAGATGCTAAATCTCATTTGCCCAGTAATTACACTACGGCGTCCTTCAAATACCGAAACAATAATGTTTACACATTACTGCTTCACGGCAGAAATAGGCACCGTTGTGGTAGCCATAATCTAGCCGACATCTTGTACAAAGGGCCTCCCACTGGCAAAAAGTAGATTTATTAATAAAATTGTGAATTGAACGAAATATTTCAAAGATTTTTGTTTCTGTGAGATAATTTTACATTGCTTTTTTGTTCTAATATTTTATGAAAATGTTCAGTAATGGTGACTGATAAACTAGTTTTATTATTGTCATTTTAAATTTTCGATGTATTGTAGGTAATCGTAGATCCAATTATATATTGAACGGTTATCACCTAGGTACCTAATGTTCAAAGCGTAAATATAAACATTATTTTCCGTTGAAATGTAAACAGAAAACATTTTACCGGTAATTATAAGACGAGAAAGGCGGTAATTAATTATCTTGTTTTTCTTCTTTCCTCTCAAACAACAATTTAAACGTAATTAAAAGCCTTTTAGCGCACGGACGTCTTGAGATAAATTTTATTTATGGAAATATTTAGATGATCAATTACTTACAAAATGAACTCTTTATATAAAATTCTACGATAATTGTTTTAAATTTAGAAAGTTATTATGAAAACTTTGACGAGCAGGACGTTCAACTGATGGTAATTGATACGCCCTGCCCATTACAATGAGATGCCGAGCAGGATTCTTGAAAAACCCAAAAATTCTGAGGGGCACCGCAATTGCGCTCGTCACCTTGAGACATAAGATGTTAAGTCTCATTTGCCCAGTAATTTCACTAGCGCCTTTCAGACCGAAACACAATAATGTTTACACATTTCTGCTTCACGGCAGAAATACCGTTGTGGTACCCATAAAGTACGCGAAGCCACTGGTTATATATTATGTTAATATATTTATGGAATTAGGCGTTATGTTGACTCGCCAAATAAGTCTCGTGCCAGAATTTGGCGAGTCAACATCTCCTGACGATGCCTCGTGTAGTGGCGAAACACGTGTCGAATTGATCAAAGACGAATCTTAGTGGAATATACACTCAAGAAGGCTCACAACATTTGAATATTTGATATATTGTTAAACGATATTTTTGGCGTAGAAATTGTCTTCATGTTTTCTGTTATGGATTCTGATAATTTCTTTCATTCACATAAGCAGCCGAATTAACCCACCGGACATTATCTACGTCAAAATGTGAAATGACCACCCGCATCATGTTGACGTTTGACATTCTACCACCGCACGATTCGCGAGAAGTTTCTTGCCTCGCGCAGCTTCTTTGTGGAATCATTAACTGGCGGCAGTTTTCCCAAACCGATACCACAGTATATATACCAGCTAGAACAGTAAGGAAACTACGTACAAGCCTTAGATTTATTTATTTACTGAAGCACCAACATAAGAAATAGTAGTTACAGTGGTAATAACTACATTGCATTAAATTATAAAATCTAACTTTTCCTACAATTAGAGAAAGCTAGAAAAATATTGTTTAAATTAGTAAATTACGAGTTATTTATATTAATTACAATTCAGTGAATGCAATATTCCAACCAATTCATCATTTCAGACTACCTAAGTACTATATTCTGAGGCTGTAGATAGGTCACACTTTATGAGCTTTAATTTAAAGTTGTTAAGACTATCAAAATTAATGTCGTTATTTGGACTTTTCTTTGTATAGTCATTATAGCGACGAGAAATGCGTACCACAGGTGAATCACGTCCTAGATTGGTTTTACAGAAACTTGGCTCAAAGAAATCACATAGATGTCGTGGTATTCTAGATACCGCAGCCGTACTCGCAAAGTGTGGCAACTAATTCTAAGCCCAAGTGGGCGTACTGACCAAACCCGAACAACGTGTGACGTTGACGTGCCACATGTTCTGTAAAACTTTGCTAATAAGTGAAACTACAATGCCGGGCTGCGTAGTAAGATTTTATAAAAAGAATACTACAAGAAATAAGAAAGACACTGGGATCACATATCATCAGTAGGTATTTTGTATTTTATTAATTTAAATGTAAAATACCACGAAGCGTATGTTTACAAAATTTGAAAGATGCCATTGAGTATCAAGATACCACACGCACAAGCATCTAATAGTTGCCATACTAAAAATGTTCTTAGGTAGTGAAGTATCGAGTTGTAGCCCAATGGAGACCACAAACGTTAGATATAACGCACACACATATAAGCAGCTGGTGTCATGTCTCAACGCAGGGCTCGCGCTACTAACAGCACTGCGATGTCCGCTTATTGGCCTTGTTGAGACCTGCGTCTGTGTGCGTGCGTCGTTTCGAACGTTTGTGCGTAGTTTCTGTTCTGCTTTGGCGTATACATTATCACAAGAGTGGGTCGGAGATTGGAAAGTAATATACAGCATAAAGGAATGAATCTTTATTAGCGTTTACTTCCATGAACTTGCACTTCACCGGTCTACCGCTGTTCTTCTTCATATGGCATTCAGCAGATCAACCGCACCGAACACTTCTATCTTCTCCTGACTGAATCACTTTCTACTTTTTTTATTATTCACTACTTCTTCTCTTCCTTCTTTTCCTTTTCACTTTCGAGTCTGAACTGTTACACTGTTGAGTTAGAACTGCTGTAGGGCACGCTTAGAACGGCTTATATATCCCCGGGTATGTTCTATATTCAAAATAATTCTGTTCCATCTTTAAAGTTAAATTGTACTAGAAATTTTAAAAATTCACTCATTCATTCAAATTCGTCATGTACTTCAAAGCGTTGCTACGTGACAATATATACTGAACCGATACGTTATAGGGACTTCCAAGATAATACGCTCCCAACTTCTCTGTCTCCTATCTCTTGACCACTGGTATTGCGGGTTTCTCGGCGGAAAAACCCTTGAGACGGAATATGTTAAGTCTCATTTGCCCAGTAATTTCACTAGCTACGGCGCCCTTCAGACCGAAACACAGTGTTACACATGTTTACACATTACTGCTTCACGGCAGAAATAGGCGCCGTTGTGGTACCCATAATCTAGCTGACATCCTGTGCAAAAGAGCCTCCCACTGGTGACCTCACCACGTTGCATCACGTAAGCCTCTTGGCCGTTAGCCTACTATTATCTTTATATATATAATTCTTGTGTGCGTGTGTATGTCACTGAACTCCTCCTAGACGGCTGGACCGATTCTAATGAAAATTCTGTGTGTATTCAGGTGGATTCGAGAATGGTTTAGATTCACAATTGAACTACCTCCTAAACGGCTGGACCGATTTTGATGATATTTTTGTGTGTTCCAGTGAATTTGAGATTGGTGTGTGTCTTCAGGTGGATTCGAAAATGGTTTAGATTCACAATTAAACTACCTCCTAAACGGCTGGACTGATTTTGATGACTTTTTTGTTTATTTCAGTGAATTTGAGATTGGTTTAGATTCTCAATTCCGCCCATATAATATAATTCTCCTGCTCATGTGTATGTTAGTGAACTGCTCCTAACGGCTGGACCGATTTTTCAAATTTAAAACATGTGTACAGGACAACGTCTGTTGGGTCCACTAGTTTATATATAAATATCATTGGATTACCAGAACCACATCTGTCATTATTGACAATGAGGTTTTTTACAATGTTGGTTTACTTATGATAAAAATAATGATTAATATAAATCAGAGAGAGTAAACCACAGAAAGCCAGCTGCCATCAGCTGCCGGTTGTACTTCAGTAGCTGATTGAGTAGCTCATACATCAACGTCACTCGTCGCGTCTACAAATAAAGCCATCGAAGGACATTGTTGTTTTATGAGCCACTTTATTTTGAAACACAAATGGCGACCGCGCCGTATCCCCTATAGTGAAATATAGCCCGTTATTATTAAATATTAGAAAGAGTAAGGCAAGCCGAGTTATTTATGTAAGTTACGGTTAGATGCAATAAAGATATTAATATATTTATTAACACACTTCACACATAATGTCTAGCTCACACCTGAGCGGAACTCTACTATAATAATAATAATATTGACACACTTTTACACAAATTATCTTGCCCCAAATTAAGCATATAGCCTGTGTTATGGGTTATAAGGTTAATGGGCAAGACAACAAATGCGATGGTGTTAACCCGTAAACACAAATATGATATCCCGCGTCTGACCATGGGTGGTGTTGCCATTACAATAGTAACAGAACTAAAAATCTTGGGTGTCATCATCGATAACAAGCTGACCTTTAATTCTCATGTTGCTAGCGTATGCAGGAGGGCCCTGGGGGTGTATAAACAATTGGAAAGAGCAGCAAAGGCTAGTTGGGGTCTCCATCCCGAAGTTATTAGGATTATCTATGTGGCCACTATAGAACCAATCATCTTGTACGCCTCCAGTGTATGGGCTTCAGCAGCCAAAAAATTAGGAGTCAGAAAACAGCTGGGCACTGTTCAACGTGGAATCACCCAAAAAATGTGCAAAGCCTACCGAACTGTTTCTCTAAATTCTGCACTACTCCTGACAGGGATCCTTCCTCTCGATCTTCGAGTTCTAGAGGCGGCTTCTCTGTACGAGATCAAAAAGGGTAGATCATATTCCAAACTCTGTGATAGAGAGATAGAACATGTTGCCTCTGTCAAAGAATCCCCGCATCCTGCTCTGCATATTGATCTGGAGGTCAAGAGCCTGATAGATCAAGAGAAATTTGATGCTCAGAATGAACATGACATCCGTATCTTTACGGATGGTAGCAAGATTGAAGGAAAGGTTGGTGCCTCCATGTCCTTTTGGAGCGGAAACACCGAGACCAGGGCTCTCAAGCTTGTCCTACCAAGATACGCAACCGTATACCAGGCTGAGCTCTTGGCGAAATGTAGAGCAACTAGAGAGATCGGGATGGCCGTGGGGCAGTCATTTGGGATTTTTAGTGACTCAATGGCAGCCCTTATGACTATTGTGAATAACAATTCTCTACATCCAATAGCCGTAGAAGCCAGAGAAAATCTGAGATCTGCATTCCTTCAGAACAAAACGGTGGACCTGTTTTGGATAAAAGCTCACGCAGGCTTGGCGGGGAATGAGAGAGCCGATGAATTGGCATAAGATGCTGCTTTAAGATCTAAGCGGAGGCCAGACTACGACATGTGTCCGATCTCATTCATTAGGCGTAGCCTTCGAGAGGATACTCTTGACGAGTGGAACCAAAGATACAAGGGAGAGGAAACAGCCTACATAACAAAGATATTTTTCCCGGACGCAGTGGAGGCATACCGAATAGTTAGGAAGCATGTACCGACTAATATAACAACGCAGATTATGACAGGGCACGGCGGATTCGCTCAGTATTTGAACCGCTTCAAATGCAGGGAGAGCCCATCTTGCATCTGTGATCCTGACGAAGCAGAAACGGTGCCACATATTTTGCTAAGCTGTCCAGTTTTTATGCGAAAAAGATTTGATATCGAACAGTTACTATATAAAAAACTTACAATTGATTCCATTAGTACCCTTATGAACAGCAAAAATAGACAAATTTTTATAGAATACTGTGTGAAACTATGTCAAAGGGTGAGTAACAGAAATAAAAGTGATTAAATTATGATTAATGATAACGTGTAGCATTTGTGTAAAGCATTAGAAGATAGATAATAAGTTAATTAAATGTATAAAAAATTGTAATTGTAATAGTTAAGATCCTGATAATAAGCTAGAAGAGTGCTATAAAGTAAAAAATGGAAATAAGGGGCAATATATGCCACTACAATATTTGTAATATATGAAAAAAAAATATATATATAGACAATAAGTAGATAACATTGAAACATAACCTATTCTTAGATATTTAATGGTACAAATAGATATAATGTTGTAAATAGATGTAAGGCCTAGTAGTTTTTAGTATTAAATTTGTAAAAAAAAAATATGTATACTATTATAATAAAATAAAGAACGCAATGTCCCTGATTATGTTAGGGGTAAAGCTGTTAGGAAAAATGATAGGAATAAAAACACTGCGATGAGATTACACTTGATTTTAATACTATGAGCGATAACAAACAAGACAAGTACGTACATTACCAATGACCATTAGCAGAGAACAGGAAGTTAAAGGGCTGACGTCTATTTGACATTACATATGTCACACTGAGCACAGACAAAATAAACTTTTAGGTTGCGTTTACATTTAAGCAATAGCTTCAACACTGGCCCTTAAACGCAAGCTAAACATAAACTACAACTTAACAAAGTTACATTCTAACTTAGTTCAGTTAAAACACAAACATTATAAGTTAACCTATGAACTTGTTAGCAACTGAATTGTGAAAAATTATGCTTTTCTTTACAAAGTGCTTTAGTTAATATGTCTGCTAACATATTTGCAGTTGACAAGTATTTTATTTCAACAACACCTTTATTAACAATTTCTTTAATAAAATGATGACGTATATCAATGTGCTTTGTTCTGGAATGAAATACAAAACTTTTACATAACTTAATAGCAGATTGATTGTCATTATAAATCGTGATTTTAGCCATGGTACCAAAAACTTCAAATAAAAATTTTCTAATAAATAAAGCTTCCTTACATGTGTCTGACAACGCCATGTACTCTGCTTCAGTGCTTGACAGAGCAACAGTGCGCTGCTTGCGGCTCTCCCAAGCAACAACGGACTTGCCCACGGTAAAAATGAAGCCAGTAAACGATTTACGGTCGATGTTGTCTGACGCCCAGTCAGCATCTGCGTAGGCTGAAATGTTCAAACCTGATTTGGAAAATACAAGGTTAAAATTAATTGTACCTTTCAAATAACGTAGTATTCTTTTGGCAGCTTTCCAGTGAGTTTCGCCGAAACAATCATTGAATTGACTGAGGTAGCTAACTGCATGACTGATGTCAGGTCTGGTGCAAACTGCCACATACATCAAAGAACCAATCAAACCTCTGTAGTCGTAGGTCTCGTACTGCTTGGGTTCTTTGGTAAGTTTAAGACCTGTCTCCATGGGTGTTGCAGCTGGTTTGCAGTCCTCCATGCGAAACTTTTTCAGTACCTTCTGGATGTAGTTCGACTGATTTAGGTAAATTTTGTTATCTTCCCTCATCAGCTTCATGCCAAGTACATGCTGAGCTGGCCCTAGATCAGTGATTTCGAATTCCTCCTGTAGTTCCTTCTTTATTTTATCCTTTCCTTGAAAATCTGGTGATGAAAATACAATCAAGTCGTCCACATACAACGCTATGATCATCATTGATCCATTTTCACACTTAAAGAATACGCATGGCTCAGAAGTCAAGCGGCAGAACTTTAATTTGTCACAGAGCACCTTAGTAATTTTATCGTACCAAGACTTGGAAGCTTGTTTAAGGCCGTACACAGCCTTGTCGAGCTTATATACCATATCTTCGCTCCCTTTAACCTTGAAACACTCTGGTTGCTCCATGTATACTGTTTCCTCAAGATCTCCATTGAGAAAAGCAGTTTTCACATCAAGATGTTCCAAATCCAAGTTGTATTCTGCTGCTAGAGCAAGAAGCATTCTTATTGTGGAGTACCTTACTACAGGTGAAAAAGTATCCTGGTAATCTATACCATATTTCTGGGTATAACCTTTGGCAACCAAACGAGCTTTAAATTTTATGAGCTCACCATTAGCACCATATTTCCTTTTAAAAATCCATTTACATTGAACGGGCTTATGGCCAGGTTTTCGTTTTGTCAAAGTCCAACATTTGTTCTTAATGAATGAATTATACTCATCTGTCATTGCCCTCCGCCAACTGTCTGAATCCGGTCCCTTCAGTGCTTCGGTTGCAGTCTGCGGATCATCAGGGTAACCATCAGCCAGTGCCACAAAATTAGCAATTAGGCAGGACCCATCAGCTTCTTCGTAGGAGGTGTCTTCCTGCTCTGCTTGAGCCAGCGTGTCATCTCCTGGAACGTAAGTATAATCCAAACAGTTCTCCGTTTCAGAACTTGTGTTATCGCTCTCAGAATCATACAGTGTGATCATGCTGATCCTCTGTTCCTCTCTCTGTGATAATCTCATGTCATCAGATTGATCAGAACTCACAGTGGATGATTCTGATTGCTGAATTTCATTAGAAATCAGACTGTTGATGTCAACAATAGGATGTTGCTTGAAACTATCATCATGTGACATGTCTTTGTTCCAAAATTTATTTTCTATGAACACAACATTGCGAGAATTGACACAGTTTCTGTGGTTCTCAGTATCTATTAGTCGGTAGCCTTTCGACTCTTCATTGTATCCCACAAAAATATATGGTTTGCTTTTAGGATCAAGTTTCCTCCTATTCTTTACCATAGAATAAGCTACACAACCAAAAATTCTTAAATGGTTTAGATTTACCTTCTTGTTTGTCCACTTCTCCTCGGGGGTTTCACCAGGAACGGCCTTGGTAGGACTGCGGTTCTTTAAGTAGACTGCTGTGTTCACTGCCTCTGCCCAGAATTTCTTTTCCAGTCCAGCGTCACGCAGCATGCATCTAACCTTCTCCATCACCGTCCTATTGGCCCGTTCCGCGACGCCATTTTGTTGTGGGCAGTCGGGGATGGTCTTCTGGTGTTTGATCCCGCAGGTCTTTAGGTATTCCTTAAATTTAGAACTCATATATTCTCCGCCTCTATCACTTCTAAGAACTTTTAACTTCTTCCCAGTTTCATTCTCCAAGGAAAAATGATAGGAATAAAAACACTGCGATGAGATTACACTTGATTTTAATACTATGAGCGATAACAAACAAGACAAGTACGTACATTACCAATGACCATTAGCAGAGAACAGGAAGTTAAAGGGCTGACGTCTATTTGACATTACATATGTCACACTGAGCACAGACAAAATAAACTTTTAGGTTGCGTTTACATTTAAGCAATAGCTTCAACAAAAGCAACAACACCCTGTGATGGCGGGTGCATTCAAAAAAAAAACCTAACCTAACCTTTTTTTTTTTTTTTTTCGCTGGAAAATCCTCATGAATACCCGACAGGCACGGGAGGCCACTGTCGTATTACGCCGGACTCTTACCGGCTAAAAACCAGCGGTGTTCCTCCTCACCGTCTTCCGGCGGAGCTGCGGGAACGCTTTCGCACACTTCCGCTGCTCCCCCGACGGTTGTCCGATTCGGACCCATCTTGTGGGCGCCCACCTGTGACGCCACTCACCGGCGTGCCGGAACACGGGACACGCCAGCCGTCCCGGGGGTCTCCTCCAACTGGGCGATGGTACCCCCCGGTTGCACCGCCCGGAGACCCACATTAAGGGGGAAGGCGGCGCTCATGCGCTAGGCGCCTCCGTCCCACTCTCTTGTGGCGGATTGGGTTCGACAGAGGGTCGTCTTCTCTCACCCGCTCCGCCACCTCCTTTTGCGCCATAACGGCCTCGCAGAATCGGAGCACCGCCTTCCACGCTCTGTCACTGCCAACCATGGCTCTCACGACGCCCGGCAGCGACAGGTCGCCCCCTATCTCCGCCACGAGCATCGCCAGCGGCTCCACCCACTCTGGGCATTCCGTAAGCGTGTGCTCCGCTGTGTCCTCTGGACACCCACAAGCGTGGCACACGCTGGTCGGCTCCCGACCCGCCACGCTGCACAGGTACCTGCCGAAGCAACCGTGCCCCGTCAGGATCTGCACAGCGCGGAAGGTGAGAGCCCCGTGTTGGTGATCGACCCAACTTTCTAAGACGGGCCGAATCGCTTCCACCGTCCTGCTGCCGGCGGTCGGTTCCGCCAGCCTGTCCTTCCATTTCTGGAGGAGAACCTGGCGGTCGAGTTGCCCCTGCCGCCCGGCTTCCACCGGCTCTGGCTCCACCTCTTCGTCTTGTGCTGTTGCGCTGCGGCGCCAGTAGACAGCGGAGAGCATCTCCGCGTCCAGGTCCCACGGTGGGGTCCCGGCCAAGACGCATGCCACCTCACACGAAATGTATCCCCTCACCATCCTGATCGCCATGACCCGTTGCATTTGGCGCAAGAGTGTCCTATTTTGGGCGCACAGGTTGTCTGCCCAGATCGGAGCCCCGTAGAGGGCCATCGACCGCACCACCCCGGCGTACAACCGGCGACATGCGGCTGTCGGCCCGCCCAGGTTGGCCCAGGCTCGCAACAGCCTGGGGACCAACTGCCGGAAGTGTTCCCGGAAGTTCCAGCGGCTGTCGAGGACGACGCCCAGGTACCGCATCGTCGACTTGACAGCGATGGAGACGCCGCCGACCATCAATCGGGATCCTACGGGAGGGGCGCGTCGGGCTCCGTGAAAACACAGAGCCTCTGTCTTTTCCAGCGCCACCTCCAGCCCCAGCCGGCGGATTCGGGCCACCACACGGGCCACTCCGGCCGTCGCCAACAGGGCCGCCTCACGGTACGTGGCGCCGCAGCACGTGACGAGGGTGTCGTCGGCGTAACACGTTACGTCGACCCCCCGCAGATTGGCGCCCCGCAGCACCCAGTCGTAGCCGATGTTCCACAGGAGCGGCCCAAGAACCGATCCCTGTGGAACACCGCACGTCACGACCCAGCGGACCCACCCGTCGCGCGTCTGGTACACCACTTCCCGCTCGGAGAAGTAGTCGAAAAGGAGACGACGCAGGTAGTCGGGCACGCCATGATAGGCCAGCGCCGCCCTGATAGAGCCCCAGGGTAGGGTATTAAAGGCGTAAGCAATGTCTAGAGACACCGCCAAGATGACCTCTCCCCGGGACACTGCCTCCTCCGAGAGGTCCCTTACACGCGCGATGGCGTCGACCGTCGACCGGCCTCGGCGGAAACCGAACTGCCGGTCACTCAGCCCCGGCCCGACCTGTTCGAGGTGGTTGACGAGGCGCGCGGAAATAATCCGCTCGAAGAGCTTGCTCACCTCGTCGAGCAACACTATGGGCCGGTACGCCGACGGCGAGTTTGCCGGGCGACCCTCCTTGCGGAGCAACACGAGCCTACCGATCTTCCACTTCTTCGGAAAGCGACCACGCTGCATACACGTGTCGAAGAGCTCGACCACTCTGGGCCCGAGGGCCTTCAAGGCGAGCACCCACACCCTACCGGGTACCCCGTCGGGGCCCGGTGCGGTGCTCTTGGCGCGAAGCCGCTGGACTGCGGCTTCCAGATCTTCTTGGGACACCTCGGGAATCGAGGTGTCCGGGCCCTCCGACGTCGCAGCCGCCATAGGCGGAAGCGCCGAGTCAGCCCTCAATGGGAAGACAGTGGCGATGACGTTTGAAACCACCTCTGGTTGGAGACTCTGGGTCAGCGGAGGGGCCCAGGGGCGCAGCTGACCACGCACTGTCTTGTACGGACGCCCCCAGGGATCTCTATTCAGAGTCTCCAACCACTCTCCCCACGACTCGGACTTTGCCTCGTCTATGGCGATCTGCAATGAAGTGCATCTCCCCTGTACGCGGTGTAGAGGGGGCTTTAATTGGCGTCCACCCGTCTTTGCCGCCTTCTGTTGTGAGTGTACTGGCGTCTGGCTGCAACGCAATACCTCACCCCGCGCATCGGTAATCGGGGAACCCCAAGCCGTTGACTTGGCGTTGAAGTCCCCGGTGACTAGCACTGGGATTGGGTGACTCTCGCCGACCAGAGCACCGACCTCAAGCAGGAATTGCTCGAATGCGGCCAGGCTCCGATTCGGCGAGAAGTACACGCCGACGATCGTCACACCCATAAGGGTGGCCGCAACGCATCCGTGGCCCTTGACTGTTTTGTCGAAGGGCGGGGAGCCGGCGGCCGTGTGCGTGACGATCGCCACCGTGTCCCCCCGGTCACCAACCCAGTTGTCCCTGGTGGGGACGAGGTAAGGTTCCGCCACCACCGCCACATGGATCAACCACTCGGCCAGGCTCTGATACAAGAGGTCTTGAGCTCTGGCACAGTGGCTGATATTCGCTTGGAGGAAGCGGAGAGATGAAGACATTTTAGGTATCCATACTCTCTCCCGCCGGGGCCTGGAGTGGTTGCGAGCCAGGTTTCTTCTTTCTTTTTTATTTGGGTGCGGCACATGTCTTAGTACCGACCCGGTGATCTGCCGACTTGCCTGCCGCAGCACACAGAACGCAGTGTGGCGTGGCTGTGCACGAGCCGGCCGAGCTGACCGCACCGGTAACAAAGATAACTGCGATCTATCTCCGAGGTACATCGGGCACTGACGTGGCCCTCTTCCAGGCACCGGTAGCACCTCAAGGGTTTTGGCTCCAGGACCTTGACCTGCGCTGAGACCCATCCCACCAATATCTTGCCACAATCAGCCAGCGTCTTAGCCGCTACAACTGGGCATGTGATATACGCTGTCCCTAGTCCTGAGAAGCCCGATGTAATGGGGCTCACTTTCACTTGGGCTGGAGAACAATTTCCACCCCTAGCAACAGCTGCTGCCAGCTCCTCGGTAGTTACTGAGTCATCTAGTTCCATAACACGCAAACTAGAGCATTTTGTGGGTCTAGACACCTTCACTCCTACAGGCTCCAAGGACATCCTAAGCTTTTCAGCCAGTGCGTCAGCCTGAGGACCACTGTTGGTACCAGGTATTTCCAACATGCGGGCACTCAGCCTTGGCCTTTGCAAGGGCAGCGGCATACGTGAAGCCCTTCTCTTCTGCTGCAGTTTGCAGTGTTAATACAACCGCCGCAGAACGAGGAGCGCGGAGACGTGCTTGTTTCTTGCGTGCTCTTTTCGCTTTATTTTTGGCCTTTCTATATTTCGTCACAATCTGCCATTGTTCTCCATTTTCGCTGACATCCGTGGGTCTCTATTTTCCCGACCCATTTGTTGCGCCTTCCACCTGCTCTCTGGATGGCAGCGCCCGCCTTGCCTTGCTGGAGGGCTTCGGGGCAACAGGATCCTTTCGACTCTGTCGGCTTGGACTCGTACCCATTACAGACGCACTCACATTGCTAGCGACCTCCTCATAGGAAGGTCCTACAGCTTTTGCCAATCTCCTATTTGTTGCCAGTGGAGGACGCAGAACACGTCCCTCGATCACCGATAAGCGGGCTTACAAATTGGACACCTCTTTTGAAGCAGGCTGAATTGCTCCGATTCAATGGAATCTGTCCCCCGGAGCCTTTCCTGTCGTAATTGAGACAGATTGGCTCGCAGCTTTCCTTGCTCGCTCCGGAGTTCCGCCATTTCAGTCACTAGCCGAGTATTCTCAGCTCGCAGCCGTATCGTTTCCTCCGTAGAAGTGCGACTCTTAAGCACTTCAAAGGCCTCATCAATTGAAGCCACCGCCTCTTTCAGGGCTTTTTGGAATGTGCCCTTGAGTCCCTTGGAAACTCGGGAGACACGTTTTATGGCTAGGATGGCGGAATTAACTCGTTCGCCGAGTTCATTAGCCGTCAGACTCTCCATATCCTCTAAATCCACAGAGGAACTGGTTACCAGCCGCCGCCTTTCAGTGATACGAGTTGTAATATCAGCAACCTCTTTTTCTTGAGCAGCATCTCTTTCCGCCTGCTCTGCGGCCTTTTTGCTTGCAGCTAACTCACTCTTCGCCTGTGCCAGGCATATTGACATATTGACCAGTTGTAAGGGGCCTGCCCCTTCCACGTTTGGCAATACCAGAATGGTTGCCGCTACGCGGCCACTTCCGGCCAGCACTTGTCCACTCTACACTCATTATGCTGGTCGCAGATTCAGACACTTCTCCAGACTCCGACTGATGACTCCCCTCTTCCGTCTCATTTATTTTTTTTGTTTTTGTTTTTTTCTGTGATTTCTGCCATTGAGTTCCCACGAGTAGTACGGAATTAAACGTCAACCCAGGCAGAGCCGAAATACCTGGGCAAGTGTAAATTTGTAACCCAACTAGAGGATCCACAGGTACCCTAGCTGGGAGTGCGCTCGTGACTGAAGCCCCTCTGAGAAGTAGGGCAGAATCCGCCAGCCATTCATTCCATCACCGCGCACCAGAACTTGAGAATTCGGATATTTTTTTATAGAGGTTTATTCCTCGAGGTCCGGGCGGCTAAGCCAAGACCCTCGGTCCCAGTGTCAGGTCAGAGACATGACCGTGACCCGCTACACTTATGGGATTACGATCTCATGATGAGGGTCGCGAAAGGAATAGTTCCCACGCAACCTGATCGGAGGCAGTGCAAGTGCACACCAAACTCGCCTAAGGGCTCGCAATCACGAGCTTCCTCTTGCTCCTCTTCAATGCTCTTTGCTTCTCCAGAGAGACACGAAGATGAACGCAGTGTCAGGTTATTTGCCATCGGCAAGCAGTATCCGCCATTATGTGCCGATGTTACCAGGGAGCACCAGCCCCAGTACTAGTCCTCCACCCGAACCTTAATCCTGAGCCCTAGGTTAACCTAACCTAACCTATCCTAACCTAACCTTTTTTTTTTAACGAGGAGGAAATACATTTACGTACTACCCCTATACACTATGTGGCACAGAGAGTGTGGGACTCAACCACTTAGACCATCTTTTACGTAGCTAGAAGTTGGCCAAGTTTGGTAATACCCACTAAAACCTCCTCGAAAGCAGAGACTTCCCCTTTTTGAGAGGTTCTCCGGGATCTTTGCAGGGCTTTTCATCGGAGAACCTCGGGGAAGAGGCCATCAGTGGCCCTCTACTGGCTGCTAGGGGCTGGGGTTAAGAGAGGTCTTCTTGGACCCCTCTCCCCCTCCTGCCCCGCCCTGCTGCCCTCTGGAGGGCAACTGACGCCCTCTCTCTGTTTCTTTCGGCTTCCTCCTTCTGTAGCATTACGTGCTCGCAGAAGGAAGAAGCCGCCTTCCAAGCCTCTTCACTGCCCAGCATGCTGTTGACCATGCCAGGCAGCGAGAGGTTCTGGCCGATCACTGACCTCAGGTCTTGACGCCTCGTTTCCCACGCGACGCAATTCCGGAGGGTGTGATTGGCCGTATCCTCCTCGGTGTCATCACAGTGATGACACCGAGGCGATACCTCCTTCCTCACAACCCGGCACAGATACCGTCCAAAGCAGCCATGGCCCGACAACACCTGTGCCAGGCGGAAGGAGATATCTCCTTTTCGTCTTTTCTTCCAGTCGCTTAGGACTGGAAGAATGGCCCCTATAGTGCGCGCGCCCACTTGGGAGGACTCAAGTTCCTCCCGCCACTGCCGCATAATGGCAGCGTCAGCCGCGCGCATTAGACGCCTCGCGCTCCCTCCACGTTTCGCCGCCCATTTCCGCCTTAAGGCGGTATAGGGCGGCGCTCATATGAGCCTCCAAGGCCCAGGGCGGAGTGCCCGCGATAACGCAAGCCGCATCAAATGATACCGCCCGATAGCACCTGGCTATGCGGTTCGCTATCACTCGCTGCGGCCTGCGGAGGAGTGACCCATTGCCTTTTCTGTTTAAGGCATCTGCCCAGATAGGGGCCCCATACAGAGCCATGCTCTTCAGGACCCCGCTATACAGCTACCTGACGCTTTGGGACGGCCCCCCCGCGTTTGGTAATAAACGCGCGAGAGCTCCAGCCGCCCCAACCAATCTCTCTCCGAGGTGACTGAAGTGCGCCTCAAAGCCCCAACGGCCATCCAGCACAAGGCCTAGGTACCTCATGCAGGGGGCCACCGGGACACGCACTCCGTTCACCTCGATGAAAGCGCCAGGAGGTGGGCCTCTACTTGGGCCGTGGAACAGGATGGCGTCCGTTTAACTTAACGCCACCCTGAGCCCCAAAAGCCTGACCCGCTCGACAACAAGGGAGGTCCCGACCGAGGCCAGTAAGGCTGCCTCCCCAAAGGACACCCCCTGGGCCACCACCAGGGTATCGTCTGCATAGCAGAAGATGCGCATCTTGGGTAGAGGCGCACCTCGCAACACCCAGTCGTAGCCCATGTTCCAGAGGAGCGGACCCAGCACTGACCCCTGCGGGACTCCGCACTCTACGGGACGCCGCCTCATCCTCCCGTCTCCCGCCACGTAGGCCACCCGGAACGTAACCTAACCTAAACTAACCTAACCTAACCTTTTTTTTTTTTTTTTTTCGCTGGAATATCCTCATGGATACCCGACAGGCACGGGGGGCACTGTCGGGTTATGCCGGACTCTTACCGGCTAAAAACCAGCTGTGTTCCTCCTCACCGTCTTCCGGCGGAGCTGCGGGAACGCTTTCGCACACTTCCGCTGCTCCCCCGACGGTTGTCCGATTCGGACCCATCTTGTGGACGCCCACCTGTGACGCCACTCACCATTCCACTTGGCGTGCCGGAACACGGGACACGCCAGCCGTCCCGGGGGTCTCCTCCAACTGGGCGATGGTACCCCCCGGTTCCACCGCCCGGAGACCCACATTAAGGGGGAAGGCGGCGCTCATGCGCTAGGCGCCTCCGTCCCACTCTCTTGTGGCGGATTGGGTTCAACAGAGGGTCGTCTTCTATCACCCGCTCCGCCACTTCCTTTTGTGCCATAACGGCCTCGCAGAATCGGAGCACCGCCTTCCACGCTCTGTCACTTCCAACCATGGCTCTCACGACGCCCGGCAGCGACAGGTCGCCCCCTATCTCCGCCACGAGCATCGCCCGCGGCTCCACCCACTCTGGACATTCCGTCAGCGTGTGCTCCGCTGTGTCCTCTGGACACCCACAAGCGTGGCACACGCTGGTCAGCTCCCGACCCGCCACGCTGCACAGGTACCTGCCAAAGCAACCGTGCCCCGTCAAGATCTGCACGGCGCGGAAGGTGAGAGCCCCGTGTTGGCGATCGACCCAACATTCTAAGACGGGCCGAAACCTAACCTAACCTAACCTAACCTAACCTAACCTAACCTAACCTAACCTAACCTAACCTAACCTAACCTAACCTAACCTAACCTAACTCAACCTAACCTAACCTAAACTAACCTAACCTAAGCTAACCTAACCTAACCTAACCAGTCTGGTTCAAACCGCCAGTGGGAGTTCGCTGAAGCCCTCTGAAGCGAAAACACATACGCTAAGTTGCTCCGCATTTCTAAGTGTTAGAAAATAATTGCCAAAAATCTTAAGTGTCGGAAAAAGTTAGCGTAGATAGACGTTCTATATATCGGAAGACGCAGAAAAATGCGCTCTACACAGTGGTGGTTTTAAAATTAGTGAAAGTTTGAAAGTAGAGTGAACGAAAAAGTGAAAAATTCAAAAAAAAATATTTTAGAAAAAATACGCTGCTTAAACGAGATCGGTGTGGTGTACTTTTTTAAGTGATTTCGGCTTCCTCCCATCGATCTCTACCTTTGACAGCAAAAATTTGATTTTTTCGGCCATAAACGGAGGTAATATAGCCAAAAAAACAACTTCCACGTGGCCACGAGGTCACAGAACCACGTGTGCCAGACTGGTTCTAATGACACCATAAGAAGGACCCAAGGAAAAGAAGACACCCGCAATTTGAAAATCTGGAAAAACATAAGTAGTTAATAAGTTATTAAATTTCAAAAATTTGTCAAATTTTCAAAAATTCATAACAAATAAATAAGATCGGTGACCCCTAGTTTTACAAATAGTTTTAAATATATCTAAATTAGTTCTATCTATATACCAAAATTCAAAATTTTGCTATCAGTAATTACAAAGTTATGAATTTTTGAAATTTAAGGGTGTGCACGTGGGGGTAGTTAGGGAAAGTTTTTGTAAATAAAAATAATAGGATAAATTAGTGTTAATTCAATAGATCTAACCAAAATTTTTTCAGATTTTTTGTTAAGATTTTTACCTATTTTATAATATTTTTAGTCCTAAAATAAGTGTTTTTATAAAATTAAAAATCGGGGAAAGGGAAAAATTTATTAATTTGTATATAATCATAAATAATATTAAAAATCCTTTAGAATAAGCCCAAACACAGGTAGTTTAGCTTAACGGGGACAGAAATTAGGAAAATTCTTGACTTGGTCGGCCATATTGGCCGCCATATTGGAAAATTTCAATTGTAAATAACTCCGCAACCAGATGTCGTAGAGTAACGCGGTTTTCTTTACTAATACCAGGCTGAGGAGCTCTATAAGTGAATATAGAAAGCGACTCTACATAGAGACAAATTTTTAAAAATTATAAAAATCGTTCATAATTATATTGTTGTTAATAGAGATTGCAAAATTGTGTTAAATTTAAGAGTCAACTGGTAATAAAAGAGGGTGAACGGACTCTATATTCAAAATTTTTTACACTTGTTATTTATTTCTAAGATATATTGACGATTCTTTTTGGAAACAGATTTTATAGTTGACTCAGTTTAACAATAAATAATAGTTTATTTTGAGATAACGGGCCAAGTACGTACGTAATCACATACGTATAATTACCGTAATCACATACATTACGTATAATTAATGTTTCTCAGGCGCGAATTTGGGTCCAAAGGGCGAAATCGTATATTAACCAATCGCGAAACCTTAAGTCTGACTTGAAACAAGGTATATTATATAGAGAAAATAAGACAAGTAATAAGGACAAAAACAGATGGAATAAAAATAGATAGGATTAGGAAAGCTAAAGATAGGAAAATAATAATTGGGTGTGAAAATAAATTAGAGTTAAAAAAGGTAAGTGAAAGTATAGGAGAGAAAGGGGCAGGGCTAATAGTCGAGGAGATTAAAAACAAGGACCCACAAATTATTTTGCGGGGGGTCATGGCCGTAAATACTGACGAGGAGATTCTCGAGGCCATTTGAACCCAGAATGCCAAAACTTTCCAAGGCGTAGTGGAAGCAGAAAATAGAATGACCGTCCTGTATAGAAGAAAGGCAAGAAATCCACTTACTAGCCACGTAGTGTTGCGCGTATCCCCGCTGATATGGAAGCGACTGACAGATGCAGGGGTTGCTCATATTATACTACAGAGGGTCAGAGCGGAGGACCATTCCCCGCTTGTACAGTGCACAAGGTGCCTCGGGTATGGTCATACAAAACGGTTTTGCACTAACACAAGTGATAAGTGTAGTCATTGAGGTGGTCATCATTTGCGATTTGAATGTGAGAGCAGGAGAAGTGGACAAACACCAAATTGCCCAAACTGCCAAAACGTAAGTAAGATGGAAAGGACAGACCACAACGCCTTCAGCACAGAATGTCCGGTAAGAGCGAAATGGGAAGCCCTTGCAAGGTCAGTTGTAGCATATTGCTAAAATGACCTCTGGAGACCAGATTACAACAAATGGACGAAGTCGCACCGGGTATCACGTAATCCAAGCAAACCTACAAAGGAGCGCTACGGCAACGGCCGAACTGATCATGGCTGCAGTCAGGACAGGTGCGGTCTTTGCAATGCTTCAAGAGCCGTATATTGGTCGGACTGGGGAGATAAAGAACTACCCTGGAGAGTAGTACAGTGCTGCAACAGGGGTGAGGAGGTCGTCAAGGCAGCTATTGTGCTGTTCGACTCGACAATTGACATCACCCACTACCCACAGTTAACGACGTACAACATCGCAGTCGCAAAGCTCAGAACCAGCTCCTGGGAAGTTGGGGTGGTGTCAGTCTACTTAGAACCGGATAGACCATTGGATCCCTACTGCTACCAAATTAAGAGAGCAATAAATGGATTAGGGAACAGATGCGTGATACTCGGTGGCGATGTAAATGCGTGGATTTTGTGGTGGGGGAGCAAGGATGTGGACAAAAGAGGGGAAGATGTTGCAAATCTATTGGGAGAACTAGATATGCACGTAATAAATTATGGGGACAAGCCCACTTTTGACACGATACGAGTAGGGCGCAGATACACAAGCAACGTCGATATAACTACATGCACACCAGATATGATTGGAAAAATAGAAAACTGGAGAGTGGCAGATGACGTCACCACCTCGGACCACAGGGCGATCCTTTTTACGATTAAATTAGAAAAATCTGAAGGGGTAGACATATAGCGAACTACTAGAAAATATAACACCAGAAAGGCAAAGTGGAATGAATTTAGTTTAAAATTGACCCAAATTTGGCAGAATAATAAAATAAGTAAACCGGAAATTGACGACATCACGAATACAGACCTTTTAGAAGAAACAATAGAAAAGTATAGTAATAGTATAGTAGAAGCCTGTAACGAAAACATACCTAAAATTAAGGACAAAAAACCAAAGAGATTGCCCTGGTGGACCGATGAACTAACAACGCTCAAAAAAGAAGTCACCAGGAAAAAACGCAGAATTAAAAACGCGTGCCCCTTACGTCGACCATGGGTGGTGAAGCACTATCTAGAGGAAAGAGAAAAATACTTGAAGGAGGTTCAAAATGCACAAACCACGAGCTGGAAAAGCTTCTGCGGAAGGCAGGACAGAGAAAGTATGTGGGACGGTGTTTATAGAGTTATAAACAGGATGACGGTTAGACATGAAGACATTCCACTCGAACTTCAAGGAAAAAGCCTTACAGGCAGTGATTCTGCAAAACTTTGGAAGCTTGCTATTGTGGTGGCCCTGCGGAAACCAGGAAAGGAGCGCTACACTCAACCGAAGTCGTATAGGCCAATAGGCCTACTGCCTGTACTTGGTAAAATATTCGAAAAGGTAGTGATCCAGCGAATAAGGTGGCACACTCAGCAAAAAATGAACACCCGGCAATATGGGTTTACGCCCCAGCGTAGCACCGAAGACTCCCTCTATGATATGATCCAACATATCAAAAGAGAGCAGGATAATAAAAAGATTGTATTGGTCATATCCTTGGACATAGAGGGAGCCTTTGACAGCGCGTGGTGGCCTGCGATTAAATGCCGATTGGCGGAACTCAAATGCCCCTTAAACTTGAGACGCCTGGTTAACAGTTACCTCTCGGATAGGAGGGTGACAGTGAGATACGCCGGGGCAGAATATACGAAGACAACTGAAAAAGGGTGTGTACAGGGCTCCGTAGGGGGACCAACCTTTTGGAATGTGCTGCTGGACCCATTGTTGAATAAAATGGAGGAAAAGGGCGTGCACTGTCAGGGTTTTGCCGACGATGTGGTTCTTATTTTTTCGGGTAGAACGACACTAGAGGTGCAGAGGAAGGCAAATGAAGCATTGGAACGTGTTCAGGATTGGGGCGTTAGAAATAAATTAAAATTTGCGCCTCAGAAAACGAAGGCAATGATAATAACTAAGAAAATGAAATATGACAACCCAATCTTGAACATGGGAGGCATAGAGATAGAAATATCTAAAGAAATCAAGGTTCTGGGTCTTCTGGTGGACAATAAGTTAACGTTCAATGGACACGTAGCAAGTGTATGCCGCAGAGCGCTGAATATTTATAAACATCTGTCCAGAACTGCTAAAGTCTATTGGGGACTTGAACCCGAAATAATAAGAACCATTTACACAGCAGCAGTAGAGCCCATTATATTATATGTTGCATGCGCATGGGGACCAGCGGCACAAAAGGTGCGTGTTAAGCGGAAGTTGTATGCCGTACAGAGAGGATTTGCTCAAAAAGTCATCAAAGGAAGAAAACGATATCTTTAAACTCAGCGCTGATGCTTGCTGGGCTGCTTCCACTGGACTTACGGATCCAAGAAGCAGCCATCCTATACGAAGTAAAGAAAGGTTACTCTCGTAGCCTGATAGGAGACCGTGAGGTTGAGAGACCTATGCCCAGCGTTGAAGCGCCACACCCAGCGGACCAACTACAAATATCGTTCCAATGTCTGATGGATGATGCGGAAATACTCCAACACCCTGGACTAAAAATTTATACTGACGGCAGCAAAATCCAAGGGAGAGTTGGAGCTGCATTATCACAGTGGGAGAACGGTGTGGAGACCTGTAACAAAAAATTTAAGCTAGATAACTTTTGCAGTGTGTACCAGGCCGAATTATTGGCACTATTTAAGGCTACAGAGCAGATCCAAAAAAGTAAGGCGGCCACCGCAAACGTTTACAGCGCCGCATTGGAAACGGTGGTGGGTGGAGTTTCGCTTCATCCCCTGGCCGTAAAAACGCGCCAGAATTTGAAAAACATCGGGATTCAGAACAAAATAGTAAATCTATTTTGGGTCAAAGCGCATGCGGGGTTGGAGGGAAACGAGAGAGCTGACGAGCTGGCTAAGGATGCTGCGCTGTTATTAAAAGTCAAGCCTGAGTAAACAGGGAGTTACAGCTTCAGTGACAAAGACATTCTTTCCAAACATCCAGAAAGCGTATAAAATAATTAAGAAAAAAAGCTGGACCCGGTTCTTGTACAGCTGTTTACGGGGCATGGTGGATTCTCCCAATACTTAAATAGATTTAAGCGGAAGGAGAGCCCATCGTGCAGCTGTGATAAGGATGAAGAAGAAACAGTTGTACTTGTAATAACACAGTGCCCAATCTTTGGTAAAATTAGAGCGGAATTAGAGGTAGAAATAGGAATAGGGTTAAATCAGGACAGTATTTTTGTTATAATGGACGATGATAATATAAGAAATAAATTTTTAAAATATTGCAGAGTGATTGTAGAGAAAGTGATCACCAGAAACAAAATGTAATATAATTAGTGTGTATTTATAAGTTAACATGTAAGATTTAGCTTAAGACAAAGGTTGTTGTGTAAATAATAGTCTAAGTTAAGATCAATTAATGTAAAAAATAAAAACCGTCGTCTATAAGTCATTGAACCCCACAAAATAAAAATAAATAAATAAAATAAGTTAGAAAGCAAAGTAGGGACCGGGAAATCCAACCCGAAGAAAGAAAGAAAGAGAAGAATGAAAGTAGAAATGGGATGAGGAATGAAAGTACGAGCAGTAGCAAACGCGAGAACTGGAATGAATGTTGTTTAGATAGTTAAGGACTGCGGCCACCATGCCGGAGGTGTAAGAATAAAAAAAAAAAAAAAAAACCGCCAGTCACGATTTTAAGTCACTCCGTGCATGAAAAATTGTAAAAATAGGTTCTTAGTGTAAATATAGTCAAGTGATATATCATTAGATGCGCGCTAATTAGTTCTAACAAACAGTGTTAGTTTGGTGAAAATTGATGAATTTTTGGAAATTCTATGAACAAAAAACTAAATTCGCAAAATTTTAAAAAGGATATTGTGCGCGAACAAGATCGGCGACATATAAATTTTCAAGTGCAGTTTTGTGTATATTCGTTGCCCCCATCTTTGCAGACCACTCCCTGATTTTTCAGGTGAGGACCCGAAGTAAGGGAGGCAAAAAACAACCCCTCAGCAGTGCTATCTCGGCCACCCGTAGAGTCCCAAAACATCCAAAGACGTCAAAAGAACGGCCTTGATGAGCATTTAAAGAAAATATAAAGAACAAAAAATTTCACTGAAATTTGGACTATAAACAAGCCTTTTTTGCGGTTTCGGGCTCTTCAACTTAACTTTGTAACCAAAAAATCTATAGCAGTGAAAGCTTATTTTAGCTTTTGGTATATATAGTTAAAAAGAGCCTTTGACGTTCTACATGGTGACACCAAGTTTTTTTATGAAAGAACACATCCCGAAATAAGAAAGAAATAACAAAGTTACTTCTTGCAGCTGCTTACAGAAAAAAGAAAATTTGTTAAAACTAGTGTTTCCTAAAAATAAGTAAATATATATGTGCGGCACACCATTTCATGCGCGCTGAAGAGCCCTGGCGAACTGCGGTATTCCTGTGAAAATTGGATCATTATTGGATTTTTAAACAATAAAAAACATTGACAGAAATTTTCAAAAATTCACAAGTCAACAAAACGATCGATAACACTACTTTTTTAAATTCTTTCTTTATAGAGCTTAGCAAAATTATTATATATTCTAAATAATAAAAATTTTTGCGCGAAAATAACGAAGTTGTGAATTTTTGAAAATTAGGGGTGAGCACGAGGGGATAGTTCCCCCTGTAGTAGATATCTTATTTTAGTGTAACAAATTAAAGGGACGTCGGAAAAATACGAAATGAATTTTTTCAAAAATTTTTAAGCCATTTTATAAGTGTAATTAAATTTTTAGTGTAAAAAATCTAGTTTTCGTAAAATAGAAAATCAGGGGGTACAAATAAAATTTAATTGTACATTAATTTAAATTCTTCACAAAAGTAGCTCTCAAACAAGCCCAAACACGGTGCATTTTGGCCCGCTATAACAGAAGTTACTCAAAAGCAGTCATCAGGTCGGCCATGTTGGCCGCCATCTTGAAAAACTAAAAACTCCCGTAACTCGGTCCCCCGTGGTCGTACGGAGACAGGATTTTTTGTATTATTATTCCCCCCTCTTTAACTATTCATCCCACAGGTTTCTGTCATAATAATTTTGACATCTCTACAAGTAGAGTCTACACTACCGACACATAGAGCTAGTCAAGCCGAGCTCGGGGAGCCCTCGCACAGCTTTGTGCGGTGTCCGGATCGCGAGATAAACGCAAACAAGACTTATGGCCGCCATATTGGCCGCCATTTTGGAATTTTAAAAAACGCTGTGTCTCGGGTTCCAGGCATCGTAGAGAGAAGCGGTTTTCACCATTACACTCGGCGTCGGCTGCTCTATAATAAATAGTACTTAAGAGTTTAGTTCATTTAACTATATTTTTATTTAATTTTTTATTTTTTAATTTGTAATTTTTATTTTTCCGGTTATTGTAACCGTAATTGTTATAACTGTATAAATTCCTTAGCTAAGTGGCTATAAAACTCCATTAATACCTGACCATTGCCGTAGAATCGGCAGAAGTGGCTCTACATTTTGAGACGACTTGTATTTTTCTGCTTTTGACTGCTTTTAGTCGAGACCACTAACTTATTACTTACGGTGGTCTTATTCATAATTTTATAAATAAGTGATCAGAAAAGACCGTAATACTATATATTTAGACTTGACGATTAGACTGATTGCAACTGATAACTACAAAGAATATACAACTTATACATGTGTGGTTATTTAGTTGCTTTTAGCATAAACCCTAACATTTAATAAACTAATAGCCATAATATATAACTTCTAGAAATCTTGGCTATTCCTCATTCTCTATACATAATTTCAGTTACATATTGACGCTACCTCCACGCAACTAAACACCACTCACAAATAATAAGATAAAATGTTTGGCTATCGCACACCTAAGTCCAGTGGCCGAAGTGGATCACTGCCGCCTGAGTCTCCAGGAACGTCGAACGCAACAGGATCATCAAAGGTCCGGACAAGCATAGGGGAATGGGAGAGTGGAGGAATAAGACCCCTCGTGGCAAAATCACCAGTAGCCAATAGAGGCCCTACGGTAGCCCCTAAAGCGCCACCGAAAAAGCGCGATAATTCAGAAGGACGAACAACAGCGAGTAGTGCTGCTACTGAGGTTGCGGCAAAGGTAGGTACGAAGATGGCGGTATACCCTAATAGAACCGCCGAGGCCAGAGCGTGCCTGAACCGGGCAAAATTAAATCTCAACAATTCGAGAAACCTAAAAACCGACATTAAACAAGAGGTTTGCAGTGCAATAGATCGGTTATATCAACTGGTCAAAGAGGCAGAACAAGAGAAGCCCCGGGCAGAAAAAGCGGACGGAGAAGGGGAAATTAGCAAAGAAACTTTTTCCCATCTGCTCTCCACACTGGATAAGCACAGTATCATCATAAAAGAGAGCGCCGAAAAGGTGACACACCTAAACCAGGCCCTTGAACGGCAAGCAGCATACCTGGACAAGATCGCAGCCACTACCAACGCATCCTATGCAAGCATTACATCTGGCAATACTAGAAGTAAGCCTACGGAACGGGAAGCGTTACATTCGGTGGTAGTGACAGCCACAGATAAAGGAAAAACAGGCGATGAAGTGCTCCAAGACATCCGGGATACGGTGGATGCTAAAGAGGGATGGGTCAGGGTAGATAAGGTGAGAAAAGGAAAGGATCGCAAGGTCATAATAGGATGCAAAACAAAAGAGGACAGGGAAATAGTGAAAGAGAGATTAAGAGCAGCTCAAGATCGTCTGACAGTGGAA
Organism: Leptidea sinapis; assembly: GCF_905404315.1. Taxonomy (NCBI): domain Eukaryota; kingdom Metazoa; phylum Arthropoda; class Insecta; order Lepidoptera; family Pieridae; genus Leptidea; species Leptidea sinapis. The sequence goes on from NC_066272.1 coordinate 11,379,273, forward strand.
GATGCTAAAAATCACGATCCCCTGCTAATTTTGAGAAATGTCCTAAACTATAATAAAGACGAAGACATCAAAAAAGCCCTGGTCAACCAAAACCGAAGCCTCTTTGACGGCTTTGATGAGCGGGAAAAAAGAGTTGAAATAAGGTTTAGGCGGAAAACAAGAAATCCCCATGCATGCCATATAATTACAAGAGTATCCCTACAAATATGGACGCGAGCTACAGCGGCTGGGTCAGTCCATATAGACCTACAAAAAATAACAGTGAACGACTTCACGCCGCTAGTTCAATGCTTGATATGCCTCGGATACGGCCATACTAGGAGATACTGTGAGGTAAACGTTGAAAAGTGTTGTCATTGTGGTGGACCTCACAAAAAAGACGAGTGCCTGGGATGGAGCACGGGTGATACCCCATCTTGCTGCAACTGTGTGCAGGCTGGGATTCTAAAAGCCGAACACAATGCTTTCAGTGACGAGTGCCCTGTACGCAAAAAGTGGGATGCGCTAGCCAGGTCTAAAATAGCGTACTGCTAAAGCAGTGGGCAACTATACTAAGATAGCATCTAAATCCCCAAGTAGATATGCAGTGGCCCAGGCCAATCTCCAGAGGAAGGAACTAGCTACTGCCGAATTAATGATTGAGGCCACCGAGCGAAAGCTCGCATTTGCTTTGGTCCAGGAGCCTTACGTGGGTAGGATTCGAAGGATGAAGAGCTACAGAGGTGCGCGAATATACCAGAGCGAAGATGACGGTACAGAGACTATCAAAGCGGCCGTGGTAGTGTTTGATGAAGATCTCGATATAATTCAATGCCCAGAACTCACAACACACAACATCGCTGTTGTGAGGATTCGATCTAAAACCTGGGAAATCGCTGTAGTCTCCTTCTACTTCGAACCAAATCAACCTATTGAGCCATATCTGGGTCAACTAAAAAACATACTTGGTAAGGTTGGGACAAGAAAAGTTATTGTGGGAGGAGATACCTGTGGGAGGAGATACCAACGCAAAGAATACCTGGTGGGGCAGCTCTGTAAATGACATCAGAGGCTTAGAGATGTCCGGGACCCTCGAGGAACTAGACCTTCAGGTACTAAATAGTGGAGATATACCAACTTTCGACACTATACGAGGCTATGTAAGGTACAGCAGCTATGTGGACTTAACGGCCTGTTCGATTGAATTGCTGGGACTCGTAGAAGACTGGAGAGAAGGGTATAAATATCCAAAGGACTATACGACTTTACAATACCAAGAAGGCGAATTGGGACATTTTTACTGAAAAAATAGACCAATTGTAAACAGAATACAACATCAACGCTAGTGAAATAAGTAAAGTCGTGTCCAAAGAACAATTGGAAGACATTGCAGTAACGATAACAGAATGTATCACAATGAGTTGCAAGCTTAGTATTCCCCTGAAAGCAGGTAAGACAAAAATCTCTATGCCATGGTGGTCGGAGGAACTCGCTCTTCTTAAAAAGGATGTAACAAGAAAGAAACGGAGAATACGAAATGCGGCAGTGGACCGAAAAGAAAAACTATATAGAGAGTACCTACAAGCGAAGGAGAATTACGAATGCCAGAAAAAAGGCTGCCCAAATTTCAAGCTGGAAACAATTCTGCCAGACACAGGACAGGGAGGGAGTATGGGAGGGTATATACAGAGTGATCGGTAAGACTGCTAAACGTCAAGAGGATTTGACCCTAAAAAAGGACGGCCGTTTCTTAAGTACAAAAGAATCAGCAGCACTATTAGCCTAAACATTCTACCCGGAAGACTCTGAAGAGAGGGATAGCTCACATCATCGCCATATTAGACAGCTGGCAAAGGAAGTAAACGCTTCGACTCAAAATGATTCATTTGATCCGCCGTTTACGACCTTCGAGCTTAAGACCGCGAGTGAGAGCTTCAACCCTAAGAAGGCACCCGGAGCGGACGGCTTTACTGCGGACATATGCTGTCGAGTAATTTCTAAGAAAGTAGATGTTTTTCTTGCTCTATACAATAAATGTTTAGAAATTGGTCACTTCCCTAATATCTGGAAGGAGGCCACAGTGGTTGTGCTGAGAAAGCCGGGTAAGGAAGATTATCGGAATCCCAAGTCCTACAGGCCGATCGGTCTGCTACCTGCTACGAAAAATTGCTAGTGACGAGGATCAAATGGCATTTAGTTCCCAGAATTAGTACTCGCCAGTTTGGCTTTATGCCCCAGAGGAGCACAGAAGATGCCCTCTATAATCTAGTGAACCATATTAAGCGCAACATAGAAGAAAAGAAGCTTGTAACGCTAGTCTCACTAGACATCGAGGGGGCTTTTGACAGTGCATGGTGGCCAGCCATAAAAGTCAGACTGGCTGAGGAAAAATGTCCGGTCAACCTGAGAAAAATACTTGACAGTTAACTGGACTGTAGGAAAATCGGCTTAAGGTACGCTGGAGAAGAACACAAAAGAAATACTCATAAAGGCTGCGTCCAAGGATCCATTGGCAGTCCGATTCTATGGAACCTACTTCTAGACCCCCTGCAAAGTACCTATTGTCAGGCATATGCAGATGATGTTGTGATCATATTTAGTGGGGATACGGGTTTGGATATTTCGAGGCAGGCTAATGCCGCTCTCTCTTACGTCCGGGAGTGGGGAATCCGGAATAAACTGAATTTTGCACCACATAAAACCTGTGCAATGACGCTAACCAGAAAGCTGAAATATGACATTCCTTTACTTAGGATGGGGGGGATCGACATTGGAATGTCGAACGAGATTAAAATCTTGGGCCTCACCCTGGATGACAAAATGAGATTCAATACACACGTCGCAAATGTCTGCAAAAAAGCAGCGAATATATACAAACAGTTGTGCAGAGCCGCAAAAATCAGTTGGGGACTAAACCCAGATGTGATCATTTACTCAGCAGTGGTGGAGCCGGTGATCATGTATGCAGCAAGCGTATGGGCGCCGGCAACAAAGAAAATCAGCACACAAAAGACATTAAACGCGGTGCAGCGTGTATTTGCACAGAAATTGTGCAAATCCTATCGCACAGTCTCTCTGAACTCGGCGTTAGTATTAGCGGGGATACTTCCCCTCGACCTTCGAATTCAGGAGGCAGCAGCCCTATATGAAGCAAGGAGAGGGTCATCACGGCTGGTACTGGTAGACAGGGAGACCGAATGTGTGGCAGGATTTACAGAGAAGCCACATCCAGCTCTGCAGATAGACCTAAGTTTTGAGAGGCTAACGACACAAGATGAAGTCGATAGTAGTGGACAAGAAGTGAAAGTGTACACTGATGGCAGCAAAATTGAGGGCAAGGTAGGAACATCGTTATCTCGTTGGGACCGCGAGTCAGAAATTAAAACCATCAAGCTAAGCTTGCCCGCATACTGCACCGTTTACCAAGCGGAACTCCTCGCAGTATGCAGAGCCACGAAAGAAGTCCTCAAGCGTGCCGAAAGGATATTTGGTATCTATAGTGACTCAAGATCGGCCCTTGAGACTATAACAAACCAAAATGCTCTGCATCCGCTTGCTGTTGAGACGCGAAACAATATGAAGACCGCATTGAATCAGGATAAAACTATAAAATTATTTTGGATTAAAGCACATGCTGGCCTACAGGGCAACGAAAGAGCTGACGAACTAGCGAAAGAGGCAGCACTTTCTAGCCGTAGAAAGCATGATTATGACCAGTGTCCCGTCTCTTTCGTCAAGCGGTTAATCCGAAAGGATACCCTGGTCGTATGGAACAACATATATAAGACCGGAGAGACAGCATCAATTACAAAAGTGTTTATTCCTGACGCAATGGACGCATACAGACTTATAATGACAATTAGGCCCACTGGACTGCTGACTCAAACACTCACAGGTCATGGGGGGCTTTCCCAATACTTGCACCGTTTCAGGTGTAAGGAAAGCCCTGCATGTATCTGTGATCCTGACATTGAAGAGACCGTACTTCACTTACTACTAGACTGCCCAGTACACGCAAGGGACAGGTTTGAACTGGAACAAAAAATAGGTGAAAAAATTGTACAACAAAACCTACCAGCAATATTCAGAGGCAAATATACTTCTAAATTGCTAATAGAATACTGCATTAAAATTATAAAAATAGTAAATAATAGAAATAAGTAACTAAAGCATTTACTATAATGTATATTTTGTAAATATATAACAATAGTAAAGAAAATGCTCTTAGACATAAATTAGCAAGTAGTAAATTTTGTTTTTAATATAATATAACTGAATAAATGTAGTAAAAAGCGATAATGTAAGTAGACAGTTATAAGGAACCTAAGTAATATAAGGTCCCACCAGGATCATATAAAGAACTGTAAAGTAGTAAATAAGAAAGTGTATTGTAGTTGGTAGTTTTAAGTAGGATAAAATGTAAAAAGTTTGTAATTGTAGAAAATAAAAGAAATATTAATAAAAAGAAATAAAAATTGAAAGAAGGGTTAGGTACACTGGTTAGGCCAGGAATAGCAGTGGCAACCCACCGATGTATAGTATGAAAGTAGACGAACGCAGAAAGATATAGTATGTGGAATGAATGACGAACAGAGAAATTGATAATGAAAGAGTAGATCGTATAACAAAAGCTTCGACCCCCGCGTTGGAGGTATTAGAATAAAAAAAAAAACCTAACCTAACCTAACCTCACACCGCTCAAGACCTCTAAAGCGAGAACCCACGTGCAAAGTCGATCCGAGCTCGATCCGCGCAAAATTGATACTTTTAAAATCTGTGAAAATTGTAAAAAGTGGTAAATCTTTCACTTACATACAAGTGTTATACATCGAAAGGTGCGCAATCGTAAGACCAAGAAGACCATCATAAAGAAAACTCTTAAATACATTTCCTCGAAGTAGGATAGAGGAAAAACCGGAAAAAAACACAAATAAAAAACTTCAAAAAATCGTGGAGCGCGCATAGTCGGCTAGACCCCCCTTTTTTATTGTGCGGCTCGAAGCCCCCCACCGAGACGCACATTTTGACATATCGCACGGATTTTTACCGTGCCCCCCCGAAGTACAATCGCCAAAAAAAGAAGTTCCACGTGGAGGTGTGCTCCCTGATCCCGACTTTTCCGGGACTGGGACTCCACCGGGATTTGTACTCCAGGCTGCAAGAAGAACGACGGCATATGGAACATTCCGGTAGTGTAAATAGTTTTTAAGATATTAATTTTCAAAAATTCGGCTTATTTTCAAAAAATCACAACTCGTAAAAGCGATCGATAACCTATATTTTTTAAAATTGCAGTTTGTTTATTCTAATTAGTTTTACTTATATTCCAAATTTCATATTTTTCTGACCAAGCGTTTCCGAGTTTTGATTTTTTGAAAATTAGGGGAGGATACGAGGGGAGCCAACCCCTTTGAATTGTAGGTCTTTTTGGTGTGTAAAAAATCTTGTAAATATAGTTTAAGACGAAGGCACCTCAAAATTATTTGTAACTTACATTTTTCTATTTTTTATAGTGTAAAAAGGGCAAAATTTTGTGTTCTTCGCTTCCCATAATTCGGGAGTTATTTTTGGGCTTAAATTTATAATACGCCTGGCAGCGCCTTTTTAAGACGAATAAAACTAACCCAAACACGACCCAATTCGACTGTGGGAAGCCCTAGTACCCTCAAACCTCATTTTGGGAAACCAGCACCGATTTAGCTTTGTGGTCGACCATCCGGCTCCATCCCAGTTATCTCTGGAACGGAGTAAGCTGGAACGGTCTAGTTTTCACCTAGGGCATCTGGACGACCTCCCCCAACTTCCCCACCCCTAATTTGCAGCAGTAAGTGGCTCCATCTAGACGTATAAATTATCTAAGCTATTTACTAAATTTATTCATTTCAAGGATGTGAACTCCTTGAATAATGAAGGTGAATTTTTTTATGACAATAGAATGCGAGACGAGCAGGAGGTTTAGCTGATGGTTAATTGATACGCTCTGCCTATTACAATGCAGTGCCGCTCAAGATTGTTGAAAAACCCAAAAATTCTGAGAGGCACTACAACTGCGTTCGTCACCTTTAGACATAAGATGTTAAGTCTCATTTGCCCAGTAAGCCCTTCACACCAAAACACAGTAATGCTTACACATTACTGCTTGACGGCAGAAATAAGCACCGTTGTAGTACCCATAATCTAGCCGGCATCCTATGCAAATGTGCCTCCCGCTGGTAACTGAATACATTGAAACTAAATATTACTTCTACAATATATTGAAAAGAGAAAAATACAACAATAAACTCGTAGCTTGTGAGCGATGTACCACTTTACAATGTGTCATATCCAAGCGCTTAGCAGATACGTGCGGATGACAAAAGTTGTTACTGTCTGAAGAGTATAGAAATAACTGCTAACTGCCAATATAATACGTGGAATTGAATTTATCACAAATATACAGGTTGTAATTACAAAATTTATCAAAGAAGTGTAACAAAGCAAAAATCCTTAAAATTATTTATTCCTACGTTTGTAGAAAGAGCAATATTGTTAAACTCTTGCAACGATCGCGATGGCTTTGAGAATTAATTATAAAATAACGAATACGGCTGTACGGGCTTGAACCCTTTGCCTATCCTAATAATGGACGAAGAAACAACAAAAAAAATAACGAATGTCACAAACGTCAGAAAATTTTAGGAACCAACTTCACCCTGTTACTTTTGTGTTACAGTGGTGCGCGCGTATCTTAAAATGTCACTCTCATCATATTTTCATAACGCGCCTAAAGAAGTATAACTTCAAGAACTTTAAACTGATAACACAAGTACGTTACCTAATAGCACGAACTTGTAAATAAAGAAGGACCTTTATACTAGTGTATGTGCGGTTACGGGGTATACCAGTTACACAATTTATTCTCCCTTAAATAATCATATATCCACAAATACTTTTATAGTATTGTTTTTACAACGCACGACGGCATTTTTAAAATATTTTATTGCGACGCAAACTGATCTGTCACAGACGATGGCAAATCTCATAAAGGCGGTCGATCGGCTTGTATTAGTATAAGTGTATGCGTGGGGCTATGTATTTACACGTCTATCGGCTTGTTTTAGTGCCTCACTGTTCTGTAAGGTGACACGGAGTCCTTATTTTTTTTACTCGTCTGAGCCTAATAGGTAAAATCACTCTTTAAAATAAACGTGAAGTATACAAAATTTTGATATTAAACACTCCCATATATTAAGTATGCGATTAACAGAAACGTCATAGTATCGCTCAACAAGGGCATCACTTCGAACATCGGCTTTAAATACAAAATTTTGTTAAGAAATAAATATTACTTAAATAAGAGATATTTTATTACTTTGGTAGGATAATAAACTGTTTCATTTAATATCAGTACGTCACTTAACTTTTCAAATAAAGAAACTAAAACCTCTTTACTAATCTTATAAAAGCTATTTTTTTCTATAGTATTTGTTACCTTACTTAATTTAGTATTTTAAGATTTTAATTAATATTGTAAATTGTTGTGTTGTGTGTGTTTTTTGTTGCTAATAAAGTGTTTTCGATTCTATTCTCATACTAAATATATAGGAGTGTTTCATATGTAAATTTTGGGCAATCCTCGTTCGATTTGGTTGGTTCAGCCATGATGGATTGCATTATTTTTAAAACGTATATGTTTAAGCTTTTGAGTAATTAGCATGTATTTGAATTGTATTTTTGGTGACTTGACGTTGACGAGCAATCTGTTGTTGTTGTTCAATTTTATGTCAACAAAATATTTTTAATTTTACATTGATTTTTACAAATGTCATCTGAGTAACGTTTTTTCGATATCAGGTTAAAGATTTTTGATATCTGTAATAATTACGTGTTGATTTTATGTCAACAAAATATTTCTTAATTTTACATTGATTTTTGCAAATGTCATCTGAGTAACGTTTTTTCGATATCAGGTTAAAGATTTTTGATATCTGTAATAATTACGAAATATCATACTTAAATATTACATCCTGTATATCTGCATTTTCTAAACATTGTTAGTATCGTTACTCGAACTAGTGTACTAATTGATATCAATTAACCGAACATCTCCACGAAATGGAGTTTTCAAAAGCTACACTCTCTAAGTGACTTAATGGAGGCTTTCCTTATTCTATCAAATTATTTCCAATGTTCTATTTGTTTTGTCTTTGATTTTACGCGAGTCTTATTAAATTACTTCTGTTATATAAATACATTATTACATTTCCTTTGTGTCTGCTGAAAGTTTTTCGCTCTGATTTATATTATAAAGTCCCTTACTCACCTTATTCTTGCCTTTCTTACAAACTTCAGAGATACAGAGATTTGGTTCAGTTCCAGAAATATTTGTGTATCGGTTTGGAAGGCACAGCTACTCACTAAATCGCCAAGTCCAGCAAAAACAAGCGGATCTTTTTCTCGAAGCAGTTAAGGCCATTTCCGACTCCCTAAAACATCGTTGTCGGTAAAATTAGAAGCTTCAATTTTTAGTAAGCAAGCAAGCATAGTATAAACACGGTATATTGCAAATTGTATTTAATTTGAACCTGTAGATTAAGAATTATAACAAGTCAAAATTTCTTAAATTTGGCACTCACTGACTGATTGACTGACCGATCATCAAAAGTCTAAAGCACTTCTAGCAAATATATAAGCTTCAAATTTAAAATAAAAGTTGTGTATTAGCCAAAGGAAAACTATTAAAATATTTTGCAATTTCGATCCAGTTTTCTGGATAAATAACTTTGTAATCCCATATATTGTATATGAGATTACAGAGTTATTTATGCAGTTGGTGTTTGTATTGCGTGGCACTTTCGAGAGTCACATCTAACTAATGGCGACTTTGGAATTATAAAGGCGAAGGAATTCTCAATTTGTGAATACAATAGACTAAGAAGCATATGGTACGTAGTCCGTGAAAAACCCATAGATAAAGACATTGACGGCCTTTGAGAAAAGCTGTAGCTAAAGCTCAATAAGTAGAACCGGAAAAGAAAGAAAAGGAACACCACCTACAAAAAAATCTACTCTAAACCTCTAACCACTACCTCATAAGACAGATAGTGGGCTTTAAGAAAACCCTGTTGTGAATAAAGTTGTTTAAAAAGAAATGAGATGTCATCAAAAACATAACTCGGCAACGCTCCTGTGATTCTTCTGGTGTGGCAAGAGAAAGAGATCACTTAACACGGGCACTTAAGACCCGTACGCTCGTTTGACCTCCTTTTCCATAAAAAAATATCGTGGCCTGAGCTGAATAAGCTGAACTAAATTAAGCTTGATCCATTCTTTAATGTAATTTAATTAATAAATCTAATTAATTTAATTAATAAATAAATTAGAATTGCTTAAGTAATAATGAAAATTTCTTAAACATTTTATAACAACATCATTAAATTTAAAGAAGTTGGAAATACAAAGCTGCCCCCGGGCTACAAGTTAATTAATTAAGATTCAATGTTTATTCTCTGAATAATTATATTTATTTTTTAGCAAAGAATAATTTTTCTTTATGAAAATAAAGGACAAGACGAGCAGGACGTTCAGCTAATGGTAATTGATACGCCCTGCCCATTACAATGCAATGCCTCTCAAGATTATTGAAAAACCCAGAAATTCTGAGCGGCATTACAACTGCGATCGTCACTTTGAGACATAACATGTCAAATTTCATTACCTTAGTTACTTCACTAGCTACCGAGTCCTTCAGACCGAAACACAGTAATGCTTACACATTACTGCTTGAGGGCAGAAATAACTAAAATTAATTATGGTATTACGTAACTATGCCTGACTTTTATTATGATATGTTAAGACACAATTTTGTGCGTTCACCGCTAAAGACCCACCCTTTGTCGTATCCCCTCGATTCGAGATCACTCCTCTAACTGCCACAGCCTGTTTCGGCAAACTTGGCGTCGATATATCGAGCAACGTTCAGTTCCGTGCTCATTTGGAAGAGAAGGCCAAACTGGCCTGTAAAAAGCTTGGTGTACTCAGTAAAGCGAGACAGTACTTCACTTCAAACCACCGTCTTCTTCTATTTGACCGCATACAACGAAGAGCGGCGCGAATTAATATTGTGGAATCAATAAGTACGCTTCAGAACTCCTTAACAGAACCGCGTATTATATCTGTGTAACTACAAATAATAAATATTTAAAAAATATAATTATTTACGAATTCAATAAGTGATTGACTTTCTATTACTTATCAACAAAAGCATGCCCGATAAACCAGTTACCCAATGCATCGCTCCTTCATTTGCACCTTCCGTCGCATGAAACAATCTCGCTATACTTTAGTACAACAAGTCGCCCTACGACCTCGCCACAAGCAACTTAATTTTAGTAAGCTTCACGGAGCCTGCCTCGAGAACTCTATCTACCTACCATATTCACAACCTACCTACCTTCAGTAGTCCTTCAGGTAGTTCTACCTTTGCTACGGCATATGGACCTGAGCCACTACTACCCATACCTCAGGCCCAAATTTTAAAAAATGGCTACGAGAAAAAACTGAACAATCCCACCTAACAGAATGGAAAAACAGCAAAGGTTGCAGGAAAACAAAGAATGCGGTTCCGGTGCCCCCGAAGAGGTTCGCCCGCAACCTGATGAGACTACACAGGGATATACGCACAATTGTAGGTGTAGTCACCGGTCACTGTCCCTTGAACAAGCATCTGTCTATCATAGGTGTAACAGACAGCCCCTTGTGCAGAGGATGTATGGAGGCAGAGGAAACGCCAGAACATGTGCTAAAGGAGTGCAGCAGTGTGGCCGAACAACGGGCACAAATACTCCAATCAGCAGCATCGCTTCCAGATGCCTGCAGAAACTTAAAAAGACTGCTAGACTTCTGGAATGATCTGGGCTGGTTGGAGTAAGAATACATTTTCTTTCAAAAAACGCACAATGGCCCAATCAAGAGGCTAAGTGTGTAATCAGCCCAGCTAAACTAACTAACTAACTAACTAACCTACCTACCTTCTCAAGTATACCAGGCGTAAAGGACGCCCACGCAAGAAATCCTTTGCTAGTCCAGATGATAAGCAGTTCCACCCACAAGAATCGGTAATCCATTTGTACGAAAATAATTGCATATTTAACTGTAGAATTTTAATGCAAATTTTCTATTTTTGTCATATCATATTATTTCTTTTACTTAAACATGTTTAACAACGGTTTTGCGTTCTTCGCTTTTTCGAAATAAGGAAAAATACACAGGGAATAACTGAGGTGGATAATTAATTAACTAAATACCCGAAGGCAGCTTATTATACCTTTTGTACTTCAAATTTTAATTATAATGCTCTCAAATATATGGATGAGATCAAAAATTATTAATTATGTTTCGTAATCAAATTATTATTGTTGCAATATATATCGATAACGAAGCTATACGAAGACTTCTTAAGCCACATGAGCTATGGGGCAGTGCGGCTGATATTAATACCATCTTTGTGCTGCAGAAGAGCGCAATTCGCGCTATTTATAACCTACGTCCTAAAGAATCATTAAGAAGAAAATTTAAGGAAATAAACATTTTGGCTGTTGCTTCTCAATAAATTCTTGATAATGTTCTATAAATATTCATAAGCACATTGAGGAATTTGCTAGAAACTGTGACAATCATAATGTTAACACGAGGAACAAACATAAACTTGTTACTCCTACTACTCGGTTAAGTCGAGTTAGTATGTCTTTTATGGGGCAATGTATATTATGCTTCTAAAATATGATCCCAGAAAATGTACAAAACAAATTTGTTACGAAATTTAAAAGAATTCTTAATGATACACAGACTGTGATAATCATAATGTTTAACATCAGGAATAAACATAAAGTTGTAATGCCTACTATTCGATTAAGTCGAGTTATATAGTAAGTCATTTATTGAACATACGTTTGTACAAAACAAATGTGTTGCGAAATTCATATGAATTGTTTAAAAACGTGTGTTTTTAGTGAATTACTGTATCGTAGTTGACTTAATTAATTATACCCACATATTGGGAATGGAGCCACTGCCCTCAGGCTATCTAATAATAAATTTTAGTGTACGATATTATAATGTAACGAATTTTTATGAAAAAAAAGAAGAGTTTGCATTCGTTCTTCTCAGGTCTGAGGCATACTTTTTCGAATGGGTGGTAGTTTTTCACGTTCAATAAGTGATTAAAACGCGTGAAATTGAAGAAAACGAGATCTGGAAAGGTCTTGAAACGTCGGGTTAACTAAAATAAAAATGTAACTTTTACGCAAAAAACAAATGCAAAAACAGTTACAATTAAGGGCCTTATCATGCTTTAAAAGTGTTTTATTTAAATTTGTAACACTCGCGTAAATCAAAGAAAATACTATTTAATCTTTTAATAAAGAAACCAAGAGCTAAATTGCACAGTTCTTTTTTATTTGAACGAAAATAGAATTCTTTTAGTCTATTTTTAACCGACTTCAAAAAGGAGGAGGTTATCAATTCGATCGGTATTTTTTATGTATGTACACCATTTACTCGGAGATTTATGATCCGATTTACTTAAGCCATTTGGTCCCATAAAAATTTTATATAATTTGGCCCAGTTGTTTTCATTTTATGAACATTATTATGAAATTTTTTATCTACCTGGATGACATAATTGTTTTTTGTATATGGCTTTTTTAGGAGTTTTCATTCAGGTTGATGATATATTATTATTATTAACTTACACTTAAAAGTAAAAAAATAAAAAAAATTAAGTTTAAAAAAACAGACTTCAAAAACTATATTACATTTTTAGTTATTTGATACTTTTCAGTTTTTGAAGTTGGTTTTTTTAAACGTAGTTTTTTTAAACGTAGTTTTTTTTTAAACTATGCAACCAGTAAGTAATATTCCGACAAGGTGCTGGAATATTATTCCAACATCTTGTTGTCGCTTATTGAAATCTGCACTTGAATGTAGCTTTGACGAGCATTTCCCAGAACTGTGAAGCCTTCTTGCTGCCTTGCACTCTATTATCTAGACGCAGTCAGAATGCTTTTTCCAGTAAAACCTCAACTTTTGTGTGAAGATAGTATTGATTTTTGCAGCAGAATAATCCCTTACTTATGTTTGGTAATTCATTATTTATTGGAACGAAGTTCCTTACGGCAGGGTTGGAGGGGATAGGGATTTTGCTGCGCGACCGAACTGAAAAAAATGTGATAGTAAAACCGTAAGAAAAAATCCGTGGAAAAAAGTGCGTGGAATAAAACCGTTAAATGAGACGTGCGCAGGCGCGACAGTCGCATACACAAGCGAGTAGTGTATATATATATTATCAATATTATTATATTATAACGATTATAGCAATATTAGAACGATTTTTTTTGCAATTTGTGTCGATTCTACATTCGGTTTAAAGAACTTTAATTTCTCATTAAGCCTGTCGTCACTTACATGAGAACATAAAATCAGTGAGTGAGAGGCGAATTTGCTCATTGCTGCTTTCCGGTTTTTTAAGGCGGTGGTCCAAGTTACAAGATATAGTTTATTGTTATTATAATAAGATGTTTTTATTCATTGCTTTGTAAATGATATAGCAGCCTTTTTTTGAAGATGTTGAGCGAAGTCGCTTCTCTTACAGTTTTCGGAAGCTTATTATATAGCTGTGCTCCTGCAAATGTTATATTATTTTTACCATAGTTGGTTCTAATACTAGGTAATATAAGGTACATATTTGTTGGTATTGTGTTTTGTTGTGAATGTTGTATTTGAGTGAATGAGTCTATGAATTATCTTATATAGAAGTATGGATGTGTAGTAGTTGTAAAGTTGAGTAATGTTCAATAGTTTCGTTTCTTTGTAAATAGTTTCTGTAGGAGTTAAGTAGTCATAATTGTGTAAAATTTTTATTATTCGGTTTTGTAGCGTTTGGATTGGTTTTATATTAGTCTTACATTAGCGGAAGGAACTTCGTTCCTACCTGGTGTCCCACGACACCACATCATTTTTTCAATATTGTGTACTGTTTGCTTCTAAGAACGTATATAGACCTACAAAAAATTATATATACATTGTTACATGTTTTCTAGCAAATTAAAGGAGTTATTTATAAGATGTTAGCTTGGTTGTAAATTTTTGGTAGGTGTATTAAAAATATTTTACATAAAATCCTCTTTGATCTCATTTCCTAGAATATAATATTAAATTATTAATCTAATCATTTCCTTTCGATACTGCAAATAAACTAGACAATTGTGTAAATTAGTTTAATTGTGTTTTAAAAGTCAATATATGTTTATGTGTAAATATCTATACCTGCTGTGATATAAATAAATAATTAAACGCAATATTATCTCAAAATAAAGCAAAATTTAGCAGAAAATTTCAAAACACATTCACGCTATCGACAATGTAATGAGTTTAGTAACCACATCTTGGAACTATATCTTTGAAGTTTTAACTCGATTGGCCCATATTAGCTGCCAGCTGCACTGCACCTAATGAAGACTTATATTAATTTAGCAAAAGCCAGTTACCTACTTATTTTGTTATTGAGATATTTAATTATATAAGATGTCGATGTAAAGTAAAAAAACACTAAAAAGCACGCTTTATATAAAATTCAACTAAAAAATAGAAAATAAATTTAAATTGAAAATAGTGTAAAAAAAAAGCGTGGGGTGTAGAAGAATTATTATTTTATATAAAGCATGCTTTTTAGTTTTTTTTAACTATTATTTATTTTTCATTTTTTAGTCAAATTAGTGTAATGTCATCGGTCCTCGATAAATCTACAAAGTTTGAACGAAATCGAGCCGTTTAAAGTGGGTCAAAATCGTGCCCAAAGAAGTCGGTTACAAACATACATACTAACATAAAGGTGAAGCTAATATAAAGCGTATAAAAAGGCCTGTTTAACGTTAACACGTCTCTTTCGTGTATTTCTCTTTCTTTGTGCAAAATATACGCTCAATAAATTTGTGACAAAAAAGGCTTTAGGTGGGTAAACGATTAATTTTTTTTTTGACAATTATAGGACGAGACGAGCAGGACGTTCAGCCGATGGTAATTGATACGCCTTTCTTTCTAAATTCTTGAAAAATCCTGAAATTCTGAGCGGCACTATAATTGCGCTCGTCTCCTTGAGGCATAAGATGTTTAGTCCCATTCTTCTTCTTCTTCTTCTTCATACGGGCGCAACTCGACGTCACATGCGCCTATTTTGCGAGCGAGGGTGGTAGAGGCTACTCCAACCAGCCAAGCTCCTCCAGGAAGTCACCCAACCTCTTAACGTCGCGGAAGATTTCCCGAAAAGCGCCTGGTGACCCCAGGTGCTTCGCCCTGTAGTTTGCCACCTCACTGCATTCCAGCAGGACGTGAGCGGCTGTTACTCCCATTTGCCCAGTAATTTTATTAGCTAAGACGCCGTTCAAACCGAAACACAATAATGCTTTACGGCAATAATAGACACCGTTGTGTTGCCCGTAATCTTGCCGGAATCCTGTGCCAAATAGCCTCCCAATGTTATCGATTACAAAATAAATGTAAGGTCAAAACAACGATAGTTAGCAGATTATTACATCACTTTTTATTATGTACGGTGTTGGAAATAACTAACTAAATGCCAACAAACGTTCTTCTCGATATTTCAGTGTCTCACAAAAACGTGAAGTATATCAATATTGTTTAAGGCACGCGGAACCTTTCGTAGGCCTACCCATAGCTACTTAAAATAAAAACTATTTAATATATGACACTAAAAAGCAACGAAATCTTACAGTTTACCTGATTGATAACACTAAAAATTAAAAAAAAACTAGCTTTAAAAAAACCAACTTCAGTAACTGAAATGTATAAAATAACTTAATATAAATTTAATTTAATACGCCTCTTATGCAAATATTTACCATTAGTATGAACAAAACAATTTTATTCGTATTTGCTACCTATTGATAGGTTTGAAGTCGGTTTTTAATAAAACTTCATTACAATATAATATCGTATACTAAAATTTATTATTAGATAGCCTGAGGGCAGTCGCTCCATTCCCAATATGTTCTATCATTATATTACTTTGTAAACATATGTATTCGATGAAAAAAAAAAGCCCGCTGAGTTTGTTGCGCCCATTCTTCTCAGGTCTGAGGCATTCATTTTGGAATGGGTGGTAGTTTTTGACTTTCAATAAGTGATGTCACATCCTATTTTGAATAAAAATATTTGAATTTTGAATTTTGAATTAATTAAGTCAATAAAGATGTAGTAATTCACTAAACACACGTTTTTAAACAATTCATTTGAATTTCGCAACACATTTGTTTAGTACAAACGCATACACACTGTCTAACAAATGACTAACTGTATAACTCGACTTAATCGAATATTAGGCATAACAACTTTGTTTGTTCCTGATGTGAACAATATGATTATCACAGTTTCTAGCAAATTCGCTAATATGCCTTTTATCATACTTAGCATTATCGAGAAAATATTGAGATGCAACAGTTGAAATGTTTATTTGAACATTTTCCAGAAGAAAAACTTTACCACCTTCCGAGACAACCCAGGACCTTAGCTTAGGCCTAAGTCTAGATCAGACTTCTAAGCTAGAGTTAACATTCAAATTCAAATGTTTTGTATTCAAAATAGGATTCAAAATCACATATTGAACGTCAAAAAACCCATTAAAAATACTGACCGCCTCAGACCTGAGAAAAACGGGCGCAAGAAACTCAGCGGGCTTTTTTTGAATAAAAATATGGATTACAATGTAATAAAGAGTCTGAGGGTATTCGCTTCATTCCCAGTCTGTGGTATCATTAAGAAAATCGTTTATGCTATAGTAACCTTTCCCACACAAACGTTTTTATATAATTCTTTTAAATTTCGTAACACATTTAATTTGTACATTTTCTGGGATCATATTGTAGATGCATATACATCGCCCAATAAAAGACTTACTAACTCGACTTAACCGAGTAGTATGCATAACAAGTTTATGTTTGTTCCTCGTGTTAACATCGATTGTCACAGTTTCTAGCAAATTCCTCAATGTGCTCATGAACATATAGAACATTATCAAGAATATATTGAGAAGCAACAGTCAAAATGTTTATTTCTTCAAAATTTTCTCTTAATGATTTTTGAACTTTCATTTCATTCAAACAGACGTACGGACACAATCGCGGGAATAGTCAGGGAAGTTTCCTAGGACCTAAAAACAAATAAATAATAATATCTTTTAATTGACACACACACATGAACCATTACATAGCTACAAAAATAAGAATAAAAAGAATAAGTTATAACTAAAACTAAACATGAACATATTTTACAAGGAATAAATAAACAGAAATCATTTAATTTGCTAGAAAACATGTAATATGGGTGTAAATAGTTTTAAGGTATCAATGTTATCGGCCATTTCAGGCATGCAAAATTATTATTAAGTATTCAAATTCAAATTCAAATATTTTTATTCAAAATAGGATGTGAAATCACTTATTGAAAGTCAAAAAAACTACCACCCATTCCAAATTGAATGCCTCAGGCCTGAGAAGAATGGGCGCAACAAACTCAGCGGGCTTTATTTTTTTTCATCAAAAATATGTTATTAATTCATTTTTCGTTTAATTACAGATTTCTAGTTATTATTATAATTGATTTACCATTAATAAACTCTATATTTTAATCACTTAGGTAAATTTAAATAATAATTATTATTTTTAAATGTCATTATTTAAAGACTAGAATTAAAATATTTTTAAAGTCAATTTAATTTAATCTAATGTGTCAACATTTCATTTATGGAATAAAAACATTTATCTATAAGCCATGTAATAATTAATTATAATGTCTAAATAATTAACTGTAAATATATATAAATATAAATAGAAAAGCTATAATTAATATTCGAACAGAAACTGGACAGAGTATCGCCTAAACACGTCATCGTGAGTGGACGCTTTCTTTTGAGAGGAGGAAAAATAGATTTAGGTATTTTGACCTCGAAACTGAGCCATATCTCCGTGGAAAGTGGAGGCCAAAATTGTAGCTCACATGCGCGAGGCGCCTAATGCGTAGACTCGAGCCTCAGAACGATCGAGTGCAGTGATGTATGTATGTGTGTGTATATGTGCGAATACAGTGGACGCCAGTGAAACATCGAATTGTATAAACATCTCCATCCTTTCCTTCTTTCACATTCTACAAAAAACATTTCAAATATTGAATACATGGATTTTTTATGGAAAAGGAGGGCAAACGAGCTGTGTTCAAAGCCAAAGTCAAATGAACTGTATTCAATTAGGCTTAAACTAAGCGCTTTTGAATCGACACTACAAATATTTCTTTTAAATTACTGAATTTACCATAATGTTGGTTAAAAGTTGAGCTCGTGAGAAGAACATATAAGAAACTCAACGGCCAATCTTTTCAATCAAATAGAGTATTTTAGTATGGCTGTAATATACATAACATGAGTTTGTAAGGTGCAACCAATATATGAGTGTGTTTGAACAATATAAATTATTTCATAAAAAGTAATAAGGAAAAGTATTAACTGTACAAATATAAATTATCATATATTGGATGCATCAACATTTAGAGCTTGAACTCATTGTTGGTGTAAGGATGCTTCTTTAACATGATGGTCGTGATTACTATCACAATTAGTAATTGCCTCCAACAAATACAGTGACTTATAAACTATAACAGGTCGACCTGGCACCACAAGCACCCGTTCACGAGCTGATGGTGTTAAGTGGTCACCACCACATTATCTTGCAACACCAGAGGTATCACAGTAGCGTCCAGCCTTTTAGGAAAGTGTACGGCGCTTTTTTTGAAGGTACCCATGTCATATCGTCTGGGAATCACCGCACAAGGAAGCTCATTCAACAGCTTTGTAGAACGTTGACGAAAGCTCCTTGAAAACCGCACTGTGGAAGACTGCCACATATTCAGATGGTGAGGATGATTAACGGATTTACAGATTAACCGGACCAAAACGAGTTAAGTAAGTAAGACTAAGTAACTAACTATATTAACTTACCTAACAATATAATGATATATCTTGAGAATAACAGCTCTAGTCATAAAAAAATTAATATTATAGTTTCAACCAGTGGGAGGCTCATTTGCACAGGATGCCGGCTAGATTATGGGTACCACAACGGCGCCGATTTCTGCCGTGAAGCAGTAATGTGTAAACTTGAATGTGTTTCAGTCTGAAGGGCGCTGGAGCTAGTGAAATTATTGGGCAAATGATAATTAACATCTTATTTCTCAAGGTGACGAGCGCAATTACTGTAATGCAAATCAGAATTTTTGGGCTTTTCAAGAATCATGAGCGGCACAGCATTTGCAGGAGCAGTCCCGTATTTGCATAAAAAAACGTTTTTAGTGACAGATAAATATAACGATACACTACAAATTTTATTGTGTTTACCTAAAAAGGAAAGAAAAATATTTCAAGAATACAAACGGCAGAACAATATCACATTTTTATTGGAAGTTGAGTTTGCTAGCGACTTGTTTTGTTCACAAAACAAAAACTGAAAAACTACAAGCGGAGCACTCTTAGTGGGACCGAGAAATTGTGACACGAAATATAAAAGATACAAGTAACTTGTGGAATATTATTTCTGTGTTCTTCTTTGTGTTTTGCTTTCTATAACAAAAATATTGTTAATATTTTTTATGAAAATGAGCGACGAGACGAGCAGGACGTTCAGCTGATGGTAATTGATACGCCCTGCCCATTTCAATGCAGTGCTGCTCAAGATTTTTGAAAAATCCAAAAATTATGAGCTGCAGTACAACTGCGCTCGTCAACTTGGGACATACGATGTTAAGTCTCATTTGTCTTACTGGACAAATGACGAAAATTTCACAATCTACGGCGCCCTTCAGACCGAAGCATAGTAATGCTTACACATTACTGCTTCACGGCAGAAATGAGCGCCGTTGTGGTACCCATAATCTAGCTGGCATCCGGTGCGCCTCCCACTGGTTATATTATGACAGTGTTATGTCTGTAGTATTGTTTTTTTAACTTCCCGCAAAGAAAATTGAATATTTCCAAAAATCGGGAAGTTATTGGTTTTACCCCGTTTTTTGAAAATAGAGTTTTCATCAGATCTCAACGTTTTAAGGTCCTAGGAAGATTTCCTGACTATTCCCGCGATGGTGTCCGTATATAAACCTCTTATAAATTTTGAACAGCTCGACGGATTTCATCGCGGTTGACGCCAATGTGATAGGATAAGTGTTTTTATTAAATATTATATTATTAGATAGTCCGAAGTCGTTAATTTCGATGAATATTGATTACTTTTGCCGATCGCATGGTCCAGTACCGGCGAAGCATCTTTCAAATACTCTTGTGTTTTCAACACTTATAGTACTATTCGCTATTTTTTTTCACACTTTTCACTATTCACCGCCTTAAAGCACACTAACTCAATAGGTGCAATTTAATTAAATCCGTGTTATCAAGAGGCTGTATAGCTAAGGCCTTCATACGATGGTGAAGTCTCAGCTCATGAGCTGTTGTATATTTTTGAATGATTTTTACGATGAAATCCAATAATACGTTAATGTCTCGATGAAAGTCGTCATTTTCTCGCGCACAGTACCTCTGAGCACCTTATTCTTGAAGCGTTATATTTTTTTGTTCATAAACACATTAAGTGTGACAATCATAATGTTAACACGAGGAACAAGCACTTGTTATGCCTACTATTTGGTTAAGTCCAGTTAGTAAGTATTTTACTGGGATATGTATATGCTTTTACAATATTATCCCAGATAATGTACAAAACGATTAATGTGAAATTTAAAAGAATTGTTTAAAACGTTTTTGTGGGAAAGCTTATTATAACATCAATGATTTTATTAATGATAGCACACACAGGGAATACAGCGGACACCTTCAGACTCTGTAATTATAAATATTTATTTTACAATATTACATTGTAATCCATAGTCTAATAAAAAAAAAGCCCGCTGAGTTTCTTCCGCTCTTTCTTCTCAGGTCTGATGCAGTATATTTTAAATAGGTGGTAGTTTTTGACGATCAATAAGGATTTTTAATCTTTTTTGAATTTGTATACTTGGTGCAACCCCGTGTATCGGTGTATATAAGAGAACTATGTTGTCAACTTATTTGTAATAGTAATGCCAACGAATTCTACCAAGATAATGGTTTATTGTTAATCATAACTCTATTCTAACTATATTTTTATACCTAGTCTTGCCATAAATACTGAAAAAAAATGTGTAATGCAATCACAGCGATTCAGTTCAGCAAAATATAGTACAATGTAATGGCGCTAAAATGAGAAAACTCAATGAACAATCATATAAAAATGATAGATTCGAAATTCAAATGGAAATTTTATTTATTTTTAATTGTAACAGTATTTATGGCCAGACTTAGTATAAAGAATATATAGAAGACATAGAAGCAGAATTATCGCAGTTGAGATGCGATCACTGCGTAGTATGTGTGAGGTAAGACTGATTGATACAATTCCGAATACGGTAATACGAGCGCGCTGTGGTCTGAAAGAGGATGTTGTGACAAGTGACAAGAACTGAGAAAGGAATGCTGAAATGGTTTGGACACGTGGGGCGAATGAGTGAATAAAGAATGACGCATCAAATATATAAGGCAAGTATGTGTGGGCAAATCGGTCGCGGGAGACCTCGTAGAACATTCGTCGACCAACTTGGGGGCGTTTTGAGTAAAGGAAAGGTCCGTAGCACGTGAGTAATGAATCTAGAGGAAGCGCGTGATGTTTGTAAGAATAGAAGCAAGTGGCATTCTATTGTGTATGCCTACCCCGACGGGAACAAGGCGTGAGTGTATGTATGTACTAAGTATAAAGCAAATAACTACCAAGCAAGAGAATTCCATTGTATTAAACGATCATAAAATAACACTAGATAAAGTAAAGTGTAATATACAAATAAGTTTTCCTATTAACCCAGTTTTATTATACAAAATAAAGTGCAATTCAGTGATGGCAACTTCAATAATGTTTGCGGTTACTAAGCGTTTGGATCTGACACATTTAAAAATAGTACAATTCCACAAGCGTCGAGTTTTTTCACTCTAATTTTCTATTCTACATAGAATGTTGTGAAAGATATATTTTAAAATTTTAGTTATTTTATTACAATAGAAAAGTTTTCCATGTTAATAGTTTCATACTAGTAATCAAAACGTCATCATTTTCTGCCTAAATTATTTCTTATGAATTGTTCTTTGAGAAATAAAATAAAAAGCGGTCAAGTGCAAGCCGGAGTCGCTCATGAAGGGTTCCGTAGCAACAAGTTACAGAATATAAAAATTCTTGTAGTTCGTTGTAACTTTGATCGATGTTTTAATAATAGTGTTGTTTTTTTCAATTAAGTTATTGATTTATGACGTCTACTAACAAACTACTTACTAGATCTCGTTCAAACTAATTTTCGGTTGAAGTTTGCACGGTAGTGTATATCATATGTTTTTTTTAGTTTTATCATTATCTTATTTACGGCTGGATCACTTGGCGTTGCGTAGAGACGTCGCTTCATTGTGTGTCTTCTACCGCATTTATCACGGGGAGTGTTCCGAAGAGCTGTTTTACCTAATTCCTGCCGCCGAATTCCACCTTCCCACGACACGCCACAAGTTAGGATATCATCCTCACCATCTGGATGTGTGGCGGTCATCCACAGTGCGGTTTACAAGGAGCTTTCTGCCACGTACTACAAAGCTGTGGAATGAACTTCCTTGTGTGGTGTTTCCGGGACGATACGACATGGGTACCTTCAAAAAAAGCGCGTACACCTTCCTTAAAGGCCGGCAACGCTCCTGTGATTCCTTCAAGACCAGTATTAGCCAAATCAGTCCAACCGTTCTCGAGTTTTAGCGAGACTAACGAACAGCAATTCATTTATATATATATATATATATAGATTATAAAAAAATAAGCCATACAATATACCTTCACAAGGCTTGTTTAGTCAGCAGATTTCTACCGCAAAGACATAAATGACTCTCCTGCGAGATGACAGAAATGTAAAGATAACACGGGTAAATACTTCAGTTAAATAAATTTAGTAAGCCTTAAATTAATGTTTGAATTTTCAGTATAATAGCGTTATATCATACTTTCACCCGAAATAAAAATATATTTCTTAATTTATGATGTTTGTAATTAATATTAACAACATTAAACAATTTTATTCCACATTATTATTTTACCTTATAATAAAACAATACAAAACGAATTATTACACAATAGGAAAAACATTTTTTTTTAATGGTGTTTGTAACTAATATTGACAACAGTAAACAATTTTACTACACATCTTTATATTACCTAATAATTACCTAATAATATAACCAAACTAAAATGAATTATTAAACAATAGGAAATTTTTTATTTTTGAGATAATTACTTCTTACACTATCGAATTCATCTAAAACAAAAACAATTATAATATAAGTAGTAACATCTACAGAAGGTAAGCAGTGTCTTATTTCGAAACACGACTGAATTTTTTCTATTTGATAATAAGTTAAGTTTGCACTTGTTTCTTGTACGCAAACAAAAACTGAAAAACTTTAAGCGTAGCGCTCTCAGCAAGACCGAGAAACTGCGAGGCGAGGAGCTGCGTCGAGTTACTTAGTCTAACTTATTTTAATTCTTAACTGCTTTCGTAAAAACTTGTAAAATCTTCCTGTTAATTATCAAACTCAGCTATTTTTTTTAAATAATATTGACACACATTTTACACAAATTATCTTGCCCCAAATTAGACATTACACAATATACTTACTTAAACATACATAAATACATATAAACATCCATGACTCGGAAACAAACATCCATATTCATCAGATAAATGCTTGCACCTACCGGAGTAGGTAGGATCGCTAACCATTCGGCAATACAGGTCGTCAATATTACATTATAATTGTGAAATTGCCTTTTAAAATCAGTCATTCCTTTCAGTTATTTGAGTGACTATTAAATTGTTATAAGTGGTAAGCAGTAATAAGCGACATTCGTAATTTTTCTTAGGACTGGAAGTTGAGCAATTGTGTGACGGGGAAACAAAGTTAAATGAAGTAGTTTTTAAGAAGATTAAAACGTATATTATTGCAACTTTGAATTTTACAATTATTATTTAAATTATAACATTCTATTATGTACTATAACATATTATATAATAAACTCAATATTTTTTTAACAAATTTATTAACAGATAAAGGTACTTAGTACTATGTGCAAGAAATTAAATATAACTGAATTTGAAGATTTTAATTTTATTTCATCAGTTAATTTTTTGCCTTCGACAAGCATTCCTTCTTGCAGTCCAATTAAGTCGAGCCATATTATATGGGTACATAATAATTGCGAAACACTGGCTACTAGCAAAATCCTCTACACTTGGACATATAATCATCAAAATCAATTATAAAGCAAAATTGAATTCCAAGTAACAATCCAACTGAGTTTTTAATTTACAATAAATATGTATCTGGTAGTCGGGAGGCAAAAGTTGTTTACTTATGTTATTGGGTCGCTGGGAAGTGGCAAGGCGGCTGTTTTTTCTGACTTATTAAATAAACACTGCTTCTCTCTAGAAGTCTTCAAAATAAAAGAAACGATTTGGTAACATCGCAATATTTCAATTGTTTTGCGATATTCAAGGTTCGGGTTCAACGAAGTGGCAAATAATTGAATTTTCCGATGACACTGCCATAATATTTCATCGGAGAACGTGGGATGAGACCCACACAACCGCTGAAATTGGACTTATTAGTATTACAAAAATATAAGAAAATAATCTACTCACCATAATGTTACCAAAACTAAGTATAATTGTTTTAGCATAACGCGAGTTACTATTTATAAAGGTGATGCTCGGTGCCGCTTAGAAGTCTATAAAAACCCAAAAATTCTGAGCGGCACTACAATTGCGTTCGTCACATTGAGATAAGATGCTAAGTCTCATTTGCCCAGTAATTTCACAAGCTTCGGCGCCCTTCAGACCGAAACACAGTAATGCTTACTCATTACTGCTTCACGGCAGAAATAGGCGCCGTTGTGGTACCCATAATCTAACCGGCATCCTGTGCAAAGGAGTCTCCCACTGGTGCTGCCCTACTGAATGCTTATGGTACGGCAAATGTATATATCTATACAGCTGTATCGCGAGACGCTTCTATCTAGAAGCGTTACGCGATACCATCGGATACACCGAATTGCACTACACATTACCACTTCGTCTTCTAATACACATACCTGGACAAGAAGTGCATTTGTCCAAAGCCAATTTAGCTATTTGGAACAATATTTATAAAAAAAAATATATTAAACTTAAAGTTATACATTCTAATATATAATACTATATAGACTTAGTAATAAACTCAAAAATATTGACACGAGAGTGGTGAGAGGTTGGAAGTGGATTGGAAATAATACTCCGCTTATAGGAACGAGTCTTTATTTGCGTTCAATTTTTCTGCACGATAATATGACGTTTGACAACTCTCGTCATATACGTCGAAGCGTTGCTACGCGACAATATGTTAAGGTACCTAAATGACGAAGCTACTGAAAATCATCAATCACTAACACATTTTCACACATAAACACGCCTACACACATAAACACACACACACACAACACTCACCTTAACATAATATGTTGATATTTGTTTTCTTTGACATTTTACATTGCACTACTGGGAGCTCTCTGACAGTCTCAGTCACGGGCTCGTCGAAGTCGAGGTTAATTTTAAGCTAAATCGTATTTTTTTCCGAAAAAAGGATACTTGCTGGGTGTCTGTCTACAAACCAATTTTGATTGGTATGTCATAATCAGTCAGCCGCACTTGCAATTAACTTGTTAATATTTTAAAAATCAAACTAGCTAACCACTAGCTGACGCACATATTGACAAATTAAAATTGCTTTCGCATTATGCATTATGTATTATATATATGCATTACGCATATCGCGTATTTGTGACTGACCCCTTAGACTACTTGGTTAACCTGACGTGAAAGCAGTAGTTAATTAATTATTAATTCAATTTCACCCCTACTTCGCGTCTGTAATGCGACATGCGATAGATGGATGAAAAATTTTGAAGCGGTGTAGTAAAAATTTTCACTTAAATAAAGTGGCCAATACAACAGCAGTGTCCTCACACGGCTTTGTTTGAACAAGCGGCGAGTGATGTTGTTATATGAGTTTCTCAATCAGCTGCTGAATTTAAACCGTTGCCTTTATCAGCTCTCTCCCTCTCTGTGGAAAGTTTGAATACTTTTTACCTCTAGAACTTAGTGTACTTGTATAAGCAATCGTTGTTATGTCATTCAAAAAAGCATTTTCTCGTCTATATTTATGTAAAGCTTTCTTAATTTTCATTTTAATTCATTCATTTTAATAATAAGACAGTCACAATAGCAGTCGTTAAATTCAAAATAAATTAACAGAGGATATAAGTTAACTACGATTTGTATGGCGTCGCGTCGTAAGAGCGCCATCTAGTGAAAGTAGAGGAAAACATGACAGATGAAACCATACAGATCGTAGTTAACTTTTACGCGATCGGATAGGCAAATAATACTGGCAGCATTTCCGTGTTGACCGAAATAGCTGCCAGCACTTGGGTTTCCATAAGCCTTATTGAAGAGCGAAGATAGTACTTTGTACATGCGCCCCTGGGCACCACGGGCCAAGTGTCTCAACACCAAACGGCACAAAGATGTAAGACTCACTGAGACCGACATATTTGCGACGTTTGCTGTCTTCGGCAGTCGACGTAGCAGCCCCAGCACCAACAGCCGTAGCTTGGACATGTGAAGGAGCCAGAGTGTCGAGGCATGTCGCGTCCCACAACAGCCCTTTCCCGTGCCCAAACCACCAGGTTAATTCCATCAGGACGCTTGCCATCGCGGCGGATAATACCATTTGGCTTTAAAACAGCTGGTATATTAAGAATGGCAAATATAATTAAAAATTAATTAATTAATAATTATTAAATCATTTCAACAATTCAGATAATCTTATTACTTTATGTGTATAAGCACGTATAAAACATGTTGTGAAACATTATGAGATACTGAAAACAATTATAACGTACTGCATTTTCTTAAGAAGTCTTTGTCTTACTATTTGCTTTGCAATGGTAATACAAATACTAAAAAAATATGTAAATTTAATGGTTTAATAAAGTGGAATGTATAAATTTACATAAAGGGTCATAAGATATGCAAATGGAGCCATTACATCGACCTCTCACCTCAATGTTTCATATCGACCGCGTGATATATCATATACTCTTACATTGAGAGGATACTCGTAGCAATATTTATTGAAACTATTATTATACAAAAAAAATTAACAAATAAACAACCGACCTCAAAAACACTATCCCAAAACAATAGATATAATGTGCACTAATAAGTATAAAATAATTGCGAACTTTTATACAATCTAACTAATTAATCTAATTCTACCTAGGTAACACTGAAAATGTTTAGAAAATGAAAAACGGCTTAATGTAGAAAGTTGTCAATACTTTTATTGTTTGTCGAAGTAATCTCTGTTCCTCTCTACACATCGTCGCATTCGATAGAACCACTGAGAAAAGCAGTGGGCCCATTCTTCCTTAGGAGCTCTTCTATGGCATTTTCGTACGCTTTCACCGCATCTTCAGGGCTCGTAAAGCGAATACCTCCAATTTTATTTTTATTTCTTGGGAATAAATAAAAGTCGCAGGGCGCCAGATCAGAACTGTATGGCGGATGACTCATTATCTCGACACCCGCCATAGTCATATTCAACAGTCTGTTTTGCGGAGTACGCTGAATCATTGTCGTGGTGAAAGAGGATAATGTTTCGAGGGCGCTGCTGTCGATTTTTTTCCAATACAACAGGCAAACAGCGATTGACATACCAGTCTGCAGTAACTATCCTTCCATCTTCTAGCACAACTGTCGCGAAATGACCTTTCCGACCAAATAATGAGGCAATCATTTTTTTCCTTAACCTCTTCCTTTCTTTACCTTTACCGTTGGCCGATCCTCGAAAGGATACACCCACTGAGCTGATTGTCTTTTGGTTTCGGGTTCGTAGCAATAGCTTTCATCACCTGTGACGATGTCACCGCCGTTGAACTTATCTTGTTAGATAAGTTTGTTTTGGCGACACCAGTCCATGCGAAGGTGTTTCTGGTCGTCGGTTAAAGTATGGGGAATCCATCTGGTACAAAGCTCCCTGACGCCTAAATGTTCGTGTAATATTTTTTGAACTTGACTCATACCAATGCCTAGGCTTGCCCATATCTGCTGGTAGGTCACTCTATTATCTTCCTCTATCATGCGTCGCACAGCACTGATGTTATCTTCAGTAGTCGCTGTTAAAGGACGTCCCTCACGCGGGTCATCATTAAGATTGCTACGTCCACGCTTAATCTCGTTAAAGCAATTATAACTAGTGGCACGAGATGGGCTTCATTAAGAAATGCTAATCGCAGCCTTATATCATAGCTTTGTTGTTCAGTAAGCCCGCGAAAGTCATAATAAATCATTGACCGAAAATTTTCTCGCATTAGGTTCATTTTCACATGTAACAAGAGTTTTGCCGCCAATTCACAAAAATAAATGACAAATGAATGCAATATACTACACTAGGTTACCAAAGAGTTCTAAAATTGAAATTCAAAAAAGTTTTCATTGCCAATGTTTCTAACTGGCCTAAACATTTTCAATGTTACTCACGATTATTGTTTTTTTTGGAATCGGTATCCTCCAGCCGCGGCCCCGCTCTCTCCCCCCTCCCGTCTGGACGTCGCGCGTGCGACTTAAGCACATGTCACCTATAACTATGTATGTAATTACAAACTTGGCTGACACCAAGTCCAAAAATCGATTCACCCAGTCGAAAGGTCTGAGGTAACAAATATAAAAATAAAAACATACTGACGAATTGAAAACCTCCTCCTTTTTTGAAGTTGGTTAAAAATTGCATCTAATATAAGACACTATAATTCAATTATCATTGATTATTGCTGAATACTTATTATAAGGGGTAGCGATATAAGATAACAAAAACAATAAAATAATATCAGCCAGTTTTGTCATTTATCAAAACCTCAAATGGGAGCGGAGTTTTTCAATTGAAAATATTAAAATATACAGTATACATTTAAGTACAAAATACAAATACAAAATCATTTATTTCGCACTTTTCATATACAAATTAACATTTTATACTTAATTTATATTTTATAGTTAATTAATATAATTAATGTAATTATAATTCTACAGACCATCTTAATATTTACTTTATCTTTGAAGTGTCTTGACTTAGTTAGTTACTTGCCTAGATCTCTCTCGAGCTTTTTACCTGTGTTGTTGGAAAATCCTCGGGAGAGAAATGTGCCAGAGGAACTGTTGCGTGCGGATATTTATAAAAATACAGAGTGGTATGAATCCATATGATGTCTGTGTCATATAGTTTGAAGTGCTGTATCAGGAAGTAATCATTGATCTCAGCTGTAAGAAAATTGGAGTCACACTTGTTAAGTTATAGTTATTTATGCAACTGTTGTTGCAATTATCAACAGTTGCATACAAGACTTTATCTACACTCATAATATGAATCTTCTAAAAGATTCTGAAACAGCTTACTGCTTTCATTAAAACAGCCAGTCCTAGTAGTAACCTAATATTATTGATTATAATATACAAATAAACTAAGTATTAATGAAAGAATTATTTATTTTAGTAGTAATTTACATTTTGTATAGTGCAATTATCAAAATTCACTTGAATATTATGCTCTTTTGCAGCGTTCAAAATATCTGGCGGTGTGCTGTCAAAACTTGAATCATTTTTTGTAAACAAAACAATAAAAATATCGAAGAATAATGGCGGGGATTCGAATAACCTACTTTTTTTTTACGGCGCGCGACGTTCTAGTAGTGTGGAACGCGCGTAAACGAAAATATTCTTTTTTTGAAATTCATACGGGTACCACGCATCGAGCAATAAGAATGTGGCTGTCTGTTGAAACTGGCACATGAAGGGATCGAAAATAAAAACAAAGGAGTGTTGTTATGAAATTCAGTACAACATTACAACACTCGTTTGGATGATGTAATGGTTATTAGGGCATTAGGTGTTTTAATGTTGGCAATAAGCTTACTGTTTTAGAATCTTTAACAGAGGATTAAAAGCATGGGTGTAGATAAATGTCAATAACGTCAGTTCCGCTGATATTATTGTACTGTTGACTGCAACGCTCAGGGCACTTATCCTTTCTTGTTATAAACGCTATGCTGAAGCGCATGTTTTATTCTACAATGCCAAGGCAAGTGAGAAGACTAGGAGAGTCTTAAAAACTAGAGGTGGTATTGCCCAGGATCCGTGTTCACGATGAAACTGAAAATGCATTATAACCCATTTACCAGTTCAAGTACCTCGGGCATTATGTAACCTAGTAGATAGCTATTACGACTATAAAATATTGAGAGGGAACATAGAGCGCTGGCAGATCGATGAAATATGTTGGCATGCAGGTTTTCACGTTGTAGCAATCCCTAATTGTAACTAGTGAGCTTATTGTTATGTGGACTACTACGTAGGTCACACTAAGTTTTACGTAACTTAAAAAAACAGCATGTTATAAGTAAGTAAAATATTATGTTTATTGCTTTTCAAAATACCCAACTTTACATTTTAAACATTTTTTCATACGATCGAACCATTTTTTCAAACATGAGGACCACAGATCTGAAGGTATTTTATAACCCGATAATAATAATAAACCCGAAATAAATCCACGTTTCGTCTCCTGTGACAATGTCATGAAAAGCATTAGAATGTCTGTGGTCGTACTACATTAGCATCTGTGAGCACCATTCCACGCGACCCCACTTCTGCTCCGCTGTCAGTTCATGAGGGATCCAACGACAACAAAGTTTACGAACTTTCAATTCTTCGTGTAAAATTTTCTGAATTTGGCTCATACCAATCCCCAATAGTCCTCGAATTGTCTCATAGGTAATCCATTGATTTTCTTCAATTAGCCGCTTAACAGTAGCCACATTATTTTCGTTGACGGCAGTTGAAGGCCGCCCTTCACGAAATTCATCATGCAAAGAAACCCGACCTCTCTCAATTTCAGCAAACCATCACGGTGCTCAAGCAAGGTGCTTCTCTCCCAAAAGCACTTTGAAGATGAGCGGCACAGTCTTAAGGAGAGAGAGAACTTTTAAAATCATAAAAAATCATCGCTCTAAAATCTTTTCGACTTAATTCCATTTTCGTTGCGTACGTAGATCTTTGACATAGTGATTGTCTACTGTGTCTTTGATGTGTGATAAAAAAAAATTGACAAATGTTTTTCCGCCCATTGTTTTTTTTTATTACTGAGAAGTTTGCAACGTTTAAAAAATATAACATTTGAAATACAAATAGTTCCGTTTAGCTAGAAGTGCAAAACTTTTAGTGTGCCCCTTGTACTATGCTACCAGAGGGAGGTTCCATTCCTCAGGTTGCCGGATAGATTATGGGTACCACAACGGCGCCTATTTCTGCCGTGAAGCAGTAATGTGTAAGCGTTATTGTGTTTCGATCTGAAGGGCGCCCTAGCTAGTGAAATTACTGGGCAAATGGGACTTAACATCTTGTCTCAAGGTAACGAGCGCATTCGTAGGGCCGCTCAGAATATTTTGGTTTTTCAAGAATCCTGAGTGGCACTGCATTGTAATAGGCAAGGCGTATCAATTACCGAGAAGTGAACGTCCTGCTTGTCTCGTCCCTTATTTTCATAAAAAATAAAATAAAAAAATATAGTTTGCACGTGTAGATTGTGGAACGGTTATACTTACCGCACTTCCACCGCTCTGCGAGTCCAATATAACCACCGACTCACGAAAGCGTAAGTCGTTCATCATTACCATCTTTTCTCCTGCCCACAAGAACACAGCCGGTCCGAGGTATGAGTCTCCATAGGAGACACCCCGCGGCTGTTGTTGCGTAGTCTTTGCAGCCTCCACGGCCCATGCCCTATGTCGCTGGAAATGTGTTTACCGCTGACGAAAGCCCAGAGTCCGACATGTCCCCGTTTTGGGGTCTTCAATAACTAAATGTATTTTCCTCCTCTCAAAGAAAAGCGTAAGTCGATGGTTTCCACGTTATCGCCCGACATAAATAATATGTGTCGCTGCTCTGCAGAGTGTAAGACGGTTTCAAATCCATCCTGAAACTAAATCAGGGTATGTTCATGATTGTTAATCCTAGCAATATTATAATTGTGCTAACTACTCAAACGCGCAAACACGGCCAAATGACCAAATTTGGCACACATATTATACCTATACCTAGTTTATAACCGGAATTATTTTTATCCCTGTAAAGATACGATTTATTTGATCTTGACACTCCAGGGCATCTTTAAAATTGTAACATACGCTTCGTGTTATTTTACATTGAAATTAAATACAAAATATTTACTGATGATATGTGATCAAATTCAAATACAAATTCAAATTCAAATATTTTTATTCAAAATAGGATTTATAATCACTTATTGAACGTCAAAATCTACCACCCATTCAAAAGAGACTGCCTCAGATCTGAGAAGAATGGGCGCAAGAAACTCCCAGGGCCTTTCTTATTTCTTGTAGTTTTACCACGCAACCCGGTTTTTGGGTTCAAATAATAGCAAAGTTTAACAGTACATGTGGCACGTTAACGTCACACATTGTTCGAGACTCCTGGAGTACGCCCACTTGGGCGTAGTATTAGTTGCCGCACTTTGCGACTACGCCTGCGGTATCTGTTTAATCCTTAACCTAAGTGCGGCACACCTACTATACCCGTTTGTAACCGGAATTATTCTATCGCTATATAGGTATTGTCATCGCTGTTTTACTATTTTTGATTTTTATTCAAATATTTTTTAGTTTCTCATTGTTTTTATTTCACACAATTTTCTATGGAGCCAACACTGCAAAAGTCGCGAACTGATGACATTGAATAGTACTGTATAATTATAAAAATCATTGATCAACAAAATAAATAACTTAAATTCATATAAAGGAACAGAAGAGTAAAATCAGACAAAACAAACGAACGTAGTTCGTCGTCTCGCAACTTCTCACTAAGAACTACAAGTCACAATTTAGTTTTTTCATTTTTATTTGTCAACAGGACATGCACGATGCGAATTGAAATTCACAAACACACACATAATATAAAACAGTTCTGCCGCTCGTTTACTAGAACCATTTTATGTTGATAAATACTATAAGATTTTTAGTTTTAATAAACGGCATTATTTTACCAACTTAGACGATAGTGAATAATAAATGCTTAAATATCTTTCTAGCAACGGTTGCACGTTTAATTCGATTTGGAATTACTATGAACATTTTTTCTCATCTAATTGTGAATGTTTAAATATCTTAATATAATATATAAATCCAGTGTCCTGATGTTTGTTTCCAGTGAACTCCTAAACTCATGAACGGATGATAATAGGGATTACTTCATGGAGTGCAGTTTAGTCCAACTTGAGAGAGCAATTTTCAATCAGCCTATATAAATTGCTTCTATATTATTAATAATAAGTCTTATACATCTTCGTGCCGTTTGGTGAGCTCAGAGACATGGAGAGTATACAAAGTACTATCTTCTCGCCTCAATAGGGTTACTGGCAACCCAAGCGCTGGCAGCTATTTCGGTCAACGGATCAGCCTAGCTATCCAACGTGGAAATGATGCCAGTATTCTTGGTACTAGTATAGTAAATATTTTTATAAGCATTTCTTGGTTTTTAGTAAATTAAATTGCTTCTTATTTAACAAGTTATGTAGTAAACTTCAAAAGTTACATAGACATAGAGAGGATCAACCAAATCAACACAATTAACTTGATTATCTTATCAAGATAAATGAAATGCAAGTGTTGTGGAATTAAGATAATCAATATAATTTACGCTGTCAGTATTTAATAAAAAATACCACATAATTTAAATTAATCACTTAAAATTTCCCCAGATTTTTTTGCCT
Organism: Leptidea sinapis; assembly: GCF_905404315.1. Taxonomy (NCBI): domain Eukaryota; kingdom Metazoa; phylum Arthropoda; class Insecta; order Lepidoptera; family Pieridae; genus Leptidea; species Leptidea sinapis. The sequence continues at coordinate 11,413,333 of NC_066272.1, forward strand.
TCAAGTCTTAAAAATAAGCCAAGATAATTTATTATTATATTATATTAATATATATAATATCATTCACTTCAGATCAATAAGGATTCTCATAATCTTATTATAAAACTGTGAATTCTATTTAGTCGTGCAAGACTAACGGTAACGCAGGTTGCGTTACCGTTGATCACAGTTTCATTGATGAAAGTTTAAAGTGAAATAAACTACGATTAAATAAAGCGACTTCAAAAACTAAAATGAATATAATAACTTAATAAATATTTATTTTAATACACCTCTTATTCACACCTCATTAATATTAATAAAATACTATTATCTGTATGTGCCACCTATTGATAGAGTTTAAGTCGGTGCCAAGACCTAAACAAATTAAAATTTAGTATTTTAACAGCTTACTTACTGTAATTATCAAAGACGTCTGCCCACTTGGGTTGTTTTGTTCTAGACGAAACTATCCCGCCCAAAGTTACGCGTGGCGTGTGTAGGTACTTCTATTACATTTGCCTTTTCTATCATGTATAGGTAACTTTTCCATCTTCTTTTCTTTTTTTTTCTTTTTTTTAATATATTTATCGAAATACATAATATTTTACAAAATGTGAACAAATAAGATACACTGTTGAAACCACAGAGGTTTGACCTCAATGCATAATCTTAGTTTACGTCTTATTTTAGTTTTTACAAAATAAATACAATCTTAACATTAAATTCTATACCTACATACAATTATTAATATCATTAGAAAGTAACAATCGACTACAAATACATTACTTACATACTAATACCTACTAGAAATCAACTACAGATAATATGTACCTTACTAATATTTATTTAACTCGAAGCAACCAAAAACGAGATATTTCAAACATTTCCAGGCATCCCATGACCGTCTTATCAATTACAAATGCGATCAAAGATTACCTAGCAAATATTCCTTCAGTTTTTGTTTAATATCTTGAAGGCGGGTAATAAAATATGTTTCAAATAAAGCGTCAACCTACTTCAACAATAGTTTATTGGCTAGATTTATATGGACTAAGTAAAAAGTTTTTATATTGATATTACAAAAAATTAACTTAAATCATTGAATTAGCTATTATTAATTAGAATTATTATTATTTGAAATTAGCAATTTTTCATTTCAATACATCAATTAGGTACATTATATTAATTCAACACTGCCTTAAAATAAAATTAGATTTTTTATTATATTTTTATCAATATTTGTTAATTACACTTGTATAAAATCAATGTTCTAATAAGCATTAATGTATTACAAGAGACTTGATCCTGCAGACAAACTGTCCAAACAGTTTTGCGGGACTATGTTAGCTTTTAAGATTCGTTCTGTAAGTGATTAATAGTATTAATAAATAATAATAAATAAATAAAGTAGGACATAGAAAATAAAATGAAAAGCAATGGCCAACATAAGAGCCTACCATTCCGTTCTAAAACGCGTTTTACAGTCAATAGAAATACCTTTATAAATGGTAATCGCTCTGAAACGTGCACCGGCCAGCCAAATATTTGCTTAGTCTATTCGTGCGAAGCGCTATAAACCCAAATTTATCATTCATGGAATAATGTCAATGTAAATTCTTTTACATAATAATTTTATAGGCACAGAATTGGAATATTTAAAAGCAGCTAATGGATACAATTTATAGAGGCATTAGTAATAAATTTTGAAAATGTTAATGTAGATTTTAAAGAGCAATGAGTTTCTTGCCACTTCTTCTCATTAGCTCAACCCTTTACAAAGTAAATTCAATAAGAAAAATTATTAATTGTCATTTCCGTGACCTACATGAATAAAGTGATTTTGATTTTGATTGATCTAGATCCAAAATTGATTCATAAGTAAAACTGGTGAATTGAAGACGAAGAACAGAATTCCAAATTATTCTTTAAAATCTTGTTGTACTTAGTGAAGGGATACAGTACCTACTTCACTTCAAACCACTCACATTTGACCTCTCGCATCTCTACGCAACAATACATGGAGTATTCTTGCGTAGAGATGCTGAGTTTCTCTGCATTTTCTACTGCGGTAGAAAATGCAGTGATATATACCCAGGAATTCACAGAAACCAGTAACATAATTTTTCAATTTCATTTTTTAACAAATTTGTTGTCAGCTTTAGCGTAGGATTTCTGACCTCAACGATAAACTAAGCAAGGGAACACTCATCACAGTAATCCAAGACAAGGAAAATTATTAAAAGAAAATTTTATATCCGTAAGTGCTTCAGACGCATGATAGTGAGATATATTAGCCCATTTTCCGGCATTCTCCTTTCACCATCGGACATCGCCTCGAAACGCAAAACTTGACGCGCATTATTACGTTGATCTCTGTAATGCAATTTTGGAATGAAAACCGCACGTTTCACAGGAAACTTAGGCTGCAGTTTTCTAGAACTTACATGACTTAGGAAACTTCAAGCTATCAGTATACTTCTCATCAACACAAAGGCCGGCAATGCTTCTTTTGACCTCTGGGCAATAATTACTTTGATTAATGGGTAGTATACAGAGTTCAGTTGAGGCAGTATTAGTATGCCTGTAGAAGTGGGTCGTTCCGAGATTTGTTTTTTTTGTAGAACAGTAGGACAAAGGAGCAAACAGGTCTTCTGATGATATACAAGTGATCACCGCCGCGCGCCATCTCGTGCAAAACAAGAGGAAACACAAGAGCCATGCCTTTCTTTAGGATGCTGTACATGATGATTTTAAAGGTGCCCGTAGATTTTCATGTCATCCTGGAAACATCGTGCAAAGAAGCTCATTTTACAGATTGGTTGTACAGGGCAGAAGGTTTATTGAAAAACAGCAATGAAAAGGAACGCCACACAACCAGAAGTACGGTACAAGTATCAATCATATTATTTTCAAATGATGTCAATTTTACCAGTGGGCTCTTTTGCACAGGATGCCGGCTAGATTATGGGTACCACAGCGGTGCCTATTTCTACCGTGAAGCAGTAATGTGTAAGCATTACTGTGTTTTGTTCTGAAGGGCGCCGTAGCTAGTGAAATTACTGGGTAAATGAGACTTAACATCTTATGTCTCAAGGCGATAGTGATGCCGATCTGAAATTTAAGGTTTTTCAAGAATCCTGAGCGGCACTGCATTGTAATGGGCAGGACGTATCAATTACCATCAGCTGAACGTCCTGCTCGTTTCGTAAATTATTGTCATAAAAAAAATTCATGATTAATGTATTCGCACTTTCACAAGACGATCAGAATTTTTCCTCAAAATATTGGATAATAAAGTTTAGTATAACCTCTTATAAAAGGATTCCTTATAACAGTGCCATTAATTATCTTAATACTTTATTAAAAATAAATCTTATGCTGTCGTTTCCCTGAAATATTTTTAATTACCAACGTTCAAATCGCAAAATATAGCAAGAGGAGAAAAGGTGCGACAAGGCGATAATTAAGTAGAGATTCCTATAGGTCTTTATACAGGATGGCGCTAAAATGGCAACATTAAATGAACACACAGATAATAAACAGAAAATAAATTTTTTTTTTAAAAGTGATAAGCCTCACTTCTGGGATTAAATAGACAATATAAATATGAAAACAAAATTTATGAACGATGTGGGACTCGAACCCGCGACTTCTCGCGTTCTGTGCGAGCGCTCTTTCCACTGAGCCAACAGTTCGAGTGACGTAAAGTTCATAAATCTTATGTGTTTTGTTCAACTCTTGATCACCTGCTCAACTCCAATATTTGCACATTAGGTATATAGGTAGGTAATATGACTTGAGATGTCGCCCTTTCAAATCTAAACAATTTGTTATTTTTAAGTAAACCCACACATCTGGGAATTATAACACAAATTAAATTTGAAAACAAAATTTATGAATGATGCGGGACTCGAACCAAATGATACATTTGGAGAATAAAATTTTAATCACCTTGCTTTATTCATCTACGAGTTCTGACGGCTACGGCGTAGGTGTCAGTGCCTACGCTAGCTCGCGGCTACTAGATTATGCACAGGATGTTCGGAAATGATGTTATGGAAAATTGATTTATTTCGATGTATTATGTATTTTGTTTTTAATGTTTTACGGTTAAGTAGCGCTATCCGTGTTGTGTCGCACTGTAGCGCAACGCTTTCTTTTGTGTGAATTTAACCAAAAACACCGTCCTTATAATTAATATACACTGTGATGATTATTTTCATAAGATAAATGTTCTCTGAACCTTATCCATGTGCAATGTTGTAAATTAGATGTTGAATAAAGTTGTTGATACTTAGTACATCAAATATCATAATATGTGTTGCATCATCATCATCATCAGCTGGAAGACGTCCACTGCTGGACAAAGGCCTCTCCCCAAGGTTTTCACGGCGATCGGTCCTGCGCTGCCTCATCCAATGTATTCCGGCGATCTTGACCACATCGTCGGTCCATCTTGTGGGGGGCCTACCACCACTGCGTCTTCCGGGTCGTGGTTGCCATTGGAGGGCTTTACGGCCCCAGCGGCCATCTGTCCGTCGAACTATGTGCCCTGCCCACTGCCACTACAGTTTCGCAATCACTTGGACATCATCATTTATGTATTCCATATTGAAGATAATATATTATGTTATGTTTTTAAAGTGATAACCCTCACTTCTAGGATTAATACACAAAAAAAATTTGAAAAACAAAATTTTATGAAGAAGTGTCCATGCGTCACTCTGACATCTTGTTTTTCTTGTTTAGTTGTAAGACTTCGTGGCTGTACAGTAAAATGTTATACGGTTAGCTTTTAGTTTTGCCATTACTACACCATTAAAAAATTAAATTAAATTACAATAAAAAAAATAGTTTTGTCATGTTAAAAATCTAAAATGAAAATTTAAAACTGACAATTATAAATTTTCACAAAAGTGCAGGTCTGACCCATGCATGTGGTCCGCCGATTTGTCAGCTAATATGTCACAGCGCGGGGACTCCTTTAGCAGTGCGTTTAGCGTAGACAAAGTGTTTATGTTATGGTCGACCTGGTGCGCGTTTCCGTACGTAGTCGCAAAAACTTACGGTGGCGGAGGTAGATGTAATTACTGGGTGCATAGACGCAGCAGAGCTTGTTGTACAGTTCTGAGCATTATCTCTTGTTTGATAGCTTTCTAACTAAGAAATCAACCTAACAATAAACATTCTTATACTACACGTAAAATAAGACGCATACATACGATTTCACGCGCCAAAATAGCTTAGAAATCAATGGAATTAATCTTAAAGGGATTGATTTGCCAAGGGTTAATCCCAATTTGAATGGGTTCTATAGAATTTGTTATATCCATAATTTGTTAAGTTTTTGAATGAAGCCACAACCTGGAGTTGAACAAAGCATACAAGATTTTATGACGATACATCACTGAAACGAATGGTTAGCTCAGTTGGCCTAGCACTGGCACGGAACGCGAAGAGGTCGTGGGTTCGAGTCCCACATCGTTCATAATCATATTTTGTTTTCAAAATTTTATTTTTGTATTAATCCTAGAAGTGAGGGTTATCTCTTTAAAAACACAACATATTGTATAGATTAACAAGAGCTACATCTCAAGTCAATTTCCTAATATGCAGTTATTGGGGTTGAGCAGGTTATCAACTGTAAAATAGATGCTGTAGATGAAGCCATAACCTGAGTGAGAGTTGAACAAAGCATAGAACATTTTATGACGATACGTCACTCGATAGGTTAGCTCAGTTGGCAGAGTACTGGCACGGAATGCTAGAGGTCGTGGTTTCGAGTCCCGCATAGTTCATAAAATTTTGTTTTCATAATTTTACTTATGTATGTATCAATAACACTAACAGACTTTTTTTATTTATGGCAAAGATACTATATACTTCTTCACATTTTCGCTACTGGCTAACTTAATATTGTATAAGCCCTTTGAAAGCAACTAAGCCTGTTTTAATTTGAAACACGAAATAAAACAACGTTAATTTACTCAAAACTTGAGGTCCGTTTATCATCAAAATAATTCTTCTTCAAACTCTGTTCTCCATTCAAACAGCTTAACATGCTGAATATGCTTTTAGATTTAAGCTCTTGAAACTTCCAAGGATTAATAATTAATTTATTACACATACAACTTAATGGAACTATGACATTTTAGACCGATGTTATAGTGTTATACTTAAAATACTAGGGGATACTAGTTATGAAAATACCTCACCTAAAAGCTGATAGCTGAAAGACTAATCTATTATGTGTATTAATTAAAATTTTAAAATACAAAAATCTATGTGAGATACAAAGTGCACCAAAAGTCCGTTTATAATTGGAATGATGATTTAAAAAAAACTAATTACAGTAGATCAAAATTGTTTATTGTTTTCGATAGTAAACAAAAGGGGAATTTATTTCTTAAAAATCACATCATATCACATCATATGGATGCAATCCTTCATTATTCTGGCATTGCTGCAATCTAGAACGGAAATTTTCGATGACAGCTTTACATGTTTCTGTTGAGATGTTTTGGATTTCTGTGCGAATACGATCCTTTAATTCGTCAAGAGTTACTGGGTTGGTCAGCTGGAATTCAGGGGTTTTTGATCACCATGACATAGTGTCACTCCGATAACGACAATTTTGTCTATTAACATGCCCATTTAGGTGGAAGTATGCCTTGTTGAGAAAAAAATGTTTGTAAAACTGGTGAATCGCTCTACCATTTCGTTCGCAAACTGCAACCTAGTGGCATGGTCCTGAGGCCTTAATTCCTGCACCATTTGGATTTTATAGGAATGTAGACTTAAATATTTCTTGAGAATGCGGTTAAATACATCATTATCTTGGCACGTTAAGGACAGCAGACCGCTTTCGAGTTGATAGTCCAGGTTGGTCACGAACAGACGATTTTACTCGCTCCACGTTTTCGGGGTCCCTCGACGTTCTAGGCCGGCCAGATCGATGTAAATCCATTGTTGAACCCGTCTTCTCAAACTTGAATACCCATTTTTTAATTAACACACCTGATGGAGCTTGATTTTTGTGTCGTATCTTGTAATGATTGCAAAACTTTCGTTGAGCGAAGGTCGCAGAATCGTTGTTTCGATAGTACTCGCGTACACAAAATGCACGTTGACTACCGCTAAACGACGCCATGGTACTAAATTCCCATTGGCCGCTCTTGCAATGCGTAACCCTTCCACCCCCCTCCGCCGCCGCTGCTAGACGCGGTAACCGATTCAAATGTAAACGGACTTTTGGTCCACCCTGTATAACTAAAAAATCAAAAATGATGACGTTAGTCCCTGGTCTCCCCTAATACACGATATATGATCAGCACACCACGCTATTATCAAACAAGCATTAGTATTTACTAATTAATATAATTGTGTATGAATTACTCTGCATTGTTCTCACTGATAACACTGCGATTACATTGACATGCGTGACTGCTTAGTTTTAGGTCGATCCAGTAAAACGTTGTCTTTACAATAAGTGGTTTATTAGAATTTATATTAACTTCTTATATTACTTCACTTAATTTACGAACATGCTATTAGAAGGCAACCATGCCAGGCGACTGTTGAAGCTCGACTGGCTTGCTGTTCGTTTGTGTTAAAAACGTTAGTAACCGATTGACAGCTTACTGAACAAAGAGGAGGTTGGCAGATTAGAGAGAACCAACACTGTCTATGGAATTAAAGTAGAGTCGACTTATGGCTTTAATATTTGTAACATTAGTCTAAGTGAATACTCACAAAATAGAGAATTACAACTACTACGCAACTAAAAAAGTTTTCATCAAATTCATTAATGAAAATTAAAATATAAATATAAATAATGGCAAACAAAATTGTTTTTCGGAAAAGAGTCTATTGAAAGTAATAAACTTATTGACCTCGGGGATTGTTCCTGACAGATAAGTAATAGATTAAGTAGAGATGTATTGTAAGAAAACTGTTATTGTTTCAGCGTAGCTGGAGCAAACTAGAATCGATAACGATTTGATGTGAATTATATTTATCTTATATCATTCATGTTTTAAATACGCATTAAACACTAAAAACTTTTAGTTACGAGGTCGAAGTGACTTGTTTATAATTAATTACACACATAAAATATTAAAACCTTTTTTTTTTGAAAATAAGGGATGACACGAGCAGGACGTTCAGCTCAGGTGGTAATTGATACACCCTACCCATTACATTGCAGTGCCGCTCAGGATTTTTGAAAAACTCAAAAATTCTGAGCGGCAGTACAATAATTGCGCTCGTCACCTTGAGACATAAAATGTTATATCGCATTTGTCCAGTAATTTCACTAGCTACGGCGCTCTTAAGACCGAAACACAGTAATGTTTACACATTACTGCGTCACTACAGAAATAGGCGCTGTTTAGATTTCAAAGAGCGACATCTCAAGTCAATTTCCTAATATGCAAATATTAGGGTTGAACACACATTACGAAGCTTATAAAAACGTGTAAAAAATGTATAAAAATTGGTTTGTTTGACTTTAAGGTGTTTTTTTTAACTGGGCTGTAAAAGGTAATTATATCGACTTGTTACTCTAAAATATTTGACTTCTACACCGACACACAGAAATAACAATATGATCTTACATTCTATAAAAACAAAAAAAAATCTTGTCTTGCATTGATTGAAGAACTCAGTTTCATCGCTAACAAAGTATTGAAACGGAGGTAAGTCCACATTTTGAAATAGAAACTTCAAGTGACATTTACATTAATCACAGTTGAAACTTGAAACTTCTTAATTACCGTCGACTGTTAGAGAAATGGGGGGTAACTACGCGACAGTCTTATTAAAAAGCCTCGGAGTTTTATATTAAAAATAAATAGAGCCTATATTGTAATTTTATGATAAAAATAATCGTTTTGAAATTTATTATAATTACTACAACGAGTACTACTAAGTATCTTATCTTATATCTTTAAACGAGCAATTCTTGTATATATATATATATAATCTGAATCTCGGAAACGGCTCCAACGATTTTCATAAAATTAAGTATGCAGGGGATTTCGGGGGTGATAAATCGATCTAGCTAGGTTTCAATTTAAAAAAAAATGGTTTTATCCATGTTTGAATGAGAAACAGCTACAATAACATTAGAATACAAAGGTAAATTTCGCCACTATATACAAGACTATTATAGGTCAGATGGGACATTGGGTGATCCGGAAAGCAGAAGACTCCGGTTCGAATGCAGATGTCCTATTAGTTTTTTTTTTTTGTTCAAGTTTTGTACATTCTTAAAAATCCGAGCAAGGCTCGGTCGTCCGGATATTTATTACTAATACGAGTAATGATATCATACTACATCGTTATCATCGTCAGTATACACTAAGTATAAGGCGCAAAAAAAAGTTAAATATCTTCAGAAGTATAATACTACATAGAAGCATATAATAATTTAAAACACAGTTGAATAAAGCAAACAGAATTTTATAGCGAGGCGATACTCGAACGGTTAGGTCAGTTGGTTAGATCACCGGCACGGAACGCCGGAGGTCGTGGGTTCGAATCTCGCATCGTTCATAAAATTTTGTTTTTCAAATTTTATTTGTGTATTAATCCTAGAAGAGAGGGTTATCACTTTAAAAACATAACATATTGTTTATATTTAAACAATATGTTATATGTAGCGTATTATTTTACGTGTAGTATAAGAATGTTTATTGTTATGTTGATTTCTTAGTTAGAAAGCTATCAAACAAGATATAATACTCAGAACTGTACAACAAGCTCTGCTGCGTCTATGCACCCAGTAATTACACCTACCTCCGCCACCGTAAGTTTATCGCGACTACGTACGGAAACGCGCACCAGGTCGACCATAGCATAAACACTTTGTCTACGGTAAACGCACTGCTAAAGGAGTCCCCGCGCTGTGACATATTAGCTGGCAAATCGGCGGACCACATGCATGGGTCAGACCTGCACTTTTGTGAAAATTTATAATTGTCAGTTTTAAATTTTCATTTTAGATTTTTAACATGACAAAACTATTTTTTTTATTGTAATTTAATTTAATTTTTTAATGTTGTAGTAATGGAAAAACTAAAAGCTAACCGTATAACATTTTACTGTACAGCCACGAAGTCTTACAACTAAGCAAGAAAAACAAGATGTCAGAGTGACGCATGGACACTTATTCCTTTACGTTCTTACCATAGATAAGATAACTACACAGTACTAATGACAGTACCAACTCTTTACAATTTTAATTCTTTTTTTGCATTAGTAATTTAATTAGTCTAATAGGGCTATGTCCAATCTAATTAAATAATAAATAAACCTCCCCATTTGAGACGATGTTAAATCTCATTAGTCCAGTAATTTCACTAGCTACGGCGCCCTATAAACCGAAACACAATAATGCTTTCACATACTGCTTGTTGGCACAACAAGACGACGTACAGAACCTAACTAATAATTTATAAATCAAGCTATTAAATTAATCTGTGATTCATGAAACACGTAACACACACAAATTGAGTTATCCCGTACAAATATCATATTCACGTGATTCAACACAAATTCTCTATTAATTTATGGAATCACAATGAAATGTAGATTTAATTAGTATTGTTTGCGGCTTAGTTGTCGAATTCAACATGTGATAACTGTGGAATAATTTTACTGTGAATACGCTATTCGTAGCGAATGTTATTACAATTTGAGAGTAAATATAGCATAAACGTGAACCTTTCGTAGTCAATATGAAAGATTAACGTAATTGTTCGTTGTTCTTTGTGACGAATTGGAGTATAACTCGCGCATTTCGCGCTCCTATTTCTGCCGTGAAGCAGTAATGTGTAAGCATTACTGTGTTTCGATCTGAAGGGCGCCGTAGCTAGTGAAATTACTGGGCAAATGAGACTTAACATCTTATGTCTCAAGGTGACGAGCGCAATAAATTCAATTACAAATTATAAACTTAACCTTTTAATTGAAATAAAAGAGAGAAAAAAGTAAAACTACTTATTTGTCTATGCAGATTGAGTACCAGCTAAGTGCTTAACAACACTTACTTTAAACCTGACCAACCCACTACCGAATATATCGAGATCTGAATTGGTATGTTTTAACTTATTGACAGTCTTGTAAAATCTTGACAGATATACGAACGGCAAAAGAAAGAAAAACGGAACTGTAATAATTATTATATCTTTGTTTATTATATTTTATTTTTATGCTTTTGGCTTTGGCTTTGGCTTAAATGATTTATACGTCTAGACTCTAGATAGACTATGACAGCTGTGAAAACGTCAAAAAAAATTGAGTTTAGAACTGCCCTCTACTTTGAGCAATATAAGTACACTATTCCTGGCCTATTTTTATCGGTTGTCTAACAGCAAGAGACTCTGTCAAGACGTATAGATTAACTAAGGCTTTTGATATATTAATTATATCGGAACACAAATAAAACTATAAATACTATCTATTATTTAACCTTACCAGCATAGCGAAACTCTTCAAGAAAAAAGCGATTCATTCGATTGTATGAAAGGTGCGGTCATTGATAGATTGACAGATGACTGCTATAATCTTGTAAAATACGGAGATCCTGTCACGACTACGACTACGTTATAAGCAACTATTCACTTTTAAACTTAGCCGGATTATATACTTCGTGGCCAATCTCGATACTGTAATTACTACTATTTCAAACTTACGTTTTAATACTAAAGTAAATTTCAATTTATACTTAGGCAGTCCCGCCTCTTATTACGTAGTATTTACATCCTCTTTATTCAAAACTATCAAATTCAATTCAAATTCAAATATTTATATTCAAAATAGGATGTGACATCACTTATTGAAAGTCAAAAACTATCACCCATTCCAAAATGAACGCCTCAGACCTGAGAAGAACGGGCGCATCAAACTCAGTGGACTTTTTTCATCGAAAAAATATGTTTTCAAAGTAATATTGTACAATTAAACTTATTATTTAATAGCCTGAGGGCAGTCACTCCATTTGCAATCTGTGGTACCATTAAGAAAGTCATTTATGTTAAAGTAACTTTTACCACACAAACGTTTTTTAACAATTCTTTTGAATATCGTAATACGTTTTTTGTGTTTTGAACATTTTCTGTAATCTTGTTGTAAAAGCATATACATCGCCCCACAAAAGATCAGTAGACAGCTTCAGGACATTTGCTATTTTGAAGTAATGGACATTTATATAATATATGGTGACGTGGATTACACATGATAACGTGATATCAACCATACAGTACTGGAAAGTTTCATCAGAAGCACGTGATCGACAAATCGGACACGTGACCGGTGAACGCTACATAACATGAGCACACAGCATGAGCATCAAAATAAATCAATGGACATGTTAATAGATTCACAATTCCTTCACAATTTGATGATAACTGATCTTTATTTTATCATACTTCTATACAGATGTGAGGCGTGGACTATAAAAGAAGACCTCAGAGAACGTTTAGAAGCTTTTGAAATGTGGGCATATAGACGTATGTTGGCCATAAGTTGGACCCACAAGGTCACAAATGTGGAAGTTCTGCGCACGTCAATCAAAAACGCGAACTCATGCAAACTATCAAGATGAGGAAAGTCGCATATTTGGGGCACGTGCTTAGGCACGAGAGGAACAAACTCCTACAACTCATCATGATGGGAAAAGTTGCCGGAAGAAGAGGCGTAGGTCGCAGAAAAAAGTCTTGGCTGTGCAACATCCGAGAGTGGACTGGCATCGCGAGTGCGGCAGAACTATTTGGCCTCGCGAAGGACAAACAATTGAAACTACAAAGCTGACCGCCAGCCTTCGCTAGTCGGAGAGGCACGCGAAGAAGAAGATTCTATCATATACTCGTGAACATATTTATGTACCATCAATCTAACATGTTTATGCAAATAAAAACATTACCATTACTTTGACATGTACATACATACAGACTCCTGGCAATACCTACAAGCCGAGACGAAAGAAGAGATGTGGTCGACAAATGTCCATCACTAACTCCCAAATACATCCATTTATTTATTAATAATTGCAAGTAATTAGTAAGTTGTATAAATAATGATTTTTTTTTATTTCTACGATTGGAAAAGCCTTACAATTACCCACGTTTAAATCATTTAAAACTGTTTTATTTATTTAGATTTATCAAGCTTATCTTCTCATATTTATATCGCAAATATATTAAAATATTACAAATAATGTTGACATGAATAAAACGAGCGTACTTATTTCCGGAATCCTTTTGTGTTATTGGAAATTCTTTTGCTTTTCAATAAAGCATTCTAAGTTACTCTATATTTCGTTGGACGTTGGATGAGGGTAGCGCAGGATCGTGGAGATCTTTGGGGGAGGCCTTTGTTCAGCAGTGTATGTCTTCCGGCTGATATGATGACGAAAGCATCCTAACCTTTTATTTAGAATTTTGCGGTTATAAACTCGGATCTATTTGCGCTTTCAGAATTGGAATTTATATGGTATCGCACCAATTATCTGGAACTACACCAGCACAATTAGTTTTCTATTTTTAGGTAGATGTGTTTACAAGAATTAATTGATTTTGTCGTATCCGGAGACGTATTTTTAGAGTTGGACAAACATATGAATCACAGTGTGGTATTAATTCCTTGAAAGATATACCAGCTGTATTTTCATTAGCATAATTAACGGCTTAGGGAACTTCTAGCAGCCCGTTTGTCCCATCTTATATATAAAAAAAAAACAGTTTGCTTGTAGTAAAGGCCCTAGATCCACCTCATTTTCCTGAGTACTTCAGCCTGGGATCTTGATTAACTGAAGATAAATAAAATGAATGCCAACAGCTATATCACTATATCTACCAATTAATTTGTTTACTGAAGTCGTTTGTCCAGTTCCATTCAATGCAAGCTATGCATTGTTTTGTATAGTTTATATATTATTTCCTTTAAACAAAGAAAAGTCAATTTGTATAAATAAAATTTAATTTAAATTCAACTTTATTCATAAATTGGAGTATATACTGGATAAAAATAAATATAATGGAGTGGTGATAAATTTTGATACAACAACTATCATTACTGATAATATTTACAATTACGGAAATTTTAGATAATCTATTACTCAAGTTTACTTTAACTCAGCCGTTTGGTGCCCATATCACAAAAAATATATATCACGAATAGAATCTGTACAAAAAAAGTTTCTTTCAAAGTTAAGTTTTTATGCAGAAAATATAGCCGTAATGATAGCTATGAGAATAGATTAAATACATTTCAAATGAGATCTCTGCGAATACGTAGAAATGCTTCAAAATTGCTGTGTTTGCATAAACTTTTAACTTATGATATGGACTGTCCTTCGCTTTTATCACAAATCGGTTTGCATGTGCCTGCCTTCAATTGTCGGCTTAGTACTTTTTGCAAATTCACATTAAATTCCACCACAGTAATTATGGCTTAAACTCTCCTCTACAGCTAATGTTAGAATTATATAATTGTATTTTTTTTATATAGATGAAAACATTGATATCTTCTTTTCAAATTTTCTTAATTTTCAGAAAAAAAATTATATTGCTCTCCAAAATTAATAGATTTTAGATTTTAAAATATCACATGTATTTCGTATAGTAATGTTGTGCCTACCTATAATTTAAGTACATTTAAACTATTTTATTATATTTGTTTAATTCTTAGTGCATAAGTTAATAAATTGTATTTAGTTGGTAAGCCTTTATGAATAAATAAAATAAATTAACAACAGTAGTTTACAAGATATATTTTATTTTCAGTCAGTTGCAGGCTTAAATTAAGTAACACTGTTCTCTTGATTCATATCCACATGATCGAAGAATAATTCCTCACAGTCCAGTTACTCTACTCGAACTTCTTAACGATATTAAATTCCCCTCAGAATATGAAGTTAGTCAGCTAGTCTAGCGTAACTTGACTAACTTCATATATGCTTGCTTACTACATAATTATTAATTAATATTCAGTCAGAAAATAATTACTATTTACAAGTCAATAACTTTAGGTATTTTGTTCAATACATCATCTGGATGTGTGGCGGTCCTCCAGAGTGCGGTTTTCAAGGAGCTTTCTTCCACGTACTACAAAGCTGTGGAATGAGCTTCCATGTGCGGTGTTTTCGGGACGATACGACATGGGTACCTTCAAAAAAATCACGTACAACTTCCTTAAAGGCCGGCAACGCTCCTGTGATTCCTCTGGTGTTGCAAGAGATTGTGGGTGGCGGTGATCACTTAACAACAGGTGACCCGTACGCTCGTTTGTCCTCCTATTCCATAAAAAAAAAAAAACATTTTTAAAACGTTAAAGCTGGTGGAACAAATTAATGAAAAAAGGTGAAAATCTCCGAGGAGATTTTGAAAATGACGTGAAAGCTTTCACGTCCTTTTCATTTCATAAATATTCATTTATATTTTTACTTTATAAAGTTTTAAAGGTTTTTAATTAAAAAAAAATACAATACAAAACAAAAGAATAATTATATTTAAATCATCAAAACATATAAATCCTATGTATGGTATAATAATTTTATGGTACATAATTTATTAATGAATGAATGAATAAAGCCTTTATGATATATACGACCTTCGTTCGTCGTTGCGTCGTAAACAGTGCTAAGTGAAGCTCCGTGTTTCTTTCAAATTTAAAATAGTTATAATCCAATATCGGAACCAAAAAAGTGTATATATATGACCATTACAACTCAATTAACTGTGTACATTAAGTTATTTTAACAAATAGTAAATATTTTGGTTAGTTTTATGAAAACAATTTTGTGAGTGCGGTTCGCAGTAAATTGACCATAGTTCGGTGCAACAATTATTCCGTTTATTACAATAAATATATTTAAAAGTGGAGTGAAGATTAATATCCGACGCTGTGGACGTGAATATATTCAAAGATAAGTACCTAAATTGATTGATTGATTTATTGTAAGCTCCATAAGTAATTCGAGAACGTATCCTAAGATTAATCTTGTGTTTTTCTTTTGCTTATTGGTTTCCATATTTGGTTAAGTTTGGCTGTGTCACTCGAACGGTTGGCTATATTGGTAAAGACTCCGACGGATCCCGAGAGGTCACGGTTCGGGGCTCGCATCGATTTTTTGGTTACAAATTTAATTTATATGACTTATATGCTTTTTAATTTTTTTTCTTTTACTTACTTTAATTTTTAACATGCTTCTTTCCATATCTTGCTGACATACTCGTCTATTCTATTTTATTCTTCCTACAGTGGCTTTTGTGGATGACACATTACAATTTAGCCAATGTCATGTTGATGTAGAGTACCAAGCTTTGAGTATGTGTTTTCTAAATTTATCGGTAGTGATAATTCTTGTATTCGTTTATTTGTCAAAGAGATCATATTGACAGCCGTATGTGAGACATAACCTTTTACACATGTTGAATGAATTCCTTTTTAAATCTCTGGGGCTTTTCATTGTTTTTTAATCTCGTACTCGAGCCAGTCTCGAGTAATCTGTGACGTTGACGTGCCACATGTTCTGTTAAACTTTGCTAATAATTGAAACTAAAATGCCGGGTTGCGTAGTAAAACTTTGTAAAAAGAATACTACAAGAGATAAGAAAGACACTGAGATCACATATTATTATTAATTTCAATGTAAAATATCACTAAGCGTGTGTTACAAAATTTAATAGATGCCATTGAGTGTCAAGATGTCACGCACACAAGCATCTAATAGTTGCCGTAATAAAAAAGCTATTGTTCTTAGGTAGTGCGGTATCTAGTTGGGGCGCAGAGGAGACCAATCCCTAATCTTATTCCCTTAATTACTTATTTTCTTCCATTCTTTAAACTTATAAGAACCAATAATTTTTCAAAATCCTGGATTTTTTTACTATATTTCTTTATTCACGAGGTTGTCAGGAGTAATTTGCCGAGATATGTGTAAAGTATTACATATTCTATTGATTATTATAATTATTAAAACTTTCGTGAGACATTATTTACTTATTTAGTAAAATGGCTTTCCTCACGTTTAAGATTATAACGCTTAGAAACATCTAGATCAAAATGTACACATTCATAAATAACTTACCAAATCAATTTTTTTCGAAATATCATACCTTCTTATCAGAGTGTGTATTGTTTAGGAGGTCCCAAGCTTGATAATAATTTTCTCGGGGAACAGTAATATGAATTCCCTCGTTTTGTCCAGGCGGGATAATAAAAGACACCCGTTGCCATTTTGAAATTGTGAATAGAACTATTAGTCACGTCTCGTGAGATTATCGCTCTAAACCACAGGTGATTTACTATACGCCCTTCATTGTTATATTTTGATAAATGTTATAAAGGTTCCATCATTTATAATGCTTTAACGTAAAAGCGGAAATGTGATTCGCGTTTAAAGATACTGAAAGGTCATTGGTCAGTTTGGCCCGGTTTCTGGAAGTCCTTTGTTGTAAAATGGTTTGTTTTGATGATTTGGGGTTATCTTTTCTCCAAGTATATTTATTTTAATCCAAATATTTGAGGAAAAAGTTATGAGGCTTAAGGCGAAGAGTAAGCAGAAAACACGCAAACATGGTGTTTTAAGAAAAGTTTTGTGGTGAAAGTATAGAGCTATGAACACTACTTAATCCTGTTACACATATCCTTAAGTCTTATTTGTAGGTTGCTAATGCTTGTTGTTGGTTATAGTTAACACTGCCGAGCCTTTTTGAACTACCACTTTTCTTTGAAGTTAAACAAGTTTTTTGGCATGGCGTGACGCATTTTTTTGGTACTTCTCTCAGAAAAGTTATTCTTATAGCTTGTACTTTTTTGTGTAGGTTCATTTATTCAGATAAGTAGTGAATAACGAGGATTGTAAGCACATGTTTTCCACCCAATAATTTTGAAAATATTGGCTTTGTTACATAGATGGCGGGCCGGCAGCCGTGAACTCATATCGCTCAAGGTCGCTGGCATTTAGTGCCGCCTTAACTTGATTATTCGTATTATTTCCCATTATTGTATTTAGTTTTAGTCTTAGTTACCAGCTGCGATACGCCATCTGGAGCTTGTAAGGCACAATCCACATTGCAGTACAAAGTTTAGAGGCCCTGTCTTCCACATACTACCAGTTTCAATATGGTCTGGCTCACCAAAGTCGAGCAGGCGGGGCCTCTTCACGCGCAATATATCATTATCAATCTGTGCTATGCTGTGGTTTATCTCTATTCTCTTTTTTTTGTTGAATGGATTTGCATTGAGCCAAACAAATTTAAATTCAAATATTTTTATTCAAAATAGGATGTGACATCCCTTATTGAAAGTCAAAAACTACCACCCATTCCAAAATGAACGCCTCAGACCTGAGAAGAACGGGCGCAACAAACTCAGTGGACTTTTTTCATCGAAAAAATATGTTTTCAAAGTAATATTGTACAATTAAACTTATTATTTAATAGCCTGAGGGCAGTCACTCCATTTGCAATCTGTGGTACCATTAAGAAAGTAATTTATGTTAAAGTAACTTTTACCACACAAACGTTTTTTAACAATTCTTTTGAATATCGTAATACGTTTTTTGTGTTTTGAACATTTTCTGTAATCTTGTTGTAAAAGCATATACATCGCCCCAGAATAGAATTGACTTAGTAGTCGACTTAGTCGAGTAGTAGGCATTATAAGTTTATGTCTGTTCCTGCTGCTAGCATTATGGTTATGACAGTTTCTAGCAAATTGGTTTATGTGCATAACACACATCATAATACAATAAATACGAATGTTGATTAAAATGAAAAACGACAGCATGGTACAGAGTTAACGTACGATAAACAGTGCTTTTTACCGCCATACAAGCAAATTCACAACAACCGTTTGTAGTGGGATAAATATTGGCGAAATATTAAAAGATATCTCAACTGTATGGGTGTATGCTCGCCAGCGTTACAACTATCGAAAATTATAGCAATATTTTTGATCATACATTAACTCATTGACATATTTCCTTGAATTAAATGTGTTGTGAAATTTTTAATAAGTTACCTCCATAAAATATCAGACGAAGTCGCTAACTATGGGCCTTATGAGAAAGCTCATGGTTGCTCAGAGGGCAATGGAGAGGGCTATGCTCGGAGTTTCCCTGCGAGATCGAATCAGAAATAAGGAGATCCGTAGGAGAACCAAAGTAACCGACATAGTCTAAATGATTGCGGAACTGAAGTGGCAGTGGGCAGGGCACATAGTTCGACGGACAGATGGCCGTTGGGGCAGTAAAGTCCTTGAATGGCGACCACGTATATATATCAGCCGAAAGAAGCAGTGTTGGTAGGCCCCCCACAAGATGGACCAACGATCTGGTCATGATCGCCGGAATATGCTGGATGAGGGCAGCGCAGGACCGATCGTCGTGGAAATATTTCGGGGAGGCCTTTGAACAGCAGTGGACGTCTTCCGGATGAGAGTGATGATAATGATAAAATGTTTCTTAATACTTAACTAAAGCTTACTACTGACAATTTAGTAAAATATATTCCGACAATCACAGCTCAAATGAAATTTATTGAGAGTAACTTTTGTCTGAAATCCATTGTTCAATTTCGCCACAAGCGTAACTAACCCTAATTGACATCAATTATACACGAAGAACTCTACGGAGTATTGTAAAAGTAATTTTTAATAATTAATGATTGTTAAGTAGACTTGTTGAAAATGGGATTTCAGTGCAAATTTTAATGAAAGGTAATATAAATTTGTTTACAGTATTTTTATGGCATTCTGTTCGATGGTATTATCCCGTTGCTGTGGAACTTTTAGGAGTTCTGATCAAAGAAACGCAAAAAGTCGTTTTGACAGTCCTTTCTTGATGTTAACCTGAAATTGCTTATAGAATTCTGAAGAGACTGAGGAAGCAAGGTGCTTAACCCTTATTACAGGTATAAAATAAATTATTTTGTTACTTGATCACAATATTCATAGTTTATGCTTATTGCAAATTATACATTACCAGTTGCTCCTTTACACAGGATGCCGGCTAGATTATGGGAACCACAACGGCACCTATTTCTGGCGTTAAGCAATAATGTGTCAGCATTACTTTGTTTCGTTCTGAAGGGCACTGTAGCTAGTGAAATTACTGGGCAAATGAGACTTAACATCTTATGTCTTAACGTTTCGGACTTCATAAGAGCTAAAGATTATCGTATTTTATCCGCTGTATTATGATTTATAGTCAGTTTTAGAGAGCACGGCTTGCTCTAAACGCCATGATAATTTAGAGACCCTAAAACAATCCGTACGATTGGCATTAAAGAATTTTCCCATGGAAAGAGTGCGTGCTTCTATTGATAACTGGCCTCAACTTTTAGGACTGTATTGCAGCCAATGGAGACCACTTCGAATAAGGTTTTTATTTTAAATTATTTTATATTTATATACTGTAAAGGTAATAAATGTTATTTCCAATAATTTTTTTTTCGTTGTTTTAGTATTTATGGCAAGACTAAGTATATTAAGAGTGAGATATAAAACAGGTATAATATAAAAATACCAAAAAGAAGCAAAACCAGGCAGAGATAAATGTAAGTGATTGAAATTCTTGGGTTTAAATAAAAGAAAGTATTCCAAGAACGCGGGCGACAATATCCCAACAACGTACAGTAACTTGTTTATAAAATAAAAACAGAAAAACTGCATTTGTTCCAACTACCTACAATTCCTCTTTTTGTGAAACACAAGAATTGCGAGGCGGTGAACTGGGCCAACTATGTTCTGTGTCCGGCTGTTTGACAATTACAAAGTGTATCTACATAATTTCTGAAATAATATTTTAGTTCATATAATTTATTTTATTTCTTGAGTCTACTTTTAAGGAAATCTTTGATTTATCTATCGAAGACGGTGGCAGAAGTAACAAGATTATCCAAAATTATTTCAGTAACAGAAGGTGAATCAGTTCGTTATGGATAATAATTCGTTCAATATATAACACTAGAAATAAGGGATTGCCTGTAAATAATTCTAGTAGGCTTCATAAGATACACAATAGCTGTAATAGTAGATGTATACACTATACAATTACAAAGTAATAAAGTCCCAGCCACTATTCAGGGATTATCTAAAAATAAATTTAAGTATATGTTTTAAAACTAGCTCTGTCGTAAATCTTACTACTCCACAGCTGAATATCTAAGTGATCGGACAGCCTGGGGCTAGGTTATAATTATTTAATAGCAATAGCAATGACAGTACAATACTATATATTTTATTGAAAAGGGCGCAAAAAAAAATGCTGGGAGAGTTTCTTGCGCCGCTTCTTCTCTCTCAGCGCGCCATTTGTTTCCAAAGCTGTAGTTGTATCTAGTGTATTAGAAGTGACATCAATGAGGTATCAATTTTAAGAAAATAAATACCTGTTATGGCTTTTTACGAAGTACCTAACAGCCTCACTTCTTCGTCCCTATCTCCCAGTGTGTCACACATCAATATGTAATTTTCAGCGCAGGAAACAAAACTACGAATCGAAGGTAGAGAATGATAGATCTTTATCTGACAGTTGCCTGTTTAAGTAAAAAATACTCAGATTAATGCAATTTGTTATGTTTTAAAATGACAACTCTCACTTCTGGGATAAATTATACAAATAAAACTGAAAACAAAGTATTATGAACGATGCTTGAACCCGCGAACTTTCGCGTTCCGTGCGAGTCTCTTCAAACTAAGCCAACCGTTCGAGTGACGTATCGTTGATAAAATCTTGTATGCTTTGTTCAACTCTCAGTTCAGTTCATAAAATTTTGTTTTCAGTTATATTTGTGTAAATTCTCAGATGATTATTAAGGTGCATTTTTATTGCATATGGTGCTGTCAAACCAGTCGATAAGTACACAGCAATTTTCTTTAGGAGAGTCATCAATCTTTCGAGATCTATAAGAGGTAGCTTTTCTTATATATTATTTGTTCTTCATGTTACCTACCTAGTTTACAAAAATTTGCTAAAATGTCTTAAGTGAGTCAACATCGACAACAGGAAACAAGGAAACAGGTTCTTCCTTTGTTCATTTAATCTCAATAAATTTACGAATAATCCAAAAACCAAAATATTTTTAAACGCTTTTTCCAGAATTGAGTTTAGATCTCATCTTGAATTCTCCCATATGGCTTCTACCATGAAGGAAAACGGGTTCCATGGAGTGGTAATTTGAGTTATTAAAAAATAAGAAAGTCGGGTGAAGCCATTGTTGAGTATTTGGGAAAAAAAATTCGTTCATAATGATGGTGGCACTGTACCAAGTTATCGTGGTGCAAATTTCAAGAATTTATTTCCGACAAATATGGCTTTTTCACGTACACTTACGTCTCGTCACCAGTAACAATGCATTCCATGTATGTTGAGTCAGAATTGACTCGTTCTAGCATGACACCAGCGACTCTTATGCGATTGAGTTCTTGAAGAAAATTTAGATCTTTTTAGGACTAACTGAACGTAAACTTGTTTCATACCCTTATGTGATTATTTAAAACGATACGTATTGACTGGTGATAGACAAATAGTTCAGGGGCTGTCTCCCTAAAACTTTAATGAGGATTTTCAGTCATTCTTCATTATTCAATCTTCATTTTTGCGATGTTTACTTCTTCAGTTGAAGACGTTGTTGCCGACATACATCTTCCAGCATATCTTGACCAATTTGAACGCATCGTACTTTTTTGATATGTCGATTCAACGCAAGTTTTCTTTTATATTTTCAGTGTTCTCGAACACGAAATTCTATTGACAGTGCAAACTTTTTGTTCGATGTTTTTGTCCATTATGAAATTCGCAATACACGCCAGATATGATCTAACAAAAAACAGCACTGAATTTTAATCGAAACTACGCCAAAATGAAAAAACAGTTGTGACAATCTACCAACAACACAATAAAAGAAACAAAAAAATTAATTAAGAAGAAATCATCCTTTCCTGGTAATTTTTTGACAAAATGTATTTTATTTTCGTGCAATTGGAATTAGAGATTGTAGTATGTTTTTTTATTGACAGTAAGGGACGAGACTAGCAGGGCGTTCAGCTGATGGTAATTGATACGCCCTGCCCATTACAATGCAGTGCCGCTCATTCTTGATAAACTCATAAAGCTGATGTGAAGTCCCATTTGCCCTGTAATTTCATTAACTACGGCGCCCTTCAGACCGAAACAATAATGCTTACACATTACTCCTTCACGGCAGAAATAGGCGCCGTTGTAGTACCCATAATCTAGCCGGCATCCTGTGCCTTAAAGGAGCCTCCCACTGGATTATAGTTGAGAATTATATTTATTACTTGGGAATACGATCCTTCAATGACTAAATAATAAATCAAATGTATCAATCAGTTACATAAATCACACCCTGTATCCCCAAGCTCAATTTTATGCGACAAATGTTTTCTGGAATTATTCCATGAATGATAAATTGGGACTTAAAAACACTTCGCACGAATAAACTAAGCAAATATTTGGCTGGCGCTTACACGTGCCGAAGCAATTACCATTTAAAAAGGTATTTGAAATGACTGTAGAACGTGTTTCAATCGTTTTTGAATGAAAAATTATTTTAGCTAAGTAAAGTTTTTTTACAAAAATATAAATGACAAACGTAAAAATACCAATACTTACAAATCATATCTTAAGTTTGGACATGGACTAAAGACATAAATTAATTATTCACTGTTAAAGTTTTTTCTTTCGACAGATATTATATTTATCTGTCTGGCAGATAATATATGTAAACCGAGAAATAGACGGCAGCCATTTTACTTAATCTAAATTACACTACAAATTCAAATTCAAATATTTTTATTTTTATGCTATAATAACCTTTCCCACATACACGTTTTTTAACAATTCTATTAAATTTCGTAACACATTTGTTTTATACATTTTCTGGGATCATATTGTAGAAGCATATACATCGCCCAACAAAAGACTTACTAACTCGACCCAACCGAGTAGTAGGCATAACAAGTTTATGTTTGTTCCTCGTGTTACCATTATGAATGTCACAGTTTCTAGAAAATTCCTCAATGTGCTTATGAACATACAGAACATTATCAAAAATGTATTGAGAAGTAACATTCAAAATGTTTATTTCTTTAAATTTTTCTCTTAATGATTCTTACAGCCATATTAATAATACAGTGGTACTTTTATTATTAAGAGGTATTGAATGGAACTGGAGTACATTTCAAAGCATATGTAACAGACTGGCTTATCCGCTATCCCGACATGGATCCAAAGATCAAAAACTACTCATTGAACTTTTTTTCCCTTTTTGATTCCCTTTTCTTCCTGGTCTCCGGTTTTATTTGATCTTCGCCTGCTTGATGAGTTGTAGCAACTAGTATTTACTATCATTATTTCTTAAGAACTATCTTTTAACTATTCCTATGAACTTTCAAGTTTTTTCCCCACCAACTGCAGAGCCGTCTCTGCATAAAATCCTCATAATCCTCCTGTAACACCGAATATCGAAAGCATCTAATTGTCTACACATATCCTATGTTACGGCCCAGGCCGTAACTCTCCCTCCCTACTCCCAGCATGGAGAGCATTCTTACATGTGATATCCATTCAAATTAAATTTAACTTTACAAAGTCAAATATTTTTATTCAACTAAGTTTACGAAAACACTTTTAAATCGTCAAATAATTTTTACACTACTACCGCTTTGTAAAACTGATTTTGTAAAAAAATAATCAGCAAGAAAAAAAAAAGCAAATATATACAAATATACTTGAACAAGACATACCAAGATTTACGAACCATGCGTCAGTCGAACGGTTGGCGCAGTTGGTAAGAGCGCTTGGACTGAACCAGTAAGTAATAGGTAATAAATCACCTGAAAACAAAGTTATTAATGATATCATTATTAGCCTGACTCTTATCACTTGTAAAAACAGGTTTATCTAAAATGTACAAAAAAAAAAAAACAAACAAAAATTGGAATGGTTGGTATTTTTTACATTAAAATGTATGTACATTTCGTTATTTTTTAAAGTGATAACCCTCACTTCAATTCAATTAAATTTGAAAAAAAATCGCACGCAACGCGAAATGTCGCGGGTTCGTGTCCCTCATCGTCCATAAATTTTATTTTCAAATTTAATTTGTGTAATATTTATACATCTAAATCTTTTAAATTTGTTCTTTAAGTATCAATTCAACCTTTGAACACAGAAGAAAATATAAGAATAATAATACCACATTATTTCTTTTCTCACAAAACCTCCATGTTATAAAATAAATTATTATTCAGTGAATGAATCAAATGTACTGTTTGAGCGACAAGGCTAAGTGAAGTTGGTCCCTAGCTCAATACAAAATATTTTTTCTCTGAGGCGATATTATGAATTACCTCGTTTGGTCCGAGCTAGATAATAAAGTACACCTGTCGCCGCTTTGAAACTGTGAATAGAACAATTTGTCACGTCTCGTAAGATGATCGTACTAAAGGACCGGTGATTTACTTCCAGCCTTGCTACTACTTCTGTAATATACTAAATATGTATTTCTATTATATTTCCATAAATTAAATTTATAGTAGATGAAATCAGATTTATTCAACTAGTTCAAAAATTGATTCTTATGAAATTTTTTATGAAAATAAGGGATGAGACGAGCAGGACGTTCAGCTGATGGTAATTGTTAAGCCCAGCCCATTACAATGCAGTGCCGCTCAGGATTATTGAAAAACCCAAAAATTCTGAGCTGCACTACAATCGCGCTCGTCACCTTGAGACAGAAGGTTTTAAGTCTCATTTGCCCTGTAATTTTACTTACTCATTACTGCTTCACGACAGAAATAGGCTCCGTTGTGGTACCCATAATCTATGAATATTATAAGATATAAATTTACCATATATTACCACCTCAGAGAAGGTTGGAATTTAATGAGAAGAATTGGCAACAAACTCAGTGAAAAAACCTTAAAAAAAATTATAATAGTTTCATGATTTTACAAATTATTTTAATCGCAATATATATGAAGCGATACAACAACAATACTAGAATGTCACGACTTAAGTAAATAGAATGAATGTAAAATAAACTACACACACACACACATATTACACATATACACTATACATAAATAGAGGTATTATGGGATTAGATTGTAATGTAATTTTTAACTCTATTACAGTTGGTATATATAATAATAATAATAATAATGTTGGTATATATAGAGCCCCGACCATCGTCTCAAGAGGCTCCGACTTAACAACTGGATAAAAGGTCAGTTACAGAAAGCAGCTGTTTTGGGAACGGCATGCATCGTGCGGAAGTTCCTCAGTCTGTCGCCCTAACCACCGGCGGAATTGTCGTGAACCAACGCCGGCGGTACTCTATTTTTATATTTATATTTGTAATATTGTCATACATATATATAAACATACAAAAAAACATATATAAATACATATAAACATCCATGACTCGGAAACAAACATCCATATTCATCATATAAATGCTAGCACCTACCGGGATTCGAATACGGGACCGCTAGCTTAGTAGGTAGGATATATAAACTTGGTATTTATTTATTTACTACACACAGACACTTACCGCATAGTATTTGGTCCCTACACTAAGCATACCCTGACCTGTAGGTAACCAATTATTAATCTTTAGGTACCCAAGTAAAAATTATTAATAAGAAGCCAAAGGTCAAAAAATGCTCTCTCTACGTATGAGTGTAGCTAGTGAATTTACTGGGCAAATGAGACTTAACATCTTATGTCTCAAGGTGACGAGCGCAGTTGCAGAGTCGCTCATAATTTTTGGACTTTGCAAGAATTCTTAGCGGTACTGCATAGTAATGGGCGGGGTTTATCAATTACTATCAACTGAACGTCCTACTCGTCTCGTCTCTTATTGTCATAAAAAAAATAACTGTATTATGAAATTATATGTCGGATAAAAAATTTTAACAAATGACTTTAATAACAATGGTTAATTTGCAAATTACCTTAAAATAACAGAAATATATTTTAATAGAAAATCGATGTATTAAAAGCAGCATTAGCTCAAACTATTAACATAAGTAACAATTTAATTCTGATTGAAATTGTGATAAAAGATTCGAAAACACGATGAAAGCGATTTACTCATTTCATTACATCAGCGTCCGAGGGTTAAGTTTGGTTGTCAAGCGAAACTAGTAACTTTCCTGTTGTATCTAAATGAATTCCTTAACTGTTAAATAACTTGTCACGTGAACAAGCACATTTCTTGGTTGTTTCTTCAATTATTTCTATGATTGCATACTGCCAGTGTTAATTAATGTTGTAATACAATGCCAATGTTATTTAACGTAATTATTGTTTGTCATACTAATATAATTGTAATACCCACAATATAATATAATACATAGAGTAGGTAAGCCATTGTTTTTAATATTGTATTGTATTTTTTTTTATGGAAAATGAGGACAAAAGAGCGTACGGGTCACCTGGTGTTAAGTGATCACCACCGCCCACATTCTCTTGCAACACCAGAGGAATCACAAGAGTGAACGCGCTTTTTTTGAAGGAAACCATGTCGTATCGTCCCTGAAACACCGCACAAGGTAGGTAGAAAGCTCCTTGAAAACCGCACGGTGGAGGACCGCCACACATCCAGATGGTGAGGATTATATGCTAATTTGGGGCGTGTCGTGCGAAGGTGGAATTCGGCGGTAGCATTTAACAGCCAGCTTTACAATACGAATTTAATTTCATTCGCAAACTCAGTCAAAACACTCAAATAATTAATACATATAATGTAGATTTATACGTTTACTTTCATTAACACTTATAAAGTGTATCTCAGAAGAGTTAACTCAATTTAACGTTGAGAGCTTTTTCTAACAGCAAGCCTATTACTGTTGTAGAGAGGCGATTAAGAGAGACTTTTACATTGTTTCCTAGAGTACGGACTTATTCCACATAAGTAAAACACTTTTATTTCATCATTTATTTATTCTTCACAAGAGATATTCCATAAATTTTAGAATGTCGGGCGCAGAGCGATGTGTCGGATCGTATTGCATTATCGGATAATTGCGATCTATGATGCACTACAACTTAGGTGACATTATTGGAGTTATAAGTAGATTAATTCGTTTAACATCAGATTTGTCTATCTGTTAATAAAAGTGTGTGTGTGTGTACTTATGTATGCACACAAGAAGTAATACTTTTTTGGCCTAACAAAGCAAAAATCCTTAAAATTATTGATTGCTCGTGCTATTCTACGTTTGTATAGAAATACAATTTTGTAAAAATCTTGCAACTATGGCTTTGACAATTAATTATTAAATAACGAATACGGCTGTACAGGCTTGAACCCTTTGCCTATCCTAAGAATGGACGAGGAAACCAAAAAAATAACGAATGTCGCCAACGTCAGAAAATTTTAGGAACCAACTTCACTCTGTTACTTTTGTATTACAGTAATGCGCGCGCATCTTAAAGTTTCACTCTCATAATTTTTTCACAACGCGCCTAAAGAAGTATAACTTCCAAAATGTTCGCAAACAGACCATATTTTGTGCCTAAGATTGCAGATAAAGCTAGACCAACAAATAAATAACTAGAACTAACGGCTTGAGCCGACGCCAAACCGTATTTCAGTAAGGTAATGATAAAATACCTCCTGGCTATGAGCATGTAGTAGTTAGGGTTACTACATACGAGTACTAATAATTATTATGAAAAAGAAAAACATGTATTTGTAAATTTTTCAATTTGTGGACACTATGGTGAGATAGAACATTTCCATTAGATAATATAATTTATTGATTGTTTTTTTTTTTATGACAATAAGGAACGAGACGAGCAGTACGTTCAGATGCTGGTAATTAATACACTCTGCCCATTACAATTTCAAGAATCTTGAAAAACCCAAAATTCTGAGCAGCAATACAATCGCGCATCTCACCTTGAGACATAAGATGTTAAGTCTCATTTGCCCAGTAATTTCACTAGCTACGGCGCCCTTCGTACCGAAACACAATAACGCTTACACATTACTGCTTCACGTCAGAAAAAGGCGCCGTTGTGGTATCCATAATCTAGCTGGCTGACACCTTGGGCCTGGGACTTCCCTATTCTCTTTATGCCCCGGGGAAGCCCAGGGCATAATTTAATGACTCTTGCAATTAATAATCAATCAAAGATCAATCAATTTTGTTTTGCTTTTTGATAGACATTTTTACTGATTTACGGCGCCTATTTCTGCCTTGAAGTATTAATGTCTAAGCATTACTGTGTTTCGGTCAGAAGAGCGCCGTAACTAGTGAAATTACTGGGCAAATAAGACGAAACATCTTCTGTTTCAAGGTGACGAGCGTAATTGGAGTGCCACTCAGAATTTTTGGGTTTTTCAAGAATCCCGAGCGGCACTGCGTTGTAGGTATTGCAATGGGTAGGGCGTGTCAATTACCAGCAGAACGTCCTGCTCGTCTCGTCCCTTATTTAAAAAAAAAAACTGAAAAACTTTGGTCTTATAGCAAGCAGATCTTATTTACAAGTAGGTTTCGGTACCTATGCTAACATCTACGCTACAGATTATGTTCAGGTTGTTTCAAAATATATTATGAAAAATTTAATTATTTAACTGAATTATGTGTTTTTATTCTTGAATTGTGTATTCATTCAATGTCGCCATTGTAGTTTCACGCTGTATAATAAATGACATCTAAACTCTCGAGGTCTCTCGTAGCTGTGTAGGTAACATTTATTTTACACTTCCATTGACTTTAAGCTAATCTCGCGTTACTGTCAACTCTTATTTTATGGAAATAAGGGACGAGACGAGTGGCACAATCAGCTGGTGGTAATTGATACGCCCTGCCCAGTAAAATGCAGTGCCGCTCACGATTCTTTAAAATAAATCCAAAAATTCTGAGCGGCACTATAATTGCGCTCGTCACCTTGAGACGTAAGGTTAAGTCTTATTTGCCCAGTAATTTCACAAGCTACGGCGCCGTTCAGACCGAAACACAGTAATGCTTACACATTACTACTTCACGGCAGAAATAGGCGCCGTTATAGTACCCATAATCTAGCCGGCATCCTGTGCAAAGGAGTCTCCCACTGATGAAGTGATTACACATCTGATGAAAAACTAACCATTTTATTCCACTTTTGTGACAGCGACACAAATTTTACTTTAATGAGATATAAATTATTTTTTTTAGACTGACATGTAAGATAATGAAATCAAATTTTATAAAGTACGAGTTGACCCGACAGACGTTGTTCTGTATATAATAAATAAAATAATGTTATTTATTAATTTGTCAATAATATTTCATATCATCAAGAATTATTTCGTAAAATATGCACCCTGTTGTTGTAATGAAATTGTTTCACAACAGAACTGTCAAACCGTGCGTCAATAAATTCTCTCATAGAAATTATATATGGACACATCAAAGGAAACACAAATTTGTTATTTTTATTTCATTTAGCAGCATTTTCCAATTTATTCACCTTTTAAACCTTCCCTGGACTTCCACAAATAATTCAAGACCAAAATTAGCCAAATCGGTCAAGCCGTTCTCGAGTTTTAGCGAGACTAACGAACAGCGATTCATTTTTATATATATAGATTATTATTACATTTTAGCATATTTCAATAATTGTATGTGAAGCCATAATTTTAATCATTTCAATTGCTATTTAAACTCGTAAAGCTGAACAAGATTCAACTGGAAATTTCTATAATGAAAACGTCAATCTTCAGCCAGAGTTGTGGTAAAATAATATTAAAATATTCACCTGAGATTTGATTTATGAAAGCGCTGTGAATAGCAATCTCCTGTGCGGAAGGCTAACTCGAGATCAGCCTTTGAAGTGATGTTATAATCTTTTATCAATGAATTATGTATTATTTATACAATATGTAACCATGGATTTATTGCTTGCAGTCCTTATTAGCTTTTTTTAACACAAAGTCGTCACGTCTTTTGCAACGTATTTTTCAGAAATCTTATAATGGGTAGTCAAATTCCCTCACCAATTTTCTTGTGGCTTCTTCTCAGCTGAGTCGCGATAAAGAAGTCATAGTAAATTAAGCATTTAAGTCTGATGATTCAAAGTTGAAATTTTTTGTTAAAATTATATTTTTTTTATTAATATGGTTTCATGATCACTTTTGTAATACCATCATCATTTTGTGAGTGATGAGTTACAAAATAAAAACAACAGAAGACATAGAGTTCACACCCATATCAAATTCAAATATTTTTATTCAAAATAGGATTCAAAATCAGTTATTGAACGACTAAAACTACCACCCATTCAAAATTGACTGCCTCAGACCTGAGAAGTTGCCCTGTACTTTCCCCGGTGCGTAAAAAGAATAGGGGAGTCCCCCCAGGCCCATGGGTGTCGTAAGAGGCGACTAAGGGCTTTTTAGCCGTTTTTTGACGTCAGCACAATCGGGCCAGACTCGTCCGGGTTAATTACCACACTCGCACAGAATACCGGCGTGAAGTAGCGGCCTAGTGCCGCTATGTTTCGCATAGATTAGTGTCGAGGACCGGTGGCCATTCCCCCCCCCCCCTCTCCACCCGAATATGACAGCGGATCTTCAAAAGATTTTACCCCAGGAGGGTACCAGCTCTACCAGAGTCGGCTGCGTTCAAGCGGCAATTGACGACGTGCTTGCAAAGATCCCCTCCGCTGAAATCGTTGTCTTGGGTGATTTCAACGGGCACAATACCGAATGGCTTGGATCACGTACCACAGACTACGCAGGGCGATCTGTGCATAATTTTGCATTGGCGTATGGTCTATCCCAATTGGTTGAGTCGCCAACGCGGCTCCCGGATATGGATAGCCTCATGCCGTCCTTATTAGATCTTCTGCTGACTACACATCCCGATGGTTACCAGGTCTTTGTCGACGCCCCTCTCGGAACGTCCGACCATTGCCTGGTCAGGAGTGTAGTGCCTATCCGACGCCAACGTCGCAGACCACCAGCGACCCGCCGCGTTTGGCACAACTACAAGTCAGCATATTTGGATAGGATGCGTTCCTTTTTTGCATCCCATTCTTGGGGCAGGGTTTGTTTCCCTTCGGTTGATCCTAGTCCTGCGCCGTTGCAGTAGCCGATAAGATACTGCAGGGCATGGATATTTTTATACCAAGATCTGTAGTACCGATCGGTGGCAGATCAGAGCCCTGGTTCGATGCGTCAGTTAAAGCAGCATCTGACTGCAAAAAACAGGCGTATCGAACTTGGGTTGCGGCGCTGGGCACAAAGGATCCGAACTGCATAGTTCTTAAGAGCAAATACTACCGTGCCTCCAGATTTTTTAAGCGGCAAATGGCCCGTGCGATTTGCAAAAGTCAAAACACGTCGTCAAAATCGGCGAGCAGGTTTCCAGTTACCCGACCGGAACACGCTAGTTCTGGTCGTTGGCAAACTACAGGCCTATTGTTATTACCTCCCTGCTCTCCAAAATCATGGAGAGCATAATTAGCCGTCAGCTCTTGGTATACCTAGAGGGTCACCAGTTGATCAACGACCGACAATACGGATTTCGCCATGGTCGGTCGGCAGGTGATCTTCTGGTATACCTAACACATAGATGGGCTGCGGCTATTGAAAGCAAGGGGGAAGGCCTGGCAGTTAGCCTGGATATAGCGAAGGTCTTCGATCGTGTATGGCACAAGGCGCTCCTCTCAAAACTTCCATCATTTGGGCTTCCCGAGAGCTTGTGCAAGTGGACCTCCAGCTTCCTCGCTGGGCGCAGCATTCAGGTCGTTGTCGACGGATATTGCTCAAACCCGAAGCCCGTAAATGCTGGAGTGCCCCAAGGCTGTGTGCTATCTTCCACGCTGTTTCTTCTGCATATCAATTGGACACCTCCAACATTCATTGCTATGCAGACGACAGCACTGGTGATGCCGTATACATGGGCCATGCAGGTCTCTCTCAGGAAATCGTCGACCAGTGCCGGGAGAAACGTGTGTCTTCTATCGAGTCCTCTCTTGAGAAGGTCTCGAAATGGGGTAAATTGAACCTTGTCCAATTTAACCCCCAGAAGACTCAAGTTTGCGCGTTTAGCACTAAAAAAACCCCATTTGTCGTATCACCGCTCTTTGACAACACTTACCTTAAACCCTCGCCTAGTATCGGAATACTACTGGGTCTCGGAATCTGGAGCGATTGCCAATTTCGTGGTCATCTGGAGGGCAAAGCCAAATTGGCTTCAAAGAAACTGGGCGTCATTAATAGAGCACGGCAATACTTCAAGCCGGCCCACATACTAGCGCTCTAACAAGCGCAGGTCCGGCCACACATGGAGTATTGCTGTCATGTCTGGTCTGGCGCACCCCAGTATCAGCTCGATCCATTTGACCGCGTGCATTGCAGAGCAGCTCGAATTGTCCCAGTGCTCTGTGAACGGCTGGATCACTTGGCGTTGCGTAGAGACGTCGCTTCATTGTGTGTCTTTTACCGCATTTATCACGGGGAGGGTTCCGAAGAGGTGTTTAACCTGATTCCTGCCGCCGAATTCCACTTTCGCACGACACGCCACAAGTTAGGCTATCATCCTCACCATCTGGATTTGTGGCGGTCCTCGACAGCGCGGTATTCAAGGAGCTTTCTTCCACGTACTACAAAGCTGTGGAATGAACTTACTTGTGCGGTGTTTCCGCGACGATACGACATGGGTACCTTCAAAAAAAGCGCATACACCTTCCTTAAAAGCCGGCAACGCTCCTGTGATTCCTCTGGTGTTGCACGAGATTGTGGGCGGCGGTGATCACCAAACAACAGGTACGCTCGTTTGTCCTCCTATTCCATACAAAAAAAAAGAAGAACGAGCGCAAGAAACTCAGCTTTTTTTATAAAAGTATGGATTATTATTATCATACAATAATGTGCAAATCGATTATCAGCCGGAAAAAGTCCACTGCTGAACAAAGTCCTCCTCCAAAGATCTCCATGATTGGTCCTGCGCTGCCCTGATCCAACCTATTCCGGCGATCTTGACCAGGTCAATCGTAATTAAATAGAATATAAAGTTTATTTATATAATTTTACTTCTTTTATAATAAACGAATATAAAATATCATTTAATGATTAATTTTGTGGATAACATTACTTTATGTTTATTTCTATGTAAGATTTCTCGTATAACTTTGCTAGAGTGAGTTATTAAAACAGATTTGTGTTCCACCAAATTATTATAACTAGAGCTTGCGGTGGACAGTGCTGTAATATATATGTTCATGAAACTTATGACTCGCTCTAACTTTGATAATAACTTGATATGGGTTTGTCTGACTTCAGAATTTTGTATTTTTCAAGGTTACTTAACCATATCTATTTATTAATGTGGTACCGATCTTTTATAACATCAAATTTTTCAAGTACATGCACATAATAATAAACTATTTATTTGTAAAATAGAATAAAATTTGTGCAATTTATAAACTTATAATAAAAAACTTTAAACATCCCTACTTCCCTACATATATTATAAACGTGAAAGTAAGTTGGTTTTTTACGGCTTTAGATCAGAGCTACTGAACCGATTTTGATGAAATTTGATACAGCGATAGACCAGAGCTTGGGAAATGCTTAACTGTCATTAGTAATAGATCAAAAGTCGTTTGAAACATAATGTGCGATTCTCAATAATTTTCTTCCACGCATGGCCAAATTTTTTAACTGGATCTTCATCTTCAGAAAAAGCATATTTCTTGGAATTACACTTGGATTGAAAGACATGGGTAGCAGTAATCACTTACTGCCAGGTGACTTACAAGGTGTTCATCCTTCTTCATCAAAACAAAATTAATAATTTTATATATTTTTATGTCTCCAACGAAAAATTTGAAGTGACCATCCTTATGTGGTTCAAAGATAATGTGAATTGTACAGTTTCAAAATGAGCTCGTACACTTGCGTCGATACTCTGGGGCCTTCTCACGTTAAAGCTAATTCAGTTACACCTGCATCGACTGCCGAAAACTGAAAACGTCACAAATATATCGGTTTCCCGTTTTTTTTCTTTTTTTTATGAAAATAAGGGGCGAGAAGAGCAGGACGTTCAGCTGATGGTAATTGATACGCCCTGTCTATTACAATGCAGTGCCGCTCAGGGTTCTTGAAAATCCCCAAAAATTCTGAGCGGCACTACAACAGTACCTAATACTTACACATTACTGCATCGCGGCAGAAATAGGCGCCGTTGTGGTACCCATAATCTAGCCGGCATCCTATGCAAAGGAGCCTCCCACTGATAAGTTTAACTTGTTCATGAGGTTTGGTGTCGAGATACTACAGCCGCAGATTGTACGCAGAACTGGAAACCTTAGCGCTGCCACCATTTTGGCCATCGCATCATCCTACCTATATAACACGAAAATATTGTATGTGTTATTTGTACAAATCGTATAAATATAAGTAGATATTGTTAAGTAATTGTAGCTCGCTGCATACTATGGACTTTGCAAACATGAAGCTAAAATTATTGTTCAAACAATCATGCCACAACGTTGTTTCACTAACAACTAACCTAATTAAAAAACATACTCTCCGGTACTCTCCGGGAAACCTCTAAATTAAACAGCAATCCATTATAAACTTCATCCGTGCAAATGTTCCTGACTTGTTTCGTGAGTTAAACAGAGTACATATTTATTATTTGACAAGCCGGTAGGTTGAGAAGTATGAGTGGGCAACAAGCTGTGGTGTTCTTTCACAGTGCGGTTACAGAATTCTTTTCCAAACACAACCCAGACTATGTAATGGCAGGAAAAAGTCAATCCTATGTGAAATTTCTTTTAAACTTCACAATGCGACTGTAAAAGACGTGACTCGCATAAAATTGGTTCTCGCTCGCGCAATTGCGAGCAGTTAAAATTTATTATTTATTTCTTATTTATTAATTCTTTTAGATACAGATACTTATCAAAATAATTATAAAATCATCTCGTATACAATATGGTAAATATCTGAAGGATCCCATGGTTTCCAGGGTCGTTGCTTCCCGTGCGACAGCGAGCGTCGATGCGGCAACATGGGTTACTACGCGGACCGATCTCTCGGCAGAGGACAGCTGTACTTGCTGACCAGAGAAGAGGAACCATTCTGCGGTTTGTTAATTACCTACGCACATTTCTGTAAACTCGTATACCTACTTTACTGAAGGGTAAAGGCTAAATCATTCCTTTAGCCTGTAGCCTGTGTGGCGCGATCTGTTAAATTGTGACTATCTGTGGCTCAGAATAATAAGCTTTTGAATCTATTTAAAGTGATGACTATCAATAAAAATAATTATTGCCTCCTGAGTCTTACTGAACTAAATTAATATTAGTATAGTACAGCTCATCAGTACCATGTAGATGTGTGGGGCGGTATCGAGACTGACGAGAACTTCGGTCGAGTCTCACTTACTCTGCACGGAGATTCTGGTCTCAATGAGATTTTTCCAATGCCCAAGTAAGCGGTAATAACTATTTATTTATTTTATTTTATTTATTATATACAGACACATAATGAAACCAGAAGTACGTTCCTCCTAGTTTCCACTTTTCATACCCAACCATGCCAAGACAATTACAGTTCCCGAAGTACGCATGCCGTCCTAAAACACTACTTTTATTTTGACAGAAAGAGACGAGACGAGCAGACGTTCAGCTAATGATAATCGATGCATTGCCGCTCAGGATTCTCGAAAAACCAAAAAATTCTGAGCGGCACTACAACTGCGCACGTCACCTTGAGACATATGATGTTAAGTCTCATTTGTCCAGTAATTTCACTAGCTACGGCGCCCTTCAGACTGAAACAACGCCGTAGCTGTAACACCCATAATCTGTGCAAAGGAGCCTAAAGTGGGAGGTAATTTGCACAGTTTTGAAAAAAGGGTTATCAAAATTCATTAACTAATTCATCCAAATAGTAGTTACGTCTATCGCAAACAACAACAGAACAGAGTTAGTTAACTAAACTTAAAATTAGACACTTTTCACACAGAAACATATTTCCAAGTAACATTTACATTAATCGACTAAGAAATTCAAAACTTCTTAATTAGTCAAGACAATGGGGTTGGTACGTGACTGGGCTGTTAATATAGCTAAGGCTAAGGCCGTGGCGGTTTTATGTTATGAGATAAATCTACGTAAACTTTTACTCTCATAATTTGGCACGTGATATCTATCCGGTACATATATATCTTTTTCTTTATTAATATATTATAGATTACAATATAAAGAATTAACTAGGTGATGAGATATACAAGTTTGATTTGTACCAAAATTTATGGCTGATGCGGGATTAGAACTCGCACCTCACGGGGCCCAGTTCTCTTAATACTTGTGGTATTCTTTCTTCTTCGTTGGATTCCTCTTGACAGAGCAGTCGTGGTCACGTCGAACGACGAACGATTCTACGCCAGTTATCCCTGGCTATTGCTTCTCTGGCACATGTGTTGAGGGGAGTATTGGTTAAGGCTTTGATCTGGTCTGTCCAGCGCATAGGGGAGCGTCCTCTTGACCTACTGCCGTTGACCCTTCCCTGAACAACAAGTCTCTCTATGGCATGCTCTCCACGTCGCGTGATATGTCCGAAGTATCTGAGGATACGGGCTTTGACTATAGATGAAAGCCTTTCTTTCACCTTGAGCTCTTCAAGTATCGAGACGTTTGTGCGGCGTTGTGTCCAAGATACTCGTAGCATTCGTCTCCAACACCACATTTCTAGTGCGTCAATCCTTTGTCTCTCTCGTTCTTTGACTGTCCATGTTTCGGCACCATATAGTAGTATGGGAAACACTAGAGATCTTACTAACTGAACTTTAGTAGCTTTGGTGATATTCCTGTCCCGCCATATCCTCGTCAACTTCTGCATTGCAGATCTGGTAATAGCAATTCGCCTTCTAATTTCGTCTTCCGAGCCACCAGTATTAGCGACCAGTGATCCTAAGTATATGTATGACTGTACAACCTCGCAATTAGCAATCTCGACTATATCTGGTGCATTGTTTTGACTACGATCGACAGTCATCATTTTTGTTTTCTGCCGGTTTATTTTAAGGCCAAACTGGAGGCTGGTATGCTCGATACGATGTAATAATTCAGCAATGTTTTCCTTACTTGTCGCTATTAACGTGGTGTCGTCGGCATATCGGAGATTGGATATGTTTTTGCCGCCAATTGGTATGCCATCTGTCCAATCTTCTAGAGCTATCCTCATAATGTGCTCCGTATAAATATTGAACAGAAGAGGCGACAAAATGCAGCCCTGCCTGACTCCTGCAGAGGGATGAAGTTGGTCGGACGTGACATTATCCACCTTGACTGAAGCGGAACCATGTTCATAAAGGGCTCTGATGATTTGCACCAAGTGCTTGGGCACTCCCATCTCTATGAGGATCTTCCATAGTTGTGGCCATTTAACAGAATCAAATGCCTTTTGGAAATCAACGAAGCATATGAAAGTCGGTCTGTTGAATTCCTTTGCTTTCTCTATTATTTGTCTCACAATTAGGATCTGTTCTCGTGTACCTTTGCCCTTTACGAAACCGGCCTGCTCTGGTGCTATTTCCTTCAGAATATAAGCCTTCAGTCTTTCGTTTACTATATGGAGTAAAATTTTGCTGGCATGTGGTATGAGCGCTATAAGACGATAGTTATTGCATTTCGTTGTAGACCCCTTTTTGTGTAATGGTATGAAAACAGAGTGCGTCCATTCCTTCGGCCACATTCCGCTCACCCAAATTTTGTTACATATGGTGTGAAACATATCATATATATATAACTCCGAAATCTCCGCAACATCTGATTGTCTCTATTGGAATACAGTCATTTCCAACTGCCTTCCCTCCTTTTAGATGGTTGATTGCAGCTTTAACTTCTTCTCTAAGAATAAGAGGTTCAAAGTCCTGATCTTCCGGTTCAGTGGAGATATAGCTGCGCGAATCAGGGTCAAAGAAGAGCGACTGGCAGTAATTCTTCCAGACTTTCAGAGTATTTTCCAGTTCAGTCACAACCTTTCCCTCCGAGTTTTCGATGGTCCATGTTTTAGAACTGAACTTTTTTGTAATTTCACGAATCTTCTTGTGAAGGTCTTTGGTTTCATGCTTTTCGCCATGGATTTGTATTTCGGTACATATATTTTGAAGAAACCTATTTTCATCACGACGACAAGCCGCTTGAATTCGGCAACTTAGACGGTTCTGCTGCGTAATGTCAGCCCCAGTAACTTTTAAAACACGTCTTTTTTCGACAAGCGCGAGAGTCTCGTCCGTCATCCAACGTTGGCGTTTTGTCGTCACGTCCTTCGTTCGGTCAGCAGATTTTGCGGAATCTATTATAATCGATTTGGCTTGAGACCAGACCTCATCTACTGTACACTGATCAGGTTTCTGGTTTACCCAGTTGTGTTTCTGTTCCTCTACACTTTTGGAAAATTTTTCGCAGTCCACGACACTTATACGAGCGCGTTTCTCAGTGGATCTCGCGGCCTTTAGTTTTACCTTAACTTCTGCCTCCAGCAACTGGTGATCTGTACCACAATCTGCGCCCGGCCTAGTAACGGTGTTTTTAACGGATGATTTCCATCTTGACCTGATCAGTATATAGTCGATTTGATTTCGGTAATGCCCGTCTGGTGAAATCCACGTGTAGAGTCTTCTGTGATGGTGTTTAAACATACTGTTCGTAATGGTAAGACCATTATCTGCCGCGAATTGTATAAACCTTGTGCCACGCTCATTTCGTTGACCAAGGCCATATCTTCCTATAACCTCTCGCAATTCATTATCCGTTGTCGTTGCTCCGATTTTTGCGTTGAAGTCACCTGACACCATCAGTAATTCCCTATTAGAAGTCTCATCGATCGCGATTTCTAAGGTGCGGTAGAAATTTTCAACCTCGTCATCCTCTGCCGCACAAGTAGGTGCATATACTTGTATGATGTTTAGATTCACCGGATTAGATCTTATTTTAATCGATATGATTCTGTCGCTATAGGACTTATATCCCATTACGCAGTTGTTGATGTTTTTCGGTAGCACAATTGCTACTCCATTTATACTTTTTGTGTCATGACCAGAATAGTATACGATGTTTTGTGTAGTTTCAAAATGCCCATTTCCCTTCAGATGTGTTTCACTTCGGCCACAGATATCGATGCTATACCGTGTGAGTTCCTGTTCTGCAATGTCCAGCTTACCCGGTTGAAGTATCCCACGTACATTCCAGTTCCCGATCTTAATGCCTCTTCTCATTTTAATGGCTGGTTTTCCAGTAGCATTCTTTCCATGTGATGCCTGGTCGCCTACAAACACATGGCCGGTAGCACATTTCACACTGTCTGCCCCGGACGCAGTGCAGCGCCGGGTGCTATTCGGGTCGCATGGCTTCCTGATTCGTCTCTTTGGTTGTCGATTCATACGTGACTATCATGGAAAAAATAGTGCAGTGGATTCCCCTTGCCTTCTGCACCAGTCATTTCAGAAGTTATTTAGTCTTCAAGGCCGCTGTAGCCTCTTCCAACCGGTTTCCCAGTCAGGTGTATGGTTATACCGCCATTAACTCGGTCGCCATATCCTCGTCTGTTGTCTAGCAGGGAGCACCACGGAGCGGTAACACGCCATACGGCACGCCACTCCGCCGCCATACGGCGCGTGCAGGTGAGGTTGACAATTGGGTCGGATAAGGTGTTAGTTCCGTTCTCCCCTTACTCCCCAATACTTGTGGTATAATGGTAACGAAACATAGAACGAAATATAGAAATTGTAATCAATGTATAGAAATTCCCATATTTCGTGGAAAATATTGACAAGAGAGTGGGTCAGGGATTGGAAATAATACTCCGCTTATAGGAACGAGTCTTTATTTGCGTTCACTTTTTCTGAACTTACACTTCGCCGGTCTGCCGCTGTTCCTCTTGTGGCGGCGGTACCTTCAACGCGTCACACCGCACCGAACACTAAGTCTCTTCTACCTTCTTCTTCTTGGAACACTCCCACTTTACACTACTTCTTCTTTTCTTCTTCTTTACACTTTCGAGTCAGTACTAGAACTGCCGTAGGCCACGCTTAGTACGGCTTAAATACCCCCGAATCTGTTCTATTTTCAAAATGATTCTCCCATTCCATCTTTAAATTTAAATTGTACTAGAAAATTCTTTTAACTATTTTTATCCTGCTTACACATTTTCCATCCCTTTTTTCTGTTCGATTTGATCCTGAACTTACTAGAAATTTCCAT
The DNA here is from genome assembly GCF_905404315.1 of Leptidea sinapis. Lineage (NCBI taxonomy): Eukaryota > Metazoa > Arthropoda > Insecta > Lepidoptera > Pieridae > Leptidea > Leptidea sinapis. The sequence continues at coordinate 11,454,563 of NC_066272.1, forward strand.
TAACTATACAAAACCCATAAAATTCCATACACTGGTAGGTGTATCGAACCCGGGTCTTAACACTTTTACGCTAAAGCTACGAGTATTGCTCACGGAGCTGTTGAAATTATCAATGTCTTGAAGTTTGACAACTCTCGTCATGTACGTTGCTGCACGATATGACGTTTGACAACTCACGTCATAAACGTCGAAGCGTTGCTACGCGACAATACTTTTTGCAAGCTTTTTAGATAGCTTGTTTTAGATACAAAAGGTCTACTACTAATAAGAGATCTTTCTTTCGCAGATACGGAATTAACATTTAAAAATGTTCCTTGGTGAGCAGTGTTAGTACTTAAAACTACTTGACCGTTTAGGAATGCTAAATACTACAATGGTTCTTATACTCAGAATTATTTAGTGCAATTTACTTATTGGGGAAAATCGAAGTTTTTTCGTGTCATCTTATCTTCAAACAATATATATGTGAATGTTGTTCAATTTAGAAGGGACAAAATTTATCGCAGCAAGGAGCTATTATAAAAGTTGTCGTTAAATTAAAAAGAAACGTTTTTTTTTATATTAAGGCATTTTCAATTAAAACGATTCAATCCTTCATCAGTAATGCGCCGTAATATCCAGTTTGTAGTGGCTTCATCGAAATACCAAATCTTTATAAAGACGTAAAATATAATAGCGCGATATATAATGTATATGAGCTCTATCTTTTATGTGTGTGTTTGTTATTGTTTACAACAAATCATGATATTCTTTTACGCAGTCTTTGACCTATGTACTGATTTAAAATTTTACATATAAGAGAATTTCCCCTATGAGATATTTTTCCATGAGAGTTTTGTATGTTTTCATCTTTGTCATAACTCGCTTTGGTGTTCCAGAACATAAACTTTAATATCTTTCAACCTATAACCATGAAAACTTATGCACGTAGATATTGAAACAGGCAGATCAAATTAAAAGAGTGTATTTCGCTATAACTTCTACACAATAATATGGTGGGTCAACAATTTATATATTTAAATACAGATGAATTATTTACACGCTTTTATTAGCTTCACCTGTATGTATGTTTGTTTGTAACCAACTCATTTGGGCGCGATTTTGACGCACTTTAAACGGTCAGGTTTCGTTCAAACTTCGTAGATTTATCGATAAAATTATTCGATTGAGATTTTTAATAATTTAATGAGATTTTTTTTTATTTATATAAGTTTTTCATCTATCATCAATACGGCCGGAATTAATATTAATTTTAAATTTCACCTATTATCTTTTCAACCAAAACTTGTTATTTAGTTTTTAAAACTATTTTTATTTAGATCCTACTTGAACGACTTTAATTACTCAAAATCAAAGCCCTTTCTTCGTAAGCTAATGTAATCAGTAATTCCTAACAAGCAAATTTAAGAAATATTTTCCACTACAATTCGTAATTTTTTATATCTCTCTTCCTTTACTCAAAGTTAAGTTATATAGCACCTCTGCAAGTCCAATCTTTATTTACCAGTGGGAGGCTCCTTTGCATAGGATGCCGGCTAGATTATGGGTACCACAACGGTCACAAATGTGTATTGTGTAAGCATTACTGTGTTTCGGTCTGAAAGGTGTCGTAGCTAGTGAAATTACTGGGCAAATGAGACTTAACATCTTATATCTCAAGGTGACGAGCGCAATTGTGATGCCACTCAGAATTTTTGGGTTTTTCAAAATCCGGCGCTCCGGATTTTGAACCGTGCAATGCAGTACCGCTGTACTGCATTGTAATGGGCAGGGCGTATCAATTACCATCAGCCGGACGTCCTGCTCGTCTCGTCCCTTATTATCATAAAAAAAGCGGCTTAAGTTTAATTTTTCTATAACATTAAAAGTTCAGTATCAAGAATTATTGTTTGAAGTTAGTCTTTCAGAGGTCCTTGTTAAGCAATGATCCACACGAGGGAATGTGGTTAAGTTGTTCTTGACTTTCTTTTGGCAAGTTTTCTGAAAACCCCCAAATGTTTCTCGAAACGCTGTGCTGAAACTTTACGAAATAATTCTTGTCAATTATTCAAAGTATCATTTCTGAGTGACAGTTCGAATAAAACTTTGCGCGAACTGTCACTGTATGGCTTCGGAGAAATATTTTTATTTATACAAGAGCAATCACAGTAAAATAAAGTCATGAATACTTAAGAATACTTACTGTGTTTTAATTCTATCAATATATGTTCCTACAAATAAATATAATTCACATTAATACTTACTCCACTATGTACAACAGTCTTGATTGATGGATGAAATTGGATATAAAAGTGAAAAAAAGATCCATCAATGAATTTTTTCAGAGGGCCAATTTATATTTTAAGTGGGTGGGAGTTTAACGCTAAGAATTATTAAAAAACGTTTGTGTGGTAAAAGTTACTATAACATAAATGACTTTCTTAATGATACCACAGATTGGAAATGGAACGCCTTCAGGCTAATAATAATTTTTATTGTACGATTTATTTTATTTATCAATTTTTACGTGAGCTAATATTTACAATATTAAAATAATTCATCACAAACAAATAATATATACACAATTAATAGTAAATAAATACAAAATTTACTATAATTAACTAATTCATAAACATCCAAATACCGTTCATCCAAGCCTCTCACAAAAATGCAAGCACTCTGTTAAAATCGTCTGCCATCCATCCGCAAATATACCACAAGCAGGGTTGGCTTCGAGAAGAGCGTTAACAGCAGAGAAAGACCTCGGTATAGGTGAGTTGGTGCGAGCCACAGTACGATGCGCCGGACTCGCAAATCAAAGTCAAAGTCAAATAAAATCTTTATTCACTGTAAAACTTTATAAGTTATTTAGTGCAAGACAGGATGAAGTACAAAAGTTACATATCATTCAAATAAGCATAACAATATTCTTTAACAAAATTTAGAACATTCATTCCAACTATCTTTATCATTCAAATAATCTTTCACATTACAATAGTCTTAGATGTTAGTTTATTCTTTACGATACATTGAATTTTTTAGTTTCCTGGTTTCCACCTTTCGTTACAAGCTTTAATACTCTTGGTTCTCTTGACCTTTGACCCCTTTTCAGTACGTTCCCAATCCGATCATGGATTAGACTGCTTGGTTAATTTTTCACAGCAAAATTTGAATTCTATCTATATTTTGTACAGTTAATCTACCACCTAATTACAAAACACATTAATATAAAGATGAAGCGAAGATTCGTTTCATTACAGATAAAATTAAAAACAGTAATAATAAAGTAAAAGCAACTTGGAATGTAATTAACAATGAAACTGGTAGATCGAAGTGCCGTAACACCTCTATGTGTTTAAATATTAATAATCACGTCATAAATTCGGAAATAGAAATTGCAAATGAAATTGATAAATACTTTTCCGACATCCCAATTATCACGACCAAAGACCTAAATTCTTCACCAAAAGCAGCAAGCACATGATATTCTTAAAATTTTTGAAAAACTTTTGCTTCAGCAGCTACAAATGCATTTTTGTAAATTATTGAACAAAAATCAATTTGGTTTCACTAGGGGCTTATCAACAATTAATGCGGCTACTAGACTTATTGCGCACATCTTGACGCCTGGGAAGAGTCACAGGATGCATTTGGCATTTTTTGTGATTTGTCCAAAGCATTTGACTGCGTCCACCATGACTCTTTACTCCTAAAACTAAAGCATTATGGAGTAAAAAATAGAGCCCTTATTCTGTTAAAATTATATTTAAGCGAAAGAGTTCAGATAGTCGATGTAAATGGCAAACGGTCTTCGGGTAAACCTTTGGGAATGGGTGTTCCGCAGGGTTCTATTCTCAGTCCTTTCTTGTTTCTTATACATATTAACGATCTACCGTTTGTGGTAGATGATAGCCATGAGATTATGTTGTTTGCTGATGATACTTCACTTATTTTTAAAGTGAAACGTAGTGCAGATATTGATGACGAAGTAAACAATGCACTCTCAAAGATAGTGCGTTGGTTTGAGACGAATAATCTGCACTTCAACAGTAGAAAACCAAGTGTTTACTGTTCATTACACCAAACACAGCGGAGGTACAAACCAACGTGAAAATGACCAGAAATTGGAACTTGTGGACACTACGGTCTTCTTGGGTATCACGTTAGATAAAAAGCTTCAGTGGGGTCCACATATTACCCAACTAGCAGATAGACCCAGCTCTGCGGCATATGCTGTTAGAAAGATTAGAGAGTACACTAATGTTGCGACCGCTAGATTAGTGTACTTCAGTGATTTTCACAGCATCATGACGTACGGTATTTTACTGTGGGGCTTAATGCTGTTCATTGTCAGTATATTTATGAAAATTTAATATACGTTCACAAAAATCGTCACCTTTTTGCTCTTAATAGAGATTTTCTTTATTATAACACTAGAAATAAGGGATTGCTTGTAACTTATTCATAACATACATAATAGCTTTAAGGGTAAATACACTTTTATAATAAAGTCCCAGCCACTGTTCAGGCATTATCTATAAATTAATTCAAATGTTTTATAAAAAAATGGCTCTGTCGTAAATCCTTTTACCCCACAGCTGAATATCTAAGTGATCGGACAGCCTGGGACTAGATTATGATTATTTTATAGCAATAGCAACGAAAGTACGATTTTTATATTTTTATTAAAAAGAGCGCAAAAAAAAAGAATGCTGGGAGAGTTTCTTGCGCCGCTTCTTCTCTCTCAGAGCCCCATTTATTTCCGAAGCGGTAGTAATATATAGTAATTAGAAATGACATCAAAAAGAATTCTAAAGGAATCAATTATGAGAAAATAAATGCCTTTTATGCCTTTTTAAATAAGTTACTTCAATAAACATTTTGGAAGCACCAATAATAATAATAACTAAACCACAAATAGTGGCAAATCATTCAACATTTCCATAAATTAATCGAGCGCTCATGTTAAACTTTACGTAATACCACAGTTCAGGCACTTGTACCGAATAATGCGATATTTTACAAGAGCATAATATTATGTTGTTGTGTTTTAAATTTTAAAGTATCATACAAACAAAAAAATAACTTTTATCAAGTCTGAAAAGTTACGAGGCGTCAATCTGCATTACTTTATGGAGTCTCACTCACTACTTCGGATTTGCCAATATATAATTTCATCATTTTTCAGATCATTATTTCAGCCGGAAGACGTCCACTGCTGGACAAAAGCCTCGCCCAAAGATCTCCACGAGGATCGGCCCTGCGCTGCTCTCATAACCTCCCCCCCATTTTATTATTATTTAAGTTTATGTGATTTCTAAGTGTTATAGTATTGTATAAATTAGTTTCCATCAAAAACATAATTTGTAAAAAAAAAAAAAGAAAAGATCCATGTAATCGATCCAAGTCGGTTAATTTATTCATTTATTGTTTCCCTATTTAAGGGTTCTTCTGTCTTAAGTTATTAGGTAATCAGCTAACCTAACAACTCCTTATAATGACCATATCAATATTCAAAAACTTTAATCGTTTTAAATAGATACATTAACTTGGCCATCGCAAGAAAACACAACGTAAGATACAAGTAATACATATAACATTAAATTAGATTGCTTATTGCACTAATTTTACATTAATTTTATCATATTATGGTCTAATTATTAAATATATATTCCGAAGTAATTCAAGCCCATTTCAAGTTATTTATTATCAAAGTTACGGCGAGGCATAAAGTTTGGCTGGACATATAAATTACGAGAGGAGTGTCCACCGTTCTCTAGCGTATAATTTCGTAGAACGCAAATCGTTTTAAGAGGATCCTAACTTCAAATGTTCACGGTCGAAGTTGTTAATGTTTCTAGGTAAGAACTTAGGAATGTTTTGTCGTAGAATAATACATTATAAAAGAACATGGAAATGTTAAAATCTTACATAAAATTCAAATATTTTTATGATGTGACATCACTTATTGATACCAAAAAAAAAACTACCACCCATTCCAAAATGAATGCCTCAGGCCTGAGAAGAATGTCGCAACAAACTCAGCAGGCTTTTTTTTTTCATCAAAAAATATGTTTACACAGTAATATTGTACAATTAAACTTATTATTTAATAGCCTGAGGGCGGTTGCTCCAGTCCCAATCTGTGGCATCATTAAGAAAGTAATTTATGTTATAGTAACCTTTACCACACAAACGTTTTTTAACAATTCTTTTGAATAACGTCATCATAGCTACATCGTGTAAGAAGCTCTACGAATTACAAAAGTTTAAAAATAATTAGTTATCAGAGAATCCTTAAGAGAAAATTTAAAGCTAAGACTGTTAAATTTGCTGTAAACTGTGATAATAATAATGCTAGTACCAGGAACAAACGTGAACTTCTTATGCCTACTACTCGGTTGACTCGAGTTAGTAAGTCCGATGTATACTTATGCTATTACAAGATGATCCCAGATAATGTACAAAAAATATGTGTTACACATTCAAATGAATTATTTATTTATTTTATTAGGCTTGTAGAAATCGTTCAAATTGTTTAGACAGTTGGGAGTTGAAAAGACAGTCAGATATATTTTAAAAGATATTTTTTTTCGTCTGCGTACGTACTGTTTTAGGGATTTAGCGTATTCAAAGCAATTTCGTACATCATACAAGTGTTTGGCGTATAACAAAAGTGAGAGCACCGAGCCTTGTGGTACGGTAGGGTTGTCGGTATAGTATGATCGATGCCCGCTTTTAGTAAGCCCACTACTGCCTGGCAGCGAGTAAGATTCCGACCATCTCTAGATATCACCACAAATTAATACCTCTTGTAACAGGATAGTGTGGTCTACACGGTCGAAGTAGATAATGCGTATATTACAAGATTTTAAAATCATTTTACGTTTTCTTCGACGGAACATTGATGTCCCGCCCAAGAGAATGCAATTCACCGTAACTTCATTACTCAAATCTCAGACAAAATGTTTTAATAATTTTTTAACTAATTTCAACTTAAGATTAACGCTTTTATCCTAAGATCATTTATACGTCTAGATAGACTGTAAAAGCTGTGAAAACGTCAAAAAAATTGAGGTTGACAGTAGCCTTTATTTTGAACACTGACACTAACACAAAGTGACATACAAATCGCGAGTGTTAGACGTAGCGTTGTCACGCACACTAAAGTAATAATGCTGGCCTGTTTTCATCGGTTGTCTAGCAGCAAAAGGCTCTATCTAGACAAATAAAGTATTTAAGCGTTTATATGATTGAAATATTATGTCGAATATTATTAGCTACTCTAATCAAGATTTTTTTTTTATGAAAATAAAGGATGAGACGAGCAGGATGTTCAGCTGATGGCACTTGATACACCCTGCCCGTTACAATGCAGTGCCGCACAGGATTCTTGAAAAACCCCAAAAATTCTGAGCGCCACTGCAACTGAGCTCGTCACCTTGAGACATAAGATGTTAAGTCTCATTTGCCCAGTATTTTCGCCCTTCAGACCGAAACAGTAATGCTTACACATGACTGCTTCACGGCAGAAATAGATGCCGTTGTGGTACCCATAATCTAGCCGGCATCCTGTGCAAAGGAGCCTCCCACTTGTAGAAGTACTAAGTAAATAATTAAAATAATAACAAGTATAAAATAAGTTCTAAACTTAAACTTGTTCACTAATAAAACACGCTCTGGAAATTATTTCTAAAACCATAAACAACAGCTAACAAAATACAGATATACTTTTAAATGTGCTTAATAAGGCCCCGTATACTTAACACTTTTAATTTATTTAGTTTGTGACTTAATTTCCTCTAAATGGTGATGGCGATGGGTAATCAAGATGCTTTCAAAATTACCCCATTTAAGTAGATTTATTGAATTTGCTATTTTGCAGAAATATCTTAAATGTTAATTAAAGTTGGTTAAGAACAGAACGTTTTAAATTATGTTTGCTAAATAATGATAGTTTAGAAATAATAGGGGAACAGATGATCGCATAACTACACACACACACTCCTTGTTCCCGTCGGGGTAGGCAAAGACAATTGAATGCCACTTGCTTCTATCCTTACAAACCTCACGCGCTTCCTCTACAGTCATACATGCTACTTTCATACATGCTCGCCGGTTCCGGGTGCTTCGGACCTTTCATTTTCTCATAACGTCGTCAATTTGAAGAATGTCCTACGAGGTCTCCCGCGTCAGACTTGGGGCACACACACTTGCCTTATATATTTGAAAAGTCATTCTTTCTTCACTCACTCGCCCCACGTGTCCAAGCATTTCAGCGATCCTTTCTCAGTCCTTGTCACAACATCTTTATTCAGACCACAGCACGCTGGTATGACCGCGTGCAACGCAGAGCAGCTCAAATTGTCGGGGACCCAGTGCAGTTGGCGTTGCGTAGAGACGTCGCATCGCTTCATTGTGTGTTTACTACCGCATTTATCACGGGGAGCGTTCCAAAGAGCTGTTTCACCTGCCGCCAAATTCCACCTTCGCCAACGCCACAAGTTAGAATATCATCCCCACCATCTGGATGTGTGGCGTTCCTTCACAGTGCAGTTTTCAAGAAGCTTTCTTCCACGTTCTACAAAGCTGTGGAATAAGCTTCCTTGCGCGGTGTTTCCGGGACGATACGACATGGGTACCTTCAAAAAAAGTGCGTACACCTTCCTTAAAGGCTGGTAACGCTCCTGTGATTCCTCCAATGTTGCAAGAGAATGTGAACGGCGGTGATCACTTAACATCAGGTGACCTTTACGCTCATTTGTCCTCCTTTTCCATAAAAAAGACTAGGTAAGAAATAATGTGAATAAGGTTGAGAAATAAAAGTGAAATTGCTCATTTAATAAAAAACTAGTATTCCACAGTTTTATCAAAATCTCAAAGTAGAGTGGCTAATAGAAGGACAATTGAGGACATTGTGGAGGCTTTATTAGTGGAAGCGAGAGTGACGTTGATAAATGAACAACTCAATTAGCTGCTCAAGTTCAACCGTTACCTTATACGAGGTAGCGTTTCAAACATCGACATAAAAGAAGAGTAAATTATAGGACCCGAACTATGATTAAAGCGTGACATATCCATAGGATAAGGCTACTTCTGAAAACCCCTATTTACCACAGATCGATTTGAAAGACCTGTCACAAAATTGGAGGTTTTTGTAACTGTGGATTGCTGGCTTTTGCTGGATATAGATGGTGTATTATTGTAAATTATCATTTGAATTAATTGCAGGTCCTTATTGCTTGCGCGGGCGTCATCGTAACACATAAACCTACATAATATCAGGGTGTCCCAAAGTTATGGGACATGAAGGGAAAGTACCTTAAATATCGAAGATAGGCTATTTTACTGAAAGAAGACTTTATGTTATTTTTAAAAGTTAGTTATTCTGCATTCAAAGATTTTCTAAAAATTACTTGCCTCGTCTGGGAATCGAACCGACTTAAATGTAAAAAAAAACACCCCTACTCTTATGATGCCAATCGAAAGAATGGCCAAAAACTAATAACTCTTCTTAAGTAACATTGTATTTTAAAAGAAAGTAAAATGTAAATTAATTAATTAAATGCTCAAAATGTGATCCCTCTTGTCTTACGCAAATCGACAATCTTTTAATGAGTCCGCTGCCTGTTGATTTTCTAATCATTTTATGGTGAATACTCGATATGATATGGAACAATTCTGTTTGTAACTCGCCCACGTTCTCGTATCGTTTTTCGTATAGCATATCTTTCACGTATCCCCAAAAGAAGAAATCTAATGGTGTAAGGTCCGGGGATCTGGCCGGCCATCTAATCGGTCCATTCGTACCAATTCAAGTAGAAAAACATTCATTTTACGTTGTTCCTTTCTTTTAAAATACTATGTTATTTAAGAAGAGTTATTAGTTTTTGGCCATTCTTTCGATTGGCATTATAAAAGTAGGGGTGTTTTTTTTTACATTTAGTCGGTTCGATTCCCAGACGAGGCAAGTAATTTTTAGAAAATCTTTGAATGCAGAAGTACTAACTTTTAAAAATAACATAAAGTCTTCTTTCAGTAAAATAGCCTATCTTCGATATTTAAGGTACTTTCCCTTCATGTCCCATAACTTAGGGACAACCTGTATATATTGTACAGAAACAAAAATATACTTTACCTAACATATATGTTTTGAAATAATTAAGTCTTCAGTGAAACTGGTTACTTAACGTTTTTATTTTTAACTTTTTTTATAGAGGGCTTACGATCTGACGTGTCATCAGATGACCACAGTCTCATGCAGCACCAAAGGAATCACAGTCACATATGTGCCTATGTACATACATAAAATTATCAAGAATATTTTCAGACGCAACAGTCAAAATGTTAATTAATTTCAATGATTCTATAGAAACTAGGTTTTAAATAGCGCTAATTTATTAAAATTAAAAGGAAATAAAAATATTAAAACTAAATAAAAATTAAAGTTTGTTAGAAGAGTATTTAGGAGTTAGAGAGAAATTATATGGGACTAAGACTAAGAGAAATAATTAGTAATATCACAATAAGAAAGAAAACCAAAGCAAAGATGTAGCCTTATTTGTTCTACTCTTAAGATGGAAATGGACTGGACATATACAAAGAACAAAAGATGAAAAATGATCCAAAGTAGTAAGGAAATGGTACACTTTGAATAGGAAATGTAATCGAGGCAGGCCTAATAAGAGATGGAGCGATGACATAGTAGAAACAGCAGGAAAAATGTGCACAAGAATTGCAAGAGACAGAAACGAGTGGAAATTAATGGAGGAGGCCTTTACCACTAAATGTGGTCCTTATATCGAAAATAATATATAACAATACTAACAAAATACTTTTATTTAAAAAAATGAAACATTAACACATACTAATAAAAACAATTTATAGGTAAATGCCTAAATGTATAGATTTAAGGAAATAAAGCTCTAAATAAATAAAGAAATGAGAGTTGTGGGCCTGCTTTTTAAGAAAGAAAGAAAATATATTTGTATGGTTCAAACAAATATTTACAAACACATAAAATAATACAAAGACATAAACTTTGAACCAAAAGGGCGTTTTTCAGAATTATTTTGTGAATTTATCTTGGAAATACCGCGTAAGGAACTTCATTCCATAGTTTAGTTGTACGTACCAGGAACTTGCATTTACATCGAATATTAGAAAGAGATACACAAATAAAATTTGAAAAACAAGTTTTATGAACGATGCGAGAACTGTAAAGTAGGTCCTGTAGATTAAGCCACAGAATAAGAATAAGCAAACAAAATTTTATAGCGAGGCGGTACTCGAACAGTTAGCTCAGTTGGTTAGAGCACCGGCACGGAACGCCGGAGGTTGTGGGTTCGAATCCCGCATCGTTCATAAAATTTTGTTTTTCAAATTTTATTTGTGTATTAGTCCTAGAAGTGACGGATAAGAAAGAGATGAGAAGTAATCGACGAGACTGGTCTGCGGCTTAGCAGTTGAGTGCGACCCAACCCGCCACGGCTGTAAGTTATTGATGTCGTTTCTCGTAATTGGCGGGTGACCGAGATTGCCATTTTTCTACTTACTTTTAAATTGCTCCGCTAATAATGCTACATTAAGGGCATCTATCTTCTTTATTTCTCCGTGATTTTATAGATGGAGGGGTATCGAAGATATAAAATATTACCCGTATTTGAGAGGCTACAGAATACGTACATACTTTACTTGTTTAATAATCTTTTATGAAAATAAGAGACGAGAGGATCAAGACGTTCAGCTGATGGTAACTGGTACGCCTTGCTCATTACAATGCAATGCCGCTTAGGATTTTTGAAAAACCCAAAATTCTGAGCAGCATTACAATTGCGTTCGTCACCTTGAGACATAAGATGTTAAGTCTCATTTTCCTAGTAATTTCATAGCTACGGCGCAATTCAGACCGAAATACAGTAATGTTTACAAATTACTGCTTCACGGCAGAAATAGGCACCGTAGTGGTACCCATAATCTAGCCGGCATCCCGCGCAAAGGAGCCTCCCACTGTTTCTCTCATTTATTTATAGCACCCTCGCATAAACGGGTTATTTTTTCACCCTTTTACCTAATGGTACTTACAATTATGAATAATATTATGGACTATGATTAACTTCAATTTAATTTAAAGTTGAAATCTTTCTAGCGCAATTAAAACACATCAAAAGTGATATATCTTTTCCAATAGCAGCATAGATTTTCAAATGGGTTGAAGAGTTTATATTTCAATAAGGGAATTCCTATTTTTTTTATTGGATAATTAAAATCAAGCCATTCATATTGATATCTGAGCAAACTAATAAAGGAATAGTCGTTAAAAGTGGATATTTTTAGATTAAAAGTATATTTTTAATTTTATTTCTTTAAACCACAAAGGAGACTTAAATATATGAATTTCAAATATTTTCAATCTTGTGCGTAATGCGTACACAACTGCGAAAAGGGTATAGAAATGCTTATTTGCAAATTCGCAAGCGGCAGAACTTTAATGCCGCCATAGTGAATTACGGCTACGATTTATGCCGAGGAAGGGTCAACAAGGGACCCTTAACTTCTGAGAAAAATTCGAAGTTTATGCAAAGAAGAGATCTTGTGTACCTTAATTTAAGTTTCCTCTACTCTTTATTATTTTAGAAAATTAGACGTGATACTTGACCACAGAATTACAATATTTTTAGAATTTAAGTCTAACAAAATTCAAAAAAAAAACAACCAAATTCAAAAAAACTATTCCTCCCACCGCGGCCCCGCTCTCGCCTCTCGCCTCGTCACGTCGCGCGTGCGATACAAGCACATCTATAACTGTGTATGTAGTAACAAACCTACCTTGACTGACACCGACTCCAAAAAATAATAATATGTACCTTTCAAAACAAAAGAATAATTCAAATCGGTTGGCGTGATATTTGAGTCCATTTGTCGCGCACATACTTAATGCAGATTAAAGACCTTTATGGTTTTCTCATGGATGCCATTGTCAGACCTGGACCACACGGGAAGCAACAGCTTTCAAACAAAAAAGAATCATCAAAATTGGTTCACCCAGTCGAAAGTTTTGAGTAAACATAAAAATTACCGTCGAATTGAGAACCTCCTCCTTTTTTGAAGTCGGTTAAAAATTAAGGACATGATTCGACGTGAAAATCTAGCTGACGTCATCATTATCAACAAACTAATTTAAATAAATATTACCAAGATCGGTGACAATAACATTTTTTTTAATATCGGCTTCTCGTTGAAAGCCAATTTAATAATCATCGTTAAGGAGTTTTAATTTGATCTTAACACTGCTCATTCAAACTACGCAACCGTTTAACACAAAGAGCGATCAAGTTCAACTTTTTGGAGTTATTGGCTTTGAAATTTTTCGTAAAGTCTCAACAGAGATTCGCCACACCGAACAAGATTCGCAGAACTTGTCGGAAGAAACTTATGAACGGTTTCAGCTAGGTTCCCTTGACATTACGTAAAAGCCATAAACATTTCACATCTCGCGTTTCGTTTTACGTTCGTATTGAACGGGATCGCTCGCCCCTCGGTTATGATGGCTATTAATGTATAGAACCTTCATAAGTCGTCACATTTTGATAACACAGGAAATAATAATGCTATAATGTTGATGGAATACTTTATGGCTCGTAATTTCCGTTATTATATGCGATATTTTTATTTTTAAGATCATGAATGATTGAATTTCGTGTACAATAATTAATTAAAAAAATGTGTACGTGTAATCTTTACACGCGTTTGAAGTACAACTTAATAATAATAAACTTGAGGAATAATTTTGTGCGGTGGCCATCTTGGATTTTAAAAGTGATCCCAAATACGTTCTATGCACCCTCGAGACCCTCGGATATGACATCCTTAATTTTGAAATCATAATTTGGCGTAGTGGCGACAATAATAGTTTTATAAATCATAGCCGGCAACAGCGCCTCTATCGTCACGCTTTTTCGTTTCATTGAGTTTCACGACGATTCTAAAGAAGTTTCACTTCAATAATGTTGAAAATAGAAATTTAGAGGAACATCAACTCTTGACAATCATGCAAACAACAAATTTCATCCTTCTAATGTTATTGTTTAATTATATAAATTTGAATCCACTTTGATTTTTTAAGGAACAATATAAACAGAATTTAAACAAACTTCCGTCTCTTTATGACTCGTCAATTTTCCTTTGCGGATAAATTTTAAACAGACGTCTCAAGTAATCAATCAAAATAATGTTATTCAATTTGAGAATCAGTTACGAATTGAATAAATAAGCTATTTCGAGAATAAATTGGCACTCGCCTTTTCCTTAAAAGTTTTCGTTAACGATTAATTACAATTCATGTAACGCCCAGTAAAGTATCGATGAACTTTCAATCATTTACTTAATGGTAGATGAATATCTGATGACTTTAAAAATACCAAAAAGTTGCCAGCTGATAGAGAAAATAACCTAGCTATAGCGAGGTGGAAAAGAAGCCATTAAGCAGAAGTAAATTACACTCACGAGTGTGTCTCTTCGTCTCCACTCTAATCATGACAGCTACAAAAGTAGAGTATCTAGAAAAGTAGTGTCAGGGTGGGAACCTAACTGTTATTTTGCTGGGGCACGCGTAATTGATAACAACGCCATCTATCGATACTTGGCTTAAGCTGAAACAAACCATACGTTCAGTTCTACGTGTAACTTAAATATTTTGTGCACAGATTAAAAACAAAAAAATGACATAAGGTGAAAAAATATTGAGAATAGATTCAAAGATATGAAAATATTATTTAGGAGCTTTTACAGTACAAGCTTATGTCCATAACTTCGACGTCGGTCGTCGTGGAGCTTAAAACTAGGTTTACAATGATCGTAGGCATCCCATATTATTATATTATTCTATGTTAAAAATAAAATCTTCTTTACCGATCTGAGATCAACATCTCACTGAGATGTATCATAGATATTCGTTGAATATCTGTGACATACGGATTTTCTGTTTAACATGATGTTAGCCTTAGTTCTCGTCCCATTAAATCCACCGTTTTAGTAATTTCTGAGATTATGCAACTTAAAAATTAATTATTAGACTTAATTATTACATTTAAAGTAAGTAATTTAATTACTTTTAAAGTAATTTAAAAATATGTTTTCTGGTATATATGTCCAACATTGTTCTGTAGTTTTATTTATACCTACGCATTGACATTAAAGCATCGCACAAATAACAATACCTATAAAACAAAACAGGAAAAACGAAAACCATTCTAGAATCAAGTTGAAATGATATAGGTAAATATTAGAATAAATACTTATAGTTATTTGTAATTATCACAAATATTTCTATGAAATACATTGTACCAAAAGACGCTTAAAATTCGCCTGTATCATATTATATATATATAGATGCTTGGATAACTTTGAATTTTGAGATATTATGTATATTTACTTAATAAACAAGCCTCACCTATTTAAGAATAGTAAACTAATGTTTCCCTTTGCCTTTAATGAGCTGACGAGCCCTGTGTGGTTACATAATCCCTCTTTAAAGACTTTGTAGGAATCACAATTATTCATGATATAAAAACGCGATTTAATGTTTCGGCGTAGTAAACGCATGAACAGGCATGTACCTTTAATAAATCTAATATCTTTAAATGAGCAATTCTTGTATATATATATTCTGAATCTCGGAAACGGCTCCAACGATTTTATTAAAATTTAGTATACAGGTAGTTTCGGGGGCGAGAATTCGACCTAGCTAGGTTTCAATATTAAAAAATGTAATTTATCCGTGTTTTATATATATATATATATATATATATATATATATATTATATACACAAGACTATAATAGCTCAGATGGGACATTGGGTGATCTGGAAAGCAGAAGACCCTGATTCGAATCCAGATGTCCTATAGTATTTTTTTTTTCAAGTTTTGTACATTCTTAAAAATCCGAGCAAGGCTCGGTCGTCCAGATATTAATCCTTTAAAAATACAAAGATCATCAATTAGCTTTTGACATAATTTCTAACAAAATATCAGGTGACCAGAACGCTCGTTTGTCCTTTTCTTCTATAAAAAAAATATAATATTCATTTATTTCACACAATATATATATTAGAAAACACTAATTATACATCGACGTCCTCGAGTAAATCAACACACCAGAAATATTGGCCAAAAATATATAATTTAAGGTATTTTTACAACAGAAACCGTTTATTTTATTTTTTTGCCTAAAAACATTGTATTTCGGTAGTGCAAAAACAGTTAGTATTTGTCAACAAATAAATGTATGTCCTATTTAAAGAATTAGGCCTAAGAAGGGTCGACCAACGAAGCCCTCGTCGTTGTTTATCTTCGGCGTGGCTGAATGCGTGTCGTACCTAATTAGTAAAAAAAACACTTCTTTACACTTCCTCGAGGTCGGCCATCTTACCTGTCTCTTCGTTGGTCGACTCTTAGCGCGCGTCTGGTTAATGGTATTCAAAAAAGACATAGATATTAAAATAAATCGTTTTTGAAACCGTTATTCACTGTTAATGACACTTTGTATACTTATATATGAACAGTCCCAAATCTGACGCTAAGCTCGGTTAGAGAGAGAGCGCAGCCAGCTGTCCGAATATGAGCTTAAAAAATAACTCACTAAATAATTGTTATACTGACCAGTTGGCATTCTCTTTTTTTTTTTCGTTTAAATAAAGCATTTACAAAACTTTACCGTCCCGATACTAGATACCAGCGTACGAAATATTGTTACACAAAAGGCCGTCATGAATTTTCCTACACGTAGAGTATCGGATGTTTTGGAATCTTCGAGGTGACATGTAATTACCTGAAGTCATTTGTAATGTGAGACAGCAATTTTCGATGATGGCGGTTATGTTCTACGTGATGCCCTTCGTCGCGGCTTAGGTTCAACATTTACAAAATTAGTATGCTGTCATATCTCTCTTGAGTTATTATTGGGCGTAGGTACACCATACAAGATTGTTACAACAGATTTAACTATCAAACATGTGAAGCCATCATAGTACGTTAGTTAATTATTTAACTCGGGTCACCCTGCACTTATTACGGCCGTTCCCAATATACTATCTACAGATAGAGGTAAAATACTACTACCTTCTACTGTCAAAAATCTGAAGCTGTCCCAATATACCCGATAAGTCATTCTTATCGCCTTATATTGGGACGCGTGAATTGCAATTTCCATACAAACTTTATGTCGCTGGTAAGCTATACGTCGTCCCATTGACAGACAGCGTGCGGATAAGGTGAGTTACCATCGATAAGTTTATTGGGACAGAAAAGTCAACGAAAGTTGCGATTTTTATCTCAAGTAAGAGATATACTGAATATTTGGAACGGCTGTAAATGAATTAGGATGATATTCGATGTATCATTATCGTGTAAAGCTTTTTTTGCGCCCAAACAAAGGGAAAGGGCTACCCTCCGGGATAACGACGGGAGGGAGGTGGTGAATGCTCATGCATACCAACACAGCCTAAGTCTGCGTTGGTTATCTGAGACTCACGTAAAACCTAGGTGCCTACCCACTAAACACCACCTGAGATTGGCTTTGGGCAGGTGCCTAAGCCTTCATCGAAGGTTACCTTCTCTTGGGGAGAGAGAGGTGCAAGCGGCAATCCCTATGGAGTATCTGCTGAGATAAACCTTATTTCTGTTGTTAGTCGTGTACCTGACATTACGAGGGTAGTCAATAATTAGTGAAAAACGATGCAAGCTGTTTAGAACCAAAAATCACCAGCCAGGTTATGCTGAAAAAGTGAATAGTTGTAATATACTTTGTTTTATGGAAATGAGAGTATTTTGCTTTCAGTTTGTGTTGTCGGTAATGGATAGCATTGTATTCCATGTGGCTATTAAGTATATGTGTATATAATTTCAGTACCAAGATAAAAAAGTGGTTATGTAGATATGTCTACAGCCAAAAAGCCTTTTTACTGCACTATCTAAATTTTTTGCCTCATGCCGGGGTATGTGTGTACGTTAGGGAGGATATCTGCTGTCGCCGTCTCGGCAATTTTGAGGGTAGGGACCTGTCCACGCTCTCTCTCATCTCATCATATCATCATCTCATGGGCTGCGTTCAAGCGGCAATTGACGACGTGTTTGCACAGATCCCCTCCGCTGAAATCGTAGTCTTGGGTGATTTCAACAGGCACAATGCCGAATGGCTTGGATCACGTACCACAGGCTACGCAGATCTGTGCATAATTTTGCATTGGCGTGTGGTCTGTCCCAATTGGTTGAGTCGCCAACGCGGCTCCCGGATGTGGATAGCCACATGCCGTCCTTATTAGATCTTCTGCTGACTACACATCCCGATGGTTACCAGGTCTTCGTCGACGCCCCTCTCGGAACGTCCAACCATTGCCTGGTCAGGAGTGTAGTGCCTATCCGACGCCCACGTCGCAGACCACCAGCGACCCGCTGCGTTTGGCACTACAAGTCAGCAGATTGGGATAGGATGCGTTCCTTTTTTGCATCCTACCCTTGGGGCACGGTTTGTTTCCCTTCGGATGATCCTAGTGCCTGCGCCGTTGCAGTAGCCGATACTACAGGGCATGGATATTTTTATACCAAGCTCTGTTGTACCGATCGGTGGCAGATCACAGCCCTGGTTCGATGTGTCAGTTAAAGCAGCATCTGACTGCAAAAAACAGGCGTATCGAACTTGGGTTGCGGCGCTGGGCACAGGGGATCCGAACTGCATAGTTCTTAAGAGGAAATACAACCGTACCTCCAGATTTTTTAAGCGGCAAATCGCCCGTGCAACGTCAAAACACGTCGTCAAAATCGGCGAGCAGCTTTCCAGTTACCCAACCGGAACACGCAAGTTCTGGTCGTTGTCGAAAGCTGCTCTTGGTAACTTCAGCCAGCCGTCCATGCCGCCGTTGCACATGAGGAATGACACCCTGGCCCATACGGCAAAAGAGAAAGCCGATCTCCTGTGCGCTCTTTTCGCCTCCAACTCGACTCTTGACGACAACGGGAAAACACCGCCGATCATCCCACGGTGTCAGAGCTCTATGCCTGAAGTACAGTTCAGACAGAAAACTGTTAGGCGAGCTCTGTTTTCGTTGGACGTCAGGAAGTCGAGCTGGCTGGATGGCATTTCTCCAATCGTGCTTAGAACGTGTGCCCCTGAGTTGACGCCGGTGCTAACGCGTTTATTCCGGCACTCTTATTCCAAAGGCGTAGTCCCTGACTCTGGGAAGTCAGCCCTTGTTCATCCGATCCAAAAAAAAGGAGACAGTTCGGATCAGGCAAACTACAGGCCTATTGCTATTACCTCCCTGCTCTCCAAAATCATGGAGAGCCTAATAAGCCGTCAGCTCTTGGTATACCTAGAGGGTCACCAGTTGATCAACGACCGACAATACGGCTTTCGCCATGGTCGGTCGGTAGGTGATCTTCTGGTATACCTAACACATAGATGGGCTGCGGCTATTGAAAGCAAGGGGGAATGCCTGGCAGTTAACCTGGATATAGCGAAGGCCTTTGATCCTGTATGGCACAATGCGCTCCTCTCAAAACTTCCATCATTTGGGTTTCCCGAGAGCTTGTGCAAGTGGTCCTCCAGCTTCCTCACTGGGCGCAGCATACAGGTCGTTGTCGACGGACATTGCTCGAACCCGAAGCCCGTGAATGCTGGAGTGCCCCAAGGTTGTGTGCTATCACCTACGCTGATTCTTCTGCATATCAATGATATGTTGGACACCTCCAACATTCATTGCTATGCAGACGACAGCACTGGTGATGCCGTATACACGGGCGATGCAGGTCTCTCTCGGGAAATCGTCGACCAGTGCCGGGAGAAACTTGTGTCTTCTATCGAGTCCTCTCTTGAGAAGGTCGCGGAATGGGGTAAATTGAACCTTGTCTAATTTAACCCCCGGAAGACTCAAGTTTGCGCGTTTTCCACTAAAAAAACCCCATTTATCGTATCACCGCTCTTCGACAACACTTCCCTTAAAGCCTCGCCTCGAAATCTCGAGCGATTGCCAATTCCGTGGCCATCTGGAGGGCAAAGCCAATTGGCTTTGAAGAAGCTGGGGGTCATTAATCTATTAATGACCCGACAATACTTCAAGCCGGCCCACATTATAACGCTCTACAAAGCGCAGGTCCAGCCACACATGGAGTATTGCTGTCATCTCTGGTCTCTCTCTCGCGACGGCGTCGCTTCATTGTGTCTTCTACCGCATTTATCACGGGGAGTGTTCCGAAGAGCTGTTTAACCTGATTCCTGCCACCGAATTCCACCTTCGCACGACACGCCACAAGTTCAATTTCAATTCTTCAAGTTCTGCCACAAGTTCAAAAAAAATTCAATATCATCCCCACCATCTGGATGTGTGGCGGTCTTCCACAGTGCGGTTTTCAAGGAGCTTTCTTCCTCGTACTACAAATCTGTGGAATGAGTTTCCTTGTGCGGTGTTAAATATAAAAAAATATGTTGCCAGCTATGAAAGTACTATATACTCCGAGTTTCTCCGCTGGGATAGTTTTTTGTGTTTATTGGTAGATATTGAAAGGAGGGCGATGTACGACGCCACATGATGTTATAAATATTCAAAGTCAAAGTCAAATAATCTTAATTCATTAGGCTTAAACTAAGCGCTTTGAATAGTCACCATAAATATTTCTTTTAAATTACTGAATTTACCATTTACGTTTGGAAAAAGTTAAGCTAGTGAGAGCATTAACGGCCACTCCTTTTAACCGACTTCAAAAAAGTAGGAGGTTCTGAATACGTCGGTAAGTTTTTAAAATGAAACTTCTTTATCGACGTATGAGAAAAAATTTATAGCAAATCGTCACGATTTTCGGTTACGCGCCGTTTGGTTTTATTAGATTCAAGATGGCCGCCGTATAAATTTATGATTCCAACAATATTGATATCGAATCCGAGGTTCTCGAGGCTGCAGAGAACGAATTTGGGATCATTTATGAAATCCAAGATGGCCGCTGTGCAAATTTATGATTTTAATTTCCGAAAGATGCCTATAAGTTGTTTGGCATTAGGGTTATCATTATAACCACCACGCCTACGTATATCCCCAAAATAATTTTTCTGGCTAAGATGGCTGCCGCATCGTGGATTTCATAAGTAATCCCAAATTCGTTCTCTGCACCCTCGAGAACCTCGGATACGATATCCATATTGTTGAAATCATAATTTTGCACGGCGGCCATCTTGGATTTCAAAAATTATCCCTTATTCGTTCTCTGCACCCTAGAAAACCTCGGATATAGCTGGGAACGGCGCCTCTATCGTCTTGCATTTTCGTTTCATCGGGTTTCAAAAAACAACGAATCTAAAGAACTACTTTACTTACACTTCAAAAATTGTTGCAACAAAAATTCTATTCACTTGCAACATTATTTGGCTGTCTGTGTGCGTGTTGGCGAATGTAAGTACGTGACGCTCACGCACACATTAATTATAATGTTACTTGTTTATTGACAGGAACTATGAATGAAACTATTGTTCCCAGCGTTATTATTCTATCCTTGTAAGTATGAAATATATAATTTTGATATTTTGGTGGTGAATACTCAAATAATTGACCTTTCAAAATATGCAAAACTCGTTTTGATACAAAAAACAGTCCGTCAAATAAAGATTAGATATCTGAAAAACTGTCCCAGGTACAACAGGCCTATTACAGATACAATAATAAAAATAAATCTTAAAAATAAGCTTAGATAATGTAACGAACAAATCCCTACAAATATTAATAAATGTGAATGTAAGTTTGTTTGCCACGCTTAAAGAACTAAGTCGATTTTGATGAAATTTAGCACAGAGATAGACATGGGAAAGGACATACCTTTTATTACG
Source organism: Leptidea sinapis (assembly GCF_905404315.1). Taxonomy (NCBI): domain Eukaryota; kingdom Metazoa; phylum Arthropoda; class Insecta; order Lepidoptera; family Pieridae; genus Leptidea; species Leptidea sinapis. Next base: position 11,476,410 of record NC_066272.1, read on the forward strand.
AAAAAATGGCTTCGAGGGGTCGCAATAGGGGGTGGAACACCTACAAATAGGTGTGGTCACAGTAGTATCCTCTCATTAGAGTAATTAAATTCTTTGACTATCCCGGTAGAGCATTATATCTTAACATAAACATAAATTCATCAGTTTGAAGTGAGCACAGATGTATGGTATTGGATGTTCATTCGAACTTGCTTAATCATCTCCTTGACTTGTCAGACAAACAAATATTCAAAGGATCTTATAGATTTTAGAGGTATTTAAAAAAAAAACAATAACATTGTAATAGAAAAATGTTTAATATTAAAGTGGGTACATAGGAAGAAGAATACACTAGCAAACATGGCTTTAACATGAGTACATCATAAGAATAACAAAGAGAAAGTACACATTACAACCTCAACATATTATGTGCTATCACAGTGATAATAAATTATATTGGTTATCTTATCATAGGCAGTGATATGATATTTATGTATTTTAAAGCAGTGCCTCGAACCTAAACCATCCCCTCATAGGGACATTGTGTTTAATCTTGAATCCTTTTTCTGCTATAGTTACTATCTATTATATATTTAGCGGTAGGACTAAAAACATAACTGTCTATATCATCATCGGCCCTGTGCTGCCCACATCCAATGTATTCCAGTGATCTTGACCTGGTTGGTCAATTTTGTGAGGGGCCTACCAATATGCGTCTTCTGGTACATGGTCGACATTCGAGGGCTTTTCTACCCCAACGGCCATCTGTGTGCCCTGCCCACTGCCTCTTCAGTTTCACAATCAATTTGGCATTGTTATTGACTTTGGTTCTCCTATGGATCTCTTCATTTCTGATTCAATCTCGAATAGCCCTCTCCATTGCTCTCTGAGCAACCATGACCTTTCTCATCAGGCACATAGTAAGAGACCACAACCACACAATATATAACTGTTTACAAATACACAATTTTAAGTTTAAATTCAAATTTCAATCTGGAAAGAGATCACTAGGTCACTAATTATCATTTTTTTTTCATATTATGTTATGAAATATGAAAACACATTTCACTTCACATTACTATGACTAATTCTTTTCACAGCCGCAATACATGTTTAAAAATTTATATTCATATTTTAAATAATACCCAATTCCTTGAATTATTATAATTACAAAAACCTCTTAATACAATACAATAACAAGTAAACTACATAATTACACTAGTTTATACAGTTATGTATTAGCTCTTTCCAATTGCTTTTAAACTGTGTAAGATAAAATAAATCCAATAATAATGGCATGTTATTTAATTAACAAGAAGATATTATAAAATACATGTGGTGCAAAAAAGTAATATCTAACAATAATATCATAATAATTATGCAATTAAAACTTTGATTGTTCGTTCTATATCTCCTCTACACATGGGGCAATTAGTAATATTCTTTTGGGCACAGGACTGACAACAGCACATGTGACCACAAGGCACAAAGACAACTTGCGATTTGTTCTCCATGCAGATAACACACTCCGCATCTTGAGCTATATTGTCAATTTCCTGTGTACTAACAACTCCAGACAGGATGTGCTTATCCTCAATTACCGTTGGGATACTTTGTGGCATTGTATCAGTAGCTTTTTTGAAATTGTCATTAATTTCTACATTAGCATAGTCATTTAGAGCCTTCATTATATTATCCCTGTCAACCTTCAACGATACTCCACATTTCATTAAGCTCTCATGGTTTATAGTCGACAGAGACTTACCTGAAAATATAAAATTGACAAGAAAAGGCAAACAATGTATCACACCTTCTTGCAAAAGCAAATTGGCTAGTAATGGATCCAATGTTTTCCCAATGTCAAGTAAAGGTTTTGGAGCTGTATCTAGTAATCTCTGATAGCTTCTTAGCCAAAAGTCAGTCTTAAAATTACTTTCATTTTGTGCTTCATTCATTGTATCAATCAATTGCTTTCGTCTTTTCTTTCTTTGTTCAAAAAGGTCGTCCAGTAAATTTAATAACTGTGTTCTTTGATATAAGAGTTCATTGTAATTGTACATAAGATTCATTTTCTTTTTTTCCTGTTCAATTGTGCTAAGTCTAGCTAAATGTGATGATATTAATAATATTTCTTGATTCAAACTCCAACATCTTGCATCAACTTGATCTAACAATGAAGCTACCATTGTTTTCTGAATATCTTGATCTTCTAAAAGTTGCATAACAAGACAATCATGGGATTCATCTTTAGCCCTGAGCAACAGTGCCAACTTGCCATCAATCTCAGTTTCCTGTATAAGCATGTTCTGTTTAATGTTGTTCAAGTTATCCTTGTATAAAACTTGTTTATCTATTAAATGATTCTCGCTGAGTAGTTGTTCCATTGCCTTCAATATATCATTTTTCCTGATATTATCATAGTTTTGTCTTGTTAGTTCTAAAAGATGATTGTGTTCCAACTGTTCATGAGCAAGCTGTTGCTGTATGACTTCAGGTTTTAATCTGTCAGATTCAATGAAGTTTTTCACTAAACATTCAATGTCTTGTTCATTTTTTTGTATTGCTTGTATCAACTTTTTCCTTGCAACATCTCTAATCTCCTGAACCTTCACTATCTCTACATCTAAATTTGATTGGTCTTGTAAAATGTGTGATAAAAACTTCTCTCTCTGTTGCTGGTAAGCTCTTTGGATTTGATTTTCTTTCGCCTTTCCTACTTCTTCTTGTTGTTCCCAGCTTATTTTGGGTTTCAAAAAAGGATCATTAATAATATTTGGACCCTGTTCTTGGACTACATCAACATTTAAAGGTAAAGGTTTAACATATTCAATTTTTGCTTGAGCACAAAGAAATTTCATCACTTCTTCTGTTCCATTCATACAAACCTCTGGTGGTGGAAATATAAAATTATCTCTATCAAACTCCAAAGACAAAAGATTAGTAGCATGACATAATTCTACACACAGTTTCTGAAGTGCAATGTTATCGGTTATAATAAGTCTTCTCAAACATTGTAGCTCACCAATAGCAGGATTAAGAGATTTTAAGTTATTTTTTGACAAATCCAATATTTGTAATGAACTAAGAAACTTTATTTCATCTGGTATATGATTTAGTAAGTTGTTTTGAAGGTACAGTTCAGTAAGATTGATTAAAAACCTTATGTCTTTTGGTAAGTTTAAGAAGTTGTTATGGCTAAGATTTAGTATTTTAATAAGGTGTAAATCTGATAGTTGTCCACCCTCTGCTAATGACTGCAGTCTATTATTCTGCAAGTAAAGATAATCTTTGCGATAAACTTTACACACTGAATAAATTCCAGAGGGCACAAGTAACAAATCACATTCTGATAAATCGAATTCCGGATCTGGTGATTCTTTAGCAATATAAAGTTTACGTTCCAGTCTTATCTTTGATTCCTGTGAATTCTGAGAACTCCGCCCAAACAACATCATCATGTGGCTAACAACCGAAGCAGCACAACCCATGAATAAAACTTTAAATAATTTTTGATTCTTCGTATTGTCACCTGTTTTGAAGCATTTTGATAAGTAATTTATTGAGAAGAATAAGCTAAGAACAGTAACGTTCCTAGCTAAATTGTATATTTATTAATATCACAAAATATTTCCATTCCCAAAATGTTATTGTTGTTGTTAAAATGATAATAAAACACTGACATAGTAATTTTTTTTTTGGTTCTGATCGTCCATCTGGACAGGCAAAGGGGTCAAAAGCCCATACAGCCAAGTCTTCATTTTTATTTTTCTATTCTTCACGTTACACAGCTTGTTCAAAGTCAAGCTAAGTATTTATATAATCTTCATATTCAAACATAAATAGTACAATTTCCCATAAAAGTAGTATTTCGTGTTCTTCATGTTTCATTTTCTTCATATACATATAGGATCGCCATTCGACTATTTTGTGTTGGCAAAAACCAAAAATTTTTTTACATTTATTTGTATGTACCCGTAATATTACGGCGTTCCCTTGAACCCTGAACTTGCGAGATGGCTGATGCTTTCCTGCGATTCCATTTAATTAAAAAAAGTTACATTTACGTACAATGTACTGACACGAACAAAAAATCTCTATTCAATACGACTTACGACACTCAATAGCCATGATTCAAAGGATGAGCCGAACGTTTACATATAAAAAAATGGGAAATTTAACTTTTTCATGAAATAAATAAATATTAAAAATAAACATCTTACTTCATACCTGATCCGACTTGATTTGTTTACAAAAATAATGGTTACTGTCAAATTCTCTGAACTAAAAAAAAAACTGAAATTACCTATAAGGTACGGTGTGTTCCACGTTTTTTCATAAAAATCTATTTATTTTTACATTATAAGTACAAACATGGAAAAATTTGTTACTTTTAGTCTTTGTTTTTTTCTGAATCTTTTCAGCAGCTTACGAATAGAATCGATTTAAAAAAACGATGTTTTTTGGATATTGATGCTTACTTTTACGTGAGCGTTTCTTTTATTAAAAATTGGCTACATCCACTGGGTGTCGGCGATTTTGTCAACGTCAGGATGGAGGTTTTTGATGTGAAACAGGCGGAGGGTAAACCTGATTCTTGGCGTGGCGATACAGGCCGTGGCGACGCTTCGCCACGCTATATGTTTGCTACCGCCATCTATACGTATTACGTAGTACTTTCTCTTGTGGTAACTTCGAATTTCAAAATTATTATTGTGATAAAACGTACATCATTTTCTGGAGAAAATTCGTAATATTGTATTTTTTTTTATCATGCCATATTTAGTTCCTGTCATAATCAATGTCCATCATCTGTACTTTTGTGCCTATTACTTGTACAAAATAATTTCAATGTTTCACATCTGCCAGGCGTCCCGTGACGGCACACAATTTTAAAGTAAAAAATGAAATATTATGTTCGTTTAGTATTCTGTTTATCCTCTTTTAGGCAAAAAATCAGCAACTCAAGCATTAGTACGGTATGTTTCAAATACTATTTTAGCTAACTTTTTAGTATATAAGCAAAAATTGGAGAGATTAGTGGAAATGAGCCATACATCTGAAAACAATGGCTGAATGGATATAGATAGAATTATGGAAAATAGTTATTCGAAGTCAATTTGCATTGGAGAATTGATCCTCAAGGAGGGTTTGAAATCCTTCATTATGTCATTACTCATTTTTAATGTCATTATTAATCACAAATACTACAATAAAATAGCAAAAATTCTAAGGTGTAACAGAAGTTAAAAGCTGCACAAATAAAAAAAAAACACGTCAACAATTAAAACACGTTTTATTCTTAATTAATACATAGTTACTTAATAATTTATTATAATTTAGACTTATTACTATATCAAATATCTTGAATAATGAATACCTTGAGGTCGTAGAAAACTATATATATTTTGAGCCTCTGAATTTATTTGTGCTCTATTATAGCTATTTTTATTAATTGTTTCATATTGCCTTTTTGGTTCAACTGAATAGTCATCAAAATTATGCTCTGGCCTTGTGCCTGTGTAGTCTTCTGCTTGAACTGGATAATATCGGTGACTCAAGTATGGTTTCCTTGTATATTTTTCTTCGTAATGTTCCTCTATATTAGGTTTATTCCTTTCATCATTAGCTTGAGAATAGCCATAACTTGCGAGGGGATTTTCATATTCGTACGACCTATTCGGCTCTTCATCTAGTTGCATTTGATGGAGAGGTTCTTTATGACTATTCACATAATATAGTGGTAATGTTTGATAATTATGGTCATGTAAAATTGGCTGAATAGAATTTTCTGGTGTTGGAGTGTGTTGTCTATCTTGATTCGAATTACCTTGACCATTATTATTAACATATTTAGTATTTATCTCTTTTTTCCCAAAATTAGAAAGATTGTCATTTCCAAGATTTGGTTCATCAAATACTTTAATTATATCTGGAACCGATCCTACGGGATATGTCTTCAGTAATAAATCATTTGTATGTTTCATTTCTTTAGCAATTCCAAATCCTTGAATAGCCGGCGCAGGCACAGTTTCCTTCGCTTTACTAAAATAATTAAACATATGAATGTCTGATGGATGACGTAAGTAAAATGTTTGAGCTGCAGGGAGTTTTATAGCTACAGCTTTACCTTGATGATAGCCTATACCTTGTCCTTGAAAAGGCTTGTTCTTGGGCAATTTCTTTTTTATAGAAGTCTCTTTATCAGTATCGCTGTCAAGTACTAAATCTGAGTCGGCATCGCAATACATTTTATTTAACTTCATAACATCTTTTTCGGACAAACCGATTCTCTGACCAATGCCAGCACCACTCTGAAACAAAGTGGAAATTCTTACTTATCAACTTATATTTTAAAAGTAGCTAGAGAAATTTGTGGGACACTGAGAGAACTTGCGCACTGACGCTCAAAATTTTTTTTCAAGAATCCTGAGCAGAGTAATGGGCTGGACACATCACTTTCCATCGAATTTGTGTAAAATAGCTGTTAAACAGACATTATATATTCATGACTTTCCTAAGAAGTAAAACATAAAACAATAACAATATTGCCATATTATTAATTTACTAAACTATGATTACGGTGAAACTTGTTGTAACGAATTCTATTTATGATAGAATTTCTGATAACCCTAGTTTTCATAGTACTAATAACAGAAGAAATAAAATATTTTATTGTTATTATCAAAGTGTTAAAATGTACAAAAATAAATTCAGCGAGGGAAAAATGAACACTTAATAATTTCTGTGAAGCATGGTTTGAGAGTGAATTGACCAGAATTGTCCAATCAAATACAATGGTTATGTTTATCAACTACAAACTAAGTAACTGTTATTGTAATAAAAAAAATATTACCTTTTTCGGTACAAGAGTGTCTTGTCCATTGACAGAGAAAGCTTTTCGGCTATAGTGAAGCACGCTTTCATAGTCGTAACCTACGCCGAAATCCGACACTGCAAACGAGTTGTATTTGCGAAAGTTGTGTCGAGCCGCTAAAAGTAAAAAAAAAGTTATACTAATTAATGCAACGTGATCAGACATCTTGATTGATTGATACTCAGTAATTTTTGTATAAACAGAATTAACTTTAATAAAATATATTTAAATTTAGAAATTAACTGAATACTTATACAGTATTTATTACCTAGGTCGGTATTAATTATCTTCTCACCTTATTAAACAATGTAGGTATTATAGTATTGTACAAAAGACTAATGTTATATTTGAATGCTACAATTAAGAATATGAATGGAATGCTTAGGTCAGAATCTAATAACTATAAGTTAGTCCACTTGTAAATGTCTAAATATCAAGTATCGCTTCAATGATTAAAATTTAAAGTGACTTTAGATGAAATATCAGAAATAGATTATTGTAAACATACAGGAACAGGAAGATATTTATAAACTTTTACTGCAAAAAGCAACTTTCACTACAATTATGGTACGCAGTTACGTGCGAAACTTTTTTGTCACAGTGATATATTAGGTGTGTATGTTTAAATACAACAGACTTAAGATGAAAGCAGAGGAATGTAAACAAATAATAACAAATTTCAAAGACATTAGCTTAACAGTAAGTATCAACTTCTAACAATTACCTTAGTTTTTTGAACCGATTCTAAATTGTATAACATCTAAAGTAGAAAACGAAGCCGTGATCTGAATATGAGAAGCTATTTAACTAAATACAACAGATATATGATCACAATTAGTATTCAAGTCGTCGTCAGCGCTATCTCTGACATCAAAACCCTGATCAAACGCCACATAGCAAAGCTAAAACTGGTCGCAATAATCCGTTACTAATCACCAAAAGAAACAACTTTCTTTACGTGATCACTATACGTTGCCAGTTCCGTTATACCTTTGATAATATTTTCCCACATTACATCGATGTAGTCGTCGCGGTCCGGGCTGCTCTGCATGTGGTAGAATCCCAGGGTGTGCAGCATTTCGTGAACGACGGTCCCGTGACGGAAGCAACCCCGGCCCACCGGGTGGCGACCCGACAAGTTCAGCACTTGGTATCCACCCTGATAGCCCACTTGTGAAAAACAACCGCGCCGACTCCCCTATAAAACACATTCAAATTGAGTTTGTAAAAGGTTAATTTTTCCTATAAAATATTTTTATTTTGGATAATAAAAACAAAGTCAAGTGCGATTTAACTAGCACACGAAGGGTTCCATATCATTAAACAAGATATAAACTATTTGTTTTTTATCAAAGTCAAAGTCAAATAAACTTTATTCAATCAGTCCTAAATCAAGCGGAATTATAATAAATATTTCTTTTAAAATTACTGAATCTACCATACGTTCGAAAAAGGTAGAGCTCGTGGGAAGAACATACAAGTAACTCAACTTACTATGTGAAAACTTCCTTAGAGTGTTGAGCTCTCATATGATGGGTATCGAATGAGACTGGTCGTCACAATGGACTATGTACCTACAGTTAGCTCGAGACAAATGAGGGATACTCGCTCGGTAAGATGTATTTCGCTTTATAAAACTTATCAATTCTGCTGTATTTCACTACGGGACCCTCGGTGCAAGACACTCGCACTTGGCCTTTTTTTAAGTTGGTCTAAATGTTTACTTGAATGACGACGGCATCCTTGTCTCCTTTCCTATACGGCGTAAATTTAACACACGACGCACGCGCTAGGTCGTCGATACCATCCTGAATGGCCTGAACTTGATCTTGTGCTGAAAATTTTACAAATTCAGAGTAATATAGGTATCAAGTGACTAGCACACATTGTCAAAAATAATTTTTTTCATAATATCAACTAGTATTCCTATTCCTAACTAGTATTCTATCTATTGGCGTTGCGTAGAGACGTCGCTTGATTGCGTGTCTTCTACCGCATTTATCACGGGGAGTGTTCCGAAGAGCTGTTTAACCTGATTCCTGCCGCCGAATTCCACCTTCGCACGACACGCCACAAGTTAGGATATCATCCCCACCATCTGGATGTGTGGAACCTCCACAGTGCTGTTTTCAAGGAGCTTTCTTCCACGTACTACAAAGCTGTGGAATGAGCTTCCTTGTGCGGTGTTTCCGGGACGATACGACATGGGTACTTTCAAAAATAGCGCGTACACCTTCCTTAAAGGCCGGCAACGCTCCTGTGATTCCTCTGGTGTTGCAAGAGATTGTGGGCGGCGGTGATCACTTAACATCAGGTGACCCGTACGCTCGTTTGTCCTCCTATTCCATAAAAAAAGAACTAGGCTCCGTAAAATTGCTAAATCTTTTAAAGTACATTGTGTTATATTTTATAATAAACTCCCAAATGATATTAAAATATTACCAATTAAAAAATTAAATGTATCGTAAAAAATAAATTAATATCTAAGGCCTATTATACTGTGAATGATCATTTGAATGATAATAATAGTTGGAATTAATGTTTCTAAATTTATTGTTAATGAATATTGTTATACTCATTTGTATGCTATTGTAACTTTTGTACTTCATCCTGACTTGCACTGAATAACTTGAATAGTTTTACAGTGAATAAAGAATTTTTGAATTGAATTGAGTATTGGCGCAGGGCTCCACAAACTAACAGTCCGCACCTGGACATATTGAATATTTTATGACCTTTCCTGTTGTTTTTAGTAAATTATGAACGGCGATGTTTCATCGTTTACGAGTACAAATGTCAGAAGAGCCGTGTGAAATACAAATTTTAGCCTTAGTTTATCAGTCTCCATCCTCTATAGTGAATCATATACTAGCATATAGATCATCTGACAGCTCGAAAATGCGTGACCAATTTTGATGTGTCAATGTGTGCATAAGCTAGTGGTTTTATACTCAAAAATACTAAGGAGCTAACGCCAAGCGTGGTTGTTTATGTCTTGTCAATCAAAATCGGTTACAGCAACAATAGATTCGCTTTCCTGTTCCATCCGTTTTTTTTTAAATGAAAATAAGGGACGAGACGAGCAGGACGTTCAGCTGATGGTAATTGATACGCCCTGCCCATTACAATGCAGTGCCTTTCAGGATTCTTGAAATTCTCCAAAAATTTTGAGCAGCACTACAACTGCGCTCGTCACCTCGAGACATAAGATGTTAAGTCTCAATTACCCAGTAACTTCACTAGCTTCGGCGCCCTTCAGACCGAAACACAGTAATGCATACACATTACTGCTTCACGGCAGAAATACGCGCCGTTGTGGTATCCATAATCTAGCCGGCAGCCTCCCACTGATTGCAAAACTTCTTCTCTCTCGGACGCTTTGTCTGTCTATGTTTATATCTCTATAGTTAAAATACTACTAGGGACTCTTTATGATTTGTGCACCTCATTGGATTGGATCTCGTGAGTTAATTACTGACACAAAAAAATTAGACGTATCTATGTATCAATCACTTCAATAATTGGCACAAATGCTTATTGCTTCTATCAACTTACTAAAATGCTCTTTTTGTATAAAATAAATAACTTCGTTGTTTGGCCATCGCTTCGTGCTGTCTGTCAATCCGTTTCGCGCCAGCCCTTCGACGACATTGGTTAAAATCATTCGTCTCTGTCTGTCGTTCAAAATTAAATCACCCTCGAACTTCCCACTTTCCTCCCACGCGTGTTCTGATGCTGGTTCATCTTCGTCGAAGTCTGCTTCAGGGCCACCTAGGTATTAAAAATCTCTAATTTAAGAAAATTGTGTTTACAAAGAGCTACTATTAACTACAATTTGATAAAGTATATATCAATATAAATTCTCATTCAAAACAATCAGAAACTGCGTAAAGCTTCTTAATAAGAACTATATTTATGAAATAAATAAAAGTTGTAAAAATAATATTAAAAAAATTCAAACATTTAATATGAAAATTTAGGACAAAGGATTTGATGAATGAAAAAAAATCTTTAAGTTTGTCCAGTGTCCTCTTAACAATTGACCTCAAAAAAATCACATAAAAAATATAGTAAATCCCCTTATTTACAATCGATTTCGACGTTATTGAACTTACTTTTCAAATTCTGATCCAACTGCGACGTTTGCTTGAGGAAATTGGTGAAATCTTCAATTTCACTTTGCAGCATTGCACTACACTTTACCGCGCAAAAACAAATAAAAATAACACGACATAGACGGTTCATCGTATAACAACAGCTAATTTTATAATGTCAATTGATACAGATGTAAACAAAGACGTTAATAAATGTGTTCTATGAGCTTTAACTTGATTAAAAAAGTATGTCATATTAACGGTACAAAACGTCTCGGCACATTGTATCTACTGTTCTTAAAGCAACTTGTTTAACGACAAAAAAATGCACTGCACTGCGGACTTTTTGCTAACAAACCCCATCGTGGTGGGTCAGGAATTAATATAGCCTTAGATACAACCATTTCACAAGTTGCTAGCGTACAAGTGAACTTGCGACAGCGCCGGCACCGTGACACCAAGTACAAACCGACCACACCTACCGTGAAAGAGATAATTGCCAAATTCTCTGCACCACTTACTCCAACCGACACTTCGGAAGGCCTTGAGTTCGATAAGTACGTTTGCTCCATTTCACCAATGTACGATTTTTTATGTAAATTTTGCAATAGGAAGTAATAGACTTGCAATAGTATCTCAACATGTACAATTGTCTGTTGTATTCTATCTCTATAGCAATACGTTAAGAAATTCGCTCGCTCTTATTTTTAAAGGATTTCAATTATTATTATTTGAGGCATGCCTTACAGAGTCATATAAACTTACTTCTTTCTTTGAATTTCTACTATCAGTTTTAATTTATGCATGCCGTTCTTCTAACGAGTCCTAAATGTACAGAACTTTACAGCTTTAGCTGGAGTAGATCTGAGTATAATTATTTAATTTTCTAAAAAATCTTAGTTGATATAAGTATCCACTTAATTTCTTAGTTTGATGTAGGTAGTAGGTACCCACTGTTATCATGTCTTACAAATAACCATATTGTTATATGTTTTTATTCATGTGTTATATGTTTTTATCTATTTACTTACCTACTTACTACTTACTATATTAAGCATAGGTTTTAATATAATATATTCTCTCAAAAAACATTTTAAATATGTTGTAGTAACAGAGGTCTAGAATGTTTTAAATTTTCCCCTTTTTATACGCGGTTTTAATTATTTCTCCAACAATTTAAATGCGGCTATCATTGATGTATTTTGGCATGCCTGCTTATGGAAATAATACGCTGAAATTTATGAGGCAAAACTATATTTTTATTAGATAGTATATTATGATGAAGTTAATAGATACCATTATTATGAAAGAATAAACATAATATACTATATTAATCTTGGGTGTATTTTTATTCTATTTTTTTTATTCTCTACAACAGCAATTGTAATGCTAGTTTTTAGAGAATATCTCTCGTGCCAAAATAAATTTCTAATTATAATATTCTAGTTGATTGTTGATAATAGGAGTTTAATTATTAGACCAGCGTCGATAATTTTTGAAACCAAAAAATAAATAAATGTAGGATGAAATCCATTGGAAAAGCAAGAGAATATAACGAAAATGAAAGAAAAATTGTTTACGGGCAATCCGAGGTCGGGAAGTGAATGCTATGGATTTAGGGATAATTTTATGACGTATGATGAAAAGTGGATTCTAAACTGTAGGATGAATCCAGGCCTAACGCCGCAACCAAAAGTAATGGTAACTGAGTGGTGGCTGCTTTATAGTGTAAGTTGTAACTCACTAGAACTGCAGATCCATGAAGAACAACCGTTGAGGCTTTACAAATAAAGGTATAAGGTTATACCTGAGAATAAAAAAATAATACGCATAATATTTACAAATAGACAATTTGCTTATTTAGGTTTATTCGGACGTATATCACGTTTTCCGTGTTTATTGGTAAGGCTGCTTGACATTCGAAAAACTTGAGAACTCCAGATTATCATTGTATTGTTAGCGATATAATTAACACTGCATATTCATGGCTTATTCTCAGGTATAACTTTATACCAAGTTATATTGGGGGCGATCGAGTGAAACGATTGCGAACTTCGCCCCGACTTGTCTACCGATTTTCACCATTACATACATTTAGAAACCCTCAGAGATTCACCATACTTGCTAGAAGCTGGCCCCCAACCAAGTTTACAATAACCAAGCTTCTTTATCTAGCAACCCGTAACTTAAACCGCTTAATGGTACCTCGACTATTGTAAACACAAGTGGATATAGAGCCTCAAGTGGCCGGTGCCGGGTTTGGCGCCCAAACAGCTCAGGAGGTGGCTTCTACGGTCGCGCGGGACATTTTAGCATATCAGAGGTATATTAACTATTATCAAAATCATATCCTATGTACATTGCTACATAATATGAAAAAGTCCCGGAGCTCCCGGACTATAATTATTTATGTCTTATGTAATATATTATAGTTCTTCAAGTAATCCTTAACAGGTAGATCTATCAATAAATAAATTATAGAGCGTCATTCATCAGCATTTATTACAAATACAAATACATAATTAGATCTACATTTCAATATCGTCGCCGAAATCGCAATACATCTTGTTTAACTTCGCCACATCACTGTCCGATAAACCCTTTCTCTGTCCAATTTCAACGCCCTCCTGTAATAAAATACATCTTCAAAATAATTAATTAGTATTATAGTAGTATTAAAGTTATTGAGTCTTTTTGTAACGTTACCGTTCTATGTGTGTACTTATGAACGTAAAGCAAAAATAACTCCAAAACATACCTTTTATATTTTAAATATGATGAAGTTGAAACTACTTTGAATACAAATCTGTGTATTATGGTTACCTGTGTGTGAACTGAAATCAGTACACACATACTAGCATTCATGTTTATATAACTACACACTATTCTTTACAGAGCGAAATTTATCGACTAACTTCACGCTGACAAAAAATTCTGTCGTTGTGCTCGCGTTTCGTAAAAAGTAATTGCGTGCGAACAAAGTACACATGTCAGAAGTGAAACCTGCATTGTGCATACACCTCTAAACTGAATATGAAGTCCTGGTACGTGTTGCTAGGATTTCAACCGCTATGTATAAATTACTATCACTACTACTATGTTCTCCTGGTGGCTATGTAGTAATACGTCGTGCGCATGGCGTCAGAATATATTAAGGTATACTCACGTCATATATAAGACAATCTCTTCTTCAACTATGATCGCCTGGTACCAATACACTGTATATAACTGGCTTCCTATAAGCCGCCATAAAAAGTTTAGCTTATTGAAGGTTGAATCTAATAAATAACAATCCAATTACCTGTAAAGGCACAATAGTTTTGTTTTTGTTAATAGAGAAAGCGGTGTCAGGATAATGCATAACACTGCCGTAGTCGTAACGAACTCCGAAGTCAGTCACCGTGTCGTTCGTATATTTTTTGAAGTTGTGTTTGTGATCTGAATAATAAAAAAAAACATTTCATTAATTTACGTCATCAATTATGGTAACTGCAGCGATTGATAATTTATCATACCTATAGCTGAATAAAAAGTACCGAAAACTCTGAATCAAATTATTCAATATTTTTATGAGATCAAAATATATCGACACTGTTGCAGTTGCATGGTTTGAGGATTGGCTCTTGGGAGTTCAATGAATTTTAGCCCTTCAATGAGGATATGCATATATAGGATATATATATATTTTTTATTAGAAATTAATTTAAGGCAATTTACAATTTCACTGTGAATAAATACAGATTTAACAACAATCAAACGAGATTGAATTTAATTTTCTTTGTGCTAAGCACTAGGTACTGCGTAAGCGATTCTATAAAAAACAATGATCTCAATTGCGTACACTTTTTGCCCTCTGAATTAAGTAGGTATTGCAAGAGTTATATTGAATCTAGTTTTTATTGTTTCCAAGGTCAAAAGTACGTTAAGTTAACTAGGTAAAGGTAATGAAACCGAAAGATGTTTACAAAAAGTGCTTGCACTGTTTGTTTCGCGTTTAATCGAGTATGACACAAGTAGACAGCTACCCACGAAACATCCGTTATATATAGGATTCCGAATTTTTACAAGTGGATTGCAACCTTCCTCACTGCACACAGGCAGCAATTTGAACGCTTGTCACTCAAACTATAAGCCCGTAGACGCCGATGTTCTCCAAGTATGTGTGCTATATCCAACCCTGTGTCGTCTGCATATCAATAATATGTGTGATGTGGCATCATGCATTGGTATCCCAACTGTAGAACTGTAGGTACCGTATACAGCGGTCATGCAAATCTTCCTGGAGAATCGTTCACCAGTGCCTCAATATGGAGTATCTATCACTAGAGAAGGCCGTAGCATTAAATGAACCTTGTTTAATTTAACCCCCAAGAGACTTGATTCTGCGCGCCAAGGGGCTTACGTCGAAGCTGTTGGCTTCGACATAAGCCCCCATTGGTTTGACTTCATGAATTTGCTCCAAAACTCCTAGTGTTTTCGTTTTGTTTATAGATCCTAGATCCATTTATAACCTAATAAATATGTAATTACTTTCAGAAATATTCTCCCACAGGATAGCGACGTATTCATCTCTGTTGTAAGAGCTCTGCATGTGATAGAATCCCAGAGTGTGCAACATTTCGTGCACAACCGTGCCGTGTCTGAAGCAGCCTTTAGCCAGATTGAGTACTTGCTTTATATTGTCGCCGTCATCTGACATACTGTAGCCAACGTTTGAGAAGCACCCAGAGCTCGTACCCTGAGTGAAATATGACTATTTAGAACTTCTTCATCCATTAGTCTACGATTTATTTATATCTATACATAATCAAATCCATAGACTTAGAATATATATAGACAGGACAGCCTCATAAAGCGTGACAAATTTAATATACAAAGTATTAAAGAGCTAATTCCAAGTGTTGTTGCATTTTTATGACATGTCAACTTTTTTTTTTTTATGAAAATAAGGGACAAGACGAGCAGGACGTTCAGCTGATGGTAATTGATACGCCCTGCCCATTACAATGCAGTGCCGCTCAGGATTCTTGAAACCCCCAAAAATTCTGAGCGGCACTACAACTGCGCTCGTCACCTTGAGACAAGATGTTAAGTCTCATTTGCCCAGTAATTTCACTAGCTACGGCGCCCTTCAGACCGGAACACAGTAATGCTTACACATTACTGCTTCACGGCAGAAATAGGCGCCGTTGTGGTACCCATAATCTAGCCGGCATCCTGTGCAAAGGAGCCTCCCACTGGTACTCCTCCAACTTAAATCGGTCACATTAAAGTACAGATTCGCAGATATATAGTTAGAGAGATTAGAGATGATCTTATCTCTCGTCGCTTTGTTTGTTTGTAAATAATGGTTGGATTATGTTGACGACTGAATTGGATTTAATACACGGGTGTTAAGTTTTTAATAAAAGGTGGGCCATCTGCCAGCATCGGCGTCGTCAAGCCAATGTGGATAAACAAAACTTTGCTACTACAAAAAAAGAAGGCGCTAAAGTTCAACTTTATATTTTTTCTAACTATGCTTCATTTTGTCTTATTTATTTTATGTAGCTATTAATAATACTTTGTACTGTAAAATTCACGTTATTCAGCGTCAACATGTTAGTATATAACTATGTTAAGGTTTAAGTACTTCAATCGGGTTTATAATTTTATAGGTCTCCTAATGTGTCAGTCAGTCAGTGAGTGGTATTTTGTTAAATATTAATTGTCGTAGAATCATCTCAGAATATTCTTGGTAATGTTCATAAGCACATTAAGGAATTTGCGACAATCATAATGTTAACACGAGGAACATACATAAACTTGTTATGCCTACTACTCGGTTAGAGTTAGTAAGACTTTAATAAGGGCGACGTATATGTTTTTACGACATGATCCCAGAAAATGTTACCAAATCCAAAAGAAATATTTAAAAACGTGTGTGTGGTAAAGGTTATTGTAACATATGTGATTTTCTTAATGATACCGCACACTGGGAATGGATCCAAAGCCCGAATTATAAATTTTATTGTACGATGCATAATATATTGTAACTAAATTAAGAAAAAAACCCGTTTAAAAAAAGTTAAAAACCCGTTAAAAAAAAGAAAAAAGTTTCTTGCGCCCGTATTTCTCACTGTCTGCGTTATACTATTTCGAATGCGTAGTAATTTTGACGTTCAGTAAATGATCATATTTTGAATAAAAATATTTGGATTTGTCAATATGCAAACCGTTTTATTCTTGATCACTTTATCCTCTTATTATCTTATTGGACTTTATTATTATTATATTTCATTCTACTTCTTCATACTTCACCTGTATTATAACTGCATACTCATCTCCATCTCGCGGCCGGAACGTGATGCACGACTTGTTAGCGATATCGGCCATTCCCTCCTCTATCATCCTCACCTCCTCCTCATCTAAGGTTATTATCTCACATTACATTGACACTATCGCATCTATTGTTGACTCATATAGAGAATTGAACATAGTTTGTTAGATGCACACTTAATGACGTTTTGTTATACGTTATCGGCCTTTCAAATAAACTTGATACAAAGTTATACCTGACAACAAAGCAAGAATATGCAAAATTTTGACTATATCGCTGACTACACTGACATTATAATGATAATTCTAAAGTTTTCCAAATGTAAATCAGCCATGTAAATAAACGCGGGAAACGTGATACGTCCAAATAAATCAACCATAGACAAAATGTCTATTTGAAAACATTTTACATATTCTTGGTTTATACTCAGTTATAATTTTATGCCACTTTAATATGTTACGTTATATGTTATCTATAACATATAACGTAACAAAGTAAAAACTGTATATATAATATTTTTTTGGGGTTGTTTTCCCGCACCGTTCTTAATTAAATATTTGTTCTCTTAATTGTCTCTTATATTCGTCTTGGTGCGTTTTTTTACTATAAATTATTTATATGAGGCATCAACAGATGAGTACTTATCACCTGATACAGGAGATCACCTCAGCATTAATAAATAAATATAATTCAATTATTATTAAAATTGATAAATATACTTGTTAATTATAGGCACTTGTAAAATTAAATGATGATTTTAGGTCTTGGTGGGGGGCTAGATATAGAGCTAGTAGGAATATGTATTTAAATTCATAAATTAATATTTCGACGATTTTATTTTTCAAAAAGTTTTGACGACACACTGCTATGTTTATTTATGTATCCCATGTTTCCATGTGTCTGTTTTTCACCTTTTATGTGATTTGAGATTAGAAAGAAACATATTTATTAATTCCACGAAAAATATGTTTCATTTTTTAGAGTCGTATCGTTATAATTGAGGACACAACCTCTACCCACTTTAATTCCTTTTACTCCTAACTCTTGCCAAACTATTCCTGGTTTTCCATCATTCCGCCTGGAACATATCCAATGAATGCATTCTGAGGATTTAATTATTTGTTTTATATGTTGTTCTAACTATCGCCAAAAGATGTACATTGATTGAACATAAGCGAATCACGTAGTTTATTTATTGTGACAATGTTTTAATACTATTACTTATATTAATTTTGTATAAAAACTGATAGTACCGAAATCACAATAGGTATCTTAATGTAAAAAAAGTTTTAAGTATATATAAAATTCTCGTATCCCGGTGTTTGTAACCAAACTTATTTCGGAACTAAACTAAACGGATTTCTATGAAATTTTGTGTGAAATATCGGTTAGGTCTGAGAATCGGCCAACATGTATTTTTCATACCCCTTAATGATAAGGGTGACCTGCCCGTGAATAACTTTTTTGACAATTTATTTTATTTTTATTTTATTATGATTCAGCATTAAAAAACATATACAACTTCAATTTTTCACCCGTCTACGATCAACACCTGTTTTTGTATCGCGATTTTAATATTATTCATTAGTTACAATATGTCTTGAACTGTTAGTATTATTAGTCAAATATATTTATAAACCTAGAGCTAACTGTATCCAGTGTCTCTAGAATGAATCATTTTTAGGCCGCTGTTACTACGTACAGTTTTCACAGTAAAGTTAAAAAATGTTAAAGTTACTCTTGCTTATAAAGCAGTTCTAGCTGAAATCACCAGATTTATGAAGCAAGTCATTGAGTCCTTGCGCACAAACAGACTGATAAAATTTTAATTTATCAACTGATGGCAGTCTTTAAAAAGTTCTTTCCAAAAACAACTATTTTTGTCCACAACTTTCAACATATTAAAGTGAGAACGCTGTCTAAGTGGAAGAGTTAAAAAACTGATTTTAAGATGATCATTTGCTTAGATTGGAGATGAGAAAAAAGTATTGTGGTTGCCTACTACTCTGTGAAGTCCAGGTGTGGTCAGTACTTTGTTGGGCGACGAATATGCTTTTACAACATTATCCCAGAAAATTTACAAAACATTTTTTTTATATAATTGGGGGCAAACGAGTAAGACATCCACGGGATTGGGAGTGGTGAGCCAACCCATGGACAGCCGCAACACCAGGGGTCAATAGATAGGTTGCCGGCCGTTGAGGTGGGTATATGGTTATTCTTTGAAGGTCCCTAAGTCGTAAAAGTTCGGGAAAACAATTGCCGGTAATTGATTCCACAGAATGGCTTTGCGTGGCAAGAAATTTCTTGTAAACCGCACGGCTGTGGAATGCCAGCCGTCACCGTGATGTTATGTAGAATGTTGATGTAATGTCCTGTGGTGGAATTCGGATTTGTTAAGAAATTCAAACGAATGTTAAAATACATTTATGTGGCAAAAGTTACTCTAACGTAAATGACTCCCTTTATGATACGAAAAAATTAGATATTTTTACGAATGGGTGATAGATTTTAACATTTAATAAGTGATATACCTACCCACTTAAATAAGAATATTTAAATTAGAATATCAATAAATAATATTGAATACGTACTAAAATCATCAGCCACAATATAATAAATGACTGTCTTATTGGGCCACCGTGTTGCTTCATCCACTAATCCATTTCGCGCTGAAAATATCGCCTCCCTTTGAGCCGGTGTCAACAACAGGTCACCTTCAAAGTGGTCACCTAATTCCGCTTCCACACTTGAAACTTTAAGAGTATCTTAAGTTAAATTACAAATAAGACAACATATTTTATATAATTAAAAATTTAAACTACCTTCATTGTCATCTAATTCAACATCAATTGGTGCACTTTGACAGACAATCAAATAAGTTAGAAAGAACAATATCACACTCATAGTGAAGCTCTATGTAAAATAGTTTCGCGAGAATTTCCACCGTATTTAAATACACTCACAATATCTTGATAATATGATAATTAGATACAGTCCCAACGATTCATCTACTTGTACTTGCACTTAACATATCTTATAGTCAAGTGTAAGACCTTGTCGCAACCACCAGGGATCCCATTAGTACAAATATACTGATAAATAGCTTACCAGTCAATGGCTTTTGTTATCACATTGCCTTCGAAGGCAATGCATTTCTTTGTTCACTGCATCATTTTATGTCAATCATTTATTTCCACATTTAGATAATTTTCTCAACCACTTGGAGTACAAAGAAATAAAACACAATTGATGATATTGTAAATAACGTGCTATATTTATATTACAAAATAATTACAAAAATGTTGACACACAAAAATTAACTGTACACGCATGCAACTCAATTATGTAATAAATGAATCTTGTTGTTCATTAAATCTAAATAAATATAATACAGACTATTATGTAATTCATTTATAGAAATCATAGTAAAATTATCAAAAAAAAAAACAGAATCGATAAAACGAAAAATATAATAAATCCATTTGCTACATTATGGCATTCATTTAACATAATACTGTGCTAATACAACAAACGATGTACGCTTCACTTAACTAATTACAAAACATTAGTATCATAAAATAAAGTTAATATTTTTAAATATTCACCGACATTGACTCGCATTAAACACCCGGTCCCGGAGCGCGAACAATATCGGATATTGACCTATTACTACTCGTCTCTCTCACTCGCGATACATATGTCTCGCTCACTCGAGGTGCTAAGGTCAATGACCGAGATTTTTTCGACTCCGCGACCGAGTTGCAAAAGAACGGGCCCTTAACTGCAACAGTACAGAGGTGACAACTTTAACATATACAGTATCCTTAGGTCACAACATCCACTATTATGAGTAAATTAATTTAGGCAGTCTTTTCATTAACCAACACCAAACGTTACTGAACCCCACGACACATAAATAAATTCAATACAATATACCATACAACAAAATGGTAACACACCTACCAACTTAACTGTCTCAAAATGATTTATACAAATTACAATATCATGACAAACACGTGTAAAAGCTGTAAACCCATCTAAATATTGGTCTAATCATTATTGCGCGGGACCCGGGTCCCAATCCGTCGTTACGCCCTACGCTTCGTTGCAAGTTATATATAATACTACGTCACACGGTACTCCGTAAATATCAATACAGAAACGTGTTGTAAAATAACACAACGAAGGCATTGAAATTTTTCGATTAAACATTTTCATGTAGAACTTCTACATACTACTAAACTACGGCTTAGTTTAAAATTCATTTGTTACACTAGGCAACTTTGATACAAAATTTACATTGCGTATTGAAGCGTTGTGTTACGTTACAAGAACGGATTGTCAAGCCAAGCGGCACCTTATAATAAGCAGTTTCCATGTATCATCGCTCGAGGCGATTCTCTTCCGGTGAAATAATAATAGGCGGTGGATTTTTTTTACGATAATACGGGACGAGACGAGCAGGACGTTAAGCTGATGGTAATTGATACAAGATTCTTGAAAAGCCCAAAAATTCTGAGTGGCACTACAATAGCATTCGTCACCTTAAGACCATAAGATGTCTCATTTGCCCAGTAATTTCACTAGTGGATTCTGACTTACAATACCTGATTTTGAATATTTCTAATAAGCATTTCATCCTCATTTGAAGAAAAAAATTATGAATTGGGGCAATATTCGGTCATTATAACGTGCCGCTAGGGTTATATTTTGTACGCGATAGCAACAACCTACCTACAGTTTCAACAATGAACTCTACGCCTTGCTCCGTTGATAAAATGGGGTTTATTTATATACTTACCGCTAATATTAGTCTACATATAATTTCCTACGAGTAGAGGACGCCAACAAAGTTGACAGCGAACGGCTCGGGCGCCTATCACATCCGTCGTGTAGTAAAGTGCGTAAAGTATCAAAATTATTGCTAACACGTCGTGTCGTAGTCTCGACACTGTTAAGGCAATCGAACAGTGCTGATAGCTAACTGTGAACCTATTGTTTACATGTCTATTTAATTCATTGTTACTAAGCACATCAGTTACCACACAGCCCAAAAGAATTGAATCGGAATTGAATCGAATTCGAATCGATTCTTGTTAACACGTTGAGATTATAGCTCTGCGCATGTGTCACAAAAAATTTCCCACTAACAGCTAATATAAAAACTGAAATTGGTTTATGTGACAGTTTTAACAAAAAAGATGCCATAATAAGGATTTTTATAATTTATACGTTTAACCACCGACGTACAATAAACAACTAGACTCACAATCACGCTCATTGTCTGAAGCAAAACTTTGTGTACGCGTCTATTAGGATGAGTTTTCATTCAGTTGTGTTTTGACCGCGCTTTGAGTACAACGCCACGCAATGACAGTGTTCAGTGAAAAAATGTCCAAACAACAGCATATACAATCTTAACAAGAATAAATTAACAAAATCATGCAACTAACTTGACGTTTTTACATTTCAATTGCTAAAACAGAATACATCAGACGACTCTTTCGCACCATACTCAATGAGCTTCTTATATATTTTGAACATGCCACGAAATAAGGTGTTAATTTGAATGAATGTTTTAGTGTTATCTGTATAAGTTAATGCATACGTATATGCAACGCCGCTCGGACATTTTTTAACAGGCGATTGGGAGTCTAGCTGTTATCGTCATAGTCAGTTATCTGTCAATCACTGACTGTAAAAGCTTCGGTGAACATTTTAGTGCCCCTTTTTTGTTAAAATGAAAACATTAACCCCCTTATTCATAATAGTCTGCTAACTTAAAGAATTGCTAATTCTCACTCTGTCTTCTTCTATTGACCTAAGTCTGAATGAGAAAAAATACTCCTTAGTGGCTGTTTAAAGTTAGCGGACCATTATGAATAAGGGAACTTGCGCAGAAAATCTTTTGTTTGATATTTGAACACACTATTTTATCTATATCTATTATTATAATTATATATAGCAGAACACATATACTGTCTCTGTATATCTGCAGAGGCTGTGTTAAACTGTTGAGTCATCTACCGGTATACTCGCATTACGTGACTAAATATATGTAATCCTTTCGATCACCGAACTCTAATTTCTAGTTTATTATCTCTGCCCTAACAAATTAACCAATCACAAACAAGGTGGTTTTTAAACAACTTTCTATTGGGCTGTGTGTGCTGTGCTCATTATAAATATAAATAAATACATACTAGACTATGAATATTTTTTCTTGAAACTTGAGTATTATTATAGCTTAAAGCATCCGTCGATCATCAAAATATATTTGTATATAAAAAATAATTTACAATCGCATTAAAATTGCATTCAAGTACATAACTTCCTAAACAGTAAAATTGAATCACCAAATCTATAATAGCGTCGGCGTATATAATTGTTAATGTAAAAGATTTTCTAACAATAAAATTATAGTTATTTACGGATACATTAACAATCGTATTTCAAATATATTTTAACTAAGCAATTTTCTAATTCAATACCACACTATTACATTTCAAAAGGTAACTAGATTCACAAGTTTAATACATAATTGAAGATTTCAACCGCAATGTAAATCCGACTTACTGTAGGTGCCATTTGTACAATAATTTAATCGTAATTATTTGGCACGATGACGTAACGAAGAAAACGAAGTTGAAGCCGTCGCAAGTTTAAAAAATAATGCTCACTTTACTAGAAGTATTTGAATTATTCGATATACTCGAACAGATAAAGTTTTCGATAGACGATTCAAATACCTATAAGCTGTTATATAAAGCTGCGTTCATACAGATTAAAACAAGTAGGAATAATCATAGATGCCGCCTAACTATTTAATTTTTACTCTCATGGGGCTTAACTGATGCAAAAAATCGAGATAGAATGGTTAATGCTCACACTATTGCCTATATTTATGGTGAGTAATAAATTTTCTTGACCTATCAATTACAGATTTTGCAGAATTTAACTTTTTGTGGAACACTTTTTTTAGGGTAGATGCCTTGCTGTATGGATAGTTGCCCCAACATGAAAATACTAATTAGGATACTTTAAAGACTCTTTAATTGTGTAAAGAAAAACATAACCAAATTTTATGAGAAATGTTCATGTAGCCAATTCTGACACACAATATACATTGAATTCAATCGTATATAGAGTACTTTTTTTATAGTTTTCAAAACATTCTGATTTCTTTACGACAAAATAAATAAATGAGACGATACTTCATTCATAGGTTGAACGCCAGTACCTAAATCTCGTTTCGTAATGAATAGGCGTTTGGAAATATATGGCATGCGTGCTACACTCTAAGTGGGCGTACCTATTGCCCCATAAGCTGAATTCATCTTTGACTCTGAAAAGTGGTTGAACGGAGCCAATATTTATCAACTCCAATTACCTATATATACGTATAAACATAAATGTTAGGTGTCCTCAGTGAAATTGTTCAAGGAGACATGCTTATGTCCTTATTTTTGTCTCACTACGTCTATTTTATGTTGAAGGATGTATCTGTATTTTTTTCCAAATAAATCAAATAAAACATGTTTATTTTTATTAGCCCACAGATATATCGTTTCCGAATTTTGAAGCCAAAATCACAACTTTTAGTAGGAACGCAGCTTTATATGAACTATACACTACTTTGGTCATAGTCGAACTCGAAGAAGTGTAAAGCTTAACTTTTCAACGCCTAACATTGCATAGAAATAAAGTTAACCGTACCTATTTACCAAATACCTATTTGCAATAAGCTTATAATTTAAATTTTAAAGTCATCTAATTCGATGTTCTCAGATGTCAACATGAGTGAAGACAATCAAACTACACTAATTGGGGTTTGAAGTTTGCGCTTAATTACTAACGTTTTTGCTTATTTTATTACAACAACAATTAAAACAATAATATATACTTCACATGTTCCAACAATATCGTTACCTAGCGCCGTGTTTTTCGATCTAATAAGTATTTATTTTTTATGAAAGTAAAGGACGAGACGTGCAGGACGTTCAGCTGATGGTAATTGATACGCGCTATCCATTACAATGCAGTTCCACTAAGGATTCTTGAAAAACCCAAAATTTCTGAGCGGCACTACAATTGCGCTCGTCACCTTGAGACATAAGATGTTAAGTCTCACTTGCCCAGTAATTTCACTAGCTACGGCGCCCTTCAGACCGAAACACAGTAATGTTTACATATTACTGCTTCACGGCAGAAATAGGCACCATTGCGGTTCCCATAATCTAGCCGGCTTCCTGTGCAAAGGAGCCTCCCACTGGATTTTCTGTATCTAGTTATATTGTATTATGTTTTTATGTCTGGCTACATAGTGTATTGAGTAAAGTTTCTTATTATTTTTTGACGCACACTTTATTTTTAATTTTGTAAGATCTTATGCATATCTGAACATACACATCCAAAGAGATCACGGGCCATTTTCATAATTTTTTGTTTCTTATTATTTAACCGACTTCAAAAAAAGAGGAGGTACTCAATTCGTCGGTATGTTTTTTTTTAGGTTTGTTACCTCAAAACTTTCGACCTATTTTTCCTATAGTTCTTTTTTTAAGGAAGGCTAAAATAATGCTAGTATTTATACTTTGTTTGCCACTGTACCGCGTGTAATCTTGTCATTTGGTCTACGACATTCTCGGAACAGGCGTGAAGGTACATATTATCCGAGAGCCAAAGCCGGAATAATGTATAATGCTAAAATGCCATTTTAGTAATGTGGCCCTGGTAGTTTACATTCATTAGTAGTTACTTTGCTTCAAGTAAGTATTTCAAAGACACACATGATATGTTGATGAATTGTACAAAAATATTGTTTTAAATACTGATACAATTATAACGCGGCCGCGCACGATTTATAACACATTATTATTTTTTTATTTAGAAACAAAATGCCAACGCTTGTTTTAATTCCGATATAGAAAATAAAGAAAATCGTACGGATTTGTTACATTTTGTTAAAATTCTAAAACGCGGCCGCAATAAAGTGGAGGTTACAAAGTGTTTAATACTCTATGGGTGGAAACCAGAGGTTTATTTTATATAATTTCAATTCACTAAAACAAAAATTCTCAAATTAATTTGAATTTATAAGAACCCATTTCTCCTTCACGTATTTCTTTACATCGCAACTTATATGCCTAGTTACAAAAAATATAGTCGAAATCTATTGAAATGTGTAAAAGGTGTGGTGTTATAACACGCACATGAAACAGTAAATCTTATGTGTCAGGTTGACGTGCCACAGCGCGATATAAGAGCTGTATCGCCGTTCACTACGCTTTAAGTCATTTTGAAATACGTTACAGCTGGTCATCTATACAGATTTTTTTTTTGGGTATCTGATTCTATTAAAATAAAAAGTAACTCAAAGTATTACAATAGAATTATTTAAATAGCCAACCAACGCGGACAATATTGCTGCCATTTTGATTACATTTGCCTGTGCGCACGAGCAATGACATCATACCAACAAACAAAAGGGATTCGTTGAAAATTAACATTTGTGAACATAATTTTACGTCGACTTCACTCTGATCAATTATTTGAACATCCCAAAAATAATTGCACATTTTAAAAATTTATTTCTTATTCAAAATAAAATTATCATAAATAATAATCCATTTAAAATAAATTGAATCAAATTTTTCAATCATATGATCTGCAAAATGCGATTTCTTCAAGAGAAATTTAAATATATCCTTATTGTTATAATGATAAAAACACACTTAACTACATACTCCTCTGATAATCACCCGCTTATTAAATGTACACGTTCAAAAAACAGAGTATTATTATTAGAAGACGCCTATAACATCGAATAAACAATTTACGAAAATAGATAGTATCTAGAAGGAAAGATAAAACTGGGCGTAGCAATGTGAAGCAGTCGGAGCTCGTTGTTCGCGGGTTCTCACTCTCTTTCTCTAACTCTCCTATCTCTCCTCTCCCTCGCCCGACCGACCGATCACAGACGAACTAGTTACACTAAACACGCTTAAATAATTAGGCCATCTCAGGACAGATAATCACAATGTTTCAGTTAAAATTACACAATTCCTCGCAAACATATATATTAAACAGTCGTTGTCGAGTTGTTTCAGTACGTAGTTCATCTCTTTGGGTTTTTATAGCGTTATCTGCAACAATAATTATTACTTAAATATAGCAATTGTACAGCAATAATTCATTAATAATAACGATGTACAAATATCAAAACTGCGTTTTGTTCAATAGTGATGATAAAAATAATTTTAACACGAAATTATAGTTAATTAACTGAACGATTACTATGTCAAACAAATCAAAACGTAGGTTAGTTTCCGTAGTTTATAGTATCAGTGACAATTTAAACTGTAGTAGATAGTATCAAGTTGATCTTTATCATGTTTTTTTTTAAATTATCTAAGTACTTTATTCTGTAATATATACCCATATTCGTTTTATAACTCAACGCTAATATAGTCCTCATCCTCAGATAATTCGAACATATCACGCGACGTGGAGAGCATGCCATAGAGAGACTTGTTGTTCAGGGAAGGGTCAACGGCAGTGGGTCAAGAGGATGCCCCTATGCGCTGGACAGACCAGATCAAAGCCCTAACCAACACTCCCCTCAACACATGTGCCAGAGAAGCAACAGCCAGGGATAACTGGCGTGGAATCATTCGTCGTTGGACGTGATCACGACTGCTCCGTCTAGAGCTCACTAACCTCACTAGGTGGCGGCAGCGGTGGCGGTTTGCGCCGCAGGGGGCGTGGCCACCGAGCGCGCTCCGCCCCACACACCGCGCGCCTTGATGGTCTCCGAGATCTGCCACATGGTCTCCTCGCTGAGCACGTCGTCGAACTCGTTGAACATCGCCTGGATGCGCTCGTTCTTCTTTATCTACTAACCTCACTAGGTGGCGGCAGCGGTGGCGGTTTGCGCCACAGGGGGCGTGGCCACCAAGCGCGCTCCGCCCCAAAAACCGCGCGCCTTGATGGTCTCCGAGATCTGCCACATGGTCTCCTCGCTGAGCACGTCGTCGAACTCGTTGAACATCGCCTGGATGCGCTCGTTCTTCTTTATCTACTAACCTCACTAGGTGGCGGCAGCGGTGGCGGTTTGCGCTGCAGGGGGCGTGGCCACCGAGCGCGCTTCGCCCCGCACGCCGCGCGGCTTGATGGTCTCCGAGATCTGCCACATGATCTCCTCGCTGAGCACGTCGTCGAACTCGTTGAACATCGCCTGGATGCGCTCGTTTTTCTTTATATACTAACCTCACTAGGTGGCGGCAGCGGTGGCGGTTTGCGCCGCAGGGGGCGTGGCCACCGAGCGCGCTCCGCCCCGCACGCCGCGCGGCTTGATGGTCTC
Source organism: Leptidea sinapis (assembly GCF_905404315.1). Lineage (NCBI taxonomy): Eukaryota > Metazoa > Arthropoda > Insecta > Lepidoptera > Pieridae > Leptidea > Leptidea sinapis. The sequence continues at coordinate 11,505,041 of NC_066272.1, forward strand.
CGAGATCTGCCACATGGTCTCCTCGCTGAGCACGTCGTCGAACTCGTTGAACATCGCCTGGATGCGCTCGTTCTTCTTTATATACTAACCTCACTAGGTGGCGGCAGCGATGGCGGTTTGCGCCGCAGGGGGCGTGGCCACCAAGCGCGCTCCGCCCCGCACGCCGCGCGGCTTGATGGTCTCCGAGATCTGCCACATGGTCTCCTCGCTGAGCACGTCGTCGAACTCGTTGAACATCGCCTGGATGCGCTCGTTCTTCTTTATATACTAACCTCACTAGGTGGCGGCAGCGGTGGCGGTTTGCGCCGCAGGGGGCGTGGCCACCGAGCGCGCTCCGCCCCGCACGCCGCGCGGCTTGATGGTCTCCGAGATCTGCCACATGGTCTCCTCGCTGAGAACGTCGTCGAACTCGTTGAACATCGCCTGGATGCGCTCGTTCTTTTTTATCTTGTACTGCCTGCAAGGTGATCAAAAATACTAAAAATAAAAAATCAAAAAACAAAATTTTATGAACCATGCGAGACTCGAACCCACGACCTCTCGCAATCCGTGCGAGTGCTCTTCCAACTGAGCTAAAGGTTCGAGTGACGTTTATCATAAAATCTTGTATGCTTTGTTCAACTCTCAGGTTGTGGCTTCATCTATACAACAATACTATATTACACCAAGGAGTATGTAAGCGACTACTATGGATACAGTTATATTAAAAAAAGTTTAGTTATATATTACCTCATGGAATTCACGCTCTTCATTACGAATTAATACTAAAATAAATACTATGCCTATGGCATTGTTTGCAGGAAACTTTAATAATTTTCTATTATCATTTCAACTACATATATATTCACAAATATCAATGCGGTAATAAATAAAGGTGGAGAATGACTTGTAATATTTTGGTATAATGTACCGAGTTTTTGTAACACAAACCAAAGATTGACTTGTAACGTTAGTAGTTTGTATATTGTGAGCGCCGCGTGCTCCACTCAACTGTCGGTTTTTTAACGAATCCCTGTGAGTGTTATATGACAAGTCAGTCAATGCACGTCGCATCGTCGCGAGAGCAAGTAGCAAGCGCAATCCATCTCGTTTCCCACTTACGACGTTCAATAAGTAAAATGCAGTGAAACACCGAAAAATCCTGTTCGTTACGAAGAAAAACCCAATTTTATACAATTCTACTCATGTAATTAATCATCTCTACGTCTGTATTTGGAATTATGAGGAAAAATGGATCACACTTGAGCCAAAAGCTCGAATGATACATTACAAACAAACGTAACAAATCAATCTGTGACACCGAATTAGCCTCAAATGATAGATACATTACAAACAAACGGTACAAATTAGTTTAAGTCAGTTTAAGAAAATTTATTGAATAAGGCGTTACTTTGCGGAAATCCATAATTATACAAATTATTTAAGTTTTCTTTAGTGTTAATTCCGCCAATATTTGTCTCTAAAACAATTCGACACGTGTTTCGCCTCTACACGAGGCATCCTCAGGACGTGTTGTCTCGCCAAAATCTGGCACGAGACTCAACGTCTCGACGAGTCTTAGAAAGAAAACTTAAATAATTTGTATAAGTCAGTTTACTTAAGAGTAAGTCAGTTTCCATAATTTTAAGCCAAATGCTTACTTAAACTCTCATAAGTTACTTCATTTGCAACAATTTGGCTTTACTAGGGGACGTTCAACAACGGATGCAGGTGTTGAGCTGATCAAGAATATTTTTTATGCCTGGGAGGAATCGCAGAATGCACTTGGCATCTTCTGTGATTTATCTAAGGCTTTTGATTGTGTTCAACATTCAACGCTGGTCAGGAAGCTATACCACTATGGCATAAAAGGAATTGCACTCCATCTTCTGACTTCATATCTAAACAATAGAATTCAGAGGGTCGACGTGAATGGCAGGAGATCTCCTGGGACTCCTCTCAGTATGGGGGTACCACAAGGGTCTATTCTTGGACCGTTCCTCTTCCTTATCTATATAAATGATCTTCCTAATCTTATAGAGAAAAAACATAAGGTAGTATTGTTTGCGGATGACACTTCACTGATTTTCAAAGTGAAAAGAAACCAAGCTATGTATGACGAAGTGAACAATATTGTATCTGACCTCGTGTACTGGTTTAGCGCTAATAACCTATTGTTAAATAGCAAGAAAACTAAATAGCTTAAATTTACCGTACCAAATGTCAAATATGTAAATGCAAATGTATTGTTAAACGGAGAGGTGATAGGACCGGTGGAATCTGCTACATTTCTTGGCATAACTCTAGATTCCAAATTAAAATGGGGCCCCGAAGTTATGTTTTTTTAACAAGTGTAATTTAATTTTGGAAACTGATTTCCAAAGAAAAGTTTGCGTTACATTTCGAAATGTATAGACTGATTATAAAATAAAAACAAGGTTTTTTTTTATTGTAATTCCCCCTACATAAATTTTGTTGACAAAAATACAAACAATACCTCGATGAAGAAGCCAGTAGATAGAGAAGTTAAAATTTATTATTAATCGGGACATAAATAGCAAGAAACTCTTCGTTTATGGATTCCCCGAACACATAAACCATCGGTATGATAAACAAAGTCTGTTCGATGACATTGGATACTACATTTACGAGACATATGGGGTGGACATACATGGCTACGTAGAAGATATGTATAGAATAGGAAAATACACACATACCCGTCCAATAGTTGTAGAACTTATCAGCAAAAGGATGGTAAAGCACCTTCTCCAAACATCTCAAAATATTAAATAGCAAGAAAACTAAATTCATTAAATTTACCGTACCACAATTAACTGACATGGATACGGCGCGACTAGTATACTTTAGATATTTCCATAGTATTATGTCCTATGGTATATTGCTATGGGGCCACGCTGCCGATATTAATACAATATTTGTGCTGCAGAAGAGGGCTATTCGCGCTATTTATATCCTAGGTCCTAGAGAATCATTGAGAGCAAAATTCAAAGAAATTACCATCTTGACTGTTGCTTCTCAATATATTCTTGATAATGTAATGTATGTTCATAGGCACATAAGTGAATTTGCCAGAAACTGTCATAACTATAATGTTAACACCAGGAACAGACATAAACTGATGATGCCTACTACTCGACTAAGTCGAGTTAGTAAGTCTTTTGTGGGGCGATGTATATGCTTTTACAACTAAATTCCAGAAAATTTTCAAAACAAAAGTATTACGTTTTCCAAAACAATTAAAGTAACATTTACAAAGTAACATTGTACAATTAAATTAAATTATAAGTTTAATTGTACAATGGCACTTTGTAAATGTTACTTTAATTGTAAAACATATTTTTGTTGAAAAAAAAAAAGCCCGCTGAGTTTGTTGCGCCCATTCTTCTCAGGCCTGAGGCATTCAATTTGGAATGGGTGGTAGTTTTTTTTTTGACTTTCAATAAGTGATTTCACATCCTATTTTGAATAAAAATATTTGAATTTGAATTTGAGTTAAATGCTAAAAAAACCGTCTAAGTATGTATATTAATGCAGTCAAGGTTTGAGATAGCATATCAAACTTACTCTTTGTGGAATCTCTTCATGTTTTCCATAATGTGGTACTGCTGCCATCGCTTAGTGAAGTTTATGCTTCCGTCGGGCAGCAAGTCAGGATTGCCGACGTGCACGAATGTCAGATCTTGAAGGAACAAACCTCTGAAAATGACAAATACAATGTAAGTTATGGTACGAGAACAATGTATAATCAAAATTTGTTACAGATTTAGATGTGACTTTTACGAAGCAGTAACTCAGCAGAAATCTTGATAAGCTCTTGATTCATAGCAATATTTTTCATTTAAATTAGTTTCATATTGTATATAGCCCACTGTGTGACATTTAAAAAGGCCACTATTTTTACTACTGCTTGTTAGATGGAATTTCATGTCATAAAATACGAATACTAAAGGAAATTTATATCTCTATGAATATATACCTATCTAATACATTTATTTTATATATTTAACTATTATTCTCACAAATTTCTGAAATTTTGTCCAGTTGGAGTTACGGGATCCAGGTCTGGGTATTTATTACACATGACCTTTCTTGATATAACTTATTCTTCCTTCACAATATCAATAATGAGTACAATCTGCCTTTTAACTGAGATACTCGTTTTATATCCACATATCGTATTTCCGAAATCTAAATTTGTAAGAATAATAGTTTTTCTGAAATGTTTTGAATGATTATCAAATGAAATTGCTAATTTTATTGCAAACAAATGGCACAACGCAGTCAGACTAATAAATTAATCCTGTGGTATCAAAGAAGCCTCCCACTGGCCGTCCCATCACTATTTTTAATTAATCTAGAATGTTCTGTAGGTTTTTAATGGGAATAGTAAAACGAACGAGCAGGTCACATGGGTGACCACCGCCGACCATGCTGTTTGAAACAGACAAACGCCAGAGGAAACAGTGTCGGCCTTATATATGCTTCTTTTGAAGGTACCCATGTCGGATCAACCTGGAAGCTCCGCGCTATGTTTCTAATTATGAAATTACCTTATTTTATAATTTTATTGTATGTGGAAAAAAGTTTCTTAAAAAACGCGCACTGTGGTAAAGCACCACATAAGCAGATGATGAGGATGACATTTCAATTTATGGTGTGTGGTGAGAAGCGAAAGAAATAGGTTTCTTTGTGACAATAAGGGACGAGACGAGCAAACGTTCAGCTGATGGTTATTGATACGCCCTGCCCATTACAATGAAGTGCCGCTCGTCACCTTGAGACCAAAATGTTAAGTCTCTTTTGCCCAGTAATTTCACTAGCTACGGCGCACTTCAGACCGAAACACAATAATGCTTACACATTACTGCTTCATTCGTAGTACTATAATCTAGCTGGCATCCTGTGCAAAGGAATCTCCCACTGGTAAATGCCCTTGGTCGCCTCTAATGACGCCCGGGCTTATCTATGACCCGGATCTGGGACTTCGTTCTAGTCCAAATGTTGTGATTTTTATTGAGTGTGAATTCTACTAAATTTTGACGAGCCTCGTGCCAGAACCCTTTTGTAGGCGAAACATGTGTCGAATTAATTAAAAACAAAACAAAAATTTAAATTCTAGATTTTTTAAGGATAACTTATATAGTTGGCTAAATGCTTATAATTTTTGTAGTGTTAAGGAATTTATGGAAACGAAATTCTGATATTCATTGAAGTTTATATAATATTATATACATATATTATAAATATTTGCATGCTAGGAATAGTGCTACCAAATTATAATATAGGTTCATTATTATAATATTTTAACACTATTGTATACTATGTTTTTTGCAAATAAATATATATTCTTATTATTAAAAATTGACGTGTGGCACTCGGGGACTGCCGTGGTAAAGCTATTGCATAGCATTTTTTATCAACCATGCAATTATAATAATTTATTTATTTTATTTTGAAACTATAATTATTTATTTATTTTATGTATTAGTATATTTTTTTTGATAAAAATAATTTTAAAAAAGCAAACGGGAAGTGAGTAAAATTTAACTTGCAAGATTTGATTACAGACAGACAACGGGACAGGTGAAATTAATTAAAAATGCTTAGCATAATAATAAAAATTAAAAAAAACGTGATAAAAAAAATAAAGAAATTAAAAAAAATCAAGATGTACCCCAAGCTCGAACCACAAAAAGCATACGTGATAACCGCTGTTCCACGGCAACTTTAATGACCGTGCCGAAATATATACATCTAGTAAGTAAGTGTTAGGTTATTTTCGTTACGGAATTTCTGGATTCGGTTTCCATGCTCAAGGCCCGCGATAGAAGTTATGCAATAGCTTAAGACTTAGTGGAATTAACACTCAATTAATATCATTACATTTGGATAATTATGGATTTCCAAGAAATACCGCCTAATTTAATAAATTTTCGTCCCAATTGTATTTATGCCCGGGGATGCACAGGCAAGGTCAACACTCCCCATAATAAATGAGTACAAGCCAGAAGGTCACCGTACATGTAGGGGATGCAGGGCGGCTGCGTGTCGGCCAGCGCCCGGCGGTAGGCGCTGAAGGACATGGACGAGTCGATGAGCGAGCAGTGGTCGTGCAGCGCGTCCAGCAGCGTGCGAGGCCAGCCCAGGCGGCGGACGGGCGGACAGTCCAGTGCCGACACCAGCGCCAGGTACGAGTTGAAGTTGTTCATCTTGCGCAGCGCCTTCATCACCTTCAGGAACTTGCTGGCGTACCGCTCCCGCTCGCGGGCCTCGTCCTGCAATCATTGGATAGGGAATAAATATCATACAAGAAACAAAAGTTTCATTGAATTTAATATAACATAATTTTGTAATTGAATTATTTAAATATCCTTTTACCATTTGATGTCAAAACGATGTTAAAACTCAAATTAGGTATTTTTACTGGAAAGAAATGTGTTATTTTCGGTTTGTCTTGCACTTTTATCTTATTCCATTAAATGTGTCTTGGGAGTGTTTTCGGAAATAAATGTTTGTTTCTTTCTTCAAGTAAGTCGTGTCGCGGTCACCTGCTCCAGGATGCGCGAGCGCGCCCAGTAGCTCATCTTGTTGAAGTGCTCGGTGAAGCGCGTGAGGTTGGGCGAGCCGTCCTCGGCCTGGTCGCGCGGCCACGCCAGCAGCTCGGCCGTGGTGATCCGCACGAACAGCGCCGCGTCCAGGAGGGTCATCTGCTCGGCCAACTCGCCCGCCTTGAACTCCAGCAGCGTGTCGCGCCGCAGGGACACGCTGCCGTAGCACGCCGACTCGTACCCGTACTTGTTATTCGCCTGCCAGTGAAAAAAATTCAATGTAATCTGTAATGACCTATCACAAATCAGACGTATGATAAATAAGAAGACCCGGGGATGACTATATACGAGTTCTGATCGTATTCAAAACTCAGAAAAGCGTTTTCCCAATGATAAGACTTGGCGAGATCGGTTTTCGCCCCAAAAAACTCCAGTATAATAAATTTCATTATCATGGCCAATTCTAAGATAAATAAACAAAATTTAATTTATTTTAATTTAAATTTAATTTCTCGTAGTTTTAATTAATTTAAAATTTTGAAATGCTATTTTTTTTTAATGTATATTGCTTATTCATTTTGCTAAAATTCTGTTTGTATTCGTTTGTTAATTGTTCTCGATTTGCACCTATAGTTGGGATGTCCCTTAAATAGTTATATCTGTGTTAATTTTTAAGGAATTATATTGGTGTTCACCCTGTTGGAGCAATAAATAAATAAATAAAAATGAGTACAAGAATTCCTTGTTTAACGTAAAACTACCTTAACGTAACTTGAAATTAACTTTAAATTTCTATTTTAAGCATAGACCTATCTCAAAACCTATCACGGTCAATAATAAAAAATGTATACGCATTCAGGAAGACTTCTTTGGTGTACCAAAACAAAAATCTTTAAAAATAAATAATCCTCATGTTATTTTACGTTTGTAAAAAGAACATTATTACAATAAAAAAGGTATTAAATAAAGCCAATAAAAATATTATGATACTGAATAATTACTTAAATAGCTTTTACAAATAGTCAAGTTGACTAATAACACTACAAACTAACGTGTGTCAAAATTGCGTAACAGTTGACGTTGCGCGCGCATTGCAAAAGTTATCTCTGATAATAGTTAATTCGCCAAAACATGTATAACTTCAAAAACGTGTGATTACAATAATAATATGCAAAAGGGCTGTCATTAATTCCTTCGTAAAGTACACTATACAAATAAATAAATATATATTTCTGACTTACGTTTTGGTAATGCAACTGCTTTTGTTTATCAACCAATATTTGCCGTAGCGCTTTGGATATCGGAAGCTCTTCCGCTTCCACGAGCCAATATATGAACTCCATAATTTCTTGCATAAAATTTCTTTCGAGATCCGCAATCCTAAAATGTTCATCAGTATTTATGAATGGAATTTATAATATTAAAATTATATTACGTTATAAATAATTTAATTCTTTTCATTAAATTATAGTCACAAGTCATAAAAAATACTTTATCACCTGAAAGAATTTAAAATGTGAAGTAAATTAAAATAAAGTATTATGTAGTTAAAAAACAGTATGCAAATTTTATTTGTACCCAAATTTATGGACACTGCGGGATTCCAACCCTAGACTCTGGAGATAGACCCAAGAAATTGTTATTTTTAAGTAATTTCTTTCACTACAGGGATTAATAGTTATTTATGCAACTGTTGTGTAAAAAGGGGTATTAAAACACGAATGTGGATTTATCACACGAGGCGAAGCCGAGTGTGATAATAGTATCACATGAGTGTTTTAATACCTAATTATCAACAGTTGCATACAAGACTTTATCTACACTCAGAATCTTTAATAGAGGATTTAAAGCATGGGTGTAGATAAATATACTTATTTATACAAACGTATCAAAATTGATGGACTATAACATATTACGCTTTAGATCCGGAGTCAACTCAGGGATTCTGAGTACGGAATAAATACCATTCATGATTCAGCCCAATCGAAATCTTAACGTCCTAGGAAAACAACTCGCCGGACAATTTTCTGCTGAACTGCATTACTGGCATAGAGCTGACACCGCGGGAATGTCGGGGTGTCTTTCTGACTTTAGTTGAAGAGTCCAGTTAGGTGCAAAAAGGAGCGCTCAGAAGATCGGCTTTCGGTTGTTTTTCGTGTCGGGGCATAATTACCCTTGCGAGGGAAATCACTTAAAAATGACATTATTTTAAGAAAACCTAACTGGGAAAAAATCTAACAGTGTAAAGTTTTAATTTTAAAGTAATATTATATTGAGATTGATAGAACTCACGTGAGATCGGCGATCACCCTGGTGAGCAGACCGAGCGTAGAGCGGAGTTCGTGCGGCCGAGGTCGGAAGTGGTGCGCTCTCCGCACCAACTTCTTGACTAGCTCTCCGGGACTCAGCCACGTGCGGTACGTCGCTAAGAATGCTTCCTGATACGCGAAATCTGTACACCGATAGATGTTTTAGTTGCAGAACCCGTGCGTTGATTTAGGGAGAGGCCGCCATCTTAGTGATGTCAGAGTGACGTCAGACGATTCAAAAATCTCCAATCAAAAGTACTGTTTTTATATTATGACTGCCTGCCGACGTCACTGGAACATTAATATGATAAGGTTCCGCCCCTGTACCAACGCTTAGTATTACGCAGGTTATATCGTAACTTCACTATAAATTATTTGTTCTCTTTTTGTTTCCGCAACCCAATAATAGATACAAAGCATTTGAAGCATGACAGCAAATTGATAGAATTCGATTGTAAAGCTTATTTGGTTAAAATGATACAGCAAGAAAACACAAATGTAACAAACCCAACCAGGAATTTTGACTCAGGCAAGTTTACCACAATAACATAAGATAAAAGAATTCGAATTTCGATTAGACGAAAAAAATCATTATTCAAAAATAACATTTATCTCGACGTTTCACTAACTTTAAAGTTTATTAAGGCCACACTACCCAAAATTATTAATATATATATAACTTTTAATGAATTATTTGAATTTTAAATGTGGTTAATAATATATCTAATATGCCATTGTCGTTCAAAAGCTGTCTAATACCAAACAATATATATATATATATCTTCAGGCTAAGCACAGTGCTTTGGTGCAATATAACTTATTACATGAGGTGCATGCATGCTATGCCAAGTTCAGCAAAAGCCTTAACAAATATTGTAAGCAAGTTTTTGCAAGCGTAATATTGATTAAGTTAACAACCAGCGTGTCCCAGTCAGGCTCAATGACAAATGATTCACTTACACTCGTCCGTTTCTGGAAAGTGAAAGCAGGAAAGTTATTTGGTTAAAGCGATAGTTTACCAACTAATATTGCAATAATTCTTAAAACTATACGATGAACATAATATATATACAGTGTTCCCAAATTAACAATGCGCATACAGATCTTCGCTAATGGGCGTATTCCCGGAAACACCCGAATCATTCAATCGTAAGAGCCCTAAACAATGCACTTGCATTTTGCACCTTGTATAAAAGAAATAGGAGTCAAATCATATGTTCACAATACGAAAACGGGCGGTCGGCTGTCAGTCAGTCGTCTATAAGTCTTGGTGCCGACTGCACGTGTTCAGTTTATGTGGAATTATATAGAGCTCCTATTACACACCCCTCTTGTTATTATTATTGTAATATAATTCTACTAAATTATGCAAAAGTAATGCATTTTACCACACTATATAGATATCGGGAAATACGACCGTTGCCGAAAAGTGGCGAAGATCTGTATGCGCATTATTAATTTGGGAGCACTGTAAAACAATATCTTTACGCTAGGTGATACAATAATTTTGAGTATATATTGACGATCCAAATATGGTTGATATGAAAAGTTGTAAAGACCACATTATAAAATACTAAGACATGCAAAAATGACATCAACAAAACCATCACCAATACTTAAAAAAGGGAATATCAATGTCAAAGGTCAATCGCAAATACCTAATGTTTGAAATATATTGAACTTAAGTTTTAGATGTTATTATTACTCGATGTATAATTATAATGTATTTTTTTCGCATGAAATCAATAATAAACGCTCATTAAAAAAAAATAGAGTATTTTTTTGCGGAAATCAAAAAAATTGTGATTATTATTGAGTGTAAATTCAGCTAAACTTGTCTTTAATCAAATAAAAGTCTTCAGTCTCGTGTCAGATTTTGCCGAGACATCTCCAGAGGATGGCTCGTGTAGAGGCGAAACACGTGTCGAATTGATTAAAGACAAAACTTAGCGGAATTTACACTCAATAAAAATCAGAGCATTTGGACACTTATTATATTAAAATATATGTTAGTGGCTCGACTCTCAAAAATCGCCCCCATTTGTTGATAGTTGGATTTAATCGGATTATTATAAACTAGCCCTTCCAGCTTCGCTGGGCAAATTTTAAAAGGAAATAAATTAAATTTTATTCATCTTATTACAAATACAATAAAAAAAATAAGTAGCCATAAACCATCTAGGATAAATTTCGCATCGAATGGTGGTAGTTTCGTGTCGATACGATCAGTGGTTTAGTCGTGATTGAGCCTCAAACAGTGTAGCGGTGCCCGTACCTTTGGTGGCCTTGGTCGCGAGCACGATGAGCGCGTCGGGGTGTCCGCCGCGCACGTCGGGCCCGTCCTTGGCGGCGCTCTTCAGCAGCAGCCAGCCGCTCACGTCAGTCTGCAGCACGATGTCTTCCGTCTCGCTCACGCCCGAGTTGTTCACTTGGTCCGATTGTCCTGCCTCGTTACTGCACGCACTTCGCTGTAAGTACTCGCTTTGTTAAAACTAGTACATATTTATTATTTATGCTTACAACAATCTTATACGCGACAGAAGTCCTGCAGGAGCTCAGTCACAGAGATGGAGCGAGCGAAGAAGGAAGTGAATAAATGAATTTGCTAGAAAAAGTCATAACCATAATGTTAACCCCTGGAACAAACATAAACTTATAATGCCTACTACTCGGCTAAGTAGAGTTAGTTTATGGGGCGTTGTATATGCTTTTATAACAAGATCCCAGAAAATGTTCAAAACAAATGTATTACGAAATTCAAAAGAATTGTTACAAAACCCTTGTGTGGTAAAGGTTACTATAACATAAATGACTTTCTGACACCTCAGATTGGGAATGGAGCGACCACTCTCAAGCTATTAAATAATACATTTTATTGGACGATTTTACTTTGTAAACATATTTAAAAAAAAAGAAGCCCGCTGAGTTTGTTGGGCTCGTTCTTCTCAGGTCTGAGGCATACTTTTGGTGGTAGTTTTTGACTATCAATAAGTGAGTTATATCCTAGTTTAAATAAAAATACTACAATTTGAAGAGCGTTACTGCGAGCATCCACCTCTAGTAATGTCTATAATCTAGACCGTATGCTGAAGACTGAGCCTGACATACCGGGCGACAATATTGCAAGTGGAAAAATGCGGGGACTTATGCACCTATGTTGTGTATTTTATTGTAACTACACGCGTGTTCAGATGGGGATTAGCTGCCATATTAATGACGGCATAGTGACTTTGTGGTTAATGTTTTAAGCATAACTATTTAACGCGTTTATATTATACAACTCCATCCCTCTTCCAACGTACGAGGGTTTTGTATACTATAAATTAGGTTGTACTAAAATTCAAGGACGATGCGGGAGCCGAACCGACCGAGTGACGCATCGACTGAAACTTCGGTATGCGTTGTACAACTCTCAGGTTGTGTGTGGTGGCTCCATCTACAGATGTACTTACTATCCCGCGTCGTCCATGAATTTTGGTATAAATTGTGTATTTAATCCCAGAAGTAGGGGATATCATTTAAATATCCAACTGTTTACTATAAAATTGTTATCCTTTAGCATAACAATGCGGTGAGTTACCTGCGAGGGTGCGGGCGAGGGCAGCGGCGAGGGTGGCGGGGAGGGAGCGGGCCGTAGCCGGTCCAGCTCATCTTCATCCAGCGGGAACTTGCCGGGAGACGACACACTCACGTATACCTCCTCCCGACTCTGTATTAAATAATAATGTTTAGTATCGTAGAGCGAATCTTTTTTTTTTTATGGAATAGGAGGACAAACGAGCGTACGGGTCACCTGGTGTTAAGTGATCACCGCCGCCCACACTCTCTTGCAACACCAGAGACATCACAAGAGCGTTGCCGGCCTTTAAGGAAGGTGTACGCGCTTTTTTTTGAAGGTACCCATGTCGTATCGTCCCGGAAACATCGCACAAGGAAGCTCATTCCATAGCTTTGTAGTACGTGGAAGAAAGCTCCTTGAAAACCGCACTGTGGAGGACCGCCACACATCCAGATGGTGAGGATGAAATCCTAACTTGTGGCGTGTCGTGCGAAGGTGGAATTCGGCGGCAGGAATCAGGTTGAACAGCTCTCCGGAACACTCCCCGTGATAAATGCGGTAGAAGACACACAATGAAGCGACGTCTCTACGCAACGCCTACTCTTTATTCTACCTATTCTACTCAAACACAAAAACAAAAAGTTCAAATTAACATATTATGCTACAGTTATTTTTTTGCTACATCTGAATGCTGCAGTGAATGAATAGATATTCCACTTTTAAAGCTGCACTTCATCTATATGTTCAGCACAAGATAATTATTAGTAGTGACAGTAGTATATGAGCAGTTGAGTTTTGCAGATAAACTGAAGTAAGTTGTAAGCCACAATAAAAAGAAATGCAGACCAAGTCTAAGCTGCAAAGACAGTTGATATTTGAAAATTATTATTAGCACTGTAACAACAAATAGTAAAAACTAAGTTAACAAATTCCAACTGGATGCAAATACGAATATATTTTTCACATTAATGTTTAAAAAGTACATAGCAAATTTTGGACAATGGTGTGTGTATGATAGGCGAACTCGAATCTGTTTTTTTATCTTGCTTGCGTAATGTTTGGTTAGGTTCGAGACCTAAGATATATACTAAGGCAAATATAGATTGTCCTGGTAAAAACTAGTATACCCTGACAAACACACGGTAAATAATTTAGCAAAGAGTTTGAACGAAATCTAACTAAAATTAATTAACTAATTTATATTCTGGTGTGATATTTGATAAAAATAATTAAGGTATTTGTTTTTATTTATAACAAACCCGACCAAGGGTCACCGTGGCTTATTGTTAGAGCAAAAAATTGGCAATGAGATAAATTTTTGTTAAAAAATTTAATTTTATTAAATCAAACTTTTGTTAACAAATTTAATTTTATAAAATCGGTCAAGTATGTTTAAGTGTTATCTAATATATAAAATTCTCATGTCAACGGCTTGACCGATTCTCATGAAATTTTGAGTGCATATTGGGTAGGTCTGAGAATCGGACAACATCTATTTTTCATCTCCCTAAATGTTAAGGGTGGTCCACGCCAAATTTTTATCTTTTAGTTTTTTTTGACATTTTTTTTTTTTTAATTTTTTGATTATGAGTCAGCATTAAAAAATACACACAACTTCAAATTTTCACCCATCTATGATCAACAGTTACTTTTGTATCGCGAAATTAATATCGGTCATATAACGTTTGCTGGGTCAGCTAGTTATAATATATTGTTTTATAAGTGGTTTGTATTTATAACAATGATTTAACATAAATCAAATTCTTACCGTATTATTTAGAAGTGATTCATCGGCTGAACTATTGTGTGAGGAGGGGCGAGGCGATGACGGCGGAACTAATTCATTACTTGAATTCATCGATATCTGTAAATATTTTTATTAAAACATAATTCTGAATCAAGCTATCTACTTTAATGACGAGATGTGAATAGTCAAGCAAGGCCTGTCTATACACTGTGCCTGATGCAAAGCAGTGTCACTTAAGATTCTTAAAAAACACAAAATTCTAAGGGGAACTCCGAATGACATGAGCTACAAACTAAATCAAAAAGCTGGTGCAAACATTGAGAAGAATCAAAGAGTGAGTGCAACGCATAACATTCCGATAGAAGAAGCACTTGGTAACCATCAAGCTATTATCAAGCTACTGGTATAAGTGGGTATTTTATTATTAATCCATATAATACACAACCAACATCTGCATGTGTATTTATATATTATCATTTGTTTCTGTTTTGATCTCCAATAAAGTAAATCAGCTCTTGGGATACCTAGAGGGGCACCAGCTGATCAGCGACTGCCAGTACGGTTTCCGTCAGGGTCGCTCAGTTGGTGATCTTCTTGCATACCTCACCCATAAATGGGCGCAAGCGGTTGAGTCGAAGGGAGAGGCGTTGGCGGTGAGTTTGGACATAGCGAAGGCCTTCGATCGGGTGTGGCATAAAGCGCTTATAGCGAAACTGCCATCCTATGGGCTTCCCGAGAAGTTGTGCAAATGGGTCACTAGCACATCAACGGTGCATGCTCCGACTTAAAACCCATAAACGCTGGTGTCCCGCAAGGCTGTGTGCATTTCTTCTGCATATCAATGATATGCTGCAAATCAGCAATATTTATTGCTATGCAGACGACAGCACAGGGTATGCTTCCTACACCGCAACCCCAAGAAGACACAAGATTGTGCGTTCACCACTAAAAAGTCTCCCTTTGTCGTATCCCCTCGATTCGAGATCACTCCTCTAACTGCCACAGCCTGTATTGGCATACTTGGCGTCGATATATCGAGCGACGTTCAGTTTCGTGGTCACTTGGAAGAGAAGGCCATACTGACCTCTAAAAAGCTTGGTGTACTCAGTAAGGCGAGACAGTACTTCACTAAAAGCCACCGCCTGCAACTTTATAAGGCGCAAATTCGGCCTCATATGGAGTACTGTTCTCACCTCTTCTTCCATTTGACCGCATCCAACGAAGAGCGGCTCGAATCATCGACGATCAAGTCATCTCCGATCGGCCTGATTCTCTAGCATTGCGTAGAGATGTGGGTTCTCTCTGCATCTTCTACCGCATTTATCACGGAGAGTGCTCAGAGGAGCTGTTCGGGTTGATTCCAGCGGCCGAATTCCACCACCGGACATTACGTGCAAAGTACCATCCGCATTACGTAGACGTCTGACAATCCACAACCGCGCGTTTTGTCCGAAATTTCTTGCCTCCCACAGCCACTTTGTGGAATCAACTACCGGCAGCGGTCTTCCCGAACAGATACGACTTAGGGACCTTCAAGAAATAAGCATACTCCCACCTTAAAGGCCGGCAACGCATTTCTTGACACACCTGTTGTTGCGGATGTCCATGGGCGGTTGCCTCACCTCTCCCCATCCCGTGAGCCTATTGCCCGTTTGCCCCCTCTCATATAAAAAAAAATCCAAGCCAAGATATATTACCTGTTTATTTTTATTCATCTTTGGCGGAAGCGCTGGCGGTTCTATTGGCACAGGACTGTTGCGACTCGATGTCCTCATACTCACACTGTCTTCAGATCCACTAATAAAAATAAATTCAATTAATTTTTGTCTCAAACTCGTTTTACAGCGAAGAAACTAGTCTCGACTACTATTAAATTCCCATTACGCTGACGCAATTAGTATCACTCATGAGAACTTATTTCAAATACGAACTCTTGCTAAAAAGTACAACAGAACATAATTAAGATTTATTTATACAAAGATTAAACAATTTCAATTGCGTTATTTGTGAAGAGTTTAATTTTAGAACAATAAATGCTATCAGCCGTACCGTTTTAGTTTCTTTACAGTGCTATCACGAGGAAGGTTAGTAACAAGATAAGTAATATATAGATATGCACGTTGAACAATAAATAATAAATAAGATAACGCGAAGATAATGACGTTTTATGTTTAAAAATGTGTAATCACGCATTGTTGGTAAACATACTACAAAATATGGTCATGTGGGTGAGTTATGTTATATAATCTTAATAAAATATATAAATCCAGTGTTTGTTTCCAGTGGACGGATTTTAATGTGGATTACTTCATGGAGTGCAGTTTAGTCCAACTTGAGAGATAGGATAGTTTTTATTTCAATTTGGGTCCCATAATTATTTTTATTTTATGTATGTACATATTTTCTATGAGATAATTTAGTGACGCAGGGTTTGACGGTTCTGCTGTGAAACAATTTCATTATAACAACAGGGAGCATATATTAACGAAATAATTTTTGATGTTATGAAATATTATTGACAAATTCATAAAAAGCAATATTTTAATTATCATGTACAGAACAACGTCTGTCCGATCAGCTAGTAATTAATATAATATCCATGTTGTAATTTCACTAAATGAATGAATGTGAATCGATCAACATAAGTGACAACAATAAAGTATCATTGTGGCAATACAATTTATTATGGGATTTACACAAAAGAAAGGAATTACTACTTATGAATTATTAATTAAATTGAATTCCGTTAAAACCTAATACAAGGAGTAGTATGGGTGAGATAATAAAACAAGTAGCAATAAATAAAAGAACTTTATCTACACCCATGCTTTAAATCCTTTATTAAAGATTCTGAAACAGTTAGCTTATTGCCAACATTAAAACACCCAATGTTCTAATAACCATTACATCATCCAAACGAGTGTTGTAATGTTGTACTGAATTTCATAACAACACCCCTATGTTTTTTTTTATCCTTTCATGCGCAAAGAGTTTCACCATACAGCCACATTCTTATTGCTCGATGCGTGGTATCTGTATGAATTTCAAAAAAAGAACATTTCCGTTTACGCGCGCTCCACACTCCCAGAACGTCGCGCGCCGTAAAAAAAAAGTAGGTTATTCGAATCCCCGCCATTTTTCTTCGATATTTTTGAGCGATTCATTTTAAACGCTGCAAAAGAACATTATATTCGAGTGAATTTTAATTATTGCACTACACAAAATGTAAATAACTACTAAAATAAATAAGTGTTTCATTAATACTTACTTAATTTGTATATAATCAGTAATGACTGATATTAGGTTACTACTAGGAATGGTGTTTTAACTTTTAATGTTAGCAGTAAGCTAACTGTTCCATAATCTTTTAGAGGATTCATATTATGGGTGTAGATAGTCTTGTATGCATAAATCCACATTCGTCTTTTAATACCCCTTATTACACAACAGTTGCATAAATAACTATTATGATATTTATCGAAACAGCAATGCTAAAACAAAGAGCAGTGACGCATGACAGCATGTACGTACGTACACGGATGTCTAATAATAAATAAGCCTTAAATTCCGACAGAAATACAGTATTCTGGGACGGGCACAGAACCGCGCATCTCCGAGGACAATCGAGGTAGTAACACCACGGCACCCCACACCACGCTTAATGTGCTCTTCTTCCTCGTACTACAAAGCTGTGGAATGCCTTCCTTCTTCCTAGCTTCCTTGTGCGGTGTTTCCGGGACGATACGACATGGGTACCTTCAAAAAACGCTCCTCTGGTGTTGCTAGAGAATGTGGGCGGCGGTGATCACTTAACACCAAATGACCCGTACGCTCGTTTGTCCTCCTTTTCCATAAAATCAAATTTGAATAATAAACTCAAGCTTAAACTTGAATTTGAAACGTCACCACGTATCGGGCACGAATGTCTGTTTAGATACTGCATGCTGCGAGTGGATTTAAAATGTTAAAATAAATATTTACCTGAGGGGCGGGGTACTTAAATGTTGTACTGTCACAGACGAAGCCAACGACCGCTGTACTTGTTGGTAACCGACGCTTATGCTGCTAGCGCTGGTGTGTTGGGCGCTGTAACGCAATAGTATAAAGTATATTAAACTTTTGACCAAAATTTATGAACAATGCAGGACTCGAACCTGCGATCTCTCCGGTTCGGTCCGAGCATCTCAAGTCAATTTTCTAATTTGCAATTATTGGGGTCCTGTAGATTGAGCCACAACCTGAGAGGTGAACAAGAAATACCAGGATTTACGAACCATACGTCACTGAACGGTTGGCTCAGTGGAAGTGCGCTCGGTCAGAACCCGAGAGGGTCGAGATCAAGACCCGCATTGTTCATAAATTTTGCTCACAAATTTAATTTAATTATTCTCAGTAGTGAGCGATATAACTTTAAAAATAACAAATTGTTAAGAATTAAGCATTCATATTACAACATAGTACAGCTTACAATGTGTGTAAGCCATCTAATGTAAGAGATTGTTCAATCTTCAAACTACACATAAAATAGGACTTTCTATTAATTTAATAGAAATATAAAAGTGCTTAGGGATAGTCTTCAAAAAGCTTTGTTGACGATACCAGTATTCAGTTTTTAGATCAATACATACGCCGGAGTATGTCTTATAGTTCTGCCATTTGTGGCGTAAGTCTATAATACTTTGTATGAAAGACACTCATCAAAAATATAAAGAAATAGAAAATGAAGGTGTGATGTGAAATAGGTGAAGAAACTGGTCAGAAAAGGTTCCGTACCATTTTATAAGAATAAACACTATATACCTTTAACTACTTCCGTAAAAAAAACATTTTATATGTGTCCGTTAAGGAAAGCGCCATCTAGTTTTTTATTATTAAAACGGCTATAGTAGGTTGTAGTAGTAGTAGCAGTATAATACAACATATTGTATTTTCTCTGATTAACGCAAGTGTTACAGATTTAAATAAAACACTTTTTAAAGGATTAATAAGCGTGTAATTGTAACTGTGTTTTTACATTAGATTTTGCGTAAATGTTACATTTTTATTATCATTTTAGTTAACCCGACGTTTCAAGACATTTTCTGATCACGTTTACACACGTTTTAATCATTTAAAAAAGTGTTTTATTTAAATACAAAATAAATCAAAATTCAAATGTCTTATTATATTGTGGTGATAAACTGTCGGACAGGTTCGAATCTCTAAACGATCTATAAAGCCTATTACAGATGACACACTAATTGTGCTATCGAGTCTGCGGCACACAAAAAAAAATGCATTGCGCTCAAAATGTCTTTGGCAGATATTACACAGACTCAACGCACACGACGTACAATTTGTCGTCAGAACTGTAGGGATGTACACACAATGGAAGTACAGTGATTGTGGTGTATTACTTCTTACTTGATATATAAACAAGAAGAAATAGCAAATTTTGGGTTCATCATATTCTTTCAGAACGATTATTAAAGGCACCGTTACATATAAAACATTCAGTTCTAAAACTATATTCAAATAAATTTGCACACTTCATCCCACAATTTTCTTTTAAAATTTCTGTCATGGTACTCTGCCAAAGATATATCATATCTAATCTATATAATCTTTATAGAACTTGCTAGTTTACGTAAAATAATTAAATGTTTAACTTAAATTTCGTCATAATGTAATTTCTGTTGTGTCCACTTATTATTTTATACTGTATTTGGTGAATGATGTGTACAATTTTAATTGGATCTCAGGATCATAAAAATATGCTGTAATTGTTATTAGATGATAGTTTTATCTTGTTATCTGTTATTGTACCTACTTGTAAATAAATAAATAAATATAGTGCTTTCTATTTCTTGCATCAAAATCGATACATCGATGTCTAGCGCCATGACACACGTCAATCACTAGCAAGTACAAACTTCGCGCGACGTATGCGGTACTGCATATAATTCTATATGTTTTATTATAACAGACTAAAAAGTGCACCACGGATAGTCTCTCCGTCTGCGATAGGCCTAAACTAATAATATGAAATAAGCAAATTGATACCTGGATAAGTTATCGGTGTGTATTGAATGTCGGATCATGTCGAGCGGCGCGTCGGCGCTGATCGGCGGGTGCATGCTGATGGTGTGACTGCAGTTCCCGAACATCTCCATGTAAGCCATTACTATAATCATTCATACATTAATCACCGTATCACTATCTGGCAATATTTATAATGAAATAATGCGTATTGTTGCTATACAGAGCTAGAATATTAAGCGGTAAATGAATGAACGTGAAAACTACCGACTCTTCTCTACACAGTGGTAACAATTAATATACTAATTATTAGAAGTACGAGAAAATTTCGGTAATCAAGCGTATATTAATGTTCCGAAATCCGATAAAAGCTGTAGTTAACGGAAAACAAAGCCCAATGGTGACGCAAGCCCGGAGTGTTGATTCATGAAAGCTAAAAGCACGGAGAGTCTCCAACATGTCGTCTGTCTGGAGTGGATCTGACATATGGATAAATCTATTTTAGTGCAGAATATAGCTGGACCACAATCATTTATTTGAACGAAATATTTATATTCAGTTTGGATTACACACTATAACACAACAATTGCGCACTCGATTAAGTCAAAAAATATTTCAATAAAAAATTCGTTATTTTTAAAGTGATAAACCTCACTTCTGGGATAAATTGAATTAAATTTGTAACCAAAATTTATGAACGATGCGGGACTCGAGCCCGCGACCTCTCGCGTTCCTTGCGAGCGCTCTTCCACTGAGCCAACTGTTCGAGTGACGTATCGTTCGCAAATCTTGGTATGCTTTGTTCAACTCTCAGGTTGTGGCTCCATCTACAGGATCTACTTTATAGTTGATAACCTGCTCAACCCCAATAATTGCATATTAGGAAATTGACTTGAGTGAGATGTCGCTCTTTCAAACAATTTGATACAAATTTAATTTAGTTGTTTTAATAGTAAAAAAATCGACACGAGTGATAGGGTTCACTTAATAGTGATGCGCTGCCGGTCGCCTTAAATTGTCATGTTTTATATGTTCTATATTTAAAAATGTTCGCAGTCCCGTGATAAATTATGTACAGTAGCTAACTCTCAGCATGCAGAGATCCACTCACCACTATACGCGACGCTTTGAAACACTGCATCGCCGCACCGACATAACAGACAAACATGCTATTAAAATCCCCAACAGTTAATAATAAAACGATCACCCTTATTACCCACAATGCTATGTTCAGTATTCTAAAAGTTACTTTAATCTATTGTTAATAAGTATTCTATTTACCTACAAACAGTAAACCGTTTTCGGGGTAAAAAAGATTGTAAAAATATAATTTGACAGTTACCACCGATAGATTACAGATTTACCCTCATTTATTTTGCTCGGAACGGAAATGTAACAGATGACACTTTACTTTAAATTACCACATTATATTCTTTCTTTTTATACTTTTTTTTTTTTAATTGGGACAGTATAGGGAAACCCGAAACCATCGTGTGTACAGGAAAATGGGCATGCTTATTTAAACCTAAAAATTAATAAAATTGATTGCTTTATAATTTTTTCTTATAATATCAATTGACTCAGTTGCATGTGATGATCAAAAGACAACAGAAGTTGGTTAAATTTAACAAAATCTTGTTTCATACATTATGACTCTACTATTATGTATTTCTAATAATTTTACGATAGTACATATTAAATGAAAGTAAAAATCATTTGGAACTTTTAAATTAGATTTAAAAAAAATATACATTTCAAAGTTGACCAAATTGAAGCACGGTCTTCGCGGGTTACCTGATAGCAAGATGGTTGAAAATGATCAAGTTAAACAACAGACGCAAATTAATTTCTTTGAGTTCATAACTCCTTGTACATTTAATATATTCAAATTCGAATATTTTTATTCAAAAAAGGATGTGACATCTCTTATTGAAAGTCAAAAACTACCACCTATTCCAAAAATAATGCCTCAAACCTGAGAAGAATGGGCGCAACAAACTCAGCGGGCTTTTTTATCATCAAATAATATGTTTACAAAGTAATATTGTACAATTAAACTTATTTTTAATAGCCTGAGGGCGGTCGCTCCATTCCCAATCTGTGGCATCATTAAGAAAGTCATTTATGTTATAGTAACCTTTACCACACAAACGTTTTTAACAATTCTTTTGAGTATCGTAATACTTTTGTTATGAACATTTTCTGCGATCTTGTTGTAAAAGCATATACATCGCCCCACAAAAGACTTACCAACTCGACTTAGCCAAATAGTAGGCATTATAAGATTATGTCTGTTAGTATATATCTATTATTTCGTTTCGGATTTTGTTCTCACAACCATCATTACTGTGCATTTCATCTCCCTGTCCTTTGTCAGATAATTTATGGATGACTCCTAATATCAGTATATATTTACTCTAATAATATTTTATGCAACAGTTGTATAATGAGGGTCAAAAAAACACGAGTGGCGTGGGTCGACAATTGACGCTACAAGCGTTTTTACTAGACTAGGTAATTTTAAATAAATGAATTAAACAAACAAATATCACAAGATATCGAGTTGCCACTTAAATATACTGTATACATACTTATCTCTGGTGAGTTGTTTCATTTTTCCTGGGCGGGAAAATGTTATGTTTCTTTAGTTGACATTAAAATGTTTAGTCTAATGATTTAAACATGAAAATATTATGGATGTAATATAGAATTATAGAATTTAATACGTATTACCTAATATTTCTATGAACCTACCATGCCTAACCTAGATTTAATTGTCTGTGGCGTCAAAGTGACACTCTAATACGATAAACAATCCATTTAGGCCATAGAGTAGAGACTTTTTCAAGGACTCAATAAAGTATGTACTTATATTACTGATCGTGGCTGTATAAATGACACATAGAAGTCGAGGAGTAGAAAATACATAATAACTTTGTAGTTAAGTTACTATTTAAATACATCGAGCGCTTATTATTTGAAAATAAAACTCAATAATGATGATGCAGCTACTGTACTCAATAACTTTTATATTAATTTACATTTACTTTTTTGACTTACTCGTGTAAGACATTGACTATTTGACGTTTGAGTGTGTCTGTTGCATCATTTTACATTTTACATATTATATTGTAATTTGAAATGATTTATAAATCGATGTACTTAAATGTAAATCTTGATATAAAAGAGTGGCAATGAGTTTCATGCTACTTCTTCTCATTAGCTCAACCCTTTACGAAGTAGCGGTAGATTCAATAAGATTTTTTTTTTGACATTCATAAGTGTCATTTCCGTGACCTATGTGAATAAACAGATTTTGATTTGATTTGATTTGTTTAATAAATAACAGATGATATTATTATATCATCTGTGTGTTATTACACATAATAAAATGGAGTGGTACTAACTGTGCTTCTTCTTGAGCGGCAGCGGTGGCGGTCTCTGGTGGTTGTGTTCTGCCAGAGTGTGCGGCCGCGCGTCGTGCACCGAGAAAGGAGGGCTCCTTCTGAAACAATCAACATCGAATCTTGTAAAGGGCTGCAGTGGATTAATTCATATTATATTATAATACTAACTAGCTGCCCTAGCAAAAGTTGAGTTGACAAGTTAAAGCATGATATATTAGACCATAGATAGAGAACCCTTTTAATAGACAACAATAGCCCTATTCTCGTAACAAAACGAGAATAGATTCGAAGGCGACTTTATGTCAAAAAGTTATATTTCGTATTCTTGTAACACAAATTGACGGCTCAGTTCCGATTTAGGAAAATCATATGATGCGTATTCTCGTAACAAGATCGAACGTTAATTGTTAGGAAATGAGAATTCTGCAAAATTTTGACGTTTGGTGTATTTGACAAATTAAAACATGATATAATAGAGAATAGGTAGGGAAACCTTTTGAAAGTAGTAGAAATATATTAGACTTGGTAGAACAATATAATTTCGTGCGAGCTTGTTGTACAAATATCATTGACGCACAACTGCGCTTTTAAGTTCTACGGAACTGGAAGGAGAATACGAATCTATGGTTGAGGGCAGCGCAGGATAGAACGTCTTCTTTGGGGGAGGCCTTTGTCCAACAATGGACGTCTTCTGGTTGAAATGATGATAATGATGATGACGAATCTAAACCAAAATGTCGACAGAATCGGAACTTAAAGTCAACGATGTTGAAATTACGAGAATAAATAATTTGTTATGATATAATATGATATTATATATAATGATATAATATTGACACACTTTTACACAAATTATCTTGCCCCAAACTAGGCATAGCCTGTACCATGGTTGCAAGACAACGATATATTTAATACAATATACTTACTTAAACATAGATAAATACATATAAACATCCATGACTCGGAAAGAAACATCCATATTCATCATATAAATGAATGCACCTACCGGGATTCGAACCCGGGACCTCTAGCTTAGTAGTCAGGATCACTAACCTTTCGGCTATATGGGTCGTCGATGTTATGTTTTTAAAGTGAGGGTTACTTCTAGGATTAATACATAAATAAATAGAGCACCGGCACGGAACGGCAGGGGTCGTGGGTTCGAGTCCCGCATCATTCATAAAATTTTGTTTTCAAATTTTATTTGGTTATCACTTTAAAAAACATAACAAATTGTTAAGATTTACTAATTTGCAAATATTGGGGTTGAGCAGGTTATCAACTGTAAAGTAGATCCTGTAGATGAAGCCACAACCTGAGAGTTGAACAAAGCATACAAGATTTTATGACGATACATCACTCGAACCGTTGGCTCAGTTGGTTAGAGCACTGGTACGGAACGCCAGAAGTCGTGGGTTCGAGTCCTGCATTGTTCATAAATTTTGTTTTCAAATTTTATTTGTGTATTACGTGAATAGCTCTGTAGTACAGCAAGATATACCTGATCTCATCATGGGAAGGACAGCATGACCTACCTGATCTCAACATTGGGGAAGTGGTGCTGCACATCCGCGCGGATGTTGCGGCGGGTCTTGGCGGGAAGCTCCGGCGGAGTCTCACTCTCGTCTGACGTGATGCTGGCCAGCCTGCTGCGGTCATTGACACCGGGCATTATGACACTGAACATATAAAACATATCAACAGATATTTGAACCATTCTTTCATCCACATCGCAGTTACTTTTGTAGATCAACGTTTCCAAGTCTTACTCAACGACATCCGACAGCAAAAAGTTATTTATAGTTAATATAATATGTTAAGCAACTGTTGCCCAAAAGAGTCAACATTCTCTAACAACCGATAACATTGTTAGAGAATGTTACATCAACACGGCACCATAAAATAGTATCTGTAAACGTAACAGGATGCCGGCTAGATTATGGGTACCACAACGGCGCCTATTTCTGCCGTGAAGCAGCAATGTGTAAGCATTACTGTGTTTCGGTCTGAAGGGCGCCGTAGCAAAAGTAGCAAATCACTGGGCAAATGAAACTTAACATCTTATGTCTCAAGGAGACGAGCGCAGTTGTAGTGCCGCTCAAAATTTTTGGGGTTTTTCACGAATCTTAAGTGGCACTGCATTGTAATGGGCAGGGCGTATCACTTACTATCAGCTGAACGTCCTGCTCGTCTCATCCCTTATTTTCATTAAAAAATGTGGCGGTGGAAAGATAACATAATTATACCTTGCAACTTGATTGATGCCGAAAGTTATTCTATTATTCTAAGTAGCCGCAAAAGTTATAGAGAGTTATCTAATGTTACCGTGTTGCACAGTGTTGCTCCACAAAACTTAACCGCGGTGTGAATGTACGGTTTGGATAACATCAGTCATATAATTATTAGTAGCATTACAATAATAAATAAAGTTTGTGTTAAAAAAAAATATTTTAGGAACATACAAGCAAATTCCGTCTATTATGTCTGAGATTGCAATTGCAAGACCAAGACAAATATGGGCTGATGATATTTAAAAAAATTGTTGGACACAACTGGCTTAACTTAGCACGAGAGGAAACATTAAAAGGATATCACCCATAAGGAATACTACAATATGTCACATTATTATAATCAAATTCAAATGATAATGTTATTTCTATCATCTGCCCATATCAGTCACATAATGGTCTGAGTCGTAATCATAAACTTAGTATACTAGCGTCATAGACCAAACCTGTGTGAGAGTGAGATAACCATATACACAAATAACCTTAGTGTGAGAAAGAGGCGGAATAGATGGAGCGTGAAACCGTTTTTAAACAATTTAGCGTCCATTAGTCTCCTGTCAAATTGGACCGCGTTATAACTTTAGTGTTTTATCGCAATTATACTGTTTTTAACGGGTATTTTTTAGAAAATATAATGGTGTCTAGTTCTGTATTAGAATGTGTTGATATATACAGCAACAATAAAAAGACATTTCACTGTAAATAATGATTCTTCAATACTACTTTTGTGGTGTTTATTTTCGTACAAAATATTTGGAATATCATTTTAAATTCGCACTAAACACTCTTTTTTCTAAAGATAATATTAATTTAAAAAAATATGTGTTAATAATAAAGTATTGTATACGTGAATATTTGTCATGGGGATAGCCCGAAAGCAAAACACTTCACTAACTCACGAACACATCTGTAAATATAACATAAATATTTTAAAATTAGTCTGGCGATAATGAAAGTGTTTGTCTATTACGCTGGTATACTAAGTTTATGTTCGTGATGCAATACAAAACGAGAGTAGAGTAGGAATGTGTCATATGCCTGTAATTATATTTTATCTATACCAATGCTTTAAATCCACTATTAAAGATTCTGAAACAGTTAGCTTATTGCCAACATTAAAATACCCTATGTCCTAATAAACATTACATCATCCAAACAGATGAAGTAATGTTGTACTGAATTTCATAATAACACTCCTTTGTTTTTTTCGATTTTTTCGATCACTTCATGCGCAAAGAGTTTCAACAGACAGCCACATTCTTATTGCTCGATGCGTGGTATCTGTATGAATTTAAAAAAAAGAACATTTTCGTTTAAGCGCGTTCCCCGCTACCAGAACGTCGCGCGCCGTAAAAGCAAAGTAGGTTATTCGAATCCCGCCATTTTTGTTTTGTTTTGTTTACAAAAAATGAGCGATTCAAACTTTGACAGTACACCGCCAGATATTTTAAACGCTGCAAAGGACATTTCATTAATACTTAAGTTTATTTGTATATAATCATTAAAGGATTATATAAGGTTACTACTAGGACTCGCTGTTTTAATGTTAGCAGTAAGCTAACTGTTTCAGAATCTTTTAGAGGATTCATACTATGGGTGTAGATAAAGTCTTGTATGCAACTGTTGATAATTATTAAAACACTCATGTGATACTTTTATCAAACCCACATTCATGTTTTAATACCCCGTATTACACAACAGTTGCATAAATAACTAATAATGGCATATCAAATACATAGCTAAATTTAAAACTTGAAAAAAAAACAAGTAAACTACTATCAAGTATCAAAATAATTAAGGTGTTCACAAAACAAAACAAAGACATGCATAATTCGCATCAAGTTTACTTAGCATGTCGGTTAAGGATCGTCGTAAGTGGAACAAAACATTATATCATACTGTTTACGTCGCGCTTCCGAAAGGAGGTCAGTGTATGTTTTAAGCGGGTTTTATGAAACATCAACGGTTGAGCAAGCTACGGATATGGTCAATTAATGTACGACACTATAATTATTTTAATTACTAGCTGACCCGGCAAACGTTGTTTTGCCATATAAAGTATAATTCACGCGATAGTTTTATAAGTAATAAAATATTGCCTATATTATAGCCTGTACATCATTTTGTTCTATTGTCAATAGTTTTTGCAGCGCACGCAAAAATAGGTTTTCGATTTTACACCTTGTGTTACAAAATAGCAATTTTATTACGGATCCCTAATTTTGAAAAAAAAAACATAGCCTATAGCCTTCCTCGATAAATGGACTACCCAACACTGAAAGAATCATTCAAATCGGACCAGTAGTACCAGTGATTAGCGCGTTCAAACAAACAAACAAACACTGCAGCTTTATAATATTAGTATAGATAATAATTTGCTTTAACTATAGTACGTGGCCTTGTTATTTACAAAAATTGTTTTTTTTTCCGCTTATCGAATTTATGTGATGATGGAAGATGGACATTATTATAATAATAATCATTTATTTCGGAATCATCCATAGATAAATGAGATTACATCCATATTTGTAAGTACAATTTGCAAACTTATAAAATAGTGGTGGTAACAATTTATTAATTTACATATAGAGAAAAATTAAAATAACAGGCTGTTTGAATTTCCTTAGATATATGCAATTAACTTTATTCAAGTTAGCTTAAACTGAGCGCTTTTTTCATTTTAAATTATAGAATCCACTATATGTTCGGGAAAAGTTGAGCTAGTTAGGAGAACATACCAGGATACATTCTAGTATTAATTGTGCTCAAACATAAGCCGTGTGTGTTTTTATGTATGTTTGTATAACTAAATTAAAAAATAGCATATGTTGGAATATCGACTCGTAAAAAGAGCGCTGAGGGGATGCCAAGTTTATTTATGCATGATCACAGGTAATGGTTTCAAAATAAGTGTAAAAAAGTATCGATAAACTATAGCTGTGAGGTATTCCCTATTAAAGATTTTTTTTTGTTATGTGGAGGATATAAAGGTAATAAGGTGAAGGAGTGTTCAGTACTACTGTGTTTACTACTTCAGTTTATCGTGAGTCTCAGGCAGATAGATAAGCAGGCAGATAGGTGAGGCAGATAGACAGGGCAGATAGACAATGCGTTTGCCTTTGGCAGAGATTTCATAGTTCTTTGCGTGATTGCTTCAAATTCTATAATTTGAAGCATGATGAAAAACTATTGATTGAAGTTCTAGCTAGTTAGCTTAGTAACTAAAGACTAATTATGTTTATTAAATAAACTTATACCAATTTGAAAATTCATTGAATTAGGCGTTACTTTGCGGAAATCCATAATTATACAAATGATTTAAGTTTTCTTTAGTGTTAATTCCGCCAATATTTGTTTTTAAAAATAATTCGACACGTGTTTCGCCTCTACACGAGGCATCCTCAGGACGTGTTGTCTCGCCAAAATCTGGCACGAGACTGAAAAAAAATTCGACTCGTGTAGACGCGAAACACGTGTCAAATTGTTTTTTATAAACAAATATTGGCGGAATTAACACTAAAGAAAACTTAAATCATTTGTATACCAATTTGAATTAATAAATACGATTACTTTTTTTCTAGGTTAAATGGACACTTAGTAACTACTTGACTTTGTGTAGGTATATGAAAATTCTTTAAAACGGCGATGTAATTTGTGCATTCAAGAACATTTTGAAACAATTTTCGGTTTCCATTATTTTTGGAAAGAATGTGATGCGCAATTTTAAATTCAAAGATCTGTTCAGTTCATTCGAAATAAAAAAGTGTTAGTGAAAATTAACAAAGCTAATATTAATTTAGTTGCAAATTATCAAACGAATCAAAGGTAAAGCCAACGATTGGCCGCCCTCGCACATCGTTCCAGAGGCCATGGAACGTTGTCTATAAAGGCTGTTTTTCTTATACTACATTTATTTGAATATTTATTTTGTTTGATATTTTCAATTTTTCTATTTAAAGTTTTATTTTAATAATTATTTTTGCTATACTTCTGTGGACTAGTATTACTTGTATTTTCATTTATTTTGTATATTTTTTTTATGAAAATAAGGACTGGAATGCAAGAGGAAGAGCTCAGGATTTTTGAAAAACCCAATAATTCTGAGGTGCGCTACACCTGCGCTCGTCACCTTGAGACATAAGACATCAAGTCTAGATTGCCCAGTTATTTCACTAGAATCAATTTTGAGAAAAATAAAGGCATTTATTTTTCTCAAAATTGATTCCTTTAGAATTCTTTTTGATGTCATTTCTTATACTACTAGATACTACTACCGCTTCGGAAACAAATGACGCTCTGAGAGAGAAAAAGCGGCGCAAGAAACTCTCCCAGCATTCTTTTTTTGCGCTCTTTTCAATAAAAATATACAATATTGTACAGTCATTTCTATCGCTATAAAATAATCACTATCTAGTCCCAGCCTGTCCGATCATTTAGATATTCAGCAGTGGAGTAATAGGATTTACGACAGAGCCATTTTTTTAT
Source organism: Leptidea sinapis (assembly GCF_905404315.1). Lineage (NCBI taxonomy): Eukaryota > Metazoa > Arthropoda > Insecta > Lepidoptera > Pieridae > Leptidea > Leptidea sinapis. The sequence goes on from NC_066272.1 coordinate 11,535,402, forward strand.
AAAACATTTAAATTTATTTATAGATAATGCCTGAACAGTGGCTGGGACTTTATTATAGAAGTGTATACATTTACCCTTAAAGCTATTATGTATCTTATGAAGTCTACTAGAATAAGTTACAAGCAATCCCTTACTTCTAGTATTATAATAATGAAAATCACTATTTAGAGCAAAAAGGTGACGATTTTTGTGAACATATATTAAATTTTCATTGATGTACTGACAACGAACAGTCATAATATTTATTTCTTTAAATTTTTCTTTGAGAGGCTGTCGTTGACTGTTTGAGCGCCCTTCAGACCGAAACAGTAATGTTTACACATTACTACTTCACGGCAGAAATAGGCGCCGTCGTGGTACCCATAATCTAGCTGGCATCCGGTGCAAAGGAGCCTCCACTGGAAAAAAAATCTATAGTTTTGCAATATATGGGATCTGAGTATCGGTATAAGAAGTCTACTCGGTTATAAGGTCTTTGACTGTGCTATATAACCATTGCTCTTTTTGCGTGGCAGGAATTATTCGAACCGTAATTTGCTCAACCGATGAATGAGACACAATTAGAACGAGACACTCACTTCGTGCTGTGCGAGGACACATTGTTCACACTCATCATGTTCATGCGGCTCTCAATACTTTGCGTGGTGCACTTCATTTCGCTCACAAATTCTGTACTTTCAAAAGTACTGCAAACAATAACAAACAACAAGCATGAAGGAACAGAACACAGGTTATATAACGTTCGTGAATTAACTTTAATGTGTTTTACGGCCGATCCCAATATACTATCTACAGATAGAGATAAATTACTACCTACTACTGTCAGTAATTAGCTGTCAATAATTCAAATTCAAATATTTTTATTCAAAATAGGATTTATAATCACTTATTGAACGTCAAAATCTACCACCCATTCAAAAGAGACTGCCTCAGACGTGAGAAGAATGGGCGCAAGAAACTCTAATCTGAAGCTGTCCCAATATACCCGATAAGACATTCTTATCGCCTGATATTGGGACGCGCGAATTACAAATTCCATACAAACTTCTATCGCTGGTAAGCTATATGTCCTCCCATTGACAGACAGCGTGTACGGATAAGGTGATTTACCGTCGATAAGTTTCGATTTTCATCTCAAGTAGGCCACAACCGGAGATAGACAGAATATTGGGAACGGCCGATAAAATACCATTTCAATTGATTCCACGACACTTTTATGTCAAAATGAACTTTCTTGTGCTATTTCAAACGACAACTTAAAATCAATTGAAATGTACATATTAATATGCATCATCCACATTAACAGAAACAGTGCAAACATATCAAGATGAATCATTCGAGTTAATATAAACAAAATATCTGAAACTACCAAATGATGAGAGAAAGAAACACTAAGTTAATTATGCTCCCAAAGATTTACTATGTATGATCAAGATAGAAAAATAAATCAGTCCACATATTATTTTATCTTAGAAGTTAGGAACGGAATGTAACTTATTTTAATTTAAAAAAATAGTATTGGCATCTGTTTTTCACGAATCACTTTCTTAGCAAATATGTGCATAATTGGAGGTAATTTATAGCGAAAACACAATATGGGAGAGTTAAGATTGCATATTTTTAGTGCAACCCCTATATCGAAACACGTACTCTGTATTTGATTTGAATTCCTATGTTTAAGCACAAAGTTTGTGCTAAAATTTTATGCTAAAGGATATATTAAAAGACTTTACGACTGTTTAATTTTTACTTACTCATGGACTTAATGTTTAATAATATTTGATAATTTCGAATTGCCTGGCGATTGGACTTAATGTTCTTTACCATTATATAAATCGGATTTTTTCAAATCAGAATCTGTAAAAACATGAAAATCGTCAAAAATTGACTTAAGGTCGTTTACCTCTCTTACCTACAGAAATTAGGGCCTCACAACTACACGTTCACCGAATTTTACAAAAAAAAAATCCATTCTATTGAAACCACTGACAGCTTTTATAAAGACTAATTACTGGTTATATTATCACTGTACTGTATTATGAGCGTGTCAGCTTGATGTGTTAACAAGTGCTACCAACGTCATGAACTGCCATAAGATATCCCAATTAATAATTACATTTATTTAACTACTGTTAATATTTAAATACTATTTAATACAATTATCACTATGATTAGAAATAACTATAATTGCATATAATATTCAGATCTTAAGTTAACTTGATTCATGTAAGTTAGTTGACACTAAAGCAGTGCCAACTAACAGTTGGTAGCATCATCACGGTAGACGGTTGTGTCCTATATAAGCCAGAGCGCTAAGTTCGAGTTGTGAATACTTATTGTGAATTCTAAGGGGTAACGCCGCCCAAATTGTATTGGGTCAGTTAATATAATAATTATTATTATTAGTGGAAACTGTAAAATACAGATATTTCAATTTTAATTGCGTTTAAATTACCAACCCCTTATACAAGAGATACATAATATTAATGCTATGAGCGGATATAATCTGAACTCCTCCCATGACATTCAGTGATTTAAGAGTATTTTATATGACATCGAACAGTTTGTAAAAATAAGATAGGAGATTAACATGAAAATCCGGGTTATTAGATTAATATAACTTTATAATCAAGTCTACTTTGGAAGGTAATATTTTGTTCCTAACTTCGTATGGTATAAAATAATACATGAGAAATGTTTAAACACAAACATGATAATAACTTAAATAGAGTGTCCAACCTGTCTGTATGACTAGAGTAGTGATGCGAAGAGAAGGTAGATGTAAAACTGTGCTCCGTAGACATCTCTGAGTGTCCCACCGATACGAAACCAGATTCATTGGAGAAACTGTAAATAAATGTTTTTAAATGTTACGTCATCGCTTCATGTAGTTTTGAATAGTGCGAAATGTGATACAAAAAGTACAGCAGTTTAAAGGAATCTCATGATTTCTCGAATTGCAGATGTCCATAGGCAACTGTCTATAACTTTCAGAACCACTGGCCTGTTTGCCCTGTCTTACATTATATAATATATAAGTAGCTAGTGAAATTACTGGGCAAATGAGGCTTAACATCTTATGTCTCAAGGCGCTGACGAGCGCTGTTGTAGTGCCTCTCAGAATTTTTGGGTATTTCAAGAATACTAAGCGGCACTGCATTGTAATGGGAGGTGCGTATCAATTATCATCAGCTGAACGTCCTGCTCGTCTCGACTCTTATTTTCATTAAAAAAAATCAATTTTGTTAAAAAGCACCCTTACGGAATAGAATATCCGCATGAAAAGATAAGTCAAACGGTAAAAGGTCCAAACACATCAAACAGCACAGCCATTTTTGATTAGTTACGAACTATTATAAGCAGCGTAGGTGGAAACGAAGTAGGACTCAAATAGCCACGCCCACACACACACACAATGTCACACTCCATTCACATAACCTTTTTTGGTTTCGGTATTGTTTGTACATCACACAGCAAGTAATGTTTTAAAAATATATTCAGTGTAAAGTTTTTAATTTATTACATGTATAAGATATATTACATTAATTATATTAGTTTTTTTATATTAGACCTCCCTTATATACAAAAACAGGCAAACAGGCAAGAGGCTCACGGGATGGGAGTGGTGAGGCAACCCATGGACATCCACAACAACAGGTGTCAAGAGATGCAGGCAAGATTGAAGGCGTTTAAGATGAGATTATGCTCTTTTCTTTAAGGTCCCTAAGTCGTATCGGTTCGGGAAAACAGCAGGCGGTAATTGATTCCACAAAGTGGCTGTGCCTGCCAAAGAAATTTCTTGAAAAACGCGCGGTTGTGGAATACCAGACGTCAACGTGAAGCGGATGGTTTTTTGCTTTTTGACGTAAAGTTCGGAGGTGGAATTTAGCCGCTGGAATCAACACGAACAGCTCTTCTGTGCAATGTTTCTTAAATACTCACCGATTGTGGTTGGAGTGAGTGTGTGCATGACTCATGTGAGACTCGTGTGACCCCACCGATGTTCTCATCTCGCTCATGTTATTACAATTACATATTCCTGAAACATTGCAATATATTCCTTATTAACAACCAATACAGTGCCTATTTAGGAACCACACATGCTGCGCAAAAATGAATAATTATTGACATAATAAAATAGGCGCTAGAACAGCTTTTAAAATTTAAATTTAGAAATTCATATTTTGACTTATATGGATGAAAAACTGAACTGATTGTTGTTACCATTTAGTGTTCTATTTGAATATGTATATGAAAATAGAAATCACACTACTCCATGCCCCATATTAATTAAATAAATAAAAATTAATTACTAGTGGGAGGCTCTTTTGCACAGGATGCCGGCTGGATTATGGGTACCACAATTTAACATCTTACGTCTCAAGGAGACGAGCGCAATTGTAGTGCCACTCAGAAATTATGGGTTTTTCAAGACTCCTGAGCGGGACTGCATTGTAAAAGGCAGGGCGTATCAATCACCGTCAGCTGAACGTCCTGTTCGTCTCGTCCCTTATTGTCATAAAAGAGATCACGTACCGACTAGATCCGTGGTGGGCGGGGAGATGAACACCTCGTGGTTCATGAAGTCGTGCGTGCTCCGCTCCTCGTCGTTGGACACGTTCAGCATGGAGTCTTGCGAGCCGCTGCTGTGAGACTGTAGCGACAACCTGCAACACACACACACACTCTCACACTGTTGTATTATATGATTTATCTACACCCATGCTTTAAATCCTCTATTAAAGATTCTGAAACAGTTAGCTTATTGCCAACATTAAAACACCCAATGTTCTAATAACCATTATGGTGCTCCCACATTGCCGTTAGAAAATGTTTAATAACGTTAGTAAACATTTGTTAGCAAACATTTAATCACAAATAAATTTTCATGTTAGAAAATGTTTAGTAATGTTAGTAAAATGTGTTATCTTTTGTTTGTAAACATTTTATAAGGGTGATGGCGGGATAGGCGGTGCGGTGCGGTGGGGGTTAGAGTACGCAGGTCGCTGCGCGTGGTGTCTCGCTTGTCAGTTCCTTGTTATTTTCCATCAATGTAGGAGCACTTATAACATGTAACAGTTTCTAACAAAGTGCAACAATTGTTAACATTTGTTAGTAAATGTTTTGGTGTTATAAAATGTTTACAAACATTTTATAACGGCAATGTGGGAGCACCATTACATCATCCAAACGAGTGTTGTAATGTTGTACTGAATTTCATAACAACACTCCTATTTTTTTTTTCAATCCCTTCGTGCTCAAAGAGTTTTAACAGACAGCCACATTCTTATTGCTCAATGTGTGGTATCTGTATGAATTTAAAAAAAAAGAACATATTCGTTTACGCGCGTTCCACACAACCAGAACGTCGCGCGCCGTAAAAGAAAGTAGGTTATTCGAATCCCCGCCATCTTTCTTAGATATTTTTATTGTTTTGTTTACAAAAAATGAGCGATTCATTTTAAACGCTGCAAAAGAACATAATATTCAAGTGAATTTTAATTATTGCACTATACAAAATGTAAATTACTACTAAAATAAATAATTCTTTCATTAATACTTACTTTATTTGTATATAATCAGTATTGGATGATATAAGGTTACTACTAGGACTAGCTGTTTTAATGTTAGCAGTAAGCTAACTGTATCAGAATCTTTAAGAGGATTCATATTATGGGTGTAGATAAAGTCTTGTATGCAACTGTTGATAATTAGATATTAAAACACTCATGTGATACTATCCACATTAGTGTTTTAATACCCCTTATTACACAACAGTTGCATAAATAACTATTATATGTCTAGATAGACTGTGAAAACGTCGATAAAAACTGAGTTTAGAACTAACCTCTACTTTACGCAGACTAACATAAAGTGACATACAAATCGCGAGCATTTGCATTAGTTGTCTAGCAGAAACAAGCTCTATAATAGACGTATAAGTTATCTAAGTCTATAGGTTTCTATTAATTCGATTCCAGTCTCCTAGAGTACATACTGCATATGGTATGGTACATAAACAAAAGATTTTAAAATATAAAAGGAACGTTAATTAAACAAAAAAAAATATTTTATATGTAGCAAAAGGACCAAAATGTAGGAAATTCTATCTTTAAAAACTGCCAAACAAATTAATGTGAAATGTGACAACTATTTTTTTATTTTTTCTTAGTGATTTATGTTGATTTGAGAAAGCTGGCCCGGCTCTATTACGAAATACAAGGCAAGCCACATCCGCTGAATAATTTTGAGATTAGTATAGGAACAGTTTTTTATGTGTCAATAGTGATATTTTTTAAGTGTGGCGTCAAGCAAAAAACACTACGTTCACTTACACAAGTTCAAGTCATTGGAAGTAAAATTTAATACACTAAAGCCAACCCAGCGCCTCTTATTCCACGAAATCAATAAAAAGTACTAGACCTAGAATTTAATTAAAAATAACGCACCTGTCAATAGAGACTCCCAATAAGGAGTTGTCGTTTGCAGATTTGCGTTTCGGTGGTAAAGGTGGGGCCAACTCAATTTTCCTGCAATAAACATTAAATTTATTTTAAAGCCCTTTCAATTAAATGTTGTTGTTTTCAATTAAATTAAACTTTCAAAAAATAAATCAACTTTGGTATTAATATGCATAACGGATAGTATACTAATGGGAGGTGTTTTTTGCACAAGATGCCAGCTAGACTATAGGTACCAGAACGGCGCTTTTTTCTGCCATGAAGCAGTAATGAGTAAGCATTATTGTGTTTCGGTCTGAAGGACGACGTAATTAGTGAAATCACTGAGCATATGTAGCTTAAGATCTTATGTCTCAAGGTGACGAGCGCAGTAGGTCAATATCATCTTTTAAAATTAAATTATGAATGTATGTTATTTATAGTGTTTTTAACATAACAAATGAAAATTATCAAATTGTTATTAAAATTTGTTATTAACACATAAGAATTATTTATATTTTCAAAATTAAATTCACAGTTTTATTATGTGTGTCACGTGGCCGAAAACGCCGACCACCATGTTGTGACGTCACTATGGCAGAAACAATTTGTTATTAGCAACACACATTTTTATCTTTATAAAAATCAATAAGTTTTGCATTGCATTTTTGAAGTTTCTTTGTTTATGTTATTAAGATGTCACGATCATGGCGGCTCACTTTTTGGCGAAACTATTTATCGTTTAATTTTAAAACAAATTTTCTTAGTAATTGCACTAAGAGTAAATTAAAATACCAATCGACTATCGAATCTTTACCTTTATTTTAGAATATATCTAAAAATTCGAAGAAAAGCCTATAATTTTTTGTGTTCTCAAGAATCCTAATCGGCACTGTATTGTAATGGGGAGGATCTCGTTCCTTATTGTCATCCGGAAGACGTAGTGGACGTCTTGACAAAGGCCTCCCCCAAAAATCTCCACGACGACCGGTCCTGCGCTGCCATCCGCGTCATCCAACGTATTCCGGCGAACTTGACCAGATCGTCGGTCCATCTTGTGGGGGGCCTCCGCTCCTTATTGTCATAATTTAAAAAAAAAGTATATTACCTATTAGGTCTGGTGGGTTTTGGCGGCGGCGTATCCGGGGCATCCAGGATGGACTCTGAAGAATGCGAGGCTCGAACCCCACTCGCTTCACTGCCGGCCTCGCCCGTTAACAGTGACCGCTCCTTCGGTGTCAGCGGTATGTCTGAAAACAATATAACCTACAAATTAACATTATATTTTTATGGAATTAAAAATGGGCGTACGGGTCATTGATGTTAAGTGATCACAGTCGCCCGTACTAGCTTGCAACGTCAAAGGAATAAAAGGAACATTGCTTTTTAGGTACCCATGTCGTATCGACCTGGAACACTTGCTAATAGGTTGGTACATATGTAGAAGGTTTTTTGAAAACCACTGTGTGACAGACAAAAAAGGCTTTGAGACAATAATATTACATTGTTCTACATCGTTCGAAATTAAGGCACGAAAGTATCACAATTATTCAAAGGTAATAATTTAATATATTATAATCGGAAACAAATGTTTAAATACACATATAACAACATTCATCTATCTATATATATAAAAATGAATTGCTGTTCGTTAGTCTCGCTAAAACTGAAGAACGGCTGAACCGATTTGGCTAATTTTGGTCTTGAATTATTTGTGGAAGTTCAGAGAACGTTTAAAAGGTTGAAAAAATATGAAAATATGTACTCTGAATTAAATAAAACATCAATTTTGATTTTCCTATGATGTGTCCCCGTCGTTCAAATAAAAATAATAGTTTAAAATGAAAAACTAATTAGAATTTTTATATCTGTCTAATTTTCTCAGGAGGTAAAAATAAGCTTCCTTAAAACACGGTTAATAACACTTTTAAGTTTATTTTATACAAAAATTTTGGTCTTTTATTTATAGATTGAGGCAGTACTAAGTCTGCCGGGTCAGCTAGTGTTTTATAAAAATTTAACTCTTATTGAAGGACCTAATAATAGTTATTTATATAATGATATATATTTATGTATATAATTGTATGTATGATAATTGTTATCTAATTTTACTATAAAAATAATAAACAACAAATCACCCTTAGTTTCTCCCTAGGAGAGTGTATCAAGGTATATACTGACTTTCAATAGTCTAAGGCGAAGGCAAAGAAAGACGACATCGAGTGGTGGTGCCAATGTCACGTACAAAAATGCCAAGTGTCTAAATTATATTCGCCTGGAACACCATTGTTTTGTCATTAGTTAAAGAAAAGCGATTATATTGCCAATGTTTTGTTTTCCTAATGGGCATTTCTTAAAACGTATGGTATAATTCTGTATTGAATTAATACTTGTGTAAATAAATAGCTGTTATTAAAATTTTAACTTGAAATTTTGCCAAGTAGCTAAATCATCAGGTTAAAGGGCGACACTGCTAGTAGCTTTTGAAATTACTGGGCAAATGAGAATTAACATCTTATGTCTCAAGGTGACTAGCGTAACTGTAGTGCTGCTCATTAAGCTAATTATTGGGTTTTTCAATAATCCCGAGCAGTGCATTGTAATTGGTAGGGCGTATCAATTACCATCACCTGAAAGTCCTGCTCGTCTCGTCCCTTATTTTCATGAAAAAAAAATACTGTGTCGTTCAAGTATGATATATAAGGAATACCCGGCAATGAGTTCCTCTGCGTGGTCGCCCGGGGCGACACGAGTGCGGGGCGCGGCGACAGCGCGGGCCGCGTCATGTACTGCTGCGCGAGGCTCGACACCTCCTCCACTGCCGTACGGAGGCCCTTGACCACGCCCCCGACGTGCTCCGGAGACAAGGCCGACGATACGTCCTGCGATATATCCTCGGACGCCTCCTGCGCCGATATGTCGGACTCGGAGCGCGACCGCAGGCTCGCGACCGTCACCTCGTCACACAGTCGTATCAGCATCGCTAGCGCCGTGCACAGCCGCTTGACAGCGCTCGACAGCGGCGGCGACCTGCTGCAGTACGGCTTAATAGCTGGAATTAATTCATTCTTATCAGTTACTCATACAGATGCCAACCCTACCATAAAACTGCCAGCAATATTATAATATTGATTACTTGATGTGTTAATAAGCGCTACCAAAGTCATGAACTGCCATAAGACATTTGACATTATAAGTTCACGATATGTGATTGATTAGACTAGACATCCTTCATCCCCTTTATGACATTCTTCCACCGAAATTTCGACGTCCAGTAAACGTTGAATGTTTGTTAACGTCTGTGTTTAGTCCATATTGTATTTTTTTTATGTAAATATGTGAAATATATAATATTACACTGTAAATATGTAATGTAGTGTTTATTTTGTATAATACTGTGTTGTTCCAGGTTAGAAACTAACCATATAAAATAACGCTATACTCAAAAACCTGGCACTTATAAATTAAAAAATTAAATTCATACAAAATTTTAATTCATAACGTGTCTCTTCAATTCCACTCGACATTGGCGAAATAATTTGCGCCCGACTGGTGCAGCCACACGCCATATTACAAAAATTGAATTGAATTACGATTAGACATCCCAATTAATTATAACATTTATTTAACTACAACCTGTGGTTTTATATAATTAAATAATAAATAATATAATAATATTGACACACTTTTTACACAAATTATCTTGCCCCAAGTTAAGCATATGTTATGGGTTACAAGACAATGATATATTTAATACAATATACTTACTTAAACATACATAAATTCATATAAACATACATAAATACATTTAAACATCCATGACTCGCAAACAAACATCTATATTCGTCATATAAATGCTTGCACCTAACGGGATTCGAACCCGGGACCTCTAGCTTAGTAGGTAGGATCGCTAACCACTCGGCTATACATGTCGTCGTTTAGAAATAACTATAATAGCATATTATATTCAGATCATTGGTTAACTTGATTCGTGTAAGTTAGTTGGCACTACAGTAGTGCCAACTAACAATTGGTAGCATCATCACTATGACGGTCGTGCCCTATATAGGCCAGAGCGCTCAGTTCAAGAGAACGTGACATTTTGTGAATTCTAAGGGGTAACGCTGCTCAAATTGTATTAAATATTATTATAATTATTAGTGGAAACTAAAATACAGTTATTTCAATTTTAAGTGCGTTTAAATTACCAACCCCTTGTACACAATATATTATCCTACTGTGTATCAGCGGCCCAACTACTATACTTCTAAAAAATGTATATAGCAAGTGAAACTACTACATTTCAATAGCATCAAACTCAAACCAATGATATACAGTTCGAAATGTGCAGTATTAAAATAGCAAAAAATATTATTTTAAGAAATAAAGTACATATTTTAGAACCTACTATTTTTTTTAATCATTTCGTTATGTACTATATTTTTATGGGTAATAATAATTTTTGAACTACTATTTTAGACCGACAAAGAGTTATCAACCCTAATTAGTGACGCAGTCCACTACAGTACACCGGAACAGGTTCCGGTTTGGAAGTTGATGGTGGTGTTATCAAATGCTTGCGACACATTTCATCAAGTATTAAGCGATCGTATCTCATAAATCTACGACTTAGGGCCACTATTATGGGCAAATGACTTCGCTTAACATCAGGCGGACCATTTTTCCACTTAAATAGCTACTCCTTTAAAAAACTGCGCTGATACACGTATAGTCTCCGTGTATATGTTTAATTTAAAACAGCTAGTCACTGTTAATAACAGGAGATTCTTATGCACTATCTGTATGTATAGGGGAGAATATTAAAAGTTCTAGAAAATATCATGTGATAAGTATTATGCTAAGATAACTAATACGCCTATATAGAGTCGCATGCTGTAAGACAACAGGCCAGGTTTAATACTTTAGTGTGCGTGCATTACTTAAAATAGAGGCTAACTCTAAACTCAAATTTTTTGCGACGTTTTCACAACTGTCACAGTCTTTCTACACGTATAAATGATCTACGGCCGTTTTCAATAACCTATCTATCCTTAGTTTAACTTACGGATACATTGCTGTCACCGTTTAATGACAAGATCTTATCTATTCATAGTTATGTCCAGTATAGTACTATCTGTCAATAGGTTATTAAAATGTAAGCGTAAAAGGATAGATTTGTCTACGTCTAGTAAGTTAAACTAAGGATAGATAGGTTATTGAAAACGGCCGTTAAGGTATTATGTATTACCGACTAGGCATTTATTTTCTCAAAATTGACTCCTTTAGAATTCTTTTTGATGTCATTTCTAATAACTACTAGATACTACTACGGCTTCGGAAACAAATGGCGATCTGAGAGAGAAGAAGCGGCGCAAGAAACTCTCCCAGCATTCTTTTTTTGCGCTCTTTTCAATAAAAATATACAATTTTGTACAGTCATTTCTATCGCTATGAAATAATCACAATCTAGTCCCAGGCTGTCCGATCATTTAGATATTCAGCAGTGGAGTAATAGGATTTACGACAGGGCCATTTTTTTATAAAACATTTAAATTTATTTATAGACAATGCCTGAACAGTGGCTGGGACTTTATTATAGAAGTGTATACATTTACCCTTAAAGCTATTATGTATCTTTTGAAACCTACTAGAAATAGTACAAGCAATCCCTTATTTCTAGTGTTATAATAATGAAAATCACTATTAAGAGCAAAGACTAATTATGGAGATCAATGCTTTAAATTCAAACCTCACTATTAATAAATGCTAGAAAGCATACCCTTGTGTATGTTCGCGATAGATTCGAATACAATCGTCCCGTTATCCGGCAGCATTTCCAATTTCCGCTTCGTGATGACATCCGAGAAATGTTTCAGTCCGAATCTGACCTGTAAATTATTATAATCTATATATAAAATTCTCATGTCGCGGTGTTTGTAGTTACAACTCCTTCGAACGGCATAGTTCATATTGAGTAGGTCTGAGAATCGGGCAACATCTATTTTTCATCTCCCTAAATGTTAAAGGGGATCCACGCCAAGTTTTTTTTTAATTTTTTTGACATTTTTTTTTAAATTTGTTTGCTTATGAGTCAGCATTAAAAAATACATACAACTTCAAATTTCCACCCATCTACGATCAACAGTTACTTTTGTATCGCGATTTTAATATCGGCAATACAACTGCTGGGTCAGCTAGTAATCTATATTAAATTCAAGAATCAAATTTAAATATTTTTACTAAAAATAGATAGAGAAATAGATTTGAAAAAGTATGCCTTAGACCTGAGAAGAACGGGTGCAAGATACTCAGCGGGCTTTTTTTTTTTCATAAAAATATGGCTACAATAAAACTTATTATTTAATAGCCTGAGGGCGATCTCTCCATTCAAAATCTGTGGTCTCATTAAGAAAGTCGTTTATGTTATACAAATGTTTGGCGCCCGGACTGGGTTGGTTACCTCTCTTCTGTCATCCGTATCTATTCCATATAGCCCATAGTGTATAGAGGTCGCGGGTTCGAGTCCCACAAGGTTCATAAATTTTGTTTACAAAAAAAATTGTGTTATTATTATAATATTAATCCCAATAGTGCACTGTAAAAAAATTCTTAATATGCAAATATTGGGGTTGAGCAGGTTATCAAGGACTACAGGATGTAGATGAAGCCACAACCTGAGAGTTTTACACAGAAATGTCAAGAATTTATGAACGACGTATCGTTCACAAATCTCGAATGGTTTGCACAGTGGAAGAGCGCTCGCACGCGACAGGTTACGGGTTCGAGTCCCGCATCGTTCATAAATTTAGTTTACAAATTTATTTTGTGAGATTACTATAGTTTAGCCAATGAGTTTCAATCTCAAAACCACCAGAGGAATGTTAGGTACTTTTTATAATATAAAATTCGTATTCGTATCATCAAAAAAAAATTAGGATACGAGTATATATCGGGCGTCAGGAATTAACCCCCTTATTCATAATACTCTGCTAACTTAAAGCATTGCTAATTCGAACTCTGTCTTCTTCTATTGACCTAAGTCAGAATGAGAAAAAATACTCCTTAGCGGCTGTTTAAAGTTAGCGGACCATTATGAATGGGTAAGTTTCTAAAAAAGCTTATATTATCTATGAATATTGGTACAAGACTGAAGAAACAATAAACTAAAGAAAGTTATCATACAATTGGTATCGCTAAACGCAGGTTTAGCAAGTTGGACTGTTTTGTAACAACGACAATTGTTAGTGCTCACCTCTTTGACTAGCCGTTCGAGTTCCTTAGCGGGGGTGGTTTCATTATCCTCCGCTGCATTTGTTTTCGCCCCCATGTTCCGAAGTTTCGGACTAAGCGGGGAATGGGATCTGCAATTAAGAATAATTTATTACAAACAACTGAACTAATGTTAACAATTGTATATTACACTGGCCGTTCCCGCCTGCTTCGCTGGCCGAATTTAAAAGGAAATAAATTAATGAAGGTACGTTGGAATTCGAAAAATACGTATCCATACACCAGTAATACACGATACATTTTGCATTGAATGGTGGTAGTTTAATGTCGATACGATCAGTGGTTTAGGCGTGATTGAGACTCAAACAATGACCATTTTAATTATATTTATAGAAAATAGATTAAGGTTGGGTTGCATCATATTAGTTGTTATAGTTAAGGTTTAAGTCAAATTTAATGTTAACAGAAACGATGACTTTAACATAGACTGCGGAATGTGTTGCACTATCGTATTCCTTGACGAAGTTTAAAGAAAATTTAAGATCGCTGTTTAGCTATTTAACATTAACATTAGTTTTATCCGGCTAAGATTGGACAGTTAAAGTTATGACGTCATCTAAAAAATATACAAATTATTTAAGTTTTCTTTAGTGTTAATTCCGCCAGTATTTGTCTTTAAAACAATTCGACACGTGTTTCGCCTCTACACGAGGCATCCTCAGGACGTGTTGTCTCGCCAAAATCTGGCACGAGACTAAATCTAAAAAATAGTCAAAAAAATATAAAAAAATTGGCTTAACCGGTACAGGTGCGGCAACTATATATTCTTAGGCTTTATTACAAGAATAATGAACCTATAACATATAATAAGGCATCAACAAATTTCCTGCAAATATGACTAATATGTAATTAAATACTTAATCAGCGTTAAAAGACGTGTTTACACAAAGGCAAAAAATGGACGTATATTGGTCAATGATAAAAATGCATAACCGTCACCGGGGCACGGTTCAGTATTGAGTAACAACCAAAGAGTAATTAAGTGGCCATTACATATTATTATCACTTGTATGTGTCGCTCAATGGAATGTTTATTGCGAAAGGAGACGCTTTATATGGACGCAAACGCCGCGTAAATAACAAAGCTAAGCTGTATTTAATATTCATGTCGGTTCTGTTTCGCTCTACCCTCATATCAATAAGACAATAACTCATTCTTAAACGAATTGAACTACAGTTACTTTGATATCTAATATATTATAGCTTAACGCTTATTTATTATGATTGTCTGACAGAAAGTATTGTAATGTTATCATAATTGTATTGACGACCCCTATTGCCCAGTGGTTAGTGACCCTGCCTACTGAGCTAGAGGTCCCGGGTCCGAATTCCGGTTAGTGCAATCATTTATATGATGAACTAGCTGACCCGACAGAAGTTGTTCTGTTAATAATAAAAAAAATCCTGCGAGTGGAATTTCATAAAATCCGATAGCTCTTAGCTGACCTCTACTCGGCGAAAGGAATATTCCTATCAAATTTCAAGTCTCTACGGCTTATGGTTGAAGAGATATCGTGATGAGTGACTATATACGTGGAAATCTCTTATAGATATGGAGTTTATTTCCGAGTCATGGATGTTTATATGTATTTATGTATGTTTATATTAAATATATCGTTGTCTTGTACCCATAGTATTCCTAGTTTGGGACAAGATAATTTATGTAAAAGTGTGTCAATATAATATATTTTTATCTGGTACACAAGTAAAAAAGTATTCTTAAGACATATTTGTATCGCAAGACTGACTTATGAAAATAATATCATTTAACACATTCAATTCTAAAAATCAGAGTTGCAATGATATGCTCAATCGAAAATGTATTTTTCCATTGTATGTGCATAAGCGATATAAAACATTAGTAAGCGTTCCAATGTTGACTCAGTTAGTCAGCGACCGCACATAAATCCAATAAATCCAAATAAATGTATCATTCACGGTACCGTTTTCCATTGTGAACGAAATGACGATGGAGTCTGTGTCGTCTTTTACTAATCCAGTCACCGACTGGAGACTTCACTCTATTCGACATATACACGACCACTACACTACACTACACTACACTACACAAGTGTTCACAGTAAATAAATACACATTTATTATTCGATGACTATGGAGCAATTCACGTGAAATGGCGCGACAACTGACCCGCGACTGTACACTAAAATGTTAACCATTCAACACTGCTAGCACCTAATTAGATTTCATTTGACAACGTAATTTACGCACTCCACTCTTCTGTACGCACTGAGTCACCACATTATCCTACATAACAATTATATATTATATTACACTAGCTGACCCAACAGACGTTGTTCTGTAGATAATAAAAAAAATACTGTTTTGTAAGAATTTGAAAATGGTCCCTGTTGTTACAATGAAATTGTTTCACAGCGGAACTGTCAAAGCGTGCGTCACTAAATTCTCTCACAGAAAAAATGTCCACACAAAACAAATATTGAAAATAAAAATAATGTTGGGTCTCAAATCGAAATAAAAACTATCATATCTCTCAAGTTGGACTAAACTGCACTCAATGAAGTAATCCCCATTAAAATCTCTTCATTAGTTTAGGAGTCCATCGCGGACAAACAACGTGTCAGGTTATTTTTATATATTAGATGTTCTGATGGTCTTAAGTTATATAACACTACGCGGGACTATGAATTTCGGCGCAAATATCGAGATAAGACAAACGCGACTTTGTTGATTGGCAGCCGTAAGACACTCACGCGTTACAACCGCATTTATCAACTTTGATAACAAATAAAGCAATGTTGTTCGAAGACTCCGTTATTATATTGTCTAGTGTGTACTTACCGAGAGAAGATAAGATTGTATCACGAGAAATGCCATAAACAATCTAATTAACATTTAGAATGTTTTAAATACCGAAGAAGGAAAATAGTTTAAATACATCATTAAATTTAACCGAATGTGTACAATTTAATAATTTTTCACCACTTCCGCGACTTCCGCGTGTAAAGTATTAAATAAAATTTACTTTACGATACGCCCAGCATTTCCAAAGTAACTAAACTAATAAAAGTCTCATTGGGATTAGTGTACATTAATTTAAAATTTCTAAAGCCTTAAAACGTTGTAGCGCAAACAAAAAACGGATAAAGACAAATTTAAATTATATTAGATATTATTTAAGTTCAAAAGGCCATATTGACTCTCAAACATGTCAAAGCGAAAGATTTTATTAGTTATTTGGCGCCGAGTCATTCATGTCTGCGGGAATTTTTATTTTATATTGTTAATAAACCTTAAGCTCACTTAACCACTGAGTAACCATTTTCCTGTAAATATACGAGACTAACCAGATTTACGTAAGCATGGGAAGGAACATCACGTACACGTTAGACCTACGTGATTAACATAATATTATGATATTTTATAGGAAAATAGGTACTTCTAAGATATGTTACCATTAAATTAGTCTACTCACTACTAAAAGGCCTGCCGTGTGTTTGCCGAAGGTAGTCGTAGTTTCTAACAGATTTTCTTTTATGAAAATAAGGGACGCGACGAGCAGGACATTCAGCTGATGGTAATTGATACGCCCAACCCATTATTACAATGCAGTGCCGCTCAGGATTCTTGAAAAACCCAAAAATTCTGAGCGGCACTACAATTATTGCGCTCGCCACCCTGAGACATAAGATGTTAAGTCTCATTTTCCCACTAATCCCCGAGCGCGCCAAATGAAGTATAACATCAAAAATTTGAATATGTCAATAATAATATGATGATTGGTGTAATTTGTAATGTGCCTAGTAAAACGTGCTGGTACGATCACGCTATCAGCGGACGCGGCCGCAGTGATAGCTGACCTGATGTTAGCGAGATGCGGCGGGGTCTGCGCCGGCGAGCGCATGTTGGATATCCGCTCCAGCAGGTCGTCCTTGAAGGAGCGAGCCCGCCGTGCGAGCTTGTTGGCGCCGCGCAGAGACCCCCGGTGACCCGAGCTACCTTCACCGCCTCCTTCGTTATCTGTCAAACAAACAATCCTCATATTTATTAATTTATTTACTAGCTGACCCAGCAAACGCTGTATTGCCATATAAAGTAATCTATATATATATAAATGAATTGTTGTTCGTTAGTCTCGCTAAAACTCGAGAACGGCTGGAACGATTTGGCTAATTTAGGTCTTGAATTATTTGTGGAAGTCCAGGGAAGGCTTAAAAGGTGAATAAATAGGAAAATGCTGCTAGATTAAATAAAAACAACAAATTTGTTTTTCCTTTGATGTGTCCATACATAATTTCTATGAGAAATTTTATTGACGCACGGTTTGACAGTTCTGCTGTGAAACAATTTCATTACGACAGCAGGGTGCATATCTTACGTAGTAATTCTTGATGTTATCTTATATCTTTAAACGAGCAATTCTTGTATATATATATAATCTGAATCTCGGAAACGGCTCCAACGATTTTCATAAAATTAAGTATGCAGGGGATTTCGGGAGTGATAAATCGATCTAGCTAGGTTTCAATTTAAAAAAAATGGTTTTATCCATGTTTGAATGAGAAACAGCTACAATAACATTAGAATACAAAGGTAAATTTCGCCACTATATACAAGACTATTATAGCTCAGATGGGACATTGGGTGATCCGGAAAGCAGAAGACCCCGGTTCGAATCCAGATGTCCTATTAGTTTTTTTTTTGTTCAAGTTTTGTACATTCTTAAAAATCCGAGCAAGGCTCGGTCGTCCGGATATTGATATATCATTGACAAATTCATATAAAAACATTATTTTATTTATTATATACAGAACAACGTCTGTCGGGTCAGATAGTAAGAAATAAAACAATAATTAAAATTATTGGGGTATAAAAAATAGATGACGACCGATTCACAGACGTACCAAATATTAAATCGTACATAAAATCTACCAACTATAAGTAGCTAAAATTAAGTTTGCTTCTTACCTCCGTTAGTTGGAAAGATATAAGGAATAAGAATTCTAAATAGTTATTCATTTTAAAGTATTTTTTCAATTTATTTGATTTCTGAACGACGGGAGAAACATCAGAGGAAAAACACTATTGTTATTTTTATTTAATTCCGAGCATTTTCATATTTATTCACCTTTTAGACCTTCTCTGGACTTCCACAAATAATTCAATACCAAAATTAGCCAAATCGGTCCAGCCGTTCTCGAGTTTTAGCGAGACTAACGAACAGCAATTCATTTATATGTATATATAAATGAATTGTATATATATATATATAGATTAAGGCTTACCAACTAGATACACAATTTGGACGTAGTTCCTGAAAAACTTTCCAAGCCACAAACATCACATTTTAAGGAATTCGTGTTTTTTTTTATTTGAAGTATTATTATTAATATTAGTGTATTCCATGCAATATGTGGGTTGGACTACATATAAAATATTATCTAAGCACGTGAGCGCTTCATGCACTCGATCTAAAAAAATATCCCGCAGCATTGATACAACGCCCGCGGCGCCGGTCAATTGCCTCGTCCGCCCCGTTATTGAATACTTATATCTCAAAACATTATTTAATGAGAAGAAATTAAATGTTTAGCAACTATAAAATTAGTTGAGCCACAAGAAAACAGCATTTTAATAGTTTGATCAGCATACAAAGATTTTGTTTGCAATGATAAACATCAGGCAGCAATCCTTGTTCCGCAAATAATTTTGATAGTTAGTAATTAAATCATAAATAGGCAGCTTGCAATAACACGAGTTTCCATAGTAAAAATTTAGTCCGCAAAATAACTATTATGTCAGCAAGATTTCACGATTCACCAGCAGATAAGCAGTGTATTAAAGTGACTTGTCTTATTGCCAATTGAAAGAAATGATTGGATAAAAGGGAGATGTGACTGTCCAGTCCATCTACATATATATATAAAATGAAATGCTGTTCGTTTGTCTCGCTATAACTCGAGAACGGCTGGACCGATTTGGCTAATTTTGGTCTTAAATTATTTGTGGAGGTCCAGTGAAGGTTTTAAAGGTGATAAATAAATATGAAAATGCTCGGAATTAAATAAAAATAACAATTTTGTTTTTACTTTGATATGTCCCCCGTCGTTCAGAAATCAAATTGAAAGAATAGTTTAAAATGAGTATCTCTCTGAGTACTTTCTCAGCAGGTAATAAAAAATAAAATAAAATAAAAATTTTAACTCAAATAAAATTTGAAAACAAAATTTTTATGAACTATAAATCTTAAGTTTTGTCATAAGAAATATATATTTTTATAAGTACTACTTGCTTAGTCATGTGTGTACGCGGACGAAGCCGCGGGTATCAGCTGGTAATTTATAAAAATTGGTTAGGTTAGGCAGCGGCCGGCGAGCGAACTTTGAGAAATAAACTTTTTTCCTTACCGTCTGAGGATCTTACCCTCTCTTACCAACATTTTATTAAACAGGAGCAGCTCATTGCAACTATAGTAGATTTTACGAGTGCACAAAACGAACCATTTTTATCCGAGACTTTTAGCAGATAGTAATGTCGAGGATAAAATGGTTTTGTGGACGAGTTATAAACTCTGCTTTTCATTTCGATTGCGAGGAAATAAAACAGTAGTATAACATAGACATTTTTAACAATTTTAGCAAATTTGAAGAAATTAATAAACGCACGAAAAAACAAGACCTGTTTCCCGCCGCTTTTTTTTTAAATCTTACGACATTGATATTAGGCTTGGGCTCCAGACCTATACAGCCTACTATTAAATTAATTTTGAAATATATATATTAATTTAATTAATTAAATAACCCACCGTATTTCAATTTAAATTTTAATATATTTTATGTCTTAAAAAACACATAAGGTAAATAAATTAAAGTAAATATTATAAAATTACAAATTCTACCTTTGAACTTTTTATTGTGTTTGGCTGTATAGTTCATATTCTTTGCCTTAATATAGATACATTTATGAGTAGATACGTTAATGCACTTGTGCACATATAGGCTGCACAAAATCGATTTTGTGCAACCTATATCGTTCACAAAAAAAGCAATTTCAGAGCATGAGAAGTGATAATATAATTTATATGCTGTACAAAAATAATTACAGCCATCTACAATGACATAAATTGGACGTCGTTATGCAGAAAGGACTCAAACCACACTTTGGTCAAAATAAGTTAAGTATGTATGTAAAAAAATGAGTTAGGTATGCCATCATACATCCATCCTGAAGGTCGAATCTGTCATGTAGTGAGAACCCTATTTTTAAAATGTATAGGTACTGAAACAGTTTTTTTATTGGATATTTATATGGATAAGATTTAAGCTGAAACTTCAAATGCCTATTACTCAAAAGTGCCTCTGTGTGGTTTGAGTCCTTTCTGCTTAACTACGTCCAATTGCTGATTGATTTTGAAATGTTTGCTGGCTCTGAGTTACCTACTGATCAATTAGCTATTTCTGCTCACAGATTATATTTTTCTGCTCACAAAAATACCAATACTATGCTTACCATCCATTTAAATAACATCCTTGTTTAATACGTATATAAAAAATAATGGCAGAAATCTAATGTGATCATGTATATTACGGCTAGAACAATTTGCATCAAAATTAAGATTTAGACAGGGATTGGCTTTGTTTGTATCTGTAGAGAATACTTCGGCCACATTTTTTAAAGCTCCAGTGGGAGGCTCCTTTGCACAGGATGCCGGCTAAATTATGGGTACCACAACGTCGGCTATTCCTGCCGTGAAACAGTAATGTGTAAGCATTAGGCGCCGTAGGTACCTAGTTAAATTACTGGGCAAATGAGACTTCAGAAACATCTTATGCCTCAAGGTGACGAGCGCAGTTGTAGTGCCACTCAAAACTTTTGGGGTTTTTTCAAGTCCTGAGCGGCACTGCATTGTAATGGGCAAGGTGTATCAATTACCATCAGCTAAACGTTCTGCTCGTCTCGTCCCTTATTCTCATAAAAAAAAGCTAATCGCTTCGCATAGCGGCCCTAGTATAAGACACGCTCTGACAGAATTTGAGCTGTGTAACTATTGCAGATTATATACATGCACATCAAGTAAACACCAGTTGGGTACAAAACAATTATTAGCATAAATCTTAAATCCCTCTGTATCTGATGTGAACCTACAGATTAACAAAAACGACTTGTTTGGAGAAGTTATCACAGGTCTTATTAAAACAGTTTGTCACTGAGCGCCCGAAAAACAGTAAGTAATTTGGAAGTAGGCCTTATGTCATACTCGTAACTAAAATATGAAATCTAAAGAAGTATAAATCTATGGTTGTCTTTATAATCATGCAAGGTTAGATTTACACTACCTAATATATATATAATAGTTAAAGTTGGCAAGGCGAATATTTATGTAATGCCCTACAGTTTCTCCATTGATCATGTTAGCTCTGAATTAATCAATCATAGGGTATACCTGGTAGTAGATTAACCGTGCAACCTACCTCGCAGGTCCGTCGGGAACTACCTACACAACTCAACCAATGCTACTCTGACCAGAGTCCGATAAAAAACTATTAAAACTACTACAAACTTTTCAATCTACCCACCGTAAGAACTAACGTTGGCAGCAACGCGCCACTATATCGTGTCTGTCATTCATTCAATAATATTTAATTACTTTTTATCATATTTTTTTACATACTATACTTAAGTCTTTGTGTTAAATATAAGTGCCCAATAGAAATGATTCTCATTTATGTTGTGTGCACCTGTTATTGACTCATACACTACTATTATTTTTGTGCAATATTTAAGTTTAAGAGTGTACTGTGTATGTGTTGTTGGAGCACCTTTAAATAAATAAAAAACAAAGGTACAGAAGGCTGTAGAGACCATCTTACGCGATCCATATAGGACGGACCAAGGTCAAACACACATTACAGAGCCACTAATAACGCGGTCAAGATAAACATGACATCATCGACCTTACCAATAAGCAAGATTGAAAATAAACATTTATCTTGCAGAATGCCCTTGTGTTTGGGGTACCGTAGCTAAAAAACGGTTTAAACACCCAAATCTGAACCGCAGGCCTTAAATTCAGAGCTAAGGCTAGAAACAAAACACAGGCCACAAGTAGAAACCGAATTTCAAGATCCAAAAGAGCCCACAAGTTACTTTATAATTTTAGAGTGACAATATTTATGGAACAGATACTAGCCCCTTATTCATAATGGTCTGCTAACTTAAAGCATTGCTAATTCCCACTCTGTCTTCTTCTATTGACCTAAGAATGAGAAAAAACACTCCTAAGCGGCTGTTTAAAGTTAGCGAACCATTATGAATACCCTTATTCACCCCCTGGTTAGAGTATAACTACTCGAGCTGGGCTAGGTGGTCGGGTTCCAGGTAAGAAGAGCAGGCAAACATATCGCTTAATTTACATACATTCGAAGCGGTCATAGGTATTATAATGTATCATGTTTTATACAATATTAGTGATGAATAAATATTTAATTTTGCCACACCATTTCTGTGGAACAAAACTTCGGCCAATCGGATAAAAAAACATCTACGTCGCCTCAGATATAAGTGAAATTTTGCCTACTAGTTCTTAACTGTTACCTGTTTATGAACACCTCTTAAATACATTTATTGCAACTCCACTAAAAATATAAACTAAACTAAAAATAAATAATTGACGCCTTAGGCCTTGGAATTTTACCGTCATGGGTTTTCAAACAAATGATCTATTTTACTTTATTTCCTATTCTAATATTTCGGAGAAAAACAATAGAGCTTTTAACTCGCACTATAACAGTGTTAATTCGATAAATAATGTACAACTTAACAAATATTAAAATATCTCAATTCTGAAAACATCAATAATAATTTAAAGTAGATTTATAAAGTAGTTTCAACTTTAATAAAACTTACGAAATAGCCTAACGAAAAACTGCCAAAAGTTTTGAAACACAACACAGCACTTTATATAATAATAATAATGTAATGTTAAACTGTAAACCCTTTAGCTACTCTCCAATTTTATTTAAGCACTGATAACTCATTGTATATTAAGCTCAACTGAACACTAATAATACGATTTTCCTCAAGCAATAACAAAGTTCCACGATGTGACGTCAGCGAACGTGCTAATTCCGAAGTCGCTTATCTAACAACATTAATGTTTACTATCACAATATAGCCAGTACAGTTTGGAAGATGTTGCTTATAAAAAAACAAAAGCTGACGATATGGTGAGTGGTGACGCGCGCGATTATAAATAAGACCGAAAAGGCGACAGTGAGGCGCTAGCAGGCCACGAACTATGTGACTGAGACGTGAGACAGGCTGTGTCCTGCGAGCATGAGGTACGAGGCACGAGCGAGTAGGGCTGTCAGATATCCTGTTTTGTCAATGCGATTTATCAATGTCATTATCAATCCAAAAATAGTAAAAAACAATTGTTGTTTACGACCGTAAGTCACTTGACATTGGCTCAGTTGTGGTGACTTTTCCACAAAAGCCACAATATAAACAATAGCGTTTTGTAAGTCACTTGCAAAATAATATAAGTATACGTTTAAATGTTTGACGAAAAGCATCAACTTATAACATCGTATTAAAAGTAGAGTATAATAGCGGAGTCGATGTGAGATATTTGATTTTTAATATTTTTTTTTATATTTGGTTCAGGCAAAGGTATTTTGAAAGATAAAACGCTTCAACGCCTTGTCTAAGTTATTGTATCAATATTTTTTATATAACGTAAAACCTATCGGTTAAAAGTAGAAGTTAAGTGTGGAATTTTTTTGAAAAACATTTTTAAGGTTGACTTTATTTTTCTAATTTTATGTGAACATCAAAATCGACATTTTTAGAGAACTCATGTTTTTCACTCTTTCACATTTAATTCGTTATAACCTTTAAAAAATAGTGCTGGGGCCCACTCATTTGGTACATTTATATAATATAAAATAAACACGGAGAACAATACAGAAAATTGATTCATGAAGGCATAGTGTATTACTGTAGTGTAGAAAAACGCAAGAGGCTTTTTTCGATACACAAAATGATAATGAAGAATTTTTATAAAAATATATATTGTTTTATTATTATAACTGGCAACCCTAAAGTAGCGAGAACAGTCGCGTCGGACGGACGCCAGCCCGCGCCAGGTCATGCCCGCTTCCTGGCCGCGAAGTACGTCACACATATCACAACAGTCGGTCGTCGCTACTGCTACCTACCCTACATACAGCTCATTTATAGCTACATGTGACAGCCTGATCTAACTGTTACGACAGCTAGGACTATACAGAGTACAGTTTTAAGTACACTACGTTCTAGCCTTGTTACTTGATTCAAGAAATCAACACCAAACCTACTGGGAATCTTTCGCCAGTTGTTCTCATGTCAGAGGCATACATTATCGAATGGGTGTTGTTTTTGACTTTTTTTTTATGACAATAAGGGACGAGACGAGTAAGACGTTCAGCTGATGGTAATTGATACGCCATACCCATTACAATGCAGTGCCACTCAGGATTCTCCGGAAAATCCCAAAAAATTCTGAGCGACACTACAATTGCGCTCGTCACCTTGAGACAAGATGTTAAGTCTCATTTGCCCAGTAATTTCACTAGCTACGGCGCGATTCAGACCGAAACACAGTAATGTTTACACATTACTGATTCACGGCAGAAATAGGCGCAGTTGTGGTACCCATAATCTAGCCGGCTTTTGCACTTGACTTTCAGTATGTGATTTTAAATCAAAATATATAAGAATTCCAAAAGGCGTCTCAATATCTTGTCTACCATCAAATCTTATTGTTATCCTTTTTATGCACAGTTATGAAGACAGTGATAACAATAATTACACAGCTGATTGTGGGTCAAGTATTGAGGCGTATCCTGCAATACGGATTAAATTTAATTCCGAAAATTTTAAAGGTTTCTGTCGACGCCTGCAGCTTTGAACCAGCAAAGTTTTACATTTACATGTTTTTATTTACTTTTATAAGGGTTCGAGTCTTGTTCTTTCTTATTCAATTACATCTGAGTCAGCAAGCATATATTTGTTTTATTTAATCAATTAAAAGATAAAATACTACCTATTGAGTGCGTCTACAAATAATATTACGAACGAACCGGACGGCAAATCAAACTATAAGACTATGGAACGAAAGAGAAGAAAAATTTATAATATAGTTTTCCGTCGCCATTGCTTTTGCACGTGGATAATAAAATCGAAGCCGAATAGAAGCTATTATTTTGTTAAAGTGGCAAATGTATGTTAATCATTGTCAAAGGTGCGAAAGTAAATGTGTCTGATAGTAGGCTTTTTTGTACGACCGGCCTTAGCATTGTTGAACAATGGGCGCAATTGTTCCCGCGTCTCTTACTTCGTATTATACAATTTTAACTTGGTCCATTATGTATATTTACACACGTTATAATGAATCGCTTTTACCAGGAAGACTTACAAGTCAATTCCGTTTCCTGAATATTTATTTATTCTATGATTTTTTTTTACATATTCCAAATGATTGCAAAACTGAAGTGGTAGTAGGCGGGGCACATAGTTCGCCGGACAGATGGCCGTTGGGGCAATAAAGTCCTCGAATGGCGACCACGTACCGGAAACGTAGTGTTGGTAGGCCCCCCACAAGATGGACCGACGACTTGGTAAGATCGCCGGAATACGTTGGATGAGGGCAGCGCAGGACCGATCGTCGTGGAAATATTTGGGGGAGACCATTGTCCAGCAGTGGACGTCTTCCGGCTGTTGATGATGATTTATTTTTAATTTACAATGACGTTCTATACACACTTATGGACATATCATTAGCGCGGTCTGATAGCGGAATGGCAAAAGTGTGCTTAAAAACAATGTAACTGTCCGA
Organism: Leptidea sinapis; assembly: GCF_905404315.1. NCBI lineage: Eukaryota > Metazoa > Arthropoda > Insecta > Lepidoptera > Pieridae > Leptidea > Leptidea sinapis. The sequence goes on from NC_066272.1 coordinate 11,561,988, forward strand.
ACATATTGAAAGTGACCCACGTACGTACATACATACATACATAAACACAAATAAAGATACGTACTCATGACTCCGTAAACAAACATTCGTAATGACCATACAAACGTTTTGCACCTACGGATTCGAACTAAGAACGGCTTACGACCGTTCCCAATATTCAGTCTATCTCTTACTTGAGATAAAAATCGTAACTATCGTTGACTTTTCTGTCCCAATAAACTTATCGACGGTAACTCACCTTATCCGTACACGCTGTCTGTCTATAACGAACTACGTATAGCTTACCAGCGATTGAAGTTTGTATGGAAATTTCAATTCACGCGTCCCAATATAAAGGCGGTAAGAATCAGATTATCAGTTTCACATTATTGACAGCTAATTACTGACAGTAGAAGGTAGTAATTTATCTCTATGTGTAGATAGTATATTGGGAACGGCCGTTAGTAAGGTCAGTGTCACTAAGTTAATAGCATTTTGCAATAAAGCAATTGATATGCCAAATCAGAGCTGCCCTTGAGTAAATACTAATAGTTTTCGATACCACGACCGATTTAGACCGAAATAGCGAGGCAAGAGTTAATGTAACCGATAAATCTTTTGCGCCATTTAGATAAAAGTTTCCTATGAAAGTTCAGAAGCGTTGCCGTTCCCAGGTTAAAAAAAGATAAACAAATAAGTACTACTGTTGTAATTGCGACCCGCCCCGGCCGCGACGCGTCACGGCTGTCATTCAGAAAAAAAATGTGATGTCATGTTTTTAGCTTACGTTTCGTTGCATGTTTTCGTTATACAAAACGAATAAATTATATTTGGAAGTTACGCGCGATATCATGCATAGCTCACGAGGTCTACTCGCAAAATCGACAACGATATATTCGGAACGATACGATAATACTCCGAATATATCGCACCTAGCCAACTCTAACAAATGTTCGCATTCCATATCGTTTATCGTAACAATATCGTAACCATAGACTAATATTTTGATTTGTATTATATATATAGTGAATGAATTATGCGCAAACCTTGAAAAACTAAACATTATCTGTGCTATGTCGCTGATAAGTGTCAAAATTCAAAACATAGTTTAGGCGTTAAGGACCATGCCAGGCTCTGAATCACCAATTTGATATCATTAACACAAAATGTAAATATTCAAAAATTATGTAAAGAATATAATATTATGACCATTTAAAATTTAATAAGTAATACAAAACTTACGGATAATAAAAAGTAAAAAAAAAAGTAACTCAACCCTTCTCATCGACTTCCTATTTCTCAGGCTGCCATTTGCATTACTTTCTTCGCATAAACGATCAACAAAATGACTTAAATTACTTGGTAGTATAAAAATCCTGTTGAATAGTAAATCACATATATTTATTTTAATAATATTTATTAAGTATGTATATTGTATGGCAAATATATCTATACAACTTGAAACGATAATAGCAACGACAGCCTAGAAGGTGTCGTTGAGATTATCGTAAGAGTGACGTATGATTATTTGTCAAATTAGAATAGTCGTCTCTGACATTTTCAAATAAGAGTAGGGTTAGGACCGATAATATCGAAAAATGTTTCGTTGGTTCAATCATCGTTTCGACATTGAATACGATGTAACTAAGAGTAGGATTCGACACGACTAATGCCACGACATAACGAATATCGATTTTAGAAGTAGGCCCCCAGGTCTAAGCCCGCAATATTGAATGTCTGGGTGGTTAAAATCCATTACAGTGATATACTATAAATGATAATTTTATGCGTCATTAGGCCTTAGAATATTATCCGATTTATTTGGATAAGGATTAACACCGAATAAGAGTACAAAGCGTCGAAAATAGGTTTTTCTTTATGATTATAAGGGACGAGACGAGCAGGACGTTCAGCTGATGGTAATTGATACGCCCTGCCCATAACAATGCAATGCCGCTCAGGATTCTTGAAAAACCCGAAAATTCTGGACGGCACCACAATTGCGCTCGTCACCTTGAGACATGAGATGTTAAGTCTCATTTGCCCAGTAATTTTACTAGCTACGGCGCCCTTCAGACCGAAACACTGTAATGTTTACACATTACTGATTCACGGCAGAAACAGGCGCCGTTGTGGTACCCATTATCTAGCCGGCATCCTGTGCAAAGGAGCCGCCCACTGGTATAAGTCAACACAAAGATACAATATTATCAAGTAATTTTACTAAAATATTACCAAACCTATACCTGCTTGGTCATTATTAGACGTATTTTTAGATAAACTAAACTAATTCGATAAAAGAAAATACGATAGTCCTATTTTTATAAATCTGTGTATATAATATAGTCTTATCTAATCTAATATTATAAAGAGGAAACATAAGTGTTTTTTGTATGTATGTTAGTAATGTTTTCACACAAAAACTACTAGACCGAATTCAAAATATATTTCAACATTAGAAAGCTGCATTTTCAGGAGTAACATAGGTTATATACATTTAATAAAATAATAGGGATCCATATAAAAATGTAATAATATAACCCAGGGTGTGTTAAAATTAGTCATAAAAAATCTGTCATCGCATGCGCTGCGGAATCTATTGACGATAGAACAATAAAATGTTCTACAGTATTATAAAACGTATCAATATATACAAAAAGTACAGAATACAACTACTGTAGTTCTGCCTCTATAACTGATTTTTACATTTTAAAAATTGATAAAAGTGCCGACAATAATTATTAATCCTACTAATATCTTCCCTATCTTGGCGTGCGTCCGTGCAGAATGGGATGTCGCTATGCCAACTTAATGGCTGACAGGCTTGCCTGCATGTTTCAGTATGACAACTCTCATGATTATTCTCATATTAAACATTAGCTGACCCGACAGACGTTGTTCTGTTCATAATATTAAAAAAACTTGGAATTTCGTAAAATCCGTTGATAGCTGACCTCTACTCGATGAAAAGAAAATTCCTACCAAATTTCAAGTCTTTAGCTGTAATGGTTCCAGAGATATCGTGATGAGTGACTATATACGTGGAAATCTCTTTTATCTTCTCTAATATATAAAATTCTCGTGTCATGGTGTTAAACTTTGAACTCCTCCAAAACGGCTTGACCGATTCTCATGAAATTTTGAGTGCATATTGGGTAGGTCTGAGAATCGGACAACATCTATTTTTCATCCCCCTAAATGTCAAGGGTGGTCCACACGATTTTTTTTTTTTATTTTTTTGACATTTGTTTGATTATGAGTCAGCATTAAAAAATACATACAACTTCAAATTTTCACCCATCTTCGATCAACAGTTACTTTTGTATCGCGATTTTAATATCGGCAATACAACGTTTGCTGGGTCAGCTAGTATATATATATAGATTTTTTTGAGATAAAACCTTTAGTTGTGAATGCAACGGGCAACTACTAGTAATGTATAAGTGATCACCGCCGTTGTCGTCTGTTTTTGTTTATGCGTCAAAGAAAGTTCTTTGACAAGCGAACGGTCAATTGAGTCAGTTTCATATTAAGTGCTACCTTGTCGGTCAATCATGTTGTTTATGTAACGAAGAGACTAATTTCATTACGACTGACGCGAAAGTGTGTTCCGCATTAACGATCATAAATTGTATGAGGACAAAATACACAGAAGCTTATAATATGTAATGTCATAAGCATAGCTTGTGTAAACCAGAAAACACGTAAACATGGTGTTTTTAGACAAGTTTTGTGGTGAAAGTATAGCAATTCGAGCTATGAACACAACTTAATCCTGTTACACATATCCTTAAGTCTTATTTGTAGGTTGCTAATGCATGCTGTTGGTTATAGTTAACTCTGCCGAGCCTTTTTGAACTACCACTTTTCTTTGAAGTTAAACCAGTTTTTTGGCATGGCGTGACGCATTTTTTTGGTACTTTTCTCAGAAAAGTTATTCTTATAGTTTGTACTTTTTTGTGTAAGTTCATTTATTCAGATTAGCACTGAATAACGAGGATTGTAAGCATATTAACTGTTTTCCACCCAAGAATTTTGAAAATATTGGCTTTGTTGCACAGATTGCGGGCCGGCAGCCGTGAACTCATATCGCTCAAGGTCGCTGGCATTTAGTGTCGCCTTAAAAAGGGGTTCTCAATTGAATAATCATTATGTTGCTATATAGGTTTTAAGGTATGCGATATATCAGATACTAACCTCCAAGCGGCTAACATGATGTAGGCGTTTATTGAATTAGGAATTATTTTGCGGAAATCCATTATTTTTATTGTTTTTTTTTACACTCAATAAAAACCACATCATTTAGATGATTTAGTTATTTTAGTTAGCAAACCAGAGTTGTTTTTATTTTGAAATGATATTTGTTTTTTTTTTAAATTAAGGTTAAAAATAAAATAAAATAAATATTTGGAACAATTTAACAAAGCTAATACAAACAGGTAACAACGATGACAGCTGCAAAACTATAAACTGCAGCGTAGCTAACAATGCCCTTCTCCGAATTCTATAAGGAATGATGTTCCCACGCACAAAGATCTAAATAGTAAAAAGAGTACGGTAATTGATAACAAGAAATTAAAAAATACTACACGACATGTGATTTGAAATGATTTGAAAATTATTATTATTATATTATGTGTTTAGTTTTGGGTGAAGTGTGTGGGTGAGTGTTAGAGATATGTATACAGTGATTGTGAAACCATGTAGCTAGTAAACCGAATGTTTTAGAAGTTCACCACATACAATATGGTACTATGAAGTAGTAATCGAATTAAAAACGAAAAGCATTAACTGTGTGTGATGATTATATTATTAAAACTATGATATTTTAAGCAGCTGCAAAACATACCATTTAGATTCTTACAAGATTTTTCATCTCCAGTAAATTTCCGATAAACACCAACACCGGGCGCGGCTGTACTCCGAGAGTATCTCCGCTGGGCTGGTCTTCGGCCAGCCTCCTCGATCGAATACGAATTTCTCACGTTCACTTTCCGCGGTGTCAGGTTCTCCTCGACCGGCGAGATGAAGTGCTTCAAGCTTTCATCGCGGCTTAAGTTCTGAAGGCTCTTACCGTTTCTTATGGTTTCCTTGACCGGTTCCTTTTTCAGTTCCTTCAACGTCAAGTTATCAAAACTCTTGCATGGTGTCAACGTCAGTATGTTGTTGTTATTTTTGATGTCATACAACCTGCTCGGGTCGAACACACTTGCTTCCGGATAGTGAATGAATATTTCGGGTGTTTTACACTGAATGAAATTTCCATTTCTAATCAGTGGTTTTTCGATTCTATAGCGATTTCGTCCCTTTAAATTCCTTATGTTGTGTTTAACTATGTTATTCCCTCTTTCTTCAAGAGTGTGGAGTACCTCACCGGAGTTCGTAAGCTCACAGGGGTGCAAACCATTTTTAAAAACACGATAGCTGCGTTTGTTTCGTCTTTGGTTCACACTGTCGTCGAACATAAAACTCTCATCGTAATGTGGCATTTTCACACTAAACATTGCAAACGGATTATTGACATTTTCAATGTCTTCCACATTCACAAAACACTGCAGTTCACTTGTTTGCAAGAGAAAGGCGATCCCTTAGAACTACGAAAGTTAGCTTCAAATTCTAGTTTCTCGTTTTATTGCATATGAAATCGTGCGTGTAACATTACTGAGCACCGAGCGGTTACACTGAAGGCAACATCAAAAATCGATGTTCCATTGAGAAACCGAAATAGCTGAGACGTAAGGTATATACAATTAGATCATTATTTATTTACAGCGATCGTCGCATTTCACGTCACGGGCACACTGTGTCGAATATCTTTAGATACACATCACCTTTAAAGTCTTCGTTTGTCAAATAATTTCGCACAAGTGACTTTCAAACATATATTTAACAATGTTCACATTTAATCTGGTATCGCAATAGCACTGTGAGCAAATAAATGAAAAAAAAACCATGCAATTGGCAAATTCGCAAATGATACGACACGGCTAGCTACAAGCGTTACGACACTTGATAAACATTTGTACTGAGTGAAACTCGTCGCCGTCCGCCTTGCAAGCTTTTTTATTTGTATATAATCTTTTTAACAACCACGAATTTATCACGTTCTAAAATACGTTCCGACAGACGCCAAATAGATTTTGACACGGCACAACTTTAAATCCAAGGAAACAGTATCAAAAACAACATTGATAATATAGCGAATTATTTTTTGGGAATAATTGCGATGTCACACAATGACACGGTGTGTAGTGAGACGTACAAGAGTCTCCGGTAAGTGGAAAATTTAGCAAGAGTGTGTGAGAGGAAAACAGTCGGGCGCAGCGGAGGCCCGGCGCCGCGGCACTGGCTGCGAGGACTGGCGGTCGCCCCGTCAACAGTGAAAGTGCCTCCTCCATGCATCTCTGCCCAAACACCTGCCAGCATACCAAACTTGACAATTGAACTCACGCTAAATCCTTACTAAAATTGGCTTATCCTTTTCCTGCGAACTGTCTTGTCGACATTTAGCTGGACTTGTGGTGTGGTGTGTCAACACAATTGCGTCGCACAGAATCTGCCCATATTTTGTTCCGTATGTATATCCTTCTTAGTGTGGATATCTTGTAGAGCTCAAGCTTAATTATTAAATTTTGTCTATTAAACTAACTGTTGCATTTTATTTCTTCTATTATTTAAATTTTCAATTTTCTCAGAATCCACTTATATCGAAGTAGCTCTGTTGGTTGCTGTTGTATGTATGTGAGACATTTTTCCCACTTTATATTCATTTTCCACATTATTTAATTCCCGCTTTAATTCATTCTAGTTCTATAACTAAACTAAATACTTCATTCACTAAATTTTGTTATATTTTTGAATTCAGCAAGAACTTTCAATTTTATAGTATTAAAATTTCCGAAACTGCAACCGTATTTATTTATGTTGTGGGGAACGGTCCTAAAACGGCTAGCCATGGACTACAGAAATTCTTCGCACCAAATAAGTACTTCTAAATATATAAATAACAAACATAACCAAAAGCCATGTGGCCTTCGGGTACCCGCTGATTAAGTGGGCTATCATACATATAAGTCACATAAGCTCACAGATCTGTGTCACTTGACCATTAACAGCTCCGGCCAGGGTTACCGCGGCCGTACACGCAGACCCATTTGTAAATTGTTGCACTTGTTAAATGTTCGACAACACGCGATATACTTTTTATAGCGGACTACATGTAAGACATGCCTTGAAACTACTTTTCGGTACAGCTAACAAGATAGACAAGTAAAAAAATAATTTTATTGTTCATTAGAAAAAGCAAAGTAACGTTTTAAATCTTGTTTCATAGCCAATTCACAGCGTTTTCTAGGTTTGTAGATTTTACATTCAACCGAATGTAAAATCTAGAAACAGAAATTATAAAAAATTAACTAGCAAAACGTGAAAGTCATAAAATAATTACATTGTTAGCAGCCAAAATAAACAGACCGAGTTATTGACGCACAACTAATATTTTTTTTAATTGGGTTACAAGATTTAAATCGTATAACATTCCTGTAATTTCCAGGTAAATAGTTAACATTTGTTAAATCTCACATTGCTATTAATTAAATTTATTAAAACATAAGTTATCACTTTAGTACCGACTTTGAGGTACAGCAACTTTGCCCTGTTGAAAGAATTTTCAAAATCTTTCATATTGTTCTTCCTTTACCCATACACCCAAAAAATATGGTAATGTGATTCCTCTGATGTTGTATAAGAATGTGGGCGGCGGTGATCACTTATTAGTTTCAGTTTTAGTTAGTATATATCCTCTATTCCTACTCTATGGTATCTTTTCTCTAAACATTAGACGAGTATTAATATATGCAGGTATATTATTTCAAAATTCCGAGATATTATATTTGCTGTTAAATATATGCCATTAACAAATTATAGAGAGTTCACAATACAATTCGTTTATTTAACATAAAAGTAGGCGACAATCGAAACGGTACTTCAGACAATACAAATAAAGGAGTGCAAGTCACGGAGCAGCTTCGGTTACATCTATAGTTAGGTACTGACTTACTTAGGTGATGTTAGCATCTTGAACGGGCTAGTGTACGGTTACTCGATACCACTTCTGAATAGACACAAAAAATATCTAGTGTATGTTCAGAAAAGTAGCGGTCCTGCCACACGTCCCTGGCTGCTTCCACTCGCAGCAATCCTTTCATACAAGCTCTTTTATCCTTGGTATTCTTGACCTGGCTCTATTTCCATACATCTCTGACCATATTGTACTTTGTAAGATACAGACACTACATACCTATTATGTCTTAGGATTTTTATCAATGTATACTAAAAAGGCAGAAGGGCAAACAAACGTACTGGTCACCTGGTGTTATGTGATCACCGCCGTCCACATTCTCCTGCAACGACATAAGAATCACAGAAGCATTGCCGGCTCTTAGAGCAGTGTACGCGGTGAGGTTTTTTTGTAACTTTTGTCGTAACTTTGTACATACATATTTATTTTGTTTGATAATTTGTTTTATGTTCGACGTCGCTAACTTGGCTATTTAAGCTTTTTAGAACATCAAGTGCCCAATGAAAAATATAACACGCGTGATATCATCTCACTACATTCCCTCTGGGATACTCTGTGAGTATCTTCCAAACCTCCCCTCTTTCGAGTCTCATATGATTTATAAAATACATCTTTGTGATTTAAACGGTTAAAAACAGTTTTATCAACCTACCTCAATACCTACCAACATTCCTACGTATATCCCGTACAAATTTACTGAAACTGGTCCAAAATATACCAGGAATGAAAATATTAATATTACTAATACGTACTCAGTAAGATTAACAGTAATATTTGGACTTTGATATCAATAATAATCCTGTGATGTATAATATTAATAACAAAAATCGAATATAAGTATACCACAAAGGATTAATTTAATCTATATATATCTAATTACAACTACTTAAGAAAATTAATTATCTACAATGCATTCATTTTCCCACTAATACACACAATACAGAAAAGGAGATATTAATTAGCATTTGAATTAATTATTTAACAAGCTCTAATAGATATCATTTGCAAATAACGACAGGCCATATTGGGTGCAGTTTTTGTTAGCAAATGACAGGAAACTGAGATGCAATCGGCGCGCCAGTGTCGGGCGACTTGAGCACACTTTCCAATGGGCTAACCTGATCGCAGCGGCCGCCACGACCGCTACTAGAACCTAGCGTAACGGGATTGCATTACCCACTTCTAGGTACTTTAATTGCTCTTAAATAACACTAATCTCGTAACTGTAGGCATTCAGAAAATCAACTTTCAATCGTTAAATAACTTTTTATAAGCAATAAATGTTATTAATAGCCACGTTAAAAGACTAAATTATGTAAGTATATATAATCCCCGCACAATAATTTGGGGACAGGCCAATTTTTATGATGTTCAATCGCAATTCTAATTGGCGATCCGAGAGTTACTCAGTAATTAATTTGGCATTAGAATAAAAGATCTTCGGAACGTCGATGATCTCTTTGTTCAATCCATCTATGTATTGGTATTTTTAGCTTTGTATTTGCATGAATGTGACAGATAAGCTTTATCTATACGAGCGTTTCCCATTTGCCGGGTCGCGACCCGGTTCTGGAACATCAAAATGAAATATCGGGTCGCAACATTCCCGCCTTATTTTAAATAAAAGACCAAAGGATAAAACTTTCCTCATTTTCGACAAACTTACGATACCAATTTATGATTTATTATAAACTAATGAATGATTATTATTTTACTTAGTGGAACCAGCTTGGGTTTAAAAGTATAAAGTGATTCAAGAAGGGGCAGTGTGAAAATTACGGGGCCATGGCAGAATAATTGGGAAACACTGATCTTTACTATGTAAATGACTTAGGAAATTAAGATTGTGAAATGCAGATTCTGGATCGATTGACTGGATGACATACAATCTGAACTAATAATAATAAACTATAGCTAGATATTGGGATATTGAAAGAGACCGTTAGTAATCAGGTGCCGCGAATTTAATAAGAGTTGAAACCATATATGTATATAGTCCCGCGCGCTGATATTGGACAGACCCTACCTCACTTACGTGAGTGAGTTACTTACTGGAGCTTTCCAGGCATAAAAATCACCAATCGAAACCGTTTGCAAACTGCTGATTTCTGCGAGGTCTCAATCAGATTCTGATTATACTCATAAATGTAATGTAAGGTTATTTTCAATAAGTCATTAATGGACGAGCATCATGTTCACTTGATATGTGATTTACGCCACGTAATTACATCAGGAATAATGCGCCACCGATCAACTTCTTATTTAAGCTTAAGAGTATCGTCGACATTAACAAACTAACACCGAAACAATACAAATGTGGATGTTTTTCCGCTTATTGTTACGTAGTCCGCATTACGACTTCAAAATTAAAAACCGGTAAAGTGCGAGTCAGAATCGCACGGAAAGGCTTCCGCACCATCGTACAGGCTGTAATGCTATGTGCTTCATTATAACGTTTTTTTAAAGAAACATTTTTTTTAATTCCATGATCGTACCAGTGGGAGGCTCTTTGCACCGGATGCCGGCTAGATTATGAATACCACAACGGCGCCTATTTCTGCCATGAAGCAGTAATTTGTAAGCATTACTGTGCTTCGGTGGGAAGGGCGCCGTAGCTAGTGAAATTATTGGGCAAATGAGACTTGACATCTTATGTCTCAGGGTGATGAGCGCAGTAATTGTAGTACCGCTCAGAATTTTTACCACCAGCTGAACGTCCTGCTCGTCTCGTCCCTTATTTTCATTAAAAAAAAAAACAGAATTTTCAGTTTGATATCATTATCAAAATTCTGTTTAAAGTAATTAAAGACCATGAGGTATTTACCATTAGTTGTACTAACGAAAAACAGTTATAGCCACTGTTAGTATATAATCTGTGTACCCATCGCGGTATGATGAAATATAGTTAACTGAACGAAAAACAGACGGACGGAGAACAGACTCTTGATAAAAGAGCTATACTTCGGCAATGGAACTCTTAAAAGAAAGGTAAGGCCGAACTTTCTACAGTTAATGTTTGTAGTGACATGGCTCGACGGACATATGGCCGTTGGGGTCGTAAAGTCCTCGGATGGCGACCACGGAACGGAAGACACAGTGTCGGCAGGCGGACCGACGATCCGGTTAAGATCGCCGGAGTAAGTTGGATGAGGGCAGCGCAGGACCGATCGTTCTGGCGATCTTTGGGGGAGGCCTTTGTCCATCAGTGGACGTCTTTCGGCTGAAATAATGATAACGATGATGTGTTTTTCCAACATAGGGCTAAATATTTCATTTTAATAAAAATTAACAATCAACCTACATTTATTCGTTTATGGTAAGATCGCGTAACTTGTACACAAACAATTGACTGTAACACGACCGTTTGCAGTAATTGTAGCGAGTTGATGGTCTAGTTGGTTAGCCCTAGTTGATGGTAGTCGTGAAAGTCCGTGGACGGTACGCGGTGTCGACGCGATTTATTACAAGCCGCCTGGTATAAGTGTGACACTGTTGACATAAGCGAAATTTTTTTTTTCAACTTGATTACTTGTCTTTACACACACACACACACACACACACACACACACACACACACACACACGCGCGCGCGCGCGCGCGCTATCACGTAACGTATCTCGCCACTAGATGGCATTACCCTCATTATAGAAACTGGTACAAATAAGTATCACAACAAGGATATTGTATGATGGTGATGATGGATTTTAAATTGACTATATTATGATCGATGTCCTACGACATAACAAAATTACCTATGGCATGCGTGCCGCAATATCCCTATCCCACTAAAACTACGTCGTCATCCTGAAACTTATGGAACATCTAATGTACTTAAAATATAATCACTATTATACTTATTTAAAAGCTGACCCGCTTATTCTGAACATAATAAATAAAATACAATTTTTTTTTTATGAATTTCTCAATAAAATTTCATAACATCAAGAGTTATTTCGTAAAATGTGCTCATATTTATTATATTAAAATTGTTTGACAGCAGAACTTAAAACCATGCGTAAATAAATTCTCTCATAGAAAATATGTCCATACAAAACATAAATTGGAAATAAAAATAATTATGGATCCCAAATCGAAATAAACTATCTTATCTGTAAAGTTGGACTAAAGTGCACTTCATGAAGTAATCCCCATTAAAATCCGTTAATCAGTTTTGGATATTACTGGAAACAAACATCAGGACACTGGATTTTTATATATAAAGATATATCCACCTTGCCTTGCCTCATCCAGTAAGTTGCATCAGATAGAGTAATAAAAAAAATTGTTACTTCGTCTGTACTTCAATTAAAAATTATCTACTTAATACTTACAGCACCAACTCAAATCGATTAGACACTCCTCGCAACCAACATAATGATTCAAACATATTATATTTTTGCAATCAATGAAGCTAGCATATGTAAAACACGTAGTGTAACGTTACGTAACTAAAGCGAAATTTGATTTAATGCGCGTTACAACACCTTCGAAGCACAACATAAACGCCATTAGGCGTCATTACCAACGCATCAGCATAAGGTCGTACAGTTTATGGCAACTACACGAAAAAGACATTATATTGTTTCTGAACTTTTGAAGTGGGAACTCTTATTGGCTCGCTCAGCAGCTTTACTACCCACTGGGGCTTCTTTACTCAGAAAGCCAGTTTGGTGTGTAGGTACCGCAGCGGCGACTTTTTCTGTCCTCAAGCAGTAATGTGCATTATTGTGTGTTTTTTTTATGAAAATAAGGGACGAGACGAGCAGGACGTTCAGCTGACGGAAATCCCTCAAAAGTCTCATTTGCCCAGTAATTTAACTAGTTACGGCGCCCTTCAGACCGAACACAGTAATGTTTACACATTACTGCTTCACGGCAGAAATAGGCGTCGTTGTGTTACCCATAATCTAGCCGGCATCCTGTGCAAAGGAGCTTCCCACTAGTGTATGGTGTGTCCGTTTGAAAGGCGCTGTAATATATCGATACGACCAAAGAGTAAGAATAAAAATAGGGTTTCAAAAGAAAACAATTCGAGGTGTTACTATATAAAATATTCTAGACTTATGAACATATATTCGAGGGGGCGGTCGCTCCGGTCCCAATATGTTGTATCATTAAGGAAGTCATTTACCTTTGCCACATTTTTACACACAAACGTAACATATATATTGTTTTTAACATAACAAAAATCAGTTTGCTATCTATCAAGCTTCCCGCCATCTTTGAAACATAACAAAAATGATCGCCTACAGACATTTCATAGTCGTGCATTCGAACAAACATTTGCGTAAAGCATGCAAATAGCCGCAGCAATGCAGGAAATAATGACAAACAGCGTGTGGAAATGGGTTCCCCATAACGGAATGAATATTTACAAACGGTTATGAGATTCACACTGTGCTGTTTATTTGAGACTCGATCGGCTTTACTCAGTGGCTTTTAGATACATTGCTGAAGTATAGCTAAATGATAGGAAGGCAGCATTGATGAAAATAGAACATATACCTACTTCTTACTCTAATTAATATAATGTGTGAAAATGTATATCTAAGCCACAATTTTTTTTTCTTAGCTACCTTTCTGGCAACATAGAATTTGTCAACAAAACGGTTGTAGTGATAGTTTTTGAGGACGAGGGTAAAGCACCAAAACAATTACCACCCTAGGCTAAACAGTAAGATACTGGAAAAGGTGTCACAATTTAAATACCTTGGGCATGTGTTGACTCCCGGCCTCAAGGAAGATGTTGATATCGCAAGGGACCGAAGGGCGTTGTCTGTGAGGGCGAATATGCTCGCTCGCAGGTTTGTTCGCGTTGCTCAAACAGCGTTAAAATAACGCTGTTTCGAAGTAGTCTGTGGGCCAGGTACACTCAAAGCTCCTACAGCGCTCTCCGAGTCCAATATAACAATGCATTCAGGGTGCTACTGGGGTTGCCTCGTTTCTGTAGTGCATCGGGGATGTTCACGACGGCGCGAGTAGATTGTTTTTACGCAACTATGCGCAAAAGATGTGGTTCCCTTTTTAAATAATGCTTTAACATAATTAGAAAGGACAAACAAGGGTACAGATCAGGTCGTACGTGATCACTGCCGCCCAATTGCAATATCTGAGGAATCGATGATTAACCCTGCCTTAAGTTGGGACCTATCAGGGACGGAAATGCATTACTATTTCACAACAAGTGGAAGAAAGTTACTACAGAAACGCTCTGTGAAGAATTCTTAGTATATTCTTATGAATTCTTCGTGTATGTTATGTTATTGTCACTCCCTGTAAATAAATATATTTTATTCTTCTATTCTATACTAGCTTCGATACATTAGTAGCCGCCTAAAAACTTTTTTCTCTTCCACGGAATTATGGTGCTACTACATTAAGTGACTTGTAAGCGCCCATTAGCGATGATATAATAAAATTGTAAGTAGCATCAGTTAATTAGAGAAATAATTTAATTGTATTTTACTATCTGATACGACACAATAATTATATGCTACCCATTTTGCGAAAAACAACGAACAAAGCAATGAATGCTGGTGCTGGATGATAATAAGAAAAATTACCGAATTCAATGGTAAATTGAGAATATAAGTTTATTTTCCTTTCAGCTTAATAGAATACTAAAATATTCATTCATTCAATACCCTCACTTCTATTGAATAACTAAAAAATTATATAGAAATAAGTAAATTTATTGAAGTAGGCGTTACTTTGCGGAAATCCATAATTATATAAATGATTTGAGTTTTCTTTAGTGTTAATTCCGCCAATATTTGTCTTTAAACAATTCGACACGTGTTTGGTGACTGGTCTTGCAGTCTCGTGCCAGATTTTGGCGAGACAACACGTCCTGAGGATGCCTCGTGTAGAGGCGAAAAACACGTATCGAATTGTTTAAAGACAAATATTGGCGGAATTAACACTAAAGAAAACTCAAATCATTTATATAGAAATAAGTGTTGAATCTGATATAAGTGAAATCATTTCTCAATATCCGTAATGGATTTGCATAAAAATAAGAAAGAGCATTCTAATATGTTTTATTTGAAACGATTCATATTAAAAAATGCATTCACATAAAGAATGATTGCAATAGCGCCCGTAGCGGCCGCAACAGACAATCTTACAAAAAATAATGGATGCGAAGATGAAACCGCAAAGATCATATTCGTATCGATTTAATGATCCGTGCTTCACTGCCGTTTATTACCGCCTGACCACATTTATTGCATCCGAGACATGGCGATCGCTAACAATTGGTTTCTGCTTCTGCTATTCGATGATGTGACGTATAAAAAACTATTTATTCCAAATTGGTTGCAAGTCGGACGGCAGCAATTGTATACCTAACAGTAGATAATCGATGCGCGCCCTTTGGATACCCCAATTATTATACTATTAAAACAATAATGGAATCGGATGCTAAAGAAAATAGATTTGCAGTAATGCCATGCTCAAAGTGAATGTGAAACCGTCGGTCAATTTTAAGATACTTCAGTCGAATGTTCGTATAGCGTACTATAGATAGATATACCAACATGTCTAGGCTAAGCGTGTGCTTGCGTACAGTTTTTGCAGGACAGGGCAGAAGACGAAGACAGAGGCCACGAGCGTATGTTGCGACGAAGAAAGAACACTTGTTCGTCGAATAAAGAATAAACGTGTTCGACTTGACGAGTAATATGAGTTGAGTCCATAGAGTTAGGATGAGGTGAGCGAGATATACATTTACAGTACGGGAAACTTTTAAAAGTTGCTTGTAGGTTTTTTTTTTCAACATAATATAATACAAATTCTGCTCTGCCCTTCGCTGCGTGGATGTGCGTCGTCTGCGTCTCACCATACGCTTAGCCTAATATCAGGGCAACCGTATGCTCTTATTTTTAGAACCATCTTTTAATGCTATCTATTAGAGCCGGTATTAGTAAGAAGACCAGAAAATGTATGCATATGGTCGATATACAGGACACGCCCTAACTCAATTCCTACAGTTAAAGAGAGTTCGATCAAAATATCTCTAAATCTCCCTTGCGCTGGTGAAAATATTTCACTATCGAAGAGCACTATGACGAGTTGAATGACGAAATGACATAGCTCCATTGAAATATCACAAGTGGTCGTAAAAGTGGAACTTTATCATGATCCTGCGTCAGTCTTGGTTTGGTACAGGGTGTCTTATTAAGGCGTTACAAAGATTCAGTTTTGTGAGGAGTGACGACTTTAGCTAAAGTTTCTCTAGACAATAACACATGTGATGAAACCTCTTAGGAATAGTTACGCTTTTTAAAAATATATAGACTATCTAGCAAGGCTGAGGCACGAACTACTCAAACCTGGTTGCCAGTCAACGTTCCGGACTTTATCAGAGCTGCAGACTGGCCCTCATCTAGCCCAGATCTGAATGCTCCGTTTTAGAAGACATCAGCTCTAAACGACAAGCCGAGATCGTGTCGCTAAAGAAATTTCTTGAACAAGCAGTGACTAAATTTCCCATGGAAACAGAATATAAACGAATAAACTGTATTAAAGCCGACAGTAGTCACTTCGAATAGAACTACTTTTTATTTAATGAAGTCTTAGGCTGAGATCTTCTAAGCGTACTTAGACATTGTTCAAACTTTGCTTACGCAAAACTTAGGTGGAAAAACATTACACCATACAAAAAAAGTGTGTGTGTGTACTTATCTATGCACGCAAGAAGTTACAAAAATCATTAAAATGATTTATTCCTCGTGTTATTCTACGTTTTTAGAAAGAACAATTTTGTAAAAATCTTGCAAAGATGGCTTTGACAACTAATTATTAAATAATGAATACGGCTGTATGGGCTTGAACTCTTTGCCTGTCCTAATATGTAATGGACGAAGCAACCGAAAAAAAAATAACGAATGACGCAAACGTCAGAAAGTTTTAGGAACCAACTTCAGCCTGTTAATTGTGTGTTACAGTGATGTGAGCGCATCTTAAAATTTCATTCTCGAAATTTTATTTACAGCGCGCCTAAAGAAGTATAACTTCAATAAATGATTTTTTAATAGAAACTAACATATAATAAATAACATCTTGTAATAACTGTATTAAATAAAAATAATTGTTCTATTCTTTTTAAATATTATGTAATTTAATTTTAAGCAGCTTCATACACAGATAAGCTTCCTAAAGTTCAAGTGTATGTTATTATATTGTAAGCTATAACTATATTGTATTTTAAATAAATATTATAAAAAAAGGCTAGGACATATTATTTATGTAAGCATAGGTACCCACCCTTATTGCATTTAAAATTTTTAGCACTTCCGTATATTATAAAACTTCAATCGAGCATGATGTAATCACTTTTTCGCAAGCTAAATAACAGTGTTTCTGTTTTCATAAAACGCTTTGAGTATTAATACAATAATAATTGTTGATTAATAGCATCGGTCTATTGACTCGATCCAATATAACCTATTTGAGAGGAACTCCCGTTACATTATTTTATGTGGAAGTGCACGATTGTTACAATAACGGTACTCAAAAGGTTTATCACGTGACTAAGAGCTAATAAATACCAAATTGACAGACTGCTATTTCAGAATAAATGATTTGTGTCTAGAACGAGCTGATAAATAATAAGTTTATTGTTAATTACAAGAACAAGAGACATTTTCAAAAACTCAGAGTAACGGGCTGTTTGGGGTCGTAGTACGTTACGCCATGAGTCGTTTTGTAATGTGTTACGACTCAAATCACATCGTGACTATTATGAGCAGAAGTCGCCGTTGACACACTTATTTAATTTTTAACACAATTAATAATCCGTGTGTTTATTTATTTAGACCAGCGTTACTCACGATTAAGAAGAACAAAAATATTACGAAGACATAAAAAAGAAAACTAAGCTTACCGATGCACTAAGTCACGCGCTAACATTGAAGTGGCAATGGGCTTGCCAGATTGCATGCTACACAGACAGAAGATGGACAATAGAGACCACCAAATGGAAAGGACCACCAGGAAAAGGAGCACTGGTAGACCAAAGCAGCGATGGGCAGATGATATCGTGCAGGCGGTGGGGAGACACTGGATCGATCAGGGCAAGGATAGGGACAAGTGGAAAAAGTTGGGGGAATGAGGGGGATGAAATAACCAAAATTGTGTAAGGAAAAAATTATTAATTTGGTCACTTTAAATAATACTTACACTAGATTTTAAGAACTTTAAATTACTAATATTTGTTAGTAAAATAAGGGTTATGGAATAAATGGATTATTATTATTATTATTACTCACAATTATCGGTGTTACCGACTAGTGCTAGACGGGGCGCGACCGCGAATTCACTCTTATGAAGGACCTCTGATTGGTCCGAAACTAGACGGTACCGACAGCGTTTAATGGTGAGTAAAGCAGATATAAATGAATACAGACAAAATACTTTTGAAAAATACTACATTTACCCCCTTATACATAATGATCCGCTAACTTTAAACAGCCGCTAAGAAGTGTTTTTTCTCATTCAGACTTAGGTCAATAGAAGAAGACAGAGTGAGAATTAGCAATGCTTTAAGTTGTAAGCAGACTATTATGAATAAGGGGGTTAGATTTTAGTTGCTTGTTGTTTGATTTAACAGCCATTTAAAATAAGTAAGGAAGTGGGAAACACACTTTCTCAAATCACTAGAAATTCCAAACAGCCACCATTTCTGCACACGTAATAGCGAAACTTGTCTGTCAACATAAAACCTAAAGCTGTTGTTTAAAATTAACCATTTATGAAGTACGGAAGTACGTACGACTTACATAACGACAATTCAAGCCGTCTTGGTTATATTAATTTCTTACCTTTCCATGCTTGTACATAACTGTGTTAGAGTACTATTTATACATATTTTAATAAGTAAAACTGAATATTTTTTAATGAATTTAGCAAAATATACCGATTATAAAGTCACTCCTTAGAGTTTTCGTCCGTTTATCTGCTTGTCTGTATGTATGTCCAGGCAAAAGCAAAAATTTTGCATAAATATTAACAAGATGTCAGGTCAACATTATTATCACAGGCTTCATATTGTCACATTAGATACAGACATGGTATTTTTGCTGCTACAATTTCATGTATCGGTGTTTAACTGTTTTCATACTTACAAGTCTTGATTTATCGTGTGTCATGCCTAATTTATTAAAATTTCCGCCTTTTAGCGTGTTCATAGCGTAACACTTACTAGCGTAGACCTACAGAAATGTAGAACATACGTTGAACTTGGTGTGTTGCATCGAAGTTTATCATTTTTGGCAATATTTTATTGTTACACATTTAATGTTTTACTAAGTTTGTGAACCAGTGCGACACGTCCCTAAAAGGAATCTCTTAGTTCGCGAAGCAGCGCCACATTACTCTTATAATAAAAATAATAAAATCTTTTATTTAAGCGAGGAACAGGAGGCCTAATGAGCCAGACGGCCTCTCGATGTTACCTGTAAGTGATGCATTACTGTGTTACGGTCTGAAGGGCGCCGTAGCTAGTGAAATTACTGGGCAAATGAGATCTCACAACTTATGTCTCAAGGTGACGAGCCCAGCAGACCGTATTATTTACCATCAGCTGAACGTCCTACTCGACTCGTCCCTTATTTTCATTAAAAAAATTAAAAAAAGGCCTAAACTCAGCGAAAAGCTTCGATCAAATGCGTACTGAAGATAGGTAAAGAGCCTTAAAAAGCACAGAGCTATATGAATAAAAATTAACGTGTAGTTCTTTATTCCTAATATAGTTAAACAACAGCCATCGTAGATATTCAAATTCAAATATTTTTATTCAAAATAGGATTTAAAATCACTTATTGAACGTCAAAAACCACCCATTCAAAAGAGACTGCCTCAGACCTGAGAAGAATGGGCGCAAGAAACTCAGCGGGCTTTTTTTTATATAAAATATGGATTACAATGTGATATCGTACAATAAACATTTATAATTAAAGAGCCTGAGGGTGTTCGCTTTATTCCCAGTCCGTGTTGTCATTAAGAAAATCGTTTATGCTATAATAACCTTTCCCACACAAACGTTTTTAACAATTCTTTTAAATTTCGTAACACATTTGTTTTGTACATTTTCTGGGATCATATTGTAGAAGCATATACATCGCCCAACAAAAGACTTACTAACTCGACCCAACCGAGTAGTAGGCATAACAAGTTTATGTTTGTTCCTCGTGTTAACATTATGAATGTCACAGTTTCTAGAGAATTCCTCAATGTGCTCATAAGAACATACAGAACATATGATATGACTATCCTAACAGTAAGGTTGCAGGTGTCCAATGTCCAATGGACATACAGACTGTCCTCACATCGAAGCATATTGACAATACTATGACACCGCTCTCTGTTAGTATGGCGGAGTAAAAGCTTTGTTCATTACACACTAGACGAAACTAAAGCCAGTTGCACTAAATTATCTTTTGTATAAATTACAATAATTTATGTTTCTTAATTCTATTTCCGAGCAGTATGGAATTAGGGCTAAGCAAGACTTCTATTAGGTTGCCAAATTCTTCGCTCATTAGGATAATTGGAACGCTGAAACTAGTACATAATTATTGATATCTGAAGGCGCTAATTACGTTTTTTAGGTACACGTGTCATAATGTACTGAACTGGAATCACTTGCAGAAGGAAATCGGCGAAGCTGCTATCGTTATAATTCATCTGGTTGGTCATATGATTGCTTTTTTTTTAATTTTGCAACAGATTATAGGTTACGTCGTTACAGTAGATTAAACACTTTTACCGTAAATAGTAATAATTTTCATGAAACTACAATAAAATATGGACGAATACAACAAAACTTCAAGGGAACTCTTCGCTCCGTGAAGTGTGGCTCATATCTACATAAGCCATTCATAATAAATTGAATTAGGGAATGTTTGGAACCAACACATTTTCCACCTCTCATTATAAAAATCATGTAAATTCTTACTAATATTATAAATGTAACTGTAACTTTGTTTGTTACGCTTTTACGCCGGAGCTACTGAACCGATTTTGATGAAATTTGGTACAGCGATAGACTAGAGCTTGGGAAAAGACATTTTATCCCGGAAAACCCATGGTTTCCGCTCGATTTGTGAAAAACTGAAATTCACGTCGATGAGTTATAACTATGCCAGAAGTAGGTTTAGTTTGCCATAGCAATCATCCTCGAATAAGATTCATATAATATGTTGGGAACGGGAGCGAAAACGGGAACCGGAACTAGAATAGGACATAAGATAATCTTCAATTCCAAACTTGCTTAATATTTTTAAACCCTTTATCTACGCGGACGATGTTGCGGGCATCAGCTAGTAATGTAATGATTGTATTTGTCGTGTTATTATGATCATCCAGTCTTCTATTTAAAAGTTGAGATTGAGGCCAATTTTTTTTTATGAAAATAGCAGGACGTTCAGCTGATGGTAATAACAATGCAGTGCCGCTCAGTTTTTTTGAAAACCCCACAAATTCTGAGCGGCACTACATTTGCGCTCTTCGTCTAGACATAAGATGTTAAGTCACATTTGCCCAGTAATTTCACTAGCTACGGCGCCCTTCAGTCCGAAACACAGCAATGTTTTTGCTTCACGGCAGAAATAGGCGCCGTTGTGGTACCCATAATCTAGCCAGCATCCTGTGCAAAGACGCCTCCCACTGGTAAATCTATGTTAAAACATTGGGATCTGTGCAATGAGTAATTATTAAATGAATGTCAAAAATTGGTAAATGTTCAAATAATTTATATAATTGCGTTGAACAAGGCCACGCACGCCGGATGCTTGGGTGCTCGATCTTTGCATTCCATTTCGTTATGCATCGCGAGCATCAATGTGGGACAAAGATTTTAGTATGACAGATAAATTAATTCGCGCTATGCCGAATTGAAATATTATTTTCAAATACTTAGTATTCATTGCAATAGTATCATAATTTTTTATCTTCTAACTAGCTGACCCGACAGACGATGTTCTGTATATAATAAATAAAATAATGCTTTTATATGAATTTGTCAATAATATATCATAACATGAAAAATTACTTCATAAAATATGCACCGTGCTATCGTAATGAAATTGTTTCACAGCAGAACTGTCAAACTGTGCGTCAATAAATTCTCTCATAGAAATTATGTATGGACACATCAAAGGAAAAACAATTTTATTGTTTTTATTTAATAATAATAGCATTTTCCTATTTATTCACCTTTCAAACCTTCTCTGGACTTCCACAAATAATTCAAGACCAAAATTAATTAACGAACAGCAATGCATTTTTATATATAAGAAGATAAATAAAATTTTCGTGTCACGGTGTTTGTTACCAAACTCCTCCGAAACGGCTGAACCATTTGTATGAAATTTTGTGTACATAATGGGTAGGTCTGAGTGAGAATTTTTATAGCCCAAATTTTTTTTAATATTTATTTTGTATGGCAATACAACATTTGCTGGGTCAGCTAGTTAATATATATAAATCCAGTTTGTCAGTCAGATGTTTGTTCCCAGTGAACTCCTGAACTAATGAACAGATTTTAATGGGGTTTACTAAATTAAATGCAGTTTAGTTCAACTTAAGATATAGTTAGTTAATTCGATTTTGGATTCATAATTATTTTTATTTCCAATATTTGTTTTGCCTGAACATAATTTCTATGAGAGAATTAATTGATGCACGGTTTGACAGTTCTGCTGTGAAACAATTTCATTATAACAACAGAGAGCATATTTTATGAAATAATTCTTGATGTTATGAAATATTATTGACAAATTCACAAAAAACAGTATTTTATTTATTATGTACAGAACAATGTCTGTCGGATCAGCTAGTGTATAATATGAAAAATGAAATTAATGTGGTAACTTTTAACTGAATATCACCCAGGGCTACAAACATACCATTTTGAGACAAATATTCTGCCTATTACAGCCAATAATGCAGTCATTTTGGTTTCTGGTATTTTGCAGTCAGAATTGACAAACACTAGTTGTTATTTTCTTTATTGTTGTAATCTTATGTGCCATTTTGTACTATTTTCAGTTGTTCTGTGAGAATATATTTATTGCTGTCAGATTAGTTTAATTGAGAATCTGTAAATACAAACATTTTATTTAAATTGTCCAAATATCTTTACGATAATTTAATATCTTTGGAAAAGGTAACTAAAAGAAAATTTGTATATATGAAAGAAAATAAATATTTACTTTTAATATCATTGTTTTGAACAAATGGTAGTCCTGGAAAACTCAAAAAAACTAAGACATCTGGTTTTACAAAATAGTCTGGTTAATGCATGTAATGAGGTATAAAAGGCCAAAAAAATAGTTTAGAACCAGTTTAGGATAATGTGCAGATGTTATATGTAGCATTAAAATTATATGGAGAAAATTAACCGTTCGGTTCCGGGAAACTCTGATCATGCGGTATGCCTCAGATCAGTGTGAATTTGGCCCTTGCACAGTGTTCTGTTAATGTGTATTATAAATTTTTATGTGTACCAATAGATTGTTTATAATTCGGATGATTTGAGTGAATGTATCAAAAAGCTTTTGATACAAGCTGTAAGACCACACAAAATAAACAGTCAAAACTTACTGAGGGAGTAGGGTGGAAAATCTCTGTTTTAGTGTGTCTGAAAAATCTAGTGCCCTGGGGCACTGACCATTTGGGAAGGTTTATTAATTTCATTCTATTGAATGCAAAAAATTTCATGACCTGTAATGAGATAATCCATTTCATTACTGGTCAATGTTTACTGTAAAATAAGAAAAAATGCAGTTTAAAATAAATCAAACTAAATTACTCACTAAAAATTTTAGATCTAACAAAATGGCAAACTGTACTTAGATATTGTTCTTAATTGTGAAAAGTATGCATTAAACCACCATTATAACCTTTAATAAATTTTCATTTTATTGAGAGAAATCTAGCTGCATAAATAATTAGTTATAGTTAAAATTCCTTACTCAATTAAATTATAAAAAAAAAAATCAATCAATTACTATTAACAGACAAAATATTCTATATACAGAAATAATTAAACAAATTTTCCCTTTGGCAAACAAGCAAAATTTTAACTTACCTACTAGGTTCCTAGATTCCCAATTTTTTTATTACAAAAAAAAAATATTTTCTTTGTAAACAGAGGATATTAAGAAGGAATTAAAAAACCAACTAAACATCTACTATGTGTATAAAATAGAAAAATATTGTGTTTATTTGAGAAGGAATTTATCCCACTTATTTGAAAGATTTTATTACATTTCCGTAATCAAAACAATCAAGTATCCCATACATACATACATTGCTAGACGCTGGTATTATTCTCACGAAAAAGAAAGGTATAGCAATAGATTAAAATAACAAAAATAATAAGATCGCAGCTAAAATGTATGAATAGTTTTGTATACAGCTCTAGAAGACCAATAAATTTAAGTCTCATGTGGCATGCTAGGAATTCACTTTACTTACCTTGCCCACCTTTCTCTGACTTAGGAGTTGAAGTCATTATTAATATAAAACTATCAGTCCACTGTCATATTAACATTAATTTTAAGTCTTTTAGTTAGGAAACAAACTTTTTTTCACTATAATACATCAAAAATCGACCGGCAGCCATATTAAAACACAATCTTTCAAATTCCGTGGACAGAGAATTAGATTATCAACACAGGATATAGATTAAAAAAATATGTCAACGCTTAGTATTTATTCACAGTACAATTTTATCACAGATTTCTTACTGTAAATAAGCTAAGTAGGACCACGTCATAAACTGTGCTGCTCGTACACTTTTCAAAGTGCTCTCACGGTTGCTCTTAAGTGCTAGTGGCCAAAATGTATATAAATTTGTACGTTTTGTAATGACATAAATTACATATTTATTATAATAATGTGTGTAAGTAGATTCTTAGAATCATAATATTCGGCGCACCTCAAGTCCTGTAAGTTTTTAAGGCTATAAACGACTTAGTTCATCTGTACCCCTAAAGTATATACAGCATTACTTTTTAACCAACTTCAAAAAAGGAGGAGGTTCTCAATTCGTCGGTATGTTTTTTTTAAGTTTCTTACCTCAAAACTTTGGACTTGGTAAAGCGATTTTGATAATTCTTTTTTATTTGAAAGCTGGTGCTTCCCGTATGGTCTCATTGTATTTTGGTCCAAATCTGACATGAGAGAAATGACCATTCCATGAGAAAACCATAAAAGTCTTAAATTTGCTATACATACGTATAGCGAAGTGGATGATAAATTTACGAATAACTCAATATCGCGCCAACAGATTTCGATGATTCATTTTTTATTGGAAAGGATATACTTAAAAGATAGTTTGGTTAGGTTCTGATTACGGAATCCATGACAAAGTAACGGAACTCTTCAATTCTTAGGAATAGTATATTAACGATACTAGGCCAAATATTTT
Organism: Leptidea sinapis; assembly: GCF_905404315.1. NCBI lineage: Eukaryota > Metazoa > Arthropoda > Insecta > Lepidoptera > Pieridae > Leptidea > Leptidea sinapis. Next base: position 11,587,484 of record NC_066272.1, read on the forward strand.
ATTTGCTACCCGAATATTTTGGTCATCTACCATAACATAGTTATGGTCAAGTAATTGTCGTAGTCGAATATGATGATCACTGGGACACCTTAACGGCTTACAGTAATCAGATTTGTGGCAAAATTTCTAACTGTCTGTCAATGATATTATAGTATTAAAAGAGGTAGATATGATGATGTCACTAGCGCGCCGAAAATCAATCCCCTAAATTGAGTCAATTGGTTCCTTTGGTCGTAGTCACCCTCTCGATACGAAAACGGTAAACACGCGGTTGTTGTTGACAGAATTGCTTACAATTTGATATAGGTACAACATTAAAATACCGTCTTGTGTTATGGGAAGATGCACTAATTACGAAAGTAAAAAAAAACGTAGAATTACATACCACAGTTAAGAAACATGAATTATAATATTTTATTTGATTTCATTATTTATCTAACAAAATAAATATGTTGCCTTGACAACGCCGATCGCTACCTAACTGATCATAGATTAACGTACAGAAATGACAAAATATTGATGCTGTCTGTTGCGGGATGATCGAGGTAGGATATTTTAGGAAATGATGTAAAAAAGTTAGTGTTGAAGTGAATGTAATAATTTTTAATAAGTGCGTATATAGGTAGCTGAACTATCAAACTACTAAAACAAGTGTTAGGGTAGGTAGCGGATATAGAAAGTGAGTGCTATTTGTTTATGTAGGAGTTTTTTCAGTATATCCCTTGCTAACTGCAGAAGAATCAATGGATCATTTTCTTCTTCTCCCATTACCTTATTGTAATAAACCCTCAACAAAAAGACATTCATAAATAATAAAAGATACAAAAAATAATAATTGTAATCTTAAAACTTTTTGGGAGCAGTTGTTAGTAAAATTGTAAAAATGGGACCCTTACTGTGTGGTTGTACCCTAATGTGGCAATATATTATTATCAATATTAAATTATTTTTTTATAAAATCAATGACACATTATCTACCTAATTTCAATGCAGTTTTACTACTTTATAGCTTTTACTACATGAACTCATGAATGAATCCTAGTTTAGTTTAATTCACGGTGTACGGTAAAAAATTATATCTGATGAACTAACTGTATTTTCTCTATATAAATACGAAGCAATTAGCAAATTAGAGTTATATCTTTTTCGCTTGCGATAATTGAATTTTCTATCCATCTTTGACGTGTAATTGTAATGTTAAATTATTCATGTGTGCGTTAGTGTATCATTTTCAAACACCGAATGTTGTCTACGTAATCTATCAATACTTTTTAATATCATTGACTGTTGCATTGAAAAATTTTATATATCTACACATATTTAGACAAATTGTTAGTTAGTGTACTTCAAATTCACTAAAAATCAAAAATAAATAAAAATTTAACAAAAAAACAACCGACTTCAATAACACTATTCCAAATAAATAGATATAATATGCACTAAAAAGTATAAAAATAAATGCGTATTTTTATACAATCTAATTAATTAATCTAATTCTAGTTACGATTATTGTAATTGTTGGAGTCGGTGTCATCGAAGATAGGTTTGTAACTACATACATAGTTACAGGTGAGATGTGCTTGAGGTGTGAGGAGTTCGTCTACCTTCTGGTTTCATCACCAGATTAACAGATCGAGGGTACTAATTTAATTAGAACTCTTGTTTGGAGAATTTCTAATTGGCAGATTTTTTCAGAGTATTGCAATAATTTATCGGGTTAGTTTTGTTGCGATAAAGATTGCTAACTCAATCGTGATGCGTAAGCATCATATTAGTCTGTGTTGCTAACTAATTATAAGCGGAGGTCAGTTGACATTTGACAGTTGTCAATTGTCATAATTCGAAATTAGAGCAATAGGTACCTGTGGAGTGAAGGGGGAAGTCCAAATTTGTTTAACATAAAACCGTTAGAAATTAGAATCGTTGAAGTAAAAAGATGTGAAAAGTATTCTTTGTTATTGAGCATCTAATTTCTTTGGAAACTGTTTTATATACCAGCAGTTAAGGAGAACAAGGAACATAACGTAATCATGGCAGATCCGCTTATTTTGCTTAGACAGTATAATGTAAACAAAAAAGAAATAATAGAACGTGACAATCAAATTATATTTGGTGAATTCTCGTGGCCTAAAAATGTTAAAACTAATTACTTTATCAGTGGGTAAGTAATCTCCACGACATTCAAGTTTGTTTACTTTGTATTCTGAGCTTATAAGTATTAAAACCTCATAGCTAATGTCATAATGTTTTTAGGTCTGGAAAAGAAGGTGGTGAGAAGGAATATTATACTTTAGAATGCCTTCTATTTTTCCTTAAGAATACACGGTTAAACCATCCTATATATGTTAAGCAAGCTGCTGTGAGTAATGACAAATATAAATTATTAAGTATTAATTCAAACATTGCAACAATTGTTTTTTTTTTGGTTCCAGGCTCACAATATACCACCCGTGCGGCGTCCAGATCGAAAAGAATTAATCGCTTATTTAAATGGTGAAACAGCTACTAGCGCTTCCATAGATAAAAGTGTTCATCAATAAACCCTTGCAGAATATCCTCTTTGTAATTAACAACATGGACTGGGGTTAATTTGTTCTCTCTGAACACTACCAGTTCCTCCTATTTCCTACCTATACCCCCAATTAAAAACTGATTTATGGGGTAACAGGCAAATAATCTTAACGAGCAACTTCACTGCCACTGTTGCAAAGGCTGTAACAAAACACAATATCTGCATCTATTTGTGTAATTTTGATACATTTATTTATTTATTTAACACCAACAAGATAAACACTAACAAAAGTATAATAACATTATTACAATAAGTAATAAATTCTAAGTGTTGACTTAATTATCGGTGTTACACACATTTCAAAAACATAGACACAAACATATTTAATTAAAATGAATGCAAACATTATCGGAATATTTACAAATTGAATTAAACATAAATGAATAAGAGATCAATAATATTATATAATAATTAAAACATGCATCATTTCACAATTATATAAAACAGACTTAAACTTATCAGTATTTATTAATTATTTGAATAAAATATACTTTTTGCCTATAATTTACAAAAAAAAAATGAATATAAATGAAATAAATTCCGTTTAAATGACGAAATATGGTCTGAAAATATATCAATATCAACTTTTTTATCTTTTTCTTTATCCTTTTCTTTATTAACAGTAGTTCTTATGACACCAATACATTTCTTATGTGATAATTTATATATAGCATTATAACTCAACATCAATCTATTAATTGGAGAATAGCGTCTTTGACGTGAATGTGTGCTTTTTTCTTGATTTTAATTGAGCTAATAAATAGGTACTATCAATGACGCCATTCACCAACTTATATAAGAAAGTAAGATCGAGGAGCTGTCTTCGATTCAAAAGTGACTGAAGCTTGAAGTACTTTAATTTATCCTCGTAACTCCTAAGAGTTTTAACTAGATTATGATCGTAAGATAGATGCAAAAGAAATCTCTTTTGTATCCTTTCGATTCTTTGTGAGTAAATATTAAAGTGTGGATTCCATACAATGCTGCAGTATTCCAAGATGCTACGTACCAAAGCTGAGTAAATAATTATTTTAGTGCATATCCTTATCTTGCATCATCCTTAAATTGCTTATAGTTAAGAAAGAGGAAGCCAAGAGTCCTAAAACCCTTGCTAACAATATTATCTATGTGGACATTATAGCGGAGCTTCTTGTCTAGCGAACTCCTAAATCGCATATGTGAGGAACTTCAGACAAAAGACTACCATCAATGTAATATGTTGATGCAAGAGATGTTTTCATTCTAGAAAATTTCATAACATGACACTTGTTAGCATTTAAAATCATGCCATTGTTACGACACCACACTAACAAATTGTTTAAGTCTTCCTGTAAAAGCTCTGCATTTGAAGAGACAGGTCTAAAGATCTTAAGATCGTCAGCGAATAAGTAAAACTTAGAATTCGTAAGGCAATTACTGATGTCGTTAATGAATATGTTAAACAACAAAGGCCCTAGATGAGACTGGTCTGGGCCTGCTATACCTATGCCTTTGAGTTTCATTAGTAAAATGGAGTGATCAACCTTGTCGAAGGCCTTACTGAAGTATGTGTAGATTGCATCAACGGATTTGTCAGTATCAAGAGCCTCAGTAATGTCTTCCACAAAGGAAACAAGGTTGGTAACTGTTGATCGAGCTTTCACGAATCCATGCTGCTCAGATGTAACAAAGCTTTTAAAGTGCCATGAAACGACAGGTCATATAAGAAGCTCAAACACTTTTGCAAAAACAGAAATTATGCAAATAGGTCTATAATTTTTTACCTCCTCTTTGTCACCGGCTTTAAATAAAGGCAACACCAGGGCTTTTTCCATAGGGTTGGATATGTACTAGTCCTAAGAGATTTGTTGATAATCAGTGCAAGTGGTAAAGCTAATGCACTAGTGCAATTGTGTACAAATATCGATGGAATACCGTCTGCTCCAGCTCCTTTCCTAATATCAAGTCTTTTTAAAACATTATAAACTTGGTCCTCTGTATAAGATATGTAATCAAGGTACACATTACAACAAGGGTTGATAAGATTTGAAATACTATTAGAATTTTGATTATTACTATTATTGGAACTGTATACTGACGAGAAATAATCAGCGAAAACATTACAAATGTCTGTCCCATTGGAAACAGAGTTATTATCGTTTTTAATTTTTGAAGGATACGAACTTTTGCCTCTCTTTTGTTTTAAGAATGACCAAATTAATTTAGGGTTTGATTGTAATGATAGTTCATGTCGTTTCTTTTTTTCAATAAATCAAAGGATAGTTTATCGCGAGGATTGTTATATTTTCGAACTTACATCCTATATTTATATTTTTCTTTAATGCACTTGATCAGACACGGAGTGAACCAAACTGGGTATTTATGACTGCGTGATTTTGCTTTAGGTACATATTTCAAAATTAATTTACGAATTTCACCATAAAATAGTACAACCATATCGTCAACACAAGAACATTCACTCAAAATTTCCCTCCAGTCTATTTCATTGAGACCTTTCCTTATGTTTTCATAATCAGCCTTATGAAAACAAAATTTTGTAACGGTATTATTAGGGACTAGTGATGCCGGGTTTGTTAAATGAATTGTGAAAACCAATGGTGGATGAAGGGGATCAACACGTGTCAAAGGATCAGGACATGGTAGAATATCGACAATGTTAATATTGGACAATACGAGATCGAGTACCTTATTTTTAGAATTTGAGATATGATTAAATTGGTTCAATTCATGGCACGAGAGGAAGTCCGTTAAAAGATTCTGTAGATAACTATTGGAGTAGTTAGATCCTTCCGATTTTCTGACAAATATTTTTCCATCACGAACCCAAACAAAACGGAAACCGAGCTCTTTCGCCTTAAGGCGAGCTGCAGCATGTAGATTTTTTCCTTCTGGCGTGAGATTTTCCGCAACGTATATTGGAGTATTCTTGACGCTTGTGATTCCCAAATGGCTAGTGTTCAGCTTAGAGGTGCTATTTTTTTATTAAATTTAATAATAGCTGCTAAAAACTCATCGCGAAGCCTAGGACTACTGAACTTTACTAAAATCGATCTTGGTCGGGGACTTTTAGAATTCATCTTCGCTAGTCTTGCACAAAAATGTATATTTTCTGGGGCTATTGGGCATTTAATGATTTTGCCTAGATGTTGTACTGTGTTGACCAAATTTTCCTGTCTGTTTTCTGGAACACATTGGATTTCAATGTTGGAAGCTCGTGTCTGCTGTTCAAGCTGCGTAAGACGAGTTGTAATAGTCTGGTTTGCTGCTCGCAGAGTTTCGTTCTCTTTAATAACGTGTAGCATTTGTGTGGATTGATTTGCATGTTCAAATGCAGGAAGTTTCAAATGAGGCAAGTGTATTTTTTCTTGAATTTTGGGGTGTAAATCATTACTGAAAATGTTGCGTAATTCGTCTCTGATTATTTCTCGTACATTATTAGCCGATAAACTTTTTATTGTTCATAGTTTTCGGTAATTTTTTGTTCATTTTGATAAAGCGCTTCCATATTTCAATTCAAATTAAAATAAATTTTCAACTGTATTTTCTTCAAAAAATATGGGGCCTATTTGTAAACATAATGAAAAGTGTGAAAAGTTTTCGAAAACTTATGTGTTTTTCTTAAACTTTCTGTTCTTCATTAAACTTAGGTACACATTACACAAACCTATTTTAAGTTTACTTTGAATATGAATTTCAGCCTGCTTCCTTTGTGATGATTTTTTTTCAGTTTCTTTCTAGTAAGTTCCTAATTGTTATGCATTGTTGAAGATCTAAAAAAATGATTTTTAAAATGTTTTTAAAATAATCTGCAAGCCAAATTTAACATAACATTGATTTTTAAGGCATTTTAGAGGAGAATAATTTCAAAATGTATTGAACTAATAGGTAGTGTTTTGACTCATATTTTTTAATTTGAAGAGTGAATTGTTGTAACCAGTGTTTAATCATTTTTATCAATGAGAAAAAAATGATGAGATTTAAATTCATACTTTTTAAAATAAATTTTTGATGTTGTATTTTTTACTTAGTTTGAAAAAATAATATTTATACATATTTTCTCAAATTTGTGTGAAGGGGACAATAGCTAGTCTCACTGGACACTACATCAAAATGCTAAATACCACCCACAACTTGTTGGCGTCTGGCATTCCACAACCACACGGTTTTAAGGAAATTTCTTGCCTCATACAGCCACTTTGTGGAATCAATTACCAGCTGCTGTTTTTCGGAACCGATACAAATTAGGGACCTTCAAGAAAAGAGCATACTCTCACCTTCGAGGCCTGCAACACATCACCCCATGTTTTGGGGATGTCCATGGATGGCTGCCTCACCATTCCGCATCACGTAAGCCTCTTGCCCATTTACCCGAGGGGGCAAGAGGTTATAAAGCTTGATTACCAGTATAACTAAGTTTGATAGTCTCAATGTAGATATAGTTGACTTGTTTAATTTAGTGGAGCATCTTCTCCCAACTGTCAGTACAGTTTGCCATCTTGAAGCTTAGACTCAATATTATATTTTAATAGGCCCAGTAATGGGTGTATCTAGACGCCCGCGCCGACGGAATTTTTAAACATATGTGTTAAAAAGGAGTGGCGCTCGCTGCCCCTTTTCATGTGCCGCCCGGGGCCACGGCCCCTCTGTTACGTACAAATACCATAGGTATAAAAGAACATAGGTACTTAAAAGACTGGAAGTTGATCTTGGAGTAACTTTCGATAAAAAAAATACTTGAGTTTTCTACGCATAAACCATAGTAGAACATAATTCTAAAATGCTCGGGTTTGTTATACGTAACACAAAAAAAAAATTAATCTCCTTAAGTCTGGTTCGGATTATCTTGGAGTATGGTTCAGATGTCGGGCGTCCTCACTATGCTACGCATATCCTAAGACTGGAACGTATTCAGAAACGATTTCTGTGGCATGTGGCTTTTAGTGCAGGTAAAGCCAAGAAAATTTTTCCTTACAAAAAATGGCTGGTCTTCTTCAAAATAATCACATTAGACGAACGTAGAGAACTTCTCGATATTCTGTTTACTCATAAACTCCCGAGCGGCTTTACTGACTGCTCCAAATTGCTAAATAAATTTAGCCTAAGATTACCAGCAATAATTTTACAATTCCACGTAAGCCTATTACTCCATTTCGTTGAACGATCCTAGCTAGCAACTCCCCATTCCCACGGTTATGACAAATTTTAAATTCTTATAGCGTAGCTGATATTGTCATATTTGCTGATTCCTTAGCCAAATTCCGCAAGACCATATCTACATATAAATCATATGTTGGACACCTCCAACATACATTGCTATGCAGACGACAGCACTGGTGATGCCGTATACACGGGCCATGCAGGTCTCTCTCGGGAAATCGTCGAGCAGTGCCGGGAGAAACTACTGTCTTCTAACGAGTCCTCTCTTGAGAAGGTCGCGGAATGGGGCAAATTGAACCTTGTCCAATTAAGCCCCCAGAAGACTCAAGTTTGCGCGTTTACCACTAAAACATCCCCATTTGTCGTATCACCGCTCTTCGACAGCACTTCCCTTAAAGCATCGCCTAGTATCTGAATATTGGGTCTCGAAATCTCGAGCGATTGCCAATTTCGTGGCAATCTGGAGGGCAAAGCCAAATTGGCTTCGAAGAAACTGGGCGTCATTAATTGAGCACGGCAATACTTCAAGCCGGCCCACATTCTTCCACAGTGCGGTTCTTAAGGAGTTTTCTTCCACGTACTACAAAGCTGTGGAATGAACTTCCTTGTGCGGTGTTTCCGGGACGATACGACATGGGCACCTTCGAAAAAAGCGCGTACACCTTCCTCAAAGACCGACAACGCTCCTGTGATTCCTCTGGTGTTGCAAGAGATTGTGGGTGGCGGTGATCACTTAACAACAGGTGACTCGCACGCTCGTTTGTCCTCCTATTCCATAAAAAAAAGACCATTTGCACCAACATCAGTTATCTTTAATAATTTTATAATTGGTAAATTAATGTAATTTTGTATAACCAAAATAGACATATTATAACCAAAGAGTGTTGCTTGTATTCTATTCTACTAAATCTTGATACCAACATAATTAACTAATGACGTAAGTAATATCAGAGCTTCCAATATAATAATTAAATTGGGTTGGAATCAATACATAATTTTTATCGATAATATATATATATATATATATAATGTCTAATTTTAAGGTTCTCTTTTGTTAATTTTAATATTGTCCTAAGCCAAGTCTAAACTAAGGGATACGTTTTAGTTATCTCAAAGAAAAAAACAATTAACATAATTAATATTTTATTAATAAAATCAATACTCTATCACTTTTAATCACTTTAAACATTTTTTATTAGCTTACTAGTTGACCTGACAGACGTTGTTCTGTATATAATAAATAAAATAATGTTTTTTATTAATTTGTCAATAATATTTCATAACATCAAGAATGATTTCGTGAAATATGCACCCTGTTGTTGTAATGAAATTGTTTCACAGCAGAACTGTCAAACCGTGCGTCAATAAATTCTCTCATAGAAAATACGTCCATACAAAACAAATATCGGACGCCGGGGGACACATCAAAGGACAATCAAAATTGTTGTTTTTATTTAATTTCGAACACTTTCATATTTATTTACCTTTTAAACCTTCCCTAGACTTCCACAAATAATTCAAGACCAAAATTAGCCAAATCGGTCCAGCCGTTCTCGAGTTTTAGCGAGACTAACGAACAGCAATTCATTTATATATATATATATATATATAGATTATTTGTTCATAAGTGCTTACCTTTCCTTATCCAAAAAGAATTTAGCCATGAAAATTCTCTTATTCCCATCTGACCAGCCAGGTTTTAAGCCACATATTTTACATATTTTTTATTACATAGTATAGCTTAGCAAGTCTTACGCATTTATAATATAAATAATTAAGCACATTACCCTGAATAATACACGAATAAATCAAAAGAAAACGAAAATTCGTAACAAAAATTGTTAACAGTCACTTTTATTTTGAATGAATGACATGTCACATGACACTCAAACCATACAAACAAAAGAGTCGAATATATGTTAGAGCGAGACAGCGTTTGTCGCCATTATTTTTAGCGCAATGCTATGCATATTCGAGTTTATTAGAGAGTTGCACCAGCCTACATATAACAGTGACAGTGGCATAACTATGTAACTAACTCATTAATTTAAAAAAAAATCCCAATTTATTCTGTGTAATACTTAAAATGAGTTATTTCTGAACATGCTGTACTTATTTGTAAGTTATCACTACATTTAGTTCTTAGTTCTACTTTTTATTTTTGTGTAATGTTCTAAAATGTAAGTGATTGTAAATAAAAATGACTTGCTTACCGAGTAAGATAATCGACTTAAAATCCACACGACTTCATTAGATGTTTTGGTTTTAATTTGTTATTAAGAATTGCTTTGAACTTATAATAAAATGAAGGCAATTAATGTAGGTATAACTTTAAAACAGATAGATTTGAACACTCCATACAAAGGTTTACTAAAAATTGGGCGGTAAAGTAACAGTGCTTGCCGTACACCATATTGAGTGGTTGTTGCCGTGAGGACTCAGAGATTTTACTTGTTTTTGGATTTATAGCCGACATTTTCGGCAAGTTGCTATTGTTATGACATATTATATAATTAAAATATAAATAATGTATTTGTGTCTATAAATTTGACTTGAAATATTCATTCAAATCAAATAACGACTGAAGCGTCGTTTCCATTGTCTGGTTTTTCTGTTTATCTTTATAGTTTGGAATATATTGAAATACTTTAACTATACTTTAAAAATTATTGTACAATATAGTTCATAGTTATTTTATCCCATTATAGCATAGTTATATTTTATACTAGCTCACCCGACAGATGCTATTCTATCAATAGAACAAAAAATGTAAGTTTTCGGGAATAATGTGCTCTAATGCCATCGGAATGTGTAATGAAAGTTAATGAGTTAAAATAATATGAAACAAAAACGTATTTCTGAATGATTGTATAATGAGTAGTAATAAAATGATAAGGATTAATATCATACATTTTGTATAAAAAGCTTTCACGTTACGGCTTTATAATTGCCTATTTTTTAAAGTATTAATATGAATACAAAATCTTAACAAATTATGTACAATAACTTTCCACGAGAACCACGCTATTGACGCGGAGAAGGACTTTGTTTTATTATGTGTAGTGATTATCATACGCGATCTCGCACTTCAAGGTCAAGAGTTTCTGTCGGCGCAATTAATTTTCAATAAAAAAAATATAACTTTTTGTTCTATGATGTTCATTATACATTAGATTATTGCATTGCCATTTCGAAAGAAGTACTTTTTGAATAGAAAACAGATTATCACGACATAATATGAAGAAAAAAATCTTCGGATGTATTTCGTGAATTTCGTACTTTTAAAACGAACAACACAATGACAATCTAATTAAAGGATATAAACACAAAAAGAGCGTCTTATTATAATTTCATGTATAACAAAAACCACTAGCTACAATAACATGCTGATACATGCCATGCCAATGCGTTGCTAAATAATTAAAAGCGGAAGTCAGTTGACATTTGACAGTTGTCCTTTGTCAATTGTCATAATTTTAGCAATAGCTACCTGTGGAGGGGGACGTCTAAATTTGTTTTAAGTTTTAACTTTGTGCAGTATTGACTACATATTGAGTATCTAGACATTTATATTTCAATCTAATTTCTAGGGAAATTGTTTTATATACCAGAAGTAAATTAATCTAGTTTCTTTGATGTTTGATAATTTATAAATTCAAGGTGTTATGTTTGAGTGATTACTGATTAGTTGATAGTTGTTAAAGGAGAACAACACAACGTAATCATGGCGGATCCGCTTAGTTTGCTTAGACAGTATAATGTAAACAAAAAAGAAATAATAGAACGTGACAATCAAATTATATTTGGTGAATTCTCGTGGCCCAAAAATGTTAAAACTAATTACTTTATGTGGGGGTAAGTCATGTCCACTACATTCAAGTTTGTTTACTTACAAGTATTATAACCTCACAGCTAATGTCATAATATTTTTAGGTCTGGAAAAGAAGGTGGTGACAAGGAATATTATACTTTAGAATGCCTTCTATTTATTCTTAAGAATACTCAATTAACCCATCCTATATATGTAAAGCAAGCTGCTGTGAGTAATGACAAATATACATTTTTCAGTAATTATATTACTTCAAACATTCCAACAACGGTGTTTTTCTGTATCTAGGCTCATAATATACCACCCGTGCGGCGTCCGGATCGAAAAGAATTACTCGCTTATTTAAATGGTGAAACGGCTACATGTGCTTCCATAGATAAAAGTGCTCCTCTAGAAATACCAACTCAGGTTAGTAATAGTGTAAACTTAGATTAATAAATAAAACATTCACTTATGGTATATACCTATTTGACAAAATCATGAATGTGTAAATATTAGGACTTGATAAAAGTCAAATATTTTTATTCATAGTATAATTTATAAGTAACTTATTGTTAGTCGGTATCTACCATCCATTTGAAAAGATATACCACCTCCATTATACACCATGAACATTTTCTTATGCAAGTTTTTTTGTAGGAATGTAATTCTTAATGAATATATTCTAAAGTAATATATTATAATGGTTTACCAATTGGAATTTATGTATATTTCTTTTAATATTATGCTTTAAAGTATGAAATTGCAAATTTGTACTGAAAAATGAAAATTCTTTTTGTTTAGTTTACATATTTATATAATTACTATTTTATTTACAAATTTTATTAATCCTAGAAGCAAGGGTTATCACTTTAAAAAACATAACAAATTGTTTATAATCACTATTATTATCTATAAATATCTGCCATGTATGCCTTTGTGGTGGAACTTTGGTGATCTAGATTCAACAAACTGTGTGAAAGCATTTTGTACTGCCTCTTGGGAAGAAAACTTTTTAACAAGAGCAACATCTCAAGTCAATTTCCCAATATGCTGATATTGGGGTTGAGCAGTTGAACCAAGCATACAAGATTTTGACGATATGTCACTTGAATAGTTAGCTCAGTTGGGAGAGCACTGGCACGGAATGCCAGAGGTAGTGGGTTCGAGGCCCGCATCATTCATAAAATTTTGTTTTCAAACTTTATTTGTGTATTAAAACTAGAAGTGACGGTTATCACTTTAAAAAACATAAATTGTTTATAATTACTATTATTATGTGTAAATATCTGCCATTTATGCCTTTGTGGTGGAACTGTGTTGATCTAGATTCAACAAACTGTGTGAAAGCATTTTGTACAGCCTCTTGGGAAGAAAACTTTTGTATCATGTAGAAAATTGTCCCAATCAGGAAAAAATGGCAGTCCGCTCGAGCAAGTTCTTCCATATACAGAGGGTGCCAAATGGTTGAAAAACGGTTTCTTGTGCTGTATGAGGTCTCACATTATCATGGAACAATAATGGTGAAGATCGATTCATGAGTAACTAGTTTCACTGCTAGTTTTGCTATCATTGTACGGATTTTGGCACAGTAGGCAATGCCGTTATTGCTTGACCAGATTGGATAAAGCTATAGTGAATAATGCCATCCAGACCACCAAACATTACCATGGTATTTTATTGGTAAGCTTTAGGACACTGTTGCGGTGTTAGGCATGTGGTCAGCCGTAGAATTTTTTGCTTACGATTATTGTAAAAAATCCACTTTCCATCACATGTTGCAATTCGATCGAATATTACTTCATTTCTGTATTGATTCAGCGAGGCAAACAAGTTTCAACACACATTTCTTTGTTCAGATCAGTCAATTCATGAGGCACCCATTAATCATATTTTTTATTTTATTGAATTGAGACAAGTGAGTCAATAATGTTAAACCATGCTGCTAATTCGTGGGTAGTTTGGCTTGGATCGGCTGCCACCTTCTCTTTCAAATCATTGTTATTCAACTGTGTCTTCACATGGTTTGTTTTTGAAATCAAGGTTCCATCACGAAAGCGTTTAAACCAAACTCGCAAGCTGCGTTCTTTAAAAGTCCACTCTCCAGACCCAACATTGATATAGCGAGCTGCTTCTGCCGCGTTAAACATGAGATTTTTAAAAAATCACTTGAATATTCGAATTATGGATACTTTCTTGACTATGCTGAATAGAAAAAACAATTGAAAGTAAATAATTGACTGGTGAACATTTTTAAAAGAAGAACTACATAGGTACCATGTTTCAAAATGTTTCACTCAAATATCTCAAACCATAAAGGTTCTATGTAAATTTGAAGTACCTTTTACGTTGAAACAGCAATTTCATTACACAAATAAAATTTGAAAGCAATTAATGACTTTAAAATATAACAAATTGTTCAGCAATTTCCTGCTTTAACCCCTTTTTTAAACTGTTTTTGGTTGCCTAAATGATTTTTAGGTAAAACGAACACATGATCATGATGGGGGTGAGTCAGCTGCTAAGAAACCGCGCATTGAAGAGACACATGTGCAAAAGGTGCGGGAACAACTTGCTGCGCGACTTGATGCACCAAAAGAAGCTTCAGTTACTGTTGATAACATCAAGTATGCAACATTCATTTTAAATTTAAAATAAAGTAACAGGCAAACTTGCAGCCAAAACTATATTATATGTAGTAAAGTAAAAAATCTCTTCTTCGTTCATTTTTAATCATTTTTTTTAGTAAACTCTAAAAGTACCTTGTGAGAAATTATTATTTGGCTAAGCATTTTATTATTGACTCTTATTTCATCCACAATCTCTGCCTATTCCTCTAGGAAGGAAAAGGGACTGTGAAACAATGGTGATAATATTTTGATACACAAAAATCGTCACCTTTTTGCTCTTAATAGTGATTTTCATTATTATAACACTAGAAATAAGGGATTGCTTGTAACTAGTTCTAGTAGGCTTCATAAGATACATAATAGCTTTAACGGTAAATGTATTCACTTCTATAATAAAGTCCCAGACACTGTTCAGGCATTATCTATAAATAAATTTAAATATTTTATAAAAAAAATGGCTCTGTCGTAAATCCTATTACTCCACTGCTGAATATATAAATGATTGGACAGCCTGGGACTAGATTGTGATTAATTTATAGCGATAGAAATGACTATACAATATTGTATATTTTTATTGAAAATAGCGCAAAAAATAATGCTGGGAGAGTTTCTTGCGTTGCTTCTTCTCTCTCAGAGCGCCATTTGTTTCCGAAGCGGTAGTAGTATCTAGTAGTTATTAGAAATTACATCAAAAAGAATTCTAAAGGAATCAATTTTGAGAAAATAAATGCCTTTTTATGCCTTTATGATAAAAGACAACCAGATTAGATTGACCACTGCAATTTTCTACTATCTGCTTTATGTCATAGTTGCCATAAATATTAGGGTATTTAAAAGAAAAGGTTCTGTTATATTTGTTTATCAGATATTTTCTAAATTTTTTTTCTGTTTTTAGATCTCTGTCAGAAGCTATGTCAGTTGAAAAAATTGCAGCAATTAAAGCTAAACGCTTGGCTAAAAAGAGGACGACTATCAAAAGTAATGATTACTCCGACACCCTCGGTGTTGTTGGGTCAGATCTAAGGGCTATTTTGGATTATGATGTGGATTTAACTAAGGATATTATTAGTAGGGAAAGACAATGGAGAACAAGGACAACAGTATTACAGAGTAATGGAAAAGTAAGATTGACCATGTATTATATTATCATACATTAGGCCTAAGAACAATATCAAAATCAGTTTATTCACGTAGGTCACGGAAATGACACTTATGAATGTCAAAAAAAAAATCTTATTGATTTATTTTAATTTAATTTAATTTTGATTTTTTGATTTTGATTTGATTTTTTGACTTTGATTTTTTTTTATCAATTTTCACTATTATTCCTAACTAGTGCGATCCTACAAGTTTCCACTATTAGATTGAGTACATATTATTTCAATTAAAATTACTCTTTGGTTTGTTTGTACAAAAATTTGGAAAGAAACAAACACAAATGTTAATATCAAGCCATCAGTGATACTGAGATTTGTATGACACAAACAAATAGACAAAAATTTATAAAATTAATTTTATTTTTGCTTTGGCTACATAAGTACAATGTGTATGAATTGCTTTTTTTGATAAAAATATTAAAAGTAGAGAAAATATTTAATTTAAAGATATTGTTGGCTTAAATTACATTATTTTTGGTGGATCCTTGGGTCAAGTCATTACTTTCCTTTAAATATGGTTGAGGGAAGGTTCATCATGAGCCTTCTCCAACAAAAGATTCTATTCTTTCTAATGGCTTGTGTGGAAGGGGCACCACAACTCGCCAATGTCATGTTTCAGTAGACCAACAAGCTTCGAGTGTGTCATTTGACCGGTATAAACGAATTTACAAGTGATTATAGTAATGACCAGTGCCCAGAATCAAAACAGATTTATTTTCTTCTTATACCTGAAACAAATATACATGCTGTTAAATTATAATGGACAAACACTGATAATATTAATGAAATACTAACAAAAGATAAGGATTTGTTTATATGTTTAACATAATGGGACTTCATAAAGTACAGATAATGTGTGAGTTGATTGCAGAGTTCAGGAATTAACCTAATTAAATTTGATGTCTATAATCAGTGCATTGATAAATTTAAACAATACGTTAAATTTACCATTTTACACTACTAGTTAAATCTTAAATTTTGCGCTTTATTCCTCTATTCTTTAAGCATAGAGTATAGAAAACATGTTCGGTTTGAAATTGGGAATGATTTCTTATTTCAGATATTTGCAAAAAGTATATTAGCATTACTATCAAGTATAAAGGCTAGGGAGGAGGGACGAGCAGGCGTACCCCGACCACCACCAATAGTGCTGCCACAGCCGGCTTCACTGCCAGCTCAACAGACACAATACAACAGATACGACCAGGAGAGATTTATAAGACAAAAAGAAGGTTTGTTACACAAATTAAATTTAAAATTTATTAATGATACGGGACTTGTATCCGCAACCTCTCGCTTTACGTACGAGCGCTCTTCCTCTGAGCCACCGTCCGAATGAAGGTTTGATTGTAAAATATCTATGATATGATGATGATTATTACAAAGAGTAGTCATTGTGTAAATTATTTATTAATGCTAAATGGAATGTTTTCTTTACTTGGTGTTTTCATAATTAATTTGGATATTTTAATTTCAGAAACGGAGGGTTTCAAAATAGATACTATGGGCACATACCATGGTATGACACTGAAGTCTGTGACAGAAGGGCCCAGTGTCCCCGTTGCAGTAAGAGCTCCTCCAACTCCCAATCATCCAAGGCAAATGCCACGTAAGTTATTTTAAATATTTAAAAAAATGCTCCAGAATCAACTGTAATCCCTCTAGGGATTACACTACTGTAATAGTGTAATCCCTCTAGGGATTACACTACTGTAATAGTAGTAGAATTTTCATAGACTCTAGTCTACTGTGAAACCACTAAACAAATGCTATGTGTGATGTAAATTACTAGAGTAATCTAAATGGGATGCCTTAAAGTGTATATAATTGAAAAAAAGAACATTTAACACCTGAAGTCTCGGAGAAGAAGTATATGAATACTTCTTAAATTATAGGTCTTGAGAATGTGTTTTCCCTAATTTAGAGACCCAATTAGTTAGTAGATTTGACATTAGATCGTCCTTGAATTTAAGTGTATTGATGTCAAACTAGTTTGAAAAATGTACAATATTTAATACTATATATATTCATTTATGTCAACAATTGGAATCTCCATAAATATTTGGATCTATTCAAATAAATGCTTTAAAAAAAATTAAAATGAGGAAACTTATATGTGGCTTGTGTTTAAATGCCTACCAGAAATGCACTTACATTAGAACTTTGAATAAATTCGAATTACCTGCCATAATTATTGATACTTATTAAATTGTGTTTCATGAAGTATTGTGTAAATAAAACTAATCTCCTTTTTATTGCATGCCTTAATATGTAAACACTGTTTAAGTTAATTTCAGACCAAATATTTCATATCATAGCTAAATAGATGTTACCAATATTTAATGATGACTTTCATTATAGCAATCAAGGGTAAAAAATAAGGGGATACAATAAAATTGTAATCTTAATTTGATAATAATATATTTTGAAAATTAAAACTGTTACTGTTTCAGTTAAATTAAATACAAACAGAAGTATGGATTCCCTCAACAAGAATTATACTGAGTTATAGCTGCCCACCTACCACTTCTGTGTTTACAGGGGAATCAATCGCCATTCTTGAAGCTATTCTATTTGTTAAGTCTCACAACATGAACAATTCTATTATCCTTTCAGACTCTAAAAGTTGCCTCCAATCAATTCTCTCAAATCCGTTTAAGACAAAAAGTCAGTTTCCCATCATTCTCAAAATAAGAGAAACTTTGAAAGAGTGCTATGAACTCAAAATTAACATAGTTTTAGCTTGGATTCCAGGTCACATGGGCATCTCTGGTAATGAAAATGCAGATGCCTGTGCTAGATCAGCTGCTCATTCAGGTTCCTTTCAGTATTCAGAAATATTCACTCATGACTTGTGCTCTACCCTGAAACCCAAGATGTATGAGAGTTGGTCAAACATTTGGCAAGTTTCCAAAACTTTAAAAGGCAAATTTTATGGAGAACTCCAACCAGAAATTCCTCAAAAACCTTGGTTCTCAAAATGTAGGACTCATAATAAAACAATAATCTCAACTATATGCCGCTTACGTTTAAACCATGCCTGCACTCCAGTCTTTCTAGCAAAACTTAGAATTAGGGATCATTCTCTATGTGATTGTGGCCTTGATGAGGGAAACATGGATCATTTATTCTTTAGTTGTCCCTTAATGCAATCTTCTCTGCACAATTATATACCCGCTGAAGTCCCCCGTCCAACCTCCGTTAAATGTCTCCTCTCCCTAGTTTACACTCCTTTTGTAAATATTTTGTGTAAATATATTAAAA
Source organism: Leptidea sinapis (assembly GCF_905404315.1). Lineage (NCBI taxonomy): Eukaryota > Metazoa > Arthropoda > Insecta > Lepidoptera > Pieridae > Leptidea > Leptidea sinapis. The sequence continues at coordinate 11,606,072 of NC_066272.1, forward strand.
TAAATAAGATTAAGTTGTAAATATTATTTAGTACTTATATTAATTAATTATTTAAGTATTTCTATTTGTGTATGTCATTTATAGTCTTACAAGCATGTATATTATTTGTTTCAGATATTATTAGAAAATTAAACTTTATGTAATCTGAACACCGATTATTACCGTTAAACTTAGAAGACACATACTCAAAGCTTGGTAGTCTAATCTAACGTGATTCTGGCAAATCTGTGGTATATCTTCCACAGAAGCCACAGTAGGAAGAATAGAATAGAATAGAACAATATTTTGGAAAGCATTTATCCATTTTGTTCCAACAAAACATACAATTATTCTGTTGTGTGGACATTTATTTAGGAACATAAAACGTTTTACTTTAGAGACCTCAGTATAGAGTGGGATTCATTTATATGGAGTTAATTACTCAGTACTTAGTTTTATGGTATAAAAAAATTGTGAGCACTTAAATTGTTCCCTATATGTATTATGCCACTTCCATGTTTTTACCAATGCCAAATTGCTTAAAAATCAGCTACAAAACCTTATGAAATTACAAAAAAAAAAAAAGAATTTGTTTTATAATTTTGTATGAGCTAGTCCATGTACTTTTCTATAATCTTTATATTACACAGCATGTGGACATTACTAATATAACAACAAGATTTATTAAATATTAATAAAATTTATATTACTGTAGAGAATGGTCCAGTCACAAGTACACCGGGCCGACGGGAACTGTTGCCAGTAGCGGCTGCGAGGCCACCGACAGGAGGAGGAAAGAGGCCATCGCGGACTCCAATCATAATAATACCGGCCGCCGCTACCTCTCTTATTACTATGTTCAATGTTAAAGATATGCTGCAAGACCTAAAGTATGTTTTAAAGTATTATATATTATATTTATAATTGCATTAATTTTTTAAAATAGTAAAACTTCATACATTAAACTCATTTTATTTGATTTTGTGTGATCTTTCAAAATATTGATGAAATGATGTTTCGAAATATCGTTCATATTAAAATATATATATATATCGTGAGTATTAATTGTATAAGTATTAATTTACTTTTTTTTGACTTACTCGTGTAAGCCTTTCAGTTTTTGAAATTTGAGTATTTTTGTTGAGTCAGTTTGCATATATTGTAATTGAAATGATTTGTAAAACAATGAAAATGTAAATCTTGACTTAAAAGAGTGGCAATGAGTTTCTTGCTACTTCTTCTCATTAGCTCAACCCTTTACGAAGTAGCGGTAAATTCAATAAGAAACAATATTTTCATTTTTTTTGACGTTCATAAGTGTCATTTCCGTGACCTGCATGAATAAAGTGTTTTTGAATTTGAATTTGACTACTCGTAATTATTACTATCTTGTTTCGACATTTAATATATACTCATTTTATAGACTTATCATCCAAAAATAATTTAATTGAAAAAGTGGTTTTAATTAACTCTCTATAGTCTATTTTTATACTCCAAAATCATTGACGTACAATAAATAAACTAGACTGAAAATCGTATCAGAAGGTCATCAAAAATGTCCCAGCGGTGTCCTATTAACACATTAACTTATACAGATAACATTAAAACATTCATTCAAATTAACATCTAATTTCGTGGCAGTAATGTTCAAAGTCTATTGTATAAAACTCTGCCTGATAGACCCGTAGGCAGAGTTTTGCATCAGACACTTCTTGAGCATGATTGTGAGTCCAGTTGTTTATTACATGTCAGTGTCCAAAAGTGATAGTAATTAAGTTTAAATAAACATTTTATTTAAAGGTTTGTTCCTGTGGAGCAAAAGAAAGCAGAAGGTGCCTCTAGAGAAAATGAAGTTCTATTGCAAAGGAGGAAAGGACCTACAGGAGATACTGTACCAAATAATGCGGCAACAATAACGGTACTAGTTATTTTATGTTACTATCTGAAATAACACAAATTAAATTTGAAAACAAAATTTATGAACGATGCGGGATCTGAGCGTTGAACAAGTCATACATCATTTATCAACGATGCGTCACCCGAACGGTTGGATCAGTAGGAAGAGCGCTCGCACGGAACGCGATAGTTCGCGGGTTCGTAAATGTTGTTTTCAAATTTTATTTGTGTAATTAATCCCAGAAGTGAGGCTTTAGGTACTCTAAAAAAATATCATATTGTTTATATCTGAAATAATTCTAACCATCTATTAGCAAAAACAAACAAAAAAGCTCAATTACATTTCAAATCCCATTCAAGTCATATTTTAGTGTGTTTATAAAACAATAAAAATGATTTAAGTTTTCTTTAGTGTTAATTCCGCCAATATTTGTTTTTAAACAATTCGACACGTGTTTCGCCTCTACACGAGGCATCCTATGGCAAAATCTGGCACGAGACTGATGCCAAAAAGAAATATTGGCGGAATTAACACTAATAAAAACTCAAATCATTTGTATAATTATGGATTTCCGCAAAGTAACTTCAATAAATTGTTTTTTTTTTCATTTATTTCTGTTTATAATCGTTTTTATTTAGAATAACAATGCAATTACCTTTATCGGTCTCGGATTTCCGCAAAGTAACGCCTACTTCAATAAATTTATAAAACAAATCAATTGCTTAACTTGATTGCAAAATACCGATTAAATATTTTATATTTTAACATACACATTTTATATTGTAAATTATTTTATTATGGTGGGGCATTATATAGAAATGATTAGTTGTAACTTAGAGTGGAAATGCATTGTGATTGAAACAATTTTGCAGTTTGGTTTTATTTATTTGTCAGTATTATGTGATACATGACGTACAGTCTGACCAGCAGACTCGTCATCTTTAATAAATATGACCTCCGAATTTTGCTAGGCACCGTGATGGAGCTTCACCGTCTGCTGGCTATATTATGGGTACGACAACGGCGTCTATTTCTGCCGTGAAGCAGTAATGTGTAAGCGTTACTGTTTCGGTCTGAAGGGCGCCGTAGCTAGTGAAATTACTGGGCAAATGGACTTGACATGTTTTGTCACAAGGTCACGAGCGAAGTTGTAGTGCCGCTCAGAATTTTTGGGTTTTTCAATAATCTTGAGCGGCACTGCATATATATGCGGAAGGGCGTATCAATTACCATCAGCTCAGCTCTGCTCGTCTCGTCCCTTACTTTCATAAAAATAATGTTGTGAAACTACATACTCCTATAAATCTGGTGAAGTGTGAGCGAGCGCGCGATATCGGCAATACTGTTCCTTCGTTTCATTGCCGCTTTGAATTACTAAAATGTTGTAATATTTTCAGGTACCCTATCGTGTCGTTGATAATCCCAGTAGATTATCAGCAGCTGAATGGGATAGAGTGGTTGCTGTGTTTGTACAAGGCCCCGCGTGGCAATTCAAAGGTTGGCCTTGGGACAGCAACCCTGTTCAGATATTTGCTAATAGTAAGTATCTTCACACTAAGGTACGCTGTTGTGCATTTATGTTTTAAAACGCGAGTATAGTGTGACATGATATCTATCTTTTTGCTCTTAATAGTGATTTTCATTATTATAACACTAGAAATAAGGGATTGCTTGTAACTAATTCTAGTAGGCTTCAAAAGATACATAATAGCTTTAAGGGTAATTGTATACACTTCTATAATAAAGTCCCAGCCACTGTCCAGGCATTATCTATAAATAAATGGCTCTGTCGTAAATTCTATTACTCCACTGCTGAATATCTAAATGATCGGGCAGCCTGGGACTAGATTGTGATTATTTTATAGCGATAGAAATGACTGTACAATATTGTATATTTTTATTGAAGAGAGCGCAAAAAAAGATTGCTGGGAGAGTTTCTTGCGCCGCTTCTTCTCTCTCAGAGCGCCATTTGTTTCCGAAGCGGTACGAGCTCTAGTATTAGACTGCCGGCCCGCTGCTACGGACTAGAGGTGGTCGTTTAATCAATAAACGGTTTTTATTAACAGTTTTATATTCGTTAACGAATTAACTGTTTTTCTTCAACGAAAAAACCTATTGAAAATAATATCAATTATTCAATCAACGTCTTCGCCCGGGCCGTAACTCGCATATACATACAATAATTCCGACCCTTTTGCACCTATCCCTTTTTCAGTTGCACTTCCGCCACAACAACGCCAGTAAATTAATGATTGAATGCCTCACTGAAACAGTTTAATAAAAACAGTTGACGAAGTTGCGAACGAAAACGTTGACTTGATATTACATTGAAGAAATAGCTACTACGTAAAAATTAAATTTAGCAATGTTATTAATATAATATGAACCTAATAGAAAACCTAAATTATTAATAAATGCATTAACCGATTTTTCAAAATCCGTTGACGATTTAACAGTTTTTTCAACCTGTTGACCATTGACAAAAAACAGACATGTCACACCTCTACTACGGACATGTCCGAGGTCGACTCGGTTGACGTTTGCTCGCGTTCTCCGACATATATGTTTTGCAAAGAAGTATAACAACTTCTTATTCATGCGTAGGTATATAAGTTCTCACACAGGCTTTGTTTTTCATTCAGTTTGCGCGTTTCATTTGAAATATGATGAGATGAAACTGGACGCGAACGTGTCGAGGTGGGCGGTCACAGTGTTGAACCTGAGCCGCACGAAGCGGCATCTGGATCGCGCCCTGCTGCTATCCTTCTGGGAAACCCTCGACAAGTGAGTGACACACTCGTGTGCTTGTGTAGCAATGAGTTTAGTAATCAAATGGAACGCTAAGCGATAGCTGGTATCTGAGAGAGATAGATATATGTGAGTAGACTACTCGCACATTTTTAGCTACCTGCAAAAATAATATATAATAATAGCGTGTTTGATAACACGTCAGTTTTTCACGATTATTTTCACTAGAACCGAATTATAAGTTTTTATTATGATATAAGTATTCATTTTAATGCACACAATAAGTATTTATTTTTGGGTCTATGTAGATGATTTTTATATGACAATAAAAGTCCACCCTCGTCATTGAATTCTTAATATTGGCTATCAATATTCGTCCCCACATATGCCATTTACCTCTGTCAATCGTTTTCGATGATCGTTCAGGTCTGCTCGCAAAATCGACAGCAATACATTTGGAATCATACGATATTAATAAGAGTAGGGTTAGGACCGATAATATCGAATAATGTTTCGTTCGTTCAATCATCATTTCGACATTAGATACGATTTACCTAAGAGTAGGATTCGACACGACTAATGCCACGATATATCAATTTTAGGAGTAGGCTTCCAGACTTCTGTCTACTCCATTTTCGATTTTTATCCGGGGGCCTTCTCCTAAAATATATAATAAGATATGGTTAAGATAAACGATAAGCAATTCGAACATTTGTTAGAGTGGGGTAGGTGCGATATATTCGGAGTATAACGATACGATAATACTATGACTATACCGAATGTATCGTTGTCGATTTTGCGAGTAGATCTCCTGTAGACTTGAGAATATCGTTTTAGTTTCAAAGCAGTACCACCACACGTTCCGTAGATACAGAGTTTTGACAGACAAACAGACGGGTGGAGGATCAACAAAGTGATCTTCTAAGGGTTCCGCTATTTACTTTTAAGGTTTGAACATTTCATAAAAAACAACTAAGTGTGTATAGCACTAATATAATTGTGACAAGAACATTATATTAATGGGCATTTAAGTTTAATAATCACTAAAAGAATTTTGCATTTTTAAAGAATCGTCGTTAAACAAATAAATAATAAAATCGTTTTAAACAAACTTAAAAAGATCTTACTTTTAGAAAATATGTGATTAATATAATCTTATTATATATAAATTACGTGACACGTTGTTTGTCCGCGATGGACTCCTAAACTAATGAACGGATTTTAATGGGGATTACTTCATGAAGTTCTGTTAGGTCCAACTTGAGAGATAGGATACTTTTTATTTCGATTTGGGACCCATTATTATTTTTATTTCCAACATTTGTTTTGTATGGACATTCTTTTTATGAGAAAATTTAATGACGCACGGTTTGACAGTTCTGCTGTGAGACAATTTCATTATTACAACATCCCTGTTGCCTCGCTAATATGCTCCTGCATATTTTACGAAATAATTATTGATGTTATGAAATATTATTGATAATAATTCATAAAAAAAAAACAGTATTTTATTTATTATGTACGGTACAACCTCTGTAGAGTCAGCTAGTCTTTATATATATATATTTATCTCGCCATTAATCGTTAAAGTTTGGCGAGTACAATATGTTTAGTTTTAACTTTGTATACTGTTTATAAACAAACTAGCTGACCCAGCAAACATTACAGCAGTATTGCCGATATTAAAATCGCAATACAAAAGTAACTGTTGATCGTAGATGGGTGAAAATTTGAAGTTGTATGTATTTTTTAATGCTGACTCATAATCAAACAAATTAAAAAAAAAAATTCGTGTGGACCACCCTTAACATTTAGGGGGATGAAAAATAGATGTCCGATTCTTAGACCTACCGAATGTGAACTCAAAATTTCATGAGAATCGGTCAAGCCGTATCGGAGGATTTCAAAGTTTAACACCATGACACGAGGATTTTATATATTAGATAGTTTAATAAAGAGAGCCGATATTACACTCCTTCGTAAAACATCTCAAGGGTTAATCGATTGTCCAGAAGTTCTTGCTAAGCTTTAGTTCAATACCCCTGTTAGATCACTGCGACAGCATGATTTACTAAGACTTCCCCACACTAACCTAAACTATAAAAGAAATACTTTTACTTGGCGAGCAAGCCATACCTTTAACAATCTGTTAAATTAAACGATAATCATATAGATCTCTTCTGTTCAACTGTAGACTCCGCTAGACGTACCACAGCCAAGAAAACCTTTATTAAAATTTAAAAAAAATTAAAAAAAACCGGTAATCTTTAACGTACGAGTAAATTATAATGTTCAAATAGCGTATGCTCATGTTTTCAGTAAAGAGGATATAATTGATTTTGACGACCTGTATAGCCGAGTGGTTACCGATCCTACCTACTAAGCTAGAGGTCCCGGGTTCGAATCCCGGTAGGTGCAAGCATTTATATGATGAATATGGATGTTTGTTTCAGAGTCATGGATGTTTAAATGTATTTATGTATGCTTAAGTAAGTATATTGTATTAAATATATCGTTGTCTTGCAACCCATAACACAGGCTATATATGCTTAATTTGGGGCAAGATAATTTGTGTAAAAAGTGTGTCAATATTATTATTATTATTAATTACTACGTAATTAGAGGCGCGAAGTAAGAATTGATATTTACTTTAGTATGAAACGTGCAGTAAGATTTGAAATACGTTTGAAATAGTAATTACAATATGGCGACGAAGTATAATCCAGCTAAGTTTGAAAGCGAACAGTTGCTTAAAACGTAGTGGATTTCGGCTATCTCCGTTTATTTACAAGATTATAGCCGTCATCTATCAATCACTTTTCATATACTTAATCGCCTTTTCTTAGAGAGATTTTCATTTCTTTACCAATAGATTACAATATTGTGGAAACCTATAGAAAAAAAAATAGAAAAGTTCATTATGATCACTATCGCTTACTATGTAAAGTCAGTGTGATCAATATCTGGTTTGATCGTCTGTATAACAATGTTCGGACGTCGCGGTGCCGAGTGTGATTGTCCTTGAGACTAAAGATTCCTATAATTACGAAGACGGCACGTGTGGACTATGTCAGGCTTCATACAATTAGATTTAATTCTCCTTTACGTAATAAGTAAGATTAAAACTATGTATAAGTGCAGTGAATAAGCTCTATAAGTCCTTACAATATTTTTCGTAGTCATTTTACTCTCAAAATACCTTTCCTTGTTAGGTTGTATTGGGATAGAGAAAAGCACTGAATTCGCTTTTCTGTAAGGCCAAAGATATCCAAGTAAAAAATTGTATACGGTATTTTAAAATCCTCACGTATTATGTTCACGTCAGTCATTTCAATACTGTTTTGAAAGAAATTTCTCGCATAGCCCCTTTGTGGATTCAATTTTCCCGAACCGAAACCACTTAGGGTCTCTAAGATTATTAATTATTATAATTATTATTATTCAAGATAAGATCAATATTCCCACCTCAAAGGCATATTTTGACCCCTGGTAATGACTGACGAATGTCCATGGGTGCTGCCTCACCATTTTCCATCACGTGAGCCTCCTGCCGTTCGCCCCCTCTTATATAAATATACTAGCTGACTCGGCAAACGTTGTTTTGCCATATAAAGTGTAATTCACGCGATATTTTTATAAATAATAGCCTATGTGTTATTCTGGTGTGTAAGCTGTAGTATTGTAAAGTTTCATTAAAATCCATTCAGTAGTTTTTGCGTTAAAGAAGTTCAAACATACATCCAGACATACAAACTTTCACATTTATAATATTAATAGGATAATACATCACATAGAGTGGACAAAACGAATTTTTGTGATGAAAAATGGACAATGAGCGAGTTAAATCTCTTTGCCGTCACACATTTGACATAATATAAAAAAATAAACTACGTTTAAAAAAACCGACTTCAAAAACTGAAAAGTATCAAATAACTAAAAATTTAATTTAATACACCTCTTATGCAAACCTTTACCTTTAATTTTAATAAAATACTATTATTTATATGTTCTATCTATTGATAGGTTTTAAGTCAAAACTACTGGGCCAAACTACGTTTATGGAACCAAATGGCATCTATTTCGCATCAAACCAAAGAAGAATTACGTAAATCGGATCATAAATTTCAGAGTAATCGGTGTACATACATAATAAAAATACCGATCGAATTGATAACCTCCTCCTTTTGGAAGTCGGTTAAGAAATATACTTCTATTTCATGCTAATGTTGTGATTTTCATTGAGTGTAAATTCCGTTTGTCAATCAATTGACTTGTGCCAAATTCTGGCACGAGTCTCGTGCAACATCTCCTAAGGATGCCTCGTGTAGAGTCGATACAACTGTTGAATTGATTGAAGGCAAAAATTAGCGATTTTACACTCAATAAAAATCTCAACATTTGGATAATTATGGATTTCCGGAAATAACGCCTAATTCAATAAATTTTCACTTCTTTTGAAGTTAGAATTTTTTTGACTTTTTAGTTTCACTTCTACCACGTGTGACAACCATATTCTTTTTTATTTATATTATAAGATGAATAAAATTTAACTACCCACTCAGATATGATAAGTTTTAGACAATTTACACTTAGTGTATTATTAATGTTATAATTTTAATTTGTTTCAGGCACATGATGAAGAATAAACCACATCTTAGGTTTTAAGTTTGTTATTGTGTTAAAGAATTTTATCCTGAAGACAAATTCTATATTGTCGGAATATATGAGCGCCTTACTAGCATGATTCTAAGTCAATTCATACCATTTACTTTTATTTTGTCGGAGCACGGATTGGACACAAACAAGATACATTATTTTATAACTAAAACTAGTAGATGCATTCCCAACTAAAGGTTTTATCTCAATAAAATGTGTAAATAGGGATAACAGAAAGAGTTTTCATTCTAAAACATGCAGGGCAAGCCTGTCAGCCATTAAGTTGGAATAGCGATATATATATATTCTTCACGGACGCACGCCAAGATAGGGAAGATATTAGTCGGATACAATTTTTGTACAGAATGAATGTATCAAAATGATTTGAGTTTTCTTTAGTGTTAATTCCGCCAATATTTATGCACGAGACACTGTTTCGTGCCATATTTTGGCGAGTCAACACGTGCTGAGGATGCCTCGTGTAGAGGCGAAACACGTGTCGAATTGTTTACAAGACAAATATTGGCGAAAACTCAAATCATTTTGATAATTATAGGTTTCCGCAAAGTAACGCCTACTTCAATAAATTTTCAGAATTAAGGCTTAGCCGAGTTTATGGATTTGTACTTTGTATTTCAATTAAATATCTTCACATAAATAGAGTGTGGTGCAACAATAGCGACATAAAATGAACACATAGTAATACAAGTAAATACCAATACTTTAAAAAAAAAAATCAAAAAATTTAAGCTATAGTATTAACTTTAATTTAAAATAATTTGTTATTTTTAAAGTGATATCCCGCACTTCTGGGATTAATTATGCAAATTAAATTTGAGACCAAAATTTATGAAGGCGTCGCTACTCGAACCCGCGACCTCTCGGGTTCCGTCCGAGTGGTTTTACCAATTGAGCGAACCGTTGGAGTGACGCATGGTTCGTAAATCTAAGTATGTGTTGTGCAACTTAAATTTTAGATTTTTTTAAATTTCCAAACAAACAAATTATATTTAAAAAATAACTAAGTATTGTAATAATTCTTCTACTGCCTCTTCTACTTAATAATTCTGCTACTCACCTACGAGTTCTGAACGGCTGCCACGTGGCGGTTACTATTTTTTTTTATGGAAAAAGGAGGACAAGCGTGCGTTCTCTTGTAACACCAGAGGAATCACAGGAGCATTTCCGGCCTTTCAGGAAGGTGTACGCGCTTTTGTGTACTAGATTACTTACAAGTTGTTGCGAAATGCGTTCGTTTAATGTCGCCATTACACCGCCACGCTGTATACATTTCCGGAGGTGGAGCAAAGAAAATTTTCTTTCTGTCATTGACCTCTGTCGCCCACGTTTTTATATCTTCTCTTTCACAAGTAGACGGATACTTTATGTGCGTCATAAGTGGTAGACACTGACGTAGATAGACCATTATACACTGTTAAATTAACTTAAAACTGATCATATGATCGGATGTTAGTGAAAGGCGCTATAGGCCGACCGTTTATCTGAGTCCTCGCCTGCGGGGTACAGGGGCGCGGGGGTATGACGACAAAGGGGACTGAGACAGGTGCGGGCGGCGGGGGCGATTAGCGAAATGAGCGATTACAAAAATTCGCCCGCCGCCCGAACCTGTCTCAGTCCCTTTTGTCGTCATACCCCCGCGCCCCTGTACCCCGCAGGCGAAGACTCAGATAAACGGTCGGCCTATAGCACAGAATGGCGTTTCTGGAAAATTGAATTAATATTCATATTTATGTTACATTCGTTGTATTACTTTTATTACTAATTTAAAAAAATCTATTCTTTAATTCTCTTATTTCAATGACGAAAAAACTTTTATAAATAAGATAAGTATGATATTAATAAATATTTTATTGAAGTTAACTGAAAAAAACAACTTCATATCATTGGTAATGTATGTGTTTGCGTATTGCAATTTTACATTAGGTATATAATATATATATAACATTAATAATAATAAGTAGTCATTTATTTTAGACAACAATTCCATAATTACATAGTTAGTGTATGTTAGTAACAATTTTATTTTACCAGTGGGAGGCTCCTTTGCAAAGGATGTCGGCTAGATTATGGGTACCACAACGGCGCCTATTTCTGCCGTGAAGCAGTAATATGTAAGCGTTACTGTGTAAAGGCGCCTTAGCTAGTGAAATTACTAGGCAAATGAGACTTAACATCTTATGTCTCAAGGTGACGAAACGCATTAGTTGTAGTGCCGCTCAAAATTTTGGGGTTTTTCAAGAATCCTGATCGGAGCTGCATTGTAGGGCGTATCAATTACCATCAGCTGAACGTCCGACTCGTCTAATCCCTTATTGTCATAAAAAAATCTTAACCAGAGCTTCGGTCATTACACTACTTTGTATTTGAGGGCCAACCATGACAGAGCTTGTAGGCGTGAAAGTGTTAGTGTGTTAGTGCTTAAGTCAATAGAGAAAAACATCTCTTACAAAGATACAGCAAGATTGAAAATGAAAGCGAGTCTATTGTGACTGTAACCGATTATAATTGACAACTATTATGTGATCACACACACTTGGACTACTAAACTAGTTAACTATAAGCTTACGCACATATTGGCAAATCAAAATTGCAAGGTCACGTATTATAGGGCTGTCAGGTCGAATATACGATAGTATTTTGTAATTGTATGGTCCTGATCGTGACTTATATGCCTATGTCGACCTTTCTCAACATTCAATACACGTAAGTACTGTAATGTAGTGCAGTCGGCTTTCATCCGTCAGCTCTACATAACCATACATTGGTGGTTTTGTTACCAATTATACTCTCTCCTCTTCTTCAGATCGCTCTTTCTTGCTATAAAGACTTAAATTAGCCAACACTATAGTACATTTAATATCTATAATGTACTCTGTATTCGAGGCAATACATAAATAACATTTCATTGTAATAAAACTAATCCTGGCTGAAAAACAAGTAGGCGGCTAATAATTACCTTCAGGTGATCTTGATATTTGAAACCGCGTGTCGTTTGGCATTGTGCCTGTGTCATAAAATGTACGCCGCGGCCCGCTTAGCAACAAGATGGCGGAGTCACGTGTTCACTGTTCATTAGGCCTATCGCAGACGACACACTTTGTGCGATTGAAACTGCGGCACACAAAATCTGCATTGCGCGCAAAATGTCTTTGGCAGGTCTTACACAGACTCAACGCACACGAAGTACATTTTAGGTCATTTTGTCGGCAGAACTATTGAAGAACAGTGAACTAGAAGTACAGAGATTGCGGTGTATTATTTCGTACTTGAGATATAAAAAAAGAAGATATAGAGAATTTTGGGTTTATCCTATTCTTTCAGAAAGATTATTAAAGGGACTGTTTCATATTAAACATTCAGTTCTAAAACTATATCCAAATAAATTTGAACAGTTCATCCCATAATTTTCTTTTTAAATTTCTGTTATGCCACAGATGTTTCATACAGTGCTGGTCTGTTTTCTATTTCTTGAATCAACATCGATACATCTATGTCTAGCGCCATGATACATGTCAATCACTAGCAAGTGCAGACTAAAGTGAGCGTCGTCTGCGTTAGAGCGTGTTGACGCGAACGTTATATTTTTTGGCGTAGTTTTTGTGCGGCGCGGTGTGTCAGATCTACGAGGATATTTTGTGTGTCAGACTTTTTGCGCGTCGTATGCGGTACTGCATATAATTCTATCGGTTTTATTATCACAGATTAAAAAGTGCGTCACGGATAGTCTGTCGTCGGCGATAGGCCTTATGTATCACAACACTCACTCAGTCACTCGACCCCACAACGAGACCAACTAACATTAATTGATAGCAATTTATTACGGCGTTACGTTCTCGTAGCGTTGAGCGGACATCTCGTAACAATACAATTATTTCTTCGTATCTACTTTCTATTAAAGGTTAACTGCTTTAAGACTGGGATCCGAACGACGTTTTGACCGAGTATATTTAAAAAATCTCACATTAATTCAATTTTAGACTTAGGTTAAGTGAACTGTTATCAGTTCTATGAAATAATCATCACACGACTAGTACTTACAATATTCACTGTCCATTTTGTGTTTATTAGGCTGATATCTATAAAGCGTACTTAGACATTGCCCAGACTTTACTGACGTAAGTCTTAGCTGAGTGTAAGCTCAGTATACACTTTGATTTTTTTTTATAGTTATTTGGCAGCTGAATTTATGCTGATGAGTGACAACCAGTGGGAGGCTCGTTTGCACAGGATGTAAGCATTATTGTGTTTCGGTCGAAGGTTGCCGTAGCTAGTGAAATTACTGGGCAAATAATAATAATAATAATCATTTATTTCAGGCATAACCCGTAGAAAATACAAATTAAAATCAAAATTACAACTAAATCCAATTAACTAACCATACAAAAAAATTAAATTAAAGAAATTACAAATTACTTACTTATATTAAATAGCTTATTTTCTATTTTTATTAAGATGGATGTACATCCATTTTTGAAAATATCGTTATTATATACATTGTTAGAGACAGTCATCAGAATTCCGTATAAGAATTAATAATTCCGAATAAGACTTAACATCTTATGTCTCAAGGTGACGAACGCAATTGTAGTGCCGCTCAGAACTTTTGGGATTTTTCAAGAATCCTGGGCGGCACTTTATGTAATGGGCAGAGCTTATCAATTACCATCAGCTGAACGTCCTTCTCGTCTCGTCCCTTATTTTTCAAAAAAAAAAAGACGTCCCAATGCAAAAGTCCAAGTTCGCGTTTTATCACACTTGGCTAAGTTTTACGTAAGTAAAGTCTGAGCAAAGTCTAAACACGCTCTGTGGATCTTAGCCTTAGACTCTGCGTGCTTCGCTACTCGCAAAAGCTTTTATTCTTTACAAGCAGTACAGTGACTTCGTATGACGGAATTGCTGGTACACAGAGTCACAGTTAATTTTTAGTGTGAATAGTCAGTAGACAGTATCGTATATTAGTTAGCATAATATGATATTAAAGCATATCTTTACATATCCATGACACCACTAAGCGATATATCTAATAGGTATTACTCTTAAGAAAAAACGAACTGGTATCGATCTGTATGAGAACGAAAGAACTGTCTCGCGTGTTTAGTGCGTTCGTTCTTTTAATACTATTTTAGCACTTCATGATATTCTATATTGTTTTAGAGGATGTTGTTGTATTAATCAAATATGGATAAAATGACAGCTAAAAATGAATCTCCTTAAAAGTCCTGCTCACAAATCAGAATTCTATAATTATTATAATAGTCTCACAAACAATTCAATTCAAAATCACTTTATTCATTAAGACGAAGGAAATGTCGCATTTTTTTACCATTTAACACCATTTCGGAAAATTCTTTTTCCGAGCCGAGAGGTCAAGCTTTGATGAGATGAAGTATAAAGTGCAAACTTCCAATTTAAACAATGAACTAACTGGTGTTGCAGATATTCATGGGCGGTTGTCTCATTCATTCTCTCCTCTTGACCGTTTGCCCCCTCTTAAATAAAAAAAACTATGTGAGTTTTTATACAAATGATTTAAGTTTTCTTTAGTGTTAATTCCGCCAATATTTGTTTTTAAAACAATTCGACACGTGTTTCGCCTCTACACGAGGCATCCTCAGGACGTGTTGTCTCGCCAAAATCTGGCACGAGACAATATTGGCGGAATTAACACTAAAGAAAACTTAAATCATTTGTATAATTATGGATTTCCGCAAAGTAACGCCTAATTCAATTTTTTTTAATGTGAGTTAACATTATTTTAAAAGTGGCCTGAACTAAAACAAACCTTAGGACCAAAAGAAAGAAATTTAGCAAATGAAATATTATGTTTTATATCTTTTGCCTTCCAATTATTTGAGTAGAAAAAAAGCTATATTTGAAATGCTGTTTGTGTCCCAAATGTTTCGTCACAATAAAAGTAAAATGGTATGAACTTAGTATTATTATTATTATCTAAAGATCTGTGATCTTTGATTATGACGTCAAATAAAATTGTTAAATATAAAATTGTTTTTATTTATATTATTTTTGTTTCTAGCAACACCTATGACAAGGGGCGTGCATTGGTTTTCTAGTAAAGTAGCAATGGCACTGTGGAACTTTTTTTTTTTTTGGAATAGGAGGACAAACGAGCGTACGGGTCACCTGTTGCTAAGTGATCACCGCCGCCCACACTCTCTTGCAACACCAGAGGAATCACAGGAGCGTTGCCGGCCTTTAAGGAAGGTGCACGCGCTTTTTTTGAAGGTACCCATGTCGTATCGTCCCGGAAACACCGCACAAGGAAGTTCATTCCACAGCTTTGTAGTACGTGGAAGAAAGCTCCTTGTAAACCGCACTGTGGAGGACCGCCACACATCCAGATGGTGAGGATGATATCCTAACTTGTGGCGTGTCGTGCGAAGGTGGAATTCGGCGGCAGGAATTAGGTAAAACAGCTCTTCGGAACACTCCCCGTGATAAATGCGGTAGAAGAAACACAATGAAGCGACGTCTCTACGCAACGCCAAGTGATCCAGCCGTTCACAGAGTACTGGGTCCCCGACAATTCGAGGTGCTCTGCGTTGCACGCGGTCAAATGGATCGAGCTGAAACTGGGGTGCGCCAGACCAGAGATGACAGCAATATTCCATGTGTGGCCGGACCTGCGCTTTGTACAGCGCTAGAATGTGGGCCGGCTTGAAGTATTGCCGTGCTCTATTAATGACGCGCACTTTCTTTGAAGCCAATTTGGCTTTGCCCTCCAGGTGGCTACGGAATTGGCAATCGCTCGAGATTTCGAGACCCAGTATTCCGATACTAGGCGAGGCTTTTAGGGAAGTGTTGTCGAAGAGCGGTGATGCGACAAATGGGGTTTTTTTAGTGGTAAACGCGCAAACTTGAGTCTTCTGGGGGTTAAATTGGACAAGGTTCAATTTACCCCATTCCGCGACCTTCTCAAGAGAGGACTCGATAGAAGACACAAGTTTCTCCCGGCACTGGTCGACGATTTCCCGAGAGAGACGTGCATGGCCCGTGTATACGGCATCACCAGTGCTGTCATCTGCATAGCAATGAATGTTTGGAGGTGTCCAACATATCATTGATATGCAGAAGAAACAGCGTAGAAGATAGCACACAGCCTTGGGGCACTCCAGCATTCACGGGCTTCGGTTTCGAGCAATGTCCGTCGATAACGACCTGTATGCTGCGCCCAGTGAGGAAGCTGGAGGTTCACTTGCACAAGCTCTCAGGAAGCCCAAATGATGGAAGTTTAGAGAGGAGCGCCTTGTGCCATACACGATCAAAGGCCTTCGCTATATCCAGGCTAACTGCCAGGCCTTCCCCCTTGCTTTCAATAGCCACAGCCCATCTATGTGTTAGGTATACCAGAAGATCACCTGCCGACCGACCATGGCGAAACCCGTATTGTCGGTCGTTGATCAACTGGTGACCCTCTAGGTATACCAAGAGCTGACAGCTAATTATGCTCTCCATGATTTTGGAGAGCAGGGAGGTAATAGAAATAGGCCTGTAGTTTGCCGGATCCGAACTGTCTCCTTTTTTTTGGATCGGATGGACAAGGGCTGACTTCCATGAGTCAGGGACTACGCCTTTGGAATAAGAGTGCCGGAATAAACGCGTTAGCACCGGCGTCAACTCAGGGGCACACGTTCTAAGCACGAGGAGAAATGCCATCCGGCCCGCTCGACTTCCTGACGTCCAACGAAAACAGAGCTCGCCTAACAGTTTTCTGTCTGAACTGTACTTCAGGCATAGAGCTCTGACACCGCGGGATGGTCGGCGGCGTTTTTCCGTTGTCGTCAAGAGTCGAGTTGGAGGCGAAAAGAGCGCACAGGAGATCGGCTTTCTCTTTTGCCGTATGGGCCAGGATGTCATTCCTCATGTGCAACGGCGGCATGGACGGCTGGCTGAAGTTACCAAGAGCAGCTTTCGACAACGACCAGAACTTGCGTGTTCCGGTCGGGTAACTGGAAAGCTGCTCGCCGATTTTGACGACGTGTTTTGACTTTGCACGGGCGATTTGCCGCTTAAAAAATCTGGAAGCACGGTTGTATTTCCTCTTAAGAACTATGCAGTTCGGATCCTTTGTGCCCAGGGCCGCAACCCAAGTTCGATACGCCTGTTTTTTGCAGTCAGATGCTGCTTTAACTGACGCATCGAACCAGGGCTGTGATCTGCCACCGATAGGTACTACAGAGTTTGGTATAAAAATATCCATACCCTGTAGTATCACATCGGCTACTGCAACGGCGCAGGCACTAGGATCATCCGAAGGGAAACAAACCCTGCCCCAAGGGTAGGATGCAAAAAAGGAACGCATCCTATCCCAATCTGCTGACTTGTAGTGCCAAACGCGGCGGGTCGCTGGTGGTCTGCGACGTGGGCGTCGGATAGGCACTACACTCCTGACCAGGCAATGGTCGGACGTACCGAGAGGGGCGTCGACAATGACCTGGTGACCATCGGGATGTGTAGTCAGCAGAAGATCTAATAAGGACGGCATGTGGCTATCCACATCCGGGAGCCGCGTTGGCGACTCAACCAATTGGGACAGATCGTACGCCAATGCAAAATTATGCACAGATCGTCCTGCGTAGTCTGTGGTACGTGATCCAAGCCATTCGGCATTGTGGCCGTTGAAATCACCCAAGACTACGATTTCAGCGGAGGGATCTGTGCAAGCACGTCGTCAATTGCCGCTTGAACGCAGCCCATGAGATGATCGGTTTCTGCGTTACCACTATGGGACCTGTAGACACACGCATAGATGCGGATGCGGTCCTCTAAATCTACGCGGAGCCAGAGAGTGGACAGGTCCCTACCCTCAAAATTGCCGAGACGGCGACAGCAGATATCCTCCCTAACGTACACATACCTCAGCATGAGGCAAAAAATTGAGCTCAATTTTGTACCCGGGGTACGTTAAATATGACGTATCGCTATGTGAAATGGCCTCCGGTCCTCGACACTAACCTATGCGAAACATAGCGGCACTAGGCCGCTACTTCACGCCGGTATTCTGTGCGAGTGTGGTAATTAACCCGGACGAGTCTGGCCCGATTGTGCTGACGTCAAAAGACGGCTGCGTGACTCTCCCACTTCTAAAAAGCCCTCAGTCGCCTCTTACGACACCCATGGCCCTGGGACACCCCTATTCTTTTTATGCCCCGGGGAAAGTACAGGGCAAAACTAGTCGTATTTGAGCTTTGGAACATGAAAAAAATTGCTTACCGTAGGTATTTAGTATCTAGCGTAAGGAAAAATTGTATGAGTGGGTGTTAAATTGAAGTTACCCTATAAAATAACGGAATCAAATAAACTAAACGAACTTTAACATTAGTGCTATATTTATTTAGGTTCATAGCGAGGTAGGCACTGCCTAATTGCCTATATGATATGCACGCCTCTGCCTATGACCATACTCACGTCATTACGCACACACACAAAATAGAAGCTGCCTTGGTAGGTATTAATATAATAAATCTATGTGCCCCATGTTCATCACAAACCCTTGCAATGCTTTTCCTATTGGTTTGTTATTTTATGGGAGGAGAATTATCAAACCAGCTTGATGCATCTGATAACAATAATTTCGTGAATTGCGCTGATGTCCTTCCCTGGAAAATGGGTAATGAGGCGCCAAAATGTAAGTTGAAAGTATATAACGTTGATTTTTTGTGATGTGTCTCTTCCGGGGGTAATACGTCACAACAGCCGACCAATCACAGCGCGTCATTTCATGGGACGAGGGTATAAAAGAGCGGCTTCCGGCTCATTTGATGATCTCAGCGGATACTTCATAGGGAGTGCCGCTTGCGCCTCTCTCTCCCCAAGAGAAGGTCGCCTTCGATGAAGGCTTAGAGGGCACCTGCCCCAAGCCAACTGCAGGTGGTGTTTAGTGGGTAGGCTAGTTTTTCACGTGAGTCTCACATAACCAACGCAGACTTAGGCTGCGTTGGTATGTATGAGCATTCACCACCTCCCTCCCGTCGTTATCCCGGAGGGTAGCCCTTTCCCTTTGTTTGGGCGCAAAACAAAAATCATTTTATTCAGTCTCGTGCCAGATTTTGGTGAGACAACACGTCCTGAGGATGCCTCGTGTAGAGGCGAAACACGTGTCGAATTGTTTTAAAAACAAATATTGGCGGAATGAACACTAAAGAAAACTTAAATCATTTGTATAATTATAGATTTCCGCAAAGTAACGCCTAATTCAATAAACGTTGATATTTTTAAAACTCGAAATGGTATCTAAATAAATATTACACGAAGGAGGAATGAAAAGCAAAATTTTTAATTGTCTTTATTTAAAACTTCATCCAATCAAATTCAAGAATAATTTTTAACATTAATAAATAAATCTGTATACATAAGTACATGGTTATGTAACATTGTTACTGTACACAAAATAAAATCATTTCGTTTTACCCATAACACTATCACATGGCAATGTTGTGTGACAAACATGTGCTTGTGTGCCCGCCATTCAATCGAGAGGTAAGTACAGTAAAATCTTATGTTACTATGCGATATATTTATGTAGTGCATTAGATTATTTAACCAAAAGAAGCTACGAGCATTTAAAGATTCACTGTTACCGTTACAAAGTTGTAAATACTGTCAAAGGGCACAGTGAGCGCAGTATTTAACTTTTCCACTAATGTTTTCTTCGATTGGTTAAATATTCTTACGAGTGTAGATAATAATTTGGTCATAAACTGTGATTTATGATGGCAATATAATTTTCATTGCTTTAATATTGTAGTACCTACCTACGCAGTACGCACATATTTCATGTACTTAGCTATATGTGAAGTAAAAATTATCATACGTACTAACCAAACACTAAAAGAGCATTTTGCTGCTGCGATACTAAAATATTTAAATCCTTATATTAACAACCCATCGACAAACACTTACAAAATAATATGTTTGAGATAAGGCCAGTCATGATGCCCCGGTAAGGAATGATAGGACCAATTTTTTACCGATCGCAACAACAACCTCCTTGCTCAATTTATAATATTAGTCTTTATAAGTAAATCGACAGAGATATTCTTTACGATGTATATAAAAATAACAAAAGATTAGCAAAATAGCTAACTGGCCTAATAGATAGGATAAGCAAAGTTTTTTATCAGTATTTACTTAATTCCAACATAACTTATCAATAGCGCAAAATTAATACATTTTTTTAATTCTAAGTAAAATAAAATACTATAATCTCCATAAAGCTATCTATAGAAATGAGTACATTAATTTATGATTCTAGTAACTATGAGTTTAGCACAATCGCTCATAGACTTTACCAGATGAAGGCTCCAATCTGGAGATATTCGCATAATTCGTAAGACCACTAGGTCTTACGAATTAGAAATAAGTAGAGTTCTTCTGAGTAAGAACTGCACGCCCATATGAATATATGAAATTTAATTTGTATGTTACGTTTATCATATAAAAACATTTTAATATGTTGTCTGCATTAACAAGGACACGGGCATAAGTAGGAGATCAGCAGCCCGTTTAATTTATCAAAATCATAGACAGATTAAAAACTTACCTCTTTCCCCTTTGTCAACGGTCCTAATACTGTCATTGTTTGGCGGGAAGCGCGTGCTATCAACTAAATTAAAAACAATTTAATAATGTAACCAATGACGATGACCAACTTGTTAATATTAATTCCAATACTTAGATAAATTATACGTCTAGATAGAGTCTCGTGCTGTTAGACAGCCGATAAAAACAGGCCAGGAATATTAGTTTAGTGCGCGTGATAGGTAAGCTACGTCTCACACTCGCGATTTGAATTGCACTTTGTGTTAGTGCATTAATTGCTCAATATAGAGGTTATGTCAAACTCAAATTTTTTTTTGACGTTTTTACCGCTGTCATAATCTATCTAGACGTATAATATGTGATCTATGTTCCCATAATAGGCATGTAAAGTTGAGCACTATTTCGAAGATCTTTAAAGTCCGTATTCCTGAAAATGTCTCTGAGCATGTCTTATGGTTGTCTGGTTGTCTTTTTGATACACCATTATGTGTATATATATATATTACTTAAGTTAATCACGAATGATCGGGGATAATATATTCCCTGCATTTATTTGGTAACTTAATATTTGGCTTGACCTTACATTGCATGACCCCTGAGGAATGATTCGTGCAAACTAATGAAATGAAACACGATCGCTAACTTAATATAACTTACTCTAGTCCATAATGTCCTTATTTAACAATCTATCTATCTATATGAAGTTTAAAAATATTTATTTTTTCGATTTTTTTTTTTCAAATTATTTAACATTGCTACTTTGCAACGAATTTAACAACCATTTACTATAAAATACAGTATTAATAATATTTAAAATTCAAAAATATAAAAGGAACAAATTTTTATCAGTCATAATTTTCAAAAATTAATCAGTTGTACAATATGTTTACAAATATTAGAAAATTAAATTATTTTATTTAGGTGTAAGTATAAACGAATCATAATATAATTGAGCTCCTACGTTCTTTTAAACATTAATAATGTTTAAAAGAACTATATCCAAGATTACGCGGGGGTCGAATAACAGAACGGGGCTAGTAAGCTCCGACAAACGGAAGAATTTTACTCCTTAGGATCAATTATCTTGGAATTAAAAGATAATTTTCCCAGGTTCCAACAAACAGACATGCGTAACGCATTTAACGATTCAGTGGTCATATTATATCTTTTTACGAGGGCGATGATTTTATTTTATTTGCATTAATAATTATTAGGTATTTAAGTAAAAAAAACACTTCGATTTTTATCTAAAAACATTTTCAACCTGTTTCATGAAATTTAAAATACATATTTTAATTACCCATGGCAACATCTGATAATGATTTGGAAACACTTATAATAGATAGCAAACTACTACCTATATCTTTGATATTTTCCCTCAATTATAATTTAATTACAATTAATTATGATTTAATTAGTTTTATTATTTATACAATACTGTGGAATTTTAATTTTTAAATATCTGTACTTAAGTGATTATACTCGCTTACTTCTTAGATTGACAGTAATTATCTCGCCATTACTCTTTGGCGGAGGCGTGGTTATTAAAAACTTTACAATAAGTTCTACAAAAGAACCCGTTTTGCCTACAAACCTATCGGGGGTTTTTCCTGTAATCTACTCCTTGAAAAATGGTTAAAATATTCTTATTTTATTGTATTTTTGCTCTAAATAAATAAAATAATACGATTGACATGTGTCAAATATTACAGTAAATCTTAATAAATAACACTTCGCATTTTGCTTACGCCGGATTTTATCCTCACCTAATTGCGTATGTGGGATACGTCATATGAAATTCGTTCGTCAAGGAGTAAAATTCACAAATAAAATTAGAAAGCAACGCAACAAGCGCCGATTTAAAGTCGGGCGAGGACATTCAGTATTCAAACGTTGTTGTTGTTGGCACCACTTCCAACACCATCTGCAGGAACACTGTTATTTTATCTGAAATGTTACAACGTTTATTTTAATATGTCGTTCAAGCCAATCTAAATATAGTAAGTAATACATTACATAGCAATTTTACATTAAATGTATTTGGTGAGTGTGATTCAGCCGACCATCAACGGCTCGGTAACGGCCAATTGTGAAAAACAATTTCGAGCCAAAACTATATGTTTATTGGTTCGGGGCGACCTCGAATGAAATATTATGTTCCCATCACTGATATAATTTATGGTGTGAGCAAATGACAATCTCTCGGAACACCAGATAAAATACAGAAGTAATTTAATATTTCACGCGAGTTTCGAGTCACCTTTTAAAAAGGAGAATATTGAAAAATTATTTAAATATTCTTCTTTCATAGTATATTGGTTTGAGCTGATGGTCTTGTTACCAAAGTTCTAAATAATAAAAGAACAAAAATCAAAATTCTAGCTTTACCGGCCAGTATTTACTTTTTGGTTAAAAAGAGTTTGCACCTCAATCTCACTATATTTTGAAAGCCCCTCGTAGGTACCTATTACAAAGTAAAAGTCAAACTAGTGTGTTACTATTTCCAGAAGTTTGAGAAGATTTAGCAAATATTTCACAATTATATTATTAAATAAGTATAAATCAAATCCAATATCCTTTATTGGTTATTTTACCACCATTACTGACTTATTATTTTACCATTACTGAAAGTTGAGCGTTTATTACATAAAGTAACTTTACGCCTTATGTCATAAACGACCCTATTAAACGTTACTGGCAGCATAGATCGTGACATAATATTAAAAAAGTAGTAAATTGAGAATAGAAGATCGAATTAATAAAAATATGATGTTTATATCGTGCTTGGGAAAAAATATATACAGTTTAAAAGAAGTAACTTATTTGTTTTTATCTTGGTAAAGCCTTCCTGTATGTTAGATGTATAACTACAGGATCCCGGACCATTGCGGTACCTTTTTCGTCAATCAGTGTAGAATGTTTAAATTTCGCTCACCCATGAATGGTAAGGAGTAGCCCCACTTGACGAATGGGAGGTAGACCAGCAGTCCGCCGATGATGAAGGCGGCTGCGTAGAGGTACTCGAGCTGCGGCTTATCCACGATGGGTGCCACCACCAGGTACCCCGACACAATCAGCACCAGGTACGGTATTATGATGGGCACCTAGTATTACAACATTACAATAATTAACTTCAATTTAAATGCACAGTTTTTAATCTCAACAATTTTACACATTAAATGGCACCGGTTCCTTGCAACTAGGGTCACCATTCGTCCGGATTCATTAAGAGGTATTAGCAAATGGATAACATAATTTGATTGGAGTGTAGTGACTAATGGTGTAGCGTACCGTGTTATGTCTGATATGTCTATACTTAATTGTTTTGTTATAACAATAAAGGACGAGACGAACAGGACAAGCTGATAGTAATTGATACGCCCTGCCCATAACAATGTAGTGCCGCTCAGAATTCTTGAAAAATCCAAATATTCTGAGCGGCACTACAATTGCGCTTGTCTCGTTGAGACATAAGATGTTAAGTCTCATTTGCCCAATAATTTCACTAGCTACGGCGTTCATCTGACCGAAACACAATAATGCTTACACATTACTGCTTCACGGAAAGACACCATCATCCTGTACAAAGGAGACTCCCACTGGTGGTAGCCTCTAATTGGTGAAAGTAGTATAGTGATGTATTACCTTGTATGGTCTCGGTGCATGTGGCTTGGTATACCGCATGACGATGAGGGCTAGCATGGCGCCGCCGTAGAAGATCCAAGCCGTGAACGAGAAGAAATCGATGAGTGAGTCAATGGTTCCGTACAACACCATCGCAACAGCTATCAGCGACTGAAAACATTCTTAACATAAGCGCCATATTATTTTTGAGTTCCGTAGCTCTCACAGAGAAATAAAAGTGAAACTTAAAAACACGTCTCTGTTAAAAATCAAACTAAAACGTATAAATAATTTATTGTAAGTAATAATGCAAAATGGTGCTTGATGAGTGATGACACTTTGGCAAAGTAACTTTGATGGTATAAATGTTTTATTGACATAATAAATATCAGTAAAGCACAGTCATTTTGAAAATATTTTAAAAAGCACCTCACGCTTTTTTGCAATAAAATACATTTTTTTGTTTCAGATTCTATTACATACAAACAGACAATCATACCAAATTGCCAAACTAATAAAATTAGAACAAACTGTTAAAATTATTGTATTGCCATCGACTCTTGTATATAAATAAGTTTTCAAAGTTTCAATTCAATTTTCAACACTTTAAAGTGGTGGTTGCTGTTTTGGCTAGTTTAGGTAAAAATAATACCTCTTTGGTGCGAGATTTCAAAAATAAACTTTTTCACATAACAATTTTTTTAAAGCACCCACTTTTTTAAAATCTAGAATGCTCTAATTTTAGATATAAAAATTGTACAATATTCGATTGCTTGGCTTTTAATATTATTATTTTTTCATTTGGTTTAAAAAGTAAACGAGTAATTTTTGAATTTGAGTTCCAGCGTGGAACTAACGCATCACAAATGCTGTCAAAATCAATATCACGTTTGGAGAGGATACGGCTTGTGATCGGCACGTACGTATTTAGTTTAATTGCTTCCATATAGGGGGTCTTCGACCTTAAGATTAAACCCCTAGGAAGACGAGCCACTAGTGAAGCGACGGTGTGCAACCACGAGAAGCACCATTCTACTCGTGGTGGCTGGATAATACCAGACACTTACGTGGAAGATGAGTCCAGGTGCAGGAGTGAACCGACGGACGTGCACGTACGAAAGTATATCCAGCAGATGACCTTCCCGGGATGCTGCGAAACATAACCTGTAAACATTTTGTAACATTACATAATCACGATCATTATATTTAAGAAAAATCGTCCATAAGACATAAAACAAGTGAACGTGACAGACAACACTGTCTGTCTGGGCATCTCGAGGATACACTTAGCTAGGGCAGTTACTAATTTAGAAAACGCTGATTCGATCTGTCGTCTATACTCTATTCCAAAAGCAGAGGATAATACTTGGCCAGGACCGTTAGGGACTACGCGCACTTATTCAGCTCTTTTCAGCTTTTGTCCATAGAAAACAAAAATTTTATATGGAGACGTGTACGCGTCGATTCAGCTTTCCGCGTCCATTCTGCTTTCGCGGCAAACCAGCATAAAATGAGGATTAATGTGTTTTTATTATGCGAATGCTATAGAGAGCGTTCGGCGCTGTTCCGCCGCGTACAGCGCTATTCGCCGTGGAATGCGGCGGAATAGCTCTTTACAAGGATGGTTCGCGACTCCTTGTTGACAAGTTGCGACCTGTATTGTTCCTGCATTGATTTGACGTAATTACGCATAAGCACGCAAAGATTAAAGAGTGCAGACGTGATTTAAAGTTATAATTCTCATTCTTACGACGCCGTACGCGGCTGATAGAAGCAGAGCTGTATAAGTGTGACCAAAATCGTTCAGCGAAACGCGAATGGAGCTGAATAAGTGCGCGTAGTCCCTTACTCTCTCTGGGCATTTCATTCGTAAGCGCCAGTTAGATCCCCATGTAGGTACCACGGAGGTACCAACGTTTTCAATATTTTTATTCGAATGTGTTTTTATTCGATACTGTAACCTTGTTTACCTTCAGTAAAAATCGTGAGTGATGATAGAAGTGAAAACTTTAGTTTTAAAATTCGAGATGTCATAATGTTTAAAAAACTTTAAAACTCATTCTCTATAATATATTAATCAAACAAAAACCTCCATTCCACAAAAAACAAATCCATATAATTTTACTTTTAAGATACAGGTGCACAGCACTTATGTTGCACAATCCGTCAGCTGTATAGCTCCAGATATACTGCTATAAGCATTTCGTTGACGCGATCTCACGAGATTTATCCCATCCAAAAAGTGCCTACCAATATACATTTATATATATATTAATTTTTTTAATATTTCTTTTATCGCGTGCGTCAGTCATGATCATGTCGGTAACGTGAACCCATAAGATTTTCCTCTACCAAAACACTTTTTGCTAAAAAGCGCGCCAACGCAGCTAAAGGCTTCACTTCAAAAAAACGTAGCCAGCCTTTGATTGCCCACCTGCCCGCTACAAAGAGAGTTCCGTTCGCGGAACCAAACGTAGAGATGGTCACAGCCAGCGGCATCAGCCAGGCCATCGGTCCCAGCAGTCTGTTCCCGAAGGTGACGGCTACAGCCTCGCTGTCCGCCATCTCGTTCACTGACATCACGGCCAAGTAGGACACGTTCACGAGCGCGTAGCAGAACGTCACTAGAGGTATGCCGATTATAATACTGAGCGGCAGGTTCCTGGAACAAATGTTACATGAAGTACATTAATATGATATTCTAGTTTATAAATTGTCCCTA
Source organism: Leptidea sinapis (assembly GCF_905404315.1). Taxonomy (NCBI): domain Eukaryota; kingdom Metazoa; phylum Arthropoda; class Insecta; order Lepidoptera; family Pieridae; genus Leptidea; species Leptidea sinapis. The sequence continues at coordinate 11,633,278 of NC_066272.1, forward strand.
TAAATATAGAATATAACATTAAGTATTTTTCAGCAAACTAAATTTTTAGAAAAGTTGTATTATATTGTTAAATATATTATTACTTATGGCGACTATAAGTATTAATTTACGAAACTTTGGAATATATTAATAGGTTTTTAAGGCGCTTTTTCTCAGTGAATTAATTTGACAATAGATACCTACTGAAGAAATGCTTTATTCAGATATTTCCATTGGGTACTATCCAAGATACCAATTAGATTTTAGAACCTGGACTTTACAGATTGGTTACAAAGTGAAATATTTAGTGGGCGGGATGATCACCTTCCATTAGGCTGGATTAAGTGCTCGACCGCGGCGGTGAGCGCTGACGTCGGTCAAGCGTAGCTATAACAATAAAAATATGAACGCGTACAGTCCAGCACTGATGAAGTGCTACGCGCGTACAGCTACGTAGCGCTGACGAGAATCGTCGGTCGAGCTTGTCGGTTCGGTGTACGTCCGTCCGCTGACGCGCTATGGCGATAAATAAGTGCGTTCAGTGCTACGCCGACTTAGCAATGCACGCACTATTTTAATTACGATATAATACGATACGATTTAATTACGATAAATATCGTAATTAAATCGTGTTTTCTCAAATTCGAATATACTCTACAAAATTCTTCTTAAATTAGGTGCTCTGTAATAATTGTGCGAATATGATATCTTCTCCGTCTTTTATTCAGTAATCGTTTGCAAAAGTAGGACGCACATATTAAAGAGGGTACGAGTTGATTCATTTTTCTTCGCAATTGTACATGTTCAAACAAGTTTGCTGCCACCAGAGCACTAAACACACCATGGTCAGCGCGTACCCGTAGGCGCCACGCTCGACCGACGTTAGCGCTCACCGTCGGTCGAGCACTAAATCCAGTGATCGTCCGCCGAAGACTTATAATAAAAGTAGCCTATAAATAAATGCACATTTGAACATACTTGGATGGGTTTTTGATTTCTTCGGTGACATAGTTGAGGTTGTTCCAGCCGTCGTAGGCCCAGAGGCCCGTGTAGAAGGCAGTGGCAATGTTGCCCAGCGTGGCTGTGCTACTGGCGAAGTTGGGCTCCTGTAAATGTCGCGTATTACCTGCACCATACGGACACAGCCTAATGTCAGTCTGCTTAACACTCACTAAACTGCCTATCATTGTTATAGCTATAGTTACATTCAAATTCAAAGAGTTTACATTCACTTATTGAATCGAACAATATAAAATTATGGCCAATTGATATAGTTTTCCTCTTATAGTTTAAAATTATTCTACATTCATAATTATTAATATAATGTTAATATGTTTTTTAAAGTATTTATTTGAGAGTGATAGATACCTACATGCTTATGTTATTTTATGATATTATTGAATTACCAAATTATAATTTTATAATGTGTATTTATAACGCATAAATATATACGACATTGAATCATAATAATCATCGGCCGGAAGACGTCCACTGCTGGACAAAGGCCTCCTCCAAAAATTGCCATGACGATCGGTCCTGCGCTGCCCTCATCCAACGTATTCCGGCGATCTTGACCAGTCGGTCCATCTTGTGGGGGGCCTACCAACACTGCGTATTCCGGTACGTGGTCGCCATTCAAGGTCTTTACTGCCCCAACGGCTATTTAATAATGACTATTAAACATTTATATGCTGATTTACTAGCGAATTATTGTGCTGTGCAACTACCAATTTTAAGAAGTTCTATGTAACAACGATTCTTGCAAATAAAAAAAAAATCTATCACCACTAAGTATCACATATTTGAGAAATACGTGCCGCAAAAATGAAATGCAACTGCAAGAAAAAAAGTATATTGTTGAAGTGTTATACTAGGTACTAACAATGTCCTTAGAAAGCCAAAATGAACGTGTTTTAATTTATCTTTCAGTACCTTCTAGTTAAAACGCAAGTATCCATCCCTACTCTGAAGTATATATGCGCAATAAAGAAAATATAAATCACGATTTATATGAAAGTACCATCTTAAAAGTAATAGCATCTACTAGATTATATCAAAGCGGGACTACGAAAAAAACTGTAAAGATATTTCGTTTGAATTGTCAATAGTTTATACTATTAAAAACTACTATAATAAAAAAAAATGATGAAATTATATTATGTTTTTTACGATGATGCTCTAGTGAAAGAGCTGCCCATTAACTCTTGTTAACTTTAGAGGAACCACATGAGCGTTGCCGGCCTTTAAACGATCTACAAATCAGACATCAGCTTGTGCTCTGTAGAGGGTTTTATTTACTGGAGTGAAATATAATCGCTCTATAGATCACACCAAATTAGTTACTGCTAAAGCTGGTTTGCCTTCCAGGTGAGCGCAGTACTGGGCGTCAAGACATCTGGAGTACTAGGAATCTTGTACTCGATGCGGAACTAAGAGGAATTTTTCAAATGAGGCTTTAATGGGACATTCCTCAGCCTATGAAAATTCAATTATATAATATGCAACGTCTCACTTAAAAATATATATATATAAAATATGAATAATATCGATTTGTAAGGCGTGCTAAAACACTAATAATATAAAAAAAGCTATAAGTATTTCCCTACGATAGTCATTACATAGTTTGCTCGTGAACGGGTGCTACTCGTGGGGGCTGGATGATCTTGTTACCGGGAGACACATAAGGTCTGCTTGATGTGTTTTTTTATTATTATTATTTCCTTTAAAGTTAAAGTTATTATATATTTTATTTTATGAAATGCTAACATAATGCCTCTATTTATTTACGGTATGTGTGGATTGATGCATCTACTATACTCAATAACTCTTGTGTTTATAAGTATTAATTTACTTTTTTTTCTTTTTTTGACTTACTCATGTAACCCTTTCAGTTTTTGATTTTTGAGTATTTTTGTTGCGTCACTTTGCATATATTGTAATTGAAATGATTTGTAAAACAACTAAGATGTAAATCTTGACTTAAAAGAGTGGCAATGAGTTTCTTGCTACGTCTTCTCATTAGCTCAACCCTTTACAAAGTAGCGGTAAATTCAATAAGAAACAATATTTATATATTTTTTTTTTGACATTCATAAGTGTCATTTTTGTGACCTACATGAATAAAGTGTTTTTGAATTTGAATTTATGATTTTTGTCGTAGAGGGATCGATGTCTATAGTGTGAATGAATTAATTTTTATAATATTTATTATTAATTAAGATTAAAAATATATTTTTTAATTCATATCTTTTATACGTCTATGAGTCTGATAACCACCAGCCAACTAGTGAAATATTTATAATATACTAACCACGGATTCGGATGTCACATGTGTTATAAGTTAGGGGTATGTTCCGATATGTACTGCGACCACTGTACAGTGTGACGTCAATTTAGTATACTGTGAAGCCGTTCCTATAGAGCCAGTTATATTGGTTACTACAAACGGAACGCAATCTCGTATACTGTCAGCCGCATTTTTTGGCGCAGCTTTCAAATGAGTGTATAAAAGTTTTCTAGTTCATTTAAAAAAAACTGTTGTTGGAGTACTGTCAAATTATAAATCTTTGGGTTTAAACTGTAGGTATTGTTTATAAAACGTTAGGCACTCGAGTGGTTTTGTTCTGATCACGTGATCAAAGTACTGCGAGTACCTTACCTCACAGTAGAATATGGCGGCGATTTATGACGTCATATATTTCCCTAGGGTACTGGGGCAGTATACTGTCAGTCCATAATGGAACGTATTTTTCTACAGTGATAGCACTGTGCAGTGCTCGCAGTGCATATCGGAACATACCCTAGATGAAATTCCCTCATCTTCATGATAAACTGAACATAAAACACTCATTAACATAAGACAATAGGTATGATTTTTTTTTAAATTTATTTAGTGGCACGGGATGCAAGTGCATAGGCCAACAATAGGTATGTACACACTAGGGTTGCCAGCCCTACTATATAATATAGTATCCTACTATTTAAGGTGAACGTCCTTCTATTATTTTAAAAATATAATAAAGTAGGTGAAACTACTATATTTTATCAGCATACAGAGCACATATTTTCTGTGTTGAACAAAGTGGAAAGATGAGTATAGATCCAGTATCGGTCTGATAAAAGTAGAGATAATGGAACACCATTATAACACAGAATAAGATTGTAATGATCTATAGTAAAAGCTCAAAGCAGTAAAAAATATCATAGAAATGATTTAAAAATGTATTTTTTAATTAATTCCCAATCCCTATTATTCCCTATATTGTTTGATTCAAAAATACTATATTCAAATTCGAATATTTTTATTCAAAATAGGATATGACATCACTTATTGAAAGTCAAAAACTACCACCCATTCCAAATCCTCAGGCCTGAGAAGAATGGGCGCAACAAACTTAGCGGACTTTTATTTTCATCGATAAAATATGTTTACAACGTAATATTGTACAATTAAACTTATAATTTTATAGCCTGAGGTCGGTCGCTCCATTCCCAATCTGTATCATTAAGAAAGTCATTTATGTTATAGTAACCTTTACCACACAAACGTTTTATAACAATTCTTTTGAATAACGTAATACTTTTTGAACATCTTCTGGGACCTTGTTGTACAAGCATATACATCGCCCCACAAAAGACTTACTAACTCGACTCAGTCGAGTAGTAGGCATTATAAGTTTATGTCTGTTCCTGGTATTAACATTATGGTTATGACAGTTTCTAGCACATTCACTTATGTGTCTATGAACATACATTATTACATTAGGTAAAAAATAGGCAGCCCTAGTACAAACCCACACATAGCAATCATTACCTAATATAAGTTTGTAAGCTCCTCCACACACGATTATCGCAATAGCAACAAGCTTCGCCGCCGTAAAGATGTTCTGTACATTCGTGGCTAGGTTCACGCTGTAGCAGTTCACGGCCAATATCATCACTGCAACAATAAATTTATACATCATTTAATACGAAATGTGAAACCTTATAACAGTCTAGACAGACTTGTGACAGCTGTGAAAATGTCAAAAAAAAATAGAATTTGACATATAACCTCTATTTAGAGCAAAGCACGCAAATCGCGAGAGTAAGAACCAGCCTAGCGAAACTCTCTAACGGCACTTTTCAATAACCTATCTGTCCTTAGTTTAACTTACTATAGGTAGAAAAATCTATCCTTTTACGCTTACTTACAATCCAATAACCTATCGACATAAATTTTTTAGGCATTTGACTGTAACTATATTGGACATAACTATGGACAGATAAGATCTTGTCATTATACGGTGATAGCAATGTATTCGTAACTAGAAATACGATATTGAAAACAGCCCTAAGAAAAAATAGTTTCACTCGGTTGTATGAAACGTGCAGTCATTGATACATTGACAGATGACGGCTATAATCTTGTAAAAAACGGAGATAGCTGAAATCTACTACGTTTTTGAGCAACTGTTCCTTTTCAATCTTAGCCAGAATATACTTCGTTGCCAATCGCCATACTCTAATTACTACTATTTCAAACTTATGTCTAATCACTGCACGTTTCATACTAAACTATAAATTTAATTTTTACTTAGGCAGTTCCGCCTCTTATTACGTAGTATTTACATCCTCTTTGGTAAGAATAAAGAAGTAGCTTGTCACGCACACTAAAGTAATAAGCCTTGCCCGTTTTCATCATCCAAATGATTTACGTTTTCTTTAGTGTTAATTCCGCCAATATTTGTGCAGTCTCGTGCCAGATTTTGGCGAGTCAACACGTCCTGTGGATGCTTCATGTAGAGGCGAAACACGTGTCGAATTGTTTAAAGACAAATATTGGCGGAATTAACACTAAAGAAAACTCAAATAATTTGCATAAATATGGATTTCCGCAAATAACGCCTACTTAAATAAATTTTCCGTTTTCATCAGTTTTCCAGCAACAAGAGACTATCTAGACGTATAAATTATCTAAGTGTGTATACGACCATACAATCTTTAATCAAAATCCAAAGGTTGACCAAGCAAAATTATTGATGAAAAATATTTTTGAGTAACAAATTCATTTTTCAAAAGTGCCTCTGACAAATTCAATTATTTGAAAATCGACGTCATGTTCAATGCGAAAGTGAAGTCATAAATTACTAATCCAAGGTTCTTTAAGTCAATCTTTCGCCCATAACGGTGTGGTGAATTAGGAATTACAAGCAACATTGATAAGTTTTTCCAGTCCTTTCTTTAATTATTATTATTATTATACTGAAACCTTCTCCGAAACATACTGCATCATATTTTATAAGTATTCCGGTTGTTTCAATAGGTTTTGCAGTAAGTTTAGTAACCGAAAGAAAAACCGGCACTCCATTAATTTATAAATTATGGGATCCAGATTTTTTTTTATAAAAATATAAATTAACTATTCAATTCATCTGTGATTTAGCTTTAATTTTTTTATAATAAAAAAAAACTGATATTAAACTGTTTAAATTGCAGGAGTTAATCATCAGTATATTCAGGATAAATTATTAGTCTCACATCGTAATTTAAACATTATATTCGAACACTCACATTCACTCACACCACTCACATTCACTCACACTACTCACATTCACTCACATTCACTCACACCACACAACCTACTCACCGTTTCAGTTACTCAATATGGATACGATTTCTTCTTTGCTTTCTATTTGATTTTTTCTTGTAAGTTTTTCTAGTATATATCGTTTTTATCTTAAACTACTTTGTCACATACTTATTGTACTGTTAATAGTATTCCTTTTAATTGGCGTATCTATTCTGTATAATTTTTAATATGCTCTTTTCATTTTGTTAGCTGTAAGGAATCATAAATAAATAATAATAATAATATTGTTGTAAGTATATTAAATTAGTCTTATGAATGAGAAATAAATAATTAACCATTCTATAACAGTCTGCAATATTAGCTCGTGATATCCGCTTACAAACGTCACCTACGTTCTCAATTGTCGTATCATATTTGTATAGCATACAGTCGGATCAGCAATCCACTCAATTAGTACAATGGTAACATGATTCACGACGCGTTCTACTTATACCCAACTAGTATTCTAATCATTTCAGTACCTACAGTACCTACCTGACCAGTTCCCACTGGTTCCTTTGCACAGGGTACCACAACGGCGACTATTTCTGCCGTAAAGCAGTAATGTGTAAGCATTCTTGTGTTTCGATCTGAAGGGCGCCGTAGCTAGTGAAATTACTGAGCAAATGATACTTAACAACTTATGTCTCAAGGTGACGAACGCAGTTGTTGTGCCGCTCAGAATTTTTGGGTCTTTCAAGAATCCTGAGCGGCACTGCATTGTAAGAGGGCGTATCAATTACCATCAAATGAACGTCCTGCTCGTCTCGTCCCTTATTTTCATAAAAAAACCTAATTGTGTGGTCTCTTAAATGACCACCTATGTATTTTGTCATGTCATAGAAATCTGAATGTGATGGTAATAGAGATTTTATGTGCTAACTCATACATACATACAATACACATACGTTAAGGACGCGTATTGCAACGCTCCGGATATTTAGTTGCTAGAGTATTTACCGATAGCTATGACCGCCACAAGTTTGACGAGAGCGTAAGGGGGTTCACACTCGGACACAAACGGCTCCACAGCATACTTCGCGAAGCTGAGACAGATGATCGCCATTTGAGATGGTTTCAGCACCAATGTCGACACCTGTCAACAAACATTGTTTACTAAAATATAGTGTTTTTAAAAAATGCTTATAAATATATTTGTAATGTTCGGCAAAATTACAAATTACTTTTACAAGATTTCAGATAATGTTTAAACAAATGTATTACGAAATTGTAAAAACACGTTTGAGTGGTAAAGGTTACTATAACATAAATGACTTTCTTAATGATACCACAGATTGGGAATTGACCGCTCACAGGCTATTAAATAATAAATTTTATTATACGATTTTACATTATCAGCATAATATTATTATATAAAAAAGAAGCCCGCTGAGTTTTTAACAAAAAATAATTTAAAATTTGGAATAAATGAAGTATTAACAACTATATTATGCTTGAAAGAAAGAATCATTGTTGGAAAAAAACTTATACTATTGTTTTTTAACAATTACATATTTTTTCCAATCTTAAATGACGACCTACATTAAAGCTTAAATATTATAATGACTTTTAGAACAGAAACGAAATCTAAATTGTCTTGACGCGTAGTGATACCTAAGACATGTTTAGTGATTTTATTAGTATTCTGTCAGAACATGGTGACAACACATTCTAAGCGTTGCAGAGATACAACTAATAGTTATGTATTTACCCAGGAGAAGAGGAATGCTGGTGGACCTCCGAACGCGTCCATGAAGTAAGCATATTCCGCACCCGACGATGTGTTCATCGTTCCCAACTCCGCATAAGCCAGCGCCCCTGGGAATTAATAAATCGATACAATATAAAAGCTAAAGAATGTTTGGTTGATTTGAGTGGTTTGCGAGCGCTGGTGTCGAGTACGGGCATTGTTTTATGGCGCCGCTTCACAATCGGCGATTAAAGGCGATTACACGCGAGCACGATCGTGTGGATGGCTTATTCGCTTCTAGTCGCCGATTATTGTCTGTAATCGTCATAGCGATCGGTGACTTGTTTTTCGGCCAAGCACCAAAGGAACTTCGCGTGTAGCTGCGTGCGCGTGCCTACACGCTCAACGTTCATTCATTCACTGAGTGAATTGTAGGACATTGTACAGTGAGCGTATCCGTACGTATTTCGCGTGGTCGTCGCGGCTTTTTGTTTTCCTTTTATTTACATAGCCCGGGTACGATACAATAATTACTGGGTGGTTAAATGATTGTATACTGAAATTAAATGAATGGTAATATCAGGTAAACTCCACGTCCATCTTGAAGGACTACCTATCAATAAATGATCACGGACGATCGTGTGGATGCTTACACGATGATCAACGATTTACTTATTTTCGACGATCATCGCCGATAGTGGACAGGAGGTTTTACATTTCGCGATGAACGCTCAACGGCTCAAGTAACCTGGTCTTGACCCCCCCTCCCACCGCGCGCTCCGCCAGTGAGATCCCATTTTTCACTTCTGCGGAGACGGGGCCGCGCGCATGATTTCGTACAGAGTACGTTTCCAACTTCCGAACATCAAAATTATACTTACAGTATCTTTGAAATTAATATTTTAAAAGGAGTAGAAACACTACATTCAAGTAGTATAGAGGCTTTTCGTTACTTTGCTGACTGTAAAGTCAATTAAATATCAGTTGAAATAAATAATGTTAATTTAACTTTACTATAACTACACTGTCGTTGGGCAACTGGTTAATTGTAGAGACGTACCGTCAATGGCATTCTATACGTGTAGACACGTCAATAAAAACACAGCGGAAATATGGAACATGTGACTATGGACACCATAATAAGCGGCGGCTGCTATATCTATATATTGCCGCATTTACTCCAGTTGTTTAAAATGTAATTTTTTTATGGAAAAGGAGGACAAACGAGCAGGTCACCTGCTGTTAAGTGATCACCGCCGCCCAGATTCTCTTGCAACACTAAGGGAATCACAGGAGCGTTGCCGGCCTTTAAGGAGAGTGTGGGCGCTTTTTTCGAAGGTACCCCTGTCGTATCTTCCCGGACACACCGCACAAGGAAGTTCATTCCTCAGCTTTGTAGTACGTTGAAGAAAGCTCCTTGAAAACCGCACTGTGGAGGACCGGTACACATCCAGATGGTGGGGATGATGTCATAACTTGTGGCGTGTCGTGCGAAGGTGGAATTCGGCGGTAGGAATCTGGCACACAATGAAGTGTTTAAGTTTTTTTTAAGTTTTTGGACAATAAGCAGCAATGTAAATATTTATTTAGTTTAGATTCGATTCGAAGGGTGACAGTTGACAGACGACTAAAGAGAAAAGTGTGCTTACATCGTCTTTAAGCACACTCTTGCCATTCCGCTATAGTACTGTGAATGATATGTCCTTCTACATATATAGAACGTTATTAGGTACGTACCGTACATAATTTACAGTTGAGAGAAAGGTGTGAACATGATACAGTAAGCATTACCTAGTAAGGATAGCAGACCACACGCCATCCATACGATGAAGCTGATCCCCACCGACCCAGTGCGCTCCAGAAGCCCCGAGGGCGAGACGAAAATTCCTGATCCTACAAAAAAAAATAATATTAATAGAACACACAATTCATATTATTATTTCGTTTTATAAAATATATTATGTATTCTCAACCAGAAAGTTATGATTAAATTGCAAAAGAGTCAGTAAATAAATTCACTGTAATTCTTCTGTACCTAAGTGTGTTTTTTTCTTAACCCTTCCTAAACGGCTGGACCATGTATGCAGCATATAGGTATGTCAATGGGTTTTTGTTTGGATTGAAAACAAAATTGTACCCGGTACGGCTCTCCGGGCAGGCCTAGTGTAGGTATATACAACAGTTATCCCGCAAGGAATTACCGCTTTTAATACCTTCTTAGATAAGAAGTCTACATAGATTTCTATGGATTTAATATAGCACGATCTGGTCAAGATCGCCGGAATATGATGGATGAGGGCAGCGCAGGACCGATCGTCGTTTGTCCAGCAGCATAGCACAAGTAATTATAGGGCTCGTGTGTTTCTCGGTGAGCCAAAGTAGTGCGCATGAGTTGTAGAGTCGTAAATTTGCAATCCTACGCGCGACGAACTCTGGGTGCGAAATGAAACATATGTCACACAGTGCAAAGAGATTTTTTTGCTTTAGCTGACACCGCTGAAGCCTGCTGGGGTAATAAGTCATAATGTTTTATGTTATTCCTTGATTAAGTCTATCGATTTACAAGCAATTTTTGCTGTGCTTAGTGAAACTAATCTACGTGTTTATGCAATTGGATCATTGTGGTGTCACATTTACACTTTGATCACATCATCAATTTTATTATGTTGTACATGATTACATTGTTGTATCAGCATACCTATTTTGATTGTTATACGAACATAATTTTGTGCAGTGTTTTAGTTTTATCTATACTTAAATTATAAAGAGGTAAAGATTGAGGTTCTCTGAATCTCGTTCATATAATGACTTAGCAAATATCAATAACTGTATAGATATTTTTTCTAATAGTCTGTGTAGTTTTCGACGCCTAGTTTTAGACACTCTGCGCCTGTTAGAGCCTTAGCTTATCTTTACGTGCTTCATATTTATGTTTTTTGAAATGTGTATCAGTTTCGCTTTATTGTATGTTATACTTATAATATGTAGGATATAATTTTAGTTTGTGTGTTTTAAATTTATGTTTATTTTATCTTAGTTAACAAGTTACATGCATTTTCCTAAGTCGTGATAGTAACATAAATTTATTTATTGTTTTATATAACTCTACATTTACTTTAAGTTAAATATCACGTGTTACTATCATAAGTGTTTCCATTTAATTGACGTATATGTTAATAATGATTTACTTATACTAGCGTTATTTTGTAATTATTAATACATGTATGTTGTATGGGAACCAATAAATAAATAAATTAATTAACGAGATTCCGCAATAAGACGTATAGTTCCAAAAATGTAGATGACACATCTGTTTTTTTATAGAAGAAAGGTGTCCCCCTTTACCACCTGATGTCAAGGTAAGTGATCACCGCCGCCCAAATTCACCTGCAACACCAGAGGAATCACAAGAGATTTGCCGGTCTTTTAGAAAGGTGTAAGGGCATTTTTTTAAGGTACTCATGACGTATCATCCCGGAAACATCGCATCGCACAAGGAACCGCTAATTCCATAGTTTGGTTGTACGTTGTTAAAGATTCCTGAATACCGCACTGTGGAGTGAAGTTATCAAGTCGTTCAGAGAGAAATGAATTTACGCTTATACTAGCAACCGGTTGCAAATTGTTCGTGCTGATACTTTGGTGCGCCAGACCAGAGAATACTCAGGCTGGACCTGCGCTTTGTAGAGCGCTGGAATGTGGGCAGGCTTGAAGTATTGCCGTAGGTACTCTATTTATGACGCCCAGCTTCTTCGAACTCAATACGGCTTTGATTTCCAGATGTATGTTCAAATTCAAATATTTTTATTCAAAATAGGATTCAAAATCACTTATTGAACGTCAAAAACTACCACCCATTCAAAATAGACTGCCTCAGACGTGAGAAGAACGGGCGCAAGAAACTCAGCTGTTTTTTAAATAAAAACATGGACTTCAATGTAATATCGAACAATAAACTATTATAATTAAAGAACCTGGGGGTGTTCGCTTCATTTGCAGTCTGTGGTATCATTAAGAAAATTATTTATGTTATAGTAACCTTTCCCACACAAACGTTTTTCAACAATTCTTTTAAATTTCGTAACACATTGGTTTTGTACATTTTCTGGGATCATATTGTAGAAGCATATACATCGCCCAATAAAAGACTTACTAACTCTACTTAACCGAGTAGTAGGCAAAGCAAGTTTATGTTTCTTCCTCGTGTTAACATTATGATTTTCACAGTTTCTAGCAAATTCCTCAATGTGCTTAAGAACATATAGGACATTATCAAGAACATATTGAGAAGCAACAGTCAAAATATTAATTTCTTTAAATTTTTCTCGTAATGATTCTTTAGGACCCAGGTTATAAATAGCGCGAATAGCCCTTTTCTACACCACAAAGATGGTATTAATATCGGCCGCACTGCCCCATAACAATATACCATAGGACATAATACTATGAAAATAACTAAAGTATATCTACTACTTTTAATGTAGAATTGCACTCGAGATGAGAGTTGTCGAAGAGAGGTGATATGACAAATGGGTTATTTTTCTGGTGATATAATATGCTCTATATTTGAGTGTTCTGGGTTCATTACACTTCTACTCTACGACCTGCTCAAGGGAGGACTCTGTAGGAGATACGAGTTTCTTCCCGCACTGGTCGACTTCCCTGTCTCCTTAAGGTTTTGTGATATTTAAGTTTTTCTAAGTGCTAGATTACATTAAACATGTTAAGAAATTGTAGGTGCAGACAAGAATGATAATGGAGTGCTACTCACCGATCATGGTGCCGACAATTAGAGCCACCCCACTGAAGAGTCCCACCCGTCTCTTGAGGTGAACAGGGTCGTCCGTAGCTGCGCCCGGCCCCTCCAACTATAACACAGTGTTAGAGTTTTCATGCAATAATATAATGAATGTTCATATCTATGATAATTTAATATACATCCTTAAAATTCGTACCCCTTATGCTTCAATGCTGTTTTTCATAGTCAAAACACAGAGGAATGGAACTGTTGCTGCTGCTTCTAAGTAAGTCCTATGAATATCATAATAACTATAAGGATTACAGGATAATGACTGACTTAACAGACGTTGTTCTGTTCATAATAAAAATAAAACTCTTGTGAGAGGAATTTCCTAAAATCCGTTTTTACCGGACCTCTACTCGGCGAAAGGAATATTGCTACTGAATTTCAAGTCTGTACGCCTTATGGTTCCAGAGATATCGTGATGAGTCACTATATAGGTAGAAAACTCTTATATATATCTTAATATATATCAATCTCGTGTCACAATGTTTGTCCTCAATGGACTCCTAAACTAATGAACGAATTTTAATGGGGATTACTTCATGGAGTGCAGTTTGGTCCAACTTGAGAGATAGGATAGTTTTTATTTCCATTTGGGACCAATAATTATTTTTATTTTCAATATTTGTTCTGTATGGACATATTTTCTATGAGAGAATTTACTGACGCACGGTTTGACAGTTTCGCTGTGAAACAATTTCATTATAACAACAGGGAGCATTTTTTACGAAATAACTCTTGATGTTATATAGAAATAATATTGGCAAATTCCTATAAAACAGTTTTTTTTTTATTACCTGCAGAACAACGTCTGTAGGGGTCAGCTAGTATAGATATAAAATATATGTGACTTTTCATTCGGTGCATGGAGAAAATAGTTGTGTTGCAGACAAAGTTTATTAACAAGAGCTCAGAAAAACATAAGGCCGACGACGTCGCGGGTAAGAGCTAGTCTAAATATGTAAATTTAAATGATTTAGTGTCAAATAATGGCATATTACAATCTCAATTTTGAGGGCGGTTTCTCCATTGCCAAGGTATGAAGTATATCAAAAAATTCATTTTTGTTATAGTAATCATTACCAAATAATAAATAAACGTTTTTTCAACTCTTGAATTTCGGTACACATTAAATGTTTTGTACTTTTCTGAAATCATTTCAATGGACATATACATAACTCAATAATATATTTACTTACTCAACTTAACCGAGTAGTAGATAGGCAACAAAAGGTTTATGTTTGTATATAATAATCACAGTTCAATGTTAAATTCTTTTAAATTTTTCTCTTAATGATATTTTTCGCTTATAAATATCGGATGCATTGCTTTATAGCAATATATATAGAAAAATGTGACAGTTTAACCATAACGTCCAAAAGCGTTAATCATGAGAATTTTGATGGAATGTCTTGTGTGTCTCTATTAATTCCGGCGCCTAAACCCTTTGAACTAAAATACAAGTTAACTGCTGGCTTGCTGCAAAAAAAGGCCATAGATAAGCTGAAGGAATTCTTCTTAATCGTGCGTCCTTCGAAGTCGCGTGAACATGTCTTATAGATCTGGAAAGTCCACGGAAGGAATTTTGATATTTACGGCAGATCTTAATTTTAAAATTGATGGGGATTTTGGGTTTTAATCCAAAAAGGAGTGGAAAGTTTTATCTTAGCCTAATGGCTAAATGGCTAAGATAAAACTTTCCACCTAATGGAAGGTGAGACAAATAGGTTTTAGGAATTGTTGCCGTACAGCATTGCTTTTTAAAGTGGGGGGGCGCATTTCACTAGGGTGGCGCTTTCAACTTTATTATGAACTGCAACCTTAAGTATAAATTTCATCTTTCTTCTCAACTCGGACAACTTGTTCTTATTTTATTTTTTTATGGTGAAAGGAGGACAAACGAGCGTACGGGTCACCTGATGTTAGGTGATCACCACCACCAACATTCTCTTGCAACACCAGAGGAATCACAAGAACGTTACCAGCCTTTAAGGAAGGTGTACGCGGGTTTTTTTTGAAGGTACCCATGTCGTATCGTCCCGGAAACACCGCACAAGGAATTCCACAGCTTTGAAGTACGAGGAAGAAAGCTCCTTGTGGAGTGTTCAAAGCGGAGGACCGCCACACTTGGTGGGGATGATATCCTAATTTGTGGCGTGTCGTGCGAAGGTGGAATTCGGTGGCAGGAATCAGGTGTAACAGCTCTTTTAAGCACTCCCCGTGATAAATGCGGTAGAAGACATACAATGAAGCGACGTCTCTAAGCAACGCTAAGTGATCCAGCCGTTCGCAGAGCACTGGCACAGCACACATTTTTTTAACATGTTGTTCGCTACCTAAATACAAACAGAAGTACAGAAGGAGGAATGAACACGGTAATGTTAATGGTAACATAATAACACCATCATGGTATAGAGATGTGGTAAAAACAGGGAACACCTGCTGTAGAGGTATGGTGACGTCTACCTTGTCTCCTGGATTGAGGTCGCCATTGGTGAGCGCTCCCGACGAGCCGTCTTCGGCGTCGCTGCCGGCGGAACACCCGCGCCAGACCAATCCGCCTTCGCATGCGCCATCTACAACAGAGTACACACATATCAGATTTACCAGTGGGAGGCTCCTTTGCACAGGATGCCGGCTAGATTATGGGTACCACAACGGCGCCTTTTCTGCCGTGAAGCAATACTGTGTAAACATTATTCTGTTTCGGTCAGAAGGGCGCCGTAGCTAGTGAAATTACTGGGCAAATGAGAGTTAAGATCTTATTTCTCAAGGTAACGAGCGCAATTGTAGTGCGCTCAGAATTATTGGGTTTTTCAAGATCCTGAGCGGCACTGCATTGCAATGGGCAGGGTGTATCATTCACCATCAGATGAACGTCCTGCTCGTCTCGTCCTTTATTGTTTTTAAAAATATATGGGTTGTACTCCGGGAGTGTCGGTTTAACTTGAACATTAATTTTGTTTTTTTTTTTATATTTGAGAATGGTGAGGGAATAATTTCGCACGAATTGCTTAATTTATCAGTATAAAAGTAGTAGTATTTATTCGGTTAAATACAATATTCATTTATTGGCGCTATCGTTCACAAAAATGGCAATTTATATTACATTAACCCTTTCAGACCTGGCGTGCACAATTGAGGACATTATATATTTTTAGAACTATCCTATTAAAATTAAATTTTATATAGGTAAAACCTACTGTTATCGCTTATGGACATTACAAGCTATTAAAATCTATACTAATATCGCCATCTCTCGCCACGTGTTTGCAGAATTTTGTCAGTTTGGCCCAGTAGTTCGACGAATTTTGAAGGGTGTAGGTAAGCGATTTCTTTTATTTTGATATCTTGAGTTATTACGTTAGTTACGCCTTGAAATAAATGTACAGTGATAATTTATATTGTATAAATACAGAAAAACGTGAAGAATCTGCCAATATTTAGATATTTGTCCAATAAAACATGATAATTCGTTATGTCCCCAAAAAAGGACAAGCGGTTTTAACTACATATTTTACTATGACATTTATAGGCTTCAGCGTTGTATACATTTTAGATTCTATAACGCATATTAGTAAGTTGTAGTAATTAATTTTAGGATATAATTATAATTTAAACATTCTCCCATATTCTATTCTCTTTCAGATGATAATTACTCTTTGAATATGTTCTCAAGGGGTGCATTGAAGACGCTGCAAAATGATCACCTTTCAGATTCGTTGATGTCTTTGGATGATGAAACAGTAACAGTCATAGCCGAGATACTAGATGTCCTTAGTTGGGTGCCGATGTGATCTGAAGTGAGTTCACTTGACTCCCCTTACGAAAATGAATTTGACAGCGAAGGTGATCGTGGGTGTATCTACGATTTTGATCCTGAACCCGAAGAGTTAGGGGAACTATCCGCTTGTCTCGAGGAGGTCGAAATGAGTTGTTATAGAACTTTCATCAAACCAAAGAAGTGGCCCTTGCGTAGCATGTTTCATGCGTCTGATCTGACAGTCATGCAATCCTTTCGAGACTACGAAATAGACAAGTACTTGCTTGGAATACCGAAGGCAAAGAGGCTCTCTCTTCTGCATTTTCGCCGAAAATTGGCCGATACTCTAAATTTTGTGCAGCAAAATGAATGTTGCGAAACGAGGTCGACAAAACGGAAACAGCCCTATAACAACAGTTACTCCAAGAAGACCAGGAGAGGAACCATCTACTGAAGTTGCTCATTTTCCTATACGTTATGTTCCTGCCCATGATGATAGGTTTGGAACACATTGCATATTAGTGTAGTCCACACAGAAAAATCCCGCATCACATGCTTGAAATGTAAAGTGCACTTGTGTGTCACATGACAAAAGCTGTTTTATTGTTTTTTATTCGTAAAGTTCCAAAGTTTCTAAAATGTATGGTTTTTGTTAGAAGATACCTTTTTTTTCATTTTTTTACTGTTATTTAATAATAAAGAAGTAAAAATTAAATTGTGTTTTTATTTTACACTTTTATACAAAAAACATAATAGCATAATATACTGGACAATATTTAATTAACGGCTCATACATATTAAAACCTTTTTTATTCAAGGTCAATTCAATCAAAGGTGTCTATACTTATTATACTATCGTCTCATATCGACTCTTGCGGAATCAGCCGGTCGATATAACAACGCCCATAACGTTGACCCCCGAACAAAATAAAAAGATCGATAAAAGACGTCAATTAAATGTATAGGAATAAACAAACAAAAATATATATCAATTACAAACGTTGTCTAAAATCGTTGACTCGCGCGGTCATTCCTTACGAGATGTAACTGTTGTGTAATAAGGGGCATTCAAATACGAATGTGGGATAATAGTATCACATGAGTGTTTTAATACCTAATTATCTACACCCATAATACGAATCCTCTATAAAAGATTCTGAAACAGTTAGCTCATTGCTAAGATTAAAAAAGTCAGTCCTAGTAACCAAAATATCATCCAAAGTAGTGTTATTATGAAAAGGGATGATATAATGTTGTACCGAATTTCATAACAACACTCGTTTGGATGATGAAGTGGTTATTAGGACATTGGGTGTTGTAATGTTGGCAATAAGCTAACTGTTTTAGAATCTTTAATAGAGGATTTAAAGCATTGGTGTAGATAAACAAATATAAAGTCTGTAATTATTCTCAGTATTAAAGTTTTGTTGCCCAACAAAATAAAAAGAATTCACTTTATAAAATATATAAAAGACAAGCTAAGGTGACAGGGAACAATAAATTAGTCTTTAATGGCCCTAGTATATCAATAACGATACCCAATTATCTAGAGAGGTGCCAAGAAATTACAATAGTTTTGTCGTCATGTCTGTAAGCCTCGATAAATATAGAAACAATACACACTCACTATCAATGTTATGTACCTTTCTTTTACACGTGTAAATATTGGTATTTTTTAATGGTTACTGATGTTACCGCCTGTGATTCATATTTTATAGTTCACTCTACGAAATGATACGATCCATGAGTCGCGGAACCAGTTCTTCGGCTCTCGAAGTCCGAGCATTCGTTCATTCCGTATCAAACCTTCAAGCACGCCATACTAATTATTGCACATAATATTGTATTTAATACTGTGTCATAGTTTTTAATATATACATTTAAGTTCACATATCTTTTATTTATGTTCAAGTACTGAACAGCTGACGAAACGACCCTTCAGATGGGATCATTAGTACAAGGGTGACATTGAAAGTTTATAAAACTGGCCACTTGTAAAAAAAATTGTAGTAAAATACGCTTAGCAATATTTTTGAGTATGTATTTTATGCATCTGTTATTTATTATACGAGTTGGCGACAAATTGTCTGAGTCACTTCAGCATAAAGCTAGAAAAGTTTCGTTCAATGATTTTTTATCCCTTTCGATGTAACGATGAGGCCCCATCTTGGTCGCACTAATCTCACCGATGATCTGCGTGAGGAACGGTCTTGAAGATCATCATGTGCGGCGGATAATAGAGACTCTAACATTATTTATACGTCTACATAGTCTCTTGCTGTTAGACAACCGATAACCTCATAATATGACCAAGGCCCAAAAATTTCGTCGTGTTGATTGGTGCCGTGGTATGGTTGAAAGATCTAACGGCGGTGACTCAAATGCTGCGTTCACACTTCGGGTGACGAAAGCTGCATTTATGTTATGATGAAAGCAAAAGACAATCTGCTGAGTGGGTGTTTTACTTTCGAAGAGTTGCCAACTGAAGTGAAAAGAGGTCGAAGCGTCTGCTTAATATATTATTTATAGTTATTTATACAGGGTGTCCCAAAACTCAACGATAACCTGGTACCGGGCGAGAGGCCAAGGTATACCAGTTATGAAAAAAATAAGAAAAAAAATCTATGTCACTTAGTCAAGCGATGACAGACATTTTTCGAAAATGTTAAAAATTTGACACCCTTTGTCGCATTATTAGGTACTGTGATCGCAATTTTCACAATTTTACAGTGATTTTTTTAATAATGTTATCTCAAATAACAGTGCTATTAATGGTAACCACAAATGAAAGTAATAATCATTGTTAACTAAGTAAAATAAATTAAATTTTGACGAGTTATGGTTTATAAAATTTATGTCAGTCAACTTTGACACTCTACGTTGGGAAAAAAATGTACTACACTACCTATGGCAAGTTTTTTTAAAAGATGGCCCATTTAGTCTAGATTTCAAAATAGTACAACACTTGCCACTTTTCTTGCCAATAAAACTGCTATTTCGTATGATATGCGTAGGGATCCCTCAGTACCAGGTTATCGTTGAGTTTTGGGACACCCTGTATATATTAGTTATTTTCATAATGTTGATATTGTGCACCCATAATAATTGTATTTATGTCCAGTGTGTGTACATTTGCTGTACTTAATAACTTCTGTGGTTTTTTCTTCTTTGTTTCTCATTCGTGTAAGACGTTTGAGTATATGTAGGCATTTGTTTAATCGCTTCACATACACTGTAATTAAAATAATTTGTTGTGAGATGAAGCTGTAAATAGTAATCAATAAGTGACAATTAGTTTTCTCATAAAAGCTTATCGTTTACCGAAATGGTGGTTAATGGTATGATATTTTTTTGACTTAAATAAATAAATCTTGATTTGATTTGATTTAAAATCCTATGTCTCAAAGTGGCGAGCTCGGTTGCAATGCTCATCAGAATTTAGGGTTCTATCAAGAATCCTGAGCCCACCTACGCTACGCTCATGTCGTCACTATTTCTCATAACAAAATATTGCGGAGTTTTGAAAACCAGGCAATATTGAAATTCAAATATTTTATTCATAATAAGTTCTAAAATCACTTATTGAACGATAAAAACCACCACCCATTCGAAATAGTATGCCTCAGAACTGAGAAGAACGGGCGCAAGAAACTAAGCGACTAAAAACTGAAGAAACTCATAGGCTCGTCAAATGATTCACTTATGAATATTAGATAAATATAATTAAACATTTTGAGTTCAAAAAAATATTTTGGGTTCAATATTCTGCACGGAACCTAAATCATTTTTTAATTATCCTTCACTCTGTTACTCTTTAAAACACATCTGGTCAGTTCAAATCCTACATTTTAATCGTAATTTATTTATTTAAAACATCACAATTTAGGCTGAGAAAACCGAGTTACATACGTCAGTTTCCGCAGTTAACATAACGGCCGTTCCCAATATACTATCTACATATAGAGATAAATTACTACCTTCTACTGTCAGTAATTAGCTGTCAAAAATCTAAAGCTGTCCCAATATACCCGATAAGTCATTCTTATCGCCTTATATTGGGACGCGTAAATTGTAATTTCCATACAAACTTTATAACACTGGTAAGCTATACGTCGTCCCATTGATAGACAGCGTGCACAGATAAGGTGAGTTACCGTCGGTAAGTTTATTAGACAGAAAAGTCAACGAAGGTTACGATTTTAATCTCAAGTAAGAGATAGACTGAATATTGGGAACGGCTGAAGAGGTGTATCTTTATCAAGTTATTTTATGCTTTTTAGTTTTTGAAGTCGATTTTTTTCAACTAAATTTTATTTTATTTGTTACTTTTGTGTCTGTTGATCTGTAAACTGCAAGGAATTTTCTCGATTACATCAGATGAAATTGATTTATTATGTCATATAATATATAGTCGTTTTTTTAAGTTGCTATGGGTAGGCCTACGAAAGTCGTCTTACGGCCGTTCCCAATGTACTATCTAGATAGAGATAAATTACGACCTTCTACTGTCAGTAATTAGCTGTAAATAATCTGA
The DNA here is from genome assembly GCF_905404315.1 of Leptidea sinapis. Classification (NCBI taxonomy): domain Eukaryota; kingdom Metazoa; phylum Arthropoda; class Insecta; order Lepidoptera; family Pieridae; genus Leptidea; species Leptidea sinapis. The sequence continues at coordinate 11,654,658 of NC_066272.1, forward strand.
AGCTATCCCAATATACCCGATAAGTCATTCTTATTGCCTTATATTGGGACGCGTGAATTACAATTTCCAAACAACACTACAAACAAACTTCTGTCGCTGATAAGCTATACGTCGTTCCATTGACAGACAGCGTGTACGGATAAGGTGTAATACCGTCGATAAGTTTCATGAGACAGAAAAGTCAACGATAGTTACGATTATTATCTCAAGTAGGCCACAACCGGAGATAGACTGAATATTGGGAACGGCCCGGCCGTTAAACAATATGATGATTATGATGATGTCCTCCCAGACGTATCCGTCGACGGCGACACCTTTAGCTCGTCTTCGTCTGGGCTCTTGCATGAGCGCGAGCATGACTCGCAAAAAAAAAACATAGATCCCAATAAACGGGAAAGGAAAAATTAATCGACTCTGAAAAAATGCTGTTCGAAACTCTATTTCACGTTCTTGTGAGATGATGAAATATCGTGATGAACGTTTTGTTAGCTATGAATGACAGTAAGCCTAAGATAATAATAATATAATCAACCTAAATGAAAACTCCTAAAAATGCTGAACATAAAATAATCGTCCACGTAAACAATAACATCATCCACGTAAACAAAAACATCATCCACGTAAACAATAACACCATCCACGTAAACATGAATGATCATTAAATGTAAACTACTGGGCCAAACTATGTGAAATTTTTATGGAATCGAATGGCAAGTTTTCCGCATAAAATTAAAGAAGAATCACGTAAATAAAAAAATACCAATGTAATTGAGAACTCCTCCTTTTTGAAATCGGTTAAAAATAGATTTTTCGAATTTCTGATTTATTTGGTTGTACAGAAGGATGTGATTTAGCGAAGCTCGACACGAAAAGTTTCAACTTTTTAAACATAAATAATAAAACATATATGCTTACTTAATAACCTGATATATTTTATACACATGGATATTAAACGTAAATTTACATATACACACAGAGAGACAAAATTATAATAATGACCTCCGTAATCGCTTAACACTGCTGTGTCATATGTTATCTATCTGACATAATAGCTCTTGTTCTAGCTTTCAGCACTTCTTCCGTGACCGGCAACATTGTTAAAAGGGTTACAATGAAAGTTTATTTTTATGAAAATACGGGACGAGACGAGCAGGACGTTCAGCTGATGGTAATCGATACGCCCTGCCCATACAATGCAGTGCCACTCAGGATTCTTGAAAAGCCCAAAAACTCTGAGCGGCACTACAATTGCGCTCGTCACCTTGAGACATTGTTAAGTATCATTTGCCCAGGAATTTCACTAGCTACGGCGCCCTTCAGATCGAAACACAGTAAAGTTTATATATTACTGCTTCACGGCAGAAATAGGCGCCGTTGTGGTACCCATAATCTAGCCGGCATCCTGTGCAAAGGTAAATAAAGTATATTTCACAAAAGTCATCAAAAATCTATATTTTACATGTAAAGCAAACTAGCAGAACAAATTTTGTGCTAAATCTTCAGAAACATAATCAGCAGTATTATTGGTGTCACCACGAGCCGTCCACCATCAATTATTACACAATACACATTATTATTACATAAGATTAATTTTAGAGTTCCTTGCAGACCTGAAAGACACACTCTTCAAAAAGACGTGTTTACCATCAAAAGAGCACATACATGTCACACTAGCAATAGTTATACCAGACGAGCTTGTAAACTTTTTAATGAAAAATTTGGAAATTTAGATATTTTTCACTTGCCATTTGCTAAATTCAAAATTATGATTAAAGAAGCCATGTCTAAACATAAGTAGCATAAGTAAATCTTTCTGTTTTGTTTTCATATCGTAATATAATAAGTTTTGTAAGGTTTTATATTTTATCACTTCATCTGCAATTAAATTTAGTATTATTTTATTTATAACAAAGCACTCACATTGTAAGTATTAAGTAGTTTTAAAATTATTTTATGGAACTATAGGTCTTCATTAAATAAAATAGGGTAAAGTTTTTGAATTGTGACCGTTTGTATCCGGAATAATTGAAATGAAATAAATAAAATAAATTATACGATTCAATTTGAAGAAATCGTCAAAATCCAAGTGCCAAGTATTAACATTCCTACAAGATTAGTGCCGGATTTAGAAACTGAACAACACATTCGGTTTCACAAGAATGCTCAAATAACAAAGTGAACATATTTCAATCCAGCTATATATATAACTAGCTGACCCGACAGACGTTGTTCTGTAGATAATAAAAAAAATACTGTATTATAGGAATTTGCCAATAATATTTCAAAACATCAAGAATTATATCGTAAAAAATGCTCCCTGTTGTTATAATGAAATTGTTTCACAGCGGAACTGTCAAACCGTGCGTTACTAAATTCTCTGATAGAAAATATGTCCATACAAAATAAATATTGAAAGTAAAAATAATTATGGGTCCCAAATCGAAATAAAAACTATCCTATCTCTCAAGTTGGACCAAACTGCACTCCATGAAGTAATCCCCATTAAAGTCCGTTCATTAGTTTAGGAGTCCATCGCGGACAAACAACGTGTCACGTAATTTATATACATATATTAAGATATTAGACAATTTGTCATGTTTTTAAAGTGATAACCCTCACTTCTGGGATTAATACAGAAATAAAATGAACTCTGAAGTGAATTCAGAGTGCAACAAAGCATACAAGATTTTATGACGATACGGCACTCGAACGGTTGGCTCAGTTGGGAGAGCACTCGCACGGAACGCGAGAGGTCGTGGGCTCGAGTCCCGCATTGTTCATAAAATTTTGTTTTCAAATTTTATTTATCTATAATATTAGATTAAGGATTGGTCTCCATTGTACTCCAACTAGATACCGCAGGCGTAGGGGTAAACTGCGGCAACTAATACTACACCCATGCGGGCGTATTCAAGCCAGTCTCGAACAATGTATGGCGTTGACGTGCCACATGTTGTGTTAAACTTTGCTAATAATTTAAATTAAAATACCGGATAGCGTAGTAAAACAGTATAAAAATAAAACTACATACGAATAAGATAGAATATATATCATATACTTAGAAATAAGAAAGACACTGGGATCACATATTATAATCAGTAAGTATTTTATTAATTTAAATGTAAAACTAGCTGACCCGACAGACGTTGTTCTGTGCATAATAGATAAAATACTGTTTTTTTATGAATTTGTCAATAATATTTCATAACACCAAGAATTATAATATAGGAAAATATGCTCCCTGTCATACATAATATAGAACGTCATTACTCCCTGTTGTAAACTATAATGAAATTGTTTCACAGCAGAACTGTCAAACCGCGCGTCAGAAAACTCTCACAGAAAATATGTCCAAACAAAACAAATATTGGAAATAAAAATAATTATGGGTTCCAAATCGAAATAAAAACTATCCTATCTCTTAAGTTGGACTAAACTGCACTCCATGAAGTAATCCCCATTGAAATCCGTTCATTAGTTTAGGAGTCCATTGAGGACAAACATTGTGACACGAGATTTATATATATTAAAGAAGATAACACGAAGTATATATGTTACAAAATTTTAAAGATGCGATTGAGTGTAAAGATGCCACGCACACAAGCATCTTTATAAATAGCTGACACACACTACAATATAAATTTGCCGTAATAAAAAAAGCTGTTGTTCTTAGGTAGTGCGGTATCTATTTTGCAGCGGAGACCAATCCTTAATCTAAAGCTAAAATCTTCATAAATTTCCCTTCCTGATCAAGGGTTTCGTTCAAGAAACACAAAATAAAACACGAATTTATAAATTAAGTTAAAAATAAAGAAAACACTACTAAGCAACAAAATTTTTAAGTTAAAATTTAGTTTGTTGAAGTTGTACATTTTGTACTTTCTAAAATCTTACTAAAGAAGATATTTAGTTAATTAAGTGAAAATTTATTTTTCACTGGGTTTATATAGATATATTTTAAATCAATTGATTTATGAGAATATAAATTGAAAATATTTAATACGGCCTTAGCGCCGTACATTTGGATTTTTTTTATATAAGAGGAGGCAAACCGGCAAGAGGTTCACGGGATGGGGAGAGGTGTGGCAACCAGCCTTCGGTGTGTTCCCGGCCTTTAAGTTGGGAGTATGCTCTTTTCTTGAAGGTCCCTAAGTCTTATCAGTTCGGGAAAACAGCAGCCAATAATTGATTCCATAAAGTTGTTACACTTGTTTTACTCCAGTACACCAGTGGGAGGCTCCTTTGCAAACGATGCCGATTAGATTATGGGTACCACAACGGCGCCTATTTCTGCCGTGAAGCAGTAATGTGTAAACATTACGGTGTTCCGGTCTAAAGGGCGCCGTAGCTAGTGAAATTACTGGGCAAATGAGACTTAACATCTTATGTCTCAAGGTGACGAGCGCAATTATAATGCCTCTCAAAATTTTTGGGTTTTTCAAGAAGCCCCATCCTATATTTTTATTAAAAAAAAAGAAACTTCCCGATACAGCTTACTACCCACCACCCAAACCTATAACGCTTCAGTCTACTATGAATGTATGTTTGTAACTTCAATACTGAAAAGTAATTACATTATCTTTCTCAATGTCACATTGTTGATTACAATTTGATGCCACACAAATTCATACATTTACGACACACATATACACCGGACATGACGTCATAACAATACGACTGTGTCTAACATCACGTAGAACACTATTACTTTAAGAAATTAACTTGTAAATATTTGACGTCATAATAATTGTTATTGTACTTTATAATTAGAGGGTGTGAACAATCATAAAAATACATTTGAAATGCTATTTAAAGCTACGCAACGATCGTAGAAAATGGACGACGCTTTATATACGAGTACTTACCCATAACATCAATATTGAAATGTTTCTTTTTTCAAATTTGCAAATAATAATAATAGTGACTCATTTGTTTCACAAAAAGTACTTATTATAATTTATAAATAAATAAATGCTTAAGGTATTGTATATATATTTTTTTTTTTATGGGATAGGAGGACAAACGAGCGTACGGGTCACCTGTTGTTAAGTGATCACCGCCGCCCACAATCTCTTGCAACACCAGAGGAATCACACGAGTGTTTCCGGCCTTTAAGGAAGGTGTACGCGCTTTTTTTGAAGGTATCCATGTCGTATCGTCCCGGAAACACCGCACAAGGAAGCTCATTCCACAGCTTTGTAGTACGTGGAAGAAAGCTCCTTGAAAATCGCACTGTGAAGGACCGCCACACATCCAGATGGTGGGGATGATATCCTAAATTGGGGCGTGTCGTGCGAAGGTGGAATTCGGCGGCAGGAATCAGGTTAAACAGCTCTTCGGAACACTCCCCGTGATAAATGCGGTAGAAGACACTATATATACAAGTTATAACATCTGGACTGGAGTTGAACAAGGATGAACCTGTATTTCAATCCTGGTTACAATTACACGCGTTTTAATCCTTTAAAATGTGTTCCATTAAAAATTATTTACTTTTAAGTAAGTAAGTATATCTTTATTTGGAACAAACACTACAAATACACGTGAACATTTACAAAATATAATAACAAATAATATGAAAAAACTTATCTAAAAAATTACTATAATATGCCTTAACTAATTAAAACTAACATACATTAAAAACTAAAGTAAGGCTTATTCTATATCAACATAATAAGGTGGTGTTTGCAGTGTTTTGTCCCAAAAAGGTTTGCTACTCAGCATATTAGTTGGGTATCACCCAACACTGATTTTCAGTAGCTACCTTCAAAAAGGTGGCCGTCGCGATTACAGCCACAAGTGCTTCTATTATTAAATACAAAAATTTTACATAGGGCTTTGTAATAGTGGTCTGGGGTTTGATCCCCTCTATGGTATGCTAGGTGAAAATAGGTTGGCCAACGGCTTATTCTCCAAATTAGGTCATTTCGTAACAGTTCCGATAAGCTTTTCAGCAAAATCGAGTTAAATAGGTAACAGACAGCCAATAGTCTCGAAGCTTAATAAATCACTACATAATTAATATTAGACAAAGTCCTCCGCCGCGTCTGTCTGTTCGCGATAAACTCAAAAACTACTGCACCGATTTTCACCAATGGATAGCGTGATTCTCGAGGAAGGTTTTAGTATATAATTTGTTACTATTTTTGCATATATTTTTGGAGTTATTGGAGTTAACTCCTTAAGAATCGATTTTCATGTAAGGTGCCCGGTATGAGAAAAATATGGAGAGTAAAACCTACTAATCGAATGGCATAGTAACATTTTTGGTGCGCATCATTTCTCGCGCACCTTTCACTTTCTTGTACTTTGAAGATTTATTATAGTATTGAAATTGATTTATTATTATACTTTTACTTTTTTTTATACATTAACGATATTTCTTGGAGGTGTCGGAAAAAAATAATCAGTCTGGGAGCTTTCAACGAAAACGCTGTCTAAACCCTTTGATATACAATAAAAAAAAGCGTGTGCGTGTAATGTTTACACTCGATTGAAGTAAAACTTAATTATAATTAACTTTAGGAATAATTAACAGATACAATATATATTTACTTTTTTGCTTATCTAAATAAAATATGTTACTTTCGTTTGCCCTTGTTGTCCCACCTATTCTAGGACATCCAGTATATAATAAACTAGCTGACCCGGCAAACGTTGTTTTGCCATATAAAGTATAATTCACGCGATAGTTTTATAAGTAATAAAATATTGCCTATATTATAGCCTGTACATCATTTTGTTCTATTGTCAATAGTTTTTGCAGCGCACGCAAAAATAGGTTTCGATCGACACCTTGTGTTACAAAATAGCAATTTTATTACGGATCCCTTATTTTGAAAAAGAAAACATAGTCTATAGCCTTCCTCGATAAATGGACTACCCAACACTGAAAGAATCATTCAAATCGGACCAGTAGTACCAGAGATTAGCGCGTTCAAACAAACAAACAAAGAAACACTGCAGCTTTATAATATTATAGTATAGATTATAAAGACGTGTTATTAATAAATAAATGAATAAAATAATCAAATTATTAATATCACACATATCAATATAACGTTATTGAGTATTAACGAATATGGCTGTATGGGCTCGGACCTTTTGCCTGTCCGATGGACGAAGAAAAATTAACGAATGTCGCAAACGTCAGACTGAGAACTTTTATTTATAATTTATTGTGGCCCTATTAGAGTGGCCGTTGAGTTTCTTGTATGTTCTTCTCACGAGCTCTACTTTTTCCGAACATATAGTAATTTAAATTGATTAGATTCAGTAATTTTAAAGAAATATCTATAGAGACGATAGACGAAGTTGACTTCCTATGTCACAACAGCTAATAAAAAAATGTATACATCCATCCTTTTCTTTTTATTAGTCTATGTTTATGAGCTCATTTATTTGTAAGATGGTTGTTAATTAGAGTTACAGCCATTTAATTAAAGTGACTTATCAAATACACAGAGTATAGACCTATTACGTCATCTTTACGTCTGTCACGTGCTACAGATCACTCCAAGATTCCTGGAAAACGCTCTGCCGTTGTAAGCTTACGCAATAAGCCAAAAATTCGTGGACCGTGAAATATATCACCTGATGTAACTATTGTAATAATTTGTATAACGGTGTAATAATTCAATATCTAAATAGCAACTCTATTTGTTAATAACTTGTGCCTACATGATAAATGATGGTCATTTGATTGATCTCCAAATATTTAATCTTTACAACGAGTATTTTCACGGCCGAGTCGAGTGTTAGAAATAATACAGTTTACTAGGTTGTACTCCACTACATTAAACAGACTGTGTGACCTAACTCGAATGAATAAGTTTATTATTCTGCTATAGGTCATTGTAATTGAAATTGAAATTTTTTAAGCTTGGTATAGACGCTGAACAAATCTTAATAAACTCTTTTATTTTTGTTATGAACATAAGCGACAAGACGAGCAGGACGTTCAGCTGATGGTAATTGATACGCCCTGTCCATTACAATGCAGTGCCGCTCAGGATTCTTGAAACCCCAAAAATTCTGAGCGGCACTACAACTGCTCCTCACCTTGAGACAAGATGATAAATCTCATTTGCCCAATAATTTCACTCGCTACGGCGCCCTTCAGACCGAAACACAGTAATGCTTTCACATTACTGCTTCACGGCAGAAATAGGCGCCGTTGTGATACCCATAATCTAGCCGGCATCCTGTGCAAAGGAGCCTCCCACTGGCATTTAAAGCGATTATTATTATTAGTAACCGGAACGTGAACGGGTGCTACTTGTGGTTATAGTAAATAAATCGTTGTATTTGTTGGATGCGATTACTAATTATGACAGTAATCACGACCATCATGTTCACGAAGCATCCTTACAAAAAGAATTTTAAGCTCTAAAGGTTGATGCATCCAACATACGATAATTTATATTGAAACAGTTCATTCTATTATACTTTTTAAGAAATGTTTGATATTTAGAACGCCAATACCCTATTGATTGAAAAGAGTGGCCGTTGAATTTCTTTTATGTTCTTCTCACGAGCTCTACTTTTTCCGAACATATAGTAGATTCAGTAATTCAGATTACCTAAATATTTGTAATGTCGATTCAAAAGCGCCTAGTTTAATCCTAATTGAATACAGTTTATTTGACTTTGAGAACCGCACGTCAGTTGGTGAAGATGGTAACTGACTTTGAGCACCAACACCGCTATAATACTTTGTCGAAGTATAATGTATGGATGACTATTTTGTCACGCCCTTATTTGTGGGCGTTATTGCAAAATATAAACAACATTTAGTTTACGACATAAAAATCGCGTTTCTCCAACCTCCTTGGGTTTTAAACCTTTGATATTTTTGTAAGAGCTTAAAGTACTTCAAACAGTGCTTAAAACAGCATTATAATATAGGCCGCAAACAGATGCTTAATAAAATTTATTGAAATAGGCGTTACTTTGCGGAAATCCATAATTATACAAATGATTTAAGTTTTCTTTAGTGTTAATTTCGCCAATATTTGTTTTAAACAATTCGCCTCTACGCGAGGCATCCTCAGGACGTGTTGTCTCGCAAAAATCTGGCACGAGACTCGTGTCAAATCATTTGTATAGATGCTTAATATTCAAATTTCGACAAAAGCTAAAATATTAAATATTTTCTTTCCATTCAGTAAACGAAATTTCGTTACGATTGGTTAAGTATTGCTGGAGAAAATACTCACGAAACCTGATTATTAAAATTCTTAGGAATAGTAGTCGGACCTAACACAACAGTAAGTCCTTCTGACTGATACTGTTCTCTATCGCGTTATCACGAAAGAAATAGTAAAAATGTTAAGAAAAGCTTCGCTAATGTTACCTTTTTAAAATAACCATCGGAAGTTGTTCGTTGTCCTAAGATATTCAAATATTACGATATGCCTGAAAAAGCGCTACAATTCAGTAAAAAATACTCAATATTATTTAGTAATTATTCATCAAAATTGTTTGTCCGCGGATTTTAATGGGGATTACTTCATGGAGTGCAGTTTGGTCCAACTTGAGAGATAGGATAGTTTTTATTTCGATTTGGGAGCCATAATTATTTTTACTTTCATTATTAATTGTTTTGTATGGACATATTTCCTATGAGAGAATTTAGTGACGCACGGTTTGACAGTTCCGCTGCGAAACAATTTCATTATAACAACAGGGATCATTTTTACGAAATAATTCTTTCTTCTATGTTTTGAATTATTATTGACAATTTTCTATAAAACAGTATCTACAGAACAACGTCGGTCGGGGCCGCTAGTATAATTATAATTAGTATATTAATTAGTCAAGATAATTGACACGACCCTTGCTTATAGCTATTCCCAATATATCGAACCAGTTTCTAGGAATTTATTTAAATCAAAACCAAATTAAAATTATATATTAAACTAGCTGACCCGCTGATAGGGAGGAGTAAGGTAACTAAGGTAACTAACTAGGTTGAGCTTTAATGAGAAGAAGTGGCAAGAAACTCATTGACACTCTTATAAATCAACATTAACAGCTTCATCTTTTTACAAATCATTTCAAATACAATAGTTTCAATTGACAAAACATTTGATTTTCAATAATACTATGCTAAGATATTAGCTACAATGTTTCTTGCAAATAAAATTTCATTTCAAAACAGTTTAAATATAAGTAAAAGTACCGCCATTTTGCAGTTTGTCCGCGGCTCGAGCGTGTGCGCCCGCACCGACGGAAGTGCGCAACAATGCGGAGATTTTCTCGCGCATCGCATCGCACGTGCGCTTCGACACCTCCAGGGCGCCGGCGCCGAACCCCACGGCCACACGACACACGAGCCAACTCTCACACAAACAAACAGCTGCTCAATGCCAACACTGATCCTAAATAACGGTTCACACTCGCAATTAAACTTCAATAAAAATTTGCACTATTTCAATTAACCTTCGGTTGAAAATACGAACTTTTTAAGTTAAAATTCACTCTTTTGTTAGTATTTCTTATTAAAATTAATCCCTAATAAAGTATTTTTAAAAGTATTGCTATTTTCAAGGCACTTTTATTCACGTTATTAAAACTATATGAGCTTGACAGAAGTCTACTCAGCACTGTAGCTCAGGGCAGACTGGCTATTCCTAGCGCGACGAAACACGTGGGCGGGCAGATTTCTTACGTAGCGAAGTCCCGCCCGCCCTCCGGCCGGTGAATCGCTACGCGAGATTCGACACCTGAACCTTTTAAATCCTTATTTCGATAATATCCTGACTTTTTAAATGAAAACCATCAAGTAAATAAAATATATGTTTAGGTTAATGAGGATAATATAAAAACATAGATAAGTACTTTACATTAAAACTTGGTCAGGTACAAAAAACAATTTCTTAACTAACATTAAATTAACTAGATTACTTTAAGAATAATTTAATTCCTAAAGCCTGTATTTTTATTATTGTATTATGTATTTCTAAAAGAAAGCGAGATCTTTTAATGTTTTATTTATAAGGGTAGGTTGACGTCCCTTTCTTAAGGATACGATTTGAGCAGACAATATGGCGCCAACTCTGACGTCCTGTTTACCCTTCGACGACCTTCAAAATATGAAGGACGAATGGAGATATTAGTTTCCTTAAGAGAAATAAAAGGTGAGCGACACAGACTAAATACAGATTGTTTTTATAAGCTTAGTATCCAATGTTATAAATTAATATGCTTCTACCATGTAGGAGTATTTTTATTTCACATGAAATATTAAAAAAAATATTAAAATGAAAAATTACGTATTATATACTGCAACCTTGTGTGCAACAACTAAAAACTACTGATTCGACCATTATAATATTATGTAGATTATATGTTCTATACGTGCCCTAAGATATAAATAATTTAAAAACTTAAAGTACTTCATACATATTTAATAACTTGAAAATATATATATATATATTTTTAAATATTTTGTTCGTTCATTTATAATTCTTGATAACTTCGTTTAAAAAAGCATAAAAGACATTTTTATTTTCTCAAAATTGATTCCTTTAGAATTCTTTTTGATGTCATTTCTTATACTACTAAATACTACTACCACTTCGGAAACAAATGGCGCTCTCTCCCAGCATTCAATTTTAAACTGTGATTACTCTGGTGTTGCAAGAGAATGTGGGCGGCGGTGATCACTTAACACCAGGTGACCCGTACGCTCGTTTGTCCTCCTCTTCCATTAAAAAAAACTGGTACATTATGAAATCAAATAAATATATTGTTTTTCATCAATCTTCAAGATCCGCCCTGTCCATTACAATGCTCAGGATTCTTGGAAAATCCGAAAATTCAGATTAGCACTACAATTGCGCACGTCACCTTGAGACATAAGATGTTAAGTCTCATTTGCCCAGTAATTTCACTAGCTACGGCGCCCTTCAGACCGAAACACAATAATGTTTACACATTACTACGTCGCGGCAGACATAGGCGCCGTTGTGATACCCATAATCTAGCCAGCATCCGGTGCAAAGGAGCCTCCCACTGGTAAAAGTATTGTACTAGTTGACTAATTGTTTATGTAGTTTGGCAACACTGTTTATTTGTCAAGTATTTGTACAATTTTAGAATTATCACATTATTTTTAAAGTGCTGCATCTAATATATAAATTGTACTCAAACTTTGTCGTATATATATTTTCATTATTACAAAGAAAAACGACACTATATGGTAGTTTACAAATTTATATATTATTTACAAAAAAGAGAGAATAAATCACTTTACTGTAAGTGATCACTTCCTCTCATTCTCCAACACCAAGGGAATCACATAAGCATTGCCATACTTTGTCATGATAACGATCACATGTTTAAATTGTCTGATTTTTATTTTAATGAACACTTTTTATCTGTGTCTTTGCTATCAGCTTATCAGAGTTTCACTCTCAGACAACTTATGTTATAAGAAGTAACTTAAGTTACTTTAATTAGTTTTGAACAAAAAAATACTCACTCTACATGTTTACTTGTGAAATCTGCGAAAGAGAAAACGGAGGCGGTCACTTGCTAAGCCAATACCCAATAGAAATTAAAAAAAAATAGAAAACATTCATAAATATAGTTCTTATTCAAAAGTTGAGAGAGAATTAGAGATTTGTTTATAGGAATATGAAAACAAACATCATTAATCTATTGCCTAGGTCCTAAAGAATCATTGAGAGCAAAATTCAAAGAAATTAACATCTTGACTGTTGCTTCTCAATATATTCTTGATAATTTAATGTATGTTCATAGGCACATAAGTGAATTTGCTAGAAACTGTCATAACCATAATGTTAACACCAGGAACAGACAAACTTATAATGCCTACTACTCGGCTAAGTCGAGTTAGTAAGTCTTTTATGGGGCGATGATACATATCCTTTTACAACAAGATCCCAGAAAATGTTCAAAACAAAAGTATTGCGTTACTCAAAAGAATTGTTAAAAAACGTTTGTGTGGTAAAGGTTACTATAACATAAATGACTTTCTTAATGAAACCACAGATTGGGAATGGAGTGACCGCCCTCAGGCTATTAAATAATAAGGTAAATTGTACAATATTACTTTGTAAACATATTTTATCGGTGAAAAAAAAATGCCGCTAAGTTTGTTACGCGCGTTCTTCTCATTCATTTTGGAATGGGTGGGCGTTTTTGACTTTCAATAAGTGATGTCACATCCTATTTTGAATTTGAATTGGTATCGATTGTAGGTGATAACAAGTGAATCCCACTTCGTAGCATTATCAAGATATGAAGCTGTTAGTAGATAGGACGGATCAATTAATAATCAACTGGCACTCACAACAAGGCACGTATTCTTCGCTGGGCGGGGTAACGTCGGTCCGCCAGCGGTAATAGCATTGTGAGTTGTATAATTAGATTCATCATGCGACCGCCAGTTATTCTAAGATTTCAACGTCACGGGATTTCGTACGTAAAGTTATCTTGAAATACACATTTCATTGCTATCATAAAATGCGCGATGAACGATTTGTATTTCTCTTTCATATGATTATCTAATACCGATCTTAATTGTGTTTAAATATAAAATTAAACTGTTAACGAAGACATCGTTTATATGTTGCTATATCGACCAAAATCAAAACGGACTAGGGAAGTAACGCAGCGTATTACAACGTACATATACTATTACCCAAAATTTTGTTATTTGAAGAATATTCGTTAAATCTTCCGACTTCATTTGAAACACTTCAAATTTAAACGTTCAACTTCTGGCAAAGTACATGTTTAAGGCGAAGAGTAAGCAGAAAACACGCAAACATGGTGTTTTTAGACAAGTTTAGTGGTGAAAGTATAGCATTTCGAGCTATGAACACTACTTAATCCTGTTACACATATCCTTAAGTCTTATTTGTAGGTTGCTAATGCTTGCTGTTGGTTATAGTTAACACTGCCGAGCCTTTTTGAACTACCACTTTTCTTTGAAGTTAAACAAGTTTTTTGGCATGGCGTGACGCATTTTTTGGTACTTCTCTCAGAAAAGTTATTCTTATAGCTTGTACTTTTTTGTGTAGGTTCATTTATTCAGATTAGTAGTGAATAACGAGGATTGTAAGCATATAAACTGTTTTCCACCCAAGAATTTTGAATATTTTACTTTGTTACATAGATGGCGGGCCGGCAGCCGTCAACTCATATCGCTCAAGGTCGCTGGCATTTAGTGTCGCCTTAAGTATGAATTTATACGATCACAGAGGAACGTGCAGATATCACTCAGAAAACGCTATGATGAAAAGACAGTATCACGAATTGATTGTGTTGTTAAATTGACAAGCAATAGCGGCTTTCAGTATATTTATTATATATATTTCATTTCACAGTATATATATTTCACAGTATATTTCTTTTCACAGAAGACTTTGCATAAATAAAAAAAATATGAACTAGAGAACTACAGTTCTTCTGAAAAATAAAACAATTTTTTTTCGTATTAATATTCCACCTATTTCGTATTATTTGGTTTGAAGTAAGACAAAATACAAATTAATATCGTATAAGTAATACATGGACGAGTAAAAATATAAAGACTCCGTGTCACCTTACATAACAATGAGGCACCAAAACAAGCCGGTTAACGTGTAAATACATAGCCCCACGCATACACTTACACTAATACAAGCCGATCAGCCGCCATTATGAGATTTGCCATCGTCTGTGACAGATCAGTTTGTGTCGCAATAAAATATTTTAAAAATGCCATTATGCTTTGTGAAAAAGTGTAAAAACAATACTTTAAAGGTATTTGTGGATATATTATTATTTAAGGGAGAAAAATTGTGTAACTGGTATACCCCGTAACCGCACACACACTAGCATAAAGGTGCTTCACTTGCTATATCGCGGCGCGGAGTCCTTCTTTTTTTACTAGTCCGTGAAGTAATATAAAATACTTTCAGATTTAAAAATGCCCCAAGCACAGATAACTCTATTAAATGGAGGTGAAGATGTAAACCTGGAGCTCGAGTCGCCCTTGACCCGGTTGGAAGTGTTATAAAGATTATCTCGGTAGAATAAATTTGTTATTATAATCTGTGTTAATATATTTAACCAAATTATCGATTTTAAAGATATTTATTTGTTTATTTTATAACTGAACTTTATAAATATTTTGACTGTTGCATCTCAATATATTCTTGATAATGTTCTGTAAAAGCACATTACGGAAATTGCTAGAAACTGCGACAATCATAATGTTAACACGAAGAATAAACATAAACTTGTTATGCCTACTACTCCGTTAAGTCGAATTAGTCTATTATTGGGCAGTGTATATGATTTTACATGATGCCAGAAAATGTACAAAACAAATGTGTTAAGAAATATAAAAGAATTGATAAAAATCGTTTGTATGGTTAAGGTTATTATAACATAAATGATTTTCTTAATGATACCACAGACTCAGGCTATTTAATAATAAATTTGTATACTACGATATTAAAACTATTTCATTTATCTTTAAAGTTGGACCAAACTTCACTTAGTACTGTACAGTACTTTCGGCGTTTATCATGAACAAAAATCGTGCAACGATATTTTTACTATACATACTCGTATATGTATTAACTTCCATCACTTTCAAAGTACACTATCAACATGATCCTCCCTCTTTGTCCCACCTGTACCACAACAATGATGAAAATCCATGAAAAAAATAAGAATCTTACTGTCACGTCGTTACTGGCACATTATAAAACAGATGTTTATTAACATCATTGTGGTTCAAGATTGTGTATACATGCCTAATATAAACTCTGGGTACTTCATACAAAACAAATTTTACACCATCTAGGTGTTAAGTCATTATGTTATGAATGAGTGCTCTTTATACCTACATTGATTGCGTCATACCACAGCGTCATACTCAATACATGATATGGCAATACCAATTGAAATAGAAATAAGCATCCATTTTCCTGTTGACTCATCAAACTTTAACTTGTTGGTCTTTCTTGGAAAAGAGTGACCGTTGAGTTATTTGTATGTTCTTCTCACGAGCTCTACTTTTTCCGAACATATGATTGATTCTGGAGCCCCATTACGAAAATCGAAATACGAAGTTTCGTTTGACGTATCGTACATTTTCCAATTACGAAATTGTTTCGGATCCGAAGTACGATACGAAGTTCGCGATTAGACATTTTGTCTTTCGTTTACCTTATTCCCAAATTCACTTATGTCTATGGTTCCGAAACGATATCCGTGCGTACGATTCGGATCCGAAGTACTTTCGTAATAGGATTTAATTTGAATTTCGTCGTTCTTTCGTTTCGGACCGAAACTTTGGCTGTCGATTTTGATAATAGACCTCCAGTAATTTAAAAGAAATATATATAGTGACGATTAAAAAGCGCTTAGTTTAAGCCAAATTGAGTTAAGTTTATTTGACTTTGACTTCGAAGAAAGATGTGGATATATCTTGAATCGTGAAGCCGATAAGAGAAAGACCCTGATCAGCTGCTGCCAGAAATACCCACTGGCAAGCATACTCCTTTTTATTATGAAAATATGGGACGAGACGAGCAGGACGTTCAGCTGATGGTAATTGATACGCCCTACCCATTACAATGCAGTGCCACTCAGGATTCTTGAAAAACCCAAAAATTCTGAGCGGCACTACAATTGCGCTCGTCACCTTGAGACATAAGATGTTAAGTCTCATTTGCTCAGTAATTTCACTAGCTACGGCATCCTTCAGACCGAAACACATTAATGTTTACACATTTTTGCTTCACGGCAAAGGACCCGGGAACTGGTAATACTCCTACAATATGAAGATTGCTACTGCCTTTTGATATTTTGTCTGATGCCGTCAAAGGAGTGAGCCTGACTTCAATCAATAAAATCCCGCATGCGTCGAGCGCAGAGTTATATTTAAAGTGATCTATACAAAGATATTTGATAATGAATATTATATAAAAATAATAACTCATTTTATTCCTGTTCTCAAATAGAAATTAGCATATTTTAGTAGAAACTAATAACGCAATAAAAAAGGCGTAATATAAAATTAATCTCCGCCCATCAACCTGAGACAAGATGGAATTTCTAATGTGTGAATGAATGTCTGCGGTATTTTAGGGGCGAAAACAGACCCAGCTCGGTCTCATCTTTGGAAAAACGATTTTTACAGAGTTTTCACGTCGAACAGCGCTCTTTCAACCAGATCCTATTTCTATATACCAAAAAATCCATACCAAAATGAATTTCTTAATGAATTATTCTTTACATAACATGTACTCTACATTTTCGTGTCTATATTTTGTATATATCTCGGAATCAACTCTAACTATTCTGATAGAGTTTTGGAGTGGGGTTTTGGGGGTGAAAAACCAATCTAGGTAGGTCTCACCTTGTTTTTAAGAGCTCTTACACCCAGATCCTGATTATATTATGGTAACAATAATTTTGCACAATTACATTTTGTAATTCTTTAAAAGAGCGAAAAATAGTAGGAGAGTTTTTAGACTTTTCTTCTCTCTGTCTGAAGCGGAGTTAGATAACTTACTGAAATCCTAATAAATGCTTACAGTTGTTCAAATTTTTATATAAACGACTGCAGTAATATATAATTATTATGTGTGTACACATACACGTCATATTATTGAAATTTAAATATTTTTACTATTATTATATAATAAACCTGTATTTTACTAAGCTACATTTATTCAGTCCCACCCAAGAATATACAGAATT
Source organism: Leptidea sinapis (assembly GCF_905404315.1). Lineage (NCBI taxonomy): Eukaryota > Metazoa > Arthropoda > Insecta > Lepidoptera > Pieridae > Leptidea > Leptidea sinapis. The sequence goes on from NC_066272.1 coordinate 11,672,391, forward strand.
TATCCGAAACATGAAAGTCGACGTGTCTATGTTTCTATGGACTCGAAACGGCTGAACCAATTAATTATGATCAAATTTTTGTGGCAATCTCCAGATTAGTACAGCGATTGATCTTGTAAGTATCAATCGATAGGCATCCTTTGACAGTGATTGGATGAACAGAAACTCCTTTTTGCAAATTCGCTTGTATACTGTTAGAGTGAGAGATGGTCATGGATGAGTTAAACTAATTTATGATAAGATACATAATAGCTTTAGGGGTAAATGTTTACACTTTATAATAAAGTCCCAGCCACTGTTCAGGTATTATCTATAAATAAATTTAAATGTTTTATAAAAAAATGGCTCTGTCGTAAATACTCCACAGCTGAATATCTAAGTGGTAGCCTTGTATTAGATTATGATTATTTTATAGCAATAGCAATGACAGTACAATATTGTATATTTTATTAAAAAGAGCTCAAAAAAAGAATGCTGTGAGAGTTTCTTGCGCCGCTTTTCCTCTCTTAGAGCGCCATTTGTTTCCCAAGCGGTAGTAGTATCTAGTATATTAGAAATGACATCAAAAAGAATTCTAAAGGAATCAATTTTGAGAAAATAAATGCCTTTTGAGCCTTTTATGTAAAATATAGACCTATATACACTACTGTCAAAAACTACCACCCATTCCAAAAAGAATGCCTCAGAACTGAGAAAAAAGGGCGGGCTTTTTCCATCAAAAAATTTGTATAGAAAGTAATAGTGTACCATTAAACTTATAATTTTATAGCCTGAGGGCGGTCGCTCCATTCCCTATCTGTGGCATAATTAAGAAAGTATTATAAATATTTAAATGAATATTATAAATATTGTGTTGTCAGCGTTCCATGTTTGAAACTGTCACTTCTTACTAAGATACATAATAGCTTTAAGGGTAAATGTATACACTTCTACAATAAAGTCCCAGCCACTGTTCAGGCATTATCTATAAATAAATTTAAATGTTTTATAAAAAAATGGCTCTGTCGTAAATCCTATTACTCCACTGCTGAATATCTAAATGATCGGACAGCCTGGGACTAGATTGTGATTATTTTATAGCAACTGTACAATATTGTATATTTTTATTGAAAAGAGCGCAAAAAAAAGAATGCTGGGAGAGTTTCTTGCGCCGCTTCTTCTCTCTCAGAGCGCCATTTGTTTCCGAAGCGGTAGTAGTATCTAGTAGTATAAGAAATGACATCAAAAAGAATTCTAAAGGAATCAATTTTGAGAAAATAAATGCCTTTATGCCTCGGTGACGGGCTCAACGGCTGACGCAACTAACGCAGGAATTGCGTCAATGACAATAATCTTAGATCACAAACTTTGATTACTTCTTTATGAATAATTTTTACAATCTGATATCGAATGATAATGTTTATTGCATCTAAAGGTCCTTGGAAAATACAACATGATAAAAACACTTTATCTAATGCCCCAATAAAAAGGAGTTTTATTTAAACTGTATCGGCCTTACAAATAAACATGGTATAAACTTATACCTGAGAATAAACCAAGAAAAAAATGTTTCAAGATATACCTTTTGTATAACGCTTCCCGCGTTTAATTGCAGTGCTGCATTCGGAATACTTCAGAATTATCATTGTATTGACAGTGTTGTCAGCGATAAACTCAACATGTTGCATAGTCTTGGTTTATAATCAGGTATATCTTTATACCAAATTTATTTGTAAGGTCATATAACTCTATAGCAAATGGAATTTAAATCTATTCTTGTTTTAGAATCAGTCCTACAGGAAAATCTTTATAAATTTTTGAGTCTATGGTTTCAGTATTTTTTTTTCTGAACAGGCAATGACATATTTTTCTTTCGGCTTTGTTTATATCAACAGACTACAGGAAATGCTATTTAATGAATTGATAAAAATTAAAGTTTTTTGCATTTATTGAGTTTAATTAGATGAGAATCGTATAAATATGTAGGTATTTTTTTACTATCCATTGTTGCTCGGTAAGCTCCAAGTAACGGCCGTTTCCAATAACCTATCTATCCTTAGTTTAACTTACTAGAGGTAGACAAATCTATCCTTTTACGCTTACTTACATTTCAATAACCTATCGACAAAAAGCATTGGACTATAACTATATCGGACATAACTATGGATAGATAAGATCTTGTCATTAAACGGTGAGACCAATGTATCCGTAACTAGAGATACGTTATTGAAAACGGCCGTTATTGGAATACCATGTTTAGATTTCTGCTGAAGTCTTATAACAATACATTTTTCGCTGTTACTATATTGCTAAACATAATTAGTTATCTATCTTTCTTAGAATTTTGAAATTCGATTGGGTACTTACCCTAATACATAATAGCTTTAAGGGTAAATGTATACACTTCTATAATAAAGTCCCAGCCACTGTTCAGGCATTATCTATAAATAAATTTAAATTTTTATAAAAAATGGCTCTGTCGTAAATCCTATTACTCCACTGCCGAGTATCTAAATGATCGGACAGCGTGGGACTAGATTGTGATTATTTTATAGCGATAGAAATGACTGCACAATATTGTTTATTTTTATTGAAAAGAGTGCAAAATAAGAATGCTCGGAGAGTTTCTTGCGCCGCTTCTTCTCTCTCAGAGCGCCATTTGTTTCCGAAGCGGTAGTTTACGCATAAAAATAAATGAAATAGCAGATACTGTATGTTATTAAGAAAAATAAATCCGGTGTAGATACTTTGTTAATATAAAGACGGGTTTTCACTGTCCGATACGGACGGGACTACAGTGTACTCAGTTCGAGTGTACAGTGAAAATCCCGCTTAAAGGGTACTTGAGTTGTAGAGATTAGAGATCGTTCACAGCTGTAAAACATAATACATACAATAAAATAATAAATGGTTTACAGGATCTTGGCTTTGGTCACGTAGTGCAGACATTTTGTGTTTTAGAGATATGAAAATACTACATATAAATATATTTCTAGCTCATGCCCGTGACTTCGTCCGCGTAGATAAAGGGTTTTTAAAAATAATAAGCAAGTTTCGAATTGAAGATTATCTCATGTCCTATTCCAGTTCCCATTCCCGTTTTCGCTAGCGTTCCCAACATATTATACGAATATCGAGGAAGATTGGTATGTCAAACTTAATCTACTATTTGTATAGTAATAGCTCATCGACGTGAATTTCAGTTTCTTACAAATCCCGCGGGAACCATTGATTGTTCCGCCTATGTCGTTTCCCAAGCTCTAGTCTATCGATGTACCAAATTTCATCAAAATCGCTTAAGTAGCTCCAGCGTAAAATTGTAGTAAACAAACTTACATTCACGTTTAAAAAATTTGTAGGAATAGACTAGAATTTAATATCTTGAATGTATATCTAATATAATACGGCTATTATCATTAATATGTTTATGGAAGAATCCTGTAGCTGGCTCTCAATCCGGATATTAACGACATCATTAAAAGCCATTTATTTTCTCAAAATTGATTCCTTTAGAATTCTTTTTGATGTCATTTCTAAAAACTACTAGATACTACTACCGCTTCGGAATCAAATGGCGCTCAGAGGGACAAGAAGCGGCGCAAGAAACTCTCCCAGCATTCTTTTTTTGCGCTCGTTTCAATCAAAATATACAGTATTGTACAGTCATTTCTATCGCTATAAAATAATCACAATCTAGTCCCAGGCTGTCCGATCATTTAGATATTCAGTAGTGGAGTAATAGGATTAACGACAGAGCCATTTTTTTATAAAACATTTAAATTTATTTATAGATAATGCCTGAACAGTGGCTGGGACTTTATTATAGAAGTGTATACATTTACCCATTATGTATCTTACCCATAACAGTGGTGATAATAATCTAGATCTTTTCTGTTCAAGTGTAGACAATGCAAGACGTAACATAGCCAATTAATTATTTACTAATAACCCTACATATTCTTAAGTTGTTACGTTAACTTTTTTTTTTATGGAATAGGTCGACAAACGAGCGTACGGGTCACCTGGTGTTTAGTGATCACCGCCGCCCACAATCTCTTGCAACACTAGAGGAATAACAAGAGCGTTGCCGGCCTTTAAGGAAGGTGTACGCGCTTTTTTTGAAGGTACCCATGTCGTATCGTCCCGGAAACACCGCACAAGGAAGCTCATTCCACAGCTTTGTAGTACGTGGAAGAAAGCTCCTTGAAAACCGCACTGTGGAGGACCGCCACACATCCAGATGGTGGGCATGATATCCTAACTTGTGGCGTGTCGTGTGAAGGTGGAATTCGGCGGCAGGAACCAGGTTAAATAGCTCTTCGGCACACTCCCCTTGATAAATGCGGTAGAAGACACACAATGAAGCGACATCACTACGCAACGCCAAGTGTTCCACCCAGTCAAATGGTTTGAGCTGATACGGGGGTATGCCAGACCAGAGATGACAGCAATACTCCATGTGTGGCCGGACCTGCATGATGGCCACGGAATTAACTTTAACTTTATTGATCATGTAAATTGTAATTTTCGAATTGTATATGCTCATGTTGTCAGTACCATTTTCTACTCTAGCAGTAATTGTGGAGACCTATAATTGGCTCTCTGTAATTATCTTAAGTATCATTTAAGGTTTTAAAGCTGTTGGTTGTCCTAATAAATAAAATAAAATAGTGGAAAACAGGTGTAAACGTAGAACTGTTGAAACGTTGTACTTGGCCTTCAAAATTTTGTGAAGTAATCTATATATATAAAAATGAATAGCTGTTCGTTAGTCTCGCTAAAACTTGAGAACGGCTGGATCGATTTGGCTAATTTTGGTCTTGAATTGTTTGTGGAACTCCAGGGAAGGTTTAAAAGGTGAATAAATATGAAAGTGTTCGGAATTAAATAAAAACAACAAATTTGTTTTTCCTTTGATGTGTCTATACATAATTTCTATGAGAGAATTTATTGACGCACGGTTTGACAGTTCTGCTGTGAAACAATTGCATTACAACAACGGGGAGCATATTTTACTTAGTACATATTATTTAGTTGAGATTTTTTTTTGTACTTCATAGAACTAAAGTTTTGTTTGAAGTTTAAAAAAAAACAATTTTCATTTAATGACCTACAGAGTTTTTAGCCCTTAAGTTTTCGCCACTGCTCAAGCACACCGTAACACCAGAGGAATTAAAAGAAGTTTGCACTAAAATCCGCATTAAAATCCGTTCATTAGTTTAGGAGCTGTCTGGAAACAAACATCAGGACACTATATTAAGATATTGATCCTACCAATATTATAAATGTGAAAGTTTGTATGTCTGGATGTATGTTTGAACTTCTTTAACGCAAAATCTACTGAATAGATTTTGATGAAACTTTACTATTGTAAAAGTAGCTATATTATTTACAGCTTAAACACCAGAATAACAAATAGGCTATAATTTATAAAACTATAGTGTGAATTATACAAAATATAAAAGAAGTGTGATTGTTACTAATGCATACAACTAGCGCCATCTTTTATCAACTAGCAAACAAAAGATCAATACAATTTATATGGCAAAACAACATTTGCCGGGTCAGATAGTTATACATATATATTAAATACAAAATCATAAAAACCGATAAGTTAATTGAGTTAAGAAAGGATGTTATATAAAACTGTATAGTATTTAACTACTACTTTTCAATAATCCGTTCAGTGAAGAACATAATGACGTGAAGAGCCCAAGTTATTATATTATTATCATTAATTAGTTGTAGAGCGCAAATCGTTTACGATGACTGATTCAATACTGATTGGGGCGGGGCAATGACTGAGAAACACTTAACAAAGATCTCGATTCAGATGCGATGTCAGTATTCAGAGCCAATATGTGAATTATATACGTCTACATCATATTTTTTTACTAATCTTTATTATTATTATTTACTAATTTTTAATTTTTCGGGGACCCAGTGCTCTGTGAACGGCTGGATCACTTGGCGTTGCGTACAGACGTCGCTTCATTGTGTGTCTTCTACCGCATTTATCACTGGGAGTGTTCCGAAGAGCTGTTTAACCTGATTCCTGCCGCCGAATTCCACCTTCGCACGACACGCCACAAATTAGGATATCATCCCCACCATCTGGATGTGTGGCGGTCCTCCACAGTGCGGTTTTCAAGAAGCTTTCTTCCTCGTACTACTAAGCTTCCTTGTCTTTCTGTTTCCGGGACGATACGACATGGGTACCTTCAAAAAAAAGCGCGTACACCTTCTTTAAGGCCGGCAACACTCATGTGATTCCTATGGTGTTGCAAGAGAATGTGGGCGGCGGTGATCACCTAACACCAGGTGACCCGTACGCTCGTTTGTCCTATGTCCTATTCCATAAAAAAAAACACCGCCGATTTTGCGAATTATTTTACAACATTTTTTTTTTTTGGCTATGTACCGTTTGGAATTGCGGCAGGAATCAGGTGAAACAGCTTTTAAGAACACTCCCCATGATAAATGCACTAGAAGTCACACAGTGAGGCGACGTAATGCCAAGTGATTATTATTAATTTCTGATATTAGTATGTACAAACGACAAACACACAAACATCTAGGACTAATCTGGATCAAAACGCAACTATTTCTAGGCTCTGTAGGTCAAATAACTCACTGATTTATTCATTCCGCTTGCTCAATATAAAAAGATAATACTTAATTTACACATGTGACTTAGAAACATTGTTTTCATATTTTCATTTTTATTTGAAATTATATATTACAATATTTTTAGATTTTAGTTTATAAATTGTTAAAACTACTATGTCCTATAAGCGTAGTAAATATTATGAATGCTGTGATAGCTTATAAGTGAATTAACTCTTATCCATTTTATTTTAAGTTTAAGCATGTAAAGAGTGTAATTTGTTAGTTGCCCAAACATATAAATAAATAAATAAACATACAAAACTATAAACACCATGATAGACCTCAGTTACTATTCGTACAACCTGCACAAATAGATTAGTTAGAGTAAAAGTCGATATATTGTCATGGGCAACTAGAAAAGGGTGCGCTATATGGCGCTACAATATACAGAGCGACGCTACATAGCGTCACTCTGTATATTGTAATAGAGTAGAAGTCACCTTGACAGAGGCAAGCTGGCCTACCATGAACTCTTATTGCGATTCAATTGACGGCCTAAAATGAACTGCTTTGCTATTTCATAGCACGACGTCATTAGAGCCATCCAATTTAGCTCAACAAACAACAGACGTCAAATCAAGTCAGAAATTGAATGGCAAACTGTTTTAGATCGTTCATTCGTTCGTACCATGAGATAATATTTCAAGCCAAGCTGGATAGCTTATGTGTCAAAGTGAGCGATTCAAAAAAAGTTCCTACTTTCTGTTTCTAAAGTAAAAACATACAGAAAAGGAAAATGGAATTGATGAAAGATGAGATGAGAATACTTTATTGGAGTTTTTTGTAAAACAATAAGATGAAAGTAACTACCGAAATTGAACTAAAGACAAGGCAGTAAGCCACGTCGTCAATAGACTATTATACAATAGCTGTAATATACAAAATAAATTAGTTTGTAACGTGCTGCATCCTTATGAATCGTGTATAAATAATATTAAATATTTTATTAAAAGTAATAAAGGATAAACTGTTTAAAGAATTTCTAAATGTTATAGAGAAAATATTTTTTTTACATTTTGGTTACCTTGTTTTTATTGCATGTTCAAAGTCCGTATTTAGTATTTACAGGTTGGGTGGTAGTTTTTGACGTACAATCATTGATTTTAAATTCTATTTTTAATGGAAATATTTAAATTTTAATATAAACGATTATTTGCCGACGTTAGAGTGGATTCGATGTAAACAAACACAATATTTTTCTGTATTTTGTTATTGGTGTTGTGGAGTAATAGTAGATTGTCAACCGAGGGTCGAAAGAATCATTTCCCGAGGTATTTAGACGCCCGAGCGCAGCGAGGTCGGCTATAGTCCGAGTAGTGATTGATACTTTTACCCGAGTTAAACACTCTACTTTTCATTTCAAATATGAGGAAAATAAAACTAGTTGTTTATCTAAGCACAGATTAGTATCCCGCCAATTTATGTCGACTTTTTAAATTTCAAATATGGAACTTACCACGTAACTGTTGCGGTTTATTCCGCTCAAAGAAGTTTGCGCTAAGTTCACACTGGCTGTTTAGAAAGTCACATGGCCGCAGCATTTTTTTTAATTAGTTCTTTTTTACATAAAGTCTTCACAGCAGTTCTATATTTAAAATTCATTCCGGCCCTTAGGTGGGAAGTAATTTGTATGAGTTTTTCCCTCTCTATGGAGGGAAGCAGTATTTTCCACCCAATAATCAGATCAAAACAACATTACTTTCCGAGTATGAGTAATGGAAAAACATGTGCACTTGAATATAATAATAAACAATGAAAAAATAATGTTAATACATCTGTGTTATTGTAACACTATGTTGTATTAAATGTGCCATCAATTGTTAAGGCGATTCCATGTTATTATAACACATAGACTTACAATATACTAGGGTATATACAAAGCGTACGAGAGAGAAGAAGTTCTAAGAAAAGCAAGATGGGAAAGGTAAGCGAATCTGTAGTTACTGTAACCGATTTTGCTACACAATTCGTAAACAGTCAGCCACGCCTGGTAGTAGCTTAGTGCTTTGAATGTGATTTTGAATATTTTTTTATTTTTTAAAGTTATAACCCCAGTAGGAGGCTCCTTTGCACAGCATGCCGGCTAGATGCCATGAAGCAGTAATCTGTAAACATTACTGTTTTTGGGTCTGAAGGGCTAGTGAAATTACTGGGCAAATGAGAATAAACATCTTATGTCTCAAGGTGACGGGCGCAATTGTAGTGCCACTCAGAATTTTTGGGGTATTTCATTTTTGAAGCAGCAGAACTATCAAACTGTGCGTCTAAAATTTATATCATAGAACTATTCATTCGGAATTTTTTTAAATTAAAAATATTAAGGGAATGAAAAATAAAAACTATCCTATCTTTCAAGTTGGATCAAACTAAAATGCAAAATTTGATTCAAATCGGTGTTGTAGTTTAAGGGTTTATCGCGGACAAACAACGGGACACGAAATTTTTATATATTAAGGTAACTTTATACCTACATAGTATTAATATGCAGTTAATGTTATGAAAAGTTACTATTTGCTAATTTAAAGTTAAACTCAGATTTGTGATTTGACAATGGAAGTGGTGACAGTAGGCCTGTAATGCCTCTGCTTGTGGCGGCGACGTGGGGCGGGTCATTCCCTTCCCTAAAATATGGTCGAGGGAGGCGATGGCTGGTCCATGCGTCAAGCTCGTGAACGGGTGCTACTCGTGGGGGCTGGATGATCTTGTTACCGGGAGGTCTGCTTGATGTGTTTTTTTATTATTATTATTACCTTTAAAGTTAAAGTTATTATATATTTTATTTTATGAAATGCTCACATAATGCCTCTATTTATTTACGGTATGTGTGGATTGTTGCATCTACTATACTCAATAACTCTTGTGTTTATAAGTATTAATTTTCTTTTTTTTGACTTACTCATGTAAGCCTTTCAGTTTTTGACTTTTGAGTATTTTTGTTGCGTCACTTTGCATATATTGTAATTGAAATGATTTGTAAAACAACTAAAATGTAAATCTTGACTTAAAGAGTGGCAATGAGTTTCTTGCTACTTCTTCTCATTAGCTCAACCCTTTACGAAGTAGCGGTAAATTCAATAAGAAACAATATTTATATATTTTTTTTTGACATTCATAAGTGTCATTTTTGTGACCTACATGAATAAAGTGTTTTTGAATTTGAATTTAGGTAGGTAGGTTCCCAATATCTACAGATAGAGATAAATAACTACCGTCTATTGTCAGTAATTAGCTGTCAATAATCTGAAGCTGTCCCAATATACCGGATAAGTCATTCTGATCGCCTTATATTGGGACGCGTGAATTGCAATTTCCATACAAACTTTTATCGTTGGTAAGCTATACGTCGTCCCATTGATAGACAGCGTGTACGGATAAGGTGAGTTACTGTCGATAAGTTTATTGGGACAGAAAAGTCAACGATGGTTACGATTTTTATCTCAAGTAAGAGATAGACTGAATATTGGGAACGGCCGTAAGAGACTCATAATAATTATATTATGAATTGCCACTATAGAATTCAAAAACAACGAATAAGTAACGGATATCGAGAATATTGGAAAACCAGATATATGTAAGATCAGTAAACTTCTGAAAATGCCTCGACTGTCAGTACAATACGCGAATACCGAGCTGAACGATAATTACAAAGCCTTGTTGCTCAAGGTCAAAAGAGACATAAGGAATCAATGTCGAACGCTGCTCTCATCTCTTGGATTCATTCAACAATACCTTTTTTTCAACTAACTACAGATGATTGAAGTCATCAGTAACTGGTAGATATAACATAGTTAGTACAAATAAAAAACATTGTTAAGTACAATTATTATTTTACAACTCAATAGATTCTAAGATAATATTGAACAATATATTGACATTATATAAAAAGATATAACATTATAAAAATAGTTAATATAGTTTAAAACATAAATTAATTGATTTTTATTGCGACACCTAAACAGAGTTTTTGACGCATAATTAGATGAATCATAATGCATTTCGCAGAGTTTGTATTAGTTATTTAAATAGTAAAAATGATTGATGTGGAGGTATTACATCAAGATCAATATCGGTGATAATTTACTGATTAATTAGTTACCGTGGTTGAGTGATATCTCGAAAAGTACTTGTGTTTCTATCGATATAGTTGGAGGTATAGAAATATACACACATGGTACTTACCATTACATGCAATCGAAGGCGGCTGTTCATGGTGATGCATTGCTCGAAGCACCGTGATGAGTTGGAAGGATCGCACCCTTTCATGTCACAAGCGAGACTGAAGTACGCGAGCGACTCACGACGGCCCGGCCGCCTGAAACACCGAATTTCCCCTTTCCTCGTCCCGCACACCCCCCGCCCTTCACTTGCATGAAATAAAGCTCATCTACTTGTAATGAATGACTCCATCATGCCAATGAAATACGAGTGCATCACGTAATGTAACACGTGTCAACATTTGACTCGGCCACTGTAAAACTGATAGAAACGTATTGACACATAAACTATCTAAATCTGTACGATTGTAAGGCGCACTGAACTACTAATCTGCTCCTTCTGTTTTGATGAAGATTTTTAAAGGTCCTCTGTATGTTCGCTATTTACAACTCGACCCAATAGGTGGCGTGGCGATTGAGTTTGAGGAATTTTTCTTGGCGAAAGCTTAATGGAGTAAAATTTTTATTTTACTTTGAGTCTTCGCTTTAATGTTAGGTGCTTAAGTACCTTTATATCTTAACTAAACAAATTGTTGGATCATTTGTAGGCAATTTTATTCTATTATACAATAAGCTTCCTGAAAGTATAATAGAAATGTCTCTCAACAAGTTCGAAGCTTAAGTATCAAACAAAAAATTATTGAAAAATCCTATAACAATGTTATGGATCGTTGGGACTCAACGATTTATGGTGCGCCAAGGATGTGAGATGGGTTGACGGTTATACTCCTGGTAACCTAATTTTATCAGGAAGCCCAGTAGACAATTGACGTTGCTGATGACCTCGTCTTTCCAATTAGGGTATAGAGCCCTGTATTATACCACATCCTGACATTCAAGAATGACATCTCTCCCTCCTCCCATCCCTCCTCCACACCGCTTTCCATCTTGTCAAACGCATGCGAGCAGTCGTCTCCGCTGTCCCAGTTGATATGAAAATTCTTCCTTCCTTTTCGAAGACGGTACGCTCCTGCACCTGAGTTTGGAGTCCTGGCAACGCTGCACCATAGACAGCCTTTGCTTTAGGTTCCCCGACATTGTCCAAGCGCTTGGCGTCTACAGCTTCCGCCTTGGACCCGTGTCGCTGGGTGTTGGTTGTTCGACGTACCTCCCTTGTGGCCCCTACATGCATGGTGCTCGTCAAAAGTCAAAGTTTTTATTTGCATAAACATGTGTGTTAAAAATGTCACATTGGCCATAAATTTATGACGGGATATTAGTCTGATAGCGAATCATAATAAAGTCTAACTATTTAACTTAGATCATTTATGCGTGTAGATAGACTGTCACAGCTGTGACAACGTCGAAAAAATTGAGTTTGACAGTTAACCTCTAAAGTAATAAACCTGGTCTGTTGTCATCGGTTGTCTAGCAGCAAGAAGCTCTATCTAGACGTATAAATTATAGGTAATATCTATTTAAAATATATTTCCTTCTGTAAAATTTTTATTTGTATTAAATTTACGCCTATATACGGTTTTTGCTTCGGTACATTTTCAAATTACGTGGGAAATTATTATTAGATGACACCTCTCTTTTGTGTAATATAGATAGTAGGTATGTAGTCTCTCATAAGTTTTGAACTTTGGAATGTGATTAAGTATTTTTATGCACATGTATTTCAAACAGATTCTCTGGAAAATGTAGTTCTACAGTAAGGTGCTTGTATTTTGGTAGAGTCTCTACCCGACGGAAAAAACACGTCTCGTGTTTTCATATAAAATTTACCCGAACGAACATATATTTTTTTCCCATTTAGACCTGCGATCAGTCCTCAATAATCAGGTGAGTTGCAAGAGATTGAGATTTGGCGCGGTGGAGCCACTGCCCCATCTCCTCTTAGTTAGGTAGCACATTGGCTCTCTTGAGTCTCCTAATCAGATTTTACTGCAAGAGCATACTGGATACCGGGTTTTGGTGAGTTGTCAAACGATCCTTATAGTTGATTGAGTATCGTTTTACTTCGTCAAATATGATTGGGATTTCCAGATACTCATGTATTTCCGAGTTTTGAGCGTACCAAGGCGCCGATGAAAGTACCCTTATTATTCTGTTTTGAGCTCTCTGGAGGCACATCATGTTGGATTTGCTGGCCGAACGATCATATAACACTCAAATCCTACTAATAATTTGTAATAAGTAGGTATTCCATCGATTTCATGTTGTCCGTCCATCAGTCAATGACTACATTCAACCAAAATTCGGAATTAATATAATATTTGAAGTTTAACTAAAACATTTTTATGAGGATTAAAACGCGTGTAGGTAATTCATATAACTGGTATTTTTCCAATTCCAGAGAAAATGGCGACTCAGTGCCGCACAATGCCGAGTTGTGCTGATGTTTAATTGGAACATGAATTAGTTTTAAAATGCACCAGCAGAGTGCGTGTGTACTAAGTTCAGTGTTGAAAAAAAATATTCAAAGAGTTAGCAATCTAATAAGAAAATAAGATGTTGTCTTCTTCATTTTGATAAATATGTTCATTTCCACGTAAACATTTATGATGTTTGCTTTATTAAATGAATCTATCAAGCCATTGCAATGTTGACAAAAATATATTTCTGTTCAATAAATTTATGTATACTTTAGAATCAGGTCATTCACACACACACATTCTGCAAATAATTAGAAAATATGTTCGTACAGATTCAGGCCCTTTCACGGTACACTTACAAAGATTAACAACATCCTCTGATGATCCTATTATGTTGCACCCAATACAGTTTGGAAAAGATTTGAAAAAATATAATATTAAAAATATAGGCAGGAATAGAGTGTCCATGTCTTTTACCAACTATGAGGATGCCAATTTGTTTACAGGTTTAGGTAGAGAAAATGCCAACTTTGCTCAAAAGATGAAGTTATATCGTCAGCTTTTCCGAGAAAAAAAATAGCAAAAAATCTAACAATGCTCCTACCTCTTCAGTAATACGTGAGTCCTTAGTTGGTAACACGGCTTTATTTAATGTAATATATCAATGCGTCTGTTAGTTATTCCTAACATTAATTATTATTAAGTTTTACTTCAAACGCGCGTAAAGATTACACGCACACACTTTTATTGATTTATATATCTATACAAAATGCCTATGTTTTAACATTATTACAAAAAAATAAACAAGCAAACAAGCGATCGGGAGATTTCTTTCAGAAGCGGAGTTCGTTATTGCAATTTAATAATCTGTTTAGAAAGATACGAAATGATTAAAATTAGAATATTAAAATACTTAATAAAAAATGCGTGTAAACTTATGAAAAGTATAAAACGACCACAACCCAAGAATTACCAAAGTTGTTACCAATTACCTACACATGAGTTGTTAATTTATTTGTATAGCTAAAAAGCACGTTTACTGTTTTAATTGTAAACTGTCATTTTGTTATTTTATTAGTAAACACCCATTCTCAATAATAACCACATATTCATCCGGATGATTAAATATTATTTACTTTTTTATTTAACTAATCTCAGCTCTCATGTACATAATTTTTTATCTTAGTGGGAAATAAAGAAATTGAAAATATTTGTATTTTGCCTGGACATTCCCACAGACAAAAATTGTTTAACCCACTTTATTGCCTTTGGTGCTGATTGAAGGACCCAATTGGACAATTCACACAAATTCTTTATTTATTATGTGTTATTCTTATGTATACGCTTATTATTGTAAAGTTTCTATTAAAATCCATTTTGCGTGAAATAGTAATAAATATCCATATTATGTACATAATTTTTCCCTTTATTAATACGAATGATGTCTATTAGTATCTAAGGATAATAATTACAATCACCCGTGTTACTTTCACACACAGCGGAGTTCGTAACATTGATCTTAGTTGCTTTGTAAGAAAATATTTCGATACTTGGACAGAGTATTCACATAAAAATATTGTCATTATTGTTTAGTACCACCTATCGCGTATCGAAAGCGTTACTCGTATGTGTATTGCTTATTTTACAAAGGCATAATATTCAGTTTACAGAACCACAGATAGATAGCGCTATATTAAAAGAGCTCAAGCCTTAATAATTCGAAACGTGTTCATTAAAATTGTTTCCAGTTTATTAACTTCATAACTATGGCTTAATATTAAACATATTATAGATAATAATTAACGAAATATACACTGTATGTAAATATTAATTTGCAAAATGAATTTCTTTTTTCGTCTTCATTTCTATTTTCTATCACGGAGCCGATGCAGTCGGTTAATTGACACTAACGTTGGACTCTGTACAAGACTCCTCAAGTAATTTACGGCGTCACATTGCCCAATAACGGTGTCCTTTGGTATACGATGTGTTACCGAGATTAATGACTTTCACTTTAACGTCAAGATGTTATGGTTATGATTCTTGCTGTGATCCAGATGGGATGTTCAATGTCTTCCTGGGAAACCCACCTTTCAGTAAAATTTCTATAATTATAATTATTAATTGATACTAGGACTCACTCAGCATAATTTCAAGAATTATATTAAGCTTCTTTGGCAAAAAAGGCTTATTATATTACTTATAGAAGATTATACATATAGAGGATAATAATGCATGGTTCTTGTCTTGTTCTGCGTAAGCCACCTAGAATTGTATTATATTATTTAATAGGCTAAGTTGTTATACGATTTAAAAGATGGGCTAGGAGTTTCTTATCAGTTCTACTCTCCATGTCAAAGCCCCTTTATGAACTGATGTAACTCTTTTTATGGAAAAGGATGACAAACGAGCGTATGGGTTAACTTGGTGTTAAATGATCGTCCACATTCTCTAGCAACACCAGAGGAATACCAGGAGCATTGCCGGCCTTTAAGGAAAGATTTACGCGCTATATTTGAAGGTGCCCATGTCGTATCAAGGAAGCTCATTCCACCGCTTTGTAGTACGTGGAAGAAAGCTCCTTGAAAACCGCACTGTGGAGGACCGTCACACATCCAGATTCTGGGGATGATATGCTAACTTGTGGCGTGTCGTGGCAAAGGAGAAATTCCGCGGCAGGAATCAAGTGAAACAGCTTTTCGGAATACTCCCCGTGATAAATGCGGTAACTTCATGACGTTTATGTTATTGTCACTCCCTATGGTACCTAAATAAAAATAATTCTATTTCCAACCAATGCGCTAGTTTCAGTACTCAAATTGTATAGTACCGTTGTAGATCCCTCGAGGTTTCTTGTTTTAGGAAGCGCTCTAAATTCAAATTCGGACTAGTAAACAATTATATCTTTTGATTTTTTTTTTCGCTTTTTACCGTTACCTACAGTAGCTACTTTGTACAAACATTCTTAGGATATTAAATATTAACACTTCAACAGAAATCACTAATCAGGCAATCGGTAAAATATCAAAATCTCAAATAGCCCCAATAAGCACCAAAATTTACTCCCCATCTCGAAGGAGTAGTGCTCATTTTAAATAATGAAAACCGTCTATCAAAGTTTTCTCTTCTGAGCATTGAAAGTGATTTACTTACTTCGGTAACTGTATTTCAGCGAATTCATCAACTATTTTTCGGCAAACAAAGCTCTGAAGGTTCTGTTCGTTAACGCTAAAATTTAATTTGGGATTATATCTGTATCTTTGTTAAATAATGAAAGAATCAATACCTACTTGGTTTCCCAATTGGAAAACTCGACTGAGAATTTTTTCCATTTTATTTGGAAAATAATTTTGGGCAAGAGAGCCTGGACTCTTTTGTTAAGCGAGGCATCCTAACCTCTAAATCCAACATTGACTCCAGAGGAATTGCTAGTGTTGCCGACCTTTTTTTATGAAAATAAGGGACGAGACGAACAGGACGTTCAGCTGATGGTAATTGATACGCCCTACCCATTATAGTGCAGTGCCGCTCAGGATTCTTGAAAAACCCAAAAATTCTGAGTGGCACTACAATTGCTAATGTTAAGTCTCATTTACCCAGTAATTTCACTACCTACGACGCCCTTCAGACCAAAACACATTACTGCTTCACGGCACAAATAGGCACCATTGTGGTACCCTTAATCTAGCCGGCTTCCTGTACAAAAGAGCCTCCCACTGGTAGACCTAATAATAAACCATTAATAATTATGTGTAAATATTAATTCAAAAACACATAGGTAGGTATGTGGCGGGCAAGGATCGACCGAGGGGCACTGTAGTGAGTGTTAACAGTTCTACCTATGGCACCATCAACACTATTAATTGCCAATAAGCCTCTCTAATGTAACAAAATCCTTAACTAACTGCCAAGGATATAAAAGCAAACATATACCTTGCATTATTACATAATTGTGGCAAGACTATTAGTTATAATGAGATTAACCTATTTACGGACTGAACAAGTACATATACATGTAACAGGGTCGTGCATTAATCAATACTTTAGGAAATAATAATTATGACTCATCAACTATATTCTATGATATCCTAATGACACACAATAATATATTAGAGAGATGAATATGATTCATTCACAATGTTATCAGTGGTTTAGGTAATAATGTTGGGATATATGAAATGATTTGAACTCAAAAAAAAATTATTTATTTAGATAAAATTATTCTTAGCAGACTTTTATAAAAATTATTTAATTATGTGGCAATATTTTTAGTTTCTAAATATATTGGTAGCTGTATAAAAGACATTTTTATCAAGAACTAATTTAATATTTATTACCTAATCTGGTTGTTTTTAGTGTTTAAAAAATATTAAGTTTATTGAATTTTTTTGCACAAGTTTTAATATGTGATCCATGTTGATGAATAGTTATCCAAATAAAAAAATCAAAAGGCAGGTATAATTTTAGTTTATTGACATAAAATAAAAGCAAAAACTGATTACAGTGTAATATTATTTTTAAAGTAGATCCAATGGATGCTTTTCTGATTCACTCAAACCACATGAGCAGCATAACAAAAATAATGAGTTTTTTAATATATACTTTGAATATGATATAAAATTTTAACAATAGTCATATCTGCTACATCATACAAGGCCATAATGTTAGAATAACTAATTAACAGTATATTTTTGTGATATTAAGCAAGCAAGAATAGTTATGAATGCTGTATGAGAATTAAATATTATCAATAAAGTAAAGCACTTGCTTTCCTATTCTCACTTTTCTTTTATAATGTACACATAATTATACCAATTTTCTTATTTTGGTTTCAAAACCCATTGTTATGTTAAATTTAGTATTAAATACAAATTATCAAATGAAATTAATCTAAACTAGGTGCCATATTTTTATAAAACACAAAACACTGAGTAATGTTATAAATTTTCTATTACATTATCTACTTAAATCTAGTTTAAAAAAAGTCAAATATATACAGAATGTTTTATACTTGTTATAAAATATAATAACATTGCTGAATTTACTATGATATAACTTGAGATGAATGCCTCTACCTTTTATGTATGAGTATGTAGTACTTACTACAAGTTAAATTTAACATGTTTAATAATTCAATAATAAAGGCTTCAACACAAATGTATCACAATTTGGAAAAATATCTTTAAAAAAATTTATATCACTACATAGTAAGTAAAAGATAACCGGAATGCCATAAGATATAAATGTAAAGTGAGTTATAAATCCAAAATGGCATATTATGAATGTTAAGTGACAAACACACTAAAATAACTTTAACAAGTCTAATAAAACAATATTAATGTACTTTATAGAGGCTAATATGATTATAAAGTAATATAACTTAAACATCTGATATCAGCTTTACATAATATATAGGAGTACAACAACCAAACAACATGAATTTCCTACAACCCCTGTACATTTTTACATGATACTGAATCACTTATGATATACTCTAAGTTATCTGTTAAATATAAAGCTGGGACTTCTGTATCACCAATCTTGATATTGTTACTTGAGAGCTTAACAGGCACAGTTGTCACCATCTCGGTTGCGGTTGTTGTCATTTGCATTTAACTTAATCTGATCAGGGAACTCATTATAGAGCTCCGCCTCAGTTTCTTGAGCTAGAGCATTTCGAGCTATGGTTTGAAATGCAAGTTCCACATTGACAGCTTCTTTAGCACTTGTTTCGAAATATGGAATATCATTTTTACTTTGACACCATTGTTGGGCACGTTTCGCCGAAACTGCTCGGTTGTCCAAATCAACTTTATTACCTAGAATTACAAAAGGGAAGTTCTCCGGAGCTCGGGGCGATGCTTGTATCAAAAACTCATCTCTCCAACTCTCCAAGGACTTGAATGTGTTCGGGGCAGTTACGTCAAACACTAATACGCAGCAATCCGCCCCGCGATAGAACGCCACTCCTAGTGACTGAAACCGTTCCTGGCCCGCAGTATCCCATATTTGCATTGTGACAATTCTATCATCAACAATTACCTCCTTTGTAAGAAAATCTGCGCCTATGGTAGCCTTGTACTGATTGGAAAATTTCTTGTTGACAAACTGATTCATGAGAGATGTTTTACCCACTCCACTGTCTCCTAATATTATAACTTTCAGAAGAACCTTTTTTCTTGACGACATTGTGCACAATTAATTTTCGAATTGCGTTTTAAAAATTAATAACACTCTTTGTCTCGTAAAGTTTCAATAATTTCGAGATTTCGTTTGACACTATACCGTAGACAACTAGAGTCTAGACACTCGAGTACACACTTATTTAGTCATCGTGCTGTGACAAGACATTAAATGAATATTTTGAAAAAATTTGTATTGAAGAATACGAACATTCCAATAATGTTAGAAGAAGGTTGGTAGAAGTACCAAGGCTACAAATTAAGAATAATAATAGGATCGACAATAATTACTCGTCTCCTTCACCGAAAAATTTTCTGATATAAACTTGAAAATTTAGTTTTGATGTACTGAAGATGAAAAACGCTTAAATACGCCTTGAATTGAAACAATGTCCGAAAATTAATTTACAAAAGATGAGGCTGTATGTCTGTGACCTTTGCCTGGCCCGACGGATAAAAATGAATAGAAAAAAATAAATTATTATAACTGTCATACATAATGAAAATGTCATTTGTCTCTTGTCTGTCATCTTTACGGAAATGAAAATTGAATGATTGATCCTTCCATCATAATATCTAGTTTCTTCATTTTCCGTAAATTACGAGGTTCGATATTGTTTCAGAAATAAAGCTAATATTTATTGCTATATATTTAACAAACTAGTATTAAAATGTTTATTTCTTCAAAAAGATAAGATCCTTTTTATGTCTTTTCATTTGAGCTGTTATATCGTGAGGTGACCAGCGAGGTGATTTTTTGAGTCGTGGTCTATCATCCGTTACTTAACTGGTCGTGTAACTGGAGTAACTTGTAGGATGGAGAACAATTTGAGTCGCAGTGGAAGCCGGTCAAGCTCAGTATGTGAACTAGAAAAGGAACTTAGTGATATGGAAATAATTAAATCAAGAACCAATCGACGTTCTATATTTGCTAGAACACTACCAGCACGAAAAGCAAAAAGGATTAGATTCTATCGAAACGGTGACAAATTTTATTCCGGTGTTATTATTCCAGTACTGCCAGAGAGATATAGGTAATTTTCCCTCCTTTCGAATTAATAAAAAAATAAGCATATTTTATGATTAAATATACTAATGACTATAAAAATAAACATGTTGTTTGAAAAGATTCACACAAAATTCCCCTTACATTTTTTTTTTAAATAAATATTATCTTAACATATATTGTATTGTTTTTCAGATCATTTGATAGTCTTACTACTGATTTAACGAGAGTATTACTTGATAATGTGACACTGCCAAATGGTGTTAGAACAATATATTCACTTGAAGGTAGAAAAGTAAGTATAAAATCTATTCTATTCTTTTGACGACCTGTATAGCCGAGTGGTTAGCGATCCTACCTACTAAGCTAGAGGTCCCGGGTTCGAATCCCGGTAAGTGCAAGCATTTATATGATGAATATGGTTGTTTGTTTCCAAGTCATGGATGTTTAAATGTATTTATGTATGTTTATATGAATTATGTATGTTTAAGTAAGTATATTGTATTAAATATATCATTGTCTTGTAACTCATAACACAGGCTATATATGCTTAACTTGGGGCAAGATAATTTGTGTAAAAAGTGTGTCAATATTATATTATATACTTCCTACTGTGGCTTCTGCGGAAGTTATACCACAAGTGTGCCAATGTCACATTAAGGTAGACAACCAAGCTTAGAGTATTTGTTTTCTAATTTTAATAGTAGTGATCAGTGCTAAAGATTGAAACAAGTTTTTTTTTATGGAATAGGAGGACAAACAAGCGTACGGGTCACCTGGTGTTAAGTGATCACCGCTGGCCACATTCTCTTGCAACACCAGAGGAATCACAAGAGTGTTGCCGGCCTTTAAGGAAGGTGTATGCCCTTTTTATGAAAGGTACCCATGTCGTATCGTCCCGGAAACACCGCACAAGGAAACTCATCTTTGTAGTACGAGGGAGAAAGCTCCTTGAAAACCGCCTTATTTTCTTATACCTGAAATAAATATACATGCTGTTAGAATATAAAGGACAATATAGGTTTTAACAGTGTGTAAATGAAATATTTTCGTACTGATCAGTAAATATGCACTTAACACAATGTCTGTTACCTACAGATATAATGCATTATATAATTTTAGGTAAGTAAGCTGGATGATTTGGAAGATGGACAGTCATATGTTTGCAGCGGGTTTGGAGAACCATTCAAAAAGATAGATTATGAAGCAAGTGCAGTAACACCTCAATCGTTCAGATTGAGCGGGCCAGAGTCATTGAATGATACTTCAAGTCCCTCACCAGCTCGTGCTAACAATAGACTGTCAAGATATTTACAGGTATATTATTTTTTTTTTTACTGAAGAGAAGGACAAAGTAGGATATGGGTCACCTGATGTTAAGTGATCACCACCACCTACATTGTTTTGCAACACCAGAAGAGTAACAGTAGTGTTGATGGCCTTTTAAAAAGTACATTATTATCAATTTGTTACAGTTACTGACCTGAATTGGTCAATTGTTAAGCCAACTCGATTTGTGTAATAATTCAGTATTACTTAACATGCTCACTGCTTGTATTTAAAAGTAATAATACAGCTGTGAGGTGTTTAATCACTTAACACACTTGTTTTAATAGCACAGGTGACATGCACATAAAAAAACATGTTATTTTCAGCTAACAATGAGGGAGTGCAGCTTAATATGAATTATTGATTATAATAATTCAACTATTATTTAAAAAAGATTTAAAAATCTATGATAATAGTTTGCCTATTGAAATAAAAATTATTCATTTAATTCAAGTTTACACTAATTATAGTAATCCTAATTTAAAGTCCCTGTGAATGGAAGTTTGTTCGCAACGGAGGATGGCGAGAATACATGTATTTTGGGACCCACTGAAATAGGTGGCATACATCATGGAAACTTACTAAGAATTGTAGAACGTAACAAAACTAAAAAAAAGGCAAAAAAAAAGCTAAAGTAAAATGCATAATTATTGTCTGCTTAAAGATAATATAATATTTATGTGGAAGGTTGACCAGCAGCTAATAATTCAAAGTTCATTCTTTTTTCAAGCAGGTATCGAATCTTTTAAAGATACTTACCTACTGATTTTTGTATCAAAAACAATAAATCATATTGTATTATGAATAAGAATTACTGATTTGAGTAGGTATAGATAGTTTGATAGTGTTAGAACGTCCATATAAAAAATTCTATCATGTCAAAAAAATGTAGATGTCAATAACGAATTGCGCAAAACGTTCCGATAGTGCAAGATGATCTATTTTTTAATAAATTATAATAATTTATATCTTTCCACTCCCATATCTTAGCGCCTCAATAATTTTTGTGTAAACATTTTATAAACATATCTTTATAATTAATATAAACTTGTACTTGAACAATGCTTCCTTAATTTTTAAATTATGTGGGTCCATTCTCGCCATTCGCCTTTGATGATCATTGCCATCCAGCTAGATCTAGAATAGAATCTGCTACCCTAACATACACCGTGTGTTTATTTTAAAAATACCCTCTGGCTTCACTACCCCTTTTAAAACCAGTCTGAGTTGGTCAATGTGATACACAAAATTTACACAGAAGTTTTGCAGGTGTGTGTAGATTTTCCTACAATGTTTTCTTTTACACCATAAGAGTGTTAAATAATTAACGTAAATATGCATTCGGAAAATTGAAAACATATTGGTGTATATGGAGGATAAGTGAATTTGCCAGAAACTGTCATAACCATAATGTTAACACCAGGAACAGACATAAACTTATGATGCCTACTACTCAGCTAAGTAGAGTTAGTCTTTTGTGGGGCGTGGTATATGCTTTTACAACAAGATCCCCGAAAATGTTCAAAAGAAAAGTATTACGTTATTCAAAAGAATTGTTAAAAAATGGTTGTGTGGTAAAGGTTACTATAACATAGATGACTTTCCTTATGATACCACAGATTGGGAATGGAGTGAGCCCCCTCAGGCTATTAAATAATAAAAATAATTGTACAATATTACTTTGTAAACATATTTATTCGATGAAAAAAAAACCCCGCTGAGTTTGTACTGCCCATTCTTCTCAGGTCTGAGGCATTCATTTTGGAATGGGTGGTAGTTTTTTGACTTTCAATAAGTGACGTCACATCTTATTTTGAATAAAAATATTTGAATTTGATCAAAGAGGGCCACCCGGGTGGAGGGCAACACACCACTGAATCATCATGCACGGTGCATGCTCACAACTGTTAAGCTGGCCACTCAAAACTATGAGCAATGATTGTGAAGCATTCAAGAGTGCTCTTTAAAGTGAAATGGAGTAGATTTAAAATCATGCCATGAATGACAATGACAGAATGTAGCATTTGGCGCAGCATGGTGGATAAAAACAAACAGCTGAACTGATATAACCAAAGCAAAACAAATCCGCGCCAAATAGCTTTATCGTAAATGTGTCCACTGGGTGGCATTTTGTGTCTACTTAGTCACGTAATTACGATTAGCCTGCTTGGAGACAACATCAAACGAAAAATCTAATGAATTTTGAAAGTCTATTATTACATTTT
Source organism: Leptidea sinapis (assembly GCF_905404315.1). Lineage (NCBI taxonomy): Eukaryota > Metazoa > Arthropoda > Insecta > Lepidoptera > Pieridae > Leptidea > Leptidea sinapis. Next base: position 11,696,313 of record NC_066272.1, read on the forward strand.
CCTAGCATTTTTTTTTTGGTATCTGCTGTTTTAAAAAGACAAACTGCAGCGAAATATAATAACTCTTCTTTTGAATCGGAACTGATCGTCGAAACAATACACACGACCACACTGAACGGAAACAAGTGGTGCCTGTGAATGTGGTCAAAATTTGATGTCCATCCACTTAGATTTGCCCCCTTGTGGGCGTTTGAGACTTTCGGAGGGGCAGTAGAAGACCCAGAGAAAATTAGGGGGCATTGAGATGGCGCAGATGGGGCGTGGGTAGATTAAAAAATACAGTTTAAAAAGGCAAAAAAATACACAAAAATACTCTAGAAAAAAACATAATCTCAAAGTGGGCGGTGAGCAAAATAAGGTTGACAAACTATGATTTAGATGAAATCAATTTGTCATTGAGACAAAAACATCATAAATGAGATGTATCTATTTCTTCCTTTGACATATACTATAAACTAATAGACTCTCAATCGCTTATTAAAAGGTCATCAATAAATTACAGATAAAATTTAAACATTAAAATTAACACCTTATTTCGTGGGAGTAATGTACAACATCTATGGTATACGGTCATTAGAAGCAGTGGCACTATGTCACGCGCTAGACGAACGCGAACACGAGGCATGAACATTTCGTTTAAGCAATTGAAATGTAATTACAACAAAAAATCAACCGACTTCAAAAATACTATTCCAAAACAATACACATTATAAATATTAACTAAAAAGTATAAAAATAATTGCGAGTTTTATACAATCTAGTTAATTAATCTAATTCTAGTTACGATTATTGTTATTTTTGGAATCGGTGTCCTTCCGCCGCAGCCCCGCTCTCGCCTCTGCCCTCCTCACGTCGCGCGTGCGCTCAAGCACATCTCACCTATGCATGTACCTATACCATGATTACAAACCTACCTCTGTTGACACCGACTCCAAAAATGACAATAATTGTTAATAGAATTTAAAGGGGCACTTATCTGAAATGGGACACTCCATCCTTGTTATGGCTGGCGTTCGTATTTTGACAGTGTTCAAAGCGCGGTCGGAGCACAACTGTATGAAAACTCTGCCTAATAGACGCGTAGGCAGAGATTGTGATACTAGTTGTTTATTGTGTGTCAATGGTGGCTTCAAACATTGTTGTTTCTTCGTAGTACACATTAAAATTCATCAGGTACAGAGTTACAGCTATTAAAATATCACAGATACCTAACAATGTTATGATTTTTACAGACAAATGGCAACAGTACAACTGGCAATGGTTCACCAAGAGTTAGTCCCGCAGGGGATAATGTGGTGCGACCTCGCATTGTTACTATTATCAGAAATGGTGTTAAGCCGCGAAAGGTAAATAGTTTTTTGCAGACAATATAACATTTTATTTATGTAGTCAATTATTTTTTCATTTAATTAACATGTTGTTATGATTCATTGTACCTATTATCATATTGTGTAATAATATAATCAGGCAGATATTTCTTAATTATATAACTTAGTACATAAGTATATGCGTAAGTACCTACCTGCTTGTTCCACCAAATATTCCTATAAAGGAATTTTTTAAATGATGCTTACTTTAAAAAACATAATTTTGAAATAAACTTCTTAGACTGCAATTGAATAACCGATTTGAGGATGAAAATTGTAAAATTTAAATAATGCATCATGGAGGAAAATTTGTTACATGGCACTGTAGAAAGATGCAGAGGGTGCAGAGGGAAACAGGTGGAAGTTATATAATACTTGGAAGAGAATTCCAGCAAGGCCACATAAAACCAAACTATACTCCTTGGTAATGCACCATCACAGTTTAACACTCGTATTTATGTAATAATATTATAATGTAGTTTATACAGTTTTAATGGAGAGTAGGCACTAAGCCCCTATGGGGTCTTAAAATGATATGTACTATGGTACTACTCTACAATTTATAGTAATATTAACACAAATTATCTTTCCCCAAACTAGGCACAACCTGTACTATGGGTACAAGACAATGATATATTTAATACAATATTATTTATTTAATTCAGAGAGATCTCCATATATATTAGTAACAATATTTCTTATGTACTACGTTAGTATTATTAGTGGAATATATTTATAAACCTAGAGCTAACTATATCCAGTGTTACTGAAACAGTCAGCTCTGGCAGCAATCATCTTTAGGATGCTGTTACTGCTAACACGAAGACGCTGCAACTTGGAAACCGCTTTTTTGCGCACTATGGCATGGAAACCATCCACAGATGTCTCAGCAAACATTCCAGAAGCGCTACAACGCCATGGTAGCCCCAACAGCCTCCTAAACGCATTATTATATATGTGACACGTAGAACGCTATAAGTTCCGCGCGAATATGACACCCACAAGCCGCTCGAGTAAAAAGACTGGCAGAATGCTTTGAATAATAACGCTTTAACATTATTTGTGCTTCGATCAAACCTGCGGGTGAGCATATTACTCCTCACTGACAGCGCTCTACGCTCCCGCTCTGTCATAGTCATCTCTTAAGTCATACGAAATTATGTGACCTAAGTATTTCACTTTATCAATCTATCTTTAGCTTTTTATTTGCGAGAAATAAGCAAGGATAATTTCGTGACTTATGTTTTGGTGTTCGAAATATCATAACTGCACTCTTTGATGAGTTATAATTTAAGCCGTGATACAGTACAATATACATCCTTAAACATACATAAATACTCTTTTTTCTTTATTTCTTTATTTCTTTATTCTTTATTTCTTTACTTTGTGTTATTCCTTGGTTTCATGTTTTAGGTATGCAGATTGCTATTGAATAAACGCAATAGTCCAACTCTTGAGCATGCCTTGGCGGCAATCACTGAGTGTATAAAACTTGACACTGGCTGTGTACGTAAAGTGTTCACACAGTCCGGATGTCAAGTCACTGCCCTACACCAGTTCTTTGATGCAGATGATGTTTTCTTTGCCTATGGAAATGAAAGGTAATAGTGAGGATCTATTAAAATGGTTCTGGAAATATATTTTTTTGGAAATATTTCTAATAAGACACAACTTTAAACTTTTCAGAGTGAACCAAGAAGACTTTGAATTAGAATTTGAAGAAAGCAAGGCTGTTTTACAATGTAGAAAAACACCTATTTCGAGAAATTCAAGGTTGGGTATAGTTTTAACTTATCCTTTTACAAAGAATAAATATAATAATGTCTTTTATACCTACATGTTACACAAACTACAATTACTAAGAAGGTCTTAATTATACTATATAATACTCTTGGGTATTGTTAAAATTAAAATATGTAATCTAAATAAAACAATGTTTAAAGGATTAAAACATGTGTAATTGTAACTGTTTTTACATTAGTTTTTTCGTAAAAGTTAAATTTTTATTACACAACACATCGAAAAAAATCGTTATTTCTATTTTTAATCAAAATAGGATTTAAAATCACTTATTGAACGTGAAAAACTTCCACCTCTATTATGCATTAATATATTATATAATAAAGCCAACGAGACCAGATATAGAATGTAAACAAAGTTTCAATTGTTCAAAACGTTTTTATCGATATCTTTAAATATTTAAAAGAATTGCTATCTTTCAAAGGATGTCTACAGCGACTGTGATCCATAATTAAAATCAACAACTACTTACAATAACAGCAAAAATCAACAAGAAAACTAATAGTAACGGATTAATAATAACAAAAATCTCAGTAAATACAGAAACGAAAAAATACATAACACTTCGAATGCAATCCAAACAGGAATGAACTTGTTCACAAAATGGCGGACCAAATGTAGACAACTGCAGTACTGACTGCTTTCCTGTAGCACGAAACACGCCAAAACAGCTGTCGACGACTGTAATAATCGCTCACTATTGCAATGTAACTCAGTAACTGTCCGCAGCCGTTTGTTTACATTCTTTATCTCATCTCGTTGGCCCTTGTATAGACTATACTCTCACGTCCTAATGTACTGTATCCAGGACGGGTCCAAAGCCTCGAATGCCAGTCAAGGCAGCTGGAGCTGCTCTTAAGGTGAACGAGTCGAGTGGTGCCGCGGGCGACAACGAGCAGTCGCCTCTTGCGAATCTCCTGCCACAGCCATTGAGACTCAAGTACAATGTGGGCAAAATTATAGGTAAACATTATTGAGATATCAGAACACTTGAATCTTCTTACCAGGTCCTCCAGGTCTCGTATGGGTAACCAGCTGGCACCGTGTTACAAACACTCCACTCTCCGTGCTTCTGTCTGTCTGTCAGCAAGCTGCATCCCATAAACCGCAATATTTAAATGTAACTTTGAAAGACTGTGTATTATATATCCCGCTATAACAGCAAACTAAGACATTTCCAGAGATTAGACCTACAATACAAACTATTGAAGTATGACTATGAAGTACGGGTCAACCAATTTTTGCGGGTGTATGGGCGTGGCGTGCATAACGTGATCATAATTGACCAATCATATCGCTTCCCGCCAAAAGCGATATGACGCGTCAATGTGTCCCTGCACTATATATCAACGACTAAGTTCTATGACAATTGAGTATTAACAGTAACTTTTATCGATTTGGTATTGGTAGCAGTATGTAGAATAACATACGTTTTTATATTTATTAATTAAACTAACTCAATTGTACTCACCTGGGATAGATAATATTACAGTGATCTTTGGTTTGAATTACTATTCGACTTTTAAACCACAAAACGGAATAATTCGACATTTTTATCGTAGTACAGTCCAGTTTATTTTAATCTCAGTGCATTTTAATCTGAGCAGTTCTAGGAAAAAGCCTAGCGGCCGAGTCTATCTCTTTAAATAATATATTTGACAACAAAAAATAAAAACCAAGATAGTAAATTTAATTTAAAATAGCCGAGATGAAAATAAATAAAATGTTTCTTTTACGAAAGTATTTAAGAAGTATACAGTGCTATATATTGTGAGGTACCACCGGAATCGTTCGTATTCGAGTCCGACTCGCACTCGAACAGCTTTTTTGTCCCAAAAATTTTTCTTTTTAGTGTAAAAGGAGGACAAATGAGCGTACGGGTGACCTGGTGTTAAGTGATCACCGCCACCCACGTCCTCTTGAAACACCAGAAGAATCACAGGAGCGATGCCGGCCTTGAAGGAAGGTGTACAAGCTTTGTTTTTAAAAGTACCAAAATATACGATACTTATCGTCCCGGAAACACCGGACAAGGAAGCTAATTTTTGTAGTACGTGGAAGAAAGTTCCTTGAAAACCGCACTGTGGAGGAAAGCCACACATCCAGATGGTGGGTATAATATCCTAATTTGAATTGTATAAAACAGAGTTATTCAAAATCTACAATAGATACCAAATTACAATATGACTGAATTCAGATTTTGATTATTTTTGACAGCATAGTAGTAAGGTTCCATAGACAATAATTTTGAATGATTTAAAGCCCTATTGATATACACATTACACAAAAAAATGTCTCAAAAGAATAACTGAAACAGAGTCCTCATCATCAGCCGCAAGACGTCCACTGCTGGACAAAGATCTCCACGACGATAGGTGATGCGCTGCCCTCATCCAACGTATTCCGCGATCCGGTTCATGTTGTGAGAGGCCTTGCAACACTGCGTCTTCCGGTATGAGGTCGCCATTCGAGGACTACTGTCCCAACGGCCACCTGTCCGTCAAACTATGTGCCCTGTCCACTGCCACTTCAGTTTCGCAATCATTTGCACTATGTCGATGGGGTTCTTCGACGGGACTCCTCATTACTGATTCGCTCTCGGGAAACTCCGAGCATAGCCCTCTCCATTGCCCTCTGAGCGACCTTGAGGCTTCTCATCAGGCATCAGAGTAGTAAAATATAATTATTTTAAAGTTCAATAAATTTTAATCATTTATGTATTCTTACTGCAAGTACATTAAACTATTCCTATAATTATAAATTTCCCTGATGAGCTCTGTTTTTGTTAATTTATTTTAGGTGATGGCAATTTTGCTGTAGTTCGAATATGCAAGGACAGAACGTCAGGAAAAGACTACGCTCTCAAAATTATTGACAAAGCTAAATGTAAAGGAAAAGAACATTATGTTGAAGCAGAGGTATGTTGTGTTTATCAACTTATATTTATTAATATAAAAAAATAGTTATTAGTAAAAAGTATTTTTTTAAATTATTTTCCCCGTCGTTGTATACTATTCCAATATAACTAATAAGATTTTTTTTATGGAATAGGAGGACAAACGACGTCACCTGGTGTTAAGTGATCACCGCTGCCAACATTCTCTTGCAACACCAGAGGAATCACCGGAGCGTTGCCGGCCGTGCAAACACGTCGTCAATGCCCCTTGATCGCAGATGATCCGTTTCTGCGTTACCACTATGGGACCTGTAGACACACGCATAGATGCGGCCGGCTCCGCCGTCTCAAGGTGGTGGCCGGCGTTTAAATTGGAGTGAATTCCCCTGATATTGCTAAAGTCCACATTAAGCGTGGAACGGGGTGCCGTGGTGTTGGTCTTGTTGGTCCTCTGACATGTGCGGTTCTGTGACATCCCCAGAATACAACGGGCAGCCCGAGCGAGAATACTCGGGAAAGATTCTCCAACTCTGGTGGAGGTACCCTCCTGGGGTATTTGAATACCGCTGTCATATTTTAGTGGAAATGGAGGGGGGGGGGGGGGCTCCGGTCCTCGAAACTTTCATTCATTCATATTACCAGTGAGAGGCTCCTTTGCACAGGATGGCAAGAGTATAAGAGTATGGGTACCACAACGGCACCTATTTCTGCCGTGAAGCAGTAAAGTGTAAGCATTTCTGTGTTTCGGTCTGAAGGGTCGATCGGTCCTGCGCTGCCCTCATCCAACCTATTGCGGGGATCTTGAGCAGATCGTCGGTCTATGTTGTGGGGATCCTTCTAACACTGCGTCTCCCGGTACGTGGTCGCCATTCGAAGACTTTAGTGCCTCACCGGACATCTGTCCGTCGAGCTACGCGAAATGATTGCGAAGTTGAAGTAGCAGTGGGCGGGGCACATAGCCTATTCTACTTAAGCCACCTGTAATATAATATTTAAACGATTGAGTATCTGTTAGGTGCGAGTTATGAGAAAGCTGTGCCACCCTCGCATCGTGTCACTAATAGAAGAGCAAGACAGTCCAGAATGGCTTTTCCTCGTCATGGAATTGGTGAGCGGTATGTAGCACTTTATTACTAACTAGCTGACCCGACAGAAGTTCTTCTGTCTATATAATAAATAAAATAATGTTTTTATATGAATTTGTCAATAATATATCATAACATTAAAAATTACTTCGTAAAATATGCACCCTGCTGTCGTAATGAAATTGTTTCACAGCAGAACTGTCAAACCGTGCGTCAATAAATTCTCTCATAGAATTTATGTATGGACACATCAAAGGCAAAACAAATTTGTTGTTTTTATTTAATTTAGCAGCATTTTTCACCATTTATTCACCTTTTAAACCTTCCCTGGACTTCCACAAATAATTCAAGACCTAAATTTGCCAAATCGGTCCAGCCGTTCTCGAGTTTTAGCGAGACTAACGAACAGCAATTCATTTTTATATATATAGATAGATTATTGTAACATGGAAATTGTGCACTTATCACATATAACTTGTGTTTTAATTATTACAATTTGTTATGTTTTTAAAGTGATAACACTCACCTCTAGGATTAATTCACAAATAAAATTTTATTACTGTGTTTCGGTGTGAAGGACGCCGTACCTAGTGATATAACTGGGCAAATGAGATTTAACATCTCATGTCTCAAGGTGACGAGCGCAATTGTAGTGCCGCTCAAAATTTTTGGGTTTTTCAAGAATCCTGAGCGGCACTGCATTGTAATGGGTAGAGCGTATCAATAGAACAGACATAAACTGATGATGCCTACTACTCGGCTAAGTCGAGTTAGTAAGTCTTTTGTGGGGCGATGTATATGCTTTTTCAAGATCACAGAAAATGTTCAAAACAAAAGTATTACGTTATTCAAAAGAATTGTTAAAAATCGTTTGTGTGGTAAAGGTTACTATAACATTAATGACTTTCTTAATGATACCACACATTGGGAATGGAGCGACCGCCCTCAGGCTATTAAATAATAAGTTTAATTGTACAATGTTACTTTGTTAATGTTACTTTAATTGTAAAACATATTTTTGATGAAAAAAAAAAAGCCCGCTGAGTTTGTTGCGCCCATTCTTCTCAGGCCTGAGGCATTCATTTTGGAATGGGTGGTAGTTTTTTGACTTTCAATAAGTGATTTCACATCCTATTTTGAATAAAAATATTTGAATTTGAATAACCATCAGGTGAACGTCCTGCTTGTCTCGTCCCTAATTTTCATTAAAAAAAACATGTGTCTATAATTTTATAGGTGGCGATCTGTTCGATAGTATCACCCAAGCTTCTAAGTTTTCGGAGCCACAGTCTCGCCTGCTTATCAGCCACTTAACATCTGCCATCGCATACCTGCATTCACTTTCGATTGTGCATCGCGACATAAAACCGGAAAATCTCCTGGTAAGCCTATTAATAAAATCTAACAGCTACTTATGAAAATTTAATATTTTCCATCAATTAATGTTATGGCTAATAAATATCACTAAATATTATCTATATATACTATCCCCCTCATTCATAATAGTCTGCTAAATATATAACTAACTAATAAATAACTTAAGGCATTGCTAATTCTCACTCTGTCTTCTTCTATTGACCTAAGTCAGAATGAGAAAAACACTCCTTAGCGGCTGTTTATAGATAGCGGACCATTATGAATAAGAGGGTATATATTTAATCTGGGTTTGTAATTTCATTATTTGCTATTCGCACTATTTATAACCTAGAAAATTTAAAGAAATAAACATTTTAACTGGTTCTGTTACTGGCTCTCAATAAATTCTAGATAATTGCATAGGTGCTTAAATTTATTTTCTAGAGACTGTCATAACCATAATGTTAATACCAGGAATAGACAAACTTATTATGCCTACTACTAAGTCGAGTTAGTCTTTTGTGGGGCGATGTATATGCTAGAAGCCCCCTTAGTTTCTTGCTGGAGTTCTTATCAGGCTTGAGACATTCATTTATGAATTAATTTTGAATAAAAATGTTTGGATTTGATTATTTTTCTCTCACACTCAAAGATCTTGAGGACCAGCGATCGCATGACTGGTCACCTGATGGTAAGAGGTCTCCGCCGGTCATTCTCTTTTGTAACACCAGGTTTATGTCATATTGATCTTGAAATAATTATATCGCTCTCATCTTTGGGCCGGTTCATCCGAGCATCCGCCATCCGTAATTTGCCTAGAGATGAATCTTTACAGTTCGTCTACTAACAAATTTATTAACAGTAGTTTTCAACATTCGTGTACTCTTCGATCTTTCTAACGGCGTATGCAGCAGAGCTGAGTCTATCTGCTAGTTGGGCAATATGTGGACCTCAATGGAGCTTATTATAATCTACTATACTATAGTAAGCCGTCTTTGTCAAAGAAACTTTAATATATTTATTAAACTTGTGCTGTGTGAGTTCTGGTACCTATACTGTGTGAGTTACCAGTTAGCAGTGGGAGGCTCCTTTGCACAGGATGCCGGCACAACGGCGCCTATTTCTGCCGTGCAGCAGTAATGTGTAAATATTACTCTGTTTCGGTTAGAAGGGCGCCGTAGCTAGTGAAATTACTGGGCAAATGAGACTTAACATCTTATATCTCAAAGTGACGAGCGCAATTGTAGTGCCGCTCAGAATTTTTGGGTTTTTCAAGAATCCTGATCGGCACTGCATTGTATGGGCGTACCAATTACCACCAGCTGAACGTCCTGCTCGTCTCGTCCCATATTTTCATAAAAAAAAACTGTTAACCCCCATCAGCCTTCAAGCTTGTGCGCTTTCCTATTTCAAAATAATTCCAAAATTCAATCCAAGTATTGCACACAACTGCTTTGTATCTTTAGGTGGAAGTAGGACCAGACGGCAGTATACGTGGCCTTAAACTTGCCGACTTTGGGTTAGCCGTTGAAGTATGGCGACCTCTACACGCAGTGTGCGGTACTCCTACCTATGTAGCGCCAGAAATTCTACTAGAAACTGGTTATGGACTCAAGGTAAATTAATATATCAGTTAAAATTGACTTTTACTGTTTCTGCCATACGAGTACTACTGCAGGACATACGTTTTGTAAGAGTATGTCTTACAAAACCAATTTAGTATACTTTTTTTAATATATCTAGATTTTTTCATTACTTTTTCTAGCTAACATGACTGTTATATATTGTATATAAAAAGAAATATACAACGTTTTTTTTTATATTAATGTCTTAAATATTGTTCGACGAAAAGACTACATTTTGTAAACAATACCGTGGTTTGCTTAGTTCTGACATTACTCTCACAAAACACTCGGATGTTGTAAAAAGAGAATTTTGGTGACAATCACTTAGAATATGCGATAAGTTTTCTAGATTTTTCGAAGCAGAAAGCTTTGAGAAATTTGCCCTTAGTCAAGACTAAAAAAGTGTTACTAAACTTTGTGGTCAAAGTCTGTGGAAATAGCTAAGCTACATAGTATCCAAAGTAACTAATAATAACCTAGAGAAGGCTAAAAAGTATAATTTAATATTGTTACTTTTCGTTGAAGTCATAAAATTGAAAATCTCAGCTGCCGAGCAATTCCTAATAGAAGTTCTTCAGGACAAGAAAACATGAATTATTCTTGCTCAATTAACAATGTGACGATCAGATTGACGTGTGGGCGGCGGGAGTGATCTTGTACATCCTCCTGTGCGGGTTCCCGCCGTTCTCGTCCCCGGACGGCGACCAGGAGAAGTTGTTCGACGCGATCCTGTCGGCGCGGCTAGAATTTCCCGCGGAGCACTGGGAGCGTGTCTCCTCGGGCGCGATCGATCTCGTAGCTAACATGCTGCGCCCGCAGCCCGACCTCAGGTTCGCCGCAGAGGACGTCCTCGATCACGCCTGGATGTCGGTATGTATGTCTCTTTTATGGAGGTCACACTAAACCACAGTATATATATATTATATCAACTAAAGCTGTATGGAAACACAAACGTTAGATAAAACGCACGCACACATATGCAGGTGTCATGCATGTCTCAACTTCTCTCAACGCTTATCGGCATTGTGGAGACCTGCGTCTATGTGCGTGCGTCATTTCGAACGTTTGTACGTAGTTGCCATACTACTTTAGCGTATATATATACATACTGTGACTAAACTACGGCCCATCATCCCTTGAAAATCCACAGTAATTTTTTTCTTATGAATGGACAATAACCTAAGTAATCATTACCGGCCTTTTAAGTTAGTTCATGCAATCTTTAAAGGCACCCATGCCTTATCTACTTGGTAACACATTTCCCGCGCAAGGAAACTGATTCAACAGTGTGTTCGTATGTTCAAAAGTAGCTTTAAAACCGTATGGTGGAGGAATAGCGACGCGCAATCAGATGCTGAGGATGATATTATTTGAGTTAAGGACTTGATGTGTGTAAATGTGGAATTGAGTGGTAAGGGATTCATTATAAGGCCATCAACACATCCCTTGATCTCTGGAATACCAAAGATCAGCCAACCTGATGTCTACAGGCAGACAGTTTACTTCTAATTTCCATCAGATGAGCCACAAGTGGAGCATTGCTATGACCCCTGGTTTGCTGCTCCTCATATCATCTCGAACAAATTGACCGCGTACAACACAGCTGTTCGAATTGTCAGAGATTCCAGATTTCACCTACATTCTACCTATGTCTTCTACGAAATTAGATTATCTGGCACGTAATTACGCCATTACTCCACAATGTTGTTGCGGCCAAAATAATAATAAAAATATGGCCATTCATGGACGTGCCGTTTGTCTCGACGACTACTGGATTGCATCCATTAGAATATGTGTATTATTTTGACCGATCACATGCGGGATGCGCATTCCACTCAGTGAACGCATATAAAAAACGTATTTCTGACGCATGAAAAAGACGCAACTAAAAGTATACCGTCAGTGGGTAGAGGTGGGCTAAACTGTTATAATTTTTCAATGAATTAAACTGTTGTGTTATATTTTTGTAACTGTTGTTGTAAACTGTTATAATATATATTAGATGTTATAAATTTTAATCGAAATTATTTACGCTGATAGTTGTTGCTGCGGTTTGAAATTATTTAGTATTATAATATAACATATTTGAAGAGGAACAATAACTTTAACACTAAGTACTAGGTAGATGGTATTTTTTTTGTTGTGCTTTTTAGAAAGCTTTTTTTTACCTGTGTACCTACACAGAACAATCTTATCGACTAATGAGTTAAAGAAACTATTAACTAAACGTATATTTACGCTATTCACAAAACTGTTATTTTTACACTAACACTTGTCTATTTACATAAAAAAATAAAAATAACTCAAGACGTATTATATATTACACATATCCATTTAATTTACTATTCATACTATAGTTTTTACAAACATAACAGTATAGTGGCAAATTTTATAATGTGTTATAGTGTTGTAATAGTTATTTATGCAACTGTTGTGTAATAAGTTGTATTAAAACACGAATGTGGGAATAGTATCACACGAGTGTTTTAATACCTAATTATCAACAGTTGCATACAAGACTTTATCTACACCCAGAATATGAATCCTCTAAAAGATTCTGAAACAGTTAGCTTACTGCTAACATTAAAACAGCCAGCCCTAGTAGTAACCTTATATCATCCCTTACTGATTATATACAAATAAACTAAGTATTAATGAAAGAATTATTAATTTTAGTAGTAATTTACATTTTGTATAGTGCAATTATTAAAATTCACTTGAATATTAGGTTATTTTGCAGTATTTAAAATATCCGGCGGTGTACTGTCAAAACTTGAATCGCTCATTTTTTCAAGAAAAATGGCGGGGTTTCGAATAACCTACTTTTTTTTTACGGCGCGCCATGTTCTGGTAGTATCGAACGCGCGTAAACGAAAATGTTCTTTTTTTGAAATTCATACAGATACCGCGCATCGAGCAATAAGAATGTGGCTGTTTGTTGAAACTCTTTGTGCATGAAGAGATCGAAAAAAAACCAAGGAGTGTTGTTATGAAATTCAGTACAACATTACAACACTCCTTTGGATGATGTAATGGTTATTGCGACATTGGGAGTTTTAATGTTGGTAATAAGCTAACTGTTTCAGAATCTATAATAGAGGATTTAAAGCATGGGTGTAGATAAAAATATATTTTAATATATAATGTGTTGTGTGTTATAACGCCCACCTCTATTAGTGGGCAGGGCTTACAAGTTGGATTGGACAAAACACGCGGATCAGTTTGGTTAGGCGAGTGAGTGCGATTGAATCCCTGTCGGACGAGATTTTAAAAACAGATTAAACAAGGTTTAATAATACATTAGTGTGTTTATAAAGTGGTGGAGAGATTATATGGATCGTCGTCCCAAGGGGACTTGAATCACTTATCACGTGTAAGTAGACCAACTTCTTAAAAATACAATGAAATGTTTTTTATTTATGGGATGGCATTATGCATACTGTAGGTACTATCACATTTTACTAACTTTTTATTACAGAACAGAAATATTTATATAATATGTTAGATGATACTGGAGTAAATAACGCACAACTTGATTTATCTAAAAATATAAATAATTATTGTTAGTATACAATTAAAACACTCAAAAATATTTACACATTGTGAATCTACTAATCTAAAAATAGAAAAATCGACAATTTAAGGTTTTCTTCTTCTAATATTTTATTTTGTGAAAATTATTTCTTTTTATTACTTTTATACAATTAGAAATATATCTCTCCACATGCAGGCTTAAATTCTCTCTCTCCGGTGTGCTCCTGTCAATGTCATTCTTCATGTGTAACGTCATACTTGTTAGGCGGCGTACACATACTCGTACATTAGGCTATGTACACAACATACAGTGTACAAAGCTTACATTTGTTTAGTAACTAACATATTTGGTTTTAATTTGGTTTTTTTATGGGGTGGTGTTCCGCTATGTTTTTTTTTTCGGTATAAAAAATGTGCGTACGTGATAGTGATTTTTTTATTACAAGTTATTTTTAATTTAGATTCCTACAAGACAGGAGTCGTAAATATTATAATAAATGTCTTTAATTAGAGACATGGAAATGATTACTTATGATACCTAACACGACATCTCAATAGTGATCACTCCAATTTAAAAATGAAGGTTTCTATTTGTCCAATATGAAATTCACGATGCTTTCTAACAGCGCTGTAACAATTTGTATCAGGAGTATTTATTTGACTCGATGGCAATACGATTTTGTTGAATGACACAGTTATTTCCTTAGAAAAATACACAGCATCAGTTTTTCAAGAGCTTGTATGTACCCCATACATTGCAAAAAGAAACTGCTTGATATAGGTACTCATCTCGCCAAAGACTAAATTTACTTACGATTTTCACGGAATATAAATTATATGCTTGTAATAAAATGAGTCATTTAAATATTTTAAATATCAAATTATATTCAGTATTGTAACAATAAGCATATTGTTGCGTAGCAACCCTTTGAAGTATATGACGAGAGTTGTCAAACTTCAAGACATTGTTAATTTCAACAGCTCCGTCAGCAATACTCGTAGCTCAGCGGAAAAGTGTTTACTTTAGACGCTGTAGACCCGGGTTCGATACACCTACCAGTGTATGGATTTTTTTGGGTTTTGTAAAGTTAAAGGAAATTTCTAGTAAGTTCAGGATCAAATCGAACAGAAAAAAAGGGATGGAAAATGTGTAAGCAGGATAAAAATAGTTAAAAGAATTTTCTAGTACAATTTAAATTTAAAGATGGAATGGGAGAATCATTTTGAAAGAGAACGGATCCGGGGGTATATAAGCCGTACTAAGCGTGGCCTACGGCAGTTCTAGTTCTGACTCGAAAGTGTAAAGAAGAAGAAGAAGAAAAGAAGTAGTGAAAAGTGGAAGTGTTCTAAGAAGAAGAAGACAGAAGAGAAGTAGTGTTCGGTGCAGTGTGACGCGTTGAAGGTACCGCCGCCCACAAGAGGAACAGCGGCAGACCGGCGAAGTGCAAGTTCAGAAAAAGTGAACGCAAATAAAGACTCGTTCCTATAAGCGGAGTATTATTTCCAATCCCTGACCCACTCCCGTGTCAATATGTACATTTTTCTTTTTAACCATATCATTTTTTTTTTGTAAGTTTTGTGTGCATTCGTTATGTGTTAATATTCTGGTGATAGTTAATTTATTATTGATAATCCATTTATTATTTAAAAAAAAATACCCAATAATTATTAAATGCAACTTTCGTCGGCCATATATTCCTGTAGCACCAGAGGCGATATAACGCATATCTGTCAAAAATTGATAATATGCAGGGCCGGATTTAAACTTAATGCCAGCCCCTGGGCACCGGAAAAAAAACGCCCCAATAATTTTACTTAAACTTATAGTTTATATATTTTATTATTCAAAACTAACCTAATTTGTTGCAGAAACTTTATCAAAACAAATACTAATAATTTTTTTTGTAATTCCAGAAAATAAAAAAATCTATTATTATTTTAAATCTCCACGGGAATAAATTGATTAAATCGTTTTTATTTTTAATTTTTAGTAAACGTGCCAAAATTATAATTTACAAATAATGGATAAATTTAATTTCTTGAATTATCAATTAAACCAGAAATTATTAATTAACAGAATTATTTAATTATATTGAGAAACATTGATAAGACTAAAAAAAAATTATTTCACTTTCAAAATTATGCCGCCCTGGGCACTTGCCCCAACTGCCCCTAGTGTAAATACACCGCTGATAATATGTCATGCACGCGAACCAGTTACCCTTTGTAACCTTAATCATGTCGTGCCGAGAACCAATCCCGTAAATAAAATGTGCGCATGGCAAAAGAACTGACAAAGCACATCCTAATATCGACCTAGATTCAATACTAATAACACTCCTTTTATTATGCGTTGATAGTTTACTGTTACTTAATTGTGATAATTTTTGTCGCTAATAATCTATGGTAGATAGACAAGACTGCTTCGATGTTTTATATGCGTTCACTGCATCCACGACAATGCAATTTTTCTTGGTACGTGGGCGTGGCGTTATAAATTAAATTTCAAAATTCACAATCGTTTCTTAAAGTGAGGAAACAAGTACCTTAATAAGACGGTATGTTGACCTGATGGGTATATGTACGCTCCGCCTATCACAATGCAGAGCAGCTCAGGTTTTCTGCTTTTACGCAAAAATCTAAGCGCATCGCAATTGCGCTCGTCTCTGAAACAATATTGTAGTATTTTAGCCCAGTAGTTCATTAAACAGTAGTGTTTGCACATTACTGTTTACCAAGAGAGAACGGCGCCGCTGTGGTAAAATTGATACCCATCTATTTTAATATCCAGACCGCACCAAAACGATATTGTTTTTTCACTCATGATTCGATTTTTGTGCGGCGCCACTTAACTCAGCTTGTTGGAGTGGTGAATGCCTTTATTCCATGGCCAAATATCTTGAGGACCATAATTGTATATTTTTTTTTATAAAAACAGTATTTAAATTGTAAGCTAAACAAATTCTACAAAACAAAGTGTTCTCTATTGCAACATTGATTGCCTATTTGCTTAATACCTATGGACCTTTATTTTGTAACCCCCTTATTCATAATGGTCCGCTAACTTTAAACAGCCGCTAAGGAGTGTTTTTTCTCATTCTGACTTAGGTCAATAGAAGAAGACAGAGTGAGAATTAGCAATGCTTTAAGTTAGCAGACTATTACAGCGAATAAGGGGGTAAATGTTTAAGATATTGTAGGTACAGGATTATAGGTTATATGAACACAGATTTATAGGTTATATGAACTATATAGTGAGAGATCACCATGTAATCATGATGCATCTTTCCTTGTATATGTGAAAAAATATTCAAAATTATTTAAGAAAGTATGTACTATGGCTATTAGAGAAATGGCTATTAGTCAATGCATATTAGAGAAATAATTAAAAATGCTTCAAATAAAATAAAAATGACTTGGAAAGTTATTTACTGGGAATCTGGAAGAGCGAAAGACTGCAAGTTTGAATATAATCTAATAATAAACAATACAAAAATCCACTCTGAGCAGGAAGTAGCTTCTGCTTTTGAGAAATTGTTTTCTGACATTCCAGTTTCCATCTCAAGCACCCTTGTCTCCTTCACCAGTGTTGCCGAGTCACTTCTTTTGGAAAATGTTAAGGAATGTAAACAAAATTTCAAATTCAGTGTTATGCCCAGCAGAAATAATTAAAACTTTCAGATCCTTAGAAATGAAAAAAACTGCTGATATATGGGGCATATCTGTAAAAATAATAAATTCTGTTATTGACGTCATAGCACCATATCTAGCA
The DNA here is from genome assembly GCF_905404315.1 of Leptidea sinapis. Taxonomy (NCBI): domain Eukaryota; kingdom Metazoa; phylum Arthropoda; class Insecta; order Lepidoptera; family Pieridae; genus Leptidea; species Leptidea sinapis. Next base: position 11,713,748 of record NC_066272.1, read on the forward strand.
CTAGTTTTTAATAGCTGTATTGAACATGGCGTGTTTCCTGACCTTCTGAAGTATAGTAAAATTACACCAATATTTAAATCGGGACTCACTTCTGACCCGAATAACTATCGCCGTTTCGATGTTGCCGACCCCTAGTAAAATTTTTGAAAAAATTATTTTAAGCCAAATGCTTACTCACTTATAAGTTACTTCATATAAAACAATTTGGCTTTACTAGGGGACGCTCGACTACGGATGCAGGTGTTGAACTCATCAGGAATATTTTTGAGGCCTGGGAGGAATCACAGCATGCACTTGGTATCTTCTGTGATTTATCTAAGGCTTTTGATTGTGTCCAACATTCAACGCTGGTCAGGAAGCTATGCCACTATGGTATAAGAGGATCTGCACTCGATCTTCTGATCTCATATTTATATAATAGGATTCAGAGGGTCGAGGTGAATGGCAGGAGATATCCTGGGACTCCTCTCGGTATGGGGGTACCACAAGGGTCTATTCTTGGACCCTTCCTCTTCCTAATTTATATAAATGATCTACCTAACCTTGTAGAAAAAAAACACATTGTGGTATTGTTTGCGGATGACACTTCACTTATATTCAAAGTGAAACGAAGCCAAGTTTTATATGACGAAGTAAACAATGCTCTATGTGACATCGTGTACTGGTTTGGCGCCAATAACTTATTGTTAAATAATCATAAAACCAAATATATTAAATTCACCACGCCAAATGTCAAAAATGTAGATGCGAATATTTTATTAAATGGAGAGGTGGTAAAACCAGTGGAATCTGCTATATTTCTTGGCATTACTCTTGATTCTAAATTGCAGTGGGGCCCCCATATTGAAGGATTGGCGAATAGGCTTAGTTCTGCAGCATATGCGGTTAAGAAAATCAGACGGTTGACTGACATAGAGACGGCGAGATTAGTATACTTTAGTTATTTTCATAGTATTATGTCCTATGGTATATTTTTATGGGGCAGTGCGGCCGATATTAATACTATCTTTGTGCTGCAGAAGAGGGCTATTCGCGCGATTTATAACCTAGATCCTAAAGAATCGTTAAGAGAAAAATTTAAAGAAATAAACATTTTGACTGTTGCTTCTCAATAAATTTTTGATAATGTTTTGTATGTTCATAAGCACATTGAGGAATTTCCTAGAAACTTTGACATTCATAATGTTAACACGAGGAACAAACATAAACTTGTTATGCCTACTACTCGGTTGGGTCGAGTTAGTAAGTCTTTTGTTGGGCGATGTATATGCTTCTACAATATGATCCCAGAAAATGTACAAAACAAATGTGTTACGAAATTTAAAAGAATTGTTAAAAAACGTTTGTGTGGGAAAGGTTATTATAGCATAAACGATTGTCTTAATGACACCACGGACTGGGATTAAAGCGAACACCCTCAGGCTCTTTAATTATAAATGTTTATTGTACGATATTACATTGTAATCCATATTTTATATAAAAAAAAGCCCGCTGAGTTTCTTGCCCCATTCTTCTCAGGTCTGAGGCAGTCTCTTTTGAATGGGTGGTAGATTTTGACGTTCAATAAGTGATTATAAATCCTATTTTGAATAAAAATATTTGAATTTGTACCTATGTTTTAAACGAACGACATTATAAAGCTAGTAAGTATTTCATCAGAAAAATAGGAAACTGTTCAATATTTTTAATTATATTTCAAACTTAAATATAATCACTAATACAGTTTAATAATCTATGACTTTGTTTTCAGGATGACTACGATGAAGTGAGAGACTTCCACACTTGGTATGATGAAGACTCATCATAGCCAAGTGCCGTCACCTCACTGGCTTTGCTTGACTAATAGCTACCGTACGGCGTTGCCTCTGTATGTAACATAAAAAACATCTGTTGTCGCGTTGCGTTTGTATGGTAGATCTGAACTGGTAAATAAAGTGAACTGTTCATTGCAGTTTGTCCACCAGGTACGGTGTTCATGATTTGATCGGGCTTCAAATTGTATTTTAAGATTTATTGACGGCTTAGGATCGTAGCTTAATGCTGTGTCTTCTTACTTTATGCCTTTATTATGACAAAATATTGACTGCACTGGTAATATGTCCTTTCTCAGTTTAGACATTTTTTTATTTTACCGGTTCAGCCCTTGTTACACATAGCAATGTGTTTTTGTTATTTGAATTCATATGTATGTTTATTCGACACTAAGGTGAACACTTGTGATGCCTCTGGTGTTACAAAAGAGTATTGGCTGCGGTGATAACATACCTTCGAATGACCCATATGTTCGTATGTCCTCCACTTTAATACAAAAGACAATTTACAGGATAGAGAAAATCTAGTTATCTACTTTGATTTAATGAAAAAATCTATTTAATTTAAAAAAATATAATTTATGTTACATACTTATAATTTTTATTATGTTTTTATATTAAATAAGTGTTAGGGGCGCAGTAGGTAGTACTGTTACTCTGTCATCAGTGCCCCCTTGCGATCTCCCCCGCCCCATACCTGTTTTTGTTTTTTTTTTTTAATTTATATGAACATTTATTCAACACTTCATTAAGTTGGTGATGCTCTTGTGATTCCTCTAGTGACAAGAGAGTATACTATTAGGTGACTATTAGGTGGTATAAATATTAATAACAAGATGCAATCAAAAATATCAAGAATAAGTATAACATTGCATTCAAAGCAAATTAAAGGACATATTGCCAGTTCATAGTCGAAATTGTATACCAAAGTTATCCCATATTATAATAGATAAATTACAAAAAAATATACTGAATCTGATTATGCTCCAAACAGAATTGTGTTCAACGTTTATAAATCAAATGACAGTAGGTATCCCATGATTCAAATGCTTGTTATAACAGAATAATAAAATATTTATTTTCTCACACATATATTTATATAGATTTTCCATAGTTTGTATTGAAGTGGCTGTAAACCAGTTTTGTAGTATTACTTTTAGCTTTATGTCTTTGAACGGTTTTGATTCGGTTAGTTTAATATTTCAAGTGTTTATGGCAAGGCTTGCAATTGTTTCATCAATTTTGGATTATTATTAAGAATTCCTGTAAAATTGATGGATCAAGCACATATTATGATGAGTAAAATCAAACTATATCAATGATTTGAAAGACAAAGCTAAAATGTCTAGTTGCTATAAGCTATAGAAATTTTGGTGCATATCTTTCTAAACACTTGAGTTAGATTTAAATATTAATTTATATTTTGTTTATTGTTATAAATAGTAATATATTTCATTATATAATAGTTTCTACCTATTATTTACAGTAAACTATTAAATTATTGCCAATTTTATAGTGTTACAATAATTTATACATCATAGTAATTACATTCCTAGAAAAATAATCACTGAATGAAATTTTTAAATGCATTGAGATAGACCTGTGTCAAACATCAATAAAGGCAATTAACAACTAATGAAATATTATGATCTCAATGATATAAAATTCTCGAATAATAATTGTCACCCATAAATGCATTTAAAAATAAGACATTCCTGATATGTATTAGTTCATTTCATGTATACCCAATTATTGAAAATAATAATATCATATACCCTGTAAAATTTATCTGACTTTTCAAATGTATAATATATATGTGACAAAATTTTTCATAATGAGTTGGTGCAGTATGATTTATTTGACCTGGTAAATAGACCATCTCAATTTATTGGCTTTTTGTAATATATTATTTATTAAAAAATTTAATGTTTTATTTATTAACATGTATGAACATAGAAATGAAAATACAAAGAGAAATTTTACTTATTTATTGTAATAAATATCCTGTTAGTAAGAAACCACTTGAACCGCTCATCATGACTTCTGGATGTGTACGCTCTGGCAAAATCTGAAAATGGAATTAACATTGTATTGAAATCAATCTAATTAAAATACAGTGGCAGGTTATCCGACAAATGTTTTGCAGGGCAGTATTATTAGATTATTGAAATTGTTGGATTACCGCCCAAGACCCCTATAGTCCGGATTTTAATTTTAAGAGTACCTTGTAGTGCAACAAATTACAATAAAGATGATAAGCTTCTATCTTAATACAAATTTCTGTATGTATACTACATATATATGTAGAACTTGGCTTCAAGTTAACTATGGCTCAGCTCAAAACTAGTTTAGTGTAATCTTCCATTTATTTATTTGTATAAAGAAACTTACAGCTATTTATATTACATAAAAGTATGATAATGTATAAATATTACACTAGCCAAAATAGTTCCTAACGATGCTTATTACATAGTGAAGTTTTAAGACTTATTACAAAAAAAAATACAAAAGTTTAAAGAGCCAATAAATTCACTGATACAAAATAAATATAACCTTTAGATACCAATTTTTTTAACAAAAGATACAAAATCGTACTTATTACATCGACATATGTCTATGTGGTTATAACAGTCATTGTGTGTACTGCAAGCTCTGATAAGAAATCTATTCTTACAATAATTAGTCCTAAAGAATGGCACTAAAAATATTTGATCAGTGGATCGATGACCTATTATTGGACATTTGAAGCAAATACGACTAAGTAGGAGTGGAGAGTCAACAAAGTTGTTAATTATTTTGTACAAGAACGTCTGATCTCTGTGTTCACGCCTTAATTCTAAAGTATGTAACTCCGGCACTGAGTCATCAAATTTGTACCTTAATCTCCTTAAAAATTTATGTTGGATTTTTTCAATCTGATTAATATAGGTAGAATATAAGGGGTTCCATGCCGAAATCTATATGATAAAATAAATTCAATGTTATTAATGTAATTGTTACACATACCAAAACAGTATGTGATAAATAAAATGTTGTGCTTGATCACAAAAATTATAATGTAAAGGAGCAGTTATAATTTTCATGTTTTAATCCTTTAAAAGCATTTCATTCAAATACAAATTCAAAAGCTCTTTATTCATGTAGGTCACGGAAATGACACTTCTGAATGTCAAAAAATAAAAATATTTTTTGTTATTGAATTTACTGCTACTTCATAAAGGGTTGAGCTAATGAGTAGAAATAGCAAGAAACTCATTGTGTGGTAAACTTTATGTCTATCAAATAATATATCAACACAAAATTACCTGATAATTTCGCATCCAATTACATGTTAGTTTCAATGCTGCAACATTGCTCTGAGATTTAAGAGCCACATATAAATTTTGCAATGGTTCTATTACATTGTAATATATAACAAATGGCCTTCCAGGTTTTATGAAACTTGATAATTCTGAGAATATATTTTGAGGATCTTCCTTGCAAACAATAACCAATGAATCTAATTTAGATGATAAAATCTTAGCTGCATCAATATTATCAAAATGCCATTTTGGCTTTTTCTTTTCTAGCATCTCTCCACTTATGGAATCAACAGTGTCATGTTCACTTCTCTTGGGAACTTTAGCATTTTCTTCAAAGTCATCCTTAGCTTTTCTTTTGAGGCCATTTTCACTTACATTTTCAGTTAAATGGGTGTCACAGCCTTGATAAAACTGTCTAAGTACAGAATAAACATTTACAGATATACATTTATTATATTGTTCAGAATTAAAATTCATAGCTAATAATGCCTGTTTCTGGGACATGTTACCAGGATGCATGTGGATTAAGTGACCTGAAGACTTGTCTCCCATAGCGCTCAATATTGCTGCTGCCACAAGACCACAGGACCCCGAGTCATAGAGCAAGTGATTGCCTTCACAGCTTATATTTGCCATGTTAATAATTTGTGATAATGTATCTATACGTAATCCCTGTACTTTACTTGGATCTAGCCTGTACAATACTTCGATAACATTTCTTAAGTTTGGTTTTAATATCTGTATGTACTCAAAGTACTTTTTCTCTTTCTTCTTCAGATATTTATCTTGAGAGAATTCCGTTTTATTGTGAAATGTATTGGAATTCGTTATCAGTGTTTCAACAATATCTGACGCTTTGGAGGAATCACTTTGTAATTCCACAATCTCATTAGCAGTAAGTTTTTGAGATCTGCCATCATCGTAAATATTGCGATTATCTCTACCACATGTTTTGATATCAATTTCATCACGTAGACTAACTGTTTCCTGTACCAGCTCTAATTCATATTCTTTCTGTTTCCTGAAACCCTTTGGTATCATTTTAAACATGGAATAATATTGACATCCTTCTATTGCACTTAAATCGACACTGTCTTTTCCTATACTAACACATGAATTGGGTTTATTAAACTTATGAAGTTTTTTATAATTTTGTTTTTGTAGAATAACATATTCACCTACTTTCACCACACCAACAGGCATCGTTTAGAAATTAATTAAAAATCCTGATGTAAGTTATATTCAATATTTTATATTGGTCCTTTTGTAAAGCTTATATTATTCAGGAATATATTTGTGTCGTGTAGCCAATTTTTGAGGTTATAGTTTTCAAAATATTACAATTGACAGTTCACAGTAGGTTATTATCAAAAATACAAAAACGTACATACTACACAAACTACAAAAATGAAATGCGACATGTCAGAAATGTCACACGAAACACGACAGAAATAGATTTTAGGGTATGTTCCGATATGCACTAGGAGCACTGTACAGTGTGACGTCTAGTATACTGTGAAGCCGTTCCTTTATAGTCGGTTATACAGGTTACTGTTTAAAACGGAACGCAAGCACGTATACCTACTATCAGCCGCAGGCATTTTTGACGTAGCATTCAAATGAGTGTATTAAAGTTTTGTAGTTCATTAAAAAAACTGGTGTTGGAGTACTGTCAAATTAACCTTGTACCTTGAAAACGCCAGTGCTCACAGTAGAATATGGCGGCTATTTATGACGTCATATATTTACTATATACTTATTTCCCTAGGGTACTGGGGCAGTATACTGGCAGTCCATAACGGAACGAATTTTTCTACAGTGATAGCACTGTGCAGTGCTCGCCATGCATATCGGAACATACCCATAAACACAGTGTTATTGACACTGACCCTTATTGACCTCTACTCTAAACTGGACTGGCGGCTGTCAAAGTGATTTTGTGCCTGTTTGATTCGACATTTTATCGCTGTTGGCCATGTAGCGAGAGTCTGCGGTACTAAAACTAGTGAAAACAACCTCAGCAAAAATCCATAGATGGTGGAAAGCTATTTACAAAAAAAAAATGTACTTACAACGTAATAACGTTGATTATTGATATATAAATAACACGGAAAACGAACGAAATTAATTCAAAATGCAAAAATACTTCAGAGTATTGCAGTACGTTCCTTCGCAGCCATTTGTATTATACGTCTACCGCCTATAGTCCGTTCACAGTTATGATATTCTGATTCCCATGGGGCTGGTATTACTATCTTGTAGTTGTAGCTATTGGGTACTGTATGTGGAATGTCTGTAGTATGTTCTCACTACTCAGCTGTTGTGTAGTTGACAGTTGACAGTGGATAGATTGCGAAAAGCCCGTGTTACTTTATTTACGAATTACAGTATTTCTATAAAGGTAGTAGGTAGGTACCTAGTCGTTATAGGTTATAATAATTTCCAGACAGTCCGTTTTGCAGATCCTATATTTTAATACAACATAATATTATAATACAGATTAGCAATAATCATTTAATATCATTTGTACTAACATATAATATTAAAAAGACAAATAAATAATTACATACACAGTGCGTGTAAACTGTTATCTTGTTGTATTATATAAATATTATCAGTTTATCACATTCAGTTGATTCAGTACACATTAAAAAATCATGGCAGCTTTGAAAACTAGGGCCAATAATTTCAGAACAGCCAGTGTTTTAGCAACTCGGTATTCTCCACAAATAAGTTGCGTACGAAAATTAAATCTTCAAGAATACCATAGTAAAGATTTACTGAGAAAGCATCACGTATCAATTCAAAATTTTCGACTAATCGACTCTAAATTAGATTCAAACTCATTATCGGGTTTTAGAGCAGATGAATATGTAGTAAAAGCACAAATTTTAGCGGGTGGTCGGGGTAAAGGTCACTTTGATAATGGATTTAAAGGTGGTGTACATTTGACTAAAAATCCCAATGAAATTTTGGATCTTGCCAAACATATGATAGGTCATAAATTAATCACGAAGCAGACACCACAAGATGGAATACTTGTGGATAAAGTTATGGTGGCAGAAAGTGTAAACATAAAAAGAGAAACCTATTTGAGTATTGTTATGGAAAGAAGTTACAATGGAGCAGCTTTAGTGGCTTCACCTGCGGGAGGAATGGATATCGAAGCAGTAGCAGAAAAAACACCTCACTTGTTAAAAACTGTACCAATTGACATATATGATGGCATTACTGACAAGATGGCAAAAGATGTCGCAGAGTTTTTAGAATTTAAAGGGGATATGGTTGCAAAATGTGCGGATGAAATAAAAAAGCTATGGGAACTTTTCCTACATGTAAGTTTAATTATACAATGATATAGACCCACCTGGATCTTGAGGGCATTATCAAAACTAATGCATGTGTTCACAGTAACAGACATTAATATTTCAGTGTGAAATGTGAAAAAAACAGAACTCTTTGTGTAATTGGGTGAGACAATATTTTCTTGTCACCAATTCATTCATTCTGTTAAACAGCCAGGGACTAAATCTCCTTAAGCTATAAGAATAATAATGGTTCTGCTTTCTATTAATCTTCCCAAATCTGCAGTGCCCCAGTGCACTAAATTTTTCAGATACACCAGTACCGAAAGTGCCATATGGCACCGTAATCCTTCACCAAGTTCTGATCCTTATTTTGTTTATAAGATGGTTTATTTTGCATGGTCTTATAGCTTCTTTTAATAGCTTTCTGATACATTCACTCAAAACATACCAGTACTCCTTTGCACAGGATGCCGGCTAGAATATGGGTACCACAACGGCACCTATTTCTGCTGTGAAGCAGTAATGTGTAAGCATTACTGTGTTTCGGTCTGAAGGGTGCCGTAGCTAGTGAAATTACTGGGCAAATGAGACTTAACATCTTGTCTCAAGGTGACGAGTGCAGTTGTAGTGCCGCTCAGAATTTTTGGGGGTTTCAAGAATCCTGAGCAGCACTGCATTGTTATGGGCAGGGCGTATCAATTACCATGAGCTGAACGTCCTGCTCGTCTTGTCCCTTATTTTCATAAAAAAAAACATACCACTACTATACTATTGCTACACGTAAAATAATATGCATTGACAGAACATTGTGCGAGCACCAAAATCGTGCAGATCTGAGACAGTATGATGAGGTTCCCTGAAGTTAAATTCATTACCAAAGACATTTTCATCCTATGATGAAAATGTCTTTGGTAATGAATTTAACTAGATTTAAAATGAAATGAAATATATTTTGAGATAAGGACTAATGTTATAATGACATCACATTTCCAAATATAATATTGGAAAAACTATTACATATTTAAACAAAAGTACAAAAAATAGGGTGATATATTTATTTCTTTTTTGCTAAATTGTAGAAAATGATATTCTCAGTATATTACTGCAGTAATATAAAAATTTTTGTTAACTTTTTCCACTTTGCAGATGTAGATATAAATTATAACTATTATTTTATTTTAGGTTGATGCAACACAATTAGAGATAAATCCACTTGTTGAAACTGATGATGGCCGTGTGGTTGCTGTGGATGCTAAAATAAACTTTGATGACAATGCCCGGTTCAGACAAAAAGATATATTTGCTCTTGATGATATCTCTGGTGTTGATCCCCGTGAGGTAACTTAATAGAGAATAAGACCTCCCTTTGTTTCTCTTTCATCTAATGATGTTTGGTATGAGTAAATCTATTTTTCTGGTTGCCGGGTTTGGGCATGGTGGGGTGATGAAGCATGACATAACCAGGTGATGTAACATGTGAGTGATTGATGTGATACCTAATTATGCTATGCCTTAAGTCATCATGTGATAATTATAACTTTCCCTCTGTTGCAGCATTAACATAGTTTTCGATAGTCTACTTATACTTGTTATTTTTATTACTCCAGTAAAATATGTACAGTACTCTCTCGCTTTTCCACCACTGTGATGTAATCTGTAGACTCTCTGTAATCTGCCATTATTAAACAAAGTTTTGAGTGCTATTCACTCATTGTTATCTGCTGCCATGCATCATCTTCGTTCATAATGATCACAGTTCTATAGTTTGCGGCCCGTCATAAGTCTACTCTTTAGTTTGCCTATTAGAACTATAATGCAAAAGATGGAAATCTTTGAAAAGTATTGTTGTGCCTTTTACAGACAAATTAAATTAGTTTTATATAGGCGGTCAAATTCGGAAGAATAAAAGAAGACATAACAAAATTATGTCACTAAAGCAGAGTGTGGAATAGGCAAACTTAAAACGATGAGAAACGGGTACATATTTATCGTTGTTTTTTTTTTACAAGAGTTGCCATGTCACTCACCTATAACTGCTGATATGTTCAGAAAGCAGTTCATTTCTATGAGAAAATTAAGAAATATTATTTAAAGAGTTAGTGACAGATGGCTTTCTAAATTTTAACGTAAGAATTGGAATTATATTACTAACCATAGCTGGAGAGAAGTTGTCCAGCAACAAGGTTGCTGTATCAACATTTCTTGAAGTTTTTAAAAATAAAATTGAAGAACTTAATGGTGACCTTAATGAAGAACTTAATCAACTTAACAATGCCAATGACAGTTGCTTATTTTGTCGACTTTTACGCCATTAAACGAATTTTCACAGAAGAGAAACATCTTGTGAGGCAGAACAGTGTCATCAAAGACACAGTGCTTAGAGTTTCTGATGCTTGCGATGAAGTTTGAGAGTGAGCCATCAAATCATCTTCGAAGAAATATTGCCTACCATTAATGAAAATGTTGAAACTTGGGAAGAAGAACATCTAATTCCATTACAGTAATTTAGTTAGCAACAATTCCAAATGTGGGCTTAACGGGTGAAGATGTTGATGATTGGTTCGAACAAAACCCGGAAAATCTATGGGACACATTTAAACGATGATGAACTTGTAAGTGAGTCATTTGAATCAGATAAATATCGTTGCACAATCGAATCAGAAGGTGCATGTCGTAGATATGTATATTGAATTGGGCTCAAGAAAATTGAATATAATACGATTTGATTTAATTTACGTAAGCTTTAATAACGTTGGAAAATGTCTTGAATGCATGATATCTATGTTATCTATTGCTGTTTTCCTCAATTTCATGTTCCTGTACAAAATAATCCCCCGATGGTCCGGATTCTATTGTGGCGGACTAGCGAGAGTGTGGTATTGTGTATACTTAATAAAAAATCTGATGTAGATTACTCAAATAAAGTATTTTATAAGTTGCCAGCTGATACTTATGATACCATCGTCCATATTTACCAGTGTAGCCATATTATAGGTCCCGGGTTCGAATCCCGCTAGGTGCAATAATTTGTATGATGAATATGGATGTTTGTTTCCGAGTCATGGATGTTTATATGTATTTATGTATATTTAAGTAAGTATATTGTATTAAATATATCCTTGTCTTGATCCCATAGTACAGGCTATGCCTAATTTGGGGCAAGAAAATCTGTGTAAAAGTTTGTCAATATTATTATTATTTACAAAATTTCATACGAATTCGACCTATACAGATTCAAAAGATAAAAATCACAGCCGCCAAGGCCACATATACGACACTAGCATAACTTTGTTCGCTGGAGTGGTCACGTCATCATTATGTTTACAAAATTTATTTCTAATGGCTACCAGTTCTCGAAATTTTGAAACATACATGCATACACACATACACACACTGATTCTCATTTATACAAAAGTCATATCATACTTGTACAGATCAGTATGTTATCTCATATTTGAATGCTATCAATAAATGATATAGATATACATATTATGTTAACCAAGGTTAAAATTATGTGATGTAAATTGTACATCTATTATTAAAACATATGTAAGTTTATCGTTGTGAATGGAATATTAGTTTAGTGTGCGTGAAAAAGTACGTCGTACCTACACTCGCGATTTTTATGACACTTAGATGTGTGCTTTGTGCACATAAGTGTGCACAATGTGTGCATCTTTCAAAATAGAAGTTAGTTCTAAACTCAATTCTTTTCGACGTTTTTACAGCTGTCATAGTCTATCTAGACGTAATAATGATCTAAGAAATAATTATATATATACTAGCTGCCCCGACAGACGTTGTTCTGTAGATAATAAAAAAAATACTGTTTCATAGGAATTTGCCAATAATATTTCAATACATCATACATTGTTTCGTAAAAAATGGTCCCTGTTGTTATAATGAAATTATTTCACAGCGGAACTGTCAAACCGTGCGTCACTAAATTCTCTCATAGAAAATATGTCCATACAAAACAAATATTGAAAATAAAAATAAATTATGGGTTCCAAATCAAAATAAAAACGATCCTTTCTCTCAATTTGGACAAAACTGCACTCCATGAAGTAATCCCCATTAAAATCCGTTCATTAGTTTATGAGTCCATCGCGGACAAACAACGTGTCACGTAATTTATATATATATATTAAGATTTGCGCCCCTTACTACTAGCGCCTAGAGCGACCTCGACCTCTTCACCCTAAGACCTCTGACGCTAGAATCTAAATTTATATCTGTATGCAGCTCATCACACAATATACTTAGATACATATTTGTACTTTGCTTTGTACATACATCAAGAAAAACATGAGCGTGTCGGACTCGCTCACTCAGGGTTCCGTACTTATTATTAGGTACATACCTATACTTATTATATTATTATAAGAAACTGAAATAGTATATTACATTACGAGTGCGGAAAACCAGTCATTGCAAAGAGATCCGACAAATGTCTACCCGAGCAAAGGCGCAGCCGAAGGTGATGGTTGACAGTCGGAACAAGTTGCAATGACGGTTCCGCACGTGTACTGAACAACTATTTTTAATACAGTTGCGAAAAAATGAAGCATTTTAATAGAATATTAAAAACACAAAATGGCGCCAACCTTAAAAGAATATAAGCAGATATTTTTTTGTTTTCTTTACCCATTCTCGGCAAAGGGAACTATGCCCATATAGCCAAGTCTTCAGTAGATTTTTTTTATTGACATGAAATGAAATGAAAACTAACCTAACTCATTGAATCAAATCATTAGATTTGATATTTAAACAAATTAGTAGGTTCTTTTTAGAAATATTTGCATGACTCCTAAAAACTTTTATGATTTTTTTTATTGTAAAAACTTCGTGGTTGGTTTATTTCTTTTTAATAGACATTATTTTGACAGTTGGTAAAGAAAAAGCTCGAGTGTGTAATAGCCAACATCCCGGACGCTATACGTCCCTGCAATACGCCACTTTTTGAGCAACTATTAAAAAAATTTCTTTCTTCGTCACAAATCGAAAACTATACATCTGTTTAAGCTTGTGCGAATGAATTTTGGACCGCCGCTCCTTGCATAATAACCATATTTTTTATGATTTAATTACAAATATAGTTTTAAGACTTTTCCCTATCCTTTTAGTATAGTTAGTGTTTGAACTGGCATAAAAATAATTCCAAAGGATTTTCCAATTTTGAGTAAATAAAATATGCCTCAAAATATGGTATTATATGCCGAATTTCACAGTATTTGTTCAACGGAAAATACACTATAAATTTGATTCGTTTATATATATAATATAATATAAATACGATACGAATACGATATAAATATACGTTTTATGCTGCATAAACAACCGTATCTCTTTCTATATTTTCACAGCTTCAAGAGACTCTAGACTTTGATTTTAATTTCAACGAATACCTCCTCGCGTTCCCAAGATAAAGGTTCTTGACAGACAGGCGGACGGACGCACAATAGTGATCCTATAAGAGTTCCGCTTTTTCCTTTTAAGATACAGAACCCTAAAATAGATTTATTTTTTATTCTAGCAAGAAGCAGCTTCATTAAATTTGACCTACATTGACATGGATGGGAGTATTGGTTGTATGGTCAATGGTGCCGGATTAGCAATGGCAACCATGGACCTTATCATGTTAAGTGGTGGTAAACCTGCTAACTTCTTGGACCTTGGAGGAGGTGTCGGCCAGTCACAGGTTTCTGCAGCTCTGCGAATTTTGGAGTCTGATCCGAAAGTGAAGGCAATTTTTGTGAATGTTTTTGGTGGTAAGTAAAATTTTATAGTGAACAAGCATTAACCATACTTTGAGTAGAATTATGTTCAAAATTACTCACAAATTTATTTTGTAAAATAACACTTTGTACGGAAAATCAGCTCTAGCTGCCTATATAGTGAGAGTCTGTAACAATGAACATATAATCTCATTGAGTACTGTGGTAAAGTGAACAATAATGCCTGTTTAAAATTAAACCATTTCTTTTATTCTTAAAATTATAGAACTTAAGAAGAATAATTATTTATTCAATTAATTCAAAATGACACTTGTAAATGTCAAAGATTTTACCACCACTTCGGAAAAGATGAGCTTTACATAGTGGCAAAAAACTCATTGCCAATCTTTTAAATCTATATTTACAGTGTCAGCATTTTACATTAGATATATTAAGAAAAATAAAGTGCTGCACCAAAATTACTGAAAAGTTTAGATATATTGTGTAATTAAAAAAAAAAGAAATGTAAGTGATTAATCTTTAAAAAAAAAACTCGAAAAGTGTTTTATTAAGTATGGGGTGGGTGAAATGATCGCTTGCTCGAGACACACTGATTATTTTAACCTTATCCGTAGATACACGCTATACTTAAACTAGCAACATAAAATTTATGTACCTGTATTATCAATTAAATTCTCCAAAGACAGGACCGACCAGGCATCATAAGTAGCGCACATTCACGAGCATGGCGCATGTACCAGCAATCGCTTTCCTCGCACATATCTTAGGGAACATAATGACGCCGAGACGAGCTAATTGGGAATTTACCAATCAACTTTATTTTACATTCTTACTCCAATCAATATGAATGTTCTTTTGGTATTATTTTTATATTTAATCTTACCACTACGTATATTTTCAGGAATTGTTAATTGCGCGACTATAGCTAATGGAATTGTAGCTTCTTGCAAGGAGAACCCACCGAAGCACCCACTTGTCATCAGATTAGAAGGCACTAATGCTGCTCAAGCTAAAACTATTCTCGAAACATCGGGACTTAAATTTGACATTATCAATGATGCCGATCTAGCTGCCAAAACAGCTGTACAACTTGCCAATAAACAAAACTAAATCAATAATTAATTTCAATATGAATTGTTACGCATGGCGTTAGAACAGAGATATAACCATGTCATAATATAAAGTTTGACATCAGTTTTCATTGTCTGTGGATTGTGATTATTCAAATATGTCAACCTGATGTCATTAAGAATACTACGCATACTAATATTACGCACCTAGGGAGAGAAGTAGGTCATTCTCACCCGCGGAATATTGACAATCGCAAGTGGCCATGGCCTACTTATCTAACGGTGCATATACGATTTTTTTCCACACCTGGATGAAAAAGCTCGCTTTGAGTCCCTTGTACGAGGGACAAAAGTCGTCTTGCCAGGAGAGAATCGGTCACTTTCTCCCTCGTACCAGGGACTAAAAGCGAGCTTTTCATCGAGGGGAAAAAAAAGTACCTTATCCCATTCTCTATGCGTGAGGATCATAAAACATTAGTTTTATAAAATTTAAATTGTTACATCCGAATTATTATTGTTATTGTAGATAAATATTATATGGGAATTTAGAATGCATTATATAAGGTGATATCGTAGTTGCTAAGACTGAATTATTTTTTCTTTTTATTTGTTTCTATCATTGTTATGTATGTTTTTATAATATAATATGAACTAAACAAGCCATTACATTTTAAATTAACTATGAATTTATTGTTATCTCCAAATTTTTAAATTGAAAATTACTAGTACTTTCTAGAGTAGGTACTTTCAGGTGTGGAATAAAAAGTAATGTTCCCAGTGGGAATCGAGTCCGCAGCCCGATAGCCAATAACCAAGAGACTTATGTTACTCAGATAATGGGATTGTTTTTTATAAGTCTGCCCAAGAGCCAAACACCTCATTAAATGTAACATCAATATGAATAGTGAAGCATAAATGTACAAACTCAGAGACGACAGTGTACCATCTTAAAAAACATTCTCAATGAATGACATCCTATAAAATAACTAAAACAATTTTAATTATGAATTTGATTATCTGTTTTTCCACATATACAGTATGGAAACAGCTTATATGAAATACATGTAGGTACATACTTTTTAGCATATTAGCTTTCGATATACCAAAAATTAACGAAATCCGTGCAGTGGTTTTGTCTAAAATTAGGCTTTTCATTTTGAACAAATTTAAACGTCCTGTAAGATTTGTGTTACTGGGTCAATGATTCAATGAACTGGAATATTTAAATATAGGCGGCGTTGCCGCTTCGCCTACCTGAATTTAGCTTGAATTGCGCCGCCCGTGGCAGTCAAAGAGATACACGTGCCGGCAGTGTCTCTTTGACTGCGGCGCTATTCAAAGGCAAAGTCAACGTCGTCCGGCGTAGGGAAGGACATCTTCTATCGATAATTAGCTTTCTGTAAAGGGAGTTGTAATCGATCAATAATAAGCTGTTTAAGTCTATTCTGAAATTGTTCTGTAATGATTATTGTAAAAATACTACACAACAATAACAATTTATTTCTTATTTGTAATTTGAAAGCAACCTATCAAAAATCGTACCAACTTACTTTTTTTTTTTTTTATAAAAATAAGCGACGAGACGCACAGCTGATGGTAATGGATACGCCCTGTATGGGCAGGTATTGTAATGGTACAATGCAGTGCCGCTCAGGATTCTTGAAAAACCCCAAAAATTCTGAGTGGCACTAAATCTGCGCTCGTCACCTTGAGACATACGATGTTAAGTCTCATTTGCCCAGACCGAAATACAGAAATGCAAATGCTAAGTTGTAAGTAATTAGTTAAGTAATTGAACTAACAAAAATAAATTATTTTTATACAAAGCTTATCTATTCATTAATTTATTAATTGTTAAAAATGTTAAAACATTCGAATAACACAAAACTACTAGTTTTTAATGTCTTGTTTAGATTGTTGGTTAGTTATTGTAAATAAAGTATCGATAAACTAGATTTGTGGGGTATACCCTATTTACGCCTTGATTTAATTTCGCCATTTTAGTTAAGTATTTGTAATTTGTTATTCAGTTTAACGCGAGCTTTCGGAATGTGTGTCCGATGTCTGGAGTGTCCAAGCGAGTGCTTTACGCAGCCCGCGATTGTTTCAAGTTTTTGTTGAAAAAGTAAGTTTGTATTTATTAATATAACTTTCTTAAAGTTCAAGTGAAACGTCGTTTCAATCAATTTTCATTTCTTCGCTAATAATTATGTAATTGTTAAGAGCTTGTTTACGAGAAGTAACAGCCAATTCGCCGCCGTGAACTACGTTGTCGCTCCTCGGGGTCAAAGCACGTAGTCTAAACAGACTGTTTTCTTTTTTCTAATTCAATTTTGATAATTAGTTTCTTTGAAAATTTCCTTTTTATAATTTAGGGATATTAATTTAATTATTATTTTTACTATACTTCTGTGGACCAGTATGACTTGTATTTTCATTTATTTCATATATTTGCAAACAATACTGTATATAATTCTACATATTTAACCAGGTGGTGATACATAGCAATTTTGGGCACTTTCAATTAATTTTATCATCATTTATTTAGAACTAAAATTTTGGTTACCCAATAAGTGGCATACTGACTCTCACCACTGATAAAGTTTTATTGTGGCGAGGTGAAAGATTTTTAATTACTTTTTCCTTTATAATAAGCACAGTTTACATAAAACAATTTTATGTCATATTTTCACTACTAGATATTCACACTACTTACCTCATAAAAAATTTAAGAAGCATTGACTGCAATAAATTAAAAATGCATTAACCATAAACATAAATTTTCTTTTATTTAAAATAAAACTGGAGAGTAACGTAAATAAGTCTTTCTGTAATACTAAGCGCGGAACAGATTGAGTCTGCGGCCCTGTGGTGACGCCTCTGTTTTACTGAGCGACATGTTGGCTTGTATCTCTTCGAACGAGGGCAGGTGCTCCAACTTGCCTCGCGCGGCCACAGCGGGGCGCCGCCCGAGCATCGTGCGAGCCACCCTCACGATGTCTTCTGCTGTCACTTTCTCTGAAAAATTAATAATCTTCATCAAATTACTGCAGAACTACCCAAATAATAGTATTTTCTTTGAATAAGGCGAGTGTTACACGTTTAAAAAAAACACTTTTAAAGGATTAAAACGCGTGTAATTGTAACTGTTTTACATTAGATGTACCAATACCCACATAATGCCAATTTGGCTTGATTGGTATGCCCTGGTAATTTATTAAACGGCGTGCCCAGATAAGACTACTGATTTTGACTTGACTACTAAAATTTATGAACCGGTTCCGTCCGGGCGCTCTTACCAACTGAGCCAACCGTTCAAGTGACGCATTGATCGTAAATTTTGGTTACAAATTTAATTTGTTTAACCCCAGAAGTGAGGGAATTATTATTATGATTATTTTTGAGACAGATAGCACGGTTAGAAAATTGAAATAATAAATATTACCCAGTAGGCATGCTTAATTACTTTAATCGCCAGTGGTACGCTTAGTGGGTACCACCACAACGGCGTTTTTTACTGCTGTGAAGCCGTAATGAGTAAGAAATAGTGTTTCGGTCTGAAGGGCGCCATAGCTAGTGAAATTACTGGGCAAATGTGACTTAACATCTTATGTCTCAAGGTGACGAGCGCAAATGTAGTTCCGCTCAGAATATTTGGGGTTTTCAAGGATTCTGAGCGGCATTGTATTGTTATGGGCAGGGTGTATCAATTACCATCAGCTGAACGTCCTGCTTGTCTCGTCGCTTATTGGCATAAAAAATAATGGACTCTGCTGAGTGGTGGGGAAAGAGATGGAAGTTTTAAGCATCAACAAACGACAGGAAAAAACATGTGTATGTTCTCAATACAAACCTATTTCGTTGATGAAGTAAGACGGTGGTTTCCTCTTCCCTGTGGACAGCACTTGCCGGCCGACGTCTTCGAACACCACGGGCCTCGCTTCGAGATTCATCAGGAGCATTGACTGCAACTGCGTTTTAGCTCTCTGAAAAAGCAAAATGGGCGCACTGCTTTCTTAAAAAGAAATTTAAATATATATAAACTGCTATTGACGCATTTGGGAAAAGTCATGAATGTATGTTTAGTTAGTGAGAGTGACATCTAAAAATGGAAGTAGTAGAAATGTGTTCCAAGTGGTAACTGAAATATTTACCGATCTTTAACACACTTTTAACAACAATCTGTTCATTGTCCGTACATTTATGAAAAATTAATATACGTTCACAAAAATCGTCACTTTTTTGCTCTTAATAGTGATTTTCATTATGATAACATTAGAAATAAGGGATTGCTTGTAACTAATTCTAGTAGGCTTCGTAGCAATAGCTTTAAGGGTAAATGTATACACTTTTATAATAAAGTACCAGTCACTGTCCAGACATTATCTATAGATAAATAAATTTAAATGTTTTATTAAAAAATGGCTCTGTCGTAAATCCTACAACTCCACAGCTGAATATCTAAGTGATCCAACAGGCTTGGTCTAAATTATGATTATTTTATTGCAATAGTTATGACAATACAATATCGCATATTAGATTAAAAAGAGCGCAAAAAAAGTTGGGGGAGTTTCTTTCGCCGCCTCTTCTCAGAGCTCCATTTGTTTTCGAAGCGGTAGTAGTATCTAGTAGTTATTAGAAATGATATTAAAAAGAATTCTAAAGGAATCAATTTGGAGAAAATAATTGCCTTTTATGCCTTTTTAATAATTATTAATATACGTACATGTATATCTGTGATTTTAATGATATGATACGTGAATGATATTCAAATACAAATATTTTTATTCAAAATCACTTATTGTACGTCAAAAACTACCACTCATTCAAAATAGACAGCCTCAGACCTGAGAAGAACTGGCGCAAGAAACTCAGTGGGCTTTTTTCTTTTATAAAAATATGGATTACAATGTAATATCGTACAATAAACATTTATAATTAAAGAGCCTGAGGGTGTTTGCTTCATTCCCAATCTGTGGTATCATTAAGAAAATCATTTATGCTATAGTACCTAACCTTTCCCACACAAACGTTTTTAACAATTCATTTAAATTTCGTAACACATTTGTTTTGTACATTTTCTGGGATTATATTGTAGAAGCATATACGAGGGCTGCACTAAAAGTATCGGGAATGGAATATTTCCCCTGTTCCTGTCATATTAAAATCTTCTTAATTGAAAACTCCTTGGTTTTAAAAATCGAAAACCATTTATTTATTCAAAAAAAGATTCTCGGTCTTCTCACAAGGTCTTTTCAAACTTGTTTAGTCGTTGAGAAAATGGAATTGACTCGAGAAAATTCTAGAGCGATGATTTATTATGACTTTCGAAGTGGTTTAACACAAAAACAGTGTGTTGACCGGATGATTTCTGCATTTGGTGATGAAGCCCCATCCAAAACCATAATTTATCGCTGGTTTGCTGAATTTCAACGTGGACGTGTCAAGCTCAGTGATGATCCCCGTCAAGGTCGTCCAAAAACTGCAGTCACCAAAGAAAACGTTGATGCTGTGCGTAAGCTGATTGAGGAAGATCGCCATATGACATACCGCGAAATTCAGGCAACTTTAGACATTGGCATGAGTCAAATACAAATAATCTTGCATGAACAATTAGGTGTAAAAAGTTGTTTTCCCAATGGATACCGCATTTGCTCTGTGAAGAGCAAAAAGCGGCTCGCGTTACTTGGTGCGTCAGAACTCTCGAAATATTCCACGTAGGATCCTCAAATGCTGTATACAACATCGCATCAGACGAATCCTGGATATACGCGTACGAACCCAAAACAAAAAACCAGTCACGAGTTTGGGTGTTTGAAAATGAGTTAAAGCCAACAAAAATTATTCGTTCACAGAGGGTTGCAAAAAAAATAGTGGCCACGTTTGTCTCCAAAACCGGCCATGTTGCGACTATTCCTCTTGAGGGACAAAGAACGGTTAATGCAGAATGGTATGCTAGCATTTGTTTGCCACAGGTCGTTTCTGAACTCCGTAAAGAGAACTGCAACCACCGCATCATCCTCCATCACGACAATGCGAGTAATCACACCGCGCACAGAACAAAAGAGTTTTTAGAGCAAGAAAACATAGAATTATTAGACCATCCGCCGTACAGCCCCGACCTAAGCACTAATGATTTCTATACTTTCCCTAAAATAAAGAATAAATTGCGTGGTCAGAGATTTCATGACCTGAAGAAGCTGTGGACGCCTACAAAACGGGTATTTTGGAGACCCCAACTTCCGAATGGAATGGTTTCTTCAATGATTGGTTCCATCGTATGGAAAAATGTGTCAAATTTCGCGGAGAATACTTCGAAAAGCAATAAATACATTTTTAAATAGTAATGTTGTGTCACTTCCTTGATTCTCGAAATTTTCAGTGCTGCCCTCGTACATCGCCCAATAAAAGACTTACTAACTCGACTTAACCAAGTAGTAGGCATAACAAGTTTATGTTTGTACGATTATCGGTCTGTTTTAAACTTTTTTTATTTTTAGGGTGCCATACCCAAGGGGTTAAAACGGAACTCTATTACTAAGACTCTGACCGTCTGTATGTCATGAACCGTGATTACAACAAATACTAAAACCGGAATAAATGAAATATTATAGGATAAATACAACAAACGTGATTTATAGAGATGATGTTAATGCTATTTGAATAAAGATAACATGTTTATGAAAATTAATCTAATATATAAAATTCTCGTGTCCCGGTGTTTGTTACCAAACTCCTCCGAAACGGCATAAGCTTTGTATGAAATTTGTGTGCATATTGGGTAGGTCTGAGAATCGGCAAACATCTATTTTTCATACCCCTAAATGATAAGGGTGACACTCCCCTAAAAATTTGTTTTTTTTTGATTTTTTTTTTATTTTATTAAGATTCAGCCTTAAAAAATACATACAATTTCAATTATGAACCCATCTACGATTAACACCTGTTTTTGTATCGCAATATTTATATTATTCTGTTCCATCTACAGATCCGCAATAGGGTTGCAAGATGGCAATCGAATACAATAATTATTGTAGTACGATATATTTGGTAGGTCTGAGAATCGATCGTCATCTATTTTTTAAACCTTTTAAAATTTTTATTTCCCATTTTTTTTGTACTTCATATAGCAATACAACTTTTGCTGGGTGAGCTAGTTAAAATATATTTATTTTTTACAATTTTGTCAATTACCCTCAATTCCGAATCTCCAACTTTGGCGGCCATGTTGGCTAGCTCTCGCGCCACCACGAGCGTCGTGTCGAAGATGCGCGCGGGCGGCGACGCTGCGTGCACGCAGAACAGGCCGGTATCGCCGTACGCGTGGTTGTACGCTGTCGCGTTGAACATCCAGTGGTACCTACACACACATTTTATGCCATACGTTTGAAAAATCTAAATAATGATAAAAGAATGCTATCCGCGCGATTTATAACCTAGGTCCTAAAGAATCATTAAGAGAAAAATTTAAAGAAATAAACATTTTGACTGTTGCTTCTCAATACATTTTTGATAATGTTCTGTATGTTCATAAGCACATTGAGGAATTTTCTAGAAACTGTGACATTCGCAATGTTAACACGAGGAACAAACATAAAATTGTTATGCCTACTACTCGGTTGGGTCGAGTTAGTAAGTCTTTTGTTGGGCGATGTATATGCTTCTACAATATGATCCCAGAAAATGTACAAAACAAATGTGTTACGAAATTTAAAAGAATTGTTAAAAAACGTTTGTGTGGGAAAGGTTATTATAGCATAAACGATTTTCTTAATGACACCACGGACTGGGAATAAAGCGGACACCCTCAGGCTCTTTAATTATAAACTCAGGTCTGAGGCAGTCTCTTTTGAATGGGTGGTAGTTTTAGACGTTCAATAAGTGATTTTAAATCCTATTTTGAATAAAAATATTTGAATTTGAATAATAAATTTTGAAATTTAATGAATATAGTTTTTTTTAAATAACACAAAAATAATCCATATACAGTGCGTAATCGTTAAATAGTTTGGTTTCACTTTGATAATTACATATTTATTTATTTTTATTATTAATTACAATTTTTAAATGGTTTGTAACCTTTTTTTAATCTTAAAAATATTTATAATATAATTTTGTTAATTAAATCCCAGTTGAGTTTTTTTTACACAGAATGTAATTGTCAAGTGTGACCAAGAGATTATTCTGTAGCCATTACAGATATAAAAAAAAAACACACATACATTAACTTATCACTAAAATAACTTCAGTAACTTTTTTTTTAAATCCAATGTGGAGTATACAAAATTTTGATATTAAACCATTCCATGCTTTTAGTATGAGATTGGTGGTAGTACTCAACTGGGATTTTATAAACTTAAGTTAATTACCAATGAAGTAAATAAATTAATAAAAATTATCAATTCAAATTCAAATATTATTATTCAAAATAGGATTTAAAATCACTTATTGAACGTCAAAAACTACCAACCATTCAAAAGAGACTGCCTCAGACCTGAGAAGAATGGGCGCAAGAAACTCGGCGGGCTTTTTTTTTAATATAAAATATGGATTACAATGTGATATCGTACAATAAAAATTTATAATTAAAGAGCCTGAGGGTGTTAATCGTTTATGCTATAGTAACCTTTCCCACACAAACGTTTTTTAACAATTCTTTTAAATGTCGTAACACATTTGTTTTATGAAATGTGAATGTGAAACGAAACATATATTAATATATGTATTAAGCTGGCGTCTGCAAACTACTTGGTCAATATATTCAAGTGGCCACTTGCAAATGTATATTGTACTATGTACCTGTTGAGTACATTTGTGTACAGCCGTGTGTACATTCCTTTACCAGGCCCACCAGCAGAGAATGACCCTCCACCACCCATCATCATATTGAGCACACAAGTGGGAACAAAATCTGGATCACTGTGTGAACAACCTGGAAATGAGGCAATTAATTATCTGTTCATGTTTGTAACATGTTTGCATCATATAATATAAACACATTCCATAAATTTTTTTTTCTTTATCAAATATTTGCTTAAACCTATAATATGTGTGTGTTTAAATTATATCTTACTCTCAATTCCTATGACCACATG
Source organism: Leptidea sinapis (assembly GCF_905404315.1). Classification (NCBI taxonomy): domain Eukaryota; kingdom Metazoa; phylum Arthropoda; class Insecta; order Lepidoptera; family Pieridae; genus Leptidea; species Leptidea sinapis. The sequence continues at coordinate 11,738,072 of NC_066272.1, forward strand.
AGACAACTCGGGTAGATCAGAACCTGGGTACAGTGGAATCTCACATTCTTCCTGCAATTCAAATTAATTTATATAATAGCTAATACATGAAATATGAATGCCACAAACATCAAATTAGGATATCATCCCCACCATTTGGAAGTGTGGCGGCCCTCCACAGTGCGCTTTTCAAGGAGCTTTCTTCCATGTACTAGAAAGCTGTGGAATGAGCTTCGTTGTGTGGTGTTTCCGGGACGATATGACAAGGGCACCTTCAAAAAAAGCTCGACACCGTTCCTTAAAGGCCAGCGACGCTCCTGTGATTCCTCTGGTGTAGCAAGAGAATGTGGGCAGCAGTGATCACTTAATGGCGGCGACATGGGACGGGTCGTCCCCTTCCCTAAAATATGGTTGAGGGAGGCGATGGCTGGCTCATGCGTCATGCTCGTGAATGGGCGCTGTTTGTGGTGGCAGGATGATCCTGTTGCCGGAGACTCGGTTTCAGATTCTTAAAAGTTATTGTGTGTATATATATGTATGGATATATACATATTTATTTATAATCGCTTATAAAATGCTCACAGAATACCTTTATTTATTTATGCTGTATGTGGATGATGCAGTTACTGTACTCAATAACTTTTATATTAATTTACATTTACTTTTTTGACTTACTCGTGTAAGACATTGACTATTTGACATTTGAGTGTGTCTGTTGCATCATTTTACATATTATTTTGTAATTTGAAATTATTTGTAAATCGATGTACTTAAATGTAAATCTTGATATAAAAGAGTGGCAATGAGTTTTTTGCTACTTCTTCTCATTAGCTCAACCCTTTACGAAGTAGCGGTAGATTCAATAAGAAAAATATTTTATTTTTTTTGACATTCATAAGTGTCATTTCCGTTACCTTCCGAATAAACTGATTTTGATTTGATTTGATTTAATACCAGGTGACCCGTACGCTCATTTGACCTCCTATTTCCATACAAAAAACAAATTGAGAACAATAAATACCTGTTCAATGCCACCAGTGTACTGCGCGAGAGATTTGTCTACTTGAGGTTTAAATGCATCATTCTCTGAATGCCATGTTGGTTTCATATCAACGAAGTATTTTTGTACATACTCTACAAATGGCTTGTGATCGACCTGAAATTTGAAACTACATTTATTTATATTGTGTGTATGTAGTTAATGGCAACATAATGGGAAATATTATTTCAAATTACTTTAATCTTACCGTGCTTGTTATTGATTTCAAAGATACAAATTTATAAAAGTGGTGGTCACTACATAGTAACAAATAACTAAAAACAGTCTATATTTTTTTTTTATTTATCTTATGACAAAAACATATATGAATCAAACTCACCCCAACTGCGGCAATCACCATTCTATCCGGTGTATAGTGATTTTTTAAATAATTCAAGATAACTCCACGATCTATTTTGTTTACATTTTCCTTTGGGCATATCTTTGGTAAACCAAGAGTGTTACCTCTATATGCTGCCTGCAAGGTAATCAAGGGATTAATAACACCATAGATTTACTGAAAGCCATACTAGGGCAAGCCCATTGCTATATAATGGGCATAATTTCTAACTCCAACTTGCTTCTTGCTACTACACCAAATTCCACCTTTGCATGAAATGGAAATCATTCTAAGATGAAACTTGGATATATTTCTCATCATCTGGATGTGTGAGAAGAACAAGCAAGAAATCTGTAGGAAGAGGAACACCCTCTACAATGTGGTTTACAAGAAGCTTTGTGCCACATTCACAAACTGTGGAATTAACTTTCTTGCAGACTTGTTTCCAGGATGATGTGATATGTACCTTCAAAAAACTTGTAGACTTTTCTAAAAGGCCCGCAACACTCCTCTGGGGGTTGCAGAAGAATGTGAGTGGTGGTGAACACCTATTATTAGGTAACCAGTATGTTCTTTTGTGGAGGACAAAACATAAAAATCTTCCATAAAAAACTTTTAATTTTTTGCCACATCACACAACCAGCAGGCATCAAACCCTTGACCTCAGTTTTTTTTTATATATTTATTAATAAAAAACAAATTTTACATTGCGGTTTCAAAGCAATAACTGCACTGAGGTTTTTACAATTGCTAAATTAAGACTACACCAACAGAGTTAAATTAATTAAAGAAAAATTAGTTCACAATTGTTAGAAACTTAGCTATACATTATAATTTTAAAATAAAAGTAAAAGTACTTGATACAATTAATAGTTAAGCACGATAAGTTGATCGGTGGTCAGTCAAGTTACAGCAGGTTGCCCTTATACTTTGCTACTGAGACAGTATAAAAGGGTGATAAAAGGCATTTATTTTCTCAAAATTGATTTCTTTAGAATTCTTTTTGTATTTTTTTATTTTTATTTTGTCATTTCTTATACTGCTAGATACTACTACCGCTTCGGAAACAAATAGCGCTCTGAGAGAGAAGAAGCGGCGCAAGAAACTATCCCAGCATTCTTTTTTTTTGCGCTCTTTTCAATAAAAATATACAATATTGTACAGTCATTTCTATCGCTATAAAATAATCACAATCTAGTCCCAGGCTGTCCGATCATTTAGATGTGGAGTAATAGGATTTACGACAGAGCCATTTTTTTATAAAACATTTAAATTTATTTATAGATAATGCCTGAACAGTGGCTGGGACTTTATTGTAGAAGTGTATACATTTACCCTTAAAGCTATTATTTACCCTTAAAGCTATTATGTATCTTATGAAGCCTACTAGAATTAGTTACAAGTAATTCCTTATTTCTAGTGTTATAATAATGAAAATCACTATTAAGAGCAAAAAGGTGACGATTTTTGTGAACATATATTAAATTTTCATAAATGTACTGACAATGAACAGTCATAATATTTATTTCTTTAAATTTTTCTTTGAGAGACTGTCTATAACCAAGCTGATGTATAGCACGAACAGCTCTCTTTTGCAGTGCAAACACTATATCAATGTCAGCAGCATGACCCCATAGTAATATACCGTACGTCATGATGCTGTGAAAATAACTAAAGTACACTAATCTAGCGGTCGCAACATTAGTGTACTCTCTAATCTTTCTAACTGCATATGCCGCAGAGCTGAGTCTATCTGCTAGATGGGTAATATGTGGACCCCACTGAATCTTTTTATCTAATGTGATACCCAAGAAGACCGTAGTGTCCACAAGTTCCAATCTCTGGTCATTTATAAGTATGTTGGTTTGTACCTCCGCTGTGTTTGGTGTAATGAACCGTAAAACCAATAATTCAAAAAATGTAATAAAGAGTACAATAAAATTGTCTGAGTTGATAGATTACCAAATGTATCATGTCCATAAGAATTGTTTCTTGTTCTGGTCTCATTGCAAGTGTTTCTAGTTCAAAGGCCACAGCTTGTCTCGCAGCCTCAATCTCTTCCATTGACAATTGAGGTCGTAGAGTTACTTCAGCTAACACCTATGACAAATATTGGTTAATAACAAATAATGCAATTAAATGGGAAGTACTCATCTAAATATATACTTCCATAAATATTAATAACTTTAGACTATTCAAATGTTGTGATTTTGTTCAAGTGTAAATTCCAATAAGTTTTGTCTTCAATCAATTTGACATGTGTTTTGTCTCTACATGAGGAATCCTCAGGAGATGTTGACTCACCAAATTCTGGCACTGAGACCAACTTTAGAGCAAGGAAAATTACAACAACAAGATTGTGTGGTGGTGGTTATCTACACACCATTGTGTTACAATTAAATTTCTTCTTAAAATACTTAATTTTGTTTTTAAACCTCAAACTGATTTAATACTGACTAAAAGCTTTCCTAAGGTACCTGTGTAATAGCTTCTAAGCCTCTGGAATCAGCACTCGTAGCATACACTGTAGTGTCACGAGATCCTTGGCAGTCGCAAATACCGCCATGTCTTTCCAACTCACGGAGCATTACATCTCGAGTGGGAAATTTGTGTGTTGCCTGAAATTTTAATTTGAAATTTGCTAGTTAACATTTAAAACTATTCTACTATATAAATTTGTAAACTCTGTCTGTAATAACATTTTTACTGTGAAATTTGTGATAAATAAATGTTTTACAACTGATTTTTCAATTCTACTAATTTTGAAATATTTTCTGTCTGCATGTCATTCTATAACTTTAAAATGGGTTGTAGGGTCTTGATGAAAATTGCTGTGTAGTTGCTGTGGATAGGCTATTAAAATTTGTAAAGCAGTCAAGGAAAATAAAAACAGAATTCCAACACAAAACTGCACTACGAACAGAATTTACAATTATAACTTTTAATTTTCAAATATATACTCTCGGAATTATTTAACGACACTTTAACACTGTATGGTAAATATGCACAATCAACAAAGACATAAACAATGATATTTATGGCACTGTTAGTCTATTAATAAAACTGTGATAGATCACAAAATTTGTTATTTTTGTTTAATCCTATGGATATTCATAATATTGTCAGCAAATCTGATATAAACAGACTCAATCTATGATCTTAAGCAGATTTGATTAGTTTCATAATGAGGGTTAAATTTATTTAAAACATTTACAAATGTAACTTACACCAAAACTTAATTTTTCAAGAAAGTGACAAATTCCACTTGGGTAAGCAACTTCATATCTTGGTCCTGAGTCTATAACAACTGAAATAAAACAGATAGCATGAATAAGGAACTGTACTTTTGTAGAACTAAAAAAAGTCAATGCCCCATCATTAATACAGTTGCTTTATTTAAAGAAATATGATTTATATTATTATTCTGTGAATGTTTCATTTATTACCTCCTGCAGTACAAAACTGTCCAAATTTTTTTTCTGATGCAACTCTTAGGCCATTGCTAAGAGTAGTTACTTCAGTGGTTGCATCTTCTGATTTTGGTTTTGAATATATTACTGGAGGGAGATTTGGTATTGGTTCCGACAGTGGAGGAAGAGGAGTCACACTTCCTTTAGGAATAGGATTATCACTTTGACTAAAGTTTCTTATTCCAAGTCTCATTCCATTAGAGCTGAAGAATACGATAAAATCATAAACATAAATGCTCAAGCTTATTAAAAATGTAAAGAATGAAAAAGTAAAGGCTATATCCACAGAATTACCTATTTTTCATTGAACACAACCGAGAAAACAGAACCCTCACATCAGTGAAATGTGACATTTTTAGGACTTCCTCCGTATCAATTCAACAGCAAATGTACAGTTATTGTAAAAGATATTTAATTTTATGTATTTCACGATAACTTATCAAAACTGTAAGTCGTGTTTAAACTTTATTCATTTTCTTCATTCTTCATACGGCAATCGGCATAATCATAACCCGTACACCGTAGGCCATATTTGACACTGACATTTGACTTTATTGGAAATGTTTGAAAACGTCTATTTGCCATAAATTCCTATACTCTATCGGTTGAAAAAATAATAATGATAATTAATATTAAATTTTTTCTCATTTATATAAAATTTAATATTAATCATTATTTATTAAATTGCGACTTTGACATACTCAATATTATTATCCAGAATACAATGTTACCAAACCACAAGAGATCTCATGTAGCAAATATGGATGCTATGTAGGAACTTCTATTCAATTCATTAAAAAAACAGAGTAGAGAAGTTAGGTATGTACCTGATTAAAGATGAATGAATCTTATAAAAAACGGAGATAACCGAAATATACGTTTTAAAATCAAACTGTTCGCTTTCAAACTTAGCCGAATTATACTTCGCCACCCTATTGTAATATGTCAAATGACACTGCACGTTTCATACTTAAGTTAATTTAAGTTTTTACTTAGGCAGTCCCGTCTCTTATAACGCAGTATTTACAACCTCTTTGGCTGTGCCCGCTAGTTCGTCAGCGTGGACTTCGATAACTTACCTCGAGATTTTAATTACACTTAATTAAATACGAGTTATTATCACCGTCGCCCTCAAATCTTGTTACATATTATGGCTGTATCAACCTGATTGTAAGTTATCACTGTCGCCCGCAGACTTGCAGCACTCTGTGGCCTGTGCCTATCTGATGATAAGTAATCACCGTTGTCGCCCGTAGACTTGCTTGTTCCTTGTTTTGCCTGTTCCAACCTGATGGTAAGAAATCACAATCGCCCGGGGACTGTTGTACATCTAGTGCCTGTTCCTACCTCATACCTGAGAGTAAGTAATCACTCTCGCCCGGAGACGTTTGTGTGTTGGGGGGAATCTAAAAAATCGGGATTTCTAACATATTGTGAGGGGTAGAAGTGTGGGTGAACATAATATAACAAATTGTTTAGATTTGCAAGAGCAAAATCTCAATATTAGGATTGAGCAGGTCAATCAACTGTAAAGTAGATCCTGTAGATCTACAGGATTAGTAGATGAACCAGTGGGAGGCGCTCCTTTCCACAGGATGCCGGCACCTCATATTGGGTACCACAACAGCCGTGAAGCAGTAATGTGTAAGCATTATTGTGTTTCGGTGTGAAGGGGGCCGAAACTAGAGAAATTACTGGGCAAATGAGACTTGACATCTTATGTCTCAAGGTAACGAGCGCAATTATTATAGTGCCCCTCAGAATTTTTAGGTTTTTTCATGAATCCTGAGCGGCACTGTGTTGTAATTGACAGGGCGCATCCCCGTCCCTTACTGACATTAAAAAAAGAATAAGTTTTTTTATAAACAAACAATAATTGAAAATCGTAAAAAAAATTACGTCACGATTTTTTTTCTTTTTTCGAACTCATTTTCTCGACATTTTTTTTTAAAGATTGAATTCGTTAGTAAATTTAATCATAATATCATTAAAATAATAGGTCTAGTAAAATATTTTTTTAGTCACATAAAGTAAGTGTCAATATTTACCCAGAAACAATGACATTGTTTATCATAATAATTAAAGGAAACCTTCATGTTTAGTTAACTTAAAAAACTTAAATAAAAGTTAAAATAATATATAGCTGCCTAGCAATACACAATTGGGAAGAAGTTCAAGTCTCAAGGTTTTCAGTGACAATGGAGCAATTATAACAATTATCATAAAATATTATGATAATTTTCATATAATAACATGATAATTATCATATAGTACAATGACCTTTTAATTGTGGTCTGTTTAAAAAAATATTAAAAGCCTGATCATGAACCAGATGTAAAATATAATTCTTATAATAATATTGCACTTAACAGTAAATATAACAATGTAATGTAAGAATATTTTAGAAAATTATGCATCTTGATAAATATTTATTTTATCTTATATCCCACAATCCGTAAGCTAATATAAAATTGTATCATCTCTATTTTATACGACTATGTACTTGCAGAAATCTCTAACATCTTTTTAATAGAAGTTACTTTTTCTCTAGGTTTTCCCTGTTTTGCTCCCTGAGTCACTTCATATTGGTCTATTTTTTCCCACCCCTGCCAATCAACAAATTGCTTGCCAGAAGACTTCAACATACTTTGGATTCCATCTTTTACTTGAGTACAATTAGAATTTTGCAAATCACTGCAGATATTTTTGGCAACTTGAAATGCATTTCCCATTGTGTTTACAATAACACCAACAGGACTTGTACTTAACCATCCAGCTACATAAAGTTTTCCCAGATCACCATCTTCATCATTAAGCACTCTGCCATTGTCATTTATAACACTTCCATTAGGGTTGAGTTTTAATGTTTTGTCAGCTTGGACACTTTTATAGCCAATACTTCGGAAAACTAAATCACAGCTCAATATTTCTTTTTGTGATGTAGCAACACATTTCTGGTTTTCCAATTTATCACCTTCTAACGTGTTACAAGTGAGTTCAATTCCACTAACATGGCCATTATCATTTACTAAAAATTTGTTTGGACTTCTGAAAAATATAGGAAAAAAGGATTTTGTGTGTGTCATATTTTGTTGGTTTTCATTCTGTTCATTTAATGACTTCAACATAAGTTCAGTTAATCTTTTTCTAGGTCGAGGCAAACTACTTATAATGTCTGCAATCCCAATAAAATCATTTCCCCTCCATATTGTTCTGCACCCATTAAGTTTAAGTTGTTCCCTCAGTTCTTTGATAGTAAATGCTACTTGTAGCGGCCCTCTTCTTCCTATTAAATATAGTTCCTTAATATTTGATTGTGATATTGCTTGTAAGGCATTCTCTGTAATGTCAGTCTTTTTCAATAAATCTATTGGAGAGAGGAGAATTCTTGCAATATCTAGAGCTACATTTCCTTGACCAATTATTGCTGCTGTTTCACCAGATAAGTCAACCTATAGGAAAAGATGATAGTAGTTTGAAAATGTGCTCATAAAGTTTTTAATATAATACAAATTAACTAAATTAAAATTGAATGTATAGTCATAAATTATTTTAAAGACATGTTCTATCATGAATCATTTCCAATTCTTAAGGAGGTGGTGACTAATATTGCTTAGAAAACTGTATAATTATGTAGAATTAGGATACCACTAACCAATCTCTTGCAAGACAAGAGAAATAATATGTTGCACTAATGGTGGAGACTACACACCTCTAGATCTTTATGTTGAGGATGTCCATTATACCAGCCCACAAAGTTTCGAGCTGCAATAACATTTGCTGCACATTCATTTTCAATCCCTAAATGACGATCCTCTTCAGCTCCATATGTCTGAAATGTAATATATATTATTCTTAAATCATAGACACAAGGACTTTCGTATATATACTTTCAATTTTATTAAGCTAGGTACTTTTACATCTATGAAGTCCAATTCACCAACTACAAAATGCTGAGCATTTACTGGCCAGTTTACTTTTTGATCAAATTAGATGATAAACTAGTATCCATCATAGGACCATGACCATTAGGGACAGCTATTTATTTATAAGCTATGACAATTTGGCGACCCATATAGCCCAGTGGTTAGTGACCTAGCCAGCAGAGCTAGAAGTCCTGGGTTTGAATCCCGGTAGGTGTAAAGGTGGTGGCAAACATATAATATGATTAATATGGATGTTTATAATTAATGTATGTTTAAGTAAGGATACTCTATTAAATATATCATTATCTAGTGCCAATAGTACAGGCTATGCCTAGTTTGGGGCAAGATGGTTTGTGTAAATGTGTGTCAATTTTATTATTATTAAATAAGAGGTGATTTTCGTAATATGAATTTCCAATAAATTAATTACATGAAGATCATAGGTATTGAACCTCAACAGTGATTCTCCACAATACTATTTTCTGTGAGGTAGCTAATACAATATTAGCTTACTTACTTACAAGCAATACAGCGTCATAATGTTGCCTTAGTGTTATTAAATCTATGTCTTTCCCTAGTGCTATGTTGCCAATAAAGTTTATACTTTTGTTATTGGCTAACTTGGAAAATTGATTTATAACATTTTTTACTTCTGGATGATCTGGTGCTACTCCATATCTAAAATAAAATATAGTACTCATACCAAGTAATACAAGTATGTATAAAGAAAATACATTTAATGAAATACAGAACAATAAATTATGTTAATAATGGCTATTACCGCACAAGCCCAAACGGTACAGGTAACTTTTCAATAATATCAATCTGGACAGATTGAAGATGTTTCACTAAATGCATAGCAGCATAAAATCCTGCTGGACCGGCACCAACTACACAAACTCGTGGTAACCATTTTGATGTAGTATAACACCTAAACGTTACTACACGTTTAAAAATGTTCGTTTTTAGCATATTAATTCACTGTCTCAAAAAACTTTATTGTTATTAGATATTTTATAAGTATTCAAACAACACAAATTTTAAACATATTTTTTTCTGAATACACTTAGTCAAACTAATACACAGATGACGGAACACTAATATTCTAACTGAACTGATATCACAAACAGCTGTTGTTTATAAAAACATGATGAACAAATTACAAAACAGCTGTAAAAATATTGTAAAATACTATCAAAACGATAAACAACTAAGGCTGAGATAGAACGGGACAAATAATCTAAAGATCTTGCATCTCTATCGCGTAACCCATTTATTTGTTTGGCCCAATGTCAACTTTTGGGACAAAAAGACAAAGATCTGTCGTGTCATCGAGCTTTTGCGAATAGTATTTTTGTGATTTTATTATTTTGAAAAATGACATTCTATACATCTAAACAATGCACCTCATACAAAATCAAAGCCAAAATATAAATGACATCATAATAACCTTCGACTGCTTTGTCTATACATATCTGTGTTTACTCCAATATTTTTTAATTGTATTGGTCAATAGGAAGCAATGTAAACACTATTTCAGTTTCAGCTGCGTATTTTGAATTTAGAACCCAATTTGGACAGTGACATCAGTGGAGTAGTAGTTACGTATTTTTTAAGCCCAGACGAAAAAGTGGGTTGTTATAAGTTTTACATTCGTCAGTCAGTCCCTATTTTCCGATCAAGCTCTGTTCAGTTGGAGGTTTTTTATGTGTTTAATAAAAAATCACACTCTTATTATAAAGGGGAAAGTTTGTATGTTTATTAATGGCTTGTGTTTATATTTGTTACTTCTTTGCGTTCTAAAGGGATTTGGATTTAATAAGTTAAGGTAACCCTTAATGAGAGAAACTAATACTCCAATATAAATTTTTATTTACATAAAATAATAAGTGAAACTGGTTATTTAAATGTTAATTACCTTGAATTAAATAAAAGTATTGTAGACTAAGATATCTTTTCCAAGGTATCTTTTTGGTATATGTAGTGTAAGTAGACATCAACATATATTTGTATGACAGCTTTTGCCAAATAAATTTTAAATGTGGTTAAATTCAAAAAACTTATATCAAAATATGTGAAAATTAATATCCTTATTTGCTACTAACTGGCGCCAATTCTCTTTCATTATCTCGCGTACGGGAAAGCTGAAGAATATTAGCTTTTACATATTTGTGATGTAAATAACAATAATCATTAGGTAAAGATACTTCCGTGATAACGTGTAAATAGCACAAATATATATATATATATATATGTTCACGTATTGTAAGCCGTTCACATATAAATATTTTGTGTAAAATACAATATTGATACACTATAAATAATATATACATATAATACTAATCATTCTTCACTAGGCCTTTAAAAAAAATTAACAAAAAAACAACCGAATCCAAAAATAACAATAATCGTTACTATAATTAGATTTACTAATGAGATTGTAAAAAATACGTGATTATTTTCATACTTTTTAGTGCATATTATACCTATTGTGTTGGAATAGTATTTTTGAGTCCATTGTTTTTTTGTTAATTTTTGTTTTTAGATTTTTTGTGAATCTGAACTACACTAACTAATAATTGGTCTAAATTTGTGTAGATATACAAAATTTTGCAATGCAGCAATGAACGTAAGCGCATTGCAGTTTTATTACAGACAGTTAGAAATTCTGCCACAGATCGCACCCTTACTGTAAGCCGTTAAGGAGTTCGATTGGTCATCATCATATTCGACTACGACCATTACTTGACCATAACGTCGCTACGGTAGGTGACTCAAATATCCAGATAGCATAAAAAGATTCGGCCTAGTATCGTTAATTTGCTCCTTAGAATTGAAGACTTCCGTTACTTTGTTATGGATTCCATAGACAGAACCAAACCAAACTATCACCAATCTACTTTTGAAGTATATCCTTTCCAATAAAAAAAGAATTATCGAAATCGGCTGGAGCGATATTGAGTTATCCGTAAATTTGTTGCGCACAAACTTATGGCAAAGTTTAAGACTTTTATGGTTTTCTCATGGTTGCCATTGTCAGATCTGGACCAAATTGCTATGGGGCTCACGGGAAGCACCAGCTTTCAATAAAAGAAGAATTATCAAAATCGGTTCACCCAGTCGAAAGTTCTGAGGTAACAAACATAAAAAAAACATACCGACGAATTGAGAACCCCTTCTTTTTTTAAAGTGGGTTAAAAATAATTATCAAAATCGGTTCACCTAGTCGAAAGTTCTGAAGTAACAAACATAAAAACCATACCAACGAATTGAGAACCTCCTCGTTTTTTGAAGTCGATTAAAAAAGCGACTCCATTATTTTCATTTATAACTGTGTCCTTTCATCCGTCCCATTCTGACAAGCAGATCTTGTCTGGGAATTGTCAATAATTGCACCATATTTGATATAAAAATATTCATTTTATTAAATAATTTACGCTTTTTGCATATCAGTCTCATATAAATAAAATAACCTTACCGATGATAAGTCGCACCATCTGTTTTTGAGTCGTTAATGTATTATTTAAGCTCTTTTTATAGCACACTTAGGCTTGTTGATTGACACACAGTTGACGACGACACGACACGATCTTTTGACGACAAACTTTTGCCGTTCCACTATCAGACTGCAAATGATATGTCCCTATGTACAGAATGTCATTGGTTTTGAAACATATTTGGTGTGAGATACGGATGCCTTATAGCTTATAAAAGTTAAGGCCATGGTTGGGTGTTGTGTGTCTGGTTGTAAAAAAACCGTAGTGAATGTAAAAATCCACGAGGTAACTTCGACACCTAAGTATTGCTTTTCATCTAACGGTTTCAATATAATTTGTAGTAAGCAAGTATCAAATAAATTTTATATGAAAATATTATATTCTTTCCAAAAGTATTGATTTTTGATCCAAAGTGACCCATTTTTAGTAAATTTTGCATGTTTATTTGTTTCCCATAAATCTGTTCGTCCCGTTGCTTCAATGCATTTTTAAATTAATTTTTTTTTTTTGAATCTTTAATAGAGCATTTAAAGCATGGGTGTAGATAAATATTTTTATGTCAACTGGTTCATTGTTTTGGGTTTTATGTGTCTATTTTTGTTGTTTACTGCTTTTACAGTATCTGCACACTTCGATTGTAAATTTTTATAATTTTGCGGCAAACAACGTTATCTCAGTGACGCGTGACGGACACAATTTTATTCGACACGCTCACACTTCACTGCTTTTAGTCTATATAATTTATCTAAAATTTTCCTAAAGATGTCGAGTGTTTTTGTATAACCTTTTATTTATTTCTTCGACTTAAAAATAATAATAAAAATTGATAAAAGTTAATCTATAAAAACAATTACCAAAAGAATATTTGTAGGTTCTCCCATAAAACGGTCATTTTAGAAATATGTGTATATCGTCCCCGCCCTAACATGATGTTGCCAGTAAACAATTGAAATGTAATAAAGTTATGGCAGCATTGTAAAAAACTTCCTTTTCGCTCGTGTACTTTTGACAACACGAGGTTATCATTTTAGAATTCTTTTCTAAAAGTAAGTAAAGTTAAATTCTAGCTGTACATCATACATGTGACACAAGTGTTTTAAATAAATAAAGGTAATAATCATTTATTTTTGTAGGATTAAATAATGGCCGAGGAAAACTGGAATGATGATGGCATGGAGTCAGGCGGCGTGGCCATTGATAACCAGCCACTGCCCCCAGCTGCAGATATCCCTGAAATCAAATTGTTCGGAAGATGGAGTTGTTACGATGTTCAAGTGTCGGATATGTCTTTGCAGGATTATATATCCGTGAAGGAAAAATACGCAAAGTACCTACCCCATTCAGCTGGTAGGTATGCTCACAAGCGATTCCGTAAGGCTCAGTGCCCAATCGTTGAACGATTGACTAATTCATTGATGATGCATGGACGTAACAATGGCAAAAAGTTAATGGCAGTGCGTATTGTGAAGCACGCATTTGAAATTATCCATTTGTTAACTGGTGAAAACCCTCTTCAAGTCCTGGTTACTGCTATTATCAATTCTGGACCTCGTGAAGATTCTACTAGAATTGGTCGTGCTGGTACGGTCCGTCGTCAGGCTGTGGATGTGTCACCATTAAGAAGAGTCAACCAAGCCATTTGGTTACTTTGCACAGGTGCTCGTGAAGCAGCCTTCAGAAATATTAAGACCATTGCAGAGTGTGTTGCTGATGAACTCATCAATGCAGCAAAAGGTTCATCAAACTCTTATGCAATTAAGAAGAAAGATGAGTTAGAGCGAGTCGCTAAATCTAACCGTTAAGTTTTTATAAGCAGGGGACTAAATAAACAAAAAATACTTACTTTTTGTTTTATTTACTCTTCCAAATATTATATCTTTGTTGTGGTGTTTCACAAGTGCAAAAGAAAATGCAGTATAGATAATTAAAATATTGAAAATACAGGATATGTATTATGTATTTTTGTATTTGCTATTTCTTGTTATGGTTTTCTTCATAACAAATTATAAATATTTACAAAACTTATGGCCCTGTTGCCCTTAGAGTTAAAATCACTTCATCTATGTCAAGAAAATATCACATGTATTCTTTTACATTTACCACCTTTCTGGAAATTGTTGAGCTTTATCAAAAAGAAGTGGCAAGAAGCTCATTGTTACTCTTTTAATCAACTTTTACAATTGTTTTTAATTACAATATATTTTAAAGTGATGCAAAAAATACTCAATGCCTTACACGAGCAAGTCATACAAATAAATATAAACTTTTCTTAATCTGTACAGTACAAGTTGAAAAGACTAAACTGTATGTATCCATAATATCATATTCTCAAAACTGTTCAACGACTGACATTCCATAGCACACTGGAATGAATGATGAAAACAGCAATATAGAGGAATGCCACACAAGGATTGTGAGGATGGAAGGATAGCATGTTTGGAATTTGGCGGTGAAATCGGGTCAAATATTTTTTTAGAACACCAAGAAGGAAGTCTGTGGAAGACAATGAATCATTTTATATTGATATGTAAATAATATTGCTTATATGTTTGGTGTGTGGGTTTTCCTTGCAGATACTGCTGCATATTTTGATAAGTGACATTGTATCACCGTTTCAAAGACAGAAACTACATCTGGGTAGCTCATTGACTCATTTGTTATATAGATATTTGTTTTATCTGCATTGTTGTTATTACAACTATATTTCACCTCTGAACAAAGGCCCCCTCAAAGATTGCCATGACAATTGGTCCTGAGCTGCCCTCATCCAACCTACTCTGGCGATTTTGACCGGATCGTCAGTCTATCTTGTAGGGGGCTTACCAACACTGTCATGAGGTATGTGGTTGCGACTTGAGGAGTTTAGTGCCACAACAGCCATCTGTCCGTTGAACTATGTGCCCTGCCCACTGCCACTTCAGTTTCAGAACCATGTTCTTATCAATCTGAGTATTTTTAACAAAGCCCTTGAAAGTGTCTTTGGCTCTTGAAACTCGCACCGTGCTATTGGTTCACATCAACAACCTATAGAATTATTTGAAGTCCAATAGATATTTTTTTTTTTTTTTTTTGTAGACTACTTAGTGATGTATTCGGGTGTCAATGTCTTGTAGAGTGCTACCACCAGCAAGGACACCTCTTGTGTTGTGTAGTTTCATTATGACATGCCTTTTCAGGTGGTCCCAGTAATTTTGGCATGTCCATTAGATTGATTGTTCATTTGGGTGACAACACTATTCCAAGAGTTGGAGAATTCATTGAATTGAATAAGAAACTATCATAAGAGATATGTAATACAAAAATCAAACAAACATATAAATATATGTGTGAAATGGTGCTAATGAAAGCAAAGCTAATGTGGGTGGTAAAATGGTACTGTAATCACTGCAACCAATGTAAGACATATTGGTAGACAAGTAGTCTCTAAGAGAAAAACTGTTACCAAAATGGTAAACGACACAAAGTACCTAGTGATTTTGCATATCCACAACTAAAATTCTAGGAGGCTGCATAAAATACAAAATACTTTTTAATTTAAGGGCAAATGTACATTACTTTTGTGCGGCCAGAGCATTAATTTGTTTTTATCACAGTTGTGGTGGTGATTGACCTCAAAAACAATTATATAGGGACCAATTTGAAAAATGGAAGTTGGTCACAGTTCCTAAGTATTTGGCTTTCTTGGAGAAACTGCACCTTTTATTGAAATTCAAAGGTTGCCAAAGTTTTTTGATTTTCGTGAATAAAAAATACTAAAGTTCTATTTCAAGCCAATCAACTTAGTCCAATTTTAGACCATCAATAATAATACGAAAAATTGGACATTGTGTCCACCTTCTTCTCGCTACCATTGTGACAACCTCATTCATCATATTCTCTGATAAGTGACTTTTGTTGAGGTGATAAGACATCTTGTGGGTATTCTCCGTTTAGTTTTGACCTTTCTGAGTGTTCATCAGGGCTGTGGATGCTGTTCTGTTTTGTAACATGTTTTTACCCTCTTTTTCAATGGTTCTTTCAAATAGTGTGAATTTGAATTAGTTAATAGTGTCATTTCAAGTTTAGAGTGATAGTTTTAGTATTAGTGTTATTAAATAACATTTATTTTATACCTAGTCTTGACATAAATACTGAAACAATGAAAAAAAATTCTATTGCAAATAACATTTAGTAGTCTTGCAGTGTGTTAGTTTAATACATAAATATACAACAATTTAAAATATAAAAAAGCTTATTCGAAGTGGTCTCCATTGGCTGCAATACAGTCCTTAAAACATTTAGGCCAGCTATCAATAGAAGCACGCACTCTTTCCATGGGAAAACTCTTCACTGCCAATTGTACGGATTGTTTTAGGGACTCCAAATTATCATGGCATTTTAAGCATACCGTACTTTCTAAAACTGATCATAAATCATAATCCAGCGGATTAAGATCGGGACTAGACGACGGCCAGTCTTCAGCTCTGATGAAGTGCGTTTCCAACCAAGACTGCGTAAGCCGAGCTTTATGACCCGGCGGCGAGTCTTGCTGGGAGGACCATTATTGGTCATTGAACACGGTGTTGTTAAGGGGCTTCACAACCTTCTCAAGAATAGTATCTTGATACACTTGCGCCGATGTCTTGGTAACTTTTTCACTAAAGTATGGCTCATGGTTTAGAACTATTCATTGCCCATTTTACTTGGTCGAGAGAGAAAAGTTAGTGTTGGGCTGTTTTTTGTAGTTGAACTGATTGACCTCGTATAAGTATTCTCTTGGGAAACTACTGGGAAGGTATTTTTCTTGGAAAGATTACTTTCAGACATCAGAAGGCTCGATAAGCATCGGCGGTGGTAACTCAAGAGGATACTACTTACGTAATAATTTAAAAATGTGACACTATGCCTTGCTTTATTAGTCAAAGAGATTAAAGACCATGAAATAATAGTTTATACAAATAGTTTATTTTGTTTCAGAAAAACATAACATTCTTAGTATAATAATGTTATAAAGAGGTAAAGTTTGTGAGGTTGTAGGGGATCTCTGGATCTACAGAACCGATCTTGAAAATTCTATTACCTCTAGGCAACCACGCGTTTATCTGTCACTGTCATAGGGTAGGTATATAATAACCCGAAAAAGGAAGAGACTTTCGTGGTGGTACGCTGCCTTATCGATGAGACATAATATGATTATACGTCTAGATAGACTCAAAAGCTATAAACGCGTCGAAAAAATAGCGGCTAACAGTTTGCCTCACATGCACACTAAAGAAATAAACCAAGATGTAAAAATTATCTGTAAGTGTTTTGTATAATACATCCATGTGGCAGCATTGGAACACCACCTACTATGAGGTAATACAAACACTGGGTGAATGTGGACGAAGTCGCGGGTAACAGCTAGTATGTTTTAAAAATCTAATTGACTTTATATCAATATACCAGAGTTGGTATGGACAGTGTACAGGACTATGAACAAATTATTATCTGTGACTCGATGTGTCCTAATTGGGACGCCTTATCTTTAGTCTGCGTCGCGCTGGGCAACATGATTGTTGTTGTTATGATTAACATTGTGTCAACAAAATAAAAATGCCGTCGTGTGTGTATAGAAAGTGTACCAATTATGATTCCAAAGTTAATAAAATGCAAGGGATTTCATATCACACGTAAGCAATGCCTATGGAGTTTACCATTTATTAGTGCCTACTTATATTTTCTGTTACCTAGGTAGTTAGGTACTGAGGTTAAAAGAAAGAGGTAGCTAATAATTACTAGATTGTGAGACTGAGAGCAACAAGTAGATACTTTTCTGGAATCTGGATATTGGATAAAACTTTTTAATATTTATTTTATGTAGATACCTTTAATAGGTATGGAGTTTGACAAATTGAGTTACAGTTTTAAACAAACAAAGAGAATTTAATCACTAAGTTCAGTTATAAAGTACTGACAATTGACATAACATTACAATTCGGAATCATTGAGTATAAAAGATGATTGACACTGTCTAGACAACGAAAATAATTATTGTTGTCCTACTATATCTATTGAATATCATGTCCATACCTAAATAACATAATGTATTTGTAGACTAGGGCTGTTAATTTAAAAATAGTAAAAAAAAAGTAGGAAGAAATGAAAGGAAAAATAATTAACGGGGTTCTACGTGGGTCAGTGATCTGATCGGGAAGTGGAAGGGGTGAGTTTTAAAGGTAAAAAACGTTTTATTTCCATTTCCGGCAAAACGACAAGTTCTATGTAAAAAAAAAAATAGAAAAGTTGTTGGTAATAAAAAAATCTAAAACATTTACGTTTACATCGCTTTCTTAAACCTCATAATTTATGAAAAAAATTCAAATAACCTTAGAAAATATCCAAGTTTTTGGTTTTTTCATTTTCTTTTAGAAGTTTTTTTCCACTGCAATTTTTTGATTTGAAATATTTATTTTTTCTTATTTTCTATTTAATTTATATGAAATAAGAACGACGTTAGTGTGAAATATTTTTACAACTATCTTTTCTTTGTTAAGGTTTCCAACTGATGAGGTGCGACTTGAAGAATGGGTCGCAATTGTCCGTATACAAAGATGTGAATCAGATTGGATGCCTTCAAAAAGCAGTAGAATTTGTAGCAATCACTTTCAAGATACTGATAGATATACTTCGAACAAAGGGTTAACACTTCTGAAAAATGATGCCATTCCTTTTATAGAGGTAAAAACCAAATTTAGTCTACTATGTACATATAATATCAGTAAGAGCTTCGGAGCTGTAATCTCCAGAGGTGTGGTTGAACTCCTGTGGTCCGTAATATTGGTACAAATAAATATTTTTGTATGTAATTAGTTTGGCCATAAAATATTGTTACAACTTAAAAACTTATTTAAGGTTACCTAACTATCACAATAATGGAATGGTATGTTAAAGAAAACAGATTAGTTTTGATTGCTTCCCGTCGAAAGTGTCGAAATTGAATTAAAAGAAAGAAAGAAAATTATTTGATCACACAGTTTACAAAGAATAAAATAAAGTTAACAAAAACAATATTTACAATAAAACAACACTAAATCTACAATAAATGCAACAATAATTAATTGCTGTATCCGATGCAAATTTTACATTAAACCTCTAAATTGCATATGAAGTCCTGGTTCATACATGTTGCTAGGATGACATACGATTTCAACCACTATGAAATACATTACTATCACCACTACCATATTTATGTTCTCCTGGTGTCTATGTAGTAATACGTCGAGTGCATGACGTCGAATATATTATGGTATACAATATAAAAAACAATCTCTTTTTCAACTATGATCGCCTGGAAACACTGTATATCACTCTATCTCATTCTCTCGCCGGTTGAATCCTATACATTTGTGTCTCTATCGTCTTAATTTTTCGTTTCAAAGAGTTTCAAATCACAACGATTCTACGGGTTTCACTTCAAAAAAGCAATTAAAAATCAATATTGTATTATTTTGAAGTCGATGTCAAGTATAACATAGACATTACTATCTGAGAACAATATATTCTGCATTAGATACCTATATTTACTATACGAGTAGCTTATAAAAGAGTCACTATTTACCTCCCTCTGATGCCGTAGAGTTACTAATAATTAATATACCAGAAGGCTTCTCAATATGTAAATCACGGTTATTTTATGTGTTGTTGACTCTTTCATGCAAGTTATAAATACAATAACCTTACAGTATCAACTAAATACTTGATCGTAGATTACGTATAGTGCGCGCGGAAGCGCTAGTACTTCTGAGGTATGTGGGGGGTGAGACGGGCGAGCATCCCTCTATATTATTATACTCTTTTCGGGCGAGGGTGCGAATAACAAGACGTACACGATATATTTCAGTGCAGATAAATCTCAGTATAACGTAAGGAAAGTACCTAATTGTAATATTGTATTTTTCTATTTTCTGTTTAAACACAAAAATGCATATTCAATAGAGATGATTTTATTTTATTGTTTACGATACAAAACAATTTTATAAGCAAATTAACATTTCTCAATAAGAAAAAAATAAAGATTACTATCACTGTTACAGTACATTTAAAATAAATCAAACCTTTTTCAAAAAAATATTTACCGAAAACTTTATTTTACGCTTTTTAGTGTTTCTAGGCAGGGAGTTGTCGTTCGATTATTTTTTGAAGTTGGTTAAAAATTAATCCATAATATCTTCTTCATTACTAGGCATGTTTTCAGTTTCCCTATCCTCCTCAGAATCTGATTCGTTTCCTTCATTTATGATCACCTCGTCTATCACATTGTCAAACCTCATGGTTCTACTATTGGTTCTCAATTTTTGTACGTGAATACAATCTTGTGATGATTGTAATTTTGTCGTCCAATGAAGAATTTATATAATTGGAAGCTGATATCGGGGTGATACGGCGGAAGGCGAAGAACAATATGACCTGCAGCCTTTAACATTTCGTCAATTGTGTAAATTTTTTCGGACTGAGTTCTTTTTGAAGTAAAACTTCTTTAAAAAATTGTTTCAAATTGTTCAGTAATATTTTCAAAAAATCTCCAAGTGTATTTATTTATTTATGACTACTTTGTAATAAATAATTAATAAAAGTTCTCAGTTTGTACACAATGGTAGGAGGCATTGTCCATTACGACCACTGAATTAGGGGCTAGTTTATTCATCAATTTATGGTTTTGACAATTTGTGGCATTCATATCGCCATGGTAATCCCCGCATTTTGAATCAGATTTGAAAATTCTTAAGGCCCCGTCAACTAATCCGTCACGGCTCCCCCCATAAATAATTACTAAACGACGCTTTTGCCAATATCAGCATATATTCGGGGCTTAGATTCGGATTGACAACAATTATTGGGAGTTGTGTGTACTGTAAAAGTAGTTTTCGTCGAGAATTTATATTTTTTGGATTTCATTTCTATATTTCCGTAAAGCTCTTAAATATCTTACTCGCTATCCAGCAATACTGGGTCTTTCAGTTGAAATGTGTTTTTTAGATTAAAATTTTTTAAAGAAATATCCCATCTTGCGTTAAAGCTCTCGTAAATATGCCATATAATAATAATGCCATCTTCTTTTAAAACTGCAAGCAGCTTACGATTACATGGGATTTTTTTTATCAACAGTATAAAACTGATGATTTTTTATTCGTATCACCCCATGTCCAAATCATCAATGTGGTTTCTCTTTTTTATTTCTTTACGTTTTCGTGGAGAGGTAAATTTTGGTTTTTTCGATGTTTACTCATTACGCTGCGAGCTGACACTCCTGTGGCCTCTACTACTAATTTATTTATGTTCATATCATATTTGTGTGCAATACCTTCCCTGTCACCCTTTCGTTTGAGATAAACACTGTTCATATTTTACATTACAAATTTCACTGGTCGTGTAATTGGTGGACCCATCTTAGGATATTTTATCTCGTGTATGTTTGGAACAAACTGGCGAGAACAACTGAATCGTATAACCGTCGCAGTGGTCGACGGCAGACTGAGTTAGCTTGACGTTTGTCTACCTCCCCCGCCATGCGCTTCATTGCACACTATAATTAAACGGCGTTTGGAATACGGCACTGTGTGGCGGTTAATGACTCTTCACAAGATGATATAATTTGCATCTGAAGGCGTACCATGTAGTTTTATCTTGATATTTATTCTATTTTTCAGGCTGGTATAAACAGAAATGTTCAGAACACTCCGTGGAGTCTTGACCACGTCAGCAAACCTGACGCGGAAGAAGTTTTTGCAACACCTTTAGAATCCGCACTTAAAAATCGTGTTAGTGAATTAATAATAAAGCAGAAACAGTTACAGAAAAGAAATAAAGTACTTTCTCTGCGAAATAAGAGAATTAAGAAAAAAAATGCCATATTATTAGAGAAACTAAACGACCTAAAGACAAATCAAGTTTCTGAATATTGTTCTATTGTAATTAAACAAGAAATAAATTGATTATTTTTGAAGTCTTTCTTTGTTTTTGTTTAATATTTTACTACACATTGTCCAACATCCTTATATCATGTTCCTTGTTTTATTATCAATCAAAGGAAAACGTGCAAAATATGTCGTTCTAATTTCCTTACTACATGCAAATATTCTGTTGTAAATAACTAATACTAAATACCTGCTGTATGTTATTTTAGTAAAATTGAATAAAATAAGGTTTAAAATATAACTCCTTTTAAACTATATAGATATATAACTGTTGCCATAACATAGATATGTTATGGCTACATTTTAGTTGTCACTGTTTTATATTACTGTTCATAGGTGACTATGGATCAAAAATCAATACTTTTGGAAAGAGTATTTCATATAAAATTAATTTGATACGCGCTTGTTACAAATTATATTGGAAACGTTAGGTGAAAAGCAATACTTACGTGTGGAAGCTAACTCCTGGATTTTTAGATTCACTTTGGCAACCAGACACACAACACCCAACTACGGCCATAACGTTTATAAGTTGAAAGGTATCCGTATCTCACACCAACAAGAATAAAATCACAAAAATACTATTCCCAAGCTTGATGACATGACAGATATTCTTTGTTTATTTGTCCCAAAAGTTGACTTTTGGCCAAAGAAATAAATGGGTTACGCGATGGAGATGCAAGATCAATAGCTTTGTCCCGTTCTATCTCAGCCTTAGTTGCATATCGCTTGTCCTTTCTATTTGTAATGCAGTTACCAACGGTACTTCTGTAGCGTGAATATTCTAAGCCTCTACCTAATGAGTTGCCAATTTGTCATTTGTCAATTTATACGAAAGACTAGGCAGTATCATACACCAAGTATAGTAACTAGACTAATTGATAGCTTCCGTCGCACTCACACGAGAAAAAGAAAAACATATGCAAGTCTTATGTTAAGAAACGAGATAGAGTGATTACATTTTTGTTTCGCCATGCGCGCGGGTTTTTTCAAGGTATAATTATATTTCATAAACTTGACACATATTTTGTTTACTATTATTTGCGTCTATAAAAATAAACTATTATTGTTGTGAAACGTGTGATAAACGTGAATATCCACTGTTTTTCCAACATCAGTGACAATTTTAAGTAGAATCGAAGGAAATATGGTGCGAAGTTGTGTTTTACGATGTAGTGTGATAGTGAAAGAATTGTGTTATATTATGATACTAATTACTAATTTAAATAGGTCATTATCTGTCTCATGTTGGCCACGCCAAAGCGATGTCTAGTTACTATACTTAGTCTATGGGCGGTATGGACTATGGTGCTGCTTTTAATGGGTGAATTAAAAAAAAGTTGTCATTTGTCAAATTCTCGTTGGAGACTGGAGTAAAAGTGTTATGTGTTTGTCAAGTTGTCAAATTTCTCATTCAATACTGTTCAGTAGCGCCTTATAATTAAATATCGTTTTCAAATAAATATAATTGAATCGTTGTACCTTAAACCGGGACAAAGTACAAACTTTATAATATGTAATGGGTCTTATTATTTTTATATTTAAAACATAACTACAACTTGTGTATAGTTTACAAAGTAAATAACCAAGTGCAAAATGTCCTGTAAATTGTTTGTTTATTGTCACTTAGAAAGTTTGTAACATTTCTTTAATACATTGTATTCTGGTATTTTGAAAACTAGGCTAAAAAAAGGTCTACAATGATTCACAGCTTGTTTATTATAAATCCGTCTGGGTATGTATTTATATTTTGATTTATAAATTAATAACAATCTGGTAGCATGAAAATTATGTTGTTCTATTCCTGTAGTTAAAAAATGATAAATAATTGGAATTCTGTTTTAGTGATGTCTTTCTAGAGAAACATTGGAGAAGTGTTATTCCTCGTTCAGTGTGTGATTATTACTTAGAGGCGCAGAGAGCTTCACCCAAGGTATGCGATCATCTACTCTCGATTTACGATTTAATTAAAATCGACCATGTCAAATGTGAACAATCATTATTTGTATAAATAACCCTGAGTATCATTCATCCAATCAGAATAAATGTAAAAACTTAACAACAATTTATATTATGTATAAAGCTACTGCCTGCAAATTCTTCCATATAAAATTTGTCTAAAGCTTATACTTGGGAAATCTTAGAAATTTTAAAATAAAATAAACTATATTATGCAAATGATTTAAGTTTTCTTTAGTGTTAATTCCGCCAATATTTGTTTTTTAAAACAATTCGACACTAGTCAACACATCCTGAGGATGCCTCGTGTAGAGGCGAAACACATGTCGAATTGTTTTAAAAAACAATATTGGCGGAATTAACACTAAAGAAAACTTAAATCATTTGTATAATTATGGATTTCCGCAAAGTTACACCTAATTCAATAAATTTTCTTAAACTATATTATTTTTGCACCCCTGACAGCATGTGTGCAAATTTCATGATGATCTGTTCAGTAGTTTAAGACAAGTAGAACTTGTAACAAGTAAAGTGACACTTATAGTATTACTTAGGATGCTGTCTTTCATTTTCAGGATGTACCACCCGTTTTAGCTGCTCCTCATCATTATTTGATCTCAATTCAAAGAGGCGGTGTAGCTCTTGTGGCTGTGAGCAAACAGGAAGTTGCTCCACTTTTTGTAATTGAATTCTTGCACAGGGTCGTTGATACATTTCAAGTAAGATGTTTGTATTTGTATTGATGGAATATGAGGATTTGTAGATCACTAGATTGTAAACAATTGATGTATCAATTTTGGTAATATTTGTTTATTAATCATGTTCGAAATGTGGAATATTTTTGCATACGATGTCGGCTAGATAGCTATGATACCACAGCATAACATTTGTCTTGTGAAGTTTAATGTGCAACCAATATTCTGTTTCAGTTTGAAGAGAGCTGAAGTTAGTGACTTTACTGGACGAATTAGAATTAACAGAATGTCGTAAAACAATATATAAGGAACACAATTATTAAATAAGTCATATACCTATGTATGTGAACTCAGCCTGAATATAAAATATTTTAACTCTTTTTTATTCTTGTTGATTAGTTAAAGGGCTTAGGGATTCTCAAAAAATATTTTTTTTCATGTTGCCTTAAAAAAGCTATAAAAATTTAAAAGAGAGCTGTGTAGAATGAGGTCCGAGTCATATAGTTTTGCTGTCAACTTTGGTCTAGCGCATCCCACTATAAGCTTGAACATAGAGCTCCACGAACTTTGACTTTCGCCCCACGCCACAAATTAGGATTTCATCCCCACCAACTGGTGGGCGTTCCTCCACAATGAGGTTTTAAGGTAGTTTTCTCCCGTGTACAACCAAGTTGTGGAATGAGGTTTCTTGTGTGGTCTTTTCAGGACAGTACTATACCTACCTTCAAAAAAAGTGTGTTCACCTTTCTAAAGAGCAACTCTACTGTGATTCCTCTCATGTTGCAAGAGAATGTGGGTGGCAGTGCTTAACTTAAGATCAGATTACCCATATGCTTGTTTGTCTTTCTCATCCATAAAAAATGTTGTCTTAATTATTCACAAGATATGTCATATTATTTTGACTGTATAACTCTATTTTGTTACATAATAATTTGTAATAATTAATAAATGACACATGCTATATTTGTCTCCAAAATTACATTTTGTGGTGGCGGGATGATCCTGTTGCCAGGGACTCGGTTTCAGATTCTTAAAAGTTATTGTGTATATATATATGTGTATGGATATATACATGTTATTTATTTATAATCGCTTATAAAATGCTCACAGAATACCTTTATTGATTTATGGTGTATGTGGATGATTCAGCTACTGTACTCAATAACTTTTGTATTAATTTACATTTATATTTTTTGACTTACTCATGTAAGACATTGACTATTTGATGTTTGAGTGTGTTTGTTGCATCATTTTACATTTAACATATTATATTGTTATTGAAATTTTCTGTAAATCTTGATATAAAAGAGTGGCAATGAGTTTCTTGCTACTTCTTCTCATTAGCTCAACCCTTTACGAAGTAGCGGTAGATTCAATAAGAATTTTTTTTTGACATAAGTGTCATTTTCGTGACCTACTTGAATAAACTGATTTTGATTTGATTTGATTTGATTTATATGAACTGCAAAGGCAGCTGAACTCAACCACTTAACAAAAGAGGTGAGGGATTCTGTTTCAAAAAAATATGTGTGTGGAATTTAGCAACCAATTTTAATTATATTATAAATCATTGCTTGTCAACTTTTTTCCATTTTTAATTAGTTTATTAAGATAATCTAATTACATTTTTTATTGACTTTTTCAGGATTACTTTTCAGATTGTACAGAAACAATTATAAAAGAAAATTATGTTGTTGTTTATGAGGTAATTTCACATTAAAATAATATTATGTAGAATAGTTGAAATTTATATGTTCTATTCTATTCTTTCTAGTGGCTTCTGTGGAAGGAGCACCACAACTCGCCAATGTCACATTTCAGTAGACCAACAAGCTTAGAGTGTGTCATTTGATCGGTGTAAACGAATTCACAAGTAATGACCGGTGCCCAGAATCAAAACAGATTTATTTTCTTATTATACCTGAAACAAATATACATGCTGTTAGATTATAATGGACAAACACTGATAATATTACTTATATAAAACATTTATTGTGTTAGTTATAACTTAATATTATTTTGTTTAATATATTTACATAAAGTATTTACAAAAGGAGTGAAAATGAAGGTGAGGAGGCATTTCATGGAGGTGGGGTAACAGCTATCAAACAGTGATAATGTTAATTTATATGACATACATCATGTTGACATCTGTCATTCTACAACAATATCTACAGGAACTTCAAAAAAAAAAAGGCAAACCCCACACTGTTACAGTACGGAATCAATTTCTGGTTACAGTTTTCGCGATTCTATACGACTTATGGATCTTCGAGCTTAATTTGACATTATAAGTTCACAATATATAATTGCTTTTTTAACCGCTCCAAACAAATCTGTCGGCTAGGAATTAGATTGGCTCCTAGCCAGTACCGCAGTACAGTAGTTTTGCCCCCTCTAATATAAAAAAAATAATAATTTTGTTAAGTTTATTAATATGAATTATAACTTTTATCTATTTAGTAATGAGTTTAAGATAATTTTAAATAAATTAGAGAAATATTTTTAATAAGTGAGTATTATTTGTTAAAGTTATCTGATTAATTCTATTTGTTATAGTTATTGGATGAAATGTTGGATAATGGCTTCCCCTTAGCAACAGAGAGTAATATACTAAAGGAGTTAATAAAACCACCAAACATACTAAGGACTATTGCTAATACAGTTACTGGAAAATCCAAGTAAGATATACATATTAATTCAAATTGATTTATTTAATTTTTTGTACTTTACTTCTTAAAGAACAAAAGAACCCTAACTTAACCAATTATGTAATTTTTTTCCCCTTATTTCACCTTATTTCTTAGAAATGTGTACATAAAATGTAACTTGTAAGGGCTTGTAAAGTGGCGCTTAACCGGTACCATTGTAATCTCTGCTAAATAAGTACTTGTTGACAAACAATATTTGAACCATTTAAAAAGTATTATTTTCTTAGTGATTTTGTCTGTTGTTTTTGTACATAAATATTACCAGGTTCTCATTAAACTTTTTGTGGTGGTTAGTTATGTAATTTTTTGTAAATAAATATATATTTATCAAATGAAAAAATTACGATTATTGTAAATCGTAATGCAAGTCACGTCACTTAACACTTACCGCAGTGGTTTATGAATTGATATTAGTTTATGTACTTTATTTTGACCTAAAATTAGCTAAATAGGGAATTTCAAAGTTTTTTTTTGCCAAATTCCACCTTCGCACGACACGCCACAAGTTAGGATATCATCGCCACCATCTGGATGTGTGGCGGTCTTCCACAGTGCGGTTTACAAGGAGCTTTCTTCCACGTACTACAAAGCTGTGGAATGAACTTCCTTGTGCGGTGTTTCCGGGACGATACGACATGGGTACCTTCAAAAAAGGCGCGTACACCTTCCTTAAACGCTAGCAACGCTCCTGTGATTCCTCTGGTGTTGCAAGAGATTGGGGGCGGCGGTGATCACTTAACAACAGGTGACCTGTACGCTCGTTTGTCCTCCTATTCCATAAAATAAAGGCAACGCATGAGAACAGGTCAGGTTTATTACTTTAGTGAGCATTATGTGAGAACAGTTTAAACGTCCTACACTCGCGATACGTAAGTCACTTTGATTTAAGATAACAGTTCCCCACAATTTTTTTCGACTTGTTCACAGCTGTCACAGTCTATTTACACGTACCTATAAATTATTTAAGAGTTTTAGCTAGTCGAAGTAAAAAAAACTTTATTAAATTAGGCTTACACTGACCGCTTTTGGATCGTCACTATAAATATTCCTTTTAAATTACTGAATCTACCATATGTTCGCAAGAAGTTGAGCTCGTGAGAAGCACATACAAGAAACTCAATGCCCACTATTTTCAACCAAATAGGGTATTTTACAATGACTGTATTATTATTATGATTTGGGGATTTCAATGCACTTAAAGTTATGGTGGAGAATCGAGGCTACTTACTAGGATACATGTTACTGTGCCGAGATTTAAATTATATCCTAGAGACCTATTACTTTTAAAAGGTGCTTTAAGCGAATTTTAACCTGTTTCCTGCCGCCGAATTCCACCTTCGCACGACACGCCACAAGTTAGGATATCATCCGCACCATCTGGATGTATGGCGGTCCTCCACAGTGCGGTTTTCAAGGAGCATTCTTCCACGTACTACAAAGATGTGGAATGAGCTTCCTTGTGCGGTGTTTCCGGGACGATACAACATGGGTACCTTCAAATAAAGCGCGTACACCTTCCTTAAAGGCCGGCAACGCTCTTGTGATTCCTCTGGTGTTGCAAGAGAATGTGGGTGGCGGTGATCACTTAACACCAGGTGACCCGTACGCTCGTTTGTCCTGCTATTCCATAAAAAAAGGTGTCTTAAGACACCCCAGCCTGATTCTGGCAATGGCTCCGCATTCCAGAAGAATGTGTATGGGGTCTTCAGTGGCTTCGCAGCAGAATCAGCACAGGTTTGATTCACTGAGACCCATTCTGGCTAGGTGCCCATTCAGCTTGCAATGGCCGGATAGGAACCCCGTGAAGGCTCTCAGTTGTGTCCTGTCCTATGCATTTTTTGGCACGCTTACGTTGATAGTTGCCTAGGAGCAGCTACAGTGACTGTAATATACAAAACAAATTAGTTTGTAAGGTGTTGCATCCAATATATGAGTGGTGTTTAAATGATATGAATTATTTTATTTCGTTAGTACTCAGAGTTAGACTAGATTGATTAAATTTCAGTGTGTCTTCAATTTTGCCTTCTGGCCAACTAACAAATGTACCGTGGCGTCGGTCTGGTGTTAAATATGCAAACAATGAAGCATACTTTGATGTGGTCGAAGAAGTGGACGCTATCATTGATAAGAGTGGTGCCACTGTGTCAGCTGAGATCCAAGGATATGTAAGTTTTTATTATGTTACTAGCTGACCCGGCAGTCGTTGTTTTGCCATATAAATTATTTTTATTTTTCTAAAATAAAAGATTTTTTCTAAAACAAACGTTAAGCCTAAGTTACTCCTTATTACATTAGCTACCTGCCAATAAAAGTCCCGTAAAAATCGGTCCGGCCATTTCAGAGATTAGCCGGGACAAACAGACAGACAGACAAAAATTGTAAAAAAAAATATTATTAAATATTTCCTATATATGTTTATTCATACACATGTAGTAAAAACGGTTAATTCAATATTACAAACAGACACTCCAATTTTATATATATGTATAGAATAGTGAATACAAGGATAGATTAGATACGATGGATAATTTTGATCTTATTATTAGTTTATTTGTATTGTGCGAAAGTGTGCGATTTTCACTCCAATCCGACGTTTTGAAATCAAGGTCAAAGATTCCATTACATAGATGGATACCAAGCTTATAAAAGCGTGTTATATTAGAACAAGATGGACACTTGACGTAATACAAAAAAGCTTAAAATTGTCAATGTAAACATAATATTAGTTCAAATCAAATCAAATCAAAATCAGTTTATTCAAGTAGGTCACGAAAATGACACTTATGAATGTTAAAAAAAAAAATCTCATTGAATCTACCGCTACTTCGTAAAGGGTTGAGCTAATGATAAGAAGTAGCAAGAAACTCATTGCCACTCTTTTATATCAAGATTTACAGATCATTTCAATTACAATATAATATGTAAAATGATGCAACAAACACACTCAAACGTCAAATAGTCAATGTCTTACACGAGTAAGACAAAAAAATAAATGTAAATTAATACAAAAGTTATTGAGTACAGTAGCTGCATCAACCACATACACCATATATCAATAAAGTTATTCTGTGAGCATTTTATAAGCGATTATAAATAAATAAAAAGTTATAATGATCTTTCAATGAAAGATGCAATATATTCAAGTTGACCAATAATGGTGCCTCGGGTTAGATACTGTAGCATACCATATGTTCTTTTACCACAGTTCGATTGTTTGACAACGGCGGTTAATATCTTCCTAAACAATAATTTGTTATATTTTAAAGACGAGCCATATAGCCGAATGGTTAGTGACCCTGACTACTAAGCTAGAGGTCCCGCGTTCGAATCCCGGTAGGTGCAATCATTTATATGATGAATATGGATGTTTGTTTCCGAGTCATGGATGTTTATAAGTATTTATGTATGTTTAAGTAAGTATATTGTATTACAGGCTATGCCTAGTTTGGGGCAAGATAATTTGTGTAAAAGTGTGTGAATATTATTATATTATTATTAAAGTGATAACCCTCACTTTTGTGATTAATTATACAAATTAAATTTTTATGAACGATGCGGGACTCGCGTTCCGTGCGAGAGCTATTCTACTGAGCCAACCGTTCGAGTGACGTATCGTTGATAAATCTTGTATATGTCTTGTGCAACTCTCAGGTTGTGGCTTCATCAGCAGGATCTACTTTACAGTTGATAACCAAATTATTTAGATTTGCAAAAGCGACATCTCAAGTCAATTTCCTAATAGTAATATGCAAATATTGGGGTTGAGCAGGTTATCAACTGTAAAGTTGATCCTGTAGATGAAGCCACAACATGGGAGTTGAACAGGATATACTTATACAAGATTTATCAACGATACGTCACTCGATCGGTTGGCTCAGGGGAAGAGCACTCGCACGGAACGCGAATATATTTAATTTGTGTAATATATACCTATTAATCTTATGTATGTGTGAACTCCTTCTTAATTTCTAGATTGACTGTTGCATAAAACTGAGTGGGATGCCAGATCTGACATTAACCTTTGTAAATCCAAGACTGTTTGACGATGTATCATTCCATCCATGTGTCAGATTCAAGAGATGGGAGGCAAGTATGCTTTTTTTTAACCATAAACTAAGAATAAACTAGCGTATACACGACCTGACAGCCTGATAATACGTGAACAAGTTTGATTTGTCAATGTGAGCGTTAGCTATTGGTTTCATATTCAAAATTCTAAGGAGATAATTCCAAGCGTGGCTGACTGTTTACGACTTGTGAATCAAAATCGGTTACAGTAACAAATAAAAGGCATAAAAGGCATTGATTTTTGTCAAAATTGATTCCTTTAGAATTCTTTTTGATGTCATTTCTAATAACTACTAGATACTACTACCGCTTCGGAAACAAATGGCGCTCTGAGAGAGAAGAAGCGGTGCAAGAAACTCTCCCAACATTCTTTTTTTGCGCTCTTTTTAATGAAAATATACAATATTGTACAGTCATTTCTATCGCTATAACATAATTACAATCTAGTCCCAGGCTGTCCGATCATTTCTATATTCAGTAGTGGAGTAATAGAATTTACGACAGATACATTTTTTTATAAAATATTTAAATTTATTTATAGATAATGCCTGAACAGTGGCTGGGACTTTATTATAGAAGTGTATACATTTACCCTTAAAGCTATTATGTATAATAAAAATAAATAACAAAAGATTCGCCCTTTTTATGCAAAAGGCGGACAAACGAGCGTACGGGTCACCTGGTGTTAAGTGATCACCGCCGCCCAACTTCTCTTGCAACACCAAAGGAATCGCAGGAGCGTTGCCGGCCTTTAAGGAAGGTGTACGCGCTTTTTTTGAAGGTACCCACCTTTTCTATCTTATCTAAAGATGTTTCTTGTTTTTGCTTTGTTTGTTTCTAATAACTAGTAAAATATTTAACAATAATTAATATCTGTTGGTTGCAGTCTGAAAGGATTCTGGCATTCATTCCACCTGACGGTAGTTTTAGGCTGATGTCGTATCACGTGGGCTCACAAAGTGTTGTGGCTATTCCCATATATGTGCGACATAACCTTGTGCTAAAATCAAATGGAGATCAGGGGAGACTAGACCTAACAGTTGGTCCTAAGCAGACCATGGGACGGACATTAGAAAGTGAGTTGTATGTTTAATCCTGTTTAAATTCATACAATTTTGTTGTAAGTTTCATGCATAGCTAATGCATATTATACAATCAAGGCTCTCACAATAGTCTGAATTGTGGCCTGTAAGTTTCCTTAAGCTTCTTCTTCTAACTTTTTTCTATCTTTTTCTCACATACGGTAGTGAAATATTTTTTAATAACAATTGTGGAAGGGGTTGGTAATTTAAACATACATAATGAAACTGTTGTATCTGTATTATAAAGAACAATGGCGAAATTTTACCTGCCTATAGGAACAACCGTCTAAGGTTAGGATAGTTACAAAAAAAAACTTCATAGATAAATTGACTTGTTAGATAAAATTGTATTGCAAAAGGAACCGGGGAAATAAATAAAATATTTATTTCATTTTCACATTATATGCTGTCACAACTATGAAATCATATCCATTTTAGGTTAGATCAAGGAAAGCTATCTGTCAATATGACTGACAGCGATGAGCGAATGATCAATGAGTTTCTATACCTGTCACCTATGATCTAGCTAATACTAATAATACCTATCAATTATAGTTACCGCTGTTGTGTTGTTTTGTGCTTTCTTAATATTAATAAGTAGTTTCTATTTTACCTGGCTTGGTTTTGGACTTGAATAATATCTTTCTCTTGTTTTAAACTCTGAACCTCATTTTCAACTACTTCTGCTCTCCATTACCGGACTTTGATATGCCCCACGATTTGGTTTAACGTACGCTGTTTATATAACAATAAACAAAATAAAATATTTTGCTTGTTTAATTTACTGCTACCTACTTCTACAAAATAAGAACTTGGATTGAGAAAAAGACATTAGTAAACTAGGTACTTATTTTACCAGTTTTTTAAGATTATAAAAATGGAAGTAGGTACTTAGTTTAAAAGTCGACCCGAGCCTTAAAATCGGGCGTAGGTTAGGTACACTTTAGAAGTACCTACCTCGACTATGGATTGCGCATTTGACTTCCCTCTTATAAAATTACTTATAAAGCCATGGACAACCAACTCTGGTTTGTTGCAAATAAACTGTTATTACCATTGCATCAAGTAACAAGTTTCCATTTTATCATAATATAATACTCAGAGTTATTGACCGTAGACAGTTTAGTAATTAGGTATTAATAACTATTTGCCTATGGTTACTAGTTCCTATCCTCAAAGATTTTTGGAATTCGTGTTATTCAGTGTTATTGTTGTTGGAACATGTTAGAATAACCTAGATAAGTATACTATAGTTAGAACGCTAAAAATAAACAGAAAAACGTAACCTAAAAACTCAAACAAAATAATCATTTATTTCTCCATTATCCCGGTTCCAAATTAAAAATGAATAATGTCGGTAGATGCAGAAAGTTATAGAAAATTAATTAGTATACGTCAGTTCTTGAGACGCTACCATTCAATTTCAAATTTTTTATTGTATGAAACTTCGCCATTGTTCTTTTCCACTTAGAACTACAATAATCACTGATAATTATAGTGACGGGCATAGTGACCACTTACAATTCACAATAAGTAATGCCTACTCGAACTTTTTTTTTTTTTTTTTTGCGCCCAAGCAAGGGAATGGGCTACCCTCCGGGATAACGACGGGAGGGAGGTGGTGAATGCTCATGCATACCAACGCAGCCTAAGTCTGCGTTGGTTATGTGGGACTCACGTGAAACCTAGGTGCCTACCCACTAAACACCACCTGCAGTTGGCTTTGGGCAGGTGCCCTCTAAGCCTTCATCGAAGGCGACCTTCTCATGGGGAGAGAGAGGCGCAAGCGGCACTCCCTATGGAGTTTCCGCTGGGATCCTACTCGAACTTAGCGCTCTGGCTTATATAGGGCACGACCGTCTACCGTGATGATGCTACCAACTTGGCACTGCAGTAGTGCCAACTAACTTACACGAATCAAGTTAACTAAAGATTTGAATATTACATGCTATTATAGTTATTTCTAATAATAGTGATAATTATGTAAAACAACATTACTAATAGAGTAAGTAGTTATATAAATGTTATTATTAATTGGAATGTCTTATGGCAGTTATAATATTGCTGACACAATTGAAAAGTATTTATTTTAAACAATTCGTTATTTTAAACTGATATTAATTTGGCATTAATTTTACAAATAAAATTTGTGGCTGTTATCAAGTACTATTTTTTTTTATTAAATCACACCACATCATAAATACAATAAAATTTTCTTAATCTTAGGTTACAATAAGTAGTTCTAAAGTATAGGACAATTATGGTGAACATAAAAATTGCAAAATATACTCCCTAATTACTTCTGAGAAATTACATTAGCTACAGTAAAAATAAAATAAGAAATGAAGTTATTGATTGTAAAGTAGATACTATAGATAGAGCCGCAACCAGAGAGTTGAAGTAGACATACCACGATTTACGATCCATGCGTCACTCGGACGATGGGCTCAGTTGGTAAGAGCGCTCGGACGGACCCTGACAAGCGCCGGCTCGAGTTTTGCATAGTTTGAGTCGAACCCGTGCTTTCGGAGAGGAGGATTCTCCAGGACTCGACTCATCGTGTGATACCGCTAAACGAACCGTCAGTTATTTATCTCCAGAACCTATTTTTGTATATATATTATATAATGTAAAGTTAAAGTGAAGTATTTAACAAAAATTAAATTATTTAGGTTTGAAAGAGCGACTTAAGCCTATTTCGCAATATACAATTTGAGGTTGAGTACGCTGCTTACTGTAAAGTTTATCCACAGCAGAAGAAGAGAGATGAGATGACGGAACTGATATGGCATCTTCCACTCTCACTAACTTGAAAGACAGCTTTCATGAAAAGTATTCTTTGTGATCTTCACTTGGCCCCAATTCAATACACCCTTGATATGATCATGAATTTTGTCTCGATAAGAGATAACGATCAAGATATCAAGGACGCATGGAAATTGATACACCCTCCATTGACCATTACAATGCAGTGCCGCTCAAGATTCTTGAAAAGCCCAAAGATTCTGAGCGGCACTACAATCGCGATCTTCATCTTGAGACATTAGATGTTAAGCCTCATAACTCATTAGCCCAATAATCTCACTAGCTACGTTGCTCTTCAAAACGAAACGACTACAATCTACAATATATCTAGCTGGCATCCTATGCTTAGAAGCATCAGCATGAGCCGGAAGACGTCCACTGCTGGACAAAGGCCTCCCCCAAAGATCTCCACGACGATCGGTCCTGCGCTGCCCTCATCCAACATATTCCGGCGATCTTGACCAGTTCATCAGTCCATCTTGTGAAGGGCCTACAAACACTGCGTCTTCCGGTACGTGGTCGCCATTCGAGGACTTTTCTGCCCCACCGGCTATCTGTCTAGGCCAGCTTAGAAGCCCCCTCTGGTGAATATGTCTAAGTTCACCTTTCTATACATTTTCTTCAATCTTCACTCTATTTTTTTCTTACTCACTCCCTTGAGCATTAGGCATAATATATACTTACTAAAATTGGAACAATACAGAAGCAGACTCCAAATATTGTCGAGACTACTTTCAATCATAAAACATATTGAAATACATAAAATGTTCTATTTTCAGATGTCGCCCTAGAAATTTGTATGCCCAAGTGTGTGCTCAATTGTTCTCTGACTGCGAATCAAGGGAAATATTCATATGATCCAGTCAGTAAGATCCTGCTTTGGGACATCGGGCGAGTTGAGCTACCAAAGCTTCCAAACATTAAAGGCACTGTAAGTTATGATTGATATCTTATCTTTATACCTATACTAGCTGACCCGACAGACGTTGTTCTGTATATAATAAATAAAATAACATTAAGAATTATTTAGTAAAATATGCTCCCAGTTGTTATAATGCAATTGTTTTACAAACCGTGCGTCAATAAATTATCTTATAGAAAATATGTCTATACAAAACAAATACTGGAAATAAAAATAATTATGGCTCCCGAATCGAAATAAAAACCATCTCCCAAGTTGGACTAACCTGCAATCCATGAAGTAATCCCCATTAAAATCCGTTCATTAGTTTAGGAGTCCATCGCGGACAAACAACGTGTCACGTAATTTATATATATTAAATATATATAATTCTTCTGTACGTGTGCTGACAATGAACTCCACCTAAACGGCTGGACCGTTTAGGTGGAGGTTTATCGAGGATGGTTTAGATTCACAATTGAACAACCTCCTAAATGACTGGACCGATATGATTTTTTATATTCTCAATACAGTACATATTTAATTCTCCTGCGTATGTTAGTGATCTCCTTACGGTCGGACCGATTTTTCAAATTTAACAAGACATCGTCTGTCGGGTACGCTAGTTAAGTATAAATTGGTAATCAGAGGCTGTGATCTGTAGAGCGTCCTTCGAATTAGCTTAGACTTTACTAACGTAAAAATTGGCGGAGTGTAAGCTTAGCATAATCTTCAATTTTGATTTTAAAGTCATTTGACAACTGATATTATACTGAACTTAATCTAAGACAGCCCAATGCAAAAGAGATAAGACAAATCTATCCTTTTACGCTTACTTACATTTCAATAACCTAACGACTAATAACCTTGACGACCCGTATAGCCGAGTGGTTAGCGATCCTACCTATTAAGCTAGAGGTCCCGGGTTCGAATCCCGGTAGGTGCAAGCATTTGTGTGATGAATATGGATGTTTCTTTCCGAGTCATGGATGTTTAAATGTATTTATGTATGTTTATATGAATTTATGTATTTTTAAGTAAGTATATTGTATTTAATATATCATTGTCTTGTAACCCATAACACAGGCTATATATGCTTAACTTGGGGCAAGATAATTTGTGTAAAAAGTGTGTAAATATTATTATTATTATAACCTATCGTCATTTAGCATTGGACTATAACTATATTGGACATAACTATGGATAGATAAGATCTTGTCATTAAACAGTGACAGCAATGTATCAGTTACTAGAGATACGTTATTGAAAACGGCCGTTAGAGTATTGTTATCCAAGTTGGTTAAGATCTGAAAGAAGGCAGATTATTATTATTATTTCATGTTGTGCAGGTGTCAGTTCAGTCTGGTTCGGACACGAGCGGCGCGAATCCCAATATCAATGTCCACTTCACGATACCGCAGCTGGCTGTGAGTGGTCTTCGGGTCAGCCGCCTCGACATGTACGGTGCCAAGTATAAACCGTTCAAAGGTGTCAAATATGTCACCAAGGCGGGCAAGTTTCATGTACGTATGTAATCAGTATATATACTACCCGGGACATTACCTCTGGATCTAACTTCGATGACGTCACATTATCGCTTTGTTACGGTGTGCAAAAAAAAAAAAGTGTGTGTGTACTTATGTGTGCTCGTAGGAAGTTATATTTCTTTGGCCTAACGAAGCAAAAATCATTACAATGATTTATTCCTCGTGCTATTCTACGTTTTTAGAAAGAACAACTTTGTAAAAATCGTGCAAAGATGGTTTTGACAATTAATTATTAATGTATTCGGCTGTATGGGCTTGAACCCTTTGCCTGCCCTAATAATGGACGAAGAAACCATTAACGCATACGGCATAAAATTTTAGGAACCAATTTCAATTTATGTGTTACAGTGATGCGCGCGTATCTTAAAATTACACTCACATAATTTTTTCATAACGCACCTAAAGAAGTATAACTTCAAAAAGATTTATTTTGACAGTATTTATAGATTGATGTAAAGGTGTTGTGTTGTGATGCTGATTATTGTTTTAATGATGATAAAATAATGAAAAAATCTGGGTTGAGTAAATAAAGATTTTTTTTCCCACCTCGATGAAAAGCTGTCTTTTAGTCCCTGGTACGAGGGACAAAAGTGGCCGAGCTTTTAATCCAGGTGGGGAAAAATAGTAAACGCATCACGTGAGATAAGTAGGACATTGCCATCCGCGATTGTCACCCTCGCCTTCGGCTCGCGTTTCAATATTGCGCGGGTGAGAATGACCTACTTTTCTCTCTAGGTGCGTAATATATATGGGCGCGAATCGCCACCTACCGTCAATTGTTTGCAACTATTGATATTTTACAATACCTAATTGTATCTGTGTTTTAAAAGAAGTTGTATCTACTCTGTTTCATCTATTGTACGGAAGCTATAAAAGCGGTTGTTTTATGTAAAGACGTTTCATATCTATACTAGCAGTTGTGCCTCAATGAACTGAGAAATTATTAGTGTTGTATTTCTTCATGGTGGACCCTGGTCAAGGAAACACTAGCGTAACGCCGAAATATACTATTATTGTTCTGGTGGAACTATTATAGCGATACAGAACTACAGAAACTACAGAATAATTAACAACAAAAGTCAAAACGTAGCAATGAAAATTTCAAAAACAAAGCAGTGATAGCACAAAAATATCACGACATCTACCTAACGGCAATGAATCTGCAAACCGTACTGACGCAACAGGACGAGCGCGGGGGGCGAGAGGGGAACGGGAGGAGGCTTCACGTTCCAGCGAGGTCCAGGGATAATGTGGCCATGTAGTACACTCGTATTTAATAAAATTGATTTTATATGGCATCCCAATGATGAAAAAAATATGTTGCTATTATTTAAGACAAGGATATTTACTTAGGACTTAAGATAAAGGATCCAATTATATTATTATTAATATCGTAAGATTCTGGGGATCGATTTTATTTAATAAACGCGAAATGTTTCTCGAAGGAAAGCTTTTTATATATCAGAATCTATTTTCCAAAAAGTGTTTCGAATAAAAATCTTTAATGTACAGATTCTATTTGAAGGAAATTCTACGATTTTATTATATTTATATAAGTTTAGATGCGATATCACATTGTAATTATTAAATATTATGAAACATTCAACGCCTGTCTCAGGGTGACGGGCGCAGTATATTATTTTCTTGTACTGTCACTTATTGCCGTAAAATAATTACGGATCTGTTTATTGCTATGTAGAAGTAAGTGCGTTGATACAGGGACAGACCGCCATCTTAGTGACGTCACAGTGAGGCTGGTTCAGGCATAATATAAAACTGAACAATAAGTTGTAATCAACTGTAAAGTAGATCCTGTAGATGGAGCCACAACCCGAGAGTTGAACAAACATACCAAGATTTACGGATCATGCAGCATGCGGACGGCTGGCTAAGTTGGAAGAGCGCTGGGACTCGGGTGAACTCGAGAGGCGCGGGTTCGAAACTTGCATCGTCCGTAAGTTTTGGTATAAATGTAAATTTGTGTAATTAAATTAGCCACAAATTCGGATATCATCCCCACCATCTGGATGTGTGGCAGTCCCCCACAGTGCGGTCTACAAGGAGCTTTCTTCCACGTACTACAAAGCTGTGGAATGAGCTTCCTTGTGCGGTGTTTCTGGTACGATACGACATAGGTACCTCCTTAAACGGATCGTTAAAGGCCGGCAACACTCCTGTAATTCCTCTGGTGTCGCAAGAGAATGTGGGCGGCGGTGATCACTTAACACCAGGTGACCCGTACGCCATTTTGTCCTCCTTTTCCATAAAAAAAGGGATATCACATAAAAATAACAAACTGAATAGGTACTTATTGATATAACAGGTCTTATAAATAAGTTTATTGTTTTGGCTATATAAATGTAATTTTTTTATTGTTATCTCAATTTCTATTCTATATCTAGTTAAAGAAAATAAATAAGTTTTTCTACTATTTGGTGTTTTTTTTATGATCATATAAACTTGTACACAAGGGAAGTGTAAATAAAAATTAAGTTTGTATTTTAAACACAGCATATATTTCAGAGAAAATTATATAAATTGAGGCTAGAGTGGGTTACATGTTAAGTTGAAGTTTTGAAGGTAATAGATTTAAAATATATTGAAGCTTTGCGTGGCCAAATCGAATTACAATTCCCCTAAATCCATAACAAGTAATATAGTTTAAGAGGGCCTTTCCCAGTCCTCTTTATCTACAAGCGAACATGGTCAATCATGTTATCAACGTATACCGCCTGTAAATCTTCTTGTCCAAAATACTACTGTCTGAAGATGAAGGTTTTTAACCAGTGTGTGTTGTCCGTGATGACATACGGAACGCAGACGTGGTCGCTAACTATGGGCCTTATGACGAAGCTCATTGTCGCTCAGAGGGCAGTGGGGAGGTTTATGCTCGGAGTCACCCTGCGAGATCGAATCAGAAATGAGGAGAACCAAAGTCTCTCATGAGGAGAACATAGCTCAGATGGTTGCGAAACTGAAGTGGCATTGGGCAGGGCATATAGCTCGACGGAGAGATAGCCGTTGGGGCCGTAAAGACCTGGAATAGCGATCATGTACCGGAAAACGTTGGCGGAAGCCTTTTTCTAGCAGTGGACGTCTTCCAGCTGATGATGATGATACCGCCTGTTGACGACAAGCAAGAGAATAGACAGATATAATCTCAATTACATGCGCGAGGATTCTATCGCAATGTTTTAGTGAAAATTTAAAAAAAAAACGTAAAGTAACTGCGTAAGGTAAGTATAAGTAACTGCGTGGGTCATACTGATGACTTATAGTATTGTTAAATAATTTCTACAGTATAGATTTAAACGTATAACTGTTAAATCTGTGAGATTATATAATTATGGAAAACACTGTTTTTATTTGACCCGACTCCTTCACAAGTGTGTGAGAAAGAAGAACATTTCAAAGGATTTACGGAAGATACAAAAGGAGAGCGAATCTATTGTTATTCTAACCGATTTTGATTGACAAGTCGTAAACAGTCAGCCGCGCTTGCATTAGCTCCTCGGTATTATAAATATCCACTAGCTAACGCACACATTGACATCAAAATTGGTTATACATTACCGGGCTGTCAATTCGTCTATACGCTAGTATAGTCAAACCCCCTTATTCATAATAGTCTACTAACTTAAAGCATTGCTAATTCTCACTGTCTTCTTCTATTGACGTAAGTCAGTATGAGAAAAAACACTCTTTAGCGGCTGTTTAAAGTTAGCGGACCATTATGAATAAGGGGGTTAGTATATGCTTGCGACTATTTAAGTGAGATAAGTACATTTCTAACAAAATTAATCATTTTGGAATAAACAGGTTGTTCTAAGCAAGTCTCGGTCTCATCGCTGACTTGGGAAATGAGAAGTAAATTCAATTTTCACTGTACATTGTGTAGAGAAGAGCAAAGTATGAATATGACCGCGTCAGTATCTGGAAGAAATAATGTTGTGTTAAATTCTTACGGTACCAACTAATATCTAAATTTACTTTGAAACTAACAATGACGTTCTATAGAACTATAACATATTTTATTCAGATCAGATTTGATTTGAACAGTTGATACACGACTAAGGAGATAAGTGTTACTTGCTTAAATTGTCTTTAAGCACATTTTTGCCGTTCTGCTATGAGACTGCGATGATATGTCCATATATGTGTATAAAACGTCATCGGAAACTTACATTACCAAACGTTTAAACCATTCTAAAGCATTCAACTATAGAAACGCGAACGAAGCCCTCTATTACTGATCAGGAAAACCCTATGCATATGCTATGCTGTCGCCTAAGCAAGCACCTCAGTGTGGTCGGAATCAAAAACGATAAAACTTGCAGATTTTGCATTGAGGCTGATGAAACGCCTCTTCATCTCTGCGATTGCGGGCCACTAATGCATAAGCGTAACACTATCCTTGGTGACTACACCCTGCTCCCATGCTGTTTGTAATACTCGCGTCAAGATACTGCGGTTCGTAAATGCACCAGGGTTTGACGACGAAATAATTATGAGTGGCAAACACAATAGTTCCACTCTGGCCGCGGTGTTACTAGGACTCATTAGGGACTAGATAAATAGTTACCCTTTCCAAATAATAACGTTACTATCTTGTCGGATTATGCCTTTGTATTGATATGACGGGGCCAATTTATTTTCCACTACTATACGGGCAGCGGCGGTTGTATTGTGTTATTATGATGTATTTACATCATAATGTAATTATAATAGGTTAGTGATACCGCTTGTGGTGAAAGTGGAGGGCACCAGACCGACCAAATTAAGTCTGCTGTGGGCGGTCCATTGAACGAGTGTACGAGACAGTCGGCCAGAAGGGAAAAGTGGCGATTGCTCGTGGGGTGCCATCACATTTGCCCCAAAAGATGTCACTTCGTGATGACCACGACCGCACGACCAAGAGTGTGACGAAGTAGAAGATACCGCTTAACATCTGGTGGATATTTACTCGTTCTGTTAATAACTCCTATAGAAAACTAATAATGGATAGGTAGGGTTTGTGGACGGCTCTATCACTTGGACCTGCTGTTTGGCCTGAATACTGCCGCTGTCACGCCACATAGGTGGATGTGGCATATCGTGCGGCGATCCTCGGTACAGTGTGATTTGCAAGAAATTATTTGTCACGTTGCACGCAACAGGACGATACGACATAAGCTAAGAAGGTGGTCGCGCTTAAAATAAGCGCGACCACCTTCTTAAAAGGTCCGTTTGTCCTACTCTTGCATAAAAAAGTACTTACCGCCGAATAAGTGACGAGCGAAATATTGGTAAACTTCATTGCTGTGAATGCGATCGGCTTTTGTGATCTGAGGATAAAACGATTTCGCATTTTTAAATATAACACGACCACGCATATAATGGAAGGTAGGTAATCGTGATTACTTGCAAATTGCTCCAAAATGAAACGAAGAAAGATAATTGCATGGTTTGGTGAGCTGATTAGATTGACAAACTACTAAACTAGTATGCAGTGCTATGTAATAGAGTTAGACACTTCTTTCATGAAATTGCTTTCTGAGCTCCCTCAGATCATGTTCCTCCACAGTGCGATTGTTAAGGTACTTTCTTCGCCTTTCAAAAACAGTAGAACGCACTTTCTTCGTTTTTATGACGATACAACATGGGTAGTATCAATAAATGGCGCGAACACCTTTTTTTATTGCCCCTGTGATTCCTTTGGTGTTGTAAGATAATGTGGGCGGCGGTGATCATTTAAAATCAGGTTACA
Source organism: Leptidea sinapis (assembly GCF_905404315.1). Classification (NCBI taxonomy): domain Eukaryota; kingdom Metazoa; phylum Arthropoda; class Insecta; order Lepidoptera; family Pieridae; genus Leptidea; species Leptidea sinapis. The sequence goes on from NC_066272.1 coordinate 11,781,772, forward strand.
TTCGCCTCTTTATTTCGACCCCTACGTTCTCTTGTAACAAAGTTGGGTCATAAAACAGTATTGGGTTTCCAAATATATTCAGCCAGTCGCCGGGACGACGAGGCCAAGATATACTGGTAATAAGAGATAAAAGTAAGGGTTTGTCAATAGGTAAGATATGAAAGGAATTTATTTAAGTTCTTACCTTTGTATAAGAAAAGCGAGACTGCGTCTACATTTGGGATTTAAATTGTACCATTTACTGTCGTAAGCTGCTTGTGCTACATTTGCATTCTGAAATCAAAGTTAGGTCTTATCACAGGTTAAAGGTCTTATCAGAGTTAGGTCTTATTACAATATATATTAGCGTACCTATAGACAAACAAAGCGTGCAAAGATGAACATCTCTAATGAGAATACAGGAAGAAAGAAAATGAAAGCGAATCTATCATTACTGTCACCGATTTTGATTGACAAGTCGTAAACAGTCAGCCACGCTTGGCATGAGCTTCTTAGTATTTTGAATATTAAAATATACTACTAGCTAGCACGCACACATAAACACATCAAAACTAGTCAATAATAATGCAATTTTGGACTGACAGGTCGTCTATGCGCTAGAATATTGTAACTGTCTTATTGATAATGACTTAGCAGAGATTTAAAATATCACTAATATACGCTTGTTAAAAAACGGTATTCATAATCGCATATTAGAGCTAAAACGCTCATTATCTCTTCGATAAAACTGACGTGACTTCTAGTAGCTAGGACCCTTCTATAAACCTACTAGCTGCCCCGACAGACGTTGTTCTGTAGATAGTAAAAAAACAACTGTTTTATATTTCAAAACATCAAAAATTATTTCGTAAATATGCTCCCTGTTGTTAGAATGAAATTGTTTCACAGCGGAACTGTCAAACCGTGCGTCACTAAATTCTCTCATAGAAAATATGTCCATACAAAACAAATATTGAAAATAAAAATATTTATGGGTCCCAAATCGAAATAAAAACTACCCTATCTCTCAAGTTGGACCAAACTGCACTCCATGAAGTAATCACCATTACAATCCGTTCATTAGTTTAGGAGTCCATTGAGGACAAACATTGTGACACGAGATTTATATAAAGATTTTAAGCACTCGAACGAAAAAAACATGGCCGACGTCGATCAGCTGTTCGTTAAATAATGTGTTAAATAGCTTCCCGCTCAAAGTTGTCGTTGTTGTTGACAACCGACAAACTTCAGAACTTTGATTTTTGAAGTCTATGTTTCTTATCTACTTTAACAATTTTTATTTATACGCTGGGCCTCCCGCAAAAGCAGCGGCCATAGTAAGTACAATCTCATCTCGTATTCTCACATTCTTCTGGCACTTTTCACGAGTTTTCCAACGAACGCCGTGTGGTAAAGGACTTTAGAATTAGAATATGGTGTGATAAAAAAAATTTACGAGATGATCCAAAATATCGATTAGAAAAACTTAACGATACTTCTATTGGAAACTCTGGGCGCTTGTTCAATAAACTCTATCGATCAATTTTAATCTTATATTAGAAGAAATTCAATAATGTAAGCCTTAGAAATAGGAAAAGATGATTTTATAAATGAGAAAGTAGTTTGACAGCTTGACAATTGCTTAGCCCTGACTCGTTTAGTAAGTAAAAAAGGAAATTGTATTAATACACGTTTAATGTATAGATTGATGATTCAATGTGATCTTTGTGATTTGAACCTGAAGTGAAGATACTAACAGCGGTGCTATTCTCGTAATTTCAAAATCATTGATTTTTAAGTTCCGATGCTATTCACGTTTTGCTCTAAATTCGCAATATATCATTTCTCTAGAACGTTAACTGAATCGGAGTCACGCGTCAAGGAACATTTTTTTTGATGAAAATAAGGGACGAGACGAGCAGGATGTTCAGCTGATGGTAATTGGTACGCCCTGCCCATTACAACGAAGTGCCGCTCAGGATTCTTGAAAAACCCAAAAGTTCCTCTCACCCTGAGTTGCATTACAACTGCGCTCGTCACCTTGAGACATAAGATGTCAAGTCTCATTTGCCCAGTAATTTCTCTAGCTACGGCGCCCTTCAGACCAAAACATAGTAATGCTTACATATTACTGCTTCACGGCGCCGTTGTGGTACCCATAATCTAGCTTGCACTGGTAAAATTTGCGACAAGCTCGCATTAAATTACCAATATTGTTCTGCCACCGGTTATGAGATATTAAAGAAAAACTTTTAAAAGGGATGTTTACATCCCTCCTACCCATTAGCTTAAACCCCATCTATCAGCACTTTGATTTTGTTGTTTCAGGCGTCAATACCTACAACTATGCCAAAAATAGCTTATACACGAATTCTTTCCCGTATTTGGCAGTTTTTGGTCGTCGTTGAGTGTACTCACCGGCGTGGCACGCAATAGTTTTTTCTTCCCAAGAATGCTTACCGGCTGCTCTCATAATTACTGTATTGCGACGCAGCTCATCCGTGCCTGAGCTTATATTTGCAATTTATTTTTACAAGATAATTAACTATCGTTGTGTTGATAGATCTTACGAACAACTTCGATACTTGTATCGATTGAAATATTTACAATACGATGTGTAATATTATAAATAATTGAATATACTTAGAGTAAATTACTTACAGCGTGAATAATATTTTCGCCATACCAGCAAATTACACCAATCTGAATGACAGAAGCTGCGAAGAATAGCTTATTACTCATCGCCATTAGTGGTTCCAGTAACTAAAACAAATATTAAATGTGATTAAATAATGATATTGTAGTTTGTAGTTTCTTATTAGTTGTTCTCCCCATGTCAAGGCCCCATTACAAACTTATGTACCTTCATTATCAAGTGTTTTGGCAATATGTTATATGTAGGGAGAGACCGGAAGACGAAGTGATGGTAGACCACGACAAGTAGGACCAATGATCTGGTCAAGATCGCCGGAGTAGGTTGGATGAGGGCAGCGCAGGACCGATCGTCATGGCGATATTTAGGAGAGGCCTTTGTGAAGCAGTGGATGTCTAATAATAATCTAATAATATACAGCAAGTGTGAGTCTCCTTTGCACAGGATACCGGCTAGATTATGGGTACCACAACGGCGCCTATTTCTGCCATGAAGCTGTAATGTGTAAGCATTACTGTGTTTCAGTCTGAAGGGCGCCGTAGCTAGTGAAATTACTGGGCAAATGAGACTTCACATCTTATGTCTCAAGGTGACGAGAGCAGTTGTAGTGCCATTCAGAAATTTTGAGGGTTTTTAAAGAATCCTGAGCGGCACTGCATTGTAATGGGCTGGGCGTATCAATTACCATCAACTAAAAAATGTAAAGAGCCTTGACGCTAGAATCACATTCGCTTATTAACACTACGGGCAAACTTAAAGTACCTACTCTTGACTCGTGACTTCGGGACTACATGTTCTGTCGTTCTGATCCAGTACGATAATAAGCCTGTTAAGTCTTTATTTAAGTAAATAAGTAACTACTTACCACTATAACAAAAACGACACAACAGATGTTAACGGAGCTTAAGAAGATGTTAATCAGATTAACAAACGAAAATGCATCTTCTAGATCATTGCAGTACCTGCAATATAAATAAATATCTAAAGCTTATTTTTAAATTGCTCATTGGTCCTTGAAACTTAACTTTTGTCTTAACTATGTAATAGGAATAATTATTAGAAAGTATATTATCCAAAAAACAGTAAGTTTTACAAATAAATAAATAATAAATATCTATTACATGTATACATAGATAGTTGTGTTATAAATGAACAAAGTTCATAATTCTTACTGTTACGTGTCAGGACTACAGGGGTTTAGAAAACACCAGTTTAAGTTCACAAATATTTTTTAAGAGAAAAAAGAATGAACCTAGTTGTATAGCTCGTTATATCTCGCTGAATGTTTAAATTCAAATCAATCACTGCAGATAATAAAAAGGCGCGCTCGGCAACTTTTTTATACTTGTAAGGATTATTCTCGAATGATTTCGTAAAGTGTAGTAAAGAGTAAGCAATAAACAAGGATGAATAAAAAAGTTGCTTACATAATTATGGCATACTAGATCATTAGTGTATTGAGACATTAAGTCGAGATTCCCAAGATGTGAGATACTCATCTAGTTTTTGATTATCGCAAAAATTCGTGGCGAAAAAAATAGGTTTATTGCTATACCTATTTTTGACCAACTTCAATGAAAGGAGGAGAGCAACAAGTCGTGCAATGTTTTTGAGTGCAAAGTTTTCTAGCACTAACAAGGTTTTTTTTCCAGAAAACTTTGCGCTCGTCACCTTGATTCATAAGATGGTAAAGTCTTACCCCCTTATTCATCATAGTCTGCTAAATTAAAGCATTGCTAATTCTCACTTTGTCTTCTTCTATTGACCTAAGTAAGAATGAGAAAAAACACTCCTTAGCGGCTGTTTTAAGTTAGCGGACCATTATGAATAAGGGGGTTAGTAAAAAAGTAAAGCCTCTAACTAATAGCCATACATTAATACATATATCGTGATTGTTGATTAAAGGGAAAAACAAAACCTGATCAATTTTTGATGTAACTTAACACAATCCACGATGTCTTGGTAATTTTCAGTATCACTCTTCACAGCACATCCCAGTAGCTGAAGGCGCTTCTGTAGGACTTCTAGTATCAATACTATGTGACTCGCCATTCCCGAAAACAATAGATCCGAACATATCATCGCCCATACACATGATTGGCCTGGAATAAACATGGTTAATAATGTTTCATTTTATTTCTTTTTTACAATTTTATCAAAACTTACAGTTAAGTAACAAAACAAATATTACAATTGTTCAAAATACAATCTTCGCGCCGCAATAGGGCTACTGGGAACCCAAGCGCTGGCAGCTATTTCGGTCAACGGATCAGCCTAGCTATCCAACGTGGTAATGCTGCCAGTATTCTTGGTACCCTTCCACGTAATGATAGTTTTAATTTTATGTAGTCATAGTATTGTAAATATAGTTATAAGATTTGTTTTGTTTGAAGAATAATATGAATATTACAAATTAATTCACAAATTTTTTAATGCCACTTACAAGTTTCCACGTTTACAACAGTTCAAAAGAATATACTAGAATTAAAAGGATAAATTAAAACATAAATTGAAAATAGCAAACACACATAATATTATAAAGATATTATTTTAATAAAAACACAAAATGGTGAAATATAGGAATGTATATAAAGTTGAATGCTGGTTTGTCTTGGACTCACATTAAGCTAAATAGTTGGCTTTATTACAAATCTACATTGAGTTGATTCCATTGCAATTTTACATATTTTATAAAAGATTACATAGAAAATAAGAAGAAATTGTTAGGTTTTGAATCCGCCCACTCTTTATAGCAGCTAATTTGAACAGTTGTAGGTATATTGATGGGTTTCAGCGCTTTGGGACAAGTTAATAGATATATGCAAATTATCCTTCCCAGACTTTGGGTTGGTAGTATGCGACTTGAGGGTCCCTAAGTCGTATCGATTCAGGACAGCGAAGAGTAAGCAGAAAACATGCAAACAAGGTGTTTTTAGACAATTTTTTTGGTGAAAATATAGCATTTCGAGCTATGAACACTCCATAATCCTGTTACACATATACTTAAGTCTTATTTGTAGGTTTCTTATGCTTGCTGTTGGTTATAGTTTTCACTCCAGAGCCTTTTTGAACTACTACTTTTCCTTGCAGTTAAACAAGTTTTTTGGCATGGCATGACGCATTTTTTTAGTACAACTGTCAGAAAAGTTTTACTTTTTTTGTGTAGGTATATTTTTTCAGATTAGTAATGAATAACGAGGATTGTAAGCATATAAACTGTTTTCCACGCAAGAATTTTGAAAATATTGTCTTTGTTACATAGATGGCGGGCCGGAAGCCGTGAACTCATATCGCTCAAGGTCGCTGGCATTTAGTGTCGCCTTGTAGATTTTTTTAGGTAAGGTTAGTTAGGATAGGTAGTACACACGCAAACACACAGATCATACAATCAGTAGGTATGTGATCACTCGGATCTGTGCTCTGTTGAACCACAAGGGCGTTGCCGACCTTATAAAGCGTCGATTAAATTTGAATTCAAAAACCTCAAACTCATTGGTACGTGATGGGTGAGGATTGAACCGGGTTCCGTGGGATTCAACGGTTCTGCCTGTCACCTTTTAATTTCACAAAGCGGCTGTGTGTGGCTTAAAGTTTTTCTTTGTTTAAAGATGCAGAGAGCTATTCGCGCTATTTATAAACTAGGTCCTAAAGAATAATTGAAAGCAAAAGTTAGAGAAATAAACATCTTGACTGTTGTCTCTCAACATATTCTTGATAATGTTATGTATGCTAGAAACTGTCATAATGTTAACACCAGGAACAGACATAAACTTCTAATGCCTACTACTCGGCTAAGTCGAGTTAGTAACACTTTTGTGGGGCGTTGTATATGCTTATACAACAAGATCCCAGAAAATGTTCAAAAGAAATGTATTACCAAATTCAAATGAATTGATAAAAAAAGTTTGTGTGGTAAATATTACTATAACATAATGATTTTCTCAATGATACCACTGATTGGGAATAGAGCAACCGCCCACAGGCTATTAAATATTAAATTTTGTTGCACGATTTTACATTGTAACCATATTTTTATAATAAAGAGAACCCAGCTGAGTTTGTTGCGCCCGTTCTTCTCAGTTCTGATGCATACCTAATAACTATTTACTTCAATATGTCTAAAAGTTTTGTTATATGCCATAGCACAATATTATGTTAACGGTTTATAGAAAATAAACTTTCTTAAAAACTGTTTAAAAGATATCTAAAATAATAACGGGTTATAATATCGTCTTGTCTCGTAAATACTACAAATAAACGATTTAATAACGGCTTTAAGCAATTTTATATGTCATCACGTTTTCTTAAGCCCAAAATTGAACGGAGAGTGAAAGTGACAAAATATGATTTAGCTATTTAATAATATTGTATTTTGTAATACCGCTATTCAATTTTTTTTATATAAGAGGGGGCAAATGGTTTCAGCAGTGTTTCCCAAACTTTTTTAGGCCATGCCCCAGCTCAATATTTCTAAAATTTTTATGCCCCCATAAATAATTTGTTACCCTTTAAAATTGTTTTGCTCCCTTAAGAATTATAGATGATAAATTTGAGGAAGAAATCACTATAAAATTGTTATAAAAACATCTAAAAACTGAAAAAAAAAATCTATATTCATTTAGTGGGATACTTCGCTTGATGCTTTCTGCACAGAGATTTCATATTAGGTTCCGATTTACTTAGCTTAAATTTCAAGTCTCTGTGTTGTGTTACATCAAGTCGATTTATTTTTTTATCAGTAAATTATTTACATTAGTTTTCTTGCGCATTCTTGGAATTTACATTTTTTGTTAAATTTGTCTATATCTAGCAGTGCATTTAAATAACCCAAAGCGAAAGGGTTAAAGTCGTGTCGATTATCCATTTTTAAATTGCCCCCTTGACTATCACATTGCCCCCCTGTGGGCCGTGGGCCCTACGTTGAGAAACACTTGGCTAGAGGCTTACGTGCTGAAAAGTAATAAGGCAACTGTCCATGGACATCCGCAATATGCAGTGATACCTACAATTGTACTAAATGGATGATTTTTATTAATAACGCCACATTTTTTCTTAAGTAGAACCGTATGTGTCAAATAAAGTGTACATAATTCTCGCAAACAATCATTATGAAAATCATTAAAAGTGTATATACACACCGAAAAACGTTAAACAACAATTACAAATATTGAAGGATTGGCGAAACTACAGCATATGCTGTTAAAAAAATTTGACAGTTATCTGACATAGATACGGCGCGACTAGTTTACTTAAGTTATTTTCATAGTATTATGTCCTATGGTATATTGTTATGGGGCAATGCAATTAATACCAATTTTGTGCTGCAGAAGAGAGCTATCCCCGATATTTATAACCTAGGTCCTAAAGAATCATCAAGAGAAAATTTTTAAGAAATAAACGTTTTGACTGTTGCATCTCAATATATTCTTGATAATGTTCTATATGTTCATAAGCACATTAATGATTTTGGTAGAAACTGTGACAAATATTTACACGAGAAACTAACATAAAGTTGTTATGCCTATGAAGCGGACACCCTCAGGCTCTTTAATTATAATGTTTATTGTACAATTTACATTGTAATCCATATTTTTATAAAAAAAAGCCCGCTGGGTTTCTTGCGCCCGTTCTTCTCAGGTCTGAGGCAGTCTGTTTTGAATGGTAGTCTTTGCTGTTCAATGAGTGAATCCTATTTGAATAAAATTATTTGAATTTGAATTATAAATTAACACACAGTGCGATGTCGTTATGTAAACACAACTGTTTGAGTTAATTTGCTACGAAGATTAGACCGCTAAAGATTTAAACACCTGTTCGTATTCGAATTTTATTATCTTATGCATCCACACCACGTTCGAAAAAAATTATTTGTTTCGTCAGATTTAAATAACTATTCCAGCACCCTGTTTGAATTTACACTTATCTCCTGATGTTTGACATACCAAAAGAGAGTAATTTTCTATTGTTTTGGTGTATAAGGATATCTATTTAAATGGACTTCTCTCTCAATCTGTATATACAAACATATATAACGTATACATCTATCATCGTTTTAAATTTTTTAATAAAAAAAATGTATTAATTAAGGCGTATAAAATATGTACAAAATATTTGTACTCGTTACGTTTGTTTATGTGTCGTTTCACTTGAACACCGTTCGGCCCATCACCTAGAAAAGTGTCAAAAGTAATGGAAAATCAGTTTTCGCTATCCTTTCTCTTGTAGCTCCCCACCAACTTCTCTATTGGGTAGCTGATTACTATAAAAATTGGTGTCCTGTGTGTAACATGGAGAATTCTTACAAGTCCGTACAATAATTCTATGGTATTCTTCCTTGCGCAGTGTTTCCAGGACGATACGACATGGGTAACTTCAAAAAGACCGAGCACACTTTCTAAAAGGATGGCAACGCTCTTGTTATTCCTCAGGTGTTGCAAGAAAATGTCTGTGGCGGTGATAACTTAACATTAGGTGTAGCGTACGCTCGTTTGTTCTCTTCTACCAAAAAATGCAGAATGTTTTTGCTATATTCATAGCTGGCAGGACAAAGTATGCCCGGTTCAGCTAGTATGTTATTAATTATATAAAAATGACCCCACCTGAAAAAATTTCAAAGATGTAAATGACGGTATGTAGTAATATACTGGAATAAATATCGAAGGGGTACCACGACCTCCACACAGTTCTAATATGATATTCTTGTCCCCGCAAGACATTGAACAAATACAGAACTACGGGCGTAATGATGTAAAACAATACTCCTGATTCATTCAGAGCGAAGTAACCTGAAATAAACAAAAAACTATATATCATCATCTTCATCAGCCCGAAGACGTCCACTGCTGGACAAAGGCCTCCCCCAAAGATTTCCACGACGATCGGTCCTGCGCTTCTCCTTATCTGACGTATTCCGGCGATCTTCATCAGATCGTCGGTCCACTTGTGGGCGGCCTACCAACACTGCGTCTTCTGATATAGGTATACTCCTATGCTTATTCTTAAAGGCCGAAGATTTTTGTTTGTTGCTAATGAATGAAAAACTCTTTAAGTTGATGATAGCCACGACAACACGCCTAGCTGAACCATAAACAACTAAAAGTGTATGTGGAACATTTGAAACTTGAATATTTAGAAGGATATGTGGTATTAACCTTTTAGAAGTATGATTGATTATTTCAGTGACCTTTTCATTTTTGATGTATGTGTCATCTTGTTTCGAACTTGATATGGAATTAGGGTTACTTACGGTTTGGTCGTCCTTTGAATAGACAGGGCCTTACATATCCACCGTTAAACACATTACCATACATTGCGATAATCAGAAATGTACTTTCAAATAAAATGAAAACTCATTTAGATAGGCGTAGCGAGGTGCGAGCTGCAGGAGAGTCATATTAGTGTGTCCTTACTCCATAGGAGTGGGATGAGAGAAGAGGTAACAGACTCAGCGACTGTCAATCGCAATTCACAGTACTCCACTCGGAACGATCACCCGTATCGTGAATCGAGATTGTCAATTTGAGACTGAAAATTGTCCAAGAAAATAAGACGAAAATGTACGAGAAGTTTTTGTAAACAACCGCGCAGATTGCTCTTTAAGTAATAAAGAAGTATCTTGTTCTATTCTGTTTAATACTTTTACCTCACCTCCACTTTAAACGTGCAATTCTTGTATATATATAATCTGAATCTCGGAAACGACTCCAACGATTTTCATAAAATTTGTATACAAGGGATTTCGGGGCGATAAATCGATCTAGCTAGGTTTCAATTTAAAAAATGTAGTTCCAATGAGAAACAGCTATAATAACATTAGTATACAAAGGTGAATTTCGCCACCATATATAAGACTATAATAGCTACGTCCCATACATTGGTTGATCCGGACAGAAGAAGACCCCGGTTCGAATCCAGATGTCATATTAGTTTTTTTTTCAAGTTTTGTACATTCTAAAAAATCCGAGCAAGGCTCTGTCGTCCGGATATTATACACTAATTTGAGGTACTCACCTTTTAAAAAAGTACGACTAAAACAATATAGTCTAGGATTTTCTTTATCTGCCCCCCCCCACTATATAGAATCCTCGCTACGCCCATGCATAGATATATGATTTATCTTACTTAGATGTGCAATTCGCAAGGCACGTAAACTTCTGCTTTTAATGTTCTGTGTCTCTTCGTTTGTATAGACTGGCCATATTGTCCTCAGATCATTGAGAAGTCGGGCAAACACATTTCTTTTGCTGAATAACGCTGATATCTTACAAATACCTAGAAATGATGGATGTATTCAATAAAGACGGCATGAAATATTGGGTATGGATTTCGCTTCAACAAGTATTTACAGGTGGATTTAAAAATTACTACTCCTGCAAGGTACCAGACTTAGCAGTCCTGGATAACCCGTCACTGGGCGTCCGCAAGTAGGACTTGTACTTAATCTCGGGCAAATAGGGCAAATCTACTCCCAACTTACGGTCGGCAACGCAAGTCTTGACCCCATGGTGCTTCGGATGTCCATGAGCGTGGTGAGGTACATCCCATCACGTGAGTCTCGTGCGTGATTATTTTTTGCTTATTTTTATTTCCTTTTTTATCTTAGATTCAGGTGTTTTACTTACCAGCTCCAAACTGAAGTTCGTTCCGAAGTACGTTCATGTGATGCCTCTGCTAATTTAAGGGTGCTTTCGCAGTAGGAATCACTTAAAATCAGATGAATGCATGCCTGACTATGATTTAAAAGTAATACCCTGCTTACACGCAAGCTTTCACACTTATTATGGTCTGATATTCAGATCAAGTGAAAGTGACACTTACACATTTATGCCAAACAAAGTTTACATGTTTTCATCTTCAATGATGAGAACTGTCTTGCAGACCATACTTTAACTTCTGGATAACCTATATCTACACAAGAGATTTCCACCTTTTGACACATCACGACATCTCCGGAACCATAGGCCTAGAGACTTTAAATTTGATAGGATATTCCTTTCACCGAGTAGAGATCAGCTAAGACGGATTTTACGAAGTTTCATCCGCAAGGGGTACACCCCGGGGGCGTTAATGCATAATATATAGATCATTCAGAAATATGTTTTAGGATTATTTCTTATTTGTTTCATTGGTTTAGATTATAAATTTATTATTATTAACAGTAAGTAAATATAATCTAGAATTTGATAAGAAGATCAGAACATAATTGTTTAAGAAATTTATTCTTATATTGAAATCATGCAAAGCCACTTTGAAAGCATCTATTCGCTATAATCAGATGGAAATACTCTGACCATATAAATCAGCAACGTACCTCTAAGGCCGGGTTCAGATTTTACGATTGTCGACAAAAGAAAGCTATGAAACGAAATAGGAAGAGTATTGGCAACGATTATGGGAGACTTTTTATCTTTATTAACCGACTTCAAAAAAGGAGGAGGTTCTCAATTCCTCGGTATTTTTTTTATGTTTGTTACCTGTAAACTTTCGACTGGGTAAACCGATTTAGATAATTATTAAGCTGGTGCTTCCCGTGTGGTCCCATTGTAATTTGGTCCTTAAAATTATAAAAGTCTTAAATTTGCCATACATACGTATAGCAAATTGCATGATAAATTTACGAATAACTCAATATCGTGCCAACCGATTTCGATGATTCTTTTTTTATTGGAAAGGATATACTTCAAAGATAGTTTGGTGAGAGTTTGGTTAGGTTCTGATTACGGAATTCATGGCAAAGTAACGGAACTCTTCAATTAAGCGCTTACGTTCATTGCTACATTGAAAAATTTAGTATATCTGCACATATTTAGACAAGTTATTAGTTAGTGTACTTCAAATGCACTAAAAATAAAAAAAATTAACAAAAAAACAAGCGACTTCAAAAACACTATTCCAAAACAATAGATAAAATATGCTCTTAAAAGTATAAAAATAATTGCGTTTTTTTTTTGTTCGGTGTTGTTTGTATCTGGGCGCGGCTTAACACCTCTGTTATTGCTGATCTCCAAGGTCTGATGGTTTTCATTATCCAACTAACAATTTTCACCAGTGGAAGGTTCCTTTCCATAGCATGCCGGCTAGTTGGGTACCATAGCGGCGCCTTTTTCTTCCGCCAAGCAAGCGTGTACACTATTGTACAAGCATTGTTTTGGTTTTGTTAAAGGAACTTTCTTCCACGTACAACTAAGCTGTTGAATAAGCTTCCTTGTGCGCTGTTTCTAGAACGATACGACATGGATACCTTAAAAAAAGCGTGTACACCTTCGTTAAGGCCAACAACGCTCCGTTATCACCCCACTCCATTTTAATTTCGCTAAATATTGTACAACTAGCTGACCCGGCAAACGTTGTTTTGCCATATAAAGTATAATTCACGCGATAGTTTTATAAGTAATAAAATATTGCCTATATTATAGCCTGTACATCATTTTGTTCTATTGTCAATAGTTTTTGCAGCGCACGCAAAAATAGGTTTTCGATTTTACACCTTGTGTTACAAAATAGCAATTTTATTACGGATCCCTAATTTTGAAAAAAAAACATAGCCTATAGCCTTCCTCGATAAATGGACTACCCAACACTGAAAGAATCATTCAAATCGGACCAGTTCCATCAGACCAGCGTTCAAACAAACAAACAAACACTGCAGCTTTATAATATTAGTATAGATGTATTTGCGCCAAAATGAGAAAACTCAATGTACAATAATATAAAATTGACAGATTCTAAATTCAAATGTAATATTTTGTTTATTTTTAATTGTAACAGTATTTATGGCCGGACAAAGTAGTCAAGTTAAAGTTAAAGTTTTCACTTCAAAAACATTAATCCCGTTATATTTATGAGGATTTAGATCGTAATATACATCAACATGCAAATAACATGATCAGTCTATAAAAAAGTCATAATTTAAAGTGTTAAGAAGGATTATACATACTTAAAATACCGTATCCCACGGTGTGAAGAAGTGGAGCAACGTATTCGACGCGTGGTGAATTTGCAATTGTAACACATAGAAATGCTAGTTCACTGAGAGCATGTAAACTCACGCCAATAATGGTCGCTACGAATACTATTTTAATTCGTAGCGCTGTCGAGGGGTCAGCGGGTGTTTTTAACGAGAATCCTATCAGGAACATGCACGACGTACTCAATTTTAAGGATTCGTCAATCTCTCGTTTAGCTAGTTCTAATGTAGGACTTGCCATAGTGTGTAAATGTTGCTTATCAGCTGTAGTAGACTGGTGATGCTTGCAGCTGTAATAATTAATTAATAATTATTAATTTTAAGTCTCTCCATATATAATTCTGAGTTTATTCCAAACTAAGAATATATTTTAAGTAGAACATGAAACGGTGTCGTTGAAATCATAAGCAAAAGTTAGAACTATGCACCTTCACAAAATACTATGAGATACAATAGAAAGTATCGTACCTTATATGTAAAACATGTGAACAATGAAGAATAATTTATGAAGTAAGTTTTTTAAAACTATGAAGTATTTAACGTCAGTTTGACATTAATAATACCGTAGGAATCGGTCTTGAAACATTGTGCTGGCAAATACTCTTTTTATAATATACTAGCTGACCTATCAGACTTTTTATTGTTTTCATATCTATTTAATCAGAGCACATTATTTGAAAAAATAATAAAAATTTTTTGTTTAATCTGATTTTTATTAGGGTTCCCTAGCCAGATGGCAAAAAACGGAACCCTTATAGATTTGTCCTCTCTGTCTGTCTGTCCGTTCGTATATCACAGCCATTTTTTTCCGAAACTATAAGAACTATACTGTTGAAACTTGGTAAGCAGATGTATTCTGTGAACTGCATTGAGATATTAATACAAATATAGCAAAAAAAAATTGGGGTTTCCCATACTTAGAACTGAAACACAATTTCTTTTCATCAAACCCAATCTATGGATAGGTCTTCAAAAATGATATTGAGGTGTCCAATATCATATTTTTCTATACCGAATAGTTTGTGCGAGAGACAATTCCAAAGTGGTAAAAAGTGTGCGTTGAGCGGTCATGAAATATATAATATACTACAGACGTTGTTCTAATCAAAAAAAAAAATCTTGCGAGTGGAATTTGTAAAATCCGTTCTTAGCTAACCTGTACTCGGCGGAAGGAATATTCCTACTAAATTTCAAGTCTCTACGCTTTATGGTTCTAGTGATGAGTCAATATATAAGTTTCCTATATATATTTATAGATAGGTACCATTCATACGATTTTTTGCCACGCGCCATCATTGACAGGTTAATTAGTGCTAATAAGCGATTTGTCTCTATCTCGTGTTAGCATTGTTTAAAGTAATTATTAACTAATGAAGTTTAAATTATATAAAAACTGATATTATTAAATGCTTTTTACAATATGCTAACTAGTTTTTGTTATAAATGGTATAAAGAAGAGCAAAGTAAGAATATGATCTGGTCATTATCTGTAACAAAAAAAAAACTTTAATATAGTTCACTTATCAAATTTATTTTAATTAAATTTTTGTTAAACTACTTACTGATGTGTATGTAACGAGGGATATATTGGTAAAGTTCATCGCGGTAAAGGCATTTGGTTTCTGTGCTCTGCAATTAATTATAAATTTTTGTTATTCATTACAGAGTATATTTTATAACACTATATTACGGTCACCTACCCAATTCATTTTATGTTTTACTATTAACTAGCTGATACCCGCGACTTCGTCTGCGTACACATGACTAAGCACGTAGTACTTATAAAAATCTTTATTTCTTGAAGCTTTATTAACTTATCAATTAAGATAAAAATAATCTGATAGAGAGTTAACAATTGTAAATAATCTACCAACTATAGTTAGCTAAAATTAAGTTTCTGTTTTACCTCCTGAGAAAGTTAAAGATATAAAAATTCAAATAAGTTATTCATTTTAAACTATTCTTTCAAATTGATTTCTGCACGACGGGGACACATCAAAGGAAAAATGAAATTGTTGTTTTTATTTAGTTCCGAGCATTTTCATATTTATTCACCTTTTAAACCTTCTCTGGACTTCCACAAATAATTCAAGACCAAAATTAGCCAAATCGGTCCAGCCATTTTCGATTTTTAGCGAGACTAACGAACAGCAATTCATTTTTATATATATAGATAGATAGATTAAGATTCGCTCTTCAACTTATTCGTGTAAGGCATTGACTATTTGACACTTGAGTAATTTTGTTGTATCACTTGGTAAAAAGTACAACTTTTGACATTCATAAGTGTAATTTTATTGACTTAAGTGAATATGTCAAGTGATACTGATTTCATAAGTCAAACAATATTTCCTAATTTCGGATTAGGAGATGAAGTTTTGGTTTCATGTTTTATTATAATAATTAAAACAATTTCTTCTTTGTAAATAATGATATAAATGTAAAGAATATAAATTTTACGTAAATAGAGAAATTATAGTATTTGAATACCCTTATTTTGAATTATTCTTAATTAAAATGGCAATTTAACAATGCCTTCGAATCCGTATGGTTTTAATGTATTTTCGTGACATGCAATAATTATTTTTAACTTAAATTTTTTAGCTCACCTTCTTATGACAAAGAGTATGCAACGTCTGCATCTTGGACTGACTTTATACCATTTGCTGTTGTATGCAGCTATCGCAATACTAGCGTTCTACAAGAGATAATAATTATGATCAAATCAAAACATAATTTTGACACAATTGATGTACAATAAACAGCTAGACTCACAATCACGCTCAAAAATTATTGTCTGAAGCAAAACTCTGCCTATTACGTAGAGAAGCGCGGTCGAAACACAACTGAAGTAAAAACTTCAGTTGTGTTTCGACCGCGCTTTGAATACAACGCCATGCAATGGACAAAATATCCAAATACCAGCATATCCAAACAAAGGATGTAGTGTCGTATTTATATTGTGTAACTAACTTAACGTTTTTAATCATTTCGATAAATATTTACCTACATTTATATTGCTATAGTAAAAATGTTCTTGCCTCGTATTCGCGTCCGTCTCTTTTGCACTATAATAGATCTCCAAACTTTAATTCTAATGAGCGTATACAAATAGACTTTGAACATTACTGCCACGAAATACGGTCTTAATTTGAATGAATGTTTTAATATTATCTGTATAAGTTTAATATACTTATATACGTATAAATATGTATACACAACGCCGCTCGGACATTTTTTGAAGACCTTTTAATGGGCGAGTTGCACTTGTGAGTCAATTTTTTGCTTTGTTTTGACGAATTAACGTCAAACTATGCCTGATAATTAACTAAATCGTCAGACTAGGCCTGATAACTAACTAATTCGTCAAACTATTCCTGATAAGTAACTAAATCTTCATACTAGGCCTGATAACTAACTAAATCACCAGACTATGCCTGATAACTAACTAATTCGTCAAACTATGCCTGATAAGTAACTAAATCTTCAGACTAGGCCTGATAACTAACTAAATCGCCAGACTAGGCCTGATAACTAACTAATTCGTCATACTATGCCTGATAAGTAACTAAATCTTCAGACTAGGCCTGGTAACTAACTAAATCGCCAGACTATGCCTGATAACTAACTAATTCGTCAAACTGTGCCTGATAAGTAACAAAATCTTCAGACTAGGCCTGATAACTAACTAAATCACCAGACTATGCCTGATAACTAACTAATTCGTCAAACTATGCCTGATAAGTAACTAAATCTTCAGACTAGGCCTGATAACTAACTAAATCGCCAGACTAGGCCTGATAACTAACTAATTCGTCATACTATGCCTGATAAGTAACTAAATCTTCAGACTAGGCCTGGTAACTAACTAAATCGCCAGACTATGCCTGATAACTAACTAATTCGTCAAACTGTGCCTGATAAGTAACAAAATCTTCAGACTAGGCCTGATAACTAACTAAATCGCCAGACTATGCCTGATAACTAACTAATTCGTCAAACTATGCCTGATAAGTAACTAAATCTTCAGACTAGGACTGATAACTAACTAAATCGCCAGACTATGCCTGATAACTAACTAATTCGTCAAACTACGCCTGATAAGTAACTAAATCTTCAGACTAGGCCTGATAACTAACTAAATCGCCAGACTATGCCTGATAACTAACTAATTCGTCAAACTATGCCTGATAAGTAACTAAATCTTCAGACTAGGCCTGATAACTAACTTAATCGCCAGACTAGGCCTGATAACTAACTAAATCGCCAGACTAGGCCTGATACCTAACTTAATCATTAGACTATGCCTGATTAACTAACTAATTCGTCAAACTATGCCTGATAACTAACTAAGTCGTCAGACTATGCCTAGTATTTAACAACTTATTATTGAAAAAACCCACCGCCTGAATGATGCTCTCTCCGTACCAACACAACATGCCCACTTGAATCAATGCAGATCCAAGAAACAATTTATTGCTCATTGAAACAAACGGCTCCAGAAGCTGCAACAAATAAATATAAATCAAATCAAAATTGATTTATTCGTTCAGATCAAAATGTGGCACATGAAGTTAGCATAGAGTTATGTACTAAAAGTTATTTAATAAAGACCATCTGCAGACCATCGTGCCTAGAAATCTCAGGTACGTTGGTACATTATTTAGCCATAACCGATTTCGCAATTTTAATAATATAATATCAACCCTTTTTCTAAGCATGCGCATACATTACAATTTTCCACGATTTCTTCAAAGTTTACAGATTCATCGAGTTAATGTAAGTTAATGCAATATCATTTTAGTTAAATATTTCGACATTATACTTAAATAAAGTAAATAAATCTCAGAAAACTCCAAAAGAGTTATAATAAATAAATAAAAGTAGGTATTATGCGAACTTTTCACCTACATGTGAAGTATACAAATGATTTAGGTTTTCTTTAGTGTTAATTCCGCCAACATTAGTTTTTAAAACAATTCGACACGTGTTTCGCCTCTACACGAGGCATCCTCAGGACGTGTTGTCTCGCCAAACCTGGCACGAGACTGACTTTTGTCTCGTTTGTTTTAAAAACAAATGTTGGCGGAATTAACACTAAAGAAAACCTAAATCATTTGTAAAATTATGGATTTCCGCAAAGTAACGCCTAACTCAATAAATTTACATGTGAAATAGTTTCTAAGAAAAAACCTAGTTTTGCCATAAATATTGTTACAAGGAAAAGATCTTTATTTTTCTATTACACATAACATGTATTACTGTATCCTGTATATCTGTGTATGTAGCATATAAATTAATAGAAGAATTTGTAGCATTACATATTATATGAAACTCATTCAAAATTATCTCCATTGGACTTAAGAAAGTCGTAACATTGAAGCCAGTTAGTTATCAGTTGAAATACGCACTTCCTTCACGGGAAATTCATCCATGGGAAATTCCTCCATGGGAAATTCCTCCATGGGAAATTCCTCCATGGGAAATTCCTCCCTATAATTATTTAGGACGTTGACGGCCAGTATTCAGCACTGATGAAGTCAGAAACGTTCGTTGTCAACCACGCTTGTGTGGATAAAGCTTTATGGCCCGGTGCTTATTTATACTGAAAGAATCATACTTGGTAATGAAACCTTAACAAGAATTTTATCTTGGACACAGACTTTGAATATATTAGCATATAGGTTATCAGACAGCCCGTTAAGGCGTGAGTATTGATTTGTCTATGTGTGAGTTAGCTGGTAGTTGATTAGATTAAAATTAAACAATTCATTCAAAGAATGACATGTTCCAATTTTAAAGTTATAATTCATTTTTAAATGTAATAATATTTATGGCCAGGTATAAAATCTTAAAATTAACAACAGAAGCAGAGTTCTCAGTAGCAGACTCGACTGGACGGGGCACCACAAGCAGCGCCGGTCCGAGCATGAAAGGATTAAGTTTAATAATGAATACATGAAGTACCATTCTCTTCCCGTGCTATATTTTGAGGAAAGGAACGACCCGTTCAAAGATGTCGCCACAAGTAATAGCATTATGTAACCATGATGAAGCTACAACTAGAAGGAAAGAAAGGAATAGTATAAAGAAAGGAGAAAAGTAGGTCATTCTCATCCACGGAATATCGCTCTCGCCTTCGGTTCGGGTGACTATCGCGGTTGGCAATGTCCTACTTATCTCACGTTGTGCAAGAAGTGACTGATTCTCTCCTGGCAAGGCGACTTTTGTCCCTCGTACCAGGGGGCTAAAAGCGAGCTTTTTATCCAGGTGGGAAAAAATACTTTATTTAAAAAGCAAAGTAGCTAATAATATCACAATTATAAAACATCGCCAAATATAGGTAATAGACGTTGGGGATTTGAGTTGAATAGAGATTATATTTAGTTAAATAATGATTCTTACCACAATTGTAAAAACCACACAGCAGATGTTAACAGAGCTCAACGAAATGTTTACTAGATTGACAAATGAAAAAGCCTCTCCTAAATCTTTACAATATCTGAAAAGAAAAATATTATATATTCTAGCTATGCTTTTATAGTTCCTGAGTTTTTCCAAATTTTTTTTTAATGATAAGATGTACCCTATGCACAATTCATATTGAAAATCAAAGTGAAGAACAAATTACTATAACAATTTGGAATAACGTTGTTTCTTATAGTTATATAACAGATATCACCACTGAGTCCGTGAAATCAGTTTAAATCAAAAAAAAAAATCACTTTATTCACATAGTTCAGGGAAATGACACTTATAGAAATAAAGAAAAATCATTTATTCTGCAACTTAAGCCCTGTATACAGGTAGACTTATTATTAATTTAAATTAAACTGAATGAATAATTGTTAGAAAATTTCTTTTCTTTTCAAATCTACCGCCATTTCTACAAGGGTTGAGCTTTAATGAGAAGAAGTGGCAAGACACTCATTGCCACTCTTTTAAATCAGCATTACAAGCTTCATCTTTATATAAATCATTTAAGTTACAATATATTATGTAAAGTGATGCAACAAAAATACTCACACGTCAAATAAATAGTCAACGCCTTGTCACGAGTAAGTCAAAAAAGTAAATCATTTAGATTAGAATACGTAAAAACAAGAGTTATAAGTTGTAACGTTGTGAGCGTTATAGCTTACAGAAGTAAGCTAGAAATACTAAAATACTATTCTTTGTTTATTTATTTTTAATAAGAAAAAAAAACTACGTTTATAAAAACCGACTTCAATAACTGAAAAGTAACTAACTAAAAATTTAATTTATTACACCTCTTATGCAAACCTTTACCTTTAATATTAATAAGATACTATTATTTATAAGTGCTATATATTGATAGCTTTGAAGTCGGTACCAAGCCAAATATAATAGTAGGTACCTACACTCGCCACGCGTGACTTTGAGCGGGATAGCTTTGTCTAGAAGAAAACAACACAAGCGGACAGACACGCGTGGCCACACATCCTTAATAATAACAGTACGTAAGCTGTTTATAATATTAAGTTTTATTTTGTTTAGGGCTTGGCACCAACTTAAAACCTATCAATATGATATAATATCACTTATTTAAAGTAAAAAACTACCACCCATTCATAAAGGTATCCTCAGACCTGAGAAGAACGGATGCAACAAACTCAGCAGGCTTCTTTTTTTATAAAAAAAATGGTTACACTATAAAATCGTACAAAAAAAAATATTTTTAATAGCCTGTGGGCGGTCGCTCTATTGCCAATCAGTGGTATCATTAAGAAGGTCATTAATGTTATAGTAACCTTTACCACACATTATACCACCTCTATAATTATTATGAACTGAAAAAAAAACCATACACTGGTATGTACGTACCTTATAAGTCGTTGATGCAGCTTAATTATTGATAGGAGGTCCTGATAATGTGCTGTTTCGAATTTTTCAATAGCAGCGAATGATTCGAGCTCACGACCCAAAATTTGTAGCAATAACACCAGGTGGCTGGCCATTCCAGAAAATAACAAATCTGTGCATACCATGATCCAGACGCACGTTTGACCTTTAAGTGAAGTTTAAGATTATCAAGAGGAGGAGAAGGAGCAACGAGTAAGAGACTCCTTTGCACAGGATTCCGGCTAGATTATGGGTACCACAACGGCGCCTATTTCTGCCGTGAAGCTACTGCGTGTAAACATTACTGTATTTCGGTCCGAAGGGCGCCGTAGGTAGTGAAATTACTGGGAAAATGAGACTTAACATCTTATGTCTTTTTAGTGCTGCTCAGAATTTTTGGGTTTTTCAAGAATCCTGAGCGGTACTGCATTGTAATGGGCAGGGCGTATCAATTGCCATCAGCTGAACGTTCTGCTCGTCTCGTCTCTTATTTTCATTTAAAAAAACGAGCGTTCGGGTCACCTGATGTTAAGTGATCACCGCCCACATTCTCTTGTAACATCAGAGGATTCACAGGAGCGTTGCCATTGTCCGGGAAACACCGCACACGGAACACAGCTTGGTTGTACGTGGAAAAATGTTATTGTAAAATCGCACTGTGGAGGAACGCCACGCATCCAGATGGTGGAGATATACTCGACAGGATATATTCGACTATTTGCTATAGTTTTAACCCCCATATGCACAATGCATAATTGAACCATTTTTGAGTTATCAGGTTCTGTAGCTTTTTTCATAAAATGACAAAATTGCAACTTCAAAAATAAAGTGTCAAATTATTTATCAATATTAGAACAAAAATAATCTGTCCAAATTTAAAAATGCGAGACAAAAAACAGTTCTATTTCAATATTACTATATTACTAAAATACTACGATATTGCTTACTAATGAAATGTGTGCTTTCATTAACTAAATAATATTAAAGTCCCATATATAATGATCTTACCAGCAAATATTTCGAAACAATAAACCATTGCGTGAGCCAGCGACTGTTCCTTATCGAACGGGTACCACGAAGACCAGATTGTACCAAGTGGTGCATTAATACCAACGAATTTTTTATAAAAATATACTCCCAAAGGTGTCAAGTTATAGAACCATACTCCGCAAATGTTCATTGCAAAGTACCCTAAAAACATTAAAATTATAAACTAAAAATATAATTTTAAACAGCCTATAGTTCATATAATAATGTATGTGTCATAACATCGGAACATATAGCGAAATAATCCACTGTTCCGAAGAGCTGTTTATCCTTATTCCTGCCGCCGAATTCCACCTTCGCACGACACGCCACAAGTTACGATATCATCCCCACCATCTGGATGTGTGGCGGTCCACCACAGTGCGGTTTTCAAGGAGCTATCTCCCACGTACTACAAAGCTGTGGAATGAGCTTCCTTGTGCGGTGTTTCCGGGACGATACGACATGGGTACCTTCAAAAAAAGCGCGTACACCTTCCTTAAAGGCCGGCAACGCTCTTGTGGTTCCTCTGGTGTTGCAAGAGAATGTGGGCGGCGGTGATCACTTAACACCAGGTGACCCGTACGCTCGTTTGTCCTCCTATTCCATAAAAAAAATCCACATTAGACTAAATCGTCGCAAAAAAAACTTACATAGCGATAGAGAAAGAGTATGTGTGGCACAGTGAGTGAGAAAGAAGAAAGACTGAAAGGCAAACGTGCCACTGTTATATGTATTAGGTGAACAAGGCCTTATACATATAATTAACAATGCAAACAATTCAGTCAATCATTTGAGGTGAGCGGACGCGAAATACTGGATGATTATTGGTCAGGGAATGATCACAATAACATAATGTCATAGTCGCTACTGGCAACAGCGGATTGATTTATGATCTGTTTCACAAATGTGGTATATGAATACATTTTGTCTTTATTTGGCGTCTATCGATTAGACGGTCGATGATATTACTATCAAACATTAAATTTAACTAATATTTAAAATCAACCATCATATTCAAAAACAAATTAACTTTATCGAAGTCATCCGCGCCTGTCTGCTGGCAGAGTTTGAAAACGTGAAAAAAAATTTGAAAACTGCGCGCAGGCAGGCGCGTACTAAGTACCTATATACCTTTACCTATGATATTAACTTCATTCTATTGTCACCCTTATTTTAGAATGGTAGTAATAGCCACATTAATACAGTTGTAGCCACAATAGTGTTTTAATTGCTCAGTTGCTGTATGCGATATGTTTATTCGAAACAATGTGAAATGATATTTTCAGCAAACAACTATAGTGCGATCAGACTAGTTATTGTTTAATTTTTGATCAAGTCCTTGTTTTATAATGAAGTTAAGTTCGTTAAAATGCCAAAACGGAATGAAAGTTCATTTAATTGTACCTATTAACATCTATATGATATGCTACAATAGGATAAAATATTCAACTTTATTAACATCTACCAACAACCAAATCTCGTACTTGACAAATAATATTAACTAATAATTTCAACCAATATAAATATCGATTTTTGAAGTGAAACTTCTTTAGAATCGTTGTGATTTGAAACTCGATGAAACGAAAAAGCGAGACGATAGAGGCGCCGCTGCCAGCTATTATATATAAAACTATTAATTTGGCCGCCGCGGCATTATGATTTCAATAATATGGATATCCTATCCGAGGTTCTCGAGGTTCAGAGAACGAATTTGGGATCATTTTTATAATCCAAGATGGCCGCCGCGCAAAATTATGATTTCAACAATATGGATATCGTATCCGAAGTTTTTGTGGGTGCAGAGAACGAATTTGGAATCATTGTTGAAATCCAAAATGGCCGCCGCGAAAAACTATTCCTAAAGTTAATTATTATTAAGTTTCACTTCAATGGCGCGTAAGGATTACATGCATACAGTGTTTTTTAATCAATTCACTGTTAACTAATATAAAATTTCAACCAATATTGACACATAAATCCGCGTAAAACGTAGGCCTGCGACTAAGTTGAACTTTCCTTAGAAGTGCTTGTATTAACTTTTATACCGACAAAAATTTCCTTCAACCACAACAGAACTGTACAAGTGAACCGTCATTTCGGCGGGAACAGGTCTGCTAGCAGTACTAACATTTACTTAGTTCTTTCTTCATACTTATCAATGGGAATACTTTGAACAGGAAGCCGGCTAGAGTATCGGTACCACAACGATGCCTATTTCTGCCATGAAGCAGTAATGTGTAAGCATTATTGTGTTTCAGTCTGAAGGGCAAATGAGACTTCTCATCTTATATCTTTGTAGTGCCGCTCAGAATTTTTAGGTTTTTCAAGAATCCGGCACTGGATTGTAATGGGCAGGGCGTATCAATTACCATCAGCTGATCGTCCTGCTCGTCTCGTCCCTTATTGTCATTAAAAAACAGATCTTACTGTAATTTAGCTTCGAGAAATATAACTTACATGAGTGTACAATATACAATGCATTCAAACTTTGTTCTTTTATAGTCTTCGCAGCATTATGGTTTGGAATTACGGGCCAAATAACCTCCAATTCATTTAATAACCGACGAAACACTGTTTTCTTATACCATAAAGCAAACACCTTTGCAATACCTAAAACAATGAAATTTCATTAAATTATTGTATGTAAATTTTCAACTGTATTGAATTCAAATTCAAAATTTTTTATTCAAAATAGGATAAAAAATCACTTATTGAAAGTAAAAAATTTCTCAGATTTGAGAAGAACGGGCACAACAAACTCAGCGGGCTTCTTTTTTTTTTTAAATAAAAATATGGTTACAAATGTAAAATCGTACATTAATATTTACTATGTAATAGCCTGAGGGCGTTCGCTCTATTCCCAGTCTGTGGCATCATTAAGAAAGTCATTTATGTTATAGTATATATATATATATATATATATATATATATACCTTACCACACAAAAGTTTTTAACAATTCAAATACTAATTAATATATATATCATAACATAGTATGCCATATTTACTCAAAACTCCATATCCAGTCGTGTGAAATAGAGGAACAATATCTTCAACGTTTGGTGATTTAGCAATACTGAGTATTATAAAAATTATTTCGCTTAAAACGTGATAACAAATACTTAAAATGGACGCAGTGAAGAGAAATGTCTGCCATAGATTTGATTTCACGGACTTTGACCTATCAAATGAAAATCCAATACGTCGCATACAAAATGTACTAAGCCTTAACGATGACTCAATTTCCTCTTTTGCCAACGCCCGTTGCCTTTCCATTATGACTATTCGATATTGGTTCGGATGGCGTAATGTCAAAAGATAAATTTGGGAAGAACGTTAACAGTATGCATAATAAATATTTAAATTTTATCACACTCTAGATTAAACTATATTAAAGTGAGTAAAATGGGCGTCAATGAAGAATATTTAACACTTCAATTTAAATATTGGAAGTTTAAATTATACAGGTTGATTGATTTACTCCACCTCTAAGTTATAAAAGTTTTCAATTCAATATTTAAATGGCTTTTCATTATTTAATTTGGAGAAAGAGGTCACTCGTAAACTCGGATGGGCAGCGTTCGGTAAGCTCCGTAAAATCTTCTCGTCCCAATACCACAGTGCCTGAAGACGAAGGTTTTCAACCAGTGTGTGTTGCCAGTGATGACTTACGGTACGCAGACGTGGTCGCTTACTATGGGCCTTTTGAGAAAGCTCATGGTCGGTCAGAGGGCAATGGAGAGGGCTATGCTATGGAGTTTCCCTGCGAGAAAGAATCAGGAATGAAGAGATCCGTAGGAGAACCAAAGTAACCGACATAGTCAAAACGATTGCGAAACTGAAGTGGCAGTGGGCAGGGCACGTCGTTTGACGGACAGATGGCCGTTGGGGCAGTAAAATCCTCGAATGGCGACCACGTACTGAAAAACGCAGTGTTGGTAGGCTCCCCAAAAGATGGATCGACGATCTGGTCAAGATCGCTGGAATACGTTGGATGAGGGCAGCGCAGGACCGATCGTCGTGGAAATCTTTGGGGGAGGCCTTTGTCCAGCAGTGGACGTATTCCGGCTGATGATGATGATTTAAATGGAAATTTCAAATACATGTATATATATATATATATATATATACACATTTATATATGTATATATGTATATATACATATATATGTATATATATATATATATCTAATTGTTCGAGAGCAAAGTGCCTTTTGCTATTATATTTTTTTTTATGGAATAGGAGGACAAACAAGCGTACGGGTCACCTGTTCTTAAGTGATCACCGCCGCCCACAATCTCTTGCAACACCAGAGGAATCACAGGAGCGTTGCCGGCCTTTAAGGAAGGTGTACGCGCTTTTTAAAGGTATGGTATGTCTTATCGTCCCGGAAACACCGCACAAGGAACTTCATTCCACAGCTTTGTAGTACGTGGAAGAAAGCTCCTTGAAAATCGCACTGTGGAGGACCGCCACACATCCAGATGGTGATATTATTATATTATTTAATTTATAGCACGTTGAAGTTCTTGAAGTTTTGGAAATGTGTAAAAAAATTATGCACTTTTACATACATACACTCACACCTTATTCCGGTCAGGGTAGACAGACACAATAGAATGCCACCTTACAAACCTCACGCGCTTCCTCTACATTCATTACTCTTTTCATACATGCTCGCCGGTTGCTTGATTCGGACCTTAATTTCTCGCAAAACGTCCCCAATTTGGTCGACGAATGTTCTACGAGGTCTCCCGCGACCGGCTTGCCCACACACACTTGCCTTATATATTTGATGCGTCATTCTTTCTTCACTCAATAATTGACTTAAAAAAACTTTTTCGCACTTTTACAATCGCCTTGATTATTATAATTATTTTTTTTTCATCATTTATTTCTGAAACAGAATTACATAGCGATAACGATCGATAGCGATCCCAAAGTTATGGGACATGAAGGGAAAGTACCTTAAATATCGAAGATAGGCTATTTTACTGAAAAAAGACTTTATCTTATTTTTAAAAGTTAGTACTTCTGTATTCAAAGATTTTCTAAAAATTACTTGCCTCGTCTGGGAATCGAACTGACTGACATGTAAAAAAAACACCCCTACATTTATGCCAATCGAAAGAATGGCCAAAAACTAATAACTCTTCTTAAGTAACATACATAGTATTTTAAAATGGAAATGTTTTTGTTAATGACTACTTGGATTGGTACGAATGGACCGATTAGATGGCCGGCCAGCTCCCCGTACCTTACACCATTAGATTTCTTCTTATGAGATACGTGAAAGATATGCTACACAAAATCTTTGAATCCAGAATTACTAACTTTTAAAATAACATAAAGTCTTCTTTCAGTAAAATAGCCTATCTTCGATATTTAAGGTAATTTCCCTTCATGTCCCATAACTTTGGGACACCCTGTATACATAGTATTCTTTATACATAATATATCTTGTATGCTTTACACATATCTTTAAAAGAATACAATACGCAGTTATGAAACGACTATGACAGTCCGCAATATTTTTTGGAGAACACGGGTACATCGTTAGCAGATACGACGCAATTAATGAAACGCGTATGACAGTAATTTCCCGCTGGTTAACATTTACTGGTGTTTCGGCAAATTTAGCACGAAGGCCGCGTGCGCGTGCCGTGTTCCGTGGTAAAGTTTACAGTTGCCACCGTTACGACGATTAAGTTGAGCGCGTCGTGCTAGTTGCTGCCAGTCACCACTAAATACGTGTCGCAACTGCCTTTATGGGATCGCTAATAAACGCCAATTCCGACCCGCACAATTGTAACCACAAATTGGTACTTAAATCATATGGTTACATTTTGGTTTTTATCTAATCCAAAGATGAAATTGCTAGGAGTTAACATTCGTAATTAAATTACATTTTAATTTGGGTACGAGTATAAACTGAAGCCGAACTATCGACTTATGAGAAAGCTCATGGTCGCTCAGAGGGCAATGGAGAGAGCTATGTTCCGAGTTTGATTGCGAGATCAAATCACAAATTGAGGAGATCCGTAGAAGGATCAAAGCCACCGAATAGCCCGTTGATTGCGTTGGCTTTGACTTTGTTTGTATGCCCGATGGAACGATGATCTTTTTTTAATGGAAAAAATTTAACAATGAAACAACTCACTTCACAACAAGAACACTCCAAAAATAACAATAATCGTAACTAGAATTAGATTAATTAATTAGATTCTATAAAAATACGTAATTATTTTTATACGTTTTAGTGTTTTATATCTATTGTTTTGGAATAGTGTTTTGAAGTCGGTTATTTGTTTTGTTAAAAATAAAATTATTTTTAGATTTTTTGTGAATCTTAACTACACAAACTAATAAATTGTCTAAATTTGTGTAGATCTGTTAAATTTTTCAATGCAGCAATGAACGTAAGCGCATTGCAATTTTATAACAGACAGTTAGAAATTCTGCCACAATCGCACCTTTACTGTAAGTTGTTAAGGAGTTCCATTGATTATCATATTTGATTACGACAATTACTTGACCATAACAACGTTACGGTAGGTGACTCAAATATCCGGATAGCATAAAAAATATTCGGCCCAGTATCGTTAATTTGCTCCTAAGAATTGAAGAGTTCCGTTACTTTCTCATGGATCCCATAGTTAGAACCTAACCAAACTACCTTTGAAGTAAATATATCCTTTCTAATTATTAGAATTATCGAAATCGGTTGGTGCGATATTGAGTTAATCGTAATTTTGTTCGTAAATTTATCGCAAATTTAAGACTTTTATGGTTTTCTCATGGTTTTTATTGTCAGATCTAGACCAAATTGGAATGGAACTACACGGGAAGCACTAGCTTTCAAATAAAAAAAGATTTATCAAAATCGGTTCACCCAGTCGAAAGTTCCTACGTAACAAAAAGTTTCCTTTTTTTTATGGAATAGGAGGACAAACGAGCGTACGGGTCACCTGGTGTTAAGTGATCACCGCCGCCCACATTCTCTTTCAACACCAGAGGAATCACAAGAGCGTTGCCGGCCTTTAAGGAAGGTGTATGCGCTTTTTTTGAAGGTACCCATGTCGTATCGTCCCGGACACACCGCACAAGGAAACTCATTCCACAGCTTAGTAGTACGAGGAAGAAAGCTCCTTGAAAACCGCACTGTGGAGGACCGCCACACATCCAGATGGTGGGGATGATATCCTAATTTGTGGCGTGACATGCGAAGGTGGAATTCAGCGGCAGGAATCAGGTTAAACAGCTCTTCGGAACACTCCCCGTGATAAATGCGGTAGAAGACACACAATGAAGCGACGTCTCTACCCAACGCCAAGTGATCCAGCCGTTCACAGAGCACTGGGCACAATTCGAGCTGCTCTGCGTTGCACGCGGTCAAATGGATCGAGCAGATACTGGGGTGCGCCAGACCGGAGTTTACAGCAATAGTCCATGTGTGGCCATACCTGCGCTTTGTAGAGCGCTAGAATGTGGGCCGGCTTGAATTATTGCCGTGCTCTATTAATGACGCCCAGCTTCTTCGGAGCCAATTTTGCTTTGCCTTCCAAATGGCCACGGAATTGGCAATCGCTCGAGATATCGAGACCCAGTATTCCGATACTAGGCGAGGCCTTAAGGGAGGTGTTGTTGAAGAGCAGTAATACGATCAATGAGTTTTTTTTAGTGGTAAACGCGAAAGAAAGACGTGACAATATGATTAAAGTCAACTAACTATGATTAAAACAACCTAAGGCATAATGTTATGGGATGTAGCCCCAATAATCGTTCTACGTCACTCTTGATATTTAATTAATATAAGATGAAATGACAGCTCTTCGTGCTATATATCAGCTTGGTTGTAAACATTCACGACAAGAAAAAATAAAAAAAATATTATGACTGTTCATTGTCAGTACATTTATGAAAATTACGTGCACAAAAATCGTATTCTTTTTGCTCTAAGTAAACTCAACACAAAATATAAGGGATTGCTTAAAACTAATTCTAGTAGGCTTCATATGTATAGCTTTAAGGGTAAATGTATACACTTTTATAATAAAGTCCCAGTCACTGTTCATGTATTATCTATAAATAAATTTAAATGTTTTATTAAAAAATGTCTCTGTGGAAAATCCATCTACTACACAGTTGAATATCTAAACGCTCGGACAGCCTGGGATTACTAGGTTATGATTATTTTATAGCAATAACAATAAAGGTACAATATTGTATATGTATTTAAGAGAGAGAGCGCTATTTGTTTTTGAAACGGTGGTAGTGTTTGAAGTGACATCAAAAAGAATAATTCTAAAGATATAAATTTTGCGAAATTAAATCAAAATCAAATCAAATCAAAATCAGTCACGAAAATGACACTTATGAATGTCAAAAAAAATAAAGTATTTTTCTTATTGAATCTACCGCTACTTCGTAAAGGGTTGAGCTAATGAGAATAAGTAGCAAGAAACTCATTGCCACTCTTTTATATCAAGATTTACAGATCATTTCAATTGCAATATAATATGTAAAATGATGCAACAAACACACTCAAACGTCAAATAGTCAGTGTCTTACACGAGTAAGTCAAAAAATAAATGTAAGTTAATACAAAAGTTATTGAGTACAGTAGCTGCATCATCCACATACACCATAAATCAATAAAGGTATTCTGTGAGCATTTTATAAGCGATTATAAATAAATAAACATAATAATAAATAAATCATAGACATCAATCCTAACGACGAAAAGAGGTGTTTACCAAAGTGACATCTTAAAATAAATAGTTACGACTTTTAAGCTTTTATTGCATTGATATTCTATATGAATGGTGGTTCGATTCCCAGTCGTAACTCCAATGATTTACCTACGTTACGACACCTGAAATGATATATATATATAACTAAAACTTATACGTGGGCTAATGGAAAGAATAAAAAATAAACTAGCCCATTACAGTGAAAATATAGTAGGACAATAAATTCTTTTTTTTATGACAATGACATGATTCTTGAATACTGAAAAATTCTTAACGACACTACAATTGCGCTCGTTACCTTGAGACATAAGATGTTAAGTAATGAGACTTCAGCCCACTAATTTCACTAGCTACGATGCTCTTCAGACCGAAACACAGTAATGTTTACACATTACTGTTTCATGGCAGAAATAGGTGCCGTCGTGGTAACCATAATCTAGCCGGCACCCTGTGCAAAGAAGCCTCTTACTGTTATTTGAATATAGCAGATATTTCTTCCAATTCAAATATATTTATTGAAAGTAGGATTTAAAATCACTCATTGCATGTTAAAAACTACCACTCTTTCAAAATAGTGTTCTTCAGAACTGAGAAGAACCTTTAAGTAATCTAAAGATTCAAAATCAAATTCTAAACACTTATTTACGTATTGTAATTACGAAAGTCAGAAAGTATACAAATAAAAGAACAAAAATGCTTCACAGCGACTTGTTTTAATCAATTTTCATTTCGTTCTATTTATTAACTATGAATCGTATTGAAGCCTTTTGTTGATACATAATAATTTGTACGTCACGAAGTGAATTAAATGTGTAAGCCAATGCAAAACAGAATTAATCGAGCTGTCGAAGTAAAAGTGCTGCGTATCAGTGTTGGCCCAGTTCTGGATGGGAACGACTTTTTAATTTGGGCAACAAATTCATCTTAAAAGATGAGGAATACCGAGCGTATAAACGAGTAATGTTTTAGTATGTGCAGTGCCTACCTCGTTATAAGCCTAAATAAATATAGCACTAGTGTTAAAGTTAATTTAGTTTAATTTCGTTAATATTTTATTACTAAAATTCTATTGAACATCCACTCAGAATTTTTTTTCTTACGCTAGATACTAAATACCTACTGTAAGCAGTGTTTGCTCATTCAAAAGCTCAACTACGACTACTTGGATCCACAGTGCCTACCTTGCTAGAAAACCACCAGTTACCAATAAAGGCATAAAGGCATAAAAGGCATTTATTTTCTCAAAATTGATTCCTTTAGAATTCTTTTTGATGTCATTTCTTATACTACTAGATACTACTACCGCTTCGGAAACACGGGCGCTCTGAGAGAGAAGAAGCGGCGCAGGAAACTCTCCCAGCATTCTTTTTTTTGCGCTCTTTTCAATAAAAATATACAATATTGTACAGTCATTTCTATTGCTACAAAATAATCACAATCTAGGCCCAGGCTGTCCGATCATTTAGATATTCAGCAGTGGAGTAATAGGATTTACGACAGAGCCATTTTTTTTATAAAACATTTAAATTTATTTATAGATAATGCCTGAACAGTGGCTGGGACTTTGTTATAAAAGTGTATACATTTACCCTTAAAGCTATTATGTATCTTATGAAGCCTTAGAATTAGTTACAAGCAATCCCTTATTTCTAGTGTTATAATAATGAAAATCACTATTAAGACCAAAAAGGTGACGATTTTTGTGAACAAATATTAAATTTTCATAAATGTACTGACAATGAACAGTCATAATATTTATTTCTTTAAGTTTTTCTTTGAGAGACTGTCTATAACCAAGCTGATATATAGCACGAACAGCTCTCTTTTGCAGAGCAAACACTGCATCAATGTCAGCAGCATGACCCCATAGTAATATACCATACGTCATGATGCTGTGAAAATAACTGAAGTACACTAATCTAGCGGTCGCATCATTCGTGTACTCTCTAATCTTTCTAACTGCATATGCCGCAGAGCTGAGTCTATCTGCTAGATGGGCAATATGTGGACCTCACTGAAGCTTTTTATCTAACGTGATACCCAAGAAGACCGTAGTGTCCACAAGTTCCAATCTCTGGTCATTTATAAGTACGCTGGTTTATACCTCCGCTGTGTTTGGTGTAATGAACCGTAAACACTTTGTTTTTCCACTGTTTAAGTGCAGATTATTCGTCTCAAACCAACGCACTATCTTTGAGAGTGCATTATTTACCTCGTCATCAATATCCGCACGTCGCTTCACTTTAAAAATAAGTGAAGTATCATCAGCAAACAATACAATCTCATGGCTATCATCTACCACAAACGGTAGATCGTTAATATATATAAGAAACAAGAAAGGACCGAGAATAGAACCCTGTGGAACACCTATTCCCACAGGTTTACCCGAAGACCGTTTGCCATTTACATCGACTATCTGAAATCCTTCGCTTAAATATGATTTTAACAGATTTAGGGCTTTATTTTTCACTCCATTATGTTTTAGTTTTAGGAGTAGTTTCATGGTGGACGCAGTCAAATGCTTTGGACAAATCACAAAAAATGCCCAATGCATCCTGTGACTCTTCCCAGGCTTCAAAGATGTGCTCAATGAGTCTAGTACCCGCATTAATTGTTGATAAGCCCCTAGTGAAACCAATAGTAGGCTCCTTTGCACAGGATGCCGGCTAGATTATGGGTACCACAACGGAGCCTATTTCTGCCGTGAAGCAGTAATGTGTAAACATTACTGTGCTTTGACGGTCTGAAGGGCGCCGTTTCTAGTTATTACTGGGCAAATGAGACAACATCTAACGTCTCAAGGTGACGAGCGCAATTGTAGTGCCACTCCGATTTTTTGGGTTGTTCAGAAATCCTGAGCGGCACTGCATTGTAATGGGCAGGCAGTTTCAATAACCATCAGCTGAACGTCCTGCTCATCTCGTCGAATTTTAATAAAAACAAAACCAATGCACGCCCCTGAGTATGTGATCATCGCAGCCCTCTCTAGTACATTCTCTCGAATAAACATACATATGAATTCGAATACCGAATACATATTGTTACGTGATGGGGATCTGGGAGCAACGTGGTGTTCTCACCATTTTCAACGATATAACTGTTGATCCAGTATATAAACTATTAAAACATTTTTTTTATATTTAAACTAGGCATTCCCGCCCGCATCGACAGGCAAATTTTAAAAGGAAAGAATGTCGGAGTTTCAAAAATAAGTAGCAAACCATCAAGGACAAACTTTGCATCGAATGGTGGTAGTTTCAGGTCGATACGATCAGTAGTTTGGGCGTGATTGAGCCTCAAACAAAGACCATTTTCATTATCTATATATAGAAGATAAAACACTTTTTAAAGGATTAAAACGCATGTAATTGTAACTTTCTTTTTTATTAGATTTTTGCGTAAACGTTACTTTTTTATTATTATTTTACTTAACCCTTTCCAGATCTCGTTTTCAGTGGTACTGCAGATGAAATGAGTCAAGATAGTATTTGTCTTTGTATTAGCCTTTTTTGGTAAGTGCAGTTGGTTTTAATTTAGAAATTATCGGATCCCAGGTGTAAGATAATTGTAGAACATTCGCGTTAATCAAAGTAAATATAAAATTTTAATTTTAAAAAGGAGTCAAACGGGCATGGGCTCGCGTGACGGGAAGTGATTAGGTAATCAACAACAGGAGTAAAGGCTGGGGACCGAGCCAATAGCCTTGAGGAATCGAGCGGAGATAGATTACCTCTCCCGTACAAGATCGCCATAGTTTTAATACAGAATTAGAAGTATTTTTAATTTATTACAATCACATACAATTGCCTTTACAAAATTAATGAATTTTTGTACAATTTTCATCTCGATTGAATGATTAGCATGGCTCCAACTGTAAAAGTTAGGGGTATTTTGTTGTTGTTGTTTGCACTGTGTATATAAAATAGAAATGTAATAAAAAAAAATTTTCTCATTTTCTGTAGTTGATTAATTTTTTTTATATTAAAATATAAGCTTTATAAAAACCGTCAAGAAATGGTTTCAACTATGCGCTATTTTGGCGATTTCTTGGGATAGCAGCCTTAAGAGATGCCCTTTAAGTTAAGAGCCGTAAGCTTGAGGGTCCCTAAGTCGTATCAGTTCAGGAAAACTGCAGCCGGTAAATAGATTCCATAAAGTATCTGTGTCAGGCACGAAATATCTCACAAAATGCGCCGTTGTAGAATACCAGACGTCAACATGATACGGTTGGACTAAATCTATGATAGTTTAAATAGTCAAATTTAGTTTCTTTTTCGTTATTGATGGGAAGGTCTTCTGCTTTATCTAAATATTGGTCTTTTCCATTTTAAGTTTAGTTTTTGCCGAGTTTCTGTATCCTTCGGTGAAAATTATTGTAAATTAAACTTTTGTCGTGAAAAATAACTTTATTTTTACCACCATTTTTACAAGATAATTACTCCACCACCTAGTACTTTTTTTTTCTTTATGAAAATAAAGGAAGAGACGAGCCGGACGTTCAGCTGATGGTAATTGGTACGCCCTGCCCATTACAATGCAGTGCCTGCACTACATCTGCCCTCGTCACCTTGAGACATAAGATGTTAAGTCTCATTTGTCCAGAAATTTCACTAGCTACGGCGCCCTTTTGACCTAAACACAGTAATGCTTACACATTACTGCTTCACGGCGGAAATAGGCGCCGTTGTGGTACCCATAATCTCCGGCATCCTGTGCAAAGGAGCCTCCCAGTGGTAAAGCTCGTCACCTTTCATTTCGAGTTCAAAGTCTTCTCTCTTGAACACCTTCCTAGCCGATCTTACGTCTGGTCTTCGACATTCGTCCACATAGTTTATATCGACTACCACATTTAATATAGCTTATTCTCCTTTTTAAGCATGTTTTTTAAAATCAATGGTTACGATGCAGAAACTTATACTACTTTATAGGAACAACAAGTGTCTGCAGTTGAGAGACATTAACACAATAACCTAGTATATATAGCTAAGAAAAAAGCAATAAAAGTCATTAAAAACTAATTTATAACTTTCTTATTAGATATCATGAACTTTATTTTAATAACATTCGTGATTTCAGTATTTATAATGTCGTTTATTACCAGTACATAGTAGCATTTCTACGTAGGTTTTTTTTCATATTAGATGGTCTTTAAGCTGATTTGTTGGAAAGTATCCGCTGCTCATATCTGCAATAGGGAAGGACTTAGGTTCGGTTCCAGAAGGCACCTTAATATGTAATCTGTGATCAAGTATTCTTTGTCTCTTTTATGCCCATTTATGAAGACAAAACATACTTGATCGGAATTGATTACCTTGGCGTATTACTATTACGTCCGTATACCTAAACTCTTAGATAATTTTTACTTCTACGTAGAGCCTATTGCTAGACAACCGATGAAAACAGGCCAGGTTTTTTTTTGCGTTACAAGCTCAGATCACTTTGTGTTAGTGTGCGTGCATTGCTCAAAATAGAGGTTAATTGTGAATCTCTTTTTTTTTCGACGTTTTCACAGCAACTGTCACAGTCTATCTAGACGTAGAAATGACCTAAGCCTATATAAATATATGGTACTGGATGAATTTCAAGTTTTAGGCATTTTAGAAGTTTCCAGATCATTCCAGAAAATTTTAGAACTTTTTAGAACACTTCAGATTGATTTTAACTATTTTTTTTAATTTTTATTGTTAGAACGTCGTAGAAAATTTCGGATCGATTTTAACAGTTGCAGATATTTTGGAACTTTCTAGATCTTTCCAGAAGCTTTCTAATACATCCTAGATCATTTTCAACAATTGAAACCATTTTAGAACTTTCTTTATTATTTTAGAATTTTCCAGAATTAGCATTGTTTATAAAATAGAAGCTATTGCTTCGATTTTAATAACAATTCTCTTAGTTGTTAGCATCAGCTTTATTAAGCTGATACTAAAAAGTATTTTCAACTAATTCTACGAATACAGATTATACATATTAGGTGCTGTATAAGTCCCGGGTAACGACAGCAAGAATAAATTGTTTTACAGCTCCTTCATTGCATGTTGTTTTATTTTCAAAGTGAAGCCAACAAGCATAGAATTACGGCCACAGACTGAATTATATTTTTGTTTCTATTTCTCGGCTAGAGCTCGTCAGTAACAGCGTTAGTAATTATATCGAACGTGAGTAATTGAATTTCGTTCGAATAAAATGAGATTGAGGTTTATAGTACTCGCAGTAATTTTAGGTTTTCATCTCCCAGATGAGTGACATTGCGAATTATTTTAATCGACATATTAACTTTCACTGTGTAACGGCGTGCTTAAGTTGATCTGCAATCATTTTTGAGACGCCGCAGATGACATCAATTGTTGCTACAAAGTGAAAAACTTGTTTAGATTGGCATTGGTTGAATTGGTTGAATATATTGGTTGCGGCGGCGTCGTGTGTCCGGTCGTCTTCTTCCCGTCGGGAAACAATGGCTGGTCGATACGTCAACTAGTGAACGCGAGCTGATTGTGGTGCCAGGTAGATCTAATTGAGTTAATAAATCATTGTATTTGTTGGATGCAATTACTAATTGTGACAGTAATCATGACCATCATGTTCACGAAGCATCCCATTGGATGATTCACGATGCATTCATCCAACACAAACAATGAATTCAAGCTCTACAGGTTGATGCATCCAATATACGATAATTTATATTTATACAGTTAATTCTTTATCACTTCTAATGAAACAGTTTATATTATTTAAACACGACTCATAAATTGGACCTTACAAACTAATTTGTTATGTATTTTACAGCCATTGTAAAATACTCTATTTGATTGAAAAGAGTGGTTGTTGAGTTTCTTATACGAGTTCAATTTTTTACGAACATATGGCACACTCAGTAATTTAAAAGAAACATTTGTAGTGACGATTCAAAAGCGCTTGGTTTAAGCCTAATTGAATAAAGTTTATTTGACTTTGACTTTGAGATTTGTGAGTGCTGTATAATATGTTTCTTCATAAAAATACATGTAAGCGAAATCCGCCGTACAACGCAATCATCATATAGGGAAGCTATTCTGGTTTATGAAATGTTATATACCTGACTAGCTTTTGGTCGAGTTATATAACCTGCATATACGATCAATGGTTCGTAGGTTCGATTCTTGCTACTAGCACTGAAGTACCTCAGAGAGTTTCATGCGCGGCTTCTTCTTTCTCAGAGCACTATTTGTTTCCGAAGCGGTAGCAGTGCCTAGTGTATTAGAAATGACATCACAAAGAATTCTAAAGGAATAAATTTTGAGAAAATAAATGCCCTTTATGCCATTAAGGGTGTTGTACCCTTATCGTAATCCACATTAGGTTTCTCCAGACACTATCTTCAACGTACAACCAAATTGTGGTGCAAATTCCTCGCACGGTGGTTTCAGGGTCAGAAAATACGATGTGTACATTCTTTAAATAATACTATATATACATCATAAAAATAATTAAAGATCTATTTAAGCTTGTGCCAATGAAGCCCTTTCATTAGATACACGACAGGGTTAACTTAATTCAACATTTGGAGCGCTGCGCCGTTCTTTGCATAATAACCCTATTCTTTATGATTTTGGTAATAGATACGCCCTGCCATTACAAAGTAGTGCTCAGGATTCTTGAAAAACCCAAAAATTCTGAGTGGCACTAGGATTGCGCTGATCACCTCGAGAGGTAAGATGTTAAGTCTCATTTGCCCAGTAATTTCACTAGCTACGGAGCCCTTCAGACCGGTATAGTTACAAAACCCCCGCAATGTAAAAGACAGAAGTAGCTAAAGAAGCATTCAATCAATTCAGCATTGGATATCCCGCATACCACTATTACATTTTCATTGTTCACTTTTATTAAATCGATCGATTGTTCACACGTTTCTAACGTTTGTTAGCTCAGAACGGCATTTTGTTAATGAGAATCCCGATTGATTATCAATGAAAAGTAGGTTGCAATTGTTGCGAAAGACAGGCGTGAGTATAAAGTATGTAAACAGACAACGAACCGCTTATGTCACGGGGAGATTTTCTGTTTTTATTAAAACAAATGTGTTTTGCTGTTATTTCATGAGAAAATTTCTCTTATTTTACAATTAGGTACAATAACAGATAGCAGGATAAAACTATTATATTATAATAAGTATGAGATACTAAACAATACAGGTTTTAAAATTAAAATTGTACCCACCAAATACATTAAGAAAGAAATGTGGCTTCACCAGTGAGAGGCTCCTTTGCACAGGATGCCGGCTAGATTATGGGTACCACAACGGCGCCTATTTCTGCCGTGAAATAGTAATGTGTAAGCATTGTGTTTCGGTCTGAAGGGTGCCGTAGTTAGTAAAAAGACTGGGCAAATGAGACTTAACATCTCATGTCTTGACTTAACTTTATGTAACTTCGAATGTCTAAATTGACCGGACTGTTAGATACACATTTATTTTTAATATCCTTATTCTGTTGTGTCCACCTTTTTTTATGACAATAAGGGACGAGACGAGCAGGACGTTCGGCTGCTGGTAATTGGTACACCCTGCCTATTACAATGCAGTGCCACTCAGGATTCTTGAAAAACACAAAAATTCTGAGCGGCACCAAAATCGTCACCTTATAAAAGTTGTTATCGTTTAATATGCACACGTTTCCACGCCACCTATGAGGTAGTGTACTTAGCGCGTTTTTATAACTTTTTGAATCGTTATATCTCAGAAACGGTGGCTGGTAAGAAAAAAAGTACTGATACATTTTGTATAGATAATTTTATGATCTACAATTTTTGTCTGAGGTACTTTTATGATAAAACTTACCGTTTTGCTGAAAATCGCGAAAATCTCATTTTTTTGACCTTTGACCTTGAATATTTCTTTTTCCATACACGGGAATGATGAGGAACTTTTAAACATTGTTTATAATTATGTTTTGAACAATTTCACTGATTTTCAGCTTGTTGGGACTTTATGTAACTTCACTCTAGTTTTTTGGTTTAAATTGACCGGACTATAAGGTCAATATCAGTATCAGCACACACTTCACTAAATACATTATTATTTTAGGAATCAGTTAGTTGACAAGAATGTACGAAAAGTGGAAAAAGCCTTAGCGTGTTACAATTGTTAGTAGGTGTGCGATTAAAAAAGCATTTTCCAATTTATTCACCTTTTAAACCTTCTCTGGACTTCCACAAATAATTCAAGACCTAAATTTGCCAAATCGGTCCAGCCGTTCTCGAGTTTTAGCGAGACTAACGAACAGCAATTAATTTTTATACATTTAGATATAGATAAGTGGACAGTTGGTCTGTCCTCATTTTCTATTTCCTTTTCTCTTTATTGACAGATACACGCATACGCTATGTTAGCCGATAGTATGTTTTGGTATCAAACTCACGCACAATGGGTTGACACCATTTCACGGCCATCTGTTCCAGTGGTCAAACTAAATAACGCGCACATCCCCGGTTTCCTGTAACACATTTCCGACCCTTTCCACGAAATGACTCATCACAAAAAATACCATCTACCGAGAGGACATTACACATCAAAATATATATATAAATATCTAAATATATATAAATATCTTGTATTAATATATCACAAGTAAGACGACAAATGGACATAATTGAGTCATTGCAATGAATCGAGAAGGAAGTTTGCAGCCCTCTGTGCCTCTGTGCCCTCGAGAAAAACCCAGGCCGCACTGGGTTTTTCTCGAAAAGCTATCCAAAATGTTTGGAGTTACTTCCAGAAAAAGTTAGTGTTGCGAATATCTCTTTCGGATATAAATTGCATTACAGCTGTTTACGATGACCGGAGTATCTGGTTAAATGCCTGCCGAGTATACACTGTGACGGCTAGTAAGTAATAACATATCCTACGCTTGACGACGGATACTTCTGTCGGAGACTAAACAATCCCTAATTGATGCACGATCACCAGCAAACTTTAATACGACTTTCGAATACATCTGTACATAGTTTCTGTTCATAATTCAATAGTTCCAACTTAATAAATTGTAGAGAAATTAGTTTACACGGTAAAATTGAGTTTGCTCTTTTAAATATGGATTCCGAATCTGTTCAGTGTTATATTGAGGACGTCAGGCCTAATGTGGTTCCATTTGTACAACGAGTGGTTGCTTCTTCCTTGATATAACAGAAGTACTGTAAGACACCCTACGTATTACAGTAACTAGTAAACAGTCCGCACCTAAATTCGTTAGAGTATATGTGGGACCAATGTAATAAATAGTTAGAGAGTGTGAGTAAGTCTACAAACAGTAGCACCTGACTGACGTTTTGGAAAGTGCCTGGGAAAACATTCCAGCAGAAATAGTGAGGAATAAGATTCAGGAGTGAACAGCTACAAACAGAAGAAGAAATAAAAATGTGTTCTGTGATTTATCACTGTTTGAGTTTTTGTAATTTTATTCAAAAGTTGATTGACGGGCTTTTTGCCCGGTGAGTTACTTGCGCCCGTTCTTCTCAGGTCTCAGGCACGCTATTTCGAATGGGTTCTTGACATTCAATAAGTGATTTTTAATCCTATTTTGAATTAAAAATAATTTGAATTTGATTTCCATGGTTCAAATCAGTAGCCTACCTATACCAGCCCAAATTGTGTTTCAAATGGCTCTTAGCTTTTAGGTCATTTAAGTCGAATCATTTATTGCTTTTATAAACGAAAAACTAGCTTACGAATAATTAAATGGTAAGTGGCGACCACTACCATGTTATTATGAAACACCAGAAGATTAACGGCTCGTCGTCAAATATCTGATATGGTGTTCTTATTCAAAGTACTGCGTTGTTCTGTCGATTGCTTGTTGAATGTTGTTGAATCTTTTACTGTTAGAGTTCCTTGTCGTTTACCATATTAACCCTCGGCTCTTTGAAATTTGCCGTTAGCTCGTAGAAATCTGAAAATGCACTCACCTATATGTATCTAGATTAAGCCAAACATTTACGGCCGTTTTCAATAACCTATCTAGCCTTAGTTTAACTTACTAGAGGTAGACAAATCTATCCCTTAACGCTTACTTACATTTAAATAACCTATCGACATAAATCATTGGATTATAACTATATTAGACATAACTATAGATAGATCTTGTCACTAAATGGTGACAGCAATGTATCCGTAACTAGAGATACGTTATTGAAAACGGCCGATACTGATCTCGATGTATGTATACGGCCGTTTTCAATAACGTATCTCTAGTTGCGGATATATGCTATCACCGTTTAATGACAAGATCTTATCTATCCATAGTTATATCATGTTATATAGTTATGTCATATTATAGTTATGTCGATAGGTTATTGAAATGTAAGTAAGCGTAAAAGAAAAGATTTGTCCACCTCTAGTAAGTTAAACTAAGGATAGAAAGGTTATTGAAAACGGCCGATAGACATGTTTAGTACATCACCCATTGCATATAAGACTGCTGTTTGGAAATTTATAAATAATATTAAATAGTATTTAAGTTTGTTACAATAATCTTAAACTCTGTAGTTTTTAACATAGGCTTTATTATTAGACGTGTTAGCCCTGTGGCTAGCCACTATTGAACATTTTGTTTATGAATATAAGGGACGAGACGAGCAGTACCTTCAGCTGATGGTAATTGATACGCCCTATCCATTGCAATGCAGTGCCGCTCAGGATTCTTGAAAAACCCCAAAATTCTGAGCGGCACTTCAATTGCGCTCGTCACCTTGAGACATAAGATGTTAAGTCTCATTGGCCCAGTAATTTCACTAGCTACGGCGCCCTTCAGACCGAAACACAGTAATACTTACACATTACTGCTTCAGGGTAGAAGTATGTGCCGTTGTGGTTCCCATAATCTAGCTGGCTTGCTGTGCAGGATTCTAGATTATGGGCCTCCCACTGGTAACTTTCCATGGTGAATGTTATTATATGTTTTGAAGTTTTGTGTGTCTAAGGCTGAGATCTATAAGAGTCAACTTAGACTTTGCTAAGACTTTACTTACATAAAACTTAGCCGAGTGTGATAAAACGCGAAATTCTTTTTGCATTAGGCTGTCTCAGCATAATTTCAGATGTGAATTGACTATAACAACGTAATTCTCCACAGTGCGGTTTTCAAGGAGCTTTCTTCCACGTACTACAAAGCTGTGGAATGAACTTCCTTGTGCGGTGTTTCCGGGAAGATACGACATGGGTACCTCCAAAAAAAGCGCGTACGCCTTCCTTAAAGGCCGGCACCACTCCTGTGATTCCTCTGGTGTTGCAAGAGAATGTAGGCGGCGTTGATCACTTAACACCAGGTGACCTGAACACTCATTTGTCCTCCTTTTACATAAAAAAATAAAAGATTACGCTAATCTTTAACTCAGCTAAGTTAGAGTTAAGTCTTAATTATTATTATCACATTAAATATATATTTTATTGCCAAACATCCATAGTAAGCAGCGTCATTAATATAAGGTTCTATTTAAGCATCAGGAAAACAGCAGGGCTACTATGGAAACCAAATACCAATTTCAAACCATAAAATTTTAATTTATAGACTTTCGCACTCTTGGCAGTATTGGATTAATATTATAACAAAGCTCCCCTTACGCATCTTAAAGATACATATTGTTATTATCCAAACTCATTATTTTTGGTAGAGCGCTTATACTTCGCTTCGCAGTACCACAACTTTCC
The DNA here is from genome assembly GCF_905404315.1 of Leptidea sinapis. Classification (NCBI taxonomy): domain Eukaryota; kingdom Metazoa; phylum Arthropoda; class Insecta; order Lepidoptera; family Pieridae; genus Leptidea; species Leptidea sinapis. Next base: position 11,825,693 of record NC_066272.1, read on the forward strand.
GATCAGAGTCCGATGGAGTACCCGAAATACCCTTCTAGACCCATGAAAATACAGGTCTAGAAGTCTCGGACCGAATTCGGATAATGCTTACGCACTAGTCCGATCTCTGATCCACTTCCAAGCAATTCAGGGGCCACTTTTTGGCATAGGGCATTTTACGCGAAGCCACACTAGAGCATTCACGTCGTTGATCATGAAACCTTTCAATCAGCGTCAACTTCTGGCAATGCTGTTGTACGTACGAAGACGCAGAAGAAATAAATAATTATGAGTGCACCCTCTCTTGGTGGACCGACGTTTAAAATGATCTTTTTGCAATCACGACGCAGTGTTACGTCAATACCACAGGCAATTTTATAATTATAACGAATAAGTGTACCTTAAGATTTTATACTACATCACATAAAATATGATATTTTAACGCGAGCGTTTATACTAATAATATTATGGATACTTCGGTCCGTCAATAATCTTCTCCGGAACAGGTTGACGGAAATAAATACAGTGCGTAAACTACAATAGAAATAGTTCTACGACTACATCGGACCCTTGTCACGGGTACGGATCGGATTCATATCGGACGTAGTGCGAAAGCGCTCTAAGATTTTACGTAAATAGTACTCTTGATGCCATTTTGACAGCTTATTTTGGTTCTTGCATTGGATTTCGATTGGGATTAAAACGATAGCACTGCAGTTACTTTTTCATTTAGAGTTGTTAGTTTTTTAGTTTAAAAGTTAAGTTTTTATGTAAGGGTTTAGGTTTGATCTAATACAATCTGCATCAAGCGAAACGAGTGTCGCGAAAGATGCATTAAACCGACATCTTTGTAGCGAATTATAGCGTATCCAAGTTGAGAAGAATAAACCGCCAAATATCGCCTATCTATAAGGTAAGATGTACTAAGTAACTGAATTTAAAATTATTTCATTAATATAGTGCTTTATCTCCAATATAATAATATTTTATTGTAAACATTGGCATGGGTAAATTTAATTAAAGCTATTTTAAGATTATTTTAAGAGTTACCTTATTGTTGTACTATAATTTAATTACTACAAAAAATATCCTGAATGTATTTGCATATGTAAATACTTGCTATATATCAGTCTATAGTCTATACTTCCTTCTTATAGTTTCATATTAAGGTCACGTCAGTGTAGAAATTATAGATAGTACGAAAAAGCAGGATTTCCTTGGAATTATTATTTAAGGTTTAAACATCAAGTTGCTAGGAGTGGTATTTGAATCTTTAATATATTGAGGGCTTTCAGAATTAGTAAAACATTTTGAATCTCAATTATATAGATATTTCCAAATTAATTTTCAGAATAAAATAAACCGAATAATTTTCAGTCCAATGCGAAAAGCTCCAATGCTAATATTGTAAAGGGCGGTTGAACATTGAGGATTTTGTCCCTTGGCAAACGCTGGCTAGAAAGGCTTAAGGCATTAGGCTTAGCGCAATAGAGGCTATTATCGTGTGGCTAAAGCGCTGATGGAGGTCCGTTATGTGGCGGCAGGTTACGGTTACGTCTATAAAAGAGGTCGGCGTCTTCTTCACAATTTCATTCGGTTTGAGACGCCCCGGCTGCGTGCTTGGTGATTGTGTCTCCGGCCCATATCGTGTGCTTTCGTGACAGAGTATTTCGTTTCTATCGCGCCGGCCGCGGCAAGCTAGCACTCTTAAGCTTATCAATCGCAAGGTCTTGTGCTCGCTTCTGTGTACCGGGACACTGTTACGTGCTGTCTAAGAACTTGGTGCTTCGACGTGGTGCGAAAAGGTATTGTAATTATTCTAAATACGAACTGATAGTTAGTTAAATGTAAGAAAAGAAAAACTTCGAAGACGATTTAATACTTGTTTATGTATTTAACGAAATTAAGTATTTTTTTAACAATTACTTATATTTCTGTTTCCTTAAAAATGAAGCATACTTATTTTACATCTTTGTAAAGTAAGTAAGTAAAAATATGCAAGCGTCTTCTGATTGAATGCAGCCTATATGTTGCTCTAGGCTACGCTGAAGGAATTCGTAAAAGTTTCACAAAAGTTTGTACAGTAGTTTCAAAGGTTAGCGTTTTCGAAAAACATCTATTTATAATTTGTATTTTAGTGTTCAGCTACATTCCCCTTCTCATCTACAATCGGTTTTTTGAAAAATATCTCCAATGTCAGACGTTGACTTTTCAGTTTTATTATAGTACTAGCTGACCCGACGGACATTGTTCTGTTCATTAAAAAAAACTCTTTCGGGTGGAATTTCGTACGACGAAATTTCCTATGAAATTTCAAGTGTCTTCGCTTGGTTCCCGAGATATCGTGATGAGTCAATAGGAGGTTCTCTTTTGTATATAGAATATAGATATTGTATGGATTTAATTGGCGTTTCACATTATCTTCATTGACTTTTTTGTCTAAGGCTGAGATAAAGACTGAGAGATTTCTCAGACTTTATTTACGTAAAACTTAGCTGAGTGTCTTAGCATAAGATCGGTATAATTTTAGCTGTTAAATGAGTATAAAATGAAATCGAAGATTATGCTGCCGGTTAAGTTCTGCTGTTCGGGTTGATTCCAGCGGCCGAATTCCACCACCGGACACTACGTGCAAAGTACCATCCGCACCACATAAACGTCTGGCATTCCACAACCGCGTGTTTCGTTAGAAATTTCTTGCCTCGCACAGCCACTTTGTGGAATTAATTACCGGCTGCGGTTTTCCCGAACAGATACGACTTAGGGACCTTCAAGAAAAAAGCATACTCCCACCTTAAAGGCCGGCAACGCATTTCTTGACACACCTGATGTTGCGGATGTCCATTGGCGGTTGCCTCACCTCTCCCCATTCCGTGAGTCTCTTGCCCGTTTGACCCCTCTTATATAAAAAAAAGTATAGAATAGGTACGGTTTATAGATCTCAGGATAAGAGACGCAGATAAAGTTTATGACAAGAGATAGTTAAGGCGTCGCATTAGACATTAAATTGGAGTGTAGCGCCTTATATTAGAGTGCAGTGATCTCATTCGCACGAACGGCCGTGTCTTTCCGTAAGAGCGATGCGAACAAAGTAAACGCGCATTATTGGTACGAAGATGGTAAAATGATTGCCGTCATTACCGGCGAATTACACGAGTGAGACGCTCCGACCCTTTACCATTATATGCAGTTGCGTGCGTTATTCCGCTCCGATTAATGATTAGCCGTTTTTTATTTTACGTAATCATAGAAAATGGGACTGAATTACCTTGGAAAGGGAAAAACTTAGAAATTCCTTATGCTAGCAATTTTAGCTTAATAAGTCAATTGCTGTCAGTCCCTGCGTTTACAAGCTCCTGTCAAAAGTCTAGCGTAAATCATTCAAATTCAAATATTTTTATTTAAAATAGGATTTAAAATCACTTATTGAAAGTCAAAAACTACCTTACTTACCACTGGAAAAAGTATGCCTCAGGCCTGAGAAGAACGGGCGCAAGAAACTCAGCAGGGTACTTTTTTTAATAAAATTTATTATTTAATAACCGCTCCATCCCAATTTAGAATGTCATTTATGTTATAGTAGCTTTTACCCCACAAACATTTTTTTACAATACGTTTGGATTTCGTACTACATTTGTTTTGCACATTTTCTGGGATCTTGTTGCAAAAGCATAAACATCGCTCCAAAAGACTCACTAACTCGACTTCCCCAAGTAATAGGCATTATAAGTTTATGTTTGTTCGTAAAGATTATGGTTATAATTGTTTCTAGAAAAATCACTTACGTGCCTATGTACATATATAACATTATCAAGAATACATTAAGAGGCAACAGTTAATATATTTATTTCTATAAATTTTGTTCTAAATAATTCTTTAGGACCTAAGTTATAAATATCGCGAAAAGCCTCTTCTGCAGCAAAAAGATGGCATTAATATCGGCAGCATTACCCCATAACAATTTACCATAGAACATAATACTATGAAAATAACAAAAGTAAATTAGTCGCGCCTTGAATTGTATTGAATTCCAAATGTTTCCCGTATAAAAGCCTTATGTTCTAAGTTAGTTTACACAGTGTACACCCGGCTTTAGCATCTAGTTGCATTTAAAAATAGAATTATGTATTTCTGTAACGGCTAACGTGTATCAATAATTATGTCGTTAAAATGCTACTTAACGTGATGGCCACAAAAAGTCAAAATAGTAATTGGAGTTAAAGAATTTCTAAAGCTGACTCTAATTCAGGTTTGAAACTGGTTTTCAAGCAGGGCTCATACAGGATACTTGTTATTTAATTTTTAATTATCACAATGGAGTTAAAACATGGTTTACATTGTTAGGTTATAAGCCTTTGACTCTCAGGACACGGTTTACTTTTATTCTTTTTATCTCTGTTGTATCCTTATGAAATAATTGATTTTCTGTTTTCTCATTTCTTTTATTGAAACTCGTACGCGCTTTTCTATAATAAAAGAATATTAAATTCTGTTAAAATTTGACAATGGTAGTATATGATATCTCAAAAATTTAATCCGACAGGAATTACTTGCATAGATTTCTAAGTTTTTTCTTTATAATCAGAATCGGTATTTAAACACAAATAATATTACAAAAAAAAAAAAACATTCTATACATACAATCTTTACACATTCGCAATACCCGTGGTCAAAATATGCGATACTTTGAGAATGATGCTCTACCGGATTATTCCATATAAACGAATTGTGGGTGTAAATTCACATTTTCACGTTATGTCCTATATTAAAATGCTGGTATCACCAGAGGAATTTCTCTGAGCACTCCCCGTGATATATTCGGTTGAAGAGGAGATGAAGGGAAAAAGACCCAACATCTAAACGCAACGCCTAAGAACCAAGCTAATCGGAGATGACTTGATATTATTCACCTTAACACATTCCACTCTTACCCTAGTTGGCAAGCTTTTTTGAGGCCAATTTGGTCTTCTCTTCCCCGTGAGCATGATCGTCACTCAATATATCGACGTCAAACATGCCAGTACAGGCTCTGGCAATTAGGCCAGAGTTTAATCGAGAAGATACGACAAAGGAAACCTTTTAGCATCAATCGCACACAAGCAAGCAAGCAAGCACTATTCCGAGATTTGCACTGCATAGTATCGATTTCAGAGACAAGTTTGTGCCGGTTCTCTTCCACGCTATCTGCATAGAAATTTATACCACAGCATACCATTGATATGCGGAAGTGTAGAACAGTGTAGGGCATAAAACGCAGCCTTGCGGGACGCCAGCGTTAATAGGTTTTAAATGCGTGACCCATTTGCATAGCTTCTCGATAAGCTAATAGGGAGGGAGCTTTGCAATAATCTTCTTGTACCAAATCCAATTGAAGCCTCTCGGTATGTTTAGACTTAGCCAAGAGAAGAGGAACTTCGAATCAAACGCTTAAGACCGTCGATGTGCGAGACATACAAGAAGATCATCGGCTGAGCGATTACTATGGAAACCGTACTGGCAATCGCAACTCAGCTCGTGCTCCTTCAGGTATCCCAAGGACTGGCGTTTGGTTGATTGATTCAATAGGCAATCTGTAAATAATTGAACTGCATTTGGTTTTTGTGAAATTATGCATTATAACAGAAGTCAGAATCTCATCGAAGCGAGGTTACATATATATTACATACATAATTCGATACCTGAGATCCAAAGAGTAAAAATTCAGAAAAGGGTTCCAAAAGAACTCTTGTTGTTACGAGTATGAAAAGAAAATATTCTAGATTTATGAAAAAATATTGAAAGTAGCAACCAAATTGCATTCACTTATCGACTTGTTTCTCTCTGGTAATGGTGGTTATTATATATGGAACAACCTCTCATACTTATCTTAAGCTTACTGAATTTTAAACTTGTAACACTTGGTTTGCTCTAAGTCATCGTTATCTCTTTAGTCGACTCAAGCTGACTTTCCCAAACGCTACATAGCCCATCGTGACAGCTCAGTCTAATTCGATCCCCACAAAATAAAGTAAGTAATAAGTTGTCAACCCAAATATTTAAAAACACCTAATATAACCATCGTGTTAACAGGTATTTGCACTAGTTATCAGATAAATCAATCTTAACTACATAAACAATTCAGTGTCTTTGACTTGGGCAAAAAGCGATCACATGTGGGCGCACAAACTTGTTGAATTTTTTGCGAGCAATGCACGACGGCCTTGACCGGGTGTTCCGAACAAATCCATTGATCTTGTCAATTATACATTGCTGCTTCGTTATATAATAATTATTATTGTACGAACGATATTATGAGAGTATACAAACTCTCATACCGTGTTGAATCTCTTTGGATTAACCTGATTTTCATCGATTAAAGTAAAGTAAACTAAGCATTTATTCATGACTAAACACATAATATAAATACATAATAAAATTAACGAAATAACAAAATAAAAACATAAAACTCAACATTTTTGGAATTGCAACTAGGATAACCCCAATTCCAACACTGATTTTCAGTAGATACCTACCAAGTCGCCCTGTTGACAGCAGCCAGCACGGTTTCCTAATATTAATCGGGCAAATCTCATTAATAAAGTAATTTAGTATCTTGTTTTCTTTTTTTTTCATATATTTCTTTCGTTTAATATCAACTCTTATAAGACTCCACCTGATGTCAATACCCTCCACCTGCCACTTGTCAAGACAAATTTTTAAATAAAATTATTAAATCAAATCAATCGAAATTTTCTCTGTGTAGAAATATCGAAATTAATGTTATTCTCGAATTTTATATTCTTATTTATTACGTAAGAATAAACGGTATTATTATATGCAGAAACAATGTACAAAATTAATTGTTACAAGGGAAAGCACTTAGCTTTTTAGATTTGTTTTTAAAATGAGATGGTTGCTAAGAATGTTCACGTAAATGTTTCGAACGTCCGTTTATTAGGAACATAGAAAGTGTATGATTCAGCGGTTAGTCATTTTGCATGGAGATATTTAAATTTGGAGTTATCCTTAAAAGGACATTTAGCATAATAAGATTGTCATCTTATGAAGTACATTTTAACTCTCTGAAACATATCTCAATACGAGAAAGACTGATATAAAGTAAAGTGACCCACTTTACTTTATATTTTCAATAAAGTGATCACCATCACGTTACTATAACGTGCCACAGAGTGTAGTTTATCCACTTATTCCAGATTTTTTATAATACTATTCTTATATTGTAAGTCGTATTATGCTAAATTACATGAATCGCTTAAAAATATTCTTCCTTAATTTTAATTGAGAACTCTAACAGTTCTAGATTCATCACATTATCTTATGTGTTTTATTTTTGGGTTTGAATGAATGAATGAAGCCTCTTTTCCAAACAACTTAATGAACTAAATGATAATAATTATATTTCACCTAAGATTTACTATATCTTATAATAATCATGGCTTGCTGGTCCTCCGACATAGGCCTCCTCCAGATCTTTCCACATTTTCCTGTTGTAAGTTGTTCTACTCCACATTTGTCCAGCAATCTTTTTGAAATCATCTTCCCATCGTATCGTTTGTCTCCCTCTATTTCTTTTTCCAAATCTTGGAAACCACTCTATAATGTCTTTTGTCCATTTATCTTGTTTGCTTCTTATCACATGCCCTGTCCAATATTTTTATTATATTGCGTTTAATATAATACAAATATTGAAACATAATCGATAAGTTATTAATATTATAAAGTAGAAACCAGTCAGAATGTAATGGTACAAATCCTGTTTTGGAAGTTCATTGACTGTTGAGATTTTTTTTATAAAAAAGGTGCATATGATGTCAGAAGCGTAGAGACCTTTGTCAAAACATTACCTTCATATTTTATCTAATGTCGGCCATCATTTATTACGAAACGATTTATAATTGGGGATTATATCACGAAAACTTCTATCATTGTTAAAGAGAAATAAATAAAGAAAAAATAATGAATCGAAGGGAATCTTTAGGCTTATTTTCAAATAAGATTTCGAAGAATTTAATTTAAATATATATAAATCTGAAACAAAAAGCAAAAATCAATCTCGTTACAAAAAACCAGCTACAAGTATATTAAAATGCCATTCAGTAATGTCCACACGGTAAAATACCATCTAAATTATTTTTTGAAATATTTATAACTGGCAGAACTATTACTCTCTGATATTTCTTATTAACAACGTAAGTATTCCTTTAGTAACAATAATCTCAGCGTTAGAATAACATGAACGAAAAATAACAGTTACTCTCGCCATTTACAGAACGGTGTTCAATAGAATTCGGGTAAATTTGAAATATAACAACTTTCGTGACACACTCTGCTTGCTGTATCAATTATAAGACGTATCGGAGTGGACAATCACTAAATTGAGATCTGTTATTAGATAGCTGACTAACTGTGCTCGGCACGTGTAATGAGCCTCGGTAAATTTCAAATAAAATCTTGAGACATTACGGAATTGTAAAACGCTTGTGGGTCAGCACGCTAGAGAGGGCACTAGGTCGAGGAAAGTATGAACGCGCGAGTATGGTGCACTGCAATTACATACAATACGATCTCGGTCTCACAATGCTAAACCCATGCTAGAGTTATTATTTTCGTACACGAAAATAATCAGTTACCATTAAGTATACCTATTTCCTGTCGTAACTTTCGCCTGAATAGAATTTAATATTTATTTCATTTGAAAGTAAACCTTTATCATCCAAAAGGTTAATTTATAATACATCAATTAATTTAATTAATAGCTATTTAGATTTATGATTATTAATCATTATCATTATAAATATTTAACATTATTATGTGATAATAATATTGTTAAATAACATAACGTTTTGTTGAGAGGTGTTATTTCTACCTGTGTAAAATTAATCAAATAACGACTTTTTAGGCCTTAATTTAAGTTTTAAAAATGTATCGCAAATAACTTAGTTATGTTACGAAATAAATATTCGAATATAAAAGGTGTAAAAGTGGTTTTAACACTAATAATAATAATATATCTGTTAATTTTCTTATCAGAAAGATCTTAAAACTAATATAGTACATTAGTGATACATTTTTAACAGCTGGTATTTGTGAGGAGCTGGTGCCTGAAGTATTGATATTACAGATCACCAAGAACCCTTAATAAAAGGTAATTAATTGCCAGGGAATATAACAGTTTCATCTAAGTGACATATTTGATCACAATTTGCACAATTAAAATAAACATTTTTTGTCGTTTCTTTCAGAGGCGTTCGTTCGTTTTGACATCTTTTTTCATTTGAATTTTGTTTGGTTATCTATGATGTTGTTTTCTCATGTGTAGGAATCAAATTATTGTTGTTTATTGTGCCATCTTATTATGAAGTTTATATGAGTGCTTTCTAAAGGCTAATGGCTAAGCTAAAGATAGATAAGGAAAATTATAATCAAATTTGATGTCAGTAGTTCTAATTTAGGCTTTGTGGCTCCGGACACTTTTTAAAAACGATTAATCTCACAAAAATTCATATGGAAATTAAAATGGTCTTAATTTGAGGATCAATTCCTAAACCACTGATCGTATCGACATGAAACTACCACCATTCGATGCGAAATCTATCCTAGATGGTTTATGGGTACTTGTTTTTCCTATTCCAATGTTCCTTCATTAATTTATTTCCTTTTAAAATTCGCACAGCGAAGCGGGCGGGAACTGCTAGTTAGCTATATATCTTAATATATATAAATTACGTGACACGTAGTTTGTCCGCGATGGACTCCTAAACTAATGAACGGATTTTAATGGGGATTTCTTCATGAAGTGCATTTAGTCCAATTTGAGAGATAGGATAGTTTTTATTTCGATTTGGGACCCATAATTACTTTTATTTTCAATATTTGTTTTGTATGGGCATTCTTTCTATGAGAAAATTTATTGACGCACGGTTTGACAGTTCTGCTGTGAGACAATTTCATTATTACAACAGAGAGCATATTTTACAAAATAATTATTCATGTTATGAAATATTATTGACAATTCATAAAAAATCTGTATTTTATTTATTATGTACGGTACAACGTCTATAATATACACATAGTTTAGATATATATATAATTTAAATTGGTTAAACTGTGAATATAGGTTTAAAAGAGTAGAAATAAGTTTCTTGCCACTTCTCCGAAGCTTTGGTAACATCTTTGACATTCATAAGTGTCATTAATAAGCGATTAAATATTTTTGCTTTATATCAATAATTGTTAACACAAAAACTATAATCTAAGCATTCCTTTTTGTCTATTTCACCGATCTAGCAGGTGTTGCTCATTTGTTTTATTATGTTCTATTCGCGTCTATTATTTGAGTTCATTATCCTCTTTATAACATCGGCGCGGTTAATGAAACCGTATTATCGGACTACGATTGTACTTGTACCTATACTTTGTATATTTGAGGAAAATAAATAGCAACATTAACATTAGATATATTCAAAAAGATTTTATTTATGGTGCTTTTGTTTTGTTGTATGTTTGTTACCTTATACGTCCGAGTTTCATGGATCCGTATTTACTAATTATGTCAGTAATCACCAACATGTTCACGAAGCATCCTTACACAAATAATGAATTCAAGCTCTAAAGGTTGATGCATCCAATATACGATATTTTATATTTATACAGTTTATTCTTTATTACTTTTTAAGAAATATTTGAAATTTAAAATGCCTTTAACTTTGAACATGATTCATATATTGGATGCCGCACCGTACAAACTAATTTCATATGTTTTTACAGGTGTTAAAACACTCTATTTGATTGAAAAGAGTGGCCATTCAGTTTCTTGTATGTCCTTCTCAAAAGCTTTTCTTAGTAATTTTAAAGAAATATTTATTAAGCCTAATTAAATACAGTTTATTTGACTTTCACTTTCTTTACATGGTATATAGGTAATGGTACAGTCCTTCGTAACAATTACTACTTCTTCGCACTACTTTGGGGTCACTGAAAAGTATAATATAAAAAAGAAATTACTAAAAAAACCGCCTTCAAACATACATGTTCTAACAAGATAAGTAAAAAGTAATAATTAAATTATCTCTACATTTCGATATTGTTGGTATTTACTACCTGAGAACAATATATTTCGTTTTAGCATTACATTGGGTAAATAGTATAAGTTTCATGTATTTTTATATTTAACTTGGCTTTGAAAAGCTGCAGAGATTTGTTTTACTTTTATGTTAACCTTTTTTGGAGTATATATGCACACAAGTTTGTGTTTTTTATTAAGATTTATAGTCTTTAATTATCACAGTTTTGAGAAAATGTTAACAATATAAGTAAACTTAACAGTAACAGTATGATTTAACTTAACTATTTACTTATTATTATACTATCACAAGTAAGTGTAATCACCTACCGTGAAATAAGCCCTATGTCAATAGCTAATTTGTTATCTGATGTTAAAGTAATTATTTCTGAATCTATTATAAAAATAAGTTTTAAATAGTAAAAAAAAGTTGATTTTCGGTGTCAAGGCAGTGCGATGGAATCGTAGTTGCATGCAATGTCCAGCGAGGCATGACGGCTCTAGGGAATGGTGTCATAGATGTTGCCCTCAAAGCCAATGTAACGTATCGTACACGAGCTCAGACCATGACTTGACCGACACAATCACCGAGCATGCCCGCTAGAAAGTTCACATTGATGATATGTAGCACCTCTCATGCCTAATAATTGATTTTGATGTCACTACTCTCCGAGTTTCAATGAACAGGTAACTGATGAAGAGAAAGTGTTTATTTGTAAGTGCTCTACTTTGCATGAGTATGAAAGTAAGGCGAACTTCTTTTATTGATTATAATTGGACGACATTTTTTTGGTGTATGCATTGAAATGCAATTTTACGATCTCGTATCAATAACGGAATACTTTTCCAAATTTTATTTATATACCTAAATTTATGCACGATGTGGAGAACGGATACGCCCCAGCGCTTGCGTAGTTCGGAGTATGGACGTAGAGTTTGTATTACGAAATTCAAAAGATTTGATTGTAAAGAACGTTTGTGTGTAAATATTACTATAACATAAAAGACTTTCTTAATGATACATCAGATTGGGATTGCAGCGACCACTCTTGGGCTAATAAATAATAAATTTTATTCTACGATATAACATTGTAACAATATTTTTATAAAAAAAAGAAGCCCGCTAGTATCGCCCCGAAACACCGCGCTGGGCAGCAATCCACATCTTTGTTGTACGTGGAAGAAAGATATAACACAAAACGAATAATAATAATAGTTAATTGTCTTAAGTCAAGAATGTTGTTTGTTCACGTGTAAAATTGTTCCGATACGGCTCGCAGAGTGACAGCTGATGATCGGCTACAGATTGTATTACAAATATTACATAATTGAACCGGCCACGGCTTGTTTTGTTGTTCATATCGATAAAGTACCACGCCTATTGGCGCCTACCGAATCAAATGTATTTGTTTTGGACGTAGAGACGTGACATGTCAGATAAGGCTGGGAGCTGTCAGTCATGGCTTAACAAAGTTTATTCTCGCAGTAATTTATGGTATACTTTGTAAGGTACTTTGGTTATTTATTGGAGAGCAAACTTCTTTAGATAGGTACGCTAAGTACTTTTATTTTGGCATATTATGACTATAGACTTACTAAATACTGGCGTATAGACAAACAGGGCGTGCGAGAGAGAAGAATGTCTCTAACGGAGATACAAGATAGAAAAGGACAGTGAATTTTTTTTTTATCACACACATAGCAACTATCATTACAGGTATTACCTAATGCGACAGTTACAAACAAACAAGTATAACAAACACAGCAAACAACAAACAAATCTGTAGTTACTGTAACTGATTTTGAATGACAGGTCAGGTTTTGGGTTTTAAAAAGAATCAGGAGCGGCACTGCAAAGTCATGCTCGTCTCGTCCCTTATCGTCATAAAAATAATTATAATTTTAAAAAGTACTTTTTTATAATTATTAGGCGTTCAGGTAGATGCTCTTGGACGTTACGGGTTATCCTGCCTAAAATCGGCAGGCCGTATCAGTCGTCACGCCAGCATTAATGAAGTCATCCGCAGGGCATTTGCCGCTCTTAATATACCAGCTGTTTTTAGAGCCAAATGGTATTTACCTGCCGCGACGGTGTGGGACGTGACTTGCGCCGACACTCTGGCTCCTTCTCATGTCCTAGTTACGTCAGTTGGTGCTGGGGCTTCTGCTTCGATTGGCGAAGACAGCAAGCGTCGCAAATGTGTCGGTCTCAGTGAGTCATACATCTCTGTGCCGTTTGGTGTCGAGACACTTGGCCCGTGGAGCCCAGAGGCGCGGAGAATGTACAAAGTACTATGTTCGCGCCTCAATAAGGCTACTGGAAACCCAAGCGCTGGCATCTATTTCGGTCAACGGATCAGCCTAGCTATCCAACGCGGAAATGCTGACAGTATTCTTGGTACGATTCCCCGTAACAATAGTTTTAATTTTATGTAGTCATAGTATTGTAAATATAATAATAATAATAAACGGAATAAACTTTCTTAATAAGTACATATTTTTGTGAATTCGTTATCTAATAAGACTAGTGAAATACTCGAGACGATTGCATAGCAACGCGTCTTTTCCCCGTAATCTGAAACTCGCCGTGTGGTTAAAGCGAGTGGACGCCGGCCGCATAACGTTTTTATCTGTCATCTGTGTAGTGGACCGTATATTGTGCTCTTTGATTCAATGCTATCTCTGTTATTATTATATCTTATTCGTTTTTATGTAACTTTGCTGGAATGTGACGCGAAGGATAGCTAACGCGTATCGACAGACGACAGTGTAATGACGAGGTGGAAAAAATAAAATGATAGTTATGAACTTTTGGAGTGACAATAACATGTTTTTATGACAATAAGAGACAAGCGTAAGAGCGTCAACTTGAGACATAAGCTGTTAAGTCTCATTTCCCCAGTAATTTCACTAGCTACGGCGCCCTTCAAATCGAAACACAGTAATGTTTACACATTACTGCTTCCCTCCGACTGGTGAACCAACATTATGCATCTATGAATGCGACTGTAGGCTATTTTTTTCTATTTATGAACACTTCAATCAACAAATTTTCATTAGTCCATAGGCCTAGACAAAAACAGATGTATGTAGTAAGGAATGCTAATCTCTATATTCTCATAATTTTAGTATATTGCCTGGCGAAGCGATAACTACAATTATACTAGGCGTACATGAATTGTCCTTCACTCATATCGGTGTCAGGTTTCATATCAAAGAATGCAGGATAGTATGAAAAACCGCAACCATCAGATATAGTTACTAGTTACATAATAATTACTGCATCGTCTCGGTCGGCGACCTCCCCACTAGGACCTGCTTCCTTCTCCTGTCGCCGGGACAATATATCAACTGTCAACGATCTCGCGACGATGTCAATGTCCATACTCATCATTCCTTCTATCAAAGTATTGCAGAACTCAGGAAGTTCTATAAATGTAAGAAATGCGGGATATTTTAATTAAATATAATAATAAACTGTCGACCCGACTGATTTGACTTTGTACTGTCGAAAAGAAAATATAGAAATAAAATAAGGAAGTTATAAATTTGGAACTTATAGGAATGTTGTTTGGAATACATGTGTTAGCAGAAATAACTAACTTAATATATGTTAAACGTTCAAATTCTAGTACACAATAATAAATTTAAAAAAAAATCAGCTCTTTCTTTGAGATTTACTTAATAGATTGTATACGTCGAACCACGTGAATCAATCTGCCAATTGCACTTGATTATAATTTTGTACCATATAATAAAAAAATATTTGACTATTTGTAAGTATCCCATTTATTATAAATGTCATGTCAGAAAACCAACGTAAATAAATCGACGCTGGCCTTCAAATGCTTCTCACAATCCCCAGCAATGGTGGTGTGAAATTGAACCGCATTCATCTAGGTTTACGATTATCCCATAGATGCGCAAAAACGCCATGTCGAGTCATCTTGACGATCTCCGATTGTTTCATACTCTGTGATGGCCATTAACCGACAAACATTATCAAGACGACACTTTCTATCGATTCTATGAAACCTTTTTTTGTAAAAGCAACACAATTTCTAAATTATTTATCACGCTTTTGCAATACCAAAGGAATCACCTTTTTTGTTCAGGAAGTAATCGCTCTTTTAGAAGTAATAACGTCGCGTTATTGTTATTGAAAACCTTCTGGGAATATTAAAGACACAACTAAGGATGGCTAATTGAATGAAACAGTTCTGGAATAAATTTCCTAATATGATAAGAGGCACATGAATACATCCTCAGGATACCCAAAGCTATCAAGCTGTTAAAGCTTAAGAAATTGTATATATTTATAGCAGGCAGTTCAACGATATAAATCAATTCGAGAGAAACCAACACAATATCAAACAATAGATAGATTGAATAATGAATCCCTAGCGCTTAACATAAAATTTTCTCGTACCTCGTTCTTCATTTACCTTCAAAAGACATAAACGCGCGCACTCCGTTAGTGTAATAATATTCAAATAGATGTGGACAATAATTTATTGCTTTACACCTTTTTCCAATAAAAATGAACATTTGAAATAAGCTTTCTAAATAATAATTATTGTTTTATAGGCCCTTAAATTTACTATATATAGGTTTATAATTGAGTGATGGAGTAATCATTCAAAACGAGAGAAGAAATCGATGCAATAGTTTTAATTCGTTTATAGTTTATGTATGTTGTTGAAAACTTTTTTAGGAAAACACTGTATTTTATGAATATTGAATGAGACTGAGCTGTCACGTGCAACGCTCTTTAAGGTAAAATCGGCGCAAGTCGAATAAGGGAGCGTGATTAGTCAGTGAAAAATAAACAATTATATTGATATAATATTGTAAATGAAATTATGAATAAAGCACAAAAAAAAGTTGTATTTCATATTGATAGAATCGAATTGATGTAGTTTTTACTTATGTCGTGTTTTGGATTTTTAACCGAACGCGTGAGCTTGAGTGTATTCAGATGTGACAATATATAAACGACAAGTGCGTAGGTCGTAACACATCACAAACTAAACTACATTTTTCCGTAATATCGCATTCGACTTAAGGATGGAATATTGAACATAAGCACTACAAGTACATCGTTTTCAGAAATAGGTTTGGTGATAGTACTGCCTCGGTGAGACGCTGCACATTACCTACTAGATAGATAGGGACTTAAAATAAAAATTTGTAAAATGATCGATATTACAGTAATAAGTACGCATCATCCGGTTTTATCGCTGGAAGCGCAACTCTCTTCCAGGCAACCCAAATACATACATGATACAATAAATAATTAAAAACAGGTATCTTCATATTAATAAATTGACACCAAGAACAGGCATAAACTTATAATGTCTACAACTTGGTTAAGTCGAGTTAGTAAGTCCCTTGTGGGGCGATTTATATGCTTTTACAACAAGATCCCAGAAAATGTTCAAAAAAAAGTATTACGTTATTCAAAATAATTGTTAAAAACGTTTGTGTGGTAAAGGATACTATAACATAAATGACTTTCTTAATGATACCACAGATTGGGAATGGAGTGACCGCCCTCAGGCTAAATTAAATAATAAGTTTAATTGTACAATATTACTTTGTAAACATATTTTTTCGATGAAAAAAAAAAGCCCGCTGAGTTTGTTGCGCCCGTTCTTCTCAGGTCTGAGGCATTCATTTTGGAATGGTTGGTAGTTTTTGACTTTCAATAAGTGCTGTCACATCCTATTTTGAATAAAAATATTTGAATTTGAATTTGAAAGTCAATATATATTTATGTTAAAGATAAGAAATAAAAAAGTAAATTTTTGAAAAATTATTAACATTATACCTAATTCCATTTGACCGCATACAACGATCACGTCATCTCTGATCGGCTTGATTCTTAAAGAATCAGTTGCGTAGAAACGTGTTTTTTCAGCAACTTATACCGCATATAATTTCACAGGCATTGCTTAGTGGGGTTGTTCGGGTTCAAACCAGAAGTCGAATTCCATCACTGCACTTACGTAGAATGTGAAATGTCATCCGCATCATATTAA
This sequence comes from Leptidea sinapis, assembly GCF_905404315.1. Classification (NCBI taxonomy): domain Eukaryota; kingdom Metazoa; phylum Arthropoda; class Insecta; order Lepidoptera; family Pieridae; genus Leptidea; species Leptidea sinapis. The sequence goes on from NC_066272.1 coordinate 11,842,775, forward strand.
TGTCTGGTATTCTACAACCACGCGATCTGCCTCGCACAGCCACTTTATGGAATTAATTACCGTCTACAGTTTTCCCGTATACCCTAAGCCATATACTTAGGGATCTTCAAAAACATTCTACCACTGGGAGATTATGGGTACCAAAACGGCGCCTATTTCTGCCGTGAAGCAGTAATGTGTAAGCGTTGCTGTGTTTCGGTCTAAAGGGCGCCGTATCTAGTTAAATTACTGGGCAAATGAGACTTTACATCTTATGTCTCAAGGTGACGAGCACAGTTGCAATGCCGCTCTGAAATTTTGGGGTTTTTCAAGAATCCTGATTGGCACTCCATTGTAATGGGCAGGGCGTATCAATTACCATCAGCTGAACGTTGTGTTCGTCTCGTTCCTTATTTTCATTAAATGAGATACAGCATACTCCTTACTCAAAGGCTAGCAACGCACCTCTTTACCCCTTGTCTTGCAGATGTCCACGTGAGCCTTTTGCCTGCTTGCCCCCTCTTATATAAAAAATATCCACATATAAATTACACTACTCAATATACATATGGTACTACCATTACTGTATAACATCCATATGCCAACAATTCCAGGGTTCAAATAATTGTAACTCAATTTAAAATCCTTAATATACAACAAAAACTTAATAGACATCATTGTGCGCACTAATTTGTAATTACAAGCGTTAAATTCATCGTAATAGCGTGTCGAGGTATCCGTTTGTCAGTTGTTCGCGAAAAGAAACCTAACGGGCCATTGCGCCGGTCACATTGAACATTCTTTTGATTTTAATGTTGGTAACTAAACAGAACACCACTTATCAAGATTACTCAACAACTCTTGGAACAACAAAGCCAATACGCGCTTCGATACATATTGTTATTTTTAACGACTCATATAGCGCAGTGGTTAGTGACTCTGCCCACTTAGCACTTTCCGGGTTCGAATCCTGGTAAATTCTCTCTGGTAGGTTCTCAACAATTCCGCCGGTGGTTAGGGTCACAGAGTGAGAAACTTCCAATATTAAGATTGTTAATATTTTACTTTGGATATTTTGGCGACATTGCCCGACGCCTTCTCAGTAATTTAGACGAACTGATAGTCATAGGTAAGGTGGAGGGCAAAATATCACGGACGATCACCTAGCTGCTGTTTGGACTAGATTAAAACACCCACGGGGCTACCACTAAAGTGGAAGGCTTTAGTGACCAACTTACAAAAACTTTGAAGTAAGGACACGACCTTCAGAAATCAAGAATGCGTGTTTTGTTCTTTTTCAATTTTTGTGACGTGCACCTTTTTTATGGAATAGACAGATAAACGAGTGTACCCTGATTAAATTAAGATTAATAAATTTTACATATCACAACATAATGTAACGGTTGCAATCTTATTTATACAAGTATATGTTATCTTAGACATTATTCGAATACAAAACTGTGACGACTATAAAAAAATTCCATGACTTAATTGGTCATTAAATAATGATCAAAACTATTCATTAACATCTTCATTAGGTTACATATTTGACAGATGCCTAAAAGAAAACGGGAAGTAATAAATATTATAACCAATAATATTACCGTCCAATCAAAGTCTCAATAAAATGCATAACATATATATTATTATATTATAATCGATAGCAGGAACAGCATGCATTTAGAATTTTCTTTAATTAACGCAATAGTTACACAGTTAAAAAAACACTTTTTAAAGCATTAAAACGCGTGTAAATGTAACTGTGATTCTATATTAGATTTTGCGTACAAGTTACATTTAGTGCCTCGGAGGTGGTATTATGGCCGTTATTGCCAAACTTCATAATGATAACTATACTATTTCGACTCATTTCAACCGCAGTCCCCCTGAAACCTGATCTGGAAAGGTAAAGAAACATCGGGTTAGCTATAATAATAATAAAAATTTAACTTTTACGCAAAATCTAATGCAATAACACAGTTATAATCCTTTAAAAAGTGTTTTAATCCCTTAAAAAGTTTTTTATTTAAGCATCTGCAATTAAATTCAAATGCAAACATTTTTATTCAATGTGACATCACTTATAGAAAGACAAAAACTACCACCCATTCCAAAAATAATGCCTCAGAACTGAGAAGAATGGGCGCAATAAATTCAGCGGGCTTTTTTTTCCATCAAAATATGTTTACAAAGTAGTATTGTACAATTAAACTCATTATTTAATAGCCTGAGGGCGGTCGCTCCATTTCCAATCTGTGAAAGCATTAAGAAAGTCATTTATGTTATTAGTAACCTTCTTCACACAAACGTTTTTTAACAATTCTTTTGAATATCGTAATACTTTTGTTTTGAACATTTTCTGGGATCTTGTTGTAAAAGCTAACAATAAACTTATAACAAGTTTATGTTTGTTCCTCGTGTTAACATTATGATTGTCACAGTTTCTAGCAAATTCCTCAACATATAGAACATTATCAAAAATGTATTGAGAAGCAACAGTAAAAATGTGTATTTATTTAAATTTTACTTTTAATGATTCTTTAGGAATAATCATGTTATTACTTGTAGTTATGAAATTTAAAATTTGTGGAACTTATTTTTTGTAAGCAGCGCTTCGCAAAGATAATTTATTCCATAATTCTCTTACAATACCGCAGTTTCCATAATTACATTCACATGCAACCATTATGCGGTAGCAAGACTTCTGCTTATTGGCATCATTCCCATGATTTTATTTCATTAACGGACGAGGCTGCATTTTTCCATAATTATGATAATTACAAATGAGGTATTACGTGTCTATGAAGATAGTTTAATCTAAGGTTTTTCTATTTTATATATTACTAGCTGACCCAGCAAACGTTGTATTGCCGATATTAAAATATACAAAAGTAACTGTTGATCGTAGATGACTGAAAATTTGAAGTTGTATGTATTTTTTAATGCTGACTCATAATCAAATAAAATTTAAACAAAAATATCAAAAAATTATAAAAAAAATTGACATGGACCACCCTTATCATTTAGGGGGATGAAAAATAGATGTTGTCCAATTCTCAGACCTACCCAATATGCACTCAAAATTTCATGAGAATCGGTCAAGCCGTTTCGAAGGAGTTTAACTACAAACAACACGACACGAGAATTTTATATATGAGACTAGCTGCCCGGACAGACTTAGTTCTGTTAAAAGTTAAATAAAAATAAAAATTAAATAAATATAGCATAGTTATTTCCGATCCCTTTATTTATGTCTATTATTATATTCATTTATATAACATGCTGTAAAGGGCTATATTAAATGTACAATGTATTTAAGGTGTGTTAATTGAATAAGAATTAATGCGGTATTGTTTTAAAATCCCGTCGTAAATAAGCCATTATTTCTCGTAAAAAGTAAAGGATTAATAAAATAATTTTTGTGGGTTATTCCTAAGAGATAGACATATACCATAGCGGACTTTATTGTAGACCTTTTAATGTTGTACAATACTGTAGTACATTATTTTGAGCTATCTCGTAGGGTTCAGCCAGCGTTTGTAAGCGCAAAACAATGTTTTCCTTACGACATCACATTAGAAACAGAATTGTATTACAAGTTCTTATTTTCAATTAAATTTACAATTTTGTTTGAATAAATATTATTTCACGTGTAATATCATTTACTTACTTATGAATACAAATCATTTCAATTACAATATATGCAAAGAAAAATACTTAAACGTCAATTACTAATTGACTTACACGAGTAAGTCAAAAAAATGTAAATTTATAATAAAAAACATAGTTATACATATAAAGTAGATGCATCAATCCTAACATACCGTAAATAAAATAAAGGCATTATGCGAGCATTTTATTAGCTATTATATAATATAAAAATTATATAATAACGTTAATTTAAAAAAAAATAAAGAAATAAAAAAAGCAGAATTTCCGGTGAGAGGATCATCCAACAACCACAAGAAGCACCCATTCACGAGCATAAAGGCATCGCCTCCCTCAACCATATTTTAGGGAAGGGAACGACCCGACCCACGTCGCCGCCACAAGCATTAGCATTAAGCGAGCATCACGATGGATGTAACTATCTTGTTCTTGTACCAGAAGTGCGTAAAGATCTCACTCCAAAAAGTATAAAATATAATATATCAACGATAAGGAATTTTGAAATCATATATCAATCGCCATCTGCCAAGCTATGCTGTTGATAAATGAAGTACCTACCGACTGTAGTGCGTCTAAAAATATGGCACGGTCAGTAAAACTAGTCTTATGTTATGTCGGTAGCTGATACATAATTGACGTAATGCAAACAGGTTTATATCAATTCATCTCTGACTCCACACTGGCAAGTTGAGTGATCTATTTTGTTTGGTATTACTGTCATGACATATTCAACAACCGATTAATTTTCACCGACGATAAAGTCGACGAACTGTTCAAGAAAAAAAGGGCGTGAGAAATTCTGTGAGCCTTTGAAGTTATGCTGGTTTTTTGGGTATTAGGAGAACGCAGGAGTTTTTTTTTGCCTGATGTTACTAAAGGAATCACAGAAGCTTAGCTAGAAATAATTTTATTTGTTTATATGCTTATTAGGGTTGCAAACGGTAACGAATGAAACCCTAGTACTAAGAATAAGATGTCTGCAATAGAAGGGCATATGATAATTGCCAGGTATTTTACTTTTGCTACTTTAAGAACAAATAATCTATACCAAGATCGAAGTAAAGTAAAGAGTCTATCAATAGAACATCTTCGTGATAACTAAGCGATACAAAAGGAAAGAGGTGTATGGTACGCTATGTGATAGCACGTATATAATAATTTTATAAGATTATTACAGTCATATAAGAAAGTCGGTCCATCTAAGGATGTAAGGGTAACATATATAATATCGGCCGCGTAATGCTAGAACAGATAAATATATTATAATAAACATTAATCATACTTACGATGCGGTATTACGTCGAACAAAATTTAATTACAATAGGGGCGGGGCATATTATCATGTTATGGTACGCCGTAGGTACAATTATGGGCAGACATTTTCGTACTATAAGCAACTAGACTCCCAATTTCCTACTAAAAGTCATCAAAAAATGTCCGAGTGGCGTGGTATATTCTTCGTATACACATTAAAAGAAACAGACAACAATAAAACATTAATTCAAATTGATACAACATTAATTCAAATGTTCAAAGTCTATTGTATAAAACTCTGCCTAATAGAAGTAGGCAGAGTTTTAGTTCGGACAATTTTTATATTTTATCGTTGTTTATTGTACCAATGTCGACATTGTAATACAAAAAAAAAAACTTAAGCTTTTAAAGTCAACAATCAACAAGTAAATCTTAGAGATTGTAGATCATCAACAGAAAAAAAGTATGCCAAACGTGATATTTTTATATAAAGTACGTTAAGAGTCGCCGAAGCAATAAAGTTCTGTAAATACAAAAAGCATCGCTGACAATAAATAATATCGACAGAGATTTCTAAGCGTGCAAAAAGGTGAGACATTTTTAATATTGTTCGAGTCACGATATAACCACAATATTACGGTGTCAATGTTCTATGAAACCGTAAGTAGACGATTTTCTCATTTACATTTTTTTTTTTTTAAATTTACACAAAAGCTTAGTAAAGGCCAACCGTAAGCATTCACATGCTGAATGAATGAATTTATTTCCATTTAGAGAATGATTCACAGTATCTGACTATTATGTGCTGTAAATGAGGGCTACCATTGTGTGATTCAGATCTTGGTCGATAAATTGGGCTTAGAAGTAGATGTATTGGTAACTAAATTATTGTTTTATTACCCAACGGCCACGAAAACCGATTTTCTGCTTGAATGTAATATGTATGTTAAATAACTGTTATAAATGGTGATGTTTCATATCAATTCCGCTAAATTTAACACTTAATCATGATATATAGCATTTTAAACAGCAATTTCCGCAAAATTAAGCCTAATTCTATTAATTTATTTGAATAAAGCTTAAATTTAGCAAACAATGGTGATGGGGACGCATGGGTTATGTTATGTTTGTTGCATCACTTTACATATCATATTGTTATTGAAATGATTTGTAGGTACAACGATGAAAATGTAAATCTTGATTTAAAAGAGTGGCAATGAGTTTCTTGCTATTTCTTCTCATTAGCTCAACCCTTTACGAAGTAGCAGTAGATTCAATAAGAAGAAAAAAAATTGTGTGTGTTATTTCCGTGACGTATATGAATAAAGTGATTTTGATATGATTTGATATGTATAAATGAAAAATTGTCTGCTTATAAAACAGACAGAAGTAATTATCAACAAACGAAATATAACTATTATTTTGTTCTACCTTCATTAAGAAGTAATGCCTACAATATATTTGTTGTATTTTGGTCCAAGCATTCATAATTTTAATAATATAAATATATGTACTTGGTGGGTTCAACAAATTTACAGTTAAGTTATTATAAATTCAGAAAGTTAAAACTATTTTGAATACAAACCTCTGTAGTCTTTCTAAAATTTTTAAATAAACTTGGTTAAGAAATTAATAACTTTCTGAACTAAATAAGTAATGCTGATGCATTTCGTCAGGGTGAAACGTGATTACCATCACTATATTAAAATATATTACAATCTGCACCATTATATACATTTCTGTTGACTGGTACCAACAAAGATTACGTCGAAGGCGGCAGTCATGTAATGTACCCCTATATAAGGTAAGATACACACGACATCCAAAACTCTTCAAACAGATTACTATCTCTTTATCACTTATGTTCATCTGGTACCAATAAAGACGACCCTTACACAGTCTCATCAAACCCATAAAATAAATCTTACTTGAACTCGACCACAGCGACATCTAACGTGTGTAGTTGTAAATATAAGCCATCCAGAGACACCCAAATAGACTCACAAGATTCCATTATATTTACAGGGAATTCGGTGGAATACTTAAATAACAAATATATATATTTCATAAGGTAGTAGAAAATCATACAACTCGGTAACACTTAAACTTTGATTAGAAATGATAGGGCTATGTGGTATATTATATGGTATATTTTTATATGAGAACACTATGTGCTTATCTTTGTAATGACAGTTAATAAATATTATAATAGTCACTGATATTTGAATATCAATGGACCACTGGAAGAAACACACAGTTTACAGAAATTTTCTTGCCTCTAACATTCAAATATATTTGACACAATATACATACATATAATCCATGATTCTGAAACAAACATCCATAATCACGGGATTCGAATCCGGGACTTCTAGTTCTGTGGGCAGGGTCACTGGACTATATTCTTTTTTTATTTATGGATTATCAAATAAATTGTGGCGAAATCTATTTTTATACTAGTTAACCCGGTAAACGTTGTTTTGCAATATAAATTATATATGTAAACCTTCCTTGAGCTTCAACAAATCTATTACAAAAGATTTCATTGAGATCGGTCGAATAGTTTAGGTTATTAGGGAACATACAAACATACATTCTCTTTTATATATATATATATATATATATATAGCACGCATGCCATCGCTGAAAACCTACTCTAATAGCGCTTGAACTTTTTTATACCCCTCTTCCATAAAAAAGACACTCAACTTTCATCTAACGGAATCGTAATTACTGAAACATTGGATGTCAATTATTAAAATAACTTACCTATATTAACAAGACGGAAGGAACAGGTTAAACGAATGGATATTTATACAACTGACTGGCTTTTAATTTAAGCAAATATTGCATAGATCACCGTAGAAACGAGAAATGTTAATGAAGGTTATATGTGTTTGTGTTACCCAGCGCCGAGGTAACGTTACTCGACGTGGGCATAATACCTATTCCAAGCCGACCCTCTGGTTAAGATAATATGGTCTACGGACCGTTATTTCCTGAGTAGGCGGGTTTTAAGTTGTTTACCTCAGATTCAGACCAATGATGCTCTAATTACCAAACATAAATATGGTAATCGTGAGAGGAATTCCTATTTCAAATTATCAAGCTTAAGACGCGCTTTATAAGATGGTGTGTGAATTTTTATTGTTTACGCAGCTTGATCCGTGGAAGTGCCTACAAATATGGTTAACCCACTTACGAGTGATGCTAAAGCTATTCTTGAGATCAAATACCATGGATATCATATTAATTGTTATATAAATTAAAGCCTTACACATTGCATAATAGATTTCGTAGCCATTTGTTAACCGGCATAAAAAAAGGAGGAGGTTCTCAATTTTTATTTTCTCAGAACTTTTTACTGGGTGATTCGATTTAGATAATTCTTTTTTTATTTGAAAGCTGGTGGTTCCTATGTGGTCCATTGCAATTGCATAAACAGGTGGTCTAAAATATCAATAATCGTAACTAGAATTAGAACTATTAATTAGATTGTATACAAATATGCATTTATTTTTATACTTTTTAGTGCATATAATATCTATTGTTTTGGAATAGTGTTTTTGAAGTTGGTTGACTTTTGTTACTTTTTTTTTAAATTATCGATAAAAAGATGCATACAAATTAAAGTTGTGTTTGTACGAGCGAAAGCTTTTTAGGTATTGTTTTATGCATAATATAAATATATATATCTGTTCACATTAATTTCCGAAACCATATTTTAATTCACAATTAGCTTCATGTAATTTCAGACAAAAGGTACAAGCAAGATTAAAGTAAGAAAAGTTACGGCGAAGTTGCTAGTTTTTTTTTAATAAAAAAGTAGTGAGACGAGAAAAATATTACAGTGAAGGTCAGGATCCTTAATTGAACTGTATTGCAATCAAATTGAGACATAAATAAGGCTTTCCACGGATGATATAAATCTTCCAAAAAGATTGTTTCAAACCCAAAAATCATATTCTCGATATAAAGTTAGATATAATTTGTATAGTAAAGCAAAGCTGTATTTAAATTTGTGTTGGAAACTTTAAATATATTACATTGGTATTCATTATTTGTGTTTAGGTAACAATATAATAATGCATAATTACCACACATTTTATCTAGGGACGGAAAGTTTCGTAGTATCAATGGATATGGTGTTTATCTACAATTAGTTATACAATTAGTAATAGTTAGATACACTTTTGTTGCTTTTTTATTAATTTTATTGTAATTACGGCTGGTAGACCGAATACCAAATAAATAAATAAAAATAAATGTAATTGAAGGCAATTGAATCACGGTACAAGATGTATTGTGCAGATAGTCATATTTGAGATACAATCCGGCGCGATATAGCCTAGATCAGTGATCGGGATGGAGCCTAGGAAGAGCGGGAGGAATGTGCTCGCAAGGTCATTGCGCCCTGCGCGGTCATGCACATGCCTCTCTCCCTCTCTCCGTGCAGCGAGTAGCAACTATAGCCCGCGCCACCAGAGCCGAGCCTCTAGCGCGATCTGCTGCAGATAAAAGGGAAGGTAGCGAGCTAGAATACTCTTTCAAATACAATTTTATTTTACGTTTTATACGCCGAAGCGATTGTGCACGAAGGTCCGCCGCAAGCAATATTGTTCCTCGTTCTAATGCTATTTTCTCAAGGCATAACAAAATGAACACTACGTTCCTACCATTATTTACGACCATTGCCCCAACGTGGAACCAGCAGGGACGATTTATCACGAGCCCTGCGCGCGCCGGAGTTCCTATTATATATTTGATCCGAATAGAAAATGTAGTCTATTTACGTGCCAAAGATTTGAGGACATTATTTTGCTTAAAACGTTGACACATGATCGTATTTTGTCTTTCACATTTAAAGCAAATTTTGTGATTATTCACGACAATGTTCTCTACATTAAGTTCAAATTTAAATATATTTATTCAAAATAGGATACGAAATCACTTTTTAAACGTCAATAACTACCAATTTTTATTACGAATTTTTGAAAAATCCAATAATTCTTGAGACATACGATGTTCAGTCGCATTTGCCCAGTAATTTCACTAGCTTCAGACCGAAACACAATAATGCTTACACATTATTGCTTCACGACAGAAATAGGCGCCGTTCTGGTATCCATTATCTAGCCGGCATCCTGTGCAAAGGAGCCTCCACTGGTGAAATAAAAGCTTTTGTTTTTTATGAAATTTATATTTTTAAACTAAATTTGTAGTACAAATATAATTTTTGTTTTCAATCATATTAATTATTTTTGTCACTTATAAGTAGATAAATAAGGAAGGTTTAGGTTGCAATAAAATTTTATTATCTCATTGAGTTTTTTCTAATTTTTTTGAGCGTTGGAAGCTAAGTGTTCCCAATTCCCCCACTTTCCCCTAATTAACTAAAATTAATTTGGCAAATAAAATCTAAAACGAAAAAACACGAATCTTACTTTAAAGATTCAAATTTTAAAATAGAATGTATATCTCTACGTCAGATCAGATGCAAAAATATAGAGTCTATTTTATGTTAGAATATTTTGCGTAAAATACAAGTGGAGATTTATATGGCAACACTAACAGCACGTCTTGTGGTTGTCTGTGAACTTTGCCCGCTGTAGTTTGCGTTCAAAGACATCCCGATTTATGACTGACATTATTGCATCTATTGCGACTATCATTAAAGTGGGTAATTCATATTTTACTTACCTTAATAATACAGACAGAATTATAGTAATTTATAATTAAATCTCTGGTACTACTAGTCCGATTTGAATAATTCTTTCAGTGTTGGGTAGTCCATTTATCGAGGAAGGCTATAGGCTATGTTTTTTTTTTTCAAAATTAGGGATCCGTAATAAAATTGCTATTTTGTAACACAATCGAAAACCTATTTTTGCGTGCGCTGCAAAAACTATTGACAATAGAACAAAATGATGTACAGGCTATAATATAGGCAATATTTTATTACTTATAAAACTATCACGTGAATTATACTTTATATGGCAAAACAACGTTTGCCGGGTCAGCTAGTGTGTTTATAAATTTACAAGTCTTCTTGAGAATAATGAGCCAATATTATAATAAGAAAAACTGGAAATAAATGTAAAAGTGTAATCATTTTCTTTTAAATATGAAAATTGAACTATAAGTCGTTTATGTGGATAAAAATATCTATTTTAGACACAGGATGAAAGGAAATAATGAAAATTGATTCTTTTGTAAAATAGATTCACAAACATAATTAAATTTTATTATTTATTTACATTTGTAATTAAATAAAAATAATATTGCAATTAAATTTAAATATGAACATATTAAGTTATAATATAATTATTTTCTCTATATTCTAATATTTTTATTTTCCGACATACATCCATAATTCTGATAAATTATTGGCTCAATAAGGTTTGAACAAGACAAGCGTCACATCATAAAATCATCGATTGTCAGAAAGTAGGTAGTACTTAATTATATCCATAAAGTTTTACAGTTAGGTATGTGACAGTTAAGATAACTCAATGCTTTTACATGGAACAGACATTAAAAGAGAATAAAATTATGATAATTTATTGCCAAAAACGTTACAATTCTAATTATAAAACGTGAAAGTGGAATTTTTGCCATTCAATTAAGATAAGATAATAAAATTTGGGATTGAAGCAAGGATATTTATATGAAAACGAACGGATGGGTCACCTGGTGTTAAGTGATCACCGCCGCCCACATACTATTGCAACACCAGAGGAAACACGGAGAGATACGCGATTTTTTGAATTTAAGCTTCTTTTGGCGCGTTAGGGAAAAATCAGATTGAATTTTTTCGATGCGCGCGCACAGCGTCACAAAAATTCGACACCATGACGTTGGCTGGTCAACTAGAATATCTGTATCATACTAACTACTAAGCCTCTTGTAACTCATATGTCTTCTGAACCAATGGACGAGACTTTAATAAATTTCAATTTATACAAGTTTTAAAATACAAAAATTCTCTCTAATTGTATTAAAATAATTTTATTATATCTAATTAAACGTTACGCAACTAAATTATGCGGGATAATAATATTTTCATGGGTAGTATTTAATACCTTATTATTACCATACCAGTGGGAGGTTCCTTTGCACAGGAAGCCGGCTAGATTATGGGTACCACAACGGCGCCTATTTCTGCCGTGAAGCAGTTATGTGTAAACATTACTGTATGTCGGTCTGAAGGGCGCCATAGGTAGTGAAACTACAAGGCAAATGAGACTTAACATCTTATGTCTTAAGGTGACGAGCGCAATTGTAATGCCGCTCAGAATTTTTGGGTTTTTCAAGAATCCTGAGCGGCACGCATTGCAATGGGTAGGGCGTATCAATTACCATCAGCTGAGCGTCCTGCTCGTCTCGTTTTTTATTTTCATTAAAAAAAATATTACAATATTGCTTCTTCTACAAACATAAAATAGCACGAGGAATATTTTTTAAGGATTTTTGTTTTATTGCGCCAAAGAAGATTAACTTCTTGTCCTAAAGTTTTGTTATGCACCTATTCATGATCCTATTTACCTTACATTCTAGAATGTTCCTGTGATATATTTGCGCAATGTAAGTTCAGCTTACAACGTGCTTGCTACTAACGACATCGTGCGGACATTTCCCATTACCGTCGGGTTCAAAGCTTATGTAATGAACTAATAATTTACATTTACAAAATTCTTCACACTTCCTACAATTCCTGACTTTGGTTATAATGTTATATTATTAGCTTCACCTGTATGTATATTTGTTTGTAACCGACTCATTTGGGCCCGATTTTGACCCACTTTAAAGGGTCAGATATAATTCAAATTTGGTAGATTTATCCCACGGACTAGTTAAAAAAGAAGGACTCCACGCCGTGATATTAGCAAGTGAAGCACTTTTATGCTAGTGTGTGTGGGGTTACGGGGTATACCAGTACATAATTTTTTCTCCCTTAAATAATCATATATCCAGAAATACAAAAGTATTTCTGGATATATGATTAAAAAAAGTGTAAGAACAAATGATATAAAAATATCATTTGTTCTTACACTTTTTCACAACGCACGACGGCATTTTTAAAATATTTTGTTGCGACGCAAACTGATCTGTCACAGACGATGTCAAATCTCATAATGGCGGCCGATCGGCTAGTATTAGTGTAAGTATATGCGTGGGGCTATGTATTTACACGTTTACCGGCTTGTTTTGGTGCCTCACTGTTTATGTAAGGTGACACGGAGTCCTTATTTTTTTACTCGTCTGTGATTTATCCATGTATTGTTTATATGTATTCCATTTCCCAATTTGCAAAACAAGATTTTTCTGTATTTATATAATTTTCAATTTCAAAATAATTTTAAATTTTTTAGTTCGGTTTTCTATAAAAAGCGTGTTTTAGTTTTTTTTAACTACTATTTATTATGCTGAGATTTTACCGATTTTGGCGTTACCGATAACTTTGAAAGTTTAATATTTAATAATTTCTTATTCACAGTTATTTTTACCATGCCATGGTAGAAATTTTGTCATTTGTCATTACTTATAACAAAATAGAAACAATATTTTTACCAACAAGCCAAATCTGACAAACACTTGGTTTGTCATATTTCTCAAATCTAAATATCCTATCCCGCAGAGTAAAAAAACAATCAAAACCACTATTTTTCTTATATAATCATTAAAATAATGATAGTCAAAGAAAACCATTAAAGACGCTGAGTTCTTTAGAAATGCATGTATGCAAATACTTACAACAGATTGTCAGTTGGCAGCGAAGAGTCCGTTCTGTTGCTAAGAGCAACATTGTATGTCGTTTGTGTCATTGTCTCCTTATTCAGCCAGGTAAATACTCGAGACTGTCAAGTGGCAACACTATCTCCAGTCACTAGGTACTACGTGGGCTCAAGAATGTGAAAACCTTGTTCAGTGTCGCGTCGCGTGATGTCATTGCAGTAAAACTTACCATTCTTTCAATGGGGCTCCATATTTGTGCCAAATAACTATTGCTATTTCATGAAATTGAAACTTATAAAAGTATTCTGTTTCTATAGCGTCTGTAATACGTCTTAATACATCCAATAACTCAAAACATAAATTAAGGTTAAAAAATTGTCATTGTGGATCCGAACGGAGAGGAAACTTAAAACGATTAAATAAGCTGTTTTAAATATATTTTTGGGTTTCGGCATGGAAAATTTAAATTTAATTATTATCATTGGTTTATAAGTTTAAGCTCTCTCTCGGTTTGATTTAAGCTGAAGCTTTCAGTGCGATAATGCTTCTTAAAAACCTTAAACTAAAGATTATTGTTAGGACCTAAGTTGAAAATACTACTTGATTTGACTCAGCAGTTAAGAATCCGAATACTGATGCAAGTTCAAGTTTTATAATTCTGCATTCTTTTCTCTTCTAAGCTATTCACAGCTTCAGCAACCTAGATTAAACTGCCCACTAGAAGTCAATGAGAATTTTTATCCTCGATCATCTTTTTAACCTTTTAGTGCTCAATATTGTCGTCTGCCATATATCTGACGTTTTAAATATTTATTTGATATTGTACCTAAGAATGGAAACAATAGTTAATTAATTTAATAATAGTTTACCTTGCCACACTTACGCACTTTAAAGTGTGTACAAAGTTATTATGTATTAATAATATATACCGATATCTAGTTATATTATGCATAAATTATCCATACAGCCCAGTGGTTAGTGGCATGACCTGTGCTAGAGGTCTCGGGTTCAAATCTCGGCAAGTGCACATATTTATGTTATGAATATGGATTTTTGTTTCGAAATCATGGATGTATTTATGTATGTTTAAGTATATTAATCGTATATCGTATATATTGTTTTGTCTTGTAAAACAAGATTTCAAAAACCTACCATCAATTGAGCTTGTCCATTGGTGGGTTCTTAAAACAAATCGATGTTCTGTGGTGACATTAATATGAGTTGACCGTAAAGGTAACAATGGTTATTCTAATGAATTCCCAGGATCGGTTATGAGCTTTCTAATCAAGGTAAAGCGGTACTTAAGTGGGACCCGAGCCAAGCGTTATTTGATAAATACGTATTTGAAGAAACTGTTGCTATTGCGCTGCGCCCGAAGCACAACTAGGCTTCGGAAAATAAGCTTATACAAATCAGACCCTGAAACATTGCATGATATTTTAGAATGAGTTAGCATGTTATTATGCTGTAATGGGGTTATTTTTTTTATTAAGACGAAGAGTAAGCGGCAAACAAGCAAACATGGTGTTTTTAGACAAGTTTTGTGGTGAACGTATAGCATTTCGAGCTATGAACACTACTTAATCCTGTTACACATATCCTTAAGTCTTATTTGTAGGTTGCTAATGCTTGCTGTTGGTTATAGTTAACACTGCCGAGCCTTTTGAACTACCACTTTTCTTTGAAGTTAAACAAGTTTTTTGGCATGGCGTGACGCATTTTTTTGGTACTTCTCTCAGAAAAGTTATTCTTATAGCTTGTACTTTTTTGTGTAGGTTCATTTATACAGATTAGTAGTGAATAACGAGGATTGTAAGCATATAAACTGTTTTCCACCTAAGAATTTTGAAAATATTGGCTTTGTTACATAGATGGCGGGCCGGCAGCTGTAAACTCATATCGCTCAAGGTCGCTGGCATTTAGTGTCGCCTTAAAGCAGACCACATCATATACAAACAATTATCTTAATTACAATAAGTAGTTCTAAAGTAAAGGACAATTATAGTGAACATAAAAAAAATAGTCCTTAATTACTTCAGAAAAGTAGAACTGAAACTATCCGCTTCAGTAAAAACGAAAACAAGCATGAAAGTACAAATTATAAATTTAACCTTTTAATTAAAATAATGGAACCTAACCTAACAATAATCATCTTTTTAATCTTCTGGTACAAAATTTTATCGTCTGCCGTTTTGAATCTTTATTTGATATGTGACTAAGAATGTAAACATAATTAATTGGAGTATTTAATTAATAAGAAAAGAAAAGAAAGGAAAAGGGTAATTAATGTTTTAATGTTAAGAGTTTATTCATTACGAATAAAAAGGGAACCTCTCTTAAATACTTTTTTAGTAGAACTCAATTAAACTATAAATATTTTAATTCTCATTATCACATCGCTTTTTAGGGAAATCTAACTAATGTACTTTATTCTGCCAAAGTTGGTACTTCTGTTGTAATAACTATTTAAAACACTATTAAATAAATGATTATTATTTATAATCTATTTGAGTTACAACACTTTAGTACTCGTTTATTTGTACTGTAGTGTTCCGGTTTGTAAGGTGTGGGCGCTAAAATTATAGTACTGAGACATTGCATATAGTACAGTTTGTTAAGTATAGCTTTATTGCACGGGACAATTTCATGCCGTATGCCAGGTCCACATACAAGGAATGACGGCGAATGAAAACGAACTAAAACGGAAGAGTGTGTGTATACGATGTTATATGCTTTACAACATTGCCGCAAAATGTGTATAAAATAAATGTGTTACCAAATTCAAAAGAATTCTAAATAATTGTTAAAGGTTACTATTAGGTAAATGACTTTCTAAATGATACCATAAATTGGACAAAGAGCGACTGCTCTCAGGATTTTAATTAATATAATATATTGTAAAGATATTTCGTAAAAACGAAGGAGACAGACAACTGGCTTTTATGCGCGGCCCGTTCTTCTCAGGTCTAATGCATAAATTTCGAAGGGGTGCTAGTTCATCAATCTTAAGAGCTTGAATTCATTGTTTGTGTATGGATGTGTTGCCAGTGATGACTTACGGTACGCAGGAGAGATTCCCTGTGAGATCGAATCAGAAATGAGGAGATCCGTAGGAGTATCAATGACACCAACATAGCCTAAATGATTGTGAAACTGAAGTGGCAGTGAGCAGGGCATATAGTTCGACGGACAGACAGCCGGTGGGGCAGAAAAGTACTCGAATGGCGACCATGTACTGGAAGACGCAGTGTTGGTAGGCTCCCCACAAGTTGGACTGACGATCTGGAATATGTTGATCTGGAAGATCGCCGGAATATGTTGGATGAGGGCAGCGCAGGACCGATGGTCGTGGAGATCTTTGGGAAATGCCTTTGTCTAGCAGTAGACGTCTTCCGGCTGATGATGATGATGTAAAGATGATTCGTGAACATGATACTCGTTATAACTCATAATTTGTAATTGCATCCATCAAATACAATTGTTCATTACTTATAAATCATTGTATAGGTTGGATGCGATCAATTAAACTTGTAAAAGGTCGGAAGAACATGGAGGCTCTATACAGGCATAGTATTTTGAACATCGCCAATATTTTCTATATTCACAGCTTGATCATTTTACAAAATATTTAAATACAAAGCAAATGATTTGAACAAAATCACTTAAACTTTTCTACTTTGCCCGAGCAGAAAAGTTTAAGTAAGAAAAAAGAGTTAATATTTTAATTTTTCAAAAAGCTAATAATTAGAATTATGCTATCGTAAACATGATAGTTTGAATCATTTCTCTCAATTACGAGTCGAATCTTTATAAATTCCTTATTTACTGCAGCCATTGACACGAATGTCACTTTCGCTGCACTTAAAGCGGCAATAACTAAAATGACAGGACGTGAGGGCGTGAAAGGTGAGTTGTAAAAATTCTCACGCGTTTCGAAAATAATGGCCCAGTTGTGAGATAATTGGGTCACGGCACCTGGCAACCTGTCACTGTCAGTGTCAGCTCACACGCATTGTCTCGTGCGTCGGCGGCGCGCCGGTCCCGTTACACGGTCAAGTTCGGCGCATTATTACGTGAATCGCGAACGCTACTTGGGCTCGTACCACAGACAATATACTAGCGTAAAGACGAACAAAGCGTGCAACAGAGATGAACATCTAAAATATATACACATAAAAGGCGTTTATTTTTTCAAAATTGATTCCTTTAGAATTCTTTTTGATGTCATTTCTAATATACACTGGACCTTCGGAAACAAGTGGCGCTCTGACGTCTCAACGCAACGCCAAGTGATCCAGCCGTTCACAGAGTTCTGTGCGACGAGGAGTCTTTCTCAATAAAGAAAATAATCAACAGATATCAGGTCCTTTTAATACTTATATATATGCAAGCCCTCAGCCAGCCGTAGTCTCGGTAACGCAAGCTTGCGTTTAAATTTGGCAGACGATTTCATGTTTTTTAGCACAGAACTAAGCCTGATCTTCATTACCAGAATTGGCTTACTTCTCCGTTTTTCAAACAGTCGTTTTATATACTATTTATATTTTATATAGGAATCGATAATCGATCAAATTGCGGAGGATGTTAAATGTCTATTGTAATTTGTACTTTACGATAAAATGTGTATAAATCAAAAAAGAAAATCTTACATATGATGAATTTCATTCTCTCCTCGTCTCGTCCCTTATTTTCATAAAAAAAATATATGACTCTATTTCGATAGTAGGACTAAAAACATTGACATTTGTAACACTGAGTCAAATTCATCTATTAAATATTGTTAGTTCATAGTTCTTGCAATAACTAACACTCAATATTATTTCTAGAATAATCCATCGTAACCAAGCAATCTCATAATGAGACTACTACAACGAATGAGTTTATAGACACGGCTTAATTCTCACGCGGAAGAGCCCAGTCTAGCAATCATACCCTTGAAAGCACTTTATAATTATTTAGACTTTGCATACATACCTCGACAAAATTACATAGATAGTTTCCGTTTACTCGCTAAATACTCATTATAGTTCAAATTATATACAAATACGCGGTGAGAAAATCTCAGACTGAGTTTTAACTTCGGTTTAGCATAATGTTAATATTAGCTAACAATGAACTATTTTTATGAAGCACTACACCAACAGTTATATTTAAGATACCAACACTTTTTGCATATAACACAAAAAAAGGGATTGCTTGTAACTAATTCTAGTAGGCTTCATGAGATACATAAAGTCCCAGTCACTGTTCGGGCATTATCTATAAATAAATTTAAATGTTTTTTTAAAAATAGCTCTGTCGTAAATCCTACTAATCCACAGCTGAATATTTAAGTGATTGAACAGCCTGGGATTAGATTTTGATTATTTTATAGCAATAGCAATGACAGTATAATATTGTATATTTTATTAAAAAGAGCGCAAAAAAAGAATGCTGGTTGAGTTTCTTGCCCCACTTATTCTCTCTCAGAGCGGTAGTTTCCAAAGCGGTAGTATTATCTAGTATATGTGTAATGATATCAAAAAGAATTCTAAAGGAATCGATTTTGAGAAAATAAATGCCGTTTATGCCTTTCATATCATTTGATTTAATTATTTCCGCCATAGAAGCTTGGACGAATCAACCAAGAAATAACATGCGAACAATTTTCCCGGATGAAGCCGCAGGCAGGAGCTAGTCATGTAATAATTTACGAATATCACACGCGCTTCAATACAAAAGTATAATAAACAAAACACAATAGAATTGAATGTAATGTTAGTGGGCTACATATCTTCGTACGTGCAAATTATTTGTTCATTTAATTCTGACGATAGAAAGTAACAGGCGACCTGATATTGACAACTCACTTCCTTCAATTATCAAGTGTGACCGGACCGGCATCGAACAACAATACGGGGGCTACAGCTATGGGGCTTCCGGTGAAGTAGCACAACCGACGAGGAGAGAGCACATCTATGTCACGCTATTCAAATTAGTTTCGGGCCTTTTTACATAAGAAATCTGACGGCTGGATTTCAAAAATAGAAGGTTCTCTTTCTGATCTAGATCGAACCGGAATGTAATAAAAACGGCCGGCGAAGGAAATCGTGACGAGATAGATTTTATTTTGTTTTCACAAACATTTCTTTGAGCATTGATAAATCGACATTGCTGTACTGACCACAAAGATAAACTTGTTATGCCTACTACTGGGTTGGGTCGAGTTAGTAAGTCTTTTGTTGGGCGATGTATATGCTTCTACAATATGATCCCAGAAAATGTACAAAACAAATGTGTTACGAAATTTAAAAGAATTGTTAAAAAACATTTGTGTAGGAAAGGTTACTATAGCATAAACGATTTTCTTAATGACATCACGGACTGGGAATAAAGCGAACACCCTCAGGCTCTTTAATTATAAATGTTTATTGTAATCCATATTTTATATAAAAAAAAAAGCCCGCTGAGTTTCTTGCGCCCATTCTTCTCAGTTCTGAGGCAGTCTCTTTTGAATCGGTGGTAGTTTGGGACGTTCAATAAGTGATTTTAAATCCTATTTTGAATAAAAACATTTGAATTTGAATTTGACCAAACACACGCGAGCAATGTCCAGCAAAAGTTACACAGTAAACTCATGTTAATGGTGCAATAAAAAAAAACTACGCTTAAATAAAACCGACTTCAAAAACTAAAATGTATAAAATAACTTAATAAAGATTTAATTTAATACATACAAGATTTAATTTAATAATACATAAACCTGATACCTTTAATATTAATAAAATGCTACCTATTTAATTATAAATTTAATTGTAACTAAATTTAGAAAAAAAAAAATAAAGTCCGCTGAGTTTCTTGCGCCCGTTCTTCTTAGGTCTGAGGCATACTATTTCGAATAGATTTTAAATCTTATTTTGAATATTTGAAAATTGATCAAGCAATTTCCAAGGTAGGCCGGTGTAGATATGCAGAAAGGAATTAGCTGTTATTATACAAATATAGCAGTTGTATTGTATAGCGATTATAAATAACTTACAGTATATCCGAAGCGCAGGCCATTATAAAGGAATAAATACCACAGAGCGAGTATAGAATTTAAACACAGCGTTATATAACAGGAATTGTTTTTGCATAAGCAATAATTTTGCTCGACGTAGGCGAGAGTACATTGAAGAGTCATGAGTTGAAAGCTATGTTTACAGTTGTACTGAATATTACAATGTGCGGTACCACCATTGAGATAGATCCTGCATACAACTTGAAGAGTTTCGAGTTTTTGCCGAGGCTAGACATAACAGACATTAAACTAATGTTACATACTTGACATTGTACATAAATTAGTTGAATTGTATCATATATTACGGCGCTTAAGAAAGACGCTTTCTTCCATATTCATTCACAGTTGATGCTTCTTAATAATCAAAATACTAATAAAAAAGTATTCTGTTGGTTTTAGGAAACCACGGTTAAAGTGAAACTTTTTTTTCACATTATAGACATTTAACTAAAAAAATAGCGTGGAGCACAGGCACAAATGACTTATAGTCTATACACTGCACGGTCAGCTGCTGCGAACTATAGGCGCCGCCCGACCGTCACGCGACATGCAACACAGAGACGAAAAAGTTTGAGACGATGTAATAAAAGTTTCACTTTAAAAAGAAATATCAAACATTTTAATATGGTTATTGAAAGTATATTTCTTTTAGCGCGCTTAGCAATATATGATGAGAGTGAATTTTTAAGATACGCGGGCGCACCGTCACCATTTTCCAAAGTTGAATGAAGTTATTCGATGAATAACCCTTTGTTTTATTATAGTATTAAGTGATATCAACATTTAAAAAAATATAGCAACTGAAACTGACATTACATAACAACAGCTAAAGATAGTTACCCAGACATTAGGGAATAGAGGTTAGAGAAAAAACCATAGAGATACACAACAGTACTTAAGTATAAAAAAGCTAAAAATTATATTTAGGTCAGCAGAATACCGCCTGTCAGAAAAAGTACACTATCAGATAGAAAACTGATAGATCGTGCGATGAATGTGAACTCGTAGTCGAGCGATTACCAATTTGATAGATAATCTGTGTGTCACAGTACGAACCATAGACTTAGAATACACTAGCGATCTGACACACCTATTAGTAGTGACCGCTTTTGAGTTATCAATGTGTGCGTTGGCCAGTAGTTGAATATTCAAAGTACTTAGGAGCTAATGCGAAGCGTGGCTGATTTTTTATGACTTGTCAATCAAAATCAGCTACAAGAACAATAGATTCGCTCTCCTAGTCTATCTCGCTGTATCTTCTTCTATCATATAGCTTAATATCTGTAGTTATCTAATTCGATTTCTCAGGAAGCGCTGCATTGTTTTGAAAATCTGATAAGCTTATAAGATTTAAGTAAAATATTTTACTAGTGTTGGACTCGGACCACAGAACTAAATAAAAGAGAAAACGTTATTAAATAGTTAGGAAGAGAACCGAGTTACTCTAAATCGATTAATCGATATTGTCATTACAAAAACAAATAAATACAGAAACACAAATAAATAAAAAATTAAAAAATGACTCTGTCGTAAGTCCTACTACTCCACAGCTGAATATCTAAGTGATCCGACAGTCTGGGACTACATTATGATTATTTGATAGCAATAACAATGACAATACAATATTATATATTTAATTAAAAAAACGCAAAACAAAATGCTGGAAGAGTATCTTGCGCGCGTCGCTTCATTGTGTGTCTTCTACCGCATTTATCACGGGGAGTGTTCCGAAGAGTTGTTTCACCTGATTCCTGCCGCCGAATTCCACCTTCACACGATACGCCACATATTAGGATATCACCCCCACCATCTGGATGTGTGACGTTCCTCCACAGTGCAGTTTTCAAGGAGCTTTCTTCCACGTACTACAAAACTGTGGAATGAGCTTTCTTGTGCGGTGTTTCCGGGATGATACAACATCGGCGCCTTCAAAAAAAGTGCGTACACCATCCTTAAAGGCCCGCCACACTACTGTGATTCCTCTGTTATTGCAAGAGAAAGTGGACGGCGGTATTCACTTAACACCGAAGGAAAATCTGGTCATAAAATTCTGAATGTTCGTCGAGTCAGAATGGATTTGAAATTAAAACCAACAAGCTGTTTGTTGTAGATTTTTTGATTAAGTTAATTTTTAATCACATTTTCGGTCTAAATAGCTCATAAACTTAATGCTCATAAATTTCAAAGTTGTATGATTTACCATTTAACACCACTTCAAAAGAAGTTGAGTTTTAATAGTGTCATTAAAATGGCATGGCCTGGAAAACCAATGCCACTTTTTCCTAAAAAGCATTATATCGCATGAAATAGAATGAAAAGAAATAAGTATTTTAAAATTTTGCATTACCACATTATTATTTACCAGTGTAGAGCCTTCCTTTGCACCGGCCGCTGGCTAGATTATGGGTACCACAACGGCGCTTATTTCTGCTGTGAAGCAGTAATGTTTAAGCATTACTGTGTTTCGGTCATAAAGGCGCCGTAGCTAGAGATATTACTGGGCAAATGAGACTTGACAACTTATGTCTCAAGGTGACGAGCGCAGTTGTAGTGGTGCTCAGAATTTTTGGGTTTTTCAATAATCCTGAGCAGCAAAGCATTGTAATGGACAGGGTGTATCAATTAAGATCAGCTGAACGTCCTGCTCGCCTCGTACGTTGTTTACATAAAAAAAACTTTAAATTCCTCATTGATCTGGCATCACGAACAAAATTAACCAGCCATCGCTTCCCTCGCACATAATATCTTAGACAAGCTAACGACCCACACTCCGCCAATATAACAGCTGTTACTGTTACAGCTATTATGTGACATACGTGAAATACGTCAGCGGTTCTAATTGTACTTAAGAGAGTGCGTCCATCACGCCCTGTTTAACTCCACACGCCGCTCTTAACGGTTACAATCTCAGTTATAATAATTCTGTAATTCACGAATTTGTTCACTCGTGACATAATACAGTAACAGAACAGAAGCGTAACTCAGCAATCCCCTTAAATTTATACCTATGTCTGGGCGGAGAGCTAGGGTTGGTACAAACAAAAATATTGATGTCGAATAAATATTCGAATTATGAAGATTGCCCTGTGCTTCCCCGAGGCATAACGAGAATAGGGTAGTCCCAGGCCCAAGGGTGTCGTAAGAGGCAACTAAAGACATTTACCAATGGGAGGCTTCTTTGCACAGGACGCCAGCTAGATTATGGGTACCACAACGGCGCCTTTTTCTGCCGTGAAGCAGTAATGTGTAAGCATTATTGTATTTCGGTCTGAAGGGCGCCGTAGCTAGTGAAATTACTGGGCAAATGAGACTAAACATCTTATGTCTCAAGGTGACGACCACAATTGTATTTTTGGATTTTTCAAGAATCCTGGCATTGCATTGAAATGAACAGGGCGTATCAATTACCATCGTCTGCTCATCTCGTCCTTTATTGTCATGAAAAAAAATATATTTTTAGCTCCTGAATTGAATTGCTTTTGCAAAAAAGGTAATAAACCGCTCCAAGTCTAACAACATAAGTTACTTATTGTATATGCATAATTCATTATTCAAAAATCATTAAAGTAGGTGAAATTTTTGTAAATTTTAAGACTTTATATGCAAAATTTAAATTATCTCCAGTGAAAGTAGCCGTAACTAGGGCGATACTGATATACACAGTCAATTTACAGTTTCCGACGTCAATTAACTTTTCTCATATTGATTGCGTATTGATTACAAATATATACATTTTAGATTGATAGTCTAACAAGCGGTATGTTTGTTAAACGCTTCAAACCAAGCGGAACAGTGAATGATCGAAAGTTGATCGTTTCATTAAACATGTATTAAGATTTCAGAGCTGAATGCAAAGAGTGCTTGCAAGAGGTTCACTTTCTCTGATCGCCATTCAAGTTGCTGATGAAAGAACAGTGAAAGCGATATTGCAAAAAATAAATGAAAATTCGTGTCGCTGCCTTTCCTGTGGTATCGTATAGGCACGTTGCTTTCTGAATCGCCCTACATTCAAACTGCAAACTAAATAATCAAGTCACTAAGGAACACTCGTGTTTATTGCAAATCAAATGCTTACGACCATTTAATTATTGGTAACATCGCGTGTTTTGCGAAAATTTTCTTGCCTCCCGCAGCCTGTTATGTGTAATAAATAACAGGCTGCGTCTTTCCCGAACCGATACATAAAGATATAAATATAAAATATTGACACACTTTTACACAAATTATCTTGCCCCAAACTAGTCATAGCCTGTACTATGGGTACAAGACAACGATATATTTAATACAATATACTTACTTAAACATACATAAATACTTATAAACATCTATGACTCGGAAACAAACATCCATATTCATCATATAAATGATTGCACCTACCGGTATCCGAACCCGGGACCTCTAGCTTAGTAGTCAGGGTCACTAACCATTCGGCTATATAGGTCGTCGATAAACCATACTTATGCATATTTCCAGCTTAAAGACTGGTAACGCATTTCTGGTGTTGTAGATATCCATGGACGGTTGCATTACCACGTTCCCCATAGCCCGTTTGCTCCCTCTTATATAAATAGTAGAATAGAAAATAAGTATGGTAAAATACGTACTATTTAGCACAGTCATCGACCGAACACCGGCCTGTAAAGTGTCTTAACTTGTTTAAATAAAAATATTTTTGTTCCAGGCGTCGGTGATACCATGAAGAACAAATTATTCGGCCTTGCGCCGGTACTGGTCCTGCTATTGCAATCTTCATTAGTGTTAAGTAAGTATAATTCATTTAATATATTATATTAATTACATTTGGATGTAGTTCCTGAAAAACGTTCCAAGCCACAATCATCACATTTTAAGGAATTGGTGTTTAAAGCTTAATAAATATTAGTGTATTCCATATATGTGGGTTGGGCTAGTAAGTCATGATGTCATTTAAAGAGTGACAGTAGGGCTGCTATTTTTTGTCAGTCCGTTAATATGAATCACGTGACCAGTTTTGTGTTCTTAACTCAATTTCGACATGATTGTGGTTTGGAAAGTTTTTCTGAAATTACGTCCAGTTGATGAACATCCTAACCGTACTCTCACAATATATATATATATATGAATATAAATTATTTAAAGGGAGTGAGAGGAGTTTCTTATCAGTTCTTCTCTCCATGCCAAAGCTGCTATTCGAACTGATGTAGGTTCATGACGTTTACCAAGTGTTCTTGCAATATGTTATATTATTGTCACTCCCCTATGGTAAATATTTATATTTCTATTCAAATATATATGTATATATATATATGTAAAAATAAATATTTTATTTCATTTCACAAAGAGATTGAGACAAAGAGAAAACTTGTAAATCCAATCTATCTCTATCAATATACCTATCTATCCAAAATGTCTTACAAAAATATGTCACAGCTTCCAAGAAATCTGAAATAAAGTTAGTATAAAGTTCGCTTCGACGGCTATTGCTCCAACTCGAAACTCAGGAGCGCTGAATTTCCTAAAAGCTGTTTTAAGTCAATCTTTAATAGCATCCTCATTTTATCACGCGGTTTTACGGCACTTTCATCTGAAGTTTCATCAAAAGTGAGCCCGATCCTTTTATTCTAGTCTAGTTTGCTTTATAATATTTATTACCACGCTAGTATTTCTTCCAAATTTCATAATAGCATAAAAGTTACAGGCAGCATACATCATCTTCGCGTAAAAACTTTGACATTGTAATGTATTTTTTTACATAAACAGTGGAATATTTCTAAGAAATATTATATGTGTTAGCCTAGATTATATTCTACTAAAGCGATTCATATTAAAATCAAAATATTTTGAAAGTATCTAGAAGGTCAGAAGAATATTCTCCCTAACTGCTGAAATCGCCAAACAATATATTGAAGTTGACAATGGCCTGCATCTCTCCTATTCGCACGTTTAAGGAACGCAGAGATCGCACTGCGATATTTAAATGTCTACAACGCGAAAAATCTTTCGGTATAAATACTTGTAAAGATCAGATCTTCTTATATGATTTTGGAATGTAATTTGTATGAAGCTGTTCTATATATCTATTATTAGTTAGAAAATTTATTGAAGTAGGCGTTACTTTGCGGAAATCCATAATTATACAAATGATTTAAGTTTTCTTTGATGTTAATTCCGCCAATATTTGTTTTTAAACAATTCGACACGTGTTTCGCCTCTACACGGGGCATCCTCAGGACGTGTTGTCTCGCCAAAACCTGGCACGAGTCTTCGTGTCAGACAACAGGTCCTGAGGATGCCTCGTGTAGAGGCGAAACACGCGTCGAATTGTTTAAAAACAAATATTGGCGGAATTAACACTAAAGAAAACTTAAATCATTTGAATATATTATTAGTAATATCTTAAAGGGGTAAAGTTTGTGAGGTTGTAGTGGAGTATTCTGTGGATCTACTGAACCTATTTTGAAAATTCTGTTACCAATAGAAAGCCACATTATTTGTTACTATCATAGGCTCTATATTAACCAAAAACTGAAAATATTTTTAGTGGTAGTCGGACTTTCAAAGTAAGTCAGAGAAAAGACAGTCGAACTAATATGTTTTTCTACGAACGCTGCCTCAACGATGAGAGATATAATATGGTTGTTTTGAATATTAGGATATTTAAACATTCGAACACAACTAATACTATTTGCATTTGACTAGCAATCGCGATAAGACCATGGTATTCAACTCCTGTAGGCTCCAGAAAAAAATGTCTTAAAAACTCTTAAAATAATATCAATTTCAACAAGATTAGGTCTTGTCAGCCTCTTAACAATAATTTTTTTTTATGAAAGTAAGAGACGAGACGAGCAGGACGTTCAGCTGTTGTTAATTGATGCGCCCTGCCCATTACAATGCAGTGCTCAGGATTCTTGGAATATCCAAAAATTCTGAGCGGCACTACAACTTCGCTCGTCAACTTGAGATATAAGATGTTAAGTCTCATTTGCCCAGTAATTTCACTAGCTACGGCGCCCTTCAGACCGAAATACAGTAATGTTTTCACATAACTGCTTCATGGCAGAAATAGGCGCCGTTGTGGTACCCATAATCTAGCCGGCTTCCTGTGGAAAGGAGCTGGCTGGCACTGGTAAACTAATAGCAAAATAAAGGGTGTCTGTATAATAGCTACCTGACTTTAGCTACTGTCGTCACAAGCCCTACTTTCCATTATTCCACATAGCTTCTAAGTCCTAGTAGACACGATAACACAAATTGCATGCCTTAGCTCTCGTACCGCTATTGTAAAGTACGTACTTCAACAAACTCCCGCTATTCTCGTGAAATCTCTTCCACGCAGTTGCACATTACTTGCTTCCTTAAATATTAGAATTATGGCTCACTCACTGTATAAGGGTACTTGTTGAGCACTTGAACGAGTTATTATTGGCTCTGTGGATCATAAAAACACCAACAGAAGGTGTCGTCCATTATAGTTAACTGTTCAGTTCTTTAATAGTTCGAACAGTCTATAAATATGTATTCTGAATGAAAGAAGTCAATGGGATTTAGATTTAGTTTTAGCTCGTTAACTTTATGTTACATTTTATTTTATTTATTCAATCCACCAGTGATAATTACATTAACGGCCGTTTTCAATAACCTATCTATCCTTAGTTTAACTTACCAGAAGTACACTAATCTATCCTTATAAACTTACTTACATATCAATAACCTATCGACATAAAGCATTGAACTATAACTATCGATTTTGTAATTAGACGGTGACAGCAATGTATCCGTAACTTGAGATACGTTATTGAAAACGGCCGTAATACAAGCAACAATACAATATTCTATCTAAAGTTAATTCTAAATGTCTTCATTATCTTTTAAGGCAGATACAAACACAATGCAATTATTATTTATTTGATTGGTTTATTTAATAACATTAAGCTTGTTAATGAAAACCAATCAATTTGGCTGAGGTCACGCTTATCTTCACGTCTGGGTTGAAATTAAAACCAATTTAAGACGGATTGGTATCATTTGACTCGTGTCCCTGTTTGATAGTTGCCTAACTTGAATGTGATTTTTGTCTGCATTTTATATTTAAATTAAACTTTAAAAGTGAACAGATCTAAGATTTCTCAAGTTTTGGTTGAAACATACTAAGATTTTATGATAATGCGTAATTTGGACGGATGGGTAAGTGGTAAAGCGCTGGGGCGTTTTCCGAGAGGCGCCGGATCGATTCCCTCAATGTCCATAAATGGTATATGAATAACATTAGTAAAAAAAGGGTTATGAATGTAATAGATACATGTTTTACCATTTACCACCATTTCGGACAAGTTGAGCCTAATGAGAAGAAGTGATAAGAAAATCACTGTCACTTGTTTAACTCAATAATTACAGATAATGTTAGTAGAGTTAAGGTTCAAAATATATGAAATGAAACTGAAATTTCTAATCTTTTTTAACGCTTGTTTCAGGTCGAATAGCATTCGAAAAACTCACGGATGTAGATTTTTCTGGAACGGCGTACTATACTGTACGTAATCTGTCATTGTACGAGTGTCAGGGTTGGTGCCGAGAGGAACCGGATTGTCAAGCTGCCGCCTTCAGGTAACTACACTCATAAATAAAGAAAAATAAAATACCGAAAAGAAATACTCTTTATAATATCAAAATTGTACTTCGATCCTATGTTAACTTACTTAAAGTCACATAATATTATTAGTTAAAATTCTATCATCTACTTCATATTTTTAGTACACATCTGAAACAAAATAAACTATTTAAGTTAACTAATTAACTTATTTTAGTTGAAACTGCAAATCTTTCATAAATTTTGCAACTAAATGTCAATCTTACAATGCAACGAGTTATATACATTTCTAAATATGAATACGAAACATATACCAAAAACCCAATTCAAATACCTTTCTGTTGTTATGTTTTCGTCAGTCTCTCAAAAGGCTGGATCATTTTTTTTATGATAATAAAGGACGATATAATGCATTATGAAATACCCAAAAATTCTGAGTGGCACTACAATTGTGCTCGTCACCTTGAGACATAAGATGTTGAGTCTCATTTGCCCAGTAATTGCACTAGCTACGGCGCCCTTCAGACCGAAACACAGTAATGTTTACACATTACTGCGTCACGGCAGAAACGTTATGGTCCCTATTATCTAGTCGGCATCTTGGAGGAGCCTCCAACTGGCAATGAAATAGGGATCCGAACAAAGATAAAGTTCACAAAAATTTGGACAATATTATATGGTCAGATTGCTGCTTTAACGAAATATATGCGCGTGAAATAGCGGTTTGCCGCTCTTAAAACAAATTTTATTCCAAAACCAAATTGCAGGCATTAAATGTAGCGGTTATGTAGATATAAAGAATCCCGTTTCTAATAGTAATCATTTGACATAGTGAACTTTCCAGCCAGTAGTTGCGAATTCAATCGTAAATCGTTATCAATTATTGTAACTGCACAAATGCCTGTGTCAATCAAAGAACTGATAAATAATTTTGAGGGGCACAGATATCTGATCACGAAACTAGCCCAAATGTCGAGATAATATCGGATAGACGTGGAGATTCAGTAATCGACAGGCATCGGGGAAATCGTCGGTGCGGCCAACTCGGATAGCAGAGGTCGAGTATGTGTGTCAGCCTACAAACAACCTCTGCTCAGTAAGAACATTCCAACGACACGGTGTTGGTTAATAACAATGTGTTTCACGGCGCTCGCCACAAACCGTGTAAAAGCGGAAACCAATCTCGGTCGGCTCCAAATTGGATAACAGTAAAAGTGATCGCACACATTTTCCAAACATCATTGTTACCGATGAACCAAATGCAATTTGATTTTCAATATCAATGGCAGTAAAACCTACATTCTATTCAGTGATTTTATTTACTGCAGTTTATTTGCTGTGAACATAGAATTAGGGATCGTAAAAATAATCATTAGCTTACTGTTTTTATGACAATAAAGGACGAGAGAGCAGGACGTTCAGCTGATGGTAATTGATACAACCTGACTATTACAATACGGTGCCGCTCAGGCTTCTTGAAAAACCCAAAAGCGACACTAGAATTATTGCTCTCATCATTTTGAGACATAAGATGTTATGTCTCATTTGCCCAGTAATTTTGATAATAATAATAAATGCAATTTAATTGTTTCTGTACAGCACATACATAACACAGCAATAGGTTCGATACAAAATCAAGAATAGAGGGAAAAACGACTTGTACATCGTTAAGTAGAGCTAGTATTTAAAGACTTATTCAAATTAAATGGTAGCAAGATTCAGTAGCTTTTTCCATAAGAAATTCTTCGTATTGAGCTTAAATTTACTATATTATTGTGGGCATTCATTGGTGAGTTTTTTCTATAATTTTGTAGTTATCTTACATTTGCTGTAACATGGTTCGTCATGCTCGCTAAAATAGCGTAACTTGCGGCGGTATCGTGTATTGGGTCATATTTTTTCCCTCAAATATGTGCGATGGGAACGATGGCCGATCCATGCGTCAACAAGTGCATGAGTTCTACTCGTGGTGCCTGGTCAACCTGGATATCATCCCCACCATCTGGATGTGTGGCGGTCCTCCACAGTGCGGTTTTCAAGGAGCTTTCTTCCACGTACTACAAAGCTGTGGAATGAGCTTCCTTGTGTGGTGTTTCCGGGACGATACGACATGGGTACCTTCAAAAAAAGCGCGTACACCTTCCTTAGGCCGGCAACGCTCTTGTGATTCCTCTGGTGTTGCAAGTGTGTGGCGGTGGAATGTGGGTGGCGGTGATCACTTAACACCAGGTACCATTTAACCCGTACGCTCGTTTGTCTTCCTATTCCATAAAAAAAAACCTGTTATAGTTTATAAATCATTGTATTTGTTTGAGGTGGAAAGAGTGGCCGTTGGGTTTCTGGAATGTTCTCATAAGCTCTACTTTTTCCGAACATATGGTAGATTAAGTTATTTAAATAAATATTTATAATTACGATTCAAAACCACTTAGTTTAAGCCTATTTTAATAAAGTTAATTTGACTTCGACATACGATCAAAACTTCATTAAATTACGGTAACACGCTGGCACGTTTTTCCTGCTACTCCATAAAACATTATCAGCTCTCGAAATGCTATTGTCAGGTCTTGTCACGTAGCAAAGGCTAATAACATATTTGCCTTCGTTGATTCTCGGTTCTCTGTATGCAAATATACTTTTTAGGTCAATATGGACAGCGATGTATTAATATAATCAATCATGAAAGTGTCCCCTGTCTTGTGATGTGTGTTAATTATGTTCATAATGAACATTATTAACCTACATGAATCGATCAGTGACTGAGAGACAAGATATCTTATTAAGATGTCTAGAATTATGTTATAAACCCGTGACTATATGAGTTGGATTATTTTTTACATTCATTATTTTCTATATGTAATGCACAGACAGACATGGATCCAAATAGATGCCGCGAGTGTATGTACTTCGCGTGTCAAAAAGAAGAGGTAATGCTCTTCCTTTGACGTTTTTAATTTTATTTTTTATTATGTTTTATAATACATTGCCAGTTTTAGTAATAAGCAATACATTCAGTACATCAATACCGATTATTGATGTACTGGAAACATCAACTAATGATGAGGTGAGTGGCTAAACGTTAGGCTCGATTCACTGGCATTTTTAACGTCGTCACAGTAGGTACAAAAAAGGGCACACTTGATTTTCATACAGACGGAGGGATTTGCGTTATCTGCTTGGATCTATGTCTGTGATGTAATAAATCTAAGCAGTTTGTTGTTTTGTTTCCAAATTACATTTGTGTAATTAATCCCAGAAGGTCACTTAAAAAAAAAACAAATTGTTTAGATTTGAAATAGCGACATCTCAAATCCATTTCCTAATTTGCAAATATTGGGGTTGAGTAGGTTATCAACTGTTAAGTAGATCCTGTAGATGGAGCCATAGCCTGAGAGCTGAACAAGACATATCAAGATTTATGAACAATACGTCACTCGAATGGTTGGCTCAGTGGAAGAGCGCTCCCACGGAACGCGAAGTCGCGGGTTCAACTGAAATTTAATTTGTGTAATGTAATGAGTCTTTAACATTTTCAATAATGCTATTAGATTTTATGAGGTTCTAGATTTTTTTCTATGGAATAGGAGGACAAACGAGCGTACGGGTCACCTGTTGTTAAGTGATCACCGCCGCCCCAATCTCTTGCAACACCAGAGGAATCACAGGAGCGTTGCCGGCCTTTAACGAAGATGTACGCGCTTTTTTTGAAGGTACCCATGTCGTATCGTCCCGGAAACACCGCACAAGGAAGTTCATTCCACAGCTTAGTAGTACGTGGAAGAGAGCTCCTTGTAAACCGCACTGTGGAGGACCGCCACACATCCAGATGGTGGGGATGATATCCTAACTTGTGGCGTGTGTCGTGCGAAGGTGGAATGACTAGATCAAAAGACACGCAAACTTTCAATATAAAATATAGAAAATTACTAAGATCGTAGAAATTTTCTATAGACTGTTTCACATTTATAGTATGGAATTCTAAAGATGATTGAATATTTCACAAGGAAGCAATATTACCGATCATAGAGGTCAATTTTCGACCGCAAGCCATGCTAGTTAAAATGATTACGTCCATAGTAGTAGCAAAAGTTAATGAAATTATTTCCAACGGGACATACAGAGAATCGATACGTTAGGTATTCGATTCAATTAGTTGAGAGCGAACATTCTTGCAACTGTAATTTAGCATTGTATCGGGATTCAATCTGACTGTTCACCGTACAAATGACTATGAAAAGAATGCGATATTGACAATCGGTAGTTAACTGTTTCTCTTTGTTAGTACACCAATTGGCTTTAATTGGTTCTTTACTCAACGTTATAGAGTTCTTGTTTTTAAAACATTATCTAGAAATGCAATGGTTGGTGTTGCTGAAAGTAGAGTTTAACAGTTCGCCGTTTTTCGACGGGTTCACAGCTGTCACAGTCACTTTAGACGTATAACTGATCTAAGCTTTTTACTATAAAAATGTATATCAAGTTACATTGGCCTACGTCATTCTAGTTGAAAAAAAAAAACTGAACTGATAAATCTATACTAATATTATAAAGCTGCAGTGTTTGTTTGTTTGTTTGAACGCGCTAATCTCTGGTACTACTGGTCCGATTTGAATAATTCTTTCAGTGTTGGGTAGTCCATTTATCGAGGAAGACTATAGGTATTTTTTTTTTCAAAATTAGGGATCCGTGATAAAATTGCTATTTTGTAACACAAGGTGTAAAATCGAAAACCTATTTTTGCGTGCGCTGCAAAAACTATTGACAATAGAACAAAATGATGTACAGGCTATAATATAGGCAATATTTTATTACTTATAAAACTATCGCGTGAATTATATTTTATATGGCAAAACAACGTTTGCCGGGTCAGCTAGTATTTTATATGTAGCTATTAGTTTTACATACACCTATGAATTATTCAATAGTATTTTAACTAAGCATCGTATTATTTCGAAACCAACATGCATTAAATACCATCTAAAAGTCTTATCAAGTCCATCATTAGTAGTGCAATGGTAACCATTAATTTAGTATTCGATCAAAATAAATCGTATTTGCGAAGTGAGATGAAACGCATCGATAACAGTCGGAAGCTGTCTTACAACGACCACTGTCTGTACCGAATGATTGATGTCATGTGAACACACGGAGCGCCGGTGTTTAATGATAGCTTACGTTTTTCAACTGTTGGCTAGGTGATGCATAATTTGTAATAAATATTTGACTGTTAAGGCACTTCTCATCGAGTTGGCTTGTACGTTAGTTTATTAAAATTCATTGCTCTTAGTTGCGACACTCTTGACAGAGATAATAATAATAATAATATTGACACACATTTCACACAAATTATCTTGCCCCAAGTTAAGCATATATAGCCTGTGTTATGGGTTTCAAGACAATGATATATATAATACATTATACTTACTTAAACATACATAAATTCATATAAACATACATAAATACATTTAAACATCCATGACTCGGAAACAAACATCCATATTCATCATATAAATGCTTGCACCTACCGGGATTCGAACCCGGGACCTCTAGCTTAGTAGATAGGATCGCTAACCACTCGGCTATACAGGTTGTCAAGTGGATTCGAGGATGGTTTAGATTCACAATTGAACTACCTCTGGTATTGGTATCACCGGTTAGAATTTGATCTGTTGCCTTGCATACACACGCAAATACGTCTTACATGTGCTATATTATTGATATTTTCGTAAGTACCACTAATTTTCTATATGAAAAACAGGAATTTTTAAAATCGATTATTTACGCTTTACAGTCTTCTAAAATGTTAAAATAAGCTTTTTTGAATAGCTAGAAAACACACAATTTGAGATTATGTATTAGAGATTGAGTTTACTTATTTTACCATCAATCATTATTTTCTATTGTTAATTAAATATACGTTTCTAGTCTATAATAATTGCGATTTGCTTAAGAAACTGTCTTGGTTGATATAAAATTTTGAGTAAATTGCAGATTTAATTGCTGGCTATAAATTCTCTTTAAATATGTATTTTGAAACGCAAACAGAATACCTATAAAAACTCTTTTATTTGTTAAAATATTTATGATTTAAACAATCAAGTTAATTGACTGATGCATTTTTTTATTTTTGTGTGACTGCTTTTAGTATTTCGGTAATTAATTGGTAAATAAAGATAAGGTGTGTCTGAATACGCCTTTATCTGTTAGTGTAAGTGTGGACTGTATAAAGCCCTTTGGTTCATATGAAGAGCAACATCATTAATTAAAGAGTGCAAGACATAAATCAACTTAAACTGCTTAAGTGGCCTTAACTAATGGCTCTAAGGTTTAAGTACCGCTAAGATAATGGTGTTTGAATATAAGAATACATTGAATACTCAAAGATCTGTCAATAAACAGCAGCGAGGCTGTAAATGTTAACAACATGATTAATATGATAAAAATTTATTCAAACAAAATAAATCTTATAACTATATTTACAATAATATGATAACATTAAATTGGTACACTTTCCCGTTATAAATATAATTTAATATTAGTTGAAGTTTTTTATGTACTGGAAGAATTGATGTTTTCTTTTTTCAGTATTTTTTCATTTGATGATGATGAATACCGAATAATCTAACGTTAATTTTTGACTATAAATCCAAAATTTGTTGAAGTTTCAGGCCGTCTAGTTTAGATCGAAGCGGTGTAGCTTGGCTTAATCCAAGTGTATCACTAGTGATATTATAATTAAACTGTAGATTTTCAATCGACTTCATTTCTTACAATTTAGTGACATTGTAATGTCATAGTGATATTGTAATACAATTATATTTTGACTATTTTACTGGTTGTTAGTTTATGAGGCCGTCTCTGATTGGTCTGATTATTGTATAGTCATTATTTTTAGTAACACATACTTGTAATTAACTAATTATTATCTAAGTGAATGTGCCTTTGTTCATTAGTAGGTCCCAAAAACAAATTAATACTGTTAATCAAAGCGTGCCGCGGCAGCGGCCGGCGAGTGGCAGAACCGAATCGGCCCTGGTTCACTACTATTGCATACACGCTCCAATGTTTATTATTATTGTTTTGTAATTTGCTTACGATAAAAAATCGACCTATCAGAACGCTGAACCAAGAACTGCTAACTTCATTTGTAATATACACATATTTATTACAATATCACTATACTGTACCCATGACATTACAATGTCACTAAAACCAGGCCGTTAAATTGTAAGAATAAATTCGATTGAGAGTCTACCGTTCAATTATAATATTAATGTTGAAATTGTAATATCACGGCTTTTACAATATATCTACGACATATAAACGAATCAGATTCAAGAAATTACAGGAGAAACTTTATTCCTTGCAACGCGCTCTCCGTATCAAAGTTAAGACCCAAACTTTCGTGAGATATGTTTGACTACTTCCAACAATTATATAATTTAGGTGAAAGCTAATAAAACATATGATGTTTTACGAGCAGCGGTTGTCCTTGACCGGACCTGCTAAACTAGCTTAATGAGTCCACATTTGTAACTAACATTAGATTCATTTCAAAACTAGCGGCTGTCGACAGGTCGCCTGAACTTGACTGAATGACAGCGTAAATCATGAATGGGGTTACTAACAATAACAATTTTGGTACTTGGAATGATTGGATGGTTTCTTAGATTCATTAAATTTGTTTAATTAAATTGTAAGCGTGCTTCATATAAATATTATAAAAAAAATATTATATCCATTAATTTAAGAAATGTATATCTATAATACATTATAATAAATAATATAAACAAAATTTAATATAAAAATGGAATTTATTGTTTCTATTTTTTATTTACTATTCTTTTACTCTCTTATATATACAGGGTGTCCCAAAGTTATGGGACATGAAGGGAAAGTACCTTAAATATCGAAGATAGGGTATTTTACTGAAAGAAGACTTTATGTTATTTTTAAAAGTTAGTACATCTGCATTCAAAGATTTTCTAAAAATTACCTGCCTCGTCTGGGAATCGAACCGACTGAAATGTAAAAAAACACCTCTACTTTTATAATGCCAATAGAAACAATGGCCAAAAACTAATAACTCTTCTTAAGTAACATAGTATTTTAAAAGAAAGGAAC
This sequence comes from Leptidea sinapis, assembly GCF_905404315.1. Taxonomy (NCBI): domain Eukaryota; kingdom Metazoa; phylum Arthropoda; class Insecta; order Lepidoptera; family Pieridae; genus Leptidea; species Leptidea sinapis. The sequence continues at coordinate 11,880,145 of NC_066272.1, forward strand.
AACGTAAAATGAATGTTTTCCTACTTGGATTGGTACGAATGGACCGATTAGATGGCCGGCCAGATCCCCGGACATTACAACATTAGATTTCTTCTTTTGGGGATACGTGAAAGATATGCTATACAAAAAGCGATACGAGAACGTGGGCGAGTTACAAAGAGAATTGTGCCATATCATATCGAGTATTCACCATAAAATGATAAGAAAATCAACAGGTAGCGGACTCATTAAAAGATTGGCGATTTGCGTAAGACAAGAGGGATCATATTTTGAGCATTTAATTTATTAATTTACAAAAAAATACACACTTAATTGACTACTTTCTTTTAAAATACGATGTTACTTAAGAAGAGTAAATAATAAATATGAATAAAGATACAAGGTTTAAGGTAAGGACAAAAATTGTTGTTTTAACTTAGTCTTAAATGCAGCAGTAGAGGAGTGCGAAAACAGGTCGACATTAATGTGAGAATCCAATGATGAACACATTCTGTGAAGAGGCGCGCGATTCCCAATATTGGTTCTAGGAGTCAGTAGGTTGAAAGTTCTGTGCGTACGTAAAGACCTGGCAGGAACATTGAATGGCAAAAGCTCGAGAAGTTCAGGACAAGCTAGATCATCCACACATATTTTTCTTAAGGTGACACAGTCTATTAAGTGACGTCTTTGGCTAAGTGAAAGTAAATTGTATGTTTTTAAAAGTTCGTTGTAGTTAGCCCTACCACAATTCATACGATAGTTTAAAATGCTTAAAAATTTCTTTTGTACAGCTAAGTATATGTTTTATATAGAGATTGTTTGCGATAAATATATCTACATTCCTAAAATAGTGTATGATTTTCTTTTATCAATCATATTAAGCCTTAAGTAAAGAAACATCGCCTGTTGTTTTAATAAATAAATGTAAATTTGTAAATTTATACAAAAAGAACATACGTTCATAATAATTTATTATAGTTAAGTAACGCGCTGCTTAAATTAAATTATCATAAATCGTCGATTATCATATCATTATCAAGCTGAGTCTATAAAATTGACAGTTTTATATTTAGCCGCCACATTATAGGGAAATTTCGAATATATTTTAAGGGAAATGTTCATAATAAACGCAGATAATTACGTCTCAGTAAAGATTTATCGCGAAAGTTCCGAGTTAGTTTAGTTATAAAATACGAAATATCTGGTTGAAACGGTAAATAGATCCGTTATCTGCTGGTTGGAAGTGTAACGCGCCGATCTCAGTGTCATTAAGATGGATGCAAACGCACTTTCATTACAACACCTCGCTTGGAGTGTGGGACTTATATAAATTAATTGACGTCTCCATTATTTGCATATTCCGTACCTACTCATTTTAATTTTGTTAGTGTACAAACAATATCTTCAAATAAACAGTTAAAATCGAGAAAATAAATATTGCTTACAGAACTTTGGACCCATTCAACAGTCGGTAAAAATAAAATAGGGGAGGTCTTTGCTTAGCAGTGGGATGAAATAAAATTAGAAAATTGTTCAAGGGCTAAATACAAAAAGCATATTTTATGTAATAGAAAAAAGGTGCGTGGGACAAGTTAATACTAAATACAAGTGAACACCACAGGAATAATATAATAGAAGTGGGTGATACGTGTTTTTGTAACCATCACGTCGTTATGACTAGCATCGGTCTTTTTACAAAAAAAAAAGGCAAAAAATTCTCATTTCAAACCCTTGCTACATATTTCTAACGATGTCCGAAACAGCTATGCAAAATTACCCAATGCTTCTGCCCTGTGCTTCCCCGGGGCATAAAAAGAAAGGGAAGTCTCAGTCCTAAGAGTGTCGTAAGAGGTGACTGCATTTACCAGTGGGAGGCTTCCTCGCCCAGGATCCCGGCTAGATTATGGGTACTACAACGGCGCTTTTTTCTGCCGTTAAGCAGTAATGTGTAAGCATTATTTGTTTCGGCCTTAAGTGCGTTGTAGCTAGTGAAATTACTGGGCAAATGAGATTTAACATCTCTCAAGGCGACGAGCGCAATTGTAGTGCCACTCAGAATTTTTGGGTTTTTCAAGAAACCTGCTCGTCTCGTCCCTAATTTTCATTTGAAAAAATAGGATAACTTACAAGGCTACTACCTAAATATAATGTTAGGACATTTTAAATAATGACGTCATAGCATACAGCCTGACAGACTGACTTCAGCGCCTTTAGGACCAAATTAGTACAATTCAAATGAATCAATTAAAAAAATCAATCATTAGGTATGTTTAAATAAATTCCTATACATAATTCTGAATTGTATAATAACTAGCCGTTCCCTGAGCGAATTGTAAAAAGAAGGAACGTTGGGATTCGAAATCATAAATTTCGCATCGAATGGTAGTAGTTTCATGTCAATATGATCAGTGGTTTAGGCGTGATTGAGCCTCAAACAAAGACCATTTTCATAATATATAGACTAGCTGACCCGACAGACGTTGTTCTGTATATATAATAAAATAAAATAATGTTTTTATATGAATTTGTCAATAATATATCATAACATCAAAAATTACTTCGTAAAATATCCACCCTGCTGTCGTAATGAAATTGTTTCACAGCAGAACTGTCAAACCGTGCGTCAATAAATTCTCTCATAGAAATTATGTATGCACACATCAAAGGAAAAACAAATTTCTTGTTTTTATTTAATTTAGCAGCATTTTTCACCATTTATTCACCTTTTAAACCTTCCCTGGACTTCCACAAATAATTTAAGACATAAATTTGCCAAGTCGGTCCAGCCGTTCTCGAGTTTTAGCGAGACTAACGAACAGCTATTCATTTTTATATATATAGATAGACATATATATAAGACAAATCCTATAGCTCAGATTTGACTTAACATTTTTGTTGCAGTTTTGTGCTGAACCCATTAACACCAGTCCAGGAGACGCGGTGCTTGCTGCAGAATGACACACAGGCCAACAACCCGATGGCCACTCCTCAGGTATTTATTATTCTTGTTTAAATATTCATTTTTTGTGAATTTTAGTCCATTGATCGAGGGAGTTGACTTACAAAACGTTCTATATTATGTATAGAACGTCATTGCTCCCTGTTGTTAACTATAATGAAATTGTTTCACAGCAGAACTGTCAAACCGTGCGTCAATAAGTTCTCTCATAGAAAATATCTCCAAACAAAAAAATAAAATAAAAATAATTGTGGGTCCCAAATCGAAATAAAAACTATCCTATCTCTCAAGTTGGACCAAACTGCACTCCATGATGTAATCCCCATTAAAATCCGTTCATTAGTTTAGGAGTCCATCGCGGACAAACAACGTGTCACGTAATTTTTATATATTAAGATAATATGTATATATACTAGCTGACCCGACAGACGTTGTTTTATACATAATAAATAAAAACCGTTTTTATGAATTTATCAAAAATATTTGATAACATCAAGAATTATTTCGTAAAATATGCGCCCTGTTGTTATAATGAAATTGTTTCACAGCAGAACTGTCAAAAAATATACATATGTACATACAAAACAAATATTAGAAATAAAAAAAATTATGGGTCGAAATCGAAATAGAACCTATCCTATCTCTAAAGTTGCACTAAACTGCACTCCATGAAGTAATCCCATTAAAATCCATTCATTAGTTTAGGAGTTCATTGGGAACAAACATCAAGCACGTTATTTATATATATAAAGATAACACAAACTCAACATTTTCCCATTCTAAAGAAAAAGAATAGAAAAATGTAAAAGGAACTATTCAATAAGTCTAGTAAACTTAATTTAAATTAAAAAACAAACATTAACTCTGTGACATAATTTCGACTGTAGGGTAATGGGTAACCATTACGTGAGGTAGGGCTTGATGACTTACGGCCGTTTTCAATAACCTATTTATCCTTAGTTTAACTTACTAGAGGTAGACAAATCTATTCTTTTACGCTTACTTACATTACAATAACCTATCGACATAAAGCATTGAACTACAACTATATTGGACATAACTATGGACAGATAAGATCTTGTCATTAAACGGTGATAGCAATATATCCGTAACTAGAGATACGTTATTGAAAACGGCCATTATTCAGTTATTATTAAACAGTGAGTTAGTGACAGGGATAATCTCTGGATCTACGGAACCAATTTTGAAGATTCTGTTACCAAAAGAAAGCCTATTTGTAAGACCGTAGTAATCCGAAAAATTTAAAACAATTTTTGGTGGTAGTCGGATTTGCAAAGTCGGAGAAAACGGTCGAACAGTAACTTTACTACTTAGAGATATATTAGAGAAATTATTTTGTATAAGTATCTGCATGTGGCAGCATTGTAACAACCAACCAACTACTATACTAATAAATATAAATTACGTAAAAATTCTTGTAGTATTAAGAAGAAACTGAAATCATACATCTTAAGTCACAAATATATACACAAGATTTATCTGGCAATAATGTTATGTAGTTAACGTACCTAGATTTAACTCTTTGTTAGCATATATTACAAACCCATGTGGTTTTCTGATGCTAGCTATAAGTATTTTTTTTGTACACTTTTGTGTAAATAAATAAATAAAAACTTAATAATACCTAAGTATAATAGCCCAAACACATGGTCGGAATTGGTACGGCCGGACCATCTGACGGCTTGGCGGACGTCGTACTCGGTACGGTGTGGACGGTAATAATTATAAACAATTTGTTATGTTTTTAAAGTGATAACCCTCACTTATAGGAATAATACACAACTAAAATTTGAAAGCAACAATTTATGAACGATGCGGGTCTCGAACCACAACCTGAGAGTTGAACAAAGCATACAAGATTTCATTACGATACATCACTCGAACGGTTAGCCCAGTTAGAAGAGCACTCGCACGGAACGCGAGAGGTTTTGTTTTCAAATTTTATTCGGTAAAAAATTATAATTTTATGCCATAGACAATGCGGCATGTCATCGAATATTGTGCGCTACCGGACCGCGTCCGTTAGTTCGGCCGTATCAAATCCGATCATGTGTTTAGACTATTACACTCAATACATAACACCGTTACTAACGTAGAAATAGAACTATATGACAGTCATGTTGACCTTTGAGAACGGGACCTTAACAGGCAGAGATATACAGTACAGGAAATCTATCCCGCTTGAATCAATAGATTCAGTGATAAGTCAGGTATAGTCATTTGAATTCTGCCAATTAAACTGGGCGATATCTAATTAAGTATTCAGATTTAATCGGTCAATGAATAAAGCATTCAAGACTAACTACCAACAGTCCGACTCCAGAAGACTCTTGCCTTCAAATTAATTTCCGGGGCACGTAACTCATGTAAATATTATGGGAGAGGTATAAAACTGCCGTCTTTGACTGAAAAAAACTTAATCGTTTTTTGTCCGGTTATATATATTCATATAAACCTTCGGTTCCGGGCTTTCTATACATTGAATGTCCCTTGAATACCAGGCGATTGTGGCGCGCGAATTTTTGCATGCGAAAGTGTATCTGTGCGAACAAAAGAACGCTTATAGTTTGGGTGATTTAAGTAAATTTATTTGAAAGCTATTGAAACAATCTACTATAATAAGTGCAAATTATTTTGTGTCTTCATTCTATTTGACACAGACCTTTCTTTCGAAATAAAAGTACAAAGTTGAAAAACAGTTATATTTAAGAATAAACGAGTATTCTCAATGATAATAGTTTTTGACAGAATCGTAACTTTGACTGTGTTAAAATCATCCTCAATCATCTTAAAATTGGGTTGAACCAAGTGGTTCCAATAAATTATCAAAAACTACCCACTTTAAACAATTATGCAAGTGGAAAACTCAATAAATGTTTGCAAATAAATAAGGTAACACCACGATAAATTATCAGCTACGTGAGGAAGCATAAAAAATAAATTATCGCTAACGTTGTCCAAAAAATAAAGTTAAAACTTGTATATAAAGTATTTATAAATTTGATGTTATGTAAATCAAAACTCTCATTAAACTCAATATAACAATGTTATAACATTAATATTCCTAACGCGATAACTATATCAAAAACATTAGTGACTCAAATGTCCCTTAAGCGTTTCTAAGTAGTGTTACTGCATACAAAATATCACTTTTAAAGCCAAAACACGATAAACACGTACAAATAGACGTTGCTTTTTCCAAAGTCATGACTTTAAACACCGGTATTATGCACATAAGTAAAATGTTATCGTCATGAAATATGGTTCCACTATTGTACGCAGCTTCTTTGTATAAATAAAACATAACACAGTTAGCTGTTGCAGACAAGTTTCGCGACAAGTTTTTATCTCGCCATACCATATCCCACATGTTTCAGATAACTTCGTGCAGAATAATCTAACAATTTATCGATCTGCGTATACAAAATTGAAATAACATAAATTATTATTGTTCATATTATTTTTATGTTATATAATACATATAATAGATGTTTGTTGTGGATTGTTATTTTTTTGCATACAAAACATTTTAATTTAATTTTGCGGATTTAAGTTTCAAATAAAATTAGAAAAACAAAATTTTATCAATGATGCGGGACTCGAACCCACAATCTCTATCTCAGTAAAACATTTGGTATTTTTAACAAGATTTTCTTTGCAAAAATTTCTCAAATATACAAATAAAATATCAAAACCAGACCTGTTAGTAGACCACGTAATGAGAAATAAATAATGGACAATTTGTAATGTTTTTAAAGTGATAACTCTCACTTGTGAGATTAAAACACAAATAAAATTTTATGAACGATGCGGGACTCGAACCAACGACCTCTAGCGTTCCGTGCGAGTGCTCTCCCCCCAACTGAGCTAACCGTTCGAATGAGGTATCGTCATAAAATCCTGTATGCTTTGTTCAACTCTCAGGTTGTGGCTCCAGGATCTACTTTACAGTTGATAACCTGCTCAACACCAATATTTGCATATTAGGAAATTGACTTGAGATGTCGCTCTTGCTAATCTAAACAATTTGTTATGTTTTGAAAGTGATAATCCTCATTTCTTCAATTTTTGACATTCGTTCATAAACATTAGTTTGCAAATTTTATTTGTGAAATAATTGACAGTTTTTTGAAGTAACCCTTTTTGTTGCAGCGATCTGTAAATACTTACTACATGGTAAAATTGCAAGTAAGGACGGAGAGTGTTTGTCTGCGGCCGTGGGCGTTCGAACGAGTGCCGGGCAAAGCCCTGCGAGGCTTGGACAATACTATAATCTACACCTCGACCAAGGAGGCATGTCTTGCTGCCTGCCTCAATGAGGTAATGTATCCTATTTGCTAGAATTACTACATGCTATAGCTATCTTCATGACCATCGTTATTTTATATAGATCTAGTCGTGATCGGAGGTAATTTGTCTTTCCCCGTTTATTTTCCACTATATCTAGAAAACTAGTTATCTTTCTATTTGCTTTATGATCGTGCTCCAGTTAGTACATAGAGAAAATCGCCTAGGTATTTATTACAGATATACACGATACTATCTATAGGTGTAAATTGCTTGATAGTTTCAATACATTTAAATTTCTAGTTTTAACTTGATGCCTCATCGAATACTTTTTTTAATGAAAATAAGGGACGAGACGAGCAGTACGTACACCTGATGGTAAAGGTGATGCGCCCTGCCCATTACAATGCAGTGCCGCTCAGGATTTATGAAAAACCCCAAACATTCTGAGCGGCACTATAACTGCGCTCGTCACCTTGAGACATAAGATGTTAAGTCTCACTTGCCCAGAAATTTCACTAGCTACGGTGCCCTTCAGACCAAAATACAGTAATGCTTACACATTACTGCGTCATGGCAGAAATAGGTGCCGTTATGGTACCCATAATCTAGCCGGCATTCTGTGCCTCCCACTGGTGAAACTTGTTCAATTATTATTTTCAACACACTTGCTCGTAAAGTCAGCCTTATTACATTGTTTTTAGGGCCATAAACCGAACTATAAAATACACGTGCATAATTATATTACACACTAGTGCATTATAGAATTATCCCTACAAAGTTAAGTTCGTACCCAAATTCAAATTATAATTGAGAGTAAACAGAGCATTTTCAATTTATCCGGGTAATACAGTTTTTTTTTTGTAACAACAAAGAGGTTATATACCGTTGTAAATCCATTACAGTTTTGAAAATTTATAGAATACATGTTTTTTTTCCCTCGTAAGTGTGTTGAAAATTTGCGTATGAAACTCGTAAGCAACTTGCTCACTAGACAACTGGGCTGATTTAAGCCCTCGCCTGCGGCTCGGGCTCAACCCACAACCTCCTGTATAAAGAGCAACTTAGCTCACTTGTATCATAATATACTATTAATAATAAAGCCTTTTCTTGAACTAAAAATAATACAATTTCTTGTATCTAACTTATATAAAATCCAGGTAGTCTTCAGCTGATTACCAATTGGCAAGCCTCCTCCAACCTTTTCCACTCCTTTCTGTCTTTGGCAACCCGGCTCCAGGTCACTCCTGCAAATTTGTCCAGGTCATCCTCCCATTTTTGGCGGGGTCTTCCCCTTTCTTTCTGGTTTCTTATGGCATTCCTAGTATACCATTCTGTGACCTTTTTGTTCCACTTATCCTTCCCTCTACTAATATGTCCAGCCTACTCATAGGTCTCGACCATTTGTGCTTTTCCTGATGTTTTCTAATATACTATTATGTTAAAGTAATATTTTGTTCGGTACAGAAAAAGTTTCCGTGTCGTTCAGCTGAGTATGAGTATGGCAGCATGAGATGTGCTCTTAGTGATTCTGATCGTCGGACAGCGCAGCACTTTGTCCAACTAGTGGATACACCTGGAACTGATTACTTTGAGGTAACTACTTATTTTTTTTCTAGTTTAATCCACTTCATATGCTTACTCTCCTAGTCTTAGATATTCTAATAAAATATTTTAATAAAAGGTTAAAATATATTTAGTGTTCTAGGAAACAGGACTTCTAGGAAATCGTATCTTCGGTATCTTTTTCAGTTTCGGCTGAGATCGAATCCAAATGATTTTCGAACACACACTTAAAACGAGTTAAATGAAATAGCAAACGATAATTAAAGGTTGTGAAAAAATTTATTGGTATACAGATTTTGGAATAATATTGTCAATGGTAGAGTAGAGTTTAGGTGCGGCCGAAGATTGGGTTAACTATCACCCAAAATTAAAACTTTTGCCGTACTAAGATTTTTTTATGCATCTTGCCGAAACCGGAGCCAAAATGGAATCTTCGGTAGGTCAGTTAAAAATTACCCGTAATATTTTATGTTTCTCCACGTCTGAGTGGTAGTTATATTTAACTAATAAATACCGATGGACATCGAAACAATATTCACAAACGAAAATATCGCGAAGTGCGAATTGAACTTTTTGGCACTTTTTTGTGAATCTTCCGATATTAGTATTGGTGAGAGAAAAACTCGATGGTGCAATAATTATATATGTTTAAGGTGGTAGTGATCACCTATCGCCAAGTTTGCCTCACTCTCAAATGGTTGATATAAAAAAATACAAAAAAATGTTTATTTTCGTTAAAAAAAAAGGGAAAAAATATACGTAAGTGAAGGTTCGACGTCCATCTAAGCATTATAGCGCCTGTGTTAGGAGACTACGTTTTTCCATAGCATACATATAAAATATTTGGTACATAGCTTAGCCAGTTTTGTAGATATATATTTAATATATTAATTATACATCTATTCGTTATTTTTGAGGTTTATATAACAATATTCCTCTGTAAATACATATGTAGATATGTGCTTAAAAGACTAGATGATATTTTTAAAATTACCGTAATTATAAATCGTTAAACACACTTTTGATCAACTATTTCGAAAACTGGATCTCCTTTCTATTAAATTGAGAGATATTATAAACAATGGCGACTAAATAAGATCGCAGGAACCAAGCTTCCAACACTTTTTATTATTTATTAATTGTTTTAAGATAAGAATTACACAATGCTTAATTATTGTTAAAAATTCCTTTTACCTTCGCTGATATAATTTGATTTATATCGTGTCGTTATGCGAGAACAGACTACGCGCAAGAATTTTCTCGCCATGAATAGGGTAATGTGTTTCTCAGCACAGTTAGCGGCCCTGATTCCGCGCAAAATTGAATTCCGAGAAAGGAAATACACGGGAAACATTAGAATAGATAGCTGTGCTAATAACATTGTATTTGTTAGCGGTAATGTACTTGAAGTGATTGTGAGTGTGTGGTCTTGTAGAACTTGTGCCTGAAGGCGACACAGGCGTGCAAGGGGGCGAGGATATTTACTGCGCCGCGTGTTGGCGTGGCTGAAGATAAGGTGGCGCAGTATGCTGGCCTGCATTACTACACGGATAAGGAGCTACAGGTATCTTATATATAGCAGACTTCATTATCATAAGTCCTTTAATAACTTAGCTCGATAGGTTTTTTTTTATGAAAATATGGGAGTAGACGAGCAGGGCGCTCAGCTGATGGTAATTGATATGCCCTGCCCATTACAATGTAGTGCCGCTCAGGATTATTAAAAAACCCAAAAATTCTGATCAGCTCTACAATAGCGCTCGTCACCTTGAGACAAAAGATATTCAGTCTCATTTGCCCTGTAATTTCACTAGCTACGGCGCCCTTCAGGCCGAAACACAGTAATGTTTGCACATTACTGCTTCACGGCAGAAATAGGTGCCGTTGTGGTACCTATAATCTAGCCGGCATCCTGTGCAAGGGAGCCTCCCACTACTAGGACTCACTGAGCACAAATTCAAGAGCGCAATATCTTTGACAAAGAAGACTTACTATACTATAGTAGATTATATAGAGGATAATGATGCATGGTTATTGTAAGGTTCTGCGCAGGCCACCTAAAATTGTATAATATAATATTAAGTATGCTAAGTTCAAGTTTGTTATTAGTTCTTCTCTTCATGGAATAGCCCCTTTACAAACTGATGTAACATCATGACGTTTAACAAGTGTTCTTGCAATATGTTATGTTATTATCACTCCCTATGGTAAATAAATATATTTCTATTTATTTAAGTCTCTATTCAAAACGACATTTAAAAACTGTCATGCGTTCACAGAATGTAAGTGAGCATATTGTTATGAGGTCACGATCAACGTTCTTAAAGCACATGTGCTCTTTTATACTTTAAAGTCAAATTCGATAGAATACGGTAACAGCATTAGAAGCTATATATATTATACAAGCTGTTCACGCTTCGCTGGGCGAATTTTAAAAGGAAATAAAATAATGAAGGAACGTTGGAATTCGAAAAATAAGTATATGCTATAAAGTATAAACTATCTAGGATAAAATTCGCATCGAATGGTGGAAGTTTCATGTCGATACGATCAGTGGTTTAGGCGTGATTGAGCCTCAAATAAAGACCATTTTCATTATTTATATATACAGGATGTCCCAAAGTAATGGGACATGAATTTTACTGAAAGAAGACTTTATGTTATTTTTAAAAGTTAGTTATTCTGCATTCAATGATTTTCTAAAAATTACTTGCCTCGTCTGGGAATCGAACCGACTTAAATGTAAAAAAAAAACACGCCTACTCTTATGATGCCAATCGAAAGAATGGCCAAAAACTAAATAACACTTCTTAAGTAACATAGTATTTTAAAAGAAAGGAACAACGTATATATATATAGAAGATTATATGATATTTCCACATGCATAGAAAAGAACAGTTTAACAACCTTACACAAATATTCTTTAGTAAAATAGAAATTAATTTATATATTATACAATTTTCCTTCGTATGTCTATTAAAATCACAATATATAATTAAGCTTGACAACTATTTTGCAATCTGTTATGCAGGCAGTTTTAAAAATGCCTTATTTGGTGATGCGATGTAAATATTTAAATTTAAATTTGAGCTTCAAATGCTCAAGGCTCTATCTATTTATTCTTAGTATAATAAAGATCTCTTCTTATAGAGTATATTAAAAATGAAGGGATGATTATGTATGATTAAATCAATTATTTCTTACATAAACCTATTAATCCTAATAAAGTTATCGTGAATGGGAAAACGGACCATGAATCAGACGCTATTAGCGCAAGCATTCATATTATCCAGTTTGTAAATACATTTGAAATATTTTATCCAACCGTCATCCTCGAACAGAAAAATAAAATACAGACAGCGCGGGAATGACGTTTTTGTAATTAAAGTTTTGTTCAATTTTCACAGCGATATTAGTCCTGCTATAAGAAATATCATTATAACAGAACAATTCTTGTTTTGCATATATTAGCTTTGCTATTCTTGGCGTCAGCTGTACTATTTTAATCATAAAACGATTTTTATGTCTTTTACGATCGTCTTTGCCCACTTTTACTATAAATTGCAACGTGGTTTTATTCGCGTCGAATTATTCAGTTGAATTATAGGTATAAACATACGCAGTTCAGTTATAAATAATCTTAATTGATGCAATTTTTTTTAGAATACCGAAACGTTTATCGTCTGTTTCATTTGTAACTCTTTATTGATTACACTATTCTTTTTTTTTAATGAAAATAAGGGACGAGACGAGCAGGACGTTCAGCTGATGGTAATTGATAAGCCCTGCCCATTACAATGAAGTGCCGTTCAGAATTATGAAAGATCCAAAAATTCTGAGATCACTACAACTGCGCTCGTGAGACTGCTCGTCCTTGAGACATAAGATGTTAAGTCTCATTTGCCTATTAATTGCACCAGCTACGGCGCCCTTCAGACCGAAACAGTATTGCTTACACATAACTGCTTCACGGCAGAAATAGACGCCGTTGTGGTATCCATAATCTAGCCGGCATCCTGTGCAAAGGAACTTCCCCCTGCTTTAAAACACAGATAATATCCGAGATATCTCACAGTTATTTTAAATGAATGATGTGACTTCTTCTAGCATTTATCAATTTTTTTCCATATGGTGGGTCCATATGTTTCTCTGTTGAGGTAAATCAGAGGAAATAAGTATTAAGTAAGCAACTTAACCAAAACCAATAAGTAGTCTTCACTTAGTTTAAACTAATTTTAATATTTGTTCAATTTATTACATTTTATTATTCTATAAAATTAAAGACATGGTTTTGTCTAGGTCACTTCGGAAGCAGCATGTCGCTTGGCTTGTGAGATAGAGTCAGAATTCCTGTGTCGATCATTCTTGTACCTCGGAGCTCCGCATTCTTCAACATACAACTGTCGTCTCTACCATTTGGATCACCACACCTTGCCTGATGGACCTTCAGCTTATCTCAACGCGGAAAGACCTCTCATTGACGACGGGGAACCTATCGGAAAATACTTCGAAAACTTCTGTGAGAGTGAGTACATACCTACTCAATATTTAGATCAAAATCTGTATTTTTTTTATTACAATAAGGGACGAGACGAGCAGGACGATGGTAATTGATATGCCCTGCCCATTACAGTGCAGTGCCGGTCAGGATTCTTGAAAAACCCAAAAATTCTGAGCGGCACTACAATTATTGCGTTCGTCATCATGACACATAAGATATTAAGTCACATTTGCCCAGTAATTTCACTAGCTATGGCGCCCTTCAGACCGATTTATTTTTCTCGGAGACGCGCGTTCTTTTTATTATTTAATAGAATGGATATAATAGGTACTACAAAACTCCAAGCTACATTTTGATGCATTTTAATGTTTACTTTATCCACATAAAATACATAAAAAACGCCAAATTAGGTTTTATGTAGGGTTATCGGAAAAGTAATTAAGTGTTGTATTAAAAAATTGCGTACTAGACACAAAAAGCTTATAGTTTCAATTTCAAAACAAAAAGTGCAATTACCAGTGTGATGGCGTCTGGGATTAAATATGAAAATAAGAACATATTACTGATAATACTGAACTGTGCGCGTCTTGTAATCATAAATTGCTTGACAACGATGTACACTTACTACACAGATACGTGGCATGGAAGTGGCATACATAATCTGAATTAATGATGTTATTATTTTCTTATTCTTTGTTCACAACAATGTTAATGGTTAAGATAATCAGAGTGCGTGGTGTCTTTAGAATTATAATATCAATGGTGAGATTGATGAAACTTAGAGACAAGATAGAATTATCCTGATGGAGCTCTTCTTTTATGACAATAAGGGACGAGACGAGCAGGACGTTCAGCTTATGGTAATTGATACTCCTTGCCCATTACAATGCAGTGTTTCATGATGCTTGAAAAACCCAATAGTTCTGGTTGGAACTAAAATTGCGCGCGTCTATTTGAGACATAACATGTTAAGTCTCATTTGCCCAGTAATTTCACTAGCTACGTTTTTTCCTTCAGGCCGAAACATAATAGTGCCCTCATATTACTGTTTCACAATGTCTGCTACCCATAATCTAGCCGGAATCTTATGCTAAGGAGCCTCCCACTGGTAAAGAAAGGTATGTGTAAGAATATAACCCTGTAGGTGTTAGTTAGGTATCAAATTAAATAATCTAAGAGGATATGATTAATATTTATAATACGCCAGTGCCGGAAGTTTCTTTTGACACAGGGACGGATGAAAACGTGAGGGAAATATTTAATAGGACTATCTTATTGTAGTCGTTATTAGTAGAGCTGCGTCTGATAATAACACGTTCATCCGTTTGTTGTAGGTTTATAAATGGAGTCAAATTAACTTTATTCAATTCTACCTTCGCACGACACGCCACAAGTTAGGATATCATCCCCACCATCTGGATGTGTGGCGGTTTTCAAGGAGCTTTCTTCCACGTACTACAAAGCTGTGCAATGAACTTCCTTGCGGCGGCGTGTGGTGTTTCCGGGACGATACGACGTACCTTCAAAAAAAAGCGCGTACACCGTCCTTAAAGGCCGGCAACGCTCCTGTGATTCCTCTGGTGTTGCAAGAGATTGTGGGCGGCGGTGATCACTTAAGAACAGGTGACCCGTACGTTCGTTCCTTCTATTCCATAAACAAAAATTCAAATAGGCTTTAACTATGCGCTTTTGAATCGTCATTATAAATATTTAATTTTAATTATTGAACCATATGTTCGGAAAAAGTAGTGCTCGTAATAAGAACACAATAAAGTCAAACATGTCTTGTTTCTACGAAAATAGAACATGCATCACTTAAAACACTAATCAAACAAAAAAAATTTACAGAATTACGGCCTTTGAAATAAACTGACTACACCGTTATGATAATTCTGAAGTTTTTCGAATGTCAAACAGTCTTGCAAATAAACGCGGGAAACGTTACACGTCCGAATAAACCAATCATAAGCAAAATGTCTATTCGTAAACATTTAGCATATTCTTGGTTTATTCTCAGATATAACTTTATACCAAGTTTTATCTAAATTTAAAGAGATATTCAGAAATAGCTAAAAAAGTTTTCTTCTATTCACATCCAATAGCTAATTTATATTGTATGTATACATTATTGCATAAGAAAGACGAAGTAAGAAATGATTAACAAGAGTGAGAAAAATATTTTACTTTCATACAACTTCTTGTACCTAATTAATTTTTGGTGTCCCGTGACGCTTATTTGTAACGTCTTAATAGAGATTCGATATTGCTCAATTTTGATTCTGTCTGTTGGTGGGCCGCGTCAGACTCAATGGGTCTAAAAAATTGTTTGAAATTACTTTCTCCAACAAAAAACATTTGATCTTTATTGTTGTACATTTTACTTTTTAATTACATTTTAGAATGCTGATATGTATGTTTCCATACAGTTATATTATTCATTATGTAATGCAGTGTTATAATTGAGAAGTTCCCTTTCAATTATTTGATTAATATGAAATCTGGGGATAAGAATAAATCGAGACAAAATTGCGCAATAGGTGTGACTTTCACATGTGGATTTTTGTACGGCCTTGCAAATAAACTTGGTATAAAGTTATGCCTCAGAATAAACCAAGAATATGCAAAATGTTTACAAATAGACATTTATTTGGACTTTTCACGTTTCCTGCGTTCATTTGTAAGGCTGCTTGACATTCGGAAAACTTCAGAATTATCATTGTAATGACAGTGTTGTCAGCAATATGGTCAACATTATGACGTCTATAGTCGACATATATTATTGGTTTATTCTTAGGTATAACTTTATACCAAGAATGGTATAATATTATAATTCGCCTGGTATTATCTTCCCTTTCTTCTTCATATTAAGTTTATTTGAAAGGCCTGTAGGGTTTTGAACTTAGCTAAAATTAAGATCAATAAAATAACAACATAAATTTTCTCTTCGTAATTTTAAGTCATATATATATCTCACTTCTGAATTTTGAATTTTAAAATCTTACGCCACTCGGGATATGCCCCAGCGCTTAGCCGATCGTACAAACGAGTCCAATTAAAGAATTCAACAAACATACCAATATTTACAATTCGGAATTTCAAGTTGGCTAAGTGGTCAAAGCGCTGGAGCGTATCCAGAAAGGTACCGCCACCTTTCTGGAGACGCTATCCCGCATCATCTTAAAATTTTGGTACGTAAATTAAGTTTGTAGTTTTTTGTATAGTTTGGTTCATCAACAGTGTAGTATATTTGCATAGCTTGTTTATTTATTTGGAAATAAACACAGAAACATCCCTATAGACGAAATAGATAACATGAGAAAGAGATCAACCAGGAAAGAAATAAAAATTGTAGTAATTACACAAAATCTAACATAATCACATTCCTACCATAAATTTACAACTTAGCCTAAGAAATATTGCAAGGACAAATTTAATGGTGACTTTCAACTTATCATGCAAATG
Organism: Leptidea sinapis; assembly: GCF_905404315.1. Lineage (NCBI taxonomy): Eukaryota > Metazoa > Arthropoda > Insecta > Lepidoptera > Pieridae > Leptidea > Leptidea sinapis. Next base: position 11,896,920 of record NC_066272.1, read on the forward strand.
ATTGAGATATGTTTTATTAAATAGTGTTCACCTTTCCAAGCAAAATTTTAAGATGCGCAGGAATTTCTTTTGTGTCATAGATGTAGACATCTGACATTCATATAGCAAATACAACAGATCCAAACGGATCCAAAACGGAGTGAGATATTTCAGATGTTAATTGCATAAACCTCCGCCGGTCGAGTTTATTTTAATCTATACTATTAATATTATAAAGCTGCAGTGTTTGTTTGTTTGTTTGAACGCGCTAATCTCTGGTACTACTGGTCCGATTTGAATGATTCTTTCAGTGTTGGGTAGTCCATTTATCGAGGAAGGCTTTAGGCTATGTTGTTTTTTTTTCAAAATTAGGGATCCGTAATAAAATTGCTATTTTATAACACAAGGTGTAAAATCGAAAACCTATTTTTGCGTGCGCTGCAAAAACTATTGACAATAGAACAAAATGATGTACAGGCTATAATATAGGCAATATTTTATTACTTATAAAACTATCGCGTGAATTATATTTTATATGGCAAAACAACGTTTGCCGGGTCAGCTAGTATTAAATATTGCGACCGATAAATGCAATCTCTACTTTGCGATCCTTAAATTAAGTAAAAGAAATTTAAGTGATTGTTATTCCATGAGTAATATAATTAAACCACCCTTAATGATTGACATTTTTTCTGTAATACAAACAAACGTATCTAATATTTAAAAAAATGCAAAAATGAACACTTAAATAAATAATCTATGTTTAAAAATAAATTCCTCTGGCCAGGCAGTCAACAACTCCTGAGGATGCCTAGTACTATATATACCATATCTCCCGGTGGATAGTCGATAGTTCAGCGTGTATTCTGCATTTAAACTATCTATATAATACCATTTTATTATTTTAGTCTATTATTATATTTTTTTAATGACATTAAGCCCTGCCCACTACAATGCAGGGCCGCTCAGAATTCTTGAAATACCCAAAAATTCTGAGTAGCACTACAATTGCGCTCGTCACCTTGAGACATAAAATGTTAAGTCTCATTTGCCCAGTAATTTCACTAGCTACGACGTCCTGTGCAAAGGAGTCTCCCACTGCTTAATTATCTTAGTCGCCTCGTTCGACACTATTCGGGAGGGAGGGAGATCCCCATTTTTTATGCCCCGGGGATGCACAGGGCATAAATAATGTTGCTAATTAATAGAATTATTATTGAGAATATATTCTACAATAAATGCAAAGTAATTTATAATTATGCAACTTCTTACAGTAACGTTAACGGAAATTAAATGCTTAAGAGTGTTGTAAGTTCAATTAAAAGGAACTTCTCACCTTATTCGTGGGAATATTTCATTGTATGTAGACCCACAGATACAGTAAATACGGTAAACTTGTACATATTGAGATAACACACTGTGAGAACCTAAAAACCCTGTGAAAAAGAATTATTAATACAATTATTAAATTATTACAAACTTATAAAGATATTTTGATAGCAACTTATATTAATATAACATACAGTGCAACTTTTTGCTATAAGTCTTTCTTAGTCTTATTCCAAGAATACTTAGGGAATAAAAAAAAATGCAGATAATAATAATGATTTTATAATAATAGTAACAACTTTATTGGCAATATAATTACACTGCTAATCATAAGTCGTAAGTTATAATATAACTTTAACATTCACTTTTGTATCTTTAACAATTAAAAATATACTTCAACCTAAGTTAAAAAATAATAATGAAAAATAAATGATAAATAAAACAGACATAGTAAAATTATAAAAAAACATAACATTGAGGAGCAGTGCAATCACTTTATTGCTGCCAATCGGAGGCCCACTCAGTATACGGCTATTTTCTAGGCTAATGTAGTCTAGAAAATCGAAAATCGAGTTAAGTCTTTCTTTCTGGCGATGTATATACTTTAACAACAAGATCACAGAAAATGACCAAAACAAATATATTACCAAATTCGAATGAATTGTTAAATAAAATTGCAAATGTTTGCTTGGACAGCAAGTTTTCAAGGGGACTGCGGTTGACAGGAGTTGCGTTTTAATCCATAAAAAAAGTATTTTGATCAAATGTGTTAGACTCTTTAATCAAATGTGGAACAATCGCTTTAATAAAAAAAATACTAAGTGTCAGTAGGCTAGTAATTACAATAGCTGCAGCACCATTCAAGCCAAAATGCAAATTTTGTTGGTGGGGCACAGAAAGTGGGCAAAAAAAGGCACAGTTGTGTGTCACCTATCTACCTGGCATCCCGAGCTATGAAACCTCCCACTGGTAAATTCTAATTTCCTGACTTCTTCCCCCCAATAAGTACTTACACGTCGAAAACTCCGTTACTATTTTCACAATCTGGAAGTGTCTCTCACATAGTAAACTGTATTCTGCAAATAACTTAAAGACCGGTAATTTCAACGAAGGCGTTGACTTACCGCCAGATAAACATAATTTATCTCGTCATTTATCGTAATAGTTATGTTCTAGACGTAACATTGACAAAACTTGATACTTTCCAGTTTACTTACATAGAAATTTATAAAGAGTACATAACAGGTGTTCATGAGATATAATCGAATGTTCCGCTAGAAAAGATCAAGAATAGCCACCTTATTACGTGAGTCGGCTGCCAATAAGTAAAGATTGCCATCTCTCGTATAGATCCGATTCACGACAGAAACTAATACCGCTATGGAATATTCATATAAATCCAGATCCAACATTACCGTTACTATGAATTCAATCCCTTGAATTTCCGTCTCGGTAATGAGAAACGTAATTGCAACAGCATGCTAGATTATCTAATACCAGTAACCAATAGACGGCCAGTATCAAATGAAGTGCGGTGCCGATTTGAAATAAATCGAATTAGAGATGAAAAGGAGCATCGCTATCGGTTACACGTACACATAATTTCGTTATGTTTACAATACAATCTAGCTGAATCATGACAACGGTTGCATTTAGGTGCAAAAAGTTACAAAGCGATCGCTGGAGTCGGCCGCGGCCGGTGGCCACAGACTCGCTCGTGCGTGCCTCGTAACGGTGTTGCTACAACACCAAATTGAAAAGATGTTTTTGCGGTGCGGGCGCCGCGAACTCCGTATAGTCTTCGTCCAGTTCAATTCCGGATGAAAGAATTGATATAATATACTATTTGATGACGACAATTGTATGCATTGATTAACTTACAGTGAGACGGATATGGAAATTCTTTCTTAAATTAACTATTGCGTACTTACTATAAATTGCTAGAATTAACTGTTTTAACGCTGTTATAGTTTCAAACATTTTATGCGCTCTTTTGTCAATTCTATTTGCACTATTTCGTTATAATATCTGTAGTAATATCAGTATCTTATTGTCAATGGGAACTATTGTTATTGAATCGATTGTAGTCAGTCATTTAGACGTTGTTTAGTTTTTTCTCACTTTAAAAATATTAGTTGAATTAAAAGTGAGAACAGTTACTTTTCTATTAAGCATTATTGAATCATAAAGAGCTTAATGAGTGTAAGTAAACATACTTACCTACTTAAAGAATGATACAGCCTTGCGTGGCCTTGCCAATGAAACCTGCGGGGGTCAGTGGCCTGTTCGAGTCTCTTGGTTATATTACTTATTAGCGCTAATGTGATCCTAACTATCTTGAAGACGTTAAGTAAATCTATTTCTTGTATATCAATAAAGCTTTCGTCTTTATAAGAAAACGTATATACAAGATAATCAATCAGAAAATGTACATTGAAAAGTTCAAAAGTCTTAGAAAGACATTAGTTTTTTTAAATGCTTTTAGCATTTCGTTTTTGCAGTTTGCATTCGAGTTATTTAATATGAAATAAAATACATGTGTTAAAAAATTTATTGTTTTACCAGTAGGACGTACAAGGAAGCGATAATGTGCAAACATTATTGTGTTTTGGCTTGTAGCGCGCCGTATCAAGTGAAATTACTGGCCTAATGATACTTGCTAGATATAGATAGCTACGGCAAAACCATGAGACAAGATTAAGGACTATTGTACCAATTTATCAGATCGACACAACAACGTTTTTAAAAAAAGATCATTGCTAACAGCTGCACAAAATAAAGCACATTTTTAAGCTTGTTTCTTTTTCTCTTGAAGGAAATAGTTTGAAACGAATTTATCAAATTCAAATACTTTTATTCAAAAAGGATATGAAATCACTTATTGAACGTCAAAATTCCTACCCATTCAGAAATGAATGCCTCAGAACTGAGAAGAACTTTCCTTAATTTTGTTTTATTTTTCTGGGATCTTGTTGTAAAGGCATATACATGGCCCCAGAAAGACTTACTAGCTCAACTTAATCGAGTAGTAGGCATAATCACAACAAGCAATCTAAGCTTGATTCATTTGAGGTCACAACGGTAGATGTTTTCAACTTGTTTGCAAACGTACAAGCACTGAGTTCTAATCTCCATCAACGTATTCTGTAGTTAGTTAGCATGCCTTAGATAATCTCGATATCTCACAGTCAATGATATTTATTGGATGAAGAAATTTATGTTGATGATATGGTAACTAGATTTCTTGTAATATATCTTGGCAGCTTTGCGTAGTAGCAAATTTGATTCTTCCTTATCACTTGTTATCAATGTTAATTCCTTTTGAATTGTTCTTTACGCCAGTTAAGTCACTTCGGAAATTAATGGCACCCAAAGGGAGAAGAAATTGCGTAACACACTCTCCTCTCTATTTTTGCTCTATTATTAAAACTGTCATTTATACTATGCAATGCTGTATTTGTAGGGCGTTCAATAACTATTATAATGGTAACTTTTATTAAATCTAAATATATCTTTTTATATTTCGGTATAGTCCCCATTAAGCATAATACTCTTCGAATATCTTTCTTCTAAATTATTTTCTTATGAACTCTTCATCCTCACATATAAATTCCTGTACATCAGCAACTACAGCTCCAATATCTTCGAATCTCGGTCCTTTCAAATAATCCCTCAATCTTGCAAAATGTTAAAATAAAAAAAAACATTTCACATTCAAAATGCGTCATTTCCCTGACCTAGATGAAGAAAGTGATTTTGATTTGATTATTCATTTTATTAACTTGTGCTAAGATGGCAACGAAATTTCACATTAATTAGATAATTTGGTATATATTTCATCAAATAATGAGAAAAAATCATAGTGAAGCATGGTCTCTTAAAACCTAGCTAAAGCGACTAATTATAAATGTGAATGTAAGTTTGTTTTTTACGCTTTAACCTCTGAACCGATTTTGATGATGAAAGACAGACTAGAGCTTTGGAAAGCATATAGGCTAATTTTTATCGCCAAAAAAAAGACTTGGGGGGTTGAAATAGTTAATAGGAGATGGAAGAATTGAAATAGGGGATGGTATTTCGTATGGAAGCTCAAACAAAGTCACGTTTCATGCTTATTTATAAATTCGTTTTTAATCATATCTTTGTGATTAAGCAAGGGTAAGGATAGCAACAACATAAAGTAATTTATAAAAATAAGCAATTTATAACTAACCGTAGCAGCTTGTAGATATGAATTATTAGCAAAGTATTCTAAAAAAAAAGGTTAAAGTAAATATTCTACGCGGTCGAAGTCGCGAGTAAAAGCTATTTTATAAAAATGTTCTCAAAAGAAAAAATTGCTTCCAAGATTATGTGGCTACATTGAACTATATTTAACTCAAGTAAACGATATTCAAGTACATTTCCTACCGCAGTAAATCTGCTACCGCCATGCTAAACTGCATTATAAAACATTTTCCAAGCGTGGGAATAATTTATAACAGCAAATGAAGCGTTACAAATACTGGACGCAGTCGTGTCATCGACTCCAGCTTATAATTGTAAATACGGACTTATAGCCTAAACACATGATCGGATTCGGTATGGCCGAAACATCGGACGCGGTCTTTAAGCGGACAAAATATTTTTATTTCTACAAAATCTGGTAATGATAATAATTTTGTGCAGTGATAAATGCGAAATACCAATAAATATGGTCTGCTATCGGTCAATCAGATGGTTCGGTCGCGCTAAATCCGATCATGTGCATATAGCATCACATAGTCGAACACGACAGCTTATTATTGATTTGGTGCAGCCGGACCATCGGACTGTGCTGTGGGCGCTTTATACGAGTTAGTCCGGCGTCGTACTTGGTACGGTTCGGACGGTAATAATAATGATTTTGTGCAGTGGATTATGCGACTTACCATCGAATATGGTCCGCTACCAGACCGCGTCCGATACTTCGGCCGTACCGAATCCGATCATGTGTTTAAGCTATTATGTTATCACTTATAATTTATGACGATGTTAGCTTTGAATACAAACAACATTAACGTATTAATTGTTTTCTTGTTATCGTTAATATTTATAAGGCTTGATGGCCGGATATTCGATCGGAAGCGATTAATCAGGATTGCAGTTTTTATATTTAAATTTTCTTTTGCGAGTGGCGATTCAAATAACTATACTTGTAAATACGTCATACCTACTCACCGAAATAGTAAAAACATTGCAAATTATTCAAAAGCTATGAGACAGGTATAACTTGACCGTACGACATATCTTATACTGAAAGGCAATGACGTTCTATATGACCGGCAAAAGTGTGCTTAAAGACAATGTAAGTACATTTTTCTACTGTCTTGTTTCAACAGTCACTGTCCAAATAGGGTTTAAAGTCAATATACGTAACCTAAATAGATTATTGATATATGTTTTACATTGCTGCTTATTGACCAATAATATTTTAAACAACTAGAGTAAATGCGGCAATGTATACATAAGCAGTCGAGCTTATAATGATTTAAATGTGGCCTATTTCGACGTGCATTGTATGAATAGAACGTCATTGCTGAAAGGATTTAAAATCTGAGAGCGATAATTTGCAAACAAGTTATAAGGGAGAGATAAAAACACAATAGTAATGGCCGCTAAGTTAAACAACACGAAAATTACAACAGATCTCTAAAATTTTTTAGTACTTACATCATTGTGAGATTTATATCATTATGTGACAGGTGACATTGGGGGTCTATATAGACACCTACATCGTTTTTGTTACGTTTACGATCCAAATTATATTGTCATTGATACGGGCAGATGTCCCATAAAAATGTTGTGTGCTTATTAAGACCATATTACAGAAGTGTGAACCTCGTCTTGTAGGGGTTCAAAATATGTTAAATTAATTGTGTAAAAAATTACTGTGATTAATTACACCCCGACTAGTCGCGCTCCCTTATAGCCTAAACACATGGTCGGATTTGGTACGGACCATCAGACGGGCCGGGTAGGACGGTAAAAATTATAATTTTGTGCCATAGACAATGCGACATACTTACGAATATGGTTTGCTACCAGACCACGTCCGATGGTTCGACAGTACTAAATTCGATCATGTGTTTAGGTTATTAGTCAACGCGAGTCAAAGAGAAATAGTAGTAATGACAGTATGGCGATTGGCGACGAAGTATAATCCGGCTAAGTTTGAAAGCGAACAGATGTTTAAAACGTAGTGGACTTCGGCTATCTCCGTTTTTTACAAGATTATAGCCGTCATCTGTCAATCTATCAATGACTGCACGTTTAATACAATCGAGTGAATCGTTTTTTTCTTAGAGAGTTTCGCTAGGCTGCATTCAACATCCACAAAATATAATTCCATTATTATCTATTAACTAGTGATGCGCACTTTGAAAAGATAAAATAACTGCAATAATTACGTATAGCTAATTGGATGGTGTATGTAGAAGTATAAAAGTGTTTTCTTGAGTCGATATATTTAAATACAATATTATAGTATATGTAATAGAATGTTTATTATTTTAATAGACTGTATATTTAATTGCGATATACAAGCTATATAGTAAATTCTACCAATCCCGTAATTAATTAGGTAGTTAGAGTTTGCAAATCAAAATGAATTATTTTCTACAGTGGTGTGGAATTATTGTTGAAAAAGATTTTATTAACTGTATTGTTTTTTCATATTTTTGGTTTTCGCCGATCCAATTTACAACGAAAAGTATTGGATATATCGCAGGCTCTTAACAGTATAGGTACCAGTGGGAGACTCCTTTGCACAGGATGCCGGCTAGATTATGGGTACCACAACGGCTTCTATTTCTGCCGTGAAGCAGTAATGTGTAAGCATTATTGTGTTTCGGTCTGAGGGGCGCCGTAGCTTGTGAAATTACTGGGCAAATGAGACTTAACATCTTATGCCTCAAGGTGACTAACAAGGTTATTGTAGTGCCGTTCAAAATTTTTGGGTTTTTCAAAAGAATTCTGAACAGCACTGAATTGTAATGGGCCGAGCGTATCAATTACCATTAGCTGAACGTCATGCTCGTCTCGTCCTTTATTTTCATAAAAAAAGGATTTCTGAAAAGCTCAAGCAAAAATTTATATGAAAAAAAAATAAACAATTTTTTTACAGTGTCGCTTAAAAGACAAACTACAAACCGATTCAAAGTATCAAGCCTAAAGAATATGAAAGCCTTAACAATTTTTAACCTGATTCCTGCCGCCGAATTCCACCTTCGCACGACACGCCACAAGTTAGGATATCATCCCCACTATCTCGATGTATGGCGGTCCTCCACAGTGCGGTTTTCAAGGAGCTTTCTTCCTCGTACTGCAAACGTGTTTCCGGTACGATACGACATTGGTACCTTCAATAAAAGCGCGTACACCTTCCTTAAAGGCCGGCAACGCTCTTGTGATTCCTCTGGTGTTGCAAGAGAATGTGGGCGGCGGTGATCACTTAACACCAGGTGACCCATACGCTCGTTTGTCCTCCTATTCCATAAAAAAAAATATGAAAACACTAGGTTCTCTATGTTTACCCAGCCATAACTATTGGCTAAGTTAATACTATGAGTTATGAGTCGGAGATTCTATATTAGCGCCCTTATTATAGTAACAGTTGGGATAGTCGCCGTTCCGTAACAATGTTGGATAAACAATGATACTACTCAGTTACGTTTACGGAAGTCGTGTGATGTACAGTTATATCTAAGAACTGACTTCTACAATGTATACAAAATAGGTTTATTACGATTGCAACAATATAAACTATACCACCACCTTGTGGTATGGAACTTCGCTATCGGGCTTTTTAAGTTAATATTTTTGTAATGCAATTTTATCTATCCATTCTAACTTTCTAACTTATCAAACAATAAAAAATACGGGTTGCACTCATAAGCGAACACTTGAACATTAACATTGTTCAAAATGAATATTTTGAAATGTTTAGGGAATAATTTCACACGAATTGCTTTATTTATCAGTATTAAAATACTAGCATTTATGTGGTTCAAAACAATATTCATTTATTGCGCTATCGTACATAAAAATGAGAATTTATATTACATAAAAAATTTAACACTTCAGAACTATTACATTTATTTTACATTAAGAAGTTTATCTCTCAGAAAAATCAACTTTCATCCATACTTTCGACGATAATTTGATCAGGTCACGTGTCCTGACGCGAGTTTAACATTTTATACCCTTCCCAAGAAAAGTGCCCAACGCCGCTAAAGAAGTTTTCACTTCAAAAACATTAGTATCCAAGTTTTATCACGATCTTCAGGTTACTAGGTATAAATATTTTTATCACTTTTAACTGCTAATAATACCGAACGCCCGTGACAATGTCGTTTGAAAAAACGATGTTGAGCTCTCTCGAATCTAAGTAAATACACAAATAAAATTTGAAAACAAAATTTTAAGAACGATGCGGGACTCGAACCCACGAACTGTCCCGTTCCGTGCGAGCACTCGAGCCTAAACTCTAATGAAATTAAATTAAAATTTTGTTTTCAAATTTTATTTGTGTATTAATCAAAGGCCTGCAACGCTCTTGTGATTCCTCTGGTGTTGCAAGAGAATGTGGGCGGCGGTGATCACTGAACACCAGGTGACCCGTACGCTCGTTTGTCTTCCTATTCCATAAAAAAAAATCCAAGATTTGAGGGTTAAGTATCACTTTAAAAACACAACAAAATATGTAAGTAAATATCCGTCTACAAGTGTTCAAAACTGTTACAGATTTAAAAGTTAAATTTTCTAAAATATAAATTATTACCAAAATCAATTACAACCCGTAATCCATACTATTAAGGATAATATTTCCATAATCTTCTATACATCATACTTTGAAAATAACGTATGCCTTACTTTAACACTTCGGAGGCTAATTTTCCAAATATTTAAGTTTAATTACGTAATTTTAGGAAATATTGTTGCTAGTAGCCCCAACGGTTAATGCTGGGTTCATCTACAGGACTTGCATAGATTACTGATCAATTTTCTGGAAAGTTAAACCTTATTTAAACCTATTTCAGTCACATGTAGGTATATAATCTGAGCATATCTAGTAATACTAGCCGCCTCTCATTCCGCGATAGCTGTTATAAAATCGCAATCATCATGCATCCGCAATTAGCCTACACTACAGCGAATGTAGGATGGTCGTATCTATAACTGCGTGTGAAAATAGTTTTCTAGATGCGAGCTTTGCACGTCCCACTAATAACCAGGCACGTTGCTCTTAGATATTGCCGATATCACAATCTTATATCGACTTAGAAGATACACGGCCTTACAAATTCAAATATTTTTATTCAAAATTGGATTCAAAATCACTTATTGAACGTCAAAAACTACCACCCATTCAAAAGAGACTGCCTCAGACCTGAGAAGAATGGTCGCAAGAAACTCAGTATCAAATATACTTGGCATAAAGTTACAGCTGTGAATAAACCAAGCATATGTAAAATTTTGACGATATCGCTGACAACACCGTCATTACAATGATAATTCTGAAGTTTTCCGAATGTCAAGCCGCCTTGCAAATAAACGCGGGAAATGTTATACGTCCAAATAAACCAACCGTAAGCAAAATGTCTATTTGTAAACATTTTGCATATTCTTGGTTTATTCTCAGATATAACTTTATGTCAATTTTATTTATAAGGCCGACAGTAGATTATTAATAGATTCCACTTGCCATATACAGAGATTTTTCTTATAATAAGCTTGTTAAAAATAATTTCCATTACATCGCAGAGCCAGCTGCTAATCCAAGCGGAGAGCTGCCAGTGACAATTGAGCATCAACAGGATCCTAACACGCCCAGCAACTTGACCAGGAACGATGCTAATTGTGACAAAACCGGGACTTGCTACGACGGTAAGTACTTCACTAATTACGACCATATTTGCTTTGTATGGGACATGTTTTTGTAATGGTGTATTCAATTAAAGAAGTATATTAAAGCTTCTTTGACATAGAAGGCTTAACATATTATAGAAGATAATAATACCACGTAAAATTGTATTTATTTATTTATGAAAGCCCATTACAATATAAAACTTTTACTTATTTATTTACAATATTTTATATTCTTCTTCCTATTCTTCTTAATTATTCCGTCAATTCTATCTTCTTCTTCCATTCGTCTCTCCATCTAGTACCCGGTCTCCCTCTTCTTCTTTTGGCATTTATTGGGTACTAGTTTGTTGCTATACTGCTCCATCTTTCGTTACTGGCCCTTGATATGTGGCCTGCCCAATTCCATTTTGTAGTTTTTGAGATTCTAATTATATCTTTTAGCTTAATTTTTTCTGTATTTCATTCTAATACTTAATAAGTTTCTTTTCATATTTCTTGGCGTCAGTTTTAGTCTCTTCGCTTGGTGTTTATTGTTATTGGTTCACCGAGGTATGTCTATTTATTTACTTCTTCTAATTAATAATAATCTATCCTTAAATTCATGTGTTCTTCCACGTTTTTCATTACTTTGGTTTTTTCCATGTTCATTATCACTCCTGCTTTCCTGCTTTCTTCTTTTAGATCTTCTAACATTGTCTGTAAGTCTTCAGGTGTTTTGTAAGAAATGCATATATTAATAAGTGAAAACTTTGTATCCCTTTTTTAAAACATTGTATAAACAAATTAACGTCAAATGAAACACAGCTCAAAGTTTATATGGTGAAGAAGTGCATTAAGCTATTTTTATTAATTATTAAAATATAGATAACAAACATTATTGCTTGATTGACACACACGGATAAGTCTTTGACAAATAAACCCTAATTAAGTTAATACTTAAATGAATTATGTTCAATTTTCGAACTCGGAGGACCACTAGTTATAAGTAGGGTTAGAAATTTTAATGATTAGATTAAAAAGATGAGCTGGGAGTTTCTTATCAGTTCTTCTCCCCATGTCAAAACCCCTTTACGAACTGATGTAGCTTCATGACATGTTATTACAATATGTTATTGTCAATCCTATGGTAAATAAATATATCTCTATTCTATTATATAATTTTAGTGTCCGTGCACTGCAAAGATACAAGAATCGCCGTTCAGGTTCATACGAATAAGCCCTTCAATGGAAGAATATACGCCCTGGGTCGGTCAGAAACGTGTAACATAGATGTGGTGAACAGTGACCTGTTTAGACTGGACCTCACAATGGCCGGACAAGACTGTAATACACAGAGTGTCGTAAGTATACTATAATAAGAGATGCTGCTTAAAATCTCTTCAATAATTTACGAACTAAAACTATGCCATCAAAAACATTGTAAAAAAAAACAAGTGTTGCAACTCTTCTCTTCGTTCTTTTACCGTAAAATGTTGTGAGATTCATGTAGTAGGTGAATTTATTCAGTCCCTACTTAACGGTCTTTCTGTCTTAAAAATTACTTAGTTAGGTCACTGGGTAAATCTTGGCTGTTTTAAATAAACAGATTAACTTGGCCATCGCATGAAAACATAGTGTTTTTTTAAAGGAAATGTACCGCACAAAATATATATATAATGTTAAAGGTCCAAAATGACTCGTACTGCTTCGTGAAAGGGATGGTTGCTTTTGTACAAGAAAAATTATACAATACTAAGTTTTTTTATGACAATACCAGCAATACGTTCAGCTGATGGTAAGTGATACGCCGTGTACATTACAATCCAATGCAGCTCACGATTGTTGATTGAACCCAAAATTATGTGCGGCATCACAATTGCGCTCGTCACTTTGAGACATAACAATGTTAAGTCTCATTAGTTGTGGTACCTACCTCGCTGGCATCCTGTGCAAATAGACCCCTAATGGTATATTATATGTATTGCCCTTAAATAATTTATATAGCAAAATACAACCGATAAAAACAGGCCAGGTTTATTACTTTAGTGTGCGTGACAAGCTACGTCTTACATTTGTATGTCACTATATGTTAGTGTGCGAGCATTGCTCAAAATAGTGGTAGTTAACCTAAATTTTTTAGACGATTTCATAGCTGTAACAGTCTATCTAGGAGTTTAAAATATAATCTAAGGTATTGCCTTCAAATAAACAATTATTTCTTTACGAGTAACGACTAATATTTATTTCGCTTTATAATTTTTGCTACTTTGATGTCTGTCGTTTAATGGTGATAAGTAAGACGTTGTGATACTTTCATGTTAATTTGTTTTATTGCATTTCTCACCGTTTTTTATTCGATTTCAGACTGGAGTCTACTCAAACACAGTAGTTCTTCAGCACCACAGCGTGGTTATGACAAAGGCGGATAAGATTTACAAAGTGAAGTGCACTTACGATATGAGTTCAAAGAACATTACATTTGGAATGGTGCCAATCAGGTTTGTATTACATTCTCAGCTACTCTGCACCTATTTTATAAAATCTAGTTTTAAGGGTCTAGTTGACGGCTCAACTTCGTTGTTGGGCGCGGCTAAAATGTATGCTATCTCATCCAACATCAAGTACGAAAGTGATACATGCTGTAAAGCTGTAAGAAGCTAGTGTGCTCAGGCACATACACTAACACAATCCGGTATAATGAATTTTATTCATTATTTTTATTACTTTTTTATTTCAATACAAAGCTAGATAATAATGAGTCAAATAATCAATTTCGTCGATTCGTCAATCAAAGTAGTAACCGCCATACAACGTTTGTATGAAAGAATGATCGACTAGCGGAACCTTAACGACATCTCCGGAAGACGTTATGTCAGCATCTAATAATTTCCGATATATACTCCTCTCAATATACACTCCTTTAATAAGGGTATGATATAGCCATGCTCAGGTAAATTATTTCGTGTCTGAACATAATATGCAAGCACTTAAATAGGCTTATATAGTGATAAACCGTTGAATGCTTTTTAATTTGTGCCTAATGGAGGCAAATGGCCTCTTTGCGCATGCTGCCTTCATAAACCTTCTGTGAATTCGTAGAATGGATAATTTAAATGGAATATACACTCGATGACGAGAGTAAAATTCTATTAACCCAATATTTCTGTTAACTCTGCAGACTGCGTTATAAATGAAACATTTTAAATTCATGGGCAATCGCGGGCAGCATACAAAACACTTTTACTGCTTTCTATTGGATTTAAATAATGGAGTTAGTCTTTAGTGCCGTTATAAATATACATGACCACGGCGCCTATTTAATAATCATGGTCCTTATCACAGACTTACAATATACTAGCGTGTAGAACATAGGTTCTCAACGTGGGCGATAACGCCCCTTTGTGGGCGTTTGAGACTTTTGGGGGGCAGTAAAAGACACAGAGAAAATTAGGGGGCATTGAGATGGCGCAGACGGGGCATGGGTAGATTAAAAAATATAGTCTAAAAAGGCAAAAAAATACACGAAAATACTCTAGAAAAAACATATTCACAAAGTGGGCGGTGAGCAAAATAAGGTTGAGAAACTATGGTGTAGACTAACGGAGCCGGAACGGAAACCTTGTGTTTTCTTTAGTGTTAATTCCGCCAATATTTGTCTTTAAACAATTCGTCACGTGTTTCGCCTCTACACGAGGCATCCTCAGGACGTGTAGTCTCGTGCCAGATTTTGGAACTTGCTACTAAAGAAAACTCAAATCATTTGGATAATTATGGATTTCCAAAAAGTAACGCCTACTTCAATAAAAGAAGCATGAAACAGCAAGATAGAAAAGAAAAGCGAATCTATTGTTGTCTACTGTAACCGATTTTGATTGACAAGTCGTAAGCAGTCAGCCACGATTGGCATTAGCTCCTTAGTATTCTAACGCACAAATTAACAAATTCAAATTGGCCATGCATTTTCGGGCTGTCCGATCGTCTTTACTCTAGTATATTCTAAGTCAAGGTCCTCATTGTTTCGCGTAATATAGAAGTGGCTTAATTTTTGTATGTAAGTGCCTTAAGTTTAATTCCCACTCGTCCGTAGTTACTATGAGTTACATGAGCACTTTTCGTATTTAATTATCTTCTCAATCGTTCACTCTTGTCAGAGTGGTCGTGGTTGCCAAGATGACACAACATTAGTCGCCGTTGGTCTCCACAGTTATGGGTCGCACTGCCTCTCTCGCGATGCTCCTCCACTTTTGACGGTTTGCTGCATTGCGGGAGCATTCCATCCCAGGTGTCTCGGTCACTGTTTTGATAAGGTCCGTCCATTGCGTGAGTGAGCTTCCTCTCGCTCTTTTCCCCTCCACCTTGCCCTTGCAATCAACCGCTCAATCGATCCTTAATTTCTGGAGATGTGACCAAAGAACTTCAGAATTCGTAGCTACACAGTCGACGATAGCCTTTCTTTTATCTTCAGTTCTTTTAAGATGGAATTGTTGGTTCGGAAAGACGATCTTCAGGAGTCGTCTCCTTTAATTTTACTTAATTTAATTATAGGTACTTAGTAATATCTCTTATATATTGTTATGATAGCATTGTCGAACGAAGACTTTCTCCAGTTTTTTTAACAATAGACTTAATTAAAGTTAATGTTTATTTTATCCAATTTATTTTGTGTAATTTACTTTGTATCGGCATTACTTTCAATATTATAAAGCTGAACAGTTTCGTTTGAACGCACTACGCACAACTTTGATTGATCTGCTATTCGCAATTGAATAATTATATTTGTATTTGATAGTCAGATTTATAACAAATACTATCTATACTTTCTATACTAATATATAAAGCTGCAGTGTTTGTTTGTTTGTTTGTTTGTTTGTTTGAACGCGCTAATCTCTGGTACTACTGGTCCGATTTGAATGATTCTTTCAGTGTTGGGTAGTCCATTTATTGACGAAGGCTATAGGCTGTTTTTTTTTTAATTAGGGATCCGTAATAAAATTGCTATTTTGTAACACAAGGTGAAAAATCGAAAACCTATTTTTGCGTGCGCTGCAAAAACTATTGACAATAGAACAAAATGATGTACAGGCACATATGATATGCCTATAAGATGTACATATTTTATTACTTATAAAACTATCGCGTGAATTATACTTTATATGGCAAAACAACGTTTGCCGGGTCAGCTAGTAAATAATAAATAGTATTAAACAACTAGTTATTCGCCCATGTCTCGCTTCTACTATAAGAACAACATTTAAGCCTATTTTGAGTGTAATTAATATCCACCCAATAAAGAAACGTTTAGGAAAAGAAATTGAAACCTTGGATTAAATTATTATAGTTTTCCGAAGGATATCCTACTTTATTGAAAACAAAATAAGGCCCATGTTACATCAAATCATTTCTTTATTTTGGCTCTAAATAATATCTCAGTTTATATGGTACCTACGTGAATAAATTCGGAACTATCTTGTCCAACTTTTAGAGACCCGGAGATGATATCCATCACGGCTGCTCCCGAAGCCCCCCCACCACGTATCCGCATCCTGGACAGCAGACAGCGCGAGGTGGAGACTGTCCGCATTGGAGACCGACTCACCTTCCGCATCGAAATACCAGAAGACAGTGAGTACATTGACCTTTACATGAAGGCGTTAAATACCCCGTGTTGACAATAGGATAGGCCTATATAGGCAGATATCACTACTTACTATCAGGCAGACCAATTGCATCCTACTAATACTATAAATTGTGAAAGTTTGTATGTCTGGATGTATATTTGAACTTCTTTAACGCAAAAACTACTGAATAGATTTTGATGAAACTTTACAATAATATAGCTTACACACCAGAATAACAAATAGGCTATAATTTATAAAAGTATAGTGTGAATTATACAAAATATAAAAGAAGTGTGATTGTTACTACTGAATACAACTAGCGCCATCTCTTATCAACTAGCAAGCAAAAGATCAATACAATTTATATATGGCAAAACAACGTTTGCCGGGTCAGCTAGTCTTCTATAATGAAAGATGATTAAACTAGGTTGGCGCAGTTTCTCGTCGTACCGCTTCGCTGCAGCGTAAATTTGAGCGAAGCGAGGTAAACAAGTCTGTGTACAAAAACAAAACAAAATTAATGAAACAAGATTTGATCAATCGGCTCAATTTTTAAATAAATATAAATAGCGCGGGCTAATTTAGAATAATTTGTAAATCATGTTTGTTTTTAATTATAATAATTGAATCAAGTCGAAATTCAAATTTCTGTCTGGCAAATGACAATAACCTAGAAAATTTCGAAAGCTTTCTATGAGTTCAAATTTTTTTTAAAACGGGGCAGACATGGCCGAGAAACAATTTAACACAGAAATCAATTGGAGTCACCACGTGGGAGCTCCGCTCAGCTTAGCTGCGCTTCTCTCAATAAGTTTAATTAAACTAAATAACAATGATATTTAAAAGTAATACTATAATATCATTGCTAAATAATATTGCTATATTGCTCTTTATATTTTCAGCTCCGTACGGTATTTTTGCACGCAGCTGTGTTGCGATGGCTAAGGATTCGAAGAGCACTTTCCAGATCATTGATGATGAAGGGTAAGCAACAATACCTACTTAAATAATAATGATTGAAAAAATATTTGAACACAGTAGGTGCCAACATTATAATTCAAATACCTACTGGTTGGTTCTGCACAGGATTACCGTACCAGAAAATACACACTTACATTTAAGGTGCCTCTTTGTATTTAAAAAAAAGTAATTGTTAATAAACTATGAGGTATCCACACAGTAATGTTTTTAATAAAAATCGAAGAAGAAATCTACAGAAACCCAATATATCATCGATAAACCAAACAGTGGGTGTTTTTACGTTTAAGTTTGCTATCACACACAAAAGGTTTTTTAAAAATGTAGGTACATGATATAGTGCATATCTTTATAAATAATAAAGATAAAAATCTTGTACGGCAACATCTCCTGAGGATGCCGCGTGTAGAGGCGAAACACATGTCGAATCGATTAACGACATATTTGGGCAATAGATATTATTATTATTATAAAGGGGTCGAAGTATAAACTATATAATTGGGGGTATAAAGCCTCGCCAAGCGGCAAAATCAGCACCAACCGTTCGACTTAGTTCTGAATGCATTCTCTTAAAAGATAATTTCAAAAATCTGGTCAAGATCACCGGAGTAAGTTGGATGAGGGCAGAGCAGATCGTCGTGGAGTCTTTGGGGGGGGGGTCTTTTTCGAGCAGGGGACGTCTTCCGACTGGAATGGTTGGAAAACATAATTTAATAATCTGTTTATTTTCAGTTGTCCAGTGGATCCCTCAATATTCCCGGCGTTTAATCCGGACGGCAATGCTCTGCAGTCAGTGTACGAAGCGTTCAGGTTCACAGAGTCCTACGGGGTCATCTTCCAGTGCAACGTCAAATATTGTCTGGGGCCATGTGAACCTGTGAGTAAATTATACGAAAACTAGTTTTTCACAATATTAGCCCTTTATTAATAACACTATTTAGTCTCGCTCTTGTGGCGTTTTGAGTGTACTTTAGTAAAACTGAGTTTTAGTAAGTACCTACCTAACATTCCAAAATGTACGACTTACGCAATTCCTCTTATAATTATAGAAGTAATTAATACGTTTTTAAGCTATTAGTAACTAACAGTAAATTCATTGTGTTATTTGTCACTTAGATCGAAACACATCTTGAGACGCTTGTAGGTACTTCAACAGTTTTCTAGACCAGGTGTTGACAAAATAATTTACACTGAATTTATGTTAATAACGCCATCTAGCAAATCATTGAGACACTCGCATTGCAAACTGTGGTTTGAAACTTATAAGTTTGTAATGAATTAGTGCTAGTTTCTAAGAGATGGCATTAATGGTGTAGATATGTACCCAACCTCATCATCAATAATAAAATTATTGCTACAAGAGAATCAACATCAATGTAGGTAAATAAAAATAATTGTATTTTTGCAGGCGGTATGCGAATGGGGCAGAGAATCTATCGAGTCTTGGGGAAGAAAGAGGCGTTCGCTGCCACAGAATGAGACTGAAACCGCTCAAGAAGAAGATATGAACATATCACAGGAAATATTAGTTCTCGACTTCGGCGACGAGAGACAGAGCACAGACTTCCTCCGCTCTGATAAACCTGGGGGCACTGCGTCTGAGACCAACTTTGGTGGGGGTGAGTATACATAAATTTAAAATAATATAAATATTTCCAATACGGCTGATCTCATTTCAATAGCATTTTGACTCGTGGACAGCTCGGTGCGTAGACCTCGCTTCATTGTGTGTCTTCTACCGCATTTATCACGGGGAGTGTTCCGAAGAGCTGTTTCACCTGATTTCTGCCGCCGAATTCCACCTTCGCACGACACGCCACAAGTTAGGATATCATCCCCACCATCTGGATGTGTGGCGGTCCTCCACAGTGCTGTTTTCAAGAAGCTTTCTTTTGTACTACAAAGCTGTGGAATGAGCTTCCTTGTGCGGTGTTTCCTTGACGATACGACATGGGTACTTTCAAAGAAAGCGCGTAAACCTTCCTTAAAGGCCGGCAACGATCCTGTGTTGAAAGAGAATTTGGGCGACGGTGATCACTTATCACCAGTTTGTCCATAAAAAAAGGTCGTTTTATAAGGAGTAACTCCGCTTACATTTTATTATTATTCCGCTCGAACCATATGATCGCATGTAACGCAGACCTGCTCGAGTTGTCGGGGATCCAGTGCTATGTGAACGGCTAGACCACTCGGCGTTCCGTAGAGTTGACACTTCATTGTGTGTCTTCCAGTTCTACCATCCCTACCACCTGGTTGTCTGGCGTTCCTTTACAATGCGGTTTTCAAGGAACTTTTATTGCTACGCTTTCTTGTGCGTTATTTCCAGGATGATACAACATGGGTACCATGTCGTATGCGAAGCATTTTCCTCCAACGCAATTCAAATACATCAATATGCGGGCACGGTCAGCTTTTTGGAGGGTCCACGTTTCAAACTTATTCCTACCTAGCAATAAACTTTTATTGATGCAAATTAATCTTTTTTCCAGAAAAAACTGTCACAATCGTAGAGCCGTGTCCAAGCAAAGGATCTGTTCTACTGCTAGGAGTTGCATGCGCTTTGCTAGTGCTGTTGTACATCGCTACGATCTTTTGTTACTACATGCGCAAATGGATGGCCCCGCCCAAACACTTGTAACAAGATTGCACAATATCTATCTAGCTGGCATCTTGTGATAGACAACTTACATTCCAGCTAATTTGATCCGTCCATGCATTTATTAATAGCTACAGCTATATAGTGTAGAGAATGTAGTGGTGTACCTACTTAATGTTGTGTAACCAAGACGACACCACCGCGTCGTCATGTTGACGACAAACAGTTGCATTTATAAGCATTTATTACTTTAAGATATTCTTAGTTAAAAACTTATTGTATTGAAACAGCATTTTGCATTATTTAGTCAAACTATGAGTGAATTATTCCAAAATTAAATTTCTAAATATACTGTTGTTCTGGTTTAAGTCACAGAGACAGGCGCAGTGTGATGCGGTTGTGCTATTTTCGCAGTACGCTTCATCATAAGTCATTTTGTGATGAGTCTCAGAAAATTTTGTTACTCATGACACCGCTAATCATCAGATGAACCATAGAAAAATAAAAACAGATTTTCAAAAATGGTTTCTTCGTGCTGCATCTATGATACTTAAATTTAATTCAGTTTTTTTGTATTTGATTCCATTAAAAAAATTTGAAAAGGTGATTTCTCTAATCATATTTTGAAGTGTCAGGAAAATTTCTATATAAAAACCGATTGTATTGTTGTTTCCATAAAATTATTTTAAATGTAGGTTTTAAGTAGATGTTAATATTTAAAAATTATTAAAATGTTATTGGAATAATCTCTTCAAATTTTGCTATTCTGTAGAACTAGCGAACAATTTCATGAGATTATTCTGAACGATTACAATACATATTGGATAAATTATTTTATATACTGAACTTATTGTGGAGAGTTTTCATGATAATAATTATTAATAATGCTGATTAATTATTATTAATCAAATTAGTTATGTAAGAACATTTAATGTATACTAATAGATTAGAATCTATACAATGGTACCTTGATATAAATTGTAAATATCCATTTTACTGTCAAATATGTGTCAATTCTAAGATTACTCGAAGCTTTGGAATACTTTATCTTTTTGAACTTTCAGTTGGGTTTTGTCGAAATGATTCAAAAGTATAATTTCCCTTAACCCAACTTGAGATTTCTTCTTATTTATTTACAAAAACTACTTTTTGAAAAGTGACTTATTTATAATAAATAATTTGTACAAATTACAAAATTTTTTTATTTCATCACATGTAATACTCTGTTAACAATATTATATTCTCAAAAAATAAAAAACATATTAAATACCTAATATAACATGGCACTAGAAATCTCAATTTTCTTGTAATTCTAAACCGCTGTAGTTAATAATTTATTATAAATACTATTTAGAATATCTTCCTGAAGATCTACTTCCATATCTTCAGAGCTACAACTGAACACATTTTCAAAGTTCTTTAAAAACATGGGAATAATTTTCTCAGTAGAGCAAACTACGCCAGTCTCTTTAGTGAGGGAGGTGACACCCTTATCTTCTATGCCACAAGGTGTGATGTGGTCAAACCAAGTTAGGTCATTATCGCAGTTGAGGGAGATACCATGTGTTGTCACATACCGAGAGGCATGAATTCCAATCGCAGCTATTTTATTGTCTTCCACCCATACACCTGTATGTGGTGATCTAGATGCCTTCAAACCTGGAAATTGTAATGATAATAATTACAAATATCATATCTGCAGGTATAAAACATAAAAAGTAATTTTTTTTATGACAGACTAAGGGACAAGACTAGTCTTTCAGCTGATGGTAATTGATACACTCTGTCTTCAATAGTACAATGCAGTGCTGCTCAAGATTCTTCAAAAACTAAAAATTCTGAGTGGCACTACAATTGTGCTCTTCACCTTGAGACATAAGACTGTGTTGTTATTGTTGAGAGGATGTAAAAATGCAGATGGACTTGTTTTGAAATGTGGAATTAGATGAACATTCCATAATCTAAAGATGTACTAAAAAGGGACCAAGTAGAGGTGGTCGTTAAATCAATAAACTGTTATTATTAACAGTTTTATATTCGTTAACGAATTAACTGTTTTTCTTCAACGAAAAAACCTGTTGAACATAATAAGCTAATAAATTCAATCAATGTCTTCGCCCGTAACTCCCAATAAATTAAGAAATTGAATGCCTTGCTAAAACAGCTTAATTCAAAACAGTTGACGAATTTGCGAACGAAAATGTTGACTTGATATTATATTGACGAATAAAAACCTAATAAAAACCCAAATAATTAATAAATGCATTAACCGATTTTTCAAAACCCGTTGATGATTTAACAGTTTTTTCAACCTGTCAACATTGACAAAAAATAGTTAAATTAAATTAATTTAAAAACCTTCAATGACACACCTCTTGGACCAAGGGTACTAATAATAAAAAAGCAGTTAAGTATGTACATAATGGTATGGTAATACAATTCCTACCCCCTTCTATTATGATGAAAAACATCCACAACTCGTAATTAAGGAACATCTTTTGTGAAACAGTATAGTATGCCTATAGATCAAATACTAAAAGTTAATTAATTGTACCTACACTCAAATAAAATGCAGTGTGCAAAATTTGATTAATATTGGTTTAGTAGTTTAGTAGTTTGTCACAGACAAACAATGTGACAAGAATTTTTAATAAATTAAGATATTTAACTTGCAGAGGTCTAGCTTAATTTTAAGATTGAGAGGTGAAATAATTTAAATTATTTGAGCTGTGAACGGAAAATATATATAATATCGAAATGGCTTATCTGTATAATATTTGTATGTATGAAATGATTTACAAAGGGTAAGTTTAGATTGTAAGTTATGGAGGCTCAAGGATTCAAAGGGAATGCAACAAATTTGGTTTTGCAATCAAATGCAAAAATATGTTTTCGACTTATCCAGGTTAAACCTAAAGATATTCTACTGCAGTTAACCTTCCCAAATGGGCAGTGCCCCATGGCACTAGATTTTTGTGTGCAGTGTACAGCACCCTACTCCCTCACCAAGTTCAGACCGTTATTTTGTTTATAAGATTGTTTATTTTGCATGGTCTCATAGCTTGCTTCAATGGCTTTCAGGTACATTCACTCAAATCATTCTGATTATAGGCAATCTATTAATACACATAAAATAATACACATTGACAGAACACTGGGAGTGCCAACATCGCGCGATCTGAGACACACCACACAATTAGTTTCCCTGAATGGAATGAAATGAAAAGATGAAAAAAAAATATTTTGTAGATATTATATTAAATATGCAAAATATATTGCCAGAAATATGATAGTTATTAAAAATTGATACAAAATTGCAGAAGGACAAACTCTTACCTAATTCTTCACACAAGTTAATGATGGTTTGTTCCAAACTGTTCACATACCACTTTACACTGGTTTTGTAATGCTTTAGATTTATAACAGGGTATGCAACTAACTGTCCAGGACCATGAAATGTAATAAGACCTCCACGGTTGGTTTGTTTAAATTCAGCACCTAAACTTCTAAGCCTTTCTATTTCATCTTTAGGAGTTTCATCTCTAATACCTTAAAAATTATATTAATATTAATAATTTCTAATTAAATCATATCTTTGAATAAAATAATATGATATTCATATCAAATGGTGAACACTCACCAACTGTGTACACTGGTTTATGTTCTACAAGAAGTATTGTATCGAAGTCTGCATTTACTCCTTTCACCATGGAATCTAAGTGTTTCCTTGCAATACAATTCTGAATTTTAAAAGCGGAATCATAACTCATCAATCCTAACCTCCATACTTTTACCATTTTTGTTTAGAATTTGATTGTGAAATAATTAAGTTTATTGAACTTGTTAATTTGAAAATGATAGAAAATCAGCTATTTTTGATATTGCTAGTTACATGTGATGTATTATTATTTTGCGATTATTTTTATCGAATAAATTATACTTTAAAAAAAAACAACAGAATAAAAACAAAAACAAAATGCTTAGCCGTCACATTTTTTATTAATGATAGATGACACATGTCGAAGTCAAACAAACCACAGAGTATATATAATATTTAATTACGAATAGCTTAATATGAATATATCTTCAGAAATATAATAATTTATTTTGCACAGTTTTTATGATGTCATGATTTTAAAAATCATATGGATTAAAACATCTTTTTATATTTTATCATCTTCATCATAAGAATATTCTTTTAGTGCGAGTTCTGCTACTCGCCACAAGATGGGGATTATTCAAAATTTAAATTAATGTTTAATGTTCCTTACCGAAAATAAGTAATCGTACCTTATAAATCTTTGAGTCTTAAATAATATTATAGTCGAAGTTATTCAATATTAAAGTCAATAATATAATTAATAATGCATTTTATTTTATTTTATAGCCTCCCAACATGTTATGATACGTGAATCTAATTTCGACAATTTAATAACAGTAATAAGTAGGTATTCATTTATTTCAGGCATAACCAACCCATAGAAAATACAAATGAAATAAAGTTAGGTACAATTACATAAATACTTATTACAAATTTAAATTAAATTAATTGAATTACTATTTATACAACTTAAATGAAAAAAAAACATTTTCTATTTTTAGCAATATGGACATGGACAATATCTTTTATTAATATCATTGTTATTAACATTATTAGAGACAGTCATCAGAATTTCGTTTTTATTCAAAAACCTAAATCATTTTCAAATTGTTCAAAAATCGAATCTAACATTTTTAAAATGTACCTATAACATTATTTTTTACAAAACGGGTTACAATAAATTATAGAAATAGAATGATACCAAATAGTGTTGGTACCTAGGCATTACAAAATATGTGCGTTGTGGAAATCTGAATTCTTTATAAACACACCCTATTGGTTTTCTAACTTTATGGGCTTCAGTTGATCAGTTTCCTCGTGTTCACGGTGCGTAGTGTGGCGTATCGTTTGTTATGTAAGCCGGTATGGAATTCGAACAATAATGCTGTTAAATGTTATTTGAAACTTATAAATGCAGCAAAGTTTTCTAAAGTAAATTAAATATTCGAATAGAACATTATAAACGGTATTTACACATGGTGTTATTTAAATGTGATTTTTTTAATAATAATAAATAAATAATTACTTACTTACTATTTATTGCCGCGTGGTGTCGAATTGTTGATTGAAACTCTATGTCCTGTTTAAGCAAAGTGTTGGCAGGATCAGAAATGTGGAATTCGTTGAAACGATGACAGCTGGGGTAATTATTAAGAAATACCTACTTAATATTAATTCATAGAATTTTTCAAAGACTTAACAATAACGCGCTTTTTGATTGATAGTGAATAATGTTAAACGATTTGTAAACCTTTTACTTTATTACAATAATATTTAACTAGTTGACTAAAAACTCATTTATTTTGACTGACTTCAAAAAATGGAAGAGGATATAATTCTTTCTTTCAATTGAAAGGTTTACATACTTCTAGAGGGGTCCCATTAAAAAATTATTCGACCTGATGATGATGAAATCCATGAGAAATTGAGAGAACACATCAAATTTTGTAGCAAAAATGTTCAACAAAACATTTGCGTGCAAAAGTATTATACATTTGGTGGAAACTGCTGAAAATAAATATTTTTTTCATTAAAGACAAGGTATTTAAGCGACTGTTTAACCAAGAAAATAAAATATTTTAAATTTCCTTAATTACCTATTGCCTACAGGAGGTATCATTGTTACTGAATGACCTGATGAAGCCAAAAGGTAGATTTGGGAACTCACTAATCAGAGATTGGGGTTATCCAAATTGTTACAAACGCATCTTTTAACATGCTTTTAAGATATATCCATATAACAGTTTTTGAAGGTGGTTTTCACTCACAAGCCGTAAAACCCAAAGTTTTACTTTAAAAGTACGTATAAAAGGCTTAAATTTAAATGAATTTACTAAAAATTAAATACTTTAGAATTATTTTTAATGTCACTTCTAACACTACCACCACTTCGGAAACAAATGGTGCTCTGAGAGCGAAGAAATGGTGCCAGAAACTCTCCCAGCATTCTTTTCTTGCGCTCTTTTTTATATTTGAAGTGAAACTGTACATTGAATTAAGTAGTAAAATTTACACATTTTTCAGACTTCCAAGTATCGATGGTAATGCAATAACCTAGTCTGTCTTTCTTTACTACTTACTTGTTAAGTATATCTGTTTGTATGTAACGCAATATTTCATTCAGGGTTAATTTTCAGCCACTTCAAAACGTCGCATTAATTTGAATATTTGCATACTTACATGGATCGATGATAATTCAATCATTTAAAGTCTGACACGTCATGTTTCTTACAAGGATAGTATGATTTTTAGCGATTTTTTGAAGTCTCATACCCAATGACGTCTAATGTACATCATTGCTGATTCCCGGTAGTTTTGCCATATCAAGGTGCATGCTCATTCACGTGAATACCAAAAAGTTTTTTTTTGTAGCAAATTTTCATCCTTTTTATTATTATTTTTTTAAATACTTATTGAAAAATATTTTCTACCTTATACTTTGGTTTTCTATTAAAGCTTGTTTTTATAACTTTTATCAATTGTATGGTATATTTGTAAATCGAAACTGTAAAAAAGTATAGTTAAATTATAAATATAAAAACATGTGTGCAATTTACACGTGGTAGAATTTCGGGAAGAGGATAATTGTATGTTTTAGTAATGATCATTGTGATACAAAGTTTGACAACCTATGTTGTTTGCAAGTTGCCTAACAAGTTTTAATAAAATTAATAAATGGCCACCATTCAAATGAAGCTAAATTTTTCTTTTTAAAATTAAAATGGTAGTGTTATGTATTGAATGATGGTAGGGAACCCTTAAAGTGTACGACTGACTCGTACTTGACCGGATCTTTCATAATGCTTTAAAAAATTAATCAATAATGTTTCCCACAATTTTATAGGGGGTGTGCACGTACAAGTCTTTGTTCTATGCACTTATTGTTATCTGAATACCCCGCATCACGAGGTAGCCGGTAGACCACTCAAATACCCTTCAAATTACCTCCAACCTACCCACTTAGATTGCTTACTAAATTTACCCACCTTTTATAATTTATTTAAACGTAAAATAATAGTACACCATAATATAACCTGAGAGTTATAACGCGTTTCTATATTACGCGATTTCATATCTCTATATAACGAGGAGATGTCCCAGATAGTTATTACTGTACTGCGAAATTTATGATGATTTCTACTAGCTTCGCGTACCTTTGCACGTGTTTCAATTGTCTTATTAAAAAATTAAATTATTCTTATTAATATTAAAAAAATTACGTAGTCGTAAGAACTCGTTATAGTAGATAAGTTCTATAACGCGGAATCACTCTACCGCTTTATAAGGACAATAACCTGTATATTGTTTTTCTTAACCGTGGCTCTGTCTATATAGATAACTTAATGCTGTAAGTTTCTTCTTAAGGCGACACTAAATGCCAGCGACCTTGAGCGATATGAGTTGACGGCTGCCGGCCCGCCATCTATGTAACAAAGCCAATAATTTCAAAATTCTTGGGTGGAAAACAGTTTATATGCTTACAATTTTTCTGAGAGAAGAACCAAAAAAATGCGTCACGCCATGCCAAAAAACTTGTTTAACTTCAAAGAAAAGTGGTAGTTCAAAAAGGCTCGGCAGTGTTAACTATAACCAACAGCAAGCATTAGCAACCTACAAATAAGACTTAAGGATATGTGTAACAGAATTAAGTAGTGCTCATAGCTCGAAATGCTATACTTTCACCACAAAACTTGTCTAAAAACACCATGTTTGCGTGTTTTCTGCTTACTCTTCGCCTTAATGTCTGTGCCCTTGGGTTAGATTAGGTTATGACTCATTTAGTACGTAGTGAAATTAGTTTAGGTTATAGATTTATAATTCAATGTGATTCTTGTGATTTTCCTGAATAATTTCATAATTATCCGACCGAGCCAACGGCCTTGAGGTATCTAGCGGAGCTAGGCTCTCTCGCACAAGATCGCCTTTTTTTAAATTCAGAACTAGAGGCATTTTTAATTTATTACAAACAAAATAAAATTTTCCTTACAAAACTATGCCATGTTAAATACTATTAAAACAATTAATAAGTTTTATTGAATTTTATTGTATCTACAATTAATAAATTTTATTGACCCCAACTGTAAAAGTTTTAGGGTATTTCGGTGCTTCTTTTTGCACTGTGTATAAAAAATTGAAATGTAAAGAAAAAATGAATTTTCTTTTCAAATTCTGTGGATATATTTTTTTTGTAAAAATATATGCTTTATATAAACCGTCAAGAAATGGTTTTAAATATGCGCTATTTTGGTGATTTCTTGGGATAGCGGCCGTTTTAGAAGGTCTAAACATAATGCAATCAATTCAAGTTCAGCCGCAAAGGATCGTTTACAATATGGAATGAAGTAATCCCCAATAATATCCGTTCATAACTTTAGGTAGGAGTTTACTGGAAACAAATATCAGGACACTGGATTTACATATATAAAGATATATAAATATGTTATTATAGAACTAGAGAATTCTATTTTTGTTCTTGTTACCACGCCAAACAAGTGTCTACGAACCGCACCGGATATAAAAGTGCTTCCCGTTGTTATTTATAGCATAAGTACATTCATCAGCAAAAATAATTTCACTAATAAATATATTGTGTAAACACAAATTGGATGAAAAATTTCGAAACTTACTGTGTTATTACAAAAAAGTTAAACATGTGTTGAACACTTGTTTTAAAAAATTTCTATTACAAATCTGTGTCTTTCTGCTATTTAACGTTCAAATATCTTTAGACATTGCTTATATTAGACACGAGTCGAAGCTTGTCTAAGGTGTGTCTAACGGATAGATCATATTTATATGGAAGATTAATTAGATTATATGATGACAGACAGATGACATCTGTCAAAAATTGCATTCCGTTCCTTTATTTGTTCCTGTATATCACCTGTAATCCCTTTTGTCTGTTATCTTCAGTTTATGCTGTTCTTAACGATGTTTTAGTTTAAATACTGGCTAAACACTGTTTCGTTATAGAAAAAGATAAACTCCATTTTATACGTCATTAATGTTAGTTCACTGTCTAACAAAACACGTATCTAAGCCATGTTTAAATAATTTATGAGTAATATCACCGTAATTGTTTTATAATTAATATATCTCTTAGCTGGTATCGGTAAAAAGGCAACGTACCTAACTTGTATAGGGGGTCAGAAGTGACCCCATTTAAAATACGGGATATACAAAACAAATAAATACAAATAATTAATTTTCTGTTGCACTAACTAACTAGCAATTAATTAACTATAAATTAATTTTAGGCACATTTTACTCGGAGATATATATTTTTTTTAAATAGCCTAGCATTATATCGTTTTATAATGTTTTGTAAAACGTACCATACAAAAACTTATTTCTATAGTTTTCTTATATAACGTTAATTAAAATTATAAATTTTATTCGAATATTAATTTTATCTAATTTTGTACGTAACTGTACAAGCGTAGGGGATGGGGTGAAACGTGCGCATACGCAGTTCATTGACTGGATAATGTCTCTGACATTTATTAAATGTGAAGGAAAAATGTAATTAAACCCTTCTCAATATTTATTTAAAATTATTGTTCAATTGATTCCTACTCGCCAAAGCTTTGGCAAGCATAATTGAAAGAAAAAAAAAAATTAACAAAAGTCAACCGACTTCAAAAACACTATTCCAAAACAATAGATATAATATGCACTAAAAAGTTTAAAAATAATTGCGTAATTTTTACAATCCAGTTAATTAATCTAATTCTAGTTACGATTACCTAATGTTATTTTTGGAATCGGTGTCCTTCCGCCGCGACATGCTCTCGCCTCTCGTCCTCTCACGACTCGAGCACAACTCACCTATAACTATGTATGTATGTAGTTACAAATTTATCTTGGATGACACCGACTTGAAAAATTACAATAGTCGTAACTAGAATTAGATTAATTAATTAGATTGTAAAAATTACGCAATTATTTTTATACTTTTTAGTGCATATTATATCTATTCTTTTGGAATAGTGTTTTTGAAGTCGGTTGTTTCTTGTATTTTTTTTTATTTTATGATTTTTGGTTTTTTTTTTTTTAGATTTGAAGCCAACTAACAATTTGTTAAATATATGTAGATATACTAAATTTTTCAATGTAGCAATGAACGTAAGCGCTTTGCAATTTGATTACAGACAGTTAGAAATTCTGCCACAGATCGCACCCTTACTGTAAGTCGTTAAGGCGTCCCATTGATCATCATATTCGACTACGACAATTACTTGACCATAACTATGTTATGGTAGATGAATTAAATATCCGGATAGCATAATAAATATTCGGCCGTGTATCGTTAATTAGCCCCTAAGAATTGAAGAGTTCCGTTACTTTGTTATGGATTCCAAAATCAGCACTTAACCAAACTATCTTTGAAGTATATTCTTTCCAATAAAAAGAGAATCATCGAAATCGGTTGACGCGATATTGAGTTATTCGTAAATTTATCATCCACTTTGCTATACGTATGTGTAGCAACTTTAAGACTTATGGTTTTCTCATGGATGCCATTGTCAGATCTGGACAAAATTACAATGGGACCACACGGGAAGCACCAGCTTTTAAATAAAAAAACATACCGACTTAATGAGAACCTCCTCCTTTTTTGAAGTCGGTTAAAAATTAATTGATTTTGCGTTTCTCATGCCATTCCGTAATAAAATGATTTCTATGTAATTTGAGCATTAGGAGCTCTTCTGTCCTTAGATTAACAATATACTATCGTATAGACAAACAAAGCATGCGAAACAGAAGATCATCCCTAACGGAGATACAAGCAAGATAGAAAAGGAAAGCAAATGTATTGGTACTGTAGCCGATTATTATTGAAAAGTCGTAAACAGTCGGCCACGCTTGGCATAGGTAATGCCTTAGTATTTTTAATATTGTTCAACTAGCTAACGCTCATTTGACAAATCAAAATTGATCACGTAATATCGGGCTGTCGGGTCGTCTATACGCTTTTATATTAAAAGTCTCTGGTTCCTTTTGTTTCAAAATTTTTACTCTTAAATCACTCACCACGGCGGTTTTTTTTTAAATCGAAAATAGCCAGTACTCCAAAACGCCATTATATGGTCCATATCATGAATAATAATTTAAAACGATTTTATTTCACCAACTTTTAAAATGACAAAATAAGTCGTTAGAATATGTCTCTGTTTTGAATTATGTATGGGAGGATTTAGGAGATATTCTCGTTGGTTGCCATGACAACGAGGAAGACGCAGGAGGCTGCACGAGCCGTGACGAGCATCCAAAGTCCCAAGATCGATGATAGCGTAACACTTTTTATAATTCCTGAGACGCTTTAGATATTATCGTTCTCTATCCCGAGTTTTGCAATACGGTCATCTCAGCAGCAAGGTTTTGATTACTAATAATTCTTACGTTTATTTCTGAATTTTTTTATTCAATAGGATATAATGTCACTTATTGAAATTCAAAAACCACCATACATTCGAAAAAGTATGCCTCAGACCTGTGAACAACGGGCGCAAGAAACGCAGCGGGTATTTTTTTTTATTAAAATATGGTAACGATGTCATATCGTCCAATAAAATTGATTTTTAGTAGCCTGAGGGCAGTCGCTCCATTGCCAGTCTGTGGTGTCATTAAGAAAGTCATTTATGTTATAGTAACCTTTACCACACAAATATTTTTTAACAATTTTCAATTTCGTAATATATTTGTTTTGAATATTTTGTGGGACCTTGTAAAAGCATGTTTTAACAAGCCTTACTAACTCGACAGGCGAGTAGTAGACATTATAAGTTTATGTTTGTTCCTGGTCTTAACATTATGGTTATGACAGTTTCTAGCAAATTCAATTAAGTACCTATGTATATACATTACATTATCAAGAACATATTACAATATTATTCATAGTACAAGTTTAAAATTTGTGTGCTATGTTTTAGCTGTCAGTGACTTCTCGATACCAGACATAATTAAAATAGTAAAATTAAATTCTAAAAATGAAATAAAATTAAAATACAAAAAAAAACATAAAATAACTTTATATATATATATATATATATATATAATATATAGTTAAATAATAGTTCCTCCTTTCTTTTTGTTGATAATATAATGAATTTAACAGATAGCAGTCATTTAGGTAAACGTATTCTACTCATTAAACATATACATTTTAGCCATTGACATATTGGATTAACTTTTCTTATACAAAAGTATTAACAGTGTCTATGAGAACTCTTTTCTTGTGTCTATGTTTAATTTTAGAGTGCCTAGATGCCCACGTAAACCCGTGAACTTATTTGTAAAATCTTCTCGCAGAACTAATCACCTGTGTCGCGATTCTACATAATTGTAAACGATTATCAATGCTTAGACCTATTCAGAGATTCGTTGCCAAAGTTTCGCAATAGTGTTAAAAATATATTATAAATAAATAATTAATATTTTATATAACTATTTCCTAATTTATTTAGTAATAAGACCTTTGTAACTTCGCATTATTATAAATGTAAAATTGTAATTACCACTGGTGAATCTAAATAAATAAATAAATAAATAAATAGCCATATATTAGTAATTAGGCGTAATAATATGGAAATAAATCTCCATTACACATTATCTACTTTATTGTAAAAAATTTTGAGGTAAGCGCGTACAAAAGTTCAGCTAAATCAAGCATTGGGAAAGTAGATAAAACCTTACATGAAAAAAATGATTACTTAAGTAAATATACCGGACAGATGACACTAGAAAAAAATGAGATTTAAGATCTTGTTATTGAGATATTGCAACTTTTTATCACATATTTACTTTACATTGTAGGTATATTGAAATAATATATATAAGCTCTCAATAATAATTGTCATGAAAATTATTACCTTTTCCTATTCAATTTACGTAAACTGCTATTTCACTAGTTAATTAGTTGCTACGAATAACTTCAAACGACTGCACAGTACCTTTTTAAGCCGTATGGCCGTGTTAATGTAATAATGTCAACAATTGTCGTAAACTACGTTCCTAAACTTCAGTTGCTGTTTCGGTAGAATTACCACGATTTCAAAATTTGAGGGTTTTTTCTACTTAAATATCTTTTGATTTTAGTAACGTGTCCATAGCAGGGAAATATATTTTTTTACTCCCACATATTTTAACACATCACTTACTTTTTATATATTCATTTGTATCTGATTTACTTCATATTATATTGTTAAGGATGTCACAATTTTTTTAAATAGCAAAATGCAACTTTGTAGAAATTTGGTACTATTTTTTGAAATAATTATGTTTGGGCTCACTTATGAACCCGTTATGTGCAGTGAAACGATTAACTGGAGCATTGAGCCCACTATGTATAACAATCTCTTTCGGGCTTTGTTTCTTTGTTCGAGTGAAGCCACCTTTTTTTATACGCTTTATATTAGTTTCACGTATATGTGTGTATGTTTGTAACCGACTTCTTTGGGCGCGATTTTGACCCACTTTAAACGGCTAGATTTCGTTCAAACTTTGTAGATTTATCGAGGACCGATGACATTACACGAATTTTTTCAGAAAACGGTTGCCTAGTGTGATGGACATTCCTTCAGTGGACAAAAATTCGATTGCCTGTTAGTTGCAGAGAGCTGAAAAGACGTGTTGTTTTTTTATATTTAATTAGGACTCCCAAAATTTTTTACATTAATACACATATTTAGATGTGCAGCTTATTATAAGAGTCATATCATTTTCGAAAAAAAAAATTAAAAAAAATGTAGTATTAAAAAAAAAAAATAATATTTAACAAAAGTGGTAAACTATGAATATGGGTATTAAAATAATATGCCTACATCGGTATTATTAGTGCATAGTTATTACAATTTATAATTTCAGGTGAAGAATCAGTAAATTATAATTCTCTCTCTTACGATTCTCTAGAATAGCTTATTTCTTGAAGATGAGCGCGTTAGTATGTACATTTCTTTTTACTTTCGACTCTCACCCAAGGGGCAAGCAGAAATTACCGAAATTCCCAGCATATTGAACCGTTTCCAATAATCATTATTTTTTAGGTGATGTAATATAAAAGAAATTAAACCTTTTCATTATATACCGTGTCATATGAGTTTTGATATAGATAAAATACTAGAAGTATTAGTTATTTATTCAACTGTTGTGTAATAAAACTCATGTGATACTATTATCACACTCGGCTTCGCCTCGTGAGATAAATCCACATTTGTGTTTTAATACCTAATTATCAACAGTTGCATACAAGACTTTATCTACACCCAAAATATGAATCCTCTAATAGATTCTGAAACAGTTAGCTTACTGCTAACATTAAAACAGCCAGTCCTAGTAGTAACCTTATATCATCCATTACTGATAATATACAAATAAATTAAGTATTAATGAAATAATTATTTATTTTAGTAGTAATTTACATTTTGTATAGTGCAATAATTAAAATTCACTTGAATATTATGTTCCTTTGGAAATTAATCGCTCATTTTTTGTAAACAAAACAATAAAAATATAATAGAAAAATGGCGGGGATTCGAATAACCTACGTATTTTTACGGCGCGCGACGTTCCTATGGTGTGGAACGCGCGTAAACCTAAATGTTCTTTTTTTGAAATTCATGCAGATGCCACGCATCGAGCAATAAGAATGTAGCTGTCTGTTAAAACTCTTTGAGCATGAAGGGAATGAAAAAAAAATAGGAGTGTTGTTATGAAATTCAGTACAACATTACAACACTCTTTTGGATGATGTAATGGTTATTATAACATTGGGTGTTTTAATGTTGGCAATAACCTAACTGTTTCAGAATCTTTAATAGAGGATTTAAAGCATGGGTGTACATAATGATCAAGTCAAATCAGTCTCCACTTGAAGCAACTTAAACATAAACGTTAATTTTAGCTTATAAATATTAAAATTATTTTTGATAATGTTATTGTTAATTATTTATATACAAAATTCTTGTGATATTATGGTGACACTATTTTCAACACAGAGATGGAGCAAATTAAGTCATAAAAAGTACGTTTCCTCAGAAGTGTTATTTTGTGGTCGTCGCAACGGGTTCAAGTGAATTATTGCCTTTCCCGGTTTTAATTATTCACAGAACCTTACGGACAAAATTTACGAACTTTTCCTAACATCTGCTTTACATTTCTGTTATTTTCACTTCAATCTTCTAGAGATAAGTAAAATATGTTTTAGGTGTTATGATTATTTTAGGATACTACATTAAATCAATTTTGATTATTGTATTTTCAACTTCTTAAGTAAATTCCTTAGATCATTTAAACGTATAGACTTTGACAGCTGTGAAAAAGTCGAAAAAAAAAAGACTTTAGAACTAAACTCTATTTTGAGCAATCAAATCATCATACAAATCGCGAGTGTAAGACGTAGCTTGTCACATACACGAAACTAATATTCCTGGCTTAATTTTGTCGGTTGTCTAACAGCAAGAGACTCTATCTAGACATATAAATTATTATCTAAGGTAGATTATTTGGACTGTTCAAAATTGGAATATTTTTTTATGGAAGAGGAGGACAAACGAGCGTACGGGTCACCTAGTGTTAAGTGATCACCGTCGCCCACATTCTCTCATTCCCGCGACACCAGAGGAATCACAGGAGCGTTGACTACCTTTTAGAAAAGTTTATTTGTGAAGGTACCGATGTCGTATCGTTCAGGAAACACCGCACAAGGAAGCTTCCGCAGCTTTAATGTACATGGAAAAAAGTTGCAAATCGCACTGTGGAGGAACGGCACACATCCAGATGGTGGGGATGATATCCTAATTTATGGCGTGCCGTGCGTAGTTGAACAAAGCAAACATAATTTTGTAACGAGGCGGTTCTGGAACGGTTAGCTCACTTGGTTAGAGCACCGGTACGGAACGCCGGAGGTCGTGGGTTCGAATCCCACATCGTTCATAAAATTTTGTTTTTCAAATTTTATTTATTTGTGTATTTATCCTAGAAGTGAGGGTTTTTACTTTAAAAACATAACATATCGTTGATTATTATAAAATTAGATCTGTCTCTTTTTGTACATATTTTGTACATACGTATTCTGGAACATCTGGACCGACTTTCATGAACCTTTTACAAATGCCTTGGAGCAACATTGAGGCTGTATTAGATTAAAAATGTTTTTTATTTGCATGGTTCACACCCTTATTTACGTGAACGAAACTGCTGGTACAGCTGAGTATGTAAATTATTGTGGATGAAAAAAGTAGTTTCAAATTTTTTACATGTGTCTTATCTACTATCTGTATGTTTAGAAGTAAGATTTGTATCTGCTAAAA
This sequence comes from Leptidea sinapis, assembly GCF_905404315.1. Classification (NCBI taxonomy): domain Eukaryota; kingdom Metazoa; phylum Arthropoda; class Insecta; order Lepidoptera; family Pieridae; genus Leptidea; species Leptidea sinapis. Next base: position 11,933,697 of record NC_066272.1, read on the forward strand.
TACTTGATAGTTAAAGTGAATAAAATCAATTACGTTTAAAAAAACCGACTTCAATAACGGAAAAGTATTCATGAAATAACTAAAAATTTTATTTATTACATCTCTTATGAAAACCTTTACCTTTAATATTAATAAAATACTATTATTTATATGTGCTACCTCTTGATAGGTTTTAAGTCGGTGCCAAGCCAAATGTGATAAGTAGTACATAAAAAAAGTATGTGCGTGTAATCTTTACGCGCGAATCGCGATTGAAATAAAACTTAATAATAATTAACTTTAGGAATAATTAACAGGTAAATAATATATATATCATTAAATAAAGCTGTATTACCAACTAAGCACTCACGTATTAATGAAGAGCTAGCAGCATTGTTAGATATTTTGCTTTTTTTTTTCTCGGAAACGCTGACGATATAACTGCTTACTTTGAGCAATGTTTTTCATAGCATTTTATAATCATAAAAAAATGCCTTTATTAACATATAATATAAATAATATTATTTTATAAAGTGATTAAATTATTAAATCTTTCGTGAATCATTATTAAATTATTTATTAACACGGCTTTACTCACGTTTTTGTCGGTGTCGGTAACGACTACAACTTCCTCTTACGAGTAAGAGGTGGGACGTTATCGCGAACCCACCACATTCACCTCCGAATGGTCCGAAACTAGTCGGTACCGACACCGACGAAAACGTGAGTAAAGCCGTTAATAACTAATTTATCAAGTGAGATTTTATATATTTTACAAAGAATTATATAATGTTTTATTTTGATTTTATTATTCATCAGAAAATAACCACTTACACTTTTTACAGGTCAAGTCATTATCAGGTTCTTGATTTTCTCTTTTATTTTTTATTATTTATTGATGAAAGCAGATGAAAGAGTAAAATGTTCCTGGGATTCCGCCATTTTATTTGACTGATTATTATTTTCATTTTATATTCTATTTATAATTAATTAAATAATACTATTCGCACATTTTTAATTTTCACTCATTAAATAAAAGAATTGATAATAAGAAATTAAAGGTTATAATATACCACATATTACCCATCTAGCAGATAGACTCAGCTCTGCGGCATATGCAGTAAGAAAGATTAGAGAGTACACGAATGTTGCGACCGCTAGATTAGTGTACTTTAGTTATTTTCACAGCATCATGACGTACGGTATATTACTATGGGGTCATGCTGCTGACATTGATATAGTGTTTGCACTGCAAAAGAGAGCTGTTCGTGCTATATATCAGCTTGGTTATAGACAGTCTCTCAAAGAAAAATTTAAAGAAATAAATATTATGGCTGTTTATTGTCAGTACATTTATGAAAATTTAATATATGTTCACAAAAATCGTCACCTTTTTGCTCTTAATAGTGATTTTCATTATTATAACACTAGAAATAAGGGATTGCTTGTAACTAATTCTAGTAGGCTTCATAAGATACATAATAGCTTTAAGGGTAAATGTATACACTTCTACAATAAAGTCCCAGCCACTGTTCAGGCATTATCTATAAATAAATTTAAATGTTTTATAAAAAAAAAGGCTCTATCGTAAATCCTATTACTCCACTGCTGAATATCTAAATGATCGGACAGCCTGGGACTAGATTGTGATTATTTTATAGCGACTGTACAATATTGTATATTTTTATTGAAAAGAGCGCATAAAAAAAGAATGCTGGGAGAGTTTCTTGCGCCGCTTCTTCTCTCTCAGAGCGCCATTTGTTTCCGAAGCGGTAGTAGTATCTAGTAGTATAAGAAATGACATCAAAAAGAATTCTAAAGGAATCAATTTTGAGAAAATAAATGCCTTTTATGCCTTTTATTATTAGTACATATCAATATGACGTTGTTATTGAATACTAACAAATATGGCTGTATGGGCTCGAACCCTTTGCCTGTCCTTATAATGGGCGAAGAAACCAAAAGCAACGTCGCAAATGTCAGACTGAAAACTTATTTATTATTTATTACAAAAGTAGTAATAAATAAACAAATTATACACTTGGAGGCTTAAAAAAAATATTACTGAACAATTTGAAATATTTTTTAAAAACATAAAATTATAACGGTTTAAAAAATTGTTTCAATTGACTTTTTTACTGAGTATTACCTCCGTCAGAAAAAATTCTGAGTCACCCCCAAGTCGCGCCTAAACAAGTTTTACTTCAAAAAAAAAATACCGATCGAATTGACTACCTCCTTTTTGAAGTCGTTTAAAGAGAAGCTATAATTAACTAAAGTTAAAATAAAAATGAAGACTTGGCTGTATGGGCTTTTGATCCCTTTGCCTGTCTAGATGGACGAACAGAACCAAAAAAAAAATGTCAGTGATTGTGCGGATTATCTGTGCCGTGAAATAATCCATGAGGTAGAATTAGAAACGTGTAATTTGAGCGGGAAACCTGAGCAAATAGAAGTTACACAGAACGAGCTGGCTTAACTAGAAGCTTTAAAACTTTTGTCAAACTGGTATTAATTAATGAGAGCTCAGTATCATGCGATTATGAAATAATTAAAACGCTAGTTAGTCTAAACTATAAAGGATAATTTTTGTATGGAACCTCGTACCATGTTGCATCAAATTTAGACATTGCTTTAAAGATACTACACATATTATAATATTAAAACTTACAGACCCTGCCAGTATTCTTCGTACCGTTTCCCGTAATAATAGTTTGAATTTAATGTCATAATAGGTATCTAGTATTGTACATGATATAACTATAAGATTTGTTTTGTTTGAATAAACTAATGTTTTATTACCAATGAAAATATTAGTATATCGCATAGTCTAGTCTGTAATTAATATAGTTAGAATATTTGTTTATTCAACTAATAAATAATTTATTAATTATAAGTTAATTAGTGCACTTCATTCCAATAAAATAATATTTGTCTTATCAGAATCGGTCGCCAGAGCGCGCGGCCTGTTGATATGAACGCATCGGTTCGCAGTTATACCTTCGATGAAACAATTCAGGTAAGAATTTTAACTATTTCTCACTCAAAAAACTTGGTCTAAAGATTACAATATGCTATATTCATAAGAAGAACATCATTGCACCCACCAGTCAACTTGAATATCATGACGTGCACTGTCAGTTGTATTTTATTACTCATGTAGCGTGAAACTAACAAAAAACTTCATTGAATTCTTTCTATTCTCAAGATGTCATGAAAATGTCAATCCATACAAAATGTATGAGAAAATAAATGTTTTTATAATAATATTTTTTTGTGATTCTTTCGATATTTTATTACTTATTATCCTATTCTGGACTAAGAGAAACCCAAAATATCTAACAACAGAAAAAATGGTCTAGCCGTTCTTGAGTTATAAATGGTGTAACTAACACGACTTTGTTTTATATATATAGATAATTAATAACTCTGACAATGCATTAACATTCATATAAAAGCAAAAACTTCTTATATCTTGTGTTATTTTTTAGCAAATTATTTTCTTAAACAGAAGACGATAATAAGCAAAGTTTTACGCAATAATATCTACAAAATCGCGCCAATAACGTGGGGGGATTCGCCAGATGTCGACACGTTATGTAGGTCGCTCGCTGATAAATAGCCGTGAACCCCGAAGAATATCGTATCTTGTGGAAAGGTTCTACGACGATAAGGATTGATATAGCGCGTCAGCTGAAAATGAAAATACGAAACTGTTAAGAGCTGCTTGAGTTTAAATTCAAATAAAGGCGGCACAATGTTTTTTTTAACCGACTTCAAAAAAGGAGGTGGTCCTCAATTCGACTGTATTTTTTTATGTTTGTTACTTCAGAACTTTCGATTGGGTGAACCGATTTTTTATATCTATTTGTATATTGAAAGCTGGTGCTTCCCGTGTAGTCCCATTACAATTTCAGTCGGTGTCTGCCAAGATAGGTTTGTAACTATATTATGCATAGTTATAGGTGAGATGTGCTTGTGTCACACGCGCGACGTCAGTTCATTATATTGAACTATAATTGTAACTACATTATATTGTGGTAATAATTTGATTGACTTTATTAAATTTATTTTGGAGGACTCTAAAAAAAGTTGATTGTTAATTTGTAGAAGAATACGCAATTATTTTTGGTGCATAGGATTTTTTTGAAGTCGGTTGTTCTTTTTTTAATTACTGTGTAAGTTATTTGATATATTTTGTTAAAACAAAATGAAACACAATAAAATCTTTGATATTCGTTTGATAGTAGAATGGTATATTACAATTTGGGGCGAACGGTAATTTTATAATTTAAAATGACCTACATACTGTTCTAAATCAAATCACACCTAGTTCATACCGAAGCTACTGATAAAAGCTGACCAATAAAGCATTTATCACAGTAAATTACTTATAATATGTACAATTTTTGCGATCCGATTTTATTTATTTTTTTATAAATCATCTACACGCTATTCCGAATCACATAGCACCAGTTTTATATTCTTGAGAGTATTGACAAAATTTGACCAAAAATGCATTTGGTAAGATAAATATTAGGATTTAAATTAGTATTTTTTTTTATGCAAGATGTATTTTTAATTATAACTTATTTAACAAGAGTTTCGTGATCTTGGTGTAGCTTCCATTACGGTGAAGGGCAAAGACAGAACAGATTCTATAAAGTATGCATTGTCTATACTCTGACAGAGCTAAAGGAATGACATAGATTAAACGGTATGCGTACAGAGAACAAGTACTATTTTATAGACATATTTTAATAACTAGCTGACCCGGCAAACGTTGTTTTGCCATCTAAAGTATAATTCACGCGATAGTTTTATAAGTAATAAAATATTGCCTATATTATAGCCTGTACATCATTTTGTTCTATTGTCAATAGTTTTTGCAGCGCACACAAAAATAGGTTTTCGATTTTACACCTTGTGTTACAAAATAGCAATTTTTTTACGGATCCCTAATTTTGAAAAAAAAAACATAGCCTATAGCCTTCCTCGATAAATGGACTACCCAACACTGAAAGAATCATTCAAATCGGACCAGTAGTACCAGAGATTAGCGCGTTCAAACAAACAAACAAACACTGCAGCTTTATATATTAGTATAGAAAAGTATAGATAAATATGTATAAAGTCAGTTGCTAAGCATTCTATGTTCAGAATACTTAAGATGACATAGAAATGCTAACATTCATAATGTCTCTGACCAAAACCATTTTGAAACAAAAGAGGGATATGCGGTACGTTGTGAGGCATTAAATAAGGTAAACGTAACAGTGTCGGCTAATGTGTCGTTACGAACCACCCTGGGAGTACAATCCAAAAGCTACCCACACACAAATTTAAACCTTATTAATATACACACAGACTTCAAATTTACAACATGCCCTTGAAGGAAATTGCTTTTGCGAACTGTCCTGAAGTACTTCGAGCCTTCTCGTGGTAGAATTAATTTTCAACCTTATTATCTAAATTGTTAGGTTAATATTTGATCATCGTAGTTAACTTCGACCGACAGGTGAGGTCAACGATGATGTGCTGAAAATGTAATTTCTGCGAATCGAAAAGTTTTATTACTTGAGTAACTTTAAGCTAAAACTATGTTATGAATAGCTATATTATTATTTTATAATGCTATTATATAAAACTTCTTTAGCTTCTTTCTAGCTTCTTTAGCAACTATTCCGCGTTGGGCACTTTTTGGTAGGTGAAAATCTTATGGGTACGTGCACATGACTAATAACGCGATAAATTAGTAATTAAAAATCTTAACATATATAAATCTCGTGTCACAATGTTTGTCCTCAATGGACTCCTAAACTAATGAACGGATTTTAATGGGGATTACTTCATGGTGTGCAGTTTAGTCCAACTTGAGAGATAGGATAGTTTTTATTTCGATTTGGGACCCATAATTATTTTTATTTTCAATATTTGTTTTGTATGGACATATTTTCTATGAGAGAATTTAGTGACGCACGGTTTGACAGTTCCGCTGTGAAACAATTTCATTATAACAACAGGGATATTTTTACGAAATAATTCTTGATGTTTTGAAATATTATTGACAATTTCCTTTAAAACAGTACTTTTTTTAACCATCCACAGAACAACGTCTGTCGGGGCAGCTAGTATATATATATAAAAATATAAATCTAAATTATTAGACACTTTTTGGATGGATGAAATTCTCGTGAGTTCGCGTCACCGAAACGCTTATAGCAGTGTATCTGTAGCTATACAGCTGACGTATTGTGCAACATTAGTTATAAGTAAAATTGAATGGATTTAGTGAAAAGTTCAATGTGCATATACTGTGCATTTTTGAAATAGCATTTTTATATGATACATATAAATGCTATAAAAATAAATTGAAATTAATATTTTAATTGTTTTTATACATTCTTAAATTTTATTACTAAAAGTTCTAAGTTTTCACTTCTACCGGCAGCCTCTACAACTGTATTTTTTTACTTATTTTTATCTCTAGTCGTTTATTTGATGGAACGCCATAACTTCCATAAAAAATATTTATCAATTTGAGTGATTCAAACGCCATTTAAAGGTTCTGTTTGACAAAAAATACATAAATGTTTAATAATTATAGATTTATTAAAAATATAAGAAAAAATATGTATATCCAAATGTTAGTGATGTTAATTGAGTGTAAGTTCCGCTAAGTTTTGTCACTAGACTCTGACTGTGAGTCTCGTGCCAGAATTTGGTGAGTCAACATCTCCCGAGAATGCCTCATGTAGATCAAAACACGTGTCGAATTGATTAAAGGTAAATCTTAGCGGAATTTATACTCAACAGATTTGGATAATTATGGATTTCCGCAAAAAAACGCCTAATTCAATAAAAAATATATACCTACGTGCAATCTGTTGAAGGTATAATTAACTAATTTAATGTATATGCTAATCTAGAATTTTTTATCATATATTTTCGTTTAAAAATAAATTTATTTCATATTATATCGTTTTGCTAGATTCTTTCAGTGTGACCGTTTATTTCCAGCGAAGTATTTCCACGCCAATGAAAACCATTCGAAGGTCCATCTCTTTCACTCATCTTGTATCACATACTCTATATCTTTCGTTCCATAGCTTTCTATCCATAGATATAGAATATACTACATACTATTTACAACCTGACGGCCCGAATAATGCGTGACCAAATTCGTTTGGTCAATATGTGCATTAGCTAGTAGTTTTCTTATTCAAAACAATAAGGAGTTCAAGTCCAAGCGTGGCTGACTGTTTACGACTTACAATAATTGTTATATTTTGTATCTTGCTGTAACTCTGTTACTTTATGATGTTATATGTTAGTATATGATGTTCTTGTCTGTGTTTATCTATGCGCTAGTATATTTGTAAGTCTATGTTTCTATCTATTTCTATCGCCGTCATTTGTTATATTATGTAGACACGACCTAATCCGATAATGCTTTCAATTCTGAATCTATGTTTCTAAATCTACACTAATTATAAAGACGATATATGACACTTATATTAAGTATAATAATTATCGAGAACCTCGGATACGATATCCATTTTGTTGTAATCATATTTTGGCGTAGCGCCTATATCGTCTCGCTTTTTCGTTTCCTCGAATTTCAAATCACAACGATTCCAAGAAGTTTTCCTTCAATTATATGACTGATTTTAAAAATAATTCCACTTGTAGAATGCTTGATTATCAATCAGTATTGACTTTATTTTTGATAGATCATTGTTAGAGTAGGTATTTGCACAGGTCATCTAGGGTACATTATACTAAAAATGACATTCCTATAATTTCTTCTCCACCTACTATATATTCCGTAAAGCAAAACAAATTCAGCTCTGAAAATCCAGTTTATTTACTGTTATCACTTCTTTTATCAAGGGCCAAGGATTTATTATGATTCCACTATCTGGCGAGCGGAGATTGGCTTCCAATTTGATTAGCGTGTTTCTGTGGCAAGGGTTGGTTATTCTGTGTCGCATTAAGGAGGCGCGGTCCAGAAAATCGAATTTTCCGCCACATGCCTTCACATATCCGTTACCTTTGAACCTTTGTTGAAGTTTTCAGAGCGTGTCGGAAAACAAACGTGAAATGTTTGCTACCGCTAGTCAAAATATTTGCTCACAACAATTTTAATAACAACATTTTATTAAAACTAGGATTTTATTACAAAAAAATCATTGCTATTTATAATGATGATTTTTATGTTAATTCCGCATAGTAATATCAATTATAGCGGTAGTTATACATAAGATCATAATTTTTAACATTTTAAATTACAATTCTGGCAATGTGGACATTCTCAGAATTTATTGTTTACTTCGTCTTTCGTAACAGATTACTTTGTTTTCAAATTCAAAAATATATATATAATCATATGAAGGGATATTAAGGCAAAAGACAATTTTTGTACATTACCATTTTGTCATGGCTAAAAAAAATTGAATCCTGAGAGGAAAAACACGCTGCAAAAACTCGTCCAGTATTTGATCTTATTTTGTGGGCTCTTCAAAAATAAAAATATTGTACCTACTATCACTGCTCTATTATTTAAAGCAAGCAATTATAAAAGTGCTTATAGTGCTATATTATATAACTTTAGATTTAATAACTAGATATTTTTTTTGTTGAATAATGAAAATCAGTATTCACAACAATCACTATTTGTATTATTGTATCAGCGACATCTAGTAGCGAGTAGAAATTGAAACAACAGTCGTAGTCAGAGAGTACACAGAAATAATTATTATGTATGAGAATACAAAAAAGCAAAGTAGAATAGTGATTCAGAGCTATATATAGTTACATAATATTTATTATAATTTATAAGTATATTGACTGATAATATTATATTCATATAATTTTAAGATCTTCATAATTTCATGGTAGTAGGCAGTTAATTATTAAATATATCGAAGTAGATTTTAAAAATGATTCATTAAAATTAATAATTAGTATTATGTTCCTATCTATAAATTAATGTACTAATTGTATGTAATTGTTGTGATAAAAAAAAAGTGCGTGTGTACTTATGTTCGCACGAAGACGTTATCTACTACTTTCTTCTCATTTCTTTTAAAAAACAAAAATCCTTAAAAAATATTCCTCGTGCTATTTTACGTTTGTAGAAAGAATAATATAAAATTATTCTTTCTACAAAGAACGAACGAAGGTTCTAACCATAAAAATATTAATATACCGTTTATTTTAGTTCAATAACGTTTATTAAAATATCTTTAAATTATTTTTAATGCAATTAGAAGGGATTATATATATTCTTCAACATATACATATAGAAATGTATTTAATTCTTCTCCATTGGTTGTGATCAATATAGATATGAGTTACAAGAGGGTTATGGTAGCTAAAGTTATGATACAAATGGTCCAGGTGAAAATTACTAAACGTCAGGGTGTCGAAATTTCGTGACGGTGTGTGAGCGTATCGTAAAAATTCACTCTGATAATTTTTCCTCACGCGCCAAAAGAAGTACTATAACCAACTACAACTTCAAAAGTTTTAATTGGTCTAAAAATATTTTTAACATCTTCTATTTTTTATTTTAGGGTCGTGACAGCTGTAAAGAAGTAAGAACAGCCGTCTATATCTCCAAAAGTAGAGGTTTTGTAACAAAAATAAGGGACGAGACGAGCAGGACGTTCAGTTTATAGTAATTGATACGCCCTGCGCATTACAATGCAGTGCCGCTCAGGATTCTTGAAAACCCGTACAATTATTTTCACCTTGAGATATTAGATGTTAAGTTTCATTTGCCCAGTAATTTCACAAGCTATGGCGCACTTTAGACCGAAACATAATAATGTTTACACATTACTGCTTCACGGCAGAAATAGGCGCCGTTGTGGTACCCATGATCTAGCCGGCATTCTGTGCGAAGGAGCCACCCATTGGTAAAGAGGTCGTGATTTTCTTTCACAATAATAACATTTTCGTTTTAAATTTCAAAATAATTATAACACAAACAAAGAGTTAATGTGTAATATTTCGTTATTGTTGTCAGTACATTTATGAAAATTTAATATACGTTCACAAAAATCGTCACCTTTTTGCTCTTAATAGTGAATTTCATTATTATAACACTAGAAATACGGGATTGCTTGTAACTAATTGTAGTAGGCTTCATAAGATACATAATAGCTTTAAGGGTAAATGTGTACACTTCTATAATAAAGTCCCAGCCACTGTTCAGGCATTATCTATAAATAAATTTAAATGTTTTTATAAAAAAAAATGGCTCTGTCGTAAATCCTATTACTCCACTGCTGAATATCTAAATGATCGGACACCCTGGGTGTGATTATTTTATAGCGATAGAAATGACTGTACAAAACTGTATGTTTTTATTGAAATGAGCGCAAAATGCTGGGAGAGTTTCTTGCGCCGCTTCTTATCTCTCAGAGCGCCATTTGTTTCCGAAGCGGTTTAGAAATGACATCAAAAAGGAATTCTGAAGGAATCAATTTTGAGAAAATTAATGCCTTTTATTGCCAACCAGCAATCTCCATTAAATGTCTCCATTCGGTAATTAACATTCGCAAGTGTCGCTCTGTTGCGAGGTCGAGCGTCGCGCCACGCTAAATCACGGCTAGTGACAGAATGCGCCATGTATAATAGGCAGTATTCGGCTGCTCCCGCCGATCGCTGCGAAGATAATCCACCTGTAATCCTATTATCAATATGTTAAAAACAGGAAAAGTGTGTATGTCTTGCTGGTAATTTAATTTGAAATTCTTTATTTGGCTACTATGACCCACTTAAATGTCATATAGTAGTCATACAGTCAGATATAATGAATACAGAAATAACATAAATTAAGTACATAAATTATTAAAATAAATGAATCTAACATTATAATTATTAACCAAATTCCTCAGTCCCTGTGTGCAATGTGCATTTCACAAGAGCGTTTATATAAACACAGTCGAGCCGATCCGCCAGTGAAGCTATAATGCCTTAGTTCAGGGGTGCTCAAACGGTCGATCGGGATCGACAGGTCGATCGCGAGTGCTTTCAGAGTCGATCTTGAGAAAAAAATCCGGTATAGTAAACTAAAATCGGTAATTACGTACCATCTTATGAAAAGTATACTCAGGACATGCAGTGTCATGCAGATTCAACATCCAAAGTCGCTCTTTAGTTAAGTTTGGAACTTTAGAACGCGTTTGTTTTGTAAGAACCAATAAACTCGCAATTTTGAATTATAATTATGAGTTTTTTCATTGACATTTTCGAGCAGACCTACACTTACCTTGACAAAAACAATGCATATTGTGCGCAAAGGTAATATCTATGTCATCGTGACACTCTACCTAGACGACAATCCTTCATCACACATACTTGAAGCCTCCCAGAGCCGATCGATCGTAGTCTAACAATTTTGAGGTAGATCGCCAGCAGTTCAAGCTTGAGCACCCCTGCCTTAGTTGCTCCCGCGGAACCGGTGACGTGCCTCTCTTTCGCATTATTGCGTAGAAACAGTCAACACGGGCTTCGACATCGCTGAGGCGCTGCAATAGCGAGGGAGCCTCAAGAACGGCCTGTAAGCGTTGCTGTACTGGACCCGAAGAGCGCTGTACGATCTTTGCGTATAGTCAGTCCACAGGCTGCAGGTGTAGAATGAGGTGCAGTAGGTCCTAAAAGAGTAATCTTAATATCTAAAGAGCACCTTGCAAATCTACGGATCACCATATTGGCTTTTACCGACATCGCCCTTCGTTCCCGCTCAATTAGTAACGTAGTAAGATATTTAAACGAATGATAATGAATAAACTCAAAAATCATACTTTTTTAAATGTGAGAGTGGCATATCACTGAGTAACAGGGGCTGTATTTTATTAAAAGATTTGTATCAATCGTAACCAATATTGGATTTTTTATTTATTCAGATAGTTACACTAACAATATATCATTAAATAATTGTAATGTAAGTACATAAGGGATAGTACAATAAGACATAAATTTTCATGTGTAAACAGCATTTACAAGTGTGACAAACATAACAGTGTTGAACAATTTATACATAATAATAATATATAAGATTCTCGTGTCGCGGTGTTTGTAGTTAAACTCCTCCGAAACGCTTGACCGATTCTCATGAAATTTTGTGTGCACGTTGGGCAGGTCTGAGAATCCGACAACATCTGTTTTTCATCCCCCTAAATGTTAAGGGTAGTCCACCCCATTTTTTTTTTAATTTTAAGATAAATTATTTATTTTTTATTTTTTTTATGATACAACTTTAAAGAATACATACAACTTAAAATTTTCACCCATCTACGATAAACACCTATTTTTCTATTCCGATTTTTATATTATTCTGTTAGATCCACAGATCTGCAATAGGGTTGCGAGATGGCAATGGATTTTTTTATTTATTACTTTGCTGGGTCAGCTAGTAATAATATAATATTCACACACTCTTACACAAATTATCTTGCCCCAAACTAGGACTATCTGTACAAGATAACGATATATTTAATATAATATACTTACTTAAACATACATAAATACAAATAAACATCCTCCATGACTCGGAAACAAACATTCAATTATTTATCATATAAATGATTGCACCTAAATGATGAATATGCGCATAAGAAACATAATCTGTGTTATTAATAAACGCGAAGTAAAGTTATTCGCAATTTAAAACTATTTGGCCTTACAGATAACATAAAGTTACACCTGAGCATGAAACAAGCATATGCAAAATGTTTATAAAAGACAATTTGCTTATGATTGGTATAATAATTCCCGTGTTTATTTGCAAGGTCAAGTGAACATTTTGAATATTCGTTGTTTATTCTCAGGTAAGGTTTATTTGTAAGGCTGAAAGTCTTTATCTTCATTGTCACTACAGAATTACATGACAGGGAGAAGTAATTTTAAACGTGGAGTAACTTTTTAAACGGAGACAGCACAAGTTAAACAAGCACTGCTGTTGTTTTTTTTTAAATTGATTGATTTGCAACACTTTGTGGTTAATAAGAGCAAGGAGTTATATTTTGAAGTGAAAACTTTTTATAAAACGTGTTCCTCAACGGCCAGCATCGCTTTTTTAATTCATCTAATGTTACTTAAGACCGTAGGCAGAAGTGATCACTCAACATTAGGTTACATAGGCAATCACGTTGACGTAAGATAAAGTATACACATAAAGATAAACGTTAAAACCTCATTTGATTCTGTGAATTTAGATGTAATTTGGTGTCCAGGCTGCCCCAATAATATAAGTTTTTGAGATCGGTGATATCCATTTTCCCCAACCAGAGGTGCCCGTGACGTCATCTCCCCTTTAGATTTTCCGATACTTTCATTATATCGGTACATTGCTCAGTGCGAATATTCACAAGACGATATGACACTTCTCAAAGTTTTACAAGTGATAATATAAGTTTTGTTCATTTGAATGCCTACCTTTTTAGGGTTCTGTAGCCGAAGAATAAACTGTTTAACGAGAACCCTATTACTGAAACTCCACTGTTAGATCATAAGTCCGTCTGTCTATCAACATGGTGTATCTCATAAACTTTTTGACAGACTTTGCTGCTATATCAACAAACATTAAAAACAAAATGGCTGCCATTTCTTATTCCATTCCATTCTTTGACAAAGTTATTTGAGAACATAGTGCAACATATGTCTTGTCTTAGCTTTAATTGTTAATTCCTTAGATAATTTTATACGTCTAGATTGACTGTGACAGCTGTGAGAACGTCGAAAAAAAATAGTGGCGAACTGTTAGATAACCTCTATTTTCAGGAAACGCACGCACGCTTAAACAAAGAGATAGGTATTCGTGAGTGTAAGACTTAGCTGTCATGCACACTAAAGTAACAAACCTAGCCTGTTGTCATGCGTCAAATCAATGCTTCTCGTTTGGGTAAATTAATTTGTACTTCTATTTGTGTCTGCGTCTTTAAATTTTTTTTGTTATTGAATAATTACCTATTTTAAGTTTTCTATAATATAATTGAGAATTTTGTCAATATTAAAAATAAATTTAATGAGTTTAAATATCAGTTAAACATTACAAAATATTAAAAACTCGTCTAATTGTAACTGTCTTACATTTAGTTTTTGCGTAAAAGTTACATTTTTATTATTATTTATTTAACCCGAGATTTGCTGACCTTTCTAAAATAAATCACTAAAACAGTTTCAAGGTAAATTTAATAAACTTGTAACTTTAATATGCAGCAAAATAATATTTTTCAAGAAAATAATAATGAAAAACGAAAATACAATTCAAAGGTTTGACGATCCCATAGAATCAGAAGAAATAAACGATCCCCATCTTACAATAGTAATCCCGAAAGTAGTCGGGAATGTGACGATGTGTTCACAGGGTGCTCTACAAGATATGGCTTTTATATTTATTGCACGACTTATCGGTTTCATAAGAGACTGTTTTTCGATATATTATTAATGGTTGTGAGGATTTGGATATTTTCAAATTGCTATGAGGAAAATGAAATTTATTTACCAAAGGGAGTAACAATAACATAACATATTGCAAAAACACTTGGTAAAGTACCAGTGGGAGCTTTGCACAGGATGCCGGCTAGACTTGTGAAGCAGTAATGTGTAAACATTATTGTGTATCGGTCTGAAGGGCGCTATAGCTACTGAAATTACTATGCAAATGAGACTTAACATCTTATGTCTCAAGGTGACGGGCACAATTGTAGTGCCGCTCAGAATATTTGGGTTTTTCACGAATCCTGAGCGGCATTGCATTGTAATGGGTAAGGCGTATCAATTACCATCAGCTGAACGCCCTGCTCGTCTCGTCCCTTATTGTTATAAAAAAAGTCATAAAACTACATCCTAATAATCCTAATTCCTAATATAATATTAGAAATGTGAAAGTTTGTATGCCTGGATGTATGTTTGTACTCCTTTAAAGCAAAAACTACTGGAATGGATTTTGATGAAACTTTACAATAATATAGCTTACACACCAGAATAACACATAACACATTTAAAACTTTAATGTTCCATTTCGAATAGCAAAATAATTTAAAAACATTGAAAATAATTAAAAAAAATAATGAATGAAAGTGTTGGAAGGGGTAGACCTAGTCGGATGTTTCAAGATCAAATCAGGGACGTCTTGAAAAAAGGCCAAGTCAATAGTACCCTAAACCGGAGAGCAGGTATGAAAGGAATAATGAAAGTGGACGAAGCGAAAGAAGTATGTAAGGATCGTAGCAAGTGGAAAGAAGTGGTCTCTGCCTACCCATACGGGAAAGAGGCGTGATTTTATGTATGTATGTATGTATGTGTGTATGAAATGTTGACGAATAAATAATATACTTTCTCTCTTTTCAATCTCTGGATCTACTGAAACGATTTTAAAAAATTTCTTACACGTAACGAGCGACATTTTTTGTGAATGTCTTATGCTATATTATATTAACCCGAAAAATGAAAAGACTTTTTCGTGGTCGTGGTTGTCGGCTTTAAGTAAGTCTGAGAAAAAACGGTCAAACACTATAAATAACTTATATGGCAGAGAAATGTTTGCCGGGTCAGCTAGTCAGTTCATAAAAGGGCTTTGACATAGGGAGAAGAAATACCATATTACCAGTGGGAGGTTCCTTTGCACAGGATGCCGGCTAGATTATGGGTACCACAACGGCGCCTATTTCTGCCGTGAAGCAGTAATGTGTAAGCATTACTGTGTTTCGGTCTGAAGGGCGCCGTAGCTAGTGAAATTACTGGGCAAATGAGACTGAACATCTTATGTTTCATGGTGACGAGCGCAATTGTAGTGCCGCTCAGAATTTTTGAGTTTTTCAAGAATCCTGAGCGGCACTGCATTGTAATGGGCAGGGCGTGTCAATTAGCATCAGCGAAACGTCCTGCTCGTCTCGTCCCTTATTATCATAAAAAAAATGACAAGAAACAGCCTAGAATCTTTAAATCATATAACAACTTAGGCTATTTTATATAATATTATACATTTTAGGATAAAACAGAAACAGACAAGAACCATGCATTATTATCTTCTATACAATCTACTATACTATGGTAAGCCAAAAGAAAGCTGTCAAAGAAGATTTATAATCTTCTAATATATAAAATTCTCGTGGCATGGTGTTCAGCTTTGAACTCCTCCGAAACGGCTTGACCGATTCTCATGAAATTTTGATTGCATATTGGGTAGGTCTGAGAATCGGACAACATCTATTTTTCATCCCCCTAAATGTTAAGGGTGGTCCACACGATTTTTTTTTAAATTTTTTCGATTTTTTTTTTAATTTGTTTGATTACAGTTACTTGTTCAGAGGATCAAACGAAACTACAGAATGATATCCATCGTGTAATGTTATGGTGTAAAAATAATTTGATGGAACTCAATGCGTCCAAATGTCATTTTATAAAATTTTCTAGGAAACGAAAGAAATTGGAGAGTAAATATCATATTGATGGCATACAAATAAATCAAATAAACCATATCAATGATTTGGGTGTCATTTTAGACGAGGAGTTGAGATTTGATAAACATATTGACAAAATAGCTCACAAAAGTTTTAAAATGCTTGGGTTTTTCTTACGTAACACCAAGGCTTTTACATCAATTCCTACGCTTAAAATACTATACTATTCCCTTGTAAGATCTCAGGTTGAATACAATTCGGTAGTTTGGTGCCCCTATTACAAAACGTACATCACTAGGATTGAGTCAGTTCAAAAGAAATTTATATCCAAATTGAGTTATGTCACTAATAATTACACTATTATAAGTTACAAAGACAAATTAAAATTTTTCAATATGAAAACCTTAGAATTGCGAAGAAATGCGTCACAAATTCTTTTCTTATATAAATTATTAAATAATCAATTAGACTGTCCATTACTTCTATCTAAGATTGGATTATGTGTACCACCTTATCCTTGTCGTATTAGTACATATCTGCCAGTACATGTACGATTTTTCAGAAACAATTATGGCTCAAATTCACCTATCCAACTTATCTCAAAATTATATAACAGTAAATTCCATAGTAATAGTAGTATAGATATAAATTTTAATACATTTGGAATTTTAAAAAATACGCTTTTGAACCCTTATAATTTGGATGTATAAAATTATAGTTTTTAGTAATAGAAAACACATATTGTAGTAGTATTACTTAACTAACAATAATAAATGAAGGCAACGCTGTGCATACCTATAAGTTAGATATACAAATATAAATATAAGAAATTTTATATTATAAGTAGTCATAATATTAATTGTGTGTCTAGTTGGTAAGCCTTTTCTAATAAATAAATAAATTATGAGTCAGCATTAAAAAATACATACAACTTCAAATTTTCACCCATCTACGATCAACTTTTGTATCGCGATTTTAATATCGGCAATACAACGTTTGCTGGGTCAGCTAGTTTGATATATTTTCATAAATTTGTGCTCAGTGAGTCCTTGTATGCCTAAAATGCATATGGTTTCAAAAATAAGTCAGTTACAAAGAGGTGTTTGTGCGACTAAGGTGTTTGTGATAATATGTGACAATCTCACGAGCTCTACTTTTTCCGAACAGACGGTAGATTGAAAAGTTGCTATTTTTAAGCTGTTATTTAAAAGAAATATTTATAGTGATTGAATAAAGTTTATTTGATTTTGACTGTGACTAAAATCAAAATCAAAAAGCCGAAGTATTGCCACAACCGAAATTTGTACATAAATATCACACTTATTTCTTTTTTTTTTTAATAGAGCACCCTGTATGTTCGTTGCAACGAAAGATGCAACGAGGGGACAAGTGCAGCGCCTTAATCAAACCCAAACAATTTATAACCGCACCGCACCGCCTGCACTGGCGACACGCTCAAGGGTGATTTGCCATTTTTAGGGTTCCGTACTCGAAGGGTACCAAGGGCAACCCGATTACACTGACAGTTGATTTTGACTGTGTATATGTGTTATAATTTAAACCAGTATTGGCAATTCCACACTGTCCGCCGTGCAATTTTTTTTTGTGACATGTGTGTTTAAGTTTTACTTGTTTGGATTGCAGAATAAGTTATATAGAGAAATGAAAAATGTATGTATGTGGACAAAGGCCTCCCCTAAGATCTCCACGACGATGGCACTACAACTGTGCTCGTCACCTTGAGACATGAGATGTTAAGTCTCATTTGCCCAGTAATTTCACTAGCTACAGCGCCCTTCAGACGGAAACAAAGTAATGCTTACACATTACTGCTTCACGGCAGAAATAGGCGCCGTTGTGGTACCCATAATCTAGCCGGCATCCTGTGCAAAGGAGCCGCCCACTGGTAGTTATAATTGCTGTATATTATTAGATTTGAATAGAATATATTTATTTACTATGGTGGTTATGGTAATAATAAGTAATATCTTATGGGATGTGACTCAGCCGGATGATGTCCACTGCTGGACAAAGGTCTCCCCCAAAGATTTCCATGACGATCGGTCCTGCGCTGCCCTCATCCAACGTATCCCGGCGATCTTGACCAGATCATCGGTCCATTTTGCCTACCAACACTGCGTCTTCCGTTACGTGGTCGCCATTCGAGTACTTTACTGCCCCAACGGCGGAGAAGAAGAATTATTATAATTTTCTACCGGTACAAGAGGCGAGAAAATTAATAAGAACTATCTGCTTATTTTATAAGTATCAAACTTAAATATATAAAACTCTTAGAGATATAATATTTAAAAGATTATTAGTTTGTTATTATCCACACTACTTGAAGTTCAATGTCATTCCATTTACTACAGAAAAGGTTGAGCTTAATGAGAAGAAGTGGCAAGAAACTATGTCACAATTCTCGTAAAGTATAAATGTTGGAAAAAAATATGTTTACTATTTACCAATTATCACCACTTCGGAAAAGGTTGAGTTTTAATGAGAATGGGAGAAATCAACATTTACAGCCTCATCGCTTCACAATTATTATTTTGATTTCAATGTATGGCAAGTGATGTAGCAAATGCATCAATCCGCGCACTCTGTGATAAATAAAAGTATTATGTTAGCATTATAAAGATTATAACGATATATATATACATGTTTTCAACAAGTTTTACCAGTGGGAGGCTCCTTTGTACAGGATTCCGGCTAGATTATGGCTACCACAACGGCGCCTATTTCTGCCGTGAAGCAGTAATGTGTAGACATTACTGTGTTTCGGTCTGAAGGGCGCCGTAGCTAGTGAAATTACTGGGCTAATGAGACTTAACATGTTATGTCTCAAGGTGACGAGCGCAGTTGTAGTGCCGCTCAAAATTTTTGGGGTTTTTCAAGAATCCTGAGCGGCACTGCATTGTAATGGGCAGGGCGCATCAATTACCATCAGCTGAACGTCCTGCTCGTCTCGTCCCATATTTTCATTTAAAAAAAAGTAGTTACCATTTACGAACATTATGCATCACCAGCGGTCGCCTCCTTCAACCGTATTATCTTAGGAAAGTCAACGACCCGCCCCATGACCCCGGCACAATTCTTAAAGTTCGATTTCATTTGAAACAAGACAAGTTTTAAATGAACCTATAATTCTATATTTTAAAAGTTACACAGAGATATATATTATGATTAAGTTCTATAAATAAAAAAAAAACAAATGGATCGTATAAGTTTACTAAGACGATCCAATTACAAATACTTAAAACAAAGTTATAATAAAGTTGTAATTTCGTGTGAATTCCTAAGTTGTACGTTCATTGTTGTTAATTAAAACTTAGCTAAGTATAGTCTACACTTACCTCCTCGACCTTAATCAGGAATTTACGTGTTCTGAATTATCTAGACGCTCTGAACTGTGTCTAGACCTAATCAACATACATTGAACACATCTGATATGGTTATGTTAATGCATAAAACAGAATTCCATATTTATAACTAAGGGAACAATATTTTCTGTTTAGATGTGTCACAAATCTGCAATACCCTAATTAAAATATCTATCCCCATGAAATATATTAGTCATCATAATAATAAATACTGTCCCTAAATATGAATCTTCGAATTAGTATAGATCGCTTTTTTCTATAGCCTGAATATAAGACCAGTCCTCTAAAAAGTAAGTGACGATAATATAAAACAATAATTTATAAAAATTGGTTAGGTTAGGTTATGTTAGAACAGTTAAAACAACGCACGAGCCGAGCGTAGCGGGCCGTGGCAGCGGCCGGCCAGTGCCAGAAACAAATTCTAGACGTTTCCCTTTCTTTTCTCCCCATAAAAATGTCCCAATCCTTAAAAATGTCATAATTAGAGATTAGGTTAGGTTAACATTTTTATATTGTTTGGCGATTGAATATTAGTGACACTTTTATTATTTTGAAACCCATTATAATTATTAGATTATTGATAACATTTCAAGTTCAAGTTAACATTTCCTAATTAATATTTAAGTAAGCGTTTTAATAATATTTGTTGATTCAATTTAGGTGACTGATCTACTATTTTAGGAACAAATATTATTTATTAGGTCACTGATAAGATCATCATAAAACAAAACGAAGAATAGATGGAATCTGAAAAAATATTTTATAGTACTATACACAATATTGTGTCGAAGTCATTTAAACTAGGGTAAACAGTTATGGTATATAGATAGGGTACGTAGATAATGATGCATGGTTCTTGTCTTTTCTTCGGGTTACCTGCTGTTAAGTCATCACCGCCGCTCACATTATATTGCAACACCAGAGGAATCACAGGAGCGTTGCCAGCCTTTAAGGTAGGCTCTGTCTGGCTCTACGCAGGAACCGCCTAAAACTGTTAGTTATTATATTAAGTAGGCTAAGTTGTTGTTTAAAAGATGGGCTGGGAGTTTCTTATTAGTTCTTCTCCCCATGTCACAGCCCCTCTACGAACTGATGTAGCTTCATGACGCATACAAAGAGTTCTTGCAATATGTTATGTTATTGTCACTCCCTATATATATAAAATAATATATAGATATGTATTTCTAACGCTATGTTTTAGATATTTGTAATATCTAACTAGTGGAAGGCTCCTTTGTACAGGCTGCCTGCTAAATTATGGGTAGCACAACGGCGCCTATTGGCCGTGAAGCAGTAATGTGTAATATTGTGTTTCGGTCTGAAGGGTGACGTGAAATTACTGCGCAAATGAGACTTAACATCTTGTCTCAAGGTGACGGGCGCAGTTGTAGTGCCGCTCAGAATTTTTGGGGTTTATTTAAGAAACCTGAGCGGTACTGCATTGTAATGGGCAGGGCGTATCAATTACCATTAGCTGTACGTCCTAGTCATCTCGTCCCTTACTGTCATAAACAAACAGTGTCTGTGTGTGTACTTATGTATGCACGCAAGAAGTTATACTTCTTTGGCCTAACGAAGCTGTCCTATCAGTCCTACCTGTCTATATCCTGTGTAGGGAGCGGGGGGCACGTTGTTACAGGGGTAAGAAGTTACACACGTCTTTTACCGGGATTTTAAACTCTTTTATGGACATAATTGGACTCATTAGTTTTCTTATAACATCGTGCATTAGATATAAAAACAATCAGTGACCCGCCAAGCGCTGTGATGCTAGGTTGTT
The DNA here is from genome assembly GCF_905404315.1 of Leptidea sinapis. Lineage (NCBI taxonomy): Eukaryota > Metazoa > Arthropoda > Insecta > Lepidoptera > Pieridae > Leptidea > Leptidea sinapis. Next base: position 11,955,257 of record NC_066272.1, read on the forward strand.
GTGTGCGTGTGTCCCGATTTCCACCAAGCAAGTAAAAAAATCCTTTACGAAATTTTTGATTCCTGATGACTATATTTTTTATTTTGTCAAACTTTTTAACCTTGAACGTTCATAATAAAACTACCTTTAATTTACAATAATGTTTTATTCTACTATCGATATCCATTAATGATGACTTCAATTTATATTATAAAAAAGCGCCATGGGGCAAGTAGTTACAATTGTTTGGGGTAAGTTGTTACATGTAACAAAAGTATTATCTGGTATTGTACCCTTCGTTTTCTCATTTATAAATTCTACATATTCTCAGTTTTTACAGAATGAGAAACTATAAAAGAAAAACAGAAAGAGGTACAACTACTAAAGAAGTTTATGAATCTGCTGCAGCAGAAGTACTGCAGAATAAAACGAGCATTCGTAAAGCAAGCGAGATGTTTAATTTGTGTCCGATGTCCTTATCCAGGTATGTCAGAAAAACCAAAAACAACGAAAGTTGTTCATTGGGTTACGTTAAACCTAGATTGGCACTCTCAGAAGAAACAGATCATAAATTAGCTTCTTATCTACTCAAAAGTTCAGAAATATATTTTGTTTTACTACCAACAGAAGTACGCAAACTAGCATATCAATGTGCTCTAAAACTCGACTTAAAAAATATTCCCCCAGCTGGCATAAAAATATATACGGCTGGGTCAGACTGGTTTAAAAGTTTTATGGATAGAAATCCTCAACTATCTCTACGAACACCAGAAGCTATATATTTGAGTAGATCAACATCGTTCAACAAAACCAACATTAAAGATTTTTTGACAAACTGCAAGGCTTGTTCCAAAAATATGAATTCACTGCTTCGAGAATATGGAACGTTGAAGAAACAGGTGTCACGACGGTACAGAAGCCTAAAAAAATAGTTGCTGCCCGGGGTCAAAAACAGGTCGGTGCGATCATATCTGCCGAATGAGAGACACTTATTACAAGAGTAAGTAATGCAAGAGCATGTGCCATAAATGCTGCTGGCAAATGGAATTCAGTTCCGCCGATGTTCGTGCTTCCCAAAATGAGATACACGGATCTTTTTCTTCGTACTGGACCAGTAGATAGTAGGAAGATTGGAGTGGGCAATTCTTCGGGAAGGATGACAGAAGTAGAATTTTTATATAAGATTTAATAAACGTTCCTGCCGAAGTGATTTTCTACAAAAAAACTTTAATAATTACCATGATAGCTGATATTATAATTACTCATAAATGTTAGAAGACTGTATACAGTGATCTCTATTGTTTATATCGTTTTGAAATACTAATAAAAAATATGTATCACTGATGATTTTGTTTATTTATCTACCGTAACATCGTGCCCCGATGATGTAACAACTAGCCCCAATTCCGGGATAAGATGTTACAATCTACTTGTTTAGTTAAATTCTTCATTGTGAAAAAAATACATAAATTTTAATAATTTTTCAGTCATATTTTAATAGCTAAATATACATACTAACATTACAAGTAATCAAATGTATAATTTATTTGATAGCTTTTGTCATATTAACAACTATCTAAAAATTGTAACAACGTGCCCCCCGCTCACTGTCCTAATAATGAACGAAGAAACCAAAAAAAAAAATGACGCCAACGTCAGCAAATTTTAGGAACCAACTTCAACCTGTTACTTTTGTGTTACAGTGATGCGCGCGCTTCTTTAAATTTCACTCTCATTATTTTTTCATAACGCGCCTAAAGAAGTATAACTTCAAAAAGAACAAATTAATTATATTAATATCATGAGATAGAAAGGATGTAGTGTTATATATTTTAACGAACCACTTTAATACTAGAAGGAGGCGATTAAAAATGTTTACATCCAACACGAAATGCGATCTTGTAAGGACGAATCCATTAAAATGTGCATACAAAGTGCAAGTCACGTAGGGTGAGTGGGGTAACCTTGTTGTAATTTATACGTGCACCCATGTGTAAAATGGATGAACGTTGCGGTAATTACACCTAACTTATTTCAAAAACACTTCAGTTTTTTTACGTGTTAGCACAGTCGTTTATAAGTTGCTTTGTAAATCAAAATAAGTATTATGTAAGTCGAAGAAAGGTTTTCTTAAATGAAGAATTGTAGTTGAAGTATTAGCGGTTAAAAAGATTAGACAATTAACTGACATAGATATTTTAGTTAATTTTTGGGGTATACAAAATAGATGACGACCGATTCACAGGCCTACCAAATATATCGTACATAAATTTTATCATACTAAGTAATAATAATTATATTCCATTGCCATCTGCACCTCTATTGCGTATCTGTGGATTGTATAGAATAATATTTAAACCACGGTACAAAAACAGTTGTTGATCGTAGACCGGTGAAAATTTAATGTTGTATGTATTTTTTATTGGTGAATCATAATAAAATAAAAATAAAAAAACTGTCAAAAAATATTTAGGCGTAGATAACCATTATCATTTAGGGGATTCAAAATAGATTTTGGCCGATTCTCACACCTGCCCGATATACACACAAATTTTCAAACAAAATGGGCTTAGCCGTTTCGGAGGAGTTTGGTAACAAACACCGAGACACGAGAATTTTATATATAAGATGTCCTGCAGTTCGCGCCGCCGCCGAGACGCCGATCTTTGTGCTGCAGAAGAGGGCTATTCGCAGTATATATAACCAAGATTGTAAGAATCATTGAGAGAGAAATCTAAAAAAAAGCATTTTAAATGTTGCATGTCATAGGCACATTAGCAAATTTGCAAAAAATTGTATTAGAATTCGAAGCTATCCATAGTTGTCACGTAAACTAAATTATATAAATGAAACATATTTTTATAATAAACAATCGAAGGTGTTATAATGATAGGAATAACTCAAACGAAACTAGGAGTTTGAGTTAAAATTGTTTAGTTAGTTTTGTTATTCAACATTAGTTTTTAATCCTAATATATTAAATATACTATTTAGTTGAGAAAACGTGGTTTTCATTCCATTGGCCCATAATGTTTTTTCAATGTCACGAAACTAATTATGAGCAAAGTCAGTTCAATGATACAAAAACGAAGAAATCCATTGTAAAACTTATTTCGTCATATTAAAAAACACAATGAAAAGTTACTCCAAGTTTTAAATTACATTTCCTGTCATGTAATTCTGTTTTGACAAAGGTAAGACAAAGTCACAAAGTTTTAAATTTGGAATAACTTTCGCGTATATTAGTAGCACAGAGTATGTTTGATGTTATGTTAACTTTCAAGAGCTTGCTAAAGTAATTAAAGAAGGCGAGACTGTATAATGGAATTTCAAATGTTTTGAATCTGTTTTATCAAAAGCTAGAAGGAGGTAATTGAAGTTAAACGTGCAATCAACTCACAAAAGGCACTAAATAGGTAACTCGGCGTTCAGACTACGAAGATGTAAAATAATTGCACAAGTGCGCATCCGGAAAGTGAACGGCGGACGTGACGTAGAGGGGTGGAGGCTGTATGTACGACGAGGGAGGACGCGGCAGTGCGCCACGCGCGCTCGCTTTCAACACGCGACGGAATATATCCGAAATACTTTTGTTTATGTGTACTGTGTCCGGTTTTACGACAAGTTGCTCAATAGTGATGTGCTAAAGTGATGACATATCTGTGGGAGTGATAACATATCATTTTGGATGTATTATTTAGGTGGGTTTATTAAACTTATAAGTTCGAACAGCATTCTATATTTGAAAATTATTCAGATGACAGATGATATTATAAAGATGGTATTTGCACTGGTAGTTTGAAAACTCTGCATACTTTTTGGCTTGATAACAAATCCTTTTAGAACCTAAACTAAGAATATAGTTACAATAACATTACTTTATAAGCACAACCCTTAAGGCCAAGCAAAAAACAGAATTTTTGCATTAAATGGCGAAGTTTTTTTTTCCAGACAAATCTTAATATATATAAATCCAAGTGTCCTGATGTTTGTTTCCAGCGAACTCTTAAACTAACGAACGGATTTTAATAGAGGTTTCTGCATGGAGTGCAGTTTAGTCCAACCTGAGAGATAGGATAGTTTTTATTTCGATATGGGACCCATATTTATTTTTATTTCCAATATTTGTTTTGTATGGACATATCTTCTATGAGAGAATTAATTGACGCACGATTTGACAGTTCTAATCTAATTCTTGATGTTATGAAATATTATTGACAAATTCTTAAAAAATGTATTTTGTTTATTATGTACAGAACAACGTCTGTCGGGTCAGGTAGTGAACTTATAGTTTTTTGTTTAGAAGGGACCCGACAAAGCAATATTGTAGAAGAAATGTTGTTCTATACTTGTTTCCCTTAATTCAGCTAAGATTTTTTTTAAATACAAAGAATCAATTAGTTCTCGTCATAAAATGATTGGCGAAGCTCTACTAGTGACTCATAGTTCGGACTTGTTTGTCGTCACTGCCACTAGCTAGACTAAATTGAATACAAGCATGCTGATTGAGTGTTTGATAACGAAATTGAAATTATTATGAACTTATTGATTCAAACTGCAATAATTTTGTTTCTGTATTGTAAAGTTTCTCATAGTCTGGTCGTTTACGAGTGGGAGGCACAGGATGCTGGCTAGATTATGGGTACCACAACGGTGCCTATTCCTGCCGTGAAGCAGTAATGTGTAAACATTACTGTGTTTAGGCCTGAAGAGCGCTGTAGCTAGTGAAATTACTGGGCAAATGTGACTTAACATCTTATGTCTCAAGGAGACGAGCGCAATTGTAGTGACGCTCAGAATTTTTGGGTTTTTCAAGAATCCTGAGCGGCACTGCAAAAAAACTAGTTTTATACATACAGAGTAATGTATCTGCTATGTCCCAAATCTTTTTCTGAAAACTGTCATGTCATGAAAACTCATGACAAACGTCCAACTCAATGCGACCTTTTATTAAATTGTACTCCTCAAGAATGCGCTTAACCGGGGCGGGGACTGTATTATAGTGCCGCTCACAAAATTTGGATTTTTGAAGAATCCTGAGCAGCACTGCATTGTAATGGGCAGGGCGTATCAATTACCATCAGTTGAAAGTCCTGCTCGTCTCGTCCCTCCCTTATTTTCATAATATATGTACAAATATTCAAGTTAATCGGATTATTTTATGGCAGTAAATATTATGTTGAATGATTTAATTAAATAAAAGAGAGCCAGGCTAGTCAAATTCAAAGTCAAATAAACTTTATATCATATAGGCTTATGCTAAGCGCTTTAGAGCTGTCATTACAAATATTTTATTTAAATCACTTAATCTAAATCATATGTTCAGAAAAAGAACAGTTCTTGATAAGAAACTCAACGTTTACTCTTCTAAATCAATTCTTATCATCTTTTACTAGAGTATTTTTCAAAAGCTGTAATATATATCTTTAAGGTGCTGCATTCAATATATGAATAGCAATAATAAATATTTTAAGAAAATTAGGCAAATTAGGCAAATTAGGCATAGTCTATAGTATGGGTGCCAGAAAATTATTTTTTTTATAACAATAAGGGACGAGACGAGCAGGTATTTAAGCTGATGGGCAGGGCGTATCAATTGGTACATTAATTATTAATTACAATGTAATGCCACTCAGGATTTTTGAAAAACCCAATAATTCTGAGTGTCACTATAATTGCGCTCTTCTCCTTGAGACATGAGATGTTAAGTCTCATTTGTCCAGTAATTTCACTAGCTACGGCGCCCTTCAGACAGATTGTGTTTCCACAATAATGCTTACATATTACTGCTTCACGCCGCTGTGGTAACCATAATCTAGCCGGCGTCCTGTGCAAAGAAGCTGAGTGAGTGATGAATGAGTGGTGAGTGGTGAGTGAGTGAGTGAATCTGTCTATTATATATTTAATACGATAGACATACATAAATACATATTTAATCATCTGTAACTCACAAACAAGCTTTAATATTGATTTTCAAACATTTGCACCTACCGAGATAAAAATCTCTAAACTTCAAGTAATAATGTATCTTAATATATATAAATTACGTGACACGTTGTTTGTCCGTGATGGACTCCTAAACTAATGAACGGATTTAAATGTGGATTACTTCATGGAGTGCAGTTAGGTCCAACTTGAGAGACAGGATACTGTTTAATTCGATTTGCGACCCATAATTATTTTTATTTCCAATATTTGTTTTGTATGGACATATTTTCTGTGAGAGAATTTATTGACGCACGGTTTGACAGTTCTGCTGTGAAACAATTTGTTTATAACAACAAGTAGCATACGTAATGAAATAATTCTTGACGTTATGAAAAATTATTGACAAATACATTAAAAACACTATTTTATTTATTATGTACAGTACAACATCTGTTGGGTCAGCTAGTAAACTATATATAAAAACTAGTGGAACCGACAGACGTTGTCCTGTACACACGTCTTAAATTTGAAAAATCGGTCCAGCCGTTAGGGAGTTTTAGGTTTAGGAGTTCACTAACATACACATGAGCAGGAGAATTATATTATATGGACGGAATTGACATTGACACACACATCTAAATCGGTCCAGCCATTTAGGAGATAGTTCAATAGTGAATCTAAACCATTCTCGAATCCACCTGAAGACACACACCAATCTCAAATTCACTGGAACAACCAAAAACTTCATCAAAATCGGTCCAGCCGTTTAGGAGGAGTTCAGTGACATACCGTGTGTATGTCACTGAACTCACACAAGAAATATATATATTAAGATGTATTCCTAATAATGTCAAATGTATAGTAACAACATAGCATTATCATTAAGTAGGAAGATTATTCAAACCTTACATAATATTCATTCAGTTACGCAGACAATTATCGTTGTGGCATGAAATATGAATAATATAATGCGCTTTATTTGATATTCTCAAGTAAATTGGTACCGGGATGAGGCGGTGAAATTATTGGATGCAGACGTGACCGCCTCGTCGTGTTCCGAATAACAATGCCGTGTCTTGTGTACTTTTATCTCTACTAGCTCTACCTATATCATCCCAAATAGTTTTAAGTCTGTCAGTTTAGATTTTTGCGTAAAAGTTACAATTTTATTTTAGTTAATCCGACGTATCAAGACCTTTCCAGATCTCGTTTTCAGGGGGACTGCAGATGAAAAAAAATAACTTTTACGATTTTAAAAACTGTTACAAATACACGCATTTAAATCCTTTAATAGTGTTTTATTTAAATTATTCACAAATTCATAAAAAAAAAACAGTATTTTATTTATAATGTACAGAACAACGTCTGTCAGATCAGTTAGAAGGATATATTTATTATGTATCTCAATTATAGTAATTTCACTTTCCTAAATAACATACCTATTAACCATCCTGATTTCTCTTGTATTTTTGGAGTCTTCTTTATTCTGTTGTCGATCAATATATTGTCAGCAGTGCATCCCGCACTTTTTTTTGTGGCATGGTAGCTTGCGTGTTCTCGTTGTGGTTTTTGACCAAGCTTTTGTTGTTATCCTTCTTGTTGGAAGGTTTTGTATTGTGGTACTCTATTAGGGCTGTTTCGTTGTAGACGGACGCTGGCTAGGGCGTCTGGTGTTGGGTTTTCTAGAGGTAGATGCTTTCCTTCTGCTTGGTGGCGCTGCTGTGGATATATTAACACCTACCCACAATAATTGTTCGTCATGGGATATATAATTACCATAATAATAATAATAGTAATAATAAACTAATAATAAACAGTAATGTGTTACATTACTGTGTTTCGGCCTGAAGGGCGATTCTAGTGCCGCTCAGAATATTTGGGTGTTTCAAGAATCCTGAACGGCACTGTATTGTAATGGGCGGGGCGTATCAATTACCATCAGCTGAACGTCCTGTTCGTCTCGTCCCTTATTGTCATAAAAAAAGCGTATGTTACTTAATTTGAAATTTGAAAGATACCATTGAGTGTCAAGATGTCACGCACACAAGCATCTAATTGTTGCCGCAATAAAAAAGCTATTGTTCTTAGTTAGTGCGGTATCTAGTTGAGACCAATCCTATAGAATACAAAACAACAAAGATTCAGTGTTAACAGTGAGAGAACAAAACAAATGTGTCACGTAGCGATCGACCGGCCCAGAGAGCTCTACATTCGTTTTTGATTAAACAAATCGTCCGAACGGTTTATTACTCCCCCGGGCTAATATACTCCTCTCTGTTACGACTTTTAGTGTTCACTAGCTTTATAAATTAAACAACAATGTATGTTCAAAAGTTAAATCATATTGTTTGTTTTGTATTGAAGTATTTGATTGGATTCAGTTACATTTTTAATTGCTTATTACCATAAGTCTACTTTACTTTAATTCCATAGACAATGTTGGTTCTCTCTAATCTGCCTCCTGACAACTTAACCTTCTCTTTGTTCAATAAGTTGTCAGTACTAAGGTGTTTAACACAAACGATCAGCAAGCCAGTTGATCTTCAAGAGTTGACCAGTATGGTTGCCTTCTAATACCATATTCGTACATTGTATTCAATTATTAAGTGAAGTAATTGTAAATTCTAATAAAGCGCTTATTGTAAACAAGACGTTTTACGACAAATAAAGACGACCAAAATTGATATATATGTCGTATGTATATTGTCAATGCCGTGATATTACAATAACTGCACTAGTGATATTATACTTAAACGGTAGATTGTCAATAGTTTTCTTTTTTACAAATTAACGGCAATGACGTTCTTATTGTATAGAACGCTTAGTTTTAGCGACATTGTATTGTCACGGGTACACTATGGTGATATTTTAATAAATTTAGATATATCACGAATGAAGTTGGAAATTTGCGACGTGGAGCGTCCTGATTGGTAAACTTATATTCATACGCAATTTGTAAAACAATAGTAAAAGAGGGCGTTGGTTCGAGTCCCGCAGTTCATAAATTTTCGCATACACACACATGAATATGTTTTTCTTAAGTAACGGACTACCTCAGTCATGCCAGAGAAAGTCCTGACGAAATCGCTAGAAACTTTTTAGAGATTATATGGAACAAACAGCCAGGAAAATAGATAGTCGTCTTCAATCATATGTATAATTTAGTAATAAGCTATTATTTTAACATTGTAAACAAACTCACTATGAGGGTTAGTTGTAATTGTAAACATCAGAATTTATTCATTCAAACGTAGATTGTGTTTTGATCTTCAAAGATGAGTATCAGCTGTGTTATTACGATAAAGGGTAAGTCTTGATACAAAAATTTCATTGGGATTTCTATTATATTAAAATAAATCCAAATTTGTGAGTTCCACTTAAACATTACCTCGATATTTCTCCATGCGCTTATTTTTCACAGGAACAAACGTAAACTTTTTAATTGTACTATATTTTTTTACCTCATCTATGCCTATATCATATATATGCCTATCATATTCACTGAGAAGTGGGTTTATAATTGGTAAATATCAATATAGCTTTTGGAGGTACTCTAGTAGGCTCTAAGAATATATTGGATAAATTAAATGATTTGAACAAAGATCTGAATATAGTACTGGTGGTGGATTTTTCTAATAAATTAGTATTAAAATCACCACATACCGTATACTTCTTAGACTCAGATATTTTTAATAAAACCTCCTTCATACACTTTCAAATAGTTCATATAGTGCATCTGGGGGTCTGTATATACTTACAACGATAGTAGATATTTAGTTCAGTTATTGAAACTATACTTCTTTAGGCGCGTTATGAAAAAATTAGGAATTAGGACATGAAATTTTAAGATGCCCGAGCATCACTGTAACACAAAAGTAACAGGTTGAAGTTGGTTCCTAAAAATTTCTAACGTATGCGTCTTTTGTTATTTTTTTTTGGTTTCTTTGTCCATTATTCGGACAGGAAAAGGGTTCAAGCTCATACAGCCATATTAATTATTTAATAATTAATTGTCAAAGCCATCTTTGCAAGATTTTTACAAGATTTGAAAGAAGTATAACTTCTTGCGTGCATACATAAGTACATACACACTTTTTTTTGAGTCACACTACACTCTATCAACGCAAACCATCGAGAGACACGAAGTGAAGGGCAGAACAAAATGGCGTTCGTGGTATGTTGGCACCAAACATGTTACGAAATTTGAGTTTTCCGGACTTACCCTATATCCGAATGTACCCTGATGCACCATATTTATTTATATTAAAGCCTTCAAGGAGCTTTCTTCCACGTACTACAAAGCTGTGGAATGAGCTTCCTTGTGCGGTGTTTCCACGACGATACGACATGGGTACCTTCAAAAAAAGCGTATACACCTTCCTTAAAGGCCGGCAACGCTCTTTTGATTCCTGGTGTTGCAAGAGAATGTGGGCGGCGGTGATCACTTAACACCAGGTGACCCGTACCCTTGTTTGTCCTCCTATTCCATAAAAAAAAGGTATTTTTCCCTTATTCGGACACATATTATAATGGCCCATAACAGTTAAGTGTATCCACACTTAACCGCAGCCATTTTAGAATATAGAATTTTCTAGAAAATGTATCCTTCCACTCAAGGACAAAGCACCTGAGCTTCAATAATATTGAAAATATTCATGCAGGAGAACCGTATGCAATTTACGATGACAATAATAAACTCTTTCAGGCGAACGTAAACTTGCAACGATGAAATATTTAGACACATCTTGTTTTGCTATTGAATTTATTTCCGAAAATTTCATCTAAAATAGACGAAATCTCTTAAACTATAAACCTGATTTTAATTCTTACGCAAACTTTTTATCAAGACGTAGAGCTTGTAGAAGGCTTTGAGCGTTATTAGCCTCTATTAGAGGTCTCAGAACTTTTAATAGTTTACGATGCTAAAGATTCGCACGTACCTATATCATTAAGTTTTAAGAGAACCCACGGCACTGACTGTCACTGTAACAAAAGTATAAAATAGAGGTCCACTTAAATTACGAAATATTTCTTGTAATCTAATAAATTAAACAGTTATTTTAATATTCTTCCTTTATTGTACTTATTTTTTTTAAGACAATAAGGGACAAGACGAGCAGGTCGCTCAGGATTCTTGAAATATCCAAGAATTGGCAGTTTGGCATTGGAGTGGCACTACAATTGCGCTTGTCTCCTTCAGACATAAGATGTTAAGTCTTGTTTTCCCAGTAATTTCACTAGCTACGGCGCCCTTCAGACCGAAACACAGTAATGTTTACACATTACTGTTTCACGGCATAGGCGCCGTTGTGGTACCAAAATCTAGCCGGCATCCGGTGCAAAGGAGCCTCCCACTGATATCTCATTATCACCTAATAACTTAGTTAATTTATTTTTCAATCATGAACATGATAATTTCATTCAATAAATTTGAAATCAATATAAATATTTTTGACTACCTAATAGATTTCATACGAGGGAACGTAATATTTAACTTTTTTGACATTTAAATTTAAAAACCGCTTTCAAATTTACGTGAACTATGATCATTTATACTTCTAGATAGACTACTACAGCTGTGAAAACGTCGAAAATTGAGGGTGATAGTTAACCTCTAGTTTGAGCAATGCACGCACATTAAAACAAAGTGTCATACAAATCGCGTGTGTGAGACGTAGCTTGTCACGCACACTAAACTATTAAACCTTGCCTGTTTTTGTCGGTTTTTCAACAGCTGGAGACTATCTAGACGTATAAATTATTTAAGAACGTGAACAAACACACAGACAAACTGTCAAAAATTCCACCAGTGGGGGACTACTACTTTGATCAGGAATTCAGTGCCACAACGCACTTTTCTTCGGTACAACAGTAATGTATAAATATTATTGTTTCAACTTGAAGGGCGCGTGAGTGAAATTACTGGGCAAATAAGACTGAACAAATTATGTATATATAAGCGACGAGCACCATTGCGATGCCACTTAGAAATTTGGGTTCAATCAAGACTCCTGAGCGGTACTGCGTTGTGATGGGCAGGGCGCAAGTACGTACCATCAGGTAAACATGTTTCTTAACATTTTCTTTTCTTTTTCAAATTTCTGAAAAAATGTATTTTTACCCTAAAAAAATAATTTAGAGATATGCCATTTCATTCTTGATAATGTTTTGAATGTACATAGGCACATAAGGGAATTTGCTAGAAACTGTCATAACCATAATGTTAAGACCAGGAACAAACATACTACTCAGCTAATTCGTAAATCTTTTGTATCACCCCACAAATTAAAATTAAAATAACCACAAAAAAATTTTTCAAAACAAATGTATTCAAAAATTCAAAAGAATTGTTAAAAGACGTTTGTCTGGTAAAGGTTACTATAACATAGATGATTTTCTTAATGACACCACATACTGCGAACGGAGCAACCGCCCTTAGGCTTTTAAATAATAATAATATTTATTGTAACTATATTTTTATGAAACAAAGAAAACCGCTGCGTTACTACGTACTGCGTACTTTATTGAACGGTACCACCCTTCAATAAAGTATATATAAGTTTTTGACTTTCAATAAGTGATATCAAGTCTTATCTATATATCTATAAATATAAAAATGAATTGCTGTTCGTTAGTCTCGCTAAAACTCGAGAACGGCTGGACCGATTTGGCTGATTTTGGTCTTGAATTATTTATGGAAGTCGAGGGAAGGTTTAAAAGGTGAATAAATAGGAAAATGCTGCTCAATTAAATAAAAACAACAAATTTGTTTTTCCTTTGATGTTTCCATACATAATTTCTATGAGAGAATATATTGACGCACGGTTTGACAGTTCTGCTGTGAAACAATTTCATTACGACAGCAGGGTGCATATTTTACAAAGTAATTTTTGATGTTATGATATATTATTGACACATTCATATAAAAACATTCATTTATTTATTATATGCAGAACATCGTCTGTCGGGTCAGCTAGTTTTGAATAAAAATATTTGAATTTGAATTATATTTCAGTATAGATTACTAAAGATATGAGGTTATTGTGAAATCGCAATTTCGTTGTAAGGACTATTTCGTTTTATGGTCCGAAACATACAATAAAGGAAAAATGTTGCGTAAACGATATTCCGGGCGGCGACATTCTGGTTCTGCTCGAACATTGACTAGCCCTCCTTTTGCTTTCCAAAATTGCTTTTTGTGCCTGACTCTAATATTAATTACTTATTATTTTCAACAATAACTCTACTTGAACTGAATTTAAAAACGCTTTTATCAAGTTATCTCAATTAAGCGGTATGGTATGAGTGCGAGGGAAGTAAAAATATTCGTTCACATATAATTTAGAAAGTCGGAAATGATCCTGTGATTGAACTGATGTTGTAAGAGTTTGGACGGTGATCAGCTACCATCATACTAAAACATAAAAAGAATTAACATAACAACCCACTAAAAGTATTTAGTATTTATTCAAATCATATAATATACAATACTTAAAACGATTAATAGTTATTTAAAAGCAACTGTTGTGTAATAAGGGATTTTAAAACACGAATGTGGGTTTAATAGTATCACATAAGTGTTTTAATACTTAATTATCAACAGTTGCATACAAAACTTTATCAACACCCATAATATGAGTCCTCAATAAAAGATTCTGAAACAGTAAGCTACTCCTAACATTTAAAAAGCCAGTCCTAGTAACCATAATATCATCCAAAGGAGTGTTATTATGAAAACGGATGATATAATGTTGTACTGAATTTCATTAAAACACTCGTTTGGATTATGTAATGGTGTCATTAGGACATTGGGTGTTTTAATGTTGGCAGTAAGCTAACTATTTTAGAATCTTTAATAATGTTTAAAGCATGGGTGTAGATAAATGAAATTTAAACTATTATTACCAGGAGATGTACCAGGAATACTTAACTGTCAGCGCTTCGGTTTTTAGTAGCCTTACTGAAGGCCGTCGACTGTACTTTGTATATTCGCCGTGATTCTGGGCCATACCGGCCAAGTGTCTCGACATCAAACAGCACAAAATTGTAAGACTTAATGAGCGTGGTATTTTTACGGCGTTTGCTGTCTTGGGCAGTCAAAGCAGCAGCCCTAGCCAATCATTTAAGTAGCTTAGACATGAGAAGGAGTCAGAGTGTCAACACAAGTCACATCCCACACCTGTGTCCTTCCCCATGCTGAAACCACTAGCGTCATTCCATCAGGACGCTTGCCATCGTTGCGGGTAAAATATATTAAGAGAATTTATTGAATTAGGCGTTACTTTGCGGATATCCATAATTATACAAATGATTTAGGTTTTCTTTAGTGTTAATTCCGCCAATATTTGTTTTTAAAAACAATTCAAACAACAACAAACGACAACAGGTCAAACAGGTCGAAATTTCGAAATTAGATTAAAGGAACATTAAAGGAACTAGGCAATAGCCGCATTTAGGAATAATGATCCCGAAAAATCACACTTCGCGAAACATTTAATTGATACAGGTCACTCACTCGGAAACAATAATAATTTTAATATTTTACATATAGGTGAAAAAGTATTTCGCTTAAATGTGTTCGAGCAATTAGAAATAATAAAACACAAAAATAACATGTTTACATTGCTGAATGAACAAACAAATTTAGTCCCATCACCTTTGTTACGTGTCTCTTCCGGGGGTAATACGTCACAACAGCCAACCAATCACAGCGCGTCATTTCATGGGACGAGGGTATAAAAGAGCGGCTTTCGGCTCATTTGATTCAGTCTCGTGCCAGATTTTGGCGAGACAACACGTCCTGAGGATGCCTCGTGTAGAGGCGAAACACGTATCGAATTGTTTTTAAAAACAAATATTGGCGGAATTAACACTAAACAAAACCTAAATCATTTGTATATTAAGAGAGGCAAATGCCCTGTGGACTTCATTAATGCTGGCGTGTTGACTGATACAGCCTCGATAGTGCGTAATAGTCAGTAAAATTATCTTAAGAAAACGATAATGTTATTACAACCGTGTAATGCATAAAGAATAGAATAAAAATTTATTGATAACGAACCACCACCACACAATTATTAAATAACAAACCAGAATGAGTAATAAGTTCTTAGAAATAACTATTAAAACCAATTAAATAATAGAATTTATTATTAAAAACGAAAAAGTAGTTACTGTGCGGCAGTGAATGTCACCAAATGGAGCTAACTCAGTAATAAGCTACTCTGCCAATGTAGCACTGATTTTCAGTAGCTCCAACATTATTGACTCCTGGAGTATCAGCGACTAGTAATTTTTTAAATTATGGTTATGAATATAATTGAATAGAAATTAAAATCAGTAAATGACGGCTGAAACAGAGAAAAATACATTTTTCAATTAAAATGCAATACTTTCTATAAAATTTATAAATTTGTTTGGTTTTCTCATAAATTTTCAAAAAGTCGAAACAATATCACGCCGATACAGTCTATAAATCTTTACAGACACTACACAGTGCAGTTGAACGGGAACTACAAATTCTAAAACTCTAAAGTACTTTTGTCAGTTTGAACACACAAGTTTTTCAGTCTCGGATTTAGTTTTATACGTTTATTTATTTACAATTAATCAATAGTTATTCAAATCTATCTATACATCTATGATTATATTATAAAAGAGGTAAACTTTATGAGGTTGTAGGGGGATATCTGTGAATCTACTGAACCGATTTTAAAAATTCTGTTAATTAACAATAGAAAGTCAAATTATTTGTGAGTGTCATATGCTTTATATTAACCCGAAAAATGAAAAGAATTTTTCCTATTATCGTGCGCAAAGTTCGATTTTGCGCATGCATTTGCGTTCGCAAAGTACCACTTTCCCACACGGTTTCGACGTAAGCATCGTACGTTGAATAGGGTCGAAATAAAGTTTTCCTTTGATTTTATTATATGGGTTTGTTTTACGTTCCAAGGGTGTTTTACTAAGGGCTTGTTGTGCCATAATTTAATTATTTCTTTTGGTTATTATATTGCTTATATTTATATCTTAATAACTATTTTAATTGGACAATATGTTATGTTTTTAAAGTGATAACCCTCACTTCTAGGATTAATACACAAATAAAATTTTAAAAACAAAATTTTATGAACGATGCGGGAAACGAACCCACGACCTCCGGCGTTCCGTGCCGGTGCTCTAACCAACTGAGCTAACCGTTCGAGTACCACCTCGTTATAAATTTCTGTTTGCTTTGTTCAACTCTCAGGAAGATGAAGCCACCCACAATCATCTACAGGATCTACTTTACAGTTCATAACCTGCTCAACCCCAATATTTGCATATTAGGAAATTGACTTGAGATGTCGCTCTTGTAAATCTAAACAATATGTTATGTCTTTATTGTAATAATAATTCAATTCCCGCGCCGTTCATAAAATATTGTTTTAAGTACTTTGTACATTCTCCGCCCCTCTGAGCCCCACGGGCCAAGTGTCTCGACTCGTCTTACTATTATTTAGATCTTTTTAATTATAATTTGAATAAAAAAATAGGCCTATACAAAATAATGTGAAGCACAAAATAAAATTACAAGGTCTTTAAGATAAAAAAGAATTTGGACCAAAGTTAAAATATCGATCCTCTACTTTTTACGATCTACCCTCATAACTATATAACTAACTAACTAATTATCATGTCATCTTTCATTACGTATTAGCACAGTTATTAGTATTACTCTTTTGATTGTCTTAAAATATTATTTAGAAGAATGCACATTGTCACATTTTTGCTTCTTTGTCTCTAAACATGTTTTAAGATTATTAGTATATCTAAATTCTAAACGGTTTAATTGATTCACCGTACATGTCAAGCAAAATTACATTCTATGTACCCAGACTTTACAAATAAAAGCTTATGTTTTGCCAAAAGTTAATACTAGATATGGTAGTAACAGATTTTTAATAAGAGCTTGTGACTTATACAATAGAAAGTATGGAGATTTAGACCACTTATGGCATAAAATCAGTATTGTAACATATTATTTATTTTCAGTTTTTTTTTGTTTTGGTGTGTACTTTATTTGAAGTCAATAAATATTAGTAATCAATATACCCTCAAAATCATGTAATCTGTGAAAACTTAATAGGCGCATGTGATAATAAGACTAAGTTAAACACATGTATTTTGTTGTATGCTGTTTGTTTTCCTAATATATCAAATAAAAAAAAATGTTTACTTTACATATAAGTAATTAATGGAACTGCTAGGTCTGTTTGAATTATATAATATGTAATTTTGCAATAATAAGACTGTTTGTTTTCTGAAATAAATAAAATTATAAAATTTCACGTGCCATTATCAACTACAGATAGTTTGTTTCTTGTCACTTATTTGTGTCTATGGAAAACGGGCCATTGGCATTCATACTAAATAGTATTTATTCCAAATACTTTTGATTATGCAACCCTAGTAACCTTAGTATAATGACATAAATGTTATCTTAATGCGTTTTTAGGTAATATTGAGTGTGGTAATGTAAGGGTAAGAATTGCAAAACGGCTCAAGTTAGTCGCGTGAGGGAAGGACATTAGGAGCGAATGTCGCGAACCCTTTGCTGTTATTTATCGGGTAACAGTTGCTTCTGACTTTGATATAAATGCCTTATACTCGTACTGTATAAAGCATGCCTTCAGAACTTTATGCCGGATGACATATATTTAAAGTTTCTCTAACAACGTTTTATTTGGTAAATAGATTCGTTCAAACCTTGTTCAACATCGCTAATAACTCGTTAAATAAAGCATATTTATTGTAATGTCTTTTACAACTTTAGTAACAAAATTGCAACGAAATGCATAAACATATCAAATATTAATATTGTTAATATTGACCTAAGTTTTATTAAAACATAGATATATTAGACCAGTGCGTTTGAAAATGATAAAAAGTGAAAAAATAATAATAATAGTAGGATGAAACCTTCTGGAAAACGAAGAGAATATAACAAAAATGAAACTGTAAGTTATTTGAATTGAAATATTTATATTTTCACCTCATGTACGTCACTCAAATATCAAAAAAGAACCCTTATTTTCAATCGAATTCACCTGTCAAAACAACAGCATTTTTCAAAAAGTTGCAGTTGTGCTTTACCTTAAACCACCCCCCCCCTTCTTTTCATTTCGCGACCTCAGATCGCCCGTAATTTATTTTTTCGTTCATTTTTGGTTTTAAAAATTATCGACACTGGTCTATATGTTTGAGGCTTAGATATATGATCACATACAATCATGGGACCTCTATGTATGCCACTTGTTCTGATCTCACATAAAAATACCCAATATTTCAGGCATTTGGATCTAAATGATAGAAACAGTAATATTGGTGCCATCAACTTTTTGAGATTGTTTTGTATACTTATGAATCGGTAAAAAAAATATAACTTGAGCACCAGCTATTGCTTCTGTGTAAACACACTGTACCGTGTACATACTATGACACCGACGAATAGAATAGAAATGTATTTATTAACCATAGAGTAACAATAATATAACATATTGCAACAACACTTGGTGTACGTCATGAAGCTACTTCAGTTCGTAAAGGGGTTTGAAATGGGGAGAAGAACTAATAAGAAACTCTCAGATTATCTTTTAAATTATGTAAAAACTTAGACTGTTTAATATAATATGTATTATACAATTTTAGCTAGCCTGCTCAGAGTCATGCATTATTCTATAAAATCTACTATACTATAGTAAACCTTCTTTGTCAAGGAAGCTTTAATATAAAGTTTGTGCTCAGTGGGTCCTAGATAATTTATACGTCTAGATAGTCTCTTGCTGTTAGACAACCGATAAAAATCAGGCCAGGAATATTAGGTTAGTGTGCGTGACAAGCTACGTCTTACACTCGCGATTTGTATGACACTTTTTGTTAGTGTGCGTGAATTGCTCAAAATAGAGATAAGATCTAGTATATTTTTTTCGATGTTTTCACAGCTGTCATAGTCTATCTAGACGCATAAATGATTTTAGGTATAATTGTTTACCAAGACCTATAAAGGAGCCCTTAACCCTAGCTATTACACTAGTTACCAGTGGGAGGCTCTTTTGCACAGGATGCCGGCTGTATTATGGGTAACACAACGGCACCTATTTCTGCCGTGAATCAGTAATGTGTAAACATTACTGTGTTTCGGTCTGAAGGGCGCCGTAGCCCACTGGCTATGAAATTACTGGGCAAATTAGACTTAATATCTTATGTTTCAAGGTGACGAGCGCAATTGTAGTGCCGCTCAGAATTTGTAATTTTTCAAGTATTTTGAGCGACACTGCATTGTAATGGACAAGGCGTATCAATTACGATCAGCTGAACGTCCTGCTCGTCTCGTCCCCAATTTTCATAAAAAAAAAACAGTTTATTCTTTCTAGTAATGTTTTTCTAACACACAATACATTCCTATATATGTATTGAGATGTATATAGGAATAAAAAATAAATAAAATGAATAAAAAATAAGCCAGTTTTAATACAAATCGGAAGGCAAAGATAACCTGCAATTAGTAAAATGGGTTAGATAAATGTTCATGTTCAAATGTGCGTGAGAAAATGCTATTGTCGATGGAAGGTAATTAAAAACGGATAAATTTACGAATGTTGAGAGCAGAAAGTATATGAGGGGTGAATGTTATTAATATGCTGCCAAAAGAAATCGGTCATTGGGTAATTCATTTGTTATCAGATAATAATCTTCATCATTTATTATTTTTATAGAGGACAAACGAGCATACAGGTCATCTGATGGTGTGTGATACAAAGTACAATACAAAATGTTTATTTTCTTTATCGAAAGTGTACATAAATCAATATTCATGATTGGAGCCTATTTTTAAGCACTTTAAGCGCATGTGTTAAAAGATTCCGCTCTTCCAAAGCATATTACTAATATAACATTACCAGCTGACCCGGTAAACGTTGTTTTGCCATATAAATTATTTTTAGAGTTAGACCGTTTCTTGGACATTGCAACATTAGTTTATTTTACAAAAATAAAAGAATTTTTCTTAAATAAACGTAGCGTAAGTTACTCCTTATTACATCAGCTGCCAATAAAAATCCCGTCAAAATCCAGCCATTGCAGAGATTAGACAAACAGACAGACAGAGTTGTAAAAGATGTTATTTTGGTGTATTTACCGTATGTATATTCATATACATGTAGTAAAAAATAGTTATTACAATATTACAAACAGACACTCCAAATTTATTTATATGTATAGATAACTATAGCACGTCAATACCGACATCTTTGTCTGTTTGCCCTTTAGCGGCAAAAGTCCAAGTGGTTTCCACTCTTGAATTGATCTTATTTTCACACCTTTTGAATTGAAAAATTGTATTAAAGTTAACGTTGTTTTTGTATTTATTACTATTGTCCCAATTAAAGTTTTCCATAAAAACAGAAGACTTTGAGTCATCCATTTTTTTTAAATTAACTACATTAGTATCATAGCTAAAGAGCCAAAAACAATAGAGACGTCTGAACTGTAGCAGTTAAAGTATTGATTAACCATCAAGAAGCAACTCGTTAATTTTTAACAGTAATGTCCCATTGTATTGGGCCTCCCTATTTCACTGTAATTATGTGAGATTATCTCCTATTTGTCATCAAAATGGGTCTACGGGTTTATTTATTTAATGACGGACAAAAACGGTTTCTGCTTATTTTGCCTGTTCGGAACAATGTTTGTAACTTAGTTATTAATTACAATTTTTTCGATTTTTAACTATTATTATTATTTTTATATTTATTTTTATTATTACATCAACATACTAATGCCTGGCTTGCTATCTTTTTGTTCCGTTTTCAATTTCACCTTCATCATAAACTTATTATACAATTCTGATAAGAACAGTGTTTATTCTACATTATTTTAGATGGTACTGTTTCTCAGCTATTCTTAGTAAATTTGAGGTGGACATTTTAATATTGACTTTTAAACTTACGAAATTAATTCGGTTATTAAGTTGATTATTGTTTAAATTGCACGCCTAAATTGTTACTCGTTAGAAATTACTTATTATCATTCGTACCCAGAATGCTAGCTGGTGGGTACCACAATGGCCCCTGATGACATACAGCAGTTAACATTTGTGTTTCGGTTTGAAGGGTGCCGTAGATTGTGACAACCGAGCAACTTAGGGCTACTTTCACCATTGAAGTAGAACGCGAGAACACTTTAAACTAAGCTGACGCCTGTAAACGAGTTTACAGATTCATATCGCATTTCACCAACACAAACTAATAGTAGTTTAAACGCGTTTAAAGATCGACCGCCAAATTTCGGACGTTAAACATTTTTGATCCGGTTCAAAAGCTGTTGTCACTGTCGTTATTGCAGCAGAATCATTGACATATAAAAATTTTGGCATTGTTGATACTTATTGATGTCAGTTTTGACAGCTATTTGATATATTCTATTGCTTATTACGTGTAAACTCAGTTTACCTGAACGTGCTCAAAATCTATTGATGACATCTCTTTGTATCTAATCTAGTTTAACTAAAACTAAGTTTAATGATTGAAGTGTCAATGGTGAAATCGGGGCTTAGACTTAATATCTCGTCTCAAAATTTTGTTTTTGATTTATTCACTGCGAGCGCATTGCTTTAAGCTGGGCGTATCACTTACCATTAGATGTATGTCTTCATAAAATTAAAAGTTAGTCTTGTCGTTGTCTTCACTTTTTTTGTACAATTCTGTGATAAGTATTCGATTTACGTCTCCTTGACAATCTTACGATTTTTGAAACACGCTCTTACAAATCGTATACGGACAAGCGTAAAAGGCAGAATTTAGTGATATATAATGGCCAGTCAAATGATCTAACTACACACCAATTTTCATCAAGATCGTGCCAGCCGTTTTAGTGTTATAGAATCATATACTCACAGGCAGATCTTTAGCCATTAACCGTTTAATTAGCATAGAAACTGTAATTACAAACACATTATGATCGTTTGATTCTGTATCACTTTTAAATTAATTTTATATCAAATTAAATTGAGTTCAAAATTTAATTTATTGGGTAAAAGTATCTTCATACAACAAAAATCGAGTAACATTTATTTACAGTCTGTCCTCGTAACTGAGTAGTAACTGTACCCGAAAGCAATTGTTCTTGGCAGGTCAAATGTTTCGGTAATTTATGAGGTGACCGACACTGGTCAGTCGGATCAGGGTTAATACCTGTTGAATTATGACTTGGATTGTCAGACGGGGGTGAGTTGTAACCGTACTTTGATCATTTCCGAAGTCGGTAAATATTGTTGATACAGACCTCTAATTAAACATGAAATTAATTAACAGTAGTTATAAATGGTCTTTATTTAAATGATGGCTTTTGAATGCAGTTCTTGTTGCAAATACTATTAATAGGGATCATATGCCATGATAACAAGGTCCCAGAAAATGTTCAAAACAAATGTATTACGGAATTTAAAAGAATTGTTAAAAAATGTTTGTGTGTTAAAGGATTAATATAACATAAATGACTTTCTTAATGATACCACAGTTTGGGAATGGAGCGACCGCCCTCAGGGTATTAAAAACTAAATTTCTTTGTACGATTTAACATTGTACTATATTTTTTATAAAAAAAGAAGCCCGCTGAGTTTCTTGCGCTCGTTCTTCTCAGGTCTGAGGCATACTTTTACGAATGGGTGTATGTTAATATATTCTATTTTGAATAAAATTATTTAAATTTGAATTGATTATCCCAGAAATTAGTAGCGCAATAAGTGGAACCACGAAGCCCTTGGTTCGATTCTCACCCGCCACGTACCAAAGTGTTTTCGGTTTTCGAACTCATATTTATGTTTATTCGACCCTTTATAAGATCGGCAACGTTCTTGTGGCACAAGAGAGTATGGGCCGCGGTGATCACCTACCGTCAGGTTACACGTATTGCTCGTTTATCCTCCTCTCCCATAAAAAAAAGTGTGTTTGTATTGTAGTGTTATGTACGCACGCAAGAAGTTATACTTCTTTGGCGTAACAAAGCAAAAATCCTTAAATTATGTATTCCTCCTGCTATTCCATGTTGGTAGATAGAACAATATTGTAAAAATCTTGCTGAAATGGCTTTGAGAATTAATTATTAAAGAATGAATACGGCTGTATGGGCTTGAACCCTTTGCCTGTCCTAAAAATGGACGAAGAAACCAAAAAAAAAAAACAATTGTAGCAAACGTCAGAAAATTTTAGGAACCAACTTCACCCTGTTACTTTTGTATTACAGTGATGAGCGCGGATCTTAAAATTTCACTCTCATCATTTTTTCGAAACGTGCCAAACGAAGTATAACTTCAAATCTTATTGAAAGATTTGTACTGGTTGTAGTAACTAGCCACTTGTCAGTTCTGCACGCTATTGGACCTTATTTAGGGTTTAATTGCAGAAAAACATGTCCCCATACGACACCATACGTCATGTCATGAAATTATATATTTTTTTACAGCAACGATAGTGCAAGCTCTAAAGTCTTAAACTGTATTGTTTTATATGCGGATAAGCTAAATGACTGATGTCATTATGACCTAATTTCACAAGAGCGTTGCTGGTCGAAGTCAAAGTCAAATAAACTTTATTCAAATAGGCTTAAACTAAGCACTTCTGGATCGTCACTATAAATATTTCTTTTAAATTACTGAATTTACCATAATATGTTCGTAAAAAGTTGAGCTCGTGAGAAGAACATAATATAAAAAACTCAACTGGCTGTAATATATATAACAAATTAGTTTGTAAAGTGCAGCATCGATTATATGAGTCATGTTTAAATAATATAAATTATTTCATAAGAACTAATGTATAATTAAATGTATAAATAAAAATTATCGTATGTTGGACGCATCAACCTTTAGAGCTTGAACTCATTGTTTGTGTAAGGATGCTTCGTGAACATGATGGTCGTGATTACTGTTCAAATTAGTTATTGCATCCAACAAATACGTAATGTATTCATTAACTATAACAGGTCGACCTGGCACCAGAAGTAGCACCCGTTCACAAGTTGATACATGGACCAGCCATCGTCCCTTTCCAGAGACGACCTGGCACACGACGCGACGTGCCATTCAGCGGGCATAACGAACCATGGCATAATAGCACACCTCTTTTGTCTATTTTGGAAACTATGTAAAATAAACTTTATTATCTAGAACGATATCTTTATAAATGAATCCAAAAGTCCATCCATATGCATCGGGCGGTTCCATGTTGGGTGAGGGTCTGCCGCCGTGTCAAGAGTACTATTAATCTTCCAGACGTCGGCACAACGAATGGACCCGTTACAATATTTGCATTCCTTTAACGGTCTGCTAACTTAAAGTTTGAACGTTAAGGGCCAACCTTCTATAAATACTGTTTTATTTTTGAAGTGAAAACTACTTTAGTCGCGTTGGGGACTTTTTGTTAGGAAAAAATCTTATAGGTTCGTGTCACCGGTATGCTCATGACAATCACACGCTGTCAATAAATAATTAAGAAAATAAATATAAATACATATTATAATTAGATACTTTTTGAATGGATGAAATCTCGTGAGTTTGCGTCAGCGAAGTGCTTATAGCAGTGGGAGGCTCCTTTGCACAACCACCACTTACCACAACGGCGCCTATTTCTGCCGTAGTAATGTGTAAGCATTACTGTGTTTCGGTCTGAAGGGTGCCGTAGCAATTATTGGGCAAATGAGACTTAACATGTTATGTCTCAAGGTGACAAGCGCAGTTGTAGTGCCGCTCAGAATTTTTGGGGTTTTTCAAGAATCCTGAGCGGCACTGCATTGTAATGGGCAGGGCGCATCAATTACCATCAGCTAAACGTTCTGCTCGTCTCGTCCCTTATTATCATAAAAAAGTATGTCTGTAGTTATACAGCTGACGGATTGTGCAACATTAGCGCTGCGTATATCTTATAAGTGAAATCAAATTATCCGGCCACACATGGAGTATTGCTGTCATCTCTGGTCTGGCGCACCCCAGTATCAGCTCGATCCATTTGACCGCGTGCAATGCAGAGCAGCTCGAATTGTCGGGGACCCAGTACTCTGTGAACGGCTGGATCACTTGGCGTTGCGTAGAGACGTCGCTTCATTGTGTGTCTTCTACCGCATTTATCACGGGGAGTGTTCCGAAGAGCTGTTTTACCTAATTCCTGCCGCCGAATTCCACCTTCGCACGACACGCCACAAGTTAGGATATCATCCTCACCATATAGATGTGTGGCGGTCCTCCACAGTGCTGTTTACAAGGAGCTTTCTTCCACGTTCTACAAAGCTGTGGAATGAACTTCCTTGTGCGGTGTTTCCGGGACGATACGACATGGGTACCTTCAAAAAAAGCGCGTACATCTTCCTTAAAGGCCGGCAACGCTCCTGTGATTCCTCTGGTGTTGCAAGAGAGTATGGGCGGCGGTGATCACTTAACAACAGGTGACCCGTACGCTCGTTTGTCCTCCTATTCCATAAAAAAAAAATGGATTTAGTGAAAGGTTCAATGTATATATACTGTGCATCGTTGAAATATTGTTTTGTTTGATTAAGATATTATTGAAAATAAGTTTTTAAAATAAATTGATATTAATAATTTAATTGTTTTTAAGCATTATGAAATTCAAAATTTTAATCCTAAAACTTCTAATGTCGTTTGCTGATAGGCTGTTTGATAATTTTTAGACTTTATTAGGTAAGCATATTAAACGATTACACATTAAAAAAAAAAACAATTTAAATTTTTAAAGTGAAACCATTATAAAATCAACTCAATATTTTTCGTTCATCACATGTTCAACACATTACAGCATTACAGTACAGTAGTGAAATTGAATCATTAATATCAAAATACTGCTTTCAAGTCACTTTGGCCGAGTAGTCAAGGGCGCTGAAATAAAGCTCTGGTTTCCCAGAGGGAGTGTGGGTTCAGACCCCTGACAAAGATGTGGTTTTTTTTTATAACACAATGTTTCACAAATGCACACACAATTGCTTTTTTGTCTTCTTTTGTTGAATGATTCGTAACTATTGCTATCCCTTCTACCTGACATTGGTCTAAAAGCTGACTAAAAGTTAGTGGCAGCTTGCGGTATCGCCACGCCCATACTGTGTCAATCTATTTCGAACGTGTGTTTCGAAGTTGTGTAAGTTCAATATTTTTTGTGATAGGTGAATAAAGATAATTGAAAAAAAATTATACTTTTCTATGAAATTGGACAAAGATATATATTTGCTTGACTTTAAATCTGAGAATTTCCTTTCGTTTGTTGTCAAAGCTTTTCACTGCATGAATTTCAACTTAAGCATTGGAGGTTTAGTTTCATTCTAATTAATTGAAAACTCAAAGATAAAATCTCAAAGAGAAACTTTAAAAACATTTTCTTCTTCATTGTTTAATTAAGCCTTAAGGCTCGTGTAATCTGAGCTGGCAATATTTTCATTACTTTCTCGTTAACATTTCACCCCTATTTAATATATCTTAATTGAAATCCACCGATTTTCAATTTGAACGGTGATTTTACCAATATTACGTTTATGTTTGTTTTAGTAGGAGTGTCGTTTTACCGAAGATCTGCTTATAAAAAAATGGGTTGCACTCCGGGAGTGCAGGCAGCAGTGAAAACCTGAACATTAACGTTTTGCATTTTTGAATATTTTGGAATGGCTGGGGAATAATTTCGAACTAATTGCTTTAATTTTCATTATAACAGTTCTAGCATTTATGTGGTTAAAACAATATTAATTTATTGCGCTATCGTACACAAAAATGACAATTTATATTAAATATAAAATTAAACACTTCAGAACTATTACAATTTTTCTTACACTAAAGAGTATCTCTCAGAAAAATCAACTTTCATCCATAATTTCAACGACTATCTTACGAATGTATGCTCAGGTCACGTGTACTGACGTGAGCTTAAAAAAAAATAAGTAATTAAAAATTAAGATACAAATAAACAGAGTGCTATTTTGAGAAGGGCGGTGATGGCCAAATCGGAAACTACGAGACTTAGAGAAAAGTTGTGAAAGGAGTCATGCCCTCGATTTAAAAGAAACCATTAACTGCATATTTAGTTTTTTAAAGATTCTTGTACTTTTGACGGAATTCGCCCCCATTTATTTTTCAAAAATATTACACGACTTTCCTCCGAGTCTCGTAGTTTCCGACTTGGCCATCGTCGCCCTTCTCAAAAAAACAGCCTGTATATCTGGTGATAAAACAAAATATCAGCTTGGTTATTCATATCGTGTCGTCTTCCAAAAAGTAAAATACATTGACTACTCCTTGGGTCGAGTTACACCCTCAGGCTATATAATTATAAATTTTACTGTACGATACTACATATTATTTTTATAACTATTGTAACAAAATTAACAAATGAACCCGCTGAGTGTCTTCAGCCCGTTCTTCTCAGGTCTGAGGCATACTTTTTCGAATGGGTCGTAGTTTTTTGACGTTCAATAATTAATATTTAAATATATATGTATAAAATAACCGAATAAAAATATTCTTATTTGTATTTGAATTCTTTTTATTATTACCGATGTGACTTGTTCGTAATTATATTTGATGAACCATGTAGATAAATTCCGAGTCATGCATGTTCATATATTTTATGTCTGTTTGAGTATGTCTGCTATTAAAATATCTATAGTCCAGTGTATGCCTAGATTGGGGCAAGATAATTTGTGTTAAGTTGCGTTTATTTTATTATAAATAATAGGAATTTTTTGGATCGATTGAATTTTTTTATTTGAATTTAAAGGGTAATATAAGAATTGTATTATATACTATTTAGTCAGACCGTAGCTCCAGAAAGTTAGCCCCCCAGATTTTTTTTTATTACATCGTTAGTTCGCCATTTGTTCTTGATTGTTCTCTATAAACATTTGTTTGTTCTCGATTTATTTATTTAAAAAAAAATTGCAATTCATTAAAATTGGTTAGGTTAGGTTATGTTAGAACAGTTAAAACAACGCACTAGCCGAGCGTAGAGTGCCGCGGCAGCGGCCGGCGAGTGCCAGAACCAAATAGTAGGCATTTCCCCCCATTAACAGGGGGCGGGGGCTAACTAAAGGGTATGTTTTTAATTAATTGTTTTTAAATAAACAACAAAAGAACAAACAATTATTTATAGCGAACAATTAAGAACAAACAACGAACTAACGATATGCGATATTGAAAATTCAAAAATAGAATAATTTTTTTTTTTGGGGGGCTAAGTTTGATGAGCCTCAGACCGCGTGGTAAAGTAATGGTTGTTCTTTAAATGTTACGGGAACTCTGTTACTAATTTTCCGCTGTCTGTGCATTACAAAATATCAAGATATATCTAATTAGTTGTGTAAAACTAGTATATCTTAATATATATATATTTCTTTTGTGCGTCTGTTGTAACTGAAATCATCCTTAACGACTGGACCGATTTTAATGAAACTTTCTGTGTATCTTCAGGTGGATTTGAGAATGGTTTAGATTCACAATTGAACTACCTCCTAAACGGCTGGACCGATTTCCTGCTCACGTGTATGTTAGTGAACTCCTCCTAACGCCTGGCCTGACCGATTTTTCAAATTTAAGACGTGTGTACAGGAAACCTCTGTCGGCTTCTCTAGTAAATATATAAATATTTTAGATAAACTTTAAAATCTGCAGTTAATTCCTTCCAAATTAAGTGCAAACTTTTCCACAATTTCAGCATGATTAATAATATTCAAAAATATCACTTTCATGTCAAAAATTTAATTAATAGGACATACCTATCTACTTAACATACATCATAATTAACTTTTGAAATTAAATACAAAATAACAAAAGAAATTCGCCGAAGCAAAGTTTGAGCTTTCCCCTACGAAACGATTTTAATATTCCGCGCCATCTAAATTAATTAATTCCGCGTAGCCAATTCTGTAACTTATTACGACATAGTTCCATTATGCAAAAATACCCCAAAGTACTTTTTCCGTTTACACGCGGGTCATTATGGAATGATCCGGCGTGGAAGCTTTAACGGATAACTTATGGTGGGTCATGGAATCTGCATATAAATAGGATAGAGGTTCATATCAGTGGGATTACTGTGCATGGTTGGCTTCGCAGCTCCGGTTTCGATCCGCAGGGGAGGTATGGCGTTGGGCCAACTTAGCGTAGGGTCTAATATATAAAGTTCAATGTTTATGGGAATGTTACGGCGCTTAGTAGGGTTGAGATATATTGCGATGGAGATATTTATATGTTATGGTTTGAGTGAGATCTCAATCGAATCATTTAAGGAATTTGTAAAACTTGCACTTTTAAGACCTGTAACACAAGAAACCGTGTTGTTAACAGGTCGACTTGGTAGTTACCTACTGAAAATCAGTGCTGGAATTGGGGTGATCCTTATTTCAATTCCGAAAATGCTGAG
This sequence comes from Leptidea sinapis, assembly GCF_905404315.1. NCBI lineage: Eukaryota > Metazoa > Arthropoda > Insecta > Lepidoptera > Pieridae > Leptidea > Leptidea sinapis. The sequence goes on from NC_066272.1 coordinate 11,984,611, forward strand.
TGGGTGTCCGTATTTTTAAATTTGTTAATTTTACTATGTAGTTTTATTAGTATATAGTTTTGTGTTTTCGTGAATAAATGCATACTTCACTTTACTAAAAATTTTAAAATTAAAGTCTCCTACATATTTGGCGGGTTGATTTGGAAGCTGAATACTTATTCTCACTTAGGGATCCTTTTTGTGTGTTGTTGTTCACCTTATCAATAAGATATTCAATTCATTGAAGTTCGTTGGGTGCCACATTTTCATCAATGAAAGAATATCCAGGAATACCTTGCAGTATCAGGAATTCTTGTTATTCTGTTGTTGGCGTATTAGGAGTATTAAATGGGATGACGAATCGTATGAAACCTTAAGAAATGTATGAAAATATGCTTCATACGATTGAGCAGGGACTGACGTAAGATGGCGTATTATGAGAAATCGCATTACGTATAATAAATATTATAAAAATAAAAATAAAACATGCTCCAGGCCCTCTGAAATCTTGTTTTGTAAAGGCAAGAAGAGGATTTAATAGTAATATTGATTTTTACTGAATAATTGAAGTAAAAAAGGCAGTTATAATTAACGCATTTTAATCATTAAAAATATTTAAATGAGTTAAAATTACCTACTAAAAATGGCAAGTTTTTTAGTAAGATGAAAAATAGCTTGCTTAAGAGAGAATTTCATCAAATAAATCGTTTATTTTCTGTTATATTCGCAGGCAATACTAATTATGTTCATATTACCTTTCTTACCTACTATAAACGCAGTAATATATGTACTTACAGACAACATAATATTAGGATTGCTATATTTTAACACTTAACCTCCAATTTCAATTGAATTAGCTTACTTTACGCGAGTTCGGGTATTCGATAAAGTCAATTAGAAGATTGTTCTACAAAACAACTAAAACGTTTTAACGTTGCTATGAGTCTTAAAAGGTGTAGGTATATAGACTATAAACTCAATTCGATCATAAGTGATATATATATATATATATATATATATATATATATATATATTTCATATCATCATCATCGAGACGTCGCTTCATTGTGTGTCTTCTACCGCATTTATCACGGGGAGTGTTCCGAAGAGCTGTTCAACCTGATTCCTGCCGACGAATTTCACCTTCGCACGGCACGCCACAAGTTACGATATCATCCCCACCATCTGGATGTGTGGCGGTCTTCCACAGTGCGGTTTTCAAGGAGCTTTCTTCCTCGTACTACGAAGCTGTGGAATGAGCTTCCTTGTGCGGTGTTTCCGGGACGATACGACATGGGTACCTTCAAGAAAAGCGCGTACACCTTCCTTAAAGGCCGGCAACGCTCTTGTGATTCCTCTGGTGTTGCAAGAGAGTGTGGGCGGCGGTGATCACTTAACACCAGGTGACCCGTACGCTCGTTTGTCCTCCTATTCCATAAAAGTGGTGGGGTGTCACCATTTATAAAAGGAATCTCAGTCTTGTAAATTGAAGACTATACACACCTTAAAATATATAAAATAACAGTTTAAACTTATATAAGCCTATTTATTCTGAGTGAAATGTTTTTTTTTTATAGAATTCGTTTATGAGTCATAATATGTTAGCCATTAAAGCTGAGGACAAACGAGCGTACGGGTCCCACGGTGTTCACTACCGCTTACATTCTCTTGCAATGCCAGAGGCATCACAGAAGCGTTGCCGGCCTTTAAGGAAGGTGTACGCACTATTTCTGAAGGTAACCATGTCGTACCGTCCCGTAAACACCGCGCAAGGAAGCTCATTCCACAGCTGTGTAGTACGTGGAAGAAAGCTCCTTGAAAACCGCATTGTGGAGGACTGTCACACATCCGGATATCCTAATTTGTGGCTTAATTTCTCAGACTTTACTTAAGTAAAACTTAGCTGAGTGTGATAAAAGGCGTCTTAGCTTAAACTCAGTATAATTTGTAATGACTATAAAAACGAAATCAAAGATTATTCTCAGCTTAAACTTAGCTAAGTTTTAGATAAGTAAAGTCTGAGCAAAGTCTATGTACGCTTTATAGTTCTTATATATTTATTGTGACATTACTTAAGTATAGTTCTCGCAATATAAAACGGTATACCGTATACAGTATAGTGAACAATTTAATAATACTCTTTCGCCACGGTCACGACGTCTGTAATGACTAGAGTCGGGTCCAATATGAAGCAATAGCGAAGTTACTCTTGGGAAATAAACGAGCGATGTCTAATTGATTCAGTGTACCGAGTGACGTCATGAAGTCACTATGTATCCTAGAACGCGTCAAGTACAATTTAGCGCTTGAATGGGAGTGCTTTTGTCGTTCAGACGTATTGTAATACGTTCATAATTTTAATTTTATTGTTAACGCCTGTCAAAGTCACTTATATTATATAGATACTCTGTGGTAAACATAATTTGTAATGTAAAATATTGTTACTCTCTGTCACGGACTAGTAAAAAAATACGGACTCCGTGTGACCTTACATAACAGTATAGCACCAAAAGAAGCCGATTAACGTGTAAATACATAGCCCCACGCACACACTTACACTACTACAGGCCGATAGGCGGCCATTATGAGAATTGCCATCGTTTGTGACAGATTAGTTTGCGTCTCAATAAAATATTTTAAAAATGTCGTCGTGCGTTGTGAAAAAGTGTTAAAACGATACTATATAAGTATTTGTTGCCATATATGATTATTTAAGGGTGAAAAAATTGTGTAACTAGTATCCCCCGTAACCGTACACACACTAGCATAACGGTGCTTCACTTGCTAATATCACGGCGTGGACTCCTTCTGTTTTTACTCGTCCGTGCTCCCTGTTATATATTCATACCTACTGTCGAGAATAAACTATCCAGGTCAATTAAAATAGTTGTTTTAGTTAATTTATTGATCTCACTATGTTCACAACGAGACATTTATAATTAAATTTTAATAATTGAATATTTCTGATGATTTATTAACACCGTAAGTCTGTAAAGGACAATGGCGATCCTCGTATTGAGCTATTCTTGCGTCTTAACCAAATCATCGCTAAAACGGTTTTCATTCGATTTATTTCCTATAATATGTAGTTATCCTTGCTTTTCCCTTTAAAAAGGGAGTCATAATATACTGGTATCATTCGGTGAGTGTTTTAGTGACAGTGTCGTTTCCGGCCTAATATGGCAGTTCCGCTTGTTTCGAGACGATTATTTACTTTCTATTCAAATAACATTTAAACACCTATTCGCATCTGAGTAAAACAAATATATGTGAAATTATAATTTAAAAGAAAGTTTTGTATACATATCTGGTTCAGACGCATGGTAGTGAGCAAAATAGCCCATTTTCCGGCATTCTCCTTCGTAATTAATAATTTAATTCCGTTTATCATAAACTGTAATACGGCACTAGATCCTTTTTTTGTCTTACGCTAATTAAGACTTGTCAGATACAGACACTACAAACTTATAGCTCCGTTTTCGCTTGTATTATTATAAAGCTATTTATCGCTGTTAATTAGAAGTCAGCTTCAGATTTCTTTTTCATTTTCAAGTTTCCTTCAGTTCAATCGTTTGTAGTTCAGGTTTCTTATCTTTACCACTATTAAAGGTTGTTTTATTTAGTTGACATGAAATAGTCTACTTTACAGAAATAAGTATTTAATGTATATTATATTTACAACTAATATATTATTGACCAGTGAGAGGCTCCTTTGCACAGGGTGCCGGCTATAATATATATAATTATGGGTACCACAACGGTGCCTAATTCTGCCGTGAAGCAGTAATATATTGTGTTTCGGCCTGAAGGGCGCCGTCGCTAGTCAAATTACTGGGTAAACGAGACTAACATCTTTTGTCTCAAGGAAACGAGCGCAATTGCAGTGCCGCTGAGAATTTTTGGATTTTTCAATAATCCTCATCAGCACTGCATTGTAATGGGCAGGGCGTATCAATTACCTTCAGCTGAACTTCCTGCTCGTCTGTCCCTTATTATCATAAAAAAATATGGTAATAAATACAATTAGGAAGTAAACTAATGATATTAAAATGATTCTACTAATTTGATCTGTGGCTAACTTTCGAACCCTTTCACAATAAATATTAATTACAAAGAGATGCAGCGGTGCTTTGACAAGGTTGTATCGGGAAACAAATTACGTGCATCTGTGGCATTGTAACACTACTCCACGTGTGACAGCTGTTACTTGTTATATCTATTAGATTACTTAACCGAACTAAACGGATTGTGATATTTTTATTTATTGTAAATTATTCTCTAATGAGCCTTTTTTTTAATAAGACTTCAAAACAATAAACTCTTTTATAAAACTTGAAGGCTTCTTTTCCTATTCCTAAGGTATGGTATCATTAAAAAAGTTATTAAGCTATTGCATAGCTTCTATCGCGGGCCTTGAGCGTGGAGACCGAATCCAGAAATTCCGTAACGAAAATAACCTAACACTTACTTACTAGATCTATATAGATATTTTTCCACGGTATTTATAGTTGCCGTGGAACAGCGGTTACACGTATGCTTTTTGTGCAGAAGGTCCCAGGTTCGAGCCTGGGGTACGTCTTGATTTTTTTTTATTTCTTTACTTTTTTTTGTCACGTTTTTTATTTTTTATTACTATGACAAGCATATTTATTTAGTTTCACCTGTTCCGTTGTCTGTCATCAAATCTTGCAAGTAAAATTTTACTCACTTCCCGTTTGCTTTTTTTTTAAATTAATTTTATCAAAAAAAAAATACTGCATAAATAAAATAAATAAATAATTATAATTGCATAAGTTGATAAAAAATGCTATGCAATAGCTTTACCGCGGCAGTCCCCGAGTGCCACACGTCTTTTTTTATGTTACAGTAATAAGTGACATTTAAGGTAGTATTTTCTTTGATTAAGCGGTTACACATTTAAATAAAACAATATTAAAGGATTCAGACCCGTGTAATTGTAACTGTGTTTTTACATTAGATTTTTGCGTAAAAGTCACACTTTTATTATTATTTTAGTTAACCCAACATTTCAACATCTTTTCAGATATAATTTTCAGTGGGACTGCAGATGAAATGAGTAAAGATAGCATTTGTCAGAACTCTAGCACCATTTTTTTGCCTAGGTGGTGGTATTTGCTGCAGACAGATGAATTTTGACAAAATTTACTGACAGTGTCCTCTTCTTTTTTCTTATATGTATTTTGGGTTTTAATTTAGTGATTATTGGATCCCATCTTGACTCATTTCATCTGCAGTCCCCCTGAAAACGTGACATATGTTACAATTATTATATAATTATTATTTAAAAATGTTTTATTTACACGTTTAACGTTTTCAAAACAATCCTTTTGAATTTCATAACACATTTGTTTGGTACGTTTTCTGGAATGTAGGAAACAACATTTAAACTTATTTATAGATAATGCCTGAACAGTAGCTGAGACTTTATTATATACATTTATCCTTTAAACTATAAAGTATCTTATGAAGCCTACTACAATTAGTTACAAGCAATCCCTTACTTCTAGTGTTATAATAGTGAAACTCACTATTTAGAGCAAATAGATGACGATTTGAACGTATATTAAATTTTCATAAATGTACTGACATGATTGAGTTTTTACATAGAAGTAATTTTTTTTTGCATACTCTAAGTTATCAAACGTCAGAGCCTGTATCAAGAATTTATATTGTATTAATAAATGTATGGCCGGTTTTCTCATCCGGTTATACTGCGAAAACAACTGAACCGATCGGAATAATTCTTGTAGCATTTAATCCAACGTGTTTCGGAGAACATTTAAGTATATGATATGTTGGTGATTACTTATCTGGAACCTATATTTTTTTGAGTTAGAAATACCAGTTGGAGGCTCCTTTGCACAGGATGCCGGCTAGATTATGGGTACCACAACGGCGCCTATTGCTACCGTGAAGCAGTAATGTGTAAGCATTACTTTGTTTCGGGCTGAATGGCGCCGTAGCTAGTGAAATTACTGGGCAAATGAGACTTAACATCTTATATCTCATGGTGACGAGCCCAATTGTGTCACTCAGAATTTTTGAGTTTTTCAAGAATCCTGAGGAGCACTGCATTGGGCAGGGCGTATCAATGACCATCAGCTGAACGTCCTGCGCGTCTCTTCCCTTATTTTTATTAAAAAACTAAGATAAAGTCAACAATAATGAAGATGAAAAAAAGGACATTTGAACTAAATCTATGTTACATGCATATGCCCTATTATATGCGTCTTACAGGTTTTTATTCAAAATATGTGAGTTACTGGATTTAACTGATAAAAATACATTAAAAAAGTAAAGAGGCCATAAGTAATATAAAAATGGAGTAATATGTTCGGCTCGTGTCACGTCGCTAAGTAAAGCCAAGTATAAAATATTGTTTGGAAGGATAAAGTAAAACGAAAGAGAACATTATAAACGGAACATACGAGGAAACTCGTTTTATGACCCAACACAAGTCGTGCGAGCTGATCCTTCTGTAATGGAATGAGGGAAATAATTACGGGTTGGCGATATCTGATTTACGAACTATAACAATACATTTTTGTTGCATTTTTGCTATAAATTTCTATTTTAATTCTGTTTACGTTGCAATCTTTTTAAGAGTTTCGTACCTCAAGAGAAAAAAATGAAACCTTTGGCTTATAGGATCACTTTGTTGTCCGTCTATCACAGATATCCGTGGAGGTATTGTGTTGAATATAAAACGATATACTCAGGTCTACAGTCTATTGAAGTAACATTAAAAAATATAACGAACGTGTATTTTGACACTCACAAGGGAATCAAAATGAAAGCGTAAAGCTAAATCGTAATTTCCGTTGAGCTATTAAGAAAGGTCAAAATTAAATTAATGTTGTAATTATTTGCTCAATTTTTGCCATAATCAAGCCATGATCGGAATCAATGATTTGAACAGGGGATTCAATCTATACTAATATTATAAAGCTGCAGTGTTTGTTTGTTTGTTTGAACGCGCTAATCTCTGGTACTACTGGTCCGATTTGAATGATTCTTTCAGTGTTGGGTAGTTCATTTATCGAGGAAGGCTATAGGCTATGTTTTTTTTTTCAAAATTAGGGATCCGTAATAAAATTGCTATTTTGTAACACAAGGTGTAAAATCGAAAACTTATTGTTGCGTGCGCTGCAAAAACTATTGACAATAGAACAAAATGATGTACAGGCTATAATATAGGCAATATTTTATTACTTATAAAACTATCGCGTGAATTATACTTTATATGGCAAAACAACGTTTGCCGGGTCAGCTAGTTTAAAATAAAATAAACATTATATAGATTTCCCTGTAAATGGCGGTGACGGCTATAAAGCCATCCATTTCTATGAGTGTTGTAGTTTAGTTAATGACGTTCTATACACATAAAAAACGTTATTGAGTTTAGTAAATAATTATTTGGGTACTATTGACACTAATTGAATCGAATCGATGTTTTTGTATTGGAATCGATTTTGGCAAGATCACATTTTTTTTAAAGAAAATAAGGGACGAGAGTAAAGGGACAAATCTGAAAACTATACATTTCTAATTAAGTCATAAGAATTACGGGTTGCACTTCGGGTGTGCCGGCAGACGGTTTTCAATGAGCTTTCTTCCACGTACTACAAAGCTGTGGAATGAGCGTCCTTGTGCGGTGTTTCCGGGACGATACGACATGGGTACCTGCAAAAAAAGCGCGTACACCTTCCTTAAAGGCCGGCAACGGTCTTTTGATTCCTCTGGTGTTGCAAGAGAATGTGGGCGGCGGTGATCACTTAACACCAGGTGACCCGTACGCTCGTTTTTCCTCCTATTCCATAAAAAAAAGAAGTGAAAACTTGAAAATTAACGTTATGCATTTTTGAATATTTTGGAATGGCTAGGGAATAATTTCGCACGAATTGCTTCATTTATCAGTAAAAAAGTAAAGTAAGTAAACTAGCATTTATGTGGTGAAATACAATATTCATTTATTGCGCTATCGTACACAAAATTTACAATTTATATTACATAAAAAAAATTACACTTCAGAACTATTGCAATTATTTTACATTTAAAAATTTATATTTCAGAAAAATCATTTTTCTATGGATAATAAACTGTAAAAATATTTCACGGCTGAGAATCGACCCCTCGGTGTTTCGGTTTCGCAATCTCAACAATTGAACCACTGGTTCAACGACCGTATCATCATTAAGTTGAAATAACCGGATTATAATCAGTTAGAAGAATTAATTCTTCATCCATAATTTCAACGACTGTCTTACGAATATTCGGTCAGGCCACGAGTTCTGACGCGAGTTATCATTTTAGACCCATCCCAAAAAGTGCGCAAGTGCGCAACAGCGCTAAAGAAGTGTTCACTTCAACAATCTGCATCGAACTCTCGGTTTGTGAGTTCATCTCGTATTTGACCGTTTTTTAACCGACTTCAAAAAGGAGGAGGATCTCAATTCGATTGGTATTTTTTTAAGTCTGTACACCGATTACGCTGAGATGTACGAAACGATTTACGTAAATCATCTGTAATTCGATGCGGAATAGATGCCATTTGGTCCCATAAAAATTTTACATAGTTTGGCCCAGTAGTTTTCATTTTATGAAAATTTTTGTTTACGGGCATGATGTTATTGTAATTTGTGTACGTTTTTTTAAGAGTTCTCATTCCGGTTGATTATATATTGTAATTGTCAACTGACAAAAAAAAGTAAAAAAAACTACGTTTAAAAAATACAACTAAATATGTATAAAATAACTTAATCAAAATTTTATGTGATATACATCTAATGCAAGCCTTTACCTATAATATTGATAAAATAGTCTTGATTATTTTTGTGAAGATATAGCAACCTTTGTACTCTTAATCACATGGTATCTGCTAGTTAGAGTTGGAGATTAATTGGAACGAACAGACAGTCAGGTGCTACTTTCAAAGCCAACAGCATTAGCAAGATGTTTCCTCTCTATCGACTATATTTGCATGTCACTTTGTGTTAGTGTGCGTGTATTGCTCAAATAGAGGTTAACTGTCAACCTCAATTTTTTCGAGATTTTCACAACTGTCGCCGTTTATCTAGTATAAATGATCTAAGATTGTAATATTGTGATGATTTTGAATTATCATATCAAAGGATTACGAAATCCTTAAGATGAATACTAACACTTCCATTTGATCAGGGTGACAATCAACCCCTACTCACTTACACCATGATAAATGGCTTGGGAAAAATCTCATCTAAATATTTAATCGAAAATTCCCCCACACAAATGTAGAATGCATTCATTCTGCTTGCACCCAAGTGTCCCGTACCACGGTGTTAGATCTCACACGGTTTTATAATTGTAAATGTAAGGGAAGATTATAATTCATCATAATTTACAATGTAAGTTTGTTTGTTTGTTACGCTTTCACGCCTAAACCACTGAACTGATTATGATGAAAATTAGTACAGAGATAGACTAGAGCTTGGAAAAGGACATAGGCTACTCTTTATTGCGAAAAAATAAATGGAGGGGTTGAGATAGTGTATGGAAGTTTGTATGGAAGTTCGTCATTATCGAAGATGACACCATAAAACTTTATATTTAGGCACTTGATAAGAAGTAATTTATAAGTATTTGTTCGAGCATTTTTGAAACTTTGGGATGAAATAAGATATTCAAGTTCGCAGGGAAATACTATTAGAGACTGACTTTACCAGGGGGGGCTCCTTTGCACAGAATGCCGGTTAGATTATGGGTACCACAACGGCGCCTATTTCTGCCGTGAAGCAGTAATGTGTAAACATTACTGTGTTTCGGTCTGGAGGGCCCCATAGCTAGTGAAATTACTGGGCAAATGAGACATATCATCTTATGTCTCAAGGTGACGAGTGCAGTTGTAGTGCCGCTCAGAATTTTTGGGTTTTTCAAGAATCCTGTGCGGCACTGTATTGCAATGGACAGGGGTATCAATTACCATCAGCTGAACGTCCTGCTCGTCTCGTCCCTTATTTTTATAAAAAAAATTAAAGAGACCGTCTACATATTATATAGAGCGCGCCAGAAGCGGAAAGAGCAGTTTGTATGTGTATTATTTCCAAAGTATCCAAAAAAATAAGAAAAATCCAAAGAAACTATTCCACGCGGACTACGTCGCGGGTTAAAGCTAGTCTTAGATAATTTATAGGTCTAGAAAGAGTCTCTTGTTAGACAACCAATGAAAACAGGCCAGGTTTATAAGATTACTGTGCGTGACAAGCTACGTCTTACACTCGTGATTTGTATGTCACTTGTATTTGTATAGCTAGTGAAATTACTGGGCAAATGAGACATAACATCTTATGTCTCAAGGTGACGAGTGCAGTTGTAGTGCCGCTCAGAATTTTTGGGTTTTTCAAGAATCCTGTGCGGCACTGTATTGCAATGGACAGGGGTATCAATTACCATCAGCTGAACGTCCTGCTCGTCTCGTCCCTTATTTTCATAAAAAAAAATTAAAGAGACCGTCTACATATTATATAGAGCGCGCCAGAAGCGGAAAGAGCAGTTTGTATGTGTATTATTTCCAAAGTATCCAAAAAATAAGAAAAATCCAAAGAAACTATTCCACGCGGACTACGTCGCGGGTTAAAGCTAGTCTTAGATAATTTATAGGTCTAGAAAGAGTCTCTTGTTAGACAACCAATGAAAACAGGCCAGGTTTATTAGTTTACTGTGCGTGACAAGCTACGTCTTACACTCGTGATTTGTATGTCACTTGTATTTGTATGTACAGTGTCAGTGCATTGCTCAAAATAGAGGTGAACTGTCAAACTCAAGTTTTTCCAACATTTTCACAGCTGTCATGTCTTAGACTAATATTATAAAAAGGTAAAGCTTATGAGTTCGTACGGGGTAATCTCAAGAACTACTGAACCGATTTTGCAAATGCTGTTACCACTAGAAAGCCACATAATTTGCCAGTGCACGGGCTATAAATAAATCCAAAAAATGACAAAAAAGTCCGTAGAGTTGGATTTGTTAAGTCAGTCGGAAAAAAACGACTTTCGACATCGAGCCACTTGAGAAGTTGAGATACATATAGGACGTGCAGGGAATAAATTTCCCATGGAAGCAGTGCGTAAGCCCATTAGTTCATAGCCAGACGGATTAGTCTTCCATTAAAGGCAAAGGAAGTCTTTCCGAAGAGAATTTTTTCTTGTTTATTGTTGAGACTTTAAAATTTTATCAAGATTACATTACGTTATAAAATATAAATGAATTTTTGTTAGTTTTAAGTGATATCCGTCACTCTTGAGATTAAATATACAAATTTGAAATGGCATTGCTTGCGGCAGCGTCGAGTGCTGGGTCGTCTCGTTCCCTCAAATATGTGCGATGGCTGGCCCATGCGTCAACTCGTGAACGGGTGCTGCTTGTGGTGCCAGGTCAACCTGTAATAGTTAATAAATCATTGTATTTGTTGGATGCAATTACTAATTATGACAGAAATAACGAACATCATGTTCACGAAGCATCCTTACACAAACAATGAGTTCCAGATCTAAACGATAATTTATATTTATACAGTTTATTCTTTACTTCCTTTTATGAAATAATTTATATTATTTAAACACGGTTCATATATTGGATGCAGCACCTTACAAACTAATTTGTTTTGTATATTACAGCTATTGTAAAAATACTCTATTTTATTGAAAAGAGTCGCCGTTGAGTTTCTTGTATGTTCTTCTCACGAGTTCAACTTTTTCCTATATTGACGATTCAAAAGCGCTTTATTTAAGCCTAATTGAATAAAGTTTATTTGACTTTGAAATTTAATTTGTACCAAAGTTATTAACACAAACTGAGTCGATGCGTCACTCGGACGGTTGGCTCAGTTGGTAAGAGCGCACGGAACCTGAAGGGTTCGAGTCCACCATCGCCCATAAATAAGTACAAATTAAATTTGAAAATGCACTTTCATTTGTAACAGAAGTTTTGGCGAGACTAGGTGTTCTAATTAGGTTGTATCTACCATAAATATTTCCTCTCCTATTATTTTATACGGATTTTAAATGAATCAATGCTATCCTCTTAAGTGGTAATAACCACAAACATTTGACTCTCTTGGTTACGTCATCACACGAAACTTTAAAAAAGAAAACGGCCAAGTGCGAGTTGGACTCGCCCATGAAGGGTTCCGTAGCAGCAAGTAACATAATATAAAAGTTATATGGAAAGTAAAATTATATTAAATTATTTAAATGGAAAAGGCAAAACATCATTGCTTTAAATCATACAGTGCAAAATATGAGCTCTCATCTTTTATACGTATTAAAAAAAAACACTTTCTAGATCTCGTACAAACCAATTTTCGGTGGATGTTTGCATGGTAATGTACATATTATATTTTTTTAGTTTTATTATTTTCTTATTTTAGAAGTTAAACACATTCTACAACTTTGAAAGGGTCTCTCGCGCATACTATTCAGTTTAGAAAAAAATGGTATTAGAAACCTCAATATCATTTTTGAAGACCTATTCAGAGATCCAAACACGTATGGGTTTAATGAAAAAAAAAATTTGAGTTTCAGTTATTAGTAGGGAACCCCCAAAATTTATTGTTTTTTTTTTTCTATTTTGTGTGAAAATGTTAATGCGGTTCACAGAGTCCATCTATTTACCAAGTTTCAACAGTATAGTTCTTATAGTTTTGGATAATATACGGACATATGACATACACGGACAGACAGACACACATGACGAATCTATAAGGGTTTCCGTTTTTTGCCATTTGAATACCGAATCCTAAAAATGATGAATTGAACCCTAAATTCGAAACAATGTGTAATTTTTATCGCCGTGTCGTGATAATTTATAGGTTTCATTGCACTTTTTGTTTTGCAGCAACGGCATATGGGGTACTGCAGTGTTGGAATGTGAGGGCGGCACCCTCTTTCCAATGAAAATAATATTTCTTTCCGACAAATATTGCACTGTTAATACCACTAAAATGCGCCACCCATTCCCCATTGTTAGCTCACTGTACTTGGTTTTATTGGCAAGACTTATATTACCTACGAATAGTTTATCTATTTTGTTTGCTCTGGGTATTGTTACTATTACAAAATATATAAATAGTAATCTATTTATGAAATAAACATTGAAAATAATTTTACACTAATATTTTTTTATGTAAATAAGGGAGGAGACGAGCAGGACGTTCAGCTGTTGGTTATTAATACGCGCTGCCCGTTACAATGCAGTGCCGCTCAGGATTCTTGAATAACCCAAAAATTCTGAGCGGCACTACAATTGCGTTCGTCACCTTGAGACATAGGATGTTAAGTCTCATTTGCCCAGTAATGTGTTAACATTACTGCTTCAAGGCAGAAATAGGCTCCGTTGTGGTACCCATAATCTAGCCGGCTTCCTGTGCAAAGGAGGCTCCCACTGGTAAATAGGGTATACTTAGTAATGGCTTGCAATGGTTTTCTAGCAAGGACGGCACTGTAGATCTAACTAGTCGTAGTTGAGCTTTGGAATATGCAAAGATTGCTTTCCGTCGGTGTTTAGTATCTAGCGTTAGGATTTTTTTTATGAGTGAGGTGTTCAATAGAAGTTTGGTTATAAAAATAAAAATTAACAAAGGAACAACCGACTTTAAAAACACTATTCCAAAACAATAGATATAATATACACTAGAAAGTATGAAATAATTGCGTATTTTTATACAATCTAATTAAGAAATCTAATACTAGTACCGATTATTGTTATTAAACGGATAGCATAAAAAAGATTTGTCCTAGTATCGTTAATTTGCTCCTAAGAATTGAAGAGTTCTGTTACTTTGTCATGGATCCCATAATCAGAACCTAACCAGTATATGCTTTCCTATAAAAAAGAATTATCGAAATCGTTTTTTTTTTTTTTATAAGATAATGAGGGACGAGACGAGCAGGACGTTCAGCTGATGGTAATTTATACGCCATGCTCATTACAACGCAGTGCCGCTCAGGATTCCCGAAAAACCCAAAAATTCTGAGCGGCACTACAATTGCGCTCGTCACCTTGAGACATAAGATGTTAAGCCTCATTTGCCCAGTAAATTCACTAGCTACGACGCCCTTCAGACCGAAACACAGTAATGCTTACACATTACTGCTTCACGGCAGAAATGGCGCCGTTGTGGTACCCATAATCTAGCCGGCTTCCTGTGCAAAGGAGCCTCCCACTGGTAAAAAACTGGTTTGCACGATATTGAGTTATTCGTAAATTTGTCGCGCACATACTTATACCAAATTAAAGAGTGCTCTCTGAGAGAGATCTGTACCAAATTGCAATGGGACCACGCGGGAAGCACCAGTTTTCAATTAAAAAAAGAATTATCAAAATCGCTTCATTCAGTTTGAGGTAACAAACATAAAAAAAAAATAAAAAAACATACCGACGAATTGAGAACCTCCTCCTATTTTGAAGTCGGTTAGTTACGAAACCAAATTAAACTAAATTAACTTTAAAAGGCATAAAATTTATTTTCTCAAAATTGATTGCTTTAGAATTCTTTTTGATGTCATTTCTAATAACTACTAGACACTACCTTTAACTCTAGTGCTATATTTATTTAGGTTTATTACGAGGTAGGCACTGCCTAATTGCCTATATGATATGCACGCTCCTAACAATGAGAGAGATCCTAAAAAAATGTTTAATTTTAAATACTTTGTTATTTAAAATTAACTTAATTCATCCTATCGAGTGTTCAAAATTATTTTTGTCAATGTTTTAAATAAACTGGCCGAAACAAGGCTTTTCTGAGTTTTCCAAATATAGGTTATTTTGTAAATGTTGTAATTTGTGGTTTCTACAAAAAGGTTTTCTAAAGAAACCACATTAAGTCAACTTGAAGTATAATTTCCTAATTTGTCTTCTACACCATGGATTTTACAGTATTCGGTTTCCCTAATGCTAAATTGTGTCTTAAACTTCGTCTTCCTGACCTATTTTGGCTTTTATTGCACTTTAGGTTCGAGTTTAAAATCTTCTGTCCCCCTCAGACCTGGATAAGTAAAAGGAGACAGCTGATATAACGATATCTTGGGGAGATTGAACAACTTGGGGTACCTTCATATAAGAGGTACCCAAAATATTTCTTAGAGTAAAAATTTATCTGTGTCTTGTTTTGTAGTCAAAAGTGTCATACATCTCATCTTAAATTATTTAAAAGTGCTTATTTTAAGCCGTTCAGTCTTCGCGTCTCAAATCTTGAAAATTTAAATTACCGCTATTTATGAGAATTACAAAATTATTTGTACGAAAAGCGCCAACAAATTTCGACGCCATAATATTGTAATTACTATTTCAAACTTGTGTCAAATCACTGCACGTTTCATACTAAACTAATTTTTAAATTTAATTTAGGCCTTATTATGTAGTATTAACATCCTCTTTGCAAATAATTAAACAGCCATGAGTGGCTATGGAAGCGTAAATTATTACACAATAAATATAATACACATAATAGTATTAAAGTTTCGAAATTAGTAACTATATGATTAAATATTTATAATAAGCGCGTCGATTTTGTCAATATCTCCGTAGTACTAAAATTATATTGTGAGATATCATTTTAATAAGTTTAGAACATATTTATTTCATCATAGTTAAGCACATGTTCTGTATTTAATAAAATCTCCAGTCAATGTGAAAAGACCAGCGCCCTTAAGCAAGCAGTATTTTCAGGGCTATATTCGCGAATAGGTCGCGCAGCGCCTCTAAATCACTTAAACAGCACGGTGAGGGTCTTATTTTGTGAAGTTTCTGTTTTCATCATTTGCAGACACATCTGAATGAAGTAAGGAACTGTATTTTTTAAATAAAAACATGATATATTATTATAGAGATTTTTAATATCAGAATATCACTGCATTACAATTTTTTATGCACTATAACAGAAGATAACATCTCAATACATTCAAATGACTAAAAATTTATTGGAAATACATGTGACGTCATTCCGATAAAAAAAAAGGAATATCTTGTTGATACTTATTTATTACCTTATTCTTTTAATGTTTTCGAAAAATATTTACAGGCTGTCAACAATGACATCCTATAAATATTTGTATGATTGTATGAACAAATACGATGTATGTTCAAATACTAGTTCTTGCGTGTACAACTTTAAATTAGATATAGACAATATGATTAGAAAATTTCATACTACCTACAAAGACGACAATCTACCTTTACGCATAGAAAATATTAGATAACACAATATTATGTAGGTATTGCATAAGCTAATTGTTACTTTAAGTAGGTAGAGATAAGGGTACCTATTGGTTATCATTTAAGAAGATCAAGCGATAAATCAGAGTGGAATTAGTTCCATAGTACCGATATAAGACAAACTCCAAAAATCAATCGACAAATATATTACGTTCTCTTTGTTCCTTTAAACATTTGCCTACAAATTTCTTTGTTCATAAAAGAATCATCATAAACTTGTTTTGTTCGTATAAATAAATGTCAACAATAAATAAATTCTTAGGTAATATAAACTTCATACACTGTTCGTTGTTTAGATTACTTACTTGTATCACATTGGGATAATTGGGTTACCTACTGCCGGGACACTGGAGAGCAATTTATCAGAATCTCAGAACAAGTTTGTCAACAAGTCAAAAGAAACAATTCTACCTCTTCTAATATTAAGTGGGTATCTTCATAAATGTTTCGAGACTGTACTAAAGTTCGGGAAGTTTACAACTAGTTACTAGACAATTGAGTTAAATGTTTGAGCTTCGGCTCATCTTAAATTTAACACGATATAAAATAAAACACTGAAAGTATTCAGAGAAATAGAAAGCTACAAACATAGGAAGTTACTGATAAAAAAAAAACTGGGCGGTGCCTTCTTCCGTGTTTAAAGTACTAGATTCCTGTTTCGCTGTCGTCATTAGTGATGCATAGCGCATATCTACAATGTGATAAAATGTTTTTGTTGTGCCAAATGATTTCCATAATTATCATTCTGCCTTTTTCAAACTACTGCACCAGTATAGACAGAAAGGCGGAGAAGCCATCGGCCTAAATAAATAGTTATTGTCTGAATGTTACATTTCCATTGTATCAAATTTATGAACTCTCTTATGTATCATAGCTTGCTGTTCTAACTTATAAATTATTGAATAGGAAAACATTGCTCAATATTAATTAATAAATCATAACAATGGACTATAATGACTAGTCCAAGACGTTTGAAAAAGAGTGGTCAGTGCTTAATACAACAAGTGGACTGGGATTCACCCTCGACGCAAACAGGTACAGTGAAAAGAAGATCTTCTTGCCCTGAAAGTTCTACGAAAACTTCAGTTACTAAGAATAGTAATAACACCATTTTTGAAGTAAATACATCTTCAGATACTGAAAGTGGTACATCTAAAAGTATTGGTGAAAGCGATCATAGTGATTCCCTTGTTGAAGTAGAACAGAGAATATCTTGTATTATAAATGAAAACAGAACATCGCAAAGTACCTCTGATTCAAGTGATATAGATATTGTGTTAGACAATATATTCGATGAAACATTTGAGGAAAATGTCAGAACCTGCAAATATGAAGTCACGCCACATGATCATAGTAAGACTCTTATCAAAAAGCAAGTTGGTGTTGAGAGAAAACATTCTGAGAATGCAGCGATCGTTAAGAAAAGTAAAGTTGTTCTCAAAACGCCTACACAAGTTAAAAAATTAAATAAGAATATTAAAACAGAAACTACGTCAACCATTTTACCTGTATTTCGAAGTACAGTACACGGCCAGAACTTTAGTATAAATGATGAAAAATCTAAGAGAAAAGTTATAAGTAAACTTAAAATACCGTTCACTCCATCGAAGGCTATGGAGAAACCAAAGAGTAATTTTATAAGCGACAGAAAATCTTTAGAGGAATCGAAAACCTCATTATTATCATCTCCTTTAAGGAGGACCATATCAAATGAGTATGTTAGGCTAAAATTTACAAATGATACTGTTGTGCGGAGAACTATTGATGGTAAATGTATCCCAAAGATCACGCCAAAAATTCAGTCTATAATACCAGAAAGTCCGGTCGACACCGAAGATCCATTTCTTAATTTAAGCCCTAATAAAAAATATACAGTTACAGTAAATAATAAAGTTAGGTGTGATAAAGATAACTACGTAATATTCGATCCAAAGACTGGATTTAATCCAGATCAAATCGGGAAACCATCACGTATACCATCTAAAGTCAGTCCAAGTGATAAATCAAAGTTTTCTCAGCAAAATAGTGTCAGTGACAAAATATGTAGTATAAGAAATCAAGTAAATTCAAGTGACACTGATAGTGGGATACTGTCGCCAAACTCTCCGAGTGAATTTAAAAAACAAGCGCATTACGTGAATGCTGCTGTGTTTAGTGAAACTGCGAAGAAATATACTAGTGCTAGTGACCTAGAGATAACAATAGTAGATCCTGCAGTGGCCAAAAAAGCAACCGAGCAAATCAAGGTTTGTAACATTTATTATTTTATACCAACAGTGAATTCAGGTTGATCAAGTTTGACTGCTTCTTTCTATTTGATGAATTTGTACCGTGCATATCGGTAGGTAGTCTTTATCGTTTCTATGTCGTGTATATTTTTACTTTCAGAACGATTTGATATTTTGAATACAGAATTTCACAAACTTATGAACTACAAAACTAAAAATACTTGAAGATCAAATGGGCCCGTGAACGAAGGAACGGTTTCTTATAATATTATTTTCTCTTCATATGCTTTACGAAACTATTATAATTGTATATTCGGTAAAAGAAATGAAAAACCAGACTCAGAAGACTCAAATTTGTGCGTTAGCCAAAAAAATATCACCACTCTTTGTCAACACACTCCTTAATGTCTCGCCTAGTATCCGAATAATCTCGAAGCTGGGTCTTGGAATCAAAGCCAAATTGGTTTCTAAGAAGATACCTACATATAGAGGTAATATTTTAAGGCGGCAGTACAGTTCATCCCAGCATCAGCTCGAACCATTTGACCCTGTGCAATGCAGAGCTGCTAGGATAGTCGGGGAGTTAGTGTTCGGTGAATGTCCCAAACGGTGTAGAGACGACGAATTCCACCTTCACATAGTGCCAAAAACTTGCCTATCATTCACACCATTTGGATGTAGGCAATTCTACACAATGCGGCTTTCAATGTATTTTCTGCCACGTGCACCCAAAATCTGGAACTACTTGCGCATTGTTTTCAGCACTATACGATTTACCTAATAGGCCGACAACGATCCAGTAATTCTTCTAGAGTTGCATCAAAGTAATTATATTTGAACAATAACATTTTAAGCGCCTTGCATTGTATTCAGGAAACTCGGCACAGACGAAAAAAAGTGTTGTAAACATTTTGTTGCCATAAGCGCCATCTTTTTCGACAATCGTCAATCTTTGATAGCGCACCCTAGCGGGAAGTAGAAATCTTAGGCAGTGTCAATATATCTATTAGCCACTAGAGGGCGGTGCACTCATACGTCTTGTGAACGCAGATTATTTTTAATGATAAATTAATTTAGTGGTTAGTTATTAAATGTTATTAAGTTAGTTAGTAGTGCTTTAGTTAATTTGTAGTTTTTTATATTTATTTATACATAATATTCTAGTCAACAAGTTCAAAAACTTGTGAGTTCTTGATAAAGTTCCTAAAAATTAATGAATTACATCTAGAAAAATGTATCCAAGTAGGTATGTATGTATTAGCACATATAAATTAAAATTAATAATAATTATTATATATATTTAGATAATTTTGTTCATTGAATATAAATTTGTTCATAAATAGAATAATAACACAAATTATTAAAATAGAAAGAATTTTTAGTTTTGTATTAATAACTGACAAACTATTAATATTTATGGAATTTAAAAAGATCCATAAAGAAGAGGAAATTTACAAAAAAAAATTGTGACCTCCGAGCTCTATCTCTAGTACTTCTAGTGCTACTACGACAGTTTGCCTTAGATTTTTTTTTAGAAACAAACATTAATTTAATTTTACAACTTATAATATTTTTTTAACAATAAAAGTATTTTGTTTATTTCAATTATGTACATATGACTTAATAATTAATAACGTTATTTATATAAATAATAATAAACTAAAACTTAAGTAATCTAACAAAATTAATTTATTACAAATAGAAAATATCATTAAGATCGCTATCAACAGGTAAGGTGCCCATGAAGCTGGCAGCGTTATCTCTTTGTATAGCCAAACTTATCCTTTGACAGAGGTACGTATCAGATCTTGGGTCACCTGTTAAATCGGTTAGACAAAATTAATTTAATAATTTAAATAAATTATGGTATTATTCCGATATACATAACAAGATCACGTAAAAAATTAGTATAGTTTGTTATTTTGTTTATAATTACTTTGGTTAAAAAAAAAATGTTAATTTAAAAAGAATTATACAAAAAATAATAGACTTAAATTAATGTAATAATCACTTGATATGTTTAATCCGTTTAAGCAACTGTGTGAAAAATGTGACGACTAAAATGCAATAATTTTGGCGGCTGTAAGCATCCCCAAACATAATGAACAAAAAATACTCAAACTAATTGATGTTAAAGTGTATTTATTTGGTGATAAATAATAATATAACTCTAAGCTATTGTGTGTCTCAAAACAATGTTTCAGTTAATTTATCGGATGAGGAATTGAAAATATATTGTACAAGAAGTCCTTGTCCCTGTCACATTAGAAACTTTAAGTCTTAGTGAGAAATTTCTAAGGAACAATTGTTTTAGCATCATATATTACAAGCCACTTATTTGTACCTAGATTTTAGATAATGTTCTGTTTTTTTCTCCAAAAAAAAAAAAAAAATGAAAATTACAATATACCTAATTACAATATGTAAAGTGATGCAATAAAAATACTCTAATGTCAAATACTCAATGAGTTACACAAGTAAGTCAAAAAAAGTAATGAATGAATGCAGTATTAATACGAAAAAACAAGAGTAATTGTAATCACTGCACGTTTCATAATAAACTGAATTTCAATTTTTACTCAGGCAAAAAAAAAGATAAGTGTTATTGTTTACCTATTGTTATGGTGAGATTTTTGCGAACGAATCGTACAAGTTAATATGTATTTAACATTTTACCCCCCGAATAAGAGTGACATAGTCTTAACTGCATTTGTGTTAAGCTGTTGACGAAATAACAGGCTTTAATATTATCCTTGATACTTCAGCTAAGTAAATAATGACTCATTAAAATGATTTAACAATACATGCAAAAATAAACTAATTTACAACTAGGGCATTCAAATTCAAATTTTAATAGTTTTATTCAAAATAGGATGTGACATCACATATTGAAAGTCAAAAACTACCACCCATTTATACCCATACCGCGCAACAAATTTAGCGGGCTTTTTTTATAATATCGTACAATTAAACTTATTATTTAATAGCCTGAGGGCGGTCGCTCCATTCCCAATCTGTGGTATCATTTAATTAATAGCCTATTTTACACTATTAAACGAGCTACTCTAGCAACCTAATATGGTGAAGAGTCTAATGAAACTTAATTTCTCGCGATAAATTCTTTTTTTTTTCTATAAAGGATTTCGGCAGAATTCTTGCTTTAACAGAATTCAGAGCCTTTCAATTCTAACAGCAACCTAATCTATGTTTTTCAACAGACGGATGTGTTGGTTTTCCTATCGATATACGGTACACGAGTAGATCACGGTATCACGATAGGTATCACCTATCTTTTGAAGTCTCTTGGAAAAACCCGACGGCAACCACAGCATTTAAATAGAATTTTAATGCCAGTCCTCCTTCCATTAGTGTGACTTAATAGTAACCTAGAAAAAGTCAGCAAATGTCAGAAATAATCAAATAATTGTTACAATATATATTATGCCCAGGCCAGTTACATTAACTAGAAGTAAATATTTCGGAAATGGTTCGAACAGTTTGGGACAAATTTTGTGTATAAATAGACTTTTCCTTTTCAGATATTATCCATATTAAAATAAATCGAAAATATACTAAACCGTAAATTGTTTTCAAACAATACGAAGACTTAAATGTATGATATGAGGCTCATTTGCACAGGATGCCAGCTAGATTATGGATACCACAACGGCACCTATTTCTGCCGTGAAACAGTAATGTGTAAGCATTACTGTGTTTCGGTCTGAAGGGGGCTGTAGCTAGTGAAATTATTCGGAAAATTAGTCTTAACATCTTATGTCTCAAGGTGACGAAAACAATTGTAGTGCCGCTCAGAATTTTTGGGGTTTTGAACCCTGAGCGGCACTGCATTGTAGGGCGTATCAACTTCCATCCGCTGAACATCCTGCTCGTCACTTCCTTTATTGTCATTAATAATTAATTATTTTGGGTGACTGACAGGTTTGCTATGGGTGCGAGAGTCGGAAGCAAACATCCATATTCATCATATAACTGATTGCATCTTCCAATGTTGTTCTTTAAAAAATAGTTTGAAATAACTAAAAAACACGCATTGGTTGAAAAGATAATGGTTGAAATTTTAAATTAATATTAATTACTGCCTGATGATAGATGAAACAATTATATAAATTAACAAAAATCGAATTTTAAGAATTGAAAAATAGAATAATTTTACCAAATTAATCTACGAAGTTTGAACGAAATCAGGTCTTTCAAAATTCATAGATCAAAATCGCGCAAAATGAGTCGGCTATAAACAAAGAAACATATAGGTGAAGCTAATAAAAAGCGTGTAAAAAGGCTCGACCTTCCAAATCTAAATTAATTAAAATCAATATGTGTAAGGCCTGCACCGATTTTTAATGAAATTGTCAGGTCTTTTTAGCCTGCCGAGTCTTTAAAGTATTTTAGTTTAAATAGTCCAAAAATAATTCCCTTAATAGCTTATACGCTGTTTGGAATACTACTATTACAATCCTATTTGGAACTAAAGAAAACACTAAAAAAATTTTTAACAAAAGAACAATCGACTTCAAAAACACTATTCCAAAACAATAGACATAATATGCACTAAAAAGCATAAAAATAATTGCATATTTTTATACAATCTAATTAATTAATCTAATAATAGTTACAATTATTGTTATTTTTGGAATCGGTGTCATTCCGTCGCGACCCCCTCTCGCCTCTCCCCTCCTCACAACTCAAGCACATCTCACCTATAACTATGTATGTAGTTACAAACCTATCTTGGATGATACCAATATTACGAATTGAGAACATCCTCCTTTTTTGAAGTCGGTTAATAAATACAACCTGAGCTATATAACAGTTATATAGTCATCTTTAAATCATAACAGAGTAATTCGTGCCAGAACGTTTGGGAGGTAAAGTTGGTTTGAAGTAATATCAAAGCAAGCCTGCGGGTGTTCACCATAACCATTTGCTAGGCGGAACACGGAGGGACGGTAACCCAATTACTGGCGCTCTTGATGCCCCTGAGACGCTGTTAAATAAACTAAAATAGAGATATGAACCCTGACAATGTACCAACTTCAACGTGTTTATATAATATCTTAGCTTTATTTATATATAATTCTTCTGTACGTGTGTTGACAGTGAACTCCTCCTAATCGGCTGGTCCGATTCGAGGATGGTTTAGACTTTAGATTCACAGTTGAGCTACCTCCTAAATGGCTGGATAATCGATGATTTTTTTAGATTCTCAAAACAGTCCAAATATAATTCTCCTGCGTATGTTAGTGATCTCCTAACGTCTGGACCGCTTTCTCAAATTTAACACGCGTGCAGACAACGTCTGTCGGATCCGCTAGTAACACAAATTATCTTGCCCCAAAGTAGGCATAGCCTGTACTATGGGTATAAGACAACGATATATTAAATATAATATACTTACTTAAGCATACATAAATACATATAAACATCCATGACTCGGAAACAAACATCCATATTCATCATATAAATGATTGCACCTACCGGTATTCGCACCCAGGACCTCTAGCTTAGTAGTCAGGATCACTAACCATTCGGCTATATGTTCGTCATCTTATATTAACTGCTTACAAACGAAGGTTATATGACTGATTAGTAAAGTAAATCTACAGTAAATTCCCAAAAGTAATCGTGTGACCTATCATATATATATATAATTCTCGTGTCCCGGTGATTGTTACCAAACTCGACCGGAACGGCTAAGCCGATTTGTTAGAAATTTTGTATGTATATCGGGTAGGTCTGAGAATCATATAATCATATTCTTGGTTTATTAACAGGTATAACTTTATACCAACTTTATTTGTAAGGTTGCTTTAAGTTTTGATCTGTGTGTGAAATGAAGAATGTAACTGTGTAATGTTTGTCATATTTTAACTATTACCAAGTACTTTTGAGTAGAAAATATCTATAAAATATATATGTATAAAATCATATAATCTTCAAAAATAAAGAACCTCCTCTACAGTGGGATTCTCAAGGAGACTTCTTTCACGTAATACAAAGCTGTGGAATGAGCTTCCTTGTGCGGTGTTTCCGGGACGATACGACATACTGTTTTACATACACCTGTCTACACCAGAGGAATCGCAAGAGTGGTACATAGGAAAACCGAAAATACATAAGTGGCGGGCGAGGGTCGAACCGAGGAGTTCGTGGTGAGGGTCAACGGTTCAACCTATTGCACCACTGAGGCTTATCTTTTAAATATATTAATTTTTCTCTGTGAAGATAATTTTAATATCCTTATTCCTACAAAACCGGACATAATAATATTCCGGCTATTTCACTTAAAATTCCTGATCTATATATATATTTGTATGATAATAAGGGACAAGACGAGCAGGACGTTCAGCTGATGGTAATTGATACGCCCTGTCCGTTACAATGAAGTGCCGCTCAGCATTCTCGAAAAACCCAAAAATTCTGAGTGGCACTACAATTGGGCTTGTCACCTTGAGACATAAGATGTTAAGTCTCATTTGCCCAGTAATTTCACTAGCTACGGTGCCCTTCAAACCAAAACACAGTAATGTTTACACATTTAATTACGGCAAAGGAGCCTGGACTGGTAAATGTTATACGTAAAACGATATTAAATTATTGTAAATATATATTTACTTTACTTAACCAAACTTGAGTCGTTAAGTTGTTCTATTTACGTTTGGTTATTATAATAAATTATTATTCTTACTCCGATATCCAATTTAACCGTTAAATGAAAAACTAGCAATTAAATAATTGGGATAGTTATCGATATCGTTCTGTCTATAATTTCTGTATCTGCAAAATCATTAAAGCTCTTTCCGGCCAAATCTTGGACCCCAAAAGTGTCTATTTACCGAGTGAGTGAGGGTGAATTCATTTGATTCTTATTTAAGTTTTCTGCAGACAGTATATTCACACGAAGCGGTGTAGGGAGTAGTAATGCCAACACAGAAGGTATATTAATATTTTTTGTATGGAAAAGGAGGAAAAACGAGCGTACGGGTCGCCTGGTATTAAGTGATCACTGCCGCCTACATTCTCTTACAATACCAGAGGAATCACAGGAGCGATGCCGGCCTTTAACGAAGGTGTTTTTTTAGGGACCCATGTCGTATCGTCCCGCAAACACCGCACAAGAGAGCTCATTCCACAGCATTGTAGTACGTGGACGAAAGCTCCTTGAATACCGCACTGAGGAGGACTGCCACAGATCCAGATGGTGGGGATGATATCCTAACTTTGTGCGAAACTGGAATTCGGCGGCAGGAATCAGGTGAAACAGCTCTTCGGGACACTTCCCGTGATAAATGCGGAGGACACACAATGAAGCGACGTCTCTACGCAACGCCAAGTGATCCAGCCGTTCACAGAGCACTGGGTCCCCGACTATAAGAGCTGCTCTGCGTTGCACGTGGTCAAATGGATCGAGCTGATACTGGGGTGCGCCAAACCAGAGTTGACAGCAATACTCTATATGTGGCCGGACCTACGCTTTGTAGATCGCTAGATTGTGGGCCGGCTTGAAGTATTGCCGTGCTCTTACCATCAATTCAGGCTAACAGCCAGGCCTTCCCCCTTGCTTTCGCTAGCCGCCGCCCATCTATGTGTAAGTTACACCAGCAGATCACCTGCCGACTGTCGGTCGTTGATCAACTCGTGACCTTCTAGGTAAACCAAGAGCTGGCAGTTAATTAGTTATAGCCCTGGTTGGGTCTGTACCTTTCATTTTTTTACAGGACGGCGACGAATGTCTGCTTTTCCCGTATTATGTGTAAAATAAGATCAGAGAGGCATTTTTGGTTTTCAAACAATCGAATTATAAATAAAATTTCACGATTATTTGCGCTGTATAAAGGGGCGTGCGTCTCGGGACGCCTGAAAGAAGTGGTGAGTTAAACTAATCAAAGTTTAACTATTTAAGGCATAAAATTTTATGTATCATCACCAGCCGGAAGACGTCCACTTCTGGATCTCTAAAGGCCTATGTGTATTATAATGTAAGGAAAAGTTATTTATTAATAAAACTTTTTAATTATTAAAATATATATATTGTTCCAAGGTACAATTCTTGAATTATATGCATTAGAATTTTATGTACATAGGCTGCACTAAAAGTATCGGGAATGTTTCACTGTTCCGGTCATATTAAAATCTTTTTAATTGAAAACTCCTTGGTTTTAAAAATCGAATACCATTTATTTATTTAAAAAAAGATTCTCGGTCTTGTCAAACTTGTTTTGTCGTTGAGAAAATGGAATTGACTTGAGAAAATTCTAGAGCGATGATTTATTATGATTTTCGAAGTGGTTTAACACAAAAACAGTGTGTTGACCGGATGATTTCTGCATTTGGTGATGAAGCCCCATCCAAAACCACAATTTATCGCTGGTTTGCTGAATTTCAACGTGGACGTGTCAAGCTCAGTGATGATCCCCGTCAAGGTCCCAAAAACTACAGTCAACAAAGAAAATGTTGATACTGTTGCGTAAGCTGATTGAGGAAGATCGACATGTGACATACCGCGAAATTCAGGCAACTTTAGACATTGGCATGAGTCAAATACAAATAATCTTGCATAAACAATTAGGTGTAAAAAAGTTGTTTTCCCGATGGATACCGCATTTGGCTGTGAAGAGCAAAAAGCGGCTCGCGTTACTTGGTGCGTCAGAACTCTCGAAGATTCCACGCAGGATCCTCAAATGCTGTATTCAACATTGTATCAGGTGACGAATCCTGGATATATGCGTACGAACCCGAAACAAAAAACCAGTCACGAGTTTGGGTGTTCGAAAATGAGTTAAAGCCAACAAAAATTGTGCGTTCACGGTTCAGTGTTGCAAAAAAAATGGTGGCCACGTTTGCCTCCAAAAGTTCTTAGAGCAAGAAAACATAGAATTATTAGACCATCCGCCGTACAGCCCCCACATAAGCCCTACTGATTTCTATACTTTCCCTAAAATAAAGAATAAATTGCGTGGTCAGAGATTTTCATCACCAGAAGAATCTGTGGACGCCTACAAAACGGCCATTTTGGAGACCCCAACTTCCGAATGGAATGGTTGCTTCAATGATTGGTTCCATCGTATGGAAAAATGTGTCAAATTTCGCGGAGAATACTTCGAAAAGCAATAAATACATTTTTCAATAGTAATATTGTGTCACTTCCTTGATTCCCGAAATTTTCAGTGCCGCCCTCGTATGTACATTATTAGTATCATTATTAAATTCTATAAAAGTAACATTTGAATACAACAATTAACATTTGAACGCTTGCAAAAGCTTGATGACAAGTATTTGTCGGATTGTTCGGCGAAAATTACCAACAAGATAGGTAAAGGTTAGTAACAGGCTATTTTCTGCATTTCAGGGGCTTTAACGGCAAAATCTTGCCTTCACAACCCCTGAAGGTTAATCAAACCTCTGATGTCAACCATGACCTCTGAGTCCTCGGTCATCCCCAGGGCAGGGCGCCGTAGCTAGTGAAATTACTTGGAAAATGAGATTTAATATCTTATGTCTCAAGGCGACGAGTGCAATTGTAGTGCCGTTTAGTATATTTGGGTTTTTCGAGAAGCCTAAGCGGCATTGAATTATAATGGGCAGGCGTATCAATTTACGTACAGCTGAACGTCCTACTCGTCTCGTCCCTTATTTTCATTTCAAATAGCCGTTCTCAGTTATCACATGAGATATTTTATGTAGCCTTGGGCCAAGCTCTTTCTCGAACCAAAAATAAGAATTACCATAAGAATTTTAATAAAAAATGGTTCCAAAGAATAATATTTAACTTGACGGTATATTTAAAATTATACGCAAAATGTCGATTTTTAAATTGTTACTTACCATGCTTTTAAAAGGTAAATATGTTTTATCATAGTTAATAGTAATTTACGTAGAACTTGTAGGGTCGCTTTTGTATATTTTGGACTAAGTTTATTTGCCCTGTTCTACACAGGTAAGTAATATAAAATCAAGCCAACTAACAAAACCCAAGTTGACAGAGTAGGTACTCTGAAGTCCCCAGGGCATTGTTGAGAAGGCCAAGATAAAATATTGATGCTGTAAGGGTGGCTGAATTATTTATGCGTTGCTTGACTGATACATAGACTAAGAGTTCTGGTTATTTCTTACAATGTTCATCGTAAGAGGTACACAATATTAGCGAAAAACTACTTACTAGTAATAGTAAAAAGCGATAAAGGCATTTATTTTCTCAAATTGGATTCCTTTACAATTTTTTTTGATGTCCAAAAACATAACCAGTTTGGAAACGAATGGCGCTCTGAGAGAGCAGAAACTGCGCAAGAAACACTATCAGCATTTTTTTGTGCTCTTGTTAATAAAATTTACAATATTATACTGTCATTGTTATTACTATAAGATAATTATAATCTAGTCCCATCACTTAGATATTCAGCTGTGGAGTAATAGGATTTACGACAGAGCCATTGAAATTTATTTATAGATCATGTGTGAACAGTAACTGGAACTTTCTTTTAAAAGGGTATACCCTTAAAGCTATTGTCTATCTAATGAAGCCTACTAGAATCAGTTACAAGCAATCCCTTATTTCTAGTGTTATAATAATGAAAACCACGATTTAGAGCAAAACCGTGATTAATATATAAAAATTCCAATATTGACAATCAAATATTTGTATGCCGATATATTGGCAAATTGTGCTGTACACCTACCAATTGTTAACAACTATGTTACCACGATTCATACAAATAAATCATTTCATTTCATTTCAAAAAACGCTGTGGCACAACTAGTAATTAAAATACATACGTAGAAACGACATATGAAGAAACAGACTGACAATACAAATGCATTTTAACGGTTCACTAGGTCCTCTACTCAAACTCAATAGTTACTAACGTCAAAGTGAGAAGAAGTGACATGAAATTCATTGCTTTAATATCAATATCGACAATTTCATCATTTAAGAAATACTTTACCTCAGAGTAGGAACGGATAATTACGATTTTACATACAGTCTATGT
The DNA here is from genome assembly GCF_905404315.1 of Leptidea sinapis. Classification (NCBI taxonomy): domain Eukaryota; kingdom Metazoa; phylum Arthropoda; class Insecta; order Lepidoptera; family Pieridae; genus Leptidea; species Leptidea sinapis. The sequence continues at coordinate 12,014,096 of NC_066272.1, forward strand.
AACAAAAAATTCAAAATAAATTACTTGAGCGAGTGAAACTTAATTATAAAGTAAGTAAATCATATAAGTATTTCAACAGATATTATTGAGTAAATAAATTCACACGCACTCTAAATTAGTTTTTTGTAACTATGATAATGTATTTTATTATGTTTGTATTAGTGTTTCCCTTTTTGACAGTGAAATAAATAAATTTAATCTTCAAAAACCCATGTTTAGCTACGGGCTGCCAACATCAATACATATTCTCAAATATGTAACTTCATTCCTTTTTTTTTATGAAAATAGTGGACGAGACGAGTAGGACGTTCAGCTGATGGTAATTGATACGCCCTGCCCATTACAATGCAGTGCCGCTCAAGATTATTGAAACACCCAAAAATTCTGGGCGGCACTACAACTGCGCTCATCATCTTGAGACAAAAGATGTTAAATCTCATTTGCCCAGTAATTTCACAAGCTACGGCGCCCTTCAGACTGAAACACAATAATGGTTACACATTACTGCTTCAAGGCAGAAATAGGCGCCGTTGTGGTACCCATAATCTAGCCGGCACCTCTATCTCGTCACCTTGAGACATAAGATGTCAAATCTCATTTGCCCAGTAATTACACCAGTTACGACGGCCTTATAAACATATTTGGATTTAACACGACACATATTTTCATTTCGCCCTGAAACCACGAACGAATATCATAACTTCCGCAGGTAACTTACCTACTTAAACTTATCACATGACATGCTTGCAATGCTCACAGATAAGGCTTTGTTAAATTACCAAGGAGGTCGCTTGTGGTGGTCGAGGTATATCACGTCGTGTCCTACACTACGATAAATTATCTTGAAAGCAACTGTTACTTATTCAGGCAGCAGTTTTATTAACAATTATAATAAGGCTTGCATTAAGTTGAAGTTAGCAGCTCATTGGCATAAGATGCCAGCTAGATTATAGGTACCACAACGGCGCCTATATTTGCCATGAAGCAGTAATGTGTAAGCATTACTATGTTTCGGTCTGAAGGGCGTCGTAGCTAGTGAAATTACTGGGCAAATGAGACTTAACATTTTAAGCCTCAAGGTGACGAGCGCAATAATTGTAGTGCCGCTCAGAATTTTTGGGATTTTCAAGAATCCTGAGCGGCACCGGCGCGGCGTATCAATTACCATCAGCTGAACGTCCTGCTCGTCTCGTACCTTACTTTCAATAAAAAAAGAACCGTTGATAATGACTAAAAAAATAATATGAAATATTTTTTGTTCTAAATTTATACAGTTACAATATATATTATCAACCAACAAAATACATATTACCGGTTACAAAATATATATTACCGGTGCGCTTCGCTTTACGTAAACAAATGCATATTATATTCAAAATATAATATAAAAATATAAAATCTTTTTTGTTAATTACGATATTTGTAGAAGTAATGTTCCCTGTTCTTAGAAATAATGTCAAAGCAGAATTATAAAACTGCGTTAAAAATTTATCACATAGATACAAATGGTACATAAGGAGTATATTACTGACTGCTATAAATATTTTATGGATGTAATATAGTTGTGTTTCCAAAGCCTGTAGTCCTGTGACCTAGCAGTGTTATGTACTGACTGTATTCTATCTATCCACTGACCTGTATAAATAGGTACCATTGGACAGGCTTTTCTATATGTGTGACAGCAAATTATTTGTGCCTATTTGAAGCGCCACTCGCGAGCGTCCAGAAAAATTTTGACGTATAATACAAATGGCTGCGAGAGACACGTACAATACTCTGAAGAATTTTTGCGTTTTGAATTATTCGGTCATTTTCCGTGTTATTTATGCTTCAGGAATCAACGTAATAAAGTACACAATTTTTTTTGTAAATAATTTTCCTATTGATGTATGCTTAGCTGCGGTTTTCATCACTAGTTTTAGTTCCGCAGACTCTCGTTACATGGCCAACAGCGCCAAAATGGCGAACATCAAACAGGTACATAAGCACTTTGACAGTCGCCAGTCCAGTGGTAAATAGTAGAGGTCAGTGTATCTATCGGTCTGTGTCTATACTCTATGATTATTATACTAATTATATATTATTTAAAATAAGAAGACTGTGTTCCACTAAACTTCTTTCCGTAACAAACCTGGAACAAAAGTACTACCGATAGTTTATCAGGTGTTTGCAAGAAAGTAATAGGAATTTTTGATGACAATTATAACACTACAATATATAGCGCAGTGCCAGAGAAGAAGCGGTGCAAGAAAGTCAAAGTCAAATAAACATTATTCAATTATTCATTATTTTTTTCGATCAAATAGAGTATTTTATAATGGCGGTAATATACAACTCTCTCAGTACTGAGTCATTGCTATTGCTATGAAATAATTATACGTCTAGATGAAAACGTCAAAAAAAATTTGTGTTTAAAGTTAACCCCTATTTGAAGCAATTCACGCACAATGACACAAAATGTCATACAAATCGCTAATCTAAGACGTAGCTTGTGATGCACACTTAACTAATATTCCTTGCCTGTTTTATATCGGTTGTCAAACAGCATGACACTCTATCTAGGCATATAAATTATCTAAGAATAATTTATTCCCAAGCTCTCCGTTTGCAGTAAAGTTGAGAATACTTTTTATCCAAATAAAAATGGGCACTTTCTATTCAATATCAAAGACTAGCATGGGCGATGGTGATAACTTTTGAATAGGTGACGGGTTTGCCCACTCCCCAATACATAAAAGGTTACTAATACTAACTTGATTTAATGTATCTACTTTAACTCTTACAGAAATGGGACTCGTTTGTCTGAGCAATATTTCATTTCATTTATTCAGTCATTACTACTGAATAAATAAAATGAAGTATCATAAAACACAGCCTGTACGATAAACAATGAATAATTTATGTTGTCCAATTAAATCACTTACTCAAACTTTACAGCCCGCTTGTTAAATGTTTCATATCCTGCGTCGATCTATTTTTGTTTACGGTTCAGCTGTAAGTCATCTCGAGTATGACAGTTTGTCTTTCGATGACTTCAAAAATAGGAGGTTCTCAACTCGATTCTATGTTTGTTTGTATTTTTTATGAGCAAAATTGGTGAGAAAGACATTTAGCGAAATTTCAATGGAAAAGGTGGACAAACGAGCGTACGGTTCACCTGATGTTAAGTGATTACCGCCGCCCAAATTTCTCTACCATCTGGATGTGTGACAAGTTGCACTGTGGACAGTGCGGTTTTCAAGGAGCTTACTTCCGCGTACTACAAAGCTGTGGAATGAGCTTCCTTGCGCTTTGTTTCCAGGACGATACGACATCAAAAAAAGCGCGTACACCTTCCTTTAAGCACTCCTGTGATTCCTCAGGTGTTGCAAAAGAATGTGGGCGGCGGTGATCAATTTACATCAAGTGCTCTCATTTTCATTCTCTTCCATATAAAAATATACGCTATGTCAATACTTAATATAATATTTAAGATATAATTCCTCTGGTACTTTAAATACTCAATTAACTCCAGTTTAAAATAAAGGTCCTTAAGCGGATTAATCAGAATACATCTTAAGCCACTTAGAACCAATTAGATATAAGGTGGGATCGATTATGGAATTTGATATTGTTTTATTTTGGTTGAATAAGTTAGCTAGGGTTAATGGCTCCTTCATAGATATTGGTATGAAATATATTTAAGCTTTTTTGACAAAAAAGGCTCAATATAGTATATTTGCTTATATAGAGAACTAGCTGACCCGGCAAACGCTGTTTTGCCATATAAAGTATAATTCACGCGATAGTTTTATAAATAATAGCCTATGTGTTAGTCTGGTGTGTAAGCTATAGTATTGTAAAGTTTCATCAAGATCTATTCAGTAGTTTTTGCGTTAAAGAAGAACAAACATACATCCAGACATACAAACTTTCACATTTATAATATTAATAGGATAATATTGCATGGTTCTTATCTGGTTCTGCGCAGGACACGTAAAATTGTATGATATTATAGTAAATGGTCTGGGAGTTTCTTATCAGTTCTTCTCTCCGTGTCAAAGGCCCTTTACGAAGTGATGTAGCTACATCACGTTTTTTTTTTTTGTCACCTGGTGTTAAGTGATCACCGCCGCCCACACTCTCCTGCAACACCAGAGGAATCACAAGAGCGTTGCCGGCCTGTAAGGAAGGTGTACGCGCTTTTCTTGAAGGTACCCATGTCGTATCGTCCCGGAAACACCGCACAAGGAAGCTCATTCCACAGCTTCGTGGTACGAGGAAGAAAGCTCCTTGAAAACTGCACTGTGGAGGACCGCCACACAACCAGATGGTGGGGATGATATCGTAACTTGTGGCGTGTCGTGCGAAGAAGAAATTCGGCGGCAGGAATCAGGTTGAACAGCTCTTCGGAACACTCCCCGTGATAAATGCGGTAGAAGACACACAATGAAGCGACGTCTCTACGCAACGCCAAGTGATCCAGCCGTTTACAGAGTACTGGGTCCACGACAATTCAAGCTGCTTTGCGTTGCACGCGGTCAAATAGATCGAGCTGATACTGGGGTGCGCCAGACCAGAGATGACAGCAATACTCCATGTGAGGCCGGACCTGCGCTTTGTAGAGCGCTAGAATGTGGGCCGGCTTGAAGTATTGCCGTGCTCTATTTATGACGCCCAGTTTCTTTGAAGCCAGTTTAGCTTTGCCCTCCAGATGGCCACGGAATTGGCAATTGCTCGAGATTTCGAGACCCAGTATTCCGATACTAGGCGAGGCTTTAAGGGAAGTGTTCTCGAAGAGCAGTGATACGGCAAATGGGGTTTTTTTAGTGGTAAACGCGCAAACTTGAGTCTTCTGGGGGTTAAATTGGACAAGGTTCAACTTACCCCATTCCGCGACCTTCTCGAGAGAGGACTCGATAGAAGACACAAGTTTCTCCCGGCACTGGTCGACGTTTTCCCGAGAGAGACCTGCATGGCCCGTGTATACGGCATCACCAGTGCTGTCGTCTGCATAGCAATGCATGTTGGCGGTGTCCAACATATCATTGATATGCAGAAGAAACAGCGTGGGAGATAGCACAAAGCCTTGGGGCACTCCAGCGTTCACTGGCTTGGGATTCGAACAATTACCGTCGATAACGACCTGTATGCTGCGCCCAGTGAGGAAGCTGGAGGTCCACTTGCATAAGCTCTCGGGAAGCCCAAATGATGGAAGTTTTGCGAGGAGCGCCTTGTGCCATACACGATCAAAGGCCTTCGCTATATCCAGACCAACTGCCAGGCCTTCCCCCTTGCTTTCAATAGCCGCCGCCCATCTATGTGTTAGGTATACCAGAAGATCGCCAGTCGACCGACCATGGCGAAAGCCGTACTGCCGGTCGTTGATCAACTGGTGACCCTCAAGGTATACCAAGAGCTGGCGGTTAATTATGCTCTCCATAATTTTGGAGAGTACGGAGGTAATAGCAATAGGCCTGTAGTTTGCCGGATACGAACTGTCTCCTTTTTTTGGGATCGGATGGACAAGGGCTGACTTCCATGAATCAGGGACTACGCCTTTTGAATAAGAGTGCCGGAATAAACGCGCTAGCACCGGCGTCAACTCAGGGGCACACGTTCTAAGCACGATTGGAGAGATGCCATCCGGCCCGCTCGACTTCCTGACGTCCAACGAAAACAGAGCTCGCCTAACAGTTTTCTGTCGGAACTGTACTTCAAGCATGGAGCTCTGACACCACGGGATGGTTGGCGGTGTTTTTCCGTTGTCGTCAAGAGTCGAGTTGGAGGCAAAAAGAGTGCACAGGAGATCGGCTTTCTCTTTTGCCGTATGGGCCAGGGTGTCATTCCTCATGTGCAACGGCGGCATGGACGGCTGGTTGAAGTTACCAAGAGCAGCTTTCGACAACGACCAGAACTTGCGTGTTCCGGTCGGGTAACTGGAAAGCTGCTCGCCAATTTTGACGACGTGCTTCGATTACGCACGGGCGGTTTGCCGCTTAAAAAATCTGGAGGCACGGTTATATTTCCTCTTCAGAACTTTGCAGTTCGGATCCTTTGAGCCCAGCGCCGCAACCCAAGTTCGATACGCCTGTTTTTTGCAGTCAGATGCTGCTTTAACTGACGCATCGAACCAGGGCTGTGATCTGCCACCGATCGGTACTACAGAGCTTGGTATAAAAATATCCATGCCCTGCAGTATCACATCGGCTACTGCAACGGCGCAGGCACTAGGATCATCCGAAAGGAAACAAACCCTGCCCCAAGGGTAGGATGCGAAAAAGGAACGCATCCTATCCCAATCTGCTGACTTGTAGTGCCAAACGCGGCGGGTCGCTGGTGGTCTGCGACGTTGGCGTCGGATTGGCACTACACTCCTGACCAGGCAATGGTCGGACGTTTCGAGAGGGGCGTCGACAGAGACCTGGTAACCATCGGGATGTGTAGTCAGCAGAAGATCTAATAAGGACGGCATGTGGCTATCCACATCCGGGAGCCGCGTCGGCGACTCAACCAATTGGGACAGACCATAGGCCAATGCAAAATTATGCACAGATCGCCCTGCGTAGTCTGTGGTACGTGATGCAAGCCATTCGGAATTGTGCCCGTTGAAATCACCCAAGACTACGATTTCAGCGGAGGGGATCTGAGCAAGCACGTCATCAAATGCCGCTTGAACGCAGCCCATGAGGCGAACCGTTTCTGCGTTACCACTATGGGACCTGTAGACACACGCATAGATGCGGATGCGGTCCTCTAAATCTACGCGGAGCCAGAGAGTAGACAGGCCCCTACCCTCAAAATTGCCGAGACGGCGACAGCAGATATCCTCCCTAACGTACACACATACCCCGGCATGAGGCATAAAATTATGCTCAATTTTGTACCCGGGGTACGTTAAATATGACGTATCGCTAGGTCGAGATATCTGCGTCTCCGTAAGGAAACACGATGGCTGGCTGCGCCGTCTCAAGGTGGTGGTGGACGGCGTTTAAGTTGGAGTGAATTCCCCGGATGTTACAAAAGTCCACATTAAGCGTGGAGCGGGGTGCCGTGGTGTTGCTGCCCTGTTGGTCCTGTGACATACGCGGTACTGTGCCCTCCCCAGAATACGAGGGGCAGCCCGAGCGCGAATGCTCGGGGAGGGATTCTCCGGCTCTACAAGAGCCGGTACCCTCCTGGGGTAATTTCTTTTTTAGGACCGCTCTCATATTTTGTTTGGGGGGGGGGGGGGAATGGCCTCCGGTCCTCGACACTAACCTATGCGAAACATAGCGGCACTAGGCCGCTACTTCACGCCGGTATTCTGTGCGAGTGTGGTAAGTAACCCGGACGAGTCTGGCCCGATTGTGCTGACGTCATAAGACAGCAGCGTGACTCTCCCACTTTCAAAAAGCCCGTAGTCGCCTCTTACGACACCCTTGGAACTGGGACTACCCTATTCTTTTTACGCCCCGGGGCAGCACAGGGCAAAACCACGTTTACCACGTGTTGTTGTTTTTACATTAAATTTTGCGTAAAAGTTACATTTAAAAAAATACAGATTCAATTACACGCGATTTAATCCTTTTAAAAGTGTTTTATTTAAAAATTATGCAGGTCAACTAATTATACATAATATGTATATTAAAGTTATGCAATTCATTAATTATCATCACGTTAGAAAACTTCGGCATTTTTGAGAAGAAGTGGCAAGACAATCATTGCCATTCATTTAAATCATTATTTATAGATACATTACCTATATACGTTTTTTTATGCCAATACGGGATGAGACGAGCAGGACCTTCAACTGATGGTAACTGATACGCCCTGCCCATTACAATGCAGTGCTGCTCAGGATTCTAGAAAAACCCAAAAACTCTGAGCGGCTCAACAATTGCGCTCGTCACCCTGAGACATAAGATATTAGGTCTCATTTGGACAAGAATTTCGCTAGCTACGGCGCCCTTCAGACCGAAACACAATAATGCTTACACAATAGGCGCCGTTGTGGTACTATTTGCCCAGTAATTTCAATTCAAATTTAATATTAATTAAGTTACTTTAAATACAATAAAACAAAGTGATACAACTCAAAAGGTACTCAAAAGGTTCTTCACTAAGTAAATTTATTGAATAAGGCGTTACTTTGCATGAAATCCATAATTATACAATTGATTTAAGTTTTCTTTAGTGTTAATTCCGCCAATATTTGTTTTTAAAACAATTCTACACGTGTTTCGCCTCTATACGAGGCATCCTCAGGACGTGTTGTCTCGCCAAAATCTGGCACGAGACTCAAAATTAACACTAAAGAAAACTTAAATCATTTATCTTCACTAAGTGCTAAAGTAAAAAAAATTAAATCAATCAGCTGTTGAGTATAGTGGCATCAATTCACACACACTGTAAATAAATAAAGGTATATAATACATTTGAATTATAAAACAAAATCTATACGACTTTAACAACAAAAGCCAGGTTTTCCATGACAGGATGCTTGCGGCGGCGTGTACCGTGTCTAATATAAGCAACGGAAACGATGGCTGGTCATTGCGTCAAGTCTGAGTGCTGTTTGTAGTGCCTGGTCGACCTGTTATAGTTAGTAAATCATTGTATTTGTTGGATGCAATTAATAATTATGACGGCAATCACGACCATCATGTTCACGAAGCATACTTACAGTTACACAAGCAATGAATACCATTTTTATCCGAGACTTTTAGCGGCCCGCGCCGAAGGCGAAGGCCGATGGTAATGTCGAGGATAAAAAGGTTTTGTGGACGAGTTATAAACTCTCTAATTAAATAACCTACCGTATTTTAATTTAAATTTAAATATCTTTTATGTCTTAAAAACATATGAGGCAAATAAATTAAAGTAAATATTAAATAATAACAAATTCTATCTGTGAACTTTTTATTGTGTTTGGCTGTATGGCTCATTTTCTTTGCCATAATATAGATACATTTATGAGTAGATCCTTATGTGCACTTGTGCACAAAAAACGATTTTTTGCAGTCCATATCGAGCACAAATAAGCAATTTCAGAGCATGAGAAGTGAAAAGAAAATATTTAAACAAAATTTTGGTTGGGTTAGTTGCAAGAGCGCTCGCACGGAACGCGAGAGGTCGCGGTTTTGAGACCCGCACCTTTCATAAATTTTTTTCTCAAATTTTATTTGTCTAATTAATCCCAGAAGTGAGGGTTTCACTTGTGTCACTTTAAAAAAAACAAATTGTCAAGCTCTAAAGTTTTATGTATCTAATATACGATAATTTATATTTATACAGTTTATTTTTTACTACTTCTTATGAAATATATTATTTTAATGTTTGAACATGATTTATATATGAAGCATCTTACAAACTAATTTGTTTTGTATATTACAGCCATTGTTAAATACTCTATTTGATTGAAAAGAATGGGCATTGAGTTTTTTGTGTGTTCTTCTCACGAGCTCTACTTTTTCCGGATATAATATGATAGATTTAGTAAATAAAATTTATTATCTATTATGACTATCCCTAACCATTCCAGAATATTCAAGAATACAATGTTAATATTCAAGTTTTCACTTTTGCCGGCGCAACCGTATTTTCTTATTTACTTACTGAATAGATTAATTAATGCTACCTTTATTTGTATAAGAGAAAAATAATCTATTATAAAAAAAATTCACTAGTAATTTATTTACTTAATAGCATATTAAAGCCAATGTTGAATACTATTTATGATTGAAAAGTGTAGAGTTTTTTGTATGTTCTTCTCACGAGCTCTACTTTTTACGAACATATGATAGATTTAGTAATTAAAATTTAATATTTATAATGACAAATCGAAGCCGCTTAGTGTAAGCCTATTTGAATAAAGTTTATTTCACTTTGAGGATCATCCATTCATGTAAATATTATAACTTGTATTCGGAAAATTACAGTTTCCAACGTGAATGTTCTTTTTGTCAGCCCCTCAGTAAGTGACAGATGACGAGGGCGATAATTAGTGTGTTGATTCTATTCCGAGCACGCCAGTGTCGGTACCCTTCCGAACACTAAACTATAAATGGTTCAATCAGTCAAACTCACTCTCCGGCCCAAGAAATCATACACTGCATCTCACATTGTCAAATATATCGACTGTCGCAAATCAAAGGAAATTAATTGATACTTTAAATAAGGCTTCAATAACTTGTAATTTATTTACTCAATAATACATACAATTAGTTATTTCTTAAAGTGTTAAACTATGGGATTAATTACACAAATTAAATTTCAAAACAAAATTTATGAACGATGCAGTACTCGAAAAGGCGACCTCTCGCATTCCGTGCGAGCCCTCTTCCCAACCGTTCGAGTGACGTAAAGTTGATAAATTTTTGTTTAACTCTCTACATTCTAAAATGCTAAATAAAATTTTAATACAAAAGAAAAAATATAATATAAAAATTTCAGTAGTAAATTTTGATGTGAAATCTTGTTTTGCAGCGTTGAGCGCTTGGGATGGGTATAAAATGTTTAACTCGCGTCAGGACACGTGACCTGATCAAAAATTCGTAAGATTGTCGTTGAAATTATGGATGAAAGTTGATTTTTCTGAGAGATAAACTTATTGATGTAAAATAATTGCTATAGTTCTGAAGTGTTAATTTTTTTATGTTATATAAATTGTAATTTTCGAGCACGATAGGGCAATAAATGAATATTGTATTTAACTGATTTAAACCACATAAATGCTAGTACTTTTATTCTGATGAAACAAATCATTACGTGTGAAATTATTTCCTAACCAATACGAAATAATCAAAAATGCACAACGTTAATGTTCAAGTTTTCACTTCTGCCGGCACTCCCGGAGTTCAACCTGGATTTTTTTATTTACTTAATAATACATTAATAAGACTACCTATGCTTTATACAAGAGAAAATAGTAATCTATTTTAAAATTTCACTAGTAATTTATTTACTTAATAATGCGTTCGAAGATGTTAACAACCAATGCCTTATATGAAAGAGAAAAAAGTCTATATCTTATTAAAAAAAACTTAACAAAAACGTTTTAATGTTAAGTATTTATTTATTAGGTTTATTTACAATCACTTACAAATAATACACACAAATATAAAAAGTATAACTAAAAACTAGGCACTAAAAGTAGTGATTACTTACAAATAAACACAGCATGCACAGAAATAATTAATTTTAGGTATTATATAGAATAAGTTACGAAATAAACATTTTTTTTTAATTAAATGAGTTATACACAGTTACATCAATTTTCCAATTATAACATTATTAAAGATTACCAATGATGCTGAAAATGGTCTTGCGGAATTTTGCTAAGGAATTAACAAATATGTCAACATACGCTTTAAGAATTTAAAATTTTACATAATCGAGGGACTTGGTACCTTGGATCGTTCGACGAAGTGGAGGACAAAGTGGAGTAATAGGCTTATGTGGAATTCTTACTGGTACTCTTAGACTAAATTTATTTAGCAATTCGGGGCAGTCGATAAAGCCGCTCAATAGTTTATGAGTAAACAGAAGATCCAGAACTTCTCTACGTTCATCCAAAGTGGTCATTTTAAAGATGGCCATTTCTTGGCTTTACCGGCCCTAAATGCCACATGCCATATTTGTAATAAAAAAACAATAATTAGTGTGAAAAGTTAAATAAAATACATCTTTTAATATCTTTAAGATATTGTTACACAAACGCCGCTTTACTCGAGTGCCTCATTCAATTCACAAAGTAAGTAACAATACTGAGATGAAATCTCCCGTAAGCGAAGTAGAATCCAACAATCCTTTGAGGTTTACAAGGAGCCTCTCAAAAGCGCAGCCTTAAGCCGGCTTGAGCAACGCGTTGTGACGCCTCACACGCTATCAAATATGCATAAAATTTTTGAAGTTACGGCAACGTATAGACTTGGAATTATAAAGCCCTTTGGGGATTTTCTCGTTGGTTCATGTGCCTGTATGATTTTATAAGAAAAACTCCGTTGTGTAACAAAATATTGATCTATTTGTCTATGGTTGCTTATAACATGTGAAGATTTAATTTAAAAAGTGTAATCAATCCTTAAAATTTCAGTAGTAATTTATGTACTTAATAATGCTTTAAGTAAATGCGAGAAAAGTAATCTAATATTGAAATTTTACTAGTAATAATTAAATCTAAGATTTAAATAGTGAATAATTTGAAGATACGCTTTTAATAAGGATTGAATGGATGAAAGGATGAATCCAGTTTGTTTTTTGTTTAATCTATTAACTGTTTAAAAGTTTTTCTTCTAAAAAATCTTTTTATTGTATAGTTACCAGTACCTACTTGTTGCACTATCAAAATTTTCGATAAATAATAAAACGGTAAAAACTAAAAGCGATTACAAAGAATGAAAATTAAACTATTGCAACTTATCTATTACCAAATTTTTAAGAAAAGAAATTAGTGGTGGAAATAATACGAAAAATAATTATTATGATAAATTCTCAAATGACAAATGAAGAAATTTGGCATAATATTATTGGTGATCGCAATCTAATATATAAAATTCTCATGTCGCGGTGTTTGTAGTAAAACTCCTTCAAAACGGCTTGACCGATTCTCATGAAATTTTGAGTGCATATTGGGTATGTCTGAGAATCGGACAACATCTATTTTTCATCCCCCTAAATGTTAAGGATGGTCCACGCCATTTTTTTTTTCAATTTGTTTGTTTTTTTTTATATTTGTTTGATTATGAGTCAGCATTAAATAATACATACAAATTCAAATTTTCACCCATCTACGATCAACAGTTACTTTTGTATCGCGATTTTAATATCGGCAATACAACGTTTGCTGGGTCAGCTAGTATGTAATAAAAATGCAATAATTATTTCTCACTATTTTTATCATTCATTCATGGTAATCACAAAAATAAGAATAAAGGTACATATTTTTTTACATTTCAAATATATGCTATTTCACATGTACTATCCAGTTGGATTACTTGAGAAGTAATTCTGTGTATATTTTTAACTGGCACCGCATTTTCTGTATATTTGGAGGGACACTCGCTTCAGATAGATTACTTGTCGTAGTTGTGATTCGAATACATGGATCTTCCTGAGAGTTATTCAATTTGTTTTACACTGGATGTAGATTTACAAAATGTGTCTAATATTTATGTAGTTAAAAATATTTTTGTATTTTACGGTGTGCTGTCCTAAAAATGTCGATTAAACCTTTATATATATGAGTTTTATTGAAATAAAAGCTTATATCAGTTATAAGTATAATATTAGTTCTTATACAGCTGCTCGCTCGTGGTTTCGTCTATATGGAGATCTATCCAATTAATCAGATATTTCAATGGTTCAAATTTTTATGTGCAAAACCTTTTATATGATAAAAATATCTCCAATCAACAAGAGTTATTTTATTAAGTCTCTTAAATATAGGTGTTGCCGCTTAGTAAAACGAAATAAAAAAGTGGCAGTTATAGATACTGCTGATAGAAGTAAAAACTTAGAAATTTTAGCATAAAATTTTGAAACTTCATAAATAAAAATCTGTATTCTAATTTATGCCAGTAATTAAGTAGTGTAATACTAAGTAATGCATATGAATGGTAAAACAGTAGCTTAAGCTGGACGGAACCCGCGCCTCTCGGGTTCCGTCTGAGCGCTTTTAACAACTGAACCAACCGTTCGAGGGAGGCATGGATCGTAAATCTTGGTATATCTTATTCAACTTCCAGGTTGTGGCTCCGTCTACAACCTGAGATTAGAGAATTTAATTTGTATAATTAATCTCAGAATTGTGGAATATAACAAAAAATAAAATAATAAATTGTTTATATTATAATAACTCGTTTCTATAGTGTGTATATTAAAAAAAAAACATACTGACGAATTGAGAACCTCCTCCTTTTTTTAAAGTCAGTTAATAAGTAGTCACTTCCAGTAGATAAAATGGATCTGCATCCCTGCGGGAGTAGCGAGGGTGATCGATCCGCCCGGTGGCAGTCGCGTGTTGTACGTCCGATGTGCGCCCGCCCGCCGCGAAAGCCTTCACATTAGGCGGGAAAGTGAACTCGTGTTTACGTTCTCTATCAAGGTTGTGGAGCCGTTCAAGTTTAGTGATCTCACAGTGTTTACAGCTGTTGTAAAGTCTGATTAACTGTGTTTGATACCGTTATGAAATAAAGTTATTTTTGGAGGTAATTTATTAATTAAGTGTGGGTTTCATTGGCAATTTATGTTACGAAAATTATACGCTAGTAGTGAAATAAAATTGTACGAAATCTTAATTATCGAATTTGTGTGTAGCTAACATTGATCGCGGTTCAGGAAATTGAAATATTTAAAGGTTTTTCTTAATATACAAAATCAATCAACTGACGATTATTTTTTAAATTATTTAATACTTAAGGAATTGATGTATTTTGTTTATCTGGCATCGTATCTTCTAAAGTACTAGAACTATTTTAATGCGGTTTTTGTTGATTGGTTAGTTCATTTGGTTGGTAGTTGTTCATGGTATTTACATAAATGATTTTTTATCAAACATTTATACTATCCCAAGACTTATGACATATTCTAAAATTAAATAAAAATTAAGATTAAATTTGAGGTGTACACCTAAATGCTGTAATGTTATAAATCAAAGCAAATCGTTCATTAATTTTATACAAGGCACAAAGTTTATTCTCTTCCCCTGCTGGAAAGTTCAAACCTCTCATTTTGTAACAAATCGGTGAAGTTAATTCAAAAATTGCTAATTTTGTATTTAAATTATGTTGTGTTGGAGATGGGGAAACATTTCATGCGGTTAGGTTTACGGCACCTGGCTGGTGTTGCAAAATATTAAATTTTATGGATATTACTGTGGCGATACATAATTGTACACACGTCGTAGATATACTAACAAATAATTAATGCGTTATAGCTGTTGTAACATTACAGTTTTAATGGACTTCTAAAGCCTTTTTTTTGCATTCAATGTGATTTTCCGTTTGCGTAGGTGCCTTTGTGTGTTTGTTTGTTCTATTTTGGCAGTCTTAAGCCCAAATGCGTGGATAATATATCATTTTTATGTCACTTAACGTTAAAAGAAGAAAATAGACGTCCAGTATATAATTGAATTAAGATATTTCTTTAGGTTCTTTTACCAGTGGGAGGCTCCATTGCACAGGATGCCGGCTAGATTATGGCTACCACAACGGCGCCTTTTCTTCCGTAAAGCAGTAATGTGTAAACATTACTGTGTTTCGGTCTGAAGGGCGCCGTAGCTAGCGAAATTACTGGGCAAATGTGACTTAACATCTTACGTCTCAAGGTGACGAGCGCAAGTGTAGTGCCGCTCAGAATTTTTGAGTTTTTCAAGAATCTTGAGCGGCACTGCATTGTAATGGGTATGGCGTATCAATTACTGTCAGCTATACGTCCTACTCGTCTTGTCCCTTATTTTCATAAAAAAAACTACTTAACAAATTCAAATCCATATATATTTATTGAAAATAGGACTATTAATCACTTATTGAAAGTTTAAAACTATTTGTTATTGAGCCCTCAGAAGGGCTAGCACGGTTATTTTAGCTTCGATTGTATATGCTCTCCTGTAAGAGATTGACTTACGACTTTTAACATGTTAGTGTTTCGACTAGGAAAATTTATAAGAAATTATTTCTTTTCTCATCCCACTCCATTTAAAGCCACAAAATTTTAATCTGTGCCATAATTTTCCGCGTTAGCAGCTTTTTAACAAACCATACAATTATCAAAGAAACCGTTCAAAGTATTATTATAAAATAATAAATAATTTAAGAATAAATTCTTCTAATTTAAATAAAATACCGTTACATAGCTGGTAGTATATCTTACTAATATGTGTATAATCTGTTAATCAACATAGGGCTGTCAAGCGAGGCATTTCTCCATCAGGACCCTGTCAGAGGCGATTAAGCCCCGCATACCCAACGTATGGTGCAGCCCTAATCCTTCACACGCAAACCAGCTCCAAATTGTAAGCCATAATTTACTTACGAAGTTAATATAATTATCTCATGTCTTACTAACAAACTTGTTTATGTAAATATACGATTTGGAGATGAAAGAACGCTATGTAAACAGAGAACAGGCTAATTATAAATATAAATTAAGTTTCGGGGAAGTCATAGCCATTATCATCAGATCCCGGATGCAAGACTGAAAACGGGTGTATTCCGGAGAAAAAAGATAGTCCTAGGGATGCTTAGTGTAACAAAAATATCTTTTTATTATTAGCCATAAAGATTCCAGTTAAATGTTTAGAATACAATTAAAGCAACTATATTCTACGCTATTTATTACGGAAATTTAACGTTTAATTTTTTTATGAAAACAAGGGATGAGAAGAGCAGGGCGTTCAGCTCATGGTAATTGATACGCCCTGCCCATTACAATGCAGTGCCACTCAGGATTCTAAAAATACCAAAAAATTCTGAGCGGCACTACAATTGCGCTCGTCACCTTGTGACATAAGATGTCAAGTCTCACTTGTCCAGTAATTTCACTAGCTACAGTGCCCTTCAGACCGAAACACATTACTGCTTCACAGCAGAAATTCTAAAAATACCCAAAAATTCTGAGCGGCACTACAACTGGCACGTCACCTTGAGACATAAGATGTTGAGTCTCATTTGCCCAGTAATTTCACTAGCAATTTCATATACTATTCAGCATTCATGGACTTCACATATAACTATAGTATTATATTTGCATTAGTATAGTCAATTTACTTGAAGCACGTGGCTCATAGTAAGTAGAACATCTTCCCTACTAGCGTTGATTCACGCAGGCTTAGCGACACGCTTTTTGTTCATAGCATCATAATAACTCAGAAGTGTCACCCCGACTACTCTGCCGGCACACACGTAGTTAAATTAAATAAGTAACCAAAATTTATGAACGATGCGGGACTCGAACCCGCGACCTCTCGCGTTCCGTCCGTGTGCTCTTCCACTGAGCCAACTGTCCGAGCGACGTATGGTTCGTAAATCTTGGTATGTGTTGTTCAACTCTCAAGCTGTGGCTCCATCTACAGGATCTACTTTACAGTTGATAACATGCTCAACCTTAATAATTGCATATTAGGAAGTTGACTTCAGATGTCACTCTTTCAAATCTAAACAACAAGGCTCAGTGGAAGAGCAAATGGAACCCGAGAGGTCGCAGGTTCGAGTCCCGCATCGTTCATAAATATTGGTTACAAATTTAATTTAATTGAGAATTGAGGGATATCACTTTAAAAATAACAAATTTTTACACACGTAGTTATCGCCCAAAAGCTTCCACGCCGAAGCTCCCACCGCACCGCCTCATCCCATCAATTTTTCAAAGTTAAGGCTGCTATCCCAAGAAATCGCTAAAATAGCGCATAGTTGAAACCATTTCTTGACGGTTTATAAAAGCTTATATTTTTACAAAAAATAATTATATATCTATAGAATATGAGAACGAAATTCATTTTTTTATTACATTTCTGTAGACAGAAAAAAACCGAAAAAATTCACCAAAATACCCCTTACTCTTACAGTTGATACGATAATAATTGTACACCAACACTATTTAACATGACATAGTTTTGTTAGTTTTGTAAAGAAAATTGTATTATGATTGTAATAAATTAAAAATGCTTCTAATTCCGAATTATAAATATGGCGATCTTGTACGGGAGAGGTAACTTAGCTCCGCTCGTTTCCTCAAGGCCGCTGGCTCGGTCCCCAGTCTTAAAAAACTGACAGTATTTTACTAATTTTGGTATAGTAGTAATGTTTGTTTGCTTCATTTGATCACATAGTTTGGTGATCCGTATGTCTGTTGGCGCAAACATTTGTTTAATTAATATTAATACTTAATAATCTGTTAATAATCTGTACATGGATTACTTCATGCAGTGCAGCTTGGTCTAACTTGAGAGATATGATAGTTTTTATTTCGATTTGCTACCCATTATTATTTTTATTTTCAATATATGTTTTGTATGGACATATTTTCTATGTATTAGGTGACGCATGATTCGCTGTGAAACAATTTCATTATAACAACAGGGAGTATTTTTTACGAAAAAATTCTTGAATGTTTTGAAATATTATTGGCAAATTCCTATGATCCAGTATTTTTTTATTATCTACAGAACAACGTCTGTTGGGTCAGCTAGTTGTATTATAAATACTCGTCTAACACCCATCCATATTCGTAATAACAGACCCGGCCTAGTTTGGGCCTAGATAATTGTGTGACAGTACGAAAATTATTAATAATATCAATTATTAAAGTTAATGATATCAAATGTACCAATTAAAGAGTCACTGATTTTATTTTACTTTACTCCACCGCAAAATTCCTATTTTACGAGTACTTGTATATATGAATTTTATTCAGTTTTTATAGTTAAAAGATAATCTAAAAAGAAATGATGTTATGAATATGATCAAAAATAATAGTAATTTTTCTGTTTTTTTTTTTAATATTATATATAGTTATTTTATTAATTAAAAATCCACTGTGACAGCCCTAGGTATGATACGAATCATCAGGCTCATAGATAATTCCAAATCGACCGATAGACGCTTCAATGACCTGCCCGCCGCCATAGGGCTGTTACAATAAAGCTTATCTCAATTGATCATTGTTGTAAAGTCTACATATTTCAAATTGAATACCTATATGTTGTACCTACCTCCATTACTTCACAAATAATGTTCTGAAAGTAACTTGGAATAGAAAAATACAGACACCTATAGATAGATAGGCATAATTAGAATACCCAGATATGTTGCGCAAAATAGCGGTATAATAATTGTATTATTGATCTCTATTAGAAAATTTATAGAGCACTACGTGTATTCAATGGGAAAAGGAAGATTCAACATTTAGGCTCAGTGGCGGGCACAGAGGTTTATGATCAGAGTCGTATCGCAATACGCTCCGCCTTAGATCACTTGTGATGCTAAAAGTCAGTTTAACATCCATATATTGTGTACGCTTGTAGAGCGCAATTGTAGTATCGCTAAGCATTTTTGGGTTTCTCAAGAATCCTGTAGGGCACTGCAATGAGCAGGGCGGATCAATTACCATCAGCTGAGCGTCCTGCTCGTCTCGTCCCTAACTGTCATAAAAAAAAGTAATACATCACCAGTTATTATATAATAAGAAAGATCAAGTTTTTTTACTGAAATATCGATTGCATATTAAACTTTTTAAAAATTCTGCCTAAAATTATGGACATAATACTTATTAATGATCTGGCGGGGAGCGTGTAGCGCGGTGTAAGGAACTTCCGATAGACTTGTGATTACGAATAGAATTGTGAATTGAACAAAATTTGTCAATGACTTTTCTATTTTCGATGGATAAACTAGTCATTGATTTTTTTTTCTCAGAAGTGTTTAATTTTAAAATAACGGTTTATGAAGTTGAAGTGTACAGTTTGAAAATTGAATTCTTACTTAGCTAAGAGCATACATACAAACTGATAAAAATTCTATTAAGTATTCTTTGGAGTCGATATTGTTTAAAGAACACAACAAGTATGCTTTAAAATAATATTCAATTTATTGTTTTAAATTCTCTACAATTTTATGATAATTACATATTTGTTCCCCATTTTACTTTATACAAATTCACTACAACTATAAATTTCATTAATATACTCTAATTGTTTAGAATTCTTAAAACTATTATCAGATGAAATCTATTGCAGAGAACCACGATAAAACCCTATTGTATTGAACTAAGAATGTTTTAGCGTGCAACGTGAAATTCACAAGATTATGCAATCGAGATAGATTATTAATTCTAAAGCTTCTTGGGAGGTCCTGATGTTAGGCAGAATATTAATAGGTTCGAAATAGGCTTTACTACACTTACAATAAATAGCTCGAACTGTACTTACCACAAAGAGAAATGGAATTAATACATATTACATACATCCTTACTAATATAATAAATGTGTATGTAAGTTTTTTTGTAGTGTAAGTTTACGCCTTCACGCCTAAACTACTGAACTGGTTTTGATGAATCTAGTACAGAGATAGACAAGAGCTTTGGAAAAGACATAGGCTAACTTTTATCTATACTAATATATAAAGCTGCAGTGTTTGTTTGTTTGTTTGTTTGAACGCGCTAATCTCTGGTACTACTGGTCCGATTTGAATGATTCTTTCAGTGTTGGGTAGTCCATTTATCGAGGAAGGCTATAGGCTATGTTTTTTTTTTCAAAATTAGGGATCCGTAATAAAATTGCTATTTCGTAACACAAGGTGAAAAATCGAAAACATATTTTTGCGTGCGCTGCAAAAACTATTGACAATAGAACAATATGATGTACAGGCTATAATATAGGCAATATTTTATTACTTATAAAACTATCGCGTGTATTATACTTTATATGGCAAAACAACGTTTGCCGGGTCAGCTAGTCAGGTATAAAAGGCTTGGCGGGATTCAAATAGAGGTGGACGTTGGTATGAAAGTTCGTCATTATCGAAGATAACACCATGAAAATTTGTATGAAGGCTTTATTTAGATTTAAATTTGTTCTAGCGTTTTTAAATTTACACCTATGTGAGGATGAAAAAGGGGGATGAAAGTTCTATAGTTTATAGCTTATAAAAATGTATTAATTACAGCAGTTTCTATGTGTATTATTTGCAAAGCAATTCGCAAGTAAAAACTAGTTGAATATAATGATAGTTATAATAGTAAGAAAAACTGTCAGTCAGATTGCACCGACTTAAAACCTATCAACAGGTAGCACATACAAATAAGTACTTGTTTTATTAATATTTAAGGTATTTGGTTTGCATAAGAGGTGTATTAAATGAATTCTTTATCATGTTATTTTATACTATTTAGTTTTTGAAGTCGGTTTTTTTAACGTAGAAATTTTTGAAAATATGATACTCCCAAAAAAACCTAAGCAGTTTTAAAAAAAAATTCCATATTTATAGACTTGTTGTAGATGTAAATTATCAGAAAATACATGTCTATCTTTTTCTGGGTTAAGTGGTTTTCGGTTTTTTAATTACAAAACAACATACAAAAACATCTTTAATTATTATAATATTTAGATATTGCAGAGGACAAGAGATTTAGAAGAATTGTTTGAATAAAATAAGTATACGACGGACCGTTATGTGAACAATGAAATACTTACGCGTTTAAGCTTTGTCGGAATCTGTTGCTAAAATAAATTTTCTACGCGTATTGTTGCAGTAATGTTATTCGTGCAAATTCCGGACTTTCAACGAAGAATTGCAATTGCAGACTGTGAAAAACGATTTATTCGTTTTAAATTCAGATTATCGGTATTTTACTTAATACTTCGGTATTTTTTTTTTGTAAACATTTAATGGGAAGGCGTTCTTTGGTCTTATGGGGCTATCTTTAGGCATGGAAATGGAATAAAATTTTGTAACCAGTTTACGTATAAGTATATTGAAAACTTCTTATTCGGTACTTCGGTATTTTTTGCCCACTTTAATGATTCAAATCAAATCAAATCAAAATCAGTTTATTCACGTAGGTCACGGAAATGACACTTATGAATGTCAAAAAAAAATTTTCTTATTGAATCTACCGCTACTTCGTAAAGGGTTGAGCTAATGAGAAGAAGTAGCAAGAAACTCATTGCCGCTCTTTTATATCAAGATTTACATTTAAGTGCATCGATTTACAAATCATTTCAAATTACAATAAAATAAATACAAAAATAATAAATGTAAAATGATCTATAGTTATAAGTTTCTTACACAGGTTTTTTTTGAAGAAAAAAGCTTACAAAATTCATTATTAAACAGAGTAAAGTAGGGGCGATCTGTCTACCATTTCGCAAAATCGTCTCGTTTCGACTCTGTCTGAATTAACCAGTTAGTAATGATTTTAAAACAACTCCTTTAACATTTTCACTCTGAATAAAATAATAAAGACAAACCATTTATAACCGTTTTTTTTAAAACCGCTTCCAAGCCTTAAAAGTTAATTAAAACTCTGATATTAGCTGACACAAATATATACCATACTTACCTATCCCACTTGTATTTACACAATCACCCTTACAAACTTTGGATTTATATCATACAGAATATATTATTGAAATACTTCCGAATTTGACACCGCTGGATGAGGACAGTATTAGCATTTTAATGAAAACCGCTGACATAGGACTAATGTAGATTGATGTTATTTTTTAGAATTACAATAAAAGTAAAACCATTTTGTTATGAATGGGTACCTTCAAGAAAAGCGCGTACACCTTCCTTAAAGGCCGGCAACGCTCTTGTGATTCCTCTGGTGTTGCAGGAGAGTGTGGGCGGCGGTGATCACTTAACACCAGGTGACCCGTACGCTCGTTTAAAAAAAAAGAAAAAAAAAGAATAGAACAACTAATTATATATATTTAACAGATGAATTATGCCAAAACTGTTCTGCTGGACGAAGATATATAAGAAGATATGTCCGAAAACAATTTTTCAAATCATATTTTAAGGTAAAATAAAAAAAATAATTAGAACTCGTTTCAGTTGAATCTTACGATTGAATTGTCCTTTGTGTAAACTATAATTCAGTCTCATGTGTTATCTGGTCTATTAAATTCAAATTCAAATTCAAATTCAAATATTTTTATTCAAAATAGGATGTGAAATCACTATTGAAAGTCAAAAAAACTACCACCCATTCCAAAGTGAATGCCTCAGGCCTGAGAAGAATAGGCGCAACAAACTCAGCGGGCTTTTTTTTTTCATCAAAAATATGTTTTACAATTAAAGTAACATTTACAAAGTAACATTGTACAATTAAACTTATTATTTAATAGCCTGAGGGCGGTCGCTCCATTCTCAATCTGTGGTATCATTAAGAAAGTCATTTATGTTATAGTAACCTTTACCATACAAACGTTTTTTAACAATTCTTTTGAATAACGTAACACCTTTGTTTTGAACATTTTCTGGGATCTTGGTGTAAAAGCATATACATCGCCCCACAAAAGACTTACTAACTCGACTTAGCCGAGTAGTAGGCATCATCAGTTTATGTCTGTTCCTGGTGTTAACATTATGGTTATGACAGTTTCTGGCATTTTATTAGTACTATTTGAGATCTTAGCTAGAGACTAACAAGAATTTTTTACATTTAGTACAACAGCTATTATTTTACATTACAAACATACATTACATATTATATATATTGCTAAACTTGCTTTCTTGTAGTGGGTGGCCCCGAGTAAGTAGAAAATCTTCCCTACTAGCGTTGATTCTTGCAGGACTAGCTCGAGAGAGTTGTAGGGTTGTCGACATCGCATCTACGAACATAACTTCGATTGATTTGTTTTTGTTAAAAGCTTCGTGTGCATCGAATGAATAAGACACACGTTATCTTCTGTGAGCTGATGCCTTTGACTTATAAAAAATAAAACATAACATTAAACTTAAAAATGACCTACTCATACAATGACATTTAAAAAAATTGATATCTGGCGTACCTTTTTGAAAAAAAAATACAAATAATTAATATGTCATTTGAAACATGATTATTTTATTATTAAATTGTTATGATATAAGACACAAAAGTGCTAACCCTGCCTGTACTCACGTAATCATCGCCAGCATGCATCCCTGCCCCCCCCCCCCCCCTCGCACCTCCTTTTCCCACTTGTGTCGCTATTGACGAAGATGTTCTTCTAAAATATTTTTAATAACATTGTCTAAACTTTTTTTTCCAAACGAATAACATAATAAATTGCAGTTAATAATACAATTTATTACGATTTAAATTAACAGTTTAATTAAACAAAGAATTGAACAATTATCTAAACTAGTAGAGACCATTTGTGGTAGAAATGTTAAAGCTAGGCAATTTATGGTTGACATCATAATCTGTCAAAGTGTAAAAATTTTGAAATCGAATCGTTAGTGTAACTCTAGAATAAGTTTAGATTAAAAACTTAATAATACGATTTGTATTCTCGTCTGATTATCAAAAGAAATTTCAAACATAAAATAAAAAACTTGTTAAGAGCATGATTCTTGAATATTAAAATATTTTATGATCTTTACACGTGATTGTCTTACAAATTGTTTATTATTGTGGTATTTGACCCCGACATTTCAAGAAAAAAAAAGCTCAGGTGTTCTCTAGATAATCTACATTTAGATAAATAACAAAAACGAGTACTAAAGTTTGTTTATTTTTAATTGATATCCCTCACTTCTGGGAACCCACGCATCTCGGGCTACGTCTCAACGCTATTACCAACAAAGCCAACCGTCCGTATATCCCACATCGTCCATAAATTTTGAATAGAAATTAGCCACCTATTTAAAGCTAGGTTTATTCACATGGAAGGTATATATACCTAGGCTATAGTTACACTATAGTCATGGATTTAAATAACTGATTTATTTTTAAGTAAGTAATGTAATAAGTAAGAAATGCATCAATTTTAACACACATAAAGCTGTAATAACTAAACTATACTATGTATATTTTGATCAAAAATTTACTTTGAATAAAGCTTTACCCTTCTATTTCAAAAAATACTCTAAAAGATTTGTCTCAAGAATGTAATAATTTAAATTAATCTAACCCTACTTACCCAGTGAACTATAGCAATAAATCATTCAGGATTGTATGAATATGTACTACGGTATAATACGACAGCCAGTTCCGGATTACGTCGCTCCCTCGGGATCTTACACTTGGTTCAACTTGGCGTCCTGATAATTAAAAATTCATTTTTGGTATAAAATAATTATATTCTTATGAAGCGCTTCTCATTAATATAGAGCATTAGCTCTGTTATTATGAATATTAAAGGTTGAAAAGTATTTACTATCGTAAATAAATACATAACTCAAAACGATTAATATCTATTAAAAATAAGATATTTCTATCTAGCTATGAATGATAAAATAAAGGCAATGTACTCAGTGCTTCAAGTTCAAATAAACTTTAATTGGTAAAAAAAAATTTTAGTTATGTTTTTAGTGAATTCGAAGTACATTAACTAAGAATTTGTCTAAATATGTGTAGATATACTAAATTTTTCAATGCAGCAATGAACGTAAGCGCATTGCAATTTGATTACAGACAGAAATTCTGCCACAGATCGCACCCTTACTGTAAGTCGTTAAGGTGTCCCATTGATCATCATATTCGACTTATTTGACCATAACTATGTTATGGTGGGTAACTTAAATATCCGGATAGCATAAAAAAGATTCTGCCGAGTATCGTTAATTTGCTCCTAAGAATTGAAGAGTTCCGTTACTTTGTCATGGATTCCGTAACCAAACTATCTTTGAAGGATATCCTTTCCAATAAAAAAAGAATCATCGAAATCGGTTGGCCATATATTGAGTTATTCGTAAATTTATCATCCACTTTGCTATACGTATGTATAGCAAATTTAAGACTTTTATGGTTTTCTCATGGATGCCATATTCAGATCTGGACCAAATTACAATTACAACGGGACCGCACGGGAAGCACCAGCTTTCAAATAAAAAAAGAATTATCAAAATCTCCTCCTGTTTTGAAGTCGGTTAATTAAAATAAGGCACCTGGTCGCGGGTTCGAGTCCCGCATCGATTTTAAGTCAAGTTTATAGACATCGTTTTTTTTTTGTCAATTATGTCTAGTTGACTTTTTTTATCGAAGAGAGAACCCCACAGGAATAGCAGAAGTTTCAGTACGAAAGAAATATTAATTAATATCACAGAACCAAGCAATAATCACAGCGTTTATAGCTTTTGAAGAAACATATGATCCAGATAGTAAATTAAACGCGTAAAATTAGATTATTGGGACGAAAATAAACATGCGGGTAGATTGTCACCGTTAAGTTTGCGTGGCGCAAGGGGTGCTTGTCTATTTCCGAGCCGAGGTAGTTACAGATCCATTATTCCTTTTTTTGTCTCCCAAACGTACAAACAGGTTCGTTGAACTACACTGACAGTGAGAGAAATAGAGTAGTGTATGCTCGATTGAACATAAATTATGTTGTCGTTCAGTCAAAGGGCTTACTCAAAGCTGTTCATTGATTGATTTGATTTTCTGAGGCAATCCGTCTCAAGACGCGGCTAAAGGTAATGATGGGTAACAGGAAATGATGCAAGGTTAAAGAAATAGATATTTTAGTCAAATAATAAAAGAGCTGTTTTCAGATTATTAATTTGGTTAAGAAGCAATAAAACTGAATATTCTCTAAAAAGTATTTATATATTTTTACTATTATAGAATCATTATTATATAGTGATTAATTTATTGAAGAAGGCGTTACTTTGCGGATATCCATAATTATCCAAATGTTTTGAGTTTTCCTTAGTGTTAATTCCGCCTATATCTTAAAACAATTCGACACGTGTTTCGCCTCTACACGAGGCATCCTCAGGCCATGTTGACTCGCCAAACTCTGGCAGGAGTCTCGTGCCAAAAAAAAATTGTTTTTAAAACTATTTGGTAGCATTGAAAATTTGAAATCAAAACACGACGCATACAGTGGAATTTACTTTGATGAACGAAATGAAATGAAATGAAATTTATTTGCAGGAAACATTGTACTTAAGGTGTTAACAATATAATGGATAATCCAATATGTTTCGTCAATTGACATGCAAAATATGTTACAAAATTGTCTAAACACTAATCGTACTGTTATATTGAAACATGTCGGATTTCACAATGATATCAATAATATTTATAAAATGAAATTTTAAGATATTATAATATGAGACGTAAATAACTTAATAATTCATTTAGTACCTATGTATAATATTAACAAATTCAATGTCATAAAAGTATATTAATTTACATATATTATTATCAAATAGACTAATTCATTTTGTATTGAAAAATTCATTTAAACTATAGAAGCACTTATTTGTTAACCACTGATGCAGTCTTCTTTTAAAAACTTTGAACGGTAAATCTTTCAATTAA
Organism: Leptidea sinapis; assembly: GCF_905404315.1. Taxonomy (NCBI): domain Eukaryota; kingdom Metazoa; phylum Arthropoda; class Insecta; order Lepidoptera; family Pieridae; genus Leptidea; species Leptidea sinapis. Next base: position 12,041,027 of record NC_066272.1, read on the forward strand.
TTGGGCAATTTATTATATATTTTCACAGACATGCTGAAACAATTTCTACTAAAAGATGCAGTTCTACAGAAGGGCATTATGAGTTTATTTGGATACCTTGTGTTTAAAACCTTCTGGCATATATTTGTATAGAAATCACACATATGTTTTTGAACAAATAGACTTATTTCATAAATATATAGGCATGGCAGCGATAGAATTTTCAATTTTTTAAATAGCGGTCGACAAGAATCTAGGGGGCCAGCTCCACAAACCGCCCTGATACACTTCTTCTGTCCAATAAATAAATGCCCTATGCTCACCGAGTTGCCCCATATGACCAATCCATATCTTAAAGCTGAAACCACGAATGCATGATATGCCATTAGCGCTGTTTTTTCACCTATTGTTTTTGATACGCGTTTGAGGACAAATACATGTTGATTAATTTTTTTGCTAATTTTGTCAACATGTGACTTGAAGGACAAGTTGCTGTCTAAAGAAATACCAAGAAAATTGACAAGTTGTGCTTCTTTAATATTCTCATTATGATAATTAACATTAATATCTTTTCCTTTCCCATTCTTATTATAATACTGCATACACATTGTTTTTTTTATATTTACAGTCAGGTTATTTTCAGTAAGCCATTCAATTGCGTCCTTTATTGTTTTATTAATTTCTATATCATATGTCAATTCATTGTTACATTTAATTACAATAGAGATGTCATCAGCAAAAAGAGTACAGTTATTAGTAGTAATGCTAGGTAAGTCGTTTATGTAGATTATGAATAGAAGTGGACCCAATATTACTTCCTTGTGGTACACCTTTTGTTTTAAGTCTAAGTTCTGATCGATAAGGTATTACTTCTTGTTTATTATTTAATTTAGCAATTTCAACGTATTGAGTACGGTTTGAAAGATAACTTTTAAGCCAGTCATTTGCTAGACCTCGAATACCATATTGAGCGCATTTATCTAATAGTTTTTCATGACAAACATTGTCAAAAGCTTTGCTCATATGAAAAAATACTGATGTTACTGGCATTTTTGTGTCCATGCATTCCGATATTTCTTTTATTAGCGAAAAACACGCTAAAGTTGTTGATTTTCCTTTTTGGAAACCATTTTGTTCCTCCAAAATGATATTATGTTTAGTTAAAAAAGATGTTAATCGCTTGTGCAGTATCTTTTCAAAAATTTTTGAGATAACAGGAATGAGTGTGATTGGTCGATAGTTGTTAATATCCTTTTTATCACCCGCTTTGAGTAAAGGTGTTACTTTTGCCTTTTTTAAATTTGATGGGAAATTACCTTCTTCAAAAGATAGATTTATTAAGTAGGCTAGGACTGGAGCTAGTTCCTTTGCACATTCCTTTATTACCTTTCTTGCTATTTCATCGCAGCCCGTGGAATTTGAATTATTAAGTGACTTAATAACGGTTATTATCTCCATTTCATCAGTTGGCATTAAGAAAATATTTGAATTGTTATGTTTTAATTTATATGTAGGTTTTTTATTTTTTACATTCGATGTATGATGTATGTATGAATATTTTTACTAGTTTTGTGTTTTGAAGCCATATTTGATAACTTTATATATTTGCAAGCAAAATAGATGTTTTTATGGTAGTGGGACAAACGCGCGTACGGGTCACCTGATGTTAAGTAATCACCGCCGTCACATTCTCTTGTACACCAGAGGAATCACAGGAGCGTTGGCAGCCTTATTCATGTCGTATAGTCCTGGAAACACCACATAAGGAAGCTCATTCCATAGCTTTGTTGTATGTGAAAGCTCCTTAAAAACCGCAATGTGAAGGAACGCTACACATCCAGATGATGGAGATGATACTCGTATTGTAATCTGTTGCGTGTCGAAGGTGGAATTCGGTGGCAGGAATCATATAATATAATTAAAGTAAATTATGTACAAAGTGTTGCAAAACTATGTAGTTTGAATCACAATCATTTCAGTCATATATTTAAGGTTAGATAATTTAAACGTCTACAGTCTCTTGCTGTTAGACAACCGATAAAAACAGGCCATAAATATTAGCTTAGTGTGCGTGAATTGCTCAAAATAAAGATTAGTTCTAAACTCTATTTTTTTTCGACGTTTTCACAGCTTCATAGTCTATATAGAGGTATAAAATATGATCTAATATTTTAAGTTATCTATGTTAGAAGTGACAGATATCTCAGTATTCCAACCTTATGATAAATGATTTGTATTCCAGCATCAAAGAACGTGAGAGTGTCAAGTTTCTTGTGAAGGAATCTTTGAGATCTTTTGATTTCTTCTAAAATCATTTAATAAGCAAGAACACAAAATGTAGAAGTGTGACCCTTGGCTAAATTATAGAAATCTATTCGAAGATGGCTTAAGTTAATATAGAAACTTTCCTAATTTTGTAGTAGTCTTATCTTGCGGTCAATTGGAGCAACCCTCTGTGTCATCTCCTATTCGTCATGTCATCGAAATGTAATAAGTCCCCTCCCGAGGTAGATTGGAAAGCTATTTACAAAGGCACGGGAAGAAAGGGGACGTCGCTAGAGAAAGCAGTCGGTTGGGAATAGCGAGGATCAAATGACTTCCCTGAATATTTCCTGAATCGTCTATTTCTGGAAATATCAAAGCTAAGGATTCTATGTAGTCATCCATAAACACTGTCTCTATCTACAGTTTTTTAGTCTTGTTTATAAAATAATTTTAAATATTTAATCTTTTTTACAACTATACTTATCTATAAAATTGGAGCGTCTGTTTGTTATATCCCCAAAAAGTGGCAGTTGTAGAGACTGCAAATAAAAGTGAAAAATTAAAAATTGAAATTTCATAATGTTTAAAAACAATTAAATTATCAATTGCAATTCATTTTTAAAAGTCATTTTCTATACTCTAATAATCAAAAACAATATTTCAACAATGTACTTACAGTATATACACATTGAACTTTTCACTTAATCCATTCAATTTTACATAAGATATACACAGCACTAATTTTGCACAATACGTCAGATGTATAGCTACAGATATACTGCTAAAAGAATTTCAATGACGCGAACTCATTAGATTGCACCCATTCAAAAAGTGTCTAAATATATATTTAATATTTATATTTTGATTATTTATTTATTGCGTGCATCAGTCATGAGCATGTCGGTGACGCGAACCATAAGACTAGGTACCAAAAAGTGCCCAACGCGGCTTAAAGGAGTTTTCACTGCAATAATAGTTTTTTACTAAATGTATAAACCATACCATATTTCTTGTGGCTTATGTCCTAAATAGTTAGAATGACAGAGTGGCTAACTTGCGATTCTAAGTACAATATGGTTAAATAAAAAAAAATTGGCTGCCATTTTCATTAAAAAAAAACTATATTTACAAAAATATTTAGTTAGAATGCTTAGGACCTAGCTAGCTAACTAAATATATGTATAAAAAACCATACCAGATTTCTTGTGGCTTATGTCCTAAATAGTTGGAATGACTGAGCTAACTTGCGATTGTAAGTACAATGGTTAAATAAAAAAAAATTGGCTGCCATTTTCATTAAAAAAATAAATCTATATTTACAAAAATATTTAGTTAGAATGCTTAGGACCTAGCTAGCTAACTAAATATATGTATAAAAAACCATACCAGATTTCTTGTAGCTTATGTCCTAAATAGTTGGAATGACTGAGCTAACTTGCGATTGTAAGTACAATGGTTAAATAAAAAAAAAATTGGCTGCCATTTTCATTAAAAAAATAAACCTATATTTACAAAAATATTTAGTTAGAATGCTTAGGACCTAGCTAGCTTACTAAATATATGTATAAACTTAGACGTGCTTAAATAATTTTATCATGTCTAAAATTTGAGCAAATTTTCCATTACATATGAATTGCGATATCGTTGCGGCAACAGCGATACAATGCTAAGGCAAAATAAACTTTATTGTTTAAATAATAAGAAGTATGATAATAGCTTAGCAAATTTGAAGTCGAGGGTGGCATCTGGCAATGTTTATTCACGCACAACGATCGATCGATAGAACCTCCGCGTGAAAATTGCAACGCTGTAAAGGCTTTTCTGTTTACAGAGTTACTCCGGGGTACTTAATGAAATGTACCGGTATAAGATTTGGATCACGTTACAGATATTACAGACTTTCTTTAATGATACTGAGTTAAATTTAAAAGTGAAAATTTAATATACGTTCACAAAAATCATCACCTTTTTGCTCTTAGTAGTGATTTTCATTATTATAACACTAGAAACAAGGGATTGCTTGTAACCAATTCTAGTAGGCTTCATTAGATACATAATTGCTTTAAGAGTAAATGTATACACTTTTATAATAAAGTCCCAGCCACTGTTCAGCCATTATCTATAAATAAATTGAAATGTTTTATTAAAAAATGGCTCTGTCGTAAATCCTATTACTCCACAGCTGAATATCTAAGTGATCACACAGCCTGGGACTTGATTATGATTATTTTATAGCAATAGCAATGACAGTACAATTTAATTTATTTGCCAGATTTATCATCATTAAATACCTAAGTTTTTTTTTAGTTTTAGGTTTTGTATACTTGTGCGTTTTATATCTTTTAATTTATATTTTCATGATCACAGGAACAAAACGGTTTTACATAAATTGCCAATGAACGAACTTATTTTTATAGAAATTTTGAAATAAATTCTGACCTAGTAAGGGACGCTTAGTCAAAGATAAACTAGTTTTATATTTTAAGCAAGTGTTAATGGTATGGCAAGAAAATACATGGAGCGAAGGTTTTCTAAATCGCAACGAACGACAATTCCTGCCAGTTACAAAGTGCCTGAACCCTTCGAATTCTATAACAAAGCGACTCCTTTCGTTCAGAGAACTCTTTTATTTGTTGCCGACGAAAATTCGGGACCAAAACCAAGTGAGCTGTGCAATGGAGTGGATAGCCCCATCAGTACACAAAACGATGAAACACCGAGCACTTCTAAATCAGCGGAAGAGCAAGAGAAATCACCCAAAAAGAACTCCTTTTTCTTTTCCCCCGCGAAAAGTTGTAAGATTCATGGCCGCAGCTTTTTCCGGCTACAGACGAGTCCGAAGAAGTCGAAAACGGAGACTGCTGGAGATGTGAGCTCCGATAACCGCGGGGGAGGGTCGCCGGGGGGAGGGGGACTCATCAGCTATGCACCCGGGTGGTCTCTCAAAGGTGAACATCTTATTAAATGGCAGGAATCTGGGAAGACAACGATTGAGGTACGCTATATGTTTAATATTATAACAATAGAAATAGGGGATTGCTTGTAACTAATTCTAGTAGGTTTCATAAGATACATAATAGCTTTAAGGGTAAATGTACACACTTTTATAATAAAGTCCCAGCCACTGTTCAGGCATTAAATAAATTTAAATGTCTTATTAAAAAATGGCTCTGTCGTAAATCCTATTACTCCACAGCTGAATATCTAAGTGATTGGACAGCCTGGGACTAGATTATGAATATTTTATAGCAATAGCAATGACGGTACAATATTGCATATATTAACGAATCAATTTTGAGAAAATAAATGTCTTTTATGTCTTTTTATGCCTAAAACATTATTACTTGCTAATTAGTATTGTTACTCTTAAATTGTTGGATCTATTATCTCCCCTTTATTTATTTATTTACTTAATAAATTCCCCGAACAAAGTATACTCTAATACAAGCACAGTATAATACAACAACAATAATATTGATATATGGTAAGTGATGGCCTCAGTTATACGCGAAAATGACATGCTATCAACTATTTCTGCCGTGAAGCAGTCACAGTAAGAAGAAGTGTAAGAAGACCGAAACACAGTAATGAAGGGCGCCGTAGCTAGTGAAATTACTGGGCAAATGAGACTCAACATCTTATGTCTCAAGGTGACGCGCGCAGTTGTAGTGCCGCTCAGAATTTTTGGGGTTTTTCAAGAACTCTGAGCGGCACTGCATTGTAATGGGCAGGGCGTATCAATTACCATCAGCTGAACATCCTGCTCGTCTCATCCCTTATTTTCATAAAAAAAAACTAAATTAGGCCACAAATAATTATGGATTTTCTTGCACCAAATCCATTCAGTCTTCTACATAGAACTTCCAGCCGGTCTTATCTTTAATTCACTTCGGTTAGTTATACAATGTATGCCATGGCTCATCTAAGCCAAAATTTCCAGGCACATTTGATTTATAAATTTGCAAAGTCAATTTACTTTCAATCATCCTATATACCTGACTTAACTTATAATGACTTTCACTAAAAACATCTTTAATCCTACATCGTTTAAAAAAAGAAAGTTTTTGCTACATAAAATATACAAATATATCCTAAAACTTACAAACAGGTATGCTTCTTGCCCCGCGGGCGTTTAACCGCGTTACCCTCTCTGTGTTGTTTCAAGTGTACAATTTTGGCTTCTATATTTAAATACAACAAATTCTGTAAGAGCAGTGTTATTCCGTATAAATACTGTAATCGATTTTATCGTTCTTGGTCTTCATAAATCAAATCAAATCAAAATCTATTTTTTCATGTAGGTTAAGGAATTGCCTCTTATGAATGCCAAAAGTTTTCTTTTCTTTTTATATTCATATTATTTCTAATTCATGTTACCGAAATTATTAAAATTCCAATCAAAATAATATTATATTATTTATATCGTTCCTTATATTTTTATATAAAAAATATAGAAACGTACCTCTATATAGAAACTGAAAAATAATAATACGAATAAATTTAGAAACAACAATATTATACAAAGTAATAAGTCAGATAGTATTATGATGAAACAGGGGAATGGATATTTCATTTAATGGAAAATCTTTTCCGACGGTTTGCTCGCAATAATAATATCGAATTAGCCGTCTTGTCGCCCTCCGCGCCACTTCGTATCTTGTGACGTGGAAAATTATATTATAGAACTCAGTTTGTGGTAGAAGAAACATGCTTTTTGAGACTATTGCTGTTTAGACTATTATTTATTATTTCCGATTTTATTTGAAGTGAAATCTTCTCTACTTTTCTTGGGATGGGTATAAAATGTTAAACTCACGTCAGGACACGTGGCCTGATCGAAAATTCGTAAGACAGTCGTTGAAATTATGCATGAAAGTTGATTTTTCTGTTAGATAAACCTTTCAATGTAAAATAATTGTAATAGTTCTGAAGTGTTCATTTTTTTTGTAATATAGAGTTTCATTTTTGTGTACGATAGGGCAAATAAATGTATATTTTATTAAAACACATAAATGCTAGTACTTTTATTCGGATAAAAAAGCAGTTCGTTCGAAATTATTCCCTAACAATTCCAAATATTCAAAAATGCACAACGTTAATGTTAACCCGTTATTCTTTTATATTTATTATAAAAAAGCCAGAAACGCGATTCTTCCCGTAATTCCAGTGATTCGCCTAGTGCTGCAAGTATAGTCGGAGGTGATCAAGTGAGGCATGTTCGTTTATCCGTTACATAATAACTATTTTTACTTGGTGATTAGTTTTCTACGCGACATTGTAATATTGTTCCCTGGAATTTGAAATAATCGGTGGCGTAGTATGAAGAACTGTTAATTCTCACTCCAGAACCCCTAGTAGACGCTGAAACATGATCTATGGAAGCGATGTCTGGTCCATTCAACATGTTAACCAGTGGGAGGCTCCTTTGCACAGGATGCCGGCTAGATTATAGGTACCACAACGACGCCTATTTCTGCTGTGAAGCAGTAATGTGTAAGCATTACTGTGTTTCCGTCAGAAGGGTGCCGTAGCTAGTGAAATTACTGGGCAAATGAAACTTAAAATCTTATGTCTCAAAGTGTCGAGCGCAGTTGTAGTGCCGCTTAGAATTTTCGGATTTTTCAAGAATCACTGCATCCTAACGGGGAGGGCGTATTAATTACCATCAGCTGAACGTCCTGCTCGTCTCGTCTCTTATTTTTATAAGAAAATACTTTTATAAGAAAATTGGCGTTAATATAAAATAAAAAAATGCATTTTTTTGTAAAACCATGTACATACCAAGCTAATATGGCAAGCTATATAAAATATCATACATGGTGAACTGATTATTCGTTTAATCGCATCACCCTAAATTAACAAAACAACAAATTAGTTATACAAATTATTTAAGTTTTCTTTAGTGTTAATTCCGCCAATATTTGTCTTTAAAACAATTCGACACGTGTTTCGCCTCTACACGAGGCATCCTCAGTCTCATCAGAGGTTTGAGTCTCGTGCCAGATTTTGGCGAGACAACACGTCCTGAGGATGCCTCGTGTAGAGGCGAAACACGAATAATGGATTTCGGCAAAGTAACGCCTAATTCAAGATTTTTTTTCAACAAATTAGTTGATTATAATATCAACAGATTCCTCTATTAACTTTTAAATTTTTAGGCTACTTCTGGTGGCTGGATGATCATGTTACCAGAACCTCTGCTACATGTTTCTAAAATTAAAGTTATCATATTTTTATATTGGCTAATTAAAATGCTCACATAATAAATTTATTTATTCACGGTATGTGTGGATTGATGCATCTACTGAACTCAATAACTCTTGTATTTCTACTTAGTAATTACATTTGATTTTTGAGTTGCCCGTGTAAGGCAGTTTGTATTGGACTTTTGAGTATTTTTGTTGCATCACTTTACGTAATATATTGTAATTGAAATGATTTGTAAAACGATAAATCTGTAAATTTTGATTAAAGAGAGGCAATGAGTTTCTTGCTTCTTCTTCTTACTATAGCTTTACATTTTCCCACGTGGTATGGATATTACGGTTTCCAACTTAGAGTCGCGGGCCTCTTCCCATACGGGGGAAAACGCAAACGACTTTATAGCTTGATAAACAAAAATTTAATGATGGTAGTACCATACTACTGTAATAACATAAAACAGTAATAGCGCGTTTTAATAACTTACAGTATATGTACAGTGGCATCTAGTTTAGTTTAGGGTAAGCTATATAATTTAACATAAAAATGTAATTACATTAAACATGGTGGTAAATATAAAAAGAAAGAAAACCTTTAACATTCATGAGTGTCATTATGAAATTGAAGGTGATTTTGATCTGATTTGATTTGATCCTCATCCTTAGGCAACGCTCCTGACATTCCTCTGGTGTAACGAGAGAGTATTAGGCTATGGTGACCCGTATATTTAATAAAGTATAGTAATTTATCCCAGAAGTAAGGGGTGTCACTTTAAACACTTTAATTTGAGTTGAGCAGGTTATCAACAGGATCTACTTTAGTAGATCCTGTAGATGAAGACACAACCTGAGAGTCGAACAAAGCATACAAGATTTATCAACGATACGTCAATCGAACGTTTGGCTCAGTGGAAAGTGCCGCAAGGAACGCGAAAGGTTCGAGTCCCGCATCGTTCATAACTTTTTTTTTCAAATTTAATTTGTGTACAAAAATAATACTTTTCATTTTACCGGATTCATCGGGCTCTGCAAATGATTTGAGAACTAATATTTATACAGCGTTGTCACTCCCCATAGTTATGTTCGAGTATCCTTTTGTCTTTCGTGACTGAGTGGGTATTATTTATTCACCCCATCCAACAAATAATGCGTCCATTTCTTATTTTTATACCGTGCTTGTGGAGTGATAGATGTGTTATACGGATATTGAGTGTGAATTGAGATTTATTGAAAGTAATTTACGGTGAATACTCTATTCGTATGGGGCTCGGTCTACCTAAGAATTTTGGTTGAAATAAATGAATTATTGTGTCGTTATATAGAAGTAACTTTAAATTCAGTTATAATTACCCGCGTTTTATGACAGATGATTAAATCTGGTATAAGCACAGTGTAAACATCAAATGCAATCAGGTGAAGCAGTCATTTTGATTTTAAATACAAACACCTACATTTAATTTACATGTATGGATGGAAAATAAGGAGTCACTTTAATAATTAATGTAAGTGCAGCTATTGTATGGAAACATAAGTATATGACGCAAATAGAATCCTGTCAGATTTTCATTGGGGTCGCATAATCAGTATTGGCAGGTTAATTCGGAGTTCGGAGAACAAGACTCAATGAATAGCTGAGAAAGCGTCTTGACGGCTAATTATACAAAGGATGTGGGGTTGATTCTAAGGGGACGTATGATCTATGTCTGTAGGTGGCGTTGCTTTCTATCAAAGAGTATTGAGTTATTGTCAAATGGAAGTACGTCATTGAATTTACTTCATACGGTTAAACTTTGTATATAAAAAATTCGTATCACGTTGTTTGTCCGCGATGGACTCCAAAACTACTGAACTGATTCTAATGAAAATTTCTACATTGAGCGTAGTTTGGTCATACTTGTGAGATAGGATAATGGAAAAAAATATTTTTAAATAAATTTCGTTTATTTCAAAGATTGCTTATACATATTAGTAGTTGAGACTTCGCAGTAAGTTGTCTTAGGAAACTTGTATTGGGAATATCTCGCAACTAAATTAGCGATTAGGATAGTTTTTATTTCGGTTTATGACTTTTTTTTTTTTGAGAGAGGAGGAAATACTGTTACGTATTTACGCCCGCGTAATATGTCGGACTCGAGCGTCCGCGTAAGCGGACACCCCATACCGACTAAAACCTCCTCTATGCTGTTAGCCCTGGCTTCTACAGCGAAGTAGGACGTGGGCCGTGGGGGCCGCAAAGACTACGCAACAACAGTCGCGGGGCGTCTCCTAAGGAGACTCAAACCTCGGACCGGCTGTGTGCTTGTGGGAAGGAGAGAGAATGAAAATGAAGATGAAGGATGTAAAGATGAGAAGAACACACTCGCCGGCGAGTGTGGTGATGTTCTGTGTAATGTATGTAAGTGTGTATGTATGTGTTTATGAGTGTATGTATGAATGTTTGTATTTATGTAAGTAGAGTATATGTTTGTGTTTGTTCGGTTTATGACCCTTAATATTTGTGAATTTCAAATTTTATTCCTCTATGAATAATTCTAATAATTCCAACTCGGATGGGCGGTGTTCGGGAAGCTCCGTAAAATCTCTCGTCCCAAATACCACAGTATCTGAAGATGTAGATTTTCAACCGGTGTGTGTTGCAAGTGATGACTTACGGTACGCAGACGTAGTCGCTAACTATTGGCCTTATGAGAAAGCTCATCGCTCCGAGGGCAATGGAGAGGGCTATGCTCGAAATTTCCCTCCGATATCGAATCAGAAATGTAGAGATCCAAAGGAGAACCAAAGTTACCGACATAGCCCAAATAATTGCGAAACCGAAGTTGCAGTGGGCAGGGCACATAGTTCGACGGACTGTAAAGTCCTCGAATGGCGACCACGTACCCGAAGACGTAGTGTTGGTAGGCCCCCACAAGATGGACCGACGATCTGGTCAAGATTGCCGGAAGACGTTGGATGAGGGCAGCGCAGGACCGATCTTCGTGGAAATCTTTGGGGGAGGCCTTTGTCCAGCAGTGGACGTCTTCCGACTGATGAGGATGATGATGATGCTATATAATTCTATGACGCACATTTTGGCACTTCTCCTGTGATATTATTTCATCACAATAACAGGGAAAAACGAAATAACTAATAAATATACAGGATGGACCAAAAGTCCGTTTATAATTGGAATGATGATTAAAAAAAATCTAATTACAGTAGATCAAAATTGTTTATTGTTTTCGATAGAAAACAAAAGAGGAATTTATTTCTTAAAAATTCACATCATCCATATGCAATCCTTCATTATTCTGGCATTGCTGCAATCTAGAGCGGAAATTTTCGATGACAGCTTTACATGTTTCTGTTGAGATGTTTTGGATTTCTGTGCGAATACGATCCTTTAATTCGTCAAGAGTTACTGGGTTGGTCAGCTGGAATGCAGGGGTTTTTGATCACCATGACATAGTGTCACTCCAATAACGACAATTTTGTATATTAACATGCCCATTTAGGTGGAAGTGTGCCACGTTGAGAAAAAAATTTTTGTTAAACTGGTGAATCGCTCTACCATTTCATTCGCAAACTGCAACCTAGTGGCATGGTCCTGAGGCCTTAATTCCTGCACCATTTGGATTTTATAGGGACGTAGACTTAAATCTTTCTTGAGAATGCGGTTTAATACATCATTATCTTGGGACGTTAAGGACAGCAGACCGCTTTCGAGTTGAAAGTCCAGGTTGGTCACGAACAGACGATTTTACTCGCTCCGCGTTTTCGGGGTCCCTCGACGTTCTAGGCCGGCCAGATCGAGGTAAATCCATTGTTGAACCCGTCTTCTCAAACTTGAGCACCCATTTTTTAATTAATACACCTGATGGAGCTTGATTTTTGTGTCGTATCTTGTTATGATTGCAAAACTTTCGTTGAGCTAAGGTCGCAGAATCGTTGTTTAGATAGTACTTGCGTACACAAAACGCACGTTGACTACCGCTGAACGACGCCATGGTACTAAATTCCCATTAGCCGCTCTTGCAATGCGTAACCCCTCCATCCCCCTCCGCCGCCGTTGCTAGACGCGGCAACCGATTCAAATGATAACGGACTTTTGGTCCACCCTGTATTAAAGGAAATAGGTATATTAATACACTATAGAATCAACATCAACTTTCTATTCAACATAATGTTTATTAGAAAGTCTTCACTTAGACTTTGTAATATACAGAGAGTTTATAGCTTAAATTAGTAAATTTTCATAATGTATATTTGATTCGGTCTGTTGTGTAATCAACGAAACAAAGCCGGGGAGTGATTGACCTTCAGAATTCATAATAATAACTTCCCCGTCCTCTCATATCTCAAAATACCTCTATGCCACTATATAACCATATAGGAACTTCTAAGCCAAAATACCTGACGATAAGACGAAATTAAATTTGAAAACAAAGACCACGATATACACGATTGGCTTGGCTCAGTGAAAGGGCGCTCGCACGGAACGCGAGAGGTCGCGGGTTCGAGTCCCGCATCGTTCATAAATTTATTTTTCAAATTTAATTTGTGTAATTAATCCCAGAAGTGGAGGTTATATCACTTTAAAAAATAATAAATTGTTAAGATTTGAAAGAGCGACATGTCACGTCAATTTCCTAATATGCAAATATTGGGATTGAGCAGGTTATCAACTGTAAAGTAGATCCTGTAGATGAAGCCACAACCTGAAAGTTGAACAACACATACAAGATTTATCAACGATATGTCACTCGAACGGTTGGCTCAGTGGTAGAGCGCTCACACAGATCGCAGGAGGACGAGTCGCATCGTTCAATAATTTTGTTTTCAATTTTAATTTGTGTAATTTTTTTTTATGGAATAGGAGGACAAACGAGCGTACGGGTCACCTGGTGTTAAGTATTCACCGCCGCCCACATTCTCTTGCAACACCAGAGGAATCACAAGAGCGTTGCCGGCCTTTAAGGAAGGTGTACGCGCTTGTTTTGAAGGTACCCATGTCGTATCGTCCCGAAAACACCGCACAAGGAAGCTCATTCCACAGCTTAGTAGTACGAGGAAGAAAGCTCCTTAAAAACCGCACTGTGGAGGACCGCCACACATCCAGATGGTGGGGATGATATCCTAATTTGTGGCTTGTCGTGCGAAGGTGGAATTCGGCGGCAGGAATCAGGATATACAGCTCTTCGGAACACTCCCCGTGATAAATGCGGTAAATATATGCGATAAATTAATCCCAGAAGTGAAAGTTATCCCTTTAAAATATAAAAAATTGTTTAGACTACACGAAACTTTGACAGATTATGTATTAACAATACAAAAATAATTCAACACCATTGTAATCAATTCAAAATATCTTTAAAAAATACTCTGACTTACATATTGTACGACGGCACAGAACTTTCTGAAAGACTTATAACGCAAACACTTAATATTTACATAACAAAAACTTAAAAGTATATAATAACAACATAACAAAAGACAATATTTAACCACCCACACCCAGATTTGAAGTCCACTCAAGCGAAAATGCGGGCATGAATTCGTGGCGTTATAATTATGGCACTCAGGTTACCATATTTTTTTACACAACGTTAGGTTAAACTTAGGAAATAATTAAGCGAAACATGAAATTTGAGTTAGATCCTTGAAAAACTATGCATGCGCCCCAGAAATCATAATTTAATGTTCAAAGGCATGCATATCCAGGGTAACTATTCACAGACACATTTGAGAAAAAAATTCTTCATTTGGAGTCTTGCCACCAAAAAGTGTGGCACGGGAGTAATTTTTTTAATTTTCAAAAATGTCGGGATTTTCACTAAACATTAATTCTTTTTCTGAAGCGCCACAATGTCCTCTACCCACAGGTACCAATTAAATTATAAACTAGCTGACCCGGTAAACGTTGTTTTGCCATATAAATTATTTTTAGAATTATTAGACCGTTTCTTGGACATTGCAACATTACTTTATCATTCTTAAATAAAAGAATTTTTCTAAAATAAACGCAGCCTAAGTTACTCTTTATTACATCAGCTACCTTCCAATAAAAGTCCGGTCAAAACCGTTCCAGCTATTTCAGAGATATTTTAGCCGGAACAAACAGACTGACAGACAAAAATTGTAAAAAATGTTATTTTGGTACCGTATATATATTCATATACATATACATATAGTAAAAAACGGTTATTTTAATATTACAAACAGACACTTCATTTTTATTTATATGTATAGATTCATTATCCTCACCCTGTCTATAGCTCCGATCAAGGCTAAGCGAATTGTCTAACAACCTCTCTAATTTGTATTCAATTGACATCAAATTGTGTGTTGAATAATAATCTGGAAACTTCTTTCATAGAATAGCATTAAGTAAACAAAACATCGGACATTTAGTTTTATCTGATTCACGGAACACAGTTAAATTCACATTAACATTAGGCTCCTTCTCATGTCCAAGTTACGTCAGTTGGTGCTGGGGCTGCTGCTTCGACTGCCGAAGACAGCAAGCGTCGCAAATATTATGTTGGTCTCAGTGAGTCACACATCTTTGTGCCGTTTGGTGTCGAGACACTTGGCCCGTGGGGCCCAGAGGCGCAGAGAATGTTCAAAATACTATCTTCACGCCTCAATAAGGCTACTAGAAACCTAAGCGCTGGCAGCTATTTCGGTCAACGGATCAGCCTTGCTATCCAACGCGGTAATGCTGCCAGTATTCTTGGTACGCTTCCACGTAATGATAGTTTTAATTTTATGTAGTGATTATAGAAATATAAAACAGTTGGAAGGACACATTGGTGTCAGACGGTAATACAGCATATAACCTATGAAAAAACCATCGTAGTCATCATATTTTTGACTGATAATAATCTAAGAAACCCATGCTCAAAGAAAAGGAAAGTTATTTTGTTGTTCTTCTGCATATTATGTATAAAACGACATGCGAATTATGAATTTCGTATTTCACTGTATTTTACTATACATCATATAATGTTATATAAATGAAATAAATTGTTGTAATATTAAGATGAATTTATAATATACGACAACCTTTTAAGTTTAAGACAAACGTTTGAGAATAATAATACAATTTTTGTTTAATTTATCTTTTTACAAGAAACCTTCTTTCAATTTATAACCGTGCTGTGGAATGAACTATCATTTGCAGTGTTGCCAGGAAGATTCGACATGGATATCTCCAAAAAAAAAACGCGTATACCTTTTCATGGAACTAAGGGAGGAGACGAGCAGGACCTTCAGCTGATAGATACGCCCTGCCAATTTCAATGCAGTGCCGCTCAGGATTCTTAAAAAACGCAAATATTCTGAGCATCACTACTACGCTGATCTTGAGACATAAGATGCTAAGTCTCATTTGCCCAGCAATTTCAGTAGCAACGGCGCCTTTCTGACGGAAACACAATAATAAATGTAAGCATACATTACTGCTTCATGGCAGAAATAGGTGCGCACCTAAAGCGCTATTTGGTACCCATAATCTAGCCGGAATCGTGTCCAAAGAAGCGTACCACTAGAAGGCCGGTAACGCTACTGTGATTCCTGTGGTGTTGCAAGAGAAAGTGGGCGGCGGAGATCACTTAACAACAGGTGACCGGTATAATAATATGTCCTTCTCTTCTATAAAAATAATAAATTCCTTCCAAAACTCTGCGACTAAACACAAAAAGGTTTAGTGCAATAATACTGTTTTGGATTAATATTGTTTATTAGTACTTAGTTTGAGCGGATTTAAAATTAATTTTGTAATACGAATACTCAACAAAACCTCAGCTCATTAAATTAAACAAATGAACCGCGACTCACAGACGGCCCTCGTAGAAATAATTGTTATAATTCAGGTCAGTAGAGAGCCTTTGATTGACGCAACATGGCGTGTCGTTCCCGCGTGTGAGCAGAAACAATTGAAGGTAGTTTGATAAGTGCATGCGAGTGACGTCACCTTAGCCACAGCCCACATCGTGGTCATCGGATGGAGGATCGTTTAATCGTTGTTGGCATGTCAGGATTGAGGACAGGTGGGCTTCCTAAATCGTATTGGAATGTGTAGTTCGCGAAACAGCTAAGGGTAAAGGCGATGTTATAATGCGAGCAGATATTTCTTTTGTTTTAAGATGTTTTCTGTAAAGAAAGAACAACACTTATTTAGACACACACAAAAATAAAAAGCGGCCTAGTGCGAGTCGGACTCGCCCATGAAGGGTTCCGTAGCAGCAAGTAACATTTAATGAAATGTAAATAACGGTTTACGATTTATGACGTATTAATAAAAACCACTTACTAGATCTCATTCAAACTAATTTTCGGTGGAAGTTTGCATAGTAATGTAGATAGGGAAGGGGACACACACATTTTACCACTTTGGAAGTGTCTCTTGCGCAAACTATTAAGTTTAGAAAAAAAATATATTTGAAGCCTCAATATCATTTTTGAAGACCTATCGATAAATATATCCCGTATACACGTAAGGGTTTGATGAAAAAAAAATAGAGTTTCAGTTCAAGTACCCCCAAAATTTATTGTTTTTTTTTTTATATTTTTGTTTGAAAATCTAGAAATAAACGAGTGCTGTTCAAAAATTAGGTACATACACAACTTATCAACAATATTAATACAGGACGTAATTGTTA
Organism: Leptidea sinapis; assembly: GCF_905404315.1. Taxonomy (NCBI): domain Eukaryota; kingdom Metazoa; phylum Arthropoda; class Insecta; order Lepidoptera; family Pieridae; genus Leptidea; species Leptidea sinapis. Next base: position 12,058,113 of record NC_066272.1, read on the forward strand.
AGGCTGATAACTATAGAGCAAACTTAGACTTCACTTACGTTAAATTGCTGATTGTGATAAAATGCGAACTTGACTTTTGTATTCGATTATCTTATCTTAAGCTCAGTTTAGTTTCCGGTGTCATTTGACTATAAAAACGAAATAAAAGATTATACTAAGCTTGCATTTAGCTATATTTTACGTGATTGAAGTCTGAGCAATCTAAGTACACTAGTAGCAAAGATAGTAGACTAGATAGAGCCGAAATGTGACCAGTTTGTCACCATTTTTTTTTCTTTACCAGTAGGAGGCGGCTATTTTTGCCGGGAAGCAGTAATGTGTCAGTATTTCTGTATTTCGGTCTGAAAGGCGCCGCAACTAGTGAAATTACTGGACAAATGAGACTTGACATCTTATGTCTGAAGGTGAGGAGCGCAGTTGTAGTGCCGCTCGGAATTTTTTGGTTTTTCAATAAGCAGCACTGTATTGTAATCGGCAGGGCGTATCAGTTATCACCAACTGAACGTCCTGCTCGTCTCGTCCCTTATTTAAAAAAAAAATAAAAAAAAAATAAATATCAAAAAACATTAAACTGATATCGAAAGAATGTTACCTAATCAGTATAATGACACAATTACTTTTTAAAAATCAAACGAAAATTATCCAAAATTTTGATATCAAACACTTCCATACTAAATGTATGTTTAATATTATAAGAACCTAATAATATTAGGAAACTAAATACAAACTCAAATATTTTTATTCAAAATAGGATATAAAATCACTTCTTGAAAGTCAAAAACTACCACCCATTCCAAAAAGTATGCCTTAGACCTGAGAAGAACGGGCGCAATAAACTAAGCGGGTTTTTTTTATATAAAATATGGCTACAATATAAAGTTGTACAATAAAATTTATTATTTAATAGCCTGTGGGCGGTCGCTCTACTCCCAATCAGTAGTATCAAGCATTTCGACTAATCAGTCATCTATATATCAGCTTGGTTATAGACAGTCTCTCAAAGAAAAATTTAAAGAAATAAATATTATGACTGTTCATTGTCAGTACATTTATGAAAATTTAATATACGTTCACAAAAATCGTCACCTTTTTGCTCTTAATAGTGATTTTCATTATTATAACACTAGAAATAAGGGATTGCTTGTAACTAATTCTAGTAGGCTTCATAAGATACATAATAGCTTTAAGGGTAAATGTATACACTTCTATAATAAAGTCCCAGCCACTGTTCAGGCATTATCTATAAATAAATTTAAATGTTTTATAAAAAAATGGCTCTGTCGTAAATCCTATTACTCCACTGCTGAATATCTAAATGATCGGACAGCCTGGGACTAGATTGTGATTATTTTATAGCGATAGAAATGACTGTACAATATTGTATATTTTTATTGAAAAGAGCGCAAAAAAACAATGCTGGGAGAGTTTCTTGCGCCGCTTCTTCTCTTCGCCAGAGCGCCATTTGTTTCCGAAGCGGTTTAGAAATGACATCAAAAAGAATTCTAAAGGAATCAATTTTGAGAAAATAAATAAATGCCTTTTAATCTCTTCCATAAAAAATACTGGACTAATAGAAAGTTAACATCTCCTGTCTTATTAATAAACCCAATGTAAAGTTACTCCAAGCCTAAAATTACTTCTCCCTGTTATGTAATTCTGTAGTTACAAAGGTAAGATAAAGACAAAAACTTTTAAGCTTGGAATAATTTTACATCGCGTTTTTTAATAACACAGCTTATGTCTCAAAGTGAGGCACAATTTGTCATGATTGTGACTCAGAATTTTGGCTTTTGCTGAGCGCCACTGCATTATAATGGGCAGGGCGTATTAGTAACTGCCTGATTAACGTCTTGCTTGATCACTTTTTATAATAATAACGGAATTTATTACAATAGAAACTCCTAAATTTCAAAAAATATTAATGCTTCCATTGATGTTATGTTATGTTAAAAAAATTCACTCGATAATATTTTGAAGATTTTCACGTTACCATTATTGTAACCAATGTGAACGCAAGCTTACGTTGATTTATTGTACCTTTTTGAACGCGTTGTATTATTTCATGTCATTAAATTAACGTTAATGATTTTATGATATCTTTTGCACGATTTAACGGTTGGTTCATCATTTTAAATTTAAACCATTTTATGTTCGTTTTTCTTTTTCTTTATTTTAATATTTTTAAGAAAGCCAACTGCTAGTTGAACATACATTGAAATAATTAACATACATAATTCATTCCAGCTACATATAACCACCACGCCACGTGTACATATAATATTTTAATGACGAATTATTAATATTTTAAAAAATATTAATAATTTTATATTATCTTCATATTTATTTATTTATAAAGGCTTACCAACTAAATACAATTTATTAACTTATGCACTAAGAATTAAACAAATATAATAAAATAGTTTAAATGTACTTAAATTATAGGTAGGCACAACATTACTACAAGAAATACATGTGATATTTTAAAATCTAAAATCTATAAATTTTGGAGCGCAACATAAATTTGTTTTTCAAAATTAAGAAAGTTTGAAAAGAAGATATCAGTGTTTTCATCTATATTAAAAATACAATTATATAATTGTAACATTAGCTGTAGAGGAGAGTTTAAGCCATAATTACTGTGGTGGAATTTAATGTGCATTGGGGAAAAAGTACTAAGCCGACAATTGAAGGCAGGCACATGCAAACCGATTTGCGATAAAAAGCGAAGGACAGTCCATATCATAGCTTAAAAGTTTATGTAAACACAGCAATTGTGAAGCATTTCTACGTATTCGCAGAGACCTCATTTGAAATGTATTTAATCTATTCTCATAGCTATAATTACGTATATATTTATTTGCAAAAAAACTTAACTTTGAAAGAAACCTTTTTTGTACAGATTCTATTCGTGATATATATTTTTTGTGATATGGGCACCAAACAGCTGAGCTATATTCTAGATTAGATCTGACAACAGAGTTGAAAAGTATCTTGAGTGGTAAAATACTTCTAAAATCTTTCGTATTACGGAAAATAAAACCTAGCATTTTAAAACTCTTACGAACAATGTGATCTTTATGTTTGTTAAATCTTAGTTCACTATCTAATATAATGCCTAAATCTTTAAAATATTTTTTTTTTCAGCAATGAACACGTCATTTACCTTGTAACTAGTTTTAAGTTTAATATATTTTCTGGAAAATTTTAAAAAGTTGCATTTGCCTTCGTTCAGTTCCATACTATTATTTTGACACCATAAGTAGATATAGTCGATATCATCTTGAAGCATTTTTTGGTCCTCAAAACATTTTACCGTCCTGTATAATTTTAGGTCATCTGCGTTAAGTTCATATTCTGATTTTATTAATTTAGTGATATCATTTATGTATAAGGTAAATAATAAGGGGCCTAAGTGTGAGCCTTGTGGTACCCCGGATAGCTGATAAAAATCCCGAGAATGATAACCACTAACCTTAACCACAAGTGGTCGAGAAGCCAAATAAGATGTTAACCATGTCAGTAATTCTCTCTACTAATCTAATCTTAACTATAATTAATGTTTTAGTTATCTTAACCTATCTATCCTTAGTTTAACTTACTAGAGGTAGACAAATCTATCCTTTTACGCTTACTTACATTTCAATAACCTATCGACATAAAGCATTTGACTATAACTATATTGGACATAACTATGGATAGATAAGATCTTGTCATTAAACGGTGACAGCAATGTATCCGTAACTAGAGATAAGTTATTGAATTCGACCGTTAGTTGGTCGCCCTCGAAAGTAAGGAGTAAAAATATTTATAAGATAATAATTAATACAGGATTATATCACTATTTTGGTTTATGTGACTAGAAAGTCAATATTATTATAGTATCCTTTTCCACACAAACGTTGGACAATTCCTTTGAATTTGTTAACACATTTACTTTGTACATTTTCTAGAATCATGTTGCGTATACATCACCCATTAAAAGACTAACTAACTCGACTTAACCGAGTCGTAGGCATAACAAATTTATATTTGATTCTCGTATCATATCTGATTTGTAGCAAAATCCGCTAATGTGCCTATGAACATCCTTATACAAATTATTATTTTTAAAGTGATATCCGTCACTTCCAGGATTAATTATATAAATTAATTGAGCTATGAGATGGAGACACATCCTGAGAGTTGAACAAGACATATTAAAATTTACGATCCATGCGTCGCTCAAACGGTTGACTCAGTTGGTAAGAGCGCTCGGACGGAAACCGAAAGGTCGCGGGTTCGAGTCCCGCATCGTTAATAAATTTTCGTTACAAATTTAATTTGTATAATCCATACCATTATCAAGATATTAACTAATATTATATGTCTTACATTGAGTTTCAATAGTTGAGATGCTTATTTGTTATGGTCGAGAGAGGCGATGGCTGGCCCATGCGTCATACTCGTGAACGGACGCTACTTGTGGTGGCAGGATGATACTGTTACCATAAACTCTGCTTCATGTTTTTAAAATGAAAGTTATTATAAATGCTAATAAAATGCTCTCATAATACCTTTATTTATTACCGGTATGTGTGGATAGATGCATCTACTGTACTCAATAACTCTTGTGTTCTACTTAGTAACTTACATTTACTTCTTAAGGCATTGATTATTTGACATGTGAGTATTTTTGTTGCATCACTTTACATATTAAATTGTAATTGAAATGATTTTTTAAAAGATGAAGCTATATAAGCTGTTTGTTTTGCATGAAAGCTCAATCAATTGTTAGTGTATGAACCACCAACTGATGTATACATAAGTGTCACACATCAATGATGTCGTGTATTGTCGTGTCGCACGTCCATTACGTAATTCGCTTGAATGGGACTTTATTGCAACGTTTAATGAATACAAATGAACACAGAACATTGCCTACTGATTGTCACCTTGTAATTAACAACGGACATATTACGTATACTAGCATTGTCTCACGGCTTTGTTGGCACGCGATCAAGTCAATGTATGTACCTAAAGTGTGTGATACACGTACACACTAGGTAATTATTTCGATTATAATAATTTAAAAGCACAAGATTTTAATAGGTGACATGGATTTGTTCGCCCAATTAGGCAGATAAAACATCTCTTTACCGAGAGCTTTTTCAATCACCTTTGTAATTCATTAAGTCTTTCTTTATTTTTTTTCTTTTTCATTTTTATATAATTTTCGTTTTTGATGTCCACTTTATTCTTCTATCACATTATCACAAAACTTTTAATTGTCCGTCTGTAATTATGTATGTGACATATTCTTTTAACCTAGCTGTAAGTTTTCCTAATATTATTAAATGAATATTATATTATATATAATTGAATAAAATATAGAAGTGGAATGCCTGATCTCATTAGCAATGCAATTTTCAAGGATTATTCTTACATCGGTTTGGATACCATGGAGTTTTCGGAGCTCTCAGTTATATTTTTATTATTTAATTATCATTAAAAACAAAACAGTTAAATAGATGAGATGAAAATATAAAATATATACTTTATATATTTTACAATGAACTTGTTGAATATGCAGTAGATACACGTTATCTAAACTAATATTAAAAAGAGGAAACATTTGTGTTTGAATGTATGTTTGCAATGTTTTCACACAAAAACTACTACACCGATTTCAGCAATTCTTTCAGCATTGGAAAGGTGCATTTCACTGAGTGACATAGGTCAAAAAAATAGGGATCCCTAATAAAAATGTAATAATACAACCCAAGGTGTGAAAAAATTTGTCATCAAAAATCTGCCATCGCCTGCGCTGCGGAAACTATTGATGAAGAATAAAAAAATGTTCTACAATATTAAAGAGCGTATCAGTATCTACAAAAAAAATCCGCCATACCATATGTCCATCTACTGTAGTTATGCCACTATTACATTTACATGCTACCTTTTACATTTTAAAAGTTGATATAACTGCCGAATATAATCAAACCATATTATTTATACTTTTATATTAATCCTTATCCCATTTTAATACCATTCATTCTACATCATACATACATCCATACATTCCATTTATAAGATATAACGAATTTAAAAATGTCAATGTAAAGAAAATAATGCAAAAATAAAATAAAAACTAAGTGAAATAAACTTTTATGTTAACAAAAATAACTCTATACGACTTACGACTGTTCCTAATATACTATCTATAGATAGAGATAAATTACTACCTTCTACTGTCAGTAATTAGCTGTCAATAATCTGAAGCTGTCCGAATATACCAGATAAGTCATTCTTATCGCCTTATATTGGGACGCGTGAATTACAATTTCCATACAAACTTCTATCGCTGGTAAACTATATGTCGTCCCATTGTCAGACAGCGTGTACTAAGGTGAGTTACCGTCGATAAGTTTATTTTGGACACAAAATTCAACGATAGTTACGATTTTTTCTCAAGTAAGTAGTCTGAATATTGGGAACGGCTGTTAGTAGAATTTCAACACCACGCGATCGGAATCTACGCGAGTGAAACCGCGCGGCATTGGTAGTGTTAATAATAAAATTCGCAACTGCGAACAAATGACAAGCAACAAAAAAAATATTTAGATGCTCAGTCCCGTATCGAATTACCGAGCGACAGGCCACACCAGTAACGCGGCGTGTCAATTATGAAATGTCAACTGTCATCTGTGTTCATTTAGATTTATTTCAGCTGCTTATAAAATTGGGTATTCATTTCAATATCTCGTGCAAATATAATCTGTTGAGAATGACGCTGGATTATGTCATGTCAAACATTTGAATCAAGTAATATTTGGTCTGGATTCAATTATTTCATAATAATTTAATATAGTTGTACTAATAATTGAAATAATATTTACTACTAATAAAACTGTAGAAATCGAATTTCTGTACAAAAAAAACAAAATGCACAAAAGCGAGTCGGGGGTGTGTAAGTAAGAAACACTTTGCTACTCTCTTAAGTAAATAATATCCGGACGACCGAGCCTTGCTCGGATTTTTAAGAATGTACAAAACTTGAACAAAAAAAAACTAATAGGACATCTGGATTCGAACCGGGGTCTTCTGCTTTCCGGATCACCCAATGTCCCATCTGAGCTATAATAGTCTTGTATATAGTGGCGAAATTTACCTTTGTATTCTAATGTTATTGTAGCTTTTTCTCATTCAAATATGGATAAAACCATTTTTTTTAAATTGAAACCTAGCTAGATCGATTTACCACCCCCGAAATCCCCTGCATACTTAATTTTATGAAAATCGTTGGAGCCGTTTCCGAGATTCAGATTATATATATACAAGAATTGCTCGTTTAAAGATATAAGATATATACAGCTTAGACTACGTCAGAATTTTTTTGATTAAGTACATCTGAAAAGTTTCTGATTTAGAACTGTTTCTGAGATTAGACAAAAAAAATGTCCTAAAAGATGAGCTTGATATCTTGAAAATTGAGAAAAAATTTTTTGGACGATTTACTATAAAAATAAGGAAAAAAGTTTTCTTTTCAATGCATTTTAAATGGGAAAGAGGACCCACCCCCCTAAGCGCCAGCTCAATTTTCAAGATATCGAGCTCTTCGTTTAGGCGGTTTTTTACTGAAAAAAAAAAATATTCTTACGCAGTCTATGTGAAGTAACGAAAAAAACAAACTCAATCATCAACAAGAACCCAGCGGGCTAAAAGATGTTTTCATTTCAATAAAGTGAATTCTATTGCAGGATATCGAATCCCTATGCCACGCCCTAGAACTAACTGAGATTCACAACCGCATTCTCACGGACGCATCATACATCTGTAAATCTGAATGGAGTTTATTGCATTAATAAAATTTAATAACTTGCAGATAGGACGGTTCACTGACCACTAAAAGTTTTCGACATATACATGCATCAACATATCCGAATAAAGTTAATTTAAGGTATATGTTATCTAATATATAAAATTCTCGTGTCATGGTGATTAAAACATCGAACTCCTCCGAAACGGCTTGACCGATTCTCATGAAATTTTGAGTGCATATTGGGTAGGTCTGAGAATCGGACAAAATCTATTTTTCATCCCCTTTAATGTTAAGGGTGGTCCACGCCAAATTTAATTTTTAATTTTTTTGACATTTTTTTTAATTTGTTTGATTATGAGTCAGCATTAAAAAATACATACAACTTCAAATTGTCACCCAGCTACGAACATCAGTTAATTTTGTATCGCGCTTTTAATATCGGCAATACAACGTTTGCTGGGTCAGCTAGTATTTATATATTATCATTGCATTAAACAATCTAATTAAATATAATATGTATTACTTGAGAGATATATTGTATATTAATTAAAAAAAGGTCATTGTGTCATGCGAGGGTCATGTTAATGTACTTATTTAAAACATAAAATATTTTTACTATTGATATGGTCACTATAAGATGTTGCTAGGTAAGTCAATTAAGTAATAACTTAAGACAGAAGAACCATTAAGTTGGGACTTAATAAATATACCGACTTGGTACTACATGGATCTTATAACTTTTTACAAGAGTTGAACTGCGAGGCTTGGTTTCTTAATAGTTATGATTTTGATAGCATTATAATTACAAACATTACTTCCTAATGTCTATTATTATTTTTTTATGAAAAGTTGATGGTAATTGATACGCCCTGCCAATTATAATGACGTGCTGCTCAGGATTCTTGAAAACACAAAAATTCTGAGCGGCACAATTGCCCTTGTCACCTTGAAATATCATATGTTAAGTTTCATTTTCCCAGTAATTTTACTACCTACGGCACCCTTCAGACCAAAACACAATAATTATTACACATTACTGCTTCACGGCTGAAATAGGAGCCGTTGAGGTACCCATAATCTAGCCGGCATCCTGTGCAAAGGAGCCTCCCACCGGTAACTTGTACAATTATACGTCTTTTTGAAAGCGGTGTCCTCCCTCCGCGGCCGCGCTCGCCGCGTCACGTCGCACGAACGACACAAGCACATCTCACCAATAACTAGGTATGTAGTTACAACCTACCTTGGCTGAAACCGACTCCAAAAATAGCAAAAATCGTTACTAGAATTAGATTTATTAATTGGATCAGATTGTTTAAAAATACGCAATTATTTTGATACTTTTTAGTGCATATTATATCTATTGTTTTAAAATAGTTTATTTTTGTTATTTTTTTTTATTTTTAGTGAATCTGAAGTACACTAAATAATTTGTCTGAATATGTTTAGATCTACTCAATTTTGCAATGCATCAATGAACCTAAGCGCATTGCAATTTGATTAGAGATAGTTTCAAAATCTGCCACAAATCGCACGTAAGTCGTTAAGGAGTTCCATTGATCATTATATTCGACTACGACAATTACTTCTTGACCATAACGACGTTACGTTAGGTGACTCAAATATCTAGATTACATATAAAACATTCGGCTAAGTATCGTTAATTTGCACCTAAAAATTGAAGAGTTCCGTTACTTTGTCATGGAGCCGACAGTTAGAACCTCACCGAACTCCCATCAAACTATCCTTGAAGTACATCCTTTACAATAAAAAAAAAGAATAATCGAAATCGGTTGGAGTGATATTGAGTTATTCGTCCATTTGTCGCCGCGCACATACTTAATTCATATTTAAGAGTTTTATGGTTTTCTCATGGATGCCATTGTCAGATCTGGACCAAATTACAATGGCACCACACAGGAAGCACCAGCTTTCAAACAAAAAAAGAGAATCATCAAAATCGGCTCACCTACTCGTAAAAAAATGAGTCTAATTGTTCTCAATTTGACTCCTTTTTTGAAGTCGGTGAAACAATTAAAGTGGCAATAAATTTGATAACTAAATAACCTTTTCTATCTTGCTATATATCTAATACAAGTTCTTTTCTCTCGCATGCTTTGTCTATCTATACACTAATATATAATAAGTCTAATGATAACTGTAGAGCCACGCTAGTGGGAGCCAGTGGGAGGCTCCTTCGCACAGGATGCCAGCTAGATTATGGATACCACAACGGTGCCGATTTCTGCCGTGAAGCAGTAATGTGTAAGCATTATTGTGTCTGAACTGCGCCGTATCTTGTGAAATTACTGGGCAAATGAGACTTAATATCTTATGTCTCAAGGTGACGCGCGTAGTAGTGCCGCTGAGAATTTTTGAGGTTTTACAAGAATCCTGAGCGGCACTGCATTGTAATGGGCATATCAGCTTAACTTCCTGCTCGTCTCGTCTCTCATTTTCATAAAAAAAAATATTTTAAGTTTGCAAACAGTAAAAGCACTTACCTATTATTAGATAATCACCGTCGCTAATGATTCTCGTGTGTGTTGCACAAGCTGAGGAAAACGGACTGGAATAGAAACGGGAAGACGTGTCCCACAGGAACTCATCTATGTGTCGTTATAGCTCCACAAAGTGTTTCTGTACACTCGTAAAATAATTGGCATATTGAATTATGATACTTAAGATATGTTAAAGTAAAATAATATGTAGAAATATAATAATTATATGGCTTGGACTTTATTATGAGTGCATGTGCATTACTTTATTATGAGTGCATATGCAATACTAGAATATGAGTGCATCCGATATTCATACTATGTTATTTATTTCTATTATCTATTGATAATAATTTTCCGGGACGATACGACATGTTCCGATGGTACCCATGGTAATCAAGTTTTTTTTAATGGTAAGTACAATTGGACGTAATTCCAGAAAGACGTTCCAAACCACAATCATGTCGAAATGAAGTTAAGAACACAAAACTGGTCACGTGATTCATGTTAACGGATTGACAAAAAATGGCAGCCCTACTGTCACTCTTTAAATAACTTAGACTTAGTAGCCCAACCCACATGTATGGAATACACTAATATTTATTAAACTTTAAATATAAACTCCTTAAAATTTGTAATGTTTGTGGCTTGGAAAGTTTTTCAGGAACTATGTCCAATTCAAAAAAACGCGTACACCTTACTAAAAGGCCAGCCACGCTCCTGTGATTCTTCTGGTGTTGCAAGAGAGTGACCTTTTCCAAAAAAAAAAATTTTTTGTTCTGCAGAACGACGAGAGAGCTAGACGGCTGTTCCCGCTATTTATAAACTAGATCCTAATCAATAATTAAGAGCAAAATTTAAATAAATCAACATTTTAACTGTTGCATCTAAATAAGAGTTTATTTAGAGAGTTTCACGAGGCTGCTGCAATTTTGCTTAAGTCCAACTATGTCCTAAATTTGAATTTGGAATAAACTTTTTTAAATGCACCACAATACCTCATAAATGTGCTAGTAATATTCTCGAATGATTAAACCTCTTTTGGTACTACCTAAAGGAAAAAATTAAAACCGCCCGTTTTTTTTGTAGAGGAGTGTATAATTTTTATAATTTTATATAATATGTTCATATGCTCATTAGCGAATTTTCTAGAAACTGTGATATTAATTTCAATGATACAGATAGTTGGAATTAATGTTCTAAATTTGAATGCTATTGTAACTTTTTTTTTGACTTTGTGATTCCAGCTACTCTTCGTTGCTTGACTTCTACATGAAGTACGGTAGCGTCTTCAGGGTACACCAAGCTTTTTTGAGGCTAGTTTGGCATAGTTTGAAAAAAAATTATATTACATAAGTAAATAAAGTACATAAAGTTACATTAATGTACACATAGCGTGACCCTGAGCTAATTTATACGTCAAGATAAAGCCTCTTGCTTCTAGACAACCGATGAAAACAGGCCAGGTTTATTACTTTAGTGTGCGTGACAAGCTACGTCTAACACTCGCGATCTGTTTGTCACTTTGTGTTAGTATGCGTTCATTATTAAAAATACAGGTTAACTGTTATCCTCAAGTTTTAGATAGATTTATAAATGAACTAAAGTATGACACATTAATACATAAAAAGACGTCATTCCCTTTCACTAACCATATAGCTTTGTCCAAAAAAAAGGTTCTATAATTTTATGTTTTTAACACCTTTGATCATTTTTTACGTAATATCTTCTAATATATAAAATTCTCATGTTTGTAGTTAAACTCCTTCGAAACGGCTTGACCGATTCTCAAGAAATTTTGAGTGCATAGTGGTAGGTCTGAGAATCGGACAACATCTATTTTTCATCCCCCTAAATGTTAAGGGTGGTCCACGCCAATTTTTCTGACATTTTTTTTAAATTTGATTATGAGTCAGCATTAAAAAATACATACAACTTCAAATTTTCACCCATCTACGATCAACAGTTACTTTTGTATCGCGATTTTAATATCAGCAATACAACGTTTGCTGGGTCAGCTAGTATATATATAAAATTCTCGTGTCACAATGTTAGTTGCCTTACTCCTCCGAAACAGCTTTACTGATTTATACCAAATTTTATATTCATATTTAATAGGTCTGAGAATCGGCTACTGTCTAAAAAAATACATTCAACTTAAAATATTCACCCTTTTTTGATCAACACCTATTTTTGTATCGCTATTTTTATATTACTTTATATGGCAATACAACGTTTGTTGGGTCGGCATGTATACTATAATATATATCACTTGGTATTCGGTAAGCGCATCATTAACGGTTCATTACATTTTGCGTCGTTTTAATTGGCTTACCGTTGCGCGTCGTGCTCGGAATCTAAACCAAAATCTATCTAAATCTCTCTTCATTGACTTTGCGATATAACATAAATAAATATCTTTTGCCAATGTTCTTTCATAATTCATTTGTAGATTTTTCAAGAATCACGTAATCTATATATTTCCACATATGTATTCAAGCTCAAAGTTACACAAATTAAATTTGAAAACAATTTGACCTCCCAGTGGAAGAGCACTCGCACGGAACGAGAGAGGACGCGAGTTTGAGTCCTGCATCGTTCATAAAAGGCGTAAATGGCATTTATTTTCTCAAAATTGATTCCTTTAGAATTCCTTTTGATGTCATTATTATATTATACCATAAATGTTTTAAAATTTAATTTGTGTTATAAATCCCACAAGTGAGGGTTATCACTTTAAAAAAATAACAAATTGCTTATGATCAAAGTTCTTTATTTGCAAGAAACATTTACAGCTAAAGTTGTTATACATTTATATATAATATATAAGTGGTTACGTTTTATAATTATTATTATGTACTAGTTGACCCGACAGACGTTGTTCTGTATATAATAAATAAAATAATGTTTTTTATTAATTTGTCAATAATATTTCATATCATCAAGAATTATTTCATAAAATACGCACCCTGTTGTTGTAATGAAATTGTTTCACAGCAGAACTGTCAAACCGTGCGTCAATAAATTCTCTCATATAAAATATGTCCATACAAAGCAAATATCGGACGACGGGGGACACACCAAAGGAAAAACGAATGTTTTTATTTAATTCCGAACACTTTCATATTTATTCACTTTTTAAACCTTCCCTGGACTTCCACAAATAATTCAAGACCAAAATTAGCCAAATCGGTCCAGCCGTTCTCGAGTTTTAGCGAGACTAACGAACAGCATTTCATTTTTATATATATAGAGAGATTGACTCATCTCGATATCTCTGGAGCCATAAGGCGTAGGAACTTAAAATTTGGTAAGAATTTTTCTTTCATAAGTAGAGGTTAATTAAGATAAGGATTTTAAGAAATTCCACCCGCAATATTTTTTTTATTATGAACAAAACAACGTCTGTTGGGTCAGATAATAAATTATTATACTTATATGTTAACTTAGCAAATTAATGCGTCTAGATAGACTGTGACAGCTGTAGACACGTCGAAAAAAATAGTGGCTAACTATTAGCCTCTATTTTCAAGAAACGCGAGTGTAACACGTAGTTGTTGCGTAACAGCTCTTAAGAGGCTCTATCTAGACGAATAAATTATCTATTAAAAATAGCAATGACCATAATGATTTATAATTTTAATAAATCAAAAAAATCATTCAATTCATAATCCTTGTGTTGCATTGTACAATTACAATAATATGTACAAGCTAATTCCGAAAAGTCGCCAATACCTTTGTTCCTTGTGGTTTTATTTGGCGACCATATGGAACAGATTTCGCTTAAGACCGTGTCTAAAGTAAGTATTGATTTTACAAATGCCCGAAGCTAAACGTTATTCATGTCGCAATTATTTTTAAGAGAGATTACAATGTTAACTTCACGCGGTACACGAATCAAGTTCCGTTCTGTTGCTCCCTACGTCGTAAATTTATGATTTGTTTCAAATTGCGGCGCGTAGGTACCCCACCATTTGAGGGCTTAATTGTTCCGAGCACACTATATTATTTTGATTTATAGCTTGTTGATTGCTGCAACTCGATTACGTTACTCTTTGTTAAGACCTAAATTGAATGAAATGAAAAATAAATTAAATCTGACATCGTAATGTGGAGCAACGCGCCTCCGAAGAATAAATTCGATTGCATTGTGTCTGTTGACAATAGATTCAATAAATATTGAACAACAATTGCTCCTCGCTGCTGCTTGCTACTTTAAGTATTATCCTGTAAATAAGAAAGTAAAAGCGTCTTCTATAAATAGTTGTTTGATTTAAATCTGGAGTGTTGCTAATAGTTGCATGATTTAAACCTGTAGTGTTTCTATTAGTTGTTTGATTTAAATATGTAGTGTTGATTTTTGAAATTGCTTACTTTGGATTAATTAAATCAATTCATATGCATATTTTATTCAGGCTTGAAAAATATGACTTAACAGCAATACACTAATTAGTTACGTATTAGTATACTCAAAAAATACTATTTAATAAATAAATTTTATTGTAACGAAATTTTATAAAGAAGAGTCCTCTGCGTTTCTTGCGCCCGTTAGGTATTCTTAGGTCTGTGTATATCTTTTCGCATAGGTTTTTGATATTGGATTTGAAATATCAATATCCTATTTTAAATAAAAAATATATATATTCCAGTGATTATTATGTAGGAGGATTCACGAGTGGAGGGATTTTTATCACTGGAAAGCTCCTTTGCACAGGATGCCGGCTAGATTATGCGACAACAATGGCGCCTATTTCTGCCGTGAAGCAGTAACGTGTAAACATTATTGTGTTTCGATTGGAAGGGCGCCGTAGCTAGTGAAATTACTGGGCAAACGAGACTTAACAGCTTATGTCTCGTGGTGACAAGCGCAATTGTACTGCCGCTCCGAATTTTTGGGTTTCTCAAGAATCCTCAGCAGGACTGCATTGTAATGCGCAGGGCGCATTGTAATTGATGAATTACCATGCTCGTCTCGTCCCTTACTGTCATAAAAAGAATGTCAGAACTATCGCTGTTCACTTTCAAACATACCTAATGGGTGAAGTACATATCCAAGCAATTTTAAACTAAAGCATAAATTGTCAAAAACCTACTCGTCACTGAAATCAAGTCAGATTTCTAATTAGATGATTAATAGATCTAGATAGACCGGCTGAAATGGATGGATGGATGAATGTCATTAGGTGTAAAAACCTCAAAATGCAATCTTCCTCAACATATAACTAAAAGCCCGAAATATTTATTACAGAAGTGACAAACTGTCATTATTCATCATTACAAAATCCATTCAGTAAAGATTTATTATAAATAGATGTTGTTTTGTTGCCCTCTTTACGATCGTACATAGAGCGTAGTAATTCAGTCTGTCTACGTGAGTCAGCGCTCTGAGTCACGTATCCCGATCGCAGAGCCAACCCGGTAAATCGAACGAGTCTGCCAAGGTATAAATAAACGGACAAATTCGAAGAAAAAATAATTGTTGTCGGTCTACGATATGTTCTAAATTTAAACTTTTAAACCTTTACTTAATCCTTAGGTTTTTTATATTAATAATTTGTTAACTTTTACCAGTGGGAGGCTCCTCTGCACACGATGCCAGTTTGGTTATGGGTACCACAACGGCGCCTATTTCTGTACACATTACTTTGTTTCGCTCTGAAGGGAGCCGTAGCTAGTGAAATTACTGGGCAAATGAGACTTATCCTCTTATGTCTCAAGGTGACGAGCGCAATATTGTAGTGCCGCTCAAAATATTTGGGCTTTTCAAGAACCCTGAGCGGCACTGCATTGTAATGGGCAGGGCGTGTCAATTACTATCAGCTGAACGTCCTGCTCGTCTCGACCCTTATTATCATTAAAAAAACAAAAAAAAAAAAACGAAATTTGTAATTATATATTTTAATAACATTGATGACTTTTTACCATTGTCTATGTTCATAGTCTTCATAAGTTCTATAATATTCGACCATAAAATAATATCGTCAGTAAATAAGTTTCCTTCTAACTACTTAAAACTGTCAGTAAAATAATATCTTTAAAAACCCCTAAGTCGTTTATTGTATGTGTTATGAGGTATAAATAGCTAGTACTATTCCTCGATACATTATAAATAAATATAATTTAGGATGTAAATTCCGACGGAGTAACGAAAAACTTTTGAGCGGATTTCAACTTACAATTATTATGACAAAAATTAAATTTGTACATAGTGTGAATATTTATTTACTACCAGGCATATGTGCATACATGTTCTTTTATTAGTTAAGTTTAAAATAAAACAATGCTTGTAGTGGAACATAATATCAACGAAAATTTTACCTCTAAAAATCTAAGACATTCTTAGAGATAAAAATTGTTTATGTTTAGAACTTGTAAATGTGAAAATATATATTGGGACAATGACAATACAACGATAAGCCTTAAATGAAAGCCTAATCTTTATGTCCATAAGCAAAGATAAATCCTAAGATAATTGATACGTCTAGATAGACTGTGACAACTGTGAACCCGTCGAAAAACTGGCGAACTGTTAACCACTATTTTCAGCAAACGCACGCACATTCAAACAATATGAGTGATGTATCTCGAGTGAAAGTAAGCTGTAATGCACACTAAAGTCATAAACCTGGCATATTCATATAAATTATCTAGTGGTAAATCTATACACATAAAGGCAAAAGGCATAAAAGGCATTTATTTTCTTAAAATTGACTCCTTTAGAATTATTTTTGATGTCATTTCTAATATAATAGATACTACTACCGATTCGGAAACAAATGGCGCTCTGAGAGAGAAGAAGCGGCGCAAGAAACCCTCCTATGCTAACTCTATGCATAATAATACTCAAAAAAAAAAATATTGGCTATTTATCTAATACAATTTTAATTAATTGTTTTAGGAATTTGCCAATAATATTTCAAAACATCAAGAATTATTTCGTAAAAAATGCTCCATGTTGTTTTCATGAAATTGTTTCACAGCGCAACTGTCAAACTGTGTGTCACAAAATTCTCTCATAGAAAATATGTCCACGCAAACAAATATTAAAAATAAAAATAATTATGGGTCCCAAATCGAAATTAAAACTATCCTATCTCTCAAGTTGGACCAAACTGCACACCATGAAGTAATCCCCATTAAAATCCGTTCATTAGTTTAGGAGTCCATCGCGGACAAACAACGTGTCACGTTGTTTATATATATTAAGATAAAAATAAAAAATAAATGAAAAAAAAAATTTTTAGGGGTGGGATTTATTTATTTATTTATTTACCCTTATCATTTAGCGATATGAAAAATAGATGTTGGCCGTTTCTCAGACCTAGCCGATATGCACAGAAATTTTCAAATTCAAATTCAAATATTTTTATTCAAAATAGGATTTAAAATCAATTATTGAACGTCTAAATCTACCAAACAAATGGTTTATCCGTTTCGGAGAAGTTTGCTAACAATCTCCGAGACACGAGAATTTTATATATAAGATAATCTATTATTTACCAATGGGTATTTACGCTGGGCGTTACATATTATGATTACTACATTCATTGCAGTTAATTGGAACATACGAGCAATAAAACTCATGAATATCAAAGGAATAGAAATAGATTTAGTGCAATAAACCTAGATATATGTTTCATGCAACCGTTATAAATCATATGCGGTCAAAGTAACATCATACTAACATAATAATTAGTAGTTTTTTGAAGTGAAAACTTTTTTACTCGCGTTGGGCACTTTTGGCAGGAGAAAATCTTATAGGTTCGGGTCATCGAGTCAAAACTGGCGCCCGCGATAAATAAACATAGTTATACACTTTTTGGATGGGTGAAATCTCTTGAGTTCGAAATGCTTATCTTTATATATATATAATTCTTGTGTGCGTGTGTATGTCACTGAACTCCTCCTAGACGGCTGGACCGATTTTGATGAAATTTTTTATGTGAGTTCAAGGGGAATCGAGGATGGTTTAGATTCACAATTGAACTACCTCCTAAATGGCTGGACCGATTTTGATGATATTTTTGTGTGTTCCAGTGAATTTGAGATTGGTGTGTGCCTTCAGGTGGATTCGAAAATGGTTTAGATTCACAATTAAACTACCTCCTAAACGGCTGGACTGATTTTGATGACTTTTTTGTTTGTTTCAGTGAATTTGAGATTGGTTTAGATTCTCAATTCCGTCCATATAATATAATTCTCCTGCTCATGTGTATGTTAGTGAACTCCTCCTAACGGCTGGACCGATTTTTCAAATTTAAGACGTGTGTACAGGACAACGTCTGTTGGGTCCACTAGTAGCATTATATATCTCAATCAATATATCTTATAAGTGAAATTGAATGGATTTAATGAAAAGTTCAATGTTGAGACTGAGAATTGTTGGAATAGTGTTTTTGTTTGATTTATATTATATTATTGAAAATAAGTTTTAAAAATAAATCGAAATTAATAATTTAATTGTTTTTAAACATTATGAAATTTCAAATTTTAATACAAGACATTCTGAGTTTTCACTTATATCGGCAGTCTTTACAACTGTAAATTTTTTTATGGATAATAAATACGAGTGGATTCATTCTAGGGTAAGCAATTACCGCCGTAAATAGTATCTTGCAACACCAGATAATGACAGAAGCCGTTCGCAGCATACTGGCGATCAAAAAATCCGAGCAGCTCTGTCTTGCACGAGGTGACATAGTTCAAGATGAAACTATAGATTACATACATACATTTTACTTGACGCTAATACAGGACGATAATCAAATCACCAATAATAATTGTAATTATTGTAGCATTAATTGCGTCAAAATTATTTTGCAACACAAACATATATTATCTTAAACTATGCAAAATTAAACCGAATTTAAGGCAAAAGTGAACGGTCTTTTATATAAAATCATTGTTAACCGATGTTAACAGTTTGGACACTATCGGTGACACAGAGATTTCATTAAAATATTGTTAAGTTTAAAACGGAAAAGTTTTCGGGTTTATTTTTACCCAGTTTCAATTATTGAAAAAGGGAAGACGGAATTGGAAAAAAAGCTAACGGGTGGTTTTTGTGTAAAAGGTCTTTTTAAGTGACATGGAGGGTTGATTGGCGACATTTTTATTTTTTTTTTTTAATTGCAAAAAACAACATTCCCCTATAACTCAGTCGATTCGAAAATAGAATGAGCAATGTACTTGGGTTGATTTTTTTCTTATTTCTTTCAGCAAATCTTGGACTAATTATTTTATATTTTCTTAAGAAATTTATTCTTCTTCTTTAATAAGAAAGTATAAATGGTATACTCAACTTATTCGCTTGAATTGTTTTTTTCTGGGTTATTTTATAAAAAAATCTATGATACCCTGAGCAGGGATTAAGAGTTTTTTTTTATTACAATAAGGGACGAGACGAGCAGGACGGTAATGGTAATTTATGTGTGTGATGCTGATTTTTAAAAAATCCAAAAATTCTGAGTGGCACTACAACTGCGCTCGTCACCTTGAGATATAAAATGTTAAGTCTCATTTGCCCAGAAATTTCACTAGCTACGGCGCCGTTCAGACCAAAACACAATAATGTTTCATATTACTGCTTCACGGCAGAAATAGGCGCCGTTGTGGAACCAATAGCTTAGCCGGCATCCTGTACAAAGGAGCTATCCACTGGTAAAAACGTTTTAGTTAAATTGAATAAAGCCCTTTGTTTGAGTGTGTAGGTGCCAACAAGTGACGCCCTTGTTTTTTGGTGATAACATAGATAAAAAGTATATTGTGATGTAATATATAGATGCTAGATTTAGATACACATACATACGTATGTTACAAGCTAATGAAACAGATTCAAATCTAATCGGTTGGACAGATTTTGATGAAATTTTTAGCTAATGAGCTTATTAGAATTGTTGGAAAAATAAAAGCAATACAAAAGTCACTGAACGACTATCATGGAATATTCTAATGGATATTTCTAAAATATAAAATTCTCGTGTCATGGTGTTAAACTTTGAACTCCTCCGAAACGGCTTGACCGATTCTCATGAAATTTTGAGTGCATATTGGATATGTCTGAGAATCGGACAACATTTTTTCATCCCCCTAAATGTTAAGGGTAGTCCACACTAAAAAATTTTTTTAAAATTTTTGACATTTTTTTTTAATTTGTTTGATTATGAGCCAGCATTAAAAAATAAATACAACTTCAAATTTTCACCAATCTACGATCAACAGTTACTTTTGTATCGCGATTTTAATACCGGCAATACAACGTTTGCTGGGTCAGCTAGTTATCTATATAAATGGACGAATGAAGTAGATTTGTATTCAACGTATATTGATTGTGGTGAAACAGGAGCCACTGAAATAGCATCAGGTTAATTTCTGTATCACCTGTAACCTAATCTATAAACGTAAATAGGACGGTATTATTATTATACTGAGTTCTGGCAAAGTTCCCATGCTAGACGCCATAAACCCTTAATGGTGATCTGTAGGAAAATAATTAACACTTATGTATGCAATACTGTTTCATAAGATAAGTAGTCGAATTGAATTCAAAGGGATAATGTGATATTGTTGAAGTAAGTAATTACCGTTGCTTTTATTCCCGTGTAATTGCTACGAAATTTTATAATCATTCAAATTCAAATATTTATACACAAATAAAATTTGAAAAACAAAATTTTATGAACGATGCGGGACTCGAATCCAGGTTAGCTCAGTTTGCAGAGCACTGGCACGGAACACCAGGGGTCGTGGGTTCGAGTGTTAATAAAATGTTGTTTTTCAAATTTTATTTGTGTATTAATCCTAGAAGTGAGGGTTATCACTTTAAAAACATAACAAATTGATCAAATATTTATATTCAAAATAGGATATGAAATCTTTAACTGAGAGAACAGCGGGCTTCTTTTTTATATAAAATTTCGATACAATTAAATTTATCATTTATATCGCTCCATTCCCAATCAGTGGTATAATTAAGAAAGTCATTTATGTTATAGTAATCTTTACCAAATAAACGTCCCTATACAATTCTTTTGAATTTCGTGATTTATATTTTTAATTAATATATATATTTAAATACATTTGTTTTGTAAATCTTCTGGGGTTATGTTGTAAAAGCAATATACATCGCCCCATAATTACTTGCCTGATTTAATCGTAGTAGGCATAACTAAAGCATTATAAATTATAATCCCGCAAGTTGATAGAGGGACGGGCTGCCATGCTAGTGACGTCAGTTGTCATTAACATGGCAGACACCAATGACTTTTGTTTCATTTTCATATTTGTTGTCATATATGAAATGAAACTCGTCAAAATGTCAGATGTTGAACGTCGTCGTGAAACTATTTGGGCTTATGATAGATAGTAAACCGGACAGTCGGACGGACTGACCGATAAACGGCCAGTTGAATCTGCGCCATAAGGTTCCCGTGTGATACCGGTTTAAAAAAAAGTTAAGAATTCACTTTAAATGAAATGACAAATCCTTCAAAATATTTGAAATTAACCCACCATTATTTAATAGGAAATAATATCTTAATAACATAACGCTTATAATATAAAATAAATTCTCCCTTTATCCCATTGATACGTTAAGCTCAACACAAACGTTAAATCTATAATTAGTAAGATTTATGAAGCACTTTTGAAGGAACCTGAGCCTCGACATTACGCCATCATAAAAAAACATTTTACTGCTATGTCTGATACCGATTTATGAAACTATTTAATAGTGTAGTCTTTGTGTTTTAGAGTTATTATTAAATAAATAAATTGTAAAATTATTTTCGGGAACTCATGTTTTTTAATTTAAAAAATAATAACAAAACATTAAGATCACATTTCTTTTACGTATAAACAAACATATATTTATTGCACATTTAGAAACATATTGAAAACGTGCTATTCATACAAATAAGCGTTAAATTTTGTTGATCTAATATTATTTCTTACAAAATGTTTGAGAGAGAATGTCGAGACACATTAAAATATGATAATATAACTCTATTATTCATAGAGTGAGGTGCCCAAAACGTGTTGTCACGATTCCCTTTATCCCGTTAACAAAAGATCTAAATACGTCGGTAGGTCAAGAGTCCCGCCCGTTCCGGACGCGAGTTCTGACTTTACAAAAGATTTTTTTTTTAAATTTTGTGACACTGGAGAGGTGTAGCATAGGGGTGACAGAATAAATTATAAAATCAAGTGATAGAACTTTAAAGCTATTGATTTTAGCTATAGAGTTTTGCTATGCTTCTGTAGGCTTCTTCTTGGCTACCTCACCTATGAACTGAGACGATACGACATGGGTACCTTCAAAAAAAGCGCGTACACACTCCTTAAAGGCCGGCAACGCTCCTGTGATTCCTCTGGTTTTGCAAGAGAATGTGGGCGGTGGAGATAACTTAGCACCAGGTGACCCGTACGCCCGTTTGTCCTCCTATTCCATAAAAAAAATATGAACTGAGACCCTCTCGCACGCATGCACGTACACACACCCACACACCCTCTCACACGCTCTTATACTCACACACACACATTTTCCTGTATTTTTATGATAGGTATAAATAATGTACCTACATATAAATAAAACACTTTTTAAAGGATTAAAACGCGTGTAATCGTAACTGTTTATTTTACATTAGATTTTGTTTAAGAGGTACTTTTTTAGTTAACTCGACGTTTTATGATCTTTTCAGAGCACGCAGTTTTAAAGGGGACTGCGATTGAAATGAGTCGAGATTGTATTTGTCATAGCTGTCATTATGAAGTTTAGCCATTTATTGCCTCGGAGGTGGTATTTGCTGTAAGACAGGTGGTTTTTAGCTAAATTTACTGACAGTGTACTCTTCTTTTTTGGTATGTGTAGTTTTGGCCTTAAATAACCAAAATTTTTGTGACCCCTCTTGAAATTTTGGTTGTTGGTGGAAAATAAAGATATATTATTATTATTATTATTATTATTATAAATGCCAAATTAAATTTTTAATTTATTGTAATCATCGGTACTTAGATAAATAAATAGGTAAATAAAATTATAAGATTTGTTTTGTTTGAATAAATACATAAAATGAAAGTATTATCTTTGTAAAACCCACCCAACAGGCTACCTTTATCTTATATATAAAATTCTCGTGTCACAATGTTCGTTCCCGTACTCCTCCGAAACGGCTTGACCGATTCTCATGAAATTTTGTGAGCATATTGAGTAGGTCTGAGAATCGGCCAACATCTATTTTTCATACCCCTAAATGTTAAGGGTGGTCCACACGATTTTTTTTTTTATATATTTTTGACATTTTATTTTAATTTGTTTGATTATGAGTCAGCATAAATACATTCGATTAATAAAAAACGTATACAGTCAAAGTACAGCCAGAATACAACTAGAAAAGAAGAGTCATCCATTCAAAGTAGGAAAAGGCGTTAGACAGGGAGATCCCTTATCTCCAAAAATATTTTCAGCTGTTTTAGAATCAATTTTCAGAAGAATCAATTGGCAAAATTTCGGGATCAATATAGATGGCGAATCATTAACGCATTTGAGATTCGCTGATGACATAGTGCTATTCGCTAAAACATCCGAAGATATGAAAACTATGATAGATGAACTTGCAACAGAAAGTGAAAAAATAGGGTTAAAACTCAATCCAGACAAAACTAGAGTGATGACAAATGGGAAAAAAGACATGATACAATTAGGAAATACTGAAACCAACTATACTGATGAATTCATATATCTGGGACAGCTCATAACTCAAAAAGAACCTATGCGCGAGGAAGTAAAGAGAAGAATTACGAACAGCTGGAGAAGATATTGGAGTTTGAGAGAGGTTATGAAAGACGAAAAACTTAATATTAATATCAAGAGCAAATTGTATAACACCTGTATTTTACCCGTTCTGATGTATGGCTGTCAATCATGGACTTTAACTCATGAAATGATTACCAAACTCGCAACTTGCCAATATGCTATGGAGAGAAGTATTCTGAACGTGAAAAGATCAGACAGACTAAAAAACCGCGTCATCAGAAGTAAAACAAAAGTCATTGACGTCAAATCCAAAATTAGAAGACTCAAATGGAGATGGGCTGGGCACATGGTAAGAGGATATGACAAATGGAGTAAGAAAGTGACAAGATGGTATCTAAGGGAAGGGAAAAGGAAAAGAGGTAGACCCCAGAAAAGATGGGAGGACGATATCAGGGAAGTGGCAGGAGTAACTTGGAACAGAGTGGCTCAAGAAAGACACGAATGGAAACGGTTGGAGGAGGCCTTTGCCGATTGGCAAACAGATTCACAAAAAATAAAAAAAATACAAATACTAGAATAAGTTATTTTGTTTCTAATGTTTTATGTTTGAGTATTGTTAGTTCTCTATGTTAGTAAGAATCTGAATAAAGGCTATATTATTATTATTATTATGAGTCAGCATTAAAAATACATACAACTTCAAATTTTCAGCCATCTCCGATCAACAGTTACTTTTGTATCGCGATTTTAATATCGGCAATACGTTTGCTGGGTCAGCTAGTTACCTATAAAGGTCTTCTCAGATACATACATACATACATACATAAATTCACGCCTCTTTCCCGTAGGGGTAGGCAGAGACCACTTCTTTCCACTTGCTACGATCCTTACATACTTCTTTCGCTTCGTCCACTTTCATTATTCCTTTCATACATGCTCTCCGGTTTAGGGTACTCTTGACCTGGCCTTTTTTCAAGACGTCCCTGATTTGATCTTGAAACGTCCGCCTAGGTCTACCCCTTCCAACACTTTCATTCACACTGGCCTTATACACTTTCTTCGTCAATCGTTCTTCATTCATTCTCTCGACATGTCCAAACCATCTCAGCATACCTTTCTCAATTTTTGTCACAGCATCTTCTTTCAGACCACAACGTTTTCTTATCTCACTATTTCTTATCCTGTCACTCAGTGTAACTCCTATCATACTTCTCAACGCTCTCATCTCAACTGCATTTATTCTGCTTTCATGTTTCTTCTGCCATACCCAACTTTCACTTCCGTACATGAGTGTTGGAACCAACACCCCCTCATGCACAGCCAAGCGAGCCTTATTAGACACCTTCTGACTATTCATAAAGGAGTGCAAAGCTCCATTCACCATGTTTCCTGCATTCACTCTTCTTTCAATATCACTCTCATACTTTCCATCTCTTGTAAATTTAGAACCCAGATACACAAACTCATTCACCTGTTCAATTTTTTCATCTCCAATCACGATATTGCAGTCTGTCACTACCTCATCTCTTTCAAGCACCATCACTTTCGTCTTCTTTACATTCATCTTCATTCCCTTTCTACCAAAAGCTCCATTCATAGCAGTTACCATCTCTTGCAACTCCTCGGCTGAAGATGCAAGTAATACTTGGTCATCAGCATAGAGAAAACATTTTACGAGTAACTCATTCATTCTCAAACCACTGTCATTCTCTTTTAAACCTGTCAAGCAATTGTTCACGAACAGATTAAACAGCCACGGTGACGCTACACATCCCTGTCTAACACCTTTTTCGATATTAAACCATTCAGTGTATGCCCCGTTTATCCTTACACAAGCACTAGAATCTCTATAAAGAGATTGCAATGCTCGTATGAGGACACTGCTCACACCGCTCGTGGACAATGCTGACCACAATTCATTCCTCGCCACTCTATCATAGGCCTTTTCTAGATCCACGAACGCGCAATAGACCTTTTTGTTTTTAGCCAAAAACTTTTCGGCTATGCACCGCAAGGAAAAGACCTGATCCGTACATCCCATTCCCTTTCTAAATCCCGCTTGTGCATCCCATACTTTTTCGTCTGTTTCATTCACAACTCTTTCAATCAACACTTTTGCATACAATTTACCGACGACGCTGAGAAGGCTTATACCGCGGTAATTTCTGCAGTCTTGTCGTGACCCATTTCCCTTATACAATGGCACGATTACAGCTTTGCACCAGTCTCCTGGTACTTGCCCATTTCGCCAGCACACATTGAAGAGGCGGTACAGCTGGCTAGCCACTATGCCCTGACCAGCCCTCAGCATCTCGACGGTAATCCTGTCATACCCTGCAGCTTTACCTAATCTCATACTTTTCAATGCTTTCACTATTTCATCCATGCTTATCTCACTTTCATCAACATTTATATTAGTTTCAATAGAAGCTGCCGGATGTTGTTCATGCACTTCCTCTCTTTCAAACAAACTTTCAAAATACTCTTTCCATCTCTTTAGCACACATTCTTCTCCTCTTATAATGTTCCCATCTTGACTCCTGATTATACTGAGCTCCGAGGTAGACGTTTTTCCTCTGGCTGTTTTGATGGAGGATCTTCTCAGATAACACTTCAAAATTCACGAATCCAAAGTTCCGTTTGCATACAAGTGCTTGATAAAATGATTGATGGTTTTGAAAGGCCTTTTATAAATACCTCAGTAGTTCAGTATAGCATTTTATGCAACAGTTGTATAAGAAGTGTCAAAAAGATTGAGTGTTGTGGGTTGCAATGAGATACGCCACGAGTGTTTTTTGAACTAGTCATACAACGTGTCGCATACAATAATTTTTCTACGACAAGTAATAAATGAAACATAAATTACACAAACAAATACGATATTCGAGTTGCCGCTTAAATGGGCGGGAAATCTATTCAACACTTACGAATCTAAGTTTAAAAATTTTAATTCTTAAAATTCAATTCAATTCAAATTCAATTCAAAATTTTAATTCTTAAAATTCAATACGTGTTCTGGTGAGCAGTTTTATTTTTACTCCAAGGAATCGGAAAGGTACACCCATATAGTCGGAAGCGAGTATAGCCGAGTGGTTAGCGATCCTACCTTCTAAGCTAAAGGTCCCGGGTTCGAATACCGGTAGGTGCAAGCATTTATACGATGAATATGGATGTTTGTTTCCGAGTCATGGATGTTTAAATGTATTTATGTATGTTTATATGTGTTTATGCATTTTTAAGTAAGAATATTGTATTAAATATATCATTGTCTTGCAACCTATAACACAGTCTATGTATGCTTAATTTGGTGCAAGATAATTTGTGCAAAAAGAGGGTAATATGAAATTGCAGCATCTTGGCAATAATATTGATATTTTGACATTAAAATGTTTAGTCTATCGGTTTAGACATGGTAATATTATGTACTATTATAGTATGTATTACATATTACCGAAAATTTTTATGAACCATTAGATGTCTGTGGCACCAAAACTGTGCTTTTTGGCGAAGTTATAGTACGGTAAACAGGCCATACAGTATAGACTTTTTCAAAGACTCAATAAAGTCACGGACTAGTAACAAAATAAGGACTCGTGTCACCTTACATAACAGTGTAGCACCAAAACAAGCCGATTAACGTGTAAATACATAGCCCCACGCACACACTTACACTACTACAGGCCGATAGGCGGCCGTTATGAGAATTGTCATCGTCTGTGACAGATCAATTTACGTCTCAATAAAATATTTTAAAAATGCCGTCGTGCGTTGTGAAAAAGTGTAAAAATGATACTATATAAGTATTTGTGGCCATATATGATTATTTACACACTAGCATAACGGTGCTTCACTTGCTAATATCACGGCGCGGAGTCCTTCTTTTTTTACTCGTCCGTGAAAAAAGTATGTACCTATATTAGTGATCGTGGCTGTATAAATGACAGATAAAAGTAGAGGAGTAACTCATATAATTTATTAATGTAAATGAAAACTAGTTATTTAAAACACAATAGAAACTCAATACACAGCCGTGTGAGCTTTTCGGGATTTCATCTCTTAGTCACAAAAGCGCCCGCGCTCGGAGCACGCGTGTACCAGGGCTGAAGCATCGGGACGAAAGTGTACGCGCATCTGATTTATTACGAGTGTGATATCGAGATCGAAAGTGAATTCATATTCTGAGCAACATAAGTGTCTATTGGAGTACGGTGATGCTCCGATCTGTCAAGTGATGAATGTTAATGAGATTCAATAACTAATTTTAATATTTTATTTCATCAACGCGAGTGATACACTTAAAAAAACATTATTTAATTAAAGGATTAAAAAGCGTGTTATTGTAACTGTGTTTTTACATTAGATTTTGCGTAAACTTTACAATTTTGTTTTTATTTTAGTTAACATGACGTTTCGTGAACTTTCCAGATGTCGTTTTCAGGGGGATTGCGGTTGAATTAAGTTGAGTCAAGATAGTATTTGTAATAGTTTTCATTATGATGTTTGGCGCGATTTGTTGTCTCGGAGGTGGTATTTTCTGTAGACATATGGTTTTTCACAAAATTTACTGACAGTATCCTCTTTTTATTGGTTTGTGTAGTTTTTGGTTTTAGAGATAATTGGATCCCCGGTGTCGGATAATTTTAGTCCGTCTTCTCTATTGGAAATTGTTTTTTAATTTCAATGGCTCCACGTACCAGTTACAATGACACGCGTTTTAATCCTTTAAAAAGTGTTTTATTTAGATAAGAAATTTTGTTAAGAAGAGCTGGTAGGTTGATAGGTTGAACCGTTGACTCTCACCACAGAGCCACCGGTTCAATCCTCGCCCTTTATAAAGTCGGCAACGCTCTTGTGATTCCTCTGGTGTTACAAGAGTGTATGTTCTACGGTGATCACTTATCCTCAGGTGACAGACCCACCGATTCCATAAAAACATAGCGTTAAATTCAGAAAGCAGATTTTTAGATAATTTAAATCAATGCTGATTGCAATCTACAAACGAATCCTTGCATTTATTTACTCTCTCTTGTTTCGAAATTAAAAAGTATAGAAAGCTTAGTCAGTAAATTAGTGGTTATGATTTGAGTGCCAATCTTTTATTTTTTCCGCAACCTGTTGACTCTGGTCTCGCGCAGCCACTTTTTGGAATCAATGAATTAATTACCGGCTACAGTTTTCCCGAACCTTAAAGGCTTAAAAGACGCATATTCGGATGTCCATGAACGGTTACTTTACCACTTGACCCATCACATGAGCCTCGTGTTCAATAAAATGCCCTTTAATAAAAAAAAATCGCAAATGTAGAGACTGCTGATAGAAGTGAAAACCAAGAAGTTTTAGTATTAAAATTTTAAATTTAATAATGCTTATAAACAAACGATTAATTTCAATTTATTTCTAAAACATATTTTCAATAATATATTAATCAAATAATAACACTATATCAACAATGTACAGTATATACATTGAACTTTTCATTAAATCCATTCAATTTCACTTATATATACACAGCACTAATGTTGCATGCAAAATACGTCATCTGTATAGCTACAGATATACTGCTATAAGCATTTCGGTGACGCGAACTCACGAGATTTCACCCATCCAAAAAGTGTTCCACCATTCCACAATTCACCTTCGCACGACACGCCACAAGTTAGGTTATCATCCCCACCATCTGGATGTGTGGCGGTCCTCCACAGTGCGGTTTTCAAGGAGCTTTCTTCCACGTGCTACAAAGCTGTGGAATGAGCTTCCTTGTGCGGTGTTTCCGGGACGATACGACGTGGGTACCTTCAAAAAAAGCGCGTACACCTTCCTTAAAGGCTGGCAACGTTGTGAATCCTCTGGTGTTGCAAGAGAATGTGGGCGGCGGTGATCACTTAACACCAGGTGACCCGTACGATCGTTTGTCCTCCTATTCCATAAAAAAAGTGTCTAACTGAATATTTTTTTTTAATTTTTCGCCTGCGCATGTCATGAGCGTGTCGGTGATTTTGGGCACGCTCATTTTGTGCACTTTGTGGTAAGCCAAAAATTGCCCAAGCCGGCAAAAGAAGTTTTCAGTTCAAAAATTATATTTGTGTTTTGTTAATTTGATTTTATTCCTGAATCTTGATAAATGATCACAATAATACAAAATTAAAGCAACTAAAATAAGAAGTGTTTTAAATTGGCGATTCAAATCAGAATTGTGTTGATAATAAATGTTCGGTGTTCGGTTAATGTTAAGATTTATAGTAACACATGCAGTTCGATAATGAATTACATTACTGACAGGAGTTATAAAGAACCCGGGTACAAATCAAGCTTAATTATAAGTGATGTAGACTTTATGTATGCAGATATGTTTCTTTGGTATTATCAATTCAAAAGTTAATTTTAATTTTGATCACTTTTATTCTTATATTCAAGAGGTAGAGATAAATAGACATAAAACTTATAATTAAACGTATTTAAACTTATAAGATTATTTTTTTTTAAGATTAATTATTAAGTTAATTTCATGTTAATTATGTATCTTTACCAGTGGGAGGCTCCTTTGCACTTGATGCCATATAGATTATTGGTACCACAACGGCGCCTACTTCTGCCTTGAAGCAGTAATGTGTTAGCATTAATGTGTTTCGGTCTGAAGGGCGCCGCAGCTAGTGAAATTACTGGGCAAATGAGACTTAACATCAAACATCAGCTGAACGTCGTGCTCGTCTCACACACACACACACACACACACACACACACACACACACACACATATATACTGTCTAGCTTCTATCCGAATACTTATTTAAAATACTATTATATACTATTTATTATTTAAAACACTTTATAAACATGAACAATAAACGTGTACAAGAATATAAGTTTCAATATTTTATTCCCTATAAGTAATAGGATTACATAAGTTCGATAATTAACTTCTCTTCATTATTAATTCAGATATTCATCTCGCTCACAGTACTAATTCTCTCTCAGAGCGCCATCTGTTTCCGAATCGGTAGTTAGTAGTGTTATCTAGAATATTAGAATTCACATCAAAAAGAATTCTAAAGGAATAAATTTGGAGAAAATAAATGCTTTTTATGCCTTTTAATGTGGTGTTAAGCTATTCAAAGTATAGATTTTGTGTAGCGTGGTGGAACAAAAATATTTAATTTACGACAGGAGCGGATGAGTTTGTACTCGTGCGTGCCCAAGGAGTTGTAGTAGTGGTAAAAATGTATATATTCTTCTCAATATTCTTGTCTAAGGCTGAGGTATATAAAGCGTACTTAGACTTTGCTCAGACTTTACTTACGTAAACCGTAGCTAAGTACACTTAGTTCTCAGTCTGACGTTTGCGACATTCGTTAATTTTTCTTCGTCCATCGGAAAGGCAAAAGGTCCGAGCCCATAGAGCCATATTCGTTTATATTTAATAACAACGTTATATTGATATATGTGACATTAATAATGTAATTATTTTTATTCAATTATTTATTAATAACACGGCTTTAATTAGTGTAAGTATTAATGGTATAAATTAAATCTTCTTGTCTTTCAACTTTTTAAGAATATTTGTTAGATACTCGATGTCCTAGAATAGATGGGACAAACAAGGGCAAACGAAATTAACATATTTTGTCTATGAGATCTCAGATAAGCATAAAAAGTATATATATGTATCTGTTAATTATTATAGATTACACGCACACACATTTTTTTGCATACAGCTCATTCGGAAGTTTTGCAAGGAAGCAGGTTTCCTCAGAGAAGAATGAGCAAGAAACGCTGAGGTTGCTCTTTTCAAAACAGTTTAGGTTTTTATAGTTATACTTTGATTTCGTTTTTATATTCAACTAACTGACCCGGCAAACGTTGTTTTGCAATATAAAGTATAATTCACGCGATAGTTTTATAAGTAATAAAATATTGCCTATATCATAGCCTGTACATCATTTTGTTCTATTATCAATAGTTTTTACAGCGCACGCAAAAATAGGTTTTCGATTTTACACCTTGTGTTACAAAATAGCAATTATATTACGGATCCCTAATTTTGAGAAAAAAAAACATAGCCTATAGCCTTCCTCGATAAATGGACTACCCAATACTGAAAGAATCATTCAAATCCGACCAGTAGTACCAGAGATTAGCGCGTTCAAACAAACAAACAAACACTGCAGCTTTATAATATTAGTATAGATTTCAATCTGCAATTATCCTGAGCTTAAGCTATTACAGCCCAATATAAAATTCAAGTTCGCGATTTATCACACTCAAGTATGTATGTAAGTAATGTCTATTGTATATTCCTTCAGTTATAATAAACGAGCAGTAGTTTTATATTCTATTTTGTGGCCGTTTTGTCTGTCCATATAGTTACCTACATTGGTTCTATTTATAAAATGCAACGGAAATGTTTACATACTCCGACGGACGCCTGAGTTAATATTGTTTCATATAGTTTCTTTCACGTCTAAATGTATTATTGGTGCTGTTACAATAGTTATTTATTCGTATGTTTATAATTAACAATAATAACCATCATATTTAAACTTTTATGTATTTATTGCTTGTCTTTTTCTTATCGTATTTAAGTATTTTGTATTTACGTCTACTGTTATATACATTACAATTAAGCATTTTTCTTTGTTTTTTGAATTAATTCATGAGAAGAAAATATTATTGATTAACTTAAGGATTTCCTCTTAGATGGTACACCTAATGGTCATAATTTTCTAAATTTAGAACCAAAAATTCCAAACATTTTTAAACATATTAAATTTGTCAAAAACAGATGATGTTTAGTAATAATCTGTTTCAGCCACGAATGAGTGATATTAGCAAGTGAAGCACCGTTATGCTAGTGTGTGTGCGGTTACGGGGGATACTAGTTACACAATTTTTTCTCCCTTAAATAATCATATATGGCCACAAATACTTATATAGTATCGTTTTTACACTTTTTGACAACGCAAGACGGCATTTTTAAAATATTTTATTGACACACAAACTGATGTGTCACAGACGATGACAGTTCTGATAATGGCCGCCTATCGGCCTGTAATAGTGTAAGTGTGTGCGTGGGGCTATGTATTTACACGTTTATGGGCTTGTTTTGGTGCTACACTGCTATGTAAGGTGACACGGAGACCTTATTTTTTTACTAGTCCGTGTTGCAGCCATGTTCTTTACTCTGTGTTCGCTAATTAAACTATGTTCAGGATTTGCATAAATGCATTTGTTGTATAAAATCTAAGTGTGCCAAATGTCACGTTCTATGTGCGGAATACGCTTAAGGCTAGGCCTATATTATAGCTTTTACAGCTGAACGAAATATCTTATCAAAGAGAATTTGTAAAATATGTATCTTCAACCCTTTTTCTTTCCGTTGCCTAAGCTGACGATTAGAAGATATCTGTACGATACTTTTTTTATGAAAATTAGGGACGAGACGAGCAGGACGCTCAGCTGATGGTAATTGATACGCCCCACCCAGTACAATGCAGTGTCACTCAGGATTCTTGAAAAACCCAAAAAATCTGAGCGGTACTACAATTGTCACCTTGAGACATAAGATGTTAAGACTCATTTGCCAAGTTTCACTAGCTACGGCGCCCTTCAGACCGAAACACAGTAATGTTTACACATTACTGCGTTGTGGTACCCACTGGTATTTAAATAAATCTCAAAATTGATTCCTTTACAATTCTTTTTGATGTCATTTCTAATATACTAGATACTACCTACTACCGCTTCGGAAATGAATGGCGCTTTGGGAGAGAAGAAGCGGCGCAAGAAACTCTCCCAGCATTCTTTTTTTGCGCTCTTTTCCTTAAAAATATACAATATTGTACAGTCATTTCTATCACTATAATCTAGTCCCAGGCTGTCCTATCACTTAGATATTCAGCTGTGGAGTAATAGGATTTACGACAGAGCCATTTTTTTTTTAACATTTAAATTTATTTATAGATAATGCATAACAGTGGCTGGGACTTTATTATAAAAGTGTATACATTTATTTTAAAACGAACAACCATTTAGAAATCATGGTTTAGCATCCGTCTTTTTTTAACATATTCAGTGTAGTTAATGTTGATATGTTAATTATTGTTCCTTATAGCACTTTTTGCCATATTTTTACTTCTAACCTAATAACCTCAATGTTTCTTTTGAATTTGATTAAGGTCCTTGGTTTGTTGCAGACATAATAAATAACCTCTCTACCACCATAAATCAATGCACTTTAGGGCACACTGGCCACAATTTTTTTAAGTAACTAACGAAACCAAATTAGTAAAGAGGTCGACCTAAATTAAGTTTTAACATAGTACGATCTCGGCCAAAACTCATAAAAGCTACACGCTTTAGCCACATCCGAGCCGCGGTGTTTGTTTACAACTGTCAAATGTTCGACACAGAGTATTTATAATCACGGAAGGTGCGCCGGGGCAACGAACTCACAACTCTGTGACATAATCGTAAAACACTACCCGTTTTCACAACCTAGAAATTATTGTTTCGATGTAATTACATGATAATTACATTGTGTTACATAAAAATGTTGATAAAGATTAACTAGTCACGGTTTTGAGCAATTAAGATAATATTAATATGATGCTAGTTGGAGAGACATTGTTGGTCCGAAAAATTACTGGAGACAGCGCTTACTATAATTTAATGTTATATTTTATGTATTACTAACTGTTACCCGCGACTTCGTCTGCATTTATCAGTGTAACCATATTAGTCGTTTTTCTAATGTTGCCATATTCATGTATATAGGCAGAGTTCGTAAGAAAGGTTTTTGTTTTTTTTTCTGACTTGCTTAACAAATCCGACTACCACGGAAAAGTCTTGACAATTTTCGGTTTAATTTATATAAATTAAACATATATATATAGGACATTCACAAATAATGTAAAATGTAACTGATATATATTGTCACCATGTAGCATGTGCAGTGACTTAATTAAAAAAGAAATAGTTAAGTAATTAACCATGGTAGCCATTGTTGTTTCCTAAACTTTGCGGCTAAAAATTCCCTTTTATAGTTTCATTGATTGGTTCTTACGTGATTATCCCTGATTAAGTAACTAGTCCATCTAATATTAACGGCCGTTTTCAATAACGTATCTATAGTTACGGATTCCGTGCTGTCACTGTTTAATGACAAGATCTTATCTATCCATAGTTATGTTCAATATAGTTATAGTCCAATGCTTTATGTCGATAGGTTATTGAAATGTAAGTAAGCGTAAAAGGATAGATTTGTCAGCCTCTAGTAAGTTAAACTAAGGATAGATAGGTTATTGAAAATGGCCGTAAGAGTACAAGTAGCTCAAACGTATACGAAAAAGAAGTAATTTACATCTTAGATGAGAGATTCTCCCAGACTTGTCCTCCTGCCAACTGCGGGCGTCACCTGAGTGGTGACAGTTCAAACGTCAAATAGTTCAAAGAGGTGCTAGAAACAGTTTACGTCCTGTTTTCCTTTTCCTCTCGATATTAACGCCTATTTTAGTCACTTCATAAACTGTAACTTTATACGTAAACTATTATAGGACAACCTCTCTTCATATAAGTAGACATACGCAGTAACTATTAATTAATTCAAGTTGTAAGGTTGTTAAATTAAGTATACATGTACTTGGAATGATGAAAATATTGACTGTTCATGAATAAATTGTAAATGTAACATTAAAATGGGAAACAATTTTATTGTATTTTGTATATAAGGGATAGATAGCAGTAGTAAGAATAAGTTTTAATTACAATTGAATAAAATTAATAATTGTAAAACCCACAACATTTTATTAACAGAGTTTCTTGCGCCGCTTCTTCTCTCTCAGAGCGCCATTTGTTTCCGAAGCGGTAGTAGTATCTAGTAGTTATTAGAAATGACATCAAAAATAATTCTAAAGGAATCAATTTTGAGAAAATAAATGCCTTTTATTTATTTTTTATTTTATAACATATTAATTACTTTATTAATTTACAAGAAACCGGAAAAAACCTGAGTCGGTGTTTTTTTTTAAATAAATCTATTAAATTTTTTTTAAATCGTAATTTATAACATTGAAGTATATTAATTGCAAGTTTAAAATGACAACGATAAAAATAACTGTGAAAGGGTGTCACAACGCGTCTCACTATAAAAATTACGATAAGAAAGTCACATTTCACACCAAAGTACTATTTCACAACTTATAATTTAAACTAATACATTCTTCAACAACAAAATATTATCAAAACAGACGCAGTTAAAATAATATGTTGCCAGCTATGAAAGTAATATTTACCCCGAGTTCCACCCTTGGGATATTTTTTTGTATTTATTGGTAGATATTAATAGGAGGCTATAATGTACGACACCACATGATGTTGTAAGTATTCAAAGTCAAAGTCAAACAATATTAATTCTTTAATTAATTTAGTTTTGATGGGACTTTGACAAACTTGAGTTCAGTAGTTCTGTTTTCTTCTCTAGCATGAAATATCAGAACTGTCGTATCTGTATCAAGTTCATCTTTCAATTCTAAAATATATTTGTAAATTTCACCGATTATCCTTGCTTTGCCAATCTTGGTGTAAAAGTAATGGTTATCCATTGGAAACATTCTATGGTCAATTAGACTTATGTCCCTGTTAATTTGTTTAATAAAGCGATATTTTGCGGAAGTCCATTACTATTTTAAATGTTATGAATGAATAAACAGATTTGGTCTCTCTGTCGTTGTTACGTATTTTTGGGGACAGCAGCCAACCAATCACAGCGTGTCAGTTAATGCAACGAGTGTATAAAATGGCTTCTTTGGTTCCAGCGTTCGGCTAGTCTTCAACCCATGAGGATGCCTTGTGTAGAGGCTAAAAACATGTCGAACTTATTTCAAAAGAGTTTTTAACGTTAACAACTCACCCGTTTCAGCGGGAACCAATTCTTCGCCGGAGACTGCGGCTAACCCTAACTGTATCATTCTGCATATAGACCAGCAAAGCTTAACAAAAATAATACTAGAGATATGAATTCATAACATTTTTAATTATCTGTCTTCTTTTAAGTGAAACT
The DNA here is from genome assembly GCF_905404315.1 of Leptidea sinapis. NCBI lineage: Eukaryota > Metazoa > Arthropoda > Insecta > Lepidoptera > Pieridae > Leptidea > Leptidea sinapis. The sequence continues at coordinate 12,095,213 of NC_066272.1, forward strand.
TTTATTACATCGTCTCATTTTTTTTCGTCTGTGTGTTGCATGTCGCGTGACGGTCTGGCGGCGCCTATAGTTCGCAGCAGCCGCCCGTGTAGTGTATAGACTATTACTCATTTTAACCAGGGCCCTTATTAGTTGGAGGCTTAGTCTACTTTTATTATTTCCCATCATCATTCCAGTTTTCCAAGTATAAAATTAAGACTGAAATAGCGATTTTTATACCCTTAATGGAATATTATTCCAATAATTTTTAGTTAAATGTATATAATGTTAAAAATAGTTTCACTCTTTCCGTGGTTTCATAAAACCACACAATCCTTTTTTTTGTCACAATATTTTTCCTTCCCTTCTAAAAAATTGGACAAAACATACAATAAATATATTAATTACATATTGAATAAGCTTATATTAGAACAATGCGTAATGGGTAAGCAAGCATACAAGTTATAAATAATCTAAAAAATATTAGTAGAAAATCTTTCAGCCACTTTTTAGAATAACTTATAGAAATAACATATTATAAATATAGTTCAAATAGATTCACATACAGTTTGCATAGTTTTCAAACAAAGTGAAAATGTTTCCTTTATTTCACAGTAAATTCGCACTTCAAAGTAATTAGCGATAAAATACGAATATTTGTGGCCTGGTTGCGAATAACAAAAAGCTGGATTGTTCGTATAATTAGGCGTTGTAGTAGTAAATTGCGTAAACAAGGGACTGCACAATAATGGGTAGGTGTGGTGTAGTGGTGAAACCCACGCTAACAAACTCTATAATTACCATAGAGCTAAGTATCACGCTGAGCTTCTCGTGGGAGAGGCGCCGCTGTGAAATGCATTTTATATTACACCCCCTTCAAAGTGATTATCGTGGAAACTGGGCCGAAACTGTGCCATTTATTTGCCTACAAATATGCTGGCAGAAAAATTGTATGAAAATTCGTTTTTAATATGTGCTTCATTTGTTATTGAAAATTTGTACGGGGAGAGAAAATGGCTAATTATCCATACACTATTAAATGAAGAGCCGTTTTTTTCCTTCGGTTGTACTGCAAAAACTACTAAGCCGATCGGAATAATACGTATACCTTGCGATGCAGCGTGTTTCGTAGAAGGTATTAGTATATTTATAATAATATTGACACACCTTTACACAAATTATCTTGCCCCAAATCAAGCATTTAGCCTGTGTTATGGGTTACAAGACAACGATATATTTTTAATACAATATACTTACTTAAACACACATAAATACATATATACATACACATAAACATACATAAATACATGTCAACATCCATGACTCGGAAACAAACATCAATGTTCATGATATAAGTGCTTGCACCTACCGGGATTCGAACCCGGGACCTCTAGCTTAGTAGGTAGGATCGCTAGCCACTCGGCTATACAGGTCGTCGCTATTAATGGTGATTACTTATTCGGAACCTATATATTTTAAATAATGTAATACTTATATATTCGCAATAAAAATAATTCAGTCAATGACATTTCATTACATATGACAAATAATACAATAAGCGGGCGCGGGGTAGATACCTACTTAATTTATTAAAAAGTTGTGAAAAATCAATAGCAGCTCTTTTCTCGTCGAAAATGTTTTAAAACACTAACACACGCTAAAATATGCGATTCTACTCGGAAGTATTAAGGCCCTCTGCTTCTCCTTGTGCCAACAAACCTTCGTTGAAATTGCTAACACTTTAGTGTGTCGGTATAGTATATTGCCAATAATCATTTATACAATATGTTTATAGAAACCTTTTACCAAGATGTTGATGTTGATGATGATATAGCGAAGATTTTTGATTGTGACTTAAAAAATATTGAAATTAAGGATTTCGTAACTCTAATAGATATAGAGAAAAAGTCAAATTTTAATATTACGAGGCTACTACTTCGTAGTCTGTCTGCTGTCATTTTTTATTAAGATCGCGTTGAGCTATCGATTTGTAATTTACATCAAATAGTCTGCCTTGCCTTGAAGTTAATAAAAATCAATCAATAGAGTAAACTGCCAGTCAAATATGTTAACACGGATTTATAAAAAAATCACCCAGTATAAGAAAATTTATTGAATTAGGCGTTACTTTGCGGAAATCCATAATTATACAAATGATTTAAGTTTTCTTTAGTGTTAATTCCGGCAATATTTGTTTTTCAACATTGTTGAATGAACAAACAAATTTAGTCCCATCACCTTTGTTACGTATCTCTTCCGGGGGTAATACGTCACAACAGCCGACCAATCACAGCGCGTCATTTCATGGGACGAGGGTATAAAAGAGCGGCTTCCGGCTCATTTGATTCAGTCTCGTGCCAGACTTTGGCGACACAACACGTCCTGAGGATGCCTCGTGTAGAGGCGAAACACGTGTCGAATTGTTTTAAAAGCAAATATTAGCGGAATTAACACTAAAGAAAACTTAAATCATTTGTATCACCCAGTATATAAAATAGTATAGAGATGAAGTGGAACTGATAAAGAAAACCACATGTGAATTTTTAATACTAAGTATTTCATAGGCTAAAGATATTATTCCGGTGACAACTTACAATTTTCCTATCGAAAATGGCACTATTGAACAGATCTGGTAATGAACGAAGGAACGAAGTAGTGCTGCTCAGGATAAACATAAGCTGATAAATCTCATTTGCCCATTAATTTCACTAGCTACGGCGCCCTTCAGACCGAAACAAAATAATGCTTACACATAACTGCTTCACGGCAGAAATAGGCGCTGTTGTGGTACCCATAATCTAGCCGGCATCCTTTGCAAGCTTTCCAGTGATAGAAATAGTAAATTGTTTCTAAATATTCAGTACATTAAAACCACTAGTTAAGTGCAAGAATAACTTTTCACTTTAATACACTGCTCAGCTATTTCGTGTATTGCGTAGGTGCCTTTAACTCAACTGAACTTAATTAAAATAACTCATGTTTGATTAGTGATTCCTCCCATCCAACGGAACTTGTTCATTGTTCTAGACAGACATTCTATTGCATATCAATATTGTAATTATTGTTTCTGTGGCACCTACGCTCTAATAATGATGTTAATAAATAACAAAGGGGTTATACGGTTTCGAGTGATGCTTAGGTATTTTCGTGTGCGCTTGATGTACACCTTACGGCCGGGATCGTCCCTACTAATATTATAAATGTGAATGTAAGTTTGTTTCTTACGCTTTTACGCCGGAGCTACTGAACCGACTACTACTGATATTTATTTTTTTTTAATAAGGGACGAGACGAGCAGGACGTTCAGCTGATGGTAATTGATACGCCATGCCCATTACAATGCAGTGCCGCTCAGGATTCTCAAAAAACCCAAAAATTCTGAGCAGCACTACAATTGCGCTCGTCACCTTGAGACATAAGATGTTAAGCCTCATTTGCCCAGTAATTTCACAAGCTACGGCGCCCTTCAGACCAAAACACAGTAATGCTTACACATTACTGCTTCACGGCAGAAATAGGCGCCGTTGTGGTACCCATAATCTAGCCGGCATCCTGTGCAAAGGAGCCTCCCACTGGTGGTTCAGGGGTAGACTGGAACTTGGGAGAGGACATAGGCTACATTTTATCCCGGAAAAATCTATGGTTCCCGCGGGATTGGTGAAAAACTGAAATTCACGTCGATGAGCTTTAACTAAACCCACTATAGGTATATTAGTTTGCCATAGTAATCTTCCTCGAAATAAGATTCATATAATATATTGGGAACGGGAGCGAAAACGGGAACTGTAACTGAATAAGACATGAGATAATCTTCAATTCGAAACTTGCTTATTATTTTCAAAAACCCTTTATCTACGCGGACGAAGTCGCGGGCATCAGCTAGTATATTAAAAACACGGAGCAGAACATTTTCTTTTCTGTGATTATAACGAACGAAAACGAATGAAAGAAAGTGTGTGTGTGTGTATCACAGACGTATCAAAAGAATACTCATTTACGCACGCAAAGAAGTTACTCTTCTTTGGCATTATAAAACAAAAATCCTTATAAATTTATTCCTCGTGTTATTCACTTGTGTAGAAAAAACTATATAAATTAATTGCAATGAATAAACAACAAAACTATAAAATAAACAATCAATTACAATAAAAAAATATAAATATAACTGTAAAATATGTAACGAAAGATAAAGAACCTGTTTTTGTGAACAAGTCTACTACGGAACTCTATATTATGTTAGTCTTATCAGCCCAGTATTTATACTAGCCACAGCGCCTTTCGTATCGAAACGCAAACAGTACTTGCACACTAATGCTTGACGATAGAAATAGGCGCTTATTTCTTAGATAGATAATTGTATGCAGGATGTTTTTTTTATTCTTTATGATCACTAGCTTTTGCCTGCAGAATTGCACCACCCCGTCTCCACCAGTGGGTGTCGTAAGAGGCGACTAAGGGATACATAGAACGGGATTTTTACCAGTGGCTCTTTAGCACAGGATGTCGACTAGATTATGGGTACCACAACGGCGCCTATCTCTGCCGTGAAGCATTATTGTGTTCCGGTCTGAAGGGCGCCGTAGCTAGTGAATTGACTGGCCAAATGAGACTTAACATCTTATATCTCAAGGTGACGAGTGCAGTTGTAATGCTGCTCAGAATTTGTTGAGTTTTTCAAGAATCTTGAGCGGCACTGCATTGAATGGGCAGGACGTATAAATTACCATCAGCTGAACGTCCTGCTCGTCTTGTCCCTTATTGTGATAAAAAAGAACAAACGGAGGATTGGCAGCAGCATCTTTACGAGATAACACCATCTACTGCGATCGACAACCCCCCAATATAATGGCTCATCTTATATTAAATCAAAATTCAACCAGACCAAATCAAGTACAAGGCACTAGTCTATGATCTATATTGCCGCTGACTCAATACGTAGGATGGCGCTTCGTTATCTAGAGTTAAATATTCCCAGAAATGTTGATCGCACCGTCGAGACTTGCTCACTTATTCATACACCATGACGCATTCTTCAAATGTACTGAATCGCTTCATGACCGCAAAATAATTAACTATAGAAGGTCTGTATCACACATATCTTGTGCTTCAGAATTATGCTATTTTAAAATACTATTGTGTATGTTATTTTTATAATTACTTATTGGCCTTAAATACTGTTACAATTAAAAATAAACAAAATATTACATTTGAATTTGGAATCTGTGATTTTTCCATTGCCAATACATACAAAAAACTCAACGGCTACTTATTTAAATGAGCAAGTATTTTCCATAAAAATTTAGTTTGTAAGGTGCTGCATCAATCTTCAAAGCTTAAAAGCGTTTTAAATATCATATACACAATAATATCAAAATGCAAAATACCACCCGCAACCCCGCACTTAGGGACCTTAAAGACAAGAGTATACTCACACCTTAAGGCGACACTAAATGCCGGCGACCTTGAGGGATTTGAGTTCACGAATTCTAGGTTATTAAGCCAATATTTTCAAAATTCTTGCGTCGAAAATGGAACATTTTAACAGGTGCAAACAGTTTAATTGCTTACAAACCTCATTATTGATTACTAATCTGATTAAATGTACCTACAAAAAAAAAATAAAAGCTATAAGAACAACTTTTATGAGAGTAGTATACTAAACAAATGCAGCGTGCCGAGAAAAAACTTGTTTAACTGCAAAGAAAACTGATATTTCATAATAGCTCTGTATAGTATTAACTTTAACCAACAGCAAGCATTAGCAACCTACAAGTAAGACTTAAGGGTATGTGTAACAGGATAAAGTAGTGTTCATAGCTCCAAATGCTATATTTTCACCACAAAGCTTGTCTAAAAACACCTTGTTTGTGTGTTTTCTGTTTGCCCTTCGCCTTAAAAGCTGGTTACGCATCTCTTCTTGCGAATATCCATGGGCTGTTGCCACACCACTCCCTATCGCGTGAGCCACTTGCCCGTTTGCCCCCTCTTATAAAAAACAGTGATTACAGAAAGTAGACAACTTCGAAAACAACTAAATAATCAATAGTGATAAATTCAGAAATTATTTATTTTTTAAATAAACATTTAATAATTAAATTAACTATTTTGATATACCTTCAAAGAAAATATAAGAAAGATACTTTATATTGCTCAGAATATTCACCAACAAAACTCTGACTCGAATTGATTGATAATGATTCTTTAGTACTTTCTCATCTGTTTGTAAGTGACAAAAGTGCCATGTATGCTGTGGAAGTGATAAAATGATACCAACATGTATCAGGGCGCCTCGGTCTATCCAAGGCTCTACGGATGACGTCACGCGGCAGACCCGTTCCATTGTGCAGGTAATGAATAATAATAATAATGCAATTGAACTACTTTTCCTTCCCTTTTTAGGCGACGCATACGACAGAATTAGCGCAACTGAGTAGCGGAGTATATTAACACTCATCTATATTTATCCATACTATAATATTATAAAGAGGAAAGATTTTATTGTTTGTTTATTTGTTTGCATTGAATAGGCTCCGATACTACTGAAACGATTTTAAATATTATTTCACTGTAGGGAAGCTACACTATCCCCGGGTGCCTATGTCAATTAAGAACGCGTCCAAGAACTACTAAAAGTCCAATAATGTAACCCAAAGTGTTAAAAAAATGTACGCAGACGACGTCGCAAGGCAGCAAGTATAATGATATTTGTGAGTGTGTGTCACAGTCTACTAATATGGTAACAGCTAGTCTATACTATCTATACTAATATTATAAAGCTGCAGTGTTTGTTTGTTTGTTTGAACGCGCTAATCTCTGGTACTACTGGTCCGATTTGAATGATTCTTTCAGTGTTGGGTAGTCCATTTATCGAGGAAGGCTATAGGCTATGTTTTTTTTTTTTCAAAATTAGGGATCCGTAATAAAATTGCTATTTTGTAACACAAGGTGTAAAATCGAAAACCTATTTTTGCGTGCGCTGCAAAAACTATTGACAATAGAACAAAATGATGTACAGGCTATAATATAGGCAATATTTTATTACTTATAAAACTATCGCGTGAATTATACTTTATATGGCAAAACAACGTTTGCAGGGTCAGCTAGTATGTATATAAATCTAATGTTTGTATGATCAAAACCCCAAATGTCCTAAAGTTCTTTACCGATTGGTTTGAAATTTTTACACACCATTGTATTCATATTCTGGCATATTTTTATCGATATATATGAAAGAAAAATAGTCATATGTAACGTATGCTACACGTAGATATAATAGACTTTAATACAAGGTCTTATATGTGTACTAGTTGACAAGAAGTTTGGAATAACAATTGTGTCGCAATTTTGGATCGCAAAAGGTTTGAATAAGGTAACTGAACATAGCTATAGTCCTCCTAGAGTCAAACACATGTTTAACAAGTGCTATACCCCACAAATCCTCAGTGACTTTTAGCTCTAACATTTTCAAAGTTTATAACTAGGTATGTGGCAGTCACATGCTGAAACAAAAACACAGAGCCAGTAGCACCGATATTTAGCTTCACTAAATATTCAGTTTCAGTTGCCCTGGAATCAGGGTGATCCGGAACTTTACTCAGTATGTCAGCAAAATATTCCTCAATAACACGGTCTACTTCATTTTTATCATTAATTTTTGTTCCGTTTACATTTAAGGTTATATCTTTATTGTTATTATTATTAACTCCACCCGATTCAGCATTAATAATGTTTCCATAAAGAACATTACAATCTCTTTCAATAACCACAAAATGAAATGCGCATGCGTGCCAAAAGTGCTTGTCATTTTAAAAACAAAATTACTTGAAAATCACAGTGTGAAATAATATGAGTTTGATATTTATTAGTAAAGTTAAGTGCAGTTATTTTGTAAGACACGTAAAAGCACAAACAAAATATATTATTATTACGACAAAAATTGCGTAAGTAGCTTTAATATGCTCGAATAACTAGTATATTTGGATATCAATGAAAATACAAGGCCTGACCTCATTTGAGGGTGATAAAAACTTATATCCCTGTTTCTGCGTAAGCTTGAACGTAAACAACGCACCTACGGATTGCAACATTTGGCAAAGAGCCAACATGGTAAATGTATAATTATACATATGTGGCTGGAGTACGACAGTACGTGTACTACAGTGGTATATTTAATATCAAACTAAGTAGTGAGTAATATTCTGTATACAAGTACAATATCACATCAGTGTTGCTCATCATCCTCATTCCACCTTCGCACGACACGCCACAAGTTAGGATATCATCCCCACCATCTGGATGTGTGGCGGTCCTGCACAGTGCGGTTTTCAAGGAGCTTTCTTCCACGTACTACAACGCTGTGGAATGAGCTTCCTTATGCGGAGTTTCCGGGACGATGCGACATGGGTACCTTCAAAAAAAGCGCGTACACCTTCCTTAAAGGCTGGCAACGCTCTTGTGATTCCTCTGGTGTTGCAAGAGAATGTGGGCGGCGGTGATCATTTAACACCAGGTGACCCGTACGCTCGTTTGTCCTCCTATTCCATAAAATAAATCCTCGCGTCGTTTTCCACATTACTGAGGGTCGTGAGTCCCCGCTGCATCAGTTTCTCCCGTACGATTTCCCTCCGTCTGCTGCGAAAATTGTTGATCTTCAGAGAAAATCGAAATTGGTCTGACCATCTCGTGGGACTGCATCCTCTGGGACGTTTGCCATCTACCTTGCCTGTCACCATCAGATGTTCAAGATGGTGACCCCCTTTAGGAGCAATATGTCCGAAGAATTCCAGCATCCTACGAAGGCATAGAGTGGATAGTCTAGTTTTGACATTAAGATCTCTCAGAATAGACACGTTGGTGCGAAAGGCAGTCCATGGAAACTGTAGCATTTTTCTCCAGCACCACATTTCAAAGGCGTTTATTGGGTCTCTGTCGGCCTTTAACCGACTTCAAAAAAGGAGGAGGTTCTCAATTCGTCGGTATGTTCTTATTTTATGTTTGTTACCTCAATACTTTCGACTGACTGAACAGATTTTGATAATTCCTTTTTTTTTAAAGCTGGTGCTTCTCGTGTGGTTCCATTGTAATTTGGTCCAGAGCTGAAAACAATAAAAGTCTTAAATTTCTGTGACCATAAATGTCTATACGTATGTGTACGATAAATTTACGAATAACTCAATATCGCGCTAACTGATTTCGATGATTATTTTTTTATGGGAAAGGATATATTTCAAAGGTAGTTTGTATTATGGAATCCATGACAAAGTAACGGAACTCTTCAATTCTAAGGACCAAATTAACGATAGTCGGCCAACTCTTTTTATGCTAGTAGGATATTTAAGTCAACTACCATAACATAGTTATGGTCAAGTAATTGTCGTAGTCGAATATGAGGATCAATGGGACTCCTTAACGACTTATAGTAATCTGTGGCAGAATTAACTGTCTGTAATCAAATTTCAAAGCGCTTACGTTCATTGCTGCATTGAAAAAATTAGTATATATAATGTCCTCCAAGATAGGTTTGTAACTACATACATAGTTATAGGTGAAATGTGCTTGAGTCGTGAGGAGGCGAGAGGCGAGAACGGATCACGGCGGAAGGCCACTTATATTATATCTATTGTTCTCATAATAAACTATCAAATATGTGTTTTGACTAAATATCATAAGTCATCATGATTAGGAATGGTAAGATTATTGATTTCGTTGACTTGGCATCATTTAAATGATCTAATGTTTTCCGAGTTACTTCTTATAATATGAAGATGAAGTACAAGCAGACGGATTAAACCTTGTCTAACTGTAACCGGAAAAAATGGACAGACAATCTGTGAAAATTATTGTTCTGCAAAGCAAAATTAAATTTGAGGAAGGCATAGTCGTAATTTAAATTTAGTGACACGCAAAGATTAACCCCCTTATTCATAATAGTTTGCTAACTTAAAGCATTGCTAATTCTCACTCTGACTTCTTCTATTGACCTAAGTCAGAATGAGAAAAAACACTCCTTAACGGCTTTTTAAAGTTAGCGGACCATTATGAATAAGGGGGTAAACCAATTCAATTGACGCAAGATCGGGACCTTAACATCGAGTTCGTGGACAAAGTAATACAAAAATACGCTGTAACTCATCAACATAGAGGACATCGACATTCACCATCATATGAATGTCGAAGTAATTCAGCTCCTTGACAACACTGATATTAAGACTAAAGCGAAGAAAAGGCATAAAACGCATTTATTTTCTCAAAATTGATTACTTTAGAATTATTTTTGAGGTCATTTCTAATATACTAGATAATACTACCGCTTCGGAAACAAATGGCGCTCTGAGAGAGAAGAAGCGGCGTAAGAAAATCTCCCAGAATTCCTTTTTTGCGCTCTTTTTAATAAAAATATACAAACCTTTTGAATTAGTGTAGTGCTAGTGAATAAGTGTAATAAAATATAAAAATAGTGATATTATAAAAGACACATTACCAAAGCGACATCCCCTTAATAGAGATATTAAGATATGTGTTAATTGACACATTCTTATTTTAATATATTTAGCAGTTGAAGTCAAAGTAGAATTACTTATTAGCGTTAGTTAAGGCTAGATTATAATGCAGGTGGGGCAACATAGAATAATAACTATATTATTATGTTCCCTAGATGAAAAAAAAATTGACGCAAGAATCATCAAAATCGGTCCACTTGTTTGGCATCTAGGTAGCCATAAGTGATAAAACATACACACAGACTGATAAAAGCAGTATCGGCGTCGCAATCAGGTAAAAAGAAACAGAATCACTTTTGATTTGGGAAAATTAAATCGAAATTGATTGTCGATAACAAAGTATTAGTACTCGAAATAGAACGGTAATAACAGTTACGACTTCCTACCTTTTATTACATCACGATTACCACATAAAACTCAGGACATACCTACATGCCTTAAAAGTTTTAGAAAGAGCCTAAAAATCACTTTGATTCCCATTAAGTTCTGCGCCATCGTATACCATATAACACTATGCTATTCTCAAATACTTTTGCAAGAAAAATATTTTCTTATTAATGTTTTTTTATTATTTAACATTACAAGTTTTTTATCTGTATTAATATTATAAAGAGGAATGATTTGATTGTAACTACAAAAATATTTTGATTGATTTTAAAGGTTATTTCACCCGTGTAATTACATATTATTATGAGCTTTTAACGAATAACGTTTATCAGTAATCGTTAGTTAATAGTTAAACTGTTCTTGTCACATTAGAAACTTTAAATATTAGTTTAATGTGTAAGCATTACTGTGTTTCGGTCTGAAGGGCGCCGTAGCTAGTGAAATTACTGGGCAAATGAGACTTAACATCTTAGTCTCAAGGTGACGAGCGCAATTGTGGTGCCGCTCAGAATTTTTGAGTTTTTCAAGAATCCTGAGCGGCACTGCATGGTAATGGGCAGGGCGTATCAATTACCATCAGCTGAACGTCCTGCTCGTCTCGTCCCTTATTATCATAAAAAAAATCCCAGTATCAGTTCGATCCATTTGACCGCGTGCAACGCAGAGCTATTCGAATTGTCGGGGACCCAGTGCTCTGTGAACGGCGGGATCACTTAACTTAACTACCGCATTTATCACGGGGAGTGTTCCGAAGTTAGGATTTCATCCCCACCATCTGGATGTGTGCGGTCCTCCACAGTGCGGTTTTTAAGGAGCTTTCTTCAACGTACTACAAATCTGTGGAACGAACTTCCTTGTGCGGTGTTTCCGGGACGATACGACATGGGTACCTTCAAAATAATCGCGTAGTCCCTCCTTAAAGGCCGGCAACGCTCCTGTGATTCCTCTGGTGTTGCAAGAGAATGTGGGCGGCGATGATGTCTTAACACCAGGTGACCCGTACGCTCGTTTGTCCTCCTATTCCATAAAAAAATATATTATAAGCCACTTATATGTACCTAGATATTAGATAACTGTTCTGTTTTTTTCCTCCAAAAAAAATCCCGATATTATTATATCGTTCATAAATTTTGGCTCCAATTTTACTTTGCTATTTAATACAGAAAGTCGCTAAATTTTTTTCTGCTTACACTTTAAGCCTGAACGGAATCCAACCGAGATACTAGTGAATTAAATATCTCTTTCATTGTTCTTGAAGACAGATTTCTTACGTTTATGCGTCATCGAGCAAATCATCTGCGAATTATCTGACGCCTACTTGCAAATTGTGGATAGACAATCCTTATTAAGGATAAACAGGATGGAACTGAGAAGGCGTGAAGTCTACGACCTTATCGTGTTATCAAACGAAATAAAATTTACGAGCAAACGTTGACAATGAAAAGTGTAATTCAAAACAGTTGTAAAATAGGCATTTGCTGTCTGAGAGTTAAAAAACTATGCTTTTTTTTATGAAAATAAGGTACGAGACGAGCAGGACGTACGGCTGATGGTAATTGATACGCCCTGCCCATTACAAAGCAGTGCCGCTCAGGATTCTTGAAAAACCCCAAATAATTTTAAGCGGCACTACAACTGCGCTCGTCACCTTGAGACAAGATGTTAGGTCTCATTTTCCCAGTAATTTCACTAGCTACGGCACCCTTCAGACCGAAACACATTACTGATTCACGGCAGAAATAGGCGCCGTTGTGGTACCCATAATCCAGCCGGCATCCTGTGCAAAGGCGCCTCCCACTGGTAACTTCTTAACCAAGAGTTAAGCCTTACAAATAAGCTTGGTATAAAGTTATTCCTGGAAATAAACCAAGAATATGCAAAATGTTTACAAATAGTCATTTTGCTTATCATTGGTTTATTCGGACGTATAAAGTTTTCGCATTTATTGACGACCTATAAAGCCGAATGGTTAGTGACCCTGACTACTAAGCTAGAGGTCCCGGGTTCGAATCCCGGTAGGTGCAATCATTTATATGATGAGTATAGATGTTTGTTACCGAGTCATGGATGTTTATATGTATTTATGTATGTTTAAGTAAGTATGTTGTATTAAATACATCGTTGTCTTGTACCTATAGTACAGGCCATGCCTAATTTGGGGCAAGATAATTTCTGTAAAAGTGTGTCAATATTATTATTTTTATTTGCAAGGCTGCCTGACATTCGGGAAACTTCAGAGTTATCATTGTATTGACAGTATTATGAGCGATATAGTTACAATGTTGTCTAAACAACATACAATTTTGTTTAAAAATCTGTCCACTGTTTGTAACTTATAATAGATTAATATCTATACTAATATTATAAAGCTGCAGTGTTTGTTTGTTTGTTTGTTTGTTTGAACGCGCTAATCTCTGGTACTACTGGTCCGATTTGAATGATTCTTTCAGTTTTGGGTAGTCTATTTATCGAGGAAGGCATGTTTTTTTTTCAAAATTAGGGATCCGTAATAAACTTGCTATTTTGTAACACAGGGTGTAAAATCGAAAACCTATTTTTGCGTGCGCTGCAAAAACTATTGATAATAGAACAAAATGATGTACAGGCTATAATATAGGCAATATTTTATTACTTATAAAACTATCGCGTGAATTATACTTTATATGGCAAAACAACGTTTGCCGGGTCAGCTAGTAATATTATAAATGTGAAAGTTTGTATGTCTGGATGTATGTTTGAACTTCTTTAACGCAAAGACTACTGAATGAATTTTGATGAAACTTTGCAATAATGTAGCTCACCAGAATAACATATAGGCTATATATAATTTATAAAAATATTTTGTGAATTATCTATATATTGAAATAAAATTGGAGTGTATGTTTTTAATATTCAAATAACCGTTTTTTACTTAATGAATATTATGAATACATATACGTACCGTATATGCACTAAAATATTTTTTTTTTACAATTTCTGTCTGTCTGCCTGTCTGTCTGTCTGTTTGTTCCGTCTAATCCGGCGACTTTTATTGGCAGGTAGCTGATGTAATAGGGAGTAACTTAGGCTACGTTTATTTCAGAAAATTAAAGCAATGTCCAAGAAACGGTCTAGTTCTAAAAATAATTTAAATGGCAAAACAACGTTTGCCGGGTCAGCTAGTAACTTATATAACCGTAGAAATATGTGAATTGCTTAGACTCAAAAACAAAGGATATATCCAAATAACATTTTTATTTTATTTTATTTTGGTACTACTGTCCAGAATATAGGTACTTTAATGGTAATTTACCTGAAGGAGTATCACACAACACCCGCAAAAAAGTGCAACCGAACTATAAATTAACTTTTACATTAATAGACATTATTTTTTTATTTGAGCTAAAATTAAGTTTATATTTTACCTACTAAGAAAGTTGGAAAGAAATGAAAATTCTAATTAGTTATTCATTTTAAAATATTCATTCAATTTGATTTCTGAACGACGGGGGACGACACATCAAAGGATAAACAAAATTGTTTTGTTTTTATTTAATTCCGAGCATTTTCACATTTATTCACCTTTTAAACCTTATCTGGACTTCAATTCAAGACCAAAATCAGCTAATTCGGTCCAGCCGTTCTCGAGTTTTAGCGAGACTAACGAACAGCAATTCATTTTTATATATATAGACTAGTGGACCCAACAGACGTTGTCCTGTACACACGTCTTAAATTTGAAAAATCTGTTTAGCCGTTAGGAGGAGTTCACTAACATACACATGAGCAGGAGAATTATATTATATGGACGTAATTGAGAATCTAAACTAATCTCAAATTCACTGAAACAAACAAAAAGTCATCAAAATCGGTCCAGCCGTTTAGGAGGTAGTTTAATTGGCAATCTAAACCATTCTTGAATCCACCCGAAGACACACATTAATCTCAAATTCACTGGAACACACAAAAATCTCATCAAATCGGTCCAGCCGTTCAGGGGGTAGTTCAATTGTGAATCTAAACCATTCTCGAATCCACCTGAAGACACACAGAAAGTTTCAATAAAATCGGTCCAGCCGTCTAGGAGGAGTTCAGTGACATACACACGCACACAAGAATTATATATATAAAGATTAAATTGAAAAATCAAAGAGTTGCAGCCGTATAACCTAGTTTAATAGCGTGGTAGATATTGTAAAAGCTTATCTCCTACAATCTCAGCTGCTGGGTTCATAATCAAACGGGGTCAATGACAGGGATGTGACGTCATCGGAATCGTTCCTAGTAATCTCGAATGACCTAATTGCTTAATTTAATAAATTGAGATTCGCAAATTCATTCTAGACTCATTATTGTCCAATTGACTTGACATCATTTTAATATTGATTGAAGTACATGCATAGCTATTTATTCTTTTGGATTTTATTATTCTTGTTAGTCGATTCTCTTAGATTATAGTTTCTCAACCTTATTTTGCTCACCGCCCACTTTGAGACTATGTTTTTTTCTAGAGTATTTTCGTGTATTTTTTTGCCTTTTTAGACTATATTTTTAAATCTACCCACACCCCATCTACGCCATCTCAATGCCCCCTAATTTTCTCTGGGTCTTCTACTATTAGGCTTAGTTTTTGGCACAAGGGTACTAACTACCATGTATCGGACATAAAAAAATATTTATCTTAAAGATCCTTAGAAAAAGGAATTGTCAAAGATCCTTGATAAGTGTGAAAAGTTTCAACTTAATAGACAAAGGGACAGCAGTGTTAGAATAGTTTTCGTAGGCTTACACTTACTGGAGTAATCAAATTAAACCTAATCAAAACCACTTTATTCATGTTAAAAGGCATTTATTTTCTAAAAATTGATTCCTTTAGAATTCTTTTTGATGTCATTTCTAATATACTAGATATTACTTACAACCTTATGAATGCCAATAGTTTTTTTATGTTTTTACATTTACTACCACTACGGGAAAAGTTGATTTTATTGAGAATAAGTGGCAAGAAACTCATTGTGACTCTTTTAAATCATCATTTACAGCTTAATCAATTACATTTTATGTAAAGTGATGATACTTAACAATCAAATACTTAATGCCTTACACGAGTAAGTCAAAAAAAAATGTAAATTATTAAGTAAAAAACACAAGAGTTATTGCGTACAGTAGATGCATCAATCTACACACACCGTTTAATAAATAAAAGTATTACGCGAACATTTTATTAGTAATTTTAAAAAATATAATAACTTTAATTTTAAAACCATGACTTATTGTCTTAATTCAAATGATTAATAAGTGAATGATTGCTATATACTAGTGGGAGGCACTTTGCACCGAATGCCGGCTAGATTATGGGTACAACAAAAGCGCCTATTTCTGCTGTGAAGCAGCTATGTGGAAGCATTATTGTGTTTCGGTCTGAAGGGCGCCGTAGCCAATGAAATTACTGGGCAAATGAGACTTAACTTCTTATGTCTCAAGGTGACGAGCTCAGTTCAGTGCCACTTAGAATTTTTGGGTTTTTCAAAAATCCTGCATTGTTAAGGGCAGGGCGTATCAATTACCATCAGCTGAACGTCCTGATCGTCTCACCCCTTATAATCATAAAAATGAATGAATAGTAGAAGTGAATGATTGCTATATAAATTACTATGCAGCGATAATAATACATTAGTAAGCTGTGAGATGATGAAATACTAAAGTACCCTCAGAATGGCGTCCGGGCGGCGGGCGAGACCACCACTTGTCCTTATTCTCTCGCAAATATGACTTACTTAATCCTCTTAAACACTCATTTTATGTACTGCTTATGTGCTTAGTCATGACCTCACACATATACAGAACAACTGCTCGTAAATTTCTTGTGTGAACTACGACGTTGTCCGCGTACATATTTTTCACCTTGGTTTACATTATTGGACTTTTAGTAAAGATCCCAATTTTTTGTGAAAATTTAATTATAGCCTATGTCACCTGGGGATAGTGTAGCTACCGAGACGTGAGCAAATTTTTCAAATCGGTTCAATAGTTTAAATTGCATGCATTGTAATAAAATTTTAATTTTAAAGCAATTTAAATTTAGCTTTGATTTTAATATTATCTAATAGTTTACGTGAGCAATTCTGTGGAAACGTCATACAAAAACTTTGAAAGGTAAAAATAAATTATTTGACAAAAATGGGCATATAATAATAATATTGACACACTTTTACACAAATTATCTTGTCCCAAACTAGGCAAAGCCTGTACTATGTGTACAAGACAACGACATATTTAATATAATATGCTTACTTAAACCTACAAAAATACATATAAACATGCATGACTCGGAAACAAACATCCATACTCATCATATAAATGTTTGCACCCACCGGGATTCGAAACCTGGACTATAGGGGTCGTCATATAGATAAACTGTATGTCAAAGGCCACAAAGGTCATGTTGCGGTCACACAAGTTTGTCTGGATACTTTTTGATACAATACCGTAATTTTCCTTTGTTATGGATGACTAATCTTTGTGAGGTAGTTAAATTTTAGTACTTACATTGTCCGTTGACGCACAAAGCGCTGAGATAAACTTTGACGATATGATTGACAACAGCTACTAAAACTTTTATGACACCGATTTACATATTGCTCGGGCGTGTTAAGAGTAAGTTGTTGGTCAGAAAATTTCTTACTTGACACAATGCTTCAATATTTTCTCTAAAGTGGACGTGATAAGAAAAGGTCGACGACCGCAAGAGTATTGTTTTTTTTTTTAATTTATAGATTACTTATTTTTAGCTTCATGATTGCAGTTGGTATATTTTTTTGAATAATATTTTAAATTCCACACGTTAAGTTACGAAATTTAAAGCATTTGAAGTGCACATCTACACACAGTGCTTCTCTTTTATTTATTTATTTATTAAAGTGAAACTTTTATTACAACGTCTCAGACTTTTTCGTCTGTGTGTTGCATGTCCCGTGACGGCCGGGAGGCGCCTATAGTTCGCAGAAGCTGACCGTGTAGTGTATAGACTATTACACATTTGTACCAGTGCTCCACGTTATTTTGTTTGTTTTTTAATATGTGTATATAATCTAAATAATTGTTAAGTATTATGTATGTCGTACTCTCCGTGATTAATTAATATTGATTGAAAAGTATTGCGAATCAGTCACCCCATGTAAACTGTATATCTATATATACATGAAAAAGAATTGAAAGTATTCAAATTTCATCATTTTTAATCCTTTTCAATCAATATTTTTAACCAGGGCTAAGACACAGTGTTCAATAAAATATTAGTTGGAGACTTAGTCTACTTTTATTATCATTACCATTCCAATTTTCCAAGAATAAAATTAAGATTGATAAAGCGATTTTTATACCCTTAATGGAATATTATTTCAAAAATGTTTAGTTAAATGTCTATAATGTGAAAAAATGTTTCAATTTAACCGTGGTTTCATAAAACCACAAAATCTCTTATTTTATTAAATCCTCCAGTAATAATTACATTAATTCAAGCTACAATAAAATATTTAATCTCAAGTTAATTCTAAATGCATTATCTGTTAAGGCAGATACAGCATGCAATTATTATTAAGCTTACAAATATAATATACCGTATAAGGTATAACCAATTATATTGTGTAAGTATATATTATACTAGCTGACCCAGCAAACGTTGTATTGCCGATATTAAAATCGCGATACAAAAGTAACTGTTGATCGTAGATGGGTGAAAATTTGAAGTTGCATGTATTTTTTTTATGCTGACTCATAATCAAATAAATTTAAAAAAATTAAAACAAAAATTCGTGTGGACCACCCTTAACATTTAGGGGGATGAAAAATACATGTTGTCCGATTCTCAAACCAACCCAATATGCACTCAAAATTTCATGAGAATCGGTCAAGCCGTTTCGGAGGAGTTCAATGTTTAACACCATGACACGAGAATTTTATATATTAGAATATAATATTGTGTTCTCAACAAACAGCTACATAATAATAAAAATAAACTATATCTAGCTAAAAGACATCTCCAAAGAAGATTAAAATACTACGAAATAAAAGGTGAGACTAAGTAAAAATTTACTTTAGTGGTAATTACAATGAGGCAATTGGCTACGAAGTATAATCCGACTTAGTTTGAAAGCAAACAGTTGCTTAGAACGCAGTGGTTTTCGGCTATCTCCGTTTTATACAAGATTATAGCCGTCATCTGTCAATCCATCAATGACTGCACGTTTCATATATTCGAGTGAATCGCTTTATTCTTAGAGAGTTTCGTTATGCTGGACATCTCTCTCAAGACTATGAAAAGTATTATGCATTTAATACCTGTATAATATAATAATTTGTACCTGTTGCCATTAATTAATTTTTCTGTGTTTCTGGTAATCTAAAGTCCTGGTTGATTTTAAATACTGTCAAAAATAAAATTAGTTAATATATTTGTAAGCTGTCCGTACAAAACAAATTTTAAAAAACATAAATTAGCAATAAAAAGCGAGAAAAAAAATGTCACGAGGGGCTGCTGAAAACCAGTGTTGTGTTGGTGTCTTCTGCACTGACTAACAATATACTGAGTCAGCTCCTTTTAGCAGGGAATCACGCACTGCACAGTTATTTAATTTTTTTGTTTATATTACAATAATTTTTGTTACATTTAATTTAATTTATAACTTTAATATATATACTGTAAATTGAAGGTGTGTGTTTTTATTGTCAATAAAGTGTTTCTATTATATTCTATTCAATTGGTTTTATTTATAAGTGTTTATGGTTTTATAATCAATTTTATAAAAGTAAATTACTTCTAAGAAAACTAGAATATATATGCTTTGTGTATACTAATATTATATTTAGGAAAGATTTGTGTGTTTGCATTGATAAAGCTCCGAAACTATTGAACCGATTTGAAAAATTCGCTCACTTCTCGGTAGCTACACTATCCCCAGGTGACATAGGCTATAATTAAATTTTCACAAAAAATTGGGATCTTTACTAAAAGTCCAATAATGTAAACCAAGGTGAAAAAAATGTACGCGGAGAACGTCGTAGTTCACACAAGAAATTTACGAGCAGTTGTTCTGTATATGTGTGAGGTCATGACTAAGCACATAAGTACATAAAATGAGTGTTTAAGAGGATTTAGTAAGTCATATTTGCGAGAGAATGAGGACAAGTGGTGGTCTCGCCCGCCGCCCGGACGCCATTCTGAGGGTACTTCAGTATTTCATCATCTCACAGCTTACTAATGTATTATTATCGCTGCATAGTAATTTATATAGCAATCATTCACTTCTACTATTTATTGAGTTTTTTTATGATTATAAGGGGCGAGACAATCAGGACGTTCAGCTGATGGTAATTGATACGCCCTGCCCATAACAATGCAGGATTTTTGAAAAACCCAAAAATTCAGAGCGGCGCTGAACTGAGCTCGCCACCTTGAGACATAAGAAGTTAAGTCTCATTTGCCCAGTAATTTCATTAGCTACGGCGCCCTTCTGACCCAAACACAGTAATGCTTACACATATCTGCTTCACGGCAGAAATAGGCGCCGTTGTTGTACCCATAATCTAGCCGGCATTCGGTGCAAAGTGCCTCCCACTGGTATATACAAAAAATATAACAAGATTACAATTCCCAACTAACATAAAAATTACAGTATTTATAATAGGTATAAAAGGCATTTCATCATCAGCTGGAAGAAGTCCACTGCTGGACAAAAGCCTCCCCCAAAGATTGCCACGACAATCGGTCCTGCAAAAGGCATTTATTTTCTAAAAATTTATTCCTTTAGAATTCTTTTTAATGTCATAATAAAAAAAAGAGATAAATAGATAAATGTAAATTATTTATATAAATAACTTGTAGCCGTCGGCCTTCCACGTTAGGTTGAAGCACTTTGTTGCTTGCAACACCTGGGTTACCCAACCTCTTCTCCAGAATCTTTGCGACCTTTTTTCTACTTTTGAAATCCATTATATTTCTTTTTGTCCTCCTCCTGTCTTTCCGATATAATCCAGTGTCATTTAAGTGCCCTCACTCACTCTTTTCACAATATTTTTTTTAATGGAATATGAGGACCAACGAGCGTACGGGTCACCTGTTGTTAAGTGGTCACAGCCATCCACCATCTCTTGCAACACCAGAGGAATCACAGGAGCGTTGCCGGCCTTTAAGGAAGGTGTACGCGCTTTTTTTTACTTCAAAAAGTTCAACTTCAGCAATTTTTGTATATTTGACGATTGGTTACTTATTTTTTGTGATAATTTAATTCCTAACATTACAAAAAGCTAGCTTATTTTTATATTTTTTAATAGATAATTAAGTACGGCCACCATAAAAATACGTGAAATACGAGTATCATAAGAATTAATGGGATTAATATATTTTACAAATTATCTTCGTTTTGCTATTTCCAAATTCAAATATTTTAAAATCAAATGATTTTATTCAAATAGGATATAAAATCCAAAATGTTTATTTTCATTATCAAGTATAATATAAATCAATACTCATGATTGGAGCCTCCTTTTAAGAACTATAGCGCCTATGTTAGAAGACGCTCTTCTACACGGACTAGTAAAAAAAAGACTCCGCGCTGTGATTTTAGCAAGTGAAGCATCTTTATGCTAGAGTGTGTGCGGTTCAGGGGGATACCAGTTACACAATTTCTCTATTAAATAATCATATATCCACAAATACTTTTATGGTATCGTTTTTACACTTTTTCACAACCCACGACGGCATTTTTAAAATATTCCATTGCGACGCAAACTGATCTGCTACAGACGATGGCAAATCTCATAATTGCGGCCGATCGGCTTGTATTAGTGTAAGTGTGTGCGTGGGGCTATGTATTTACACGTTTACCGGCTTGTTTTGGTGCCTCACTGTTATGTAAGGTATGCGGAGTCCTTATTTTTTACGCGTCCGTGCTCTTCCATAGCTTATTGATACTTATTACATAATTAACAGACAATCAAACATATTCTTATTACTAAAATATATATCTAAGCAGTATGTATACTAATAAATAAGATGTATGTATGCGTTGGGTGTGTTGTGAGTGATAAGTAAGGTGTGAGATAAATAATCAAGTGTGTGTGTCAGTTTGTATTTGTGATCAAAAATAAATATATATAAAAATGAAATCACTTGTTTAATCTGATTCCTGCCGCCGAATTCCACCTTCGCACGACACGCCACAAGTTAGGATATCATCCCCACCATCTGGATGTGTGGCGGTCCTCTACAGTGCGGTTTTCAAGGAGTTTTCTTCCACGTGCTACAAAGCTGTGGAATGAGCATCCTTGTGCGGTGTTTCCGGGACGATACGACATGGGTACCTTCAAAAAAAGCGCGTACACCTTCCTTAAAGGCCGGCAACGCTCCTGTGATTCCTTTGGTGTTGCAAGAGATTGTGGGCGGCGGTGATCACTTAACAACAGGTGACCCGTTTGTCCTCCTATTCCATAAAAAAAAAACTTATTGAAATTCAAATGCTACCACCCATTCTTTCATTCCATCGTGTTTATTACATGTCTTTATTTTAAGAAAAGGTTTTTATTATGCTTTTAATTTTAGTGGAACTATAACTTTAGTTTCTAATGTACTGTAATAGTACGTATAGATAATATAATAATGTTTATTATGTTTGTCTGTAGATTTACACGGATTGGGCGAACCATTATCTGGAGCGGGCGAGGTCCCGACGCCGAGCCGGGACTTCCGGGGGTGGCTTGGCCCGGGACTGTGCGGATGGCCTGCTTCTTGCCGACGTCCTGGAAGGAGTCACTGGACAAAAAGTGCCGCGAGCTCATCGGAAGCCGCGGAATCCTCAGCAAATGGTAACTACCTTATCTTACTATCTCTTTTTATGATACTCTAGTGAGTTTGTTTGACTCAGCCGTTTTTCTCAGCTCAGACTCAGCTTTTCGTATGATTATCTCATAAGCAAGGTGTGTACTGTGTACAACTCTAGCAGCCGTTCCCAATATTCAGTCTATCTCTTACTTGAGATAAAAATCGTAACTATCGTTGACTTTTCTGTCCCAATAAACTTATCGACGGTAACTCACCTAATCCATACACGCTGTCTGTCAAGGGGATGACGTATAGCTTACCAGCGATAGAAGTTTGTATGCAAGTCACGCGTCCCAATATAAGACGGTTAGAATTATCGGGTATATTCGGACAGCTTCAGATTATTGAAAGCTAATTACTGACAGTAGTTGGTAGTAATTTATCTCTATCTGTCGATAGTATATTCGGAACGGCCATAAGCCTGTCATCGATGACGTCACATAGACGCTTCGGTACGGTGTGCAAAACAAGCATTAAAAGTATATTATTATTAATAAATAAATAACGATTTATTTTTTCTTTTTTTCTGATTGAAGTAATGGCATTGTGTTGTGATACTGGTTATTATTATTATAATGAAAATCAATGAAAGAATGTGGGTTAATTTTTTTTTTAATTTATTTAATTATTAAAGTATTCACAGTTGGTACTTAAATTTTACATCTCGCGAAACTGTTGCAACAGTTTGTTGGCGAGTTTACGCTCTTAGACTATATTATAATATCGTGCATCTATAATAAATTAAACTATACCTAATTTGTAAGTTATCTACACTATAACTTATACACACATCATACATTACTTAGTTATTAATTCATAATATTCCTAAAAAACATAGTAAAATCTTACCTGTATACATATAACAACTAAACTAAACTATACTATATACTACTAATATAAATATAATATATAAATACTAATTACTCGGCAAATGAGACTTAACATCTTATGTCTCAAGGTGACGAGCGCCATTGTAGTGCCGCTCAGAATTTTTGAGTTTTTCAAGAATCCTGAGCGGCACTGCATTGTAATAGGCAGGGCGTATCAATTACCATCAGCTGAACGTCCTGCTCGTCTCGTCCCTTATTATAATTAAAAAAAAATATTAAGGCTTACGTGGAGACGTTAAGGAAGTGCTCTTTTAATTTTTTCTTAAGTACTCCTTTACAGTCTTCTTTATCCTCTCTTAACCATTCGATACTGTTATAAAGTTTAGGTACAACATATTCCCTTAACCTTTCCCCGTAATAATTACATATTTTGGGTATTCTATATTTATTTCTAATATTGTGTCTTAAATTGTCATTGTCATAATACAAAAAGTATGTATTATTCTGATAGAACTGATAAAGCGACACATAACAAAACAGAAACAACAGAACTTTTAAAAGCAAAAGTCAAAATGTAACAAAAAAAAACTTTGAAAACAAGTTCAAGAACGAAAGATAAGAAACTCCCAGCCCATCTTTTATATTTATGCTTAGCCTAATTATAAATTACTAAATTATTTAAGTTGTCATGCGCAGAACGAGTCAAAAATCATGATTTATTTATCTTCTATGTAATCTGCAATGCTATAGTTGCCATCATTGTCACACAAGCTATAATATATTTCACTAACTGACCCAGCAAACGTTGTATTGCCGCTATTAAAATCGCGATACAAAAGTAACTGTTGATCATAGATGGTTGAAAATTTTAAGTTGTATGTATATTTTAATGCTGACTCATAATCAAACAAATTAAAAAAAAAAGTCAAATAAATAAATAAAAATTGGCGTGGACCACCCTTAACATTTAGGGGGATGAAAAACAGATGTTGTCTGATTCTCAGACCTACCCAATATGCACTCAAAATTTCATGAGAATCGGTCAAGCCGTTTCGAACGAGTTTAACTACAATCACCGCGACATTAGAATTTTATATATTAGATTTTATGCTGGGGTATATGAATACCAACCTATGAAAGAGCCCTTTAGCCTAGGTTGACGTCCTTCAATCCATAAACGTAGCAACTCTTTGGGAAGTCCAATTCTTCAACCACTTGAGATACGTCAGCTCACTGCAAAAGACAGTATATTCATGAGAAAAGTCAATCTTAGCTGTGAGCTATAGTTAATAGTGGCTATCACACTACATCACATTGGCTTCAACTGAACTGTACTAGAACCGCTTTACAAACCATAACATTAACTCTAGCACACTCTAAGGCTAGCAAGGTATCTCTTAAACTGTGGTATTGCGGATCTTCTTTTACGATTACTACTACTATCTAGTTTTACGGACTTTTTATTACATTATATCAGGTACACCAGTTTACCAGTGGGAGGCTCCTTTGCAGAGGATGCCGGCTAGATTGTGGGTACCACAACGGCGCCTATTTCTGCCGTGAAGCAGTAATGTGTAAGCATAACTGTGTTTTGGTCTGAAGGGCGCCGTAGCTAGTGAAATTACTGAGCAAATGAGGCTTAACATCTTATGTCTCAAGGTGACGAGCGCAGTTGTAGTGCCGCTCAGAATTTTCGGGGTTTTTCAATAATCCTGAGCGGCACTGCATTGTAATGGGCAGGGCGTACAATCAGCTGAACGTCCTGCTCGTCTCGTCCCGTATTTTCATTTAAAAAAAAACTTATTAATCTGCACGTACAGTTTATTATTTCTTCTTGAATTGAATGAATTCAAATCACAAATTTTCTTGAATTCAGTAATGTTCGTCATATACGAATATATATCTATATATATATAAAAATGAATTGCTGTTCGTTAGTCTCGCTAAAACTCGAGATCGGCTGGACCGATTTGGCAAATTAGGGTCTTGAATTATTTGTCGAAGTCCAGAGAAGGTTTAAAAGTTGAATAATTAGGAAAATGCTGCTAAATTAAATAAAAACAACAAATTCCTTTGATGTGTCCATACATAATTTCTATGAGAGAATTTATTGACGCACGGTTTGACTGTTCTGCTGTGATACAATTTCATTACGACAGCAGGGTGCATATTTTACGAAGTAATTTTTGATGTTATGATATATTATTGACAAAATCATATAAAAACATTATTTTATTTATTATATACAGAACAACGTCTGTCGGGTCACCTAGTATATTTATAAAATACAACATAATTAATCTTTCCCGTGTCAACACAAAACGCTTTCTAATATCCGGTGATATTGTTTATTATTGTACCGTGATCGAAAAATGAAAGCGAAGCAGGAATATTTTGTGTGCTCGAAATAGCTATCGACTCACAAATCACTCAGGTGCCCATACTGACTGCCTTATGAGAACCAACGTCACTTGAAGTACATTTGATACGACAAAATAGCTCCACGCCAATTAAGTTCTTACATCATTACTTTAAGACGTAGTTTTATGTGAATCTGTTATGATTTATAATGTTGTGGCTTACGAACGTATGGGGATACGTTTATAGGATAGCCCACAAACCCAAATCGTATGGCGTAAAATGCTTCCGGCGGCGTGCGTTAGTGAGAAAGTGCTGATAAGATTTATTGGTACTCACTAGAGGTTAATGATAATACTCAATAACTATTTGTAATGTTCTTTAGTAAGTATTAAGTAAAGTTATTGTAACTGGGAATTCCTTACAATTTAGAAAGTTTATAGTCGTTGGCATCGGGAAATATCAATACCGTACACTTAAGAGTGAAAGGTGTATTTGAGGATCTAACTTACTAACGGCCGTTCCCAAGATTCAGTATATCTCTTACTTGAGATAAAAATCGTAACTATCAATGACTTTTCTGTCCCAATAAACTTATTGATGGTAACTCACCTTATCCGTACACGTTGTCTGTCGATGGGACAACGTATAGCTTACCAGCGATAGAAGATTCTAAGGAAATTGCAATTCACGCGTCCCAATATAAGGCGATAAGAATGACTTATCGCGTATATTGGGACAGCTTCAGATTATTGACAGCTAATTACTGACACTAGTAATTTATCTCTATCTGTTGATGGTATATTAGGAACTGCAGTAACTGTGTTCGGCTGGCTTATGTTTTAAATTAAAACAGGTTAAAAGCGAAGGATTCCGTACCATCGTACGAGATAAAATGTGCTTTTAAATAAGTTTTTTGCAAAGCGGTTTTTTTTTTGTTGTTACAGCGGCAATAGCGCTAATGTTTCTGATCCAACTGTCTAAGATCCTGTATAAGATTCGAAAATGAGTCCAAAAAAAATCAAATTGTGTATTACTTATTTTGACTATTAACAAAAATATATATATTGCTAAAGTTCTTTTTAACCGTCGGTATGTATTTTTTATGTTTGTTACCTCAGAACTTTCAACTGGGTGCTGCCTGAAAGCTGGTGCTTTCCATGTCTAGATTGGTCTAGATCTGACAATGGCATACATGAGAAAACCATAAGTCTCAAATTCGCTACAAGTATGTGCGCGACAAATTTACGAATAACTCAATATCACGCAAACCGATTTCGATCATTATTTTTTTATTGAAAAGGAAATACTTCAAAGGTGTATAAGGTAAAAGATTGTATAAAAATTAACAATTATTTTTATACTTTTTAGTGCATATTATATCTTATGTTTTGGTATTTGTATTTGAAGTAAATAATATTACCTTATTTATTAATAATATTAACCTCTTTAACAGGTTTTCATTATGTTGTGTATGGGAAATCTTACATAATAATTGTAGGAAAGAAAAATACAATTAATAATGCCCTATTGTTATTAAACACATTCCTGTAATGCTAAGGTAAACATTTTGTTTTACGACGTGCAGAATTTTGTTATGAGAAGCTAATCTTATATTTACAATTTGTAGTAGCCACAATAGAGTGGCTAGTTTTATGATTGTGGCAAGTGCCTTTGACCCGAGCCTTATTACAAAACCCACGTATCGTTCAACACTTGCTCAAACATTACTTCTCGACTTCCGATTGAGCTTGAACAAACAAACTTTACTTCGATCTTTACACTCATAAATTACTTCTAAGATTTTATAAACCAAACACTTCTATTGATTACACGTACACTTTAAATCTAGACCTAACTGTTGCTTAGACGGTTGGTTCAAACCTTTACACGTGACACTCTTCTCTCTTTTTGGTCGTATTCATTTCTGAAGGTCATGTCTGTCCTTCAAAGTTTTTGTAAGTTGGTCACTAAAGCCTTCTACTCCTTTCGGTCCTCGGCCTTCCTTATTGCAGTCGTAAGGGGTAAGCAAGTGAGTGTCTTGATCTGGTCCGACTAGCGGCTGGGTGATCGTCCGCGTGGTATTTTGCCCTCCACATTACCTATCTATCAGTATGCCTAAATTATTGGAAAGGCGCCGCATTAAAGATCGCAAAAAGCATTAATAGATCGAAATTTGTTAGTAATAGAACTGAAGATACGAATGTACAGTATTCATTCGGCCACAGTAAGTCCTGCACACTATTTTTTGCCGCAAAATATGTCTCGCACTTATCCTTAAAGGATGTGGATACCTTACCCGTGTTGCTAATAAAACTGAATGTTGTAGCAGTAGAACTATAGATACCAATGTGCAGTGCAGTATTAATTCGGGCAGTACTTCCAGCACACTTATTTTTGCCACAAAATTTGTTCCGCACTTATGCTTGATATTGTAATTATAGGCATATGAGATATTCCATATTTATCCACCATATCAATGATGATCGGTCCTGTGCTGCCTTCATCCAACATATTCCGGCGATCTTGATCAGATCATCGGACTATCTTGGGGGGCCTAACAACACTGCGTCTTCCGGTGCGTGGTCGCCATTCGAGGACTTTTCTGCCCAAACGGCCATCTGTCCATCGAACTATGTTCCCTGCTATGTCGGTGATTTTGGTTTTCCTACAGATCTCCTCATTTCTGATTCAATCTCGCAGGGAAACTCGGAGCATAACCCTCTCCATTGTCCGTGAGCGACCATGAATTTTCTCATCAGGCCCATCGTTAGCGACTACGTCTGCGTATTGTAAGTCATAACTGGCAATACACACTGGTTGAAAACCTTGTCTTCAGACACTGTGTTATTTGGGACGAGAAGATTTTACCGACTTTCCCGAACGCTGCACATCTCAGTTGGATTCCATAAGTGACCTCTTTCGCAAAATTGGACTGAATTCTAAATGGATTGTTTGTCCAAGGTACACATACTCGTTAACAATTTTGAGAGAACAGTTCCCAACTGTTACGGGACGGGCGAGTGTTTACATTCAATAAGTCATGGTACTGGTAACATTCCCAGACTTAGGTACATACTACCAGATATTTCTCACCACCAGACCCAACATTAGACCTTGAGTCTCCTGTTAAATCCCCAACATTGCCATGTGTGTCGTACAGAACAGTCTGACGACAATGCAACCTTCGAGTTTGAGTGAGTTTCACATCTCCATCGTGTGAATTAATCGGTTACTCTGTAGGTCATTGCATCATGTGTATTTACATAATATGTGATAAGTATTAATACAATATTGGTATGTTGTTACTTTATGGGTACTAGATTATTCTATCATAAGGTTATCTGCTGGTTCCGTTCATTGTTATTAAATCTCGTTTATTTGCTTCAAATTTAAAGTAGTATTTATGCTCCAAATAATAAAGATTGATTGAAGCAGGTAACCGCGAGACATGGAAGTGCTCGCCTTTTATCCGTCTACTAAGTCTAATAGTCTCAGTAAGCAATATGGCGTTGTCAGTATCGCGTGAGCTCTGGAAGTGAAACATTATCACAAAAATGGGCAAATGCACTGTTTTTGTTGTAAAAATAATAGCGGACAGTAAAAAAATTTCTTTTTCTTATGTTAGAACATCTAAATGCTATAAATATAATTTAAATACTATTTGGTATTTAAACAAAATATAATACGTCATTTTAAAAAGTACTCATTGTACATGTAAGGTTAAAAAAATGATCCAAAAATAATTTGGTTGGATTATTTGTATTAAAATGCTATGAGTTTTTTAGTGTTCATTCCGCTAAGACTTTTCTTTGACCTATACGACACGAGTTTCACCTCTACACGAGGCATCCTCAGGAGATGATGACTCGCTAAATTCTGGCAGGAGAGTCCGAGACAAATCATTTGGATAACAATGGATTTCCGCAAGATAACAAAGAACTTTTTAAATATTTTATGATGTATATATAGTTTTCCATTTATATTTTACATGCTTTTTATTTGCTTCAACTGTATGTATGTATGTTTGTTTGTACCGACTCATTTGGGCGCGATTTTGTCCCACTTTTAACGGCCAGATTACGTTCGAACTTCGTAGATTTATCGAGGACCGATGACAATACATTAATTTGACAATATTATACTATTTATACGGTTTTCTATAACAAGCGTGTTTTTAAAGTTTTTTTAACTACTATTTTTTTATAAGTATAGGTAAGTACCTAATAATATGCACTGAACCCTCGGTAGGCGAGTTCGACTAACGGCCGTTTTCAATAACCTATCTGTCCTTAGTTTAACTTACTAGACGTAGACAAATCTATTCTTTTACACTTACTTACATTTCAATATCCTATCAACATAAAGCATTGGACTATAACTATATTGGACATAACTATGGATAGATAAGATCTTGTCACTAAACGGGGACAGCAATGTATCCGTAAGTTAAACTAAGGGTAGATAGGTTATTGAAAACGGCCGTTAGACTTGATGGGTTTCTTTATCCAATTTTAATAACATTACAAACCTATAAAACACCCTTTGATTAGTATTTTGTTAGCTATAATTAATGTTTACAATAACCCAGGAAATCTATTAAATTTTCAATCGCTCATATATAATTAATTGGTAGATTAACATTCCCAGTTATACAAGACGATGTTACAATGCGGCAACAAAAAAGTTAAGCATTTAAAACAGTTTTTTGCGAGGAGTCCGTTATACGTCATTAAACTGACAAACCAAGTTATTGTTTGCCTGTCTAACTTACTGTAGTGATTTATTATTATATACTTACTAAGACATGTTAATTGTTGACAAAAACTCTCTTTTGTAAATTTTGAGTATATTTCATTTATTAGACATATAGACTCGTAGTCGTCGTGTGTTTCGGTCTGATAGGCGCCGTATCTAGTGAAATTACTAGGCAAATGAGGCTTAACAGTTATCTTATGTATGAAGGTGACGAGCGCAGTTGTAGTGCTGCTTAGAATTTTTGGGTTTTTCAAGAATCTTGAGCGGCACTGCATTGTAATCGGCAGGGCGTATGTACCAATTACCATCAGCTGAAAGTCCTCGTCTCGCCCTTATTGTCATGAATAACGGCGTTGAGCACTTTTCTTGGAATGGGTATGTTAAACTCGCGTCAAGACATGTGGGCTGATCGAAAATTCGTAAGACTGTCGTTGAAATTATGGATGAAAGATTTATACATCTAATTTTAGTTCGGCTATTTCAATTTTATGTTAATATGGTCATTGGAGCAGTGGTTGAATCATTGTGATTGCGAAGCCGAAACACCGCGAGGAGGAGGGAGCAAATCTTAGCCGTGATATTTTTTTAAAGTTTATGATGGATGTAAGTTGATTTTTCTAAGAGTAAAACTTTTGAATGTAAAATATATGTTATAGTTCTGTGTGTTAAACTTTTATGTAATATAAATTGTCACTTTTATGTACGATAGCGCAATAAATTAATGTTGTATATAACCATATAAATGCTAGTACTTTTATACTGATAAATAAAGCAATTCGTGCGAAATTATTGCCTAAACATTCCAAAATATTAAAAAATGCACAATGTTAATGTTCAAGTTTTCACTTCTTCACCCGGAGTGCAACCCGTATTTTTTTTTTAATATTAATTTGTGAAAGGCGTTTGGATGTTGTATTTAAATATCAGTGGACGTAGTAAAGATTTAGCTTTATAAATTGGAAAACTGTTGGTATTGTTACAGCGTAACACGTAAACATCGGCTCACGTTGTCATTATCATCAGCCGGAAGACGTCCATTGCTGGACAAAGGCCCCAAACATTTACATGACGATGGGTCCTGCGCTGCCCTCATCCAACGTATTCCGGCGATCTTGACCAGATCGTCGGTCCATCTTGTGGGGGCCTACCAACACTGCGTCTTCTGGTACGTGGTCGCCATTCGAGGATTTCACTGCCCCAACGGCCATCCGTCCGTCGAACAATGTGCCCTGCCCAATGCCAATTCTGTTTCGCAATCATTTGGGCTATGTCGGTAACTTTGCTTCTCCTACGGATCTCCTCACTTCTGATTTGATCTCGCAGGGACACTCCGAGTATAGCCCTTTCCATTGCCCTCTGAGCTTTCTCATCAGGCCCATAGTTAGCGACCACGTCTGCGTACCGTAACTCATCACTGGCAACATAAACTGCTTGAAAACCTTCGCCTTCAGACACTGGTATTTGGGACGAGAAGATTTTACGGAGCTCCCCTAACGTTGCCCATCAGAGTTGGATTCGACGAGTTCACGTTGTCAATATAAGAAAATTAAATCTTCAATTAGAATTAGAAGTAGAAAATTCGTATCGTATCACCTTTAAATATGTTTATATTTATGTCGTGATGGTCAAATCTATAAAGATTCTAGCGTCAAAGTAATAAAAAAGAATATATTACGTACTAATTTTGAAGTACGTACAGTTGACTTTATTCACAATTATTTTAATTGCTGTTAAGATTTTTCTATTTTACTTTTTAATCGTCATTAACATACTTTATTCATTATACATCAATTAAGTTAAAAAACAACTTTCATATACATAAATTGCTGCTGTCAAGACAGGTACTTACAATTAGCTATTTGGAATACCCTCCATCATAAAATATAATAAATTCCACGTTTGAAATAAAAAAACAATTTCATTATTATGAATGAACAAAAGTAAAAAGCATTTTCTTCGCTGTCGAAAGCCTTCTAAAGATATCTTACCGCAAGTTAAAATGAGAGTTGACAATAACACAGCTTTCTATTGAGGCTAAGTATATTCCGCGTTTCTTGTGTAAAGAAAAGCTCATTATTGTTATAATCGATTGTCGATGACCTTTACAAACCGGATGTGGTGTATTATATCTCCATATCAGTTAAATCTGTGCAGATATATTGTTATCTTGGAGTTAATCTTTAATGAACAGTTATTCCAGAGATCAGTTAAGTGTACAATCAATATGAACGTTCTTACACCAATGATTTGCTTAAATGAATAAAAAGTCACCTATAAGTTATGTGACTTTGTATTAATTAATGAATATTTAAATAAGTGTTAAGATTTTTCATTCTTTTAATTTAGCCTGGATAGACGTTGACGTAGATGACATTCCTGTATAGAACGTCATTGGATGTATCAATTACTATTTACAGCATCTCGACATTCTCAATAGTTTAGATAACGAACGATAATGGAAAGAATTGTAGCTCTCAGGACTTTTTGTATGTTTCTCTCCAAACTAGCCCGTCCCGAAGTCAATCTCTTTCGACCATTCCATTCACACATCCCTTGTGCTGGACAAAGGCCTCCCCCAAAGATTTCCACGACGATCGGCCCTGCGCTGCCCTCGTCCAACGTATTCCGGCGATCTTGACCAGATCGTTGGTCCATACTGTGGGGGCCTCCCAACACTGCGTCTTCCGGTACGTGGTCGCCTTTCGAAGACTTTACTGCCCCAACGGCCATCTGTCCATCGAATAATGTGGCCTGCCCACTGCTACTTCAGTTTCGCAATTATTTGGGCTACGTCAGTGAATTTGGGTCTCCTACGGATCTCTTCATATATTTGGATATACACTTATTACTAAATAACAACACTTCTAAGTCCTCTTAGGTAATTATAGATCTATTTAATATGACCTATTTGATAAACTGTCACGTATTGCATTGATAATCGAGGAGAGATTTATCCACCCACACATCCCTCCACATATCTTAAGATATGATATAAATCCACTGTCCCGATTTAAAAAAAAAATTTTTGTTAAAATCATTTGTATAGTTATCTATATTGACAAATTCATACAAAAACAGTAAGTATTTAATTTATTATGTACAGAACAACGTCTGTCGGGTCAGCTAGTAATATCATATGATAGCTCTTGTTTACGGTCAATTGATAAACGAATATACGGAAAATTAAACAGCTCCCTCTCTTAAGTGCTATCGTTGTTAAGTGTTAATTAGACGATTACATCGTGTGATGCATTTTTCAATGCTCGCAACTTGGCAAGTCGCAGGCTTGAGGCTTCAGTTTAGACCTCATTCGCGTGTTTGACTTGCCGTCCGACGGCTGTGTTGGTGACTTGTAATTGTCTCGCGCCAGTTCCGAATAATTTAAATATTGTGGTCGTGAAATAGTGATGTTATAATTCAATTAGTGTTTTATTGAATTCATTCACGGATTTGATACGTGATAACAGGTTTGTTTTATTCAATAGAATTCAATTTAAATGTTAATGTTTTATAATATCGATTTCAGTTGTTTATTTTGCAGGTATACCTACATATTTTTAAATGTTATGTTATATAATTATAGAAAAGTTAATATCTACGTAAAAACTTAAAATTTGATTCATGTTTGTTTTCATTTCATTTTAAAGTTTATTAGAAGTTAATTTACTAAAATACAATGCCATAATTACATATGTACATAAAATTATCAGCATTCACAATAATAATTAACCGTGCATGATTTCCAAGAAGCGAGTTGTTTTGTAACCACTCTTAAAAATTCGTTTTTATAAATAAATTCGAAATGAAACATTGGCCGGCGCGCTTCGAACAGATGTTTTGTGTTGGTATTTGTTTTGACTATAAGCTTTATTTAATATTATACAAGAACCTAGATATACATCGTACGGTAGTGCTACTTTATTGATAGCAGCCCTTTGATGTATTACTTGCACAGATTATTAAATTTTTACGAATATGGGGGCGTCCATTAACTACTTGAGGTGTTCTAGCGGGGGAGGGGATCTAGCTAAATCTTGCCAAATCTCACTTAGGGGGGAAAATATCATGTACTTAGTTATTTTTCTAGCAGAAAATGGTGTAAAATTAACACCAGTGTCCATGGACTGAATAAGAATACATCTTTTCTTAATTTTCGTTTAATATTCATAATTTAATTTTATGATTGTGATTTTAAACACGGTAATATTCGCTAATATTTGCTAGTCTTTACTAATATTATAAAGCTGCAGTGTTTGTTTGAACGCGCTAATCTCTGGTACTACTGGTCCGATTTGAATGATTCTTTCAGTGTTGGGTAGTCCATTTATCGAGGAAGGCTATGTTATTTAATTTTAAGGCTATGTTTTTTTTTTCTTCAAAATTAGGGATCCGTAATAAAATTGCTATTTTGTAACACAAGGTGTAAAATCGAAAACCTATTTTTGCGTGCGCTGCAAAAACTATTGACAATAGAACAAAATGATGTACAGGCTATAATATAGGCAATATTTTATTACTTATAAAACTATCGCGTGAATTATACTTTATATGGCAAAACAACGTTTGCCGGGTCAGCTAGTCTTCAATAAAAGTAATAGAAAAATTTATGTTTCTGTTTCTTTTTTTTCTTAATAATCCGACACGTTGACAGCCCAAACATGAAGAATATCGCGTAATATTAGGGGAGGGATAGAGTTGAGGAAATTCTTACGATATCTCACCAAGGGGGATGGGGGTCGAAAAATTCTCAAAAATGCCTCACGTAATTTATGAAGCCCTAAGGTAATCTTTACTTTTATACACTTTCATGAGCTTTAGGATGTAAAGTGCTCACTAGGATCAAATATTTATATAAATAAAATAATAAATATTATCACCACATCTACGAAATCGGATGAAATTGCAACAATGTATTATTCGTTTTGTTGCTGTATTGAAATTAATTGAAGAAAGTAAGTTATAGTTAAAAAAAATAAAAGCGAAGTAACTGTTCTTATCTATACTAATATTATAAAGCTGCAGTGTTTGTTTGTTTGTTTGAACGCGCTAATCTCTGGTACTACTGGTCCGATTTGAATGATTCTTTCAGTGTTGGGTAGTCCATTTATCGAGGAAGGCTATAGGCTATGTTTTTTTTTTCAAAATTAGGGATCCGTAATAAAATTGCTATTTTGTAACACAAGGTGTAAAATCGAAAACCTATTTTTGCGTGCGCTGCAAAAACTATTGACAATAGAACAAAATGATGTACATAATATTGGCAATATTTTATTACGTATAAAACTATCGCGTGAATTATACTTTATATGGCAAAACAACGTTTGCCGGGTCAGCTAGTAATTTATATATATAAAAATCGTATACAGCGTGTTCTACTATTAATTAATTAATTGATTTACAAAATATGAACAAATAAAATACATTGTAAAAACCATAGAGGTTTCACCTCAATGCATTATGTGAGTCTACCTACGCCTTATGTTACAAATTTTATAAAATAAATATAATATAAACTTAACATTAAATTCTATACCTACATACTATAATATCTATAAAAAGTCACAATCTTCTACAAGTACATTACATACTAATACCTACAAGAAATATGTATAGCGTATATTAATAAGGGTTATTTTTTAAAGATTTTTAATCTGATGAATTATTAGCTATCCCTATATATAATGTTTTACATTATCTTCATCATCATTGTCCTGATGTCCACTGCTTGACAAAGGCCTCTCCAAAGATCTCCACGACGATTGGTCCTGCGCTCATCCAACTTATTCCGGCGATCTTGACCATATCGTCGGTACATATTGTGGACGGCCTGCCAACACTGCGTCTTCGAGTACATGGTCGCCATTCTAGGACTTCTGCCTCATCGGCCATCTCGTGGAAGTATATGCCCTGCCCACATATTCATATAACACTTTCAGTTACTCAAATAAGAATCTTTGTGGATTTTTTTGGAATATACATGTTATATTTTCGAATTTATAAACATAATTTAAATAATTATAGAATTTTAAAGCCTATCTCTTCAACGCGAAAATGCTGCCTATATAATTCTTGGTACACTTCATCGTAATGATAGTTTTTACTTATATAATCATACCAGGCCTGTCTCGCTCCCCGTATAGGTATCGAAGTCGTAAGTACGCGCGGTGGCCTCTACAGAGAGGCTATCCAGTAAGAACCCACGCGCGAGCTTTGGTCGTCACCTACTTCACCGGTCCGACCGATAATTTAGAAATGGAGAAACATAAAAAAAAGCAAAGCATATTAAAGGTCATTGCGATCCAAATTTTTTTAAGCTTCCTAAAGACGCTGAAACAATTTGATTTTAAGTGATTATTGTTATAATGAAATTACCATTCTTGATAGCTACCTATCTATTTCCGAAGTAGATTTGACTATGTCGTGGTCTTCCAACGCATACATTTCTATCTGCAGCTAATGTAGGTTAGTCAACGAAATAATATTGATATAAAATATCCATTACATATCTATTTAAATTAAAGAAAAAAACTAAGCTATTTTATAAGTTGACATTATACTAGGTAGGTACAGTTTTGTAAAAGAAGTCAACCCTAATGTCGTCAGAAGAGGTTAGAGTCACGCGATAGAAAGAGAGGCAACTATCTAGATATAGGTTAATAAAAATTTAGGTTAATAGATCTGAATTAAACCTTAATGTATTTACGTAAGAGTCCCTATTTCTTTAATTGATTTTACGGAGTGAGTCTTCTGTACTTGTACTATTACATATTCTTTGATGACACTAAGTATTGTAAATATAATATAAGCATTGTTGTTTTGTTAATTAATATAAGTATGGATATCTATATCTACATGATATATAGTCTCAGCTAGCATGTTAGCAGTAAAACGTTATCTTTAAATTACTGATACATCATCAGATTATATTCGGTTAAACATAAATTTACATTAGCAAGGCGTCTGAGCATTGGACATATATTAATGTACGTGCGCAAAATATGAGACATGCGAAGACGTCCATATTAAAGGAATTGTCTTATCTGTCAGACTATACAGCGTGTTTCTTTTAACGGGGACAGTATGGGGATATAAACTTATAAGGGCATTGTTAAACATCTAAAATGCAAATGAACTTTCATTTTTAAATATGATAATACCTATGTGTATTGTGTAAGTATTTAATTTGCAGGAATATGCTTTTAATATGAGAAAATATTTAATTAAATTTCCCTTACTTCTATTGCTTAGATGTTTTCTTCCCATACAGGGAATGATCCTCGATGGGACTTAGTCGATCCGCATTAAAAAATATCTTATCTTGCGATTGACCAAAATAATAACTTAGCCTAAAATGTTAATACAAAAAAGTGCTAATAGTTCCAATCATCTGAATTAGGATTTCTTCATACTGACCCAGAATAAAAACACGCAAGTTGAGGCAAATTTAAAACTTTTTGCCTTTATCTTACCTGTGTCATTACACAATTACATGACAGGGAGAAGTAATTTTAAGTTTGAAGTAAATTAACAATGCGCTTATTAATTAGACAGCAACTTGCTTATTAATTAACTGCAAAATTACTTCTTCCTGTCATGTATTTCTGTAGTGCCAAAGGTTTTTTTATTGAAAATAAGGGACGAGACGAGCAGGGTGTTCAGCTGATGGTAATTGATACGCCCTGTTCTTTACAATGCAGTGCCGCTCAGGATTCTTGAAAAACCTAAAAATTCTGAGCGGCACTACAATTGCGCTCGTCACCTTCAGACATAAGATGTCAAGTCTCATTTGTCCAGAAATTTCACTAGCTACGGCGCCCTTCAGACCGAAACACGGTAATATTTACACATTACTGCTTCACGGCAGAAATAGGCGCCGTCGTAGTACCCATAATCTAGCTGGCTTCTTGTCCAAAGAAGCCTCCCACAGGTAAGATAAAGACAAAAAGTTTTAAATTTGGAATAACTTTAGTTACAGTAGGAAGACAGCCCAATATTAGTATGAGTTGTATCTACGCTGTGGTATAAATGAGAACAATATTACGAGTACTGGCCCGGCCATTCTCACAACTGCCTCACTTTGTCGCCTTGAACTGTCGCCATGAAGGAACAACAGATTTTAATGCCAGAGAAGCTTAACTGTCCGTAGTGTGGTATGGTTTGGCTGATTATAAATATTACGTTATTGAAATTGAGCAACTTATTGTGTTTCTTGCGGTTTTGTTAAGACTTGCCATAATTGTGCGGTATTGTTAAAGCTTTTTTACGCCCTTTAGTAAATAAGCCGCAAATATTGACAAATTTACAAAAAATCTCTACTAATATTACAAATGTGAATGTAATCCCGGTAGGTGCAAGCATTTATATGATGAATATGGATGTTTGTTTCCGAGTCATGGATGTTTATAAGTATTTACGTATGTTTAAGTAAGTATATTGTATTAAATATATCGTTGTCTTGCAACCCATAACACAGGCTATATATGTTTCATTTGGGGCAAGATAATTTGTGTTAAAAATTTGTCAATATAAAAAAAAATTAAAAAAGTTTGTTTGTTACGCTTTTACGCCCGAGCTACCGAACCGATTTTGATGAAATTTGGTACAGCGATAGACTAAAGCTTGGAAAAGGGTATATTAATTCAGAAAAATCCATGGTTCCCACGGGATTTGTGAAAAAACTGAAATTCCCGTCAAGCTATAACTACCAATAGTACGTTTAGTATGCCATCAGCAATCTTCCTCGAAATATGATTCATATAATATGTTTGAAACGGGAGCGAAAACGGGAACCGAAACAGGAATAGGCATGAGATAATCTTCAATACCAAAATTTGCTTATTATTTTTAAAAACCCTTTATCTACGCGGACGAAGTCGCGGGCATCAGCTAGTACTACATCAAATCTTTGATATGTTTTCTTTGGCGGTGATTACTTGATCTCGTGACACTAATTAGTTGTCCTCATCTCCCTTAAAAAGATAATTGACTAACGGCCGTTTTCTATAACCTATCTATCCTCAGTTTAACTTACGGATACTTTGTTGTCACCGTTTAATGACAAGACCTTATCTATCCATAGTTATGTCCAATATAGTTATAGTCCAATGCTATCTGTCAATAGGTTATTGAAATGTAAGTAAGCGTAAAAGGATAGATTTCTCTACGTCTAGTAAGTTAAACTAAGGATAGATAGGTTATTGAAAATGGCCGTAAAACTAGCTTTGTAGCTCCACAGATAATTTATGTTTCACAATGATTTACATATAGGTCGACACCTTCGAAAGTATGTTACCAAACAATATTGCACTATCGAAATGCTGAGCGGTAATTTTTATTACGTCACTATATCGTATATCCTTTGAATAATTATTATGAAGATGAGTAGCTTTGTTTCTCAAACCGCTCAAATCTTTCTCTCTCTCCTTTGTTTCTCTTTTGATCTAGGGCACTATTCTGTCACTTCTTTACTCCATTTCTCGGTCTCACTTCTTATGATGTATCCAGCTCATTTGCATTTTATATTTTTTGATTTGGTATTATTTTATTTGGTATCTTTGGTTCGTTTTCTTACTGTCGCTAACCATACACAATAATAATATTAAGGAACTTATTCCTTAAAGCTACAATAGTTGAATTTATGAAGGTTTAATACGTGTCTGTTCACCCGGACACATCGTTTTGACAGCGTTTCGTAAGGCAACGATGAAAGGAGTAATCAATGCTACTTCTTACGTAATAATTATAAATTAACTGAACAGTGGTCGATGTTACTATTTGCGGAGAGGTATGTGTATGTTATATGGAAGCACTTCTTGTATATATAAAATGTATATTTATAATAAGTTACCGAGTAGTATTGGCAAAATGCTTATAATTTTTATAGTGATAAGGAGTTGGATAAATGGATAAGAAATTCTGATATTCATTGTATTAAGTTAAATATGTGAATGCTAGGAAATATTGCTAGCAAAACCTATAAGGGCATTATTATAATATTACTATTTGAACCAGTAAACAAAAACGTAAATTAAAAAAAAACAATAATTAAAATTTTTGGGGTATACAAAGTAGATGACGATTCTCAGACCAACAAAATATATCGTACATAAAATTTATATAGAGCCAAATT
The DNA here is from genome assembly GCF_905404315.1 of Leptidea sinapis. Taxonomy (NCBI): domain Eukaryota; kingdom Metazoa; phylum Arthropoda; class Insecta; order Lepidoptera; family Pieridae; genus Leptidea; species Leptidea sinapis. The sequence continues at coordinate 12,136,010 of NC_066272.1, forward strand.
ACGATTAAATTTATTTTGCTGATAGAAAAAACATCAAAGTTTTACCAACCTTCGTTTGGTTATTTTTTGTTTAAGGTGTATATCTTTTTTATTATTAATTTAATTAATGAATTTGTTAAGCCTCATATCTAGTAAATATAACCCAAGAAAACTACGTTATCTTATCCGGCAATTAATTTGATATGAATCTACCATGTTTGTACATTTTCGAGGTTTGCAAATTTGTGTGTGTAACCATAGATATCTTCATTCATTCATGTCAGCTATTGAGATGAATACTAGAGCAACAAGACAGCCGCAGAGACTGGCCAAAGATGATGTAAATACTTCGTAATAAGAGGCGGGATGCCTTAGTAAAAATTGAAATTTTGTTTAGTATGAAACGTGCAGTCATTTGACATAAGTTTGAAATAGTAGTAATTACAGTATGGCGATTGGCGACCCAGTATTATCCGGCTAAGTTTGAAAGCGAACAGTTGCTTGAAACGTAGTGGATTGCGGCTATCTCCGTTTTTTACAAGATTATAGCCTTCATCTGTCAATCTATCAATGACGTTTCATACAATCGAGTGAATCGCTTTTTTAGAGAGTTTCATTAGGCTGAGGCTGGTTTTGAAACATTGTTCTAAAACAAGACTTTTTTTTAAAACAGCCATAACATGTGTATAAAATTATATAACAAATTGCCTAAGGACGTCAAAATACTATGAAATAAAATGTTCATTCCAAGACTCTTTAAATGGCTGCTTGAAAATATTTTTATAGTAATATTGAATATTTAAATTAGTGTTTAGTTTTTGTATGCTTTTGATATAAGCTGAGGACATATTGTAATATTTAAGATCTGGACAAACCCTATTCCAAAAGCAAAATAAATAATTTCATTTCGTTTGATATTCTTTAGATATACATTCGACGACCCATATAGCCGAATGGTTAGTGACCCTGTCTACTAAGCTCCCGGGTTCGAATCCCGGTAGGTGCTATCATTTATATGATAAATATGAATGTTTGATTCCGAGTCATGGATGTTTATATGTATTTATGTATGTTTAAGTAAGAATATTGTATTAAATATATCGTTGTCTTGTTGTACCCATACCCTAGTTTGGGGCAAGATAATATGAGTAAAAGTGTGTCAATATTATTATATCTAATATATAAAATTCTCATGTCGCGGTGTTTGTAGTTAAACTCCTTCGAAACGGCTTGACCGATTCTCGTAAAATTTTGATTGCATATTGGGTAGGTCTGAGAATCGGACAACATCTATTTTTCATCCCCCTAAATGTTAAGGGTAGTTTTTTTTTAAATTTGTTTGATTATGAGTCAGCATTAAAAAATACAAATAAGTTACTTTTGTATCGCGATTTTATTATCGGCAATACAACGTTTGCTGGGTCAGCTACTTATATTATATTATAGATACCTTATGAATGAAAATCCGCCCGGCTAGAATCGTAACAAAACGGCATATTTATAATACTTATCTTCCAAAAGTTGCCTCAATGTAGGACATGAAGACCGCTGATTTATGCTCACGTTTTAATGTTTTTTGTAGTAGCTCTCGACTAGCGCAAACAGGTCAACCGCTTGATGGTCGCTCATTAATTATCTACATAACAGAATCTGTCGGTGATTATTATTGTGGCATTATTCATCAACGTTGAGTCCTGCGTGTGTATTGAGATTGGCAAACATTTTGTGCAAATGTCATGTTATGTATTACGTGTGTTTTATGTTCGTACATATTTATTTTTATTGAAATAAGAGACGAGACGAGCAGGACGTTCAGCTAGTTCTTGAAAAACCCAACAATTCTGCGGTTAATACAATTGCGGTCGTCATCTTGAGACATAAGATGCTAGATCTCATTTGGGAGAGTTTCTTGCGCCGCTTCTTCTCTCTCAGAGCGCCATTTGTTTCCGAAGCGGAAGAATTATCTAGTATATTAAAAATAACATCAAAAATAATTCCAAAGGAATCAATCGATCATCGACCTAATTATGTAGTAAATTAGGTCATTAATTTTTGAAAAAAATCCCTACACTAAAATATGTAATGTAGATGCATCACCGCTGAGTACGCGACTCTTTCGTTAGTTGAGCGCAAGCGCCGACAGGTTCGTATCTCCCCCCGCTTATTAGGACTATGTTTCACCGGGACACCATTACGGTGCAACCAGTCACCGACAAAATATATACAGCCCTATAGAAAGTTACTCACCTGGTATCCGTTTTCGGCCTCCAAGGTCCCCGCTTGGCTTTGCTATAAAAGCCTTTAGGGCTATCAGTGCAGAAGAGGTTTTTAGTCGGTAGGGGGTATTTACACCCGAGCCCGACATGTTTCGGGGTGTTCAATACGTAAATGAATTTTCCTCCTCTCGAAAAAAAAAGAAAAAAAAAGGTATACGTTTGATTGCGCAACCAATTTGATGGCGCGACCAGCTCGGACGTGTGTACAGAATGTTTCTCAATCGCGCTGCCACGCTGGTCGCGCTACCACGAATTACTATAGAGCTGTTAGCTATATGGTGACTCACTCACTCAGCCGCCAGTCCGGCCGCTAGTGATGCTCCAACCTCATCATAGCATGCAAGACGAGTGCACTAATTATGCTACTACTATGGATAATTTCGATACAGAAAGGTTTATTATCGAAATTCAAAGTAGATCATCAATTTAGGATAATTCCTCATCAGATTATTCCGATAGAGACATAAAAATGAAATGCTATGACTTAATAAGGGTTTACCCACCACTGTCTCTTTTCTCTCTTGAACTTTTTATTTCCTACTTACATACAGCAGTAGTGCTATCTCTTCGAGGTACATTTTAATAACGCCTCAGTGTGGTGTGGCGACTCTGTGTAGTGTCCTGTTTGGTAGCTTAGGGACACCACGGTGGCAGTACTGGTTGCGCCGCCATTATTTACAACCCCTTGTGCTTGGCGTGTAAGCCTATTTGTCAAATAAACGCCGGAACATTTTTTATACATTCAATTCTTACCGATTTTTAGAAGGTGACGTTATTACTAACCGTCCGTGATAACAGCTCGTAATGTCAGATAATTTCAAATCTAAAATAAACTGTGCTGAAATTACAAAATAATAGTTTCTAATTCATATTTTACGGTCGTGTTAATAGGTGTAGGAACATAAATTGATATCTTAACGACATTGCTGATACAATGAAATCCACCTATAAAATCAACTGATAGTACTTTAATTGTTTATTACTGACTAGACAACTGCCCTTACTCAAAACGGGTGCAGAAAAAAATAAAAAAAATAGGGGTTGCACTCCGGGAGTGCCGACAGAAGTGAAAACTTGAACATTAATGTTGTGATTTTATGAATATTTTGGAATGGTTAGGAAATAATTTCGCACGAATTGCTTTATTTATCAGTATAAAAGTACTAGCGTTTATGTGGTTAAATGCAATTTTAATTTATATCGTGGACAAAAATGAGAATTTATATTATATAAAAAATTAAACACTCCAGAACAATTACAATTATTTAACATTAAAAAGTTAATCCCTCAGAAAAATCTAGTTTCATCCATAATTTCAACGACAACAACTTACACCTTCCTTAAAGGCCGGCAACGCTCCTGTGATTCCTCTGGTGTTGCAAGAGATTGTGGGCGGCTGTGATCACTTAACAACAGGTGACCCGCACGCTCTTTTGTCTTCTTATTCCATAAAAAAAAGACTATCTTATGAATTTTCGGTCAGGTCACGTGTACTGATGCGAGTATAACATTTTATACCTATCCCATTAAGAAAAGTGCTCAACGCTGCTAAAGAAGTTTACACTTCAAAAATTATTTCATTTATTTCATAATTTGGACTACCACGTATAAAATACATAATTATAACATAATTAAACACAGAATATATAAATGATAACAGATTAATCTCCAAGTAATTTTTATATCTAGAACTTAAAAACATTTGACTAACAAAAAGATTATAATATTTTAGGTTTATATTTTAGGTATAATTAATTATTATAATTAATAATTAAGACAAATCTTTTTCGATGTTTCTTACATTTTAATGCATGAAAGAAACGGAAATATGTTAGCCGTATGACATACAATTTTCTTAAATTTATGTTTATACTTAATTGAGATACATATGTTGTATCTTAAACTAATATATATCTGAGGTATTACAAATATAAACATAAGGGCCTGTAGTATTAATGTCTAATTCGTTAAATACATTATTATCTTAGATAATTTATACGTGTAGACAGAGCCTCTTGCCTACCACAACCGATGAAAACAGGCCAGGTTTATTACTTAGTGTGCGTGACAAGCTACGTCTCACACACGCGGTTTGTATGTCACTTTGACATAGGCTACATTTTATCCCAGAAAAATCCATGGTTCCTGCGGGATTTGTGAAAAACTGAAATATACGTAGATGAGCTATAACTATCTTCCTCGAAATAAGATTCATATAATATGTTGGGAACGGGAGCGAAACGGAAACCGCAACTGGAATAGGACATGAGATAATCTTCAATTCAAAACTTGCTTATTATTTTTAAAAACCCTTTATCTATGCGAAGTCGCGGGCATCATCTAGTAATCTAAATATATATAAAAGATTTCCACCTAAATATTGACTCATAACGATATCTCTCTAACTATAAGGCGTAGAGACTTGAAATTTGGTAGGAATATTACTTACACTGCGTAAGCTAAGAACTAAGGATTTTACGAAATTCCATCCGCAAGTGTTTTTTTTTATTATGAAAGGCACAATGTCTGTCGGGTCAGCTAGTATTATATTATATACTAGTTAATAATATCTGTATATTAAATTACAAAATCGCAGTTAAAAGTAAACCACAATGTGTCAAGGATAATTTTAAATAGCTTTCTGGCATATTGTTTTCCTTATCGCTCGCTTCAATGAGAGCTCTGAATAAGACATGTTTCGTAGTATTTACCATTATTACCACCGTCTGACTCAAACGTAAATGTATTCTAGTTTGAACAGACTTCATAATCTGAGGTCAGCTTATTTACTTCCATGAATCGTGAATTGGAACGCTATTTATATGTAGTGGATAACAGAGGTCTGAATACACAAATAAAATTTTATGAACGGTGCGGGACTCGAACCCACGATATCTCGCGGTCCGTGCGAGTGCTCTCCCAAATGAGCTAACCGTTTAAGTGACGTATCGTCATAAAATCTTGTATGCCTTGTTCAACTCTCAAGTTGTGGCTTCATCTACAGGATCTACTTTACAGTTGATAACCTGCTCATTAGGAAATTAACTTGAGATGTCGCTCTTTCAAATCTTAATGAACGTGATGTCACTCGAACGGTTGGCTCAGTGGAAGAGCGCTCGCACGGAACGCGAGGGTTTGAGTCTCGCATCGTTCATAAATTATGTTTTCAAATTTAATTTGTGTAATAATTAATCCCAGTAGTGAGGGTTATCACTCTAAAAAAAAAATATGTTGTAATTTAACATGACGCGTACATAACAGATTCGTCTGATTTCAAAAGTATTTCGCGACAAATATATTTATCATTTTAATTAAGCTTACACATTCTCTAATAATTATTGACAATAATAATATTCACCAAGAGCTCAATAGATTTATTTGTTCAAATCCGTACGAACAGGACCTAATTTCATGATTCGATTTATTGACTGAATAAATTGAGGTTGCGAGTTTTATTTGTCTCACATTTCTATTTGAACCAATAAACTGCTAAATTATTATCATTTACCAAGGTAGGATAGTGGAATAAGGGGCAAATTTAACACTGTCATAAAATGACTAAAACTCTCCCACACTTGTATGATGTAATTAGTATGATTTGAGTGAATGTATCTGAATTTTATTGAAACAAGCTATAAGACCATGCAAAATTAACCATTTTATAAACAAAATAAGGGTCAAAACTTCGTGAGGTAATAGTGTGCCGTACGGCACTCTCGATTTTAGTGTATCTCACAAATCTAGTGCCCTGGGGCTGATTTTGATAGTTTTGGTTGAGAGATGTTAATGCATCCTCCTATAGCCCTGTCCTGTATCTTCAGATTTCGGGTTTTCAGAGTTCTTAAGGCAATTCTGACAAGATTCAAGTTAACTAAATCAAGTGAAGACTGCCAAAACTACTTGTCGCGATTTTTGATTAGTATTCCCATTTCTACAGCAACAGGATAATGTCGCTTCTTGCAAAAGTCACACATAAATAAGCTTTGAATTTATTATTTAATATCCTAAGGGCGGTCGCTCCATTCCCAATTATTAAGAAAGTCATTTATGTTACAGTAACCTTTACCACATAAACGCTTTTTTATTTTATTTTTAAATTCGTTACACAATATTTTCATTTGTATATTTTCTGGAAGCATGTTGTAAAAGCATAAAAATCGTCTAATAAATTAAGACCGACTACTAACCGAGTAGTAGGCATAACAAGTTTATTTTTGTCCCTAGTGCTTAATAGTTTCTAGTAAATTCGCTAATGTACTGATGTACATACAGAACATTATCAAGAAGATATTGAGATGCTTCAGTTAAAATGTTTATTTCTTTAACGATAAAGAATACTTAAAAGAGAGGTATCAAATACCATTTCTAATTGTTGCAGTCAAATTAACAATTAGGTATCAAGTGTTATACCCGTTATTGCTGGTAACTCGTGTTACAATTGCATTTGTAGTGATGCAAAAGATGTTCCTATAAGAGAATTTATAATGCTACCAGCTGACCCAGCAAACGTTGTATTGCCATATAAAGTAATAAAAAAAAATCAATAATCAAATTTTTTGGGGTACAAAAATAGATGACCACCGATTCTCAGACCTACCAAATATATCGTACATAAAATTTATTGCACTACAATAATAATTATTATATTCGATTGCCATCTTGCAACCTTATTGCGGATCTGTGGATGGAACAGAATAATATAAAATATTGTGATTAAAAACTAAGGTTACTAAGTAATTTAGGGGTATGAAAAATAAATGTTGGCCGATTCTCAGACCTACCCGATATACTCACAAATTTTTATTCAAAAATTGTATTAGCCGTTCCGCAGGAGTTTGGTAAGAAACACCGCGACACGAGAATTTAATATGTTAGATTAGTAGATTAAGATTTTCCTTAACACCACAAATTACACGCGATATTTTTCAAAATGTATGCTTTGACTGGAAACGTGTTGGATTATTTAGAAGATAAAAAACAAAAACACATCTTGTTCTTATATTTTTATTGAAGACTAGCAATGACTAGTATTTGTGGATACCGTAATAATTTAAAATCACAATAATATCTGGTCGATAGCGCTTAAACAATCGTACGCTATTTTGCTGCTCCGCGGGGTTCGGACGAATACGAAACAAACACCATTGTATCAGATTTGGCCATATTTTATTCTAGAACAAATTTTTCACGCAGTTCACCTTTTTTTACTAGAAAAATAATCTCGTGATATTTGCCCCTGCACCCTAAGTGAGATTTGTAAACATTTTGCTTGATCCCCCCAAAAACACCATACATAATAAATAGAATATGGGGGCACCATATTCTTAATAAAGTTACTAAAATAATATGACCGATGGCTCGATTCGTGATAACGTCTCAAAAAATGTATAGAAAGTATGTATTAGCACATATAAAATTGCAATTATTTGCATAATAGCGAATAACACAGTTGCGAGACTGTATGTCGCTATTAACGAATACGATAAGATACGATTAGATTTTGTATAAATACAATTAAAATCAAGGCCAAACCAAAATGTCATACGAACTGGATTGACGTCATTGATTACATTTTTACACGCTTTTTATTAGCTTCACCTGTATGTATGTTTGTTTGTAACTGACTCATTAGGGCGCGATTATGACAGAATTTTAACAGCTAGATTTCGTTCAAACTTCGTAGATTTATTGAAAACTGGTGACAATACATTTATTTGATAAAATTATCCCAATTTTCAATTTGCGAAATAAGGTTTTTGTTAATTTATATAAGTTTCATCTGTCGTCTATAAGGCAGGAATTGTTGTTAATTTTAAATTTCAATATTATTTATATAATATTATATTACATCTAAATAGAATTATTAGAATCAATATGCGAAAACTTTTAAATGGTGTAAAATGTTCACACTATTGTATCTAAGATAGTTATTAAGGTATTGTAACACTGTTAGTTTTCCAAGTAAAATAAAACAAATGTTTAAGTCAACAATGCAAATAATAGGTTAAAAAACACACTTTTACAAAGAAACAAATATTTTTTCGTTTTTTTAAACTGCTATTTATTTATTATGACTATCGACTGCTTGTAACTTTGGTGGAGTTTGATGTGAAATTTGATGTGCTTGGTTGTGTTTAGTTTTTGTTTCCGAGTCCAAAGTTAGAAACTGCAAAAGAGGTTTTAGTAAAAAAAATTATGAAACCTTTTTGGTGGAATAACTTTTTTGTTAGTTGGCAAATCAGCAAGTGATTTAGGAATTGAAACCTCAAAACCAACCAAAGCACCACAAATTGTAGAGGCAAATGTAGTTTGAATAAGTCACTTTAGTCTCATTTTGTGAAACTGCCATTAAACAATTTTAGCATTTTACTGATTTCAGAAATGTTAATTTACAGTTGAATTATACTTATATAATAATAATTATGAATAACGTAAAGACTGTGTTTTGTTTATACAAAACATATAGATTCCAATGGATGTAAAAAATATGTTAATAAGGGACGAGACGAGCAGGACGTTCAGCTGATGGAAATTTATACGCCCTGCCCAGTGCCGCTCAGGATTCTTGAAAAACTCAAAAATTCTCAGTGGCACTAAAACTGCGCTAGTCATTTATAGGCATAAGATGTTAAGTGTCATTTGACGCCCTAAAGACCGAAACACATTACTGCTTCACGGCAGGAATAGGCGCCGTTGTGGTACCCATAATCCAGCCGGCATCCGTAGCAAAGGAGACTCCTTCTGGTTATAATGACATTAAAATACTCGTTCAAATTAACACCTTATTTCGTGGTAGTAAAGTTCATCTATGAACGAAAACTCTGCGCTAGACGCTAGGCAGAGTTTTGCTTCAGACAATTTTTGAGCGTATAATAATTGGAAGTATTTCGAGAAGAACGTTCCAAACCACATTTATCACATTTTAAGGAAGTCATGTTTAAAGTTTAATCAATATTAGTGTACTCCATACAAAAAAATACACAAAAATATGGTCGAGGGAGGCGATGGCTGATCCATGCGTCATGCTCGTGAACGGGTGCTACTCGTGGTGGCTGGATGGTCTTGTTACAGGTAGGTCTGCTTGATGTGTTTTTTATTATTATTATTTCCTTTAAAGTTAAAGTTAATATATATTTTATTTTATGAAATGCTCACATAATGTCTCTATTTATTTTCGGTATGTGTGGATTGATGCATCTACTATACTCAATAACTCTTTGTGTTTATAAGTATTAATTTACTTTTTTTTTTCTTTTTTGACTTACTCGTGTAAGCCTTTCAGTTTTTGACATTTGAGTATTTTTGTTGCATCACTTTGCATATATTGTAATTGAAATGATTTATAAAACAATTAAAATGTAAATCTTGACTTAAAAGAGTGGCAATGAGTTTCTTGCTACTTCTTCTCATAAGCTCAACCCTTTACGGAGTAGCGGTAAATTCAATAAGAAACATTTTTTTTTTTTTTTTACATTCATAAGTGTCATTTTCGTGACCTACATGAATAAAGTGTTTTTTGAATTTTGAATTTGAATTTACACGTGGGTTGGGCTACTAAGTCAAGATTTCATTTGAAGGGGAACAGTAGAGCTGCCATTTTCTGTCAATGCGTTAGTATGAATCACGTGACCAGTGTTGTTTGTGTTCTTAGCTCAATTTCGACATGATTGTGGTTTAGAACGTTTTTCTGGAAATACTTCCAATTGTTAGTCTGATTGTTTATTGTAGGCAGTGTTGAATCCAAGTTATCTCACTATATCGTTATCAAGACTTTGATATACATAGTATATCTTCACTCTGTTTATTAATCTAATCTGTGCTCGTTGTACAAAACAAGGCCAATGAAAGGACATGCCAATTTGCTAAAATGGTGATATCACGCGGCGTCGGTGGTAAATTACCGCTGTTACTACAAATATACCTACAATATACATACCATGCCTTGATGTATGACTTTAGATGTGGCATTTTGAATTCTTTATCTTTCCCGTTTTGTCTTTTAATTCAACTATACGACGTTTGATCGCCTGGGAGTTCAAACTACCTGCAACATCAGTCGTTTCGAAAATAAGTTATAGGAACAGACAGATACAAAAAATATTCACTTTAATTATTTTATACTTATTATAGTAATGTAATTGCAATTCAAGTTATCATATTATTTATTCCAAGTGATTTTTTTAAAAACCTTACCAAATGCTCTTATTATAAGTAAACTAAATATGCGTTCATAACTTTCTGGTCACTATTTATACTAAACCAAATAAATTTTGATACCATTGAATCAAATGATTATAATTATGACAATTTGTGGACTGTCAGTGTCTTATAAAATGATAATAACTGTTATCTTAATCTAATGAAGTGTAGGTTCAAGCGAATATCGACCTACTTCTTTATTATGATTGTAGAAAAATGATATTAAAGTGGGTTACAATGCAATTTTGTCGATAGTACACAGAGCAGTCATCAACAAATTCTACAAACAAAAAAAAGTATATGTGTAGGTATGCACCCAAGAAGTTATAGTTCTTTGGCGTAACAAAGCAAAAATCCTTAAAATTATTTATTCCTCGTGCTATTCTACGTTTATAGAAAGAACAATATTGTAAAAATCTTGCAAAGATGGCTTTGACAATGTATTATTAAATAACGAATACGGCTGTACGGGCTTGAACCCTTTGACTGTCCTAATAATGGCAAAGAAAAAAAAAACGCATGTCGCAAACGTCATAACATTTTAGGGACTTCACGCTGTTACTTTTGTGCTGCATCTTAAAATTTCACTCTCATAATTTTTTCATAACGCGCCTTAAGAAGTATAACTTCAAAAATTGTTCGTGTTGTCCGGTTTATGTATCTCTTCGTATATAATATAACAGTTAATCTTAGCAGTGAGCTATTGTTAACAGTGGCTATCACAATAGATCACATTCACATCAAAACTGCTTTACAAACCATAACCAAATATTATATACTTCAATCGCTTAGGTGATGATATCGTGAGTTCTGTGTCATGGACATTTTCGTTTAAATATATCCAGGTTACAAAAAAGAGTAAAAAAATTAAAATCCTTTAAACAAATACTGTAATGTAGAGATTGATGCATTATGCCTAAATATATGCAAAAAAAAATCAAAGTATTAATTATTGCCGGTATGAATACCAGCGTTATATATCTACAAGCTCCTGGAATTCCTCTTAAGCAAAAGTAATCACCGCTACCCACACTGGGTCCCATCACTTCCCACCCGGTGATCAATTCGCTCGTGTATCCTAAACTTCAAGAAATATACCCACAAAAAGTACCCAAAGTAAAACCTAACGCAAAATCAATATTTGATTGCAGATTTTATTTTGATCATTTGAATAAAATGGCACAATTATAATTATTTACGAGATTAGTTTAGATTACAAGCAGAGGATCAAATGCAAAACAGTTATTACGAATCGAGTATTACGTATATCATATATTGGGTTGGCGTCGTTTAGAAATTATAAACTGCTCTTGTACCTTGTCCTGTGTGTGTGTGTCTCGCCTTGAACTTGTCGTTAGCGGGTCAATAACGTTGAACGTTTGATGACCTTGCTAATATTTTGTATCGATAATTTTCATATATACATTCCAATTAACGGTTAACGAAACTGAGATTAATTTGAAAGCTCTTAATAACGTTCTGGTTGGCATACGTCAATAGGGTAACTGTTAATTAACCGTTGAATATCTTGGATGCTAGGTTTTTTTTTTATGGAAGAGCAGGCGCGATATTAAGTGATCAACATAGCCCATATCATGCAACACCAGAGGAGTCACAGGAGCGTTGCCGGCCATTTAGAAAAGTGTATGTGCATTGTATTGTCCTGGAAACACCGCACAAGGAAGCTCATTTCACAGATTGGTTGTATGTGGAAGAAAGTTCTTTGAAAACCGCACTGTAGAAGAACACCATAAATCCAGATGGCGGGATGATCTCCTAATTTGAGGAATGCCGCGGCAGGCATCAGGTAAAAAAGCTCTTCAGAACACTCCCCGTGATAAATGCGGTAGAAGGCATACAATGAAGAGACGTCTCTACACAACACACACACCTTCACAGAGCACTGGATTCTCGACAATTCGAGAGCTCTGCCTTACACGCGGTCATGACTTATATCTAAGTAAATTAATGAGGGATGGCCTCTTAACCATTAAAAATTGCTGTCTGTAATGGTATATGATTAGCTATACCATAAAAAGGTTACGGCTCGTGTTTGGTGCTGAGATGGTTTAAAAATTTATAAATTTTAATTCAATTTAATATTAACAATAAGAAACACCCCTCTGAGTTTCTTGCGCCCGTTCTTATCAGGTCTGAGGCATACATTTTCGAATTGGTGGTAGTTTTTGAAGTTCAATAACGGTCGTTCCCAATATACAATCTTCAGATAGAGATTAATTACTAACTTCTACTGTCAGTAATTAGCTGTCAATAATCTGAAGCTGTCCCAATATACCCGATAAGTCATTCTTATCGCCTTATATTGGGGCGCGTGAATTGAAATTTCCCTACAAACTTCTATCGCTGGTAGGCTATATGTCGTCCCATTGTCAGAGAGCGTGCACGGATAAGGTGAGTTACCGTCCATAAGTCTATTGGGACAGAAAAGTCAACGATAGTTACGATTTTTATCTCAAGTAAGAAATAGACTGAATATTGGGCACGGCCGTAAGTGATATGAAATCGTGATTTAAATTAAATTAACTTTCCAAAATCAAAGAAAAGCATTCAAATTTAAATTAAGACTATCCTACCAATAGGTTTACCGAATGGACGAAATATTTGCAAAACAATATTGGAATAAACATTAAACAAATCCTCATACAAATCTAAATACAATTGTGTTACGTAATTCACAAGTCTAAACTATATATATAACTATATAACTAATAGAAAATAAAATTTTAAAAACAACAATGAGAATATGCTTCGAAATTGTTTCGCAAAGTGCTCGTAAATGTCCGTTTGAGGTATCCCATGAAAAACATTTTGCAAAATGGTCCATTAAAAGACAAGTTGCACGTTTTTGTCCTATCACTGCAATGACAGCGCTGCTAACATGGGGAACACAGCTTGCTTTGTTCGAATTCGGGTCAATTTGCAGTTCGGTTTTATTCTGTTGATTCTGGACATGTCTACTCGACCAAAATAGAGATGGTATTGTTAATATTTTTACTGTTATTGAGTCTGTTTATTTATTTATTATTTATTTATACTATTAATCATTTACAGAAAGAATCTTAAAAGCTAACATAGTCCCGCAAAACTGTTTGGACAGTTTGTCTGCAGGATCAAGTCTCTTGTAATACATTAATGCTTATTAGAACATTGATTTTATACAAGTGTAATTAACAAATATTGATAAAAATATAATAAAAAATCTAATTTTAATTTTATGGCAGTGTTGACACTAAATATTTCTTAAGTTTGGTTTTAAATTTTCTTTTACTGGTTTCTAGTCGGATGTCCTCAGGCAAGCTGTTTAATAGATAAGGTAGGCGTTTTTTTAAAGTTTTGATTTTTTGATTCATGATTTAGTTGTTTAGTTTTTATTTATTTGATTAATTTTAGTCAGTGTCACAAACGTTAGGTTATTAACAATAATAGGTTATTTAAATTATAAATGTTCGATTCTATTCCATTTTTTTCTTCTTGCTGTGTCTTCTGTGTGAGGTATTCCAAAATTTAGCCAACGTCACGTTAAAGTAGATTTTGGTGGCTTCGAGTATTTGTTTTCAAATTTTAATGGTAGTAATTGGTGCAAAAGATTGAAATAATTTTTATTTTCTTATTTTATACCTGAAACAAATAAACATGCTGTGAGACTATAAGGGACATACACAAATGTAATTACTAAAATTATTAAATATAAAGTACTTAGTGATATTTAAAACTTAATAAATACTTTTTAATGTAATATTGTTACTTAGAATTTGTCATTCTGCCTGATTTTTGATTTTTTGTTGTATTCGTTTGGACGAAAATAATACGCGCTATTCTATAAACGCACTTCGGTCAGATTACCTCATTTTTTTTTAGTTTATTTCTAACATTTAGAAGAGTTGTTTAGAGTATGATGGCATTCAAGCTGACAGATAGCTACACTGTATTATAAGAAGTAGTAACAGATATAAGGGCAACGAAATAAGGAAGTAGATTCCTGAATTTTCTTTCTTTTACCTGATTATTAAGCCCTGCGTATTAAATTAATTACAGAAATTACATTTGATACCTACGTGACTAGAGCCCGCGACCTCTCGCGTTCCGTGCGAGCGCTCTTCCACTGAGCCAACCGTCCGAGTGACGTAAAGTTCATAAATGTCTTTGTTCAACTCTTCAGGTCACGGGTTCGCGCATTCCCGCATCGTTTATAAATATTATTTTCAAATTTAATTTATTTATTAGCATTTATGTGATTAAATACAATATTCATTTATTGCGCTATATCGTACACAAAAATGGCAATTTATAATACGTAAAAAATTTAACACTTCAGAACTTTTAAAATTATTTTACATTAAAAAGTTTATCTCTCAGAAAAATAAACTTTCATCCATAATTTCAACGACAGTCTTACGAATTTTCGATCAGGTCACGTGTCCTGACGCGAGTATAAGATTTTTTACTCATCCCAGGAAAAGTGCTCAACGTCGCTATAGTATACAACGTCGCACGAGTTGCACATACTATGTATTTTGTATTACAAATGCGACGATTTATAAAATTAAACTGTCAGACGCGTCTGTCAAACTCAATTCAGTTTTGATATTTCGATTATGTTTTTTTGTTATTATTTTATTTATTTTAGCAATTTCATCTAAATTTGCGTGTGCCAAGTATAATTCCCACCCAAAAAACAGTTTCATTTCAACGGCTCTTTTTCAACCGCAACAAAAGCAGTTTTCACTTAAAAATGAACAATCAAATTCTATTACATTAATACTACATATATTGTTCCTGCTTTAAGTACAGTCAACGTCGTTTATGGAGCACAGGAATTTTTATGAACAACCAATTAATGTTTCAGTTCACACGACCTCTCTTTACATTGTATGAGTTCATTATTCTTTCACAAATGTATTCAGTCCCATTATGTCGGTCGTCGAAATAGCTGCTCCTTAGACGAAACAAGTGGGTTTAATATTTAATTTGTTATTTATGTTTGTAATTTATGTTTTGGTGATATAATTTACCGACATAGTCCAAATGATTTCGAAACTGAAGTGGCAGTGGGCAGGGCACATAGTTCGACGGACAGATGGCCGTTGGGGCAGTAAAGTCCTCGAATGGCGACCACGTACCGGAAGACACAGTGTTGGTAAGGCCTCCCACAAGATGGACTGACGATTTGGTCGGGATCGCCGGAATACGTTGGATGAGGGCAGCGCAGAACCGATCGTCGTGGAAGTCTTTGGGGGAGGCCTCTGTCCAGCAGTGGACGTCTTCCGGCTGATGATGATGCTGATACAATTTGGTGTTTGGGACCCAAAGTTCGAAGGAGCATCGAAATTGCACTTATGACTGAGATATAAATTTACATTACAATTTTTAGATATAAATTTACATTACAATTTTTAGATATAAATTTACATTACAATTTTTAGATATAAATTTACATTACAATTTTTAGATATAAATTTAAATTACAATTTTTAGAATTTTTACTCTAGAATTTTGTATATGTACATTATTAGTATCATTATTTAATCCTATAAAAGTAACAATTCGTTAGAGTGAGAGAGGAGGAGCCAGCCTGCCGATGCCGTATGCGTGAGGGAAAGGGACTTCCATAAGAAGTAATCACTTCAAAAGCATTACTTGTGTTTTAAACTTTACATTAAGATATTTTTTTATTTAGGTTTTTGTCGGGTTTGTACCCTTGTAATATTTCAAATGATATGAAAATTAAGTGAAATCCTGTCAACAGTTCATGTGATGGGAAATAAATCGATTTATTTTGGATAATAACTCCTCCAACTTTCTCAGATAGTTCAACAAAATTAGAAGAACATAAATTTTCTAAATGAAGTTTAAGGCTTTCATTATGTTAGTGTCGTAAGTAGAGTTTGAGAAAGTTGTTAGCGGGTGAGCCTTAACGACGGTAATTAATGGTTTTTGTAGCTTCTACAGTTACAGGAGCCACTGGGATTTACCGAGTTAGGTGATCACTTCGCTCAATGTTTATTTACACCCACAATTCTTTTGTGTGCTCTTTTTAATAAAATATACAATACATATGTATTTGTAAGCCGCAATAGTTAGATTGTTAGATTAGATAGCTACAATTTTCCAGTGTGTAGTTTGTGTTCTGGTAAAAGATTTAATTAATACTCTGTATACTATATTATATATCTAATATTTTAAACAATTTGCCAGATAATCTACAAAGCTTATATAAAATCAATGTAAAATATACAGGCGTACTAAAAAAAACACTTTTAGAACAACAGCCATATTTATTTGAAGACTAATGTAAATATTATTATACGATTATTTAATTATTGTAATTATAGTATTATAGCGCTGAAATTCCGTGGTATTTAGATACAGAAATGTTATTGTACACTACATCGCAAATTTTTCCACTTATCGCATGTCGCATCACAGCAGGCCACGGAGTAGGGGTGAAGTGGAATCATTAATTTCATAATAATCTTAAAACAGTATGTATGTATTGCCCACTGCCCATCGTGAATGAGTTTGACTCACACTTAACGAACTTTTTTATAAAAGCGTATACATTGCTCTTTTTATTTACACTATGTAGTCTAGCGATGTACAAACCGAGAATAAACTATTTAACAATGACAATTCGTCGTAAAGTAAAAGTTAACACCAAATACTGGATCTGAAGTGTACTTCGTCAGGCTTGGGTCACGGTGTTCCAGTGGAACTGTGTCGAGGCTTGCATCTTGCTATCTCGTATTAAAAATATATTTTAGGTCATACGTTCGTTGAAGGGCCAAACATATTTCACATTAACATGAGTGGCAGGAATAATACAGTTTGTTGAATATTCATGAGCTTGATATAAGTGATACATGGAAACGCCTTATCTTTGTACAACTTGTACTTCTGAATTTGACAGACATGCAATTAAGGCACGTACACACCATAGATTTATATATACTTAACTAATTATATATATAACGCGTGTGTTACACATTTTTTTCTAATTTCTTTAATTATAAAAGTAGGCACAATTGGTTCTTAATTTTTACATCTCGCCAAACTGTTACAACAGTTTGTTGACGAGTTTACGCTCGATCCTACCTACAAAGCTAGAGGTCCTGGGTTTGAATCCCGGTAGGTGCAAGCATTTATATGATGAATATGGATGTTTGTTTCCGAGTCATGGATGTTTAAATGTATTAATGTATGTTTATATGAATTTATGTATGTTTAAGTAAGTATATTGTATTAAATATATCATTGTCTTGTAACCCCTAACACAGGCTATATATGCTTAACTTGGGGCAAGATAATATGTGTAAAAGTGTGTCAATATTATTATAATTATATTATACTATACTAATGTGCATAGGTAATAAATTATACCTTATTTGTTCGTTGTGTTTTATGATGCATGAATTAATAACTAAGTAATATGTGTGTGTGTGTTAGTAACACATATTTAAACGTATAGATAGAGTCTCCTGCTGTTAGACATCCGATAAAAACAGGCCAGGAATATTAGTTTTGTGTGCGTGACACTTTGTGTTAGCGCCGTTAATCGAAGAAGTGAGAGATATCATTTAAAAAATAAACTGAATTAAGGAAATTTCGGGTTAAAATAAGGGACGAATGGTTGTATGGAATGCTAAGTAATAAATGTACCGTTGAATCTTATTAATTTTACCCCTTAAAGGGGTAAATTTGTGGATTAACATTATTTTTGAGTATTTTTTAGGAATTAGCAATAGTGAAGCCTGGCTGTGGACAAGTATTATATATTGTAACTAGCTGATAACACCAAAAATTATTTCGTAATATATGCTCCTTGTTGTTATAATGAAATTGTTTCACAACAGAACTGTCAAACCGTGCGTTTTTATATCTCTCATCGAAAATATGTCTATACAAAATAAATATTGGTAATAAAAATAATTAGGGGACCCAAATCGAAATAAAAACTAATCTATCTCTCAAGTTGGACTGAACTGCACTCGATGAAGTAATCTCTATTAAAATCCATTCATTATTTTAGGAGTTCACTGGAAACAAACATCTGGATTTATATATATTTTGTTATATTATTGTGCTTATAAAACATCACCATATTTTTAATTAGAATGCATTTAGGAAAAATTTGTTTGTCGCTGTGCAATGTCTATATTCCAAAACATTATCAGTACACTGATTATTCTTAATTCGTTAATAACCCTTAATTTAGCTGCAATATTTCTTTTAAACATAAATTCTATTTACAGTCTTCGCAAAGTTGTCTGAATTCCTACATATGAAGGCAAATAAATCAAGATTATGTCCGCTTTTATGGGGTGTAGTGAAAAGTTATCAATTTACGAGAATATTGTGGGTTGTGATATGTTTGTAACCACGTAATAACCAGTTATCATGTGTGTGTCCACCTTGAAGCGAGCTTTCAGAATGTAGGATGGTTCAATGTTTTCTGAATTATAGGTACGGCAAAGATTGTGCCCATTTACTTGGCAGATTGAAACTGATATGAAACTTATAAATACCACTCATAGTTAAGGTTATGCATCGTTTTCTGATTACATTCATATTAAAATATATATTCTATACTAGCTGACGCGACAAACGTTTTTTTTTCCATATAAATTATTTTTAGAGTTAGACCGTTTCTTGGACATAGCAATATTACTTTATTTTTCTTAAATAAAAGAATGTTTCTAAAATAAACATAGCCGTAGTTACTCCTTCTTACATCAGCTACCTGCATATAAAAGTCCCGTCAAAATCGGTTCAGCCATTTCAGAGATTAGCCGGAACAGACAGACAGACAGTCAAAAATTAAAAAAAAAATATTTTGGTTTATGTATATATATATTCATATATATGTGGTAAAAAAACGGTTATTTCAATATTACAAACAGGCACTCCAATTTTATTTATATGTATAGATAGAATTTAATATCATTTCATGTTATAATACTCGTTCACGTCAACGCGGTTACCGAGGCATCTGAAGCGGTTTTGCAATTCGAGTTGAAAGTTTTCCGGGTTTTGGATCTGGATGGCTGGTCGGAGCGTGGACTTCACCAGTCAAGACCGCTCAAGTTTTGGATTGATATTCAATGTGCCTCTTAATATGCGGTGATCACTTCCAGTGTTCACTGAGTTGATCACGGAGACGTCATTGAATATATGTCTATTGATCGAAATTATGAAGTCAATCTCATGTTTGGGTCACCATTGGGGCTGATCCAAGTCCATTTGCTTCGTTCTGGCTTCATGAAGAAGGAGTTCATCATATAGAGATCTTCCTTCTCCATGAAGTCAGCATCTGGCCTCGGGCGTTCCGATTTCCATAACCAAATTGCTCCACTCTCAACTCATCACATAAAATCATTTATTGAACGTCAAAAACTATCACCCATCCAAAATAGAATGTCTCAAGCCTGAGAAGAACGATATTTTATTATGACCTGACGGAATATAATCACCGCCGTCTACGTTCTCTTTCAACACACAACTTCCACAGGAATCTCAGGAGTGTTGCCAGCCTTTTAGAAAGATTAAAGGAAAGTCGTATCGTCCTGGATACACCGCACAAGGAACCACAGCTCCAGCGCATACCAAGGCGCCTGTTTCTGCCGTGAAGCAGTAATGTGTAAGCATTATTGTGTTTCGGGCTGAAGGGCGCCGTAGCCAGTGAAATCACTAGGCAAATGAGACTTAACATCTTATGTGTCAAGGTGACGAGCGCAATTGTAGGGTCGCTCATAATTTTGGGGTTTTTCAAGAATCCTATGCATTGTAATGGGCGGGGCGTTAATACGCCCTGCATAGCTCGGCGAACAGATGGCCGTTGGGGCAGTAAGGTCCTCGAATGGCGACCACGTACCGGAAGGCGTAGTGTTGGTAGGCCCCCCCACAAGATGGACCGACGATCTGCTCAAGATCGCTGGAGTAGGATGGATGAGGGCAGCGCAGGACCGATCGTCATGGCGATATTTGGGGGAGGCCTTTGTCCAGCAGTGGACGTAGGCCTCTCCATGATGATCTTAAACATATACCTGTGGAAACAATGCAATTAGACCTTAATTAAACAGCAGATCAAACGCCGAAATGTTATGAAAACTCTTCCCACTTGTGACCCCTTGTTATTGGGAAGATGTTCTACTTATAGATTTTTACTTTGTTTCAAGTCTAGAGCACACTCTAAGGCTAGCAAGGTATCTCTTAAACTGTGGTATTGCGGATCTTCTTTTACGATTACTACTACTATCTACTTTTACGGACTTTTTATTACATTACATCAGGTACACCAGTTTACCAGTGGGAGGCTCCTTTGCACAGGAAGCTGGCTAGATTATGGGTACCACAACGGCGCCTATTTTAGCCGTGAAGCAGTAATGTGTAAACATTGCTGTGTTTCGGTCTGAAGGGCGTCGTAGCTTACTAGCTATTTAATAAAATTACTGTGCAAATGAGACTTAACATCTTATAATTTCACTAAATTACTGGACAAATGAGACTTAACATCTTATGTCTCAAGGTGACGAGCGCAATTGTAGTGCCGCTCAGATATTTTGGGTTTTTCGAGAATCCTGAGTGGCACTGCACTGTAATAGGCAGGGCGTCTTAATTACCATCAGCTGAACGTCCCGCTCGTCTCGTCCCTTATTTTCATAAAAAAAAACACTTTTCCGTTTGCCGCTTATAATATAAAAAACCTATCAAATTCAGTCTGAACCATAGATATCATTACGGATGACTACAGCAATAAAACAAAAAATATCCATATAAACTTTTTAGTGTCATTTACGCGGGAAACTGCGTTAGACATTGTTTTTTTATTAGTAAATTTATAGGCCTTGTTCAACGCAATAATTAGTCTATGCAGACTTACTGAATCACAAATTGTACCGGTTTCACATTCAGCTAAATTTATATCGATATAATAAATATTAATTTATAACGAATTGCAGTCACTTACCCAATTAATATTTGATAAAGAACCTTGGTAATTAAAGTGATAAGTATTACCGACACAAATTTAATTAAAACGAGATACCTTAAGCTTTTGATTTGCTTAAATTATTATTAATTTAAAATATCAAATAACAAGTATAACTTTAAGCAAGTCGAAAACTTTAAATTATGTCTCGTTTTTATACAATTCAACTCTACTTGCAATGTTAGTACAGAAATTCAAATTGAAGATTTCAGAAAATTAATTTAACTAGCCGTTATTTTGCAGAAATTCATAATTATCTAATTGCTACTCGTAGGATCAAATTGAATAGTCAACTAGGTACTCAAATTTTGATTGTAAGTTTTAAGTTGTCTAAGTATATTTTATACGTCTAGTATTCTACAACGTTTTGCGAAACTTTGTTGCCTCTCACAGTCCGTTTGTGGAATCTTTTACCGGCTGAGGTTTTCCCAAACCGATACGACTTAGAAACCTTCAAGTAAAAGTTTCTAAAACAAACACGAGTTTATATCTTGAAGACCATGTGAAGCAGTAATGTTTAAACATTAATTTACGATAGGCGCCGTTGTGGTACCCATAATCTAGCCGGCTTCCTGTGCAAAGGAGCCTCCCACTGGTAAGATTTTTGTTTTACTAATAAATACCTATATATTCGCAATATAAATAATACAGTCTATAATATGTTTTTATTGACCTAAATATGACAATTCATACAATGAGCGGGCGCGGAGTTCTTAGCTTGTATTGCCCCAAGTTAAGCATAGTATAATGGGAGACATATTATACATTCATAAACAGTCGAAAAAAACACAGACAAATAGTCATTTAAACATCCATGATTCGAAAACAAAATATACTGGGATTTGAACCCGGGACCCGTATAAAGCTCATTAAGTCAAGGTCAATAACCACTGGGCCGTATGTATAATCTACTGAATTAAACATATGAAACCAATATTACAAGAGAATTACAACATGAAATCCCGTTTGAATACAACAATGTCGGTTGGGTCACCCGAGCGCCGTGTGGCGTGGCGTGTGCTATGAGATCTGTAGACAATCCATTTATGGTTCGTCGCCATCCCTTGCTGTTTCGTAAGCGTAAATTCAATGCTAATAGCTCACCTTTTGGACGACTCATATATTGAATGCAGCACCTTACAAACTAATTTGTTATATATATTACAGCCATTGTAAAATACTTCATTTGATGGAAATGAGTGGCCGTTGAGATTCTTGTATGTTCTTCTCACGAGCTCAACTTTTTACGAACATATTGTAAATTCAGTAATTTAAAAGAAATATTTGTAGTGGCGATTCAAAGGCGCTTAGCTTAAGCCCAATTGAATAATTTTATTTGACTTTTACTTTGGATTTAAAAAGGTCTATATGTGTTATACGTATTTCAATTATGAATACTACAATCAAATCTATACTACTAATATTATAAATAGGAAAGTTTGTGAGGTTGTAGGAGGTAATCTCTGAATCTTCTGAACCGATTTTGAAAATTCTTTAATCAATAGAAAGCCACATTATTTGTGAGTACCAAAGGCTATATATAAACCCGAAAAATGAAAAGATTTATTCGTGGTAGTCAGATTTGCATAGTCGGACAAAAAACCGTCGAACGTAAAAGTTTTTAACGAACTCTGCCTTAACGATGAGTGATATAATTGTTTTGTAAAGTGAAAATGCGGACTAAAGTTTTGGTGCTAAAGCAAAAATGAATTGCTTAGAATCGCTTGAATAGAAATAGAACATTTAATCGCTGGACAATATTAATTTCAAGTAGGAATGGATCAAAATAATGAAAAAATTATAAATAGAAAATATAACGAAAAATATCTAACGATGTGATGGCCGAACTCAGTTGCAAAATAACAAGATGATGAAGGACCCGTCAGTACATGATGCAACCAACCCCATTAGACGTATCATAAAATAGCTCCGGGTTTTGACCGAAGAGTTGCAATTTTAAAAATTCTGTTAAGTCGAGTCGGACTTTCCCACCAAGGATTCTCTATATATTATTAGGTACCTACCTACTTACACTTATAAAATAGAAAAGGTTTTTCATTCATTCTTTGTCATAATTCAAAAACTAATCATCAAAAAATAACTTAAAATCTGATTAAACATGTGCCAATGAAGTCCTTTCATATGAGACCCACTGACACGTTTAACTTAATTCAAAATTTCACCGCATCTTGCATATATACACTGTTTTTTATGATTTAATTACAAAAGTATACACAAATAAGATTTAAAAACAAAATTTTATGAACGATGCCACTCGAAACCACGACCTCTCGCGTTCCGTGCGAGTGCTCTCCCAACTGAGCTAACCGTTCGAGTGACGTATCGTCATAAAATGTTGTATGCTTTGTTCAACTCCCAGATTGTAGCTTCATCTACAGGATCTACTTTACAGTTGATATCCTGTTCAACCACAATATTTGCATATTAGGATATTGACTTGAGATATCGCTCTTGCTAATCAAAACAATTGTATTAATCCCAGAAGTGAGGGTTATCACTTTAAAAACATAACATACTTGCAGTATAAGACGGTATTACTTGCCAAATTTCATAGTTCTAGGTCAATGCAAAATATCATATAAGTTTTGAATAGAAATAATTTATTATGTTTTTTGCGATGTAAAAGGCCGTATCGTTTTCTAAATTATTTACTTAATTTAATTTATAATTTAAACTCGATACAAAGACAAACGGACGATGGACAATAAAATGGTACAATAATGGTTCCTTTTTTTTCTTTTCCTAAACGGCGGAATGTGAATATCCAATCCGACACTCGACCGTTAATTACCTACAATTTAAAATTTATTAAATAAAGCGAATTATCTTATTTGATTGTCAATTTGGCGATAATAAGGTTATGTAGTCGACACACGCGCATGCGCACTGCGCAGGACCGTAATGAAATCACGTTATCTACCCGAACGTATAGATATGGAATTCGCGATGCGTTTCATGCATGCAGCACGAATCCACTATGGTATGGTCATGTGGATCCATTTTTGGTAACTCCAAATCACTATCCAATTTTGTATTGTAATTGTTATTTTCCAGTCCATAATTAATGCTTTCTATTACAGCCGGGTCTATCCGATATGAAAAGGAGAAAGTTCGGATTTGGTTAACGACAAGCCTATTACTATTAACACCTTGCTCCTCAAATTCCTGGAAGGCATTATTAGCTGCCAGCTCTTGGTATAACCGACAGTACGGCTTTCGTCGTGTACGTCGACGAGCGATCTTCTGATCTAACACATCCTTTGCTGCGGAAGCAAGGGAGAAGGCCTGACAGTTAGTTTGGACATAGCGAAGTCTTTCGATCGTGTACGGCACAGTGTGCACCTCTCGAAACTTCTATCATTTGGATTTCATTATGCTAGTGGACCTCCAGCTTCCTCTGGACGCAGCATACAGGTCGTTGTCGGCAGTTATTGCTCGTAACCTGAAACCCGTAAATGTTGAAGTTTATGATTTGTTGTGTGCTATCTTGTGCACCGTTTCTCCTTCATATCAAAGATATCTTGGATGACTCCCACATGCATTGCTATACGGATGACTCTCTCAGGAATTTGTTGATCAGTGCCAGAAGAAACTTGTGTCTTCTATCAAGTCGTCTCTTGAGAAGGTCGCGGAATGAGGTAAAATGAACCTTGTCCAATTTAACCTCCAGAAGATTTATCCTCCTATTTATGTTGCATGTTAATTTACATTTACTATTTTTACTTACTCGTTGGCAAGGCATTGACTGTTTGCTTTTTGAGTTTTTTTTTGCATCACTTTACTATTAAATTTTTTTTGTATCGCTGCCCTTCGACAACACTCCCCTTAATAAGTTACCTAGTCAGGAAACCTGGAGCGATTGCCAATTCCGCGGAAATCTGGTAGGCAAAGCCAATTTGACATCGAAGAAACTGGAGTTCATAAATAGCGCGACAAGCCCACATTATAACCTCTACAAAGCGTAGGTTCGACCATATATTGAGTATTGCTGTCATCTCTGGTCTGGCGCGCACCATTATCATGCCTAAACCATTTGACCGCATGCAACGCAGAGAGCTAGAATCGTCGGGGATCAAGTGCTCTGGTAACGGTGTTTATCATGGTGTTCCGAAAAGGTAAATCTAACCTCTTAAAACAACTGAAACCTTTGTATAAGTACTTTAGAATAATTACAATATAGTAGGTACGTTACCTATAAAAAGCTTTATTTCTGTTCTCCTGTTAACGTAAAAATTTCATAAATAATAGATACGTAATAAACTAATTATTAAAGGTTAATAATATATATATAGTTATACATATTATGTTATGTACTAATATAAAATATTCACCACTGACCTTGACTTGTTATGGACATTTAAGAATAATTTACTTATCTAGTTTATTAGTTAGTTACTCCGTACTCGACACTAACCTGTGACTTTTGTTTCAGTTGGAGAACGTGCAGTGTTGTTTGGATTTTCTCCATGCGCACAAAGTCCAAGGATTAGAGCAAGTAACAGCTGTGGACATACGAGATGCAAAACTAAAAGCTGTCCTAGCGCTGTTTTTCGCGCTTAGCAGACATAAGCAAGCGTCGAAACAGAGAATAGCGCCACCTAGTGGTAATGCTGTAAATGCAGCTAAAAGCTCCAACGAAGATGTTTCGTCGGGCTCAGTTCAACGAATAGCAGGGGGCAGCAGTATCGCAGGCGATGAAGTATTGTCAGCTTGTGGAAATAAAATCGAAATGACAACCTTGGCAGCCAATAGGTGAGTGATGCAAATATTATAAGATAAATTTAAGATATCACAATGTATTTCACACGCAAATTATTGGCTGTATGTATATAATTATAATAAAGTTTGTGATATTTGCGAAATACTGCCATCTAGTACAGTTAGGAGGTACTCTTTAACGTGTTAATAATAAGAGCCATCGTGATGTCGTCATTTCACTACTTTCGTATAGATGTCGCTTTTCAAAGAAATTATGTTACAGTTCTAAAATTTTCTTTAGATCTTGTTTAATCTTGATTGAAAAGATTTACAAGCCTGTCAAATAAACTCGGTATATATTTATACCTGAGATATTTTTTTGCATATTCTTGCTTTATTAACAGGTATAACCTTATACCAAGTTTATTTGTAAGGTCGTTGAAGTTTGTGGCCTACGAAACAAATTCTTTGCTTCAGCTCAAAAAGAGTGAACGGAATTCTATCACAAAATATTTACAGCAGTCTGTCTCATACAAAGCTGTAGTAGTTGTAGATAGCAGTGATAGTGTTAATAGATAGATAGGTTTCTTGATTGTACGATTTTTTTTTAAAGTGGTCAGCAGCATGCAGTAATGAATAGTCTATGGTCTTTGCCGTGAATTTAGCCCTTTGACTGAAGAGTGAAGTCAACTGTTTGAGCTGCTCAAACAATACAAGGATGTCACGTGACAGTCGTGACATAGGTTACTTGTCTTGTCTTCGAGTTAGCGCACGACAAAGGACTACAAAGCTATTGTTTGTCTTGTCTTAGATATAAGAATAAAATAGATCGAGCACAGAGAGATTTTTTGGTTTAGATTTGGAGTGAGTGATCATGCTATGTCTTATTTTAATGTATTATA
Organism: Leptidea sinapis; assembly: GCF_905404315.1. NCBI lineage: Eukaryota > Metazoa > Arthropoda > Insecta > Lepidoptera > Pieridae > Leptidea > Leptidea sinapis. The sequence goes on from NC_066272.1 coordinate 12,163,090, forward strand.
AATATACATACATACTACATTATTTATTATCTATTTATTTATTTATTACACCAACAAAGTATACACATACAAAATAAAAATTGACTAAAGTACATGCTGAGTGCTACATCAATTATAAGCGAAAATAACATTCATAATTAAGAAGCAAATTAGTACCTACATAAAAAAGCAAAAATTTGATGTTTTAAATAAATCAAGACTATATCATACCTACTTTAGAAGTTGACTCACAATTAAATTGAATTATATTAATATGAATTACAGTTTTCAATTATAACAGGTTGAACAAAACCATCAATAGATAATATTATAGAATATAATAAATAAAATTGATTTAAATACGTTAATTACGATTCAAATTAACTCTATAAGATCATTAAATTAAATTCAAATTTTACATTATCTAACTTCGTTTATATTATATTATAATGTGAACTATAAAAAAATTATAACACATTTTACGATTTCATATTTTTTCTATACTTCAGTATTATGAATTATTATTGATTATAAATGACAAAACCGATGTTTTATGTAAAGTTTATAATTTATAACAGATAGTACTATTTTTTTTTTCAATATTATTGGGTATTAATTGGGTTTGTAATTAGTAAGTTTTTCGTTACCTGATTGTATTCAATGATCACCGGACATACTCTCTTGCTATACAAGAGGAGTCAAATCAAATAAAGTCAGAATCACTTTATTCACGTAGGTCAAGGAAATGACACTTATGAATACACAAATAAAATTTGAAAAACAAAATTTTATGAATGATGCGGGACTGGAACCCACGACCTCCGGCGTTCCGTGCCGGTGCTGTAACCAACTGAGCTAACCGTTCGAGTGACGTATCTTCATAAAATCTTGTATGCTTTGTTCAACCCTCAGGTTCTGGCTTCATCTACAGGATCTACTTTACAGTTGATAACCTGCTCAACCCCAATATTTGCATATTAGGAAATTGACTTGAGATGTCTGCTCTTGTAAAAAGTCAGCAGATCGGCCTTTCGGGTTTTTTTGTACGCTTTTTGAAGGACGTGGAAATATCCCGCATGTTATATGCTATGGTTTAAGTTTGGGGCAAGATAATTTGTGTAGGAGTTTGGAAATATTATTAATATAATATATACGTGCGATAAAGTGTCTGGAATAGTGCTCATATCGACATGTTTGTGAAACTAAAGTATGTAAAGTAGATTAGAATAACATAATATAGTTCAATTATAAATATCTATTTGTTGGCTCCGTCTACGTTTAATTATATTGTGTCGTCCGCATGAATGGATCATAATGACGTGGGCTGGCAATGAATTAAGATTCAGGTATATCCAAACTGCATATTATTACTATTATCAATTTGGTTATATTTTTGTACCTATAGAAAAATCTACGTCCCTACGATCCCTAATTTTCGTAATAAAAAATTACGAAAATTAGGGATGAGACGAGCAGGACGTTCGCCGATGGTAATTGATATGCCCTGCCCGTTGGAAGAGCAGTCGCACGGAACGCGAAAGGTCGTAGGTTCGAGTCCCGCATCGTTCATAGAATTTTGTTTAAAAAACATCCATTTTCCTCATATAAATGTTTGCACTGACCGGAATTCGAACCCGGGACCGGGTAGGGAGGTTTATTCGCCACAGGGGTATATAAGTTGTCAAAAGGAATGTTTGAGAAACAAAAATATAAATTTAGTATCCATAGAAAACGACTGGCGATGCGACAACTTTCCTTAGTTGGTGCGAGCGGTCGGAATCAGCAACGTATTTGGGCATCCAGCCATATAAACACCAACTGGATAATTATATAAACTTTTTGTTGATCGTGAGAAAAGTTTAAATATTTTGAATGATGCTTTGAATTCTATGAGAGCGGCCCAAGGACATATTTTTTAGACTTTCGGAAGATTGATACTTCTTTATTATTTGGGAAACATACAGCCCCTTATTCATAATAGTCTGCTAACTTAAAGCATTGCTAATTCTCACTCTGTCTTCTTCTATTGACCTAAGTCAGAATGAGAAAAAACACTTCTTAGCGGCTGTTTTAAGTTAGGAAAAACCATTATGAATAAGGGGGACGGACTTTAGTAAATATTAAAATAAAGAGACCTAGAGTTCTACATTTTATTGGAAATAATATAAATTGTTTAATGTTCTAGAAAGCTAGCATAAAATTACTCCATACTAGTAATACTGAAGCATAATACAAAAGAATTTAAAAAAGAAATAACGGGTTGGACTCCGGGAGTGCCGGCAGAAGTGAAAACTTGAACATTAACGTTGTGCATTTTTGAATATTTTGCAATGTTTAGGGAATAATTTCACACGAATTGATTTATTTATCAGAATAAAAGTACTAGCATTTTAGGGGGTGAATACAATATTCATTTATTGCGCTATAGTACAAAAATTATAATTTATATTGCATAAAAATGTAACATTTCAGAACTATTAAAATTATTTTACATTAAAAATTTTCTTTCAGTAAAATCAATTTTAATCAATAATTTCACCGACTGTCTTACGAACTTTCGATCAGGTCACGTGTGCTGACTCGTGTCACATTTTAACATTTTATACCCATCCCAAGAAAAGTGCTCAATGCCTAACTAACTTCATTTAGAAAAGGAAGATAATTGTTAATTTTTAAAATTAGCATTTTTATGGAATTCTTAATAGCCTTTATTATTTGTATCTATGCATGTAATGGAATCATTGAAAGTGGTTTTCCCGGTTTCCTTGAAAATTTAAAAACACATCAAAGATCTTACAATATTTTCAATAATTTCTCTGGCTCACCAGGACTAAACCTAAATAAAATATAAAAAGAAAGTTAGCCTTTTAATTATAAGTACTTTAAACGTACTACTAAATTATATTAAAAAGAAAACTAAAAAAAACAGTCTTTTAGGCCGATAAAAGCGGGCCGGGTTTAATAATTGTATTAATCATGGCGTGTTTCCTGACCTTCTGAAACATAGTAAAATTTCACCAATATTTAAGTAGGGATGCTCTTCTAACCCGAATAACTATCGTCTTGTGTCGGTTTTACCGACCCTTAGTAAAATTTTTGAAAAAATTATTTTAACCCAAATGCTTACTTACTTTAACTCTCATAAGTTACTTCATTTGAAACTCTTTGGCTTTACTAGGGGACGTTGAACAACGGATGCAGGTGTTGAGCTGATCAAGAATATTTTTGATGCCTGGGAGGAATCACATAATGCACTTGGCATCTACTGTGATTTATCTAGGGCTTTTGATTGTGTTCAACATTCAACGCTTGTCAGGAAGCATTACCACTATGGCATAAAAGGAACTGCGCTCGATCTTCTAACTTCATATCTAAACAATAGAATTCAGAGGGTTGATGTGAATGGCAGGAGATCTCCTGGGACTCCTCTCAGTATGGGGGTACCACAAGGGTCTATTCTTGGACCGTTCCTCTTCCTTATCTATATAAATGATCTTCCTAATCTTATAGAGAAAAAACAAGGTAGTATTGTTTGCGGACGACACTTCACTGATTTTCAAAGTGAAAAGAAACCAAGCTATGTATGACGAAGTGAACGATATTTAATCTGACATCGTGTACTGGTTTAGCGCTAATAACCTTTTGTTAAATAGCAAGAAAACTAAATACATTAAATTTACCGTACGAGAGGTGATAGAACCGGTGGAATCTGCTATATTTCTTGGCTTAACTCTAGATTCCAAATTACAATGGGGGCCCCATATTGAAGGATTGGCAAACAGACTTAGTTCTGCAGCATACGCGGTTAAAAATATTAGACAATTAACTCACATACAACTGACTGACAATACGGCGCGACTAGTGTACTTTAGTTATTTCCATAGTATTACGTCCTATGGTATATTGCTATGGGGCAACGCTGCCGATATATATACAATATTTGTGCTGCAGAAGAGGGCTATTCGAGCTATTTATAACCAAGGTCCTAAAGAACCAATGAGAGCAAAATTCAAAGAAATTAACATCTTGACTGTTGCTTCTCAATATATTCTTGATAATGTCATGTATGTACATAGGCACATAAGTGAATATTCTAGAAACTGTCATAACCATAATGTTAACACCAGGAATAGACATAAACTTATAATGCCTACTACTCGGCTAAATCAAGTTAATAAGTCTATTGTGGGGCGGTGTATATGCTTTTACAACAAGATCCCAGAAAATGTTCAAAACAAAAGTATTTCGTTATTCAAAAGAATTGTTAAAAACGTTTGTGTGGTAAAGGTTACTATAACATAAATGACTTTCTTAATGATACCACAGATTGGGAATGGAGTGACCGCCCTCAGGCTGTTAAATAATAAGTTTAATTGTACATTAATACTTTTTAAACATATTCTTATATGTATATTTTCGATGAAAAAAGAAAGCCCGCTGAGTTTGTTGCGCCCGTTCTTCTCAGGTCTGAGGCATTCATTTTGGAATGGGTGGTAGTTTTTGACTTTCAATAAGTGATGTCACATCCTATTTTGAATAAAAATATTTGAATTTGAATACTTTAGTGTGTGTGACAAGCTACGTATTACACTCGCGATTCGTGACACTTTGTGTTAGTGTGCGTGCATTGCTCTAAATGTGTCCATAGATTAGGATAGTTGTATGCACGTTCGCTTCCTAATAGATAAAATACAAAAATAGCTTTAAATTCAAAATTAAAAAAATAAGAAATAAATGATTATTTGTAACATATAGGACAGTACCTTACTGTAAGAAAAAGTGTGTGTGTACATATGTATGCACGCAAGAAGCTGTACTTCTTTGACGTAACAAAGCAAAAATCCTTAAAACTATTTATTCCTCCTGCTATTCTACGTTTGTAGAAAGAACGATATTGTAAAAATCTTGCAAAGATGGCTTTAACAATTAATTATTAAACAACGAACACGGCTGCATGGGCTTGAACCCTTTGCCTGTCCTAATAATGGACGAAGAAACCCAAAAAAAATATAACGAATGTCACAAACGTCAGAAAATTTTAGGAACCAACTTCAACCTGTTACTTTTGTTTTACAGTAACGCACGCGCATCTTCAAATTTCACTGTCATCATTATTTCATAACGCGCCAAAGAAGTATAACTCCAAAATGAAGCCATAATATATATCTGAGAAGAAAAACTGAAACATTCTAATATTCTTACTGTGGCTTATGTGCAGATACATCACTTATTTCTATACGACACAAAGTGGTCCCAAAGGCAGGCTGGTTTGGAAAACCGCGCGTAATTAACACCTTCAATGAAATTTAACACTTCCCATTTCGATCTTTATTGCAAAGATAATAAAATGATGTAAAATATATATCACCCAAAGCAATTATTAAATCTCCTCCAATTTGCGAATCCCTGCAAAATATATTGGATATCAAAACACCCATAAATATAATTAAAAGTAAAATAAATTGAAGCGGCGCAGTTGCATTCGTGTTTAAAAGATTCGAAAACCGATAATTTAGTGCAATTTTATTGGTGTGTTTAAAATTTCGTTAGCGCTTATAAGAACCAGAATATATAACGGTAAGACAGGATTTGAGTGTATCATCCCTCGACCGGTTCAAATGTTTGAACAAGATGAGTTTTTCGTCAGCTGTTGGGGCGTGTGTGTTCTTAAACTAATCTCCAGATCGGTTGCAAATAAACATCAGCTGTTGTTGATATGTAAGTAAGTAAATAAGTATATCTTTATTTGGAACAAACACTACAAAAACAGGTAAACATTTACAAAATATAATTACAAATAATATGAAAAACTTATCTAAAAAAATACTATAATATGCCTAATCTTATTAAAACTAACATGCATTAAGAATCAACGAAAAAACTAAACTAAGGCTTATTCTATATCAACATAATAAGGTGGTGTTTGCAGAGTTTTGTCCCAAAAAAGGTTTGCTACTCAGCATATTAGTTGGGTATCACCAACCAGTCTAGCAAGACAAGGTAAAAGGAATCAAGGAAGACAATCTGTCGACGCGAGATTTCCTATCGTCGACTGGATTAAATTTAATTTTATTATTATATCGAGTCATACACCTAAACCTATCAAACAATTACTCTAATATTACTCCATTTACCTACTCTGTCAATCATACTTCATCCTTCATCTATCTGTCAAATACAACATTCATTCATTCACTCTTCTACTTGCACACGACACCTCAACTACACAAGAACTATTTTATCTAATCCTGTTAAGACAGACGAAATATAAATCTTTAAGAAGATATCAATCTTTCTTTTGTTCATCGCGAACACAATCCATTAGATTGGAAGATGTTTTTAAAAAAAATGACTGGACCAATGTGGAGACGATCTGCTCTGGACAGATCACAATGGAAAATTGGCCCCAAAGGTTAAAAAGAATATAATTTGAATCACGTAAATGTTATCGGTCTTCGCCCTGACATATAATATAAAATAATATGGAGAAGAAGTGATATGTAAAAACAACTGAATAAACTATACGATAAAGAAGGTTAATGTCTTAGGTAATTTATACGTCTAAATAGAGCATATTGCTGTTAGGCAACGCATGATAACAGGCCTATTATAAATCCCCATTACACGAATCACTATTATAAAGTCTTACTCGTACCCATTTATTATTTTTAATTACACAAATTAATTGACAAGACAGATTTGTGAACTTTAAGTCGAACGGTTGGCTCAGTGGAAGAGCGCTTGCACGGAACGCGAGAGGTCATGGGTTTGAATCCCGCAGCGTTAATTTTGTTTTCAAACTTACTCGTACCGTCATTTTTTCGCTAAAAAAATGCTAAATGTATTGAATTGCTTGTATTTTAACAAAGTGTGTTCATATGAAAAGTTGTCGCGGGTTCGAGTCCCGCATAGTTCACAAATTTTGTTTTCAAATTTGTTCGTACCATCATTTTTCTCTAAAAAAATACTACATGTTATTAAAATTGGTTTGCTTAACAAAATACGATCATATGAAAATTTTGTCAGTCAAACAGCCGATTTGTGTCATATGCCATGTTTATATTAGTAAGACAAGGCCCCGCTATCCGTTCCATCAACAAACACAATAGAAGTCAATTTGTTTAACAAAACCAAGTTGTTTGTTCCAATAATATTGAACAAATATTCCGCTATTATGTTTTCGTGTTCATAAATATGGCAAAAATATAATTTAGTTGCGGTTGATAATGAATTTGTTACATCTGGTGTATTTTGTTAAGCGTGGACTTCGCTAGCCGAATGAATTTCATCGAGCAATTTACTGTTTGCCATAATTGACTATGGTAAGAACAGTAAGGTCATACATATACAGCAATAGGGTTTCGTTTACTGTCTGGTGATATTGTATCTCATGAAATTATATTATTGAAGTGAATACTTCTTTAGCTGCGTGGGGCACATTGAGTAGGTGAAAATTTTGTGGGTTCGCTTCACCGACATGCTCTTGACTGGCGTGATAATTAAATAATTAAAAAGATAAATAATTAAATATATATAATTTTCGGATAGCTGAAATCTCGTGAGTTCGCGTCACCGAAATGCTTATAGCAGTATATCTGTAGCTATACAGCTGTCGAATTGTGCAACATTAGTGCTGTGTATATCTTATAAATGAAATTGAATGGAATTATTGAAAAGTTCAATACTAGCCTTATAATACGGAAACGAAGAAAAAAATATTTCTATTGCAAATACCATTTATTACTTTTACAGTGTGTAAGTTAAATAAATAAATATACAACAATTTTAAATATAATAAATTTATTAGAAGTGGTCTTCCTTTAAATGTTGAGGCCAGTTATCAATAGAAGCACGCACTCTTTCCATTGGAAAATTCTTCACTACCATTGGTACGGATAGTTTTAGGGACTCCAAATTATCATGGCGTTCAGAGCAAGCCGTATTCTCTAAAACTAACCATAAATCATAATCCAGCGGAGTAAGATTGGGACTAGACGACGGCCACTCTTCAGCTCTGATGAAGTCCGAAACGTTCGTTTCCAACCAAGACTGCGTAGACCGAGCGCCGAGTCTTGCTGGAAGGATATTTCTTGGTTATTCAACATGGTGTTGTTAAGGGGCATCACTAACTTCTCAAGAATGGTATCTTGGTACACTTGTGCCGATGTTTTGATACCTTTTTCACAAAAATATGGCTCAGTTACTCCTTTATAGCCTACCAAATAATCAATGAAGTCGGATAGTGCCCACGTTGTACTCTGTCGACTAATTGGGAAGCTTCTTTTGAGCTTTGAGAGTAAATCGTTCATTATGTTTGTTAAAATGTTGCTCAATTGTAAAAAAAATCTCATCCGTAAACAAAAATTTTCTCCCTTTGCATACCGCTTCAGTAGTTGTTTTAATTTTATCACCCAATTCCTTTTTAAATTATCAGTTAAGAAATGACCAGACCTCTTATCGGCTGCAAGTCCTAAGTCATCTTTTAAAATACGCGACATGTTTCTAGGTGCTATCTTCATCTCCGGAGATAAAATCTTTTGCTTTCGGACAAATTCTTTCCCTTACTGCTTTGACCACATTTTTCGTACGAACACTACGTGTACGGCCAGATCTATTTCTGTCACAAAAAAGGAGGTCTCATTGTGGCTATTAATAGCCTGGTACACAAACATTTTACTAATACCAAGAGAAAACTCATTGAACAATAAATATGACAGATTCGAAATTCAAATGTAATATTTTCTTTATTTTTAATTGTAACATTATTTATGGCCAGGCTAAATAGACATACCTTACTTTGAACCCATTGTAACATATTGAAGTAGAACTTAAAGCAATAAATTTAACAGTATTTTAAATTTCAGCTACCGCTCGTAAAACTTGTTGATAGCTTAAAAAAGAGCACTTTTAAAGTTATGCTTTGCCGCAATAAACCAAACCATTAAAATTACAGAGCGGCAATAATAGAACCGTTGGTTCGTCACTGGTTGAATAACCTAAGATAATTTGGTGCCTTGGTCCTGTGACGAATTCTCACAATCAAGTTTCTGGTGTATAAAAAAACTGCTTGCTTCATGACAACAATTATATTATTTTAATCACTCTTACTTATAATTACTCAATTACTAACAATTGCACAACATAATATTCAACGTCTGTCTACGACCAGACGCTCGATCAGAACCAATAGATAGCCCCCACTATTTACAAAGAATCGACTATGTACCTTTCGTTCTCCATATATCGATTAAAACATATGAATGAATCACAATCATCGAATAGAGTATTAGAGTAATTAATAGATATATTATAAATTGAATATAAATATTAAAAATAAACTTGATTTAATCAACTGACAAATTTGTAAATCAATAATAAATAATCATAAATTCATTACAGTCCGCATGAAAGCTAATAGATCAATATGTACACCCTCATTTAAACCATTGATATATTTATGTTACCATTCGTATTAAATAACAAAGTTTGTCTATCTTAAAAAGTGTAAATTGATCATTATAATTCTTGATATATATGATGTTTTTTACTACAGCATATTCAAAATAAAGATAAGTATGTCCGGATAGTTATTAGCAGTTCTAGAATGTAACATATTATCTGAGACGTCAACAAGAAAACAAAACCTTCTCTCCAAAAGCAGGTCTTCGTTCCAAAGGAGGTTTTGAGCCAACGGAAAAGTTCCAGGGTGACAGTTTTACGTGAGCTGCAGCTGCTGAGGCATTTGCCAGGTTCTTTGCAAGTGTGTATTCTACCGATATTCCCCAACTAAATACAGCAGAAGCCAATAATAATGACACTTCTCATAATAGCAACTATGTAAATATACTTAAATTCACATCTCTGGATATTCTATATGGTGCGAGTAGGGTGTACATGCCTTCTTGCAATAAATAACAGACAAATTTGTCTTTTTTTTTTTGGATTTTTTATGAGAAAAGTTATAGAGACGAGGCAAGACGCAATCTGATAGTAAATGATAAGCCAAGACCATCACACTTTTGCTCTTCCGATATCAGACTGCGAATGATATGTCTCTATCTAATATATAAAATTCTCATGTCGCGGTGTTTGTAGTTAAACTCCTTCGAAACGGCTTGAGCGATTCTCATGATAATTTGAGTGCATATTGGGTAGGTCTGAGAATCGGACAACATCTATTTTTCATCCCCATAAATGTTAAGGCCACGCCAAATCCTTTTTTTTTTATTTTTTTGACATTTTTTTTTAAATTTGTTTGATTTATGAGTTAACATTAAAAATACATACAACTTTAAATTTTCACCCATCTATGATCAACAGTTACTTATGTATCGCGATTTTAATATCGGCAATACAACGTTTGCAGGCACAGCTAGTATATTATATAATTATTATGTCCATGTGTTGACAATGAACTCCTCCTAAACGGCTGGACCGATTTGAATGAATTTTTTTGTGTGTGTTCAAGTGGATTCGAGAATGATTTAGATTCCTAATTGAACTACCTCCTGAACGGCTGGACTGATTTATATGATTTTTTTGAGTGAATTTGAGAATGAGTCCATATATAATTCTCCTGCCCATGTGTATGTTCGTGAACTCCTCTTAACGGCTGGAACGATTTTTCCAATTTAAGACGTGTATACAGGACTACGTCTGTCGGGTCTGCTAGTATGTGTATATAACATCAGTGCTACAGATAAATCATTTGTACGTGAACTATTTTCTAGCGGCCGTTTTCAATAACGTATTTGTAGTTACGGATACATTGCTGTCACCGTTTAATGACAAGATCTTATCTATCCATAGTTGTCTCCAATACAGTTACGGCCATTTCCAATATACTATCTACAGATAGAGATAAATTACTACCTTCTACTGTCAGTAATTGTCAGTAGCTATCAATAATCTGAAGCTGTCCCAATATACCCGATAAGACATTCTTATCGCCTTATATTGGGACGCGTGAATTGCAATTTCTATACAAACTTCTATCACTAGTAAGCTATACGACGTCCCATTGACAGACAGCGTGTATGGATGAGTATCATGAGTTACCGCCGATAAGTTTATTGGGACAGAAAAGTCAACAATAGTTACGATTTTTATCTCAAGTAAGAGATAGACTGAATATTGGGAACGGCCGTTATAGTCCAATGCTATCTGTCAATAGGTTATTAAAATGTAACTAAGCGTAAAAGGATAGATTTGTCTACGTCTAGTAAGTTAAACTAGGTTATTGAAAACGGCCGTAAAAGAACTGCTTAACTTCGACGGTTGGTTGATTTTACGAGCGCCCCGTCTGGACACGACGCGAGGAGAGCCCTTGTTAAAATTTCTCTTATTAAACTGCACTCTTAATGCCCTCATAAATTTAACGTTATGAGTTCAACGCTTTATTTATCCCTACCCTTGCTAACATAAAATCAATAAATTTGGAGTTTTGAACGCTGAATTGTACAACTAATTTGTACAAAAGTTATTTAATTTTTATAAGACTGAGGGTGCCTTGTTAATATCGTATTTTCTTTAGATAATGTGAGTGTCAAACATTAACTTAAACTAAATGATATCAAAATCGCTTTTTGTGCATCTAGGTAAAGGAAATGGCACTTGTGAATGCCAATAGTTTTTTTATACCATTTTTACTATTTCTCAAAAGGTTGAGCTTTAATGAGAGGTAGTGGCTAGAAACTCATTGCCGCTCTTTTATATCAACATTTACAGCTTCGTCGTTTTATTTTTTTTACTTACTCGTTTAAGTAATTGAGTATTTTTGTTGCAGCACCTTACATATATCGTAATCAATTCATTCATTCAATCATTTCTCAATTTGTGATTTGACTTACGTACTTCATATAAGTAATTCATTGAGTATTTCACGTTTGATTTTCGAAAAACAATCTTTTCGAGAGCTTCAATTTTCTAATAGGTCAAACACATGATGAGATTTGGTACGGCCGAACCATCGGACGCACTCTGGGGACTTACTCCTAAAATCGATATTCGATATATCGTGGCATTAGTCGTGTCGAATCCTACTCTTAGTAACATCGCATTCAATGTCGAAACGATGATTGAACGAACAAAACGTTTTTCTATATTATCGGTCTAGCCCTACTCTAAGTTGAAAATGTCAGAGACGAATATTCGAATTCAACAAACAATCAAACGTCACTTTTACGATAATCTCAAAGACACCTCCTAGGCTGTCGTTGCTATTATCGTTTCAAGTTGTATAGATATATTTGCTATACAATATACATACTAAATAAATAAAATTTTAATAATTATATGTGATTTACTATTCAACAGGATTTTTTACTACCAAGTAATTTTAGTCATTTCATCGTTTATGCGTAGAAAGTTATGCAAATGACCACCTGAGAAATAGGAAGTTGACGAGAAGGGTTGAGTTACATTTTTTTTTCATTTTATTATCCGCAAGTCTTGTCTTATTTATTCAATTTTAAATGGTCATTTATATTCATTACATATTTTTTTAACATTTACATTATGTGTAAATGATACCAAATTGGTGGTGCAGAGTCTGGCATGGTCCTTAGCGCCTAAACTATGTTTTGACTTTTGACACTCAACAGCGACATAGCACAGATAATTGTTTAGGTTTGCACATATTTCATTCACACTAACATCGTAAAAAACTGAAAATATTAGTCTATGGTAACGATAAACGATAAGGAATTCGAACATTTGTTAGAGTAGGATAGTTGCGATATATTCGGAGTATTATCGTATCGTTCCGAATGTATCGTTGTCGATTTTGCGAGTAGACCTCCTGATAGCGGACTATATATTCAATTGTATGTCGCATTGTCCATCACTCAAAATAATCGAACCATGTGTTAAGGCTATAAGTTGTATCGGTTCGGAAGTGCCATCGCAGAGTGACCCTGCGAGGAAAAATGTTTCTTGAGAAAACTACGTTTGTGGAAAGTCGGACATCTTTGTGATAGGGGTTAAATTTTATTTTTTCATGTGTTTTCTGTTGGCGTCAATCGGCTGCAATACATATATATCTACGAGTATCTTATAGCAAACTACATCCGGGATCGCGAATAAGGAAAGGAGGGAGAGAAATACGATTGTATATAAGTAAGCAAATAGTTTTACTACTCATTAGTGCAAAGTATATCTATTATTTTGGAATAGTGTTTTTGAACTCGGTTGTATTTTTGTAAAAAAAAATCATATAGATTTTTATATAAGGCCTTTTTGTGATATAATGTGCTTTAAATTTATCTATGTACTAATTAATTACTGGGCAAATGCGACTTAACATCTTATGTATCAAGGTTACGAGCGCAATTGTAGTACCGCTCAGAATTTTGAGCGGCACTGCATTGTTATGGGTCGAGCGTATGAATTACCATCAACTGAACGTCCTGCTCGTCTAGTCCCTTATTTTCATAAAAAAAATATACATAGGCAAATCAAGATTATTATACCACCGAGATTTGCTCTCAAATAAATCATAATTCATCTTAATAATATTATATATAACTTTATCAATTAATATTAGATCGATCAATCACATATATCTCAACACGAATGCGATTCGGTACATGAGTGACACATTAAGTGAATTTATAAAACATCTATAAATGATTCCTCTCCACCTCTATAATCCTCATCGCACACTTAAAAAGCAGCTCATATTAGAACTCTTCCATAATAAATCACTTCTACTTTTAGATGTTCGGTGTTCCACGAATAGTATGATCAGCTATTACAAGAGATTTGGGAATTAGTCGTTTCTTAACCACATCCACCGTTTCCGCGTTCTGTTACAGAGAATCGTTAAGCTTTCATCAAATCGTATTGTTAATTAAATCAAATGTATTTGATATTGCACAATGATTGACGAACTGTTGGATGTGATTGTTTGATTGGTAGATTGATGTAATTGTGTTGAGGTATCTATTTAATATATATTTTTATGAAGGGACGAGACGAGCAGAAAAATCTAAGCGGCACTACTACTGACATGATGATGATATTATAGACTTATTGTAGCCGAGTTATTAGTGAACCTGCCTACTAAGCTAGAGGTCCCGGGTTCGGATCCATGGTAGGTGCAAATATTTGTTTCTTTCCGAGTCATGGATGTTTATATGTATTTATACATGTTTAGGTAAGTATTAAATATATCGTTGTATTTCAACCCATTACACAGGCTATGCCTAATTGGGGCAAGATAATTTAATAAAAGTGTTATTATTATCTGGACTTAAACACCAAGGAGAAGATTTGAGAACGTTTGTATGAAAGAATGGATACTCGCTATAGTTGAAATGCAGTGCGCATTGTAATGGGCAGGGCCTATCAATTACCATCAGCTGAACGTCCTGTTCGTCTCGTCAAATATTGTCATAAAAAAAATCAGCACATGTAAATAACACTCTCGGGATCTCATTAAATATCTATGGATAAAAACATTACGACACGATAATTTGCTATAAATGTCCATGGAACCGTGTTGTTCTTAAAATATTAGTATGTCCATTAAATAATGACCGCTTTTGTCAAAAACTATGAATTCATAGAGACACAAAAATGGGGCGAACTTTGCGTGTGCACCCTATTCTACGATAGCACGATACTATAATAATATCGTTATGCAAGAACTAAACAATATATTTTATATTTATATATAATGTAACTAAAACTGAAGGTTAATGCAATGTTAGTGTGACTAAATTAGAGGAGTCACAGGCTGTGTGTATGCCAGAAATTCATGTCTATGACCTGGAAAAATTACAAAAAGTTTATTCAACACGTTGTTGTTGGTGAATAAATCGAAGAAATGTACTAAAACCGATATTGACTATGTCGACTGTGTTTCCTTTGCGCTGTTGAAAAGACAGACTTAAAAAGCAGCGTTTGGAGCACCTAATATTTCAACAACGATGCTGCTCTTCTGGTGTTCCAAGAGAGTAAATGTGGTGATCACTTACTTACCTTCCTATTTCATAACAAAAAGTTTAGTAACAACAAACAAAAGTTTTATACTTCATAGATATTACTTCGCTTCAAAACTATCTCGGTACAAGGATACTACTGTAAATATAATCTTGTTTACAAGTCCCTGTCGAGTAAATGATTTTTCTGTGAGCTGTAGGGCGGAGTGATTTAACGAGATAAACCCAGAACCCTTCTAGAGGTAGTGCATAATATCATCCCGCTAATGCAAGGGCTCTTCTACACAGATGGCACCCGCGTTTTTCTACAGGGTGTTAATGACACGGCGATCAACGATGACAGATAATATTTCATCGGTGTTTCGTTCTTGTTTTAGTAATTGACTTGAATATTTTAAACTCATTTTTTGTCACTGATTAATATTGTTTTGCCTGAAACTTCTCTCAAATTTGCTTAAGTATCTTGTTTTAATCCGTTTGATCTTTCGTTAGACTAGCTGAGTAAATAATACTTTAAAATTTATTTGATAAAATTTTAAAAGGACTATATATATATATATATATATGCAAGATTTTATCGCGATGCGACCCTCGAACGGTTAGCTCAGTTGGTTAGAGCACCGGCACGGAACGCCGGAGGTCGTGGGTTCGAGTCCCGCATGTTTATAGAATTTTGTTGTTTTTCAAATTTTATTTAACTTATTTATGTAGAAGAAATAAACAGTATTACAATAAGAAATAGTAACATAACTTTTCAATAGTTATACAATAGAACTTCTCGATAATACATTCAAGTCTAAACAATTTAAGTTACTAACACTCAATACTCATCATTCAAAGTCGCTTCAAGCGATACACAGGGCATTAACTTTAAGCGGAATCGTATTATAAATATCTGTGAGTAAACAGAACTAACGATACCGATATCAAGTTCGATTATTAATAATAATGAAGTGATCTTTAATGCAACAACACTATCACCTAACGAAGTAACTAAAATAATAATAAATATTTGAGTCACTCAAATCTACATGTAACTTGTCCGTTTCTCGGCGATGTAGAGTTAATGCTTCAGTTTCTAATTCCGGGCGTGTTTTGTTTTTTGTTTTCACACCCTGTACGTTCACATTCGCTGCATCTCGCGTACAAGGATTCGGTTGGGGCGACGCTAGGCCCCTTTTGAACAGAACACCGTCTATAGTTCGCTCGCGATGTTGGTGCGCGGACGCCTCTTGCATCGAGCCGGCGAGACCGCGCCTCGCCTGTCACACTGACAAACTACGGGTTTTATTGTTTACGGTGCGTGAAACGTTACCTATATATAGAATCAGTGAAAACAAGCTCTATGTGCGAAGATTTGATGTTTATTTTAATGCAGTTCGAGTTATATTTAGTACGGTTGTTTTGTTTACATTACTGTGTGAATCATTTCGTTATTGCTTGATTCCGAGGAACGGATTAAGTTAAGTTTAACATGATCCAATCGATGATAAAATCAATTTGATATTACTGACAATATGTTATGTTTCTAAATAACAATTTTGTAATATTTCTGTGTTAAAGTTCTCTTATAAAGAGTTTATTCAATGTTAAAGTGAAACTGTCATATATAAAGTTTTTAAGGGATGGATAACCGAGTATAGGGTCAACTGTTGGTATGTTAGCACAGTACTTTTGAAACACCGGCGGAGTTGGAAGCGATTTGCTGGTTTCAAGAAATTTCTCACGTGTTTAAACCTTTTTGAAAGAACCCATGTATCATTATCCACGTGGGACCGAATAGCGTGGAAGTTCATTTCACAGTTCGAAATTGGGTAGGTACGTCGTAGTTTCTTGAAAGTCCCACTGTGAATAAAATATGTGAATCCAATTACAAGTGATATTATTATTTCTGTTTTATGTTCTGTTCTGTTGAACACTGAATGAACACTAAAAAATACCGTAGTACAGATAAGTCGATTTAAACCGTGAGAAAACTCGATTTAAATAAATAAAGTTATTAATGTCTTAGGATAGTTTTAATAATTTATCTGAAAAAATATTTTTTGAGGGTAGTTTTAACTTCGCCTAAATATTGACACAAGTTTAATCTTGTTAATTAATAGGGCGACTAATATTGAGCATCTGATTTCAAAGTAAGGTCGAGATTAATTGTTAGACACGACAATTTGTAATGATTATTTTTGATTAGAAATGAAAACTATTAAAAATAAAATTTCTATCAAAAACTAAAACTTTAAAATTTGTTCATGTATGTACATACATAATTAATAACATTACAAGTAAAATCATTGCAAATTTTCTGGCACAGGTGTTTCTCACTTAATAGAAGGTCACATCCACTATTATGTTTGTACCATTTTTGTTACAGAAATAAATATTTTTCATTTTTCATTGGAGCTTAAATTAATTCAAAATACAATAACACACACTGAAACTTTAAGAAACTTATCTGTGTATGTAGTCGCTTAAAATTAAATTAAATAACTTAAAAATAAATAAATAAAATCAAAGGCTAAGTTCGGGGATATAAAGAGGTAACATGGCCAGTTTCATGGCCAATTACTATTGATAATTTATTTAAACTTTTATCATCCCGGAACTTTAACATTGTAATGAGTTCCGCCAAATTAATAAAAATATCTGGACGACCGAGCCTTGCTCGGATTTTTAAGAATGTACAAAACTTGAACAAGAAAAATAACCAATAGAACATCTGGATTCGGACCGGGGTCTTCTGCTTTCCGGATCACCCAATGTCCCATCTCATCTGAGCTATTACAGTCTTGTATAGTTTGATAATTAGATTGATAAAACTACGTTTTTTTAAAGTGAAACCTAGCTAGATCGATTTATCGTCCCCGAAATCCCGTGTATACTAAATTTTATGAAAATCATTGAAGCCGTTTCCGAGATTCAGATTATATATATATATATATACAAGAATTGCTCATTTAAAGATATAAGATATATATCGTGAGTACCCGTCATAATAATTACAATAATTGTTATTTTTTATATAAATAGTGTTACTAATAATTATTAAGTCATATGTAAATAATATAATTTTTTTATTAATAAAATAACCATTCAAATAAAAAATAATTTTCAATTAAACGTTAACAATTACAAATTAGTGTTACAACAGATAAAATTATATTATGAGGGATTTTGTTAGAAGTATTTTTTTATCTATGACTTATATTTATTTTTATTTATATACATAAATAACGCGGCTGTTTTACCAAATATGGCTTAATGCTTCTAAAGATGTTTTAATTTCAATTAGGCGGGAGTGGTTTCCTCTCGAAGGTTCCTTGGTCAACTGGAGCTAACTTCATCCAAGCGAGCATTAGAGCCCAGCGTAATGGCTCTGTCTCATTCATTACAAAAAAATATAGAGATTTATGAAATCGAACGATCGATACTCAAAAATCACCTCCCTGACCTTGCCTGGGTTGCGTGTTTCTATGACGCCAGAGTTATTATCTAGTGTTATAAGAATAAAAGGCGTGAAATATGAAATTTACGAACAGCGTGACGGACGTAATAGAAAATTCAAATTCAAATATTTTTATTTAAAATGAATGCCTCAGACCTGAGAAGAACGGGCGCAACAAACTCAGCGGGCTTTTTTTTTCATCAAAAAAATATGTTTATAAAGTAATATTATTCAATTAAACTTATTATTTAATAGCCTGTGATCTGTCCATTCCCAAAATTATGAAATACAGAGCCGTTTAAATAACGCTCTTTCAGTAAATCATCACAGACCTGTTTGACTTGATTCTTGCCTCGGAATTCCACCTACGCAGACTCGCCACAAAATAGGATATTTTTATGAAAATAAGGCACGAGATGAGCAGGACGTTCAGTGGATGGTAATTGATACTCTCTGCCCATTACAATGCAGTTCCTCTCAGGAATATTGAAAGACCCAATCACCTATATCAGGTGGCCCTTACGCTCGTTTGTCCTCTTCTTCTTGAGCAAAAAAAAACTCAACACAAAACTGATTTGCCAGTTGGTTGCTTCGTGGAATATAAAGAGATATTTTAAATAAACACTTTTTAAAGCTATTAAACCTCATTTCTGCCGCCGAATTCCACCTTCGAACGACACACCACAAGTTAGGATATCATCCACACCATCTGGATGTATGGCGGTCCTCCACAGTGCGGTTTTCAAGGAGCTTTCTTCCCCGTACTACAAAGCTGTGGAATGAGCTTCCTTGTGCGGTATTTCCGGGCCGATACGACATGGGTACCTTCAAAATAAGCGCGTACAACTTCCTTAAAGGCCGGCAACGCTCCTCCAATTCCAATAAAAAAAAACTTACATTATTTTTTTTTTCTATTGACAGAACAGCGTCTGTCGGAGCTAGCTTAATATAAATATATATATTGACGACTGAAAAGCGATAAGCCTAATTGAATAAAATTTATTTGACATTGACATTGTCTTGTTAATAGGTGATCACTCGCTATTATTATGCCCAATCGAGAAAGACTATAAGTTTATTATATCAAAATGCCTCATAAATTTTTGCCTACGCATAAAATCAGAGTGGCTTGTACAAGTTTTGCCTTTTACTTATTGGTTTGCGGAGGCTGTAGAGCGGCCGGTTATCGTAACTAGTATCAAATAACTATACTAGTTGGTAGACTGCAATAGAAACGGGGTTCTATAATAATTTTGCGATAATCGTAATTTATTTCTATCGTTTTACAATCTCCAAGTGGTCTAGCACCTTTGGAACGTACACACTTCTTACAGTGAACTTCCAAGATACATTTGAAGTTATGAAAAAAACATGAGAGTGAAATTTTAAGATGCCCGCGCATCACTGTCACAAAAAATAACAGGGTGAAGTTGGTTCCTAAAAATTTCTGACGTTTGCGTTATTCGTTATTTTTTTTTGGTTTCTTCGTACATTATTAGGACAGGCAAAGGGTTCAAGCCCATACAGCCGTATTCATTATTTAATAATTAATTGTCAAAGCCGTCTAGGCAAGATTTTTACAAAATTGTTCTTTCTAAAAACGTAGAATACCACGAGGAATATATCATTTTATTAATTTTTGCTTCGTTAGGCCAAAGAAGTATAACTTCTTGCGTGCATACATAAGTACACACACATTTTTATATTACACCTGATCGTATTGATGTGACAACTGGGTACAAAGTATAATGAAATACATTACTAAAGTATTTTTCAAAAAACTTAGGCCAGTTCAAACATACAAAGAACGTGACAGCCTTTTTAATATTTTTAGTAGCTGCCATAATGAATAGCTCTCTCCATTATATATTTAAAATAAAAAATATAAAATAATAAAAAATCTGTGATTTTTTACCTCCTATGTATAGTTTAAAGCATTATGTATTCACTGGAGGAAAGTGCATTTTTACTACTTGCGTTTAAACAGCCGATTATACTCGATGTATGCCCTCGATTACGTCTCGTATCTACAAAATTGCACCCTCCTTAGGAATAGCTAAGTTTCTCCCCTAAGTACACAGTGCACTTTAATGGCCACTTTTTAAATTTATTGTCATTTTTCAGGTTGCTTGTATAGCTTATTTGCATATTGTTTAAATAGATAACATTGGACCATTGAGAAAATAACCTTTTCTAAAAAAATCACAACCAATGACATAATTGTTTATCAGAATTAATTATTCGTGAAACCCTTTTGAGTGCTAGCTTATCTACACTTAACACCCTTTCTAGAAAAATCTGTGAAAAGAAGGACTTAGTTATTCATTGATGATTTTTATTACAAAATCTTTTCAAATTAATTTTACATGGAGGCCATCTGAAATCTAGCTCAATCCATTCTAAGCTTATTCATCTATCAAATATTCAAATATTTTCCGTTTTAAAAGCAACGAGATTGAATGACGTAATTTTTATTAGGAACTTGATACCAACTTCAATATCTTGTAAAAATGTTTTCTTTAGTAACCTTGTTTTATATATTACGTTTGAAAATTTTGTATACATTAACTCGGAATTGCGTTTTAGAAACGTATAACATATTGACGACCCCTATAGCCCAGTAGTTAGTGACGCTGCCTACTGAGCTAGAGGTTCTGGGTTCGATTCCCGGTAGGTGCAAAAATTGTTGTGATGAATATGGATGTTTGTTTCCGAGTCATGGATGTTTAAATTTATTTATGTATGTTTATATACTTATATTGTATAAAATATATTGTTGTCTTGTACCCATAGTACAAGCTATGCCTAGTTTGGGGCAAGATAATTTGGTAAGAGTGTGTCATTATTATTACTATTGTTCATTGATTTTCAATACTACATTTCTATTAAATACTATATGAGTATGGATGTGTTTTATGTTTTAGAGTAGTAGTTAATTTTTTTATAAGAGTTTTTTATGTTGGTAGTATGATCTCTGCTTGCAGGCTAATTAATTGTTTGATAATCTAGAATTATAAATTATTACTTACAAATCATACGAAAGATCTTCAAAACTACATATTGCTCTATTTCCTTTTGATTACTTTTTATGGTAGGGTAAACCGTAACCATAACCTTCGTAACGTAACGCGTTACGACACCAATTTGTCTAGCTTCCCTTTCTCTCACGCATACGGCAGCGGTAGACAGGCTTCTCCTTTCTCACTCTAACCAATTGTTACTTTTATAGGATTAAATAACCATACTAATAATGTATATACAAGAAATTCAAATGTACATAAAATTCAAGAATTGTAACTAATTAATAAAATATTTTACTAACAAATTTCCTTTCCTTACATTATCATATTAATATACATAATCTAAGCTTTTATCAAGCAACTTACTCAAACAGTTACAATATTAAATAGTTCAACTTAATTATTTTAAGTTATCACTTCTATTGGGCGTCGTCATTTTTAAGTAAAGGCTTTATCACAATATTATAAATCCCCATTTAGGAAATGCCTTACAATATAGAACAGTTCATATCTACTCTATAGTTGTGAAACCTGTTTCGTGAATCGTGTATAAAGTACGTGGGCTGCAAACCACATTGCACTTTTGCGCACGCTTGGAAATATTTAAATGTCATTATCATTTATTTTCTTTGTTACCTGGACAACAATCCAGGGGATCAGTATTCAATTAATGATGATATCTGTTTATTTGTCCTCACAAAAGATCTTAAACCAACACAGTAGATAAATAAGTGTTACAGTCTTTAGCAGTCAGAATTTGGGGAGCTGGGTTTTTTTTCTTATGCAAAAGTAGGGCAAAAAACGTACGGGTCACTTGGTGTTATGTCATCACCGCTGCTCATATTCTCTTGCAACACCAGAGGAACCATAGGAGCGTTGCCGGCCTTTAAGGAGTATGGACGCGCTTTTTTCAAAGGTACCCATGTCGTATCGTCCCGGAAACAAGGAAGCTCATTCTACAGCTTTTTAGTACATGGAGGAAGCTCCTTGAAATTCACACTGTGGATGACCGCCACACATCCAGATGGTGGGGATGTTAAGCTAACTTGTGGCGTGTCGTGCGAAGGTCACTATCAGTATTTGTAAGAAATTACTGAAGTGTACTACAACAAGAAAGTAACAATATATTATTTTTAAACAAAATGTGTGTATGTTGGTAGTCACTCTATCAAAACAAGTTTACTTATAACTTTAATATTGAATTATATTTTGTGAATAATAAAAAAAATGCCTTTAGAACTAATTCTGTAATTATTGATGGTTATTATTTTAAAAGCCTGCATTTACTTTGAATACCGAAAATTAATTCTAGATGTTTAACTTATAACCATTATTCATTAAAATAGTTATCTTATTTAGCAGTTCTAAAAATATTTTTTACGCCTATACATTGTAATATGTAAGTCGCGTGGTAGTGCTTGTTGTACTTTTTGATATTTTCAAATCATATTCCGAAGTTAATTCCATAAATTGAGCTCGAAATATTTAGGTAAAACCTCGTTCGGTTATTACTAAAAAATTATTAAAAAATGTTTAAAAAAACCGATTTCAAAAACTAAAAAGTATAGAATAACTTAATAAATATTTAAATAACACACCTCCTATGCAAATCTAATAACTTCAATATTAATAAAATGCACTATCTCAAATTTTAATGGGACTAAATAGCAAACAGTCTGCACTAAAGTAAAGAAGAATAACGAAAATCGGATCACAAATCTCAGCGTAATCACTGTACAATACATAAAAAAAATACCAATGGAATTGAAAACCCCCTCCTTGTTGAAGTTTATACGAAATCTACTTTTATTTCGCCGCAAGTTATTATTAATTATTTTAACCTTTAAATACGACTCATACGCCCTGGTCAACCGCCCTCGCCCTATGAGCAAGGTCACTCGCATGTATCGCAAGTTGAAACGCCTTAAATCTAATTTAATTATGTGAATTAAAACGCACGTAATTCTTTAAAAAGTATTTTATTTAAATAAAAATAGTTAAAAAAAAACTAATAACACGCTTCGCTTAAAAATATAATGGTTGAAATATAAAATGAATATCAATTCCTGCCGTATCGACGATAGATGAAAAAATTGCATAAATTAGCAAAAATCTTACTTTGCAAATTGAAAAATGGAATAATTTTATCAAATTATTGTATTGTCATCGGTCCTCGATAAATCTACGAAGTTTGAACGGAATCTGGCCGTTTAAAGTGAGTCAAAATCGTGCCTGAATGAGTCGGTTACAAACAAACATACATACAGGTGAAGCTAATAAAAAGCGTGACACTCGCAGCAATCAAAGAAAAATATAACGTTGAGATCTATGGAGCGTTATTAGACTTTGCTCAGACTTTACTTACATAGAGTTCAAGATTATCATAAGTATTGATTATGCTGAGACAACCCAATGTAAAAGTCAAGTTAGCGCTTAATCACACTTAGCAAAGTTTTACGTAATTAAAGACTGAGCATTCAACGTCTAAGTACCAGTGGGAGGCTCCGTTGCACAGAATGCCGGCTAGATAATGAGTACCACAACGGCGCCTATTTCTGCCATGAAGCAGTAATGTGTCAACAGTACTTTGTTTCGGTCTGAAGGGCGCCGTAGGTAGTGAAATTGCTGGGCAAATGAGACTTTCTCAAGGCGACGAGCGAATTTGTAGTGCCGCTCAGAATATTTGGGTTTTTCAAGAATCCTGAGTGGCACTGCATTGTAATGGGCCGGGCGTATCAATTACCATCATCTGAACGTCCGGCTCGTCTTGTCCCTTATTTTCATAAAAAAGTACGATTAGTAGATCTCACCCTATGTAACTATTTACAGTAACTTTTAACTTTTTATAGTAAATTTATTGAATTAGGCGTTACTTTGCGGAAATCCATAATTATACAAACTATTTAAGTTTTCTTTAGTGTTAATTCCGCCAATATTCCAAGACTCGTGCCAGATTTTGGCGAGACAACAAGAAACACGCGTTGAATTGTTTTAAAGACAAATATTGGCGGAATTAACACTAAAGAAAACTTAAATAATTTATATACTTTTTATAGTAGTCGAAACTCGAGTCCTATGATTGACCTTTATCACGTAACAGTTGTACTTTACAAACACGCAAGCGGCCCGCTATAAAGTATGTACCTACATACTTACGCCTTATTAGTCAAGATCATAGAATATGCTTTTTCGTTTCGTACGTTTGTTAGTCTATACGATAGTATATTGAAAGTCTATAGTCAAGATTCTATACACAAGACATCTAAACTAATACAAATGACACTGCAATGTATGTTTGGTTTGGATATTGGGGTTATGACATTTAGTTGTAAATATTAAAAGATATAAAATATTAACACATTCACAAAAAGTAATTTGGCCTAAGTATGTGTAAATTAAAAAATCCATAATTTTATAATATTCAATTTTTTTTATTTATTTGATGACCAAAAATCGCAACAAGATTAATTAATAACCAATAGTTATCCCTACTAATATTATAAATGTGAATGTATGTTTGTTTCTTACGCTTTCACAACTAAAACGATTTTGATGAAAATTAGGACAGAGAAAGACTAGTACTTGGATTAGGACATTTTCCCGTGATTTAGAGGTTTGAAGTAGGGCCTTGAAGTTTGTATGGAATTCGTTATTTTCGGAAATAAAACCTTGAAGCTTTGGCAGAAGAAGTGCCTAAGCACTTGATAAGAAGCAAAAAACATCTTCATGGTAATGAAATAAAAGAAGAAACTTCGCAGGGAAGTCCACACAAATCTGTCTATGAAATTTACTATTACTGAGATTTTCCACAAAGTACGAGTAACTATTCCACGCGGACGGGAGTTAGTACGTTTATATAACAGTAAACACGCAATAAATGATATAAAGTTATGCTCAAATCGAATTAGATATGATGCCAAGTTGGTCGGTGAGGGCTCTTATTTTGGGGCATCATGTGATAGTCGACACCCCTGAGATCAGCCCCCGTCGATGGAACACAAAACATCACATAAAATAATCAATAGCCAACATACTACTCTATTCTAACATTATAATAATGGCAACTACTAACGGTTACCTATATTTTGCTTCTTTTTGTTGCCACAAGCTGGTTTTTAAACTTCTTTTTATAATAATAATAATATTGACACCCATTTACACAAATTGTTTTGCCCCAAACTAGGCATAGCCTGTACTATGGGTACAAGACAACGATATCTATACTAATAATATAAAGCTGCAGTGTTTGTTTGTTTGTTTGTTTGTTTGTTTGAACGCGCTAATCTCTGGTACTACTGGTCCGATTTGAATGATTCTTTCAGTGTTGGGTAGTCCATTTATCGAGGAAGGCTATAGGCTATGTTTTTTTTTCAAAATTAGGGATCTGTAATAAAATTGCTATTTTGTAACACAAGGTGTAAAATCGAAAACCTATTTTTGCGTGCGCTGCAAAAACTATTGGCAATAGAACAAAATGATGTACAGGCTATAATATAGGCAATATTTTATTACTTATAAAACTATCGCGTGAATTATACTTTATATGGCAAAACAACGTTTGCCGGGTCAGCTAGTATTTAATATAATATACTTACTTAAACATACATAAATACAAATAAACATCTATGTCTCGGAAACAAACATCCATATTCATCATATAAATGATTGCACGTACCGGGATTCGAACTCTAGCTTAGTAGTCAGGGTCACTAACCATTCGGCTATATGGGTCGTCTAAATTATTGTTTAAAAAAAATATCGAAGTTGGCGTTACTTTGCGG
Source organism: Leptidea sinapis (assembly GCF_905404315.1). NCBI lineage: Eukaryota > Metazoa > Arthropoda > Insecta > Lepidoptera > Pieridae > Leptidea > Leptidea sinapis. Next base: position 12,189,254 of record NC_066272.1, read on the forward strand.
AAATCCATAAATTATCCAAATGTTTTAAGTTTTCTTTAGTGTTAATTCCGACAATATTTGTCTTTAAACAATTCGACTGAATTTAGACTGACTTGAGTCTCCTGCCAGGATTTGGCGAGTCAACATGTCTTGAGGATGCCTAGTGTTGAGGCGAAACACGTGAGGAATTGCTTTGAGATAATTATTGGCGGAATTAACAATAGAAAAAAAACTTATACATAAGAATACTAAACAACAAAACTATACCTACACATATTAAGTAGAAAACCGTTTACAGAAACCGAATAGGTTTATGCGTAAACGGTGAGTCAAACGCTCACCACAGCAATACATAGAAAGTATGCTAAGTGTCAAAATTACACAAAAATATATTTTTAGTTAAGCTAAACATTTCTTTTTTCTAGTATCAATGTTAGGTAGGTAGCATATCTTTAGGTAGATTGTTGAGAAATTTGTGCAGCATAAAATGGCACCTCTTGGCATCATATTCTTTAAATTACCACCTACTTATAGTACTGTCTAAAAAGGCATATGTGGCATTCTGATTTCCATGAAAGAAATTATGAGTGATTTTTTAATCTGTGGAAATCGTTCAGTATTAGACGTTTGAGTGTTTTTGTTAAATCAGTTAACGTTGATTGTTTTTAATATAATTTGTTAAAGAATGAACCTCTAAATGCTGATTTAAAAGAGCAGTTATTAGTTTCTAGCTTCTTCTTCTCATTGAAGCTCAAACTTTTCCAATGTGGTGGTAATGGTATAAAATAAAACTTTTGACACAGGCGCCTATTTCTGCCGTGAAGCAGTAATGTGTAGCATTACTGTGTTTCGGTCAAAAGGGCGCCGTAGTTAGTGAAATTATTGGGCAAAAGAGATAATTGGGCAAAGATTCTAATGTCTCAAGGAGACGAGCGCAATTGTAGTGCCGCTCAGAGTTTTTGGATTTTCAAGTATCCTGAGCGGCACTGCATTGTAATGAGCAGGGCGTATTAATTACCATCAGCTGAACGTCCTGCTCTTCTCGTCCCATATTCTCATAAAACGAATTGTTTCTTCTCTACACCAGGCATCCTCAGGAGATGTTAATTCACCGAACTCTGGTTTTAGTGAGTTGAATAAATGAAAGAAAAAAATTTTAGCAAAATTGACACAAGAAAACTCATCATATTTGGATTCTATAATGTAAATGAATCAAAATTATTAACCATTCTTAGTTAAAGAAAGATACACTTAGTAATAAACTGGTTATAATATAAATTTAATTTGAAACCAAACATTTATGAACGATATATGCTCTTCCAACTTAGCCAACCTTTTGATTGTCGTGTGGTTCGTACATCTTGGTATGTCTGGTTCAACTTTCAGCGCTCGGACGGAACCAGAGAGATCGCGGGTTCTAGTCCCGCAACGTTCATAAATTTTGGTTACAAAATTAATTTAATTAATTCCAGAAGTGAGAATTTTAAAAATAACAAATTGTTTCGTTGTAATATTATATTAAAAATCTATACAAACACTTGTTCTAGAATCAAAAATGAATTGAATAGTAACAACTGGAGGAAAAGGATATCCGGGTGTTGATTTATATATAGCTTGAATATTTATTCATTGTCTACCGCTTCACCTCTTTACACATCATTCGATTTATATACCAAGTATATTAAAACATTGTAAGGTTATTATAACATTAATGAGTTTCTTGATGATGCCACAGATTGGGAATGGAGTGACCGTTAATTCAAATTATAAATTAGCTGAACCGACAGACATTGTTCCGTCAAAAGAAAAAATAAGTGTAAGTATTCGGGAATAGTGATAAGAGATAGCCATATCCTGGACTTTTTTGTAGGCCTTGAAATGATAGACAATTCCACTATACATTATTTTATTACATCTCAAAATGTGATGTTGAATAAAAATATTTGAGTTTGAATTTGAATATGGTATGTGGTGATCACCTACCATCAGGTGACCCTTATATTCATTTGTTCTCCTCTTAAAAAAGTGATGTCCAATTTTATTGAGATAATAATTTCTCTGCATTGTTTTAAATGTAATATGAAAGAATTTCTACTCACATTTAGATTTTGTAATGTATCAAAAGTACTTTTATTGAATTACAAGATGTTAAATATTCACTATATGACTGGCTCATCCGTTCCCCAAGAAATTTAAAAATTGAGAGCGAGTGAGGGTAGGAATAGTTGAGTGATAAATCTTGTTTTGCGTCAAGAGTTCGCAATCTGTACCTTCTCCCTACGCAAATTAATATAAATTGGTTACATTATCACAATTTATGTGGCTCCTAAAGACAGTGTAACTATATTTTATTGAACATTGATAATAGTAATACTATCGTAAAAAGGCAATGAACATATTATTCTGTAGGTATATTAAAGACTAGCTGACCCGGCAAACGTTGCGTTGCCATATAAATTAGAGATTTTTAGAGTAAAACCGTTTTATTTTTCTAAAATATATGTAGCCTAAGTTACTCCTCATTACATCAGCTACCTGTCAATAAAAGTCTCGTCAAAATGGGTCCAGCCATTTCAATGGGGCCCCCATATTGAAGGATTGGCGAACAGACTTAGTTCTGCAGCATACGCGGTTAAAAAGATTAGACAATTAACTGACATATATACGGCGCGACTTGTATACTTTAGTTATTTCCATAGTATTATGTCCTATGGTATATTGCTATGGGGCAATGCTGCCGATATTAATACAATATTTGTGCTGCAGAAGAGGGCTATTCGCGCCATTTATAACCTAGGTCCTAAAGAATCATTGAGAGCAAAATTTAAAGAAATTAACATCTTGACTGTTGGTTCTCAATATATTCTTGATAATGTAATGTATGTTCATAGGCACATAAGTGTATTTGCCAGAAACTGTCATAACCATAATGTTAACACCAAGAACAGACATAACCTTATGATGCCTTCTACTCGGCTAAGTCGAGTTAGTAAGTCTTTTGTGGGGCGATGTATATGCTTTTACAACAAGATCCCAGAAAATGTTCAAAACAAAAGTATAACGTTATTCAAAAGAATTGTTAAAAAACGTTTGTGTGGTAAAGGTTACTATAACATAAATGACTTTCTTAATGATACCACAGATTGGGAATGGAGTGACCGCCCTCAGGCTGTTAAATAATAAGTTTAATTGTACAATATTACTTTGTAAACATATTTATTCGATGAAAAAAAAAGCCCGCTGAGTTTGTTGCGCCCATTCTTCTCAGGTCTGAGGCATTCATTTTGGAATGGGTGGTAGTTTTTGACTTTCAATAAGTGATGTCACATCCTATTTTGAATAAAAATATTTGAATTTGAATTTGAATTTGAATTCAGAGACTAGCCGGAACAAACAGACAGACAAAAATTGACAAAAAAATATTTTGGTGTATGTACATATACATATATATTCATATACATGTAGTAAAAAACGGTTATTTCAATATTACAAACAGACACTACAATTTTATTTATATGTATGTATAGATGACACGTACTTTTAAATGATGTTGCGTTTGATATAGTAAAACATAATTTTTACTGCATAATTTTCTGACTTCAACAGATTGCCTGTTAAGCTTACACTCCAGTACTTTCGACTTAATTAAATGCGAGATCATTTTATGCGAGCATTGTCACTCATATCGCAATATTTCAGTGGAAATATCCGCTTAAAACATATTTAACAGAGATTTTATGTTCTTTGTGCCATTTTAAGCTCTACACTCACATAATAGGACTTTATAACGAATGTTATATTGTTGTAAAGAGTTAAATTATTATTATTTCACTTATAACTTTATAAGGTTTTATATTACAATTGACTTGGTTATGGTAGTAACTAGCTGTGTCCTGTATGATAATTTGATTTTTCTTAAAAAATCCTACTGATACTATAGATACTATAGACGACTAACAGCCGTTTTCAATAACCTAACTATCCTTAGTTTTACTTACTAGAGGTAGATAAATCTATTATTTTACACTTACTTACATTTCAATAACCTATCGACATAAAGCATTGGACTATAACTAGTGGCCGTTTTCAATAACCTATCTACCCTTAGTTTAACCAATTTAACCAATTTTATTGGCCTGCAACAAACTATGAATTGGGAATCTGAAGAAATATAACACGTTATTATTAATGTCATATAGATAATTGTCAAAGCAACTTACTGTAATATTATCAACCACGTCTACCCAAGCGTCTTCTGTCCGTATGAGTTGTCTTCTTGGCGAAGCTATCCCACTCAAAGTCACGCGTGACGGGTGTAGGTTGGCTGCTGCATATAAAACTACCAATCGAATTGAGAACCTCCTCCTTTTTGAAGCCTTTTAACCGGCTTTTAACCAAAGACACGGTGGTAAGCTCCTCTTTTTCTAAAAAGTAGCGTAACAGAAATATTTTATTTATGACAGTAAGGGACGAGACGAGCAGGACGTTCAGCTGATGGTAATTGATACGCCCTGCCCATTATAATTCAGTGCCGCTCAGGATTCTTGAGAAACCCAAAAATTCTGAGCGGCATTACAATTGCGCTCGTCACCTTGAGACTTGCAACATGTTAAGTCTCATTTGCCCAGTAATTTCACTAGCTACGGCGCCCTTCAGACCGAAATACAATAATGCTGACATATAACTGCTTCACGGCAGAAATAGGCCACATCGGCGATGTGGTACCCATAATCTAGCCGGCATCCTGTGCAATAATAGTAATCATGTATGAAATATTAACTTTTACCTCATAATCCTAGAAAAATAACAAACATCTATCGTCTAAATATATTAATTGTAAGAATGCTCTTCATGAAGCACTTAAAAATATGTCCTATGAAGATACAGAAAAATTACTAATAGTATTAAAATAGACATTATCTATATTTTATTTGTATTAGTTAATAGTCATTACATTGAAGACATTGTTTATTAATATTCTTGACCTGTACATAAATTTATACCTTTTTACTGTATTAAGTTTCTCTTTTTTGTGATTATTAAGTGTTAAATATCTGGACGACCGAGCCTTGCTCGGATTCTTAAGAATGTACAAAACTTGAACAAAAAAAAAACTTATAGGACATTCGGATTCGAACTGGAGTTTTCTGCATTCCAGAGTACCCAATGTCCCAATATCTGAGCTATAATAGTCTTGTATATAGTGGCAAAATTTACCTTTGTATTCTAATGTTATTGGAGCTGTTTCTCATTAAAACACGGATAAAACTAATTAATTGACCTAGCTAGATCGATTTATCGCCCCCCAAATCCCCTGTATACTAAATTTTATGAAAATCATTGGAGCCGTTTCCGAGATTCAGATTATATATACAAGAATTGCTCGTTTAAAGGTATAAGATATAAGCTTTACGCCTGAATCACAGGTTTACCTAGTTCAGGCAAAGTGTTAACTAGCTTTTAAGTAAGACTTGTATTATTGTTATTATTTTGTAATTTAATAACCTCTTAATCAATAAATAAATTGGAATTGAAACAATCAAGTATAATAATAATAATAATAATAATCAAGTTATAATAGAGATATATAAAAATAACATTTCATTTATGCCGCAATGTCATTTCGCTAGGAAAGCCTTTAACAATGACAGCAAGAGTAGGGTATCGTTTTGAAATTACGCTTTAGATCTCGCTATTGTTTGTTCAAACTGCATTCAAAATTGGATTGCCATCGCCCATTGCTGTTGGATATTCATTATCATGTGGATAGCTTTACAAAGTACAGAACATTCTGTACTCTGGCCCGGATACACAGCGTATAAATTAGCATAAACACATTGATATACGCGTTCAATGTTTGTGGATGTTGTGGTTTAAGTTTGTTTTCTACGAAAAGCAATTCACTTGCCACTCAAGTTGTTGTTTACTATGTTGTATACGGAAATGCTTCGCAAGTAGGATCAGCTTTGTTTTTTTTTGAAGTTCTACTGTTTTTGGCGCGTTAGGAATATAATTATTAGAGTGAATTTTTACGATGCGCGCGCACAACGTCACGCAAATTGGACACCCTGACGTTAGCTGGTCAACTAGACCATTTGTATCATATTTGAGCTACCAGCCAAGTAGTATTATTTTAACAAAGTTTTACTACTGGCATTTTAGTTTCAATTATTAGCAAGGTTAAACATGTGGCACATCAACGTCACACATTGTTCGAGACTGGCTCGAGTACGCCCCCTCGGGCGTAGTATTAGTTGCCGCACTTTACAACTACGCCTGCGGTATCTAGTTGGAGCGCAGCGGAGACCAATCCTTCATCCTAGGCTTATAAGATGATTTAAAATGCGCGTATCCCGTCAGTTTAAACTACATACAACTTACCTAACACTTTACAAATCACGTATAATACTTTCTTAACACGAAAAAACGTGTGCGTCTCTGTACGCCTGACAGAAGTGATAACTTATACTGATAATTCTTTAACATGAGGAAAGCTTAGGTTATTCCTTAAATTTTATGTATATTAATATTATAATATGAGGAAAGCTTATATAATACTAAAATCTAATATTGATTGCAAAATATATTTTACTCTTACTTACAAATCTTGAATATGTGCATTAAAATTTTGTGTGTGTAAATTATTAGTATCATTATTTTATTCTACAAAAGTAACAATTTGTTAGAGTGAGACAGGAGGAGCCTGCCTACCGCTGCCGTATGCGTGAGAGAAAGGGAAGCCAGACATACTGGTGCCGTAACGCGGAGCGGTTTACCCTCCCTAAGAAACATACTTCCATAAAAATAAAATTCAAAAATCTATTCGCACTCGTCCTCGGTAGCGCATAGTTATCTATCTATATATATAAAAATGAATTGCTGTTCGTTAGTCTCGCTAAAACTCGAGAACGGCTGGATCGTTTTGGCTAATTGTGGTCTTGAATTATTTGTGGAAGTCCAGAGAAGGTTTAAAAGGTGAATAAATAGGAAAATGCTGCCAAATTAAATATAAACAACAAATTTGTTTTTCCTTTGATGTGTCCATACATAATTTCTATGAGAGAATTTATTGACGCACGGTTTGACAGTTCTGCTGTGAAACAATTTCATTACGACAGCAGGATGCATATTTTACGAAGTAATTTTTGATGTTATGATATATTATTGACAAATTCATATAAAAGCATTATTTTATTTGTTATATACAGAACAACGTCTGTCGGGTCAGCTAGTATACAATAAAATCTATTCCAATATTGATATATGTCTGTCTGAATTACAATAAGCAATTAATAGGACATTGAGACAACATCAATACAATTAATGTAATTAATCTCTTTGTTATTAAATTAACTATTCTCAATGGAGACATTCTGAATCGTATGATAACAATGCGAGTAATGTAAATATTTTGTAATAATCTCTTGATTACTTAGTAAGTAGATTCTTCTTTTATTTCTTGTACTTTAACACTTATGTTTTAACTTGTACTAACTTAGACATTATCTTAAATTATGCATTTAGTACTACTTGATGTAATTTTTTTCTCTAATGTAAATATCTTAGATCATTTATGATACGACTAGATATACTGCGACAGTTGTGGAAACGTCAAAAAATATTGAGGTTGACAGTTAACCTCTATTTTGATCAATGCACGCACAGTGACACAAAGTGACATACAAATCGTGTGTGTAAGATGTAGCTTGTCACGCACACTAAAGTTATAAACCTGGCCTGTTTTCATCGGTTGTCTCGCAGGAAGAGGCTCTATGTAGACGTATAAATAGATAATTATTATCTAAGTTAATTATTTAGTACTTATATATACACAAAATCATAGATTTAGTTATAACTGTGCAGTTGAATGAGTGGGTAGATCATAATTTAATGAATATACTAATAAAAAACTAAAGCTGATCTTAGATAAAAAATAAAAAACAATGTTAAAAAAACGAAAACATAAAATAAATAAAATGCATTGGATTTTACAGAGTTTTCGCGTCTGTAGCATCTTCACGACGAATGAAGATTTTATAATTTCAAATTACATTTATATTCTAAACAAATGATAATAACATGCTCAGAAACAAATAGATTTTAATCACGATTTGCCATTTCATAAAAGCTTCCCGACCTTAGATTTAAATGATTTAACTCATTGTCATAGCAAAGACAGTGGCTCTCAACATAAAAATATATTTATTTAAACATCTAACCTGGTCAAAATACTGTAAAATACAACTTAAAAAATTGAATTTTCTTTTCAAAATTTGAGAGCATTTATTATGTTAGAAACTTCAATGGTTGACTCCCATTTCACAAATTTCTGTCGAGGTTAATGTTAAATTACAATATATAGAATGGTGTTAAACAAAAGTGAATTGCAGTGATTGCCTTGCAAAAAGTGGATATGGAGTCGCATTTTTAAGATTGGGTTGTGAAACCTCTCTTAGCAATACGATTTAAAAAATGTACTCTGGACTCTCCAGCAAGGCTTTTTACAAGGCTTGATCCACGCAAGCTTGACTGGAAATCAAATCTCCGGACTTAAACCCTACTCTAGTCTAAATCTAAACCTTTTGGACTCAAAATTTTTTTCTGGTCCTTCTCTAAATGAGACGCCGACATCAGAGATCTCTCGAGCATGCTGTGAGTCAAATTTCCATTGAAAACAAAGCGTAAATCCATAGATTAGTGCCCAGATATATTAAATCCCGCACTAAAGCCAAAGGTTACAAATAGAATTGCTGAATGTTTATGAAATAAATACGTATACATTTTATGTACTCATGCAAGCACACACACACACACATACACACACAACCCCAACACAAAATCTCTATAAGTATCAGTGTAATTAGAGATATATACATGTTGTATCTTAGATGGTATGAGCCTGTAATTATTGTCATTCAGCCATCACAGAATAGTTTTATTATTAGTTTACTTTTCACGAGCTGTTGGTTCAATAATAAAAAAATGGCAGGAGAGCAATTTTTATCTAAATAGATACTAGAAATTGAATGATATACAAATGTATATCATTCAATTTTAACTTATCTTTTCAGATCTACACGGAGCTATTACTTACATATAATACTCGTAGCTAATGGTTCAATGTCACATTTCCAAGTAAACCTTAATTTTAACATGATTGAAGTCATAAGCAGCCGCTTATCTTATGAATATGATAACTTGTTATCTATGTATATACATATAAAAATACAGTGTCCTGATGTTGATTTCCAGTGAACTCCTAAACCAATCAACGGACTTTAATGGGGATCACTTTATGGAGTGCAGTTTAGGCCAACTTCAGAGAAAGGATAGTTTTTATTTCGATTTGGGAGCCATAATTATTTTTATTTCCAATATTTGTTTTGTATGGACATATAATTCCATGAGACAATTTAATGACGCACAGTTTGACAGTTCTGCTGTGAAACACTTTCCTTACAACAGCAGGGAGCATATTTTATGAAATAGTTCTGAAATATTGTTGACAAATTCATAAAAAACCGTATTTTATGTATAATATATAGAAAAACGTCTGTCGGCTCAGGTAGTTGATTTATATGTTCTGTACAGTTTGAGAAACAGTGGATTGTAACAAGTTCATAGCACGGTAAAGAGCTTAGTTGTAATGGTCGTCGTGAACATTCTGTGCAACTATTTCATGTTATATTCATACACACTCAGCAGCACGGAGTATCAACATTATCTCTTGAATGTCCCCTTGTCGTTAAAATATGTACATATAATATACCTTCATATATTTCAAACGTATTCATGAAGACTTTATATAAATATATAATAAATGTATGCTTGTTAAATAATGATTTATTATTGATTTATATTAAATCAAGTGACGAGTGCAACTTTATATATATATATAAACTAATAGAGTATGCTAATATACTCTTTTGTATACAATGTTTACTTTTTTTTAAATGAAAATAAGGGACGAGACGAGCAGGACGTTCAGCGGATGGTAATTGGTACGCCCTGCCCGTTACAATGCAATGCTGCTCAGGTTTCTTGAAAAACCCTAACAATTCTGAGCAGCACTACAACTGCGCTCGTCACAAGATGATAAGTCTCATTTACCCAGTAATTTCACTAGCTACGGCGCCCTTCAGACCGAAACTTACATAAAACACATTAATGCTTACACATTACTGCTTCACGGCAGAAATATGCGCCGTTGTGGTACAAATAATCTAGCGGGCATCCTGTGCAAAGGAGCCTACCACTGGTACACTAGTGCGTCATTTAATATTATCCAAATCCATTAACATAAACATAAAAGTCGACTATTTACTGTTACTATGTTGGTATCCCCAATTCTCCAAGCCACATTCGGATGTTTCTGAACGCAGCAAGTAATGCCATTATGTCAATGTCATGTCACAAATTGTTTTGAAAAGTGTGGCATGTTTTTAAAAAATAAATTATACTCTTTTTTGGAAGTACTCGGTACTCTTTAATTACCTCTATCATAATCAGATATAATCTACTTCTTTTAATAGTAATAAAAATAAAAATAAAAGTTGGCATCCCTGCAACTGTAATGCCACAATTTTGGGTTCAATCAAGAAACGAGCGGCAGGGCATTGTAAGGGGCAGGGCGTACCACTTACTATCAGATTAACGACTTGCTATTCTTGTCACTTTTTCTTACAAAAAAGAAAATAATATTCGTAATAGATAATATATTATAAAGAACGGCAACGCTTTTGTGATTCCTCTGGTGTTGCAAGAGAATGTGGGCGGTGGTGATCACTTAATACCAGGTGATCCGTATGCTCGTTTGTCCTCCTATTCCATAAAAAATAATTATAATTCAATAAAACATAATAGTCCCACAAATTAAATTTATAAACAAAAGCTATGTACGATGCTGAACTCGAACCTAAGACTTCTCGCTTTCCATGCGAGTGCACTTCCCCTGAGCCAACCGTTCGACTGACGTATCGTTGATAAATCTTGTATGTCTTGTTCAACTCTCAGGTTTTGGTTTGATCTACAGGATCTACTTTACAGTTGATAACCTGCTCAACCCCAATATTTGCATATTAGGAAATTGACTTGAGATATCGCTCTTGCAAATGTTCTTTATATATTTTATTTGTGTAATTAATCCCAGAAGTGAGGGTACTTTAAAATAACATATTGTTTCCTATATATTTTCTCTTGCGCTTGTTTTAAAGCGATTGTAATCAAATAGTCCATGCTACATGTAAAAGTTCTAATGGCCGTTCATTTCAATCCATAAAATGCAATTAGGTGTTTTAACGAAACAATTGAATTGTTCCACCATTAAATGGAAGTTAGGGCGGGCACTTAAGGGCACTGAACCGCGAATGTAATCGTTCGGTGACACCAGTAATTACACTTTTTTCACGGCCCTTAGTTCTTTGAACGGAGACAATACTATAAAATGACATAGTACTCATTGTTTAGACTTTAGAATAAGGACCACACCTACATCGATTATATTAGGAGTGGTGAGAACCATAGGTTTATAATTATATATTGGCGTTTAGATGACCTGACAGCCACATTCTATTTTATTCTATTTTTCCTACTGTGGCTTCTGTAAAAGACACACCACATTCACGAGACGCTTAGAATCAATTTCTCTCAAAGTTTGTTACATTCCTATATTTTATTAATTTAAAAATAATAAAAGATTCGAAGACTTTAAAAGAAAATTATGGTGATTTAAGCAAGGCTTGTGAATCCAAACATAAAAAAAGCTGATAGGAACTTTCGAATTAACAGAACTGCGCTATTTATTTCGTAACATTGAATACACTATATCTCAGGTTGGACGGGGAATATGAGGTGGTATTAAATTGTACATAGAAGAATGCATTAAAGGACAAATAAAGAACAAATGATCCACGTTTCCCTCATCAAGGCCGCAAGCACAAATAACAGCCAGATATACGTGACCAGGGAATTTCATGGACCGAGTTTCGCACCAACGTCTCCAGTCTCCAAGAACTTGGCATAATACAATGCCTTTCAGTGTTAATACGGAATCGCAATCTTAAGTTCTTCGGATACGTCTCTCGACGCGAGAGTGAGTCCATTGAGCGCCTTCAGGGCAAAGTAGAGGGCACCAGAGGGCGAGGAAGGTCGCCCATGCGAAGGACCGACCAAATTAAGTCTGCTGTGGGCGGTTGATTGAACGAGTGCACCAGACTGTCGGCCAGCAGGGAAAAGTGGCGAATTCTCATGGGGCGAATCACATCTGCCTCAAAAGATTTCTGTTCGTGATAACTACGACCGCTCTGTCAAGAGTGTAACGGCGAAGAAGAAAATGCGAGACCAATTTTGATGTGCAATATCCGCGTTCTCTTGTGGTTTTAATACATAAAATACTATTACTACTGGAACTTGTTTAGATTTACAAGAGCGACATCTCAAATCAATTTCCCAATATGCAAATATTAGGGTTGAGCAGGTTATCAACTGTAAAGTAGATCCTGTAGATGAAGCCACAACCTGAGAGTTGAGAAAAGCAAACAGAATTTTATAAAGAGGCGGTACTCGAACGGTTAGCTCAGTTGGTTAGAGCACCGGCACGGAACGCCGGAGGTCGTGGGTTCGAATCCCGCATCCTTCCTAAAATTTTGTTTTTCAAATTGTATTTGTGTATTAATTCTAGAAGTGAGGGTTATCACTTTAAAAACATAACATATTACTAAGGAACTACTGTCAAGTGTATCTATTTGTTTACGATTTATCAATAAAATCGTTTATACTAACAATAGATTCACTTTCCTTTTCTATTCAGCGATATTCTTATCTCTCGCACATATTGTCTGTCTGTACGTAATATACTAGATATTAAGTCAAGGAGTAATTAGTGAGGGTTATCACTTTAAAAAAATATCAAATTATTAAAATATGAAAGAGCGACATTTCAAGTCAGTTTCCTAATATACAAATATTGGGGTTGAGCAGGCTATTAACTGTAAAAGAAAAGTAGATCCTGTAGTTGAAACCACAACCTGAGAGTTGAACAAGACATATCAATATTTATTAATGATATGTCACTCGAAAGGTTGGCTCAGTGGAAGAGCGCTCGCACGGAACGCGAGAGGTGCGAGTTCGTGTCCCATGTCGTTCATCAATTTTGCTTACAAATTTGTAGACTAGATATTGTTAGCCTATGGTTAGCACATTTTGTCATTATAATCTATGGTGTGGTAAAATAAAGAACTAATTATTTACTAGGTATAATTTATAATTAGTAATATTAATCTAATCTTCTAAGAAGAGGTTATGCACATAATAAATCAAGTCGAAACTTCAGAAGACCATTTCCATAAAATAAAATATTTCTAACTTTAATATGAACACTATTTCTATTAGAGCTATGTAACTAATCCAATCAATGTCTCTATTCATTCTAGGTCGGGTCACAGGATAATACGTAAGCAATTTAGAGCTTGCAACTCGGATTTCAACCAATATTATTCATCCGTTATTGGAATTTCATCAATCACTGAATAGCAGACTATGTTTCAAGCTATGAGATCTTAATACCGGTCACGATATTTTATGATTTTGGAGTATATAAGATAATTTATGCATCTAGATAGTCTGTTACTTTTAGACAACCGATACAAAACACGCCAGGAATATTAGTTTAGTGTGCGTCTTTAGTCTACGTCTTTATTGCGTCCGTGAATTGCTCTAAATTGAGGTTAGTTCTAAACATATTTTTTTCGACGTGTTCATAGTTGTCATAGTCTATCTAGACGTATAAAATATAATCTAAGGTAGTCATCAAAAGTGTGTGTGTACTTATGTATGCACGCAAGAAGTTATACATCTTTGGCAGAAAGCAAAAATGCTTAAAATTATTTATACCTCCTGCTATTCTACGTTTGTGGAAAGACCAATATTGTAAAGAACAATCTTGCAAAGATGGCTTTGACAAATTAATTATTACACAACAAATACGGCTGTATGGGCTTGAACCCTTTGCTTGTCCTAATAATGGACGAAGAAAGAAAAAAAAAATAACGAATTTCGTAAGCGTCAGAAAATTTTAGGAACCAACTTCACATTGTTAGGTTTGTATCACAGTGATGCGCATTGTTTTATTAATACCAATAACTTTTACCTAATCAACACAATATATAACTTATTAATAATTGACTTTGATTGTATTGTAAGACTCCTTCAATGTGAAGAACTCTGACCTTCTAAGTTACTTAGCCTTATATGAGTGAGAATTGGTCCTTCGAGCCCGGGGAAGTACCAATCTCCCACTTTAAAATGGCGGCTCCGCCTCTGTGTTACGTTGCGCCTGTGGTCTATCCTAAGGATAGCCCACCTCTGAGACAAATCGCAGCACCAGTTACTGAAAGATTACTCCAAGACGATCCTGGACAACCGTCCCTGGACGAATTAGGAACTCTACCTAATAGTGGATTCCCGTGCTGCCACAAACTCTGGAGGAGATCAAATATATGCTGAATTAGGGCAAACATATGAAAGCACATGTGCTGTGGACTTCTGTAATATTTTCTGTATATTACTTCATTTCTCTAATTATTGTTTAACGTTATCGAATAATTACAATTCGATAGTGTAAAACAATTGATACGAGTATATATTTATATTTAAGGGGTTTTGATAAAAATTTCATCAAATCAGTTTATTTTAAGAAAATAAAAGAAATTGGTAGATTTTTATAACTGTATATATAAATAGGTAGGTAAAGATGTACACGAAAACAATATTATTCAATCTATGTATATTATGATTAATGTTCGCTGAATTTTTCCTATAACTTAAAAAAAAATATAAGAAATCTTACTCAGGTAAATTTATTAAACACGCTGACAACAGTGGCTTAAAATAAACATCAAATATGACAAACGACAGTGAAAAACAAAGATATTCTAGTACAATATGTGATACAAAAGTGATATAGCTACACAAATACAAAAATGGGAAACTCTAATTCCGGACAAGGGCATGCTCGCAACAACAACAAGAACAGGAAATGTAGAAGTTTGCCAACGTCCCCAGAAGTCAGGAGGTATGTAAACATATCCAGATACACTTTTGTTTATTTAGGACCAATGACAGTATATAAAAAGGAGCAGATAAGTTAAGGCGAAGAGTAAGCAGAAAACACGCAAACATGGTGTTTTTAGACAAGTTTTGTGGTGAAAGTATAGCATTTCGAGCTATGATCACTATTTAATCATGTTATACATATCCTTAAGTCTTATTTGTAGGTTGCTAATGCTTGCTGTTGGTTATAGTTAACACTGCCGAGCCTTTTTCAACTACCACTTTTCTTTGAAGTTAAACAAGTTTTTTGGCATGGCGTGATGCATTTATCTGGTACTTCTCTCAGAAAAGTTATTCTTATAGCTTGTACTTTTTTGTGTAGGTTCATTTATTCAGATTAGTAGTGAATAACGAGGATTGTAAGCATATAAACTGTTTTCCACCCAAGAATTTTGAAAATATTAGCTTTGTTACATAGATGGCAGGCCGGCAGCCGTGAACTCATATCGCTAAAGGCATTTAGTGTCGCCTTAATAGCGCGCGCATCGCGTGATTCGAAAGCGTCTTAATTGGGATGCATTTTGACAGCATGCAAATATCGTTTACTGACAAGTGATAAACATTGTTGTCTTTGAATTACCGGTGCTCTAACCAACTGAGCCAACCGTCACCGGTACGGAACGCCGGAGGTCGTGGGTTAGAGTCCCGCATCGTTGATAAAATTTTGTTTTTCAAATTTTATTTGTTATTAATCCTAGAAGTGAGGGCTATCACTTTAAAAACATAATATATTGTTGTCTATTTTTTTAATCACGCCATTTTTTTAATATCATTTCAATGTACCAGTGTAGCATAAATACATGAACGGTTTGGTACGGTCGAACCATTGAATATAGTCCGATACCGGACCGCTTCCGATGGTTTTTTTTTTTATGGAAAAGGTGGACAAACGAGAGTACGGTTCGGCTTGTGTCAAGTGATCACCGGCACCCACATTCTCTTGCTACATCAGAGGAATCACAAGCTTTTTTTAAAGGTACCCATGTCGTATCATCCCGTAAATACCGCACAAGGAAGCTCATTCCACAGCTTTGTAGTACGTTGAAGAAAGCTTCTTAAAAACCACACTGAGGAGGACCAGATGGTCGGGATGATATCCTAATTTGTGGCGTGTCGTGCGAAGGTGGAATTCGGCGGCAGAAATCAGGTGAAACAGCTCCTCGGAACACTCCCAGTGATAAATGCGGTAGAAGACACACATTGAAGCGACGCGGTCGTCTCTACGCATTGCTAAGTGATCCAATGGTTCGGTCGGACCAAATCCGACCATGTGTTTTGGCTATATGGCGCGTGAAATACTTTTTACGTTTGTATTGTGAGTATATAACGTAGGTATCTACATATATATATAAAATATAGTAGATAAGGACTATATCCTTAGTAGTACAGTACTGGCCTACACTAAGCTTTAATTTAAATAAAACATACGGGAAGATATTTCGTCACCCTTTGTATTTCCTACTGCAAGCCTTTTGAGATGAAATAGAGATATTAGAGGATTTACTAAAAAAACAGGGGAAATATTGAAAAATGTAAAACTTTGACCTGCCATGTTGTATTTGTGGCTTTGTGGCAATTTTTCATAAATAAATAATAATATAATCTTTTTATAGTGTTTATTCATGAAATGCTGGCAGTTTTCTTGTGATTCCTCTGGTATTGAACAAAGCATATGTGTTGTAATATCTTAGGCAGAGATCTATAGACCACTCTTAAGACTTTGGCCAGACTTGGCTTTTGTAAAACACAGCTGTGTGTAAGATTAATTAATCATAATCTTTTATTTCATTTTATAGTCTTATAACAGGTAAAATTATGTCATATTATGTTTTATCACACTCATATAAATTCCGCCAATATTGTGTTTCGCCTCTACACGAGGCATCCTCAGGACGTGTTGTCTCGCCAAAATGTGGCTCGAGACATCAGTCAGTGCCGTGTTCAGTCTCGTGCCAGATTTGGCGTGTAGAGGCGAAACACGTGTCGAATTGTTTAAAGACAATTAATATTGGCGGAATTAACACTAAAGAAAACTCAAATCATTTGTTAAATTTATGGATTTCCGCAAAGTAACGCCTACTTCATTAAATTTTCTTATCACGCTCAGTTAAGTTTTACTATGTAGGGCCTGTATGCTTGCTTATTTTCCTATCGGAAATAAATATGTATCTTTTTTTTTTAAACATGCCAGTTGTTTGTCAATTTTTGTCGATTAGTGAGCATCCGCTCTAACTAATATCCGTTAATTTTTTTATGACAGAGGAGGATAATTGAGCTCTCACCTGACAGCAAGTGATCACCGCTTTTCATAGTGTCTTGCAATACCTGAAGAATTATAGCAGCTTTTTCACGTATTACTTATATTTTTTTTATATCGTTCAGTAACATTCAATATAAAATTTGAACTTAGTCACCCATTAGATATTGGAATACAAATGTAGAAAACGAATTTAAGTGAACGAAGATAATTTTATATAATAATGTGAAAATATAGAAACAGCATTGAAGTATAGTGTAGGTCATATCGTTATAGGATATTCAAATTCAAATATTTTTATCAGAAATAGGATAAGATATGATATCACTTATTGAAGAAAAACCTACCACCCATTCGAAAAAGTATGCCTCAGACCTGAGAAGAACGGGCGCAACAAACTCAGCTTCTTTTTTTTTCAATAAAAATATGGTTACAAAGTAATATCGTACAATTAAACTTATTATTTTATAACCTGAAGACGGTCACTCCATTCCCAATCCGTGGTATCATTATGAAAGTCTTTTATATTATAGTAAACTTTACCACGCAAACGTTTCTTACATTTCTTTTAAATTTCGTAATACATTTGTTTTGAAAATTTTCTGGGATCTTGTTGTAAAGGCATATGCATCGCCCCATAAAAGACTTACTAACTCGACTTAGCCGAGTAGTAGGCATTATAAGTTTGTCTGTGCCTGGTATTAACATTATGATAACTATAAGATAATTGAAAATATTATAACATACTAGCTGACCCGGCAAACGTTGTATTGCCATATAAAGTAGTAAAAAAATTTTTGGGGTATAATTTTGGGGATTCTCAGAACTACCGAATATATCGTAATTAAAATATATTATACTACAATAATCATTATATTCGATTGCCATCTTGCAACTCTATTGCGTATCTGTGGATGGAATAGAATAATATTTAAATCGATACAAAGATAGGTGTTGATCGTAGACGGGTGAAAATTTAGGATTGTATGTTTTTTTAAATAGTTTATAATAATTTGTCTAAAAATTAAAAAACAAAAATTTGGGGTGGACTACCCTTAGCATTTAGGGGGATGAAAAATAGATGTTGTTTGATTCTTAGACCTACCCAATATGCACACAAAATTTCATGAGAAGCCGTCAAGCCGTTTCGGAGGAGTTTAACTACAAACACCGCGACAAGAGAATTTTATATCTAAGATTAAAATGTTTCACTTAGATACCAGTTTACAAATACTAAAATAATCCAATCTACAAAGTATTCAAGTTCTAAAAATATACTTAAGCACAGTTCATCGATCTTTTGCAGCGAAAGCATAATATCAATATCGTTAAAGGGAAAACTGGGCAATCTTTGATCTTAACACGACATGAAAGTTCAAGAGAAATTTGTAAACAAAATGGATGACTGGTACTTAACCCATTTGATATTATTATAATCAACACATCACATACATGCACTTAAAAGTTTTGCTTTAAAAGAAATTTGATGAATTAAAATTTTTCTTTAAATATAAAATATGCCTAAAACAGCTAGATGTTAAAGATTTAGAAGTTATGTATTAACATAATTCTATAGCGCAAACAACTTAAATAAACGAATACTTAAACAATTTAACAAACCTACTTACATCAGGAATATGACTAAAAATTAATTTAAGTTACATTAATTAAGTTAAGTTATTTCTTGTTAGGTACATTAGAAGAAAATTATTATATACTAGTGGACCAGACAGACGTTGTACTGTACACACGTCTTAAATTTGAAAAATCGGTCCAGCCGTTAGGAGTAGTTCACTAACATACACATGAGCAGGAAAATTATATTATATGGACGGAATTGAGAGTCTAAACCAATCTCAAATTCACTGGAACACACAAAAAAATCATCAAAATCGATCCAGCCGCTTAGGAGGTAGTTCAATTGTGAATCTAAACCATTCTTGAATCCATCTGAAGACACACAGTTTCATTAAAATTAGTCCAGCCGTTTAGGAGGAGATCAGTTACAACAGACGCACAAAAGAAATGAATATGCTAAGATAAATAGGTAGTTAAATGGATTAAATGAGATACTATATATACACATGCAATTTATTATAACTGCTGACTGAGTGATTGAACATAAAAGTTAAATGATTTACTGAAGACAAGAGCGAAGTAGTTACGCTTGGTAACGCTTTTGATTATAAAGACAACAATAAGTTCTGTATGTTCCCCCAGTGAGAAACTATACGTCAGATTGTATAAGAATACTAGCTGACCCAGCAAACATTGTATTGCCATATAAATTTTTGGGGTATAAAAAGTAGATGCAACCGTTTCTTAGACCTACCAAATTTATCGTACTACAATTATTGTATTCAATTACCATCTTGCAACCCTAATATAAAAATCGCAATACAAAAATAGTTGTAGATCGTAGAAAGGCGAAAATTTGAAGTTGTATATATTTTTAAGTGCTAAATCATAATAAAATAAAATTAAAAAAAAAAACGATAAAAATATAAAAAGAAAATTAGGGGTGGACTACCCTTAACATTTAGGGGGATGAAAATTAGATGTTGTTCGATTCTCAGACCTACCCAATATGCACACAAAATTACGTGATAATCGGTCAAGCCGTTTCAGAGAAGTTTAACTACAAACACTGCGACATGAGAATTTTATATATTAGATTGGAACCGTGGTTTTATAACTCAAGATTTTTTCAGAAATATCCAGATAGTGGGTTCAACATGGACTCGCACTGCAAAAATGAGAAAAGACTGGAGAGCTTTAGAGGAGGCCTTTGTCGGAAGACAAGTTGTAACCGAACCACCGTTTGCCGATAATCAATAGATATTAAAATTGTTAGAATATTAGTTAAACTCCAGTTAATAGTCAAAATGTGTTTTTTAGATAGTAGTCATAAGTAAATTAATTTTAGGCACACGAAACTACTCTGTGTAAAACTTGTTAACAACAATGAAGGCTTTTTTTAATTTATTTATTTATTAAATTCACAACTTGGATCATTTCTGGATTTTTAACGGAAAGTAGACTTTTCTGCGGCCAATGAAATTGTACATGTGGTAGCCCTAATCTATACTATATTAGGGTTGTCATTATTGGTGTCTAGTATAGATTAGAGTTGTTATTATTGAGTAAAATTTGAAAAACAACAAAATTTTATGAACGATGCGGGACTCGAACCCACGACCTCCGGCGTTCCATGCCGGTGCTCGAAGATATTTAGATTTACAAGATTGACATCTCAAGTCAATTTCCTATTATGCAAATATTGGGGTTGAGCAGGTTATCAACTGTAAAGTAGATCCTGTAGATGAAGCCACAGCCTGAGAGTTAAACAATGCATACAATATTTTGTAACGATACGTCACTTGAACGCTCGGCGCGGAACGCCGGAGGTCGTGGGTTCGAGTCCCGCATCGTTCATAAAATTTTGTTGTTTTCAAAATTTTATTTGTGTATTAATCCTAGGAGTGAGGGTTATCACTTTTAAAAAACATAACAAATTATTTATTTGTATAGAAGTGCTAGGACGAGCTGGGAAGTAAAACAACAGGTGTGGCCTTGCTTTACGGACTGCAAATTAAGTTTAAATATTATACAATATTCAAGTGTCTTCCAAGTCCGGACGTCACGTGTTCTGTTTCTGACCTTGACTTTCAATTTAGACAAAGCTGCCGAATAGATAACTGGTCATATAAGACTATGTAGCTTTTATATTATTTTTTTAGAATGAGAAAGGGCGCTCTAAGGGTAAAGATTTATTAATTTGGAATGAGTTCTCAACCAGTGTGTGTTGCCAGTGATAACTAATTACGGAACGCAGACGTGGTCGCTAACTATGGGCATTATGAGAAAGCTCATGGTTGCTCAGAGAGCAATGAAGAGGACTATGCTCGGAGTTTCCCTGCGATTGAATCAGAAATGAGGAGATCCGTAGGAGAACCAAAGTCTCTGACATAGCCCAAATGATTGCGGAACTGAAGTGGCAGTGGACAGGGCACATAGTTCGACAGACAGATGGTCGTTGAGGCAGTAAAGTCCTCTAATAGCGACCACGTGCCAGAAGACAATGCTGGTAGCCCCCCCCCCCCCCACAAGATGGACCGACGATCTGGTTAAGATCGCCGGCATACGTTGGATGAGGACAGGCCAGGACCAATCGCCGTGGAAAACCTTGGGGAAAGCCTTTCTCCAGGAGTGGACGTCTTCCGGATGATATGAATGAATGATTAATGATGCGATGTTTTTAAAAATAGAGGCTAAAAGATCGCCGCTATCTAGACATAACCTCAAAAAATGCGCGTACACTTTCCTTAAGGGCCGGCAACACTCCTGTGATTCCTCTGGTGTTGCAAGAGAATTTTTGCGACGGTGATCACTTAAAACGAAGTGACCCTCATGCTCGTTTGTCCACCTTTTCCATAAGAAACTTCCTTCCTTCCTTATCCATATAACTGCGACTAATATATAATATTTTGTCTATACGTACGTCTGTCTGATTCGTATGAATGCTTCCAAGAAAGTGTCATCCTCTTTATACAGTTTGGACTCAAAAGTTTGTTATATAAAAAATTAATTTCTAAATCGAACACAATCATAACTTGATCGTAACGACCTGCATGTGAAGTGTAAGAATACATATTGTAGTTGAGTGATAAATGAGAGTAATAATTACCTACTGTTTTGTCTCTTCTATAAGTTAGAGGAAATTGAAGCCAGATGTCCATTGTTTGTACAACACCCCACTCACATTTAATTATATCACAATGGGCTAGACCACATATTGTTCACTAAATTATGAGGCTTTTGTCTCATCTTTCCGTTTATACGATTTAATGTTACATTCCCAGTTGGCAGTGTAACGTCAGAAATATTACTCCAAGTATTAGGGTGAGTTCTTTTGAGTGTATTTAGACATTACTTACGTAAGACTTAAGCTAAGGCTTAGCTCACGGACGAGTAAAAAAAGAAGGACTCCGCGCCGTGATATTAGCAAGTGAAGCACCGTTATGCTAGTATGTGTGCGGTTACGGGGGATACCAGTTACACAAATTTATCTCCCTTAAATAATCATATATGGCCACATTCACTATGTTTTTACACTTTTTCACAACGCACGACGGCATTTTTATAATATTTTATTGAGACGCAAACTGATCTGTCACAGACGATGACAATTCTCATAATGGCCGCCTATCGGCCTGTTGTAGTGTAAGTGTATGCGTGGTACTATGTATTCACACGTTAATCGGCTTGTTTTAGTGCTACACCTTTATGTAAGGTGACACGGAGTCCTTATTTTTTACTATTCCGTGTGCTTAGCTAAGTTAAGACAGCCCAATGCTGAATTCATGTTTAAGTTATATAATATTCAGCAAATTTTTACGTTAGTAAAGTCTAATCAGTATATGTACGCTTTATAGTTCTCAGCCATAGAGTATTAATAATTTGAGAATAAAACTTGCTGATTTTCTTGCTAGTTCTTCTCAGATCATGGCCTCCTGTTACCGATGGCATCAAAATTGATTTCATAAACGTAAAAATTGTACCTGAATAAATAAAGAAATTACATTTCAATAATCCAGATTTAATTTATTAGATAAATTTAATTGAACACTAAATTAGTTTATGACTTATGTTCTTATCGAAATATGAAAGAAAATCCATATAACTTTTAAATATTCAAAAACTCGATAAAAATTTAATTCTTGTGATAGTTGCAGTTAACATAATTTGATTGAATTCTAAATCAAAGTCAAAAAGATCGTGACAAATCGGCCCACTCGTTTTTTCTCTGGGCGCTGTAAAGGACCGAACATACATACTAACTAACTGATAAATATACATTTAATGACTATCCTACTGCGTCACGCAGACGACTAAAAAAAGCATACTAATTATTATGATCGTTACAATGATTAAATTGTCATTTAAGTTCATTGATGCGAGTAGCGCCATCTAGTGTCGAGTGGTAACAACTTCCTAGTTTATCAAACACGTATATCGCGTTTTGTATCTTTTAATATATATTGAGTTAGATTATAACCCCATTATTCATAATAGTCTGCTAACTTAAGGCATTGCTAATTCTCACTCTGTCTTCTTCTATTGACCTAAGTCAGAATGAGAAAAAACACTCCTAAGCGGCTGTTTAAAGTTAGCGGACCATTATAAATAAGGGGGTAAGTATTTACATATTATACTAGTCAAACTTATACAATCTTATAGCATAAATAATATTTTAAAACAATTTCTTATGTTTTTTTAAAGTCATAACCCTCACTTCTAGGATTAATACATAAATAAAAGAGGTCGTGGGTTCGAATCCCGCATCGTTCATAAAATTTTGTTTAACAAATTTTATTTGTGTAATATTTTAAAAATTTATTCAATTTTTTTTTAAATCACTAATAATTGTGTGATGAAAACTACTACTCCTTCGAAAATATTGTGCCACATACCTTAGAAGAGTGGGTGCAAGAAACACAACGGACTTCTTTTTTAATAAAATTTATTAAGTATAATATAGCCCGAAGGCGATCACTTACACCACCAAGGTATGGTACCTTGTTATTACCAAATCATGTGTCATATTGGAGTAATCTTTGCCACAGAAACGTTTTTAGCAATTCTTCTGAATTTCGTACTATATTTGTTTTGGATATTTCCTGGGGTCATGCTATAAAAGCATAAACTTATCGACTTAACTGAATAGTAGGCAATACAAGTTTATTTTTGATCGTGGTGTGAACATAATGAGTACCACAGTTTCTAGAAAAGTGTATTATTTCTAGTTATGGGAGTAGATACTTATAAACATAGGTATATCAATACATCCATACTTCAAAAAAAATATTTTTACATAATACACAATTCAATTACGCGAGTGTAGTGTCAGAATAAAATTAGTATTATCTTTAATTAACACGAGTACTTATTACACATTCAATAAAAGTACATACCTACTTTTAAAAAGATTTGAATTTATAGTGAAACATTCACTTAACATCTGTTTAACGCAATGTTTCGTTGCACTCCAAAGAACATAAAATACACTTATTGGTGAACAATTTAAATAAGTAACAATTGTTTTGCAATATTTCAATGCATTTAATAGTGATAACAAGAAAAATGTTTGATAACCACGTTGTTTATATCTCCCATGATGAATAGTTTGCTTTTGATATCAGTCATATCTCCGACCAGTCACTGAGTGCACGTGTTCGTTTAAAATGACACAGAGAGTCGCTGTCGTTACCGGTTCTAACAAAGGGCTTGGCTATGCAGTTGTGAAGGGCTTATGCAAAACATTCAATGGAATAGTATACCTAACATGCAGAAATGAGCAGCGAGGCATCGAAGCTGTGAGAAAGTTAAGCGAAATCGGACTTAAACCGTCCTTCCATAAACTAGACGTAAGCGATAAAGAAAGTGTTGAGAATTTTGCGAATTTTATCAAAACGAAACACGGCGGGTTTGATGTTCTTGTGAATAATGCAGCTATATTGGAGTGGGAACAAGTTTATCCGGATTATGAAGCTGCTAAACGTAATATCGATATTAATTATCGTAGTTTACTAACTATTGAGGAATTCCTGTTCCCGTTACTGAGGGACAACGCAAGAGTTGTTAATATTTCAAGTGCGTGTGGACATTTATCGAATTTGAAAAATGAAAAATGGCTAGATGTGCTACAGAGTGAAGATTTAACGACGGAACAGATAAACGAATTTGTTGATGAATATCTACAAAGTGTAAGAGATGGCACTTTCAACAAAGAAGACTTTGTAGATAATGGGAAGCACGCCGAGCATCGTGTGTCGAAGATTGCTCTAACTGCGCTAACTATGGTTCAACAAAAGAAATATTATTCGAGAAATATATCTATAAATGCGGTGCATCCAGGTCACGTGAAAACCGATATGGCTAGAGGTGGAGGTGTGACTGACCCAGATGAAGCAGCCAAAACCATTCTGTACTTGATAAATGATGCTTCGCCTAAACTGAAAGGTACATTTATTTGGAGTGACGGCAAAATAATCGACTGGTTCGATGTAAACGGAGACTATTACTATAAACATTCTGAATAGCCAGCGAAACCTAATTTGATTTATTTTATTAATATATTTATCGTTTTTTGTGCAGACTTCTTTTTCTGACAATATTTTCTATGTGTGTGTTATAATATTAATAAATGTAAATGTTTAACAGAAATATTATCAAGCCTTAGTACTTCTTAAAATGTATGTCAATGTATGGCAAATAATAATTATCACGTCATGTCCTATTCCAGTTCCGGTTCCCGTTTTCGCCCCCGTTCCCATCATATATGAATATTATTTCGAGGAAGATTGCCATAGCAAACTAAACATACTATTGGTATTATTGCTCATCGATGTGAATTTAAGTTTTTCACAAATCCCGCGAAAACCATGGATTTTTTCCAGGATAAAATGAAGCCTATGTCCTTTTTTAAGCTCTAGTCTATCAATGTACCAAATTTCATCAAAATCGGTTCAGTAGCTCCAGCGTAAAAGCGAAACAAAGAAACTTACATTCAAATTTATTTATTACTAGCTGACCCGGCAAACGTTGTTTTGCCAAATAAAGTATAATTCACGCGATAGTTTTATAAATAATAAATATCCTATGTG
Source organism: Leptidea sinapis (assembly GCF_905404315.1). Lineage (NCBI taxonomy): Eukaryota > Metazoa > Arthropoda > Insecta > Lepidoptera > Pieridae > Leptidea > Leptidea sinapis. The sequence goes on from NC_066272.1 coordinate 12,215,264, forward strand.
TTATTTTGGTGTGTACGCTATATTATTGTAAAGTTTAATCAAAATCCAATCAGTAGTTTTTGCGTTAAAAAAGTTCAAACATACAAACTTTCACATTTATAATATTAATAGGATGTTCGAATTATATAATATAGCAACTGCACAGCGCGACACATATCAACTATTTTATTGGAGAATTTTGGATATTCACCAAATTAAAATTAGTCGTGATCTTAAACGTTTATATTTTAAGGAATGAACCAAAAAGGGTGAAACATTCATAAATTATCACTTATTATCATTAACCATCCGTTATTTGTTTATGTTAATATTACTGACATAATGCCTTATCTATTTGATAAGTATTCTGTCTCAATTTACATTTTTTGCATTCACCAAATATAAATAAATAAGAGAACGGAAAATAAGAATGAAAAAAGGCAGTCAACGGTATTGAGTAGAAAATATTGAGGTGATATAATTGTGTAAGACTAATGCTAATTGCAAAACTGAACTGCAGTGGGTAAATAGATAGTACAAAGGACAGATAGCTCAGTGGGAGGCTCCCTTTGCACAGGATGCCGGCTAGATTATGGGTACCACAACAGCGCCTATTGTGTAAGCATTATTGTGTTTCGGTATGAAGGGCGCCGTAGCCAGTGAAATGCTTGGGCAAATTAAACTTTACACCCTATATCTCAAGGTGACGAGCGCAGTTGTAGTGCCACTCAGAATGTTTTTTATGGGCAGAGCATATCAATTTCCATCAGCTGAACGTACTGCTGTTCTGGTCCCTTATTTTCATAAAAAATATGCTGTTGTGGCATTAAAGTCCCCAAAAAGCGACTACATACTAGAAGACTCAGTGTTGGTAGGGCCCCCACAATATGGACTGATGATCTGGTCAATATAACCGGAATAAGTTAGGGACGCCTTTATTAAGCAGTATACGTTTTCCGGCTGAAATGAATATTTGCTATACTGCACTACAAAATTTAAAAAAAACCCAGTTCTTAAACATAAAAACAGATTTAATAAAACTTTTCAATAACAAATAGACGACACGCTGTTTAAGTATTCAAACTAAGTTCAGGCGTCCAATATTTCAAATAGAATCGCTTTACTCGGTGTTCTGTGTTTTATTATGAAATCGTGGCCACGCTGTCCGCCAACGCGCACGAAACTAGCTCCACTTGCTTCTGTTTTAGTTCTACAATTAAGTTGGATTTACAATAATCGGATATAAGTTTCACGTGACCACAATATACTAAAATAACTTGGATGACCACATTAATACAATAAATCTGAGCGCCTGGAGAATTCTATACTCCAATACTGGCTTTCGGTTCATCGTGACAGTAACCGGAAATAGTTTTATCAGTACATTACTCTTTGTACGAACCCGGTTTGGGATAATTTTAGTTTTAAGATATTTTATTTTATTAAGTACTGTCATTTATCATACTTTTATCTTATTCTATATTATTCAATTTATTGTAATAGGTTTTAAATGCCTGAAATAACGTTTTCTTTGCATCTCAGAAAGTGACTCATTATTGGTGTGATTATGCCGAAATATTTAAATTTTCCCGCGTAATGTTGACGTCTACCTTTGAATTACTGCGCGTATTGCAAGAAACTTCCCGTCACATCAGCTTTTGATCCGTTTTACACCCTTTTAAATAAGAAAAAAATGCGTTCTTTATTTCTTACTAAAATGCGGACGGAAAAGTTGTATTGTTAAAAACAAAAACCTAACGTGTTCTACTTTTTTGTTTTATTGCTTAGCTATTGAAAATTTTGACGGAATGCTATATTGGCTTGTTACGATTAAAACTATGTAACAGTCTTCAAATAGGATGTAAATACTACATAATAAGAGGCGGGACTGCCTGTGTAAAAATTGAAATTTAGTTTAGTATGAAACGTGCAGTGATTTGACATAAGTATGAAATAGCAACTAAGTATAATCCACCCAAGTTTGAAAGCAAACAGACTTACAATATACTAGCGTAAAGACAAACAGAACCTTGCAAAGCGCATCTTTTGTTACTGATTTTGATTGACAAAATGTAAACAGTCAACCACGCTTCAAATAAACTAAGCTCCTTAGTATTTTGAAATTCACCTTGCTAACGCACACATTAATAAATTAAAATTGGTCACGCATTAGGATTTATTATATTAGTCGAGCTGTCGAGTGGCCTATTATCTAAGTCCTTGGTTTATACTATACCGGTAAATGTTGTGACAGCTGGGCCGAAAGTATACGGAAAAGTTGAATGGAAATCATATAATTTCTCTTCCATACAAAATTTCAATTTATGTAAGTATATGAACAATTTTTTTATAAGAGGCCTATTTGGTATGTTGTAACATTGTTACGTGGGCTATATTTTAATTTAAAAAATTAGGAATTCGTACGTTAAAAGAATAGCAAAGAAATCATCAGCTTGAAACCTACTTCTAAGCTACAGACTAGGTACTAAATTTCAGAGACATAGGAACTTGCACACTTACAGAACAATAACATACAAAGATGATGTGATCCATAGGTTTTGAGTTAAGATTTGAATTTTATTGAAAATCCTTAGTCTCAAGGCCAAGCCTCATTGTGGCAAATAATATATTTATGTTTTCAGCGCCATCTTGTGGCTTATATACGAGTTTTATGGAGATCGATTGGACGTTGTTAGATTACATGTGCTACAGCGCCACCTATTGTCGAGTTACGACAATGTGAATGAACATGAAAACCATTTGCAAATATTATTCAGTTTTATATATTTTCGGTTTTATTTTGACAGTCTTGATTGACCATCGCGATTGACAATCAACAAAGGCATAGAAGGCATTTATTTTCTCAAAATTGATTCCTTTAGAATTCTTTTTGATGTCATTTCTAATACTACTACCACTTCAGTAACAAATCGCGCTCTGAGAGAGAAGAAGCGGCCCTAAGAAACTCTCCCAGCATTCTTTTAAAGTTAATAATTTTGCAAAGTATCACCGCTATCCAATAAACATTATAACAGCTCATCGCGACGAAGGAACAAACATATTTTTTAGGGTTCCTCAACTCAATTGTAAAAACTGAACCCTTGAAGGATCACTTTGCAGTCCGGCCGTCCATATGTCTGTCTGTCAAGACCCTTTATCTCGGCAACACGTGGATTTATCAAGTTGAAATTAAAACGGTACGGTAAAAAATTTGCCCAGCTCCTTCGAAAGCTTCGGAGCAATTAGGAATTCATAGATTTCTCCCGGAGCAACCTGAAAATTTTTGAGAATGTTTGCGCGGTGGTTGGCTCCTCCTGTATTTTCCAGGATTACATGTCACCACTTAGTCTTCTACTCCTCTGCACTTAAGGCTGCCCGATACGCGTTTATTAATTGGTAAGGGTACCCACCACACTACGTCGACGGATGAGTCTTGTCTCATATGATTGTAATTATACCGAAATACAACAACACAAATACATAGTTTTACATTCACAAAACTGCTCTGAATTAAATTAATAATCAAAATTAAAAACTTTTTTTATGAAAATAAGGGACGAGACGAGCAGGACGTTCAGCTGATGGTAATTGATATGCCCTGTCCATTACAATGCAGTGCCGCTCAAGATTATTATTATATTACTCAAGAAAACCCAAAAATTCTGAGCGGCACTACAACTGCGCTCGTCACCTTGAGACATTAGATGTCAAGTCTCATTTGACCAGTAATTTCACTAGCTACGGCGCCCTTCAGACCGAAACACAGTAATGCTTACACATTACTGCTTCACGGCAGAAATAGGCGCCGTTGTTAAATTTAAGTATCCATTTAGTACGGAATGTGATTCATATGAATGTGACGCATGGACCTCCCAACGAATTTCTCGCCATACCTCAGGGAAAGTAACAACTTGAGAATGACGTAGCCTCAACTAAATTACAGGAAAAAATTTGGCAATTGTAGAGACTGCCGATGGAAGTCAAAATTTAGAACTTTTAGTATTAAAATTAGAAATTTCATAATATTTTTTTAAAAACAATTAAATTATTAATTGCAATTAATTTTTAAAACTTATTTTCAATAATATATTATCAAACCATTAAAAACACTATTTCAACAATGCACATTATATACACATTCAATTTCACTTTTAACATATACACAGCACTAATGTTGCACAATACGTCAGCTGTATAGCTACAGATATACTGCTATAAGCACTTCGGAGACGCGAACACACGAGTTTTCATCCATTCAAAAACTGTCTTACTATATATATTTATATTTCTGTTTTTTATTATTTATTCATCGCGTGCGCTAGTCATGAACACGTCGATGAAGCGAACCCATAAGGCTTTCCCTTACTAAAAAGTGCCCAACGCGGCCAAGGAAGTTTCACTTCAAAAATATAACAATAATGCGCACTACAACCTCAACATGCCGTACTATATTGGTAAAAACAATAATGAGTACTAATGATATTTTATCTACACCCATGCTTTAAATCCTCTATTAAAGATTCTGAAACAGTTAGCTTAGTGCCAACATTAAAACACCCAATGTTCTAATAACCATTACATCATCCAAAAGAGTGTTGTAATGTTGTACTGAATTTCATAACAACACTCTTAATTTTTTTTTCAATCCCTTCGTGCTCAAAGACTTTTAACAGTCAGCCACAATGTTATTGCTCGATGCATGGTATCTGTATGAATTTAAAAAAAATAACATTTTCGTTTACGCGCGTTCCACACTACCAGAACGTCGCGCGCCGAAAAAAAAAAGTAGTTTATTCGAATCCCCGCCATTTTTCTTAGATATTTTTATTGTTTTGTTTACAAAAAATGAGCGATTCATTTTAAACGCTGCAAAAGAACATAATATTCAAGTGAAATTTAATTATTGCACTACACAAAATGTAAATTACTACTAAAATAAATAATTGTTTCATTAATACTTAGTTTATTTGTATATAATCAGTATAGGATGATATAAGGTTACTACTAAGACTGGCTGTTTTAATGTTAGCAGTAAGCTAACTGTTTCAGAATCTTTAAGAGGATTCATATTATGGGTGTGCCGAGTGTGATTAATCCACATTCGTGTTTTAATACCCCTTATTACACAACAGTTGCATAAATAACTATTATTTAACATTAAAAATATTGTAAAAGTGCGCGATACGCAATCGACGCAGCATTGTTATCATAATTTTATTTGCGGGTAGTCAGCAAATTGTTTTACGATTCCCGTGTTGTATATTTTTAGCGTGATATTAGAATCTAATTACCTTTTATGTACCGGCAGAGCGCCTTAACGTGTACTTGTAGTCTAGATAATATTTCTAACATATTATATTACGATAGCAGGCAATACTAAATCATATTTACTAGAACTATCGTGTAATATGTACGTTAGTGTAATCTGTTTATATAATTACAATCAGTACTAAATAGTGTTTCAAAAGATGACAAGTAAACAAAACTTACAATATATTCAAAGGTATGTGGGTAGTTCAATAAATTATTTAAGATTAATAGTTATAGTTGGAGAGTGTTCGAGACGGAATTATAACTCGGTTAATATATTACTAAAACCGTTGCTGGAAAGAATGGAGGTGAATAAGGGTTCTTCTTCTTTTTCACTCCGTGTAAATACTTCTTCTCTTTCGCTCGATAGCCTTATTAAGTCATCGTTCGTTATATTTGGACATGGGTAAGGCCTTCCTTATACTATGGTTTCATGTATAATTATTTAACGACATTATAGATAGTTTACTTAAGCAATAAGTTTTTTCTAAGCAATAAATAAATTACATCTTTTAATATACCTTTGATATCCTTTTAAATGTTTTCTGCTTAGAAAATATATACGAATAGCCTCTTTCTGTTAGACAACGCAAGGAAAGAGGCCAGGTTTATTACCTTAGTGTGCATGACGTGCTACGTCTTACACTGAAAATAGAGGGTAACTGTTAACGTGTGACGTAAAAACTATCCAATGTTTTTTGAATGGCGATAGATTATTAAGGTGTGCTATCTTGTTACAGACAAGTGTCGGTGCTGCAGACATCGATACCCCTGCCAGCATCTGCCGCAGCCGTGAGGAGAGCTCCACCAGACAAACGTCCACTACCAGCTACACCAAGTCATGGTGAGTTCTTACACTTAGATCTAAAACTTAGATCTGTAACACAGAGCAAGCAACCTTCTGGATACGACGTTATGCCACAGAATAAAGAGTACTGGTTACACCGAGAAAGTGGGAAGTCACAGTTTCTTCACAATAGAATGATGATTCTTTAGATAAATAATATTTACTATCTCTATGATTACATAGATCTCTAGATTACATTTTTCGCGTATTAACGCGAAAAATGTTTGATGATATAATCTTAGATTTTTTTATGAAAATAAGGGACGACACGAGCAGGACGATAAGCTGATGGTAATTGATACGACATGCCCATTACAATGCAGTGCCGCTCAGGATTCTTGAAAAACCCAAAAATTCTGAGCGGTACTACAATTGCGATCGTCCCCTTGAGACGTAAGATGTTAAGTCTCATTTGCCCAGTAATTTCACTAGCTACGGTGCCTTTCAGACCGAAACACAGTAATGTTTTCACTTTACTGCTCCACGGCAGAAATAGGCGCCATTGTGGGACCAATAATCTAGCCGGCATCCTGTGCAAAGAAGCCTCCACTGGTAGCCTGCTACCCAAAACTTAAACCCATATTCCAGAAGGTATCCCGATACGTTATTAGTTCGTTATAACCCTCACTATTTTACTGATAGGTGACAAGTTGTTGAAGTGAGTACAAAGAGATTTAAATACACAGAACTGTCAAGTGTCAATGTTAAAACCATTACAATGTATCTCACGTTTCGGTACGTGAGATACATTGTCAGAGATCTCGCTACTAAGCACTATTGGTAAATGCTATCATAAAATAGCGCTCAGTTGAATGACGCACGTGAAATTGTTTTAACCAATTTGGTATTAATATTTTGTATTTTCTTCTTTTCTTTCGTATAAAACGTGTGCAATTGTAACTGTGTTTTACATTTTTTTGATTGATTTTTGCGTAAAAGTAACATTTTTATTTTAGTTACCCCGACGTTTAAAGACCTTTCCAGATCTCGTTTTCAGGGGGACTGCAGATGAAATGAGTCAAAGATTACTATCTTTCATAGTTGTCATTATGAAATTTAGTGCCATTTATTGCCTCGGTGGTGGTTTTTGCTATAGACAAGTGTAACACAATTACACGCGTCTTGTTCCTTTAAAAGTGTTTTATTTTAATTAATGCGGAATAAATGAGGAAGCTCATTGTCGCTTGCTCAGAGGACAATGGAGAGGGCTATGCTACCGATATAGCCCAGATGGTTGCGAAACTGAAGTGGCAGTGGTTAGGGCACATAGCTCGACGGACAGATGGCCGTTTGTTGGTAGGCCCCCCACAAGATGGACTAACGATCTGGTCAAGATCGCCGGAACACGTTGGATGAGGTCAGCGCAGGACCGATCGTCATGGCGAGATTTGGGGGAGCCTTTGTCCAGCAGTGGACTTCTTACAGCTGAAATGATTTAGATTTTTCTCGTGTTATCTCTTTTCTATATATTTTATTTTTATCTTTTTAAAGTATCATTTTTTAGAAATTTAAATAAATGGGACTGTTTTTTATTAATCTGTACACTTAATTACTTTCCTTGGAATCAGTTATACTCTACTTATTCTAGAAAAGGTTAGCCTTATTGCGCTATGTTAACCACAGAACAGAAAAACTATTTTATTCTGTTCCGTGATCTTACACTATTTGGGCTATAATCTCAATCATTGGGTATATTGTGCCCATTTATTTATATTTATTCTTATACAGAGAGATTTTAATAGAACGGATTATGATTATTAGGAATAGAAAATTCTATATGGACGTTATGACGATCCTAGATTGACAACATTGATTTGTGACAAACCTCTGGTCGAGCAGTAAAGTTGTTCTTCTAAGAAACGCTTTGCAATGGCTAACTCACCTTTTTTGTGTCTTATTCTTTAAATACATTAAAATATGACATTTATATAAGTAATACAGAATAATAATAAAAAGTTAATTTGAAAGACAACTTGGTTACAAATCATATTTCTGACGAAGAGAAAAATTATCCAAAATTCAGCCATGTTCTTACCATTGAGAGAATCAATTCTTTGTAATATTCAAAAGCTTTTTTTGAATTTCATGCCTTATAAAGCATCCATCTTACTTTTCACAAAGTTCACCACGCATATTTTTTTAAATTTTATCAATATAAGTATTTTTTTCTAATATCAGGTTTTCATTGACAGATAAAAGAAGTAACGTAGCCAATTTCTCTTTATAAAAAAATAGTTTTTTCGCGCTTGAAACCAATGAAATTAAGCAATTTGTTATTTTTTAAAGGGATAACCCTCACATCTGGGATTAATTACATAAATTAAATTTAAAAACAAAATATATGAACGATGCGTGACTTGATCCCGCGACCCCTCGTGTTCCGTGCGAGCGCTTCTTTGTTCATCGCATTGCATCGTTCATAAATTTAATTTGTTAACCAATGAAATTATTAGCAAAGTCCAATTAAATAATTTGAGTGCCACTAAATAAGAATGTATACAGATGATGTCGCCGGCGTTCACTTATCTCTCTATTAAGACGACAACCTCTCATTATGTTTTGATACACAAACAAACCTTGCATTGAATCTTATATAAACACTGGTGAGCTGGCTTTAAAATAAAATACGATTTACCGATCTATGACCTCTAGATTAAGAATGCGAGTGTAATTGTATACTGCTATCATTGAGGGGAGGGGTGGGTAAAAAATGATATCGATTTCATAATGAGCAACCCACAAAGCAGAATATCAAATGTAAAAATACTGAATCAAATAAATTTCCCTCAGATCACAGACTACTGAGAGCAACTTTCAAATTAAATACACCAAAAAGAAGCAGAACTTTCATTAATCCCTTAAGTCACTTAAAAACGAATTAGAATCAAAAAGATATATAGAAAATTTAAAACATAATATCAAACAACTTGGCACCTCTTATCAAACAGAAGATCTACAAAATCGAATATATTATAAGAGATGGTTTAAAAATAAAACCTTCGGAAGGAAATAGTAAAAATGAAATACTATCTAAAAGAACTATAGATCTAATCAATGAAAGAACAATTCTGATAGCTACAAAAATAAGACAAAAGATATAAAAGAGGAGCTCAAAAACTTGTTTAAAAAGACCAGTAAAGCTATAAAGAATGACTATTATAATCACAGAAAAAGAATTATAGAAAAAAATCTAAATACATACAGAAGCTCAAAACGAGCTTACCAAGAACTAAATACACACAAAAATTGGATACAAAAATTCAAAAGTAATGATGACAATAGGAACAGACAAGAAGTGCTGAGATATGCCACAGAATTCTATAGAGAATTATACAGCAGACCATCAGAATTTGCAAACGAATATATTAGTGACGAAGATATTATTTCTAGAGAATCAAATCAAATAATAGAATATATAACTAAAAAAGAAATACTATTACACTTAAAGAAACTAAAATACGACAAAAGCCCCGGGACAGATAGTATTGAAAGCGTGATGTAGCGTTGCAGATAGGAGCACTTCATCTCGTGTCACACTTAACACGACTTTTTAATATGGTGCTTGAAACTGAAACAGTACCTACGCAATGGTATAAATCCGACATAATATTGCTTTACAAAAGGGGTAACCCACTGGACATTGGAAATTATAGACCGATCAGCCTATTATCAAATATATACAAGCTGCGTCTATTCTGCAGAACCCCATAAATGAACATATAGATAAGAGGCAAACGGTCGAATAGGCTGGATTCCGTGCTGGCTTTTCAACACATGACCGCATGTAGTGGAACAACTTTTAGAGAAACATTAAAAAAAAATGCGCATTGTATGTTGCTTTTGTAGACTACTCAAAGGCTTTCGATACAATAACTCACAATACTATTTAGAAGGCACTTAATACATGCAATATGAACAAACACATACATAAATATTTTGAAATACATATATAAAAACCGTACAAGCCAAGTAAAACTAGAAATAAGAGGAGAAGAAATTAGAATTGGTGGAGGCGTAAGGCAAGGTGACCCGATATCTCCTAAACTGTTCATAGCCGTGCTAGAAAATGTTTTCCAAAAAATTGATTGGAAATATAAAGGTCGGGAGATCATGAATCAATACTTGACACACTTGAGGTTTGCGGATGATATCGTGCTTTTTGCGAAAACAGCAACCAAATTGGAGTGCACGATACAAACTTTGAATAGGGAGAGCACAAAAAGTCGGCCTGAATATGAACTTGTCCAAAACTGAAGTTATGACTAATATGACAGGATACCATTATATATAGATGGAAAACAAATAAAATACGTTAACGAATATGTGTATCTAGGTAAACAGGCCTGTTTCAGCTGAAATATCAACGAAGAAGAGATGGACCGAAGAGTGAACATAACTTGGAAAATCTTTTGGGCACAAAAAGATATTCTCAAAGGAGATTACAGCTTGGATCAAAAAAAGATTGTGATGGACACCATGCCTTCTGCCAAGCCTAACATATCGAAGGCAAACATTACACAAATAAAATAAAAAACAAAACTACATCAACACAAAGAGCAATGGAACGAAGGATCCTAAAGCTAAGAACATACAAAAAATTAAAAGCGAAATTATAAGAAAGAAAACCAAGCTTTCAGATGCTCTTGAATATGCTTTAAAGCAAAAATGGCAGTGGACTGGACATATCTGCTGAGTAAAAGATGGACACTGAAGATAACAAAATGGCAAGGGCCGATAGGAAAAAGACAAGTCAGAAGACCCAAGAGACGTCGAGGGTCGAAGTCATAAAACAAATAGCGGAAAAGGAATGGATGAAAACAGGACAGGATAGAGAACAATGGAAAAATATGAAGGAGGCTTTTACCCGAAAGGGGTCCAAATTAAACCAATAAGTAGTATTAATTTTACTAACTTAGTTTACTTTACAATTAACTGTTTTAATTTAAGTTTAAAATCTTATTTAAGTATACAAAAACAAAATGTATCAAGTGATTCGGAATAAATAAAGCTTTATTACTATTATTATATCGTTGAGGGGATTCGCAAAATGGAAATAAGAATTGTAAAATTCGCAAATTCTCAATGGTGCTCGAATTTTATGACAATGGTAATTGATACGCCTTGCCCATTACAATGCAGTGCCGCTCTGGATTGTTGAAAAACCCAAAAATTCTGAGCAGCACTACAACTGCACTCGTCACCATGAGACATAAGTTGTCAAGTCTCATTTGACCAATAATTTCACTAGCTACGGCGCCGTTCAGACCGAAAGACTACTGCCTTTTGGTCTGCTTGCTTTAATGCTTACACATTGCTGATTCACGGCAGAAATAGGTGCCGTTGTGGTACCAATAACCTAGCCGGTATCCGGTGCAAAGGAGTCTCCCACTGGTAATAGTAAGTGATTATAAATCAGCAGAATGATAGACAATCTGCCAGGATGTAACATAACAATACTAGGTACAGACAAGACTGTTACGTTGACAATGAAAACACTTAAATAGTTATGATTCTCACGCACCAAGCCTCGATTAGCCAGCTTTAGTCCATGGTTATCGTATTAGTAATGTCATTCGTAAGACAGATGAATAGACACTCATTCAGTTGCAGTGCAATGTCCAAGGGGAACACTCATTCCCAACTTAATTTCAATCAGTAAGTGAAGTGAAAGTGATTGACTTATGTAAGTTATTTAAAGTACTTAAAACTTATTATTATCAATGCGTAAAAAACTGTTATCGTAAATATTATTAGCTGTTCAAAGAGATTATTGGAATACGTTGTTTATTTATAGATAAACCGCTGAAAGAATTGTTTGTTTTCGTTATCATTTAAGAGTCTGTTGAGAGAGAGCGCTTGATTTGATTTATGAGATGTTTTGTGATATATATAATATATTTAATGAGCAGTTTATATGTTGACATATATAGCAGTTCTTATGAAGTACTTATGATAGAGTTAATGGAATTATTAATGTTAATTAATAACTTAAATGATTAAATATTATTATACTTTACGTTATATTAATATTATACATATTCAGTCATTCAAATTAATATTGTCTGGGGTAAAATTAACTTTCCCTTTTTTATATGTTATGTGGCAAAAGGGCAAGTGATTTGAATTAAATTTTCCAATATTACTAAATAAACAAGGGTTAGATTTTGTTGCGAAATTTTCCGTTGAAGTAAACTTCGATGAAGTCGCGGCAGAAGTAATAGTATGGCTTATTTAAATAATAATTGTTTTAATACTTTTAGATAAGTTTGTTGATATATTTTAATCATGCGTTGTCGTGTTTAGGTCAAATAATAACTTGTAAGTGGTCAAATACTTGATCTACTTAAATAATGCAACTTAACCGATTCGGCCATATAGGACGGTTACAAGATTTTAAAACGGGCCCAAATTGTACATTTTTCGATTTGAGTCTAACTGTATGGATAGGCGCTTGATTAAATTGAGAATGCGTGCAAGTTATTAGAATTTCTACATTGATTAATATGTATCTTTAAATTAAGAATGGTCACAACTTATTAAAAGTTCTAATTTGAATGTGGATGTTTGAATAAATAATGGTCAATTTTAGAAATAACATAATATAATAATTGTTCTAATTTAAGCGTGGGTGTTAAGATTTAGGAATTATCCCAATTTTAACCTTCATCTTTGATTTAAGACTGAACACAATCTAATAAAAGTTCTAATTTAAATGTGGATCCAAATGATTTGAGTTTTCTTTAGTGTTAATTCCGCAATTAAAAAAGAAAACTCAAATCATTTGGATAATTATGCAAATTATTTCCGCAAAATAACGCCTATAATAAATCTTCTTAAATGTAGATGTTAACATTTAGGAATTATAACATTACTTATACATAGTTGTCATTTGAATGTGGATGTTTAAATTAAAGATTATCACAAAGTATAAAATCTTACCAATATTTTTAAATAAATACTGCGGTAGTATAATATCAATGAAAGTAAAATATTATCCCCCTTATTCATAATGGTCCGCTAACTTTAAACAGCCGCTTAGGAGTGTTTTTTCTCATTCTGACTTAGGTCAATAGAAGAAGACAGAGTGAGAATTAGCAATGCTTTAAGTTAGCAGACTATTATGAATAAGGGGGTAAAAATCTGTGTTATTATTAAAATCATAGCTATTATATAATATTACGAATGCAACCAAATGTAATTTGCTTTCTAAAAGTCCAGAGTGCCAACATTTTGATGATTCATGTAGAGATGCATTCTTGACCTAAATTACTTGAAGTTCATGTATTCCGAAGCAATAAAACCTTATCGACCTCATTTCAGAGAAACAGATCATATTTTACATCCTCGTTAATTTAAAGATCAATAAAACTTACTATTGGTTACCTCTGTTATAAGATGCATTGTTATAAAGCCAATGTGCGTTTCAACTTTTTCGTAATTTTTTTAAACGTACTTGTGTGTTAGTTGAATATTGTTTTAATAAAAATATCTAAATGTTTAGAGTACACAATCTTTTATGTATTAAAAGTTTCATACAACACTAATGCGCCACCAGTATACGATAATATAATCTGTGGAAATTTTATCTGTATTGTATCAGGACTCTGTGTATATTTAACTATTACAAGTTCAAGTTGTCTTTTACCTATGTAATGTTTTCTCAATTTACACCAAATCAGTGGTTAGGTGTTGATAGTTTATCTTTGCTTTTTTATATGAAAATAAGGGACGAGACGAGCTGGACAATCAGCTGATGGTAATTGATACGCTCTGCTCATTACAATGCAGTGCCAGTGCAATAAGATGTTAAGTATCATTTGCCCAGTAATTCCACTAGCTACGGCGCCCTTCAGACCGAACCACTATAATGCTTACCCATTACTGCTTCACGGCAGAAATAGGCGCCGTTATGGTACCCATAACCTAGTCGGCATCCGGTGCAAAGGAGCCTCCTCGTTGATAACGTAAGTTTAGCTCCGAGGCAACATTTGGCGCCAAACTTCATAAAGACAACTATGACAAATACTATCTCGACTCCTGTCAACCGCAGTCCTCAGCCTAGCAAAACTATCTAAGAAAAAAGAAATTCACTCGATTGTATGAAACGTGCAGCCATTGATAGATTGACAGATGACGGCTATAATCTTGTAAAAAACGGAGATAGCCGAAATCCACTACGTTTTAAGCAACTGTTCACTTTCTAAATTACTATGACTATACTTCGTCCCATATTGTAATTACTAATTCAAACTTATGTCAAATCTCACTGCACGTTTCATACTAAACGTTACTTAGCAGTCCCGGCTCTTATTACGTAGTATTTACAATTTTGGTCCTCCTGAAAACGTGCTATGTAATACGAAACGTCACGTTAGCTAAAATAATAATAGATAGCTGGAAACGGTGCCTCTATCGTCTCGCTTTTTCGTTTCATTGAGTTTAAAATCACAACGATTCTTGATAAATTGACAACGACTCGACAGAAATTTACTTCAAAACTTTTACTCAAAAACTAATGTAAAACACAGTTACAATTACATGTGTTTTAATAATTTAAAAAAGATGCTAATAGTATACCTACTCAAATTTTAATGCCATTTTAGCTCTGAAAATAATATCACATTGAATTGAATGTCAGTTGGTCTAGATATTGCACTGGCACTAACGGATGCTGAGTCTGTTCATTGAGTCTTGTTGATCCCCGATGACGTAATCGACTTCCTTATAAAACGATCTGTTACATTATATCCGAATTGTTCTGTTAAGAAAAAAGTATTCAATTGTGTCATTGAAATTAATTTAATCTGTATAAACACTTTGTTAATTAAATTTTATTCCCAGAAATGAGAGATATCACAAAAAAAAAATAAACTATTCAATTTTAATCCCTGACGTGAGAGATATCACTTAAAAATAATAAATTGTTTAATTTTAATCCCAGAAGTGAGAGATATCAAGATCGGTTAAGTATTGCAAGATCAGATTATCAACTGTAAAGTAGATTCTGTAGATGGAGCTACAACCTGAGAGTAGTACAAGACATACCAAAATTTCGGTCGATGCGTCACTTGGACGGTTGTCTCAGTTGGTAAGAACGCTCGGATGGAAGCCATGAGGCGCGGGTTCGAGTCCCGTTCATGAATGCATAATCTAAATGAAGTTTAAACTTATTTTACAATTATTGAAGGTATTTATAAATTGATAAGTCTAGTAATTATTATTAAAATCTCCTACAACATTAGGTTATCTGAAACAGAAAACGCTGATAGCGATCGAATCGTTTACTGGGCTTCAATAACAAGAATTTGGACCATTAGCATCCCCATCATCATTTATCCCCATAAAAAAGTGGCGAGGTGAATAATTCAAAATGCAACCATACTGACCGGTCGAGTCTCCCTCGAAGTCAAAGTCACTAACAATCTCAACCAGCAAAAACTAACAATGTCATCCAGTAATAGATTACAATGTCAACCAGCTATAGCTAACAATCTCAACCAGCAATAGCTAACAATCTCAACCAGCAATAGCTAACAATCTCAACCAGCAATAGCTAACAATCTCAACCAGCAACAGCTAACAATGTCAACCAGAAATAACTCACATCTAAGCCAGCAATTAACTTTATTAAATTAGGCTTAAACTAAACTTTTGAATCGTCACTATAAATATTTCCTTTACATTACTAAATCTTACTATATTATGTTCGAAAAAAGTGGCGAGGTGAATAATTCAAAATGCAACCATACTGACCGGTCGAATCTCCCTCGAAGTCAAAGTCACTAACAATCTCAACCAGCAAAAACTAACAATGTCATCCAGCAATAGCTCACAATGTCAACCAGCTATAGCTAACAATCTCAACCAGCAATAGCTAACAATCTCAACCAGCAATAGCTAACAATCTCAACCAGCAATAGCTAACAATCTCAACCAGCAACAGCTAACAATGTCAACCAGAAATAACTCACATCTAAGCCAGCAATTAACTTTATTAAATTAGGCTTAAACTAAACTTTTGAATCGTCACTATAAATATTTCCTTTACATTACTAAATCTTACTATATTATGTTCGGAAAAAGTTGAGCTCGTGAGAAGAACAGACAAGAAACTCAACGGCCACTCTTTCCAATCAATAGAGTATTTTACAATGGCTGTAATATACATAATAAATTAGTTTGTAAAAGGCATAAAAGACATTTATTTTCTCAAAATTGATTCCTTTAGAATTCTTTTTGATGTCATTTCTAATAACTACTAGATACTACTACCACTTCGGAAACAAATGGCGCTCTGAGAAAGATGAAGCGCTTCGTGAATATGATGGTCGTGATTACTCGAGCTGACTTTACCTGTACTATCGTTACATTTACCAGTGGGAGGCTCCTTTGCACAGGACGCCGGCTAGTTTATGGGTACCACAGCGCCAATTGGTGCCGTGAGGCAGTAATGTGTAAGCATTGCTGTGTTTCGGTCTGAAGGGCGCCGTAGCTCACTAGCTAATTTCACTAAATTACTGGGTAAATGAGAATTAACATCTTTAGGCTCAAGATACGAGTGCAATTGTATTGCTGCTCGGAATTTTTGTATTTTACAATAATCCTGAGCGGCACCGCATTTTAATGGGCAGGGTGTATCAATTATCATCAACTGAACGTCCTGCTCGTCTCGTCCCTAATTGTCATAAAAAAAACATAGCCACGTAACAGATCAGTATATTTCAATGTCCACAAATTAAGTTTTCACTGCAACAATACCTTTAGCCATTACCTTATAGCCAGCCGTTAGTAAATTATGTGAATAATTCAAATCGTTAGTCATTGCAACTGCAAGCTGCATTAAGTAAATGTAAGTTTTATAAAGGTAATATCCGGACGACCGAGCCTTGCACAGACTTTTAAGAATTTACTAAACTTGAACAAAAAAAAATTGTAATACGATATCTGGATTCGAACCGGGGTCTTCTGCGTTCCGTATCACCCAATGTCCCAATGTCCTATCTGAGCTATTATAGTCTTGTATACAGTAGCGAAATTTACCTATGTATTCTAATGTTATTGTAGCAGTTTCTCATTAAAACACGGATAAAACTACATTTTTTAAATTTGAAACCTAGCTAGATTGATTTATCGCCCCCGAAACCCCCTGTATACTAAATTTTATGAAATCATATATATATATATATAATATATTGGTATCAGACATATAAAACAGTGCAAGCCCAAATCAGAATACAATACGTAGAATTTTTAAACAATAACATTATAAGAACTGCATTTGAAATATTATTGGCACATTAAAACTGCAACTGAATCGGTAATCAATAGTGCACTAACTTCAGTATTTTATAAATATTTTGTTGTTATAAAATATATCTCTCCGCTTATATTAAAGATTTAAATAACTCTTGTGACTGTACTGTGGATCGATATCTTTGTAGAACATTGTATTAAGTATTTACATATCAGTAACCGTTACCAAAGCGAAGTATGGAGAAGTCTGGAGCCCGAATTACTAATGCTATTGATATAAATGGTCTCTATAAGATCAGTGGGAGGCTCCTTTGCAAAGAATACCAGCTAGATCATGGGCACCATAGCGGCGCCTTTTTCAGCCGTGAAGCGGAAATGTGTAAATATGATTGTGCTTCGGTCTGAATGGCGCCGTAGCTAGTGAAATTACTGGGTAAAACTTAACTAGGTTAAACTTAACGTCTCAAGGTGACGAACGCAGTTGTAGTGCTGCTGAGAATTTTTTGGATTTTACTAGAATCCTGAGCGGAACTGATCATGAACGTCCTGCTCGTCTCGTCCCTTATTTTCACATAAAAAGGCATTTAATGTTATATTTCTTAAAACTTCAAACAAAAATTTAATTCTACGGAGTACATAATATTATGAAAAAAAAGTTTCCTATTAAATACTATGTAGAACGAATGCATGAATTTAACACTGAGGCAGTATTTTTAAATTTTCTATGTTTTTCTGGATGTAACTGTATTTTAATTTCTTATGTCGAGCTAGTTCCATACTAGATAATTTTTGAATAAAATTGATAAAATTAGATAGAGAATTTAATTTTATAGACACAAAAGTAGCAGTAGCAAAAAATACTACAAAATTCACCATATAACTGATCTCGCTTACTCAGTGCCGCGCGCTCTTCTATATAAAACGATTTTGCATTTTTCTTTTGCTATATGAATCCTCTTAAGACTAGCTGATAAATGCAGCTTAATAAATTACTTAATAATTCAAAACAAATCAAAATTACTTTATTCGTGTACATCAAGGAAATGACACTTATGAATATCAAGTTTTCTTTTCTTTTTACATTTACCGCTACTTCGCAAAAGCTTGAGATTTAATGAGAAGAAGTGGCCAGAAACTCATTGCCAGTCATTTAAATCAATATTTATAGTTGCATCGTTTTACAAATTATTTCGACTACAATATATGTAGAGTGACGCAACAAAAATACTTAAACGTCAAATACTTAAAAGTAACTCCTTACACGAGTAAGTCTAAAAAGTAAATTTAAATTAATACGTATAATCTAGAGTTATTGAGTAGAGTAGATGCATCAATCCACACACACCGTAAATAAATTGAAAATTAAAGTATTAATAAAATATTTTATTAATATTAACTAGAATATTCTTTGTGAATCTCACAATCATATTTACTTTATTATTAGCGCATTGAAACTAATAAATAACCAAAAAAACGTTAGCTTCGTAACATTCGTATTGATTTGAGGTAAAGTGTTTTTTGCTGACATAATGTTTATTTATCTCCTAACAAAATAATGTTTTGAATAATTCATAAGTAACTAATAAGAATCAACGCGTGCGCTGCTCATAACCGTGACGTCAATGGGTACGGCTGTGGCATACAATCGATAAGAGGGACCAATTCAATAGAACCTAATACTATCAGCTGTTCTCTCCACTGTATATTTGTTTTAAAGTAAAACGAGGGGCTACAGGGCTCTAAACGAAATTGGTTGATATTGTAAATATTACCCTCGGAGCAATTTTTTTCGAGTCATTCAGTACAATTCGAACTTTTAAGTAATGAGCTACTATATTGTACGCGAATTGTGTAAAATTTATTCTCTCTAATAATTTAATTTTGTTCACAGGCGGGAAAAGTGGTATTTCTGCTAGTTCCAGTAGATCAACAAGCCCACTTGGACAAGGTGCTGTTAGTTTTATACCACGAGCACCAAACTCAACGTCAGGGTAAGATTAAGATCTGTCATTTACTTGTTTCTTGATACAAATTGTTCTAATAATTTGATTTATTATTTTATTCTTTTTAGATCAAGACCTAATTCATCTATATTAGCCCCTGGTAGTAAAATTCCTTCATCGTTATCGACGCAATCCCAACAACATTCCCAAAATGTACAAAGTCATAATGGAACACCGACTAAGCAATCTATGCTGGATAAATTAAAATTGTTTAATAAGGAAAAAGCTACTGAAAAGCAAAACAGTAAAAGTACAGCGGTTTCAAAACGAACTAGTTCATCAAGTGGATTTTCATCAGCAAAAAGTGAGAGATCAGATTCTAGTTTAAGTTTAAATGAATCTTCAAATGTGCCACATACTAAATCAAATTTAATAGGTCCAAAGAATTTAAGGCAACAAAATGATACATTGACTAAGGATAAATCATTAAAAAATGTAAAATCCAAACTAGTTAGTTCAAAAGTCATGAAAGAATCAACGACAAATTTAAATAAATCTGGTGCTAAAGCAAATCATTATGATCGGTCGAAAAATAGTCCGAAACTGCCCTCACGTGATAGAGAATCTAAACTTACAGCACCTAAATCTGTTAGTAACACTAAATTAAACTTAATAGATGATAATACGTGTAAAGCAGGCAACAAACTAAAGCTGGAAACAAAAATGCACAAATTATCAGGTAGCCAAGCTAAACTAAATGATGTCAGAAACGATGTGGTAA
Source organism: Leptidea sinapis (assembly GCF_905404315.1). Taxonomy (NCBI): domain Eukaryota; kingdom Metazoa; phylum Arthropoda; class Insecta; order Lepidoptera; family Pieridae; genus Leptidea; species Leptidea sinapis. Next base: position 12,235,377 of record NC_066272.1, read on the forward strand.
CAGAGACTAAATGCAATGAAAACTCACAAATTAGTGCAAAGTCAACAAATAATAATACACAGTCATCTCCTACAGGAGGACAAAATGTATCATTACAAAATAGTACAGGTATTCCTAAGCCAACTGCTGCAGTAAAAGGCACCTCGAAAATTTCCAAAGACGAAAGGCTTTTACATAAAAGTACGAGTAGTCAGTTGAGTCCTATTCAGAGTAATTCTAGTTTAAATTCAACTAACAATGTAAGTCCCAGTCCATTTGTAAGAGAACATTCTAATTTAAACAAAGAAACGATGCAAAAGCAAACATTGGCAGTTTCTCCAATGCCTGCGGTTACCAATTTCTGTCAAAATCTTACATCGCAGATGACTGAAAGTTCGCATTCAAATTCTACCGGTCAGCATTCCAATTCCAGTGACGGAAGCGTTATTTACAAACCATCCAGCGAGTCCGGTTCTGAAATATCAAGAAACCATGTTACTTCTCCTAAAAAAGATATGAATTCTACCTATATAAATAACGTAATTAATGAGGCAGAACTGTCAGAAAAAGAAGCTGCACTGAACAGGAGTAATACCAGCCCTGCAGTTAAACAGGCACTTGACCTAAATAGAACTCTAGTCGAAGGAGACCGACGTGATAGTCGATCAAGTACACCGTCACATTGCCGAGATAATTCCCTAGGTGAAGATGATCCTATGATGAATGTTATGCCGATGAGACCACTACTTAGAGGTTACAATAGTCATCTAACATTGCCAATGCGAACATCGGGCTTAACTCAGAAGAACAATTCTGGATACCCTCATCATGCAAATACTGTGAAAGCTAATTTCGGTCGAGAAAATATAGCGATACGTGAACGATTGAACTTTTCACCTGGATTTTCGAATCCAGACTACTGTGATTTAGACATAGCATCAGGTTACATGTCTGACGGAGACTGTTTACGGAGAATTAATATCAGTGAAGTTGATACCAGACGAAATAATGATATGATGGACGGATATATGTCAGAGGGTGGAGCGTCGCTCTACGGTCGACGAATGAACTATCAACAAACTTCGCAGTTCCAGGTGGATGAAAGGTAAGATTTATAAATATTTATTCCTTATACAACACGCACATTGTCTTTGTTTTTTTTTTTTAATTTAAGTTTTAAAAAAAATCTGTTAAAGCATTCTCCTCGTAAGTTCCATTATCTAGAATCCACAAGTGGTTGCTTTATTGCTCACAGTGTCACTTTTTATTCAATCGTATTGGATATTGTTGCCTCTTTTACTGTTGATAAAAATTGAAAAAAATCGTCAATTCAAATATTTAAAATAACTTATTTTATAAAATAGAAATGTGTGCTCCATAATTTTTAATATTACCGTATGATAGATAACAAGATAATATTCGTGTGCTTAGCATAAACCTTAAAAAAATTATGATTATTATTTGAAATATAATCGATTACAATTGCCTCTAAGTCAAAATAAATATCAACAATACGCTCATAAAATGAACAGTCGTGATAGTATTGGCTGCCATCTCCCAATGGTTCACATAGCGCACTCACACTGTCGCAGCGCTAGGGGAGGCCGGGAGGAGTCAGCAGGGTGTTCAAAATCGATATTCCTACGTCTCACACCGTCGCACCCCTCCCGCGCGGTACTGTTTACCACACCTCGACCCTAACCACCCACAATGCCAAGATCCTGCCATGGACCGTGCGATAAAAACAAATATTTATAGCACACTTCAATGATTTTAATCGATTTAAATTATAATTTTTGTACTAATTAAATGATTTCACAACAATTAATGGAATTTAGGCTTTTTTTGGTTGAATTATCTTAAGTCATTGTAATTTTTATTGGAATAATAAGCTCAAGACCCTTATGTAGGTATCGTTTCGATTCCGGCTGTGACGGCAGTAGTAGCGGGCGGGCGGCATTCGGCGCCGCGCACTAGGGCCGTGCGGAGCGCCGAACTAAGCTCCGTCGTCAGTGCTCTGTGCAAACGCGAAAACTTTTCCGATTTATGAAATAAATCTGTGACTGGCATCGATCGCGCCTTAGCAGACGCGGATATCTGTTGGCGCCGCTATATGGACCGCGTCTAACAAAGACTAGACTCCGCGGAACGCGACCGTTGCGAACTATCCGAACTGCGATGTAACGTCAAGTCTCTTGCTCGTGTCAGTTAATAAGTGTTTCCTACTCATTAGTGATGGACCATTCGCGTCGTGCCTTATGTCACATGTTTCGAGAATTGTGAATCGGACGCAATTAATTTGGATTGTTGTACGATATTTAATATAATATTAGAACTGATGCCTTGAGATGTGTCTTTGCTTTTAGCAGTAGAATAATATTGTGTGGTGCTTTGTAATTTTTTTTAGTGTTATCGTTAGAACTATACATTATAATTGCAATGGTGATAGTAAATATATCGGTAAGAATAAAGTTTTAATATATCTTTTTATTATGAATGTATATTTTTTTCATTAAAGTCCCCAAGGACATAGAAACAGTAGATTTTGTGGAGATGCTGTGAGATGAATGGGCAATGAAATTTCACACACACATAACCGTCGAAGAGTTAAAACGGTCAAGCAAGTTCTTAGCCAAAGAATAAAAAAAATTATTGTCAAATAATGTAAGGGCATTAACCTTGCCTACATCTGGATAAGTTCGCAAAGTAAATACAACTGACATATGGCCACCACACAGTGATAATAATATGAAAAACAGTGGCACTTAATTTATAGTTCACATGCCTCTTTGAGCAGTTACAATAAATAAACTGTTAACATCAAATGTTGTTAAGTATTTTCAGATAAAATTTGCCATAAAATTTTTAATTAAAATAAAACACTTTTAAAGGATTAAAACTATTTTTGCATTAGATTTTTGCGTAAAAGTTACATTTTTATTTTATTTAACCCGCCGTTTCAAGACCTTTCCAGATCTCGTTTTCAGGGGGACTACAGATGAAATGAGTCAAAGATAGTATTTGTCATAGTTGTCTGATAATCTGATGTAAAAATAGTTACAATTACACGCGTTTTAATCCTTTATAAATGTGTAACACTGGCGTTAACCAAAGAAAATACTAAAATTTAAAATGTTAAACAGAATCATTTAAAAGTTTGTTAATAATATTTAGTAGATTCAAACGCGAGGGGAAAAGTAAATTAATATCGTGCCTGTCCCCTACATAGCAAGACCTAAGTGCAAAGTATTAACCAATCGAAAAATATGGCTTAGTAATAAACAAAGCTCTAGAATGGGGAAGCCTTTTGTAAATTCGTCCAGAACTTCAGCCTGTTAAGGCAAAATGAATTGTAAGTTCAAGTATTTAGGATGGTTTTTATTTGCAACCGGACTACTTTTTAATTTTAGTACAACAATGAATCATACTTCAACATCGTTGCACCAATTGCTTATAATTATTACTTCAATAGTAAGTTTGACAAAATTTCTTCAATCTAAGCCACTTGGAAACATTTCTACCAATAATAAAAATAGCTTAAAAAACTAAAAAACACGGTTTGTTTGAAAAGATAATCGTTGAAATGACCTTATCGACGGTAGATGAAAAAAATATATAAATAAACAAAAACCTTATTTTGCAAATTGAAAAATGGAATAATTTTATCAAATTAATATATTGCCTTCGGTACTCGATAAATCTACGAAGTTTGAACGAAATCTGGCCGTTTAAAGTGAGTCAAAATCGCGCCCAAATGAGTCGATTACAAACAAACATACATACAGGTAAAACTAATAAAAAGCGTGTAAAAATCATTACATTTATAATAGGGATTGAATTAGTACAGAAAATACGGAATTAAACTTAGTAAATTAACATATTTTAAGCAATAAAAAAAGAAAAATTGTCGTAGTATTATCCATAGTCAAATTGTTTTTAACTTTACCGAAAATAATATCTAAAGCTTTGAAGGAGCTTTGTAGGTGTAACTATATTATATAGTAAAATGGTAACAAATTAAAAAATACATATTGAATAATTTTTTAACGCATACTTTCTGTGTGTTCTACAAAACATACCGAAGAATTTTTGTCTGTTTTTCTGTTTACCTGTATGTATGTACGCAAAAGAGTTTGAGGTCAGATCAATATATAAGCTTCACATTATCACTGTACTACACATAATATTTTTGCTACTTTAGAGGGAGCACATGGCCGACTTCGCGGGAAGCAGCTAGTGTATTTGCAATCGAAGACAGTTTTAGGTAGATGTTATTATAAACCATGAAAAAATAGCATTTTACAATAGAAAACTATAATGAAGTGGACATAATATTTTATCAATGGGAGGATGTCTTGATCTAGAATTTTAGGTTATCTAATAATCCTAAGAGGCTCTATATTGTAATTGGCAGTACGTATCACTTACTAACAGACGATCCTATTATTTGTATCGGCAAAAAAAAAAACCCGTAAGATAATATACTGTACAGAATTTTATTATAACAGTTGTATAAGAAATGTCAAGAACGTGAGTGGTGCGGGTTAGTGAGCCGTAGGCCATAAGAGTATAATATAATAGACTTTTTGCAAAAACTCAATAAATTGTGGACTTATATTAGTAATCGTGGCTCTATTAATGACAGATAAAAAAAGAGGAGTACAAAAATTTTAATTACAGTATTTTACATATACATGTTTACAACATTATTTTTATATTAAAGATGGCAGGCATGTAATTGTTTTAATGTTTTTTCTTTTTAAATTATGTTTTAGTTTTTACTGCCACTCCAACAGTTACCCAATGCTGAAAATCAGCGCTGTAGCCTTTTCTGTTGCCACACAGTATGTTATTTTTTTAAGTTAGTATCATGAATATATTAATAATTTAGGTTGTAATTTTATGTGTGTTTCATTGCTTAAACATTGCTTCAATAAATGATGATTAAAAATGTTTGCGATGTGTTGTGTGGGCTTAAGCTGGGAAATGGTGTGTGTACTGTAAGCAGCTTTACCTGAAATCGATATGTTTAAAGTGTTTCCTTTAAGCTTACAATCTAAAAAGCACCTGCAAAACGCAATACATCCGGAATAGCAGAGCCTCCGTATTTCGACTCCAAAAATTACAATATTCGTAATTAGAATTAGATTAATTAATAAGATTGTATAAAAATACGCAATTATTTTTACACTTTTTAATGCGTATTATATCTATTGTTTTGGAATAGTGTTTATGAAGTCGGTTGTCATTTTGTTAAAAAAAATATTTTTTAATTTTTAGTGAATTTGAAGTACACTAACTAACAATTCGTCTAAATATATGTATAAATAAGATTCGGCCGAGTATCTTTAATTTGCTCCTAAGAATTGAAGAGTTCCGTTACGTCCTATCTTTGAAGTATATCGTTTCCAATAAAAAAAGAATCATCGAAATCGGTTGGCGCGATATTGGGTTATTTGCAAATTTATCATCCACTTTGCTATATGTATGTATGTATAGCAAATTTAAGACTTTTATGGTTTTCTCATGGATGCCATAGTCAGATATAGACCAAAATACACGGGAAGCACCAGCTTTGAAATAAAAAAAGAATTATCAAAATCGGTTCACCCAGTCGAAAGTTTTGAGATAAAAAACATACCGACGAATTGAGAACCTCCTCCTTTTTTGAAGTTGGTTAATAATAAATCGTTTTAAGCACCACAAAATAATCCAAATTAAAATAGCAATTATTGATCAAGTATAATAAAATGCTGACAACAACGGGAAGTGGAGAGCATGTGATGAAGAAACGTATTTGAGTCTAATAATACATAGATTAGAAAGAACCATTAAGATATAAAAACGTAATCTATATACAATATATATACTTAAGAAAGAAAGAAAGAACAATCATTTATTCACTTAGGATAAAACGGATATCAAAGATTTCAACACAGCTTCCGAAAAGTTCAGCTTTAATAAGAAGAAGTAGTATGAAGCTAATTGCCACCCATTTTAATCTATATTTACAGTTACAGCATTTTACATTTTATTTTATACAATGTATGTAAAGTGATACACCAAAATGGTTATTTGTGTAAGTTAAAAAAAAAAGAAGAAGTATCATTTAAAAACTCAAAAGCGTAACGAGTGCATTAGATACAGTGTAAATCGCTGTAAATAAGTAAAGGTATTATTATAATAAGAGCATAGAATATAATATTTAATATAATAACTTAAAATGTTTATGTAATAAAATTTTAAATAAAAATCCTAAAAGACAGTACTAACAACGCACCATAAGCAGCGCCCGCTCACGAGCATGACGCACGGACCAGCCATCGCTTCCCTCGCGCATATCTTAGGGAACGAACGACCTGCTCTTCGACTACGAGCACTGTATTCTTACCTTATTACCGTACTTATCTCAAACCATGTCTGTCTATCTGTTTACATGTTTTGAATGTAATTTGAATTATTTAAAATTTAAGAGACGTTAATTGTTAACAAGAAATTCATAGTAAACTATTATGATTTAAAGGAAGATTCAAATTTATTTGGAATAATAGTACATTGAAAACTAAAGTAAGGTTAAAATTTAGGTTACTGAGTCAGCTAGCAGGTGTCAAGAGCTCTTAATTAAATATCCGCTGTGTAACGCCTCTTATCTGCTTTTGAATATTAATTCATGTTTTCCATTATTTGAAGTAGAAAACTATTAAAAAAATTGGACAATTGCGATTCGCCTATCGAGGGTACGTACTGTGCAATTTTTTTTATGATTGCATTAAAAATGTAGAGTTTCCAGATTTTTCCATATAAGTATATGGAAATGGTAGTATGTTTCTGTCTGAAGGGCGCTGTAGCTAGTGAAATTACTGGGCAAATGAGACTTGACATCCTTTGTCTTAAGGTTATGAGCGCAGATGTGACGTCGTTCAGAATTTTTGGGTTTTTCAATTATCTTGAGCGGCGCTGCATTGTTATGGACAGGGCGTATCAATTACCATCAGCTGAACATCCTGCTGGTCTTGTCCCTTATTTTCATAAAACAAATGTTATAATAATGTGTATGGCGAGACTAGTTTTAATCACACCGACTTGTTCATTTATAAATGAAACAATTTTATTTTACTTCACTAATTGCAAACACTAACCCCCTTATTCATAATAGTCTGCTAACTTAAAGCATTGCTAATTCTCACTCTGTCTTTTTCTATTGACCTAAGACAGAATGAGAAAAAACACTCCTTAGCGGCTGTTTTAAGTTAGCGGACCATTATGAATAAGGGGGTAAACCATTTTGATACAATTAAAGTTATACCTAATATTAGAAAACTAATTTAACTTAAGAATGGACTATGCAAGCGGATTCAAGTGATTTGCAAGTGTAGAATAATAGTTTCCAGTTCGTGGCTGAATAATGAGGCGAGACACGGTGGGTTCCTTTCAGGATCCGTCATCATTAAGCCGAGGCTGCGGGCGTCGGGTTTTCATTAAGCCTCAATGTTTCAAACGCGAGTAGAATGAAGAAATATCCGGTAAATTAACACACCTTAAACTGCGAGTGACTTATGATGTTGTCCCGATATATTTATCAAATTTGGTTACAAATTTAATTTGTATTATTTATCCCAAAGTGAGAGATATCACTAAAAATAATAAACTGTTTAGTTTTAATCCCAGAAATGAGAGATATCACTTAAAAATAATAAACTGTTTAATTTTAATCCTAGAAATGGGAGATATCACTTGAAAATAATAAACTGTTGAATCTTAACCTCAGAAATGAGAGATATCACATAAAAATAATAAACTGTTTAATTTTAATCCCAGAAATAAGAGATATCACTTAAAATAATTAACTGTTTAATTTTAATCCCAGAAGTGAGAGATATCACTTAAACATAACAAATTGATTAGATTTGAAAGAGCGAAATCTCAAGTCAATTTCCTAATAGTCAATTATTGGGGTTGAGCAGGTTATCAACTGTACAGTTGACTACTGAGTCTACTAGTAGACATCTACTGAGATGGAGCCACAACCTGGGAGTTGAATAAGACATACCAAGATTTACGAACAATACGTCACTCGAACCGGTGGCTCAGTTGGTAAGAGCGAGGGCGGAACCGGAGAAGTCGCGTGGTCGAGTCCCGTATCGTTCATGAATTTTGTTACAAATTTAATTTGTATAAATTTATTAAATCAAATCAAATCACTTTATCTATCTGGGTCATAGAAATGAATGACACTTATGATAATAAAAGTTATACTTTGTACCATTTACCATCACTTCGGAATTGGTTGAGCTTTAATGAAAAGAAGTAGCAGGAAACTCATTTAAATATAGTACTTTGTAAAGGATTAAAACGCGTGTAATTGTATGTATTTTAACGTAAGTTATTTGCGTAAAATAACCATTTTTTATGATTTATTTTTTTAACCCGACGCGGATGTTTCGGCACCTTTCATTCTTTCAGTCTTCATATATAAGATAGATTAATAAAAAAAATACTTTTACTACTACTACTTTTTACGCTATACAGACTTCTAATTAAGATTTATATGATTTCAGTTGCATTAAAATTTCGATATAATTCTTTAAATATAATATTTTAGCAATGGAAATAGAATGATTATACTTTATGAAAAGCGTCACGTAACTTGAAACCTGGTTCAAGATCTGAGATAAATTACAGTACTTAATACTATATCTCTGGTCCCATTTCTAAGTCCTACTTCGACGCATAAAAGCCTACCGAGTCTTTCATTTAAATTACTGTTTGCATAACCCTTTTCTTGTGTGTTTCTACGCTTCTACCCACTGCTTTGTAGCCTACTTCAATGAAAAACTCATTGCTATATATTAACAGTGTATGATGACATACTTATGCTCTCTCTATGAAATATGTGGTAGAAAAAAGTAATATGTGGTTAATAGACAAAACGTAGTCTATAAACGAAACACATATTTGATTAAATATGACGTATTTAGGCACGGACGAGTAAAAAAAGGACTCCGTGCCGTGATATTAGCAAGTGAAGCACCGTTATGCTAGTGTGTGTACGGTTACGGGGGATAATAGTTACACTTTTTTTTCTCCCTTAAATAATTATATATGGCCACAAATACTTATATAGTATCGTTTTTACACTTTTTCACAACGCACGACGGCATTTTTAAAATATTTTATTGAGACGCAAACTGATCTGTTACAGACGATGACAATTCTCATAATGGGCGCCTATCGGCCTGTAGTAGTGTAAGTGTGTGCGTGGGGCTATGTATTTACACGTTTATCGGCTTGTTTTGGTGCTACACTATTATGTAAGGTGACACGGACTCCTTATTTTTTTACAAGTCCGTGGTATTTAGGATTGGATATTGAAAGGATCTGTCATATTTAAGCTATTAATTAACCTCTATTATTATCTACAGGAATCTATCTCCACTATAGTTTGCCATAACAAAAAATTACAAGAACGACAATAGACGATTGCGGCGCAAATTGTTCAGTTTTTTTTAAAGTGACATCCCTCACTTCAAGTTACAAGTTTGACCACAACCCGAGAGTTGAACAAATACTTACCAAAACGTACGGATTTATTTCTTCTAAATTACCGAATCTACCCTTATTATGTTTGAATCAGTAGAGCTCGTGAGAAGAACATACAAGAAACTCAATATCCATTCTTTTTTACTTGAATAGAGTATTTTTCAATTCAATACACATAAGAAATTAGTTTGAAAAGTCCATTAATTTCGGTACATATTAAATTTGTAAATTAAAGTTGGTAACCACAGATTATTTTACGTTATTTAAGCTCAGATAGATGGAAAAAGCGCACAGATTATACATTTTTACTATAAGAAACTTTTCAGTTGCCACTCACAGACTAGTAAAAAAAGAAGGACTCCGCGCCGTGATATTAGCAAGTGAAGCACCTTTATACTACTGTGTGTGCGGTTACGGGGTATACCAGTTACACAATTTTTTCTCCCTTAATATCCACAAATACTTTTATATTATTGTTTTTACACTTTTACACAACGCACCAAGGCATTTTTAAAAATATTTTATTGCTACGCAAACAGATCTATCACAGACGATGGCAAATCTCATAATGGCGGACTATCGGCTTGTATTAGTGTACGTGTATGCGTGGGGCTATGTATTTACACGTTTACCGGCTTGTTTTGGTGCCTCACTGTTAAGTAAGGTGACACGGAGTCCTTATTTTTATATTATAAATTATTTCAGTTGCTAAACCTGGTAATTTTGTATTTAACGATATGTATACAGTAAGAATTATACTGTTTTAGATTGCTTTGGCCACAATGATCATGTTCACGAAGCATCCTTATACAAACGATGAATTCATGCTCTAATGGTCGATGCATCCATTATACGTTAACATAATATAGTTATACAGCCTACTATTACTTTTTATTAACCCCCTTATTCATAATGGTCCGCTAACTTTACCGGGTTAACAGGGTTAATGTTTAATACTTAAAACGCTTTTTGACTTTAAACACGATTAGGTATTGTATTGGATGCACCTTACGAACTAATTTGTTATGTATTACTTATTTACCACTTGGAGGCTCCTTTGCACAGGAAGCCGGCTGGATTATGGGTACCTACCTCAACGGCGCCTATTTCTGCCGTGAAGGAGTAATGTGTAAGCATTACTGTGTTTCGGTTTGAATAGCCGTAGCCGTAGCTAGTGAAATTACTGTTCAAATGAGACTTAACATCTTATGTCTCAAGGTGACGAACCCAAATTTAGAGCCGCTCAGAATTTTTTGGGTTTTTCAAGAATCCTGAGCGGCACTGCATTGTAATGGTTAGGGCGTATCAATTACCATCAGCTGAATTTCCTGCTCGTCTCGTCCCTTATTTACATTAAATACATAAAATAATAGGTGCCGCGCGCCCAAACAATATAGATCCCAATGAACGGAAACGGAAAAATGTATCCACACCAGAAAAATGCTGTTCGAAACTATTTCACGTCCTTGTGAGATAATGAAATATCGTGAAGAACGTTTGTTAGCTTTTTGTTGTTTGTATATAATAATAACAAAATAAAATTACATCGTCCACTTAAACAATAACACCAATCACGTAAACATGAATGTTCATAAAATAATAATTACTAACACAACAAACTAAAAAATAATCACGTAAATCGGATCATAAATATCAGCGGAATCGGTGTACATAATTAACTTTAGGAATAATTAACAGATACATATTTTTTGCTTATCTGAAAGCTCATAGACAAAATGTGTTATTTTCGTTTGCCCTTGTTTGTTCCACCATATTCTACGACATCCAGTATATAACAAATGTTCTTAAAGTTGAAAGACAAGAAGATTTAATTCATACCATTAAATATATACTTACATTAATTAAAGCCGTGTTATTAATAAATACTTGAATAAAAATAATGAAATTACTAATATCACACATATCAATAGAATGTTGTTACTGAATACTAACGAATATGGCTCTATGGGCTCGGACCTTTTGCCTGTCCGATTGACGAAGAAAAATTAATGAATGTCGCAAACGTCAGACTGAGATCTTTTATTTATTATTTATTACAAAGTAGTCGTAAATGAACAAATACACTTGGAGATTTTCAGAAAATATTACTGAGAATTTTGAAACAATTTCTTAAACCATTAGATTATACTGGTTAAAAATTGTTTCAATTGACTTTTTTCTGCCGGAAGTAGTGACGTTACTTCCGTCAGAAAAATATTCTGAGTTACCCCCAAGTCACGCCTAAAGAAGTTTTACTTTAAATACCTGATGTAGTCTAAAGCCATCGGAAGAAGTTTGTTTGACTTTGACTATAGCGTTATGAATGTTGTGTAAACAGTGTTCCCAATCCGGATAAATTACAAAAAATTTAAACTACAAGTAAGTAGTACAGAAAAATAGGTCACAGCGACATGTTGCACATCCAAACAACAGCGTAATATCAATAGCTTTTGTTCAGTGGGAGGGCTCGGGAGCTTTAAGTATTCCCCTTTTATCTCAGCAAAACATGCTTTCAAAAGCGTTCTGTATTGATAAAATACGTTAATATGGAACATTCTTCGGTGAAACAAAGCGCTTATTACTGTCTGTATCAAAAGCAAGATTTCTAATAACTTGTTGAATTTCAGGTACTTTGTGGCAAGTATCAAAATACCTTCATTATTATTATTCAATTATTGTTCTGAACATAAGTCGATTGTTATTTATCTGTATTTTTCATTTTGTTTAAATTGAGTGATTTATTCTTTTTAAAAGTATTCTATTACTGCATTGGTATTGGAACAAATTGGACGAATCTCGGAAATAAATAAACAAATTAATTTATCATGGAATTCAAGTATAATAACACGCATTATAAATCCGTTAAAAGTATTTATTTCTAATTTACTTATGTACGTAAAAAAGATAAAGGTACGATGTGATATTAAAGTAATATTATAAAATCTCTAGATCTACTAAAACGATTTTTAAATTTCTGTTATCAATAGAAAGCCATATTATTTGTGAGTGTCCAGGACTATATATTAACCTTTCCGTTCCGGGAAAAATCTGATCGCGCGGTATGCCTCAGATCGACGCGATTTTGGCGCTCGCGCAGCGTTCTGTCAATGCGAATTATTTTAAGGGTAGCAATAGATTGCATATAATTAGGATGATTTGAGTGAATGTATCAGAAGGCTACCGAACCACGCTATAAGACGATGTAAAATAAACCATTTTCCAGACAAAATAGGGGTTAGAACTTGGTGAGGGACTAGGGTGCTCTACGGCACAATCGGTTTTGGTGTATCTGCAAAATCTAGTGCTCTGGGGCACTGCGATTTGGGAAGGTAATGAAAGGATTTTTCCGTGCTTTTCGAATTTACAAGGTACCTAAGTCACAAACAAAACGGTCAAATGAAAACGCTTCTTACGAACGCTGTCTTAACGATAGGTGGAAGCAATGGAACACAAACACTATTTACACTGGTAAATGCAGACGAATTCGCGGCAACAGCTAGTATTGAATATAAAAATCAACTGACACAAACGTTATATAGCTAGATATTAATATACTCGTTGTTTCTAGACGTACGGGCAATTTATAAAAGAACAACGGGGGAAGCGAACCCCAGTAGATGACTCAGTGCGCACACAAACAACTGCGTTCACTTTTATGAACATATTGTTTTTCTAAACTTTAAACGATTCATATTGTTTTTGTTTATAGTTATATATTTTTATAACCTAGTTTTATAGTTCCAGTTATGTTTCGCTCGCTGTACCGGATTTAAAATTTTCATAATGTTCACCCTACTTTCTATTAATAAAACGTCGTGTTGATGACTATCATATAAAATACACTTATTATATTATTAATAAATATAATATTTATTGGAAATTTTAATAATATCACTTGATATTTATACTTTATTATATTAGCTACGAAAAATTTAATATAATTTAATGGAAGCACACAAAAGAAACATTTACTTGTACTGTTTCTTTTAAGCCCATTTTAAGTACAAATGTATAATTCAAGCGTTAAACGCGGTGTTATTCAAAGATACTATGTGTATATCTATATACTAATAAATGGAAAGCTGGTTTTTCCTTCGGTTATACTGCGAAGCTTACTGAACCGATCGGAATAATATTAATAATAGGATGCAGCGTGTATCGGTTTTATTATATAATTTATTGCTGATTACTTATCCGAAACCCATATTTTTTAACTTATAAATACCTACATATTTAAGTTACGTTAAGTTAGCAATTATCTACCAGTGGGAGGCTCCTTTGCACGGGATTTCTGCCGTGAAGTAGTAATGTGTGAGCATTACTGTGTTTCGGTCTGAAGGGCGCCGTAGCTAATTACTAGGCAAATGAGACTTAACATCTTATCACTCAAGGTGACGAGCGCAGTTGTAGTGCCGCTCAGAATTTTTGTGTTTTTCAAGAACCTTGGCTCTGCATTGTAATGGGCACGACGTATCAATTACCATCAGCTGAATATCCTGCTCGCCCCATCCCTTATTGTCATTAAAAAAAAAATCAGTAATTGACATTTCATTACATATGACAATTCATACAATGGGGAACGAGGGGTACCTAATATATATGGCAAAACAATGTTTGCCGGGTCAGCAATTGTAAAACGTCAGTGCTTCGACCCTCTGATCCCATATCATATCATATCATCCCATACGCGTGTCTACTTTTTGTTTCCAAAAAATACGTAGCAATAAGTTCATAAGGCGGATTGAATATTTCAGACGTGGTGCTCGTAATAGAACTATGGAAGGCGGTAGTGGTGTTGTATACCGGGTTGTAGGACGAACTCGGAACAAAACTGATTGTGGACAGCAGACGGAGAGACAGCCGCCGACGCCGCGACAGGACACCACTTGGAAGAAGTACACGGACTCCCCTGGAGTTGGAACTCCACCTTCGGTGAGTCTCCCTCCAACTCCAAATCAAACTGACTGTTAACTGAAATTTTATGCTATATATCTCTACTTTCCCAACCTCTACTTCAGCGTTGAGGTTAGTGATGTAGATGGTTATGATAATACATAATAAATAAAATTTAAAAAAGCCTTTATTGCTGTACAAATTTTACATACTAGGTACTAAAATAAATTAAAAAAAGTGCCTCGAATTAGTATCGGCAAACGGTGGTACCTTTGATTTCCATTCTGTCCTATCTTTTGCTGTACGAGTCCATAGTTGCCCCGCTATTTTCTTGATGTCGTCTTCCCATCTCATAGGCTGTCTACCTATATTTCTTTTGCTATCTAGTGGTTGCCATTCAGTTATTAGTCTTGCCCATTTCTCTGTCTTTTCTCTTATGATGGTAATGATAAGGTTATAATAATAAATAATATTGACACACATTTACACTAATTGTGCTTGTGTGGGTAACTTGCCCCAAACTGTATATACTTAAACATACTTTCACTCTGAATCAAACTTACATTTAAAACACCATATTCATCATATAGACCTACAGGGATTCGAACTCGCGACCTCTAGCTCATTAGGCAGGGTCACTAACAATCACAATTGTGATAGTCACTGTTAACTATTAATAGCTCACTGCTAAGATTGATTTTTTCCATGAATCTTTTTGTATCTTTTTCAGTCACTAGTATCTTTAATAGTTGAAGAATTGGTATTCCCAAAGAGATGATTCGTATATGTATTAAAGAAACACATTTAGAAAGGATATGTAATATAAATGTTCAATCTCTGAGGCTTAAGATTGAGAGGTGTTTATTTAATCTGCATTGGTCCCTTAAGGTCCTGATTAGGATGCGTAAGTTTACCCTGCTTAGTCCTACTGGTTCAACCACTGCATTTTTGTTAACGTTTGGATTACGGTTTTTGAATGGGTTGAGCCCTAAGTGGTGTTACAGAGTTCACTACATTCTTGCGAGCATGATCTGTCAAGCGTTGATTTGCCAAGTCTCCTTGAGACACAACAGATGGTCTGAGGGCCAAATTAAGTGCTTTTGGCATCACTTCTTGCAGATTCGTCAAAGAGTTAATTGCCTTCAATCCCTGCATATCCCGAAATCCATCAATGTAGATAGAGTTGATTAATGACACCAAATTATATAGCAAGATGTTGGAAAAAGTGGAACTCGTCTTGAGGTAAAGAGTAGCAAGATAAAGAGGGCTTATATAAAAGTGTAAATGCTGATGGAAGATTTTCTCAATGAGGGCATTCAGTATTTATAATGACAATATACTTAGACTGGCCATAAGAACAATTGTAACAAATTACAAATAAAAATTCATTTATTTTTAAACACTTAATGTAATCTCAGTCAAACTCATGTGTTTCATTTATTGACATCTCAGCAAGAATCAAAAATAATTCTACTTGAAATGTCAACTTTCGGCAGACCTTTAATCTCTCTGGCCATGAATCTATGCATTTATTTACGCACTTTTACATGGGAAATATAGTCACTAATTGTTTTAGAGTTTTCCTAAGCGACTTGATGTCTGTGTGTCATTTAGAACCGCCCAAACTTTTTGATTATAATTTATAGTCTAAATAATTCAGATCTTGGCTAGACTTTAGGCACGCTCGAAACGTTGACTTCCAGTCAAGCTTGGGTAATCCATGACTTGTGACCAGGTGCAAATCCTACGGAATGTCTAAGGTATATTTTTTAAAAGCTGATTGATTAGAGATTTCACAGCACGATCTAAGACAGTGTCTTGACACAATTTGGCTGAAGATTTCACAAAAATAAAGCCTTGATAAGACATGATGATCACGCTGCACTTTTCAGACCTGTTGAGCTTCTTTGGAGCTATGAGCATACAGTTTGTTAATTTTTTAAAGAAATTTAATAAGTTTAACCCAAAGAATCGAGAGTTCTCTTATTCATTTCGAGAAATCATGCGAAACAGAAGCCATTGAAACATTTGGTTCGAATAAAGTTTTGAGCCAAAACAGAAGGACTGAAATTGTATATAAAACTTTCTGCTACTTACGAAATTCTTTGTTCTGATATTCAATTGCAAAATCTTTTAAATGCTCATTTAATTCCTCGACTCTTCTGTAAAAATAAATTGTTGGAAACGAAAATGTAATATTAATAACCTAACTTAAATGTACACTAACTTAAAGTACAGAAAACAAGGTAGATAATGGTACTCGTAAGATACAGAAAATATTATAGCATAAGAGTCATGTGCTGCCAGATCAAGAGTAGGTCTCAAAATTAACATGGACAAGACGAAGATCTCGTCGTCTAATGAACTACATATCCTATGTCGTAAATGTTGGGAACTGTACTCTTGAACTATATCTTGGACAGATAATCCAGTAAGGTAGGTCCAATTTTGCGGAAGAGGTCACTCGTCGACTCCAACTTGGATGGGCAGATCCGTAAAATCTTCTCGTCCCAAATACCAGAGTCTCAAGACGAAGGTCTTTAACCAATGGATGACGTACGAAGCGGAGACGTGGTCGCTAACTATGGACCTTATGAAAAGCTCATGGTCACTCAGGGGCAATGGAGATGGATACTCGTATGCTCTGAGTTTCCTTTCGAGATGGAATCAGAAATCAGGAGATTTCTATCAGAACCAAATTCACTGACATAGCCCGCATGATTGAAGTGGCAGTGGGCAGGGTACATAGCTCGAAGGACAGATGGCCGTTGGGGTAGTGCAGTCCTCAAATAGCGACCACGTACTGGAAGTCGTAGTGTTGGCAGGCCCACAAGATAGACCGAAATATTAGATCATAATCAAAATCGCCGAAATAAGCAGGACCGATCGTCATAGAGATCTTTGGGGTTGGCTTTGAGCAGCAGTGGCAAGAGAATATGATGGTGGTTATCACTTAACATTAGGGCGAACTCTACGCTCGTTTGGTCCCTTAATCTCTTACGCAAATAGTATCTTCTTTTTTTATGGAATAGGAGGACAAACGAGCATACGGGTCACCTGTTGTTAAGTGATCACCGCTGCCCACAATCTCTTGCAACACCAGAGGAATCACTGGAGCGTTGCGGGCCTTTAAGGAAGGTGTACGCGCTTTTTTGAAGGTACCCATGTCGTATCGTCCCGGAAACACCGCACAAGGAAGTTCATTCCACAGCTTTGTAGTACGTGGAAGAAAGCTCCTTGAATACCGCACTGTGGAGGACCGCCACACATCCAGATGGTGAGGATGATAACCTAACTTGTGGCGTGTCGTGGAAAGGTGGAATCTAGGTTATTATGGATATATTATATTAATACTGAGTTTGATGTATTACAGAATCAGTCAGCAGCCACCCCTCCGAGTCCATCTAACGGGCGGAAGAGCGAGCGCAGAGCTGGTCACCACTCTCCTCAGCACCATAAGCGAGAGAAACTGACGGCGGCTCAACAACTTGGACTGGCGCCTCATCCGCAGGTTACTAATGAAACTATATTTCTTTTGGCGGCGGACAGGTCGTTGCCGTCTCTAAAATATCTGTATGGAGGCGATGGCTGTTCCATGCGTCTTGCTCGTGAACGGGCGCTACTTGTGGTGACAGCATGATTCTGTTAGTGATCACTCTGCCTTACGTTTTTTAAAATTGAAGTTAAATTAATCGTTTTATTAATAATTTATAATTGTTTCAAAATTTTTTGCAAATTGCCTTTGTTTATTATGTGATGTGTAATTGATGCATCTGATGTACTCAATTACTAATGTCTTTTATTTACTAATTTACATTTTTTTTCTTATTTTTCTTTAATAGAGGGCATTTGCATTTTTTTAAAAGCGAAATTATCATTAATATCTGATCTCCACTTCAATTGCAATAATAATGGATTGGTATTCAACAAAAAATGGGTGTTGGGTATTTCTTGGAAGAATGTATTAATGAAAAATATGTTAATTAACGTTAAAAATGAAGTCTAAGATTTACAAGCACCGGAAGTATCAATCAAGAACTAGGGCTTTGTTATTCTTTAGTCTTTAGATGTTGATTTCTTCATTGTTGTCTTAAATTTTATGTTTGCTGAGTGTGACCAAATAACATTCCAAGTGCTTTTTTTGCGTCAATGCTTGACACATTGATGTGATAGTGATTATTTTATTGAGCTAATTAAACATTTATCAAATAAGCTATTTTATACCTTATTCTAATCCAAGAAGAGCTAATAAATATTACAATTTATTACCAAGCTAATCCTATAAAGCATCCGAGTCTTTGTTTATTACGAAAATCGAAACTTACTAAGCAAAAAGTTGTATAAAACCTTAATAAAAGATAACAACAGTATCAAGATTATAAAACTCCACTAGTCGAGCTAAATTGTAATTCCAGAAATTTCTCGCGAGCATTTCGTATAATAATGCAACATTTCCGTAAAACTGTGTTCTTTGTTTTGAATAGCGTCGTATATTATCTACTGCATCCACGCCTGTATACTTGTACTGCGTTTATTTTGTAGTTAATTCTATTATAGTGAGCACTCGCTGAGTCTTAATAACATTGCACTACATATTTAAGACGTAATCTTGACATACTAAGTCCAGGAGAGGAAGCCCTATTAAAATGTAGATATCTTATAGCTTTAAACGAGCAAATCTTTAATAATCTGAATCTCGGAAACGGTTCCAACGATATTCATAAAATTTAGTATACAGGTAGTTTCGGGGGCAAGAAATTGATCTAGCTAGGTTTCAATTTTAAAAAATGTAGTTTTATCCGTGTTTTAATGAGAAACAGCTACAATAACATTAGAATGCTAAGGTAAATTTCGTTACTGTATACAAGGCTGTAATAGTACAGATGGCACATAGGGTGATCCAGAAAGCAGAAAACCCTGGTTCTAATCCAGGTGTCTTATTAGTTTTTTTTTGTTCAAATTTTGTACGTTCTTAAAAATCCGAGCAAGGCTCGGTCGTCCAGATTAGGAATATAAACAGCTACGTCTTTTTCTCAGTGGGGATGGAGATTTCCATTGACCACTGAATTTGAAATACCTTTGTGACTTATTAAATCTATCCATACAAATTTAATTTATACCAAAATTTATGCACGATGCATGACTCGACCCCCGCCTCTCGGGTTACTTCCGAGCGCTCAAGTCACGCATCAATCGTAAATCTTGGTATGTCTTGTTCAACTCTAAGGTTTTGGTATCTAATCAGGGAAGTGGATGGATATCAGTTAAAAAATAAAAATCACTTCATACTTCTCTCGTAATCATATTCGCTTTTTTAACAGTGGGTGACATCCATGTACAGGATACCAGCTAGGTGGACCACAGTGGCGCCTTTTTCTGCCACTAAGCAATAATATGCAAGCATTTTTGTTTTGATTAGTGGGCTAATGAAACTTCACAACTTATGTCTCAAAGTGAGGAGCTGTGTTCTGGCTTCCTTAATTTTGATTTGATTTGATTGTTTAGAGGACGCACGCACAATAACATTTCAAATTAGAATGAAAACAAGCGGGAAATTAGTCTTCCTTTTCAATTTAAACTTCAAGTATAGTTTCAGAAATTGGGTTATGATTTCAAAACTATTCCAATTAAGCAATGCGGCTGTTTTGGAATAAAAACAAGTTGGCATTATTCCATTGCCTCAGGTGACCTGACCTTACTTCGTTGTGTTTCAAGTAGGAACGGTACATCAGTGTGCCAAAAAGGTTGTGTTCACAGTTAGTTCGCCAATGACAAGATGTCTTGGCAAAGCGCCATACATTCACATAAACTATTCAACTTGTTAGCATGACTTTTGTACTTAATTTATGTTTAATTCAACGTCGAAATAATTACAATAAGATTTCTTTATTCATTCTGGATATAAAATCTTATAATTATATTTACAATGCTATGATAGCATTAAAATAAAATAATCATTACGGGGAAGTGTACCAAGAATTCTGGCAGGATTTCCGCGTTGGATAGCTAGGCTGATCGTTGACCGAAATAGCTGCCAGCGCTTGAGTGTCCAGTTGCCCTATTGAGGCGCGAAGATAGTACTTTGTACATTCTCCGCGCCTCTGGGCCCCACGGGCCAAGTGTCTCGACACGAAACGGCACAAAGATATATATTTTTGGATATAATCATTCCAATCTAGTGACTTTAGTTATATTTACATATAAAAAGCACAAAGACTGCGTTGGATATTTTATTCCTCAGCAATATGTATATGTAGTAATATATTGTTGAAAAGGTTTTGATGAGAAAAACTTAATATCATTGAGTTCACAGGAATCAAAATTTATTACGGTTCAAATATTTCTCATAGAGTTACATTGAAAATGGGGTTTGTTCATGGGAAAAAACAGGATATCCTTTTTGAACTAATTGAAGTATTATTCATAAGTTTAATTTACCATTGCATATGCTTAACCAGGCATGCATACACGGGCAGGAGATTTGTGAGAGACGAGCGGTTCATCCTTATATTATGATATTACGACTACTAAGCAATTTGTTGTATTTTAAAGTGATAAACCTCACTTCTGGGAGCGGTAAATTTATGAACGACGCGGGACTCGAACCCGCGACCTCTCGCCTTCATCTAGACCTACGTTACAGTCGAATGTTGAGAACATGCTTTGTAGAACACGTTGAATAAGAAATATAAGATTTATCAACGATACATCACTCAGTTTGACTCAGTGGATGAGCACTCGCACGGAACGCGAGAGGTAGCAGGTTCGAGTCCCGCATCGTTTATGAATTTTGTTTTCAAATTTAATTAGTATATTATTAGTACCTTAACAAATCGTGTATATCCACTTTAAATGTCGGTAGCGTTCTCGGTGTTACAAAACTACATTGTCAGCTCTGTCACTGACTTTAAGTTGTTTACTTACTTACTAAGTTACGAAACTCACTTAATAAAAAAAAAGGCTTAATCTTGCTCCCGCTCTTATTTATTTATTTATTTATTCTTAAAGGCTTACCAACTAAATACAATTTATTACCTTTATACACTGAGAATTAAACAAATATATTAAAACTAGCTGACCCGGCAAACGTTGTTTTGCCATATAAAGTATAATTCACGCGATAGTTTTATAAGTAATAAAATATTGCCTATATTATAGCCTGTACATCATTTTGTTCTATTGTCAATAGTTTTTGCAGCGCACGCAAAAATAGGTTTTCGATTTAACACCTTGTGTTACAAAATAGCAATTTTATTACGGATCCCTAATTTTGAAAAAAAAAACATAGCCTATAGCCTTCCTCGATAAATGGACTACCCAACACTGAAAGATCTGATCATTCAAATCGGACCAGTAGTACCAGAGATTAGCGCGTTCAAACAAACAAACAAACACTGCAGCTTTATAATATTATATATATAATATAGTAAAATAGTTTAAATGTAGGTACTTAAATTATTATAGGTTGGCATAACATTACTATACTAAAAACATATTAGTGATATTTTAAAATCTAAAATCTACAAATTTTGCAGAGTAATATAAATTTCTTTTTTAAAATTATGAAAATTAAAAAAAAGATATCAATGTTTTCGTCTATATTAATAATACTATTATATATTTGTAACATTAGCTGTGGGGGAGAGTTTAAGCCATAATTACTGTGGTGGAATTTAATGTGCATGGGGGAAAAAGTACTAAGCCGACAGTTGAAGGCAGGCACATGCAAACCGATTTGAGATAAAAGCGAAGGACAGTTCATATCATAGCTCATAAGTTTATGTAAACACAGCAATTGTGAAGCATTTCTACGTATTCGCAGAGATCTCATTCGGAATGTATGTAATCTAGCTATCATTCCTTCTCAGGTTTTATACATTTCTTTTCTAAAAAACTGATCGAATTCAATTTTGAAATAATAAAAAAAAAACATATAAAGAAATTCCTTTTAAAACCCAAATACATAAGTAAATTAATGTTAATTATAAAGATTTCAAGCAATTTGTTAATTTAAAGTGATAACTCACACATCTGGGATTAATTATACAAATAAAATTTGTAACCAAAATTTCTGTACGATGCGGGATTCGAACCCGTGTCTCTCGGGTTCCTTCCGAGCGCTTTTAACAAGTGAGCCAATCCTTCGAGTTAATCCATTTTATTTGTATACTTTTTTTTATGAATATACGGGGCGAGACGAGCAGTACGTTCAGCTGATGGTAATTAATACGCCCTGCCCATTACAATGCAGTGCCGCTCAGGATTCTTGAAAAGCCAAAAAATTCTGAGCGGCACTACAATTGCGCTCGTCACCTTGAGACATAAGATGTAAAGTCTCATTTGCCCAGTAATTTCACTAGCTAGGGCGCCCTTCAGACAGAAAAACAGAAAAGTTTACACATTACTGATTCACGGTAGAAATAGGCGCCGTTGTGGTACCCATAATTTAGCCGGCAACCTGTGCATAGGAGCCTCCTACTGGTAAACTGGTAACCTAAAGATTTTTTATAATATTACAACATTTTTGATATTTTCAGTACGCCCCACCCGCCGCTCCAAACCATCATGCTTCAAGAAGTGGATGTCCTCAGGTTGGTACACAAATCTATCGAAATGCAAACGAACCTCACTCCGTCGTGTTTCAGAACTACATCGTACCCCAAAACTTGTGAAGCTGTCTATAAAAAGGCATAAAAGGCATTTATTTTCTCAAAATTCCTTTAGAATTCTTTTTGATGTCATTTCTAATAACTACTAGATACTACTACCGCTTCGGAAACAAATGGCGCTCTGATAGAGAAGAAGAGAAGGACGCAAGAAACTCTCCCAGCATTCTTTTTTTGCGCTCTTTTCAATAAAAATAGACAATATTGTAGTCATTTCTATCGCTATAAAATAATCACATTCTTGTCCTAGGCTGTCCGATCATTTAGATATTCAGCAGTGGAGTAATAGGATTTACGACAGAGCCATTTTTTTTATAAAACAGTTAAATTTATTTATAGGTAATGCCTGAACAGTGGCTGGGAATTTATTATAGAAGTGTATACATTTACCCTTAAAGCTATTATGTATCTTATGAAGCCTACTAGAATTAGTTACAAGCAATCCCTTATTTCTAGTGTTATAATCATGAAAATAACTATTAAGAGCAAAAAGGTGACAATTTTTGTGAACGTATATTAAATTTTCATAAATGTACTGACAATGAACAGTCATAATATTTATTTCTTTAAATTTTTCTTTGAGAGACTGTCTATAACCAAGCTGATATATAGCACGAACAGCTCTCTTTTACAGAGCAAACACTATATATCCTAACATATTATTATATATTCACCACCATATTTAGTATGTGTAGCGGTCCGCCACAGTGCGATTTTCAAGGAATTTTCTTCCACGTAAAACAAAGCAGCTGTGGAATGAGCTTCCTTGTGCGGTACTTCCGATACGACATGGGTGCCTTCAAAAAAGACGCGTAAACCTTCCTTAAAGGCCGGCAACGCTCCTCTGGTGTTGCAAGAGAATGTGAGCGGCGGTGATCAATTAATACCAGATGACCCCTGCGTTCCTTTGTCCTCCTTTTCCATAAAAAAAAAACAAAACGTGTATCTTTTCCCTATCAAAGCGAATCCTCCTTATTCGACTCGAACCAACATTACATGAACGAGCAATTTTTCACTTAAAAATCAGCATTAGAAACAATGTTATGGCCTGGGGTTTAGTCTTCGTCCTTATAGATAAGCAATATATAATCCCCGCGTGAAGTCATGAGACAGGCAGCCATTTTAGTGACGTCAGGTCCAAAAATCACCAATAAAAAGTACCGTTTGCGTACTGACGTCACGTTGTAACAAATCGTGGAGGTTATATAAGTACCTATATTATTGTGCTGGCTATGCTTTCTATAATATCTATTATTGCGATCAAAACCACAAATAACTCATCGCTAATAAAGGCGTAAAGAGGCATTTATTTTCTCAAACTTGATTCCTTTAGAATTCTATTAATGTAATTTCTAATACACTAGACACTACTACCGCTTCGGAAACAAATGGCGATCTGAGTGTGGAGAAGCGGCGCAAGAAACTCTCTCAGTATTTTTTTTGCGCTCTTTTTAATCAAATATACAATATTGTATTGTCACTGCTATTACTATAAAATAATCATAATCAAGTCTCAGGCTGTCGGATCACTTAGATATTCAACTGAGGAGTAGTAAGATTTACGACACAGCCATTTTTTAATAAAACATTAAAATTTATTTATAGATAATGCATGAACAGTGGCTGGGAATTTATTATAAAAGTGTATACATCTACCCTTAAAGCTGTTATGTATCTTATGAAGACTACTAGAATTTGTTACAAGCAATCACATATTTCTAGTGTTATAATAATAATTATCACTATTAAGAGCAAAAAGGTGACGATTTTTGTGAACGTATATAAAATTTACATATATGTACTGACCGTGAACAGTCATAATATTATAAATTATCTTAGCTCCAGTCACCGAGTGGCAGTTCTCGTCCGTCGAGTGTGTCAAGTGGAAACGGCAGTAACTCTTCGGGCAAAGCGAAGACGCCTCAAAATTTTGGATATGTCAAGAGACAAAATGGAAACCAGCCGCCATTACTACCTGCCAACGGGCCACCACAACATGGACATGGTAAAATATAAAAATATGTACCTAGTATTTTCTTTAATGAAAGCGAGTGTTACCCACTTAAAAATAGTGTGTGTATATGAACTTCTTTGGCCTAACAAAGCAAAAATCCTAAAAATTATTTATTCCTCGTTCTACGTTTGTAGAAAGAACAATATCTTAAAAATCTTTCAACGATAGCTTTGACAATTAATTATTAAATAATGAATTCGGCTGTACGGGCCTGATGACCTTTGCCTACCCTAATAATGGACGAAGAATCCAAACAAAAAAAAAAACGAATGTCGAAAACGTCAGAAAATTTTAGGAACCAACTTCACCCTGTTAATTATTGTGTTACAGTGACGCGCGCGCATCTTAAGATTTCACTCACATTTTTTCATAACGCGCCTAAAGAATTATAACTTCAAAACACTTATTAAAGGATTAAAACTTTTACGCAAAATCTAATGTAAAAACACAGTTTCAATTACACGCGTTTTAATCCTTTACAAATGTTGTATTTAAATATGAAAACATAAGAAATATATTAAAGCTTCTTTGACAAAGAAGGCTTCCTATAGTATAGAAGATTTATTTTTGAGGGTGACCGAATATCGTTATTCGGTCACCCTCAAAAATAAATCTTTTAAATAAATGAGCGTCTTCGCGCATTTAAAACTAGTTTAAGAAAAAAATCATTAATTTTCAATGAACTTAGTTTATTGCTGATATAAAGAGGATATAAACATTTGACATTTTCCATATTGTTGGTGACTGATAGCAGAGAACAGAACAAAATACTAACAAACGAACCACCAAAGGAGAAATTATAATTAATAGTACTCATAGAACTATTGCTTTTTTTTTCTGATTTACTCAAGTTATTTAAATACAAATGCTTTTTATAGAATTAAAACCCGTTGTAAACATAAATAATTACGATAATTTTTATTAACATAATAATTACTTCTTCCTGACTCTTATTTTACTATGCTCGTAGGTGGCCGAACTGCTCAGGTGTCAGCTGTGCCGCGGACCAAAGTTAAAGTCTCCGGCGGGACACAAACCTGCACACAGGACTTACAAATACACAGTAAGACATGTTTATATAGTTATCTATAGGTATTAAGTATAAAAGAGTATATCCCTACTAATAATATTATAAATGTGAATGTAAGTTTGTTTGTTAAGCATTTACGCCGGAGCTACTGAAACCGATTTTGATGAAATTTGATACAGCGATACATTAGAGCTTGGGAAGGGACACACAGGGTACATTTTATCCCGTAAAAATACATGGGTCCCTCAGGATTCTTGAAAAACTGAAATTCACGTCGACGAGCTATAACTATACCAATAGTAGGTTTAGTTTGCCATAGCAATAATCCTCGAAATAAGATTCATATAATATGTTGGGAACGGGAGCGAAACGGAAACCGCAACTGGAATAGGACATGAGATAATCTTCAATTCCAATCTTGCTTATTATTTTTAAAAACCCTTTATCTACACGGGTGAAGTCACCGGCATCAGCTAGTGTATAAATATAAAGGATTCCACCTTCACACGACACGCCACAAGTTAGGATATCATCCCCACGATCTGGATGTGTGGCAGTCCTCCACAATGCGGATTTCAAGGAGCTTTCTTCCTCGTACTACGAAGCTGTGGATTGAGCTTCCTTATGCGGTGTGTCCGGGACGATACGACATGGGTACCTTCAAAAAAAGGGCGTACACCTTCCTTAAAGGCCGGCAACGCTCTTGTGATTCCTCTGGTGTTGCAAATGTGGGCGGCGGTGATCACTTAACACCAGGTGACCCGTACGCTCGTTTGTCCTCCTATTCTATAAAAAAAAGGAGACAAATCAGTATCTTTGGTTGTATTGAATAACCGGAGGTGACACAATAGTTATGGCTCCGGGTTCGATTGTTTTTTTTTTACAATGATGGCAACGCTCTTGAAATTTCTCTAGTGTTTCAAGACAGTTTATAATAAATATTTACAGTGAACATTCAAAAGTGCTTAGTTTACGTCTACCAGTGGGAGGCTCCTGTGCATAGGATGCCGGCTAGATTATGAGTACCACAACGGCGCCTATTTCTGCCGTGAAGCAGTATATGTAAGCATTATTGTGTTTCGGTCTGAAGGGCACCGTAGCTAGTGAAATTACTGGGCAAATGAGACTTAACATCTTATGTCTCAAGGTGATGGGTGCGTTTGTAGTGCCGCTCAGAATTTTTGTGTTTTTTTAAGAATGAGAAAGAGGCACTGCATTGTAATGGGCAGGGCGTATGAATTACCATCAGCTGATCGTCCTGCTCGTCTCGACCCTTATTTTAATAAAAAAAGCCTAATTGAATAATGTTTATTTGACTTTACTTTTATTATTCTACAATAATAATTATATGCTACTATTTATTCCTTATCTAATGCCACTCCTAATATTTCTTACTTGATGGTATTTCAGAAAATGGCATTGGCCCGAAATCGTACTCCCTTCAGGGAAATACCGCAGCTCAATTATCAGCATCAGTTCGTGAACGACTTCTTGGATCTCAATCACTACCAAAGCCTGGAACACACGAATTTGCTGCGCTATTCCATCACCACAGGTGAATATAAAAATTAGTGTTTCATTGAAGAATTATAAATCTGTTTTCTTTATACCTTGGTTAAAAGTCTAAAACTAGATAACATTGTGAATAGTACGAATATAGGTATATATAATAAATAGTAGTTAAAAAAAAACACGAATTTCATAAAAAACTAAACTGAAAAATTTAATATTTATTTTGGGATTTAAAATTAACATCAATGCCTTATAGACGATAGATGAAAATTAATAAATTGACAAAAATCTAATTTTGCAAATTGAAAAATGGAATAATTTTTATAAAATAAAGTATTGTCGTCGGTGCTCGATATATCTACGAAGCTAGAACGAAATCTGGCCGTTTTAAGTGGGTCAAAATCGCACCCAAATGAGTCGGTTACAAAAAACATACATATTAATATAATATTAACCTAATTATTCCTCTTTAAATATGTTATAACAATAAATAACTGCAAACGTCAACAGCAACAACTATCAGCGTTAATAATTTCGATTGAAATTTATAACATCCAATATATTATATTATAACAGTTTACAACAACAGTTAGAAAAATATAACACAACAGTATAATTCAGTGAAAAATTATAACAGTTTAGCCCACCTCTACATACAGGTAGGTGATAAAAAGGGTGTAATAAATATAAGCCTAGGTATAGTATCATTATTACTATTCTGGAAATGTGGCTAGCACGTTTGGCCTTTGGATAAAAACTAGTACCAATCAAACTTACCTACGATGTAATAGATTAATCGATAGGTACTATTTGTCTTGTATTCAATTGTATTTTTATTCTGTAGTTTACAAAAAGCACCTCTAATAACGCATTCAGATACTTGCGTACACTATGACACAAAATAATATATTGTGGTGAAGCAAACTAAGGCAGTTCAAAGATAGGAGTTAAGATATTATTTTCTTATCATGCTTTATTTACATTCTGTAGACATGGTTCGAACCGTGTGAAATTTAAGTTCAGTTGAATTTATCCGGTGAGTAGTATCGACGTTTTATAGATATCTATTATTATTATTACAGAATAACACCAAGAGGCGGTATGAAAATAAGCGATGGAAGTCTCTCAGATACACAAACGTATTCAGAAGTCAAGTCGGATTACGGAATACCGTACGCGCCCTGGTTACGTCACAGGTAAGCTCTAGCATTGTAAGTCCGTGAATGCATTGTGCCATTAATATTCTTGTACATACCCAAAATTTAATTAAATGTTGCCATCTTCAGTCGCAAGTCATTTCATAACGCTGAATGTGCCTTTGTGAGTTGAAAATTCTAATAGAGTTCAGTCATAGCTTCCGCAGTCCCTTCCATGGTCAGAAGTGGGATTGAAAACAACTTGCCCGCATGAACCCTTATTTCTCTTCCACCATTTCAGCAATACATATTCGGCTAGCGGTCGCCTATCGGAAGGAGAGTCAATGGAGTCCTTAACATCGCTGCACTCGGCTCAGACGCACAACCACACCTCGTCCCCTAACTCACACCACCGCAGTTCACTCACACATAATAAGCTGATCATGCACCGTGACGCTCAGAGCTCGAGACTTAACAGAAGCAACAGCATTAGGTAGGTTCTACAATCTTCTAGAAGCCCATTAATGCTTGATTATAATAACATCACATTGTAACTTTTTAACATCAGGTGGTCAACATCGGCTCGAAGGACCTAGTTATAAAATTTAAAATGTTAGGAAGGGGCTCTACCAATATGTTACATGTTTCCTTGCATATAAAGAATGTAAAAATCTATTAAGATAAACGTTATCATCACTATATAGAAAATGCTTTTGATAGATCTATTGACTCTGTTTTTTATTCACTTAGATTTGACCCTTTTATAAGTTCAATCTACAGTATAATTATTATACATCTATGCTTTGGCTCATGGTATCATTTCCATTCATTAGATTAACCCCATAGCTATTAAATATAATGATATATTTATTTTTATTGTACGTATATAATTTTGTATGTATCTAACACCTATTTAAATTTTAGCTACCTCAGAGATAGGACATTTCCAAGGTATGCCACAAATGTATGAAGGATATGTTTGGCTTCAAAGTGGCACGCATTATCTTCTCCAGATATATATTTGCATGTTGGAAAGAAAGCACGGCTTCAGAACTTTATTGTATTTATTTATTTAGATATCTCAAGTATATGTAATGAAACCCAATTCAAACTTTATTAAATAAGTCCGGGCGCTAAGCAGGAATAATTTCGTACGTTAAACTTTATTAGCTGTCTCTGTCACTCCCGCGTAAATATAATGCGTCTCCGTCGCACAGATGCAATGGCTGCCGTCCTCACGGATTGTAAATCTTTTAAACAGAGCAAGACATATTATATCTACGCAGAAGTGACAGAGACAGACAATAAAGGTTAATGTACGAAATTCTTCCTGCTTGGCAGCCGGACTTTAGTTTAGCTAATAAAGTTGTAATTACCTAAACGAGCATATTTGAGCTGCTTCTTTGAGACAAGCTTCGGCTCGCGAATCGTCTGCGAATTACAATTAAAATTATTAAAAACTGTATAAAATAAACAATGTACTTATTAGAACATCATATATCTATCTACAAGCTGTAGGAAATCTGAATGAGTATATTGTTTATCATTTATTTATCATTAAAAAATATAACAGCTTTTGGGGACAGTTGAAAACCAGTGTTGCACGGAAATACTATTTCAAAGAGCATAAGCTGAGTCCACTCCCCTGTGTCTAAATGTTTCTAGAGATGATGTTGTTTTTATATTTGTTAAATTATTTGCATTAAATTAATATTATTATTAATATAAAATTATTCGTTAACTACGTTACAAACTACACATCTCCAATTATGGCTTCATAAATTATTTCTGTGTTTCTATTATCTTATACTTTAGTTTAAATACGTCGCAATATTAGAATAAAGTTTCAAAAACATCGTAAACATAACATTTTGATTACTTTAGCTGACTGCATTTAAGTGTTAAGACAAAACACGTGAGCTAGTAGATATTAAAGCTTTCATTGTTTAGAATTAACCATTTAAATAGCATTTTACAACAATCTGTTAACAACAATCAATTAAAATGTTATTTATTCCAGATCTACAAAATCGGAGAAGTTATATCCGTCAATGCTACAGAGGTCTTCGGAGAGTGACTATGAGCCGTATTATTGCTTGCCTGTGCAATATGGACCAGGAGGTCAAGGTAAGATGGATGGCTGTTCTTGCGTCGCATATCAACGTGGCTTAGGTACATATCGCAAATTTTTTGAGAGGAAAACTGACGAATCATGTCAGTTTTCCTACGTACCTAATACGTTAACCTATTGGGAAGTGATACGCCTTGAAACGCGAATGAAGCCCTACCTGACCCTACTGAGCAGGACAAACCTATGCATACTTACTTACATACCAGGATGCTAACTGGGCACTGTCCCCTAAACAGGTGCTTAGTGTTGTCGGAATCTATATCTACATATAAGTATAGATTCCAACCAGGGGATGTAACGGAAATTGAACAAATCAAGTTTTTTTCAAGTATATAGTTATCTGTTTTAACAGACTAATTTCTGAAACTATTGGACCGATTTAATTAAAAGCTTTGCATGATGGTACCTTACATCCCCAGTCAACATCTTAGATACTTTTCATTCTGGAAAATTAAAGAGTTCCCGTGGGAGAGTTAAAAACCTATAGTTACCTTTAGTTATATGGCTTAGCACACAACAACTTTTGCACATAATTTAATAAAAAATGGCATTTTGATAGAATATTGCTGGCCCAATATGTGTATAAATTAAAAACAAGTTTTATCCTTTTTTTAATGAAGCCCTACCTGACCCTACTGAGCAGGACAAACCTATGCATACTTACTTACATACCAGGATGCTAACTGGGCACTGTCCCCTAAACCGGTGCTTAGTGTTATCGGAATCTATATCTACATATAAGTATAGATTCCAACCAGGGGATGTAACAGAAATTGAACAAATGAAGTTTTTTTCAAGTATTATTATTATTATCTGTTTTAACGGACTAATTTCTGAAACTATTGGACCGATTTAATTAAAAGCTTTGCATGATGGTACCTTACATCCCCAGTCAACATCTTAGATACTTTTCATTCTGGAAAATTAAAGAGTTCCCGTGGGAGAGTTAAAAACCTATAGTTACCTTTAGTTATATGGCTTAGCACACAACAACTTTTGCACATAATTTAATAAAAAATGGCATTTTGATAGAATATTGCTGGCCCAATATGTGTATAAATTAAAAACAAGTTTTATCCTTTTTTTAAACCTACGGTTTTGCAAAAAAATATCTGGATGTACAGTATTCATCGACAGTGTGGTAGAATTTTCGATCCAAAGTATTTCTACCACAAACTTGTAATGCAACTGTTATTACTCTGGTGTTGCAAAAAGAGTTAGCCAGTAGACCCGTACGTTCATTTGTCTTAGTATAGATTTTTATGGTTGAAATATTATCTAACCTGAATATTACCAACAGGTCTAAACTATGGAGTATCAGAGCCACCATCACCGTCTCCAAGATCAGCTCTGAGCCCCACCCATCAGCCCACCAGCGTCATACACACGCCCCGACACTCGCACCACTATCCTAAGAAGAACGACGATGGTAAATTCTACTCATTATTAACATACACACTTTCCCCAAACTTCGACAGTTAAACACACTACATTTAAATACTCACATACATAATTGTAAAATTTGGTTTTTAATCATTTTTGTTTATTTCTTTATCTACTGTTACTAAGAAAGTTGCGACCCAATACAAGTTTCCTAAGACAACTTACTGTTTCAACCATTAAAATGTATATGCAATCTTTGAAATAAACGAAATTAATTAATTATTTATATATTTAAAAATAATCACTTACTTACCCTTCGCGATTTGGATTTGTCGAAACAGCACGAGATAATGACGCTTAACATAGTGTCAAAATATAGATCCTATTGAAAACCACTTAATTAAGTCTGGCCACACATGAGCCATCAACCACAATCGCAAAACGCCACGACCGACGTTTTCCTGTAGCTTTCATACTTTTTATATGGACTCTTTGCACAAGTTTTACATGTCGGCGTTGTTGGCTTATTGGCGTTGGAGCAACGTTGGAGGATTTTGTGTTGTGTTAATAATAACACAACTTGTATAAAAATACATACAATATTGTTTTTAACTTAGCTAATAATCTAGTATGCATGCATCTTCCTTAAAGAATCCTGAATTGTGTTTTAACTAAAAAATGAACACAACGAAAGGTGTCTTAAGTCGAAATTTTTATAAGGATATTTGTAAATTGGCCTTGAAGTCCTGCTCATGCATCCTTGGTACGCATGATGCCTAAGTACTTTAGATTTCTTTCAACTGAATCTTGCCGCCAAATTCTAGATTGATCTCAGAATAGAAGTGTACCATTTCTACCATATTGTGGGATTAGCAGTAAATATGGCTATAAAACCAGTATGAAATGCTTAGAGGCTTCTACTCTGACCTTTAAATACTTACAATTAATATACAAACCTCACAGTTACACTAATTAAAACTGAAATACCAAGTGGGTCAAATATTTTTCTTTCTATAGTTCATGGTTCCACTGCGTCGCTGGTGTCAACAGCTTCGTCGCTCGCGGCTGGTGCGGGCACCGATGAAAGACAGGCGCATGAGGTAAATATTTATACTTATATCTATATATATAAGATATTTCCACCTATATATTGACTCATCACGATATCTCTGGAACCATAAGGTGAATTGAAATTTTGTTAGGAATATTCCTTTCACCGAGTAGACGTCAGCTAAAAACGGATTTTAAGAAATTCCAAACATTATCACCTCTTAATGTAAGTATTCAAATACCACTTTTGCCACTTCTTCTTCTTAAAGCTCAACCTTTAGCGAAGTGGCGGTAAATGTAAAAAGAAAACAAAACTTGACATACATAAGTGTCACATCCTTGACCTACATAAATCAAGTGATTTAGATTTGATTTAAAATACATTTTAAATGACAGATATATAATACGCGTCTATCCAGGGGTTTTTCGTGGTTTTTAATGCGGTCTTTTTACAGATGTGAATCTAAATTCATTTATATAATCACAAATTGAGAATTATAATGTGTCGCATATGTAGGTTACATTTTGACGCACTCGCGCATATGCAGATCCTACTTCTGAGTGTTATGGCCGCCATTGCTTTACTTGTCGCCACACCTGCATCGCTTTAATCTACTGAGAATATTATTTTTTACATAATAAAAAAAAAATATTAATAATCCAAATGTTCTAATATATATTGAGTGCAAAATCAATTCGATATGTGAGTCTCGTGCCAGAATTTGGCGAGTCACGTCTCCCGAGGATGCCTCATGTAGAGGCGAAACACGTTTCGAATTGATTAAAGTCAAAACTAAGCAGAATTTACACTCATTAAAATTCACAAGATTTGGATGTTCACACACATATTAGAACATATTGAAATTGCCAAAGAATATGCATCAAATTTTCTCTATAGCCAGAACATTAAAAAGAGTCAAATAACAATTACTAAATAAGAAATTGGATCGAATAAAGAGTTCCAGCGAACCACTAGAATGTCTTAAGCGTTGAAATAAGTTAATGCTGAATTCTATGTTTAGGTTCGAAAGCTGCGAAGAGAATTAGCGGACGCGAAAGAAAAAGTTCATACATTGACGACGCAACTCACAACCAATGTAAGTAGCTTATATATTATATTTATGTTAGACAACCACTCTCACATTTGTAAGTGGTCCAAATGGCTGTTAGCATTATTAACGCCCTGTTAGCTATAACATGCTGCACCATATTTGTAGTTAAAGTTAGGTAAGTTCAAAATAATCTTTTACGAGTGGTAGGCTCCTTTGCACAGGATGCTTGTTAGATTATTGGTACCACAACGGTGCCTATTTCTGCCGTGAAGCAGTAATGTGTAAGCATTATTGTGTTTCGGTCTGAAGGGCGCCGTAGCTATTGGAATTACTGGGCAAATGAGACTAAACATCTTATGTCTCATGGTGACGAGTGCAATTATTGTGGTGCCTCTCAGAATTTTTGTGTTTTTCAAGAATTCTGAGCGGCACTGCAATGGCATGGCGTATCAATTGCCATCAGCTGAACGTCCTGTTCGTCTCGTCGCTTATTGTCATAAAAATAATCTAAATACCTAATCAATAAAGTTCTATACACTATTCTATTATTTCTACTGTGGCTTCTGTACAATGGGCACCAATCATCAGCCAATGTCAGGTTTCAGAAGACCACCAAGAGAGAGTTTGTTATTTGATCGGTGTTAACGAATTTACCTGTATTTACGGTAATTATTGGTGCCAAGATTGAACAATAGATCAATTATACGTCTAGAATCTAGATAGACTATGACAGCTGTGAAAACGTCAAAAAAATAGACTTTACAACTAACCTCTTATTTGAAGCAATTCACGCACACTAACACAAAGTGCGATTCAAATCGGGAGTGTAAAACATAGCTTGTCAAACACACTAAACTTATATTCTTGTCCTGTTTTTATCAGTTGTAGCAAGAGACTCTCTATCTAGATGTATAAATATCTAAGGATTGAACAGCAACAAGTAGGTATACATGCTGTTAGATTATAAAATATTTACCAAAGGAATGAAAATGAGGGTTCATTTCATGGAGGTGGGAAGTACATATTATCATTTGTAGTCTGATAGTGGAACGGCAAATGTCTGCTTATAGACAATATTAGCCAATTTTTCTCCTTGGTCGTGTGCCAACTATCACTGTTCCAATCAAGTCTGAACTGAATAAATGTTTTACATTGAGTTCGACACTAAGTTTCGAAAATTTTGAGGCAGCTATAATGAGCAAGATAATGTCATTGGACAGTGATGGTGATATCATGAAGAGATGATTGTGGTTTCATAAGTGCTGAGAATCTCAAAAAGGTCATAGAAATTTTGGGTATCAATTTATCTGATGAAGTAATTGAAGAAAGAAATGATTGATGGTGCCGTTTAAGATTATGATGGATATATATCTATGCAATAGTTTATGAGACTGATCACGAATTCTGTTGATATAGTCACGCCTTGAAACGAAGGCGAAAAAATTATTATATACCTACTAGCTGCCCCGACAGACGTTGTTCTGTAGATAGTAAAAAACAACTGTTTTATATTTCAAAACATCAAAAATTATTTCGTAAATATGCTCCCTGTTGTTAGAATGAAATTGTTTCACAGCGGAACTGTCAAACCGTGCGT
This sequence comes from Leptidea sinapis, assembly GCF_905404315.1. Taxonomy (NCBI): domain Eukaryota; kingdom Metazoa; phylum Arthropoda; class Insecta; order Lepidoptera; family Pieridae; genus Leptidea; species Leptidea sinapis. The sequence continues at coordinate 12,271,360 of NC_066272.1, forward strand.
CACTAAATTCTCTCATAGAAAATATGTCCATACAAAACAAATATTGAAAATAAAAATATTTATGGGTCCCAAATCGAAATAAAAACTACCCTATCTCTCAAGTTGGACCAAACTGCACTCCATGAAGTAATCACCATTAAAATCCGATCATTAGTTTAGGAGTCCATTGAGGACAAACATTGTGACACGAGATTTATATATATTAAGATGAATAGAATGTCATTGTAAATACATTAATAACCTGTCACGTCATTACCTCTTAATGTCTTCAAATGAAAGAAGTCAAATATATTATTCAGTTTTTGATATTTGTATCATTTACTGAAAGTCACCACATCGCAAAATACCAGCTTGCACAGCTAGTCAGCAGATTGGGATAGGATGCGATTTTTTTCAGTCTAATGTTGTAGCATTGATTTTTCCTTCCAATGACCCTAGGGGTGGTATCATTGCAGTTGCATTTTTCATACCTAGCTCTGTAGTACCGATATCTTAATATATATGAATTACCTGTCACGTTGTTTGTTCGCGATGGACTCGTAAACTAATGAACGGATTTCAATGGGGATTACTTCAGTGAGTGCAGTTTAGTCCAACTTGAGAGATAGGATAGTTTTTATTTCGATTTGGGACCCATAATTATTTTTATTTTCAATATTTGTTTTGTATGGACATATTTTCTATGAGAGAATTTAGTGACGCACGGTTTGACAGTTCCACTGTGAAACAATTTCATTATAAACAACAGGAGCATTTTTTACGTAATTCTTGATGTTTTGAAACATTATTGGCAAATACCTATAAATAGCATTTTTTTATTATCTACAGAACAACGTCTGTCGGGTCAGTTAGTATATATATAATATATAAAATATATCACAGTCCCGGTTAATTGCGCCAGTTAAAGACACCAGGCGTATCGAACCTGGAGGTCTACTCGCAAAATCGACAATACATTCCGAACGATACGATAATACTCCGAATATATCGCAACTATCCTACTCTAACAAATGTTCGAATTCCTTATCGTTTATCGTTACCATAGACTAATATTTTGATTTTTTTACGATGTTAGTGTGAATGAAATATGTTCAAACCTAAACATTATCTGTGCTATGTTGCTGTTAAGTGTCAAAAGTCAAAACATAGTTTAGGCGCTAAGGACCATGCCAGACTCGGCACCACCAATTTGGTATCATTTACACATAATGTAAATGTTAAAAAAATAGGTAATGAATATAATATGACCATTTAAAATTGAATAAATAATACAAAACTTGCGGATAATAAAATGTATAAAAAAGTAACTCAACCCTTCTCGTCGACTTCCTATTTCTCAGGCGGCCATTTGCATTATTTCTACGCATAAACGATCAACAAAATGACTTAAATGACTTAGTAGTAAAAAAATCCTGTTGAATAGTAAATCACATATAATTATTTCAATAATATTTATTAAGTATGTATATTGTATGGCAAATACATCTATACAACTTGAAATGATAATAGCATCGACAGCCTAGGAGGTGGCGTTGAGATTATCGTAAAAGTGACGTTTGATTATTTGAGAAATTCGAATATTCGTCTCTGACATTTTCAACTAAGAGAAGGTTTAGGACCGATAATATCGAATAATTTTTCGTTCGTTCAATCATCGTTTCGACATTGAATACGATGTAACTAAGAGTAGGATTCGACACGACTTATGCAACGATTTATCGAGTATCGATTTTAAGAGTAGGCCCCCTGGGTTGGCGCGCTGAACACAAAGGATCTGGACTGCATATTTCTGAAGGGAAATATAAGCGTTCTTCCAGATTTTAAAAGTGGCAAATTTCCCGAGCCAAAACTATACACTTTGGCAAAATATGCGAGCAGCTTTCTGTGCCGTTCAAGTGCCGTCTGGAACACGAAGGTTCTAAGCGCTGTCAAAAGCTGCTAATTTCAGTCAACTGTTTCTGTTGCCACAAAATAATAATTTACAGAAGATACACTTAGTTCTGGTCGCGCTAAACGGTCACGTAGGCGTTTAATCTGCTGTGTGATACAACTCTGGCCGCCTAAAGAATCGAGTACATACTTGTGATAACCTTCTGTATATTTTTATGTTGTGGTGTTGCCACTGCATGGAGAATGGAACTCTAGCCACGGCAAAAACCAGTGTACCAGTGAAGCAAGGGAGGCTCCCTCCCTTTGCACAGGATGCCGGCCTGATTATGGGTAGCACAACGGCGCCTATTTCTGCCGTGAAGCAGTAATGTGTAAGCATTGCTGTGTTTCTGTCTGAAGGGCGCCGTAGCTAGTGAAATTACTGGGCAAATGAGACTTAACATCTTATGTCTCAGGGTGACTAGCTCAATTGTAGTGCCACTCAGAATTTTTGGGTTGTTTTGGGATCGTGAGTTGCGGTGCCGGCATTGTAATGGGCAGGGTGTATCAATTACCATCAGTTGAACGTCCTGCTCGTCTCGTCAATGCAGTGTTGCTCAGGAATTGATTCTTGAAAAACACAAAGATTCTGATCGGCATTACAATTGCGCTCGTCTCCTAGAGACATAAGATGTTAAGTCTCATTTGCCCAGTAATTTCACTAGATACGGCGCCTTACAGACCAAAACACAACAATACTTACACCTTACTGCTTCACGGCAGAAAAAGGTGCCGTTGTGGTACCTATAATCTAGCCGGTAACCCGTGCAAAGGAGCCTCCCACTGGAATTATGGAATTATGGTTAATGTGCTCAAATTTGCTGTTTCCTAAAATATAATATAAACTACATCAAGTTTGAATAATAAAAGGCAGCTTTATTGTTTAAAATTATCTCGGTTTCGATACATTTATTGATAGGAAAGCTGCTTTAGCTGTGTTGGGCAGTTTTTGTATGGAAAATCTCGTGAGTTCGCATCACCGACATGCTCATGACTGGCGCACGCGATGAACAAATAAATAAAAATATTATATGTAAGACACTTTTTGGATGGGTGAATCTCGTGAGTTCGCGTCCCCAAAATCCTTATAGCAGTATATCTGTAGCTATACAGCTGACGTATTGTGCAACATTAGTGCTGTGTATATCTGAAATTGAATAGATTTATTGGAAAGTTCTATGTGAACAGTGCATTGTTGAAATTGTGTTTTTGTTTGCTTTATATAATATTATTGATAATACAATTTAAAAATAAATTGAAATTAATAATATAATTGTTTTTAAGCAATATGAATTTTCACTTCTATTGGCAATCACTAGAACTGACAATTTTTTTTGTTTTATTCACTACCGCCACATCTAAAAATTGTTATATGAAACAAAATACTTAACTAAGTACCAGTGTGAGGCTTCTTTGCACAGGAAGCTGACTAGATTATGGGTACCACAACGGCGCCTATTTCTGCCGTGAAGCAGTAATGTGTAAATATTACTTTGTTTCGGTCTGCTAGTGAAATTACTGGGAAAATGAGACTCAACATCTTATGTCTCAAGGTGACGAGCGCAATTGTAGTGCCGCTCTGAATTTGTAAGGGTTTTTCAAGTGGGCGTATCAATTACCATCAGCCGAACGTCATGCTCGTCTTGTCCCTTATTTTCATAAAAAAAAGTATAAGATTACATTACTTTTGCCCTTGATACCAAAAAAACCGAAACATACACACATCACGAAATCAGTAGCCTTTCACCGCGTGTTAAGTTATTCAAGATATTGTGTGTAACCTTAGACGGTGACAGTCTTATAGTTGCTTGTTCCGTGATATGCCACTGTAGAACCCAATGTAACTCTATACTATATGTACTCACAATAAACTTGCGGTTTACATCAACCTGTGGTGGACATACCAAACTCTACAAAAATATCATAAATAGTATTTTCTTTATGATTTCCTAATGAATGATTTCCCATGAATATTTATTATCTCAAACAGAATACAAATTCACTTTTTGAGATACTTAAACTAACATGATACACATAGTTATTGATCGGCAAATCGTAGAGGATATAATATACATAATTTAAGTCGTTATGTTTAAAGTACAGGGTGGACCAAAAGTCCGTTTATAATTGGAATGATGATTTAAAAAAAACTAATTACAGTAGATCAAAATTGTTTATTGTTTTCGATAGTAAACAAAAGGGGAATTTATTTCTTAAAAATCACATCATCCATATGCAATCCTTCATTATTCTGGCATTGCTGCAATCTAGAGCGGAAATTTTTCGATGACAGCTTTACATGTTTCTGTTGAGATGTTTTGGATTTCTGTGCGAATACGATCCTTTAATTCGTCAAGAGTTACTGGGTTGGTTCGCTGGAATGCAGGGGTTTTTGATCACCATGACATAGTGTCACTCTAATAACGACAACTTTGTCTATTAACATGCCCATTTAGGTGGAAGTGTGCCTCGTCTGAGAAAAAAATGTTTGTAAAACTGGTGAATCGCTCTACCATTTCGTTCGCAAACTGCAACCTAGTGGCATGGTCCTCCCTTAATTCCTGCACCATTTGGATTTATAGGGATGTAGACTTAAATCTTTCTTGAGAATGCGGTTTAATCATTACGGTTTAATTACATCATTATCTTGGCACGTTAAGGACAGCAGACCGCTTTCGAGTTGAAAGTCCAGGTTGGTCACGAACAGACGATTTTACTCGCTCCACGTTTTCGGGGTCCCTCGACGTTCTAGGCCGGCCAGATCGAGGTAAATCCATTGTTGAAACCGTCTTCTCAAACTTGAGCACCCATTTTTTAATTAACACACCTGATGGAGCTTGATTTTTGTGTCGTATCTTCTAATGATTGCAAAACTTTCGTTGAGCTAAGGTCGCAGAATCGTTGTTTCGATAGTACTCGCGTACACAAAACACACGTTGACTACCGCTGAACGACGTCATGGTACTAAATTCCCATTGACCGCTCTTGCAATGCATATCCCCTCCCCCCCCACCGCCGCCGCTGCTAGATGCGGCAACCGATTCAAATGTTAACAGACTTTTGGACCACCCTGTATATATTTATTTAAAGTATTTAAAGTGTATAATTACACTGAATTACATTAAATACTAATTAGGTAGATACATTAAAAACGAAATAGGTGGGTAACGTACAAAATACATGTTTACAGTAATGAATGAAATACCTACACTATTTTATTATTTCTTATACTGACTAACTAACTTTTGATTTGAACTATTCTTTGATTAACTAAACTAAATAAAACACTTTTTAAAGGATTAAAACGCTTTTAATTTTAACTGTGTTTTACATTTGTGTTAAAAGTGACATTTCTATTGTTATTTAAGTTAATCTGACGCCTCGTGACCTTACCAGATCACGTCGTCCTGAAAATGATTTTTACGTGAAAAGTGTTTTATTTAAATATCAGAACTATTTACGTTTCCTACTTATTTCACTTAGCGTACTTCTTGTTCTGACATTTGTAGTTCACGTTCTTTATTAAAAAATTGTCACCTGTTTGCTCTTAATAGTGATTTTCATTATTATAACACTAGAAATAAGGGATTGCTTGTAACTAATTCTAGTAGGCTTCATAAGATACATAAAAGCTTTAAGGGTAAATGTATACACTTCTATAATAAAGTCCCAGCCACTGTTCAGGCATTATCTATAAATAAATTTAAATGTTTTCAAAAAAAATGGCTGTGTCGTAAATCCTATTACTCCACTGCTGAATGTCTAAATGATCGAACAGCCTGGGACTAGATTGTGATTATTTTATAGTGATAGTCAGTCATTTCGACTGTACAATATTGTATGTTTTTGTTGAAAAGAGCGCAAAAAAAGAATGGTGGGAGAGTTTCTTGCGCCTCTTTTTCTCTCTCAGAGCGCTATTTTTTTCCGAAGCGGTAGTAGTATCTAGTAGTTATAAGATCAAAAAGAATTCTAAAAGAATCAATTTTGAGAAAATAAATGCTTTTTATGCCTTTATTATTTTTTGAGAGCTTAGGAGGAATTATAACCGTTTTTCTTTAAATAAATATGACTAGAAGTTTTAAAAAAATATTTTAGTGAATGATATAGTATGTTGGATAGTTGTTGTAATTTTTACTTATTATTTGGTTTTATGAAAAAAAAAGTGAATTTTTTTCTTCACATAATGACATATTAATTTAAATAAAAAAAAAACAAATATAATGTAATAACGAAACCTTTTAAATGTGGGTTCGAACCCAAGTTCCCTATAGGGTACTTATAGCTAAAATCCTTTGATGTGTATATATATAGAATCTTTGTATCTGTCTAACTTTCTCAGGAGTTAAAAAAACAAACTTAAGAAAATTTATTGAATTAGGCGTTACTTTGCGGAAATCCATAATTATACAAATTATTTAAGTTTTCTTTAGCTCGTGCCAGATTTTGGCGAGACAACACGTCCTGAGGATGCCTCGTGTAGAGGCGAAACACGTGTCGAATTGTTTTAAAGACAAATATTGGCGGAATTAACACTAAAGAAAACTTAAATAATTTGTATAAAACAAACTTAATTTAAGCTAACTATAGTTCATAGATTAACTACATTTGATGATGATAATATGATGGCAATACAACGTTTGCTGGGTCAGCTAGTTTTAAATAAAATTTGCTGTCCATTGTACCATCTTATGGGGAACTTTATCGAATTACACTTACTCACTAAAAATAAAATAAGTTTCGATTTTCAAGTTAATTATAACAATTTTAAAACTTTCCCATAAAAACTGTTATCTCCTACGTCCCCCTTAAAGATAGTTTTCCAAATTAACTTTTTATAGATTTTTATTGTTTGAACTTAAATGACGATTTTTACGTCTATTAACATGCAAGCTTGCAACCCCTGTTTCACCATCATAGGGGAGTAATTTCGCAATAATGAAGGGGGGAATGAATAATAAGGGGGGTAATTTTTCTAAGCTGACACCTGGGAACCTCCTATTAAAATTTCAAGTTTGTTATCTTTATACTTTCTTAGATTTCGTGATTAGACAGTGAGTGAATCAGTATTACTCCAGTTAGTTTACGTGTTTAACCCAAGAAATAATAAGAGAGTTATCCATTAAACGACACTCAGTGAATCAGATAAGAGTCGGGTCGGGCAAGTCGCACGGCCGTGAGACGTATCTGCTGTCGATTGTCCATATCGGGTGTTAGGAATGTGTGTCAAACAACTGCAATTTGCCCCTATCTACTGTGGCGTACGACCTTACTGAGCCACACCACTTCTGAACTCTAGAAATGTTTATACCAATGACATACTATGTATCTGTAGGAATATTTTACGTGATTTTCCGTGCCAAGCCAAATGTACCTACACTCGCCACGTGTGACTTTGAGCGGGATAGCTTCGTCTAGAACCAAACAGCCCAGAATGAAGCCCTATCAATAGGTAGCACATCCAAATAATAGTATTTTATTAATATTGAAGGTATAAGACTTGCATAAGAAGTATATTAAATTAAATCTCTATTAAGTAATTTTATACTTTTGAGTTTGTGAACTTTTGGTTATTTTAAACGTACTTTTTTTTATTATTGAAGTGAAAATTTCTATAGCCGCGTTGGGTTGGGGAAAATCTTATGAGTTCGCGTCACCAACATGCTCATGGCTGGCGCACGCGATAAATAAGTAATTAAAAAAATAAATATAAATATAATATACTGTGAATTGTTGAACTAGTGTTTTTGTTTGATTAATATATTATTGAAATAAATTGAAATTAATAATTAAATTGTTTTTAAAAATTATTAAAATTCAAATTTTCATACTAAAAGTTCTAAGTTTTCACTTCTATCGGTCTCTACAATTATCAATTTTTTGGTATTGTAACCTAACCATAGACTAAGAATATACTAGCGTTTAGACAACTTGACAGCCTCATAATACGTAACCAATTTTGTTTTGTCAATGTGTGCGTTAGCTTGTAATTTGTAATTGAAAATACTAAGGCGCTAACGCCAAGGGAGGCTGACTGTTTACGACTTATCGATCAAAATCGGTAATAGTAACAATAGATTCGCTTACCTTTTGTATCTTGCTGTATCTCCAATAGAGTGGTTCTTCTCTCTTGCACGCTTTCAAATTCAAATTCAAATATTTTATTCGAAATCGTTTATGCTACTGTAACCTTTCCCACACAAACGTTTTTTAACAATTCTTTTTAATTTCGTAACACAATTGATTTGTACATTTTATGGGATTATATTGTCAATACATCGCCCAATAAAAGGCTATAAAACTATGTCGACCTAACCGAGTAGTCGGCATAACAAGTTTATGTTTGTTCCTCGTGTTAACATTATGATTGTCACAGTTTCTAGCAATTTCCTTGATGTGCTTATGCTTTGCTTACGCTAGCATGCTGTAAATATATGTTCGTATCCAAATTCACTAGTATAATTACAAAATTAGCGACACAAGTAAGAAGTCATTGATTAAATTTTAAAAAGATACCTTGTTTCTGTTATTTTTAAGTTAATGAAATACACAAATAAAATTTGAAAAACAAAATTTTATGAACGATGCGGGACCCGAACCCACGACCTCCGGCGTTCCGTGCCGGTGCTCTAACCAACTGAGCCAACCGTTAAAGTACCGCCTCGCTACAAAATTCTGTTTGCTTTGTTCAACTCTCAGGTTGTGGCTTCATCTACAGGATCTACTTTACAGCTGTTGATAACCTGCTCAACCGCAATATTTGCATATTAGGAAATTGACTTGAGATGTCGCTCTTGTAAATCTAAACAATATGTTTTTTTTAAGTGAAAGGTGAAAGGAAATGGATTAAAATATCAATCTCGGATCGCCTATTTAGGATTGCAATTAAATATAGAAATCCCGATAAAGAAAGACACATTCGTATAATATAGAATAACAAGTAATAATTCCTATAATGACACGATGTTATTGCTAGTAATGAGAAAAAACCGGTATGAAGCGGTCTGTCAATATATAATAGAAATGTAATTACATATCGGCCACCGATCAATTCGAATAGATAATTACTGTGTGTGGTTACGTAAGCGGAAATATTTATATATACTAATAGAAATCTCATTCGCACTAAGTGGAACTCAATATTCGTAGTGACTTTATTATTAATATTAAATCCTTGTTCAAACAAAAACTTTAATAGCGAACTTGAACATAAAGCAACTCCTGTCACTAGTTTGCAATCAATACTTTTGCTAGGTGTTTTTGTGGTCTATGCCTCATACAAAATGACGTCCAAAGATGGCCGTCTGTCCCTGTCCCAACGCGCGGTCGTTATCATATTACATAATATATCACTTCTGAACTCTCTCTCATTCAAGAGCACTCGCACGGAACGCGAGAGGTCGCGGGTTCATAAAATTTTGTTTTTGGTTTTATTTGTGTAATCCCAGAAGTGAGGGTTATCAGTTTAAAAACATAACAAATTGTTTAGATTAGCAAGAGCGACAGCTCAAGTCAATTTCCTAATATGCAAATATTGGGGTTGAGCAGGTTATCAACTATAAAATAGATTCTGTAGATGTAGCCACATTTGGAAAGAGCGGTCACACGGAACGCGAGATGAATTATGAGGGTTCGAGTCCCGCATCGTTCATAAAATTTTGTTTTGTGTTGTGCTGGATTTTTCTGATAATGTTTACCATCTGTGCTATTAAACTATGAAATCTCTACCCGTATAAGTTTGTACAGAATCCTCGTTACGCAATATTACCATAATAATTGAGTCTAGTTACAAGTTCAGCGAGCGAATAAACTATATTGTTATTGTTTTAGAATGAATTCGTGTAGTTCACGCAGGGTCAAGGTGTTTTCAATCATTATTTATAAAAAGGCTGGAGCGATAAATCAATAAACTCCGTCTTGGGAATTGAAATAGCCGTAAAAGAGTATTAGATGTTTTATGATGCACGTAAACTTACTATATAGCTGTATGGGAGAAACAGTGATTGCGATTCAATACAATTCTATGTGTAATAAAGATAAATAAAAAAAACAATGGTAGGTACTCAGGTAATGCCGACAGAAGTGAAAACTTTAATAATTACGTGTGTATTTTAATATACAAGGACTGAAAAAGGAATGCTGAAATGGTTTGGACATGTGGAGCGAATGAGTGAAGAAAGAATGACTCATCAAATATATGAGGCAAGTGTGTGTGGGTAAGTCGGTCGCGGGAGACCTCGTAGAACATTCGTCGACCAAATTGGGGACGTTTTGAGAAAAGGAGAGGTCCATGTATGAAAAGAGTAATGAATGTAGAGGAAGCGCGTGAGGTTTGTAAGGATAGAAGCAAATGGCATTCTATTGTCTCTGCCTACCCCGACGGGAACAAGGCAAGAGTGTGTGTATGTATGTGTGTATTTTTTTATCGTCAGGAAATTTCTTATTGTGCAGGAAATACTTTTAAGTGAAGTGTTTTTGGTTATGGTAACGGTATCACTGTCGCGAATTCAATGGTTTTTTTCCATCTCAAAAAATTCCAACATGCATGTGTATCTATGTAGGATGTATGTAGGTACCTACGAGTACGTCCATACAAGATATATGACACATACGTACAGAGGTGACGGTAACGGGTTACCGTGTGTAGCAATTATTTTTTTTAATTTTTAATATAATAATATTGATACACTTTACACAAGTTATCTTGCCCCAAATTAGGCATAGCCTGTGCTATGGGTTGCAAAGCAATGATATATTTAATACAATATACTTACTTAATCATATATAAATATCCATGACTCGGAAACAAACATCCATATTCATCATAGCTTGTACTTACCGGGATTCGAACCCGGGACCTCTAACTTAGTAGGTAGGGTCGCTAATCACTCGGCTATATAGGTCGTCGATCTGGCCGGCCATCTAATCGGACCATTCGTACCAGTCCAAGTAGGAAAACATTCATTTTACGTTGTTCCTTTCTTTTCAAATACTATGTTACTTAAGAAGAGTTATTAGTCTTTGGCCTTTCTTTCGATTGGCATCATAAAAGTAGTAGTAGTTTCTTTTTACATTTCAGACGGTTCGATTCCAAGACAAGGCAAGTAATTTTTAGAAAATCTTTGAATGCAGAAGTACTAACTTTTAAAAATAACATAAAGTCTTCTTTCAGTAAAATAGCCTATATTCGATATTTAAGGTACTTTCCCTTCATGTCCCATAGCTTTGGGATAGAAGTTTGATATATACAGGATACATATCAAACTTCAGCTACCAAGCCTCTTGTATCTCATAATATGTCTACTGAACAGCCAAAGGACGAGAATTAAACAAATTCTAATACATATAAGTTATTATATACATGTTATTATATTATAATATGTACATACATGTTTAGTTCTGATAGATGAAGCAAAAGTCTTAACCACAACATAAGTCCTGATTGTGTTTATTTAATTGCGACCGCAGGACAAAGAATTGGTTTGTATTTCAAGAGTTACTCGGAGGTTTTTGTTCATGTAATTTACTGCTCTGTAAAACAGCTCTGTCATAAATTATTCAACACAATGACTTAGCTGCATTCATCGTTCTTGCGATAGTTGTCTGCTTAGAAATGTATCTGTGGACATAAATAAATGAAACTAAACGGCGGATATTCTTAATTGAAACAGACTGCTTAAGATAATATTCATTGTTTAGTTGTTATGTGTTGAATTTGATCTGCAATTTAAAATAAAAGATGATTTTGATGTCATTTCTAACACTGTCACCGCTTCGGAAACAAATGGCGCTCTTTAAATGAAAAAATATATATAATAAAAGGCATTTATTTTCTTAAAATTGATTCCTTTTAGAATTCTTTTTGATGTGATTTCTAATATACTAGATACTACTACCGCTTCGGAAAGAAATGCCGCTCTGAGAGAGAAGAAGCGGCGCAAGAAACTTTCCCAGCATTCTTTTTTTGCGCTCTTTTTAATAAAATATACAATATTGTACTGTCATTGTTATTGCTTTAAAATAATCATAATCTAGTCCCAGGCTGTCCGATCATTACGACATTATGTAGACATTTAAAGTTATTTATAGATAATGCCTGAACAGTGGCTGGGACTTTTATAATAAAGTCTATATATGCATTTACCCTTAAAGCTATTATGTATCTTATGATTTACTATATGTTTAGAACAAGTAGCGCGCGAGAGAAGAACATACAAATAAACTCAACAGCGACTTCAATCAATAGAGTATTTTACAATGGCACCTAAATGAGATAATGGCAGTAACACATGACTGAGTTTCTTGCCACTTCTTCCCAAAAAAGCTCAACCTTTTCCGAGGTGTTACGGTATATGCGGTATATAACATTCATAAGTGTCATTTTTTGGTCTAGATGAATAAAGTGATTTTGATTTGATTTAATTTGTCACAATTGTTTATCTATTTTAATAGCATAATACTACAGTATAGAATTAGATCAGATTTGAAAAGACGTTAATTATGGCCATGGTTCACAAGGAAACGTATCGTTGTGATTGAAAAAACAATGTTAGTATGACAACTTGTTATTAAAAGATTTTTCTCAGAGAAGGCAACATTCCAATGCAGTAGCAGAGTAAGAAGCGATATTAATTTAATTCATGCTTGTAATAGGATAAGTTTTTACTTTAGTTATTTAAAACAGCTTTACGCACTGTATATATGTGTGGGTAGGAATAAGAAATTTATTCCATGCCACACACATAAAAATACAATCTAAATACTTACCCCCTTATTCATAATAGTCTGCTAACTAAAAGCATTACTAATTCTCACTCTGTCTTCTTCTATTGACCTAAGTCAGAATGAGAAAAAACACTCCTAAGCGGCTGTTTAAAGTTAGCGGACCATTATGAATAAGGGGGTTAACATATTATATTCTAACGTGTGGCAAAAGAAAAGGTACAAAGGAAAAGAACCAATACAGGCTGCAGCGCTGATTTTCGGCAACTACCTTCATTGCAGTTAAACAAGTTTTTTCTCGGCATGACGAATTTGTTTAGTACTATTCTCAGAAAAGGTATTTATATAGCTTGTACTTTTTTTGTGTACACCGTACATTTATTCAGATTAGTAATCAATAGTGAGACTTGTAAGCATATAAACTGTTTGCGCCTGTTAAAATATTACGATTTCCACGCAAGACTTTTGAAAATGCTGGCTTTGTTACATAGATTGCGGGCCGGCAGCCGTGAACTCATATCGCTCAAGGTCGCTAGCATTTAGTGTCGCCTTAACTGTCGGAGTACCAGTAAACAATAAATTTAAAAAAAAGAAAAAAAAACACTTACATTTCAGGTTGGTTCTTGTACTCGGTATATACAAGTTTTTTGTAAGATTGTTTAAATACAAATACCGACTAGTTTCGGACCATTCGGAGGTCCTTCACCAGAGTGAGTGTTGTTAGTGGGTTAGCCATAACCCACTAACCCACCTAAGACCCAAGAACGAAAAGATATGCCCCATACTTTAGAAGAACGAAAACTCAGCGAGTCTTATTTTTATTAAATTGAGTTACAACTATATTTTTATTGATTTATTTAGTTCTAGTTCCGAGACAATAGATGGCGCTTAAGTTCATAATGACTACTATGACAATTACTATCTTGACTCATTTCAACCGCAGTGAACTGAAAACGGGATCTGGAAAAGTCTCGAAACGTCGGGTTAACTATATCAAATCAAATCAAATCAAAATCAGTTTATTCACGTAGGTCACGGAAATGACACTAATGTCAAAAAAAAAATCTTATTGAATCTACCGCTACTTCGGAAAGGGTTGAGCTAATGAGAAGAAGTAGCAAGAAACTCATTGCCACTCTTTTATATCAAGATTTACATTTCCATCGAACATTACAAATCATTTCAATTACAATATTATATGTAAAATGATGCAACAAACATACTCAAACGTCAAATAGTCAACGACTTACACGAGTAAGTCAAAAAAGTAAATGTTAATTACTACAAAAGTTATTGAGTACAGTAACTGCATCATCCACATACACCATAAATAAATAAAGGTAGTCTGTGAGCATTTTATAAGCGATTATAAATAAATAAATATATATATATCCAAACATATATATATATAATAATATTACTGTAACTTTTACGCAAAATCTAATGTAAAACCACAGTTACACAAAACATGCGTTTTAGTCCTATAAAAAGTGTTTCATTTTAATTATTTATTTCTTGTAATTTAAGCTTTTTTATTTAACGCAATTATAAGCCTTGCAAAACATGTAATATCATTTAGATTCGATGTTTGAATACAATAGTTATGGTATTACCTTTCTATAACGCGAGTGTGTTACACATATAAATAAAACACTTTTTAAAGGATTAAAACGCGTGTATTGTAATTTTGTTTTAGATTAAAAGTTACACTTTTTTTCTTATTATTGTTAAACCCTGAAACCGAGATCTATAAAAGGTCTTGGAACGTCGCGTTACCTCAAATAATAATAATCTAATGTAAAAACAAAGGTACAATTCTACGCGTTTTAATCCTTTAAAAAGTGTTTTAAAATAATAGTTACCTATAGTTAATGTAAGGCACAAACATAACTTCATCCACGCAAAATGTTACGACTGATCGTAATTTATAATTTGCTCAATGATATAAACACAACTAATTATTTGACACCATTTTGGCACAAATTCAAAGGAATTGGCAACGATCCAATTGGTATGACGGCAATTGGTCAAATAGATACCTATGCAAATATGATACGTTAGCAAAGGTTCTTGAATGTTGATTTACTTTACATGTCAATAAAATCTATATTTAACTGTCAGTCCATTCCTGCGTCATTACAGACTATCCCACTTATCCATAACTTAAAACAGCCGCTAAGGAGTGTTTTTTCTCATTCTGACTTAGGTCAATAGAAGAAGACAGAGTGAGAATTAGCAATGCTTTATGTTAGCAGACTATTATGAATAAGGGGGTATACCACCTTCGCACGACACGCCACAAGTTAGGATATCATCATCACCATCTGGATGTGTGGCGGTCCACCACTGTGCGGTTTTCAAGAAGCTTTCTTCCACGTACTACAATGCTGTGGAATGAGCTTCCTTGTGCGGTGTTTCCGGGACGATACGACATGGGTACCTTCAAAAAAAGCGCGTACACCTTCCTTAAAGTCCGGCAACGCTCCTGTGATTCCTCTGGTGTTGCAAGAGATTGTGGGTGGCGGTGATCACTTAACAACAGGTTGCCCTGTACGCTCGTTTGTCCTCCTATTCCATAAAAAAAACCTATACGCAAAAAAGTATAGGTAATCACTCCTATAACGCGGTATACCTAGTGGTTCCGCGTTATATAGGGTATAAGTTGTTTTCTTAATTCGTACTTATAATAATTAATTACAAATTGTAACAAGTATTTCCAATTGTTAGCCTAGTTTTACTATTTTATTAAGGTTTTAAAACACAAGTTTAATAAAATTATTTGATTTTGTAATAACACAATTGACACACATGTAAAAGTAAGCGAAGCATATTATGAACTGTACAGTTTAACAAAAACACATTCACATTTATAATATTAGTACGGATAAACAACAGCCCCATACAAAATATGTTTATATGTAATCAAAACAATTAATTTCCAGTGGAGATAAGGAGTTTCAAAACATTAAATGTTCCACATTTACTGCTGTTGGTAACTTTGATGACATTTTTAAATAATAATAGTTTATTTTCATTTTTTTACACTCACTGCAAATAACGTAGATTACTAAATTTACAATATCTATACTAATATTATAAAGCTGCAGTGTTTGTTTGTTTGAACGCGCTAATCTCTGGTACTACTGGTCCGATTTGAATGATTCTTTCAGTGTTGGGTAGTCCATTTATCGAGAACGGCTATAGGCTATGTTTTTTTTTTCAAAATTAGGGATCCGTAATAAAATTTCTATTTTGTAACACAAGGTGTAAAATCGAAAACCTATTAGTAATTATTGACAATAGAACAAAATGATGTACAGGCTATAATATAGGCAATATTTTATTACTTATAAAACTATCGCGTGAATTATACTTTATATGGCAAAACAACGTTTGCCGGGTCAGCTAGTTTATTATATAATACTAACTATTTACATGTTTTTATTCTTAATTGTAATAACATTCAAAATCGGTTTTGCAGTGATATTAAAAGGGGTGTACCTCTGATTCTAAAACTAATTAAAACTGTATCTTCGGGGTCAGTGATTCCTCTAAAAATGAAACATAATTGTAATAAATAAAAATTTAATGTGTATGTTTGATTAATTCTTAGTGAGTAGGTAAGCTCGCAGTATTTTGTTTGTATTGTTTTGTGCTCTATGACTCAGTTCTGTTTAGTTATTCCCTATCGTCCAAGTACACTATAGCACGACAATGGCCGACCAATGGCCATAGCCCATAAGTACCTATAGCGCGAACGGCAAAGACGCGTACACACTACACACGATTGACTCTACAACCAGTCAAGTCAACCGCTAGTATGTTTTGAAACTTGTTTGATGGCGCACGGCCGTACGCCCGTTGATATAAATTGTGCGCGCTTCCCTATACGATATTTGACTAAACAATAATTGTGATAAGTGTATACAGTTTTGTGCTATCATTTGGATATCAGTGTGTTATCATTCAAGATATATTTGGTACTCACGACACTGTTCTGACAGCAACATAGAGATGTAAACAATATCCTGTACAATTTGTTGATACGCTGCTAACATATCCGTGTTTTTTTTTATGAGATCAGGTTATGAGCAAAACGAATACCAAGTTGAATTTATAATGATGATTAATATTTTACTATAAATCTTACAGTTAACTTTATATAAATTTATTTAAATATAATTTATAAGTTATCTTAAATACGGAATATTGTTAAATAGTAACCTGCCCATTATTAGGAGCAGGTAATAATATCGCATCCCCTTTTTAGTTGCGTGTCTAAAGGGTCCACTAACTGCGTCCCCAAAGTTATTCAACTCTATTACTTGGGTTGTTTTGTTATGAATGCTTCAAAGAAATGTATTGTGCGTAGATAGAACTTTCTCAGCGAATATGTGCACTCAAATAATTAGCGCCTTACGACATACGACCATATATGAGAGAGTTACTAATTTGCGAGCCTCGAGTACTCTACATAAATATTAAGTAAACAAGGTAGAGCTAAACAGAAATATATGATGTTCCTGTTTTCATTCGGGGTCATAAACGCGTTTGATGTGTCTTTATGGTAAAATCTTGGCATTACTTTTTATAGAGCAGCTACTCTTTCTACTAGCCCGCGTTATTTTACCATAGAAGTTTTTTATAGCGCGATGTTTTAATTTAGTTTATTTTAGACTGCGTAAATCAAAACCTGTTTTAGTTTAATTCAGCAATTACTATGCCCATTGGTTTTACCCGCGTATTATAAATGTTTGTCATAAAGTACGTTTTGTGGACTGTTGCTAAGATGTTCTACGGATCAATAGTTTTATAGAACATTGTTTCTACAGTAACCACCAATTTACCAGTGCGATGCTCCTTTGCACAGGATGCCGGATAGATTATGAGTCAACGGCGTCTATTTCTGCCGTGAAGCAGTAATATGTAAGCATTACTGTGCAGCTAGTGAAATTAATGGGCAAATGAGACTTGAAATCTTATGTACGTTAAATCTTATGCTCAGAATTTTTGAGTATTTCAATAATCATGAGCGGCACTGCATTGTAATGGGCAGGGTGTATCAATTACCATCAGCTGAACGTCCTGCTCGTCTTGGCCCTTATTTTTATAAAAAATACCATCAGGGACTTACTTTACATAAATCAATATTTACTGCTAGCTGAGAGACTTACGCTAATGATAGATATATTTCATATGAATCTCTTATATTGTCTTTTAAAAACATATTACATTAACATAATATTTAAATCGCACACATAGAGTGAGAGATACACGCGTTCAAATAAGGAAATAAAACTCTTCAGCGTTGTACTATCAAAAATATATATATATTATAACATATAAAATTTTATTTAGTTCTAGAATAACTATAACTTCTATAATAGAGTAAAACTTAAAACTAATCTAAACATAATCTCAATATTTTCAAATATAATTGATCAAAAAAAAATTTGATAGATTGTATATACATAAGAATTTTATTATTTATTTGAAAGGTATATTAACCTTTATTAGCAGAATTAAAAAGCATTAAAATAAAGATTTTAGCTACTCTTATACAAAAAAAAACATTGACTGCGACAATTCTAGACATTCATCCATGTGGACTATCGAGCCTTGCTCGGATTTTTAAGAATGTACCAAACTTGAACAAAAAAAACCTAATAGTATCTCGTCATCTCGGGGTCTTCTGCTATCCAGATCACCCAATGTCCCATCTGAGCTAATATAGTCTTGCTTAAAGTGGCGAAATTTATCTTTGTATTCTAATGTTATTGTAGTCATTAAAACACGAATAAAACTACATTTTTTTAAATTGAAACCTAGCTAGATCACTTTATCGCCATGAAATCCCCTGTTCACATAATTTTTGAAAATCTTTGGAGCCGTTTCCGAGATTCAGATTATATATTATATTATATATACAAGAATTGCTCTTTTCAAGATATAAGGACTGAGGACCATAGTATGATATGAATGAATACTGCCATAATATTAAGACAATATAATACTGTAGTTTTTCAGTACTTAAATTAAGATAAGATTGAGGATTCGAAAACAAATATTTATGTATGATAATGAAAGGCGGTTTATGTTGATGATAGTTTTATTTCAAAAACTATATGTTCATATTCATGTTCCCCACCCGCGATACATAGTCTTAAACAAGACAAGTGCCTTCGCAGCTTCAATTGAGGTTAATTCGAATGGAGACTGGCGAGATACGTGTACCGCCTGTCTTATTTATTCGTTCAATAAGCTAAATTGTATAGCAAATTTAGATCACATTTGTACAGCTTTATTTGCCGTGAAATTGAACATAATAGTAACGATTGTTCTAAGTTTATTCTGGCGTATCTCCTAGCTCATAGGGTTGTCAAGTTCTTCTAGAAGAAGTATAGTATATCTGATTTCAAAGATAGTAAATAAATAGCAATGGAGGCTGCTTTGCACAGGATACCAACTAGATTATGGGTACTACAACGGTGCCTATTTCTGCTGTGAAGCAGCAATGTGTAAACATTAATGTTTTTCGGTCTGAAGGGCGCCGTAGCTAGTGAAATTACTGGGCAAATGAGACTTAACGTCTTATATCTCAAGGTGACGAGCGCAATTGTAGTGCCGCTCAGAATTTTTGTGTTTTTCAAGAATCCTAAGCGGTACTTCATTGTAATGGGCAGGGCGTATCAATTACCATCAGTCGACATCCTGCTTGTCTCGTCCCTTATTTTCATAAAAAAAATATAGAACGCTTATCTAACTATATTATTGTCTAGTATAATACCTACATGAACTTAGATCGTATATATACTACATTCATATTGCTCGACGCAGTTCAAAAACCACATCAAAAAAACATAAGGATTTTATCGACCTTCATTTGATAACACCATCCCTTTAGAAGAAAACACAGAAAGTAACACTAGCTTACTGGTGTTTACTGAACAAAGACAACGAACTCGTAAAGAAACTATAAAAATATCTGACGTCTTTTCACATCTTTTTAAATAACTCTTTTGAGTCCGGAACATGATTTCGTCAAATACAGCTCAGGATAATTCTATACTGTTGTTAAACAAGATATATTTATAACTTAGATAATTTATACGTCTAGATAGAGTCTCTTACTGTTTGACAACCGATAAAAAACAGACCAGGTTTAATACTTTAGTGTGCGTGACAAGCTACGTCATACACTCGCGATTTGAATGACACTTTGTGTTAGTGTGCGTGCATTGCTCAAAATAGAGTTTAACCCTAAGCTAAATTTTTTTCGACGTTTTCACAGCTGTCATAGTTTATCTAGACGTATAACTGATCTAAGATTTATAATAAATAAAATTACCTATACTTTGTATGAGCGATAGATTCCATAAATTCAGAGCCAAATTAATGCTCGGAAATGTTGTCATGTTGAAAAGACTCCAAAGATTCAATAAACTTCCACATAATGATATAATTCTAAACGTATATAATAAGGTTAAATATGTAATTAAATATAACTGTACGTTATATTAATAAAAAAGTTTTTACTACCGCATAAATTAGTAATCATTTGCATAAAACATATTAACAGGTGTTATAATACAATAATGAGTTTAATATATCTTTTGGTAGCACTACACCAGCTAGAATGAAAATATTCAACTTAATACAATCATCATCATAATTTCCTATTCAGAAATTCCTTAAGACTTTAGAAATTGTAAATAAGTATCGCCAATAATATAGCTTATTCTTAAATATTCTAGATATTCTTAAAAATTCTTAATTCTAGACGAATTCAAATTTTTAATACTAGTCGGCAGCTTATTATTTTTATAAATATCAAAATAAGACTTATAGCAGTATGCTAATTTTGTTTTACACAAATAAAATTTGAAAAACAAAGTTTTATGAACGATGCGGGATTCGAACCCACGACCTCCGGCGTTCCGTGTCGGTGCTCTAACCAACTGAGCTAACCGTTCGAGTACCGCATCGTTATAAAATTCTGTTTGCTTTGTTCAACTCTCAGGTTGTGGCTTCATCATTTATTTGTGTATTAATCCTAGAAGTGAGGGTTATCACTATAAAAAAAAACATAACATATTGTTTAATTTTGTTTTGTCTGTTTGCTTGTTTCGGTTAATCTCTCAAACGTAGGCTACTTTTATTGCAGAAAATGGCTTGGGTTTCCGTGAAAAAACAATTAACTGATCGCCATATTTCTGAAACTTAGATGGCCAAAGTCGCGGGTACTTGCATATAATAATATTATTATTAGTAGGACGGTACTCGTACTTAAAACTCATAATCTTCATGATAAATGATCTTAATAAGGAATGGCCACATCTGTTAACAATATTCAAATCGGGCATAATTATTAATTAGTAAAGACATAACAAAGGAAATGAGGATGTAGATTTAAAATAAAACATTAAGTAACGTTGTAATAATTATCTTAATAAAATTTTGAAGCACTTTTTGAGTTTTGCATGAGTTAAATTATTATATTCGATAAAACTCATTTATTTGAATCCGATTGCGATAGTATCAGTAAAACTTTCTATTTTTCTACTTATCTCTCTAAATTGATCGTAATTTCACATACTTGATGCGGATTCGATGTAATTTCCGATTATTATTTACAAGCTCCCAGTTTCTGAATGGCCGGCGATAGAACAAGTTATAAGGCTTTCATTTCATTTTGTACTAGTAGTCCCGACACTAGCTGTTTTGACAATAGAAAAAAAATGAAAAATAAATAATAGTTTAAAAAAAACTAAAGAACACGCTTCATATTTATTTAAAAATTATATAAATTAACAAAAATCATATTTTGCAATTGAAAAATTGAATAATTTTAGTGTAATGTCATCGGTCCTCGATAAATCTACAAAGTTTGAACGAAATCTAGCCGTTTAAAGTGGGTCAAAATCGCGCCCAAAGAAGTCGGTTACAAACATACAAATATTCAAGTGAAGCTAATATAAAGAGTGTAAAAAAATGATGGAAGCATTCGGGAATAATGTAGTCTAAAGCCATCGGAAATATGTAATCAATGTTAATGTAATAAAAATGGAACTTTATCCATCTGGATATCCTTATGAGATAGATATATGCAATCCTGGACTTTTCTGTAGATCTATTTATGATACACAAGTCCACGATACATTATTTTGTAATATCGCAAAGGGTTTAGACAGCGTTTTTATATAAAGCTCCCAGGTGGCGTAATTTTCCGACACCTTCAACAAATATCGTAAATGTATACAAAAATTTAACGAATTATATACTAATACCTTCCTCGAGAACTTCGCCATCTATTGGTAAAAACAGCAGGAAAATCGGTGTATTAGTTTATGAGTTTATCGCGAACAGACAGACAGACACCGCGCAGGACTTTGTTTTATAATATGTAGTGATATGTTACATGATATAGACACTATTATGATATCAACGTTACAAGTTTGTTTACTTATCCAATATACTGTTGCAATTATTTTGACGATAAAATCTTTTACAAGTACGTAAATATAATGGCCGTAGTGTTATGTTTTATCAAAAGTATTGCCAAGCAAACTTAAGCCTAAAGTTTTTCAACATCCACCGAAAAATATTGAGTTATTTTAAGAGCAGAGTAAATAGCGATCCTCCACAGTGCGGTTTTCAAGGAGCTTTCTTTCACATGCTACAAAGCTGTGGAATGAGCTTCCTTGTGCGGTGTCTGGGACGATACGACATTTACCTTCAGAAAAAGCGCGTACACCTTCCTTAAAGGCCGGCAACGCTCCTGATCACTTAATATCAGTCGACTAGTACACTCGTTTGTCCTCCTTTTCCATACGAAAAGTCTCTTAATAGCGAAAGCTATAAATACGGAACAATATGCTGAAATTTATAGCACAACAATCAGAGACATTTAAAGGCAATCAAGTCTTGTTAACATTATATTATAAATAGCACTATCGGTCGTAGGAATTATCATTTGATGCATGTGTGTTGTGTGTGAGTTCAGAGTAGTGAATCAAAGCTTTTTAACGGTTGATAAATATTCAGGTCGTATTTCATTGTTCGCTTCAGAGGAACAGAAGTGACACAGTTTAAAATGTATGAGACGATGTGCAAACAATGCACCGTTATGCTTTATTAGCTATTATATACATAGATACATAGGCTGCTAGATTAGATGTTTGCAGATCGAATTAACTTAGTTTGAACTAAGTCAATCAAATATCATCTCTTTTTCCTTCTTTTTGGAAGAGGACGATAAACGAGCGTACTGGTCACCTGATGTTAAGTGATCACCGCCGCCCACAATGTCTTGCAAAACCAGAGGCATCCCAGGAGCGTTGCCGGCCTTTTAGATAATAATACAAGGTTATTTTGATGGTACCCATGTGGTATCGTCCCGGAAACACCGCACAAGGAAGCTCATTCCGCAGTTTTGTAGTACGTGGAAGAAAGCTCCTTGAAAATCGAACTGTGGAGAAACGCCACGCATCCCGATGGTGGGGAGGATATGCTAAATTGTGGGGTGTGAAGGTGGAATTCGGCGGCAGGAATCAAGTTAAACAGCTCTTCGGAACACTCCCCGTGATAAATGTATGACGCGTCTATGCAACGCCAAGTTCTAGGCGTTTCTATTATTATAATTTATTTATCGCCCCAATTTCTGATTACAGTTTCATTAATAGTTGATTGAACCTTAATTGAGATATAAGTGCTATCAGCTAATGTGCAGTGCCGCTCAGGATTCTTAAAAAACCTTAAAATTCTGAGCGGCAATACAATCGCGCTCGTCACCTTGAGACAAGATGTTCAGTCTCATTTGCCCAGTATTTTCACTAGCAACGGCGCCCTTCAGAACACATTAATGCTCACACGTTACTGCTTCACGGCAGAAATAGGCACCATTGTGGAATCCGTGCAAAGAAGCCTCCCACTAGTAAATGCCTTCAGTCGCCTCTATATGACAAGGAAGCTTAAAGCATATTTTGTACGTTAAGCAGGTAGATTACAAAATTTTTAAGCTGTGTACTAACTTCAATACAAGATGTTGGCAGTTTGTATAATTAATATAAGTGATAAAAGCATATATCAGTGAGATAAACAATTATACAACATAAATGTTAATCGGTGTATAAAAGGACACTGACATTAACCTTATCCACTTAACAGTGATTTTTTCTTAAACCTGTTCAATCTTTGCGTCATCACCAACCATTTATATCAACCTTGACTGATAACCTTCCAAAAAACATAGCCTTACGTGGTACTCGGACCTCAAGCATATATTACGTGTGAGATCTACTAAATGATATTTAAAAAAGTGCCTTTAATTTCGAGTCTTTATTTGGTATTATTTTTATTACAAAAAAAAACATAACATTCTTAAATAATGTAAATAACTAATTAACGATGATGACTTAACAATATTTTTTTAAATGTCATACTGTCAACTATCCATATAAAATAAAAGTGAATTAATAAAAAGGGAATCTTAGTAATTTATTTAGTTTAATAATAATGTCCTATATGTTGCCCTAATGTTTAATCAGTATATTTAGTTGAGTAAACAGAATAGTTTTTTGTGATATATTTAAAAGTTAGTATGCGCCAAAAAAGGCCAGTTTATGTTTAAAGAGTACCTTTGCGTATTGTTTTAGATTAAGTATACTAGGGCAAAGGTCCCGGTTTATAATCCCGATAATTGTGAATATGGATGTTTGTTTCCGAGTAATGGATGTTTTTATGTATGTTTAAGTAAGAATATTGCTTTAAATATATTGTTGTCTTGTACACATAGTACAGGCTATGTCTAGTTTAGGGTAAGATAATTTGTGTAAGGTGTGTCACTAGGTATCATTTTATTTAACGCATACATAGTACAAAACTACTACTCTTGGCAACCCTAGAGTAAGGGCATCATTGTCAAATCAACCATTACTTTTACAATTTACCAATACATAGTGAAATACGATTGTAATAATATAAGAGTTATTGGAATGGCCGTACCAGCTAGAAATCTCAATATGTTTTTAATAAAAGGCATAAAAGGCATTTATTTTCTCAAAATTGATTCCTTTAGAATTCTTTTTGATGTCATTTCTAATAACTACTAGATACTACTACCGCTTCGGAAACAAATGGCGCTCTGAGAGAGAAGAAGCGGCGCGAGAAACACTCCCAGCATTCCTTTTTTTCGCTCTTTTCAATAAAAATATACAATATTGTACAGTCATTTCTATCGCTATAAAATAATCACAATCTAGTCCCAGACTGTCCGATCATTTAGATATTCAGTAGTGGAGTAATTTACGACAGAGCCATTTTTTTTATAAAACATTTAAATTTATTTATAGATAATGCCTGAACAGTGGCTGGGACTTTATTATAGAAGTGTATACATTTACCCTTAAAGCTATTATGTATCTTATGAAGCCTACTAGAATTAGTTACAAGCAATCCCTTATTTCTAGTGTTATAATAAATTTGAATCTGTAACAGATATAGAACTAGCTATGAAATACGACGAAACACACATTTCTTATTCAATAATAAACAACAAAATGATTTAATTACTTTTGTATTGAGTTTAAACGAGAAACCAGATACCTATTACTACGTAGGAAGTCTAAATTTAAATAGAAATGTACTGAGAATAACTTACAATTTCCAAGAACCGTACTTGTCATGTAATAACATGTTACTTCAAAGAGTAAATCAAAAAAATATACAAATTAACAGCACGCATGTTCCCAGAAAGGCCTCTTCAACTGGTTCTGTCGTAAACACTTTTGGATGAAACATCCGTAAGTGGCTCAGTCTTTATCACGTACAAAGCCGCGGAAGGAAGCTCCACAAGGGCTCGTATCTGTCCAGGAAGTGCTGATTCCAGGCTCATTAACTAGGATTAGTTGGGATCAGGATCATATTACACTGCGCACTTATCTAATGGCCGGGTCTTTATATTGGTTGTTGAAGTCTTAGGACAAAGATTAAGTGACTTAATATTTGCAATTCAGTAGGTATGCATTAGATACACAAAAAAACGGGAGTAGGAAACTGAGCGGGCCTTTTTTTCATAATTTAAATTTTAGAATATATTGTACCGCACAATAAAATTTATAATTAAATAGCCTGAGGGTGTTCGCTCCATTCCCAGTCTGTGGTATCATTAAGAAAATCATTTATGTTATAATAACTTTTACTACACAAACGTTTTTTAAACAAGTGTTTTGAATTTCGTAAAGAAAATAATGGATGAGACGAGCAGCTGATGGTAATTGATACGCCCCACCCATTACAATGCAGTGCCGCTCAGGATTCTTGAATAACCCAAAAATTCTGAGTGGCACTACATTTGCGCTTGTCACCTTGAGACATGTTAAGTCTCATTTGCCCATTAATTTCACTAGCTGCGGCGCCCTTCACACCGAAACACAGTATTGTTTACACATCACTGCTTCACGGCAGAAATAGGCGCCTGGTATGATTTTGTAAAATAATATACATGTAAACTATAAATACTTTTAATATATAGTACAGCTTAGATATCAGTTTCATTGATAATTTTACGTTAACATATTTGTGGATAACCCACGTTATCAAAATATGATAAAACTTTAATACTCGATACTATAAATCTAAAGTCCAAAACGATATTACGTCAATTTATTACTGGAAGCGGTAGCCATTTGCATTCTACATTCAATGTTTGCAGTTGCTAAATATAATAATATATATGTGTATATAGTAACGAGGAATCCAGTTTGTCACAGTAGATTGGTTGTTTGCGATTAGCATAACAATGGACGTTGGGACAGAGGTTAAATGAACTCCCGTCAGATATTTTGCTATAAGTTAACAATAACTACTTTAACGCTACCATAAAATGGGCATATTATAAGTCTCTGTATTAGGCAGTATAATACGTGAAGCAATATAATATAATAAAGAATAATAGTATATCATTAATATAATTATAAACTACCTACTGAGTTACTGGTCCCGGGTTCGAATCCCGGTTGCTGCAAACATTCTTATGATGAATATATGGATGATTACATCTGAGTGATGGATGTTATCTTCGTCTTTCACCCATATTTCAGGCTATGCCTAGTTTGGGGCAAGATAATTTGTGTAATAGTGTGTCAATATTATATTATGTATAATATTCGGAATGACCAGCGGGAATCTTTATTTTTCGTGCATTTTTTTGTTATAGGATTTCGGCGAATTCTGGCTTTAACAGCACTAAAAGTCTTTTCGTTCTGAAACTACGCGAATGCCTCAATCTATTATGTTCTTTGACATGTTTTGTATGTATATCTTATACGATATACGAACATACGATATACAAGGCTTGGTAGCTGAAGTATGATACAAATGAAATAAATAATTATTATAGTTTTGACAGAAATTTTTAAACAACGCATTCACGATGGATTATTAATATAAATATGTATTTTATAAAATACTTTTTATCCAACAATTGGATGAAGCTCCTTACTATTCGGATCTTATAAAACTTGAATCTCCTAGTTCAACACGGTCATTGGTGTGGCGAATGTAAAGTAAAAGTTGTACATTGTTAGATTTGATTTAATGCATTTTATAATAAATATTTTACAAAATACTAATGTATTATTCAACATATTCTCGAAATAATCTGTAACTATTCTAAATTTAAACTCTCATAAATTTATTTATTTAGGGCATCTAAAATACAGTTTTCACATGAACACTTATGATAATAAATTAATAGTAATAATATAAATAGAAACACACTTACACAAATTATCTTGCCCCAAACTAGGCCTAGTCTGTACTATGAGTGCAAGACAACGATATATTTAATACAATATACTTACTTAAACATACATAAATACATTTAAGTATCCATGACTCGGAAACAAACATGCATATTCATCATTATATCAATGATGGCACCTACCGGAATTCAAACCCGGGACTTCTAGCTCAGTAGGCAGGGTCACTAACTACTGGGCTATAGGGGTCGTTTTAAGACGGTACTAAAAATTATATTTGATAGAAAAATAAATTGTAATGTGAGATTCACAATTAACATCACACGAACATGTTTAAACAATTACCTAATACAGAATTTTGCTTTTGCCTATTTGAACTTAAATATTAATAATTATATCTGTATTCTGGCACAGTTATTAAATTACATGCCACATTATAAGAAAGTATGTTCGTAATTAGATCCAACGATAGAATATCACTTGAAATACAATCAGTTTATTTACTGAGTGAAGTAATTCTTGAACAAACTGATAAATGTAAGCTTATTAATTGATTAGTGAATAACCTGAGGCCGTAACTTCATTCCCAATCTGTGGTATAATTAAGAAAGTCATAGTAAAGTCATTATAGTAAAAATAAACACATTAACGTATTTGTACAATTCCTTTGTATTTCAAAATTCCTAACACATTTGTTTTGTACATTTTCGGGGATAATATTGTAAAAGCATACATCGTCCCCCAAAAGACTTACTAACCAATGAAGGCATAACAAGTTTATGTTTTTTAACCGACTTTCTCGATTCGATCGGTATTTTTTTTATGTATGTACACCGTTAACGCTGAAATTTATTTTTCTGAAATTATTCTTAACGGTTGAACCTTATATATTTTCTGCGTCTAGGATACAGCCTCTTGCTTCTAGACAACCGATGAAAACAGGCCAGGCTTATTACTTTAGTCACAAACTACGTCTCACACTCGTTGTATGTCACGTGCGGTATTGTATTTCCTTGACCGAATTACTTGAAATTTAAACACAGGAGCAAACATTGTAACAGATGTCATCTTGTGCAAAGACTGCAGGTTATTTAGTTAAGATAAAAAGCCTAAAGACACATAATACTCATATATGTAAGCTGATATAACAGATGCGACATTTTACGAGCATACTGTTCATTGGCTTATAAATATTATGTACAATATAATATGTATTCGGTGCAATATCTTATATATTTCTCTATTCTCGTGTCCCGGTGTTTGTTACCATACTCCTCCGATACGGCGAAACCAATTTGTTTGAAAATTTGTGTGTATTAGGTATGTCTGAGAATCGGCCAACATCTATTTTTTCATACCCGTAAATGATAAGGCTCATCCCTAATTATATATATTTTATTTTATTTTATTATGATTCAGCATTGAAAAATACATACTAAGACTTCAAATTTTCGCCTGTCTACGATCAAAACATATTTTTGTATCGCAATTTTTCTATTATTCTGTTACATCCGCAGATTCGCAATGGGTTGCAAGATGGCAATCGAATATTTATTTTAATTATATTTTTTTTTCCCAATTTAAATTAACCGTCAACCATCGCAAAATGGCAAAACAACATTTGCTGAGTCAGCTAGTTTTTTATAAATTTTACACAATTAATGCAAAAATGAATATTAGATTAACGATTTTACCAAATCTGAGTCGGACTCGCTTAAGGAGGTTCCCATACCGTCTCACAAGACATTAGCCCTGTGCTTCCCCGGGGCATGCCTATGGGGACTTCCCTATTCTTTTCATGAAAAGAATAGGGAAGTCCCAGGCCCAAGGGTGCCGGCTAGACGGCACCTTTTTCTGCCGTGAAGCAGTAATGTGTTTTGGTCTGAAGGGCGTCGTAGCTTGTGAAATTACAATTTGAGACTTAACATCTTATGTCTCAAGGTGACGAGCGCAATAATTTTAGTGCCGCTCAGAATTTTTGGGTTTTTCAAGCGACGTATCAATTACCATCAGCTGAACGTCTCTTGCTCGTCACGTCCCTTATTGTGATTTAAAAATACTATGTAATGTATGTTTTAAATACTTTTGTAAAAGAAACATGTTTTTTAATTGGAGTGGTCTTTTTGGAGTTTGCAGAATCTTGGTTTTATTATTTATTTGTAACAGTGTAAAAATATATTTTATTATACAAAAACATGGAGTGACTGTTGGAAATACCAATAAATATTTTACTGAAATTTATAAAAGTAGAGTAAGTTTCAAAAGAAAGAAAAGTTAAAAAAATTCAAGAAAAATAAAGAAAAATTGTAAATGGTGGGTAACCACTGAATCTCTTAATAATTAACTTGATCGAGTTTCTCTTATAATGAAATTGTATAACTCTCCATTTAAATATTAAGTTATGAATATTAAATATTGTGTCACTTGACACTTTATAGTTTTAACTTTTTTATACAGTCGGAGACTATCGTGTTTGTTAAAACTGTTAGGAGCATGTGTGCGACAGATGGGACCCAACACTGTCCTAAAAACTGGTTGCCAGTTATGAAACTTCTCGCTTCGAAATCGCAAATTTTAAGTTTCAATCATCTCGACTTTTGTCGATGTTTGCCTTTGAGTTAATTACATATAATTCATAACACTTAAGATTTTTATTTATTTTATTTATTACATCACAAAATCCACATAACTTAAGTTAGGTTATAATAATACTATTGTAAAACTTACTTCTAATAATGGATTTACTATTTTATAATATGACGTGGTATAAGTGGGTTGTGGTTGTGTGTGTGTGTGTGTGTGTGTGTGTGTGTGTGTGTGCGTGTGTGTGTGTGTGCGTGTGTGTGTGTGTGTGTGTGTGCGGGTGTGTGTGTGTGTGTGCGGGTGTGTGTGTGTGTATCTTCCTTTATATTTATTAACAGTCTTTATAAAACAGTGTTTACTGTTATTATGCTATACTACTTGTACTACGTTATTGTACTATAACGGCGCCTTTTTCTGCCGTGAAACAGTAATGTGTAAGCATAATTGTGTTTCGATCTGGAGGGCGTCGTAGCTAGTGAAATTACTGGGCAAACGAGACTTAACATCCTATGTCACAAGGGGACGTGCGCAAATGTAGACTTAATGCTCAGAATTTTATGTTTCGTTGAGCGGCACTGCATTGTAATGGGCAGGGCGTATCAATATCATTTTGTTAATTAAGTTCAGAATTGGCACTTATGAATGAGTCATAATTTTTACATATTTTAACCACCATTCGGAAAAGGTTGGTAACTCAAAAAAAGTGGCAAGGAACTCATTGCCACTCTTTTAAAGCAATATTTACAACTTCATCGCTTAAAAAATTATTTAATGTATGTGAATTGATGCAATAAAAATACTCAAACGTCAGAGACTCGTCGTCTTACACGAGTAAGTTATAAGACTTGTAAGAGTAGAGCGTAGATTAATGTCAATGATAGTTCTTATAACACGAAATTGAATTCTAAGTGATATTCTTTAACGACTTTATTGATTATATTATCTTATAAATGACAATCATTCGGCCTTCTACTTCGTAAACATACTTGAGCATGTCATTACGTTGTTAGATAGCGAATCAAAAATGATAATACCTTAGATAAATTATACGTCTGAATATAGTCTCTTGGTGGTAGACGACCAATAAAAACAGGCCAGGAATATTAGTTACGTGTGCACGATAAGCTACGTGGATTTGTATGACATCTTGTGTTAGAGTGCGTGAGTCGCTCAAAATAGAGATTAGTTCTAAACTCAATTTTTTCCAAGTTTTCTCAGCTGTCTAGCAGCCGTTTACAATAACCTATATATCCTTAGTTTAACTTACTAGAGGTAAGACAAATCTATCCTTTAACGCCTACTTACATTTCAATAACCTATCGACATAAAGCATTGGACTATAACTATATTTGACATCACTATGGATAGATCTTGTCATTAAACAGTGATAGCAATGTATCCGTTACTAGAGATACGTTATTGAAAACGGCCGCAGGTTTATCTAAACGTATAAATGATTAAGGATAATATATACCGAGATCATCTTTAGCAATTTATTGATCTCAAACAATGGAATAAATATTTATAAGCATCACGGAATATTACGACGGGTTTCACAATGACATTAAGTAGACTGATAGCTTACGGATAACCTTAGTAGTTTTTATGATGTGTAATTGAGGATGTTGTTGTTTTAATTTGTATTATACCGAAGCGATTAGTTGCTATATTTTTAATAATACGATTTAATAAATAAGCTATACTAACCATTGGGAGGCTTCTTTACACAGGATGCCGGCTAGATTATGAGCAGTAATGTGTAAGCATTATTGTGTTTCGGTCTGAAGGGCGCCGTAGCTAGTGAAATTACTGGGCAAATGAGACTTAACATCTTGTGTCTCATATCTTATCTCTCATATTATCATTTTGGATATTTGGATATGTTATGGGCAGGCCATATAAATTACCATCAACTGAACGTCCTGCTCGTCTCGTCCCTTATTGTGTTAAAAAATAGTTCTATCCGATAACATCAATATTGCATGTTTATCAGATATCAAAAAGCGTGGATTTTACTAATAGTCATGAGTTAATTCGCATGCACAGCCCAATCTTCATCACCGTCATCACCGGTGATCTGCTGTCAGCTCTTTTCGACATGTCCCGTGCCAACTATAACGTTCTTGACCAGAGTTTCTGTTTTAACTCAAAATTTATCAGAAGCATTATACAACTTTGACTAAATTTAAAGTCATTGAAGTTTTCACATCTGTCATTAAATTAAATTTCTGTTTGTTTTTCTTAAAACGAGGCGTTTTCAAAACAAAATCCACAATTTTTCAAACGTTTTTGAAATAAGTAAATCTTAAAAAACCAGTATCGATATCATCCTCATCCTTATTTCTATTTTAACCGAAATTAATAATCCCACCCTGTTAATCGAAAACAATAGACCCTTTGGTTTACGACAACTTGATATAAATCACAAATACATTTTACCAAAAATTAATAAGAAATATGGGAAGAGAACGGTCAATTACGTAATACCAGATTATATTAACGGACTGCCCAAAGAGCTGCAAGAAATGTACATAAACACCACGAAAATCAAAACTCGCTTTAAAAGATACTTCCTGAAAAAAGAATAGAATTTGGAAAAAAAGAATTGAATGGCTCTAAGTACCCAGATAAACCCGCGAGGTTTTCGTGGTACTTATTTCATAAAAATATGCGTATTTGTTCTGTATTGCCCAATAAAAAAAAATAAAAAAAAATCCACATATTTATTGTAGTTTTCTTCCTCAGGTTGATAGACTGTATCCTTATCTATAAATACTTTCGGTATCCTTTAATTAAAAGGGTATTCAAGTAGCTTACAACCGATATGACAACGTCTGCATATTAAAACATTACAAAGACTTGTATACGTGAATTCAAACCCTTGATAACCAACAACTAACAAGGCGGACTCATGCGTTTGTAAGAAAGAGACGGCTATAAAACATTTTACTTCGTCACGACAAGGTTGTCAAAGTTTGTAATCTATATTCCGTTCATTATTCTGTTATATGAAGTAAGATTATTTTTTTATTTTATTTATGTAGAGCAAGGAAACGGTATTGCAATACACAAATAAAATTTGAAAAACAAAATTTTATGAACGTTGCGAGACTCGAACCCACGATCTCAGGCGTTCCTAGGCTAACCTTTCGAGTGACGTATCATCATAAAATCTGGTATGCTTTGTTCAACTCTCAGGTTGTGGCTTTATCTACAGGCTCTATTTTACACGGAATGCCAGACAGAGGTCGTGGGTTCGGGACCCGCATCGTTCATAAAATTTTGATTTTCAAATTTTATTTGTATATTAATCCTAGAAGTGAGGGTTATCAATTTAAAAACATAACAAATGTTATTAATAAATATTAACAGAACTTAAAACTAACACTTTCACCAGTGATGTTTCCAAAAGTTATACAACACTTTTACTTAAAAGGTAACGATATTAACCAAAGTTATACAAATTAACATGACTACAAACTCTTATTAAAACATACTACAGTGAAATAGTTACAATGAGTTAAGTATACAGGAAAAAAAATTAGAAAGGTTTAAAAAACCAGTAATATTATATAAAGTTATCATAAATTCAAATTCAAAGATTTTACCTCCAAATAGGATGTGATATTACTTATTAAAAGTAAAAACTACCATCCATTCCAAAAAGTATGCCTCAGATTTTTATCAAAATACTGGTTGATTAGGTTAGGTGAGGATCACTTATAAATAAATTTGTGTACATTACTTAATTGAAAAATAAAATAAATTGAAATTAGATAAAGGTTCACATAAACTGATAATTTTAATAGATATACATAATATTTTAATGAAATATGAGTTCTCACATCCATTTTCCTACCGTATCATCCACTTTCCTACCATACCTACTATAGAATTGTACAGTTATATTTAGAAATTTTTAAAATTTTGTCGAAGCTGGTTTAAAACAGTTTTAAATTATAATATTATCTTTCATAAAAATTATTAATAAAATGTCACCTCTATTACTTATTATTTTATAAAGATTGCATGTTAATGTTTAAAGTTCATTGTAAAAAGGAAACGAAAAAAACGCATGTAATAGTTTGAGAAACTATGTCCAAGGGCACCGGCACCGGTGCGGGCATGAACTCTTCTCCGCCTTGGCACAGTTAGTTTATTACAAACCGTAGTTGATTGATTACTTTATATTTACACTCACATAATAAAAATATTCACTTAGATACACATATTAAATTTAAGAAAAATTTAAATGAAATATAAAAAAAAATATTGAAGTAGGCGTCACTTTGCGGAAATCCATTTTTATCCGTATTACGAGACTCGAAATGTCTCGTGCCACAGTTTGGCATGTCAACGTCTCCTGAGGATGCCTCGTGTAGAGGCGAAACACGTGTCGAATTGTTTAATGACAAATATTGGCGGAACTAACTCGAAAGAAAACTCAAAATATTTGGATGACATATATAAATAAGAAGTAAGCATTAACAATCCTTCTAGGGCAGAAATTTTATCAATAATAAAGCCTTAAACTGTACCAAAATGGGAAACAAAACTTCAAATATATTTAAATTTAATAGTGTGCCTTAAAAAATATTTTAATGATTCAAACAAAGCGATATACTTATTATTGTGACCAGAGAGTACATATTAACTGAAAAGACATAATAACCCTATTAATTACCTAGCTTTATAATAGTATTCTTCGTTGTCATTGATACGAAGTAACGCGACTGGTAAAAAAGAAAGTTGTAATTAAATAATCTCTTATTTATGGTTATGATGTTGTCTGAAGTTTCTGTTGCTTACCCAAATTAAGTAAATTCATGGAGTTGGTGTAAGACATTGCAAAACAAGATAAAATGATATCGTAAGCATTAGATATTCCTTAAAGCTTATTGCAAATAGTAATAACATAATATTATGATAATTGCCTCATTTAAACGTAGGGCGAAATGCTAAAACTATTTGTTTTGCAACATCAAATAATATATATTTGTAATTCACAAAATGTTATAATATTATCCTCAATTCGATTAAGCATTACATCAAATGCGTATACAATGATTGAAAGACTTTCTCATTTATTAATATTTTACACGTGTATATTAAACCTACAGTCCTGAATAAACATAACTGAATTGATATACTTCAGACAAATTCAATTGCAAAACAATAAAAAGTTCTTGATCTAGTTAGTTATCAGGTTGCTATAAATACAATATCTCTTTCTAACTCATAGACTAAAATAAAAGACTCTTGTTTAGTAGGGTTTTACGGCAGTAACTCCGGCCCACAACCTCATGTAAATTTAACTTTAAATAGATTAATCGTAATGTTTCAAGTACCTGCATATGGAGAAGATGATCATTAAACTGTGTCTAAAATTAATTTTACTCAACATGGCTATTGGTTTTGTTCGTTGTGTTCCTGTTTCAACTGATAATAATCCCGTGTTTATGAACTGTGTACCAAATATAGCTTAAAACAACAAATTTTTTGTAACAGAAAAGGAAATGACTATGTTTGAACAGTTAAGGAACTCTTTATTTCGACTCAAGTTTTGTGATTTATGGTAAATAGTGGTTATTGATATAATGGCAGTTACAACCTCACAGACATATTATGGCTCACCAATTCACGATGGTTTTGCCACTATCCGAGCGCCGAGAAGTCGGATCAAGATAAGAAGTCTAGTTGAACCAAATAATCTATCAAATCTACCTCAAAGGCATTCAGAGTATTTTACATTACAAAGAAATGGTAAAAATAGCTTTTTAAAGAGCAGTTGTGGTGTTCAATACGTAACAAATGAATCAGACAATCTTCACAAGGATAAACCGACTCGTATCAGCTTCACTGATCCCGTTTATACGCACGCCAGTCCGCCATCATCTAAAAGTACCTCACCAGTTAAACACGGAAGAGAAAATAGTCATTACGACTCTATAAACATAAAACCTCGAAGGCGGCTGAAAAGCTTAGAATTATCAAGAGATTTGGCGCAAGAAGAAGATGAAAAACTAAATGTTGTAATGGTGAATAACGGTGATCGACATTTATATGAAACAAGTATAGCGAGCCAGGACAGTGCGGAACAACATTCCGTGCGCACTGACACTACGGGATCATCTGTAGACTATCGGAAGAGAAATAGCGATCGCGATAACTGCTCTGAGTCGTCGTCGTACTTTACCGATACTGACAGGCCTATATCGAGCTACAGTGATAATTCAACCATACCCTCAACAGATACAGAAGATGTATTAAAAGATTTGCCAAATAAATCAAGATTTCACAAATCACCCCAGAAATACGCAACCTTAAATATGAGAAGGCCGAAATTTTTAGAATTGAAACCAGCTGCTGTTAATGAAAATGTATCGTTTGGAAGTCTAAGGGGAAATAAATTTGAATACCATTCTGAACCCAATACTCCTTTGACACATGATATTTCTGAGCTAAATGACTCGTCAAGCATAATAAGTGACGTGCGAAAGATACCAAAGATGCCTTTACAGAACAGAAACCTTTTCAGGCGTTCGGTGAGCGAATCAAATGCCTTTTCAAAACGTTTGAGCT
This sequence comes from Leptidea sinapis, assembly GCF_905404315.1. NCBI lineage: Eukaryota > Metazoa > Arthropoda > Insecta > Lepidoptera > Pieridae > Leptidea > Leptidea sinapis. Next base: position 12,307,932 of record NC_066272.1, read on the forward strand.
ATAGGCATTCATTCAGTTCAGATATTAGACCACAACTGAACAAAAAACCCCATAAGTGTTGTGAATGTATCACTGGTATACCTGCTAACGATGATGAATCAGATACCGCTAAATCTTCAAGACCATTGGGAACCCTGTACGAGGCGCAAGACCCGAAAGTTGGATGCCAAACTATACTACGGGCGAAGCCTCCAGTGCCTTGGTGGGAACTTGCATTAAAGAAGTCTCGCTACAAAAGCTGTCCAATTCTAGAAGATGTAAGTAAAATTTTTAAATTTACACAATTTGATAGCAAAAAGTGAAATGCAGATTACACCTTATCATGTTATAAAATTGATTAGATATGTATAAGACCATTGAAACGATTTACTATAGCTTATATTTATTATCCCCCTTATTCATAATAGTCTGCTAACTTAAAGCATTACTAATTCTCACTCTGTCTTCTTCTATTGACCTAAGTCAAAATGAGAAAAAGCACTCCTAAGCGGCTGTTTAAAGTTAGCGGACCATTATGAATAAGGGGGTATATCTTTACAAACAATTTATTAATTTTTTTGTGCCATCAGATATTTCTCAATGGTAGTTTGTAATCAACTTGTAATGTTTAATTGATTCAGTCATAGAAACCCTACCCTAGCTACTATAATAGATTAGTAGGTAGATAGATTGTCTCAAAAATATTACTCATCTGTGCCAGTCTTTCTTATATCATTATTATACTTTTCATTTAAAAAATAATAATAATAACGCAAAAAAAAAATTAAAGTAGCTTTTAAATAACTTTGGGGTGATTTAGTTGAGCAATTTCTTATTTCAAAATATTATAACGTCGACCTAAGTTCGTAACAGGTGTTGCCATGTGTACAAAAAAAGATCTCCCACAAAAGGACTACCTGACTGCCGAAACATCCCGTAAAAACATCACATGTTAAATATAGTAGTGATTTAGAAACCTTTCATTTCACTTGTCCGAAATACTGCTTCTCACGGTAATAAAACCGGTGCAACAAGTTTTTTGTCGTCAAAATTAATCTTTCAAAGGAATTAAGTGAATGAAATATACTCATTATGTAAATCAACTGATAATGTTTATTATATCTTAACATTATGACTATTTAATTAGACTTTTAAAAGATTTTAAGCATTCCTTTTTTGTAGTTATTAGTTAGCTATCTACTTACGTGGCAATTCATAATATGTTTATGACTGATTTTGAAACTGCACAGAAACACTTGAGTATATTTTTTATATTATTGTTTTGATAATAACTTTCCATTAGTTGAGTACACACTATAAAAAGACTTTCGCTTATAGCATATTGTTTCTATATTTGTTGCATCATAATATTCGATTGCGCAATTGAAGCTTTCGATAAGGTATTGTCGAATGTGTGCGCAAATTGGGTATCTTTCTTTGTGTTTCTTTGACGAGCCAAAAGATTGTGAACGCTTAAGTCTTACCGAGGTAATATTGCTCCTTGACCACTTGTGGTGTACCGCATCGACATACTTTCCATACAAAGATGCATCCGCGTGCACTCAACATGGTCTATAGGTGCTTTAGTTCTGCTATAGTTATCATTCTACCTACACTTGTCTCTTTAAAGGCACATTACTTCCTATTGTAGAAAAGTGTACCGTTATTATGTAGGTGTCCCAACTATACACGTCACATTAAGGGATATATTTTTAAATTTAATACTATAGCACCATAAAAGGTGCTTATTCAGTGATCTGTTGTGTTACATACTATAATATCTCCAATGTAAATTTAGGAAAGGTCTATTCAATATAATATCTATAAATATGTGTAAACATGTGGCATGAAAGGAAGAATACACTTGAACAAATAGCGGTTCGTCTATATTTGAGCCAGCAGTAAATATCTCAGTAATGAAATCTAACGAGGTTGATATTACGATGTCGTAATCTTCTTTGTTCCTTATGAGAATAGCTTGTACCTTAGAGTCACAATTATTATCGAATGTTTTTATAACTACAGTATTCAAGTCATATATTTTAATAGCTGTTACTTTGTCGGTTTCATTATGCTTGGTGACATATTCTATGGCGTTAATTCTGCATACTTTAGTTATGATATCTACGCCATTTATATCTTTGTCTCCAACTTTTTCCAACGACACTCACATTTGGGATTTATTATACAAATTAAAATTAGTAACCAAAATTTATGAATTTATGAGGGACTCGAACCATCGACCTGTCGGGTTCCGTCCAAGCGCTCTTTCAAACTGGGCCGTTCGAGTACGCATGGGTCGTAAATTTTGGTATATGTTGTTCAACTCTCAGGATGTGGCTGCAACTAATATGTCCTAGAGTTTTTATAACGGCATATACGAGTAATTAATACAGAGCTGATTTTTTATAGATTTTGTTAAGCATTAATTTATTATTATAGTATGTACTAGTATTTCGAAAAGATATACGTTGCTTAGGTTGAAAATTTCTTTATGTATGCTTTTACATAGTTTTAATCTACCTGCTCTCTTTATCACCTTCCATGTCAAAACTTGCATCTTACACGAGTTAGTACGCGTGAAATACAATTATACTAATGATATAATGATACTATTATGTAATAGGTGTTTACGGAACAAAATTTCATTATCTAATGTAAGTAAAGACACGCGCGTGACGTCCACAAAGCAGAGGGCATTGTACTCGAAATGAGCTCCCTAATGCATCATTCAATTAAACACCTTTACGTAAAGAACTAATGGCCACCTCAACTATCAATTATTATCAGTTCAGTCAGCCAGAAAGTTGATTTTCGTAGGTTTTTTTGAAGTGAAAACTTCTTTAGCGGTGTTGAGCACTTTTGATAACTCGCGTCAGGACACGTGGCCTGATCGAAAATCCGTAAGACAGTCTTTGAAATTATGGATGAAAGTTTTATACTTCTAACTAATTATAGTTCGGCTATTTCAACTTAATGATACGGTCATTTGGACCAGTGGTTGAATCGGCGAGGTCAATGGATCGAATCTCAGCCGTGAAATTTTTACAGTTTATTGATGATTTATATACGAATGAAAGTTGATTTTTCTGAGAAATAAACTTTTTAATGTAAAATAATTGTAATCGTTCTGAAGTGTTAAATTTTTTATGTAATATAGATTGTCATTTTTGTGTTCGATAGTGCAATAAATGGATTTTGTATTTAACCACATAAATGCTCTGACTTTTTTACTGATATTTATTAGTATTTACTTATGTTTCAGTAAGTATGTTGTATTAAATATATCGTTGTCTTGCAAGCCATAGCACAGGCTATGCCTAGTTTGGGGCAATCTACTTTGTGTAAAAGGGTATCAATGTTAAAATATATATTATTTATATCTGATTACACAGTTTCGTTAAATGAGGTCAAAAGAAGTCAATAATTAAAACTAGTAGTTTAACTTTCAAATCTACAGGTGTAAAGTAGCCTGTTTAACTAGTATTAATTATGGCACGCGCAAAAGGTGTTTCCCTGGTCTATCAATGGCTGTCAGATCCATAATTGGCTTAAACATTAGCAGGTGAGCAGGTGGATCGTCTTATTAAGTCAGCAGTTTTCTTTTTAATACCATTCCACATTTAAAACTGTTATTTGCGAGTAAATTATTGCATTTCCGTTTTTATAAGACTTCGTTCTGTTATTCCGTTGGAATACTTCAACATAGTTGCTTGGTATCGACATCTGTTTGCTAAGCATTTTTATTCCCCTTTGTAGCTTCCATGCGCGTCAAAAGTACCATCAATTAAATAAAATACCAAGGCTGGGTTGCACCAACCAATTTTAGCAATAACAAACACATTGTTAAATACCGATTAAGCAAAAAATGTGTTGCACCATTTGATTATTTTTAGACATCATAACTTCAACTAGTGGGAGGCTCCTTTGCACAGGATGTCGGCTAGATTATGGGTTCTACAACGGCACCTATTTCTGCCGTGAAGCAGTAATGTGTAAAAAATATTTTGTTTCGGTCAGAAGGGCGCCGTAGCTAGTAAAATTACTAGTCAAACGAGACTAAACAACGAGCGCAATTGTAATGCCACTAGTGCAATTTTGGATTTTTCAAGAATCCTGAGCAGCACTGCATTGTAATGGGCAGGGCGTATAAATTACCATCATTTGAACGTCCTGCTGGTATTGTCCCTAATTGTCATATAATAAATATTCATAAAATGTTTACCGTAACTGTCCAATCTTCACCAATTAATGCTGTTGTTAACAATAAATAGCTAAATGTCAACCTGTCAAAAATTTCAACTAATTATTCTATATTGACTTGTTATTTTAGTTTTAACTTTAACTATACCAAGGAATACGATGTTTTAACACATTCCGCAGTGTATATTAAAGCGTTATTGTTAACGTTAAATATACCACTTAAACTACTTTTGACTTAAACCGTTACTACTTATAACAGCTAATATGGTGCAACCCGGCCTCAGTGTGTATCGGGCTACATACAGAGTTGTTTCTATAATTATAACGAAATGTTTATAATTTTACTGCCTTTTTTTCACTTGCAATCCACTTGTTTTATATTGAAAATGTTAATATAATAACTTCCATGGGGATCTCGCCCCTTCTTTAATTTCGCTGAGTGCGTTCCCGTGACGTGGCAAACAAAATGCCCTCTGTCCAGCTGCACCTATTTTCCTAACAATATAAAACAAGCAATTTTACTTAGTGACTCACCTTTATTTTAGAATATTATGTTAATAAGGGTTCCTGCGTCTATGATTTTATTATTTAGTCAAAGTTAAGTAAACTTTATTCAGTAAGCCTTAAGCGCTTTTGAATCGTCACTATAAATAATTCTTTTAAATTACTGAATCTACCATTTGTTCGGTAAAAGTAGAGCTCGTGAGAAGAACATACAAGAACCTCAACGGCCACTCTTTTCAGCAATGCCATTTAAGTGAGAATGATGAATCGTATGAAAGCATACACATAATTACTACAAAATTACAAAAATAATGCTCACAAAGCAAGCTAACCGATTCTATATAATGCAATTACATCAGATTTTATATAAACCATAATAAAAGTTTTAAAAGTACATACAACTATGTCTTTGATGATAATTTAACCGACGTTCATCTGATTTTCTATTTCATTATCAAACAATAATAAAAGCTCTTAGAAGTCTCATATCTATTTGTGGTCATCTCCAATTACAAGAGGTGTATGTACTTAGAGCAGTTTATCTCGCCAGCCAGGAAGTGCCGAAGTAGTTGGAGGTTTGTTTGTACTTGCATTGTAAACAGCATATAACACATATTGTGTGGTCCAAGTGAATGCTACTAAGCAGGATTATGTCAAACACCTACACAATCGTTGTAATGCAAACAACGTAACAGCTTTGTTTTTTATGTAGTTCTAGCTGGTGATCGATACGATTCGCTTCACCTAAACATTTATGCACATGGATATGTTTAGGTGAAATGAATGAATGAAGTGAATTCTATACGTGTTACAGGTTAAGACCTCGTAAATAACTACGGTCTGTTTGGGTATATCCAGGAAACTGGACAACTTGTCTATTTGCGAATGATTGAAATACAATGCTTAATTATCTAGGAATTAATATAAAATGTATTTACAATCAATAAAGTAATATAATGATAATGTATTGGTTATTATTATTAGTGTCTATAATATGTATTTGCTATGGGGAGCCTTCTCTTCAGACGGTGGGAAAATTATTTTTAACCTTTTCTAGCTTTCTGTTCTATCTAATAGCGGATAGATTTATAGTTAACATTCTTTTCACATTCATAAGTGTCATTTCCGTGACCTACGTGAATAAGTAGAGTGATTTTGATTTGATATGATTTAAATGTGGTTTTGATTTGATTTGATTGTTTTAATCAATATTTGTTTGCTACAGGCTCACGTCGTGTCGGCTTTCGAGCAGAGTCTTTCAAATATGACGCAGCGACTGCAGCAATTAACAGCGACGGCCGAGAGAAAGGTAATAAATTCCTGGTTCTCTTTAAGGAAACCTTTCCGCTGTACAATGTCTATGGAGTTCGCGTCGTATCCGATATTATAAAGAGAAACCCGTAGGCATTTTAGTCGTAAACCTGTCTACATCAACTTCTATGATTAGGCTGTTTAGAAAATGAAATCTTGAATAGTATAGTTATTTGCAATACAATATATTGTATTAAATAGCTTTAGTTATTTTCAATAATAATAGAATTTAGATAGCTCTTAGATAATATATACTCAAAAAGCTTCATCATCAGCCGGAAGACGTCTACTGCTGGACAAAGGCCTCCCCTAAAGATCTACACTATTAAAACCTTATTCAATATTATTACATAAATTTTTACAAGTTTTAAACTATGTGTAACCGACTTCAAAATGGAGGAGGTTCTCAATTCGATTGGTATTTTTTATGTATGTACACCTATTACGCAGAGATTTATGATCCGATTTTCGTGATTCTTCTTTAGTTTGATGCGAAATGGCGATGTATTTGGCCTCATAAAAATTTGACAAAGTAGTTTAAATTTTTAAGAATATTTTTCATTTTACGGGTATTTTATTAATATTAGAAGTATGCATAAGGTTTGCATAAGAGGTGTTTTAAATAAAAATTTTATTAAGTTATTTTATACCTTTTTATTTTTTGCAGTCAGTTTTTTTATACGTAGGCTTTTTATCACATGTACACATATTATTATTATAAAAGACACACGAACAAAGTGACTTCCCCTTAATAGAGACATTAAGAAATCTGTTAATGGACACATTCTTAGTTTAATCTATCTAGCAGTTTAAGTTAAATTAGAATTACTTATTAGTCTAAGTTAAGGCTAGATTGTAATGCAAGTGGGGCAACATTATAATAACTATATTATTAGTCCCTAAAGGAAAGAAATGTGCACATTTAAAATTTTATTACTTAAATGACAATAAAGTGTAATCAACACTAATCTAATATATAAAATTCTCGTGTCATGGTGTTAAACTTTGAACTCCTCCGAAACGGCTTGACCGATTCTCATGAAATTTTGAGTGCATATTGGTTAGGTCTGAGAATCGGACAACATCTATTTTTCATCCCCCTAAATGTTAAGGGTGGTCCACACCAATTTTTTTTTTAATTTTTTTGACATTTTTTTAGATTTGTTTGATTATGAGTCAGCATTAAAAAATACATACAACTTCAAATTTTCTTCTTTCTACGATCAACAGTTACTTTTGTAACGCGATTTTAATATCGGCAATACAACGTTTGCTGGGTCAGCTAGTAATATAATATAATCCCGGTAGGTGCAATCATTTATATGATGAATATGGATGTTTGTTTCCGAATCCATATGTATTTATGTATGTTTAAGTAAGTATATTGTATTAAAAATATCGTTGTCCTGTACCCATAGTACAGGCTATGCCTAGTTGGGGCAAGATAATTTGTGTATAAAAAAAAACAACCGACTTCAAAAACTACTATTCCAAAACAATAGATTTAAAATGCACTAAAAAGTTTAAAAATAATTCCGTATTTTTATACAATCTAATTCTAGTTACGATTATTGTTATTTTTGGAATCGGTGTCCTTCCGCCGCGACCCGCTCTCGCTTCTCGCCTCAAGCACATCTCACCTATAACTATGTGTGTAGTTACAAACCTATCTTGGATGACACCGACTCCAAAAATTACATTAATCGTAACTAGAATTAGATTTATTTATTAGATTGTATAAAAATACGCAATTATTTTTGTACATTTTAGTGCATATTATATCTATTGTTATGGAATAGTGTTTTTGAAGTCGGTTGATTTTTTGTTAAAATTTTCTCGATTTTTTGCTTTTTAGTGAATTTGAAGTACTCTAACTAAGAATTTGTCTAAATATGTAGATATACTAAATTTTTCAATGCAGCAGTGAACGTAAGCGCCTAATTGAAGAGTTCCGTTACCTTGCCATTGATTCCGCAATCAGAACCTAACCAATCTCTCGCCAAACTATCTTTGAAGTATATCCTTTACAATAAAAAAAGAATCATAAATTACAATGGAATCATACGCATGGAAGCACCAGCTTTCAAATAAAAAAAGAATTATCAACATCGGTTCACCCACTCGAAAGTTTTGAGGTAACAAACATAAAAAATAAATACCGACGAAATGAGAACCTCCTCCTTTTTTGAAGTCGGTTAAAAAGTGTGTCTATATTATTATCTAGACTAGATTAAAGTCAAAGCGCTTTTGAATATAATTATAAAATGAAACCCGGAAATATATAATCATATTATCAAGTATAAGTATGGCTAGAAACCACACGGCGCATGAGCAAAACAAGTTTGGTCCAAGTAAGTTCACCTAGTTATTATACATACACTTGGTTGAAGTAAAAAGTTGAGTTATTCAGCGGATAGAGCGGTCATTACTTTGAAGTAAGGCGTGTGTTTTCCATTTAAATAGGCTTCACACTTGAGATTATTTCTCTGAATTAATAATATTAACTGTGGACATTTCTAGGAAATACCGACGTAAACAGGATTTATGTTATAAAGTGCTGACTCGACAAACGTTGTTTGGCATATAAATTGAGTACCGCGCCCGCTCATTGTATAAATTGTCAAATGTAATGAAATGTCATTGACTGAATTATTTTTGTTGTGAATATATCTTATATCTACGAGGAATTCTTGTATGTATACAAGAAATGAATCTGAATCTCGGAAATGGCTCCAACGATTTTAAATGAAATTTAGTGTACAGGTAGTTTCGGGGGCAAGAAATCGATCTAGGTTTCAATTTAAAAAAATGTAGTTTTATCCGTATTTTAATGAGAAACAGCTACAATAACATTAGAATCATCATCATCATCAGCCGGAAAACGTCCATTGCTGGACAAAGGCCTCCCCCAAAAATTTCCACGACGATCGGTCCTGCGCTGCCCTCATCCAACGTATTCCGGCGATCTTGACCAGGTCGTCGGTCCATCTTGTAGCATTAGAATACAAAGGTAAATTTCGCCACTATATACAAGACTATAATAGCTGAAATGGAACATTGGGTGATCCGGAAAGCAGAAGGGCCCGGTTCGAATCCAGATGTCCTATTAGTTATTTTTTGTTCAAGTTTTGTACGTTCTTAAAAATCCGAGCAAGGCTCGTCCACATATTTAGGTATTTATAAACAATTTGTTATGTTATTAAAGTGATAAACCTCACTTTTAGGAGTAATACACAAATAAAATTTGAAAAACAATATTTCAAAAAAACAAAATACAAATCAGTCAGAGCACCGGCACGGAACGGAGGTCGTAGGTTCGAGTCCCGAATCATTCATAAAATTTTGTTTTTCAAAAAGGTATTTGTAAGTAAAAAAATATAGGGTCCCTATAAGTAATCACCAACATGTCATATAGTAAAACCTTCTATGAAACACGGTGCATATATACCATAAGTATAAGTATTATTCCGATCGGTTCAGTAGTTCTCGCAGTATAACCGAACGAAAAACCGGCTATCCATTTATGAGTATAGATGACATTGTATAAGATACAAAGAAAGTTTGAAAGAAAGTCTCACTTATATAATATCACTAAAGATTATTTGAAAATGAACATTATTTGCAGTGATGGGGCTTGCATGTGTTATTAAAATAACTAGCAGTTGCCTCCTATAAAGAACCTACATTTTAAATTTCACGTTGGAATAACTATAGTTACAACTTTTCTATACAAACTTTACCCTCCTATTTTACCACCCTTAAAAGGGGACTTCCCAAAATTTATTTTTATTATTTAAAGCATATAACCTTAATATCAATTTTCACGAACTTAAAAAACATAGGACTTTAATACGGTTGGTTACTACCCCCTTAGGGTAGGAGTTTCTCAAATCCGTTTCTTAGCTGACACCTACGTCCGAGAAAACCGTACCTTCCAAATTCCAAGTTTGATGTGATGAGTATCGGTGGATATCTCTATATATTATATATATATACCTATATATATATATAGGTACATATATATATATATATATATATATATATAGATTCATAAGTATAATATTAATTCTGTATTTGAAGAATTCTTGAACCGATTACCAACCCGGATGCCATGATAGTCGTAAATAAATGTAATACTAAAAAAAGTGGAAACGAATTTATTAGTATGGAGAGTTCAGAAGCGTATTTTATTAATTATACTTTATAAATTAAGTTTTTTTGTATTAAAAACAGAATCAAAAGTATTTAGAATAAAAAGATTAAATTTCGTCTTACATCGTTTGTTTATCGATAATTAACCGTTACAAATTACATAAAAGTTTATTCAAAATTTAAAAAATTCTACTATTTTTTATAATTAGTCATATTCAATGTTTATTTCCTTTAGGACTCCGAGCTAACAGATCTCCGGCAAACGATAGAACTTCTTCGTAAGCAGTCCATACAGGCCGGTTTGACCACGGCACACATGCAGTCGATGGGTATTCGAACGGATGGTGTCAACATGTCGGGCCAGGTATGGAAACTTTGCAATATTTTTAAATTATTGAGGCGAAATAGGCAGTTTATCTGCTAAGACATACGTGTTAGAGATGGCCTATGCTCTAAGGAAGAAGAATTGAAGATCACTAAAGGTCCTATTGCACCAACCATTGCATATACCACGATTATAGTATAGCATTTAAATGTATTACGAAATTCAAAAGAATTGTAACATAAACGTTTGTGTGGTAAAGGTTCCTATAACATAAATGACTTTCTTAATGATACCACAATAATTTAACATACTTTACATCTTACAGCAATACTCAGAAAACGCATTTTACAACTTCAATCAATAACATTGTGGCCAATTCTTCATACATTAATTGTAAAGTTCATATTCAAGAAATAAATTGTCATAAATATTGCTTGAATAAATTTAAAATAATAAGTTTTATGCCGCAGCAGCTATCGACGTAAAAGTTCCAGGCAATTGACAACATATTTCTATGGATGCACTTGGTGCAATAACTGGACACTAACCAATTAGTTCTATTTATGTTAGGCTGGATCTACATACAAAGAATAACCGCGAAAGAAACCTGGCCGAAGGTCTCCTTCGCCACAGATTAATTTCGGCTCCATACCTTTCTTTGTTCCAAACGTAAGGCGTTCCACAGACAGAGCTACTTAAGTTAAAGAAACTGACACGGTTAAGTTAAACATTGCCAGTTGCAGTAAAATACAAGCCCAGTTATTGCCGCAGTGATTCTTAATAAACTTTTTAAATCATGATCAAGAACAGCCGCTATGTTTATCGAAGAGGCTGCATTTGGTGTACTTCGATACGTTGAGCAAAATTAGAGCGAGGGACGGGGCGTAAGTGAAATCACTGGAATAATGTGGATTTATATAAAATTATAACCAGTTGCAGAGGCCTGTAAGCAAGTAGTACAAATTTGAGTATTGACTTGTGTAATTTGAAACTCTGATATATATATATGATGACAAACATGGAGTGCAAAGCTGAAAATTATTGTCAATCATCAAAACTTGCAAAGTAGAAATGTCTGTCGAGGTTTTTGTAAGTTATATTATTATGTGAACAGCAAGTTGCAAGTTTCAACAGTTTGTTATTTTTAATTGATATCCCTCACTGGGATTAAATATACAAATATAATTTGAGAGTTGAACCGCAACCTGAGAGTTGAACAAGACATAGGTACGCGTCAGATAGACTCATCACTCGGACGGCTGGCTCAGTTGATGAGAGCGCTCGGACGAACCCGAGAAGCGCGGGTTCAAGTCCTACAGCATCCATAAATTTTGGTACAAATTAAATTTGTGTATAGTTGCGGGTTGCCTATTACCGCAGTACATAGAATTCTAAAGACCAATTAAAAGGGATGTCTGTTGTGGCAACTGCAATCGCTTGGTCTGTTGACGGCCTAAGTTAACCTAAGACCGCCGCATGCTTTTGTTTTTGTCTATCATTCATTTGCTAGTGTGTTCTCAGCTCTAGTTCTATTATCAATGTCCTATATTTCACAAAGTGGGCCAATATAATAACAATGTCACAAAGACGACACGTCACCTGTTTCGAGGGTATTTACCCTCATCGTTCCAAACCACACACTCAATTAACTGACGGTCCGTGATTAAATTAGCCGCCATATTTAGGTCGAGTACACGATTATCAGTCATTACGCAACACATCGTTAGACAGTTCCAGAACGTAAATGAGATCATGTCTCTAATTGACTTAATAAATATGTCCCTACACAAAATAAACCTGTTATAAGTTTACTTTTTGAAGTTATACTTCTTTAGGCGCGTTATGAAAGCATGATGAGAGTGAAATTTTAAGATGCGCGCGCATCACTGTAACACAATAGTAACAGGGTGAAGTTGGTTCCTAAGATTTTCTGACGTTTGACTCATTCGTTATTAAATTTAAACTTCTTTAGGCGCTTTATGAAAAAATGATGAGAGTGAAGATTTAAGATGCGCGCGCATCGCTGTAACATAATAGTAACAGGGTGAAGTTGGTTCCTAAAACTTTCTGACGCTTGCGTCATTCGTTATTGAAGTTATACTTCTTTAAGCGCTTTATGAAATAATGATAAGAGTGAAATTTTAAGATGCGCGCGCATCACTGTAGCACAAAAGTAACAGGGTGAAGTTGGTTCCTAAGATTTTCTGACGTTTGAGTCATTCGTTATTGAAGTTATACTTCTTTAAGCGCTTAATGAAATAATGATTAGAGTGAAATTTTAAGATGCGCGCGCATCACTGTAGCACAAAAGTAACAGGGTGAAGTTGGTTCCTAAGATTTTCTGACGTTTGAGTCATTCGTTATTGAAGTTATACTTCTTTAAGCGCTTAATGAAATAATGATTAGAGTGAAATTTTAAGATGCGCGCGCATCACTGTAACACAAAAGTAACAGGTTGAAGTTAGTTCCTAAAATTTTCTGATGCTTGCGTCATTCGTTATTTTAAATAGAAATATGGAACTGGCGTTCCAGAACTGCTGATGGGGGCATGGGCTGGGCATGTAAGTTGGACGCACACAGCTCGATGGGCACAGGTCGTCACGCATAGGGTACAGGCAAAGACGTCGAGACAGACCTTGTTGGAACTGGCACAGGACCGAGATAAATGAAGTAAAGAAGGGGACGCCTTTGCCCAGCAGTGTGATCCGATAGGGTACTAAAGGAAATAAGTTTAGCGTGTGTATCTGTTTGTGGCATACGATGCCAAATAGATGGACAGCTCGGCTATTATAGACTGTTATATTAGTTGAGAGTCTTTAATATTTTTTTTATGAAAACAAGGGACGCGATGAGCAGGGCGTTCAGCTGATGGTAATACGCCCTGCCGATTAGAATGTAGTGCTGCTCAGGATTATTGAGAAACCCAAAAATTCTGAGCGGCACTACAACTGCGCTTGTCACCTTGTGACATAAAATAAAATGTCAAGTCTCATTTGCCCAGTAACTACACTAGCTACAGTGCCCTTCGGACCGAAACACAGTAATGCTTACACATTACTGCTTCATTATTTTAAATATATAAAATATATTTAATTCTTAGATAATTTATTAACAGGTCATGTTTAATAATTTAGTGTGAAAGACTACTACGTCTTACACTCAGTTTTTTGATGAAAATAGAGGCTAACAGTTCACCACAAATTTTTCAACGTAGCCTAACCAACGTAACCTAGATGTATAAACTATCTAATTATAACAAAATTTAAGTATAATGTGTAAATCCGGTGAAAGTCTCAGAGTGACGAGCGCATTGCGATCTGACAGGGGTCGTATGGCTTTAAGTTTAGCCTTTAGTGGCCTCTGTTAGAGTCCATCCCATCATTGCGCGTTTCTTCCTAAATTAATTAAATTTATAATATTTCTGTTAATATACAAGCTGCAAGACCAGTCCATTGGCGGATATAAGCATTGAAAGCTTTCACACACCGGAAACTCGAATCATACGATCAATTAAACATTTAACATTGCAATTATTTTGAGCACGTGAGATCAAGATTGGATCTTAGTATTGTAACAGTACAGTAACCAAAACAAATAACTTGCCTGAAGGCAACATGCTCAGATAGAGTAGCATGTTGGGTCTATATATTTATTGGACCGTTAGATGTAATTATGCAATTACAGAGTTCGTTTAACTTACTAATAACAATTTAATCGATTTTACAGTCTTTAAAATTGTTACTATGTTGTAACATGTTTCGTACATGAATTCATGTAGGTATAATTCGAACAAAACAAATCAATTTTATATCACTTTATTTAACCACGGGCTAGTAAAAAAGAAGGATTCCGCGCCGTCATATAGCAAGTGAAGCACCTTTTTGCTAGTGTGTGGGCGGTTACGGGGTATACCAATTACATAATATCTATAATAATTCTCCTTTAAATAATCATATATCCACAAATACTTTTATATTATCGCTTTTACACTTTTTCACAACGCACGACGGCATTTTTAAAATATTTTATTGCGACTCAAACTGATCTCTCACACGATGTCAGATCTCATAATCGCGGCCGATCTACTTGTATTAGAGTAAGTGTATGCGTGAGGCTATGTATTTACACGTTTACCGGCTTGTTTTGGTGCCTCACTGTTATGTAAGGTGACGCGGAGTCCTTATATTTTTACTCGTCTGTGTATTTAACTAGATTCTAAGTCAAGGAAATGACATTTTGAATGTCAGATATTTTTAATTCTTACCAGTTACCATAGTTGACATATAGATAGTGGTTTATTGTTAAGACATAAATAACGGGATCACTCGGAAATACGTTATATTTAAGTATTTAATTTTTACTTTAAACATTTGACAATACCAAGTCTGTCTGGGCAGCTAGATATATAATATAACTATGATGTTATATATTATATATTACCGCAGTCGCTCGCCGTACCGCTTCGCTGAGGCGTATATTTGAGCGAAGCGAGGTAAACTAAGTCTGTGCACAAAATCAATACAAAAATAATCAAACAAGATTAGATCAATCGGCTGAATCTAATATATAAAATTCTCATGTCGCGGTGTTTGTAGTTAAACTCCTTCGAAACGGCTTGACCGATTCTCATGAAATTTTGAGTGCATATTGGGTAGGTCTGAGAATCGGACAACATCTATTTTTCATCCCCCTAAATGTTAAGGGTGGTCCACGCCAATTTTTTTGACATTTTTTTTAATTTGTTTGATTATGAATAGGCATTAAAAATACATATACCACTTCAAATTTTCACCCATCTACGATCAACAGTTACTTGTGTATCGCGATTTTAATATCCGCAATACAACGTTTGCTGGGTCAGCTAGTTTTTAAATAAATATAAATAGCGCGTGCTAATTTAGAATAATTTTAATCATAATAATTGAATCAAGTCTATATTCAAAATTCTGTCTCGTCAATAACCTAGAAAATTTTGAATGCTTTCTATGAGTTCAAAAATTTTTAAAATTGGTCCAGAAATGACCGAAAAACAATTTAAGACAGAAATCAAATGGGAGTTCCGCTCAGGTTCGCTCAATAAATATATATCTAATATAACAGATAATACGCAAGTCTATCTTTTCAAAATTTATCACTTTAATAGCCTACATTTGGATGTGGCTGAAGGTAACATCGACTTTACCATGGAGGTGTCCTAAAGGAGTTTTTTATACATATTCACAATGAAACTTTAGAGAAATCGAATGAGAACGGTCTGGAAGTAATTGAATTAATAACCTTCTTTAATGTGATTCCGAGTAAATAATTTAATATCGCACTTAACTTTTAATACCTATTGTTTCAAGTTTAACAATTTTGTGAGTCTGCTTAAATGTATACCTAAAGTGAATCTCTAAATATATTTAATGAAATCTTTTCAACTTTTGAATTTATTATTTGTTTTCGTTAAGAGTGTGACTAGGCTTCTTTGCACAGGCCTAAGACTTCTTTAAGAATATACACTTTGAATAAATCGACAGCCAACGAATTTAACAAACCTAAAATTGCCAGTAGAATAATATTTCCAGAAAACTATCGATTTGTCGTACTAAATGGTAGTGATATAAATAAAATAACCGCGAAATACTTTAAGTTTATCACTATTGAGGAACGGTTGAAATAGCTGTTCGCTATTGGTTCAGAATTCATACTATATTGCGTGTGATCAATGAAGGTTCTCATTTCATATTCAACAGATACTGTCGATGACCCTCAAGTGAATAGATGTCGTCTTGAGGCCATACAACTTGAAAGTTGGACTATTGGAGCGATTATTGTAATGAGGTCTATCAGTCTACCAATATTTAACATAACTTTCATTATAAATTATGAGTTTAGTAAATACGTAAACGTTCTGCACGTCATTGCATAGAAATAACAAGAAATGGTCAAAGCAATGATATTATATGCCTTACTTATTATAAGGCACTTGATCCACCGCCGACCAGAAAGCGATTAACTATCAACTATTTTCACGCTCAAGAAATAACAGATATAAATCCAGTGCAAAAAATGAAGCGATTGTTCACACTCCTGGCGAGGTTTATCGCAGCGACAAGAGCTCTCAAAGATAATACTGAGCGATGCTCGCTTGGCGGTTAACTACTACAGTGCGAGTAATCGCCCGTCAATCTCTTACACTCGCAATGTACCCCAACGATAAAACTATCGAAACTACACTCGCTTCTAACTGTAATCGATTCTCATTTATCACCGGTGATGGGAATAATTAAATAAAACAGTAAATAAAAATACAAGTTCATAAATCAGAACAATGATTTACACCGAATATTCTAACTATGGTCTAGCACACTGATAAAAGAATCAACAAAGATATATCTTAAATGCTACGCATACAGTTATTAAATCAAAATTTTTCATTAAAGGCTCTTCTGTGAATCTCATTACTAATCTGCGTTCTAATTATAATCTAGTGAATAGACTGACGCCAAAAAAGGATTCTATAGTGTTCGCGATTAATTCTTATTATTCTTATATTTGGTTCGTGTAGTGCAAATGTCGTGTGTAAGAAGTAGAATTGGAGTGTATGAATGTATTTGACAGTTAGTTGAAGGATCAATTATAACTGACACAGTGAATGACGAAGTAATTA
Source organism: Leptidea sinapis (assembly GCF_905404315.1). Classification (NCBI taxonomy): domain Eukaryota; kingdom Metazoa; phylum Arthropoda; class Insecta; order Lepidoptera; family Pieridae; genus Leptidea; species Leptidea sinapis. Next base: position 12,325,058 of record NC_066272.1, read on the forward strand.
TTTGAGCAATATGATTGGTCCAGTGTATGGATCGATATAATAAATATAATAAAATGCCTTACGCTAAAAGTAAGGTAGGGTCGACGATAACAAGTCTGGCGTCTTATGGCAATCAATTTTGAAAAAAATCTTACAATCTTCTAGAATCGTAGTTAACTAATATTTAACATTTTGTCTTTAGGAATCTACTATTACAACTCAACAGTCATCTCCTCAACGGATCGCGCAAACTGGCAATGGTGCAATTACAAGACACCTATCCACAGACAGTGTCTCCAGTATAAACAGCCTTAGTAGTGGGTCATCAGCTCCACACGACAAGAAACACAAGAAAAAAGGATGGGTGAGTGAAAACACGCTTTTAAGTAGCTTGTTTGGTGTTCATGAATATTGTTTGAGTAATAATTAAAGCGAAAGTAAAAGATGGCATACAATAGCAGTAAAGTCGGCATGTAGTGCAAGTTGATTCTACCGATGATCAAGTCATCTCCGATCGGCTTGATTCTTTGGCATTGCGTAGAGATGTGGGTTCTCTCTGCATCCTGTACCGCATCCATCACAAGGAGTGCTCACAGGAGCTGTTCGGGTTGATTCCAGCAGCCGAATTCCACCACCGGACATTACGTGCAAAGTACCACCCGCATCACGTTGGCATTCCACAATCGCGCATTTTGCTAGAAATTTCTTGCCTCGTACAGTTTTCCCGGACAGACTTAGGGAGCTTCAAGAAAAAAGCATACCTTAAAGGCCAGCAACGCATTAATTTTTGGCACCTGTTGTTACGGATGTCCATGGGCAGTTGCCTCACCTCTCTCCACCCCGTGAGCCCCTTGCCAGTTAGTCCCCTCTTATTTAAAAAATAAATCGAAAAGTATAACATGAATAAATTACAGCAAATATGAAATATACTTTTATAATATTACAGTTACGGTCCTCATTCACAAAAGCGTTCTCACGGAACGCGAAGATATCAAAAACTGCAAAACATTCATCACTGGGACAGCTATCCTCACAAGACAGCTCATCGGGTTCCCACCACTATGACGACCCACATACAATCAGAGAAGGCAGTAATGAAAACAGTCTAGAACATTCTCACGAAGCTATTGACAACTCCAAAGACAAGACAACGGGCCCTGCGGCTAAATCCGAAGAGCAAACCAAAGGTAACCGATTACGATGACCTTAGATTTAATAGTTATGCCATATTTGAATCCGGTGAAAGTGTTAACATAACATACCTTCACTCCATCTTAATTTGGACAATAATGGAGGAATATTCAACAAAGAAACTACTTTCGAATACTTATTACCTAATTTGTAATTCAATGCTTATTTTATGAATGTTTACAGAAAAACCAGATCAATCCGGATTAGTAGACGAATTAAAAAGACAACTACGAGAAAAGGACTTAGTTCTAACAGATATCAGACTGGAAGCACTCAGTTCTGCACATCAGCTTGAAAGTCTTAAAGATACTGTGATAAAGATGAGGGTGAGTTAATTATCTTATTAAATAAGACGGATGTTTTACCAGTGGGTGGCTCGTTTGTATAGTATGCCGGCTATATTATGGGTACCACAACGGCGCCTATTTATGCAGTGAAGCAGTAATGTGTAAACATTATTGTATTTCGGTCTGAAGGGCGCCGTAGCTAGTAAAATTACTGTGTAAATGAAACTTAACATCTTATGTCTCAAAGTGACAAGCGCAATTGTAGTGTCGCTCAGAATTTTTGGGTTTTTCAAGAATCCTGAGCGGCACTGCATTGTAATAATAGTAATAAAATGGCAGGGCGTATTAATTACCATCAGCTGAACATCCTGCTCGTCTCGTCCTTTATGAAAATAATAAAATGTTATGGATTGTAAAACGATAATGATGATGATTTTTTAATGATATTTTAGAACGAGATGTTGAACTTAAAGCAAAATAACGAGAGGCTGCAAAGACTAGTTACTTCAAGGTCGTTGGCGGGAAGTCAAAGTTCATTGGGTACTGGTGGCTCTGCAGTTGAAGATCCAAGAAGGTTTAGTCTTGCTGATCAAGCAACAATGCACCAGGTAAGTTATCGATAATATTATCTTTTGTACAAACAATTGGAAAATTTATCTATTATTATTTTATTTCATAATATTGCAACTGAATTGGATAATGTATATAACTTTATTATTTTAGGCGACCTTAGATATGCACTCACAACCTTTAGAATTAGACTTCAACTGTCTGACATCGACACCACCTAGGGATAAAAAGGGATCACCGAAATCGACGATAATGGAACCTTTATATGGCAATAAAACCACGTGTGAATTAAACGAAAACAACGAAGCGATACTTGGAATGAACGGTGCTAATGATATATTTACTAATGGAATGAATTCCGGCGAACGATTGAGCGGTGACTACGATATCAATAGTGTACTTCCTCCACCCAAGAGTCGAGAATTAGCAATTGGAGAAAGCTATTCCGATATTGGTAAGACGATTTTCTAAACAAATAAACCTTTCAAAAGTTGCAATGTAATTATTAATGGCAGAGAATTAAAAAAGGTTACTGATGAAAGAATGTTGTGTTATAAAATATAGTTAACTTATTTTCAGGAGTTGCTGATAGTCAAGGTGATACGACGGATGGAAAGAAAATAGCGATAGCTGTATATTTAGGACAACCCGAGACATTCCAAAGATATTTCGAAGAAGTACAAGACACAATTACTGAATCGGAGCGTATATTTTATGCAAAACAATCTGCAAGTGCTTACAATAATCATTTCGAAAAACAACCAAGCTTCGATTCACCTCGAATTTCACAAAACCACAGCCCTGAAATAGAAACACAAGAATACCCCCACATTAACAAATCGAACACGAACAGCCTTAAAAGTAATAAATCTACACATAGTAGTTCGTATAAACATGTATATAATTGTGATTCGACAATAAATTGCAACGAGTTTACTATAGCATACACATATATATCGGGTAAGACAACGTGGCAGAATTTAGATTATATTGTAAGGAAAACATTCAAAGATTATCTGTCGCGAATTGATCCCGGAACGAATCTAGGCCTGAATACAGATTCAATAACTTCGTACCATTTGGGAGAAGCAACTCGAGGTCCTGAAATTGGATTTCCAGAACTACTTCCTTGTGGCTACATTATTGGAACTGTTAATACTTTGTATATATGTTTGCAAGGAGTTGGAAGTTTAGCGTTTGACAGCCTAATACCAAAAAATATTGTTTATAGGTAAGTAACTTTAATCTTAATCTATATCATTATCTTATATATAAAATTCTCGTGTCACAATGTTCGTTCCCGTACTCCTCCAAAACGGCTTGACCGATTCTCATGAAATTTTGTGAGCATATTGAGTAGGTCTGAGAATCGGCCAAAATCTATTTTTCATACCCCTAAATGTTAAGGGTGGTCCACACGAATTTTTTTTAATTTAATTTGAATTTTTTTTTAATTTGTTTGATTATAAGTCAGCATTAAAAAATTCAACTTCAAATTTTCACCCATCTACGATCAACAGTTACTTTTGTATCGCGATTTTAATATCGGCAATACAACGTTTGCTGGGTCAGCTAGTATATATATAAAAATAGAGGTGTGTCCCTATGCAGCTAAAACTGCACATCACATACGCATAGTGCTTGTATATCGCATTAGGTATAAGGGTCCCATCGTGCACTATTGTAGTTGAAGGTGTGTCTATAAGGGTGTAGAAGGGTGTGCAAGAACATGTGATTTCTAAAAATGTGTGATTATCATTAATCTAAAATGATTTGGAATGTTCTAAAAATTCTGGAATGATCTAGAGATTTCTAGAATTATTTGGAAACTTTTCCAATGTAGGCCTCTATTCTAATCAAATGAAAATGTTTTAGAAAATTTTAGAATTATCTAGAAATTATTTTATACGAAAAAATTGTGATGTAAGTTGTGATAGATTATTAGCATTGACAAACTATACAATCAAAAATGACCCAGTGAAGCGGGTATTCATAGCTAGTTTGTAAATAAAGATTCTTGAAGTTGAAGTGAAATATTGTCAGAATAATAATATTATGTTTGATTCCAAGACAAAGATGTGATTGAAATGTAATCGACCAATGCTAATTTATTTGCAGATATGTTTCACTTTTATCGGAACACCGAAGAGTGATTCTCTGCGGACCCAGCGGAACGGGAAAATCGTATTTAGCTGCGAAATTGGCTGAATTTTACGTGCAACGCACGCAGAGGAGAGGAAATCCTGCCGAAGCTGTAGCTAATTTCAAGTAGGTTATATATTATATAATTATATATCTTTTAAGAATTTCAACACATGTAATAATAAAAAGTAGGTTAGTTCTGCTTATTAACACGATTTCTTTCATTGTAATTACAGCTGAATTAAACAGTTCTTGTTTAAAATATGTCTATATAAATACATTTACTGATTATTTCACTATATGGGTCATTTTGGGTTCGAATCCCGGTAGGTGCAAACATTTATTATATGATGAATATGGATGTTTCTTTCCGAGTCATGCATGTTTATATGTATTTTTAAGTAAATATATTTTATTAAATATATCGTTGTCTTGCACCTATAGCACAGGCAATGCCTAGTTTGGGGCAAGATAATTTGTGTGAAACTTAGAGTTAAGTTAAGTTAATATATTATTATTATTATTTTAGTAAATAATTTAATATTTAAATACTACTTACTAGTTTTTTATTACATTTAAATTGTGTAATCTAATCCTTTATGTTATTAATAAGTGCGTAAAAAATATTTCTAATCTCTAAAGATACCCAAAATAGAACGCGTACATAATGTCTCTGTTTGTGATCTAGAGACGACAGTAATACTGGCTGAGATATTAAAAAAAAACAGTCATAGTTAATTAACTAAGAGGAAGATGATTAAATGAATAATGAAATGAAGGAGTTCGGAACTATCTGCATCCTACAACAAAACTGTGGAATGAGATTCCTTGTGGGGTGTTTCCGGGACGATACGACATTAGTACTATCAAAAATAGCGCGTATACCTTTCTTAAAGGCTGGCAACGCTCCTGGATTCCTCTGGAGTTGCAGAAGGGCCGAGGTGATCACTTATCATATGTATGCTCGTTTTATCTCCTCTTTCATAAAAAAAATGTTAATCTGGCTAATTTGTTCAGCGTGGATCGTAAGTCTTGCAACGAGCTGCGCGCATACCTCGCAAACATCGCGGAACAATGCGGGGCGGCTGGTGAAGATGCGGCTTTACCTTCTGTTGTAGTATTGGACAATCTCCAGCACGCTTCAGCTCTAGGTGACGCCTTCGCCGGACTACTGCCCCCTGATAATAGAAACATGCCCGTCATTATTGGTGAGTAATAAAACACAAAACGCATAATGATTGAGGACATTATTAATGTTATTGATACATGGCCTACTTTTAGTCATCATTTGTTTGTTTGTAATGAATAATTTATATCGAAGCACCTATATTCATAAAAGTTGCCAAACGCACAGATGCCAAACTATCGTAATATTAATTACAATATACGATATATGTTTTGATGAATGTAAAAGAATTGTTGAAAAACGTTTGTGGGATAAAAGGTCATTAAATGATTATAAAGCCTATGGAAACTCTTCGTGAATGGAGGAATTGTTAACTTATTGAATATTATAATAGTTAATTTATGAAGTACCTCCATATTACTAAATATATATCACGGGGTGCAATTTTTATGTTTAAAATAACCTGCTTACTTTCTTCTCCGGTCTAAGGCATTTCTTTTCGAATGGGGCCTTTTAATGAGCCCCCGATATTTAGTCGCAAGTCACACGTTGACTTCAATTCGTGAGGATGGTGAACACCAAAATATCAGAAATAAATAGAAAGCCCACAAGGAGGATATATATAAGTAAGATGTATTTAAGGTGCAGTCTCTAATATTTTTTTTTTAATATCTTCATTTTAGGCACAATGTCCCAAGCGACGTGCAACACCACTAATCTTCAGCTGCATCACAACTTTAGGTGGCTTCTTACTGCTAATCATATGGAACCCGTAAAAGGATTTCTTGCCAGGTAAGTTAATCTATTCTTTCAATAATTTTTGAAGTTATACTTCTTTAGACGAAATTTTAAGCGCGCGCATCACATAAATAACAGAGTAAATTGGTTCGTAAAATTTTCTGACGTTTGCGACATTCGTTATTTTTTTTTTGTTTCTTTGTCCATTATTAGGATAGGCAAAGGGTTCAAGACCGTACAGCCGTATTCGTTATTTAATAATTAATTGTCAAAGCTACCGTTGCAAGATTTTTACAATATTGTACTTTCTACAATCGTAGAATAGCGCGAGGAATAAATAATTTTAAGGATTTTGCTTTGTGAGGCCAAAGAAGTATAACTTCTTGCGTGTATACATAAGTACATACACACTTTTTGTTTAATTAAGAAGCTGTAATCTTATAACTTACTTACTTCGAGAACTTCGGAGAAAACATACGTCATGTTGAACTTTTTTCTTATGACCTAAGTATTCTGTAAATATTTTTCTTCTCAAGAAAATATTGGACAAGATTAGCGATATATATCTTCTCTTTTCTTCTTCTCATACAATTTAATTATATTTATGTTTATATTTTTTGAAGGTACCTACGACGAAAATTATTTTCACTGGAATTGCGGTTGGGTCGCCGTGAACCAGCATTGGCAGCGGTGCTTGAGTGGCTACCTGGAGTATGGTCCACTCTTAACGCTTTTCTGGAAGCCCACTCCTCGAGTGACGTCACCGTCGGACCAAGGCTCTTCCTTGCCTGCCCTATGGATCTAGAAGCTAGCCAGGTAAGAAATAAAATGTTACGTCTTTGAAGTTTGGTAGTAAATAAAGGTGAGGTTGAGGAGGTAAAGATTGTCAAGATCAACTAAAGAATAGCCTAAAACGAGTTACGTTGATTTTTTTTTTCATTTTTATAATATCACTAAAATTTCTTCGGGCTATTATGCGATAATAAGGTTAAGTATCTTCTAGGTTTTTTCTATTGTACGAAAGAACCCCACCATTGTAGCTATTGCATATGCAACATTGTTCTTGGATGGCTACTATAATAGTAGTATGGCTGAAGTCACGTATCAAACTGTGATAAATTTGCTAGTTTTGCTCCATTTCTGGGGTTTCCTTATTTGTGTCGTTGTCCATCTCTATTAACACTTCGTCCGAAAGACATCCACTACTGGACAAAGATCTCTGATTGGTCCTGCTCTATGCCTGTGGTGTCGCACTAGAATACCACCATCCCATCTCCTCCCGTGGGTGTCGTTAGAGGCAACTAACGGAGGGATACAAAGAACGAATGATCATCGCCAATCCGCCTGTCAACCGTGGCCAATACGGAATAAAAAAAACAGGATTAACACCTTCATTTTTTCTCTATGATTCCACCTTCGTATGGATGTGTGGCGTTCGCCCACAGTGCAGTTTTCAAGGACCTATCATCCACGTACAACAAAGCTGTAGAATGAGCTTCCTTGTGCGGTGTTTCCGAGACAATACGACATGGGTACCTTCAAAAGCGCGTACACCTTCCTTAAAGGCTGTCAACATCCAGTGATTCCTCTAGTGTTGCTAGAGAATGTAGGCGGCGGTGATCACTTAACACCAGGTGACCCGTACGCTCGTTTGACCTTCTCTTCCATAAAAAAATAACACTGTAAGGCGAAAATGGTGTATATTGTGACGTTAATAATTTATTCGTTATATAATATACCAACAGGCGTGGTTCGCGGATGTGTGGAACTACAGCATAGTGCCGTACGCGGCGGAGGCTGTTCGGGAAGGCGTGGCGCTGTATGGACGCCGTCGCCACGCGGCACTAGATCCCCTCCAACACGTCAAATCCTCTTACCCGTGGCGAGAGCCCAATCATTCACATGTAAGTTATACCGTTTTACCAGTAGAAGGCTAATTTGCACAGGATACCGGCTGTTTATGGGTACCACAACGGCACCTGTTTCTGCCGTGAAGCAGTAATGTGTAAGCATTATTGTGCTTCGGTCTGAACGGCGCCGAACCTAGTGAAATTACTGGGCAAATGAGACCTAACATCTTATGTTTCAAGGTGACGAGAGCAATTGTAGTGCCCCTCAGAATTTTTGAGTTTTTGAAGAATCCTAAGCGGCACTGCAATATAATAGTCAGGGCGTATCAATTACCATCAACTGAACGTCCTGCTCGTCTCGTCCCATATTAACTAAAAAAAACGTGTTATATATAAAATTGCGCTTACACATTTCTGTCGTTTCTTACAATACGTTTTATTTGCGAAAAATCTTCTCTGAATCAGACTAAAAGGTATCAAATTTTGTTCCACGATTAGTTGAATAAAAGATATAGTAGAGATATTAGCTAAATTGTGCTATTCAGATATATGTACAATGTAGTTTAATTATCTATAAGTATATTATATTTATAATAGATTTCCACCTATATCTACATCACGATATCACCGGAACTTGAAATTTGGTAGGAATATTCCATACCTGTTTTCCTAAAGACAATCCAAACTAATTTTAAAAAACATACAGTGTAGCAAAACCAACATTAATTTTATAATCTAAGCGTAATACAATTGAATTTTATTTATTTATTCAAGGTCTTCCAACATAGAATACCTACACATGTCAATTCTAAAATTATAACACGAACTCATACCACGTGATTCGTGAATAAAAACAGTATTTAACACATATAAAATTCCAATAGAAGATTGATTCGTTCCTGTGTGTTTATTGTGTATGCATGTGTGTGTTAATTTTTAATTGTAGTCATTTAAAACTTTGATGTAATAGGTAAAACATGAAAGTAATTTTTTTTACAGACACTTAGGCCAATAACCGTCGAAGATATGAATATCGAAGAAGGAAGTCAAGATCCTGGCGCCAATAACAATCAAGACCCACTGGTAAGGAAACTCAATACCGACTTATGTAGAGAGTTCTAGAAATAGATACAGATATACCTACATTATGTAATATATTTTTTACTTGGATGATGGAAATATTGTGCTTATCTTTTCGGTTATTACCTAATTCTTAATAGTAGGTAGGTATGGTAAATTTAATCATAATTTTTTTTAATATGTATAGGAAGAATTGAAATTTATTTCCAATAATGTTATTTTTACTTATAAATAATGCAAAACACATATTCGGCTTCACACATAAACTTGGTATAAATTTATAACTAAGAATAAACCAAGAATATGCAAAATGTTCACTATATCGCTGAGAACACTGCCAGTACAATGATAGTTCTGAATTTTTCCGAATGTGAAGCAACCTTGCAAATAAACGCGGGAACCGTCCGAGTAAACCAATCGTAAACAAAATGTCTGTAAACATATTGCATATATGTACATGGTTTATTTTCAAGTATATCTTTATACCAAGTTTATTTGTAAAGCCGATTGTATTTAGTTTACCTACATGTTTGAAACTGTCGTTGATAAAAGACAAGCATACCAAGTAATCTAATCTCATTTCATTTTACAGTTAAACATGTTAATGAGACTACAAGAAGCTGCAAACTACAGTGGAAACCAAAGTCAAGACTCGGACAACGCGAGCATGGATTCGAATCTCACCCACGATAGCTCAATGGGCAATGAACTATAACACATATGTGTTAGATAGAGATGACGCTACGATATATACAATATATACCAACATTAGCCTTGAAATTCAATAAATTTGAATGATAACAACATTTATTTTCAGCATACCTAAACTCTCGAATTTAACTTCTTATATGATTTTTTGGCCGATTTTGTACCAAGCATAAAATTTGGCATCAAGCACATACTCACGGAAAGTATCCTACTTAATAAACTAAAGGGAACTGATACCTCACGCACCGAAAGATAAACAAATTATTGATTAATTTAATATACTGTAGATTAGACCTTTGTATAAACACAATATGACTTGTGAGACACTTACCTGCGTTCTTAAGGGGGTATTCTTCTTTCCATAACATTCTTGTTCCAATTATGTAATAAAATTTGGTACTTACTTAATTTTTTAACACATCGCACTGCTAGTTAAGCGCAATCTCCGACAGGTCCGTGTGTTCGCCTCCCCGCTTACTACTTCCGCGCCCCGCGTCTATTCTTGTCTATGCGTTGCGTAAATAACAACAGTTATCGCGCGAGTTGAATACAGTCCCAGTCCCTACTTCCACACTGTCCGCACGCCTACAGTGTAGTGCTGTGCCGTAGTCGTCGCTCACTTGTTTTTTTTATAATAGACTGATCCGAGTCCATCAGGTGCCTTTCCAAAAAATAGAGTTTATATTCACCCAAGCACGAAAAATGGCGAAAATGTTTTAGACATATATGTTGAAGGCAGGATAAATTGAGATGTAAGTCTAATGTTAAAATGATATTTTTTTTTTTAATTTTGTGTAAGTATAATGGTAAACTTGAAGCATTGTATAAATTTATCGACACACTCATTCAACTTGTGCGTTATCTGTAACTACGGTTAATTTAACTGAGAAATCAATTAATATTTTAATGCTATTTTTCTTCTTCATATATGATCGCCAAGTATCACGGGCCCTATCGTTAGTAACTCACCAGTCATGCCGTATATCTTAGTTTTCACTAACGTAAAACAGTTCCTTATTAACAGGAACAAACTACATTAGGTCTAACGACAAAGTTTTATTATGAGTATTTAAGTATTAAATCAAAAATATCTTTTTTATAACTCGGCAACATTAAAATGTGACATTAATTATTCCGTTGATGATTTTGTTTCGGTATTTTGTTAGTGACTAGTGTTGTGATTGGTTTGGTGACAATATTATAAGGTAAAAACGACGAGTTAATTTTTTAAAATAGGTCTATGCTATTTAAATACACTGCTTCTTATTTTCGTCATTATCAAAATAGTAAGCAGATTTACCTATCCATATAATAGGGATAAGTTCTTGAGTTTCTCAATGTGCATTTAATTACAAAAGTTAACTATTATAAGTATGTATTAAGCCAAATATTTGCCATATATGTACATTTTTATATTTATTTATCTATCGTTAGCTTTGTTTAGTATTATTTTAAGTATATTTCTGATATTACAGAATAATTATCGCTTTAAGTTTAAAGGAAAGGAATTGCTCTGCATATTTGTGAGTCCTGGCAAATATTTAATGCGTGAGTAGCAGCCTTTCTCCTTCTACGATTCGTTGCAATTTGACAATATTTTTTTAACATACTTGTTAAAAAGTTATTACTAAACAACTGTCATGTTTTGATTTGTGAAAATTACTCTACTGCAGTGCCTAAGGCTATAGTACGTTTATAGAGCAGACGGAAAAATGGACAATGACACACAATATTAAGTTGCGAAAAAAAACTGTACACATTGCTTACTATAAGTTTATTTGTATGGTCAAAAATGAATAATAAGATACTTATTCGGAATTTAAAAAATTAAGAATTATTATTACCTATTATGTATTGTTCTAGTGCCAATACGTTTAAGTCTAACTATATTGATAAAAAAACTGTTATACGGTGCTTCTAGAGGATCTTCAGCACATGCAATCTCTTTTTACTTGGTATTGGGGCACTTGTTTACACCGCTTCTTAGTACCTATATTGCATGGAGATCTAAAGAAAGCGATATGTCAGCGTAGCGAAACTCGCTAGTAAACGTGCAGTCATTGATAGATTGACAGATGACAGCTATAATCTTGTAAAAGACGGAGATATCCGAGCTTCACTACGTTTTAAGCAACTGTTCGCTTTCAAACTTAGACGGATTATATATCGCCGCCATATTATTGTAATTAGTATTTCAAACTTATGTCAAATCACTGCACGTTTCATTCTAAACGAAATTTTAATTTTTACGCAGGCACTTATTACGTAGTATTTCCATCCTCTTTGCAATATGTATCCTTTTCAATACGAAAAAGGTTTGTAATTGTCTGTTTTTCCAGTCTAGTCTAGAAATGTACGTAGATATATATTATATCTTTACATATTTTCAATTTTTAACGAAGTATACAGACAGCGTATGAAACAATGCTATTTATAAGCATTGAAGCTTTTACTATTGTTATATTTTTCAATGTTAGGATATTGACACATTTGTATAACTACCTAAAATGTAATATATAATTATTATTATGAAAATGTAATTTTTATACCATTTTCATATAAAACTCATGTACCTACCTACCTACTTTAAAGTTATTTGTAAATAGTATATTAAGTTCTTAATATTATTTTTCTCTATATGACTCACTAACTGCTATTATGTCATATATCTATACCTAAGTTCTGTATAGAGATGTAACAATAATAAGTTTATGTGTTCGGTATGGATTGACTTGTGTGCATAAAAACGTGATATCTCCAATCTATGCTTTATTATTGTGAAAATAAACATTGAATATATTATTGTTGTTATTTATTACTTTTCATAATGATATGTTATTAGCTGATACAAATAATATAATAATATTAACACACTCTTACACAAATTATCTTGCCCCAAACTAGGAACAACCTGTACTTATGGGTGCAAGATAGGGTTGCCAATCCTACTATATAATATAGTATCCTACTATTTAAATATATAGGTAGCTACTATTATTTCTTTAAATATAATATAGCAGGTGAAACTTCTTTATTTTATCATATTTTCAATGATGAACAAAGTGGAAAGATGAGCGCAATCTTATCAACTTAAAATTGGATTGTAATGATAGTTATGAAGGGTTCCTTAAAAATAAAGAACCTATCAATAAAAGGCCAAAGCACTAAAAAATATCATAGAATTGATTACAATATCTTTTTCCTATATTCAGTATAAAAACAGTTGGCAGCCCTAGTGCAAGACAACGATTTATTCGATACAATATATTTTTCAAACATACATAATCATGTGATCAATCATATAGGTATTAATGAACACGGGGCTACTAACATTGTGATTTAATTACGTAGAGGTAACATACGTTTGGAGAAGTGGTACATTGACACATACCTACAGATTTATGAGTTTTATTAGATCGGGGACAAATAGGGTGTAATAAGTAAATCAAGGAAATGTCTCTGTTTTTTTTTTTTAAGGAAAAGGAGGACAAACGAGCTTACGTGTCACCTGGTGTTAAGTGATCACCGCCGCCTACGTTCTCTTACAAGACAATATACTAATGAAGTTTTTAAGAGTAACACAAATAAAAGTAAAATAATCTTTATTTATAAAAAAAAAAAAAATCATGCGCTTTTATAAAAAGCCGAAAATATTAATTATGCGACAGCCTATATGGCTGCCACTGTATAAGCTTGCGTCGCTCCCCGATAATGCAATTTTTTTATCCCAAGATGCTAATAATTAAACATTCGATAGAGATTATATTATTAATAATACGATGGTTAGAATAAGTTAAGTCGTTATTCAAATTTTTGTCTGTCTTTGAGTGCACGGACAGTGTCATATACTGCTTTTGGCGGGAATCAATGTGATTGGATGCAACTGTAATTTAGATCGCACCATGGACGCCACGCCCATATCCCCGCAAACATTATGATGATTGACTCGGACTTCATAGTAATAAGTTCGTATTGCCGGTCTTATTTATTAATAATTATTATATTAAGTCTTAGGGGAGAGTAGGGTAATGGGAGTCAGTGGCTAATGGGAGTCACCCCCACATCCACGCAATAGTACTTGCGAGCGACGCGTACACGGCAACCTCACGGGGGTGCGGGGGCTCTGCCCTCCAAGTGCCGCCGGGAACAAGTAGCGCAAGTCGGCACACCATCGAGATACGCCGGTTTTTTGTTTTTGTGCTCCGCTTATCTAATTTTACGTTAATGCAAATTAGAAGGTAAGTGTCGAATATCTTGCAGTATACGAATAGTTCTTTTAAACGGCCTTAGCAAGACGTTCGAAATTATGATGTGCAGTTCAGATTACGTCAGTGTTTTAAAGATTTTTTTTATTTTATTATTTTTCTCATTAGTGTAATTGTGGGAAATGAGAGTCAGGCGACTCCCATTACCCCCAACTGTGCATTTTGAATAACGTCATTAATATTTCTTTCTAGATGCCGAAATTACGAGTGAGAAGTTAAATATGTTGCGTCTATTGAAAAAGGAGAATCGGGGCTTAGAGCTACTGGAATAGTTCCATTTAATTCGGATGTATACACAGAAGATGATTTCATCGCTGCAGAAATTCTACAATCTGAGAAAATTGCAATCCAAGACTGCAATGAATCTCTTGCAGCTGCTAGCAAGATTCCCAACACATCAAACGAAATTCCGAGCACTTCAAAACAAATTAGTACTAATTTGAATGCTTTAATTAAGTTGCCAGAGAAAACACATATTATAAATACAAGAAAGGGCTGAAAGAAGCAACACGGTACAATTTTAACGTCAACGCCAATAAAAGAAAACCTGATAGAAAAAGAAAACAAGAAGATGAAGAAAGCAGGTTTATTATTATTATTATTACAGTATTAAAAAAGGAAAGAGGTGGAAAGGTAAAGGTCAGGGAAAAAAATAAATACATAAGCAGGGCACTGAAAAGTTAAAGCGCCAGGTACTGCAGGAAAGTAACGAAACTTCTGTATCAGATGTTTGCACTGACGACTTATGCCAGGACGATGAAGATGACGACGCAGAAGATGCTGGAAACAGATGCCTGGTGTGCAACGATTTTGGATGAAACAATGAGATGTGGTTTAGATGCACCTCATGTGGGCTATGGGCTCACGCGGAATGCACTGGGTGGGGCTCAGCCGAAGGTTATGTCTGCGATATCTGCTAGACTTTGTTTGCCTCCGATTGCCCCCAGGGTGACTACCATTACCCCCATGTTGGTGTAATGGGAGTTAAATCTGTTTTTTTTTAAACTTTAAATATATTAATAATATCATAAGTTGATTGCCAAAGTGTCTGAAAATCATTTCTAATAATAGTTAATTAAGTAAATAATGTTTAAAGGCGGATGCAATAAATAGTTTGTTTATAATTGGAATTTTATTTGAGTTCTCGTTTAAGTTATTACCCTCTTTTCCCCTAGGCTTTAAAAATAAATTACACAATGCCTTAAAACGTATAATCATTTTTGGATATCCAAATGTTATGATGCTAGTCGGTTATTCCTTTAGACCTCTTACTTAGATGGAATTTAATGCCACCCTGAAGTACCTATACGGTCTCCCACTCGAAAAAGGGGTTGCGGGATCTGTAATCGCTGGGATTTGAGAATATTCCATAGCTTTCCACATCTGGGTGTTACTATTAACATTATTCCCGGTGGTATTTTAACAAATAATATCTGACGGTAACAAATTTGATACTTCCATCCCCTAGAAACCAACAAGAGGTCTTCTGAGCAAAAGTAAAATTTATGAGTCCTCTTCAGAATCCCTATCCTTCAGAAGATACCACAGGAAGCGGCTTCCGTTAGATGGCCCACGAGCTAGCCTGAGAATCCGTCTTGTAAATGAACAAAAAACCACGCACGTGAAATTCAATACGTCAAAGCGCCCGATGAAAATTTTCCACTAGTTAAACCATTCCCCATAATGATATAACTACTATAACATTAGGTACCTATTAGAAGAACAATTTCCGATATAATATCAATTTCATCTACCGCTAATAACGCTTTGGATAATTTTGATATTAAGATATCAAAATTAAGCCGATAGGCCTAAGGGCCTATAGGACTGTATTCCAAAACCAACCTCAGTAAGTAGGTAGGTATTTCATCGTCAGGAGGAATTGTATCACTGTCTTAATAACTGTGTTTAAAAGAAACAACAACACTAGACTTGATCATAGATAACCTAAGTACATATTTGTCTTCTAGAATATGATGGGCGGCTGTAATGTTTTGAGCCTAAGAACCTTAAAGTTTCACAATTAATATGCGCTGTATGTCACTAATTGAGCATTTCGTATTTAGTATAAATACCAAACATTAGCGTTGGCCGCCAAGGACTCCGCCCGGTTTCGAAGAAGATCGGCGAATTATGTTGTGGCAGATAACTAAAGCATTAGGGATTAGAAAGGAACTAATCGGCGAATTTCGCATAATGAAGTAGCCCACAGCGATTATTATGAATTTTCTAATGTAAAGAAAAAACTCCAAGGGCGAATATTTTCGAATGACGAAGAGCTGAAGGCGGCAGTTGACGAGCATTAACAAGGCAAAGACGGCGAATGTTTATTGACTGGGCTAAAAACACGTTAGGGAAAATGTAAGAAATGTATTGAAGTAGAGAGAACTACTAAAAAGAAAAAAAAACAGTGCCGTCTAGGGACGCCCGAAAGAAGTTCGGAAGAAAATTTAATCTAATCTTATAGCCCCTATATTGCTTTATGTGTCTGATTTTGATAGTATTTTGTAGTCTTAGGGCGACGGGTGCAGTGGGGTCATATACCATAATATACCTTATGTCGATTATGTATTTTATTACGACACTGTTACGGGTAGGGTATGACATTTTTTTTGATTTATTGGATCATCTTCTCATACTCATTTAATGCCATAAAGAATAAATAAAAATAATCTTACCCTATTAATTCCGGTAATAGAAAAGTTTAACTAATAAATTCCGTCACGGCAACAAAATATAATTTTCATGAGTAAGTACCAATTTTTACTTTACTTACCAACTGAGCTAACCGTTCGAGTGACGTATCGTCATAAAATCTTGTATGCTTTGTTAAACTCTCAGGTTGTGGCTTCATCTACAGGATCTACTTTACTTACTTACTGCTCAACCCCAATTATTAAGTATGTCAGTATTATTATTTGCATATTAGCAAATTGACTTAAGATGTAGCTCTTGCAAATCTAAAAAAATTGTTATGTTTTTAATGTGATAATCCTCATTTCTAGGATTAATACACAAATAAAATTTTAATCCATAATTAAATGACATTCTATACCGAAAACTGATTACGTTTTGGTTTTGGGGAGCGCGCGGCAGCTGCCACTCTAAACACTTATAAATATCGTGTAACGGTCCTAACTCTGACGTTTTCGTGTAACGCTAGAACATCTGATGGTAAGCTCGAGTAGACAGCCCGCACGGCGAGCGGCCCGAGCGTCCATATAAAAATCGCTTCAAAAATATTCATTTCACCTCAAAATATTTCAGCCGCCCCTGTGTAGTTTGAAAACCACTGTATTAAATAGGATTAAACAATAAAAAACAGTATCAAAGCAATTTATTTATTTAAAAGTCAATTTACATATGAATTGCTAAATTAACATAAATGTCTCGAATGAAATAATTTGGACGGACCAGTTATATGTAGGTATGTTTCTAGGACTAGATTTATAGTGACTGAAATTTAAAGGAACCACTGTTTAAAATTGTTTGTAATAAGGCACAACCTTGCACACGAAAAAAAACCTTCATTCCTAAAGTACAGTATGGTTAAAATTAAAATATTCCTTAAATTAAGTACTTACTTAATCGATTTGTATAGAGTGGAATTTATACACTAGAGCTACTAAAACTATACTTTTCCGTAGCATATTAACGTATTAATTGTATAAATTAAAAGTTTATAGCTTGTACCAGTCTCTCATAGTGTCTCCAATATAAAAAAAATACGCACACACACACACACACAAACGCCTTGTTTCCGTCGGTAGGCAGAGACAATAGAATGCCACTTGCTTCCATGCAAACACTACTACAACATACTACATTAATTCCTCTTTTCATACATGCTCGCCAGTTCCGGGTGCTTCGGTACTTTCCTTATCTCAAAACATCCTCAATTTAGTTGAGGAATGTTCTACGAGGTCTCCCGCGGCCGAATTGCCCACACACACATGCCTAATATATTTATTGATAAGTCATTCTTCCTTCGCTCATTCGCTCCAAGTGTACAAACCATTTCAGCATTCCTTTCTCAGTCCTTGTCACAACACCTTCTTTCAGACCACAGCACTGATACATTCCAAATGTGGTATACATTTGGAATTCTATCAATCAGTCTCACTCCACACATACTACACAGTGATCACACACTACACAGTGATCACATACTACACAATGATCACACAACAGTGTTAATTCTGCTTCTTCTGCCATATCCGACTCACATCCATGCCGCATATACATTCTCACTTCCGTACATTACAAAAAATACCATACAATCTTATAAATATCCTGCATGAAAATATCAATATCATTAAAAGTAAAACTGTTTTTACTAAGCTTTAGAACATTTTTATAAGGCATTAGAAAACAATAAATAAAATATATATTTATAACTACTGCACAAATATAAGGTACTAAATAGTATAATTATCTCTCATCTATACTAATAATATAAATAGGAAAGATTTGAGTTTTTGTGTGGTTGTTACAACTTAACTCAAAAACTACTAGACAGATTGTAAAAATTATTTTACCATTAGAATGCTACATTTTCACCAAGTAGCTTAAGTTATACTATATTTTAAAAAATATTAGAGATCCTTATCAAATCGGAACATTGTATTCCAATGTCTATCAGAATGTTGCCTATAAAAGTTATATTTTGCTTGTGCTGGGGAAACTATTGAAAACATATAAATTAGTATTCTATAACTATATTAAAGACCTATTAATGAATAGTATTGAATATGATTACAGAGAAAAAAGTCAAGTGATGGTATATGCCAAGTATAATAGTTGGCAACAATGATTCTTTTTTTTTCATTACAATGGTGATTAAATAGTCATAATACTGATGCCATGATATTGATACTTATCCACTTAAATGGTTTCATGATTAAGGTTAGTTTATTTATGCATAAATTCCACTTTAAATGATTCGGAGCTGGCTTTTCATTTAGAAGTAATGACAGGTATAAAAATTCTCTAAGTAAGAAAAATGTCAAGGCTTGAACAAACTGTTCATGACGAGTTTAATAACAAAATACTAATTTGTTTAAAAAAATTTGAAACTTGTATATTTTGTTTATTTTAAAACTATTTTTGCGGCTTCCACACGGACAACGTCACTGGCAGTAGCTATATTAGGAACAAATTCACTAATAGTTCTGCAAGTATCAAAGGCTAAGGTGCAATGGAGGATGATACACCTAGGATCAAAGTAAAATGTAGATTAACTATTAAAGTGGCCAGGACCCACATGGGGTTGTTGCTCCAAAGGAATTAAGAAGTGAAGGGTTAGCTGCGAATGGCCTAAAATTCATTGTAAAACTATAGTTGGCTAATTTGTTTAAATATTTTGATCCACTTCAAAGAACCATAAAAAAACACACACTATTTCTCACACTTAAACATGACTTTATTTTTTATTTGATTCCAAATTCCAATGATAGAATTCAGGAAATCAATAGGAATAGCATGGTCTGGGACTCCTCTCACTATACGGGTACTTTACATCAATGATCTACATAATCTAAAGCGGGGGATACACATGCCAGTAAATCAGAAAAGTTGCTGGCATGAAAGTTACTGGCATTTACGAGTGTTATGGTTATTTAACATTCCAATTAGTACGAACATTCAGATATGATAATATTAATACAATAATTTGTAACCTGTTAATATTATATTGTTTAAGTTATTACATTTAGTATTTGTGATAGGGCACTTCTCATGTGGACTTAATTTTTAGACACATCTATATGTATGTTATATAAAGTGAACTGACTACTACAGATGTTAGACTAAATGGTAATACACACAACTTGTGGCTAAATCACAACATATGTGTTTTAGTGTGCAAGCCCTCCATGCTATTGTGCCAACATAGTGTCAATAAGAAAGCAAAGGAATGAAGGCAAAGGGTCCTATGTAACATCATTCAATATTCAAAGTCTTTTTTCTGTAACTCAACATCTACTGTGTGCATATCTTGTGTGTAAACCAAAAAAATATTAAGCCTAATTAATTAGAGTTGATAAGCTTAAATACAACCATTGAATTTCTTTGCAGGCCTACTGTAGGTTTTCTTACAATGCTTTCCTTCATCATAAGAGAAATAAATATATACATACAAACTGCACTGGCAACAGAATAAGAGGCAACTGCACTATGCATTGGACATATTGATAAAAGCTAATATTTTTACAGATGTAGGTTCACTTGGACATAAGTAAATGTTAACACATTCACTGCCAGCAAAATAAATAAAAATAATTGCTGGGAACTTACTTAAGGCGAATTTTGATTATATTTTTTGGTACATATTATGAATTTTTGAAAATATGGATAAATGTATACTCGTTTTCATAAGTTAAGTTAAGACTAGATTGCCAGAGTTGCCACACAAAGCAACATTGACTCGCCTCAAATGCCTGTAATTTACTGACTACTACAAAATGAATAGGATACTTGCTCAGATCTGAGTGGAAGTCATTGCTACTATAGAGTAGGGTAAGGTAACAGGGCTATCCCTGTTCTACAGAGATCTGAGAAGTGAGCAGTGAATGTGTTAAACTATTCGCTATTTAGCACATAGTATTTTAATTTTGTTATTATTCACAAAATTATACATATATAGTTTCATTCATGTTACATTTTAATTTATATATAATTTGATAGCTCTGACACACAAGAAATGTATCATAAGGATTTTTGATTGTGATTTGTGCCTACCCTATGTAAATTTGTATTTTTTTTAGTTAAGAAATAAATAAATAAGAAACATAGTGTTTTAAAACTAGCACTATTGATTCCACAAAGCTATATTACAGCTCTGAAGGGATAACAGTGAATGTACTAACTACTTCCATAATTATGTTTTCATGATTCAGCTACAAAGCACATACCTTGAAGGATTTCACATGATGTACAATGAATAAATATAATCTAATTTCAATCAGTAAGATTTAGACTTAAATTAGAGAGAGATGGTATAGGAGAGACTGAAAAATCACCTGAATCATCACTAATCTTCAGATCTGCACTTCTCGCACTGTCCGTTTTATCATTATTGAGTTTGATTGACTCTGTTCTATCTTGCTGTTCATCAGAAGATTGTACAATATCAGCAACATCTGATATAGAAGCTGAGCTAACTGATCTAGGAGAGTTAATTGAATCCACTTTATGATCATTTGAATTACTTCTAGTATCTTCTTTCTGTGGTTCTTTTGCTTCTTTACTCCCAGAAGTGATTGCAGATAATGTTGGTGATGTAAATTCAAATGTGTAATCTGTTGCATTGTCAGAATGATTTGTTTTTTCAATGTGGCTCTTGGAACTTTGGTTATTAAGTGCATCTTTTGTTGCCTCACAAGAAGTACTGCTCAACACTTTTACTATATCACTTTTGGATTCACTGTGTATTGATATTTTCTGTTTTTCCATATTATTAGATAAGTCATCACTGTTTGGTAGCCCATTTGTATTCAAAAGCTTTTCATCTAATCTGTTAAACGGCTTTAACTCTACATATGATGTAGATTCACTACTGCTATTTAGAGGCACACTGGTGTCATGCTTTTTCATGAAATAATTATTTGAATAATCCATCAATGATTTAATATTTTTCCTTGCTGTAGTAGTTGGTTTAATAAATGTCTTATTTATATCTTTATCACTCAACACTGTATCTTTATTAGGAACATACTCGGAGCTGTATTTGTTTCTGTCAGAATCAGTGGATGTGTCAGTATCTGAATTATCTAATGGTAATCTTAAGTCTATTTTATTCTTTTCATCAGAGGATATGTCAGATTGAGAGTGACTTGTAGAGGAACTTGTTTCATTATGGACAGAATAAGAAGATTTATTTCCACTCTCACTTAAGCGATTGTGATATTTGTAACTATTTAATGTGTTTGAAATATTTTTAATGAGTGTAACAAGGACTGGTTCTTTCTCAACACTCGTATCATTTAATTTCAGAGTTTCGAGGATAAGACGTTGACTCTTACAAGTATATTCTTTTCCTTGCCTTGTTTCAGATTTGTAAACAAACAAGGTATTTTTGAGGTTACAAAATTCCAAGAACTCATGTATTATAGATAACGCAAGTACTCCTTCTGGAACTTTAAGCACGTCATCTAAGCACTCATTTTGTTTGATATTTTCACAGTCGTCTTCAAATGCCAAGAAAATATTAGCTCTTAACAACGCACGTATTTTAGCAAGTGAACCATTCTTTTCCAATGCTTCAATGACAAGGTCTCTCAACTCTATATCTTCTGTTTGAGCCATTATAGAATATTGTTGCTTCTAGACAATAAACAATGGTATAAGTTTATGCCTAAAATTATCTTAGTAATAATATATTTCATGAAACATTCATTTACAAATAAGTAGAATCATCAAATCAAAACAATTGAATTTTTGAGTACAAACTACAAACATTTTCGTTATACCAAATGTCAAATTGTCAAATGTGAAATATCATTTGTCATTTTTTTACTCTTTTTTTTTATTCGTTCTACAAATAACAGGCTAAGATCAGAGACCATGCTGCCTAGTCATCAGTTTTATTTTCTTTCTTTTTCTTTGACACGGACTATATGCGCATTTACCCATTAAAACGGGGAAACAAGTTACAAGAGCAAACAGAAACTTTAGAAAATCAATCTTGTAATATCAGATTAACACAAAATAAATTAAATTTATTTTAATTAACTTTATTATGTTTCTTCCTTAATGAGAGGCCAAGTCTTCATTCAATCATAAAATATTACGGTTATGTTAGTTACATTGATAGGTAATATTACATATTTTTGATACGTAATGTTTGAATTTAACAATGATCAAACTTTGTTTCTGTTGATTAAAATATTTGCATATTAATTTAACTATCTTATTATAGCACATCGCATGCCTAGGTGCGTATGTACAATGACGTCATTCAGTCATCAACAAATCAACAAATGAAGACGGTTGGATGAAAATTGATATAATATATTAATTATACCTAGACTCAGAATAAACTAGGACTTAGAATATAAGAGGACATTTAACTGGCCTTTTGTTAACTTTTAGAATTTTATTTAAAATAATTGTACGCTGTTGGTCTTCCTATATGAATTAAATAAATAAATAAAATACTAATGACATAATGCCAGGTTTAGCTGACTGTTTATGACTTGTTAATCTAAGTTAGTTACAGTATCAATCGATTCGCTTTCCTTTTCAATCATTCTGCATCTCCCTTAGACATGTTTCTATACGATAGTATTTGTAATTCTATGGATGAAATGCTTTCGCTGTCTTATGTCGACTTCCCTCTGACCAATGGAGTCGAAATATTTCCAATTATTTGAATTTGCCAGAAACATATAGCAATGTCAAAATTTTCATTATTCGCAATGTATACAAGACATCAAATATATTGGTTTATGCATAATTATTGTTAAGCATAAAAGTTTCTTGATAGACAGATAAGATAGTATCACTTTCTTCAAGTAGTAATCGTGAAATCTTATCAAATCTTAAATCTTATCGTAATTATCAAAATACTGTTTTATGTGGGTTTTTCAAATCACATTATCTACCTATAAACTCTTTACTCTTCTAAGCACAAACTGCATAATCCAATTATTTCAAGTTCTACAGTTACCCAGTTAATCTTTTTTGGGTCAAATCATCTCAAAGAAATATTATTAGAAATTTAGAATTTGTTCTAGAAGTACCTAGGAACTATTAAATCTAGTTTAAAAAAATGACCCTTTAAAATGTAAATAATAATAATAAGTAAAAGACCCAACCGTTTTTGAGCATTAGGTTTTCACGTAGTTGTGTCAAATTTTAATACCCCAATTAAAGTAATTAAAGCTTTTCCACTGACGGTGAATTATTAACTGCTCAATGTTATACAATAGTAGTGGTTTTAGCAATTCAATTTTATTGTGGTTATTTAAATTTAAAAATATTCTTATTTGGTGTTTACTCAAAAATATAATATATTCTATTACATTTACCATTCCTTTAACTACAGAAAGATACAACAGGTAGGTTCTTTACCTGTTTTTAACAATAGGAATGTTTAAACGAATGATTTCTAAACGCTAAATTTAAATTTCATTATAGAATCAACAAATAAAAAAATTGTATTTAGTTTAACTAAATACCTAAAATTTGCTAATATTTACGTTAAGAATATTGATCTGCCTTTCGACCAATGCATTAAAAATCTAGACAAACGGAGCCCTTTCGCAACCAACGTGCCAATTCCATTTAAGTATAGAAAAGTGTCTTGGTTAATGGTGGAAATTTTGGGGTTCAACGATCTGACACGCGAAAACCAAAGTGATTTAAAAATAATAAGACAGTAAATATAATAATTTTCAATTCATATCATACAATAAAATACCCAAAATATATAAATAAATCTGTGCTGTACAATACACATTTATAACACGTGTGACATAGTATGACTCGTTAATGTAGGGCATGCGTGGAGGCAGAAGAAAAGCATTAGTAGGAACGTTGTTCTTCAGGAGTACAGAAGTGTGCCCGAATACTAGCCCCCTTATTCATAATAGTCTGCTAACTTAAAGCATGGCTAATTCTCACTCTGTCTTCTTCTATTGACCTAAGTCAGAATGAGAATAAACACTCCTTAGCGGCTGTTTTAAGTTAGCGAACCATTATGAATAAGGGGGTAGATGTACATTGAAATGGGCTTATCGAGGGGTTAAGTGCGTAAATATCCTAGCTAATCTTACTAATATCAGATAATATACCTATTAATTAATAATTAATTGTGAATTGTCTGTCGGTTAATTATCCTGAGGCAACCAATAATGTGATTAGACATTAATTTATTAAAGCCATCTCTGAGAGTGATCTCTCAGTGCTGGTAATGGTCCACGTAAGTAGGTAACTAAATTTTGGATTTTCAATTCATAGTTTGATTTGCAACAATGGGAATATCCTAGTTATTTATGGGATAGTGTTTTTTGATTCTCAAATCCCATTTTTTCAGAAAAATCACCTAATAATGTAGAAAAATTGACAAATGAAAACCTTTTCTAAACACATTTTACCCAAATTGTTAGAGCAATATGAAATCCGTATATTATTTATATCCGTATAATAAAAGGGGAAAATCCCGTGACAACGTTAGCGTCACAAATCATTCGGTTAAATTGCAAACTTTCTTCACTTCTCCTCTTCCTTGGTAAATAATGTACGGTTAGTGAGCTTTGAATGAACTTCACAGGAAATCTGAGATGAGACATTATATTCTGTTATCAAGATCTAAGAATTTATAATTAATAAATTCTGTTTAACGGAGTCGAACGTTTCGCAGTAAAGATAAACTTCAAAGTTATGTAATGACTCTAACATTGTTCCAAATGCAGAAAATATGGCACTTTTATCCCCTCTTAATTACTAAAAGTCACGTTAATTTGAAACTTACTAGCTGCAGTTGATTCGTGGACTATCTATCTATTCATATAAATAAAAGTGAATGTTGCTAAGCGCAAAACTCGAGCCGTTCTTGTTATTTTTGAGCATTTTTTTTTAATAAAAGCTAAACAACTTTCTTCGTACAAAGAAAGGCTTATATATTTTAATATACATAGCTTGAGCTACAGAAGAGATTTGTTGGATTTGATGTTTCTATATAAATGTCTTAACAACATCTATGATAATCCAGATTTAGTATCCAAGATTAAATTTAATGTTTCCTAGGCTTTTTCGAAAATCTGTTCTCGGCAATAACTCACCACAATTTCCAGGATGTCTAAAATACTAAACGATAGTTGCAAACATTTGGACCCTTTTGAGGACTCACTCAAAACATTCCGTAGTAAAATTTAATTAAGTGATAAATTAAATAATTTGTTACTACTTGTGACCTAGAACTATTTCATTGTGATTAGTTTTTTCGGTAATGAGATAATTAACTTACTCAAAGGAGCATCAACGATACCTGCTCCGACTTAGAACCATAATCACTTAACACATGGATGCGTGCTTTCATATCAATCATATGATGCAAATCAGCGGCTATGCAATCGATAGCACTTATTATGCTTTTTTATGACACTAAGGGATGAGACGAGCAGGACGTTGAGCTGATTGATATTGATACGCCCTGCCCATTAAAGTGGAGTGCCACTTAGGATTGTTTATAATCTAAAAAATTCTGAGCGGCACTACAATTGCGCTCCTCATCTTGAGACATAAGATGTTAAGTCTCATTTGCCCAGTAATTACAATAGCTACGGCGCCCTTCCGACCGAAACACAATTGCATACACATTATTGCTTCACGGGATAAATAGGCGCCGTTGTGGTACCCATAATCTAGCCGCCTTCCTGTGCAACGGAGCCTCCCACTGGTATATGATTGTGTGAGGCAGAAATGTCTCAGTGAAATTACTGGGCAAATGAGACTTAACATCTTATGTCTCAAGGTGACGTTCGCAATTGTAGTGCCTCTCAGAATTTTTGGGTTTTTCAAGAACCCTGAGCGACACGACATTGTAATGGGTAAGGCGTATCAATTACCATAAGCTGAACGTCCTGCGCGTCTCGTCCCTTATTTTCATAAGAAAAAACAAACCTTTTAATTATACGACAAGGGTAAGGTACCATTTTGTTATTTTTTTAAAGAGGTATCCCTCACTTCTGGGATTTAATATACAAGTTAAATTAATTAATATTAATTTGTACCAAAATTCATGGATGACGCGGAACTCGAATCTGCGCCAGTGAAACAAGACACACAAAATTTTCGGTTGATGTGTCACTCGGATGGTTGGCTCAGTAAGTAAGAGCGCTCGGACGGAATTTTTATACTTAGTATTATTTTACAAATAAAAATAGAGCTTATGTGCAAACTTATTTAATAATAAAATCTGTAAAACTACAATTCCCATAGAAACCGCTGAAAATGGTGAGGTCTTTCATCTGTCCTGCATAATACATCCAGAGCTCGTTAACTATATAAAACTTTAGAGTATCCACGGAAAAAAGATTTCCATTCATGTTAGAGTTGGGAAATTGGAGGCTGAAGCACAAAAAACACCGACCGCTCTTTTTACATACGTGAATGGAGATGAAAGTATTTTCTCATTCAATGCTTGATGTATTAAATTGAATAAATTGATTGACGCTCAGTCATGTTGATTGAAAGGTTTTAACATCTGATTTCCTTGAGTTTTATTTGCAAATTTCTATAAAGAAAATACGTTAGGTACGTTGTCGAACTAGTGAATTGAACTATTTGTGTGGAATAGAACGGAATAATACTCATAATATTATGTTGTTCAACCTGTACAATGAACACATTATTAATTCTGGAAAACCTTAAAACAGCCTATTGTTGGAGTGGTTTGATATGTATTATGCAGATATGAAATATGCGCTTTGAAAGATGCAAGTATTTTCATATCTAGAGTTTTTTTTATGGTTCCGGAACTAGAGGGATTTTATTTCGCCAACCATCAGCTGTACCAATACCATTAGCTGAATGTCCTGCTTATCCAAATTTTCATAAAAAAATGACAATCACATAAACTAAAATATAAACTGCTCTCGGACAGTTTTATTTTCTAATAACTTAAATTTTTTAAATTGTTTTTTCATACTTGCAGTTATCCTCAAAAACTACAAGGATTAGCGGTTTAATAAAAAAGGGATACTAGTTGCAGCACCTTTTATTCTATTTCATTATCTTTTATACAAATAGCTTTCTATACTTTCTCTAGTAAAAGTCAGGACTATAACTCTACAAATTAATGCTACAACTGCTTCTCAGAAAAATAATACTCTCAGCAAGAAGAAGCAAGAACGCAAGAATTTTGCCACTTATTTATTTTAGTTTAAAAAAATACAATATTTACAATTAAACTAGAATCAATAACAAGATTTAATTTAGTTAAGATTCAATTAAAAATGAAAATTTTTGTTTTTTCATTGTTGTTTTTTTACTTCATTTTTTACATATTATGCTACCATTTTATATAACTGTAGTTTAGTCAATAAGATTCATATATTTTATAAATCAAACAAAAAATAAGGTACCTATTCGCCATGTTAGGTAATCACTATTACACCGTGTGTAATTATTATTTTAATACTTCAGCGTTCTTTTGTTTATTTTTTCTGCTCATATTATACACGAAATCCTATTGAATATGATAATTTGAACGGGGAAATGAGAACCAAATTGATATAGGCAGCCGAGCTTGCCGCTTATAGCCAATTGAATTGAATTGAAACCGAACAACCATGGGAATAATATTTATATTATGTAAATACTAGTATTTCCCTTTTGAGGGGTTCCTTAATCTAATCCCTTTTATACAGGGTGGACCAAAAGTCCATTTATAATTGGAATGATGATTAAAAAAAAACTTATTACAGTAAATCAAAATTGTTTATTGTTTTCGATAGTAAACAAAAGGGGAATTTATTTCTTAAAAATCACATCATCCATATGCAATCCTTCATTATTCTGGCATTGCTGCAATCTAGAGCGGAAATTTTCGATGACAGCTTTACATGTTTCTGTTGAGATGTTTTGGATTTCTGTGCGAATACGATCCTTTAATTCGTCAAGAGTTACTGGGTTGGTTGGCTGGTATGCAGGGGTTTTTGATCACCATGACATAGTGTCACTCCAATAACGACAATTTTGTCTATTAACATGCCCATTTAGGTGGAAGTGTGCCATGTTGAGAAAAAAATGTTTGTAAAACTGGTGAATCGCTCTACCATTTCGTTCGCAAACTGTAACCTAGTGGCATGGTCCTGAGGCCTTAATTCCTGCACCATTTGGATTTTATAGGAATGTAGACTTAAATCTTTCTTGAGAATGCGGTTTAATACATCATTATCTTGGCACGTTAAGGACAGCAGACCGCTTTCGAGTTGATAGTCCAGGATGGTCACGAACAGACGATTTTACTCGCTCCACGTTTTCGGGGTCCCTCGACGTTCTAGGCCGGCCAGATCGACGTAAATCCAGTGTTGAACCCGTCTTCTCAAACTTGAGCACCCATTTTTTAATTAACACATCTGATGGAGCTTAATTTTTGTGTCGTATCTTGTAATGATTACAAAACTTTCGTTGGGCTAAGGTCGCAGAATCGTTGTTTCGATAGTACTCGCGTACACAAAATGCACGTTGACTACCGCTAAACGACGCCATGGTGCTAAATTCCCATTGGCCGCTCTTGCAATGCGTAACCTTTCCACCACCCTCCGCCACCGCTGCTAGACGCGGCAACCGATTCAAATGTAAACAGACTTTTGGTCCACCCTGTATATAACTTAATTGTATCCCTACTAATATTATAAACTTGGACATTGCTACATTACTTTATTTTTCTAAGCATAGCCCTAGGAGTAACTAGTTACTCCTTATTACATCAGCTACCTGTAAAAGTCCTATAAAATAAATATCCTAAATATTGCCTATATTATAGCCTGTACATCATTTTGTTCTATTGTCAATAGTTTTTGCAGCGCACGCAAAAATAGGTTTTCGATTTTACACCTTGTGTTACAAAATAGCAATTTTATTACGGATCCCTAATTTTGAAAAAAAAAACATAGCCTATAGCCTTCCTCGATAAATGGACTACCCAACACTGAAAGAATCATTCAAATCGGACCAGTAGTACCAGAGATTAGCGCGTTCAAACAAACAAACAAACAAACACTGCAGCTTTATAATATTAGTATAGA
This sequence comes from Leptidea sinapis, assembly GCF_905404315.1. Classification (NCBI taxonomy): domain Eukaryota; kingdom Metazoa; phylum Arthropoda; class Insecta; order Lepidoptera; family Pieridae; genus Leptidea; species Leptidea sinapis. The sequence goes on from NC_066272.1 coordinate 12,354,749, forward strand.
TAGCTTTAACCTTGCCTTAACTTGCGAAGATGAGACGGTTATGGTTATCAGCTAAAGTTATGATGTCGTCTAAAAATTGTCAAACGGTGCAACTCATTTTTTGTTAAAGGTTTGTTATTGCTAAAATTAGTTGGTGCAACCCATCCTTAGTCGTATTGGCTTGATAACGAAATATTACTGTGTTTTTCGGAGTGGTTATGTCGTCTTTTATATGTGTGCAGTGTTATTTCAAATGAGCTAACGGTTCTTGATTTCTAGGTGAACATTCAAAGTGTAGATATTACTAACTTATTTTTTTTAATGAAAATAAGGGACGTTAAGCTGATGGTAATTGAAACGCCCTGCCCATTTGCCAGTGCAAATTCTGAGCGCCACTACAACTGCGCCTGTCACCTTGAGACATAAGATGTTAAGTCTCATTTGCCCAGTAATTTCACTAGCTACGGCGCCCTTCAGACAGAAACACAGTAATGCTTACACATCACTGCTTAATGCCAAAAATAGGCGCCGTTGTGGTACCCATAATCTAGCCGGCGTCCTGTGCAAAGGAGCCTCCCACAGGTGAATTTAAATAACTCTCAAATTATTACAGTTAGTTGATGTAAATTGTAAATCATTGCTATAGTTTAACTGTTTTATAATGTTTTGTAATTCAAAACAGACAAAGCTAAGTATTAAAGATATAAAAGAGATAATTTGTTAAAGGAATCCCTTAAAAGAGTATTAACTGGTATTTACGTAAAATAAATATTATTGCCATGGTTATTCGGTATCAATAACTCAATTCTATTGACCATTAGCGGCAAGCTCTGCTGCCTATATCAATTTGGTTCTCATTTTCCCGTTCAAATTATAATATTCAATATGACTTCGTGTATAATATGAGCAGCAAAAATAAACAAAAGAAAGCTGAAGTCATGAGAATAATATATAAATAACTCGATAAAGAAGAATTAAGAAATAATTACATCCTGGGATGGTGATAATCTAAACCGGACTGACGAATTACTGGAATTTTAATTGATTTATATAAAACCACCCGATCTGACTGACGGTGTCCTGTTCATAATAAAAAAAACTCTTGTGGATTGAATTTAGTAAAATCCGTTATCAGCTAACCGCGTCAGTACTACTCAGTAATGTTGCTTTTCAATTCGACCTTTTTGTCTTTCATAACAAGCATATTTATAATATTTTAACGCATTAGCGGCTTTCACTTGAGGATAGTATGTATTAATTACTACTACCAAATGAAGCAATAAATACGTTTGATCATGACAAATTTGTCAGCTGTTTTGTTTCTATTTCTCAAGAAATTTCATTTGCGCTTGTATCTTCCAGATATTCTTCAAAATATTGGCATTTGTGTACCGTCATTTAATTGTCAAATAGGTACTTATTCCCCAATATTTATTAAATTTTATAGAAATAACTACGGATTAAACTATCCCATTCAATGTGTAAGCTATAATAAAATATTTAAATTAGATCATAACATCGGCATATTTTCAAATATTAACATTTATAAAAAACATGTGTCCTTGTCATTAAAGGCTTAAATATAGATTAGTAACTATGTAATTAGAATTAGTAGTAAATTCATTATTGTTATTTTTCTAATATGTTTTTAGCATTAGTTTAGTAACAATGTGCATACCTTTAATTTAGATACGATAATAGTAACACTTATTAATGATTATCTAAATCGTATAATATGTAAAATTATGTATCTAGTTGGTAAGCCTTAATAAATAAATAAATAAATAAATCTCTGTTAAACTAGAACTCTGATTCCGTTAGAGCTACAAGAGCTATACTATACGCCTCATAAAATATTCATGTTCTGTAAAGTAATCATCGGTTTTCCAATATAATTTTCTCATTCGAATTTTGTTTCACCTGGTCAGTTAGTGTCCAATACTCTAGTTGGACATGCAATTTATCTGCGAAGATCTTTATGAAAACCAATTTCCAACCAACTTCAAAAAGTAAGACTTAGAATTCGTCTGTATATTATTTTGTATGTTTGTTACCTATACACCGATATTAATTTATGGAAGAGTAGGTAAAACGGGCAAACGATTCGCTTGATGATCACCACAGCTCATACTGTTGTGTAACACCAGAGGACTCACAAGAGTGTTGCCGACTTTATAAAGAGTCTAATAAACGCTCAAATGAATTAAAAAACCGAAAACACATTGGCAGGTAGCGGCAATTGGCAGGCAGGATCGAACCGGAGACTCCGCATTACTTCCAGATTGGCAAAGTTTTATTGGCAGAGAGTTAAATCCGGGTTTCACAGTATTGTTTGTAGTGTTATTTTCATAATAATTGAACCGAGTTTATATGTAGCCTGAAATAAAATGATTAGTATGTGTGGCGTTCCTCCACAGTGGGGTTTTCAAGGAATTTTGTGAAATGAGCTTCCATGTGCGGTGTTTCCGGGTCGCTACGACATACGGTACATTAAAAAAAGCACGTACACCTTCCTTTAAGGCTGGGAACGCTCCTTTAATTCCTCTGGTGTTGCAAGAGAATGTGGGTGGCGGTGATCACTTAACACCAGGTGTTACACTCGTTTTTTCCTCCTTTTCCAAAAAAAAAAAACATATTATATTATTTTAATTTTGGAGCTACTAAGATATTCCTAGAATTAGAACCAAGCAAATTCCGTTTTGAGTGAAATGTGACGATTTTGAATGTGAAATGTCGTAATGTTTATTTCTTTAGATATCTCTAAGTGGTTGAACATAAAGTAATTGAGTAAATAGTACATTATACTCTTTTAGGACATAGATAAAAAAGCGTTATGGCTAAAATAGTTGATATTTATTTCCGAACTTTCACATTGTGTTTGAAACTTGACACGATAAACTTGGTCTAAGTTGTAACAACATAATAGATTGCCTGCAATAGCTCTTGTGTCGAACAAAATGCACAGCGGAAATTCTAGTATTTTCTGTATGCTTGTAGAGAGATTGGGAATTTAAAAATACAATTTTCAGGATAATATAATATATTATTTTTTTTATATAAACGGATAGTGTATAATCTCTGTTGGTCCTATTATTAAAGTCTAAGACGACGGGCGCAGTATAACACGATTTTTTTTTAATGAAAATAAGCGACAAGACGAGCAGGACGTCCGGCTGATGGTAATTGATACGCCCTGCTCATTACAGTGCAGTGCCGCTCAGGATTCTTGAAAAACCCCAAAAATTCTGGTTGGCACTACAACTGCGCTCGTCACCCTTCGACAACTTGTTAAGTCTCATTTGCCCAATAATTTCACTAGCTACGGCGCCCTTCGGACCGAAACACAGCTTACACATTACTGCTTCACAGCAGAAATAGGCGCCGTTGTGGTACCCATAATCTAGCCGGCAACCTGTGCAAAGAAGCCGACGACGACGAAACTGGTACGATTTACTTATTTTTACGATATTTTAACATTTAAATTCCATCAAAATTATCAGAATACAATTTTTCATGGGACGAATATGAATGTTTAGTTTTTATTAATTTTAGCGTAGAATAGGGATAAATGCTTACGTATGAAGCTGTATTGTATATTAAGAACTTGAACTCTTTTCAATACGAGCAATTATGTTGTAAGTCTGACATATAATTGTAGTTGTTGGCACACCAAATAACTGTTAAGTTATGAAGTTTTTAAACAAGTTTTGATCGTTAGATATTATATAATACTATGCAAATATAGGCAATGAATGTTGTCATCTAATAATATATAAAATTCTCATGTCGCGGTGTTTGTAGTTAAACTCCTTCGAACGGCTTGACCGATTCTCATGAAATTTTGAGTGCATATTGTGTAGGTCTGAGAATCGGACCACGCCAAATTTTTATTTTTTTATTTTTTTGACATTTTTTTTTTTAAATTTGTTTGATTATGAGTCAGCATTAAAAATACATACAAATTCAAATTTTCACCCATCTACGATTAACAGTTATCGGTATCGCGATTTTAATATGGGCAATACAACGTTTGCTAGGTTAGCTAGTCTATAGCTCATTTTATTGGCCAATGTTCTGGGAAGTTTTTAAAATAGTTAGAAGCCATAGCCATCTTTTTTGATACTTTGAACATTTTCATGAATTTAGCTGGAGCAGTTATCTTGAACGTTACGACTCAATTCTAAACTAGTTCCGCATTGTCTAAACTATTCATAGTTTCTTATATGGTTATTGCAACTGTAGTTAATAATTATCAACAATAAAATAACCTAAAAGTGTTCAAAAAAATTAGAAAAAAGTCCTAAACCACAATTAGGTGAAAAAAGCGGATAAAAGGGGAAAAAAAATATTATCAGCTCCTAAACTACGCAAAATCGTAGAACATACATAGGGGTGATTTCGGCTTTCAAATTTTAGCTTTGGACGTCAACTTCTCGGCCACCTGTAGTTAGTTGTAGACCACCTATCAGTTTTGGGTCAGCCTATACCTGTAAGAAGTCAACAACATACTCCAACCTTTGGCGGCAGTCGGCCTTTGCCGGCAATGCATCTCTTCACCCCTGGTATTTGGAATGACCATGTACGGTTGCCTCAATACTCCCCATCACATGAACCTCTTGCCCGTTTGCCCCCTCTTATGTAAAAAAACGGGTTGCACTCCGGAAGTGCCGGCAGAAGTGAAAACTTGAACATTAACGTGGTTTAGTCTTGAATATTCCAAATGGTCAGGGAATAAATCCGCATGAATTGCTTTATTTATCAGTATTAAAGTACTAGAACTTATGTGGTTAAATACAATATTCATTTTTTACGCTATCGTACACAATAATGAAAATTTTTTTTTAATTAAAATTTAACAATTCAGAACTACAATTATTTTACATTAAAAAGTTTATCTCTTAGAAAAATCTACTTTCATCCACAATTTTAACGACTGTCTTACGAATTTTCGATCAGGTCACGTGTCCTGACGCGAGTTTAACATTTTATATCTATCCCAAAAAAGTGCTTAACGCCGCTAAAGAAGTTTTCACTTCAAAAAAGACTTTATCCGTTCCAATATCATTCAATAATCTATACTAATATTATAAAGCTGCAGTGTTTGTTTGTTTGCTTGTTTGTTTGAACGCGCTAATCTCTGGTACTACTGGTCCGATTTGAATGATTCTTTCAGTGTTGGGGAGTCCATTTATCGAGGAAGTATGTTTTTTCAAAATTAGGGATCCGTAATAAAATTGCTATTTTGTAACACAAGGTGTAAAATCAAAACCTATTTTTGCGTGCGCTGCAAAAACTATTGACAATAGAACAAAATGATGTACAGGCTATAATATAGGCAATATTTTATTACTTATAAAACTATCGCGTGAATTATACTTTATATGGCAAAACAACGTTTGCCGGGTCAGCTAGTATATTATATAAATCCAGTGTCGTAATGTTTGTTTCCAGTGAACCCCTAAACTAATGAACGGATTTTGATGGAGATTCAGAGAGACCCATTATTATTTTTATTTCCAATATTTGTTCTGTGTGGACTTATTTTCTATGAGAGAATTTATTGACGTTCGGTTTGAAAGTTCTGCTGTGAAACAATTTCATTATAACAACAAGTAGCATATTAAAATATGAATAATATACGAAATAGTTCTTGATGTTATGAAACATTATTGAAAAATTTATTAAAAACAGTATTTTATTTATTATGTACAAAACAACGTCTCTCTGGTCAGCTAGTTCATTATATATTAGCTACGGTTATAAATCTCTCTCTCGTGGTCACTAAATGGGATTAAATTTTATTTTGAAACTGTGTTGTGAAAGTTTAAAAGCCCAAAGTTAATAAAGTAAAGTGGCAGCTTACTGAAAACGAATATGGTTATTCAAAGTGAATTGCAATCCTTAATTTTCAACTAAAATATTTTTGATTTCACGTTAGCCTATCTAAATGAATATGATTTCCGTATATTCGTAGATAAACGGTATGTGAAATAAGAATCGAAGTAACAAAAATTATATATCTACTAATATTGTTACATAGAAACGTATTTTTTTTTAATTGAATAAAACCTTCATAACTGAAGTGTCCGTTAGTTTTTATACTAATATCATAATACAATCCTTTAAAAAAGCGGCCAAGTGCGACATTGAATGAAAGGTAAATTGCGGTCTACGATTTATGACTATTTATTAAAGAAAATTTGCGACATAATTTTTTTTTTGGTTTCTTCTTCCATTATTAGGACAGGCAAAGGGTTCAAGCCAATACAGCCGCATTTGTTAATATTCAATAATTTATTTCACCATTTTTACAATATTGTTCTTTCTACAAACGTAGAATAGAACGACGAATAAATAGTTTTAAGGATTTGTTTTGTTACGCCAAAGAACTATAACTTCTTGCGTGCATACATAAGTATACACACACTTTTTTTTTTATTTTTGACTATGGAATTCAATGGAAACTGCCGATTTTTTTTAGTAAATCAGTAAAATTAATATTTTTATAATAAGGAACTCCGTTCCTAGCCGGTGTCCCACCACACCACACGGTATTTTTTTCTATTTTTGTGTGAAAATCTTAATGCGGTTCGCAGAAAACATCTACTTACCAATTAGCTCAACAGTATAGTTTCGGAATAAATTGCCTGTGATATACGGTTGAATAGACAGACAGACAGACATGACAAATCCATAAGGGAACGAATCCATAATCCGCTTTTTGCCATTTGGCTACGGAACCCTAAAAATGAGGCAAGTTATCAAATTATCTTGTTTTACATTAAATATATTGAATATTGATTGACTCCAAATATATGTAGCATTTATTTGTTCAAAATGTTAAGGTTTACATTTCATAGTAATAAGTACACTTTCACTTCGTAGTAAGTGATAAATCAAATCAAATCAAAATCAGTTTATTCAAGTAGGTCACGGAAATGACACTTATGAATGTCAAAAAAAAATATTTTTCTTATTGAATCTACCGCTACGTCGTAAAGGGTTGAGCTAATGAGAAGAAGTAGCAAGAAACTCATTGCCACTCTTTTATATCAAGATTTACATTTAAGTACATCGATTTACAAATCATTTCAAATTACAATATAATATGTAAAATCTAAAATGATGCAACAGACACACTCAAACGTCAAACGTCATGCAAACTACAAAGCAGAACTGCTTAGGATTCCTGATAAAACAAGATTGTAAAATGTTAAAATATATCTCATTAGCTGAGTAATCAAATGAGGAAAAGTTTCGGCCATTTTTCCATACAGACGTTATCGACTACTTTCTCTTTGGTTGTTTGTTTTAGATAGACACTTTATAGTCAATGTTTATATTGTGTTTATGGAATTTGATATGTAAATGAGTGTTGTCAATTATGTCGTACGAATTGAAGAAACTAGCCATACTATGGCTATAGTTAAATTTAAGAAACTTTTGTTTTTATGAAAATAAGGGACGAGACGAGCAGGACGTTCAGGATTCTTGAAATTAAAAAGAAACCCAAAAAATCTAAGTGGCACTACAATTGCGCTAGTCACCTTGAGACGTAAGATGTTAAGTCTCAATAGCCCATTATTTTTATTAGCTACGGCGCCCTTCAGACCGAGATACAGTAATGTTTACACATCACTGCTTCACGGCAGAATAGGCGCCGTTATGGTATACAAAATCTAGCCGGCATCCTGTGCAAGGGATCTTTCCTGTATACCATAACGGCGCCTATTCTACCGTGAAGCAGTAATGTGTAAGCATTATTGTGTTTCGGTCTGAAGGGCGCCGTACTAGTGAAATTACTGGACAAATGAGACTTAACATTTTATGTATCAAGGTGACGGGCGCAATTGTAGTGCCGCTCAGAATTTTTGGGTTTTTCAAGAATCCTGAGTGGCACTCCATTGTAAGGGGCAGGACGTATAAAATACCATCAGTTGAACGCTAAAACTACTTAGCAAGATGCGAAATACTTTTCTATTTCCTGAAATAGACGACATCAAAACCAAACTGCCAGAATCAAAAGCAATCAATAACACCAAACGTAGTAACTCTAAGTATACATTCGATAAACCTTTATCAGTTTTATGCAACTTTAGATAAGTAAAAATGTTCTTGAAATAACATTGAATCGTGTGGTTGACAAACAATAAACAAAGACGTTTACAAGATTGCATTACGTGAACATTTCCCCACGATGACACGCGTTCCTCTCGTGTTTATTTGGGTCAAGATATTTTAACATACACAAACTTTTGAATTCAGATCTCGTCACTACTAAACTAATGTTAGTATTCAACTTCTAATTATAGCGAAATGGCGCTGAGAACTGAAAAATATTAATGCAAACATAAACTTAAATATCACTTGGAAATATCCAAACAGATGAACCTCGGTTTTAATGAGTTGAATTATTAGTGTAAGTTAGTTAAATAATTTTTATGAAAAACAACTTTATAAAAATTTATGTAAAAACTCACGTTCAAGTCGTCAAGTTTCTATTATTATTATCATTAAACGGGTATTATAAAGGATTAAAAATGCTCAAGTTTACAAAAGTTTGAATTAAAAAAAAAGCTAGATTGTTTGATGGATGGATTGGATAGATCGATATCTAGGTCGATTTTGATTAGAATCTTCTATTCATAAGTTGGTTGGAGCAATTTTTGTTTATTTTTTAAGGTTCCGCACCAACGGTAACAGACGGACCCCCTGTTACTAAGACTACGTCCAACCTTTCATCCGGATAAGTGTCCAACATTCATTTACTTAATTTAATTTACACTGGTCGACGATTTCCAAAAAGAAACCTTGCATTGCCCGTGTACACGGTATCACCAGTGCTGTCGTCTTCATAGCAATGTATGTTGGAGGTGTCCAACATATCATTGTTATGCAGGAGAAACAGTGTAGGAGATAGCACACAGTCAGCGTTCACGGGCTTTGGGTTCGAGCAATGACCGTCGATTTTCCGACCCTGGTAGATCCGGTACTGTCCTGGAATATAATCTCTTAAAGGACCGCTGTCATATTCTGGTGGTGGGTGGGGGGGGGGGGGTCTGGAGATCAGGATCTGGTCCTTGACACTAACCTATGCGAAACATAGCTGCACCAGGTACTCTGTGCGAGTGTAGTAATTAACCTGGACGAGTCTGGTCCGATTGTGCTGACGTCATAAGACTCTGACATGAGACATTGGGTCTGGGATTCTCATATTTTTTTACGCCCCGAGGAAGCACAGAGTAAATAAAAGTTGTTAAATAAAATATACTTCTATTGCGCTATCGTACACAAAAATGAAAATATTTTATTATATAAAAAATATAACACTTCAGAACTATTACAATTATTTTACATCAAAAAGTTAATCTCTAGGAATGAAAGTTGATTTAACTTTCATTCATAATTTCACCGCCCACATTTTCTTGTAACACCAGAGGTATCACTGGAGCGTTACCGACCTTTTAGAACGGTATACGCTTGGAAACCCGCATTGTATAGAAACGCCAGACATCCGGGTGGTGGGGATGATATTCTAATTTGTGGCGTGTCATGCGAAAATGGAATTGGCGGCAGAAATGTCTTCGAAGTCAGTGATACGACTAATGGAATTTTTAATTGGGTCTAATTGGACAAGGTTCATTGCAAGTCGGTCCGTTGTCTATCTACCTACTGCTGTGTTCCGGTTTGAAGATTCCATTAATAATACATTTATTAGCCATTAATAATACAGTTATCACGCATTTTACTGTTTACTTACGATTTGTTAGCTTAACACCAGATTCTCAATGACCAAGAGCAGAGAGCAAGGGAGCAGTAAAATTACAATTTTTTTCTTACTTTCAAATATATATGCTATTAAGCCGCTATATGCATAGAATTTCGCTTAACATTGGCTCGTTTCATCACCCTCAAAATGCAGTCATGGAAAACGAACGAATATTTTACATCGATGCGGTGCATCTATTGTAAAACTCGATTTTCCGACAATTTATTGAATCTCAGACACGAAGAGTGAACATTTATGTTGCAACCATTTCCGTTTGAGTTCCGGATGCTTTTGAGTAGGTACTGAAGTATTCATATTCAAGCCTTCATTGATATTTCCACGTATCTCGTACTTAAAATTGTTTATTTAAGTCAGATTGTTTCAGTTTCCGACACACTTTGAAAATGTTCTCTATTTACTAGTGTGTTAATATCTGTATTTCGTTATCTGTGCTTTATTATTTAAATATGGAATAATTTTAAATTTATATAAGCCAACCGATCTTCATCTAAATTTAAAAATAAAAAGGTTAATGTTCGTAATTTGAACTGACAATGCTTCATGTCTCACACACAAAAATAATCACCACATACGTAGGTCATACTAAAAGTTTTGGGTAACTTAAAAAAACAACATGTTATTACCAAAATATTGTTTATTGCTTTTCAAAATACTCTCCTTTACATTTTAAACATTTTTTGATGCGATCGCACCATTTTTTAAAAGAGGAGGACCACAGGTCTGAAGGCATGTTTTCTACGTGCTGATTGAACGCTATCACTGCCTCTTCGGAATTGGAAAAACTGAAACCAAATCAAATCTTTGGTTTTGGGAAAATACAAAAATTACAGTGTACTAGGTCGGGGCTATGTGCAGAGTGGGTGACGAGTAGTACTTTTTTGGAAGCTAAAAATGACTAAGTTTTGTTGGCCGTGTGTGCGTTGCCATGATATAGGAGATCGCGGCTTTTTGGTCGTCTTTCGCGAACTTTTTTTAAAACCCTGGGTAAACAAATGGTAGAATACTACTCGGCATTAACACTCCTTCTATCTTCAAGTGGAATTGTGCAGATGGGCCCGTAGCTGAGAAAAACAATGCGATAATTTTTTTATCAACGTTTCTCGCCTGCCTCACTTTTGTTGGCCTGTTCTCATTTTCAAACACCCATTCACAAGATTGCTGTTTCTTTTTCAGGTTCAAAAAAATAAACCCACGTTTCGTCTCCTGTGACAATATTGTCATTATCACAGCATTAGAATGTACTTCATTAGCGTCTGTGAGCATCATTCCACGCGAGCCCGCTTCTGCTTCGCTGTCAGTTTATGAGGGATCCAACGACAACAAAGTTTCCGAACTTTCAAATTTTTCATGTAAATTTATCTGCATTTGGCTCATATCAATCTCCAATAGTCCTCGAATTGTTTCCGGGTAATCCGCGGGTTTTCTTCAATTAGTTGCTTAGCAGTAGCCACATTATTTTCGTTGTCGATAGTTGAAGGCCACCCTTGACGAAATTCGTCACGTAAAGAAACCCGACCTCTCTCAAATTCAGCAAACCATCGACCCACGGTACTCAAGCAAGGTGCTTTTCTCCCAAAAGCATTTTGAAGACGAGCGGCACATTCTTGCGGAGAGAGACTTTTAAAATCATAAAAAATCATCGCTCTAAAATCTGTTCGACTTAATTCCATTTTCGTTCGTACGTAGAACTTTGATGTGTGATAAAAAACAATTGTCAAATGGTTTCCCGCCACTTGTTTTTTTTATTGCTAAGAAGGTTGCGGTTGCAACGTTTCAAAAAATATAACATTCGAAATTCAAATAGTTCAGATTAGCTAGAAGTTCAAAACTTTTAGTGTGCCCATAAAACGAAGTCCTCGATGTAATCGAGTAAACGAGTATATATAATATCTAAGGTTTAAGTCACAGTAGACATATGTCTACTACGTAGTAAGAAACATCCGAAACTTCAATCGAAACTTCGTTTTTCGTTGAATAAGAGTAGACCTACAGACACTTCTAGCCAATGAAGATGTTAATGTCATAGTTAGAAAACTATACAACACGCTGAACGATATTATTGCAGTTTATGTTACAATATGGAAAATAAAGGGCACAAAATATCCAGCTTGGTATAAACCGAATCTTATTAAATTAATTCGTGAAAAAGAGAAAATCCGCAAGCGTTTCAAAACATGTAAAAACCCAAGAGATGAATCCGAACTCAATTTATTGAAAAATCGGGTTGCTTCATTAACTTAAGCCTGTTACAATGACTATTATGCCGGAATTTCAGGGGCTTATTAAAAATAAAAAGAGTTCTTCGTTCGAAACATAGTACGATGAAATTGAAAGACACAAACTCAGAAACTGTTATGTGTTTAGTCTCGCCACGCGCTCTCAGTGGACGGTTCTGTATCGCGTGCGTTTGCGCTCTTCATTCGTATTCGCGTAAATATTGAATCGTCGCTGTGTAACCATGCGTTCTACATCAAATAAAATGATTTGTATTAAGTGCAACGAAAATGTAACTGATGCAGTTTTGTGTTCTGTGTGTCGTGGATCTCTTCACTATGCCTGTGCCGGTCTAACGGAAATTGGCTACCGACGCATGAATTCCGACAAAAAGGCTGCATGGAAGTGTCTGACCTGCCGTAACATGCCCAACCCAGCTACTGCACCAGGATCCTTAAACGAGACACAAGAAGGTATTGCAGCTGTCCTAAAAGAACTGCGAGATTTTCGATCGGATTTTAGTTCAATGAAATTGGACATAAATAACCTCAAATCCGATATTCAAGCGTGCACGAACGGTATTCAAATTATTAACAATAACATTACGGAATTGGAAAACCATTTTTCTGACATGGAAGATAGATTAACCACGCGCGAGAAAAAGTGTGATGAAATACCTACTTTGCAGTCCGAATTAGTTACAATGGGGACCAATATATCAACTCTTCAAATACAGAATGACGCACGAGAGCAATATTCTAGATTAAACAACATTGAAATTTCAGGTTTGCCATTTAAAAAGGGGGAAAACTTATTAAATATATTATCAAAACTGTTTACTGTCGTCGGACTAAAAATGGACGAAAATTCTATTGACTACATACAGCGGGTGCGTCGATATGTAGCTGGTAGTGGTAACAGTAATGAAGTAAATACCACCAACACGTCCAACACTCCGGTAGAAATTGTTAAATTCACTCGCTGCATTTATAAAGACCAACTCCTGTCGGCAGTACGGGCGCGTAGGGGACTCGTTACTTCCTCTTTAGGTCTCGACGGCCCGGCTTACAACCTATTCGTGGGGATCATCTAACTCCGACCAATAAGCTGTTGCTCAAACGCGCTCGCCAGTTGAAGAAAGATGGGAAAATTGCTTACGTATGGGTTCGAGATTGCAAAATACTGGTGAGAAAAACAGAAACGTCGAAGGTCACGTTGATAAAAAGGAATCTCGATTTAGACAAGATAAAGTGACTAGTACATAATTATTTTCTTAATAATAATAATTCCTTTATTTCAGGCTACATGGCCCATAAAATAAATACCTTATAGTCTAACATACATATGATATATAACTTAAATCTACGTCACATTTTCGCTGCGATGTGAGGCGCGGGTTCGGTAGCTTCCGGCGGTCGGCGACGTCCGCGATACTTGCGGAACACGACCCCCTTCGGCCACAGCTGCACGTCCAGGAAGGTTGAAGTGACGCGTCACCAAGTTTTCGACACCCAACCGGAACCTTGTCTTCTCCACCAAGTACTGAGGCCTTGGTGGTGTGGTGAAAGCGAGAGACGTAGATATATATATATATATCTTAAGTTATTTTCCTTCTTTTACTTATTATTCACAGTAGATCCTACATTATTTTGTAAATCATGTTATGTAATCGTTATTTTAAGAGTTCAACCTGCAACCACCGACTATAAAGGTATTTATGTTTCATTTAAACTACAAACGACACTACAAAAAATTTTACCTACAAACTTTTTTCAGAACAAAACTTTAACTACATGTATTTTTCACTATTTCACAGAAATGATTCAAGTTTTAAAATTAAGTGTACCGGAATACATCTATAATAGTAATTTATATAATAATTACACAGACACTTATGTAAACATATTTTATTTCAGTCAATGATGTCTAACTTTACGATTAGCGGTTATTATCAAAACGTACAAGGATTACGTACAAAAACACAAATATTTTATTCACAGGTTGCACAGTCTGGTTATGATTTCATTTGTATTACCGAAACGTGGCTAACGTCAAATATTTATGACGGAGAAATCATTGATAATAGATATTTAATTTATCGGTGCGATCGATCAGCTCAGGCGAGCGGATTAGAGCGAGGTGGAGGAGTGATGGTGGCGGTGAATCGCGACTATCTGCCTGTGCGCCAGAACTGGCCATGCCCCCCGCGCGCCTCCTCCGACTTCGTATGGGTTACAATACCATTGTCTCCAAATAATAACAGCAAAGACAAATCATTGCATATTTGTTGTGTTTACATTCCGCATGGGCCTCTGTACAAAGATACACTTTTAAACTTCTTTGAAATTAATTATAGAATATTCTTATGATATTTTTCTTATAACAGGTGACTTTAACGTAACACATGCTCAGTGGTCTAGCACGGATATTCATAATATGCGTCTTGACAATGGTACCGACTCGAGGGTGGAGCCACTAAATGAGTTTCTATGTTTTACTGGCCTACAACAATTTTATACTTGTTTTAATTCAAATCAGCGGCTGTTAGACCTTATTTTATGCAATAGAAATTGCAATGTTCTCACCAGCGACTGTCCTATTGTAAACGAAGTGGTACATCATAAAGCGTTACAAATTGAGTTAAACTTAATTCGCCCACTCTCTCTATACCCGTGCCTATTCTTAAACATTGTTTTTTCGACTCGAAATTTGCTGAAATTAATAACGAGTTGTATAAGATTAATTGCTTTTTGCTATTTTCAAGACGATAATTGGTCCTCCTGTGTATTTTAATTTTTTATGAAATTCTAAATCGTTTTATAGACACGCATGTTCCAAAGCGCCTTCTACGCACATATTCAAATAAGCCTCCCTGGTATACAAAACCCCTCATAAGATTACTGAATGAAAAGAAAAAGTACCATAAACTATAGAAGACATATGTCAACCCATTAGATTACGACAGTTTTAGCTGCATAAGAAAAAGAATTGATAAATTAGAACGTAGATGCTATAAAAATTACAAAATCTCCACAGAAAATAAAATTACGTCTAACCCAAAGTTCTTCTGGTCTTATATGAAGTCAATTTCCGCAAGTTATGTATTATAAAGGTGTATCGGCTTCAACTGGCACCCAGATATGCGATATGTTTAACG
Source organism: Leptidea sinapis (assembly GCF_905404315.1). Classification (NCBI taxonomy): domain Eukaryota; kingdom Metazoa; phylum Arthropoda; class Insecta; order Lepidoptera; family Pieridae; genus Leptidea; species Leptidea sinapis. Next base: position 12,369,889 of record NC_066272.1, read on the forward strand.
AACACTTCCACTCTGTATTTGAAAAAGCTGGTACCATTGAGCTGCACAATCTTCCACCAGTAAAAAATACAGTTTTTGACATGAATACCATAATTTTAACTAAAGACCTTGTGCATAAATATCTTAAGTCAATCAACATAAATAAGGGAGCCGGTCCTGATTGTATTCATCGAGTTATCATAAACAAATGTTCTCACGAGTTATCTGTTCCTATCACTTTACAATTTGAGAAGTCTCTTCGTGAAGGTTGTGTGCCCTCTATTTGGAAACGTGCGCTTGTTACTCCGATACCGAAAGGAGAAATCAGCTGTAACATTGAGAAGTATCGGCCCATCTCCAAATTATGCCAATTAGGCAAGATATTAGAGAAGATTGTCACCGACCAGCTGTCTGCCGCTGTACGTCGTCATATTAATACTAATATATACATATCAACATGGTTTTGTAAAAGGTCGCAGTGTTGAAACAAATCTTTTATCGTACACTGAAATTATTTTGGAAGCCTTAGATAATAATTACCAGGTGGATGCCGTGTACACTGATTTTGCCAAAGCATTCGATAAAATTTCTCATGAACGCCTTTTTCGCTGGATAAAGTCGTACATTGAATATCGGTCGCAGGCAGTTGCAGAGGATGGGTATACCTCTCAGTACAGACTCATTACTTCTGGCGTTCCACAAGGGTCACATTTAGGACCGTTGTTATTTATATTATACCTTAATGATGTCATAGAAAGTGTAAACCGTTCCAATTTACTTTTATATGCCGATGACACAAAATTTTTTAAAGTCATCCGCGATATTGGTGACTGTGATACCTTACAGAGTGATTTAAGTATTTTCGAGACATTTTGTAATCAAAATAACCTCTTTTTGAATACCTATAAGTGTTTTGTTATAAGTTTCAGCAGAAAAAGGGAACCCATTCAATTTCAATACAAACTCTTTCAAAAAGAAGTAGCCCGCGTTGATCAAATTCGTGATCTAGGTGTAATTATGGATTCTAAAGTCACTTTTGTACCTCATATAGATAGCATTATAAATAAAGGTTTTAAACAATTAGGTTTCATACTTCGGGTAGTAAAGCCCTTTAAGAGAGCTTTAACGTACAAGGTGCTGTTTAATAGTTATGTTCGCAGTCATCTCGAGTTTGCTAGTTCTGTTTGGAATCAATTTTTTAATATCTATGCAAATAAAATAGAAAGGGTCCAGAAATTTTTTTTAAGAGTTCTCGATTATCGTACAGGTCACTTTTATAAGGATAATGACACCTCACTGAAAAGGCATGAAATATGCTCATTAAGTTGCCGTCGAAATTGTACGGATATATCAATTATTTTTAAAATTATAAATATTATTATCGATTCCCCACCATTATTGCACTCACTGTCTTTTAGAGTACCTCAACGTCGCGAACGAACTTGCCGGAGCAAGCCTCTTTTAAGTATTACAAATACCTCGCAGTCGCACAAACTACGCAGAAAACGCATTCATAACACGTGCTTGCAATGATAAGTTATTACACATAGATTTATTTAGTGAATCCCTAAGCAGTTTGAAAGAATCTGCTTTCGAGTATGTTTCTGAAAAATAGTAATCTAAGTTATTTTAAATAGATATGTTGGTTTTCAAAAATGATGTTTATATTAAGTACGTATATGTTTTATATGAATAAATTATTAATGATGTAGTTTTACAAATGTAAGAAACGGTAGGTCTATAATGTTGGTATGTTGCTCTTCAAAGTTATGTTGATATTGTTTGCTTTAAATAAAACAATTAATTAAGTAGTTATTAAAATTTAAGTAGTGTGTAACTCCTCAAAATTTATATCTATAAATAAGTATTTGTGTTATATAAAATAATTAATGATGTAGTTTATAAAAATGTAGGAAACTGTTGGTCCATAACGTATAGTTATGTTACTCTTCAAAACTTATGTTAATATTGTTTGCTTTAAATAAAACTATAAAGTAGATTAAAAAAAAACTGTAAATAAGAAACTGTAGGTTAATAATGTAGATAGTATGTAACTCTTCAAAACTTATGTCTATAATTAAGAATTTGTGTTATATAAAATAATTAATGACGTAGTTTTTAAAAATCTAGGAAACTGTAGGTCTATATTTTACTAAGTATTTCAGCTAATATAGTTATAAATGACTGTTTGTTTCTGAATAAAAAACGAAAAACTGGTCAATGTATAACAGAACTATTTACTACTCATATCCAATCAATATTTTCAAAGGATAACTCATAGGATCAATGGTTGTAATTTTAATATCAAAATTACATTTCCCCAGTTTTCCATTTCCAATGTAGAAACAAGTAAAATAAATATTTTTAAGTTACTTCGTTCTACTGATCCCAGTAAAAGAGCTGGTCCTATACTTTATTTAAAAAGCATGTAGGCACTTAACTTTACCGCTAAAGATTATTTTCAAAAAATCCATACCAACTTCAATTTTTCCTGACTTGTGAAAGATTGCAAATAATTATAGTTCCTATATATTATGTATAAATAACATCAAAAACATTATAGGTTTCATAGAAATCTTCTGAAGTGGTTCAATTCTTATTTGAAAAATAGGACTTAAAGAGTTGTTCTGGGTGGTTATAAGTCCAATGTTTTCACTGCAACTTCTGGCGTTCCACAAGGGTCCCATTTTAATTACCATCAGCTGAACGTCCAGTTCGTCTCGTCCCTTAGTTTCATAAAAAAAAATAAGACCGACCTTCTTTTGATTTTCATAAATGATATAGGCAGACCATATACATCACAGTAAATGCTCAATTTTCGCTGACGATATCAAATTATATCGAGAGATGCAAACCTTTTGCAACGCGATATTAATTCTATTTACGATTGGTGTTCAAATTATAAAATGGAAATCAATGCAAACAAGCACTCACACATTAAATTCTCCAAGCATAAAAAAAAATTGTCTCCTCTTACAAAATTATTAATTTTTTTGATTGATTTCTTGAGTATATTGAATATTAAGCCACTAGCTAATGCACACATTGACAAATCAAAATTGGTCAGGCGTAATCTGCTTGTCAGGTCGTTTATACACTAGTATATTTAAAGTCTATCAAAACAAAAAACAACTTCATCCAGAAACAGACAGAGCCTGACCGTGCAATGTAGCCGCATTTCATAATAACAAATTTCAAGGTATTCGCGTCAGACCGCGAGGCAGCTTTGAGCATGTTTAAATATTTCACATACTTCAGTGAACATTACAATGTTTATATCTATGTCGCTTTGTTACAAAGCCCTTTTTTATTTCAGTGCATATAATTTGCTGCCATAAATGATGAAAATAAAAGAATATTAGTAATAACTGAAAATTTACAATCTATATCTATACGTTATCATTCCCTGAACTTGGTTAGTTGAACTCTTTCAAAGCATCACGAAAATAACGAGATGGTTGCTGGATTATAAATGACTATATGTCACTACTTATTCTACAACAAAATCCTCCGCCACGTCTATCTGTCTTTACTTTCGGAATAAACTAAAAAACCACTGCACCGATTTTCATTCTACTTTCACCAATCGATAGCGTGGTTCTCGAGGAAGGGTTTAGTATATCATGTATTAATTTTTTGTATACAAATGTAAATGTTGTATACAAAAACGATATTTGTTGGAGGTGCCGGAAGAAGATTAGCCATCTGGGAGCTTTCAACGCAAACGCTGGCTAAATCCTTTAAGATACAACAAAAAAATGTATCGTGGAATTGTGTATCTTATATAGGCCTACAAAAAAGTCCGCGAGGGTATATATCCGTCTCATAAGGATAATATACTGTGTCCATTTTAATACTTTTTTTTTAATTGGACACTAGACTACATTATTACTGAATTTTTCCGAAATTTCAAAGATACACATAAACGCGTTACAAGTTCAATCTGTAGATTAAGTAGAGGGCATTTGTCTGCCCGCGTTCATCTGGTTTTACTGCATATAAGAGACAGCTCTCTTTGTGCATTTCTGAGTTTTAGAATTCCGAAGGCAGTATCAGGTCAAATCAAGAGAGGAATACCAAAACTATTTGTCACGTTTTATTGATCAGGGGTCTTAAAATTTCTACAGCAATGGTAATAAAAAGCGCGTACTCCATTCTGAAGAGCCGGCTACGCTCCTGGGATTTCTCTGGTGTTGCAAGAGAATGTGGGCAGCTTTTATCTCTTAAAATCAGGCAACCCGTACGCTCGTTTTTCATCTCTTCCATAAAAAAAAATATGTTACTACAAGCTGGCAAAAGTCATCTAACAAAATGACATATAATATATTATGAATAATAAACTATGAAAAATATGTCTTGAGTTTATATATTATGAAATGCTAAGAAACTTTTTCCCCAGCTTATTGAGTAAGGTGTCTATATCTAAGCTTGAATAGAAATGGCTTAAGATAAGGTAGCAGTAGAGTTTAGTCATTCTTTGGTGAACAATACGAGACGGAAATGACATAACAAATCAACAAAACAGATTAATTGTAATTAAGCTTGTCAAATGTTATTAAGTTTATTTTTTTTTACTCGAGACTTCGTCCGCGTGGAATAATTACTTTGGGCAGCCTTTTTTTTAATATACTTTGGAAATCATCGGTTATCTAGCAGCAAGAGACTATCTAGACGTATAATTTAAAAAAGTGAACGAAACGTGTGAAGATAGCTCTTGTCTTTTTAATTAAGTTTAATAGTTAAAAGTGGATATATTATCATTATTATTAGTGTTTTTGTTTTAAATAGTACCTTTAAGTAATACGAATAAATAATTTTTGTGTGTATCTATTAATTTGGATGGATTTTAAAAAATTTGAAGTGAACAATTGTGAGATTTTTTGACGGTGAATCTAAAATACACGTTAAAAGAAGACGCATAACTCGTTTACTACGTTGTAAAGGCATCATACGAATATAAATTTCAAACTAGCTCGTATCGACTACGTAGTCGAACGGTGTCAACTTCAAAGATAACCTGCGGGGGCCGGAGATCGAGTCACCTCGAAACTTTCGATTTTTGGTGTTTTTTTTTTTTTTTTTTTTTATAATGCCCCAGGAATGTCCTAAGTGCTCCATATCTATTTTGGTTACGCAAAAAAGACTGAAATGCTTGAGATGTAGTAAACAATACCACATGGAATGTGTCGGATATAGCAGTGATTCACGACCGAGATCTCAGTGGACTTGTCCCAGTTGTTCGCCTTACTCTAAAACGCCGCAAAATATACCACCAACGTCTTCGGATACTCATATCCCACCTAATATAATTAGCAAAATCGAAGACAAAATTGTCACTGCTATCAGAAAGGAACTACAAAATATAATTCACGAAGTTCTGGCCTCCGGTTTATAATAAGCCACTTCATACAAATAACACGGAGTCAGTAAATAAATCAAACACTAATCAAAACACGCAATTTTTTACGGTAAAGGACGTTGAGCTGAAGTTAAAATCACTCAATAAAAATAAAGGTGCAGGATGCGATGAAATTCCTCCAATATTTTATAAGAACTGTGCTAAAGAATTGTCATATCCACTAAGTTACATCTATAACGCCTCAATAAGTAACGGGTTATTTCCGAGGGAATGGAAAAAAGGCATAATAGTGCCTATTTTTAAAAAAGGTAATAAATGTGATGTTGTTAATTATAGACCGATAACTATTTTATCAACTCCTGCAAAGATCTTTGAATCAATTTTATATCCTCACTTGTTTTGGCAAACTAAGCACCTTTTATCTGACAAACAACATGGCTTTATAAAAAAAAGATCTGCGACGTCAAACTTGTTAAACTTCACTAATAGAATTATAAATGAAATGAGTAATAATCATGAAGTTGACGTCATTTATACCGACTTCAGTAAAGCATTCGATAAAGTGGACCATTTCCTACTAATAAAGAAACTTAGGGACATCTATGGCATATCGGATGAATTACTGACATGGTTAACATCTTATTTGGCTTCTCGACCACTTATGGTTAAGATTAGTGGTTATCATTCTCGGGATTTTTATCAGCTATCCGGGGTACCACAAGGCTCACACTTAGGCCCCTTATTATTTACCTTATACATAAATGATATCACTAAATTAATAAAATCAGAATATGAACTATACGCAGATGACCTAAAATTATACAGGACGGTAAAATGTTTTGAGGACCAAAAAATGCTTCAAGATGATATCGACTATATCTACTTATGGTGTCAAAATAATAGTATGGAACTGAACGAAGGCAAATGCAACTTTTTAAAATTTTCCAGAAAACATATTAAACTTAAAACTAGTTACAAGGTAAATGACGTGTTCATTGCTGAAAAAAAATATTTTAAAGATTTAGGAATTATATTAGATAGTGAACTAAGATTTAACAAACATATAGATCACATTGTTCGTAAGAGTTTTAAAATGCTAGGTTTTATTTTCCGTAATACGAAAGATTTTAGAAGTATTTTACCACTCAAGATACTTTTCAACTCTGTTGTCAGATCTAATCTAGAATATAACTCAGCTGTTTGGTGCCCATATCACAAAATTATATATCACGAATAGAATCTGTACAAAAAAAGTTTCTTTCAAAGTTAAGTTTTTTTGCAAATAAATATATCCGTAATGATAGCTATGAGAATAGATTAAATACATTTCAAATGAGGTCTCTGCGAATACGTAGAAATGCTTCACAATTGCTGTGTTTACATAAACTTTTAAGCTATGATATGGACTGTCCTTCGCTTTTATCACAAATCGGTTTGCATGTGCCTGCCTTTAATTGTCGGCTTAGTACTTTTTCCCCATTGCACATTAAATTCCACCACAGTAATTATGGCTTAAACTCTCCTCTACAGCTAATGTTACAATTATATAATTGTATTTTTAATATAGATGAAAACACTGATATCTTCTTTTCAAACTTTCTTAATTTTAAAAAACAAATTTATATTGCTCTCCAAAATTTATAGATTTTAGATTTTAAAATATCACATGTATTTCTTATAGTAATGTTGTGCCTACCTATAATTTAAGTACATTTAAACTATTTTATTATATTTGTTTAATTCTTAGTGCATAAGTTAATAAATTGTATTTAGTTGGTAAGCCTTTATAAATAAAAAAAAAATAATAATAATACACATACAAACAGCTGCTCTGGTTAATACATTTTCATAAACTACCGCCTATAGAACTTTCATTCCCACACTGGTCGAAAAAACAAAAACGCTAGAAAAAATATTTATTTAGGTATTTCTTATTAAATGCCTTAATAAAAACTTTCATGATGTCATCTTCGATAGTGACGATCTTCCAAACAAACTTGCATCCTTATTTCAACCCCTCCAAGCCTTTTATTCGCTATAAAAGATAGCGTAAGTCCTTTCCCAAGCTCTAGTCTATCTTTGTAGTAAATTTCATCAAAATCAGTTCAGTGGTTTAGACGTGAAAGCATAACAAATAAACTTACATTCACATCAAAATATTACTAGGGATATCCACACTGTTCGTTAACCCTCTTGCCACAATCGATTCTCATACAGATAGGTACGGTATCGGATATTGAATCGGTTTTGTGTCAACCTATAATAAATTGAAAGATATTTTTAGTGGAACACAGCTATTTTACGACGCCATTAAATTGTTGTATGATAATTTATTTGGATTTTATATTGGATATTATTATTAGTAATACGATGTGTTATGTTGTTATAATTGCATTTGTACATAAACTTATGTATTATGTGCTTAAAAACAAAGTTTTGGAAGGATCTTTTTGGAAAAAGGTTTTTTAGGTAGTAATTAACAAAATTATTATAGGTTTGTTAGTAAGCCAAAAGTCTTACAAAAGACAACAGTCATTTGTAAGACCTTTTACAAGTAAACTAATCTATTTTATAAGCAAGGGGTAGCCGGTTTTAGGTTTATTTTCTTTGAAAGTTAAATTTGATGTTCAGCTTTAGATTCTTTCCAGATAAAATAACTGAAAATTGCGCTGATTTCGACAATACTGCAGGGCTAGCTGTTGAATAGTCACTATTAAAGGCAGAATGATCTATCTACAATAACAATAAGCATTTGATGTAAGCGTATCTAGCAATAAATAAATATTAAGCGAAGTAAATTATTAGTGTTACATAGTCATTATCATATTATCATTATAGATTACTAACTTCGTCCACGTTGAATAGTTACTTTGGGCAAATTTTATTTTTAGGACACTTTTCAACTAATAAACATACAAAATGGTCTTTCCGCTGCTGGCAGCGCTCTTCTATAGTACAGTGCATAATTATACCTTGTCATTGTGGACATCTGTTTAACAGAATTTCCTGTGAACTTTAATCTCCTATTTCATACCCATGTAGGTCAAACTTTAAAAAATGCTCGAATAAATGTTTATAAATTATCTTTTATCGAGTGCCTAGATACAAAATTTCATGGTTTTATCTTCGATAATGACGAATTTTCATACAAACTGCTGTCCCCTATTTCAACTCCTCCATTTATTATTTTACAATAAAAGATAGCCTACCTATGTCCTTTTTCAAACTCTAGTCTATATTTTTACTAAATTTTATCAAAATTGTTTTGGTTGTCACATTTATAATATTAGTAGCGATAGAATCGTAGTAAGAATAACATTTTAAGATCATGTAGAATATATGCTTAATAAAACCAAACCCTTACTAAAGGCTGCAGAATTTAACATTAAATGTATGAGAGAGGTCGGAGGTAGCAAACATCCCAAACAATTTCGATTTACGAGCAGCGTTAGACCAGATGTCTCGCGCAACGTTAACAGATTCATGTATGTATTGAGTTTATAGCCCTCTGTGGTTTGCTAGCTAGAAAATATTTTAAAACTCCCTTGGATCAAAGCAAAAAAATATCAACCATAATATTTTTACTAGAATAGAAATCAGCGTCTTTTATGTTCTCTATCAACACAAGAGAAATCATAAAAACACAATTGTTACGTTACAAATACGTTAGTCTCAGTGAGTCATACATCTTTGTGCCGTTTGGTGTTGAGACACTTGACCAGTGGGGTCCAGAGGCGCGTAGAATATACAAAGTACTACCTTCACGCCTCAATAAGGCTACTGGAAACTCAAGCGCTGGCAGCTATTTCGGTCTACGGATTAGCCTAGCTGTCCAAAGCGGGAATGCTGCCAGTATTCTTCGTACGCTTCCACGTAGTGATAGTTTTAATTTTATGTAGTCATAATATTGAAGATATAGTTAGAGGACTTATTTTGTTTGAATAAATATTATTGTTTCGTTCGTTATATTAAAATATTTAATGGTAAAATATAGAAAGGGGGCAAACAAGCAAGTGATAGACTTCATCAATTTTATACCAGAGCTCAAGGCGTTAGAGAGATGGGTATATGCTCGAAACTTGTACGTCCCTATGTCGAATGGTCGTATGAATTATTTCGGATAGAAAATTGTATTAAATTTCAGTCTTGTTTCTTCCCTTGGAATCCATTCTGTTACTTTTTTGTCCATCTCTTCTCAGCCATCCGACATATATGCATCGCCCAGTTACATTTTAGTGTCCACACTCTTAATATCTACAAATTTTGTAATATTCCTATTAATATTATGAATGCAATATTCTAATCTAATAAAGATTCAATCCTGTTAGCGTATTTCAATATTGTGGAGCCATATTTTTATTTCCTCACGAACTGTATTCGCTTTCAGTGTATCAATATTTGAAAATTCAATCAATGATGGTCGACAACTCTGCGGAATAATGGATTCGTTCGCTAGAAGATGGATGGTTCGCTAGACGATTTCATTTGTAAGAGTTGTTATTTGTCGATAAGGTTATTGGAGTATCGGCATTATGAAAATCATTGCGTTTAGCAATAATTACTAATAGCAGAATAGTTTAATAATTTACGAATTCTTTGTTATAAAACCGCTTCAATGTTTAAAAATAATACAACTGATAATGTTATATTTAATTTCCACGTGTTGAAAAGATACACAAAACATTAAGTATTTGGATGTGAATTATCTTTAATAAATTTATAATAAAACAATTTATATTGATTGTACCATCATTGAAGACAGTCAGGTAAATGATTTTTCGAATTTTGGGGGAAATATTATTATAAACATGTATAAAAAAATGATCTTTATATAACTTTGTATCTTAGGAAACAGATATTAGAATACATGAGTAATCATTTATTATCTCTTCATCGAGTCTTCGTTAAATGCATCCTGCTTATCTCAAACAATTGTATATTTTATAGACATATTGTCATAACGTCTTAAGATAATATTGGTAAGTAATAGCGAAACGTGGTGCACTTTTCTTATTTAACAAGAAAACCGATCGTATTTAAAGTTTAGATCGTGTAGTATTGCCTACATAAGATGAAGCGGCTTTAGCAACAAGAAGCGTCGGTGGCGACAAAAGTACTCGTACCTCACTTACCAATGTGGTTTCGGCTTTCGAATTCATTCATATGTTCGTCGACGCTATACGTAGGTCACGCTAAAAGTTTTGCGTAACTTAAAAAAGCAATAGATATAATATGCACTAAAAATTATAAAAATAATTGCGTATTTTTATACAACATAATTCTAGTTACGATTATTGTAATTTTTGGAGTTGGTGTCCTTCCGCCGCCTTTATACTTTTTAGTGCATATCATATCTATTGTTTTGGAATAATGTTTTTGAAGTCGGTTGTTTTTTGTTTTTTTTTTTTTTTTTTTAATTTTTGATTTTTAGTGAATTTGACGTACACTAACTAACAAATGTCTACATATGTGCAGATAAGCGTTTAATTGAAGAGTTCCGTTACTTTGCCATGGATTCCGTAATTAAAACCTAACCAAACTCTCAACAATCTTTGAAGTATATTCTTTTCAATAAAAAAAGAATCATCGAAATCGATTGGCGCGATATTGAGTTATTCGTAAATTTATCATCCAATTTGTTATACGTATGTACAGCAAATTTAAGACTTTTATGATTTTTCTCATGGATGCCATTGTCAGATCTGGACCAAATTACAATGGGACCACACGGAAAGCACCAGCGTTAAAAAAAAACATTTAATTAATTTAACATTTGAAGTTCAAATAGATCCGATTAGCTTAAAGTGCAAAACTTTTGGTGTGTCCTATGTATTAGGTTATCTCTTGTGATTCCTCTGGTACATACCATCAGGTTATTTGTAGGTACATACATGCTCGTTTGCTTTCCTTTACATAAAAAAATGTTGTCAAATATGAAAGATCCATCATGAGCATTGCAGTACTATTGAGGCGGAGGGACTTAATTGTTATGTAACACTTATATAGCATTGAGGTTCTTGCACCCGTTCTTTTCAGGTCTGATGCATACTACTATTTCGAATGAGTTCTAGTTTTTAACGTTAGATAAGTGATTTTAAGTCCTACATTTGAATAAAAATATTTGAATTTGAATAATAGTTGTAAAAGTCCACAAATTATATATTCTTTTGAGGTTTTTTTCTCAAACAAGGTTTTATGTGGGAACAGTTCAATAATTATAATGTATAGATATTTACGTGTATTATAATATAGTGCATTGAGTATATCCTTTTTGGCAGAATGGCAAAGGCTATGCTCAATTGGATCCCAATAATTGAGGTAAAAGTGTTTCAATTAATAATATTCTTCTGAGGAACACAACACGGATTCGTAGTATTTCCCACTTCACCTGAATTTTATTCCCAGTCTTTATGACTTCTATGATAAATTTGAACACTTCATTGTTCGGAGCAATATATAACTATCTCAGTTATAAGAATCACAGTCTTACAAACTAGAAACTAACACTCACATACATTTTCAACGTGAAATTACATATCTGATAAATGAACCACTATCTGTTGGGATACAATTTAAAGTTAGTAAGTAATAAAACTGACCAACACGTTCGAATTTTAAATTTAAGTTACAAAATTCATTTTTAGAGGTTGAATTTTTCTAAACTTTTAACAACACTTCCAAACTAAAAAAGCTGTTCTAATATATATACACGATTTTGCAAAAAGCGAAAGCGGTCACCTTGGTAAAAAACCTGTTTCACTGGCATGTTCAGATTATTTCATAATAACCAGTGGGAAGCTCCTTTGCACCTGATGTCGGCTAGATTATAGGTACCACAACGGCGCCTATTTCTGCCGAGAAGCAGTAAGCATTACTATGTTTCGGTCTGAAGGGCGCCGTAGCTAGTGAAATTACTGGGCAAGTGAGACTTAACATCCTATGTCTCAAGGAGACGAGCGCAATTGTAGTGCCGCTCAGAGTTATTGGGATTTTCAAGAATCCTGAGAGGCACTGCATTGTAATGGACAGGACGTATCAATTACCATCAGCTGAACGTCCTGTTCGTGTCGTTCTTTATTGTCACAAAAGAAAATTTATATAGATTGTAGCTGTCAATTCCGTCATTAAATTGCGATGGAATTTATGAAAAAATGATCCAAGACTCTAAACAGCTAATTCCGTATCTGTTCATTATATAAATAGCAGACTAAAAACTTGAGTTTATTTTACAACACAACAAAAGAGGTTGCACAAAGAGGCATCAATAATGTATTGAAAATTATATTTTTCTGGATGGTTCACTAGGAAACCCCATGGCGCCATTGTGCCGCAATTATCTATTCTCTTTCCTTGTAATTTGGTTATTGCAAATTATAGTGGAGACATTTTCCTGTAGAAAAAAAATACACAGAGAGATACCATAGACAACAGATGCATTGTCATCTGAGTGGCGAATCTAATGACACTTGTCTCTTGCGCCGCATATAAACAAAATTGTAACCGAGCAACACAGTTCGTACGCAAATTGCAATATACGCATAATGTACCCTTATAATTAATTAGTAAATTGAGACTTCAACAGTGATCAACGATCTAATCGCCTCGCATTAAGTTCTCGGTGTAACGCCACGCAAAACTCCTTTTCCTACACACGCCGAGAGGAAGTAACACGCACCTTAGCACTAGTGCTAACTACTAGTAGTTTCTAGAAGATAACCGGGGGCCCCCAGCTGCAGACCATCGCGCCTCGTAATCTCAGGTACGTCGGCCTATTATAGCCATAACTGATTTTCACATTTAATCTATATATATAAAAATGAATTGCTGTTCGTTAGTCTCGCTAAAACTCGAGAACGGCTAGACCGATTTGGCTAGTCTTGAATTATTTGTGGAAGTCCAGAGAAGGTTTAAAAGGTGAATAAATATGAAAATGTTCGGAATTAAAAAAAAAAACAACAATTTTGTTTTTCCTTTAATGTGTCCCCCGTCGTTCAGAAATCAAATTGGAAGAATAGTTTTAAATGAATAACTAATTAGAATCTTTGTATCTGTCTAACTTTCTCAGGAGTTAAAAAAAGAAACTTAATTTTAGCTACCTATAGTTGATAGATTAACTACAGTTGATGATGATACTATGATGGCAATACAACGTTTGCTGGGTCAGCTAGTCTTATATATTAAATTCTCGTGTCACAATGTTAGTTATCTTACTCCTCCGAAACGGCATTACTGATTTTTACCGAATTTTATATGCATATTCAGTAGGTCTGAGAATCGGCCACTATATATTTTTCATCCCCCTAAATGTTGAGGGTGGTCCATCAATGCTAACAATAATTGTAGTACGATAAATTTGGTAGGTCTGAGAATCGGTTGCATCTACTTTTTACACCCCAATTTTTTTTTATCTCTTTATATAGCAATACAACGTTTGCTGGGTCAGCTAGTATAATATAATATACTGTTTTCCTTCTCAAGCCTTAATACACCATGCAAAGCCAACCATTGATTTCCGTCAGTGTTAATAATCTAATGAGATAAAACTATATTAATTTATAATAACTTTATTTTCCTTTGTTCTACATTTAAACAATAACCCCCTTATTCATAATAGTCTGCTAACTTACAGCATTGCTAATTCGCACTCTGTCTTCTTCTATTGACCTAAGTCAGAATGAGAAAAAACACTCCTTAGCGGCTGTTTAAAGTTAGCGGACCATTATGAATAAGGGGGTAAGTATAAATCATGAAAATTGTAAACAAAACGAACATAAATAAAATTCATAACAGGTCTCATTAAGCGAAGCGTTCGTTGCTTGAAGGTTTTGACAGCGATCTTGAAAAATTTCCTGAGGGATATGAGGAAGACGTTTTACTTCATGGCGAGATTTGGGCTATTACTGGTCAAGTACGAGTCGGTCTTGGTCGGGTTTCAATTTACAATTATTTTTCAAAACTTGCAAGAACATCAGCATGTGACATAAATGTTTTTTTTTTCAATAACGTATCTCGAGTTACGGATATACATTGCTGTCACCGTTTAATCTTAACAAGATCTTATCTATCCATACTTATGTCCAATATAGTTATAGTCCAATGCTTTATGTCGATAGGTTTTTGAAATGTAAGTAAGTGTAAAAGTATAGATTTGTCTACCTCTAGTAAGCTAAACTAAAGATAGATAGGTTATTGAAAACTGCCGATAATGAAATATTAACGGATGTTTTCTGCAACTAGCGGTATATAAATTAGTTTATTTCGTAAGACGAACACTGCTCAAGGTTTGATTCATTATAACCGTTTTAAATTAAAGGGATACCTGGGATCAGAGCGTGAAAATTGTTGTTCTTAAATGAAATTGAGTTTAACTTCCATATTGCTTCGTTTATTTCGGTACGGATGGAGTATACCAAAATAGTTTGTTTTGGGACGGTCTAATTAACTGTGTCCGAGTCAAATATTTGCTCGGTAAAATGCAATTAAACTTCAAATATTTGACAACATAATTTAATAAATAGCCGATTTGTTAAAATTAATCATTTCATTGATGTATGTTAGTATTTGAGTTTTCAGTCACTGCTCATTATTAATTTCTACTAGTCTATTTAGATCTGATGATCAGAAAATCTGACAGCAATAGTAACTATAGAAATTATTTATCAATATTTTACCGACGGTTCAAATCCTATTAATATTATAAATGTGAAAGTTTGTATGTCTGGATGTATGTTTGAACTTCTTTAACACAAACACTACTGAATGGATTTTGATGAAACTTTGCAATAATATAGCTTACACACTAGAATAACATATAGGCTATAATTTATAAAAATGTTGTGTGATTTATCTAAATTGTAATATTGAAATAACCGTTTTTTTACTAAATGTATATTATGAATACATATACGTACACATATTCACTAAAATAACATTTTTTACAATTTTTGTCTGTCTGTTTGTTCCGTCTAATCCGGCGACTTTTATTGGCAGGTAGCTGATGTAATAAGGGGTAACTTAGGCTACGTTTATTTTAGAAAAATAAAGCAATGTCCAAGAAACGGTCTAACTCTAAAATAATTTAAATGGCAAAACAACGTTTGCGGGGTCAGCTAGTATGTTAATATTTTCTAGCATATTTGTATAAAAATAATAAGCATTTTTAATATTTCACTTGAAGATTACAATATAATATCAATTCAAATTGTAGTGATTGTTATTAAAATACTAAAAGACGTAGTTGACTGCTGACATTTGTATCGTGTTTTGGTTTCCGTTTTATAAAATGTGTTTGTAGCATCATTTTACATTTAACATTATATTATATTCTAATTGAAATGATCTGTAAATATTGATATAAAAGAGTGGCAATGAGTTTCTTGCTACTTCTTTTCATTAGCTCAACCCTTTACGAAGTAGCGGTAGATTCAATAAGACAAATATTTTATTTTTTTTGACATTCATAAGTGTCATTTTCGTGACCTACTTTACCAAACTGATTTTGATTTGATTTGAAAGTGTGTTATTAGGCCAGTCAATTCGTCCGAAGGTGCGTTAAATCACACCAAGCTGAAAATCAGTAAAATTTTTCAAAACATAATTATAAATAAATATTTACGTTCCCCATCATTCCCGTGTATGGAAAAAAATTACTCGAGACCAAAGGTCAAAAAAAATTATCCATAAAAAATTTATTTATATTTTTTTCCTTCCGTTTCTGAGTTAAATAACGATTCAAAAATTTCAAAAAGTTTAGTTTTACAACTTTTTGAATCGTTATATCTCAGAAACGACTTTTATTTATAATTACGTTTTGAATAATTTGACTGATTTTCATCTACTTATGATTTTATGCACCACCACTTGTGATATATTGACCAGACTAATATAATAAATACGGCCTTTCAAAACTGATCACACAAATAACTCACATAATATTCTATAATGGTAGTTTTTTCACCCTATTAAAATGAAAAATTAAAAAGAAAATTAAAATATGTTTATTTATGGTTAAGGGCTACATATTTTGGTTAGCCCTCTCTCACTGCGACCAATGAGATCTATAATTTATTATTTTCAATGAAACTTTTTATATCTTTCGAAGTATACTGACCTATATAAAACAGTTAAAGAATAGGCCCAAAGAGAAGCTACGGTTACGGAATAATGCACCATATTCGGTTAAAGTTTTACATAATGTATATTGATATGTAATATTAATTATTTATCATATTATCTATATATAGTAATAGTTGTAAGTTTCTTCATTATAAATAAAAAAAGACGAGTGGCACTGGGGGACTGCCGCGGTAAAGCTATTGCATAGCATTTTTTATCAACTTATGCAATTATAATTATTTATTTATTTTATTTATGCAGTATTTTTTTTAATAAAATTAATTAAAAAAAAAGCTTACGGGAAGTGAGTTTACTCACTTCCCGTATTTAACTTGCAAGATTTGATTACAGACAGACAACGGGACAGGTGAAACTAAATAAAAATGCTTGTCATAATAATAAAAAATAAAAAAACGTGATAAAAAAAATAAAGAAATTAAATAAAAATCAAGCCATACACCAGGCTCGAACCTGGGACCTTCTGCACAAAAAGCATACGTGACAACCGCTGTTCCACGGCAACTGAAATTACCGTGCCGAAATATCTATATACATCTAGTAAGTAAGTGTTAGGTTATTTTCGTTCCGGAATTTCTGGATTCGGTCTCCACGCTCAAGGCCCGCGATAGAAGCTATGCAATAGCTTAATAATTTCTTGTTGGTTTTCGTATCGCGTTGCAATTTCTAAATCTGAACGCGTATCAAACCCAGAGGCCCAAAGTAGCCATGATAAAGAATGAAATCCGAGATATTGTTACTCTATCCTCTGAAAGCAATTACAGCGATACACACTACAACTGTCAAAATTTTTGCTGTCTAATTGTTACGGTTTATGATTTGCTTTCGTGTTTTTAACTTTAACTACAAATATCCACATTCCAAGTAGAAATCACTTTTATTCCCTAGGGATTAAAAAGCTTATAATGTTCTGAATTCGATAAGAATAAGACAAAGCAAGAGTTCTGATTTAATTTCCAAACAGTATAGAGTTATTATACATAGAAAATTATTTAATGAATGTGTTCCTGGATCATAATTTCTAATTTTATTAAAAAAACTTGGCCATTGTAAATTTTGCGATTTTGCAAAAAAAAAATACGTTAGTAATTTAATAAAAGCACCACAAGATAATATAGATGTATCTAGGCTGGTACTATCAGTTACCACCAGGAGAACGTATGGAACATGAAAAAATTAATGTCATTGTCATGCCTGGTGTACTCAGAGGTTCAGGCTCCTCTGCACACTAGACGCGCTGACTAGATTATAGGTACCACAATTGTGCTGTTTTCTGCCGTGAAGCAATAATGTATAAGCATCGTTGTGTTTTGGTCTGAAGGGCGGCTTAGCTAGTGAAATAACTGGTTCAATGAGTCTTAACATCTTGTCTCAAGGTGACGAGCGCAATTGTAGTGCCGGGTTTTTCAAGTTTCCTGAGTGAGACTGCATTATAATGGGCAGGACTTACCATCACTGAATGTCCTGCTTGACTCGATCTTATTTTCATAAAAAAACATCTTATGGGCCTGCCACACACTCGACGAGTGGTATGGAAAGAAGCGAGGAATGGAAGCACAGACGTAGTGTGGTAACATGAATCATCATGCCGGACATCATGCCCCTCGTAGTGTACAACGCTCACTATTTTGTTGGTTTTTCGAGCGCGGGTCAAAGAAACAATTAGGGCGAAGAGTAGAGCTGTGTGTGGCAGAGATGACGACATTGGGATAGGGGGAGGAGCATAGCAATGACCGTAACAGACGGTAGCGTAACTTAGCGGTCTCTTTGAAATTTATGCCTACGTCTGGACGGAGCGCTAGGGTTGGTACATAATTTAAATCGGAGAGCGCGAGCGACTAGTCTCGGAGGCGTGTGGCGTTCACTCAATTCTTTTGTCTTCCCAAGAATGCTTGGCTGCTGTGAAAATTGTGTGTGTGTGTGCGTGAGTCGATTCTGTTTTATTACTGCACTGTGGTAATGAGCAGCGTAATGTGGCTGGCCCATTATGTCTCAAAATGGCGAGCGCAATAATTGCGACGCTACTTAGAATTTTTAGTTTGTCTATAACCCTGAGGGGTCGAACCCGTGTCAGGGGTAACGTATGACGTAGTATCAGGTCAACAACAACATTGATAATTTTTAGAAAATGAAGAACGGCTTAATGTAGAAAGTTGCCAATACCTTTATTGTTTTTCGAAGTAATCTCCGTTCCTCTATGCACATCGTCGCATTCGATGGAACCACTGAGAAAAGCAGTGGGCCCATTCTTCGTTAGGGCTCTCTTATATGGCCTTTTCGTACGCTTTCACCGCATCTTCAGGGCTCGTAAAGCGAATACCTCGAATTTTATCATTAGTTCTTGGGAATAAATAAAAGTAGCAGGGTGCCAGGTCAGGACTGTATGGCAGATGACTCATTATCTCGACACCTGCCATAGTCAAATATTCAACAGTCCGTTTTGCGGAGTGCGCTGAAGTATTGTCGTGGTGAAGGAGGATCCTGCTTCGAGGGCGCTGCAGTCGAATCTTTTTCCAAGATAACAGGCAAACAGCGATTGACACATTCTTTACCTTAGTTGGCCGATTCTCGAAAGGAAACACCCAGTGAGCTGATTGTCTTGTCTTCTGGTTTCGGGTTCGTAGCAATATATCCAGCTTTCATCACCTGTGACGATGTCAAATACAGCATTTGAGTCACCGCCGTTGAACTTATCTAACATTTGGCGACACCAGTCCTTGCGAAGGTGTTTCTGGTCGTCGGTTAAAGTTTGGGGTCCATCTGGTACAAAGCGTCTTGACACCTAAATGGTCGTGTAATATTTTTTGAACTTGACTCATGCCTAGGCTTACCTGCATCTGCTGATAGGTCACTCTCTTATCTTCCTCTATCACAGCACTGATGCTATCAGTAGTCACTGTTAAAGGACGTCCCTCACGCGGATCATCATTGAGATTGCTACGTCCACGCTTAAAATCGTTGAACCAATTGTAAATAGTGTCACGAGATGGGGCTTCATTAAGAAATACTAATCGCAGCCTATCATAGCTTTGTTGTTGAGTAAACCCACAACGAAAGTCATAACAAATCATTGACCGAAAATTTTCTCGCGTTATATTCATTTTCACGTGTAACAAGAGTTTAAGATTTGGCGCCATTTCACAAAACAAATGACAAATGAATGCTACTCTATATAAGGTTACCAAAGATTTCTAATATTGAAATTCAAAAAAGTTTTCATAAGCAATGTTTCTAACTGGCCAGTTCTAAACATTTTCAGTGTTACCCTACCCACATACTATGATGCAGAATATAAATTCGAATGAAATCAAATCCAAATCAATTTATTCATAAATGTCAAGGAATTGACTCTTATGAATGTTAAAAGTTTTCTTTTCTTTTTACATTTACCAACACTTTGGAAAAAGGTAATTTATGAGACGAAACGGCAAGAAACTCATTACCACTCCTCTCATTCAACATTTATAGCTTCATCGTCTTACAAATGATTTCTATGTAATTTCCTAAGTAAAAACACAAGACTTATTGAGTCCAGTAGATGCATCAATCCATCAAAAAACCGAAAATAAATAAAGGTATTATGCGAGCATTTCATGAACTCAATTCTGAAAAAGTGTACAATGAAAATAGCTACGTGAAATCCCCAATATTGTAGAACATGCAATGTTACTAGATCTGAATACGAAGGAACATTTAATCAGAATCGCTCGTTAATCATTCAGTAACCACGATAACCAAAAGCGTTCGACTCCAGCTTATAATGGGAATATATTTAATGTAACCTTACATTCTAGTCACGCACATACGTAGGTAATATTTTACATGTCATTTTAAAACCATATTGTCTGAGGGGAATTCATCATACAATTGTACCATCAGTGGGAGGCTCCTTTGCACAGGATGCCGGCTAGATTATGGGTAACTACGGCGCCTATTTCTGCCGTGAAGCAGTAATGTGTAAGTATTATTGTGTTTCGGTCTGAAGGGCGCCGTAGCTAGTGAAATTACTAGGCAAACGAGACTTAACATTTTATGTCTCAAGGAGACGAGCGCAATTGTGGTGCCGATCAGAATTTTTGGGATTTTTCAAGAATTCTGAGCGGCTCTACA
Source organism: Leptidea sinapis (assembly GCF_905404315.1). NCBI lineage: Eukaryota > Metazoa > Arthropoda > Insecta > Lepidoptera > Pieridae > Leptidea > Leptidea sinapis. Next base: position 12,390,470 of record NC_066272.1, read on the forward strand.
TTGTAATGGACAGAGCGTATTAATAACCATCAGATGACCGTCCTGCTCGTCTCGTCCCCTTGTCACAAAATATACACAAATACAATACTGAAGTACATTTTTGGTCGTGCAGTTTGACGATGATTTATTATTATATACTGATACATGATGATTGATACCGTGGGCATGGCAAGACAGTCATCAAAAATTGCCAATATATCCGTATCCCTAGACAAAAACACCAGAGAGAATTTATTACTGGGTTTATACAAAATATATATAGGCTTTAGCTGGCGGCGGCCATTTTTGTTTAGCATACAACGGAATGTATTTTTAGAAAATGAAATATTTTTTTTGAAAGTAATTATAATATATAAAACTGTAAATATGGTTTATGGAAAATAATTTTACGTGATATCGTGATAAGAAAACATCTTTTTATGCTATATAATATACGATTTATATAATAATAATATTGACCCACTTTTTACACAAATTATCTTGCCTCAAGTTAAGCATATATAGCCTGTGTTATGGGTTACAAGACAATATAGATTATATTTAATACAATATACTTACTTAAACATACATAAATTCATATAAACATATATATAAACATACATAAATACATTTAAACATCCATGACTCGGAAACAAATATCCATATTCATCATATAAATTCTTGCACCTACCGGGACCTCTAGCTTAGTAGGTAGGATCGCTAACCACTCGGCTATATAGGTCGTCATGAGTTTATATGAGTCATAATTCATTTTATAAGTCAAAATTGTAACATAAATTAAAATTACTGCACTCGCCGTCTGATTATCGCTTGTGTCGATCGTGCCTCTCTATCGCTTACACGCTTGGCTCAAGCGGAACGTGACAATTTTTCGTGCGTGACGTAATAACGTAAAAAAATTATATTTCTAGATAGAGTCTCTTGCTGTTAGACAACCAATAAAAACTGGCCAGGAATATTAGTTTAGTGTACGTGACAAGCAACTTCTTACCCTCGCGATTTGTATGACACTTTGTGTTAGTGTCCGTGCATGGCTCGAAGTAGAGGTCAGTTAATCTAAACTCAATTTATTTCGAGCTGTTTTCATAGCTGTCTATGACGTACGAGTATAAATTATCTAAGGTTGAACTATATAATTTAAATGTGACTTGCAGATCGCCTTCGGATAAGAAATTGTCATTTTAATGAATGGGAATGCGTGAATTTAATTATTCAGTGTGAGTTATAAAGTATGTAATCTCATAGAAACTCCTAATTCAAAGTTGATGAGAGACCCTTAATAATCTGGTAGAGCATTGAATTAATATTAATTAAAAGGGTTAAGTTCACGATGCCATACTTTATTATATAATGCTCATAACTTATTCAAATTAAGCTTATTACGATTATGTGCCAAATTTGTTCGCTTGGACAACGCTATTTCTTTAGATTAAGGATTGGTCTTTGCTGCGCTCCAACTGATACTGCAAGCGTAGGCGCAAAGTGCGGCAACTAATACTACGCCCAAGTGGGCGTTCTCGAGCCAGTCTGGAACAATGTGTGACGTTGACATGCCGCATGATCTGTTAAATTTTGCTAATAATTGAAACTTAAAATCCGGGTTGCGTAGTAAAACTATGTTAAAAATAATAATACAAAAATCAAGAAAAACACGGATCAAATATCACAAGTATTTTGTATTTTCAATGTAAAATAACACGAAGCGTATGTTACGAAATTTGGAAGATGCCATTGAGTGTTAAGATGCCACGCACACAAGCATCTAATAGTTGCCACGTTAAAAACGCTATTGTTCTTAGGTCGTGCGGTATTTAGTTGGAGCGCAGCGGAGACCAATACTTAATCTAAGGTTATTTCATAATTATGACACCGCTGTGTTGAGTGATGGGATAAACAATATAAATTAAATTATACTAATTAAAAACAAAGATAATTCTCACTATAGATATTATTTATAACAACCCAGGATACATAATTCCATACAAAACTGACACTTTAAATTGTCTTCAATTGTTATTTCAATCTTGAGTTAATAATAATAATATCTAATAATAATAACTTTTTATTTCTCACCAACAACCAAAACCAAACCAAAAAACTTAAAAATACAGGGGATACATAAGTTTTGGTTGTGGATCGCTGGTGCCTGTGGTAGGTAATAAAATACCTGTATTAATGGTCACCAGGATTCCACTTACACAGTGACTAAAAAGCTTGAAATTCCAAAGGATAGAGGTAAATGTGTGTGTGTGTGTGTGTGTGAGAGAAAGAGAGAGAGAGAGAGGGTGTATGTGCAAACATGCTTACGATAGGGTGTTCTCGGTTTATAGGTGTGCTAACTATCCAAGACCTTCAGAAGTCTCTTTGTGTGACAGTAGTCTTGCAAAAGGAGCCATTCGTGTGCAGTTGACCGACATTTGTACATGTTTAGACCATACAAACATAACACCTTGTGTAGCTTATTATAAAGGTACGGTCCCAGAAACAGAAGGAATCTGCGGCTAAATGATGTCCTTACCTTCGTAGATTCTGCCACTAGATGATTGCGGCGAGTAGACTCTGGCCTAAACTCTGTTGAAGGGTGAGTTATAATTACTTTGTAAACATCCATTAATGAATATTAATGAAGTAATCTTGCCGTCTTTAAGGCCGTATATCTACTATGAATGATGATTAATTTTTCAAAAATCCAGCCTTAAAATTATTCACATAACATTCTTATCAGCAATATAAAAGCATAAAATATAATGATTTATTTATTAATCCTTAACGATACATGAAGAGAACACACATATAACAATTCTGGAGGGCAAATCCAAATTAGCTTCGAAGAGGCTGGGCGTCATTAATAGAGCACGGCAATACTTCAAGCCGGCCCACATTCTAGCGCTCTACAATGCGCAGGTCCGGCCACACATGGAGTATTGCTGTCATCTCTGGTCTGGCGCACCCCAGTATCTGCTCGATCCATTTGACCGTGTGCAACGCAGAGCAGCTCGAATTGTCGGGGACCCAGTGCTCTGTGAACGGCTGGATCACTTGGCGTTGCGTAGAGACGTCGCTTTATTGTGTGTCTTCTACGGCATTTATCACGGGGAGTGTTCCGAAGAGCTGTTTAACCTGATTCCAGCCGCCGAAACCCACCTTCGCACGACACGCCACAAATTAGGATATCATCCACACCATCTGGATGTGTGGCGGTCCTCCACAGTGCGGTTTTCGAGGAGCTTTCTTCCTCGTACTACGAAGCTGTAGAATGAGCTTCCTTGTGCGGTGTTTCCGGGACGATACGACATGGGGACCTTCAAAAAAATCGCGTACACCTTCCTTAAAGGCCGGCAACGCTCTTGTGATTCCTCTGGTGTTGCAAGAGAATGTGGGCGGCGGTGATCACTTAACACCACGCTCGTTTATCCTCCTATACCATAAAAAAAGTTACCTAATAGAGTATTATAAGAAATTAAATTACTGGTGTCAGTACTAATAACAGATGAAAACAACATTCATAGTTACTTCTGTGATAATAAAATGATGCCATTCGGTCGAAAGAATAAAATATATTCCCCTAAATATAATTAGCAGTGCTGTAAATTTTTTATTCTGTAAATTTTAAAAGTATAAATTATTATTCCAGTTTGTCTTTACTATTTGGAGTAGTACATAACATGACGACCTGTATAGCCGAGTGGTTAGCGATCCTACCTACTCAGCTATAGGTCCCGGGTTCGAATCCTGGTAGGTGCAAGCATTTATATGATGAATATGGATGTTTGTTTCCGAGTCATGGATGTTTAAATGTATTTATGTATGTTTAAGTAAGTATATTGTATTAAATATATTGTTGTCTTGTAACCCATAACACAGGCTATATATACTTAACTTGGGGCAAGATAATTTGTGTAAAAAGGGTGTCAATATTATTATAATAATATAATAATATTGACATCCTTTTTATTATAACTAAATTGTATGAAAAATAAAAAATCTAAGGTGATAAGCTTACATTAAGGATTGGTCTCCGCTGCACTCTAATTAGATATTTCACTACCTAAGAACAAAAGCTTTTTTATTACTGCATCTATTTTTGACTACAACTATTGATGACACTCAATGGCATCTTTCAAATTTTATAACATACACTTCGTGTAATTTTACTATGAAATTAATAAAATGCAAAATATTTACTGATGATATGTGATCCCAGTGTCTTTTGGGCATTTAAGTTTCCATTCTTAGTAAAGTTTCGCAGACCATCTGGCAATTCAACGTCACAATTGTTCGAGACTGGCTCGTGTAAGCCCTGTTGGGCGTTGCATTAGTTGCCGCGCTTTGCGACTACCCATGCGGTCAATCCAATCCTTAATCTAAGGCTAAAATGATAAGCAGTAAAAGAAACGCGGTATAGCAGTTAAGGGCAAACAAAATTTGAATAAAGTCAAAATTTATTGAAAACTAGCTGACCCAGTAAACGTTGTATTGCCGATATTAAAATCGTAATACAAAAGTAACTGTTGATCGTAGATGGGTGAAAATTTGAAGTTGTATGTATTTTTTAATGCTGACTCATAATCAAACAAATTTAAAAAAATGTCAAAAAATTAAAAAAAAAACCTGGCGTGGACCACCCTTTACATATTTTAGGGGGATGAAAAATAGATGTTGTCCGATTCTCAGACCTACCCAATATGCACTCAAAATTTCATGAGAATCGGTCAAGCCGTTTCGAAGGAGTTCAACTACAAACACCGCGACATGAGAATTTTAAATATTAGATATTAAAAGAACTGACTTATAATTGTTGCTATCTTGAACATCGCGTCAAACATGAAGTAAGAAACGATTAATAAAATTATTTAAGACTACCTGACCCGACAAACGTTGTTTTGCCACATAAATTATTTTTAGTTAGCCCGTTGCTTGGACATTGCAACATTACTTTATTTTTCTAAAAAAAAAAAAATTTTTTCTAAAATAAACGTAACATCAGCTACCCAATAAAAGTCCCATCGAAATCGGTCCAGCTATTTCAGAGATTAGCCGGAACAAACAGACAGATAGACAAAATAAAATTAAACTGTTTTTTTAGTGTATTCATGCACATGTAGTAAAAAAAGGTTTTTTTATTAAAATAAGGGACGAGACGAGCAGGACGTTCAACTGATGGTAATTGAAACGCCCTGCCCATTACAATGGAGTGCCGCTCAGGATTCTTGAAAACCCAACAATTCTGAGCGACACTAAAACTGCGCTCGTCACCTTGAGACATTAGATTTTAGGTCTCTTTTGCCCAGTAATTTGGCTAGCTACGGCTCCCTTCAGACCGAAACATAGTAATGCGTACACATTACTGTTTCACGGAAGAAATAGGCGCCGTTGTAGTACCCAAAATCTAGCCGGCATCCTGTGCAAAGGTGCCTCCCAATGGTTAAAGTTAAGGTTAAGGTTATTTCAATGTTACAAACAGACACTCCAATTTTATTTATATGTATAGATGAAGTGGTTTGCTATTAATTACTACGAGAATACAACACACTATATTATAGTTGCAATCAGTTAAATGTATGCAATGAATAAAACACACGCTGCGGAAAAGCGGATCACGCCGAGGTAATAACTTTAATTTTGAAATTTAAATTTCAGATACCCACTTAAAATATTGCGTTATTGTTGACACAATCTGGTTGGTTATATACACGTAATTTGATTAACAATGTAAAAGTGTTTCAATAATGAATAAACTAATTGTCAACATACGTTGCATAAAATTACTATAAAAAAGTATTTATACCAACGATTTCCACCTATCCCAGTATTGAAGAGTTTTATTATTAAAAAAATGTGTGTGTACTTATGTATGCACGCAAGAAGTTATACTTCTTTGGCCTAACCAAGCAAAAATCCTTAAAATTATTTATTCCTCGTGCTACAATATTCTAAAAATCTTGCAACGATGGCTTTGACAATTAATTATTAAATAACGAATACGGCTGTACGGGCTTGAACCCTTTGGCTATCCTAACAACGGACGAAGTAACCTAAAAAAAATAACGAATGTCGCAAATGTCAGAAAGTTTTAGGAACCAGCTTCAACCTGTTACTTTTGTGTTACAGTGATGCGCGCGCATCTTAAAATTTCACTCTCATCATTTTTTCATAACGTGCCTAAAGAATAACTTCAAAAATGAAACATCTACAAAAGTGGACCGAGCTAGAATAACTTCAAATACAGCAATAAAAAGAGTGCAGTCGACATTATACAATTGTATCAGACCATAAATCCTTCTTCATTTCTAGCAGTGTCGTTTGGTAGACTAACTACATTTCACTTTATAGTTACAGTTAAACAGTTTCTGCTTTTACGGTTTAAATCCCTATTCCAGCTCCCCGTTTCACTAACAAATGAAGATAAATTAGATTGTTTACGAAAAATATTTTTCTCTAAACAGATTTATGTTCTTGCGAGGCAGTTCTGTAACTACGTCTTTTCTTACAATACTGCCTATTTCTTAAAAGACTCCGGCCACATGTGGAGTTTGCTGTTATATCTGGTCTGGTGCACCCAAAAGCAGCTTGAATTGTCTGAGTCCCTGTGCTCTGTGAATGGCTGGTCTTGTCGTTCCGTAAAGACATCGCTTCATTGCGTGTCTTCTACCGCATGTATCACGAGGAGTGCTCCGAAGAGCTGTTTCATCTGATTCCTGTCACGGAATTCCACCTTAGCACTACACGCCACAAATAAGGATATCATCCCCGCAATTTGGATGTCTTTCTTCTTTTTCCACGTACTACAATCGTGTAGAATGAGCTTCCTCGTGCGGTGTTTATTTAGACATAACAGGAATTTATACTCTAAAAAATATTATGAAATCAATATACAGAGCCTAATTTTCATTATTTTAAGCCATCCATAATACGAATTACTTGCAAGGATTGAAAATTGACTAAAGATATTAAAAAGCAATAAATCATACCTACTCAATTGGCTTTAGTAAAATTTTTACCTCTGCTGTTCATTTTTGATATAATTTATTAAAATGCTAACATATTTTGATGTTCCACTGCAGTTTTCTATGGTAAATAAAATATAATGTTAAATTATGTAGTTTTTACTTATATATATTTTACCAGTGGGAGGGTCCTTAGCACGGGATGCCGACTAGATTATGGGTTTCGGCTCCTATTTTTTCGTAAAGCAGTAATGTGTAAGCATTGCTGTGTTTCATTATGAAGGGCGCCTTAGCTAGTGAAATTTCTTGGCAAATGAGACTTAACATCTTATGTCTCAAGGTGACGAGCGCAGCTGTAGTGCCACTCAGCATTTTTGGGGATTTTCAAGAATCCTGAGCGGTACTGCATTTTAATGGGCAGGGCGTATCAATTGCCATCAGCTGAACATCCTGCTCGTCTCGTCCCTTTTTTCATAAAAAAAATACTTATGTAGTCAGTAGAGCCTCCTGACAAATTATCGAAAATAGGAAGTTAGGCGTATCACATTGAAATTGCGTAATGTTCAATACTTTAGCCACCACAATAAAATGATGCCATCCGGTCGAAAGAATAAAATATATTCCCCTAAATATAATTAGCAGTGCTGTAAATTTTTAATTCTGTAAATTTTAAAAGTATAAATTATTATTCCAGTTTGTCTTTACGATTTGGAGTAGTTCATAACATGACAACCTGTATAGACGAGTGGTTAGCGATCCTACCTACTAAGCTATAGGTCCCGGGTTCGAATCCCGGTAGGTGCAAGCATTTATATGATGAATATGGATGTTTGTTTCCGAGTCATGGATGTTTAAATGTATTTATGTATGTTTAAGTAAGTGTATTCTATTAAATATATCATCGTCTTGTAACCCATAACACAGGCTATATATACTTAACTTGGGGCAAGATAATTTGTGTAAAAAGGGTGTCAATATTATTATTATTATAACTAAATTGTATGAAAAATAAAAAATCTAAGGTGATAAGCTTACATTAAGGATTGGTCTCCGCTGCACTCTAATTAGATATTTCACTACCTAAGAACAAAAGCTTTTTTATTACTGCAACTATTTTTGACTACAACTATTGATGACACTCAATGGCATCTTTCAAATTTTATAACATACACTTCGTGTTATTTTACTATGAAATTAATAAAATGCAAAATACTTACTGATGATATGTGATATCAGTGTCTTTCTTATTTCTTGTAGTATTATTTATATATAGTTTAACTACACAACCTGGCATTTTAGTTTCCATTCTTAGTAAAGTTTCACAGACCATCTGGCAATTCAACGTCGTTCGAGACTGGCTCGTGTAAGCCCTGTTGGGCGTTGCATTAGTTGCCGCGCTTTGCGACTACCCATGCGGTCAATCCAATCCTTAATCTAAGGCGATAAGCAATAAAAGCAACGCGGTATAGGTGTTAAGGGCAAACAAAATTTGAATAAAGTCAAAATTTATTGAAAACTAGCTGACCCAGCAAACGTTGTATTGCCGATATTAAAATCGTAATACAAAAGTAACTGTTGATCGTAGATGGGTGAAAATTTGAAGTAGTATGTATTTTTTAATGCTGACTCATAATCAAATAAATTTAAAAAAATGTCAAAAAATTAAAAAAAAACTTGGCGTGGACCACCCTTAACATTGAGGGGGATGAAAAATAGATGTTGTCCGATTCTCAGACCTACCCAATATGCACTCAAAATTTCATGAGAATCGGTCAAGCCGTTTCGAAGGAGTTCAACTACAAACACCGCGACATGAGAATTTTAAATATTAGATATTAAAAGAACTGCGGTTAAAATTGTTGCTATCTTGAACATCGCGTCAAACATGAAGTTAGAAACGATTAATAAAATTATTTAAGACTAGGTGACCCGACAAACGTTGTTTTGCCACATAAATTATTTTTAGTTAGCCCGTTGCTTGGACATTGCAACATTACTTTATTTTTCTAAAATAAACGTAACATCAGCTACCTGCCAATAAAAGTCCCATCAAAATCGGTCCAGCTATTTCAGAGATAAGGCGGAACAAACAGACATACAGACAAAATTATAAAAACTGTTTTTTTAGTGTGTATAAATATTCAAGAACATGTAGTAAAAAAAGGTTTTTTTATGAAAATAAGGGACGAGACGAGCAGGACGTTCAACTGATGGTAATTGAAACGCCCTGTCCATTACAATGGATTGCCGCTCAGGATTCTTGAAAACCCAACAATTCTGAGCGACACTAAAACTGCGCTCGTCACCTTGAGACATTAGATTTTAGCTCTCTTTTGCCCAGTAAGTTGACTAGCTACGGCTCCCTTCAGACCGAAACATAGTAATGCGTACACATTACTGTTTCACGGAAGAAATAGGCGCCGTTGTAGTACCCAAAATCTAGCCGGCATCCTGTGCAAAGGTGCCTCCCACTGGTTAAAGTTAAGGTTAAGGTTATTTCAATGTTACAAACAGACACTCCAATTTTATTTATATGTATAGATGAAGTGGTTTGCTATTAATTACTACGAGAATACAACACACTATATTATAGTTGCAATCAGTTAAATGTATGCAATGAATAAAACACACGCTGCGGAAAAGCGGATCACGCCGAGGTAATAACTTTAATTTTGAAATTTAAATTTCAGATACCCACTTAAAATATTGCGTTATTGTTGACACAATCTGGTTGGTTATATACACGTAATTTGATTAACAATGTAAAAGTGTTTCAATAATGAATAAACTAATTGTCAACATACGTTGCATAAAATTACTATAAAAAAGTATTTATACCAACGATTTCCACCTATCCCAGTATTGAAGAGTTTTATTATTAAAAAAATGTGTGTGTACTTATGTATGCACGCAAGAAGTTATACTTCTTTGGCCTAACCAAGCAAAAATCCTTAAAATTATTTATTCCTCGTGCTACAATATTCTAAAAATCTTGCAACGATGGCTTTGACAATTAATTATTAAATAACGAATACGGCTGTACGGGCTTGAACCCTTTGGCTATCCTAACAACGGACGAAGTAACCTAAAAAAAATAACGAATGTCGCAAATGTCAGAAAGTTTTAGGAACCAGCTTCAACCTGTTACTTTTGTGTTACAGTGATGCGCGCGCATCTTAAAATTTCACTCTCATCATTTTTTCATAACGTGCCTAAAGAATAACTTCAAAAATGAAACATCTACAAAAGTGGACCGAGCTAGAATAACTTCAAATACAGCAATAAAAAGAGTGCAGTCGACATTATACAATTGTATCAGACCATAAATCCTTCTTCATTTCTAGCAGTGTCGTTTGGTAGACTAACTACATTTCACTTTATAGTTACAGTTAAACAGTTTCTGCTTTTACGGTTTAAATCCCTATTCCAGCTCCCCGTTTCACTAACAAATGAAGATAAATTAGATTGTTTACGAAAAATATTTTTCTCTAAACAGATTTATGTTCTTGCGAGGCAGTTCTGTAACTACGTCTTTTCTTACAATACTGCCTATTTCTTAAAAGACTCCGGCCACATGTGGAGTTTGCTGTTATATCTGGTCTGGTGCACCCAAAAGCAGCTTGAATTGTCTGAGTCCCTGTGCTCTGTGAATGGCTGGTCTTGTCGTTCCGTAAAGACATCGCTTCATTGCGTGTCTTCTACCGCATGTATCACGAGGAGTGCTCCGAAGAGCTGTTTCATCTGATTCCTGTCACGGAATTCCACCTTAGCACTACACGCCACAAATAAGGATATCATCCCCGCAATTTGGATGTCTTTCTTCTTTTTCCACGTACTACAATCGTGTAGAATGAGCTTCCTCGTGCGGTGTTTATTTAGACATAACAGGAATTTATACTCTAAAAAATATTATGAAATCAATATACAGAGCCTAATTTTCATTATTTTAAGCCATCCATAATACGAATTACTTGCAAGGATTGAAAATTGACTAAAGATATTAAAAAGCAATAAATCATACCTACTCAATTGGCTTTAGTAAAATTTTTACCTCTGCTGTTCATTTTTGATATAATTTATTAAAATGCTAACATATTTTGATGTTCCACTGCAGTTTTCTATGGTAAATAAAATATAATGTTAAATTATGTAGTTTTTACTTATATATATTTTACCAGTGGGAGGGTCCTTAGCACGGGATGCCGACTAGATTATGGGTTTCGGCTCCTATTTTTTCGTAAAGCAGTAATGTGTAAGCATTGCTGTGTTTCATTATGAAGGGCGCCTTAGCTAGTGAAATTTCTTGGCAAATGAGACTTAACATCTTATGTCTCAAGGTGACGAGCGCAGCTGTAGTGCCACTCAGCATTTTTGGGGATTTTCAAGAATCCTGAGCGGTACTGCATTTTAATGGGCAGGGCGTATCAATTGCCATCAGCTGAACATCCTGCTCGTCTCGTCCCTTTTTTCATAAAAAAAATACTTATGTAGTCAGTAGAGCCTCCTGACAAATTATCGAAAATAGGAAGTTAGGCGTATCACATTGAAATTGCGTAATGTTCAATACTTTAGCCACCACAATAAAATGATGCCATCCGGTCGAAAGAATAAAATATATTCCCCTAAATATAATTAGCAGTGCTGTAAATTTTTAATTCTGTAAATTTTAAAAGTATAAATTATTATTCCAGTTTGTCTTTACGATTTGGAGTAGTTCATAACATGACAACCTGTATAGACGAGTGGTTAGCGATCCTACCTACTAAGCTATAGGTCCCGGGTTCGAATCCCGGTAGGTGCAAGCATTTATATGATGAATATGGATGTTTGTTTCCGAGTCATGGATGTTTAAATGTATTTATGTATGTTTAAGTAAGTGTATTCTATTAAATATATCATCGTCTTGTAACCCATAACACAGGCTATATATACTTAACTTGGGGCAAGATAATTTGTGTAAAAAGGGTGTCAATATTATTATTATTATAACTAAATTGTATGAAAAATAAAAAATCTAAGGTGATAAGCTTACATTAAGGATTGGTCTCCGCTGCACTCTAATTAGATATTTCACTACCTAAGAACAAAAGCTTTTTTATTACTGCAACTATTTTTGACTACAACTATTGATGACACTCAATGGCATCTTTCAAATTTTATAACATACACTTCGTGTTATTTTACTATGAAATTAATAAAATGCAAAATACTTACTGATGATATGTGATATCAGTGTCTTTCTTATTTCTTGTAGTATTATTTATATATAGTTTAACTACACAACCTGGCATTTTAGTTTCCATTCTTAGTAAAGTTTCACAGACCATCTGGCAATTCAACGTCGTTCGAGACTGGCTCGTGTAAGCCCTGTTGGGCGTTGCATTAGTTGCCGCGCTTTGCGACTACCCATGCGGTCAATCCAATCCTTAATCTAAGGCGATAAGCAATAAAAGCAACGCGGTATAGGTGTTAAGGGCAAACAAAATTTGAATAAAGTCAAAATTTATTGAAAACTAGCTGACCCAGCAAACGTTGTATTGCCGATATTAAAATCGTAATACAAAAGTAACTGTTGATCGTAGATGGGTGAAAATTTGAAGTAGTATGTATTTTTTAATGCTGACTCATAATCAAATAAATTTAAAAAAATGTCAAAAAATTAAAAAAAAACTTGGCGTGGACCACCCTTAACATTGAGGGGGATGAAAAATAGATGTTGTCCGATTCTCAGACCTACCCAATATGCACTCAAAATTTCATGAGAATCGGTCAAGCCGTTTCGAAGGAGTTCAACTACAAACACCGCGACATGAGAATTTTAAATATTAGATATTAAAAGAACTGCGGTTAAAATTGTTGCTATCTTGAACATCGCGTCAAACATGAAGTTAGAAACGATTAATAAAATTATTTAAGACTAGGTGACCCGACAAACGTTGTTTTGCCACATAAATTATTTTTAGTTAGCCCGTTGCTTGGACATTGCAACATTACTTTATTTTTCTAAAATAAACGTAACATCAGCTACCTGCCAATAAAAGTCCCATCAAAATCGGTCCAGCTATTTCAGAGATAAGGCGGAACAAACAGACATACAGACAAAATTATAAAAACTGTTTTTTTAGTGTGTATAAATATTCAAGAACATGTAGTAAAAAAAGGTTTTTTTATGAAAATAAGGGACGAGACGAGCAGGACGTTCAACTGATGGTAATTGAAACGCCCTGTCCATTACAATGGATTGCCGCTCAGGATTCTTGAAAACCCAACAATTCTGAGCGACACTAAAACTGCGCTCGTCACCTTGAGACATTAGATTTTAGCTCTCTTTTGCCCAGTAAGTTGACTAGCTACGGCTCCCTTCAGACCGAAACATAGTAATGCGTACACATTACTGTTTCACGGAAGAAATAGGCGCCGTTGTAGTACCCAAAATCTAGCCGGCATCCTGTGCAAAGGTGCCTCCCACTGGTTAAAGTTAAGGTTAAGGTTATTTCAATGTTACAAACAGACACTCCAATTTTATTTATATGTATAGATGAAGTGGTTTGCTATTAATTACTACGAGAATACAACACACTATATTATAGTTGCAATCAGTTAAATGTATGCAATGAATAAAACACACGCTGCGGAAAAGCGGATCACGCCGAGGTAATAACTTTAATTTTGAAATTTAAATTTCAGATACCCACTTAAAATATTGCGTTATTGTTGACACAATCTGGTTGGTTATATACACGTAATTTGATTAACAATGTAAAAGTGTTTCAATAATGAATAAACTAATTGTCAACATACGTTGCATAAAATTACTATAAAAAAGTATTTATACCAACGATTTCCACCTATCCCAGTATTGAAGAGTTTTATTATTAAAAAAATGTGTGTGTACTTATGTATGCACGCAAGAAGTTATACTTCTTTGGCCTAACCAAGCAAAAATCCTTAAAATTATTTATTCCTCGTGCTACAATATTCTAAAAATCTTGCAACGATGGCTTTGACAATTAATTATTAAATAACGAATACGGCTGTACGGGCTTGAACCCTTTGGCTATCCTAACAACGGACGAAGTAACCTAAAAAAAATAACGAATGTCGCAAATGTCAGAAAGTTTTAGGAACCAGCTTCAACCTGTTACTTTTGTGTTACAGTGATGCGCGCGCATCTTAAAATTTCACTCTCATCATTTTTTCATAACGTGCCTAAAGAATAACTTCAAAAATGAAACATCTACAAAAGTGGACCGAGCTAGAATAACTTCAAATACAGCAATAAAAAGAGTGCAGTCGACATTATACAATTGTATCAGACCATAAATCCTTCTTCATTTCTAGCAGTGTCGTTTGGTAGACTAACTACATTTCACTTTATAGTTACAGTTAAACAGTTTCTGCTTTTACGGTTTAAATCCCTATTCCAGCTCCCCGTTTCACTAACAAATGAAGATAAATTAGATTGTTTACGAAAAATATTTTTCTCTAAACAGATTTATGTTCTTGCGAGGCAGTTCTGTAACTACGTCTTTTCTTACAATACTGCCTATTTCTTAAAAGACTCCGGCCACATGTGGAGTTTGCTGTTATATCTGGTCTGGTGCACCCAAAAGCAGCTTGAATTGTCTGAGTCCCTGTGCTCTGTGAATGGCTGGTCTTGTCGTTCCGTAAAGACATCGCTTCATTGCGTGTCTTCTACCGCATGTATCACGAGGAGTGCTCCGAAGAGCTGTTTCATCTGATTCCTGTCACGGAATTCCACCTTAGCACTACACGCCACAAATAAGGATATCATCCCCGCAATTTGGATGTCTTTCTTCTTTTTCCACGTACTACAATCGTGTAGAATGAGCTTCCTCGTGCGGTGTTTATTTAGACATAACAGGAATTTATACTCTAAAAAATATTATGAAATCAATATACAGAGCCTAATTTTCATTATTTTAAGCCATCCATAATACGAATTACTTGCAAGGATTGAAAATTGACTAAAGATATTAAAAAGCAATAAATCATACCTACTCAATTGGCTTTAGTAAAATTTTTACCTCTGCTGTTCATTTTTGATATAATTTATTAAAATGCTAACATATTTTGATGTTCCACTGCAGTTTTCTATGGTAAATAAAATATAATGTTAAATTATGTAGTTTTTACTTATATATATTTTACCAGTGGGAGGGTCCTTAGCACGGGATGCCGACTAGATTATGGGTTTCGGCTCCTATTTTTTCGTAAAGCAGTAATGTGTAAGCATTGCTGTGTTTCATTATGAAGGGCGCCTTAGCTAGTGAAATTTCTTGGCAAATGAGACTTAACATCTTATGTCTCAAGGTGACGAGCGCAGCTGTAGTGCCACTCAGCATTTTTGGGGATTTTCAAGAATCCTGAGCGGTACTGCATTTTAATGGGCAGGGCGTATCAATTGCCATCAGCTGAACATCCTGCTCGTCTCGTCCCTTTTTTCATAAAAAAAATACTTATGTAGTCAGTAGAGCCTCCTGACAAATTATCGAAAATAGGAAGTTAGGCGTATCACATTGAAATTGCGTAATGTTCAATACTTTAGCCACCACAATAAAATGATGCCATCCGGTCGAAAGAATAAAATATATTCCCCTAAATATAATTAGCAGTGCTGTAAATTTTTAATTCTGTAAATTTTAAAAGTATAAATTATTATTCCAGTTTGTCTTTACGATTTGGAGTAGTTCATAACATGACAACCTGTATAGACGAGTGGTTAGCGATCCTACCTACTAAGCTATAGGTCCCGGGTTCGAATCCCGGTAGGTGCAAGCATTTATATGATGAATATGGATGTTTGTTTCCGAGTCATGGATGTTTAAATGTATTTATGTATGTTTAAGTAAGTGTATTCTATTAAATATATCATCGTCTTGTAACCCATAACACAGGCTATATATACTTAACTTGGGGCAAGATAATTTGTGTAAAAAGGGTGTCAATATTATTATTATTATAACTAAATTGTATGAAAAATAAAAAATCTAAGGTGATAAGCTTACATTAAGGATTGGTCTCCGCTGCACTCTAATTAGATATTTCACTACCTAAGAACAAAAGCTTTTTTATTACTGCAACTATTTTTGACTACAACTATTGATGACACTCAATGGCATCTTTCAAATTTTATAACATACACTTCGTGTTATTTTACTATGAAATTAATAAAATGCAAAATACTTACTGATGATATGTGATATCAGTGTCTTTCTTATTTCTTGTAGTATTATTTATATATAGTTTAACTACACAACCTGGCATTTTAGTTTCCATTCTTAGTAAAGTTTCACAGACCATCTGGCAATTCAACGTCGTTCGAGACTGGCTCGTGTAAGCCCTGTTGGGCGTTGCATTAGTTGCCGCGCTTTGCGACTACCCATGCGGTCAATCCAATCCTTAATCTAAGGCGATAAGCAATAAAAGCAACGCGGTATAGGTGTTAAGGGCAAACAAAATTTGAATAAAGTCAAAATTTATTGAAAACTAGCTGACCCAGCAAACGTTGTATTGCCGATATTAAAATCGTAATACAAAAGTAACTGTTGATCGTAGATGGGTGAAAATTTGAAGTAGTATGTATTTTTTAATGCTGACTCATAATCAAATAAATTTAAAAAAATGTCAAAAAATTAAAAAAAAACTTGGCGTGGACCACCCTTAACATTGAGGGGGATGAAAAATAGATGTTGTCCGATTCTCAGACCTACCCAATATGCACTCAAAATTTCATGAGAATCGGTCAAGCCGTTTCGAAGGAGTTCAACTACAAACACCGCGACATGAGAATTTTAAATATTAGATATTAAAAGAACTGCGGTTAAAATTGTTGCTATCTTGAACATCGCGTCAAACATGAAGTTAGAAACGATTAATAAAATTATTTAAGACTAGGTGACCCGACAAACGTTGTTTTGCCACATAAATTATTTTTAGTTAGCCCGTTGCTTGGACATTGCAACATTACTTTATTTTTCTAAAATAAACGTAACATCAGCTACCTGCCAATAAAAGTCCCATCAAAATCGGTCCAGCTATTTCAGAGATAAGGCGGAACAAACAGACATACAGACAAAATTATAAAAACTGTTTTTTTAGTGTGTATAAATATTCAAGAACATGTAGTAAAAAAAGGTTTTTTTATGAAAATAAGGGACGAGACGAGCAGGACGTTCAACTGATGGTAATTGAAACGCCCTGTCCATTACAATGGATTGCCGCTCAGGATTCTTGAAAACCCAACAATTCTGAGCGACACTAAAACTGCGCTCGTCACCTTGAGACATTAGATTTTAGCTCTCTTTTGCCCAGTAAGTTGACTAGCTACGGCTCCCTTCAGACCGAAACATAGTAATGCGTACACATTACTGTTTCACGGAAGAAATAGGCGCCGTTGTAGTACCCAAAATCTAGCCGGCATCCTGTGCAAAGGTGCCTCCCACTGGTTAAAGTTAAGGTTAAGGTTATTTCAATGTTACAAACAGACACTCCAATTTTATTTATATGTATAGATGAAGTGGTTTGCTATTAATTACTACGAGAATACAACACACTATATTATAGTTGCAATCAGTTAAATTTATGCAATGAATAAAACACACGCTGCGGAAAAGCGGATCACGCCGAAGTAATAACTTTAATTTTGAAATTTAAATTTCAGATACCCACTTAAAATATTGCGTTGTTGTTGACACAATGTGGTTGGTTAAATACACGTAATTTGATTAACAATGTAAAAGTGTTTCAATAATGAATAAACTAATTGTCAACATACGTTGCATAATTACTATAAAAAAGTATTTATACCAACGATTTCCACCTATCCCAGTATTGAAGAGGTTTATTATTAAAAAAATGTGTGTGTACTTATGTACGCACGCAAGAAGTTATACTTCTTTGGCCTAACCAAGCAAAAATCCTTAAAATTATTTATTCCTCGTGCTACAATATTCTAAAAATCTTGCAACGATGGCTTTGACATTTAATTATTAAATAACGAATACGGCTGTACGGGCTTGAACCCTTTGGCTATCCTAACAACGGATGAAGTAACCTAAAAAAAATAACGAATGTCGCAAATGTCAGAAAGTTTTAGGAACCAGCTTCAACCTGTTACTTTTGTGTTACAGTGATGCGCGCGCATCTTAAAATTTCACTCTCATCATTTTTTCATAACGTGCCTAAAGAATAACTTCAACAATGAAACATCTACAAAAGTGGACCGAGCTAGAATAACTTCAAATACAGCAATAAAAAGAGTGCAGTCGACATTATACAATTGTATCAGACCATAAATCCTTCTTCATTTCTAGCAGTGTCGTTTGGTAGACTAACTACATTTCACTTTATAGTTACAGTAAAACAGTTTCTGCTTTTATGGTTTAAATCTCTATTCCAGCTCCCCGTTTCACTAACAAATGAAGATAAATTAGATTGTTTACGAAAAATATTTTTCTCTAAACAGATTTATGTTCTTGCGAGGCAGTTCTGTAACTACGTCTTTTCTTACAATACTGCCTATTTCTTAAAAGACTCCAGCCACATATGGAGTTTGCTGTTATATCTGGTCTGGTGCACCCAAGAGCAGCTCGAATTGTCTGAGTCCCTGTGCTCTGTGAATGGCTGGTCTTGTCGTTCCGTAAAGACATCGCTTCATTGTGTGTCTTCTACCGCATGTATCACGAGGAGTGCTCCGAAGAGCTGTTTCACCTGATTCCTGTCACGAAATTCCACCTTAGCACTACACGCCACAAATTAGGATATCATCCTCGCCATCTGGATGTCTTTCTTCTTTTTCCACGTACTACAATCGTGTAGAATGAGCTTCCTCGTGCGGTGTTTATTTAGACATAACAGGAATTTATACTCTAAAAAATATTATGAAATCAACATACAGAGCCTAACTTTCATTATTTTAAGCCATCCGTAATACGAATTACTTGCAAGTCATCTAAAGATGGATTGAAAATTTACTAAAGATATTAAAAAGCAATAAATCATACCTACTCAATTGGCTTTAGTAAAATTTTTACCTCTGCTGTTCATTTTTGATATAATTTATTAAAATGCTAACATATTTTGATGTTCCACTGCAGTTTTCTATGGTAAATAAAATATTATGTTAAATTATGTAGTCTTTACTTATATATATTTTACCAGTGGGAGGGTCCTTAGCACGGGATGCCGACTAGATTATGGGTACCACAACGGCTCCTATTTTTTCGTGAAGCAGTAATGTGTAAGCATTGCTGTGTTTCATTATGAAGGGCGCCTTAGCTAGTGAAATTTCTTGGCAAATGAGACTTAACATCTTATGTCTCAAGGTGATGAGCGCAGCTGTAGTGCCACTCAGCATTTTTGGGGATTTTCAAGAATCCTGAGCGGTACTGCATTTTAATGGGCAGGGCGTATCAATTGCCATCAGCTGAACATCTTGCTCGTCTCGTCCCTTTTTTCATAAAAAAAATACTTATGTAGTCAGTAGAGCCTCCTGACAAATTATCGAAAATAGGAAGTTAGGCGTATCACATTGAAATTGCGTAATGTTCAATACATTAGCCACCACAATGAATTATCAAGATAATAATTTCGAATCAATAAAAAAAAATAAATAAACATAAACTAAAACTCATACAAGCAGAACAGACAAGCTTTTATTTTTCTAAATATATAAATGATGATTTTATGAATTAGTCAACAGTTGGAAGTTAACAAAGTAAATAAATTTCACAAAATATGCAGATGCATGTAAATATAATAATAATAATATCTCACTTTAACGTAATAAGAACCGATTAATTGTATTTCAAGCAAGAACTTTTAAGAACAGAACCGTTGAATGTGAAAGAATTTTTATATTAAAATATTATTGAATCTAAATCTGCCATTATGGCTATTCAATTGCAAAACTGTCATCTTTTCTTGAATTCATCTTATACCTTCGATGCGAGAAGTACCTGAAAGAAATTTCTTGAGTTATCGACGTTTAGACTTTTTTATAGGAGAGATAATTTATGACTGTCTTTATGGTTATATGTTAAAAAAATAGTAGTTAAAAAAAACTATACAACACGCTTTTTATAGAAAACCGAATTAAAAAATTTGAATTTATAGTTTTAAGTTTAAAATTAACACCAATTCTTGATAATCAAATCAATTTATCATATTAATGTATTGTCATCGGTCCTCGATAAATCTACGAAGTTTGAACGAAATCTGACCCTATAAAGTGGGTCAAAATCGCGCCCAAATGAGTCGGTTACAAACATATAAACATACAGGTGAAGCTAATAAAAAGCGTGTAAAAACCAGTGCTTAATAAAATATTTACAAACTCCCCGCGTTGAAAATTGGACGGAATTTAATCATTAATATCTATATGATTTTATAAATGTTCCCAAATTCATTCTATGCTTCCCGAGAATCTCGAAAACGATAACCATATTATTATGATGCGACAATAATGTTAACAGCAGCCATCTTGGATTTAAAAATAATGCCAATTTTGCGTCCCTTCTGTCTCAGTCGCCTCGTTAAAAATACACTTTCTCGGTCCTGCCAAAGCTTTCTCTCGTCTATTGTTCTCCACCCTTGCAGTCCTTCCATTTGAAAGTCCCACGCAGAATACCCCGACAAGCAACCTGTCATTTATACCAACCCATAGCCAGAACTAACCAAAGAGGTTGACATATTTCATGATACCCAAATTTAAAAAACAACCTATTATTAATTTCATAGTTTTCAATTTTGAATATTGCAATTTTTTGCTATTGAATTTTTTTTCAGAGAATGATCTGACTTCTTTTATAAGTTATACATCTAATTATGTGTCACTGTCTCAGAATACGTTTGATCTGTATTCTGTGATAATTGTATAGATTAGTATTTTATCGATGTAACAATTTTTGGAAGTATTTTAAAATATAAATAAATATTATGTTTTCAATACACTCAGATTATGTTTTCATTCAATGCTTGTGAAAACTTGCAACTTCCCCAAAATCTCAATTGACAAAACAAACATACCTAGTGAATAAAAAAAGGATACCAAATACTCTACTAAAAGTTTAATGTCGATTCTGCAGTCGTAAAGTCCGAATACAGAAAAATGTGTTCGAAAATCTTTTGTCAAAGCTTGACCCAAATAAACATGAGAGGGTATCGCGTATCTTTGAGGGGAGTTGGAGAGTAATGGAACTCTGTTGAGGTCTTGTTTATCGGCAAGTCACCACTATTTGCAATTTTTTTATCAGACCCAATCCATTGGTGAGTAAATTTAATTTGTAATGTGGAGATCCTTTGATAATAAAGAAACTGGTAAATTAATATATGTACGAGTATAAACACATCGATATATTAGGTTGGTGAAAAATACTTTTTGCATACCTATAGTGTGTATAAAATTTATTATATTTCAGAAAACAAAATTGAATTCTTAAAAGCTTTTCTGTATCAAAATGAGTGAAACTCATGAAAAAATTTTACACGTATGAAAATTTAATAACAAACTAGGTGACTCCAGAAAAGGAGTTCTGATCATAACAAAAAACTTCTGCTGGAATTTTGAACAATCCGAATTTTTAGGTGACCACAAAAGACTTACTAATTCAACTTAGCCGAGTAGTAGGCATTATAAGTTTATGTCTGTCCCTGGTATTAACATGGCTATGACAGTTGAGATTAAGATGTACATGCATAACATTATCCAGACTAATAATATTTTCAATAACAGGAGTAAATGTGGCAATGTATAGATATAGTTGACGGTGCTTATTATAGTGTTATTTGTGGCATGTTCTATATTTTGGCTTTGTTGTTATACGTTGTGATTTGCCTATATTACGTACTAGCTGACCCGGCAAACGTTTTGACATATAAATTGTATTGATCTTTTGCTTGCTAGTTGATAAGAGATGGCGCTAGTTGTATTCATTACAAACAATCACACTTCTTTTATATTTTGTATAATTCACACTATAGTTTTATAAATTATAGCCTATTTGTTATTCTGGTGTGTAAGCTATATTATTGCAAAGTTTCATCAAAACTTTGCGTTAAAGAAGTTCAAATATACATCCAGACATACAAACTTTCACATTTATAATATTAGTAGGATAGAACGTCAATGGTTTTAAAGTTAAATATATTCTGTACAAGCCACCATAGGCAATATACAATTGTAACGTTAAGGAATAAAAAGGTCTGGTGGCCAAAGAGGATGTAATACTATGTAATAAGAGGCGGTACTGCTTAAGTAAAAATTTAAATTTAGTGTAGTATGTAGCGTGCAGTGATTTGACATATGTATGAAATAGTAGTAATTACAGAATGGCGATTGGCGACGAAGTATAATCCGGTTTGAAAGCGAACATTATAGCCGTCATCAGTCAATCTATCAATGACTGCACGTTTCATACAATCGAGTGAATCGCTTTATTCTTAGAGAGTTTCGCTAGGCTGCTGGTGACCTGTCCTATTTTAAATATAACCATGTTTTTATAAACCTACAGCGCTTTTTGTTAGCTAAATTTATACACTAAGTTTAAATTAAGTATTCCATCAGGGAATAAAACGAACATTACAATAATAAAAACACAACAGTGAGTAACAGTCATTCAACTTGTGCAGAAAATTCGTGAAACTTTTAAAATGTGAGCCATTGTTTCTTGTGAAGTAATCTCAGTTCGACTATAAAAACTGGGTTGTTTTGTATTTTTATTTAAATGAGAAATAACTACCAAGTTTTTGCGTATTTTTTCGTGTTTTGTGCAATTATTACCTCCATATAAGTTTTGAGATAACTTACAAATCTTTTTTCTCTTAATTTTTATAACACACAAGCTGACCCGACAGACGTTGCTCTGAACATAATTAATAAAATACTGTTTTTTATTAATTTACCAATAATATTTCATAACATCACGAATTATTTCGTAAAATATGCTCCCTGTTTTTATACTGAAATTGTTTCACAGTAGAACTGCCAACCGTGCGTCAATAAATTCTCTCACTGAAAATATGTCCACACAAAACAAATATTGGAAACAAAACTAATTATGAATCCCAATTCGAAATAAATACAAGTTGAACTAAACTGCACTTCATGCAATCCATTCAGAGAAAACAAACATCAGGACATTTGTATTTATAACACATTATATACACACTTAAGAATATGATGAAGTATTTACCGTTGCATATGTGAAAATTGTGTAGTCGTAATAACCATAAATGGTGTATGAAAGTTTCCATAATAATATTAACAAAGTGATTTTGAATCAACAGCTGTAGCTGTTCACCTCGTTTGCCTTGTAGTAATAATATTGAAGAAGTAGTTAATTTGGAGCTACTTAACAATTGTCAAATTATTTGTACACATTTCAATGTCTGTAAATTGAATTGGTCAATTGGTTTTTCATTTTGAAAAGCTAAAATTCAGAGTAAGTTATCTATAAGAATTATTCCAAAGTGCTGAGCAACAATTGATTGAGAAATGGACGTTCACACTGACGGAGAGCATTAAATCATGCTGCGAAGAATATTGTCAAAAAGATGTAGTGAGAATAGAGCCTTAAGAAAAAGAAGAAGAACAATTGGAAGCGTAACATAATAGGTGAACTAATAAGTGCAATTAGGGCGAAACATTTTATGCACCAATGTACAGAGACTATCAGAAAGCGTTTGATTTGACAAGGTATATCATAAGATCATTGTACAGAAATTATAATTCAATACCAAAGATTGCCTATAACTCAGGTATTATTATCAGGTTGCAGAAGAATCTGGTGTCCCGCAAGGCTCAATTATAATACCTCTACTATTTTCTATATTTATTAATAATATGTCTCACTGTACATATTTACTCAAAGCTCGTAATGTTAATTTTAATCAATCGTAAAGCATACCTTTATTGTCTACATAAAAATAATGCAAAGCAAAATTATACCTAAAACAATTAATGAATTACAAAACAATCTAGAACGTCCATATTATTATGTGTCAAAGAACATAACTAATGAATATAAAAACTCATAGTTGTGAATAGTAAGTTTTCATGAAATATATTAAACTAGCTGATACCCCGCGACTTCTTCCGCGTACACACAACTGAGGACGTAGTAGCGACATCAATATTAGTTTTAAACAGTGTAAATAAATAATTGTTTAAAAAACTATAAAAACACGCTTTTATAAGAAAACCGAACCGAACGATAGATGAAAAATTATATAAATTAACAAATATCTTATTTTGCAAATTGAAAAATTCAATAAATTTATCAAATTAATGTATTGTAATCGGTCCTCTATAAATCTACGAAGTTTGAACGAAATCTGGTCGTTTAAAGTGGGTCAAACTCGCGCCCAATTGGTCGGTTACAAACAAACATACATACAAGTGAAACTAATAAAAAGCGTGTAAAAACACTTATAACATGTGCTATCGCGACACTTTTTGTTAATAATAATGATGTGTTCAGCAAAGTCATATTACATTTATTTTATTCTATCATCAATAGTTTTCGTAGCGCACGCGATATAAATAATATATCAGATAATTTTTTTATACCTTGAGTTACATTATTCGAGGTTTAGTAAGGATTCCAATTTTTTTGAAAATACAATATAGCCCATGTCACTCGGAAATTATTTAGCTTTACAACAGTGAAAGAATGATTCAAATCGGTTCAGTAGTTTCAGAGCCTATTCAATGCAAACAAACATTCAAATCTTTCCTCTTTATAATACACTCAGCGGCACAATTAACCGCCCACCCTTTTAAAGTGGCAAATTTTGATGTTATCGCAGTTGTAAGTTATTGGGCATAAATAAGTCAAGTGTGAAAGAAATGTAGTGACGAAAAAATTACAAACTACCCACTTAACTTTGTTTTTTTTACGCATAAGTTGTGAATAGGATAAATATCGAACTTCGTCTCATTATCGTTATCGTTGCCGTACTGCTTACATTGCTTCAGTGGCATTAAAAGTAAACAATTTGAGTTTGTTTTGGTTTCGTAACTTAAAGCTAGTGTTTGGACATCGCAAACATGCCATTTGATCCTAATTCAGTGGCGAGAGCGGAGAGAGTCTGTGTATTAGTACAGATAACAGCTAAGTTAACTACGTTTAGTCACCTGTGTGATTATTTTTTGCAATTCCTCATTCTCCTTGACTAGTTCCCGGTAACGTTCTTCATCAGCAGGCGCCGAGCCAGAACCTGATCCTCTGCTGCATTCCATACGCTCCGTTGGATGACATATTTACATAATATAATGTATAAAACTTAGATAACTTATACGCCTAGATAGAGCCTCTTATATGCGTGACAAGCTACGTCTTACACTCGAGATTTGTATGTCACTTTGTGTTACTGTGCGTGAATTGCTCAAAATAGACTGTTAACCTCTATTTTTATACGTTTTCACAGCTGTCACGGTCTATCTAGACGTATAAGAGATCTAAGGTATAAACTATTATTCAAGTGTCCTTTCTATTGAAACTGAGTATAGGAACTTTAAGTATAATACTTGTGGACCTGTCACATTTATCGTGCTAGAACGTTGCTTGGACATTATTAAAATTACAACACACTTATGATGAAGATAACAGATTTTCGTCATATCTAGTAAGAGAAATAGTCCCACGACATAATCGCAGACCAACCTACCGGGTCCGATTGTAATTATAAATCATCCGGGAACTAACGGACACATGAAATTTGATGAATATCAATTCACTTATATTATGACAATATTTTATTCATTTTATTTCGAAGGGCTTCATTTCATTTGTGGGAGGCTCCTTTACACAGGATGCCAGCTAGATTATGGATATAATCAGTAATGTGTAAGCATTACTGTGTTTTGGTCTGAAGGGTGCCGTAGCTAATAAAATTACTGGGCAAATGAGACTTAAAATGGTATGTCTCAAGATGACGAGCGCAAATATAGTGCCCCTCAGAATTGTTGGGTTTTTAAACAATCCCGAGCGGCACTGCATTGTAATGGACAGGGCGTATCAATACCCATTAGCTGAGTTCCCTGCTCATTTCGTCCCTAATTGTCATAAAAAAATTCATTTCCAAAAACTTGCCAAGTCCCGATACGGTAATCGATTCTTATAAATTTATGACTGCCGGCAGTTTTCTTTATTTTTCTTAATCAAGTTGATATTATTAAACCCCTAAACAATATTTCTGATCTTCAAAATTAATTTGTATCTTATTTTGTGTATCTCACTCGGGCATTTCCAAATTTACAACAAAAGATTTAAGAGCTCAAGAGATTTTAAAATTTGAAAGTTGAAATTAAGCCCAAATACTAATCGACAACAGCAAACGAGCGATAATCGCTCCGTGACGACATTCCTCTAATGACTTCCCTATAGCCTAAATAAGAAAGAATGATTTTGAAATAAATATTTGATGAAAGCGTTTATAATAATTGTTTCATAAATCATTTTCTGTGTCTCCATGACAGTACAAATACGTAATTCTGTAACGTCAAATATTCGTTTCAACTGAATATAAAGGGCTACTCCACTACTCAATGTTCAAAAACATGTTAATTTTTGATATAACTCCTAAAAATATGAATGATCTTGTTGAGTACCTACTTCGAAGCAATTATCAAGGCTTAGTAATTAAGGGCTATTAAAGGGCTCTACGAAGCCAAAAATTTATGGATATATTATGTATTTAAACGTTTATGTACTTATCACTTAGAATAGTATAATTTTTTGAAAAATTTACTTTAAAAAATTTCCAACAAAGGTTGTATATGCGTTCACCAGCTAATAAATATAAATTGATTAAATCAAATACTTATAAAGGATTACTTAACGTCCGTTTTCAATAAGCTATCTATAGTATAGCCGAGTGGTTAGCGATCCTACCTACTAAGCTAGAGGTCCCGGGTTCGAATCCCGGTAGGTGCAAACATTTATATGATGAATATGGATGTTTGTTTCCGAGTCATGGATGTATAAATGTATTTATGTATATTTATATAAATTTATGTATAAGTAAGTATATTGTATTAAATATATCATTGTCTTGTAACCCATAACACAGGCCATATATGCTTAACTTGGGGCAAGATAGTTTAGTGTAAAATGTGTGTCAATATTATTATTATCTATCCTTAGTTTAACGTAAGTTAAACTCTCTAGTAAAAGAGGTAGACAAATCTATGCTTTTACACTTACTTACATTTCAATAACCTATCGACATAAAGCATTGGACAATATTGGACATAACTATGAATAGATAAGATCTTGTCAAAAAACGGTGACAGCAATGTATCCGTAACCAGAGATACGTTATTGAAAACGGCCTTATAAAGTGTGTAATTGTAACTGTGTTTTTAAATTAGTGTTTGCGTAAATCCCGGCGTTCGTGACCTTTTCAGAGCAAGTGTTCAGCTTCTTTCAGAGCAGGCAGTCCCCCTGAAAACGTGCTCTTAAAAGGTCACGAAAAGTTGGGATGGCTAAAATAATAATAAAAATCTAACTTTTAAGGAAAATCTAATGTAAAAACGTTAAAAGTGCTTTATTTATTATTTCGTTGGCTGGCATATAATTAATGTCCTTAGTTATAATAATGTTTAATACTTACATCGTAATGAATGCGTGTTGTGATTCTAATGAATATTGCACAGAACGGTAATCATTTGAGAGATGTACTTTTTCAGTCCTTCTTGTCATCCAACCAACCGGAAAGGCAAACTTTCTATGTTATTTTGTTTTCCATATTCAGACCTTGTTAGCTAATAATTATATAAACAATAACAAGTATTATAACTTCGAAGATATCTTTGTCATCTGTCTGAGACCAAGTAAAGTAGAAATTTATTATTTTTTTTATTATTGAATGAAATAAGTAAAATAACAAAGTAAAAATATGATGTCACAAAAAGGACACAATTTTTTTTAGAATTGAGAATAGGGTCACCCTAATTCCAATAATTATATATTATAAACCAACCAAGTCGAATTGTTGACGGAAGCAGTAGACAAACGGTACTTTTTGATGTATTCCTATATAGTGTTGACCATCTTTAAGTTCATTTTCCTACAGTCATAACAAGAAGATCGAAATTAGCTTGAACATACATTTCCTCAGTAACTGTTATCATTTTATTAGACACTGACGGTATTATTACGACTTAGTTCATGTTTAAATCATTAATGCCTAAGCACGTGGTTTGTTTGACAGTGACCTAACAATCACAACTTCTAAAATGGAGTTTATCATTTTCCTTTACGAAACAGTGTTTAACTAAATCGTCGTTAAGCACAACATAAACTAAAGTGTACAGAAATAATTAAAGGAATCATCTGTTTGTCACCATAATATAATCTAAATCTTCCATATGAATATGATCTATCCGATAGACATACCTGAGACAAGCTTCAACTCGTGTTTAAAAATAAGCAATGTCAAAATATTGTTTAACTAAATAACAGACACAGATTTGTAATAGAACTTTTTTAAAGGAGTGTTCAACACGTGTTTAAGTTTTTTGTTATAGTGTCACACCGTGTCACAAGTGACAGTTCACCATTAATTGTCTTACAATCTTTTTCGTGCAAACATACACATAACAAAGGTTAGAATTGCATTGATCTTTGATCAGTAACGACACATTATTTTCACGTTCAATCCATACTAAGTGCAACGTGCACGATAGCGAACAAAACCTCTTTTTATGATTTTAAAATAATTGTCATCAAAGTGGGTCATAAATCAATTTTGTCGATGGTACCACGAAACTCAGTGCGCGTGTCAGTAAGAGTCATCAGTTTTGAAGACTACGTTAATTAGGAGACAGTTACTATTCTGATAAATTTCATAATATTTATCGAATCCAGGAAATCAACCAACTACAAAGCCACATTATTTCTGGACCTTGCTGGAACGTAATGCCCCCTCCCGTTCCGCTTTCACCCCCTCGTGCACGTCCTGTTGCGTCAGTACGCCTTACAGTTTCATTAACGTTAGGTCAGGGGTGCTCAAACGGTCGATCGGGATCGACAGGTCGATCGCGAGTGCTTTTTGAGTCGATCTCGAGAAAAAAATCCGGTATAATAAACTAAAATCGGTAATTACGTACCATCTTATGAAAAGTATGCTCAGGACATGCAGTGTCACGCTTCACCATCCAAAGTCACTATTTAGTTAAGCTTAGAACTTTAGAACGCGTTTGTTTTGTAAGAACCAATAAACTCGCAATTTTGAATAATAATTATGAGTTTTTTCATTGACATTTAAGAGCTGACCTACGCTTACATTGATTAAAAAAATGCATATTT
This sequence comes from Leptidea sinapis, assembly GCF_905404315.1. NCBI lineage: Eukaryota > Metazoa > Arthropoda > Insecta > Lepidoptera > Pieridae > Leptidea > Leptidea sinapis. The sequence goes on from NC_066272.1 coordinate 12,419,751, forward strand.
TGCGCAAAACTAATATCTATGTCATCGTGACACTCTACCTAGACGACAATCCTTCATCACACATACTTGAAGCCTCTCAGAGCCGATCGATCGTAGTCTAACAATTTTGAGGTAGATCGCCAGCAGTTCAAGCTTGAGCACCCCTGCGTTAGGTACATGTCGTGATATTTTCGTGCTATCACTGCATTGATTTTAAAATTTTTATTGTTACGTTTTGACTTTTGTTGTTATTAGTTCTGTAATCATGTATCTGTGTAATCAGTATCACAACACAATCCCTTTATATGAATCTATAATACAGAAAAAAGAAATCGTGGTTTATGTATTAATACTAATGATAGGATGTTATTTAGTACATAATGCTTGTTTTGTACACCGTAACAAAGCGACTATGTGACGTCATCAACGTGACGTCCAGAGACAATATAACCGGGTTGTACATAAATGAACAAACCTGAAACATCTCAAAACCACAGACCTCTACTATATACCACTGGACTGGCGGCTGTCAAAGTGCCTTTGTGCCTGTTTGATATTCGCCATTTTGGCGCTGTTGGCCATGTAGTGAGAGTCTGCAGTACTAAAAGGCATAAACGCATTTAATTTCTCAAAATTGATTCCTTTAGAATTATTTTTGATGTCATTTCTAATAACTACTAGATACTTCTACCGCTTCGGAAACAAATGGCGCTCTGAGAGAGAAGAAGCGGCGCAAGAAACTCTCCTAGCATTCTTTTTTTGCGCTCTTTTCAATAAAAATATACAATATTGTACAGTCATTTCTATCGGTATAAAATAATCACAATCTAGTCCCAGGCTGTCCGATCATTTAGATATTCAGTAGTGGCGTTTTTATAAAACATTTAAATTTATTTATAGATAATGCCTGAACAGTGGCTGGGACTTTATTATAGAAGTGTATACATTTCCCTTAAAGCTATTATGTATCTTATGAAGCCTACTAGAATTAGTTACAAGCAATCCCTTATTTCTCGTGTTATAATAATGAAAATCACTATTAAGAGCAAAAAGGTGACGATATTTGTGAACGTATATTAAATAGTGTTAACTAAACCTAGTGATGGCAACCTCAGCACACATCGATAGATAGCGTGAAACTATTTAAAAAATCAAAAATTATACGTCAAAATTAGTTCTCTGGATGCTCGCGAGTGGCGCTTCAAATAGACACAAAAAAATTGCTGTCAAACATATGGAACAGCCTGTCCAGTTGTATTTATACAGGTAAGCTCAAAACCCATAACATAATGATATTGATTTAAGGCGCGGTCATACCTCAATATCTACAAAACTTGGTTTCTTAGAGAGTCGATTACAACATAACGCAATGAAAATATTCCGACGCAAAAAATATTGTGCATAAAGAAGGTGTTATAGAATATTTATATATAACTAGTGGACCCGACAGACGGTGTCCTGTACACACGTCTTAAATTTGAAAAATCGGTCCAGCTATTAGGAGGAGTTCACTAACATACACATGAGCAGGAGAATTATATTATATGGACGGAATTGAGAATCTAAACCAATCTAAAATTCACTGGAACACACATAAAAATCATCAAAATCACTCCATCCGTTTAGGAGGTAGTTCAATTATTGTGAATCTAAACCATTCTCGAATTCACCTGAAGACACATACCAATCTCAAATTCACTGGAACACACAAAAAATCATCAAAATCGGTCCAACCGTTTAGGAGGTAGTTCAATTAGAATCTAAACCATTCTCGAATCCATCTGAAGACACACAGAAAGTTTCATTAAAATTGGTCAAGCCTTTTAGGAGGAGTTCAGTAACAACAGACGCACAAAAGAAATATATAAATTATGATTAGAAATATTCAATAGAAAATTTGTAAGTTGCTTCCTAAAAATAAACTTAGAGTCAAAAATCTTTGAATTTCCAGCGAAAACAAAATTCTTTTTTAAAGAATTTAATAGAATAAGTACTTTTCTAAAACTTTAACCGAACAATTATTCAATTTATTATGTAAATTTTGAATAAACAAAAGAAATACAGAAAATAAATGCCCATTTGTAGATTGGCCACATAATCAACACACATATTGTAGCATTTACAATCCTAGCCAGTCCGTGCCTTAATAAAATACCTTCCATTTAATTTCTTACTCCAAGGCAATATGATGTCAACATCAATGCTAGCCCGCATGAAACGAGAAGAATACCTTTTTCGAGTGTTCTTACCTCTGCAGTGAAGTATCAACTAAAAATTCCAAAGAGTACTTATGAAATAGTATCTACAGCACTTATGCGAGCTGTCAAGTTTATCGATAAACTGCATACAAACTCTTGATAATGTTACGAAACTTATTAAATCTTTTCCAATTCTGTAGGATGTTGGGTTTCGTGCTATAAAAAAACCGCCAAGTGAGAGTCGGACTCGCCCATGAAGGGTTCCGTAGCAGCAAGTAGGTAACATAATATAGAAGTTCTTGTAGTTCGTTGTAACTTTTACCAAATTAAGTTATTTATGACGTATTAAAAAACAGTACTTACTAGACCTCGTTCAAAATAATTTTCGGTAGAAGTTTCCATGGTAGTGTCCATCATATATTTTTTTAGTTTTATCATTCTCTTATTTTAGGAGTTACTGGGGGGGGGGGAGGGACACATTTAAACTATTCAGTTTTGAAAATTCAGTAAGTATAACATTTTTGATGGCCTATCCAAAGATAGGCTACCCCGTATGGGTTTGATGAAAAAAAAGTATAAGGAACCACCAAAATTTATTGTTTTTTTTCTGTTTTTCTGTTTCTGTTGTTCACAGAATACATCTACTTACCACCTACCTAACTATCTTTTGTTTAAGTTAGTAGAGGTAGACAAATCTATCCTTTTACGCTTTTACATTTCAATAACCTATCGACATAAAGCATTGTACTATAACTTTATTAGACATAACTATGGATAGATAAGATCTTGTCACTAAACGGTGATAGCAATGTATCCGTAACTACGGATACGTTACTTAAAACGGCCGTCCGTAGATCCGTACTCTCAAAGATTGTGTGATTGATAAGATTTAAATCTCTATCTATGGATTGATTATTGGCATGCTTAACCCAATATTTTTTTTTAAATATCAATCCTCAATACGAAACATTGGATTAGGATTGATTATTAATCTCGGGCGTTAGTGTGAAGTTACAGAGACGAGAGCAGTGAGGTATGATTGGGATCATATCGTAGCACGCTTGCTTTGTGATATGTTTTCACTCAGATCATTTATTCATTGTTATTAAAACATCGTTAAATGTTAAACGGCTAAATATATTTAAAATAAAAGAAATATTCTAAAACTACAACAAATGCTGATGAAACTACACACCAAAGTTCTGTTAAAAATTGTATGTGTTAATAATATCTATGTCTCTAGCTAAAATATTTTTTTTATATTTAAAGCATGTGATAATTTAAAACTGTGTCATTTCCTGAAGCCGCTATTAATGGAGCAAGGGCAATTGGACCAAGAGATCAAAACACAAGGAAATCCAATAATTGTTCTGAATAAACATCAGATAATTAAAAGTATCTCTCTATAAATTAACTTAATTTTAAATTTGAATTTAATCAATTATTTTTAACAAAACTTTTAGTTTTGAATGAAATTGTGTAATAATTCCAATTAGCTATTTCTAGTCAAAGCCATTATGAGCTCTGAATGCACCATGCACTTAACCCCATTATGAATTGAAGGCTTAACCAGATTACTGAAGGGTCTAGTGTTGTATACAACAAATTGCAAGCATACATTATAAGCTGCCGTAATACTACTTACTAAGCATTTTTTAATGAACAAACTTTACATAATACTGAAGAAAATATAACTTTAATTCCTGTTACCTTTAATATGTTCTTTCTTATTTTGAATACATTAAAATATCAGTAAAGGTTGCACCTGACGGTCATTATATATTTACCAGTGGGAGGTTCCTTTGCACAGGATGCCGGCTAGATTATGGGTACCACAACGGCGTCTATTTGTAAGAATTACTGTGTTTCGGTCTGAAGGGCGCCGTAGCTAGTGAAATTACTGGGCAAATGAGACTTAACATCTTATGTCTCAAAGTGACAAGAGGAGTTGTAGTGCCGCTCAGAATTTTTGGGGTTTTTCAAGAATACTGAGCGACACAGCATTGTAATGGGCAGGGCGTATCAATTACCATCAGCTGAACGTCCTAGTCGTCGCGTCCCTTATTTTCATTAAAATTATACAAACGAAGTATGGCGATTACTACCCTGATTGACTATGTACGTTAATTAAACGTAATATTTATTTGTCTCAATATTATCTAGCCTTGTATTAAAACAAAAAAGTAGAAACTAATACATATCTTGAATGTTATATGCGTTGAAACTATATGTCACGACAGTAACATTAACTGATCTTTGGGCGTAAATATGAAAATGGCAAAACTGTTACCACGTAGGGACAGATTAGTTACTTGAAAATTAAAATAAGTTTAATTTGAACAGGTACTTATTATTCAGTAGTTTTATCAAAATATCCATAGGTCCAATGGTCCATTTATAAAATTACATCTAATACATAAAATTCTCGTGTCGCGGTGTTTATTACCAAACTTTTGTATTATTTGTATGAAATTTTTTGTGCGTATCGGGCTGGTCTGAGAATCGGCCAACATCTATTTATTATACCCCTGAATGATAAGGGTGACCCACTACTAAATATTTATTTATTATGATTCAGCATTAAAAAATACATACAACTTCAAATTTTCATCCATCTACGAACAACACCTATTTTTGTATCGCTATTTTTATATTATTCGGTTCCATCCACAGATCCACAATAGGTTTGCAAGATTGCAATCGAATAAAATAATTATTGTAGTACGATAAATTTTATGTACGATATATTTTGTAGGTCTGAGATTTTTTTTAATACTTTGCATTTCAATACAACGTTTGCTGGGTCAGCTAGTTCATTATAATATAATTCATTCGTTCATTATACTGGAGTGTGTTAGTGTGTGTGCCTGATCACACTAGCGTAGTAGTAGTAGCGTAGCGTAGCGCAACGTAGCATGCCGAAGCATAGCTTAGCATAGCGTAGCATACTTCTAACGTGATGTTGGATGAGATAGCATCCATTTTAGTTTAGTTTTAGAGTTCAAGCCATCGACTAGTGGACCCTTAATTTATTGTGTTACGTTATTACGTTATTTATGCTAGGTAATAGAGTAAATCAAAGAATTTATTAATTTAAATACTTACGTAATTAGCAATCTGGGCTTGCCTACAAATGTTAGTCAGTACAATAAATTATATTATTCAGTACAAATCAAATCAAATCAAAAATATTTTATTTCGTAGGTGAATTGCATTACATTTGAAAAATGTAATTTTTTCATACAGCTCGTTCGGATTTACTTAGAGAAGAACGAGCAAGAAACTCTAAGGTTGCTCTTTAGAAAACATAATGGTATTACAGGTCCGTATTTTCAATTAAATTTACAAATCATTGTAATTACAATATATTCAAAGTAATGCAACCAAATACACAAACGTCAATTAGTAAATGCCCTATGCGAGTAGGTAAGTAAAAAAAATGGAAATTAATAAGTAAAAAAATAGTTATAGTTATTGAGTACATACTTAAAGTACAATACAGTAGATGTATCAATCCACACATACCGTAAATAAAATAAAGGCATTATGCGAGTATTTTATTAGCGTACATGTGAACTACGCCTTATTCGCCCATTGCTTATTTTTAGATATTCAGAATATTGATTCAAAGTATTCTAATCAAATATGTATATTCCTATTCAAATATTTGAATAGTTCGGAGTCATGTTTTCATTTCCCAGTCGAGATAGTATTATTGAACTTTTCAGTCAATAGTCGTGACGAGTCTTATACACGGAATAATATAATTGGTAACCTAGCATATATTGCCTCTAAATTTAATAGTAGTTTACTTGTTAAACTAAGATTCAAATTTAAATTACGACGGGGATGTTTGCTGTGGCGTACATATATTGTTTTTACGCGACAATGCGTAAGTGGGATAGGAGTGCATAGGATGCCGGCTAGATTATGGGTACCACAACGGCGCCTATTTCTGCCGTGAAGCAGTAATGTTTAAGCATTATTGTGTTGCGGTCAAATAATTTGGAAAACGAGACTTAACATCTTATGTCTCAAGGAGACGAGCGCAATTGTAGTGCTACTCAGAACTTTGGTTTTTTCAAGAATCCTGAGTGGCACTGCATTGTAATGGGCAGGACATATCAATTACCATCAGCTGAACGTACTGCACGTCTTGTCCTTTATTGTTATAAAAAATGGTTAGATTGTCAGCACCTGATACATAAGCTTTCAAGTCGGTCCTGTCCTATGTTAAGAAGGTTTAGATTTTAAGATATCTTGTACTTACACTAGGTTTTAAGTTACTTTTTTACTAACACATGATCCTTTATTGGTTGAAATAAATAAGATCATTTTTTATTTATTTAAAATCATCATTTTATGGGTATGAATATTGCAATTAGAACTTACATTGATATTGATTTGAATGAACAATTAAGCTATTCTAAGTGTTATTTCCTATGTAAATAAGCCGTCTAATCCATAAGCCGTATTAACAATGGATTAGAATACTGAAGAATAAATAATCAATGGAATTACGTAATAACGCCATAAAACTGAATTAATAAGATAAAGATTCAAACGTTTTATTATATAAGCTTCATTAAAATTTCTATTTTATAAATGTTTTTAATATTGTATGATATGTAGAATATAAGTTTATTATATAAATGCTATTGACAGACAGACGGACTTATCAACACTGCAGACATATGAAGATTTTTCTTCTTTCATGGCTTTTAAGGAAAACCTTTTTGTTAAGCCCTAAAAACGCATTATAACGAGTTCAACAACAATAGGTAACTTGATTATTATCAACCATCGATATAAGATTCCATACAAATGTTATTAAATGATTCAACGCATGTTGCTAATTTAAGTATTTTTGCCAGTCTTATTAAAATAAAATAGGCTCACACATACTTTGTATGTAAATCATAATTGTTCGGTATCGCAGTTGATCAATTTTTATACAACTTTTCCGCTCGGATATTTTTACGAAATAAATGAGGCACTTTTGCACCAGTTATTATACAAATACGAATGTATTTCCGGGTAAGTGTTGTAAAAGTAATATTCCTACATAATGTATAAACGTATTGCTCTACCATAGATGCAAAATTAATATCGATAAACTGTTGTACTCAAGGTTCTACCAAAGTAAGAAATTAACGGAGATACAAATAAACTTGGTATAAAGTCATGAGAATAAGCCAAGGATATGCAAAATATTTACAATATGATAATTCTGAATTTTTACGAATGTCACGCAACCTTGCTAATAAACGCGGGAAATATTATACGTCTGAATAAACCAATCATAAGCAAGCGTCTATTCGTAAGCGTTTTACTTATTCTTAGTTTATTATCCGGTGTAACTTTATACCAAGATTATTTGTAAGGCCGTAAATGTTTAGAAGGACAAAAATAGCTCTTGAATCGTACTTCAAATGAGGCACCTAATAGAAATAAAGAGCTTATAGTCCTCAATCTACCACAGTAATGACATAATTCGTCTTGCTTCTTACATTCACACCAAAGCTTTCGTTCCCTCCTTCATTCTTAGTAATCTTGACCTGGTCCATTTTCAGTACATCGTCCACTTCACCGAGAAATATACTTCTAATACCTTTTTTTAATATTGTAATCCACATTAGTTGTATTAATTCATGCAGATAAATATTAATCCATGCCATCTACATGACCAAACCAACTCAACATTCCCTTTACATAATTGTCCGGCACCCAATATTAAAACCATATTTGTGCTGCAGAAGAGGGCTATTTACACTATTTATAACCTAGGCCCTAAAGAATCATTAAGAGAAAAATTTAAAGAAATAAACATTTGACTGTTGTATCTCAATATATTTTTGAAAATGTTCTATATGTTCATAAATACATAAAGGAATTTGCTAGAAACTGCGACAATGTTAACACAAGTACAAACATAAACTTGTTATGCCTATACTCGGTTGAGTCGAGTAAGTAAGTTGTTTATTGGGTGATGCATATGATTTTGCAACATGATCCTAGAAAATGTACGAAACAAATGTGTTACGAAATTTAAAAGAATTGTTAAAAAATATTTTTTAAAGGTTATTATAACATAAATGATCTTCTTAATTATCTTAACTCAGGTTCTTTATTTAAAAAAAAATGTACGATATTACATTGTAAACCATAATTTTATAAAAAAAAGCTGTCTGAGTTTCTTGCGTCCGATCTTTTCAGGTCTGAGTCACACTATTTTGAAAGGGTGGTAGCTTTAGTAATATAGTAAGTAATTTTAAATCGTATTTTTATTAAAAAAAAAATGAATTTGTATTCGTTCCAAATTTGCCATGCTTAGAAAGCAGCAGAGCACTATAGCCAGAGAAACGAAAGCGAAGGCGGCATCTTGTTGGCTCGCAATGACCAGCGTGACTGGTGCAGGTACGGCATTGCATTGTAATGGGCAAGGCGTATCAATTACCATCAGAACGTCTCCATCGAACATCCTGCTCGTCTCGTCCCTTATTGTCATAAAAATACATATAATATAATATAATATGTACACGTATAATTAAATCTTTACTTTCCCGTAGATTAAAACAGTTCGCCAAGAAATACAAAAACATGTCAGAAATAAGGGCGATAAATTATTGTGTTTTTTATACATAATAGAATATACTCATCGGATTTTAAATTCAATAATTTATAGATGTAAACTTATTCTTGTAAGTAGAATAAAGCGTTTATTTTATTGAAACTAACCCACAGAACCAAAATATATTAATTTTATAGAATTCTTAGTTACAAGCCTCTTAACACTCAACAAGCAGAAACCGAGGAAATCCACGCTGTTAGTAGCAATTGTTATAAAACAAGTGAAAATAACAAGTCAGATAAGTTAAAGAAACTATAGTGACAGTTATTGAGAAGAAAATGTAAGGCAGGTTGTTATATAAAGAGTATCGGTGAACGTAGATTGACTGAAGAGATTTATGACACAAGTTTGGAGGGGAGTGTTGGCAGAGATCGACTAAGGCATACCTTACAGGATCAGATTGAGAATTTTTATTTTATGCTAATATGGGACGAGATGAGCAGGACTTTCACCTGATGGTTATTGATACGCCCTGCCAATGGGCATTGGCAATGGGTGTCATTGATTGTAATGACAATGCCGTGACACTCAGGATTCTTGAAAAACCCAAAAACTCTGAGCGGCACTACTATTGCGCTTGTTAGATTATTAAGCTTTTACGTAATTTATTTAATAATAATAAAGAAGTAAATAACTCTGAATAAATATACATACAATATGTTTAGACATCTTAAAGCTAAAAAGTAGCTCAATTGTATTTTAAAGTCAATACAGCCAATAGGAGCTTGTTCCGAATCATGAACAAGCAGCTAGGATTGCCAACCTAAGTCTACTAAGGTTTCGTTGGTTCGGTACAGTGGCTTGGACACATTTGGCTCATGGCTGCTGCACCGAACGGACACATCAGAGTTAAGTACTTATAATATTATTATTCATTATGATCTGTTCTGATATTATTACCCTTATAATACCTATTAATAATCTTAAAGCGTCACCCCTTCTGCATATTAAATGAGGCTAGTAAGTGCTATTTTAAGATTAACTTGTTTGATGTATATTGTACAAAGATTATACTGTATATTTTGTAATATTTAAAAGATGAGCTGGGAATTTCTCCCAGACTTCTCTCCCTTCAGACCGAAACACATTACTGCTTCACGGCAGAAATAGGCGCCGTTGTGGTAGCGATAATCTAGCCGGCATCCTGTGCAAAGGAGCCTACCACTGGTAAAATGTACTAAAAACTGGTTAAGTGTTCCAAAAATGTTAATAAGGACATTACTCAAACCTCATTCAAGATATATTTTATTTTTCAGAATACGGGAATCCAACAAGGACACTAATTAAATTTTTGCTATTTCCCATATTGCAAAACTGTTTAATTCTTATCTGCATTATTTAAACTTAATAAATACAATATAGAGTGAAAACACTGAAACATTCGTAAAGCCGGTGAACATTCTTGCACTTGCACTTGCACTTGCACTTGCACTTGCACTTGCACTTGCACTTGCACTTGCACTTGCACTTGCACTTGCACTTGCACTTGCACTTGCACTTGCAGTTGCAGTTGCAGTTGCACTTGCAGTTGCACTTGCACTTGCAGTTGCACTTGCACTTGCACTTGCAGTTGCACTTGCACTTGCACTTGCAGTTGCACTTGCACTTGCACTTGCACTTGCACTTGCACTTGCACTTGCACTTGCACTTGCACTTGCACTTGCACTTGCACTTGCACTTGCACTTGCACTTGCACTTGCACTTGCACTTGCACTTGCACTTGCACTTGCACTTGCACTTGCACTTGTACTTCATTTAATGAAATGTACTCGGAAAAGTACCTGGCGAAGTAATTGGCATACTACATAATCATATTCATACATTCCTTAAATATAAACTCTACATGATTTTTAGTCGAAGGAGAAACCGATACAATTTAATTATAAACTTAAAAACCACGAACCGTATTTAATAAACCGTGTTGATGAAATACGCGATCTGGGCATCATATATATCACACGACTCTAAATTAACATACGAAAAACATATTGATTTCATAATCAAAAAGTTAATAAAGCTTTAGGATTTATAAAAAGATCTAGCTCGCAATTTTGAAACATAAAGACTGTTAAAATTTTATATTTCTCCGACGTGCGTAGTAACCTCGAGTTTTGCTCTCAAGTATGGAACCCACGATATAATAATTATACAAATAGAATAGAAACTATTCAGCGCAAATTTTTATGATCGGGTTTAAATCCGATCGATCAATCTGATCAGTAAGAACCAAGACTGCGTAGACCGAGTTATATGACCCGGCGCCGAGTATTGGTGAAAGGACTATTCTTAGTTATTGAACACGGTGTTGTTAAGGTGCTTCACTTCTTTCTCAAGAATAGTATCTTGATACACTTGTGCCGATGTTTTGAGACCTTCTCTTAATACCCCACCAAACCATCACTGAAGTCAGATAGTGCCCATGTTGCACTCTGTCGACTATTTGGGAAGCTTCCTTAAGGCTTTGAGCATAAATACGGTCATTTTTTTGGTAAAAAAATTCTTATCCGTAAACAAATTTTTTCTGCAACCTCCTTTTGCGTACCTACTGCTTCTCGTCCCAAATACCACAATCTCTTAAGACGAATTCTTTAACTAGTGTATTGCCAATGATGACATTCGTTCTTATTATGCGAAAGCTCATAAGGCCCATAGTCAGCCTTATCCAGCAGAGGACGTCTTTCAGCTGAAGTTTGATAAATATTTAGGGGCTGGTGACCCTTATCATTTAGGGGTATAAAAAATAGATGTTGGCCGATTCTCAAACCTACCCGATATGTACACAAAATTTCATACAAATTGGTTTAACCTTTTCGGAGGAGTTTGGTAACAAACACCAGAACACGAGAATTTTATATATTAGATATTGTAAATATCATTACTTTATGATTATAGAACAAAATATAAATAGTTTTCGTATTAATAATCTTGCCTTGACGTTGTTTAAATTTATATCATGTATAAAGTATAAGCAAATACCCTTTTATATTATTTATGCTATTATTATTATTTTTTTTTCTGTTAGTGCCACTACTTCATCATCATCATCATCATCAGTCGGAAGACGGCAAATGCTGGACAAAGGCCTCCCCAACAGATTTCCGCGACGATCGGTCCTGCGCTGCCCTCATCCAACATATTTTAGGGATTTTGACCAGATTGTCGGGGGGCCTACCATCACTGCGTTTCCGGTACGGCCATCTGTCCGTCAAAATATTAAATGTTTGTGCCGCTTCTTCAAAAGGTCTTTAAATCGTTAAAATTCTCGGCGATTCCGCTAGCTAAACCATTTTCACAGTCACACTTAAAACAAAATGCGAGTTCTGAAAAATATTTTACGTAAATTCTGCTCATGACATTGATGTGTGCCAAACAAAACACCATTCACATTTGGGGCGCATGTCACGCGCCGCGAGAAGGGCGTGTCACGCAATAAATCTCCGACACGTGAATAAGTCTGTAATCTCAATAAGACTGTTGAACATATCGCTGGCTAACAATATATGAGGACTTGAAAGTAGTGTCAAACAAAATGTTTATGTCAAGACTCTTTAAATGGCTGCTTGAAAATAATTTTTATACTAGTAATGAATATTTAAAATATACTTAAGTGTTAAGTTTTTGCATGCTTTTAATATAAGCTGGATAGTGGACACATTGTAACATTGAAGATCTGGACATACCCTACTCCAAAGCAGAATAAATAATTTCATTTCATATAACACAAACTAAACTGAAAACAAAATTTTATTAACGATGCGGGGATCGAACCCGCGAACTCTCTCTCGCGTTCCATGCGAACGCTCTTTCCAACTGAGCCAACAACATCGAGTGACGTATTGCTTATAAAATCTTGTATGCTTTGTTCAAGTCTCAGGTTGTGGCTTCATCTACAGGATCTACTTTACATTTGATAACCTGTTCAACCCCAATATTTTCATATTAGGAAATTGACTTGAGATGTCGCTCTTGCAAATCTAAACAATCTTTATATTTTTTTAAAGTGATAACCCTCACTTCTGGGATTAATAACACAAATTAAACTGAAAAATATATTCTTTATCATCATTGCATATAATCTTTTATGTAAAAGAAGAAGTATTTGCGGTGTGATATAACTATTACAATTAATTGTGAATTGAAACCTTGCATATTTTCGTTTATTGCACTGATATCAAAAATTTCACGTGTTCGTACTACACTGATATTGGTAAGAATACTCTTACCTTCATCATCATCAGCCGGAAGACGTCCACTGCTGGACAGGCCTCCCCCAAAGATCTCCACGATAATCGGTACTGCGCTAACCTCATCCAATGTATTCCGGCGATCTTGATCAGATCGTCGGTTCATCTTTTGGGGGGCCTACCAGTACTGCGTTTCCTACTCTTACTTACTAACACAAAACATTGGGTAGGTGTTGTGTTAGGTTAGGTTAGGTTTTAGAACTACTAAAGCAAATAAGTCATTTTTGGGAAATTGTGTTAGGTTCTATAACACACTCCTAACGATCATAACAGAATTGCCTGACAAAACATTCTTGAAAGACAGTTTTTACATGTGTCTTGACACATGTAAAAACTGTCTTAATTGCAAGGGAATATTATAATATTAGGATGAAGAAGTTTGAAGTACGGTTCCTTGCATGTCTGCGACCCTGTAGTATCAACTACTAATGTATTTTTAATTACTTAAGTGATTTACTTTTAACGCTTTGGCGCACTTTTTTTGTAAACAAATTTGACTTTAATTACAAATGCTTTTATAAATTTACGTTAATAATTTTTGATTGTTACTACAGAACCAACCGCATGCGCAGTATACTTCCGGGTGGTATTGCCATCACATCTGTTTCTGTCGCAGAATATCACAATTTCTATCCTGGGTTGAAGAAGTCCTGTATAAGACGGTAAAGACATATGAGATATTTCATTTTAATTGTCCGGATGTCTCTTGAGAATTTTATGCCTAAAATTTTTAACTGATGCAGTTATGGACAGACTACACCCATTTACCTTCCCAAACCGACAGATTTTTCAGATACACCAAATCCAAGTATAGCCCTACTGTGCCCCACTCCTTCATCATGTTTAGACCCTTGTTTCAATAGCTGTCTGACACATTCACTCAAATTATCCTAATTATAAGTAATCGTATTATAAATTGCTAAACGTAAAATAATACGCATTGACAACATCGCGTCGATCTACCCGTACATCGGTGGATCATTGAGCGCCGATGCGCTTATGATAATATGAGGTAGATCTAATGCATATTTTTTCCATTCAAAATGTGCAGCGCAACAAAAATAGCTAATTTACTTCTTACTGAGGAGAATAAGATTCCTAGTAAGAGTGCAATTTGTAGTCGAAGGCCTCAACACACCCGAGAAGTGGTGTCCCACTATCTCACAAGAGATACATAGCTATATATTACTTCTACGAGGAAAATAAAAATATTTAATAGAAAATAGTAATTATAAAAATAGAACACAGATAGCGAATTGAAGTCCTGATGGTAGCCTTTGAAAAAAAATAACTCGACACGTAGTTTGTACGTAAGTCTTAATTCGCCAGAATTGCAGTCTGTAAAAATATTCATATTTCAAACACAAAATAAAATAAGAACACGTTGGAAATGGATTTTCATAGAATTTTTCCATTCACATATTTCTACGAAATAAATCATACACTCTCATTCCAGTTATAACATCCATATTTTTGATTGGACAAGCGTTTCTGAGAAACATGATATTGACGTAATCGGACTGACCTTAAATTCAGTATACCTATGAGGATTTTTTATGATGTGTGTAGTGTGTAGCCCTAATAACACATGAGGATGAGTTCAATAACAACATCTACATTATTTATTTCAACTTAAATGTACTAAGAAATGATATATTAACCAGGGAGACGCTTTTGCGCAGGATGCCGGCTAGATTATGGGTAACACAACGTCGCCTATTTCTGCCGTCAAGCAGAAATGTGTAATAATTATTGTGTTTCGGTCTGAAGTGCGCCGTAGCTAGTGAAATTACTAGGCAAATGAGACTTAATCTTATGTCTCAAGATGACAAGCGCAGTTGTAGTGTCCCTAAGAATTTTTAGATTTTCCAAGAATCCTGAGCGGCACTGCATTGTAATCCCTTATTGTCATAAAAAATAAAGATACTAGATTCCATGCAAATGTTATGGTGATCTAGTCCAACGCAGTAAGACGGCCATCCCGGAGCTGGTCCAATTCCTCGACATAACTTACTATCACTCCTTATTTACTGATGTGTTCAACTCTAAATATGATTGGTTAATAAATTAGTAAAAAACACAGTAGAAAGTTATTGAAGTCTTTTTGTCAATGTATGTTGTAATTGCAGTTGATCGTTGCATAGCAACAGTCAAGAGTCCGCGTCCGAACACTGCGAAGAAGAGGTGCTGTCACTCTCACTTCATCAGTGGGAGGCTTCTTTTTACAGGATGCCAAAACAGTGCTTATATCTGCCGTGAAGCAGTAATGTGTAAACATTATTGTGTTTGGGTCTGAAGGGCGCCATAGCTAGTGATATTCCTGGGCAAATGAGACATAACATCTTATGTCTCAAAGTAACGAGCGCAATTGTAGAGCCGCTCAAAATTTTGGGGCTTTTCAAGAATCCCGAGCGACACTGCATTGTAATGGACAGGGCGTATCAATTACCATCAGCTGAATGTCTGAATAAAAAAACTTTGCTCTCTGAAAACCTCCTTGTTCTATTGTTACGTCGTACGTCATAGCTTCGATTCATATTAAAGTCTCCGTGTCGAACTTCTACTGAGCTACGAGTGCCCTGTATCGAGCTGGAAGTTAAGGTGCTGGATACGAGTCAGGCAGAGGCGAGGAAATTTAAGGTTAGTGGTTTTATCTTTAGCCTGATTTTGCACAATGAGGTAGGGACTAAAAGAGTACTCACAATAATTCCTCGATTAAAATAATCAAATAAAGTCCTCTTAAATATATATTTATATCGAATTACCAGCGCCATTGGTTTACACAAAATTTTTTGCTCCGATCGAATTTAGCTCGAACGTCGTGCTGTATAAAACATCCAAATAGTCATTATCGGTAGATTTTTTTTTTTTAGAAAATACGTGACGAAACGAGCAGGACGTTGAGGTGATTGATACGCCCTGCCCATTACAATGCAGTGCCGCTCAGGATTCTTGAAAAGCCCAAAAATTTTGAGCGGCACTACAGTTGTGCTCGTCACCTTGAGACATAAGATGTTAAGTCTCATTTGCCCAGTAATTTCACTAGCTATAGCGTCCTTCAGACTCAAACACAATAATGTTTACACTTTACTGCCTGACGGCAGAAATAGGCGCCGTTGTGGTAGGTACCCATAATGTAGCCGGCATCCTGTGCAAAGGAGCCTCCCACTGGTATATATATAGATATAGATTTTCAAACAACTTATTCGCTTGGTTATTTTTAAGAAATAATTGAGGTACTTTCGTACTAGTCATCATAGCAGTTCGAATATCTTACTCCTTAATACACAAATGTGTTGCTATACCAAAGAACCACATTAATATTAATTTAGAGTTAAGTACTATTCAGACTATCTCTTAAAGCTTTAAACTAGTTATAAATATGTATCTAAACCTAAATGTTAAGAAGGAAAATATAGGACTTAGATCGGACTTCTAATAAGACACTACTTCAAGTGCCATATAAATGTTTAAGATAAAATTCACATCAGTTTTGAGGTTATGTGAAAACTAACTTAACTTTTTTTCGTAGGACTTTTAGTTTCATCGGGAATTGAGATAAACCATTTTTATCCTTAACCGCCCCCCACTTTCACTTCCCGACCTCAGATCGCCCGTAATTTATTTTTATTTTAATTACAAAAATATAACTCTTGGATCAGGCTAATCTAATGAGAAACTTCTTGAAGAGCCATCCATCATATGGCCTGTCAACGTAAAAAGCTTTCTAAGCTGATTATCTTTTTACCAAAGCTTACGAAACTTTCAATTTAATCAAACGTAAGGTGTGCTTCGTTTATTGCAAAAAAATCCGAGACTCATTCGTAGGGAGACACTACCAAATTAAGATTTTTTTTTAAATTTCTGATGAAACATGAGATAACTTATCATTAAGTCTAAAGATATGGTAAATATTTACCGACTTTTTTATATTTCACGTATGCTACAGCGCCCCAGAAACCGGCATCCCACTTGTATAAATAATATGTCTAATTGCAATAATATAATAATTATACAATAATAATTAATGATAGATACACAAATAAAATTTGAAAAACATAACTTTATCAACGATGCGGGACTCGAACCCACGACCTCCGGCGTTCCGTGAAGGTGCTCTAGCCAACTGAGCCAAGCGTTCACATGAAGCCACAACCTGAGAGTTGAACAAAGCAAACAACATTTTATAACGATACGATAGAAGTGAGGGTTATCACCTTAAAAACATGGATTTCCCATACTATACAAGAGATTGTTAAATTTTTATATTTTAACTAGCTGACCCAGCAAATGTGCCGTATAAAGTAATAAAAATATTCAATAATTAAAATTTTTGGGGTATAAAAAATTGATGACGAACGTTTCTCAGACCTACCAACTATATCGTACAAAGTTTATCGTACTACAATAATCATTATATTCGATTACCATCTTGCAATTCTATTGCGTATCTGTGGATGGAATAAAATATTATTAAATTCGCGATACAAGAATAGGTGTAAATCGTAGACAGGTGAAAATTTGAAGTTGGGTGTATTTTTTTAAGCTGAATCATAAAAATAAAAAAAATGTCACAAAACAAAAATTTGGGTGGGTGACCTTTATCACTTGGAGTATGAAAAATAGATGATGGCCGATTCTCAGACCTACCCGATATTACGACACACACGACAGTGCTTCGGACGATTATACGTAGTGCGTGAATGTCAGTATGTTTGTTTATTGTTACTGCAATACGTATAATTTTTATTTTCATGCAAAAGCAGTAATGCATAAGCATTACTAGGCAAATGAGATCCTGTCTCAAGGTGACGAGCGCAGTTGTAGTGCCGCTCAGAATTTTTGGGTTTTTCAAGAATCCTGAGTGGACGTATCAATTACCATCAGCTGAAGGACCTGCTTGTCTCACCCTATTATCATAAAAAAAATCAGTTTTTAGTAGTTAGTTTCCCTTACCAAGCTATACAGCGTTGTGCTCGCTTTCACAATGCTCCAGCTCTGGTCTTATATGAACATCGTCATCGTGGTGCCGTGGTGCTTCCAGAGGAAATATCTCCACCCTTCTTTGTAGAGGATCTCGGATCTGCCAGGCCGTTAGTATTGCCACGTCCACTATCAGAAGACCTCCAACCATAGTGTACAGCTTCCAACCGTGCATGCGTTTCTGTACAAGAACCAATATGATTTAGAAGTTAACAAATTCCAGTCTGACTTGAATATTCCATACTCATAAAATAATTATAGTATTCTGTAATACTAGTACACTGAACTTTATTTTAAAAGAAAAGCAGTTTAACAGTACCGTAGAAGGGGTTGGTTATTTAAACGCACTTAATAAAATTGAAATAACTGTATTTTTCAGGTTCCACTAATAATTATAATAAGAACTGACTCAATACAATTTGGGCAGCGTCACCCCTTACTATTGTCTAGCTTATATAGAGCACGACGGTCTACCGTGATGATGCTGTAGTGCCAACTAACTTACTCGAACCAAGTTTACTAAAGATCTAACATTATATGCTATTATAGTTATTTCTAATCATAGTGATACTTATATTAAATAGTATTTAAATATTAACAGTAGTTAAAGGAGGAGGAGTTGGAGGGTTCGTAACTACTACGTAAGTCAGTACTGGCTAGGAGCCGATCTAATTCCTAGCCAACAGACATGTTTGAAGCGTTTAAATAAATGTAATTTTTAATTGGGTTATCTTATGGCAGTTCATGACGTTGGTAGCGCTTGTTAACACATCAAGCTGACATTACTCATAAATTATTATCAGTAACACAATTTTGTACACATTTTCTTAACCCAAAAAAGGCAAAAGACGTTATTAAATTACATACCAATTACTGTGTCAGTCAAACATTTGGACCTACCGGCATTCAAACCCAGCATTCTCTTGTATTCAAGATTAGATTACTAACTCCTGGGCGAACACAACATGAAATGTAACACAAAAAGACACTCTGCCTATCACAAGCACTTTAGGCCGTAAAACTAGGTTTGGTTTAACTACATAAAACTTGAAACATAAAAACGATAAAGATTTTCGTATTTTTCCTTCATTTGTAATGTGGGACGTGCTTCTCGTACAATTTTCATGGTTTTCCATCAATAGGAAGTACTCATTGGGTTTTGATTTACTTACTGAGGGGAAAAACAGAAGACTATTGCAGATTTTAACATCAAGGGTTTCTTAGAACAAGGATCTTGACAGACAGGAAGACAGATGACTAATATAGTGGCTTTCTTTGTATGCATTAAATTGAGTTTAAGTATATAAGATCTGTATTATTTATTTCAGAAAAGAAAGAACGAAAAAAGAAAGAGTTGCTTTTTTAACGTATTTGTAGTATAATAAAGTTGGATATAAAATAAAAATAAACCTATGATAGGGATAATAGGGACAAACAGCTATTTTACCAGTGGGAGGCTCCTTTGCACAGGATGCCGGTTACATTATGGGTACCACAACGGCGCCTATTTCTACTGTGAAGCAGTAAAGTGGAAGCATTACTTTGTTTTGGTCTGAAGGGCGCCATTGCTAGTAAAATTACTAGGCAAATGAGACTTGACAACTTATGTCTCAAGGTGACGAGCGCAGTTGTAGTGCCGCTCAGAATTTTTGGCGTTTTTCAAGAATCCTGTGCGGCACTGCATTGTAATGGGCAAGGCGTGTCAATTTCCATCAGCTGAACGTCCTGCTCGTCATGTCCCTTATTTTCATAAGAAAAGCAAAAACAAAAAGATATTTCTACTATATAAGATTCAAAAATGGTCCCAACTCAACATGTTTGCAGGTTTGAAAACCAGCACTGGTCTCCCGTTATGCCATTTGGTGACGTCACCCTAAATATTTAGATATCAATAAAGTAAAACTTTTTATTGGTAGCAAACGTAAAAAGTAACGTGGAATAAAAACTCAATCTTATAAACTTACATAATATTTTGTTAACTAATTTTAATTTAATTTCTTTAGTGTATCGATCTGATTTATAATATATTGATATAAGATTGGGAAATTAGTTTAAAATGTATGATTGTACTTGTATAGTCAGTAGCAGCAGGTAATTTCAATTCAATGTGTAAGCATCGATATATTAAAACCATAGATATAAGATTCCATACAAAATTATATTTAAAGTGACCGCGTCAACATGATAAACACCTGCTATTGTAAAATATACCTTACCGCCTCACCGTAGGGTTAAATTCATAAAATTAAAAAACAGCGCTCAATGAGACATGTTTTAAAATATAAAATACTAGATTTAGCTACTGCCCGCGACATCGTCTTCCTGGACAGTTTTAAGAAGCATTCAGTAGTTATATAAAGCCAATAATTATATAACGAGTTTTTTTCGATTCGGCTTTGTCTGTAGAACAAACAAGCATTCTTTAATAAAATATTCAATGTTATGTCATAAGTTTACGATTTTAATAAATTATATCATATAATAATAATAATAATATTGACACACTTTTTACACAAATTATCTTGCCCCAAGTTAAGCATATATAGCCTGTGTTATGGGTTACAAGACAATGATATATTTAATACAATATACTTACTTTAACATACATTTAAACATCCATGACTCGGAAACAAACATCCATATTCATCATATAAATGCTGGCACCTACCGGGATTCGAACCTAGAACTAGCTTAGTAGGTAGGATCGCTAACCACTCGGCTATACAGGTCGTCATAATATATTGTAAAGATTACAAATTAGTACCTACAAAACAATATTATGCGCTAGTTTATTATCAATAATATTATATTTATTATTTACCGATAGTAAAAATAAGAAATATTATAAAGTTTGATTTTTACCACGTGAGCGCTACATTTAATATATATATTAGATCATTTATACATCTTGACAGACTGTGACAGCTGTGAAATCGTCGAAAAAAGAGGTTGACAGTTTTATTTTTAGTAATGCACGCACACTAACAAAAGCGGCACATAAATCACGAGTGTAAGATTTAGCTTTCACGCAGACTGTAGTAATATATCTGACCTGTTTTCATCGGTTGTCTAACAGAAAGAGACTCGATGTAAATACCATATTACACAACTATACTAACTACTAACACAAGTATAGCCCACACGTTTATCTGAGACCATATTTCTCTTACTTAGTACATAAATGTTCGCATGTCCTAAATGTAAGCATCAGAAATAGAAGGTGTCTTCCTCTCGTATGCTGGGGCATTCATTATCGGGCGATGTTTCGTGTCGCGCTGTCATGTCGCCCCAAAAACATCGTCTAAAGGTTAACGCGATATTCCTGGCCACATCTACGCAGTCAACTACATCGCCTTCCGCGGGAATGTTGTCGCGACAAAACCCCGTCTGCGCCCGCTACACACCGCGGTGCTACGAATGGCTTGACTACGGCGGATATTCGCCGTAGCCCGCTAGTGAAACCCGAGCATTAACAGACGCTTTAAGGAAATGATAACAATAATTATTTCGTTTTTCCCCGCTCTTGTAATGAAATAATATCATAGCAGATCTTTCCCACCACAGTTTGACTTACACGTCAAAAACTTATCACATATAATTAATTATTAATAAAATTAAAAAATATCACGAATCGATATAAAAACTCTCCTATCTCTCAAGTTGGATTGAACATTTGGTAAAATTTGATTAAAAAGGTTTTTAATAAAACTTTTTTATTGAAAACTATTAACAATGTACCTTATGGAACAAATAAATAATTTTAATAATTCAATATAATTCGTTAAAAGCACTTTCCAGTAATTTTATATATCGCCACAGAAACGAGGCACGTAGTAGTAATAAAACTAGCAAGTTATGGCTTTCAACTCCTATCCGAACTGTTGTGCCTCGATTTTATCTCATTACAAACGAAAATTATTGTTTTCAGATAACATTGTATTAAAAACCCACCAATAGCAATGTCGACGAAATCGATTTCTAACAAAAGTGCTTGTTATAGAGAACATTAATAATACCCTTATTAAGGTATATATTTTTTTAAATACCGTTTATTATTATATATTTAATTATTACGAATATTATAGTATTTGGTGTGCTAAATGCTCTTCAACCCCCGGGGGAGACAACTGGCCTTTATATGAATTCTTTCTTCTTTGTTTGGTTCGTGTTTGGTGGTTAGATCACTGAGTCACTGATCAGGTTAGTTAGGTGGCGCGTCCGCGATTATAAAACGAGAATAAGAGGACAGCGGGGCGCTGCGCAAGCGTGTCAGCGCGTGATCTCACCCTCTCTCGTGGGTACAAGAGAGTGTGTAGGGCGAGCTAACGGGGTGCGGAATGAGAGATGAGGAAGCGGGAAGTGGAAAGGAGAACTTGACAACTGACGTTGACTCTAAAAGTTACATGATAGTTCTGAAATGAGCAAATGCAATATGGCGCAAACAATATACACTGTGATAAAAATCCTACAAAGCCGTCTAGACGCTTTGACTAGGGGATCTTACAGTCACACTACATTTTGTAACAAGATATAAACATTTTAGCAACAAATACTTTCCAAAAGATATTTTTTAGCATATATTTAAAGCTTAGTTTTACGCTCGTTCCAATATCTTCGGGGAAGTCGTTAAGTAAATTGGGATGGCGTTTTTTAATAGTTCTATCACCATGATAATTACTGTTTCTAGGTCGTCGACATACTATAAGCATTTAGACTCACATTCGCCTATTAAAGGGTCGTCAAAAATGTCCAAGTGTCGATGTATTTACGTATACATTAATTTATACAGATAACATTAAAACATTAATTCAAATTAACACCTTATTTCGTACTAGTAATATTCAAAATCTATTGTATACGCTCTACGATTATACGACTATAACATAAGACACAATGTATTTTGTTTCAGCAATCGCAATGTAATTATTTAGCAAAATAATTAAAAATGTCAAGTTAGTTACATGGTTTTGTTAATTTAAAGGCATTACTTGAATTACGATACATCATCCTTTTTAAGTTTGGATAATATGTTGTTAGTTGGACAGTTTTTCACTGAACACATTTTCACTGCGTGGCGTTGTATTCAAAGCGCGGTTGAAACACAACTGAACGAACTCTATGCCTAATAGACACGTAGGCACAGTTTTGCTTCAGTTATAGGTTTTAGTCGTAGGTTTGAGCGTTATTGTGAGTCTCTATGAGTTGTTTATTGTCCTAGCTATATAATATTTGCCCGTGGACATTATCCTAATGTTATGGCTGTGACTATACTCCCAAGTCCGACAATGTTTAGTTTTAACGATTAAAATTTACCAAAAGCATTTTACAAATTTAGTATAGAGTTTAGTTTTTTCTATCTACAAGTAGTTTTAAGCACCTAAATTGAAATGACTCTGATTAATCTAAAATTGTTTTAAAAGTTAATTCATTGCATGCGAGCGCATAATGGACTTCTCTAGGAAACTATATTATAAACATTTCAGCGTGCTCTTAGGTAGTTTATGACTTAAATGGTAGAACTTCCCTAATAACATTCTTCTCAGGTCTGAGGCAGTCTCTTTTGAATGGGTGGTAGATTTTGACGTTCAATAAGTGATTTTAAATCCTATTTTGAATAAAAATATTTGAATTTTGAATTTGAATTTGAAAAAATAAAACTCTAAGTTAGTTACATATTATATAATCTACAGTTTCTTAAGTTGTTATGGATATAGGAAAGTTATGCGTATACATTAAGGGTGATAACTCATTGATGAATAAATAAGGCTAATAAATCACAAGTTTAGTCGAGGGTTCAGTAGGAGTCATTTCTTGTAAGTAAGTAAGTAAGTAAGTATATCTTTATTTGGAACAAACACTACAAATACACGTGAAAATTTACATCAATCATTTAATCTCAAAAAATTACTTTAATATGACTTATCTAATTAAAACTGACATACATTAAAAACTAAAGTAAGGCTTAGTCTATATCAACATAATAAGGTGGTGTTTGCAGTGTTATGTCCCAAAAAGGTTTGCTACTCAGCATATTAGTTGGGTTTCACCCAACTCTGATTTTCAGTAGCTACCTAGCAGCAATAAGGCGGCCGTCGCGATTACAGCCACAAGTCCTTCCATTATTAAATACAATAATTATGTAATAAATAATAAATAAATAAATGATAGTACTCAAAACATAAGGTAAAAAATAATATTATAGTAGACGGCTAGGTCGTAACAGTTATTAATTATTGTATGGAGGCCGCGTTTAACCCCTAAGTTTAACGGCCAGGCCAAAGGCATGTGCGGTGCGAAAGGCCAAGTGGTGCGAGGAGAGACCATCCGCGCGGCACAGTTTGAGAGCCACGAGCAGTCACAACTTAAACTTACTTACTCTTTGGGCGAGAGCGATGTCTTTATCAAAGTTATCGCGATATTGCTCATAAACTAATAGTTTCTTAGTTCAAAACGTAATATTTGGAAAAACTTGTGGAGTAAATGATTTGAACAGGATTCGGGGGATGGAAAATTCCACAAGAAGTACTAGAAATTCAGATAATATTCAACCAGAAAAAATATGAAAGTTTCACAGTTTATTTTATTCGCGGCGAAAACAACTAAACTTGTTAGTTTCTGTACTGTTCGCCGCGTCTCCCGCTTGACGCCGTGGCTTGCACCGTACTGATTAATTCATATTTTGTGTCAGTCGCCCGCATGGTTCGCTCGGTAAATTTCGCCGGCCGTTTTGTCATTCGCCGTAGCGCGTGGCTTGATCTGTACATTTCGATACATTTATTCTAGTCGCTAGATGCAAATATTCACTATAGCGACTGTCCCGTGGTCAGGCCGTAAGCTATGTCAGTGAGACTAATGGTGAATATTGCACAACGACGAAACTCAGGGGCATTAATTAACACTAAAGATATCAATTAACAACATTTGAACAAAGATATAAACTTATAAGTCTGTTAAAACAAATACTTCCATTTAAATATTACCTAAGACAATATATTTAAGGTACTACTGCGTATAAGCATAATTACATTGTATGCTTAAAAGGTCAAAACAAAACAAGACCACAGTATAAAGAGAATAATGTAATTAACGTATCTAACAGTAAACCACAAACAATGTTTTGTGTTTTAATGAAGGTATTAAGTTTTAATGAACGTAACCTAAACGCAAGAGACAAACGATGAGCAAAAGTAATTAGTTTAATTAATTTTTCTAAGTTTTTTTCACTTATTCTTTGCTGTGATAATATCTTTCACTTAAATAATCATAGTCGTACCTATTATCAGCTGCTTCTCGAGTAAGTTGAAATATGTTGTTTTAAAATATTCTTGTTTAGTTTTGTTTGGAACTGGGTTATCGAGCTTTGCATGGTGTAAATACCCTGGAAATGCGTTTTCCCAGCTAGGTTTTTTATCCTCTGAAATCCCTCTTGTGACACTATGTATTATATTATGTGGGCTTTATATATTGTACTTGGTTCAGGATCTTATTTTAAACTTTTAGAGCGTCCGAATAGCCTGACCATTATTTTTCTTGCTGCTTGTGGTGGCAGAAGTTTTTATATTATATTATAATCTATATGTGTGTTTATGTGTGTAATTTTTAGTTACCTAGCAGTTCAAAACTTACAAAACTGTTCTCAATCACTCCATTCATATGACATTGACTGATAAAATTAAACGAATAAAAAAATTTAATGCTGCGAATACAATATTCAAAATAGTTCAACCTCCTTGCTGATATTATTTATGCTAAATAAACACACTGTTCAAGTTGATTTGATATGTGGTTTTGATTGGATTCCAATAGATGGCGCTATAAATATAAAAGCAATTATTTTACCTTGCGCTATTAATGTTTATTTTGATAATCGTATTATTTGTCAATCATTTGTAGTAGTCAGTTCAAAATATACAATGAATATCAGTTCGGTTTTATTTTAACAGTGTAGTAGTGAAGTGTCTTCGTGAAAGTTAAGGTTCCCTGGTGCTGGGTACAACATTGGTCCTTCGAGCCGGATTTAGGCCAAGACTCTGTTGTTGGAGCACCACGCAGTGTGTTGGTTAGGTGGTGATAGTGAAGTGAAAGTAGTATAGGGAGTGGTATAGTGAAGTGGCAAATATATTGGATTGCTTTTGGATGGGTATGATGCACGCTTGCTTTTGTGGACTTTGTTATTGGTTGAACTTTGTACTTTTGAGTCAGTTAATATGAAAGACTAATTTTTCGTAAATATTGGAACAAAAATTTTAAGATCTTTTCTTTATGAATTTTGTGCTTTTCAAACTTCAATAAATTTTGAATAATTTGAACACTGAAATTTTACGTTACAAAATAAAATCTTTGGACTTAGAAAATTAATGCAAATTTGGGACACAGTGCAACCAGTGTTTCCATTAACTTAGAATATTTTTGATCAAATGTGGATCAAGTGATTTTGTAGTATACATTAACATAGAACATTTTCATAAAAATTTAGCTTTCTTTTGGACTATATATATTTTGGGGTTAAAGTGTTGATATTATAAATAACAATGAAAACTTTGTGTGTCCTGCAAGGGAACAACTTGTCGACTATTTCGAAAACATTAATCAATTTTAAGAAGACACCAAAAGCAAGATTAAATGCCAACTTGTGAAAATTAGACTTGAGAGCTTGGAAAAATATTGGGAAACGTTTCGAGAAACACATAATGAAATTCTTAAGGTTGCAACGTTAGAACAACGGAGAAGGCATGAATATTTCGATGATGATTTTTTTTCTAAAGGCGAAGAAGAGTATATTATAGCTAAATGTGAGTTAACTGACGTGTTAGACAAAATGCAACCACAGCATGCTGTACAAAAGTCCCAAAATCCAAACAGTGGAAAGAGCACTCAAGAAGTGAAGTTGCCCAAAATAAGCATTCCATAATTTAATGGAAATTATAATGAATGGAATACATACCAAGATTTGTATATGTCGCTTATACATTCCAACACATCACTTAGTGACATACAGAAAATGCATTATTTAAAAACGAGCTTATCCGGGGAAGCTGAACTACTTCTAAAGCACATATCCATAACAGATAAAAATTATGAAGTCGCATGGGACACTCTGAAAGAAAGATACAACAATAGAAGAGTTATTGTCAATACCATATTCAATAGATTACTATCACAAAGAAAACTTATCAATGCAAGTGCCAAAGGAATTAAAGATTTGATGGATACCACAACTCAATGTCTCAACAACCTAAAAAACAATAATGTTAATATAGATAATTGGGATCCAATAATGATACATATTATTAAGAATAAATTAGATGCAGACTCACACAAGTAATGGAAAGAAGAGTTGAAAAACCTACCCGTACAAGAACTTCCAACATGGAAGAAGTTTCAAGACTTCCTTGGAGGAAAATTCAGAGTATTAGAGATGATACAACCAAAACAGTCTAAGGAAAGGCCTAATATAAGAACAAAAACTTTTCACACCTCTGCACCAAAAACAAGTTCATCAGAAACTTCTTGCGCTTACTGCAAGGGGAATCATATTATTTACAAATGCGATGAGTTTATACGATTAGACCCAACTACGAGATCGGAGTTTGTGGGGAAAGAGGGATTATGCTTTAATTGCTTATGGCCAGGACACAGCGTTAGCCACTGCAGAAGAAATACTACCTGCCATAAGTGTCGAAGGAAACACAACACATTGCTACTCACAAAAAAGCCAAAGAATACAGACCAAACCGATACTGTAAAAAAGGAAACGAAAGAGAACACAACTAGTACTCCGAACATTTTATCCCATGTATCTACACAGAGCAATGTAACATTCAAATTCAAATTTAAATTCAAATATTTTTATTCAAAATAGGATTTATAATCACTTCTTGAACGTCAAAATCTACCACCCATTCAAAAGAGACTGCCTCAGACTTGAGAAGAATGGGCGCAAGAAACTCAGCGGGCTTTTTTTTTATATATAAAATATGGATTACAATGTAATATTGTACAATAAACATTAATAATTAAAGAGCCTGAGGGTGTTCGCTTTAATCCCAGTCCGTGGTGTCATTAAGAAAAACGTTTATGCTATAATAACCTTTCCCACACAAACGTTTTTTAACAACTCACTCTCTTTACTAACTCGACCCAACCGAGTAGTAGGCATAACAAGTTTATGTTTGTTCCTCGTGTTAACATTATGAATGTCACAGTTACTAGAAAATTCCTCAATGTGCTTATGAACATACAAAACATTATCAAAAATGTATTGAGAAGCAACAGTCAAAATGTTTATTTCTTTAAATTTTTCTCTTAATGATTCTTTAGGACCTAGGTTATAAATCGCGTGAATAGCCCTCTTCTGCAGCACAAAGATAGTATTAATATCGGCCGCACTGCCCCATAACAATATACCATAGGACATAATACTATGAAAATAACTAAAGTATACTAATCACGCCGTATCTATGTCAGTTAACCGTCTGATTTTCTTAATCGCATATGCTGCAGAACTAAGCCTATTCGCCAATCCTTCAATATGGGGGCCCCACTGCAATTTGGAATCAAGAGTAATGCCAAGAAATATAGCAGATTCCACTGGTTTTACCACCTCTCCATTTAATAAAATATTCGCATCTACATTTTTGACATTTGGTGCGGTGAATTTAATATATTTGGTTTTATGATTATTTAACGATAAGTAATTGGCGCTAAACCAGTACACGATGTCAGATAGAGCATTGTTTACTTCGTCATATAAAACTTGGCTTCGTTTCACTTTGAATATAAGTGAAGTGTCATCCGCAAACAATACCACCTTGTGTTTTTTTTCTACAAGGTTAGGTAGATCATTTATATAAATTAGGAAGAGGAAGGGTCCAAGAATAGACCCTTGTGGTACCCCCATACCGAGAGGAGTCCCAGGAGATCTCCTGCCATTCACCTCGACCCTCTGAATCCTATTATTTAAATATGAGATCAGAAGATCGAGTGCAGATCCTCTTATACCATAGTGGCATAGCTTCCTGACCAGCGTTGAATGCTGAACACAATCAAAAGCCTTAGATAAATCACAGAAGATACCAAGTGCATTCTGTGATTCCTCCCAGGCCTCAAAAATATTCCTGATGAGTTCAACACCTGCATCCGTAGTCGAGCGTCCCCTAGTAAAGCCAAATTGTTTTATATGAAGTAATATAACTTATAGGCGTTAAAGTGAGTAAGCATTTGGCTTAAAATAATTTTTTCAAAAATTTTACTAAGGGTCGGCAACACCGAAACAGGGCGATAGTTATTCGGGTCAGAAGTGAGTCCCGATTTAAATATTGGTGTAATTTTACTATACTTCAGAAGGTCAGGAAACACGCCATGTTCAATATAGCTATTAAAAACTAGTGCTATATATGGTGCTATGACGTCAATAACAGAACTTATTATTTTTACAGATATGCCCCATATATCAGCAGTTTTTTTCATTTCTAAGGTTCTGAAAGTTTTAATTATTTCTGCTGGGCTAACAACACTGAATTTGAAATTTTGTTTACATTCCTTAACATTTTCCAAAAGAAGTGACTCGGCAACACTGGTGGAGGAGACAAGGGTGCTTGAGATGGAAACTGGAATGTCAGAAAAAAAATTCTCAAAAGCAGAAGCTACTTCCTGCTCAGAGTGGATTTTTGTATTGTTTATTATTAGATTATATTCAAACTTGCAGTTTTTCGCTCTTCCAGATTCCCAGTTAATAACTTTCCAAGTCATTTTTATTTTATTTGAAGCATTTTTAATTATTTCTCTAATATGCATTGACTTAGTAATAGAAAATACTTTCTTAAATAATTTTGAATAATTTTTCACATATACAAGGAAAGATGCATCATGATTACATGATGATCTCTCACTATATAGCTCATATAACCGTTGTCTGCTCCTATGAGTACCAGCTGTTGCCCAGTTGTTAAATGACAAGAGACCACCCGAGTTGATTGTCTTTGAAGTAAATATAGAAGCAAACTCTGTTTTAATTATTTTAAATAACTTACCATACATCTCATTTGGAGTACTGTTATAATTCAAATACAAGTTTAAGAGTTTTTCTAAAACATTGCCTCTATATTTCTCCATTCGCCTATTGTTTACCGGAACAAACATAAACTTTTTAGTTGAAGTACATTTGTTCCCAGCAATATTAAAAGCGGCTAATTGACCAAAGTGGTCTGAGCTCAGTTTACTAATTATTGATTGAGAAATAGCTTTATAATTAGTAAAAATATTATCAATACAGCTTTTAGAGGTGCTGGTTACTCTAGTAGGTTCTAAGAAAATATTTGATAAATTATATGATTTAAACAAAGATTTGAATCTAATACTTGTGGTGGATTTTTCTAATAAGTTAATATTAAAGTCACCACAAATCATAATATATTTCTTAGATTCTGATAATTTTGATAGAACCTCCTCCAATACACTCTAAAATAACTCATATAATGCATCGGGGGGTCTGTATATACTTACAACAATGGCACACTCAAGCTCTGCACAGGCTATTTCAATGGTACGTTCAACAGAGAGGCCCACAATATCTTTACGGTCTTTGAATTTAAATGATTTACTTATAAGTATAAGAGAGCCGCCACGTGTTGCCTTTTCTCTGCTAAACACACTTGCCACCCGATGACCACTGGAGTTAAAAATGAGCTCATATTTTCTAAGCCAGTGTTCAGTAAGACATAAGATATCAATATTTTCATGGTTCATTAGTAACTCCAGTTCCAGTTATTTACCTAACAATCCTTGCATATTTTGGTGCATCAGGTTTATAACTTTACAATTATTATGTTTACTATTACTTGTACATTGTGTATTTATATTGCTAGAGGAGTCCCCTATTGTCTTATTGACTAGTTTAAATAATTTGGAACATATTCCAAACCAGAAACTAAACTATAAGACTGCTCAATAGAAACAGTGTTAAATCATCATCATCATCATTGTTAGCTACAGCCTTAGTTAACATTCATACAAGCAGAGGAGAACAAACAGTCAGAGCTCTTATAGATCCATGTTCTCAAGAATCGTTTATATCAGAGTCAACAGCCCAACGATTGCAATTGAGAAAGAGAGAAGTGGAAGGACAAGTCACTGGAGTTGGTAAAATGTCTACTTCTATTAAGCATGCGGTGGAGCTAGAAATCACATCAAGATTTAACCATGAATTTAGATTGAGATGTACCGCATTTGTTATAAAACAAGTGACTGAAATAATGTCAGCTACGAAAATAAATAATCAAAAATGGGTTCATTTA
The DNA here is from genome assembly GCF_905404315.1 of Leptidea sinapis. NCBI lineage: Eukaryota > Metazoa > Arthropoda > Insecta > Lepidoptera > Pieridae > Leptidea > Leptidea sinapis. The sequence goes on from NC_066272.1 coordinate 12,451,081, forward strand.
ACGGGACTACGTCTTGCAGATCCAAATTACAACACTCCAGGGCCCATTGATGTATTCTGTGGAGTCAATGTATATACTGAGATTTTGATGAACAGCATTATTAAAGATAAATCAGGAGTACTGAGTGCGGTCGCTCAAGAAACACAACTTGGGTGGATAATTTCTGGAGGAGCAAAATCGGAAAGTTCTATGAGCCGTGGAATCGTCAGCTTGCACTTAAATGTGAATTTAGAACACATGCTGCAACGATTCTGGGAATCAGAGATTTTGGAGACTAGCAAAGATGCCCTTACTCCACTTGAAGTAAGAGCTGAGGAGATTTATGAGAAAACGTTAGCTAGACAAGAAGATGGAAGATACATTGTTAGTTTACCATTTTGTACGGACAACCCAAGTTTACCAAAAGATTCCAGAGCAATTGCACTGAAGAGATTCAAGAGCTTAGAGAAGAGATTAAACAGCAATAAGTCGCTTAGAGAAGAATATAACAAGGTTTTTGAAGAGTATTTAACATTAAATCATATGGAACCTGTAACAACAGAACAGATAAAAAATAAATCAGTCTACCTTCCTCATCACCCAGTGATAAGAGAAGATAAAGAAACGAGTAAAGTTAGGATGGTGTTTGATGCTTCTTGTCGAGGGAGTAATTTAATTTCCCTAAATGAAGAATTATTGATCGGGCCTTTGCTACAAGAGGAATTAAGAAATATAATCATGCGATGGAGAACACACAAAATATGCTTTGTGGCAGACATTGTAAAAATGTATCGCCAAATACGGATACGGCCTGAGGACAGAGACTTTCTGCGTATATTATATAGATTTAACCCAGAAGATGAAGTGCAAGATTATAGATTACTAACCGTGACGTTCGGTACAGCTTGTGCGCCATATCTAGCAATGAAGACCTTAAAACAAGTTGCAAAAGATGAATCGCAAGATGGCAGATTTCCCCATGCTAAGAAAATTGTGTTAAATGATTTTTACATGGATGATATTTTATCGGGGAGTAATGACGTTGAAACAGCAATAGAAATGCAGAAACAACTCACAAAATTACTAACATTAGGAGGTTTTGAGTTACAGAAATGGTCTTCGAATAGTGAAAGATTTCTGGAAACACTCGAGCCAGAAAAAAGAGCTAAGTTGCAAGAAGTAGATATGAATAGGAAAGCAAGTATAAAAACACTAGGAATAATTAAAATTTAGTAATAAATTCATGAATATAACTTAAAAATAGCACAAAAGAATTTTTTCACTGATATTTTTACAAAAAGAAATAGTATTGAGTCATATAGCTTCTCTGTTTTATCCTATGGGTTGGCTCGCACCTGCAATTATTACAGCAAAAATATTTATGCAAAAGCTATGGCTAAGAAAGTTAGACTGGGATGAAGAACTGCCAGATGATATTAAAAAATGAATGGATCACTTATCAAAATAACTTACCTTATCTCTCTGATATTAGAATTCCTAGAGGATATGGTTACTTTAACAACTGTTCAGTTGAACTACATGGATTTTCAGACGCATCCTTGGCTGGGTATGCTGCAGTTGTATACCTAAGAATTTTAAGTTCAGATGGTATACCGAAAAAGTTCTCACTAATAACTGCGAAGACTAAAGTTGCTCCTGTCAAAGCCCTAACACTACCACGATTGGAATTATGTGGAGCCGCATTGCTAGCAAAATTACTAAAGCATGTTATGAAGACTCTTCGAATTGAGTTAAATAGAACATATGCTTGGACTGATTCTAAAATAGTACTTGCATGGATTCAAGGTGACCCAAACAAATGGTCTCCTTTTGTGAAAAATAGAGTGATTCAAATACGTAATGAACTCGATACCCACTGGTCATATGTCAACACAAAGGATAATCCCGCCGATCCAGCATCTAGAGGCATATGCCCAAGTAAATTGAAGGCTTGTGATTTGTGGTGGCAAGGACCACAGTTTTTAAAAGGCAATTGTGTGCCACTGTCTACAGAAGTCATGCCTGAAACAGAAGAAGAAAAACGTATTTCAGCAAAATGTGCAGTGACTAATGTAACTACAAATGAAATGGAATCAAAACTTACCTTGCTGAAGAAATTTTCGTCCTTAGAGAAACTGGTAAATGTAGTCGCATACTGTCGAAGATGGAAGAACCTTAAAGGAAAAGAAAAATTACCTAATCATATCACATGTATAGAAAGGGAAGAAGCAATTTCCATATGTTTAAAGATGGCGCAGGAGATAGAATTCCCTGATGACATACTTCACCTGAAGAAAGGAAAGGCTATTAATGCGACCAGTAGATTTTTACCATTAAACCTTTACCTTGATGATAATGGAGTAGTACGAGTAGGAGGTAGATTGAAGCAGGCAATTCTAAAATTTAATAGAAAACATCCCATTATACTTACAAAAGATAATGTCCTCTTACCCCTGTTACTGCGCGAAGCTCATTTTAAAACTTTACACGGTGGTCCCCAATTGAAGACCACTTACCTACGAAGTAAATATTGGATCATTAAAGGAGGACAAAGTATTAAAAGATACTACAGACAATGTAAATTGTGTGCTAGATACAATGCTACATCCGGTACACAAATGATGGGAGATTTACCAGATGTCCGAGTGAATCCATCGCGTCCTTTTTCAGAATAAGTAAAGGTCGAGGAGCGAAAACATACAAATCATACATCTGCCTTTTCATCTGTATGGCAACTAAAGCCATTCATTTGGAACTGGTTAGCGACATGACTACGGACGCCTTTATTGCTTCATTCAAAAGATTTGTTTCGAGACAAGGTCATTGCAAGGAACTGTGGAGCGATCATGGTACAACTTTTGTAGGTTCAGAGAAAGCACTATTGGAAATGTGGAGACAAGGAAGAAATGAACTTCCCACAGAATTTCAAAAAAATTTAGATAGCAGAGGAACGAGATGGAAATACATACCTCCAGGAGCTCCTAACTTCGGTGGTTTATGGGAAGCCGGTGTGAAATCCACAAAATATCACTTAAAACGTATTTTAAAAAATATAACACTAACATTTGAAAATTATACACCGTTCTTACCCAAATTGAAGCTTGTTTAAACTCCCGCCCATTATCTAGGCCCACCGGTTAACATTCAACCACCGACGAAAACAGTGATCGACTGGCAACGGCTGGAAAAGGATCTCGAGTCTATCAAGTCCGACGATCTTGACCTTATACCGGACGTCATCGACAGTGCTATCTCTCATGTGACGTCACATATACACAATAGGATCAAGGCCTGCTCCAGGCAGGTTCCGACAATGCAACCGCATCGCCTAAACCTGCCTCCAGAGGTCAGGAACTTACTCACACAGAAGCACAGAGCCACTAGACTTTACGACAGGTATCCGTCGGTCGAGAATAGGCGCCACCTCCGCTACTTACAGCGGGTGGTACGGGAACGTATCGCGGAACTCCGCGGCGAACGTTGGGACCGCTTGCTCGGCAAACTTAAGCCATCACATGTGACTTTCTGGAAGCTGCCTCGCGCGTTGAAACAGGAGCCGCCCACTGTCATGCCTCCTTTGGACAGACCGGGACTGCAGCCGGCGCTCGATGACGATGAGAAGGCTGAATGCCTCGCCGATAGTCTCGAGAGTCAGTGCTCTCCAAATGCAGCAGCCGACCCGACACACGTTGACGAAGTTGATCGTGAAGTTGAACGTCGCTCCGCTCTGAGCCCTTCAGGCGATGTAATAAAACCCACCTCTTACGAAGAGGTGAAGCTAATCATTAAGGAGCTTCACTCCAAGAAGGCCCCGGGGCCCGACACTATAAACAATAGGGTTCTTAAAATCCTACCCTCGACTCTTATTACTTTATTGGTTACCATTTTTAATATTCTATTGTCTAATAGCGCGTTCCCCGAACAATGGAAAGATTCTATTGTTATCGGTATCCCAAAACCCAATAAACCTAAAGCTAATCCGAGTAGCTATAGGCCTATTAGCTTAATTAACTCGATCGGGAAACTTTACGAAAGATTAATTCTCGCGCGTCTTAATCATTACATCGCGGAGCTCAACCTGATACCCGACATACAGTTCGGATTCAGAACCGCTCACTCGTGTCCCCAGCAGGCTCACCGACTCACCGAGTACATTCTCGTACGGCGTCAACTTCACGCTACCACGGCAGCCGTGTTTTTCGATGTCGCGAAGGCATTCGACAAGGTATGGCACAACGGCTTAGTATTCAAGCTGTATCAACTGGGAGTGCCAGACAGGCTCGTGCGCATCATACGAGCCTACCTTACTAATCGCTCCTTCCGATATCGAGTAGAGGGCACCCTATCCTCACCCAGAACCATCAGGTCTGGCGTGCCACAGGGTTCAGTCCTCTCTCCCACTCTTTTCTCGCTCTTCACGAGCGACATTCCCAAGTTTCCGAGTGTCCAGCTCACTCAGTACGCTGACGATACGGCACTCTACTTTGAACCGCTCAACCTTGAGCAGGAACATTAAAGTACTTCAAGCCGCCGTCGATGAACTAGGCAACTGGTTCAGAAAATGGCGGATTGAAGTGAATCCCACCAAGAGTGCAGCGGTACTCTTCGGTAACGCGAATAGCATCCGCGCTAAAAAACGACCGACCGACGTCATTAAATTGTATGAAACACCCATACCGTGGGTGAAGGATTACAAATACTTAGGAGTCACGTTCAACAGCAATATGAACTTCAAGAAACATATTGATACGGTATGCAATAGAGCCCGATTTGTCCTCAGTCGCCTTTATCCACTTGTGTGTGGGCGAAGCAAACTCCCGCTCAAACACAAAGTGACGCTGTACAAAACCATCGTACGGCCCATACTGTCATACGCAAGCGTCGTTTTCGCGCACACCCGACCGAGCTACTTACGTCGTTTGCAAGTAGTTCAAAATAAATTCACGCGCATGGCAACCGGAGCCCCGTGGTTCATCCGAAACGTTGACCTTCACCGCGACCGAGAGCTTCCGACGATAGCTCAACACTTTAAAGAGATCTCGCGACGCTTCTTTGACAAGACGCCTAACCATCCCAACATCTTGGTTAGGAAGGCACGCGGGTACACCCCCCTTCACCATAGTCTCAACCCAATAAGACGTCCCAGACACGTAACGGTAGACCCGGATGACGACATCACCATCGCGAACGCGACACCCACACAAACACCGACACAGACACGCACACACCGCCTTCGCAGGCGTAGGCGCGGTCAACCACCGCAAACCACTGGCACTCGTCACTCTGACGATGGCCAGCGGCCCGCACCCTAGATACACCACACATTGTTTTGATACCCGACGAGACGTTAGTCCTCGTCCTGTAATCGTTTCACTACACTCACTAACACACGGACTGACATACACCACTTACACAACCACAAACACACTCCACAAACAGACACAAACACAAACATACATGCACACTAACATTTACACTACTTACACACATACAAACATACATACAAACAATCATAAACACATACACACACACTTACATACATTACACTAAACATCACCACACTCGCCGGCGAGTGTATTCTTCTCATCTTTTCATCTTCATTTTCATTTTCATTCTCTCTCCTTCCCACAAGCACACAGCCGGTCTGAGGTTCGAGTCTCCTTAGGAGACGCCCCGCGACTGTTGTTGCGTAGCCTTTGCGGCCTCCACGGCCCACGTCCAACTTCGCTGTGAAGGCCAGGGCTGCTTGTTAGCAGTCGGTATGGGGCGTCCGCTTACGCGGACACTCGAGTCCGACATATTACGCCCCGTTCCGGGGCGTAAATACGGAACAGTATTTCCTCCTCTCAAAAAAAAAAAAACAAAAACCCGCCCATTAACAGCTTTAGGCGAAGATCTAGATTATTTGGCACAGAGGAGGTTTTAGTCGGTATGGGGCGTCCGCTTACGCGGACACTCGAGTCCGACATATTACGCCCCGTTCCGGGGCGTAAATACGTAACAGTATTTCCTCCTCTCAAAAAAAAAAAAAAACCCGCCCATTAACAGCTTTAGGCGAAGATCTAGATTATTTGACACCTGCTCATTTTCTTATTGGAGAGCCAACGGTTACGATACCAGACAGCAGTTACGAGAAGGTTGCAATCTCTCATTTGAATCGGTGGCAGTACTTACAGAAAATGTTAAGAGATTTTTTGGACCCATTGGCAATCAGAATACTTATCCCGTCTTCAACAACGTCCAAAGTGGTTGAAACCTAAATTTGAGATAGGCCTCGGACAGCTGGTGCTGATTAAAGATTCAAGATTGTCGCCTGGAGATTGGCAATTGGAACGTATTGAGAAAATGTATCCAGGGAAAGACGGTCTCACTCGAGTTTACGATGTCCGTACCAGCACTGGAATAAAGCAGCGTGCACTCTCAAAATTGTGTCACTTGCCAGATTAAAACAAGAACAAGACTGTCCTTGGCGGTCGAAGATGTTCAAGTTGATTAGATATGTGGTTTTGATTGGATTCCAATAGATGGCGCTATAAATATAGAAGAAATTATTTTACCTGGCGCTATTAATGTTTATTTAGATAATCGTATTATTTGTCAATCATTTGTAGTAGTCAGCAATATTCCACACTCCGCCTTTGATACGCCCCGACGGCAGTACAGCTTTCGAGGACAGGGATAAAGCGGAGTGTTTTGCTGAAAGCATTGCTTCACAATGCTCACCCAGCACTTCTTCTTTTGAACCCCTCCACGTAGCGTCGGTGGAGAATGAGGTCAGCCGTCTGAACTCAATGCCTCTCACCGATGATCCCATTCCAACTACTGTAGAGGAGGTTAAATCCATCATCCGTGGATTAAAACCTCGCAAAGCTCCAGGACCCGACGGTATTTCCAACCTGGCGCTCAAACACTTCCCCGAGCAGGTGATCTTCTTTCTTGTCCTCCTCTACAACGCCTGCCTCGACCACTGCTTCTTTCCAACCGCTTGGAAAGAGGCCATAGTTATAGGGATCCCTAAACCAGGAAAACCCCTCAATATCCCCTCCAACCATCGCCCCATCAGCCTCCTCAAGGCTATGGGGAAAGTCTTTGAACGGGTTATTCTGTTCCGTATGAGAAAGCATCTCTTTCCAACGGACGGCCCTCCCTTAATAATAAATCAACAATTCGGCTTTCGTGCTAAACACTCTTGTCCTCAGCAAGTCCACCGCATTGTAGAGTACATCTACAGCGGGTTCTATCCCAAACGTAAGAAGACAATCGCTGTCTTCTTCGACGTCGCCAAGGCTTTTGACAAAGTCTGGCACGAAGGCCTAATATATAAACTCCACGCTCTAGGCCTCCCATCCCGATTAGTCCGCATAGTAGCTTCTTATCTTCACAAACATACCTTTCGTTTCAGACACGAAGGTGTCCTCTCCTCCCCTCGCCTGCTCACGGCTGGGGTACCACAGGGCTCAGTGCTCTCACCACTTCTATACATATCGTATACCAACGATATTCCCATCCCTAGAAATGGAGTCCAACTCTCTCTTTTCGCTGACGATACCGCTCTCTACGTCCAGTCCCAACAGATATCTTCAGTCCTCTCCAGGCTCCAACGCTCAGTTAATGAGCTAGGTGACTGGTTTAGGAAATGGCGTATTGAGGTCAACCCGGATAAAAGCTCCGCAGTCCGTTTTGATTTTAAGCGCAGACGCTTCTGCCGGGATCGACCCATTCATCTATTAGGCTCCCCTATCCCCTTCAGGTCCACAACCAAGTACTTGGGTGTGACCCTCGACTCCCAACTCACCTTCAGGCCTCACGTCAAGAAGGTGACCGGAACCGCCCGCTTCTATCTGTACCGCCTAAACAGTATGTTAGGTAGGCACAGTAAAATGTCTTTTAGGAACAAGCGAACACTCTTCAAGGTTTGCATTCGACCGGTTATGACTTATGCCGCTCCAGTTTTCGCTCATGCGAAACCCAATATTATAGACAAACTCCAAACAGTTCAATCCATTTTCTGCAGGCTGTCAATGCCCACTGGTGTGTTAGAAACGCAGACCTTCACCGGGACTTAGAGCCACCCACCATCCAACAGCACCTTAAGTGCTTGTCTGAAACTTTCTTTAAGTCCTCAGACAATCACCCAAATCCCCTGATTAAGGAGGCAGCGGATTATACCGCCTCCCCTCCTTCACGTTATCAAGTCAGGAGGCCCAGACACGCCCTCTCCGATCCCCCTAACAATCTCTCGTCTGACCTGGAACGCCTTTTGGCATCCGGGGACAATCAGACGCATTTAGATTCACCTCTATTTTGTGATCATCCTTCTGATGTGACTAGTCCCAATTAGATAGCACCCTCTGTGCAATATCCCAGCGGAAACTCCATAGGGAGTGCCGCTTGCGCCTCTCTCTCCCCATGAGAAGGTCGCCTTCGATGTAGGCTTAGAGGGCACCTGCCCAAAGCCAACTGCAGGTGGTGTTTAGTGGGTAGGCACCTAGGTTTTCACTTGAGTCCCACATAACCAACGCAGACTTAGGCTGCGTTGGTATGCATGAGCATTCACCACCTCCCTCCCATCGTTATCCCGGAGGGTAGCCCATTCCCTTGCTTGGGTGCAAAAAAAAAATGTAGTAGTCAGTTCAAAAACAAATATACAGTGAATATCAGTTCGGTTTTATTTTAACAGTGTAGTAGTGAAGTGTCTTCGTGAAAGTTAAGGTTCCCTGGTGCTGGGTACAACACACACAATTCACCGATAATTCCACCTTCACACGACTTGCCAATAATTAGGATATACCCACCAACTGCGTTCCTCCACAGTGCGGTTTTTAAGGAACGTTCTTCCATGTTCTGCAAAGCTGTGAAATGAGCTTCCTTATGCGGTGTTTCCGGGATGAAACTATATGAGAACCTTCAAAAAAATGCGCGTATACCTTCAATAAATGCCGGTCACGCCTCTGTGATTCCTTTGGTGTTGCAAGAGGATGTGGGCAGCGGTGATCACTCACCTTTTGACCCGTTCGCTCGTTTGTCCTCCTTTTCCATAAAAAATATACTTAGTCTAACTAACCAGATGGTAAATATATAATAATACTAGTTGACCCGACAGACGTTGTCCTGTACAAACACGTCTTAAATTTGAAAAGTCGGTCCAGCCGTTTAGCTGTTAGGATGAGTTCACTAACGTACACATGAGCAGGAGAATTCTATTATATGGACGGAATTGAGAATCTAAGCCAATCGCAAATTCACTAAAAAAATCACACAAAAATCATCAAAATCGGTCCAGCCGTTTAGAAGGTAGTTCAATTGTGAATCTAAATCATTCGCGAATCCATCTCAAGACACACATAATGTTTCATTAAAATCGGTCCAGCCGTTTAGGAGGAGTTCAGTTACAACAGCCGCACAAAATAAATATATATATTAATATAATAACAACAAACCTTTGATTCAGTTTTCGGCTTAGTTGTATGTCTGTGTACTCGCCACACTTTAGTAAACATAGCGCCATAAGCCATTGAGAACCCTAACAGCTAACAGCCAAGCGCATGCCGCACACAGGCCAGTAAAATGTTCAGGTTCTATCCATCTTCCATCCACCCCCAGAGCAATAGCAGCACTAAAACATACGCAGCACCCGCACAGCATCACTGTGTTGCAAGCGGGATGAGACCATTGAATCACCCTGTCGTAAAAATAATTATATTAGAACATAAACAAGTCGTCAATATATTTACAAACATCTAGCAGTTAACGATCTCTATCAAATTTCCCGGCAATAAAATTGAATCCGGTTTCCGGATATCGTCGACAAGCAGCACTGAGTATGATATTACGACCAGAGAATTGCTTTATCATTCTAACGATGTTGAATCAAATGAATACTGAAGCAATTTATTTCAATATTGGTAATTTATCAAACAAATCAGGCAAACTATGTTAGTAATAATTTAATTGGACTGTTGAAACTAAGGTTTCCTAAATTTTTAGACCTTACAAAAAAGACTTAATAATATGGATTCTCGAGATTTTTTGGAATATTTAGACATAATAAGCCCAATCGTCTTTTATCCACGAACGATACGATATTATTTAATATAAAAAAGATATGTATATAGATTAGCTCAAGATCTCCTAATACTACAAAACTGTATATCAATTTAGTATTTTCTTTGATTAACGAGAGTTTTTTCAGCGACTGGGAATGCGAAACTGCATTGATCACGAAAAGTCGGGTTAAATAAATAATAATAAATATGTAACTATAACGCAAAAATTTAATATTAAAATACAGCTACAATTACATACATTAAAAAGTATTTTATTTAAATAAATGTGTACCAATCAACAGAACCGAAAACATGTCGGCAAATACTCTTTTCATAAAATTTTAAATGGTGCAACTCATGGTCTATTGTCCTATTGAAAGATAGGCTTCTGTGAACTTATTACGCTTATTAAGCTTTTTTAAGTGATACTTCTTTTGGCGCGTTTGGGAAAAATTATCAGACTGAATTTTAACGATGCGCGCGCACACCGTCACGAAAATTCAACATCCTGACGTTAGCTGCACAACAGAAACCAACTCAGACCATTAATTTTGACGACGTGCTTAGACTTTGCACGGGCGATTTGCCGCTTAAAAATCAGGAGGCACGGTTTCCTCCGTAGTTGTCCCCAGCGCCGCAACCCAAGTTCGATACGCCTGTTTTTTGCAGTCAAATGCTGCTTAAACTGACGCATCGAACCAGGGCTGTGATCTGCCACCGATCGGTACTACAAGAGCTTGGTTTAAAAACATCCATGCCCTGCAGTATCACATCGGCTACTGCAACGGCGCAGGCACTAGGATCATCAGATGGGAAACAAACCTTGCCCCAAGGGTAGGATGCAAGAAAGGAACGCATCCTATCCCAATCTGCTGACTTTTAGTGCCAAACGCGGCGGATCGCTGGTGGTCTGCGACGTTGGCGTCAGATGGGCACTACACCCCTGACCAGACAATGGTTGGACGTTCCGAGAGGGGCGTCAACAGAGACCTGGTAACTATCGGGGTGTGTAGTCAGCAGAAGATCCAATAAGGACGGCATGTGGCTATCCACATCCGGGAGCCGCGTTGACGACTTAACCAATTGGAACATACGCCAATGCAAAATTATGCACAGATCGCCTTGCGTAGTCTGTGGTGCGTGATCCAAGCCATTCGGCATTGTGCCCATTGAAATCACCCAAGACAACGATTTCAGCGGAGGGGATCTGTGCAAGCACGTCGTCAATTGCTGCTTGAACGCAGCCCATGAGATGATCGGTTTCTGCGTTACCACTATGGGACCTGTAAACACACGCATAGATGCCGACGTGGTCCTCTAAATCTACGCGGAGCCAGAGAGTAGACAGGTCCGTACCCTCAAAATTGCCGAGACGGCGACAGCAGATATCCTCCCTAACGTACACACATACTCCGGCATGAGGTAAAAAATTGTCCTCAATTTTGTACCCGGGGTACGTTAAATATGACGTATCGCTAGGTCGAGATAACTGCGTCTCCGTAAGGAAACACAAGGCCGGCTGCGGCGTCTCAAGGTGGAGGTGGACGGCGTTTAAGTTGGAGTGAATTCCCCTGATGTTCAGAAAATCCACCTTAAGCGTGGAGCGGTGTGCCGTGGCAATGCTGTCCTGTTTGTCCTGTGACATACGCGGTACTGTGCCCTCCCCAGAATACGAGGGGCAGCCCGAGCACGAATGCTCGGGGAGGGATTCTCCGGCTCTACTAGAGCCGGTACCCTCCTGGGGTAATTTCTTTTTAAATACCGCTCTCGCATTTTGTAGGAGGAAAGGGGGGGGGGGGAAATGGCTTATGGCTTCCGGTCCTCGACACTAACCTATGCAAATCCTTCACGCCGGTGTGGTAAGTAACCCGGACGAGTCTGGCCCGATTGTGCTGACGTCAAGAGACGGTAGCGTGACTCTCCCACTTTCAATGAGCCCGTAGTCGCCTCTTTCGACACCCTTGGGCCTGGGACTACCCTATTCTTTTTACGCCCCGGGGAAGCACAGGGCAAATTCATTTCTGATTCGGACTTGCAAGATGGACTGACGATCTGGTGAAGATCGCCGGAATACGTTGGATAAGAGCAGCGCAGGATCGATCGTCTTGGGAATCTTTGGGGAGGCCTTTGTCCAGCAGTGGACATCTTCCCGCTGATGATGATGATAATGCTGATGATGATATTTATCTTAAATGAGCGCAAATGATTAATGATTCTTTTTACTATCGATTAAGTCCCGCACTACATATATATATCCCCAGCGCGTTCCGCTGATTTTTACCATAAATAATAGGTGCGCCGTGAGTAGCGATTGCCGTTATTGCTTGGAACTCTAAAAATTTACTATTTCATAATAATAATAATTATTTATCATATCAATATTAATGACTACAGTTAACAACTACTTACCCACCCATCTTTCGCGCTCCAACCATGTAAGATTATCAGCCTGGGTGTCGTAATACCCTAATTTCACGTAATGGTTGTCAGACAGCTGTTCTGTCTGAGTCAGCGCTATTCGATCGCCCTGCGACGAGTACGCCACCAAACCCTGCGATAAAATTACAAATAGCCGCATTCCTTATCACACCCTCGTAGGATAACTGCCTGTCAACATGCACTACATTTGAAGTTTTACATTCATGTTGGATTTTACATTAGTTATTTTCATAGTATTATTTTCTACGGTATATTATTATGGAGAAATGCAGCCGTTTTTAATATTTATCTTTGTGCTATAGGAGAGGGCTATTCGCGCTATTTACAACTGAAGTTCTATTTAGGACTGACTCTTATGAGAAAAAAAATATATATTGCTTGTCAATACATTTTTGATAAAATTGTAATGTATATAGTGCAATACAACACATATTGTGGCTATAGTTGGCGCTGTGGTTGCGTTTTCTGAAAACTGTCATAATCATTGTGTTAGCACCAGAAACAAACATAAACTTTTTATTTCAACTTCTCGGTTAAGTCAAGGTTTTAAGTCTTTTGTTGGGCGATGTTATATGTTTCCACGACATGATCCCAGAAAATGTACAAAATATGCTTGTTGCTAAATTAAAAAATAATGTTACAAACATTTAGAATTTGAGTAAGTCTGAGGCATATCTTTTCAAACGGGTGGTTAATATGACGATAATTTAGTGGCTTTAAAATCATCAATAAAATTATTGGAATTCCAATAACCAACTTGAGGAGGTAAATTTATAAGGGTGTAACTATTTACCGTACTGTTTTATAACGAATTAGTTCAGATGCGACAACGAAATAGCGTTCGCAAAGTACGAGTTACACATTTCAGTTTGCTTCCTTATTTTTTTTCAATTTGTATTTTGTAGTAGTTTATTGAATTTCAGAACCACCGCCTATTTGGCAAATGTTTGCAATAGGCTGAGGAGAATAGGAATAAAAATACAAGAGTATTTTATTTTCTACTTGTCTTCCACCATCAAGTGGGTTCAACAACAACATGAAAATAGAACCTTAATAACAGAAAGATATAGAATAACTGTTAAATGTAATGAAATTATACTACTAAGCGACACTCCTAGAAATGAAGTGGAGTTTATAGCTTCATATATGTCGTCCGCTATCTTTTTATTGGTGAATGTGAAATTTTTCAAGCTCAATCCACTTTTTTGCAGTTTTAACATAGTTTTATTGAACGCTGAAACAAGTATTTTTTAATAGGCGAAAGCGTGCAGGATGAAATAAAGGAATTGTTATTCATGAATATTATTACCGAGAGCGACGGCCCAAACAGCGTCATAAGCTAAAGGGGCTTCTTGATATCCCTCAGGAAATTTTTCACGATCGATGTCATAACTAACTTCACGCAACGCTTCGTTCAGACGAGACCTGAAGCCCTATTACGAAAATCGAAATACGAAGTTTCGGTTGACGGATCGTACATTTTTCTATTACGAAAGTGTTTCGAATCCGAAGATCGAAACGAAGTTCGAGATTAGACATTTTGTTTTTCGTTTACCTTATTCCCAAATTCACTCGACACTTACGTTTTCGTTGTTTGACATTTTTATTGTCGTAACAACAACGTCACTTTTAACGACAGACTTATATGTTTCGTTTTAGATAAAACATATTTATTTTATTATAAAATGGTACGTTTTTTAATGTACGAAGAGATCTTCTTGTACGAAGAAAACCTTGAAAGAGCAAGAGAGCGACGTCGACTCCGGCAATATTTATTAAATAAACAAATTCCCGATGGTTGTTTCCCTAATTTGTTATGAATTATCGCCATAATCATACTTTATTTGAAAAACTTTGTGAAGAGATTATAGTAATAAAGCCACTATAAAAATACGAGAGGGATTGATCCCTCTATCAAATAATAAATAAGTTATATTAGTTATAAAGGAGCTCCATTACAAGCCAGGAATGGTCGCAAAGATCACAAATCACAGTCGCATGTTGTGTTTTACATAACATGTGTGTTCAGTCGGGGAAGATGAAATGCAAAGCAGGATGAACCAATACGTTACTGGACCACCACGCACACGAAATGAGGTAATACAATAATTACTCAACAGAAATTTAAGAATAATAATCTACTAGATATAACTATTATTGCAATCTGCCTGTAAGTGATAAAATAAAAAGATAAGATGAAGACTAGTCTGTTCAATATTCAACAAATTATATTCTAATAAATCATAAAAATTTGTGTATAGTCGAGTAAACACAAAAAAATATTACTTCTTTTGTTGCAGATAAAGAGAGAGGTTTTTGTACATATAAATAAAAAAAGGGATTAAATTTATCATATATTATATTTTTAAAATTATTATTTAGTTCTTTTACTTTCGCCCAGGATGCCTTCTAAATTTTTCTGAAATCTATAAGAATTTCTTGTTTTATATTAATAATTAAATACTACTATACTAATTAATATTGTAAATTGTTTTTTTTTTTGTGTGAGTGTTTTTTTTATTGCTAATAAAGTGTTTCTATTCTATTCTAAATAATACTTACTCGCATATAACTTTCACTTTACTTCTGAAAAAATTTAAACTAAAAAACCGCGAAAGTATGTTAAACTACCAGAGACTAAATAAATATATAATGCAGTAGATGACATGATACGGCAAATTTAAAACATATTTTTAAACTAATAAAGCATATTTTCTTGCAGTAAAATAGGATTATTTTTTAAATAGATAACTTAAACGGAATATAAAGCAATTCCATTATTTAAATACATGTTAACATAACGAAAAACTTATTTTTAAAAATTTCTAATTTGTTATCGGTTTTGGCACGATTTACCGGTAATATAAGTATGTACATTCATATCATCTTTGTACAATTTTTTTATGTCTATGGTTCCGAAACGAATTACGTCCGCACTATTCGGATCCGAAGTACTTTGGTAATAGGATTTAAATCGAAGTTCGTCGTTCTTTCGTTTCGGACCGAAGCTACGTATTTCGGTTTTCGTAATAGGTGCCCTGTTACGAAATCGATTTATGTTTATTTTGTGAAAAAAAGGGGATTTTTACAATTCCGCAAATTTTCATTCATAATATAGCTTTCTTAGTTGTAGATCATAAATTAATAAGAAATAAGGTGTTTAAAAATAACACATCACTTCTTAATGGTGTGTGTGATTTTCTACCTTGCCTTGTATGACACATTTGCAATTCAATGAAAGGTTGATTTAATAGTAAGCATCCTTTAATTGGTACGAATACTAAGAATGAATTCGAAAATCAATGAGAAAAATAGGTCTTGACAAATATTAGAGAATTTTTGCCATGCATATAAGTGGCAACTTTATGCCTGCGAGTTCATCCGAAAATATTCAATTTTATAACAAAAAATGCCATAGTATTAAACGATCATAAAAGTGTGCTGCGACATGACCCCTATTAAATCACCTTGCACAATTAGGCTTTTTTTGTATTTCGTTTTAAGGACTTGCCTGAAATCTTCTGATGAAATCCCTGATATGGTTGTCTAATTGGAGTTCTGATTCCACATGAGAGCCTCTGTTGTCAAATGACCTTCAGCAGCTTCCCTCATTTGTTCCGCCGTGCAATCAATACCCTCTCGATCTAGATTTGTTTCAAACCAGTTGTCTTCATACCAACCTGCATCAAATAAGTACAAAAATTAAGTGCTAGAGCCGCTGAAAGAAATGTCAACTAAAGTTGGCACAGAGCCACTTGCTATGATTGCCATAGAGATTTGAGTTAACTGGAAATATTTCTTGCTCTAAGCTGGGTTCACGATTCTTGTCTCGGCCCCCGCGCCGAGCAGACTACTTCACGCGCCTGTGCTCACGCTCCACTACGACGCCACGCTACGCCCAGTGCTACGCTACGCAGCTCCGCTACGTGTGGTACGAGGTATTCTACGCTAAGTTCGACTGGTTACGTCGAATTCGTTCCGGCCCGCAGCTTGTTTACAGCAATTTTTATTGTAGTAAGTGAGTTGCGTGCCATCGCGGTTGAGCTGAAGGATACCTAACGGTGACAACTAACTCGGCTAACGTTGACCCGGTGCGTTTCTCAGGCCTCCTGACCTGAGAGAAACCGGACGACCCGATCCCATTGCACTTGGGCTTTCCCAAGGGTGACGGTTCGCGGCTATAACCATTAGGGATAGCCGCGCCACCACTTTCAACCCCCGCTGCTCCCTGCCCTCGGCGGGGAGGCTTCTTCATCAGTATGGCTCCATCAGCGGACCCTCGCAACGCCATTATAATCCAGATTGCGGCTTTGATTAAAGCCGCAAATATCCAATTCGACCAGTCTCTAGTCGATAGCCTCTCCTCCGCGGCCAACACTCAAAGTCAGCCCCTTGCTGACTCCCCCGCGTCCCCCGATGAGCCCTCCGCTCACAAATCTACTTCCGAGGACATGGAGTTCTCCGACTCCGCCTCCTACGGCCGCAAGCGGCCAGTCCATTCCTCCTCGGAGGAATCAGATAACGGAACACTCACAGGTTCCGTACTCGACACCTCTCTCCGTCCCTATCGTCCCTCAGACGATTCATTCCAACTGGTCCAGTCCAGAAAGAAGCGTCAGGCCAAGCGCATCGCGTCTGATAAGGTTTTAACCTCCTCTTCCCACCCAGTACTACTAATGTCCCTCGACATTAGTTTACCCCCGGATTCGGTCCCCTCCTCTTGCCAACCGGCGACACGCTCGCCCGTCCACCCTAGCAACAAGCCTCCACCGCCTATCTTTCTCCGTGATAAGGCAAAGTGGACATATGTAGCCCAATTTTGCACCGATCACAAGGTGCGATACACCCGTGCCTCAAACACAGGTGAGGCAATACGCATAGTCGTACCGACCACGGACGACTTCCGTAACCTCACCCTCCACCTCTCGCGTAACAACATGCCTTACCACACCTATGCGCTCCCGGAAGAGCGCAAGGTCAAGGCTGTCCTCCGAGGCCTCCCGTACGAGCTCTCTAATGAGCTCATACAGGAGGACCTTGTCAAGAAAGGCTTTCCGGTCGAGGCTGTACATAAAATGTACAGCCGTACCGGGAAGAAATACCCGTTAGCGTTAGTCATTCAAACTAACGTCCCTGAAGCCAGGGAACTTTTCAAAGGAGAGTTCACCGTATGTGGGCTCTCCAACATACGTGTGGAAGCCCCACACAAGCGGGGGTTCCCCGGTCAATGTCACCGCTGCCAGATGTATGGCCACGCAGCGGCAAACTGCTCTGCTCCTCCCAGGTGCGTAAAGTGCCTCGAACCCCACAGCACCAAAGAGTGCAAACGCACTCGCGACGAGGTAACACCTCCCGCATGCGTGCTCTGCGGGCAGGAGGGCCACACCGCGAATTATCGCGGATGCCCTTGTGCCCCTCGTTCCGCCCCGAAGACTGCAAATAAGCAGACTTCCAGGCCGCCAAAACAAAGGCCACCTCTGGCCTCTAACACCCAATCCCATTTTCCTCATATGAGGAATAAAACTGTCGGGCCCCAACTCTCCACCTCATGGAGACAATCAGCCCCTCCCTCTCAGGCATTCAATGTCTACTCCCGCCCCGCCCCGGCCACCTTCAGTGGCCCCAGGCGGGCAGTACCTCCCCAGGCTCAATCACAGGTGCAAAGCACCCTGAAAGACCTGGAAGAGATCTACGCCTCACTAGGCGAAGTCGACATTCAAGAAATATCCGTCCTGGCACGGAAACTCAGGACGGCTAAGTTCTCCAAGGAGCGCCTCTTTGCGCTGGCGGAGCACCACCATTTGGTGGCCTCCTTGTAATACCTAAAGCGCTTAACGCTTACCACATAGTGCGGTACGAGTGAAGCCTAGGGGCGTATCACTCGATCTAACCATATCACTATTTTTAAATTTCTCCTCTCTCAATCTTTCGTCTGACCTGGATTGACAGGTACCAGATACATGTAGCCTCACCTCCCGTTTGTGAACATCCTTCTGATGTCGCCAAGTCTCTATTAGACAGCACCTTCTGTGCATTCCCAGCGAACACTCCCTAGGGAGTGCCGCTTGCGCCTCTCTTCCCCGAGAGATGGTCGCCTACGATGAAGGCTTAGAGGGCACACTGCCCAAAGCCAACCTCAGGTGGTGTTTAGTGGGTAGGCACTTAGGTTCTTACGTGAGTCCCACATAACCAACGCAGCCTTAGGCTGCGTTGGTATGCATGAGCATTCACCACCTCCCTCCCTTCGTAATCCCGGAGGGTAGCCCTTTCCCTTTGTCGGGGCGCAAAAAAAAAAAAAAAAAGCTCTAAGCTGTAATAGCTTGGTTGGCTGCGGTCTCAGTAATAAGATACAATAAACTGCATCCACACAGTGCTGCAGGCTTAGGCAGGCAGGCAGGATAGTTGTGTTCTTGGTCTATTATTAAATTATATGTTTAAAATTGTTAAACAGATTACTTTAAATCAAAATATAGAATCAGAATTGTTTATTTTAACATTTAACCTTTTTCCTATACTCCATCAAATCATGCTTTTACACTAATTGTACGTCATTGATTTCTAACAACAAAATATTTGGTATAAAAGCTTTTGTTGTCCTGTTCCTTGTGTTGTTACAGGTATTTAATTAATAAAAATCAAATGGAATTCCGGATTTTTTTATTCTGATTCAAAGCAGGTTGCTTCAATGGTACGAGTATGTTTATTCTTAGTGTACCTCTTACACGTAGGTACAGCCAGTCATAAGTCTTGGGCATTGTTAGGAGTTGCTCACTTTATCATACAATGGACCTGGCACTCGCACGCTAAATCTATAGAATGCTAAGAAGTTTGTCGCATGATGGATTCAGAATCTAGATTCTAGAGAGTAAACATCCTTGGAAGTCTAGGTAGGCGATAATGATTCTCCATTTTAAACGATCCTTATGTACGGGAAGTACATGCTGCTTCATTTGCATCATCTCTTTCATAAAAGCTTTGTTATACCTGGGATATGGAGTAGGCCATTCTGAATCTGATCACTGACTGTTAGCACCTTTCCTTTCTTTTCTTTCTACATTCATACTCTAAAATTATGAAATCAATCTTCTTTCATAAGTCTTTACCACGTTTTCAAATGACAGCACATCCATACAATCTCAATACATACAATAAAAACAAATTATTTATGAAAAATTCAGCTTTCAAGGTAAATTTTAAGTATTTATTCTTAACAAATCATCAATTATTAGTTATTCACGGTTATTCGCTTGTCTTAAATAATGTTAACGTGAAACATAGATTAACAAAATATGCCTGATATTGGCATTGGAAGGCTGCCAAATTACCTCATTTTGTTGTTTCAAGTTTTCCATTCAAGGTTATAAGCTGGCACGAATTGATAAAAATGATGTTTGTACAGTGTCATTGCTAACCTAATCATTGGTGCGTAAATAACATTAAATTACCCATTAATATCTTTTTAACCTGTGGTTAATTTCTGATAAATTTTATCAGCGTATGCATTGTCAAGTTCAATCCTCCATAAAATTAACATTTAAAAATGTAAAGATTCTTTCGTAAAAATAGCAGCTTGGCACGCGATGGTGTTAGTAGATCACAGTGGTCTTGTGGGTGTAATCTTATAGTTTTCTTTATGAGGAAAAGTGACGAAATGTGCAAGATGTTCATCTGATGGTAATGGATACGCCTTGGCCATTGTGATGCAGCATTGCTCAGGATTATGGGTAATCTGAAATTGCTTGATGGCAGTAAAAGGCACCGCTGTGGTATCTACCAAGCCGACATAAACCTGCCACTCGTAAAACAACTATCCAATACAAAAAAGATATTTTAGATAGCATAGGTTGCAAATAGACGTTGCAACGTGCAAACGACTTCAGCCTTCCAAAATTGACAATATTAGTGAGCGAAATCAGTCGTAAGCTTTTTGTGTATCATTCAAGAAAGAGAAGTGATAAATTAATTAATTCAATTGAAAAGGGAATCAGGGGAAAAAGCTCTGTATAAAGATATAATAAAGTCCGTATTACTCAAGATGATTAAAAACTCAGTCCAATAATGTTGATAATATAACCAAATATCCTACAGAAAGCGTCGAATACATAAATTTAACATTCAAGATTTGTATTCAGTGAAATTTACAATTTTGCATAAATAATTTTGTACAAAAGACACAACTGTATAGACTAAGAGACGTGGCTGTTCCGTTGAATCAGATTCATGAATATACAAATCTGCTTTTATTGATGTTTCGTTCGGTTTACGATTGAAAACTCAAATACAAAACGAGATATAATAAATTGAAGGTGACATCTACAAACATGGACATAAATTTGAATGGATGGACTCTATAATTATTTGATGTTGTAAATACTGTACAGTTACTAGAGATTTTTTATCTACACCCATGAGGATTTAAAGCATTTTCTAAAACAGCTTATTGGAAACATTAAAACGTTAGTTAAATTAGTGTTTTAATACAGGGGGTATATTACACAACAGTTGCATAAATAACTCCTTATTGTTCACGGTGTAGTAAGAATTTAAAAGCGTTGATGGCTAGAACCTTTCACTTTCACCATGGAGCCGTGTTTTCGATCCTCACCCGCCATTTACCAAATTATATATGTTAATTCGAGGATTTTTAAGGTCAGCAATGCACTTGTGATTCTTCGAGTGTTACAATTGAACTACTTAGAAATCAGGTGAACCGTAGAAGGTATGTAGTACTTTATTCTCTGGAACGAATTTTAGAATAAAAATACTATTGAAAAAATGAGTAATTATCCACTAATAATATAGTCCCCAGGGATAAACAGTCAAATTAATTACATTAATGGGAATTAAATCTAGACATATTGGGGTACAAATAGCATTAATTTTTTTCTAATATTGGGTTACAGCACTTTAAATGAAGGTCTATCTATAGGAGAAAAGATCTAAGTGCAAAGCTTGACACAGTATTCTGCGAAGACTATTGTAAACTATATATTCTAATGTAAACGCACCTGCTACGCGGATTTCTGAATAACGGTTTATTAACCACATTGACGCTAACATCTTTGGTGTACTCTAAATTAAATGTTATGCAAAAGGGCTGGAAAATAATGATGATGAAGCTAGAAAGGCATTATTTATTTTTAAATTAAAGTTATTATATATATATTCGCATAATAGCTAATGAAATGCTCGCATAATGCCTTTATTTTATTAACGGTATGTGTGGATTGATGCAACTCCCGAATAATCTAATAAATATAACCATGTTTTTACTTTTTTTTTATTTACTCGTGTAAGGTATTTAGTAATTGACGTTTGTGTCTTTTGTTGCATCACTTTGCCTATATTGTAAATGAAATGATTTGTAAAATTAAATTGAAAATAAGAACCTGTAATACCATTCTGTTCTGAAAAGGGCAACCTTAGTGTTACTTGCTCGTTCTTCTCTAAGGAAATCTGCCTTCCGAACGAGCTGTATGAAAAAATTACATATTTCAAATGTAATGCAATTTACCTACGAAATAAAAATATTTTTGTTTGTTTCTTTTAAAGGATCTGGATGGACGGTTCAATTTCCTCTGTACGCAGCTCCGCAATCCTGGTTTGTTACGCCTATTTTTTGAAGTCAGCTCCTGCTTTAACTTACACATCGAATCATTGTCATGATCTGCCGATCGGTACTAAAGAGCTTGGTATAAAAATGTATATGCCTTTTTGTACCACATCGGCTACTGCAAGGTAAAGGCACTAGAACCCTCCAAACGGAAACAAACACTGCCCCAAGGACTGCTGGCTTGTAGTGCCAAAAACGTTGCTGGTATTGGTAGGATAAACCACTTAGTCGTCTCATACCCTTGGGCATGGGATTCCTCTATTCTTTTTGCACCCCGGGAAAGCACAGAGCAATAATATTTTCACTTAATATTATTAGTGCAGTAAGTAATCCCGACGGGTTTTATTGAAGTTATACTTCTTTTGGCGCGATGGAGAAAAATGTTGAGAGTGAATTTTTACGATGCGCGAACACACCGACACCTGAATTCTACATCGTGAAGTTAGTTCTAGGTGGCATGAAAATCGATAACTATGTTCAAGTTGTATATTCTAGTATTTTTATATTTAGAACACGTGTTTCGTAACAGTACAATTAAACAGTGTGAATAAATAAATATTATTTTGGTGTTTTTATTAAATCAATTTCATATACGACGGTGATAGTATTAACTAATAATTTATTCGTATGTATATCTATATATATTGAATATTAGTGATAAAACTGATTTAAATAAACTGTTTTGAGTGCATTTATAGATTTGAGGTTAATTATCGGTATGTATAATTTATTTACATCGTTAATTAAAAATTATTACAATATTATCCAAAAAATATTTTATTTCGTTTTGTTTTATTTCTGGTATATTAACAAATTTTATGCATAAATAAAAAAAATAATTAATTTTCTATACTTGTTTATATAAAACTTAAATGCTGAGTGTTTAAACTATCTTTGATCTTAACTATTTGTTAAAATTTGATTTATTTTTCCATACGCCAAAGAAGTATAACTTCTAACGCGTGTACATAAGTACACTCACTCTTTTTTTAATGGCTGCAATATGTTTTGACCTCTTTTAAATAAATGAAAATTTATTTAAAAGCCTGAAAAGGCAATCTTCAGATTAGCGCAGCGATTAATCCTGTAAAGTTCAAGTTTATAACAGGCTTTCGCTATTTCGCTATATTTCGCTAGTAATTACATAAAGTTAGTCTATAATCTATTAATACCTGCTCTAAATACTGACAATGATGGTATGATTCACCTGATGTAACAGGAGGTCAAAGGTCTTGGTGTGTTTAGTGATTGATTTGAGTAGTAACTCGGCAGAGTCAATATCATATATACATTAATGTAGTAATTGTAGTAATGCTACTACTGATTATATTTAAAATAAATAATAGTTAAAAAAAAATCACGCTTTTAAATTGAAAGCGTGATGTAGAATTGTAGCGTGGGTTGTAGAATTATTATTATTTTAATAATATCTTAAAAAGCACCCCATGCTTTTTTACAATAAAATATATATTTTTTTACACTATTTTCAATTTAAATTTATTTTTAATTTTTTAGTTGAATTTTATATAAAGCGTGCTTTTTAGTTTTTTTTTTAACTATTCATTATTTTTAATTTTTTAGTCAAATTAGTGTAATGTATATATATAATGAGGTCCTCGATAAATCTACAAAGTTTGAACGACATATAGCCGTTTAAAGTGGGTCAAAATCGCGCCCAAAGAAGTCTGTTACAAACATACATACAAACATACAGGTGAAGCTAATATAAAGCGTATAAAAAAGGAAACAATACCTTTGAAAAACAATATACAAAATAATTACGTGTTCTATTCTCATTGTTTTTGTTTTTACTTGGTTATTTACATTAAACCTGTGTTTCGGTGGTCATAACATATAATGTTAACCATCCTAATGCCCCACAGTCCACGACATAATGCGAATTCTTGACTTAGATGGGGCATCCATGCTTGAAACTTGACTCAAAGTCAAATATTTTTGTCAATAAGGGACGAGAAGGACTTTCAGTTGATGGTAATTTATACGACCTGCGCATTACAATGCAGTGCCTCTCGGGATTCTTGTAAAACCTAAAAATTCTCAGCGAAACTACAATTGCGCTCGTCACTTTGAGACGTAAGATGTTAAGTTTCATTTGCTCAGTTCACGGCAGAAAAAGGCGCCGTAATCTAGCCGGCATTCTGTGCAAAGGAGCCTCCCGCTGGTAAATTGACAACGTTCTTTTTTTTATCAGCTGCATTGATTTCATTTTTAATATAAAGACTGGACAAACTCAATCCCCCATTCATTTTATTTTACATGTAAAGCTCATTTGATACCCATTACAATATACCATTATATGATGAATATGGATGTTTGTTTCCGAGTCACGGATGTTTAAATAAATGTATTTATGTATGTTTATATGTAAGTTTATATGAATTTATGTATGTTTGAGTAAGTATACTGTATTAAATATATCATTGTCTTGTAACCCATAACACAGGCTATATATGCTTAACTTGGGGCAAGATAATTTGTGTAAAAAGTGTGTCAATATTATTATTATTACTTATATTGAGAGAATTAAAACAACTACGATGTTTTGGCAGCCATTTTAGATTTAGTTGATACGTCAGGATCTTGTAGTGTGGTTTTGAAAATTGAATCATCCGCCATTTTGTAGCGACGGCCATCTTGGATGTAAATTGGATATTGAATATACTCAATTAAATACAAAATACGTTTATTCCTCCTAATAAGTAGTAAGTATATTTAGAACAGTACAGCAATAATACTCCAAAAAATGTTCAACTACAGTTAAGAGACTGAGAGCTGAAACTAAGTAGAGTATTATGAGTATATCCTTTGCCCTAGAAAGACTCATAAGTATCCTGACTCTCAACTCATAAATCATTATTGAATTGCATATTCGTATTCATATTATATTGTTTTCAGAATAAAAGTTGTATAAAATCAATTTTTCTACAGAAAAAAGGTAAAATTTGCAGAATGAACAGGGCAAGCTAAATACAACCGCTTAAAATACACTTGAGTCAAGTAAGTCTAAGTATGTCAAACTCATTTTATAAAGACTAATGGCGTCCGTAATATAATATCTCATAATGATCAACCCCTTTTGAATTATTAAGTTGGTACGGCGAACCTTCACGGCCCCGCTGCCAGTCCTAATGATGCGTCATTTTGTATCACAAATGAATTAAATTACACATTATGTCAAAAGTAGCTTTTGTTGTAATAACTTTTAATGTAATGTAAATAGAATTGATTATTATTGAGTTACTTTTATCAATTTGGACGATAATTTATTTACGGCCGTTTTCAATAACCTATCTATCCCTAGTTTAACTTACTACAGGTAGACAAATTTATCCTTTTACGCTTACTTACATTTCAATAACCTATCGACATAAAGCATTGGACTATATCTATATTGGACATAACTATGGATAGATAAGATCTTGTCACTAAACGGTGACTGCAATGTATCCGTTACTAGAGATACGTTATTGAAAACGGCGTTAGTCTCTCGTAACATTACGAGCATATATTATCAGCTAGGAGGTCAAATATCCGTACTGGTTATTTTAAAAGTAAGTGTTCACCGCTGCCAATGCCTTCTTGCCACACACTTAGTATTGCGTCCATGTCCTATTGGCCTGGAAATGCCGTATTCATTCCACAGTAAGAAGTTACTAGACCAGAGATAAGAGCACTTCTCTACATTTGGCTCACATAAGTTTCAATAACACAATGATATTTACGTATAAAACCTTGGGGCATTGGAAGTGTATATACCGATACAGTAAGACAAATATGTGTGACGCA
This sequence comes from Leptidea sinapis, assembly GCF_905404315.1. Classification (NCBI taxonomy): domain Eukaryota; kingdom Metazoa; phylum Arthropoda; class Insecta; order Lepidoptera; family Pieridae; genus Leptidea; species Leptidea sinapis. The sequence continues at coordinate 12,476,965 of NC_066272.1, forward strand.
TGCTTTTCACATGTTCGTGTATCTAAATATAATAAATATAGTACTATAAACTTAGAAATGTGACTTTTGAGCCCAATTTAACAACATGTATAGATTACAAACTTTCTCAAACGAACCACCGAGTACAAATATCTAGGTCATTGTGTTGCGGAGGACCTTAGGGGCTAGATGGACATAGGACCAGAACGAAGATCCTTAGCCGTTAGGGGTAATATGTTGGCCCTAACGTTCTCCCGATGTAGCAAGGAAGCAAAAATAAACGCTGTTTAAAGCCTACTGTCACACCTTCTACACGGGGGGGCTGTGGACCAACTACACTCAAAAGACACTCGACACGCTGAGGGTGCAGTATAACAATAGTTTCAGGATGCTGCTGGGCTTGCCACGGTTTTGTTCGGCATCAGGCATGTTTGTGAACGGATGATTTCTATACCATCATAAGGAAAAGGACGTCACCCGTTCTGGCAAGGCTGCGTTCGATCTCAAATAGTATCCTCAATATGATAGCGGGAAAACTGGATTCGCCAATATTGCAGCGATTCATTCAAGTTTTTGTCCGATAAAAACACGCTGTCTCAGATTGTTTCCAAAGTTATTTTGTGTTATTATGTATTCTGAGTTAATTATATTAAGCAAATCATATAAATTGTAACATACTAACATAGTTTTTAAGCCTGTAACTAACAAAATATGGGTATCTGGTGCCTCAATAAAGAAATTTATTGTTATTATTATAACGAAAATATTAGGCCTTTGTCCAGCAATGGACATCTTAAGACTGAAATGATGATGAAGTAAATATTTAAGACTCATCTTACCTATAAAAAATCAGACATAAGATTTCCCATACAGTTTGTGCTTGTAAACCTCGCATAGGACTCTTCTGGCCGCCACAAGAAAATCTGGATTTAACTCCTTCCTACGGATATTGTAGAAAGAGATCAAATAGAAAAACAAAGTAATTTGCTGCAAATCTGCAGAGATAAGTACCTAGGAGATTATGGTTTTAAGCAAAACTAGTAAAATGTATGTTGTTTGTGGGAAATAAACTATTTTTTTAGTCGCAAAACATCGTAAAATGTCGTGTGACACATAAGCGTAAAAGATTATTCTGATAATGCGTGATACTGAAAACACGATCACAAAGTAATATGCATGTAAACCTAGCATTATTAATTATCATATCATATTTCATGCGAACATGCGTATATTTATTGTAATACTAGAATTGCTTGTAGAACAATTTAAGACTAATGCTAATCTTATGTAATTGAAAACACGTGGTTCCCACACAGAAGAATATTTGATGATGAAACTATGTAAAAATACGTTCCAATATCCTCTTGTCAGGACGAGACACTGAGCGTGAATAAATTCCATTCAAGCTCAAAGTACGACCACCATTTTAAATGTGAACGTCACGCGAGAACTAGAGGTTGTCAAGTCGGCACGAATAGTATGTTAGTAGGTTACATTGATTTGAATTCATATATTATGATGCTTATATTATATTGTTATATTTATTATGAGATACTTTTCATATAGGTACTATAATTCTATATTATTATTCTATCGGTCAGCCATTCTCGACCAGTTTGGTTTAGGCCTTTTTCTGAATGCGCCATTTCACCCGGTCTTACGTTACTTCTATCCAGTTTATCCCTGCAGATTTCTTAACGTCACCTTTTATGTTAGCAGCTGCGTGTATGTGTTTACCTTTAGCTTTAGGTTTCTTGTCGCCAACATTACTGGACCATTTTACCTCACGAGCCGTTTGTGCGCTATGTGTCCTACAGAATGCCAATCCAGACTTTCCACTAGTTTGATGGCATTCAGTGATCTTACTTTGCTCAAAGCTAGATTCTCAGCGTAATGTCACAATTTGTATGTCTAGTTTCCTCTTTATTATTATTATTACAAATTCATCATACCGGGCTATATTTTCTATACTTTTCAAGCGGGAAGGTGTGTTGTTCTACTGGAGTGCAGGTTTCACGATACTTCATTCCGCGTACAACGAATGTACAGAAAGAACTTTGTTATTGTTCTCGGAAACTTCCAGGACGCCAGGATGTGAAATAAACACCTTCAAAAAAGTGCATAGACTTATCTAAAAGGTCAACAACTCTGCCTTAATTTCTCCCGTCTTGCAAGTCACCATACCTTGGTTTGTCCTGTTATTCCATTAAAAATTATACATAATTAAAGTGCCCTAGAATATCTTTTCATTACCAAACGAACACATTATCTCTTGTGTCAAGTTTGTTGAGAAAATTTTATAAGAAATATTGCACAAATGGATCTTGGAAGACTCTAGAAAAAAAATTATTAGTACACCATGAGTGGTCGCTTAGCCGCTGAATAAAAAGAAATTCATTAACATATTAAGAGCAAAATTTTGCGGTACAATTACCGGCTTACATCAAGTCTCTTACGGCTTAAGTCAGCAAATAAAATTATGAAACTACAATAATTAATACTCTTTTAATTTCAATTTTTTTTTACAAATATCTGCAGTCCTCATTGTCTTTGCATTTTAATAGGCAATAATATAAGTAAATACTTTTTGAACGCAGAATCAGAGGAATTGTTGTCGAAGTAATGTTTTATAACTTAACACAGTTTCCAAAAAAGGAAATAATAAATAAAATACTACGTATCTAGAAAACCAATGCACGTACTTGCATAATTCAAACATTTAAAATTGATCATAAATGTATAACGTAGAAATAAATTACAGATCTGAATACTTACTGATATAAATACTTCTTCAGCTTGTTGCAGCGATACGAGACCATCCGAACTTCTGCATCAGTTTGATGCGCGTTGGATTATGTACAGTAGCTGATGGATGAGTCCGGAATAAGGTGGGGAAGCGGGCACGGTCCGATAAAGCAGGAGATGATGCACCGTAGCAAAGCTAAGAAGAGAAAAAAATATGGAGTTAATTATGATCTTCATACTCTACCGTTGGAAATCTAAATAAGAAGGAACTCGAAATGACATATCCGTGTAAAATATATCGCTTCAGGTAACTAATAGACCAACAGAAAGTAAGCAGTGTTTTAGTATAAGTTGAAATGGAACTGAAACGCGTATTTCGGTATATCTCTAACTGTGAAAACTTTTTCACAACCTGCTTTTGGGTACACCATTAAAAGTATAACTGTTTATCATCAAATATAACTTAAACTAAACTGCTGTTCTTTAAAATAAATAAGAATTGCGCCCATTTTCACTATGAGAGTCTTAAATTTGTCTTATTGCCGTTATATTGCACATTATAATATTGCACAACACCCTCAATGTCAGGGGTGTAATGTCTCTCATATTAATATATTGGCGATAGTCGCCCCGCAAGGAATTAGCAATTATAAAATGTCAATTGCCTTCTCATATATAAAACATATTTCAACTTAAACATATTTCAAATTAAAAAAACAGACAAAGGAAACGACAGTTCAAAGTCATAATTAAATTTGAATGGAACCCTATTTCAAGTCTAATTTATATCAATAAATACTATAAATATATATTTTATACTAAAGAAACAATCACATTATAATTTTTAGGCCTAATCTTAGATAGCAATTGTAACTGGAAAGCTCAATGTGATACATTGGCAGGCAAAATAAATAAGTTTGTTTTGGCTGTGAGTTATGTTGCTATTGTAGTTGTCGGTACGTGTTAATACTATGGGGTAACTCCACTTATATTTAAAATATTTGTCTGGCACAAAAAAGTGTATAAGAGTTTTATGCCATGTCAGTCTTCTAGAACCGTGTATACCATTATTCAAAAAGTACCTTCTGTTAAAACACTTATTAGTCTATATAAATTAGAAATGAGTATGTTCATTAATAATATGGCGAATTTTTAAGCCAACAAAGGACTTTCTCAAACATGCATGGAAATATTGTCATTATTTTCGAAAAAAGAACACGCGAAGTATCAAATTTTCGGATTAAGAAAATCAAATCCATTGCAGGAGCGTTTTTTGAATTTGGAACATTACAACGCTCCTGCATTGTTGTATGAAACGGCGTGGGGTTATTAAATACTCTTTGAACGGATCTCTTTTGTCATTCTTGGCATACCATAGTCTCTTTGCTTAGTACAAATTGCGTTTACGTGCCTGTATAGCAATAAATGCGTTTGCCTGTCGGCACAGATGATAAAAACAAATTGGCGGCAAAGCTGAAAATTCATCTTAATTTGTTATTTACTACTTATTAAATATAAATTTAATAATAATTAAAATGAGTTCAGAGAGTGTAATGGAGATTGATTGTACTCCACCAGATTTAAGATCAGAACCCAAATTGGCAATGGAAAACCTGCTTCCAGCGAAGTCAAAGATAAATTAAATTTAATGTATAATATAAAAAGTGTGTTTTATTTCCCTGCTTTATTATATTATTAGTATTTAGTGAAGTCCAAACTCCCGGCCTTTGTAATAATGTACTATTATTCTATATATAATAATTACAAATATGTAATGTGATTAATGAAGTATAAATATAGTAATTGTAATACTGACAATCAAAATATATTTGTATGCCGATTTATTTGCGAATTGTTATGTGTATCTACCAATTGTTAAGAACTATGTTACCACGATTCAAACCAGTAGATAAATATCATTTCAATGTTTAATTCAGCGTGTTGATATTTGGGCAGAAAATATACCTATTTTTACACTTTTTTTCGAATGAAAAGTCTTTGTGAAATAAAAAAGAAAGACAATATGAATAATTTATACATGGTCTTATAGCTTGTTTCAATAGCTTTCAGTGACAGTCACTCAAATCACCCTAGTTATAAGCATTTTATAACTACACGTAAAATAATACACACGGGGAAAATGCCGCAAAAATGCCGGAAGCTTGCCGATCTACAGTGTACAGCGAGATCCGGAGCGCGCCGATGCGGAAAGGTTAATTATATATTTATCAAAAAAAAAAAAAATCCAAAAGTTTGAGATGAGAAAGTGTTAAACCTAGTTTAGACATCCCTAGCTGAATCTTTTTTTTTTTTGAGAGGAGGAAATACTGCTACGTATTTACGCCCCGGAACGGGGCGTAATATGTCGGACTCGAGTGTCCGCGTAAGCGGACGCCCCATATCGACTAAAACCTCCTCTGTGCTGTTAGCAGCCCTGGCTTTCACAGCGAAGTAGGACGTGGGCCGTGGAGGCCGCAAAGACTACGCAACAACAGTCGCGGGGCGTCTCCTAAGGAGACTCGAACCTCAGACCGGCTGTGTGCTTGTGGGAAGGAGAGAGAATGAAAATGAAAATGAAGATGAATAGATGAGAAGAACACACTCGCCGGCGAGTGTGGTGATGTTTAGTGTAATCTATGTAAGTGTGTGTGTATGTATTTATGATTGTATGTATGTATGTTTGTATGTGTGTAAGTGGTGTAAATGTTAGTGTGCATGTATGTTTGTGTTTGTGTCTGTTTGTGATTGTGTAAGTGGTGTATGTCAGTCCGTCAGTCAGTCCGTGTGTTAGTGAGTGTAGTGAAACGATTACAGAGCGAGGACTAACGTCTCGTCGGGTATCAAAACAATGTGTGGTGTATCTAGGGTGCGGGCCGCTGACCGTCGTCAGAGTGACGAGTGCCAGTGGTTTGCGGTGTCGCGTTCGCGATGTTGATGTCGTCATCCGGGTCTACCGTTACGTGTCTGGGACGTCTTATTGGGTTGAGACTATGGTGAAGGGGGATGTACCCGCATGCCTTCCCAACCAAGATGTTGGGATGGTTAGGCGCCTTGTCAAAGAAGCGTCGCGAGATCTCTTTAAAGTGTTGAGCTATCGTTGGAAGCTCTAGGTCGCGGTGAAGGTCAACGTTTCGGATGAACCACGGGGCTCCGGTTGCCATGCGCGTGAATTTATTTTGAACTACTTGTAAACGACGTAAGTAGCTCGGTCGGGTGTGCGCGAAAACGACGCTTGCGTATGACAGTATGGGCCGTACGATGGTTTTTTACAGCGTCACTTTGTGTTTGAGCGGAAGTTTGCTTCGCCCACACACAAGTGGATAAAGGCGACTGAGGACAAATCGGGCTCTATTGCATACCGTATCAATATGTTTCTTGAAGTTCATATTGCTGTTGAACGTGACTCCTAAGTATTTGTAATCCTTCACCCACGGTATGGGTGTTTCATACAATTGAATGACGTCGGTCGGTCGTTTTTTAGCGCGGATGCTATTCGCGTTACCGAAGAGTGCCGCTGCACTCTTGGTGGGGTTGACTTCAATCCGCCATTTTCTGAACCAGTTGCCTAGTTCATCGACGGCGGCTTGAAGCACTTTAATGTTCCTGCTCAGGGTTGAGCGGTTCAATAGAGCGGAGCCAAAGTAGAGTGCCGTATCGTCAGCGTACTGAGCGAGCTGGACACTCGGAAACTTGGGAATGTCGCTCGTGAAGAGCGAGAAAAGAGTGGGAGAGAGGACTGAACCCTGTGGCACGCCAGACCTGATGGGTCTGGGTGAGGATAGGGTGCCCTCTACTCGATATTGGAAGGCCTAGCTGAATCAATTATATTATACTGTTTTACGACTTAGGGTGTAGCTGCTTAGTCGCATATTCTACAACGTGCACAGATACTTATTTTAAAAATCATGCTTTTCAAAGAGCAAATCAGCTATATCAGGATGCAGATATATTTAGAGTTAGACAATAATTGTTTATTCCGCAATTTTAAAACAACATCACAGCATTAAATTTGAACAATAAAAAGAAAACCAACTTAGACACGACACCGACAACACAAAGTTTGTAAAAACCTTGTTTTAGGACTGCCAACCTAAGAAAGTTCTACCGCTGGCAAGTTCCAACTTTATACAAGAAGAAGAAGGATAAATTAAATTTAATAAATAAAACATCTTATACTTGCAAGAAAGAAATAATAACATGGCTACTTAAACTACATTATGACGAAACTAAAAATCGAAATTGTTACAAACTTTTGGAATAAACATATGTTATTATATCAACATCGCAATATTTTCTTTACTTTTACAATTTATGAATACAGTATGAATGGCCAAATTCAGGTAAAATTTGTGCAAAAAGCAGATATTTGGAGGAGTAAACTGAATTTGTTCCTTGAAATTTGTATTTTCTGCTTCGATAGAAACCTAGACACAATGCAAAAGATACCAATATTTTTTTTTAAGAAAGATGCGTTAATCGCGTACCAAGTTTTTTTTTGAAAAATATGACGGGTTGACCGCTCTTAATAGTCCCTAGAATTATAAAAAACCGAAAACAGAAATGTATTTTGTCACAACAGCATTACAAACGTTGTGCGAGTAACATTGACCCTTGTAACGTTGGTACTGTACATTGCATTACACTGCTTACTAAAAAAGTCGATAAAAATAATCAAAAATTCATTCGGCAACTACAGAACTCTCTCGCTAAAATGACAATAGCTAAGATTCAGAGAGAGCTTACTATACCTAACGTATCCCAAAGTTTTTTGGTTGCACCTTTTGATATAGTAAATGTTACATTTTTATAACTTATGAATATATAGCAAAAAACAATTGTATTTTGTATTATTAAAATGGAATTGATGAAATTTTCACTTCTATCGGTTGTTCTTAGGTACGTACACCATTCTGTATTAGGGAAGGAAAACGTGCAAGTGGGTCATTTGATAGAAAGTGAGAACTGGCGTTCATAGATACCTGAGGTCTTACAGACGTATCAGTCTTTAGATTGAGCGTATATTTTAAGTTTTGAATTAATTTATTAACATACCACCATTAGATTCCACATCTTAGCAGCCTCTGCCACGGTAGTGCACACAGTAGAGCAACCCGCAAGAAGTAACAGTTTTTGTGGAGGATTGTACAGCAAGTTGTACATCACACTGGCTCCAAGACCCGGCTCACACTAAAACATAAAAATAAATTAAAAGACCTGGAATATCCATAATATACTCCACCTGGTATTCTCTTCCCGTGATTCTGGTCACGTGATTGACCTAAGAATACGTCTTCAGTTACGGTGCGGTTCTCAAACTATTTTCGAGTGAAACAACGCTATATGTGTGAGCGACACGACAATAACAATAAAATGGCGAGTTGTCAGTATGGCACTTGTCAATGCGATGTCTTGCCACTGTGATTTGATTGAATTATCCGAGCGAAAAGTGTTTTTAACAAAATAAAGCAATTATGAACGTATAATTTAACAACAAACAAATTAATTTAAACCTAAATAGATGAATCACACTAGTTTCTAATTAGTTGAGCTAGTTAGTAATTTATTTTATTTGTATTTACTCTATGTGAAGGTACCTAAATTTAGTGAAAAGGACAATTAATGTGACGTAGTTTTAGGCCATCATGGAAAGAGTTATACCAGGCGGAGTATATTATTATACCATGATTTCAATAAAACTATCTAAATAACACAAAGTAAACGTTTAAAATCAATGGTTTTTGCGATGTTTTATTGTCTGGTCCTATTCGCCGAATTGTTCCTAACTGCCTCTCTACAAATTTATGACCAGCAATTTACTAAGACACATTGACATTGGCGTTTAAAAATAAATCGCTTACTAAATATTTTATTTTATACATTTTTGTACATCAGACATTTATTGAGCCTCAGATATATATTAATTGTGTTATTACAAAAAAGTCAAACATGTGATGAACACTTGTTTTAAAAAAGTTCTATTACAAGATGTGTGTTTTTGTTGTTTAGCGTTCAACAATCTTCAGATATTGCTTATATTTAAACGCGTGTCGAAGCTTGCCTGAGGTGTGTCTAACGGATAGATTCAAATGGAGGATTTACGGCCGTTTCGATAAAAATCGTAACTATCGTTGAATTTTCTGTCCCAATAAACTTATCGACGGTAACTCACCTTATCCGTACACGCTGTCTGTCAATGGGACGACGTATAGCTTACCAGCGGCAGAAGTTTATATGGAAATTTTAATTCACGCGTCCTAATATAAGGCGATAAGAATGACTTATCGGGTATGTTGGGACAGCTTCAGATTATTGACAGCTAAATACTGACTGTAGAAGGTAGTAATTTATCTCTATCTGTATATTGGGAGCGGCCGTTAGATTTTAATATGATGACAGATAGATGACACATGTATACTTCAGTTTATGTTGTTCTTAACGACATTTTAGTTAAACACAAGCTAAATACTGTTTTGTAATAGAAAAAGATAAACTCCATTTTAGACGTCGTTATTGTTAGGTCACTGTTTAACAAAACATGTGTCTAAGCCATGTTTAAATTATTTTTCCGTAATAACACAGTAAAAGTTTTGTAACCTTTAGATATAATTTACTATACTATGACTACATATCCAAGTATTAAGCAAAACAATTGTATAGTTATTTTATTCATTGTCTGCAACGATAATATTATAAAAGTTTTAATTGAGTTAGTATTGACGAACAAGATCATTAACATAGTTAAGTATTAACATTCTAATTTATGTCTACTATCTTCAATTATGTTGCTTATTTCCATCAACTTTAATAACGAATTCTGTTTCAGAATACGGAATAGGCTATCATGATTAAGCCTCGATAGAAGTGTGTATTTTATTCATTCTATTATTAGTCAGAAAATGTATGAAATATTTTATTTACTTTGATGAAAACATTTCATAAGTCTGCTTTAAAAACTATAAATTTATTGCAAATTATATCAAAAGTGTTCTGAATCTGTTCAAAGAGACCTGTAAGTCAATCAATTAGGCCCCTAATTCGCTTAGATGAAATAAAAATCTCTCCCTCTTCATTTTGTCAAAAACATTCGTAGTCTAAACCTTTACGGCACCATAATGTTAATATATCAACGCATAAAACGTGACAATTTTTTCAATGATCAGTTTTTAGTATGGTGATATGAAAAATACGAGCAAATTTAAATGAAACACATTTTAAGTGATACAAGTAAATACAATTTATTAACATTATTATTTCTTTATCAAATTTTGTTTTTTTTTTTTCATAAAGTGATACCAATACCAAATAATAATTAGTATTAAGAACAAGTATTTGTCAAGCGCATGAAAATATACTGATGAATGTAAGACCCAACTTGTTGGGCTAAGAAACTAAAAAGAGGACAAATGAAATTGTCAATATGCTTTTTTTAACAGCAATGATCATCGCCGCCCGACATTTTCATGCAATACCAGAGGAATCACAGGCCGGCAAGGCATTTAAGAAAGGTGTACGCGCTTTTTACTTCCCAACAAATCTAGATTCAAGTATTTGATTTTCAAGTGGACATTCTCCTTGATTACAACGGAGACTTTTTCACTGCTTATAAATAGATAGAAAGTTGGTATTTTATCAATTATCATTAGGTTAACACCGCTCTCGTCTTGTTACTTCTTTAGCGAAAAAAAATATTAAAATGTGTAAGTTAACGAGTAAATTAGTAACATTGAAAGTGCTTAACTCACCTTACTATCATTGCTGTGAAGTAGTAATTTAAAACCAAAGAGTAAATCCGATCTCGCGTTCACGTCTGCTAAAGCTGAAATTCTGCAGCCGGCATACAGGCTTGTCCACCTTGCCAGCCCCCGTCACCTTCCATAGGAAAAATACCGCCTAAATGTAAATCATCATCACGTTTTGCTTCACAATGTTTACAACAGTAGCTGAACAATAACAACAGTAGAGCCCACCCGTGCCACTTATCCCTCCTCACTTGTAAACACTTGGCAACAAGGAATAATTGTACTAAAACACTCTCTAACAACGCCTTAACTCTTAAATATTTCCTAGTTCGTAAAACTAAATTCACAGCCACTTTTAATTTCACTAGGGGATGTTTTGGAAAATTATAGTTTATGTTGTGCGAGAATGATACATTATGAGAGAATATCACTCGGAGGGAGAATAGAAATAGCCTAACAGCGTGAAATTGTGAAATTTCGTGAGATGAGGTAGTAAGGACGACCAGCGACGCTTAGATACCGCGGACGGCTCGCGACCTCCGGCGCCCAGGGTCATCGCTTGAGGTCTGAACATATCATTATATGCTCTTGTCATTTTCCATTCTCAGTCCTGCAACAAAATAAAACTTTCATTAGCATCGATCGTAATCAAATTTTCGTCCTAATTTCTTAGACTATGTGCGGATTCACAAAAAAAAATTGAAAACAGAATTTTATGAATGATGCGGGACACGAAACCACGACCTCTCACGTTCCGTGCAACTGGGAGTTGAACAACTCTCAGTTGGAAGAGCACTCGCCCGGGACGCGAAAGGTTGTGGGTTCGAGTCCCGCATCGTTCATAAAATTTTGTTTTCAAATTTTATTTGTGTATTAATCCTAGAAGGTTATCACTTAAAAAAAACAAATTGTTCAGATTTGCAAGAGCGACATCTCAAGTCAATTTCCTAATATAAAAATATTAGGGCTGAGCAGGTTATAAACTGTAAAGTAGATCCTGTAGATGAAGCCACAACCTGAGAGTTTAACAAAGCATACAAGATTTTATGACTATACGTCACTCGACCGGTTAGCTCAATTGGAAGAGCACTTGCATGTTCTTAAATTTTTTGTTTTAAAATTTTATGTGTTTTCAAATTGTTTTGTGCGGATTCTTACAGACTCAGCCTCTTTGCTTAAAGATTAATATTTGTTGTATTTTGAATATGTGAGTTTTAGAAGACCACAAATACATAATTTACATCATTTAATTTGAGTTTTAAAGAGCAAATATTCTGTGCACGTTTACCAGTATTTGTCCCTGTGTCTGAAATAATATTAAATAATTTTTAGAGCTTGTAGCCTAAGTAAAATCTATTAAATTCTCAGTGAAAGAATATAAGTGTTGTTTTAAAATATTCTTGTATAGGCATGGATGTCCACGAAAGTGAGAACTTATAATACGCAAGAATTTATTTTTTATCATCTTGGATTCCATATCGGAGTAAAATATTCCAGCTGCGACTGCACAAGCGTTCAATAAGGACACATACTTTTATATGATGCATGTTTATCTTTCAACGCCTTAAAGAGAGATTAGTTGTGCATTACCCGATATAATCGCTGTAGTGAGTGTCAACTTGGCATCAAGAAATACCTCAAATTCATGTCCGCCTAGTGTAAATCTCTTTGCAATTTCGTTTTTATTTCTTGTAAAAGAAGTGTTATTTATTTTAACCTATAAATAGTTTGTTACTTTCGCCATAGAAATTTAACCTCTTAAAGTCTTCCTGCATATGGTAACACATCATTAAAATCAACAATATGGAAATACAATGGACAACACTGGCACAAGAAAAATTTGATATATTAAAACCATAATAGTGTTACTCTTCGTGTAGCGTTAAGTTCCACAAAGGATGTCCACTTTTCTTGTTCTAAAAATAGTTCTATTGTTAACGTTTTGCTGAGAAAACTAGATGATTTTCTCGTGGCCTTACATTTTCGTTTAAAATTATGCACATATTATTGACCAAGAGGTAAAGGGTCTCGTATCCCTGTGGTCACATTGATGACATGCTTTCTCCTACCTTGGCTGTATTTTTTTTCATAAGAGGGGGGCAATCGGGCAAGAACACGTGATGGAAAATTGTGGCTAAACTGCCCATAAACATCCGTAACACTGAAGGTTAATGCGGTAGACGAAGAGAGAGCACAAATCTCTACGCAACTCCAAAGAATCAGGCCGATCGGAGGATCGGATATTAAAAAACGTTTTATTAGAAAATTGCTAGGTGCAAATTATTTCCTTTACGGCACAAATAGACATAATGAAAATATGGGTCTACTACGGTCTGCTGTTCAGACCAAATTGCGACACACAAACTGGTTATCTATAATACTACCTTGCACAATAATTTACTCCAAATGATATATTTAAGGAATGTATTTATTGAATTGCAATAAATTGAAATTAAAATACGTAGTTTTCCAGTGATTTTTAATAACGCATTTATATTAAACTAACATTGAAATTTGCTTTCTCGTTTCAGCCTGTTTTTCTTAATCTCGGATAAAGGTAAAGTAAAATCGAAAAGCATTATATCATATTATTTACATAGTAAATAACTGCTATCAAATATTAATTTATTGATGACAAATAAAAAGATTCACTGAAAAGTATGAGTAATAGTGTAGAACAAGTTTCGATGGAATAATGGGAAGTGGATAACAATATTTCAACTTGAGTTAAAACGATGAATATTAAAGACAGCAATGTCTTTGTTCGAATATTGTTGGATAGAGAAATCGTGGCCATTCATCGGAATATCTATCGTCAATAAGCTCCAGTTTCGTAATACCTTCGTATTCTATATTTTCTAATCTTCAGCCCTATTGAAAGAAACTTTATTCTGAAAGTAATTTTAACTTAACATTTTATGATTGTAATAACAAAAGAATATTTTTGATAAGATCTCCTATGATGTTGTAAACTTAAGTATGAATAATAAAATATAAAAAAGGAAAAATAAATAAATTCACTATAATGATCGACTTGTAGTGAGAGAATAATACTTAATTTTCTTGCGTAGTAATTAATATGTATGACTGAATATCATTTTACTGAAGTGGCAGTGGTCGGGGCACATAGTTAGACGGACAGCTGATGATCGTTGGGACAGTAAAGTCCTCAAATAATGACCACGTACCGGAAGACGTAGTGTTGGTAGCAGGAACCAAAGAGGATGTAAATACTACGTAATAAGAGGCGGGACTGCCTAAGTAAAAATTTATATTTAGTTTAGTTTGAATCGTGCAGGCATTTGACAGGCATTTGACATAAGTTTGAAATTACAGTATCGCGATTGGCCACGAATCCGGCTAAGTTTGAAAGCGAACAGTTGCTTAAAACGTAGTGGATTTACGTTAGTTAGTGGACGGCTACCTCCGTTTTTTACAAGATTTATAGCCGTCATCTGTCAAACTATCAATGACTGCACGTTTCATACAACGGAGTGAATCGCTTTTTTCTTAGAGAGTTTCGCTAGCCTGGCAGAAACGATCGTCGTGGAGATCTTTGGGGTCATTGCACTTAAGACTATAGAAGGACGGTATCAGTTTTAAGATTATTTTTCAATCGTGTTGTAAAAATGATAATCCATGTTTAAAATCACATTTTCCCAAAGAAGTTGGTAATTAATTTTTGTATCGGAATACCAATATTGAAAAACAATGGCGGAAAGAACAAATATCAAAATGTAATTTTGCAAATGCGCTATAAGGGTAGGACTTGCATAGGAATGTTTATCTTATTAAGTTTATGTACAAATACTGCGAATTAAGACGTGGTTAGAACTAAAAGTGGCTATTTGAGTAGTAAAGGAGACGAGACTATTTAAAAAGAGAGGAAGGAACGTATCCATTATGTTTGGTTATAACTATCACTGGTTCATTAGATAGATAGCTGAAGGTTTCAGACACCTTTATGGAGAGTTTATATCATGGGTGCAGGTAAAGTTAATAATATATATGGGATTGCGAGTTATTACATAGATAATTTAGTGGGTTATCTATTCAACAGCATGAGTAATAATGTAGAATTTTGTAGAATGCATCTTGGCTTTATTGATGTTGATGGTATTTATATACTAATCGGTGATTTTTCGAGGCCAAACCTATCTAGGTCTATCTATTTATCTAAGTCTCCTATCTAGAAAAATACTTGTATCGAATTTTATTCCCGTCCTCGTCCAAGTATCTCTATCGTAAGAAGCTTCATCTGGTACGATTATTCGTTTGAACCTTTTTTTTAGAAAACTGCACACCCATCCTTCTGTTGTAGTTGTTTATAGATAGCTCGATCACTCTATCTCAATAATACACCGTTTTCTCATATTACTATAATAATAAGATTGTGAATGATAAATACGAGATAAGTAAGAACATCATAAGATCTGAGTAGTGGTATTGCTTATACTTTGCTTATATCTAACGCAGTGCGGTTGAACTATTTGACAGCGTTCAACGTAGAGCTACTGAATTATCCTTGAACCAGTTTTCTACTGATGAATGGATCCCTCGGGGCTGCGTAGGAATTGTGTGTGGATTACCTTAAAAAGTGGCTCGGTCAATGTTCCGAACTATTCAAAGGCACATTCGTTCATTTATTTTATCGTGACATGTTAAAATAGCAGTTTTTACAAAATGTTTCCAAAGAACACCCACTTGTAAACATTATTTATGTCACTGCCAACTAATGAGTTCGAGTTTGTGTCTTGATGCAAAGCAGAATGGCTGAATAGACAACACGAGTGTTACAGTGGCACGGCACAGCGGTTATGGCATATAATATTTTGTTTGCGACGAAATAAATAAAAATATAATTAAATACGGGTAAAAATAAATAATGTCGCACTTATGGTGGGCAATGTCTAATGCGCATGCGCGATGTAAGCCATAAACATTTCACTCTTTTTTAATTCGGAGTTTACTGCTTTTTTCCTGTATAAACTCAAACGAAATAAATTCATTTTATAAATTTTGTGGCCATTGCCATGAAACGAAATTAAAATGTTTTCATTCTAGTAGAGTTTCATTAAGAAACTACCTGTAGAAGTAGACAGTTTTGTATTGTATTTTTAGGGTATATATTAAGTAATTACTATTTCGTACCATACATTTTTTTAAAATTGCATTCACCAACTGGGATTGGAGGTTCATTTTAATCCTTTCCTACATTTGGTGTTATAATAACCGATCTATGGAAAGTTTTACCAATACCTTTCTTGAACCCATCTATAGGATGAAGTATTTAAATCAGGTAATACTAGTGATCTCTCAAATTTTAGAGCTATTTCTGTATTGCCTGTTTTCAGAAATTTTTTTGAAAAACTTATTTTAAACCATATAAGTTACACTTTAGCACTTTGCTGACGTGTAAACAGTTTGGATTTACGAAAGGTCACTCAACAACTGATGCGGGTGTCGAGCTTCTTCATCATATCTATGACGCATGGGAGGATCCAATGGATGCTCTCGGCGTTTTTTGTGATCTATCAAAGGCATTCGATTGCGTTCAACACGAGACTTACCAAGAAATTACAACACTATGGCATCAGGAACAATGCGCTAAAACTTATTAGTTCTTATTTGGAAAATAGAATTCAGACTTTGGATTGGTATAAATGGAAAGCGCGCCCTTGGATCAACCATAAAAATGGGTGTCCCACAGGATTAAAATCTTGGTCCGTTTCTATTTTTAATCTATATAAATGATTTGCCATATGTTGTTAAGGGCAATCATGAAATTGTTTTCTTCGCTGATGACAAAGCCCTTTTATTTAAGACTAGCTGACCCGGCAAACGTTGTTTTGCCATATAAAGTATAATTCACGCGATAGTTTTATAAGTAATAAAATATTGCCTATATTATAGCCTGTACATCATCTATTGTCAATAGTTTTTGCAGCGCACGCAAAAATAGGTTTTCGATTTTACACCTTGTGTTACAAAATAGAAATTTTATTACGGATCCCTAATTTTGAAAAAAAAACATAGCCTATAGCCTTCCTCGATAAATGGACTATCCAACACTGAAAGAATCTTTCAAATCGGACCACGTTAACGTACACTACGAATTATATTCGGAATGTTTGAAGGTTAAATACTTAATTACATTAACATAAATGGGTTTCTAATATTATTTGAGAAATATGATTTAACTTTATTAAATAAGTCAATAAAATGTTTAAGAACAATTTCGTAGATTAATAATATAATAACTGACTTATATGGGAATGTTATATAATTTTATGTGATTATTTTGCTTTTTTCCCTCTTAATTTTATTATATATAAATATTAGTTCGTAATCATAAATGTTAAGGCAAGTCTAATGTTTTAGTGTTAAGACAAAACCGTAGTAGAATTTATTAATATAATGTAGATTCAACCTTAGTTAATCTAAGGAGAGGACTGGTCTCCACTGTGCTCCAACTAGTTATCGCAGGCGTAGTCGCAAAGTGCGGGAACTAATACTACGTCCAAGTTGGCGTACTCGAGCCAATCTCAAACAATGTGTGACGTTGACGTGCCACATGTTCTGTTAATCTTTGCTAATAATTGAAACTGAAATGCCGGGTTGCGTAGTAAAACTTTGTACAAAAAATAAGAAAGACACTGGGATCACATATCTTCAGTGTTTTTTTTTATATTTTATTAATTTCAATGTTAAATAAAACGAAGCGTATGTTACTAAATTTTAAACATGCCATGGAGTTTCAAAATGTCACGCACACAATAATCTAATAGTTAATCAAATACATATTGTTCTTAGGTAGTGCGGTGTATAGTTAGAGCGAATTAGAAACCAATCTTTAATCTAAGAACCACCTATCTACTAATCTATCTAATCTACTAACCAAAACTAAGTTTTTCTTATCGATCACTAATTTGTCTTTGGTTGCGACAAATTTTTGGCAACGATATTTCTATTTGTTACTAACTCCTATACAATTACTTTACTGTAATAATGTTAATATATATAACATCAAAATTAACTCAGAAATTTCTTTTCATCCTAGCAATTTTACTTGTAAGAGCTGGGCAGACATAGGTTGCATCAAAGATAAACTTTCGTAAAGCACTCACAGAGATTGCATCACATAAGTACATACAAGCACTTATCTGACATAGTATTTAATTGATCAACTTGAATTAATTGTAATGTTGAAACTTTAGTATCATTTCTGATTAAGTTTTCTGTAAGACCTTTAATAAGAATACAGTATTGTACATTACAATAATTTTCTTTGATAAGAATTTTGTTAATAAAATCGTTTGTCGGAGGTTATATTCTTCTTTCAGTATTTCTAATCGTAATATGACAGCTATTCTGAAAGATATAATAGTACAACAACATACATTGGTTATGGAAATAAACTCAATCGCAGAACTACATATAATCACGACCCCTATAGCCTAGTGGTTAGTGACAATGCCTACTGAGCTAGAGGTCCCCGGTTCGAATCCCGGTAGGTGCACACATTTATATGATGAATATGAATGTTTGTTTCCGTGTCATGGATGTTTATATGTATTTATGTATGTTTAAGTATGTATATTGTATTAAATATATCGTTGTCTGGTACCCATAGTACAGGCTATGCCTAGTTTGGGACAGGATAATTTGTGTAACAATGTCAATATTATTATATTATTATTATTATTATAATCTTAGATTATGGATTGGTCTCTGCTGCGCTCCAACTAGACATCGTTAATATTACACCTAAGAACAATAGCTTTTTTATTAAGGCAACTATTAGATGCTTGTGTGCGTGGCATCTTGACACTCAATGGCATCTTTCAAATTTCGTAACATACTCTTCGTGTTATTTTACATTGAAATTAATAAATGTGATCCCAGTGTCGTTCTTATTTCTTGTATTATTTTTAAGTTTGGTACTTAATCTTTTTACTTTCAATCATTAGCACAGATTAACAGAACACGTGGCACGTCAACGTCACACATTGCTCGAGACTGGCTCGAGTACATCCATTTGGGCGTAGGATTAGTTGCCGCACTTTGCGACTTCGTCTGCGCTATCTAATTGGAGTGCAGTGGAGATCAATCCTTAACCTAAGCATGTAAATTTGTTCTAATGCACTAAGTATATTATACCATAATAAATACTACTAGGTTTTTTTTTATGGCTCAAACATTTGACGTGCTAAACATTTATAATTACAAATTAATATATGAATAAAATTTACGCGCAAAAAAGCAAAATAATCATAAAAAATATTATATTCCCATGTAAGTCAGTTATTACTTAATTAATCAAAAACAATCAAACATTTTGTGGACTTATCTAATAAAGACTTCACTAAGTTAAATCCACATTTCACAAAGTAAGTGAAGAATATTACCAGAAATTTTTCGTAGCTTAATTCATTTCCTTTTTGTTAAAATCACACAATCAACAGTTTCTTTAGTCGGCAACCATAAATCAAAATCACTAGAGATGAACTAAAAGACGGTAAGTAGCTAATACGGACTTGAAAGAGTTCGAATAGACTTTGTAATGGTGATGGTGATTAATTACATTTCTTTTAGCTATATTTCTACTTCCCTAGGTTGTGTTTATACACGTGGTGACCCAGCAAACATTGTTTGCCGTATAAAGTATGTACCCCGTGCCCACCCATGTGGAAGTATGAAAGAATTGTCATATTACGTAATGAAATGTCATTGACAGAATTATTGCAAATATATTATACACTGCTAGACAAAGAGCTCGTATTCCGGTGATCTTGACCAGATCGTCGGTTCATCTTGTGAGGGGCCTACCAACACTTAGTCTTCGGGTATGTGGTCGCCATTCGGGGACTTTAATGCTCTTCCAGTCGTCTGTCCGTCGTGCCCTGCCAACTGCTACTCCAGTTTCCCCAATCATTTGGGCTATGCCAGTGACTTTTGGTCCTCATACGGATCTCCTCATTTCTGATTCGATCTCGCAGGGAAACTCTGGGTATAGCCCTCTCCATTGCCCTCTAAGCGAACTGCCTGCGTTAAGTTTATTAGTTAATCCCATTTTGCGGCATTTTCTTGAGTAAACCCTGCACGGTGTATATTATCCCCTATGGTGTCGTCTACATTGAAAGATACAGTGACCTTCTTTGTTTTGTTGTGAAAGGTAAATGGCATTGGTCCGAAGTAAGGCTTGAGATTAATTCATTTTCGTGAATCTGGTTTTGTAAATGTAAGATGCAAGAATATTTGTCGTTCAGGTGGATAGTTCCACAGTGACATGTTTTCACAACAACAACAAAGATCAACGGTGAAATAATTGCTGATGAAAGCCTTTTTTTTATTAAATAAAATTAAGAATGGTATAGAAATTTTGAATATAAAAAAAGCCTTTTATTCCCATACCAAATTACATAATTAAGTTAAGCTTAATTTAAAAATTAAAACAAAAAGGGGCGCTCAGCAGAAACCTCCACGTGTGGGCGGAGGAGTGGATCCACAAAGAAACCTCTTTGAGGCGTCATGAATGAATCGACACCTACCTCCCCGGTGCGCCCTGGTAACATTGGTCCAGTGATTGATTAGTTATTGTGCTCGATTTTCATTAACCGTGCGCAATGGCTGTCTCTTGCTGGCTAATGGCTAATATCTGCTCGACTCTTCCGGCGGTTAGTGGGTGCCAACCGGAAGATTTTATAGCATCCACCTGCGCAGATGATCGCCGTACGCGGGGATGACGGAATCTTGGGGAGCTGAGCGGGACAGGGGTCGGGGTTTAGTTACCCCTGTAACGTAATACGCTCTCTTTGGCCCTGATTTCAAGCTAAACGGTAGCCCCGTGAGTAGCCGTCACGTGGGTAACGGTCACGTGTCCCCGCCTCGGCGGGGTCACAGGCGAGGTAAGGTTGGTCCCCTAAGGGTCCCCTAAGGTGCTCGGCCAAGCTGACGGGGTAAGAATGGGTGGAGGACCTGGCGGATTGGATCGATCTACAAGCCATCCATCTCGAGCTCCCGATGTCGCGCAAGAGGCCAGCTGAACCTATATTTCCTTCGTAGCCCTGATGGTTAAGTTAACCATCCCCAAGTGCGGGCTCCGTGGAGGGTGGGGAACGCGGGGAATGAAATCTAACCCGGTTTTAACATGGAGAATAACAGATCCAACAAACCCCTTAAAATGGGACCTGGAGAGAAACCAAAAGGTACCATAACTGGTTCCTTGGTGGAGAAATCTACCAAGGATACTAACACATCCGGAGAGTGTTCAGCACCTACTGGCACCCGGAGCATACTGGCGAAAGAGCCATCAAAGGCCCAACCGTCTATGGGCACAGACACTGCGCAAGTGGTGCCTGCCCACGCAGTCAGTAGACTGGAGGCTGGTTGGACCCTCGTGTCCTACAAGGGCTGAAAGCAAGACAAGCCCTGTATAAGGGAAAGTCAAACGCAACCGGCACCTACGAGTCACCATCGTCCCAACAGGAGACAGAGGCGCATAGCAGCCCGCCTTTGCAAGGCCGAAGCTCAAAACGCCAAAGCCCCGATGGCCTCCTCAACAACAGAACCTCAACCCAGCACCTCTCGTGGTTCAGAAATACCGGGGAACCAAACCCGAATTGATTCCAAGAAGGCCCCAACAACCAACAACCGAGGGCCTCCTTCCAACAAAGTCAGTGCCGTAGCCCAAACCTCTGTACCGACCAAACGTTCTCGTCTGGACGATACTAACTCTCCAAGGGGGGACCATAAGAGGGCAAAACTATTGAATCGGCTTAAACCTACCACATATGCCAACGCCGCGAAAACTGACCCAGTTGTAGCAATAACATCCGTCACAACAGGGCACATAGACGCAAATGCAGTCCAGTTTATACAAAACAAACTTGAAGACAAGCTGATGGCCGCTATGCTGGCTGCTATAAGTGAGGAGAGAGAAGGGCCTGCTTTTCTGGCCAAGCCAATCTATGACGGGGGCGTCCTGAAACTGTGGTGCTCCAATCTCAACACACTTGAGTGGCTAAAGGCAGCGGTCCCAGAAATAACACTACCAAATGGAAACAGCCTAACTGTAAAGAACATGTGGGAAGTCCCTAACCGCATAAGGTGCGGCATCCTGCTGCCTGGAGTGTTGAGGGACACCAAGGCGATCGGTGGCATGCTTAGGTTCCAAAACTCTTGGGCCGAGGTAGACTGCTGGTTGCTACATGCTCTTCACCATCACAACGATGACACATTCATCATCGTAAGCGTTCCGGAGGAGAAAATCCCCAGAATAATGGAACATGAGCGCCGGCTATCGTTTATGCTGGGCTCAGGTTACATGAAAGTCCAGGGGCCAGGTGGAAAATTTATTGAAACCCCCCCCCCCCTCCAAGGATGCTAACGGTGAGGCTACTATTCAACCTGCAGAGCCAAACGAAGGCCATAACACTGCACCACCGGAACCGATGGAAGCACAAGGGAATAACCCAGAAGACGGAACCTGTGCCGCAAGCTCCCCTTCTGAGGAAGCGCTCGACAGCCTGAAGGAGCTCGAAGAGCTTCTGGCTTCGGGCGCCGAGGGCGATGCCGACTGCACTAAGGGTATCGAAGAACTCTGCATCAGGGACGGTGAGGAGGGCTTGCTATCCAAAGATGGCATCCCCTTCTAAGTGCAATTTTATACAAATAAACCTCCACCATAGTGAAACTGCAACGGCTCAACTTCGGAAATGGTTGGAGGTTAACTCTACTGCTCTCGCCCTAATCCAGGAGCCGTGGGTTAGACGAGGCCGCATTTGCTACCTCTCCAATATTGGAGGTAAGCTCATACATTACTCAGGACCAGAACATCCTAGAGCCTGTATTTACATTTCAAATAACCTACATGTGCAATCCCTAACAGACTATTGTTCCAGAGATTTATGCGCTATAAAACTACTGGACCAACATACTCACCAGAAAGCGATAGTGGTCGCCTCAGCATACATGCCGGATGGAGAAGAACCACCGCCAGAAGCTCTCGTCAGACTGGTGAACTATTGCGAGACCACCAAGAGCGAGCTGATAATAGCTGCAGACTGCAACGCACATCACCCGCTCTGGGGCATGCAGACACCTAACGAAAGAGGTAAGCAACTTACTGAATACCTTTTCACTACTAACCTTAATATTTTAAATGTAGGGTCAGAACCCACCTTTATTAAACAAGAGGAGCAAAACAATTATGGACATTACCCTGGCAACGGAGGGTATGACTAATTCTATATCCAACTGGCATGTCTCGAAAGAAGCATCTTGCTCAGATCACAGATGGATACTCTTTAACCTGAAGGTAAACACTACTAAACCGTCTCCCAGGAGGACACCCCGCAGAACGAACCTCATCCAATACAAGATGATGATGGAATCACATCTAAATGAGGGAACACTCTCTGACAAGATAATCGGCGTAGATAACATCGAAAAACAAGTATCAAAAATCAGTGATCTAATGATAGCCAGCTATCACGCTACATGCCCCCTCATCTCCCCCCAATCTGACAAACCTAAACCCCAGCCATGGTGGGGACCTAAACTCCAGTTCAGGCTCAGGAAAAAAGTGAGGAGACATCTAAACCGCGCAATAAACACAGGCGAACAATATGACTGGGATATCTACAAGGAAAGTAAGTCTGAATACATGAAACGCATCAGATACAGAAAATCTGAAAGTTGGCGTAAATACTGCAATGGCATTCAATGCCAAAACCAAGCAAACAGGGTAAGAAGAATGGTCTCCAATCAACCTAGACACATTCTGGAATCCTTGCGAAAACCTGATGGTACTTTCACTAACTCACCAGAAGAAATAGAGCGTGTATTAACAGAAACGCACTTCCCAGGCTGCAAAATAACGCAGCAAACGGAGTGGGTGGTTGAAAACACAACTGCTGAAGAAGCTGACTGGCAACTGGCCCATAAGGTTGTGACGAATGATAAGACGAAGTGGGCTATAAATTCCTTCCACCCCTTTAAATCGGCGGGACCGGATGAGATCTTTCCCGCTTTATTGCAATGGGGAGGAGAGTCCCTTCACATCCGGTTAACTAACATTTTCAGGGCATGTCTAGCGCATGGATACATCCCCAGGAAATGGAGGGAGGTGGAAGTAATCTTCATACCGAAGCCGGGTAAAAGCGACTACTCTAATGCTAGATCATACAGACCCATCAGTCTCACCTCTTTTGCCTTGAAGACCCTAGAAAGACTGTGCGAAAGAGAACTGAGGGAAAATTACCTGCGGTATATACCCTTACACCCCAATCAACATGCGTACAGTCAAGGTAAAAGCACTGAATCTGCACTACACGCTGTAACGAACGTTATAGAAGGTGCACTTTCGGAAAAGATCTTTTGTCTAGGAACCTTCCTCGATATCGAAGGAGCTTTCGATAAGACAAAATTTACAAAAATGAATGAAGCCCTACAACGACATGGTGTATGTACAACTCTGACATTATGTATTGAAAACATGCTTAAGCACAGAGTAATTTTACTCGATGAAGGTGAAACGCAGAAAGCTATAGTTGCCAAAGGCTGTCCCCAAGGAGGTGTAATCTCACCTCTTCTATGGAACTTGGTTGTAAATGATCTGATTGCCACCCTCAACGAAAACCACTACTATACTGTAGGATACGCAGACGACCTAACTATACTGATATGCGGAAAGTTTGCCAATACTGTATGTGAAGTAACAAATGCGGCACTTAAAATCGTGGAAAAATTCTGCATAGATAACGATCTGACAGTTAACCCAACGAAAACGGAACTGGTATTGTTCACAAACAAAAGAGTTCTAGGTAATTACAAACTGCCGAAACTGTTTAACACTGAACTCCAATTAACAAGCGAAGTAAAGTATTTAGGCGTAATACTTGACAGCAAACTAAACTGGGGCGCCCACATAGATGCGAAGATTAATACGGCTACAATATCCTTCTGGCAATGCCGTAGAATGATAGGCAAGACATGGGGTCTTGCCCCGAAAATCGTACTATGGCTTTACACAGCTGTGATACGGCCTGTGATATGTTATGGTGCAGTAGTTTGGTGGTCACGCACTAGACTTAGAACCACGTGTAATAAACTACAACGATTTCAAAGACTGGCATGTATGGCTATCACAGGATGCATGCGTACTACACCTACTGCAGCCTTAGAAACAATGCTAAATCTTCCGGCTCTACACGTCTTTATAAAACAAGAGGCGGCCTCCGCCGCAGTAAGGTTGAAGACACTAAATCTTTGGAGAACCAATCGACCCGCACACCCAGAGGTCCTAACTGAGGTGATTGAAAAGGAGCCTCTGCTGCTCGCGGTAAGTGACAGGTCTCCAAAGGAATACATATTCGATAAGAAATACAAAATACAGTTGTATGAAGAACCAAAAGAGGACTTTAATGTTATAGACCTCAGAATTTTCACCGATGCCTCGAAAACAAGATCTGGCACAGGATACGGAGTGTTCTCGGAAGATCTAAATATAAAAATAGCCGCACCACTAGGAGCCCAGAACACTGTCTTCCAAGCAGAGTGCATGGGTATCATAGAAGCGGCCACAGCTACTTTGGCACGAAAGGTAAAGGATTACTCAATCCGCATCCTCTCAGATAGCAAATCAGTACTACAAGCTCTACAAAGCAACACTATCACCTCAAAGCTAATATACGACTGTCACCAGTATCTGACGGAGTTATGTGCAAATGGCAACCAGGTAACTCTTCAATGGATAAAGGGTCACAGTGACTCACGCGGCAACGATGCTGCGGATGAACTGGCCAGGAAAGGCTCGGAGATGATAGCAATAGGACCAGATCCAATCGTCCCCCTCCCCTCTAGATGGCCTACAATGGTCATACGAGAACATACCAAAGAATTACAAAGTAAATACTGGACGGAAGTGAGAGGGTGTAGACAAGCAAAAGAGGCCCTACTCCAAGTAGACTTCAGGCTCTCTCGCAAGCTACTAAAACTCCCACGCCAAAGATTACGTAAATTAACCCATGTTATAACGGGCCACGGCCCTTTTAACAAACATCTGTTTAGCATAGGTGTCACCAAAAGCCCGCTGTGCAGAGCCTGCATGGAGGCAGAAGAGACGGCCGCACACATCATTCTGGAGTGTAGGAGTGTGGCCACTTACCGGGCCAAACACCTGGGGTCACCGAGGACTCTCCCCGAGGTCATGGGTGACATCAGAGGTTTGATTAACTACCTTGAGGAGCTGGGATGGCAAGATTAGCTGCCCACCTCACCACGCAAAATAGGCGCGCCATAGTCGTCGAGTTGCGGATAGTAGCCCGTGATAACCTATAACCTAAAACCTTTTTTTTTTATGGAATAGGAGGACAAACGAGCTTACGGGTCACCTGGTGTTAAGTGATGACCGCCGCCCACACTCTCCTGCAACACCAGAGGAATCACAATAGCGTTGCCGGCCTTTAAGGAAGGTGTACGCGCTTTTCTTGAAGGTACCCATGTCGTATCGTCCCGGAAACACCGCACAAGGAAGCTCATTCCACAGCTTCGTGGTACGAGGAAGAAAGCTCCTTGAAAACCGCACTGTGGAGGACCGCCACACATCCAGATGGTGAGGATGATATCCTAACTTGTGGCGTGTCGTGCGAAGGTGGAATTCGGCGGCAGGAATCAGGTTGAACAGCTCTTCGGAACAATCCCCGTGATAAATGCGGTAGAAGACACACAATGAAGCGACGTCTCTACGCAACGCCAAGTGACCCAGCCGTTCACAGAGTACTGGGTCCCCGACAATTCGAGCTGCTCTGCGTTGCACGCGGTCAAATGGATCGAGCTGATACTGGGGTGCGCCAGACCAGAGATGACAGCAATACTCCATGTGAGGCCGGACCTGCGCTTTGTAGAGCGCTAGAATGTGGGCCGGCTTGAAGTATTGCCGTACTCTATTTATGACGCCCAGTTTCTTTGAAGCCAGTTTGGCTTTGCCCTCCAGATGGCCACGGAATTGGCAATTGCTCGAGATTTCGAGACCCATTATTCCGATACTAGGCGAGGCTTGAAGGGAAGTGTTCTCGAAGAGCGGTGATACGGCAAATGGGGTTTTTTTAGTGGTAAACGCGCAAACTTGAGCCTTCTGGGGGTTAAATTGGACAAGGTTCAACTTACCCCATTCCGCGACCTTCTCGAGAGAGGACTCGATAGAAGTCACAAGTTTCTCCCGGCACTGGTCGACGTTTTCCCGAGAGAGACCTGCATGGCCCGTGTATACGGCATCACCAGTGCTGTCGTCTGCATAGCAATGCATGTTGGCGGTGTCCAACATATCATTGATATGCAGAAGAAACAGCGTGGGAGATAGCACACAGCCTTGGGGCACTCCAGCGTTCACGGGCTTGGGATTCGAGCAATAACCGTCGATAACGTCCTGTATGCTGCGCCCAGTGAGGAAGCTGGAGGTCCACTTGCATAAGCTTTCGGGAAGCCCAAATGATGGAAGTTTTGCGAGGAGCGCCTTGTGCCATACACGATCAAAGGCCTTCGCTATATCCAGACCAACTGCCAGGCCTTCCCCCTTGCTTTCAATAGCCGCCGCCCATCTATGTGTTAGGTATACCAGAAGATCGCCAGTCGACCGACCATGGCGAAAGCCGTACTGCCGGTCGTTGATCAACTGGTGACCCTCAAGGTATACCAAGAGCTGGCGGTTAATTATGCTCTCCATAATTTTGGAGAGTAGGGAGGTAATAGCAATAGGCCTGTAGTTTGCCGGATCCGAACTATCTCCTTTTTTTGGGATCGGATGGACAAGGGCTGACTTCCATGAATCAGGGACTACGCCTTTTGAATAAGAGTGCCGGAATAAACGCGTTAGCACCGGCGTCAACTCAGGGGCACACGTTCTAAGCACGATTGGAGAAATGCCATCCGGCCCGCTCGACTTCCTGACGTCAAACGAAAACAGAGCTCGCCTAACAGTTTTCTGTCGGAACTGTACTTCAGGCATGGAGCTCTGACACCGCGGAATGGTCGGCGGTGTTTTTCCGTTGTCGTCAAGAGTCGAGTTGGAGGCAAAAAGAGTGCACAGGAGATCGGCTTTCTCTTTTGCCGTATGGGCCGGGGTGTCATTCCTCATGTGCAACGGCGGCATGGACGGCTGGTTGAAGTTACCAAGAGCAGCTTTCGACAACGACCAGAACTTGCGTGTTCCGGTCGGGTAACTGGAAAGCTGCTCGCCAATTTTGACGACGTGCTTCGATTTCGCACGGGCGATTTGCCGCTTAAAAAATCTGGAGGCACGGTTATATTTCCTCTTCAGAACTTTGCAGTTCGGATCCTTTGAGCCCAGCGCCGCAACCCAAGTTCGATACGCCTGTTTTTTGCAGTCAGATGCTGCTTTAACTGACGCATCGAACCAGGGCTGTGATCTGTCACCGATCGGTACTACAGAGCTTGGTATAAAAATATCCATGCCCTGCAGTATCACATCGGCTACTGCAACGGCGCAGGCACTAGGATCATCCGAAAGGAAACAAACCCTGCCCCAAGGGTAGGATGCAAAAAAGGAACGCATCCTATCCCAGTCTGCTGACTTGTAGTGCCAAACGCGGTGGGTCGCTGATGGTCTGCGACGTTGGCGTCGGATAGGCACTACACACCTGACCAGGCAATGGTCGGACGTTCCGAGAGGGGCGTCGACAGAGACCTGGTAATCATCGGGATGTGTAGGCAGCAGAAGATCTAATAAGGACGGCATGTGGCTATCCACATCCGGGAGCCGCGTCGGCGACTCAACCAATTGGGACAGACCATACGCCAATGCAAAATTATGCACAGATCGCCCTGCGTAGTCTGTGGTACGTGATCCAAGCCATTCGGCATTGTGCCCGTTGAAATCACCCAAGACTACGATTTCAGCGGAGGGGATCTGAGCAAGCACGTCATCAAATGCCGCTTGAACGCAGCCCATGAGGTGATCCGTTTCTGCGTTACCACTATGGGACCTGTAGACACACGCATAGATGTGGACAGGCCCCTACCCTCAAAATTGCCGAAACGGCGACAGCAGATATCCTCCCTAACGTACACACATACCCCGGCATGAGGCATGAAATTATGCTCAATTTTAATTTTAATTAAACATGATTTGATCATGAAATGAATTTAGTTTTCTTTATAATTGACTTATTACGCAGAACTAAAATGTACACAGAATTATGGGCGAATCTTTAATTCCGAATATTAAAAGACAAATTCTATTTATATTTAAAAGTTTGATAATTTGAGAAAAGAAGTAATGTTTGTTGACAAACTTATGATAGCATTTAGCGTAGCGTACCATTGGTAGTCATTTCCAGCTTACCTTACAACTAGTTCTTCTTAACATTAACCTCAGCAATATGCAAAAGTTAAGGACTAGCACAGATTTTTTACAAATGTTCGTTGCCCAGTCAGGAATTGCTCATAGACATGCCGCTTGTTGCATGTGATAATTCTGCAAGAAAGACTGCCAGTACGACTAACCGAAGATAGCCATCTTCGGTTAGTCGTACTGGCAGTCTTTCTTGCAGCTACTTCTTTACATTTTCCACTTATAGGCTTATAAGTGGAAAATGTAAGGAAGTAGCTGAAAATTTGGAGATAGTTTTTTAACTTTATAGCTCAAGTAAAAAAAACTGTTAATCTAACGAATATAATATTGTTATTTATAACATGAGACACTGAATTACTTTCTGAAGTATTTAACTTCCAACAACATTAAAAAGAAAAAGAAGTATCTGCAATATCCAAATAGTTCGAGATTCATCATTGAGAAATATCATGTTGCTATGTTATTGTTTCCTCCTCTGCTTAAACGGTAGCTTCAGACAATATTACTAAAATTATTACTGTTTTTGTTATGGACACAAGAATGACTGTCGGGGAGGCTCGTTGCCTCAAAAATTTCAATAAGATAATTAATATGCTTCTCGTCAAGTAAATCGGAACCTAAGTTGTGTTTTCTCGATTCCTGAATTCCCTCCTACAAATACGTTTTTAATAATAAACTTAATAAAGCTTATCGCCCAATCATTTTTTTATGACTTCATATTAGCCTTAATTATAAATTGCTATGATAAGGAGGTTGGTTATAACTAGTTTATCAATACTTAAAAGTAAATAAAGAAAAATTTTTTTTGATTGTTTTTCAGTAAGTACATCGAATTAATGTTATAAATAAATAAATTCTTTATTGCCAAACAAAAACATTACAAATATAAAATGAATAATTACGCTACGCGATGAAACGATAGGTAAGAGGAAAAGGCTCAGTTTCACCTGACATGGAATCATGGATTTATGTCTCCATGCCGGACTGTTTTTCAGCCATTCCCTCCTCCCTAAGGTGTTGAGTGGGTGTGGATGTATTTACCTCCCCGATTACCTACAGGCTATGTTTTTATAAAATATAACATTAAAAAAGTGTTTTTATTACCCTTGCAAGCATATATAAGTATGTGTTTATGTGCGTGAGTGTGGGCGTGTCTTTATAATTATCGGTACACAGAAAAAACTTTTAGAGAAAGGAATTTTGCTTTTTTTAGTAGAGCAAAACGGTATTTTTTTAAAGCTTAACATAAAATAAGGCTTAACGTGGGTATGCGATTAAACCCAATTCGAGAATTGTAATCATAAAATAAACTTACTTCATAATATAAATTAAAGGGAAACCTCGTGAATTGAAAATATGATTCATTATTATTGCCTATAGTTAACCCAAGGTTAAAACGACTATTGAGTGAATTTCACAGAAATAAAACACAGAAGACCTTGTTCTACTTTCATATTTATGATAGGAAGCTAATCATGTTGATACTTAACATTCATTTTCAAGGTGTGGTCACAAAGAGTATATGATTTCGTTTAAATATTTTTTATGGAATTAGATGGCAAACGAACGTATGTTTCACCTGATAATAAGTCATTACTGCCACAATACTTTGTTACAGCACTAGAGGAATCACAGGAGCGTTGTCTACTCTTATACGGTGTATACGGTCTGTTTGAAGGTTTAATGGTTTAGTCGTAGGGAAGTCGAAGCACCGCGCAAAGACCATTCCATAGTTTATTTGTAGTTGGACGAATTTTTGTTTGATTTATCAAATTGTATAGTTACATTATATATGATGTTAAACGACGCTTTTTTAAATTTATAACATTTTAAAATCAAGATTTAAAGGTATTTTGAATAGTTCGTGTCTTTCTCCCGAACCACTTTGATGTCAGGCGTTCTGTTTTCAACCGGGCGATTTTCACGAAGCTCCAATTGGCTGACCGATAAGTGCCTGAGGGCGTACAAACTTGGATCTTTTCATTACAAAGGATGGCAATGTAAATCCAAATTTTCTGTTATTGAGAATATGCATGGAAGTGATACTCATTTAACATAAACATTAGGTACAAGGTTTGCTCCAAAAAATATATTTAGAAATAACTATCTGACCCAACAGACGCTTCTGTCAATAGATTTTTTTAAATGGATATAGTATGTTATTCTTAATAGATAGACAGATACCATCATATACTTTCCTGTAGACCTATATAAGATTCATAATTACTCCACTATACATTATTTTGTTATATATCAAAGGGCTTCGACAGAGTTTTCGTTGAAAGCTCCAACAAATACTCATATAATATACAAAATTTTAACAAATTATATACTAAAACCTTCCTCGAGAACCACGCTATCCATTAGTGATAATAGCTGGAAAATGAGTTTATCGCGAACAGACAGATTTACAGACACGGCGGAGGACTTTGTTTTAAAATATGTTTTAATATCTAAATTTTTAGAATAAAAAAAAAATTTTTTTTTTCATGATTTAATGGAATTACGACTACAGTTTCAATAATGAATTGCAATTGATGAAAGCATTAATAATGTAAAACTTCAATAAAATGTTGAGCTGACAAAGAAGCAAGCGGTCGTTTATACGAGCGGAGCGTCAAAAGGAAAGCAATTAGTTTGAATGTAAGTAGTAGATGTATAGCAGTTTTGTATTTAACACATTTACATAGGAAGCGACGGAAAGTGGATTTCCAAGAGTTTAATATAGTACTGGCACCGTCGTGTCTAACTTGTCCTTTACTTTTTTCACAGGAAATTCTAATATGGTCATTATAATCCAACTTGAGATGAAAACTTTCCACGTTCGTGTGGAACCATATAAATTTAAAAAGTACGCACTCAATTAGTGAATCTTTTTTGGCGTAATAAAACAAACCCCTCACACAATTTTATTCCTAGTGCTATTTTACAATACAATGAAAATATTACTACACCGCATAATTTAGTGAAATAACGTCTTATTAACTATCATTAAATTATTTTTTATAGAATTGGAGAGATTTTTTTTATTTTATTTTAAAACTTGAATATAAATTGAAATTATTTATTGAAATTTATTCTCGTCCATTGGTTGTGGATTAGTTGACATTTCAGTTACTTGGTAGCTGAAGTATGATACAAATCGTCGTGTCACATTTGCGTGACGGTGTGCGCGCGCATCGTAAAAATAAACTCTGATAATGTTAAGTATTAATATTTTATCGCTAAGTACGTTTGCTCTGGTCAAGATCGCTGGAATACGTTGCATGAGCAGGACCGATCGTGCTGGATCGGTGGATCGTCGTGAAGATCTTTGGGGGAGGCGTTTTTCCAGCACTGGACGACTTCCGGCTGATAATGAAGATAAAGTAGGCTTGCAATGCTCCGGACATTGAAGAACTTTTGAGCTATGGCGATAATATGAATAAATTAAGAATCAATAAATTAAATAAATGAAAACTGTTCGCCATAATGTATTTTTTTAATGGAATAATTGCAGGTTGAGGTAGTTAGATATTATAATAAAAAACACCATATTTACGCACTGTTTAACGTCTGACCGGTCTGATACATACTAAATCACTGATTGCTCGCTGGTGGTCAAAAAGTCACCTGTAGGGCAATATGTTTTTTTTTTATGGAAAAGTAGAACAAACAAGCGTACGGGGTTACCTGGGGCTAAGTGATCATCGCCGCCCACATTCTATTGCAATACCAAAGGAGGAAAGGAGCGTTGCCGGCCTTGAAAAAAGGTGTAGGCGCTTTTTTTGAAGGTACCCATTAAATCAAATTGTTTAACTCGACTATGGCATTGCTGTACCTTCTTATATAGATCAAATGTTTAGAATTAAATTCTTACCTAGTTAATAAATCATTGTATTTATTGGATGCAATTACTAATTCATTCTTTTTTCTAATTTGTTTTTAGCATTAGTTTTTTGTTTTAATAATGTTGTACATAACTAATTTAGATATATAAATAGTAACACTTATTATCATTGTTTATTATATTCGTATATGTTAAATGAATCTAGTTGCTATGCTTAAATAAATAAGAAGTAATAAGGCAAGAATGACGTTAACCTTCATAATATGATACGCCCTGACTATAACACAAGGCATTGCTGCTCAGAACCCTTAAGCCCAAAATTTTTAACTTATCACATTGATATCTCATTATTTAGCAAAACAGTATTTTAGTTAAAATACTTAACAATTAATTGTATTTTTTTAATAGAATAATTGCAAGTTGAGGTAGTTAGATATTATCACTATGTGCTCGCTGGTGGTCCATAAGTCACCTGTTAGGCAATATGTTTAACTCTATTGTACTAACCTAGAGATTGCACCAGTTCAACTAAACTCTAATAATTCAAACCGAACTGAAATAACTTTTGCACACTTTTTTTTTTTATGAAAATAAGGGACGAGTCGAGAAGAACGTTCAGCTGATAGTAATTGATACGCCCTGCCCATTTCAATGAACTGCCGCTCAGGTTTATTGAAAAACCCAAAAAAGTCTAAGTGGCACTACAACTGTGCTCGTCACCTTGAGACGTAAGATGTTAAGTCTCATTTGCCCAGTAATTTCACTAGATACGGCGCCCTTCAGACCGAAACACAGTAATGTTTATACATTACTGCTTCATGGCAGAAATTAGCGCTGTTGTGGCACCCATAATCTAGCCGGCATCCTGTGCAGAGAAGACTCCCACTACGGCAGCTGCTTGTATAGTTTCAGTTCTATATGCAGAGTGGGTACAGGTTTATTAATTTATTGATGGACATCTTCGGAAAATGGCATGAGTATAACAATATTATCTTTTTTAATGGTCACTTATGTTTGGCGCTAGTTTCTAATGCTTAGTGAGAAATCCTGAATTTTCTATTCAAACTTATAGTAGCTGTATATATCATGTATTATTTAAGAAGGTCAGGATGGAGTGGAGGATCCTTATTTGCCGGAATAATTTAATTAACCTGACCTTTTCAAGATATCCTATATAATAGCCACACAGCCGTTTTTATTTTAACATGAATAATTTTCTACTTAAAAAGCTGTGTAGTTAACGTATTGTTCATCTAGGTCAAAGTTGAGAGATCCTTATTTGCCAGAATCACTTAATTAACCTGTCCATTTCAAGATTTATCGCTCAATATCCTTGTCGTAATTTCATTTGGTCTTTATTGCTGCATGTTACTTTTAATACGGATACTAAAGATAGTTTGACAAATTAAATTAATCTATTTTATTAAGTATTTCGTAATAAAGTTATTTATAATAAGCGAAAAGTTTACTACATATCTAGAAGGAGATTGAAGCATGTAGCAAGCTCTTTCATAACAATAAAGCAATGACGCTGCCGATCTTTGACTATAACATTATATATTCTCTTTCATTATAGATTCACAATTGTCTATGCATTTCTGATCGATATGTAGCTCTAGCGACAAAATAAATGCTTTATAACATGATTCAATAAATCAAAACAGTTATATACAGTATCAATATTGATAGGCAGCACTATCTGTGGACCTTACTGAAACTTTCTGAATTTGCGAAAATGAAACCAGAATGCCAGTGGGAGGCTCGTTTGCACAGGATGAAGGCTAGATTATGGGTACCACAACGGCGCCTATTTTTGCCGTGAAGCAGTAATGTGTAAACATAACTATGTTTCGGTTTGAAGGGCGCCGTATCTAGTGAAATTACTTTGCAAATTAGACTCAACATGTCTCAAGGTGACGAGCGCAATTGTAGTACCGCTCAGAATTTTTGGGTTTTTCAATAATCCTCAGCGGCACTGCATTGTAATGAGTAGGGCGTATCAATTACCATTATCTGAACGCCTTGCGCGTCTCGTCCCTTATTTTCATAAAAAAATGAAGCACTCCGCCAGTGGGTTACATTTTAGTTTTTGTCTTTGTCATTTCATGACGGCAGTTTTATGAATTAAACTTTAAACGTTATGAAAGACTTTAATTTAAAGTTAATGTAGAAGCTCCAAATCATAGTTCTATGTATTCCTGTATCAGTGCATACAGACGTAGACGCGACCACCTATGTAACAATAATCGTGAAGATCGCCCATCGACTGCAGATACAGAAAGTAAAATTGAAACTGATAAAATAATACATGCCAACAATTTATACTATATTTGGTATTAGTATGAGCCAAATGCAAAAGATTTTGCATGCACACCTGAAGGTTCGCGAACATTTTACTCGATAGATACCGCATGATTTAACCATGATGGCCAGAAAAGACTAAGTGCAACGTGGTGCTATGAAGTGATAACAAAAAATAACGGAGTATAGTCATTGGCTGTAATTGAATATTTCCAAAAAGTGAAAGCGAAGAATGGGTACATTGCATTGAACCTCAAAAAAAAGCCAATCGATCTAATGGTAATGTAATGTAAGAAAAACGAAGCATTCATAAAAAAGGGTGCTTCTTTTTCGGTAAATCAGAAAATAACACTATAGGGCCTCTTAAAAACAAAGGACACTTACTGCAGATTGGTATGTACATTGTATACCAATCAGATTTTGGCAAATAATACGAAAACGACCTCGCAGGAAAGCCGCCTTACATGAGAAGTAGGACAAAATTACAACTCGTCAAATCCTGCTAAGATTTTGATAATATTACTAATAATTAACAAGGAAACACGTATTTACAAATACGAACTTTCCACTGATATTCTTAAACATATTTATTGTTCGTCAAAACAGTTTTCCTTGTAAGTAAACCAGCAGAAATATAAACAGAAAGTAACTGAGCCCGCAAGCCACAAGCGTCTGGTTACAAAAACAATTGAGAGAGAATTCCTGATGGCTTAGTTCGTTGATGCTTGCTTGCTTATTTCCTGTTCTTTTTTGTGATTTCGCTTGTAGAGCATTTGAATATATCAGAATATTCTATCATTTACATAGTTTTCGTAAAGAAGAAACCGTACGTATATTTAGACTGATGATGTTCTGTTCTGAAATTTCTTTTTAATGTAGAAATATCTTTAAGGGAGTTGAATACTTTCAGATGACAAAAACATTCAACGTCCCGTGACTGACATGCAAGTTTGATGTTATAAATATTAAATAAGCTGTATTTTTAAGGACTAACATTTCTTTAGGCATATTTTACACGCTTGGGATTGAGAAAACTAAACTCGTGTGAATGTCATGCTAAAGACATAAAAGTGAATATTATATTAGCACAATAATTCTAGAAACGGTTAACTCGATTTTACTTGAATATCAACACATAATATATCAAGTTGAAGAAAAAAAAGCTGTTCTTGGCGAAGATTATACCAACAAGGTACCACATTTTCCCAAAATATTTTAGGGATCTAAGCCTCTATATCACGACCTCTGTCGTTCCGTGCCAAGAAACTCATCAAATAAAATTTGTGTATTAATCCTAGAATTAAGGGGTTATCACTTTAAAAACATAACAAATTGTGCGCCAAATAACAAATTCGCCCTGTGCTGCCTCGGGGCGTAAAAAGAATAGGGTAGTCCCAGGTCCAAGGGTGTCGTAAGAGGCGACTACGGGCTTTTTGAAAGTGGGAGAGTCACGCTGCTGCCTTATGACGTCAGCACAATCGGGCCAGACTCGTCCGGGTTACTTACCACACTCGCACAGAATACCGGCGTGAAGTAGCGGCCTAGTGCTGCTATGTTTCGCATAGGTTAGTGTCGAGGACCGGAGGCCATTCCCCCCCGTCCTTT
This sequence comes from Leptidea sinapis, assembly GCF_905404315.1. NCBI lineage: Eukaryota > Metazoa > Arthropoda > Insecta > Lepidoptera > Pieridae > Leptidea > Leptidea sinapis. The sequence goes on from NC_066272.1 coordinate 12,513,536, forward strand.
CCCCCCCCCCCAACAAAATATGAGAGCGGTCCTAAAAAATAAATTACCCCAGGAGGGTACCGGCTCTTGCAGAGCCGGAGAATCCCTCCCCGAGCATTCGCGCTCGGGTTGCCCCTCGTATTCTGGGGAGGGCACAGTACCGCGTATGTCACAGGACAAACAGGGCAGCAACACCACGGCACCCTGCTCCGCAGCCGGCCTTGTGTTTCCTTACGGAGACGCAGATATCTCGACCTAGCGATACGTCATATTTAACGTACCCCGGGTACAAAATTGAGCATAATTTCACGCCTCATGCCGGGGTATGTGTGTACGTTAGGGAGGATATCTGCTGTCGCCATCTCGGCAATTTTGAGGGTAGGGGCCTGTCTACTCTCTGGCTCCGCGTAGATTTAGAGGACCGCGTCCGCATCTATGCGTGTGTCTACAGGTCCCATAGTGGTAACGCAGAAACGGATCACCTCATGGGCTGCGTTCAAGCGGCATTTGATGACGTGCTTGCCTAGATCCCCTCCGCTGAAATCGTAGTCTTGGGTGATTTCAACGGGCACAATGCCGAATGGCTTGGATCACGTACCACAGACTACGCAGGGCAATCTGTGCATAATTTTGCATTGGCGTATGGTCTGTCCCAATTGGTTGAGTCGCCGACGCGGCTCCCGGATGTGGATAGCCACATGCCGTCCTTATTAGATCTTCTGCTGACTACACATCCCGATGGTTACCAGGTCTCTGTCGACGCCCCTCTCGGAACGTCCGACCATTGCCTGGTCAGGAGTGTAGTGCCTATCCGACGCCAACGTCGCAGACCACCAGCGACCCGCCGCGTTTGGCACTACAAGTCAGCAGATTGGGATAGGATGCGTTCCTTTTTTGCATCCTACCCTTGGGGCAGGGTTTGTTTCCTTTCAGATGATCCTAGTGCCTGCGCCGTTGCAGTAGCCGATGTGATACTGCAGGGCATGGATATTTTTATACCAAGCTCTGTAGTACCGATCGGTGGCAGATCACAGCCCTGGTTCGATGCGTCAGTTAAAACAGCATCTGACTGCAAAAAACAGGCGTATCGAACTTGGGTTGCGGCGCTGGGCTCAAAGGATCCGAACTGCAAAGTTCTGAAGAGGAAATATAACCGTGCCTCCAGATTTTTTAAGCGGCAAATCGCCCGTGCGAAATCGAAGCACGTCGTCAAAATTGGCGAGCAGCTTTCCAGTTACCCGACCGGAACACGCAAGTTCTGGTCGTTGTCGAAAGCTGCTCTTGGTAACTTCAACCAGCCGTCCATGCCGCCGTTGCACATGAGGAATGACACCCTGGCCCATACGGCAAAAGAGAAAGCCGATCTCCTGTGCACTCTTTTTTCCTCCAACTCGACTCTTGACGACAACGGAAAAACACCGCCGACCATCCCGCGGTGTCACTGCTCCATGCCTGAAGTACAGTTCCGACAGAAAACTGTTAGGCGAGCTCTGTTTTCGTTGGACGTCAGGAAGTCGAGCGGGCCGGATGGCATTTCTCCAATCGTGCTTAGAACGTGTGCCCCTGAGTTGACGCCGGTGCTAACGCGTTTATTCCGGCACTCTTATTCAAAAGGCGTAGTCCCTGATTCATGGAAGTCAGCCCTTGTCCATCCGATCCCAAAAAAAGGAGATAGTTCGGATCCGGCAAACTACAGGCCTATTGCTATTACCTCCCTACTCTCCAAAATTATGGAGAGCATAATTAACCGCCAGCTCTTGGTATACCTTGAGGGTCACCAGTTGATCAACGACCGGCAGTACGGCTTTCGCCATGGTCGGTCGACTGGCGATCTTCTGGTATACCTAACACACAGATGGGCGGCGGCTATTGAAAGCAAGGGGGAAGGCCTGGCAGTTGGTCTGGATATAGCGAAGGCCTTTGATAGTGTATGGCACAAGGCGCTCCTCGCAAAACTTCCATCATTTGGGCTTCCCGAGAGCTTATGCAAGTGGACCTCCAGCTTCCTCACTGGGCGCAGCATACAGGTCGTTATCGACGGTTATTGCTCGAATCCCAAGCCCGTGAACGCTGGAGTGCCCCAAGGCTGTGTGCTATCTCCCACGCTGTTTCTTCTGCATATCAATGATATGTTGGACACCGCCAACATGCATTGCTATGCAGACGACAGCACTGGTGATGCCGTATACACGGGCCATGCAGGTCTCTCTCGGGAAAACGTCGACCAGTGCCGGTCGAAACTTGTGTCTTCTATCGAGTCCTCTCTCGAGAAGGTCGCGGATTGGGGTAAGTTGAACCTTGTCCAATTTAACCCCCAGAAGACTCAAGTTTGCGCGTTTACCACTAAAAAACCCCATTTGCCGTATCACCGCTCTTCGAGAACACTTCCCTTAAAGCCTCGCCTAGTATCGGAATACTGGGTCTCGAAATCTCGAGCAATTGCCAATTCCGTGGCCATCTGGAGGGCAAAGCCAAACTGGCTTCAAAGAAACTGGGCGTCATAAATAGAGCACGGCAATACTTCAAGCCGGCCCACATTCTAGCGCTCTACAAAGCGCAAGTCCGGCCTCACATGGAGTATTGCTGTCATCTCTGGTCTGGCGCACCCCAGTATCAGCTAGATCCATTTGACCGCGTGCAACGCAGAGCAGCTCGAATTGTCGGGGACCCAGTACTCTGTGAACGGCTGGATCACTTGGCGTTCGGTAGAGACGTCGCTTTATTGTGTGTCTTCTACCGCATTTATCACGGGGAGTGTTCCGAAGAGCTGTTCAACCTGATTCCTGCCGCCGAATTCCACCTTCGCACGACACGCCACAAGTTAGGATATCATCCTCACCATCTGGATGTGTGGCGGTCCTCCACAGTGCGGTTTTCAAGGAGCTTTCTTCCTCGTACCACTAAGCTGTGGAATGAGCTTCCTTGTGCGGTGTTTCCGGGACGATACGACATGGGTACCTTCAAGAAGAGCGCGTACACCTTCCTTAAAGGCCGGCAACGCTCTTGTGATTCCTCTGGTGTTGCAGGAGAGTGTGGGCGGCGGTGATCACTTAACACCAGGTGACCCGTACGCTCGTTTGTCCTCCTATTCCATAAAAAAAAAAAAAAAAAAAAAAAACAAATTGTTTAGATTTACAAGAGCGACATCTCAATTCTATTTCCTAATATGCAAATATTGGGGTTGAGCAGGTTATCAACTGTAAAGTAGATCCTGTAGATGAATCCACAACATAAGAGTTGCACAAAAACACAAGATTCGTCACTCGAACGGTTAGCTCAGTTGGGAGAGCACTGACACGGAACGCCAGACGTCGTGGGTTCGAGCCCCGCATCGTTCATAAAATTTTGTTTTCAAATTTTATTTGTGTATACCAAATATTCCAATTTAAATTAAGAACTTGATCAGTGCGTTATTACTTATCACGAACTATTTATGACTGACACAAAATACAAATAAACAAAATGCGTAAAATTAATAAATTGATTTACAATTTATAAGTGATATTTAAACCAATCAAGATATTCTATTATGCCGTTTATATGAACGTTGAATCTTAGCCAACTCTGTATCACCTCGTTGAGGTAAACTAATTTGGCTCGGGATCAAATTGACAGCCAATATCGGAGCAAAAATCCTTATTAACTTGAGTGGCCGGTAACAAGAAAGTTAAGTAATATATTAATGAAGATGTTTGTGAACGAACAGATATTATTGTCTATTTTCTGATGGATTACTTTTTCGTAAACCATTAATGATTAAGGTAACTTTATAAAATCAACGATTGAAATGTTTTGAGTATATTGATTTATCTAGAATCAACGCAACTTTTACCAGTGGGAGGCTCCTTTGCACAGGCTGTCGGCTAGATTATGAGAACTACTGCGGCCCCTATTTAAGCCAGTAAGCTTATTGTGTTTTTGACGAGCGCAATTGTGGTGCCGCTCAGAATTTTTTGGGTTTTAAGAATCCTGACTAGTAATAAGTCATTGTAATGGGCAGGACATGTCAATTACCATCAGCTAAAGTTCCTTATTGTTATAAAAAAGTAAGATTTTTTTGTATTCCTTGTTCGCCATTATTCCGCATTCTACGTTGTCTCCTTTTTCCATGTAGATGAGTTGCAGTAGCCTGCTGGTATAAGTAGCTTGGGAAAACAGTTCTTCGCATTTCATATGAAAATTGAAGACAACTTTTCAAAGAATATTTACATTTAACACAAAAAATATTTTGAATTTTTATAATAATAGCAGGTATGATTTAAATTTTAGTGAAGGTAAGTAGTTGGTTATTTTTGTAAATGGTTAATCTCTCTCTTTTGTAAATGGTTAATCTACTAATCCCTAGGTGAATGATCACCGTGAGTTATGCTCTCTTGTAAAACAGGAGGACTCACATGAAATTTTTAAGTAGAGGCTTACGCTTAATGACGCGGCAATACCGAAGAAGGATCTATAACTATCAATACGAGAAAAGTTTGATATATGGCAGATATATGATATTCGGTGTTCGAAAAAAAAAAATTCAAATTTTGTTTTTCGAATACCAAAACAAAGCTCTCCAAGCTCTCTCTGCATATACAAAACAATTTAGTAATATGACTACAATCACTAAATATATAAAAATACGTAAAATTATTCGTTATCTAGTGTTCTTAACCTAGAACAAAACCAATAATAATGACAATAATATTAGAATTATACCAACATTACTAAATAATAACATTACATATAAATTGTTTTTTTCCACCTCTACGGAAAGCTGTCCTTTAGTCCCTGGAACGAGCGATAAAAGTAGATGATTCTCTCCCGGCAAGACGACTTTTGTTCCTCCTACCAGGGACTAAAAGTGAGCTTTTCATCCAGGTGGGGAAAAATCGTATACGCACCATGTGATAAGTAGGACATTGCCACGCGCGGGTGAGAATGACCTACTTTTCTCCCTAGGTACGTAATATACTATAATATCTATAAAATAACATTTAAACCAATATTATTCAATATTGTAATAATTATGATGGGTACTCGCGATATATATTTTACATATTTGATGCCAATATTTCGATCCAATTGCATGAATCGTGGTCACGGCGGAACTGCACTGGCGGCGAGAAACACTTGACACATTGACACTTGACACTCATAGTACATCAATCTGTCCACTTGACGCCTAGTGCGTTTTGGTCTTTGATTCCCTAATTCATGATACACACTACTGACGACGTCCATACTTCCGGGTCTTTTTATTGCATTCGTACTGCAGAGAGAGAGACCACGGGATTCCACGTTTGAGCTAGCCTAAAACCATCCTCCCCATTTAAAATTGTTAGGATGCTTTTTAATTTCTATAGCTTCTCTAACAAGCCGTGGGATGTATTGGCGTTCAGCAGAAATCACGCGTGGGTTGTGCAGCTCGATCCAATGAGTATCCGTCATAATAATTACAATGGTGAACTTCCGCTGTGATAAAAGTTTAAAAACATACAATATTATTCAAGCTTAAAATCTCATATTTCTCATATAGCTGTTAAATAATATCATGTTTTTATATTAATTAATACCGCATAAGTAAAACAGTCACTAAATCGTTGTCTTCCTCCGCACTCACTTTACTCTCATCAGAATCAACTGCAGGATTGTGAAAAAATCTTTGCAAGCCAACAGTCGGAAGTAAAGGTTTGAAATTTTTACAACAAACATGAAATCGTTGATTACATCCATACACTCCAATATCAAAAGTAAAGCTTGGACACTGTCGAATGTGAACGCAGACTCCTCCACGTGCCCAGCACGTTGCACGTCCCGTCCCTGGAGCGAGATTTAAGATGGTTCATTGAATAATTATTGAGCTTCGCTGGTAATACTTGTGCAGTAGATCTAACTGGCACAAGAATATTCAAGAGTAAATAAAAAAGCAAACAATTGCAAATGTGAGTCAGCCACCAACAATACTTATGAAAGAACAGAATGTCTTCTTTTGCTGTCAGAAGAACATGGATTGTCTAGAAAATGTAATTAAAAAGTACGATGAAATGTGACGCAGGGACATATAAGTGGGGGAGAATGTTTTTGTGGTGAAACCATAGTATATTGTGCAACTCTTGCGACAAGTTGTCGATTGCCCACGAAAGTGTGGTCATTCGCTTGAGTGGGTAATCCATAACGTCGCACGAGTTGCACATTCTATTTTGTATTTCAAATGCGACGATTTATCTGGATCCAGGGGCAACGCCCCTCAATTCGGTTTTGATATTTCGATTCTGTGTTTTTTTGTTATTATTTCATTTATTTTAGAAATTTTATCTAAATTTGCGTGTGCCAAGTAAACTTTTCGCATTCAAATAATCATTTACGAAAAATACTACTTTTCCCGCATGAGTAATACAAAAATGTTTGTCAAATTTTAAATGATATACTATAATTAGTTATATAGTTGATCCAATATTAGGCTTAACTAGTCATATCATTAGATTGAGTGACTCTAATATTATTAATTGATTTATATTAGTTTTAATTTTCAAATGTGTATGTGAAACTAGAATTTATTTTCGGGAAATCTACTCACCCAGTTCTGGTCGTCCATTTTTTCCAGGAATAAAAATATCCTGGTAACTATTGGGCAAAACCTGACTAGCATCAAAAGCGATAGTACTAATAAACATGAGCATATTCAGTTGAATAACAAATAAATTGTATTTTAGTACGATTCCTAGCATTTTCGTTCATTCAGGTATAATATCGCGGAAAAATGATTTTACGATAAAATCAAAGATTGATTTTACATAAAATGTTTTATTCTCGTTTGTGATTGCAATAATTTTACGAACAGCCATTTCAATAGATTCGACCAGACTTCAGCACGATAGCAATTATAGCCCTTGTTTCGTTAGATTTCTTCCTTCTCTTGCGTTTTTATTTCTTCTTTGAAACTGGCACGATTCCCTCTCCTCCAAAACCTGGCTGTGGAGGACTCCAAGGAAACGCTATATTACCAATGCCCTTATCTGTCATATCTCGCACCTCGAAATGGTTCCAAGCAAAACAGCAAACGTTAAATCTATTTTTACATCCGGGTACTTCGGTGAACTGTCTGAATCCAGGACAAAGTTTGTTATTGATACAGATCAATCAGACGATCATCAGATGATCCCTCGAGTGGCCAGCACGGCGTATGCATCATCGATCCTATTAAAAGTTTGGTTAGTCCATTTCGAAATTTTTCACTGTTTTGAACAACACATGGCTTTAAATATAAGTATTGTATAAATGGACATTTAAAAGAATAATTAAACATTATTAGTAAGTTATTGAAAAAAATCAATGTTTGTCAGAATGGGATAGAGAGAGACGAATTGGGAGTAGGGAGAAGAGATAGAATACAGATAAATAAGATAAAAGGGATGACTAAGTTCAAAAATTGCAAACAGTATACTGAAATTTGAAATGGCGCTGAACAGGGCACATGTTGAGAGAAAAGAAAGAAAAGTGGACAAAAATTATAACCGAATGGTACCTTAAGGAAAGCATACGAAGCAGAGGAAGACAGACATAGAGATGGCAAGATGATTTTAAGAAAGCAGGCCCAGAACGGCTACGAATAGCAAAAGATAGAGACAAGTGGAAGGCCTTAGAGGAGGCCTTGGTCGAAAGACAAGCTGTTGCAAAGGGAGAACATTCGAATGCCAACGATAGCACCTAGTTTGTTTAAGTAAATGATATTTTGTTACCTCTATTAAACTTTATTAAAAGTTGTTTTGTTAATTAAGTTAAAAATAACAGCAATAAATGTTTTTTTTTGTAAGTTATTGAGTGAGAAATTAGCTATAAATATTTTCTAAACTTGCTGGTGAAAATTACTACTATATAATTTCTTAGTAAAGTATTTCTACTTACGACGACTTTTGAGATTTGTTAATGCTTCACGATAAGCAAGGAACTCGGCCCGCAGGTCCTCATATTCCTCATCAGGAGACAGGTCTATGTTGGCGTCAACTTTTAATTCCTGTACAAGATGACCAACGCTCCCAGATTCCTCATCTCCATTTATCACAAATTTCATATTTAGGTATAAAAATATAACTAAAATAAAATTCACTATCGCAGTGCATTCAATGTGCGGCTCTTCATTGGTTTATGAGTTAACTTCGGTATTTTATTGAAAATACATAAATTCTTGCGATAAAGTGATGCTGTGTGCCACGAAATTGTTTAATGCAAATGGTAATTCTTTTATACACTTGTATAAATATACATTCCTTGAAATAAACGCATATTTTTTTTTTATAAAAAGGTTGAAACTGGAACACTAAAGTAGGTTCGGTTTCTGTTGATTGGTTGGCAGTTGGTGACGAGAAAAAATAAATATTGATGAATCTCTAATAAGGCTTGGTAAGTACTACAACTGCACAAATTTTGCTGTGATGCAGTAATGTACAAGCATTATTGTGTTTCGATTTGAAGTGTGGTGCTGCTTGTGAAATTACTGGGCTAATAAGACCCTTTGTCTCAAAGTATGTCCTTTATGTCATTTTAATGTCACCTAAAAATTGCGTATTAATCATTATCAGTTTCCATCATGACAACGTCTTGTTCATCATGTCACTTTTGCTCATAAAAAAGGTGGTCTTAGTAAAATTTATAAGTTCTATAACATCACTCGCACTGAACAAGTCGACGTGCCTATTAAAAGTGAGAATGATTGAACAAAGAAGAATCGAAAACAGTGAACTCAGGGCACAGAAATGCAGTGATTATTCCGGCATAGTGCGAACAACAGCAAAATAACATCACCGCAACAGATATCTTCTTCTTAACGTGCCGTCTCCTTGCGAAGGTTGGTAATCATTAGGGCAATTTCAACTTTCGGCACAGCTGCTCTAAATAAAGATCTGGTGCTGTTCCCAAACCATTGGCGCAAGTTTTTAAGCCACGATATCCTTCTGCGGCCAGGCCTCCTCCTGCCTGCCACTTTCCCTTGCATGATTAGTTGAAGGAGTTCATATTTCGTTCCTTAATAGACGTAAGTATCTCTGTAGCCTTTCCCATTATCTCTAACACGATGCTATTCCGTACGCGCTCTGTCCAAGAAATTCTCAGCACACGTCTGTACACCTACATCTCGAACGCTTCCAGTTTTTTTGTCATAGCTTCTGTCAGCGTCCAAACTTCTACGCCGTATAGGAGTACAGAAAAGACATAGCACCGCGCTATGCGTATACGAAGAGAGATGTTTAGGTTCCGGTCACAAAGTACTTTTTTCATTTTTGAAAAGGCGTTGCGTGCTTGCTCTATTCTGCATCGTATTTCGAGGCTGTGATCTCCTGAGTCGTCAACCATTGTGCCTAGATATCTGAACTTGGCAACCCTTTCAAGACTTTGACCATTGAGGGATAAAGAAGTGGTAAGCTCAGGTGTTCGGCTTATTACCATGTACTTCGTCTTTTTGGTGTTGATGTTGATACCATACTCAGCACTGACGGAAGCTACGGAGTTAACTAGTCTTTGAAGGCCCTCAAGACTGTCCGCGATTAATATCGTGTCGTCTGCGTACCTAATATTGTTCAACATTTTGCCATTAATTGATATTCCGTCTGTGCTGTTATCAAGCGCTTCCTAAAATATGGCTTCAGCATACAAATTAAAAAGTAAGGGTGACAAAATACAGCCTTGTCGTACGCCCCTTTCTATCTCGATGTATGATGAAAGTTTGCACGCTGTTTCCAATATAAGTTTCTGATGAATCGACAGTCTTTAAAGTCCAAGCAGATTTTCTGGAGCACTTCCATCAATTTGACATGTTGAACTCGGTCAAAGGCCTTTTCATAGTCAATGAAGCAGACAAATAGATCTCTATTCATATCCCAGCATCTTTGTACCAACACCTGATAGCCGAAAAGTGCATCTCTTGTACCCAAACCGCTTCTAAAACCAAACTGGGTATATGATAGTAAGGACTCACATTTCGAGTAAATTCTGCTATGAAGTACTTTTAAAAAGAGCTTCAAAACGTGACTCATGAGTGAAATTGTGCGGTAATCACTGCATTTTTTGGGATTATTGATTTTTGGTAGGGTGATAATTGTCGATTTGAGCCAGTCAGAAGGAATCGTGCCCGAGTCATAGATAGCATTAAAGAGGTTAACGAGATAATCTAGATTACACTCTTCGATTTCTTTAATAATCTCGACTGGTATGTCATCGGGACTACAAGCTTTTCTTGTTTTTGCATTTCTTATGGCATGATAGACTTCACTTTTCGTAATGGCTGGTCCCGTGTCATCACAAACGAAATCTACAGGATCAGATCGAGTGTCATGAAACAGCTCAGTAACATATTGTTCCCATGTTACTAACATGTCATCGGTGGAAGATGCATCTTCAATGTCAATTATGCATAATTGACATATTTATTGTGAAGAGTTACTTGTCTGCGTACTTGATGTTTAGGAGATATAAGCTCTTTAATCTTCTTATGCATATTAAAACAGTCAAACTTCTTATCCAGTTTCTCTATCTCAGAACAAAGATCACCATACCATGTTTCTTTTGCCTGTCTTATTTTTTTCCGTATTAAAAGTTTTATTGTTTCATACTTTTCTTTGTTCATTTTATTTTCACGTCTTTTATCCATTAAATCCAATATTTCGTCAGTAATCCATTTCTTTTTCTTCGTTCGTGGCGTAGACGTCAAGATCTTTTCACTTGTGTCAAGTATTGTCGTCTTAAAACTATGCCACGATTGTTCCATATCCGAGAAACCAGGATTAACATTGTTTTGATTTAGCCTACACATGTCGTCATTGATGGCTAAATGAAGTTGTTTTTTGGATTCAGGGTTTTTTAATTTGTCAAGGTCTATTCTGGTGATTTTTGGTTGTTGTTGGATTTTCTTTAACTGAACCTTTATTACGGCCACAATAGGATTGTGGTCAGATCCAATATCGGCTCCGGGATATGTTTTAGCAGATTTTATGCTATTCCTATGTCTTCTGCTGAACAATATGAAATCTATTTGATTACGTACGATCTTCTCTGGACTATTGGCTGGTGAACGCCAAGTGTAAAGTCTTCTAGGTGGTAACTTAAAGAATGTATTAGTGATGACAACCTCACGCTCCTGGCAGAACTGCACCAACCTTTCTGCTCGATCGTTTCGAACCCCAAGCCCAAAAGTGCCAACAAAATCGGGTACTGGACCTTGTCCGATTTTGGAGTTAAAATCACCCGTAATTATTGTTGTATCATGTTTTTTAGTTATTTTGAGGGCTGTTTCTATGTCATCGTAAAATTCCTCATTCATATCGTCACTTTTGTCTGCAGTAGGTGCATAAACTTGGATTATGTTGATGTTAAACGGTTTAGCTTCAAGTTGTAATAACATTACCCGGTCCGAAATGGGAAGAAAATTCCTTACAGTAGATCTTAGAGCGTCTTTTATAATTACTGCAACACCATTTCTATGATGTTGATTATCATTGCTACCCGAATAGTAGACTGTAGCATTTTCTGAAGTTACTATACCATTCCCTTTACATCTTAATTCACTTATTCCAACGATATCAAGCTCTAATCTATTCATTTCCATTATAACATTTTCCAGTTTACCGTCTTCGTACAAGCTGCGGACATTCCAAGTTGCGATCTTTATGGCTAACCCGGAGATTCTTCGCACCCTCTGACCATTTAAGGTCTGCCGGGGACTAAGGGCCATTGTTTTATTTGTCTCAGCCATAATGATTTATCCTGGGAAATTAATAATGTGGTGGTTTTCCGTGGCCTTCCACATCGCTGTTTGCTGCTTTCTGAATCTGGGATTCATAGGACAACAATATAACTGGTGTCTGTACAGGCTTGTCCAGCTCCCACTCACTCAGTCACCACCTACGCAGCTGCCCGCAGTTGGAGGAGATTAATGCTTATTTTCTGGCGGCATTGACTTGCCATGTCACAGGATTTTCATTGGGTCTTTGTAGTTTATCCATAGAATAAACTTTCCTAGGGGCTCTACACGCTACACCCTCTAATCCTGCCGGTGTATGGTCGGGGACTGCCGAAGCAGCTAGCCATAATATCTTACAGCCGTTCCACTATCCGCCACCTGTGGACCCCGGTAGTAGCTCACACCTAAGCCCTACCCGCCCCCCTACCCTACCCTACAGATATAGACCTATATTATGTTGTCAATGACCTGCCTGATTGATGTTACCACATAAAATTTGCAGCAGTGCTTTACAATGTTGAACAAAAATAACATTTCAATTATAAATAGAATCGGTAACAATATTAGGACTTCGCTAATTGATTAATACTCGTACTGTCAAAAGTAAATAATATGTAGTTAAGATGAAGTATAAATAAAAAAAGAGCCAAAGCTCCTAAAAATAAGACGAATGCTGCAGTTGCGGCTTTATACATATTTTGTACATTGCATTTAAGTGCAAAATTTCCTAACAATAGAATTTTAAACTAATTTATATTCAAAAGAGTAGGTACCAAGAAAAAGAGACATTGTTTAAGAGACTATACAATCCTATTAAATGAAATGAAATTTTCTGCTTAATTATTCTTTCCAGTTTTGCAAAGTATAACAAATGTAACGAAACAAATAAGTATTAAACTAATGTAACAAAGAGCAGGAATATAAAATTGATGAAAGATGTGTTTATAATTGCTAAAATTACTCTAGTTATTACTGCGGACAAAGCTATTGAACACTCCCAATATCAAATTAAAATTCAGTACTGATATTTGATCAAACATTTACATAATGTAGCCAACATTGTCAATGAAAGCGCCGCAGTTCCCGTCACTGAATAATTAAACTCTTCGTAAAATCAATTGCTTCGTTGATTCCTCGTGTAAATCTGAATGTAGTAATGAATCATTTTACTGACAAAAGCAAATAGAATAAACTTGCTAAAACTAAGGAAGTCAAGTATTATTATTTTTTTTATATAGACGACCAGTGGGTGGTTCCTTTGCACATAATGCCGGCTAGATTATGAGTACCACAACGGCGCCTTTTTCTGCCGTGAAGCAGTAATGTGTAAACATAACTGTGTTTCGGTCTGAAGGGCGCCGTAGCTACTGAAATTACTGGGCAAATGGGATATAGGCAATTTATGTCTCAAGGAGACGAGCGCAATTGTAGTCCCGCTCAGAATTTTCGAGGTTTGCTAGAATTCTGAACGAAATGCATTTTAATGGGCAGAGGGCATCAATTACCATCAGCTGAACGTCCTGCTCGTCTCGTCTCTTATTTTCAAAAGAACAATAAAAACTCATTGTTGTAATTTATTTGAATGTAGGCTACCTAGTTACATTAAAAGCGAATATGCGGAAACTTCATTTGAATATTATTTAAAAATGTAGGTTGAATATCATAAAAATGAGTTGCTGTAAATTTTCGAAAAATTAAGTTCATTTTAATTTGAATGCAAATTGAGTTGCATAAACGAAACGTTTCACCGTAATTAATGAAATTTTATACACTTATTTCAGCTTGAGATAGTTCATGGAAGCGGTGAAGCTTTTAAACAAAATGAAATACAGACACACGTTATATATAAACAATTATAGAATGTTGCAACCACTCCTATATATTGCGAAAGAAGGGAAGTATATTATATATTACTAGCTGACCCAGCAAACGTTGTATTGCCGATATTAAAATCGCGATACAAAAGTAACTGTTGATCGTAGACGGGTTAAAATTTGAAGTTGTATGTATTTTTTAATGCTGAATTATAATCAAACAAATTAAAAAAAAAAAATGAAAAAAAAAATTCGTGTGACCACCCTTAACATTTAAGGGGATGAAAAATAGATGTTGTCCGATTTTCAGACCTACCCAATATGCACTCAAAATTTCATGAGAATCGGTCAAGCCGTTTCGGAGGATTTCAAAGTTTAACACCATGACACGAGAATTTTATATATTAGATTATAAGCTGCCATCCAACTATCCTGGAGTAGATTTCGTTACTATATGAGTTTCAAATCGTATTTTGTTTACAATTTTCTGTTGTTTTTTTTGCCACGAACTCCTATTCAAATTCTTAGCTTAAAGTAGATATGTTTCTCCTTATAACCTGACCTATCTCCCAGTGACAATCATGTAAAATTCAGTTAAGCCGCTTTTAAAAAAAATGACAGACAGACAAACAAAAATTAAAAAAATGGATACATTCTCTCTAAATCTCACATCTTGGGGATTTTATTTATTTTCAAAAATAAAAAAATGTCTGGGGGTATTCGCTTTAAGAACCCTGAAGATGCACTAGGATCTGTATAAAAGATCTCTAAACAAGAGTTGTTCCACTGTTTCTTTCAGTGATTCCATCGAATGGGACGGAACATAGTAGCTACTTAATGCTTCAAACAGTTTTTTTTTTAAATTCCATGTGAACATGTTCATTTGATTTCATAGTTCAATTCGAAAACAACACATAAGTTTTAAAACCATGTTGAATTCATTTTAGTTGAAAAGAACAAAGTGCGATTTGGCACAATATCAAAATTGTTCAAGTGTGAAATTGATAAATATGAATGTTGAATGCAATTGTTGAAATTGGACTATATTTTTTAGCAATCACAAGCAATACAGGTAAAAAAATGAATGATTGATATTTGAAATTCAGTTAACCAGGGTGGAATGCGCTGAATAACATCACGTTTACACGTAAAGGGGAAGTCAAAGAATATGGAATACCAAATACGACGATCCTCACATACCCTTAGCTGTTTTCCAATTTATTTACGTAATTCTTATTTTCACTTTAGCTGAACACGAAGCTGATGATAATTGATACGCCTTGCCCATTACAATGCTGTGCCGCTCAGGATTCTTGAATAACCCAAAAATTCTGAGCGGCACTACAAATGCGCTCGTCACCTTGAGACATAAGATGTTAAGTCTCATTTGCACAGTAATTTAACTAGCTACGGCAGATACAAAACGATATTAATAATAACTTTAAGCGTTACCTAAAAATTTAAATCTACCAAACTTTTTATGTACAAGCGTTAAAAAGATTACTGCTGTTCGACCAGCAGCGAACACAATACTGCACAATACTTTTAGAAGTGGGAGAGTCACGCTGCCGTCTTATGACGTCAGCACAATCGGGCCAGACTCGTCCGGGTTAATTACCACACTCGCAAAGAATACCGGCGTGAAGTAGCGGCCTAGTGCCGCTAGGTTTCGCATAGGTTAGTGTCGAGGACCGGAGGCCACCCCCCCCCCCCCCCAACAAAATATGAGAGCGGTCCGTAAAAAGGTATTACCCCAGGAGGGTACCGGCTCTACCAGAGCCGGAGAATCCCTCCCCGAGCACTATCGCTCGGGCTGCCCTTCGTATTCTGGGGAGGGCACAGAACCGCGCATGACCAAGGACAAACGAGGCAGTAACACCACGGCACCCCGCTCCACGCTCAACGTGGACTTTTGCAATATCAGGGGAATTCACTCCAATTCAAACGCCGTCCACCACCACCTTGAGACGGCGCAGCCGGCCTTGTGTTTCCTCACGGAGACGCAGATATCTCGACCTAGCGATACGTCATATTTAACGAACCCCGGGTACAAAATTGAGCACAACTTTTTGCCTCATGCCGGGGTATGTGTGTACGTTAGGGAGGATATCTGCTGTCGCCATCTCGGCAATTTTGAGGGTAGGGACCTGTCTACTCTCTGGCTCCGCGTAGATTTAGACGACCGCGTCCGTATCTATGCGTGTGTCTACAGGTCCCAAAGTGGTAACGCAGAAACTGATCATCTCATGGGCTGCGTTCAAGCGGTAATTGACGACGTGCTTGCACAGATCCCCTCCGCTGAAATCGTAGTCTTGGGTGATTTCAACGGGCACAATGCCGAATTGCTTGGATCACGTACCACAGACTACGCAGGGTGATCTGTGCATAATTTTGCATTGGCGTATGGTCTTTCCCAATTGGTTGAGTCGCCAACGCGGCTCCCGGATGTGGATAGCTACATGCCGTCCTTATTGGATCTTCTGCTGACTACACATCCCGATGGTTACCAGGTTTTTGGCGACGCCCCTCTCGGAACGTCCGACCATTGCCTGGTCAGGAGTGTAGTGCCTATCCGACGCCAACGTCGCAGACCACCAGCGACCCGCCGCGTTAGGCACTACAAGTCAGCAGACTGGGATAGGATGCGTTCCTTTTTTGCATCCTACCCTTGGGGCAAGGTTTGTTTCCCTTCGGATGATCCTAGTGCCTGCGCCATTACAGTAGCCGATGTGATACTGCTGGGCATGGATATTTTTAAACCAAGCTCTGTAGTACCGATCGGTGGCAGATCACAGCCCTGGTTCGATGCGTCAGTTAAAGCTGACTGCAAAAAACAGGCGTATTGAACTTGGGTTTTGGCGCTGGGCACAAAGGATCCGAACTGCAAAGTTCTTAAGAGGAAATATAACCGTGCCTCCAGATTTTTTAAGCAGCAAATCGCCCGTGCGAAGTCTAAGCACGTCGTCAAAATCAGCGAGCAGCTTTCCAGTTATCCGACCGGAACACGCAAGTACTGGTCGTTGTCGAAAGCTGCTCTTGGTAACTTTAACCAGCCGCCCATGCCGCCGTTGCACATGAGGAATGACACCCTGGCCCATACGGCAAAAGAGAAAGCCGAGCTCCTGTGCGCTCTTTTCGCCTCCAACTCGACTCTTGACGACAACGGAAAAACACCGCCGACCATCCCGCGGTGTCAGAGCTCTATCCCTGAAGTACAGTTCCGACAGAAAACTGTTAGGCGAGCTCTGTTGGACGTCAGAAAGTCGAGCGGGCCGGATGGAATTTCTCCAATCGTGCTTAGAACGTGTACCTCTGAGTTGACGCCGGTGCTAACGCATTTATTCCGGCACTCTTATTCAGAAGGCGTAGTCCCTGACTCATGGAAGACAGCCCTTGTCCATCCGATCCAAAAAAAAGGGGAGACAGTTCGGATCCGGCGAACTACAGGCCTATTGCTATTACTTCCCTGCTCTCCAAAATCATGGAGATCATAATTAGCCGCCAGCTTTTAGTATACCTAGAGGGTCACCAGTTGATCAACGACCGACAGTACGGCTTTCGCCATGGACGGTCGGTAGGTGATCTTCTGGTATACCTAACAGATAGATGGGCGGCGGCTATTGAAAGCAAGGGGGAAGGCCTGGCAGTTAGCCTGGATATAGCGAAGGCCTTTGATCGTGTATGGCACAAGGCGCTCCTCTCAAAACTTCTATCATTTGGGCTTCCCGAGAGCTTGTGCAAGTGGACCTCCAGCTTCCTCACTGGGCGTAGCATACAGGTCGTTTTCGACGGATATAGAACCCGAAGCCCGTGAATGCTGGAGTGCCCCAAGGCTGTGTGCTATCTCCTACGCTGTTTCTTCTGCATATCAATGATATGTTGGACACCTCCAACATGCAATGCTATGCAGATGACAGCACTGGTGATGCCGTATACACGGGCCATGCAGGTCTCTCTCGGGAAATCGTCGACCAGTGCCGGGAGAAACTTGTGTCTTCTATCGAGTCCTCTTTCGAGAAGGTTGCAGAATGGGGTAAATTGAACCTTGTCCAATTTAACCCCCAGAAGACTCAAGTTTGCGCGTTTACCACTAAAAAACCCCATTTGTCGTATCACCGCTCTTCGAGAACACTACACACTAGTATTGGAATACTGGGTCTCGAAATCTCGAGCGATTGCCAATTCCGTGGCCATCTGGAGGGCAAAGCTAAATTGGCTTCGAAGAAGCTGGGCGTCATCAATAGAGCGCGGCAATACTTCAAGCCGGCCCACATTCTAGCGCTCTACAAAGCGCAGGTCCAGCCATACATGGAGTATTGCTGTCATCTCTGGTCTGGTGCACAGTATCTGCTCGAATTATTTGACCGCGTGCAACGTAGAGCAGCTCGAATTGTCGGGGACTCAGTGCTCTGTGAACGCTTTCTCCCTGGAACTACAAAGCTGTGGAATGAGCTTCCTTGTGCGGTGTTTCCGGGACGATACGACATCGGTCCCTTCAAAAAAAGCGCTTACACCTTCCTTAAAGGCCGGCAACGCTCTTGTGATTCCTCTGGTGTTGCAAGAGAATGTGGGCGGCAGTGATCACTTAACACCAGGTGACCCGTACGCTCGTTTGTCCTCCTATTCTATAAAAAAAAACTTCAATTTTGGTCGTGGTGATACTAGATCTCATCAGGATTTAATAAATAACCATCCTCTATGAAATATTAATAATAATAAAAGTTTTATTATTATAAGTTATAATAAAACAAAAGGTTCAATACCATTTAGACTCAGCTGTTACGGTATTTAAGCGATTGAAAAGCTTCAAAACATTGTCTAATAATAATTTATCATGGTAACAATCGGCTGTCAACATTGACTCTGCACAATTAAGAACATTGGATACTGCAGAAGTGTGGAAAGTTTCTTGTTTACTAAAAGCCCCCTGCTCGAAGGACCATAAATCATCCAACTATGTTATAATTACAAAAGTGTCGGCTTGATATGTTTTCAGCAAGATCGAACTAGAAACTTATTGTCATTCCTTATTCATCATAATATCTTAACAATTGAAACTTATTTGCATAGAATAAGTTTGAAGCCTCACGCATGTAATGGTGATTCTATATTCTAAAAACTCATTTCATAAATTTGTAAGGAGTACTCAAAGACACGTTTTTCTTGGAAGAAGTCTAATGCAGTTTTTGCACACTAATTCTCGTTCAACGCTATCGCATTTTCTTGCTTGTTGTCATCAGGCAGAATGCGTTGGATAAACCAACACTATTTTTGACCATGTACATGTTGACGAGCGAAATTTTGATGTTCAATCAATAGCACTGAGCAGTACTGTATTGGTTTTTAGCAGGGCGTATCACCTACCAACAAGTGAACATCTTCCTAATATCATCACTTTGTTCATACTCATTAATAATATTTAGACTACCTATCTCAGAATGATTACCAAAGATTTAAATGAATGAAGGATGAAAGTACTGGATGCAGGTTTATAAGAGTGTTATCTGATTTACAAATACATATTTCGATTCATTCCCGAGGAAGAACTTTTTACCAATTTTGTGCTCCATCTCTTTCTCTTTTCACCTGAAGCTTTCACGCTTTCATCTCTTTCACTGTTTCGGGTCAACCATTTTGAATTAATAGTGGTTAACCCAATTAACCCTGGACATACTCTGAGCTGAGCTGAGTTTGCTTAGGTGTAATTAAATCACGTCAGCGTTATAATTCTAGCAATACGTTACGACATTTCCGGTTGCTTATACATCTGATTTTCTTTTTAATTTACAATTAAGTAAGGATATATTATCAAAGTTTGCTGTTTAGAGGGAGTTGTTTTGGGAGATAGTTCATACATACAACACGTCTATAAAAACAGATTCTTAAAGGCAATGTTTTTAATGTGTTGTTGCGAGTATTATCGGTATTGTCTTCAATAATATAGTTTAATTTTTCATTGAATAATATGCTTTTTAATATATTATAAACGCAGTGGCTATTTGTACGGGTACTGGACGAATAAATTATATTTAATTAAAAAAAAATATTGGATGATTAGCTTGTTTTGTGTATTGTAATAAGATTAGTAGCACTATAAACATGGACCGAATCTCTATCACTATGATTTATAAAAATTGGTTAGGTTATGTTAGAACAGTTAAAACAAGCGTAGCGAGCGGCGGGAGCGGCAGGCGAGTGCCAGAAAACAATTCTAGGCGTTTCCCTTTCTTTCCTCCCCATAAAAATGTCCAACTATTAAAAATGTCATAATTTGTGGTTAGGTTATAATGCTTTTTTCTCTAGAACGGTGCATTACCTTGTAAAAAAGTGGTAGCATTACAATCACGGACTAAAGCTCTATCAATAAAAATTTTTATTACCTCATAATTCGTGCTACGGGATACTAAGTTTTAACCCAAATTTCATTCAATGATGTCTTTTTTCTCTCTAATCCGATAATCGGACGACTAATTAAATTCATTCCAGTTGCCGGACGAATAGCAACAGCCTAATAATAAATTGTTCGTACAGTACCCGTATTCATTGACTCAGCTTATTATAAATGACAGCTGTTAAGAGTTGGTGAGATTTGAGACTGGGTATAGTTAAATGATAATGTATTTCGAAGACGCATTGCATTTAAGCCAAGTATCCAATTTATGTAGATTAATTTATTGATTTTCTGTGCCGCTTGGTGTCGAGTTACTTGGCCCGTGGTGCCCAGAGGCGCGGAGAATGTTCAAAGTACTATCTTCGTGCCTCAATAAGGCTACTGGAAACCCAAGCGCTGGCAGCTATTTCGATCAACGGGTCAGCCTTGCTATCCAACGCGGAAATGCCGCCAGTATTCTTGGTACGCTTCCCCGTAATGATACTTTATATTTTATGCAATCATAGTATTGTAAATTTATATATATTATGTATAAAAATTGTTTTATTTGAATAAATTATTAATTTTAATAATAAAAATAAAACTCACATATATAACGACGGTTTTTTGTAGAATTATTGAAATTTACACGACAACTTCATTTCTTTTACACAAATAGAGAAATGTGTTATTAATTATGTCATTTATGTCCGGATATACTTAATAATATAATGCTATACAATATATATTTACCGTCGATGTCGGTAAGAACCTATACCTAGGTAATATAGTCCTCAAAATGAGAATACTAATTAAATATGTACCTACTATATAGCGAGAATATTATGATCCCTTTGGAGCTATAACAAGTTGAATACTTACAACTAAGTATGTGACCTTCATCATGATAATGTGTTATAATTAAGACTTTAATTAGTTCTACTTTGTATAATTTGTATGAAAAGATATTTTGTTCCTATTATGTTCAAGTTTCAGTAAATGGAGGAAATTGGTTTTTGTCGTTGACATCAAAAGTGATTCGTTTTAAATTAACATACAGAAGTTGTGTTTTATGTCATTTAACTTTAGGTGCACATAAAATATATATCATATACATATACAAGTAATACTGAGACCTGTTTTTTTTCCACCTCGATGAAAAGCTCGCTTTTAGTCCCTGGTACGAGGGAGAAAAGTTGCCGTTTCCCCCGGCAAGACGACTTTTTTGAAAAAAAATCGTTTATACACCACGTGAGATAAGTAGAACATTGCCACCCGCGAATATCACTGTCAATATTTGACGGGTGAGAATCACCTACTTTTCTCCCTAGGTGCGTAATATACTATTATTTATCATAAAACATAATAGGAGTATTGTAAAGACTATAATTTATTTCGTGAAATAAAATTGCTTTTAGTGAGTTTAACTTATTTTAGTCACTTAATGAGGAGGAAACATCAGAGCCTCGAAAAGCTGATCGTAGTTGTAAACAGCAAACGAGCCGGCGTCCCCTACCAGATGGAGCAATGAAGGTGTACGCGCTTTTTTTGACGGTACCCATGTCGAATCGTCCCGGAAACACCGCACAAGGAAGTTAATTCCACAGCTTTGTAGTACGTGGAAGAAAGCTCCTTGAAAACCGCACTGTGGAGGACCGCCACACATCCAGATGGTGGGGATGATATCCTAACTTGTGGCATATCGTTCGAAGGTGGAATTCGGCGGCAGGAATCAGGTTAAACAGCAAGCGACTAAGCTCTGCTTGGATGTGAGAGAGGCAATGGACAGGCACCGGCAGATTCAGATTCATCACCATAATACAAGTGAAATACCTCCCTTCTTGAAATATATATGTTCAAGTTTTTTTTATGTAAGTAATAATGTTCACACGTCATGATGCTCACTCGATGATAGGTGATCTCCGATCATACAATTATGATATACTTTCAAACAAAACGATGAAGGTTTTATGTCCAGTGATTAAGGTTAATTACTTAAGGTCATACTTAATTGTATTTGTCATTATTATAACACTAGAAAAATAAGGGATTGCATGTAACTAATTCTACATAAAAATGTACCTTATGAAGCCTTAGGGGTACATACTTTTATTATAATGTCTAAGCCACAGTTCAGGCATTATCTATAAATAAATTTAAATGTTTTATTAAAAATGGCTCCGTCGTAAATCCCACTACTCCACAGCTGAATATCTAAGTGATCGGACAGCCTGGGACTAGATTATTATTTTATAGCAATAGCAATGACAGTACAATTTCATATATTTTATTAAACAGAGCTCTTTCAGAGCTCCATTTGTTTCCAAAGTGGTGGTAGTATCAATATATTAGAAATGACATCTAAAAAATTTAATGGAATCAAATTTGAGAAAAATAAATGCCTTTTTATCCCTTTTAAACCAAAACCGTACAGCTTTGTAAATTGATAACACAACTTGAAATGACTGAATTTAAACACCATCGTTAACTAATTTAACGACAAATAAATATATAAAATAAAATATAACTGATAATAATTTATAAAATCTTTATTATAATGAGAAACCATCTCAATCTGACATTCCAGAAGGAATACCATTGAAATCAATAACCTCACAGAGAAACTTGGACGCCCAACGGCATTTGTGCTCGTAGCATTCGCATCACGAAACTGATCAGTTTTAGTGAGAGAGAATATTGACAGATTAACTTTTCCTACAGTTTGATTAATATTTGAGCGACGGGTTCGTATATAATAAAACAGGGGCAATTTTTTTTATAATAGTCGTTTAAGTCCGAGAAAGGGTTTTATGTAAAGGAAAATGAGATAATATATCATCCAAGAAACGAATAAACGGACTTTCCTTTTTCTTATACAATCTATTCCTCGCTATGATTTCAGTTTAACAACACATCTATCAATCAATGCAGGGTTCAAATTCAAATATTTTTATTCGAAAAAGAATATGATATCACCTATTGAAAGTCAAAAACTAACACCTATTCGAAAAAAGTATGCCTCAGACCTGAGAAGAACGAGCGCAAGAAAATATGGTGACAATGTATCAGCGTACAATAAAACTAATTATTGAATAGCCATTAGAAAAGTCATTTATGTTATAGTAAACTTTACCACACAAACGTTTTTATAAATTTTTTGAATTTCTGAATACATTTCGTACCTTGAGATGAACAAAAGCTATAAGTGTAAAAAGTATGTTAGTAGTACGAATCAACTAATCAAACAGTTCTCCTTTGCATCCAAAGGAGTGTTATTATTAAAACGGATGATATAATGTTGCACTTAATTTCATTACAACATTCGTTTGGATGTTGTAATGTTTATTATGTCATTGGGTGTTTTAATGTTGGCTAACTGTTTTAGCATCTTTAATAGAGGATTTAAAGCATGGGTGTAAAAAAAAATTAAAATAGTTCACATAAATTTTCATGATAAAGGGAAAAGCAACTGTTTAATTTCTACAAACAATATCAGGAGGCAAACCAAGTTAAAGTTGTATCTGGCACGGTCATTACTTTTTAATTAGCACTGGAGTGCGGACGTTGTTACAACAAAAATATTTTTAATTTGCCAATCTACGTTCAGAGATGTGAATGCGGTTTCACCAGATCTCTAAAATACACAACATTTACATATTTTTATTATAAACGTGATCTAAATACACTGTGCGTGATAATAGATATAATCTTAAGCTCTAGCGTGTATAATACTATAGAATAAAGCTTTAACTCTAAGCTTCTTTTGTGAATGTTTCTTTCTCCTAAAAGAAAATGTTTGTAAAGCATTCAGTGGTGATTTTAGTGTTCGATATAATATTATCAAATCATTAACAAACATTAAATAGTTTGTAGGTATGACATGTTGTAATATTTCGTTTATATAAAAAAACTATTAATAAAATAGGGCTAAGTTAAGATCCTTGAGCAACGCTGGATGTTTCGATGTAACAACGTATTTTTTTATGTTACATGCTATTAAAATAATATAACGAAATCAAAACCTTTTCAAAGATTAGGCAATATTGATACTATATAATATGAATTGTCCCTGAGATGTCCTCTAGGACACACTGTAAACTTTTGCTGAGTATGTTTTAATTCGAGAACGTTACTGGACCCAAGAAACCTCGAAGGAATTAAAGTTACATAGTTACATATAATTGGATTCCAACACAAACTAGCTATTTTTAAAGCAATAACAAAATTGCAGTAAATTTTTTATTTACTAGTACTGTGTTTTATGGAACAGGAGAATAAACGAGCATACGGGTCACGTAGTATTAATCACAGAAGCGATGCTGGCCATTAAAGAAGGAGTTCCCGCTTCTGAAAGTACCTATCTCGTATCGTCCCGGAAACAACCCACCAGGAAGCTCATTCCACAGCTGCTTTGTAGTACGTGGAAGAAAGCTCCTTGAAAGTGGAGGACCGCCACACATCACACACAGATGGTGGAGATGATAGCCTAATTCGTGGCGTGTCTTGCGGCGTATAAATGTAGTGGAACACAAACAATGAAGCAAGGTCTCTACGCAACGCCCAGTGATCCAGCCGTTCATAGAGCACTGGGTCCCCGACAATTCAAGCAGCTCTGCGTTGCACTTGGTCTAATGGATCGAGCTGATACTTGGGTCCGCCAGACCAGAGATGTTTTTAGTTTTATAAATAGTTAATGAAAATTCCAACTCGCACTTGACCAATTTTTATTTAATTAACTCTGCAAGAACAAGAAAAATCCATTTCATTCATTTATTCTTTCGTATGCTTATTCAATAATTTGCAGATCTTTTGGTAATGTTTTCATTCATCTCAACTTATAGCGTATGAATATGCAAAACAGAAGTAAAAAAGCTTTCAAAGGGCTTTACGAAGCAAAGCTGTTAAGCTTAAAAGAATTAACAAAACCCCAAAAATAATTTCTATAACTGAATATATTTTCTTGAAATAGCGAAAAACCGCAAACCTTAAAATGAAAATAAGACTCTTTAGTGTTTTTTTAAAGAGGAAAATGAAGCAATATAGACTATCATTTGAATTTCCTCCTCCCTGCGTCGTAATCCTCAGTATTGAGGGTTGTGACCACCCTTCTGTATCACTTTCTCTCGTATGATCGCTTTCCTTCTATTCCTGTCTCTGGCGGTGTGAAAGGCATTGTGAACCGTTGAGTCGACGGCGGAGCGGATCTGGTCGGACCATCGTGTTGGACTGCGTCCACGAGGCCTCTTCCCATCTATTTTGCCGACCACAATGAGCCTCTCAAGGTTTCCATCGTCCTTCCTTGCTATGTGACCGAAGTATTCTAAAACTCTGTATAGACATTCGGAAGACAATCGCGAGGATATCCTGAGTTCACGCAGTATGGAGAGATTTGACCGAAATGCTGTACAGGGGCATATTTCTCCAACACCACATCTCAAAGTTGTCAATGCGTTTGCGGTCTGCAGCATTCAGTGTCCAAGTTTTTTTTATCTTTTGCATTTACATGTGCGGAATTCTTTTAAATCGCGCTCACTCTGAAACTCTTTAAATTTTTGAGATAAAAGTATCTTTTGTACTTTGCCGTTATTTATAACTTTCACACAAAATATAGCTTTTTCCTGCAACTTCTTCCTTGAGGAACAAAATTTGCTTACTATGTTTTTCCGTTTGCCAGTCTCAGGTCCATATTCCAGGAGTCTCAATAGGTAATCTGAGATCAAGTGTATTATATCACTTTCTTCACAACTGTGTGTAAAAGATTACGTACTGGAATATGGACCCAAATGAAAAGTAGAAGGTAACCTATGCCCAATAAATAATAAGAAATATATAAATATACCCATTCAAAAGAATTGAAATTATCCCTAACTTTACATAGCTGATCAAAATGTAGAAAAATTCTTAACAGACTGATTCTTAAAAGAACATTGGCAGAATTCTTAACAGAGTTACTTTTGTATTCATAAGTAATATAGATTAGTGAAAATAAGGATCTGAAAATTAAAATCTAATCACAAAACGAAACAAGTATCTACAAATGAAGATGTATATTTTCACATCGCTACAATATTTACTTTTACGTAACCCAAGAACCACTTCATTTTATTGCCAAAGCCTCAAGTGTGATGAGATTCAATGAAATACGACACTATTCAGGCATGATATGAAGAATATATCTCACGGTTCTCGGAAACTGTGACACTTAGAAGGCGGGAACTTGGACAGTATTTTATGGTAGGGGGTCGCCAATCTTTGTATGTACACCCTCAACCCCTTGTAATCCACCCACAATGTTGGAAGATCTCGGGCTGGAATGGACATTGCAAACGGATGTCCCGTTTGTGTTCCATGAAAATATCTTTCCTGTTTTTTGTTACAATTAATACCTTTGATATTATTGTTTGTTGAAAAAAAAAACGAACCTATTAATGTTAGAGTGCATAGACAACATTATACTCAGTTTACTTCTTTAGTTTAATAAATTTACGGTTTTTTTCATATATCTTGATTAATGAGTTATTTGACAGAGCGAAGTTTTAATTTTAGTTATATTTTCTTAGCAGTGGGAGGTTCCTTTGCACAGGTTGCCGGCTATATTATGGGTACCACAACGGCGTTTTCTGACGTGAAGCAGTTATGTGTAAACATTACTGTGTTTCGGTCTGAAGGGCGCCGTAGCTATTGAAATTAGTGCGCAAATGAGATGTCAAAGAATGTCTCAATGTGACGAGCGCAATTGTAGTGTCGCTCAGAATTTTTAGGCTTTTCAAGAATCCTGAGCGGCACTGCGTTGTAATGGGCAGGGCGTATCAATTACCATCAGCTGAACATCCTGCTTGTCTCGTCCCGTATTTTCATTAAAAAAAAGCACTTTACGTACTGTCTGTTGTATTATGGCACTGACGCAGAATTACTCGTATAAGTAAAACAATCCTTCAAAGTTCATACTCGGAATGAATGAAATAATAAGTAAAAACCAGTTCAACTATTAAGTTATATTTAGAACCGATTGCAAGCCGTGCCTAAGGCGTATTACGATTTCTGCACTCATCATGAAGATGTCCGACTTAAAGGTGACGATTTCACTACATGGCTAGAAAACCTACAAACCGTACACAGACAGAGAGATTTAATTAAAATTTAAAATTAAATGATTTTTGGTATCAATACCATGTAAACTATACTTATATGTATATATTTTGTATTATGCTGGAGTTTTAACGTTACCAACATATTGGATTTGATTGTTATTTATTAGTTATTATTAAATTTCCATAGATATACCTAACCATATTCTTAGAATTAATACTTTTGTAAAAGTATAAAAATGCAATAAAATATATATGCTGGAAAATCTTCAAACCGTAACTTCAAACGTTAAATTATTTTAAACATTATAATTTAAAATAACATTATTTTTGGTGTTAATAACATATATGTTATATTTTGCTGAAGTTTTGACGTTACAAACAAATTGCAATGTTATTTATTGGTAACTATTCAATTACTATAGAAATATTAAACACATTCGTAGAGTTAATATTTTTGTTAAAGTATATAAATGAAATGTAGCGAATTATATGTATCCGAATGAAATCACAGTAATATTGAGTAACAATCTCAATAAAGATCTGAAGGCATTTCATCTGGACTATTGCTGACCTTTCAAATGTCAAAGGTCACGTCTGCAAACATTGGCTGGTCAGCCTCTGACTACTCGTAGAAGAGAGACGTATTGCAAAAAGGGAAATGATTCTTATAGATACGACTTCTAATATCTTGTTTTGTAATCGGGATTAGATCCAGAAGATGAAGATTGTAAGATTACTACAAGGTGTTTTAGGGACGTAATCAAGGTCTCAATGTCATAGAAAATGCGTTGCACACCGATCAGCGCCCTATCAGAGCCTATCTTTAAAATATATTCAAGATGGATAAGTAAAAGATATCAATGTTTTAATCTATTTAAAAAATACTTTATATAATTACTAGCTAACCCGACAGATGTTGTTCTGTAGATAATAAATAATAAAAACCTGTTTTATAGGAATTTGCCAAAAATATTGCAAAACATCAAAAATGAATTTCGTAAAAATGCTTCCTGTTGTTATAATGAAATTGTTTCACAGTGGAACTGTCAAACCGTGCGTCACTAAATTCTCTCATAGAAAATAAGTCCATACAAAACAAATATTGAAAATAAAAATAATTATAGGTCCCCAAATCGAAACAAAAACTATCCTACCCCCAAGTTGGACTAAATTGCACTCCATAAAGTAATCCCCATTAAAATCCGTTCATTAGTTAAGGAGTCCATCGCGGACAAACAACGTGTCACGTAATTTATATATATAAAGATAACATAAGCTGTAGGGGAGAGTTTAACCTATAATTACTGTGGTTGAATTTTATGTGCATGGGGGAAAAATTACTAAGTCGACAATTAAAAGCAGGCACATGCAAACCAATATGTGGAAAAACCAGAGGGCAGTCCATATCATAGCTTTAATTATATAGTGTACTGTCTCTCTATGCAGATCCTATTGTGACAAAATAAACTTTTTACATAAATGTTTAAAATAACAAATAAAAAATGTGTACCAGAATTATATTGAGTACTTTCCTTTATTATTATCATCGATGAAATTTAAAAGAATTGGTGGCGATTTTTTAAAACTAAAGTAGGATTCTTTATCTTTATTAGAAGCTTCCTTGTGCGGGATCCACGTTTTGGGTACCTTCGAAAAAGGGCGTACTCTTTTCTAAATCGCTCCTGTGATTCCTTTAATGTTTCGAGTAAATATGAGCGGCGGTAATGAGCCCGTAGTGTAACCAATGTGTGCCTAAGTCCTCTTAGTGAAGTAAACTCACAAGTGAAAACTTCTTTATGGCGTGTTAATAATACGAAATACCATGATTATTTTGATCTATATTTATAACATATTAACATTTACAATATATGTTAATTCAATTATGTATAATTTTATACATATTATTGGTGACAAACGGGCAAGTGGTTGAAAGAAAAAACCAACCTCCCCATGGATATGAGCAACACCAGAAGTCAAGCGATGTATTACCAGCCTTTGGGAAGACAGTATGTTCGGGACTACAAAGCACTTACGTCGTATCGCTTCAGAGAGATTCCACAAAGAGGCTGTTCGTAATAAAAAGTTTAACATTTAACCATTTATCAATAATCGAATTATTGAAAAGTTGAGCTCTAAAAATTTATAAGAAATTGAAGAAATAAATACTAGTTGCCCCACTAGTTGATATACTTGTTGCCAAACTAGTATTGGAAAAAACTGCCGTAGTGAACTGTTACACCAAACCGCCGAACCAACCCTATAAAAACCGCCAAACAAAAACGTCAAAAGAAAACCGCCGAGCCGCACTATTTACCAGCTAAGCTAGTTGCCAAATTTAATAAGAACTAACTCATTGCCACTCTTTTAAAAAAGCAATTAAATAAATTCCAATATTTGTTAAATAATGAAATGTAAGTAAATCATAAAATATCTCGAGAGTTATTGCTTAAAGTGAATGCCGTGTACCAAAAAGCCCCTTAAAGCTGCTATAAAACAGAAAAATAAAATTGTAAATGTTATTACGAAACAATAATTGTATGCTCAGAATTAATTTTAATACTCAAAAACTAGCAATGTCATGCCTGTGGTTAATTTGTCTTTGTCGCGTTTCGTAGATCTAACATCGTTGCCAAGAATAAGTGTTAAAATAAACATTAGATTAGCATAATTTTGTAAATACGCATATGAATTTGAAATGTCCTTTATTTAGTTCATGTATTTAAGATTTGTATAATTATTAGAGCGCAATTAATTCATAAAACGTTCTTGAATAAATTGTTTTAAAAAAGTTGTGAAACGCACTTAAATATCAGCTAATAAGTAATTAAAAGCACGCTTTCCAAATAAATATTCAAAATTGAATAATATATTTTAATGCAGCAACAATATGTTATGCTTTGGTTGCCAAAACTTACTAATGATAAGTACAGCTTATAAATAACCAATTCAATTTGGTATAGTTAAAAATGATAAAAAAATGTCAGAAGTTTTACAAACATGTGAACTCATAAATACTGTATTTCATGTCGCCAGAACTTGTAGTAATAGATTTTATTGTTATTATTAAACAGTTTATGACATACATGTATACATACAAAAAATCACACCTCTTTCCCGTAGGGGTAGGCAGAGACGTTGCTACGCTTGACTTGCTACGATCCTTACATACTTGTTTCGCTTCGTCCACTTTCATTATCCCTTTCATACATGCTCTCTGGTTTAGGGTACTCTTGACTTGGCCTTTTTTCAAGACGTCCCTGATTTGATCTTGAAACGTCCGCCTAGGTCTACCCCTTCCAACACTTTCATTTACACTGGCCTTATACACTTTCTTCGTCAATCGTTCTTCATTCATTCTCTCGACATGTCCAAACCATCTCAGTGTACCTTTCTCAAGGAACAAACTTCAAACAGTTTATTGGGATAACATATACAAGAACAAGAGCAATATTCAGTAGGTACAATATGAGAGTTCTAGGTATTGGGTATGTAAGTCCAAAGTGTTCAATTTCATTAGTCTCTCAACAGTCTTTTGAAACAGGCAAGACCAAACCCAATTTTAAATTTTAACAGCTATTAATAGCCAAAACGGTTGGTATCATTATTTCGTTTGGATTGTAAAAGATAATTCCGCGATACTCGGAACTAGAATAGCGTAACTAATAAATGGTAAAACGGACTCTCGTCTCGAGCAGTCACCACCAGTTACCAGTGGGAGGCTCCTTTGCACAGGATGCCGGCTAGGCTTATGAATTAAGCTATAATATGTAAAAAATATTGTGTTACGGTCTGAAGAGTGCCGTGCCAAATTACTGGGCAAATGAGACTTAACATCTTATGTCTCAAGGTGACTAGCTCAATTGTTGTGTCGCTTAGAACTTTTGAGGATCTTCTAAAATCCTGAGCGGCATTGAGTTGTAATGGGCATATCAATCACCATCAGGTGAACGTCCTGCTCTACTCGTCCCTTATTTTCTCAAAAAAAAGTCAAGTAATGACCAAATATCATTAAAATGTATTCTGCACCAAAGAATACAAAATAGTACAAGTAGGTACTAAAAAGTGCGCGGTTCTGAACGCAGTCCGAAACGTCCAGAACATACTGTACCGATCAATGACTCGGTGATGAAGAAAGGTGAACAAACCAGTTCTTAATCGGTTTATTAAACGAATTCTTTATAGTGATCATAGATAAACAAAATCCGCAAAATAGTGGTTAAATGTAGAACAAAACCGAATATATAATTCTTGGTGTAGTACTTACTAAATGGTAAAGCGATTTGATTTTATTTCGGATTAAGTCTTCACAACAGCTTATATTTTAACATCTTTGTGACGGCAGTTTTTAATTACATAAATTATGTTAGCACGCCCTTAGCCTTACTTTTCACAGTATCATTTATACGTCCTAGATACACGCTGACAGCTGTCAAAACGTCGTAAAAAAATGAGGTTAACCAGAGTTGTTATTTTGAGCAATGCACGCACACTAACAAAAAGTGTCATACAAATCGCGAGTGTTAAACGTAGCTTGTCACACACACTAAAGTAATAAGCTAAGCAAAAGACTCTATCTAGACGTATAAATTATCTAAGCATAAAATTAGTTGGAAAAGAAAATTATACAATTGAATTCTATCGGAACTATTTCCCAATTCGCTCAAATTCATTTTGATACGTTCGATACATTGAAATGAGTAAAACTCGCGTGTTACATAAAACCCCATTTCAGTTGCATATGTGCATAACAATGCACGAAATGTTGAAATGAAAGAATTTCACAGCGAGGTCGGCTCCTATATAGCTTTTATTAACTGACCTCCTTTCTATAGATTTGTCGTTCCAATTTAGAAGTTTATTCGTATTTATATTCGCCATTCAATAGTCTAATTTTGCATTTTCGAATTAGTTCAATATTTCGATATCTACACAATTGTATAAATCTGTAGATTCGGTCTGTAATTTGATTTTTATATCAAATTTTCTTTATGTATCCATGATAAAATCTACTATGCCCCTACTCCACGGACTAGTAAAAGAAATAAGGACTCCGTGTCACCTTACATAATAGTGTAGCTCCAAAACAAGCCGATTAACGCGTAAATACATAGTCCCACGCACACACTTACACTACTACAGGCCGATCGGCCGCCATTATGAGGCTTGCCATCGTCTGTGACAGATCAGTTTGCGTCGCAACAAAATATTTTAAAAATGCCGCCGTGCGTTGTGAAAAAGTGTAAAAACGATACTATATACGTATTTGTGGCCATGTATTATTATTGAAGGGAGAAAAAATTGTGTAACTAGGATCCCCCGTAACCGCACACACACTAGCATAATGGTGCTTCACTTACTAATATCACGGCGCGGATTCCTTCTTTTTTTACTCGTCCGTGGCCTTATTCATTTATTTAAATTGAAATTTGTCGAGTAACTCAAGAACATATTGAATTTGAATTTAAATATATATTGTCTTTGCAAAAATTATAGGTTATGATAACGATAAAATATCTCACAGTGTAAATTTATGAAATGGGTATGTAAGTTAAAATCATATGGATATACAAACATAAAAAGTGTATTTTGAATTTCTTAATATATTTGGTTTGAATATTTTCTGGGATACAAATGACTTACTGACCTACAAAAGACTTACTACCCTGACTTAGCCGAGTAGTAGGCATTACATGTTAATGTCTGTTTCTGGTGTTAACATTATGGATAAGACAGTTTCTAGGAAATTCACTTTTGGGCCTACGTACGTAAATAAAATTATCAAGAATATGTTGAGAGAAAACAGACAAGATGTTTATTTCTTTTAATTTGGCTCGCAATTATTCTTTAGGTAACCTAACCTTACCTAGGTTATAATTAGTTCGAATAGCCCTCTTCTGCAGCACAAAGTTGGTAATAAGATCTGCAGCATTGGCCATAGCTATATTGCTACATAGGACATAATACAAATAAAAAAATGTAAATTATTATTTGCGTGGAATCATTTTTTTAACTCCACTCAGACAAAGTTTCGGGCTTGTATAAATATAATGTGTCTGATGGTCTTAACCGAGACGTAGATACATCTAGAATCAACATTCTATGATATTCATTTAACTTCATATTATTATTCTTTATTTAGATCATTTACAAGTTCTGTTTTCACAAGTTCAATCTGAAAGAGTATTTAATTTTAATTCCATACAACGTAATTTATAGACAATATTTATTACTAAAAAGTTTGAACCATTTATATTCATACCATCTACTATTTAATTTATAACTAGTATTAGATCTATCATATAAAGACTGTCTTTTTCTTACTTCTATATAACAGTACCTAGTTTTTGTCTTCTTCAATATACTGCTATCTAAACAGCCTTACATGTTTTTTTGAAGTAAAAACTTCTATAGCGGCGTTTAGCACTTTTCTTGGGATAAGTATAATATGTAAAACTCACGTCAGGACACGTGGTGATCGAAAATTTGTAAGACAGTCTTTGAAATTATGGATGAAAGATTTTGAATTGATCATTCTGTCATTGGACCAGTGGTTGAATCATTGTGATTGCGAAGCCGAAACACCGCGACGTCGACGGATCGAATCTCAGCCGTGAAATATTTTTACAGTTTATTACGGATGAAACTTAATTTTTATGTGAGATAAACTATTAAATGTAAAATTATTGTAATAGTTCTGAAGTGTTAATTTTTTTATGTAATATAAATTGTCATTTTGTGTTCGATAACGCAATGAAATGCTAGGTACTTTTATACTGATAAATAAAGCAATTCGTGCGAAATCATTCCCTAACCATTCCAAAATATTCAAAAATGCACAATTAATGTTCAAGTTTTTACTTCTGCCGGCATTCCCGTATTGCAACCCGTATATTTTTTTCTTCATCAAGTAATTTCTCCCTTCAAATAGGATATCTAGTCAGGTCAATAGTCACTAGTGATTTATATACTTTTAAGTCTAAACTTTTCATAGAACATCACAGATTTTGTAATACTTTAACAAAACCCCTAAAATATAAGATTTGCCGGGTTAAATGAGGATGAGAGATATTTAACACAAACGTTCAATATAAAACCATTGAATTATAATATACCAGTGGAAGGCTCCTTTTCACTGGAAACCGGCTAGATTATGGGTACCACAACGACGCTTATTTCTTCCGAGAAGCAGTAATGTGTAAACATTACTGTGTTTGAATCTGAAATTACTGGGCAAATGAGACTTTCCATTTTATGTCTCAAGGTGACGAGCGCAATTGCAGTGCCGCTAAGAATTTTTGGGTTTTTCGAGAATCCTGAGCGGCATTGCATTATAATGGGTAGGGTGTATCAAATACCATCAGCTGAACGTCCTACTCGTCTCGTCGTTCTTCAACTCTTCAGGTTGTGATACGCTCTGCTAACAGTAAGATCCTAATTTTGTATATTTTAAAAAGAGCGTAAAAAAATAATGCTGGGAGAGTTTCTTGCGCCGGTTCCTCTATCTCAGAGCGCCATATTTTGTTTCCGTAGCGGTAGTTGTATCTAGTATATTAGAAATGACATCAAAAAGAATTCTAAAGAAATTAAAATTCAGAAAATATTTAATTTAAATACTTTTAAATGGAGTACTAACTAGCAGTAAAATATTCATATTCTGAAGAGCTTCGTCGTAAATCTATGAAATCGTTGTTGGCGTATTGTGAATTCTAGGAATTGTTCTAAAATGATTATTCGAGTTTTCAAAGAGGGTTTAGATGTCAGAGGGAGCTTCGGTTGTTAATCTCTTAAGTGACCTTACAACAGAGCGCTCTGGTCAGCGGTTTCGAACTTAGTCTCTGAATATTAACTGAATGAATAATTTCGCCAATTGAACCGAATTACTAAATCATAGTTTGAGTCTTCATTCATTCATCGTAATTATTCGTGGCTTACATATTTTAATTAAGAGAGCGAAGCTTCAATAAGTAATGAAACAATCGTTTTATTATAAGTGTTATTAAATATAGTTAAATCTTAGATTAAGGATTGGTCTCCACCGTGCTCCAACTAGGTATCTACCTAAGAACAATAGCTTTTTTATTACGGCAATTATTAGATGCTTGTTCGCGTGGCATCTTGACACTTAATAGCATCTTTCAAATATTGTAACATACGCTTCGTGTTATTTTATACAAAAATTAATAAAATACAAAATACTTACTGATGATATGTGATCCCAGTGTCTTTCTTATTTCTTGTAGTATTGTTTTAACAAAGTCGAGTTCGATACTGGCTCGTATGGTAGTATTAGTTGCCGCACTTTGCGATTCACAGGGTATCTAGTTGGAGCGCAGCGGAGAGCAATCCTTAATCTAAGATAATATTAATATTGTTTATAATTATTACTTTTCGTATTTTCAGACATAGTTTGGACTTTTATCAAAGGGACTCGAACCCGCATCGTTCATAAATTCTGTTTATAAATCTAATTTAATAATATATGTAATTAATCCTAGAAGTGAGGGTTATCACTTTGAACAAAAAAAAAACAAATTGTTGTAATAAAGGAGTGTTTGAGTCACATACTTAGAATATACTAGCGTATAAATGACCTGACAGCTCATTAATGCGTGAAAATGTGTGTGTCAGCGAGGTTTAATTCAAATTCAAATATTTATATTTATATTCAAAATATTGCGGTATTCAAGGAGCTTTCTTCCACGTACTACAAAGCTGTGGAATGAACTTCCTTGTGTGGTGTTTCCGGGACGATACAACATGGGTACCTTCAAAAAAAGTGCGTACACCTTCCTTAAAGGCCGGCAACGCTCCTGTGATTCCTCTGATGTTGCAAGAGATTGTGGGCGGCGGTGATCACTTAACAACAGGTGACAAGTACGCTCGTTTGTCCTCCTATTCCATAAAAAAAATAGGATATGACATCACTATCAAAAACAACCACCTATTCAAAAACTATGCCTAAAACCTGAGAACAACGGGTGCAAGAAATTTAACGAGCTCCTTTTTTTTTTATAAAAAATTTGATTACAAAGTAATATCGTACAATTAAACTTTTTATATAATTGCCTGTACGTACCGGAAGACGTAGTGTTGGTAGGCCCTCCACAAGATGGACCGACGATCTGGTCCAGATCGCCGGAATAGGTTGGATGTGGGCGTCCAATTATCGTGGAAATCTTTGGGGGAGGCCTTTGTCCAACAGTGGACGTCTTCCGGCTGATGATGATGATGATGTTGATGATATAATAGCCTGAGAGCGGGCGTTCCATTCCCAATATAATCCCTAATGCGCCTAAAGAAGTGTTTACTTACATACAAGAGTTATTATTTAACAATGAGATAAACCTTGCCGAAACATTAATAAATATTACAGCTATTCAATGTGAGTCCCGCTTGAGCTATCACATCTGGACAATCAACATTGTATCCATATTACATGTCGTATCAACAATAAATTGACACATGTGACAGTTCCCTTACGTCACGTCTCCGTTATCTTTAGGGCGGACACATACTATGTTATAATAATATAATGGCGAATGAATATATTTTGTCCTTAATTGGTGTTCCTTTGTTACGAGTTTATATAAAGTATCCGTTTGTATTTGTCATCGCTCAAAGTCAAATAAACTTTATTCAAATAGGCTGAAGCTAAGCGCTTCTGAATCGTCACTGTAAATATTTCTTATAAATAACTGAATTTACCATATGTTCGTAAAAAATTGAGCTCGTGAGAAGAACGAATAAGAAACTCAACGGCCACTCTTTTCAATCAAATAGAGTATTTTATAATGGCTGTAATATAGATAAACAATTAGTTTGTACGGTGCGGCATTCAATATATGAGTCGTATTTATTTCATGAAAAGTAATAAATAATTAAATGCATCAATATGAACTATTATATATCGGATGCATCAACCTTTAGAGCTTGAACTCATTGTTTGTGTATGGATGCTTCATGAACATATTGGTTGTGATCTCTGTCACAATTAGTAATTGCATCCAAATATACAATACATTATATATATACTAGCGGAGCCAACAGACGTTGTTCTGTTAAAAAAAAAACTCTCGCCGATGGAATTTCGTAAAATCCGTTCTTAGCTGACCTCTACTCGACGAAAGGAATATTCCTACCAAATTTCAAGTCTCTACGCACTATGGTTCCAGAGATATCGTGATTAGTGACTATATACGTGGAAATCTCTTATATATATATATAGATTGACCATGGGAAATGGATTTTCTAGATTCAGACCACATACTATCAAGAATTGGCCTTGAGATTTGTTAATGGTCATGGCGAATGCAAGACGGATCGGAAATAAAAGACTTGCGGGCTAACTCGACATGCAAATTGTTCATGAAGTAGTTGCTGCAGATCTACTACCCACTTTTAGTAAAATTTTTGAAAAGTTAATTTTAAATCAATTGCTTTGTCATTTTTTCCATAATAATTTATTGCACTCCAAACAGTTTGGTTTCACCCAGGGTCGTTCAACTACCGATGCTGGTATTGACTTGATACATAATATATTTGAAGCCTGGGAAGAGTCTCGTGATGCACTTGGCGTCTTTTGTGACTTATCCAAGGCGTTCGATTGTGTTGAACACGAAACATTATTTAGAAAACTTCACCATTACGGTATTAAAAATAAAGCATTGGACTTAATGACATCCTATTTAAATTGTAGAATACAAAAGGTGGATATCAATGGAAAGAGGTCCTATGGATCAACAGTTAAAATGGGGGTTCCTCAGGGCTCGATTTTAGGACCTTTTCTATTTCTTATTTATATAAATGATCTCCCTTATATTGCAAAAGATAAATATCAAATTGTGTTGTTTGCTGATGATACATCACTCATGTTTAAAATACACCGTTGCATACCTAATTTTGATGTTGTTAACAATGCTTTAACTAAAGTTGTGCATTGGTTTGAGCCTATTAACTTGTTACTTAATACTAATAAAACGAAATGCATTAAATTTACTTTACCTAATGTTAAGCAAGTGTCAATCGATATACAGCTTAAAAACGAGAAATTAGATATAGTTGATACCGCTGTTTTTCTTGGAATAACGTTAGATGCCAAACTCCAATGGGGCCCTCATATAGAAAATTTATCAAGTAGATTAAGTTCTGCTGCATACGCAGTAAAAAAGATTCGTTCCTTAACAGACATTGAAACTGCAAGATTGGTTTATTTTAGTTACTTTCACAGCATTATGTCATATGGTATATTATTATGGGGTAATGCTTCTGATATTGATTCTATTTTCGTGCTGCAGAATTGAGCTGTTCGGGCAATTTATGGAATGGGTGTCGCTTAGATCTAAATTTAAAGATTTTAAAATTATGACTGTTTCTAACCAATATATATATGAAAATTTAGTGTATGTTCAATAAATTTCAAAAGGTATATGAAAAACATAATATTAATACTAGAAATAAAATTAAACTGTTAATGCCCACTTCTAGGCTAAGTAAACTCGACAAGTCATTCATCGGTAATTGCGTTAGATCTTATAATAAGCTTCCTGAGAACATAATGGAAATGTCCCTCAACAAGTTCAAAGCCTATATTAAACATAAACTTATGGAAAAATCATATTACAATTTAAAGGATTATTTAGATGATAAGAAAGCATGGGTATGAATTGCTCTAAAAGATTTGAGCTTTAGTTACCCTTAATTAAATATAATAGTATTTATAATTATGAATAATTTTTGAAAAATTGATATATATATATATGTATGGATATATACATGTTTATTTATTTATAATCACTTATTAAATGCTCACAGAATACCTTTATTGATTTTTGGTGTATGTGGATGATGCAGCTACTGTACTCAATAACTTTTGTATTAATTTACATTTATTTTTTTGACTTATTCGTGTAAGATATTGACTATTTGACGTTTGAGTGTGTTTGTTGCATCATTTTATATATTATATTGTAATTGAAATGATCTCTAAATCTTGATATAAAAGAGTGGCAATGAGTTTCTTGCTACTTCTTCTCATTAGCTCAACCCTTTACGAAGTAGCGGTAGATTCATTAAGAAAAATATTTTTTTTTTTTTTGACATTCATAAGTGTCATTTTCGTGACCTACTTGAATAAACTGATTTTGATTTGATTTTGATCATGAATAATTGCTATTATCATTGCTGCATTGATCTCTTCATGTCGTTGATCCTCCATGGTGCCCATGAAATATAATTGTTAAAATTTTTGGTGTGCATCTTCGAGAGATTGCAATGATCCAATTCGATGGTGAATCTGTCCTTGTATCTACAAAATCAAAAGAAAAGTCCGTGTTACTGATTTTTAGAATTAGCATACATAATACATAGGAATAAGTATAGTAGGTATGTTATTCTTCTGCTATAATGTGTGTAAGAATATAAATAAATTAATACCCTGAATATCGGATTAAATCGTCGTTCTTAGACATTTGGAAACAAACATTGTAATTTTGAGTGTTTGCTAGAAAATGTCGTGATTCGGTAGTTTCCCACTAAGGCAGCACAATCTTGGCGTTTCTCCGGAAAATACTTGCAAACAACGTCCATCGACCCAATGTGAACACTAGTATGCAAGCGGTAATCAGTACTGCAATCGTATTGAAACAGTGCTCGATTCAAATCAGTATTTCATAAATTTCTTCTTGTGCGTCGAAAATTATCTAGTTGTTAATCTTTGAGGTTTACCGGCTGCCTCGCTTTGCTCTTGTGATTCAGAAACACAACGTCGAGCCCATACTAACGCGGTGCTTTTTACCTGCAATTTCTTATTCTTCGTCAGTCCAATTCGCAATGTTTCGAAGCCTAGTTGCATTACGTCTATGTCGGGAAAGATGGCACAATAAGCTAATAGAAACTCGAAACAAACTCACCCACCCAATGATATTCTATACATCTTATGTATAGAATATCATTGGGTTATATTACGTCTTGCACCCACCAGTCAACTTGAATAACATGACGTGCACTGTCAGTTGTATTTTATTACTTATGCAGCGTGAAACTAACAAAAAACTTCATTGAATTCTTTCTATTCTCGAGATGTCATGAAAATGTCAATCCATACAAAATTTATGAGAAAATAAATGTTTTTATAATAATATTTTTTTGTGATTTTTTCGATATTTTATTACTTATTATTCTATTCCGGACTAAGAGTAATCCAAAAAATCAAACAACAAAAAAAATGGTCTAGCCGTTCTTGAGTTATAAATGGTGTAACTAACACGACTTTCTTTTATATATATAGATAATATTGACTCACTTGATTGCACCTACCAGGATTCAAAAACCGGGACCTCTAGCTCAGTAGGCAGGGTCACTAACCACTGGGTTATACCTAACGGTCAAATTGATTCATTAACTATAACAGGTCGACCTGGCACCAACTCAGTAAGGTTACCGTTACCACAGTACTCCTACTACTCTTGCACTAATAGTCTGAAAACGAATTCATGGTAATACTTAATGGTTATTGCAATTCAAATTCAAATACAAATATTTTTATTCCAAATAGGATTCAAAATCACTTATTGAACGTCAAAAACTACCACCCATTCAAAATAGACTGCCTCAGACCTGAGAAGAAGAGGCGCAAGAAACTCAGCGGGCTTTTTTTATATAAAAATATGGATTACAATGTGATATCATACAATAAATTATAATTAAAGAGCCTCAAGGTGTTCGCTTTATTACCAGTCCGTGGTGTCATTAAGAAAATCGTTTATGCTATAGTAACCTTTCCCACATAAAACGTTTTTTAACAATCCTTTTAAATTTCGTAACACATTTGTTTTGTACATTTTCTGGGATCATATTGTAGAAGCATATACATCGCCCAACAAAAGTCAAACCGAGTAGCAAGCAACACAAGTTTATGTTTGTTCCTCGTGTTAACATTATGAATGTCACAGTTTCTAGAGAATTCCTCAATGTGCTTATAAACATACAGAACATTATCAAAAATAAATTGAGAAGCAACAGTAAAAATGAAATGAAATGAAATGAAATATATCTTTATTGCATACCACAAAATAATGAAAAATAACAAAAATCGAGACTACAAAAAGCAATAGGCGGCCTTATCGCTTAAGAGCGATTTCTACCAGGCAACCTATAAATAATCAGTTATAGTTGAAAAGATAACAGTAGGTGGTGTTATCGATATGCATATAATTTAAACATACAGTAAATAATTCCAAGAAAAGAACTAGTATTGAATTTGTCACAGTAATAAATAATAATTATGGAGCATTGTTTTGAAAGATTGGAGAGTGTGAGCCTTTCTGATTTCAGAGGGAAGAGAATTCCATAGGTTAACAGCTTGCACAGCAAATGAATTGTTGAAAAAGGAAGTTTTATGAACAGGTGTACAAAGCAAGAGATTATGAACAGACCGAAGATATAGTTGGTGAGAACTTAATGCTGAAAATTTTTCCTTGAGATATATAGGACTTTTAGGATCAAATAGGACACGATAGAGATGTATAAGTATATGGGAATTTCTACGCAAGCGGATAGGGAGCCATTTGAGCTTTTTGCGAAATTCAGACACGTGGTCATACTTACGTAGTCCAAATATAAAACGAATACACATGTTCTGCAATCGTTCAAGCTTATCCAACTGGAGTTCGGTTAAATCGACATATGAAATGTCAGCGTAGTCAAGAATGGACAGGAGAAGGGATTGAGCGAGTAAAGTTTTCGTGGGAATAGGAAGAAAATTTTGGAGTTTTTTTAATGAGTGAGAGGCAGCATAGAGCTTCCTACTAACTTCTTTTAATTGATGGTGCCAAGACAAATTCCGATCAATGAATACGCCCAAGCTCTTGACAGAGCAGCTAAAAGGAATAAGAGTTCCACCTACACAAATGGGAGGTAGATTACCCCACTCAATTTTATGGGTTAGTTGTGAGCTACCAACAATAATACATTGAGTTTCCGACGGATTCACTTTTAGTCCATGAGCAGTACTCCATTCCACGATTGTAGTTAAGTCTTTGTTAGTGTTTTTAATAGCTAAAGGCAGACCCTCGAGAGAAGATTGTGAGTATATCTGGAGATCGTCTGCATACATATGATACCAGGAAGTTAAATTTTTAGTTATAGAGTTAATAAAAATTGCAAAAAGAAGAGGAGATAGTACACCGCCTTGTGGAACTCCAGCGGAAAGGTTAGACCAGGTTGAAGTGTCATCATCAATCTTAGTCCTTTGCCGACGCCCACGTAAATAGCTTCGAAACCACCCTATCACTGTTGGAGATACGTTAATGGAACTCAACATGCTCAGCAAAATATCAAAGTCAACAGTGCAGAAGGCATTACTGAAGTCGAGTAGTGTAAGTATTGTGAGCTGTTGCTTATCCATGCCAGATCGGATATCATGATGAGGTCAAGAAGAGACGGAGTGGAGTGAGGAAAGAAGTGGGTGGCTGTAAGAGGAAGGATATGGAGATTGTAGGAATCAGTAACGGACAAAAGCTTTTTTGAACGATGGTCATCTTTAAGAAGACAGGTATTAAAATCACCCATCAAAATCAAGTGATCATATAGTGGTACAAATTTCTCGAGGATATGATCAAAGGAAGAGAAATAATCGACATTAAGTGAAGGACTGTAGAATACTCCAAGAAGGATTTTTGTATGTGAAAGGATAACTTCAACAAGAAGATACTCAACTTCATTCTGTGACAAGGAATCACTGGAAGAACTTATGATTGAAAACGGAAGGTGAGATCGAAGATAGATTGCAACGCCGCCACCAACTCTACCCACACGGTCGTTGCGAAGGAGGTGGTAGCCTGGAAGGTAGTAAGAGGAAGAAGGGAGGCTAGGCTTAAGCCACGACTCAGAAATAAGTACGGCATGAACATTGCTAGAATCAAACGACGCCTGAAGGTCAAGATAATGTGCAGGAATGCTTTGTGCATTGAGGTGAACTATATTAAAGTTTTTCTGTGTGTCGGAGAAGTGATTACTGAGAGCAACTTCAATAGGAATATAAGATACACTTTGAAAACTTTCTTCACCACTAGAACCAGAAGAGACTATAGACTGAAAATCATCAAGGCTAGAGTTATGTGACATTTTGAATCTTGATAATATGTAAAAATATCTACTGTATATTACTACTTATACTATTACACAAAAAATAATCCTATATAAAATAATATCCAAAAGTATACCTGCAACGAGTTTCCTAAACTAAAAAATAATATACAAAAATAATTAAATTAAATTAAATGATTACCGAACCCACCCGCCAGTTGCAAGGAGAGATTAATTCACTTCTTAAAACAAATAATAATAAAAAAATAAAAATAAAAAAAAAAAGATAAAGTAAAAACAATCAAAAATGAAAACGTAACCTTTTTTTCCTTTTAGCAAAAATAA
This sequence comes from Leptidea sinapis, assembly GCF_905404315.1. Lineage (NCBI taxonomy): Eukaryota > Metazoa > Arthropoda > Insecta > Lepidoptera > Pieridae > Leptidea > Leptidea sinapis. The sequence goes on from NC_066272.1 coordinate 12,556,934, forward strand.
ACTATTTATCTCAAAACCCTCAAAAAACATAGGTAGGTATTAAATAGATAACATAGAGGACTAAAAACTAAGTGACTAAAGACAAAAAATTACAATAATAAAAATGAAGTACATATACAAATTAAAAGAATAAAAATAATATAAACTATATCTATGAAGCTGTTTTGAGAAAGACTTGTAATTTCCACGTAAATTATTATAAAAATGAAATAAAGATTGCGCGCCTCCATCTGAGTACTCCATTTTTATGCTGTACAAATTTTATTTACGGTGAAAACATGATGCAGTAATTAAAACATAATATTTTTAATACCTTTAGACCCATATTAAGGGTGAGAAAAATAAATAATAAAATAATAAGTGGCGCTATCTTATAGCTTCAATAACTTAGCTTACTAATCATGTAATTCTATAATCTAATTCTAATAATCTATAAATGCAAGCGCAGTGATGACCAAAAGCCTTGTATCCAAAGCAGTTATTTAGTCTGCGGCTGGTATGTCAAATGTCACAGCTGTCATTAGATGACAGTTGTCACGTACATCTGCCAGTCACACAAGACACTACAGTCTACACAAATAACAATGGTAATTTAATAGGTAGGTACCTATTATGTAACAACTACAGTTTTCATTTTCTACTATCAACAACGGAATTTGATTTATTACACTAAAACTACAGTTTATTAAATATATTATACACAGGAGAGAAATAGCATAGGCAATATAAATCTGATAATTATGTAGTATGGCATTTATACTGTGTAACAATTGAAAATGTTTGAAATATAAGCTGCATTTAGTAATATCAAATTATCAAATTTTATGGAAAATTGTTTATTTAAAATGTTTAGTAAATAGCATTTAATAGTAATAAGATGTTCGATTTTATTTTTGGTATTAAAAAACAGAACAGGAGGTAAATGATTACTGCAGGCTTGTTACCAAACTATTAAACTATAACATAAATGTTACAATGTGGGGCATTACAAGTTAGGTATATGCATTCTTTATATATTATCTTAATTATCAACACAGGATGGTAATGAAATTTTGAAATAAGTTATAAATACTAAATAAAAAATAGTTTAATTCATATACATAACATAAAGATTCATAGTAGGATAGCTTAGGCTTTGTGGTAGTGACATAGGTAATTAGAAGTTACAAAAAGCTTACAGTTAACTAAACCTATGAATTGTTCCAGTTATTTAAAGGTTACATTACCTTAAAATACTTACAGATTAATGATACCTATTACTTATTTTTGACTGTTCTTTTGGACCTGGAGGTGAGACTGGCAGTACACTGAGTCAGAGGCTTAGATGTCTGTTTAGATGTCTGTGGTATGCTGTGTAGGTCAGCTTTGCACTCAGCTCGGTGATGTGAACCATCTGGGGCTATAATATGGATGCATCCATCCCTTGTCCAGCACTTGTTTATGCCGAATCTCTGCCTTGCCTCCATAAATAAGTTATGACGACTCTTTGTTAAAAACTCTGACACAGTTAAACCGCTGGCCTTAAATCCAGTTTTGGAGAACCAAACCGTATCCCGCAATGCTACATCCGCAAACTTTACCACTATAGGACGAGGTTTCTTTTCGGAAGGACGTCCTAAGCGATGGGATGACTTGATGGAAGCAACAGAGAATCCAGTCACACCAAGATGTTCCCCTACTACTTTACAAACACGTGAAGTAACATCTTCCGACTTATCTTCGCTGACTCCGTGCACTAGTAGCATTTTGCGCCTTCTACGCATCTCCAGCCGATCAACCTCTATACCAAGGAACTCCACCTGTCTCTGCAAAGTATTCTATAAAATTTAAAGAAATAAAATGTTTATTTCTTTAAATTTTTCTCTTAATGATTCTTTAGCACCTAGGTTATAAATCGCGCGAATAGCCCTCTTCTTCAGCACAAAGATGGTATTAATATCGGCCGCACTGCCCCATAATAATATACCATAGGACATAATACTATGAAAATAACTAAAGTATACTAGTCGCGCCGTATCTATGTCAGTTAACCGTCTAATTTTCTTAACCGCATATGCTGCAGAACTAAACCTATTCGCCAGTCCTTCAATATGGGGGCCCCATTGCAATTTGGCATCAAGAGTAATGCCAAGAAATACAGCAGATTCCACAGGTTTTTCCACCTCTCATAACCTTAATATAATAAATCACTATAATTGAGCAAGATTACGTTATTACGAGAGTAACGAGTGATTCTAACTTAGAATCCTGAGCCTAGTGAGGAAAAATGCATTGTTGTCAATAAATGCAACTTTTCTCCTCACTAACGAAAAAATTTAAGACTTGAGAATACCCTGTAGTACTGACCCATAGCAACATATTGTTATATTTTCATTTCTATTTTGTTTTTCTTAAGGAAAATGGGGAGTTTTTGTTTAATTTTCTTTTGCCACTGACTGTTTAAAGAAATGCATTTTTTTTATGAAAATAAGGGACGAGACGAGCAGGACGTTAAGCTGATTGTAATTGATACGCCCTACTCATCATAATACAGTGCCGCTCAGGATTCTTGAAAACCCAAAAATTTTGAGCGGCACTACAATTGCGCTCGTCACCTTGATATATAAGATGTTAAGTCTCATTTGCCCAGTAATTACACTAGCTACGGCGCCCTTCAGACCAAAACACAGTAATGTTTACACATTACTGCTTCACGGCAGAAATAGGCGCCGTTGTGGTACCCATAATCTAGCCGGCTTCCTGTGCAAAGGAGCTTCCCACTGGTAAATACTTCCTTCGTGCGTCCTACAAGTAAATTGACATTGACGAAAGGCATTACGACAGTTTGTTTAGCTACTATCTTACCTTAAAACTAAACTGAGGTATCTCGATTTATCGAATATCTAAAGATAAAGATTTTTTTGTATATAAATAAAACACGTTTTGAACATCTTCTGGGATCTTGTTGTAAAAGCATATACATCGCCCCACAAAAGATTAGTAGGAATAATGAGTTTATGTCTGTTCCTGGTGTTAACATTATGGTTATGATAGTCCCTAGCAAATTCACTTATGTGCCTTTGAACATACATTACATTGTCAAGAATATAAATCAATCACTCTCGTAAATAACACTATTAAAGTTTTACCGCTAATGACATATCAACTGTAAGGTAATTGAGTATTCAATAATTCAGGCGAGTTTGTACGATTGTAAGCGGCTGGTAATAAAAGCCTTCTTCCAATCTGATGTCAAATGTTTAAATAAAATATTTGTTTGATGTGAATAATAGCAAATCTATTATAAAATGCTTAACCTTCCTATACCCGAGCCAATTTTTGTGACACCTATAGCCACGTACGGTCTCACAGACCGAAAGTTTGGAACACCGTTTCAAATAATTTTCCTAAGAAAACCTATATAAATAAAGTTTGACATTAAGAGTAAAGAATAAAATGAAAAAATATAGTCACTTTCTTATTAATTATTTAACAGAATATCAGTCGTATTCATAACAGCCTTCAAAGTACAGAGTATATAGTTCAAAGTACAGAGTTTTTCTTAGGTACTAAAAAAGAACTAAAACAATTTTTTTTCTTCCAAAAACAAACATAATAATTTAAACAAAATATTTGTTTGACGAGACCAAAAGCCATCCGCTGTCAAATGATTAAATAAAATGAATGTTTAATAAGTTAAATCCAATCCTGAGATGTTATCAGGACTATGACAAAAGTAGTTCCGTGATCTCTCCATATACCTCTTTGGAATTATTCACATACAAAAAACGACTGCACAAAGTTAAATAATGCGGGAGAGTTTCTTGCGCCGCGTCTTCTCTCTCAGAGTACCATTTGTTTCCGAAGCGGTAGTAGTATCCAGTATATTAGAAATGACATCAAAAAGAAATCTAAAGGAATCAATTTTGAGAAAATAAATGCCTATTATGGCTTTATAGGTCTCTTCTCTTTTCACCCACCCCGCTTAACATTGTCTTTCTCTTTCGTTCCACAGCTTTCTTTCGCCGTCGTTAGTTATACTTGGACCAGCCAGTATAAACGCTCAACTTTCATTATCACTTCTACATGTAATATATTCACGCAAAGTTAGACGACCAGTACAACGTTATCAAGTTCCGTGTAAAGATAAACTCTGTTCCCTGCACACATATCAAACAAGGCGTCGCGTCTATTATTTTGAAGTGCGCGCGTCCCACGCTCGTTTCATAACACCATCAATATGTACACTGCACTTAGGGTTGTATGTACGTCTGTTGCTTTCAGTTGCTTTGTAATCTTAACTCTTGTTGACTGCTAACAAGTACAGCGTCTGTCTAATGCATATTAACCGTCCGTCTAGCTTCTGATACATTAATGATACGAGACACCTTTTGTTTTAGATCTGTAATGTAATAGTCAAGTACTCTGGCGTCGTGACCTCATTGTATGTCTCTTGTTTTAATAATATTGTTTAATATAATAAGTTTTTCTTATTGAAGATGAGGAAAAATAGCGTACGGGTCACGTTTATACACTTAAGTTCTTAAGTGATCACCACTTGTGGCTTTTAAGGTTTTTTTTTTTATAAAATAAGGGACGAGACGAGCAGGACGTTCAGCTGATGGTAATTGATATGCCCATTACAATGCAGTGCCGCTCAGGCTTATTGAAAAAACCCAAAAATTCTGAGCGGCAATACAACTGCGCTCGTTACTTTGAGACATAAGTTATCTAGTCTCATTTGCCCAGTTATTTCACTAGCTACGGTGCCCTTCAGGCTAAAACACAGTAATGCTGACACATTACTGCTTCACGGCAGAAATATAATATAATCAGGAATACAAACTTTTTTGAAGATACTTATTTAGTATCGTCCCGGAAACGCCGCACATCTTAGAATGAAACAGCTACTCTAACACTTTATTTTTTAGCGTGCTTTTAACCGTAACTGTTGTACACTCTAGTCATCCCAGAGAAAAGCGCTATGAAACTTCATTCAACAATCTACTTCCACGTGAAATATAGTTAATTGTAAACCATAACAGTATGGTTTACAGTTAACTATATTGGATGAACATCCAAATAATGAGGATGACATGGGCGATGATAATGTGTTGACTCAATATTAAGAAACTCTCGTTACCTTTACAGAAAGACAAATTATTAAAACTAAGTTTAAATCTGACTTTCACTGCTTCTGAGTTTTTCTTGAGTTTTACCAGTGGGAGGATCCATTGCACAGGATGCCAGCTAGATTATCGGTACGGTGAAGGGCGCCATAGCTAGTCACATTACTGGGCAAACGAGACTCAACATCTTATATCTCAAGGTGACGAGTGCAATTCTATTGCCGCTCAGAATTTTTGTGATTATCAAGAATCAAATATACCATCAACTGAACATACTGCTGTCTCGTTTCTTATTTTCATAAAAAACAATCAAAAAACAACTAAGAAATAAATTGAGATGTGTTCTGAATACTAAATAGAGTTTACAAAAGTTACTTAATTGCATATTTGTTAAGACTTATTTTTCCAAATTTGAAATATAGAAATAAAAATCGCAGTTATAGGAATACCTATAGTAAATTACGTTCAACAGCGTTTATGTATAGGCTCATCTTGTATATATTAAGCAAAGATGGGAGGGAAACAGCTAAAACAAAGTTCTCTCAAAGTTGTAAAATTCCTCATACATAATGTTATGCGGAAACTCATCGTCGTGTTAACCCAATTTATATTGGCGAACGGTCGGCGCCCGGAATGTACGAAAGGGCAGAATCTCTCTATGCTAATATAAATTGTCAAATCATGTTTGGGACCGACTAAAACAACCTCACTGAAATTGTAAAACGATATGATTATAAAAGGCATTTATTTTCTCAAAACTGATTCCTTTAGAATTGTTTTTGATGTCATTTCCAATATACTAGATACTACTACAGCTTTGGAGATAAATGGCGCTCCGAGAGAGAAGAAGCGGCGCAAGAAACTCTCCCAGCATTCTTTTTTTGCGCTCTTTTCAATAAAAATATACAATATTGTACAGTCATTTCTATCGCTATAAAATAATCATAATCTAGTCCCAGGCTGTCCGATCACTTAGATATTCAGCTGTGTAGTAATAGGATTTACGACGGAGCCATTTTTTTTATAAAACATTTAAATTTGATTTTAGATAATGCCTGAACAGTGGCTGGGACTTTATTATAAAAGTGTATACATATACCCTTAAAGCTAAGGCCGGCAACGCTCTTGTGATTCCTCTGGTTTTGCAAGAGAATGTGGGCGGCGGTGATCACTTAACACCAGATGACCCGTACGCTCGTTTGTCCTGCTAATCCATAAAAAAAAGCTATTATGTATCTTATGAAGCCTACTAGAATTAGTTACAAGCAATCCCTTATTTCATATATAATAATGAAAATCATTATAAAGAGCATATATAATACACTGGCCTTCAAAAGTAAGTATCACACTTTTAAAATTGGGATAACGTATTAAGTTCACAAGATATACTTTGGAAATAAAAAGGACTCCAAAGAGAATTTAATTTTGTACATAAAAACTTTATAGTCGGTAACCTTCTTTTAAGAATTGGCTGAAAAAAAACTTCAAAAACAAAACCATTCCTTTTTCAAAGTGGTTGTTTCCGAATTACAATTTTACCATTCACATTTTTCTTTCTGTTTTAATTTTTTTTCAAGATCGATGGGTCTTGTTTTAAAAATTTATGCTAAAAAGCACATAACATTTATTTATCATGCCTCTTTTACTTAAAGAATGTGCTAGGATCATGGCTTTTCTGGAACTAGGCATCAGTATGCGTCGCACTGCAAGAATGGTGGGTGTGATGGTACGAACGGTCCAGGAGGTAAAGCGAAGGTACGAAGAGACTGGACACCATCTGAGGAGACCTTGTAATGGCAGACCCAGGTGTACTAGTGCCCGAAAAGATCGTTATATTATTTCCACTGTTTTAAGAAATCGCCACCAAAATGCAGTTGAAGTCCAGCGTCAGCTACTTCAGACCCGGAGGGACTACATTAGTGACAGTACAGTGAGAAGAAGACTTGCTGAAGCAAATTTGAAACCCCGAAGACAAGGGAGTGGCCCAAAACTCGAGAGACAGCATCGAGTAGCGAGACTGCGATACGCCCGTGAACACATGCAGTGGGATGAAGAAGGATGGTCAAGAATTTTGTTTGCAGATGAGTCTCGATTATCCCTTTACACTTCTGATGGAAGGCGAAGTGTTTACAGGCGACCTGGTGAGCGATACCTGCAATCCTGCATATCAAGAAGTCCTGATCTCAACCCGATTGAACACGCCTGGGATAAGCTTGGGAGGCTAGTCAGAAATCGCAGACCACCACCTACTCAGGGCACTAAAGCAGGCCCTGGTAGAAGAATGGGAGAACATTCCCCAACATCGGCTCCGAAACCTAGTGTTCAGTATGACAAACCGGCTCGAAGCTGTAATCAGAGCTCGAGCAGGCAATACCAGTTATTAAAGATTAAATAACATGTAATACATTTTAGTTGAATTTTTTTATACTAAACTAAAAATGTCTATTTTAATTGTTTTATCTTTTTAAGTTAAAAATGTTACTAATGTATAATTTTAGTTTCTAAGAATTAAAGCCTATAAAATTTGCAACAAAACGTTTTTAATCTTAAATCTCTACCTTCTATAGTTAAGAAAAAAAATTAATTTGATAAGTGTGATACTTACTTTTGCAGGCTAGTGTATATAGAAGAAGACTTTGTTTGAAACATATTACTAATTGCTAATAACAATTATTATTATAGTATTTTCTTTGAATAAAGCGAGTCTTACACACTAAAAAAAACACTTTTAATAGCATTAAAACGCGTGAAATTGTAACTTTGTTATTATATTAGATTTTTGCCTAAAAGTTACATATTTATTATTATTTTAGTTCAGACGACGTTTCAAGACCTTTCTAGATCTTGTTTTCAGGAGGACTGCAGATGAAATGAGTCAAGATGTAACAAAAAATAATGTGTCAAATAATAGTTAAAATGTAGGTTACTGTTACGCAAAATTCTAATGTAAAAACAAGTCACAATTACACGAGTTTTAATCTTTTAAAAACTGTTTCATGTAAACAATATTATTATTATAAATATCCATCGGATGATCATAGTGCGTAATTCTTTGTTTCTGTCATAAGCTCTCGTTGCTTCCTCTAGTGTTCGAAACCTTTAAAGGTAACAGAATATAGTGATAAATAGGTCAAGGAAATTAATTATACTTAAGAATATTAAGTTTTCTTTTCATTTACGGTCACTTCGCAAAAGGTTGAGCTGAGCACACCGTCTGGATGTGTGGCGTTCCTTCCAATGCGGTTTCGCAAGGAGCTTTCTTCCACGTACTACAAAGCTGTGGAATGAACTTCTTTTTGCGGTGTTTCAACCGTGTACCTTCAAAAAAAGCGTATACACCTTCCTTAAGGGCCGTCAACGCTCCTTTCATTCCTCTGGTGTTGCAATAGAATGTGGGAGGCGGTGATCACTTAACACCAGGTGACCCGTACGCTCGTTTGTCCTCCTTTTCCATAAAAAAAAAGCTTTAATGAACAGAAGTGGCAAGAAACTCAATGCCACTCTTTTAAAATCAACATTTACTGATTTTTAATAGAGACAAGCGTTGGGCTCTGCCACCAACTCTCTCGCAATAAGACCGTGCCGATGATCACGTAGTGGACATTGTGAGTACATTTTGTGCACCCGTCGACACCAATAGTGACATAGTGTCAGTGATACCGTGCTCGTCATCACCATCGGTGCACTCCGCGCCCCCTGCCCTGTCCAGACGCGTACTGCGAGCCCAAGTCCGCATTAAGAGGTGGGACGTTATCGCGAACCCACCACACTCACCCTGATGTCGGTACCGACACCGATAAAACGTGAGTAAAGCCGAATTAATAAATAATTTAATAATGACTCACAAAAGTTTTAAAAATGTTAATAGGGACTCCACCTCTCGCATCCCGTCCGAGCACTCTTCCACTGAGCCAACCGTTCGAATGACGTAACGTTCATAAATCTTGAATATGTTTTGTTCAACACTCAGATTGAGACTTCATCTACAGGATTTTCTTTACAGTTGATAACCTGCTCAACATTTGCATATAAGGAAATTCACTTGAGATGTCGCTCTTTCAAATCTAAATGATTTGTTATTTTTTAATGTGATAACCCTCACTTCTGGGATTAATTCCATGAATTAAATTTGAAAATAAACTATTTTAACTATTATTAAAGTCTAAAATTCTATTCTATTTATATAAATATTATGTTCTTTGTTACATTGTGATTAAATATCCCCTAATTTTAATATTCATCCATTCTTGATTGTTGATACTGACTGAATATTAATCGACATAATGCGACAGGCAATAATGAACGAAAAATTTTAATCTGAGTCCAGAAAATTCCGCGATTGTCATAAAAAGCCTTATATAATATTATATTCCATTCATGAAATGGCAATTATACATAAATTTATGTTCCTAGCTTCTCCCGCGGCTTCGTGCGCGTAATATAGGCAGCATTTTTTATTTTTAATATACTTACTTTGCAAATAATACACAACAAAGTCCTGTGGTTGGCGCAGGTCTAAATTTTGTATATAACAAATATTTAAAAGTTTCGTCGTGTTATCATCAATAATGACGAACTTTCATACAAACTTTCACCCCCTATTTCAACCCCGCCAAGCCTTTTATTTGCAATATAGCCTATGTCCTTTCCCAAGCTTTTGTCTATCTCTGTACTAAATTTTATCAAATTCGGATCGGTGGTCTAGGCGTGAAAGCGTTACAAACAAACTTACATTCACATTTTTAATATTAGTAGGGATGATAGGTACCAGTATATCTAGAGCCGTGTAATAATTATTATGTACATTAAACTTTATGAAAAGAAGTTAATTATACAACTTGAATGTGAGCATAAAGTTAATCAATGCTTCATTGATACCGTGGCTTAATTTGGCTTCAATATTAATTATAAAATTACAATGGTTACGGACTATAGATATTAATGCCCACATAATTAATTATATTTGATTATAAACAGTAAACAACGAGTGACCAAATTAGTTGTGAAATAATAATAATTAACTTGTTACTTTGAATATCTTATTCATTTCAGTAACACATAACTCTAGCTTTTACTTACAAGACCACCTAACTTCTCTATAGTAAGTATATGTTATTTTAAGATTTTCGTCTCCTATTCACTCTCAATTCGTGTAATTCTATAATTCTATTAAACTTTATACATTTTGGTAATCTCTCTAATTTAGCCCCTGTCTCCTTTGTCTTCAAGATAATGTCTCGAAACGAGGGTCATCCGTTTGTACATTGACCGGGTAACATACGTCTTATCTATCCTCATAGAAATGTTTTATCTAACAATGGAATTAGAAGTAATTATTGTAACGTTGATAAAAGCTGCTATATATATAAATAGCTATGTACTCCAACAATGCTTCACTATGGCTTAATAACGACATTAATGTTTTATTTATGGTGAGTTATTTGAACATTTAAAAACTGACACTACCAAAGAGCAAATTTGCCCCCGTATCCCCGCAATCAAAACTTCACCCAATAACTGACCGATATTTAGACAATTTATACAATAATCAACTCCCTAAAGTTGAAATTTTGAAATATCCTTTTGAAAAGGCTTTTTACATGCTTGTAGATCCTGTAGTTATACTTGTTTTACCTGGATTAACTACTTACTTTACTTTCCGTAAAGTAAGTAGTTAATCCAGGCAAATAATTTTATTATTTTGCCGTTGTTCATCATCATCATTATTATCATTTCAGCCGGAAGACGTCCACTGCTGGGCAAAGGCCCCCAAAGATCTTCACGACGATCGGTTCTGCGCTGCATTCATCCATCCATCTGGTAAAGTTCGGTCAAGGCCTAATAACACTGCGTCTTCCGTTACGTGGTCGCCATTCGAGGTCTTTCCCTCCGTTCCTGTCCATAAGCATAAATACATCTCCCAACGTAGCAGTGAATAGCTTCGGCGATATGACAACGCCTTGTCTGACACCCCGCTGCAGTCGGATAGGCTTCGAAATCTGATCCTGGAGATTGACTAACATGGTGGCGTTTCCATACAAACACTTCAACTCTTCGACATAACGATAATCAATGTGGTACAACCAAAGAGACTAAAGCACCGCCCAGGTCTCGATCGGATCAAAGGCTTTATCATAGTCCACGAACGCAAAGCAAACACCTCTCATTATAGACATTAGAGATTGCAGATCGTGCAGATTCTGTAAAAGAGCAGATGAAACCTCGTTACACATCCTCTCTGAATGTGGTCATTTAATGCGTAACCGCAGCATCACTTTGGGAAAACAAATTCTTCAACCATTTGAGCGACGTCAGCTCACTACAAAGACATAATACGATTAGTGAAAATAATCATTGAGCCAATGAGCAACCTGTGAGCTATATATACTTAACAGTGGCAATCATAATGGTCATAGTTAAACAGATCTGCTTGAAACTGTAGTAAGCCCACCTTACGAACCATTAGGTACCAATAGGCATCACAATTTTCAATCAAATCGCATCATCTCACTACTGAGTCTCAATATAACTCATTTAACCAGTCTTCTATGCAAAAAAGACTCCCACCGGTATGCCTAAGTCAATGTCTATAAATTTTCTTTTATTGAATGTTATAAGTCTTAGCTAACACGAACAGCCTTGATCTCCAGCACAAAAATCGTGTTAGTAGCTGTTGCATTATTTAATTTTTATTTAGTAAAGATATAAGATTAGTTATAACAACTTTATAGGTAGTTTACATAATAATAAAGAGCCAATTATAGGTATCCACAATTCCTCATTCACCCGTGTGGTTATTAATATAAAAGTACTGAAAATATAACTTAATCAGACTACAATTTCAAAAGACCTGTATATGTGAGTATTGTGTGGTGGTTTTCATTTCAAACAAGTTCACAATCGTTCAAATAAACAGGAAAAGGTATTTTGCGATTATCGCTCAGACAACAATCATATTCATTATATTGAACTCAGCCACGATATTCACCGCTCATTATTCAACCTTACACGTGAAGGCTTTATTGATTTTCATTTTGTTTTCTTTTATTTTCGTTCCTTGAGGAAAATGTGACTAAGTTGGCAATTAATATCTATTGTTCTTAGAAGAATTTATATCTTACGTTTCATTTAAGGTGTCTTTCAAGAATTATCAATTTCAAAATACATTCAATGCTGTTTATTTTAATTTAATTATCAAAATTTTGGTAATGGACTAAAAACTTCTTAACATACGTTGGTAATTTTAGAGATAGGAAAAAGTAACGTATATGACATGGAGCGGACCGCTATATGAACAATTTGCTAATGACTGACCGATGTGCTATCTCGGTGACCTTACAATTATAAATAAGTCGTTAATGTAATTAAATATAAATTAGCCGACCCGATAGACGCTGTTTTCTTCATAATAAAAACTTACTTTTGCGTTTGGTTTTTCGTAAAATCCGTTCTTAGCTGGCCTCTACTCGGCGAAAGGAAAATTCCTACCAAATTTCAAGTCTTTACGCCTTATGTTAATAAGTCAATACATATGTCAAAATCTCTTATAATTATATAGATGATGTATGGTATTAGTTTTTGAAGTTGTTCAGTATAGTGATAATTCTAAAAAAACGTAAGAATTGTTGTAATGGTGGATGAAGATGGATGATAGTAATTTAAAATTTTATAAAATTGTTAGCTATGTAATTGTTTTAATAGCAAGCGGAACTAAGAAGAATTTGTGTTTTCTGTGAGCTAATAGTCTCAAACCAGCGTTAAGTCCCACATCGGATGTGTGCTGAGATTTTTTTAACTGACTTCAGAAACAGAGGAGTTTGTTACCTCAGAACTTTAGACTGGGTTAACCGATTTTGATGATTCTTTTTTTACGTCGGTGTCAGCCAATGTAGACTTGTGCCTATATACACAGCTGAGACGTGTTTGTGTCTCACACGCGACGTGAGGAGGCGAGAGTAGTGAGAGGGGCAGCGGCGGGAGGACACCGATTCCAAAAATAACAAAAAGTGTTGTTACTATATAATATTGATTCTTAATTTGTAGAAGAATACGCAATTATTTTCTTATTTTTAGTGCATATTATATTCCAGAGAAATATAATATGCACTAAGAAGTAAAGTTTTTGATTTTAAAGACTGTTGTTTTTTTAATTCTTTTTTGTATTCCTAGTCCTTATAATTATAAATTCTATAAACACGATTCATGCATTTATTGTACGTATCACCGAATGACAGGTATTCATCTCATTATTCTGTAACACAAAAAAAAATCAAATGAAAAGATAAAGAAGAGATTGAATCACTGATATTTCTTTTTTATGAATGTCGCACAAACTGCGTGGTAGGTACACAAGAATACAGAAGGCCGTTACAACTGGAACAGATGTTACTATTAACTCGAACAGCGATACGAACCAATTTATTTAGAAATTGTTTATTGAATCCGTATATTTCAAATTTTTTATTCTTATATACTAGTTTTGTATTCGTTAGCGCAAACATTGAAAAAAAAAACGAGTGTGTTTTAGACCACACGATTGAAGTTAAAAAAATATTAATTTATTAAATTGTTTAAGAACGAAATGAAATTACGAAATTATTAAGAAATCAACAATCAATTTATCTAGCATTTGTTCCTAACGCTCTTGTCACGCATTCACCAGCTTACGCCCCAAGTCAAGAAATGACCGTTCGTGCAACTCTTGCATTTGTTTGTAACGCTCTCGTCACGCATTCACCAGCTTACGCCCCACATCAAAAAATGACCATTCGCGCTACGCTAGCATTTGTTCGTAACGCTCTCGTCACGCATTCACCAGCTTACGCCCCACATCAAAAAATGACCATTCGCGGTAAGCTAGCATTTGTTCGTAACGCTCTCGTCACGCATTCACCAGCTTACGCCCCACATCAAAAAATGACCATTCGCGGTACGCTAGCATTTGTTCGTAACGCTCTCGTCACGCATTCACCAGCTTACGCCCCAAGTCAAGAAATCACCGTTCGTGCAACTCTTGCATTTGTTTGTAACGCTCTCGTCCAGCATTCACCAGTTTACGCCCCAAGTCAACAAAGCATCGTTCGTGCAACTCTAGCATTTGTTAGTAATGCTCTCGTCAAGCATTTTCGCGCTACGCTAGCAAGTCAAGAAATCACCTTTCGTGCTACGCTAGCATTTGTTCGTTACGCCCTCGTCATATATTCACCAGCTTACACCCCAAGTCAAAAAATCACCGTTGGCGCAAAGCTTTTTGTTTGTAACGCATTCACCAGTTTACGCCCCTAGTCAAACGTGCGTAAAGAAGTTTTACTTCAAAAAGAAAGGCCATTAAAATATTTTCTTATCTATCTATACCTAACCGATAATGAATATATAATATGATGAAGTACAGATCAGTATTACAATAAAAGAAAACAAACATGAACTAAAGGGCGCTCAGCATTAAACAGTGCAAAGCGCACCTAAAGAACTATTCACTTCATTAATGTAATAACGATTTAAAGCATTCAGGCCTGTTTGAGAATAATGTTGATTCACCTAAAAGGTACGTTTATTGAAATGTTACCGAGAGAATCGCTCATTCAATCTTTGGTAATAGGAAGGTATTACAAGGGATGACGTCACGAACGTGTGACGTTAGGTTTCACGCTTCAGGTGTAGAGTTAACACGCTATTCAACGCTCTATAGCATTACAATTAGAACAGAATTTAAGTAGGATTTGCTTCAAAGGCTCAAATTAACTTTTACATTTTTTATAACATCTGCCCTAACTAAACAAGGTAACCAATGTTTAACGCTCAACTCTGATATTAAAATAGGCCTTAAAGGACAATAATTTGGCAGATTTTTGAAGTAAAAATTCTCAAGGCGCGACTTTTATAAGGCTTAATTAAAAATCTTATAAACTTAATGTTATGATTATTAAACCGATGTATATATTTATTTAGTGATATACATTCATCCTACTTGTCTTTCATATTTTTAAGAATATTTATTTACTATACGTAACATATATATTATATATGAAATTATTAAGTTTTACTTCAATCGCGCGTAAAGATTACACGCACACACTGTTTTAATAAATTCATTTACAAAAAAAAAAACATCACCCGAAACTATTCTATACATAGTAGAAATATTGTTAGTTTAATAAAAGAAGTTTGACGTGGATTCAATTAATTAGAAACAATTGTGTACACATTATTAGTACTGGCAAGTAAAATAAAAAATTCCAAATTTGAAAATTTTAAAAGTAATTTGCGTTGAGCGTGTGCTCGCAGTTGTTTGTGTTTAGATATTGCTCTATAAATTATAAATTACCATACTAAAAAAAGCATAGAATAATATTAATTAATATTTGAACTTCTTGTCGAATCTCAAATACGTGGCAGCAAAGTGAATGTATTGGTATTATTATTGTCGCAAAAATTTTTTGCTATCTACTCTACGTAATATATGTAAAATTCAATATTATTTACCAGTTGGAGGCTCCCTTGCACAGGAAGCCGGCTAGATATTACCACAACGGTGCCTATTTCTGCTGTGAAGCAGTAATGTGTAAGCATTACTGTATGTTGGCCTGAAATGAGACTTAACATCTTATGTCTCAAGGTGACGAGCGCAATTGTAGTGCCGCTCAGGGGTTTTTCAAGAATCCTGAACGGCACTGAATTGTAATGGGTAGGGTATCAATTACCATCAGCGGAACGTCCTGCTCGTCTCATCCCTTGTTTTTATAAAATCAATATATTGTCAGTTAAAAGAGTTCAGAGCTTTTTCGACCAAAGGTGGAAGGTTCTACTCAATGAAGTTTTAACTTCAAAAATAACGTCTAAAACCGATTTAGAGAATATGAAAGAAAATACATAGTTTTAGATACTTGGTATGCTTAACAGTAATCGTAAAAGTAACAACATGGCCTGGTGGCTAAAGTTGGTGTGAATGGTTAACCTTGAAGGTTGTATTGTAAAAGAAACTGGGGTTGAATAAATTTGGCACGATAAGTCGAAGTAAGCTTTCATTAGATTTCCGATAACAGCACACAGAACCCAACGTGAGTTCGAAATAGAATTAACTTTAGCCAATAAAATTTCAACTTGATGATTTGTTGTATTATTTTCAAAATGGACGCGTTCTTATTTCTGTGAGTACATCTAAGTTTCTGTTCTTAAAAATCATTATTGAATAATAAAATCAAATATTATAATATAGATATGAAACTTACATAACATTGGAAACTCTCTATTCAATTAAATAATAAATGATAGCGAAGAAATTTAATTGAATGAATCGAAGAAATGAAGCTTAACTGAATTGTGTATGTTTTAGAGTGTTATTATAACATTTACACAACATTGATATTATTACAGTTATTATTAACGGAAGGTTGTTCTATTGATATTCTGTTCTTGTATTATAGTAATCTATATTGTTGATTTTTGTAACATTAATATCTCTGGAACACATTTCTACTATAACACAATATAATATTGTCATTAACGTGGACAGAAATACAGAAGCAGTGGCACATAGAAGCATTTTTTGCATGTCGGTCGTATGCTTATTAAAATTCTAATTAAAATTAACTGCTTCATCAAAGATTTCCTTTGATTACTAATAATTGTTACAATAATTAATTGCTAGCTGTGTCAGATAACCATTTCGATCGATGAGTCACTTAAGGTGGTTTGGTGGGAATGTTGATTCATAGCAAATACGCTGTTCACGCAGAGAATAACTTTCATAACCGATGAAAACAGGCCAGGTTTATTTCTTTATTTTACTTAAGTCTGCATGACAAGCCACGTCTTACAATCAAGTACAAGTTAAAGCTACGTACCACAGTCCACAGTTGTGACCTATAAATCAAGTGTTACACTTTCTGGAATAGATTGTAAAATACATAATATTTACTAAGTAAATTTTACTTTCATATCATGTTCTGTACATATTTTCAACGTTGAGATGGCTTGTGAAGGTTGTTCTGGAGCAGTGGAAAGAGTTCTTAATATATTAAAAGGACAAGGAGTTGAAGATTTTAAAGTAAGTTTACCTGAGCAGGTAACAGTCACTGCAACCATGTCATCTGATCAACTTCTGGAAGTTATTAGCAAAATAGGCAAAAAAACAATGTATATTGGAAAACAGTAATACTAATTTTTGTATTCCTTACAAAGATTAAAGTTGAGAAAATAAAAATCGTTGTTATTATACTTTATTTAATGTGAATCTTATACAGTTGTGATTATTGAGTTGCTTAAATAACAGTTTACCATTTGATGTTGACATATTTATAGAATATAATTTATTTTAATTTATATGAAAATTAATTGTTCATATTTAACTTTGAAATTATAACAAGATTTAAGTAAGTATTTCAAATTATTAATAATTTAACCTATAATTTTTTTATAAAGTTTTATACCAGTGCTCAGCCTTTTTTGTAGTTTTCTAGTCCAACTAAATAAATAAATAAAATTGTAACATCTATTTTACTACAGTATTTTATGAATAAACAATAAACAATCGCGATTTGTATGACTCTTTGTGTTAGTGTGTTTTGATCTAAATAGAGGATAGACTGTCAACCTCAATTTTTACGAGATTTTTCACAGCTGTCACAGTTTATCTAGACGTATAAATGATCTGATTTTGACTCATGTTATTATGCTTAGATTAAGGATTGGTCCAATGAAAAGTGCGGCAACTAATACAACGCCCAAGTGCGCATACTCGAACCAGTCTCGAACAATGTGTGACGTTGACGTGGCACATGTTCTGTTAAACATTGCTAATAATTGAAACTCAAATGCCGGGTTGCGTAATACAACTGTAAAAATAATACTACGAGAAATAAGAAAGACACTGGCATCATATATATCATCAGTAAGTATTTTGTATTTATTAATTTCAATGTAAAATGTCGCAAAGCGTATGTTACAAAATTTGAAAGCGACCATTGATTGTTAAGATACCACGCACTTAAACATCTAGTAGTTGCCGTGATAAAAAGCTGTTGTTCTTAGATAGTACGATATCTAGTTGGATCTTGGTGGAGACCAATTATAATCTAAGTTCTAATGATAGATGATAGATATCCAAAAGCCATTTTTCAATTAATAAGGGTTCTAAATAAAGTAAAAGAGTAATTTTGGCAATACTATCTGAAGAGAAGCCCTTTATGTTAGCGCCTCATTGAAATGCAAATATTATGTTTTTTTTTTTGAATTAACCGTATAAGTGGATGTCGCGGTCTTTCAACGCATACATTACTATCTACAATGAATGTAGGTTTGACAACGAAAGAATATTAATTTAAAGTTACGATTGATTTATATTTATATAATAGAAAAAACTGAATTTATAAGTTGACCTTATAGGGACAGTTTTAGGTAAAGTAAACAACCCTAATGTCGTCAGAAAAGGTAAGAGTCACGCGACAGAAAGAGAGGCAAATTCTAGGTGAATAAAAATGTAGATTGTGCGATCTGAATTACACCTTATTGTTTGGCCACAATAGTCCCTATTTCTTTGATTGATTTTGCGGGGTAAGACTTCTGTACTTGTACTATTACTTATTCTTTGCACATACCACAAAGCTGTGGAATGAGCTTCCTTGTGCGTTGTTTCCGGAATGATACGACATGGGCGACACCTTCTTTAAGGGCCGTCAACGCTCCTATGATTCCTCGGGTATTGCAAGAAAAAGAGGACGGCGGTGATCACTTCACACCAGGTGACCCGTAAGCACGGTTGTCCTCCTTTTCAAAAAAAATATTTACTATGGCAACCGACTGTTTACTCTAGTTGTTTTAAATATTCTTAAGTAAATATGGTCATGAAGCAACAATTTAGTTGACATACATTGAATCTAGAACACGATTCGAAAAGTGACAGTTGACAAACAACACAAAGATAATATGTCCTTATATTTTGTGTAAACAACGTCATTGGTTACGTGTGAAGAAAACAAGCTCACGCAATGTTGCATGATGTGTACCCAATTTGTAATATAATACAAAAATATTTATGTTAATGTCTTTCAGTGCACGTTCAATTTTGAAAGTGAACTTGACACACTGACCTCTGCTACATATATCTGCATATACCACTGGACTGGCGGCTGTCAAAGTGCCTGTTTGATATTCGCCATTTTGGCGCTGTTGGCCATGTAGCGAGAGTCTGTGGTACTAAAACTACTAGTGGTAGATAGATGGTGGGAAACTTTTTACAAAAAAAAATTGTGTACTTTATTACGTTGAATCATGAAGTATAAGAACCATGGAAAACGAACGAAATGAATTCAAAATGCAAAAATACTTCAGAGTAATGTACGTTCCCTCGCAGCCATTTCCACTACACGTCAAAATTAGTTCTCTGGACGCTCGCGAGTGGTGCTTCAAATAGGCACAATAATTTTGCTGTCAAACATATGGAACAGCCCACCGACTTGTCATAGTTTCATGTCATGGCTTCACATCTGTTGCAGCATTTCCTTAAAATATAGTTGGAGTCATTACAATGTAGTCTTACCGATCTAAATATTGTTTTAATTGAGCTGCACTGATATTATGTTCAATATGATTAATATAAATAATATGACAAAAGATAGACCTGCATTTGAGACCACTGGTCAAAACTCACCAAGGCAAAGTTAAGAGGAAATACAATATTTTTCTACATTCTGTATTCAAGAAGTGATAACGTTTCTATATATAACTAGCTGACCCAGCAAACGTTGTATTGCCGATATTAAAATCGCGATACAAATGTAACTGTTGATCGTAGATGGGTGAAAATTTGAAGTTGTATATATTTTTAATGCTGACTCACAATGAAACAAATTTAAAAAAAAAATAAAAAATAAAAGAAAGAAATTTCGTGTGGACCACCCTTAACATTTAGGGGGATGAAAAATAGATGTTGTCCGATTCTCAGACCTACCCAATATGCAATCAAAATTTCATGAGAATCGGTCAAGCCGTTTCGGAGGAGTTCAAAGCTTAACACCATGACACGAGAATTTTATATATTAGAATTATATATATTATGCTACTTAGTGCCGCTCCGCACACACATGCGTGAAACTACAAAACAAAACACTACAAAAAAGAAATATTTATTTGCCAATAATAGATGCTCCCCAATCGCTGGTTTTCGTGCACCGTTGCTTAGATTCCATAAAAATTATAATGAGTAATTTACAAATAAAGATATTATCAGTAATCGTGTTTCCTCGTTTGAAAGTAGAAGTAAATGATGTTTTAAAAAATAAGTAAGAGGTAAAAAACAAGAGTAAGTAAGGTTTAAAAGTTTAAATTAATTATTAAACCATAACTAACAATATAATTTAATTTAATTAGATATAGTAAAATATAGTAAATTAAACCGAATTAACATTAACATTTATTAACACAGCCGTCATAATCTGCACTATGCTTTGGTATTTTTTTTCTCTTTTAATTGTTACAAAGCACATTAATTTTATTTTATTTTAATGTACACATACGAGTTTATTTCTCTCATATTTATTTATCTGTGGCTAACGTAGTTGGTTTCACAATTAATAATTAGGATTTATATGTATTAGTTATAGTTAAATGTTATTGTGTTTTATTGGCCCTTATAAAGTAAATAAATACATATTAAATTATATTTATATCAAATTATACCTGCTGTTTTATACGAATGAGCGTTATATTGCCGAGCATATCTTCCAATTATTAAAAAAAAAATTTTGCAGCGCACTTATAGAAGATTTCACAATCACTAGCTGTGCAGTGTTTCAAGTGGCAAATAATAGTGCAGACGATTCCTGTCAAAAAAGCATAAAAAGATACCATAGACAACAGACGCATTGGCATCTGAGTGGTCTAAGGCCAGTTGTCTCTTGAGCCGCTTAATACCAAAATTGATACCGGGCACCTGCACAGTTCGTACGCAAAACGCAATACGCATATAATACGCAATATTTTAATACTTCAACAGTGGTTAACGACCAAATCGCATCACATCAAGTTCTCTGTGTAACGCCTCTCATATATCTTCTCTACAAACGCCGAGAGGACAGTAACACGCACTTCAGCATCAGGCTCCTAGAGGATTAGCGGGGGCCCCCAGCTGTAGACCATCTCACCTCGGAATCTCTGCATGAAAACTAGCCTAGCAAACGTGTGAAATCTAGAATATCATAATCCTGTAACGTCCAGAAACGTATTTTTTATTTTCCCTTTATAGTGACATTGTAATAAATAATTATGTCTACAATTTAATTGTATTTGGTGAACCTTTGATAGCGAGAAAAATATTATACTCGTGTAACTCAATCTATGTGGGACCAGTATCTCCTTTGCACCGGACGCCGGCTAGATTATGAGTACCACAACGGTGCCTATTTCTGCCGTGAAGCAGTAGTGTGTAACCATTACTATCTTTCGGTCTGAAGGGCACCGTAGCTAGTGAAATCGTGTCTTACATTGATATAGTGTTTGCGTTGTAAAAGTGAGCTGTTCGTGCTATATAGCTTAGTTATAGACAGTCTATCAAAGAAAAATTTAAAGAAATAAATATTATGACTGTTCATTGTCAGTTCATTTATGAAAATTTTATAAACATTCACAAAAATCATCACATGTTTGCTCTTAATAGTGATTTTCATTATTATAAAACTAGAAATAAGGGATTGCTTGTGACTAATTCTAGTAGGCTTCATAAGATACATAATAGCTTCAAGGGTAGATGTATACACTTTTATATTAAAGTCCCAGCCACTTCAGGCATTATCTATAAATAAGTATAAATGTTTTATAAAAAAATGGCTCTGTCGTAAATCCTATTACTCCACAGCTGAATATCTAAATGATCGGACAGGCTGGGACTAGATTGTGATTATTTTATAGCGATAGAAATGACGGTGTAGGCTATGTTTTTTTTTCAAAATTAGGGATCCGTAATAAAATTGCTATTTTTTAACACAAGGTGTAAAATCGAAAACCTATTTTTGCGTGCGCTGCAATAACTATTGACAATAGAACAAAATGATGTACAAAATATATATAGGCAATATTTTATTACTTATAAAACTATCGCGTGAATTATACTTTATATAGCAAAACAACGTTTGCCGCGTCAGCTAGTATTGTATATTTTTATTGAAAAGAGCGCAAAATAAAGAATGCTGGGAGAGTTCCTTGTGCCGCTTCTTCTCTCTCACAGCGCCATTTGTTTCCGAAGCGGTAGTAGTATCTAGTATATTAAAAATGCCCTCAAAATAATTCTAAAGGAATCAATTTTGAGAAAATAAATGCCTTTTATGCCTTTAAATTACCGGGCAAATGAGAATTGACATCTTATGTCTCAAGGTGACAAGCGCAGTTGTAGTACCGCTCAGAATTTTTTGGTTTTTCAATAATCTTGAATGGTACTGCATTGTAATGGGCAGGGCGTATCAATTACCATCAGCTGAACGTCCTGCTCTTGTAGTCCCTTATTTAAGTAAAAAAATGTAAGCTAATTATATATTTTTTGATAAACGAAAACCTCTTTTTGCATTTAACAAGCTTATTTGCGCTCTCCTGAACTCTCGCATAACTGCATTTAATAATTAATTTTAACGACATATGCTAGTGTCCTTGTTTGTCATATTTCATCGTAAAGTGATCTGATTAAAATTTTATTAGCTGAGATAGCTGGGCGTGCGATGTCGGCACTAATCAGGTTTATGCTTGAGCTGTTATATTCAAATTGAAATAATAACTTCTGCTTGAACCGCGCCGCATAAAAGATCCGTTTAGACAGAGCGTGATACTGAAATTCTTTTTTGTCGTGGGTCGGTAAAATTTATTCATGTATTTGATTGAATACTGTTTTTAGGGTTTGATGCCTTTGAAAGAATAAAGAGACCCAAATAATATGATCACATCGTTGGCTGTATGTTCTTTTTTCCTGGAGTAAAATAGATATTCTAAAGTCACACAGACAATTAAGTCGAACATTTTAATAACTTAATAAATAATAACGTGTGTGAACCAAGAATCATGAAATTTGGCGAATAGAAATAGATAGATAGATGTCATGTGGTCTTAAGAACACACCGTTATTTTTACCAGATGAGATTTAAAATATTTCGTTTTGTGTTAATAGTTAGTAAGTTAATTAGTACCGAGCTCAAAAAAAACTAAGCCAATTGTGCAAGACTCAATCATCCCATTTATTATACTAATGTTATGAACGATTAGTATCACAAAACATGAATATAAAGACTTCCTAGTAAAATTACGAGGTTAATAATTTGCAAAATGAACCAGAAGATTGATTTATCATTTTTGCAATTTTCTTTATCTCCTGATTTTTCTCGACTGAAATGCTTTTTATATGATCTTGTATGAAGTTGCTTTTAGCACTACATCACGCTTCGATTCATCGTGTATCAGAATTCCTGACTTCATTTTAAAACCTTTCACGTACTGGATTAAGAGGAATGGAGGAAAAGCGGTGTGGCTTTTAGCGTGCAAGCTCTCTAAGGTTATGTAAACTAAAATTATCGTTAAAGTTTCGTAGAATGCGTAGCACTTAGATGTTCATATATATTTACTATAAACTAGTGGACCCGACAGACGTTGTCCTGTACACACGTCTTTAATTTGAAAAATCGGTTTTTTACAAGATAATAGGCGTCACCTGTCAATCTATCAATGACTGCACGTTTCATACAATCGAGTGAATCGCTTTAGAGAGGTTCGCTATGCTGATGGAAAAATGTGCGTATACCTTCCTTAAAGGCCGGCAAGGCTCCTATGATTCGTCTGGTGTTACAAGAGAATATGAGCGGCGGTGATCACTTAACATCACGTGACCCGTACGCTCGTTTGTCCTTCTCATCTATAAAAAAATCTGAAAGCTAATATAAATCTTACCAAAGCACGTCGTTTGTAGTGTTGCTTTGTAACCAACCTATGTTTTTTCTTCAGACAAGAAGGTATAGTCCAAAGAATTCTACAAATTAATGTCATTTGTTCCATTTAAAAGTTAGAGCTAGATAATATTATTTCTGGAAGTGCTTTTTTGTTAGACTTCCTTAATTCTTGAAATTTTATAATCGAAATTTTAAAAATATATGCTATCTGCCGCTACTACACAAAGTAAATAAATGTGTAGAAGCCATAAATTCGAAAAAAACTTTCAGAATCGGTTCATAGTTAAAATGAACAAATACAATTCTTTATTTAAGACTAGCTGACCCGACAGATGTTGTTGTGTATAAAAAATTAAGTTTATTTTTTCCTCCTGAGAGAGTTAGAAAGGTATAAATTCTAATTAGTTATTAATTTTAAACTATTCTTTCAATTTAAGTTTTGAACGACGGGGGACACATCAAAGGAAAATCAAAATTGTTGTTTTTATTTAATTCCGAGTATTTTCATATTTATTCAAAATTTTAAACCTTCTCTGGACTTCCACAAATAATTCAAGACCAAAATTAGCCAAATTCGTCCAGCCGTTCTCGAGTTTTAGCGAGACTAACGAAAAGCAATTCATTTTTATATATATAGATAATAACGCTCATAGACGAATTAAGGATGCGCTTTGTAATATTTGAGTTTTAAATATTTAAGAAACTAAAACAACAGTCGCAAACTATTTAGACTTCTAAGAGGCATTAATTTTTGATCAATTATCATGATTTTATGCTTTAACATGTATATTATGTAAACACAGTAAGTTTTAATATTCATTTTACCAAATATCCGGAGAAATCAAGTAATAATCTTCGTCAATGACCATAATCTAAATTCCAGAGCGAATTGACTCCTTAAGTTTCAAATAAATAATAGCTGACCGGGTTTATCTCTAAGTTTCTAAATAAATCGTTAATGGTCCTCTCAGCACCTCAAGTTTCCAAAACGTTCACTTAGTTGTAACGGTTGCAATTTGATATTTACGCCCTAACAGCCTTTGTTAATTAAATAGAACTTGTGATCCCAAGTGTTCTCACTGAGATGGCTATTACTTTGAAACATCGTCAAAGTCGGCGAACCACAAACACAACGTCTATATTTTAGTGAACATACTGCTAAGTTTGTAGTAACTCAAGCGAACAATCCTTTGCTGAATCATTATTATATTATTTAGGTGAGCGCTGTGTATGATTAATTAGCTTTGATACAAAGTTCTGTGTATGAATAAATTGATAATTTTAAATATTTATTATAGTAATAAAATTATTAAAATTTTATAAATCTCATCTTTCAAATTAAAATCTTTATCTATTAATTCCTATATTTTATTGTTTATCTTAACTCATTTTTGTTTTTGGAATTTAAGCATATTAATCCAATATTTAAGGAGGAACAGGTGATAAATTCGATGTTAACCAAAAATATTTAGAAGAATATCACCGCATAAGGTTGTTTTTATTGGTATTCAAATGTTTTTGAGTGCTAAGAATGATTATATTATGTACTTGACGCAACAACGAATAATATAATAATACTATTGGATCCGACAGACGTTGTCCTGTACACACGTCTTAAATTTTAAAAATCCGTTAGGAGGAGTTCACTAACATACGCATGAGCAGGAGAATTATATTATATGGACGGAATTGAGAATCTAAACCAATCTCAAATTCAATGGAACACACAAAAAATCATCAAAATCAGTCCAGGCGTTTAGGAGGTAGTTCAATTGTGAATCTAAACCATTCTTGAATCCACCTGAAGACACACAGAAAGTGTCAGTAAAACCTGTCTAGCCTTTTAGGAGGAGTGCAGTTACAATATACGCACAAAAGAAATATGCATATATAAGATATGGACGGAATTGAGAATCTAAACCATCGCAAATTCACTGGAACACACAAAAAAAATCATCGAAATCGGTCCAGCTGTTTAGGAGGAGTTCAGTTACAACAAACGCACAAAATAAATATAATATATATTAAGATAAATATGAAAAATAATATGTTTTGATTGTACATAACTTCTCAATAATGTCACTTGGGCATTAAAGAAACTCTGATCGAGCTTCTGATATCATATTTAAACAATAGAATTCAGAAAGTTAATGTGAATAACATGAGATCTCCTGGGACTCCCCTCAGTATGGGGCTACCACAAGGGTCTATTTTTAGACCAGTTCTCTTCCTTATTTTTATTAATGATCTACCTAGCCTTGTAGAAAAGTTACAAGTTAGTTAAACAAGTTATTTATTTCCAGACACTTCCCACTCATGTTCAAAGTGAATAGAAACCAAAGTATGTATTAAGACGTAATCACTGTTCTATTTGATATTATGTACTGGCTTAGCGTTAATAACCTATTACTAAATAGCAAAAAAACTAAATAATTTATAAAATTTACCGTTCCAACTGTCCGAAATGGACATGTGAGTGTTTTGTTAACCGGAGAGGTGGAATCTGCTATATTTGGCTTAGCAATAAACTTAGTCATAAGACAACTGACATAGATACGGCGCGACGTGCTTAGGAAAATTATTTTCATAGTATTACATCTTATAATGTATAGGTAAGAGTCGATGCAGCCAATCTTTGTGCTACAGAAGAAGACACTCGCACGAACAACGTGAACTTGAAATTAAAAAGGATTACTAAAAACTTTTATGTGGTAATAACCTTGAAATAAATGACATTTACTGTAGATGACGAATTGAGCGATCGCCATTTTCTTTCCTTTGATGAACGCGAGTGTTACACATTTGAATAAACCCCTTCTTTTAAAGGATTATAACGCGTTTATTTGTTACTGTGTGTTTACATTAAATTTTTGAGACGTTAACTAAATTAATAATAAAAATGTAACTTTTACGCAAGAACCCTAATGTAAAAACACATGTTACAATTACACGCGTTTTTTTCCTAATTAGTGATTTGAAAAAAAAAAGAATTTTAATTTTAACCTTATTTAGTTTCTCAGCTATGGGTAACTTATTCGTAGCCAAAACGATCTATCTATTACCATTAGTTGAAGCATAAATTTCTTTACATAAGTTATAATAAGTTACGTGAGTTAGAATATAATTTTTACCGTCTTATCTTCTTTTACATGGAGAACACAGCAGAAATGATTAATCAATACAACTCGAACTTCCCGTTGAATCACTCAACTTCACAAAAAATTCACAAAACCCGTCATGCATTCCAGTCGTATTTCAACACTACACTTGAAGCAATCTGTCGACGCATTGCGACAGAGCCGAGAGAAATTAAAAGATTCGTAACAATAATGAATGTGGAGAAAAGGTATACCGAGTATAAGGTAGATAATCAAACTCAGTTAGGGTTAAAAAAAGAAATATTTGAGTAAGGATTCAAAAGCGCTTAATTTAACCCTAAAAAGATAACTTTATTTAAAGAACATGAGAGATATATTTGCTTCGGAGGCGTATAATATATTAGTATTTTTTTTAAAACAAATGTTTTTTTACTATTGCATTTATTTACATGATAATATTTAATGCACCACGTATTGATGAAATAATAATAAAAATATTTTTAGTGAAATTATGTATATATTTGAAACATTAAACTGAAATCACAAAACGATTTAAAAATAAACAATAAAAGCAGTTTTGTAAAATATAATATAGGAAAATATTACATAATAATTTAATATATTTTTCTTAGAAAAAACCCTTTTTTTTAATTAACTAATCAAATGAAAAATAATCAGTCAAAACTTTAATTATTTGGCATAAAATTTTGGTTTATAGGCATTCAAAGCAAAATCATTTTTGTGTTCGCCGCAAACTGTTTTCTTGCATTTTGCATTTGGGAATTATATCGTCTTCATTTTGTGTATCACGCAATTCATCTGGTATCTCATCATCAATATACTCGTCAAAGTCACTCTGTATATCATCGTCACTCAGATGATCTTCTGTCTCACTGTCAATTTCTTGATGTCCGCCATGCTCGTTCTCTTCTTCTTCAGTCATCAATCTAAATATTGCATTTTCACATAGTATTCTTCGGCTCGTTATGACGAAGGTGAAAATATTTCATGGTAAAATAATAAAAAAGTTTTTATTATAGACATTTTAATCTTTTCTTTACCGCTGTGTTACTTTTATAGATGCTCGTTAAGTACCCCGCGCCCGCTTATTGAATGAATTGTCATATTATGTAATGTAATCTCATTGAATAAATTTTTGTATTGCGAATATATAGGTATTTCTAAGACCAGATTAGTAATGACCAACACCCTCCTACTCGCGTCGTTCTCCTCATTAGTGAGGGTCGTGACTCCCTCGCTGCATCAGTTTCTCCTGTACGATTCCCCTCCAACTGCTGCGATCCTTCGCCTTATGCAGGGCATCATGGAAGTTGATGTTTAGAGCAGATCGTATTTGGTCCGACCATCTCGAAGGACTGCGTCCTCTGGGACGCCTGCCATCTACCTTGCCTGTCACCATCAGCTGTTCCAGGAATGACCAACATATTATATACTAAAATCTTCTCTACCTGCATCTAATGATACAAGTATTATTCCGATCTATTCAGTAGTTTTCGTGGTATAACCGAAGAAAAAATATGACTCTTTATTTATTCGAATAGATTATAAATCAATCTACCCTGTATAGACAAAGTAACGACTAATTCTGATGTTTATGCTTAGAAGAAAAAGTGCATTGAATAAGAATTCAACATCATAAATTACTTTGACGGCAAGTCTTGTATACTATATTAAGCTAGTCTGCATCTTTATAAGTTTTATGTTAGTTGTAATTTTATTTAAAGATAAGAGGCTGTAGATATAAACGCCTCAATACCTTATGTAAAATGAAAAAGACGAAACTCACACAGATTTATTTCGTTTACGATTGCACGTACAAGATTGTCTTTGAATGGGTAAATTCCTTGCTCAGATACGGACCAAGGTACAATTTATTTCAATTATTTCACTTTTTAATCAACTGAAGTTGTTTTCTTATTTATTGAGGCGGTACAACGAGTATCACTTACTAGATAATTGTAACTTAGAAAACATATTTGATTTAAGTTCGATTTTATCGAGTCATCAATAGACTATCATGAGCCCACTGGTGCTAAGTGATCTTATAAGTGATTTTATTTGTTACCTACTTGCTATGACTGAGATTTTGGCCACCGCTCTCTACAACTCAGCTATGAAAATGATTATAGATTAAGACGTGAAGGCCTACCATCAACTTTTGATGAGCGGTTCATTTCCGATGCAGTTCAGTTTAGGTAGCTAAACTGAATCGCTAAGATTCGTACCATGAGGTGCCTATAACCGAATGGCGTTTGAATCGCATATGGAAGAACGAACGATAGAAATTTGTCTGTGGTCCGCGGTGTAAGAAAGGGATGACGCTGTACAGTCGTTGCATAAGTCTGTCTCTTACTCGAACCATATGCGTTGCGTTCCGAATCTATAAATGAAACGATTTTAGCGGTTTTTTTAGCGTAGAAATTACTACAAATACATTTCAAATTGCACTTTATAGCGTCAAATTATAAGCAATTTAGGCCTTTTTAGTACTTATAGTTTTTTGAATTACAAATTAAAGGTTTGCTTGGGTGTGTTCGTAAAAATAAACTGATTAAAACGAGTTGTTTACGCACCTCCATTCATGTTTGATTTGACAGCAGCACATT
Source organism: Leptidea sinapis (assembly GCF_905404315.1). Taxonomy (NCBI): domain Eukaryota; kingdom Metazoa; phylum Arthropoda; class Insecta; order Lepidoptera; family Pieridae; genus Leptidea; species Leptidea sinapis. The sequence continues at coordinate 12,586,684 of NC_066272.1, forward strand.
TTATTTGTTCTTGCGAACAGGCCATAGCCAGCGGCCTTACTGCCTCGTCATAAGTATTGTCATTTTCGGTATTTATTTTCAGTATTTTGTTTTACAAAAAAGTACAATATTGTATTCTCATCTCATCTGTTATTAATTCCATTTTCCTTTTCTATATGTTTTCACTATATTTCAAAGTTTTTAACAATCGCTCAAAACACATAAACTTTCCAGTTTAGGTTGAAATATTACCTCATGGTACGAATGAATGAACGAACTAAAACAGTTTGCAATTGAATTTCCGACTTGATTTGACGTCAACCTAAATTGGATAGCTCTAATGACATCGTGGTATTATATATCAAAGCAGTTCACTTTAGGTCGTCAATTGAATCGCAATAAGAGTTCATGGTAGACCCACTTATATGACTATGGTTTTTTTAATGAAATTCTAACACTTGTAACTTCTCTATCACCATCATTATCATTATCATCAGCCGGAAGACGTCCACTGCTGGAAAAAGCCCTCCCCCAAAGATTTCCACGACGATCGGTCCTGCGCTGCCCTCATCCAACGAATTGCGGCGATCTTGACCAGATCGCCGGCCCATCTTGTGGGGGGCCTACCTACACTGCGTCTTCCGGTACATGGTCGCCATTCGAGAACTTTGCTGCCTCAACTGACATTTGTCCGTCGACCTATGTGCCCTGCCTACTGCCACTTCAGTTTCGCAATCATTATTTCTCTATACATTATGAAATTTCTTTCAACACTTCTAATTTGGTAAATCCTATTGTAAAATTTGATTTATGTCTGTCAAAAGTGTCTAAGCATATCTAAAGCAAACAGCCAGAAACGATCTTTCGTTACGTACGCAATACATCAACATATTATATAGATCACTAATATTCGCCTTCTGTAAATCACATGAGACAACAAGAGCAACATAATTGGAAACTGATATTATAATTCATTCATCAAAATAAAAGTTTTAGTTGAACTAACACGAGCTCTGAAGCTTAAGTGGCAATGGGCAGGACATATTTCACGATACCCTGATAATCGATGGACAATAACCACTAGATGGAATGGACCAACATTAGGCAAACGAAAAGTCAGCAGACCAAATAAACGGTGGATTGATGACATAATAGATAGCAGGAAAAGACTGGATGCATAAAAGCAAAAATTGAACACTTTGGAAAAAACTGGAGGAGGCCTTTACTCTAACGAGATCCAGAACTCAAATAAATAGAAGCATAAGCAACTAATCTTACTAACACCAAACTACTAGAATTATATCTTACCTGATACTACTAATAATTTTCTTTGTATAAAAAGAGTTATAGAATAAATGAGGCTTTTTTATTATTCTACTTTAAATCATACATAATTCATGAAAGCAATAGTTCTCTAATCCTGAAATGTAGTAATGTTAACTATTGTATTATTATTTTAATGATATTATCTGATTTGGAAACTAGAGCACCTTAATTATTTCCCCGACAGCTCGGCATCTTTATATAAATTAAGATAGTTTCGTGACATTTCAATTACAATGTAGATTTAACTATCGAACTTAGAGAATCCAAACTAAACAGTAGGTTTGTCTACGTTCGGTAAATTGGAAGACTTAATTACTTTCAAGTTTCAAAGTAAACTTATGTAGTTCTTGAAATGAATTTTTAAATTTTATTTGGAAAATGTTTAGTCTTATAACTTTAATGAAAAGTTCCCCGTTCAAAGCTTTTATTAAAAATGTTCGTCGGACAAGTAGGTAATAAGTTCACGCTAGCACTAAGTAGAAACTGCAATCTGAGCTGGTACGAATAACAGAAAGAACTGGGATTTGTTATAAAATACTGCGTCAATATGGAATTTTATGCTTTATAAGCAAAAGAATGCAAATTATGTATTAAATCTATACTTAATATTATAAAGCTGCAGTGTTTGTTTGTTTGAACGCGCTAATCTCTGGTACTACTGGTCCGATTTGAATGATTCTTTCAGTGTTGGGTAGTCCATTTATCGAGGAAGGCTATAGGCTATGTTTTTTTTTTCAAAATTAGGGATCCGTAATAAAATTGCTAACACAAGGTAAAAATCGAAAACCTATTTTTGCGTGCGCTGCAAAAACTATTGACAATAGAACAAAATGATGTACAGGCTATAATATAGGCAATATTTTATTACTTATAAAACTATCGCGTGAATTATACTTTATATGGCAAAACAACGTTTGCCGGGTCAGCTAGTAACTAAATAAAGGGCCTTAACCCTACAGAGAAAGAAAGAAGTTCTCTCTGCCTACTCCTACGGGAAAGAGGTGTGATTGTAAGTATGTATGTATGTTTTTATTTTAACAAGATATTTTTTGTACTGAAATTCATGATAGCTTTGTCGTGAATGTATTGTTCACCTTGGTAAAACTTGAGATGTCCTAACTCGCCGGAATCACTTAATTAACCTGTCTATTTTAAGATTTATAGCTCAATATTCTTGTCGTAGTTACATTTAGTCTTTATTGCTAGGTGTTACTATTTATACGGACACTAAAGAGAGTTTGACAATAGTTATTTATGCAACTGTTGTGTAATAAGGGGTATTAAAACAAGAATGTGGGTTTATCATGTGATAATAGTATCACATGAGTGTTTGAATACATAATTATCAACAGTTGCATATAAGACTTTATCTACACCCAGAATATGAATCCTCTGAAAGATTCTGGAACAGCTTACTGCTAACATTAAAACAGCCAGTCCTAGTAGTAACCTGATATGATCCATTACTGATTATATTAAGATAAACTAAGTATTAATGAAAAAAATATTTATGGTAGTAATTTACATTTTGGATAGTGCAATTATTAAAATTAACTTGATTCATGTTCTTTTGCATCGTTTAAAATATCCGGCGGTATTCTGTCAAAACTTGAATCGGTCATTTTTTCAAGGAAAATGGCGGGGATTCGAATAACCTACTTTTTCTTTACGGCGTGCGACGTTCTGGTAGTGTGGAACGCGCGTAAACGAAAATGTTCTTTTTTTGAAATTTATACAGATAACACGCATCGAGCAATATGAATGTGGCTGTCTATTGAAACTCTTTGCGCATGAAGGGATCGAAAAAAAACAAAGGAGTGTTGTTATAAAATTCAGTACAACATTACAACACTCGTTTGGATGATGTTATGGTAATTAGGACATTGGGTGTTTTAATGTTGTCAATAAGCTAACTGTTTTAATAGTTATTTATGCAACTGTTGTGTAATAAGGGGTATTAAAACACGAATGTGGATTTATCTCACGAGGTGAAGCCGAGTGTGATAATAGTATCACATGAGTGTTTTAATCCCTAATTATCAACAGTTGCATACAAGACTTTATCTACACCCAGAATATGAATCCCCCAAAAGATTCTGAAACCAGTTAGCTTACTGCTAACATTGAAACACCAGTCCTAGTAGTAACCTAATATCATTCATTACTGATTATATACAAATAAAATAAGTATTAATGAAACAATTATTTATTTTAGTAGTAATTTACATTTTGTATAGTGCAATAATTAAAATTCACTCGAATATAATGTTCTTTTGCAGCGTTTAAAATGAATCGCTCATTTTTTGTAATCAAAACAATAAAAATATCGAAGAAAAATGGCGGGGATTCGAATAAGTTACTTTTTTTTTACGGCGCGCGACGTTCTGGGAGTGTGGAGCGCGCGTAAACTTTTTTTTTTTTTATATTAATTCGTTCTTTCGAACAGGCTATAGCCAGGGGCCTTACTGCCTTGTCGTTAGTATTTTCATTTCTTTGGTATTTATTATTTTCACTATTTTGTTTTACAAAAAGTCCAATCCAGTTTTCTCATTTCATCTTACATTATTTCCATTTTCCTTTTCCAATTATGTATATTCGATAGCGAATATTTATAGTAGTTTCTTTCATCAAATCCAATCCAGTCTTAAAGTCATCAGTTATTTTACCATTTCCGTTAATGTATAATTCTCTAAAGAATATTTTCCATATTTTCCTTTTAGTAAGTCCAAATCCAGTAATATAGTCTCTAATAATTTTCCCCTTTTCTTAAAGTCAAATCCAGTGTAATTTGCATAACTTTTTAGAATAATACCTACCTATTTACATTATCTGTTCAGTTCGCGAATTGCGCTATGCTATTACTAGTTGTATATGTACAAGTTATAACGTATTTACATAATTATAAACAAATTTACAACGTATGTATCTACAAATTACAATGTATTTACAGTACTACATACAAATTTATACAAGGACATATAAGTTGATGTGTCCTTTAATAGATCTATTACTGAGAGCGGGATTATATTGGGTGCACCATATATTTCCAGTAGCTCATCCATCAGCACAAGGCGCTGTATGCCAAAGGACGAACAATCAAAAAAGATGTGATCCAGAGACTGATCTTGTTGCTTATTACAATGGTCACAAAAAGGAGAGGAGACAATTTTTTTGCGATGAAGATGAAAATTCAATCGATAGTGACCAATACGCATTCGTGTTATTGTAGTATAGAACTTTCTGTGAGCGTTATTTTTAAACTTACAAAACCAGGGTGTGCTATTAACGGAATTATCTAACAAAGTATACGAATGAGCCTTATTTTCAACTTCTGTACAATTGTACCAATATCTTCCCCAAAGAAGAGTCATACGCTGTTTTAGATTACTTATTATATCTGTATATGGTATGTTAATGTCTAGATCTTTGCAATCAGGATATAGGGATAGATCGGATATATTAATGATAGTTCTAGCTAGAAAATCAGCGCTTTCGTTTCCTGCTACTCCTATATGGGACGGGACCCAAACGAAATCCACTTTAATATCGATTAAACATAGTTCGAACCACAATTCCTTTATAGCAAAAATGATGTAATTGATGTTAGCACTCATTTTGTTATTTGACAAACTTTTTAACACACTCATACTATCACTAACTATTACCCACTTCTTATTAAGTTGATTTTGTTTCTTAATATGCTTTAAAGCAAAAAGAATAGCGACGGCTTCAGCAGTAAAAATACTGGCATATCTATTAATCTTAAAGCCAATACCCTTCCTAATTTCAGGAAGGTAAATTGCAAAAGAAACATTATTATTGTTTTTTGCGCCATCCGTATAAACAAATTTACAATTAGACCATTCTGACAATAATACATGAACCTCCTCTTTTGAAGTTAAATTTGGATCTATCACAACATTAATTCCAGAATATTTACATCGAAAAGAACCTGCATGGCAGGGAAGTATATCATTATTCCGATGAATATTTAAATCTTGTAGAAATTTAAAAAATGAAGAAAAATCTTGCAAGATAAACAACTGTCTCTGAAATGAAGACGATTGATAAGCAATAAGATTCTTAAGAAGATTGTTCGTCGGCAAGCTATAGAGCTTTAAAATAAATCTTTCTTTAAGATAACTAAATCTAATACACAAAGGAGGAAGGTTGGCCTCGATTTGCATAGCAGCTATTGGGCTAGTTTTAAGTGCACCCAATATTGTACGCATACATTTATTTTGTATTTTATCCAGACTATTAACAATTTTGCTGTCTGCGGCGAAACAATGAAAGCCATATTCAAAATGACTACGAATAAGCGATTTATACAAAATTAACAATATTTTAGGGTCCGCTCCCCACGACGTTGCACACAAAGATTTTAATACATTATAAGCTTTATTCGCTTTAATTATAACACTATCTGTATATTTTTTCCAAGAAAGTTTTGGACTAAATGTTACACCTAGAAATTTTATGTCACATGAAATAGGCAGTGGAATGCCATTGTATAAAATGGGAGGCAATATGATGCGTTTACGACCAATCACAAAGACTTTTGATTTGGTTGGATTTACATTTAAATTAAGATAAGAAAAGTATTCATATAAATTTACAAGTGCTTTATTAATAGTAGCGGCTAAATTAATCAGATCAACTCCCGATACATAGACGACTAAGTCATCTGCATACTGTAGGTTTACTATATTTGGCCCCAAAATAAGGTTCAATCGTCTTATGTACATAATAAAAATTAAAGGAGACAATATTCCCCCCTGACAAACACCTAGAGAAGAAAGTCGTGGTCCATACAAATGTTTATTAAATTTTACATAAACTTTTCTGTCAGTCAAAAAGGATTGCATCCAATTTATTATTTTACCTGGTATCCCTAACATTGATAACTCGTCACAAAGCACGGCAATATTTACACTATTGAAGGCACCTGAGATGTCAAAAAATACAGACAAAAGATACTGATTACTTGCTAAACATTGATGCGCATCAAGCTGCAACTGCGCTATACTCTCCCTAGAAGACCGACCTTTGCGAAAACCAAACTGATTATTAGGCAAAAGACAATTTTTTTCTATAAAGAACTCGAGACGTTGTTTTAGAAGCTGCTCAAATATCTTCCCAACACAAGACGTGAGAGCTATAGGTCTATAAGAGTCAGGTAACATTTTATTTTTGTCTGGCTTTAAAACTGGGATTAAACAGTCTGTTTTCCATTCTGCAGGAATAGTATTCTCCTTCCATAGGCGATTAAGATTATTTAAAAAGATGTTGAGACTGTGGCAATTAAGTTTTTTGAGTAAAATATATGGAATGGTATCAAGACCGAAAGATGTATCTCTTCTAGTAAATAAAGCGGATTTTAGTTCTTGTAAAGAAAAAGGCTCTATCAAATATTTATTACTATCATTAACAACATTTACATAGTTAGTTAACTCATTTGATACAAAGTCAGAAGTATACTTTTGTAGAAAATCTGGAATCCAACTATCATTCAACACACTGTCAGGAATGTAAGTTTTGTTAAATTTGCGCATGTATTTCCAAATTGAAGACAAAGGAGTACAACGATTAAATGAATTGCACAAGCCTATCCAGCTATTTCTTCTTTCACTTTTTAAGATAAGTTTTTTTAAAGCCCGCAATCTCTTAAACTCCACATAATTTTCATCAGTGGAGTTGTTTTTAAAATTAATGTAACCATTTTTAGCATTTAAAACTGCTTCTGTACACCTCTGATTCCACCAAGGCAACCAAGGATATTTAAAAGATTTTTGTGAACAAGAACTAGTAACATTATTACTATTAGAACTTTTGGAAAACAGACAGCTAGGGATTGACTGCTTGGCAGCAGAAAGTAAAATATTACAAAAGGAATTAAAAGCATCTATTGAAGATAAAGTGTCAAATTTAACATCATCCAAATAAGAAACAACTAAGTTACTATACATATTCCAATTCACCTGCTTATAATTAGGGTGAGTGGGCAAATGTAGATTATTACATAATGTGTTTTGCAAACTACTACTATCACTACTTACTGCCATTTTTATTATTACAGGGAGATGATAACTACTGCCCAGAGGACTGTCAATAACTGACCAGTCACATAAAAGAGCCAATGATGGAGTTACCAAAGTCAAGTCAAGAGCATTAGGACGCCAAGATGGAGATCCTATTGTGGTAGCTTGACCATTATTCAGAATAACAAGACCATTCTCATCTATAACCTCTAAAACATCTTTACCTCGAGGCAATGTATCAACACATCCCCACAACATGTGATGAGCATTGAAATCACCTGCAAATATCATTGGCTCTGGAATGGACTTAATTAAACTGTTTAAATTGTTTTTATTAAATGAAGGATTTGAGTTGGAAGGACTGTAAAAACTCACAATACTCAGTTCTTTGTTATTAATTTTAATTTTAATGCAAACATTTTGTAGAGCACTATCAAAATATGTATTTATGTTAGAAAATGTGATATTATTATGAATAAAAATTGCTACACCATTGTGTTTATTACCACAATCATTCCTTATTGTGTTATAGCCTTTTATTGAAAAATACTGATGTGGTTTTAACCAAGTTTCCGAAATTATAGCAATATGGATATGATTTTCATATAAAAACCTTGTAAAAATAAGCCTATTACTAATAATACTTTGAGCGTTCCACTGCACTATATTCAATGTATCCATAATAACAATTAACTAGATGTCTTTTTTCTAAAAGTGTTATTCAGAATTTCCTTAATACTATTTGAATTTATAGTTAACTTATCTTTATTCGTACAAATTTGTAAAACTGCTTCAACCAAGAGGTTCATAAATTTGTCAGATTTTATAAGATTGCTCAGGTGTGTGTCAATATACTTTGAGTTTAATTGAGGGAAAGCAGATTCATTGAAGAGATCTGAGTATCTAACACTACGGGACTTCACTTTGTTTTCTTCAATTTTTTGTTTTTTCAGAGGACAGGTAGATGAGATAGCTATGTGATCTCCACCACAGTTGGCACATTTTGTTAAAGTTTTTGGACACATTTTAAAATTGTGATTGTCAGAACATATGGAACAAACTTCATTGTTTCTACAAAATTTAGCAATATGGCCAAATTTCATACAGCGTAGACACTGTTTAATAGGGGGTACATATACATTAACCTCATGCCTCCAGTGATCAAGTGTTACATACTCAGGTAACAACGTTGATGCAAATGTGACTGCAACAGTTTGCGTTGGAACAAAGGAGACAACACCCTGTGGGTCCTTTACTCGCCGCATGAACCTTCTCACAGCAATAACTTTTTTACTCGATGCAATTAATTGATGAATTTTTTTGTTGGAGTAATCAGTGGGAACAGAAGTAAGAACTCCAGTGACCTCCGTTTCAGAAGCCGGAATTGAGGCAACCATCTCCAACTCGCTAAGTAACTTTTCATTTTTTTAAAATACATTCGCATTGTTAGGCAGGTCAAAGGTAACACCAACTTTAAAAGCATTAACGGACCTCAGGTGCAACACACCCGATACGCAATGCCTCCTGATTCCATTTGACAGACCCAACCTGTCCTTGTCTGATATTTTGACTTCACCCTGCTTGCGATTGAGAAATACAATAAATTCCTTCTTATTTGAATTTTCGTCGTACAACCTATAATAATTTGTCGCTCTATAAGGGGTATACTTCTCTTTATCCTTTCTTCTTACAATGAGACGTTCAGTCACCTCCGCGTCAGATACCGAGGATTCGGATAGGGGAAGTTCGTCTGCTGGTTCTGCGTCGCTCTGGCCGTTCTTCGGCCTTTTACCTGTACGCTTCCCCATGGCGATGGGGAAGCGCACTTAACAATTTATATATACAAAAATCGAATATTTATAAACCAGGATAAACAATTTACAAGTATGAAAAATATATGCACAATGAACAATAATTTAAACAATTTTTTTTTTGTATAAGCGCGCCTTCCTTCGTTCACTCGTTCCCACCAAAAAAAAAAAAAAAAAACGCGCGCGTAAACGAATATGTTCTTTTTTTGAAATTCATACAGATACCACGCATCGAGCAATAAGAATGTGGCTGTGTATGTTGAAACTCTTTGCGCATGAAGGGATAAAAAAAAACATAGGTGTTGTTATGAAATTCAGTACAACATTTCAACACTCTTTTGGGTGATGTAATGGTTATTAGAACGTTGGGTGTTTTAATGTTGGTAATAAGCTAACTGTTTCAGAATCTTTAATATAGGATTTAAAGCATGGGTGTAGATAAAATCTTTAATAGGGGTTTTAAAGCATCGGTGAAGATAAAATTAATTTATCTATTTGATTAAGTATTTTGTAAAAAATGAGTACTGCTGTTTTTATAAATAGATCTTTTATACGAGTAGGTAGACTGTGACAGCTGTGAAAACGTCGAAAGTGATAGAGATTGACAGGTGACCTCTATTTTAAACAATGTACGCACACTGGCACAAAGTGACATACAAATTGTGAGTGGAAGATGTAGTAGTAGTTGTCACGCATACTAAAGTAATAAACGTGGCCTGTTTTCATCGGTTGTCTAACAGCAAGAGGCTCTATGTAGATGCATAAATTATCTAAGATTTTATCATTAGCGAAAAAACCACTACACATCTCGAAGGAGATTGAAGCGTTTAAATTAATAATTTATGGCACTCTCGTTCTTTGAATATAATATGTATCCTCTTTTATAATACATTCATTATTTTTAACAGTCGGAGACTCCTTTGCACAGGATGCCTGCTAGAGTATGGGTATCATAACGGGGCCTATTTCTGTCGTGAAGCAGTTTATTGTGCTCCGATCGGAAGCCCTTCCGTAGCTAGTGAAATTACTGGGCAAATGAGACTAAACATCATATGTCTCAATGTGACGAGCGCAGTTGTAGTGCCGATCAGAATTTTTGGGTTTCTCAAGAATCCTGAGCAGCACTGCATTGTAATGGGCAGGGCGTATTAATTATCATCAGCTGAAAGTCCTGCTCGTCTCGCTTTTGAAATGTATCACTTAATCATCAGCTGATAATCACGACGCTAAAATCGGGGCATATAAAATTATTGGATGTGATCCCAACAGAAGACTAACTAATTTTATCTCATAATTGCTCCGAAAATCAGGAAGGAAATACATGCTTATGTAGAAATTGCAACCCTGCTTTCTGATGGACCACTGCCTACATTCAAAGCCAGAGGATTGACAGGAGCGTTGCCGGCCTTTAAGGAAGGAGTATGCGCTTTTTTTGAAGGTACCCATGTCGTATCGTCCCGGAAACACCGCACAAGGAAGCTCATTCCACAGCTTTGTAGTACGTGGAAGAAAGCTCCTTGAAAACCGCACTATGGAGGACCGCCATACATCCAGATGGTGGGGATGATATCCTAACTTGTGGCATGTCGTGCGAAGGTGGAATGCCGACATTTTAGGTTGATGTACGTGTATTATTAAATAAATACTTTCGTTTTTCCCAAAAATACCACACAAGGGATTCATTCCAAAGTTTGGCAGTACGTGGTAGAAAGTTGTTTGAAAACAGCACTACGGAGGAACGCCATATTTCTAGATGCTAAGATGATATTTAAGATGGTAATGCTTGTGGGGTATGGGCATAGGGCGGCAGGGATCTCATCACAGAGCCCTTAAATATCTTTACAAACGAAAAACTATTTAGTCACTGATCGTTTATTTATTTATTTATTAAAGCCTATTACAATATTAAAACTATTACTAATTTATTTACAATATTTTTTATATATCATCCCACTGCTGGGCAAAGGCCTCCTTCTATTTCCATTGGTCCTTATTGTATGTTGTGCGTGACCACATCACTCCTTCGTAATTTACTAGGTCGTCTCTCCATCTAGTACCAGGTCTACATCTTCTTCTTTTGGCGTCTAATGAGTACCAGTTTGTTGCTATACTGCTCCATCTTTCGTTACTGGCCCTTGATATATGGCCTGCCCAATCCATTTTGCAGTTTTTGCGATTCGTAATATGTCTTTAAGTTTACTTTTTTTTTTCCGTATTTCATTCTTTGTTATTTTGTCTTTTAGTCTAATACAAAATAAGTTTCTTTCCATATTTCTTTGTGTCACTTTTAGTCTCTTCGCTTGGTGTTTATTGAGCGCCCAGGTTTGGCAGCCATATGTTAGCGAGGGAGCGATACAGCTGTTAAATGTTTTTGATTTTAAGCTGAAAGGAACGTCTTTGTTTTTTAGTATATGTTTCAGTGCCCACAATTTATTCCATCCTAGTTGTATCCTCTTTTCTATCTCTATGTCTCACTGTCTCACTGATCGTTATTAGGCTACACCATTCATAATAATTTATTCAAACAAAACAAATCTTCTATATTATTTACAAACTATGATTATATAAAATTTTAATTATCATTACGTTACGGAAGCGTACCAAAAATACTGGCAGCATTTGAACGTTGGATAGCTAGGCTGAATTATTTATAACTAGCTACCCCGACAGACGTTGTTCTGTAGATAGTAAAAAAACAACTGTTTTATATTTCAAAACATCAAAAATTATTTCGTAAATATGCTCCCTGTTCTTAGAATGAAATTGTTTCACAGCGGAACTGTCAAACCGTGCGTACCTAAATCCTCTCATAGAAAATATGTCCATACAAAACAAATATTGAAAATAAAAATATTTATGGGTCCCAAATCGAAATAAAAACTACCCTATCTCTCAAGTTGGACCAAACTGCACTCCATGAAGAAATCACCATTAAAATACGTTCATTAGTTTAGGAGTCCATTGAGTACAAACATTGTGACACGAGATTTATATATATTAAGATTATATTATATATCAATATAATATTAACATTCATAATCGTATTCGAATTATTACAAAAAACCATTAAAAGTATAAAAACATCAATATACTTCATCAGAATATTAGTAATTAACAAAAAAATTCATATTTACAAATATAGACTTTTCACTGAAATTCATGAACATATTTATTGTTTGTGAGAACAGTTTTCCTAGTAAGAAAAGCAGCAGAAATGTAAACAAAAAGTATTTGAGCCCGCAAGCGTCTGGTTACAAAAACAATTGAGAGAGAATTCCTGATGGTTTAGTTCGTTGATGCTTTTCTTGTTTATTTCTCGTACTTTTTTTATGATTTCGCTTGTAGAGCATTTGAATAGTCAGAAAATTCTGCAGTGTATATCTTACAAATATTAAGTTATCTTCGGTTCTGATATTTATTTTTGAAGTTGAAATATCTTTATTGGCGTTGAATATTTTCTGGATAACAAAAACATCCAAATTCTCGTCACCGACATGCTTGTTTAATGTTCTTTGGATGAGTGCAGCTTAAACGTATAATATAAACTTGCGTGACTATCGCGCTACACATAAAAGTATCAAATATATAGAGTGGATAACATAAACCAGTGGGAGGCTCCTTTGCACAGGATGCCGGCTAGATTATGGGTACCACAATGGCGCCTATTTCTGCCTTGAAGCAGTAATGTGTAAACATTACTGTGTTTAGTTCGGAAGGAAACCGTAACTATTGAAATTACTGGGCTAATGAGACTTAACATCTCAAGGTGACGAGCGCAATTGTAGCGGCACTGTTTTGTAATGGGCGTATTAATTACCATCAGCTGAACGTTCTGCTCGTCTCGTCCCGTATTTTCATGGCTGACGTGCCTGATTTTTAAGAAGTACAATTAAACAAATAAATAAATTGAATAAAGGAGATTGCCCAAAAAGTTATGAACTGCCGCCTAGCTTGCATTAATATTCAAACTTCTTTTAGATAATACGTAAACATCCACAGATTACCCCAAATTCTCATTTTTTAATTCAAAACCCAGTTTTTTATGTTATTTAATAAAATGTAACTTAACCTCAAAATCAAAGGAATTCGTATGACGTCCAAGTAATTTAATAACTAACTTTATGTACACTGATATGGTGACTTAACTGAGCCTATAAACTACGAAATGCTTTTCATTAATTTCATCACATTTCGAAAATAATTTACTGGACATACCAAACCAAAGACAGAATATTTGTACATTTACCTATCCACTGAGCAGACCTGAATATATATATATATATATATATATATTCGACTCTCCAGCACGAAAACTCACCTCTACATCAGAGAATTACTCCGCGTTAAAAATTAACAATGCGATCCGGTGCGTCCCGAAACTCATTTAAGCCTAGCGTAGTATGTCATTGTCACAAAAATTTATATGTTACTTATCGAAATTTTCGAGTTTTCACGTAGCAATAGCGCCCTTTTCGTGCTGGAGAGGTGAAAATAACTATTATTAATCAAATAATTTACATTTTTATGTGCAACAACATTTATGTACATGAATAAAATGGATTTCAGTTTCAACTATTAGCAAAGTTTAACAGAACATGCGGCACTTTACCGTCACACACTTTTACGTTCCCGAGAGCTTGTGCAAGTGGACCTCCAGCTTCCTCACTGGGCGTAGCATACAGGTCGTTGTCGACGGATATTGCTCGAACCCGAAGCCCGTGAATGCTGGAGTGCCCCAAGGCTGTGTGCTGTCTCCCACGCTGTTTCTTCTGCATATCAATGATATGTTGGACACCTCCAATATTCATTGCTATGCAGATGACAGCACTGGTGATGCCATATACACGGGCCATGCAGGTCTCTCTCGGGAAATCGTCGACCAGTGCCGGGAGAAACTTGTGTCTTCTATCGAGTCCTCTCTTGAGAAGGTCGCGGAATGGGGAAAATTTAACCTTGTCCAATTTAACCCCCAGAAGACTCAAGTTTGCGCGTTTACCACTAAAAAAACCCCATTTGTCGTATCACCGCTCTTCGACAACACTTCCCTCAAAGCCTCGCCTAGTATAGGAATACTGGGTCTCGAAATCTCGAGCGATTGCCAATTTCGTGGTCATCTGGAAGGCAAAGCCAAATTGGTTTCAAAGAAACTGGTGTGCGGTGTTTCCGGGACGATACGACATGGGTACCTTCAAAAAAAGCGCGTACACCTTCCTTAAAGCCGGCAACGCTCCTGTGATTCCTCTGGTGTTGCAAGAGATTGTGGGCGGCGGTGATCACTTAACAACAGGTGACCCGTACGCTCGTTTATCCTCCTATTCTACAATTAAAAAAAAACACATTCTTTGAAACTGGCCCGAGTACGCCCACTTGGGCGTAGTATTAGTTGCCGCACTCTGCGACTACGCCTGCGGTATCAAGTTGGCTGCACAGCGGTGACTAATCTTTAATCTAAGGAGTAAATATAGCAAATTAATTTATAAGTAATATTTAAAAAAAATACTTAACACGAAATACTAGTATGTAGTTTCCTAAGACATTATAATATGCCTTTTATGTGAACGTTAAATCATAGACAACTCCGTATCACCTCGTTGAGGTAAACTAATTTGGCACGAGATCAAAATGACAGCCAATAACGGAGCAAAAATCCTTATTAACTTGAGTGGCCGGTAACAAGAAAATTAAGTAATATTTTATTGAAGATGTTTGTGAGCCGATAATATCATTGTTCAGTTCCTAATGGATTACTTTTTGATTATAACAGTTAAAGTAAAAGATGTTTTGAGTCATATAGTAGCTAACATGGCAGACGTTGTTCTGTACATAATGAATAAAATATTTACTTTTATTAATTTGTCAGTAATATTTCATAACATCAAGAATTATTTGTTATAATGAAATTGTTTCACAGCAGATCTGTCAAACCATGCGTCAAAAAATGTCTCGTAGAAAATATGTTCATACAAAAGAAATATTGAAATTAAAAATAATTAAGGGTCCCAAATCGAAATAAAAACTATCCTATGTCTTAAATTGGACTAAACTGCACACATTAAGTTATTCCAATTAAAATCCGTTCATTAGTTTAGGAGTTCACTGGAAACAAACATCAAGACACTGGATTTATATATAATACTAGCTGACCCAACAGACGTTGCTCTGTACATAATAAGTAAATTACTGTTATTTATTAATTTGTCACTAATATTTCAGAACATCAAGAATTATTTCGTAAAATATTCTCCCTGTTGTTATAATGAAATTGTTTCACAGCAGAACTGTCAAACCGTGCGTCAATAAATTCTCTGAAAGAAAATATGTCCATACAACACAAATATTGAAAATAAAAATAATTATGAGTCCCAAATAGAAATAAAAACTATCCTACTAATACTATATCCTACTACTAAAAACTATCTCTCAAATTGGAGTAAACTGCACTCCACGAAGTAATCCCCATTTAAGTCCGTACATTAGTTTAGGAGTCCACCGCGGACAAACAACGTGTCACGTAATTTATATATATTAGACTAGCTGACTCAACAAACGTTTTATTGCCGTATAAAGTACCTAATAAAAAAATTAAATGCTTAATTAAAATTTTTGGGGTATATAAAATAGATGACGACCGATTCTCAGACCTACCAAATTTATCATAAAATTTATCATATAACAATAATAATTATTATATTCGATTGCCATCTCGCAACCCTATTACAGAATAATTTAAAAATCGCGATACAAAAATAGGGGTTGATCGTAGACAGGTGTAAATTTGAAGTTGTATGTATTTTTGAATGCTGAGCGATAATAAAATAGAATAATAATGTATCAAAAAAAAATAAAAAAATATTTAGTTAGTGTGACCCTTCTTATAAATAGATGTTGGCTGACTCTTAAACCTACCCGATAAACACACAAATTTTCAAATAAATTGATATAGCCGTTTCGGAGGAAGAATCTATTTAACAAGTCTTTTCATCTTCGTGTCCCATCTCCTCAGCGCATTATATCATATCACCATCGACGCAGCAGTTCGGAACAGAGATGTAGGTACAGCTCAAGCAAACCCAGTAACTCAAATTTTTCAGCCATGTATTCCGCCTTCTGTTCTCCGTTCTCCCTGCATCATGAGTTGCAGTAGCTGGTAGTCAATATGACGCTTGACAGGTCAATTATTGCAACTTTTCTTAGCAATCCTAATGACCTTAGAACCAAAATAGAAACTATTAATGTCGTTAAATATAAATACTGTAATGAATTGCATTTTAATATTAAATAACTTTTCAATTAAGAGAAGTTGTTCTATCTTTACACAGTATAAAACAATGCCAATCTGCGCTGTCTGTTTGTATAACCGATAGCACCTCCTAACCACACAACGGATTTTGATGTGTTCATCACCATTAGTTACATATTTTTACACGGAACATCTATTTTCTTAAAAAAATATTTCTATATGAATAGAAGAAAACAATAATTTGGAAGCAAGTCACCGAAAGATAAAATTGCAAAGCTAACGTAGGCTTAGCCCCACAAGTTACATAAAAATTTAGTCGTAAAAATTGTTCTAATTTTTGTGAGAATATTTTTAATAGTTTTTAGTATTTATATTATTATAAGATATAATTTATTGTCTTCATTTTAAACCTCACAACAGCATCATAATAAAATTACTTGATTTCTTGTTTTATCGTTTGTGGACATTTTATTACTACTCTGGCAGTCCTGGGACAGGTATACGGCCATAGCTATGAAGATATTGTATCGTCATCAGTACCTAATACCCATGCAAAATTTCGTGTAGATCTATTTAAGGTGGTGAAAATTACCTTGAAATATTTCGTTTCATACAAAAATGCAGGTGAAGGTATAAGAAGGTATAAACTAGTCACCGTTGCCATTCTAATCCTGCCAATATAATAACTTTGTTACAGTGGTAGAGTTCAGCTCGCTTCAGTATCATCCGCCTAGATTGCGACACTTAGGTTTCACAACGCCACTACAAACTGAGTTCAATAAAACAAAGTTTTACTAAAACTACTTCAAATACCGGTCTTGAACTATTAAAGACAAAGTTAATTCACTAAAACATTTTAAGTGATTTCACGAAAACTTACATAGAATGTATCAAAATCAAAACATGAATGAAAAAAAATCATATTTATATATTACTAGCTGCCCCGAAAGACTTCGTACCGCCTCAATCGATAAAAGACCTAAAATTTTTTATAAAATAAACTTATAACAAACAAAATGAATCCTTTTTTAAGTGTTATTTCCAGTGTTTTAAGGAAGTTAGAAGAAGAAAGAAGTTTATTTTTTACCTCCTGAGAAAGTTACAAAGATATAAAAATTCTTAGTTATTCATTTTAAACTATTATTTTTATTTGATTTCACAATCACACATCAAAGGAAAATCAAAATTGTTGTTTTTATTTAATTCCGAGTATTTTAATATGTATTCAACCGTTTCAACCTTCTCTAGACTTCCACAAATAATTCAAGACCAAAATTAGCCAAATCGGTCAATCCGTTCTCGAGTTTTAGGGAGACTAACGAATTTCTGTTCCTATAATGACAGTAAAACCTCTTGAACCCGAATTAACTTCTTAAACGTCCAAAAATCAGCGGTCAGTATTAAACGCGAATAACTGCGTCTAGTTTTTTTTTGGTGAAATACTAATTGAATTTATTAACTCGTTTAAAGGTTTAAACTTAGTTCAAAGTGTTTTAATCGCGTTCTACTTCAACGGTGAAATCAGCTCTAAGTTTCCTAAATAGTTTACTTGTTGGTAGACCATGATCTCAAATACTAGCAAACCGCTAACTTTGGAGATAGTAGGCCAAGTTTCTGATAATATTGTTGATTTCTTGTTTGATATGGAGTGTTATTATTATCGTTCAAAGTACTAACATATTCCGTATTTATGTTTCTATTGACAATATAATTAATTTAAATGCTATCCAACTAGCACGGCAGTGCCACTTACACTAATTAAACATATTACAAACAAAAAAAAGAAATGAAAAAAAACCCTGAGTTTGTTGCGCCCATTCTTCTCAGGTCTGAGGCATTCATTTTGAAATGGGTGGTAGTTTTTTGACTTTCAATAAGTGATGTCACATCCTATTTTGAATAAAAATATTTGAATTTGAATTTTAATTAAAGAATAATTGAATAAATTATACAATTTACTAAAATTTTGACCTACTGAAACTAGGGAAATCCATCAATTATTGAATAGGTTCAATTGAGCATTCTTGTCCTCTAGGCGCGTTTAAAGATGCCAATGAACGCGCCATGGCTCGGGCTACGGTGCGATGTGTGCGATGTGTGCGATTTTTAGGGACACATTTACGACACAATTGCTCATGAAGATTTGGAGCATCAACGTCTCCTATTCTCTCTCCGTTAATTTCGACACATAGTTTTTAGCTGGTTGCATAGTGAAAACGGCACAGAGCATTTCGATTAAAATTTTGCCCTGTGCTTCCCTGGGGCGCAAAAAAAATAGGGTAATCCCAGGCCCAACGGTGTCGTAAGAGGTGACTACGGGCTTTTTGAAAGTGGGAGAATCACGCTGCCGTCTTTTAACGTCAGCACAATCGGGCCAGACTCGTCCGGGTACGTACCACACTAGCACAGAATACCATTGTGAAGTAGCGGCCTAGTACTGCTACGATTCGCATAGGTTAGTGTCGAAGACCGGAGGCCACCCCCCCCCCCCCCCCCCCCGCAGATATCTCGACCTAGCGATACGTCATATTTAACGTACCCCGGGTACAAAATTGATCATAACTTTTTGCCTCATGCCGTGGTATATGTGTACGTTAGGGTGAATATCTGCTGTCGCCTTCTCGGCAATTTTGAGGGTAGGGTAGTCCCTAGTAGGTAGCCAGAGAGTGGACTAGTGCTCCGCGTAGATTTAGAGGATTGCGTCCACATCTAGGCGTGTGTCTACAGGGCCCATAGTGGTAACGCGAAAACGGATCACCTCATGGGCTACGTTAAAGCGGCATTTGATGACGTGCTTGCACAGATCCCCTCCGCTGAAATCGTAGTCTTGGGTGATTTCAACGGGTACAATGCCGAATGGCTTGAATCACGAACCACAGACTACCCAGGATGAACTGTGCATAATTTTGCATTGGCGTATGGTCTGTCCCAATTTGTTGAGTCGCCAACGCGGCTCCCGGATGTGGATAGCCACATGCCGTCCTTATAGACATAGACACCCGATAGTTACCAGGTCTCTGTCGACGCCCCTCTCGGGACGTCTGACCAGGCAATGGTCAAGCTCTGTAGAACCGATTGGTGGCAGATCACAGCTCTGGTTCGATGCGTCAGTTAAAGCAGCATCTGACTGCGGTTGCGGCGCTGGGCACAAAGGATCCGAACTGCAAAGTTCTTTAGAGGAAATATAACCGTGACTCCAGATTTTTTAAGCGGCACATCGCCCGTGCGAAGTCAAAGCACGTCGTCAAAATCGGCGAGCAGCTTTCCAAGTACCCGACTGGAACACGCAAGTTCTGGTCGTTGTCTAAAGCTGCTCTTGGTAACTTCAACCAGCCGTCCATGCCGCCGTTGCACATGAGAAATGACACCCTGGCCCATACGGCAAAAGAGAAAGCCGATCTCTTGTGCACTCTTTTTGCCTCCAACTCGACTCTTGACGAAAACAGAAAAACACCGCCGACCATCCCGCGGTGTCAGAGCTCCATGCCTGAAGTACAGTTCAGACAGAAAACTATTCGGCGAGCTCTGTTTTCGTTGGACATTAGGAAGTCAAGCGGGCCGGATGGCATTTCTCCAATCGTGCTTAAAACGTGAGCCCCTGAGTTGACGCCGGTGCTAACGCGTTCATTCCGGCACTTTTATTCAAAATGCGTAGTCCCTGACTCATGGAAGTCAGCCCTTGTCCATCCGATCCAAAAAAAGGAGATAGTTCGGATCCGTCAAACTACATTCCTATTGCTATTACCTCCCTGCTCTCCATAATCTTGGAGAGCATAATTAACTGCCAGCTCTTTATATACCTTGAGGGTCACCTATTGATCAATGACTGGCAGTACGGCTTTCGCCATGGTTGGTCGGCAGGCGATCTTCTGGTATACCTAACACATAGATGGGCGGCGGCAATTGAAAGCAAGGGGGAAGGCCTGGCAGTTAGCCTGGATATAGCGAAGGCCTTTGATCGTGTTTGGCACAAGGCACTCTTCTCAAAACTTCCATCATTTGGGCTTCCCGAGAGCTTATGCAAGTGGACCTCCACCTTCCTTACTGGGCGCAGCATACAGGTCGTTGTCGACGGTTATTGCTCGAATCCTAAGCCCGTGAACGCTGGAGTGCCCCAAGGCTGTCTGCTATCAATGTTTTGTTCTGCATATCAATGATATGTTGGACACCTCCAATATATGCAGACGACAGCATTGGTGATGCCATATACACGGGCCATGCAGGTCTCTTGTGTCTTGTATCGAGTCATCTCTCGGGAAGGTCGCGGAATGGGTTAAATTGAACCATGTCCAATTTGACCCCCAGTAGACTCGAGTTTGCACGTTTACCACGTAGAAGAAGCTGGGGGTCATTAATAGAGCACGGCAATACTTCAAGCTGGCCTACAATTCTAGCGCTCTACAAAGCGCAGGTCTTGCCACACTTGGAGTATTGCCGTCATCTCTGGTCTGGCACACCCCGAGACGTAGAGACGTCGTTTCATTGTGTGTCTTCTACCGCATTTATGACGGGCAGTGTTCCAAAGAGCTGTTTAACCTGATTCCAGCCGCTGAATTCCACCTTTGCACGACACGCCACTAGTTAGGATATCGTCCCCACCATCTGAATGTGTGGCGGTCCTCCACAGTGCGGTTTTCAAGGAGCTTTCTTCCTCTCACAACAAAGCTGTGGAATGAGCTTCCTTGTGCGGGGTTTTCGGGACGATACGACATGGGTATTCAAAAAAAGCGTGTACACCTACCTTAAGGGCTGGCAATGCTCTGGTGGGCGGCGGTGATCACTTAACACCATGTGACCCGTACGCTCGTTTGTCCTCCTATTACATAAAAAAATAGGATTTGGTTTTAAAAATTTTGTAATATTGGTTTCTTTTCCGATAAGTCATGATCAGGTACAAAAAAGTTTTGAACGTCCAAAAGTGCACGGTTCATAATCTCTTCCGCATTATTCTATTGCTAGGAATAAAAATACTATAGATGAAAATTATAAAATTCCATTGGTCACTATAATTTAGCTTGTCTAAGACGTATCTAAAATTGCAAACTCCATCATCATTAAATAACTTTCAGTATAATTGAATTTAAACACAAAATTTAATTTCAATGAAATCCACGAAATTCTTATATTATGTAGTAATAATTAAAATTTAGCCAGAATACAATGAAAGAACAAGATCTCATTTAATGTATTTTGAAGTTGGTAACAAAGAGCAATGAATTGAAGGAAAATGTTTATAATATTCAATGACGTTCTTTACATATAGACAATGCACCTCATACAAAATCAAAGCCGATATATGGCACATGCCACAAATGACACCATAATAAGCTTCGTCTGCTATGTCTATACATTACTGCGTTTACTCCAGTTGTTTAAAATATTATTGGTCAATAGGCAGCAATGTAAACACTATTTCAGTTACAGCTGCGTATTTTGAACTTAGAACCCGATTTTGGACAGTGACATCAGTGGAGTAGCAGTTAGGTATTTTTTTAAATCCAGACAATAACGTGGGTTGCTATAAGTTTTACGTTAGTCAGTCTGTCCCATTTTCCGATCAAGATCAGTCGAAGGTTTTTTACGTTTTTAATCAAAAATAACACTCATATTATAACGGGGAAAGTTTGTATGTTTATTTATTGGCTTGAGTTTATATTTGTTACTTCTGTACGTTCTAAAGGGATATGGATTTAATAAGTTAAGGTAAGGTTTAATGAGAGGAACTAATACTCAAATATAATACTTTTATTAACATAAAATAATTAGTTAAACTGGTAATATAAATGTTGAGTTCCTTGAATTAAATTAATTAGTCTTTTAGACTTAGATATCTTTTCCAGGGTATCTTTTTGGTATAAGTAGCGTAAGCGGACATCAATATTTGTTTGGACAGCTTTTGTGAAATTTTAAATGTAGTTAAAACCAAAAAAAAACTTAAATCCTTTAGTGGTGATATATAAATATGCTTGTTTAGTTTATAAATTTCTTCACATCTCGCTCTTGCTACC
Source organism: Leptidea sinapis (assembly GCF_905404315.1). NCBI lineage: Eukaryota > Metazoa > Arthropoda > Insecta > Lepidoptera > Pieridae > Leptidea > Leptidea sinapis. Next base: position 12,609,089 of record NC_066272.1, read on the forward strand.
AACGGGACGGGCGTAAATTTTCTTTCATTATCTGGTCTACGGGAAAGCTGAAAAATATTAACTTTTACATATTTGCGATGTAAATAAGTATCAATTATAACTCGGTAACGATACTTCCGTGAAAACATGTAAATAGCACTAGTATGTAAGCGTTCACGTTCTTGTAAGCCGTTCACATTACACAAAATACAATATTGCTAATCATTGTTCACTATGACCTTAAAAAAAATTTAACAAATAAACAACCGACTTCAAAAACACTATTCCAAACCAATAGATATAATATACACTAAAAAGTACAAAAATAATTGCGTATTTTTATACAATCTAATTAATAGATCTAATTCTAGTAACATAGAACATGGAAGCACCAGCTTTAAAATAAAAAAATAATTATCAAAATCGGTTCACCCAGTCGAAAGTAACAAACCGAACCAAAACCGACGAATTGAGAACCTTTTTTGAAGTCTCTGAAATCTGAAGCCGAGTCCCCGGCAACAGGATAATCCTGCCACTACTAGCAGCGGCCGTTCACGAGTATGACGCATGAGCCTGCCATCGTTGCCTCTCTCAACCATATTTTGGGGAGGAGACGACCCGTCCCATGTCGCCGCCACAAGAAGTGACATTTAAGCGAGCATAACGAGTTCCAACTTGAGAGATAAAATCGTTTTTATTTCGATTTGGGACACATAATTATATTTATTTCCAATATTTGTTTTGTGTGGATATATTTTCTATCAGAGAATTTATTCACGCACAGTTTGACATTTCTGCTGTGAAATAATTTCATTATAACAACAGGGAGCATATTTATAAATTCATTCTTGATGTTATGAAATATTATTGACAAATTCATAAACATCAGTATTTTATTTATTATGTACTGAACAACGTCTGTCGGTTCAGCTAGTATTCATTAATATTACTTTAAGTAAATATTTATTTTGAAATGTGGTGGTTGCGTCACATACTCCGAATACCATGGAGGGCCCGTCGCACGAACATCTGCTGCTCAAGATAGAGAACGCTCAGCGTCTGTACACGATCTGCTTACAGCGCATAATGCGATACTTTATGGTGACAGGGAAAATAGAGGGTAAAAGACCTAGAGGCCTTAGTCCTAAACGGTGTTCGGATCAAATTCCCGAAAATCTGAAGACACGTATAAGTGCCGCACTTCTCCAGGACGGAAAGAAACCGATGGAGACAAATCGTTGACCAATTGAATGTGAGTCACGATCCGCAGCAGTGACGACTAAAAAGATGAGATTTACTTTATACAAGCAAACATTGTCCTGGAAACTGCCACAGTTCCCGTCACTGAATAACTAAACTCTTCATAAAATAAATCGCTTCGTTGATTCCTCGTGTAAATCTGTATGTAGTAATGGATTATTTTACAGACAAAAGCAATTTGAATGAACTTGTTGAAACTAAGAGAGAAAATGCATTATTCAAATTCTTTTTGATAGAAGATCTCATTGTTGAATTTCATTTGAATTTAGACTAGTTACAATAAAAGTGAGTGAGTGCTGCAACTTCATTTGAATGTTATTTAAAAAATGTAGGTTGTCTATCATAAAAACGAGTAGTTGGTGAAATATCGAAAGATCTAGATGAATTTCTGATGAATGCAAATTAAATTGCATAAAGTAAAGGTTTCACGATAATGAATGAAATTTAAAACTCATTTTAGTTAGAATTCGTATTTGTTCGATAATATTCAGTTATAATTCATGGAAAACAGTGAAACGTTTAAACGACATGAAAAGCAGACACATGCTGTGGAGATAATTGGAGAATAATTAATATGCAGCCACTTATGTATTACGCAGGAACAGAAGAATATATTATGATATGAAATGAAACCGGAAACTGTGCGCGCGTATAATTCGTTGCTATATTAATACGCTTCTATCGTTCGTATCTTTTTAAAGGAAATGTGCTTTTCACCCAATTTAAACTTGCTTTTTATTAATAGTTTGTACACCTTCATGTGACAGGACTGTGCGTTAGTAGCGCTCTCTGGGTTTCCACGGAAGACCAGCGTCGTGGATTCTTTCGAAACCACAACTATGCTGAGTTGGGGCCCATTGGCGTCATTAGATCATTATTAGATTAGTGTAACTTTAAGAACTATTATCAGAATGTATAATGACGTCAATAAACATTTTTTCTATCTTTCTTCTTTCTTTCTTTTATGTATATCTCTTTGTATGTAAAATTGAGTGTCCTTTCAAAGCGTTGGATTAATTTGACACTTTGCACACTTATCCAGCACCGATGACATTCTACTAGAAACCTCAGGATTATAAATTTTTGGTAACCCGGTGATGTATATTAAATTCAAATGATTTTTATTCCTATAAATATACTTTAAATGCGCGTGAAAATGTTAACCTCTAGAAAACCTTTGATTTACAATTAATACCATTTTCATAGTAGTATACAACAAAATTATGATAAACTTAGCTTCCATAATGAAACCCAATCAAGTGTCACTGTGCACAATTGGTTGAACGAATTCTATGATTAATATGAATTCTACTTTTGTGAAAGATACAATCTGCGACGGCTACAACTATATGATGTTTATATAATAGAGGCTGATAAGAGAATGAATTATCAAGAGATTCAGACAAGGCAATTGCAAAGTGTGTAAGAAAAGCAAAGATACAATTAATCATACTTGGGCATATGTTACCCCATAGTTTGACCAAAGACCAAAATGTGACCCGAAATGATATACAATTAAACGGACTCCTTGGACGTACTTCGAATGCCTCATTTGACATCTTCACAGGTGACATTATTTAATATATTCTTGCTAACCCGAAACTTGAAGAAAGTTTGCATAATCAGTGTCTTCTTTTGATGATTCATCGACAAAAGTAAACAAAAAAAAGATGTAAAGGAATAAGATAATTACTTGGATCTATGGATGGACGGGTCATTTCACGACAGTTAAAATAACAAAAGGAAAGGTACTGCAGACTGTAAAATAGAAAATAATGGAAAGCGCCCTCCAATCAAGATCCTGGCTTCATGCGGATTTAATTTATTGCCAAAGCAAACTTCGAGGTATCCGTTTCTTTTCAATTCTATTAGTTCAGTATGAAAGCAACACATTTCATTTGTTCGAACATTTAACAATGCGTCCTTATAAATATTAAAACTCATAATATATTAAAGAAAATAGTCTCAAAATTGAAGTGCTTAAATCACAAATATGTTTTTAATAACATAAATTTGTAAGAGGAAAGGATGAAAGCGCAATTTGGCACGATATCAAAATTGTTCAAGTGTAAGATTCATAACCAGTGGGAGGCTCCCTTGCACAGGATGCCAGCTAGATTATGGGTACCACAACGGCGCTTTTTTCTGCCGTGAAGCACTAGTTTGTAAACTATTATTGTGTTTTGGTTTGAAGGGCGCTGTAGCAAGTGAAATTACTGGGCAAATAAAACTTAACAGGCTCAAGGTGGCGAGCACAATTGTAGTGCCGCTCATAATTTTTGGGGCTTTTCCTGAGGAGCATTGCATTGTAATGGGCAGGGTGTATCAATTACCATGACTGCTTGTCTCGTACCTTATTTTCATAAGAAAATTTGACTGTTGCATGAAATACCAGCAATACGAATTCAGGTAAATGAGATATGAATGATAGATGCTTGAAATTCAGTTAACAAAGGCAAAATGCGCCAAATGACATCACGTATACACCCAAAGGGGAGTAAAAGGGGACGACATACCAAATACGACGGTACTTATATACTCTTGATGTGCCCCATTCTAATTAACCTTTAAGGCCGGACTGGAGTAGAGCGCCGCTGCGCCGCGCGTCGATTCATGTCGCTAGTAAACGGCAGCTAGCGTCATTTCTATAGCAAATATACCAGATGAGCATTTGGTCATTAACTCTTTATTGTGATCAAAACAAAGCGAAAGTGAGTGAAGGAAGAGAAAAAAATTAGAAGAAATAGATTGCTGAAACACCAAGGCCACGCTTTCAAGAAGGCGAATATCACTATTTATTTCCTCGCTTTCTTAATGACTCTGCACGATTTCATGGAAATCATATTTTGACCATTTGTGTTGCGCAGTCCAGCGCTGCGTATCGCCGCGGAAGTGCATTCCGGCCTTTACTGCCAGTAGGGTTTTCTATTCTAAATTATTTTTTGCCTTTGTTTATCTTATATCTTTAAACGAGCAGGTTTTATCCATATTTGAATGAGAAACAGCTACAATAACATTAGAATACAAAGGTAAATTTCGCCACTATATACAAGACTATTATAGCACAGATGGGACATTGGGTGATCCGGAAAGCAGAAGACCCCGGTTCGAATCCAGATGTCCTATTAGTTTTTTTTTGTTCAAGTTTTGTACATTCTTAAAAATCCGAGCAAGGCTCGGTCGTCCGGATATTGGATAAGTTACGTGAGCATAAACAAATAATAATACGTTTTGAACTAATCAGAATTGTTTAAATATACAAAAATATATTAATGATAAATTTTAGCGTTATCTAAAAATTTAAACAATATTATTGATATTTCAAACATTCTATTGCTTTAAACTACATTTTTTACGAAGAGTATTAGCATCATTACATCAAACTATGATAAACTCCTACTAACATATCTAATAAACGCGAAAGATTTTAAGATTGTGTGATGTTAGTAGATAAACTATGTCTTTTTTACTACATCATTTGGAAAAATATTTTAATAGTTATGACGATGACGATAAAGAACCGAGTGCGCGATATTATGGTGCGGTCCGGCAGCGACGAACTATTGAATAAATATAATTCAAATTTGCAATTTTAACAAGCGATTGGGACATACTTACATATTGTCACGCTGCATGCAGGCAGGATATATATTTTTACTGTTTTGCCATTTACATTGTTAACTGTACAGCCTAACGAAACTTAAAATATCTAAGCAAGTTATCAATTATATACAGATCTTAAAATTACTATTAATTCAGTGCTGTAAGTATGATGTGTTCTTATTAAAATTAAATTGTTAATAAACCAGATATCTCAACAATAGGAAATGCACTAGATCCATGACGCAGCGTATTATTAGAATTATTATTCTACGCTGACACGATTAAATTTCACCTAAACAAACTGTTGATGTATAAAATGTTAGGATCTGGGTGACGCAGCTCAGCTCGGTGTAGTTTGTAAAGGGTTTAATGGGTTTAAAGTGCCTCAAATTATACCAATACCTACTAAGGTGACTGGTAGTCAGTGTATTAAAAAGGCAAGAATGGGTTCGATGCTACATATAAAGGTTTGATCCGAAACAGTGAAAGATATGAAACCTCATGCAAAGAAAGATAGAGAGATGAAACACGTTGGTCGAAAAGCGGTAAAAATAAATAAGTTTTTGCTCATATACACCCTCGTGTAGAATAAGTAACTTTTATTCAAAACGTTAGGTCTGATTGCAAGAGTAAAATATTAGATGTTATAATAATATGCATAAGTTATATTAGCTGATGATGAATTTTATTTTTCCCTCTCCTTGTAATGAAATTATGTCGCAGCAAAACTGTCAAACTGTGAGTCAAAAATTTATCTCATAGAATTATTGAAACAGAAATAAAATTTGAATAAAATAATTTTTAGAAAGATTAAAACGCGTGAAATTGGAACTGTATTTTTACACTTATTTTTTGCGTAGATTTTACAATTTATTATTATTTTATCCAACCGTTTCGTGACCTTTGTAGAGCATTTCAGGGAATCCTAGCGTGAGGCCAGATTATTTGTAAAATTAAAGTAAATAAAACGAATGTGTACTTTTAAACAGATACACACAACAATTATGTAACTAAAATGGAAAAAAAAATATTTCTTTAACAATAAGTACTTAAAAACTAGATGTGTCCCCAATGGCTTATGGCTTATATTAGGACTTGGAGGCACCGAAATATTGTATCCATAATAATTTGTTATTATTATAATTAAATGTTTAACACTCGCGTTAATCAAATAAAACGCAAAAAATAAAAGAAAATAAAACGAATCGAAATAAAAGCCATCTCTCAAATTGGATCAAACTGCAGAATGTGCAAAATTTTATCAAAATCGATTGAGTACATTTTACTTTATGAGAAAAAGTGACGATAAGAGAATGACGTTCATCTAATCATAAGTGATACGCCCTGGCCATAAGAATACAGTACTGCTCAAGATACTTGATTGAAAATCGAAATTTCGCTCATCACTTTAGACAAGATTTTACGTCTCGTCAGTTCAGTAATTTCCCTAGACACGGCATCCTTCAAACAACAGCCGGCTAGGTTAGCCGGCATCCTGCGGAGATAAGCCTCCCTCTGGTAAGTAAACGAATTGCTTGTTAAATTATATAAGACATGATGGAGTAACAATGACAACGCGTTTCAAGTACAACCTTAGCGAAAACATATTATTTAATAAATTAACACCCGGCCATTTTGTAATTATAACATTATTGGATGATTTATGGTCCTTCGAGCTGGGGGCTTTTAGTGTAAACAAGAAACTTTGCACACTTCTGCGAAATACAATGTCTATATATGCGCAGAGTAAATTTTGACGGCCGATGTTTTGAGGATTTTTAAACACTTAAATACGTAACACCAGAGACTAAATGGTATTCGTGACGTGTCAAGTGAAGTGAGCAGAGGGTGTCTGTGAGGTGGCGCTAGTTTAGAAGTGTGAAGTATGAGTTGAGTAGAGTAGGGGCGGGGTGAGGAGAGTAAAGGAGGAGCGAGGAGAAGAGAGGAGATGGGTGGCAAAGGGTAATAAATAAAATAAAATAAAAAAGCCTTTTATTTCTTACAACTTATTAAACATGAAGTATATTAGATTGAGTTAGTTTACCTACATACAATTATTAGTTTTGTTAGTAGTTAACTTTGGTTCCTAAAATTTACTTGTGTTAGTTTTTCCTTAATCCTATATTATTATTCTTCATACTGTAAGAACTCCTCTATAGGTGAAGGCCTCCTCCAAAGATAGCCAGTCCTCTCTAGATTGGGCTACTTGAATCCAGTTGGGGCCAGCTGTTTTTTTGATGTCATCTTTCCAACACTACCTACCTCTCTTTCTTTTTCTCTGTGGACCCGGCGAAGGGTATATACTCGTAATGTCTTGCTCGGGATTAAATTAATTATTCTGCATTGTTAAAGTGTTGGTCAATTATGACGAGATAATATATTATATTTAAAAGTTATAAGTTATAATTGTAAAATCTGTATTATAGTGATTTGTGATAAAATACTGTTTTTATTTTCATTTACTGCTTTACATATTAATACTTTAAACTTAAGTAATTTTTCATACATTTTATTGGCAACTATTTATTTGTAGAACGGTAATTTGTGTAATGGTTTTCTTTTCATGAGCGACTATGAGAAATACACTATTTTTGATATTATGATACCAATAATTTTAAACTATTTCTTCAGTAATTAATAATTCTATACTCGTCATTAACTTGAACGTCATTAACTTGAAAAAATATGGGAATTTGATTACTTTTCTTAAAATATCTTATCGAAAATGTTTACTGGTGAAAAAATAAAGCAATTTTTAATTAAAGCCGCAGATGATATATATTTAGCGGCAAAGGTAAATATAATTTAATGCATAATATAAAAAGTGTGTTTTGTTTCCCTGCATTCTTTTGAGAAAAACACGGTATATGCCTCGGCGGGAAATGGCAAGTGAAGCTCGAATTTAGTGTAGTCCTCACCTACGAATCGGCCTCAAACTAATACTCGACCTGCAATTGCCTTTTTCCCGGCCTTTGCCATTCTAGCCGTACTATTAATAAGCTAATTTCAGTTTGAGATTTACGTAATTTTCCTTGTATTTTTTGTTCACTTCTGTTCCATTTTCATAAGCCACCTGCTGTTCTTAGTCTTAACATAAAGCTATGAAATAAATATTCTTATCCTTCTATATCGGTAAGACTATACTTCGGTAGTTATGTAACATAGTCCTTAACATGAGAATACTAATTAAATCCCTTGCGAGCTATAGCAAGTTGAATAATTACAACTAAGTATGTCACCTTCATCATGATAATGTGTGGTAATTAAGACTTTAATTAGTTCTGCTTTGTCTTTATGTTGTATGAAAAGATATTTTGTTCATATTATGTTCAAGTTTCAGTAGATGGAGGAAATAGCTATTTGTCGTGGAAATCAAAAGTGATCTGTTTTAAATTAACATACAAAAGGTGTGATATATCATATTACCACTAGTATTGTAATTATTATGACGGGTACTCACGATATATATTTTATTGATTAGATGCCGATATTTTGTACATCAATCACCAGTGTCCACGTGGCGCCTAGTTCGTTTTGGTCTTTAATTCCCTCATTCACGACACACACTACTGACGACGTCCATACTTTCGGATGTTGCATTTGTACTGCAGAGAGAGACCACGTTATTCCAATGTTTGCGGTAGCCTAAAACCATCCTTCCTATTAAAATTGTTAGGATGCTTTTTAATTTCAGAAATCACTCATGGGTTGTGCGGCTCGATCCAGTGGTTGGTACCGGCGTTAAGCAAGTGTTCGTCAATTGCAGATTTTTTAGGATCGTTATTTTTGATTGAGCGTTCCTTAATGAGTTGAGAAAGAGCTCTTTTTGTTTGTCCAATATAAGAGCTTCCACAGCTGCAACTGTCAACTTTACAGGGCCCGGGGCACTGATATGGAATACTGTCTTTTGGTGAACGTAGGTACGTAGGGCGACCACTTGTTTGAGGGGTTGAAAAATTGTTATTTTATCAAACTTCCTCCTCAGTTTTCCTATTTTATCAGTGACTCCTTTCATGTATGGTACATATGTCACTTGCCGTTCCACCCTTGCGGTGAGCCTATGTGATATTATACTTGTTAAAGCCGTTTTGTGCCCATTTTGACAAAGTACTCTATTAACGTGTTCTAGTTTCTGCGTCATGGTCAAGTGATTTGTGTGACCTTCAAACAGATCATAATTATGCGCGTTTTGTTAACAATCTTATCAGTATACATTTAATATAAAAAAAGGTCTTATCGATTAAATATGATAATAATTTACTTATATGCAGGTTGTAGAAAAGTTTTGCACTTAGATTTACTGAAATATATAGTATTGAGCGATGTTTCACGTCCAACGTCCCAATTGATACAAATAGATGGAGCCATTTTTTTAAATTTAAAGCATACACAAACGGACAAAAATTATAAAAAGGCATAAAGGACATTTATTTGCTCAAAATTGATTCCTTTAGATTTGTTTTTGATGTCATTTCTAATACACTAGATACTACTACTACCGCTTCGAAAACAAATGGCGCTCAGAGAGAGAAGAAGCGGCGCAAGAAAGTCTCCCAGCATACTTTTTTTTGTGCTCTTTTCAATAAAAATATACAATGTTGTACAGTCATTTCTATCGCTATAAAAAAATAATAATTTAGTCCCAGTCTGTCCGATCACTTAGATATTTAGCTGTGGAGTAGTAGGATTTACGAGAGAGACATTTTTTAATAAAATATTTAAATTTGTTTATAGATAATGCTTAAACAGTGGCTGGGACTTTATTATAATATTGTATACATTTAAGCTATTATGTATGTTATGCAAGCCTACTTGAATTAGTTACAAGCAATCCCTTATTTCTAGTGTTATATATATATTTTTTCACATTTACCGTACAGGGGCAGTAATAAAAGGAGTTTATTGTTTGTATAGGTAAAGAAATACTAATGCATGTTGTTTTATTTACAAAAATAACATTTATAGAGAAAGTCAGTTCAAAATTGCTCTGGCATTAAAACAAATATAAATTATAACATTTATTGTTAATTCTTACAATTCAAATGATTTGAGTTTTCTTTAGTGTTAATTCCGCCAATATCCGTCTTTAAACAATTCGACACGTGGTTCGCCTCGTGCACGAGTAAACTCAAATCATTTGAATAATTATGGATTTCCGCAAAGTAACGCCTACTTCAATAAATTTTCAATAAATTCTTACAATCAAAACAGACAAGCAGTACAGTTTTGTTGAAGTGAAAGCATTCTTTTTGTTGAAATGACAGCCTCTTTAGCATCTTTGAGGTTTGAAAGTCATGAATCGAAAAAGCGACAGTAGGTAGGTAATAAGAGACAGACACATAAATTCATAAGAATTAACGTGGGAGAAAATGAGATACGATGCATTATATAGTGTTTTGGTACCAGGCGATCATAGTTGAAGAAGAGATTAGAAGTGGGAGAGTCACGCAGCCGTCTTTTGACGTCAGCACAATCGGGCCAGACTCGTCCGGGTTAATTACCACACTCGCACAGAATACCGGCATGAAGTAGCGGCCTAGTGCCGCTATGTTTCGCATAGGTTAGTGTCGAGGACCGGAGGCCATTCCCCCCCCCCATCCCCAACAAAGATTTTGAAAGCGGTCCCTAAAGAGATAGTACCCCAGGAGGGTACCGGCTCTACCAAAGTCGGAGAATCCCTCCCCGAGCACTCTAGCTCGGGCTGCCCTTCGTATTCTGGGGAGGGCACAGTACCGCGCATGACCAAGAACAAACGAGGCAGTAACACCACGGCACCCCACTCCACACTCAACGTGGACTTTTGCAATATCAGGGGAATTCACTCCAACTTAAACGCCGTCCACCACCACCTTGAGACGGCGAAGCCGGCCTTGTGTTTCCTTACGGAGACGCAGATATCTCGACCTAGCGATACGTCATATTTAACGTAGCCCGGGTACAAAATTGAGCACAGTTTTTTGCCTCATGCCGGGGTATGTGTGTACGTTAGGGAGGATATCTGCTGTCGCCGTCTCGGCAATTTTGAGGGTAGGGACCTGTCCACTCTCTGGCACCGCGTAGATTTAGAGGACCGCGTCCGCATCTATGCGTGTGTCTACAGGTCCCATAGTGGTAACGCAGGAACCGATCATCTCATGGGCTGCGTTCAAGCGGCAATTGGCGACGATTGACTTGCAGAGATCCGCTGAAGTCGTAGTCCTGGGTGATTTCAACGGGCACAATGCCGAATGGCTTGGATCACGTACCACAGACTACGCAGGGCGATCTGTGCATAATTTTGCATTGGCGTACGATCTGTCCCAATTGGTTGAGTCGCCAACGCGGCTCCCGGATGTGGATAGCCACATGCCGTCCTTATTAGATCTTCTGCTGACTACACTTCCCGATGGTTACCAGATCATTGTCGACGCCCCTCTCGGAACGTCCGACCATTGCCTGGTCAGGAGTGTAGTGCCTATCCGACGCCCACGTCGCAGACCACCAGCGACCCGCCGCGTTTGGCACTACAAGTCAGCAGACTGGGATAGGATGCGTTCCTTTTTTGCATCCTACCCTTGGAGCAGGTTTGTTTCCCTTCGGATGATCCTAGTGCCTGCGCCGTTGCAGTAGCCGATGTGATACTACAGGGCATGGATATTTTTATACCAAGCTCTGTAGTACCGATCGGTGGCAGATCACAGCCCTGGTTCGATGCGTCAGTTAAAGCAGCATCTGACTGCAAAAAACAGGCGTATCGAACTTGGGTTGCGGCGCTGGGCACAAAGGATCCAAACTGCAAAGTTCTAAAGAGGAAATACAACCGTGCTTCCAGATTTTTTAAGCGGCAAATCGCCCGTGCAAAGTCAAAACACGTCGTCAAAATCGGCGAGCAGCTTTCCAGTTACCCGACCGGAACAGCCAGCCGTCCATGCCGCCGTTGCACATGAGGAATGGCACCCTGGCCCATACGGTAAAAGAGAAAGCCGATCTCCTGTGTGCTCTTTTCGCCTCCAACTCGACTCTTGACGACGACGGAAAAACACCGCCGACCATCCCGCGGTGTCAGAACTCTATGCCTGAAGTACAGTTCAGACAGAAAACTGTTAGGCGAGCTCTGTTTTCGTTGGACGTCAGGAAGTCGAGCAGGCCGGATGGCATTTCTCCAATCGTGCTTAGAACGTGTGCCCCTGAGTTGACGCCGGTGCTAACGTGTTTACTCCGGCACTCTTATTCCAAAAGTCCCTGACTCATGGAAGTCTGCCCTTGTCCATCCGATCCAAAAAAAAGGAGACAGTTCGGATCCGGCAAACTACAGGCCTATTGCTAATACCTCCCTGCTCTCCAAAATCATGGAGAGCATAATTAGCCGTCAGCTCTTGGTATACCTAGAGGGTCACCAGTTGATCAACGACCGACAATACGGGTTTCGCCATGGTCGGCCGGCAGGTGATCTTCTGGTATACCTAACACATAGATGGGCTGCGGCTATTGAAAGCAAGGGGGAAGGCCTGGATATAGCGAAGGCCTTTGATCCTGTATGGCATAAGGCGCTCCTCTCTAAACTTCCATCATTTGGGCTTCCCGAGAGCTTGTGCAAGTGGACCTCCAGCTTCCTCACTGGGCGCAGCGTACAGGTCGTTGTCGACGGACATTGCTCGAACCCGAAGCCCGTGAATGCTGGATTGCCCCAAGGCTGTGTGCTATCTCCTACGCTGTTTCTTCTGCATATCAATGACATGTTGGACACCTCCAACATTCATTGCTATGCAGATGACAGCACTGCTGATGCGGTATACACGGGCCATGCACGTCTCTCTCGGGAAATCGTCGACGGGAAAAGGTCGCGGAATGGGGTAAATTGAACCTTGTCCAATTTAACCCCCAGAAGACTCAAGTTTGCGCGTTTACCACTAAAAAAACCCCATTTGTCGCATCACCGCTCTTCGACAACACTTCCCTAAAAGCCTCGCCTAGTATCGGAATACTGGGTCTCGAAATCTCGAGCGATTGCCAATTCCGTGGCCATCTGGAGGGCAAAGCCAAATTGGCTTCAAAGAAACTGGGCGTCATTAATAGAGCACGGCAATACTTCAAGCCGGCCCACATTCTAGCGCTGTACAAAGCGCAGGTCCGGCCACACATGGAGTATTGCTGTCATCTCTGGTCTGGCGCACCCCAGTATCAGCTCGATCCATTTGACCGCGTGCAACGCAGAGCAGCGCGAATTGTCGGGAACCCAGTACTCTGTGAACGGCTGGATCACTTGGCGTTGCGTAGAGACGTCGCTTCATTGTGTGTCTTCTACCGCATTTATCACGGGGAGTGTTCCGAAGAGCTGTTTTACCTAATTCCTGCCGCCGAATTCCACCTTCGCACGACACGCCACAAGTTAGGATATCATCCTCACCATCTGGATGTGTGGCGGTCCTCCACAGTGCGGTTTACAAGGAGCTTTCTTCCACGTACTACAAAGCTGTGGAATGAACTTCCTTGTGCGGTGTTTCCGGGACGATACGACATGGGTACCTTCAAAAAAAGCGCGTACACCTTCCTTAAAGGCCGGCCGCTCCTGTGATTCCTCTGGTGTTGCAAGAGAGTATGGGCGGCGGTGATCACTTAACAACAGGTGACCCGTACGCTCGTTTGTCCTCCTATTCCATAAAAAAAAAGAGATTATCTTATGCATGACGCGAGTATACCTTAATATATTCTGTCGTCATGCGCAGGACGTTTTATTATATAGTAGTACTCCATAGACACCAGGAGAACATAAATATGATAGCAGTGATAGTAATGTAGTGGTTGAACTCATGTGTTATCCTAGCAACATGTACTAGGACTTCATATGCAGTTAAGAGGTTCAAGCACAATGCAGGTTTCACTTCTGACATTTGCGTACTTTGTTACGCACGAAATTTTTTTCATTAATAACATAACTTGAGTTGGTTGAATTTAAAGCAAAAGTAAAGTAACGAGAAATAAATATAGTGCACTGAATAAGATTGGAAATCGGAATTTATTATAACGAGAAACCATTTAATCTCACATTCCACTTTGAATACCAATAAAATCAATAACCTCACAGTGAAACTTGGACGCCCAACGGCATTTGTAGCATTCGTATCACGAAACAGATCAGTTTTAGTGGGTGAGAATATTGACAGATTAACTTTTCCTACAGTTTGATTAATATTTGAGCGACGGGTTCGTAAAAATGAAACAGAGTGCTATAAGGGGAGTTCGTAAATAATAGAGCAAAGCAGATATTTATTATCTATAAGATCTAATAGATTGTAAGACAAGTATCAATAGAAGGCTCCTTCACACACGCGCTTTTTTGATCTTTTTTTGATATGCAAAAACTAAGCCTAATTTACATCTCAAAGATTTTCAAGGTGACGAGTATAAATCAATGAAAGAAAATACTTTATTGCATCTAAAATACATACATACATGCTAGCGTCCCAAATATGTTGGTCCCAGTGAGTCAAACATCTTTGTGCCGTTTGGTGTCGAGACACTTGGCCCGTGGGGCCTCTTCGCGCCTCAACAGAGCTGGAAACCCAAGCCTACAACCCAACTATTTTGGTCAACGGATCAGCCTAGCTATCCAACGCGTAAATACTGCCAGTATTCTTGGTACGTTTCCCCGTAATGATAGTTTTTAATGGTTTACTTACTTAATCTTTTTACGCATTAAATTTGGTTAGCTTCTGACCGCTACATGAGCTCATGCAAATAAACAACCTTTAATTTAAATATTACTTTTGGGCCGAAAATAATACAGTACAAAAGGAAAAGAATATCAGTTTTCTGGTGAAATTGAATTTTGATCCACTTGAGCCTTGTCCGAATTTCAGATACATGATCATATTTGCGTAACCCAAATATGAATTTAATTACGAAATTTTGTAAATGCTTAAGTTTGTTTACGCTTAAGGTGCTCATAAGTAACATATATATAGCTAGTAAATTATGCATAGTCAAGATTAGAGAGTAAAAGAGACAATTGTGATGATTCTAACGATTTTGAAATAAGCCTGAGGAAATATAGCTATTAATGATAATAGAAATAAATCTGTCAAACAACACACCTATTTAAATCAATACAAGTTCTATGATGTGGAAAAAAGGAACGAAAAATAAAATTTCACAAAAATTCGCCTGAAAAAATTTATTTACTACTGACCAACGCTCCTAATAAATAAATGCTTAAACGAATTAAGCGCATTGCTCTGAACCCCAATGTAATATTCTAGTCATTAGGTGACGTTGGTAATTTACAATGTAATAGAATGGGAAAATAATGCTTTTTTTACGGAAAAGGTGGCCGAACGAGCGTACGGGTCACCCGTGTTAAGTGATCACCGCCGCCCACATGCTCTTGCAACACCAGAGGAATCACAAGAGCGTTGCCGGCCTTTAAGGAAGGTGTACGCGCTTTTTTTGAAGGTACCCATGTCGTATCGTCCCGGAAACACCGCACTGTGGAGGACCGCCACACATTCAGTTGGTGGGGACGATATCCTAACTTGTGGCGTGTCGTGCGAAGGTGAATTTGGCGGAAGGAAGCTTTAAAGATATTTTACGTGTTCCGCATAACTAAAATAAAAGCGATAACTAGGGAATGAAGCCGAACTAGCATATGGAAGGCATAATTGTAAAATATATGCCTATACACTTTCAAATACTTTTGTTAAGGAAACATCTTCTTTTAAGTGAATACTTCTTCAGGTGGGACGGACAATTTTGGTATTGCGGAAAAGCACTGAACTCGCGTTACCGTCGCGCCAAAGAGCTTAGAGCATATTTATGACAGAACAATAATTACACAAATAAAATTGGAAAACACCATTTTATGAACGATGCAGGACTCGAACCCGCGACCTCTTGCGTTATGTGTTTTAACTGAGCGAACCGTTCGGGTGACGTATCTTGTATGCTTTGTTATGACAAGATTTTATCAACGATACGTCACTCGAACGGTTGACTCAGTTAGAAGAGCACTCACACGGCACGCGAGAGATCGTGGGTTCGAGTACCATTTCGTTTTTAAGATTTTGTTTACAAATTTTATTTGTGAAATCAATCCAACAGCTTTAAAATTTATTTGCTGTGATATTACGCACAAATTGCTTTCATATTTTTAATCTATATTGGTAAAAAATATGCCTATAAGTATTGGCCTTTCATATGAACACCGTTACGTAAAAATCTGAAATATATGAAATCAATGTTCATGATAAAGAAAAAAGCAATTGTTTAATTTCTACAAACGAAATCAGAGATTAATCCAGTTAGCGTTATATCTCGTACGGCCATTACTTTTTAATTAGCACATGTTGTTGGGTCATAAATGTTTAAACTTGGCGATCAACGTACAGAGATGTAATTGTGGTTTCACCGGATCCCTTGCATTTACATTTAAATATTTTTAATTATAAACGTGAACAAAATACATTGTGCGGGATAATAGATGTAATCTTAACCTGTAGCTCGTGTAATAGTAGTTAGGTATCCCTTAATGGTTTAACTCTCAGCTTCTGTGAATGCGTTGTTGACAGTGACAACTGACAGCTGGACAGGGTGACCTAACAAAAAAGGCATCGGCACATTTCCACTACCACCGTTGACGAGAAAATGTTTTCATCATCATCATCAGCTGTATGACGTCCACTACTTGACAAAGGCCTCCCCCTAAGATTTCCACGATGATCGGTCCTGCGCTGCCCTCATCCAACGTATTCCGGCGATCTTGACCAGATCGTCGGTTCATATTGTGGGGGGGGGCTACCAACACTGCGTCTTCCGGTACTTGTTTGCCATTCGAGGACTTTACTGCCCCAACGGCCTACTGTCCGTCGAGCTATGTTCCGTGCCCACTGCCACTTCAGTAAAATCACTGCCCAAATTCTATTTGAACATTCGAAATTGTTTTATTCGTAGTTTGTTGCGCCCATTGTTCTCAGGCCTGAGGCATTCATTTTGGAATGGGTGGTAGTTTTTTTTGACTTTCAATAAGTGATTTCACATCCTATTTTGAATAAAAATATTTGACTTTGCATTTGTATTTGAATTCCTAGAAGCTATTTCCTAGAGTGTATACACTTCATTGTACTTGTTTTGTATTGACTTGACTTATACGAGTAAAAGAATAGCTGCAGTTAAATTAATGCTTGAATTTATTAATGAGAACAACTGACAGAGGATTGATTTAAGGCAATTACTAGTAACTTACTAAATCACTCAAGAATTAATTTTAAAATATTGTTATGAGCATGGATTTCGTGGATTGAAAAGTAGTTAGACTAGGATTTAGTTAGAAAAATACAATAGGACTATATAAAAATTAATTACACGCAAAAGGAAATAGACCAATAACGCACACATAAAACACTAACACTAACTAATTACTCTAACTGAGAATTAAACACATATCATTCAATTATTATTCACTTGTCACAATATTATATTATAATACTAGCTGACCCGACAGACGTTGTTCTGTTCATAATAAAAAAAAACTCTTGCGGATGGAATTTTGGAAAATCCGTTCTTAGCTGACCTCTACTCGGCGAAAGGAATATTCCTACCAAATTTCAAGTCTCTACGCCTTATGGTTCCAGTGATGAGTGACTATATACGTGGAAATCTCTCATATATATATATATATATAGATTTATATACCTGGGAACAATATTCGAGAACTTTCTAGGCGAACGTAATCAATGTTCTATTTTGACATATGAGTCTAGAATGTTCGATCTTCCATCTCTTTCCTAGCATCATTCTTTCCTTGTCACACAATTCTAAAACGTTTGCTCTAGCTTCTAAAAATTTCTCATCGTCTCTCTCGTACATCATTCCGTCCTTGTCATACATTCTATAATTTTCACTCTAGAATGTTCCATGAGCAACCGTTTTCGAAAATGCCTGAAAATTGTACCAAGTCTTGCTCTAAAGCTGCCTGAGACACAGTTTCAGGCTCCTAGAGCCGGTTCGCACAAACATGCGGGCTGCAAGAAAGATACTTATTTGCCAATAATAGATGCTCCGCAAACGCTTGGTTTTCGTGCACTGTTGTTTAGACTCTTTAAAAATTATAATGAGTACTTTACAAATATAGATTTTTTCATTAATCGTGTTTTCTCATTTGGAGTAAAACTTATTGATATTTTAAAAAAATAATTATGTATTATGAATAAAAGATAACAAGTGAGATTTAAAAGCTTAAATTAATTCTACACCTTATGGCATAATTTAATTTTATTAGTTAAAGTAAATTAAAGCGAATACCTGATGCTTCTGTAATATACATAAGATAATATTTATTAACACAGCCGTCATAATCTGCACTACGCTATAGGCAGACCGCGTACCGCATACCCCCGCGCCCCTGTACCGCGCAGGCGAGGACTCAGATAAACGGTCGGCCTATAGGCATTGTTCTTTTTTTCTCTTTTAATTATTACTAAGCACATAAATTTTATTTTATTGTTTATATAGATGTACGTGTTATCTGTGGCTAATGTAGATGGTTTCACAATTTATAATTAGGATTTATATGTATTAGTTATAGCAAAATGTTATTGTGTTACTGTTTATTGGTCCCAATAAAGTAAATAATAAGTAAGAATATAAGTATTTCCAATTTTCTACTATGTTTTAGATTCTTTCTCAGAACGGCCTAAAATCATGTTTCAGCTTGCTCTTACCAGTGGGAGGCTCCTATGCACAGGATGCCGGCTAGATTATCGGTACCATAACGGCGTCTATTTCTGCCGTGAAGCAGTAATGTGTAAGCATTACTGTGTTTCGGTCTGAAGGGCGCCATAGCTAGTGAAATTACTGGGCAAATGAGACTTAACATCTTGTGTCAAGGTGACAAGCGCAGTTGTAGTGCCGCTTAGAATTTTTGGGGTTTTTCAAGAATCCTGAGTGGCACTGCATTGTTACGGCAGGGCGTATCAATTACCATCAGCTGAACGTCCAGCTCGTCTCGTCTCTTATTTTCATGGCTGACTTGCCTGATTTCGATCTATTCAATACGTTACCAAACGCGTTAAGAGGTAGATTGTCGACGCGTTGTTGACGAGTGCGTGTTCTGGTAAGTTCTAAATACCCGAATACTATTATTTCCATTCATTTTGTCTTCGCGTATTATATCTATATACTTTCACTATATTACTTCTTGATTTTTTGTTTTTAGTTCATTATTATGTAACACTTTTATAGTGTGTTTGCGAAATCTGTCAATGCTAAATAGATGTATTCTTTTTATATGAATTAAAATAAAATAAAATTCGAGTTGGCACGTAAATAGGCGGGAAATATATTGTACTTATACAGAGGCACAGTTTAGTACTTATCTATAGTGAGTGGTTTTTTTTCTACTTCAACGAATTGCAAAGGTACACACCCATACAGCCAACGCGGGAAATCTGAAAATTACAGAATACCTTGTAGCATCCTGGCAAATAATATTAACAAGTTTTTTCTGGGGTTGACATTAGAATGATTCTCATGATTAAAACTTGGAAATATTATGTGTGTAATATATGTAGGTCACACTAAAAGTTTTGCGTATCTTAAAAAACAACAAGTTATAACCAAAATATTATGTTTATTCCTTTTCAAAATACTCTCTTTTAGATATCAAAAAAATTTTTCATGCGATCGAACCATTTATCAAAACAGGACTACCACAGATCTGAAGGCATGTTTTCTACGTTTTGATTGAACGCTATCAGTGCCTCTTCGGAATTGGTATAAGTGAAACCTCTCATCAAATCTTTGATTTCGGGGAAAATATAGAAATCACAGGGTGCTAGATCGGGGCTATGTGCAGGATGGGTGACGAGTTGAACTTTTTCGGAAGCTAAAAATGACTTAGTTTTGTTGGCCGTGTGTGAAGAATAGTTGTCATGATGTAGGAAAACGCGGCATTTTGGTTGTCTTTCGCAAATATATTTAACACCCTGGGTAAACAAATAGAAGAACACCACTCGGCATTAACACTCTTTTGATCTTCAAGTGAAATCGTGCAGATTGGACACGTAGCTGAGAAAAAAAGGAAAAGATCATTTTTTTTACCAACGTTTCTCATCTGCTTCACTTTTGATGGCCTGTTCTCATTTTCAAACACAGAATGTGAAGGGCTTATAAGATTGCTGTTTTTTTCGGGTTCAAAACAATAATATAATAATATGCTGAGATGGTTTGGACATGTCGAGAGAATGAATGAAGAACGATTGACGAAGAAAGTGTATAAGGCCAGTGTGAATGAAAGTGTTGGAAGGGGGAAACCTAGGCGGACGTTTGAAGATCAAATCAGGGACGTCTTGGAAAAAGGCCAAGTCAAGAGTACCCTAAACCCTCTCTGGTTTAGGAATGTATGAAAGGAATAATGAAAGTAAACGAAGCGAAATAAGTATGTAAGGATCGTAGCAAGTGGAAAGAAGTGGTCACTGCCTACCCCTACGGGAAAGGGGCGTGATTTTATGTATGTATGTAAAACAATAATCCCACGTTTTGTCTCCTGTGACAATGTCATAAGCAGCATTAGAATGTCCGTGGTCGTACTTTATTAGCATCTGTGAGCACCATTCCACGCGAGCCCGCTTCTGCTCTGCTGTCAGTTCATGATGGATCAAACGACAAGAAAGTTTCCGAACTTTAAATTTTTCGTGTAAAATATTCTAAATTTGGCTCATAGCAATCCCCAATAGTCCTCGAAATGTCTCATAACTGCTGAAATGGCTCTTAACAGCAGCCACATTATTTTCGTTGACGGCAGTTGAAGGCCACCCTTCACGAAATTCGTCATGTAAAGAAACCCGACCTCTCTCAAATTCAGCAAACCATCCCCTCACGGTGCTCAAGCAAGGTATTTCTCTCCCAAAAGCATTTTGAACATGTGCGGCACAGTCTTGCGGAGAGAGAGAACTTTTAAAATAATAAAAAATCATCGCTCTAAAATATTTTCGACTTAATTCCAATTTTGTTGCGTACGTGGAACTTTGTAGTATGATAAAAAATTATTTACAAATGATTTACCGCCAATTGATTTTTTTTATTACTAAGAAGGTTGAACATTTCGAAAAAATATTATGCCCCAAATAGTATGTACTGCGTGTTACTTACCATATCTAGACTAGATTTAGTTGTCTGTGGCAGCAAAGAAAATGTCCTTTTTTTGGCGACATTAAACTACGCTAAAAACAATGATTTTTTAGGTCATAAAGTATAGACTCTTTCAATGAATTAATAAAGTATGTACTAATATTATAATTTTAGTTTTTTAAAATTGTAAGCTTCCAGATTTAATTCAAAACTAAAATATGTTCAGTGGTGATTTTAGTTTCCATATACAATTATCAAATGACCAACAATTATTAAATGATAACTTGTTTAAAATAAAACAGGACTTAGATTAGATCCTTGAGGAACCCCGATAGTTTCGATATATTATCATGATGATTTCTAGTATATGACTTAAATAAATATTAAAAAAAGTGTGTGTGTTCTTATGTATGCACGCAAGAAGTTATACTTCTTTGGCCTAACGAAGTAAACATCATTAAAATGATTCATTCCTCGTGCTATTCTACGTTTTTAGAAAGAATAATTTTGTAAAAAATCTTGCAAAGATGGCTTTGACAATTAATTATTAAATAATGTAATGCTGTATGGGCTTGCCCTTTGCCTGTCCTAATAATGGACGAAGAAACAGAATAAATAACGCATGACGCAAACGTCACAAATTTTTGGGAACCAACTTCAACCTGTTACTTTTGTATTACTGTGATGCGCGCGCATCTTTAAATTTCACTCTCATCATTTCTTCATAACGCGCCAAAAGAAGTATAAATTCAAAAATACAAACAATAAAATAAAAGAAAATTCATCCTACATAATAATCATGATATGTCCCTGAGACAACCTCTAGGACACATAATAAATTTTGCTGAGTTCATTTTAATTCTAGAACGTTACTGGACCCGAGAAACCTCAAAGGAATTAAAGTTACATAGTCTCTAGATTAAAAGTGCGATGTCTGAACAAAGATAATTGGATTCCGACACAAAATAGCTATTTTTGTAGCTTTAACAAAAGTGCAGTAGAATTTTTTATCTACTTATATTATTTACAGTTATATAAAAAGTAAAAGAAAATTCCAACACGCACTTGAACAGTTTTTCCTTAATTAATAGTTCAAGTACAAGAAAAGTCCATTAAATTCACTTATTCTTAAGCTTATTCAATTTCCACATCTTTTGGTAATGTTTTCATTCATTTCACCTTTAAGCGTATGAATACACATAAGTAGAAAAGCTTTGAGAACCTTAATAAAGCTCAAAATAATTAAAAAAAGACCGCATAAAAGCTTGTATTTATGAACATGTTTTCAAACACTTTATCGTGGAACTACCTTCTAGGGACGACTGGATGAACAACAAAGTCTCGTGGAAGGACGGGAGCCTCATATGGTTCACCGATAGGTCCAAAATGGAAAATAAAGTTGGCTGTGGGGTCTATGGAGCTTTGCTGCCATATTTCAAGCAGGGGTATACGCCATTTTAGAATACGCGGAAACCAATATCCATAAAGGCTACTTCAACCAAAACATATACATTCACTCTGATAGTCAGGCAGCATTGTTGGCTTTAGACGTTGACTTGACGGCGTCAAAATTAGTTAATAATTGCATTGAATGCCTGAATTCATTAGGCATGAAGAACAGAGTGATTCTCAGATGGGTCCCAGGGCATGCCGGAATCTTAGGCAATGAAATGGGCGATGAGCTGGAGCTAAAACAGTCCAATATGTTCCGGAACCTATTTGTGGACTGCCTTAGAGCGCCATTCTAGAGTTTTAGCCACCCTCTTCAAATAATAATAATTACATTATATCGTTTCCAGCCTCAGACTAAAATACCAAATTTCATCCATATCATGAAAAGCTTCCGAACATACTGACAGAGATAGTTTCGTATTCATAATACTACCATGGATTAGAATGAGTTATGAGAGTTGGATGTTAAAAAGATATATTTTCATACAATCGCTATAATACTTACTTTTACGTAAGCTAAGAACCACTTCATTTTATTGCCAAATCCTCAAGTGTGATGAGATTCAATGAAATACGACACTATTGAGGCATGATATGAAGAATATATTTCACGATTAGCGGAAACTGTGACACTTAAAAGGCAGGAACTGGACAGTATATTAGGGTAGAGGGGCGCCAATCTTTGTATGTACGACTTCGACCCCTTGAAACCCACCCACACTGTCGGAAGATCTCGAGTTAGAAAGGATATCGCAAACGGACTTTTAATTTGTGTTCCAAGAAAATATCATTCCGGTTTTCTAGTAACTATAACTGTCATAATTAATACTTTTCGTTTTGTTAAACTTGAAAATGTATTTTAATGAGTTCAAGTTGATTGAAGCAGGCGTTATTTTGCGGAAATCCATAATTATCCAAATGAGTGTTAATTCCGCCAATATTCATCTTCAAACAATTCGACACGTGTCTGGTGCCAGAGTGCGGAGGCCTGGATGAGGATGTCCAGCAGTGGACGTCTTCCGGCTGATGATGATGGTGACACAGTTTTTTTAAATTTAATAACCATAGAAAGCTTACGTTTAAGATATATACTTACCACCATATCATACAATGTTCATTCATTAGTTTCATACGTTTAACAAAAAGTACTTTAGTACTGTAGCATAGCATAGTAGTATATTTATCTGAATGAAATCACAGTGATGTTGGATATCAATCTCAATAAAGATCTGAAGGCATTTTATCAGGACTGATGTTAACCTTTCAAATACCAAAGGTCACGTTTGCAAACATTCGCTGGTTCGCCTCATTAAGACTACTCGTAAAGGAGAGTCGTATTGTAGCAAGGGAAATAATTCTATATTGGTTTTCACGATTTGGATGAATTTTACTACTACAAGGACATGAAAAATCGATATTGGGACGAAAATGTCTTTTTCAAAGTTTTCACACCGACCACACTTTGGTCTTTTAAATATTTATGTTGAATGACGCAATTGTAACTAAGAGATTTACATGATATTAGATATTTATAACTTACACAAAATATGATTGGCTACAACGCTAACTTCTCAATTATCAATAAACATTCTCGGCCTTACAAATAAACTTGGAATTTAGTATTATACCTGAGAATAAGCATAGAATATGTAAAAGCAGTGTAATTTAAGAAGACTAGTTGACAAACCGCCAAACCAAACCTTCCAATCCAACCGACACGTCCAACTAGTGTGCCGTAGAACATCCGAACAAAAGTAAATTTAAAAACGATTGAAGAATTATTTATTCTATTCGTGCAGTAACAATATTTAAATAAGTTTTAGGACTTATAATATTAGACTTGCTCGATCCAGTAAACAAACTTTCAAAAGTGTAATAGTTATTTATGCAACTGTTGTGTTATAAGGGGTATTAAAACGCGAATGTGGGTTATTAAAACTCACTTGAATATTAGGCGATGTGCTCTCAAAACTTGAATCGCTCATTTTTTGTAAACAAAACAATAAAAATATCGAAGAAAAATGGCAGGGATTCGAATAACCATTTTTACGGTTCACGACGTTCTGGTAGCCTGGACCGCGCGTAAACGAAAATGTTCTTTTTTTGAAATTCTCACAGATACCACACAACGAGCAATAAGAATGTGGCTGTCTGTTGAAACTCTTTGCGCATGAAGGAATCGAAAAAAACAAAGGAGTGTTGTTATGAAATTCAGTACAGCATTACAACACTCGTTTGGATGATGTAATGGTTATTAGGACATTGGGTGTTTTAATGATGACAATAAGCTAACTGTTTCAGAATCTTTAATAGAGGGTTTAAAGCATGGGTGTAGATAAACAGTTTTACAGGACATTGTATTAGTTTAAGAAACTGTTTGTTTATAATAAAAAAATAACCAAAGTAGTTGACAAATCAGGAAGCAAGAACTTCAATTCCACTCTTTTAAAGAGCATTTACAAGTTCATCATTTAAAAAAAAATTAAACTAGCTGCCCGGATAGACTTTGTTCTGTCAAAGTTATAATATTACAAATTAAATAAATATAACAGAGGTATTTCCGAGTGATCTTGTAATTTGTGTCTCGACATGCATTTAAATCTGTAATATCTTCGAAAATATTCATTTAAATTACATGCTGTAAAAAGCCATATTGATCTATATTAAATGCAAAATATATTTAATGTAATTAATTGGGTAAACGATTAATGTTGTATTGCTTAAAATCGCTTCGTTAATAAGCCATTATTTCTCGTAAAAAGTAGAGGATAAAAATTGTTATTGTGGGTTATCTCAAAGAAATAGAAATATGACAATTTAAGTTTACAATAATGAAACATATTATTTGAATCTAGCTTGTAGTGTTCAACCAGCGTTTGCAATGTGAGGGGAAAAAAAGTTCATTTACGAAATCACATTAGAAACCTAAAATTATCTGTGTTTCTCTACTTTATTGTGCACGTATTATACATATAAACCTACCTCTTGAATCACTATATCTTTAAAAAAAACCGTATCAAAATCGGTTGCGTAGTTTAAAAGATCTAACTGTACATAGGAACAGACAGCGGAAAGCTGCTTTGTTTTATGCTATGTAGTGATAAAATCCATGGTAAGTGATGTATTAAAATACTGGGTTTCAACTTTTTATGTACCTTCATTTCATAGTTCGTGCATTTTGTAACAATCGATATACTGAAATAGGTACAACTCGCGAGTTGCATAAAATTCCATTGCAGTTGCATATGTGCAAATATTGAAATGAAAGAATTTCACAGCGAAGTCGGCTCCTATATAGCTTTTATTATCTGACCTCCTTTCTAAAGATTTGTCGATCTGATTTAGAAGTTTATTCGTATTTATATTCACCATTCAATAGTCTTATTTAGCAGTTTCGAATATAGGTCAATATTTCCTTATCTATACAACTGTATAAATCTGTAGGTTCTATCAATAATTTACTTTACAAATTTTATGGTAAGTTTGTTTTTGCTTCAATGATAGAATTTCTACGAAGTCCTATTGAGTTATTGAAAGATAAGGGTGCGTCTACTAACTCAAGAACGGATTGATACACATTTATGAATATTCAATTATTGTCACAGAATAGTTTAGAGAGGTGAGATGAGAGTTTAAATGTCTTTTACCTGTTCTGTGATCATTATTGTGTCAATTATAGGCTATACGATATCGATAAACTTATGGTGGAAAGTTATGACATCCCATGTAAGTTGAACTTAGGTGGACATTGACGATCTTATTCAAAAGGGCTCACTAAGGCTGGCCCCTTTTTTATTTAATAGTAGGACAAACGAACGTACGGGACTCCTGGTGCGAAGTTATCACCGCCGCCCACATTCTCTTGCAACAGGAGCGTTGCCGGCCTTTAAGGAAGGTTTACGCGCTTTCTTTGAAGGTACCCATGTCGTTTCAACCCGGAAACACTGCTTTAAGAAGTTCATTCCACAGATTGGTTGTACGTGGAAGAAAGTTCCTTAAAAACCGCACTGTGGAGGAACGCCACACATCCAGATGGTGGGAATGACGTTCTAGTAGCGTGTCGTGCGAAGCTTTGCCAGTGGAAGGCTCCTTTATACAGGATGCCGGTTAGAATATGGGCGCCTATTTCTGCCCTGAAGCAGTAATGTGTAAGGATTATTGTGTTTCGGTAGGAAATTGGAGCTTGCGAAATTACTGGACAAATGAGACTTAACATCTTATGTCTCAAGGTGACGAGCACAATTGTACTTTTGTTGCTTCGCTAACGTATTTTTTGAGCACTTTTTTGTAGCATATTCAGGCTTCTTTATTGACAATAAGTTGACAAACGACTTAGGAGAAAAATGTGCTTACATTGTCATTAAGCACACTTTTTCCGTTCCGCTATCAGACTGCGAATGATATGTCCATAATATGTATAGAACGTCATTGCGTATTTTGAATAAAAGTATTTGAATTTAACAGTGTCACAGCAGAAGTGTAAAACAGTGCGTCAAAAATAATCTCACAGACAGGTTCATACAAAAATAAAAATTATGAATCGCCACGAATCGAAATAAAAACTAAACTACCTCTAAAGACCTTTTTTTGATTTCATTAGTGATCACCGCCGCCTACATTCTCTTGCAGCACCAGAGGAATCACAGGAGCGTTGCCGGCCTTTAAAGAAGGTGTACGTACTTTTTTGAAGGTACCCGTGTCGTATCGTCCCGGAAACACCGCACAAGGAAGCTCATTCCTCAGCTTTGTACTACGTGGTAGAAAGCTGCTTGAAACAGCCTGTGGAAGACCACCAAACATCCAAATGGTGGAGATGATAACCTAATTTGTGGCGACTTGTGCGAAGGTGGAACTCGGCGGCAAGAATCAGCTAAAACAGCTCTTCGGAACACTCTCCGTGATAAATACGGTAGAAGACACACAATGAAGCGACGTCTCTACTCACCACCACTTTTTATAAGTCTATATTCCAGATAGAGACTCTTGCTGCTTGGAAACGCATGACAACAGGACACGTTTATTACTTTAGTGTGACAGTTATATCAGTCACTTTGTTTTAGTGTGCCTGGGTTGATGATAATAGAGGCTAACTGCGTGCCATTTTGTTTTCGACGTAAAGTAAGTAAATTCAGGATGTATGTTAGCCCAGAGGACAGACAGTATAAATGCTCGACTTACATTATCACTTCTACATTGTAATATATTCACGCAAAGTTAGACGACCAGTACAACGTTATCAAGTTCCATGCAAAGATAAACTCTGTACCCTGCACACACATCAAACAAGGCGTCGCGTCTATTATCTTGAAGTGCGCGCGTCCCACGCTCGTTTCATAACACCATCAATATGTACACTGCACTTAGTGTTGAATGTACGTCTGTTGCTTCCAGTTGCTTTGTAATCTTAACTCTTGTTGACTGCTAACAAGTACAGCGTCTGTCTAATGCATATTATACGTCTGTCTAGCTGCTGATACATTAATGATACGAGACACCTTTTGTTTTTCATAATCTAATAGTCTAGTACTCTGGGGTCCTGCCCGAATTGTATGCCTCTTGTTTTAATAATATTGTTAAATGATAAGGTTCTTTTTATGGAACTTTTGTAACACCATGAATAATGTGTTAATGTTATCTAAACTGCAAAATATCGCGTTGAGCAATTTGCGATATGCTTTTATAACGATCTCGCTATCCCAAACAACGCATTCTGCGTGTTTAAACGCACGAGTGCCTAAATTCTTTTGTATACTCAAAAGTTGTGTAAATAACGCACCACACCGAAGGTCGATAATCCACAGCTGTCGTGTTTCACCCAATGTTTTGAAGGTGTTCCGGCCTTTTTGAGGATAGTTATGTCGTAACGTCCAGGAAACGTTATTAAACATCTCTTCTAATCTATTATTTTTAACATGCTACCATTACATACATAGTGACCATTTCTTTTCGTATAATTTATAAACTCCAGACAAACGCGCAAAGTTCATACAATACAGTTTGGTTGTACGTGAAATAAACTTATTGTAAACCATATTGTAGATCTTAGATCATTTATACGTCTAGATAGACTATGAAAGTTGTGAAAGCGTCGAAAAAAAATGAGTTTAGAACTAACTCTATTTTGAGCAATGCACGCACACCAAAGTGTCATCGCAATCGCGAGTGTAAGACGTAGCTTGGCTTTATTATTAAGTATATTACACATATCAAAAAATTCTAAGAAACATGCATGATATTACAAATTTACCATTTATATTAATTAATTTCTTAGTCTTTATTCACTCAAAGTGCATAGGTATGTAAACTTTTTTGTTATTGATGACATACTGGCTGGTTGTAAAACAAAATCGAATATGTTTTGTATTTTTCATAAATTGAAATGAAACGGTTTTTTTTAATTTAAGTGCGTTTTATTGCTACATTTAGTCTTGATTTTATAATTTTACCAACCATTATAATAAAGTTAGCGACAAAATTGAATTGTTAGATGTTCTTTACGTCATGGAACGACGTCATTTGACGGCAAATTAAATGCAAAGAGCTGTAAGGATTTTGCAAGTAGGAAGTAATCAATATCAGGTATCTCGGCATTTTGGTATTCATAGAAATGTTATTTGCGCTACAAAAATACAATTCAGCGTTCAGACTGTAAAAGGAGTACAACCGCTCGGCAAGACCGGTACATACAACTGACTGCAAGACGCCAGCCGATGTCAACCGCTCGAAAGATAAGTTTGAGACTACAAAATTCAAGTGGTGTTGTAAGTCCCGAAACTGTGCAAAATTGACTGCATGAGTACGGCCTACGAGCTCGACGCCCAGTTAGGTGAAATGAAATGAAATGAAATGAAATGAAATTTTTTTTGCAGGAAACATTGTACTTAAAGTGTTAACAATATAATGGATAATCCAATATGTTTCGTCAATTGACATGCAAAATATGTTACAAAATTGTCTAAACACTAATCGTACTGTTATATTGAAACATGTCGGATTTCACAATGATATCAATAATATTTATAAAATGAAATTTTAAGATATTATAATATGAGATGTAAATAACTTAATAATTCATTTAGTACCTATGTATAATATTAACAAATTCAATGTCATAAAAGTATATTAATTTACATATATTATTATCAAATAGACTAATTCATTTTGTATTGAAAAATTCATTTAAGCTATAGAAGCACTTATTTGTTAACCACTGATGCAGTCTTCTTTTAAAAACTGGTGCCCACCGATACGTCACGGGAATCGCGCTCGTCGAAATGAATGGTGTAGAGAACGCGGAACCCAGGAACAATGGGATAAAATTATGTTTTCCTATGAGTCGCGATTCGTGTTTAGTCCTCATACAAGAAGAGTGCGAGTGTACCGTCAGCTCGGAAATACTGAAAGGCTCAGGTGCATTCAGGAAGTTCAACCATACAGCGGCTCAACAGTTATGGTATGGGCGGGTATTATGAAGAACAGGCGAACTGAGCTCGTTTTTGTAAATGGAAACATGAACGCTGAATATTACGTTGACGATATTCTCAGACCTTATGTTCATACATTTGCACAAACCTATGGCTCAGATTTTACGTTAATGCATGACAATGCGCGTTCACATACAGCTCGGCGAACCAGTCAATACTTGGCAACGGAGAACGTCCGGGTATTGCCCTGGCCTGCACAATCGCCAGACCTCAACCCCATCGAGCACGCATGGGACATGCTCCAGAGATGTGTTTTGAAGGACTTGGACGGAGTGACAACAACCCAACTGAACCGAAGGATTTGCTACAATTCCATTGGGGGCGAATAACGCAAGATGACAAAAACAGTCCCATTAATTCAACGAATAATCGTTGCCGACAAGTTCTGAATAGCAGAGAAGGCCATACTTTGTATTAAATTATTATTTTCTTTAGAAATTTCATTTTGTTAAAAAATGTTAAGTTGCTTATGTACCTTAGTTTCTGCAGTATATTCTAATATTATTAATTTCTGTTATAATAAGAACTTATAAAGACAAAAGCTGTTATTTTTACATCATAGGACCTAAAACCATCCAAAAATTTAAATTAGTACATGTTGCTTAGACTTTTTTGATGTGTGTAGTTAACCCGATCCTCTGAAAAGGTCACGGAACTTCAGGTTAGGTAATCAAAGAAAATACCTTCCACGCTAACCAGGGTTGATAATAATTAATGTTTTATTTATGTTCTGATTCAGTATTCCTCCGATTTTAATATTTATCCATTCTTGATTATAGACTGACCGAATAATGATCGACATAATGCCACAAGCAACAATGAACGAAAGATATTAATCAGGCTCCAGGATTACCTACCTCTTATCTCATAAAAGCCTCATATTATATTGTTTTAAAAAGATACAAAGATATAGAATATAGAATGAAAATTTGTACCGACATTGTATTTTCATGACATGCCTATCTTTACAGAGATTTATTTTGTTTTCTTTTACAACAAGATCCCAGAAAATATTCAAAACAAAAGTATTACGTTATTCAAAAGAATTGTTAAAAAGCGTTTGTGTGGTAAAGGTTACTATATCATAAAT
This sequence comes from Leptidea sinapis, assembly GCF_905404315.1. Taxonomy (NCBI): domain Eukaryota; kingdom Metazoa; phylum Arthropoda; class Insecta; order Lepidoptera; family Pieridae; genus Leptidea; species Leptidea sinapis. Next base: position 12,640,058 of record NC_066272.1, read on the forward strand.
GACTTTCTTAATGATACCACAGATTGGGAATGGAGCGACTGCCCTCAGGCTATTAATAAGTTTATTTGTTCAATATTACTTTGTAAACATAGTTTTTGATGAAAAAAAGCCCGCTGAGTTTGTTGCGCCGATTCTTCTCAGGCCTGAGGCATTCATTTTGGAATAAGTGGTAGTTTTATATATATATATGTTCCCATGACCAGAAGTGAAAGACAAATTTTAACAGTTGTAAGGAAAAAACGTTTTTTAATTTGGGTATTTTTCAATGAAAAATAATGAATTAAACATAACGATAATAGTGTCATGAAGTCTGTGTTCTTGATAGGTAAGTTTGTAGTTTCGTCCTTTTGCATACTTATCTACATAATATTATAACCAGAAGTCGTCCACTGCTGGCAATGGCCTCCCCCAAAGATCTCGACGATCTGTCCTGCGCTGCCCTCATCCAACGTATTCCGGCGATCTTGACCAAATCGTCGGTCCGTCTTGTGGAGGGCCTACCAATACTGGTACGTGTTCTTCTTGGTCTTCCGGTACGTGTTCGCCATTCGAGGACTATCACTGCCCCAACGACCATCTGTCCGTCGAGCTATGTGCCCTGCCCAATGCCACTTCAGGTATACTATATATTTTTATTTTTGTTGTGTCTATGTACATATGTTTTAAGGGGTCCGTACCTCAAAGTAAAAAACAGAATCTTTATATATATTATATTAGTACAGGATCACTTTATTGCCGGTCATTCCGACCATCTTTCTGTCTGTGAAGACCGTTTATCTCGAGAACGCGTGGATGTATCGAGTTGTAAAAGGATATGATCAAGTCTTCAGTCTTCTAAAGATATAAAAAAATCAAACTTCTAAGATAACTTAAAAAAGTTACTGCCGTAAAACCCAATATCTGGCACTCTCAAGGGAATAAAAATAATAAAGAGTATTCTAAACAATATGTTATGTTTTTAAAGTGATAACCCTCACTTCTAGGATTAATACCATGCAAATATTGGGATTGAGCAGGTTATCAACTGTAAAGTGGATCCTGTAGATGAAGCCACAACCTGAGAGTTGAACAAAGCAAACAGAATTTTATAACGAGGTACTCGAATGGTTAACCCAATTGGTTAGAGCACCGGCATGGAACGCCGGAGGTCGTGGGTTCGAAGCCCGCATCGTTCATAAAATTTTGTTTTTCAAATTTTATTTGTGTATTAATCCTAGAAGTGAGGGTTATCACTTTAAAAACATAACATATTGTTTAGATTTACAAGAGTGACATCTCAAGTCAATTTCCTTATATGCTAATATTGGGGTTGAGCAGGTTATCAACTGTAAAGTAGATCCTGTAGATGAAGCCACAACCTGAGAGTTGAACAAAGCAAACAGAATTTTTATAACGAGGCGGTACTCGAACGGTTAGCTCAATTGATTAGAGCACCGGCACGGAACGCCGGAGGTCGTGGGTTCGAATCCCGCATCGTTCATTAAATTTTGTTTGTGAATAATAACTATTAAAAACTCACAACTACTTCTACATTATCCTACAAGCAACCATAGGGAAAAATCTGAAAACTATACAATTATAATTAAATCATAAAAAAATTGTACGGAACCCTCGGTGGGCGAGTCCGACTCGTACTTGTCCGGTTTTTTATATCTTTATGTGTTTGTTATCTGTTAGTGTCTAATATTATATCGTTAGATTAAGGATTGGTCTCCGCTGCGCTCTAACTAGATACCGCACTACCTAAGAACAATAGCTTTTTTATTATGGCAACTATTAGATGCTTTTGTGCGTGGCATCTTGACACTCACACACACTCTTGTCTTTCTAATTTGTTAACATACGCTTCTTGCTGTTTTACATTGAAATAAATAAAATACTTACTGATGACATGTCATCCCAGTGTCTTTCTTATTTCTTGTAGTATTCTTTTTACAAAGTTATACTACGCAACCCGGCATTTTAGTTTCAATTATTAGCAAAGTTTAACAGAAAACGTGGCACTTCAACGTCACACATTGTTACAGACTGGCTCGAGTAACCTCACTTGGGCATAGTATTACTTGCCACACTTTGCGTCTATACCTGCGGTATCTAGTTGAAGCGCAGAGGAGACCAATCCATATTCTAAGATTACGTCAATAAAAAAACGTGTTCGTCTCGGGACAGAAGTGGTAAAAACGAATTAATTAACTCTTAGTTAAACTATTTACATATTATTATAGCTATGGTTATTACTTAAAATTTATGTATATTAATATGATAATGAAAGGAATGGTGTTTTTATTAATAACATCTTTTATTGATTATGAAATATATTTTATTGTTAGTTATAATTCTTGAATACATTAGAATATTCTTCTCATTATTAGTATAAATATTTAATCCTGTAAAAGTAACAATTGGTTAGAGTGAGAGAGGAGCAGCCTGCTTACCGCTGACGTATGCATGAGAGAAAGGGAAGCGAGACAGACTGGCGCCGTAACGCGTTACGTTACGAAGCACTTTACCCTCCCATAAGAAGTTGTCAATTTAAGAAAAGAATAAGCAACTCTTACCAAAACGATACTCAATGAAATACGAATTTATACTTAATTAAGAATTCAAGATATAATTTTCATTTCAGTACCTCTACTACTTACAAAATAATTTGGACAACTTAACTAGTCTATAGTAAATATATGTTATTTCTTATCAATCCTTTTTTACACGCTTTCCATCTACACTCAATTCGTGTAATTCGATTAAACTTCATACCCTTTTGTAATCTAACAGCCCTTGTTCCTTTTGTCCTCAAGATAATGTCTCGATACGAGAGTCATTCGTTTATTGACCGGGTACCATACGTCTTATCTACCCTAATAGAACATCGTTTATCTAATAAATTAGATTTTTTATGCAAGAGGAGAATAAATGAACGTACGGGTCACGATGTTAAGTAATCACCGCCACCTACATTCTCTTGCAACACCAGAGGCATCACAGAAGCGTTGCTGGCCTTTGAGGAGGGTGTACTCGCTATTTTTGACGGTATCCATGTATCGACTCGGAAACACAGCACAAGGAAGCTCATTCCACAGCTTTGTTGTATATGGAAGAATAGTTATCGAAAACCGCACTGTGGAGGAACGCCACACATCCAGATGGTGGGGATGATATCCCAATTGGTGGCGTGTCTAGAAAAGGTAAGATTCGGTGTAAAACAGCTCTTCAGATCACTCCTCCTGATACATGTGGTTTATAGATATACCCCGTAATGGATTTATTAAAGAAGTGATTATTTTATTATTGATGAAATGTATTAACTGTATGGTTCCCTTATTAGAATTCTATCTAAGCTAATATCAGAAAGAAGAAACATTTGTATATCTTCACTGAGTGACATAGGACGTATAGACGACATCTTCAAAAAAATGGGGATCCCTAATAAAAATGCAATAAAAAACCCACGGTGTGCAAAAATTTGGCATAAAACATCTTCATCGCGTGCGCTATGGAAACTATTGATGATAGAACAATAAAATGTTCTACAGTATTATAAAACGTATAGGTACAGTAATTTCACTAGCTACGGCGCCCTTCAGACCGAAACACAGTAATGCTTCACGCCGTTGTGGTACCCATAATCTAGCCGGCTTCCTGTGCAAAGGAGCCCCACTGGTAAAAAAACTACTGTAGTTATACCACTATAACTACTGTTTTAGATTGTACAAGTTGATAAAAGTGCGGACAATTATCAAACGCTATTATTCATACCTCTGTTTTAATGATATACTCATATTTTTTTTATTATGAACAGAACAACGTCAGCCGGCTAGCTAGTATAGTTTTTTTTTAATTAATATACTAGCTGACAGCTTAAAATGAAAATGAGAGCAATATAGGCTCTAATTTTTTTTTAATGAAAAGGGGGACAAACGAGCGTATGGGTCACCTGGTGTTAAGAGATCACCGCCGCCCATATTCTCTTGCAATACCAGAGGAATCACAAGAGTGTTCTCGGTCTTTAAGGTACGCGCTTTTTTTGAAGGTACCCATGTCGTATCGTCCTGGAAAGGAAGGAAGTTCATTCCACAGCTTTGTAGTACGTGGAAGAAAGTTTTTGTTAAATTTTCATAAAGTTCTTGTGTTTATCATACTAACACTACTTTAAAAAATTCAGCTCCATGTCTCTCTCAATCAAACCTTAAGACACTAAATCTATAGATTAATAATTGACAGCAACACTGGCACGGCTTCGTGCCGTGCAAGCTCTTTCACACGTGGGCTTATGCACGGTCGCCCGGCGTCGCGACGCGTCGGCGAGGTGTGGTCGCAGTATTATCCAGGAAGGTATCCTACTAGATTGAAGACGTCGCCGTTTTGCGTCCGTGTTCATATGAACGAGCCTATACAAGTCAATACATTACTGCATAGATTATTATTACGTCTCTAAGTGTATTAAGTTATTATCATGCCCCGTTCATTACAATGCAGTGCCGCTCAGGATTTTTGAAAAATTTTAAAATTCAGAACGGCTATACAATTGCGCTCGTCTCCTTGAGACATAAGATGTTAAGTCTCGTTTGCCAAGTAATTTCACTAGCTACGGCGCCCTTCAGATCGAAACACAGTAATTTTTACACATTACTGTCTCACGGCAGAATTAGGCGCCGTTGTGGTATCCATAATCTAGCCGGCATCCTGTACAAAGGAGCCGAACTGGTAAATCTGGTGAGCAGTTTATTCAGGTTTCTATAAAAGCATTTAAAAGAGCAAAAATTGAGCAAATTTTAATACTTATGATAAATATATATATTTTAATAATATCAGACAGGTCAGCTGTTCAACGAGGAAATGCTGCCAGTATTCTTGACTTGACGTGGTTATAGTTTTTAAAATGTAAATATTATACTTAGTTATAAGCATCCTTTTGTTATTGAATAAGTATAATTGAATATTAAAATTAATATTAAATGTGTACCTCAGTTGGTTTTTTCATTAAACTTTCTAGTTTATACACAAAACAACAATGCCAAATTTACGATTAAATGAAGAAAATCTATCACTACGAGGAAGTGTACCAAGAATAATGGTTGACTAAAATAGCTGCCAGCGCTTGGGTTTCCAGTAGCCCCCTACTTCGTGTATTCTTTGCGACTCTGGGCGCTACGGGCCAACTTTCTCGACACCAAAGGGCCCGAAGATGCAAGACTCACTAAGATGTTTGCTGTTTTTGGCTGTCGAAGCAGCAGCCCCAGCACCAACTGAAGTAGCTTGGACATGAAAAGGAGACAGAGTGTCGATGCAGGTAGTATTCCACACCAGCACCTTTCCATTGTCCTGGCCACTAGGGCATTACATCAGGACGTTTGCTATGATGATTGGCAGTACCTATTGGCTCTAAAATGGCAGGTATATGAAGAGTGGCAATGCCCCGCGGATGACTTCATTGATGCTAGCGTGACGACTCAGTGATTTAGGTAGGATGGCTCGTAAAATCCAAGAGCATCTACCTGAATGCCTCATCGGTTTTGAAGTGGTTCATTTAATTTGGTTCCTAGTCGGAGTCGAAATGAAAAAATAAAATCAGTTTTTTCAAGACGTTGTTGACAGCCCTCATAAATTCCAATTATTTAATTATTTCTTAATTCATATATTGGTCAAATACATAAACTGACATAAACTTACAATGCTTACTACTCGGCTAAGTCGAGTTATTTAGTCTTTTGTGGGGCGATGTATATGCTTTTACAACAAGCTTAACTTTTCCCAGAAAATTTTCAAAATAAATGTACTATGATTATATTCAAAAGAATTGTAAAAACTTTCTTAATGATGCCACAGATTGGGAATGGAACGACCAACCTCAGTCTATTAAATAATAAGTTTAACTGTACAAAAAAAAGAAGCCCGCTGAGTTTGTTGCGCCCGTTCTTCTCAGTTCTGAGGCATACTTTTTGGAATGAAATAATATTTGAATTTGAGGCCATAATGTACGGCCGATATGGAGGGTCCGTAGCTACTACGTAAGTCGGTACTGGCAAGGAGCCGATCTAATTCCTTGCCAACAGATATGTTTGAAGCGTTAAAGCAAAAAGCAATCATACTATCGTGAACTATAATGTCAAAATGATATAAATTCATATAAAAAGTTTGATCCATTTTTCAGACATATTTATAAATTAAACTTTACAACAGCTAATCCCGGAAAAAATGTGTTTTCTTTCAATTTTAATTATGAAAGCCAAAAATATAATTTCAAAAAGCCATCGAAAAGATAAAAGAGAGCATTATATTAAATTAAGGAACGTTTGGGATAGAAGTATTATTTTATCCTTATTTATTTAGCCCAAGATCAAAAGAGTCCATTAGAGAAAAATCGTTGATTTATTCAGCTGGAAAAATGTGTTTTCAAATATACTTTATCATTTCGCTAAGGTTTCAGTTTGAGGAAGATTGTGTAGATTCAACGATGTATTTTAAGTAATAAGTAAATATATTTCGTATTTGCATGAGTGATTATTAACTTGTGATTGCTTTGAAAACTAAAACTTCCTCTCATAATAACGGAGTAAATAATAATTGCTTACTAAATTATTACTTTACTAGGGAAGTTCAAACCACGAAGTCAGGAAGTGGGTTTTGACATTATGAATAAATATTAGAGACGGTATTAAAATTATGTGTATCAAAATTATTAAAAACTGGGCAATTTATTAATGTGCTTTCGCATATACATTACAGTGTGATTTTTATGATAAACAACATTAAGACGAGTAAAACTTTCTCATTGTAAATGATACGCCTGCTTACTACAATGCAGTACCGCTCAGGTCTCTTATGAATCCCAAATAGTGAGCGACGTAGTACACGTTACATTGAGACATAAGATGTTAAGTCACATAAGCACGACGTGTTACAAATTAGAATCCCCACCATATGGATGTGTGGCGTTCTTCCACAGTGCGGTTTTCAAGCAACTTGTATTCAGAAGCTGTGGAATGAGCTTCCTTGTGTGGTGTTTACGGGATGATACGACAAGGGTACCTTCAAAAAAAGCGCGTTCTTCTTCATTCTTCTTCACCATCTTTAAAGGTCGGCAACACTCTTTGATTCCTCTGATGTTGCAAGAGAATGTAGGTGGCGGAGATCACTTACATTCACATTGGGTGCTGGAACACAACAGCTGTGGTTTATCTTATGACTTGTTTTATAAAAAAAATGGCTCTGTCGTAAATACTAATACTCCATAGCTGAATATCTAAGTGATTGGACAGCCTGGGACTACATTATGATTATTTTATAGCGGTAGAAATGACTGTACAATATTGTACATTTTTATTGAAAAGAGCGCAAACAAAAGAAGAATGCTGGGAGAGTTTCTTGCGCCGCTTCTTCTCTCTTAGAGCGCCATTTGTTTCCGAAGCGGTAATAGTATCTAGTATATTAGAAATTACATCAAAAAGAATTCTGCTGCGTATGCTGTTTACACAAGTGTTGCGTGTACAAAAAATAGAGGAACTGCAACTGCACTGTTGTGGATAGGGATAGTGAGGTCGTTATATAGCATGACGCACATTGCTCAACGGTATTTTGAAGTTGAGATAACATTAAATTTTGAGATTTTTGACCTTCACTTTAATATGAAGTAAATTCACGCATATTACAGTGTGCTTGGAAAATAAATAATAAATAAGAAATTTCTATTTAGTGTAAACTATTACTAAAATACCTACAAAAATTAATAAGATTCTTAAATTTTAAGAAAGAATATAATCAACATCAGCTGACCCGTACACTCGTTTGTCTTTCTTTTCCATATAAAAAATACCTGTGTTTCTTCCAGGGCGCTTACAGAATAGGGAAGCCCCAGGACCAGGCTATTGTAAAAGGCAACTAAAGGGCTTTTCGCAGTATGACGTCAGCACGAACAGGTCATACTCGTCCGGATCAAGTTACCCACTCGAACGGAAAACCGGCGTGAAGTAGCGGCCTAGGACCTTTGTGTTACGCATAGGGTAGAGTCGAGAACCGAAAATTTATATTTCATCAATCATAAAGTACCGAAAAGCTAACGATGATAACTGCTTGCTTGGTGTTCCTTGTTAATTAATTAATAAATAATATAGCTTGTTTCCTGCCCTGTTCTACGCGGAGGTTCTTTAATATAAAACTTTCTGAAAACATAACTCCCTCAAACGGCAAATTCAAAAAGAATTAAATAAAGTGACTATTATGTGAAAGTTTCCCATACAAATTCAGAAGCGCTCAAATGTACAGGAAATGGTATTTTGCGATTATCTCTCAGACAACAATCATTTTCATTATATTGAACTCAGCCACGATATTCACCGCTCATTATTCAACCTTACACGTGAAAGCTTTATTGATTTTCATTTGACTCGCTTTGTTCTCTTTTCTTTTCGTTCTTTAAGGAAAATGTGACTTAGTTGGCAATTAATATTTATTCTTTGTAGAAGAATTTATATCTTAATTTTAATGTCTTTCAAGAATTATCAAATCAAAAATAAATACTGTCACTGTTTATTAAATTTTAATTATTATAATGTTGTTTTGTTTTTTTCAAATTCAAATTTCTTTATTTGGAGCGTAAAGTAATACATGATATAATTCAGTGGAACCTTCTTCTAGGACAACTTCTTCGAATCGACAAAACCTGTGTCAGAAGCCTATCTGCCATATCTTACCAGTGGAAGGCTCCCTTGCACAGGATGCCGGCTAGATTTTGTGTAATGTGTAAGCATGATTGCCCAGTGCAAACGAAACTTAACATTTTATGCTTCAAGGTGACGAGCGCAGTTGTAGTGCCGCTCAGAATTTTTGGGCTTTTGAAGAATCCTGAACGGCACTGCATTGTTATGGGCAGGGCATATCAATTACCATCAGCTGAACGTCCTGCTTGTCTCGTCCCTTATTGTCATCAAAAAATCTTTAATCAATAAGTAGGTGCCTACTTAACACTAATAAGGTGTGGGTGTGTGTGTGACGATGTGTGTGTTTGTGTGAGTGAGTGTGTTTGTGAAAGCACATTGTTTCGCTAATATATTGTACAATAACTATTATTGATTACTATTTGTTTTGAACTAAAAACTTCCTCAGTCACGTCAGGAACTTTTGGTTTAGGGAAAGCAATCAACTCGCGCTACCCGTCATGCCAAGAAGTTTTATTTACTTTTATAATATAATTATTATAATAGATTGGGGGAAAAGTTTCTTCGCATTGTTATATGAAAATTTATATTTTTTTTCGAAAGGGACGGAATCGATTACATACTAAGTTGAGGTCAAATGTAATAAGATGAAATTGATGTGAATTAATAGATTGAGATTTGTCAGTCCCTCGCTGAAAATTCTGTAAATTTTGTCAATCTGAGAGGCAAGTTATTAGTTTTAGTAAAAATAAGGCTATATTATAATATGTAATACAGTTGATTGCTAAGGTGCAAAAGTTGTTCTGTTTAAAATTATTTTTAGTGAAGAATGACTTGAAATTTTATGATTGGTTTGCCTACTGTAAGTTTTTAATTACCGTTAATCTGTATTCAATGAACTTTTTATAGAGTTACCAAATCATGACGTTTAGTAGTCCCTGAAAATGAGAGATTGTTGCTAATGCGAATGTGAATTATGATAACTTGAAAAGTTGAACCAGATATTTCTTTTTTTTATGAAATAGTAGGACAAACGAGCGTACGGGTCACCTGTTGTTAAGTGATCACCGCCGCCCACAATCTCTTCCAACAACAGAGGAATCACAGGATCGTTGCTGGCCTTTAAGGAAGGTGTACGCGCTTTTTTTTAAGGTACCCATGTCGTATCGTCCCGGAAACACTACACAAGGAAGTTCATTCCACAGCTTAGTAGTACGTGGAAGAAAGCTCCTTGAAAACCGCACTGTGGAGGACCGCCACACATCCAGATGTTGAGGTGAGTGAGATTGAGATTTTATTTTTATTTTATGGAATGTAATTTTAATGTAAACGCGCAAACTTGAGTCTTCGGGGGGTTAAATTGGACAAGGTTCAATTTTCCCCATTCCGCGACCTTCTCAAGAGAGGACTCGATAGAAGACACAAGTTTCTCCCGGCACTGGTCGACGACCGTGTATATAATATCACCAGTGCTGTCGTCTGCATAGCAATGAATATTGGAGGTGTCCAACATATCATTGATATGCAGAAGAAACAGCGTGGAAGACAGCACACAGCCTTGGGGCACTCCAGCATTCACAGGCTTCGGGTTTGAGCAATATCCGTCGACAACGACCTGTATGCTACGGCCAGTGAGGAAGCTGGAGGTCCACTTGCACAAGCTCTCGGGAAGCCCAAATGATGGAAGTTTGGAGAGGAGCGCCTTGTGCCATACACGATCAAAGGCCTACGCTATATCCAGGCTAACTGCCAGGCCTTCCCCCTTGCTTTCAATAGCCGCAGCCCATCTATGTGTCAGGTATACCAGAAGATCACCTGCCGACCGACCATGGCGAAACCCGTATTGTCGGTCGTTGATCAACTGGTTACCCTCTAGGTATACTAAGAGCTGACGGCTAATTATGCTCTCCATGATTTTGGAGAGCAGGGAGGTAATAGCAATAGACCTGTAGTTTGCCGGATCCGAACTGTCTCCTTTTTTTTGGATCGGATGGACAAGGGCAGACTTCCATGAGTCAGGGACTACGCCTTTAGAATAAGAGTGCCGGAATAAACGCGTTATCACCGGCGTCAACTCAGGGGCACACGTTCTAAGCACGATTGGAGAAATGCCATCCGGCCCGCTCGACTTCCTGACGTCCAACGAAAACAGAGCTCGCTTAACAGTTTTCTTTCTGAACTGCACTTCAGGCATAGAGCTCTGACGCCGCGGGATGGTCGGCGGTGTTTTTCCGTTGTCGTCAAGAGTCGAGTTGGAGGCGAAAAGAGTGCACAAGAGATCGGCTTTCTCTTTTGCCGTATGGGCCAGGGTGTCATTTCTCATGTGCAACGGCGGCATGGACGGCTGGCTGAAGTTACCAAGAGCAGCTTTCGACAACGACCAGAACTTGCGTGTTCCGGTCGGGTAACTGGAAAGCTGCTCGCCGATTTTGACGACGTGTTTTGACTTTGCACGGGCGATTTGCCGCTTAAAAAATCTGGAGGCACGGTTGTACTTCCTCTTAAGAACTGTGCAGTTCGGATCCTTTGTGCCCAGCGCCGCAATCCAAGTTCGATACGCCTGTTTTTTGCAGTCAGATGCTGCTTTAACTGACGCATCGAACCAGGGCTGTGATCTGCCACCGATGGGTACTACAGAGTTTGGAATAAAAATATCCATACCCTGCAACGGCGCAGGCACTAGGATCATCCAAAGGGAAACAAACCCTGCCACCCTGTATCCCAATCTGCTGACTTGTAGTGCCAAACGCGGCGGGTCGCTGGTGGTCTGCGACGTTGGAGTCGGATAGGCACTACACTCCTGACCAGGCAATGGTCGGACGTTCCGAGAGGGGCGTCGACAAAGACCTGGTAACCATCGGGATGTGTAGTCAGCAGAAGATCCAATAAGGACGGCATGTGGCTATCCACATCCGGGAGACGCGTTGGCGACTCAACCAATTGGGACAGACCATACGCCAATGTAAAATTATGCACAGATCGCCCTGCGTAGTCTGTGTTACGTGATCCTAGCCATTCGGCATTGCGCCCGTTGAAATCACCCAAGACTATGATTTCAGCGGAGGGGATCTGTGCAAGTACGTCGTCAATTGCCGCTTAAACGCAGCCCATGAGATGATCGGTTTCTGCGTTACCACTATGGGACCTGTAGACACACGCATAGATGCGGACGCGGTCCACTAAATCTACGCGGAGCCAGAGAGTGGACAGGTCCCTACCCTCAAAATTGCCTAGACGGCGACAGCAGATATCCTCCCTAACTTACACACATACCCCGGCATGAGGCAAAAAATTGTGCTCAATTTTGTACCCGGGGTACGTTAAATATGACGTATCACTAGGTCGAGATATCTGCGTCTCAGTAAGGAAACACAAGGCCAGCTGCGCCCTCTCAAGGTGGTGGTGGACGGCGTTTAAATTGGAGTGAATTCCCCTGATATTGTAAAAGTCCACGTTGAGTGTGGAGCGGGGTGCCGTGGTGATACTGCCTCGTTTGTCCTTGGTCATGCGCGGTTCTGTGCCCTCCCCAGAATACGAAGGGCAGCCCGAGCTAGAGTGCCCGGGGAGGGATTATACTCTGGTAGAGCCGGTACCCTCCTGGGGTAAAATCTTTTTTAGTACCGCTGTCATATTCGGGTGGAGGGGGGGGACGGCCACTGGTTCTCGACACTAACCTATGCGAAACATAGCGGCACTAGGCCGCTACTTCACGCCGGTATTCTGTACGAGTGTGGTAATTAACCCGGACGAGTCTGGCCCGATTGTGCTGACGTCAAAAGACGGCAGCGTGACTCTCCCACTTCTAAAAAGCCCTTAGTCGCCTCTTACGACACCCATAGGCCTGGGACTCCCCTATTCTTTTTACGCCTCGGGAAAAGTACAGGGCAACGAGAATTGAGCTGATTTTTGATATTATAAGATAAAAAAATTTAATATAATTTTCTGAAGAGACTAAAACTGGTGGAAATCTAAATGTTCAAGGTCTTCAGCCAGCTGAAGATGTGTGAAGTAGACTTACCTTGGTAAATGACTACACCTATTCTACTGATCACTCCCGGTCGCTTTTCCTTCTTCTTGAAGAAGATGAGTTTAACTCATCAGGTATTGCCAGAGAGAACATAGAGTTGGATCTCTACTGGCAATACCTGACATAGTTCTGCCTGTCAGTAATATCTCATAATGAACAATGCCCTTCCAACCCCAACGTTCGCACAGCATGTTCTTAGTGCGAGTTAACCCGAGTTTTGACGTTTGACGTTTTGACGTTTGAGTGAAGCCTGACGAATTTTTTCAGACATTTTTGTCATACATGATCCGCTCTTTAGCAATCTCTTCAAAAACGGTTCGGAGTTAATACGGCTCAATAAATAATTGCAAAGATTTAGTGAATTCTTGTAGCACCAAATATCAAGCTTTTTTGTGATTTTTGTATTCAATTCCCAGTGCCTTAGCTATGTGTTAACTATCGTTAACCTTAACTATTGATCATATGCCATTCTTGTTCTATATTTACAAATATAACATCAAGTTTATCTGTAACAGGGTTACCAGACTGAGGTGTATGTTTGATATTAAAGTTCCCGCATAGAAAACGCTTAATCCAACTTTGTTGCACTCTGACTGAAAATTACAATTCATTAAATTCACTCATTTTGAAGAATAGAACTTCTGAAATCAAATTTCAGCATTTCGATCACGACCTCACCCAGATCTGTTATCTCGATGGTTCCATCATAAGCATCATCACATTAATTTGAAAAATGCTGAACCCGATGAAGTATTTCAAATATCATTATTAAATTAAAATTACACGAATGGCAGTTAATTTTATCATTGCGGAATAGTTAAGCAGGAAAAAAAAATAGAATCAATATTTAAATTCAGATTCAAAGCTAAATGAACGATAGAATGCTGATATCTCGTTAATAAAAGTAAATAGGAAAATCTATTTGAATGTCGTAGAAGCGAGGTATTTACACAAGAATACAAAAGGCTTTTGCAACTGCAACAGATGTTACTCTTAACTCAAACAGCGGTACGGACCAATTTTTCTCTGTTTAATTATTGTTCAAATATAATTTCTGTTACTGTTATTTTACTGTTAATTATATTAGTATAGACGTTTTATTGGAAATAAAAATATACAAGGGAACTTTTATTTTAGATTAATTATTACTGATGATGAATAAATATAATTAATTTCAGTTCAAGTGAATGTGATATGTATAATTAAATTTTTCCCGATTACCTCACACCACAAGGCGATTATAAAACAATTCCGAAAGTTTCTTACAACAATAGAAGACAATATAGTAATATAAATTATACTTTATACATGTGTTCCTGTGAAGTATATACTAATTTTCGTGGGACAGTTCGTTCCAAGATGACTGGTCCAGGTCATGTTGACATCTGGCATTCTTCAATGGAGCATTTTGTGAGGAACTGTTTGTTCCACGTCGTGGAATCAATTACTAGCTGCAGTTTTCCCTAGCCGATACGATTTAGGGACCTTGAAGCTTAAAGCATACTCACTAATTTCTTACATCATACAGCATCAATAAGGTCTAATTTAGATCGCACAGCGCTATTTAACTACATTTTTATTAACCTAGAAGTTGCCTCTCATTCTCTCGCGTGACACTTACCTCTTCTGATGACATTAAGGTTGTCTTCTTAACATAAAACTGTACCTACCTATCTAGTATAAGGTCATCTTATAAAAATAACTCTGTGTTTTATATAATATAAATAGGGAAGTAATCGTTATTTTAAATCAATAATCTTTGTTGTTAAACCTACATTAGTTGCAGGTAATTGCACCATACAGCGTTGGAAGACCACGATATAGTCAAACCTACTTAGTATAGGAAATAAATAGGTAGCTATCATGAATGGTAAATAAATAATAATAATTATATAAGATAACGAAGGCTGATTACTCTAAAGTAATAAATATATTTTCCTTAAAATATATTTGAGTCAGTTATTATAACTATGAGAAAGTAAGCTTGTGAAGATTTATTGTTCCTCGTAGATAAATGCTTTGTAAAACACTAACTCGAATTCAAAATATCTTTTAATAACGCCTTTCTCTATACGTCCACCTCGATAGCAGCTCCAACGCTACTAACACAGGCCATGGAGTTCTTTTTTATAAACTAGTGCTGCTAGGCAATACGTGGCATGCCCGCCGCTCCGCTAACATACGAGCGCTATATAGCCAAGCGTGGCAGTTTAGTTAAGGCGAAGGGTAAACAGAAAACATGCAAACAAGGTGTTTTTAGACAAGTTTTGTGGTGAAAATATAGGATTTGGAGCTATGAACACTACATTATCCTGTTACACATACCCTTAAGTCTTACTTGTAGGTTGCTAATGCTTATTGTTGGTTAAAGTTAGCACTGCAGAGCTATTATGAACTACCAGTTTTCTTTGCAGTTAAACAAGTTTTTTCTCGGTATCATGCATTTGTTTAGTATACTACTATCATAAAAGTTGTTCTTATAGATTTTACTTTTTAATGTAGGTACATTTATTCAGATTAGTAATCAATAATGAGGATTGTAAGCAATTAAGCAGTTTGCGCCTATTAAAATGCTACATTTTCGACCCAAGAATTTTGAAAATATTGGCTTTGTTACATAAGAGCCGTGAACTCATATCGCTCAAGGTTGCCGGCATTTAGTGTCGCCTTAAGGTAAGGTTTAGATATTCGTTACAAACCCACAGAATAGTGCTAAACGCTCCAATTACCAAAATAATTATTCAATTCAATAATTAATAATTCGAAAGTGCTTAGCTAAGGCGTGTTTGAGAATAATGTTGATATACGCAAAAAGTATGTATGTTTATTGAAGTGTTACTGAGAGAATCGCTCATTGAATCATTGGTAATAGGAAGGACATTACAAGGGATGACGTGACGAACGTTTGACGTTCTGTTTCATGCTTCAGGTGTAGAGTTAACACGCTATTCAACGCTGTATAGCGCTACAATAAGAACAGAATTTAAGTAGGATTTACTCTTCAAGTCCTATTCATTTCTTAGACTAATACATTTATTGTTGGTAGACAAGTATAACATACTGAAGTGCTTTGTTGTTAGCTTAACGTACGGAAAAGTTTCAAAACGAACGAAAAGGATTTTCCTTTGAATATAGATTATTCCAAGAACCATGTTTTACAGACAGCTTTGCTTATTGTATCAAGAAAATGCAGGGATGTATCTAAGTCGGTCGATTAATCTTGTCTTTAATTTTACTATATTTTATATATTATTCACATTCTATAAACTAGCTAATAATATTCTGCAAAGGTACTTTGTTTTGTATTAGTGAAAACCTGCAATAGGCATTCTGTAGATTATTGTTTACTCTATAGAGCGCAATCTACTACGTATCCTATTAATAAACACCAAAATAATAGTCTAAATTATCATACTAACGAACATACAAAGCCAAACAGCATTTAATCTTTTTTTAATATGCCGAAATAGATTTAAGTCCATGCTGACGAAGTAGCGGGCACAGCTAGTATCAGGAGGTCCCACAAACGAAACTTTGTAAACCAACGAAATTTAAACAAAATTTCGGTAGATAGTGACCGTACTCTATTTTGTTTTCGGACATATCGACTAAGTTCGGAATCACAGGATATTGATTGATATGTATGTTACTGTTATCCGAATTATTTGAAGAGTACTGTTTCATGCCAACGATAGGTAGTAAATATCAGTAATATTCTTCTTCGTTTTTTTCACTAAAAATATCGCCTTTACAATATCATCCTTTTATAGGTACAACGCAACATGCTCGCTTGACGATTTGCAAAATGCAGCAAGGATGTAAAAACCACATTATTCAAGGCATACTGTTTAGGCATGTACACCTGCCAGCTGTGGGTAACGTTTTCTCAGAAAGCTATGAGCAGAATAAGAGTCCAGTACAATGATGCGTTCCGGGCTCTTATGCGGCTCCTGCGGTGCTGCAGCGCGTCGGGCATGTTCGCAGACGCTGGGGTCCCCGACTTTTTCGCCATAATTCGGTCTCGCGTTGCCTCTTTCTGGCGGAGACTGAGACAGAGATCCGACAACAAAATACTCGTGGCTGTCTCTGACGACATCAGGAATCCAGTGTTTAAGCGCTAGATCTCTGTTCACATGGACAAGAACAAAAAATGACTGCACAAATTTGTACAATATTTATATAGTTTTAGTTAGTCTAATTTTACTTTTAACTTGGCACTCCTTTACAGTGTCCAAAATTTTTTGTAATTATGGGTTTTATTATGCCTGAAATAAATACCTTTTATTTTTTTTATTTTATTTACAAATGGCTGCACATAACATGATGAAACTATACTTTATTACTTTAAATTATTATTTTGTTCTTTCATAAATGACGAATAGGAAAAATATTATGAAACTGATTATAAATGTCATTAAAGATAGGAATACTACTACTCATAGAAAGAAATAGGTAAGATAAAGTTCTACCTTTTTGTATTAATGCAACTGTTACCCTTCGACCTGCCGGTTAGAGCATGAGGTGAAGAAGCAGCTCATTAATGTATCCTATGTCAACTCTAGAATATACATAACTTATTTAAAACGCAGCAGGCTATAATTAATTGTAGTCGGTAAGTTTCAAGAAAATCTAAGACTATCTATCTATCTATCTTATCATGCCAAGTGCTATAATTAACTCTCCTATCCTCTAATAAAACGCAATTGCTTTAATTACTAAGTTCCAACTACAAAAAATTGTCAGTGATATAAAATGTAATGCTGTATCTAAGGCTTAAATAGACTAAACATTGAATCAATAATTATAATTATTATACTTCACTGACAACTCTGTACTGAATTAATTCTGTTTTATCCAAGTAGACAAAGCATTGTATACCTAGGGCAGTATTCATAAGTATTTGAAATGTTGCATGTGCATTATTTAGTCCAAAGGGTATTCTAGTGAATTCAAAATGACCTTGTGGAACTGAGAAGGCTGTTTTGGGTGCATCCTGGGGCGACATTTTAATTTGATGGAAGACAACCGCGAGATCTAGAGTACTGAAATATTTACATTAGCCAAACTGGTCTAGTATATCGGATATATTTGGGATAGGATAGGAATCGCCGATTGTGATATCATTTAATTTGCGGTAGTCGATTATTACTCGCCACTTCTTTATTCCGGATGCATCCATCTTTTTTGGGACGACCCAGATTGGAGATGACCAAGTGGATGTTGAAGGCTTAATAATTCCTTCTTCTAGCATCTTGTTAATTTGTGATTAAAACTCACCCTTGTGAATGTCAGGGAATCGATAGGATTTTGTATGTAAAGGGGTTGAGGAGGATGTTTTAATTTCATGCTGAATACCATCTGTAAAAGATAACTTATCACTAGGAAAATAAAATATATCAGAGAATGTGGAACATAAATTAAACAGAGCGTCTCTTTCATCACAATTTAAATGGGATATTTGGACAATATTTTTAAAAGACGTGAAGAATGAACCAATAAACTTTATTTTTTTATTAAAGCGACTCAATCCAATGCTTACAAGCGTGGAGAAGAGAGTAGAAAAGGCTAAAAATAAAACGTCTTATTAAATATATTATGTAAAACAAGTACGTGGTATTTCTTAGTACTTACTGGTAGGAACCATAATTCGGGAGTTAAACAAATATACCAAGATTTACTGGTCATGCAGACGGCTGGCTTAGTTGGGACTAGTCGTGTGGGTTCATGTCCCGCATCGTCCATGTATTTTGGTACACATTTAAATTGTAAATAAAATGTGTAATAATAAGATATTAAACTTGGTTCCGTGTGAAGAAACAAAGAGCACGCAATGTTTTATGATGTTATAAATCTAAAATACTATATACGTCTAGATAGAGTCTCTTGCTTTTACAGCCGTTTTCAATAACCTATCTATCCTCAGTTTAACTTACTAGAGGTAGACAAATCTATCCTTTTACGCTTGCTTACATTTCAATAACCTATCGACATTAAGCTTTGTACTATAACTAAATTGTACCAAACTATGAATAGATAAGATCTTGTCATTTAACGGTGACAGCAATGTATCCGTAACTAGAGATATGTTATATGAAAACGGCCGTTAGACAACCGATAAAAACAGTGTTATTAGTTTAGAGTGCGTGAATTGCTCAAAGCAGAGGTTAGTTCAAATCTCATTTTTTTTCGACGTTTTCACGATAGTATGACAGCTGTCATAGGCTATCTAGATGTATAAATGAAATAAGGTTATAAAGTGATCTCAGAACACATTCTGTTATAATATAGATGTAACTATCTTTTATTTTCATTTCTTTAACACACCGTAATGCTTAACCCCCTTATTCATAATAGTCTGCTAAGTTAAAGCATTGCTAATTCACACTCTGTCTTCTTCTATTGACCTAAGTCAGAATGAGAAAAAACACTACTTAGCGGCTGTTTAAAGTTAGCGGAACATTATGAATAAGGGGGTAAGTATATTGTTTTTTGCGAACTCTCTCGAAGTGAGAAAATGTTATGCTCCTATAAGCTAATGCTTAGCTCCCGCGAAACTGCATTAAATAATCTTATATTATCTTTAAACGAGCAATTCTTGTATATAAATATTTAATCTCAATCTTAGAAACGGCTCCAACAATTTTAATGAAATTTAGTATACAGGTAGTTTAGGCGGCAAGAAATCGAACTAGCTATGTTTCAATTTTCAAAATTGTAGTTTTATCCGTGTTTAAATGAGAAACAGCTACAATAACATTAGAATACAAAGGTAAATTTCGCCGCTATATACAAGATTACAATAGCTCAGATGGGACATTGGGTGACCCGGAAAGCAGAAGATCCTGGTTCGACTCCAGATGTCCTATTAGTTTTTTTTTTCAAGTTTTGTACCTTCTTAAAAATTCAGAGCAAAGCTCGGTTGACCAGGTACTTAATATTAAAACAGTATATACGAGTATAAGTGTCTATGTTCAAAGATGATAAAAGTGTTGTGATTATAATTTTATAAGTTAGATTGCTGGGCGTGCGATGTCGGTACTAATCAGGTTTACGCTTGAGCTGTTATATTCAAATTGAAATAATAACTTCTGCTTGAACCGCACCGCATAAAAGATCCGTTTAGACAGAGCGTGCTACTGAAATTCATTTTTGCACAATTTCATAGAGTTTTTTGTCTTTTGGATTCATGAAATTTATTCATACATTTTATTGAATACTGTTTTCAGGATTTGATACTCTTAAAAGAATAAAGAGACCCAAATAATGTGATCACATCGTTGGCTGTGTTAAGGTAATGTTTTCCTGGAGTAAAAAAGATATTCTAAAATCATAGAGATATTTAAGTCGAATATTTTAATAACTTTATAAATCATAACATGTATGAACCAAGACTCGTGAAAGGTTTCACAGCAGATGATGTAAAAGAAACAGATACTAGCTAGTTATATATCCTATCCCATAATGCAACAGAGCCTTAAGCTCTCACGCTGCGGTAGAGCCTAACGCAGCACTTCTCTTATCGGTCGGCCCTTCCGGGCGACTTGTTATTGTAACACTAGTTGGTAAGATAGTTTTAAGTTACGTTCTGCATTTATATTTTAGTTACTAATATCAGTCTTGCATCAAACTCTGTAAACTCGGGTCATAAATAATAAACTCTTATTTCGATTCTAAAATATTAATTTTAATTTCTTTTTTTAAAAACCCAATCGCTCGCTCCCGAAATCTAACTGGCGCAGCCGGTAGGATTGCTGGTTGTTGCCTTCGCGAAAGTTACGCGTGTGAAAACTGTGAAAAGTGCAAAGCTCGTGTAGAATAGTGTTTCGCGAGTGGTGACTATACATAGAGTTGGTGTTACTTAACATCAGTACGGCGCTCTATCAAGGCAATCCTCGAACCAAATATTTTAGAATCAAAGTTTAGATATCGCGTAAAATAACGCAAGTGAGCTGAGATCTCAGGAGTAAAAAGTGCGTAACGATAGAATTGGAAACCTTAAAAATTAAACAAAATGAGTGATATTTAGAATTTTGCAGTCGCATACAGGATATTCATGCGATATTCATGTTGAAAATTAATCAGAATAGTTCCACGACATTAAGAGAAGCTAAACATGTTATTTATAATAATACTTCACTAAATGTTTTCATGTACAATTAACCAGAACATATGGTACGGCTTGTTCGAATTAAAAACCCAGATTAATTGGAGGAGGCGCTAAAATATGTCCTTGAAGAGGTTAATTTCAATATAATTTACACAGTAAGATGTTACAACACCGATCGCAAACAACGTTATTGCCATCACGCGATAAAGACTTTGCTTTTAATTCATCGAATCCGAATCCTATTTTAACACAGCCTCCATTGCAATACAATAATAATTTCAGGCCTCTCCCAAATCAACCTCAATTTAAATTCGGCATACCTAATCAAAATTTTGAGCCCCGAAATATTATTCCAAATCAGCACAATGGTTTCCGACCTCAGTTGAATCAATTTGGATACAGGCCTCCGGTTCAATTCGGGTATAGACACCCCCAACAACCTCAACAATTTGGTTTTAGACCCCAGGTAGGACAGTTTGGCTACAGACACCCTCAAGAACCTCATCAATTTGGCTTTAGACCCCAGGTAGGAGAGTTTGGTTACAGACACCCTCAACCTTCAGGATACCAGCCACAAAATGCTGTTTTGAACGATTGCGACGTGACCATGAGAACTGCCCCAGCACCGGCAAAGCCACAACAAGGATTCCCTGTAAACGAGCTTTATTTAGGTGATGAGCAGCAATATTATAATCCATACTATGCTTACAATCATAATACTTATTATACTATGACGACCAACTATGACGAACGATTATACGAACATTTACAACGAGTATTCTAGCGATGGTTGTGCAGACCAGTGTTATACCTCAATACCTCTGCTCTGAAAATAAACTCGTTCAATATACGGAGGAAACCTGTATCGAGCAACTCATGAAGTACCACCATAACCTATCACGCTGTTCATCACGCCAGGTAGAGTCTGAAAACCTGAAAATCAAAAGAATCGCCCCAAATAGTTGGATAGCATACTCCAAATATTACAAACTCATATCTCAAACATGTGACATTGAAGATTCAAAGGAGCGTATACGGGGAACATACATTATAACCATAGGAGAACAATGCGATGTCTCCATAGACTATATCCAAATCCAAAACCGGCGTTCTTACTCTCTACAAACGAGTTATATGCCTATACCCATTATTAACTTACCTGATTTACGGGAACAAATCTCAAATGCCGCAGATATGGAACCTGTAGACTTAAAAGGCATCAAATAGTGTCACTATTTACTCGTTGTACGCGATCGTCATCTTATTGTCACTAATTTTCATTATGTATAAGTATTCTTCTGTAATAAAACAAAGTTTTGTAGGAAGCAGGATTGTCATTCGAAAGAAACTGAAAACAATCCGGCACATCAGGAGGAAAATAGAGTTAATCAGAGGCCCATATTATAAATGGGTTAACTCCATTATTCTCAATAATTTTAGTATATTTGGTATGTAACATTTCGTTAATAGAACTTTCCGAAGTTTTCGAAAAGCTGTATTTCCTATAACGTCGGTCCAAGGGGGGAGGAGTTATATATACTATCCCATAGTGCAACAGAGCCTTAAGCTCTCACGCTGCGGTAGAGCCTAATGCAGCACTTCTCTTATCATTCGGCCCTTCCGGGCGACTTGTTATTGTAACAGTAGTTGGTAAGATAGTTTTAAGTTACATTCTGCATTTATATTTTAGTTATTAAGATCAGTCTTGCATCAAACTCTGTAAGCTCGGGTCGTAAATAATAAACTCTTATTTCGATCTCTATCTTGTATCGTCCCGGAAACACCGCACAAGGAAGCTCATTCCACAGCTTCGTAGTACGTGGAAGAAAGCAACTTGAAAACCGCACTGTGGAGGAACGCCACACATCCAGATGTTGAGGATGATATTCTAACTTGTGGCGTGTCGTGCGAAGGTGGAATGCCGGCATTTTAGGTTGATGTACGTGTATTTTTAAATAAATACTTTCGTTTTTCCCAAAAATACCACACAAGGGATTCATTCCAAAGTTTGGCAGTAGTGGTAGAAAGTTGTTTGAAAACAGCACTATGGAGGAACGCCATATTTCTAGATGCTAAGATGATATTTAAGATGGTAATGCTTGTGGGGTATGGGCATTGGGTGACTTATGGTGAAAAGTGCAATTGCTATGCCACTCAGAATTTTGAATTTTACGCAAGGCATAATTACTCTTAACATTCTTCTAAGTTCTCATTAAAAAAATTAAATGCGAAAGAAAAACCAACTGCCAATAATTGGAATTAATTTTCAAGTTAAAATAAGCACTTGAACACCTACATCTAAAACTCCGTGAAAGATAAATCTTCAATCACAAAGTAATCAAATCAAAAGTTTTCACATTTGTCATATTGTGGTCTTATGAATACACCATTATTGCTACAGAATTTAAAATATTTATTTTTGCTTCAATCAGTACGGAGTTGTCTATAAAAAAAACAATTTTATTATATTAATGTGATGAACGATTAGTATCACAAAAGATGAATATAAAGACATCCTAGTAAAATTACGAGGTTAATAATTTGCAAAATGAACAAAAAGATTGATTCATTATTTTTGCAGTTTAATTTCCTCATGTTTTCTGAACTGAAATGCTTTAAATATTATGATCTTGTTTGAAGTTGCTTATACGTCACGCTCAGGTTCGTCGTGTATCAGATTTCCTAACTTCATTTTAAAACCTTTCACGTACGGGATTAAGAGGAATGAAGGAACAGCGGGGTGTGGCTGTTAGCGTGCAAGCTCTCTAAGATTATGTAAACTAAAATTATTGTTAAAGTGTCGTAGAATGTGTAACGCTTAGATGTTCATATATATTTACTACAAATAATCAGGTGTCATAATATAAAACTTTAAAGGATGTTTTTTACCTATTGGTAAAATGATAGAAATTTTGTTTAAAAGCGTTGTAAATTTGAGTTTTATTTATCATACAATTTTCTTTGCTGCGTGCATGTTTCGAATATTTTTCAAAATATCAAAAATAATAGTGCTAGTCCATCTGCAGCATTAATATTTTTTTTAATAATTTAAATAAATGATAAATTTCGAAATGAATAAAATTATTTCAAAGATTGAATAAACATTTTAGTGGTTGAAACTTCACAGAAATTGTCTTAGGATATATGTATCTGCTAAGGAATACAGGAATACATATTTGATAAACAATATAGAAATAAAGACAAAATTTTTCAATTATCGCACAATTAAAACAAGTCTGAAAACTGTGTGTATGTATGTGAGTAAGTGTGTGCATGTGAGTTTGAGATTGGACTTTTAATTGGGTTCCATCTATAGACTGCGTGTGAGTGCCATGTCAGTTTGATCAGAAGATTTTCCACTACATTATAAGCAAGACAAGTTAGCCAATGATGAAGATCATAATATATAGCGGCTGTGGATGTAAATTATCCTAACAATATTAACCCAATTCAAAAAGCTATCGATTACGAAGAGTGTACCGAACAATTTCTCGATCTGATTCCTGTCGCCGAATTCCAACTTCGCACGACACGCCACAAATTAGAATATCACCACCACCATCTGGATGTATGGCGTAGCAACCTGTGGAATGAGCTTCCTTGTGCGGTGTTTCAACATACAATATATAAACCTTCAAAAAATTACTCTGTTGTTGCAAGAGAAAGTGGGCGGCGGTTATCAGTTCAGGTGACCCGTACTTTAGTACTTCCTCCTTCTTTAAAAAAAACAAAAAGCTCATATAAATCTTACTAAAACACGTCGTTCGTAGTGTTGGATTGTAACCAAACTATGTTTTTCTTCAGACAAGAAAGCATAGTCCCAAGAATTCTAAAACTCTACATTCAAACTCAATGCCATTTGTCCAATTTAAAAGTTACGAGTTAAATAATATTATAACTGGAAGTGTTTTTTTTGGTACGACCAGAAATCTTTCGTAATTCTTGAAATTTAATAATCTAAATTTGAAAGCATCATATGTTTGTCGCTATTCACAATATGAGATAAATGTTGAATCTGTTCATAGTTATAATATTCTTATTCTATTATTAATAAATAATAACGCTTTTTGACGAATTTAGGATTTACTTTCTATTATTTGAATGTTAAATATTTCAGAAATATAACTGTCGCAAGTAATTTAGACTTCTAAGAGGCATTTAATTTTTCCGACCCCATTGTGATCAATTATCATGATCTTATGCTTTAAAATGTATAATATTATGTAAATATAGTAACTTTTCATGTTCTTTATAACCTAATTTCAGGAGAAATCATCTAATTATATTCGCCATGTTTCTAAGCTGCTTAGCCACTTCAGATTCCAATAATTAATAGCTGAACGGGCTTGGCGTTAAGTTTCTAAATAAATCTTTAATGGTACTCTCAGCACCTCAAGTTTCCAAAACGTTCACTTAGTTGTAACGGTTGCGATTTGATATTTACGCCCTAACAGCTTTTGTTAATTAAACAGAAATTATAGTGAGTAAGTAGTATCCCAAGATTTCTCACTGAGATGGCTATCACTTTGAATCATCGTCAAAGTCGACGAACCGCAAACACAATCTCTGTTTAGTGAATATACTGCTCAGTTTGTAGTAACTCAAGCTAACAATCTTTTGCTAAATAATTATAACATTATTTAGGTGAACTTTGTGCATGAATAATTTACTTTTATAAATAAGCATTGATAACAAACAACGCTTACTATTTCAATGATTTGAATTTTAAATATCTATTAGAGTAATAAATTTATTTATATTCCATGAATCTCATATTTTTAATTAAATTCTTCAGCTAGTTATTCCTTCATTTCATTTGAATTACTGAATACTTTATCTTAACTATTTTTTGGTTTTGGAATTTAAGCATATTAATCGAATATTTACTGAGCAACAGGTGACAAATTCGATCTTAAGAAAATTTATTGAATTGGACGTTACTTTGCGGAAATCCATAATTATGCAAATGATTTAAGTTTTCTTTAGTGTTAATTCCGCTAATATTTGTCTTTAAAACAATTCGACACGTGTTTCGCCTCTACACGAGGCATCCTCAGGACGTGTTGTCTCGCCAAAATCTGGCATGAGACTGCACCAGTCTAAAATTCGATCTTTTCTAAAATATTTAGTAGAATTTCACCGTTTATGTTGTTTTAATTTTTATTCAAATGTCTTTGAAAAAATAATGCATAACATTAATAACAGAAGATTATGAGTAACTTTAGGAGAGACCACTGAGAAATATGGTACTGACGTTAACGACACCGATGGCAAGAAGTTACAAGATTTGAAAATATTATGCGATATTGAACACTTGGTCTAGTTAAAGTAATATATAACCTTATTATTGCTGTTTGAGAAATAAATACACTACCTACCTATCTACACTGACCCTGCAAACATTGTTTTGCCATAATATTATATCTCTTTCTTGTATAGTAATATATATAAATATTTTATTATAATAACAAATAATATATATTTAACAATCTATAATATATATATATAAACTAGCTAACCCAGCAAACGTTGTATTGCCGATATTAAAATGGCGATACAAAAGTAACTGTTGATCGTAGATGGGTGAATAATTGAAGTTGAATGTATAAAAAAAAATTTCGTGTGGACCACTTACCATTTAGATTTTAGGGGGATGAAAAAAAGATGTTGTCCGATTCTCAAATCTACCCAATATGCACTCAAAATTTCATGAGAATCGGTCAAGCCATTTCGGAGGAGTTCAATATTTAACACCATGACACGAGAATTTTATATATTAGATAAAGTAATATTATATCTCTCTTTGTATGAATTATCATATTATGTAATGAAATGTCATTGACTGTTTCATTTGAATTGCAAACATATAGATATTTTTAAGTCAAAAAAATAAAGTTCTGGATAAATAATACCAACAAATACACCACACACATATTTAAATCTTCTCCCAAACACGCTACAACATAATCTATATAAAAAGAAAATAATGTTAATTGAAAAAGAAAAACCTCTTTTGAAGATATTCACACAGATTTATTTCGTTTACGATTGCACGTACAAAATTGTCTTGGAATGGGTACATTCCTTGCCAAGATACGGAACAAGGTACAATTTATTTCAATTATTTCACTTTTTAATCAACTGAAGTTGTTTTCTTATTTATTGAGGCGGTGCAACGGGTTTCTTTAAGTAGATAATTGTAACTTTAAGAAAACATACTTGATGTAAGTTTGATTTTTTAAGTCATCAATGGACTAGCATGGGCCCACTGGTGCAAAGTGATCACATCTGCTTATTAGATTCTCAATATTGTGCCGAGATTTATTTTTATTAAAGTTCTCGTAGAACTAATTATTAGTTGGCAATCAAAATTCATTCTGAGTTTCCCTTCGAGATCGAATCAGAAAGAGATAATAATTATTGTTATTTTAAGCTTAGATAATTTATACCTCTTGATAGAGTTTCTTGCTGTTACACAACCGATAAAAACAGGCCAGGTTTAATTCTTTAGTGTGTGTGACAAGTTACGTCTTACACTCGCGATTTGTTTGACACTTTGTGTGCGCAATGCTCAAAATACTGGTTAACTCTAAACGCAATTTCGACGTTTTCACAGCTGTCACAGTCTATCTAGACGAAATTTTAATGATATTATCTGATTTAAGACTACAGCACTTTAATTATTTCCCCGGCAGCTCGGCATCTTTATATAAATTAAGATAGTTTCGTGACATTTCAATTACAACGTAGATTTAACTATTGAACTTCGAGAATCCAAACTAAACAACACGAAGTAGATTCGTCTACCTTCGATAAATTGGAAGACTTAATTACTTTAGAGTTTCAATGTAAACTTATGTAGTTCTTGAAATGAATTTTTAAATTTTATGTGGAAAATGTTTCGTCTTATATCTTTAATGAAAAGTTCCCTGTTCAAAGCTTTTATTAAAAATGTTCGTCGGACAAGTAGGTAATAAGTTCACGCTAGCACTAAGTAGAAACTGCAATCTGAGCTGGTACGAGCAAGAGAAAGAACTGAGATTTGTTACAAAATACTGCGTCAATATGGATTTTTTACTATTACAAACAAATGGATGCATATTATATATATTACTAGCTGACCTAGCAAACGTTGTATTGCCAATTGAAGTAATAAAATAAAATTCAATAATATATAATTTTTGGGGTATAAAAATAGATAACGACCGATTCTCAGACCTACCAAATATTTCGTACTACAATATTATTGTATTCGATTGCCATTTTGCAACCCTATAGCGGATTTGTGGATGGAACAGAATAATAATAAAATCGCGATACAAAAATAGTTGTAGATCGTAGAAGGGCGAAAATTTTAAGTTGTATGTATTTTTTAATACTGAATCATAAAACAATAAAAACAAAAAATAACATCCATAAAATAAAAATAAAATTTAGGAGTGGACCTTAAATTTACCCTAGCCGATATGCAGGTTAAGATTCACGAAAATCGGTCGAGCCGTTTCGGAGGAGTTCAATTACGTACACCGTGACACGAGAATTTTATATAATATAACTAGCTGACCCAGCAAACGTTGTATTGCCGATATTAAAATCGCGATACAAAAGAAACTGTTGATCGTAGATGGGTGAAAATTTGAAGTTGTATGTATTTTTTAATGCTGACTCATAATCAAACATTTTTAAAAAAATATCAAAAAAATTTCGTATGGACCACCCTTAACATTTAGGGGGATGAAAAATAGATTTTGTCCGATTGTCAGACCTACCCAATATGCACTCAAAATTTCATGAGAATCGGTCAAGCCGTTTCGGAGGAGTTCAATGTTTAACACTATGACACGAGAATTTTATACATTAGATATATGTTATAAAGCAACGTTCGTGTATTAGGGACAACAGTCAAGACAAAATAATATATTATGGATAAGACATAAAATTGACTCACTTTTACACAAATTACCTTGCCCCAAACTGTTATTATATATTATATTGCATAGCCTTAGCCTGTACTATGGGTACAAGACGATGATATATTTAATACAAAATACTTAATCAAGCATCCATGCATCCCTCCCTACTCATCATATAAATATTTGCACCTACCGGGATTCCAATTCGTAACCTCTAGCTAAGTAGGCAGGATCACAAACTATATGGGTATTCAATATATAAATAGCAAAAATAGTGTTGACACCTCAGAGCTAAATTCATTATCTATATAAAAAGGATTTTTGAATATTGTGGAGGATAAAACTAATTAAGAAGCTCATAGAAATGTTATAATTGCTAATTCCTTGTGGAATGACTGTCATCTATATGATGTATTTGAGTAATAACATTTAATTAAAATTATAATCAGTTGGTTAGGTCAACTTTCAGGTGGTCTTATAATTTTAGAAGGACGCAGGATAGTATGACATTTTTTTTAGTATTACATGTTTGGCAAATTTTTTTTTAGGTAGATAGGTAAATATTTCTATTAAAAACCAAAAAAGATGTGAGGTCATGGGAAACACCAGGTTGGAACGAAGATTCCTCGGATAATACAGAAGCAACACAATTTGATATTGAAAATATTGCTTATATATATTTTCTTGAGATTCTTATTTTATTTTTGTTGATTGGTTTGTATTTAAGTACATAAAAGTCATTATGTCATATATCATTAGGTAATTTAGTATTTTATAAAACAAGAAATATAAAGATTCATATCCGTCATCTTGGATCTCAAAATAGATGTAATATAGAAATGATTTGAGTTTTCTTTAGTGTTAATTCCGCCAATATTTGTCTTTAAACAATTCGACACGTGTTTCGCCTTAGCCATCCTCAGGACGTGTTGTCTCGCCAAAATCTGGCACGAGACTGAGTCAAGTAACACACGTGTCGAATTGTTTAAAGACAAATATTGGCGGAATTAACACTAAAGAAAACTCAAATCATTTGTATAATTATGGATTTATGCAAAGTAACGCCTACTTCAATAAATTTTCCTAGATGTAATATTCCGAATCGACCCCCCCAAAAACCTTTAAAGTGATTGTAATTAGTTTATTGAAAATGTCACATCCGCCATTTTGGGTCTCGAAATAAATGTCGTAATTGACACTCAAGAAAACCTCGAAAATGTTTCCCATACTGATTTTATTGAAAAAGTCAGATCCGCCATCTTGAATCTCAAAGTAGATGTCATATTCGTAATTGACACTCCCGAAAACCTTAAAAGTCATAACCATAATGATTTTATTGAAAATGTCACATCCGCCATTTTGGGTCTCGAAATAAATGTCATATTCGTAATTGACAAAAACCTCGAAAATGATCTCAAAATAGATGTCATATTCTTAACTCTAACGGCCGTTCCCAATATACTATCTACAGATAGAGATAAATTACTACCTTCTACTGTCAGCAATTAGCTGTCGATAATTATATTGAGACGCGTGAATTGCAATTTCCATACGAACTTCTATCGCTGGTAAGCTATACGTCCTCCCATTGGCAGACAGCGTGTACGGATAAGGTGAGTTAAGTTATCGACACGAATGTCGATAAGTTTATTGGGACAGAAAAGTTAACGATAGTTACGATTTTTACCTCAAGTAGGCCACAACCGGAGATAGACTGAATATTTGGAACGGCCGTTAGCGTTCCACAGGTCCATATTATGTATCACTTTGAGGAACTTTTTGAATAAGATTATTATATTCCTAAAATCGATATTCGATGTTATTCGATTATTAGTCGTGTCGAATCCTACTCTTAGTTACATCGTATTCAATGTCGAAACGATGATTGAACGAACTAAACATTTTTCGATATTATCGGTCCTAACCCTACTCTTATTTGAAAATGTTCGAATTTGACAAATAATTAAAAGTCACTTTTACGATAAACTCAACGACGCCTTCTAAGCTGTCGTTGCTATTATCGTTTCAAGTTGTATAGATTTGTTTTCCATACAATAAACATAATTAATAAACATTCTTGTTCTTCGGCATTACACTCTTGTCAGAGTGGTCGTGGTGGTTACGTCGAGGTTAGTGGCCTGTTTCACAATGCGACACCACTCGTCGCGAACTGTCGCTCTTCTCGTAAATGATGCAAATTGGTGGTGCAGAGTCTGGCATGGTCCTTAGCGCCTAAATTATGTTTTTACTTTTGACACTTAAACAGCGATATAGCACAGATAATGTTTAGTTTTTCAAGGTTTGCGTATAATTCATTCAGTCTAACATCGTAAAAAAATCAAAATATTAGTCTATGGTTACGATGTTGTTACGATAAACGATATGGAATACGAACATTTGTTAGAGTGGGGTAGGTGCGAAATATTCGGGATATTATGGTATCGTTCAGAATATATCGTTGTCAATTTTGCGAGTAGACCTCCTGATCCGGTAAAAATTGTTTTACCATAATACTTAAATACTCCGCGCCTGCTCTTTGAATGTTAAAAAATCTTAAAAAATAAAGTTTCGGATAAGTAATACCAACAAATACACCACACACATTTTTAAATCTTCTCCCAAACACGCTACAACATAATCTATAAAAAAAGAATAAGCAAAAAGATAAATGATACCCGTATCAATAGCTTATGTTAATTGAAAAAGAAAAACCTCTTTTGAAGATATTCACACAGATTTATGTCGTTTCGATTCGTTTACGATTGCACGTACAAAATTGTCTTTGAATGGGTAAATTCCTTGCCAAGGTACGGACCAAGGTACAGTTTATTTCAATTATTTCACTTTTTAATCAACTGAAGTTGTTTTCTTATTAAATGAGGCGGTACAACGAGTTTCTTTAAGTAGATAATTGTAACTTTAAGAAAACATACTTGATGTAAGTTTGATTTTTTAAGTCATCAATGGACTAGCATGAGCCCACTGGTGCTAAGTGACCTGGACCTCTGCTTATTAGATTCTCAATATTGTGCCGAGATTCATTTTTATTAAAGTTCAACACAGCATTCAAAATTCATTCGGTGTTTCCCTGCGAGATCGAATCAGAATTGAGGAGATCCGTGTGAAAACCAAAGTCACCGAAATTGCCCAAATTATTGCAAAAGTGAAGTGGCAGTCGGTAGGACACATAGTTCGATGAACAGATGTCCTTTGGGGAGGCAACGTCCTCAAATGGTGACCACGTGCGGGACACCAAGACTTCGTCTTGAAAGGCCCGGAAAGATGGACCAGCGATTTGGTCAGGATCACCAGAATAGGTTGGATTAGTGGAGAGTGAAGTGAGAGTCGTGGAGATCTCTGGGGTAGGCTTTTGTCCCGCAGTGATGATGATTCACAATTTGGACAGAAGAATTATAATTTGTATCTACACGTTAAGCTCTTGAATTTTTGTCCGCCGCTCTCTACCGCCTACTGTCCTATGAAATTGATTTATTGAGTGAGACCTGGTATATTTTTTTTTATGAAATTCTAATACTTGTAACATATACATTACGACTATTTCTTTCAACAGTTTTAATTCGATTCATGTAATGTCAATAGAGTCTTTGCTAGCCTAATTAAAGCAAACAGCCAGAAACGCTACCAAACTGGTTACATGTATTACGTACGCAGTATCAAAAATATGTTGTATCAACAATATGTATAGGTAAAAAATATTCGCCTTCTGTATATCATAGGAGATAACAATTATTATTATTTTAAGTTTAGATAATTTATACGTCTAGATAGAGTCTCCTCTGTTAGACAACCGATAAAAACAGGCCAGGCTTAATTCTTTAGTGTGTGTGACAAGTTACGTCTTACACTCGCGATTTGTTTGACACTTTGTGTGCGCAATGCTCAAAATAGTGGTTAACTCTAAACTCAATTTCGTAAACGTAAACGTTTTCACAGCTGTCACAGTCTATCTAGACGAAATTTTAATAATATTATCTGATTTAAGACTACAGCACTTTAATAATTTCCCCGGCAGCTCGGCATCTTTATATAAATTAAGATAGTTTCGTGAAATTTCAATTACAACGTAGATTTCAACTATTGAACTTCGAGAATCAAAACTAAACAACACGAAGTAGATTCGTCTACGTTCGATAAATTGGAAGACTTAATTACTTTAGAGTTTCAACGTAAACTTATGTAGTTCTTGTAATGAATTTTTAAATTTTATTTGGAAATAATCTTATAACTTTAATGAAAAGATCCCTGTTCAAAGCTTTTATTAAAAATGTTCGTCTGATAAGTAGGTTCACGCTAGCACTAAGTAGAAACTGCAATCTGAGCTGGTACGAGCAAGAGAAAGAACTGGGATTTGTTACAAAATGGATGCATATTATATATATTACTAGCTGACCTAGCAAACGTTGTATTGCCAATTGAAGTAATAAAATGAAATTCAATAATAAATAATTTTTGGGGTATAAAAATAGATAACGACCGATTCTCAGACCTACCAAATATTTCGTACTACAATATTATTGTATTCGATTGCCATCTTGCAACCCTATAGCGGATTTGTGGATGGAACAGAATAATAATAAAATCGCGATACAAAAATAGTTGTAGATCGTAGAGGAGCAAAAATTTTAAGTTGTATGTATTTTTTAATACTGGATCATAAAACAATAAAAACAAAAAATAACGTCCATAAAATAAAAATAAAATTTAGGAGTGGACCTTAAATTTAGGGGGATGAAAAATAGATATTGACCGATTCTCCACCCTAGCCGATATGCACGTTAAGATTCACGAAAATCGGTCGAGCCGTTTCGGAGGAGTTCAATTACGTACACCGTGACACGAGAATTTTATATAATATAACTAGCTGACCCAGCAAACGTTGTATTGCCGATATTAAAATCGCGATACAAAAGTAACTCTTGATCGTAGATGGGTGAAAATTTGAAGTTGTATGTATTTTTTAATGCTGACTCATAATCAAAGAAATTAAAAAAAAAAAGTGAAAAAAAATAAAAAATAAATTCGTGCGGACCACCCTTAACATTTAGGGATATGAAAAATAGATGTTGTCCGATTCTCAGACCTACCCAATATGCACTCAAAATTTCATGAGAATCGGTCAAGCCGTTTCGGAGGAGTTCAATGTTTAACATCATGACACGAGAATTTTATATATAAGATATAGCCTTAAATTGGGACGCGTGAATTGCAATTTCCATACGAACTTCTATCGCTGGTAAGCTATACGTCTTCCCATTGACAGACAGCGTGTACGGATAAGGTGAGTTACCGTCGATAAGTTTTTTGGGACAGAAAAGTTAACGATAGTTACGATGTTTATCTCAATTTTAAGAACGTAATTCATTATATGAACGTAGCTTTTTAACGCATAATTATAATAATATAATAATACATATAAATGTTTGTTTATGAACAACTTACGCTGGACGAAAAATATGTAAGTATGCACGGACGAGTAAAATAAGAAGGACTCCGTGTCACCTTACATAATAGTGAGGCACCAAAACAAGCCGGTAAACGTGTAAATACATAGCCCCACGCATACACTTACACTAATACAAGCCGATCGGCCGCCAGTATGAGATTTGCCATCGTCTGTTACAGATCAGTTTGCGTCGCAATAAAATATTTTAAAAAAGCCGTCGTGCGTTGTGAAAAAGTCTAAAAACAATACTATAAAAGTATTTTATAGTATTGTTTTACTTTGTGGAATCAACTACCGGCAGCGGTCTTCCCGAACAGATACGACTTAGGGACCTTCAAGAAAAAAGCATACTCCCACCTTAAAGGCCGGTAACGCATTTCTTGACACACCTGTTGTTGCGGATGTCCATGGGCGGTTTCCTCACCTCTCCCCATCCCGTGAGCCTCTTGCCCGTATGCCCCCTCTCATATAAAAAAAAATGTGGATATATGATTATTTAAGGGAGAAAAATTGTGTATCTGGTATCTAATATCACGGCGCGGAGTCCTTCTTTTTTTACTAGTCCGTGTTAGTATGCCAGTAATAAAAAAAAGGAAATTGTTCCTAATTCTATTCTTCTGTATCACTTTTGGGTTAGCATTTCCCCACACTGTCTCATTAAAACAAACTCTGCATATTGTTTATAAGAACAGCTGTTGTTGAATTTCTTTTCAATTTTTCTTAACATTGATGATTTTTGCGCTTTTTGGTAAATCAATTTGAATTTGACTTTGAATAGTTATGATAAGCCAATTATAATTAAATTTTAAAATCTATCGCTAAATAGACCAATATCTATTTAGATCGCTCCCCTCGAGCAATCAAAAATTGCAGTATCAGTAACACTTTTTTTTGAATAAGATTATTGTGTAGGGTTCAGTTTTTTTTTAAATATGTTACCAGTGTACATCTTATATATAAAATTCTCGTGTCCCGGTGTTTGTTACCAAACTCCTCCGAAACAGCTAAACCGATATGTATGAAATTTTGTGTCCACATCGGGTAGGTCTGAGAATCGGCCAACATCAATTTGTCATACCCTTAAATGATAAGGTATCCCTAAATTTTTTTTTCATATTGTAACATTTTTTTTACATTTTTAGTTGATTATGATCCATGCAGATCCGCAATATGAATGCAAGATGGCAATCTGATGTAATAATTTTTATAGTACGATAAATTTTATAAACGATATATTTTGCAGTTCTGAGGATCGGTCGTCATCTATTTTTTATACACCAAAAATTTAAATTATTGTTTTTTTTTCATCTTAATATATAAAAATCCAAATAATTTGTCATGTTTTTAAGTGATCTCCCTCTCCCTCACTTCTGGGAATAATTACACAAATAAAACTAAAACAAAATTTTATTAACGATGCGGGATTCGAACTCGCAACCTCTTGCATTCCGTACGAGCGCTGTTTCCAACTGGGCCAACCGTTTGAGTGACGTATCGCTTATAAAATCTTGTCTTACAATATATTTCATTATAAAGAAAGAAAGAAAAAATGTTTATTGACGTCATTATACATTCTGATAAAAGTTCTTAAAGTTATACTAATCTAATTATGATCTAATGACGCCAATGGGCCCACAACTCAGCATAGTTGTGGTTTCGAAAGAATCCACGACGCTGGTCTTCCGTGGAAACCCAGAGAGCGCTACTAACGCACAGTCCTGTCACACGAAGGTGTACAAACTATTAATTCTCTATGAGCACAAAGCACAAAAATAGTGAAACTCGGATCTAAAATTAAAACTAACAACGAATAAAAACATATTATAAACTTGTTTCTAATGTTTATGAGATAAATATATCTTATAGATGAAACCCAAAAAATCATATATCACATTATAAAGTGTTTGTCATGACTTGTAGTTAGCATTCATTTGATTTAAACCACTGAATTTGAACCTTCAGACAAAAGCGTAACATTGCAAATTGGATTCCAATTTCGATTACTAGGCAGCTTTTGAGTTGTAAATTTCACCTTGTTGTAATTCTAGTTGTAGATTCACCTGTCAACTGTCAAAGTGGAACTTGTGCTTAGAGATTTTAATTACATTTCGGTGTATAACTTGAACTAAATTGCAGACTTTTCTGATGTATTTGTAGTATAAAGTGTTGTGCTTCATATAGGTACCCTCAATTTTTTTATTTTTCTCGAAAAATCATTAAAAAAAGTGCATCATGTTATAAATCTAAAGCTCAAATTCAAAATAATGATAATAATAATCAAAAAATAAAGAACCTTAAAATTCAGTGTAACGTTTGCACTTGGGAAATATGTGGTTCAGTAAAGCTTCAGTGGGGTCCATATATTGCCCATCTAGCAGATTGACTCAGCTCTGCGGCATATGCAGTTAGAAAGATTAGAGAGTATACGAATGTTGCGACCACTAGATTAGTGTACTTCAGTTCTTTTCACAGCATCATAACGTACGGTATTTTACTATGGGGTCATGCTGCTCACATTGATATAGTGTTTGCTCTGCAAAAGAGAGATGTTCGTGCTATATAGCAGCTTGGTTATAGACAGTCTCTCAAAGAAAAATTTAAAGTAATCAATATTATGACTGTTCATTGTCAGTACATTTATGAAAATTTAATATACGTTCACAAAAATCGTCACCTTTTTGCTCTTAATAGTGATTTTCATTATTATAACACTAGAAATAAGGGATTGCTTGTAACTAATTCTAGTAGGCTTTATAAGATACATAATAACTATTATAAAGTCCCAGCCACTGTTCAGGCATTATCTATAAATAAATTTAAATTTTTTTTAAAAAAAAGGCTCTGTCGTAAATCCTATTACTCCACTGCTGAATATCTAAATGATCGGACAGCCTGGGACTAGATTGTGATTATTTTATAGCGATAGAAGTGACTGTACAATATTGTATATTTTTTTTGAAAAGAGCGAAAAAAAAAATGCTGGGAGAGTTTCTTGCGCCGCTTCTTCTCTCTCTGAGCGCCATTTGTTTCCAAAGCGGTAGTAGTATCTAGTAGTTATCAGAAACGACATCAAAAAGAATTCTAAAGGAATCAATTTTGAGAAAATAAATGCCTTTTATGCCTTTTTATGAAGCAAATGCAGTTAGTTGTTGCAACAAAGCTCCGGGTGTTTTGATTACAAAACCCCAAACTTTCGTATTTGTGTGCAGATTGCCAAGAGGGCTTAATACAAGTGCCTGCTCTGCGTAAACTTGTATCAGAGTTAAAGGAGCAAGTGATGGAATTAAAAGAAAATCAGTCCTCTTCTGTAAACATTAATGCAGTAATTGAGGAAATGGTTAAGCGTGAGAACCGAAAGTGCAATTTGATAATGTTTGGTATTGAGGAAGAGAGCTAAGGTGATAAGGAGGATACTAAAAATCATGACAAATTTGAGGTTTTAGAAGCGCTCGCTCAAGACCCGCTCCAAGCCTCGGAGCTCATAAATACCATTCGTCTTGGAAAGCCCACTGCTAACAAACATAAAAAAAAACACAAAGTCATTAAGTATGATTTGATTGATTGGCCTGGCATTGTTGAATTTTATAAATAATTTAGTAAAACTAATATATTATGTTAAATATGGTACAATTATTGACAAGTATTCACATCCCTTTCTCTCCCGCATGTCAGAATGAGACAGATGAAAGACGCGACAAGCACATAGTCAGAAATGAAAACTGTAGAGTCGCTCTTTTTTTTAAAGCGATTTTGATGTATATTTCACCAATAAAAGATTTAATCGTTTAAAAATTCATGCTCATAAAGAATGACAATTTTGTTACATTAAAAGTATTGATATCTATTTCGAAAGTCCAATATATTTAATCAATTTAGTCAAATTGACGCACATATTTGTATCCAATTAGCCATATTTATAATTTGACAAATGCTGTCATACCAAGATATGTTTGTGTTCGCTTACTACAAATGCCAAAAAGATACTCTGGAAAAGATGTCTATGTTTCAAAGACAAAATTTAACAAATTAAATTTATTTCAGGGAACTTAACATTTTAATAACCAGTTTCCCGAATTATTTTATGAAAATAAAAATATTATATTTGACTATTTGTCTATCTCATTATAGGTTACCATAACTTATTAGATCCAAATACAGTTTTGTAAACTTCCGTTCTGATCGTCTATTGAGTGGGAACTATACTGACGGGTCATCCTCTTAGTCTCCTGTTTATTCCTCCACACCTTTATTAAATATTTCAAAAACTTACAATTGCCACAAACTGTAGAATTGATAGACTGGGTGGCACTATAACAACCATGTTACAGTACAGTACTGGTCAAGGAAAATTGTGTTGCACCATTTCACAATTTTTAGATGACATCTTAATTGTAACTGCTAGCCGTGACCGTGATAAAATAGCTAAACAGCGACCTGTCAAAACTTTCAAATAAATATTCGATATCAAATTGAAATATCATTTCACTTTTTAACTTTGACTATACCAAGAAATAAGATCTTGCAACACAATCCACAGTCTATGTTAAAGTCAGCGTTACTGTTTACGTTGACTTAAACCTTAACCGTAAAAGCTAATATGATGAAACCCAGCCTTAGCGCGGCATTACTTTTTCCGACCTAATTGATAAAATATTATCATGATGATAATGTGTATATTACGTAGACGAAGTTACTTTTTATATTATTTTTTCCAAATTTCCGTAATTCCAAATTGAAATCACCTAATAATCTTCGCCATGATTCTAAACTCCTTAGCCATTTCAGATTCCATTATTTAATAGCTGACCGAGCTTATCTCTAAGTTTCTATATAAATCGTTAATGATTCTGTCAGCACCTCAAGTTTCCAAAACGTTTACTTAGTTGTAACGGTTGCAATTTGATATTTACGCCCTAACAGCCTTTGTTAATTAAACAGAACTTGTGATCCCAAGTGTTCTCACTGAGATGGCTATCACTTTGAAACATCGTCAAAGTCGGCGAACCGCAAACACAACCTCTATTTAGTGAACATACTGCTAACTTTGTAATAACTCAAGCGAACAATCTTTGCTGAATCATTATTATAACATTTTGGTGAGCACTGTGCACGAGTAAATGTTAGCTTTTGTATTTAAATGAATTAATTATTTTAATAATGTAATACAATTATTTTCTCTCTCATCTTCAAAATGAAAATCTTTAGTTTTAAAAATTATTCCTTCATCATATTTTAATTATGACAATGTATGGAATTTATAGATTACATATTGGTCGAATATTTAATACAAGATACCAAATGTCTAATGTTCCAGAAAGCTAGCAACAAAATTATTTACACATATAATAAGGAAGCATAATATGAAAGAAAGATAATTTTTCTAAGTGCTTAGAACTTCACCAATACTGTTTTTAAATTTATTTAAGGATAGATCAAATATATCAACATCACAAAATAAAGTGCTGTAAATGTCTAAAGCACGACGGCAGAAAATGTTTTTACTATAATTAGTTACTGACAAATTAGAGGTAAAACTACGTTGAGATCGAAGAGCAATACGTGAGGGTACTTTGATATTAATTTTGGAAAGAAGGCCAGAAGAGTCGATGAGTCCAATTATTATTTTTTAAAGGTATGTCATATCAAAATAAACCCTTCTCTCTTTAAGTGGGGCAATACTGAAACAGGTGGCAGTGGATTGGTAATCTGTAAATAAAATTTCTATTAAGATACTCAAGGTTTTTTAAAAATGTATTCTGTTCCTTTTGAATACGGTCTATATGAATATTGTAGCAAGGATACCAAATATCTGACCCAAATTCCAAGATGCTACGCACGAAAGAAAAATAAAGTATCCAAAAGGATGCTTCATTATGCAAAGCTAATTAGAACATTCATAGCGTTTCGTAACGAAGCGGTTTGACCCTCCCATATGAAGTTATAACTTCAAAAATTTACCAATCAGAATGCTCGACGTCTCACACTGCTAAATTCATTTGTGATAGATAGATAGATACCTAGATTTATTATAATATCACTATAGTGTACCCGTGACATTACAATGTCACTAAAACCATGCGGTTAAATTGTATGAAATGAAGTCGATTGGCAATCTACCGTTTTATTTGCCGGCTTTGACAATATACCTGTGACATTCAATCTCGACTATAAGACTACATTCGTTTACGAGTTTCAAAAAACCAACTTACCGAACTAAATATATAATTATTTATGAATATTTTATTGAAATACAAAAAAAAAACGTAAAAATGTCTACATACGACGTAACGTGCGGAAATTTTAACTTTCCCATAATGTTTACAGACTTTGAAAAGATTTTTGTGAGCATGTTTTGTTAAAAAAATTAAATTTTATTTTATCGATTTAAAACCATTTTAAGACTGTCATGAACCTTAAAGCTCTTGTTTAAATTATGAAATAGATTCGTATAAATATTGCAAATCCTTTAAAAGTGATTAAATATTCTATCGGTGCAAAGTATAATATTTAAGTTATTTAATAATTATAATAATAATTTTTTTATTTGCGAAAAACTGCCACCAATTTTTTTACAAGTACAATAGATATAAACAATTATCATTATATAAAGAAAAGAAAAAATAACAATACAAATGTTAAAATACAATAAAAAGAAGAGATATTAATGCCTTAAAACATGGTAGGATTATTTAATAACTAGAATGATACCAAACGAGACAGCAGCGCGATTCGCAAAAAGGAAAGTTCTCAGCAAACGTTCGGACGTATTTTCCTAACACTGATATTATGAACTTCCTATATTTAATTTTTTCCGTGCAAGCTATTTTGGCAGTAATGTGTGAAAAAATAATTATAATATTTAAATATTTATCGTATCCTATATCTAACAAACAAAGCCCAGAACTTAATAAATTTATAAATCTGAAAAGAAAATATATATCACGTAGTGATGCGGATACACACATTAACGTACATCCTCACTAGCTACACAAGTATATAATTAAAATATATATAAAAAATGCATGAGTAATTTAATGTTATATAGATAAAAAAATTAAGATACCCATCCTCACTACAGTCGATGTATTTAATTTAGTTTTTGCTCGTGCAATAACTACTTTTTGTAGCTATTCTTAAAAGATTCCTTTGAATTTTGATTCCATTTCTTTTATTTCAAGACTAGCTGACCCGGCAAACGTTGTTTTGCCATATAAAGTATAATTCACGCGATAGTTTTATAAGTAATAAAATATTGCCTATATAATAGCCTGTACATCATTTTATTCTATTGTCAATAGTTTTTACAGCGCACGCAAAAATAGGTTTTCGATTTTACACCTTGTGTTACAAAATAGCAATTTTATTGCGGATCCCTAATTTTGAAAAAAAAAAACATAGCCTTTAGCCTTCCTCGATAAATGGACTACCCAACACTGAAAGAATCATTCAAATCGGACCAGTCGTATCAGAGATTAGCGCGTTCAAACAAACAAACAAACACTGCAGCTTTATAATATTAAGTATAGATTTCAAGATTATTAGTGTGATTAGAGTGGCTTAATAATCTCCACATGCCTGAACTATGCATTGTTTGATCCACTAGTTTTAAAATTGTGCAGTATTCACTATGTTTGAATGAAAGGAAATAGTGAATGCAATATAGCTAACTCAAACAATGGAGCGAGGGTAATTACTCTGGCAGTGTGAACAGCGCTGAATAATGTATTATTTCAATTATCATTTACATAAAGGCAACCGATTTCCATAAAACCATTCAAAAACTTTGAAAAATAATGAAAAGTTTCAAGTAATTAAAGCTCATTTCTCTTTTTAAAGTGAAATTTTAGTTACATTGCCTCAAATGTTTACACCCATCTATCACAAGTTGCTTTACAACCGGCCGCGGAGTACTACGTAGCGAGAAGTTCATCTAGTCTACTACTTCGACAACTGTGATTCCCCTGGTGTTGCAAGCGAATATGGGTGGCTGTTATCACTTAACACCAGGTGAATTTACTCTGGTAAACTAATTATTATGGTTAAAGTATAAACTATATTTTATTTATGAAAT
Organism: Leptidea sinapis; assembly: GCF_905404315.1. NCBI lineage: Eukaryota > Metazoa > Arthropoda > Insecta > Lepidoptera > Pieridae > Leptidea > Leptidea sinapis. The sequence continues at coordinate 12,682,294 of NC_066272.1, forward strand.
ATAAACAAAAACCACACACGTGATGATAAGTAACTCCCTATTAACATGAACATAAATACAGTGGATTCTCGGTTAGTTACTGACTCATGCTGTCGTTTGCTCGAGGGAAGTATTGTGTAGCATTATAATGAGAAAAAAAAGTAAGTAAGCTTACCTAACTCTGTTTTAAGAAACCCATTTCAAAGCCAACATAACTCCTGTCTTCTCTTCACAGGTACAGCCTAGAAGAGAAATGATTGAAATGTTTGCTTATAAAAACACTTATTAGTATAAAAGCAATATATAAATTGAAAAAAGTAGCTGCACAAACACGCTATATAAAAACTATTTATAAAAAATATTTCAGCGACATAAAATGGCGTACAGTTATATCCAAAGCTTTAAACAATGTTATTTCTTTACGTATAACGTTAGACTCAAATATGAACAATCAAAACAAAACATCTTAACCCTTTCACTTGAGTCAGACCTTTATTGCCTACGAATTGAAAAAAAAAAATACGTTCGAAAGGGTTTTGAAATGAATTGATCGTTTTTAACCGATTTCAAAAAAGGAGGAGATTCTCAAATCGACGGTTTTTTATCTTTGTTACCTCATAACTTTCAACTGGTTGAACCGATTTCGATGATTCTTTTTTTATTTGAAAGCTGGTGCTTTCCGTGTGGCCAATTTAGTTCAGTTCCATAATGGCATCCAAAAAAATCCATATAAATCTTAAATTTGCATTAAGTATGTGCGCGATAAATGGACAAATAACTCAATATTACGCCAACTGATTTCAACGATTCTTTTTTATTTTAAAGAATGTACTTCGAGGGTAGTTTGATGAGAGTTTGGTTAGGTTCTGCTCATGGGATCCATGACAAAGTATCGAAACAATAACAACTTTATATTGTCGTTATAATGTGATTGACTTTTATATAGTCAATTTCGGTCTAATTTTTCATTTCATCTTACTTAGGAAAACTCTAAAAATGAGTTGATTATTAAGTTGTAGAAGAAAACGCAATTATTTGTTACTTTTTAGTGCATATGGTTTTGGAATAGTATTTTTTTAAGTCAGTTGTTTTTTTGTTATTTTATGGTATGGTATGATTAGTAACACGTTCCCATTACAATGCACTGCAGACCAGGAATATTTATTGCACCATATTTCTAAGCGGCATCGCTAAAGCGCTTCTCACTTGGAAACCTACGTTGCCTTATAAATAAACGCAATGAAAAGAGACTCCAAGTTTAATTTTTTTTTTTTTTTTATGGAATAGGAGGACAAACGAGCGTACGGGTCACCTGTTGTTAAGTGATCACCGCCGCCCATACTCTCTTGCAACACCAGAGGAATCACAGGAGCGTTGCCGGCCTTTAAAGAAGGTGTACGCGCTTTTTTTGAAGGTACCCATGTCGTATCGTCCCGGAAACACCGCACAAGGAAGTTCATTCCACAGCTTTGTAATACGTGGAAGAAAGCTCCTTGTAAACCGCACTGTGGAGGACCGCCACACATCCAGATGGTAAGGATGATATCCTAACTTGTGGCGTGTCGTGTGAAGGTGGAATTCAGCAGCAGGAATTAGGTAAAACAGCTCTTCGGAACACTTCCCGTGATAAATGCGGTAGAAGACACACATTGAAGCGACGTCTCTACGCAACGCCAAGTGATCCAGCCGTTCACAGAGTACTGGGTCCCCGACAATTCGCGCTGCTCTGCGTTGCACGCGGTCAAATGGATCGAGCTGATACTGGGGTGCGCCAGACCAGAGATGACAGCAATACTCCATGTGTGGCCGGACCTGCGCTTTGTACAGCGCTAGAATGTGGGCCGGCTTGAAGTATTGCCGTGCTCTATTAATGACGCTCAGTTTCTTTGAAGCCAATTTGGCTTTGCCCTCCAGATGGCCACGGAATTGGCAATCGCTCGAGATTTTGAGACCAGATACTAGGCGAGGCTTTTAGGGAAGTGTTGTCGAAGAGCGGTGATGCGACAAATGGGGTTTTTTTAGTGGTAAATGCGCAAACTTGAGTCTTCTGGGGGTTAAATTGGACAAGGTTCAATTTTTCAATCAAATTACTTCTCTGTTATGTAATTCTGTAGTGACAAAGGTAAGATCAAGACAAATATTTTAAATTTGGAATAACATTTCTTCGCGTTTATTAGGGCTCCGTAGCCAAATGGCAAAAATCGGAACCCTTATAGATTCGTCATGTCTGTCTGTCTGTCTGTCACAGCCAATTATTTCCGAAACTATAGAAACTCTACTGTTGAAATTAGTATTCTGATGTATTCTGTGAACCGCATTAAGATTTTCACAAAAAAATAATGTTGGGTATCTATGGATCTTCAAGGTCTTCAAAACTGATATTGAGGTTTCTAATTTGTCATTTCTAAAATGAATAGTTTGTGCGACAGACACTTCTAAAATGGTACAATGTGTGTCCCCTCCCTGTAACTTCTAAAATAAGAGAATGATAAAACTAAAAAAATATATGATGTACATTAACACCGAAAATTGTTTGAACGAGATCTAGTAGGTAAGTAGTTTTCTTAATACGCCATTAATCGAATTATCAATAAAACTGAATTAAAAAATATGTTATTTTTAATACGTCATAAATCGTTACGACGAACTACAAGAGCTTTTATAATATTATGTTACTTGCTGCTACGGAACCCTTCATGAGCGGCTTCGACTCGCACTTGGACGATTTTTAATAACACAGAAGATGTCTCACTAGTTCTTACACATTACTTCTTTACAGCAAAAAAAAAGTAGCTGCTGTGATTCAAACCTATCCGGCATCCAATGAATTATAAAAATTCGATTTCACAGTCCCCACGTAGAAAAGAAAAGAAAATAACGAATAAAAGTTTAATATTTGTTCAGTAAATACGAGTCCTGAATACGGAACGTGTTCCCATGTCGTCTATTAAAGCTTGACCCAAATACAAATGAGAAGAAAACGCTGACACATCTTGGAGAGTTTGTTCGGGTATTTCTGATGATATGTATTTGACCAGTAAACCACAAATGGCATATAACATAAGATAAGTATGAAACATTTTCTTAAATTTATAGGAGTTAGTTAGGGATTAGTTAAAATACACCGTTATTGTAAGATTACCAACAAAACTGGCATGGAATTACACAGTAAAAATATTACAGTTGGGGGCTCCTTTGCACAGGATGCTGACTAGTTTATGGGTGCCACAAAAGCGCCTATTTCTACTAGTGTTTCGGTCTGAATCTGTTTCGGGCGCCGTAGATAGTGAAATTACTGGGCAAATGAGACTTAACATCTTATGTCTCGAGGTGACGAGAATTATTGGGTTTTTCGAGAATTCTGAGTGGCACTGCATTGTAATGGACAAGGCGTAACGATTTCTATCAGGTGAACGTCCTGCTCATCTCGTCCCTTATTTTCATAAAAAAAAATACAAAGTCAACTTATTATCCCATGCAAATAACAAATCATTAACTATTTTCAATTACTTTTGTGTATAATAGAAGTATATACATAAAAGGATATTGCAATAAACAAGACAATCAAAGCAAAACTTAAAATTAATAGAAATTAAAAATCAAATTCAAAAGACGCGAAAATATTCGCACTACATACGAAATAATTAAATAAATATACAAATAAAATTCGAAAACAGAAACATTCTATACCTTTATTTTTTATAGTATTTATATATGTTTGTGGCCAGTACGCACAATAATTACAACAAGAAAAATCAAACCTTTTCATGAAATCTTTTGCAAGAATTCCACTTAATTTATAAGTGTAGTTGAGGTGAAAAATCCAGTGAAGTAGATCTGGACTTGTGACAATTAGAGGTTATCCTTGTCGACTCCCTGAAAGACACATATTTTAAGTGTTATTAAGTATTTATTATGCTTAGATCATTTATACGTCTAGATAGACTGTGACAGCTGTGAAAACGTCGAAAGATTGAGGTAGATGTTAACCTCTATTTTGGGCAATGCACGCACACTAACACAAGGTTACATACAAATCGCGAGTGTAAGACGTAGCTTGTCCCGCCCATTAAATTAATGAAGCTGGGCTGTTTTCATCATATCTAGATATACTAATTATCTGAGGTATTATTATCTGACAATACCGTATTAGTAAGCTTTTTTATTCTGAACGGCAACTTAACAGGTATCTCTTTAGGTATCACAGATAGCCTGCTATACAGAGGCTATCTAGGAGCAGAATAAACAATGACAAGAAACTCATTGCCAACTCTTTTAAATTAACATTTATATACACCTATGCTTTAAATCCTCTATTAAAGATTCTGAAACAGTTAGCTTATTGCGAACATTAAAACACCCAATGTTCTAATAACCATTACATCATCCAAACGAGTGTTGTAATGTTGTACTGAATTTCATAACAACACTCCTATGTTTTTTTTTCGATCCCTTCATGCGCAAAGAGTTTTAATAGACAGCCACATTCTTATTGCTCTATGCGTGGTATTTGTATGAATTTCAAAAAAAGAACATTTTCGTTTACGCGCGTTCTACACTTCCAGAACATCGCGCGCCGTAAAAAAAAGTAGGTTATTCGAATCCCCGCCATTTTTCTCCGACATTTTTATTGTTTTGTTTACAAAAAATGAGCGATTTATTATAAACGCTGCAAAAGAACATTATATTTGAGTGAATTTTAATTATTGCACTATACAAATTGTAAATTACTTCTAAAATAAATAATTGTTTCATTAATACTTAGTTAATTTGTATATTAACAGTAATGAATGATATTAGGTTACTACTAGGACTGGTGTTTTAATGTTAGCAGTAAGCTAACTTTCCAGAATCTTTTAGAGTATTCATATTCTGCGTGTAGATAGTCTTGTATGCAACTGTTGATAGTTAGGTATTAAAACACTCATGTGATACTAATATCACACTCGGCTTCGCCTTGTGTGATAAATCCACATTCGTATTTTAATACCACTTATTACATAACAGCTGCATAAATAACTATTACAGTTCCATCGTTGTACAAATTATTTTAATTACTTAAGTGATGCAACAAAAATTCTCAAATGTCAAACACTCGATGCACGACACACGAGTAAGTAAAAAATAAACGTAAATTAATAAATAACAACACAAGAGTTATTGAATATAGTAATTGCATCAACACACACCGTTGGCGATTGGCGATGTTATTATTTATTTAGCCATATTAAGAAGTGAAACGACAAGACGTGCACGTTTTGGAAGCAAATTTAATAAAATTTCTTTTTTTATGTAGCCCTAAGCTCGTTTTGCATTGAATAATGGCGATAGCACAAAATTATATGGGTCCTCTCGCGACTAACACAATGACCAGGATCAACGAGAACGACAATGTGTTGGGGACCATCATCGTGATTTCCGGAGACGACTACCTTAGACAGCTTGACCGCTGCCACCTACTGTACGCATATGCGCAACTTATCCCATCATGCTAATAATGCTCTCAAAGAAATTGATGTCACGGGTGAGCTGATAATAATACGATTCGTGGCGAAAAAGACTGAGGCATTCGTGACACCGGACCACGAGTTCCAATTAATCGTTGTTATGAAGAAAACTTAAATTTGTCATAATATGTAATTAAATAACTTTATCCCCGTCTAGTAAATTCAGTCAAATAATATACTTTTAAAAGGTTTAAAACGAGTGTAATTGTTAATTTTCTTACATTGCTTTAACTTGTGTCAGTAAATCTACGCAGTAATTGACACATACTAATTTATGTGTAGATTTATTCTCTGGGTCGAGCGCAGAACGTTAAATACTGTTTGTTATCGTAGAAGAAGATGAGGCGGAAAGTTTCGCTATAATTTAGCAAATAGGCAAGTCGTTACATTGGCTAACGTTAACCTCTTGCGATGATTTGGACCGCACGGATGTCCGTTTCTCTCTAAAAACAATGTGGAGTAACTCCTAAACCCAATTATCCTCATCAGCTAAGAACAATTAAATTTCTATTTGAATTACAAATCATTCAAAGGATATTCAGATTTTAACGAACTGCAATTGTTCTTTTTTGTCATTGTTATCATTATTAATAATGTATTCTTTACAAGTCATGGTCGCTCAGAGTACAATGGAGAGGACTATGCTCGGAGTTTAACTGCGAGATCGAACCAGAAATGAGGAGATCCGTTGGAGAACCAATGTCAGTGACATAGCCCAATTGATTGCGAAACTGAAGTGGCAGTGGGCAGGGCACATAGCTCGACGGACAGATGGCCGTTGGGGGAGTAAGGTGCTCGAATGGCTACCACGTACCGGAAGACGTAATATTGGTAGGCCCCCCACAAGATGGTCTGACGATATGGTCAAGATAGCCAGAAGACGTTGGATGAGGGCAGCGCAGGACTGATTATCATGGCGATCTTTGTGGAGGCCTTTGTCCAGCAGTGGACGTCTTCCAGCTGAAACGATGATAATGATCTGAGGCAATCTTTCATTTCAATGTTACATTTTATTAACACATAAATTTTCTATTGAAATAAAAATGTTTAAAATGCATTGCAGTTTTTATTTTATTCATCCCCAAGTTATGAATATCTCAATAGCGTCACAGGATACAAGATAAAGCAGTAATTTTTCAATTTTGTGTCTAATATTATTATATTAATAACACTAAGAATAAGTGATTACTTGTAACTTATTCTAATCGGCTTCATAAGATACACAATAGCTTTACGAGTAAATGTATTCGCTTTTATAATAAAATCCCAGTCACTGTTCAGGCATTATCAATAAATAAATTTAAATGCTTCGTCAAAAAAAGGCTCTGTCGTAATTCCTATTATTCCACAGCTGAATATCTAAGTGATCGGACAGAACGGGACTAGATAATGATTATTTTATAGGAATAACAAAGACTGTACAATATCGTATATTTATTAAAGAGAGCGCTAAAAATAAAGCTGTAAGAGATTCTTGGACCGTTTATTCTCTCACAGAGTGAGAGTTTCCGAAGCGGTGGTAGTTTGAAGTGAAATCAAAAATAATTCAAAATGTATCAATTTTGAGAAAATAAATGCCTTTTATGCCTATTAATGCTATAGGTACTGTTAGTAGGTAAGTACTATTCAAATCCTGGACCTCAAAAGTATAATAGCTAACTTCACTTCGATTAAGTCGGACCTTTGAAAAAGTGCTCGATTACAAGGGGTTGAAGGCTTGCGCCGGGAAAATGTAGGAAATTCAGTCAGTCGCCTCGAGCTCGCGCGGGAGAACGGCGCATGTGTCCGCCCTGTGACGATACTGTGGAAGTTAACTCGGTTATTAGGTTATATTAACAATTATATGTCCAGAAATGTTGTGTTAGTGTGAATCAGTTATAACTGAAAAATAGTATTCGCATATAGGGTAGAGTGATTAAAAGCAGTGGCGGGAAACCGCTGTGATCTTAGGTGACGTGTTGTGTGCTATGTGAGCGTAGATCGAATAGAGCTGTCTGCCCTAGAGAGCGACCGACATGCTGGCTTCGTCGTGAATCGATACTTTTGGAACGTTGTAGAGCTCAAACCATGGGGTCAAATGTCTAACACAGGTACGACCGCTAATAATAAGCAACATTTATAATTAATAAACGTTTGATTTGGGTTAAGCGTTCTATACACCCTTAGGGATATCTTCGCTAAAGGTTTATGACTTGGTTACTTGTCTGAACAACTATCAGGATTTGGAAAGGATAAATTTGAAATATTTTATATTCATGTGTATTCATTGGGTATAATTAATATTCCTAGTAGCTTAGTTTAGAAAAAATATAAGCTCTGAAGATTTAATATCGACCTTTGCGACCGAATCGTTAAAACCCTGATCAGCCATCGAAAAGTATAAAACACAAAACAGAGTGTTACAAATTTAAATACTTTTTAAAGGATTAAAACGCAGGTAACTGTTTACTTTGTTTTGTATTTCAGTTAGACCTTTCCAGGTCACGTTTTCAGGGAGACTTTAAAAATTATTTTATTTATAATATTAGTATTCAATCTTAAAGGGGCGTGGGCTTTGATGTTACCATTTCATCTAAAGTCATTAAATATGTTTAAATTGAAGATAAAAGTTCAACGTAAACCTGCGGATTAACTCTCAGTATATCTAAATTCCTAGTACTGATTAATGTACACAGCTTAGCCTAAGTTTGTAAATATTTCCTGTGATCACATAAGAGTACCAGCATGTAGTCTCATACTATTACGGCTGACATAAAATAATGAAAGTTTAAATAGCTTTTGAATATTACAAATAATTAAGTTTCCTTACTGCAAGTCATCATTGTATGCTCTTGAATTTTCAAAAACGTTGGATTATTACATATCGAGCGATTGCCACTACCGATGTCACTTGGAAGGCAAAGCCAATTTGAATTCAGAACCACGGCCATGTGTAAAAGGCCAGACGTACTTTTATAACATCCCAAAGACCCTAAAAGGCGTAGGTTTTTTTTGCTTAATATACCCAGTATCCGTTTGGTGTATTTCATCACGTTCAACGCGGAGATGCTCAACTTGTTGGGGATCCAGTATTAAACTTAAAAAAAAAATTACGCAAGCGTATTGTTTACAAAATCAAGTGCGCAAAAGCTTCAAAAAGTAAATTAAGTAATTAAAAATACGTTAGTAGTGGATGCTACGGGGTCGCATAGACTCGCGATATGCAAGGAACCGTACGCCAAACTTCTTCATAATCAATATACCTATTCTTTAATTATATAATAACCCCTTGCCATTAAAACTATTTTTACAAATTGTTTCTATTGTATCTAGAATATTTCGTTAGGCAATTCTATTATGATCGTGAGAATTTATTATAGAGCCTTTCGCAATATCCGAAAAATTACGAATTCGACTGTTATATGTAATTTTGGCATTTCGTAGAGATGTTGCTTCATTAAGTTCGTGCTTGAAGGTGTTCCATTCCTTACCTGGTAACTGATCGCTGCTGCTGAAATCCAAAATAGTACACACTTAATTACTATTTTTACCTTCTGAATCTGGGTCATCCAGTAACTATGCAATTTTGAAGGAATTTCGTTTCGAAAAAAATACGAAGTAATAACATTTCTCAATATTTCCAGGTATTCAATTTCATTTTCAACATGAGCTGTAAGATTACAGTTTGTAACATCTTTTACATCTTTTAAAATATTTCTATTGACATATTTTTGGAAATAATTTTATTCGTCTAAAAAACCAATCTCACCATTGTATGCGCCGCCATTATCAAAGAACAATCTTAGTAAAACTTTCTGTCTTGGAGTCCGATGTTTTCAAGTCTTTCTTCTAAGATATTTCTATTATATGACTCCTAAAAGCTCAGTAATACATGAATTGAAAATATGTATCATATTTTTAAACTATATATAACTAAGCTAAATCAGTATAGCGATAAACTTGTAGTCTTGATCTAACCACATCCATTTCATAATCTAGTGCTGCTTTTAGTAAGATTTGGGCAAACCTGACTCATTCTTTTATTATCTTCCTGTGTGCATTTTTACATTCCTTGTACAAACCATTTTGTATCTTTTTTGTTCTACTTCTCATCATTATGGTCCATCCAATTATATTTTCGGGATCTAATTTTCACCTTAATTCTGCAACCCTTGGTTTATTTCTGATTTGTGCTGCGGAATTAAATAAAAGGGTTTGCTAAGCAGTGCATACTACTATCAAATTCAAATTCAAATATTTTTATTCAAAATAGGATGTGACATCACTTATTGAAAGTAAAAAAACTACCACCCATTCCAAAATGAATGCCTCAGACCTGAGAAGAATGGGCGCAACAAACTTAGCGGGCTTTTTTTTCATCGGATAAATATGTTTACAAAGAAATATTTTCACTTAAACTTATTATTTAATAGCCTGAGGGCGGTCACTCCATTCCCAATCTGTGGTATCATCAAGAAAGTCATTTATGTTATAGTAACCTTTACCACACAAACGTTTTTTAACAATTCTTTTGAATAACGTAATACTTTTGTTTTGAACATTTTCTGGGATCTTGTTGTAAAAGCATATACATCGCCCCACAAAAGACTTACTAACTCGACTTAGCCGAGTAGTAGGCATCATCAGTTTATGTCTGTTCCTGGTGTTAACATTATGGTTATGACAGTTTCTGGCAAATTCACTTATGTGTCTATGAACATACATTACATTATCAAGAATATATTGAGAAGCAACAGTCAAGATGTTAATTTCTTTGAATTTTGCTCTCAATGATTCTCTATCAGTTGACTAGTTAAAGGACTAAATACTTTTAATTGTCTTAACAATACCCTTATCTCCCATTTTCATAATATGAGTTTTAATTTTATCCACAATAGTAGAATACTACGCTAATCCAATTCATTTTTGACGAGTCCAATCTGACGGGTTCATTAATAATTAGACTAAATTTCCTTTCGGATCATTCATATTGTAATGAAATTAAAACGCGATGAAATTGAACACATTTTAATGCGTACATTATTTCAATATCCTTTAATTATTAACGTGTAGAGGTTTAAAACATTTATACGTTAATACGATAATTTTTTTATATTAGAATTAGATTAGGGTTGTAAGACAACAATGTATTTAATACGATATACTAACTTAAATATACAGAAATACATATAAACATTAATGGCTCAATAGCGGGGTCATTATTCACTCATGGGCTACATGGGTCATCGAATTAGTATTTTCCTGATTCAAGTTTGATTCATTCTGCGGTTTTCAATTTTATCAGGTGGGTTAGGCGATATATATATATATTATAGGCATTGTATAGTTACATGTTAATAAATATATAATTTTACTATCTGACCGAGCAAACGTTGTATTGCCAATATAAAAAAAATGCGATTTAAAAAGCGATGACGACCGATTCTCAGACCTACATAAAATTTATCGTACTATAATAATGATTATATTCGAAAGCCATCTTGCAACTCTATTGCGTATGTGTGCATGGAATAGAAAAATATTAAAATCGCAATACAAAAATAGGTATTGATTGTAGACGGGTGAAAATTTAAAGTTGTATGTATTTTTTAATGCTGAATCATAAAAAAAAATGACAAAAAATTAGGAGTATATATTTACGAGTGACCCTTATCATTTAGGGGTATGAAAAATAGATGTTAGCCGATTCTCAGACCTATCGGGTAGGTTGCACACAAAATTTCATACAAATCGGATCAGCCGTTTCGGAGGAGTTTGGTAATAAGCACCGGGACACGAGAATTTAATATATTAGATATATAAATTAAAAGATTTTTCAAACTTATATATAATGCGAAATCCGGCAAATATCAGCATAATGTAACCTTTCATGCAATAATAGATTTCATTGAATTCTATAGCAGAATATTTTTATGATTCACCTTACCACCCTTTTAAAAGTATTCGAGCTTATAAGATCATAAGACTAATATTTTAATAGTAGAGTCTAACTTAATATACTAAAAATAAAAGTTACTTATGTCAAATATTCTCTATAATAACTTATTTATTATATACGAGATATATGAGTTGTGTTTGAGTTTGTTATAGGTATTGTGTTCAATCGAATTTATCACGGGTATTGCTTCGAAGAGCTTTTTTTTCTGTTTTTTTGTTTTATATAAGAGGGGGCAAACGGGCAAGAGGCTCACGGAATGGAGAGAGGTGAGGCAACCGCCCATGGACATCCGCAACAACAGGTGTCAAGAAATGAGTGGCAAGTCTTGAAGGTGGTAGTATGCTTTTTTCTTAAATATCCCTAAGTCGTAACTGTTCCGGAAGACCGCCGCCGGTAGTTGATTCCACAAAGTGGCTGTGCGAGGCAAAAAATTTCTAGCAAAACGCGCAGTTGTGGAATGCCAGACGTCAACGTGATGCGGGTGCAGGTGCGCTGGAATCAACCCGAACAGCTCATCTGTTTTTTATGATAATAAGGGACGAGACGAGCAAGACATTCAGCTGATGGTAATTGACCCATAGCAATGCAGTGCCTCTCAGGATTCTTGAAAACCCAAAAACTCTGTGCAGCACTATAATTGCGCTCGTCACCTTGAGACATAAGATGTTAATACTCATTTGACCAGTTATTAGCTAGCTACGGCACTCTTCAGACCGAAACACAGTAATGCTTACACATTAATGCTTCACAGCAGAAATAGCCGCCGTCGTGGTACGCATAATCTAGGCGGCATCCTGAGCAAAGAAGCCTCCTACTGGCAAGGTGTTTCACCTGATTCCTGCCACCAAATTCCACCTTCGAAAGACAACTAAAAATTAAGATAATATCATGCCCACTATCTCGTTATCTGATGGTCATCTACAATGCAGTTTTCAAGAAGCTCTGTTCCGCGTACAATCAAACTACAGTTGAGTCTACAAGGACGGCAACGCTCCTGTGATTCCTCTGGTCACACTTTACAGCAGATGAACCATACGCTAGTTGTCGTCCTCTTTTATAAAAAAAAAGTTATAGAAATGTGCAAACAAATTAAAAGAAAAAAGCTTGTACCGATTAAAAACATAATTTAAATTTTAGATATAATTGAATGCCACAATTTTATACAAATCCAGGAAGTTAATAAGTAATTCATATTTGAATCTTAATCCGCCACACGCAAAATATTATTATGAGATTTTTATAAAGCTACGGATAGACGAAAATACCCGCTGTTTCGTGATTGTTCGCTATAAGTTTATTCCTTACAATAATAACACGTAATGAATAAAATATGAATCCACAATGGCCTGCTCTCAGGGTTTCCCAACAGGGGTGTTTATTCTTGGAGACAATCAATACGGGTATCTGCATATTTAAATTTTACGCTGGGACGAAGTTGATGCTTTGGTGTGCCGTTTTAATTAATAAGTACCCACAAACTTTCATAATTACAGATAAGACTGACTGACTTTCTTGGTGAATGACTCACGAAATACAAATTCTATATGTTCACTAATGGAATATAAATTGTAAAGTCATACATCAGAATTAATAATATTTAATAGAGGTTAGCCTGGCTATGCATATTATTAGAACAAAATTTGTTACGTAATGATAAATCAGTCAATATAAAAACCGTTTATACGTATGTCAGGCCACTCACAGTGTAGGGTTGAGAGTTGCAGAAATTTCCACTTTTTAACCGACTTCAAAAAGGAGGAGTTATTCGTTTGGTATATATTTTGTGTATGTACACCAATCACGCTGAGATTTATGATCCGATTTACATGATTCTTCTTTACTTTGATGCGGAATAGTTGCCATTTGGTGCCATAAACATTTAACATACTTTTGCTCAGTAGTTTTCATGCTATGAACATTTTGGCTTACATGGATGATGCAATTTTAGTTCTTGTACGACTTTTGTAGGAGTTTTCATTTAGAACAGATTTTTTTTGGAGTCGATTCCTTTTTTTCATTCCCATTTCTACGGATCATACTTAAAGTGGGTGGTAGCTTTGGAAAGCCTATCAATACCTACTTATAAAAAATACTATTTAATACATGACAATAAACAGCAACGAAATGTTATAGTTTGTGATATTCTGATGTTATCTAGAAAAATCGTACTATAGTTTTCAGAACAACATATTATTTTTTTATTTTCAGAATTAATAATGAGACAGGATCGACTCTGGCAATTACTATCAATTTCAAGCTTTATATTTCGTGAAATAAAAACCTGGGTCGAATTGTTTTGAAACAGCCGAACATATTTCACAAATTGGATAGGTTAAGGACAACGACCACAATATAAAAATATTATATGAGTTTGATATGAAGGAGATGACATTTATGTTATTAAAATATGCGTACATACTAAATTACAGCTTCCAACTAATAGTCTGAAAGCATGTTATGACTCATTGTATAGAAAAGAAGAAAAGAAAGAACTATGTTTATTGGTATCGTATAAAAGCTATATGCAAGAATAATAACGCTTAGAACGTGAGTAGGCCCAAGCGAAATAAAGCACTTTCAATGTGATCTTTCATGACCACATACGTTTCCCGCCGCGTCAGTGTCATTCTGTCAACTTCCAGGACAATCTGTGCGCGAAATTTAATTGAAAAATTACTAATCGTGCAGTGAAAGGGTATCACAAAGCGTCTTATAATAAAAATTATGATTATAATCACATTTAACACCTTAATACTATTTCACAACTTTTAATTTAAGCTAATACATTCGTCAAAACAGCAAAATATTTTCTAAACAAACCAGACGCTATTAAAAAAATGTGTTACCAGCTATGAAAGTACTATATACCCCGAGTTCCTCCGCTGGGATAGTTTTTTGTGTTTTTTAGTATATATTGAAAGTAGACTATAATATACGAGGCCACATGATGTTATAAGTATTCAAAGTCAAAGTCAAATAATCTTTATTCAATTAGGCTTAAACAAAGCGCCTTGAACAGTCACTATAAATATTTCTTTTAAATTTCTGAATTTACCATATGTTATGAAAAAGTAGAGCGAACATTATCGGCCACTCTTTTAAACCGATTTCAAAAAAGGAGGAGGTTCTCAATACGTCGGTATGTTTTTGAAGTGAAACTTCTTATTCTTGAGAGAAATTTTATAAGAAATTGTCACGAATTTCGGTTACGCGCCATTTTGATGTTTTAATCCAAAATGGCCGCCACGCAAAATTATGATTTCAACAATATGGAAGATGCCTAAAAGTTGTTTAGCATTAGGGTTTGCATTAGGGTTATCATTATAACCACACCATTCTTTTGCGGCTATACGTATGCGGTTATAATGATAACCGCCCCAAAATAATTGTTCACCGCAGCCATCTTGAATTTCAAAAATTATCCCAAATTCTCTGCACCCTCGAGAACCTCGAATACGATATTCATATTGTTGAAATCATAATTTTGCACGGCGGCCATCTATGATTTAAAAATGATCCCAAATTCGTTCTGTGCACCCTCGAAAACCTCGGATACGATACCCATATTGTTGAAATCATAATTTTGCATGGCGGCAATCTTGAATTTAAAAAATGATCCCAAATTCGTTCTCTGCACCCTCGTAAACCTCGGATACGATATCCATATTGTTGAAATCATAATTTTGCATGGCAGCCATCTTGGATTTAAAAAATGATCACAAATTCCTTCTCTGCACCCTCGAGAACCTCGGATACGATATTCATATTGTTGAAACCATAATATTGCATGGCGGCCATCTTGAATTTCAAAAATGATCCCAAATTCTATCTCTGCACCCTCGAAAACCTCGGATTCGATATCAATAAATTTGCGCGGCAGCCATCTTGAATTTCAAATATGATTCCAAATTCGTTCTTTGCGCCCTCGAGAACCTCGAATACGATATTCATATTGTTGAAATCATAATTTTGCACGGCGGTTAACTTTGATTTAAAAAATTATCGTTATTATTATATTAAAAAATTATTAATATGATCGTAAAATCTGCACCCTAGAAAACTACGCATATAGCTGGGAACGGCGCCTCTATCGTCTCGCTTTTTCTTTTTATCGAGTTTCAAAAAACAACGATTCTAAAGAACTTCTTTACTTACTCTTCAAAAATTGTTGCAACAATAATTAAATACGTGATGTTCTTATTAAATTCTTAATTTATATTTTATTTCATCTTTCTTATTATATTTTACTTATTTAGTATTTATTACAATTCACTGATTTAGGGAAATGTTTATTCACTTGCAACATTATTTGGCTGCCTGTGTGTTGGCGAATGTAAGTACGTGACGCTCACGCATACATTAATTATAATGTTACTTCTATATTGGCTGGAACTATGAATTAAACTATCGTTCTGAGCGTTATTATTCTATGGTTTTATGTAAATACAAAATATGTAGGTTCTTAAAATTTTTAATTGAAACAGAAACAATATTGTGTGATATTATTTTTTATACGACCCAACTCAACATGTATGCTGGTTTGAAAATAAGCACTGGTTACGTTGGGCCATTTGGTAAATTGTACACTAAAACTAATAAAAAATACATTGAAATAATAAAATATAAATAAAAGTAAACTTATACGTGATTAATTTAATTATATTAATTTTAGATCTAGTACTGGTATACTCTTTGTACCTGTTTTATGATTAGAATTAAAGTTTTACATAAGATGAAGCTGCGATATGGTTCGTACTCTGAGCACACGGTCTTTTATATCATTTGATTAAAAATCTGTATCAAAGTGCGATATCATATTTTATGACTGTGCAGCATTCGCTAGACGCTTTTGAAATTAATTAAAGAACCGGCCATATTTTCATTTTTTACCAGTGGGAGGCTCCTTTGCAAAGGATGCCGGCTAGATTATGGGTACAACAACGGCGCCTATATCTGCCGTGAAGCAATAATGTGTCAGCATTTCTTTGTTTCGGTTTGAAGGGCGCCGTAGCTAGTGAAATTACTGGGCAAATGAGACTTAACATCTTATGTCTCAAGGTGTCGAGCGCAATTGTGGTGCCGCTCAGAATATTTGGGTTTTTCAAGAATTCTGAGCGGCACTACATTGTTATGGGAAGGGCGTATCAGTTGCCATCAGCTGAACGTCCTGCTCGTCTCGTTTCTTATTTTCATTGAAAATAGAATATTAAGAAGTATTCCCGTCTATTGCACAAAATATAGAACGATGTATATTTAAATGTTGCTGTAAATAACCATATTTATGTGTGCTGTGGCCATTTCAGTATTAGCCTTGCATTAATTTTTATGTATTTGTCATAAAAAAAATTTAGGGACAAGACGAGCAGGACCTTCAGCTGATGGTAGCTGTTGATGATTCTTGAAAAACCCAATAATTCTGAGGGGCACAACAACTGCGCTCGCCAACTTGAGACATATTAAGTTAATTTCACCAGCTACGGAGCCCTTCATACCGAAATACAGTAATGCTCAGACATTACTACTTCACGGCAGAAATAGGCGCCGTTGTGGCACCCATAATCTTGCCGGCATCCTGTGCAAAGGAGCCTCCCACCTCCAAGTGCGATGTAAATAAAAAAATCGCTTATGAGGCGTGCAATAGCATGTACCTAAAACAATTGGTCAAAACAAATGTTGATGTAAATTATCAACTTACTAAAACTTCTTGGATTGTAAAGTTTGAATAAATAAGAGCTAATGTAAATTTCCTGAGCAGATGTTTTCCCCGGCCGGGATCTCATAAACCAGGACGTGATTCCTCTAGTCACGTATAAGCTGAAAAATGTTACGGCCCAGGGATACCGCACGTATTGAATACAAAGTCAGCCGGGAAACTATACAAAATGTATATATTCTGTGCTAGTAAATGTTACAATAATTACTACTTTCAGTAAACAGCATCAGCTACTTTTAGTATCAGTTTCAGTATTATGTATTATTTTTTTGGGTTGTCTGGAAGAGATTGCTTCAAGCGATAAGACCGCCCATTTTATGACTGTAATTAGCTTAAGATATTTTTTTATATAATATTTAAGCTATTGCATAGCTTCTATCGAGGGGCCTTGAGCGTGGAGACCGAATCCAGAAATTCCGTAACAAAAATAACCTAATACTTACTTACTAGATGTACTTATATATAAATATTTCGCAACAGTCTTTACAGTTACCGTGGAAAACGGTTAACACGTATGCTTTTTGTGCAGAAGGTCCCAAAATTTTATTATTATGACAAGCATTTTTGATTAGTTTCACCTGTCCCGTTGTCTGTCTGTAATCAAATCTTGCAAGTTAAATTTTACTCACTACCCGTTTTCTGTTTTTTAAATTAATTTTCTCAAAAAAAAAATTCTGCATAAATAAAATAAATAAATAATTATAATTGCATAAGTTGATAAAAAATGCTATGCAATAGCTTTACCGCGGCAGTCCCCGAGTGCCACACGTCTTTTTTTTAAGTCTGTATGGTATGCTATAAAGTGTCTATTTGTCTATCTATCTTAACAGTTACTTATAAGCATAATTCACATTATTAAAGAGAAAACAGATGATTGGGAGAAATTGGTTAAAATTAGATAGGAAGGATAAATAACCACGTGACTGTTGTTATAGATATACAGGGTGTAATGATGTAATCTTTAAGTGTGACCAAGCGATTATTCGGTAACTATTATAGTAGTATTTTATAGTTTCTAATAATTAATAAAATACAATTCATAAATAAAACGCAATTCATAACCCATTTTTTTGAAGTAATACTTTTGTTGGCGCGATGCAGAAAAATGATGAGAGTGAATTTTTACGATGCGCGCGCTTACCGACACCTGAATTCTACATCGTGAAGTTAGTTCTAGGTGGCATGAAAATCGATGACTATGTTCAAGTTGTATATTCTAGTATTTTTATATTTAGAACACGTGTTTCGTAACAGTACAATTAAACGGTGTGAATAAATAAATATTATTTTGATGTTTTTATTAAATCAATTTTATATACGACGGTGATAGTATTTACTAATAATTTATTCGTATATCTATATATATTGAATATTAGTGATAAAACTGATTTAAATAAACTATTTTGAGTGCATTTATAGATTTGAGGTTAATTGTCGGTATGTATAATTTATTTACATCGTTAATTAAAAATTATTACATTATTATCTAAAAAACATTTTTTTTCGTTTTGTTTTATTTCTGGTTAATTGACAAATTTTATGTAAAAATTAAAAAAAAAAATCTATACTTCTGTATATTTTTCTTAAATGCTGAGTGTTTATACTATCTTTGATCTTAACTATTTGTTAAAGTTTGATTTATTTTTCAATACGCCAAAGAGGTATGACTTCTAACGCGTGTACATAAGTATACACACTCTTTTTTTTTCTTCTTTTGCCTCCTACCTTTGGGCAGTGTTTATTTCCTTTTATCATTGCGAGCAAAATTTAAAGAAATAAACATTTTAACTGGTGTCTCTCAATATATTCTTGATAATGTTATGTATGTACATAGGCACATAGTTGAATTTTCTTTACTGTCATAGCCATAATGGTAAAACCTGAAACATACATAAATTACTTATTGTGCCTACTACTGCTGTTTTCACTGACGTTTTATGTATTATTTAGTGTTTGTAACTGAATCTGTGAGGGTGGTCGCTCGTGATATCATTTCTTCGATTGGTAGAATCGAAGTAGTACGAAGGACGCTGGTGTAGGACGCGAGTTGCATCGACACTCTGGCTCCTTCTCATGTCCAAGTTACGTCAGTTGGTGCTGGGGCTGCTGCTTCGACTGCCGAAGACAGCAAGCGTCGCAAATATGTCACTCTCAGTGAGTATTTCTTCTTTGTGCAGTTGGATGAGAAACTTAGCCCAACAGAGAAGGCTCCAGCAAGAGTATACAAATGATTTAAGTTTTCTTTAGTGTTAATTCCGCCAATAGTCCCGTGCCAGTTTTTGGCGAGACAACACGTTCTGAGGATGCCTCGTGTAGAGGCGAAACACGTTGTTTAAGAACAAATATTGGCGGAATTAACACTAAAGAAAACTAAAATCATTTGTATAATTATGGATTTCCGCAAAGTAACGCCTACTTCAATAAATTTTCCAGCAAGAGTCGCAAAGAATGTACAAAGTCTTATCTACACGCCTCAATAGTGCTACGGGAAACCCAAGTGCTGGCTGTATTAATTAAATATTCTAAACAGTGTTATAAGCATTGCTTTGCTTTAAAAAAATATATATGTTATTTATTCCTTTATTGTTTGTTCCGTTCTGGGTCGAACTTCAAACAATGTCAAATTAAAAATTTCCCAGACGTAAAAGAAAATAAGAAATGAAATTCATAATCGACAAAAATCAATACTCATTGAATACAAAGAGAATTATGATTTTATACCAGTGTGCTAGTTTGATACTCAGTAGACAAGAGTAACAAATTCAATTAAAATGTTGTATTTCCTTGATTAATTCGAGTACAGTGATCGCATATTATAAAACATGGAACCTGTCTTGTTATACAATTCATTGTAAGCGCCAAAAAACCACACAATTGTGTCACAATCCAATAAATTATAAATGCAAAAAAGAAAGAGTGTTATTGGTTCGGAATCAAATAGCGCTCTGAGAGAGAAGAAACGACGCAAGATACTCTCCCAGCATTCTTTTTTTGCGCTCATCTTAATAAAATATACGATATTGTACTGTCATTGTTATTACTATAAACTAATCATAATCTAACCCCCACGCTGTCCGATCAATAGTAGGATTTATGGGATAACCATATTTTAATCAAACATTTAAATTGATTTATTGATAATGCCTGAACAGCGACAGGGACTATAAAAGTGTATACTTTTGAGACTACCTCAAAGCTTAGTAATATTCTTCTAAGCTAATATTTTATTATAATTTTAATTAAACGTTACTACTCAAAAATAACATATAGGTTTATGTAAGTGTATATATAGATGGCAGTCATCCCACAAGGAATTAGCAATTATAATATTTCTATTAGCATCTTAATTAGTTTTATTGTTTGGCATCAATATATATATTTCTTCAAGTTAGAAGTTAGTAAACTTTGGAATATTTATTGGAAAAACTCAGAAAAGACAAGCAATCTCACCTACTTCGTTCTCATATAGAAATGACCAATAGCCATTACTAGGCTCCCTATTGGACATACAAATTTAACTCACATTTATTTGACGACCTGTATAGCCGAGTGGTTAGCGATCCTACCTACTAAGCTAGAGGTCTGGGGTTCAAATCCCGGTAGGTGCAAGCATTTATATAATGAATATGGATGTTTGCTTCCGATTCATGGATGTTTAAATGTATTTATGTATGTTTATATGAATCTATGTATGTTTAAATAAGTATATTCTATTTAATATATCATTGTCTTATAACTCATAATACAGGCTATATATGATTAACTTGGGGCAAGATAATTTGTGTAAAAAGTGTGTCAATATTATTAATATTATTTAATTACGAAATCTGAAAGGAACATCTGTTAGTTGAATGAATTCTAATAAATATTTCAAAAACACCGTGGTCGCTAATGACATTGTTGTTAAAAAGCGACCTTAAATAAACGGAAAAAAAATTGAATGAAAACCCCTCTTCATCAACATCAACTCAAGGCCTTTATTTATTTATTTAATAAATAATTGGCATACCTTTGTTTATAACAGCATACATTTCATACCGACCCGTATTTTTTAACAAATCCCAGTTTTTTCACTTGCTCGTACCAGCTCGGATTGCAGTTTCTACTTAGTGCTAGCGTGAACTTAATACATACTTGTCCGACGAACATTTTTAATAAAAGCTTTGAACAGGTAACTTTTCATTAAAGTTATAAGACTAAAACATTTTCCAAATAAAATTTAAAAATTCATTTCAAGAACTACATAAGTTTACATTGAAACTCTAAAGTAATTAAGTCTTCCAATTTACCGAACGTAGACGAACCTACTTCGTGTTGTTTAGTTTGGATTCTCTAAGTTCGATAGTTAAATCTACGTTGTAATTGAAATGTCACGAAACTATCTTAATTTATATAAAGATGCCGAGCTGTCGGGGAAATAATTAAGGTGCTAAATTTTTTAAATCAGATAATATCATTAAAATAATAATACAATAGTTAACATTACCACATTTCAAGATTAGAGAACTATTGCTTTCATGAATTATGCATGATTTAAAGTATAATAATAAAAAAGCCTCATTTATTCCATAACTCTTTTTACACAAAACGAATTATTAGTAGTATCAGGTAAGATAAAATTCTAATAGTTTGGTGTTTGTAAGATTAGTTGCTTATGCTTCTAATTATTTGAGTTGTGGATCTCGTTAGAATAAAGGCCTCCTCTAGTTTTCTCCAAAGTGTTCGATTTTTGCTTTTATGCATCCAGTCATTTCCTGCTATCTATTATGTCATCAATCCACCGTTTATTTGGTATGCCGACTCTTCGTTTGCCTAATGTCGGTCCATTCCATCTAGTGGTTATTGTCCATCGATTATCAGTGTATCATGAAATATGTCCTGCCCATTGCCACTTAAGCTTCAGGGCTCGTGTCAGTGCATCTAAAACTTTTATTTTGATGATGATTAAAATATCAGTTTTCAATTATGTTGCTCTTGTTGTCTCATGTGATTTACAGAAGGCGAATATTATTGATCTATATAATATGTTGATGTATCACGTACGTAACGAACTACCATTTCTGGCTGTTTGCTTTAGATACGCTAACTAAGACACTTTTGACAGACATAAATCAAATTTTACAAAAGGCACGATTACCCTATTAAAAGTGTCGAAAGAAATTTCATATTGTATAGAGAAATAATGATTGCGAAACTGAAGTGGCATTAGGCAGGGCACGAAGTTCGACGCATAGATGGCCGTTGGGGCAGCAAAGTCCTTGAATGGGAACCACGTACCGGAAGACGCAGTGTTAGTAGGCCTCCCACAAGATGGACCGACGATTTGGTCAAAATCGCCGGAACACGTTGGATACGGGCAGCGCAGGACCGATCGTGGTGGAAATCTTTGGGGGAGGGCTTTGTCCAGCAGTGGACGTCTTCTGGCTGAAGATGATGATGATGATGATGATAGATGAGTAACAAGTGTTAGAATTTCATTCAAAAAACCATATTCATACCAGGTCTTAATCCATAATAATTTTCATTGCTTAGTTGTAGAGAGCGGTGGCCAAAGGCTCGGTCAAAGCATGTAGATAAGAAATAAAATTCTTCTGACTGTGTTAAAATTTCGTATGCTTTACAGGGTAGATTTGTTTATTATCTATCTGAATAAACATAGAGTCATATTTTTTCTTCGGTTATACCGCAAAAACTACTGAACAGATCAGGACAATACTTGTACTATAAGATGCAGCGTGTTGTGGAGAAGATTTAAGTAAATGATATATTGATCATTACTAATCCAGACTAAGAAATACCTATATATTCGCAATACAAAAAATTCAATGAAATTTCATTACATAATATGACAATTCATACAATAAGCGGGCGTGGGGTACTTAACGAGCATCTATAAAAGTCGCATAGCGGTAAAGAAAACACTGATCATCTTCTTCATCAAATCCATATTACTATAGGTTCCACGCTGGAGCTGGATGGATCTACGCGGCGGAGATCATCAGCAGAATAGGTACCGATGATGCGGGGAGATCTGTTCACGACTTCGCTTTTTGCATATGGTCTGAACACCCGTTTAATGCACCAACGGATTTTTAAGTTTAAAATTTTTAAGTAAACGTTTTGCATGCTTATTTAAACTAGCCGAATAGAAGACACTACAATAAATTTAATATCTAAAATGTATACTGTATTCGATGCAATAAATAAATTTCATAAAACCCAAACGTGAAAAATCATACATCTTCACAGTTGAACCTTTTCTTGACATTCAGACGGCTACCTAGTGTCCAATCACGTGCTTATCACAGTGGTCACTTGAAAGAGAAGAAATTGACCTCTAAAATGCTTTGATATATTCTGTAGGGCGAGACAGTACTTCACTTCAAGCCACCACCTGCACAATATAAGGCGCAAATTCGTCCTCTGGATGAGCGCTCCCCAGTACCAGCTTGTTCGATTTGACCGCATACAGCGAAGGGAGGCTCGAATCATCGTCGATCAAGTTATCGATCGGCTTAATTGTATGGCGTTGCGCTGAGATTCTTTATAACAAAGCGTTTTCATATTTGTATTTATAACGTTGGTTATTATTAGGCAGTAGCCGCAAATACTAGATTTTTTATCGTATAATGACGAAAGTAAATAATCAACAAACAATAGCGATTTTTATGACGGCTATCTCTGAAACCACAATGGTAAAGCTCTCGCCATAAATAACACCATATCGTGTTTTTCTGTATTACCCTGGATTCAACGTTTCATTGTACGTCGCTCTATTAATTATTTTTAACATTCAGCACATTTCTTTTGATAAAATAAAGTATTTCAATAGATTTGAGTTATGTACTAAAAATAGCAACTACAGCTTTCTACAATTACTAAGAGAGATTCCAAAGTTATAAATGTCTTAGTCAAAGTCAAATAAATTTTATTCAATTATACAAATGATTTGAATTTTCTCTAGTGTTAATTCCGCCAATTAAATTCCGTCTTTAAACAATTCGACACGTGTTTCGCCTCTACACGACGCATCCTCAGGACGTGTTGTCTCTCGAAAATCTGGCACGAGACTGAATTCAGAAAAAAAAAATAAATTTCTAATTTCTATATTTGTTAGTAAGATATATACAAAATTACTTATAATCTACTTATTAAAGCAATTTACAATTAAGCCTTATATATGTAGGTATCAGAAAACTTATTTCTGCAACCCTATCTACGTGTTGAGGGATAAAACTTTATTATGCTTAAAAAACAAATACATTAGGTTTGTGGGGGAAAATCCAGGAAACTGGGAAAACCTGGCTATCAAGGGACTGAATTCAGTCTCGTGCCAGATTCCTTTTATTATTATATTTCAGCCTCGTTCAGGCGAAACACTTGTCGAATTGTTTAAAGACAAATATTGGCGGAATTAACACTAGAGAAAACTCTAATCATTTGCATAATTATGGATTGCCGTAAAGTAACGCCTACTTCAATAAATTTTCTTTATTCAATTAGGCTTAACACTAGAAAGATAACCTTTACTCAGAGACGCCTACGTCAGCATGAAAACGCTGTATTTTTCTACTATATTTTTGTTCTAATTTCTAAATTTCGATGTCCTCTTTTGTTATCTCAGTCGTCAGTACATGGCGTATCGGGATAGCCTTTTCTACGAGACTGTCATATTTTTGCAGTTATAACCAGGTGATGCGCTCCAAAGGCGCATGTTTATCTTTTATGTGACTTTTAGTAAAGATAAAAATTTGTTTATACTTAAATAAAATGTTGTAATAACTACTTTTTTTTTTAATTTTACCAAATATTTTCACCTTCGTCATAAGGAGCCGAAGATTACTATCTGATAATGTAATATTTAGATTGATGACTAAAGAAGAAGAGAACGAGCATGACGAACATAAAGAAAGTGACTGTGAGACAGAAGATCGTCTGAGTGACGATGATATACAGAGTGACTTTGACGAGTTTATTGATGATGAGATACCAGATGAATTGAATGATACACAAAATGAAGACGATATAATTTCCAAATACCAAATGCAAGAAAACAGTTTCCGTAAACAGAAACATAAACCACAGATTTTCATTTGATTAGTTAATTTAAAAAAATTGTTTATATTATTTTACACTATGATAATACTGCTTTTTTTGTTAATTTTTAAATCTTTTTTGTGATTTCAGTTTAATTTTTCAAATAATATGTATATAATATCACTGAAAAAAATTTTGGTTATATAAATCACTAAAAATAGGGATTAAAGTATGAAATTTTATTGTAATAGGTTCTTCAAATTAACGTAGAACCTTCAAGTTTTGACATATTTGAGTGATTATTTTTCAGTTTCTTTTTGGATGTGTTCAGCACAAATCGGAAATTTCATATTTTAACCCCAAATATATTACGCGCGCCCGAGGCGTATGGTTATCAAGATATAAGAATGTACTTAAAAATAAAATTATCTTACTAGTGTTAAATTAAGCGCTTTTGAATCCTCACTAAAAATATTTCTTTTTTTTTAACCCTAACTAGAATTTGAATTTCTACCCTATACACGGGATACCTTTTCTCCACATTCATTATTGTTACGAATTTTTTAATTTCTCTCGGCTCTATCGCATTGCGTCGACAGATTGCTTCAATTAGTGTTGAAATACGACTGGAATGCATGACGGGTTTTGTGAATTTTTTGTGATGTTGAGTGATTCAACGGGAAGTTAGAGTTGTATTGATTAATTATGTTATTCTGTTGTATACTCCACGTAAAAGAAGATAAGATGGTAAAAGTTCAATTCTAACTCACGTACCTAGTTATGTACAGAATTATATTATGCTTCAACAGATGGACATGATTGAACGTTTTGGCTACGCAAAAGCTACGCATAGCAGAGAAACTTTAAGATAAAATTCATTTTTTTTTAATATCTAATTATTGAAATTCTTAACTTTTCCTTAATTGAAATGGCTCACACCCGAGAAGAACGGTCGTTTGGAACTACTGAGTTCCAAGGCACTGGCCTTTCTTCATGTTTTTTTAAGAAACTTTGCGTAAAAGTTACATTTTTATTATTATTTTAGTTAACGTCACAAAAATCGAATGCAAAATCACATTAAAAATAACATTTTTTAAACGTTTAAGAAAAGTATTTTATTTAAATGTGCTACAATCGCATTAATCAAAGGAATTAAATAAATTTTCGTAAGCACGTCGCGCCGTATCAATGACAGTTGTCTAATAAATAAATATAGCAACCACACCTGTTTTTATCACCTCTCCGATTAATAAAACACTCACATCTCGATTTCTGACATTTGGCAAGGTAATTTTTATAAATTATTTCGTTTTCTTGCTATTTAATAATAGGTTATTTGCGCTAAGCCAGTAAATAATATCAAATTGAATAGTGTTTACGTCTTAATACTTACATTGGTTTCTATTCACTTTGAATGTGAGTGGGAAGTGTACGGAAATAAATAACTTGTTTAACTAACTTGTAACTTTTTTTACAAGTTCTACCTAATTATAAATAAAAATATATGGAAGAGGAATGGTCTAAAAATAGACCCTTGTGGTAGCCCCATACTGAGAGGAGTCTCAGGAGATCTCATGTTATTCACATTAATTTTCTGAATTCTATTATTTTAAAATGATAACAGAAGTTCGATCAAAGTTCCTTTAATGCCTAAGTGACATCATTGAGAAGTTATATACAATCATAATATATTATATTACATATTTATATTATTATATTATTCGTTGTTGCGTCAAGTACATAATAAAATCATTCTTAGCACTCAAAAACATTTGAATAACAATAAAAACAAGCATAAGCGGTGATATTCTTCTAAATATTTTTGGTTAAGATCGAATTTGTCACCTGTCTCTCCTTAAAAATAGAAATTAGTTAAACAATTCAGTAATTTAAACATAATGAAGGAAAAAATAAGTAGCGGAAGATGAGATTTATGGAATATAAATAAATTTATTACTTTAATAAATATTTAAAGTTATCAATTCATTCATACACAAAACTTTGTATGAAAGCTAATTAATGATGCACAGCGCTCACCTAAATAATATAATAATGATTCAGCAAAGGATTGTTCGCTTGAGTTACTACAAACTTAGCAGTATGTTCACTAAAATATAGAGGTTGTGTTTGTGGTTCGCCGACTTTGACGATGTTTCAAAGTGATAGCCATCTCAGTGAGAACACTTGGGATCACAAGTTCTGTTTCATTAACAAAAGCTGTTAGGGCGTAAATATCAAATTGCAACCGTTACAACTAAGTGAACGTTTTGGAAACTTGAGGTGCTGAGAGGATCATTAACGATTTATTTAAAAACTTAGAGATAAACCCGGTCAGCTATTAATTATTTGAAACTTATTTAAACAAGGAATCAATTCATTTTGGAATTTAGTTAATGGTCATAACGAAGATAATTACATGCTTTCTCCTGAAATTATTACTTGATTTCTCCGGATATTTGGTAAAATGAATATGAAAAGTTACTGTGTTTACATAATATACATGTAAAAGCATAAAATCACGATAATTTATAAGATGAGGTCGGAAAAATTAATGCCTCTTAGAAGTCTAAATAGTTTGCGACTGTTGTTTTAGTTTCTGTAGTATTTAAATCTCAAATATTACAAAAAGCATCCTTAATTCGCCTTTGAGCATAATCTTAAATTAAGAATTGTATTTGTTCATTTTAATTATGAACAGATTCTGAAAGTTTTTTTCGAATTTATAGCTTTTAAACATTTAGAACTTTTTGTGAATAGCGGCAAATATATGCTTCCAAATTTTGATTATTAAATTTCAAGAATTAAGGAAGTTGGATGTCTGACACAAAAACACTTCCAGAAATAATATTATCTAGCTCTACCTATTAAATTGGACAAATGACATTAAGTTTGAATGAAGAGTTTGAGAATTCTTGGAACTATACTTTCTTGTCTGAAGAAAAAGTATACCTTCACCCACAAGTTACTTGCATAAAAGGCCTGACAGTAGGTGCTGAACAGTAGCTTTTTGACATTCCTACTGCACTTCTGAAATCTTTGTATTATCATGTTCGCCATAACTGATAAATTTCTTCTCTCTCTGTAATATCATCATCATCACTCAGAGTGCTGGTAACAAAATGGCCTAAATATTTAAATTGATTTACATTTACTAACTCTATTCCATTAAGATATATTGGAGGGACGCTGTCAGGACCTCGCCCCGACTGAAACACTGAAACATTACTATTTTTTTCATTATAACATAAACCATGTTCTCTTGCATATTTTTGACAGATTTCCACAATCACTCTGAGTCCACTGATTGAGGGACTGAGGAGAACCATGTCATCTGCATAGCTCAGATTAAATAGTCCCGCAAAACACCGCTTGATTGAACACTCCTGGAAGTTCCTTTAAGACGGCACTGTAGTGGAAGATGGTGGGGATGATATTCCAATTTGTATCATGTCGTGCGAAGGTGAAATTCCGCAGCTATATTTGAAACATGCACACCGCAAATTGTATTAAAACAAACTCAAATGCACAACACACGCAAACAACACTCCTAACATTTCACCAATAGCGAAAAACTTCCTTTAAAATTTAATATAACACCCTGATTATTTATAACAGATATATATGAACATCTAAGCGTTACGCATTCTACGAAACTTTAACGATAATTTTAGTTTACATAACCTTACAGAGCTTGCACGCTAAAAGCCACACCCCGCTGTTCCTTCATTCCTCTTATTCCCGTACGTGAAAGGTTTTAAAATGAAGTTAGGGAATCTGATATACGATGAATCTAAGCGTGATGTAGCACTAAAAGCAACTTCAAACAAGATCATTTAAAAAGCATTTCAGTCGATTTAAGGAAATAAACAAATTAATAAATCAATAAATAAAAATTAATAAATCAATGTTCTCTTGTTCATTTTGCAAATTATTAGCCTCGTAAAATTACTAGGATGTTTTTATATTCATGTATTGTGGACATTAATCGTTCATAATATTAATATATTAAAATGGGAGGATAAAGTCTTGCACAGAAGGCATTGTTTTTTTTGACCGAGAGCTAGGTACTAATTAACATACTAACTATTAACACAAAACGAAATATTTCAAATCTATTGTTCTGTCTGGTAAAAATAACGGTGTGTTCTTAAGACCACATGACAAAAGTCAAAACTTTTGATTTGATTACTTTGTGATTGAAGATTTATCTTTCACGGAGTTTTACAAGTGTTCAAGTGCTAATTCAACTTGAAAACTAATTCCAATTAGAAGTTTATTTGGTTTCGCATTTAACTTTTTATGAAAATTAAAAAGAAGCCTCAGTGATGCGCCCTGCGCATTTCAATTTTGCCGCTCAGGATTCCTTAAATTCTGAATGGCATAGCAATATGAGTTAAGTCTCAGTAGCTTCGTAGATTCACTATAAAAATATTCCGTAGTTAGTAACCTTAAAACTCGCCAAATTTCATGATTCTTGGTTCATACACGTTATCTTATATCTTTAAACGAGCAATTCTTGTATATATACATATATATATAATCTGAATCTCGGAAACGGCTCCAACGATTATCATAAAATTAAGTATGCAGGGGATTTCGGGGGTGATAAATCGATCTAGCTAGGTTTCAATTTAAAAAAAATGGTTTTATCCATGTTTGAATGAGAAACACCTACAATAACATTAGAATACAAAGGTAAATTTCGCCACTATATACAAGACTATTTTAGCTCATATGGGACATTGGGTGATCCGGAAAGCAGAAGACCCCGGTTCGAATCCAGAAGTCCTATTAGTTTTTTTTTGTTCAAGTTTTGTACATTTTTAAAAGTCGTCCGGATATTTATTTATTAAGTTATTAAAATATTCGACTCAATTGTCTGACTTTAGAATGTCTATTTTACTCAAGGAAAAAAATTACTTTGATGTATCAAAGTAATTTTTTTCCTTGATTTTTTTCCTTTTTTTAGCCAACAATGTGATCATATTATTTGGGTCTCTTTATTCTCTTAAAAGTACCAAATCCTAAAATCAGTATTCAATCAAATGCATGAATAAATTTCAACAACCCAAGACAAAAAGCTCTACGAAATTGTTCAAAAATGAATTTCAGTGGCGCGCTCTGTCTAAACGGATCTTTTATGCGACGCGGTTGAAGCAGAAGTTATTATTTTAATTTGAATATAACAGCTCAAGCGTAAACCTGATTATTACCGACATCGCACGCCAAGCTATCTCAGCTTATAAAATTTTAATCAGAACACTTTACGATGAAATGACAAACAAGGACACTAGCATATGTCGTTAAAATTAATTACTAAATGCAGTTATACGAGAGTTCAGGAGAGCGCAAATAAACTTGTTAAATGCAAAAAGAGGTTTTTTTTATTAAAGTATATATAATTAGCTTACATTTGCTTTGCACTTAAGTCTAATTTAATCTAAATATAATTTAGTATTATATAGAGAAACGTTATTACTTCGTGAAAACGGAATGTAGAAAAATATTGTACTTCCTGTTCTTAACTTTGCCTTGGTGAGTTCTGACCAGTGTCTCAAAAGCAGGCCCATCTTTTGTGATATTGTTTAAAATTATCATATTTCATGTTAAATCGGTAAGAGTACATTGTAATGACTCAAATTATATTGAAAATGCTACAACAGATAAAAAAGCCATTTTAATTACGTCGAGTTCACTTCCAAAATTTAACGTGCACTGAAAGATATAACATATAATATCTTTGTACTATAATACTAATTTGGTACACATCGTGCAACATTGCGTGAGCTTGCTTTCTTCACACCTAACCAATGACGTTGTTTACACAAAATATAAGGACAAATTATCATTGTGTTGTTTGTCAACTGTCACTTTTCGAATCGTGTTCTAGATTCAATGTACGTCAACTTAACTGAATGTCTTTCATTGCTGCTTAATGACCAAGAATATTTAAAACAACTAGAGTATATGCTACAGTAAATATATATATATATATATATATATACATATATATACTCGTATATACTTTATATCATTTTTATACACTCACTGCAAATAACTTAAATTACTAAATTTACAATGTTTATTACATAAAACTTATTATTAACATATTAAAATTGATGTTAAATTGCTAACATTGAAAAATTATTATGCAACATTTTATTTTTTTATGAAAGAGGAGGACAAACAAGCGTACGGTTAAACTGATGTTAATTAATAACCGCAGCCTTTAGTTAACCTGCAACACGACAGAAATAGCAAACAGGTCGATTCACGAACGACTCCTGACATATAATAATCATAACAAATTCTAAGTGTTGGGGTCCTAAGTTTTCCCTGACTGACACCAAACCTAATAGCATTCCGAAGAGTTAAAACCGCCACAGTTAACGTACTGTGGCCGGCCATTTAAGTAGCTGGCGATGAAAGACAGTTTCTGTAATGTGGGTCATTTTTTTCATCAGCAGGAAATCGTTATCAATCGTATCGAATGCTATTTCGAAATCAAAACATATTTCATCCAACTGACTTCAATTATCAACAGTTTTCAACGCAATATATTGGAACAATTAAAAAAATCAAAAAAATTACAATTTTTTTATCTGGGTGATGGATATTTTAATCTAGGAGGTAATATTCAAAAAGCAAAATTTCATTTCATAATTCATTAAATTATCTAAAGCACCTTTGTATCACTAATTGTTTTCGGACGGTCAGTAAAGATCGAATATACAAGAAACGTAATTTATTAGATTATTTACCATCAACCCTAAAGGGATTTATTCTTTTATTAGATATCCCTATTCTGTCGCGAAGTAATATAATATTATCACAATATCGAATTGACTTTACTGTTCAGATCTCTGTTAAACAAAATGTTAAAGACTAAAATATGATGTGAAGATATACTGCTGTCTTCTTCGTGCTAATGTAACATTTGATTATAACTTTAGATCGATTCACTTCATCATCATCATCATCAGCCGGAAGACGTCCACGACGATCAGTCCTGCGCTGCCCCCTTCCAACGTATTCCGGCGATCTTGTGGGTGACCTACTTACACTGTATCTGCTTTGACTCACTTAAAAAAGAAAAATTAATAATATTTAAGTTATTTTACAACTTTTGTACACGTCATAAGTTTTCTATTTAAGAAACCTTGTTTTGCAAGAAGTTAAAACTTAGTCTATGAGTTCTTAATTAAAAATGTTTTGTTTGCACTCTCTTACTAGTAGTAACTTTTAATGAAATCAAAGCGCCAGTAATGAAAAATTTATAAAATATTTCTATATGAAAACTCTCTTAGAGACCCTCTTCTCTATTCAACTAAAACTATTATTTTTATAATGGTATACTAGTTGACGACTGACGTCCAAGCTTTCTTGCAATAGCCGAGGTTTCACAAGAGTGGAAGTAGATTTAGCTACGTTTTATTCAAATAGGCTTATAAAACACTATGGAATCGTTAATTATTGCATTTACACGACCAATGATTCATATATAGCTGCGCCTGTTGAGGAAATCGGGGGGAAACTATATGCTAATGCATTATAAATGTAAGTGGTATATATTGTCATTTTGCATTTGTTGCTATGAATAACGTCAATAAATGACTAAATTATAACAGTTAATTAAAGATTACAAAACATACAGCTTGTGAATACCCCATTTGCTGTGGAGTACGTCATGCGTTGTCGGCTTTTCGTCAAACATCAAAGGTGAGGGCTCACTATTAATTAACTGTACACTGTGGTAGTACTATGACGTCTTGGTTACCATAGTAACCGGTTCTACGTAATATGTCAGGGTCACTTGATAAATATTTTTTTGGAAAAGGACAAACGAGCGTACGGGTCAACTGGTAAAGTGATCACCGCCGTCCACATTCTTTTGCAACACCAGAGGAATCACAGGAGCGTTAACGGCCTTTAAGGAAGGAGTACGCTCTTTTTTTGAAGGGAACCATGTCATATCATTCCGGAAGCAACGTACAAGGAAGCTCATTCCACAGCTTTTTGGTATGTGAAAAGAATATGTGTACAAGGACAGAAGTCTTACTCTGCAATATCAATTAAAGAAATATGGACTCTTGCGGCCACACAATAAGGTGTAATTCAGATCGCACAATCTACATTTTTATTCACCTAGAATTTGCCTCTCTTTCTATCGCGTGACTCTTACCTCTTCTGACGACGTTAGGGTTGTTTTGCTTACCTAAAACTGTACCTATAAGGTC
Source organism: Leptidea sinapis (assembly GCF_905404315.1). Lineage (NCBI taxonomy): Eukaryota > Metazoa > Arthropoda > Insecta > Lepidoptera > Pieridae > Leptidea > Leptidea sinapis. The sequence continues at coordinate 12,715,705 of NC_066272.1, forward strand.
AGCTTATAAAAACAGCTTATTTTTTCTATAATTTCAAAACGTTGTTTTGCCATATAAAGTATAATTCACGCGATAGTTTTATAAGTAATAAAATATTGCCTATATTATAGCCTGTACATCATTTTATTCTATTGTCAATAGTTTTTGCAGCGCACGCAAAAATAGGTTTTCGATTATACACCTTGTGTTACAAAATAGGAATTTTATAACGGATCCCTAATTTTGAAAAAAAACATAGCCTATAGCCTTCCTCGATAAATGGACTACCCAACACTGAAAGAATCATTCAAATCGGACCAGTAGTACCAGAGATTAGCGCGTTTAAACAAACAAACAAACAAACACTGCAGCTTTATAATATTAGTATAGATAATGATTTTTAAGAACGGAAACTTAGATGTAATCACAGAAATAAGTTGACGCGGCCATTTTGAAAATAATACAACAAATCATCAAGTTGAAATATTATTAGCAAAAGTTAATTCTATTTCAAACTCACGTTGGGTTTTGTGTGCTGTTATCGGAAATCTTATGAAAGCTTAGTTCGACTTATCGTGCCAAATTTATTCAACCCCAATTTCTTTTACAATACAACCTTCAAGGTTAACCATTCACACCAACTTAAGCAACCAGACCATGTTGTTACTTTTACGATTACTGTTAAGCATACCAAGGCTATGTATTTTCTTTTATATTCTCCAATTCGGTTTTAGACGTTATTTTTTGCAGTTAAAACTTCGTTTAGTAGAACATTCCACCTTTGGTCGAAAAGCTCTGAACTCTTTTAAGTGACAATATATTGAATTTTTTTTATGAAAATAATAATTCTTTGGGGGAGGCCTTTGTCCAACAGTGGACGTCTTCCGGCTGAAGATGTAAAACTTCTTTTATTTCTGTTTTCCATAACCGTGCCGTATTTATTGCAAATAATAATAGTAATAATATTGACACACTTTTTATACAAATTATCTTGCCCCAAGTTAGGCATATAGCCTGTGTTATGGGTTGCAAGACAAAGATATATTTAAAACAATATACTTACTTAAACATACATAAATACATGTAAACATCCATGACTCGGAAACAAACATCCATATTCGTCATATAAATGCTTGCACCTACCGGGATTAGGACCACCGCAAATGGATTAGTAAAAAAAGTGTATGCGTGTGATCTTTACGCGCGATTCAAGTAAAACTTAATAATAATTATATGTATAACATTTACTTATATATTATAGTAAATTAATATTCTTAAAAAGTTGAAAGACAAGTAGAATGAATGTATATCATAAAATAAATACATCGGTATAATACCCATAACATTAATTTTATAAGATTTTTTATCAAGCATTGTAAAAGTCGCGCCTTAGTCATTAGTGTCCTTTAAGGCCTATTTTAATATCAGAGTTGAGTATTAAACACTGGTTACCTTTGTTTAGTTAGGGCGGATGTTATAAAAAATGTTAAAGTTAATTTGAGCCTTTGAAGCAAATCCTACTGAAATTCTGTTCTAATTGTAGCGCTATAGAGCGTTGAATAACGTGTTAACACTACACCTGAAGCGTGAAACCCAACGTCACACGTTCGTGACGTCATCCCTTGTAATACCTTCCTATTACCAACGATTGAATGAGCGATTCTCTCGGTAACATTTCAATAAACGTACCTTTTAGGTGAATCAACATTATACTCAAACAGGCCTGAATGCTTTAAATCGTTATTACATTAATGAAATGAATAGTTCTCTAGGTGCGGTTAGCTCTGTTTTATGCTGAGCGCCCTTTAGTTCATGTATTTTTTCTTTTATTGTAATACCGATCAGTAGTTCATTATATTATATATTCACTATCGGTTAGGTATAGATAAGAAAATATTTTAATAATCTTTCTTTTTGAAGTAAAACTTCTTAACGCACGTTTGACTTGGGGCGTAAACTGGTGAATGCGTTACGAAAAAATGCTAGCGAAGCGCGAACGGTGGTTTTTTGACTTAGGGCGTAAGCTGGTGAATATGTGGCGTGAGCGTTACGAACGAATGCTAGCGTAGCACGAATGGTCATTTCTTAACTTGGGGCGTAAGCTGGAGAATTCTTGACAAGAGGGTTCCGAACAAATGCTAGCGTAGTGCGAACGGTGATTTCTTGACTTGGGGTGTAAGCTGGTGAATATGTGATGAGAGCGTTACGAACAAATGCTGGCGTAGTGCGAACGGTGATTACTTGACTTCGGGCGTAAGCTGATGAATGCTTGACGAGAGCGTTACGAACAAATGCCAAAGTTGCACGAACGGTGATTTGTTGACTTGGGGCGTAAACTGGTGAATGCGTGCCGATAGCGTTACGAACAAATGCTAGCGTATCGCGAACGGTGATTTCTTGACTTGGGGAGTAAACTGGTGAATGCGTGGCGAGAGCGTTACGAACAAATGCCAGCGTAGCGCAAACGGTGATTTAGTTTATAAGATTAGATTTATAAGAACAAAAAAAAATTAAATATACAGGTTCAATAAACAATTTCTAAATGAATTGGTTCGTACCGCTGTTCGAGTTAATAGAAACATCTGTTGCAGTTGTCCCTTTGTATTCTTGTGTACCTACCACGCCGCTTGTGCAACATTCATAAAAAAGATTCTTACCATTCAATCTCTTCTTTATCTTTTCATCTGAATCTTATATAACTTTTTTGTGTTACAGAATAAGAGGATGATTAATCAGTAGCCAATGAATCACTATAGCATGAGATGATCACCTGTTTTTTGTTGATCCATACATTAAAGCATGGATCGTTTTATATTGAATTTATAATTGTTAGGACTAGGAATATAAACAATTAATTAAATTATTTATAAGATTAAGGAATATAAACAATTTAATCAAAAACTATACTTTAAAGTACATATCATATTGTTATGGAATATAATATGTACTAAAAAATGATAAAAAAATTGCTTATTTTTCTACAATTTAAGAATCAATATAACATACAATTATGGTTATTTTTGGAATCGGTGTCCTCCCGCCGCTACTCCGCTCTCGCCTCTCGCTTCGTCACGTCCCACGTGAGACACAAGCACATCTCACCGATAACTATGTTTATAGTCACACATTGTTGTATATTGACTGACACTAACTTAAAAGAAGAATCATCAAAGTCGGTTCACCCAGTCGAAAGTTCTGAAGTAACAAGTTCCTCCTTTTTTACATCAACATACATCCGATGTGCTTTTGCTGCCTTGAGAATATTAAAGAAAACACTACTTCCTCTTAGTTTAGCTTGCTATTAAAACATTAACATACCTAACAATTTTATAAAATTTAACATTACTTTCATCCATCTTCAACAATTATTACAACAAATCTTACTTTAATAGTATTAGTACTATACTGAACATATTCAAAAACAGCTGATACCGTATAATATTACCATCTATAAAATTTTAAGCAATTTCCACCTATGTATTGACTCATCACGTTATCTCTGAAACCATAAGGCGTAAAGACTTGAAATTTGGTAGGGAATTTTCCTTTCGCCGAGTAGTGGTCAGCTAATTACGGATTTTACGAAATTCCACAGGCAAAAGTTAGTTTTTATTATGAATAAAACAACGTCTGTCGGGTCAACTAGTTTACATTTAGGAGTTATTTATAATTGTGACGTAAACGAGATAGCACATAGGTCATTCATTAGCAAATTTTTCATATAGCTGTCCGCTCCCTGTCAAATACTTTTATATCTTGGAGTAACAGTAACGCGAGTTTGTTACTTTTCCCTATATCATAAATTACCAACGTATCTTAAGAAGTTTTCAGTCCACTACCAAAATTTGATACTTATATTTAAATAAACAGCAGTGATTGTATTTATTCTGAAATTGATAATTCATGGAAGACACCTTTAATGAAACGTAAGATATAAATTCTTCTACGAACAACAGATATTAATTGCCAACTTAGTCACATTTTCCTCGAGGAACGAAAATAAAAGAAAACAAAGAGAGTCAAATGAAAATCAATAAAGCCTTCACGTGTAAAGTTGAATAATGAGCGGTGAATATCGTGGCTGAGTTCAATAGGTACAATGAAAATGATTGTTGTCTGAGAGATAATCGCAAAATACCTTTTCCTGTGTATTTGAACGATTGTGAACTTGTTTGCAAATGAAAACCACCACACAATATTCACATTGACAGGTCTTTTGTAGTTGTAGTCTGATTGAGTTATATTTTCAGTACTTTTATATTAATAACCACGCGGTTGAATAAGGAATTGTGGATACCTATAATTGGCTCTTTATTATTATGTTAACTACCTATAAAGTTGTTATAACTAATCCTATATCTTTACTAAATAAAAATTAAATAATGCAACAGCTACTAACACGATTTTTGTGCTGGAGATCAAGGCTGTTCGTGTTAGCTAAGACTTATAACATTTAAAAAAGAAAATTTATAGATATTGACTTAAGCATACCGGTGAGAGTCTTTTTTGCATAGGAGACCGGTTAAATGAGTTCTATTGAGACTCAGTAGTGAGATGATGTGATTTGATTCAAATTGTGATGCCTATTGGTACCTAATGGTTCGTATAGTGGGCTTACTACAGTTTAAGGCAGACCTGTTTCACTGTGACCATTATGATTGCCACTGTTAAGTATATACAGCTCACAGGTTGCTCATTGGCTCAATGATTATTTTCACTAATCGTATTATGTCTTTGTAGTGAGCTGATGTCGCTCAAATGGTTGAAGAATTTGTTTTCCCAAAGTGATGATGCGGTTACGCATTAAATGACCACATTCAGAGAGGATATGTCAGAATCTGCAAGCTCTGCAATCTCTAATGCCTATAATGAGAGGTGTTTGCTTTGCGTTCGTGGAATGTGATAAAGCCTTTGATTCGATCGAGACCTGGGCGGTGCTTTAGTCTCTTCAGTGGTACCACATTGATTATCGATATGTCGAAGCTCTGAAGTGTTTCTATGGAAACGCCACCATGTTAGTCCATATCCAGGATCAGATCTCGAAGCCTATCCGACTGCACCGGGGTGTCAGACAAGGCGTTGTCATATCGCCGAAGCTATTTACTGCTACGTTGGAAGATGTATTTATGCTTATGGACAGGAACGGAGGGAAATACCTCGAACTTTAACCAGATGGTTGGCTGAATGTAGCGCAGAACCGATCGTCGTGAAGATCTTTGGGGGCCTTTGTCCAGCAGTGGACGTCTTCCGGCTGAAATAATAATAACAACGGCTAAATAATAAAATTATTTGCCTGGATTAACTACTTACTTTACGGAAAAATACAAGTATAACTACAGGATCTACAAACATGTAAATAGCCACCTTTTCAAAAGGATATTTCATAATTACAACTTTAGGGAGTTGATTATTGGAAGTATAAGTAGTCTTAATATTAGTCAGTTATCAGGTGGAATTTCGATTGCGGAAATACGGGGGCGAATTTGTTCTTTGGTAGTGTCCGTTTTTAAACGTAAAAATAACTCACCATAAATAATAGATTAATGTCGTTACTAAGACATAGTGAAGCATTGTTGGAGTAAATAGCTATTTATATATATAGCAGTTTTTATCAATGTTACAATAATTACTTCTAATTCCATTTGTTAGATGAAACATTTCAATGAGGATAGATAAGACGTATGTTACCCGGTCAATGTACAAACGGATGACCCTCGTTTCGAGACATTATCTTGAGAACAAAGGAAACAGGGTCTAAATTATAGAGATTACCAAAATGTATAAAGTTTAATAGAATTACACAAATTGAGGGTCTATAGAAGACGAAAATCTTAAAATAACATATTATACTTACTATAGAAAAGTTACTGACATAGATACGGTGCCATTAGTATACATGAGTTATTTCCATAGTAATATGTGCTATGGTATATTGCTATGGGGCATCGCTGCCGATATTAATACAATATTTGTGCTGCAGAAGAGGGCTTTTCGCACTATTTATAACCTAAGTCCTAAAGAATCATTGAGAGCAAAATTCAAAGAAAATGTACATCTTGACTGTTGCTTCTCAATATATTCTTGATAATGTAATGTATGTTCATAGGCACATAAGTGAAGTTGCTAGAAACTGTCATAACCATAATTTTAACGCAAGGAGCAGACATAAGCTTATAATGCCTACTTTGTTTATAATGCCTAATTACCTGTCTTTTGTGGGGCGATGTATATGATTTACAACAAGATCCCAGAAAAAAAATTTCAAATCAAAAGTATTACGTTATTCAAAAGAATTGTTGAAAAACGTTGGTGTGGTAAAGGTAACTATAACATAAATGACTTTCTTAATGATACCACAGATTGGGAATGGAGTGACCGCCCTCAGGCTGTTAAATAATAAGTTTAATTGTACAATGTAACTTTGTAAACATATTTTTTGATGAAAAAAAAAAGCCGATTATGTTGCGCCCGTTCTTCTCATGCCTGAGGCATTCATTTAGGGTAGATTTTTGATTTTCAATAATTTGTTTTGTAAGTAAATGCTAGAGTTATGAGTTACTGAAATGAATAAGATATTCAAAGTAACAAGTTAATTATTATTGTTCCACAACTAATTTGGTCACTCGTTGTTTACTGTTTATGATCAAATATAATTAATTATGTGGGCATTAATACCTATAGTCCGTAACCATTGTAATTTTATAATTAATATTAAAGCCACATTAAGCCACAGTCTCCATGAAGCATTGATTAACTTTATGCTCACATTCAAGTTGTATAATTAACTTCTTTTCATAAAGTTTAATTTACTTGATAATTATTACACGGCTCCAGATATACTAGTACCTATAATCCCTACGAATATTACGATTTTGATAAAATTTAGTACACAGATAGACAACTACTTGGGAAAGGACATAGGCTATATTTTATTGCAAATAAAAGGCTTGGCGAGGTTGAAATAGGTGGTTGAAGTTTATATGAAAGTTCGTCATTATTGATGATAACAAGATAAAACTATTAAATATTTGTTAAATATAAAATTAAGACCTGCGTTGGGTGAAAAAGGATGATGAAAGTATAAAAAAATATATTAACCACAGCAGTTTATTGTGTATTATTTGCAAAGTGAGTATATTAAAAATAAAAAATGCTGCCTATATTACGCGCACGAAGCCGCGGTAAAGCCAGCAAATAAATTTCTGTATAATTGGCATTTCATGAAAAGTATATATGAGGCTTTTTATGACAATCGTGGTATTTCCTGGAGTCAGATTGAAATGTCGATTAATATTCAGTCAGTATCAACAATCAAGAATGGATAAATATTAAAATCAGGGGATATTTAATCACAATGTAACAAAGAACATAATGTTTATATAAATAGAATAGAATTTTAGACTTTAATAATAGTTGAAATAGTTTGTTTTCAAAATTAATTTATGTAATTAATCCCAGAAGTGAGGGTTATAATATTAAAAAATAACAAATAATTTAGATTTGAAAGTGCGACATTTCAAGTGAATTTCCTAACATGCAAATATTGGGGTTGAGCAGGTTATGAACTGTAAAGTAGATTCTATTGATGAAGTCACAATCTGAGAGTTGAACAAAGAAATAATCAAGATTTATGAACTTTACGAACGGTTGACTCAGTGGAAGAGAGCTCGCATGGAACGCGAACGGACGCGGATTCGGCATTGTTTGTAATTGTTGTTTTCAAATTTAATTTGTGTTCTAATTAAATAATTATAATTAAAATAATAGAGTTGTTTATGTAGGTTCTTAGCCTACTATTAAAGTAAATATCATGTAAGGCATTACTGTTAAGTATTTGACCATGTCGTATGTCGTATGGTCCCGGAATTACCGCACAAGGAACTGGAAGTTCATTCCACAACTTTGTAGTACGGTTTAGGTTTCGAACACTAGAGGGAGCAACGAGAAACCATGACAGAAACAAAGAATTACGAACTATGTTCGATATTCATAATAATGATAATTGTCTAAATAAAACTGTTTTCAAAGGATTAAAACGCGTGTCACTGTAACTTTGTTTTAACATTAGATTTTTGCGTAAAAGTTACCTACATTTTTATTCTTATTTTAAGTTCGGCTTGATTCTCTAGCATTGCGTAGAGATGTGGGTTCTCTCTGCGTCTTCTACCGCATTTATTACGGGGAGTGCTCAGAGGAGCTGTTCGGGTTGATTCCAGCGGCCGAATTCCACCATCGGACATTACGTGCAAAGTACCATCCGCATCACGTAGACGTCTGGCACTCCACAACTCCGCGTTTTGTTCGAAATTTCATGCCTCGCACAGCCACTTTGTGGAATCGACTACCGGCAGCGGTCTTCACGAACAGATACGACTTAGGCACCTTCAAGAAAAAAGCATACTGAGTATGCTTTTTTTCTTAAAGGCCGGCAACGCATTTCTTGACACACCTGTTGTTGCGGATGTCCATGGGCGGTTGCCTCACCTCCCCCATCCCGTGAGCCTCTTGCCCGTTTGCCCCCTCTTATATATAAAAAAGTATTATTATTTTTAACTTTATTGTTAACTGATATAATAATAAACATGTAACTTTTACGCAAAAATCTACTGTAAAAACAAAGTTAAAATAATTACACGCGTTTTAACCCTTTAATAAATGTTTTATTCAATGTGTAACACTCGATTTTATCAAAGAAAATACTATAATAATTGCAATTGGCAATTAGTAATATGTTTCAAACAATGACTTCATTTATAACTATATCGTTTTACAATTTCAGTGAGCTTGTTTTAGTCGGTCCCAAACATGATTTGACATTTTCTATAAGCATGGAGAGAGTAGCCATTTCGTACATTCCGGGCGCCGACCATTCGGCAATATAAATTGGGTTAACACGACGATGAGTTTCCGCATAACATTATGTATGAGGAATTTTACAACTTTGAGAGAACTTTGTTTTTGCTGTTTCTCATCCCCGCTTAATATATACTAGATGAGCCCCTGCAAACGCTTCTTAAGCATTGCTTTGTTTGGTCGTAATATCTCATGCTGTTAGTTGAACTCAATTTGGTGAAGGTATTCCTTAACCTGTGATTTTTATTTATTTACTAGCTTTCACCCGCGACTTCGTCTTCGTTGAAATGTTACTTTGGGCAATTTTTTTATCATTTAGGATGTTTTTGAACTAATACACATACAAACAATGATATAATAGTATTAAAAGAGGATACAAACTGCTCTTTCCGCTGCTGGCAGCGCACTTCTATGATACAGCACATATCCCTTGTCATTGTGGACAGTCTCATTAATGGTATTTTCCTGTGAACTATTTTTCCTCATCTTCAATAAGAAAAACTTATTATATGAAACTATATTATTAAAACAAGAAACATACAATTACGACGCCAGAGTACTAGACTATTACATTATAGATCTAAAACAAAAGGTGTCTCGTATCATTAATGTATCAGAAGCTAGACGGACGTTTAATATGCATTAGACAGACGCTGTACTTGTTACCCGTCAACAAGAGTTAAGATTACAAAGCAACTGAATGCAGCAGACGTACATTCAACCCTAAGTGCAGTGTACATATTGATGGTGTTATGAAACGAGCGTGGGACGCGCGCACTTCAAGATAATAGACGCGACGCCTTGTTTGATATGTGTGCAGGGAACAGAGTTTATCTTTGCTAGGAACTTGTTAACGTTGTACTGGTCGTCTAACTTTGCGTGAATATATTACAATGTAGAAGTGATAATGTAAGTCGAGCATTTATACTGGCTGGTCCACTTATAACTAAAGACGGCGAAAGAAAGCTGTGGAACAAAAGAAAAAGAGAATGAAAAAAAAGAGCGACCTTTAAAGGCATAAAAGACATTTATTTTCTCAAAATTGATTCCTTTACAATTTTTTTTGTTGTCATTTCTAATTTACTAGATACTACTACCGCTTCGGAAACAAATGGCGCTCTGAAATAGAAGAAGCGGCGCAAGAAAGTCTCTCAGCATTATCTGACTTGTCACAGTGGGTTTTTTTATGTGAATAAGGCCTAAGATTTTTTTTTATGGAATAGGAGGACAAACGAGCGTACGGGTCACCTGTTGTTAAGTGATCACCGCCGCCCACAATCTCTTGCAACACCAGAGGAATCACAGGAGCGTTGCCGGCCTTTAATATATATGGAAAGAACACGAAACTACATTTGACACAGTCCTGATAACATATTAGGATTGGATTTAACTAATAAAACATTCATTTTATTAAATCATTTGATAGCGGATGGCCTTTGGTCTCATCAAACAAATATTTTATTTAAAATATAAAATATTATTTTTCTTCTTTAGTAGAAAAAAAAAAACTTTTAGGTCTTTTTTGTAATACCTAAGAAAAACTCTGTAATTTGAAGGCTGTTATTTATAATACTGATAGTCTGTTAAATAATTAACATGAAAGTGAGTATATTGTGGTGTATTTTGTTTTCATTATATTATTTACTTTTAATGTCAAACTTTATTTATATAGGTTTTCTTAGGAAAATTATTTGAAACGGTGTTCCAAACTTTCGGTCTGTGAGACCGTACGCGGGTATAGGTGTCACAAAAATTGGATCGGGTTTAGGAAGATTAAGCATTTTATAATAGATTGGCTATTATTTATCAGATATCAGATTAGATATCAGATTGGATGACGACCACCCTCAGGCTATCAAATAATAAGTTTAATTGTACAATATTACTTTGTAAACATATTTTATTGATGAAAAAGAAAGTCCGCTGAGTTTGTCGCGCCCATTCTTCTTAGGTCTGAGACATTCCTTTGGGGTGGTAATTCTTGCCTTTCTTTACGGCATGCATTTCGTCAATGTCAATTTACTTGTAGGACGCACGAAGGAAGTATTACATTTTTTTTTACCAGTCAGTAGCAAAAGATAATTTAAATAAAAAAAAAATAAATAAGTTCCCTTAAGAAAAACAAAACAGAAATGGGTCAGTATATGGGTTGTATGGTACAGTATCAAGCACGAAGGAACTAAATATTATTCTCTGAGAAAATGCATTTTTCCTCACTAGGCTCAGGATTCTAAGTTAGAATCGCTACGCTCGTAATAACCTAATCTCGCTCAATTATAAGAATCACTCTCTTGCTGGATTGAAACACGGCTCTCCTTGGTATTGCAATAACCATTGAGTGCCAACATGAATTCGTTTTCAGACTATAAGTGCAAGAGTAATGGTAACCTTACAGAGTTGGAGAGATGCAATTACTAATTGTGACAGTAATAAAAGCTCCTAGTCTATTCCAGCCTTAGTTGCGGTCAAATAGACTAGGAGCTTTTAATTTTGTTTTATTTTATTATTTGTTATGACTGTGATTTTGTTCTAATTTGTACTTACTTTTTATAATCTGTATGTTTTGTTCTAGTTTTAAAGTTTAGTAGTAATTGTTTTATATGTTAATTAGTAAAGTTAATTTTATTCAGGCGAGGTGTCCACCTTGAAATCATGTGTCACGCGGGGCCCACAGAAGATCAGCGTTGCAACATATTTGTGTTGCCGGAACACAATATGTTGAGTGGCTCCTTTTTTAAACATTTTTGTTCATTAGTTATTTGTGTTTGTGTGTTTATAAATAAATATTTTTCTTTCTTTATTTCTTTCGTTCTAATAAAGACCATCATGTTCACGAAGCATCCTTACACAAACAATGTGTTCAAGCACTAACGGTTGATGCATCCAATATACGATAATTTATATTCATGCATTTAATTCTTTATTACTTTCCATGAAATAATTTATATTATTTAAACACGAGTCATATATCCGATGCAGCACCTTACAAACTAATTTCATATGTATATTACAGCCATTGTAAAATACTCTGTTTGATTGAAAAGTGTGGCCGTTGAGTTTCTTATATGTTCTTCTCACGAACTCAACTTTTTACGAACGTATGGTAAATCCAGTAATTTATGCGAAATATTTATAGTGACGATCCAGAAGCTAGGCTCAGCCTATTTGAATAAAGTTTATTTGTGTTTGAGTGATGAATTCCATTTTAGTCTCGAAATTAATTTTAAACTACATTAAATACAATAGGTAACTTTATAAAAACTCGTAACAAAGGAACACCAATTAAGGACAAAATATATTCATTCGCCAATATATTATTATAACATAGTATGTGTCCGCCCTAAAGATAATGGGGACGTGACGTAAGGGAACTGTCACATGTGTCAATTTATTATTGATACGACATGTAATATGGATACGATGTTGACTGTCCAGATGTGATAGCTCAAGCGAGACTCACATTGAATAGCTGTAATATTTATTAATGTTTCGGCAAGGTTTATCTCATTGTTAAATAATAACTATTGAATTTAAAGTTTACCAGTGGGAGGCTCCTTTGCACAGGATGCCGGCTAGATTATGGGAATCACGACGCCTATTTCAGCCGTGAAGCAGTAATGTGTAAACATTACTGAGTTTCGGTCTGAAGGGCGCCGTAGCTAGTCAAATTACTGGGCAAATGAGACTTAACATCTTATGTCTCAAGGTGAAGAGCGCAATTGTAGTGCCGCTCAGAATTTTTGGGGTTGCACTGCATTGTAATGGGCATGGCATATCAATTTCCATCAGCTGAACGTCCTGCTCGTCTTGTCCCTTATTTTCATTAAAAAAATACACTTATTTAGGCGCTTAATTAGGGACTATAATGGGAATGGAGCGCCCGCTCTCAGGCTATTATATCATCATCAGCCGCAAGACGTCCACTGCTGGACAAAGGCCTCCCCAAAGATTTCCACCACGATCGGTCCTGCGCTGTCCTCATCCAACGTATTCCGGCGATCTTAACCAGATCGTCAGTCCATCTTGTGGGGGGCCTACCAACACTGCGTCTTCCGGTACGTGCAGGCCATTATATAATAAATTTAATTACACGATATAACTTTGTAATCAATTTTTTTATGAAAAAAAAAGAAGCGTATTTCTTGCGTCCGTTGTTCTCAGGTTTAAGGCATAGTTATTCAAATGGGTGGTAGTTTTTGAATTTCAATAAGTGATACCTATCATATCCTATTTTGAATATAAATATTTGAATTTGAATTAAACCACTAGCTAACGCACACATTTTCACGCATTATTGCGCTGTCAGGTCATTTATACGCTAGTATATTCTAAGTATGTGACTCAAACACTCCTTTATTATTACAACAATTTGTTATCTTTTTAAAGTGATAACCCTTACTTCTGGGATTAATTACACATATTAAATTTATAAACAAAATTTATGAACGATCCAAGACCCGAACCCGAGACCTCTCGCGTTCCGTGCGAGCGTTCCTCCACTGAGCCAAACGGTCGAGTGACGTAACGTTGATAATTCTTGTGTATGCCTTGTTCAACTCTCAGGTTGTGGCTTCATCTACAGGATCTACTTTACAATTTTAATCTTACGAAAGCCAACAAAATAGTAATGGTCGAAATACAAGAAGACATGCTTATAGTTTTTGAATCACCTTTGAATCTTTGATAAAAGTCCAAACTATTTCAAAATAGTCCGAAAATGCGAAAAGTAATAGATATATTAACTAGGTAGCGCAGGCTTAGTCGCGAAGTGCAGCAACTAATACTACGCCCAAGGTGGCGTACTCGAACCAGTCTCGAACGTGCTACATGTTCTATTAAACTTTGCTAATAACTGAAACTATAATGCCGGGTGGCGTAGTAAAACTTTGTTTAAGTAATACTTGAAGAATTAAGAAAGACACTGGGATCACATATAATCAGTAAGTATTTTGTATTTTATTAATTTCAATGTAAAATAACACGAAGCGTATGTTACTAAACTTGAAAGATGCGATTGAGTGACAAGATGTCACGCACACAAGCATCTAATTGTTGCCGTAATAAAAAAGCTATTGTTCTTAGGCAGATACCTAGTTGGAGCGCAGCGGAGACCAATCCTTAATCTAAGATTTCAATATATTTAATAGCTGCTATAGTAAAACGATTGTTTCATTACTTATTGAAGCTTCGCTCTCTTAATTAAAATATGTAAGCCACGAATAATTACGATGAATGAATAAAGACTTAAACTATGATTTAATAATTCGGTTCAATTGGCGAAATTATTCATTCAGTTGATATTCAGAGACAAAGTTCGAAATCGCTGACCAGAGCGCTCAGTTGTAAGGTCACTTAAGAGATTAACAACCGAAACTTACTCTGACATCTAAACCCTCTTTGAAAACTTGAATAATCATTTTAGAACAATTCCTCGAATTCACAATACGCCAACACCTATTTTCATTGATTTACGAAGAAGCTCTTCAGAATATGAATATTTTATTGCTAGATAGTCCATTTAAAAGTATTTCAAATAAAAATATTTGTAATTTCGGCATCTTTCCGTTAGCAGAGCGTCTCACAACCTGAAGGGTTCAACAAGTATTAGTACTAGATTTATCAACGATACGTCATTTGAACGATTAGCTCAGTGAAGTCAAGTGGAACGCGAGAGATCGCGGGTTCGAGACCCGCATCATTTATAAATTTTCATTTTAAATTTAATTTGCGTATCACGCAATTCGAGAGAATTAGAGCCCCATGCCTTGCGCCCCCTTGCGAGCCTTTTCAGCTCTATTAAAATTCTTTATCTATTCTTTCTGCAGCATCTCTCACAAACCAATCGAAGAAGAGAAGAGGCTTAAAAATCTCTGATAGTGTGAAGATTGCTGCGGTTGTTGAGGATCTAGTAAAGTATTTCTTGATAGATGGTATCTATATTTTTCGCATAATAATGATACAAATGGGAGAATCAGAACTATGACGTAAAATGTTTCAAACAAAATTATCATATTTTTTGTATGAAAATAAGGGACGAGACGAGTTGCACGTTCAGCTGATGGTAATTGATACGCCCTACCCATTACAATCCAGTGGCTCAGGATTCTTGAAACACCCAAAAATTGTTAGCGGCACTACAATTGCGCTCGTCACCTTGAGACATAAGATGGAAAGTCTCATTTGCCCAGTAATTTCACTAGCTACGGCGCCCTTCAGACCGAAACACAGTAACGTTTACACATAACTGCTTCACGGCAGAAATAGGCGCCATTGTGGTATCCATAATCTAGCCGGTTTCCTGTGCAAAGGAGCCTCTCACTGGTATATTATCATTCAAGGGTTTTATATTGAACGATTCTGTTAAATATCTCTCATTCCCCTTTAACTCGGCAAATCTTATATTTTAGGGTTTTTTTGTTAAAGTATGCCAAAATCTGTGATGTTTTATGAAAAGTTAAGACTTAAATATCATCATCACCTTTGACTAGTGACTATTGACCTGACTAGATATCCTCTTTGAAGGGAGAAATAACTTGATGAAGAAAAAAAATATACGGGTTAGAGAATGATTTCGAACAAATTGCTTTATTTATCAGTATAAAAGTTCTAGGATTTATGTGGTGAAATACAATATTCATTTTTTGCGCTAACGTACACAAAAATGACGATTAATATTACATAAAAAATACTTCAGAACTATTACAATTATTTTACATTAAAAAGTTTATCTCACAGAAAAATCAACTTTCATCCGTAATAAATATATAAAAATACTTCACGGCTGAGATTCGATCCCTCGAACTCACGGTGTTTCGGCTTCGCAATCACAATTATTCAACCTCTGGTCCAATGACCGTATCCAATGATCATTTATTTGAAATAACAATGATCATTTATTTATAATAATAGAAGAAAATAATATTTATAATTAATTAGAAGTTCATCCATAATTTCAACGACTGTTTTATAAATTTTCGATCACCACGTGTCCTGACGTGAGTTTAACATTTTATACTTCTCCCAAGAAAAGTCCTTGCGTTAAAGTTGCGCCACTACAGAAATTGTCACTTCAAAAATATATGTAAAGCTGTTAACATATATAACAGTAAATTGAAGAAGATGAAAACTAGGTACTATTATACAGAATTACGAAATATACACTCCTTATAAGATAGATCTAATACTACACTGGCCTGCAAAAGTAAGTATCACACTTTTCAAATTAAATTTTTTTCTTAACTATAGAAGGTAGAGATTTAAGATTAAAAACGTTTTGTTGCAAATTTTATAGACTTTAATTCTTAGAAACTAAAATTATACATTAGTAAAATTTTTAACTTAAAAAAGATAAAACAATGAAAATTGACATTTATAGTTTAGTGTAAAAAAATTCAACTAAAATGTATTACATGTTATTTAATTTTTAATAACTGGTATTGCCTCCTCGAGCTCTGATAACAGCTTCGAGCCGGTTTGGCATACTGAACACTAGGCTTCGGAGTCGATGTTGGGGAATATTCTCCCTTTCTTCTACCAGGGCCTGCTTTAGTGCCCTGAGGGTAGTAGGTGGTGGTCTGCAATTTCTGACTAGCCTCCCAAGCTCATCCCAGGCGTGTTCAATCGGGTTGAGATCAGGACTTCTTGATGGCCAAGCCATCACGCTGATACCGACCTCCTGAATATACTCTTGTACGATATGAGCCGTGTGTGGCCGGGCATTATCATGCATCAGCATCGATCCATCACCCATATTTGCTAAATACGGCCCTGCATACTCATTGAGAATCTCTTGAGCATATCTTTGCCCAGTGAGGGTTCCATTTTCTATGGCTCTAGCTCTGTGCGACCTTCTGAAGATATGCCAGCCCATACATGTACACTGCCTCCACCGTATTGGACTCTTTCTGAGATGCAGGCTTGAAGGTATCGCTCACCAGGTCGCCTGTAAACACTTCGCCTTCCATCAGAAGTGTAAAGGGAGAATCGAGAGTCATCTGTAAACAAAATTCTTGACCATTCTTCTTCATCCCACTGCATGTGTTCACGGGCGTATCGCAGTCTCGCTACTCGATGCTGTCTCTCGAGTTTTGGGAAACTCGCTGGTCGTCGGGGTTTCAAATTTGCTTCAGCAAGTCTTCTTCTCACTGTACTATCACTAATGTAGTCCCTCCGGGTCTGAAGTAGCTGTTGCTGGACTTCAACTGCATTTTGGTGGCGATTTCTTAACACAGTGGAAATAATATAACGATCTTCTCGGGCACTGGTACACCTGGGTCTGCCAATACAAGGTCTCCTCAGATGGTGTCCAGTCTCTTCGTACCTTCGCTTTACCTTCTGGACCGTTCGTACCGTCACACCCACCATTCTTGCAGTGCGACGCATACTGATGCCTAGTTCCAGAAAAGCCATGATCCTAGCACATTCTTCAACTGAAAGAGGCATGATAAATAATTAATGTTATGTGCTTTTTAGCATAAATTTTTAAAACAAGACCCATCGATCTTGAAAAAAATTTAAAACAGAAATAAAAATGTGAATGGTAAAATTGTAATTCAGAAACGTCCACTTTGAAAAAGGAATGGTTTTGTTTTTGAAGTTTTTTTTCAGCCAATTCTTAAAAGAAGGTTACCGACTATAAAGTTTTTATGTACAAAATTAAATTCTCTTTGGAGTCCTTTTTATTTCGAAAGTATATCTTGTGAACTTAAAACGTTATCCCAATTTTAAAAGTGTGATACTTACTTTTGAAGGCCAGTGTAGTTATAAATTAAATAGTAGATGGTGTGAATATAAATGGTTCAAACTTTTAAGCAATAACTATTGTCTATAAATTACGCTGTATGGAATTAAAATTGAATAATCGTTTAGATTGAGCTTATGAAAACTAAATTAAAGATCTAAATATAGAAGAATAATAATACAACGAAAATAATATACTGAATATAAGTTAAATGAATATCATAGCAATCAACAAACGTGTCGATTAAGACAGACACATTATGTATGCCCGCAACTTGTTCTGAGTGGATTAAAAAAAAATTGATTCCACGCAAACAATTATTACACATTTATTTTATTAGAATTATGTCCTATGTTATATTGCTATGGGCAATTCTGCCATTATTACCATATTTGTGCTGCACAAGAGGGCTATTCGCGCTCTTTATAACCTAGGTCCTAAAGAATCATTGCGAGCCATATTAAAAGAGATAAAAAATTTAACTATAATATCTCGAAATATTTTCGTGATAATGTTATTTATGTATGTATGTTGGCACATAAGTGAATTTGCTAGAAACTGTCATAACCATAATGTTAACAATTCAAGTTGACCGGTTGATGTGTTTGTTTCGTGTTTCTATTACTTATAGACTAATGTGCTGATATTATCATCAACAATGCCGCGACCCAGACGATCAAGCTATTTGGCGTATTGATTAATGACCAATGTGAGACACTACTCAAAGGAAATTTCGAAGGTGAGGAAGATCTCATTCCGAGGAGTCCGATGATCCCAATCTATATGCCGTTTGACTTTAAACGACTTCAATTTCCGTTTCGTCTTGCATTCGCCATGACAATTAACAAATCACAAAGGCCAATCCTTGAATGTTTGTAGTCTTAATCTAGAATATCCATGTTTTTCCCATGGTCAATTATATGTGGCACGGGTCGGAAGACCATCTGCGGTTTTTGTTCTTGCGTCTACGTCGGACGAAAAATGTCGTCTATCATAAGGTGCTTGACTAAAGAGTGCCATGTACCAAAATATATGGCAAATAAAGAATCATTAAAATACTTGATGTTTTAATTTTCTTAAATTTATCATCCCAATAAAAAATTTAAATTAATAAAAAACAAAATCTGCTCATTTATTGCCTCTAAGTCGGAGCTATGTTCGCCGGGTCGGCTAGTTTTGCATAAAACTTGATATAAAAATCAAATTACAGACAGAATCTACAGATTAATAAAATTGCATAGACAATAAAATATTGAACCAATTCGAAAATGCAAAATTAGACTATTGAATGGCGAATATAAATACGAATAAACTTCTAAATCGGAACGACAAATCTATAGAAAGGAGGTCAGTTAATAAAAGCTATTTAGGAGCCGACCTCGCTGTGAAATTCTTTCATTTCAACATTTCGTGCATTGTTATGCACATATGCAACTGAAATGGAATTTTATGTAACACGCGAGTTTTACTCATTTCAATGTATCGACTGCATCAAAATGAATGTGCACGAATTGGGAAATACTCCCGAAAGAATTCAATTGATTAAATTTTCCTTTTGAACTATATAATTTTATGTATATAATTTATACGTCTAGATAGAGCCTCTTGGTGAGTTTATTACTTTAGTGTGCGTGACAAGCTACGTCTTACACTCGCCATTTGTATGACACTTTGTGTAAGTGTGTGCATCGCTCAAAATAACTTAATATTTTATAACATAAAAAATAATTATTGACTAATTAAAAATTAGTTGTCTACTTAGTTAACCGCCGATAAAATTGTATTAATGAAGGATTTTGTAAAAATAATTTTTTTAACGATGACTTGTATTTATTTTTTATTTATATATAATTTTTGAATCGCAATGGGAATATCGTTTAAGTATAGAGGAATGATTGTTTGCTCTGGTAACATATGTTATATTTGTAGATTAATGTAATTTAAATGACATGTTTGTTCCTGTAAATTGTCTCAGATGAGGCAGTTTTTGGATTTCACGAAGGAATGTTGATTAAATTATGTTTGAAAATATACTGAATTTTACAAATTTATCAAAGATATCCTTGAAATGTTTAAATGGTGCTAGGACCGTATTTTCTTTGTGTGTTATAAAAATAATTTGGATTGATTTAAGAATTTCTTTTTGTAACTGTGGTAACTTAATTTATTTAAATAAAAAACTGCATTCACTAAGATAATAATGAACTATAAGCTGTTATCAAGACTTCATGCGAAAAAAAATTTATACTTATTCGGTTTTGTTCTGCATTTAACCACTATTTTGCGGATTTTGTTTATCTATGATCACTATAAAGAATTCGTTCAATAAACCGATTAAGAACTGGTTTGTCCACATACCATCAACCAGTCATTGGTCGATACAGTTTGTTCTCGACGCTTCGGACTGCGTTCAGAACCGCGCGCTTTTTAGTACCTTGTACTTGCACTATTTTGTATTCTTTGGTGCAGTATACATTTTATTGATATTTGGCATCACTTGACTTTTTTTTTTGAGAAAATAAGGGACGAGTCGAGCAGTCGTGCTATGAATTAATTTCGCTTTAATAATTATACAAATCTTAAATACATGAACTAAATAAATGACATTTCAAATTTATACGCGTATATAAATAATATGTGCATAATACTTTGTAGGTATAATTTCTATAAGTATTATAGTATTTACTAAAATATGCTTATCTAATGAATATTTTAACACTTATTCTTGGCAGCGATGTTAGATCTACGAAACGCGACAAAGACAAATTAACCACAGGCATGACATTGCTAG
Source organism: Leptidea sinapis (assembly GCF_905404315.1). Lineage (NCBI taxonomy): Eukaryota > Metazoa > Arthropoda > Insecta > Lepidoptera > Pieridae > Leptidea > Leptidea sinapis. The sequence goes on from NC_066272.1 coordinate 12,736,068, forward strand.
TTTTTTAGTATTAAAATTAATTCTGAGCATATAATATAATTGTTACGGGCCTGAAAATAAAATTTATTTTTCTCTGTTTTATAACAGCTACAAGGGGGTTTTTTGGTACACGGCATTCACTTTAGGCAATAAGTCTCGAGGTATTTTATGAATTACTTACATTTTATATTTATCATGTACATAAATAAATTGAAACTTTTGGGTATTTTGTTGCAAGGTACTTAACAAAGATTTAAATAAAATACTTTTTTAAGAATTACAACGCGTGTTGTAACTAATATAATAACTGTGTTTTTACATTACATTTAGCGGTTTTTTTTTTGTATTTGTCATAGTTGTCATTGTGAGGTTTAGTGCCATTTATTGCCTTGGAGGTGGTATTTGCCGTAGACAGATAATTTTTGGCAAAATTTACTGACAGTGTCCTCTTCTTTTTTGGTATGTGTAGTTGTGGGTTTTAATTTTGAGATTATATCCTCATCCTAGGTGTTAGATAATTTTAGACGTCCTTCTCTTTAGAATTTGGATGTTTTTTATCAGTGGCTTCACATCTTCTTGGGAGAAATATTTTCTCTTTTACCAAAACTTTTGGTTGGTCGAACCGGATGTAGTAGTTAGGACGGTCTGTTATGTGTTCACATACAGCTGACTTAAAGCCGTTTTCAATAATCTATCTACCCTTAGTTTAACTTACGAATATATTGCTGTCACCGTTTAATGAAAAAATCTTATCTATCCATAGTTATGTCGAATACAGTTACAGTCCAATGCTATCTGTCAATAGGTTATTGAAATGTACGTAAGCGTTAAAGGATAGATTTGTCTAGGCTTAGTAACTTAAACTAAGGATAGATATCCGTTTGATATCCGCAATGTGTGCAAATAAAAATAAAAATGTAACTTTTACGCAGAAATCTAATATAAAAACACAGTTACAATTACACGCGTTTTAATCCTCTAAAAGAGTTTTATTTAAATTTGTAGCACTCTGGATCAAATCACACTTAATCAAAAAAAATACTTTAAACAAAGATTGAAATTTAAATTAATTTGTAAAATAGTGAAGCTATAAATAATACTTTAAACAAATGGCAATAATAATAATAATATTGACACACTTTTTACAAATATTATCTTGCCCCAAGTTAAGCATATATAGCCTGTGTTATGGGTTACAATACAATGATATATTTAATACAATATACTTACTTAAACATACATATATTCATATAAACATACATAAATACATTTAAACATCCATGACTCGGAAACAAACATCTATATTCATCATATAAATGCTTGCACCTACCGGGATTCGAATCGAGTGGATAAGTTAGTTTACAGTGGCAATTTTTGCCACTTCTTATTAAATTTGGCAGCTAGCTTATCTAGTAAATAATGCGGCTCGGCGATTTTGTTTTGCCCATTTTGTTTGGCGGTTTGGATAGGGTTGGTTCGGCGGTTTGGTGTAGCAGTTAAGTACGGCGGTTTTTTCCAATACTAGTTTGGCAACAAGTATATCATCTAGTAGGGCAATTAGTTTTTATTTTTTCAATTTCTTATTAATTTTTAAAGCTCAACTTTGTCGAATTATTGATAAATGGTTAAATGTTAATCTTTTTATTATGAACAGCCTCTTTGTTGAATCTCTCTGAAGCGATACGATATAAGGACTTTGTAGTTCCGAACGTACTGTCTTCCCAAAGGCTGGTAATACATCGCTTGACTTCTGGTGTTGCTCATATCCATGGGGAGGTTGGTTGTTTCTTTCACCACTTACCCATTTATCACCTATAATATGTAAAACATTGTACACAATTGAATTAACATATAGGTATATATATAGGTGGAAAATCGTACAACATCTATTTTTCATCCCCTAAATGTTAAGGGTTAATAATCAGGTTAAATTTATTTTTTATTTTTTTGGACAAAATTTTTTGTTTTTATTTTTTTATGTTGTATAAAGAAATACATACAACCCTTTATTTTCAACGCTCTACGATCAACACTTATTTTTGTATCGCTATTTTTATAGAATTCTATTCCATCCACAGATCCGCAATAGGGTTGCAAGATGGCAATCGAATACAATAATTGTAGTACGATATATATTTTGGTAGGTCTGAGAATCGGTGGCAATACAACGGTTGCTGGGTGAGCTGGTATCTTATAAAAATAGAACAAAATAATCATGATATTCCGTATTATTAACTCGACATAAAGAAGTTTTCAATTGTGTCAAGCGGACATTGGTTCTTTTATCGTGTCACATTTGATCTTCGATTTTTTTAAGGGAACACTAATAAGCCTATGGATTTCTGATATTAAGCGATATACTTGAAACATTAGAGGAATCACAGGAGCGATTTAGAAAAGTATACGCGCTTTTTCGTGTCATCCTGGAAACACCGCACAAGCAAGCTTCTAATAGAGACAAAGAATCCTACTTTATATTTTAAAAATCGCCACCAATTATTTTAAATTTCATCGACGGTAATAATAAAGGAAAGAAAGACCCTACACAATATAATCCTTGTATAAATTTTTAAATTGTTATTTTAAACATTTATGTAAAAAGTTTATTTTGTCAAATAGGAGCTGCATAGATAGACAGTACACTATATAATTTAAGCTATGATATGGACTGTCCTTCAGTTTTCCACAAATTGGTTTGCATGTGCCTGCTTTTAATTGTCGGCTTACTACTTTTTCCCCCATGCACATTAAATTTAACCATAGTAATTATAAGTTAAACTCTCCCCTACAGCTTATGTTATCTTTATATATTATATAAATTACGTGACACGTTGTTTATGGACTCCTTAACTAATGAACGGATTTTAATGGGTATTACTTCATGGAGTGCAGTTTAGTCCAACTTGAGAGATAGGATGGTTTCTATTTCGATTTGGGACCCATGATTATTTTTATTTTCAATATTTGTTTTGTATGGACTTATTTTCTATGAGAGAATTTAGTGACGCACGGTTTGACAGTTCCACTGTGAAACAATTTCATTATAACAACAAGGAGCATTTTTACGAAATTTATTCTTGATGTTTTGAAATATTTTTGGCAAATTCCTATAAAACAGGTTTTTATTATTTATTATCTACAGAACAACGTCTGTCGGGTTAGCTAGTAATTATATAAAGTATTTTGTAAATAGATTAAAACATTTATATCTTTTACTTATCCATCTTGAAATATGAAAGACCAGCTCTGATAGGGCGCTGATCGGTGTGCAACGCTTTTTCTATGACATTGAGACCTTGATTACGTCCCTGAAACACCTTGTTATATAAAGTAATCTTACAATCTTCATCTTAATCGATAAACCTGATTACAAAACAAGATATTAGACGTCGTTTCTATAAGAATCATTTCCCTTTTTGCAATACGTCTCTATTCTACGAGTAGTCAGAGGCTGACCAGCCAATGTTTGCAGACGTGACCTTTGACATTTGAAAGGTCAGCAACAGTCCAGATTAAATGCCTTCAGATCTAAAGATCTATTGAGAATGATACTCAATATGACTGTGATTTCATTCGGATACATATAATTCGCTACATTTCATTTATACACGTTTACAAAAATATTAACTCTACGAATATGTTTAATATTTCTATAGTAATTTAATAGTTACCAATAAATAACATTGCAATCTGTTTGTAACGTCAAAACTTCACTAAAATATAACATACTAGCTGACACGACAGACGTTGTCGTTCATAATAAAAAAAAATTGAATTTCGTAAAATCCGTCAAGTCTTTAGCTCTAATGGTTCCAGAAATATATATATTATAGTGACTATATACTTGGAAATCTCTGTTATATATATTTATATGAAATTGACAACAAAAATCATGTTATTTTAAATTATAACATTTAAAATAATTTAACGTTTGAAGTTACGGTTTGAAGATTTTCCAGCATATATATATATATTGCATTTTTATACTTTTACAAAAGTATTAGTTCTAGGAATATGTTTATTTCTATGGTAATTTAATAAATACTAATCAATAACAATCAAATGCAATATGTTTGTAACGTTAAAACTACAGCATAATACAAAATCTTTATTCATATTAGTATAGTTTACATGGTATTGACACCAAAAATCATTTTATTTTAAAAAACAGACATTACGTCAAGTGCTTTTTTTATGACAGTACGGGAAGAGACGAGCAGGATGTTCAGCTGATGGTAATTGATACGCCCTGCCTATCACAATGCAGTGCCGCTCAGGATACTTAAAAAGCCCAAAAATTCTGAGCGGCACTACAATTGCGCTGGTCACCTTGAGACATTCTTTGACGTCTCATTTGCCCAGTAATTTCAATAGCTATGGCGCTCTTCAGACCGAATCACAGCAATGTTTACACATTACTGCTTCACAGCAGAAATAGGCGTCGTTGTGGTACCCATAATCTAGCCGGCAATCTGTGCAAAGGAGCCTCCCACTGCTAAGAAACTTCGCTCTCTCAAATGACTCATTCATTAATCAAGATAAATGAAAAAAATCGTATATTTGTTAAACTAAAGAAGTAAAAGGAGTATAATGTTGTCTATGCACTCTATCATCTAGGTTCGATTTTTTTTCAACAAACAATATCAAAGGTATTAATTGTAACAAAAAACAGGAAAGATATTTTCGTGGAACACAAACGGGGCATCCGTTTGCAATGTCTATTCCAGCCCGAGATCTTCCGACAGTGTGGGTGGGTTACAAGGGGTTGAGGGTATACATACAAAGATTGGCGCCCCCCTACCATAATATACTGTCCAAGTTCCCGCCTTCTAAGTGTCACAGTTTCCGAGAACCGTGAGATATATTCTTCATATCATGCCTGAATAGTGTCGTATTTCATTGAATCTCATCACACTTGAGGCTTTGGCAATAAAATGAAGTGGTTCTTGAGTTACGTAAAAGTAAATATTGTAGCGATGTGAAAATATACATCTTCATTTGTAGATACTAGTTTCGTTTTGTGCTTATATTTTAATTTTCAGATCCTTATTTTCACTAATCTATATTACTTATGAATACGAAAGTAACTCTGTTAAGAATTCTGCCAATGTTCTTTTAAGAATCAGTCTGTTAAGAATTTTTCTACATTTTGATCAGCTATTTAAAGTTAGGGATAATTTCAATTATTTTGAATGGGTATATCTATATATTTTTTATTATTTATTGGGCATAGGTTACCTTCTTCTTTTCATTTGGGTCCATATTCCAGTACGTAATCTTTTACACACAGTTGTGAAGAAAGTGATATACTACACTTGATCTCATTATACTTGGAATGTGGACCTGAGACTGGCAAACGAAAAACATAGTAAGCAAAATTTATTCCTCGAGGTAAAAGTTGCAGGAAAAAGCTATATTTTGTGTGTAAGTTACAAATCGATCGGCGTCATTTAGGGGTAGCTTTCGTAACTCGGCATCCAAATTTATTTAAAATGAAATTACGACAATTTCTTCTACAAGAGCAAAGAGCGCAAGAAAGCTTGGCTCAAGATATGAGTGTATTCATGTATGTATGGTTAGGTTCAGGTTTGGTCTTAATATATTTATCAATTTGTGAATTGATTAGCATCCGAACTAGGTAATTAGTTGTAATCATAGTAGTTTTTTATATTTAGTACGTATTTTCTGTCTGGTGCTGGGTAGTCCTATTTCATTTTACCTTGTTTTAAATTGTAATAATATTCTAATAATTGTAATATGTTGTAGTAATGTTTTAAATTCAAAGTTTTTCCCATTGCTTGTGTTTAGTTTAATATTCGTATTAAATTTGTATATTTATAGCGTATAAGTGTTGAGACAGTTACGAAGTCACAATGGCTCAATAGGCGTCAATCGTCTTTTAAATAAGTATGGATTGTTTTATTGTGTAATTTCAAATTTAATTTAATTTAAGAATTGTTTTAGTTTTTGTGTTTTTTTAGGTGCAAATAAAATATTTTATTATTATTAAATAAAGATAAAGTACAAAGGATACTATTTATCTCTTATATTTTAATAGTTTCTGAGAGAGCACAATTTAAACGAATTCCGCACATGTAACTTCAAAATATAGTCTATATTGAATCATTTTCCTCTTTAAAAAAACAGTAAAGAGTCTTATTTCCATATTAAGGTTTGCGGTTTTTCGCTATTTCAAGAAAATATATTCAGTGATAGAAATTATTTTTGGGGTTTTGTGAATTCTTTTAAGCTTAACAGTTTTGCTTCGTAAAGCCCTTTGAAAGCTTTTTTACTTCTGTATTTTGCATATTCATACGCTATAAGTTGAGATGAATGAAAACATTACCAAAAGATCTGCAAATTATTGAATAAGCATACGAAAGAATAAATGAATGAAATGGATTTTTCTTGTTCTTGCAGAGTTAATTAAATAAAAAGTGGTCAAGTGCAAGTTGGAATTTTTGTTAACTATTTATAAAACTAAAAACATCTGTGGTCTGGCATACCTCAGTATCAGCAAGATCTATTAGACCACGTGCAACGCAGAGCTGCTTGAATTGTCGGGGTGCTCTATGAACGGCTGGATCACTTGGCGTTGCGGAGAGACGTTGCTTCATTGTGTGTCTTCTACCGCATTTATCACAGGGAGTGTTCCGAAGAGCTATTTTACCTGATTACTGCCGCCGAATTCCAACATCGCACGACATGCCACGAATTAGGATATAATCCCCACCATCTGGATGTGTGGTGGTCCTCCACAGTGCGGTTTTCAAGGAGCTTTCTTCCACGTACCACAAAGCTGTGGAATAAGCTTCCCTGTGCAGTGTTTCCGGGAAGATATGAGATAGGTACCTTCAAAAGCGCGTACACCTTCCTTAAAGGTTGGCAACGCTTCTGTGATTCCTCTGGTGTTGCAGGAGAATGTGGGTGGCGGTGATTACTTAATACCAGGTAACCCTTAAGCACGTTTGTCCTCCTTTCCCATAAAAAAATAGTATTAGTAAATAAAAACTTTTACTGCAATTTTGTTATTGCTGTAAAAATAGCTGGTTTGTGTTGGAATCCAATTATCTTTGTTTAGACGTCGCACTTATTATCTAGAGACAATGTAACTTAATTCTTAATTCCTTCGAGGTTTCTTGGGTCCAGTAACGATCTTGAATAAAAACGTACTTAGCAAAAGTTTACAGTGTGTCCTAAAGGATATCTCAGGGACAATTCATATTATATAGTATGAATATTGCCTTATCTTTTTAAAAGGTTTTGATTTCTTCATATTATTTTATTAGCATGTCACATAAAATAATACGTTGTTACATCAAAACATCCAGCGTTGCTCAAGGATATTAACTTAGCCCTATTTTATTCATAGTTTTTTTATATAAACGATATATTACAACATGTCAAACCTAGTAACTATTTAATGTTTGTTGATGAATCACCACTGAATGCTTTACAAACATTTTCTTTTAGGAGAAAGAAACATACACAAAAGAAGCTTAGAGGTTAAGCTTTATTCTATAGTATTATACACGCTACAGCTTAAGATTATATCTATTATCCCGCACAGTGTATTTAGATCACGTTTATAATAAAAAATATGTAAATGTTGTGTATTTAAGAGATCTGGTGAAACCGCATTCACATCTCTGAACGTAGATTGGCAAATTAAAAACATTTTTGTTGTAACAACGTCCGCACTCCAGTGCTAATTAAAAAGTAATGGCCGTACGAGATACAACTTTAACTGAGTTTGCCTCCTGATATCGTTTGTAGAAATTAAACAGTTGTTTTTCCCTTTATCATGAAAATTGATTTGAACTATTTTAATTTTTTTTTTACACCCACGCTTTAAATCCTCTATTAAAGATTTTGCCCTTTCCCAGGCCCATGGGTGTCGTAAGAGGCGACTAAGGGCTTTTTAGAAGTGAGAGAGATTGATCTTTTGACGTCAGCACAACCGGGCCAGACTCGTCCGGGTTAATTACCACACTCGCACAGAATACCGGCGTGAAGTGGCGGCCTAGTGCCGCTAGGTTTCGAATAGGTAAGTGTCGAGGACCGGGAGCAATCCCCCCACCCCCCTCCACCCGAATATAACAGCGGATCTAAAAAAGATTTTACCCCAGGAGGGTACCGGCTCTACCAGAGTCGGAGAATCCCTCCCCGAGCACTGTAACTCGGGCTGCCCTTCGTATTCTGGGGAGGGCACAGAACCACGCATGACCAAGGACAAACGGGGCAGTAACACCACGGCACCCCGCTCCACGCTCAACGTGGACTTTTGCAATATCAGGGGAATTCACTCCAATATAAACGCCGTCCACCACCACCACCACCACCGTCCTTGAGACGGCGCAGCCGGCCTTGTGTTTCCTTACGGAGACACAGATATCTCGACCTAGCGATACGTCATATTTAACGTACCCCGAATACAAAATGGAGCACAATTTTTTGCCTCATGCCGGGGTATGTGTGTACGTTAGGGAGGATATCTGCTGTCGCCGTCTCGGCAATTTTAAGGGTAGGGACATCTACTCTCTGGCTCCGCGTAGATTTGGAGGACCGCGTCCGCATCTATGCGTGTGTATACAGGTCCCATAGTAGTAACGCAGAAACCGATCATCTCATGGGCTGCGTTCAAGCAGCAATTGGCGACAATTGACTTGCAGGGATCCCCTCCGCTGAAGTCGTAGTCTTGGGTGATTTCAACGGGCACAATGCCAAATGGCTTGGATCAAATCAAAATCAAATCAAATCAGTTTATTCAGGTAAGTAGGTCATGGAAATGACACTTATGAATGTCAAAAAAAAAATTCTTATTAAATCTACCGCTACTTCGTAAAGGGTTGAGCTAATGAGAAGAAGTAGCAAGAAACTCATTGCCACACTTTTATATCAAGATTTACAGATCATTTCAATAACAATATAGTATGTAAAATGTAAAATGATGCAACAAACACACTCAAACGTCAAATAGTCAATCAAAAGTAAATGTAAATTAATACAAAAGTAATTGAGTACAGCAGCTGCATCATCCACATACATCATAAATCAATAAAGGTATTCTGTGAGCATTTCATAAGCGATTATAAATAAATAAACATGTATATATCCATACATACATATATATTTATATATATATATATATATATATATATACAAAATAACTTTTAAGAATCTGAAACCGAGTGTCCGGCAACAGGATCATACTGCCACCACAAGCAGCGCCCAGTCACGAACATGACGCATGAGCTAGCCATCGCCTCCCTCAACCATATTTTAGGGAAGGGGACGACCCGTCCCACGCATTGGCGTATGGTCTGTCTCCCGGATGTGGATAGCCACATGCCGTTCTTATTAGATCTTCTGATACGCCCTGCCCATTACAATGGAGTGCCGCTCAAGATTATTGAAAAACTCAAAAATTCTGCACTACAACTGACTGACGGCGCTCACCGTCTTGAGACGTAAGATGTGAAGTCTCATTTGTCCAATAATTTAACTAGCTACGGCGCCCTTCAGAGTGAAACACAGTAATGCTTACACATAACTGCGAAAGAAATAGGCGCCGTTTTGGTACCCAAAATCTAGACGGCATCCTGTGCAAAGGAGCCTCCCACTGGTGTTATCACATTATACATTTTCAGATTAACAGAAACGGGTTACTTGATGGAACGTCATCACCGCAGCCGAGGATCCACAAGAGCGTTGCCAACTGCGTTATTAAGAGTCTAATGACGTCATTTGTACGTGGCATACGAGAATCGATCCGGGTGAGAGCTTTAAGCATCGCTTCTACATTATATTGCGCTTTTAGTGTTTATATTTTTTTTAATTCATTTTTTCCAGTACAACGTTACAAATTTCATGAGTACAGTCTGCCAAACTACGTAAGTAGTTTGTCAGCAGAAGCTCTCGTGGAAAGATAATACTAACAATACTACTTACAATAAAACTAAATCTACAGTATCAACCTAAAACTACTATTAAACCTAATGTAAAGTAAAGTTATAATTATAAATTAAATATTAAATAAACTTATTTAAATAAAACACTTTAAGGGGGATTGCAGATGTAGACTTCATCTGCAAACGAGATCTGGAAAGGCAAAACGTCGGGTTAACTAAAATAAAAATGTAACTTATACGCAAACATCTAATGTAAAACCGTTACAATTATACGCGTTTTAATCCTTTAAAAGTGTTTTATTTAAATGTGTAACACTCGCGTTAATTAAAGAAAATACTAAATAAACTTATATTAAATCCATTTCATGGGCACAGTGAGAGATAATGTTTTGTATATCTATACAACGCAATAAACGGGATAGCTGTAAAGACGAGGTTAGTAGTATGAATCAACTAATCAACCAGAGGGGGGCCCCTTTGTTTTTTTGTTTTTCGGTCTGAAGGGCGCCGTAGCTAGTGAAATTAGTGGGCAAATGAGACTTAACATCTTATTTCTCAAGTTCACGAGCGTAATTGCGCGGCACTCCCGCTCAGAATTCTTGGGTTTTTCAAGAATCCTGGGCGGCACTGTATTGTAATGGGCAGGGCGTATCAATAACCAACAGTTGAACGACCTACTCGTCTCGTCCCTCGAACCGACTTTACTAGAACAATACCCATGACATAAAGTGCACCTAAATCTAATCTGTTTTGCGTGACAATAACGCGACCTCATTGCTTTTCCGCTATAGGAAAAATGCCCTTCTTGCCTGTTGAAGCTTTTCACTTAAGAAGTCTGTGTACTTTGTACGCATGCAAGAAGTTATACCTACTTCTTTCGCGTACGGGACAAAAATCCTTAAAATATTTGTACTTAGAAAGAACAGTATTGTTATAAAAAATTATTGAATTAGGCGTTATCCAAATGTTGTGAGTCTCGTGCCAGAATTTGGTGAGTCAACATCTCCTGATGATGCTTCGTATTGAAGACGAATCTGAGTGGAATTTACACTCAAGAATGCTCACAACAATTGGATAATATTGTTGTAAAGAAGGTATTTAATACAACCTATTAAAATATTAATGATAATAATAATAATCTTTACTTGCATTCGAATAAGGTCAGTTTTACAATCGGTCTTATTTTATTTAGACTATGTTTCTCTTATTCTACCTGCAAGGCATGCAAATATGTGTAGTATAAACTTTTATTTTATACAAAATTGAACCTAACCATTAAGTATTAACTAAGCAAAACAATTATAATTCTAATAAAACAGTAATATTCATGTCAAATTTTATATGTCAATTTTCGTTAAATTTAAATAGTCATTTATTGAATAAAAACAATTTTTTCTTAGCCATGTTGTTAATCTATTCTTAAGATTATTACATGTCATGTCTTTTAAATGGTCGAGTAACTTATTATATATATTTTATCGCCATGTAATGTACATTTTCTTGGCAGAGTGTCAATTCACATTTGGGTACAAGTAATTTATTTGGGTATCGAGTGTTCCTAAAACTTTCATTTTGGTGAAATATTCCGGGTGTTTATGTACAAATACACACATATCCCGAATATACAAAGAGGGTAATGTTAATATTTTCTTTTTGATAAAAAGTGGCTTGCAGCTATCCATCCAGTTTGCATTGCATATTGCACGAATACATTTTTTTTGAACTCTGAAAGCGCGATTATTATACCGCAGAATTTAGTTGAAATTTGTAAAGGCTACTGGAATAAATGAATTTAAAAAAAAGATATATAAACACTAAAAGTGCAATATAATATAGAAGCGATGCTTAAAGCTCTCACCCGGATCGATTCTCGTATGCCACGTACAAATAACGAAATTAGACGCTTTATAACGCAGTCTGCAACGCTCTTGTGGATCCTCGGCTGCGGTGATGACGCACCATCAAGTAACCCGTTGCTGTTAATCGTAAAATGAATTATGTGGTAACACCAGTGGGAGGCTCCTTTGCAGGATGCCGTCTAGATTATGGGCACCAAAACGGCGCCTATTTCATTCGCAGTTATGTGTAAGCATTACTGTGTTTCACTCTGAAGGGCGACGTAGCTCACTAGCTAATTTCACTAAATTACTGAGCAAATGAGACTTGACATTTTATGTCTCAAGGTGACGAGCGCCGTCAGTCAGTTGTAGTGCCGCTCAGAATTCTTGGGTTTTTCAAGAATCCTGAGCGGCACTGTATTGTTATGGTCAGGGCGTTTCAATAACCAACAGTTGAACGACCTGCACATCTCGTCCCTTATTGTCATAAAAAACTACTTTTTAATGTTATATAAACAAAGTATATTTTAACATCAAACGACTAATTATAATTGGGTGTAAATTACATTGGTAGATCTGGTTCTGACTGATTACTCTCCCTTAGCTGACTCGAACCGACTTTACTAGAATAATACCAATGAAATAAAGTGCACCTAAATCTAATCTGTTTTGCGTGACAATAACGCGATCTTATTGCTATTCCGCTGTAGGAAAAGTGCCCTTCTTGCCTGTTGAAGCTTTTCACTTACGAACAGTGTGTGTACTTTGTACGCACGCAAGAAGTTATATCTACGTCTTTGGCGTACGTGACAAAAATCCTTAAAATATTTGTACTTAGAAAGAACAATATTGTTATAAAAAAATATTGAATTAGGCGTTATCCAAATGTTGTGAGTCTCGTACCAGAATTTGGTTAGTCAACATCTCCTGATGATGCTTCGTATTGAAAACGAATCTTAGTGGAATTTACACTCAAGAAGGCTTTAAACAATTGGATAATATTGTTGTAAAGAAGGTATTAAATACAACCTATTTAAATATTAGTATACCGAAGAATTTAGTTAAGTAACGTTTATTTTAATATCTTTGAATTATTTTTATACAATTGAAATATTTTTCTTACAACTTATATATTGAAGTTTTATTTAATTCTCGTCCATTGGTTGTGGTTCAGTAAATATATTATGAGTTACAAGAGGCTTATGGTTACTGAAATATAATACAATTTGTCTAAAGGCCGTTCCCAATATTCAGTTCCATCTCTTACTGAGGGATCTCTGGCTTGGGCACGGGGAAGGGCGCTGGTGTGGGACGCTACTTGCGTCGACACTCTGGCTCCTTCTCATGTCCAACTTACATCAGTTGGTGCTGGGGCTGCTGCTTCGACTGCCAAAGACAGCAAGCGTCGCAAATATGTTGCTCTCAGTGAGTCATACATCTTTGCGTCGTTTGGTGTCGAGACACTTGGCCCGTGGGGCCCAGAGGCGCGGAGAATGTTCAAAATACTCTCTTCGCGCCTCAATAAGGCTACTGGAAACCCAAGCACTGGCAGCTATTTCGGTCAACGAATCAGCCTTGCTATCCAACGCGGTAATGCTGCCAGTATTCTTGGTACGCTTCCACGTAAGGATAGTTTTAATTTTATGTAGTCGTAGTATTGTAAATATAGTTATAAGATTTGTTTTGTTTGAATAATAAATATCTCTTACTTGAGATAAAAATCGTAACTATCGTTGACTTTTCTGTCCCAATAGCGACGGTAACTTACCTTATCCGTGCACGCTGTCTGTCAATGGGATCTACGTATAGCTTACCAGCGATAGAAAGTTTGTATGGAAATTGCAATTCACGCGTCCCAATATAAGGCGATAAGAATGACTTATCGGATATATTGAGACAGCTTCAGACTATTGACAGCTAATTACTGACAGTAGAAGGTAGTAATTTATCTCTATCTGTAGATAGTATATTGGGAACGGCCGTAAGTGACGAACTAACGTCAGGGTGTCGCGCGCCAGTTGAAGTTTTACTTCAGACAGTATTAAAGTCAAACTCAAATAAACTTTATTCAAGTAGGCTTAAACTAAGCGCCCTTAAATCGTCATTAAAATATTTTAGTAATCTGAATTACTGAATTTACTATATGTTCGGAAAAAATAGAGCCTATATTATGTTCCGAAAAAATAATTAGGATGTACATAAGTCAGTGGCCAAGCTACCACAAAGCGCGTGGCGCCCATGGCAGTCTTAAGCCGCCGCGCGTTACCGACGCCAAGGTCAACGGGCTCGGGTTACAATAAAATTTATTGCTTTTGAAGTGTTTCGGCTTGTTTATAAAAACGAACGTCAATGCTTTTGTTTTTTAACAAGCTAGCGCTTTGTTAGATAACATAAACAATAGATACTGCGTAATTTAAACAAATTCCGTTTAAGGTGTCATGCATTTTTTATGTTTTTTTTCATATCACACATCTGTTAGGTTTTCTTTAAAAATACATATAATTTCTCGCATAATACCGTTACTCATTTGCAACAGTGTATTCAAATTGCTACATCTACTGCACCTGTTACTCTTTTGTGATTTTTTTTATGACTTATTCTTTTTTTAACTTACATAAGTTGTATAAAATATAATGTAAAATGTTCAAACTGTAAATAAAGATTTCGAATGTTGACAATGTCAGTTACTTGCCACTTTTTCACATTAAAGCTCAAAGTAGTGGTAAAATCTTTGACATTCAGTGTAGTGTCCTTGTTATTTTGAACTAAGTGAATATATGATTTTTCTTTTTTCCTTCTCTTTAGTATCTATTACGATGGTGCCTTTCGTTTGCAAGTTCGTCTCCCAATTTACCGGTTTTCTTTGAATATTACGGAACTCTAAAACTGGATTCTAAAGCTTTAATGACTACTAAAGTTTAGAAATTTCTTGCCTCGCACAGCCACTCTGTGGAATCAATTACCGGCTACGGTTTTCCCGAACAGATACAACTTGGGTACCTTCAAGAAAAAAAGCATAATCCACCCACCACCCACCCACCTTAAAGGCCGCCAACGCATTTCGTGACACACCTGATGTTGCAGATGTCCATGGGCGGTTGCCTCACCTCTCTCCATCCCGTGAGCCTCTTGCCCGTTTGCCCCCTCTCATATAAAAAAAAATAAAGTCGTCCTACGTTTCTCCATTATTTTGGATTGTAGATTACCATCGTCGCCTAATAGAAAATTACAATGTGGTTGAAAACAACTGCGCTTAATCTTTTATTTATTGTTGAGTTGGATAGAAGTAAATGCATTATTAATCTTGTTAATTTACTGAAGCAAATTTACGTGAAACTTAAATTTTCGTTTTAAATTTGAATCTAGATGACCTTAGATATCGCAGAGTCTTGCTCTTGTAAAGTAAGTTTTTATCGTGTGTATTATAGAACGAAAGTTTACTTAGTAAATTTGTGGCGCGAAGTATAATATGTTTCTACAAAAAGATTTCAGAAAATATTCAAAACAAATGTATTACGAAATTCAAAAAAATTGTTAACAACTTTTGTGCTGTAAAGGTTACTATAACATAAATGACTTTCTTAATAATAAACAGATGGAATGGAGCGACCGTGCTCAGGTTTTTCAATAATTAATTTTATTGTCCAATGATACATTATCGCCATATTATTTTTTTGAAAAAAAAAAGAACTCCGATGAGTTTCTTCCGTTCTTCTCAGGTCTGAGGCACACATTTTCGAATGGGTACTTTTAGACTTTCAATAAGTGATATCATATTCTTTTACGAATAAAAATATTTGGATTTGAATTCTGCATTGATTTATATATGTGTTATATATATATATATGTGTTGTTTAACAGAAATCACATCGAGGAATAGATTGTATAAGAAAAAAGTTTATTCGTTCGTTTATTCATTTCTTGGATGATATATCTCATTTTCCCTTTACATAAAACCCTTTCTCGGACTTAAACGACTAATATAAAAAAATTGCCACCGTTTTATTATTTACGAACCCGTCGCTCAAATATTAATCAAACTGTAGGAAAAGTTAATCTGTCAATATTCTCTCCCACTAAAACTGATCAGTTTCGTGATGCGAATGCTACAAATGCCGTTGGGCGTCCAAGTTTATCTGTGAGGTTATTGATTTCATTGTTATTCCTTTTGGAATGTGAGATTGAGATGGTTTCTCACTAAAATAAGGATTTTCTAACTAATTATCAGTTTACTATATATATTTGTCGTTAAATTAGTTAAAGATGATGTTTAAATTCAAAAGTCAGTCATTTCAAGTTGTGTTATCAATTTACAAAGCTGTACGGTTTTGGTTTAAAAGGGATAAAAAGGCACAAAAGGCATTTATTTTTCTCAAATTTGATTCCTTTAATTTTTTTAGATTTCATTTCTAATATACTGATTCTACCATCACTTTGGAAACAAATGGCGTTCTGAGAGAGAAGAAGCAGCGCAAGAAACTCTCGCAGCATTTTTTTTTGCGCTCTTTTTAATAAAATAGATAGTATTGTACTGTCATTGCTATTTCTATAAAATAATAACTAGTCACAGGCTGTCCGATCACTTAGATATTCAGCTGTGGAGGTGGATTTACGACGGAGCCATTTTTTTTATAAAACATTAAAATTTATTTATAGATAATGCCTGAACTGTGACTGAGACTTTATAATAAAAGCATTTACCCTTAAAGCTATTATGTATCTTATGAAGCCTACTAGAATTAGTTACAAGCAATACCTTATTTTTCTAGTGTTATAATAATGAAAATCACAGTTGAGAGCAAAAAGGTGACGATTTTTGTGAAGGTGTATTTAATTTTAACCTTAATCATTGGATATAAAAATTTCATAGTTTTGATTGAAAGAATATCAATCATGTGACGTTTGAACGTTATTAACTTACATAAAACAACTTGTACACCAAACATATACACACATCAAAAAAGTCTAAGCAACATGCATGATATTACAAATTTACCATTTATATTAATTAATTTCTAAGTCTTTATTCACTCAAAGTGCATAGGTATGTTAACTTTTTTGTTATTGGTGACATACTGGCTGGTTGTAAAACAAAATTCGATTATTTTTTGTCTTTTTTTCATAAAATTAGATGAAAGGGAATACGTTTGAATTTAAGTGCGTTTTTATTGCTAAGTTAAGTCTTGATTTTGATAATTTTACCAACAATTTAAATAAAGTTTGCGACTGCATTCAATTCTTAGATATTCTTTACGTCATGGAGCGACGTAATTTGACGGCAAATGAAACTGTAGGGATGTTGCAAACGGGTAGTAATCAATCTCAGATATCTCGGCATTTTTGCATTCATAAAAGTTTTATTTGTCGTCTTTGGCAGCGCTACAATAATACAAGTGAACAGCATTCAGGCCGTAAAAGGAGTACAACTACACGGCAAGACGTGTTTTGAAGGACTTGGACGGAGTGACAACAGAAAAGTAGGTCATTTTCACTCGCAGAATATTGACAATCGCGGGTGGCAATGTCCTACTTATCTCACGTGGTTCGTATACGATTTTTTCCCCACGTGGATTAAAATATCGCTTTTAGTCCCCGGTACGAGGGACAAAAGTCGTCTTACCGTGAGAGAATCGGTCCCTCTTCTCTCTCGTACCAGAGACAGAAAGTGAGCTTTTCATCGAGGTGGGAATATAAAACAATTTTCAGTGTTACTTGTATGTGTAAAATATTTATGAGTAAAGTTCAATGACATAAATCACAACTTGTGTATGTTAATTTAAAACGAATCACTTTTGATGTCAACGACAAAATGCAATTTCCTCCATCTACTGAAACTTGAACATAATACGAACAAAATATCGTTTCGTACAACATAAAGACAAAGTAGAACTAATTAAAGTCTTAATTATAACACATTATCATGATAAAGGTCACATACTTAGTTGTAAGTATTCAACTTGTTATAGCTCCAAAGGGATCATAATATTCTCGCTATATAGTAGGTACATATTTAATTAGTATTCTCATTTTGAGGACTATATTACCTAGGTATAGGTTCTTACCGATATCGAGGGTAAATATGCATGGCATTATATTAAGTATATCCGGACAGAAATGAAATAAATAACACATTTCTCTATTTATGTGAAAGAAAAAGTAGTTGTCGAGAAAATTTCAATAATTCTACAAACCAACAATATTTAATTCAAATATTTCAATTATATATTAATAAAATTAATAATTCACAAATAAAATTTGAAAAACAGCAAAATTTTATTAACGATGCGGGACTCGAACCCAAGACCTCCGGCGTTCCGTGCCGGTGCTCTAACTGAGCTAACCGTTCGAGTGTCGTATCGTTATAAAATCTTGTATGCTTTGTTCAACTCTCAGGTTGTGGCTTCATCTACAGGATCTACTTTACGGTTGATTTCGAGGAAAATACAGAAATCACAGGGTGCTAGGCCAGGGCTATGTGCAGGATGGGTGACGAGTTGTACTTTTTCGGAAGCTAAAAATGACTTACAGACAGTTCGTCAGATAACACTCATAATATAAACATTCATTTCATGAAAGTTCATCCTTCATTCATTCAAATCATTGGGAATAATTCGTTGAGCAAAGTGATGAGATAAGTAAGACGTTCACCTGATGGTAGGTGATACGCTCTGCTAAAACAATGCAGTACTGCTCAGGATTCTTCATGAAAAAAACGTTTATCCAACGCATATTGCCTGATGACAACAAGCAAGAAAATGCGATAGCGTTGATCGAAAAATAGTGTGCAAAAACTGCATAAAACTTCTTCCAAGAAATACGTGTCTTTGAGTACTCCCTACAAATTTATCAAATGAGTTTTTATAATATAGAATTTCCGTTACATGCGCGAGGCTTCAAACTAATTCTATGCAAACAAGTTGCAATTGTTAAGATATTATGATGAATAAGGAATAAGAATAAGTTTCTAGTTCGATCTTGCTGAAAACATATTATCTAATTAAACAGCCGACACTTTTGTAATTATAACATTGTTGGATGATTTATGGTTCTTCGAGCAGGGGGACACTTTCCACACTTCTGCAGTATCCAATGTTCTTAATTGTGCAGAGTCAATGTTGACAGCCGATTTTTACGATGATAAATTATTATTAGACAATGTTTTGAAGCTTTTTAATCGCTTAAATACCGTAACAGCTGAGTCTAAATTGTATTAATACTTTTGTGATATTATAACTTAAATAAAACGTTTATTATTATTAGTATTTCATAGAGGGTGGCTATTTATTTAGCCGTATTGAGACCTGGTATCGCCACGACCAAAATTGAAGTATTATGTTCGCCGTTGGTCGAAGTTTAGTAGATCCATAACGCTGTTTCAAATCAAATCAAATCAAAATCAAGTTTATTCACGTAGGTCACGGAAACGACACTTATGAATGTAAAAAAAAATATTTTTCTTATTGAATCTACCGCTACTTCAAAAACTCTAAGAAACTCATTGCCACTCTTTTATATCAAGAGATACATTTACATCGATTTACAAATCAATTCAATTATAATATAATATGTAAAATGATGCAACAAACACACTCAAACGTTAAATAGTCAATGTCTTACACGAGTAAGTCAAAAAAGTAAATGTAAATTAATACAATAGTTATTGAGTACAGTAGTAGTTTAAATTTTAAGGTAACCCTTAAAGTTATTATTAATATCGTTTTGTAAATTAAAACAATTCTGATAAGTTCATTTGCAAAATCATACGTAAGCGAAATAAAATTAATAAATAACTAAGAATTAAGCAATTAAATTGGAAAACAGCTAAGGGTATGTGAGGATCGTCGTATTTGGTATTTCGTCCTCTTTGTCTTCCACTTTGGGTGTAAACGTGATGTTATTCAATGCATTCCACCCTGGTTAACTGAATTTCAAATATCAATCATTCATTTTTCATTTACCTGTATTGCTTGTGATTGCTAAAGAATATAGTCCAATTGCAACAATTTCATTCAACATCCATATTTATCAATTTTACACTTGAACAATTTTGATATTGTGCCAAATCGCGCTTTGTTCTTTTCAACTAAAATGAATTCATATAGTTTTAAATCTAATGTGTTGAATCTGAACATGATTCACACGGAAATTTTTTCGAAAAAAAAAAACTGTTTGAAGCATTAAGTAGCTAATACCATCCGTCTCATTCGATGGAATCACTGAAAGAAACAGTGGAACTACTCTTGTTTAGAGATCTTTTATACGGCTGTTAGTGCATCTCCAGGGTGCTTAAAGCGATACCCCGAGGCCTCTTTTTTGAAAATAAATAAAATCCCTAAGATGATTTTTATTTGTCTTCCTATCGCTCTTTCTTAAAAGCGGCGTAACTGAATTTTACATGATTGTTACTAGTAGATAGATCAGGTTAAAAGACATAAAAGGAATTTATTTTCCCAAGATTGAATCCTTTAGAATTATTTTTGATGCCATTTCTAATATCTAGTATATTAGACCGTAGTATTATAGTACTACCGCTTCGGAAACAAATGGCGCTCTGAGAGATAAGAAGAGGCGCAAAAAACTCTCCTAGCATTCTTTTCTTGCACTTTTTAATGAAATATACAATATTGTACTGTCATTGCTATAAAACAATTTTAATCTAGTCCAAGGCTGTCGCATCACTTAGATATTTTTCTAAAACATTTAAATTTATTTATAGACAATTCCTGAACAATGGCTGGGACTTTACTATAAAAGTGGGACTTTAAAGCTGTTATGTATCTTATGAAGTCTACTAGAATTAGTCACAAACACTCCCTTATTTCTAGTGTTATAATAATGAAAATCACTATTAAGAGCAAAAAGGTGACGATTTTTATGAACGTATTAGTTAAACGTTGTAAGGAGTGACACATCTACTTTAAGCTAAGAATTTGAATTAAATTTGTGTCATCATGTCGCGGTGTTTGTAGTTAAACTTCTTCGAAACGGCTTAACCGATTCTCATGAAATTTTGAGTGCATATTGGATAGGTCTGAGAATCGGACAATATCTATTTTTCATCCCCCTTAATGTTAAGGATGGTCCACGCCAATTTTTTTTTTAATTTCCCGACATTTTTTTAAACTTGATTTTTGATTCATTTTTTCATGCTGACTCATAAGTTAGCATTAAAACGTAAATACAAATTCAAATTTTCACCCATCTATGATCAACAGTTACTTTTTTATCACGATTTTAATATCGGCAATACATCGTTTGCTGGGTCAGCTAGTAATATTATATAATTCCCTTCCGTTCTTTTGTAGTAAATATAGGAGTGGTTGCAAATTTTATAATTTTATATATATAACGTGTGTCTGTATTTTATTTTATTTAAAAGCTTCACCACTATCCATGAACTATCTCAAGCTGAAATAAGTGTATAAAATTTCATTAATTACGGTGAAACGTTTCGTTTATGCAACTCAATTTGCATTCAAGTTAAATTGAACTTTATTTTTCGTAAATTTACAGCAACCCGTTTTTATGATATTCAACCTACATTTTTTAAATAATATTCTAATGAAGTTTCCGCATACTCACTTTTAATGTAACTAGGTAGCCTACATTCAAATAAATTTCAACAATGAGGTTTTAAGGTTTTTTTGAAAATAAGGGATGAGACGAGCAGGACGTTCAGCTGATGGTAATTGATACCGCATGCCCATTAAAATGCAGTTCGACTTAGAATTCTAGAAAAACCTCAAAAATTCTGAGCGGGACTACAATTGCGCTCGTCTCCTTGACATAAATTGCCTATATCTCATTTGCCCAGCAATTTCCCTAGCTACGGCGCCCTTCTGACCGAAACACAGTTATGTTTACACATTAATGCTTCACGGCAGAAAAAGGCGCCGTTATGGTACCCATAATCTAGCCGGCATGTGTGCAAAGGAAACGCCCACTGGTCGTCTACATAAAAAAAAATAATGCGTAACTTCCTTAGTTTCAGCAAGTTTATTCTAATTGCTTTTGTCAGTAAAATGATTCATTACTACATTCAGATTTACACGAGAAATCGACGAAGCAATTGATTTTACGAAGAGTTTAATTATTCAGTGACGGGAAATGCGGCGCTTTCATTGACAATGTTGGCTACATTAAGTAAATGTTTGATCGAATATCAGTGCTGAATTTTAATTTGATATTGGGAATGTTCAATAGCTTTGTCCGCAGTAATAACTAGAGTAATTTTGAGCAATTATTAAAACATCTTTCCTTAATTTTATATGCCTGCTCTTTGTTACATTAGTTTATCTACACCCATTCTTTAAATCCTCTATTAAAGATTCTAAAACAGTTAGCTTATTGCCAACCCTCGGCTTCACCTCGTGTGATAAACGTACATTCGTATTTTAATACCCCTTATTACACAATAGTTGCAAAATAGTTATTTATGCTACTCATGTAATTTTATCACAACACTCGTTTGGATGATGTAATGGTTATTAGGAGAATGGGTGTTTTAATGTTGGCAATAATCTAACTGTTTTAGAATCTCTAATAGAGGACTTAGAGCATGGGTGGAGATAAGAACTATTACTACTTTTTTGGTACGTTACATTTGTTATACCTTCCAAAATTTGAAAGAATAATTAAGCAGAAATTTTCATTTCATTTTATAGTGTCCCGTAGTAAACAAGGTCTCTTTTTCTCTGTACCTATTCTGATCATTAAATTATTAATTTAAAAATTACATTGATTTTATTGGAAGGAAATTCTGCTATTACATGCAAATTTACTATCAATTTATTTTTATGATCATTGGCTCTTTTTTATTTATACTTCATCTAACAGCGTATTATTATTTATTTTACTTTTGACAGTACGATTATTAATCAATCAGTGATGCGCTGATAGTGTTACAAATTGTATTTCTAATTGATATGTTATTTTTGTTCAACATTGTAAAGCACTGCGGTAAATTTTATTTGGTAACATCAATCAGGCATATCATAGACAACATATAGATCTAGATGTAGAGAACCCTACGGGTACGACGGTATAATTATTCACATTTTCAATAGGTACGTCTACTTGAGTATTTATATTCCTCCTTAATGACTTTTCAATATTTAACCAATTGCTTATAAAAAGGAAAGAAAAAGGCTGAGTCGAGAAAGTGACTATGTTCATGATGGCGTCCATATTATTTTTAATGGTTGGTTGAGGTATTGAACTTAAATGTTACTAAGATGGCATCGTGTCTCAATCTTTCTGTGAGGATATTTTTTATGAACCAAAGTGACGATAAACAACACATTGACATGATGGAGAATGATACTCCTTGTCACTTACACTGCAACGCATCTTAAGGTTTTCAAGAACACGTCATATTGAAACAAAAGGTCTTATTAGCCAAGTAAATTCAATAGCAGCGCCACCCTTCAAATCTAAACACAATAATGCTTGTACATATTGCATCACTGCAAAATATGTGCTGTTAGTCTTATTAGAGATTCATTGAAATATTTATTTTATCAACTGCCAATGATGAATCAACAGATACCGAATATTGTTTAGTTTTGCAGTTTCAACTTTTAATAAAACAATATTTTATGTGTTTATTGCATGGAATGTGTATTTATACAAGTGTATAAAAGAATTACCTTTTGCATTAAACAATTTCGCGGCACACAGCATCAGTTTATCGCAAGAATTTATGTATTTTCAATAAAATACCGAAGTTAACTCATAAACCAATGAAAAGCCGCACATTGAATGCACTGCGATAATGAATTTTATTTTAGTTATATTTTTATACCTAAATATGAAATTTGTGATAAATGGAGATGAGGAATCTGGGAGCGTTGGTGATGATCTTGTACAGGAATTAAAAGTTGACGCCAACATAGACCTGTCTGCTGATGAGGAATATGAGGACCTGCGGGCCGAGTTCCTCGCTTATCGTGAAGCATTAACAAATCTCAAAACTCGTCGTAAGTACAAATAATTTACTAACAAAATAGTATATAAAAGAAGAACTTTTACAAAGCCAAGCTATTTCTCTTTTGTTAATAGTTAATAGAAAAATGTATTAACCATAAATGTCTCACCAGCAGTGGGAGGCTCCTTAGCACAGGAAGCCGGCTAGACTATGGGTACCACAACGGCAACTATTTCTGCCGTGACGCAGTAATGTGTAAACATTACTGTGTTTCGATCTGAAGGGCGCCGTAGTTAGTGAAATTACTGGGCTCGCTGTCACAATGTCGCTTCCGAGCGACACTACATTGTAATGGGTAGGGCGTATCAATTACCAATAGCTGAACGTCCTGCTCGTAAATGTCCATTTATATAATGCTTACATTTAAAGCCATGTGTTGTTCAAAACAGTGAAAAATTTCGTAATGAACTTATCAAAGTTTTTAATAGGATCGATGATGCATACGCCGTGCTGGTCCCTCGGGGGAATCTGTATCAATTACAAACTTTGTCCTGGATTCAGACAGTTCGCCGAAGTACCCGGATGTAAAAATAGGTTTAACGTTTGCTGTTTTGCTTGGAACCATTTCGAGGTGCGAGATATGACAGATAAGGGCATTGGTAATATAGCGTTTCCTTGGAGTCCTCCACAGCCAGGTTTTGGTGGAGAGGGAATAGTACCAGTTTCAAAGAAGAAAGAAAAACGCAAAGGAAGGAAGAAATCTAACGAAACAAGGGCTATAGCTATTGTGCTAAAATCTGGTCGATTCTATTGAAATTGCTGTTCATAAAATTATTGTAATCACAAATGAGAATAAAACATTTTATGTAAAATCAATCTTTGATTTTATCGTAAAATCATTTTTCCGTGATATTATACTTGAATGAACGAAAATGTTAGGAATCATACTAAAATACAATTTATTTGTAATTCAACTGAACATGGTCATTTTTATTAGTACTATCGCCTTTGATGCTAGTCAGGTTTTACCCAATAGTTATCAGGATATTTTTATTCCTGGAAAAAACGGAAGGCCAGAACTGGGTGAGTAGCTGTAACGAATTATGCCACAAAATTAAGCTTTACCGAAATTAAAATACTAGTTTCACATACACATTTGAAAATTAAAACTAATATAAATCAATTAATAATATTAGAGTCATTCAATCTAATGGTACGACTATGTAAGCCATAAATTGTATAAACTATCTATTTCATTAATTATAATTTATCTAAAATTTGATAAACAATTTGGTTTCACCACAAAAACATTTTCCCCCACTAATATATTATGTTCTTGCGTCACATTACATTGTACTATTTATTTTTTATGAAAATAAGGGACGAGACGAGCACGACGTTCAGTTGATGGTAACTGATACACCATGCTCATTACAATGCAGTGCCGCTCAGGATTCTTGAAAAACCCAAATATTCTGAGCGGCACTTCAAATGCGCTCGTCACCTTGAGACAAGATGTTAAGTCTCATTTGCTCAGTTATGTCACTAGCTACGGCGCTCTTCAGACTGAAACGCAGTAATGTTTACACATTACTGCTTCACGGCGGAAATAAGCTCCGTTGTGGTACCCATAATCTACCTGGCATCCTGTGCAAAGGAGTCTCCCACCGGTAGTAGTAATACTGTTCTTTCATAAGGATCGTTGGAGCCTGACTCACATTTACAATTGTTGGCTTTTTTATACGCTTTATATCAGCTTCACCTGTATGTTTGTATGTTTGTAACCGACTTCTTTGGGCGCGATTTTGACCCACTTTAAACGGCTAGATTTCGTTCACACTTTGTAGATTTATCGAGGACCGATGACATTACACTAATTTGACTATAAAATGAAAAATAAATAATAGTTAAAAAAAAACTAGAAAGCACGCTTTATATAAAATTCAACTAAAAAATAGAAAATAAATTTAAATTGAAAATAGTGTAAAAAATATATTTTATTGTAAAAAAACCGTGGGGTGCGTGCTTTTTAGTTTTTTTTTAACTATTATTTATTCTATTACTCTTGTACGTTCTTGAGCCAGTAAGATCCACTGCACACGTTTTATCAGCGAAGCTCAATAATTATTCAATGAACCATCTTAAATCTCGCTCCAGGGACGGGACGTGCGACGTGCTGGGCTCGTGGAGGAGTCTGCGTTCACATTCGACAGTGTCCAAGCTTTACGTTTGATATTGGAGTGTATGGATGTAATCAACGGTTTAATGTTTGTTGTAAAAATTTCAAACCTTTACCCCCGACTGTTGGCTTGCAAAGATTTTTTCAAAATCCTGCAGTTGATTCTGCTGAGAGTCAAGTGAGTGCGGAGGAAGACAACGATTTAGTGACTGTTTTACTTATGCGGTATTAATTAATATAAAAATATGATATTATTTAACAGCTGTATGAGAAATATGAGATTTTAAGCTTGAATAATATTGTATGTTTTTAAACTTTTATCTTCGCGGAACTTCAACATTGTAATTATTATGACGGATACTCATTGGATCGAGCTGCACAACCCATGAGTGATTTCTGCTGAACGCCAATACATCCCAAGGCTTGTAAGAGAAGCTATAGAAATTAAAAAGCATCCTAACAATTTTAAATGAGGAGGATGGTTTTAGGCTAGCGCAAACGTGGAACCCCGTGGTCTCTCTCTGCAATACGAATGCAATAAAAAGACTCGGAAGTATGGACGTCATCAGTAGTGTGTGTCGTGAATTAGCGAATCAAAGACCTAAACGAACTAGGCGCCAAGTGGACAGATTGATGTACTATTAGTGTCATGTGTCAATGCGTCAAGTGTTTCTCGCCGACAGCGCAGTTCCACCGTGACCACGATTCATTCAATTGGATCGAAATAAGAAATACGAGATTTTAAGCTTGAATAACATTTGGTTTAAATGTTATCTTATAAATATTATAGTATATTAGGCACCTAGGGACAAAAGTAGGTCATTCTCACCCGCAGGTAGCAATGTCCTACTTATCTCATGGTGCATATACGATCTTTTTTCCCACCTGATGAAAAGCTCACTTTCAGTACCTGGTAGGAGAAAGAAAAGTCGTCTTTCCGGGAGAGAATCGGCCAATTTTTCCTCGTACCAGGGACTAAAAGACAGGTTTCCATAGAGGTGGAAAAAAAAACAATTTATTTCTATGTTATTATTTAATAATGTTGGTATATTTCTAATATTATTGTTGTTATTATCGGTTTTGTTCTAGGTTAAGAACATTACACTAGATACCGAATAATTTTTCGTTTTTTATATATTTAGTGATTGTAGTCACAATACTTAAATTATTGGAATATGCAGAGTATAGTTGTAGTTTCGGCGTTCTCCGCTGCATATATACAAATCAAACGCCATGATTTTCGATACTGTGTATCTCAGCGCACACACACACCTAAGCCACAACTCCTAGAGAGAGAGCTTCAAGAGCTTTGTTTTGTTGTTCGGTATTCGAAAAACAAAATTTGTATTTAGTTTTTCGAACCTTCTTCGGTATTTCCACGTCATTAAGCGTAAGCCTTTACTTAAAAAAATCCTGTGAGTCCTCCTGTTTTTCAAGAGAGCATAACTCACGGTGATCATTCACTTAGGGACTTGCAGTTTCTTTTTTCTCGAATTCCATCATTTACAAAAGAGAGAGATTATTAGAGGTCATTTACAAAAAAAAAAAACAACTACTTACCTTAACTAAAATTTAAATCATACATGCTATTATTATAAAAATTCTAAATATCATTTGTATTAAATGTAATAAAAAAATATCTGAAAAATTGTCTTCAATTTTCATGTGAAATGCGAAGAACTGTTTTCCCAAGCTACCAGCAGGCTACTGCAACTCATCTACATGGAACACGGAGACAACGTAGAATGCGGAATAATGGCGCATAGCATGAAAAAACTTACTTTTTTATAACAATAAGGGACTGCCCATGATAATGAAGTACCACTCAGGATTCTTGAAACCCAAAAATTCTGAGTGGCACCACAATTGCGCTCGTCACCTTGAGACATAAGATATAATGTCTCATTTGCCCAGTAACTTCACTTGTTACGGCGCAGAAAACACAACAACGCTTACACATTACTGGCTTAAATAGGGGCTGTAGTGGTTCTCATAATCTAGCGTGTGCAAAGGAGCCTACCACTGGTAAAACATCTTATTTCAAATTTTATAAAGTTACCTTAATCTTTAATTGTTTACGAAAAAGTAATCCATCAGAAAATAAACAATATTATCTGTTCGTTCACAAACATCTTCAATAATATATTACTTAACTTTCTTGTTACCGGCCACTCAACTTAATAAGGATTTTTGCTCCGATATTGGCTGTCAATTTGATCACGAGCCAAATTAATTTACCTCAACGAGGTGATACAGAGTTGGCTAAGATTCAACGTTCATATAAACGGCAGAATAGAATATCCTGATTGGTTTAAATATAACTTATAAATTGTAAATCAATTTATTAATTTTACGCATTTTGTTTATTAGTATTTTGTGTCAGTCATAAACAGATCGTGATAAGTAATAACGCACTGATCTAGTTGTTAATTTAAAATGAAAAATTTGGTATAAATAATAATTTTGGTAGAAACATATATACAACAACACGCTTTAGATCCCTAAAATATTATTGGAAATGTGGTATCTAGTTGGTATAATCCTCGCCGAGAACATCGTATTTTTCGTCAACTTGATATATTATGTGGTGATATTCAAGTAAAATCGAGTTAACCGTTTCTCGAATTATTGTGCTAATATAATATACACTTTTATGTCGTAAAAAAACGTTAGTCCTTAAAAATACAGCTTATATAATATTAAATATTTATATTGCACCCATCAAACTTGCATGTCAGTGACGGGACGTTGAACGTTTTTGTCATCCGAGAGTATTCAACTCCCTTATAGATATTTCTACATTAAAAAGAAATTTCAGAACAGAACATCATCAGTCTAAATATACGTACGGTTCCTCCTTTACGAAAACTAAGTAAATGATAGAATATTCTGATATATTCAAATGCTCTACAAACGAAATCACAAAAAAGAACAGGAAATAAGCAAGCAAGCATCAACGAACTAAGCCATCAGGAATTCTCTCTCAATTGTTTTTGTAACCAGACGCTTGCGGCTTGGGGGCTCAGTTACTTTCTGTTTATATTTCTGCTGCTTTACTTACAAGGAAAACTGTTCTCACAAATAATAAATCTGTTTAAGAATATCAGTGGAAAGTTCATATTTGTTATATGAGTTCCCTTGTTAATGATTGGTAATATATATTTAGTGTAGCAGAAATTGAGAGTGTCTTGTTCTCACTTCTCATCTAGGACGACTTTACTGCGAGGCCGTTTTCGCAATATTTTCAATCTGCAGTAAATGTACTGTAAGTGTAAGTATCACTGTAATAATGTTCACATCAACCGAAAACAAAAGCACCCATTTTTTTATTAATTCTCCAAAAACTTTCGAGGGCAAAACTTCAAATCCATTAGATCGATTAGCTTTTTTTAGGGTCAAATGTACCCAGGCTTCGCTTTCACGTTTTGGTAATGTGAAATTACAGCCAATGAGTAAACTTTGTTATATTTTGTTATCATTTTATTGCACCACTCTGCACGTAGTCAATTCTCGTCATCTTGTTTAAATCTTGCGGTATCTATCGAGTAAAATGTTCGCGAACCTTCAGGTGTGCATGAAAAATCTTTTGCATTTGGCTCATACTAATACCAAATATAGTATAAATTGATGGCATGTATTATTGAAGCCACAACCTGAGAGTTGAACACAGCAAACAGAATTTTATAACGAGGCGGTACTCGAACGGTTAGCTCAGTTGGTAAGAGCACCGGCACGGAACTTTCTGTATCAGCAGCCGGGCATCATGATTATCGTTACATACAGACCCAGGAATACATAGAACTACGAGATGGAGCTTCAATACTAAGTGACAATTAAAGTCTTTAGCAATTTCCTTGTTGACTTATGCTACAGGGAAAATAATTAAAGTTATGAATCGAATATTTTATCCAGTTTAATTCATAACACTGCCATCATGAAATGACAAAGAAAAAAACTAAAACGTAACCCACTGGCGGAGTGTTTCTTTTTTTTATGAAAATAAGGGACGAGACCAGCAAGGCGTACAGCTGATGGTAATTGATACGCCCTGCCCATTACAATGCAGTACCGCTCAGGATTATTGCGGAACCCAAAAATTCTGAGTGGCACTACAATTGCGCTCGTCACCTCGAGACATGTTAAGTCTCATTTGCCCAGTGATTTCACTAGCTACGGCGCCCTTCAGACCGAAACACAGTAATGTTCACACATTACTGCTTCACGGCTGAAATAGTCGCCGTTGTGGTATCCATAATCTAGCCGGCATACTGTGCAAAGGAGCCTCCCACTGGTTTCTTTTTCGCAAGTTCAGAAAGTTTCAGTAAGGCCCACAGATAGTGCTTTCTATCAATCAAAGTTTTATATTTATTGAATCATGTTATTTTGCATTTATTTTGTCGCTGTAGATACTCTTTGATCAGAAATGCATAGACAATCGTGAATCTATAATGAAAGAGAATATATAATACTATAGTCAAAGATCGGGAGCGCCATTGCTTTATTATTATGAAAGAGCTTGCTACATGCTTCGATCTCTTTCGAAATATGTAGTAAACTTTTCGCTCATTATAAATTAATTTATAACGAAATTCTAAATAAAATAGATTAATTTAATTTGTCAAACTATCTTTTGTATCCGTATTAAAAGTAACATGCAGCAATAAAGACCAAATGAAATTACGACAAGGATATTGAGCGATAAATCTTGAAATGGACAGGTTAATTAAATGATTCTGGCAAATAAGGATCTCTCAAATTTGACCTAGATGAACAATAAGTTAACTACACAGCATATTGAGTAGAAAATTATTCATGTTAAAATAAAAACGGCTGTGTGGCTATTATATAGAATATCTTGAAAAGGTCAGGTTAATTAAATTATTCCGGCAAATAAGGATCCGCCACTCTATCCTGACCTTCTTAAATAATAAAAGATATATACAGCTACTATTAGTTTCAATAGAAAATTCAGTATTCAGGATTTCTCATTATGAAGTTGAAACTAGTGTCAAACATAAGTGACCATTAAAAAAGGGGAACAATTAATATTTTTTTATACTCATGTCATTTGCCGAAGATGTCCATCAATATATTAGTAAATTTGTACCCACTCTGTATATAGAACTGCAACTCTACAAGCAGCTGCCGTAGTGGGAGGCTCCTATGCACAGGATGCCGGCTAGATTATGGGTGCAATAACCGCGCCTATTTCTGCCGTGAAGCAGTAATGTGTAAGCATTACAAATGAGACTTAACATCTTACGTCTCATGGTGACGAACACAGTTGTAGTGCCACTCAGACTTTTTTGTTATTTTCAATAAACCTGAGCGGCAGTTGAAATGGGCAGGGCGTATCAATTACCATCATCAGAACGTCCTGCTCGTCTCGTACCTTATTTTTATAAAAAAAAAGTGTGCAAGAGCTATTTGAGCTCAGTTTAATTATTAAAGTTTAGTTGAACTTGTGCAATCTCTAGGTTAGTACGATAGAGTTAAACATATTGCCTAACAGGTGACTTATGGACCACCAGCGAGCAAAAAGTGATTTAGTATGTATCAGACCGTTAGACGTGAAACAACGCGTAAATAATAAGGTGTTTTTCATCATAATATCTAACTACCTCAACTTGCAATTATTCCATTAAAAAAATTTACATTTCATTGTTAATTATTTTTAACATAACTGCTGTTTACCTAAAGAATGAGATATAAAATGTGATAAAATAAAAAATTTGGGCTTAAGGTTTCTGAGCAGTAATGCCTTGTGTTATAACTGACTATAGTCAGGGCGTCTCATATGAATGTTAACGTCATTCATGCCTTATAACTTAGGCAACTAGATACATAAATTTAACATACAGGAAAAATATATACAATGATAAGTGTTACTATTTCTATATCTAAACTAGCTGAGCTGACCCGACAGACATTGTTCTGTTCATAATAAAAAAAAAACTCTTGCGGATGGAATTTTGGAAAATTCTTAGCTGAACTCCACTCAGTGAAAAGAATATCAAGTCAATCAAGTCTTTAGCTCTAATGGTTCCAGAGATATCGTGATGAGTGACTATATACGTGGAAATCTCTTATATATATATAGATTATTAAATTTGTGAAAAACATTACTAAACTTAAAAACTTATCCTAAAAAATTATTAGTAAAAATAATGAATAAAGTATGAATTAACTTATTTCTTATCTATATTTATTCTTTTAATTGATAAGGATACCTTTTTTTATAAAAGTTAAAATATAAAAATAATATCAATATTATGATCTAATTTTAATATTAGATAAGAATGCTAATGTGAATTGTCCTAAAGGCTTTGAACTTACAATACACTAATTTTAGTAATGTTCAACTTTACTCTTTCCTGTTTTTTGGTTTATTTCTAGTAGCAGACTTCATTATACTTGTTTAAATATCATTGCTTGTGGGTGAGTCATGAGAAGGGTCACAATAAAATTGATTTTATTCAACCACAAATTATTTAATACAAAAAAACTACGTTTTAGAAAACCGACTTCAAAAACTGAAAAGTATCAAATACCTAAAAATTTAATTTAATACACCGCTTATAATAATAACACCCTTACCTTACCTTTACCTTTAATATTAGTAAAATACAATTTTTTTATGAAAATAAGGGACGAGACGAGCAAGACGTTCAGCTGATGGTAATTTATACGCCCTGCCCATTACAATGCAGTACCGCTCAGGATTCTTGAAAAACTCATAAATTCTGAGCGGCACTACAATTGCGCTCGTCACCTTGAGACATAAGAGGTTAAGTCTTATTTGCCCAGTAATTTCACTAGCTACGGCGCCCCTCAGACCGAAACACAGTAATACTTACACATTACCGTTTCACGGCAGAAATAGACGCCGTTATGGTACCCATAATCTAGCCGGCATCCTGTGCAAAAGGAGCCTCCCACTGGTGGATTATTATTTATTAGTGATTATTGTTTATATATGCTACCTATTGACAGATTTGAAATCAATGCCAAGCCCTAATCAAAATAAAACTTAATATTATAAACAGCTAA
Organism: Leptidea sinapis; assembly: GCF_905404315.1. Classification (NCBI taxonomy): domain Eukaryota; kingdom Metazoa; phylum Arthropoda; class Insecta; order Lepidoptera; family Pieridae; genus Leptidea; species Leptidea sinapis. The sequence continues at coordinate 12,768,951 of NC_066272.1, forward strand.
CTTACTGTAATTATTAAGGTTGTCTGGCCACGCGTGTCTGTCCACTTGGGTTGTTTTGTCCTAGACGAAACTATCCCGCTCAAAGTCACGCGTGGCGAGTGTCGGTACCTACTATTACATTTGGCTTGGCACCTACTTCAAAGCTATCAATATGTAGCACATACAAATGATAGTATTTTGCTAATATTAAAGGTAAAAGTTTGCATAAGAGGTGTATTAAATTAAATGTGTAGTTATTTGATACTTCAGTTTTTATAAACGCAGTTTTTTTTATTTTTTCGTTTTAGTGTCAGTTAATTATAATAATGTATAATCAACCGGAATGAAAACTCGTAAAAAGACGTACACAAAAAACAATTAAGTATATCATCCACGTAGACTAAAATTTTCATAAAAATTGTTCATAAAATGAAAGCTAACTAAAGCCAAACTATGTAAAATTTTTATGGGACCAAATGGCAAACATTTCAGTAATCGGTGTACATACATAAAAAATACCGATCGAATTGAGAACCTTTTTGAAGTCGGTTAAAAATTAATGAATTAGGTAGTATGCTTAAAAGATAAATACTTAGTAAGATTGAAAAGTTTAAATTAGTTATTCAACCTTATATTACAGTATAATTTTATTTAAATAGATATAGGAGATAGTACATGAAAGCTTATAACCGATGCCTATGTAATCAAATATATAAAATTCTCGGCTTGACCGATTCTCATGAAATTTTGAGCGCATATAGGGTAGGTCTGAGAATCGGGCAACATCTATTTTTCATCCCCCTAAACGTTAACGGTGGTCCATGCCAATTTTTTTTTTAAATTTTTTTTGACATATTTTTTTTTTAATTTGTTTGATTATGATTCAGCATTAAAAAATACATACAACTTCAAATTTTCTTCCTTCTACGATCAACAGTTACTTTTGTATCGCGATTTTAATATCGGCAATACAACGTTTGCTGGGTCAGCTAGTAAACAATAATATTTATTATCACAGCCGTCATAGTCTGTAGATTCTTCTGTTCTTCTTCGAGGGCGTCCTTTTGGAGGGCTCGCCATCATGTGGCACAAGGGTTTATTTCCAAACGTAATACCGGTTGAATGTTTAAATAATAGGATACAGGCGGTGCGTGTGTGTCTTCATTCGGGTTCATTTCTGTTAGTGAATGTGTATATGCCGACGGACCAAAGTGAGAATGTTGAAGAGTTTACAGAGTGTTTGGCACAAATTTATGCTATTATAGAGGAATCCGATGTCCAGGTAGCATATATCCTGGGCGACTTAAATGCTCATCCAGGTGCTAGGTTCGGTAAGAAGTTATCAAAATTTTGTGATGATATGATGTGGGAATGGGCCGACCTTAACTTTTTGGGGGATAACCCTAACATGTATACATTTCAATGTGTTGCGAGCGGTAGCAAGAGATGGTTGGATCACTGTGTTACGACCAGATCGGGGTGGGATACCATTGTTGGAGCCTACGTCACTCATGACGTCAGATGGTCCGATCATCACCCATTGAGTATCGAGTGTGATATCACCGGGGTGGCGACTAACTGTGCCATTTATAGTACACTCGATACACAAAAATTTGTAAGATGGGGCGAGAGATCAAGTGACGAAATAAACGCCTACCGTGAATTTTGTTTTAATAATTTAGATTTATTTTGTGATCCACCTGTGTATGTATGATGTGTAGTCATAGACAAGATTATAATTTATATATAGATAATTATTACAGGCACATTGTCGACGTCCTGCAGAGTGCAGCTATTGTAAGTTCTTCTCCATGTGAACATAAGCAGACAGGAAAACCAACGAGACAAAAAAGAGTACCTGGTTGGAACTATCACGTCAGGGATAGCCACGCAAAAGCTAGGCTTTATTTTAGATGTTGGACATTGGCTGGCAGGCCTTCCAGCGGACTAGAATATGATAACATGCGGAGAAGTCGTACTGTATTTAAAAATAAAATTAAATGGTGTCTTAAGAACGAAGAGAGTATTAAAATGAATATTTTGGCTTTACATAAGAGAAATAAGAATTTTGTAAAATTTTGGAATGCAACCAAAAAACTATATTATAAACAGACCTTACCTGTGTCAGTAGAGGGTTGCCAGACTCCGTCAGATATAGCCGAAGTATTTGCAAAAAGGTTTAAAGTTAACCCTCTGACTGTAGAGTATATGTCCGAGCCGAAAACATATCATAAAGATGATGATATAGAATTCACAAGCAAAGATATCGCGAAAGTCATCATGAGTATGAAGAGAGGCAAATCTCCGGGACACGATGGGCTCAGTATCGAGCATATACTCTGGGCCAGTGATAAAATATTTAATCATTTAAGTTGTCTTTTTAATCTTTGTATCAAATTTGTATACTTACCGGAAGCTCTAATGCATACGTTAGTTGTACCTATTGTCAAGAATAAAACAGGCGATCTTAGTAGTACAACGAACTATCGACCTATCTCCTTAGGCACTATAATAGGTAAAATATTAGAACGTCTTATACACCCTGTACTGCTTGAGAACATTAAGATTGATGATGGTCAATTTGGTTTCCGTGCCGGTCTTTCGACGGATGCCGCTATTGTGAGCCTGAAGGGAGCTGTGAGTCACTACACAACTCGTCACACGTCCGTATACGCTTGCTTCTTAGACCTTAGCAGCGCTTTTGACTTGGTTAACTATAACATATATAGGATAACATATAAACGATGGATATCTGTTCACATGGAGAATAACAAAAAATAAATTGGACATGTAATTAATATTATGAATTTTTATATTTTTATGTTTTGGACACCACACCCTTATACAGTGATGGTTTTCTAGTTTTTAAGTTTACTTTTAATTTTAATTATAATAAATAATTAATGTTAACTATGGGACGTAATTGGCCTGAAATAAAAGTATTATTATTATTATTATTATTATAATCTGTACTTTGCTTTGATATATTTTTTCTCTTTTCCATTTTAATTGTTACTAAACACATAAATTTTATTTTTTGTTTAGATAAACGTGTTGATCTCTCCCTCATATAATGTATCTGTGGCTAATGTAGTTGGTTTCACAATTAATAATTAAGGTTTATATGTATTCGTTATAGTTAAATATCATTGTGTTACTGTTTATTGGTCATAATAAAGTAAATAAATAAGATATCCGCAGGGCATTTGCCGCTCATAATATACCAGCTGTTTCAGAGGTATATACCAAATGGTATAACCCACCGCGACAGCAAGAACTTAATTCCAAATATAATAATATACTAGCTGACCCGACAGACGTTGTTCTCTAGATAATAAAAAATATTGTTCTATAGCAAATTGCCAATAAAAATTCAAAACATCAAGAATTTATTTCGTAACAAATACTGCTTGTTGTTATAAACAAATTGTTTCACAGCAGAACTGTCAAACCGTGCGTCAATAAATTCTAGTGGACAGTAAGCTGCTTTGGAATAAACACATAGACCACAAGCTGGAAAAAGCATGTATAATATTTTGGCAGTGTAGAAGACTCGTAGGGAGAACCTGGGGTCTTGCTCCAAAGATATGTAAATGGCTATATAGAGCAGTTATTAGACCAATTATCACCTATGGAGCAATAGCTTGGTGGCCCAGGACAGAGCTAACAACCGTACACACCAAGCTGCAGCGATTCCAACGGCTGGCCTGCACAGCCATAACTGGTTGCATGCGCACTACGCCAACGTCTGCCCTAGAAACCATTCTAGGGCTCACACCGCTTGACATACATATCCAACATGAGGCGACAATGTCGGTTCTCCGCCTGAAGCTGATGGGTGTATGCAAGAATGATGACTGCCTCACAGGAAACCTCTGGAACAGAGTAAGGATGGATTTCCCACTCTGTGAGGCACCCTGTGATAGAATACCCAAAACACACATCTTTCAAAAGAATTACCGTATTCAACTGTTCGAAGTGGGAGCAGACCAGTCAGGTGTAAATGAACTCACTCAGAATCTACACAGACGGTTCCAAAATGGCAGCCGGAATTGGAGCTGGCATCTTCTCACAGGAACTGAATATACACACCTCTATACCCTTAGGCATACACAGCTCTATATTCCAATGCGAATGCATAGCCATCAAGGAAGCTGCAGACGCGATACTAAAAAGGAAAATACACGGATATTATATCCGTATTCTATCTGATAGTATGGCTGTACTGACTGCGCTGGGGAGCAACACCTATAACTCAGCGCTGATATACGAGTGTCACCGATCCTTAGAACGAGCTGCCTCTAACAACTGGGTAACTCTGCAATGGATCAAAGGACACAGAGGTTCGTTGGGGAACGATGCAGTGGATGAACTTGCAAGGCGGGGGTCGGAAACGCAAGTGGCTGGCCCAGGGCCAGTCCTGCCGCTACCCTTCAGCCAAATGCGGTCATGGATACGCTCTCTCACCAACAACCTACATAGAACCCGATGGACAAATGTCTCAGGCTGCAGACAGTCGAAAGAGGCGATTCCTGCACTATCGCCCAAACTGACACGTCGACTTATTAGCCTAAACAGACATGACATCTGAATTATGGTCCGCACCCTAACGGGTCACACATCACTGAACAAACACCTGTTGTTCGGCTGTCTAACCGAAGATGAAACGGTCACTTACGTAATCCTGGAATGTGTAATATAATGTGTTAGTAACTACAAGGTCGCTCCAGGAAGTCTGCGAACACCCCAGGAGTGTTCTGAACTTCTGAAAGGAGCTGGGCTGGTTGGAATGACTGGCCGACACTGCACGCAAAATGGACCCAATTAAGCGGTCTAATTGCGAAAACAGGAGCCCTTTACCAATACCAAACACCAATAACAATAGAACTATTCTAGATTCTAGCTTCCAGCTTATTATTGCTAGTTTCCAGTCTAATTTAATAACCAGTATTAAATATAGTGACAATATCTAAAAAAATACTTAAGGCGCCTGTTAAGTACATACATTCTGGTACTAGCACCATCTATTGGCAAACGATGTAGACATTCATAGTGCCGATATTGATTCTGCGCAATCTATCTCAAACAATAATAGAACAACTCAGGCAGTGTATCGGTCAGCCAATTGAAGCTTCGTGAAAATCACCCGGTTGAACACACAACGCCCGAAATCAAAGTGGTTCGGGAGAAAGACATGGACTATTCAAAATACTGTCAAATCTTGAATTTAAATTTATTACAAGCGAGAAGCTTAACATTTATAACATAGCACAGCAATATAATATGATGCATTAAACCAAAATTCTGCCAAGTACAACCAAACTTAACTTATGGAATTAACTTCTTTGCGCGGTGTTTCAGTACGATACGACTTAACCATAAGTACCTTCAAACAAGCGGTATACACCGTATAAAAGCTGGCAACGCTCCTGTGATTCCTCTAGTGCTGCAAGAAAGTTTGTTGGCATTAATGACTTAATACCAGGTGAAACATACGTTCCATTGCCTTCTAATACCATAAAAAATATTTTAACGAAATAATATTATACTCTTTGTGACCACACCTTGAAAATGAATGTTAAGTATCAACATGATTAGCTTCCTATCATAAATATGAAAGTAGAACAAGGTCTTCTGTGTTTTATTTCTGTGAAATTCACTCAATAGTCGTTTTAACCTTGGGTTAACTATAGGCAATAATAATGAATCATATTTTCAATTCACGAGGTTTCCCTTTAATTTATATTATGAAATAAGTTTATTTTATGATTACAATAATTCTCGAATTGGGTTCACTCGCTTACGTTTAGCTTTATTTTTGTTTTACATTAATTCGATAATCGATGTATTGATAAACTAGTTATAACCAACATCCTTGTCATAGCAATTTATAATTAAGGCTAATATGAAATCATAAAAAAAATAACTTCTATAGCCTTACCTTCGTGTTGGGCTATAAAACTTCATCAAGTTTATTATTAAAAACGTATTTGTAGGAGGGAATTCAGGAATCGGGAAAACTTTAGATGTATATATATATATATATATTTATTTTTTTATGACAATAAGGGAGGAGACGAGCAGGTCGTTCAGCTGATGGTAATTGAAATTATCAAAGTTTTAAACATAAATAGAATTTGTCTTTTAAAATTTGGAAGTCAAGAATCGCCCTAGTTCTGTATAAATATTGGCTCTGAGTAATTAGTCGCTTATGAAAAATACTATATTCATTTTACGATCAAATACCGTTTATTAAGGTTTTCTAAACTAAGAAAAGAAGTGCATGAAAAAGTAATTAACGCAGTTTAAAAAATGTTGTAACACACTCAGTTTAATTTATTTAAAAAAAAAGGCTTTCATCAGCAATTATTTCACCGTTGATCTTTGTTGTTGTTTTGAAATTCAAATTCAAATTTAAATTCAAATGCAAATTCAAATTCAAATTCAAATTGAAATATTTTTATTCAAAATAGGATTTATAATCACTTATTGAACGTCAAAATCTACCACCCATTCAAAAGAGACTGCCTCAGACCTGAGAAGAATGGGCGCAAGATACTCAGCGGGCTTTTTTTTTTTATATAAAATATGGATTACAATGTATTATCGTTCAATACACATTAATAATTAAAGAGCCTGAGGGTGTTCGCTTTAATCCCAGTCCGTAGTGTTATTAAGAAAATCGTTTATGCTATTATAACCTTTCCCACACAAACGTTTTTTAACAATTCTTTTAAATTTCCTAACACATTTGTAATGTACATTTTCTGGGAAACATGTCACTGTGGAACTATTCACCCGAAGGACAAACATTCTTGCATCTTATATTTACAAAACCAGATTCACGAAACTGAATTAATCCCAAGCCTTACGTGAAAGGTAAATGGCATTGGATTCGATCGATTTACTTTTCACAACAAAACAAAGAAGGTCACTGTATCTTTCAATGTAGACGACACCACAGGGGATAATATACACCGTGCAGGGTTTACTCAAGAAAATGCCACAAAATGGGATTAACTAATAAACTTAACGCTGACAGGTCGCTCAGAGTTTCCCTGCGATATCAATCAATCAAAGAATCAGAAATATGCATAGCCTAAATGTTTGAGAAACTGGAGTAGCAGTTGGCAGGGCACGGACAGGTGGCTGGTAGAGCATGAAAGTCCTCGAATGGCGACCACGTACCCGAAGCTTCATTGGAAGGCCCCTCACAAGATAAACCGACGATCTGGTCATGATCGCCGCCGGAATACGTTGGATGAGGGCAGCGTACGTTTTGTCAGCAGTGGACATCTTCCAGATGATGATGATGGGCAGGCAGAACATTATACTTGTACACAAACAATGCCACAAATATATTCTTATTGTATGCATGCATGCATCCTAATAATACAACCGTTTTCTTATGTTACTACAATAATTTTATTGTGAGTGATAAATACGAGATAAGCAATTATATCTAAAGGTCATCACTCATACTTTACTTATGCAGTGCAGTTGAACTATTTGATAGCGTTCAATGTAGAGGTGCTGAATTATCCTTGAACCAGTTTTCTACTGACAAATGGATCTCTTGGGGCTGCGTGGGAATTGTGTGTGGATCAATACCTTAAAAAGTGGCTCGTACAATTCATTTATTTTATCGTGACATGTTAAAATAGGAGAATTTACAATTTTTTTCCAAAGAACACTCACTTTTTTTATTTATTGTTCAAAATATACAAGAAACAAACTACTAAACAATTTAAGCTCATGAATCTTAAGTGTTTATGTGAGGAATAGCGAGTACACTTTTCTAAATTAAAATATTTTAATATTTAATAATTATTATTCTAAAAATATCCAATTAAAGTCGAAAAAAAATAAATATCATAACATGACTGAATTAAATAGCAAAGGAGACAAAGCAAAAAAAACAATAGAAATAATGAAAAGATGAGACAGTGAGACACCTAGGCTATGGTCATGAGTAATAGGCATTTCCTTAAGTATGTGGCCTAAAGAATATGTATTAAAGTATCGGTGGCACTCATTCCAAGAAATTATAGATTGCCAAATACACGCAAAGTGATGGGGGTTTTATGAAAAAACGAAAATAACACTCTTAGTTTATATTTGGTGTACCTTTGCCTATTAAGTCTGACAAAAATATAGTACGTGGTAGTTTACCAATAAATAATGTTGGTTTACGAAATTTTATCACTTTCGACGGTACAGAAAATTAATTGAAGTAGGCGTTACTTTGCGGAAATCCATAATTATCCAAATATTTTGAGATGAGATGATGATTTTTACGACACTCAAGACTCGCGCGAGAGTTTAGTAAGTCAATATCTCCTGAGGATGCCTGGTGTAGAGGCGTACAAAGTTTCCAATTGTTTAAAGACGAATATTAGCGGAATTAACACTAAACAAAACTCAGAACATTTGGATAAAACGGTACAGTACAAATACGGTATCGTACATTAAAATTATTTAAACAAAAAAACTGTTCAGATAATTTCGCTAAATGTCATTGATATTGGCGATGTCATGAGGTTGTACGATTCCTTGCCTAGTCTATGGCGATGAAAACAATGGCTGGTGCAGGCGATATCTGTTTTTTTTTTTATAAAAAAACTTATTGTTTTAAACTAATTCACATATTATATTGTCACAATGCTCACATTTTGACTATATTTATTTACAGTGTGGTTTGGTGCGCCTGCTTGTAACTCTTTTGAGGTTTTCTATTAATCAATTTTTTATTTTTTATTATTGAATAAGAAGCTCTAGGAAGTCGAAACAAAACGAAAGTTTTAAATTGTTGTTTTAAAGAGCGGCAATAAGTACTTGTTTATACAAAATTCTATTTACTTTGTGAAGCACTAATCAGGCATTGTATTTAATTGATCAACTTGAACTTATTTAATAACATTTTTGATTAAGTTTTCTGTAAGACTTTCAATATGAATACAGTTTATGTACTTAGAATAATTTTCTTTGATAAGAATTTTGTTAGTACTTTCGTTTGTCGAAGGTTACATTCTCCTTTCCAAATCGTAATTATGACAGCTATTCTCAAAGATATAATACCACAACAACATATGATGGATATGGAATTAAACTCAATCGCAGTACTACGTACCTAGTTTTCTTCTAATGCACTTAGTACATTATCTTAATAAATTCTACTACAAATTTTTCTTATGTCTCAAACATTTATAATTACGAATTAATATATGAATAAATTGTACGTGCGAAAAAGCAAAATAGTCACACAAAATATTATATTCCCATATAACTCAGTTGTTACTTTATTTATCTACGACATTTTTCTTTAATTTTTATTCACTTATCTTATAAAGACTTCACTAAGTTAAAACCACATTTCACAAAGTAAGTGAAGAATATTACCAGAAATTTTCCTTAGCTTAATTCATTTCCTTTTTGTTAAAATCACACAATCTACAGTTTCCTTAGTCGGTAACCATAAATCAAAATCACTAGAGATGAACTAAAAGACGGCTAGTAGCTAATACGGACTTGAAAGAGTTCGAATAGACTTGTAATGGTGATGGTGATTAATTACATTTCTTTTAGCTATATTTCTACTTCCCTAGGTTGTGTTTATATACGTGGTGACCTAGCAAACATTGTTTACCGTATAAAGTATGTACCCCGTGCCCACCCATTGTAAGAAGTGTCATATTATGTAATGAAATCTCAATGACTGAATTATTAGTATTGCAAATATATAGACATTTTCAATTTAAAAAATATATAGGTTCCAGATAAGTAATTACCAATACATCATATACTAAAACCTTCTCCGAAACAAGTTGCAATATGAATATCATCAAAAACAAAATCTTAAAAATAATGGCTAGTAGTACTAAAATACGACGATACAGGAGAATTTTTAAAATTAAAACATAAGCATCAATAACTAACACACACACACATACACACACTCACAAACCTCTTTTTAATGAGTTTGCTAATTATGTACAATAATGTATAAGCTATCGGAAGGACCCAGCCTCTGCAACTCAGGGTATCCTACAACAGAGGGTAGGGCACAAAACATTCTCTGCCATATATTATAAGACTTGAATAAATTATTATTATTAGTATTATTCCGATCGGTTCAGTAGTTTTCGCGGTATAACCGAAAAAAAAACCGCTCTCCATTTATAATTATAGAAGGTTATATGCTGTTTAATAGACAGCCTGCTAAATTATCTATATAATAACTCGAAATCCCGTATATATTATTAACTTTACCTGCACCCATGATATAAACGCTCCTTAAAGGTGTCTGTAACCGGTTCTATCTAATGAAACAGTGATAGTTATAACCAAACATAATGGATTCGTTCGTTCATTCATCTCTTCTTAAATAGTCTCGTCTCCCTCAAGGCTTTACTACTCAAATAGCCACATATCGTTCTAACTATGTCTCAATTCACAGTATTTGTACATAAACTTAATAAAATCGACATTCCTATGCAAGTCATACCCCTACAGCGCATTTGCAAATTTACATTTTGATATTTGTACTTTTCGCCATTGTTTAAAACTAATTACCAAGTTCTTAGGAAAAATGTGATTTTAAACATGGATTATTATTTTTACAACACGATTGAAAAAAAATCTTTAAATTGATACCGACCTTCTATAGTCTTAAGTGCAATGACCAGGCATCCCCTAAGATCTCCACGATGATCGTTCCTGCCAGCCTAGCGAAATTCTCTTAGAAAAAAGCGATTCACTCGATTGTATGAAACGTGCAGTCTTTGATAGATTGACAGATGACAGCTATAAATCTTGTAAAAAACGGTGATAGCCGAAACCCGCTACGTTTTAAGCAACTGTTCACTTTCAAACTTAGCCGAATAGTACTTCGTGGTCAATTGCAAATTGTAATTAATACTATATCAAACTTATGTCAAATGACTGCACGTTTCATACTTAACTCAATTTCCATTTTTACATAGGCAGTCTCGCCTCTTATTACGTAGTATTTACATCCTCTTGGGTTCCTGCCACCAACACTACGTCTTCCGGTACGGGGTCATTATTTGAGGACTTTACTGTCCCAACGATCATCAGCTGTCCGTCTAACTATGTACCCCGAACACTGCCACTTCAGTAAAATGATATTCAGTCATACAACTTAATTACTAAGCAAGAAAAGTTCAATAAGTTTTATTCTCTCACTACAAGTCGATCATTACAGGGGAACTGAAACGTTGATCTGAAAAGATAAAACTCAGTAAATTTATTTATTTTTACATTTTTATATATTATTATTCATTAAATTACAACTTAACTATGCAACATCATAGGAGATCTTATCGAAAATATTCTTTTGTTATTACAATCGTAAAATGTTAAGGTAAAATTACTTTTAGAATAAAGTTTCTTTCATTAGAGCTGAAGATTAGAAAATCTTGAATACGAAGGTATTACGAAACTGGAGCTTATTGACGATAGATATTCCGATGAATGGCCACGATTTCTCTATCCAACAATATTCGAACAAAGGCATTGCTGTCTTTAATATTCATCGTTTTAACTCAAGTTGAAATGTTGTTATCCACTTCCCATTATTCCATCGAAACTTGTTCTACATTATTACTCATACTTTTCAGTGAATCTTTTTATTTGTCATCAATAAATTAATATTTGATAGCAGTATATTATGTCAATAATATGATGAAACGCTTTTCGATTTTACTTTAGCTCTTATCCGATATTAAAAAATAGGCTGAAACGAGAAAGCAATTTTGAATGTTAAGTTAAGATGGATGCGTTATTAAAAATCACTGGAAAACTACGTAATTAAATTTCAATAAATGATTGTACAAGGTAGTATTATGGAAACCCAGTTTGGGTGTCGTAATCTGGTCTGAACAGCAGACCGTATTAAACCCATATATTTAATGATTTTTATTTGAGTCGTTAAGATAATCATTAAATTGCACATTTCTAATAAAAAGTTTTTCAATATTTTGTTAAATTCATTTTCGTTGTCTGTGCTTCGAATTCTGTCTAGCAGATTATTAGTTATTTTTATACATAAGGTAAGGTAAAGTTAAGGACTCGAGTTCATTAGTTCATTCATGTATAAATTGATTCATTGTCAGTTGTGTGAATTTCTTTTCACAGATTTGCATATTTCGAATATATATTATACTAGCTGACCTGACAGACGTTGTTCTGTAGATAATAAAAAATACTGTTTTATAGGAATTTGCCAATAATATGCTCCCTGTTGTTATAATGAAATTGTTTCACAGCGGAACTGTCAAACCGTGCGTCACTAAATTCTCTCATAGAAAATATGTCCATACTAACAAATATTGAAAATAAAAATAATTGTGGGTTCCAAATCGAAATAAAAACTATCCTATCTCTCAAGTTGGACCAAACTGAACTCCATGAAGTAATCCCCATTAAAATTCGTTCATTAGTTTAGGAGTCCATCGAGGACAAACAACGTGTCCCGTAATTTATCTATCTAATATCTTTAAATGAGCAATGTATATATATATATATTCTAAATCTCGGAAAAGGCTCCAACGATTTTAATAAAATTTAGTATACAGGTAGTTTCGGGGGCGAGAATTCGACCTAGCTAGGTTTCAATATTAAAAAATGTAATTTATCCGTGTTTTATATATATTATATACACAAGACTATAATAGCTCAGATGGGACATTGGGTGATCTGGAAAGCAGAAGACCCTGGTTCGAATCCAGATGTCCTATAGTATTTTTTTTTTTCAAGTTTTGTACATTCTTAAAAATTCGAGCAAGGCTCGGTCGTCCAGATATTATATATTAAGATAAGAATAAGATATAAGCAGGGTAGGGTTGGGTTAGTTTTAAACTGAGGTAGACATGAGTCTCTAATTAACATTGACCAGTATGCGTATGCCCTTTTTTGTAGTTTAAAGAGATCCTGGGCTAGATTCTGCTGTTTCCCCAGACAATAACACCTTTTCTCAAAAATACGTAGCCATAACCATAATACGCGGCTAGTGCGGTTTTCAAGTTGGTATTTCTTTATAGAGTCCTGAGTTTCGGATTAGATGATGCAGGATCTGCCTTTAACAGTAACAATATGACCTCAAACACAATCAGAAAAGGATCCAAGACATATTGCATTGTAATAAGACTCGGGATTCATTCCATTACACTCTTTGAATAAAAATACAACTGTAAAAGTGCAGTTGAATTGAACACTATATATACAGTCATATGTACTAGTACTAAAATTTGAATATTTATACGAAAACTATGACATTATCTGGTCCTCAATATTAACACTATAGCTATTAAAAAAAAAGTGTGTGTGTTCTTATGTATGCACGCAAGAAGTTATACTTCTTTGGCCTAACAAAGCAAAAATCCTTAAAATTATTTAATCCTCGTGCTATCCTTGTTTTGTAGAAAGAACAATATTGTAAGAATCTTACAACGATGGCTTTGACAATTAATTATTAACAGTATGTTATGTTTTTAAAGTGATAACCCTCACTTCTAGGATTAATACACAAATAAAATTAAGAGTTGAACAAAGCAAACAAGATTTTATGACGAGGCGTTACTCGAAAGGTTAGCTCAGTTGGTTAGAGCACCGGCACGGAACGCCGGAGGTCGTGGGTTCGAGTCTCGCATCGTTCATAAAATTTTGTTTTTCAAATTTTATTTGTGAATTAATTATTTAATAACGAATCCGGCTTGAAACCTTTGCCTATCCTAATAATAGACGAAGAAGCCAAAAAAATAAAATAACGAATGTCGCAAACGTCAGAAAATTTTAGTAACCAACTTACTTTTGTATTACAGTGATGCGCGCGCATCTTAAAATTGCACTCTTATAATTTTTTCATAACGCGCCTAAAGAAGTATAACTTCAATAATCTATAAAAAAATTAGAACATGAAATACAGATTGACAACCCTAACACATTTAACAGAACGCCTGATCTTTACTGTAATGGTCTTGGTGCGAGCATGGACCCAATGGTAAAGGATAAACCACATCAAAAAGTAGCACATCACTGTTTACTTAGTGTTTCTTTAAGCATTTAACTATAAGGTTCTTAGGCAGAAGTATTAGAAAAATTCAACAATTATTGTTGTATTAGTTAGTGAAAGGTTAAATGTGAAGAAAAAGGCCTTCCAACTTTTATTGATAACTTGCTAAGGATACAAGCGATAGGCAAATAATTACTTTGCTCCTTACCATAATATAGTACTTTGGTCTAAACATGCACATATATAACTGTTGTAAATATGCTGATAATATCACATTCCTTGACATTAATAAATATATAAAGAAACTAGCTGACCCAGCAAACGTTGTACTGCCGACATTAAAATCGCGATACATAAGTGACTGTTGATCGTAGATGGGTGAAAATTTGAAGTTGTATGTATAATTAAACAAATTTAAAAAAAAATGTCAAAAAGATTTAAAAAAAATTGGCGTTGACCACCCTTAACATTTAGGGGGATGAAAAATAGATGTTGTCCGATTGTCAGACCTACCCAATATGCACTCAAAATTTCATGAGAATCGTTCAAGCCGTTTCGGAGGAGTTCATAGTTTAACACAATGAACGAGAATTTTATAATATATGGGAATAGATTGAATCTGACATCAAACAGATGATTTATTTAGCAAATAGATATATATTACAGCATATGTCTTGGCTAATAACATATTTGACCCTTTGAACGAAAATACAATAACATACAACCGGGATAGTACTGACGAGAAACGGGACAAACTTGTGTCTGAGATACACAAGAGACTACTTATTGCAGTGGATGGCTCCTATGCACCGGATTCCAGCTAGATTATAGGGACCACAAAGACGCCTATCTCTGCCGTGAAGTAGTAATGTGTAAGCATTACTGTGTTTCGGTCTGAAGGGCGCGGTAGCTAGTGAAATTACTGGGCAAATGAGACTTAACATCTTGTGTCTTAAGGTGATGAGCGCAGTTTGTAGTCCTTCTCAGAATTTTGGGTTTTTCAATAATCCTGAGCGGCACTTCATTGTTATGGGCAGGGCGTATCAATTACCATCAGCTGATCGCCCTGCTCGTCTTGTCCCTTATTTTCAAAAAAAAAGTCTACGAATGGGGAGAATTTAGTCCAATTTAACATCAGGAAGACATAAGTTTGTGTGTTTCAGCTAAATTATAGTCTGCCTTGGTTCTATAATCCAGTCTGATCGGAATACTCGACGCGGCGTCCATATATATACTTTGCGATATTCAGTTCTGTGGTCACATGGAAGAGAACTCCAAATACTAATATTAATAACTAAATTATTATTAATTACTAAATATTAAAACTAAATTAATATTATAACACTAGAAATAAGGGATTGCTTGTAACTAATTCTAGTAGGCTTCATAAGATACATAATAGCTTTAAGGGTAAATGTATACACTTCTACAATAAAGTCCCAGCCACTGTTCAGGCATTATCTATAAATAAATTTAAATGTTTTATAAAAAAAATGGCTCTGTCGTAAATCCTATTACTCCACTGCTGAATATCTAAATGGTCGGACAGCCTGGGACTTGATTGTGATTATTTTATAGCGATAGAAATGACTGTACAATATTGTATATTTTTATTGAAAAGAGCGCAAGAAAAAAGAATGCTCTCTCAGAGCGCCATTTGTTTCCGAAGCGGTAGTAGTATCTAGTAGTATAAGAAATGACATCAAAAAGAATTCTAAAGGAATCAATTTTAAGAAAATAAATGCCTTTTATTCCTTTTAAATCGGCCTCTAGTAGCTTGGTGTACTCAGTAAGATAAGACAATTCTTCACTACAGGCCACTGCAACTATATAAGGCGCAAATTCGACATCACATGGAGTATTGTTCTCACCTTTCGGCGGGCGCTCCCCAATACTAGCTTTTTCAATTATTGACATACTACGAAAAGCGGCTCGAATAATCGCCGATCAAGTTTTGTGCTCTCTCTTCATCTACCACATTAACCCTTAGTGTTACGGATGTTTATGGGCAGCTTACCCACAATTTTCCATCACGCCCGATTGCCCCCCTCTTATGTAAAAGATACAGCCAAAGTAGGAGAAAGCATGACGTCATAAATGTAACCCCAGGGATACGAGACCCTTTACCTCTTGGTCAATAAAATGTGCATAATTTTAAACGATAATGTAAGGCAAAGAGAACATCATCTAGTTTTCTCAGCAAAACGTTAACAATAGAACTATTTTATAACAAGAAAAGTAGACATCATTTGTGGAACTTAACGCTATAAGAAGAGTAACACTTAGGTTTTAATATATCTAATTTATCTTGTGCCAGTGTTGTCCATTGTATTCCCATATTATTGATTTTAATGATGTGTTGCTTACGTAGCAAGACTGTAGGAGATTAAATTTCTATTGCGAAAGTAAGAAACTATTTATAGGTTAAAATAAATAACATCTCTTTTACAAGAAATAAAAACGAAATTACAACGAGATTTACACTAGGCGAACATGAATTTGAGGTATTTCTTGGGGTATACCTTGATGCCAAGTTAACACTCATTAGCGATTATATCGAGTCATGAACAACTAAAATTAGGCTTTCTTACACGCGTCCTTACTGAACTTGTGCAGTCGCAGATGGAATATGTTACTCCAATGTTGAATCTGAGATGATAAAAAAGAAATTCTTGCGTATTATAAGTTCTCGCTTTGGTGGACATCCATGCCTATACACGAATCTTTTAAATCAACACTCATATTATTTCACTAAGAATTGAATATATTTTACTTAGTCTTAAAGCCTAAAAAATATTTCATATCATTTCAGATACAGGGAAAAATTTTGGTAAACGTGCACAGAATATTTTCTCTTTAAAACTCAATATTTAATGATGTAGATATTATGTTTTTGTGGTCCTCTACAACTCAAAAATTCTTAATACAACAAATATTAATCTTTTAACATAATGACTGAGTCTGTAAGAATCCGTACAAAATCTTAGAAATTATGACCAAAATTTGATTACCATCTTTACTAATGAAAGTTTTATTTTGTTGCAGGACTGAGAATGGAAAATGACAAGAGCATACAATGATATGTCCAGACCTCAAGCGATGACCCTGGGCGCCGGAGGTCGCGAGCCGTCCGCGGTATCTAAGCGTCGCCGGCCGTCCTTACTACCTCATCTCACGATATATTTCACGCTTATTAGGTTATATCTATTCTCTCTGCGAGTGATAATCTCTCATAATGAATCATTCTCGCACAACATAAACTATAATTTTCCAAAACATCCCCTAGTGAAATTAAAAGTGGCTGTGAATTTAGTTTTACGAACTAGGAAATATTTAAGAGTTAAGGCGTTGTTAGTGAGTGTTTTAGTGCAAGTATTCCTTGTTGCCAAGTGTTTACAAGTGAGGCGGGATAAGTGGCACGGGTGGGCTCTACTGTTGTTATTGTTCAGCTACTGTTGTAAACATTGTGAAGCGAAACGTGACGATGATTTACATATAGGCGGTATTTTTCCTATGGAGGGTGAAGGGGGCTGGCAAGGGGGACAAGCCTGTATGCCAGCTGCAGAATTAGCTTTAGCTGACGTGAACGCGAGATCGGATTTACTCTCTGGTTTTAAATTACTACTTCACAGCAATGACAGTAAGGTGAGTTAAGCACTTTCAATGTTACTAATTTACTCGTAAACTAACACTTTTTTGTATTTTTTTTCGCTTAAGAAGTAACAAGACCAGAGAGGTGTTAACCTAATGATAATTGATAAAATACCAACTTTCTATCTATTTAAATGCAGTGAAAAGGACTCCGTTGTAATCAAGGAGAATGTCAACTTGAACATCAAACACTTGAAACTAGATTTGTTGGGAAGTAAAAAGCGCGTACACCTTTCGTAAAGGCCTTGCCGGCCTGTGATGCCTCTGGTATTGAATGAGAATGTGGGCGGCGGTGATCATTTCTGTAAAAAAAGTATATTGACAACCATTTGAGCTGTCTTTTTTTTAGTTTCTTAGCTCATCAAGTTGGGCCTTACATTTATCAGTATACTAGCTGACCCGGCAAACGTTGTTTTGCCATATAAATTATTTTTAGTGTTTGACCGTTTTTTCTCATTTTGCATAATTCACATTATAGTCTTATAAATTATAGCCTATCATTCATCAAAATCCATTCAGTAGATTTTGCGTTAAAGAAGTACCAACAAAGCCAGACATACAAACTTTCACATTTATAATCATGATTGGTGCACAAAGAACAAAATGTTTCTAAACACCTTAAAATGTCAACATATAAAGTATGTTAGAAAGCGATGCACTTTGCAATCCGAATACTTCATTGACGGACAAAAGCTACATGAAGTACCAAGTATTCGAGACCTCGGTATCCAAGTAGACAGCAAGCTACGTTTTTCGGATCATATTGATAAAATCTCGTCTGAAGCAAATCGATCTCTGGGCTTTATTTTAAGAAGTACAAAGGGCTTCAAAAAACCAGCTACAGTAATTAAATTATATAACTGTTACGTTAGGAGCAAGCTTGAGTATTGTAGTACAGCTTGGAACCCGACTTATAAGGTGCATATAGATAGACTGGAAAGGGTAGAGAAAAAGTTAATTGGTAGTCTATCGTACCGATTCAAGACTCCAAATACAGTCAGGGCATATGCAGACAAACTGAAGCACTTTCAATTACAGCAGCTATCCTCGCGACGATCTCATCTCGACATGTTATTTCTCCATAGGTTAATAAACGGCGGCATTGATTGTCCAGCTCTAGTTACTTAAATTTAAATTTAAATTTCCTGCCAGAATACCACGACATCTATGTGACTTGTTTGAGCCAAGTTTCTGTAAAACCAATCTAGGACGTGATTCACCTGTGGTACGCATTTCTCGTCGCTATAATGACTATACAAAGAAAAGTCCAAATATCGACATTAATTTTGATAGTCTTAACAACTTTAAATTAAAGCTTATTAAGTGTGACCTATCTACAGCCTCAGAATGTAATACCTAGATAGTCTTATATAATAAATTGATTGGAATACTGCATTCACAGATTTGTAATTAATATAAATAGCTCGTAATTTACTAATTTTAATTAATATATTTTTTTCTTTTGATTTCTCCTTACTAATAATTTTTGTAACACAAAGCATGCTGTGATTACCTTTAATTGTAGGAAAAGTTAAATTTTATAAGTAAATGCAATGTAATTATTAAAACTGTAACTACTATTTCTTATGTTGGTGATCCATTAAATAAATAAATAAATAAATAATATTAGTAGGATTTTCATGCACTTGACGAATACTTCTTCTTAATATTAATTATTATTTGGTATTGTAACCACGTTAGTTAGTAAAAACAAAATTTTATAAATAAATAATAATTTTAATATATTTTATCTACGTGGAATCAATCAAAATGTGTTTTATTTAAATTTTCTCGTATTTTTTACTTCACGGTACTACAAACTGAACATTGAGAAATTTTCACGGTTTATATTATTATGTTATAATATTATCATTTTAGTGCCATATAGTAGAGAGAGAAATTTTTGTTAAATCTAAGTAAATTAGGGACGTAATTGATGATTTACAGGTCTCTTTGAACAGATTATCTAATATATAAAATTTTCATGTCGCGGTGTTTGTAGTTAAACTCCTTCGTAACGGCTTGACCGATTCTCATGAAATTTTGAGTGCATTTTGTGTAGGTCTGAGAATCGGACAACATCTATTTCTCATCCCCCCAAATGTTAAGGGTGGTCCATGCCAATTTTTTTTTTTGACATTTTTTTTTAAATCTGTTTGATATATAATACATACAACTTCAAATTTTCACCCATCTACGATCAACAGTTACTTTTGTATCGCGATTTTAATATCGGCAGTACCATGTTTGCTGGGTCAGCTAGTATTATATATTATTACTAGCTGACCCAGCAAACGTTGTATGTATTTTTTAATGCTGACTCATAATCAAACAAATTAAAAAAAAAATGTCACAAAATAAAAAATAAAAATGGCGTGGACCACCCTTAACATTTAGGGGGATGAAAAATAGATGTTGTCTGATTCTCAGACCTACCCAATATGCACTCAAAATTTCATGAGAATCGGTCAAGCCGTTTCAAAGGAGTTTAACTACAAACACCGCGACATGAGAATTTTATATATTAGATATTATCTTCAATTACTTTTATATAATTTGCAATAAATTTATAATGTTTTTAAAGCAGACTTATGAAATGTTTTCATCAAAGTAAATAAAATATGTCATACATTTTCTGACTAATAATAGAATGAATAAAATACACACTTCTATCGAGGCTTAATCATGATAGCCTATTCCGTATTCTGAAACAGAATTCGTAATTAAAGTTGATGGAAATAAGCAACATAATTGAAGATAGTAGACATAAATTAGAATGTCAATACTTAACTATGTTAATTATCTTGTTCGTCAATACTAACTCAATTAAAACTTTTATAATATTATCGTTGCAGACAATGAATAAAATAACTATACTATTGTTTTGCTTAATACTTGGATATGTAGTCATAGTATAGTAAATTATATCTTAAGGTTTCAAAATTTTTACTGTGTTATTACAGAAAAATAATTTAAACATGGCTTAGACACATGTTTCGTTAGACAGTGACCTAACAATAACGATGGCTAATATGTAGTATATCTGTTTCTATTACAAAACAATGTATAGATTGTGTTTAAATAAAAAGTCCTCGAGAACAACATAAACTGACGTGTACAGGAACAATTATTAAGGAACGGAACGCAAATGTAATCAGCTGTCATTTATCTGTCATCATATTATAATCTAACGGCCGTTCCCAATACTCAGTCTATCTCTTACTTGAGATAAAAATCGTAACTATCGTTGATGTTTCTGTCCCAATAAACTAATCGACGGTAACTCAGCTTTTCCGTGCACGCTGTCTGTCAATGGGACGACGTATAGCTTACCAACGATAAAAGTTTGTATGGAAATTTCAATTCACGTGTCCCAATATAAGGTGATAAAAATGACATATCGGGTATATTGGGACAGCTTCAGATTATTGACAGCTAATTACTGAAAATAGAAGGTTGTAATTTTTCTCTATCAGTAGATGGTAGGTATATTGGGAACGGCCGTAAATCGTATATTGGGACAGCTTCAGATTATTGGCAGCTAATTACTGACAGTATAAGATAGTAATTTATCTCTATCTGTAGATAATATATTGGGAACAGCCGTAAATCTTCCATAAGAATATTATCTATCTGTTATTAACACACCTTAGACAAGCTTCAGCACGTGTTTAAATATAAGCAACGTCTAAAGCTCGTTGAATCGTTTGTAATAGAACTTTTTAAAACAAGTGTTCAACACATGTTTAACGTTTCTGTAATAACACAATTAATATCTATCTGCGGCTCTAGTTGTTTTTTTCAATAAATATCTGATGCAAAGAAAATTGTATAAAACAAAATAGTTAGGTAACAATTTATTTTTAATGCCATTGTCGATGTGGCTTAGTAAATTGCTGGTCAAATTCAAATTCAAATTCAAATATTACTTTATTCATGTAGGTCACGGAAATGACACTTATGAATGTCAAAAAAAAATAAAAAAATATTGTTTCTTATTGAATTTACCGCTACTTCGTAAATGGTTGAGCTAATGAGAAGAAGTAGCAAGAAACTCATTCTCACTCTTTTAAGCCAAGATTTACATTTTAATTGTTTTACAAATCATTTCAATTACAATATATGCAAATTGACTCAACAAAATACTCAAATGTCAAAAACTGAAAGGCTTACACGAGTAAGTCAAAAAAAAAATAAAGGTCATAAAGGAAGATGGCGAGAATGTAATATGTATTTTGGGACCCACTGAAAGAAGTGGCGTACATTATGGAAACTTTTTAATAATTGTAGAACGTAACAAAACTAAGAAAAAAACAAATATGATTTGTAAATCTAAAAAAGTAGGAGAAAAAAGATATACCTAAGAGTAAAAAATAACGTAAAATTATTAATCAATATCTATTGTTCAATCAATCATTTGTATCTTATGTCTATGCCTTATTACTGTCTGCTTAAAGAAAATATAATATTTTATATATATAGATGATTCACAATTCATTCTCTTTTCAAGCAGGTCATCAAAAAACGATAGTAATCTTATTGAATCTTATTTTGAATAACTGATTTGAGTAGGAAGGTATTTATAGTTTGATGGTGTCGGAACATCCATTTAAAAAATTACTGTCATGTGCAAGATTACTTATTTTCCATCCTCCTTTGGAGAGAGGCAGTTAGCAAGAATTCGGCGAATAGGACCAGACAATATAACATCGCAAAAACCATTTATTTTAAACGTTTACTTTGTGTTATTTAGATTGTTTTATTGAAACCATGGTATAATAATATACTCCGACTGGTATTCTCTTTCCACGATGGCTTAAGACTACGTCACTATATGTGTTGCCATAAATTGTCCTTTTAACTAAATTTAGGTACCTTCACATTGAGTTAATACAAATAAAATAAATGACTAACTAGCTCAACTAACAAGAAACTAGTATGATTCGTCTATTTAGATTTAAATTAATTTATTTCTTGAATTATAAGTTCATAATTGGTTTATTATGTTAAAAAACACATTTTGCTCAGGTTATTCAATCACACACAGTGGAACGACATCGTATTGACAAGTGTTATACTGACAACTCGCCATTTTATTGTTATTGTCGTGTCGCTCACACATATAGCGTTATTTCACTCGAAAATAGTTTGAGAACCGCACCGTAACTGAAGACGTATTCTTAGGTCAATCACGTGACCAGAATCACGGGAAGAGAATACCAGGTGGAGTATATTATGGATATTCCAGGTCTTTTAATTTATTTTTATGTTTTAGTGTGAACCGGGTCTTGGAGCCAGTGTGATGTACAACTTGCTGTACAATCCTCCACAAAAGCTGTTACTTCTTGCGGGTTGCTCTACTGTGTGCACTACCGTGGCAGAGGCTGCTAAGATGTGGAATCTAATGGTGGTATGTTAATAGATTAATTAAGACATTTAAAACTTAAGATACGCTCAATCTAAAGACCGACAATTCGTCTGTAAGACATAAGAAACACACACAAACGATAGAAGTGAAAATTGCAATAAAAAATAAATAATAATATAAAATACAATCGCATTTATTGTTATACAGCCACGTAAACGCAATTTGTGCTAAGCAAAGAGACTATGGTATGCCAAGAACGACAAAAGAGATCCGATCAAAGAGTATTTAATAATCCCAGCACGCCGTTTCATACAACATTGCAGGAGTGTTGTAATGCGTGTTCTTTTTTCAAAAATAATGACAAAAAAAATATTTCCATGCATGTTTGAAAAAAGTCCTTTGTTGGCTTAAAAAATTCACCATATTTATAATGAACATACTCATTTCTAATGTATATAGACTAGTAAGTTTTAACAGACGGTACCTTTTAAATAATGGTATACACGATTCTAGAAGACTGACATGGCATAAAGTACACTTTTTTGTGTCAGATTTTTTTTTAAATATTAGTGGAGTTACCCTAAAGTATTAACCCGTACCGTAAAACTCACAGCCAAAACAAACTTGTTTATTTTGCCTGCTAATGTATCACATTGAGCTTTCCAGTTACATTTACTATCTAAGATTAGGCCTAAAAATTTTAATGTAATTGTTTCTTTATTATGTTTGGTCACTGTATGTAATAGTTAGAGGTTTATATTGTGTTTTCTTCTTTATATCCATAGGGATAATAGATAGCCCTATCCCTATCTCGATCTCTATCTCTATCTCTATATATATATATATATATATATCTCTATCTCTATCCCTATTCCTATTACTGTTTCTATTTCTTCTCCTTCTACTTCTAACACAGTAACAGTCTATCTAAACTAACAGTACTTAAACTAACAGTCCTCTATCACGTAACAGTAGTAATTTCCGAGTGCGCTGAGTTTTGCTAATAAGTCGGTTTGGTGAGTTGCTATTGTTATAACACAATAACATTAAGTGAGGCACCAAATTAAAAATATATATTTATAGTATATTTTATTGATATAAATTAGACTTGAAATAGGGTTCCATTCAAATTGAATTATGACTTTGAACTGTCGTTTCCTTTGTCTGTTTTTTACTGTTTATTTAAGTTGAAATATGTTAAAGAAATATGTTTAAGTTGAAATATGTTTTATATATGAGAAGGCAATTGACATTTTATAATTGCTAATGCCTTGCGGGACGACTATCGCCAATATATTAATTTGAGACACATTACACCCCTGACATTGAGGGAGTTGTGCAATATTATAGTGTGCAAAATAACGGCAATAAAACAAATTAAAGACTCTCATAGTGAAAATGGACGCATTTTTTTATTTAAAAGAACAGCAGTTTAGTTTAAGTTATATTTGATGATGAACAGTAATACTTTTAATGGTGTATCCAAAAGCAGGTTGTGAAAAAGTTTTCACAGTTCGTGATATACCGAAATACGCGTTTCAGTTCCATTTCAACTTATACCAAAACACTGCTAACTTTCTGTTGGTCTATTAGTTACCTGATGCAATATATTTTACGCGGCTATGTCATTTTTAGTACCTTCTTATTAAGATTTCTAACGGCAGAGTATGAAGACTATAATTAACATATTTTTTCTCTTCTTAGCTTTGCTACGGTGCATCATCTCCTGCTTTATCGGACCGTGCCCGCTTCCCCACCTTATTCCGGACTCATCCATCAGCTACTGTACATAATCCAACGCGCATCAAACTGATGCAGAAATTCGGATGGTCTCGGATCGCTATTCTTCAACAAGCTGAAGAAGTATTTATATCAGTGAGTATTCAGATCTGTAATTTATTTCTACTAATAATAAGTAAATATTCTATGCTTTGTTAAGTTTTCATTTACTTTTTTAAACTACTTTAAGTTGTAAAACATTACTTCGATAACAATTCCGCCGATTCTGCGTAGAAAAAGTATCCACCTATATCATGGCCTATTAAAAATGCATAGACATGAGGACTGCAGATATTTGTAAAAAAAATTGAAATTAGAAGAGTATTAATTATTGCAGATTCATAATTTTATTTACTGACTTAAGCTGCCTCTTGACTTGATGTAAGCAGGTAATTGTACTGCAAAATTTAGCTCAAAACATGTTAATAAATTATTTTTATTCAGCCGCTAAGCGACCATTTATGGTGGACTCATTATTTTATTTCTTGAGTCTACCTACGTCCATTTGTACAATATTTCTTCTACAATTTTCTCAACAAACTTGACTCAAGAGATAATGTGTTTATTTGGTAATGACAAGATATTCTAGGAGACTATTGAAGTATTGATTTTAATTATGTATTATTTTGAATGGAATAATAGGAAAAACGAAGGTATGGTTCACGTGATGGTGAGGGCTAACCGCTGCCCACACTAACTTGCAACGAGAGAAATTAAGGCAGAGTTGCTGACCTTTTAGATAAGTCTAGGCACTTTTTTGAATGTGCCTATTTCATATCATAGCGTCCTGGAAGTTTCCAGGAACACAACGGAAGTTCATTGTATAGAATCGTTTTGCACGGAATTAAGTATCGTGAAACCTGCTCTCCAGTAGAACAACACACCTTCCTGCTTGAAAAGTATAGAAGAAGAGCTGAAGTTTTACCAGTAAAAGGCATCTTTGCACAAGATGCCGCAGGCTAGATTATGGGTAGCACAACGGCGTCTATTTCTGCCGTGAAACAGTAATGTATAAGCATTACTGTGTATCGGTCTGAAGGGCGCCGTAGCTAGTGAAATTACTGGGCATATGATATGAGACTTAACATCTTATGTCTTAAGGTGAATACCGCAGTTGTAGTGCCGCTCAGAATTATTGGGTTATTCAAGAATACTGGCACTGCATTGTAATAGGCAGGACGTATCAATTACCATCAGCCGAACGTCTTGCTCGTCTTTCCCCTTATTATCAAAAAAGAAGTAGCTCAGTATAATAAATCTTATAATAAATAAAATAAAGAGGAAACTAGATATGAACACAGTGACATTACGCTGAGAAACTGCCAGACAAGCTTAAAGAGCAAAGTAAGATAACTGATGCCATCAAACTAGTGGAAAATCTCGGCTGGCATTCTGAAGGACACATAGCCCAGAAATAGCTCGTGAGTTAAAATGGTCCAGTAATGTTGGCGACAAGAAACCTAAAGCTAAAGGTAAACACATACACACAGCTGCTAACATAGAAGGTGACGTAAATAAATCTGCAGGGATAAACTGGATAGAAGTAATTCAAGACCGGGTGAAACGGTGCATTCAGAAAAAGGCCTTAACCAAATTGGTTGAGAATGGCTGACCAAGAAAATGATAATATAGAATTATACTACGATTACTATTATACTCAGCATCTCAGCATACCATGCTGAGATGGTTTGGACATGTCGAGAGAGTGAATGAAAAACGATTGACGAAGAAAGTGTATAAGGCCAGCGTGAATGAAAGTGTTGGAAGGGGTAGACCTAGGCAGACGTTTCTAGATGAAATCAGGGACGTCTAAAAAGGCCAGGTCAAGAGTACCCTATACCGAAGAGCATGTATGAAAGGAATAATGAAAGTGGACGAAGCGAAACAAGTGTCTAATAATTGTAGAAAGTGGACGAAGTGGTCTCTGCCTACCCCTACGGGAAAGAGGCGTGATTATATGTATGTATGTACTATTATACTATATGAAAAATATCTAAGAATAAAAACAACAATATTCAAGCATCATTGAATTCATATGAATTCAAATCAATGTAACCTACTAACATACAATTCGTGCTGACTTGACAACCTCTATTCCTCGCGTGACGTTCACATTTGAAATGGTGGTCGTACTTCGAGCTTGAATGGATTTTATTCACGCTCAGTGTCTCGTCCTGACAAGAGGATATTGGAACGTATTTTTACATTGTTACATCATCAAATATTCTTCTATTAATTTCCATACCTTTTCAAGGGAACCGCGTGCTTTCGATTACATAATTTAGTAGTAAAACAATAAATTTTCGCATGTTCGCATGAAATATGATATGTTTATTAATATTGTTAGGTCTACATGCATATAACTTTATGCTCGTGTTTTCAGTGTCACGTATTATCAGAATAATCATCAATCTTAATAGGGTCATTAATAGAGCACGGCAATACTTCAAGCCGGCCCACATTCTAGCACTCTACAAAGCGCAGGTCCGGCCACACATGGAGTATTGCTGTCATCTCTGGTCTGGCGCACCCCAGTATCTGTCGATCCATTTGACCACGTGCAACGCAGAGCATCTCGAATTGTCGGGGACCCAGTGCTCTGTGAACGGCTGGATCACTTGGCATTGCGTAGAGACGTTGCTTCATTGTGTGTCTTCTACCGCATTTATCACGAGGAGTGTTCCGAAGAGCTGTATAACCTAATTCCTGCCGCCGAATTCCACCTTCGCTCGACACGATACAAATTAGGATATCATCCCCACCATCTGGATGTGTGGCGGTCCCCCACAGTACGGTTTTCAAGGAGCTTTCTTCCTCGTACTACTAAGCTGTGGAATGAGCTTCCTTGTGCGGTGTTTCCGGAACGATACGACATGGGTACCTTCAAAAAAAGCTCGTACACCTTCCTTAAAGGCCGGCAACGCTCTTGTGATTCCTCTGGTGTTGCAAGAGAATGTGGGCGGCGGTGATCACTTAACACCAGGTGATCCGTACGCTCGTTTCTCCTCCTATTCCATAAAAAAAAATCTATAATATACATTTAACTAGTTTTGTAAAAAAACATAAATCTCTAGCTACTTATCTCTGGAGTTTTACAGCAAATTACTTTTACTTACTTTTTTGATCTCTTTCTACAATATCCGTAGGAAGGAGTTAAATCCAAAATTTCTTCAAACTGATTTCATGTGATAATGAAAAGCACAATATAAACCGTTGGTTTGATAACTCCTGAGGCGTTTACTCTGGAGGTGGCGGGGAACCTTTTTTACAGCATTATCTAAATTCAGAAGTGGGGAAAATCATAAAATACATATTACTGCCGTGAAGCAGTAATGTATGAGCATTACTGTGTTTCGGTCTGAAGGGCGCCGTAGCTAATGAAATTACTGGACAAATGAGACTTGAAATCTTATGTCTCAAAGTGACGAGCGCAGTTGCAGTGCCGCTCAGAATTTTTGGGTTTTTCAATAAACTTGAGCGGCACTGCATTGTAATGGGCAGCGCGTATCAATAACCATCAGCTGAACGTCCTGCTCATCTCGGCCAATATTTTCATAAAAAAAAATATCATTTTAAATACACTTGCTAATTAAGTCACTAGAAACATTACTTCTGCCTTCTTGTCATGTAAATGTATTATTATTTTATGATTTTAGACAGTTGAAGATCTTGAAGCTCATTGCAAGAAGTCAGGAATTGAGATAGTGACAAGGCAGTCATTTCTATCTGACCCCAGCGATGCGGTCCGCAACCTGCGACGACAAGACGCTCGAGTCATTGTCGGATTATTCTACGTGGTGGCGGCCAGAAGAGTCCTGTGCGAGGTTTATAAGCACAAGCTGTATGGGAAATCTTATGTCTGGTTTTTTATAGGTAAGATGAGACTTAAATATTTACTTCATCATCATTTCAACCGGAAGATGTCCACTGCTGGACAAAGGCCTAATATTTACATAATAATAACAATCAATTTCTTTATTGAGGCAACAGAGGCCCATATTTTGTTAGCTACAGGCTTAAAAACTATGTTAGTATATTACAATTTATATGATTTGCTTAATATCATTAAATCATAATACATAATAACACAAAATAACTTTGGAAACAATCTGAGAGAGCGTGTTTTTATCGGACAAAAACTTGAATGAATCGCTGCAATATTGGCGAATCCAGTTTTCCCGCTATCATATTCAGGATACTGTTTGAGATCGATCGCAGCCTTGCCAGGGAAGATGACGTCAATTTTCCTTATCATGGCATAGAAATCATCCGTTTGTGCTTCAGCATCATGCCAGACGCCAAACAAAACCGCGGCAAGCCCAGAATCATCCTGAAACTATTGTTATACTGCACCCTCAGCGTGTCGAGTGTCTTGAGTGTAGTTGGTCCACAGCCTCCCTCGTCGAAGGTTTGACTTGCTTAAAGGTTATTTTTGCTACCTTGCTACATCGGGCGAACCTTAGGGCCATCTATCACACCTTACGGCTAAGGCTCTTCGTTCTCGTTCTATGTCCATCTAGCCCCTAAGGTCCTCCGCAACATAATGACCTAGATAGTTGTACTGGGTGACTCGTTTGAGAAAGTTTGTAATCTATACATGTTGTTAAATGCTCAAAAGTCAAATTTCTAAGTTTATAGTACTATATTTATTATATTTAGGTACACGAACATGTGAAAAGCATGCGTCACACATATTTGTCTTACTGTAACGGTATATACACTTCCAATGCCCCGAGGTTTTATACGTAAATATCATTGTGTTATTGACACTTATGTGATCCACATGTGGAGTAGTGCTCTTATCTCTGGTCTGGTAGCTTCATACTGTGGAATGAATACGGCATTTCCAGGCCAATACGACATGGACGCAATACTAAGTGTGTAGCAAGAAGGCATTGGAAGCGGTGAACACTTACTTTTAAAATAACCAGTACGGATATTTGACCTCCTAGCTGATAATACATACTCGTAATGTTACGAGTGACTTAATAAATTATCGTCCAAATTGATAAAAGTAACTCAATAATAATCAATACTATTTGCATTACATTAGAAGTTATTACAATAAAAGGTACTTTTGACATAATGTATAATTTAATTCATTTGTGATACATAATGACGCATCATTAGGACTGGCAGCGGGGCCGTGAAGGTTCGCCGTAACAACTTAATAATTCAAAAGGGTTGATTATTATGGGATATTATATTACAGACGCCATCAGTCTTTATAATATGAGTTTGACATACTTAGGCTAACTTAACTCAAATGTATTTTAAACGGTTGTATTTAACTTGCCCAGCGGGCCTACCATTCGTACCACGACGTGATTAGCGCTATCTAATTTAGTTTGACGTCAAATCGACTGATTAAATCTCAATGATGTCAATTGAATGTCAAAAATGATGTCAATTGAATCGCACACTGATTTAGTTCGTTCATTCATTCGTACCATGAGGTAATATTTCAACCTAAACTGGATAAAGTGAGCGATTCGAAAAAAGTTTATGCTTCATTAGAGTAAAGTGAATCGTGTTGTTAATAACTTTTAAAAAATAGTGAAAACATACAGAAAAGGAAAATTTTATTGATGAAAGATGAGATGAGAATACTTAATTGGACTTTTTTGTAAAACAAAATACTTAAAATAAATACCAAAAAATGAAAATACTGAAGACGAGGCAGTAAGGGCCCGGGGTATTGCCTGTTTGCAACGAATTAAAAAAATATACTCTATGCTCCTGTGAAACAAACATCAATGGATCGCTGAGTTTATTGCGCCCATTCTTCTCAGGTCTGAGGCAGTCTCTTTTGAATGGGTGGTAGATTTTGACGTTCAATAAGTGATTATAAATCCTATTTTGAATAAAAATATTTGAATTTGAATTTGAATTTGAGGTGCGTTCATTACTCGTTATTTTTACGAAAATATAAAACAAACCTAAGCAAACATTTAATTTGTAATTCAAAGAACTATATTCATTTATATTATAATTATTTAATAAGTACAAAAAAGGGCTTAATGGTTTATAATTTGACGCTATAAAGCGCAATTTTAAAATATATTTTTAGAATTTTCTACGCAAAAAATCCGCTAAAATCATATCATTTTAGGTTTCGAAACGCAACGCATATGGTTCGAGTGAGAGAGAGAAACTTATGCAACGACTGTAGTATCTCTTTCACACACCGCGGACCATAGACAAATTTATTTCGTTCATTTTTCATAAGCGATCCAAACGCCATTCAGTAAAAGCCACTTCATCGTACAAATTTTAGTGATTAAGTTTAGGTACCTAAACTGAACTGCATCAGAATCGCATCCCTTTTTTTAAAGTTGATCGTAGGCAGTCTGGTCATTCTACAACTCAATTTTAGGGATTGCAATTTGACCCTTTTTGTGTAGAAAAATTAATTTTATGCAACTTTAGTTCTGAAAACAATATAAAATGAATACTAAAATGCAATTCAATAATGATTTAAGAGTTGAGAGTCAGGAGACTCATAGCAAAGGATGTGCTTATAATACTCTACCTTGTTTGAGCTCCTGTTGCCTAATATTTTTTTGGAGTATTATTGCTGTACTGTTCTAAATATACTTACTACTTATTGAGTTTATTCAATATCATTGTAAATCCAAGATGGGCGTCGCTACAAAATGCCGGATAATTAAATTTTCAAAACCACACTATAACATTATGACGTATCAACCAAATCTAAGATTAAGTCTGAAAAGCTGAAGGCTGCCAAAACAAATTGGTGGACCTCGTAGTAGTTTCAAATCTCTCAATAAGTAATGGGTATCAAATTAGCTTTACGTGTAAAATAAAATGAATGGGGGATTGAGTCTTTATATTAACAATAAAATCAATGCAACTGATAAAAAAATAACGTTGTCAATTTACCGGTGGGAAGCTCCTTTGCACAGGATGCCGGCTCTAGCCGGCTGGTGAACCCATAATCTATTATGGGTCCACTACGGCGCCTCTTTCTGCCGTAAAGCAGTAATGTGTAAGCATTATTGTTTCGGTCTGAAAGGCGCCGTAGCTTGTGAAATTACTGGGCAAATGAAACTTAAAATCTTATGTCTCAAGGTGACGAGTGCAATTGTAGTGTCGATCAGAATATTTGGGTTTTTTAAGAATTCTGAGCGGCATTGCATTATAATACGCAGGTCGTATGAATTACCATCAGCTGAAAGTCCTGCTCGTCCCTTATTGACAAAAAAAAATACAAAGAGTCAAGTTTCAAGCATGGATGCCCCATCTAAGTGAGGAATTCGTATCGTGTCGAGGACTGTGGGGCATTAGGATGGTTAACATGATTTGTTATGATCACCGAAGAACAGGTGCAATGTAATTAACCGAGTAAAAACAAAAAAATTTGTATAAAATACGTCATTATGTTATATATAATTTTTGATATTTTCTTTTTATTTAATACAATTAGTAGTAACATTACTACAATCCCTACATTAATATAAATATTTGACTCTGCCGAGTTACTACTATGTATCACTAAACACACTAAGGCCTTTGACCTCCTGTTACATCAGGTGAATCATACCATTGTTGTCAGAATTTAGAGCAGGTATTAATAGATTATAGACTAACTTTATGCGATCACTAGCGAAAAAGCCTGTTATAAACTTGAACTTTACATGATTACTCGCTGCGCTAATGAATATTATCTTTACAGGCTTTTAAAAATTATTCATTTATTTAAAAGAGGTCAAACCATTTACAGTCGCTTAAAAAAATAAAAACCCTCAGGATTTCTCGCTGCGCTAGTAAAAGTACCTAAAAATATTACTTTGTGCTTTCCAAACATATTGCAAAAAGAATAGAAGAGGCCCAGGACCAAGGGTATCGTATGAGACGACTAAGTGCTATATCCTAACAACACCAGCAAGGCACTGGCACAAGGCTTTGGCACTACAAACCAGTAGATTGGGATTGGATGTTGCATCCTAGCCTTGGGGCAGTGTTTGTTTCTGTTTGGATGGTCCTAGTACCTCCACCTTGCAGTGGCCGATGTGGTACGAATAGACAAGGATATTTTTATACCAAGCTCTTTGGTACCGATCGGCAGATTACAGCACTGCGTAACTTAAAGCAGCAGCTGACTGCAAAAAACAGGTGTAATGAACCAGGATTGCGGTGCTGGGCACAGGGGAAATGAACGGTGCATCCAGATAAGCGGCAAATAACCCGTACCAGTTCTGGCGTTCATCAAGGATCCCACCTTGGTCCTTATTTATTTTATCTCATTATACTTAAATCTTAAGAATAATTCATGATCAAAACATACTACAAATGATGTCTGGATTATTGATTTGGGCACTAATATTTTGACTGACACTTCAATAAAAGAATAGGACATAATGCCTTTCGAGTTTCATCATCATTATTTTCCAGCCCTTTCTCATAACATTTCATTTCGAGTACACCAAAGATGTGAGCGTCAATGTGGTTTATGAACCGTTATTCTGTAATCCGCGTAGCAAGCGCGTTTACGTTAGAAAATATAGTCTTCGCAGAATACTGTGTCAATCTTTGCACTTTGATCTTTTCTCCTATAGATAGACCTTAATTTAAAGTGATGTAACCCAATGTGTCTAGATTTGATTCCCATTAATGTAATTAATTTGCGAATTTGACTGTTTAGCTCTGGGGAATAAATTATTAGTGGATAATTGCTCATTTTGTCAATAGCATTTTTACTCTAAATTCGTTCCAGATAAGATAGTACTACAGCCAAAACATGGAATAAACTGTTCACAACCCTTATACTTAAGGACGATGATTTGGTTCTCCGTTGAAATTTATTAATTAAACATTTTTATGGTAGAGAAACATGTTACGTATAG
Organism: Leptidea sinapis; assembly: GCF_905404315.1. NCBI lineage: Eukaryota > Metazoa > Arthropoda > Insecta > Lepidoptera > Pieridae > Leptidea > Leptidea sinapis. Next base: position 12,802,627 of record NC_066272.1, read on the forward strand.
CACTGTAACTCTTGTAACATTAAACATACGGTTCACCTGATTCCTAAGTGGTTCAATTGTAACACTCAAAGAATCACAAGAGCATTGCTGACCTTAAAATACCTCTAACGGTAATACATAATTTGGTAAATGGCGGGTGAGGATCGAAAACACGGCTCCATGGTGAAAGTGAAAGGTTCTATCCATCAACGCTTTTAAATATCTTACTATCCCGTGAACAATAATAGTTATTTATGCAACTGTTGAGTAATAGGGGGTATTAAAACATGAATGAATTTGGGTTTATATAATGATAATAGTATCACATGAGTGTTTTAATACCTAATTATCAACAGTTTCATACAAGACTTTATCTACACCTTAATATGAATCCTCTATAAAAGATTCTGAAACAGTTAGCTTACTGCTAACATTAAAAAAAAACAATCCTAGTAAGCATAATATCATACAAAGGAGTGTTATCATGAAAAGGGATGATAGAATGTTGTACTGAATTTCATTACAACACTCGTTTGGATAATGTAATGATTATTGGGTGTTTTTATGTTGGCAATAAGCTAACTGTTTTAGAATCTTTAATAGAGTACTTAAAGCATCGGTGTAGATAAAAAATCTTACGTAACTGTACACTATTTACAACATCAAATAATTGTTGAGTATTACAAATTTATGTCCATGTTTGTAGATGTCGCCTTCAATTGATTATATCTCGTTTTGTATTTGAGTTTTCAATCGTAAACCGAACGAAACATCAATAAAAGCAGATTTGTATATTCATGAATCTGATTCAACGGAACAGCCACGTCTCTTAGTCTATACAGTTTTATCTTTTGTACAAAATTATTTATGCAAAATTGTAAATTTCACTGAATCTTGAATGTTAAATTTATGTATTCGACGCTTTCTGTGGGATATTTGGTTATATTATCAACATTATTGGACTGAGTTTTTATTAAGCTTAAGTAATATAGTCCAGACTTTGTTATACCTATATACGGAGCTCATTCCCCTGGAATCAATTAATTATTTATTTCTACTACTTGAATGATACACAAAAAGAACAGAGCTTACGACAGATTTCTCTCATATAGCAACAATGTAATTACTGGAAGGCTTACTACTCGGCCACATTATCTCTGGGCCTCGCTGGAACATGAAGCGCACTCCCGTTCCCCTTTCACCCCCGCGCGCTCGTCCTGTTGCGTCAGTACGTCTTGTAGTTTCATTACCGTTAGGTACATGTGATATTTTCGTGCTAAAGTTACTATTTCTATATTTTACAGCCGACTGCTTTGTTTTTGAAAATTTCGTTATTTCTATTGTTCTATGTCGCTATAATAGCTGCCAGAAAAATAAAAGCTTTTTTTACTTATCTAGATTCTTTCACTGTTTTTTCATAATAATAATAGTAATTAGCATCACAAAATAACGCCTTTACATCAATCTATAATACTGATAAAATAAACTTTCATCCCGTTAAAATGTTTGGATCCTCAAGGATTTTGATAAACCGAAATGAATGTATGATTCCTTTACGCCACATCTAATGAACCAATTCATATGGGAATGGAGGTAGATTGAATATAAATATAACAAAACCTACTTTTTATCCCATAAAGATCCATTTTTAACCCATAAAAATCCTAAGATCACGTGGGATTTAAATTTTACTAATAAACAGTTTCAGGCATCAACATTTTGTATTGATTGTAAAAAATGTTGTTATTCAGGGCATGCTAATAGCGGATAACTCGATACCACAGCAGTGGCTTTACTGCTGTTAACCAGAAATGGAACCCTAATTGTATTTTAGTTTAAAGGCGCCATACCTATTGAAATTACTGGTGCCAATGACACTCAAGACCTTACATCTCAAAGTGACCAGCACGGTGCCGCTCTGAGTTACGGGTCACCCATAATCCGGTTCATCATCGCAATGGGCTGAGCGTATCCATTACCATCAGATGATCATCTTGGTCATTTCGTTACTTTTCCTCATAAATAATAGTGTGAGATTAAACCCACAAGACCACTGTGGTCTACTAACACCATCACATGACAAGCTGCTACTTTTACGAATGAATCTTTGCATTTTTAAATGTTAATTCTATTGAGGATTTAACTTTGACAATCAATTTATCAGAAATTAACCATACGTAAATAAATGGGTAATTTAATGTTATGCACTCACCAAGAATGATTAGGTTAGCAATGACACTGTATAAACATTAGTGTTATCCATTCCTGTTAGCAAGCTTAACCTTGAATAAAAATTTGAAATAACAAGATTAGGTAATTTGGCAGCCTTCCAATGCCAATATCAGGCATATTTTGTTAATCTATGTTTCACGTCAATATTATTTATGACAAGAGAATAAGATGGATTGATGATTTATTAAGAACTAATTCTTAAAATGTACCTTGAAAGCTGAATTTTACTACCTACTGCTGTAGCTACGTGTAAGAGGTCCACTAACAATAAACATGGCATTGAAGCAACATGCTTTGAACAAGAATATAAAAAAAATACGAAAAACTATTAAAAAGCATTTGATTTTAATTACAAATACCTGTAACTACACAAGGAAAAGGACAACAAAAGCTTTTATACCAAATGTCTTTCGAAAGACATAGTTTTTTTTAGAAATCAATAACGTACACTTAAATTCAAATTTACACTAAATGCAAAGTTTGATGGAGTATAGGAAAAATATTAATTGTGTATTTTTATTTAAAGTAATCTCTTTATCAATTTTAAACATATAATTTAATGATACACCAAGAACACAACTATCTTAAGCCTGCAGCACTGTGTGGATGCAGTTTGTTGTATCTTATTACTGAGACCGCAGCCAACCAAGCTATTACAGCTTAGAGCAAGAAATATTTCCAGTAAACTCAAATCTCTATGGCAATCATATAAAGTGGCTCTGTGCCAACTTTAGTTGACATTCCTTTCAGCGGCTCTAGCACTTAATTTTTGTACTTATTTGATGCAGGTTGGTATGAAGACAACTGGTTTGAAACAAATTTGGATCGAGAGGGTATTGATTGCACGGCGGAACAAATGAGGGAAGCCGCTGAAGGTCATTTGACAACAGAGGCTCTCATGTGGAATCAGAACTCTAATCAGACAACCATATCAGGGATGACATCAGAAGATTTCAGGCAAGTCCTTAAAACTAAATACAGAAAAAGCCTAATTGTGGAAGGTTGGAATATACGGTACTTACACCAAAATAATTTTATTTTTCAATTTTTGTCTGTCTGTTTGTTCCGACTAATCTTTGAAACTTTAACGGGACTTTTATTGGCAGGTAGCTGATGTAATAAGGAGTAACTTAGGCTACGTTTATTTGAGAAAAATAATGTAATATTGCAATGTCCAAGAAACGGTCTTACACTAAAAATAATTTATATGGCAAAACAAAATTTGCCGGGTTAGCTAGTTTGTTATACAATTGAATAGTGTCGGATGAAGTCGCAGGCATAAAGTTGCCACTTATATGCATAACATAAATTATTCTCTAATATTTGTCAGGCCCTATTTTTCTCATTGATTTTCGAATTCATTCTTATTATTCGTACCAATTAACGGATGCTCACTATTAAATCAACCTTTTATTGACTTGCAAATTTGTCATGTAGAAAATCACACAGACGTTACTCAACTTCACCATAAATACGTGATATGTTATTTTTAAGCACCTTATCTCTTATTGACTTATGATCAACAGCTAAACAAGCTATAATATGAGGAAATCGTTTTAATCACCTTTTTTTTCATAATATAAGGGTAAATCCATTTCGTAACAGGTCTCGTCTGAACGAAGCGTTGCGTGAAGCTGGTTATGACATCGATCGTGAAAAATTTCCTGAGGGATATCAAGAAGCCCCTTTAGCTTATGACGCTGTTTGGGCCGTCGCTCTCGGTAATAATATTCATGAATAACAATTCCTTTATTTCATCCTGCACGCTTTCGTCTAATAAAAAATACTTGTTTCAGCGTTCAATAAAACTATGGAAAAACTGCAAAAAAGTGGATTGAGCTTGAAAAATTTCACATATACCAATAAAAAGATAGCGGACGACATATATGAAGCTATAAACTCCACTTCATTTCTAGGAGTGTCGGTTAGTAGTATCATTTCATTACATTTATCAGTTATTCTATATCTTTCTGTTATTAAGGTTCTATTTTCATGTTGTTGTTGATGATGTTCCATGATGGTTTGGAACCCACTTGATGGTAGAAGACAAGTAGAAAAGAAAATACTTCTGTATTTTTATGCCGTTTCTCCTCAGCCTAATGCATTTTCAAAATAGGCAGTTGGTTCTGAAATTTAATAAATTACTACAATATCCAAATTGAAATAAATAAGGAAACAAACTTAAATGAGTAACTCGTACTTTTTAAACGCTATTTCGCCGTCGCATCTAAACTTATTTGTTATAAAACAGTACGGTGAATAATAAACTGCAGGAAGAAGTCGTATAAAATTATAGATACACCCTTATAAATTTAGCTCCGAAGATTAATATAATATTGAAATTCAATGCTTTTATTGTTGATTATACAGCTACATAATTTCGTAAAATTTTTCACCCGTTCGAAAAGATATGCCTCAGACTTACTAAAATTTATTCATTTATTTCTAAAATTTTATATTAAGCAAGGAAATCGGTTGCTCCATTACGAAGGTGTATTATCATTTAGAAAGTCACTTATGCTACTACAATTTACTGTTAACTTTGACCATATAAATGTTTGTAACGTTATTTTTGAATTTAGCAACAAGTATATTTTGTAAATTTTCTGGGATCATGTTGTGGAAAAATATAACATCGCCCAACAAAAGACTTAATAATTCCACTCAAACAAGAAGTTGAAATAACAAGTTTATGTTTGTTTCTGGTGCTAACACAATGATTATGACAGTTTGTAGAAAACGCAAAAGTAGCCACAATGTGTGTTGTATTGCACTTATTACAATTTACATTACAATTTTATCAGGAATATATTGACAAGCAATATGTTAATAATGTTAATTTTTTTCTCATAAAAGAATCAGTCCTAAATAGCACTTAAGTTATAAATAGCGTGAATAGCTCTCTCCTATAGCACAAAGATAAATATTAAAAAGAGCTGCATTGCTCTATAATAATATACCACAGGGCATAATACTATAGTAGAATAACAAAAGTAAAATCCAACACGAATGTAAAACTTCGAATGTAGTGCATGTTGACAGGCAGTTATTCCACGAGGGTGTGATAAGGAATGTGGCTATTTGTAATTTTATCGCAGGGTTTGGTGGCGTTCTCATCGCAGGGCGATCGAATAGCGCTGACTCAGATAGAACAGCTGTCTGACAACCATTACGTGAAATTAGGGTATTACGACACCCAGGCTGATAATCTTACATGGTTGGAGCGCGAAAGATGGGTGGGTAAGTAGTTGTTAACTATCTTCAATAATATTCATATGATAAATAATTATCATGGTATAGTTAATTTTAAGAGTTCCAAGTAATAACGGCAATTTTTCGCTACTCACGGCGCACTTATTATGGGGACATAAACGTGTAGTACGGCACTTAATCGATAGGAAAAAGAATCATGAATCATTTAAGACAATTGTTATCATCAGCATCATCATCAGCTGGAAGACGTCCACTGCTGGACAAAGGCCTCCCCCGAAGATTCCCAAGACGATCGGTCCAGCGATCTTCACCCGATCGTCGGTCCATCTTGCAAGACTGAATCAGAAATGAGGAGATCCGTAGAAGAACCAAAGTCACTGACATAGCCCAAATGATTTTGAAACTGAATTGGCAGTGGACAGCTCACATAGTTCGACGGACAGATGGCCGTTGGGGCAGTAAAGTCCTTGAATGGCGACCACGTACCTGAAGCCGAAGTGCTCCCCGCAAGACAAATATAGAAACAAATAATTTAAATACTAAGTCGGAGATCTGTAGAGCGGAATTAGACTGTGCTCAAACTTTACTTACGTAAAACTTAGCTGAGTGTGATAAAAGGCGGATTTGCTTATGCATTGGGATTTAGAAGATTAAGCTAAATATAATTTTAGATTTCAATTGACTATAAAAACCTTATCAAGTATTACGCTAAGCTTAAACTCACCTTAGTTTTATGTAAGTAAAGTCATAGTAAAGACTAAGTACGCTCTATATATGTTTGCTTTAGACCCGCAACAAATAGAAACTATGATAGGTTCAAGATAGGCTAACACCACCCTTCTCTAGACATAGAAAAGAATGATAACGCTTAAATAATTTTAAAGGGTAACTATTAATTATTAATGTTAATAATTAACATAGTTATGTTAATTAATGTTAATAATTAACATAGTTATGTTAATTAATGTTAATAATTAACATAGTTTAATTGCTTATAATAACTGATAATAAATTAAACATATAAAAAGGGTTAAAATATAAAAAAAATCGCATTCTTAAAATACAATTTGGTCAAACTCATGCTGCAACTATAATTTCAGAGGTTTTGAACTGACTAACTCCAAAATTTAATTTCCAATTTAATATATATTAATTTGAGAAGGAAAATGTCGATGCGGTCAAAATAAATAATCTTTTTCATATCTCTTGAATCCTTTCACAATCACTGTGATATTAATAATGTCTTTCGGGAAGAAAAATTTCGGAAGATTGGAGTTTATGTAGTTCAATAATATTTTACAGAATGATGTAGAGATTCGCCATTGCTTCGCTTCGATCATCAATATACAATTCGTCTAGTATTAGAATAAAATCAAGAGAAAAAATATTTTAATTATGTGTTTGTAGTTTTTGTAACTACACTGTGACCATTATTTAGTCAATTTGGACTAGGAAAATCTCAATCTATGTAAAAATTTAGATTGCATTATAAAACTCAAAATGGCTCAGTATTGTTCGTTAAAGTTAAGTTGTACGTTAAAAGACAGGTACTAAACATTAGTCAAATTGGCTTTTGAATAGTTGTTATAAATATTTCTTTTAATAACTGAATCTACAATATGTTCTATTCAGCCGTTGACTCCATCGTCTTTCATTTCGACCCTTGTATTATAATTAATATATTACATTTGAATTTAATGATTATCTTTATTTTTCACGAGGTGGCAAAGTACCCCCCGACAGAACCGTGGTGGTGAATGAGCTTCGGACGGTAGCTCTTCCACTCTTCGCATGTATGACTGCCCTCTGCATAGCTGGTATGCTGGCAGCTGTCGCTCTTATAATCTTCAATATTCTACACAGGCATAGAAGGTAAGTAAATAATATTTATCTTCATGTATTCTTACTTATCTCTAGTCCAGTGCACTTGACTGTGTGCAACGCAGAATTGCCACGTGCATCCCAACTATGGAATGAGCTTTCTACTTTCTGTGTTTCTTCAAGAACATGGATACCTTCAAACAAAGCACGTACACCTTAATTAAATGCTTTTAATAGTCTTTGATTCTTATGGCGATTGCTTGGCAACAGATGAACACTAAAGCTCGTACGTCCTCTTCTATAAAAAGAGGCTTGGTAGCTAAAGTATGATACAATAATTAATGGTCAAGTTGAGCAGCTAACGTTAGGATGTCGTATTTGCGTGACGGTGTGCGCGCGCTTTGTAAAAATTCAGTCTGACAATTTTTCCCAAACGCGCCAAAAGAAGTTTAACTTAAAAAGCTTAATAAGTTCATAGAAACCTATTTTTGAATAGGATAGATCATGAGTTGCACCATTTAAAATTATATGAAAGGAGTATTTTGCCGACATGTTTTTGGTTTAGTTGATTGTTACACATTTGTTAAAATAAAATACTTATAACCTATGTAGCTGTATTTCAACATTAGGTTTTTGCGTAAAAGTTAAATATTTATTATTATTTATTCAACCCGACTTTTCGCGATCTTTACAAGTTCCGTTTCCAGTAGCTGCAAAATCTCGCGTTAATCAAAGAAAATACTAAATTGATATACAGTTTTGTAGTATTAGGAGACCTTGAGCTAATCTATATACATATCTTTTTTATATTAAATAATATCGTATCGTTCGTGGATAAAAGACGATTGGGCTTATTTCGTCTAAATATTCCAGAAATCTCGAGAATCCATATTATTAAGTGTTTTCTGTAAGGTCTAAAAATTTTGGAAATATTAGTTCTATCAGTCCAATTAAATTATTACTAACATAGTTTGCCTGATTCGTTTGATAAATTACCAATATTAAAATAAATTGCTTCAGTATTTATTTCATTCAACATCGTTAGAATGATAAAGCAATTCTCTGGTCGTAATATCATACTCAGTGCTGCTTGTCGACGATATCCGGAATCCGGATTCAATTTTATTGCCGGGAAATTTGATAGAGATCGTTAACTGCTAGATGTTTGTAAATATATTGACGACTTGTTTATGTTCTAATATAATTATTTTTACGACAGGGTGATTCAATGGTCTCATCCCGCTTGCAACACAGTGATGCTGTGCGGGTGCTGCGTATGTTTTAGTGCTGCTATTGCTCTGGGGGTGGATGGAAGATGGATAGAACCTGAACATTTTACTGGCCTGTGTGCGGCACGCGCTTGGCTGTTAGCTATTGGGTTCTCAATGGCTTATGGCGCTATGTTTACTAAAGTGTGGCGAGTGCACAGACATACTACTAAGCCGAAAACTGAATCAAAGGTTTGATGTTATTTTATAACTATATATTTACCATCTAGTTAGACTATGTGTTTTTGTATGGAAAAGGAGGACATAAAGCGTCCAGGTCAAATGGTCTTAAGTTATCACCACCGCCCACATCGTCTTGCAACACCAGAGGAATCACAGGAGCGTAGCCTGTATTTATGGGATGTATATTATGCGCTTTTTTTAAAGTTATTCATATTGTATCGTCCCGTAAACACCGCACTGTGGAGGATTGCCACACATCCAGTTGGTGGGGATGATATCCTAATTAGTGGCGTGTCGTGTGAAGGTGGAATTATTGTTGAATTATGTGGTTTATTTGGCATAAATATTATCAGAAAGGAACTCAGGTTGTACTCTTTTGAATATTGTATCCGCAGCATTATCTTTGCCTTTTCAATTAATTATATCAGTTAATGTCATATGAATGGAATAATTGAGAACAGTTGTGTATACTCTATTTTTAAGGTTTTAACTTCTAGGAAACTAAAAGTCACACACATGTAGATACTACGATTATAAAGCAGAGTTTCTTGTAATAGGATCAGACCCACCAAAGCAGCCAGTAAAATAATGGTCAGGCTATTGGACGCTCTAGTTTTAAATAAGATCAGATAAAGCCCACCTGTTGTCACAATTGGGATTTGAGAGGATAAAAAACCTCCCTCCAGAGCTCGGAAACCCAATTCCAAACAAAATTAAACAAGAATATTTTAAAACAACATTCTTAAACTTACTCGAATAGCTGATAATATGTAGGACAATGAAAGATATAACAACAAAGAATAAGTAAAAAAAAATTAGAAAAATTAATTAAACTAATTACTTTTGCTCATCGTTTGTCTCTTGCGTTTAGGTTACGTTCATTAAAACTTAATACCTTCATTAAAGCATTGTTTGTGGTTTACTGTTAGATACTTTAATTACATTATTCTCTTTATACTGTGGTCTTGTTTTGTTTTGACCTTTTAAACATAGAATGTAATTATGCTTATACGTAGTAGTGCCTTAAATATATTGTCTTAGGTAATATTTAAATGGAACTGTCTTTGTTTTAACAGACTTATAAGTTTATATCTTTGTTCAAATTTGCCTCTAAGTTTTGTCGTTGTGTTATATTCTTATTAGACTCACTGACATAGCTTACGGCCTGACCACGGGACAGTCGCTATAGTGAATATTTGCATCTAGCGACTAGAATAAATGTATTGAAATGTACTGATCAAGCCACGCGCTACGGCGAATGGCGAAACGGCCGGCGAAATTTATCGAGCGAACCGCGCTTGCGACTGACGGCGCGGCGGACAACTAAAACAAATGCATGAATCAGTACGGCGCAAGCCAAGATTATAACAATATATAGGGCAAAGAGAGCCCTCTCTACGCATTACGAGCTGTCTATTTGAAAACTAGCGCCATCTGGATATTGGCCCCGAAAATAACTATATATAAGCTCGAAATTATAAAATTCAATTTTAATGTTATGACGCAATTAAATAACTAACTCTACTTTTTAATGTAGGTATTGCAATTTTTACCATGTTGAAATTGAGCGTAGAGTTAGTTATTTAATTTTGCCAAAACATAGAACATAAAGGTTAGATTTAGTAGTGTAAATATGCAAAATGCAACACGAGAGCTATATACATGCGCCAACGCTAGAAGTAGCCGCCATTTTATGACCAGTGGGCAGTCACACAAATATAGAGAGAATTTGAAAGGTTTCAAAGCGAGTAACAGCTGACAAAGCTTTTATTTTTGGACCAACTAACAGCTGGCACTACAGTCTTCTGAAAACGTCACTTTTAAGGCGTCTGTCCCACCCCTGGGCGCAAGCCTCGGAGTTGAGCGGGAGACGCGGCAGAAACTAATAAGTTTAGTTGTTTTCGCCGCGAATAAAATGAACCATGAAACTTTAATTTTTCTGGTTTAATATTACGTTTCGAATCAAACAAACTATTAGTTTCTGAGCAATATCGAGAAACCTTTTATAAACATCACTCTCGGCATATCTCGGTTGCGGCGGCGAACGTGACTGCCCGTGGTTCTCAAACTGTGCCGCGTGGATGGTCGCCCCTCGTAACACTTCGCTGTTCCACCGAAGCCGCACATCCCTGTGGCCTGGCCGTTAGAGTTATGGGTTAAACGCGGCCTCCATACAAGCATCGGTTCCCACTCAACCCTCGCCTAAACTTGTTATTCATTCGCCTTATTTATACATCAATGAGTTACCACCCTTAATGTATACGCATAACTTTCCTGTATCCATAACAACTTAAGAAACTGTTTTTGTAAGCCTACCGAATTACCTATCTGCACATAAAAGTAGATAAAAAACACTTTTCCCGGCTAGAACATTAGGACAATATCCACGGGCAAATATTATGTAGCTAAAGTATTGACGTACAATACACAACTCACAGAGACTCACAATAACGCTCAAACCTACGCTTAACTGAAGTAAAACTGTGCCTACGTGTCTATTAGGCAGAGTTTTCGTTCAGTTGTGTTTCGACCGCGCTTTGAATATCACGCCACGCAATGACAGTCTTCAGAGAAAATCTGTCTGTATTTCCAAACCTATAAAAGATGGAGTGCCATATTTTAGGTAAGTGCCCCTTTAAATTAACAAAACTATGTGACTAACTTGACGTTTTTAATTATTTTGCTAAATAATTACATTTCAATTGCAAAAACAAAATACACCGCGTTTTATGTTACAGTCGTATAATCGTAGAGCGTATACAATAGATTTTGAATATTACTAGTACGAAAAAAGGTGTTAATTTGAATGAATGTTTTAATGTTATCTGTATAAGTTAATGTATACGTAAATACATCGACACTTGGACATTTTTGACGACCTTTTAATAGGCGATTGTGAGTCAAATGCTTATAGTATGTCAACGACCTAAAATCAGTAATTATCATGGTGATAGAACTATTAAAAAACGCCATCCCAATTTACTTAACAGCTTATCAGAACGAGCCTAAGAATAAACTTTAAAAATTAAACGTTAAATATATGCTAAAAAATATCTTTTGGAAAGTATTTATTGCTAAAATGTTAATTTCTTGTTACAAATTGTAGTGTGACTGTAAGATCCCCTAGTCAAAGCATCTAGACGGCTTTGTAGGATTTTTATCAAAGTGTATATTGTTTGCGCCATATTGCATTTGCTCATTTCGGAACTAACTTATAACTATTAGAGTTAACGTCAGTTGTCAAGTTCTCGTTTTCACTTCCCACTTCCTCATCTCTCCTTCCGCACCCCGGTCCCCCTAGCTCGCCCTACACACTCTCTCGTCGGTAGATCACGCGCTGACACGCATGCGCAGCCCCTATCGCGATTCGAGTATCCTCGTACTTTTAATCGCGGACGCGCCACCTAACCTCATCAGTGACTCAGTGATCTAACCACCAAGCACAAACTTAACGAATAAGAAAGGATTATATAAAGGCCAATTGTCTCCCCCGGGGGCTGAAGAGAATTAACCACACCCATATTAATAATAATAAGCGGTATTTTAAAAATAAATTTGTACCTTAATAAGGGAATCATTAATTTTCTCTATAACAAGCACTATTGTTTGAAATCGATTTCGTCGACATTGCTATTGGTGGGTTTTTAATACAATGTTATCTGAAAACAATAATTTTCGTTTGTAATGAGATAAAATCGAGCCACAACGGTTCGGATAGGAGTTGAAAGCCATAACTTGCTAGTTTTATTACAACTACGTGCCTTGTTTCTGTGGCGATATATAAAATTACTAGAAAGTGCTTTTAACGAATTATATTGAAACACTAAAATTATTTATGTGTTCCATAAGGTATATTGTTAATAGTTTTAAATAAAAAAGTTGTATGATAAAAACGTATCACGTTGTATGTCCGCTACGAACTCCTAACTAGTAAACCTTTTTAATCAATTTTTGCCAAATGTGTGCCGTTTAATCCAACTTGAGAGAGAGAGTTTTTATATCGATTCGTGATATTTTTTAATTTTATTAATAATTAATTATATGTGATAAGTTTTTGACATGTTAGTCAAACTGTGGTGGGACTGATCTGCTGTGATATTATTTCATTATAAGAGCGGGGAAAAACGAAATAATTATTGTTATAATTTCCTTAAGGCGTCTGTTAATAGTCGCGTAGCCGCCGTAGTCAAGCCATTCGTAGCATCGCGGTGTCTATCGGGCGCAGACGATTGCACATCGCGGCACTGTCGGTATACGGGCGCGCATCAAAGGGTTTTGTCGCGACGACATTCGCCTGCGTGGCTACACTTCACCACTTCATTATATTTCACGTCAATCCTGCGGTAGACAATTTATTTGACTACGTGGATATAGCCAAAAACATTGGGTTAGACCGTAGACATTGTTTTTGGCGCGACAGCGCGATACGAAACATCGCCTGATACTGAGGCCCCAGCATACGAAGGAGACACCATCTTATTGTGATGTTTACATTTAATACATGCGTTCGTTTATAAACTAAGTAAGAAAAATATAGCCTCAGAAAAACATGTGGCTATACTTGTGTTAGTAGTTAGTATAGTTGTGTAATATGGTATTTACATCCAGTCTCTTTCTGTTAGACAACCGATGAAAACAGGCCAGATTGATTACTTTAGTGTGCCTGACAAGCTAATGCTTACACTCGTGATTTATAGGCCACTATGTGTTAGTGTGCGTGTATTGTTCAAAATACAGGTTAACTGTCAACCTATTTTTTCGACGTTAATATAATTTGTCTTGTAGGTAGATACTAATTTATAATCTTTACATATGATGATAATATAATGAAATCGTAAGTTGTTGACATAACATTGAATATTTTTTTAAAGAATGCTCACAGTTTGTTCTACAACCAAATCCGAATCTAAAAAAACTCGTTATATAATTATTGGATTTATGTCTGCATGTATATCCAAAACGTAAGAACTACTGTTGCTGCTTTAAAAAGTCCAGGAAAACGATATCGCGGGCAGTAGCTAAATCTAGTGTGTTTTATATTTAAAACAGGTCTCGTTGATGCGCGCTGTTTTTTTATTTTATGAATTTAACCCTACACTAAAGCGGTAAGGTTTATTTTACAATAGCAGATGTTTATCATGTTGATTCGGTCACTTTAAATATAATTTTGTATGGAATGTTATATCTATGGTTTTAATATACCGATGCTAACACATTGAATTGAAATTACCTGCTGCTACTGATTATAAAACTACAATCATAAATTTAAAACTAATTTCCCAATCATATCGATACACTAAAGAAATTATATTTAAATTAGTAAGTAATGTAATGTAAGTTTATAAGATTTAGTTTTTATTCCACGTTACTTTTTACGTTTGCTACCAATAAAAAGTTTTACTTTATTGATATCCAAATATTTAGCGTGACGTCACCAAATGGCCCAACGGAAGACCAGTGTTGGTTTTCAAACCAGTTGGGTTTCAAAACATGTTCAGTTGGGACCATTTTTTAATCTTATATAGTGGAAATATGTTATTTTTTTGCTTGTTTATCCCTATCATACGTTTATTTTTATTTTATATCCAACTTTAATTTACTACTAATACGTTAAAAAAGTAACTCTTTCTTTTTTCTTTCTTTCTTTTCTGAAATAAATAATAAAGATCTTATATAATTAAACTGATTTTAATGCATACAAAGAAAGCCACTATATTAGTCGTCTGTCTTCCTGTCTGTCAAGATCCTTGTTCTTACGACCCCTTGATGTTAAAATCTGCAATAGTCTTCTGTTTTTCCCCTCAGTAAGTAAATCAAAACCTACTGTGTACTTCCTATTGATGCAAAACCATGAAATTTTACAAGAAGCACGGTCCCACATTACAAATAGAAGGAAAAATACGAAAATCTTTATGCTTTATGTTTCAATTTTAAGTAGTTAAACCAAACGTAGTTTTACGGCCTAAAGTTATTGTGATAGGCAGAGTGTCTTTCTGTGTTACATTTCATGTTGTTTTCGCCCAGTAGTTAGTAATCTAATCTTGAATACAAGAGATGCTGGGTTTGAATCCCGGTAGGAATGCTTGACTGACATAATAATTATTGGTATGTAACTTAATAACGTCTGTTGCCTTTTTTTGGGTTAAGAAAATGTGTACAAAATTGTATGTAAAAGTAAAAGTGTACAAATAATAATTTATGAGTAATGTCAGCTTGATGTGTTTGTTAACAAGCGCTACCAACGTCATGAACTGTCATAAGATATCCCAATTAATAATTACATTTATTTAACTACTGTTAATATTTAAATACTATTTAATATAATTATCACTATGATTAGAAATAACTATATATTTTTTTTTATGGAAAAGGAGGACACACGAGCGTACGGGTCACTTGGTGTTAAGGGATCACCGCCGCCCACATTCTCTTGCAACACCAGAGGAATCACAAGAGCGTTGCCGGCCTTTAAGGAAGGTGTACGCGCTTTTTTTGAAGGTATCCATGTCGTATCGTCCCGGAAACACCGCACAAGGAAGCTCATTCCACAGCTTTATAGTAAGTGGAAGAAAGCTCCTTGAAAACCGCACTGTGGAGGACCGCCACACATCCAGATGGTGGGGATGATATCCTAATTTGTGGCGTGTCGTGCGAAGGTGGAATTCGGCGGCAGGAATGGCCTCCGGTCCTCGACACTAACCTATGCGAAACATAGCGGCACTAGGCCGTTACTTCACGCCGGTATTCTGTGCGAGTGTGGTAAGTAACCCGGACGAGTCTGGCCCGATTGTGCTGACGTCAAAAGACGGTAGCGTGACTCTCCCACTTTCAATAAGCCCGTAGTCGCCTCTTACGACACCCTAGGGCCTGGGACTACCCTATTCTTTTAAAGCCCCGGGGAAGCACAGGGCATATAATGTTTAGATAACTTGATTCGTGTAAGTTAGTTGGCACTACAGCAGTGCCAACTAACAGTTGGTAGCATCATCACGGTAGACGGTCGTGCCATATATAAGCCAGAGCGCTACGTTCGAGGAGGCATTACTTATTCTGAATTGTAAGGGGTGACGCTGCCTAAATTATATTGAGTCAGTAATTATTATAATTATTACTGGAAACTGTAAAATACTGATATTATAATTTTATTAAGTGCGTTTAAATAACCAACCCCTTCTACAGTAATTACTGTTAAATACTTTTGTTTTTAAATTAATTTCTTTGTACTACAGATTACTATAGTTATTTTATCAGAACGGAATCATCGATACTAAATCATACTGGAATTTGTCCACTTCTAAATCATATTCGTTCTTGTACAGAAACGCATGCACGGTTGGAAGCTGTACACGATGGTTGGAGGTCTTCTGATAGTGGACGTGGCAATACTAACGGCTTGGCAGATCCGAGATCCTCTACAAAGAAGGGTGGAGATATTTCCTCTGGAAGCACCACGGCACCACGATGACGATGTTCATATAAGACCAGAGCTGGAGCATTGTGAAAGCGAACACAACGCTGTATGGCTTGGTAAGGGAAACTAACTACTAAAGACTGCTTTTTTTATGATAATAAGGGGCGAGACGAGTAGGACCTTCAGCTGATGGTAATTGATACGACCACTCAGGATTCTTGAAAAACCCAAAAATTCTGTAATGCTTATACATTACTGGTTTTATTGGAAATTCCATGGAAATAAAAATTATACGTAATGCATTAACAATAAACAAAAAAACTGAGAATCACGCTCAAAAATCGTCCGAAGCGAAGTGTCGTATGTTCACTTTTCCACGATACAGGCATGCCTAGTGTGGAAAGCGCTGCTAATTTTGTATTTTTATGTGCACATAATATCAATAAATATAGTTTTCATTTTCAAGTAAGTGCCTCCTTTAAATTAACAAAATTGTGTGAATAACTTGATTGTTTTTAATCGTTTTGCTAAATAGTTATATTTTAATTGCAAAAACAAAATACATACCTATGAGTGTAAACAATACTTTGAACTTTACTGCCACGAATTAGGGAGTTAATTTGAATGAATATATAACAACGCTCAGACATTTTTGACGACCATTTAATAGGCGATTGTGAGTCTAGTTGTATAAAGTACGTCTATGACGTCATGGTATAAATAAGGGCGATACACACTATTGATGATTGTGACATGACGGGGCATATTCTTTCATTTGTTTTAGTTGATCTTAGTCCTTAAAAAATCATTAAGAAAATTTAAAAGTTAAGCTTTTAAATTGTAAATTAAAGTATATATTATTTACAATCTGTTGTTTAGTTTGGGAATTCCATTTATATATTCCAGTATGATACTGCACAAATAAAATTTGAAAAACAAAATTTTATGAGTACGTGCCGGTGCTCTATCCAACTGAGCTAACTGTTCGAGTAACGCCTCGTTATAAAATATTGTTTGATTTGTTCAACTCTCAGGTTGTGGCTTTATCTACAGGATCTAATTTACAGTTGATAACCTGCTCAACCCCAATATTTGCATATTAGGAAATTTACTTGAGATGTCGCTCTTGTAAATCTAAACAATATGTTATGTTTTTTAAAGTGATAGCACTCACTTCTAGTATTAATACCAAAATAAAATTTGAAAAACAAAATTTTATGAACGATGGGGGACTCGAACCCACCGCTATCTCATGTTTCATCAAAAAATTAAAAAAAAATCTTAATTTAGTGCTTCGTTACGAATGAGACTAGGATTTTTTGCATAAAATAACTTCAACTTGATTAAGTTGAACTTAAGCTTTGGTAAAAAGATACTCCAGCTTAGAAAGATTTTTATGTCGACAGGCCGTCTGATGGATGGCTCTTCAAGAAGTTTCTCATTAGAAGCCAGATCTAAGATATATTTTTGTAATTATAATAAAAATAAATTACGGGCGATCTGAAGTTGGGAAGTGGTTGGTTATGGATAAATCAAATCAAATCAAAATCAGTTTATTCACGTAGGTCACGGAAATGACACTTATGAATGTCAAAAAAAAAATCTTATTGAATCTACCGCTACTTCGTAAAGGGTTGAGCTAATGAAAAGAAGTAGCAAGAAACTCATTGCCACTCTTTTATATCAAGACTTACATTTAAGTACATGTGTAAACATTATTGTGTTTGTCTTAAGGGCACCGTAGCTAGTGAAATTACTGGGCAAATGAGACTTAACATCTTATGTCGAAAGGTGACGAGCGCAACTGTAGTGCCGCTCAAAATATTTGGGCTTTTCAAGAATCCTGAGCGGCACTGCGTTGTAATGGGCAAGGCGTATCAATTACCATCGCCTCAACGTCCTGCTAGTCTCGTCACGTATTTTCATTTAAAAAAATCTACCGATAATGACTATTTGGATGTTTTATACAGCACAACCTTCGAGCAAAATTCGATCGGAGCAAAAAATGTCGTGTAAACCACTGGCACTGGTAATTCGATATAAATATGTATTAAAGAGGACTTTATTTGATTACTTTAATCGAGGAATTAATGTGAGCCCCCTTTGTTCCTTACCTCATTGTGCAAAATCAAGCCAAAGATAAAACCACTAACCTAAAATTTCCTCGCTTCTTCCTAACTCGGATCCAGCACCTTAACTTCGCAGTAGTTGGATGCGGACTCTTGACTGTTGCTATACAACGAGCGACTGCAATTACGAGTTACATTGACAAAAAGACTTCAACAACTTTCTACTGTGTTTTTAATAATTTATCAACCAATCATATTGTGTTCAACATTCAACGCTGGTCAGGAAGCTATGTCACTATGGCATAAAATGAACTGCGATCGATCTTCTGATTTCATATCAAAACAATAGAATTCAGAAGGTCGACTTGAATGGCAGGAGATCTCCTGGGACCCCTCTCAGTATGGGGGTACCACAAGGATCTGTTCTCGGACCATTCCTCATCCTTATCTATATAATTTATCTTCCTAATCTTATAGAGAAATAACATAAGGTAGTACTGTTTGCGGACGACACTTCACTGATTTTGAAAGTGAAAAGTAACCAAGCTATGTATGACGAAGTGAACGATATTTTATCTGACATCGTGTACTGGTTTATCGCTAGTAACCTATTTTTAAATAACAAGAAAACGAAATATATAAAATTTACCCTACCAAATGTCAAAAATGTTGATGCAAGTGTTTTGTTAAACGGAGAGGTAATAAAACCGGTGGTATCTGAAAAATTTCTTGGCATTACTGTGGATTATCATTATATACTCATATTGAAGAATTGGCGAACAGACTTAGTTCTGCAGCATACCCGGTTAATAAGATTAGAAAATTAACTGACATAGATGCGGCGCGACTAGTATACTTTAGTTATTTCCATAGTACTATGTCCTATGGTGTATTGCTGTGGGACAGCGCTATATTTGTGCTCCAGAAGAGAGCTATTCTCGCTATTTATGATCTCGGCCCTGAGGAATCGTTGAGAGCAAAATTCAAATAAATTAACATCTTGACTGTGGCTTCGCAATATATTCTTGATAATGTAATGTATGTTGTGCACATAAGTGAATTTGCTAGAAACTGTCATAACCATAATGTTAATGCCTACTACTCGGCTAAGTCGAGTTAGCTAGTCTTTTGTGGAGCGATGTATATGCTTTTACAACAGGATCCCAGAAAATGTTCAAAACAAAAGTATTTTTACAAAATTACGTTATTCAAAAGAATTATTAAAAACGATTGTGTGGTAAATCATAAAGGACTATAACATAAATGACTTTCTTAATGATACCACAGATTGGGAATGGAGCGACCGCCCTCGGGCTTTTAAATAATAAGTTTAATTGTACAATGTTACTTTGTAAACATATTTTTTGACGAAAAAAAAAGCCCGCTGAGTATTTTGCGCCCGTTCTTCTCAGGCCTGAGGCATTCATTTTGGAATGGGTGGTAGTTTTTTGACTTTCAATAAGTGATGTCACATCCTATTTTGAATAAAAATATTTGAATTTGATATTCAGAGTTGAACACATCAGTAAATGAGGAGTGTTAGTTAGTTATGTCGAGGACTTGGACCAGCTCCGGGATGGCCGTCTTACTGCGTAGGACTGGATCACTATAACATTTGCATGGAATCAGGTATATTTATTTTTTATGACAATAAGGGACAAGATGAGCAAGACGTTCAACTGATGGTAGTTGTAACGCCCTGCCCATTACATTGCAGTGCCGCTCAGGATTCTTAGAAAACCCAAAAATTCTTAAGGGCACAACAACTGCGCTCGTCATCTTGAGACATAAAATGTTAAGTCTCATTTGTCCAGTAATTTCACTAGCTACTTCAGACCGAAACACAATAATGCTTACAGAAATAGGCCACGTTGTGTTACCCATAATCTAGCCGGCATCCTTCGCAGTTAATATATCATTTCTTTTATTCATATTCATATCGTACATTTAAGTTGTAATAAATAATGTAGATGTTGTTATTGATCTCATCCTCATGTGTTATTAAGGCTACACTCTACACACATCACAAAAAATCCTCATAGGTATACTAAATTTAAGGTCAGTCCGATTCCGTCAATATCATGTTTCTCAGAAACCCTTATCCAATCAAAAATATTGATAAAATAACTGGTATGAAAGTGTATCACTTATTTCGTAGAAATATGCGGATGGAAAAATTGTATTAAAATCCATTTCCAACGTGTTCTTATTTTATTTTTTATTTGAAATAATGAATATTTTTACAGACTGCAATACTGGTGAATTATGATTTACATACAAACTATGTGTCAAGTTTATTTGTGTTTAAAAGGCTGCCAACAGGACTTCAATTCGCTATCTGTGTTCTATTTTTATAATTTCTATTTTCTATTAAAATTACTTATTTTTATTTTCCTCGTAGAAGTAGTATATAGCGCTATGTATCTCTTGTGAGATATTGCGCAACTACTTCTACCTTCGACTACAAATTCACTCTTGCTAGGAATCTTTATCTCCTCAGCGAAAAGTAAATTAGCTATTTTTGTTACGCTGCACATTTTGAATAGAAAAAAATGAGCTTATGATCCATCTCATATGAGCATAAGCGAATCAGCGCTCAATGATCCGCGCGTGGTGCACGGTACGATGTAATTCGGTGGCTCGCGTGGCGTTTTGTCCATACGTATTATTTTACGTGTAGAAATAGATTGCTTATAATTAGGATCATTAGAGTGAATGTATCAGACAGCTATTGAAACATGGGTTCGCACGACACGCCACAAGTTAGGATATCATCCTCACCATCTGGATGTGTGGCGGTCTTCCACAGTGCGGTTTTCAAGGAGCTTTCTTCCTCGTACTACAAAGCTGTGGAATGAGCTTCCTTGTACGGTGTTTCCGGGACGATACGACATTGGTACCTTGAAAAAAAAGCGCGTACACCTTCCTTAAACACCGGCAACGCTCTTGTGAGTCCTCTGGTGTTGCAAGAGAATGTGGGCGGCGGTAATCACTTAACACTACGCTGACCCGTACGCACGTTTGTCCAATTTCAATTTCAATTTATTGCAATTCCATAATAATAGTCCTTAAATATAACATTCGAAGTTAATACTATAATTATTATACAAGGCAGTATATTATGGATACCCAGTTTGGGTGTCGCAATTTGGTCTGAACAGCAGATCGTAGTAGGGTAGAGTAAAAAAATAAATAAAAAAAAGGTCAGAACTTGATGAGGGAGTAGGGTGCCGTACGGCACACTCGGTTTTGGTGTATATGAAAAATCTAGTGCCCTGGGGCACTGCAGATTTGAGCAGGTTAATGGGTACAGTTTGTCCATAACTGCATCAGTTATAAATCTGAGGCATAAAATTCTTAGGAGTACTCATACTCTACGGCACCCGTCAACCTGACAATAAATATGAAATATCTCATATGACTTTAAACCGGGATAAAAATTGTGATATTCTGCGACAGATATGTGTTGGAAATACCACCTGGAAGTATACTGCACATGCGGTTGGTTCTATAGTAAGTTACAATCACTGTGGATATAAGTGGAACAATCAGTTAAAAATGAAAAAATATATATAAACGTAAATTTAAAAACCATTTGTAATGATACTTTGTTTACAAAAACAAGTGCGCAAAAGCTCTAAAAGTAAATTACGTAAGTAATTAAAAATACGTTAGTAGTAGAGGCTCGCGATATGCAGGAACTGTACGCTAAGCTTCCTTCTCAATATACTCTTTAATATTATAATATCCCCTTGCCATTAAAACAGTTTTAACATTTGTCTTGAATATTTTGTCAGGCAATACTTTTATGATCGTGAGCGATCATAAAATAATGGGACCCCTCTCAGTATGGGGGTACCACAAGGGTCTATTCTCGGACCGTTCCTCATCCTTATCTATATAATTTATCTTCCTAATCTTATAGAGAAATAACATAAGGTAGTATTGTTTGCGGACGACACTTCACTGATTTTGAAAGTGAAAAGTAACCAAGCTATGTATGACGAAGTGAACGATATTTTATCTGACATCGTGTACTGGTTTATCGCTAGTAACCTATTGTTAAATAGCAAGAAAACGAAATATATAAAATTTACCGTACCAAATGTCAAAAATGTTGATGCAAGTGTTTTGTTAAACGTAGAGATAATAAAACCAGTGGAATCTGCAAAATTTCTTGGCATTACTCTGGATTCCAAATTACAACGGGGCCTCCATATTGAAGGTTTGGCGAACAGACTACGCGCTTAAAAAGATTAGAAAATTAATTGACATAGATACGGCGCGACTAGTATACTTTAGTTATTTCCATAGTACTGTGTCCTATGTTATATTTCTGTGGCGCAGCGCTATATTTGTGATTCAGAAGAGGGCTATTCTCGCTATTTATATACTCCTCAGAGTTTATTACAAAAACTAACACAATTTCCCAAAAATGACTTATTTGCTTAATAGTTCTAAAGCTGGGTAGGTTTTGTGTTAGTAAGTAAAAGTAGAAGACGCAATGCTGTTAGGCCCACCACAAGATGGGCCGACGATCTGGTCAAGATCGCCGGAATACGTTGGATGAGGGAAGTGCAGTACCGATTGTCGAGGAGATCTTTGTGGAGATCTTTGTCTAGAAGTGGACGTCTTCCCCGCTGATGATGATGAAAGTATTCGAATTAATATCAGTATAGTATGTACACGCAAAATATTTGATATCAGTGCAGTTAAAATATTCAAGGTTTCTATTGACAATTAATAGCAATATTATATCACACCGCACACCTCCACCACCGCACATAGAAGAATAAACGAAATGAATGAAATTAAATTATTTATTCTGCTTTGGAGTGGGGTATATCCAGATCTTAAATATAACAAATGTAAATATTCATTAATACTATTATAATTATTTTCAAGCAGCCATTTAAAGAGTTTTGGCATAAATATTTTGTTTGAGAGTATTTTCAAGTCCTCATATATTGTTAGCCAGCGATATGTTCAACAGTCTTATTGAGATTACAGACTTATTCCCGTGTCGGAGATTTATTGCGTGACACGCCCTTCTCGCGGCGCGTGACATGCGCCCCAAATGTGAATGGTGTTTTGTTTGTCACACATCAATGTCATGAGCAGAATTTACGTAAAATGTTTTTCAGAACTTGCTTTGTGTTTAGAGTGTGAGAGTGAAAACATTTTAGCTAGGGGAATCTGCGAGAATTTGAATTAGCAGCACACACAAACATTTAATAGTTCGACGGACAGATGGCCGTTGGGACAGTAAAGTCCTCGAATGGTGACCACGTACCGGAAGACGCAGTGTTTGTAGGTCTGGTCAAGATCGCCGGAATACGTTGGATGAGGGCAGCGCAGGTCGTGGAAATCTTTGGAGGAGGCCTTTGACCAGCAGTGGACGTCTTCCCGCTGATGATGATGATGATAATAATGATGAAGTAGCGACGTTATATATTGAAGGGTAGTTTATAAATTATAAATGATAGGTATATAAACATCGTCAAGGCAAGATTAATAATACGAAAACTATTTATTTGTTCTATAATCATAAAGTAATGATATATACAATATCTAATATATGCAATTCTCGTGTCCCGGTGTTTGTTACCAAACTCCTCTGAAAATGTTAAACCGATTTGTGATGTATGAAATTTTGTGTGCATATCGGGTAGATATGAGAATCGGCCAACATCTATTTATCATACCCTTAAAACAATATTTTTAACCCCTAAATATTTTTATTATATTACTACCTGACACGACAGACATTGTTCTGTATATAATAAATAAAATAATGTTTTTATATGAAATTGCCAATAATATATCATAACATAAAAAATTACTTCGTAAAATATGCACCCTGCTGTAGTAATGATATTGTTTCACAGCAGAACTGTCAAACCGTGCGTCAATAAATTCTCTCATAGAAATTATGTATGGACACATCAATGGAAAAACAAATTTGTTGTTTTAATTTAATTTAGCAGTATTTATTATTCACTTTCCCTGGACTTCCACAAATAATTCAAGACCTAAATTGGCCAAATCGGTCCAGCCGTTCTCGAGTTTTAGCGAGACTAACGAACAGCAATTCATTTTTATATAGATATAGATGATTCAGCATTAAAAATACATACAACTTCACATTATCACCCGTCTATGATCAACATCAAACAACAAATTATAAAACTACTCGCTTACTGCTTGTAAGAACACTCTGAAAAAAATTGAGCTAAGGTAATTTGAGTTGCTCTTTACTATTACGTAAAAATCGACAAATCGACATAAGGCCACTTAAGCTTTTGTTCTTCTCAAGGTGCGATACATAATTATAATTGCACATAGAATTGTGCATTAGATATAATAACAGTTAAAATAAATTCTAATTTTAAACAGTAAAGATTCATGTGTGAATTTACAATGTACGTGTTACACAAAATTGAATTTATAGCAAAGTTCATTTCAACGCAGCGTGTAAACTTTAAAAGCCATAAAACTGACCACGTCTATAAATATCTATGACCGAGTGGCTTACCCAGCTTACAAATGGTATTAAGTTTTAGTTAACAAAACTCAATTTACTAAAATGTTCACCGGCTTTACGAATGTTTCAGTGTTTTCACACTATATTGCATTTATTAAGTTTAAATAATGCAGACAAGAATTAAACAGTTTTGCAATGTGGGAAATAGTAAGAATTTAATTAAAGTGTCCTTGTTGGATTCTCGTATTCTGAAAAATGAAGTATATCTGGAATGAGTTTTTAGTAATGTCCTTATTAACATTTTTGGAACACTTAACCGGTTTTTAGTACATTTTACAAGTGGTAGGCTCCTTTGCACAGGATGCCGGCTAGATTATGGGCACCACAACGGAGCATCTTTCTGCCGTGAAGCAGTAATGTGTTTCGGTCTGAAGGGCACCGTAGCTAGTGAAATTACTGGGCAAATGAGACTTGTCATCTTGTCTCAGGGTGACGAGCGTGTAAGAATGGCTAGAATTTACAAGTAAAGTGATTTTGAAAATCTAATTGCGTTTATGTTCAAGTAAAGGAGCTTTGATATGGGGAGAAGAACCGACAAGAAACTTCCAGCTCATCTTTAAAATATTACAAAATATACAGTATAATCTTTGTAGAATATACATCAAACACGTTAATACTAAAATAGCACTTACTAGCCTCATTTAATATTCAGAAGGGGTGACGGTATTAGATTATTAATATGTATTATAAGGGTAATAATATCAGAACAGAAAATAATGAATAATAATATTATAAGTACTTAACACTGATGTGTCCGTTCGGTGCAGCAGCCACGAGCCAAATGTGTCTAAGCCACTGTACCGAACCAACGAAACCTTAGTAGACTTAGGTTGGCAATCCTAGCTGCTTTTTAATGATTCGGAACAAGCTCCTATTGGCTGTATTGACTTTAAAATACAATTGAGCTACTTTTTAGCTTTAAGATGTCTAAACATATTTTATGTATATTTATTTAGAGTTATTTACCTCTTTATTATTATTAAATAAATTACGTAAAAGCTTAATAATCTAACAAGCGCAATAGTAGTGCCGCTCGGAGTTTTTGGGTGTTTCAAGAATCATGAGCGTCACTGCATTATTGTAATGGGCAGGGCCTATCAATTACAATCAGTTGAAAGTCCTGCCCATCTCGCCCCATATTAGCATAAAACAAAATTCTCAATCTGATCCTGTAAGGTATGCCTTAGACGATCTCTGCCAACTCTCTCCTCCAAATTTGTGTCATAAATCTCTTCAGTCAAACTACTTTCACCGATACTCTTTATATAACAACCATCCTTACATTTTCTTCTCAATAACTGTCACTATAGTTTCTTTAACTTATCTGACTTGTTATTTTACTTGTTTTATAACAAGTTACAGTAACGCAGCGCGTGCGTACCGTCACGTTATTCAATCGTATTATTTTAATAAATCACTAACAGTGTTTAAAGTGGTTTATCAGGAGTGAATTTTTAGTCATATCAATTTTTATGATCATATCTAACAAATAACACTTAAATATTTGCATTAGTTACAGTGATTCGCTAAAATAACAATATTTTGCACATTAAATTCATCGCCGAACAGGTTTAGTGAGTGATACAAAGTATTCGCCTGAGTGACTCATAATTCACAGCGCATAACTAGTGTCTTCATACCTACAATCGGATTCTACAAAATAGATTAAACATGCTGTGTAACAATTGTAATATTGCGTTGATACCTGAAGAAACAATAAAATGTGTGGCCTGCCAGGAAACGTGTCATTACGCATGTTTTGGAATAAAAGATACCGATTACAAAAAGATGCTGCCTATGAATAAAGCTAAGTGGAAATGTAATAACTGCAAATCAAAAAAAAAGGGAAGTAATTTAATAATAAGTCCTATTACAAACACCATTCCTGAGAGTAGTTTTCAGTCTATTTCAGCTCAAAACACCGATTTAAAGTCTATGCTTGCTCACTTTGACGATAGATTTAATAGTTTAAATTCTACAATAGAATCATTTAAATGTTTCTTTACTGATGAATTTCGTAAGCTTTCTGAAACAGTAAGTTCATGGTCTTCAAAAATTACTACTATGGAGTCATGCATAAATACCATCGTAGACCGTATAAATGATTTAGATAAGGAGGTCTCTAAAGTTAACAGCTATCAAATCGAATTAAATGATTTAAAGCAAAAAATTAATGAATTATCAGAAGGCACCTTAAGAAACGACCAGTGGGTTCGGCGCTCGAATATTCAGATTAACGGCATCCCACACAAAAAAAGCGAAAACTTAATTCAAATTGTTAAAAGTTTAGCGTCAAAAAGTGGTTACTGCTTAAATCCAGATACGGACATAGATTTCGTGACCAGAGTGGCAATTAAGAATGACTCGGTAGAAAATAAACCCCGCCCAATTATATTAAAAATGCAGGCACGATATAAAAAGGATGACTTTCTTTCATCACTAAGGAAAATAAAAAAATTAAAAGCTTCCGACCTTGGATATGCCGGTGTTAATACTCCAATATATGCTAATGATCACCTATCAACCTATAATAAATCTCTTCTAAATGAGGCTAGACGGAGAGCAAAGCAGAAAGGCTTCATGTATTGCTGGGTCCGTAACTGTACGATCATGGTTCGGAAAACTAGCAGCTCACCGGTTATTTATATAAGTTCTAGTGAATGTTTAAAGAAAATCACATAAGTGCTACCATACTAAACTCATACATGTTTGTCTTTGCTTTGATATTAATGACTTTTAAAATTATTTATAGATATTATAGTTTTAATTGTAGTTGCTGTTTTTGCAAGCTTTATAATGTGGTTGGTTCTACGAGGGAATGTTTCTATAAGCTAGTTATTTTATTATTTATTATAAGTGCTTTTATTTATTGCTATACAATTTTGTGGTGTATGTTTTTAAACTTATTTTGTAGAAAACTGTTTGAACAAATTTTGGATCGAATTATTACTTATGATTACTATTTATTAATGCTTCTTCTAACTTAGTATGGCTCTAACTATATTTTACCAAAACGTTAGGGGATTACGCACCAAAACAAAACAATTTTATTTGAATCTTTTGAATATGAATTATGATATAGTTTGTTTGAGCGAAACATGGTTGTCAGAAGGATTTTTCAATGAAGAATTTTTTGACTCGCGATATAGTGTATACCGAAATGATCGTGATTACAAGCGTCTAGGAGTGACTATGGGTGGGGGTACACTGATTGCTGTACGTCGTAGTTGTGTTACTGTAGACATGCGTCACTCTTACGTGCCTCCATGTTTGCCTGATGCGGACATTACTTCTCTGGACCTACTTTTGGAAAAGTATACAACCCGAAAAAAGTTAAGGGTTTTCTGCTGTTATTTTCCACAAAACACACAACAAAGTAACTCTCAAGCTACATTTTTTGAATATTTATCTGATCTAGTAATTAAATTCCCAAATGATAAATTCATAGTATTAGGAGACTTCAATGTTAAGGATGCAACATGGCTGCATGTTCCCGGAGGACATATTACCATTGTAAACACTTCTTATAATAATTTAGTTAATCAGCTATTTGCATTTATGACATTTACAGGATTTAAGCAGTATAATAATATTTACAACAATAATAATAGACTATTAGATCTTGTTTTATCTAATACTGTTTGTGTGGTCAATAGAACAAAACCATTAGCATTGCCAGAAGACGGTCATCATCCATCCTTAGTGGTGAAGGTTGAGAGTGAAAAAAATAACATGTACTTACGAGCACCGACTCGTGTTGTTCGTTGTTATCACAACGCCGACTACAATGCAGTTAATGATGAATTATCAAAAATTGACTGGGTTGAAGAGCTCTCATCAGAAGATATAACATGTGCCGTAGGAAAATTTTATTTTATACTTAACCATATTATAGATCGAATTGTCCCTACAAAACTAGTGCATGAAAATGATAAGTTTCCATCGTGGTACTCTAGATCTTTAATAAAGTTAATTAAGAAAAAACTGAAAGCTCATAAAAAATGGAAAATATACGGAAGATCTAGTGATTATGATAGGTTCTCGGAATTACGCCGTGAAACAAAACGTTTAGAAGCAGAATGCTATGATTTATTTATTAATAAGGCCGAAAATAATATTTATAACAATTCTAAAAAATTCTGGGCTTTTGTAAAATCTAAGCGAAGTAGTAATTGCATTCCAGACTGTATGTACTATGATGATGATACTGGATCAGACGGTCAAATGATAGCTAATATGTTTAACACATTCTTTAGCTCCGTTTTTACAGCCGATTCTAATACTAGATTTAGCCATGATAACTTACCATTAAGCTATACTCAAACTTTTGCGAGAACAATAGACATTACACGTGAAAAGGTAGAAAAGTACTTGTTAAAACTTGACCCAACCAAAGGAAGTGGTCCCGATCATTTACACCCAATTTTACTGAAGGCATGTAGTAGACAAATTTCAATACCTTTAGATATACTCTTTAGGAAATCATTACATTCAGGTAGTTTACCATCAATATGGAAAATGTCTTTAATTGTTCCCATTTTTAAAAGTGGTGACAGACATAATATTAAAAACTATCGTGGGATTTCAAAGATATCGGTCATCCCAAAATTATTTGAAAAAATTATCTATGACACTTTATTTCCTTTATTACGACCACTAATTATTCCACAGCAACATGGATTTGTAAATAAACGCTCGACGGAAACTAACCTTTGCGAATTTCTAGATGAAGTAATGGATGCCTTAAACAATGGATTCCAGGTAGACACAATTTATACCGACTATTCAAAGGCGTTCGATAAAATTTCGCATGCTCGACTATTATTTAAACTTGAGCGTATCGGTATTCAAGGAGATCTTCTAAGATGGCTGGAGTCGTATCTCCGTAACAGAACACAAGCGGTAGCTGTTAAAGGATTTATTTCTAGTTTTGTCCCTGTTACATCGGGCGTTCCTCAGGGCTCTCACCTTGGCCCATTGTTATTTAACATATTTATTAATGATGTTTTGCAATCTTTTCAAAATTCTAATATTTTACTTTATGCGGATGACACCAAAATATTTAAAATAATAAAAGAAAAACAGGACTGTGTTGACCTACAAAGCGATTTAATTGAGTTAGGAAACTATTGTTCCGCTAATAACTTATACCTCAATGTTGACAAATGCTGTATGATAACATTTTCGAGGAAAAAAATGCCAATTTTCTTCAAATATAAAATAAACAATAAACCCCTTAAAAGGGTGTCAGAAATAAAAGACCTTGGGGTAACGCTAGATTCGGCTCTCTTATTTGAAAATCATATAGACAATATGACAGCAAAAGCTTATAAAATGCTTGGTTTTATATTCAGACAGGGAAATGACTTCAAAAATATTCATACTTTTAATCTTTTATATAATGCTTATGTCAGACCATATTTAGAATATGCCTCGACTGCTTGGAACCCACGTTATATAAAATATATAGATGCTATAGAAAGTGTACAAAATAAATTTATTAAAAGATTAAATTATAAGTTTCAAAATTGTAATACTCCTAAATTTAATTACCTATCTTTACAACAGCGTAGAGAATACAGAGATCAAGTTTTCCTTTTCAAAATATTACATGACTTAATTGATTCCAATCGTATTTTAAGTAACATTAAACTTAACTGTCCAAAACATTATACACGTTCTATAGATACATTCTTTATCCCTGTTCGTAGAACTAATTATACTAGCAATTGTTTTATTATAAGAGCATGCAACACTTATAATAATAATTATAGTCACTTAGACATTTTTCATAGCAGCTATCCAACTTTTACTAAAAAAATTAAAGAATATCTTAAACATTCTTAAAATATGTCCAACCGATAAATTTGATAAATTTTTTTTCATTTGTATTTTTGTGTACTTTTTTCGCCTTATGTTTAATTGTATATAAAATCGTTATATTTTGTATTATATTCACTCCTACTTTGTTTATATTTAAGTGGAAACTTTATTGGCTTGTGTAATATAAATTATGTGTTACAATGTGTATATAACTTAAGCTGTTTGTTTTCCAATAAATAAATAAATAAATAAATAAATAAACAAGTGTTACTAACAGTGTGGATTTCCTCGGCTTCTGCTTGTTGAGTGTTAAGAGGCTTGTAAATAAGAATTCTATAAAATAATATCTTTTGCTTCTGTAGTTTAATTTCGATGAAAATAAAACGCTGTATCCTTCTTAGTACAAGAAAAAGTTTACGTCTGTAAATTATTGAATTTTGAATCCAATGAGTATCTATTATGTACAAAAATCATTATAATTTGTCGCCCTTATTTCTAACATGTTTTTGTATTTCATTTGCGAACTGTTTTAATCTACGGGAAATTAATGATTTAAATATTCATATTATACTATATGTATTTAAATAAGGGACAAGACGAGCAGCATATTCGATGGAGACGTTCTGATGGTAATTGATACGCCTTGCCCATTACAATGCAATGCCGCTCAGGGTTTTCGAAAAACCCGAAAATTCTGAGCGATACTACAATTATTGAGACATAAGATAAGTCTACTCATTTTACAAGCTACGATGCCCTTACACATTACTGCTTCACAGCAGAAATATAAGAAGGCGCTGTTGTGGTACCCATTATCTTGACGGTATCCTGTGTAATCAAGCCTCCCGCTGGTAAAAATATGTATTTGATTCGCAATTTTAATAAGCGTTTTTTTTTCAGGTGTCATGTATGGCTACAAAGGGCTCGTGCTCGTTTTCGGATTGTTCCTTGCGTATGAGACTCGCTCGGTCAAGATCCGGTCTATCAATGATTCCCGCTACGTCGGCATGAGTATCTATAACGTAGTGGTTCTCTGTCTCATCACAGCGCCAGTTACGCTGGTCATTGCGAGCCAACAAGATGCCGCATTCGCTTTCGTTTCTCTGGCTATAGTGTTCTGCTGCTTTCTAAGCATGGCACTCATATTCATACCAAAAGTAAGTAATTATATTGTAAATTTGGATTAATAAAGGAACAGTCTTATTAGAAAGCTATGAATGGGATTGGCTAAGTAGTTTGTAGAGTATAGATAAAATTTTAACTGCAGAAATTTATTGACCTAATGTGGTTCGCAATATTAGAAAATATTTTCGAAGTATATTTCATGATGAAGTGAACGATGTACTGAAAATTGACTAGAATGAAGGAGGGAATGAAAGATTTGGCGTGAACGTTAGAAACCAGCGAATTATGTTAGGACTGTGTTAGATTGAAGTCTATAAGTTCTGCCTTTTCTTCTAACAGGTGCTCCATTTAAAGTACGATGCAAGAGCTATTTTTACACGCTATTTATTTGCTTCACCTGTATGTATGTTTGTTTGTAATCGACTCATTTGAGCGTGATTGTGACCCACTTTACACGGCCAAATTTCGTTCAAACTTCTTAGATTTATCAAGGACCAATGACAATACATAAATTTGATAAAAATATACCATATTAAAATTTGCAAAAAAAAAAATAAGATATTTGTTAATTTATATAATTTTCATCTATCGTAATAAGGCAGGAATTGCTGTTAATTTTAAAATTTAACCATTATCTTTAACCGATTTATCTAACATCAGGAAATTTTTGAATACCAAACAGAATTTTTAATTCAACAATGAAAATACTAGTTAGAAAAAAACAAACTTATAAAAAAAAACAATATATTTTATTTCGGTTTTCTCCAAATCTCCAAAATCCACTCTGAGCAGGAAGTAGCATCTGCTTTTGAGAATTTTTTTTTTGACATTCCAGTTTTCATCTCAAGCACCCTTGTCTCCTCCACCAGTGTTGCCGAGTCACTTCTTTTGGAAAATGTTAAGGAATGTAAACAAAATTTCAAATTCAGTATTGTTAGCCCAGCAGAAATAATTAAAACTTTCAGATCCTTAAAAATGAAAAAAACTGCTGATATATGGGGAATATCTGTAAAAATAATAAGTTCTGTTATTGACGTCATAGCACCATATCTAGCACTAGTTTTTAATAGCTGTATTGAACATGGCGTGTCTCCTGACCTTCTGAAGTATAGTAAAATTACACCAATATTTAAATTTGGACTCACTTCTGGCCCGAATAACTATCGCCCTGTTTCGGTGTTGCCGACCCTTAGTAAAAATTTTGAAAAAATTATTTTAAGCCAAATGCTTACTCACTTTAACACTTATAAGTTACTTCATATAAAACAATTTGGCTTTACTAGGGGACGCTCGACTACGGATCCAGGTGTTGAACTCATCAGGTATATTTTGAGGCCTGGGAGGAATCACGGAATGCACTTGGTATCTTCTGTGATTTATCTAAGGCTTTTGATTGTGTTCAACATTCAACGCTGGTCAGGAAGCTATGCCACTATGGTATAAGAGGATCTGCACTCGATCTTCTGATCTCATATTTAAATAATAAGATTCAGAGGGTCGAGGTGAATGGCAGGAGATCTCCTGGGACACCTCTCGGTATGGGGGTACCACAAGGGTCTATTCTTGGACCCTTCCTCTTCCTAATTTATATAAATGATCTACCTAACCTTGTAGAAAAAAAACACAAGGTGGTATTGTTTGCGGATGACACTTCACTTATATTCAAAGTGAAACGAAGCCAAGTTTTGTATGACAAAGTAAACAATGCTCTATCTGACATCGTGTACTGGTTTAGCGCCAATAACGTATTGTTAAATAATCATAAAACCAAATATATTAAATTCACCGCGCCAAATGTCAAAAATGTAGATGCGAATATTTTATTAAATGGAGAATGTGGTAAAACCAGTGGAATCTGCTATATTTCTTGGCATTACTCTTGAATCCTAATTGCAGTGGGGCCCCCATATTAAAGGATTGGCAAATAGGTTTAGTTCTACAGCATATGCGGTTAAGAAAATTAGACAGTTAACTGACATAGATATGGCGAGATTAGTATACTTTAGTTATTTTCATAATATTATGTCCTATGGTATATTGTTATGGGGCAGTGCGGCCGATATTAATACTATCTTTGTGCTGCAGAAGAGGGCTATTTGCGCGATTTATAACCTAGGTCCTTAAGAATCATTAAGAGAAAAATTTAAAGAAATAAACATTTTGACTGTTGCTTCTCAATACATTTTTGATAATGTTTTGTATGTTCATAAGCACATTGAGGAATTTTCTAGAAACTGTGACATTCATAATGTTAACACGAGGAACAAACATAAACTTGTTATACCTACTACTCGGTTGGATCGAGTTAGTAAGTCTTTTGTTGGGCGATGTATATGCTTCTACAATATGATCCCAGAAAATGTACAAAACAAATGTGTTACGAAATTTAAAAGAATTGTTAAAAAACGTTTGTTTGGGAAAGGTTATTATAATATAAACGATTTTCTTAATGACACCACGGACTGGGAATAAAGCGAACACCCTCAGGCTCTTTAATTATAAATGTTTATTGTACGATATTACATTGTAATCCATATTTTATATTAAAAAAAAGCCCGCTGAGTTTATTGCGCCCATTCTTCTCAGGTCTGAGGCAGTCTCTTTTGAATGGGTGATAGATTTTGACGTTCAATAATTGATTTTAAATCCTATTTTGAATAAAAATATTTAAATTTGAATTTGAATATAAAAAAGCGTGTTCTTAAGTTTTTTTAACTACTATTTATTGTCCTTCTAATCATTTAGTTTCAATCTTTGATAGCTCTATATCGATACTAATTTTGCTTCTATGGTAGAGCAATACGTTTACACATTAAGTAGGAATATTACATACTTGTACAACACTTTCTCGGAAATACATTCGTTTTTTAAATACAAAATTTAATAAAACTTATATAATAAAACGTTTGAATCTTTATTGTATTAATTCAGTTTTATGCCATTATTATGTTATTCCATTGATTATTGATTCTTCAGTATTCCAATCCATTATTAATACGACTTATGGACGGCTTATTTACATAGGAAATAAGACTTAGAATACCTTGAACTGTTCATTCAAATATAATATCAATGTAAGTTCTAATTGCAATTTACATACCCATAAAATAATGATTTTTAATAAATAATTATTAAAAAAAAAATATTTCGACCATCAAAGCATCAAAGTAACTTAAAACCTAGTGTTAGTATAATATATCTTAAAATCTAAGCCTTCTTAACCTAGGACAGGACCAACTTGAAAGCTCATGTATCAGGTACTGACAATCTAACCATTTTTTTATAACAATAAGGGACAAGATGAGCGGACGTTCAGCTGACGGTAATTATTACGCCCTGCCCAATTAAACACAGTGCCGCTCTGGATTCTTGAGAATCCCCAAAATTCTGAGCGGCATTACAGCTGCGCTCGTCATCTTGAGACATAAGATGTTAAGTCTCATTTCCCCAGTAATTTCAGTATCTACGGCGCCGTTCAGAATGAAACACAGTAATGCCTACACATTACTGCTTCACGGCAGAAATAGGCGTCGTTGTGGTACCCATAATCTAGCCAGCATCCTATGCAAAGGAATGCCCCACTTACGCATAGTCGCGTAAAAACAATATATGTACGTCTCAGCAAACATCCCCGACGTAATTTCAATTTGAATCTTAGTTTAACAAGTAAACTACTATTAAATTTAGAGGCAATATACGCTAGGTTACCAATTATTATTCCGTGTATAAGGCTCGTCACGACTATTGACTGAAATGTTCAATAATACTATCTCGACTGGGAAATGAAAACATGACTCCGAACTATTCAAATATTTGAATAGGAATATACATATTTGATTAGAATACTTTGAACCAATATACTGAATATCTAAAAATAAGCAATGGGTGAATAAGGCGTAGTTCACATGTACGCTAATAAAATACTCGCATAATGCCTTTATTTTATTTACGGTATGTGTGGATTGATACATCTACTGTATTGTACTTTAAGTATGTACTCAATAACTATAACTATGTTTTTACTTATTAATTTACATTTGTTTTTGACTTACTCGTAGGGCATTAAGTAATTGACGTTTGTGTATTTTGTTTCATTACTTTTAAATTAAATTGAAAATAAGAACCTGTAATACCATTATGTCTTGATAAGAGCAACCTTAGTGTTACTTGCTCGTTCTTCTCTAAGGAAATCTGCATTCCGAACGAACTGTATGAAAAAATGACATATTTCAAGTGTAATACAATTTATCTACGAATCAAATATTCTTGATTTGATTTGATTCGTACTGAATAGTATAATTAATTGTACTGACTAACATTTGTAGGCAAGCCCAGATTGCTAATTACGTAAGTATTTAAATTAATACATTCTTTGCTTTACTCTATTACCTAACATTAATAACATAATTACACAATCAAGTACGTTGCTACGTGTGCACGTGTGCTACGTTACGCTACGCTACTACTACTACGCTAGTGCTCAGGCACACACACTAACACACTCCGGTATAATGAACAAATGAATAATATAATGAATTAGCTGACCCAGCAAACGTTGTATTGAAATGTAAAGTAATAAAAAAAAATGTATAATTAATATTTTTGGGGTATAAAAAATAGATGACGACCGATTCTCAGAACTACCAAATAAATCGTACATAAAATGTATCGTACTACAATAATTATTATATTCGATTGCGATCTTGCAACCCTATTGCGGATCTGTGGAGGGAACAGAATAATATAAAAATCGTCGTTGAAAATTTGTAGTTGTATTTATTTTTTAATGCTGAGTATAAAATAAACAAAATAAAAAATGACAAAAAAATATAATATTTAGTAGTGAGTCATCCTTATCATTTAGGTGTACAAAAAATAGATGTAAGCCGATTCTCAGACCAGCCCGATATGCACAGCAAGCAGGTTTAGCCGTTTCGGAGGAGTTTGGTAACAAACACCGCGACACAAGAATTTTATACATAAGATGTAATATGTATGACTTTTATAAATAGACCATTGGACATATGGATATTTTGATAAAAATACTGAATAATAAGTACCTGTTCATATTAAAATTATTTTAATTTTCAAGTAACTAATCTGTCCCTGAGTGCTAACAGTTTTGCTATTTTCAAACTCAAAAAGTTTGTTCATTTAAAAATGCTTAGTAAGTAGTATTAAGACAGCTTATAATGTATGCTTGCTGCACAATTTGTTGTACACAACACTAGACCCTTCAGTAATCTGGTTAAGCCTTCATTTCATAATGGGGTTAAGTGCAACCTGCATTCAGAACTCATGATGGCTTTGACTAGAAATAGCTAATTGGAATTATTACACAATTTCATTCAATACTGACAAAAAGTATTCTATAATGATAAAAAACTGTAAGGAAAAAACAACCAACTTAAAAAAAAACAATAGATATCTCTAATATATAAAATTCTCGTGTCATGGTGTTAAACTTTGAACTCCTCCGAAACAGCTTGACCGATTCTCATGAAATTTTGAGAGCATGTTGGGTAGGTCTGAGAATCGGACAATATCTATTTATCATCCCCCTAAATGTTAAGGGTGGTCCACACGAAATTTTTTTTTTAATTTTTTTGACATACATACAACTTCAAATTTTCACCCATCTACTATCAAGAGTTACTTTTGTATCGTGTTTTTAGTATCGGCAAAACAACGTTTGCTGGGTCGGTTAGTAATATGATAAAAATTAAAAAAAAATTGCGTATTTTTATACAATCTAATTAATTATTTTAATTCTAGTTACAATTATTTTCATTTTTGGAATCGGTGTCCTACCGCCGCTGCTCCACCATCGCCGCTCGCCTTGTCACATTGCGCGTGCGACAAAAGCACATCTCACCTACAGCTATGCATATAGTTCCTCCAAACCGTCTCCAAAAATAATGAATTTAATGAATAAAAATGAAAATTGGCAATTCGACATCTCCTGAGAATACCTCGTGTAGAGGCGAAACTAGTGTCGAATTGATTAAAGATGAATCTTTTTTGAAGTCGGTTAATAAATGACTAAATTCAATTTGTTTTAATGTGGTCCAATTGCCCTTGCTACTTTGTTTGTGACGTCTTGAGGAAATGAGTAATAAATTATCACATGCTCAAAATATAAAAGTTATTTTAGCTATAGACATAGATATTATTTGATATAAACACATACAATATACAATTTTTAACAGAACTTTGGTTATATTGTGTAATGGTGAAAAGAACCCTTCATCAGCATTTGTTGTAGTTTTAGAATATTTCTTTTATTTTTAATGTATTTAACCGTTGAACATTTAACAATGTTTTAATAACAATGAATAAATGATCTGAGTGAAAACATATCACAAAGCAAGCGTGCTACGATATGATCCCAATCATATCTCACTGCTCTCGTCTCTCTGTAACTTCACTCTAACGCCCGAGATTAATAATCAATCCTAATCCAATGTTTCGAATCCAGGATTAATATTTTAAAAAAAATCTTGGGTTAAGCATGCCAATAATCAATCCATAGATAGAGATTTAAATCTTATCAATCACACAATCTTTGAGAGTACGGATCTACGGACGGCCGTTTTCAATAACGTATCTCTATATATACATTGCTTTCACCATTTAATGACAAGATCTTATCTATCCATAGTTATATCTAATAAAGTTATAGTCCAATGCTTTATGTCGATAGGTAATTGAAATGTAAGTTAGCGTAAAAGGATATATTTGTCTTCCTCTAGTAACTTAAACTAAAGATAGATAGGTTATTGAAAACGGCCGCTAATCTATTAAATATCGGATTATTAATTTATTAGAGATTGCCCTCTGTACGAAAATGTCAGTTTTGCGTTATCAATTGAGTCCCACAAAATTCTTCATACAATTTCTATATATACTAAAGCCTATCTCGAGAACCACGCTTTCCATTGGTGAAAACACCAGGAAAATCGGTACAGTTTTAAGTTTATCGCGAACAGATAGACACGGCGGACAAGTTTGTTTTATAATATGTAGTGATTAAATTAATTAAAGTAATGCTTAATTAAGCTGAGTTCAAAACCACCTCCTTTTTTATAGCACAAAACCCAACATCGTACAGAGTTGGAAAAATTAGTTTCGTAATATTATCAAGAGTTTGTATGCAGTTTATCGATAAACTTTACAGCTCGTATAAGTGCTGTCGATACTATTTCATAAGTACTCTTTGGAATTTTTAGTTGATACTTCACTGCAGAGGTAAGAACACTCGATAAAGTTATTCTTCTCGTTTCATGCGGGCTAACATTGATGTTGACATCATATTGCCTTGGAGTAACAAATTAAATGGAAGGTATTTTATTAAGGCCGGGGACCGAGCCAATGTCCTTCAGGAATCGAGTGGAGCTAGGTTGCTTCTCGCGTACTAGATCACCATAGTATTTTTTTAAATATTGACACACTTTTTACACAAACTATCTTGCCCCAAGTTAAGCATATATAGCCTGTATTATGGGTTACAAGACAATGATATATTTAATACAATATACTTACTTAAACATACATATATTCATATAAACATACATAAATACATTTAAACATCCATGACTCGGAAACAAACATCCATATTCATCATATAAATGCTTGCACCTACCAGGATTCGAACCCGGGACCTCTAGCTTAGTAGATAGGATCGCTAACCACTCGGCTATAGAAGTAGTATTAATTCATAACTAGAAGCATTTTTAATTTATTACTATCACAGTACAATTTTATTTACAAAACTATGTCATGTTAAATAGTATTGGTGTTCAATTAATAAATTTTCGTACAATTTTTATCTAGATTGAATAATAAGCTTGGCTCCAACTGTAAAAGCTAGGGAAATTTTGGTGGTTTTTTTTCTTACTGTCTATAAAAAATATAAATGTAATGAAACAATTAATTTTCTTCTCATTTTTTATAGATTAGATAATTACTTTTTTTTTAATATATAAGCTTTATATAAACCGTCGAGAAGGGTTCAGCAATGAGCTATTTTGGCGATTTCTTGCGATAAAAAATAAATACCAATATGTTATGGGTTTTGAAATGTTGCACGCTTATCAACTTACAAGTGAGAGGCTCCTTTGCACAGGATGCTGGCTAGATTATGGGTCTAAAAAACGGCGTCTATTTCTGTGTGAAGCAGTAATGTGTAAACATTACTGTGTTTTGAACCGAAGGGCGCCATAGCTAATGAAATTACTGGCCAAATGAGACCTAAAATTTTATGCCTCAAGGTGACGAGAGCAACTGTAGTGTCGCTCAGAAGTTTTGGGTTTTTCGAAAATCCTGAGAGGCACTGCATTCTAATGGATATGGCGTATCCATTACCATCAGCTGAACGTCCTGCTCGTCTCGTCCCTTATTCCATAAAAAACATATCTTATGTAGGTTGTGTTCCGGGATATATATATTACTAGCTGACCCGGCAAACGTTGTTTTGCCATATAAAATATAATTCACGCGATAGTTTTATAAGTAATAAAATATTGCCTATATTATAGCCTGTACATCATTTTGTTCTATTGTCAATATTTTTGCAGCGCACGCAAAAATAGGTTTTCGATTTTACACCTTGTGTTACAAAATAGCAATTTTATTACGGATCCCTAATTTTGAAAAAAATATACATAGTCTATAGCCTTCCTCGATAAATGTACTACCCAACACTGAAAGAATCATTCAAATCGGACCAGTAGTACCAGAGATTAGCGCGTTCAAACAAACAAACAAACACTGCAGCTTTATAATACAGGGTGAACCAAAAGTCTGTTTATAATTGGATTGATGATTAAAAAAACACTAATTACAGTAGATGAAAATTGTTTATTGTTTTCGATAGTAAACAAAACGGGGATTTATTTCTTAAAAATCACATTATCCATATGCAATCCTTCATTATTCTGGCATTGCTGCAATCTGAGCGGAAATTTTCGATAACAGCTTTACATGTTTCTGTTGAGATGTTTTGGATTTCTGTGCGAATACGATCCTTTAATTCGTCAAGAGTTACTGGGTTGGTTGGCTGGAATGCAGGGGTTTTTGATCACCATGACTAAGTGTCACTCCAATAACGACAATTTTGTCTATTAACATGCCCATTTAGGTGGAAGTGTGCCTTGTTGAGAAAAAAATGTTTGTAAAACTGGTGAATCGCTCTACCATTTCGTTCGCAAACTGCAACCTAGTGGCATGGTCCTGAGGCCTTAATTCCTGCACCATTTGGATTTTATAGGCATGTAGACTTAAATCTTTCTTGAGAATGCGGTTTAATACATCATTATCTTGGCACGTTAAGGACAGCAGACCGCTTTCGAGTTGATAGTCCAGGTTGGTCACGAACAGACGATTTTACTCGCTCCACGTTTTCGGGGTCCCTCGACGTTCTAGGCCGGCCAGATCGAGGTAAATC
Organism: Leptidea sinapis; assembly: GCF_905404315.1. Classification (NCBI taxonomy): domain Eukaryota; kingdom Metazoa; phylum Arthropoda; class Insecta; order Lepidoptera; family Pieridae; genus Leptidea; species Leptidea sinapis. The sequence continues at coordinate 12,843,740 of NC_066272.1, forward strand.
CATTGTTGAACCCGTCTTCTCGAACTTGAGCACCCATTTTTTAATTAACACACCTGATGTAGCTTGATTTTTGTGTCGTATCTTGTAATGATTGCAAAACTTTCGTTGAGCTAAGGTCGCAGAATCGTTGTTTCGATAGTACTCGCGTACACAAAATGCACGTTGACTACGGCTAAACGACGCCATGGTACTAAATTCCCATTAGCCGCTCTTGCAATGCGTAACCCTTTCACCCCTCTTCGCCGCCGCTGCTAGACGCGGCAACCGATCCAAATGTAAACGGACTTTTGGTCCACCCTGTATTAGTATAGATGAAACGTCTCAGAATAATACGACCCTAACTGACATACGCACTAAGTTTTTTTTTTTTTTTTATTTATTTACATTAAAGTTTACAAAAGTTTGTGGTCCATAGACAAATTGATTTATGACTTTGCTGATAAAAAACTTTGCTTTGAAAATCATAAAAACAGTTAGGTTTTCTTTATTTAGCTGATGGTAATTGATACGCCCTACCCATTACAATGCAGTGCCGATTCTTGAAAAACCCAAAAATTCTGGCAAGCACTAAAATTTATTTTTATAATTTATACCCAGTAGGACAAAATAAAATATAATAAATTTTTCAAATGTTATACTATTGTTACAGATACATAAAAGATTAAATAATATATCTATAAATTTTTGGCTTAGTAGTGCCCTACCTATACATATAAATCAAATCAAAGCAAAATCACTTAATTCATTTAGTTCACAGAAATGACACTTATGAAGGTCAAAAAAATTATTTCTTATTGAATCTACCGCTACTTCGTAAAGGTGAAACTAAAGGAAGGTAAAGGGGAAAGCACTTCAAAATATATTGTCCTGTTATGAAGAAACAGAAAAATTACTTATAGTGTTAAAATAAACATTACTTATATTTATTTTTATTTGTATTACTTACTAGTCATTACATTGAAGACATTATATAACAATAATATAATATTGACACACTTTTGTTGTTTAATAATCTATTAATAAATAAAATGAATTGAGTAGAATTATATCATACTAGCTGACCCGGCAAACGTTGTTTTGCCATATAAATTGTATTGATCTTTTGCTTGCTAGTTGATAAGAGATGGCGCTAGTTGTATTCATTAGTAACAATCACACTTCTTTTATATTTTGTATATACATATATTATATTTTGTACACTATAATTTTAAAAATTATAGCCTATTTATTATTCTGCTGTGTAAGCTATATTATTGTAAAGTTTCATCAAAATCTATTCAGTAGATTTTGCGTTAAAGAACTTCAAACATACATCCAGACATACAAACTTTCACATTTATAATATTAGTAGGATAGGATTCAGATCAAACGACTATTTGACGTTTCAGAATAACGCATTTGTATTGTCATGGAGACACAGAAAATGATTCATGAAACAATTATTTTAAAAGCTTTCATAAAATATTTATTTCATAATGATTCTTTCTTATTTAGGCTATAGGGAAGTCATTAGACTAATGACGTCACGGGTCTGTTATGACGTAAGGCAGTGATTATCGCTCGTTTGCTGTTGTCGATTAGTATTTGGGCTGAATTTCAACTTTCAAATTTATAAAATCTCTTGAGCTCTTAAATCTTTTGTTGTAAATTGGGAAACTGTCGGCTCAAATACCCACTTTGTTTTGGTTCATGTATATTGTTTGATTCCATAAGGTATTATCTTCTCAATATATATAAATTACGTGACACGTTGTTTGTCCGCGATGGACTCCTAAACTAATGAACGGATTTTAATGGGGATTACTTCATGGAGCGCAGTTTAGTCCAACTTGAGAGATAGGATAGTTTTTATTCCGATTTGGGACCTACAATTATATGTTTAATATTTGTTTTGTATGGATATATTTTCTATGAGAGACTTTAATGACGCACGGTTTGACAGTCCCGCAGTGAAACAATTTCATTATAACAACAGGGACCATATTTTACGAAATAATTCTTGATGTTTTGAAATATTATTGGCAAATTCCTATAAAACAGTATTTTATTTATTATCTACAGAACAACGTCTGTCGAGTCAGCTAGTATATTATATAAAGTCTTTTTCTTGTCATTTTATAAGTAGAGAATATACAAAGTGCTATAACTTAATTTTGAAGAACGGAATGTTGCTTAGATTTAAGAATATCAACTTAATTAACAAAAAATAATAACATCGCTGGCAGTCATATTTTTTTAAGAATCGATTACCGTATCGGGACAAGGCAAGTTTTTGGAAATGAACTTTTTTATGACAATAAGGGACGAAACGAGCAAGAAACTCAACTAATAGGTATTGATACGCCCTGTCCATTACAATGCAGTGCCGCTAAGGATTCTTGAAAAACCCAATAATTCTAAGGGGCACTATAATTGCGCTCGTCATCTTGAGACATAACATGCTAAGTCTCATTTGCCCAGTAATTTCACTAGCTACGGCGCCCTTCAGACTAAAACACAGTAATGCTTACACATTACTGCTTCACGGCAGGAAAAGACGCTGTTGTGGTATCTAGCTGGCATCCTGTGCAAGAAGAGAAATTATGTCTGGGAAATGATAAATATTGTCATCATATAAGTGAATTGATATTCGTCCAATTTCATGTGACCGTAAAATTTGATAAATATCAATTAGTTGTTAGTCCTTGGATGATTAACGGCCGTTTTCAATAACGTATCTCTAGTTCCACCTTCGCACGCACGCCACAAGTTAGGATATCATCCCCACCATCTGGATGTGTGGCGGTCCTCCACAGTGCGGTTTTCAAGGAGCTTTCTTCCTCGTACTACTAAACTGTGGAATGAGCTTCCTTGTGCGGTGTTTCCGGGACGATACGACGTGGGTACCTTAAAAAAAAGCGCGTACACCTTCCTTAAAGGCCGGCAACGCTCTTGTGATTCCTCTGGTGTTGCAAGAGAAAGTGGGTGGCGATGATCACTTAACACCAGGTGACCCGTACGCTCGTTTGTCCTCCTATTCCATAAAAAAATAAAAATAAAAATATTTACGGATACATTGCTGTCACCGTTTAATGACAAGATCTTATCTATCCATAGTTATGTCGAATATAGTTATAGTCCAATGCTTTATGCCGATAGATTATTGAAATATAAGTAAGCGTAAAAGAATAGATTTGTCTACCGCTAGTAAGTAAAACTAAGGATAGATAGGTTACTGAAAACGGTCGTTAGACTTACAATCGGACCCGGTAGGTTGGTCTGCGATTATGTCGTGGGACTTTTTTTTACTAGATATGGCGAAAATCTGTTATCTTCATCAATGTGTGTTGTAATTTACTAATATCTAAGCAACCTTCTAGCAGGATAAATCTGACAGGTCCACAAGTATTAGACCAAAAGTTCCTATAATCAGTTTTAGTAGAAAGGACACTTGAATAATAATTTATTTATAGTCTAGATCATTTATACGTCTAGATAGACTGTGACAGCTGTGAAAATGTGGAAACAATTGAGGTTAACAGTTAACCTCTATTTTGAGCAATTCACGCACAGTAACACAAAGCGACATACAAATCTCGAGTGTAAGACGTAGCTTGTCACGCATACTAAATCAAGCGGCTCTATCTAGGCGTATAAGATATCTAAGTTTTATACATTATATGTAAATAAGTTGAATGTCCACAGGTAATAGAAATAATACGTCATCCAACGGAGCGTATGGAATGCAGCAGAGGATCAGGTTCTGGCTCAGCTCCGGCTGATGAAGAACGTTACCGGGAACTAGTCAAGGAAAATGAGGAATTGCAAAAATTAATCGCACAGGTAACTAAAACGTAGTTAACTCAGAAAAAACATGAAATAGATGAATAAAAGATTGTGTTGTTATCTATAGTAATATTATAAAGAGGAAAGATTTGAATGTTTGTTTGTATCGAATAGGCTCCGAAACTACTGGACCGATTTGAATAATTCTTTCATTATTGGGAAGCTACATAATTTCCGAGTGACATAGGCTATATTGTATAACTCAAGGTGTAAAAAATTAACTTAAAATATTCTTTACAACGCATGCGTTGCGAAAACGATTGATAATAGAAAAAAATTAATGTACTATGACTTTGCAGAACACATCATTATTAATAAAAAGTCGTGACAGCACATATTATAAGAGTTTTAAAACGCTTTTTATTAGCTTCACCTGTATGTATGCTTGTTTGTAACCGACTCAATTGGGCGCGAGTTTGACCCACTTTAAACGGCCAGATTTCGTTCAATCTCCGTAGATTTATAGAGGACCGATGACAATACATTCATTTGATGATTTTATTCCATTTTCCAATTTGCAAAATTAGATTTTTGTTAATTTATATAATTTTATCTATCGTTCGGATCGGTTTTGTTATAGAAGTCGCAGGTATCATATTATGATAATTTTACAGAAATTATATAATTAGTAAATACTAAAGCTAAACACCTAAGAGAAATTGCTACCTATTTGGGAGACCTAGGCAGAAATTGAGGTCTTATTCTCGGGTTGCAGTAAAATCTGGTGTTTCACAAGGCTCAATTCTCGAACCTTTACCCTTTACTATGTTAATAATGAAGTTCACTGAAAAAATTAACTTTAGGATGGTGAGCTACTCCTCCATCAAAGTCCTTGCTATGTTTTTTATGGAAGAGGAGAACAAACCACCGCACCGTACGGGTCACCTTTTATTAAATGATCACCACCGCCCACATTCTCTTGCAACACCGTTTCAAAGAAGTGTTGCCAGCCTTTTAGGGGTCGGGTCCAATGAAAATATAATTTACTACAACTGTACTAATGCTCAACTTTAATTGATTGTCTGATTTTAAAACTCATGTAGGTACAAGTGAGCTGACAGGCTCTATACTTCTTCAACTAATTGAACATTTTTGCTATGAATTAAAGAATGTACAAGTTATGGGACTTAAAGGTAAAATAATTATTTTTAAGTGACGTTAACGAATATTTAAATGTTATGCAATATAAGAAGCTTCAATCCATCCTCTCAAATCCATTTCGCTCAAAAAGTAGGATTCCAATTATACTTAAGATAAGGGAAAACTTGAAAGAGTGCTATGATCTCAACATCAACATAGTTCTAGCATGGATACCAGGCCATACAGGTATACTGGGTAATGAAAACGCAGATGCTTGTGCCAGGTCAGCTGCTCATACAAAAAAGCGTGTTTTTTTTTAGTTTTTAAACTATTATTTATTTACTCTATTTAAAAAAATATTGATGTCGCGACTACGTGCTCAGTTCTGTGTGTACGCGGACGAAGTCGCGGGGTATCAGCTAGTTTAATATATTTCAAGTAAACTTACTATTCACGAATGTGAGTTTTAATATACATATTGTTGGTTATATTCTGCGACACATAATAATATGGATGTTGCAGATTTTTGCAATTCATTTATTATATAAGGTCTGATTTTGCTCAGCATTATTAGAATAGGTATATTATTTATTAGAACTTCTATTCTATTATTTCTAGTGGTTTCTGTGGAAGGGTCACCACAACTCGCCAATGTCACGTTTCAGTAGACCAACAAGCTTAGAGTGTGTCATTTGATCGGTGAAAACGAATTTACAAGTGATTATAGTAAAGACCGGTGCCCAGAATCAAAACAGATTTATTTTCTTATTATACCTGAAACAAATATACAAGCTGTTAGATTATAGTGGACAAACACTGATAGTATTACTTATATAACACTATTATATAACTTATAGAACAAATGGTCTACATTTCCCTCATCAAGTCCACAGTCACATAGAGAATGGTCTCTAATTCTTAGTTTGGCTAGGAATACTGGAGTGCAAGAGTGGTTTAAGCGTAACCGGCAAACTGTTGATATTATTGATTTATTGGGGAATCTAAATTTCGAGAACCATGGTTTTAAAGGGGTTACAGGTTGTATATCACCATAAAAGACGCCTTTAGAAGTTTCGGAAACCTGCCAGATGTTTGACCACCTCTCAAACATATTTATTTTCAAGGTGGAGCACAAGTCATGAGAGAAGTTTTGAGAATATTGTTGGGAACCTGTATGAGCAGCTGACCTGGCACAAGCATCTGCGTTTTCATTACCCAGTATACCTGTATGGCCTGGTATCCATGCTAGAACTATGTTGATGTTGAGATCATAGCACTTTTTCAAGTTTTCCCTTATCTTAAGTATAATTGGAATCCTACTTTTTGAGCGAAATGGTTTTGAGAGGATGGATTGAAGCTTCTTATATTGCATAACATTTAGAGATTCGTTAACGTCACTTAAAAATAATTATTTCACCTTTAAGTCTCATAACTTGTACATTCTTTAATTCATAGCAGAAACGTTGAATTAGTTGAAAAAGTATAGAGCCTGTCAGTGTACCTACATGACTTTTAAAATCAGACAATCAATTAAAGTTGAGCATTAGTACAGTTGTAGTAAATTATAATTTCATTGGACCCGACCCCTAAAAGGCTGGCAACACTTCTTTGAAACGGTGTTGCAAGAGAATGTGGGCGGTGGTGATCATTTAATAAAAGGTGACCCGTACGGTGCGGTGGTTTGTTCTCCTCTTCCATAAAAAACATAGCAAGGACTTTGATGGAGGAGTAGGTCACCATCCTAAAGTTAATTTTTTCAGTGAACTTCATTATTAACATAGTAAAGGGTAAAGGTTCGAGAATTGAGCCTTGTGAAACACCAGATTTTACTGCAACCCGAGAATAAGACCTCAATTTCTGCCTAGGTCTCCCAAATAGGTAGCAATTTCTCTTAGGTGTTTAGCTTTAGTATTTACTAATTATATAATTTCTGTAAAATTATCATAATATGATACAGCCTGTCAAACGCTTTCTTATAGTTTTTCTAAATTGATGTATCAAATTATTCAGCCTAACTGCACCTATTGACCAATCATGTTGCATTTCAAACTGTTTTTTTTTCTTATGGTTACATCTCTATCCTCACAACATATTCTTCATCAGTGTGAACGTCCATGTTTCGTTTATTAGTTGTCACTCAGCGATTTCGAATCATTGTTATAGAAATCTTACACTGAATTTTATTATTTCACTCGCCAAAAAATTCCTCATGAACTAATTTTCAAGCTCATACAATATGAAATGCAAAGATAAAATTAATAATAATAATATAATATTGACTCACATTTGCACAAATTATCTTGCCCCACAATAGATTAGCCTGTACTATGGGTACAAGACAACGATATATATTTAATACAACATACTTTTCCAGAGTTGAGCACGTCCGTGATCTTGGAGTAATGATGGATCGTAAGCTTTTGTACACTTGTCACTATGATTACATAACACAAAAATCTTATAGAATGCTTGGATTTTTACATAGAAATGTTAAAAGTTTAAAAAAAATTGCCTCCCATAAAATTTTGTATTTCGCTTATGTTCGTATCATTATGGAGTACGCCTCACCAATCTGGTCCCCATCGTATGTTACTTACATATCTCAATTAGAGTCTATTCAGCGGTCCTTTACACGTCGCCTAAATAATGTTCTTCGAAGAAAGGACGAATACGAGGATAGACTTAAATATTTTAGTCTTCTTACCCTTGACGATAGACGGAAAGTAGCAGACATGAAATTATTATTTGATGTGGCTAACTCTGCAATAGATTGTTCGCTTCTGACCGGACGGATCGGAGTATGGGCCAGTACAGCACATACACGGAGTAGACGTCTTTTCGACGTTGGCCAACCGCGTACTAATTATGGCAGACATTCTGTTTTGCACAGGATAGTAAATTTATACGAAAAAAAATTTAAAGATATTGACATTTTTTTCATCAGCCGTAATAAATTTATAAACTCAGAGATCGAGCACACGTCCCAAGCTAAGAACGATGCCCATTAGACTGAACACTACACACTACTCACAACTCATAACACTCTCACATATTCATACACACTATACATATTTCATTATAATTTAATCTGCCAAACTTTGTTAAAGGCAATACATGTATATAGTTTATAGAATTAATCTGTAGAATAGAAATGCTGTAAAGTTTGCTTAAAATAAATAAATAAAATAAAATAAAAAAAATACTTACTTAAACATACATAAATCCTTCTAAACATCCACGACTCGGAAACAAACATCCATATTCATCACATAAATGTTTGCACCTACCGGGAATCGAACCCGGGGTCTCGTGCTCAGAATGCAGGGTCACTAACCACTGGTGAAGTGTACGTGGGTAATAGTGAAAATGTTTAGAACTGGCCAGTTAAACATTGCTAATGAAAACTTTTTTTGAATTTCAATTTTAGAACTCTTTGGTAACCTAATGTAGTATATTGCATTCATTTGTCATTTGTTTTTGTGAATTATCTAAAACTCTAGTTACACGTGAAATTGAAGCTTACGCGAGAAAATTTTCGGTCAATGATTTTTTATCACCTTCGTTGTTACTCAACAACAAAGCTATGACAGGCTGCGATCAGCATTTCTTAATGAAGCCCCATTTCGTGCCACTATTTACAATTTGGTTTAACGAGTTTAAGCGACGACGTAGCAATCTCAATGATGATCCGCGTGAGGGACGTCCTATAACAGTGATTACTGAATATAACATCAGTGCTGTGCGATGCATGATAGAGGTAGATAAAAGTGACCTATCAGCATATACGGGCAAGCCTAGTCATTAGTATGAGTCAAGTTCAATAAATATTACACGAACATTTAGGCGTCACGAAGCTATGTACCAGATGGATTCCCCATACTTTAACCGACGACCAGAAACACCTTCGCATGGACTGGTGTCGCCAAATGTTAGATAAGTTCAACGGCGGTGACTCAAATGCTGTATTTGACATCGTCACAGGTGATGAAAGCTGGATATATTGCTACGAACCCGAAACTAAAAGACAATCAGCTTAGTGGGTGTTTCCTTTCGAGGGTCGGCCAACTAAGGTAAAGAAAAGAAGAAGTCAAGGAAAAAGATGATTACCTCATTCTTTGGTCGGAAAGGTCATTTCGCGACAGTTGTGCTAGAAGATGGAAGGACATTTACTGCAGACTGGTATGTCAATCGCTGTTTGCCTGTCGTCTTCGAAAAAATTCGACAGTAGCGCCCTCGAAGCAGGATCCTCCTTCATCACGACAATGCTTCAGCGCACTCCACAAAACGGGCTGTTGAATATTTGAGTATAGCAGGTGTCGAGATAATGAGTCATCCGCCTTACAGTCCTGACCTGGCGCCCTGCGACTTTTATTTATTCCCAAGAACTAAAGATAAACTTCGAGTTATTCCCTTTAAGAGCCCTGAACATGCGGTGAAAGCGTACGAAAATGCCATAGAAGAGACACCCCTAAGGAAGAATAACTGATAAAGATGGGATAGTTTTATTTCGATTTGGGATTCATAATTATTTTTATTACCAACATTTGTTTTGTATGGACCTATTTTCTATAAGAGAATTTATTGACGTACGGTTTGACAGTTCTGCTGTGAAACAATTTCATTATAGCAACAGGGAGCATATTTTACGAAATTATTCTTGATGTTATGAAATATTATTGATAAATTCACTAAATAACAGTATTTTATTTATTATGTACAGATGGACGTCTAGTTGGGTCAGCTAGTGTTATATAAAAATTAAGAGAAAAACACATTTGTACGCTATCCCAAAACTTATATGGAAGTAATAATTGCACAAAACACGAAAAAATACACAAAAACTTGGTAGTTATTTTTCATTTAAATAAAAATACAAAACAACCCAGTTTTTATAGTCGAACTGAGATTACTTCACAAGAAACAATGGCTCACATTTTAAAAGTTTCACGAATTTTCTGCACAAGTTGAATGACTGTTACTCGCTGTTGTGTTTTTATTATTATAATGTTCGTTTTATTCCCTGATGGAATACTTAATTTAAACGTAGTGTGTAAATTTAGCTTACAAAAAACGCTGAAGGTTTGTAAAAACGTGGTTACTTTTAAAATACGAGAGGTCACCAGCAGAAAAGCGAAATTCTTTAAGAAAAAACGCGATTCACTCGATTGTATGAAACGTGCAGTCATTGATAGATTGACTGATGACGGCTTTAATGTTCGCTTTCAAACTTTTCCAGATTATACTTCGTCGCCAATCGCCAAACTGTAATTACTACTATTTCATACTTATGTCAAATCACTGTTTCATACTAAACTAAATTTAAATTTTTTCTTAGGCAGTAATAAGTTAAGTAAGTTCTTTTCTTTCGTATATAATATAACTTTAAAACCATTAACGTTCTTTAAACATAGACAAATCACGTTGTAGAAAACAAAGCCGAAATATGAAACATGAGACAAATTACACCTTAATAAGCTTCGACTGGTGCAGTTATACATTACCGCAATTACTCCAGTTGTTTAAATTATTCTTCTCACTCAAAAAGCAGCAATGTAAAGCATTTATTCAGTTCAGCCTATACAGACTATTGCCGCTATCAGACTACGTATGATATGTCCTTATATGAGTATGGAACGTCATTGTTTAAAACCAATGTTTCTTTATACTACAGTTTCCTAATAATGATACAATGTGTCGGAACTGCGTGACTTAGACCGCTTTAGCACTACATGAATCCGATACGTATCCGTGAAAACACGGTCCGGAGTAGTCGGACAACTATATCTGTGGTAGCTTACGCACTAGGTCCGATATAGTCGTAGAACTATATCTATCGGTTGACGGAAAGAAATCGGATGACGGATGCATCCGATTTCTTATCGCATATAATAATTTTTCTACTACTATATAATTTTAAATGAAACAAACAAAATCTTAAGTTCTCATCTTTACATATCTCTAGTGAATAGTTTTATTTTTACTTCAAGGAATGGCAAAGGTACACCCATACAGCCAACACGGGAAATATGAAAATTACAGAATATACCTACTACCTAGTATCATGGCAAATAATATTAATATATTTAGTATGTAATACGTATTATTATATGTACTACCAAAAATTTCTATGAACCCACCTTCCTTAAGCTAGATTTAGTTGTTTGGTTTTGTTGTGGCACTAAGAAAACTGTGTTTTTTGTCGACATTAAAGTACGATAAATAACGCTCTTATAGGCCATAGTGTATAGACTTTCTCAAAAATTCATTAAAGTATGTACTTATATTAGTGATAGTCGCTGTTTAAATGACCGGAAAAGTTAGAGAAGCCATCATGAAGCCACAACCTGGGAGTTGAACAAAGTAAACAGAATTTTATAGTGAGGCGGTACTCGAACGGTTAGCTCAGTTGGTTAGAGCACCGGCACGGAACGCCGTAGGTCGTGGGTTCGAATCCCACATCGTTCATGAAGTTTTGTTTTTCAAAATTTTTTTTGTGTATTAATCCTAGAAGTGAGGGTTAACACTTTAAAAACATAACATATTGTTTAGACTTACAAGAGCGACATTTCAAGTCAATTTCCTAATATGCAAATATTGGGGTTGAGCAGGTTATCAACTGTAAAGTAGATCCTGTAGATGAAGCCACAACGTGGTAGTTGAACAAAGCAAACAGAATTTTATAACGAGGCGTTACTCGAACGGTTAACTCAGTTGGTTAGAGCACCGGCACGGAACGCCGTAGGTCGTGGGTTCGAATCGCACATCGTTCATAAAGTTTTGTTTTTCAAAATTTTTTTTGTGTATTAATCCTAGAGGGTTGAGGGTTATCACTTTAAAAACATAACATATTGTTAACGTTAATAATATTTATTTGCCCACAGAAAGAAGAAAGAATACGTATTTTGAAACAGAAGTTAGCAGAGCGAGAGGCAGCAGCGACGGACGGGGTGACCCAAGGTACGGGTCCAAGCGCAGTGATAGCGGACTTAGCAACCGCAACATCTGACTATGGCACTTCAACGAATTACACACGCTCCTCACGAGCCTCTGTTTCCGACTTAGACTTTTCTGAGAGCTATCTGTAAACAATATTGATTAAAGTAACACTTAGTTACAGAGTGTTTCTTCTATCAAAAGTCAATTCAATTTAGCTATATTCTGTGTGAATCCTAAAACTTAACTATTTTTCTGGCGCCTTACAAAAATGCAAAGATGTTACTCATAATAGAATCAATTTAATTTTGAGATTCAAACAAGTTTTATGGAGATTTAAGAGTCTGTATTGAATTGGTATCGGAATATTACTGTTGTTAAGTAAAGCTTTAATTTTTCTCGTTCATGACTCCGTTATATTCTATTTTCAATAATTTTTGATTTAAATATACACTCAATGCAAATAAAATTCGGTTCTAAATTATCATTATTCAACAAAATAGTCATAACATTTATACTAATTAGCTCTTTTGATCAAAGTTATTATTTACTCGAAGAAATTGGCTTAAAATTATAAGTGCAAGATTTTTGAATCAAGTAAAGGTTTTAATTCGATTTTCAACATTGGAATAGTGAGATTGTTTTTTTGGAATTAAATTTTAGAAATTATCATTTAAAAGTAAAAGAAAATTGGTTTGTATTGTAATAGAAAGTAATAAAAACAGATAGCACTTTGCCATCTTTATTAACAATGTTTTGATATTTGCATAACTTTAAACAGGTAAGTAAGCAGTTTTGTTTCTTTTATTTTTATGCTGGCAACCTTACACTGACACAAAAAATGTTTGTAATCCCTGATAAATGTTGTATCGTGGATTTACATTCTATTTTATAACACCATCCAGAGTAATCATAACACACAATATCTCCTAAAGTCACCAAATAATAATCTGTGAAATCCTCTTTTCTTAAATCTAAATCTATACTTTTCTAGACTGAATTAGCTGTACTTTGTAATATACCTTAAAACTACGTAGATTTACTAAATTAATACTTTCGATTGTTAGAATCACGTCATATAAGATTCGGATAAATCGCTGGACGATATAATATTATATAAATTAAACTGTAGTCTATTTATTACAACGACTCAATGTGTAATATATGGTACAATATGTTTCGTAGATATTGTTGCATTAATATGAGCACTTTTGTCGAGTTTCACATGTTACTAGAATAATTGGCACAAAATTTTATTCTTAAATAGATTTTAACTTTAACTCAACAATCTGGAAATGTTAAGTATTGTTAGAATATAAATTTTATGGTTAATAAATGTTCAAGGAATTTTATAAATTAGTTAATTCATACCGCCTTATTATTTTTTAATTCATGCAGTCAAATCTCGTTAGCACATAATTTAAATTCACATAATTTGTTGATGATATCATGTTAATATTTATTATGTTAAATAAAAATTAAAATAAACTTAATTGGTTGTATATTTTTTTTCCAAATTGGTTCATGTTATGAGGAGAAAAAGACCATTGAAGCAATTAAAATATTTTTATATCAGTAAGTATATGTATGTGTTTCGTTTTACGTAGGTGTGTGTGTCTGTGTGTGTTTGATGCATGTGTGTGTTTCCCTTTCACAACCTTTTCAACCCTGTAAAAAGCACAATGTTTAATTATTTGTTCATACTTTCAATCATATGCGATTCAGTATTAAGTAGTTATTAGTCAATTCCATTTTCTTACCAACAATGTATGCTTCCATTGGGCTAAATATTGGCGTTCAAAATATGCCATATTTGAAAACCCTTGATTAGATTTTTCACAAGCTTGAGATGAAGTATTTATTCAGAATGAATTTGCATTTTTTTTTTATATTAAAAAAAATAACACTTTTTTTTATTATTTAATTTAAATATAATTACGTTTATTATATGAAGATAAATATAATATAAAATAGTGCATTATCTGTAAATAATTTAAATATATTTAAAAAATATATTCATATAGATACAAGGTTACCTATAAATTTGTACTTCTAAGTATCTGGCAAAGTTACAAATCTACTATTCATATTAATTAAAAAAAAATCCCAAACTAAAATTATATTCAAACCCATTAATTGGGGCGAGAGTTGAATCTCAGTGACCTGAATTTGAGCTGTTAATTACAACGGAGTGATATTGCCAATTTTTCACATCACTGATCAAGCATTGCTAATTAGACACACCTGAACATCATAATTAATTACATTATATTATATATCTACATAATTTTCAAGTTATACTTCTTTTGGCGCTTAAAAGAAAAATTTTCAGAGTGAATTTATCGATACGCGCGCACACCGTCACGCAAATTCAACTCCCTGGTCAAATAGACTTTGCATCATTCTTTAGCTACTTGATAGAAAGGTCACAACCTTACATCATTCATACGCCTAGATAGACTATGACAACTGTGAAAACGTCGAAAAATTTGACTTTAGACTTAACCTAAATTTGAGCAATTTACGCACACTAACACAAAGTGTCATACAAATCGCGAGTGTAAGACGTAGCTTGTCACGCACACTAAACTAATATTTCTCGCCTGTTTTCAACGGTTGTCTAACAGCAAAAGAGTTATCTAAAGACTTATCTAGACAGTAATTAAGTAAAATAAAATTTCAATGAATACAAGTTTTAATTTATTGATATGATAATAATAGATTTTTAAAATACACGTTATTTAACTAAATTATGTGGTATAATAATCTTTTCATTGGTTGTATTTAGCACTTTCATTGTAATATTATTGTTTTTTTCTACAAACGTAAAACACCACGTGGAATATTTTTTTAATAAGGATTGTTGTTTTATTACGCCAAAGAAGAATAACCTTTTGCGTGCGTACATAAGTACCTAACACACACTTTTTTTTGAAGGGAAAATTTCTTTAAACGCGTTGTGGACCTTGCTTATGTACTGGTAAAGTTGGTTTGAATGTAATAGAGGAGTCTTGCTCGCTCAGCGTAGTTATCTTATTTTATTAAAGTCACCATAATGAAGTTTTCCTTTCTATCGTCTGATCTTGATGCCACACCGATTTTGTCTTACAACAAAGTTTTAGTAACGAGATTTTCTTGCATGAATAAATGCTTTTTGTATTGAACATACTAGAATAACAACATTTAAAATTGATGACTTTTTAAATAAAGACGAAAATAAAAAAATGCCTAAATAATTTTATTTTATATAAAATATTTAATATAAAGTATGTAATGTAACATGTTCTTTTTCTCTTGACAGATGTTCAAGACGAACGCATCTGAACCCGCAAGACATCTTCAAACACCTATAAGTACCTTGAGTTGATTAGCTATTTAACCCTTAACTGGTATCGTTAACTCATAACGTGTACTTGGTTTTCTAATAAACTAAGCATTGTGAGCAACCGCTATTTTAAGTATTCTCATTACGTTGCTGTTCGCGGCGAGTGCCGAACGTTCGGCACTGTATCACTTACTGGGACCCAGGTGTGCACGTGTTGGGGTCCGCGCGGCCCCCAAGATAGCAGATTACGTAAGTTTTTTGGGTAGCATTTTTATATGTTTGTTGTTATTTTTTACAGTTATTAATTCAAGATGTTGCAGCTTTTGAGTGATAAAATAATAGAAAAACTTTTACACGAAGATTCGGTTTCTGAATATAGTCTAGACTAGACTGAACAAAGTTTCATATCAGTATTTTTGAGCGTCAAGATTTGAAGTTATTTATTTCATGTTGTTTTTTTTTTCAAATTTTAATTAGAGATTATAAAACATTATTTGTTTTTTAGTTTACGTATTAAAGATTAAGTAATGTTTAAAGTTTCATTGATATTTGTAATGTAGAAAAAAATATATGCAAAATATTGATACTATTTTATGATCTCTTCTATTTTTTTTATGGAATTGGAGGACAAACGAGCGTACGGCTCACGTGGTTTTAAGTGATCACCGCCGCTAACATTCTCTTGCAACACCAGAGGAATCACAAGAGCGTTGCCGGCCTTTAAGGAAGGTGTACGCGCTTTTTTTGAAGGTACCCATGTCGTATCGTCCCGGAAACACCACACAAGGAAGCTAATTCCACAGCGTTGTAGTTTCCACAGCGAGGAAGAAAGCTCCTTGAAAACCGCACTGTGGAGGACCGCCACACATCCAGATGGTGGGGATGATATCCTAACTTGTGGCGTGTCGTGCGAAGGTGGAATTCGGCGGCAGGTATCAGGTTAAACAGCTCTTCGGAACACTCCCCGTTATAAATGCGGTAGAAGACACACAATGAAGCGACGTCTCTACGCA
Organism: Leptidea sinapis; assembly: GCF_905404315.1. Lineage (NCBI taxonomy): Eukaryota > Metazoa > Arthropoda > Insecta > Lepidoptera > Pieridae > Leptidea > Leptidea sinapis. The sequence continues at coordinate 12,859,916 of NC_066272.1, forward strand.
ACGCCAAGTGATCCAGTCCTTCACGGAGCATTGGGTCCCCGACAATTCAAGCTGCTCTGCGTTGCCCGCTGTCAAATGGATCAAGCTAATACTGGGATGCGCCAGACCAGAGATGACAACAATACTCCATGTGTCGCCGGACCTGCGCATTGTAGAGCGCTAGAATGTGGACCGGCTTGAAGTATTGCAGTGCTTTATTTATGAAGCCCAGCTTCTTTGAAGCCAATTTGGATTTGCCCTCCAGATGGCCACGAATTTTAATTCGAGACTCAGTATTCCGATACTAGGCGAGGCTTTAAGGGAAGTGTTGTCGAAGAGCGGTGATACGACAAATGGGGTTTTTTAGTGGTAAACGCGCTAACTTTAGTCTTCTGGGGGTTACACTGGACAAGGTTCAATTTACCCCCTTTCCGCGACCTTCTCGAGGACTCGATAGAAGACACAAGTTTCTTCCGGCACTGGTCGACGATTTCCCGAGAGAGACCTGCATGACCCGTGTATACGGCAACACCAGTGCTGTCGTCTGCATAGCAATGTATGTTGGTGGTGTCCAACATATCATTGATATTCAGAAGAAACAGCATAGGAGATAGCACACAGCCAAGGCTGTGTGAATGCTGGGGTGCCCCAAGGGGCACCCCAGCATTCACATGTTTCAGGTTCGAGCAATATCCATCGACAACGAACTGTATGCTGTACCCAGTGAGAAAGCTGGAGGTCCACTTGCACAAGCTCTCGGAAGCCCAAATGAAGGAAGTTTTGAGAGAAGCGCCTTGTGCCATACACAATCAAAGGCCCTCGCTATTTCCAGGCTAACTGCCAGGCCTTCCCCCTTGCTTTCAGTAGCCGCCGCCCATCTATGTGTTAGGTATACCAGAAGATCACCTGCTGACCGACCATGGCGAAACCCGTATTGTCGGTCGTTGATCAACTGGTGACCCTCTAGGTATACCAAGAGCTGACGGCTAATTATGGTCTCCATGATTTTGGAGAGCAGGGAGGTAATCGCAATAGGCCTGTAGTTTGCCGGATCAGAACTGTCTCCTTTTTTTTGGATCGGATGGACAAAGGCTGACTTCCATGAGTCAGGGACTACGCCTTTTGAATAAGAGTGCCGGAATAAGTACGTTAGAACCGGCGTCAACTCAGGCGCACACGTTTTAAGCACGAATAGAGTAATGCCATCCGGCCCGCTCGACTTCCTGACGTCCAACGAAAACAGAGCTCGCCTTACAGTTTTCTGTCTGAACTGTACTTCAAGCAGAGAGCCCTGACACCGCGGGATTGTCGGCGGTGTTTTTCCGTTGTCGTCAAGAGTTGAGTTGGAGGCAAAAAGCGCGCACAGCATTTCTCTTTTGTCGTATGGGCCAGGGTGTCATTCCTCATGTGCAACGGCGGCAAGGACTGCTGGTTGAAGTTACCAAGAGCAGCTTTCGATAACGACCAGAACTTACGTGTTCCGGTCGGGTAACTGGAAAGCTGCTAGCCGATTTTGACGACGTGCTTCGATTCTGCACGGGCGATTTGCCGCTTAAAAAATCTGGAGGCACGGTTATGTTTCCTCTTAAGAACTTTGCAGTTCGGATCCTTTGTGCCCAGCGCCGCAATCCAAGTTCGATACGCCTGTTATTTGCAGTTAGATGCTGCTTTAACTGACGCATCGAACCAGGGCTGTGATCTGCCACTGATCGGTACTACAGAGCTTGGTATAAAAATATCCATGCCCTGTATTCATAAGACGTCAGCGTGACTCTGCCACTAAATTTGAAGAATCTAATATTGAAGTAAGAAAATTTATAACTATTAATGAAAACTATTTGATTACATACAACAAGCCTATTATTTATTATTTCTGATAATTTATTCAAGTAGATAGTTAAAACTTACTTGCTAGAAACAAACATACTATGGGGGCCGCAGGACCCCCACGAAACCAGTTACGTATGTCTAATTTACGATATCAGTTAAGGGTTAAGCATCCATTTTGTTGATTACAGGTTTTGATGTTTACAGTGAAGTTTCTAGTCAAATAATAATGTTAAGATATAAAGTGTTCTTATACAGATAGAGTTATTGTAAAGGAAAGCTTAAGAAATTGTGCATATATTTAAATTTAAAGTAACTACTACGTAGTTAATTAATACGTTATTATTATTTTAACTGTTAAGACATATTATATTTTAGTTTTAATTGCAGGCACATTAAAATGCAACGATTATTTCTTGAGAAGAAATTGTTTACAATAATTTCTTATAACAGCCATTGTTTTCATGTCGAATTTAAAATATACCCTTTAGCTTATTTACTTTTCCTGAAAATCTCAATTAGATACCAAATATGTGAAATTAAATGTAAAATTAAGGAAATCATAAGATCATAATAATATTAACGAATATTATTATGTATTCTTATAATTTATCATAATAAATTATTTACAATTCATTTTTCATCAACTTTATTAACAAGACAGTTGTCTTAAACAAACTTAACAATTTCGAAATTAAAAATATAATTATTCTATGAATAAAAAGATCTGACTTGTAACTTCATCTAAGTCGTATAAAAACATTTTTTTTACTTACTTCTTAAGAAATTTAAAAAATAGAGGTTTTATCAGCAATTGAAATACTTAATAATTGATTATATTTAACATATCAGAAAATATTAAAAATTGTTTTATTAGCATTATAAAGAAAAACTATTACAAACTCAGTGATACAAAGTTGCCAAAAAATTATGTAAGTAATAGTTTTATCAAAAAGATCGTAATTATTCTTGATTCGTTTACCATAGATTATCTTACAATAAGAAAATTATTAGTCTTTATTAGCATTGAGAGTGCTATCACAGATAGTGCAGAGGTTAAGGTAATTTACAGCACTGCCAATTAATTAATCCCTAAATAATTAACTATACATAGAAATGGCTTAATGATAATGACATATACATGCTACCATAGTAAATTTATAACGACTAATAAGATCAAATGTTAAGGTTGGGTTGCATCATATTAACTGTTATATTTAACGTTTAAGTCAAATTTAATGTTAACAGTAACTCTGACTTTAACATAGACTGCGGAATGTGTTGCACCATCGTATTGCTTAGTTAAAGTTAAATATCAAGTCAATATCGAATATTTATTGAAACTTTTGATAGGTCACTATCTAGCTATTTAACATTAAGAATAGCTTTAACCATCGAAAATTGGACGGTCACGTTTAATAGTTAAATTTATGACGTCAACTAAAAATTGCAATACATATTTTGCTGAACCGGTATTTTAACATGTTTGTTGTTGCTAAAGATAATTTGGTGCAACCCACCCTGTCTATTTATTGTTTTGTTAATAAGATGTTGATAGTTAATATGAACTCTATTTAGTTTGTCAAACCTAATTTTTTTTTTATAAAATTTATCTCTACTTAGATATAATAAAATGTGTCGATTAATATATTTACGTCTGGTTAAGAGATAAGTCAGGTATATTTGCAGTTCATTTCTATCATAAAATATGGAAATTTTGTGATTCTTAACACCATAAGGTTTTCAAGTGTATAAAACAGTCATTTTGTTTAAAATGTTTGTAGAATTATGTGTGATTTTTTAAGTTAGAACGTATTTAACTGATGCGTGAAAGTAAAACGATTATCTTTCAGAAGGTATTAATTATTGATAAGAAGACATTTTGATTTTAATAAGTTCTACAAAAACGAGTTATTCAACATTTAAGTTTTGAAGAAATTATACTATTATGTAATAAATAAGATAATATACAAGAACATATTTAATTATTTATGGTTTGCCATTAAACATTTAATTTTGAATATTTGCAAGGCACTGAACATTACCACATAAAGTAGGTAATAATATGGTGATATTCAGTGTGTGATTTGACTGCATCGAAATTTTATTAAGTTGTTTATAAATTGAGTGTTTTTATTGTTACTGTTAGACGTTGAAAATATTAAATAGATGTTTAAGGACTAAGGAAAAGAATCAAAACTATCAGTGAGATATTTATTAGTTGTTTATCTACTGTTTGGAAAGTCTTGAATTATTTTATTTCCTATTCGTTAATGTTACAATTAAAATTAACAGTTAAATGATCTTTGCAACAACAGTTCAATCAAAGCAAAACAATTCGAACTTTCTAAATATCTCACATTCAATACAGAGTACTTTAGTGTTTATTAGGAACAAATTCATTTTTCAAGAGGTAATCCACGAAGATTAAATTTAAGTGTTCCTAAACCTTCATAAAAGCTCGTATACCTACGTAAAGTGTCGGCAAAGCTCCCGTGATTCCTCTGGTCTTGCAAGAGAATGAGGGCGGTTGTAACCACTTAACACCAGGCCCCGTATGCTCATTTTTCCTTTCTTTTCCATAAAAAAATTATATTATTCAAAATATGCGTTAAAACACCGAGTTTGAAATTTTTTTTACATAAAAGGGTCTGTTCTAAAAGGTCAATAAGTTAAAAAGTACTCTTAGGTTACTAAGAAAACAGTAGCGGGTAATTGATTCCACAACGTGGCTGTGCGAGGCAAGAAATTTCTTGCTGATGACAATATGATGCGGGTAGAATTTTGAGGTGGAATTCCTCTGCGGGTATCAACAATCGGGTATCCCTAATCAAAATACGAAGATTCGGTTGACGGATCGTACGTTTTCCTATTACGAAAGTGTTTCGGATCTGAAGTTCGCGATTAGACATTTTGTCTTTCGTTAACCTTAATCCCAATTTCACTTGACAATAACTTTTTCGTTGTTTGAGATTAATAAGATCGTAACTATACTTCACTTTTAATAGTTATGTCTACCATGGTGCCGAAACGAAATCTGACCGTACTATTCGGATCCGAAGTACTTTGGTATTAATTTGAAGTTCGTCGTTCTATAGTTTCGGACGAAACTTCGATTTTTGATTTTGGTAATAGAACTTCTGCCCCCACAAAACCACAAAGTAAAGATGTTAATGTTTGTAAATACAATTTTTTAAAACAAGATTATTTTGTAACTCACACAATGCCTTTTATATAGTGTTATTTGATGCTTATAACAAGCTGTGTTTTGTTGCCTAATTGTTATTTAGATTGTTTTATTAATTATGTTAAAAATGTATTCGTCTGTTTGTTCATAGATAATTATATAGCTCCTTGTACAGTTTGTATCTGTAGCTAACACTAAAAATGTAAATATTTGGCAATTAAGTGGTGTAGCAAAAACCCTTTGCCAATTCTTCAAATCGTTAAATTGTCCATTGAATCACCAGTTTGAATAACTGTTGTAGCGAATACTGAATTTGTAAATATTTGGCAATTCATTGATTTGGTATTCAGTTTCTGCCACTCATTTGCATTTAAGATCGACTTTTCCGAAGTGATAGTGAAGTGAAGACCATAAGTGACATAAAATTAAAGTAATAAAAAAAATTGAGTTGTACCTAAAATCGACTTTCGTACGTTATTTTTACGTGGTAACGTCATAAGAAAACATTGATGATAAGCTCCATGATTTTTTATATTTAATTGAATTATTATTATCACTGAATTATAATTAATTTGTACAAGGACAAAGGAGTGGTGAATTAAATATTCCAATTATTTTCGATAAATTAACATTTATTTCCATCAGATATTTAAATATTTTTTTACTTAAATTAAATCACACCTTAGTCCGACCGTGCCTCTCTATCGCTTGCTATACGCTCTCGCTTTCACACTCGGCTAAGATGGAATGTGACACGTTTCGTGCGAGCAGCCAGCCTCCGTCGATTTATTATAAGACGTTCTGACGTCAGATTCTATTTAATTAAGAAAAATATTAACAAAAGTTAGGTTTCTTTTTTTACATATGAAAATCATAATTGGTATGCTCTTCGCTTGTATACTTTACGTTCAAGTCCAATACATAGTTAACGGTTAACAGTTAAAGATTAATAGTTATTTTCTTAGTTATTTATATTGTAGAAGGTTAATAGTTATTTTGTTAATTTTATCCTATTTTAATTGATATTTTACTTCGCTGTGATCTTGACGCATAATTGAATTGTATATTATAATTATTAGATATTTCACGAATAACTATGTAAATAAATTATCATTGAATGATCTATATGTATTCATTTGTTTCAATTGTTCCTCCCTTTTGTGTCATCTTATATTTAAAAAAAATATAATACATGCATTGTTTCTTTATTTTTAAATAGTCGACTATGTGAGGTACTTATAAATTATTTTCAGTCGTTATAATTATGGTAAGTTGAAGAACTTTTGTCAGTCCTCTATTGGTGTTAGCCGTTGTTGTGGTTGTTAAGGAAAACTGAAGAGTGTAATTATTATGACGGGTACTCACGATATATATTTTATTAATTTGATACCGATATTTCGATCCAATTGCATGAATCGTCACGACGGAACTGCCGAGGCGGCGAGAAACACTTGACACATTGACACTTGACTCTAATAGTACATCAATCTGTCCACTTGGCGCCTAGTGTCCGCGAAGATAAAAGTTTAAAAACATATAAAACTGAAGAGATAGAAACAAGTGGAAATTTAAAGGATCAAGTTGATGAAATAACCCCTCCCAGATAAACTGTCCTTATGTTTTGCTGGTTGGCTAAAAAAACGTTTAGCGATGAAACCTCACATTTCATCACTAGACTCCAAAACCCAGGTTTCGACCCAGCCTATAAAGCCTGACCGAACTTTGACGATGACCGTTTTCGGACGTCCTTGTCAACCGTGATCTCTAATTACCAGAAATCAATCTCTTCAAAAACGGTGCGGCTACATTCGGTTTCAATGAAGAATCGGAAATTACTACATGGGTCATTAAATTTCTTTGTGAGGTCGTGTGGCACTCAAGTATCTATCTTTGTTGAGCGTAGCTTTTTTCAAATGGCTACATGGCAGACAGAGCGACTTATATTTTTGACATCAAAATTCCCGAATTGAAAACGCTTACCTAAACCAACTTTGGGCTGCTACTACTGATACTGCATTTGTTCCACAAATGTTTTTCGCGGCTTACGTTTCAGTTTACCTTATCTTTATACATATTTATAGGAAATTTCCACCTATATATTGACTCATTACGATTTCTCTGGGACCATAGGGCGTAGAGACTTGAAATTTGGTAGGAATATTCCTATCGACGAGTAGAGGTCAGCTAATAATTTTGTGGATTGTACAAAATTCCAGCAAGAGTTTTTTTTTATTATGAACAGAACACCTTTTGTAGGGCCAGCTAGTTTGTTATTTAATTTTGAAACGTGTTAAATTTCTTCATGAGTTTCACTTATTTTCATACAGAAAAGCATTTTTGAAATAGATTTTGTTTTTTGAAAAATAATAAATTTTATACAGACTATATGCAGAAAGACTTTTTCATCAACCTAATATATCGATGTGTTTACACATATATTAATTTACCAGATTCTTTATTATCAAAGGATCTCCACATTACAAATTAAATTTACTCACCAATGGATTGGGTCTGATAAAATATATGCAAATAGTGGTTACTTGCCGATAAACAAGACCTCAACAAAATTCCATTACTCTCCAACTCCCCTCAAAGGTACGCGATACCCTCTAATGTTTATTTGGGTCAAGCACTAACAAAAGATTTTCGAACACATTTTTCTGTATTCGGACTTAACGACTACAGAATCGACATTAAACTTTTACTAGTGTATCTGGTATCCTTTTTTTTATTCACTAGGTATGTCTGTTTTGTCAATTGAGTTTTTGGGGAAGTCGGAAGTTTTCACAAGCATTGAATGAAAACATATTCTGAGTGTATTGGAAACATAATATTTATTAATATTTTTTACTTCCGAAAATTGTTACATCGAAAAAATACTTATATCTATACAATTACTTAAGAATACAGATCAAACGTATTCTGAGACAATGACACATAATTATATGTATAACTTATTAAAGGAGTCAAATCATTCTCCAAAAAAAAAATTCAATAGCAAAAAATTGCAATATTCAAAATTGAAAACTATGAAATTAATAACAGTTTGTTTTTTAAATTTGGGTATCATGAAATATGTCAACCTCTTTGGTTAGTTCTGGCTATGGGTTGGTATAAAATACCGGTTGCTTGTCAGGGGATTTTCTTGTGGGACTTTCAAATGGAAGGACTGCAAGGGTGGAGAACAATGGACGAGAAGAGGAGAAAGCTTTGGAAGGACAGAGAAGGAGTATGTTTAACGAGGCGACTGAGACAGAAGGGACACAAAATTGGGATTATTTTTAAATCCAAGATGGCTGCCGTTAACATTATTGTCGCATTATAATAATATGGACATCGTTATCGAGATTCTCGGGAAGCAGAGAATGAATTTGGGATCATATTATATAAAATCATATAGAAATTATTGATTAAATTCCGTCCAATATCCAAAGCGGGAACTTTGTAAGCTTCACCTGTATGTGTATGTGTTTGTAACCGACTCGTATTTTGGGCGCGATATTGACCCACTTTAAAGGGTCAGATTTCGTTCAAACTTCCTAGATTTATCGAGGGCCGATGATAGTAGATGATAGTAGATAGTACATATGATAAAATGATTCCATTTTTCAATTTGCAAAATAAGATTATTGTTAATTTATATAATTGTCATCAATCTTCTAATAAGGCAAGAATTGATGTCAATTTTAAATTTCAAAATAAATTTAAATTTTTTAATTCGGTTTTCTATAAAAACCTTGGTGTATAGTTTTTTTAACTGCTATTTTTTTAACATATAACCATAAAGACTTAATACATTATCTATCTTAAACTTAATTGCGCCAACTTTGTCTAAACGTCGATAACTCAAGAAATTTCTTTCAGGTACTTCTCGCATCGAAGGTAAAGATAATGAATTCTAGAAAAGACGACAGATTTGCAATTGTATAGCCATAATGGCAGATATTCAATTATATTTTCATTGAAAAATTTCTATCTTTCACATTCAATTCAGGTTGAAATATTAGTCGGTTCATATTCCGTTAACAATTTTTTAAAGTAAGATATTATTATTATTATATTTACATGTATCTGCACATTTTGTGAAATTTGTTTACTTTGTTAACTTCCAATACTGTTGACTAATTCATAAAATCATCATTAATATATTTAGAAAAATAAAAGCCTGTCTGTTCAGCTTGTATGAGTTTTAGTTTATGTTTATTTAATTTTTTTCTATTGATTCGAAATTATTATCTTGATAATTCATTGAGGTGGCTAATGTATTGAACATTACGCAATTTCAATGTGATACGCCTAACTTCCTATTTTCGATAATTTGTCAGGAGGCTCAACTAACTATATAAGGAAGTATAAGTATAACATAATATTTTATTTACCATAGAAATGCAGTGGAAAATCAAAATATGTTAGAATTTTAATAAATTATCAAAAATGAACAGCAGAGGTTAACATTTTACTGAATCAAAACCAATTGAGTAGGTATGATTTATTGTTTTTTAATATCTTTAGTCAATTTTCAATCCATCTTTAGATGTCTTGCAAATAATTCATATTATGGATGGCTTAAAATAATGAATATTAGGTTCTGTATATTGATTTCATAAAATTTTTGGAGTATAAATTCTTGTTTTAATAATAAAAAGATCATGAGATTTGTATTATAACGTCTAATAGTACATTGCACACAAAACTAATCATTGAAGCTTATTAGAAATTCTTGAAGAGTTTTTTTTTATGGAATAGGTGGACAAACGAGCGTACGGGTCACCTGGTGTTAAGTGATTACCGCAGCCCACATTCTCTTGCAACACCAGAGGAATCACAAGAGCGTTGCCGGCCTTTAAGGAAGTTGTACGCGCTTTTTTTGAAGGTACCCATGTCGTATCGTCCCGGAAACACCACACAAGGAAGCTCATTCCACAGCTTTGTTGTACGTGGAAGAAAGCTCCTTGAAAACCGCACTGTGGAGGACCGCCACACATCGAGATGGTGGGGATGATATCCTAATTTGTGGCGCGTCGTTCGGCGAATTCGGCGGCAGGGATCAGGTTGAACAGCTCTTCGGAACACTCCCCGAGATACGAGATAAAATATGAATCAAACGTTAACTGTATGATTGTGTGAATAATCTCAAATGTAATTCTCTATATTTTATTTAACATACATGCTAAAGCAGTTTTTATATGCTTTACAATAATATTTTCTGAGAACATGTTGTTAAAGCATATACATATACATCGCTCAACAAAAGACCAACTAACCCTAACCTTGACTTAACCGAATAGGTAAGTTCCTTTTTTTAATAGAAAAGGAGGACAACTGAGCGTACGGGTCACCTGATGTTAAGAGCGGAAATCACAGGAGCGCTTCCGGCCCTTAATGAAGGTGTACGCGCTTTTTTTTAAGGTACCTATGTCGTATCGTCCTGGAAACACCGCACAAGGAAGCTCATTCTACACGACTGTAGTACGTGGAAAAAGAAGAAAGACATCCAGATTGCGGGGATGATATCCTTATTTGTGGCGTGTCGTGCTAAGGTGGAATTCCGTGTCAGGAATCAGGTGAAACAGCTCTTCGGAGCACTCCTCGTGATAAACGCTGTAGAAGACACACAATGAAGCGATGTCTTTTCGGAACAACAAGGCCAGCCGTTCATAGAGCACAGGGACTCAGATAGTTCGAGCTGCTCTTGGGTGCACCAGACCAGATATAACAGCATACTCTATATGTGGCCGGATTTGTGCTTTGTAGAGTGCTAGAATGTGGGCTGGCTTGAGGTATTGCCGTGCTCTATTTATGACGCCCAGCTTCTTCTAAGCCACTTTGGCTTTGTCCTCTACATGACCACGGAATTGGCAATCACTTTAGACGAGGCTTTAAGGGAGGTGTTGTCCTTGGGCACCATTTATATCTAAAAGAGGTCACCTACCACCAAGCTAATTAAAAAAGAAACATTTTTTTTATATGAGAGGGGGCAAATGGGCAAGAGGCTCACGGGATGGGGAGAGGTGAGGCAACCGCCCATGGACATCCGCAACAACAGGTGTGTCAAGAAATGCGTTGCCGGACTTTAAGGTGGGAGTATTCTTTTTTCTTGAAGATTCTTAAGTCGTATCTGTTCGGAAAGACCGCTGCCGGTAGTTGATTCCACAAAGTGGCTGTGCAAGGCAAGAAGTTTCGAACAAAACGCGCGGTTGTGGAATGCCAGTCGTCTACGTGATGCGGATGGTACTTTGCACGTAATGTCCGGTGGTGGGATTCAGCCGCTGGAATCAACCCGAACAGCTCCTCTGAGCACTCCCCGTGATAAATGCGGTAGAAGATGCAGAGAGAACCCACATCTCTACGCAATGCTAGAGAATCAAGCCGATCGGAGATGACTTGATCGTCGATGATTCGAGGCGCTGTTCGTATGCGGTCAAGTGGAAGAAGCTGGTACTGGGGAGCACCCGCCCAGAGGTGAGAACAGTACTCCATGTGAGGCCGAATTTGCACCTTATAAAGTTGCAGGCAGTGGCTTTTAGTAAAGTACTGTCTCGCCTTACTGAGTTCACTAAGCTTTTTAGAGGCCAGTTTGGCCTTCTCTTCCAAGTGACCACGGAACTGAACGTCGCTCGATATATCGACGCCAAGTATGCCAATACAGGCTGTGGCAGTTAGAGGATGTCGTATCCCCTTGATTCGAGATAGTGATCTCGAGATAGGGATACGACAAAGGAAGACTTTTTAGTGGTGAACGCACAAACTTGTGTCTTCTTGGGGTTGAATTGGACTAAATTTTGTCGGCCCTATTCTGAGACTTTGCAAAGCATAGTCTCGATTTCAGACACAAGTTTGTTCCGGTTCTCGTCGACGCTATCCCAGGACATGTTGGCACGGCCGGTGTATGAAGCATACCCTGTGCTGTCGTCCGCATAGCAATGAATATTGCTGATTTGCAGTATATTATTGATTTGCAAAAGAAACAGTGTAGGGGATAGCACACAGCCTTGCGGGACACCAGCGTTTATGGGTTTTAAGTCGGAGCATGCACCGTTGATAACAACCTTGATGCTCCAATCAGCCAAAAAGCTAGTGACCCATTTGCACAACTTCTCGGGAAGCCCATAGGATGGCAGTTTCGCTATAAGCGCTTTATGCCACACCCGATCGAAGGCCTTCGCTATGTCCAAACTCACCGCCAACGCGTCTCCCTTCGACTCAACCACTTGCGCCCATTTATGGGTGAGGTATGCAAGAAGATCATCAGCTGAGCGACCCTGACGGAAACCGTACTGGGAGTCACTGATGAGCTGGTGCCCCTCTAGGTATCCCAAGAGCTGGTGGTTGATGATCGACTCCATTACTTTAGAGAAAATGGAGGAAATGGCAATGGGGCGGTAGTTGGACGGATCTGAGCGTACACCTTTCTTAGGGATCGGGTGCACTTAAGCCGCCTTCCATAATTTCGGGTCTACGCCTGATGAGTAGGAGAGTCGGAAAAGACGGGTAAGGACCGGCGCCAGTTCCGGAGTACATGTCCGCAGCACTATCGGGGGAATGCCATCGGGCCCGCTCGATTTGTGAATGTCCAAGGTGAGAAGCGCCTTAAGCACGGCACCATGCCGGATTTTTACGTCCGACATATATGAATCACACCGTGGAATATGCGGTGGTGGTGCACCTTGGTCATCCAGAGTCGAGTTTGACACGAAGAGGGAGCCCAGGAGATCAGCTTTCTCTTTCGCGTCATGGGCCAACGAGTCATCATTCCTGTGCAATGGCGGAATGGCTGGCTGGCAGAAGTTTCCTTGGACAGCCTTGGCGAGCGACCAGAACGCACGAGTTCCCAAGGGAAGGCGTGCAAGTCTCTCGTCAATTCTGCCAATGTGCTTCGACTTCGCGTCAGCTATATATATATAACTCTTTTGAAGGACCTGGAGGCATGATTGAAGTGTTTTTTAAGTTCGCTGGAATTCACATCCTTAGATACCACCGCATTGACCCAAGCCTAATAGCACTCCTGCTTTCGGCGAGAGGCCATTTTGCAGGAGCGGTCAAACCATGGTTGGGACCTGCCACCGATAGGCATAGAGGAGGATGGAATGAAGAGTTCCGTACCCTCTAGTACCACATCAGCAACAGCGTCAGCAGCGGCATCTGGATCTCCCAGCAAAAAACAGATCTGCCTCCACAGGTAGGATGCAAAAAAGTCCTCAGTGCCACATGCGGCGACAGCCTAAGAAGCGGGGCCGTGTTAGGCGCGTGATCGGCACGGTGCTCCAAATCAGGCAGTGGTCCGACGATCCCAGAGGAGGGTCAACGGAAACTAGGTAGCCGTCCGGATGTGAGGTCACAGAAGGTCCAACAGTGAAGGTGTATGATCTTGCACATCTGGGATTCGCGTTGGCGCAAACACCAGTTGCGTCAGACCATATGCTAAGGCGAAGTCGTGAACAGATCTCCCTGCATGATCGGTGGTACGTGAGCCTAGCCATTCGGCGTGGTGGATGTTAAAATCGCCAAGAAACACGATCTCTGCAGTAGAGATCTGCTCCAACACGGAATTTGTAGGCATTTGGATGTGTTCGAGGAGCCGGTCAGTCATACAGGCATGCGTAGATTCGCGGATGGTCATCGCAGTCTACACGCAGCCAGATGATTGATAGGTTCTGTCCTTCAAGAAAACTCAGGCGTCGAGAACACACAATATCCCTGACGTAAACGCACACGCCAGCCCGTGGTATAACGGAGTGTTCCAAATTATAGCCCGGGTAGGAAAGGTAAGATGAATCAGCCAGGGAGGATATCTGTGTCTCGGTTAAAAAGAGCAGGGCCGTCTTCGCCGTCTCCAGGTAAAAGTGGACGGCATTTAAATTTGAGCGAAGCCCCCTGATGTTGCAAAAGTCCACAGCGAGTGTGGAGGAGGGTGGTTTGAGCCTCCTGCTCTGTTTGCCCCGAGTTAACGCGGATTTGCCCCCTTCAGAATACGCGGGGCAGCCTGGGCAACCACTGTTAGGTACAGGCCCTAATTGTGGACGCCCAGGGATGGATTCTCCATTGCTTCATAGCCTGGTACCGTCCTGGAGTAGTCTATTTTTAGTCCGTGCTGTCATTTGTATTTGGGAGAGGGGGTGTAGGCCTCCGGATACCCCACTCACCGGACGAAACACAGCGGCATAGCCGCTATTTCACGCCAGTTTCGAGTGGGGGAGTGGTATTTCTCCGGGCGTGTCGGCCCAATTCGGTTGTGTCCGTGAGGACTCAACATGGCACTACCACTCCGAACTAAACATAAACACTAAACATAGTTTAATAACAGCATACAAAGCATCCCATTGATTCTCTTTGGTACTATAATGTCTTATCTACTTTTATTGTATATTTTCTCTTATAAAAACGCTTATTCCTATGACACACCTTTGAGGTCCTCAACAGGGTGTTAACGAAAGAATGTGTGGTAACCACGTCACCAAATCAATAGTTGAAATTAATGATTTATCTTAACCCCTACTAGAGACACAACGGGTGAATTGATTTATGTAATGCGGCATTATCTGCCCATAACAAATATAGTTTGATATGATTCATTACGTAAATAACTATAAACCGAAACTCAATACAAGGGTATTGCTATTTTAAGAAATAGGCAGTATTGTAAGAAAAGACGTAGTTACAGAACTGCCTCGCAAGAAAGTAAATATATTTAGAGAAATATATTTTATGTGAACAATCTAATTTATTTTAACGGAGCTGGAATAGGGATTTAGACTATAAAAGCAGACTTTTACTATAACTATAAAGTAAATGTAATAAGTCTATCAAACGACACTGCTAGAAATGAAGAAGGATTTATGGTCTCATATATATAATGTTGAATGCATTCTTTTTATTGCTGTATTTTAAGTTATTCTAGCTCGGTCCACTTTTATAGATTTTTCATTGTTGAAGTTATTCTTTAGGCGCGTTATGAAAAAATTATGAGAGTGAAATTTAAGACGCACGCGCATCACTGTAACACAAAAGTAACATTGTGAAGCTGGTTCCTAAAACCTTCTGACGTTTGCGACATTTGTTAGTTTTTTTTAGGTTTCTTCGTCCATTGATAGGATAGCCAAAGTGTTCAAGTCCGTACAGCCGTATTCGTTATTTAATAATTAATTATCAAAGCCATCGTTGCAAGATTTTTACAATATTGTTCTACAAACGTAGAATAGCACGATGAATAAATAATTGTAACGATTTTTGCTTTGTTAGGCCAAAGAAGTATAACTTCTTGCGTGCATACATAAGTACACACACACACTTTTTTAAATAATAAAACTCTTCAATACTGGGATAGGTGGAAGGGTTGGTAAATATAAAAAAATACTTTTTTATAGTAATTATGCAACGCATGGTGTCAATTATTTTATTCATTATTGAAGCACTTTTACATTGTTAATCAAATTACGTTTATTTGACCAACAACATTGTGTCAACAACAACGCAATATTTTAAGTGGGTAACTGAAATTTAAATTTCAAAATTAAAGTTATTACCTCGGCGTGATCCGCTTTTCCGCAGCGTGTGTTTTATTCATTGCATAAATTGAACTGATTGCAACAATAATATATTGTGTTGTATTCTCTAGTAATTAATAGCCAACCACTTCATCTATACATATAAATAAAATAGGAGTGTCTGTTTGTAATACTGAAATAACATTGTTATACTACATGTATATGAATATTCAATACGGTACATACACCAAAATAACATTTTTTAAAATTTTTGTCTGACCGTCTCTTTGTTTCGGCTAATCTCTGAAGTAGCTGAACCGATTTTGACGGAATTTTTATTGGCAGGTAGCTGATGTTAAAAATAAAGTAATGTTGCAATGTCGAAGAAACGGTTTAACTAAAAATAATTTATGTAGCAAAACAACGTTTGTTGGTTCAGCAAGATTTAAATAATTTTATTAATCGTTTCTAACTTCATGTTTGATGCGATGCTTAAGGTAAGCTATATTTACAAGTCAGTTCTTTTAAAGTTTTCAATAAATTTCGACTTAAATCAATTTTTTTTTATGGAATAGGGGAACAAACGACGGGTCACCTGGTGTAAAGTGATCACCTCCGCCCACAATCTCTTGAAACACCAGAGGAATCACAGGAGCTTTGCCGGCCTTTAAGGAAGGCGTACGCGCTTTTTTTGAAGGTACCCATGTCGTATCGTCCCGGAAACACCGCACAAGGAAGCTAATTCCACAGCTTTGTAGTACGTGGAAGAAAGCTCCTTGAAAACCGCACTGTGGAGGACCGCCACACATCCAGATGGTGGGGATGATATCCTAATTTGTGGCGTGTCGTGCGAAGGTGAAATTCAGCGGCAGGAATCACGGTTTAAAGCTCTTCGGAACACTCCCCGTGATAAATGCGGTAGAAGACACACAATGAAGCGACATCTCTACGCAACGCCAAGTTATCCAGCCGTTCACAGAGCATTGGGTCCTGGACAATACTAGCTGCTCTACGTTGCACGCGGTCAAATGGATCGAACTGATACTGGGGTGCGGTGACCAGAGATGACAGCAATACTCCATGTGTGGCCGGATCTGCTCTTTGTAAAGCGCTAGAATGTGGGCCGGCTTGAAGTATTGCCGTGCTCTATTAATGACGCCCAGCTCCTTCGAAGCCAATTTGGCTTTGCCCTCCAGATGGGCACGGAATTGGCAATTGCTCGTGATTTTAAAACCCAGTATTCCGATACTAGGCGAGGCTTTAAGGGAAGTGTTGTCGAAGAGCGGTGATACGACAAAAAGGGTTTTTTTTAGTAGTAAATGCGCAAACTTGAGTCTTCTGGGGGTTAAACTGGAAAAGGTTCATTTGACCCCAATTCGCGACTTTCTCCAGAGAGGACTCGATAGAAGACACAAGTTTCTCCCGGGTGGTCAACGATATCCCTAGAGATTTGCCGCTTAAAAAATCTGGAGGCACGGTTATATTTCCTCTTTAGAACTTTGCAGTTTGTGTCCTTTGAGACCAGCGCCGCAACCCAAGTTCGATACGCCTGTTTTTTGCAGTCAGATGCTGCTTTAACATACGCATCGAACTAGGGCTGTGATCTGCCACCGATCAGTACTACAGGGCTTGGTATAAAACTATCCATGCCCTGCAGTATCACATCGGCTACTGCAACGGCACAGGCACTAGGATCGTCCGAAGGAAAACAAACCTTGCCCTAAGAGTAGAATGCAGAAAAGGAACGCATCCTATCCCAATCTGATGACTTTTAGTGCCAAACGCGGCGGGTGTGATCTGCGACGTTGGTGTCGAATAGGCACTACACTCCTGACCAGGCAATGGTCGGACGTTCGGAGAGGGGCGTCGACAGAAACCTGGTAACTATCGGGATGTGTAGTCTCAGAAGATCCAATAAGGACGGCATGTGGCTATCCACATCCGGGAGCCGCGTTGGCGACTCAACCAATTGGGACAGACCATACGCCAATGCGAAACTATGCACAGATCGCCCGCGTAGTCTGTGGTACGCGATCCAAGCTATTCGGCATTGTGCCCGTTAAAATCACCCAAGACTACGATTTCAGCGGAGGGGATCTCTGCAAGCACGTCGTCAATTGCCACTTGAACGCAGCCCATGAGATGATCGGTTTCTGCGTTACCACTATGGGACCTGTAGACACACGCATAGATACGGACGCGGTCCTGTAAATCTGTGCTCAATTATGAACCCTGGGTACGTTAAATATGATGTATCGCTAGGTCGAGATATCTGCGTCTCTGTAAGGAAACACAAGGCCGCCTGCGCCGCCTCAAGGTGGTGGTGGACGGCGTTTAAATTTGAGTGAAATCCCCCGACGTTACAAAAGTCCACATTAAGCGTGGAGCGGGGTGCCGTGGTGTTGCTGCCCTGTTTGTCCTTTGACATGCACGGAGTACTGCGCGCAGTAGTGCTCTCACCAGAATACGAGGGGCAGCCCGAGCGAGAACGCTCGGGGAGGGATTCTCCGGCTCCCGGTACACTCCTGGGGTACTCTCTCTTCTTCTATCTCTTTAAGGACCGCTTTCATACTCTTGTGTGTGGGGGGGGGGGGGTATTCTGTGCGAGTGTGGTAATAACGCCCCGGGGAAGCACAGGGAAACTTGTTTACCTTCAACTACTACACCGCGTTGCTTTTATTGCTTATCGCCTTTGATTAAGGATTGCATTGACCGCATACGTAGTCGTAAAGTGCGTCACGTAATACTACGCCCAACAGAGCGTACTCAAGCCAGTCTCGAACAATGTGTGAGGAAATATTACTACAAGAAATAAGAAAGACACCGGGATCAGAATATATCATCAGTAAGTATTTTGTATTTTGTTAATTTCAATGTAATATAACACGAAGCGTATGTTATAAAATTTGAAAGATGCCAGTGATTGTCAAGATGTCACGCACACAAGCATCTAATAGTTGCCATAAGTAAAAGCTAATAATTGTTCTTAGGTAGTGCGGTATCTAGCTGGAAATTTTATTTTAAACCAATCCTTAATCTAAGCTTAGATTTTTCCAAACCTGAGTTGACTTATAATTTTAAGTATGAAATATGCCAAATAATACAGAGAATCTGGATTAAAAGTTTATTCTATTAAAAAAATATATAACATATAGGTACTGCATATATTTAGAGAACCAAATTTAATTTTATCGATCGAATGAATCACTGGCATTAATAAATTGTATGTTGTTATATTGCTAATAGGCATTATGTCCATAATTTTAAGGCCGGATTATTGTAAAATTTATCATCATTCATGGTACATTGGCCTTGAAGACGGCAAGAGTACTTAAGTAATCTTCAGTACTTAATGGATGTTTACATAGTAATTATATAACTAAAGAGTTATTTAACAATAATTGAGGGCAATTTGAAGTGTATTTAGGCCTTAGTATAATTATTATCTGTTCGGGATTGTTGTACCTAATATTATTAATGAGAATTATCTTATTTATTCAAACAAAACAATTCTTATAACTATATTTACAATACTATGATAAAAAAGAATAATAATATAATATAAATTATCATTACGGGGAAGCGTACCAAGAATACTGGCAACATTTCCGCGTTGGATAGCTAGGCTGATCCGGTGACCGAGATAGCTGCCAGCGCTTGGGTTTCCAGTAGCCTTATTGAGGCGCGAGGATAGTTCTTTGTACATTCTCTGCGCCTCTGGGCCCCACGGGTCATGTTTGAAATTATTTATTATAAAAGGATCTTGGATATTATAATTTTATTTGTATTGCTTACACTCAATACAGAGTTGTCATAATTATGTAATAATGTTGTCTAAGGGAATAAATTGGGCACTTAATTTTATTAAGCTTAATTTGAATAAATTATGAGCATATAATAGAGTACGCCATCGTGCACTTAACCCTTATAACTATTAATTCAATGCTCAACCAGATTATTAAGGGTCTCGGAGTACTTCTAATGGAAACCAACATTTCGGATCAACTTTGAATTTGGAGTTTCTGCGAGATTACATACTTTATTTTAGAATAAAAACCCTTTGTCCAACTCTCACTGAATTTTAAATTTATTATAATTTTAAAATTTTATATAATTTTAAATTTTTTATAATTTTAAATTTATATTAAAAAATTATATATATTTATTAAAATCATAATTATTAAAAAAAAAGAAGTAATTTATTTCTATTATTTAGTAGTAGTCGCCTCTATGGCGTAGGCCTCCCCCATTCGCTTCCAATCCTTTCTATTACTCTCTCTCTAGCTTAGTCTCTAGTCAGCCAGTGCAATCCCAGTTTTTGATTGAATATGTCTGTTCAACTTTTTCCTCTTGAGACCACGCGACCTTGTTTCTTCTCTTGGAATGCATTCTGTTACTTTTTTTGTACATCTCTTCTCAGCCATCCGACATAAATGCCTCGCCCAGTCACATTTTAGTGTCCACGCTCTTGCCGCAATATCTACAATTTTTGTTATATTCCTAAGAATATTATGAATGCAATATTCTAATCTAATAAAGATTCAATCCTGTTAGCGTATTTCAATATTGTGGAGCCATATTTTTATTTCCTTAGAACTGTATTCGTTATCAGTGTATCAATATTTGAAAAATCAATCAATGTTGGTCGACAACTCTGCGGAATAATCGATTCGTTCGCTAGAAGATGGATTTGTTCGCTGGACGATTTCATTTGTAAGACTTGTTATTTGTCGATAAGGTTATTGGAGTGTCGATATTATGGAAAACATTGTGTTTTGGAATAGTTACTAATAGAAGAATAGTTTAATAATTTACTAACTCTTTGTTATAAAACCGCTTTTAACCGCTGTTTAAATAAATTAGTCATAAAACTCATAATATATTTAATTTCCACGTGTTGAGGAGATAAACAAAACATTATGTATTTCGATATGAACTATTTTTAATTAATTTGTAATAAAAACAGTATCTTGATTGTACCATCATGGAAGACAGTCAGTTAAATGAATTTTCGAATTTTGGAGAAAATATTATCATTTATAAAAATGATCTTTATATAACTTTGTATCTTAGGAAATAGCTTTAGTATCGCTTCATGGCTAAAGATGGTCTTAAGAGGAATATATAGTCATGTATAGTAATCGTTCATTATCTGTTCATCGAGTCTTCGTTAAGTGCATCCAACTTATCTCAAACAATTGTATATTTTATAGACATGTCATAACGTCTTAAGATAATATTGGTAAGTACTACTTACGCAAAACGTGCACTTTGCTTATTTAACAAGAAATTCGATCATATTTTTTTTATGGAATAGTAGGACAAACGAGCGTACGGATCACCTGGTGTTAAGTGATTACCGCCGCCCACATTCTCTTCCAACACCAGAGAAATCACAAGAGCGTTGCTGGCCTTTAACGAAGGTGTGCGCGTTTTTTGAAGGTATCCATGTCGTATCGTTCCAAAAAAACCGCACAAGGAAGCTTATTCCACAGCTTTATAGTACGTGGATGAAAGCTCCTTGAAAACCGCACTGTGGAGGACCGCCAAACATCCAGATGGTGAGGATGATATCCTAACTTGTGGCGTGTCGTTCGAAGGTGGAATTCGGCGGCAGGAATCAGGTTAAACAGCTCTTCGGAACACTCCCCGTGATAAATGCGGTAGAAGTCACACAATGAAGCGACATCTCTACGCAACGCCAAGTGATCCAGTCGTTCACAGAGCACTGGGTCCCCGACAATTCGAGCTGCTCTGCGTTGCACGCGGTCAAATGGATCGAGCTGATACTGGGGTGCGCCAGACCAGAGATGACAGCAATACTCCTTGTGTGGCCGGACCTGCGCTTTGTAGAGCGCTAGAATGTGGGCCGGCTTGAAGTATTGCCGTGCTCTATTGATGACGCCCAGCTTCTTCGAAGCCAATTTGGCTTTGCCCTCTAGATAGCCACGAAATTGGCAATCGCTCGAGATTTCGAGACTCAGTATTCCGATACTAGGCGAGGCTTTAAGGGTAGTGTTGTCGAAGAGCGGTGAGATACGACAAATGGGGTTTTTTTTGTGGTAAACGCGCAAACTTGAGTCTTCTGGGGGTTAAATTGGACATGGTTCAATTTACCCCATTCCGCGACCTTCTCGAGAGAGGACTCGATAGAAGATACAAGTTTCTCCCGGCACTGGTCGACGTTTTCCCGAGAGAGACCTGCATGGCCCGTGTATACGGCACCACCAGTGCTGTCGTCTGCATAGCAATGTATGTTGGTGGTGTCCAACATATCATTGATATGCAGAAGAAACAGCGTGGGAGATAGCACACAGCCTTGGGGCAATAGATTTAATATAATATCTCCCTCGCAATTTGGATTCAGAAAAGGTATATCCACAGAAGACGCTGTAACTGCGCTATCTTCATTAGTAACCGAACATCTTGATCAAAATTCAAAGTGTATAACAGTATTTCTAGACTTAAAAAAAGCCTTTGACACGGTTTCTGTCCCTATTCTTGTGAACAAGCTGGAAAATATTGGAATCAGAGGTATGCCTTTAACTCTTTTTAAAGATTATCTTTCTCAAAGAAAACAAAAAGTAAAATTAGAACAGTATTCCAGCGAAGCTACAGAGGTAACATATGGTGTACCTCAGGGCAGCATATTAGGCCCTACTTTATTCCTAATATATATAAACGAACTGTGCAATCTTACAATCGATAATGCTAAAATTTTTTCGTACGCTGATGATACAGCCGTTGTCTTTTCTGGAAGTACCTGGGCAGATGTAAAAAATAGCGCTGAAAAAGGAATGGCTCAAATATCTGCTTGGCTGAAGTCTACTTTACTATCATTAAATACTTCTAAAACAAATTATATATGCTTCAGTATTTATAATAATAACATAATAACTGTAACTGTCCCCAAATCAATAAAGTAGATAATTTCAAATATCTAGGAGTCATACTTGATCAGAGGCTCTCCTGGTACCCTCACCTTGAGCAACTGGCTGAAAGAGTCAGAAAATTAATATGAGTTTTTCGCTCGCTGAGGTACGTGGTCCAAAAGAATGACAAATCTGAGAAAGATAGTGATTCCTCTAACACTCTGCTAAAGAGAATATATACTGCACTAGTTGAATCCATCCTAACCTACTGCATTCCAGTGTGGGGAGGTGCTGCAAAAATAAAGTTTTTAGACATTGAGCGCTCGCAACGAGCATTGATTAAGGCCATGTATTTCAAACGTTACAGGTATTCTACAGAACAACTTTATCTTGAGTGCGGTTTACTCTCTGTGAGGAAACTGTTTCTGAAACATGTTTTAATCAAAAAACATAAAGAAGTACCATATCTCGTAAATAATAAACAAAGTAGGAGGCAACCTAACGTAACTCAAGTCCCTCGAACAAAAACAAAGTTTGCTAGCGCACAATACAATAGTCTCTCAGCTCAAATTTACAATAAAATAAATAAAAAACTACATATCCACTCAAAACAATATAACGATTGTAAAAAAATCGTAGAGAAGTGGTTAAAGTCTCTCGACTATGAGGCAACGGAGATTTTACTTAAACATTTTAAATAATGTACAGAGTATAATAACTTATCCAATGTTTACATAGATCAGACAGAAAATATTCCACACGCACTTAACATATATACACGCACACAACACTCACAAAAACACACAGTATCGCACGCACACACACACTCACACATAGTTACACATATTTATCATTTATGTTTATAATAATAAAAAGTGACTTACATGTTCGATAAGAATTAAAAATCGTAATTGTAAATCTTTGTCGCTGTAATTGTTACGATGTTCAAAAGTAACTTTCCAAATATTTAAATTGTTAATTTATATTCATTTCATAACCTTTTTAAATTTATATTCATTTCATAACTTTATTATTATTTCACCACCATGTCAATAAAACTTTTGTTAAATAACACATTGCTGAATTGGAAGAGCGGAGACACCTGGTACAGGCATTATTTGCTTAAAAGGTGACTCCGGCCTCTAGCTGCTGTAAACTATGATTTTAAGAGAAATAAATTATTATTATTATTATTATTATTATAATCCAGCGTTCACGGGCTTCAGGTTCGAGCAAAAACCGTCGACAACGACTTGTATGCTGCGCCCAGTGAGGAAGCTGGAGGTCCACTTGCATAAGCTCCCGGGAAGCCCAAATGATGGAAGTTTTAAGAGGAGCGCCTTGTGCCATACACGATCAAAGGCCTTCGCTATATCCAGGCTAACTGCCAGGCCTTCCCCCTTGCTTTCAATAGCCGCCGCCCATCTATGTGTTAGGTCTACCAGAAGATCACCTGCCGACCGTCCATGGCGAAAGCCACACTGTCGGTCGTTGATCAACTGGTGTCCCTGTAGGTATACTAAAAGCTGGCGGCTAATTATGCTCTCCATGATTTTGGAGAGCAGGGAGGTAATAGCAATAGGCCTCTAGTTCGCCGGATCCGAACTGTCTCCTTTTTTTTTGGATCGGACGGACAAGGGCTGACTTCCATGAGTCAGGAACTACACCTTTGGAATAAGAGTGCCGGAATAAACGCGTTAACACCGGCGTCAACTCAGGAGCACACGTTTTGAGCACGATTTGAGAAATGCCATCCGGCCCGCTCGACTTCCTGACGTCCAACGAAAACAGAGCTCGCCTAACAGTTTTCTGTCTGAAGTGTACTTCAGGCATGGAGCTCTGACACCGCGGGATGGTCGGCGGTGTTTTTCCGTTGTCGTCAAGAGTGGAATTGGAGGCGAAAGAGCGCACAGGAGCTCGGCTTTCTCTTTTGCCGTATGGGCCAGGGTGTCATTCCTCATGTGCAAAGGCGGCATGGACGGCTGGTTGAAGTTACCAAGAGCAGCTTTCGAAAACGACCAAAACTTGCGTGTTCCGGTCGGGTAACTGGAAAGTTGCTCACTGATTTTGTCGACGTGCTTAGACTTCGCACGGGCGATTTGCCGCTTAAAAAATCTGGAGGCACTGCCCCCAGGGCACGGTTATATTTCCTCTTAAGAACTTTGCAGTTCGGATCCTTTGTGCCCAGCGCCGCAACCCAAGTTCGATACGCCTGTTTTTTGCAGTCAGATGCTGTTTTAACTGAAGCATCGAACCAGGGCTGTGATTTGCCACCGATCGGTACTACAGAGCTTGGATCATATTGATACACTGATAACGAATACAGTTTGTGAGGAAGGAAGTCAGCGCAAGGTAAAGCTGCTTTGGCTTGCCTGCACTCCTCAAGGCTATCCCAGTATTGTTGATGTAGTGTTTTTATCTTTTGATTTAAGTGGTTCCTGAACCAACTTTGTGGCAGAGGCAGGAAAGGCTCTGGTCCAACCGGTTGGGTCTCAGAACCCCTTCTAGCTAGTTGGTCTGCCGCCTCGTTGCCCCTGACCCCACTGTGACCTTTGATCCACTGAAGTGTTAGGTTGTTGTTTTTACCAGCCACCTTATTTAATGCTGAGTAAGGACACTGTCGTTCCTTTCCTTGAGCTCTATTCTGTATTTTTTGTCAAAAATGAAAGTCCGCTCTATTTTATCACTAGCTGCTTCCACAAGTGGCATAGCTGACCATGCTTCTGAAAGTATGCTAAGATGTCTTACTTTGTCAATTCTCTGTGTTTTCAGATGTTTTAATCTTAGCGCAGCCATTGCCGCTTCTTGATATATGAATAAGTGTAGCGGAGGGATGCTCAGGGCTATTTCTAAGGCGGCGGTAGGGGTTGTTCTCATGCATCCCGTAACCGCACAGCATGCTTGCCTTTGAAATTTTTGTAATTTGGCGATGCAAGTTGTAAGTCTGGTCCTGGTCCACCACACTACACAGCCATAAGTGAGCATTGGTCTTACCACTGCTGTGTAAAGCCATAAGGTGAGCTTTGGTTGGAGATCCCATCACTTGACAATCATCTTGCGGCATTGCCATAAGGTGATACTCGCGGAGTTGATTTTGTATTCAAGGTGGCTGCTCCAGTTCAGTTTGCTGTCTAGAATCACACCTAGGTATTTGACCTCTTTTGATAGCTGAAGTCTTGTATTGAAGATAGTGGGCGGTCTGTGGTTCCCAACCAATCTATTGTTAGAGAAGAGTACTACCTGTGTTTTCTGTGGGTTTACATGGTCTTTACACCATTCCTCGACGAGTCGAAGAGCTGCTTGTAACTTATCACATACCATGCTGGCATTATTGCCTGTGTTTAAAATGGTGATGTCATCGGCATACCCTATTGTGTAAAAGTATTGGTTGTTCAGTTTGGAGATGAGGTCGTTCACTACTAAGGTCCACAGGAGCGGAGAGAGAACACCTCCCTGCAGACAGCCGCGGGCTACAAGGGCACCTTTCGTGTCGTCCCCTGTTACCCTTATAATTCTATTGCTTATCATATTATACATTCATATCGCCCTGCACTTTCCCCGGGGCGTAAAAAGAATAGGGGAGTCCCAGGCCCATGGGTGTCGTAAGAGGCGACTAAGTGCTTTTTAGAAGTGGGAGAGTCACGCTGCCGTCTTATGACGTCAGCACAATCGGACCAGACTCGTCCGGGTTAATTACCACACTCGCACACAATACCGGCTTGAAGTAGCGGCCTGCTGCCGCTATGTTTTGCATAGGTAATTGTCGAGGACCGGAAGCCATCCCTTACCCCCACCCCCTCCCCCCAACAAAATATGAGAGCGGTCCATAAAGAGATATTACCCCAGGAGGGTACCGGCTCTACCAGAGTTGGAGAATCCCTCCCCGGGCACTCTAGCTCGGGCTGCCCTTCGTATTCTGGGGAGGGCACAGAACCGCGCATGACCAAGGACAAACAAGGCAGTATCACCACGGCACCCCACTCCACACTCAACGTGGACTTTTGCAATATCAGGGGAATTCACTCCAATTTAAACGCCGTCCACCACCACCTTGAGACGGCGCAGCCGGCCTTGTGTTGCCTTACGGAGACGCAGATATCTCGACCTAGCGATACGTCATATTTAACGTACCCCGGGTACAAAATTGAGCACAATTTTTTGCCTCATGCCGGGGTTTGTGTGTACGTTAGGGAGGATATCTGCTGTCGCCGTCTCAGGAATTTTGAGGGTAGGGACCTGTCTACTCTCTGGCTCCGCGTAGATTTAGAGGACCGCGTCCGTAACTATGCGTGTGTCTACAGGTCCCATAGTGGTAACGCAGAAACCGATCATCTCATGGGCTGCGTTCAAGCGGCAATTGACGACGTGCTTACACAGATCCCCTCCGCTGAAATCGTAGTCTTGGGTGATTTCAACGGGCACAATGCCGAATGGCTTGGATCACGTACCACAGACTACGCAGGGCGATCTGTGCATAATTTTGCATTGGCGTATGGTCTGTCCCAAAGCAGCGACCCGCCGCGTTTGGCACTACAAGTCAGCAGATTGGGATAGGATGCGTTCCTTTTTTGCATCCTACCCTTGGGGCAAGGTTTGTTTCCCTTCGGATGATCCTAGTGCCTGCGCTGTTGCAGTAGCCGATGTGATACTGCAGGGCATGGATATTTTTATGCCAAGCTCTGTAGTAGCGATCGGTGGCAGATCACAGCCCTGGTTCGATGCGTCAGTTAAAGCAGCATCTGACTGCAAAAAACAGGCGTATCGAACTTGGGTTGCGGCGCTTGGCACAAAGGATCCGAACTGCAAAGTTCTTAAGAGGAAATATAACCGTGCCTCCAGATTTTTTAAGCGCCAAATCGCCCGTGCGAAGTCTAAGCACGACGTCAAAATCGGCGAGCAGCTTTCCAGTTACCCGACCGGAACACGCAAGTTCTGGTCGTTGTCGAAAGCTGCTCTTGGTAACTTCAACCAGCCGTCCATGCCGCCGTTGCACATGAGGAATGACACCCTGGCCCATACGGCAAAAGAGAAAGCCGATCTCCTATGCGCTCTTTTCGCCTCCAACTCGACACTTGACGACAACGGAAAAACACCGCCGACCATCCCGCGGTGTCAGAGCTCTATGCCTGAAGTACAGTTCAGACAGAAAACTGTTAGGCGAGCTCTGTTTTCGTTGGATGTCAGGAAGTCGAGCGGGCCGGATGGCATTTCTCCAATCGTGCTTAGAACGTGTGCCACTGAGTTGACGCCGGTGCTAACGCGTTTATTCCGTCACTCTTATTCCAAAGGCGTAGTCCCTGTCTCATAGAAGTCAGACCTTGTCCATCCGATCCAAAAAAAAGGAGACAGTTCGGATCCGGCAAACTACAGGCCTATTGCTATCACCTCCCTGCTCTCTAAAATCATGGAGAGCATAATTAGCCGCCAGCTTTTAGTATACCTTGAGGGTCACCAGTTGATCAACGACCGACAGTACGGCTTTCGCCATGGACGGTCGGCAGGTGATCTTCTGGTAGACCCAACACATAGATGGGCGGCGGCTATTGAAAGCAAGGGGGAAGGCCTGGCAATTAGCCTGGATATAGCGAAGGCCTTTGATCGCGTATGGCACATGGCGCTCCTCTCAAAACTTCCATCATTTGGGCTTCCCGAGAGCTTGTGCAAGTGGACCTCCAGCTTCCTCACTGGGCGTAGCATACAGGTCGTTGTCGACGGATATTGCTCGAACCCGAAGCCCGTGAATACTGGAGTGCCCCAAGGCTGTGTGCTATCTCCTACGCTGTTTCTTCTGCATATCAATGATATGTTGGACACCTCCAACACACATTGCTATGCGGACGACAGCACTGGTGATGCCGTATGCACGGGCCATGCAGGTCTCTCTCGGGATATCGTCGACCAGTGCCGGGAGAAACTTGTGTCTTCTATCGAGTCCTCTCTCGAGAAGGTCGCGGAATGGGGTATGAATCTTGTCCAATTTAAACCCCAGAAGACTCAAGTTTGCGCGGTTACCACTAAAAAAAACCCCATTTGTCGTATCACCGCTCTTCGAGAAAACTTCTCTTAAAGCCGCGCCTAGTATCGGAATTGCCAATTCCGTGGCCATCTGGAGGGCAAAGCGAAATTGGCTTCGAAGAAGCTGGGCGTCATCAATAGAGCACGGCAATACTTCAAGCCGGCCCACATTCTAGCGCTCTACAAAGTGCAAGTCCGGCCACACATGGAGTATTGCTGTCATCTCTGGTCTGGCGCACCCCAGTATCTGCTCGATCCATTTGACCGCGTGCAACGTAGAGCAGCTCGAATTGTCGGGGACTCAGTGCTCTGTGAACGGCTGGATCTCTTGGCGTTGCGTAGAGACGTCGCATGATTGTGTGTCTTCTACCGCATTTATCACGGGGAGTGTTCCGAAGAGCTGTTTAACCTGATTCCTGCCGCCAAATTCCACCTTCGCACGACACGCCACAAGTTAGGATATCATCCTCATCATCTGGATGTGTGGCGGTCCTCCACAGTGCGATTTTCAAGGAGCTTTCATCCACGTACTATAAAGCTGTGGAATAAGCTTCCTTGTACGGTTTTTTCGGAACGATACGACATGGATTCTAAGAGAAGAAACAAGGTCGCGTGGTCTCAAGAGGAAAAAGTTGAACAGACATATTCAATCAAAAACTGGGATTGCACTGGCTGACTAGAGCCGGGGATTGGATTGGAAGCGAATGGGGGAGGCCCTACGCCATAGAGGCGACTACTACTAAATAATAGAAATAAATTACTTAATTTATTTAAAATAATTATTATTTTAATAAATATATATAATTTTAATGGAATTTAAATTTAACATTGACTTTAATTTAATTTGTTAGATATCATTTTTACTGCACATAGATCAATTTTTTCTCGTTAATTTTACTTTGATTTGATTCATAAATGTTATTTAATTTAATCTTTACTGTAATACAATATCTTCAAATTAATATTGCCAAGCTAACATGTTAACAGTTTATTATTTTAAAGTGATATTCGTCACTTCTGGGGTTAATTATGCAAATTAAATTTGTAATAAAAATTTATGAACGTTGCGGGACTCAAACCCGCATCTCTCGGGTTCCGCCCGAGCCCTCTTACCAGCTGAACCAACTGATCGAGTGACGCATGGATCGTAAATCTTGGCATGTCTTATTAAACTGTCAGGTTGGTGGCTCCATGTACAGAATCTACTTTACAGTTGATAACCTGCTTAACCCCAATAATTGCATATTAAGAAATTGACTTGAAATGTCCCACTGTCCCATCTAAACTATTCGTTATTTTTAAAGTGATATCCCTGACTTCTGGAATTAAATATACAAATTAAAATTTGTAATCAAAATTTATGTACGATGCGGAACTCGAATCGTGAGCTACATCCGTGACGATTTTGTTTTTATGATTTCTCTAGTGTTGATAGAGAACAAAGAAGCCGTTAATCTCGTGCAATATGCCAGACTCCTATTCTAGTAAAAATATTATACTTGATAGTTTTTGCTTTAACGCAAGGGAGTTTTAAACTATTTTCAAATAAAATAGCCAACCACAGAGGGCTATAAACTCAATACATACATGGATTTTAACGTTGCGCGAGACATCTGGTCTAACGCTGCTCGTAAATCGAAATTGTTTGGGATGTTTTCTACCTCCGACCCCTGTCATACATTTAACGATAAATTCTGCAGCCTTTAGGGGGTTTGGTGTTATTATACATACAGTATAGATTTGAATATATGAATTAAATATAGTTACATACTTCTTTTCGCATTTGCAGATGATACACAAAAAATCAATGAAATCGGTGCACTAATAAGGTCAAAATGTAGACTTTTAATTTTGAGCAAATACGAACGCACTGTACAATTGGGTCACTAGGTCAATAATTCAACGAACTTGAATCTTTGAACATCAAAAAGCGATGTTGCCGTCCCGCCCGCTTAGTTCAAACTGGTCGTTCAACCGACAGATTTAAAGCGACGTTGCCGCTTTTAGCTCCATGCCACATCTTATCCACACTTTTTCAATTTAAAGTTATTAATTAAATAATCATTTTTGCGTTACTTCTATGCACTAGTATTACTTACATTTCTATTTATTTCATAGATCTGCAATCAATACTGTATATTCTACATAATCTTAAAATGTTTTTCTTACTAAACTTCTTATTCTATAATGATATGATAATGACTACGTAACACTAACAATTTACTCCACTTAATTTTTACTCCTTTCTAGATACGCTACATCTAATGCTTATTGTTATTGCAGATAGATCAGTCGGCCTTTAGTCTTAAATTTAATAGTGGCTTTGTAAGACAACTGATTTGGCAATCCATTTGCGACATAGAAACATATTGAACAGCCAGTGCTGCTGTGGTGTCGAGACCAGGGCAATTCTCAGTTATTTTAACAAATTTAACTTTGAAAAGAAATTAAACCTAAGACCGGCTAATCATAACTAATCTACTCTATAAGTAAGGGGTTGCTTATAAAGAGATTAGTTGTCTACTACTACTTGTTAATCTACTTTATAAGCAAGGGGTTGCTTATTAAGTAGATTAGTTTACTAGTAAAAAAAACCTTACAAATGACTGTTGTCTTTCGTAAGACTTTTGGCTGACTAAAAAACCTATAAAAATTATTTATTTATTTTATTTATTTATATATTTAGAAACAAACAGTCACATACATATTCAGGTTTACAAAGAAATGTTAGTACTGAATTAGACCTACAGTTTCCTTAAAATTAATATTTTATGACAATTAAGACTAAAGTACAGCAGAGAAAAATAAGTTATACAAAATAAAAATAAAAAGAGGCACTAGTAAAAAAAAATGTTAATAATAAACTAAGATTTACTAAATTACTTACTTACTTATTTACTAAATTATAAAAAAAAAATGTTGTGGTTAAACAGTTATAATCGTTCAAATCTCACTTTTTCTTAGCACAGTTAGTATATTCTTTTTAAAACTGGACAAGGTTTCTTTAAAAATATCTAAGTCAGCAAGTTTTCCATTAAGAAGTCGACAGGTCCGCCTTATATAACTATTTCCAGCATAGCATGTCCTACTTTTTTTAACTACGAACAAGGGTTTACTTCGACAAGTACGTATATTTCTTTTGGGGACTTGAAAACTAAAGGCCTGTAGTAATAAAGGAGCATCAATGTGGTTATTTACGATTTTATAAAGTAGCATTGCATCAAAAGAGTTTCGGCGATCACTTAATTTGACAACATTGTGAATATAACATGATTCAGCGTAGCTGGAGTACCTAGAATTACTATTATAATCGAGTGACTTTACAAATTTTTTTTGGAGTCTTTCGATTCGGTTGGTATGGATAGTATGGAAAGGATTCCAAACACTACAGGCATACTCGACGTGACTCCGAACGAAACTATTATATAAGATTTTATACGTGGAAGGCCTTTTAAATGGCTTTCCAACTCGTAAAATAAAACCTAACTGTTTATATGCTTTGCTTAACATTTTATCTATGTGAGGCAAAAAACTTAGCTTTGAATCCATGATAACTCCTAAATCACGAATTTGAGTAACTCTAGTCAATTTTTTACTACACAATTTGTAATTGAATATAACTGGTAATCGCTTTCTACTAAAAGTGATGACAAAACACTTATCGGAGTTCAAAAAAAGATGGTTGCTATAACAAAAAGATTCAAAGCTACTCAAATCTACTTGAAGAGAATTACAGTCTTCTAAATTTCTGATAACTCTAAAGATTTTTGTATCGTCAGCATATAAAAGTAAGTTAGAATTTTTTATATAGTCACTAATATCGTTAATATATAATATAAATAGTAATGGTCCCAAATGGGACCCTTGTGGAACTCCAGAAGGAATAGATTTGTAACGCGACGTATAACCACCTAAGACAACAGCTTGATAACGATTCTCTATGTAGGATTGTATCCAACGAAAAAGATCGCCGTGTATACCAAGTCGATAAAGCTTATGTAATAAGGTCTTATGGCATATTTTGTCAAAAGCTTTAGCAAAATCAGTGTACACAGCGTCTACCTGTGCGTTATCATCCAAAGCATCGAGAATGAGTTCACTAAAACTAATTAAATTTGTGTCAACACTTCGACCTTTATAGAAACCATGTTGATGTGGAGTTATATGACGCCTTACAGCCCATGATAGTTGGTCTGTAACAATTTTTTCTAGTATTTTTCCAAATTGGCATAATTTTGATATAGGCCGATACTTGTCAATAAATTGGCTAATATCTCCTTTTGGTATCGGAGTGACCAGTGCCATTTTCCAAATGGCAGGGACACGGCCTTCCCTAAATGATTTCATAAATAAAATGGTAATTGGTAACGCTAAGTTTGTAGCACAGTTTCTTATCAATACTGGATGAATACCATCCGGGCCAGCACCCTTGGCTACATTTACAGATTTAAGATATTTGTAAACAATTTCTTTGGATATATGAATAGAATTTATATTAAAAATTGTATTGTTAGCCAAAGGAATTTCAGACAAGTTAAATGAATTTATGGTTGAGTTTTCGAAGACCGAATAAAAATGTTCGTTAAAGAAGTCGCATATTTGCTCACCATTTGAACTCGATCTGCCTTTATAGTACATAAGGTGGGGTAAAGCAGTTTTTGATATTGTTGATTTAATATAGGACCAAAAGCACTTAGGTTGTTTGTGAATTTTTTCTTCAATATTATTAATGTAAGAATCATAACACTTTTTTTCTAGTTGTATTGCTCTTTTACGCAGTGACTTAAAGCATTCAAAATCTAATGGATTTTTATACGTTTTCCACAGTTTATGATACTTTTGCTTAGTATTTAGCAATCGTCTGAGAGGTTTAGTATACCACGGAGGCTTATGGTGCGATGAACGTAGTGGACGTTGTGGAACAAATTTATTTATTAAATTATTTAAAATTTTATAAAATTCAAGAATACACTCTTCTAAACTCAGAGGACTAAAAATATTACACCAATCTATAGCACAAAGCTCATTATTTATTTCCTGGTAGTTTGCATTATAAAAACAGTATACCTTACAAGGGGCTGGTTTCAGTGTGTGCATGTGTGTCAGCCGTAACTCGAATTGAAGAGCTTTGTGGTGAGGGTCTTCACTTGTTAAGGGAAAATCACTGGATGATACTATGCAACGTTCACTGCACAGGATTAAATCTAGTATACGTTTATTAGCATTAAAAATATTGTTACACTGATACATACCGGAGAAAGACATAAATTCGCGCAATATTTGAACTAAATAGCTGTTGTTAGCATTAGTTGGTAGGAACATATTATGACAGTCAGATACAGGCCACTGCGCTTCTGAAATATTAAAATCTCCAGTAATTAAAAATTTATCATTCGGATTGTTTACAGCTAACTGTCCACAAATATCAAAAAAGTTCGTTAAAGTGTCCTTATGTAAGGGACCATGCGGAATATAAATGCAACATATATTTAAATATTTTTGAATGTTCTCTCTATCTCTTGATAACGGCACAGAAACCCAAACACATTCTGACGAGGCTCGAGAGGAGCAAGGCCAGACTCGCTGCATAGGCAAGTATTTACGGCGCACAGCTACAATAACTCCGCCTCCCCGTTCAAAGCCACTCTCTTCTACCGATCTATCGCAGCGAAAAACAATATAATCATTATTGAAAAATTCACCATCATAGTAACTTGAGGTCAACCAGCTCTCTGATAAACAAATAATGTCATAGTCTGACTGTGATACTTGGGAATGGAAACTATGCGACTTTGTGCGGAGACCGCGTACATTCTGATAATAACAGCTAAATGTTGTGTCCGTCATGACTTATGCATATATACCTACATATACATTTTATAAATTCAAAAGCAACCGGCATGGTTTGGTAAGTTAATTTTAATTCATAAGGTAAGACACATATGGTTGAATGTGCAATAATATATTTGCTAAGATAATAAAAATAGACAAAATTCAATCTTACATGCACATACTTACGGAATTTTATTCGACTTAGCGGTGCATTGCTCGACCTGATTGACTGCCGAGAACAATAGGCGCCCAATAACTCGTTAGTTAATGACTTGTTTTTTCTAAAGGCGAATTCTTTGCAATAAGCTGGAAATTTTTTAGGTATCAATTGATTATTGTCTGTAATGTAGAACGAAAGTAAGAAACGACTATAGAATATAAAAATACATGCACGTGTTTCTTTGTTACGGTGACATTGAGTTCTTAATATTTTAATATAGTTAATGGATTTATAATTTAGAACTGAGATTTGAAGGATTAGAACATCGATAAAAGTGAATAACTTGATTTTAATTGACAAAATTGAAAAGGGCAATATAAAACATGAAAGTCAATTGATTCTACTAAAGTCGAAATTGTTATTAATAATCATCACTTTCGACGAGTCAGTTTTTCGTGCTAGTATTTTGCAGTCTCGCACCCAGAGATGAGCAATCTTTCTGTCGGCCTTGAGTTGTCGTGCCCGCTTCAATAGCAGCTTATTTGCCGGGGTAAGGTGATCGGTCAAGAACAGGTTTAGGGCTGGACCTGTGAGACCTATGTTAGCTGTTGTAAGACCCCTACGGACTCGCACTGCTGATAAGAGTTCATCTTTATATATTCGGCGGGTAAACTTAACTATGATAGCGGGAGGTCGTGGGCTTAAAGTAGCTTCAATGTTTTTATCAATGCCACCGGTGTTCGAGTCGCTTTCAATGTACCGACGTACGCGATGTATGCTGTCTATTATTGTCGGTTCAAAGTTCAAACCCACAGCATTGTGAATATCACAGACGATGTTGGTTAAGTTTTCTCCTTTCTTAAAAGGTATGCCGGATATCTCTAGATTGTTCATTCTGCTGTATTGGTCACTTGCTTCAATTATGTTTTTTAAAGTTGAAATAGAGAGCTTCGCCACCTCGAGGTCAGATTGCACTTTGGTTATTGTCTTTGATTTATTTTCGACTTGAACTAACCTGTCCTCTAAAGCCGAGAACCTTGTTTCTAATTCATCCCAACGGGTATTGAGATTTGAAATACCCGTTGAGCATACTTGTAACTCATTTTTTAAGCTGCTTAAGTCTGATTGCACTGCACCAAAATCGATTCGAAGGGATTTTATTTCTTGTAGCACCTTTGCGATGCCCTGTTGGCTAGTAGTCTCATCGGAAGTATTTCCGAAGCGTGAGGCATTACGACATCGGGCACACCGCCACACTGCTTTCTTTTCAGTGCCCATGCGCCGATAGGTACCCTCTGTGACTCCAGAGCATCCAAAATGTAGGGAACCATGACAGGCACTACACACAACGGCATCTGTTACCGCCTCATTACACTCGAAACATTTCATGTTTATAATTTATTTTAAGCTACTGCACACAAAATATGAGCCTTAAGGTCATAAACTTTGGGTTCAATATTCTTCGAAGCACGAGATGTTAACGCGATTAGGTAAATTGAATAGTACCGACGTACTGTACACTACCGGCCGCGAGGAATACGACAAGCGAACTGTGAAGCGACAAGCGAATTATGTTAATTACTACCAAAAAAACCCTTTTCCAAAAAGACACCGACTTCCAAAATTGAAAGATTTGTTTTTTTTGTAAGAATGCAATTATCAAAACATAATCACATCATATTACTAATAATAATATCCCATAAAACATCCAAATAAATTATCATACAACAATTTACTTCGTAAAATAGTTGTATTCCACTAAAAATATATTACAATTTTATTACCTATCTGTATGAGAATCGATTTTGGCAAGAGGGTTAACGAACAGTGTGGATATCCCTAGTAATATTTTGATGTGAATGTAAGTTTGTTTGTTATGCTTTCACGTCTAGACCACTGAACTGAATTTGATGAAATTTACTACAGAGATAGACTAGAGCTTGGGAAAGGACATAAGCTACCTTTTATAGCGAAGGCTTCGAGGGGTTGAAATAGGGATTCAAGTTTGTTTGGAAGATCGTCATTATCGAAGATGACATCATGAAAGTTTTTATTCAGGCATTTAATAAGAAATACCTAAATAAATATTTGTTATAGCGCTTTTGTTATTACAACCTGTGTTGGGATGAAAAAGGGTAATGAAAGTTTTATAGTTAGTAGTTTATGAAAATGTATTAACCGCAGCAGCTGTTTGTATGTGTATTATTTCCAAAGTATATTAAAAAAATACTGCCCAAAGTAATTATTCCACGCGGAATTCTCTCGAAGTCTCGAGTAAAAAAGCTATTTACAAAATAAACTTGATAACGTTTGACAAGCTAAATTATAATTAATCTGTTTTGTTGATTTGTTATTTCATTTCCGTCTCGGATTGTTCACCAAAGAATGACTAAATTCTGCTTCCATGTCTTAAGCCATTTCTATGCTTTCTTAGATATAGACACCTTACTCTCAATAATAAGCTGGGGAAAAAGTTTCTTAGCATTTCATATATAAACTCAAGACACATTTTTCATAGTTTATTATTCGTAATGTAATATATTCCATTTTGTTCGATGACTTTTGTCAACACCGGAGAAATTCCAGGATTGCCGGCTTATTAGAATAGAGTACGCGCTTTTTATTCCCGTTGCTGTAGAAATTTTAAGACTTCTGATCAATAAAACGTGAAAAATAGTATTTTTATTCCTTTCTTGATGTTAACCTGTTACTGCCTTCAGAATTCTAAAACTCAATAATTCACAAAGAGTCTCTTATATGCAGCCTAGTCAGATGTAGTCTAGTGTCCAATTAAAAAAAAAGTATTAAAATGCACATAGTATATTATCCTTATGAGACAGATATATACCCCCGTGGACTTTTTTGTAGACCTATATTAGCTCACACACGGACTGACTGACGGACTGACATACACCACTTACACAATCACAAATATGCATGCACACTAACATTTACGCTACTTACACACATACAAACATACATACATACAATCATAAACACATACACACACACTTACATACATTACACTAAACATCACCACACTCGCCGGCGAGTGTTTTCTTCCCATCTTTTCATCTTCATTTCATCTTCATTTTCATTTTCATTCTCTCTCCTTCCCACAAGCACACAGCCGGTCTGAGTTTCGAGTCTCCTTAGGAGACGCCCCGCGACTGTTGTTGCGTAGTCTTTGCGGCCTCCACGGCCCACGTCCTACTTCGCTGTGAAAGCCAGGGCTTATTAGTCGGTATGGGGCGTCCGCTTACGCGGACACTCGAGTCCGACATAAATACGTTACAGTATTTCCTCCTCTCAAAAAAAAAAAACCTATATAAGTATAAGTATAATTCCACGATACATTTTTTTGTTGTATCTTAAAGGGTTTTGCCAGCATTTGCGTTGAAAGCTCCCAGATGGCTAATCTTCTTTCGGCACCTCCAACAAATATCGTTATTGTATACAAAAATTAATACATGATATACTTAATCCTTCCTCGAGAACCACGCTATCTATTGGTGAATGTAGCATGAAAATCGGTGCAGTGGTTTTTGAGTTTATCGCGTACGTAAAGAAAGACAGACGTGGCGGAGGATTTTGTTGTATAATAAGTCATCAAGACATATAGTCATTTATAATCCAGCAACCATCTCGTTATCTTCGTGATGCTTTGAAAGACTTCAACTAACCAAGTTCAATGATAACGTATAGATATAGATTGCAAATTTTCAGTTATTACTAATATTCTTTTATTTTCATCATTGATGGCAGCAAATTGCATGCACTGAAATATAAAAGGGCTTTGTAACAAAGCGACATAGATTTTGTAATGTTCACTGAAGTATGTGAAATATTTAAACATTAAAAAGCAGTCTCGCGGTCTGACGCGAATACCTTGAAATTTGTTATCATGAAATGTGGCTACATTGCACGGTCAGGCTCTTTCTGTTTCTGGATGAAGTTGTTTTTTTGTTTTGATAGACTTAGAATATACTAGTGTATAAACGACCTGACAGGCGGATAACGCCTGACCAATTTTGATTTGTCAATGTGTACATTAGCTAGTGGCTTAATATTCAATATTAGACCAGTGCAGAACCCTTTGAAAATTATAAAAAGTGAAAAAAATAATAGTAGGACGAAACCTATTGGAAAAGGAAAAGAATATAACAAGAATGAAAGGAGAAATAAATTACGGGCAAGCTGAGGTCGGGAAGTGGAAAAGGGGGTTGTTTAAGGGTAAAAAACGGTTTATTTCCGGCAAAACTACAAGTCCTATGGAAAAAAGTCAAATAGCAAAGTTATAGTTAATAAGAAGATCTCCAACTTTTGTCTTTACACTTTTTCACATAACCTCAAAACTTATGTGAGAAATTCAAAAACCAAGCATTTGGTTTTTTTTTCTATAACACAAAAAAAAAATCACGAAATTTGGTGAAAAGTTACCTTTTTTATGTACCAAAGACACTGTACTTTATTTGAATTGAAACATTTATTTTCTTAACCTTATTTTGACTCAAATATTGAAAAAGAATTATTATTTTCAATTTATGTGAAAAAAGTGTCAAAACAAAATTTGTAGATATTTTTATTACCTACCTACAACTTTACTATTTTACTTTTTTCCATAGGACATTCCATAGGACTCATTCCACAGCTTTGTAGTACGTGGAAGAAAGCTCCTTGAAAACCGCACTGTGGAGGACCGCCACACATCCAGATGGTGAGGATGATATCCTAACTTGTGGCGTGTCGTGCGAAGGTGGAATTCGGCGGCAGGAATCAGGTTAAACAGCTCTTCGGAACACTCCCCCTGATAAATGCGGTAGAAGACACACAACGAAGCGACGTCTCTACGCAACGCCAAGTGATCTAGCCGTTCACAGAGCACTGGGTCCCCGACAGAGTAGAATATTTTCACTTCTCCAACACGAAAAGGGCGCTAATGCTACGTAAAAACTGAAAAAGCGTGAGGTAAAGTGATTTAAATTTCGAACCCCAAGTCATCCGGGAATTAATCCGCGTAAAAAAATAATCAATCAAAAATAGTCAATTCGATCCGGCGCGCTCCGAAACTCATTTTAGCCTAGCGTATTATCTCATTGTCACAAAAATTTATTATCTTAATTGTTTCTCTTACCCATAACACTTTTCTCACTAGTCGAGGTGAAAAGTTGTATGTTTCACACGACAGCAATTTTTTTTGTCTCGTGTCTTTAAATCACTCACTACCTCAGTAGTCTATATTAGAATCACGTGATTCAATTCTAGGCTACTTCGCCGTGATTTAAGGCGGCACTAAACGCCAGCGACCTTGAGCTATATGAGCTCACGGCTGTCGGCCCGCCATCTATGTATCAAAGCCTATATATTCGAAATTCTTGCGTGGAAAACGTTATATTTTAACAGGCGCAAACAGTTTATATACATACAATTCTCCCAATTGATTACTTATCTAAATAAATGTACCTACACAAAAAAAGTACAAGCTATAAGGATAACTTTTCTGAGAGTCGTACTAAACAAATGCGTCATGCCGAGAAAAAACTTGTTTAACTGCAAAGAAAAGTGGTAGATTAAAATAGCTCTGGAGTGTTAACTATAACCAACAGCAAACATTAGCAACCTACAAATAAGACTTAAGGGTATGTGTAACATGATAAAGTGGTGTTCATAGCTCCAAGTTAGCACTTGGATGTATGCTATTATCACCACAAAACTTCTCGTCTCGTCTAAAAACACCTCGTTTGTGTTTTCTGCTTACCCTTGGCCTTAAAGTCAGCACTCGCAGCAAAAAATAACTTTGCTCACTTGTTGAACAAATAAATATTATAACAAGGAGATACAGAAAAATGGAATAAAAATGAATCAATTGTACTGTACCTGATTTCGATTAACAAGACGTAAAGAGACAGTCGAGCTTAGAATTAACTACTTAGTATATAAACCAGTGTTGATAATTTTTGAAACCATAAAAAATAATAGTAGGATGAAAACCATTGGAAATGGAAGACAATATAACAAAAATGAAAGCAAAAATAAGTTACGGGCGATATATTACGGGGAAAGGGGGGGTTTTTAAGGGTAAAAATCGGCTTATCTCGATTTCCGGCAAAACTGCAAGTCCTATGGAAAAAAGTAAAATAGTAAAGTTGTAGGTAGGTAATAAAAATATCTACAAATTTTGTTTTGACACTTTTTTCACATAAATTGAAAATAATAATTCTTTTTCAATATTTGAGTCAAAATAAGGTTAAGAAAATAAATGTTTCAATTCAAATAAAGTACAGTGTCTTTGGTACATAAAAAAGGTAACTTTTCACCAAATTTCGTGATTTTTTTTTTGTGTTATAGAAAAAAAAACCAAATGCTTGGTTTTTGAATTTTTCACATAACCTCAAAACTTATTATTTCCTGGTACAATAAAGATTATCTAATCATATCTGAGACAATATTATTTTCCGTGTTCTATTCCTCTTTACTGCACACTAAGTAACTGTATATTATGTAAAAAATCGAATGAAAATTCAAATATAATCATATTAAAATATGTTAAAAATCCAAAACCCCATATATTTGTAATGTGGCCCAATAGTAAAATAATAGTCATTTTACTAGACGCTTCTGATGACACTTCTTTCAAATCTGTTTATTTTTACCGATTGTTCTTTATGACCGTTTTCAATAACGTATCTCTAGTTACGGATAGATTGTTATCACCGTTTAATGATAAAATCATATCTATCCATAATTATGTCCAATATAGGTTAGATGTTAGACGATAGGTTATTGAAATGTAAGTAAGCTTAAAAGGTTAGATTTGTCTACCTCTAGTAAGTCAAACTAAAGATAGATAGGTTATTGCAAACGGCTGTAAATGAAGATCGGTTGGCTTATATAAATTTAAAATTATTCCATGTTTAAATAATAAAGCATAGATAAGGAAATACCTACAGATATTAACACACTAGTATATAAAGAACATTTTCAAACTGTGTCGGAAACGGAAACAATCTGACTTAAATAAGCAATTTGAAATACGAGATACTTTGAAATATCAATGAAGACTTGAATATGAATACTTCAGTACCTACTCAAAAGCATCCGAAACTCAAACGGAAACGGTTGCAACATAAATATTCACTGTTCGTGTCTGAGATTCAATAAATTGTCGGAAAATCGAGTTTTACAACAATAGATGCACCGCATCGATGTAAAATATTCGTTCGTTTTCCATGACTGCATTTTGAGGGTGATGAAACGAGCTAATATTGAGCGAAATCGTATGCGAATCTGCCGGCTTAGTAGCAAATATAGTAGAAGCTCTTGGTCATTGAGAATCTGATGTATATTAAGTATACTAAGCTAACAAATCGATAGTAAAATGCATGATAACTACATTTATTAGTGGAATCTTCAAACCAGAACTCAGCAGTAGGAAGTAGATATAACCGACGGACTTGAACCTTGTCCAATTAGACCCAATTAAAAATTCCATTTGTCGTATCACTGAGTTTGACGACATTGCTGCCGCTGAATTCCATTTTCGCATGCCACAAATTAGAATATCATCCTCACCACCCGGATGTCTGCCGTTTTGTATACAGTGGGGTTTTCCAAGACGATACGACATGGGTTAGTTCAAAATAAAGCTTATACCTTTGTAAAAGGTAGGTAACGATCCTATGATTTCTCTGGTGTTACAAGAGAGTGTGGGTAACGTTAATCACTCAACATCAGGTGACCCGAGTTTTTCCATAAAAAGTTGATTGCACTTGTATTTTACAGCAGAAAACACCAATCTCTGTATGTTTTATTGTACCTGACTTGCTTACTTTTGCTAAATCTTCAATCGAAACCGCCTTGACGTCTTCATTATTTTTGAAGTGAAAACTACTTTAGCGGCGCTGAGCACTTTTCTTGGGGTGGGTATAAAATGTTAAACTCGCGTCAGGACACGTGACCTGATCGAAAATTTGTAAGACAGTCGTTGAAATTATGAATGAAAGTTGACTTTTCTGAGAGATAATTTTTTTAATTTAAATTAATTGTAATAGTACTGAAGTGTATTTTTTTTTTCTGTAATAAATAATTGTCATTTTTGTGTAAGTACAATACCGCAATAAATATGAATTGTTTTTAACCACTTTTCCCATGTGCTTCCCCGGGGCGTAAAAAGAATAAGCGAGTCCCTAGCCCAAGGGTGTCGTAAAAGGTTTTTTTAGAAGTGGGTGAGTCACGCTGCCGTCTTATGACGTCAGCACAATCGGGCCAGACACGTCCGGGTTAATTAACACATTCGCACACAATACCGACGTAAAGTAGCGTTCTAGTGCCTCTATGTTTTGAATAGGTCCCCCCACGAGAATATGACAGCGGTCCTTAAAGACATTTTACCCCAGGACCTGGGGTATGTTATATGTTGGATAAGACGACAGCACTGGTGACCGTATACACGGGCCATGTAGGTATCTCTCGGGAAATCGTCGACCAGTGCAGGGAGAAACTAGAGAGAGACTCTCTTGAGATGGTCGCGGAATGGGGTAAATTGAAGTTGGATACTTATCCGGATGAAAGGTCGGAGTCTTAGTAACAGGGCGTCCGGCTGTTACAGTTGGTGCGGAACCCTAAAAAATAAACAGAAGTTGCTCGAACCAACTTATGAATAGAAGATTCTAATCAAAATAGAGCTAGATATCGATCTATCCAATCTATCCATCGAACAATCTAGCTTTATTGTATTTTTTTAAATTCAAAATTTTGTGTATTTGAGTATTTGTAATCTTTTATAAGACCCGTTTATAATAGATAGATAGTAATAGATGATTAAAATAATAGAAACTTGACAACTTGAACGTGAGTTTATACTAAAATTTGTATAAAGGTGTTTCTCAGGAAAATTTATTTAACTAACTTACACTAATAATTCAACTCATTAAAACCGAGGCTCATCTGTTTGAATATAACCGTGTGATATTTAAGTTAATGTTTGCATTAATACTTTTGAGTTTTCAGCGCCATTTTGCTGCAATTAGAAAATAAATAATAACATTACTTTAGTAGTGACAAGATCTGAATTGAAGAGTTTGTGTATGTTAAAATATCTTGACCCAAATAAACACGAGAGGAAAACGCGTGTCATCGTGAGGAAATGTTCACGTAATACAATCTTGTAAACGTCTTTGTTTATTGTTTGTCAACCACACGGTTCAATGTTATTTCTAGAACATTTTTACTTATCTAAAATTGTTTATAACTCATAAAGTTTTATCGAATGTATACTTAGAGTTACCACGTTTGGCGTTATAATGCACAACACTCATTTGCATATCAGATTTCACAAACACAACAACTTTATAAGGCATAAATTCGGCCTCACATGGAGTACTGTTCTCACCTCTGTGTGGGTGCTCCCCAGTACCAGCTTCTGCCATTTGACCGCATACAACGAAGAGCGTCTCGAATCATCTCCGATGGGCTTGATTCTTTGGCGTTGCGTAGAGATGTGTGTTCTCTCTGCATCTTGTACCGCATTTATCACGAGGAGTGCTCAGAGGATGCACCGAATTCGAAGGAGCTGTTCGGGTTGATTCCATTGGCCGAATTCCACCACCGGACATTACGTGCAAAGTACCAACCGCATCACGTTGCCGTCTGACATTCCACAACCGCGCGTTTTGCTAGAAATTTCTTGGCTCGCACAGCCACTTTGTGAAATCAATTTCCGGCTACAGTTTTCCCGAACAGATACGACTGAGGGATATTCAAGAAAAAAGCATACTCGCACCTTAAAGGCCGGC
Organism: Leptidea sinapis; assembly: GCF_905404315.1. Classification (NCBI taxonomy): domain Eukaryota; kingdom Metazoa; phylum Arthropoda; class Insecta; order Lepidoptera; family Pieridae; genus Leptidea; species Leptidea sinapis. Next base: position 12,904,066 of record NC_066272.1, read on the forward strand.
AACGCATTTCTAGACATACCTGATGTTGTAGATGTCCATGAGCGGTTGCCTCACCTCTCCCCATCCCGTGAGCCCCCTCTTATATATATAAAAAATCACATTATCTAGTCAATAGACAGTGTCTATCTAAACCAACCAACCAAAGAGAAAATAGTCGAGAACGTTCTCGACTATTTTGTACTGTATAGAAAAATGCCCGAAACTTTTCCTCATTTGATTACTGAGCTAATGAGACATCTTTTAACATTTTACAATCTTGTTTTGTCAGGAATCCTAAAGAATTCTGCCTTGTGGTTTGCAAGACGTATCACTTACTACCAGTCGAAAGTGTACCTATTATTATCAAATGTAAACCTTAACTTTTTGAACAAATAAATGCCACATAAATTTGGAGTAAATCAATATCCAATATATTATTTATTATATTTAATGTAAAACAAGATAATCTGATAAGTAGGGTTACTCATTTTTAGGGTTCCGTAGCCAAATGGCAAAAAGCGGAACCCTTATGGATTCATCATGTCTGTCTGTCTGTCTGTCCTAATAATGGACCAAACCAAAAACATTAATTAATGTCGCAAATGTCAGAAAATTTCTGAAAACTTTTATTTTTAGATTTCGATGTGCACGCGCAATTAATAGTCAAAGAAATTTATCTTCAATAACATTAAAAAGGTATACAATATAACGTACAGTTTTGCTTTTATGTCAATAAAATTTTGCAGTTATAAACCTATTTACCTAAATATGAATTAAATATTTGTTTATTGTACTTTGGTTCGGTTTGGTAACAAACCAATGCTCTGAGTAAGTAAAATAAACAATCAATCTAATTTGTCAGAAATATGTCAAATGTTAATGTGTAAATTGTTACTTGTCAATTATTTATGTATAAACTAGCTGACTCGACAGACGTTGTTCTGTACATAATAAATAATATACTGCTTTTTTAATGAATTTATCAATAATATTTTATAAGCACCAAGAATTATTTCGTAAAAAATGCTCCCTGTTGTTATAATAAAATTGTTTCACAGCAGTCAAACCATGCGTCATTAAATTCTCTCATAGAAAATATGTCCATACAAAACAAATATTGGAATAAAAAATAATTATGGGTATCAAATCGATATAAAAACTGCAATCGATGAAGTAATCTCCATTAAAGTCCGTTCAAAATAATCTTTTTTCCCGGTTAGGGTACCCCTCCGCATCGTCCCTAACTTCCTGTTTGCTCATGTAGCCATATGGCAACGGCATGAGACCATCGTGTAGTACGCTGTTATGAAGTTAGCGCACATAAGACATTAAGGAACTTTGTTCCAAATCATAATAACTTTTAGGGGTCCTACTTAGAACTGAAACTCAAAAATATTTTTTCATCAAACTCATACGTGTGGGGTCTCTATGGATACGTCTTCAAAAATGATATTAAGGTTTCTAATATCATGTTTGTTTCATCTAAACGGAATAGTTCGAGAGATAATTCCAAAGTGGAAAATGTGTGTTACTTCTAAAATAAGTGAACGATAAAACTAAAAAAATACATGATTGTCATTACCATGAAAAATTCCACCGAAAATTGGTTTGAACTAGATCTAGCAAGTAGTTTATTTTTAATACGTCATAAATCGTAAGCCGCAATTTACCTTTCATTCAATGTTACTTGCTGCTACGGAACCTTTCATAGGCCAACCCGTCTCGCACTTGGCCGCTTTTTTTGAAGAATTGTTTTTTTTTATGAAAATAAGGAACGAGACGAGCAGAACGTTCAGCTGATGGTATTTGATACGCCCTGCCCATTGCAATGCAATGCCGCTCAGGATTCTTGAAAAACCCAAAAATTCTGAGTGGCACTACAATTGCGCTCGTCACCTTGAAATTTAAGATGTTATGGCTCATTTGCCCAGTAATTTTACTAGCTCCGGCCGCGGCGCCCTTCAGACCGAAACACAATAATGCTTACACATTACTGCTTCACGGCATAAATAGGCGCCGTTGGAGTATACTGGAATCCTACTGGGATTATTGTTATGTATAAGTATTGTTTGTATTATGATATTAGTGCATAAACTAACGGACACTTCTGTTATGAATGTTTTATTCAATCAAAAATATTGGTAGATGTATATAATTGTTTACTTCGATTCTTATTTCAAATAAAGTTTATCAACGAATTCATCATATTCATTTAGATAGGCTAACGTGAAATCAAAAATATTTTAGTTGAAAATTTATGATTGCAATTCACTTTGAATAACCATATTCGTTTTCAGTAAGCTGCCACTTTACTTTATTACCTTTGGGCTTTTAAACTTTCACAACACAGTTTCAAAATAAAATTTAATCTCATTTAGTGACCACGTATTCACTCAGAGAGATTTATAACCGTAGCCAATATTTAATGAACTAATTGAAACGACAGACGTTATTCTCTACATAATTAATAAAATACTGTTTTTTTATGAATTTTTCAATAATATTTAATAACATCAAGAACTATTTCGAAAAATATGCTCTTTGTTGTTTTAATGTAATTGTTTCACAGCAGAACTGTCAAATCGAGCGTCAAAAAATATGTCCATACAAAACTAATATCTTCTATTTATATAAAAATGAATTGCTGTTCGTTAGTCTCGCTAAAACTCGAGAACGGCTTGACCGATTTGGCTAATTTTGGTCTTGAATTATTTGTGGAAGTCCAGAGAAAGTTTAAAAGGTGAAAAAATAGGAAAATGCTGCTAAATTAAATAAAAACAACAAATTTGTTTTTCCTTTTATGTGTCCATACATAATTTCTATGAGAGAATTTATTGACGCACGGTTTGACAGTTCTGCTGTGAAACAATTTCATTACGACAGCAGGGTGCATATTTTACGAAGTAATTTTTGATGTTATGATATATTATTGACAAATTCATATAAAAACATTATTTTATTTATTATATACAGAACAACGTCTGTCGGGTCAGCTAGTTGGAAATAAGAATAATTATGGGTCCCAGACAATGACGTTGCATACATAAGAACGTCATTGGTCCCAGATCGAAATTAGAACTATCCTATCTCTCAAGTTGAACTAAACTACACTCATGAAGTAATCCCTATTCAAATCCGTTCATTAGTTTAGGAGTTCACTGGAAACAAAAATCAGGACACTGGATTTATATGAATTAATATAGTTTGTTTAATAGGTACTGTTTCACTTAAATAAATTTAACATTTCATATAGATTGATGATACACGAAATTATTATATTCACTTGTACTATATTTTGTACTATTAATAAATGAATTTTAAATATATCCATAAAGTGTGTACATCTTCTAAAAGGCCAGCAAAGCTCCTATGATTCCTCTGGTGTTGCAAGAGAATGTGAATCAGGTACGCTCGTTTGTCCTCATTTTCAATAAAAAAATCTTACTTAGTAACAATGTTAATTGATTATTAATACAGTTAAAACCAAGTCGTGTATAAAAATTCTTAGAAAGTAAAAGATACAGATATAGATTACTGTAGCCATTAAAAAAAATATAAGTAGTTTCGTTCATGCAGCATTATTACAAACATTTTATAGGAAATTATTGAATGATATTTGAACGCATAAAGTCTTTTTTGAAGTGAAATCTTCTTTAGCGGTATTGAGCACTTATCTTGGGATAGGTATAAAATGTTAAACTCGAGATCGATAATTTGTAAGACAGTCGTTTAAATTATGGATGAAAGTAGATTTTTCTGAGAGATAATCTTTTTAATGTAAAATAATTGTACTTCTGAAGTGTTAAATTTTTACTGCCTTATTCATAATAAAACGCTTTACGAAGGTATAAAGCTATATTATTTAAAACGTGTTTTAAGCCTATCGAACGTTCGATAAAATTCCTTATTCATATTCATTAGATGAATCTCCCATAACTAATACGTCTCTATACTACGCAATGTTGCCATTTCGTACAAAAAACATGATTTTAACTAATTTAATGAGGAACTGTCAATGGAAACAGACATCTTTTCAATGTTAATGGTTTGGCAGTTGTCAAAAGTCGATGTCAAAATAATTTCAAACTTCAAAAATCAACGGTTGTCAACCTATGACGGATATCCAAGAACTATGATTTGATCGGTGTCGGCCATTTTTTTTTTGCAATTCGAGTGCTTAAAATAGGTTTATAGAAGGGTCGTAGCTACTATAAGTCACGTCAGCTATAACGAAGAGATAATGAGCGTTTTAGCTCTAATATGCGATTATGAATACCATTTTTTAACGAGCGTATATAAGCGATGTTTTAAATCTCGGCTAAGTCATTATGAATAAGACAGAAAGTAAATAAATTGTCATTTTTGTGTACGATGGCGTAAAAAATGTATATTGTATTTAACTACATAAATGCTAGTACATTAATACTCGTAAATAAAAAAAATCGAGCGGATTTATTCCCTGACCATTTAGAATATTCAATAATGCACAAAGTCAATGTTCAAGTTTTCACTTCTGACGGCACTCCCGGAGTGCAACCCGTTTTTTTTACATAATTGGGGGCAAACGGGCAAGAGGTTCATGTGGTGGGGAGTGGTGAGGCAACCAAACATGGTCATCCGAAACACCAGGGGTCAACATTCCAGAGATGAGTCGCCGGCAAAGGGGCAAGATGTTTCACGTGATGGGGAGTGGAGAGGCAACCGCACATGGACATCCGAAACACCAGGGGTGAAGAGATGCATTGGCGGCAAAGGCCGGTTGCCGCCAAAGGTTGGAGTATGTTGTAAACATTAAATGTGTAAACATTACTGTATTTCGGTCTGAAGGGCGCCGTAGCTAGTAAAATTATTGGGCAACTTAACATCTTATGTGTTAAGGTGACGAGCGCAATTGTAGTGTAGCGGCCAAATCCGCTACTTACTTCCGCACCGCCGCTTATGTTCTTGGACCACACGACATCACGCCACATCGTACGATCTATGACGACAGCCTACGTCACGGGTGGTGCGAGCTGCGAACCGGCTGCATCGCGTGCGCGTCCCCGCGCCCGCGCTCCCGCCGCACACCGCGGGCCCTGCGCCCGCCGCCACAGCTAGGCCTCCCGCGCCCGCGCCCCGCGCGTCGCATAAATACCAGAGGCGATCGCCCGCGCCACGCATTCTGCACATTTATTTACCTCGCGCTCACAGCTTTCCGCTTGCTTTATTTTTGCTTTGTATAGACGCTCATTTCATTCTACATTTTGTAAAGTATTTCTTTTAATTAGTAGTAAATTCAACCTTTCATCTTTGACTCAATCTTTCATTCTTACTTCGCTTCAAACAAATATCATAGCATCCCTAGCTCAGCCAGGGGTAGTCATCGAGAAGTCGTAGGAGTAGAATACGTGCTACAGTGGTGACCCATCCGACAAGTGACACGATGACTGGCGCAGAACAACAACAAAAGGGATTAGGCGGTGGTCCAAGTACAAGTGACGGCGGAAATAACAGTGACGTATTTCGAGTGGGCGTACGGATACCACCCTTTTGGCCCGAGGAACCGGCTGTATGGTTTGCCCAAATTGAAGGTCAGTTCATTTTGTCTAATGTTACAAGTGACTCCACCAAGTTTTATTATGTCATTAGCCAATTAGACCATCAGTACGCAGCAGAAGTCAAAGATATCATTATTTCCCCGCCGGCTACAGACAAATACGAGAAATTAAAGTCGGAACTTATCAAGCGCCTCACAACGTCTAGAGAACGTAAAATTAAACAGTTGTTGATGCATGAAGACCTTGGTGATAGAAAGCCATCTCAATTTTTGCGTCATTTACAAAGCTTAGCAGGGAAGACAATACCAGAAGAGCTTATACGAACTATTTGGTCGAGTCGATTGCCAAATAATTTACAAACAATTGTCGCATTACAGAAGGACAGCGCCCTCGAAACCGTGGCAGATCTGGCGGACCACGTTCATGACATAGCACCGCCCGCAGTCGCTCAGGTAGCCAGATCAGCAACTGAACAGCCAGGTACTGCTTTTGAAATTATGTGTAACAAAGTAACAGAACTGACACGGCAGGTGGAGTCACTAATGCAGAGCCAGCAACGGCAGTCTCGATCCCGCTCCAATGACTTTAGGAACGAATACCGCACGTCACGATCCCGCTCTAATTCCCGATACCGACAGCAACCAGAAGACGATACACAATGCTGGTATCATTTCCAATTTGGCTCGAACGCAAAGAAGTGTGTCAAGCCCTGCACATTTCGTTCGGGAAATGCCAAGGGCAGCCACTAGTGGCCGAACACGTCTGCCCTACATCATCAGGCCGCCTTTTTATCACCGACCTTAACACAAAAGTACAATACCTTATCGACACAGGGTCTGACTTATGCGTTTATCCACGTTCTCGCATTCAAGAACATCGCACGAAGACGCAGTACGAGCTCTTTGCAGCAAACGGTACGGTGATATCAACATTTGGGTACGTTCACTTACAACTCAACCTAGGGTTGCGCCGCGTATTCAGTTGGCGCTTCGTGGTGGCAGACGTCTCCAAACCAATCATTGGCGTCGACTTCCTTAGCTTTTATAACCTGCTCGTCGACTGCCGCAATCACCGCCTGGTCGATGGGGTAACGTCACTGTCCGTCGCCGTACCACGCCAGCACCACAAGGAGGACATCTCATCAGTACGTACAACATCGCCAGGGGACTCGTTGTATAACGACATTGTACGAGAGTTTCCGAACATTACACGCCCAGCTGGTAAGCCAAGGGAACCAAAACACAACACGGTTCACCATATTAGGACGACGCCTGGCCCACCAGTATTTTGCCGCCCTCGTCGGTTAGATCCGGAGAGACTCACCATTGCCAAAAAGGAGTTGGAAGAGATGGTACAAAATGGTACAGCTCGGAGATCAGAGAGCCCCTGGTCCTCAGCACTGCACCTAGCACGTAAGAAAAACGACGGCTGGAGACCTTGTGGGGATTACAGAGCATTGAACGCTCGCACTATTCCAGACCGATACCCTGTGCGGCACATCCAGGACTTTGCGCACCAGCTGGCAGGCAAAAAAGTCTTTTCTACGGTGGACCTCGTTAAAGCATATAATCAGATCCCAGTCCATGCTGACGATATTCCTAAGACTGCCATTACCACGCCTTTCGGATTATTTGAATTCCCTTACATGACATTCGGACTTCGTAATGCTGCACAATCTTTCCAACGTTTTATGGATGAAGCACTTAGAGACCTAGACTTCTGTTTTGGGTACATTGATGACATCCTAATCTTCTCTGAATCTCCATTACAGCACCAGCAACACCTTCGCCAGCTATTTCAACGTTTGACAGATTACGGCATACTGATAAACACAGCGAAATGTGTATTTGGTAAGGATGAAGTAACTTTTCTTGGCTTCACAGTGTCCGCAGCAGGCGTTAAACCTTTGGAGGAGAAGGTCCAGGCAGTTCAAGACTACCCGCCACCCAAGACGGTAAAGGAGTTGAGGCGATTCCTAGGAGTCATCAACTTCTACCGAAGATTCATTCCTGGAGCAGCAGCAATACAAGCACCGCTTAATGCCTTACTAGCTGGACCGAAAACCAAAGGATCACACCCAGTCAACATGACTCTAGAGCTGCTAGAAGCATTTAAAAGATGTAAGTCTAGTCTTTCCCATGCCACACTCCTAGCACATCCAGATACCACAGCAGAGCTGGCGATACAGACTGACGCTTCGGACCACGCTATTGGAGCCGTACTGCAGCAAAGTAAGGGAAACACCTGGCAACCCCTCGCTTTTTTCTCCAGAAAACTCAGCCCTTCCCAAAAAAAGTACAGCCCTTACGACAGGGAATTATTGGCGATTTATGAAGCGATTCGTTATTTCAGATACATGGTTGAAGCGAGGACATTCACCATCTACACTGACCACAAGCCCATTACGTTTGCATTCAGCACTCAACGTGACAGCTGCTCACCTCGTCAGTTCCGGTACTTGGACTTCATCAGTCAATTCAGCACTGATATCAGGTATATCCCTGGGAGGGACAACACAGTAGCTGACAGCATGTCTCGGGTTGAAGAGATGACAACGCCCCTAGATTACCAGTCCCTCGCCCGTGCCCAGGATTCTGATGCTGAACTTCAAAACTTACTCGTAAGTGGGTCAGGCCTAAAATTAGAAAAGGTCATGCTAGAGAACTCTGATATTCAGGTATTCTGCGACACTTCTACTCAATACACCAGACCTTTTGTTACTTCAGCTTTCCGACGTCAGGTATTCAACACGTTACATAGTCTAAGTCATCCCGGAGCAAAAGCCACAGCGCAATTGGTAGCACAACGCTTCGTTTGGCCGGGTATTAAGAAGGACTGTCGACAATGGGCCAAAGAGTGTCAACAATGTCAGCGCAGTAAAATATCTCGCCACACATCAGCTCCATTAGCAAAGTTCACAATGCCTTCAGCTCGCTTCCGTCAGGTCCATATGGACATAATAGGTCCCTTACCTTCTTCTGTTGGTCACAGGTACTGCCTCACCATGATCGACCGCTTCACTCGATGGCCGGAGGCCATGCCCTTGCAGGACATCACTGCAGAATCCTGCGCTGCCGCCTTCGTAACTGGGTGGATTGCGCGGTTCGGTTGCCCCGAGAGCATCATAACCGACCGCGGCCGCCAGTTTGACAGCCAGCTGTTCAAGAGGGTCGCCGCGCTGGTAGGCGCCGACCACCGCACCACAACAGCTTATCATCCCGCAGCAAATGGCCTCGTAGAGAGGCTACACCGTCAGCTCAAGGCCGCTATAACCTGCCACACCAGTGCTCAATGGACGGAGGCATTACCTCTCGTGCTGCTGGGCATACGCAGCGCGTGCAAAGATGACCTGCAGGCGTCTACCGCGGAATTAGTCTACGGCGAGCCACTCCGCTTACCTGGACAGTTCCTTCAGCCCATACGGGACGACCACATCGACGTTACCGACTTCGCCAGCAGACTGAAACAGCACATCACTAAGCTGTCACCAACATCTACGTCATGGCACGGACAACGTACATTCTACGTGCCCAAAGACCTACAGCACTCCACTCACGTGTTCCTGCGCCAGGGTCCTGTAAAACGGCCGCTACAAGCCCCGTACACCGGACCCTACAAGGTACTACGTCGGGGCTCCAAGTCATTTGACATAGAAGTCCAGGGTAAGACGTCAACAGTAACGATCGACCGTCTCAAACCAGCATATATCGCAGATGACAACTTATCAGGAAAAGACACACAAACACAGACTGTACCTACACAAAAGGAAACTACGGAAGAAGAACACATCAGAACTACAAGAAGTGGACGAAGAGTCAAGTTTCCCGACTACTATCACCCGTAGTCACGGTCTCAGTGGGGGAGTACTTGTAGCGGCCAAATCCGCTACTTACTTCCGCACCGCCGCTTATGTTCTTGGACCACACGACATCACGCCACATCGTACGATCTATGACGACAGCCTACGTCACGGGTGGTGCGAGCTGCGAACCGGCTGCATCGCGTGCGCGTCCCCGCGCCCGCGCTCCCGCCGCACACCGCGGGCCCTGCGCCCGCCGCCACAGCTAGGCCTCCCGCGCCCGCGCCCCGCGCGTCGCATAAATACCAGAGGCGATCGCCCGCGCCACGCATTCTGCACATTTATTTACCTCGCGCTCACAGCTTTCCGCTTGCTTTATTTTTGCTTTGTATAGACGCTCATTTCATTCTACATTTTGTAAAGTATTTCTTTTAATTAGTAGTAAATTCAACCTTTCATCTTTGACTCAATCTTTCATTCTTACTTCGCTTCAAACAAATATCATAGCATCCCTAGCTCAGCCAGGGGTAGTCATCGAGAAGTCGTAGGAGTAGAATACGTGCTACAGTAGTGCTGCTCAGAATTTTTGGGTCTCGCAAGAATATTGTTTGACACTGCATTGTAATGGGCAGGGCGTTTCAATTACCATCAGCTGAACGTCCTGCTCGTCTCGTAATTGAAGAGTTCCATTACTTTGTCATGGATGAAGAAACGTCTTTTACAAAATAAATAACAATGTGACATAAGTTCTTTTCCCAAAACGTGACACCACTGCACTTTAAAAAGCATTATCCTCATGAGTTGCTGCGTGAATCCATTACGTTAAAGACCATAGAGCATTGCCACCTGAGAACTTATGTGATATTTTTAAGTTTACATAACGATCTGATGAAGTTTCGTCCTTGGGGTAAATTTTTCTGTGTTTGAATAGCAAATTGCGTTTGCTTTTAGTTAAATTTTAAATAAAACTATGTTGTGTACATTATTTAAGTGAGTATCTAGAACTTTAGTGTATAAATATATTAAGAATAGGAATAAATTATTTAAATAGATCTTTTTACAAAGGCATTGTCATTAAATTACATTAAGTTTAAATATTTTACAAGCTTATATATATATATCATATGTCATATGACTACATTGTGATTGTCATTCAATCGCCACACTAACACACATTATAAGTAAACCATTATCTTGGTAGTCAGTATTACCTTAAGTAAATAACATAAAACATATAGGGAGAGCAAGGCCTGAAACGAGCATATAGTCCATGTGGTATTGAGCAGAATATGTCATAGTAGCTTATAACGTAATGTAATCATAAACTTAATACTAGCGTAATAGACAAACACTCTCCTGTGAAGTATGTATGTAGTATTTCGCTTTTAGACAATCCCTATGACAAATCAATGGCACCCATCGATGATAGTTTTTCTTTTACATATAATATGAAGGATAACACTTTAACAAAGAGATCTATTCTCAAGATCGTAGCAAGTATTTTTGATCCAATTGGATTTTTATCACCATGTACCTTTCTAGCAAAATGCATTATGCAAGACCTTTGGAAATTAAATATCGGTTGGGATGAGCAAATTCCAGTGGAGTTGCGTGAGAAATGGGCTAATTTTTTAGACTCATTGTCAACACTTTCATCACTTCGCATTGAACGTCACGTGCTTATTCCACATTTTAATGACATACATTTGGTCGCTTTTTATGATGCTTCGGCCCGTGGCTACGGATCCTGTATTTACGTACGCAGTTTGAATAGCAACGGCGATGTTAAGTCGAGATTAATTGCAAGTAAAACAAAGGTCGCCCCACTCAAACAACTTACAATACCGAGACTCGAACTCATGGGTGCTTATTTATTATCTAAACTTATTTTGTACGTCCAACGTAATCTTAAAGTTAATAATATTAGAATCACAGCCCTAACTGATTCGAGTGTAACACTTGCTTGGCTACAAACGCCACCATATAAACTCAAAACATTCGTTTCGAATCGCGTCGCAAGAATAATTGAGGTAGTGCCCCCTAACAGCTGGTATCATGTTAGAAGTGAGCAGAACGCCGACGACATCTGTTCGCGCGGTGCTATGCCAACTCAGCTCGTAGCTGAGTCAACTCGCTGGCTTCATGGCCCGGAATGGCTACTTCTTGACGTTTACGATTGGCCTATTAACACATTTTACATAAAAAATGAAAATGATATTTTAGAACTTAAATCCAGTATTGATTCATTTATCTTAGTATCTGAAAATCGTAACATCGAATACAGTTTCGAAAATATATTTAAGAAATTTTCATCCTTTATTAAATTACAGCGAACGCTCTTGTGTCTACGTTTTATAAATAACTGTCGGCAATCTAAAATAAATCATATGGTAGGCAACTAAAGAGTTGAATACCTCACATGATGTGATCATAAAACTCACACAACAAAATTACTTCGCAGAGGAGATAACATTAATTAAAAATAACAAATTCGCGCCATCATTAAGATCAATTAGAAATTATCACCTCAGAAATTATCACCTTTTGTTGATAAATCAGAATTCCTCAGGGTGGGGGGGTAGGCTATCACAGGCAGACCTACCTTACCATTCAAAGCATCCTTTACTTTTACCGAAACCTTCTTGGGTGACGAGATTATTAATTGAGTATTATCATAAATAATATTTACATGTTGGACCTCGCACTTCGCAAGGTATTTTAAATCAAAGGTACTGGATTATTAATGCTCGTAGTATTATACGATCTATTCTTTCAAAATGTATAACCTGCTTTAAATCCTACATTAATTCAACCGGTCATGGGTATGTTACCTGTGCCTCATCTCTAACCTAATAATGTTTTTACTCACGTTGGCTGTGATTTAGGTGGTCCTTTTCTAATAAAGGAAAGCTTTTTAAGAAATGCAAGGCTTCGAAAGTGTTATATGTCCGTCTTTACCTGTCTGTCTATGAAGGCAGTGCACATCGAAGTATTAAGTGATTTATCATCCGATTGCTTTCTAGCTACCCTAGAAAGATTTGTAGCTCGTCGCGGTTTATGTTCTCACTTATACTCAGATTGTGGGACGAACTAAAGTTGTAGCTGCTGCGAAACATCTGAAAGATGTTTGCAAGTTCTTTTGAGATAATGAATCGTTAATTTCAAACGATTGCACTGCCCGCCAGATAGACTGGAGGTTCAACCCTCCAAGTGCGCCAAATATGGGTGGACTCTGGGAGGCTGGTATTAAATCTGCTAAAAACATTTGTGTCGCGCGATAGGAGAGAGATCATTAATGTTTGAGGAGTTAGCAACTGTCTTTTGCAAAATAGAAGCTATTTTAAACTCGCGTCCTCTATGCCCTCTCTCTAGCAATCCAAATGAATTTAAGGCATTAACTGCCGGTCATTTTTTAATCGGGCAAGATCTTCTGGCCGTGCCAGAATATGAGTTAGACATAAACATTAACAGACTGCCGCGTTGGCAGGCTCTGCAACAGATCAGTCAGGCTTTTTGAAAGCGGTGGTCTACTGACTATTTGCATACATTGCAACAAAGAACAAAATGGTTTACATTTAATTCAAATTTGAAAATTGGTGATTTAGTTCTACTTAAATCTCAATCTACTGAACCACTTCAGTGGCAATTGGGAAAAGTGAATCGTATTCACCCTGGTCCTGATGGTATTACTCGTGTAGTGACTGTTAAAACCAACTCTGGTTTGCTCAAAACACCAGTAAACAAGCTTGCTCCATTACCTTACATTAATTAAATCTATAAGGAAAGTATCATTTATTTAGTTTTAATATAATAATCTACATATATACACTTATTTTATTTTCTAATTCGGTATTATTATTATTTTTATTAAATTTTATTTGCGGAAATCATTACAATGATTTCGGTGGTGGGTATGTTCGGTCTTTGCATTGTATACTATTTGGTAAAGTGCCAGTTAATTTCAACTGTGGAGATCGAACTTGCTGAGGTGCCATCTATCGCTACTGTACTTCAACCCTAACTTGAAACCGGTAGCAAACGGTGGCGCTAGTCGCGACAATCTCGTGACGTACGCGTGTGTGGGCGCAACTCATAGGCCTACAAAAGCTCTCTTCCGCTTCGACCGCCGTACGAGAAGATGCCGTCCGAGACGTTCTTGGCCGCCCCTAGAGTGTTGAACCACGTGGGTTCCTGTAGTGCCGTGCACCGGTGGATGCTGTGTGGCGAGGAGCAGTAAAGGTAGGTGGTACATGCATTGTTCCTTTTTTCACTGTTGCTTTATTGCCCCTACCAAAAATCCAAATTGGTAGAAAGTGTCCCCCCCCCCCCTATAACCTGTAAAATAAAAGAACGATAAAATTAAAAAGAATATGATGTACATTAATGCAAACATCCACGGAAAATTGGTTTCAAACGAAATTTCGGGATCTAGTAAGTAGTTTTTTTTAATACGTCATAAATCGTAAACCGTAATTTACCTTTCATTCAATCAACTCATATATAAAAAAAACATTTAAGTTAGATCTAAATCCCATCATTAAGGTACCTAATTATGTTTACTTATCAATAACTTATTTAAAATAATACTCTATTATTAAAACATCGATCAAAGTTACAACGAACTACAAGAATTTATATTGTATGTTACTTGCTGCTACGGAACATTTCATGGGTGAGTCCGACTCGCACTTGGCCGCTTTTTTTACTATAATTACCATTGTCATACGGTTGCTGCCCGTACTTTCAATTATTAATTGAACATTTTTATTCTCCGTTCAAACAAAATACACATTTATTCCCCTCTGATTATTTGGATGGGGCCTTGTTTAGAATTGTATTTCCCCGTAGGCTACTATCCAATCTATGCTCAATGTTTGAACATTTCTATCGATATTTCTGGAAAAACGTGCCAAAACAACGAAATATAGATTTTGAAATCAGTGGAGATTCCAATCTAATTTTACGATGCTTTACCTGATATTTATATAGATAATATTTCTATTCAAACAAAACAAATCTTATGAGTATATTATTTACAATACTATGACTACAATAAATAAAAACTATCATTACGTGGAAGCGTACCAAGAATACTGTCAGTATATCCACGTTGGATAGCTAGGCTGATCCATTGACCGAAGTAGCTGCCAGCGCTTTTTCCAGTAGCTCTGTTGAGGCGAGAAGAAAGTACTTTGTACATTCTCCGCGCCTCTGGGCCCCACGGGGCAAGTGTCTCGACACGAAATTGGCACAAAGATGTAAGACACATTGACATCAAAAATAATTAATTCTAAAGAAATCAATTTTGAGAAAATATTGTCAACGCAAGTCGTTCCACCCAAGTCATTCCATTTATGTAGATTATATTAATATTATATATTTAGAATATAACAAGAGATTATTTATTATATTTAACCTACGATTAAAAAAATGCTGTAACCAATTTGTTTTTCTTGTGAAAAAGACTTCAAGTATATGATACCTCTATCACTAATGTTTACCCATATTGTGGGTATGTAACTTAATGATACAGGTTATTAATATGTTCGAATAAATTTGAGATTTATTTATTGTTATTTTTAACTATCATTTTATATTAAATTATCTTGTTATATCAAAGGAATCCCAAGACCCTTGAAAACGAAATATTAAATAATTATTACTGGTACAAACCCGAACGCTTCAAGCTACCAAAAATCCCATTCCACTTAAATGTCCTTTGTCCGTTAAGTGATTTGTAATTTGTGTTTTTAGCCCAGTAAAGGCATAAAAGGCATTTATTTTCTCAAAATTGATTCCTTTAGCACTCATTTTGATGTCGTTTCTAATATACTAGATACTACTACCGCTTCGGAAATAAATGGCACTCGAGAGAGAAGAAGCGGCGCAAGGAACTCTCCCAGCATTCTTTTTTGTGCTGTTTTTAATCAAATAAACAATATTGTACTGTCATTGCTAATGCTATAAAATAATCATAATTTAGTCTCAGGCTGTCCGATCTCTTAGAGATGTGGATTTACGAATTTACGACAGAGCCATTTTTAATAAAATATTTAAATTTATTTATAGATAATGCCTGAACAGTGGCTGGTACTTTATTATAAAAGTGTATACTACTCGGTTGGGTGAACCCTTAAAGCTATTATGTATCTTATGAAGCCTAGTAATAATGATTCATATTATATGACTATACAATGTCGTTGGAATAGTATCCCTTAATGGAGTGTAATTATCACATTAACGTACGTCACAGGCGCGGCGATGATAAATAATGTTTATTGAAACGTAACAGTATTTTACCTTGCTAATTTATGACCAGACATCCCTATTTTCCCTTAACTTAAATTTGTTGGGAGAACTTTAAATCAATAAGGAAATTATTGAAATCATTATATACGTTAGTAAGGATAAATGCTCGTAGAAGTGGGAGGCTCTTTTGCACAGCATGCCGGCTAGATTATGGGTATCACAACGGCGCCTATTTCTGCTATGAAGCAAACATTACTGTGAAAATATGAAATTACTGGGCAAATGAGACTTAACATCTAATGTCTCAAGGTGACGAGCTCAGTTGTAGTGCTGCTCAGATTTTTTGGGTCCTTCGAGAATCCATCAGCTGAAGGTCCTGCTCGTGTCGTTTCTCATTTAAATAAAAACAGGAAAATAATAAATAATGCCAGATTAAACATTATTTTTATTTATTTATTTATTTTGATTAAAACGGTTACAACACCAATTACATTAATTAAGTACATTATTCTATTGTTAGACTCTATTATGCGAGGACTCACAAAGTTGGAGCAGCAACTGCACCAACACCTCAAGTCTATTAGTAAATAGATCACAATCAGGGCGGGCTTCATAATCATTATGTTACTTAACAATTGATTTTTCGCCTTTTCTCAGCTTCGCCTTTATTTATGTATGCCAGGAGGCTTGTCATCAATTTCAAGAAGATAGATCTACTTCATAATGTGCACACATATATTTCAATCATTGATGACAATACAATATTTTCATTACTGTGGCCTTACATAATTTATACACGAGGAAAAAAATTACA
Source organism: Leptidea sinapis (assembly GCF_905404315.1). Lineage (NCBI taxonomy): Eukaryota > Metazoa > Arthropoda > Insecta > Lepidoptera > Pieridae > Leptidea > Leptidea sinapis. The sequence continues at coordinate 12,920,444 of NC_066272.1, forward strand.
GCTAAAAGTAAACCCCTATTTTCAGCAACGCACGCACACTAATACAAAGACTAAAGTAAGAAACCTGGCTTGTTATCAGCAAGACACCATGATAATGCGTTGCCTAACAGCAAGAGGCTCTATGTAGACGCATAAAATATCTGAGACTGTGGCCTTGCATACTGACCAAGATCACCAGGATAATTAAAAGAAGAAGCGATCGAGTAATTATTAGTACTTTTCATACAGTTTGTAACACTAAAATAAATGATATATTTTACAGCTTAACAATCTATAAAAACATATATTTTGTCAAGGAGAAAATAGTTTATAAACATGGCGAGTTAGCTCTTTAGTGAATTGAACGAAGTCCACTGTTCGTACATATTCACGTAATTCATAATCAAATAAAGTGACCTCTTCCAAATGTACAATTATTATTTGTTTAAAAATATAAGCATAAGACCTTTTATTTCATTCCTCTTAAAGTAAAACAAAACCCGTACTTCCTGGTTGTCCATCATCTATTCATCTGTTAAAGCGTTTCCTGAGTGCCATGCAGAAGCTAAATTTAAATTATTAAAACCTTACTATCCCTTGAATTCATATATCTAGCTTCTTAATTATTAGCCTCGTTAACAAGTAATTGGTAAATCTCAAGGTGACGAGCTCAGTTGTAGTGCTGCTCAGATTTTTTGGGTCCTTCAAGAATCCATCAGCTGAACGTCCTGCTCGTGTCGTTTCTCATTTAAATAAAAACAGCAAAATAATAAATAAAGCCATATTCAATATTATTTAAAAAAAAATTATAAAAGTGTAGACACTGAACTTGATAGAATAGATATGGATTCAATTATGTGATTCTAATCATGAAATAATATTAGTTATAGTTAAGGAAAAGTCTGCGTGAAGAGAAATGCGTGTTTGCCAAATGTAATATTTTTCAGAAATATCTGTCATCTTCTCAAGAAGTGTCTTTTACAAAATAAATAACAATGTGCCATAAATTCTTTTCCCAAAACGTGACAACGTGAAAAGTCCCACTGCACTTTAAAAAGCATTATCCTCGTGAGTTGTTGCGTGAAACCATTACGTTAAAGACCATAGAGCATTGCCACCTGAGAACTTTAATATTGTGATTATATTATTATTATATTATTATTTTATATTTATATAAGTGATATTTTTACATTTACATAACGATCTGATGAAGTTTCGTCCTTGGGGTACATTTTTCTGCTTGCTATGAAGTGCAAAATGGAATAGCAAATTGCGTTTGCTTTTAGTTAAATAATTTTAAATAAAACTATGTTGTGTACATTATTTAAGTGAGTATCTTGAACTTTAGTGTATAAATATATAAGAATATGAATAATTTATTTAAATACATCTTTTTACAAATGCATTGTCATGAAATTACATTAAGTTTAAATATTTTACAAGCTTATATATATGACTACATTGTGATTGTTATTGAATCGCCACACTAACACACATTAACAGTAAACAATTATGTTGGTAGTCAGTATTACCTTAAGTAAATAACATAAAACATATAGGGAGGGCAAGGCCTGAAACGAGCATATAGTCCATGTGGTATTAAGCAGAATATGTCATAGTAGCTTATAACGTAATGTAATCATAAACTTAATACTAGCGTAATAGACAAACACTCTCTGTGAAGTGTGTAGTATTTTGTTTATAGACAATCCCTATGACAAATATTGATAATCGGCGTCATATTCACGTGTACAATATTTTATTTTATTATAATATTTAGAAAATAGGATGTTTACTGCGTATATAAAATGTAATACAAAATATTTTAGTAAATATGTTATACGAAAATAAGCAACACGAAAGTAGTATATTAGAATCAGTATTTACCTGTGAAATGTTTCTCTATTTGGATTCTTGCTGTACATAACAACACAATCTGACATAGAACAACTACGATAAAAATACTAAAATTAAATTCCAATTTGACAGGAGACTAAATTGTTTCAAAACGGTTTCACGGTGCATCTATTCCGTCTCTTTCTCACACCTAGGTTTTTGAATAAGGATAGTTATCTTACTCTCACACATGGTCATTCGTCAATTACGCTAGTATACTTGGTTTATGAATGTTACGTGATTCGTACCCGGCCACATCTCATTGCTCCTGTAACCATAGAGCCGTGACGAGACAAACTTTAACAAAACATTATTCGCCGAATAAAAAGTAAAGGGGGTGGATGCTCACCAATTATCCAGCAAATCCTTGCTTGACTAAGTTTTTCTGCTCAAATATATTTGTGTGGTTAATAACTCAATTCAAACATTCACAAAACTATTAGTTCGTGTGTATGTAATTTTTTAAATTAATTTATGTCTACTCTAAATTTCGTTCCGTAAATAGCTATAAATGATTATAACAATCGTGAAACAAGTGTTTCATAAGTTTTTACAATTTCGAAGTGATATTATTTATAATTTAAATAAAAACCATTCAATAATTTCATGACCAATATGTTAAGGCTTGTATAATTTTATTGTTAGTGTAAATGGAAGTATTTACCAGAAAAACTTATTTATAAAACCTTTTTATAACAAAAAAAACTCCAAATGGTAAATGTCTTTTTTTATAATTGCGCTTTTGCAATTTCTATAATTTATATAAAAGGATAAGGTGTAAAGTAAATGTTATAATATAAATTGTACTAATTGTGTAATAGTACCTTGACAGTTGCACTTTAACGAGCTTTGAATGAGCTTGAAGTGGATCTCACATGAAAAATTTTAATCTGTCCCAAACATCCGAGCCCACTTATCTAAAAATTGTAACAGCTAGGCCAATTCTCTGCTGAATATAGTTATTAGCAGTATTCATACTATCTTTGCATAAAATATGGTTTGGAATACATTACATATTATCTATAAAAAATGGCCAGTTGTAGAGATTGCCAATTGTAGAGATTGCCAATAGAAGTTAAAACTTTGAACTTTAAGTATTATAATTCAAAATTTTAAAAATATATAACATACATGATTTTTAGAAACAATTTAATTATTAATTTCAATTTATTCAATTTAATTTTCAATAATGCACAGTATATACACGTTGAATTTTTCACTAAATCCATTCAATTTCACTTATACGATATACATATATGTAGCACTAATGTTACACAATACGTCAGCTGTATGTAGCTACAGATATACTGGTATATATATAAGCATCTCCGTCATGCGAACTCATGAGATTTCACCCATCCAAAATGTATCTAACTATATATTTTTTTTTAGTTATTTATTTATAGCATGCGCCAGTAATGAACATTACGGTGACGCGAACCCATAAGATTCTCCCCTACAAAAAAGTGCCCAACGCGGCGCAATAAATTTTCATTTCAATAATATTGTTTTAACACAAATAAATACCGGCTTATGTGCGGACTTATTTCAAAATAAATAGTGTAAAACTACGATTCACACAGAAACAGGTGAGAAGGTAACCTCTTTCATTCCTTCTACATAATACAACCAGAGCTCGTTAACCATATACAACTTTAGAGTATCCACCATATCCATCCACTGTGAAATATATTTTCATTCATGTTAGTGTTGGGAAACTGGAGCCTGAAGCACATGAAACAGAGACCGCTCTTTAGATACGTGAATAGAGATTTAAGTATTTACTCATTCGATGCTTAGAGTATTAAATTGACTCACTCGATTCACGTTAGAAGCGATGTTAATTAAAAAAACATCTCTTTTTTTCTTTTTTATTTACATACATAGGTAATCCGCGGGTTTTCTGCAATTAGCCGCTTAACAGTAGCCACATTATTTTCGTTGACGGCAGTTGAAGACTGCCCTTCACGAAATTCATCATAAAGAAACCAGACCTCTCTCAAATTCAGCAAACCATCGCCTCATGGTGCTCAAGCATGGTGCATCTCTTCCAAAAGCATTTTGAAGACGAGCGGCACAATCTTGCGGAGAGAGAGAAGTTTTAAAATCATAAAAAATCATCGCTCTAAAATATGTTCGACTTAATTCCATTTTCGTTGCGTACGTAGAACTTTGTTGCCTGATAAAAAACAATTGACAAATGATTTCCCGCCAATTGTTTTTTTTTATTACCTTAGTTGCAACGTTTAAAAAAAATATAGCATTCAAAATTCAAAAAGTTCCGATTAATTAGAAGTGCAAAACTTTTAATGTTACTCTTACTTTTAGGGAATCGAGCTTAAGAGTATTATAACGTGTGAGCCCTTCACTCACACATACTGTTACACCTTACTGGGATCGTTGAACAATCAAACAGCTTTTTTCGTTATTCATATTACATTCATTTATTATGTATAACTAGCTGACCCGACAGACGTTGTTATGTACATTAATAAACTAAATACTGTTTTCTATTAATTTGTCAATAATATTTGCAAATAATATTTTAAAAATGCTCCCTGTTGTTGTAATGAAATTGTTTCACAGCGGAACTGTCAAACCGTACGTCACTAAATTCTCTCATAGAAAATAAGTCCATACAAAAAAATAATTATGGGTCCTAAATCAAAATAAAAACGATCCTATCATTCAAGTTGAACCAAACTGCACTCCATGAAGTTATCCCCATTAAAATCCGTTCATTAGTTTAGAAGTCCATCGCAGACAAACAACGTGTCAGGTAATTTATATATATTAAGATTATATTTATCATTATTATATCACTTTGTATAATTATATTAAATTGTATTATTATCTAATAATATTAGACGACCGTTCTTACTTCAAATCATGATTTCATTTATTCTGTCAGCCTAGCGAAACTCTCCGAGAATAAAGTGATTCACTCGATTGTATGAAACGTGCAGTCATTGATAGATTGACAGATGACGGCTATAATCTTGTAAAAAACGTCCACTGACAAACACCTACCTCGTTATCAACCAAAATAAATATTGTTTAAGTTAATTATTTTGGTTCCATTATTTTATAACAAAACATTAAACAACCTAATAAGATTTTTCCTTACGCTAGATAAGTACTCAATACTTACGGTAAGCAATCTCTAGGTTGCATATTCCAAACCTCAACTACGACTAGTTAGATATACAGTGCCTACCTTGCTAGAAAAGGAATGCACGCCGCTGTCCTTACGGTACGGAAGTCTTCCAAACATCTATCTCGATAAGTTTGACGATAAAATAGAACTTTGAGAACTGATGACGACTGGAGTTGGACGTCAACTCAATCTGTTGGTGGCAGCTCAATTTAACAAGCCTTTGATATAAGACGGAAGAATTCAAAATTATTTTAATAGTTTACTATCGGTATATTTTATTTAGCATCAAATTTCTAGTTACACAGCGACTTATCTAGTACGGAGTCCTCATCACGAAGGTTGACTTTCAATTGTCCGGTTTTTGTTAAATAGCACGGAGTAATAATTTTACTCATATTGACCATTGATTAGAAGCTCTATTACGACCATTTATTTTTTGCAATATATGTATATATATATATATATTAAATGTGATATGTTTTTGGTGACAAATATAATTTAATTAATCCCAGAAGTAAGGAATATCACTTTAAAAATAACACATTGATTACATCTGCTAGAGCGACATCTCAAGTAAATTTTCTAATATGCAATTATTGGGGTTGAGCAGGTTATCAACTGTAAAGTAGATCCTGTAGATGAAGCGAAAACATGAGAGCTGAACAAAGCCTATTAAGATTTACGAACCATAAGTCATTCGGACGGTTGGCTCTGTAGAAGAGCGCTCGAACGGAACCCAGGTCCTAGTCCCGCATCATTATAAATTTTGGTTACCAATTTTATCTAATATATACTATATATTTTATACTCTTGGCCTGTAGTGCCCAGAACCACGGAGAATATACAAAGTGCTATCTACGAGCTTCGATAAGGCACAAGAAACCCAAGTGCTGACAGTTAAATCAGCCTAGCTTATTCTTGGTACACTTCCACGTAGTGATAGTTTTAAATTATTCTAATCATATTAGTAAGTATTGTAAATATGCATTAAATAATAAACTTTATTTTAATATCGTGCAAGGTAAGTCGCTATTGAACTAGAAATTTGATGTTAAAGTACATAAGCTGCAGAAAAGGGCTATTCGCAATATATATCTATAACCTTAGTCCTAAAGAATCATTGAGAGCAAAATTTAAAGAAATAAACATCTTAACACTTATATAGCATTAGCTCAGTTAGGATTAAAACCACTGTTCATCAAGTAAATTTAGTTACACATAGGGTTTTAAATTGCAAAGCTGGGTTCAAACCGTAGCAGTATATATATCAGGGTGATCTAATAGAATAAATACGCAAATGTGTGATAAAATATGTGTTACAAAAAATTCTGCTATGATACGTGTTCTTTTACCTTTTATTGTGCACGGGAACTTATCTTGGAAATTTAGAACTGATAACAACTGAACAAATACTAAACTTGTACAAAAGATTCTATATTTACAAAGAAACTATTCTCCGTCGCTATGCCAAAATTAAGTTTGTCAAGTCCATTTGAGGGGAAATTCTCGGAAGTTACAAATAGTATGACAAGTGAATTTATTTTAAGGTAAGAACTATAACACAATTTCGAACAAATTTTTGCTGAAAATATTTTTATTGCATTTGCACTTGAAAAATAAACAGAATATTAAATAGAGATTTAGTTTTAATATTATTTTTTCTGCAGATGCAAATATAACACAGTAGTATTGGTGGTAGTACTTATTGGAAGTCATGATTTAGTGAAACAATTATGATTAAAAGTTTTGAAGGTCATGAGAAATCAAAATAAGCACACAATATTGAAGTGAAAACTTCTTTAGTATTGTTGTGATTTGAAAGTCTATGAAACTAAAAAGCAAGACAATAAAAAGAGACAGACACACAGAAATTCATAAGATTTAAAGTGGGAGAAAATGAGATAGGGAATAAGCATTAAACAGTGTTTTGGTATTGGTACCAGGCGATCATAGTTGAAGAAGAGATTGTCTTATGTATGACGGGAGTACCTTAATAATATTCTGAGATTATGCGCACGAAGTATTACTACATAGATACCAGGAGAATATAAATGTGGTAGCGGTGATACTCGTATCTTTCATAGCAGTTGAAATCGTGTGTCATCCTAGCAACATGTACCAGGACTTCATATGCAGTTTAGAGATCCAAGCACAATGCAGGTTTCACTGCTGACATGTGTACTTTGTACGCACGCAATTTTTTTAAATGGTAATAAGGGACGAGACGAGCAGGAAATTGTATTTAATACGGCCTGTCCATTGTAATGGGCAGGGCGTCATTGTAAATTCTGAGTTTTTAAACTGCAAATTTCTTCTTTCTCTTCTTAGATTTTTCTTTAAGTGATTGAAGTTAAAGTAATTAAATAGTACAATATACACTTTTACCTTTGTTCTTTTGTCCGCTGTTGAAACAATCTAATAGTTTGCATGTAATAACTATTGTGTCGAACAAAATACACAGGGGAAATATTTGTATTTAGTGTGTGCTTGTAGCAAGATTGTGAATTTAATAATAACATTTTCAGTATCTATACTTTTATATTCTATTGTAGTCATATATATTATATTGAACAAAAGGGAAAAAAAAGGTAAACCAATAGTCTAAAATATTCTTTTTTAGACTATGTAACAAAACTTAATATTGTATATTGATTTAAGTTTTAAAGTGCCGAGTGCAAGTAAAAGTTAAGTATTCTTTAGAATATTGTGTTTGTATTAAATATTTCATAGTATTTATAAAATAACTGACTAATAACTAATTGAATACGTGGTCACTAAATGGGATTACATTTATTTTGAAACTGTGTTGTGAAAGTTTTAAAGCCCATAGGTAATAAAGTAAAGTGGCAGCTTACTGAAAACGTTATTCAAAGTGAATTGCAATCATAAAAATTCAACTAAAGTTGTTAAAATATTTTTAATCCCACGTTAGGTTATCTAACGGCCGTTTCCAATAGCGTATCCCTAGTTACGGATAAATTACTGTCACCGTTTAATGACAAGATCTTATCTATCCAGTTATATCCAACATAGATTAGATGTTAGACGATAGGTTATTGAAATGTAAGTAAGGATAGATTTGTCTACTTCTAGTAAGTTAAACTAAGGATAGATAGCGTATTGAAAACGCCCGTAAATGAATATGATTTTGGTCTGTTCGTAGACATTTATGTGAAATAAAAATCGAAGTAAAAAATTCTCTATTGATATATACCATATATACCACAACTACGCCTATTTCTGCCGTGAAGCAATAATGTGTAAGCATTACATTTTCTCGGCAAAGAATATATAATAGCATAAGTTTCGGTCTGAAGGGAGCCGTAGCAAGTCAAATTACTGGGCAAATGAGGTTTAATAATTTTATGTCTCAAGATGACGAGCGCAGTTGAACTGCCGCTCAGGAATTTTAAATTTTTCAATAATCCTGAGCGGCATTGCATTGTAATGGGCCATGTAGCGGCATGGAATAGGAAATAATATTGAACCGTGTGGTTGATTAACATTATACAAAGACGTTAATAAGATTGCATTAAGTGAACATTTCAACAAAATTAATGAGTAGTTGTGATGGTGAGAAAGAAAATGTTTTTCTAGCTGACAGTTCTACAGCTGCATTTGTTAAAGAAAAGTCTGAAGAAAAGTTTTATGAAGACCATGTGATTGTTTTAGATAGACACTTTCTAGACAATGATTATGTGCTTGTAAAATTTGATATGGAAAAGAGTGTTGTTGATTATGTTGGACAAATTGAAGAAATTAGTCATACTTTGGCTATAGTTAAATTTATGAGACTAAGCAGCATGCGAAGTGCTTTTCTGTTTCCTGAAATAGCCGGCATAGTCAGCTTCCTACTACATGACATCAAAACAATACTGCCAGAACCATAGGCATACCCTAGGATAATTTATACGCCTATATCGAGTCTCTTGCTGTTAGACAACCGATAAAAACAGGCCAGGAATATTAGTTTAGTGTGCGTGTCTTTCACTCCCGATTTGCATGACACTGTGTTAGTGTGCGTGAATTGCTCAAATAAAGGTTAGTTCTAAATTCAATTTTTTCGAAGTTTTCACAGCTGTAATAGTCTATCTAGACGTATAAATGATCTAAGAGGTAAACAATAATACCAAACGTGGTAACAATAATACCAAATGAACATCCGATAAACCTTTATGGGTAACAAGAAACCTAAGATAAGTAAAAATGTTACTGAAATAATATTGAACCGTGTGGTTGACAAACAATAAACAAAGACGTTAACAAGATTGTATTACGTGAACATTTCCTCACGATTACACGCGTTTTCCTCTCGTGTTTATTTGGGTCAAGATTTAACAAACATATACTGCTTAATTCAGATCTTGTAACTACTAAACTAAAAATAATCTACTAAGTACAGCTAAATATCACTGAAAACTTAATAATATCCACGCAAGCAAAAACTTTAGTTTCACTCGGAAATATATAAATTACTGACACCGTTTAATGACAAGATCTTATCTGTCCAGTTATGTCCGATATAGATTAGATGTTAGACGATAGGTTATTGAAATGAAAGCGTAAAAGGATAGATTTGTCTACCTCTAGTAAGTTTAACTAAGAATAGATAGCGTATTGAAAACGCCGGTAAATGAATATGATTGTGGTCTGTTCGTAGACATTTATGTGAAATAAAAATCAAAAAAAAAATATCTATTGATATATACCACAACGACGTCTATTTCTGCCGTAAAGCAATAATGTGTAAGCATTACTTTTTTTCGGCAAAGAATATATAATAGTACAGGTTTCGGTCTGAAGAGCGCTAATGTAGCTAATGGAATTACTGGGCAAATGAGACTTAACTAACTTACACTATGTCTCAAACAGACGAGCGCCGCTCAGAATTTTTAGGTTTTTCAATAATCCTGAGCGGCACTGCATTGTAATGGGCAGTGCGTATCAATTACCATCGGCTGCACGTCTCATCCCTGATTTTCATAAATATATATATATATATATATATATATATATATATATATATATATTATTATTATTGTTACATAGATAAATATTTTTCTTAATTGAATAAAAAATAATATCTGTAGGGTAATAGGTATATGTATACATTAAAATAATATTGTTAAAAATATTGTGCTTATTCAAAATTATCTCCACTGGTCTTAATCCTTTAAACGTTGAGATCAGCTATCATAGAATTTTGTAAGAAATATTCTAGCTTTAAGTTTCAAATGGAATGAAATTTATTTTATTACGTCAAATACAGTATTCATTCTAGATCTTAAATTTATAGCAGTCTCTTCTATTCGGCTAGTGTAAATGAGCATGATAAAACTTTTACTTAAATTTAAATAATCCTTAACACTGAGTTTTTTGTCGATTAACCATTTAAACAGGAGTCCAGGAAATCGTTTCTGGATTAAGTTTTTTAATTCTAGCGGTAGATGATTGTTTAATCTCATTAACACTACATAGCTACTATTTATGTATAATGTTGATCTGGGATAGTGGTTTATACTATTAATTATTTATTCGTATCATATGTAGAAGGGGTTGGTAATTTAAACGCACTTAATAAAATTGTAATATCTGTATTTTACAGTTTCCACTAATAATTATAATAATAACTGACTCAATAAGGACATACAATAAGGGCAGCGTTGCCTGTCGATACATGCTTTGTCTTACACTTGCGATTTGAATGACACTTTGTGTTAGTGTGCGTGAATTGCTCAAATAGAAGTTAGTTCTAAACTCATTTTTTGCGACGTTTTCACAGCTGTAATAGTCTATCTAGACGTATAAATGATCAAAGAGGTAACGAATAATACCATACTTGGTAATAATAATACCAAATGTACATCCGATAAACCTTTATGGGTAACAAGCAATTTTAGATAAGTAAAAATGTTACTGAAATAATATTGAACCGTGTGGTTGACAAACAATAAACAAAGACGTTAACAAGATTGCATTACGTGAACATTTCCCCACGATGACACGCGTTTTCCTCTCGTGTTTATTTGGGTCAACACTTAACAAACATATACCGCTGAATTCAGATCTCGTAACTACTAAACTAAAAATAATCGTTAACTTCTAGGTACAGCTAAATGGCGCTGTAAACTCAAAAATATCAGCTTCCTTTTCAGCTTGTTTCCGGGACGATACGACATGGGTACCTTCAAAAAAAGCCCGAAAACCTTCCTTCCTCTACCTTCTACCTTCCTCTGGTGTTGCAAGAGAATGTGGGCGGCGGTGATCACTTAACACAAGGTACGCTCGTTTGTCCTCCTATTCCATAAAACAAAAACCACGCAAGCAAAAACTTTAGTTTGATCGGGAATATCCAATCAGATGCGATTCGATTTTCATAAGGGCTAATTGTACAATTAGTGTTTATTTATAGTTTAATATATTTATTTAAAATTAATATTAAAATGATCTATTTAAATTTTTTTTTATTTAACAACAGTTCTGATTAAGTATTCACTCAAGTTTATGAATATTTGAAATTAAATTAAAATAAATCGATGAAGATAGATTATTTGAAATCCATTGATTGTTGATAAGGTGATTAGAAATAAAAATAGAATTATATATACATATTTAACATGAGAAGTGACAATAACATACATATTGCAGCAACACTTAGTCAAGTCATGAAGTGTACATCAGTTCGTAAAGAGGCTTTGACACAGGGAGAAGAACTGATAAGAAATACCCAGCCCATATTTTGAATCATTTAAGAACTTAGCTTTCTTAATACAATATTATACAATTTTAGGTGGCCTACGCAGAACCAGAGAAGAACGTACTAATAAAATCTACTTAAGAGAAAAAAGTTAATTTTAAAGTACAATGGGAATATATTTTTGTTTTTTAGTACGCGTTATACAACGCCACACTTCTCTTTATCCACTTGATGATTAAGTTGCAGACATTTAACACTAAAAGATTAACCATAAAAATATAGTTGTCGTTACCGTAGAGTTAGAATATTACTACCGTATAGATTAAGCTGACAGTCCGATGGTGCGAGAACAAGTTTGGTTTGTCAATGTGTACGTTAATACTCAAAATACTAAGGAGTTACGTAAACAACTTGTCAATGATAATAATGGTTTATAAAAAACTAAAAAACATGCTAAAGATAAAAAAAAACTATTTGGTTTTCGAAAATATCCTAATATTAGATAAATGGGTTAAAGATAATTTTTTAAAATTTAAAATCAACGTCAATTCCTGCCTTATCGACGATAGATGAAAATTACATAATAAATTAACAAAAATCTTATTTTGCAAATTGAAAAATAGAATAATTTTATCAAATAAATAAATAGTCATCGGTCCTCGTTAAATCTACGAAGTTTGAACGAAATCTGGCAGTTAAAAGTGTCGCCCCCAAATGAGTTGGTTACAAACAAATATACAGGTGAACCTAATAAAAAGCGTATAAAAATCGGTTTCATCAACAATATATCCGCTTACCTTACCATTTCTATACTATCAGCCATCGATAAGGTAGTGGAGAAATACATAAGTGCCTTGATGCAGTCATTTTATTCCAAACATAAAATAATATGCAAGAGTCAATATGGTTTTCAGCCAAAAAAGAGCACAACATCCCTTCTATCAGATTTTTCGGATACTGTTAACCAATACCTGGATAATAGGAAGCATGTGCTAGCACAATTTATAGATTTCTCCAGGGCTTTTGATACCTTAGATCATGGTTGCTTAATAAACAAATTAGAAGACTCCGGTATAAGAGGTCATCTACTTCAATGGTGTGGAAATTACCTCAAAAATAGGTCATATTATGTAAAGGTGGGAAATGCTTCTAGCAAGGTGATTCCCGTCACTGAAGGCACAGCTCAGGGATCAGTGCTCGGTCCGCTTCATTTCATTGCTTATGTTAATGACATGACGAGTGTTTTAAAATATTGCACCTCATACCAATATGCAGATGACACATGTCTGTTAATAGGTGAAAAGAATGTCAAAGACGCTCTCGATAAACTTCAAAGCGACTTCGATTTAATCAATAAATGGTGCCATGACAACGGACTTGTCCTAAACGCTAAAAAAACCAAACTAATACACATTCGATCCCCGTACATAAAATCAACAATTGATACTACCCAAATAGTAAAAGCACATAGTCACATTTGCTTTCACCACAACTTGGACCCTAGAATTTGCAGCTGTCCTACAATTGACTCCGTTAAAACGCACACATATCTTGGATTAATTATAGACCATAAATTTAACTGGCACCCTCAAATAAATTCAGTTTGTGATAAGCTTAGAGCTTTCCTCGCAAACATTAAAATAATTAAAAGTAAACTACCTTATAAAATTTTACTGTTGCTTTATAACACATTGGCCGATACAATAGTAAGGTATGGTATTAGTTCGTACGGTAGAACTTACAAAACGTATTTAAATGAGATCGAAAAGTTGCAAAACAGAATTTTAAAACAAATTGTTTCAAAAAACATAAAAGAAACTAACCAAAATGATGAGTTCAATTTATTCAAACACTGTAAGGTGCTACCAGTACAATCTAAATTTTACTACAATATATTAAAAGAACAAATGTTCAATGAGAACATTATACAAAAATATAATCATGAAACCATTACACGCAATCAAACAAATAAATTTTATAAAACGGTGAAAGCCAGAAATGTATACGGTGAGAGAACTACAGCATACTTAGTACCCCGCCTACTTAATACAATCAATCCTGAAATAAGAAACAAGATAAATACAAAAAATATTAAAACTAAATTAAAGTTATTCTTTTTAAACAACCTGTATATTGGTCATAACTTTATGTCTTGAGTTGCCTTTCGTTGTTGAAGCCATGATTAGTGCGTAGCGTGATGTGCTATCCGCAATTGAGTACTTAACTATTCGTTATAAAGTTGAGTATTGTTTACTAATTAATATATCTAAACAGACGGTCATTCAAAAATTCAATACATTGCGGTGGCAGGCCATGCGACTCACCCGTGCTACAATAAGTACTGTTGTTGTTGTACCTACATTAATTTTTTCGTTTGTATTGTACCTATATTATTAAATTGTGTATTTATAAGTTAATATTAATGTTTATTGTAATTGTAATCGATAATAGTATTTCTTCTAACATGCCGGACAAACCTCTGTGGTTTTTGGCCTGTTATATAATAATAAACTGTAATTCTATTTTTCATAATAAAAACAAAAAAAAAAAAAACTTTTTTATCTTATTATTCTTGTCTGTTACATGTATCTTTGTGTCGTAACTAACATGCCAGAAAGTCAAAAGTCAAAAAATCTTTATTCACTGTAAAACTTGAAGAATTGCGAGTTTATGTTTGTTTTGAGTATTGACACTGTGTACATCACTATTCTTTTTAGATTGGCTAATATTGTTATGGGCGTATAGGAGGTTCTGGTATATGTACTGGCAGTGTACTGTCATAATATTTATTTCACTAAACTTTTCTCTCAATGAATCCCTTGAACGCATTTTATAGACTGCTCGAATTGCTCTTTTCTGCAGCACAGATATGTTTTCAATATCTGCAGCCCTACCCCACAATATAATTCCGTAAGACATGACACTATGAAATTAGCTGAAATATACAAGTCTAGTAGCCGTTTCAACATCTGTCAGCTGCCTAATTTTTTTTATCGCAAATACTGCAGAGCTAAGTCTATTACATAAGTTTTTTATGTAAACACCCCATTGTAGCTTAAAGTCTAATGTAATGCGTAGGAATGTTGTCGTTTCTACTACATCAAGTTTTTCATTTTTAATTTTTATAGGTGTTGGTTGGTGCTTTATATTTGGAAGTGTAAACCTTACACATTTTGTTTTCCTTTCGTTTAAAAGTAAGTTATTAACATTAAACCAATTTACTACAGCAGCAAGTTTTTTGTTGCTGACAGAAAGTTTTTTGTTGGCGTTTTATTTTAAATAACAAAGATGTATCGTCAGCAAACAGTATAATATCATGTTTATTTTGAATAAGGTATGGTAAATCATTGACGTAAACCAGGAACAAAAAAGGACCCAAGATTGAGCCCTGCGGTACACCCATCGATATGATAGAGCCAGTTGATCTTTTTCCATTAACGTCTACTCTTTGAATCCTATTACACAAGTATGATTTTATTAAATCTAGTGAAACATCCCTAACACCATAGTGATGAAATTTTTGAAGTAAGGTTTCATGATGAACGCAGTCGAATGCCTTGGATAAATCACAAAACACTCCTAACGCATCACATGAATCCTCCCAAGCATCCAAAATATTTCTTATTAACTCGATACTAGCATCTGTGGTTGAAAGACCTTGAGTAAAACCATATTGTTTATTATGCATAAGGTTATTATTGTAAAAATGGTTAATTAATTGCGTTAACATAATTTTTTCGAAAATCTTGCTAAAGGTTGGTAGTACTGATATGGGTCTAAAATTGGTGGGGTCAGCTTTATCTTCCTACTTACATAGAGGAGTGATCTTGCTCTGTTTCATTTAGTTTGGAAATATACCGCAATCTACACACTTATTGAAAATAAAAGCTAAGTCTTTGGCTACAATTTCTATTACAGATTTCACTACGTTAACAAAGATTCCCCAGAGATCTTTAGTTTTCTTAACGCTAATTAGTCTAAATGTTTTAATAATCTCTATGCGATCAACATGCTTAAATTTAAAGTTTGTATTACATAAAGATACGCTTTTCTGTAGCAGTTTCATTGCAGATATTGGTGAGGAATTTAGATATTTTGTCGTAGAGACCGCCATATCAGTAAAAAACTTTTCAAATGTATCTGCAATTTCAGAATCTGTTTTTATGTTTCTGTTACCAATCTTTAATTTGAATTCATTATTTCTCTTATTAGTTTTACCGATCTCCTCATTTATAATTTTCCAAGTTGTTTTTATTTTATTATTGCTATTTTTAATCTTTAAACTTATGCTGTGAGACTTAGCTTAATTACTATCGTTCTTGAATTCTTTAGAATATAACCTTACATAATTTTTAAATTTTGCACTTGTATTAAATCGCTTCTCTTCATATAAGTTATACAATGTTTGTCTACGTTTGTGTAAATCGACGGAAGCCCAGTCATTAAAAGATAAAGTATTTTTTGGAATAAATGATTTTGAAATGAAAATAGAGTTAAACAGTTTAGAAAATGATTCAAAAAATATGTACATTGCATTGGCATCTAAGTCAAGTTGAGGTAGGAATAGAGAATTGGAACTGAGGCAATTTTTCAATTGATTTAAACCATAATTTGTTACAGGAGTACATTTAACTTGTTTTTTCAGAATAGATCTGATGTCTTTAATTTTTATTAGTTGACCAAAATGGTCTGAGTCTAATTTACTAATAATACATTTGTTTATTGGAATAATGTCAGTGAATATATTGTCAATACACGTGGCGCTAGTCGCAGATATTCTAGTAGGCTCCGCAAACAAATGAGAGAGATTAAATGATTTGAACAGATTCAGCAAACGCACACTTAAGCAGCAGTTATTTGTAATATTAACATTAAAGTCGCCACATACAACTAATTTCTTTTTCGATTGATTAATTATTGTCCATTTTGAGAGACCTTACTTACTAAAAATTTAAAACCTTCCGAAAAAAGGATTAAATTAAAATTTTTGTACGGATGTGAAATAAATTATTACCTATAAGAATTCAAATAAAATGCCAATGAAATAAACAACAATAAAATTAAAATTGACCAAAACATATAAATTAAAAACAGGTTACATCTATAATAAAAAAAAAAACTCAAAAGATTCGAACCGTAATCACCAACACGATAGTCCAATGTCAAACGACAAAGCTATTCAGTAATTAATGAGCGGATTGAAATGTGTGAATCAATGTTAACAAGCCCACGTCAAATATACGCTCAGACGTCATAAGCATTAAGCACGGATTTTGAAGTACCGTCACAAGTTATTTTATACCAACACAAATTTACTTCGTGTCTTTAAGCGCAAATTCACAATGGTTGAATTTAGTTAAATAATACCTTTACTGTTGTCACCCTGTTGTAACAGTAATAAATGAAACGTCGAAGAGTGCACTCGGAATTCAAAGGTATTTAGTGCAGGATGAGCGGTTAATTTCTGTTGAGTAACGCATGTATTTGAAGCATCGATACTAAACTTTCTTATAAAACTAATGTAAAACAGACTTAATTTATAATTTTTACTTATCTTTTGACTTCAACTTTTACGGAGGCAACCGCTCACTGACACCATGACACTCGAAACACAATATTGAAATATTAATACTAATATTACTCGATGAAATAAGGATTCTATAAACTGGATTGTCACACACTTTAAATTCTTATTATTAGGTATTAATTAATAAATTAATCAGGTAACGCTCGAGGGAAACGAAACCAGGAAAGTTTAGAATTGTTGAGTTTCTCGAAGTGTTGAATCGTATGGAAGTTTTGATTAAGCCATGAATGTAATTTTGTGAGTAAAATTGAGATTATAATAAATGTAATCACGTACCCCGTTCCTTATTATCAAGGGATCTTTGGATTAGGTTTAGAATTTATTAGAGTGGCGAGTAATTTAGTAATAATAAACATATCTTAATACTAGCTGACCTGACAGGCGTTATAGATAACACAGTATTATTTCGTAAAATAATATGCCCCCTATTGTTATCATGCAATTGTTTCGCAGCAGAACTATCAAACCGTGCGTTAATAAATTCTCTCATAGAAAATATTACCATACGAAACAAATATTGTAAATAAAAATAGTTATGAGTCCCAAATCGAAATAAAAACTATCCTATCCTATCTCTCAAGCTGGACTAAATTGCACGATCCGTTGATTAGTTTAGGAGTTCACTGGAAACAAACATAAGGACACTGGATTTACATATATTAAGATATTTGGTCGACCCGTATAGCCCAGTGGTTAGTGACCAGAGGTTGTTTGTTTCCGAGTCATGGATATTTATATGTATGTTTAAGTAAGTATATTGTATAAAATATATCGCTGTCTTGTGCCCATAGCACAGTAATATTAACAACATGTTTATCAGAAATCACTTCTTAGTTTATTTCTATTGACAATTCACTTTCGTCCCAATTGCTTTTTATTATTTTAAAATATAATAATATATTTAATGCTCTTTTTTTATACACATTGAGATATCCGAATATTTGCAAATTAATAATTAATATTTGTTGATTACTTTGTTTTTTTTGTTGTGTTGAGTACTTTGCCTTAGTCCTTATTTGTTGTCAGAATCACCAGGATTAATGCCTGATAGACTGCATATGATTCTGCTGTAAAAATTGAGCATGATTGGTGTAGAACAAATTTTTTACAAAATTTGGTTTGTGGATCATATAGAGCAGAATGTACATAGTCACTCCCTTTACTTCCATCAGTATACATAACATAGTATGTTTTATTATTACTTAAAAATTGTGGCATATCTAAATTGTTGTTTATTGTGTTTTTCATTTCTGTTAAGGGTTGAAAAATACACTGGTAAGAAAAGGAGTAACATGGCCATTGTGATTGTTTTCTTATTTTACAAAATTTCATATCTATTTCTAGAAGTATGTTGGGCAGTTCTGGAGAGATACCACTTAAGAGATCAATCCCTCCCTCTGAGGGTGAAGGTCTTGGTGTACAAAACCCACCTACGCAGCCGACTCACGTACGCCGCGCCTGCATGGTACGCGCTCTGAGGGTGAAGGTCTTGGTGTACAAGACCCACCTACGCAGCCGACTCACGTACGCCGCGACTGCATGGTACGCGCTCGTGAATCTAACTAACCGGAAAAGGTTGCAAACCGTGCAGAACAAGATCCTCCGCCGCATCACGGGCGCACCATGGTACGTGAGGAACCAAACAATCCAGAGGGACCTAAGAGTCGAGGGCTTGGACGACTTCACTCATCGTCTCGCCGTCAACATGTTCGCGCGTGCCGACTCATCCGATCTCTATCATCTGCGAGATCTGGCCCCCTGGCACGCGCGGCCACCTGACAGCCGCCGCTACCCGCGCGACCTCGTGCGGGACGAGGATGAAGAGTGACGTGTTTGCGCGCGGCTCGGCTGATCGCCCTCCCTCTTCTTCGGGGCTGATCGTCAAGGCCCGCGCAAACCGGCAACAATCACCGGATCTCAGCTGAGGGAACAGGCGCTCCCTCAGCCGCAAAAAGATGACCACAAAGGGGGGCGTCCGCTCCCCCAACATATATACCATAAATTAAAGAAGACGACCGCAGAGAGCAACGACTCTCACCTTCAATGACCCGCCCGTTTCAACGGGCGGCGAGTGATCCTTGCTGCAGGGGACGAAAAGTCCTGATCAGCATTCCCCCACCGCGCCCATGTGGGCGCGGCGAGAGAAGACCACGACGTGTACGAAATTTGGAAGGCTTCATAATGGCTGATTCAGAGTCTGGTTAATTAAACGTCGGCGAAGACCACGACGTATAAATACTAGAGTTGAGACGTACTAGGCAAAATGCAATACTAGGTGTGACTGTGACTCAAAAGTAACAGCGACAAATACCTGTTACAAAATACTAGCTGTTATTTTAATACTATCTGTGATAATATACTAGCTACTGTACTGAGGCGTATATTTTTCGTTGTTTGGTGTTACTTGTTAGCGCCATCTATACGTATTACATAGTACTTTCTCTTGTGGTAACTTCGAATTTCAAAAGTTCTGTTTAGGTAAAGCTGTACAGACCTAGTAATTATTTTTATAGTTATGATGTAATAAAAATAATCATTATACTTTTGTATTTATTATGTTTCAATACTAACTATGCTTAAACAGTGATTACCTACCTTACCTAGTACACAATTAAAATGTGCCCTTATCATACGAATAATTCAACAATAAAGTAGAAATAATCATCATCAGTTACTATCAAATTACCAATATAGGTTTTTTCTTTCGAAGAGGTGAGCTGTATTTTCCTGCTCGTATGCACAATATAACTGTGAATAAATACGATTATGAAAAATGATATCAGAGACAGGGTCTTCCATTTGAAATTTACTTCAATATTTTCATTAGGTACCTACCTATCTTATCTTAACAATAGTATGTTAAATGAATGTATGAAAGTGATGTATCTATTATTTACAAATGTGTCTAAAAGAAAACTATTCAGTAAACAATAAAAGTAAACAGGGTTTTTCTTATCCCACATATTTTAAAAGAATAGTTGAACCATAACTATTTTATTACCTATTGAATTAAAAATAATATAACAGACCTACAAATCACACAATTATAGCTGTATCAAAATACCTACTAAATACTCCTAATTATTTGTTCAATAACAGGTATTACTCAAATACTGCGTTGCTACTAAAATACTAGCTGTTATTAAATACTTGTTCAGTAACAGTTGTTACTAAAACACTAGTTGTTATCAAATACTTGTTCAGTAACAGGTGTTACTCAAATAAAAGTCGTTACAAAAATTATAGGTGTTATAAAATACTAGTTGTTACAAAATACTCCTAATACTTGTCACTGTTATTTTTGATATCTTGTCACAGTGACAACCGGTGATATTTAAATAACTGTTACAAATACCTGTGACGATAAATACGTCTCACCCCTAATAACTACTCTGACTCCGATTCAACCAATGTGAAGCCTTCCCAATATATTAGTGATATTAATTATTATGTTTCATATATTACTTTCTTTAGATATTATCTATATATATAAAAATGAATTGCTGTTCCTTAGTCTCGCTAAAACTCGAGAACGGCTGGATCGATTTGGCTAATTTTGGTCTTGAATTATTTATGGAAGTCGAGGGAAAGTTTAAAAGGTGAATAAATAGGAGAATGCTGCTAAATTAAATAAAAACAACAAATTTGTTTTTCCTTTGATGTGTCCACACATAATTTCTATGGGAGAATTTTTTTGACGCACGGTTTGACAGTTCTGCTGTGAAACAATTTCATTACGACAACAGAGTGCATATTTTACGAAGTAATTTTTGTTGTTATGATATATTATTGACAAATTCATATAAAAACATTATTTTATTTATTATATACAGAAGAACGTCTGTCGGGTCAGCTAGTAATTTATAAATGAAGATCAAGACTCAAGAGCCCGTGCTAATTGCTATGGCTGTCTCAGGCCGCACTCTGATCCAAGATTCTACTTTGAAAATTTATAATATTTTTTTTATATTTCAATATTATATTATTATTATATGTTTTTTATCAACATTTTCGCTGCGGGACCAAAACTGACGGTTTTTTATATGGTGCGTTAACTGGCCGATTGACCTTGTACTAGAGATGAGACGTACTAGGCAAAATTCTATGCTAGGTATGACAGTCACTGTTACTCAAAAGTAACAGTGAAAATACTAGCTGTTATTTTAATACTATCTGTATATATATACTAGGTACTGTATATGAGCGTATATTTTTCGTTGTTTGGTCTTACATGTACATGCGCCATCTATACGTATTACACAGTACTTTCTTTTGTGGTAACTTCGAATTTTAAAAGTTCTGTGTAGATTAAACTGTACTGACCTAATTATATTAATAGTTTTGATGTAATAAAAACAAAGAACGTCATTGAATAAAAATAATCATTATACTTTCGTATTCATTATATTTCAATACTACCTATGCTTAAACAGTGATCCTAATCTAGTACATAATTAAAATGTGCCCTTGTCATACAAACAATTCAAGAATAAAGAAGACATAAACATCATAAAATATATTATTCAGTAGGCACTATCAAGTTACCAATATAGTTTTTTCTTACGAAGAGGTGAGCCGTGATACGAATACGAAAAATTATATCAGAAACAAAAATTTTAGGTTTTTTTTTGTTTATTGGCCAATACAGAACAAATACATACATTTTTATGAAATAAGTACCACGAAAACCTCACGGGTTTATCTGGGTAACTAAAGCCATTCAATTTATTTTAATTTTCAAGTTTCAATTCTTTTTTTCCAAATCCTAATCTATTTTCAGGAATTATCATTTAAAGCGAGTTTTGATTTTCGTGGTATTTATGTACATTTCTTGCAGCTCTTTGGGCAGTCCGTTAATATAATCTGGTATTACGTAATTGACCGTTCTCATCCCATATTTATTATTAAATTTTGGTAAAATGTATTTGTGATTTATATCAAGTTGTAAACCTAAGGGTGCGATTATTAAATTCGGGTAACATAGAAAATTTTACATTATCATACACATTCATGACACAACAATGTCCAAAGAGCTGATCATAATTTTCCTTATTTTTATTTAGTACTTGTTTTGGTACAATTGTTTTGAGTAATCTTAACTGCAGGTTATAAATATCTTTCAAATTTGTTTTGCAGGATCTACCATAGCTTCTAATACCAAAACCGATGACAGTGTCAGCTAGGGCCATGTACAGAAGTCGTAATGTCTCATATAGGTAGATACATAATGGAAATAAAAACAGAGTCTTTCATTTGAAATTTACTTTAATATTTTAATTACCTACCTATCTTATCTAAACAATAGTATGTTAAAAAATGTATGAAAGTGATGTACTAATCTATTATTTACGAAGACGTCTAATAGAAAAATATTCAGTAGACAATATAAGTAAACAGGGTTTTTCTTATCCCACATTTAAATTTTATTACCTATTGAATCAAAAATAATATAACAGACCTATAAATCACACAATTATAGCTGTAACAAAATACTAGTTGTTACCTACTAAATACTCCTAATCATTTGTCGAGTAACAGTTGTTAGTCAAATATCAGTCGCTACTAAAATACTAGTTGTTACAAAATACTCCTAACAATTGTCACTGTTATTTTTGATATCTTGTCACAGTGACAACCGGTGATATTTTAATACCTGTTATAAATACCTGTGACCATAAGTACGTCTCCACCCTATTAAAAATGAAAATATATCTATCAAGACTTCAAGAGCCCGTGTTATCTCAGCCTCAGGCCACTCTCTGATCCAAGAATCTACTTTGAAAAATTAAAATAAATGTTTTAAATTTCACTATAATTTTTTTTATTTTATTAATTTTGTTGTAAATATACATATTCTTTTAATATTCATAAAATCTGATATAATTTGACCTACTTCTTATTTCTTATTGTTAGCCTCAGGCCATTAAGCATTTTGTTTTTTGCTTAAATGACTAATAACTAAGAATGTGTCCATAAGAGCTTTTCTTAGTCTCAATTAAGGGGAAGACGCTATGTTATTAAGATATTTACATTCAGTGCCTGCGATCAAATATGTATTAGATTAAGGGTAATGTAAAGAGAAATATGGCGTCAGAAACGTGTGGCCATATTTGTCGTAAGGTCGAACCAGAACCAATGTGAGGCAGGTAGCGCTCTGCTGCGATTGCGCTTTTAAGAAAGGTGTAAACGCTTCTATTGAAGGTACCCACGTCATATCGTTGCGGAAACACCGAATACGGAAGCTACAACTTCTGGCAACATAATATATTTACCGTACCCTTAGTCTTAGGTACAGAGTAATAAAC
The DNA here is from genome assembly GCF_905404315.1 of Leptidea sinapis. Classification (NCBI taxonomy): domain Eukaryota; kingdom Metazoa; phylum Arthropoda; class Insecta; order Lepidoptera; family Pieridae; genus Leptidea; species Leptidea sinapis. The sequence continues at coordinate 12,944,065 of NC_066272.1, forward strand.
TGTCATGTTTGATCAGAAAATTAAAGAAAAACAACTCTTAAATCTAGTGTCACGTTACGAATGATAGTCAAAATTTTTCGCTAAAGTTAACAAGTTACATTGCGTTAGATTAAATTGAAAGTTTCTTAAGCTTTGGTAATAATATAATAAGCTTAGAAAGCTTTTTATGTCGTCTTGAAGAGCCATCCATCAGATGGTCTGATGGATGGCTCTTCAAGAAGTTTCTCATTAGATTAGCCTGATCCAAGAGATATTTTTGTCCTTTTAAGCATTTAGACTTAGTTTTAAGCTTTGAAAGATAACTTGAACAGTAGTTAACTCTACATCAATATTAATTTGGTCCTTTCGTAGAGTTTTGAACGCACGTTTTTAAAGTATCAATATTATTTACACAAGAAATTCTCGGAAAATACATTCGTATTGCTGTTATAATTGGTGTTAAAGTGCCTCATTTATTTAGTTAAAATATGCCAATCGAAAAGTTGTATGAGAATCTATTGGCAACGATGACGAATATTTTGATTGACTGCGATTTTGGACGACTTACATACAAAGTATGTCTCAGCCTAATTTTTTTTATGCATTTATTATTTATTTTTTTATTGGTCTGAAGTCATGGAAGGCATTTATTTTCTCAAAATTGATTCCCTTATAATTATTTTTGATATAATTTCTAATATACTACTAACTACATACTACTATCTACTATTTAAACTACATGCACAGGGCATGCTAAATCATTTAATGGTAAATACTGCATGCTAATTTCGTTAATCATTACTTTATAAATCTGAAAGTGAGTTAAAAACTAAAACGAGAGAAAAAATAATTTATATATGTGCAATAACTAATTGAGAATTGTTTTAATGATGTGTAGAGAAACAAATAATATGTGTTTTAATTACAACTAAATATAACAGAAATCTAAATAAAAGCTAAGTAAATATATTATAATAAAATGAATCATTTAAATTTTAATAATTCATCACGTTTTGTATGGAATCTTGAATCTGGAATAATTAATGTATCGATGCTTTGTACTGGTTGAGTTGAAATAAAATTGAAGGGATAAATATTTCTAGAATAAAAAATTTAAAACTCATATTAATATATTATGGGTTTTAAATTTATACCAATTATCAAGTTTACTTGATAATTGGTCAGTCCGTATGTGTGCTAATAGCCTTTTCTTCAGGAAACTTTGCTGGAATCTTCGATGATGAATGTTTTCACTTACATACATACAAACTATTTGTAAGGTCTATTATATTTTGAAAAAGCTGCCAAAATGGCACTCAAAACTCTACAAACTGTATTCTCACTAGGAATCGCTATCTTTCCCACTTGGGGAACGACGATATACTTTTTTTGTAACTCTGCACCTTAGATTAAGGATTGGTCTCCGCTTCGCTCCAACTAGATACTGGTGCCAGTATCGAACAATATGTGACGTTGACATGGCACGTGTTCTTTTTTTATATAAAAGAGGGCAAACGGGCAAGAGGCTAACGGGATGGGAGAGGTGAGGCAACCCCCATGGACATCCGCAACAACAGGTATCAAGAGAGCGTTGCCGGCCTTTAAAGTGTCAAGATGCCACGCACACAAGCAACTAATAGTTGCCGTAATAAAAAAAGCTATTGTTCTTAGGTAGCGCGGTATCTAGTTGGAGCGTAGCGGAGACCAATCCTTAATCTAAGAGTTTAATATTATGTCAATCACCTAAAGAAATTTAAAGTTCTGAAGCAATATCAATATTCTTATAGATGCTGATCCATCCTGCCACCGCAAACCCACTAAGTAAAGTTGCTAATGGTTTTAACATTGATTTTTCAATACACGTTCATTTTGAAGCGAGCTCACGCAATGCCTATTAGTAATATTATTTGATGCTTCTAACAAGCTGTGTTTTGCTGGCTAATTGTTGTTTGAATATTTTCTATTAACAAAATCAAACTTGTGTTCGTCTATTTGTAATAGTGATAGCGCCTGACTACAACTAAAATTGTAAATATTTTACAATTAAGTGGTGTAGCAAAAACCTATGCCACTCCTTTAAATCGTCAAATTTTCCATTGTATTCAATGGAAAATTTGCCAGTTTGATACGATCTGTAACATATAACGTCCTTGTCTGTTGCCAAAACTTTCAGTTTTTAAAAATCAACAATATTTTTATATGCACTCAATAAAGCTGACCCGGCACACGTTGTCTTGCCTTATAAATTATTTTTAGTGTTAAAGTTTTCTCCGACTTAGTTTTTAAATCCGACTACCACGAAAAAGTCGTCTCATCTTTCTTTCGTAACTTTCTTTTGGTAAAATATAATACATCTATATATGTAAAAGAAAGTCGTGTTAGTTACACTATTTATAACTCAAGAACGGCTTTACCGGTATGGCTGAAAATTGGTGACTGATAGCTTAGAGCCAGGAGACGGACATAGGATATTATTTATTCCGTTCGACAGCGTTCCCGTGTGACTTGACATAAAACATCAGTCACTATAAAACGTGGTATAACAAAAAAGAATCAGACTTGGAATTACAAAACACAAATGACAACTATGTAATGGACGTATGGATGACAATTTGATTTTTGTAAGAAATCAATATTAAAACTATTTCTATTAAATAAATAACAATCATAATGTAATAATGGAGCCATTGTCTATCTCAAAAAGCTAAGTAATTTTGTCTATGAATGGTTGAAAATTTGAGTTTTGAAATAAATATTTAGGTGAATTGAAGTGAAGTTTAATTACTAATGCCGCGACCAAGAAGATGGAATCGTTATGGTGTAATGTGTGGATAATAATGGATGGACTGTTAATGGTGTAATATTCCCAACATATCGTGCTGCATGTGAAAAACTGAACTTATTAGAAAACGATACCCATTGGGATACGACAATCGCTGAAGCCATTATATCTGCATCTCCAAGTCAGATACGCACATTATTCGCTATCATAATTTCGACATGCTTTCCATCAAACCCATATAACCTGTGGCACAAATACAAGGATAATATGTCAGAAGATATTTTATATCAAATTCGTGTCACTTCCAGAAATCACGATGTTGGGATGAATTAGGAGATACATAATCGTGCTTTACTCTTGATCGAAGATATGTGTTACCTCATGTGCGGTAGTTTATTAATCAGGTTAGGAATGCCAGCGCCCAATCGTGAAATGAATGACGCATTTAATCCAGAATTGGAACGGGAACGTGAATATGATCACCAGGAATTAGATTTAGTAGTTCAAACGAATGTGTTGAATTCCCAACAGAAGGAAGCTTATGATACTTTAATGAATCAAATCAAATCAAATCAAATCATCTTTATTGATAAGGTAATAATATGTTTTTGGCTTATAATTAACAAGTGCTCTTATCCTAACCCACAAGGCATGCAAACTCATAGAGGAATACATAGTTCACGTTTTAATTTCTGTAACGATTATAATATATTGTACTATACTAAAAAAAAGATATACGTCCCAAGCAAACTTAGATTAACATCAATCATACAATATTTATTATTTCATAGGCTTATTAAGTTTAATTTATAATATAATGTCATTAGCTATACAATGATATTGAGTTCAGTCGAAGTTAATTTTTATTATTTACTATTTTATCGTCAAGAAAATCTTTTAATGAGTAGTATGCTTTTTTTATAAAGTAAGATTTGAGATACTTTTTAAAGTAGAATATATTTTCGCGCTTAATATTGTCAGGTAATTTGTTGTAAATTGTTGGTCCCATGCAAATGATGCTGTTGCGATACAACTCTGTTCTGGACTTCAAAGGTCGTAATTTGTTGTCGTTTCGTTTCGAAATTAGCGTTTCATATTTATTGATATTATTCTTTACCATAACTGTTACTTCAAAAATATATATTGATGGCATGCTAAGAATATTTAATTTAATAAAGTGAGGTTTACATGATTCGGTTGCTTTTAGTGAGCAGACAGATCTGATAGATTTCTTTTGAGCTTTGAATACTTCATAAATCCCTGGAGCATTACCCCAGAATAGTATCCCATATCTCAGAGTGCTGTCTGCGTACGCATGATATGCTGCTAACACCGCAGTCATATCAACTACTTTCTTCAGCATATGTAGAGCAAATGAGAACCTATTTAGTTTTATAATGACATAATCAATGTGTGTTCTCCATGACAGATTGTGGTCAAGACAAATGCCCAAGAATTTTGTAGATTTCTCTTCATTAATCGCTTTACCGTCATAATTTATATTTAATCCATAAGATTGTGTGTTTTTGTAAGCAAATTTCGTCACGCATGTTTTATTTAGATTGATTTTTAGATTATTATAATTTAACCACTCTATTAGTTCGTTAAGCAAATTGTTTATGTAATTTTCATATGTTAATGGATTGTTGTCAATAAATATGGCAGTACTATCGTCTGCAAATAGGACCATTGGATCCTTAATAGTTTGAGGAAGGTCATTTATATAAATAAGAAAAAGCAGTGGTCCTAGAATACTGCCTTGGGGCACGCCAAATGTTGTTTTCCGGGGGTCTGATAAATATTTCATTCTGGTTTTAGTTATAAGATTTATTTTAGTTATTTTTGTTGATTGTTGTCTTCCAGATAAAATATGATTTAATTAAATTAAGAGCATTGTTTCTTATGCCATACCTTTCTAATTTATTGGTCAGTATTAAATGGTCGACATAGTCAAAAGCTCTGGTCGTGTCCATAAATATTGCTGTCACTCGTTTTTTATTTTCTAAACTAGTCATTACCGTTTCCAAAAAGTTATAAATTGCTTCATTGACAGACTTATTTTTCCTAAAGCCTACTTGCTCCTTAGTCAAAATATTAAATGTTTCAAAGTACGAATACAGGATTTTGTGTATAATTTTTTCAAAAACTTTTGATAAGATTGGAATCAAGGCGATAGGCCTATAAAATTGCATATCCAGTTTGTCTTCTTTTTTAAAAATAGGTTTTATTATCGTAAGTTTCATTTTATCTGGGTATATACCATATTCGATACACTGATTCATAATGTAACTTAATACTGGGGCTATTATGGTAGCGACATATTTTATTACTGTTGTATTTATATCATCGTATCCGTTACTATTTGTGTTTTTTAATGACTTTATTGCATCCAGAATGTCATAGGAGCATGTTGGGTTAAAAAAAAGTGAGTTAGGTTGATGGTGTCTAGTGATATATTTGGGGTTATCATTATAACCACTTTTATTGCAATCGCTGTTAATTTCATCCATAAAGAAATCGTTGAATGCCTGCGCTATCATTTGAGGATCAGTGACAATTTTTGATCCAATTCTAATGGCATCTATGTCATCTCTAGAGATATTGTTAAAAGTACCGTTTATTATATTTCAAGTGGCTTTTGTTTTATTAGAGGAATTTTTTATGATATAGTTATTTTGAGACCTCTGTGTAAGTTTTATAATTGATTTTAATTTTTTGGAATAAGCCTTTAATTTAATTATATCTGATTTACATTTAGTTAATCTTGATGTCCACAAAAGCTTCCTTTTAATTTTAGAGCAAGTTCTTATACCCCTGGAAAGCCATCTATGTCGTTTTGTAGAGGATATTTTTATTTTTACAATAGGGAAACATAGATCATAGAATAGTAATATCAAGTCTAAAAAAATATTGTATGCCAAATTTGGGTTATCAACAGAGTACACCTCTTGAAAGGATAAGCTTTTGAGGCAGTCATAATATTTATTCATATTTTCAATCGAAAATTGCCGTTTATGAATGTACCAGTGGCTTAGAAGAATGCTTCTCTTAGTTGGAACTTGGACAACCTGCGCAGTATGGTCAGATATGGCTAGTTCATATACCGAACTAGTGCAGCCACGTATATTATGAGCAAAGTCATCTATGCATGTATTGCTACTTAGACGAGTGGGCTCTTTAAATAATAGATTGAGATTATATGATTGCAATAACTGCTCAAAATATACAGATGTCCTATTTGTTTTCATTCTGTCGATGTTAAAGTCGCCGCATAGTATAACTTTCCTATTCTTAAAACATACTTTATTAAGTATTTTATGTAGACTACTGAAAAATAAGTCAATCGCAGTTACGGTGATTTTTGGTGACCTGTAAACGCAAATAATTATAATCTTGTGGTCTACTAATTCTACTGCGCTGTAGTCTATGATATTCAAGATACTGTATTCATCTATATCACTAATCACGCGAAACTTATGGCCCTTGCGTATCAATATGCACGACCCTCCATGTCTACTTGTCCTCAAGCAGAATGATGCTAGTTGAAAATTAGGAATACTAAGGAAGCTTACATCGTCTAATATTATATTGTGTTCAGTAATACTCAGGACATCAAAGTATTTATTCATTTTGACAGAGAGTTCCTCGAGACAAATAACGAGCTCATCGGTTTTTGTAATTAGTTCGTTAATACTTTGGTGTAAGATGGTTATATTTTTATACACGAAAAAGATTATTTTTTAATTCAGCGTCACCTTGGATTTGGCCAGAGTACATTTTATTTGTGTCAATATCAATTAAATCCGTTTGTGTGCCTTTGTCAGTTTGAATTGGGTTATATTGTGTGCCTATGTCTACAGTACTTTTAGTGTAATAATCTTTTGATGTACCACGTTGCTCGTCATTTTGCCGTTTACATTTCATGAAATTTATTTTATAGCCGATGTGCAATATCTGTCTGAGTATAAGCCCACACATATGTCTAGTATAGTTGCGCCCTTTCGGTATATATTGTTGGTAATCTAGATCTAAGTAACAGGCATTGGCAGTGTTAGAGCAAGCAAATTTTAACTCATAGTTAAATTTCTGAACATTTCAATACGGGTTATATGGAATTTGACAAACAGTGGTGTTAGGAATTGGTAAAGTATGAAGCCACTTGTTTACATGAAGTTGAAAACTAAGGCAATCGATGATGGAAATGGTGGTTTATATTTCCTAGATGCCCCTGGTGAAACAGGTAAGACATTTCTCATGTCATTAGTTTTAGACACTGTTCGTGCGAGATCCAACATAGCGGTTGCAGTTGCTTCTTCTGGAATAGCAGCCACATTATTAGAAGGATGCCGTACGGCTCATTCAGCATTAAAATTACCGTTAAATCTTCAAACTTATGAAGAACCAACGTGTAATATTATAAAAAATTCAGCAATGGCCAAAGTTTTATCGGCATCGAAAATCATCATCTGAGACGGATGCACAATGGCGCATAAACGCGCATTAGAAGCACTTAACCGAACATTGAAAGATTTACGGAATTACTCGAGATGTTTTAGAGGAGCAATGATTTTACTGTCTGGCGATTTCCGCCAAACACTGCCAGTAATTCCAAGATCAACGGCTGCCGACGAAATAACCGCTTGCCTCAAATCGTCGAATCTATGGCGCTATGTGAAGAAACTGCAGCTGACAACAAACATGTGTCTATGAACATACATTACATTATCAAGAATATATTGAGAACCAACAGTCAAGATGTTAATTTCTTTGAATTTTGCTCTCAATTACAAAAAAAAACCTAACTTTGGATATACTAAGAATTGTAATTATGAAAAAGCTTTCGTTGGAATAGAAATTGTAGGGAATCTTTGTTATTAAAATATGTTTCATTATAATTTCCTGTAGCTCATCCGAGACTAATATAAACATGAATATTGAGTATAATTTCACAGAAATGAAACACAAAAGACCTTGTTCTACTTTCATATTTATGATAGAAAGCTAATCATGTTCGTACTTAACTTTCTAAAATATTTATGTTTCAAAGCATATCATCCCTACACGTCATACGATGAAGCATGTAGATTTTTTAAAAGACCCACTGGAACTACGCCGAAACCAACAAGATCTAATGTTTCTACATTCTTTATTGTCAGGCAAGGCAATACAAACTGTTCAGAATTATTGAGTGCCCTATCGCTTAATGTACAATATAGAACACGTCATACGAAACTCCTGGTTGCACCACGTACTAAATCGAACTATCATAAAAACTCGGTTATATGCAGGATTCAAAATAATTACAATAACTTCTATGATATTTTAGATATCTTCATGCTGGAAAAGAATAAATTAAAGCGTGAAATTATTAACTTATACCTATCTAAAGCAGTGCCTTACTCATTTGATTAAAATATATACATATTATTATATACTAAATACACACACACAAACATACACACAGAAAATAAGAAACACAAGAGGCAGTTGTTCTGTAATACAGCTTGTTGTAAAACCATAGTAAAATAATATTCTCAATATGAGTAATCTATAACGGCCTTAAGAATTATGTTTTATATTATTGTTTATTTACGTTTACTGTAACGCTGTTGATTACTAATAAATAAATAATTAAACATTCATTTTCAAGGTTTGTATGATTTCAATGATATGTATCTTTATTGACGAAATAAAAATCTAAATTATTAAAAATTGACTATTTAACAGTTTTTCCAACCCGTTGACCATTGACAAAAAACATTTTTAAATTAAATTGATATAAAAACCTTCAATGACACACCTCTAATATCATGAATATTGTTTTAATGGTTAGTCATCACTGCTACCATCCTTTCTTACAACACCAGAGGAAACAGAAGTGTTGCCAGCCTTTTATATATGGTCGTATCGTACGGGCCTGACAGCCATACTCAATAGCAATTAGCCCAAACTGGAGATTTTTCATATTATCTTCATTTTGAGTAGCTTAGGCAAGTGATATATGAACCATATCACTCTGCAAAAATAACGTAACTAAGAGATGCAAATATAGTAAACCAAAGTATAATTAAAAACAATAAAGTTATGTTACAGAACTGATACAAATATTATCAGCGCGATAAATGCGACTGCTAGCGCCATCTTTGCCAATCACGCAAAATCTATAGCTTGACCCGTGGCCGTGTCACAGCTTTCATAATTAACAGACTACAAACAAACATGAAATAAGTTATAAAATGCATAATTACTGAAGACTAGCTGATGCCTGCGACTTCGCGTACACAAATGACGAAGCACGTAGTACTTATAAAAATCTTTGTTTCTTAAAACTTTATCATCTTTATATTAAATGCAGTTATCGCAATATTTGTTTTTCTAGATAAAGGCCGAGTGTCAAATAGATTTTTTTTTTTTTTTATTTATTTAATAGGAAGCCCACGTTGCATACAATGTATTACCTTATAGTATATTTACACATTAATTACTTATATTATTTAACATCGTATACCCCATTTACGGGCTAACTCGACATGCAATCAATTACTTAATTAAATTACAAGTACTTAAAAACATTATTAACATAATATGACAATTTCTTAGTTTACTTACTACTTATCTAATTTACTCAATAAATTGGTTACCTAAACAAAAATATAAAAAACTTATCACTCTAAACAAAAAAAAAACTAAATTTTATATAAACTAAATTTAAAATACAGCAACTATTATTAAATACGAAAAAAAAACGAATGATATTATTTAATTAAATGATTTTTAATTTTGCGCTTGAAAATCGATGCAGAGTTCCAAAATATGTCCAACTCTGCTATTTTAAATATATTGTTATAGGACATTACAATTCTGTTAATAGGAGCGGCCCTACCTAGGTTACTCTTTGTAATTATTGGCATAAAAGTAATTTTATTTTTAATATGTGACCGTGCATTTTGTCTTGGAACTGCTAACCTTATTCTGTTTAATAAGTTCGGGCTATCAATAGCTCCATTTACAATTTTATGCAAAAAACAGAGATCTATTGAGTTTCTACGATTGCATAGTGATATAGTTTTATAAAGTTTTAAGAGATCGTTGGTATTATTAATTTCTTTTAATATATTGTCCTTGTAGGCTAAGTGTCGTAAGAATTTTTTTTGTACTCTTTCTATTCTGTCTTTATGCACTTGATAGTTAGGATTCCATACAACAGAGCAATATTCAAGTTTACTTCTAATCATTGAATTAAACAGCGTTAATTTTGTGGATGATCTTTTAAATTCTTTTGTACTTCTTGTTATGAAACCTTAAAGTTTAAGAGCATTACTCACCAGATTATCAATATGTGGTATGAAACTCAACTTACAATCTAGAATGATCCCGAGATCATTTATTTGATTGACCGTTTCTAATATGTTGCCATTTATACTGTTATCAAAATTAATATTTCTTATTTTTCTGCTGAAGGTGATACTGTAACATTTCAAATGATTTAATTTTAGATTATTTTCATTGCACCAAACCGAAAGTCTATCTAAATCCTGTTGCATATTAATCGAGTCTTCAATATTATTTATTTCACTATACATCTTGAGGTCATCTGCATAAAGATGGAATTGACAAAACTTAAAACATTTGACTATGTCATTAATGAAAATACCAAACAACGTGGGGCCCAGATTGGAACCCTGCGGAACACCAGATGTCGCAATAAAAGTATTTGACTGGTACCCTCCAATTACAACACTCATCGCACGGTTTTTTAAAAATGAGCCCATCCATTGAATAAGATTCCCACAAATACCGTATGCCCCAAGTTTTGCCAACAAAATGCGGTGATCAACGACATCAAATGCTTTTGCTAAATCTGTGTAAACACAGTCAATTTGATTTGAACTATCTATGGCAACTGATAAATCATCGACAAACAATGCTAAATTAGATAAAGTAGACCTCTTTTTAAGAAAGCCATGCTGGTTCTGTATCATTATTGATCTTAAGTGCCATGATAATATCGGACAGATTAATGATTCAAATACCTTTGAAAATACTGATAATATACAAATGGGCCTATACTTAGTTATATCTTTTCTGTCACCACTCTTAAACACAGGGACTACTCTAGCCTTTTTCCATATTTTAGGAAATTCGCCTTCTGCTAATGATTTATTAAATATCAACGTTAATGGCCTTGCTAACAGAGCCGCGCATTGCTTAATAAATAAAGCTGGTATATCATCAGGGCCCGGCCCTTTATTAATGTCGAGGCTGCTCAGTTGTTTTTTTACATCTTCTACCTTTATAGCTATACTATCCAAATAACATTTGGGAAAATAATTAATGTTTGTAGTTGTTTGCAATACAGATCTTGGGGTGATGTATACACACTAGAAAAATGAATACCAAACTGGTTACAAATATCTGAACCATTTGAAAACGAACAATCATTCAGCGTCATTAAAGCTGGATAATCGCATTTATTACTACGCTTTTTTTTCAAATACGTGAAAAAATATTTAGGATTAATTTTTATGCTATTCTCCACCTTTTCTAGGTAACTTTTATAGTCTATATTTATAATAATTTCACATCTATCTCTTAATAATTTAAATTCTATTTCATCTAGCGGATTACGGTATTTTTTAAATAATATTCTATATTTGTTCTTTTCTGCCAACCGTTTAATCAAATTTTTAGAATACCACACTGGATAACGAGTTTTGTTTAGCACCCTTTTTTTTGGAATACACTTTTCAATAACTTTATATAACTCAGTATAAAATATTTCCGTCAATTCATTTACGTCATCAAAACTACTAAAAAGAATCTCCCATTTGATTTCAGCAAGCTCTCTATTAATAACCTCATAGTCAGCATTTCTAAAATTGTGTTTCATTATTACATTAGATATAAACAATGAATCTTTATAATCAATTTCAAAGTTAATTTCAAGTAGTGGGTGATATTTATCTATAGAGCAAGCACTAAAATCACTATTTTCTACAGTAATGTTGTTTGATGTACTAAAAACAAGATCTAGGATTTTGCCATACGCATTACTTATCCCATTAAATTGAGATAAATTAGTCAGTGCCATGAAATCATTTATAAGAACAGCTGCTGGGCCATTATTAATCTGAATATTTCTTTTTTGACAACCTTCTACATAATCCCACTTAATTGATGGTATATTAAAGTCACCAATTACTACAGTTTGTAGTTGCTTATTTACTAATATCGTTTCGACATTCTGTACAAAGCTTAGAAGAGTGTCATACTTAAGTGGCGAGGGAATATATACAGCACATATAGAAATTGTGTTTGAGTTTACTATTAAGTTTACCCAGAGATCTTCAAATTTAGTTTCCCAAGAATGAACTCTGTAACATTTATATTTTTTCAATACCGCAATTAAAACCCCTCCACCATCCAATTTACTTGTAGTGGTGGTGTCACGATCGCGACGAAATACATTATACCTATCGTCAATGAACTCATGATTTGAAACGCCATTGTTGAGCCAGGTTTCAGTAAATATAATGATGTCAAAGTCAGAGTTAAGAATTGCAAGATAAATATCATTCGTTTTTGTACGTACTCCTCTTACATTTTGATAGAATAGTTTTAAATGTTTTACCATGAAAAATAATAGAGTTTACTTACTATGGACACAGGGATATAGATTATAAATAATCTTGTGTATAATAATGTCTTTAGGTTAATGTGGCTAGGAATTTCTTCGATTTCACCAATATAACGTCACAAGACATGTTTTTCCGTAAAAAAATACTACCGTTACGGGACCAAACAAAACGATATTGCTTTTCTTTTGCAAATAAACGTGCTGCTGCATAGATATCCATTGCTGTGGATGACAAATGCTCTGATATGTATACAGGCTTCTTATCACCAGATATTCCAAAATGAGTTGTATTTAATTTATTTTCTTTATTTGCTTTGTTAAAATTAATTACACCAGCCAAAAACTTATCACGCAGTAGTTGAGAACTAAATTTGACAATAACAGACCTTGGGCGGGAGGAATCTTTGTTCAGCTTAGCGACACGCGTGCACTTTATGAGACTTTCTTCCGTTAATGGAGTGTTTCTAACCTTCCCAATCTGTTGCACAGCCTTGACTAAGTTTTCTCCTCTAAACTCCGGAATACAATGCAACTCAATGTTTCCTGCTCTAGCCTCTTTATCGAGTATATTAATTGTATTAGTATGGCTTTTTACAAGTTCCCTGAGTTCACTATTGTCTTTTTTTAATGATACAATCTCCTTCTTTGCTTCCTCTAGCTCCTGTTTTATTGTATCAAAATGACGTTTTGTAAACCGCTTAATTCTTCGCGAATTTTCCTTAATTCAACACTGACCGTTAGAGAAATAACTTCCTTCACTTCTTTTCTTATCGCCAATAACCAGTCGTTAGAATCCACTGCGCCTTCGCTAATATTTATGCTTTCAAGTGTTGTCGAGGGCAATTTACTTTGACAGGTCGGGCAAATCCACTGCCCTCGAGTCACAGGCGATTTAGACCCAGATGGCACAATGCATTCAAAGTGATATAGCGATTGACATTTGACGCATTTAATCCTTTTTTGTGTAACGAGCACGTTAATTTTGCAAACATTACATTCATTAGACATCTTACTAAGTATATACTTTATGAATAAATTGCATCAACAGACATAAAATATATTGGGGAAGCCAGGTACATAAACGGCAATGAGTGAGATTTTAAGTGTTCAATATTTAGATTGAGTAGAGAATAGTAATAACATTAAAATTATATTAATTTAAAATATTTTTTATAAATTAAATTAAAAAAGATTATAATAATAATAAAAAAGTAACACAGAAAAAAATTGAAAATTCTGGTATTCGAACTCGTATCCCATGAAGTAGACGACACGCAATGTTAGTGAATAGGCTATTCACAACATACAGTTCTGTTCACAACATACATTGGAATAATGGGCAAACGATAATTTATTACGATCACCACTTATTATTCTGTCAGCTGATTACTATTTTGTAAGTACCCACTTTACTTTTCACTTTCTTGCACCAGATTTTATTTATGTTGTATATTTTAGACACTTCACTTTTATTGTATTTTAATGTTAATCTTTACGCTATGAATTATAATTATAAGTGTGGAAAACAATATAATGATATTTTGAAGTGTAACTTGAGCACGATCTAGATCTAGAAATCAAACTTAGACGACTTAATTTTGTTTAGTATTTTACAATTTTACTGAAATTTAAGTACAAACATAAATCCATTTGGGTTTTACCGTGTACTACACTCGTCGCATGTTATAAATAATTAATTAAGAGATAACTAAAAATATACTATAGGACAAAATATCAGAACTTAAAACTGATGACAATGTAACTTCAATGATAAATTACTTGTTTTTACACTGCTAGAGTAGTCCCCTATTGTTTAATTTTTTGGAAAATATTCCAAATCTTTACTTAAATTAGTACACTGCTCAATAGAACAAGCTCAAGCTAGAATAGCTCAACTCTGCCTTAATACTCTTACATAAAATATAACAAAACATTGTGTCCCTATATTATGCTTGATATTTTTTCTAATTTTTCAAGGGAGTTTTAAAATATTTTCAAATAAACTAACAAACCACAAAGGGCTATAAAGTCAATACATACATTAAATCGGCTTACATTACGTGAGACATATTCTGGTCTAACACTGCTCGTAAATCGGAATTGATTGGGATGTTACTATTAGCAGCCACCGGCCACTCTCATACATTTAACGTTATAGTTCGTACTGAGCCTTCTATCAAGTTTGATTTGAAACGTATTTCTATTTCTTACTAAGATTCTACTAATAATATCCCCAACTATACAATTTAAAGTAACCAAAATTTAAGAACGATGTTGGACCTTACCCTCACCTAAGAGTTGAACAAAATAATACCAAAACTTACGATCCGTGTGTGCTCGAACGGTTTGCTCAGTTGGAAGAGCGCTCTACGGAACCCGAGAGGTCGCGGGTTCGTGTCCCGCATATTTCATAAATTTAGGTTACAAAATTAATTTGTATAATTAATCCTAGAAGGGAGAGATATCTCTTTAAAACAAATAATTGTTAATATCTCCAACATTTACCTAAGAATTGCTTAGTTAGTTATTTTAAAATGTACTTACTGTGCAATTACTGAACTTTAATACTTAGAATTGTTTGAAATGTTTTGGATGCATCAGTGAAACAAAGTCAATGACCATGTAACACACTTATAATTTACTCCACTCAATTTTTAGGGTTCCGTAGCGAAATGGAAAAAAAAAGCGGAACCCTTACAGATTCGTCATGTCTGTATGTCCGTGTATGTCACAGCCAGTTTTTTCCAAAACTATAAGAACTATACTGTTGAAACTTGGTAAGTAGATGTCTTCTGTGAACCGCATTAACTGTTTCACACAAAAAAAGAACAGTTATGGAACCTTACAAATATACAGAAAAAAACCTTCTAAATTACTTTCATATAAACCCGCTACCCCTTCCTTGATAAGTAGATAAGTTTACTCGTCAAAAGTTTTACAGATGATCCCAGCTTGTATACTCTGAACAAACTAACTAACAAACCTCGTTTTGTTGAATTACTATCGACAAAACCTACATCTCTTTATTTATATTAAGTTGGTTATTAGCATTGTTTTAAAATAATGTTTTAAGTCATGTTATCTTTGTGAAAATTCGTAAATAGTACATAGCACATTTTGCACAAATATAATAGTAATACATCCGAATTTAAAAGTATAACTACGCATTCAAATAAATTATCAAACAAAAATTTACTGCCATCGTAAAATAGCTGTGTTCCACTCAAATATCTTTCAATTTATTATCCGCTGACACATAACCGATTCAATATCTGTATGAAGATCGATTATGGCAAGAGGGCTAACAGGCAGTGTAGATGTTACAAAATAAACTTAAAAATGTTAGACAAGCAAAATTAAACTGTTGTTTGATTTATTATTTCATTTTCGTCTCGAATAATTGAGCATCATTGCCATAATATTGTATAGTGGAGCAAATGATGAATGATGCACACTTTGCTATCATAATCTTATCTAAATCTATTTTATGTTTGCTCAATGCAACAATTCTGTGATTTATTAATGACAATAATATATAAAAGAGTAACTTTATACATTTTCTAACTCAAGTTATGTTAATTATCTGAATTTATATTCCTTGTAATATATCAGAATCACAATTTGTTTATTTACAAAAAAATATATGAAAGTTGCCACAATGACCTCCATTAAGTAAAGGTCTCCTCTAGTTCATTTCATTTGCGACCTACCGTAACCCATCTCTGAGCGATGTTCTTGGCTCATCGTCCAATTTAGCTCAATGTCTATGAGTGGCTTTTGCGATGTGAGTGAACCCGTCATTTATTAATAATCATTCGTTTCTTTCGCCAAATCTGCAATGATTTATAATATGGCTATTGGGTAGTTACAACTTAGTTTTACTTTTTAAATGTATAAAACCTGAAATAATATTTTCTCATTGTTGTCTTTCAAATACATCCCCATTTGAGATTTTGCGTGCATTTTATTTCATAGACAAGTATTTTTCTGGATATGGGAACACGTAAACAGAAAGCTGATCAACTGTTATGTGTAGTTATTTTTCACTCCAATCCTGCTAAAGGATTCCACCTGTATTGCACTATCGGTAGGGCAATGGGACGAGATGGGGTAGTGATCACTGACCATTAGCTAGCCTGTTATACATGATACTGTTCATATCCCAGGCAAGTCGGATCTCATCTCGGACAAAACATGTTTTACCAATTTTCAATGCTCTTGTCTTCCAGATATCTTTCTCTGTCTTTTTTCGCGTCGAGCTCCAGGGGAAGAGATGAAGCTTCATTTCATTCACCTGTTTCGGCTCAACTTATACAGTTTATTGAGTGGAAGTGAATTTGGAACAAGTAGGTTCTAGGTGCTATCTCTACTTAATATTATAAATGTGAATGTAAGTTCAAACCCAGAGACCCGATAATGATAAAATTTAGTGCAGAGTACATAGACTAGAGTTTGAAAAAGAATTTTTTAACAAAAAAACAACCGCCTTCAAAAACACTATACCAAGACAATAAATATAATGCCACTCCAAAAATTACAATAATCGTAACTAGAATAACATTAATTAATTAGATTGTATAAAAATACGCAATTTTTTTTTAATACTTTTTGGTGCACATTATATCTATTGTTTTGGAATAGTGTTTTTGAAGGCGGTTGTTTTTTTGTTAAAAATTCTTTTATTTTATGATTTTTAGTGAAATTTAAGTATACTAACTAACAATTTGTTTAAAAATGTGTAAATATACTAAATTTTTCAAAGCAGCAATGAAAGTAAGTTCTTTGCAATATGATAACAGACAGTGTTCCGTTACTTTGTCATGGATACCGTAATCAGAACCTAACCAAACTCTCACCAAACTATCTTTGAAGTATATGCTTTCCAATAAAAAAAGAATAATCGATTTCGATTGGCGCGATATTGAGTTATTCGTAAATTGATCATCCACTTTGCTGTACGTATGTATAGCAAAATTTAAGACTTTTGGAATAATAATAATAATACTTTATTTCAGACCCTTGATCCATAGTACAGACACAGTATAAAGTATGTAATTAAAATAAAGTCAAAAATATAAATTACAAATAGAAACTAAGTTGCAATATTTACCCAGCGTCGATACATTTCTGAAAGCATCAGCCTGTCAGTCAGACTTCTGATAATGCCGTTATTACACGTCTCAACCCTGGACATGAACGATGTAATTCTTTTACGCTGGATAGAATAAAACGAATCAATCCTAGCCTCCGCGTACAATTCTGAAGCGCTACAGCAACGTTTCAGGCCCATGAGGAACCTAAAAATGTTATTGTAGGCGACTCGTATGCCATCATGCGACTTCTTAGAATCACGTCTGGCAGAATGACTTAAAGAGAGTAATTCTCACGTTTTTTTTTTTATGGAATAGGAGGACAAACGAGCGAACGGGTCACCTGTCGTTAAGTGATCACCGCCGCCCACACTCTCTTGCAACACCAGAGGAATCACAGGAGCGTTGCCGCCCTTTAAGGAAGGTGTACGCGCTTTTTTTGAAGGTACCCATGTCGTATCGTCCCGGAAACACCGCACAAGGAAGTTCATTCCACAGCTTTGTAGTACGTGGAAGAAAGCTCCTTGTAAACCGCACTGTGGAGGACCGCCACACATCCAGCTGGTGAGGATGATATCCTAACTTGTGGCGTGTCGTGCGAAGGTGGAATTCGGCGGCAGGAATTAGGTAAAACAGCTCTTCGGAACACTCCCCGTGATAAATGAGGTAGAAGACACACAATGAAGCGACGTCTCTACGCAACGCCAAGTGATCCAGCCGTTCACAGAGTACTGGGTCCCCGATAATTCGAGCTGCTCTGCGTTGCACGCGGTCAAATGGATCGAGCTGATACTGTGGTGCGCCAGGCAAGAGATGACAGCAATACTCCATGTGTGGCCGGACCTGCGCTTTGTACAGCGCTAGAATGTGGGCCGGCTTGAAGTATTGCCGTGCTCTATTAATGACGCCCAGTTTCTTTGAAGCCAATTTGGCTTTGCCCTCCAGATGGCCACGGAATTGGCAATCGCTCGAGATTTCAAGACCCAGTATTCCGATACTAGGCGAGGCTTTTAGGGAAGTGTTATCGAAGAGCGGTGATGCGACAAATGGGGTTTTTTTAGTGGTAAACGCGCAAACTTGAATCTTCTGGGGGTTAAATTGGACAAGGTTCAATTTACCCCATTCTGCGACCTTCTCAAAGAAGACTCGATAGAAGACACAAGTTTCTCCCGGCACTTGTCGACGATTTCCCGAGAGAGACGTGCATGGCCCGTGTATACGGCATCACCAGTGCTGTCATATGCATAGCAATGAATGTTGGAGGTGTCCAAGATATCATTGATATGCAGAAGAAACAGCGTAGGAGATAGCACACAGCCGTGGGGCACTCCAGCATTCACGGGCTTCGGGTTCGAGCAATGTCCGTCGACAACGACCTGTATGCTACGCCCAGTGAGGAAGCTGGAGGTCCATTTGCACAAGCTCTCAGGAAGCCCAAATGATGGAAGTTTAGAGAGGAGCGCCTTGTGCCATACACGATCAAAGGCCTTCGCTATATCCAGGCTAACTGCCAGGTTGGTTGGTTCTAGGTATACCAAGAGCTAACGGCTAATTATGCTCTCCATGATTTTGGAGAGCAGGGAGATAATAGCAATAGGCCTGTAGTTTGCCGGATCCGAACTGTCTCCTTTTTTGGATCGGATGGACAAGGGCTGACTTCCATGAGTCAAGGACTACGCCTTTGGAATAAGAGTGCCGGAATAAACGCGTTAGTACCGGCGTCAACTCAGGGGCACACGTTCTAAGCACGATTGGAGAAATGCCATCCGGCCCGCTCGACTTCCTGACGTCCAACGAAAACGGAGCTCGCCTAACAGTTTTCTGTTTGAACTGTACTTCAGGCATAGAGCTCTGACACCGCGGGATGGTCGGCGGTGTTTTTCCGTTGTCGTCAAGAGTCGAGTTGGAGGCAAAAAGAGTGCACAGGAGATCGGCTTTCTCTTTTGCCGAATGGGCCAGGGTGTCATTCCTCATGTGCAACGGCGGCATGGACGGCTGGTTGAAGTTACCAAGAGCAGCTTTCGACAACGATCAGAACTTGCGTGTTCCGGTCGCGTAAGTGGAAAGCTGCTCGCCGATTTCGACGACGTGTTTTGACGGGCGATTTGCCGCTAAAAAAATCTGGAAGCACGGTTGTATTTCCTCTTAAGAACTATGCAGTTCGGATCCTTTGTGCCCAGCGCCGCAACCCAAGTTCAATCGCCCTGCGTAGTCTGTGGTACGTGATCCAAGCCATTCGGCATTGTGCCCGTTGAAATCACCCAAGACTACGATTTCAGCGGAGGGGATCTTTGCAAGCACGTCGTCAATTGCCGCTTGAACGCAGCCCATGAGATGATCGGTTTCTGCGTTACCACTATGGGACCTGTAGACACACGCATAGATGCGGACGCGGTCTTCTAAATCTACGCGGAGCCAGAGAGTGGACAGGTCCCTACCCTCAAAATTGCCGAGACGGCGACAGCAGATATCCTCCCTACCGTACACACATACCCCGGCATGAGGCAAAAAAATGTGCTCAATTTTGTACCCGGGGTACATTAAATGTGACGTATCGCTAGGTCGAGATATCTGCGTCTCCGTAAGGAAACATAAGGCCGGCTTCGCCGTCGCAAGGTGGAGGTGGACGGCGTTTAAGTTGGAGTGAATTCCCCTGATATTGCAAAATTCCACGTTGAGTGTGGAATTACTATTATTATTATTATTACTATCTCTTTAGGGACCGCATTCATAATCTTTGTTGGGGAAGGGGGGGGGGAAATGGCCTCCAGTCCTCGACACTAACCTATATGAAACATAGCGGCATTAGGCCGCTACTTCACGCCGATATTCTGTGCGAGTGTGGTAATTAACCCGGACGAGTCTGGCCCGATTGTGCTGACGTCAAAAGATGGCTGCGTGACTCTCCCACTTCTAAAAAGCCCTTAGTCGCTTCTTACGACACCCATGGGCCTGGGACTCCCCTATTCTTTTTATGCCACGGGGAAAGTACAGGGCACGTCAGGCGCTGAACGGTTAAATTTTCTCGCAATCATATTACCCACCACACAAAGAGCCCTACGTTGACGCTCAATATCTGCGTCATCCTTGAGACAGGACGAAACAATTTGGCCAAGGTACTTGAAGCTGTCCACTATCTTGACAGGTTGTCCGTTAATGCAAACTACGGGGATATTCTGAGGCACCTCTCCCGATCTTAATATTATCATTTCGGTTTTATTTACATTATATGTAAGATTATGCTCTTTCGCATAACCCTCACATATTTTGATGAGTTTTCGCAGGCGTTTCATTGAGGGGCTGAGCAATACCATATCATCAGCGTAGCTCAGGTTGTTGACGTATCTGCCATCCAACCTCAGCCCTGCTGGAGTCCTGCTCAGCTCCCCGATCAAATCATTCATATAGATATTAAATAGATCAGGAGAGGTAGCCCCCCTGTCTCACACCACATGGGAGCTGATAGCAGTCTGACAGTTCAGATCTCCATCTGACACTGTTGGTCTGGTTACGGTACCAATACTCGAGGAGGCCAACAATCTCAGAAGGGACACTTGTGTCCCGCAGCTTCTTCCACAGCTGATCGTGATTAAGTGTATCAAAGGCGCGACTTATATCTAAAAACCACGCATAGACTGCAGTGTTTCCCTGCTTGTAGTAACCGAAAACCTGCTTTAGCGCGAATATAGCCATGTCGGTTGAGACTTGAGGTTGAAACCCAAACTGACCATCTTCAATACTTACGGCGCTTGTGTAGTAGTGGATGAAACGCTCAAGAACCTTGGCCATTATCGTGGCCAGTGATATAGGCCTATAGTTACCCACACTCGCGATATCTCCGGTTTTATTCTTTATAATAGGAACCACCAACGCACGGGTAAGTTCCTCCGGTAAGTAAGTTATGGTTTTCTCATGGATTACACTGCCATTCTGGACCAATTTACAATGGGACCACTTAGGAAGCACCAGCTTTCAAATAAAAAAATAATTATCAAAATCGGTTCACCCAGTCGAAAGTTTTGAGGTAACAAACAAAAAAAATATACCGACGAATTGAGACGCTCCTCCTTTACTCGGTTAAAAATGACATAGGCTACCTTTCATTGCAAGATAATAAATGCAGGGTTTAAAATAGGGGATGGCAGTTTGTATGGAAATTCGTCATTATCGAAGATAAAACCATGAACATTTGTATTTAGACACTTGTTAAGAAATAATTTATAAAGATTTGTTCGAGCATTTTTGAAACTTTAACCTATATAGGGATAAAATAGAAGAAGAGGCTGTCCACAATATCAAGCGATATGCGCTGTATCATAGAAGAGCACTAAGAGCAGTTTATATGTGCGTTATTTAAAAAGTATCCTAAAAGATAAAAAACTGCCCAATGTAACTATTCAAAGCGGACGAAGTCGCTGGTAAGAGCTACTATTATAATATTATTCAGGAATACCTAAAGTGTCGATTGATATATTTATGGAAGATTTTTTACAATAAGGGACGAGACGAGCAGGACGTTCAGCTTATGGTTATTGATACGCCCTGCCCATTACAATGCAGTTTTGACTAGCTACGGCGCCCTTCCGACCGAAACACGTAACACGAAAAACGTTACGCTCACTCATAACTGCTTCAGGGTAGAAATAGGCGCCGTTGTGGTACCCATAATCTAGCTGGCACCCTGTGGAAAGGAGCCTCCCACTGGTGCTAGGAATAGGATTAACAGTTGTCTTATCGCTAATAATCTGCACTCTGAGTTTGAGCTTAATTTAAGACCATGTAAGGCGGAACAGAAGGAACAATGTAAGTAAATCTCATATTCTTAAATTTAACTTACTTTGATTTAATACGAAGTAAACATTTTACCGCTATCATTATCATCATCAGCCGGAAGACGTCCACTGCTGGACAAAGGCCTATTTTTTCCACGACGATCGGTCCTGCGCTGCCCTCATTCAACTAATTCCGGCGATCTTGACCAGATCGTCGGTCCATCTTGTGTGTGGCATACCAACACTGCGCCTTCCGGTACGTGGTCGCCATTCGAGGACTTAACCGCCCCAACGGCCATTCATCCGTCGAACTATGTGCCCTGCCACTGCCACTTCAGTTTCGTAATCATTTGGGCTATGTCAGTCCGACTTTGGTTCTTCTATGGATCTCCTCATTTTTGATTCGATCTCGCAGGGAAACTCCGAGAATAGCCCTCTCGATTTTACCATTATATAAATATAATATTAAATATACCAAATTGTAGTTTTATATTCTAAAAATATTCTGTGAGAGTAGGGTAAACACAAGGACTGCCTACTCTGAGCGTGGGAAGATTTGATTGAACACACACTTTTAATTTTCTACCCACACATATATTATATTCGCAGTTCGTGTCAGAACTTATTAGGGGTTAAAGTATGAAATTCATAAAATAATGTTTAAAATAGTGTTTTATCTGATTAATATATTATTGAAAATATGTTTCATAAATAAATTGAAATTAATAATTTTTAAACATTATGAAATTTAAAATTTGAATACTAAAAGTTCTTATTTTTACTACTATCGGAAGCCTCTCAAACTGCCATTTTTTTATTGGATATCGTTTATATCATTTATATTCATTAAGGAAATCTATTATTTAGATATTAAAACAGCTAAGTTTTATTTATAGAGAAAATAAAAGTAAAATTTATAAAATCAAACATTATTTCAGAAAATATCACTCTGTCACCTTTATGGGCAGAATTGCTTAGGAAAATGGTTATTGCTTTCCTCGAGCTCGGAATAATATAAAGTAGAATATCTCTTAATGTGTGGAAACGATCTAAAGCGAATATTTCATTTAATTTTCCATTTTTCATCGTAGTTTTTATATTAATTAGTAAGTAACTTACTTAGCAACTTACAAACTGCTAATCTTGTAGCAACAAGACGCTGTACTTTTTTAATATGCGATGAATCTTTCTAAAAACTTTATGGAAATCCAAAAATAATATTCGATTGTTAAGACAGAAAGATTATTATTTTTAAAGGCATAAAAGGCGAGAAGAAGAAGAAGCGGCGCATGAAACTCTCGCAGCATTCTTTTTTTGCGCTCTATTAATAAAATATACAATATTGTTCTGTCATTGTTATTGCTTTAAAATAATCATAATCTAGTCCCAGGTTGTCCGATAACTTAAATATTCAGCTGTGGAGTAGTAGGATATACGACACAGCCATTTTTTTTATACAACATTTAAGTTTTTTTTTAAATAATGCCTGAACAGTGGACTTTATTATAAAAGTGTATACATTTACCCTTAAAGCTATTGTGTACGTTATGAAGCCTACTAGAATTAGTTACAAGCAATCCCTTATTTCTAGTTTTATAATAATGAAAATCACTTTTTTGCCTTTCCCTTTCCCATTTTATTTGGGGTCGGCCCTCCGCATCATGTGTCTCCAGGTGGCTCGGTCCTGGGTCGTCTCTTTGTTTATTTGGGCTTCTTTGAGGTTCTTATTTACTATAGACATCCATGTGATTTGGGGTCTTCCTCGTCCTCGGTGTTTCGTTTCCAATATCAAGCACTTTTCTGTTCATGTTGTTGTAAGGTCGCCTCATAACGTGTCCATACCAACGCAGACTCTCAAGGCTCTCCTGCAGTTAATCTGGGATAGGTCTCACTTTTAAGCTGCCTCTTATGTGTGATTTTCTGACCTGATCAAGCCTAGTTACACCACCTGCCCACCTGAACATCTTCATCTCTGCGCAGTGCAATTGATTTTCGTGCTGCTTTTAGAGTGGCCAGCATTCATCTCCGTATGTAATAGCCGGTCGGACGGCTAATCTGTATCGTCGTTCCTAACTAATTAATTGTATAATTATTCCAACAGTTTTGCTATTCCAATTATTTTTTGCTTAGCAGTAATTCCAACCAATGTCATATTCGTTCTATGACTCAAAACTAAACGGGATAAAATTTAAATGTATTTAAATATATATAACTCTGCTTTATTTTTTGCTGGCCAGTCTACATAAATAACAATGAAATAAAAAAAAAGTAAATATACTATGGTTTGCATTGCTTGCAACAGATTTATAAATTATAATGTGTAATTAGTTAAGATATAAATTCCAGGCTTCTAATGTGAAAAATCATATCGTTAAATTTCTAAAAGAACTTACGGGATTCAAACTCGCGCCTCTCGGGTCTGATCCAGGGCTCTTACTAACTAACATATGGTCCTCGTTTATTTTTAATGATTCATTATTGAAAACTTTTCAAGACAATGTGATGGACGTCACATAATCTCCATGTACCAAAGTATTTGTCTCTAAACTTTAAACATTAATTACCTGTAACCAACATTCGCAGCTTCAATGTCTTTTATTTTTATCAGTAGTCCCTGTTATTCTCACAAAACTATATGAAACGAGAGTTTAAATGAGTTTTCTGAGTGAAAATTAAAAATAATACTTCATGCGGCACTTGTTAAAGCCAGCGAATGAGAGAAGGCATGAGGAAGCGTATGAAGTTAGATATTTCTTAGAGTTACTAATATTAAGTGGTAGAGATTTTTTGTTTGAACGGGCTTACATAATACTTAACTTACTGAGCATGTTGATGCCTTAGATAATACGTCTATTGAAGCCTCTTGCTGCTACACAACCGATGATAACCAGCCAGGTTTATTACTTTAGTGTGCGTGACAAACTACGTCTTACAGTCGCTATTTGTATGTCACTTTGTATTAGTGTGCTTGGATTGGTCAAACTAGAGGTTAACAGTCAATCAGTTCGACGCTCTCACAGCTGTCATAGTCTAACTAGATGTATAAATGATCAAAGGTTGATTCAAATCAATTTAAAAAATCACTTTATTTATGTAGTTTAAGAAAAGTTGAGCTTTAATGAGAAGAAGTGAAACTCATTCATTCTCTTTTAAATCAAAATTTAGGCTTCATCGTTTTTTAAATCATATCAATTTCAATATATTAAAAGTGATCTAACAAAAATACTCAAACATCAAAAACTCAATCCCTTACGAGTAAGACAAAAGAAAGTAAATGTTAATAAGCCAAAACACAAGAGTTATTAAATAAAATAGATGCATCAATCCACTCATACCGTAAATAAATAAAGGTGTTAGGCACTCCATAAAACAACTCATAATTAATATTTTGTATATATAATTAAATTTTGTTTACAAGATTTTTTTTGCGCGAAATTTGATATAATTTTCTACAATAAAAGATGACAACAAAAAGAACCATTAAATATTATAAGATGACAGTAAAAGTACCGGTAAAAGACAGACAGTGCTTAACATAAAATATCAAAATTTGATTATAAAATGAAATTCTTAATAACCTTCTATTAGAGCTAAATAAATACATCTAAATTGGATAATCAAATGAAATTATTAATAACCTTCTATTTTTACATGAAACACACACTTCAATTGAATTCATATCGAAAGGTTTTCTACTCGAATGTGAAAAATGTTTGTAAGTTCAAAGTTTAAAAATCACCGGTTTGTTGAATCTGAAATGCGAACAGTGAATATTTATGTTTCAACCGATCC
This sequence comes from Leptidea sinapis, assembly GCF_905404315.1. Taxonomy (NCBI): domain Eukaryota; kingdom Metazoa; phylum Arthropoda; class Insecta; order Lepidoptera; family Pieridae; genus Leptidea; species Leptidea sinapis. The sequence continues at coordinate 12,970,117 of NC_066272.1, forward strand.
AGTTTGCGTTGTAGGCGACTCGTAAAATTTTCATGTTCTCCGCAGCCTTCTTCGGTATTTCTGTGTTTTAGCAATGTTTGCTTTTATTTTCAGATTGTCTCTGACACACTGCTTGAGAGTGCACTTCTTGTATTAAAACATCCGCAGATAAAGATTCTTTAGTAAGAGATTTTAAGTCTGTCTTGATTAAATGGTACAGATATCTGGAATTAGAATCTTATAAAGAAATAAAGGGTATAGTAACATACTTCTAAGTTCCAGGGATTGCAATTTGTATCTAGCAGCACTAGTTTTGTAATCAGTAAAAATATTGCCGGTACGATAATCTAGAGATTTTAGAAATTTAATTTAATCTTCTCTATTCTAGATATAACGTCAGCTCAGGGGCACAAAAACACTCACAGGATACATTTATATAATAAGATAAAAGTACAAAACAAACCGAATAAAGAACATATTTAAATAGTAATTGATTTAATGTTGGCGAGTTCTGTGCAGTGCATGAAATGGGTCACCGACTCAGGATTATCTGTGACACGGCCGTGGCTACGACATAGCACTGATTTTTAGCGATGCCCGTTTAACTTAATAAGTTAATTATTGTAACTATTGTAATCCATTTTGAATTATATCCATATCTGCTTTTGGCAACCGGCCATTTAGCTATAGAGTATTATCACACCGGCTTTAAAACTTTCATAGCACAGTTTCAAACAAAATGTAATCCCATTTAGTAGGCCACATATTAAACCAGAGAGATTTACAGATGCGGCCACTTTTGAAATGAATAACACGTTTACATATTTTACTTAGATTTATTAAATTTTGTATAGACAACAATTTATTTTTAAAATTGATTAAATCAAAGAAATTATCAATAAAGTTATTTTTTTTTGAAGAGCCCGTCAATCGAACGGTAAGCGTTTGCCTATAAATTGAGCAACGGGCTGCGGGTTCGATCCTCGCTGGAAACCATAGAATCATAGAAATCAAAAACCGTTCTAACAGGTTAACGTTGAAGTAACCTTTTAGAAACGTTGAAGTAAAATTTTACGGTTTTTGGGTTTTAAATTCACTATAAAGGTTTTGTTGAACAAACTAGTCTAGAACGGAACTTTCTTTGCTGTCATTTGTCAAAGAAAAGATTCAATATTACTGAAATTTCCCAAATATTGGTTTTTGGTACGCTTGTCTCGTTAAGAATCTTGTTGAACTTGCAGGCTAGATACGTTACAAAATTTCTTTTCATAACTTTTACAGTCCTAACTAGATAATAGATACCGGAAATAAACATTAAATTTAAATCGGGTTCAACTCTTGCTGGAAATATTACCCACTTTTTACGGATGGTGTCATCATCATCATCATGATCAGCCGGAAGACGTCCACTGCTGGACAAAGGCCACCCCCAAAGATCGCCATGACGATCGGTCCTGCGCTGCCCAAATCCAACGTATTCCGGCGATATTGACCAAATCGTCGGTCCATCTTGTGGGGGGTCTACCAGCACTGTGTCTTCCGGTACGTAGTCGTCATTCGAGGACTTTAATGCCCCAACGGCCATCTGTCCGTCGAACTATGTGCCTTGCCCACTGTCACTTCAGTTTTTTAATCATTTGGGATATTTCGGTGTTTCTCCTACGGATCTCCTCATTTAGATCTCACAGGGTATAAACTCCGAGTATAGCCCTCTCCATTGCCCAGTGAGCGACCATGAGGTTACTTATAAGGCCCATAGTTATTAACATGGTTAATCATAGTTATTATTACCCATACATATGGTGTATTTGTTTTTATTAAATGTTTTAAATAGTTTTTTGAAATAATACCAACTTGATACACTTTCAGACAGAAGATATAAAGTATCATTTGCGCAGTAGCTTCACTAGCTACGGCGCCCTTCGACCCAAAGCAATATAATTCTTGCACAGTACTGCTTCACGTCAGAAGAAGTCTTCGCTGTGGTCCCTTTAGTTCGCAGCCTGTGCTAAGAAATCTGTAGCTGTTTTTAAACAAAGAATAAATAAAAAAACAGCGAAGGTTTACCCACTTCGGTGGGTAAACCTTCGCTGTTCAGTTCGCTGGGTCGAGGGAGAATTTAAAAAGTATTTTATTAATTTCAATGTAAAATAACACGAACCGTATGTTACAATATTTGAAAGATACCATTGAAAGAAAGAAAAAAAGAAAAAAACATTTATTTTAACACACACACAAATCACAAAAAGAAGAAACTTAAAAATATACGAATATAAAAAGGCGTGGTGTTTAAAAAGGAGCCACTCAGCATGTGTTTCAACACAAGTGTGCTGCAACGCTGATTTTCTGTGACCCCCGCGTGACACATGAACCTCAAGGGCGACACCTCGCCTGAATAACAGTATTACTATAATAATTAAACTTACAACAATTAAAACTACTTAACTAAACTTAAAAACAATTAACTACTAAACTAAACTTAAAAATAAGAACAAACATAAAAAGTAATTACAATTAAAAATTCCTAACATTGACAAATAATAAGACCAAACAAAACAAAAAGCTCCTAGTCTCTTTGAACGCAACTAATGCTGGAATACTGATTTTGATATTAATGTAATAGAAATGTTTTCATTTTTAATTTGAGGGAATAAACAGATAATGAGGCTTTGAAAGGTGGCGGTATATTGTTCCAGCACTTAGTTGCGTTATAACTAAAACTACCTATTATTCGTAGCGTAGCGTAGTCTTATTTATTGTATAACATCAAAGAAGTAATGTAAGTAAGGACCTGGTGGTTAAATAAACAGTGGGTTATACTATAAATATTAGTCATATGAACAAACCAACCTTCACTCGTAATGCACGAATGTCATCCAAAACAAACGCTCGCGATCATGGAAACACCTGGTGTTATTTGTTGAAAGATTATCTCTTACGTTTTTGTTGAAATTTCACTTATCGCAAATACAATGTGGAATACTTATGATTTTGAACCGACTTAAAAAGTGGGAGGTTTTCGATTCTGTATTCTTTTTTAATTTCTTAAGAATCGTTGTGATTTAAAACTTGATGAAACGAAAAAGCGGGACGATAGAGACACAAACATGTAAAATGTAAAGGATTCAGCCGGTGAGAGAATGAGATAGGAAACGTTATACAGTGTTATGGTACCAGGCGATCATAGTTGATGATGAGATTGTCTTATGTATGACGCGAGTATACCATATATATTCTGACGTCATGCGCTCGACGTATACGTAGACATAGACACCAGGAGAACATAAATATGGTGGCGGTGATAGTAATGTCTTTCATAGCGGTTGAAGTCATGTTGTGTCATTCTAGCAACATGTACCAGGAGTTCATATGTCGTTAAGAGGTTGATGTAAATTTTGCATCGGATACAGCGATTCCGTTGATGGACTTTTTGGACGCCAAATTAAATTTGAAAATGTGCAGCAGTCGCACTGTATCAATAACAAGATCAAAAACCATATTAAGACCAAAGTACTCACTTTACTTTCATACTTTAGTTACCATAAGCCTGTTGTATCATTTATCGAAAATGTAAGCTCTGAGTCTGAGTAAGTCTATGTAATATATACGAATAAAATGGTAAGAGCGCTGAGGCGTAACCCGAGTGCGTGTTGGAATCCCGCATCGTCCAACAATTTAAGAACAGATTAAATTAGTAATTTTCCAGTTAAGCATATGCCATTACCTAAAAAAAGGCTTATTTTCAAAGGTTTTTCAAAATGTAAGAAAATACTAACTTCTACATTATATTACCCAGCATTATCAACTTGTTCAAGCTTATCGTTAAGTTTTGAACCCCTTATAATATGCATTTTCATTAATAATTCATTAGAAGTTCCATATATCGCACATTCTTCTACATATTAACCCTCTTAGTCTAAATAGGCCGAGGGCTTAATGAGAGGGCAAGACCATTAGGTATTCCTGGCTCAAACGAGAATTACTTAAGAGGTTTGAAGTGTGCTATAATACTTGTAACAATTGCTTATTTTAGGGTTCTGAACTTGACACAGAAAAATCTTATATTACTTTTATTTGTTTTTATTTATTTATACTATTAATCATGTACAGAAAGAATCTTAAAAGCTTACATAGTCCCGCATAACTGTTTGGACAGTTTGTCTGCAGGATCAAGTCTCTTGTAATACATTAATGCTTATTAGAACATTGATTTTATACATGTGTAATTAACAAATATTGATAAAAAAATAATAAAAAATCTAATTTTAATTTTAAGGCCGTGTTGACAATAAATATTTCTTAAGTTTAGTTTTAAATTTTCTTGTCTGAATGTCCTCAGGCAAGCTGTTTAATAGATAAGGTAGGCGTTTTTTCAAAGTCCTATCTGCGTAGTAGTTATTGATTCTACGAACCTCGAAACCAATGATTATATCAATACCCGAATCGCAACTCATTTTCTCTAAAACGCGTAATGGATTGAAGTTTAAAATTAAAACCGTACATTTGCACGTATAAAAGAATCAAGATTCTAGATAATAAGACACTTGAAAAATGGTTCTTATATTACTGAATTCTAGAATAAAGGCTTTTACAACAATTGCGAACCTTTTGAGTGGAAACGTCAGAGTGAAAAGTTTTTTTATTATAAAAATAAGGGACGAGCAGGATGTTCACCTGATGGTTATTAATAATTCATAAGATGTTACGTCTCATTTGCCCAGTAATTTCACTAGCTGCGGCGCCCTTCAGACCGAAACGCAGTAATGCTTTACGATTGAAACAAACGATTGCTTATTTTAGGGTTCCCTACTTCATAAGGAAAAAGTAAATCTTAACTAAAGTAACTACTGAATTTTAGAAATATATAAAGTTTTAAGCTTTAGTTTTCCGAAGCGGTAGTAGTATCTAGGTAGTTGTATCTAGTATATTAGAAATGACATCAAAAATAGTTCTATATGAATCAATTTTGAGAAAATAAATGCCTTTTTATGCCTTTTAACACCAAGATTACTGGCAGCATTTCCGCCTTGGATAGCTAGGCTGATCCGTTGACCGAAATAACTGCCATCGCTTGGGTTTCCACTGTACCCCTGTTGAGGCGCGTAGTACTTTGTACATTCTCGGAGCCTCTGGACCCCACGGGCTAAGATTTATTTAAGTTGAAATTTACCTACGATTACGATAATAGTGATAATTAAAATAGTAATTCTTAATACGTACCTATTCTGTGGTAATACCGTGTACATAATATGTACTTATATGTCGCAGGGATATGATAAAAACAGAGATTTGGTCAATTCCCTAAGTGATTTAAACAAATCATGGAAGATGTTAAAATAACAATAGGATTTTATCACTTCTCTACACAAATCTAGTCTACAAAAAATCTTTTCTTTGGTATATTTTAAGAGGATTTTTTCGTAACACTTAGACATAAGCTTTATCATTAAAGCAACGGTAGTATCAGAAATCACAATATGTTCATTGTGATTTGTCATACCTACGAGCCCCATACGTAACTATAATGTTCTTAAGAAATTATTTTCATTATTATCTAGATTTGTTTAGAGAAATGATAAAATCCTGTTGTCATTTTAACATCTTTCGTGATTTGATCAAATCACTCAGGGAATTGACCGAATCTCTGTTTTAATCATATCCCTGCGACATATATTTATATTAGACTCTGTAAAGAACCGGTGATTCCATTGATGTTAAAAGAAAGTACTTGCATGCTCGTTTGTCCTCCTGAATAAAAAAAACGATTCAATGATGGTATTTACACAAATCAGTGTATTTTTTGTAAATACCATTATTTGTTTAATGAATTGCCGTTTCAAAGAAATATTTAATAATTCAGTTTTCATTTAAGTATTTGATGCATCAATATGTATTCAATAGAATGACACAGCAATTCTGTTCGTAATATCCTATTTAGGTTGACATCAATGTGGAGGTTGAAATCCGGATTCAGTTTATTATCATTTTATGATCAGGAAATTTGATAACAACCGTTAACTTCGATACTGAGATACCTATATTTGTAAATAATCTAATGAATTGCTTATGTTTGAATATTAATGACAAAATAATTATGCTTATACTATAATAGTTATATTCATGACAAAATTGATTTTTGATTGATGATTTTGTGCTTTTTTTTGGGCTGCATGTAAAATGGCTTCAGAACTCAGATTTGAGTTATCGTAATGTTGTCTGTGGTCAGGACTCAAAAAGAAAACTCATGTTTTATCTTTGTTATCCTCCATTGAATTTAAATTTAGTTTGAATTGCAATGTACTACTTATTAGATAAGTGACGTCACTCTTAATTCAGTATGGCGGATCACCATAATTTGGCGTAGGTGTCAGTTAATTTTGTGCAGCCACTTAATATTGATACCATTTTTTTTATGACATGGGAAGACAAACGAGCGTACGGGTCACCTGGTGTTAAGTGATCACCGCCGCCCACATTCTCTTGCAACACCAGAGGAATCACAAGAGCGTTGCCGGCCTTCAAGGAAGGTGTACGCGCTTTTTTTGAAGGTACCCATGTCGTATTGTCCCGGAAACACCGCACAAGGAAGCTCATTCCATAGCTTTGTAGTACGAGGGAGAAAGCTCCTTGAAAACCGCACTGTGGAGGACCTCCACACATCCAGATGGTGGGGATGAAATCCTAACTTGTGGCGTGTCGTGCGAAGGTGGAATTCGGCGGCAGGAATCAGGTTAAACAGCTCTTCGAAACACTCCCCGTGATAAATGCGGTAGAAGACACACAATGAAGCGACGTCTCTACGCATCGCCAAAAGATCCAGCCGTTCACAGAGCACTGAGTCCCCGATTAAATAGGTACTGACAATAATATGTTATTATGACTCCTACGCTTGTAATAGATTTTTTTTTAAATATGAGGGGCCAAATGGGCAAGAGGCTCACGGGATGGGGAGAGGTGAGGCAACCGCCCATGGACATCCGCAACAACAGGTGTCAAGAGATGCGTTGCTGGCCTTTAAGATGGGAGTATGATCTTTTCTTGAAGGTTCCTAGTTCGTATCGGTTCGGGAAAACCGCAGCACGGCACTGACGGTTTGAATTTGACGACAAATTCAGTTAAGTCATGTGTGAAGCATTTAATTTTTCAGTACAGCTCACAATATCATACCAATTACTGTACAATTCTATTAAAAGGCTCTTTGATGTCATTTCTACTATATACTAGATACTAGTACCGCTTCGGAAAAAATGGCGCTCTGAGGGAGAAGAAGCGGCGCAAGAAATTCTCCCATCATTCCTTTTACGGGCTCTTTTTAATAAAATATACAATATTGTATTGCTATTTTTTTGTATGAAAATAAGGGACGACACGAGCAGGGCGTTCAGCCGATGGTAATTGATACGCCCTGGCCATTACAATGCAGTGCCGCTCAGGATTATTGAAAAACCCATAAATTCTGAGCAGCACTACAACTGCGCTCGCCACCTTGAGACATAAGTTGTCAAGTCTCATTTGTCCTACGGCGCTCTTCAGACAAAAATATAGTAATGCTAACTACTGACACAGAAATAGGCGCCGTTGTCGTACCCATAATCTAGCCGGCATCCGTTCATTGCTATTGCTATAAAATAATCATAATCTAGTCCCAGGCTGTCCGATCACTTAGCTATTCAGCCAGAGCAAATGCTATTGCAATATTAGTAATAAAATTTTTAAAGTGTGTATATATATATATATGTAATACTCGCGTTAATCAAAAAAATACAAAAATTAAGATATAAAGAGGTGGCAGTCCGAATTACTCTGGCAATACGGTTTAAACTTAAACCAATATTAAAGTGTTCTTGAATCAGGACAATCGAAATACTGAAACGATTTTAACGATAATAAAATTGATAATTTATATTTGAAGAGGAAATATCTGGCGATAAAGGAAAGGTCGTTATGGCTCTCGAGAATATAAATCAAGAGGTATTTTAGCTCAGGAAGATTTATGATAAAAGCATTTTTAATTCGAAACTCAAGTTTGAATTCTATGTACTGCTACATACTACGAAATACTGTCGTTTAAATAAGCGGAGATTCGGAATGCATGTTTTTTTTGAAGTGAAATATGTATCTTTAGAATCGATGTGATTTGAAACTCGATGAAACGAAAAAGCGAGACGATACAGACACAAACAGGTAAATATATAGGATTCAGCCGGCGAGAGAATGAGACAGACACATAAATTTATAAGATTTAACGTGGGAGAAAATGAGATAGGAAGCATTATACAGTGTTTTGAAACCAGGCCATCATAGTTGAACAACAGATTGTCTTATGTATGACGCGAGTATACCTTAAACTATTTTCACGTCATGCGCTCATGCGCATGCGTATTACTACATTGACACCAGGAGGACATAAATGTGGTAGCGGTGATAGTAATGTCTTTCATAGCGGTTGAAATCATGTGTCATCCAGCAACATCTACCAGGACCTCATATGCAGTTTAGAGGTTCATGAACAATTCACATCTTAAAATAAGTATATAAGTGCTGACCCGTTGTTATTGTTGTTCGTGATTTCTTTTTGTTCTGCTTGGTACCCCCTCCACTCATGTTTACCAAGACAAACTCCCACAATTTACTTGGTCTACAGCGTTGTAAGTGTGTTAAATATGTGTTTGTGCGCGCATGCGTAGGAGAAAGCTTGAGAAAAGGCATCACAACTACCGTGATGTTTTGTATAAGTGTACGTGTTATACATTTGTAGAGATTATTCATAATTTTTATTGTAATTTTTTTTTACAGTCAGTATTATAAAAAAAAAAAACTTAAATACATCATTTTTGATACTTATTTTATACTTTTATTAAAATGAGTTATTTCCCCAAAATCAATAAAACTAATTAAGATCAACGTAAGTAACATACAAAAGTAGTTCTACGTAAACGATTGAATGATTTATATTATTTTTTTGCATCGAATCCCTTTTTTAACTTATTTAAATCCATTCCAGCTTTTAATGAAGCAAAGTGGTTTTATTTTTAAATTTCTCTCTTTAATATAAGACATACAATAGAATCGCTAAGGCCAAACATCTTCCAATTTACATAAAAATTTGTGAGCTCACGATGTTCTAAATTTGAACGTTGAAATTTATCCAAAATGCGAATCGACGATCGCAAACGAGCGTTTATCGTTTCGTTATGTCATTACGGCTCAATGACGTCATAATGACAACGATTTCTCCTTAGCTAAAATATGAGATTTTATAAAATTGATTTCATAGTATGAAACTTTTCAGATCACGGAATCACAAGTACTATTCGAATTATGAATATATATGTAGTCTAGGATTTTATGTTTTCTTTTTAAAATATTTTAAGTCATTAAAACTATTCCTATTCCTCTTTTAAAATTATATTTAGACTGGATGTTACCCGAGACTTCGTCCGCATTACCTGTTTCAATGTTGCCACATGCATTTAAACAACATTTCATATCAATTCAACCACACCAAGCACCGGGTGGTCCAAAAGATCAAAATCACTGCCACCAGCGCCACCTATCCGGCACTAATGTAACTAGTTCGTCGGAGTGGTCGTGTCCTTCTTTATGTGTGTAGTATTATTTCAATGGGGCTAACGGTTCTGAACATACATACACACACAAATTCTCTATTATATGATATATAGATATTTAGGGTTTCTTACAGAAAATACAACATGATATTTCAAATTAAAGTTACAAGTCAAAATTCCCCCCCATTTTTCAAATTTTGAGTACTTTTAAAACAATAATAATTTTTAATTCTAATGAAATCCTACAATTAATGGAGATTGCTCAGAGTGGCAAGTTTGCGTCTTAAATATTTAAACGTAGACAAATTAAAAAGAAATATTCTACATAAAATTAGCCTAATACGTAATTATAACGCTCTCGATAAGCTATACAGCGGGGCTCTACAGTGGCGACAATATATGAAGTGTGTTCATGGGTAGAGCTACTTAAATGTTATCATAAAAAAAATACATAATTCACCTATAATCACCCAATAAATCAATTTTCCATAAAATAATTTTGGAAAAAAATTAATTTTGGTTTTTATTAACAGTTTTATATTCGTTAACCTTCGCCCGTAACTCGCAATAATTGAAGAAATTGAATGCCTCACTAAAACAGCTTTTGCTAACGAAAACGTTGACTTAATATTATACTGACCAAATAGGTACAAGGTATTCATTAAATTTAGCAATGTTATTAATATAATATGAAGTATGAACATAATGAAAACATTAATTATTAATAAATGCATTATTAACCAATTTTTCAAAACCCGTTTTTTAACTGTTTTTTCAACTTGCTGAGTGCTGATCATTGATTAGTTAGATTAAATTAATTTAATTTAAAAACCGTCAATGACTCACCTGACACCACTTAAAAGTATAGCACTGGCTCTTGATATTGTGATAAAATTATATACTCATTTTAAGTATCTGAGGAAAGTGATACATGAACCATATCACTCAACAAAAATTACTGGAAACTTATTGGTAGTTCTTGGTGATGTCAATTGATGCATCAACCAATAAAATTATGTTACAAAACTGATACAAATATTATCAGCGCGATAAATGCGACTGCTAGCGCCATCTATGCCAATCACGCAAAATTATCGCTTGACCCGAGGCCGTTTCACAGCTTTCATATTTACCAGACTACAAACAAACATGAAATAACTTATTTGCATAATTATTAAGACTAGCTGATGCCCGCGACTTCGTCCGCGTACACACATGACTAAGCACGTAGTGCTTATAAAAATCTTTGTTTCTTTAAACTTTATTATCTTTATATTAAATGCAGGTACCGCCTTTTTTTTCTAGATAAGGGCCGAGTGTAAAACGGCCGTTCCCAATATTCAGTCTATCACTTACTCGAGATAAAAATCGTAACTATCGTTGACTTTTCTGTCCCAATAAACTTGTCGACGGTAACTCACCTTATCCGTACACGCTGTCTGTCAATGGGACGACGTATTATTAGCTTACCAGGGATGAAGAAGGGGAGAAGTTTGTATGGAAATTGCAATTCACGCGTCCCAATTTAAGGCGATAAGAATAACTTATCGGGTATATTTGGACAGCTTCAGATTATCGACAGCTAATTCCTGACAGTAGAAGGTAGTAATTTATCTATATCTTTAGATAGAATATTGGGAACGGCCGTAAGGAATCAAACTTAGACGACTTTATTTTTTTTTATATTATTTTACAATTTTACTGAAATTTAAGTACAAACTTAAACCCATTCGGGTTTTACCGTGTACTACACTCGTCGCATGTTATAAATAATTAATTACGAGAAAACTAAAAATATACTAAATGACATATGTAGGTGTGTAATGTAACTTCAAATATGTATTACAATTATTAACACTTATTCTATTTTTTACGCTAAGCTCGGGTCGTAAATCATTGACGTAGTAGATAATATTTTATCAGCACAAGAGGAAAAAAAAGTAACAATCTTAATTTTTCTTGATTTCTCACGTGCTTTTGAAACTTTAAATATAAATCTCTTACTTTCCAAGCTAGCCTACTATGGTTTTAGTGAAAATAGTATTAAGTGGTTTGAAAGTTATCTCACTAATAGAACACAGACGGTCTCAGTGATAGATGAGCAGGGTAACACAAATTTTTCAGAACGTGCCTATGTAACGAGGGGAGTTCCCCAAGGCTCTATTTTAGGGCCCCTAATCTTTATTCTATACATTGCTGACATAATTAAAAAAATAAAACAATGCAAATATCAGATTTACGCTGATGATATACACCTTTATTTTTCTTTTCCGCCACACGAAGCCCAACAGGCAATAGATATTATAAATGCTGATCTTCATGCAATATTCATGTGGTCTGAAAAAAACTCATTGATTTTAAACCCGGATAAAACAAAATTTATGATCTTCGGCAATTGTAAAGGCTTAGAATTAATAAATGAATACAATGTAAGACTAGTCATAAATGATAAGCATATCGAACGCGTACACGAAGCTCGTAATCTTGGGTTGATGATGGATGAATCCCTAAGATTTGAGAAGCATATTAAGAAAGTAATTTCCAACAGTTTTTATAGATTAAAAGTTTTGTACCAAATTAGACCTTTTATAACCACAGAACTACGCATACGTCTTTGTGAGGCTCTTGTTTTATCCAAATTTAACTAAACCCATACAGTGTATGGTCCAAGGTTGCTTGGTAGAACAAGAAATTCAATACAAAGAGTACAAAATGCATGTGCTCGTTTTTGCTGGGATATACCGGCCCGACAACACATTTCTCCATACCTCAAAGAAGCAAATATTTTAAATATGGATGCTCGTAGACGACTTCATTTAGCTACGCTTCTTTTTGGTATTATTATGACAAAAACGCCAACATATTTATATAATAAATTGGAATGGCTAGGTCAGCGCAGCCAGTTAAATTTTGAAACAAGGTCCGCTTTCAATGTCCTATCAATCCCACTCCATCATTCCGCCTCTTTTAGAGGAAGTTTTAGGTACAGTGCCACCAAGTGCTGGAATTATATACCACCACCGTTTCGCAGCTTGAAGACTGTTGGAACTTTCCGGAAAAAGGTTAAAAACCTTATTCTTAAAGTCTGTTTAATTAATAACGTATATGCTCATAAATTGTGTGCATAAGTCTGACATTATTAGATATATGTATTAATAATACATAATGGGATCGAACTTTTAGTTTGTATTGTTGCCAATATTTGTAAAACTGCAATTATTTTAATATTTATGTATCTAATTTCTGAACAGTAGTACCAAATTTCATCTTTTAAAAGTAAATAAGTTAATGGAACCTTTAATACTACAACAAATATTTAACAATAGTAGTTACTCAATGGGTCACCAAGGGGCTGCTGAAAATCAGCGCTGTGTTGGTATTATACCAACGTAGCATGACGCTGAGTCAGCTCCTTTTAATAACAATAACTGCTACACAGTACTTTTAAATTAAGATAATTCCTATAATATTATTTATATGCTTGTTTTTTTTGTCATTTATATTATTTTTATGTTATTAGTTCTTATTTTTTTTTTACCTCTGTAAGTTCTTTTTTACTTTTATTATTCTGTGTGGTTTGTGTTTGCTATTAATATAGTTTTCATTCATTCATTAATTTAGAGCCAAATGGTATTACCCGCCGCGATGGCAAGCGTCCTGATGGAATGACGCTGGTGGCTTGGGCACGGGGAAGTGCGCTGGTGTGGGACGCTACTTGCGTCGACACTCTGGCTCCTTCTCATGTCCAAGTTACGTCAGTTGGTGCTGGGGCTGCTGCTTCGACTGCCGAAGACAGCAAGCGTCGCAAATATGTTGGTCTCAGTGAGTCATACATCTTTGTGCCGTTTGGTGTCGAGACACTTGGCCCGTGGGGCCCAAAGGCGCGGAGAATGTTCAAAATACTATCTTCGCGCCTACATAAGGCTACTGGAAACCCAAGCGCTGGCAGCTATTTCGGTCAACGGATCAGCCTTGCTATCCAACGCGGTAATGCTGCCAGTATTCTTGGTACGCTTCCACGTAATGATAGTTTTAATTTTATGTAGTCGTAGTATTGTAAATATAGTTATAAGATTTGTTTTGATTAAATAAGCAACTTTTATTATATTAAGTTTCATTCATAAATAATAAACTCTTATTTCGATTCTAAAATATTAATTTTAATTTTAATTTCTATTTTTAAAAACCCAATCGCTCGCTCCCGAAATCTAACTAGATAATATACAAAATGTTCATAGCATTCATCTATATATTATATAATTATCAAGATAATAATTTTTTAATTTTACTTTTATATTTTTAATTGTTATCTGCTTTGACGTTATCGTTATCGTTATAAAGATGTTGGAAGTTTATATATTACAGAAGGTACCTTGTAATTTAGTTTATTTCTACATCAGTCATTATAAAATCTAGGTAAGAGTAGTTTTGGCTCCCTTATACATATGCGGGTACATACTTTGTTACGCTTTTTTAAAATCACAATTATTAAAATATATACCATAGATTTTCCATGCTGCGCGCACAAATGAAAACCTCTATCATTTTCTGTATATATACATATATATTTTTTATAGCGAACTTTGCTTGTATTGGTATTAAAAAGCGTGATGTTAACTATATTTTTTTTTATTAATTCAAATGTTGATACAACGTAGTTGGATGTATTATTTTGAGGTTTAAGCACTTGGTCATTTTACTACCCATTTTTTAACTAAATCAATTAATTCATAACGTTAAAGTTTTGTCTGTCCAGACCCTTTATCTCGGACACGGGTGGATGTATCGAGTTGAAATTGAAGCTGTGAAAAAAATCAAACGTTTTATACGTTAACGTAAAAAAGATACCCCCAAAAAATATATACATACGTTCAAATATGAGTTTGCCACAGAAGTGTATATTTCGACATTCTCAAGGGAATCAAATCAATTTATAGGGTGTAGCTGCTGCCCGCGACATCGTCCGCGTACATGTTATAAAGCAGTCCCGATTTCTTATTCATGCAAATTTTTTTTCATGTTTTTTCGTGAAGCCCGGACATACAGACAGACTTCCAGAAAATACATGATATTTCAAATTAAAGTTAAGAGTCCAAGTTCCCTCCCATTTATTAGATTTTTTTTTCTAAGTATTTTTAAAATAATACTAATGACATTCTACAATTAATGGGGATTGCTTAGAGTGGCAAGTAGGCGTCTTAAATATTTAAACGTGGACAAATTACAAAGGAATATTCTACATAAAATTAGCCTAATTACGTAGTCTCTAAAAGCTATACAGCGGGACTCTACAGTGGCAACATTAAATGAAGTGTGTTCACGGGTAGAGCTACTTAACTGTAATCATAAAAAAATAAATTTTTCATAAAATCATTTCGGAACACCCTGTAAGTAATCTAGTAGCCGCGAGCTAGCGTAGACACTATATTTATTTAATATTTTATGATTACGCTTAAATAGCTCTACCCGTGTGTTCATTTAATGTCGTCATTGTGACGCCACACTATATAAGAATAAAAACAAATGTCTGTCATTGCTGAATGATAAACAAAACTTGTTTCCGTATTCCATTTCACTCGACAATGAACATAATAATATTGTGTAAACATTTATGCCACATAACTATGAGCCCGACCTAGTTTAAGTAATTACTTACCAAATGTACAATTAATTTACGAATAACAAACAGTTCTTACTAGAGTAATTTACCTAAGTAACTGCTATTTTGAATAAACAATCCGTGATAGTACCTACAGGTATTTCCCGGGATTGTTTTTATTGATGTGAATGACATACAAGCGTAAAGGTCACTAGATGTAAAACGATCACCACACCCACGTTAGCTAATGCTACACTAGAGGAATCTCAGGAACGTTGCCGTTGGAATTCAGCGGCACGTTAAACAGCTCCTCGGAAAACTCCCCATGATAAATGCAAATAAATGTAAATGGTAGAAGACACACGATGAATAAACGTCTGTATCTATCCGTATAAAAAGTACTGGATCTCCAATAATTCGAGCAGCTCTCCGTTGCACCTGATACTGAGGTACGCCAGACCAGAAATGGCAGCAATAATCCTTATGGGACCGGGCCTGCGCTTTGTAGAGTGATAGAATGTGGGCCGGCTTGAAGTATTGCTGTGCTGTGTTTAGGCGTCCTGCTTATTCAAAGCTAATTTGGTTTGTCTTCCAGGTGACCGCGGAGTTGGTTATCACTCATGACCGAGTATTCCGATGCTAGGCGAGGTATTAAGCGAATTGTTGTCGACGAACCGCTCTTCGATACGATTATTGTTTTTTTTTTTTTTTGTAATAAACGCACACTACGCCATGACCAAGTTCTAGCCTCATTTCGTTTATAAGATATTTTATTTTTCATGGTCTTATAGCTTGTCTCAATAGTTCTGAACATACATACACACACACATTCTCTATTATATGATATATAGATATTTAGGATTTCTTCCAGACAACATGATATTTCAAATTAAATTTCAGAGTCCAAATTAATTCCCATTTTTCAAATTTTAAGCACATTTAAAATTAATAATTTTTAATACTAATGACATTCTACAATTAATGGGGATTGCTCAGAGTGGCAAGTTTGCGTCTTAAATATTTAAACGTAGACAAATTAAAAAGAAATATTCTACATAAAATAAGCCTAATTACGTACTCTCTCTATAAGCTATACAGCGGGGCTCTACAGTGGCGACATTAAATGAAGTGTGTTCATGAGCTACTTAAATGTAATCATAAAAAGATAAATTAAAAAAAATACTTAATTCACCTAAATAAATAAATTTTCCATAAAATCATTTCGGAAAACCCTGTGAGTAATCTACACTGGCCTGCAAAAGTAAGTATCACACTTTTCAATTTTTTTTTTTAACTAAGTATAGAAGGTAGAGATTTAAGATTAAAAACGTTTTGTTGCAAATTTTATAGGCTTTAATTCTTAGAGACTAAAATTATACATTAGTAACATTTTTAACTTAAAAAAGATAAAACAATGAAAATAGACATATTTAGTTTAGTGTAAAAATATTCAACTTAAATGTATTACATGTTATTTAATTTTTAATAACTGGTATTGCCTTCTCGAGCTCTGATTACAGCTTCGAGCCGGTTTGGCATACTGAACACTAGGTTTCGGAGCCGATGTTGGGGAATATTCTCCCATTCTTCTACCAGGGCCTGTTTTATTGCCCTGAGGGTAGTAGGTGGTGGTCTGCGATTTCTGACTAGCCTCCCAAGCTCTACCCAGGCATGTTCAATCGGGTTGAGATCAGGACTTCTTGATGGTCAAGCCATCACGCTGATACCGACCTCCTGAATATACTCTTGTACAATATGAGCCGTGTGTGGCCGGGCATTATCATGCATCAGCATCGATCCATCACCCATATTTGCTAAATACGGCCCTGCATACTCATTGAGAATCTCTTGAGCATATGTTTGCCCAGTGAGGGTGCCATTTTCTATGGTAGCTCTGTGCGACCTTCTGAAGATATGCCAGACTATACATGTACACTGCCTCCACCGTATTGGACTCTTTCTGAGATGCAGGCTTGAAGGTATCGCTCACCAGGTCGCCTGTAAACACTTCGCCTTCCATCAGAAGTGTAAAGGGAGAATCGAGACTCATCTGCAAACAAAATTCTTGACCATTCTTCTTCATCTCACTGCATGTGTTCACGGGCGTATCGCAGTCTCGCTACTCGATGCTGTCTCTCGAGTTTTGGGCCACTCGCTGGTCTTCGGGGTTTCAAATTTGCTTCAGCAAGTCTTCTTCTCACTGTACTGTCACTAATGTAGTCCCTCCGGGTCTGAAGTAGCTGTTGCTGGACTTCAACTGCATTTTGGTGGCGATTTCTTAACACAGTGGAAATAATACAACGATCTTCTCGGGCACTGGTACACCTGGGTCTGCCATTACAAGGTTTCCTCAGATGATGTCCAGTCTCTTCGTACCTTCGCTTTACCTTCTGGACCGTTCGTACCGCCACACCCACCATTCTTGCAGTGCGACGCATACTGATGCCTAGTTCCAGAAAAGCCATGATCCTAGCACATTCTTCAACTGAAAGAGGCATGATAAATAAATGTTATGTGCTTTTTAGCATAAATTTTTAAAACAATACCCATCGATCTTGAAAAAAATTTAAAACAGAAAGAAAAATGTGAATGGTAAAATTGTAATTCGGAAACGTCTACTTTTAAAAAGGAATGGTTTTGTTTTTGAAGTTTTTTTTTAGCCAATTCTTATATAAATAAGGTTAAATAGCTCAACCCGTGTGTTCATTCTATGTAGCCATAGCACCACACTGTATAAGAACAAAAACAAATGTCTATCATTACTGAATGATAAACAAAACTTGTTTCCGTATTCCATTTCACTCGACAATGAACATAATAATATTGTGTAAACATTTATTCCACATAATCATAGTTATGCCCGACCTAGTTTAGGTAATTGGTTACCAAATGTATAATTAATTTACGAATAACAAACAGTTCTTAGTAGAGTAATTTACCTGAGTAACTGCTATTTTGAATACAAAATTCCCGGGATTGTTTTTATTGATGTGAATGACATACAAGCGTAAGGGTCACGAGATGTTAAATGATCACCACGTTCTGTAATTGAACACTAGAGGAATCTCAGGAGCGTTGCCGGCCTTTTAGAAAGGTATAAGGGTTTTGAAGGTACCCATATCCTATCGTCCTGAAAACACCATATAAGGAACTTGGTTGTACGAGGAAGACAATTCATTGTAGTCCACACTCTAGTGGATGCCAGACATCCAGAAGTTGGGGATGATATCCTTAATTGTGGTGGCGGTAAAGGTGGAATCCAGCGGCACGTTAAACAGCTCCTCGGATAACTCCCCATGATAAATGCAAATAAATGTAAATGGTAGAAGACACACGATGAATAAACGTCTGTATCTATCCGTATAAAAAGTACTGGATCTCCAATAATTCGAGCAGCTCTCCGTTGCACCTGATACTGAGGTACGCCAGACCAGAGATGGCAGCAATAATCCTTATGGGACCGGGCCTGCGCTTTGTAGAGTGATAGAATGTGGGCCGGCTTGAAGTATTGCCGTGCTCTATTTATGACGTCCTGCTTATTCAAAGCTAATTTGGTTTGTCTTCCAGGTGACCGCGGAGTTGGTTATCACTCATGACCGAGTATTCCGATGCTAGGCGAGGTATTAAGCGAATTGTTGTCGACGAACCGCTCTTCGATACGAATATTGTTTTTTTTTTTTTGTATTAAACGCACACTACGCCATGACCAAGTTCTAGCCTCATTTTGTTTATAAGATAGTTTATTTTTCATCATATCATCGTCTTATAGCTTGTTTCAATAGTTTTCTAATATAATTAAATTGAACAAGGTTTTTTGTACCCGATTCCGAGACTTATCGGTCGACACAGATCCGATTCGATTTTTGATGCAGTTCCCTGTCGAGATACGAGAATCGATTGTGACGAGAGGGCTTAAAATCATGCGAATACTAGGACCTTTTTGCGAAGAAAATATAAAGGATTTCGGCGTTTTAGTGAGGCTTTCCTGGAGATTTTCCTTGCTGGAAGTTACATCAACCTGTACAGGTGTTTTTATTTTAATTCGCTGAGATAAAAATGCATGAAATGTAATGAAACAAAAAAACGATGAAAATTGAAATAATATTCCATTAAGGGTATAAAAATCGCTTTATCAATCTTAATTTTATACTTGGAAAATTGGAATGATAATGGGAAATAATAAAAGTAGACTAAGTCCCCAACGAATAGTTTTATTGAACTCTGTATCTTAGCCCTGGTTAAAAATATTGATTGAAAAGGATTAAAAATGATAAAATTTGAATACTATCAATTCTTTTTCATGTATGTATAGATATACAGTTTACATGGCGTGACTCGCAATAATTTATAATCGATATTTTTAATCAGGAAGAGTACTATGTTGTACTCTTAATACTTAACAATTATTTAGACATATATATACATAACATATTATATACACATTAAAAAACAAACAAAATAGCGTGGAGCACTGGTACAAATGTGTAATAGTCTATACACTACACGGTCAGCTGCTGCGAACTAAAAGCGCCGCCCGACCGTCACGCGACATGTAACACACAGACGAAAAAGTTTGAGACGACGTAATAAAAGTTTCACTTTAATAAAAAACCCACCGCCTTGCCACGCCTACTTTTATTCACTACTGTTTGAATCAATTCACCTGCCTACTGAAGACTTTTAATTATTTCGAAGGTCCAAAATTACTTTTTGAGAATTTGTATTAAACAATTTTCATCTACCGTAGAAAATTAGAGATGAGCTGACGTTAGATTCAATTACCGAAAATGAATGGCAATGGAAGAGATTTTTACTGATTCAAAGCGAATTGAGAACCGAGATATAATTTATTGCTTCATAAATCTCTTTCGATCAGAGTTACTTAATTTTGCATGATGACATGCAAATAATTCGTAATTCTGATTTCCTTTAGTAAGCCGGATCGACTTTACGGCACCTTAACATTGTAAATTGAAAAATTATTTTTGTCTGTCTATTTGTTCCGGCTAATCTCTGCAATGGCTGGACCGATTTTGACGGGACTTTTATTGGCAGGTAGCTGATGTAATAAGGAGTAACGTTGGCTACGTTTATTTTAGAAAACTTCTTTTATTTAAGAAAAATAAAGCAATGTTATAATGTCCACGAAACGGTCGATCTCTAAAAATAATTTATATGGTAAAACAACGGTTACCGGGCCAGCTAGTCCTAAATATAATTTGATGGCAATTTTACAAACAGAAGAACTCTGATGCAGAATCAGTATGGGTTTATACTTATGACAGTGTTTTGTACTGTTATTAATTATTTAGAGCTTTATTTCCTTCATCTATACATTTAGGTATTTCCTTCTAAATTTTATTTATATATCATGTGTTAATATATCAATGCTAAAATAAAAATAGTTTGTTAGTAATGTAAATCATTATTTTCAATATAAAGCGGTACTTACCTTAGCGGTAAAAGCCTCCTCCATTAATTTCCGCTCGTTCCTATCTTTGCTATTCATGTCCACCTCTTTCCTGCTATTTCCACTATATCATCACTCCATCTTTTATTAGGCCTGCTTCGATTTCGTTTCCTATTTATAGGGTTCTAGTTCATTTGGCAACTATGGACCATATTTTGTATTTTGTTCTTCGTGTATGTTCAGCAAATTTCCATTTTAAACATTGTACAGATAAGGCTTCATCTTTTGCCTTTCTGGTATTCTTTTCAGTGTAATGTTTCTAATGTCTTTTAGTCTTAGCCTCATATAACTCCTTTCCGTTTCTCTCAGAAAAACTTTAATTTTTTATAGGTTTCTGTTTATCAGAGGCCAGGCTTAAATGAGGCATGGCATTAGACAGGTCTCCATTGATTTTGTTTTTTAGTTTTGTTGGCAAGTTTGATTTGATTGAATTTCTTTAATCGACCAGTAGGTAGGTATTTATTTATTCCATATTGTGTTTTTAGTTCAACGTTCTATTTGTTTCTCATTCCAAGATTTGAAGGACACAACATGTCCTAGGTAGAGGTTATCGTTAAAATATTCAACCAATTAAAGTGAAAGTGAATTTAGTGCACGTTTTTAAACTGTCTACTATATCTCTACTATTTATATTTATGAAATTCGTCAATAACTTACAGTTAACAAATGTTCGTGTGCCAATTACTATTCACGATACGACGATTACCAATTTAATAGTAGCCACGTAGTCAGTTTTATTAAAAACTAGTTGACCCCGTAAACGCTGTATTGCTATATAAAGTAATATAAGAAATAAAAATAATATCGAAAATTTTTGGGGTATATGAGAAATAGATGACGACTTAAGATTAAAACTTAAGATCTAACTGTAGTTAATCTATCAACTATAGTTAGCTAAAATTAAGTTTATTTCTTACCTCCTGAGAAAAATATAAAGATTCTAATTAGTTATTCATTTTAAACAATTCTTTCAATTTGTATTCTAAGCGACGACGACACATCAAAGGGAAAACATTTTTTTTTTAATTCCGAGCATTTTCATATTTATTCACCTTTTAAACCTTCTCTGGACTTCCACAAATAATTCAAGACCAAAATTTGCCAGATCAGTCTAGCCGTTCTCGAGTTTTAGCGAGACTAAGGAACAGCAATTCATTTTTATATATATAGATAAACCCAACGCTGCCCAAATTGTATTAAGTCAGTTATTATAATAATTATTATTAGTGGAAACTGTCAAATACAGATATTTCAATTTTAGGTACGTTTAAATGAGGTGATTTGTGTAGAAGGGGTTGGTAACCCGAAGGTTCTACACAAATCACCTCAAAATCAGTCTTCATTGTATTTTACTTATTCATTCTACATCGCCTGAAATCGATTTTAATTTGATTTAAATTTCTTTCAGCTTTGTAGCTAACAATATAGCAAAGAGGTTATAAAATCGATGGCATTCTATTTGATAAAAGATATTCTTTGGATTCCCGCTTAGGCCAAACATCAAATTTTCGTAAAATTTGTGAGCACACGATGTTCTTAATTGGATCGTTGAAATTGATCCCAAATGCGATTCGACGATCGCAAACGAGCGCTTATCGTTTCGTTACGTCATTACGGCTCTGTGACGTCATTATTATAATAAATTCTCTCTAGCCTTAATAGGAATAAATGATTAATGAATTGATATTGTGATCTGAAATTTATTTATTCTTACGGAATTACATAAAATTCACTAGCTGACCCGACAGACGTTGTTCTGTACATAATAAATAAATTACTGTTTTTTATGAATTTGTCAATAATATTTCATAACATCAAGAATTATTACGTAAAATATGCTCCTTGTTGTTTTAATGAAGTTGTTTTACAGCAGAAATGTCAAACCGTGCGTCAATAAGCTCTCTCATAGAAAATATGTCCATACAAAACAAATACAGAAAATAAAAATACTTATGGGTCCCAAATCGAAGTAATAACTATCCTATCTCTCAAGTTGGAGTGAACTGCACTCCATGAAGTAAACCCCATCAAAATCCGTTCTGAGTTCACTGGAAACAAACATCAAGACCCTGGATTTATAAAGGCATAAAAGGCATTTATTTTCTCAAAATTGATTCCTGTAGAATTCTTTTTGATGCCATTTCTAATAATTACTAGTAGTATCTAGTCTACCGCCTCGGAAACAAATGGCGCTCTGAGAGAGAAGAAGCGGCGCAAGAAACTCTCTCAGCATTCTTTTTTTTGCGCTCTTTTCAATAAAAATATACAATAGTGTTCAATCATTTCTGTCGCTATAAAATAATCACAATCTAGTCCCAGGCTGTCCGATCATTTAGATATTCAGCAGTGCAGTAATAGGATTTACGACAGAGCCATTTTTTTATAAAACATTTAAATTTATTTATAGATTGTAACAGTGGCTGGGACTTTATTATAGAAGTGTATATATTTACCCTTAAAGCTATTATGTATCCTATGAAGCCTACTAGAATTAGTTACAAGCAATCCCTTATTTCTCGTGTTATAATAATGAAAATCACTATTAAGAGCAAAAAGGTGACGATTTTTGTGAACGTATATTTAATTTTCATAAATGTACTGACAATGAACAGTCATAATATTTATTTCTTTAAATTTTTCTTTGAGAGACTGTCTAGAACCATACATATTAAGATTAGCTGACCTGGCAAAAGTTGATTTGCCATATAAATTATTTTAAGAGTTAATCCGTTTCTAGAATATTGCAACATTACTTTATATTTCTAAAATAAACGGAGCCTAAGTTGCTCCTTATTACATCAGCTACCTGCCAATAAAAGTCCCGTCAAAATCAGTCCAGCCATTTCAGAGATTAATGCTGTTGAGTATTTCGTAACACAGTTTGTTCTTTTTTAATTTAGTGTAATATGTTGCCATCTTATCACCGTCCAATCACTTGGCATTTATCTAGAGGTTATACAGTTCGTATTAATGTTGAAATGGTATCAGTCCACATGACCAATCCATTTTTTTAAATGCAAATTAGTTACATTATAATATATATATCTTGAGGGGCTTTTCTCTTTAGTCTGTTGGAAGAACTTTTATTCATAAGATTGTAGGCGAGTTCGTGTGGGTATGTTTTAATACGTTTTGCGTAATACTTGAGTTTGTTGAGTAATTGTAACACACAGTAATAACGCATGTTTAAAATAAATGTAATAACAGAAAAAACGGTGTATTTTCAAAATACAATGCTTTCATTATCTGCAAATGTTCGACAAAACAAAAAGTCCCTTCCCCAAATAAATTAAAAGCTGAATAAACTCTTAATGCTGTAAATTTTCTGAAAACGAGCTACAATACTGCTTGTTAATGTTCGGTCGGTATTGAGAAAATGTTTTGTTCAAAACTTTAAATTTTCAACTTCGTTAAAGTTTTTACTTATCTCTCGAACTGTTAATCTGATAAAAGAAAGCGGCGGTACTTTTGGTAATCTGTGCCGAATTGTTCCAAACAACTTTTGGGAAAGGGCTTCGTAATAATATCCTTTTAATGTGTTTAATGGCCCCCATTATGAGATTTACGCAAATTGTCGCTGAATTAAAATTGATTTCCTATTCAAGTATTTAAATACTACAAAAAGAGGTTCTAAATAACTTTTATTAGGGAATGCTCATTCTAGTCATCTTTTTTTTAGAAAAAGATATCATAATATTGGGGTAAAAGTATAAAACTGCTGATTTGTACTGAAGAATTGAAATTTGTCATTTTATATATTTATTTAATCAAAATAATTACCTTTTTTATCTATACATTGCTGCCATCTAATAGGAAGGTCATTTATGACTTTGCGATAGAACTGTGGTCATCTAGATTCGAAAAACTGTTGGAAAGCATTTTGTACTGCTTCCTGAGAAGAAATTTTAGCACGTAGAAAATTGTCCAAATCACGAAAGAAATGGTATTCCATTGAACCAAGGTCTGGCGAATACTGAGGGTGACAAATGGTTTCTACTTGCAGTTCCTGTATTGTTAAAATGGTTTCTCGTGCTGTATGAGGTCTCGCGTTATCATGGGGAAAAAATGGTGAAGATCGATTCATGATTCGGGGCTGTTTCAGTGCTAATTTTGCTATCACTGTTCGGAGTTAGGCACAGGAGACATCTGCCGTTATTTCTTGACCAGTTCAGAGAAAGCTATGGTGAACGACACCATGCTGAGACCATCAAACAGTTACCATTACTTTTTAAAAGAAGAAGACCGTGCCATGTGAAAAAAGTTTCATTCAAAAATATCAAACCATGAAGGTTCTATGTCAATTCGAAGTACCTATTACAATAAAACGGCAATTTCATACTTTAAACCCTTGTTTTTGTAGAAAAATAAATTATTACTTTAGATATTGCTCAAAATGAAAAAAATATCAAAATACATATCTTGTTAGGATAATATTATGTATTATTATGTATGTGTGCAAGAAGTCAGAGTTGATTGCTGTACAGTGACTATAATTGGAAGTATTAATTTAAATACATGGAAGAAGCTGAAAATATATTTAAAAAAATTATTAAATAGTTGTACTTAGTAGAAACATGAGCCTAGCATCCTATCATTAAAATAATATTGAAATAGAGTTAGGTCAATTTAAAATGTCGTGCTCAGTGCATCAAGTAAAACCTATTTTGGCTTTTAACTACTTCCTTGATAGGATGTTCAAAGTCGTTTCTTTAAAAAAGATTTTGTTTGATTGTTTTTGAATCAATGATTTTGTATCCAAATGCAGTTTTATTCACTCGACTGATCATCTCGCCGCGACATGCTTTAGTCACTTACGTTTGATAATTTGATTGAGAATTGAAGGTTTCAATTATTTCGAAGTTTCAACCGTTTGAGAATATGTATTAAACAATTTTCATGTACCAGAGAAAATTAGAGATAAGCTGACGTAATATTCAATTATTGAAAATGAATGGCGTGGGGAGAGATTTTTATTGAATTGAGTAGGCATAATTTATTGCTTCTTGAATCTCTAATGGTAAGATTTATTTTGCGTGATAAGTAGAAAATAATTTTTAATTTTGATTTCTTGTAGAAAGCCGAATCGACCTTTCCTCTATATTGTAAATTCAAATATCATTCAGAAGTACGAAATTGGTTTCAAAAAGGTTAATACGTAAATATTTTTAATAGTAATCAGTTTGATTGCAGCGCTTATCCTAAATATAATTTATGATATGTTTATATTACACACAGAAAACTACCAGAGTTTTCTGTAGAATTTGTATGAATCTCTCTGGATGGAGAATTTGTCTGAAGTGGCTGTGGGCAGGACATAGCCTAAAAATATTGTTCGTGTGGCAAAATGGTGTCTGGAATGTCGGAAAAGTCTTGGGGGAAAGGAGAGGTATACAGGATGACCACAGATGCGGTGGAAGGATAATGTCAAGAATACAGTAGGAGTCTGTAGAAACGATACCTTAAGAAGACCTATACCAAACTGATCAAGAATGACTGAGAGAAATAGAAACCAATCAGAAAGTTTGATAACATTTCTACTTTAATTCACGGCTTTGGGCATTGTTTATTTTCAGAATTTAGTTGCAATATATTTTCACAGTAAAATAAGTTTACGATGACAATTTATATATGAACATAATATTGAGCTATAAATTAAATAAATATTTATTTTATTTTATGAAAATAAGGGACGAGACGAGCAGAATGTTCAACTGATGGTAATTGATACGCCCTGCCCATTACAGTTTATATCTGTTAATCTTAACAATGATGATCTTAACTTATGATAACAAAGAGGAAATTATTATATCCAAGAATATCAATGTATATTATAAAACTGTTTCAAGCTTTAATGAACTATGAACAATGTATGCAAAGCGCACTTAATCTATTATATATAAATTGAAAGCTTAATCAGATTACTGGTTGACCGACTCGACTTTTGTGTACAGCAAATAGTGGTCTAACCGAACGTCTCTCTCAGAGTGTCTATTGTTGCCGAAGCGGTGATAGTGTTAAAATGGACATCAGCCTCTATTATAATATATTCTATCCAGGGACTTGGGATGTAGAGTCCGCGGAGAAATGCAAACACATACACCCAAACAAACACACACACACACGTACACAAACACACATACACACGAATATCATAATATTAAACGCACTTTAAAGACCATGTAATTTTAAAAAACTTTCATATAAATTCTCAAAATGTCTTTTACATTCGTCGTAAAATAGGTTTGTTCCACTAAAATGTCTTTCAATTTATTATCGGTTGACACAGATCCGATTCAATTTCCGATGTAGTACTGTAGATATGAGAATCGATTCTAACGAAAGGGTTAGTAAGTAAAATTATGTTTAATATTTTAAGAAATATATCTAATATATAAAATTAAATTACTCCTCCGAAATGGCTGATATGTTTTGTATGAAATTTTGTGTGCATATCGGGTAGGTCTAAGAATCGGCCAACATCTATTTTTCATACCACTAAATGATAAGGTCGACCCACACCTAAATATTTTTTGACATTTTTTTTATTTTTATTTTATTATTATTCAGCATTGAAAAATACATAGAACTTCAAATTTTCGCCCTTCTACGATCTACAACTATTTTTGTATCACGATTTTTATATTATTCTTTTCTAACCACATATCTGCAAAAGGGTTGCAAGATGGCAATCGAATACAATAATTGTAGTACAATATATTTGGTAGGTCTGAGAATCGGTTGTATCTATTTTTTATGCCCCGAAAATTTTTATTTACTTTTTATGGCAATACAAAGTTTGCTGGGTCAGCTAGTTTATTTCTAACATCCACTCGTGATGACACAAGTGAATTTCATTATTATTGCGATAGTACTGTGACCTTATTAATATTTAAAAAAAAACTATAACAGCTAAAACAATAGTAATAAACCTGATAATTTATTTGTTTTAAGTCTTATAACATTTGCACTGTATTTAATTTAATTAAGAACAGTGATGCATAAATTATTAACTAATAATTAGCATTAATATGTGGGTTTTTAGATGCTAAGTTGACCTAGTTTTGTATTTGTATTGTGTAGTTTTGTATTTGAAAGCATTATTCACAACTACATATACGCGCAAGTGGAAAAATACATTTGTGGCGAACAGCATGGTTTTAGACCGAAAAGATCTGTAGACACTAACTTTTTGTCACTGGTTTATTTTTTCTCTGACAAACTAGATCGTGGTTCTTAGGTTGACGTACTTCGACTTCCAGAAAGCATTTGACAGGGTCAATAATGACACATTGTTACAAAAACTTAGCGCCATTGGCTTTGCACCGAGACTTCCCGACTTATCGCAGACTATTTGCGTGACCGTCAACAATATGTCCGGCTTGGTCTGTTCGAATCCAATCATTACCATACGCGATCTGGGGTTAGGCAGGGATCGATACTGGGGCCACTTCTATTTCTCTTAATGATTAATTATCTTCCAGATGTGCTTGATAATTCTCGGTATCTCCTTTATGCTGATGACCTAAAACTCTACAAAGAGATCAAATCTGATCAGTACCATGCACTCCAAAATTATGTGCAAGCTGTATTTCAGTGGAGCTTGAGGAAACGTCCAAATGCCATGACTTTCGGTCGAAAGTGGTGCCCAATAGTGTTTGATTATAAAATAGGTGGTGATTCGATATCTCGACCAGAAACTATCAAAGACCTGGGTCTCACTTTCGATCTAAAGTTAACCTTCCATGGTCATATTACCACTCTGGCCAAGGAATCCAATAGAATTTTAGGCTTTGTTTTAAGGAATTCTGGGGAATTCACATCTGAATCAGCTTTTATTTGGTGCTTTAGTGAGCAGCAATCTAGAAACAGCTATGTGTGTGTGGAATCCGCATGAAAACACTAAGTATTATGTATGTACACTGTATGTTTTCCTACAAAAAGCTTTTCTTAGGTACCTTTACATATGTATGCATGGATACTACCCCTATATGTATCCCACAAATTTTCTTCTGGGTACATTAGGCTACAACTTCCTCGAGGTAAGCGAAAACGACAGCAGCTCACAGTTATGACCATAGTTTTCAGAGATGATATAGATTCGACGAGTTTGCATGTTGAGCTCTTAGTTGAGCTATGTAGAATCTTTGTACCGGACAATTACTGTTCGAGGCGCAGGCATAGATTGTTCGCGAGTCCGACACGTACTGTGGCTCGCACCAACTCACCTATACCGATGTCTCTCTGCTCTCAACGCTCTTCTCGATGCCAGCCCTGCGTGTGATTTCTTTGCGGATGGATGGCAGACAATTTTAACAGAGTGCTTGCGTTTTTGTATGAGGAATGTATGAAAGGTGTTTGGATGTTAATTAATTGTTAGTTATTTACAGTAAAATTTGTATTTATTGACTATTATTTTTGTAATATGTTTAGTTTGTAATTTTCTTAAATATTGTAATTGGCTTACGCCGTTTTATTAAAGTATAGATAAAAAAAATAGCTCCAAGGACAGATGGCCGTTGGCGCATTAAAGTCCTTGAATGGCGGTCCGCCACAAGATGGACTGAGGATCAGGTCAAGATCGCCGGAATCCGTTGGATGAGCGCAGTGCAGGACCGATCGTCGTGGAAATGTTTGGGGGAGGCCTTTGTCCAGCAGTGGGCGTCTTCCGGCTGATGATGATGATGATGGTAAGTGACAACTACGGCGCAGCACTACACTGAAGGCGCACGAGGCGAAATGTGTGGTCAGCGGGCGGAGATGCTCCCGCTCTCTACTCCAGGCCTTGACTGCATTCAACTCGCGCGCTAACCGTACCTATTCTACCACCCGTTTTATTGTACAGCGGCCCTTTCAGCATAATTTTTTTTAGATGTACTAGAATAACTCAACTTATCATTAACAATTGATTTGCACTTACATACTAATTCTAGGTTGGTTCTTGTAATTAGGTACATTCAAAATTTTAAATAAGATAAATCTAAGTAAATTTATAAATTTTAATTCTACAAACTTTATAATGCAAATAATTAAATAAAATGTTGACTGCAGCTATTTTTCATTTGTTTTTCTTTTTGTCAAAATGAGTGATTATAATGAAGAAATTCGATACCAGCCTAGCGAAAAAATTGATAGATTGACAGATGAAGGCTATAATCTTGTAAAAGCCGAAATCCACTACGATTTGAGCAACTGTTCGATTTCAAACTTAGCCGGATTATACTTTGTCGCCAAACGTCAAACTGTAATTATTACTATTTCAAACTTATGTCAAATTACGTAGTATTTACATCCTCTTTGTGTGATACAACTTAAAATTTTATGCGATGCGAATTATTGTAATGAAAACGGTACGAACTTTGATATTCTTTCATATCTGATTCTCACAGGCAAAGTCGCAGACAGATGCGATAATAAGGAGGGGCTCTAGAGACCCTTTAAATACATTCAGTTTTTATCAGCACTTCTCAGTGGTCCTAAACAAACATAAACACAGTTAAAATTATTGCTTGTATATTCATACTAAAATAACGAAGAATTACAAATAATATAATAAAACTCACAAATTATAAATTTGAATTATATTGTTCATATGAATGCTAATTTTGTAAATATTATTAGATACTTAGAATAATTATTAGATATCTCTTGCCATACCTTGTCAAAGTTACCTTATTATCAGTGTAAACATTAAATGTGTAAACATTACTGTATTTCGGTCTGAAGGGCGCCGTAGCTAGTAAAATTATTGGGCAACTTAACATCTTATGTGTTAAGGTGACGAGCGCAATTGTAGTGCTGCTCAGAATTTTTGGGTCTCTCAAGAATATTGTTTGACACTGCATTGTAATGGGCAGGGCGTTTCAATTACCATCAGCTGAACGTCCTGCTCGTCTCGTAATTGAAGAGTTCCATTACTTTGTCATGGATGAAGAAACGTCTTTTACAAAATAAATAACAATGTGACATAAGTTCTTTTCCCAAAACGTGACACCACTGCACTTTAAAAAGCATTATCCTCATGAGTTGCTGCGTGAATCCATTACGTTAAAGACCATAGAGCATTGCCACCTGAGAACTTATGTGATATTTTTAAATTTACATAACGATCTGATGAAGTTTCGTCCTTGGGGTACATTTTTCTGTGTTTGAATAGCAAATTGCGTTTGCTTTTAGTTAAATTTTAAATAAAACTATGTTGTGTACATTATTTAAGTGAGTATCTAGAACTTTAGTGTATAAATATATTAAGAATAGGAATAAATTATTTAAATAGATCTTTTTACAAAGGCATTGTCATTAAATTACATTAAGTTTAAATATTTTACAAGCTTATATATATATATCATATGTCATATGACTACATTGTGATTGTCATTCAATCGCCACACTAACACACATTATAAGTAAACCATTATCTTGGTAGTCAGTATTACCTTAAGTAAATAACATAAAACATATAGGGAGAGCAAGGCCTGAAACGAGCATATAGTCCATGTGGTATTGAGCAGAATATGTCATAGTAGCTTATAACGTAATGTAATCATAAACTTAATACTAGCGTTATAGACAAACACTCTCCTGTGAAGTATGTATGTAGTATTTCGCTTTTAGACAATCCCTATGACAAATCAATGGCACCCATCGATGATAGTTTTTCTTTTACATATAATATGAAGGATAACACTTTAACAAAGAGATCTATTCTCAAGATCGTAGCAAGTATTTTTGATCCAATTGGATTTTTATCACCATGTACCTTTCTAGCAAAATGCATTATGCAAGACCTTTGGAAATTAAATATCGGTTGGGATGAGCAAATTCCAGTGGAGTTGCGTGAGAAATGGGCTAATTTTTTAGACTCATTGTCAACACTTTCATCACTTCGCATTGAACGTCACGTGCTTATTCCACATTTTAATGACATACATTTGGTCGCTTTTTATGATGCTTCGGCCCGTGGCTACGCATCCTGTATTTACGTACGCAGTTTGAATAGCAACGGCGATGTTAAGTCGAGATTAATTGCAAGTAAAACAAAGGTCGCCCCACTCAAACAACTTAGAATACCGAGACTCGAACTCATGGGTGCTTATTTATTATCTAAACTTATTTTGTACGTCCAACGTAATCTTAAAGTTAATAATATTAGAATCACAGCCCTAACTGATTCGAGTGTAACACTTGCTTGGCTACAAACGCCACCATATAAACTCAAAACATTCGTTTCGAATCGCGTCGCTAGAATAATTGAGGTAGTGCCCCCTAACAGCTGGTATCATGTTAGAAGTGAGCAGAACGCCGACGACATCTGTTCGCGCGGTGCTATGCCAACTCAGCTCGTAGCTGAGTCAACTCGCTGGCTTCATGGCCCGGAATGGCTACTTCTTGACGTTCACGATTGGCCTATTAACACATTTTACATAAAAAATGAAAATGATATTTTAGAACTTAAATCCAGTATTGATTCATTTACCTTAGTATCTGAAAATCGTAACATCGAATACAGTTTCGAAAATATATTTAAGAAATTTTCATCCTTTATTAAATTACAGCGAACGCTCGCATTGTGTCTACGTTTTATAAATAACTGTCGGCAATCTAAAATAAATCATATGGTAGGCAACTAAAGAGTTGAATACCTCACATGATGTGATCATAAAACTTACACAACAAAATTACTTCGCAGAGGAGATAACATTAATTAAAAATAACAAATTCGCGCCATCATTAAGATCACTTAGAAATTATCACCTCAGAAATTATCACCTTTTGTTGATAAATCAGAATTCCTCAGGGTGGGGGGTAGGCTATCACAGGCAGACCTACCTTACCATTCAGAGCATCCTTTACTTTTACCGAAACCTTCTTGGGTGACGAGATTATTAATTGAGTATTATCATAAATAATATTTACATGTTGGACCTCGCACTTCGCAAGGTATTTTAAATCAAAGGTACTAGATTGTTAATGCTCGTAGTATTATACGATCTATTCTTTCAAAATGTATAACCTGCTTTAAATGCAATCCTACATTAATTCAACCGGTCATGGGTATGTTACCTGTGCCTCATCTCTAACCTAATAATGTTTTTACTCACGTTGGCTGTGATTTAGGTGGTCCTTTTCTAATAAAGGAAAGCCTTTTAAGAAATGCAAGGCTTCGAAAGTGTTACATGTGCGTCTTTACCTGTCTGTCTATGAAGGCAGTGCACATCGAAGTATTAAGTGATTTATAATCCGATTGCCGTCTAGCTACCCTAGATAGATTTGTAGCTCGTCGCGGTTTATGTTCTCACTTATGCTCAGATTGTGGGACGAACTAAAGTTGTTGCTGCTGCGAAACATCTGAAAGATGTTTGCAAGTTCTTTCGAGATAATGAATCGTTAATTTCAAACGATTGCACTGCCCGCCAGATAGACTGGAGGTTCAACCCTCCAAGTGCGCCAAATATGGGTGGACTCTGGGAGGCTGGTATTAAATCTGCTAAAAACATTTGTGTCGCGCGATAGGAGAGAGATCATTAATGTTTGAGGAGTTAGCAACTGTCTTTTGCAAAATAGAAGCTATTTTAAACTCGCGTCCTCTATGCCCTCTCTCTAGCAATCCAAATGAATTTAAGGCATTAACTGCCGGTCATTTTTTAATCGGGCAAGATCTTCTGGCCGTGCCAGAATATGAGTTAGACATAAACATTAACAGACTGCCGCGTTGGCAGGCTCTGCAACAGATCAGTCAGGCTTTTTGGAAGCGGTGGTCTACTGACTATTTGCATACATTGCAACAAAGAACAAAATGGTTTACATTTAATTCAAATTTGAAAATTGGTGATTTAGTTCTACTTAAATCTCAATCTACTCAACCACTTCAGTGGCAATTGGGAAAAGTGAATCGTATTCACCCTGGTCCTGATGGTATTACTCGTGTAGTGACTGTTAAAACCAACTCTGGTTTGCTCAAAACACCAGTAAACAAGCTTGCTCCCTTACCTTACATTAATTAAATCTATAAGGAAAGTATCATTTATTTAGTTTTAATATAATAATTTACATATATACACTTATTTTATTTTCTAATTCGGTATTATTATTATTTTTATTAAATTTTATTTGCGGAAATCATTACAATGATTTCGGTGGGGGGTATGTTCGGTCTTTGCATTGTATATTATTTGGTAAAGTGCTAGTTAATTTCAACTGTGGAGATCGAACTTGCTGAGGTGCCATCTATCGCTACTGTACTTCAACCCTAACTTGAAACCGGTAGCAAACGGTGGCGCTAGTCGCGACAATCTCGTGACGTACGCGTGTGTGGGCGCAACTCATAGGCCTACACAAGCTCTCTTCCGCTTCGACCGCCTAACGAGAAGATGCCGTCCGAGACGTTCTTGGCCGCCCCTAGAGTGTTGAACCACGTGGGTTCCTGTAGTGCCGTGCACCGGTGGATGCTGTGTGGCGAGGAGCAGTAAAGGTAGGTGGTACATGCATTGTTCCTTTTTTCACTGTTGCTTTATTGCCCCTACCAAAAATCCAAATTGGTAGAAAGTGTCCACCCCCCTATAACCTGTAAAATAAAAGAACGATAAAATTAAAAAGAATATGATGTACATTAATGCAAACATCCACGGAAAATTGGTTTCAAACGAAATTTCGGGATCTAGTAAGTAGTTTTTTTTTAATACGTCATAAATCGTAAACCGTAATTTACCTTTCATTCAATCAACTCATATATAAAAAAAACATTTAAGTTAGATCTAAATCCCATCATTAAGGTACCTTATTATGTTTACGTATCAATAACTTATTTAAAATAATACTCTTTTATTAAAACATCGATCAAAGTTACAACGAACTACAAGAATTTATATTGTATGTTACTTGCTGCTACGGAACATTTCATGGGTGAGTCCGACTCGCAGATGGCCGCTTTTTTTACTATAATTACCATTGTCATACGGTTGCTGCCCGTACTTTCAATTATTAAATGAACATTTTTATTCTCCGTTCAAACAAAATACACATTTATTCCCCTCTGATTATTTGAATGGGGCCTTGTTTAGAATTGTATTTCCCCGTAGGCTAGTATCCAATCTATGCTCAATGTTTGAACATTTCTATCGATATTTCTGGAAAAACGTGCCAAAACAACGAAATATAGATTTTGAAATCAGTGGAGATTCCAATATAATTTTACGATGCTTTACTTGATATTTATATAGATAATATTTCTATTCAAACAAAACAAATCATATGAGTATATTATTTACAATACTATGACTACAATAAATAAAAACTATCATTACGTGGAAGCGTACCAAGAATACTGTCAGTATATCCACGTTGGATAGCTAGGCTGATCCATTGACCGAAGTAGCTGCCAGCGCTTTTTCTAGTAGCTCTGTTGAGGCGAGAAGAAAGTACGTTGTACATTCTCCGCGCCTCTGGGCCCCACGGGGCAAGTGTCTCGACACGAAATTGGCACAAAGATGTAAGACACATTGACATCAAAAATAATTAATTCTAAAGAAATCAATTTTGAGAAAATATTGTCAACGCAAGTCGTTCCACCCAAGTCATTCCATTTATGTAGATTATATTAATATTATATATTTAGAATATAACAAGAGATTATTTATTATATTTAACCTACGATTAAAAAAATGCTGTAACCAATTTGTTTTTCTTGTGAAAAAGACTTCAAGTATATGATACCTCTATCACTAATGTTTACCCATATTTTGGGTATGTAACTTAATGATATAGGTTATTAATATGTTCGAATAAATTAGAGATTTATTTATTGTTATTTTTAACTATCAGTTTATATTAAATTATCTTGTTATATCAAAGGAATCCCAAGACCCTTGAAAACGAAATATTTGATAATTATTACTGGTACAAACCCGAACGCTTCAAGCTACCAAAAATCCCATTCCACTTAAATGTCCTTTGTCCGTTAAGTGATCTGTAATTTGTGTTTTTAGCCCAGTAAAGGCATAAAAGGCATTTATTTTCTCAAAATTGACTCAGAACTCATTTTGATGTCGTTTCTAATATACTAGATACTACTACCGCTTCGGAAATAAATGGCACCCGAGAGAGAAGAAGCGGCGCAAGGAACTCTCCCAGCATTCTTTTTTGTGCTGTTTTTAATCAAATAAACAATATTGTACTGTCATTGCTAATGCAATAAAATAATCATAATTTAGTCTCAGGCTGTCCGATCTCTTAGAGATGTGGAGTAGTAGGATTTACGACACAGCCATTTTTAATAAAACATTTAAATTTATTTATAGATAATGCCTGAACAGTGGCTGGGACTTTATTATAAAAGTGTATAACATTTACCCTTAAAGCTATTATGTATCTTATGAAGCCTAGTAATAATGCTTCATATTATATGACTAAACAATGCGGTTGGAATAGTATCCCTTAATGGAGTGTAATTATCACATTAACGTACGTCACAGGCGCGGCGATGATAAATAATGTTTATTGAAACGTAACAGGATTTTACGTTGCTAATTTATGACCAGACATCCCTATTTTCCCTTAACTTAAATTTGTTGGGAGAACTTTAAATCAATAAGGAAATTATTGAAATCATTATCTACGTTCGTAAGGATAAATTCTCGTAGAATCTTCATAATCAGTATCTTACTACTAACAACTGAACTGAAAAAAATTGCGGCGAAATGTAATCCCCTATTTTCAGCAGCGCACGCACGCTAATACAAAGTGAGATATAGATTGCGAAGTGAAAGACGTAGATTATCACGAAGACTAAACTAAGAAACCCGGCTTGTTATCATGCGTTGCCTGACAGCAAGAGGCTCTATCTAGAAGCATAAAATATCTGAGACTGTATTCTTGCATACTGACTAAGATCACCAGGATAATTAAAAGAATATCAACAATTACGAATGAAGAAGCACTCGAGTAATTATAAGTAGATTTCATACAGTTTGTAACACTAAAATACATGATATATTTAAGAGCTTAAAAATCTATAAAAATATATATTTTGTAAGGGAGAAAATTGTTTATAAACATGGAGAGTCCGCTCTATAGCGATTTGAATGAAGTCCACTTTTCGTACATATTCACGTACCTCATAATGCTATAGAGAGAACTCTTCTATATGTACAATTATTATTTATTTAAAAATATAAACATAAGACCTTTTATTTCATTCCTCTTAAAGTAAAACAAAACCCGTACTTACTGGTTGTCCATCATCTGTTAAAGCGTTTCCTGAGTGCCATGCAGAAGCTAAATTTAAATTATTAAAACCTTACTATCCCTTGAATTCATATATCTAGCTTCTTAATTATTAGCCTCGTTAACAAGTAATTGGTCAATTAAAATATAAAAAAAAGTGTAAACACTGAATTTGATAGAATAGATATGAATAAATATGTGATTCTTATCATGAAATAATAATAGTTATAGTTAAGGAAAAGTCACCCTTATAATCACACTATTTTTTAACAAAACATCGATTATGTTGGCAAAAAAAGCATCAAGTTGATACCTAATTTTGACATTGCTACATTTATCTTCATGATTCAGACGTGTTTAATGGTAGTGGTATACCAGCTGATATCTCATTTAAGTAAAACGTAATTGAATATGTCAAATTTGCATTAACCATGAGTAGGTAATGTTCCGGTCATTAATAACCTCAAGAAATGCATGTTTACCAAATGTATCATCTTGTAATATTTTTCAGAAATATCTGTCGTCAGGGGTTCTCAAGAAGTGTCTTTTACAAAGTAAATAACAATGTGCCATAAGTTCTTTTCCCAAAACGTGACAACGTGAAAAGTCCCACTGCACTTTAAAAGGCATTATCCTCGTGAGTTGTTGCGTGAAACCATTACGTTAAAGACCATAGAGCATTGCCACCTGAGAACTTATGTGATATTTTTTACATTTACATAACGATCTCATGAAGTTTCGTCCTTGGGGTACATTTTTCTATGTTTGCTATGAAGTGCTAAATGGAATAGCAAATTGCGTTTGCTTTTAGTTAAATTTTAAATAAAACTATGTTGTGTACATTATTTAAGTGAGTATCTAGAACTTTAGTGTATAAATAAGAATATGAATAATTTATTTAAATAGATCTTTTTACAAATGCATTGTCATTAAATTACATTAAGTTTAAATATTTTACAAGCTTATATATATAACTACATTGTGATTGTTATTGAATCGCCACACTAACACACATTAACAGTAAACAATTATCTTGGTAGTCAGTATTACCTTAAGTAAATAACATAAAACATATAGGGAGAGCAAGGCCTGAAACGAGCATATAGTCCATGTGGTATTGAGCAGAATATGTCATAGTAGCTTATAACGTAATGTAATCAAACTAAATACTAGCGTAATAGACAAACACTCTCCTGCGAAATGTGTAGTATTTTTTGCATTCACAATTGAATTCACAATTGCATTCGCAAAATTATGAATTAGTTGGATGAGGGCAGCGCAGGACCGATCGTCGTGGAAAAAATAGGCCTTTGTCCAGCAGTGGACGTCTTCCGGCTGATGATGATAATGATAGCGGTAAAATGTTTACTTCTTATTAAATCAAAGTAAGTTAAATTTAAGAATATGAGATTTACTTACATTGTTCCTTCTGTTCCGCCTTACAAGGTCTTAAATTAAGCTCAAACTCAGAGTGCACATTATTAGCGATAAGACAACTGTTAATCCTATTCCTAAAACCAGTGGGAGGCTCCTTTCCACAGGGTGCCAGCTAGATTATGGGTACCACAACGGCGCCTATTTCTACCCTGAAGCAGTTATGAGTGAGTATTACGTTTTAGCAGTTAAGTTTCGTGTTACGTGTTTCGGTCGGAAGGGCGCCGTAGCTAGTCAAAACTGCTTTGTAATGGGCAGGGCGTATCAATTACCATAAGCTGAACGTCCTGCTCGTCTCGTCCCTTATTGTAAAAAATCTTCCATAAATATATCAATCGACACTTTAGGTATTCCTGAATAATATTATAATAGTAGCTCTTACCCGCGACTTCGTCCGCGTTGAATAGTTACTTTGGGCAGTTTTTGTTTTTATCTTTTAGGATACTTTTTAAATAACGCACATATAAACTGCTCTTAGTGCTCTTCTATGATACAGCGCATATCGCTTGATATTGTGGACAGCCTCTTTAATAGTATTTTCCTGTGTACATTAATCTTCTATTTCATCCCCATATAGGCTAAAGTTTCAAAAATGCTCGAACAAATCTTTATAAATTATTTCTTAACAAGTGTCTAAATACAAATGTTCATGGTTCTATCTTCGATAATGACGAATTTCCATACAAACTGCCATCCCCTATTTTAAACCCTGCATTTATTATCTTGCAATGAAAGGTAGCCTATGTCATTTTTAACCGAGTAAAGGAGGAGCGTCTCAATTCGTCGGTATTTTTTTTTGTTTGTTACCTCAAAACTTTCGACTGGGTGAACCGATTTTGATAATTATTTTTTTATTTGAAAGCTGGTGCTTCCTAAGTGGTCCCATTGTAAATTGGTCCAGAATGGCAGTGGAATCCATGAGAAAACCATAACTTACTTACCGGAGGAACTTACCCGTGCGTTGGTGGTTCCTATTATAAAGAATAAAACCGGAGATATCTCGAGTGTGGGTGACTATAGGCCTATATCACTGGCCACGATAATGGCCAAGGTTCTTGAGCGTGTCATCCACTACTACACAAGCGCCGTAAGTATTGAAGATGGTCAGTTTGGGTTTCAACCTCAAGTCTCAACCGACATGGCTATATTCGCGCTAAAGCAGGTTTTCGGTTACTACAAGCAGGGAAACACTGCAGTCTATGCGTGGTTTTTAGATATAAGTCGCGCCTTTGATACACTTAATCACGATCTGCTGTGGAAGAAGCTGCGGGACACAAGTGTCCCTTCTGAGATTGTTGGCCTCCTCGAGTATTGGTACCGTAACCAGACGAACAGTGTCAGATGTGGATCTGAACTGTCAGACTGCTATCAGCTCCCATGTGGTGTGAGACAGGGGGGCTACCTCTCCTGATCTATTTAATATCTATATGAATGATTTGATCGGGGAGCTGAGCAGGACTCCAGCAGGGCTGAGGTTGGATGGCAGATACGTCAACAACCTGAGCTACGCTGATGATATGGTATTGCTCAGCCCCTCAATGAAACGCCTGCGAAAACTCATCAAAATATGTGAGGGTTATGCGAAAGAGCATAATCTTACATATAATGTAAATAAAACCGAAATGATAATATTAAGATCGGGAGAGGTGCCTCAGAATATCCCCGTAGTTTGCATTAACGGACAACCTGTCAAGATAGTGGACAGCTTCAAGTACCTTGGCCAAATTGTTTCGTCCTGTCTCAAGGATGACGCAGATATTGAGCGTCAACGTAGGGCTCTTTGTGTGGTGGGTAATATGATTGCGAGAAAATTTAACCATTCAGCGCCTGACGTGCCCTGTACTTTCCCCGGGGCATAAAAAGAATAGGGGAGTTCCAGGCCCATGGGTGTCGTAAGAAGCGACTAAGGGCTTTTTAGAAGTGGGAGAGTCACGCAGCCGTCTTTTGACGTCAGCACAATCGGGCCAGACTCGTCCGGGTTAATTACCACACTCGTACGGAATACCGGCGTGAAGTAGCGGCCTAATGCCGCTATGTTTCATATAGGTTAGTGTCGAGGACCGGAGGCCATTTCCATTTATTCTAAAGGCGTAGTCCTTGACTCACGGAAGTCAGCCCTTGTCCATCCGATCCAAAAAAGGAGACAGTTCGGATCCGGCAAACTACAGGCCTATTGCTATTACCTCCCTGCTCTCCAAAATCATGGAGAGCATAATTAGCCCGTTAGCTCTTGGTATACCTAGAACCAACCAACCTGGCAGCTAGCCTGGATATAGCGAAGGCCTTTGATCGTGTATGGCACAAGGCGCTCCTCTCTAAACTTCCATCATTTGGGCTTCCTGAGAGCTTGTGCAAGTGGACCTCCAGCTTCCTCACTGGGCGTAGGATACAGGTCGTTGTCGACGGACATTGCTCGAACCCGAAGCCCGTGAATGCTGGAGTGCCCCACGGCTGTGTGCTATCTCCTAGGCTGTTTCTTCTGCATATCAATGATATCTTGGACACCTCCAACATTCATTGCTATGCATATGAGAGCACTGGTGATGCTGTATACACGGGCCATGCACGTCTCTCTCGGGAAATCGTCGACAAGTGCCGGGAGAAACTTGTGTCTTCTATCGAGTCATCTTTGAGAAGGTCGCAGAATGGGGTAAATTGAACCTTGTCCAATTTAACCCCCAGAAGATATTCAAGTTTGCGCGTTTACCACTAAAAAAACCCCATTTGTCGCATCACCGCTCTTCGACAACACTTCCCTAAAAGCCTCGCCTAGTATCGAAATACTGGGTCTTGAAATCTCGAGCGATTGCCAATTCCGTGGCCGTCTGGAGGACAAAGCCAAATTGGCTTCAAAGAAACTGGGCGTCATTAATAGAGCACGGCAATACTTCAAGCCGGCCCACATTCTAGCGCTGTACAAAGCGCAGGTCCGGCCACACATGGAGTATTGCTGTCATCTCTTGCCTGGCGCACCACAGTATCAGCTCGATCCATTTGACCGCGTGCAACGCAGAGCAGCTCAAATTATCGGGGACCCAGTACTCTGTGAACGGCTGGATCACTTGGCGTTGCGTAGAGACGTCGCTTCATTGTGTGTCTTTTACCTCAATTATCACGGAGAGTGTTCCGAAGAGCTGTTTTACCTAATTCCTGCCGCCGAATTCCACCTTCGCACGACACGCCACAAGTTAGGATATCATCCTCACCATCTGGATGGCGGTCCTCCACAGTGCGGTTTACAAGGAGCTTTCTTCCACGTACTACAAAGCTGTGGAATGAACTTCCTTGTGCGGTGTTTCCGGGATGATACGACATGGGTACCTTCAAAAAAAGCGCGTACACCTTCCTTAAAGGGCGGCAACGCTCCTGTGATTCCTCTGGTGTTGCAAGAGAGTGTGGGCGGCGGTGATCACTTAACGACAGGTGACCCGTTCGCTCGTTTGTCCTCCTATTCCATAAAAAAAAAACGTGAGAATTACTCTCTTTAAGTCATTCTGCCAGACGTGATTCTAAGAAGTCGCATGATGGCATACGAGTCGCCTACAATAACATTTTTAGGTTCCTCATGGGCCTGAAACATTGCTGTAGCGATTCAGAAATGTACGCGGAGGCTAGGATTGATTCGTGTTATTCTATCCAGCGTAAAAGAATTGCATCGTTCATGTCCAGGGTTGAGACGTGTAATAACGGCATTATCAGAAGTCTGACTGACAGGCTGATGCTTTCAGAAATGTATCGACGCTGGGTAAATATTGCAACCTAGTTTCTATTTGTAATTTATATTTTTGACTTTATTTTAACTACATACTTTATACTGTGTCTGTACTATGGATCAAGGGTCTGAAATAAAGTATTATTATTATAAAAGTCTTAAATTTTGCTATACATACGTACAGCAAAGTGGATGATCAATTTACGAATAACTCAATATCGCGCCAACCGAAATCGATTATTCTTTTTTTATTGGAAAGCATATACTTGAAAGATAGTTTGGTGATTATTGTTTGATTTGATTCGTACTATTTCCCATTTCAACTTAATTCTACCTCAAGTCCTTATAACTTCTTTGATAAATATGAAAACTTCACTGTTCCGACAGTATATAATTCATATTTGTAAGAACTACCGTTTTGCAAAGAGAAAACTCTTAACATATATTTCCAACAGATATCAAATAACACGTTTGATTAATATATCGC
Source organism: Leptidea sinapis (assembly GCF_905404315.1). NCBI lineage: Eukaryota > Metazoa > Arthropoda > Insecta > Lepidoptera > Pieridae > Leptidea > Leptidea sinapis. Next base: position 13,012,585 of record NC_066272.1, read on the forward strand.
TATATGTAGGGATACAATTTAAAGTTGGTTACTAATAAAACTGGCCGAAACACTCGAATTTTTAATTAAAGTTACAAACTCCATTTTCAATGCTCCTGTTGTTGAAAAAATTAAATTTAACAACTCTGCCAAGCCATAATATGAGCTTCTGTATAATATATATGTATAGGCGTGGTCAGTTCTACATCATGGAGATATTGTTTATTTATTTTTTTATTAAAAAAAGCTTACCAACTAGACATACTGACACGAGAGTGGGTCAGGGATTGGAAATAATACTCCGCTTATAGGAACGAGTCTCTATTTGCGTTCACTTTTTCTGAAGTTGCACTTCGCCGGTCTGCCGCTGTTCCTCTTGTGGGCGGCGGTACCTTCAACGCGTCACACCGCACCGAACACTAAGTCTCTTCTATCTTCTTGGAACACTTTCAATTTTCACTACTTCTTCTTTTCTTCTTCTTCTTCTTCTTCTTCTTTACACTTTCGAGTCAGAACTAGAACTGCCGTATCTGTTCTATTTTCAAAATGATTCTCCCTTTCCATATTTAAATTTATATTGTACTAGAAATTTCTTTTAACTATTTTTATCCTGCTTACACATTTTCCATCCCTTTTTTTCTGTTCGATTTGATCTTGAACTTACTAGAACTTTCCATTAACTTTACAAAACCCAAAAAATTCCATACACTGGTAGGTGTATCGAACCCGTGTTTACAGCGTCTAAAGTAAACACTTTTACGCTAAAGCTTCGAGTATTGCTGACGGAGCTGTTGAAATTATCAATGTCTTGAAACTTGACAATTCTCGTCATGTACGTTGCTGCACGATATGACGTTTGACAACTCTCGTCGTATACGTCGTTGCTACGCGACAATACAATGAATATTATGACTACTTATATTGTAAAATTTCTTAAATTTAATACTTATATATCTAACTCATAGGTATGCTCAGCGTTGCCTTCATTTATTATTGTAAGTTAAGTAATACTACTACAATATGTATGTTAAATATTACTTAGAATATAAGTTGAAACATCCAAATTATAAGGGTTCAAAATCGTATTTTTTAGAATTGCTAAATGTTTTAAAATTTATATCTATACTACTATTACTATGGAATTTACTGTTACATAATTTTCAAATAAGTTGGATAGGTGAATTTGAGCCATAACTGTTTCTGAAAAATCGTACAAGTACTGGCATATATGTACTAATACAATATATTAAAATGTTTAACATTCAGAGGTTTAATTTTATGATTCAAAAAACAGTGTTGGTCTGTGTGTCAGATACTGGGCCAGTTTAAGTATTGAGCGAAAGCTTAGTATAATTTTGTACCTTTACTTGTAACTTGTAACTTGTTGTCGGTCTGAAGGGCACCGTAGATAGTGAAATTACTGGGCAAATGAGACTGTTAAGTCTCTCTTATGTCTCAAGGTGACGAGCGCTCAGAATTTTTGGGATTTTGAAGAATCCTGAGCGGCACTGCATTGTAATGGGTAGGGCGTATCAATGACCAGAAGCCGAACTTCCTGCTCGTCTCGTCCCTTATTTTCATAAAAAACAGATATTGGTGGCGGCTTCGTTAGAGTTAGTAGAAGCTTGGGCTGTAGCTGTGACTGATCGTGTGGTGCTTAAATTGATACTTGGGGTGCTCCACCCAATTATTATTATTATATCGACAGATGGAAGGAAAAACAGTGTTAATAAAAGCGTATATTTTATTTATTTTATTTTATTCGGGTAACAAACAACTTAATACATTTAAAAAATAAACATTAAAATATAAATCACTGACCAATAAAAGTTTCCAAAATTAAATAGTACATAGAAAAATGCGAGCATGTTAATTACAATTTAAATTTGTATTGAAAATAATAAATTTTAATTAAATATTTTGATTTTAAGATAATAGAATATTTAAAGAAAATTATTGATGGTTTTAGTAATAATAATAATACATTTTTAAGTTAATATTATCATACTCTCGTTCCACAGTAAAGCAATTCACCATCTCCTGAGAATGCCTCGCGTGGAGGCGAAACAGGCTTCGAATTGGTCTAAGCAGAGTTTTTCGTTGCGACTAACCCGGTCGTTCGGTGTGGGGTTAAGTGTGTGCCGATTCTATTACATTTCTCCTTCTATCACTAGTTTTCTCAACGATTATAATTTTTTTTTGGAATCCATGAAACAACTCGATGACGTAATTAATATAAAGTCATAATCATGAATAATAGTTGTAAATCGATAAGGATTTATCTTTCAAAATATTATGTAGAATATTGCAGATACTTATGTTCGAAGTAACATTGTTTAAAAGCTGTAAGAGATATCCCGTCTATAAATATCTATAACCTACGGCTTACCTCGCCTGTAAATGGGATAAAGTTTAAATTTACAACCATTCCAATGTATTATATTATAGTTCCATCTCGTTTGGATAACAACACAAAGGCTCTTAGTTTATTAACATATAAGATAGAGTTAGTCTAATTATCCGTAATTAAACTTTATGATAAATATTTTATATATAAAGGGGTTACTGAGTCTTGATATTTGTCTCGAAGTGACGTCATATACCTACTTAATATTTGTAGAATAGAATTAATTTTTATTCCAGATTGTCTTAATTGTTTAGTATATTTCGTACCTAAAATTAGGGTTAAACTCAGTTTGAAAAAATCTAAGGCATCGTTTCAATAAAAGCAATGCAGAAGTAAAACGAATTTTGAATACATATAGTTAAATTATCTGAAGACTAAAAGCGTGAATTAAGAGAGGACGCTAGCAGCGTTTTTTCTTTTTTCTCCTTTGATAATGCTTTTAGAGAGGAGAATTTTCGTCAAAAAATATAGATATGCTAAAGCTATATCTGTACGTTTTGTTTTTTTCAATCAACTAACGAAATAAGAAAATATGACTCTTCAAACAATGTAGAAAATGGCATTTTTATTCCGCCCTGTTCAAACGAATACGTAAAAACAATTTTGTAAGGTTTTTAAGAAAAAAGGAAAACGTACTGACATAGACTCATTCTTCCTGAAAATATTGTAGCAAAATTGTAAGTGTAAGTATTACTGTGTTTCGGTCTGAAGGGCGCCGTAGCCAGTGAAATTACTGGGCAAATGAGGCTAAACATCTTATGTCTCAAGGTGACGAGCGCAATTGTAGTGCTGCTTAGAATTTTTGGGTTTTTTTGAGAATCCTGAGCGGCACTGCATTGTAATGGGCATGGCGTATCAATTACCATCAGCTGAACGTCGTGCTCGTCTCGTCCCTTATTATCATTAAAAAAAAAACATCCCAGAAAGTTAAAATACTATGGTTTCTTAACATAGCTTACTTAGTACAGAACAACATACGCACCTAATTTAGTAAAATTTGTCAAGTTGATACCTTATGTTGCCGGTAAAACAATGTGTACAAACAATGGGTAAAAAATGTGTAAAACGTTACAAAACATAGGTTAGCTTAGCGTCATTCATATTAAATCAATTGTGTGTGACCGACGTCATTTCCACCTGAAGCAAGGAGTGTGAACGACAAGTCATTTAGATCAGACATAATGAATATGTACATTGATACATACCAAAGTTAATCTTACAACCATGTGCAAATCTCAGCCCTGCCCTCTGGCTTTCCGAAGAAGTATACATTTATAAAATATGTAAGTGTTGGTTGTTATGTATTCTTATAGTTTTCAATTTCAATTGTTGTTATTCAAAGTATTATTTAAGATCACTTATGAACGTCAAAAAAAAACCCGAAATTTCGTTTGAAAAAATATTATTTAAACAGCCTGAGGGCGGTCGCAACATTCCCAACCTGTAGTATCATTAAGAAAGTTATTTATGTTATAATTACCTTAACCTCATATTAGCTTTCTGAACAATTATTTCGAACTTCGTAACACATTTGTTTTGTACATTTTCAGGGATTATGTAAAAGTATATACATCACCCAAAAATCGAATTAAAGACTCAACTAATATAAACTTAAATAACCGCAATAAACAAACTTATGTAAGCCTACTTCAGACATCAGTTTCTAACAAATACCAGCTGTTAAACTGTAAAAGACTATTCTACACTCGAAAACTCGCTTCCACGGACAAGATGGATTCCAAAAAGGTTTTGATGAATGTCTGTTTTACGAAAAAACTACTAAATAGATTTCTTATTTTGCCTGAATAAATAATTAGAAATCGGGACTGCTTTTTATATAGTACGCGGACGATGTCGCGGGCAGCAGCTACACCCTATAAATTTTGATTCCCTTGAGAATGTCGAAATATAACTTTCTGTGACAAGCTCATATTTGACCGTATGTATATATTTTTGGGGGTATCTTTTTTTTTTACATTAACGTATAAAACGTTTGATTTTTCACAGCTTCAATTTCAACTCGATACATCCACCCGTGTCCGAGATAAAGGGTCTTGACAGACGGAACTTTAACGTTATGAGTTGATTGATTTAGTTAAAAATGGGTAGTAAAATGACCAAGTGCTTAAACCTCAAAATAAAACATCCAACTACGTTGTATCAACGTTTGAATTAATAAAAAAAAATATAGTTAACATCACGCTTTTTAATACGAATACAAGCAAAGTTCGCTATGACAAGATCGACCAGACCCACCAACCAGCAAACTTTCACGTACATAGACCAGAATGAATTTGAATTATCGAATCTAATTGAGTTATTAATTGGTTGAAAACCATCTTCATACCTGTTACTGTTCTATGATTCTTTTCCACTTAAACAAAAAACAACCATGTAATATAAAATGCGTAACAAAGTATGTACCCGCAGTATAAAGGAGTCAAAACTACTCTTACCTAGATTTTATAATGGCTAATGTAGAATTAAACTAAATTACAAGGTACCTTTTCTAGTAAATACACTTCCTACATCTTTAAAACAGCAGATGACAATTAAAAATATAAAAGTATAATTAAAAAATATTATCTTGATAATTATATAATAAATAGATGAATGCTATGAGTATCAAACACAAACATTCTGTATATGTCGTAATAAAACTACCTTACCCTCCACAGAGAACAATAATACACAAACGAAAATGAATGGAAGGGTTCATGTAAATAAGTATACTGTAAGATCTAGCTTTGTTTGTTGGTAATCTAATATAATAAGTTTGTAAAAATTTAAATAAGTGTTTAATGTTAATAATTGTAATACATTTTTGAAGTTACATTGTCATCAGTTTTAAGTTCTGATATTTTGTCCTATAGTATATTTTTAGTTTTCTCTTAATTAATTATTTATAACATGCGACGAGTGTAGTACACGGTAAAACCCAAATGGATTTATGTTTGTACTTAAATTTCAGTAAAATTGTAAAATACTAAACAAAATTAAGTCGTCTAAGTTTGATTTCTATTTGACACTCGGCCTTTATCTAGAAAAACAAATATTGCGATAACTGCATTTAATATAAAGATGATAAAGTTTTAAGAAACAAAGATTTTTATAAGTACTACGTGCTTCGTCATGTGTGTACGCGAAGTCGCAGGCATCAGCTAGTCTTCAGTAATTATGCATTTTATAACTTATTTCATGTTTGTTTGTAGTCTGTTAATTATGAAAGCTGTGACACGGCCACGGGTCAAGCTATAGATTTTGCGTGATTGGCAAAGATGGCGCTAGCAGTCGCATTTATCGCGCTGATAATATTTGTATCAGTTCTGTAACATAACTTTATTGGTTTTAATAATACTTGACGCGGCGTTCATTACCACCTCGCTGAATGCCCCGCATGCAGCGCTGAAGATGCAGCGAGCACTGGACGCGATTCCCACCTGGCTGAAGGACTGGAGACTCAAGGTCAATGTGGCGAAGACTCAGGCGATTTCCATCGGGCGGGCGCGCCTATTGCCGCCCCCGGTGTCACTCATGGGCGAGACCGTCGTATGGTCCCCCAAGGCCAAATACCTCGGCGTGACCATCGACAGGACACTCTCGATGCGGCCCCATGTTAAGAACGTGGTTGCCCAGACGCGCGCCGCACGGAACGTTCTCCGACCCGTGCTGGCGTCCCACCTGCCTCTCCGTACGAAGTTGTGCGTATACAAGGCGTACGTTCGCACGCGACTCACCTACGCTGCCCCCGCCTGGTATGCGCTGACAAGCGAGACGGGTCGCAAGTCGCTGCGAGTACAGCAGTCGCTGACGCTCCGCACCATCTCCGGAGCACCACGCTTCGTACGAAATCAGGTCATCTCCAGAGATCTGCGCATGGAAAGCCTGGACGACTTCGTTCGTCGCCTGAGCACCTCTATGTTCGCGCGCGCCGATGGAGCGCGATCCCAGCATTTGCGTGGCATCGCGCCATACCATCGACGACCGCCGGACAGAAGAGGACTACCACGTGACCTAGTCTCCTAGGACACGACTGCTTCCTCGCCGCTGGCTGATGGGCGCTCACCGGTACACTACCGGCGGGCTCGACCTCGCTGAGCGGCGGGCGCAAGCTAACCACGGACCTACAAACCGGCTGCAGTCCGCAGATCGCTCGCGACACTACGCGGGCTTGATCGCACTGTAGCAGGATACCACCGGACATGACACCACGGACCAACCGGTCCCACCCAGTGCCCCGTCTGTAGTTGCAGGCGGCGTTTATACTACTGAAAGGGGCCATCGCCCCGAACAGTTACCCCGAGGCCCGTAAGGACCTACGCGGAAGACCCACCAGCCAATAATACTTTGGTTTACTATATTTGCATCTCTTAATTACGTTATTTTTGCAGAGTGATATGGTTCATATATCACTTGCCTTAGCTACTCAAAATGAAGATAATATGAAAAATCTCCAGTTTGGGCTAATTGCTATTGGGTATGGCTGTCAGGCCCGTACGATACGACCATATATAAAAGGCTGGCAACACTTCTGTTTCCTCTGGTGTTGTAAGAAAGGATGGTAGCAGTGATGACTAACCATTAAAAAAATATTCATGATATTAGAGGTGTGTCATTGAAGGTTTTTATATCAATTTAATTTAAAAATGTTTTTTGTCAATGGTCAACGGGTTGAAAAAACTGTTAAATCGTCAATTTTTAATAATTTAGATTTTTATTTCGTCAATAATGATACATATCATTGGAATCATACAAACCTTGAAAATGAATGTTTAATTATTTATTTATTAGTAATCAACAGTGTTACAGTAAACGTAAATAAACAATAATATAAAACATAATTCTTAAGGCCGTTATAGATTACTCATATTGAGAATATTATTTTACTATGGTTTTACAACAAGCTGTATTACAGAACAACTGCCTGTTGTGTTTCTTATTTTCTGTGTGTATGTTTGTGTGTGTGTATTTAGTATACAATAATATGTGTATATATTTCAATCAAATGAGTAAGGCACTGCTTTAGATAGGTATAAGTTAATAATTTCACGCTTAAATTTATTCTTTTCCAGCATGAAGATATCTAAAATATCATAGAAGTTATTGTAATTATTTTGAATCCTGCATATAACCGAGTTTTATGATAGTTCGATTTAGTACGTGGTGCAACCAGGAGTTTCGTATGACGTGTTCTATATTGTACATTAAGCGATAGGGCCCTCAATAATTCTGAACAGTTTGTATTGCCTTGCCTGACAATAAAGAATGTAGAAACATTAGATCTTGTTGGTTTCGGCGTAGTTCCAGTGAGTCTATTAAAAAATCTACATGCTTCATCGTATGACGTGTAGGGATGATATGATTTGAAACATAAATATTTTAGAAAGTTAAGTACGAACATGATTATCTTTCTATCATAAATATGAAAGTAGAACAATGTCTTTTGTGTTTCATTTCTGCGAAATTATACTCAAAATTCATGTTTATATTAGTCTCGGATGAGCTACAGGAAATTATAATGAAACATATTTTTATAACAAAGATTCCCTACAATTTCTATTCCAACGAAAGCTTTTTCATAATTACAATTCTTAGTATATCCAAAGTTAGGTTTTTTTTTGTAATTGAGAGCAAAATTCAAAGAAATTAACATCTTGACTGTTGGTTCTCAATATATTCTTGATAATGTAATGTATGTTCATAGGCACATAAGTGAAATAGCTATAAAATGTCATAACTGCCTACTACTCGGTTAAGTCGAGTTAGTAAGTCTTTTGTGTGACGATGTATATGCTTTTACTACAAGATCCCAGAAAATGTTCAAAACAAAAGTATTACGTTATTCAAAAGAATTGTTAAAAAACGTTTGTGTGGTAAAAGTTACTATAACATAAATGACTTTCTTAATGAAAGGAGCGACCGCCCAAGCCTAATAAGGCTATTAAATAATAAGTTTAATAATTGTACTATATTATTTTGTAAACAAATGTTTTGATGAAAAACAAGCCCGCTGAGTTTGTTGCGCCTATTCTTCTCACGTCTGAGGCATTCGTTTTGGAATAGGTGGTAGTTGTTTTTTCAATAAATATAAAGTTTAAAAATATTTAAATTTGAAATAATACTTAGTATTGCTTGTATAGAAATAATACGATGTACTTACAGAAAAGAAGTTGTTTTTTACTTTTTAATGATAATTTAATAAAATGGCGATAAATCTTCGTTATAATGGCAATTAACATTTAAGGCTTTTTTGTAGATTTTAAAAAAATAATTTTAATTTAGTTTTGTGGGATAAAACTTTATTTTACTTTTAATTAATTAATAACAATGTATACTAAAACTTACTTAACGTACTTTAAACTAATGACTACAATAATTTTCATAAAATAAATACTTACACAAATATTTATTAAATAAGAAATAACAATTAGAATAATGGGGTAATGTACCTACACTTCGCACAACACTCCACAAATTAGGATATCCTTACCACCATCTAGATATTGTGTGGCAGTCCTTCAAAGTGCGGTTTTCAAGGAGCATTCTTCCGCGTACAAAAAAGCTGTGGAATGAGCGTCCGAATGACGATATGAACGGGCACCTTCAAAAAAAGCGCGTACACCTTCCTTAAAGGCCGGCAACGCTCCTGTTATTCCTCTGGTGTTGTAAGAGAATGTGGGCGGCGGTGATCACTAAACACCATTGACCCGTACGCTCCTTTTCCATTAAAAAAATAAAAATCACTCTGTGGAGCAAGGAATAAGATAGGAGTCTTATTGAAGTAATTATTTGTATGTCGATTTATTTGCCAATTTTAATATGCAAATACGAATTTTTAGAATATAACCACAATTCATCTACTAAATAAATTTAATTAAATTTTAATTTATTACAAAGACCCCACTAAGTTAAAATCATATTTCACAAAGTAAGTGAAGAATTAATATGCCAAAGTTTTACGTGGCTCAATTCATTTCCTTTCTGTTAAAATCACACAATCTACAGTTTCCTTAGTGGGCAACCATAAATCAAAATCACTAGAGATGAACTAAAAGTCGGTTAGTAGCTAATACAGAGTTGAAACATAGCTTAGACCATTTGAAATGGTGATTGATTACATTTCTCACAGCTATATCTAAAGACTTGACAAACAATGAAGTCAAGCTCTAAAGGTTGATGCATCCAATATACGATAATTTATATTTATACAGTTTATTCTATATTACTATTCATGAAATTATTTATTTGATACTAGCGGTCTCGACAAATGTTGTCCTGTACACATGTTTACTTTGAAAAATCGGTAAAGACGTTTGGAGGAGATCACTAACACACGTCGGAGAATTAAATGTCGACTGTACTGAATCGGAATCTAATCCAATTTTAAATCCACTGGAACACTATAAAAAATCATCAAAATCGGTCCAGCCATTTAGGAGGTAGTTCAATTGTGAATCTAAACCAACCTCAAATCCACTTGAACATACACAGAAAATTTTATTCAAATCGGTTCAGCCGTTTAGAAGGAGTTCACCTACAGAACTTTCTTGTTAACATGCCAATACCTATGATTTAGTTATTCCTTCCGTATTTGGAGGTTGTCTGGTAACACCCCGTATATCACGTTTTATATTGAGTAAGCTATCGTAAACTGAACGAAACATCAATAAAAGCAGATTTGTATATTCATTAATCAGATTCAATGGAAAAACCGCGTCTCTGTCTATTCAGCTTTGTCTTTTATACAAAATTATTGATGCGAAATTGTGAATTGCTCTGAATATAAATCTAGATTGGTAAATTTGTGTTAACAGCGTTGTCTCTATAAAATAATATACTTTCTTAAAATAATATAATTTCTTAGATAATTTATACGTCTAGATAGAGCCTCTTGCTGCTAGACAACCGATGAAAACAGGCCAGGTTTATCACTTTAGTGTGCATGAGAAGCTACGTCTTACACTCGCGATTTGTATGTCACTGTATGTTAGCATTGCTCAAAATAGAACCTCTATTTTTTCGACCTTTTCACAGCAGTCTATCTAGACGTAAAAATTTCCCTTTGCCTTGCAGACGAGAACTTAACAGTTCTTTTGATGTAATAATGACAGTTGTAATAAAATAATATAAGATAATAACTTTTATTTTTTGTATCTGTTTCGTCACGTAAAGAAGGTAAATTTAATATACAATTACTAAGAATGATTATGTAAGCAATTACACTGCAAACATTTTATCAATTCCTGTTACCTTATAGCAAGTGAGCCTTGAATGAAAATGGGAAACAATAAGATGGGGAATTTGGCATCCTTCCAATCACAATATCAGGTACACTTTACTCGTCTATGTTTCACGTCAACATTATTTAACACAAGAGAATAACATGGGTTGACAATTTATTATGAACTAATTCTTAAAATACATTTGCTGTTTCAAGGTATGAATTTTGACAAATATGTTGTATTTATATTGAGTGAATTAAGATTGTAGTGACGTGTTCTAGTTGTTTAATAATGTGGAAAGGATTAATGAAATAAGACTGACTTCACAATTTTATGGCGCGAATGGAAATGTAATCTATTGGAAAGGTTTTCTCTCATGGCCTCATCCGACGAACAGATTGAGAATGGTTTATGCCAAGTGTTCGGTATAAGAAGTGGACTGTATACTGTTTAGTAATTAAAACAAATACTATCAAAAAGAACAATTAATTCTTTACTGCTCCTTGCCACAAACAGCCACCGGTCGCGACACTACAGAAACAATCGTGTTTCCAACAATAGAGAGGCGGCTAATTACGTCTCAGACCGCACCTTCTCGTACGGCGATTTTGCATGTAGGCAAATTTCCAGCGCCCATAATTACGTCACGCGATTGTCGCGCCTAGTGCCACCGATTTGCTACCGGTTTCAACTTAGGGTTGAGGTACAGTAGCGAGTAGTAGAAAACACATTAGCATGTCCGATCTTCACAGCTGAAATTAACTGGCACTTTGTCAAACTATATTCAATGCAATGACCGAACACCAAGAGTCCCAGGACTGAGAACACTTCTTTGAAAGGGATGATGCAAACGTAGCTGCCAGGGTAGTATAGTAGGTCCGTTATCTTTGCCTATCTAGACTATCAAGAATTTTCACGATATAGAATTTGAGTTTAATTATTTATGAGACTTCTTAGCATTTTATAGATTTAAGCGTCCATTGTGTAATAGAAGGAGCAACTCCGGACAGTGTCTGAGGCTTGTAACTTGGGTGAACGTATATAATATGTGGTCCCTTTATAATGTACACAACCATTGAAGCAATATGAGTTTAAATTGATTTCACTTCTTGTGTTGCTTTTCCTGTGTAAACAATAATTAATAAAATATTTTTAATGGATTAATACACGTGTAATTGTAGCTGTATTTTTACATTAGGTTTTTGCACTAAAATTACATTTTTATTATTATATATTAATTATTCAGTCACATTAAAGGGTACTGTTTTATGTAAAACTGCAGCTACAATTATTATATTAATACATTTTTATATTGATTCGTTCAGAAAATATATTATTTATATAAATTTGTAATATTTCCGCCAATCAAAGAAAATACTTATAAATAAAATATTCCGAAAATCATTCAAATAACACCTGATTTTATTTATAAATATCTAAAAATACATGTAAATGTCTTAAGTGAGATATGTATTTAGGAATCAATGACGTAGGATAAATAAAGTTAATTTATAAGCAATTTAAGTCTAAGTACAAATATAATGACAGACCAAGAACACAATAAAATTGCAGTTCTATTCTAGATGCAGTTTGTTGTATTTTATTATTATGATCGCAGCCAATGAAGCTATTTCAGCTTAGAGCAAGAAATATCTCCAGTTAACTCAAATCTCTATGGCAATCATAGAAAGTGGCTTTGTGCCAACTTTAGTTGACAATTCTTTGAGCGTCTATAGCACTTAATGTTTGTACTTATTTGATGCAGGTTGGTATTAGGACTATATTTGAAATAAATCTAGATCGAGAGGGTATTCAAGGACGGCGGAACAAATGAGGGAAGCTGCTGAAGGTCATTTGACAACAGAGGCTCTCATGTGGAATCAGAACTCTAATCAGACAACCATAATATCAAGGATGACATCAGAATATTTCGGGCAAATTAAAAAAAAAAGAAAAACAAAATACCACAACCGGAGAGTTGTACAAGATGTACCAAAATTTACGATTCATGCGTACTTGAACGGTTGGCTCAGTTGGAAATAGCGCTCGGACGGAACCCGAGAGGTCCCGGGTTCGAGTCCCGCATCGTTAGTAAATTTTGTTTACAAATTTTATTTATATTAACACAAAAATAGTAATTGTGCAATAGGCAAAGTATCACAGTACGTTCTAGGTCGATTTGTAATACGAAATTTTGGAATTTTATAATGGCAGACAAATCACATGCAAATTAAAGTTGTCACTAATTACATGACATAAGTTTTATACGAATATTAGTAATGCTCTTTTTTTCTCGCTAATTTTAAAATTCATTCATATTTTTCGTACCAATTAAAGACTGCTCACTATCAAATCAACTTTTTCAATCAAGTCGCTTCATTGTGTGTCTTCTACCATTTGAATTTATTGTGGGGAGTTTTCCGAGGAGTTTTTAACATATTTAATGCCGCTGAATTTCACCTTTACATGACACGCGTCAAATAAGGATATCATCCCCACCTGCTGGATGTCTAGCATCCTATACAGAGCTGTCTCCAATAAAATTTCTTGCACGTGCAACCAAGCTGCGGACGGAGCTTCTTTATATGGTGTTTTCAGGACGATAGGATATGGGTACCTTCAAAACACGTACACCTTTCTAAAAGGCCGGCAATGTGGGGGGTGGTTATCGTTTTACATCAGATGACTCTTACGCTTGTATGTCATTCACATTAATAAAACAATCCCGGGAAATACCTGTAGGTACTATCACGAATTGTTTATTCAAAATAACAGTTACTTGTGTAAATTACTCTACTAAGAACTGTTTGTTATTCATAAATTAATTATACATTTGGTAAGTAATTACTTTAACTAGGTCGGGCTCATAGTTATGTGGCATAAATGTTTACACAATATTATTGTGTTCATTGTCGAGTGAAATACGAAACAAGTTTTGCTTATCATTCAGCTATGACAGACATTTGTTTTTATTCTTATACAGTGTGGCGTCACAATGACGACATTAAATAAACACGCGGGTAGAGCTATTTAAGCGTAATCTTAAAATATTAAATAAATATAGTGTCTACGCTAGCTCGCGGCTACTAGATTACTTACAGGTGTTCCGAAATGATTTTATGAAAAATTTATTTTTTTATGATTACAGTTAAGTGGCTCTACCCGTGAACACACTTCATTTAATGTTGCCACTGTAGAGTCCCGCTGTATAGCTTTTAGAGACTACGTAATTAGGCTAATTTTATGTAGAATATTCCTTTATAATTTGTCCACGTTTAAATATTTAAAACGCCTACTTGCCACTCTAAGCAATTCCCATTAATTGTAGAATGTCATTAGTATTATTTTAAAAGTACTTAGAAAAAAAATCTAATAAATGGGAGGGAACTTGGACTCTTAACTTTAATTTGAAATATCATGTATTTTCTGGAAGTCTGTCTGTATGTCCGGGCTACACGAAAAAACATGAAAAAAAATTTGCATGAATAAAGAATAAGAAATCGGGACTGCTTTATAACATGTACGCGGACGATGTCGCGGGCAGCAGCTACACCCTATAAATTGATTTGATTCCCTTGAGAATGTCGAAATATACACTTCTGTGGCAAACTCATATTTGAATGTATGTATATATTTTTTGGGGGTATGTTTTTAACGTTAACGTATAAAACGTTTGATTTTTTTCACAGCTTCAATTTCAACTCGATACATCCACCCGTGTCCGAGATAAAGGGTCTGGACAGACAAAACTTTAACGTTATGAATTAATTGATTTAGTTAAAAAATGGGTAGTAAAATGACCAAGTGCTTAAACCTCAAAATAATACATCCAACTACGTTGTATCAACATTTGAATTAATAAAAAAAAATATAGTTAACATCACGCTTTTTAATACCAATACAAGCAAAGTTCGCTATAAAAAATATGTATGTATATATACAGAAAATGATAGAGGTTTTCATTTGTGCGCGCAGCATGGAAAATCTATGGTATATATTTTAATAATTGTGATTTTAAAAAAGCGTAACAAAGTATGTACCCGCATATGTATAAGGGAGCCAAAACTACTCTTACCTAGATTTTATAATCGCTGATGTAGAAATAAACTAAATTACAAGGTACCTTCTGTAATATATAAACTTCCTACATCTTTATAACGATAACGATAACGTCAAAGCAGATAACAATTAAAAATATTAAAGTAAAATTAAAAAAATATTATCTTGATAATTATATAATATATAGATGAATGCTATGAATATGAAACACAAACATTTTGTATAATATCTATTTAGATTTCAGGAGCGAGCGATTGGGTTTTTAAAAATAGAAATTAAAATTAAAATTAATATTTTAGAATCGAAATAAGAGTTTATTATTTATGAATGAAACCTAATATAATAAAAGTTGCTTATTTAATCAAAACAAATCTTATAACTATATTTACAATACTACGACTACATAAAATTAAAATTATCATTACGTGGAAGCGTACCAAGAATACTGGCAGCATTACCGCGTTGGATAGCAAGGCTGATCCGTTGACCGAAATAGCTGCCAGCGCTTGGGTTTCCAGTAGCCTTATGTAGGCGCGAAGATAGTATTTTGAACATTCTCCGTGCCTTTGGGCCCCACGGGCCAAGTGTCTCGACACCAAACGGCACAAAGATGTATGACTCACTGAGACCAACATATTTGCGACGCTTGCTGTCTTCGGCAGTCGAAGCAGCAGCCCCAGCACCAACTGACGTAACTTGGACATGAGAAGGAGCCAGAGTGTCGACGCCAGTAGCGTCCCACACCAGCGCACTTCCCCGTGCCCAAGCCACCAGCGTCATTCCATCAGGACGCTTGCCATCGCGGCGGGTAATACCATTTGGCTCTAAATTAATGAATGAATGAAAACTATATTAATAGCAAACACAAACCACACAGAATAATAAAAGTAAAAAAGAACTTACAGAGGTAAAAAAAAAATAAGAACTAATAACATAAAAATAATATAAATGACAAAAAAAAACAAGTATATAAATAATATTATAGGAATTATCTTAATTTAAAAGTACTGTGTAGCAGTTATTGTTATTAAAAGGAGCTGACTCAGCGTCATGCTACGTTGGTATAATACCAACACAGCGCTGATTTTCAGCAGCCCCTTGGTGACCCATTGAGTAACTACTATTGTTAAATATTTGTTGTAGTATTAAAGGTTCCATTAACTTATTTACTTTTAAAAGATGAAATTTAGTACTACTGTTCAGAAATTAGATACATAAATATTAAAATAATTGCAGTTTTACAAATATTGGCAACAATACAAACTAAAAGTTCGATCCCATTATGTATTATTAATACATATATCTAATAATGTCAGACTTATGCACACAATTTATGAGCATATACGTTATTAATTAAACAGACTTTAAGAATAAGGTTTTTAACCTTTTTCCGGAAAGTTCCAACAGTCTTCAAGCTGCGAAACGGTGGTGGTATATAATTCCAGCACTTGGTGGCACTGTACCTAAAACTTCCTCTAAAAGAGGCTTGATGATTGAAGAGGAGAGGAATGATGGAGTGGGATTGATAGGACATTGAAAGCGGACCTTGTTTCAAAATTTAACTGGCTGCGCTGACCTAGCCATTCCAATTTATTATATAAATATGTTGGCGTTTTTGTCATAATAATACCAAAAAGAAGCGTAGCTAAATGAAGTCGTCTACGAGCATCCATATTTAAAATATTTGCTTCTTTGAGGTATGGAGAAATGTGTTGTCGGGCCGGTATATCCCAGCAAAAACGAGCACATGCATTTTGTACTCTTTGTATTGAATTTCTTGTTCTACCAAGCAACCTTGGACCATACACTGCATGGGTTTAGTTAAATTTGGATAAAACAAGAGCCTCACAAAGACGTATGCGTAGTTCTGTGGTTATAAAAGGTCTAATTTGGTACAAAACTTTTAATCTATAAAAACTGTTGGAAATTACTTTCTTAATATGCTTCTCAAATCTTAGGGATTCATCCATCATCAACCCAAGATTACGAGCTTCGTGTACGCGTTCGATATGCTTATCATTTATGACTAGTCTTACATTGTATTCATTTATTAATTCTAAGCCTTTACAATTGCCGAAGATCATAAATTTTGTTTTATCCGGGTTTAAAATCAATGAGTTTTTTTCAGAACACATGAATATTGCATGAAGATCAGCATTTATAATATCTATTGCCTGTTGGGCTTCGTGTGGCGGAAAAGAAAAATAAAGCTGTATATCATCAGCGTAAATCTGATATTTGCATTGTTTTATTTTTTTAATTATGTCAGCAATGTATAGAATAAAGATAAGGGGCCCTAAAATAGAGCCTTGGGGAACTCCCCTCGTTACATAGGCACGTTCTGAAAAATTTGTGTTACCCTGCTCATCTATCACTGAGACCGTCTGTGTTCTATTAGTGAGATAACTTTCAAACCACTTAATACTATTTTCACTAAAACCATAGTAGGCTAGCTTGGAAAGTAAGAGATTTATATTTAAAGTTTCAAAAGCACGTGAGAAATCAAGAAAAATTAAGATTGTTACTTTTTTTTCCTCTTGTGCTGCTAAAATATTATCTACTACGTCAATGATTTACGACCCGAGCTTAGCGTAAAAAATAGAATAAGTGTTAATAATTGTAATACATATTTGAAGTTACATTACACACCTACATATTTTTAGTTTTCTCGTAATTAATTATTTATAACATGCGACGAGTGTAGTACACGGTAAAACCCGAATGGGTTTAAGTTTGTACTTAAATTTCAGTAAAATTGTAAAATAATATAAAAAAAAAATAAAGTCGTCTAAGTTTGATTCCTTACGGCCGTTCCCAATATTCTATCTAAAGATATAGATAAATTACTACCTTCTACTGTCAGGAATTAGCTGTCGATAATCTGAAGCTGTCCAAATATACCCGATAAGTCATTCTTATCGCCTTAAATTGGGACGCGTGAATTGCAATTTCCATACAAACTTCTCCCCTTCTTCATCCCTGGTAAGCTAATAATACGTCGTCCCATTGACAGACAGCGTGTACGGATAAGGTGAGTTACCGTCGACAAGTTTATTGGGACAGAAAAGTCAACGATAGTTACGATTTTTATCTCGAGTAAGTGATAGACTGAATATTGGGAACGGCCGTTTGACACTCGGCCCTTATCTAGAAAAAAATGCGGTACCTGCATTTAATATAAAGATAATAAAGTTTAAAGAAACAAAGATTTTTATAAGCACTACGTGCTTAGTCATGTGTGTACGCGGACGAAGTCGCGGGCATCAGCTAGTCTTAATAATTATGCAAATAAGTTATTTCATGTTTGTTTGTAGTCTGGTAAATATGAAAGCTGTGAAACGGCCTCGGGTCAAGCGATAATTTTGCGTGATTGGCATAGATGGCGCTAGCAGTCGCATTTATCGCGCTGATAATATTTGTATCAGTTTTGTAATATAACTTTATTGGTTGATGCATCAATTGACATCACCAAGAACTACCAATAAGTTTCCAGTAATTTTTGTTGAGTGATATGGTTCATGTATCACTTTCCTCAGATACTTAAAATGAGTATAAAATATTATCACAATATCAAGAGCCAGTGCTATACTTTTAAGTGGTGTCAGGTGAGTCATTGACGGTTTTTAAATTAAATTAATTTAATCTAACTAATCAATCATCAGCACTCAGCAAGTTGAAAAAACAGTAAAAAACGGGTTTTGAAAAATTGGTTAATAATGCATTTATTAATAATTAATGTTTTCATTATGTTCATACTTCATATTATATTAATAACATTGCTAAATTTAATGAATACCTTGTACCTATTTGGTCAGTATAATATTAAGTCAACGTTTTCGTTAGCAAAAGCTGTTTTAGTGAGGCATTCAATTTCTTCATTTATTGCGAGTTACGGGCGAAGGTTAACGAATATAAAACTGTTAATAAAAACCAAAATTAATTTTTTTCCGAAATTATTTTATGGAAAATTGATTTATTGGGTGATTATAGGTGAATTATGTATTTTTTTTATGATAAAATTTAAGTAGCTCTACCCATGAACACACTTCATATATTGTCGCCACTGTAGAGCCCCGCTGTATAGCTTATCGAGAGAGTACGTAATTAGGCTAATTTTATGTAGAATATTTCTTTTTAATTTGTCTACGTTTAAATATTTAAGACGCAAACTTGCCACTCTGAGCAATCCCCATTAATTGTAGGATTTCATTAGTATTAAAAATTATTATTATTTTAAAAGTACTCAAAATTTGAAAAATGGGGGGGAATTTTGACTTGTAACTTTAATTTGAAATATCATGTTGTATTTTCTGTAAGAAACCCTAAATATCTATATATCATATATTAGAGAATTTGTGTGTGTATGTATGTTCAGAACCGTTAGCCCCATTGAAATAATACTACACACATAAAGAAGGACACGACCACTCCGACGAACTAGTTACATTAGTGCCGGATAGGTGGCGCTGGTGGCAGTGATTTTGATCTTTTGGACCACCCGGTGCTTGGTGTGGTCGAATTGATATGAAATGTTGTTTAAATGCATGTGGCAACATTGAAACAGGTAATGCGGACGAAGTCTCGGGTAACATCCAGTCTAAATATAATTTTAAAAGAGGAATAGGAATAGTTTTAATGACTTAAAATATTTTAAAAAGAAAACATTAAATCCTAGACTACATATATATTCATAAATCGAATAGTACTTGTGATTCCGTGATCTGAAAAGTTTCATACTACGAAATCAATTTTATAAAATCTCATATTTTAGCTAAGGAGAAATCGTTGTCATTGTGACGTCATTGAGCCGTAATGACATAACGAAACGATAAACGCTCGTTTGCGATCGTCGATTCGCATTTTGGATACATTTCAACGTTCAAATTTAGAACATCGTGAGCTCACAAATTTTTATGTAAATAGGAAGATGTTTGGCCTTAGCGATTCTATTGTATGTCTTATATTAAAGAGAGAAATTTGAAAATAAAACCACTTTGCTTCATTAAAAGCTGGAATGGATTTAAATAAGTTAAAAAAGGGATTCGATGCAAAAAAATAATATAAATCATTCAATCGTTTACGTAGAACTACTTTTGTATGTTACTTACGTTGATCTTAATTAGTTTTATTGATTTTGGGGAAATAACTCATTTTAATACAAGTATAAAATAAGTATCAAAAATGATGTACTTAAGTTTTTTTTTATAATACTGACTGTAAAAAAAAATTATAATAAAAATTATGAATAATCTCTACAAATGTATAACACGTACTTATACAAAACATCACGGTAGTTGTGATGCCTTTTCTCAAGCTTTCTCCTACGCATGCGCGCACAAACACATATTTAACACGCTTACAACGCTGTAGACCAAGCAAATTGTGGGAGTTTGTCTTGGTAAACACGAGTGGAGGGGGTACGAAGCAGAACAAAAAGAAATCACGAACAACAATAACAACGGTTCAGCACTTATATACTTATTTTAAGATGTGAATTGTTCATGAACCTCTAAACTGCATATGAGATCCTGGTACATGTCGCTAGGATGACACATGATTTCAACCGCTATAAAAGACATTACTATCACCACTACCATATTTATGTTCTCCTGGTGTCGATATAGAAAAACATAATATTTAATAATAATAATAATTAAAAATAATAATATTTGTGTCTCTATCGTCTCGCTTTTTCGTTTCATCGAGTTTCAAATCACATCGATTCTAAAGATACATATTTCACTTCAAAAAAAAACATGAATTCCGAATCTCCGCTTATTTAAACGACAGTATTTCGTAGTATGTAGCAGTACATAGAATTCAAAGTTGAGTTTCGAATTTAAAATGCTTTAATCATAAATCTTCCTGAGCTAAAATACCTCTTGATTTATATTCTCGAGAGCCATAACGACCTTTCCTTTATCGCCAGATATTCCTCTTCAAATATAAATTATCAATTTTATTATCGTTAAAATCGTTTCAGTATTGCGATTGTCCTGATTCAAGAACACTTTAATATTGGTTTAAGTTCAAACCGTATTGCCAGAGTAATTCGGACTGCCACTTCTTTATATCTTCATTTTTGTATTTTCTTTGATTAACAGGAGTGGAACACATTCAAATTTCTATTACTAATATTGCAACAACATTTGCTCAATCTGAATATTAAAGTGATCGGTCAGCCTGGGACTAGATTATGATTATTTTATAGCAATAGCAATGACCGGATGCCAGCCAGATTATGGGTACCACAACGGCGCCTATTTCTGCCGTGAAGCAGTAATGTGTAAGCATTACTATGTTCCGGCTAGTGAAATTACTGGGCAAATGAGAATTTACAACTTATGTCTCAAGCTGACGAGCGCAGTTGTAGTGCTACTCAGAATTTTTGGGTTTTTCAATAATCCTGAGCGCCATTGCATTGTAATGGGCAGGGCGTATCAATTACCAACAGCTAAAAGACCTGCACGTCTCGTCCATTATTTTCATACAAAAAAAATAACAATAAAATATTGTACATTTTATTAAAAAGAGTGCAAAAAAAGAACGATGCGAGAGTTTCTTGCGCCGCTCCTTCTCTCTCAGAGCGCCATTTGTTTCCGAAGCGGTAGTAGTATCTGATATACACTAGAAATGACATCATAACGAATTCTAACGGAATCAATTTTGAGAAAATAAATGCCTTTTATGCCTTTTATTGGAATTGTAGAGTAATTGTTATAATATTATGAGCTGTACTGAAAAATTAATTGCTTCACACATGACTTAACTGAAGACGACAAATTCAAACCGACAGTGCCGTTAATGGTGATCTAATAATGAATATCACAACTCTTGTGTTCTACAGGGTTGTTTATATTTCTGTTAATTAAGCTACAAAACTTTTTACTATTTTCATTATTATCTTTGTAGTAAATACTAATATCTTGTACTTTGTACCGAATCAATTACCGGCTGCGGTTTTCCCGAACCGATACGACTTAGGGACCTTCAAGAAAAGAGCATACTCCCATCTTAAGGGCCGGCAACGCATCTCTTGACACCTGTTGTTGCGGATGTCCATGGGCGGTTGCCTCACCTCTCCCCATCCCGTGAGCCTCTTGCCCATTTGCCCCCTCATATTTAAAAAAAATCTATTACAAGCGTAGGAGTCATAATAACATATTGTCAGTACCTATTTAATTGATATCAATATTAAGTGGCTGCACAAAATTAACTGACACTTACGCCAAATTATGGTGATCCGCCATATTGAATTAAGAGTGACGTCACTTATCTAATAAGTAGTACATTGCAATTCAAACTAAATTCAAATTCAATGGAGGATAAAAAATGATAAAACACATGTTTCCTTTTTGAGTCCTGGCTACAGGCAAGAATATAATATTACGATAACTCAAATCTGAGTTCTGAAGCCATTTTACATACAGCCCAAAAAAAAATTGATATACCAGCACAAAATCAAATTCAAATTCAAATATTTTTATTCAAAATAGGATTTAAAATCACTTATTGAACGTCAAAAACTACCACCCATTCAAAAGAGACTGCCTCAGACCTGAGAAGAATGGGCGCAAGAAACTCAGCGGGCTTTTTTTTTAAAGTTAAAATAAGGATTACAATGTAATATCGCACAATAAACATTTATAATTAAAGAGCCTGAGGGTGTTCGCTTTATTCCCAGTCCGTGGTGTCATTAAGAAAATCGTTTATGCTATAATAACCTTTCCCACACAAACGTTTTTTAACAATTCTTTTAAATTTCGTAACACATTTGTTTTGTACATTTTCTGGGATCATATTGTAGAAGCATATACATCTCCCAACAAAAGACTTACTAACTCGACCCAACCGAGTAGTAGGCATAACAGGTTTATGTTTGTTACTCGTGTTAACATTATGAATGTCACAGTTTCTTGAAAATTCCTCAATGTGCTTATGTAATTTTGTCATGAATATAACTATTATGCCATAAACATAATTATTTTGTCATAAATATTAAATTTTAGAATTTAATAGAATCAATTTATTAGAATATTTTCAAATATAGGTATCGAAGTTAACGGTTGCTATCAAATTTCCTGGTCATAAAATGATAATAAACTGAATCCGGATTTCAACCTCCACATTGATGTCAACCTAAATAGGATATTACGAACAGAAAGTGCTGTGTCATTCTATCGAATACATATTAATGCATCAAATACCTAAATGAAAACTGAAATATTTCTTTGAAACGGCAATTCATCAAACAAATGATGGTATTTACAAAAAATACTCTGATTTGTGTAAATACCATCATTGAATCGTTATTTTTATTCAGGAGGACAAACGAGCATGCAAGTACTTTCTTTTAACATCAATGGAATCACCGGTTCTTTACAGAGTCGAATGTAAATATATGTCGCAGGGATATGATAAAAACAGAGATTCGGTCAATTCCCTGAGTGATTTGATCAAATCACGAAAGATGTTAAAATGACAACAGGATTTTATCATTTCTCTAAACAAATCTAGATAATAATGAAAATCATTTCTTAAGAACTATAAAAAGTTACGTATGGGGCTCGTAGGTATGACAAATCACAATGAACATAATATTGTGATTTCTGATACTACCGTTGCTTTAATGATAAAACTAATGTCTAAGTGTTACGAAAAAATCATCTTAAAATATACCAAAGAAAAGATTTTTTGTAGACTAGATTTATGTAGAGAAGTGAAAAAAACCTATTGTTATTTTAACATCTTCCATGATTTGATCAAAACACTTAGGGGATTGACCAAATCTATGTTTTTATCATATCCCTGCGACATATACATATTATGTATTCGTATTTGAAAATACATTGGTGCGCAGTGGGTGAAATTCGAGTCGAGGAGGGAAGCGCGCCGTGAGAGTCAACTGTTTTATCGATTGCGTCACGGTATTACCACAGATTAGGTACGTATTAAGTATTACTATTTTAATTATCACTATTATCGTAATAGTAGGTAAATTTCAACTTAAATAAATCTTAGCCCGTGGGGTCCGGCTCCGGGAATGTACAAAGTACTACGCGCCTTAATAGGGCTACTGGAAACCCAAGTGACGGCAGCTATTTCTGTCAACGGATCAGCTACCAACGCGGAAATGCTGCCAGTAATCTTGGTATTAAAAGGCATTTATTTTCTCAAAATTGATTCATTTAGAATTATTTTTGATGTCATTTCTAATATACTAGATACAACTACCTAGATACTACTACAGCTTCGGAAAACTAAAGCTTAAAACTTAATATATTCCTAACATTCAGTACTTACTTTAGTTAAGATTTACTTTTTCCTTATGAAGTAGGGAACCCTAAAATAAGCAATCGTTCGTTTCAATCGTAAAGCATTACTGTGTTTCGGTCTGAAGGGCGCCGTAGCTAGAGAAATTACTGGGCAAATGAGACGTAACATCTTATGTCTCAAGGTGACGAGCGCAGTTGTAGTGCCGCTCAGAATTTTTGGGCTTTTTAATAATCTTGAGCGGCACTGCATTGTAATGGGCAAGGCGTATTAATAACCATCAGGTGAACGTCCTGCTCGTCCCTTATTTTCATAAAAAAAAAACTTTTCACTCTGACGTTTCCACTCAAAGGGTTCGCAGTTGTTGTAAAAGCCTTTATTCTAGAATTCAGTAATATAAGAACCATTTTTCAAATATCTTATTATCTAGAATCTTGATTCTTTTATAGGTGCAAATGTACGGTTTTAATTTTAAACTTCAATCCATTACGCGTTTTAGAGAAAATGAGTTGCGATACGGGTATTGATATAATCATTGGTTTCGAGGTTCGTAGAATCAATAACTACTACGCAGATAGGACTTTGAAAAAACGCCTACCTTATCTATTAAACAGCTTGCCTGAGGACATTCAGACAAGAAAATTTAAAACTAAACTTAAGAAATATTTATTGTCAACACTGCCTTAAAATAAAAATTAGATTTTTTATTATATTTTTATCAATATTTGTTAATTACACATGTATAAAATCAATGTTCTAATAAGCATTAATGTATTACAAGAGACTTGATCCTGCAGACAAACTGTCCAAACAGTTATGCGGGACTATGTTAGCTTTTAAGATTTTTTCAGTAAATGATTAATAGTATAAATAAATAAAAACAAATAAAAGTAATATAAGATTTTTCTGTGTCAAGTTCAGAACCCTAAAATAAGCAATTGTTACAAGTATTATAGCACACTTCAAACCTCTTAAGTAATTCTCGTTTGAGCCAAGAATACCTAATAGTCTTGCCCTCTCATTAAGCCCTCGGCCTATTTAGACTAAGAGGGTTAATATGTAGAAGAATGTGCGATATATGGAACTTCTAATGAATTATTAATGAAAATGCATATTATAAGGGGTTCAAAACTTAACGATAAGCTTGAACAAGTTGATAATGCAAATCCAAAGACCCTGGGTAATATAATGTAGAAATTAGTATTTTCTTACATTTTGAAAAACCTTTGAAGATAAGCCTTTTTTTAGGTAATGGCATATGCTTAACTGGAAAATTACTAATTTAATTTGTTCTTTAATTGTTGGACGATGCGGGATTAGAACACGCGCTCGGGTTACGCCTCAGTGCTCTTACCATTTTATTCGTATATATTACATAGACTTACTCAGACTCAAAGCTTACATTTTCGATAAATGATACAACAGGCTTATGGTAACTAAAGTATGAAAGTAAAGTGAGTACTTTGGTCTTAATATGGTCCATATATCTTCAGAACACTGCGTTAATTACTATTTTTGATCTTGTTATTGATACAGTGCGACTGCTGCACATTTTCATATTTAATTTGGCGTCCAAAAAGTCGATCAACGGAATCGCTGTATCCGATGCAAAATTTACATTAAACCTCTTAACGACATATGAACTCCTGGTACATGTTGCTAGAATGACACAACATGACTTCAACCGCTATGAAAGACATTACTATCACCGCCACCATATTTGTTTATGTTCTCCTGGTGTCTATGTCTACGTATACGTCGAGCGCATGACGTCAGAATATATATGGTATACTCGCGTCATACATAAGACAATCTCATCATCAACTATGATCGCCTGGTACCATAACACTGTATAACGCTTCCTATCTCATTCTCTCACCGGCTGAATCCTTTACATTTTACATGTTTGTATCTCTATCGACCCGCTTTTTCGTTTCATCAAGTTTTAAATCACAACGATTCTTAAGAAATTAAAAAAAAATACAGAATCGAAAACCTCCTACTTTTTAAGTCGGTTCAAAATCATAAGTATTCCACATTGTATTTGTGATAAGTGAAATTTCAACAAAAACGTAAGAGATAATCTTTCAACAAATAACACCAGGTGTTTCCATGATCGCGAGCGTTTGTTTTGGATGACATTCGTGCATTACGAGTGAAGGTTGGTTTGTTCATATGACTAATATTTATAGTATAACCCACTGTTTATTTAACCACCAGGTCCTTACTTACATTACTTCTTTGATTTTATACAATAAATAAGACTACGCTTATCTGCGACTCAATTTTATTTTATTAACCATGTCGAAAAATATAGTAATTAATTCAATCGCTACTCAAAAGGAGTCGCTGGGTTAATTTTAAATTACTTGATAATTTCATCAAAATCAGTCTAACAGTTGTCAGTCCGTAGAAATCATCACATAATTTTTTTTTATTGAAAGTAGGATATGATATCACTTATTGTAAGTCAAAAACTACCGCGCATTCAAAAAAGTATGCCTTAGACTTAGTTTAAGGATTGGTCACCACTGCGCTCCAACTAGATACCGCACTACCTAAGAACAAATAGCTTTTTTATTACGGCAACTATTAGACACATGTGTACGTGACGGAGCGGCGCTACACGGTCTTCTGTCTTTTAGTCGGCATCACACTGCTGCCTTCAAAGGTAGTTTTAGTTATAACGCAACTAAGTGCTGGAACAATATACCGCCACCTTTCAAAGCCTCATTATCTGTTTATTCCCTCAAATTAAAAATGAAAACATTTCTATTATATGAATATCAAAATCAGTATTCCAGCATTAGTTGCGTTCAAAGAGACTAGGAGCTTTTTGTTTTGTTTGATCTTATTTTTGTCATTGTTAGAAATTTTTAATAATAATTACTTTTTATGTTTGTTCTTATTTTTAAGTTTAGTTTAGTAGTTAATTGTTTTTAAGTTTAGTTAAGTAGTTTTAATTGTTGTAAGTTTAATTATTATAGTAATACTGTTATTCAGGCGAGGTGTCGCCCTTGAGGTTCATGTGTCACGCGGGGGTCACAGAAAATCAGCGTTGCAGCACACTTGTGTTGAAACACATGCTGAGTGGCTCCTTTTTAAACACCACGCCTTTTTATATTCGTATATTTTTAAGTTTCTTCTTTTTGTGATTTGTGTGTGTGTTAAAATAAATGTTTTTTTCTTTTTTTCTTTCTTTCAATGGTATCTTTCAAATATTGTAACATACGGTTCGTGTTATTTTACATTGAAATTAATAAAATACTTTTTAAATTCTCCCTCGACCCAGCGAACTGAACAGCGAAGGTTTACCCACCGAAGTGGGTAAACCTTCGCTGTTTTTTTATTTATTCTTTGTTTAAAAACAGCTACAGATTTCTTAGCACAGGCTGCGAACTAAAGGGACCACAGCGAAGACTTCTTCTGACGTGAAGCAGTACTGTGCAAGAATTATATTGCTTTGGGTCGAAGGGCGCCGTAGCTAGTGAAGCTACTGCGCAAATGATACTTTATATCTTCTGTCTGAAAGTGTATCAAGTTGGTATTATTAAAAAAAACTATTTAAAACATTTAAAAAAAAACAAATACACCATATGTATGGGTAATAATAACTATGATTAACCATGTTAATAACTATGGGCCTTATAAGTAACCTCATGGTCGCTCACTGGGCAATGGAGAGGGCTATACTCGGAGTTTATACCCTGTGAGATCTAAATAGAAATGAGGAGATCCGTAGGAGAAACACCGACATATCCCAAATGATTACAAAACTGAAGTGACAGTGGGTAGGGCACATAGTTCGACGGACAGATGGCCGTTGGGGCATTAAAGTCCTCGAATGACGACTACGTACCGGAAGACACAGTGCTGGTAGACCCCCCACAAGATGGACCGACGATTTGGTCAATATCGCCGGAATACGTTGGATTTGGGCAGCGCAGGACCGATCGTCATGGCGATCTTTGGGGGTGGCCTTTGTCCAGCAGTGGACGTCTTCCGGCTGATCATGATGATGATGATGACACCATCCGTAAAAAGTGGGTAATATTTCCAGCAAGAGTTGAACCCGATTTAAATTTAATGTTTATTTCCGGTATCTATTATCTAGTTAGGACTGTAAAAGTTATGAAAAGAAATTTTGTAACGTATCTAGCCTGCAAGTTCAACAAGATTCTTAACGAGACAAGCGTACCAAAAACCAATATTTGGGAAATTTCAGTAATATTGAATCTTTTCTTTGACAAATGACAGCAAAGAAAGTTCCGTTCTAGACTAGTTTGTTCAACAAAACCTTTATAGTGAATTTAAAACCCAAAAACCGTAAAATTTTACTTCAACGTTTCTAAAAGGTTACTTCAACGTTAACCTGTTTGAACGGTTTTTGATTTCTATGATTCTATGGTTTCCAGCGAGGATCGAACCCGCAGCCCGTTGCTCAATTTATAGGCAAACGCTTACCGTTCGATTGACGGGCTCTTCAAAAAAAAATAACTTTATTGATAATTTCTTTGATTTAATCAATTTTAAAAATAAATTGTTGTCTATACAAAATTTAATAAATCTAAGTAAAATATGTAAACGTGTTATTCATTTCAAAAGTGGCCGCATCTGTAAATCTCTCTGGTTTAATATGTGGCCTACTAAATGGGATTACATTTTGTTTGAAACTGTGCTATGAAAGTTTTAAAGCCGGTGTGATAATACTCTATAGCTAAATGGCCGGTTGCCAAAAGCAGATATGGATATAATTCAAAATGGATTACAATAGTTACAATAATTAACTTATTAAGTTAAACGGGCATCGCTAAAAATCAGTGCTATGTCGTAGCCACGGCCGTGTCACAGATAATCCTGAGTCGGTGACCCATTTCATGCACTGCACAGAACTCGCCAACATTAAATCAATTACTATTTAAATATGTTCTTTATTCGGTTTGTTTTGTACTTTTATCTTATTATATAAATGTATCCTGTGAGTGTTTTTGTGCCCCCGAGCTGACGCTATATCTAGAATAGAGAAGATTAAAATTAATTTCTAAAATCTCTAGATTATCGTACCGGCAATATTTTTACTGATTACAAAACTAGTGCTGCTAGATACAAATTGCAATCCCTGCAACTTAGAAGTATGTAACTATACTCTTTATTTCTTTATAAGATTCTAAATCCAGATATCTGTACGATTTAATAAAGACAGACTTAAAATCTCTTACTAAAGAATCTTTATCTGCGGATGTTTTAATACAAGAAGTGCACTCTCAAGCAGTGTGTCAGAGACAATCTGAAAATAAAAGCAAACATTGCTAAAACACAGAAATACCGAAGAAGGCTGCGGAGAACATGAAAATTTTACGAGTCGCCTACAACGCAAACTGGATCGGTTGAAACATAAATATTCACTGTTCGCATTTCAGATTCAACAAACCGGTGATTTTTAAACTTTGAACTTACAAACATTTTTCACATTCGAGTAGAAAACCTTTCGATATGAATTCAATTGAAGTGTGTGTTTCATGTAAAAATAGAAGGTTATTAATAATTTCATTTGATTATCCAATTTAGATATTTTTTATTTAGCTCTAATAGAAGGTTATTAAGAATTTCATTTGATAATCAAATTTTGATATTTTCTGTTAAGCACTGTCTGTCTTTTACCGGTACTTTTACTGTCATCTTATAATATTTAATGGTTCTTTTTGTTGTCATCTTTTATTGTAGAAAATTATATCAAATTTCGCGCAAAAAAAATCTTATAAACAAAATTTAATTATATTTACAAAATATTAATTATGGGTTGTTTTATGGAGTGCCTAACAACTTTATTTATTTACGGTATGAGTGGATTGATGCATCTATTTTATTTAATAACTCTAGTGTTTTGGCTTATTAACATTTACTTTCTTTTGTCTTACTCGTAAGGCATTGAGTTTTTGATGTTTGAGTATTTTTGTTAGATCACTTTAAATATATTGTAATTGATATGATTTAAAAAACGATGAAGCCTAAATTTTGATTTAAAAGAGAATGAATGAGTTTCACTTCTTCTCATTAAAGCTCAACTTTTCTTAAACTACATAAATAAAGTAATTTTTTAAATTGATTTGAATCAACCTTTGATCATTTATACATCTAGTTAGACTATGACAGCTGTGAGAGCGTCGAACTGGTTGACTGTTAACCTCTAGTTTGACCAATCCAAGCACACTGATACAAAGTGACATACAAATAGCGACTGTAAGACGTAGTTTGTCACGCACACTAAAGTAATAAACCTGGCTGGTTATCATCGGTTGTGTAGCAGCAAGAGGCTTCAATAGACGTATTATCTAAGGCATCAACATGCTCAGTAAGTTAAGTATAATGTAAGCCCGTTTAAACAAAAAATCTCTACCACTTAATATTAGTAACTCTAAGAAATATCTAACTTCATACGCTTCCTCATGCCTTCTCTCATTCGCTGGCTTTAACAAGTGCCGCATGAAGTATTATTTTTAATTTTCACTCAGAAAACTCATTTAAACTCTCGTTTCATATAGTTTTGTGAGAATTACAGGGACTACTGATAAAAATAAAAGACATTGAAGCTGCGAATGTTGGTTACAGGTAATTAATGTTTAAAGTTTAGAGACAAATACTTTGGTACATGGAGATTATGTGACGTCCATCACATTGTCTTGAAAAGTTTTCAATAATGAATCATTAAAAATAAACGAGGACCATATGTTAGTTAGTAAGAGCCCTGGATCGGACCCGAGAGGCGCGAGTTTGAATCCCGTAAGTTCTTTTAGAAATTTAACGATATGATTTTTCACATTAGAAGCCTGGAATTTATATCTTAACTAATTACACATTATAATTTATAAATCTGTTGCAAGCAATGCAAACCATAGTATATTTACTTTTTTTTTATTTCATTGTTATTTATGTAGACTGGCCAGCAAAAAATAAAGCAGAGTTATATATATTTAAATACATTTAAATTTTATCCCGTTTAGTTTTGAGTCATAGAACGACTATGACATTGGTTGGAATTACTGCTAAGCAAAAAATAATTGGAATAGTAAAACTGTTGGAATAATTATACAATTAATTAGTTAGGAACGACGATACAGATTAGCCGTCCGACCGGCTATTACATACGGAGATGAATGCTGGCCACTCTAAAAGCAGCACGAAAATCAATTGCACTGCGCAGAGATGAAGATGTTCAGGTGGGCAGGTGGTGTAACTAGGCTTGATCAGGTCAGAAAATCACACATAAGAGGCAGCTTAAAAGTGAGACCTATCCCAGATTAACTGCAGGAGAGCCTTGAGAGTCTGCGTTGGTATGGACACGTTATGAGGCGACCTTACAACAACATGAACAGAAAAGTGCTTGATATTGGAAACGAAACACCGAGGACGAGGAAGACCCCAAATCACATGGATGTCTATAGTAAATAAGAACCTCAAAGAAGCCCAAATAAACAAAGAGACGACCCAGGACCGAGCCACCTGGAGACACATGATGCGGAGGGCCGACCCCAAATAAAATGGGAAAGGGAAAGGCAAAAAAGTGATTTTCATTATTATAAAACTAGAAATAAGGGATTGCTTGTAACTAATTCTAGTAGGCTTCATAACGTACACAATAGCTTTAAGGGTAAATGTATACACTTTTATAATAAAGTCCACTGTTCAGGCATTATTTAAAAAAAAACTTAAATGTTGTATAAAAAAAATGGCTGTGTCGTATATCCTACTACTCCACAGCTGAATATCTAAGTTATCGGACAACCTGGGACTAGATTATGATTATTTTAAAGCAATAACAATGACAGAAAAAGAATGCTGCGAGAGTTTCATGCGCCGCTTCTTCTTCTTCTCGCCTTTTATGCCTTTAAAAATAATAATCTTTCTGTCTTAACAATCGAATATTATTTTTGGATTTCCATGAAGTTTTTAGAAAGATTCATCGCATATTAAAAAAGTACAGCGTCTTGTTGCTACAAGATTAGCAGTTTGTAAGTTGCTAAGTAAGTTACTTACTAATTAATATAAAAACTACGATGAAAAATGGAAAATTAAATGAAATATTCGCTTTAGATCGTTTCCACACATTAAGAGATATTCTACTTTATATTATTCCGAGCTCGAGGAAAGCAATAACCATTTTCCTAAGCAATTCTGCCCATAAAGGTGACAGAGTGATATTTTCTGAAATAATGTTTGATTTTATAAATTTTACTTTTATTTTCTCTATAAATAAAACTTAGCTGTTTTAATATCTAAATAATAGATTTCCTTAATGAATATAAATGATATAAACGATCTCCAATAAAAAATGGCAGTTTTAGAGGCTTCCGATAGCAGTAAAAATAAGAACTTTTAGTATTCAAATTTTAAATTTTAAATTTCATAATGTTTAAAAATTATTAATTTCAATTTATTTATGAAACATATTTTCAATAATATATTAATCAGATAAAACACTATTTTAAACATTATTTTATGAATTTCATACTTTAACCCCTAATAAGTTCTGACACGAACTGCGAATATAATATATGTGTGGGTAGAAAAATAAAAGTGTGTGTTCAATCAAATCTTCCCACGATCAGAGTAGGCAGTTCTTGTGTTTACCCTACTCTCACTGAATATTTTTAGAATATAAAACTACGATTTGGTATATTTAATATTATATTTATATAATGGTAAAATCGAGAGGGCTATTCTCGGAGTTTCCCTGCGAGATCGAATCAAAAATGAGGAGATCCATAGAAGAACCAAAGTCGGACTGACATAGCCCAAATGATTACGTAACTGAAGTGGCAGTGGCAGGGCACATAGTTCGACGGATGAATGGCCGTTGGGGCGGTTAAGTCCTCGAATGGCGACCACGTACCGGAAGGCGCAGTGTTGGTATGCCACACACAAGATGGACCGACGATCTGGTCAAGATCGCCGGAATTAGTTGGATGAGGGCAGCGCAGGACCGATCGTCGTGGAAAAAATAGGCCTTTGTCCAGCAGTGGACGTCTTCCGGCTGATGATGATAATGATAGCGGTAAAATGTTTACTTCGTATTAAATCAAAGTAAGTTAAATTTAAGAATATGAGATTTACTTACATTGTTCCTTCTGTTCCGCCTTACATGGTCTTAAATTAAGCTCAAACTCAGAGTGCAGATTATTAGCGATAAGACAACTGTTAATCCTATTCCTAAAACCAGTGGGAGGCTCCTTTCCACAGGGTGCCAGCTAGATTATGGGTACCACAACGGCGCCTATTTCTACCCTGAAGCAGTTATGAGTGAGCGTAACGTTTTTCGTGTTACGTGTTTCGGTTGGAAGGGCGCCGTAGCTAGTCAAAACTGCATTGTAATGGGCAGGGCGTATCAATTACCATAAGCTGAACGTCCTGCTCGTCTCGTCCCTTATTGTAAAAAATCTTCCATAAATATATCAATCGACACTTTAGGTATTCCTGAATAATATTATAATAGTAGCTCTTACCAGCGACTTCGTCCGCTTTGAATAGTTACATTGGGCAGATTTTTATCTTTTAGGATACTTTTTAAATAACGCACATATAAACTGCTCTTAGTGCTCTTCTATGATACAGCGCATATCGCTTGATATTGTGGACAGCCTCTTCTTCTATTTTATCCCTATATAGGTTAAAGTTTCAAAAATGCTCGAACAAATCTTTATAAATTATTTCTTAACAAGTGTCTAAATACAAATGTTCATGGTTTTATCTTCGATAATGACGAATTTCCATACAAACTGCCATCCCCTATTTTAAACCCTGCATTTATTATCTTGCAATGAAAGGTAGCCTATGTCATTTTTAACCGAGTAAAGGAGGAGCGTCTCAATTCGTCGGTATATTTTTTTTGTTTGTTACCTCAAAACTTTCGACTGGGTGAACCGATTTTGATAATTATTTTTTTATTTGAAAGCTGGTGCTTCCTAAGTGGTCCCATTGTAAATTGGTCCAGAATGGCAGTGTAATCCATGAGAAAACCATAACTTACTTACCGGAGGAACTTACCCGTGCGTTGGTGGTTCCTATTATAAAGAATAAAACCGGAGATATCGCGTGGGTAACTATAGGCCTATATCACTGGCCACGATAATGGCCAAGGTTCTTGAGCGTTTCATCCACTACTACACAAGCGCCGTAAGTATTGAAGATGGTCAGTTTGGGTTTCAACCTCAAGTCTCAACCGACATGGCTATATTCGCGCTAAAGCAGGTTTTCGGTTACTACAAGCAGGGAAACACTGCAGTCTATGCGTGGTTTTTAGATATAAGTCGCGCCTTTGATACACTTAATCACGATCAGCTGTGGAAGAAGCTGCGGGACACAAGTGTCCCTTCTGAGATTGTTGGCCTCCTCGAGTATTGGTACCGTAACCAGACCAACAGTGTCAGATGGGGATCTGAACTGTCAGACTGCTATCAGCTCCCATGTGGTGTGAGACAGGGGGGCTACCTCTCCTGATCTATTTAATATCTATATGAATGATTTGATCGGGGAGCTGAGCAGGACTCCAGCAATGCTGAGGTTGGATGGCAGATACGTCAACAACCTGAGCTACGCTGATGATATGGTATTGCTCAGCCCCTCAATGAAACGCCTGCGAAAACTCATCAAAATATGTGAGGGTTATGCGAAAGAGCATAATCTTACATATAATGTAAATAAAACCGAAATGATAATATTAAGATCGGGAGAGGTGCCTCAGAATATCCCCGTAGTTTGCATTAACGGACAACCTGTCAAGATAGTGGACAGCTTCAAGTACCTTGGCCAAATTGTTTCGTCCTGTCTCAAGGATGACGCAGATATTGAGCGTCAACGTAGGGCTCTTTGTGTGGTGGGTAATATGATTGCGAGAAAATTTAACCGTTCAGCGCCTGACGTGCCCTGTACTTTCCCCGGGGCATAAAAAGAATAGGGGAGTCCCAGGCCCATGGGTGTCGTAAGAAGCGACTAAGGGCTTTTTAGAAGTGGGAGAGTCACGCAGCCGTCTTTTGACGTCAGCACAATCGGGCCAGACTCGTCCGGGTTAATTACCACACTCGCACAGAATACCGGCGTGAAGTAGCGGCCTAATGCCGCTATGTTTCATATAGGTTAGTGTCGAGGACCGGAGGCCAATTCCCCCCCCCCCCTTCCCCAACATAGATTATGAATGCGGTCCCTAAAGAGATAGTAATAATAATAATAATAGTAATTCCACACTCAACGTGGAATTTTGCAATATCAGGGGAATTCACTCCAACTTAAACGCCGTCCACCTCCACCTTGCGACGGCGACGCCGGCCTTGTGTTTCCTTACGGAGACGCAGATATCTCGACCTAGCGATACGTCACATTTAATGTACCCCGGGTACAAAATTGAGCACATTTTTTTGCCTCATGCCGGGGTATGTGTGTACGTTAGGGAGGATATCTGCTGTCGCCGTCTCGGCAATTTTGAGGGTAGGGACCTGTCCACTCTCTGGCTCCGCGTAGATTTAGAAGACCGCGTCCGCATCTATGCGTGTGTCTACAGGTCCCATAGTGGTAACGCAGAAACCGATTATCTCATGGGCTGCTTTCAAGCGGCAATTGACGACGTGCTTGCAAAGATCCCCTCCGCTGAAATCGTAGTCTTGGGTGATTTCAACGGGCACAATGCCGAATGGCTTGGATCACGTACCACAGACTACGCAGGGCGATCTGTGCATAATTTTGCATTGGCGTACGGTCTGTCCCAATTGGTTGAGTCGCCATCGCGGCTCCCGGATGTGGATAGCCACATGCCGTCCTTATTAGATCTTCTGCTGACTTCACATCCCGATGTTTACCAGGTCATTGTCGACGCCATTCTCGGAACGTCCGACCATTGCCTGGTCAGGAGTGTAGTGCCTATCCGACGCCCACGTCGCAGACCACCAGCGACCCGCCGCGTTTGGCACTACAAGTCAGCAGATGCGTTCCTTTTTTGCATCCTACCCTTGGAGCAGGGTTTGTTTCCCTTCGGATGATCCTAGTGCCTGTGCCGTTGCAGTAGCCGATGTGATACTACAGGGCATGGATATTTTTATACCAAGCTCTGTAGTACCGATCGGTGGCAGATCACAGCCCTGGTTCGATGCGTCAGTTAAAGCAGCATCTGGCTGCAAAAAACAGGCGTATTGAACTTGGGTTGCGGCGCTGGGCACAAAGGATCCGAACTGCATAGTTCTTAAGAGGAAATACAACCGTGCTTCCAGATTTTCTTAGCGGCAAATCGCCCGTCAAAACACGTCGTCGAAATCGGCGAGCAGCTTTCCACTTACGCGACCGGAACACGCAAGTTCTGATCGTTGTCGAAAGCTGCTCTTGGTAACTTCAGCCAGCCGTCCATGCCGCCTTTGCACATGAGGAATGACACCCTGGCCCATACGGCAAAAGAGAAAGCCTCTTTTTGCCTCCAACTCGACTCTTGACGACAACGGAAAAACACCGCCGACCATCCCGCGGTGTCAGAGCTCTATGCCTGAAGTACAGTTCAAACAGAAAACTGTTAGGCGAGCTCCGTTTTCGTTGGACGTCAGGAAGTCGAGCGGGCCGGATGGCATTTCTCCAATCGTGCTTAGAACGTGTGCCCCTGAGTTGACGCCGGTACTAACGCGTTTATTCCGGCACTCTTATTCCAAAGACGTAGTCCTTGACTCATGGAAGTCAGCCCTTGTCCATCCGATCCAAAAAAGGAGACAGTTCGGATCCGGCAAACTACAGGCCTATTGCTATTATCTCCCTGCTCTCCAAAATCATGGAGAGCATAATTAGCCGTTAGCTCTTGGTATACCTAGAACCAATCAACCTGGCAGTTAGCCTGGATATAGCGAAGGCCTTTGATCGTGTATGGCACAAGGCGCTCCTCTCTAAACTTCCATCATTTGGGCTTCCTGAGAGCTTGTGCAAATGGACCTCCAGCTTCCTCACTGGGCGTAGCATACAGGTC
This sequence comes from Leptidea sinapis, assembly GCF_905404315.1. Lineage (NCBI taxonomy): Eukaryota > Metazoa > Arthropoda > Insecta > Lepidoptera > Pieridae > Leptidea > Leptidea sinapis. The sequence goes on from NC_066272.1 coordinate 13,049,513, forward strand.
GTTGTCGACGGACATTGCTCGAACCCGAAGCCCGTGAATGCTGGAGTGCCCCACGGCTGTGTGCTATCTCCTACGCTGTTTCTTCTGCATATCAATGATATCTTGGACACCTCCAACATTCATTGCTATGCATATGACAGCACTGGTGATGCCGTATACACGGGCCATGCACGTCTCTCTCGGGTCGACAAGTGCCGGGAGAAACTTGTGTCTTCTATCGAGTCTTCTTTGAGAAGGTCGCAGAATGGAGTAAATTGAACCTTGTCCAATTTAACCCCCAGAAGATTCAAGTTTGCGCGTTTACCACTAAAAAAACCCCATTTGTCGCATCACCGCTCTTCGACAACACTTCCCTAAAAGCCTCGCCTAGTATCGGAATACTGGGTCTTGAAATCTCGAGCGATTGCCAATTCCGTGGCCATCTGGAGGGCAAAGCCAAATTGGCTTCAAAGAAACTGGGCGTCATTAATAGAGCACGGCAATACTTCAAGCCGGCCCACATTCTAGCGCTGTACAAAGCGCAGGTCCGGCCACACATGGAGTATTGCTGTCATCTCTTGCCTGGCGCACCACAGTATCAGCTCGATCCATTTGACCGCGTGCAACGCAGAGCAGCTCGAATTATCGGGGACCCAGTACTCTGTGAACGGCTGGATCACTTGGCGTTGCGTAGAGACGTCGCTTCATTGTGTGTCTTCTACCTCATTTATCACGGGGAGTGTTCCGAAGAGCTGTTTTACCTAATTCCTGCCGCCGAATTCCACCTTCGCACGACACGCCACAAGTTAGGATATCATCCTCACCAGCTGGATGTGTGGCGGTCCTCCACAGTGCGGTTTACAAGGAGCTTTCTTCCACGTACTACAAAGCTGTGGAATGAACTTCCTTGTGCGGTGTTTCCGGGACGATACGACATGGGTACCTTCAAAAAAAGCGCGTACACCTTCCTTAAAGGGCGGCAACGCTCCTGTGATTCCTCTGGTGTTGCAAGAGAGTGTGGGCGGCGGTGATCACTTAACGACAGGTGACCCGTTCGCTCGTTTGTCCTCCTATTCCATAAAAAAAAAACGTGAGAATTACTCTCTTTAAGTCATTCTGCCAGACGTGATTCTAAGAAGTCGCATGATGGCATACGAGTCGCCTACAATAACATTTTTAGGTTCCTCATGGGCCTGAAACGTTGCTGTAGCGCTTCAGAAATGTACGCGGAGGCTAGGATTGATTCGTTTTATTCTATCCAGCGTAAAAGAATTGCATCGTTCATGTCCAGGGTTGAGACGTGTAATAACGGCATTATCAGAAGTCTGACTGACAGGCTGATGCTTTCAGAAATGTATCGACGCTGGGTAAATATTGCAACCTAGTTTCTATTTGTAATTTATATTTTTGACTTTATTTTAATTACATACTTTATACTGTGTCTGTACTATGGATCAAAGGTCTGAAATAAAGTATTATTATTATTATTCCAAAAGTCTTAAATTTTGCTATACATACGTACAGCAAAGTGGATGATCAATTTACGAATAACTCAATATCGCGCAAATCGAAATCGATTATTCTTTTTTTATTGGAAAGCATATACTTCAAAGATAGTTTGGTGAGAGTTTGGTTAGGTTCTGATTACGGTATCCATGACAAAGTAACGGAACACTGTCTGTTATCATATTGCAAGGAACTTACTTTCATTGCTGCATTGAAAAATTTAGTATATTTACACATTTTTAAACAAATTGTTAGTTAGTATACTTAAATTTCACTAAAAATCATAAAATAAAAGAATTTTTAACAAAAAAACAACCGCCTTCAAAAACACTATTCCAAAACAATAGATATAATGTGCACCAAAAAGTATTAAAAAAAAATTGCGTATTTTTATACAATCTAATTAATTAATGTTATTCTAGTTACGATTATTGTAATTTTTGGAGTGGCATTATATTTATTGTCTTGGTATAGTGTTTTTGAAGGCGGTTGTTTTTTTGTTAAAAAATTCTTTTTCAAACTCTAGTCTATGTACTCTGCACTAAATTTTATCATTATCGGGTCTCTGGGTTTGAACTTACATTCACATTTATAATATTAAGTAGAGATAGCACCTAGAACCTACTTGTTCCAAATTCACTTCCACTCAATAAACTGTATAAGTTGGACTGTCTGTCTTTTACCGGTACTTTTACTGTCATCTTATAATATTTAATGGTTCTTTTTGTTGTCATCTTTTATTGTAGAAAATTATATCAAATTTCGCGCAAAAAAAATCTTATAAACAAAATTTAATTATATTTACAAAATATTAATTATGGGTTGTTTTATGGAGTGCCTAACAACTTTATTTATTTACGGTATGAGTGGATTGATGCATCTATTTTATTTAATAACTCTAGTGTTTTGGCTTATTAACATTTACTTTCTTTTGTCTTACTCGTAAGGCATTGAGTTTTTGATGTTTGAGTATTTTTGTTAGATCACTTTAAATATATTGTAATTGATATGATTTAAAAAACGATGAAGCCTAAATTTTGATTTAAAAGAGAATGAATGAGTTTCACTTCTTCTCATTAAAGCTCAACTTTTCTTAAACTACATAAATAAAGTAATTTTTTAAATTGATTTGAATCAACCTTTGATCATTTATACATCTAGTTAGACTATGACAGCTGTGAGAGCGTCGAACTGGTTGACTGTTAACCTCTAGTTTGACCAATCCAAGCACACTAATACAAAGTGACATACAAATAGCGACTGTAAGACGTAGTTTGTCACGCACACTAAAGTAATAAACCTGGCTGGTTATCATCGGTTGTGTAGCAGCAAGAGGCTTCAATAGACGTATTATCTAAGGCATCAACATGCTCAGTAAGTTAAGTATAATGTAAGCCCGTTTAAACAAAAAATCTCTACCACTTAATATTAGTAACTCTAAGAAATATCTAACTTCATACGCTTCCTCATGCCTTCTCTCATTCGCTGGCTTTAACAAGTGCCGCATGAAGTATTATTTTTAATTTTCACTCAGAAAACTCATTTAAACTCTCGTTTCATATAGTTTTGTGAGAATTACAGGGACTACTGATAAAAATAAAAGACATTGAAGCTGCGAATGTTGGTTACAGGTAATTAATGTTTAAAGTTTAGAGACAAATACTTTGGTACATGGAGATTATGTGACGTCCATCACATTGTCTTGAAAAGTTTTCAATAATGAATCATTAAAAATAAACGAGGACCATATGTTAGTTAGTAAGAGCCCTGGATCGGACCCGAGAGGCGCGAGTTTGAATCCCGTAAGTTCTTTTAGAAATTTAACGATATGATTTTTCACATTAGAAGCCTGGAATTTATATCTTAACTAATTACACATTATAATTTATAAATCTGTTGCAAGCAATGCAAACCATAGTATATTTACTTTTTTTTTATTTCATTGTTATTTATGTAGACTGGCCAGCAAAAAATAAAGCAGAGTTATATATATTTAAATACATTTAAATTTTATCCCGTTTAGTTTTGAGTCATAGAACGACTATGACATTGGTTGGAATTACTGCTAAGCAAAAAATAATTGGAATAGTAAAACTGTTGGAATAATTATACAATTAATTAGTTAGGAACGACGATACAGATTAGCCGTCCGACCGGCTATTACATACGGAGATGAATGCTGGCCACTCTAAAAGCAGCACGAAAATCAATTGCACTGCGCAGAGATGAAGATGTTCAGGTGGGCAGGTGGTGTAACTAGGCTTGATCAGGTCAGAAAATCACACATAAGAGGCAGCTTAAAAGTGAGACCTATCCCAGATTAACTGCAGGAGAGCCTTGAGAGTCTGCGTTGGTATGGACACGTTATGAGGCGACCTTACAACAACATGAACAGAAAAGTGCTTGATATTGGAAACGAAACACCGAGGACGAGGAAGACCCCAAATCACATGGATGTCTATAGTAAATAAGAACCTCAAAGAAGCCCAAATAAACAAAGAGACGACCCAGGACCGAGCCACCTGGAGACACATGATGCGGAGGGCCGACCCCAAATAAAATGGGAAAGGGAAAGGCAAAAAAGTGATTTTCATTATTATAAAACTAGAAATAAGGGATTGCTTGTAACTAATTCTAGTAGGCTTCATAACGTACACAATAGCTTTAAGGGTAAATGTATACACTTTTATAATAAAGTCCACTGTTCAGGCATTATTTAAAAAAAAACTTAAATGTTGTATAAAAAAAATGGCTGTGTCGTATATCCTACTACTCCACAGCTGAATATCTAAGTTATCGGACAACCTGGGACTAGATTATGATTATTTTAAAGCAATAACAATGACAGAAAAAGAATGCTGCGAGAGTTTCATGCGCCGCTTCTTCTTCTTCTCGCCTTTTATGCCTTTAAAAATAATAATCTTTCTGTCTTAACAATCGAATATTATTTTTGGATTTCCATGAAGTTTTTAGAAAGATTCATCGCATATTAAAAAAGTACAGCGTCTTGTTGCTACAAGATTAGCAGTTTGTAAGTTGCTAAGTAAGTTACTTACTAATTAATATAAAAACTACGATGAAAAATGGAAAATTAAATGAAATATTCGCTTTAGATCGTTTCCACACATTAAGAGATATTCTACTTTATATTATTCCGAGCTCGAGGAAAGCAATAACCATTTTCCTAAGCAATTCTGCCCATAAAGGTGACAGAGTGATATTTTCTGAAATAATGTTTGATTTTATAAATTTTACTTTTATTTTCTCTATAAATAAAACTTAGCTGTTTTAATATCTAAATAATAGATTTCCTTAATGAATATAAATGATATAAACGATCTCCAATAAAAAATGGCAGTTTTAGAGGCTTCCGATAGCAGTAAAAATAAGAACTTTTAGTATTCAAATTTTAAATTTTAAATTTCATAATGTTTAAAAATTATTAATTTCAATTTATTTATGAAACATATTTTCAATAATATATTAATCAGATAAAACACTATTTTAAACATTATTTTATGAATTTCATACTTTAATCCCTAATAAGTTCTGACACGAACTGCGAATATAATATATGTGTGGGTAGAAAATTAAAAGTGTGTGTTCAATCAAATCTTCCCACGATCAGAGTAGGCAGTTCTTGTGTTTACCCTACTCTCACTGAATATTTTTAGAATATAAAACTACAATTTGGTATATTTAATATTATATTTATATAATGGTAAAATCGAGAGGGCTATTCTCGGAGTTTCCCTGCGAGATCGAATCAAAAATGTGGAGATCCATAGAAGAACCAAAGTCGGACTGACATAGCCCAAATGATTACGTAACTGAAGTGGCAGTGGCAGGGCACATAGTTCGACGGATGAATGGCCGTTGGGGCGGTTAAGTCCTCGAATGGCGACCACGTACCGGAAGGCGCAGTGTTGGTATGCCACACACAAGATGGACCGACGATCTGGTCAAGATCGCCGGAATTAGTTGGATGAGGGCAGCGCAGGACCGATCGTCGTGGAAAAAATAGGCCTTTGTCCAGCAGTGGACGTCTTCCGGCTGATGATGATAATGATAGCGGTAAAATGTTTACTTCGTATTAAATCAAAGTAAGTTAAATTTAAGAATATGAGATTTACTTACATTGTTCCTTCTGTTCCGCCTTACATGGTCTTAAATTAAGCTCAAACTCAGGGTGCACATTATTAGCGATAAGACAACTGTTAATCCTATTCCTAAAACCAGTGGGAGGCTCCTTTCCACAGGGTGCCAGCTAGATTATGGGTACCACAACGGCGCCTATTTCTACCCTGAAGCAGTTATGAGTGAGCATTACGTTTTTCGTGTTACGTGTTTCGGTCGGAAGGGCGCCGTAGCTAGTCAAAACTGCTTTGTAATGGGCAGGGCGTATCAATTACCATAAGCTGAACGTCCTGCTCGTCTCGTCCCTTATTGTAAAAAATCTTCCAGAAATATATCAATAGACACTTTAGGTATTCCTGAATAATATTATAATAGTAGCTCTTACCCGCGACTTCGTCCGCGTTGAATAGTTACATTGGGCAGTTTTTTTTATCTTTTAGGATACTTTTCAAATAACGCACATATAAACTGCTCTTATCGCTCTTCAATGATACAGCGCATATCACTTGATATTGTGGACAGCCTCTTTAATAGTATTTTCCTGTGTACATTAATCTTCTATTTCATCCCCATATAGGTTAAAGTTTCAAAAATGCTCGAACAAATCTTTATAAATTATTTCTTAACAAGTGTCTAAATACAAAGATTCATGGTTTTATCTCCGGTAATGACGAATTTCCATACAAACTGCCATCCCCTATTTGAAACCCTGCATTTATTATCTTGCAATGAAAGGTAGCCTATGTCATTTTTAACCGAGTAAAGGAGGAGCCTCTCAATTCGTCGGTATTTTTTTTTGTTTGTTACCTCAAAACTTTCGACTGGGTGAACCGATTTTGATAATTATTTTTTTATTTGAAAGCTGGTGCTTCCTAAGTGGTCACATTGTAAATTGGTCCAGAATGGCAGTGGAATCCATGAGAAAACCATAACTTACTTACCGGAGGAACTTACCCGTGCGTTGGTGGTTCCTATTATAAAGAATAAAACAGGAGATATCTCGAGCGTGGGAAACTATAGGCCTATATCACTGGCCACGATAATGGCCAAGGTTCTTGAACGTGTCATCCACTACTACACAAGCGCCGTAAGTATTGAAGATGGTCAGTTTGGGTTTCGACCTCAAGTCTCAACCGACATGGCAATATTCGCGCTAAAGCAGGTTGTCGGTTACTACAAGCAGGGAAACACTGCAGTCTATGCGTGTTTTTTAGATATAAGTCGCGCCTTTGATACACTTAATCACGATCTGCTGTGGAAGAAGCTGCGGGACACAAGTGTCCCTTCTGAGATTGTTGGCCTCCTCGAGTATTGGTACCGTAACCAGACCAACAGTGTCAGATGGGGATCTGAACTGTCAGACTGCTATCAGCTCCCATGTGGTGTGAGGCAGGGGGGCTTACCTCTCCTGATCTATTTAATATCTATATGAATGATTTGATCGGGGAGCTGAGCAGGACTCCAGCAGGGCTGAGGTTGGATGGCAGATACGTCAACAACCTGAGCTACGCTGATGATATGGTTTTGCTCAGCCTCTCAATAAAACGCCTGCGAAAACTCATCAAAATATGTGAGGGTTATGCGAAAGAGCATAATCTTACATATAATGTAAATAAAACCGAAATGATAATATTTAGATCGGGAGAGGTGCCTCAGAATATCCCCGTAGTTTGCATTAACGGACAACCTGTCAAGACAGTGGACAGCTTCATGTACCTTGGCCACATTGTTTCGTCCTGTCTCAAGGATGACGCAGATATCGAGCGTCAACGTAGGGCTCTTTGTATGGTGGGCAATATGATTGCGAGAAAATTTAACCGTTCAGCGCCTGACGTGAGAATTACTCTCTTTAAGTCATTCTGCCAGTCGTTTTACACGTGTCAGCTTTGGACTAATTATTCTAAGAAGTCGCATGATGGCATACGAGTCGCCTACAATAACATTTTTACGTTCCTCATGGGCCTGAAACGTTGCTGTAGCGCTTCAGAAATGTACCCGGAGGCTAGGATTGATTCATTTAATTCCATCCAGTGTAAAAGAATTGCATCGTTCATGTCCAGGGTTGAGACGTGTAATAACGGCATTATCAGAAGTCTGTCTGACAGGCTGATGCATTCAGAAATGTATCGACGCTAGGTAAATATTGCAACCTAGTTTCTATTTGTAATTTATATTTTTGACTTTATTTTAATTACATACTTTATACTGTGTCTGTACTATGGATCAAGGGTCTGAAATAAAGTATTATTATTATTATTATAAAAGTCTTAAATTTTGCTATACATACGTACAGCAAAGTGGATGATCAATTTACGAATAACTCAATATCCCGCCAACCGAAATCGATTATTCTTTTTTTATTGGAAAGCATAAACTTCAAAGATAGTTTGGTGATTATTGTTTGATTTGATTCGTACTATTTCCCATTTCAACTTAATTCTACCTCAAGTCCTTACAACTTCTTTGATAAATATGAAAACTTCACTGTTCCGACAGTATATAATTCATATTTGTAAGAACTATCGTTTTGCAAAGAGAAAACTCTTAACATAATATATTTCCAACAGATATCAAATAACACGTTTGATAAATATATCACTATATGTAGGGATACAATTTAAAGTTGGTTACTAATAAAACTGGCCGACACGCTCGAATTTTTAATTAAAGTTAGAAACTCCATTTTGAATGCTCCTGTTGTTGAAAAAATTAATTTTAACAACACTGCCAAGCCATAATATGAGCTTCTGTACAATATATATGTATAGGCGTGGTCAGTTCTACATCATGGAGATATTGTTTATTTATTTTTTTATTAAAAAAGGCTTACCAACTAGACATACTGACACGAGAGTGGGTCAGGGATTGGAAATAATACTCCGCTTATAGGAACGAGTCTTTATTTGCGTTCACTTCTTCTGAAGTTGCACTTCGCCGGTCTGCCGCTGTTCCTCTTGTGGGCGGCGGTACCTTCAAGGCGTCACATCGCACCGAACACTAAGTCTCTTCTATCTTCTTGGAACACTTCCAATTTTCACTACTTCTTCTTTTCTTCTTCTTCTTCTTCTTTACACTTTCGAGTCAGAAGTAGAACTGCCGTATCTGTTCTATTTTCAAAATGATTCTCCCATTCCATATTTAAATTTAAATTGTACTAGAAAATTCTTTTAACTATTTTTATCCTGCTTACACATTTTCCATCCCTTTTTTTCTGTTCGATTTGATCCTGAACTTACTAGAACTTTCCATTAACTTTACAAAACCCAAAAAATTCCATACACTGGTAGGTGTATCGAACCCGGGTCTACAGCGTCTAAAGTAAACACTTTTACGCTAAAGCTACTAGTATTGCTGACGGAGTTGTTGAAATTATCAATGTCTTGAAATTTGACAATTCTCGTCATATACGTTGCTGCACGATATGACGTTTGACAACTCTCGTCATATACGTCGTTGCTACGCGACAATACAATGAATATTATGACTACTTATATTGTAAAATTTCTTAAATTTAATACTTATATATCTAACTCATAGGTATGCTCAGCGTTGCCTTCATTTATTATTGTAAGTTAAGTAATACTACTACAATATGTTAAATATTACTTAGAATATAAGTTGAAACATCCAAATTATAAGGGTTCAAAATCGTATTTTTTAGAATTGCTAAATGTTTTAAAATTTATATCTATACTACTATTACTATGGAATTTACTGTTACATAATTTTCAAATAAGTTGGATAGGTGAATTTGAGCCATAACTGTTTCTGAAAAATCGTACAAGTACTGGCATATATGTACTAATACAATATATTAAAATGTTTAACATTCAGAGGTTTAATTTTATGATTCAAAATACAGTGTTCGTCTGTGTGTCAGATACTGGGCCAGTTTAAGTATTGAGCGAAAGCTTAGTATTATTTTGTACCTTTACTTGTATCAGGGAGTGGATGGGTATTATCAGTGGGAGGCTGCTTTGCATAGTAATGTTTACACATTACTGTGTTTCGGTCTGAAGGGCACCGTAGCTAGTGAAATTACTGGGCAAATGAGACTGTTAAGTCTCTCTTATGTCTCAAGGTGACGAGCGCTCAGAATTTTTGGGATTTTGAAGAATCCTGAGCGGCACTGCATTGTTATAGGTAGGGCGTATCAATGACCATCACCTGAACTTCCTGCTCGTCTCGTCCCTTATTTTCATAAAAAAACAGATATTGGTGGCGGCTTCGTTAGAGTTAGTAGAAGCTTTGGCTGTAGCTGTGACTGATGCTACATGTTTGGGGTGCTCCACCCAATTATTATTATTATATCGACAGATGGAAGGAAAAACAGTCTTAATAAAAGCGTATATTTTATTTATTTTATTTTATTCGGGAAACAAACAGTACAACTTAATACACTTAAAAAATAAACATTAAAATATAAATCACTGACCAATAAAAGTTTCCAAAATTAAATAGTACATAGAAAAATGCGAGCAAATTAATTACAATTTAAATTTGTATTGAAAATAATAAATATTAATTAAATATTTTGAATTTAAGATAATAGAATATTTAAAGAAAATTATTGATGGTTTTAGTAATAATAATATTACATTTTAAAGTTAATATTATCAGACTCTCGTTCCACAGTAAAGCAATTCACCATCTCCTGAGAATGCATCACGTGGAGGCGAAACAGGCTTCGAATTGGTCTAAGCAGAGTTTTTCGTTGCGACTAACCCGGTCGTTCGGTGTGGGGTTAAGAGTGTGCCGATTCTATTACATTTCTCCTTTTATCACTAGTTTTCTCAACGATTATAATTTTTTTTTTTTGGAATCCATAAAACAACTCGATGACGTAATTAATATAAAGTCATAATCATGAATAATAGTTGTGAATCGATAAGGATTTATCTTTCAAAATATTTATGTAGAATATTGCAGATACTTATGTTCGAAGTAACATTGTAAGAGTAATACCAAAGAACATTGTATAACAAAGTTTTGAAAGGTTTAAAAGCTGTAAGAGATATCCCGTCTATAAATATCTATAACCTACGGCTTACCTCACCTGTAAATGGGATAAAGTTTAAATTTACAACCATTACAATGTATTATATTATAGTTCCATCTCGTTTGGATAACAACACAAAGGCTCTTAGTTTATTAACATATAAGATAGAGTTAGTCTAAGTATCCGTAATTAAACTTTATGATAAATATTTTATATATAAAGGGGTTACTGAGTCTTGACATTTTGTCTCGAAGTGACGTCATATACCTACTTAATATTTGTAGAATAGGATTAATTTTTATTCCAGATTGTCTTAATTGTTTAGTATATTTCATACCTAAAATTGGGGTTAAACTCAGTTTGAAAAAATCTAAGGCATCGTTTCAATAAAAGCAATGCAGAAGTAAAACGAATTTTGAATACATATAGTTAAATTATCTGAAGACTAAAAGCGTGAATTAAGAGAGGACGCTAGCAGCGTTTTTTCTTTTTTCTCCTTTCATAATGCTTTTAGAGAGGAGAATTTTCGTCAAAAAATCTAGATATGCTAAAGCTATATCTGTACGTTTTGTTTTTTTCAATCAACTAACGAAATAAGAAAATATGACTCTTCAAACATTGTAGAAAATGGGATTTTTATTCCGCCCTGTTCAAACAAATACGTAATAACAATTTTGTAAGGTTTTTAAGAAAAAAGGAAAACGTACGAACATAGACTCATTCTTCCTGAAAATATTGTAGCAAAATTTTTTTTTGTTAGGTTCAATATTCTATAGGAAAAGAGGGGAGATACGAAACATCTATTTAGTCAAAATTTTGTAGGTAAAATCGGCATGAGCTGCATTTGTCCCTATCGCACTCTTCGGGGGAAGGCTGGAGGTGAGGGGCATTGGCTGGCCAGTCCGGAGTATAACTTGAATGAGATATGCACATAATATATAGTGAACCACCCAGATCTTATGGGTTTGCTTCTCGATTTAGTAGAATTTATTTATGGATAATTTTCGTGAATATGAGATGTATTGTATGAAGTGTGTGACTGATGCTTATATTAATTTATAAGGAATAAATCAATGAGACAGCAAAGCCGGAGGATTGACAGGAGCGTTGCCGATATTTTAGGTTGACTTACGCGCATTTCTAAAGAAATAATTTCGTGTCGTCCCAAAACGCCACATGGGATTAATTCCAAAGTTTGGCAGTATGTGGTAGAAAGCCGTATTTCTAGATGCTAAGATGATATTTAAGCTTGTGAGGTATGGGAATTGGGCGGCAGGGATCTGGTCAAAGAGCTTTTAAATATCTTTCTAACGAAATACTAAATAGTCAGTCGATAGTAGGTGGAAATCCACACCATTCATAATCATTTATTCAAATAAAACAAATCTTACAACTATATTTACATTAATATGATAACATTAAATGCAAAAACATGGATGTATGCTTATGTATGCACGCAAGAAGTTATACTTCTTTGGCCTAACAAAGCAAAAATCCTTAAAATTATTTATTCCTCGTGCTATTCTACGTTTGTAGAAAGCACAATATTGTTAAAATCTTGCAACGATGGCTTTGACAATTAATTACGAAAACGGCTTTACGGGCTTGAACCCTTTGCCTATCCTAATAATAGACGAAGAAACCAAGAAAAAAAAAACAAATGTCCCAAACTTCAGAAAATTTTAGGAATCGACTCCATCCTGTTATTATACGCTTTATTTTAGTTTCACTTGTATGTTTGTATGTATGTTTATAACTGACTCTTTATACGCGATTATGACCCACTTTAAACCGCCAGATTTCATTCCAACTTTGTAGATTTATCGAAGACCGATGACAATACACTAATTTGATAAGATTATTCCATTTTCAATTTGCTAACTAAGATTTTTGTCAATTGAGTTATTAATCGGATGAAAACCAGCTTCATACCTGATACTGTTCTATGATTCTTTTCCACTTAAACAAAAAACAACCAAGTAATATATATCAATATACATAAAATGATAGAGGTTTTCATTTGTGCGCGCAGCATGGAAAAGCTAAAAAAAAAACGTAACAAAGTATGTACCCGCAATATAAGGGAGCCAAAACTACTCACTACTATACTACTAACTATAAACTAAATTACAAGGTACCTTTTATAATAAATAAACTTCCTACATCTTTAAAACAGCAGATGACAATTAAAAATATAAAAGTATAATTTTAAAAAAAATCTTGATAATTATATAATAAATAGATGAATGCTATAAGTATAAAACACAAACATTCTGTATATGTCGTAATAAAACTACCTTACCCTCAACAGAGAACAATAATACACAAACGAAAATGAATGGAAGGGTTCATGTAAATAAAATAAGTATACTGTAAGATCTAGCTTTGTTTGTTGGTAATCTAATATAATAAGTTTGTAAAAATTTTAATAAGTGTTTAATGTTAATAATTGTAATACATTTTTGAAGTCACATTGTCATCAGTTTTAAGTTCTGATATTTTGTCCTATAGTATATTTTTAGTTTTCTCTTAATTAATTATTTATAACATGCGACGAGTGTAGTACACGGTAAAACCCGAATGGATTTATGTTTGTACTTAAATTTCAGTAAAATTGTAAAATACTAAAAAAAAAATTAAATCGCCTAAGTTTGATTTCTATTTGACACTCGGCCTTTATCTAGAAAAACAAATATTGCGATAACTGCATTTAATATAAAGATGATAAAGTTTTAAGAAACAAAGATTTTTATAAGTACTACGTGCTTCGTCATGTGTGTACGCGAAGTCGCAGGCATCAGCTAGTCTTCAGTAATTATGCAATTATAAGTTATTTCATGTTTGTTTGTAGTCTGTTAATTATGAAAGCTGTGAAACGGCCATGGGTCAAGCCATAGATTTTGCGTGATTGGCAAAGATGGCGCTAGCAGTCGCATTTATCGCGCTGATTATATTTGTATCAGTCTTGTAAGATAACTTTATTGGTTTTAAAATTACTGAGGAGGCGAGGGGAAACGCCCCACGGGTTTCCCCTCGCCTCCTCATAGAGGAGAACAGAAAACCTCGGCACGAACACCACCGAGTATGCCGACCCTGTCGCCAGGCTCTCCAATGGAGACCGCGACAAGCCCAACATACGCGGCTACTACCGCGTCCAAAAAGACGCCGACGACGGGCGACGTCACCGCATCCGCCGCCTCCGCCACCGCTACCGCTGCGACCGCCGCCACCACCTCAGCCACTCCGACCACCAAAGCGACCAGTCGCTACCCACCGCTGATTGTGGAGGTGCTTCCCGACTGGCCGACGCATTTCCGGGAGCTCAAAAAGCTACTCGGCCACACACCTAACGGACGCCCGTTTGGCAAAGGCGTCCGCTTCATCCCCAAGTCGGACCAGGAGTTCCGCCACATCCAGCGCTACCTCACGCAGCTGGAAAGTGTCGCTGGAATCTCCTGGTTCTGCTACTCGCTCCCCGCGGAGAGGAGCGCTAAGGTAGCAATACGGGGCCTGCCGGCAAACACAGAGCCAGCACAAGTGGACGCGGAGCTGCGTGAGCTCGGATACGTCCCGGAGCACGTGCGCGCGATTCCCGCGCGCCCAGGCAGACCGGGATGTCTGATGTTCGTGCAACTCCAGCGTACGCCAAATCTCATCCCGGGTATATATGAGGTGCACGAGCTCCTCTGTATGCCCGGGATCACCATCGAGGCGTGGCGCGGCAGAAAGGGACCAGCGCAGTGCCATCGCTGCCAGCAGTTTCGGCACTCCTCGCACAACTGCCACCGGCCCATTGCCTGTGTGCGGTGTGGGGACAACCATCCTGCACGAGAGTGCCAGCGCCCCAGGGAGGACCCGCCGACGTGCGCCAACTGCGGTGGCGCGCACACGGCGAACAACGCAAACTGCCCGGTGTTCCGCAAAGAGACGCGCAACCGCCGGGCGGGCACCATCGCACGCACCGCCTCAACAGCGCGCGCGTATCCTCCCACTGCCCACGCATTAGAGGCCGACGCGCCCGGCTCGCTCATGGCTGTCGCCAACCAGCCACGGCAACCGGCTAAACGCCGACGCAAACGCGGGAAACGCGCTCAAGCGCGCCAAGGCGCCCTACCTGCCGTACCACCTACTGCGACACGCGCTGCTGCGCCCGCCGCACTGCAGCCTACCGAGCGCAGTACGAAATCGTCCAAGCCCACCGTGGTCGCCGCCCCCGCAGGGGGGACGAAGGCGAAGCGAGTGACGCCGCTGGACCCGCGACTCACCAAAGTTATCAGCACATTGAATCATGTGCTGATGGCCATCCAGGAGCAGCGTGACCCTATTCCCCTGATCCTGGGTTGCATCACGGAGCTCTGCACCTTTTATGGCTGAGCTCCGCATCGTGTTTTGGAACGCCGACGGGCTTTCATCACAAAAAGCCCGTCTCTTCAAGACTTTGCTTTCTCAGCGTCGAGTGGACATCGGCCTGATCAGCGAGACTCACCTCAGACCGGTAGACAAGTTGAAGGTTTCCGGATACTACGTCTACCGGGAGGACCACGCCTCGCCGATCGGGACTGCTTACAGGGGATTAGCAGTCTTGGTCCGTCGGAACGTCATTCACCAACTGCTGCCAGTACCTCAACTGCAGACGTCGTATGCCCTAGGCGTGGAGATCTGCATCGAACATCAGCCCACCCGTGTGTTCGCTTTCTACAAGCCGCCGCAGAATCGACTCGCAGTGGCTGATGTCCACACCTTGTTGGACTCGCTGCTGCCCACGATTGTCGCGGGCGACTTCAACGCGAAACACACGGCGTGGAACTCCAATATCGTGAGCCCAGATGGCAGACGCCTCCTGGACGACGCAGATCGCCACGGTTACCAGGTGCTAGGACCAGAGGTCCCGACGCACTACCCGTACTGTGCAGCCCACATGCCAGACGTCCTTGACATAGCCGTCACGTGCGGCCTAGCTGCCGCACCGTCGTTAGACGTTCTGGATGACCACCTCATCTCCGACCACCAAGCAGTCCTTTTGACGCTGAAGACAACCCCGATGACGACATCGCTGCCTTCTCCGAAGCATCGCCAGGACTGGCGAATCTTCGCCGAACACATGGCCGAACATTCGCCATCCTTTAGAGTAGAGAGCCCTGCAGACGTTGATCGACTCGCCACGGACCTCAGCGCAACAGCGTCCAATGCGCTTCGAGAGTCCAGACTCGACGCTGCATCTACTCGTAGACAACCCCAGCTCCCTGCCTACATACAAGCGATGATCGAGGAGAAGAGGAAGCTGCGAAGGCAATGGCAAAACCTGCGGTGCCCGACCATGAAGACGCGGCTGAACGCTCTGGCTGCCAAGATCTCAGACGCACTGGAGACAGTTGCAGACGAATCCTGGCACTCCGCCATTGAGCGAGCCGGTGACGACTGGTCTGGCATGCACCGCCTATGCCGCCAACTCTCCGGGAAGCCCTCCCCGATTAGACCCCTCATGGCCAGTGACGGAACCCCACGTTACCGAGCTGAGGATCGAGCGGAGATATTTGCGGACTACCTGGAGACGCAGTTTACACCCAACCCGACCGCAGATGTGCAGCACGTAGAGACCATCGAGCGACATGTGAAGAACTACTTCGAGTCGCCGATAGTACCGACAGAAGACCCCGTCGTGTTCTCCCCCGGACAAGTCCAAAGGATGATTCGGCGAACTAGACTGCGCAAAGCACCCGGCCCTGATCGAGTCACCAACGAAGCCCTGCGTCACCTACCTCCGCGAGCAATCGCGACTCTGATGCGGCTCTTCAACGGAATCCTCCGGACCGGGCACTTTCCATCATCGTGGAAGCTCGGCCGAGTCATCCTGATTCCCAAGCAAGGCAAGAACATCATGCTGCCTGGGAGTTACCGTCCCATCACTCTTCTATCCACCACCTCGAAAGTCTTCGAGAAGCTACTGTTGCTGCACATCACGCCGCATCTTCAGCCACGCGACGAACAGTTCGGTTTCCGTGCCGAACACTCCACCACTTTACAAGTGACGAGGGTACTGCACCATCTCGCTACCGCCTACAACAAGCGAGAGCAGTCTGTTGCAGTATTCCTCGATATGGAGAAGGCGTTCGATCGCGTCTGGCACACCGGCCTCGTGTACAAGCTGTCCACGTCTACTACTCCCCGCCGAGTAGTTAAGACTGTGGCCACCTTTTTGGAAGACAGACGTTTTCAAGTGGCGGTTGAAGACGCTCTGTCCACGGAGCGCCCCATCCGAGCTGGTGTGCCCCAGGGAAGCTGCCTGTCGCCCGTCTGCTACAGCAGATACACAGACGACATTCCAGTCGCCGACGGCGCCATTTTAGCGCTGTATGCTGACGACGCGGCGTTCATTACCACCTCGCTGAATGCCCCGCATGCAGCGCTGAAGATGCAGCGAGCACTGGACGCTATTCCCACCTGGCTGAAGGACTGGAGACTCAAGGTCAATGTGGCGAAGACTCAGGCGATTTCCATCGGGCGGGCGCGCCTATTGCCGCCCCCGGTGTCACTCATGGGCGAGACCGTCGTATGGTCCCCGAAGGCCAAATACCTCGGTGTGACCATCGACAGGACACTCTCGATGCGGCCCCATGTTAAGAACGTGGTTGCCCAGACGCGCGCCGCACGGAACGTTCTCCGACCCGTGCTGGCGTCCCACCTGCCTCTCCGTACGAAGTTGTGCGTATACAAGGCGTACGTTCGCACGCGACTCACCTACGCTGCCCCCGCCTGGTTTGCGCTGACAAGCGAGACGGGTCGCAAGTCGCTGCGAGTGCAGCAGTCGCTGACGCTCCGCACCATCTCCGGAGCACCACGCTTCGTACGAAATCAGGTCATCTCCAGAGACCTGCGCATGGAGAGCCTGGACGACTTCGTTCGTCGCCTGAGCACCTCTATCCCAGCATTTGCGTGGCATCGCGCCATACCATCGACGACCGCCGGACAGAAGAGGACTACCACGTGACCTAGTCTCCTAGGACACGACTGCTTCCTCGCCGCTGGCTGATGGGCGCTCACCGGTACACTACCGGCGGGCTCGACCTCGCTGAGCGGCGGGCGCAAGCTAACCACGGACCTACAAACCGGCTGCAGTCCGCAGATCGCTCGCGACACTACGCGGGCTTGATCGCACTGTAGCAAGATACCACCGGACATGACACCACGGACCAACCGGTCCCACCCAGTGCCCCGTCTGTAGTTGCAGGCGGCGTTTATACTACTGAAAGGGGCCATCGCCCCGAACAGTTACCCCGAGGCCCGTAAGGACCTACGCGGAAGACCCACCAGTCCAGTCAAATTACTATCGTTTTCTTCGTCTGCGTCCTCTACTATGACATTTTTGTAGAGTGATATGGTTCATATATCACTTGCGTTAGATACTCAAAATGAAGATAATATGAAGAATCTCTAGTAAGGCCTAATTGCTATTGAGTATGGCTGTCAGGCCCGTACGATACGACTATATATAAAACGCTGGCAACACTTCTGTGTTTCCTCTGGTGTTGTAAGAAAGGATGGTAGCAGTGATGACTAACCGTTAAAAAAATATTCATGATATTAGAGGTGTGTCATTGAAGGTTTTTATATCAATTTAATTTAAAAATGTTTTTTGTCAATGGTCAACGGGTTGAAAAAACTGTTAAATCGTCAATTTTTAATAATTTTGATTTTTATTTCGTCAATAATGATACATATCATTGAAATCATACAAACCTTGAAAATGAATGTTTAATTATTTATTTATTAGTAATCAACAGCGTTACAGTAAACGTTAATAAACAATAATATAAAACATAATTCTTAAGGCCGTTATAGATTACTCATATTGAGAATATTATTTTACTATGGTTTTACAACAAGCTGTATTACAGAACAACTGCCTTTTGTGTTTCTTATTTTCTGTGTGTGTATTTAGTATATAATAATATGTATATATTTTAATCAAATGAGTAAGGCACTGCTTTAGATAGGTATAAGTTAATAATTTCACGCTTTAGTTTATTCTTTTCCAGCATGAAGATATCTAAAATATCATAGAAGTTATAGTAATTATTTTGAATCCTGCATATAACCGAGTTTTTATGATAGTTCGATTTAGTACGTGGTGCAACCAGGAGTTTCGTATGACGTGTTCTATATTGTACATTAAGCGATAGGGCACTCAATAATTCTGAACAGTTTGTATTGCCTTGACAATAAAGAATGTAGAAACATTAGATCTTGTGGGTTTCGGCGTAGTTCCAGTGAGTCTATTAAAAAATCTACATGCTTCATCGTATGACGTGTAGGGATGATATGCTTTGAAACATAAATATTTTAGAAAGTTAAGTACGAACATGATTATCTTTCTATCATAAATATGAAAGTAGAACAAGGTCTTTTGTGTTTCATTTCTGTGAAATTATACTCAATATTCATGTTTATATTAGTCTCGGATGAGCTACAGGAAATTATAATGAAACATATTTTAATAACAAAGATTCCCTACAATTTCTATTCCAACGAAAGCTTTTTCATAATTACAATTCTTAGTATATCCAAAGTTAGGTTTTTTTTGTAATTGAGAGCAAAATTCAAAGAAATTAACATCTTGACTGTTGGTTCTCAATATATTCTTGATAATATAATGTATGTTCATAGACACATGTTTGTTGTCAGCTGCAGTTTCTTCACATAGCGCCATAGATTCGACGATTTGAGGCAAGCGGTTATTTCGTCGGCAGCCGTTGATCTTGGAATTACTGGCAGTGTTTGGTGGAAATCGGCAGACAGTAAAATCATTGCTCCTCCAAAACATCTCAAGTCATTCCGTAAATCTTTCAATGTTCGGTTAAGTGCTTCTAATGCACGTTTATGCGAAATTGTGCATCCGTCTCAGGGCACCTATTACGAAAACCGAAATACGTAGTTTCGGTCCGAAACGAAAGAACGACGAACTTCGATTTAAATCCTATTACCAAAGTACTTCGGATCCGAATAGTGCGGACGTAATTCGTTTCGGAACCGTAGACATAAAAAAATTGTACAAAGATGATATGAATGTACATACTTATATTACCGGTAAATCGTGCCAAAACCGATAACAAATTAGAAATTTAAAAATAAGTTTTTCGTTGTGTTAACATGTATTTAAATAATGGAATTGCTTTATATTGCGTTTAAGTTATCTATTTAAAAAATAATCCTATTTTACTGCAAGAAAATATGCTTTATTAGTTAAATTAAATTTGCCGTATCATGTCATCTACTGCATTATATTTTTATTTAGTCTCTGGTAGTTTAACATACTTTCGCGGTTTTTTAGTTTAAATTTTTTCAGAAGTAAAGTGAAAGTTATATGCGAGTAAGTATTATTTAGAATAGAATAGAAACACTTTATTAGCAATAAAAAAAACACTCACACAAAAGAAAACAATTTATAATATTAATTAGTATAGTAGTATTTAATTATTAATATATAACAAGAAATACTTACTTATAGATTTCAGAAAAATTTAGAAGGCATCCTGGGCGAAAGTAAAAGAACTAAATAATAATTTTAAAAATATAATATACGATAAATTTAATCCCTTTTTTTATTTATATGTACAAAAATCTCTCTCTTTATCTGCAACAAAAGAAATAATATTTTTTTGTGTTTACACGACTATACACAAATTTTTATGATTTATTAGAATATAATTTGTTGAATATTGAACAGACTAGTCTTCATCTTATCTTTTTATTTTATCACTTACAGGCAGATTGCAATAATAGTTATATCTAGTAGATTATTATTCTTAAATTTCTGTTGAGTAATTATTGTATTACCTCATTTCGTGTGCGTGGTGGTCCAGTAACATATTGGTTCATCCTGCTTTGCATTTCATCTTCCCCGACTGAACACACATGTTATGTAAAACACAACATGCGACTGTGATTTGTGATCTTTGCGACCATTCCTGGCTTGTAATGGAGCTCCTTTATAACTAATAAAACTTATTTATTATTTGATAGAGGGATCAATCCCTCTCGTATTTTTATAGTGGCTTTATTACTATAATCTCTTCACAAAGTTTTTCAAATAAAGTATGATTATGGCGATAATTCATAACAAATTAGGGAATCAACCATCGGGAATTTGTTTATTTAATAAATATTGCCGGAGTCGACGTCGCTCTCTTGCTCTTTCAAGGTTTTCTTCGTACAAGAAGATCTCTTCGTACATTAAAAAACGTGCCATTTTATACTAAAATAAATATGTTTTATCTAAAACGAAACATATAAGTCTGTCGTTAAAAGTGACGTTGTTGTTACGACCATAAAAATGTCAAACAACGAAAACGTAAGTGTCGAGTGAATTTGGGAATAAGGTAAACGAAAGACAAAATGTCTAATCTCGAACTTCGTTTCGATCTTCGGATTCGAAACACTTTCGTAATAGAAAAATGTACGATCCGTCAACCGAAACTTCGTATTTCGATTTTCGTAATAGGGCTCCAGATGATGATTTTCGATGCCGATAAAACTTTGGCCATTGCTGAATTTTGTGTAATATTACACGTTGGTTCTTCAAAAGTTTGAAAATTTAACGGTAATTTTAATGCTGAATGAGCCGTACGGCATCCTTCTAATAATGTGGCTGCTATTCCAGAAGAAGCAACTGCAACCGCTATGTTGGATCTCGCACGAACAGTGTCTAAAACTACTGACATGAGGAATGTCTTACCTGTTTCACCAGGGGCATCTAGGAAATATAAACCACCATTTCCATCATCGACTGCCTTAGTTTTCAACTTCATGTAAACAAGTGGCTTCATACTTTACCAATTCCTAACATCACTGTTTGTAAAATTCCATATAACCCGTATTGAAATGTTCAGAAACTTAACTATGAGTTAAAATTTGCTTGCTCTGCCTGTTACTTAGATCTAGATTACCAACAATATATACCGAAAGGGCGCAACTATACTAGACATGTGTGTGGGCTTATACTCAGACAGATATTGCACATCGGCTATAAAATAATTTTCATGAAATCTAAACGGCAAAATGACGAGCAACGTGGTACATCAAAAGATTATTACACTAAAAGTACTGTAGACATAGGCACACAATATAACCCAATTCAAACTGACAAAGGCACACAAACGGATTTAATTGATATTGACACAAATAAAATGTACTCTGGCCAAATCCAAGGTGACACTGAATTAAAAAATAATCTTTTTCGTGTATAATATATAACCATCTTACACCAAAATATTAACGGACTAATTACAAAAACCGATGAGCTCGTTATTTGTCTCGAGGAACTCTCTGTCAAAATGAATAAATCCTTTGATGTCCTGTGTATTACTGAACACAATATGATATTAGACGATGTCAGCTTCCTAAGTATTCCTAATTTTCAACTAGCATCATTCTGCTTGAGGACAGGTAGACATGGAGGGTCGTGCATATTGATACGCAAGGGCCATAAGTTTCGCGTGATTAGTGATATAGATGAATACAGTATCTTGAATATCATAGAGTACAGCGCAGTAGAATTAGTAGACCACAAGATTATAATTATTTGCGTTTACAGGTCACCAAAAATCACCGTAACTGCGATTGACTTATTTTTCAGTAGTCTACATAAAATACTTAATAAAGTATGTGTTCAAGTCTTGAACGGGTTAGCGCGGGGAGGCGCGGGGCGCGCGGGCAGGCGCGGGCGCAGCTCTCCGTGTCCAACAATGCTTCAGCGACGGTCATTCATACATCACGTATCAAGACATCATATTATATTGTCAAATTATTAAAGTCATGTTATAACCAAGGCGTCTACTCTTCTTCCCATTTACACGCCCATCCAATTTGGTCCTTCGGCCTTTGTATAATATCAAGAAACCAACCAAAATAACGGAATTCATCGCGGAAACAAAAGGATTGAGGACACGGACATTTGTGAGTTTGTTCCATATTATTCCTTTCTTCTATTCCGTCTTCTACTTGTTCCGTCTTCTATTTGGATCTTGTATTAAAATAATTTCAATATCTTATATTATCTTGTATTAAAATCATTAATTAATTTTAATTTAAAAGACAATTGTAAATTAAAAATTAGTTTTCGTTGCTTTACCTTGCTTATCAATTTATACTATACGATATATATTACTTAGCCAAACCTTACAAATACAAATTATAGAAATATTATATTATATTGCCATTACTAGTAATCATTTCATTACCTGTTTCGCTAATTCACTTCGTATTATAAGTGCACATAGCGAGCAATTGTTGCTCAAGCCACAACGCGAAACCGGTTATAAACTCATCTTGCCGAGTGCCGGTCGCTTATTAGCTTATATTATTTACCTATTGCTAACTTGCCTTGCATATTTACGTGTTAATAATGTCTGACACGAAGATTAAAGAATTAATTAAACTACGCGGCAGCGTTAAAGGAAAGCTTACCATATTTCAAAATTTTCTTAATAGCATAGATAGCGATAGGTTAACTGAAAACCAGTATAACGATCTTGAATCTCGGTTAAATAAATTAGATTCGCTAAACACTGAATACGATAAGTTTCAGATGGAGCTGGAGTTATTATCCGAAGATTCAACACAATTATTTCAAGAACGTGAAGAGTTCGATACAAAATATTTCTCACTTGTGGGATCAGCGCGTACGCTTTTAAATAAATGGAGTCGAGAGAGCAGGCGTATGCTTTCCGTTTCCGAATCCAATGAGGGAAGCGAGCTCAGAAATCGGGACGCACTGCGTGATTTCGTCAGGCTACCTAAAATCAATCTTCCTACCTTCGACGGCGACTTTCAGCACTGGCTCACATTTCGAGATACGTATATTTCTCTTATTCACACGAATATCACAATAGGTGAAATCAATAAATTTCATTATTTAAAAGCATCTTTGAAAGGCAGCGTCTTAAATATGATACAAAATTTAGAATTAACTTCTAAAAATTATGCGATTGCCTGGCAGCTTTTGTCTAGTAGATTTGATAATGAGAGACTTTTAGTGAATAACCATGTTAATGCAATTTTAAATTTTACTGCTATTGCACAAGAGTCTTGCCAAGCTATAAGAAAATTAATTGACACTATTAATAAAAATTTAGCTGCTTTAAATACCCTTGGCCAACCCACTGACCATTGGGACACATTAATTATACATATAATGATCAAAAAATTAGATACTGTCACATTTCGAGAATGGGAAGAAAAACGAAACTCAATTACAACTTCACCTAGCCTCAAACAATTCTTAGATTTTCTTACAAACAGAGCAGACTTATTAGATGCAATACAACAAGATGAAAAGCAAAGACAGCTTACAACATACAAAATTCATTCAGACACACAAAATTCACAATACACACACAAAGTCGAAATAAAATCAAAAAACACAAATTACAATAAAATAAAAAATTCAGACACAAAGGTAATTTCATGTCCAATGTGTAATCAAAATCATTTCTTATTTGCTTGTCCTGAGTTTAGAAATCTTGATATTGATTCTCGCATTATAAAAATGCAAAGCTTTAATAATATATGCAATAACTGCCTCAGGCCTGGCCATAAGGAAAAATATTGCAAGCTGACGCATTGTAAATATTGCAATATTAAACACTCTAGCCTGCTTCACAAACATACACAGAAGCACACAGAACAATTCAATGAAGTTGCTTTATCTTCTGACATACATTATATTAACAAACCCAATATGCTGCTTTCCACAGCCTTGGTGAACGTGGTCGGCGCATACGGGATACTACATCCTGCTCGCGTTCTTCTAGACAACGGTGCAACAGCACACTATGTCACACGTAAATTCTGTGAAAAGCTCGGCGTCTCGCGGCGTAGCGTAAGCTCCACGGTAACAGGAATCAATAATCAATGTTCCTACAGTGCAGAGTCTTGTAACTTATCCATCGAGTCATCTTCGGGTGACTATAAGTTTTGTGTCGAATGTTATGTTTTACCTCAAATAACAAAATCGGTACCTTCCAGTAACATTAATATAAAATCCATACGATTGCCTCTTAATATCAAACTAGCCGATCCTTCTTTTCACATATCCGCACCCATAGACATATTGATGGGAGCTGATGTATTCTGGGACGTCATATGTTCAAAATCAATTGATTTAGGTAAACATTATCCTAAATTACAGCAAACAAAACTTGGCTGGCTTGTTTCGGGCACTCTTAATACAAATAAAAATTTATCCTTAAAAAACTTAAATCAGTCTTCTAATTGTTTTTTCACTCAAAATGATGAGGCCTTACTAACACGATTTTGGGAGTTAGAATCGGTACATTCTAAATATAATTTATCTTTAGAAGAACAAGCTTGTGAGAAAAGCTTCGCAGAGAACACTCGGCGCGATAATAACGGCCGCTTCATTGTAACCATACCGTTGAAAGAGTCCCCCGAGGTTCTTGGCGAGTCTTATCACACAGCAAAATGTCGCTTATTGGCGCTAGAACGCAGGTTCGAACGCGATCCTATTTTAAAAGAGCGTTATATAAATTTTATGACTGAGTATGAAGAGTTAGGTCACATGACAAATACATCAAAACAATTCTCTGAACTCATTCATACACAGATATATTCTTATTATTTACCTCATCATGGGGTCATACGCGAATCCTCGTCAACCACAAAACTACGCGTGGTTTTCAATGGTTCTAGCCCCACGTCAAATAAAAAATCATTTAATGATATTCAAATGGTTGGACCGGTAGTCCAAGATGATTTGGTGCCAATTTTATTACGTTTCCGACAGCATAAGTATGTCGTATCCGGAGATATTGAAAAAATGTATAGAGCCGTGCTTGTAGAGCCCTCTTAACGTTCATTACAGCAAATTTTATTTAGATTTAACCGTAGTGATGTTATACAGTCATATACATTAAATACAGTTACATACGGCACTGCAGCCGCACCTTACTTAGCCACTAAGTGCTTGGTTTCGCTGGCAGATTTTTATGTCGACGATTTTTCGAGCGGCGGAGAAACCATTCCGTCAGTAATAAATCTATGTAAACAGGTGATCAATTCTTTACAGTCAGCACAATTTAAGTTACGAAAGTGGCAATCGAATAGCCCTGAGATATTAGAATCATTACCAAATGAGAATTTGCATGTTAATAATAGGGATAAAACACTTGATTTGGATAATTCATTACCACACAAGACACTTGGTCTTCATTGGGATTGCAGTAAAGATAATTTATTATTCAAAATTAATTTAAACACAAATACAAAACGAATTATTTTATCGCTTATAAGCCAAATTTTTGATCCTTTAGGTCTTCTGGGACCATGTACTGTACAATCTAAAATTCTTATGCAAAAACTTTGGGTTCAGAAATACGGTTGGGATGACGAAGTTTCTAAAGAAACCCAGAAGTGTTTTTCAAATTTCGTAGCTTCTCTTATTTCACTTAACTCGCTTCGCATTCCCCGTTGGGTTTGTACTAATAATGTATTGTTATTAGAGCTACATACCTTTTCAGACGCTTCAGAACGTGCATATGGCGCATGTGTTTATGTAAGAGCAGTCAACATGAATGGCAAAGTACAAGTTCGTCTTCTTACCTCTAGGAGTAAAGTGGCGCCCTTGAAACCAACAACAATACCCCGGTTAGAGTTGTGTGGTTCACTTCTTGTCACTAGACTTCATACTAAAGTCATATCTTCTTTAACACTTAAAATACATAATTCTTATTTTTGGACTGACTCTACAATCGTGTTAGCATGGCTAAAGACTCAACCAAATCAATTAAAAATGTTTGTACGTACTCGAGTGGGTGAGATACAAGACTGCACAGCTGGTCATCGATGGAGCTACGTACCGTCAAAAGAAAACCCTGCTGATTTAGTCTCACGGGGAGTGACCGCAGACAGTATTAGCTCTGCTACTTTATGGTGGTCTGGTCCTCAATTTTTGCAGTCAAAAAATATTAATTTTCCAACCATACCAAATACGCATACAAACTCAAACACAGAATTAGTCCTACACACTACAAGTACACAAAAAAATGATACAATTAATTTTCAATCTAACATCATTCATAATTTAATTCATAAAAAATCCAACTATACACATTTAATAAGAACATTTGCCTATATATTAAGATTTATTTTCAACTGTAAGAATCCCAAAAGTAAGTTAACAAACTTTTTATCTCCATCTGAGATATCAAATTCAGAAACAATTTTATTACAATCCGTTCAACAAGAAATGTTTCCTGAGGAATACAAATTAATTAAGTCAGGTAAAAACATTCCATCAAACAGCAAATTAAATTCATTGTCCCCTTTCTTGGACCCACATAATCTCTTAAGAGTTGGTGGTCGCCTCAAAAACTCTTCTTACACTTATGATGTTAAGCATCCTATACTACTATGTAGTAAACATCATATTACTAAACTTTTATTTCAAAAAGAGCATACAGAGCTTATGCATGCCGGACCTCAACTTCTTTTGTCTTGTGTAAGACAAAAATATTGGCCACTCGGGGGGAGGAACTTGGCTAAACGCATCGTGCATAGCTGCGTTAGATTTAAATCAAAATATGTTCAACCCATTATGGGCGATTTGCCTCATGATAGGACACATTTGGAATTTCCATTTTTACATGCAGGCGTGGATTATGCTGGGCCAGTGTTGATAGCCGACCGTAAGGGAAGAGGCGCTAAGCTGACGAAATCTTATATATGTATTTTTGTTTGTTTTGCAGTCAAAGCAGTACATCTGGAGCTCGTCACGGACTTAGCCACCGATGCCTATCTCTCGGCACTGTATCGATTCGTTTCACGCCGCGGTAAACCAGCATCAATTACCTCCGACAACGCTTCTACATTTCTTGGAGCTAGTAACGAACTTTCTACATTTTTAAATAATTCTTTAAATGATATTATGTCAAACATAAATAATAAAGGCATAGAATTCAAAACAATCCCAGCTTATTCCCCGCATTTTGGAGGAATATGGGAAAGTATGGTAAAATTACTAAAGCATCATCTTCGTAGGGTCCTTACATTAACCCATTTAACTTACGAAGAAATGTCAACGTGTCTTATCCAAATAGAAGCCATCCTAAATTCCCGACCTTTGACACCTCTATCTTCTGATCCTTTGGACCTCAGTTGCCTCACTCCAGCACA
Source organism: Leptidea sinapis (assembly GCF_905404315.1). Taxonomy (NCBI): domain Eukaryota; kingdom Metazoa; phylum Arthropoda; class Insecta; order Lepidoptera; family Pieridae; genus Leptidea; species Leptidea sinapis. Next base: position 13,077,321 of record NC_066272.1, read on the forward strand.
TTTCTTGATTGGGCGCTCACTTTTGACTGTTCCTCGTCCTTGCGTTAGCGATGCCAACATCAGCCGCTTGCAGCGCTACGAAAGGATTGAGAGCCTCAGACAACATTTTTGGTCACGCTTCTCACAAGATTATATCTCTCTCCTTCAGCAAAGAACCAAATGGCGAGCTTCAACATCAAGCCTCAAGCCAGGCGCCACGGTGCTCGTGAGGGAGAAGAACCAACCACCGCTTTTGTGGCAGCTCGGAAGAATTGTGAAGCTGCATCCCAGTAGAGACGGTGTCAACAGGGTTGCCGATATCAAAACTAAACGAGGAATCTTGCAAAGGGCTTTCAACAATATTTGTCCCCTTCCTCTCTCTTAATCAAGTTTGAAGACAAATGGTTATAAAGATTACCCCAAATATATCACTAGACACCATCAACCTAACTCACTTTTTTTTAACCCAACATTATTATTATTATTTGAAGAGGGTGGCTATTTCCTGGTCCTAGAAGGTTCCTAGTAACACCGCGTCCAGAATTGGACTATTGTGTTCGCCACTCATACTAGAGCTCATCGTCAAGCCCTACCGCCTTTACGAACCGCAGTAGTTCCTTGACGCGAGTGTTGCAAACACTATCTGGAGGTACGAAGTAGTTGCCAAAGATTGTGTTACGCTTATGCATTAGTGGGCCGCAGTCGCAGAGTAGATGAATAGGTGTTTCATCATCCTCAAGGCAGAACCTGCAAGCCTTGTCGCTTCTGATGCCGACCACACTGAGGTGCTTGTTTAGGCGACAGTGCCCGGTTAGCATCCTAGTGAGTATGCATAGATTTTTCCTGTTCAATGATAGGGCTTCATTCGCATAGCTGCTGTTGAATGCCCTTATCAGTGCTTTAGAGTGGTTTAAACCTGAAGAGTTGTTCCAGCGTTTAAGTGCTTCTTGTTTACATTGGTTACTCAGGGTGTGTCGGATGGCGCTCTTTGGCAGTCCACAAATGGGTTCCGGACCATATCGGACTGCTTTAGCCCCAGCTCTTGCGAGCTCATCGGCCATTTCATTGCCTATGATTCCGGCGTGCCCTGGGACCCATCTGAGAATCACTCTGTTTTTCATGCCTAATGAATTCAGGCATTCGACGCAATTATTGACTAACCCAACATGCTCCTATGACATTCTGGATGCAATAAAGTCATTAAAAAACACAAATAGTAACGGATACGATGATATAAATACAACAGTAATAAAATATTTCGCTACCATAATAGCTCCAGTATTAAGTTACATTATGAATCAGTGTATCGAATATGGTATAACCCAGATAAAATGAAACTTAATATAAAACCTACGATACTTATAATAAAACCTATTTTTAAAAAAGAAGACAAACTGGATATGCAATTTTATAGGCCTATCGCCTTGATTCCAATCTTATCAAAAGTTTTTGAAAAAATTATACACAAAAACCTGTATTCGTACTTTGAAACATTTAATATTTTGACTAAGGAGCAAGTAGGCTTTAGGAAAAATAAGTCTATCAATGAAGCAATTTATAACTTTTTGGAAACGGTAATGACTAGTTTAGAAAATAAAAAACGAGTGACAGCAATATTTATGGACCCGACCAGAGCTTTTGACTATGTCGACCATTTAATACTGACCAATAAATTAGAAAGGTATGGCATAAGAAACAATGCTCTTAATTTAATTAAATCATATTTTACCTGGAAGACAACAATCAACAGAAATAACTAAAATAAATTTTATAACTAAAACCAGAATGAAATATTTATCAGACCCCCGGAAAACAACATTTGGCGTGCCCCAAGGCAGTATTCTAGGACCACTGCTTTTTCTTATTTATATAAATGACCTTGCTCAAACTATTAAGGATCCAATGGTCCTATTTGCAGACGATAGTACTGCTATATTTATTGACAACAATCCATTAACATATGAAAATTACATAAACAATTTGCTTAACGAACTAATAGAATGGTTAAATTATAATAATCTAAAAATCAATCTAAATAAAACATGCATGACGAAATTTGCTTACAAAAACACACAATCTTATGGATTAAATATAAATTATGACGGTAAAGCGATTAATGAAGAGAAATCCACAAAATTCTTGGGCATTTGTCTTGACCACAATCTGTCATGGAGAACACATATTGATTATGTCATTAAAAAACTAAATAGGTTCTCATTTGCTCTACATATGCTGAAGAAAGTAGTTGATATGACTGCGGTGTTAGCAGCATATCATGCGTACGTAGACAGCACTCTGAGATATGGGATACTATTCTGGGGTAATGCTCCAGGGATTTATGAAGTATTCAAAGCTCAAAAGAAATGTATCAGATCTGTCTGCTCACTAAAAGCAACCGAATCATGTAAACCTCACTTTATTAAATTAAATATTCTTAGCATGCCATCAATATACATTTTTGAAGTAACAGTTATGGTAAAGAATAATATCAATAAATATGAAACGCTAATTTCGAAACGACAACAAATTACGACCTTTGAAGTCCAGAACAGAGTTGTATCGCAACAGCATCATTTGCATAGGACCAACAATTTACAACAAATTACCTGACAATATTAAGCGCGAAAATATATTCTACTTTAAAAAGTATCTCAAATCTTACTTTATAAAAAAGCATACTACTCATTAAAAGATTTTCTTGACGATAAAATAGTAAATAATAAAAATTAACTTCGACTGAACTCAATATCATTGTATAGCAATAACATTATATTATAAATTAAACTTAATAAGCCTATGAAATAATAAATATTGTATGATTGATGTTAATCTAAGTTTGCTTGGGACGTATATCTTTTTTTTAGTATAGTACAATATATTATAATCGTTACAGAAATTAAAACGTGAACTATGTATTCCTCTATGAGTTTGCATGCCTTGTGGGTTAGGATAAGAGCACTTGTTAATTATAAGCCAAAAACATATTATTACCTTATCAATAAAGATGATTTGATTTGATTTGATTTGATTCATTTAAGTATCATAAGCTTCCTTCTGTTGGGAATTCAACACATTCGTTTGAACTACTAAATCTAATTCCTGGTGATCATATTCACGTTCCCGTTCCAATTCTGGATTAAATGCGTCATTCATTTCACGATTGGGCGCTGGCATTCCTAACCTGATTAATAAACTACCGCACATGAGGTAACACATATCTTCGATCAAGAGTAAAGCACGATTATGTATCTCCTAATTCATCCCAACATCGTGATTTCTGGAAGTGACACGAATTTGATATAAAATATCTTCTGACATATTATCCTTGTATTTGTGCCACAGGTTATATGGGTTTGATGGAAAGCATGTCGAAATTATGATAGCGAATAATGTGCTTATCTGACTTGGAGATGCAGAGATAATGGCTTCAGCGATTGTCGTATCCCAATGGGTATCGTTTTCTAATAAGTTCAGTTTTTCACATGCAGCACGATATGTTGGGAATATTACACCATTAACAGTCCGTAGTATCTCAAATGACGTTGGCCCACGCACATTTACCAGCAACAACCGCAAATAGAAACATTCATCATTCTTTGGATGAACTGTATACATACGACCAAGAGCATCAGTAGAACGCACATCCGGATTCCTAGGAACCGCATCGCCTTGCTTCCGTCTTTGTAAATTTTTCGATGAAGCATTCCAGTATAATAACGTGGCATCTCCGAGTAAAGCAAAGTTCGTGCAAACGGATCGCTTTGGCAGATCGCAAAGAAACTGGTCAATGTAGTTGCTGGAAGTGTTTCAGCACGTTGCATAGCATTCAAAGCCGTGAAATATACTCGTTGACGTAGGATGACGTTCGTGAATAGGGAATGCGAATATACACCAAATCGCTTCATTACAGTTTACATGACGACCAACTTGATAGCGTGAAATTTCATCTTTAGTATTTGAGGATTTTGCAATCCTCAAATACTAAAGATTGGATTGCTCCAAAAACCGCCATATCGCTGCCTTTCGTGACATATTTGCAAATATATTTTATGGACTTTACTGAATTGCAATACTCAACGTTGAAATGTGTTTTGAACGTTTTAGAAATAAGTGGCGAATATGGAACAATCCAACTGTTGTCGACAACGAAATCCATTCTTTTCACTTTTGTCGTGACAGTTCGACCGTTGTCATCTAGTGATCGACGCCGATACAGCGGATAACCATCGTTACCAATGACGGTCTCCGCCGTAAATTTCCGTGGATATCGTTTAGAGCACTTTCCATCGACCATGCAAGGTGATTGGGGATTGATGGTCCATGAATCATATTTGTAATAACAACATCATGTAGGACTGGATCGGCTTCATGATCAGCATGATTTTGCATTGTCGATCGAGCCGTTCACGGGCTGCGTCACTTTGCTCTTGTGATTGAGAAGCACGAAGTCGAGCCATACTAACGCGGCGCTGTTCACGTGCAATTTCTTGTTCTTCTTCAGTCCTTTCATTTGCAGTGTTTCGTATCCTTCTTGCATTACGGCTTTGTCGGGAACGATTCCATCTTCTTGGTCGCGGCATTAGTAATTAAACTTCACTTCAATTCACCTAAATATTTATTTCAAAACTCAAATTTTCAACCATTCATAGACAAAATTACTTAGCTTTTTGAGATAGACAATGGCTCCATTATTACATTATGATTGTTATTTATTTAATAGAAATAGTTTTAATATTGATTTCTTACAAAAATCAAATTGTCATCCATACGTCCATTACATAGTTGTCATTTGTGTTTTGTAATTCCAAGTCTGATTCTTTTTTGTTATACCACGTTTTATAGTGACTGATGTTTTATGTCAAGTCACACGGGAACGCTGTCGAACGGAATAAATAATATCCTATGTCCGTCTCCTGGCTCTAAGCTATCAGTCACCAATTTTCAGCCATACCGGTAAAGCCGTTCTTGAGTTATAAATAGTGTAACTAACACGACTTTCTTTTACATATATAGATGTATTATATTTTACCAAAACAAAGTTACGAAAGAAAGATGAGACGACTTTTTCGTGGTAGTCGGATTTAAAAACTAAGTCGGAGAAAACTTTAACACTAAAAATAATTTATAAGGCAAGACAACGTGTGCCGGGTCAGCTTTATTGAGTGCATATAAAAATATTGTTGATTTTTAAAAACTGAAAGTTTTGGCAACAGACAAGGACGTTATATGTTACAGATCGTATCAAAGTGGCAAATTTTCCATTGAATACAATGGAAAATTTGACGATTTAAAGGAGTGGCATAGGTTTTTGCTACACCACTTAATTGTAAAATATTTACAATTTTAGTTGTAGTAAGGCGCTATCACTATTACAAATAGACGAACACAAGTTTGATTTTGTTAATAGAAAATATTCAAACAACAATTAGCCAGCAAAACACAGCTTGTTAGAAGCATCAAATAATATTACTAATAGGCATTGCGTGAGCTCGCTTCAAAATGAACGTGTATTGAAAAATCAATGTTAAAACCATTAGCAACTTTACTTAGTGGGTTTGCGGTGGCAGGATGGATCAGCATCTATAAGAATATTGATATTGCTTCAGAACTTTAAATTTCTTTAGGTGATTGACATAATATTAAACTCTTAGATTAAGGATTGGTCTCCGCTACGCTCCAACTAGATACCGCGCTACCTAAGAACAATAGCTTTTTTTATTACGGCAACTATTAGTTGCTTGTGTGCGTGGCATCTTGACACTTTAAAGGCCGGCAACGCTCTCTTGATACCTGTTGTTGCGGATGTCCATGGGGGTTGCCTCACCTCTCCCATCCCGTTAGCCTCTTGCCCGTTTGCCCTCTTTTATATAAAAAAAGAACACGTGCCATGTCAACGTCACATATTGTTCGATACTGGCACCAGTATCTAGTTGGAGCGAAGCGGAGACCAATCCTTAATCTAAGGTGCAGAGTTACAAAAAAAGTATATCGTCGTTCCCCAAGTGGGAAAGATAGCGATTCCTAGTGAGAATACAGTTTGTAGAGTTTTGAGTGCCATTTTGGCAGCTTTTTCAAAATATAATAGACCTTACAAATAGTTTGTATGTATGTAAGTGAAAACATTCATCATCGAAGATTCCAGCAAAGTTTCCTGAAGAAAAGGCTATTAGCACACATACGGACTGACCAATTATCAAGTAAACTTGATAATTGGTATAAATTTAAAACCCATAATATATTAATATGAGTTTTAAATTTTTTATTCTAGAAATATTTATCCCTTCAATTTTATTTCAACTCAACCAGTACAAAGCATCGATACATTAATTATTCCAGATTCAAGATTCCATACAAAACGTGATGAATTATTAAAATTTAAATGATTCATTTTATTATAATATATTTACTTAGCTTTTATTTAGATTTCTGTTATATTTAGTTGTAATTAAAACACATATTATTTGTTTCTCTACACATCATTAAAACAATTCTCAATTAGTTATTGCACATATATAAATTATTTTTTCTCTCGTTTTAGTTTTTAACTCACTTTCAGATTTATAAAGTAATGATTAACGAAATTAGCATGCAGTATTTACCATTAAATGATTTAGCATGCCCTGTGCATGTAGTTTAAATAGTAGATAGTAGTATGTAGTTAGTAGTATATTAGAAATTATATCAAAAATAATTATAAGGGAATCAATTTTGAGAAAATAAATGCCTTCCATGTTGCCAGAAGTTGTAGCTTCCGTATTCGGTGTTTCCGCAACGATATGACGTGGGTACCTTCAATAGAAGCGTTTACACCTTTCTTAAAAGCGCAATCGCAGCAGAGCGCTACCTGCCTCACATTGGTTCTGGTTCGACCTTACGACAAATATGGCCACACGTTTCTGAGGCCATATTTCTCTTAACATTACCCTTAATCTAATACATATTTGATCGCAGGCACTGAATGTAAATATCTTAATAACATAGCGTCTTCCCCTTAATTGAGACTAAGAAAAGCTCTTATGGACACATTCTTAGTTATTAGTCATTTAAGCAAAAAACAAAATGCTTAATGGCCTGAGGCTAACAATAAGAAATAAGAAGTAGGTCAAATTATATCAGATTTTATGAATATTAAAAGAATATGTATATTTACAACAAAATTAATAAAATAAAAAAAATTATAGTGAAATTTAAAACATTTATTTTAATTTTTCAAAGTAGATTCTTGGATCAGAGAGTGGCCTGAGGCTGAGATAACACGGGCTCTTGAAGTCTTGATAGATATATTTTCATTTTTAATAGGGTGGAGACGTACTTATGGTCACAGGTATTTATAACAGGTATTAAAATATCACCGGTTGTCACTGTGACAAGATATCAAAAATAACAGTGACAATTGTTAGGAGTATTTGTAACAACTAGTATTTTAGTAGCGACTGATATTTGAGTAACAACTGTTACTCGACAAATGATTAGGAGTATTTAGTAGGTAACAACTAGTATTTTGTTACAGCTATAATTCTGTGATTTATAGGTCTGTTATATTATTTTTGATTCAATAGGTAATAAAATTTAAATGTGGGATAAGAAAAACCCTGTTTACTTATATTGTCTACTGAATATTTTTCTATTAGACGTCTTCGTAAATAATAGATAAGTACATCACTTTCATACATTTTTTAACATACTATTGTTTAGATAAGATAGGTAGGTAATTAAAATATTAGAGTAAATTTCAAATGAAAGACTCTGTTTTTATTTCCATTATGTATCTACCTATATGAGACATTACGACTTCTGTACATGGCCCTAGCTGACACTGTCATCGGTTTTGGTATTAGAAGCTATGGTAGATCCTGCAAAACAAATTTGAAAGATATTTATAACCTGCAGTTAAGATTACTCAAAACAATTGTACCAAAACATGTACTAAATAAAAATAAGGAAAATTATGATCAGCTCTTTGGACATTGTTGTGTCATGAATGTGTATGATAATGTAAAATTTTCTATGTTACCCGAATTTAATAATCGCACCCTTAGGTTTACAACTTGATATAAATCACAAATACATTTTACCAAAATTTAATAATAAATATGGGATGAGAACGGTCAATTACGTAATACCAGATTATATTAACGGACTGCCCAAAGAGCTGCAAGAAATGTACATAAATACCACGAAAATCAAAACTCGCTTTAAATGATAATTCCTGAAAATAGATTAGGATTTGGAAAAAAAGAATTGAAACTTGAAAATTAAAAATAAATTGAATGGCTTTAGTTACCCAGATAAGCCCGTGAGGTTTTCGTGGTACTTATTTCATAAAAATGTATGTATTTGTTCTGTATTGGCCAATAAACAAAAAAAAACCTAAAATTTTTGTTTCTGATATAATTTTTCGTATTCGTATCACGGCTCACCTCTTCGTAAGAAAAAACTATATTGGTAACTTGATAGTGCCTACTGAATAATATATTTTATGATGTTTATGTCTTCTTTATTCGTGAATTGTTTGTATGACAAGGGCACATTTTAATTATGTACTAGATTAGGATCACTGTTTAAGCATAGGTAGTATTGAAATATAATGAATACGAAAGTATAATGATTATTTTTATTCAATGACGTTCTTTGTTTTTATTACATCAAAACTATTAATATAATTAGGTCAGTACAGTTTAATCTACACAGAACTTTTAAAATTCGAAGTTACCACAAAAGAAAGTACTGTGTAATACGTATAGATGGCGCTAACAAGTAAGACCAAACAACGAAAAATATACGCTCATACGGACTGACCAATTATCAAGTAAACTTGATAATTGGTATAAATTTAAAACCCATAATATATTAATATGAGTTTTAAATTTTTTATTCTAGAAATATTTATCCCTTCAATTTTATTTCAACTCAACCAGTACAAAGCATCGATACATTAATTATTCCAGATTCAAGATTCCATACAAAACGTGATGAATTATTAAAATTTAAATGATTCATTTTATTATAATATATTTACTTAGCTTTTATTTAGATTTCTGTTATATTTAGTTGTAATTAAAACACATATTATTTGTTTCTCTACACATCATTAAAACAATTCTCAATTAGTTATTGCACATATATAAATTATTTTTTCTCTCGTTTTAGTTTTTAACTCACTTTCAGATTTATAAAGTAATGATTAACGAAATTAGCATGCAGTATTTACCATTAAATGATTTAGCATGCCCTGTGCATGTAGTTTAAATAGTAGATAGTAGTATGTAGTTATTAGTATATTAGAAATTATATCAAAAATAATTATAAGGGAATCAATTTTGAGAAAATAAATGCCTTCCATGTTGCCAGAAGTTGTAGCTTCCGTATTCGGTGTTTCCGCAACGATATGACGTGGGTACCTTCAATAGAAGCGTTTACACCTTTCTTAAAAGCGCAATCGCAGCAGAGCGCTACCTGCCTCACATTGGTTCTGGTTCGACCTTACGACAAATATGGCCACACGTTTCTGAGGCCATATTTCTCTTAACATTACCCTTAATCTAATACATATTTGATCGCAGGCACTGAATGTAAATATCTTAATAACATAGCGTCTTCCCCTTAATTGAGACTAAGAAAAGCTCTTATGGACACATTCTTAGTTATTAGTCATTTAAGCAAAAAACAAAATGCTTAATGGCCTGAGGCTAACAATAAGAAATAAGAAGTAGGTCAAATTATATCAGATTTTATGAATATTAAAAGAATATGTATATTTACAACAAAATTAATAAAATAAAAAAAATTATAGTGAAATTTAAAACATTTATTTTAATTTTTCAAAGTAGATTCTTGGATCAGAGAGTGGCCTGAGGCTGAGATAACACGGGCTCTTGAAGTCTTGATAGATATATTTTCATTTTTAATAGGGTGGAGACGTACTTATGGTCACAGGTATTTATAACAGGTATTAAAATATCACCGGTTGTCACTGTGACAAGATATCAAAAATAACAGTGACAATTGTTAGGAGTATTTGTAACAACTAGTATTTTAGTAGCGACTGATATTTGAGTAACAACTGTTACTCGACAAATGATTAGGAGTATTTAGTAGGTAACAACTAGTATTTTGTTACAGCTATAATTCTGTGATTTATAGGTCTGTTATATTATTTTTGATTCAATAGGTAATAAAATTTAAATGTGGGATAAGAAAAACCCTGTTTACTTATATTGTCTACTGAATATTTTTCTATTAGACGTCTTCGTAAATAATAGATAAGTACATCACTTTCATACATTTTTTAACATACTATTGTTTTGATAAGATAGGTAGGTAATTAAAATATTAGAGTAAATTTCAAATGAAAGACTCTGTTTTTATTTCCATTATGTATCTACCTATATGAGACATTACGACTTCTGTACATGGCCCTAGCTGACACTGTCATCGGTTTTGGTATTAGAAGCTATGGTAGATCCTGCAAAACAAATTTGAAAGATATTTATAACCTGCAGTTAAGATTACTCAAAACAATTGTACCAAAACATGTACTAAATAAAAATAAGGAAAATTATGATCAGCTCTTTGGACATTGTTGTGTCATGAATGTGTATGATAATGTAAAATTTTCTATGTTACCCGAATTTAATAATCGCACCCTTAGGTTTACAACTTGATATAAATCACAAATACATTTTACCAAAATTTAATAATAAATATGGGATGAGAACGGTCAATTACGTAATACCAGATTATATTAACGGACTGCCCAAAGAGCTGCAAGAAATGTACATAAATACCACGAAAATCAAAACTCGCTTTAAATGATAATTCCTGAAAATAGATTAGGATTTGGAAAAAAAGAATTGAAACTTGAAAATTAAAAATAAATTGAATGGCTTTAGTTACCCAGATAAGCCCGTGAGGTTTTCGTGGTACTTATTTCATAAAAATGTATGTATTTGTTCTGTATTGGCCAATAAACAAAAAAAAACCTAAAATTTTTGTTTCTGATATAATTTTTCGTATTCGTATCACGGCTCACCTCTTCGTAAGAAAAAACTATATTGGTAACTTGATAGTGCCTACTGAATAATATATTTTATGATGTTTATGTCTTCTTTATTCGTGAATTGTTTGTATGACAAGGGCACATTTTAATTATGTACTAGATTAGGATCACTGTTTAAGCATAGGTAGTATTGAAATATAATGAATACGAAAGTATAATGATTATTTTTATTCAATGACGTTCTTTGTTTTTATTACATCAAAACTATTAATATAATTAGGTCAGTACAGTTTAATCTACACAGAACTTTTAAAATTCGAAGTTACCACAAAAGAAAGTACTGTGTAATACGTATAGATGGCGCTAACAAGTAAGACCAAACAACGAAAAATATACGCTCATATACAGTACCTAGTATATATATACAGATAGTATCAAAATAACAGCTAGTATTTTCACTGTTACTTTTGAGTAACAGTGACCGTCATACCTAGCATAGAATTTTGCCTAGTACGTCTCATCTCTAGTACAAGGTCAATCGGCCACTTAACGCACCATATAAAAAACCGTCAGTTTTGGTCCCGCAGCGAAAATGTTGATAAAAAACATATAATATTAAAATATGAAAAAAATATTATAAATTTTCAAAGTAGAATCTTGGATCAGAGTGCGGCCTGAGACAGCCATAGCAATTAGCACGGGCTCTTGAGTCTTGATCTTCATTTATAAATTACTAGCTGACCCGACAGACGTTCTTCTGTATATAATAAATAAAATAATGTTTTTATATGAATTTGTCAATAATATATCATAACAACAAAAATTACTTCGTAAAATATGCACTCTGTTGTCGTAATGAAATTGTTTCACAGCAGAACTGTCAAACCGTGCGTCAAAAAAATTCTCCCATAGAAATTATGTGTGGACACATCAAAGGAAAAACAAATTTGTTGTTTTTATTTAATTTAGCAGCATTCTCCTATTTATTCACCTTTTAAACTTTCCCTCGACTTCCATAAATAATTCAAGACCAAAATTAGCCAAATCGATCCAGCCGTTCTCGAGTTTTAGCGAGACTAAGGAACAGCAATTCATTTTTATATATATAGATAATATCTAAAGAAAGTAATATATGAAACATAATAATTAATATCACTAATATATTGGGAAGGCTTCACATTGGTTGAATCGGAGTCAGAGTAGTTATTAGGGGTGAGACGTATTTATCGTCACAGGTATTTGTAACAGGTATTTAAATATCACCGGTTGTCACTGTGACAAGATATCAAAAATAATAGTGACAAGTATTAGGAGTATTTTGTAACAACTAGTATTTTATAACACCTATAATTTTTGTAACGACTGTTGAGTAACACCTGTTACTGAACAAGTATTTGATAACAACTAGTGTTTTAGTAACAACTGTTACTGAACAAGTATTTAATAACAGTATTTTAGAAGCAACGTAGTATTTGAGTAATACCTGTTATTGAACAAATAATTAGGAGTATTTAGTAGGTATTTTTTTACGGTATTTTGATACAGCTATAATTTTGTGATTTGTAGGACTGTTATATTATTTTTAATTCAATAGGTAATAAAATAGTTATGGTTCAACTATTCTTTTAAAATATGTGGGATAAGAAAAACCCTGTTTACTTTTATTGTTTACTGAATAGTTTTCTTTTAGACACATTTGTAAATAATAGATACATCACTATCATACATTTATTTAACATACTATTGTTAAAATAAGATAGGTAGGTACCTAATTAAAATATTGAAGTAAATTTCAAATGGAAGACCCTGTCTCTGATATTGATATTGGAGCGCCTGTTCCCTCAGCTGAGATCCGGTGATTGTTGCCGGTTTGCGCGGGCCTTGACGATCAGCCCCGAAGAAGAGGGAGGGCGATCAGCCGAGCCGCGCGCAAACACGTCACTCTTCATCCTCGTCCCGCACGAGGTCGCGCGGGTAGCGGCGGCTGTCAGGTGGCCGCGCGTGCCAGGGGGCCAGATCACGCAGATGATGGAGATCGGATGAGTCGGCACGCGAACATGTTGACGGCGAGACGACGAGTGAAGTCGTCCAAGCCCTCGACTCTTAGGTCCCTCTGAACTGTTTGGTTCCTCACGTACCATGGTGCGCCCGTGATGCGGCGGAGGATCTTGTTCTGCACGGTTTGCAACCTTTTCCGGTTAGTTAGATTCACGAGCGCGTACCATGCAGACGCGGCGTACGTGAGTCGGCTGCGTAGGTGGGTCTTGTACACCAAGACCTTCACCCTCAGAGGGAGGGATTGATCTCTTAAGTGGTATCTCTCCAGAACTGCCCAACATACTTCTAGAAATAGATATTAAATTTTGTAAAATAAGAAAACAATCATAATGGCCATGTTACTCCTTTTCTTACCAGTGTATTTTTCAACCCTTAACAGAAATGAAAAACACAATAAACAACAATTTAGATATTGCTACAATTTTTAAGTAATAATAAAACATACTATGTTATGTATACTGATGGAAGTAAAGGGAGTGACTATGTACATTCTGCTCTATATGATCCACAAACCAAATTTTGTAAAAAATTTGTTCTACACCAATCATGCTCAATTTTTACAGCAGAATCATATGCAGTCTATCAGGCATTAATCCTGGTGATTCTGGTAAGTTTGTATACTGACAACAAATAAGGACTAAGGCAAAGTACTCAACACAACAAAAAAAAAACAAAGTAATCAACAAATATTAATTATTAATTTGCAAATATTCGGATATCTCAATGTGTATAAAAAAAGAGCATTAAATATATTATTATATTTTAAAATAATAAAAAGCAATTGGGACGAAAGTGAATTGTCAATAGAAATAAACTAAGAAGTGATTTCTGATAAACATGTTGTTAATATTACTGTGCTATGGGCACAAGACAGCGATATATTTAATACAATATACTTACTTAAACATACATATAAATATCCATGACTCGGAAACAAACAACCTCTGGTCACTAACCACTGGGCTATACGGGTCGACCAAATATCTTAATATATGTAAATCCAGTGTCCTTATGTTTGTTTCCAGTGAACTCCTAAACTAATCAACGGATCGTGCAATTTAGTCCAGCTTGAGAGATAGGATAGGATAGTTTTTATTTCGATTTGGGACTCATAACTATTTTTATTTACAATATTTGTTTCGTATGGTCATATTTTCTATGAGAGAATTTATTAACGCACGGTTTGATAGTTCTGCTGCGAAACAATTGCATGATAACAATAGGGGGCATATTATTTTACGAAATAATACTGTGTTATCTATAACGCCTGTCAGGTCAGCTAGTATTAAGATATGTTTATTATTACTAAATTACTCGCCACTCTAATAAATTCTAAACCTAATCCAAAGATCCGTTGATAATTAGGAACGGGGTACGTGATTACATTTATTATAATCTCAATTTTGCTCACAAAATTACATTCATGGCTTAATCAAAACTTCCATACGATTCAACACTTCGAGAAACTCAACAATTCTAAACTTTCCTGGTTTCGTTTCCCTCGAGCGTTACCTGATTAATAATTAATTTATTAATTAATACCTAATAATAAGAATTTAAAGTGTGTGACAATCCAGTTTATAGAATCCTTATTTCATCGAGTAATATTAGTATTAATATTTCAATATTGTGTTTCGAGTGTCATGGTGTCAGTGAGCGGTTGCTTCCGTAAAAGTTGAAGTCAAAAGATAAGTAAAAATTATAAATTAGGTCTGTTTTACATTAGTTTTATAAGAAAGTTTAGTATCGATGCTTCAAATACAGGCGTTACTCAACAGAAATTAACCGCTCATCCTGCACTAAATACCTTTGAATTCCGAGTGCACTCTTCGACGTTTCATTTATTACTGTTACACCAGGGTGATTATGAAAGTTATCATTAGATAACTATCATAATAACTAAACAAACACAAGGGCTATTCATTACAAGGTGGAACCAACAGTAACGGTATTATTTAACTAAATTCAACCATTGTGAATTTGCGCTTAAAGACACTAAGTAAATTTGTGTTGGTGTAAAATAACTTGCGACGGTACTTCAAAATCCGTGCTTAATGCTTATGACGTCTGAGCCTATATTTGACGTGGGCTTGTTAACATAGATTCACACATTTCAATCCGCTCATTAATTACTGAATAGCTTTGTCGTTTGACATTGGACTAACGTGTTGGTGATTTGTGATTGTTGGTGATAACGTGATGTAACGTGTTTTTAATTTATATGTTTTGGTCAATTTTAATTTTATTGTTGTTTATTTCATTGGCATTTTATTTGAATCCTTATATGTAATAATTTATTTCACATCCGTACAAAAATTTTGATTTAATCCTTTTTTCGGAAAGTTTTTAATTTTTAGTAAGTAAGGTCTCTCAAAATGGACAATAATTAATCAATCGAAAAAGAAATTAGTTGTATGTGGCTTTAATGTTAATACTATAAATAACTGCTGCTTAAGTGTGCGATTGCTGAATCTGTTCAAATCATTTAATCTCTCTCATTTGTTTGCGGAGCCTACTAGAATATCTGCGACTAGCGCCACATGTATTGACAATATATTCACTGACATTATTCCAATAAACAAATGTATTATTAGTAAATTAGACTCAGACCATTTTGGTCAACTAATAAAAATTAAAGACATCAGATCTATTCTGAAAAAACAAGTTAAATGTACTCCTGTAACAAATTATCGTTTAAATCAATTGAAAAATTGCCTCAGTTCCAATTCTCTATTCCTACCTCAACTTAACTTAGATGCCAATGCAATGTACAACATATTTTTTGAATCATTTACTAAACTGTTTAACTCTATTTTCATTTCAAAATCATTTATTCCAAAAAATACTTTATCTTTTAATGGCTGGGCTTCCGTCGATTTACACAAACGTAGACAAACATTGTATAACTTATATGAAGAGAAGCGATTTAATACAAGTGCAAAATTTAAAAATGATGTAAGGTTATATTCTAAAGAATTCAAGAACGATTGTAAATAAGCTAAGTCTCACAACATAAGTTTAAAGATTAAAAATAGCAATGACAAAATAAAAACAACTTGGAAAATTATAAATGAGGAGATCGGTAAAACTAATAAGAGAAATAATGAATTCAAATTAAAGATTGGTAACAGAAACATAAAAACAGATTCTGAAATTGCAGATACATTTGAAAAGTTTTTTACTGATATACCGGTCTCTACGACAAAATATCTAAATTCCTCACCTATGCTGCCTTTGCCCTGTGCTGCCTCGGGGCGTAAAAAGAATAGGGTAGTCCCAGGTCCAAGGGTGTCGTAAGAGGCGACTACGGGCTTTTTGAAAGTGGGAGAGTCACGCTTACTTAGAGCGGGTTACTTACCACACTCGCACAGAATACCGGCGTGAAGTAGCGGCCTAGTGCCGCTATGTTTCGCATAGGTTAGTGTCGAGGACCGGAGGCCATTCCCCCTGTCCTTTCCCCCCCCCCACAGCAAAATATGAGAGCGGTCCTAAAAAATAAATTACCCCAGGAGGGTACCGGCTCTTGTAGAGCCGGAGAATCCCTCCCCGAGCATTCGCGCTCGGGCTGCCCCTCGTATTCTGGGGAGGGCACAGTACCGCGTATGTCACAGGACAAACAGGGCAGCAACACCACGGCACCCCGCTCCACGCTTAAAGTGGACTTTTGTAACATCCGGGGAATTCACTCCAACTTAAACGCCGTCCACCACCACCTTGAGACGGCGCAGCCGGCCTTGTGTTTCCTTACGGAGACGCAGATATCTCGACCTAGCGATACGTCATATTTAACGTACCCCGGGTACAAAATTGAGCATAATTTCATGCCTCATGCCGGGGTATGTGTGTACGTTAGGGAGGATATCTGCTGTCGCCGTCTCGGCAATTATGAGGGTAGGGGCCTGTCTACTCTCTGGCTCCGCGTAGATTTAGAGGACCGCGTCCGCATCTATGCGTGTGTCTACAGGTCCCATAGTGGTAACGCAGAAACGGATCACCTCATGGGCTGCGTTCAAGCGGCATTTGATGACGTGCTTGCTCAGATCCCCTCCGCTGAAATCGTAGTCTTGGGTGATTTCAACGGGCACAATGCCGAATGGCTTGGATCGCGTACCACAGACTACGCAGGGCGATCTGTGCATAATTTTGCATTGGCGTATGGTCTGTCCCAATTGGTTGAGTCGCCGACGCGGCTCCCGGATGTGGATAGCCACATGCCGTCCTTATTGGATCTTCTGCTGACTACACATCCCGATGGTTACCAGGTCTCTGTCGACGCCCCTCTCGGAACGTCCGACCATTGCCTGGTCAGGAGTGTAGTGCCTATCCGACGCCAACGTCGCAGACCACCAGCGACCCGCCGCGTTTGGCACTACAAGTCAGCAGATTGGGATAGGATGCGTTCCTTTTTTGCATCCTACCCTTGGGGCAGGGTTTGTTTCCTTTCGGATGATCCTAGTGCCTGCGCCGTTGCAGTAGCCGATGTGATACTGCAGGGCATGGATGTTTTTATACCAAGCTCTGTAGTACCGATCGGTGGCAGATCACAGCCCTGGTTCGATGCGTCAGTTAAAGCAGCATCTGACTGCAAAAAACAGGCGTATCGAACTTGGGTTGCGGCGCTGGGCTCAAAGGATCCGAACTGCAAAGTTCTGAAGAGGAAATATAACCGTGCCTCCAGATTTTTTAAGCGGCAAATCGCCCGTGCGAAATAGAAGCATGTCGTCAAAATTGGCGAGCAGCTTTCCAGTTACCCGACCGGAACACGCAAGTTCTGGTCGTTGTCGAAAGCTGCTCTTGGTAACTTCAACCAGCCGTCCATGCCGCCGTTGCACATGAGGAATGACACCCTGGCCCATACGGCAAAAGAGAAAGCCGATCTCCTGTGCACTCTTTTTTCCTCCAACTCGACTCTTGACGACAACGGAAAAACACCGCCGACCATCCCGCGGTGTCAGAGCTCCATGCCTGAAGTACAGTTCCGACAGAAAACTGTTAGGCGAGCTCTGTTTTCGTTGGACGTCAGGAAGTCGAGCGGGCCGGATGGCATTTCTCCAATCGTGCTTAGAACGTGTGCCCCTGAGTTGACGCCGGTGCTAACGCGTTTATTCCGGCACTCTTATTCAAAAGGCGTAGTCCCTGATTCATGGAAGTCAGCCCTTGTCCATCCGATCCCAAAAAAAGGAGACAGTTCGGATCCGGCAAACTACAGGCCTATTGCTATTACCTCCCTACTCTCCAAAATTATGGAGAGCATAATTAACCGCCAGCTCTTGGTATACCTTGAGGGTCACCAGTTGATCAACGACCAGCAGTACGGCTTTCGCCATGGTCGGTCGACTGGCGATCTTCTGGTATACCTAACACACAGATGGGCGGCGGCTATTGAAAGCAAGGGGGAAGGCCTGGCAGTTGGTCTGGATATAGCGAAGGCCTTTGATCGTGTATGGCACAAGGCGCTCCTCGCAAAACTTCCATCATTTGGGCTTCCCGAGAGCTTATGCAAGTGGACCTCCAGCTTCCTCACTGGGCGCAGCATACAGGTCGTTATCGACGGTTATTGCTCGAATCCCAAGCCCGTGAACGCTGGAGTGCCCCAAGGCTGTGTGCTATCTCCCACGCTGTTTCTTCTGCATATCAATGATATGTTGGACACCGCCAACATGCATTGCTATGCAGACGACAGCACTGGTGATGCCGTATACACGGGCCATGCAGGTCTCTCTCGGGAAAACGTCGACCAGTGCCGGGTGAAACTTGTGTCTTCTATCGAGTCCTCTCTCGAGAAGGTCGCGGAATGGGGTAAGTTGAACCTTGTCCAATTTAACCCCCAGAAGACTCAAGTTTGCGCGTTTACCACTAAAAAAACCCCATTTGCCGTATCACCGCTCTTCGAGAACACTTCCCTTAAAGCCTCGCCTAGTATCGGAATACTGGGTCTCGAAATCTCGAGCAATTGCCAATTCCGTGGCCATCTGGAGGGCAAAGCCAAACTGGCTTCAAAGAAACTGGGCGTCATAAATAGAGCACGGCAATACTTCAAGCCGGCCCACATTCTAGCGCTCTACAAAGCGCAGGTCCGGCCTCACATGGAGTATTGCTGTCATCTCTGGTCTGGCGCACCCCAGTATCAGCTCGATCCATTTGACCGCGTGCAACGCAGAGCAGCTCGAATTGTCGGGGACCCAGTACTCTGTGAACGGCTGGATCACTTGGCGTTGCGTAGAGACGTCGCTTCATTGTGTGTCTTCTACCGCATTTATCACGGGGAGTGTTCCGAAGAGCTGTTCAACCTGATTCCTGCCGCCGAATTTCACCTTCGCACGACACGCCACAAGTTACGATATCATCCCCACCATCTGGATGTGTGGCGGTCCTCCACAGTGCGGTTTTCAAGGAGCTTTCTTCCTCGTACCACGAAGCTGTGGAATGAGCTTCCTTGTGCGGTGTTTCCGGGACGATACGACATGGGTACCTTCAAGAAAAGCGCGTACACCTTCCTTAAAGGCCGGCAACGCTCTTGTGATTCCTCTGGTATTGCAGGAGAGTGTGGGCGGCGGTGATCACTTAACACCAGGTGACCCGTACGCTCGTTTGTCCTCCTATTCCATAAAAAAAAAAAAAAAAACTATATCTGCAATGAAACTGCTACAGAAAAACGTATCTTTATGTAATACAAACTTTAAATTTAAGCATGTTGATCGCATAGAGATTATTAAAACATTTAGACTAATTAGCGTTAAGAAAACTAAAGATCTCTGGGGAATCTCTGTTAACGTAGTGAAATCTGTAATAGAAATTGTAGCCAAAGACTTAGCTTTTATTTTCAATAAGTGTGTAGATTGCGGTATATTTCCAAACCAAATGAAACAGAGCAAGATCACTCCTCTATTTAAGTCGGTAGATAAAGCTGACCCCACCAATTTTAGACCCATATCAGTACTACCAACCTTTAGCAAGATTTTCGAAAAAATTATGTTAACGCAATTAATTAACCATTTTTACAATAATAACCTTATGCATAATAAACAATATGGTTTTACTCAAGGTCTTTCAACCACAGATGCTAGTATCGAGTTAATAAGAAATATTTTGGATGCTTGGGAGGATTCATATGATGCGTTAGGAGTGGTTTGTGATTTATCCAAGGCATTCGACTGCGTCCATCATGAAACCTTACTTCAAAAATTTCACCACTATGGTGTTAGGGATGTTTCACTAGATTTAATAAAATCATACTTGTGTAATAGGATTCAAAGAGTAGACGTTAATTAAAAAAGATCAACTGGCTCTATCATATCGATGGGTGTACCGCAGGGCTCAATCTTGGGTCCTTTTTTGTTCCTGGTTTACGTCAATGATTTACCATACCTTATTCAAAATAAACATGATATTATACTGTTTGTTTGTTAAAATAAAACGCCAGCAAAAAACTTTCTGTCAGGTTGACGACGACATTGCTGAAGTAGTAAATTGGTTTAATGTTAATAACTTACTTTTAAACGAAAGGAAAACAAAATGTGTAAGGTTTACACTTCCAAATATAAAGCACCAACCAACACCTATAAAAATTAAAAATGAAAAACTTGATGTAGTAAAAACGACAACATTCCTAGGCATTACATTAGACTTTAAGCTACAATGGGGTGTTTACATAAAAAACTTATGTAATAGACTTAGCTCTGCAGTATTTGCGATAAAAAAAAATTAGGCAGCTGATAGATGTTGAAACGACTACTAGACTTGTATATTTCAGCTACTTTCATAGTGTCATGTCTTACGGAATTATATTGTGGGGTAGGGCTGCAGATATTGAAATCATATCTGTGCTGCAGAAAAGAGCAATTCGAGCAGTCTATAAAATGCGTTCAAGGGATTCAGTGAGAGAAAAATTTTGTGAAATAAATATTATGACAGTACACTGCCAGTACATATACGAGAACCTTCTATACGCCCATAACAATATTAGCCAATCTAAAAAGAATAGTGATGTACACAGTGTCAATACTCAAAACAAACATAAACTCGCAATTCCATCTACTAGGCTCCGTAAAATTGCAAAATCTTTTAAAGTGGATTGTGTTGTATTTTATAATAAACTCCCAAATGAAATTAAAATGTTACCTATTAAAAAATGTAAATGTATCGTAAAAATAAATTAACATCTAAGGCCTATTATAGCGTGAAAGATTATTTGAATGATAAAGATAGTTGGAATTAATGTTCTAAATTTTGTTAATGAATATTGTTATACTCATTTGAATGCTATTGTAACTTTTGTACTTCATCCTGACTTGCACTAAATAACTTATAAAGTTTTACAGTGAATAAAGATTTTTTGACTTTTGACTATCTGGCATGTTAGTTACGACACAAAGATACATGTAACAGACAAGAATAATAAGATAAAAAAGGTAAGCGAATATATTGTTGATGAAACCGATTTTTACACGCTTTTTATTAGGTTCACCTGTATATTTGTTTGTAACCAACTCATTTGGGGGCGACACTTTTAACTGCCAGATTTCGTTCAAACTTCGTAGATTTAACGAGGACCGATTACTATTTATTTATTTGATAAAATTATTCTATTTTGCAATTTGCAAAATAAGATTTTTGTTAATTTATTATGTAATTTTCATCTATCGTCGATAAGGCAGGAATTGATGTTGATTGATTTTAAATTTTAAAAAAATTATCTTTAACCCATTTATCTAATATTAGGATATTTTCGAAAACCAAATAGTTTTTTTTATCTTTAGCATGTTTTTTAGTTTTTTATAAACCATTATTATCATTGACAAGTTGTTTACGTAACTCCTTAGTATTTTGAGTATTAACGTACACATTGACAAACCAAACTTGTTCTCGCACCATCGGACTGTCAGCTTAATCTATACGGTAGTAATATTCTAACTCTACGGTAACAACAACTATATTTTTATGGTTAATCTTTTAGTGTTAAATGTCTGCAACTTAATCTTCAAGTGGATAAAGAGAAGTGTGGCGTTGTATAACGCGTACTAAAAAACAAAAATATATTCCCATTGTACTTTTATATTTATCTTTTTTCTCTTAAGTAGATTTTTTTAGTACGTTCTTCTCTGGTTCTGCGTAGGCCACCTAAAATTGTATAATATTGTATTAAGAAAGCTAAGTTCTTAAATGATTCAAAATATGGGCTGGGTATTTCTTATCAGTTCTTCTCCCCGTGTCAAAGCCTCTTTACGAACTGATGTAGACTTCATGACTTGACTAAGTGTTGCTGCAATATGTTATGTTATTGTCACTTCTCATGTTAAATATGTATATATAATTCTATTTTTATTTCTAATCACCTTATCAACAATCAATGGATTTCAAATAATCTATCTTCATCGATTTATTTTAATTTAATTTCAAATATTCATAAACTTGAGTGAATACTTAATCAGACCTGTTGTTAAATAAAAAAAAATTGAATTTCATTTTAAAAAATTCATTTTAATATTAATTTTAAATAAATATATTAAACTATAAATTAACACTAATTGTACAATTAGCCCTTATCAAAATCGAATCGCATCTGATTGGATATTCCCGATCAAACTAAAGTTTTTGCTTGCGTGGTTTTTGTTTTATGGAATAGGAGGACAAACGAGCGTACGGGTCACCTTGTGTTAAGTGATCACCGCCGCCCACATTCTCTTGCAACACCAGAGGAATCACAAGAGCATTGTCGGCCTTTAAGGAAGGTTTACGGGCTTTTTTTGAAGGTACCCATGTCGTATCGTCCCGGAAACAAGCTGAAAAGGAAGCTGATATTTTTGAGTTTACAGCGCCATTTAGCTGTACCTAGAAGTTAACGATTATTTTTAGTTTAGTAGTTACGAGATCTGAATTCAGCGGTATATGTTTGTTAAGTGTTGACCCAAATAAACACGAGAGGAAAACGCGTGTCATCGTGGGGAAATGTTCACGTAATGCAATCTTGTTAACGTCTTTGTTTATTGTTTGTCAACCACACGGTTCAATATTATTTCAGTAACATTTTTACTTATCTAAAATTGCTTGTTACCCATAAAGGTTTATCGGATGTACATTTGGTATTATTATTACCAAGTATGGTATTATTCGTTACCTCTTTGATCATTTATACGTCTAGTAAGACAAAGCATGTATCGACAGGCAACGCTGCCCAAATTGTATTGAGTCAGTTATTATTATAATTATTAGTGGAAACTGTAAAATACAGATATTACAATTTTATTAAGTGCGTTTAAATTACCAACCCCTTCTACATATGATACGAATAAATAATTAATAGTATAAACCACTGTCCCAGATCAACATTATACATAAATAGTAGCTATGTAGTGTTAATGAGATTAAACAATCATCTACCGCTAGAATTAAAAAACTTAATCCAGAAACGATTTCCTGGACTCCTGTTTAAATGGTTAATCGACAAAAAACTCAGTGTTAAGGATTATTTAAATTTAAGTAAAAGTTTTATCATGCTCATTTACACTAGCCGAATAGAAGAGACTGCTATAAATTTAAGATCTAGAATGAATACTGTATTTGACGTAGTAAAATAAATTTCATTCCATTTGAAACTTAAAGCTAGAATATTTCTTACAAAATTCTATGATAGCTGATCTCAACGTTTAAAGGATTAAGACCAGTGGAGATAATTTTGAATAAGCACAATATTTTTAACAATATTATTTTAATGTATACATATACCTACCCTACAGATATTATTTTTTATTCAATTAAGAAAAATATTTATCTTTGTAACAATAATAATATATATATATTTTTTTTTTATGAAAATAAGGGATGAGACGTGCAGCCGATGGTAATTGATACGCACTACCCATTACAATGCAGTGCCGCTCAGGATTATTGAAAAACCTAAAAATTCTGAGCGGCGCTCGTCTGTTTGAGACATAGTATAAGTTAGTTAAATCTCATTTGCCCAGTAATTCCATTAGCTACATTAGCGCTCTTCAGACCGAAACCTGTACTATTATATATTCTTTGCCGAAAAAAAGTAATGCTTACACATTATTGCTTTACGGCAGAAATAGGCGTCGTTGTGGTATATATCAATAAAGATTTTTTTTTTGATTTTTATTTCACATAAATGTCTACGAACAGACCAAAATCATATTCATTTACGGGCGTTTTCAATACGCTATCTATTCTTAGTTAAACTTACTAGAGATAGACAAATCTATCCTTTTACGCTTTCATTTCAATAACCTATCGTCTAATATCTAATCTATATTGGACATAACTGGACAGATAAGATCTTGTCATTAAACGGTGACAGTAATTTATCCGTAACTAAAGATACTTTATTGAAAACGGCCGTTAGATAACCTAAAATATTTTAACAAATTTAGTTGAATATTTATGATTGCAATTCACTTTGAATAACGTTATCAGTAAGCTGCCACTTTACTTTATTACCTTTGGGATTTAATACTTTCACAACACAGTTTCAAAATAAATGTAATCCCATTTAGTGACCACGTATTCAATTAGTTATTAGTCAGTTATTTTATAAATACTATTCAGTTATTTTATAAATACTATTCAGTTATTTTATAAATACTATCCACATATTACCCATCTAGCAGATAGACTCAGCTCTGCGGCATATGCAGTTAGAAAGATTAGAGAGTACACGAATGTTGCGACCGCTAGATTAGTGTACTTTAGTTATTTTCACAGCATCATGACGTACGGTATATTACTATGGGGTCATGCTGCTGACATTGATATAGTGTTTGCTCTGCAAAAGAGAGCTGTTCGTGCTATATATCAGCTTGGTTATAGACAGTCTCTCAAAGAAAAATTTAAAGAAATAAATATTATGACTGTTTATTGTCAGTACATTTATGAAAATTTAATATATGTTCACAAAAATCGTCACCTTTTTGCTCTTAATAGTGATTTTCATTATTATAACACTAGAAATAAGGGATTGCTTGTAACTAATTCTAGTAGGCTTCATAAGATACATAATAGCTTTAAGGGTAAATGTATACACTTCTACAATAAAGTCCCAGCCACTGTTCAGGCATTGTCTATAAATAAATTTAAATGTTTTATAAAAAAATGGCTCTGTCGTAAATCCTATTACTCCACTGCTGAATATCTAAATGATCGGACAGCCTGGGACTAGATTGTGATTATTTTATAGCAACTGTACAATATTGTATATTTTTATTGAAAAGAGCGCAAAAAAAAAGAATGCTGGGAGAGTTTCTTGCGCCGCTTCTTCTCTCTCAGAGCGCCATTTGTTTCCGAAGCGGTAGTAGTATCTAGTAGTATAAGAAATGACATCAAAAAGAATTCTAAAGGAATCAATTTTGAGAAAATAAATGCCTTTTATGCCTTTTTATGCCTTTTATTAAATATTTAATACAAACACAATATTCTAAAGAATACTTAACTTTTACTTGCACTCGGCA
Organism: Leptidea sinapis; assembly: GCF_905404315.1. Lineage (NCBI taxonomy): Eukaryota > Metazoa > Arthropoda > Insecta > Lepidoptera > Pieridae > Leptidea > Leptidea sinapis. The sequence goes on from NC_066272.1 coordinate 13,102,821, forward strand.
CTTTAAAACTTTAATCAATATACAATATTAAGTTTTGTTACATAGTCTAAAAAGAATATTTTAGACTATTAGTTTACCTTTTTTTTCCCTTTTGTTCAATATAATATATATGACTAAAATAGAATATAAAAGTATAGATACTGAAAATGTTATTATTAAATTCGCAATCTTGCTACAAGCACACACTAAATACAAATATTTCCCCTGTGTATTTTGTTCGACACAATAGTTATTACAGGCAAACTATTAGATTGTTTCGACAGCGGACAAAAGAACAAAGGTAAAAGAGTATATTGTACTATTTAATTACTTTAACTTCAATCACTTAAAGAAAAATCTAAAGAAACAAATATTATACAGTAAAATCTGAATGAATTTGCAGTTTAAAAACTCAGAATTTACAATGACGCCCTGCCCATTACAATGGACAGGCCGTATTAAATACTATTTCCTGCTCGTCTCGTCCCTTATTGTCATTTAAAAAAAATTGCGTGCGTACAAAGTACACATGTCAGCAGTGAAACCTGCAATGTGCTTGGATCTCTAAACTGCATATGAAGTCCTGGTACATGTTGCTAGGATGTCACATGATTTCAACCACTGTGAATGACATTACTATCATCGCTACCTAATTTATGTTCTCCTTGTGTCTATGTACTAATACGGCGTGCGCATGACCTCAGAATATTATTAAGGTATAGGTACTCGCGTCATACATAAGAAAATCTCTTCTTCAACTATGATCGCCTGGTATCAAAACACTGTCTCGCTTTTTAGTTTCATAGACTTTCAAATCACAACAATGCTAAAGAAGTTTTCACTTCAATATTGTGTGCTTATTTTGATTTCTCATGACCTTCGAAACTTTGATATCTTGACTTCCAATTAGTACTACGTCCAATACTACTGTGTTATATTTGCATCTGTAAGCTTCTGCAGAGAAAAATAATTTAAAAACTAAATCTCTATTTAATATTCTTAGTTTATTTTTCTTATTTTATAAGTACAAACGCAACAAAAACATTGTCAGTAAAAATTTGTACGATATTGTGTTATAGTTCTTACCTTAAAATAAATTCACTTGTCATACTATTTGTAACTTCCGAGAATTTCCCCTCAAATGGACTTGACAATATTAATTTTGGCATAGCGACGGAGAATAGTTTCTTTGTAAAAATGGAATATTTTGTAAAAGTTTAGTATTTGTTCAGTAGTTATCAGTTCTAAATTTCCAAGATAAGTTCCAATGCACAATAAGAGGTAAAATAACACGTATCATAGCAGAAATTTTTGTATCACATATTTTATCACACATATTTTGCGTATTTATTCTATTCGATCACCATCATATATATATGCTACGGTGTGAACCCAGCTTTGCAATGAAAAACCCTATGTGTCCAGTAAATTTTAATCCTAACTGAACTAATGGTATATTGTTGAAAATCTCGTAGTTTCCAACGTTTGTTTCAAAGCCATGGATTCAAATTCAACTATTGTAAGTTTATGTCTGTTCCTGGACTTAACATAATGGTTTTGAACACAGTTTTGACATTTTCTAGTAAATTTACTATGTCCCTATGTGCATATATGACATTATTAAGAACATATTAATAAGCAACAGTTAAGATGTTTATTTCTTTAAATTTTCCTCTCAATGATTCTTTAGTACTTATGTTACAAATAAATATCGCGAATAGCCCTTTCCTTGAGCTTACTTACTTTCACATCCTAGTTCAATAGCGACTTACCTTGCACGATATTAAAATAAAGTTTTTTGTTTAACGCATATTTACAATACTTACTAATATGATTAGAATAATTTAAAACTATCACTACGTTGAAGTGTATCAAGAATATTACTAAGCTAGGCTGATTTAACTGTCAGCACTTGGGTTTCTCGTAGCCTTATCGAAGCTCGTAGATAGTAGTTTGTATATTTCCGTGGTTCTGGGCACTACAGGCCAAAAGTATAAAATATATAGTATATATTAGATAAAATGTGTAACCAAAATTTATAATGATGCGGGACTCAAACTAGGACCTAGGTACCGTTCGAGCGCTCTTATACAGAGCCAACCGTCCGAATGACGTATGGTTCGTAAATCTAGGTTTTTGTTCAGCTCTCATGTTGTGGCTTCATCTACAGGATCTACTTTACAGTTGATAACCTGCTCAACCCCAATAATTGCATATTAGAAAATTAACTTGAGATGTCGCTCTAGCATATGTAATCAATGTGTTATTTTTAAAGTGATATTCCTCACTTCTGGGATTAAATAAATTATATTTATCAACAAAAACATATCACATTTAATATATAATATATATTGAAAAAAATATATGGTCGTATCGTCGAGCTTCTAATCAATGGTCAATATGAGTAAAATTATTACTCAGTGCTATTTAACAAAAACCGGACAATTGAAAGTCAACCTTCGTGATGAGGACTCCGTACAAGATAAGTCGCTGTGTAGCTAGAAATTTGATGCTTAATAAAATAAACCGATAATATACTATTAAAATAATTTTGAATTCTTCCGTCTTATATCAAAGGCTTGTTAAATTAAGCTGCCACCAACAGATTGAGTTGACGTCCAACTCCAGTCGTCATCAGTTCTCAAAGTTCTATTTTATCGTCAAACTTATCGAGATAGATGTTTGGAAGACTTCCGTACCGTCAGGACAGCGGCGTGCATTCCTTTTCTAGCAAGGTAGGCACTGTATATCTAAGTAGTCGTAGTTGAGGTTTGGAATATGCAACCTAGAGATTGCTTACCATAAGTATTGAGTACTTATCTAGCGTAAGGAAAAATCTTATTAGGTTGTTTAATGTTTTGTTATAAAATAATGGAACCAAAATAATTAGCTTAAACAATATTTATTTTGGTTGATAACGAGGTAGGTGTTTGTCAGTGGACGTTTTTTACAAGATTATAGCCGTCATCTGTCAATCTATCAATGACTGCACGTTTCATACAATCGAGTGAATCACTTTATTCTCGGAGAGTTTCGCTAGGCTGACAGAATAAATGAAATCATGATTTGAAGTAAGAACGGTCGTCTAATATTATTAGATAATAATACAATTTAATATAATTATACAAAGTGATATAATAATGATAAATATAATCTTAATATATATAAATTACCTGACACGTTGTTTGTCTGCGATGGACTTCTAAACTAATGAACGGATTTTAATGGGGATAACTTCATGGAGTGCAGTTTGGTTCAACTTGAATGATAGGATCGTTTTTATTTTGATTTAGGACCCATAATTATTTTTTTGTATGGACTTATTTTCTATGAGAGAATTGAGTGACGTACGGTTTGACAGTTCCGCTGTGAAACAATTTCATTACAACAACAGGGAGCATTTTTAAAATATTATTTGCAAATATTATTGACAAATTAATAGAAAACAGTATTTAGTTTATTAATGTACATAACAACGTCTGTCGGGTCAGCTAGTTATATATAATAAATGAATATAATATGAATAACGAAAAAAGCTGTTTGATTGTTCAACGATCCCAGTAAGGTGTAACAGTATGTGTGAGTGAAGGGCTCACACGTTATAATACTCTTAAGCTCGATTCCCTAAAAGTAAGAGTAACATTAAAAGTTTTGCACTTCTAATTAATCGGAACTTTTTGAATTTTGAATGCTATATTTTTTTTAAACGTTGCAACTAAGGTAATAAAAAAAAACAATTGGCGGGAAATCATTTGTCAATTGTTTTTTATCAGGCAACAAAGTTCTACGTACGCAACGAAAATGGAATTAAGTCGAACATATTTTAGAGCGATGATTTTTTATGATTTTAAAACTTCTCTCTCTCCGCAAGATTGTGCCGCTCGTCTTCAAAATGCTTTTGGAAGAGATGCACCATGCTTGAGCACCATGCGGCGATGGTTTGCTGAATTTGAGAGAGGTCGGGTTTCTTTATGATGAATTTCGTGAAGGGCAGTCTTCAACTGCCGTCAACGAAAATAATGTGGCTACTGTTAAGCGGCTAATTGCAGAAAACCCGCGGATTACCTATGTATGTAAATAAAAAAGAAAAAAAGAGATGTTTTTTTAATTAACATCGCTTCTAACGTGAATCGAGTGAGTCAATTTAATACTCTAAGCATCGAATGAGAAAATACTTTAATCTCTATTCACGTATGTAAAGAGCGGTCTCTGTTTCATGTGCTTCAGGCTCCAGTTTCCCAACACTAACATGAATGAAAATATATTTCACAGTGGATACTCTAAAGTTGTATATGGTTAACGAGCTCTGGTTGTATTATGTAGAAGGAATGAAAGAGGTTACCTTCTCACCTGTTTCTGTGTGAATCGTAGTTTTACACTATTTATTTTGAAATAAGTCCGCACATAAGCCGGTATTTATTTGTGTTAAAACAATATTATTGAAATGAAAATTTATTGCGCCGCGTTGGGCACTTTTTTGTAGCGGAGAATCTTATGGGTTCGCGTCACCGTAATGTTCATTACTGGCGCATGCTATAAATAAATAACTAAAAAAAAATATATAGTTAGATACATTTTGGATGGGTGAAATCTCATGAGTTCGCATGACGGAGATGCTTATATATATACCAGTATATCTGTAGCTACATACAGCTGACGTATTGTGTAACATTAGTGCTACATATATGTATATCGTATAAGTGAAATTGAATGGATTTAGTGAAAAATTCAACGTGTATATACTGTGCATTATTGAAAATTAAATTGAATAAATTGAAATTAATAATTAAATTGTTTCTAAAAATCATGTATGTTATATATTTTTAAAATTTTGAATTATAATACTTAAAGTTCAAAGTTTTAACTTCTATTGGCAATCTCTACAATTGGCAATCTCTACAACTGGCCATTTTTTATAGATAATATGTAATGTATTCCAAACCATATTTTATGCAAAGATAGTATGAATACTGCTAATAACTATATTCAGCAGAGAATTGGCCTAGCTGTTACAATTTTTAGATAAGTGGGCTCGGATGTTTGGGACAGATTAAAATTTTTCATGTGAGATCCACTTCAAGCTCATTCAAAGCTCGTTAAAGTGCAACTGTCAAGGTACTATTACACAATTAGTACAATTTATATTATAACATTTACTTTACACCTTATCCTTTTATATAAATTATAGAAATTGCAAAAGCGCAATTATAAAAAAAGACATTTACCATTTGGAGTTTTTTTTGTTATAAAAAGGTTTTATAAATAAGTTTTTCTGGTAAATACTTCCATTTACACTAACAATAAAATTATACAAGCCTTAACATATTGGTCATGAAATTATTGAATGGTTTTTATTTAAATTATAAATAATATCACTTCGAAATTGTAAAAACTTATGAAACACTTGTTTCACGATTGTTATAATCATTTATAGCTATTTACGGAACGAAATTTAGAGTAGACATAAATTAATTTAAAAAATTACATACACACGAACTAATAGTTTTGTGAATGTTTGAATTGAGTTATTAACCACACAAATATATTTGAGCAGAAAAACTTAGTCAAGCAAGGATTTGCTGGATAATTGGTGAGCATCCACCCCCTTTACTTTTTATTCGGCGAATAATGTTTTGTTAAAGTTTGTCTCGTCACGGCTCTATGGTTACAGGAGCAATGAGATGTGGTCGGGTACGAATCACGTAACATTCATAAACCAAGTATACTAGCGTAATTGACGAATGACCATGTGTGAGAGTAAGATAACTATCCTTATTCAAAAACCTAGGTGTGAGAAAGAGACGGAATAGATGCACCGTGAAACCGTTTTGAAACAATTTAGTCTCCTGTCAAATTGGAATTTAATTTTAGTATTTTTATCGTAGTTGTTCTATGTCAGATTGTGTTGTTATGTACAGCAAGAATCCAAATAGAGAAACATTTCACAGGTAAATACTGATTCTAATATACTACTTTCGTGTTGCTTATTTTCGTATAACATATTTACTAAAATATTTTGTATTACATTTTATATACGCAGTAAACATCCTATTTTCTAAATATTATAATAAAATAAAATATTGTACACGTGAATATGACGCCGATTATCAATATTTGTCATAGGGATTGTCTATAAACAAAATACTACACACTTCACAGAGAGTGTTTGTCTATTACGCTAGTATTAAGTTTATGATTACATTACGTTATAAGCTACTATGACATATTCTGCTTAATACCACATGGACTATATGCTCGTTTCAGGCCTTGCTCTCCCTATATGTTTTATGTTATTTACTTAAGGTAATACTGACTACCAACATAATTGTTTACTGTTAATGTGTGTTAGTGTGGCGATTCAATAACAATCACAATGTAGTCATATATATAAGCTTGTAAAATATTTAAACTTAATGTAATTTAATGACAATGCATTTGTAAAAAGATCTATTTAAATAATTTATTCATATTCTTATATATTTATACACTAAAGTTCAAGATACTCACTTAAATAATGTACACAACATAGTTTTATTTAAAATTATTTAACTAAAAGCAAACGCAATTTGCTATTCCATTTAGCACTTCATAGCAAACATAGAAAAATGTACCCCAAGGACGAAACTTCATGAGATCGTTATGTAAATGTAAAAAATATCACTTAAGTTCTCAGGTGGCAACGCATGATAACAAGCCAGGTTTCTTACTTTAGTCTTCGTGACAAGCTACGTCTTTCATTTCGCAATCTATACCTCACTTTGTATTAGTGTGAGTGCGTTGCTGAAAATAGGGGTTCACTTTTCGCTGCAATTTTTTTCCTTGTGTATAAATTATGTAAGGCCACAGTAATGAAAATATTGTATTGTCATCAATGATTGAAATATATGTGTGCACATTATGAAGTAGATCTATCTTCTTGAAATTGATGACCTCCTCCTGGCATACATAAATGAAGGCGAAGCTGAGAAAAGGCGAAACATCAATTGTTAAGTAACATAATGATTATGAAGCCCGCCCTGATTGTGATCTATTTACTAATAGACTTGAGGTGTTGGTGCAGTTGCTGCTCCAACTTTGTGAGTCCTCGCATAGTAGTGTCTAACAATAGAATAATGTACTTGATTAATGTAATTGGTGTTGTCACCGTTTTAATCAAAATAAATAAATAAATAAAAATAATATTTAATCTGGCATTATTTATTATTTTGCTGTTTTTATTTAAATGAGAAACGACACGAGCAGGACGTTCAGCTGATGGATTCTTGAAGGACCCAAAAAATCTGAGCAGCACTACAACTGAGCTCGTCACCTTGAGACATAAGATGTTAAGTCTCATTTACCCAGTAATTTCATTGCTACGGCGCCCTTCAGACTGAAACACAGTAATGTTTGCTTCATAGCAGAAATAGGCGCCGTTGTGGTACCCATAATCTAGCCGGCATGCTGTGCAACGAAGCCTCACACTTCTACGAGCATTTATCCTTACTTACGTGAACAATGATTTCATTAATTTCCTTATTGAGTTACAGTTCTCCCAACAAATTTTAGTTAAGTGAAAATAGGGATGTCTGGTCATAAATTAGCAACTTAAATCCTGTTACGTTTCAATAAACATTATTTATCATCGCCGCGTCTGTGACGTACGTTAATGTGATAGTTAAACTCCATTAAGGGATACTATTCCAACCACATTGTATAGTAATATAATATGAATCATTATTACTAGGCTTCATACGCATAATACATAATAGCTTTAAGGGTAAATGTATACACTTTTATAATAGAATCCCAGCCACTGTTCAGGCATTATCTATAAATAAATTTAAATGTTTTATTAAAAATGGCTCTGTCGTAAATCCTACTATTCCACAGTTGAATATCTAAGGGTTCTGACAGCCTGACTAATACTGACTAGATAATGATTATTTTTTAGAAATAACAATGACAGTACAATAATGTTTATTTGATTAAAAATATTGCAAAAAAATAATGCTTGGAGAGTTTATTGCGCCCCTTCTTTTCTCTCAGAGCGCCATTTGTTTGCGAAGCGGTACTAATATCTTGTATATAAGAAATGACATCAAAATGAGTTCTAAAGGAAAATGTTGGGAAAATAAATAAAAGCCTTTTAAGTCATAACTGGGCTAAAATACAAATTACAAATCACTTAACGGACAAAGAACATATAAGTAGAATGGGATTTTTGGTAGCCTGAAGCGCTTGGTTAATTATCTAATATTTCGTGTTCAAGGGTCGCTGGGAGTCTTTTTATATAACAAGATAGTTTAATATAAAATGATAGTTAAAAATAACAATTAATAAATCTAAGTCTAAGTTACAAAGACATAATATGGGTCATGGGTATTGTTGAAGCTATTGCTTAAATGTAAACGCAACCTAAAAGTTTATTTTGTCTGTGCTCAGTGTGACATATGTAATGTCAAATAGACGTCAGCCCTTTAACTTCCTGTTCTCTGCTAATGGTCATTGGTAATGTACGCACTTGTCTTGTTTGTTATCGCTCATAGTATTAAAATCAAGTGTAATCTCATCGCAGTGTTTTTATTCCTATCATTTTTCCTAACATGGTAGCAGAGCGTGGTTGGGAGAATAGGAAAAAATATTTATTTCGGCGAGATTACGCGTACCAATTTTTCATCACGCACGCGTTACTTCGTTGCTTCGGTGAACAACATGGCGTCCCCGCTTGCACAAGGTATGGAGAAACTAAAAGGGGCAGAAAACTACTCCACTTGGAAGTTTACTATGCGCATGCTATTAATTCACGAGGAATTGTGGGACTTCGTTGAAACCAATAACGAAAGCGACAAAAATAAAGGTGAGAAAGCGTTGGCGAGGATCGCGCTCTCTGTGGCACCGACGGTAATACCGTACATCCGTTCTGCCAAAACCGCGTTTGAGGCGTGGAACATACTGAAAAAGGCTTATGAAGGACGTGGTCTGAGCAGAAGATTGGGCCTGCTGCGGAGTCTTTTCAGCACCAAGTTGAGTGAAAATCCCTCGATGGAGTCATACCTACACAAAATTAAGGAGATTTCTCACCAACTGGAGGAAATAGAATCACCTCTGGATGATGAATTTGTTGCAGTGATAATGTTGAGTGGACTCACAGAAGACTACGACCCGCTCATCATGGCAATTGAGAATTCTAGTTCCAAGTTGACGACCGATACCATCTCCTCTAAACTATTACAAGAGGTACAAAGGCGTGAAGACAAGAACGAAGGTGGTACAGCCTTAGTCACCACACACACACAGAAACAATTCAAATGTTTTAAGTGCAACGGCAAAGGACACCTTTCTCGGAACTGTCCGGAGAGAAAGATTGCAACTGCAAGCAACTACAGTAGCAGCCTGGGAACGAGGCATCCACCGAGGAGCTCGCAGAAGAAGGTTCCTGTTAAAAACAAGGCGCTTGTGACGGCTCTCTCTGTGAATGTGAATAGTAACAAGTGGTACATTGATTCCGGAGCCACTAATCATATGTGTAACAGTGCAAAAGTGATGGTAGGATGTGATCCGAAAAAAACAGTGGATGTGTGCATTGCAAACGGTGCAAAGCTATCCACTGCGGGGTTAGGTCAAGTAAAAGTGCAGCTGAAAGACTGTGTAAGGACAATAAGTGATACTTATTATGTTCCTAATTTAAGTACTAATTTGTTGTCAGTCAGTGCCATGACCAAAAAAGGTTATATTGTTACTTTTGATAGTACATCATGTACTATCTATGATAATAACGAGATTTTAGCTACAGGTACCCATGTCAATGGTGTCTATCAGCTAGATACTGTGTCTGATAGCGTTTGTACTGCAGAGGAACAGGAGTGCAGTATGATGGCATCAGCTGCGGCAGACTTGAAATCCCAGGAAGTGTGGCACAAGCGGCTCGGTCACCTTAATCTAAGAAGTATGCAACTTTTGCAAAAAGGTATGGCAATTGGCGTTCATTTTAATACTTCTGATTTTCAGCAATGTGTGTCTTGTGTTGAAGGAAAGCAAAGTAGACTCCCTTTTCCTAAGAAATCAAGTAGTAGAGCGACAGAAGTGCTGGGTTTAATACATACAGACTTATGTGGTCCCATACAGGTTCCCTCTATAAGTGGTGCTAGGTACATACTTAGTTTCATCGATGACTACACAAGAAAGCAGTTTGTCTATTTTTTGAAATCAAAAAATGAAACTTTTGCTAATTTCAAAAAATTCAAAGCCCTTGTGGAGAATGAAACTGGGAAGAAGTTAAAAGTTCTTAGAAGTGATAGAGGCGGAGAATATATGAGTTCTAAATTTAAGGAATACCTAAAGACCTGCGGGATCAAACACCAGAAGACCATCCCCGACTGCCCACAACAAAATGGCGTCGCGGAACGGGCCAATAGGACGGTGATGGAGAAGGTTAGATGCATGCTGCGTGACGCTGGACTGGAAAAGAAATTCTGGGCAGAGGCAGTGAACACAGCAGTCTACTTAAAGAACCGCAGTCCTACCAAGGCCGTTCCTGGTGAAACCCCCGAGGAGAAGTGGACAAACAAGAAGGTAAATCTAAACCATTTAAGAATTTTTGGTTGTGTAGCTTATTCTATGGTAAAGAATAGGAGGAAACTTGATCCTAAAAGCAAACCATATATTTTTGTGGGATACAATGAAGAGTCGAAAGGCTACCGACTAATAGATACTGAGAACCACAGAAACTGTGTCAATTCTCGCAATGTTGTGTTCATAGAAAATAAATTTTGGAACAAAGACATGTCACATGATGATAGTTTCAAGCAACATCCTATTGTTGACATCAACAGTCTGATTTCTAATGAAATTCAGCAATCAGAATCATCCACTGTGAGTTCTGATCAATCTGATGACATGAGATTATCACAGAGAGAGGAACAGAGGATCAGCATGATCACACTGTATGATTCTGAGAGCGATAACACAAGTTCTGAAACGGAGAACTGTTTGGATTATACTTACGTTCCAGGAGATGACACGCTGGCTCAAGCAGAGCAGGAAGACACCTCCTACGAAGAAGCTGATGGGTCCTGCCTAATTGCTAATTTTGTGGCACTGGCTGATGGTTACCCTGATGATCCGCAGACTGCAACCGAAGCACTGAAGGGACCGGATTCAGACAGTTGGCGGAGGGCAATGACAGATGAGTATAATTCATTCATTAAGAACAAATGTTGGACTTTGACAAAACGTAAACCTGGCCATAAGCCCGTTCAATGTAAATGGATTTTTAAAAGGAAATATGGTGCTAATGGTGAGCTCATAAAATTTAAAGCTCGTTTGGTTGCCAAAGGTTATACCCAGAAATATGGTATAGATTACCAGGATACTTTTTCACCTGTAGTAAGGTACTCCACAATAAGAATGCTTCTTGCTCTAGCAGCAGAATACAACTTGGATTTGGAACATCTTGATGTGAAAACTGCTTTTCTCAATGGAGATCTTGAGGAAACAGTATACATGGAGCAACCAGAGTGTTTCAAGGTTAAAGGGAGCGAAGATATGGTATATAAGCTCGACAAGGCTGTGTACGGCCTTAAACAAGCTTCCAAGTCTTGGTACGATAAAATTACTAAGGTGCTCTGTGACAAATTAAAGTTCTGCCGCTTGACTTCTGAGCCATGCGTATTCTTTAAGTGTGAAAATGGATCAATGATGATCATAGCGTTGTATGTGGACGACTTGATTGTATTTTCATCACCAGATTTTCAAGGAAAGGATAAAATAAAGAAGGAACTACAGGAGGAATTCGAAATCACTGATCTAGGGCCAGCTCAGCATGTACTTGGCATGAAGCTGATGAGGGAAGATAACAAAATTTACCTAAATCAGTCGAACTACATCCAGAAGGTACTGAAAAAGTTTCGCATGGAGGACTGCAAACCAGCTGCAACACCCATGGAGACAGGTCTTAAACTTACCAAAGAACCCAAGCAGTACGAGACCTACGACTACAGAGGTTTGATTGGTTCTTTGATGTATGTGGCAGTTTGCACCAGACCTGACATCAGTCATGCAGTTAGCTACCTCAGTCAATTCAATGATTGTTTCGGCGAAACTCACTGGAAAGCTGCCAAAAGAATACTACGTTATTTGAAAGGTACAATTAATTTTAACCTTGTATTTTCCAAATCAGGTTTGAACATTTCAGCCTACGCAGATGCTGACTGGGCGTCAGACAACATCGACCGTAAATCGTTTACTGGCTTCATTTTTACCGTGGGCAAGTCCGTTGTTGCTTGGGAGAGCCGCAAGCAGCGCACTGTTGCTCTGTCAAGCACTGAAGCAGAGTACATGGCGTTGTCAGACACATGTAAGGAAGCTTTATTTATTAGAAAATTTTTATTTGAAGTTTTTGGTACCATGGCTAAAATCACGATTTATAATGACAATCAATCTGCTATTAAGTTATGTAAAAGTTTTGTATTTCATTCCAGAACAAAGCACATTGATATACGTCATCATTTTATTAAAGAAATTGTTAATAAAGGTGTTGTTGAAATAAAATACTTGTCAACTGCAAATATGTTAGCAGACATATTAACTAAAGCACTTTGTAAAGAAAAGCATAATTATTTCACAAGTCAGTTGCTAACAAGTTCATAGGTTAACTTATAATGTTTGTGTTTTAACTGAACTAAGTTAGAATGTAACTTTGTTAAGTTGTAGTTTATGTTTAGCTTGCGTTTAAGGGCCAGTGTTGAAGCTATTGCTTAAATGTAAACGCAACCTAAAAGTTTATTTTGTCTGTGCTCAGTGTGACATATGTAATGTCAAATAGACGTCAGCCCTTTAACTTCCTGTTCTCTGCTAATGGTCATTGGTAATGTACGTACTTGTCTTGTTTGTTATCGCTCATAGTATTAAAATCAAGTGTAATCTCATCGCAGTGTTTTTATTCCTATCATTTTTCCTAACAGGTATATCAGTGACAGAGGTATTTTTCACAAGAAAAAAAAACTTATGTTATAATTTACGTATGACATTATATACATTGGTTACAGCATTTTTTTATCGTTGCCTTTAGAATTAATTATTTTTGATGTCTTATATCTTTGTGCCAATTTCGTGTCGAGACATTTGGCCCGGGCCCAGAGGCGCGGAGAATGTACGAAGTATTATCTTCTTGTCTCAATAGGGCTGGCAACCCAAGCGCTGGCAGCCTCTTCGGTCATGGGATCAGCCTAGCTATCCAACGTGGAAATACTGCCAGTATTCTTGGAACGATTCCACGTAATGATAGTTTTAATTTAATGTTATTATAGTATTGTAAATAATATACTCATAAGATTTGTTTTGTTCGAATAATATTATTATCTATACATAAATATCAGCTAAAGCATCGTAAAATTCTATTGTAATCTCCACTGATTTCAAAATCTATATTTCGTTGTGTTGGCGCGTTTTTCCAGAAATATCGATAGAAATGTTCAAACATTGATCATAGATTGGATACTAGCCTACGGGGAAATACAATTCTAAACATGGCCCCATTCAAATAATCAGAGGGGAATAAATGTGTATTTTGTTTGAACGGAGAATAAAAATGTTCATTGAATAATTGAAAGTACGGGCAGCAACCGTATGACAATGGTTATTATAGTAAAAAAAGCGGCCAAGTGTTAGTCGAACTCACCCATGAAGGGTTTCGTAGCAGCAAGTAACATAATATAAGAGTATTTGTACTTGTAACTTTAATTGATGTTTTTGTAATAGTGTATTTTTTTAAATTAAGTAATTGATAAGTAAACATAATAATTAGGTACGTAGATGATGAGACTTAGATCTAACTTAAATGTTTTTTTTATATTTGAGTTGATTGAATGAAAGGTAAATTGCGGTTTACAATTTATGACGTATTAAAAAAATGATATTTGAAACCTCTATATCCTATATATCTATATATACCTATATATCTAGATAACCCACATGTATGGGTATGGGTATTCTAAGTATTCCCAATTTAATGGTTTTTTCTCTATTTTTGTATGAAAATCTTAATGCGATATTCACATAATGCATCTACTTACCAAGTTTCAACAGTATAGTTCTTATGTTTCGGAAAAAAGTGGCTGTGACATACGGACGGACATACAGAGAGACATGACGAATCCAAAAAGGTTCCGTTTTTAGCCAATTGGCAATTGGTAGCCAAAGACAATAAGTGAATAGAAAGTCAGGAGAAAGCTTCGCTTTGGCAGCGCCAAAACATTGTTACAAAATGGGTTAAAAGAAACATTTTCTCGACTTTATAGAACTTCGAGGCGTTTTCATCAAGCTGAAACATGATTTCAGGCCGTTCCATCAGAGGCACATAAGCAGGGCTTCTAACAGATAGCAGAAAATTGGAAATCACAGATCGTTGCCCTTGATATCAGGAGGCTGACACTGTTTTTCAGGCCGTTTTGGTGAAGGAAGATTCTAGAGTGAGAATTCTAGAATGCATGACAAGAATTGCATGATGTGCGAGAGCGAAGGAAGATAAGAACTTTCTAGAAGCTCGAGCGAACTATTTAGGATTGTGTGACGAGGACGGTATAATGTCCGAAAAGAGATAAAAGATAGTATAGTATAGCATTCTAGAAGCTAAGCTCGAGGAAATGTTATAGAATTGTGCGACAAGGGCAGAATGATGTCTGGTAAAAGATGGAAGATCGAACATTCTAGACTTGTATGTTGGGATAGAACAATAACTTTGCTTGCCTTATAAAGTTCTCCAATACATAAGCATACTAGCAGACCCAGCAAACGTTGTATTGCCGTATATAGTAATAAAATGAAATTAAATTTTTGGGGTATAATAATTGATGACAACGGATTCTAAGACCTATCAAATGTATCGTACATAAAATTTATCATATTACAATAATTATAGTATTCGATTGCGATTTTGCAACCCTATTGCGGATCTGTGGATGGAACTGAATAATATAAAAATCGCGATACAAAAATAGTTGATCGTATAAGGGAAAATTTTGTCAAAAAAAATAAAAAAAATATTGAGGCGTGGGTTACCCTTATCATTTACTTGAAAAATAGATGTTGGCCGATTCTCATACCTACCCGATATGGAAAAAATTTCATACAAAGCGGTTCAGCCGTTTCGTTTTTCTAAATATCTAAGTTTTATTATATTATTTGTAATTCTTCGTTATTTTAGTATGAATATACAAGCAATAATTTTAACTGTGTTTATGTTTGTTTAGGACCACTGAGAAGTGCTGATAAAAACTGAATGTATTTAAAGGGTCTCTAGAGCCCCTCCTTATTATCGCATCTGTCTGCGACTTTGCCTGTGAGAATCAGATATGAAAGAATATCAAAGTTCGTACCGTTTTCATTACAATAATTCGCATCGCATAAAATTTTAAGTTGTATCACACAAAGAGGACGTAAATACTACGTAATTTGACATAAGTTTGAAATAGTAATAATTACAGTTTGACGTTTGGCGACAAAGTATAATCCGGCTAAGTGTGAAATCGAACATTTGCTCAAAACGTAGTGGATTTCGGCTTTTACAAGATTATAGCCTTCATCTGTCAATCTATCAATTTTTTCGCTAGGCTGGTATCGAATTTGTTCATTATAATCACTCATTTTGACAAAAAGAAAAACAAATGAAAAATAGCTGCAGTCAACATTTTATTTAATTATTTTCATTATAAAGTTTGTAGAATTAAGATTTATAAATTTACTTAGATCTTTCTTTTTTTTAATTTTAAATGTACCTAATTACAATAACCAACCTAGAATTAGTATGGAAGTGCAAATAAATTGTTAAAGATAAGTAGAGTTATTGTTGGTACATCTAAAAATAAAAAAATAAATAAATTTTTACGCTAAAGAGGCCGCTGTACAACAAAACGGTGGAAGAAGAGGTACGGTTAGCGCGCGAGTTGAATGCAGTCAAGGCCTGAAGTAAAGAGCGGGAGCATCTCCGCCCGCTGTCCACACATCTCGCCTCGTGCGCCTACAGTGTAGTGCTGCGCCGTAGTTGTCACTTACTGTCATCATCATCATCGGCCGGAAGGCGTCCACTGCTGGACAAAGGCCTCCCCCAAAGATTTCCACGACGATCGGTCCTGCGCTGCCCTCATCCAACGGATTCCGGCGATCTTGAACTGATCCTCAGTCCATCTTGTGGCGGACCGCCATTCAAGGACTTTAATGCGCCAACGGCCATCTGTCCTTCGAGCTATTTTTTTTTATTTATACTTTTATAAAACGGCGTAAGCCAATTACAATATTAAAGTAAATTATTTAAATTAAAACTAAATTAAATCTAAATTAAATTAAACGAACTAAACATATTACACAAATAATAGTCAATAAATACAAATTTTACTGTAAATAACTAACAATTAATTAACATCTAAACACCTTTCATACATTCCTCATACAAAAACGCAAGCACTCTGTTAAAATTGTCTGCCATCCATCTGCAAATAAATCACAAGCAGGGCTGGCTTCGAGAAGAGCGTTGAGAGCAGAGAGACCTCGGTATAGGTGAGTTGGTGCGAGCCACAGTACGTGTCGGACTCGCGAACAATCTATCGAACAGTAATTGTCCGGTACAAAGATTCTACATAGCTCAAATAAGAGCTCAACATGCAAACTCGTCGAATCTATATCATCTCTGAAAACTATGGTCATAACTGTGAGCTGCTGTCGTTTTCGCCTAACCTCGAGAAAGTTGTAGCCTAATGTACCCAGAAGAAATTTTGTGGGATACATATAGGGGTATTTTCCATGCATACGTATGTAAAGGTACCTAAGAAAAGCTTTTTGTAGGAAAACATACAGTGTACATACATAATACTTAGTACTTTCATGCGGATTCCACACACACATAGCTGTTTCTAGCTTGCTGCTCACTAAAGCACCAAATAAAAGCTCGTTCAGATGTGAATTCCCCAGAATTCCTCAAAACAAAGCCTAAAATTCTATTGGATTCCTTGGCCAGAGTGGTAATATGACCATGGAAGGTTAAGACCCAGGTCTTTGAAAGTTTCTGGTCGAGATATCGAATCACCACCAATTTTATAATCAAACTCTATTGGGCACCACTTTCGACCGAAAGTCATGGCATTTGGACGTTTCCTCAAGCTCCACTGAAATACAGCTTGCACATAATTTTGGAGTGCATGGTACTGATCAGATTTGATCTCTTTGTAGAGTTTTAGGTCATCAGCATAAAGGAGATACCTAGAATTATCAAGCACATCTGGAAGATCATTAATCATTAAGAGAAACAGAAGAGGCCCCAGTATCGATCCCTGACTAACCCCAGATCGCGTATGGTAATGATTGGATTCGAACAGACCAAGCCGGACATATTGTTGACGGTCACGCAAGTAGTCTGCGATAAGTCGGAGAAGTCTCGGTGCAAAGCCAATGGTCCTAAGTTTTTGTAACAATGTGTCATTATTGACCCTGTCAAATGCTTTCTGGAAGTCGAAGTACGTCAACCTAAGAACCACGATCTAGTTTGTCAGAGATAAAATAAACCAGTGACAAAAAGTTAGTGTCTACAGATCTTTTCGGTCTAAAACCATGCTGTTCGCCACAAATGTATTTTTCCACTTGCGCCTATATGTAGTTGTGAATAATGCTTTCAAATACAAAACTACACAATACAAATACAAAACTAGGTCAACTTAGCATCTAAAAACCCACATATTAATGCTTATTATTAGTTAATAATTTATTATTAACTTATTCTTAATTAAATTAAATACAGTGAAAATGTTATAAGACTTAAAACAAATAAATTATCAGGTTTATTAATATTGTTTTAGCTGTTATAGTTTTTTTTTTTAAATATTAATTAGGTACATAGTACTATCGCAATAATAATGAAATTCACTTGTGTCATCACGAGTGGATGTTCGAAATAAACTAGCTGACCCAGCAAACTTTGTATTGCCATAAAAAGTAAATAAAGTTTTCGGGGCATAAAAAATAGATGCAACCGATTCTCAGACCTACCAAATATATTGTACTACAATTATTGTATTCGATTGCCATCTTGCAACCCTTTTGCAGATCTGTGGTTAGAAAATAATAATATAAAAGTCGTGATACAAAAATAGTTGTAGATCGTAGAAGGGCGAAAATTTTAAGTTGTATATATTTTTCAATGCTGAATAATAATAAAATAAAAATAAAAAAAAATGTCAAAAAATATTTAGGTGTGGGTCGACCTTATCATTTAGGGGTATGAAAAATAGATGTTGGCCGATTCTCAGACCTACCCGATATGCACACAAAATTTCATACAAATCATTTCAACCATTTCGGAGGAGTAATTTAATTTTATATATATGATATATTTCTTAAAATGTTAAACATAATTTTACTTGCTAACCCTTTCGTTAGAATCGATTCTCGTATCTACAGTACTGCATCGGAAATTGAATCGGATCTGTGTCAACCGATAATAAATTGAAAGACATTTTAGTGGAACAAACCTATTTTACGACGAATGTAAAAGACATTTTGAGAATTTATATGAAAGTATTTTAAAGTTTCATGGTCTTTAAAGTGTTATATTCGTTTAATATTATGGTATTCGTATTTGTGTGTGTATGTGTACGTGTGTGTTTGTGTGGGTGTATGTGTTTGCATTTCTCCACGGACTCAACATCCCAAATCCCTGGATATAATATTATAATAGAAGCTGATGTCCATTTTAACACTATCACCGCTTCAGAAACAAATGACACTCTGAGAGAGACGTTCGGTCAGACCACAATTTGCTGTACACAAAACTCGAGTCGGTCAACCAGTAATCTGATTAAGCTTTCAATTTATATATAATAGATTAAGTGCGCTTTGCATACATTGTTCATAATTCATTAAAGCTTGAAACAGTTTTATAATATACACTGATATTCTTCGTTATAATCAGTTCCTCGTTGTTATCATGAGTTAAGATCATCATTGTTAAGATTAACAGATATAAATTGTAATAGGCCGAGCATATCAATTACCATCAGTTGAACATCCTGCTCGTCTCGTCCCTTATTTTCATAAAATATATTTTTTTTAATTTATAGCTCAATATTATGTTCATATATAAACTGTCATCGTAAACTTATTTTATTGTGAAAAATATAGCTTCTAAATTCTGAAATTCTGAATGCAAAAAGCCGTGAATTAAAGTAGAAAAGTTATGAAAACTTTCTGAATGGTCTCTATTTCTCTCAGTCATTCTTGACCAGTTTGGTGTATTCAAATTCAAATTCAAATATTTTTATTCAAAATAGGATGTGAAATCACTTATTGAAAGTCAACAAAACTACCACCCATTCCAAAGTAAATGCCTCAGGCCTGAGAAGAATGGGCGCAACAAACTCAGCGGGCTTTTAAGGTAGGTCTTCTAAAGGTATCGTTTTACAGACTCCTGCTGTATTCTTGACATTATCCTTCCAACGCATCTGTGGTCTTCCTGTAGGTCACTTTTCGCCCCAAGACCTTTCCGACATTCCAAAAACCATTTTGCCAAACGAGCAATATTTTTAGGCTATGTCCTGCCCACAGCCACTTCCGACAAATTCTCCATCCAGAGAGATCCATTCAAATTCTACAGAAACCTCTGATAGTTTTCTGTGTGTAGTAATATATAATGTATAACATAATAAATTATATATAGGATTAGCGCTGCAATCAATCAGATTACAATGAAAGACATTTACGTATTAACCCTTTTGAATCTCTAGTAGAATTTTGTGATAAATTTGTGAATGTTAACCATTTTTTGAACTTTTAAATTGGTTTAGTGTAAGCCAACCTAGAGGTTGAGGTAATTTTGTAAGAATACGTAGACGTATTCTTACAAAATTACTTTCGAAATAAATTTCTATTTACAATATAGAGGAAAGGTCGATCCGGCTTCCTAAAAGAAATCAAAATTAATAATTATTTACTACTTATCACGCAAAATAAATCTTATTATTAGAGATTCAAGAAGCAATAAATTATGCCTACTCAATTCAATAAAAATCTCTCCCCACGCCATTCATTTTCGATAATTGAATCTTACGTCAGCTCATCTCTAATTTTCTCTGGTAGATGAAAATTGTTTAATACATATTCTCAAACGGTTTAAACTCCGAAATAATTGAAACCTTCAGTTCTCAATCAAATTATCGAACGTAAGTGACAAAGGCATGTCGCGGCGAGATGATTAGTCGAGTGAATAAAACTGCATTTAGATACAAAATCATTGATTCAAAAACAATTAAACAAAATCTTTTTAAAAGAAACGACTTTGAACATCCTATCAAGGAAGTAGTTAAAAGCCTAAATAGGTTTTACTTGATGCACCGAGCACGACATTTTAAATTGACCTAACTCTATTTCAATATTATTTTAATGATAGGATGCTAGGCTCATGTTTCTACTAAGTACAACTATTTAATAATTTTTTTAAATATATTTTCAGCTTCTTCCATGTATTTAAATTAATACTTCCAATTATAGTCACTGTACAGCAATCAACTCTGACTTCTTGCACTCATACATAATTATACATAATATTATCATAACAAGATATGTATTTTTAAGTATTTTTTTCATTTTGAGCAATATCTAAAGTAATAGTTTATTTTTCTACAAAAAAAATAGGTTTTGAAGTATGAAATTGCCGTTTTGTTGTAATAGATACTTCGAATTGACATAGAACCTTCATGGTTTGATATTTTTGAATGAAACTTTTTTCACATGGCACGGTCTTCTTCTTTTAAAAAGTAATGGTAACTGTTTGGTCGTCTCAGCATGGTGTCGTTCACCATAGCTTTCTCTGAATTGGTCAAGAAATAACAGCAGATGTCTACTGTGCCGAACTCCGAGCAATGATAGCAAAATTAGCACTGAAACAGCCCCGAATCATGAAACGACCTTCACCATTTTTGCCCCATGATAACGCGAGACCTCATACAGCACGAGAAACCATTTTAACAATACAGATCTGCAAGTAGAAACCATTTGTCACCCTCAGTATTCGCCAGACCTTGGTTCAATGGAATACCATTTCTTTCGTGATTTGGACAATTTTCTACGTGCTAAAATTTCTTCTCAGGAAGCAGTACAAAATGCTTTCCAACAGTTTTTCGAATCTAGATGACCACAGTTCTATCGCAAAGTCATAAATGACCTTCCTATTAGATGGCAGCAATGTATAGATAAAAAAGGTTATTATTTTGATTAAATAAATATATAAAATGACAAATTTCAATTCTTCAGTACAAATCAGCAATTTTATATTTTTACCCTAAAATTATGATATCTTTTTCTAAAAAGAAGATTACTAGAATGAGTTTTCCCTAACAAAAGTTATTTAGAAATACAACCTCTTTTAAAATACTTGAATAGGAAATCAATTTTAATTCAGCGACAATTTGCGTAAATCTCATAATGGGGGCCATTAAACACATTAAAAGGATATTATTACGAAGCCCTTTCCCAAAAGTTGTTTGGAACAATTCGGCACAGATTACCAAAAGTACCGCCGCTTTCTTTCATCAGATTAACAGTTCGAGAGATAAGTAAAAACTTTAACGAAGTTGAAAATTTAAAGTTTTGAACAAAAACATTTTCTCAATACCGACCGAACATTAACAAGCAGTATTGTAGCTCGTTTTCAGAAAATTTACAGCATTAAGAGTTTATTCAGCTTTCAATTTATTTGGGGAAGGGACTTTTTGTTTTGTCGAACATTTGCAGATAATGAAAGCATTGTATTTTGAAAATACACCGTTTTTTCTGTTATTACATTTATTTTAAACATTAAACATGCGTTATTACTGTGTGTTACAATTACTCAACAAACTCAAGTATTACGCAAAACGTATTAAAACCTACCCACACGCACTCGCCTACAATCTTATGAATATAAGTTCTTCCAGCAGACTAAAGAGAAAAGCCCCTCAAGATATTATAATGTAACTAATTTGCATTTAAAAAAATGGATTGGTCATGTGGACTGATACCATTTCAACATTAATACGAACTGTATAACCTCTAGATAAATGCCAAGTGATTGGACGGTGAAAAGATGGCAACATATTACACTAAATTAAAAAAGAAAAAACTGTGTTACGAAGTACTCAACAGCATTAATCTCTGAAATGGCTGGACTGATTTTGACGGGACTTTTATTGGCAGGTAGCTGATGTAATAAGGAGTAACTTACGCTCCGTTTATTTTTGAAATATAAAGTAATGTTGCAATATTCTAGAAACGGATTAACTCTTAAAATAATTTATATGGCAAATCAACTTTTGACGGGTCAGCTAATCTTAATATGTATGGTTCTAGCCAGTCTCTCAAAGAAAAATTTAAAGAAATAAATATTATGACTGTTCATTATCAGTATATTTATGAAAATTAAATATACGTTCACAAAAATCGTCACCTTTTTGCTCTTAATAGTGATTTTCATTATTATAACACTAGAAATAAGGGATTGCTTGTAACTAATTCTAGTAGGCTTCATAGGATACATAATAGCTTTAAGGGTAAATGTATACACTTCTATAATAAAGTCCCAGCCACTGTTCAGATATTATCTATAAATAAATTTAAATGTTTTATAAAAAAAAATGGCTCTGTCGTAAATCCTATTACTCCACTGCTGATTATCTAAATGATCGGACAGCCTGGGACTAGATTATGATTATTTTATAGCGACAGAAATGATTGAACACTATTGTATATTTTTATTTAAAAGAGCGCAAAAAAAAATATGGTGAGAGAGTTTCTTGCGCCGCTTCTTCTCTCTCAGAGCGCCATTTGTTTCCGAAGCGGTAGTAGTATCTAGTAGTTATTCGAAATGACATCAAAAAGAATTCTAAAGGAATCAATTTTGAGAAAATAAATGCCTTTATAAATCCAGGGTCTTGATGTTTGTTTCCAGTGAACTCAGAACGGATTTTGATGGGGTTTACTTCATGGAGTGCAGCTCACTCCAACTTGAGAGATAAAGGCATAAAGGCATTTATTTTCTCAAAATTGATTCCTTTAGAATTCTTTTTGATGTCATTTCGATAGGATAGTTATTACTTCGATTTGGGACCCATAAGTATTTTTATTTTCTGTATTTGTTTTGTTTGGACATATTTTCTATGAGAGAACTTATTGACGCACGGGTTGACAGTTCTGTTGTGAAACAACTTCATTATAACAACAGGGATATTTTACGTAATAATTCTTGATGTTATGAAATATTATTGACAAATTCATAAAAAACAGTAATTTATTTATTCTGTACAGAACAACGTCTGTCGGGTCAGCTAGTGAATTTTATGTAATTCCGTAAGAACAAATAAATTTCAGATCATTTATTCCTATTAAGGCTAGAGAGAATTTATTATAATAATGACGTCACAGAGCCGTAATGACGTAACGAAACGATAAGCGCTCGTTTGCGATCGTCGAATCGCATTTGGGATCAATTTCAACGATCCAATTAAGAACATCGTGTGCTCACAAATTTTACGAAAATTTGATGTTTGGCCTAAGCGGGAATCCAAAGAATATCTTTTATCAAATAGAATGCCATCGATTTTATAACCTCTTTGCTATATTGTTAGCTACAAAGCTGAAAGAAATTTAAATCAAATTAAAATCGATTTCAGGCGATGTAGAATGAATAAGTAAAATACAATGAAGACTGATTTTGAGTTTTGACCTCATTTAAACGTACTTAAAATTTAAATATCTATATTTGACAGTTTCCACTAATAAAAATTATTATAATAACTGACTTAATACAATTTGGGCAGCGTTGGGTTTATCTATATATATAAAAATGAATTGCTGTTCGTTAGTCTCGCTAAAACTCGAGAACGGCTGGACCGATCTGGCAAATTTTGGTCTTAAATTATTTGTGGAAGTCCAGAGAAGGTTTAAAAGGTGAATAAATATGAAAATGCTCGGAATTAAAAAAAAAAACAAAAATGTTTTTCCTTTGAAGTGTCGTCGTCGTTTAGAATACAAATTGAAAGAATTGTTTAAAATGAATAACTTATTAGAATCTTTATATCTTTCTCAGGAGGTAAGAAATAAACTTAATTTTAGCTAACTATAGTTGGTAGATTAACTACAGTTAGATCTTAAGTTTTAATCTTAAGTCGTCATCTATTTCTCACATACCCCAAAAATTTTAGATATTATTTTTATTTCTTATATTACTTTATATAGCAATACAGCGTTTACGGGGTCAACTAGTTTTTAATAAAACTGACTACGTGGCTACTATTAAATTGGTAATCGTCGTATCGTGAATAGTAATTGGCACACGAATATTTGTTAACTGTAAGTTATTGACGATTTTCATAAATATAAATAGTAGAGATATAGTAGACAGTTGAAAAACGTGCACTAAATTCACTTTCACTTTAATTGGTTGAATATTTTAACGATAACATCTACCTAGGACATGTTGTGTCCTTCAAATCTTGGAATGAGAAACAAATAGAACGTTGAACTAAAACACAATATGGAATAAATAAATACCTACCTACTGGTCGATTAAAGAAATTCAATCAAAATAAACTTGCCAACAAAACTAAAAACAAAATCTATGGAGACCTGTCTAATGCTATGCCTCATTTAAGCCTGGACTCTGATAAACAGAAACCTATAAAAAATTAAAGTTTTTCTGAGAGAAACGGAAAGGAGTTATATGAGGCTAAGACTAAGAGACATTAGAAACATTACACTGAAAATAATACCAGGTAAGGCAGGAAAGGCAAAAGATGAAGTCTTATCTGTACTACTTACGAAGAACAAAATACAAAGGATGGTGCATAGTTGCAAAATGAACTAGAATAAATAGGAAACGAAATCGAAGCAGGCCTAATAAGAGATGGAGTGATGATATAGTGGAAATAGCAGGAAAGATGTGGAATCGCAAGAGATAGGAACGAGCGGAAATTAATGGAGGAGGCTTTTACCGCTAAGGTCTTTATATTCAAAATAATGATTTACATTACTAACAAACTATTTTTATTTAAGCATTGACATATTAACACAGACTTATAAATAAAATTTAGAAGGAAATACCTAAATGTATAGATGAAGGAAATAAAGCTCTAAATAATTAATAACTGTACAACGGTGTTTTTCTGTGTGTAAAATAGACATCAAATTATATTTAGGACTAGCTGACCCGGTAACCGTTGTTTTACCATATAAATTATTTTTAGAGATAGACCGTTTCGTGGACATTATAATATTACTTTATATTTCTTAAATAAAAGATTTTTTCTAAAATAAACGTAGCCTAAGTTACTCGTTATTACATCAGCTACCTGCCAATAAAAGTGCCGTCAAAATAGGTCCAGCCATTGCAGAGATTAGCCGGAACAAACAGACAGACAAAAATAATTTTTCAATTTACAATATTAAGGTGCCGTAAAGTCGATCCGGCTTACTAAAGGAAACCAGAATTACGAATTATTTGCATGTCATCATGCAAAATTAAGTAACTCTGATCGAAAGAGATTTATGAAGCAATAAATTATTTCTCGGTTCTCAATTCACTTTGAATCAGTAAAAATTTCCCCATTGCCATTCATTTTCGCTAATTGAATCTAACGTCAGCTCATCTCTCATTTTCTACGGTAGATAAAAATTGTTCAATACAAATCCTCAAAAAGTAATTTTGGACCTTCGAAATAATTAAAAATCTTTAGTTGGCAGGGGAATTCGATTCAAACAGTAGTGAATAAAACTAGGCGTGGCAAGGCGGTGGGTTTTTTATTACAGTGAAACTTTTATTACGTCGTCTCAAACTTTTTCGTCTGTGTGTTACATGTCGCGTGACGGTCGGGCGGCGCTTTTAGTTCGCAGCAGCTGACCGTGTAGTGTATAGACTATTACACATTTGTACCAGTGCTCCACGCTATTTTGTTTGTTTTTTAATATGTGTATATAATATGTTATGTATATATATGTCTAAATAATTGTTAAGTATTATGTATGTTGTACTCTTCCTGATTAAAAATATCGATTATAAATATACATACATGAAAAAGAATTGATAGTATTCAAATTTTATCATTTTTAATCCTTTTCAATCAATATTTTTAACCAGGGCTAAGATACAGAGTTCAATAAAAATATTAGTTGGGGACTTAGTCTACTTTTATTATTTCCCATTATCATTCCAATTTTCCAAGTATAAAATTAAGATTGATAAAGCGATTTTTATACCCTTAATGGAATATTATTTCAATTTTTTTTTAGTTAAATGTCTATAATGTGAAAAAAAACTTTCCCTTTTACCGTGGTTTCATAAAACCACACAATTTTTTTTTTATTTTAAGTACAACCACATTACATATAATATTATACATACGAACTAGTTTTATATATTAAAGGGCAACGTGTCTTATATGTGTTTATAGCTTACTTAATTACAGTGTACATAGCTTTGCCAGCATACTTATATGTAGTTTGTAAACGTAATGAAGTAAGGATAGTAATAAAATGACTTTAAATTTATGTTAGATATTATCTAAGAACTAAGAAGACGAAATAGTATATTTTGTTAATCTGTGTCTAATAATAAATTGTTTAGACACTAAACCCTCCTTGTGTAACTTTTTAACAATTGAATATTAAATCAATTTTTAAATTAGAAAACGCCATCTGTGTAAATCTCATAATGGGGGCCATTAAACACATTAAAAGGATATTATTACGATCCTCTTTCCCAAAATTTGTTTGCAATATTTCAACACAGATAAGCAAAAGTACCGCCACTTTCTATCATCAGATTAACAATTCGAGAGATAAGTAAAAACTTTAACAAAGTTTAAATTTAAATTTTGAACGAAAACATTTCCTCAATACCGACCGAACATTAACAAGCAGTATTGTAGCTCGTTTTCAGAAAATTAGTGACATTAAGAGATTCAGCTTTAAATTTGTTTGAGTTTGAGGGAGGACACATTTATTTTATGTAATATTTGCAGATAAGATTGATAGCACTGTACTTTGTAACACATCGTTTTTTTCTTTCATTACATTTCATGCATTACTATCTCAGCGAGGATCACATTACAATTAAAACACACGAAAGCCTCGCTAACACTCCGAAATCCTTTATATTGTCCGCGCAAAAAGATAGATATATTCGTGTGATTTTAAGCCCTCACATGGTACTGCATCAAAAATCGAATCGGATCTGTCGATCGATAAGTCCCGAAATGGGGTACAATGAACCTTGTTCAATTTAATCGCCAGTAGACTCAAGTTTGCGCGTTGACTACTAAAAAAAAAACAATATTCGTATCGAAGAGCGGTTCGTCGACAACACTTCGCTTAATGCCTCGCCTAGCATCGTACGTAATAGGGTCATGAGCGATAACCAGCTCCACGATTATCTGAAAGACGAACCAAATGAGCTTCGAATAAGCCGGACGTCATAAACAGAGCACAGCAATACTGGAAGCCGGCCCATATTCTATCACTCTACAAAGCGCAGGTCCGGCCCCATATGGAGTATTGCTGTCATCTCTGGTCTTTAAGTCTTAAGACGTCGCTTCATTGTGTGTCTTCTACCATTTGAATTTATTGTGGGGAGTTTTCCGAGGAGTTTTTAACATATTTAATGCCGCTGAATTTCACCTTTACATGACACGCGTCAAATAAGGATATCATCCCCACCTGCTGGATGTCTAGCATCCTATACAGAGCTGTCTCCAATAAAATTTCTTGCACGTGCAACCAAGCTGCGGACGGAGCTTCTTTATATGGTGTTTTCAGGACGATAGGATATGGGTACCTTCAAAACACGTACACCTTTCTAAAAGGCCGGCAATGTGGGGGGTGGTTATCGTTTTACATCAGATGACTCTTACGCTTGTATGTCATTCACATTAATAAAACAATCCCGGGAAATACCTGTAGGTACTATCACGAATTGTTTATTCAAAATAACAGTTACTTGTGTAAATTACTCTACTAAGAACTGTTTGTTATTCATAAATTAATTATACATTTGGTAAGTAATTACTTTAACTAGGTCGGGCTCATAGTTATGTGGCATAAATGTTTACACAATATTATTGTGTTCATTGTCGAGTGAAATACGAAACAAGTTTTGCTTATCATTCAGCTATGACAGACATTTGTTTTTATTCTTATACAGTGTGGCGTCACAATGACGACATTAAATAAACACGCGGGTAGAGCTATTTAAGCGTAATCTTAAAATATTAAATAAATATAGTGTCTACGCTAGCTCGCGGCTACTAGATTACTTACAGGTGTTCCGAAATGATTTTATGAAAAATTTATTTATTTATGATTACAGTTAAGTGGCTCTACCCGTGAACACACTTCATTTAATGTTGCCACTGTAGAGTCCCGCTGTATAGCTTTTAGAGACTACGTAATTAGGCTAATTTTATGTAGAATATTCCTTTACAATTTGTCCACGTTTAAATATTTAAAACGCCTACTTGCCACTCTAAGCAATCCCCATTAATTGTAGAATGTCATTAGTATTATTTTAAAAGTACTTAGAAAAAAAATCTAATAAATGGGAGGGAACTTGGACTCTTAACTTTAATTTGAAATATCATGTATTTTCTGGAAGTCTGTCTGTATGTCCGGGCTACACGAAAAAACATGAAAAAATATTTGCATGAATAAAGAATAAGAAATCGGGACTGCTTTATAACATGTACGCGGACGATGTCGCGGGCAGCAGCTACACCCTATAAATTGATTTGATTCCCTTGAGAATGTCGAAATATACACTTCTGTGGCAAACTCATATTTGAATGTATGTATATATTTTTTGGGGGTATGTTTTTAACGTTAACGTATAAAACGTTTGATTTTTTTCACAGCTTCAATTTCAACTCGATACATCCACCCGTGTCCGAGATAAAGGGTCTGGACAGACAAAACTTTAACGTTATGAATTAATTGATTTAGTTAAAAAATGGGTAGTAAAATGACCAAGTGCTTAAACCTCAAAATAATACATCCAACTACGTTGTATCAACATTTGAATTAATAAAAAAAAATATAGTTAACATCACGCTTTTTAATACCAATACAAGCAAAGTTCGCTATAAAAATATGTATGTATATATACAGAAAATGATAGAGGTTTTCATTTGTGCGCGCAGCATGGAAAATCTATGGTATATATTTTAATAATTGTGATTTTAAAAAAGCGTAACAAAGTATGTACCCGCATATGTATAAGGGAGCCAAAACTACTCTTACCTAGATTTTATAATCGCTGATGTAGAAATAAACTAAATTACAAGGTACCTTCTGTAATATATAAACTTCCTACATCTTTATAACGATAACGATAACGTCAAAGCAGATAACAATTAAAAATATTAAAGTAAAATTAAAAAATTATTATCTTGATAATTATATAATATATAGATGAATGCTATGAATATGAAACACAAACATTTTGTATAATATCTATTTAGATTTCAGGAGCGAGCGATTGGGTTTTTAAAAATAGAAATTAAAATTAAAATTAATATTTTAGAATCGAAATAAGAGTTTATTATTTACGAATGAAACCTAATATAATAAAAGTTGCTTATTTAATCAAAACAAATCTTATAACTATATTTACAATACTACGACTACATAAAATTAAAACTATCATTACGTGGAAGCGTACCAAGAATACTGGCAGCATTACCGCGTTGGATAGCAAGGCTGATCCGTTGACCGAAATAGCTGCCAGCGCTTGGGTTTCCAGTAGCCTTATGTAGGCGCGAAGATAGTATTTTGAACATTCTCCGTGCCTTTGGGCCCCACGGGCCAAGTGTCTCGACACCAAACGGCACAAAGATGTATGACTCACTGAGACCAACATATTTGCGACGCTTGCTGTCTTCGGCAGTCGAAGCAGCAGCCCCAGCACCAACTGACGTAACTTGGACATGAGAAGGAGCCAGAGTGTCGACGCAAGTAGCGTCCCACACCAGCGCACTTCCCCGTGCCCAAGCCACCAGCGTCATTCCATCAGGACGCTTGCCATCGCGGCGGGTAATACCATTTGGCTCTAAATTAATGAATGAATGAAAACTATATTAATAGCAAACACAAA
This sequence comes from Leptidea sinapis, assembly GCF_905404315.1. Taxonomy (NCBI): domain Eukaryota; kingdom Metazoa; phylum Arthropoda; class Insecta; order Lepidoptera; family Pieridae; genus Leptidea; species Leptidea sinapis. Next base: position 13,132,933 of record NC_066272.1, read on the forward strand.
CCACACAGAATAATAAAAGTAAAAAAGAACTTACAGAGGTAAAAAAAAAATAAGAACTAATAACATAAAAATAATATAAATGACAAAAAAAAACAAGTATATAAATAATATTATAGGAATTATCTTAATTTAAAAGTACTGTGTAGCAGTTATTGTTATTAAAAGGAGCTGACTCAGCGTCATGCTACGTTGGTATAATACCAACACAGCGCTGATTTTCAGCAGCCCCTTGGTGACCCATTGAGTAACTACTATTGTTAAATATTTGTTGTAGTATTAAAGGTTCCATTAACTTATTTACTTTTAAAAGATGAAATTTGGTACTACTGTTCAGAAATTAGATACATAAATATTAAAATAATTGCAGTTTTACAAATATTGGCAACAATACAAACTAAAAGTTCGATCCCATTATGTATTATTAATACATATATCTAATAATGTCAGACTTATGCACACAATTTATGAGCATATACGTTATTAATTAAACAGACTTTAAGAATAAGGTTTTTAACCTTTTTCCGGAAAGTTCCAACAGTCTTCAAGCTGCGAAACGGTGGTGGTATATAATTCCAGCACTTGGTGGCACTGTACCTAAAACTTCCTCTAAAAGAGGCGGAATGATGGAGTGGGATTGATAGGACATTGAAAGCAGACCTTGTTTCAAAATTTAACTGGCTGCGCTGACCTAGCCATTCCAATTTATTATATAAATATGTTGGCGTTTTTGTCATAATAATACCAAAAAGAAGCGTAGCTAAATGAAGTCGTCTACGAGCATCCATATTTAAAATATTTGCTTCTTTGAGGTATGGAGAAATGTGTTGTCGGGCCGGTATATCCCAGCAAAAACGAGCACATGCATTTTGTACTCTTTGTATTGAATTTCTTGTTCTACCAAGCAACCTTGGACCATACACTGTATGGGTTTAGTTAAATTTGGATAAAACAAGAGCCTCACAAAGACGTATGCGTAGTTCTGTGGTTATAAAAGGTCTAATTTGGTACAAAACTTTTAATCTATAAAAACTGTTGGAAATTACTTTCTTAATATGCTTCTCAAATCTTAGGGATTCATCCATCATCAACCCAAGATTACGAGCTTCGTGTACGCGTTCGATATGCTTATCATTTATGACTAGTCTTACATTGTATTCATTTATTAATTCTAAGCCTTTACAATTGCCGAAGATCATAAATTTTGTTTTATCCGGGTTTAAAATCAATGAGTTTTTTTCAGACCACATGAATATTGCATGAAGATCAGCATTTATAATATCTATTGCCTGTTGGGCTTCGTGTGGCGGAAAAGAAAAATAAAGCTGTATATCATCAGCGTAAATCTGATATTTGCATTGTTTTATTTTTTTAATTATGTCAGCAATGTATAGAATAAAGATAAGGGGCCCTAAAATAGAGCCTTGGGGAACTCCCCTCGTTACATAGGCACGTTCTGAAAAATTTGTGTTACCCTGCTCATCTATCACTGAGACCGTCTGTGTTCTATTAGTGAGATAACTTTCAAACCACTTAATACTATTTTCACTAAAACCATAGTAGGCTAGCTTGGAAAGTAAGAGATTTATATTTAAAGTTTCAAAAGCACGTGAGAAATCAAGAAAAATTAAGATTGTTACTTTTTTTTCCTCTTGTGCTGCTAAAATATTATCTACTACGTCAATGATTTACGACCCGAGCTTAGCGTAAAAAATAGAATAAGTGTTAATAATTGTAATACATATTTGAAGTTACATTACACACCTACATATTTTTAGTTTTCTCGTAATTAATTATTTATAACATGCGACGAGTGTAGTACACGGTAAAACCCGAATGGGTTTAAGTTTGTACTTAAATTTCAGTAAAATTGTAAAATAATATAAAAAATAAATAAAGTCGTCTAAGTTTGATTCCTTACGGCCGTTCCCAATATTCTATCTAAAGATATAGATAAATTACTACCTTCTACTGTCAGGAATTAGCTGTCGATAATCTGAAGCTGTCCAAATATACCCGATAAGTCATTCTTATCGCCTTAAATTGGGAATTGCAATTTCCATACAAACTTCTCCCCTTCTTCATCCCTGGTAAGCTAATAATACGTCGTCCCATTGACAGACAGCGTGTACGGATAAGGTGAGTTACCGTCGACAAGTTTATTGGGACAGAAAAGTCAACGATAGTTACGATTTTTATCTCGAGTAAGTGATTGACTGAATATTGGGAACGGCCGTTTGACACTCGGCCCTTATCTAGAAAAAAATGCGGTACCTGCATTTAATATAAAGATAATAAAGTTTAAAGAAACAAAGATTTTTATAAGCACTACGTGCTTAGTCATGTGTGTACGCGGACGAAGTCGCGGGCATCAGCTAGTCTTAATAATTATGCAAATAAGTTATTTCATGTTTGTTTGTAGTCTGGTAAATATGAAAGCTGTGAAACGGCCTCGGGTCAAGCGATAATTTTGCGTGATTGGCATAGATGGCGCTAGCAGTCGCATTTATCGCGCTGATAATATTTGTATCAGTTTTGTAACATAACTTTATTGGTTGATGCATCAATTGCCGCCGCTACCCGCGTGATCTCGTGCGGGACGAGGATGTAGAGTGACGTGTTTGCGCGCGGCTCGGCTGATCGCCCTCCCTCTTCTTCGGGGCTGATCGTCAAGGCCCGCGCAAACCGGCAACAATCACCGGATCTCAGCTGAGGGAACAGGCGCTCCCTCAGCTCCAAAAAGATGACCACAAAGGGGGGGGCGCTCCCCCAACCATACCATAAATTAAAGAAGACGACCGCAGAGAGCAACGACTCTCACCCCCAATGACCCGCCCGTTTCAACGGGCGGCGAGTGATCCTTGCTGCAGGGGACGGAAAGTCCTGATCAGCATTCCCCCCACCGCGCCCATGTGGGCGCGGCGAGAGAAGACCACGAAGCGTGCATCAATTGACATCACCAAGAACTACCAATAAGTTTCCAGTAATTTTTGTTGAGTGATATGGTTCATGTATCACTTTCCTCAGATACTTAAAATGAGTATAAAATATTATCACAATATCAAGAGCCAGTGCTATACTTTTAAGTGGTGTCAGGTGAGTCATTGACGGTTTTTAAATTAAATTAATTTAATCTAACTAATCAATCATCAGCACTCAGCAAGTTGAAAAAACAGTTAAAAAACGGGTTTCGAAAAATTGGTTAATAATGCATTTATTAATAATTAATGTTTTCATTATGTTCATACTTCATATTATATTAATAACATTGCTAAATTTAATGAATACCTTGTACCTATTTGGTCAGTATAATATTAAGTCAACGTTTTCGTTAGCAAAAGCTGTTTTAGTGAGGCATTCAATTTCTTCATTTATTGCGAGTTACGGGCGAAGGTTAACGAATATAAAACTTAATAAAAACCAAAATTAATTTTTTTCCGAAATTATTTTATGGAAAATTGATTTATTGGGTGATTATAGGTGAATTATGTATTTTTTTTATGATAACATTTAAGTAGCTCTACCCATGAACACACTTCATATATTGTCGCCACTGTAGAGCCCCGCTGTATAGCTTATCGAGAGAGTACGTAATTAGGCTAATTTTATGTAGAATATTTCTTTTTAATTTGTCTACGTTTAAATATTTAAGACGCAAACTTGCCACTCTGAGCAATCCCCATTAATTGTAGGATTTCATTAGTATTAAAAATTATTATTATTTTAAAAGTACTCAAAATTTGAAAAATGGGGGGGAATTTTGACTTGTAACTTTAATTTGAAATATCATGTTGTATTTTCTGTAAGAAACCCTAAATATCTATATATCATATAATAGAGAATTTGTGTGGGTATGTATGTTCAGAACCGTTAGCCCCATTGAAATAATACTACACACATAAAGAAGGACACGACCACTCCGACGAACTAGTTACATTAGTGCCGGATAGGTGGCGCTGGTGGCAGTGATTTTGATCTTTTGGACCACCCGGTGCTTGGTGTGGTCGAATTGATATGAAATGTTGTTTAAATGCATGTGGCAACATTGAAACAGGTAATGCGGACGAAGTCTCGGGTAACATCCAGTCTAAATATAATTTTAAAAGAGGAATAGGAATAGTTTTAATGACTTAAAATATTTTAAAAAGAAAACATAAAATCCTAGACTACATATATATTCATAATTCGAATAGTACTTGTGATTCCGTGATCTGAAAAGTTTCATACTATGAAATCAATTTTATAAAATCTCATATTTTAGCTAAGGAGAAATCGTTGTCCTTATGACGTCATTGAGCCGTAATGACATAACGAAACGATAAACGCTCGTTTGCGATCGTCGATTCGCATTTTGGATAAATTTCAACGTTCAAATTTAGAACATCGTGAGCTCACAAATTTTTATGTAAATTGGAAGATGTTTGGCCTTAGCGATTCTATTGTATGTCTTATATTAAAGAGAGAAATTTAAAAATAAAACCACTTTGCTTCATTAAAAGCTGGAATGGATTTAAATAAGTTTATAAAGGGATTCGATGCAAAAAAATAATATAAATCATTCAATCGTTTACGTAGAACTACTTTTGTATGTTACTTACGTTGATCTTAATTAGTTTTATTGATTTTGGGGAAATAACTCATTTTAATAAAAGTGTAAAATAAGTATCAAAAATGATGTACTTAAGTTTTTTTTTATAATACTGACTGTAAAAAAAAATTATAATAAAAATTATGAATAATCTCTACAAATGTATAACACGTACTTATACAAAACATCACGGTAGTTGTGATGCCTTTTCTCAAGCTTTCTCCTACGCATGCGCGCACAAACACATATTTAACACGCTTACAACGCTGTAGACCAAGCAAATTGTGGGAGTTTGTCTTGGTAAACAAGAGTGGAGGGGGTACGAAGCAGAACAAAAAGAAATCACGAACAACAATAACAACGGTTCAGCACTTATATACTTATTTTAAGATGTGAATTGTTCATGAACCTCTAAACTGCATATGAGATCCTGGTACATGTCGCTAGGATGACACATGATTTCAACCGCTATAAAAGACATTACTATCACCACTACCATATTTATGTTCTCCTGGTGTCGATATAGAAAAACATATTATTTAATAATATTTAAAAATAATAATATTTGTGTCTCTATCGTCTCGCTTTTTCGTTTCATCGAGTTTCAAATCACATCGATTCTAAAGATACATATTTCACTTCAAAGAAAAAACATGAATTCCGAATCTCCGCTTATTTAAACGACAGTATTTCGTAGTATGTAGCAGTACATAGAATTCAAACTTGAGTTTCGAATTTAAAATGCTTTAATCATAAATCTTCCTGAGCTAAAATACCTCTTGATTTATATTCTCGAGAGCCATAACGACCTTTCCTTTATCGCCAGATATTCCTCTTCAAATATAAATTATCAATTTTATTATCGTTAAAATCGTTTCAGTATTGCGATTGTCCTGATTCAAGAACACTTTAATATTGGTTTAAGTTCAAACCGTATTGCCAGAGTAATTCGGACTGCCACTTCTTTATATCTTCATTTTTGTATTTTCTTTGATTAACAGGAGTGGAACACATTCAAATTTCTATTACTAATATTGCAACAACATTTGCTCAATCTGAATATTAAAGTGATCGGTCAGCCTGGGACTAGATTATGATTATTTTATAGCAATAGCAATGACCGGATGCCAGCCAGATTATGGGTACCACAACGGCGCCTATTTCTGCCGTGAAGCAGTAATGTGTAAGCATTACTATGTTCCGGCTAGTGAAATTACTGGGCAAATGAGAATTTACAACTTATGTCTCAAGCTGACGAGCGCAGTTGTAGTGCTACTCAGAATTTTTGGGTTTTTCAATAATCCTGAGCGCCATTGCATTGTAATGGGCAGGGCGTATCAATTACCAACAGCTAAAAGTCCTGCACGTCTCGTCCATTATTTTCATACAAAAAAAATAACAATAAAATATTGTACATTTTATTAAAAAGAGTGCAAAAAACGAACGATGCGAGAGTTTCTTGCGCCGCTCCTTCTCTCTCAGAGCGCCATTTGTTTCCGAAGCGGTAGTAGTATCTGATATACACTAGAAATGACATCATAACGAATTCTAACGGAATCAATTTTGAGAAAATAAATGCCTTTTATGCCTTTTATTGGAATTGTAGAGTAATTGTTATAATATTATGAGCTGTACTGAAAAATTAATTGCTTCACACATGACTTAACTGAAGACGACAAATTCAAACCGACAGTGCCGTTAATGATGATTTAATAATGAATATCACAACTCTTGTGTTCTACAGGGTTGTTTATATTTCTGTTAATTAAGCTACAAAACTTTTTACTATTTTCATTATTATCTTTGTAGTAAATACTAATATCTTGTACTTTGTACCGAATCAATTACCGGCTGCGGTTTTCCCGAACCGATACGACTTAGGGACCTTCAAGAGAGGAAAAGAGCATACTCCCATCTTAAGGGCCGGCAACGCATCTCTTGACACCTGTTGTTGCGGATGTCCATGGGCGGTTGCCTCACCTCTCCCCATCCCGTGAGCCTCTTGCCCATTTGCCCCCTCATATTTAAAAAAAATCTATTACAAATTCAAATTCAATGGAGGATAAAAAATGATAAAACACATGTTTCCTTTTTGAGTCCTGGCTACAGGCAAGAATATAATATTACGATAACTCAAATCTGAGTTCTGAAGCCATTTTACATACAGCCCAAAAAAAAATTGATATACCAGCACAAAATCAAATTCAAATTCAAATATTTTTATTCAAAATAGGATTTAAAATCACTTATTGAACGTCAAAAACTACCACCCATTCAAAAGAGACTGCCTCAGACCTGAGAAGAATGGGCGCAAGAAACTCAGCGGGCTTTTTTTTAAAAGTTAAAATAAGGATTACAATGTAATATCGCACAATAAACATTTATAATTAAAGAGCCTGAGGGTGTTCGCTTTATTCCCAGTCCGTAGTGTCATTAAGAAAATCGTTTATGCTATAATAACCTTTCCCACACAAACGTTTTTTAACAATTCTTTTAAATTTCGTAACACATTTGTTTTGTACATTTTCTGGGATCATATTGTAGAAGCATATACATCTCCCAACAAAAGACTTACTAACTCGACCCAACCGAGTAGTAGGCATAACAAGTTTATGTTTGTTACTCGTGTTAACATTATGAATGTCACAGTTTCTTGAAAATTCCTCAATGTGCTTATGTAATTTTGTCATGAATATAACTATTATGCCATAAACATAATTATTTTGTCATAAATATTAAATTTTAGAATTTAATAGAATCAATTTATTAGAATATTTTCAAATATAGGTATCGAAGTTAACGCTTGCTATCAAATTTCCTGGTCATAAAATGATAATAAACTGAATCCGGATTTCAACCTCCACATTGATGTCAACCTAAATAGGATATTACGAACAGAAAGTGCTGTGTCATTCTATCGAATACATATTAATGCATCAAATACCTAAATGAAAACTGAAATATTTCTTTGAAACGGCAATTCATCAAACAAATGATGGTATTTACAAAAAATACTCTGATTTGTGTAAATACCATCATTGAATCGTTATTTTTATTCAGGAGGACAAACGAGCATGCAAGTACTTTCTTTTAACATCAATGGAATCACCGGTTCTTTACAGAGTCGAATGTAAATATATGTCGCAGGGATATGATAAAAACAGAGATTCGGTCAATTCCCTGAGTGATTTGATCAAATCACGAAAGATGTTAAAATGACAACAGGATTTTATCATTTCTCTAAACAAATCTAGATAATAATGAAAATCATTTCTTAAGAACTTTATAGTTACGTATGGGGCTCGTAGGTATGACAAATCACAATGAACATAATATTGTGATTTCTGATACTACCGTTGCTTTAATGATAAAACTAATGTCTAAGTGTTACGAAAAAATCATCTTAAAATATACCAAAGAAAAGATTTTTTGTAGACTAGATTTATGTAGAGAAGTGAAAAAAACCTATTGTTATTTTAACATCTTCCATGATTTGATCAAAACACTTAGGGGATTGACCAAATCTATGTTTTTATCATATCCCTGCGACATATACATATTATGTATTCGTATTTGAAAATACATAGGTGCGCAGTGGGTGAAATTCGAGTCGAGGAGGGAAGCGCGCCGTGAGAGTCAACTGTTTTACCGATTGCGTCACGGTATTACCACAGATTAGGTACGTATTAAGTATTACTATTTTAATTATCACTATTATCGTAATAGTAGGTAAATTTCAACTTAAATAAATCTTAGCCCGTGGGGTCCGGCTCCGGGAATGTACAAAGTACTACGCGCCTTAATAGGGCTACTGGAAACCCAAGTGACGGCAGCTATTTCTGTCAACGGATCAGCCTAGCTATCCAACGCGGAAATGCTGCCAGTAATCTTGGTGTTAAAAGGCATTTATTTTCTCAAAATTGATTCATTTAGAATTATTTTTGATGTCATTTCTAATATACTAGATACAACTACCTAGATACTACTACAGCTTCGGAAAACTAAAGCTTAAAACTTAATATATTCCTAACATTCAGTACTTACTTTAGTTAAGATTTACTTTTTCCTTATGAAGTAGGGAACCCTAAAATAAGCAATCGTTCGTTTCAATCGTAAAGCATTACTGTGTTTCGGTCTGAAGGGCGCCGTAGCTAGTGAAATTACTGGGCAAATGAGACGTAACATCTTATGTCTCAAGGTGACGAGCGCAGTTGTAGTGCCGCTCAGAATTTTTGGGTTTTTTAATAATCTTGAGCGGCACTGCATTGTAATGGGCAAGGTGTATTAATTTTGAAAAAACGCCTACCTTATCTATTAAACAGCTTGCCTGAGGACATTCAGACAAGAAAATTTAAAACTAAACTTAAGAAATATTTATTGTCAACACTGCCTTAAAATAAAAATTAGATTTTTTATTATATTTTTATCAATATTTGTTAATTACACATGTATAAAATCAATGTTCTAATAAGCATTAATGTATTACAAGAGACTTGATCCTGCAGACAAACTGTCCAAACAGTTATGCGGGACTATGTTAGCTTTTAAGATTTTTTCAGTAAATGATTAATAGTATAAATAAATAAAAACAAATAAAAGTAATATAAGATTTTTCTGTGTCAAGTTCAGAACCCTAAAATAAGCAATTGTTACAAGTATTATAGCACACTTCAAACCTCTTAAGTAATTCTCGTTTGAGCCAAGAATACCTAATAGTCTTGCCCTCTCATTAAGCCCTCGGCCTATTTAGACTAAGAGGGTTAATATGTAGAAGAATGTGCGATATATGGAACTTCTAATGAATTATTAATGAAAATGCATATTATAAGGGGTTCAAAACTTAACGATAAGCTTGAACAAGTTGATAATGCAAATCCAAAGACCCTGGGTAATATAATGTAGAAATTAGTATTTTCTTACATTTTGAAAAACCTTTGAAGATAAGCCTTTTTTTAGGTAATGGCATATGCTTAACTGGAAAATTACTAATTTAATTTGTTCTTTAATTGTTGGACGATGCGGGATTAGAACACGCGCTCGGGTTACGCCTCAGTGCTCTTACCATTTTATTCGTATATATTACATAGACTTACTCAGACTCAAAGCTTACATTTTCGATAAATGATACAACAGGCTTATGGTAACTAAAGTATGAAAGTAAAGTGAGTACTTTGGTCTTAATATGGTCCATATATCTTCAGAACACTGCGTTAATTACTATTTTTGATCTTGTTATTGATACAGTGCGACTGCTGCACATTTTCATATTTAATTTGGCGTCCAAAAAGTCGATCAACGGAATCGCTGTATCCGATGCAAAATTTACATTAAACCTCTTAACGACATATGAACTCCTGGTACATGTTGCTTGAATGACACAACATGACTTCAACCGCTATGAAAGACATTACTATCACCGCCACCATATTTGTTTATGTTCTCCTGGTGTCTATGTCTACGTATACGTCGAGCGCATGACGTCAGAATATATAGGGTAACTCGCGTCATACATAAGACAATCTCATCATCAACTATGATCGCCTGGTACCATAACACTGTATAACGCTTCCTATCTCATTCTCTCACCGGCTGAATCCTTTACATTTTACATGTTTGTATCTCTATCGACCCGCTTTTTCGTTTCATCAAGTTTTAAATCACAACGATTCTTAAGAAATTAAAAAAAAATACAGAATCGAAAACCTCCTACTTTTTAAGTCGGTTCAAAATCATAAGTATTCCACATTGTATTTGTGATAAGTGAAATTTCAACAAAAACGTAAGAGATAATCTTTCAACAAATAACACCAGGTGTTTCCATGATCGCGAGCGTTTGTTTTGGATGACATTCGTGCATTACGAGTGAAGGTTGGTTTGTTCATATGACTAATATTTATAGTATAACCCACTGTTTATTTAACCACCAGGTCCTTACTTACATTACTTCTTTGATTTTATACAATAAATAAGACTACGCTTATCTGCGACTCAATTTTATTTTATTAACCATGTCGAAAAATATAGTAATTAATTCAATCGCTACTCAAAAGGAGTCGCTGGGTTAATTTTAAATTACTTGATAATTTCATCAAAATCAGTCTAACAGTTGTCAGTCCGTAGAAATCATCACATAATTTTTTTTTATTGAAAGTAGGATATGATATCACTTATTGTAAGTCAAAAACTACCGCGCATTCAAAAAAGTATGCCTTAGACTTAGTTTAAGGATTGGTCACCGCTGCGCTCCAACTTGATACTGCACTACCTAAGAACAAATAGCTTTTTTATTACGGCAACTATTAGACACATGTGTACGTGACGGAGCGGCGCTACACGGTCTTCTGTCTTTTAGTCGGCATCACACTGCTGCCTTCAAAGGTAGTTTTAGTTATAACGCAACTAAGTGCTGGAACAATATACCGCCACCTTTCAAAGCCTCATTATCTGTTTATTCCCTCAAATTAAAAATGAAAACATTTCTATTACATGAATATCAAAATCAGTATTCCAGCATTAGTTGCGTTCAAAGAGACTAGGAGCTTTTTGTTTTGTTTGATCTTATTTTTGTCATTGTTAGAAATTTTTAATAATAATTACTTTTTATGTTTGTTCTTATTTTTAAGTTTAGTTTAGTAGTTAATTGTTTTTAAGTTTAGTTAAGTAGTTTTAATTGTTGTAAGTTTAATTATTATAGTAATACTGTTATTCAGGCGAGGTGTCGCCCTTGAGGTTCATGTGTCACGCGGGGGTCACAGAAAATCAGCGTTGCAGCACACTTGTGTTGAAACACATGCTGAGTGGCTCCTTTTTAAACACCACGCCTTTTTATATTCGTATATTTTTAAGTTTCTTCTTTTTGTGATTTGTGTGTGTGTTAAAATAAATGTTTTTTTCTTTTTTTCTTTCTTTCAATGGTATCTTTCAAATATTGTAACATACGGTTCGTGTTATTTTACATTGAAATTAATAAAATACTTTTTAAATTCTCCCTCGACCCAGCGAACTGAACAGCGAAGGTTTACCCACCGAAGTGGTAAACCTTCGCTGTTTTTTTATTTATTCTTTGTTTAAAAACAGCTACAGATTTCTTAGCACAGGCTGCGAACTAAAGGGACCACAGCGAAGACTTCTTCTGACGTGAAGCAGTACTGTGCAAGAATTATATTGCTTTGGGTCGAAGGGCGCCGTAGCTAGTGAAACTACTGCGCAAATGATACTTTATATCTTCTGTCTGAAAGTGTATCAAGTTGGTATTATTTCAATAAACTATTTTTGACATTTAATAAAAATAAATACACGATATGTATGGGTAATAAGAACTATGATTAACCATGTTAATAACTATGGGCCTTATAAGTAACCTCATGGTCGCTCACTGGGCAATGGAGAGGGCTATACTCGGAGTTTATACCCTGTGAGATTGAATCAGAAATGAGGAGATTCGTAGGAGAAACACCGACATATCCAAAATGATTACAAAACTGAAGTGACAGTGGGTAGGGCACATAGTTCGACGGACAGATGGCCGTTGGGGCATTAAAGTCCTCGAATGACGACTACGTACCGGAAGACACAGTGCTGGTAGACCCCCCACAAGATGGACCGACGATTTGGTCAATATCGCCGGAATACGTTGGATTTGGGCAGCGCAGGACCGATCGTCATGGCGATCTTTGGGGGTGGCCTTTGTCCAGCAGTGGACGTCTTCCGGCTGATCATGATGATGATGATGACACCATCCGTAAAAAGTGGGTAATATTTCCAGCAAGAGTTGAACCCGATTTAAATTTAATGTTTATTTCCGGTATCTATTATCTAGTTAGGACTGTAAAAGTTATGAAAAGAAATTTTGTAACGTATCTAGCCTGCAAGTTCAACAAGATTCTTAACGAGACAAGCGTACCAAAAACCAATATTTGGGAAATTTCAGTAATATTGAATCTTTTCTTTGACAAATGACAGCAAAGAAAGTTCCGTTCTAGACTAGTTTGTTCAACAAAACCTTTATAGTGAATTTAAAACCCAAAAACCGTAAAATTTCGGTTAAAGGTTACTTCAACGTTAACCTGTTAGAACGGCGAGGATCGAACCCGCAGCCCGTTGCTCAATTTATAGGCAAACGCTTACCGTTCGATTGACGGGCTCTTCAAAAAAAAATAACTTTATTGATAATTTCTTTGATTTAATCAATTTTAAAAATAAATTGTTGTCTATACAAAATTTAATAAATCTAAGTAAAATATGTAAACGTGTTATTCATTTCAAAAGTGGCCGCATCTGTAAATCTCTCTGGTTTAATATGTGGCCTACTAAATGGGATTACATTTTGTTTGAAACTGTGCTATGAAAGTTTTAAAGCCGGTGTGATAATACTCTATAGCTAAATGGCCGGTTGCCAAAAGCAGATATGGATATAATTCAAAATGGATTACAATAGTTACAATAATTAACTTATTAAGTTAAACGGGCATCGCTAAAAATCAGTGCTATGTCATAGCCACGGCCGTGTCACAGATAATCCTGAGTCGGTGACCCATTTCCTGCACTGCACAGAACTCGCCAACATTAAATCAATTACTATTTAAATATGTTCTTTATTCGGTTTGTTTTGTACTTTTATCTTATTATATAAATGTATCCTGTGAGTGTTTTTGTGCCCCTGAGCTGACGCTATATCTAGAATAGAGAAGATTAAAATTAATTTCTAAAATCTCTAGATTATCGTACCGGCAATATTTTTACTGATTACAAAACTAGTGCTGCTAGATACAAATTGCAATCCCTGCAACTTAGAAGTATGTTACTATACTCTTTATTTCTTTATAAGATTCTAAATCCAGATATCTGTACGATTTAATAAAGACAGACTTAAAATCTTTTACTAAAGAATCTTTATCTGCGGATGTTTTAATACAAGAAGTGCACTCTCAAGCAGTGTGTCAGAGACAATCTGAAAATAAAAGCAAACATTGCTAAAACACAGAAATACCGAAGAAGGCTGCGGAGAACATGAAAATTTTACGAGTCGCCTACAACGCAAACTGGATCGGTTGAAACATAAATATTCACTGTTCGCATTTCAGATTCAACAAACCGGTGATTTTTAAACTTTGAACTTCCAAACATTTTTCACATTCGAGTAGAAAACCTTTCGACATGAATTCAATTGAAGTGTGTGTTTCATGTAAAAATAGAAGGTTATTAATAATTTCATTTGATTATCCAATTTAGATGTATTTATTTAGCTCTAATAGAAGGTTATTAAGAATTTCATTTTATAATCAAATTTTGATATTTTATGTTAAGCACTGTCTGTCTTTTACCGGTACTTTTACTGTCACCTTATAATATTTAATGGTTCTTTTTGTTGTCATCTTTTATTGTAGAAATTATATCAAATTTCGCGCAAAAAAAATCTTATAAACAAAATTTAATTATATTTACAAAATATTAATTATGGGTTGTTTTATGGAGTGCCTAACACCTTTATTTATTTACGGTATGAGTGGATTGATGCATCTATTTTATTTAATAACTCTAGTGTTTTGGCTTATTAACATTTACTTTCTTTTGTCTTACTCGTAAGGCATTGAGTTTTTGACGTTTGAGTATTTTTGTTAGATCACTTTAAATATATTCTAATTGATATGATTTAAAAAACGATGAAGCCTAAATTTTGATTTAAAAGAGAATGAATGAGTTTCACTTCTTCTCATTAAAGCTCAACTTTTTTTAAACTACATAAATAAAGTGATTTTTTAAATTGATTTGAATCAACCTTTGATCATTTATACATCTAGTTAGACTATGACAGCTGTGAAAGCGTCGAACTGGTTGACTGTTAACCTCTAGTTTGACCAATCCAAGCACACTAATACAAAGTGACATACAAATAGCGACTGTAAGACGTAGTTTGTCACGCACACTAAAGTAATAAACCTGGCTGGTTATCATCGGTTGTGTAGCAGCAAGAGGCTTCAATAGACGTATTATCTAAGGCATCAACATGCTCAGTAAGTTAAGTATTATGTAAGCCCGTTCAAACAAAAAATCTCTACCACTTAATATTAGTAACTCTAAGAAATATCTAACTTCATACGCTTCCTCATGCCTTCTCTCATTCACTGGCTTTAAACAAGTGCCGCATGAAGTATTATTTTTAATTTTCACTCAGAAAACTCATTTAAACTCTTGTTTCATATAGTTTTGTGAGAATAACAGGGACTATTGATAAAAATAAAAGACATTGAAGCTGCGGATGTTGGTTACAGGTAATTATTGTTTAAAGTTTAGAGACAAATACTTTGGTACATGGAGATTATGTGACGTCCATCACATTGTCTTGAAAAGTTTTCAATAATGAATCATTAAAAATAAAGAAGGACAATATGTTAGTTAGTAAGAGCCCTGGATCGGACCCGAGAGGCGCGAGTTTGAATCCCGTAAGTTCTTTTAGAAATTTAACGATATGATTTTTCACATTAGAAGCCTGGAATTTATATCTTAACTAATTACACATAATAATTTATAAATCTGTTGCAAGCAATGCAAATCATAGTATATTTACTGTATTTTTATTTCATTGCTATTTATGTAGACTGGCCAGCAAAAAATAAAGCAGAGTTATATATATTTAAATACATTTAAGTTTTATCCCGTTTAGTTTTGAGTCATAGAACGAATATGACATTGGTTGGAATGACTGCTAAGCAAAAAATAATTGGAATAGCAAAACTATTGGAATAATTATACAATTAATTAGTTAGGAACGACTATACAGAGTAGCCGTCCGACCGGCTATTACATACGGAGCTGAATGTTGGCCACTCTAAAAGCAGCACGAAAATCAATTGCACTGCGCAGAGATGAAGATGTTCAGGTGGGCAGGTGGTGCAACTAGGCTTGATCAGGTCAGAAAATCACACATAAGAGACAGCTTAAAAGTGAGACGTATCCCAGATTAACTGCAGGAGAGCCTTGAGAGTCTGCGTTGGTATGGACACGTTATACCTTACAACAACATGAACAGAACAGTGCTAGATATTGGAAACCAAACACCGAGGACGAGGAAGACCCCAAATCACATGGATGTCTATAGTAAATAAGAACCTCAAAGAAGCCCAAATAAACAAAGAGACGACCCAGGACCGAGCCACCTGGAGACACATGATGCGGAGGGCCGACCCCAAATAAAATGGGAAAGGGAAAGGCAAAAAAGTGATTTTCATTATTATTAAACTAGAAATAAGGGATTGCTTGTAACTAATCCTAGTAGGCTTCATAACGTACACAATAGCTTTAAGGGTAAATGTATACACTTTTACAATAAAGCCCACTGTTCAGGCATTATCTAAAAAAAAAATTTAAATATTTTATAAAAAAAATGGCTGTGTCGTATATCCTACTACTCCACAGCTGAATATCTAAGTTATCGGACAACCTGGGACTAGATTATGATTATTTTAAAGCAATAACTATGATAGAACAATATTGTATATTTTATTAATAGAGCGCAAAAAAAGAATGCTGCGAGAGTTTCATGCGCTTCTTCTTTTTCACAGAGCCATTTGTTTCCGAAGCGGTAGTAGTATTAGAAATGACATCAAAAAGAATTCTAAAGGAATCAATTTTGAGAAAATAAATGCCTTTTATGCCTTTAAAAATAATAATCTTTCTGTCTTAACAATCGAATATTATTTTTGGATTTCCATGAAGTTTTTAGAAAGATTCATCGCATATTAAAAAAGTACAGCGTCTTGTTGCTACAAGATAAGCAGTTTGTAAGTTGCTAGGCAAGTTACTTACTAATTAATATAAAAACTACGACGAAAAATGGAAAATAAATGAAAAATTTGCTTTAGATCGTTTCCACACATTAAGAGATATTCTACTATGTATTATTCCGAGCTCGAGGAAAGCAATAACCATTTTCCTAAGCAATTCTGCCCATAAAGGTGACAGAGTGATATTTTCTGAAATAATGTTTGATTTTATAAATTTTACTTTTATTTTCTCTATAAATAAAACTTAGCTGTTTTAATATCTAAATAATAGATTTCCTTAATGAATATAAATGATATAAACGATCTCCAATAAAAAAAATGGCAGTTTTAGAGGCTTCCGATAGTAGTAAAAATAAGAACTTTTAGTATTCAAATTTTAAATTTTAAATTTCATAATGTTTAAAAATTATTAATTTCAATTTATTTATGAAACATATTTTCAATAATATATTAATCAGATAAAACACTATTTTAAACATTATTTTATGAATTTCATACTTTAACCCCTAATAAGTTCTGACACGAACTGCGAATATAATATATGTGTGGGTAGAAAATTAAAAGTGTGTGTTCAATCAAATCTTCCCACGCTCAGAGTAGGCAGTCCTTGTGTTTACCCTACTCTCACAGAATATTTTTAGAATATAAAACTACAATTTGGTATATTTAATATTATATTTATATAATGGTAAAATCGAGAGGGCTATTCTCGGAGTTTCCCTGCGAGATCGAATCAAAAATGAGGAGATCCATAGAAGAACCAAAGTCGGACTGACATAGCCCAAATGATTACGTAACTGAAGTGGCAGTGGCAGGGCACATAGTTCGACGGATGAATGGCCGTTGGGGCGGTTAAGTCCTCGAATGGCGACCACGTACCGGAAGGCGCAGTGTTGGTATGCCACACACAAGATGGACCGACGATCTGGTCAAGATCGCCGGAATTAGTTGGATGAGGGCAGCGCAGGACCGATCGTCGTGGAAAAAATAGGCCTTTGTCCAGCAGTGGACGTCTTCCGGCTGATGATGATAATGATAGCGGTAAAATGTTTACTTCGTATTAAATCAAAGTAAGTTAAATTTAAGAATATGAGATTTACTTACATTGTTCCTTCTGTTCCGCCTTACATGGTCTTAAATTAAGCTCAAACTCAGAGTGCAGATTATTAGCGATAAGACAACTGTTAATCCTATTCCTAGCACCAGTGGGAGGCTCCTTTCCACAGGGTGCCAGCTAGATTATGGGTACCACAACGGCGCCTATTTCTACCCTGAAGCAGCTATGAGTGAGCGTAACGTTTTTCGTGTTACGTGTTTCGGTCGGAAGGGCGCCGTAGCTAGTCAAAACTGCATTGTAATGGGCAGGGCGTATCAATTACCATAAGCTGAACGTCCTGCTCGTCTCGTCCCTTATTGTAAAAAATCTTCCATAAATATATCAATCGACACTTTAGGTATTCCTGAATAATATTATAATAGTAGCTCTTACCAGCGACTTCGTCCGCTTTGAATAGTTACATTGGGCAGTTTTTGTTTTTATCTTTTAGGATACTTTTTAAATAACGCACATATAAACTGCTCTTAGTGCTCTTCTATGATACAGCGCATATCGCTTGATATTGTGGACAGCCTCTTTAATAGTATTTTCCTGTGTACATTAATCTTCTATTTCATCCCCATATAGGCTAAAGTTTCAAAAATGCTCGAACAAATCTTTATAAATTATTTCTTAACAAGTGTCTAAATACAAATATTCATGGTTTTATCTTCGATAATGACGAATTTCCATACAAACTGCCATCCCCTATTTTAAACCCTGCATTTATTATCTTGCAATGAAAGGTAGCCTATGTCATTTTTAACCGAGTAAAGGAGGAGCGTCTCAATTCGTCGGTATTTTTTTTTGTTTGTTACCTCAAAACTTTCGACTGGGTGAACCGATTTTGATAATTATTTTTTTATTTGAAAGCTGGTGCTTCCTAAGTGGTCCCATTGTAAATTGGTCCAGAATGGCAGTGGAATCCATGAGAAAACCATAACTTACTTACCGGAGGAACTTACCCGTGCGTTGGTGGTTCCTATTATAAAGAATAAAACCGGAGATATCTCGAGTGTGGGTGACTATAGGCCTATATCACTGGCCACGATAATGGCCAAGGTTCTTGAGCGTGTCATCCACTACTACACAAGCGCCGTAAGTATTGAAGATGGTCAGTTTGGGTTTCAACCTCAAGTCTCAACCGACATGGCTATATTCGCGCTAAAGCAGGTTTTCGGTTACTACAAGCAGGGAAACACTGCAGTCTATGCGTGGTTTTTAGATATAAGTCGCGCCTTTGATACACTTAATCACGATCTGCTGTGGAAGAAGCTGCGGGACACAAGTGTCCCTTCTGAGAGTGTTGGCCTCCTCGAGTATTGGTACCGTAACCAGACGAACAGTGTCAGATGGGGATCTGAACTGTCAGACTCCATCAGCTCCCATGTGGTGTGAGACAGGGGGGCTACCTCTCCTGATCTATTTAATATCTATATGAATGATTTGATCGGGGAGCTGAGCAGGACTCCAGCAGGGCTGAGGTTGGATGGCAGATACGTCAACAACCTGAGCTACGCTGATGATATGGTATTGCTCAGCCCCTCAATGAAACGCCTGCGAAAACTCATCAAAATATGTGAGGGTTATGCGAAAGAGCATAATCTTACATATAATGTAAATAAAACCGAAATGATAATATTAAGATCGGGAGAGGTGCCTCAGAATATCCCCGTAGTTTGCATTAACGGACAACCTGTCAAGATAGTGGACAGCTTCAAGTACCTTGGCCAAATTGTTTCGTCCTGTCTCAAGGATGACGCAGATATTGAGCGTCAACGTAGGGCTCTTTGTGTGGTGGGTAATATGATTGCGAGAAAATTTAACCATTCAGCGCCTGACGTGCCCTGTACTTTCCCCGGGGCAAAAAAAAAAAAAGAATAGGGGAGTTCCAGGCCCATGGGTGTCGTAAGAAGCGACTAAGGGCTTTTTAGAAGTGGGAGAGTCACGCAGCCGTCTTTTGACGTCAGCACAATCGGGCCAGACTCGTCCGGGTTAATTACCACACTCGTACGGAATACCGGCATGAAGTAGCGGCCTAATGCCGCTATGTTTCATATAGGTTAGTGTCGAGGACCGGAGGCCATTTCCATTTATTCTAAAGGCGTAGTCCTTGATTCATGGAAGTCAGCCTTTGTCCATCCGATCCAAAAAAGGTTCCGTTCAAAACAGTTCGGATCCGGCAAACTACAGGCCTATTGCTATTACCTCCCTGCTCTCCAAAATCATGGAGAGCATAATTAGCCCGTTAGCTCTTGGTATACCTAGAACCAACCAACCTGGCAGTTAGCCTGGATATAGCGAAGGCCTTTGATCGTGTATGGCACAAGGCGCTCCTCTCTAAACTTCCATCATTTGGGCTTCCTGAGAGCTTGTGCAAGTGGACCTCCAGCTTCCTCACTGGGCGTAGCATACAGGTCGTTGTCGACGGACATTGCTCGAACCCGAAGCCCGTGAATGCTGGAGTGCCCCACGGCTGTGTGCTATCTCCTAGGCTGTTTCTTCTGCATATCAATGATATCTTGGACACCTCCAACATTCATTGCTATGCATATGAGAGCACTGGTGATGCTGTATACACGGGCCATGCACGTCTCTCTCGGGAAATCGTCGACAAGTGCCGGGAGAAACTTGTGTCTTCTATCGAGTCATCTTTGAGAAGGTCGCAGAATGGGGTAAATTGAACCTTGTCCAATTTAATCCCCAGAAGATATTCAAGTTTGCGCGTTTACCACTAAAAAAACCCCATTTGTCGCATCACCGCTCTTCGACAACACTTCCCTAAAAGCCTCGCCTAGTATCGAAATACTGGGTCTTGAAATCTCGAGCGATTGCCAATTCCGCGGCCGTCTGGAGGGCAAAGCCAAATTGGCTTCAAAGAAACTGGGCGTCATTAATAGAGCACGGCAATACTTCAAGCCGGCCCACATTCTAGCGCTGTACAAAGCGCAGGTCCGGCCACACATGGAGTATTGCTGTCATCTCTTGCCTGGCGCACCACAGTATCAGCTCGATCCATTTGACCGCGTGCAACGCAGAGCAGCTCAAATTATCGGGGACCCAGTACTCTGTGAACGGCTGGATCACTTGGCGTTGCGTAGAGACGTCGCTTCATTGTGTGTCTTGTACCTCAATTATCACGGAGAGTGTTCCGAAGAGCTGTTTTACCTAATTCCTGCCGCCGAATTCCACCTTCGCACGACACGCCACAAGTTAGGATATCATCCTCACCATCTGGATGTGTGGCGGTCCTCCACAGTGCGGTTTACAAGGAGCTTTCTTCCACGTACTACAAAGCTGTGGAATGAACTTCCTTGTGCGGTGTTTCCGGGATGATACGACATGGGTACCTTCAAAAAAAGCGCGTACACCTTCCTTAAAGGGCGGCAACGCTCCTGTGATTCCTCTGGTGTTGCAAGAGAGTGTGGGCGGCGGTGATCACTTAAGGACAGGTGACCCGTTCGCTCGTTTGTCCTCCTATTCCATAAAAAAAAAACGTGAGAATTACTCTCTTTAAGTCATTCTGCCAGACGTGATTCTAAGAAGTCGCATGATGGCATACGAGTCGCCTACAATAACATTTTTAGGTTCCTCATGGGCCTGAAACATTGCTGTAGCGATTCAGAAATGTACGCGGAGGCTAGGATTGATTCGTTTTATTCTATCCAGCGTAAAAGAATTGCATCGTTCATGTCCAGGGTTGAGACGTGTAATAACGGCATTATCAGAAGTCTGACTGACAGGCTGATGCTTTCAGAAATGTATCGACGCTGGGTAAATATTGCAACCTAGTTTCTATTTGTAATTTATATTTTTGACTTTATTTTAACTACATACTTTATACTGTGTCTGTACTATGGATCAAGGGTCTGAAATAAAGTATTATTATTATAAAAGTCTTAAATTTTGCTATACATACGTACAGCAAAGTGGATGATCAATTTACGAATAACTCAATATCGCGCCAACCGAAATCGATTATTCTTTTTTTATTGGAAAGCATATACTTGAAAGATAGTTTGGTGATTATTGTTTGATTTGATTCGTACTATTTCCCATTTCAACTTAATTCTACCTCAAGTCCTTATAACTTCTTTGATAAATATGAAAACTTCACTGTTCCGACAGTATATAATTCATATTTGTAAGAACTACCGTTTTGCAAAGAGAAAACTCTTAACATATATTTCCAACAGATATCAAATAACACGTTTGATTAATATATCACTATATGTAGGGATACAATTTAAAGTTGGTTACTAATAAAACTGGCCGAAACACTCGAATTTTTAATTAAAGTTACAAACTCCATTTTCAATGCTCCTGTTGTTGAAAAAATTAAATTTAACAACTCTGCCAAGCCATAATATGAGCTTCTGTATAATATATATGTATAGGCGTGGTCAGTTCTACATCATGGAGATATTGTTTATTTATTTTTTTATTAAAAAAAGCTTACCAACTAGACATACTGACACGAGAGTGGGTCAGGGATTGGAAATAATACTCCGCTTATAGGAACGAGTCTCTATTTGCGTTCACTTTTTCTGAAGTTGCACTTCGCCGGTCTGCCGCTGTTCCTCTTGTGGGCGGCGGTACCTTCAACGCGTCACACCGCACCGAACACTAAGTCTCTTCTATCTTCTTGGAACACTTTCAATTTTCACTACTTCTTCTTTTCTTCTTCTTCTTCTTCTTCTTCTTCTTCTTCTTCTTTACACTTTCGAGTGAGAACTAGAACTGCCGTATCTGTTCTATTTTCAAAATGATTCTCCCTTTCCATATTTAAATTTATATTGTACTAGAAATTTCTTTTAACTATTTTTATCCTGCTTACACATTTTCCATCCCTTTTTTTCTGTTCGATTTGATCTTGAACTTACTAGAACTTTCCATTAACTTTACAAAACCCAAAAAATTCCATACACTGGTAGGTGTATCGAACCCGTGTTTACAGCGTCTAAAGTAAACACTTTTACGCTAAAGCTACGAGTATTGCTGACGGAGCTGTTGAAATTATCAATGTCTTGAAACTTGACAATTCTCGTCATGTACGTTGCTGCACGATATGACGTTTGACAACTCTCGTCGTATACGTCGTTGCTACGCGACAATACAATGAATATTATGACTACTTATATTGTAAAATTTCTTAAATTTAATACTTATATATCTAACTCATAGGTATGCTCAGCGTTGCCTTCATTTATTATTGTAAGTTAAGTAATACTACTACAATATGTATGTTAAATATTACTTAGAATATAAGTTGAAACATCCAAATTATAAGGGTTCAAAATCGTATTTTTTAGAATTGCTAAATGTTTTAAAATTTATATCTATACTACTATTACTATGGAATTTACTGTTACATAATTTTCAAATAAGTTGGATAGGTGAATTTGAGCCATAACTGTTTCTGAAAAATCGTACAAGTACTGGCATATATGTACTAATACAATATATTAAAATGTTTAACATTCAGAGGTTTAATTTTATGATTCAAAAAACAGTGTTGGTCTGTGTGTCAGATACTGGGCCAGTTTAAGTATTGAGCGAAAGCTTAGTATAATTTTGTACCTTTACTTGTAACTTGTAACTTGTTGTCGGTCTGAAGGGCACCGTAGATAGTGAAATTACTGGGCAAATGAGACTGTTAAGTCTCTCTTATGTCTCAAGGTGACGAGCGCTCAGAATTTTTGGGATTTTGAAGAATCCTGAGCGGCACTGCATTGTAATGGGTAGGGCGTATCAATGACCATCAGCCGAACTTCCTGCTCGTCTCGTCCCTTATTTTCATAAAAAACAGATATTGGTGGCGGCTTCGTTAGAGTTAGTAGAAGCTTGGGCTGTAGCTGTGACTGATCGTGTGGTGCTTAAATTGATACTTGGGGTGCTCCACCCAATTATTATTATTATATCGACAGATGGAAGGAAAAAAAGTGTTAATAAAAGCGTATATTTTATTTATTTTATTTTATTCGGGAAACAAACAACTTAATACATTTAAAAAATAAACATTAAAATATAAATCACTGACCAATAAAAGTTTCCAAAATTAAATAGTACATAGAAAAATGCGAGCATGTTAATTACAATTTAAATTTGTATTGAAAATAATAAATTTTAATTAAATATTTTGATTTTAAGATAATAGAATATTTAAAGAAAATTATTGATGGTTTTAGTAATAATAATAATACATTTTTAAGTTAATATTATCATACTCTCGTTCCACAGTAAAGCAATTCACCATCTCCTGAGAATGCCTCGCGTGGAGGCGAAACAGGCTTCGAATTGGTCTAAGCAGAGTTTTTCGTTGCGACTAACCCGGTCGTTCGGTGTGGGGTTAAGTGTGTGCCGATTCTATTACATTTCTCCTTCTATCACTAGTTTTCTCAACGATTATAATTTTTTTTTGGAATCCATGAAACAACTCGATGACGTAATTAATATAAAGTCATAATCATGAATAATAGTTGTAAATCGATAAGGATTTATCTTTCAAAATATTATGTAGAATATTGCAGATACTTATATTCGAAGTAACATTGTAAGGGTAATACCAAAGAACATTTTATAACAAAGTTTTGAAAGGTTTAAAAGCTGTAAGAGATATAAATATCTATAACCTACGGCTTACCTCGCCTGTAAATGGGATAAAGTTTAAATTTACAACCATTCCAATGTATTATATTACAGTTCCATCTCGTTTGGATAACAACACAAAGGCTCTTAGTTTATTAACATATAAGATAGAGTTAGTCTAATTATCCGTAATTAAACTTTATGATAAATATTTTATATATAAAGGGGTTACTGAGTCTTGACATTTTGTCTCGAAGTGACGTCATATACCTACTTAATATTTGTAGAATAGGATTAATTTTTATTCCAGATTGTCTTAATTGTTTAGTATATTTCATACCTAAAATTGGGGTTAAACTCAGTTTGAAAAAATCTAAGGCATCGTTTCAATAAAAGCAATGCAGAAGTAAAACGAATTTTGAATGCATATAGTTAAATTATCTGAAGACTAAAAGCGTGAATTAAGAGAGGACGCTAGCAGCGTTTTTTCTTTTTTCTCCTTTCATAATGCTTTTAGAGAGGAGAATTTTCGTCAAAAAGTCTAGATATGCTAAAGCTATATCTGTACGTTTTGTTTTTTTCAATCAACTAACGAAATAAGAAAATATGACTCTTCAAACATTGTAGAAAATGGCATTTTTATTCCGCCCTGTTCAAACGAATACGTAATAACAATTTTGTAAGGTTTTTAAGAAAAAAGGAAAACGTACGGACATAGACTCATTCTTCCTGAAAATATTGTAGCAAAATTTTTTTTTGTTAGGTTCAATATTCTATAGGAAAAGAGGGGAATACGAAACATCTATTTAGTCAAAATTTTGTAGGTAAAATCGGCCTGAGCTGCATTGGTCCCTATCGCACTCTTCGTGGGAAGGCTGGAGGTGAGGGGCGTTGGC
Organism: Leptidea sinapis; assembly: GCF_905404315.1. Lineage (NCBI taxonomy): Eukaryota > Metazoa > Arthropoda > Insecta > Lepidoptera > Pieridae > Leptidea > Leptidea sinapis. The sequence continues at coordinate 13,157,881 of NC_066272.1, forward strand.
TGGCCAGTCCGGAGTATAACTTGAATGAGATATGCACATAATATATAGTGAACCACCCAGATCTTATGGGTTTGCTTCTCGATTTAGTAGAATTTATTTATGGATAATTTTCGTGAATGTGAGATGTATTGTATGAAGTGTGTGACTGATGCTTATATTAATTTATAAGGAATAAATCAATGAGACAGCAAAGCCGGAGGATTGACAGGAGCGTTGCCGACATTTTAGGTTGACTTACGCGCATTTCTAAAGAAATAATTTCGTGTCGTCCCAAAACGCCACATGGGATTCATTCCAAAGTTTGGCAGTATGTGGTAGAAAGCCGTATTTCTAGATGCTAAGATGATATTTAAGCTTGTGAGGTATGGGCATTGGGCGGCAGGTATCTGGTCAAAGAGCTTCTAAATATCTTTCTAACGAAAGACTAAATAGTTACTCGATAGTAGGTGGAAATCCACACCATTCATAATCATTTATTAAAATAAAACAAATCTTACAACTATATTTACATTAATATGATAACATTAAATGCAGAAACATGGCTGTATGCTTATGTATGCACGCAAGAAGTTATACTTCTTTGGCCTAACAAAGCAAAAATCCTTAAAATTATTTATTCCTCGTGCTATTCTACGTTTGTAGAAAGAACAATATTGTTAAAATCTTGCAACGATGGCTTTGACAATTAATTATTAAATAACGAATACGGCTTTACGGGCTTGAACCCTTTGCCTGTCCTAATAATGGACGAAGAAACCAAGAAAAAAAAATAACAAATGTCGCAAACGTCAGAAAATTTAGGAACCAACTTCACCTTGTTATTATACGCTTTATATTAGTTTCACTTGTACGTTTGTATGTACGTTTATAACTGACTCTTTAGACGCGATTATGACCCACTTTAAACCGCCAGATTTCATCCCAACTTTGTAGATTTATCGAAGACCGATGACAATACACTAATTTGATAAGATTATTCCATTATTCAATTTGCAAACTAAGATTTTTGTCAATTTATATAATTTTTATCTATAGTCGATAAGGCAGGAATTAATGTTAAAGTTCTTAATAGTTTTAAAAATACGCTTGAAAAAATGTTTACCTTTAACACTTAGTATGTAGTGTTATACACGACCTGTATAGCCGAGTGGTTAGCGATCCTACCTACTAAGCTAGAGGTCCCGGGTTCGAATCCCGGTAGGTGCAAGCATTTATATGATCAATATGGATGCTTGTTTCCCAGTCATGGATGTTTAAATGTATTTATGTATGTTCATATGTATGTTTATATGAATTTATGTATGTTTAAGTATCTAGAGTTAAATATGTACCTTTTTTTGCGTACCGGTCAAAATTCCCATTAATATAAGCTATTTGTCGACAGATTGGGTCGCGGTCTGTCATTATGCATAATATCTATACTTATAATAAAATCTGTACAGATCAAATTTCTGTACAAAGAAAAAAATGCGAAAACCGAGTCAGGGGGATGTAAGAAGAGATATAGAACAAGTCCCGATATTTTTGGAATTTTTTGTTTCTCTGACTGTTTGTCTGTTTGTACGGGCTAATATCTAAAACTATTGGACCAATTAAATTGAAATTTTGCATGATGATACCTTACATCCCCGGTCAACATCGTATATACTTTTCATCCCCGAAAATTAAAGAGTTCTCGTGGGACAGCTAAAAACCTATGCTTACTTATAAAGCGTAGTACACAACAAATTAGGCACGATATTTAATAAAATGTGGCATGATAATACCTTATATTGCCGGTAAACATCTTAGATACAGTTCATCCCGGAAAATTAAAGATTTCCCGTGGGACACTTAAAAACCTATACTTACTTATATAGGGCAATACATAACAACTTATGCACTAAAATTAATGATGTTTGGCATGTTGATACCTTATATTGGCGGTCAACATCTTAAATACTTATATATTATACCCAAAAATTAAAGAGTTCCCATGTGATACTTAAATACCTATATTCACATATATAGCGTAGTACACAACAACTTATGCACATAATTTAGTAAAATTTGGCAAGTGTTGAGACCCTATATTGCCGGAAACATCTTAGATACTTTACATTTACCAGTGGGAGGCTCCTTTGCACAGGAAGCCGGCTAGATTATGGGTACCACAACGGCGCCTATTTCTGCCGTGAAGCAGTAATATGTAAGCATTACTGTGTTTCGGTCTGAAGGACGCCGTAGCTAGTGAAATTACTGGGCAAATGAGGCTTAACATCTTATGTCTCAAGGTGACGAGCGCAATTGTAGTGCTGCTTAGAATTTTTGGGTTTTTTTGAGAATCCTGAGCGGCACTGCATTGTAATGGGCATGGCGTATCAATTACCATCAGCTGAACGTCCTGCTCGTCTCGTCCCTTATTATCATTAAAAAAAAAACATCCCAGAAAATTAAAATACTATGGTTTCTTAACATAGCTTACTTAGTACAGAACAACATACGCACCTAATTTAGTAAAATTTGTCAAGTTGATACCTTATGTTGCCGGTAAAACAATGTGTACAAACAATGGGTAAAAAATGTGTAAAACTTTACAAAACATAGGTTAGCTTAGCGTCATTCATATTAAATCAATTGTGTGTGACGGACGTCATTTCCACCTGAAGCAAGGAGTGTGAACGACAAGTCATTTAGATCAGACATAATGAATATGTACATTGATACATACCAAAGTTAATCTTACAACCATGTGCAAATCTCAGCCCTGCCCTCTGGCTTTCCGAAGAAGTATACATTTATAAAATATGTAAGTGTTGGTTGTTATATATTCTTATAGTTTTCAATTTCAATTATTGTTATTCAAAGTATTATTTAAGATCACTTATGAACGTCAAAAAAAAAACCCGAAATGCCGAAATTTCGTTTAAAAAAAATATTATTTAAATAGCCTGAGGGCGGTCGCATCATTCCCAACCTGTAGTATCATTAAGAAAGTTATTTATGTTATAATTACCTTTACCTCATAATAGCTTTCTGAACAATTATTTCGAACTTCGTAACACATTTGTTTTGTACATTTTCAGGGATTATGTAAAAGTATATACATCACCCAAAAATCGAATTAAAGACTCAACTAATATAAACTTAAATATTTAGTTTTAACCGCAATAAACAAACTTATGTAAGCCTACTTCAGACATCAGTTTCTAACAAATACCAGCTGTTAAACTGTAAAAGACTATTCTACACTCGAAAACTCGCTTCCACGGACAAGATGGATTCCAAAAAGGTTTTGATGAATGTCTGTTTTACGAAAAAACTACTAAATAGATTTCTTATTTTGCCTGAATAAATAATTAGAAATCGGGACTGCTTTTTATATAGTACGCGGACGATGTCGCGGGCAGCAGCTACACCCTATAAATTTTGATTCCCTTGAGAATGTCGAAATATAACTTTCTGTGACAAGCTCATATTTGACCGTATGTATATATTTTTGGGGGTATCTTTTTTTACATTAACGCATAAAACGTTTGATTTTTCACAGCTTCAATTTCAACTCGATACATCCACCCGTGTCCGAGATAAAGGGTCTTGACAGACGGAACTTTAACGTTATGAGTTGATTGATTTAGTTAAAAATGGGTAGTAAAATGACCAAGTGCTTAAACCTCAAAATAAAACATCCAACTACGTTGTATCAACGTTTGAATTAATAAAAAAAAATATAGTTAACATCACGCTTTTTAATACGAATACAAGCAAAGTTCGCTATGACAAGATCGACCAGACACACCAAGCAGCAAACTTTCACGTACATAGACCAGAATGAATTTGAATTATCGAATCTAATTGAGTTATTAATTGGTTGAAAACCATCTTCATACCTGTTACTGTTCTATGATTCTTTTCCACTTAAACAAAAAACAACCATGTAATATAAAATGCGTAACAAAGTATGTACCCGCAGTATAAAGGAGTCAAAACTACTCTTACCTAGATTTTATAATGGCTAATGTAGAATTAAACTAAATTACAAGGTACCTTTTCTAGTAAATACACTTCCTACATCTTTAAAACAGCAGATGACAATTAAAAATGTAAAAGTATAATTAAAGAATATTATCTTGATAATTATATAATAAATAGATGAATGCTATGAGTATCAAACACAAACATTCTGTATATGTCGTAATAAAACTACCTTACCCTCAACAGAGAACAATAATACACAAACGAAAATGAATGGAAGGGTTCATGTAAATAAGTATACTGTAAGATCTAGCTTTGTTTGTTGGTAATCTAATATAATAAGTTTGTAAAAATTTAAATAAGTGTTTAATGTTAATAATTGTAATACATTTTTGAAGTTACATTGTCATCAGTTTTAAGTTCTGATATTTTGTCCTATAGTATATTTTTAGTTTTCTCTTAATTAATTATTTATAACATGCGACGAGTGTAGTACACGGTAAAACCCAAATGGATTTATGTTTGTACTTAAATTTCAGTATAATTGTAAAATACTAAACAAAATTAAGTCGTCTAAGTTTGATTTCAATTTGACACTCGGCCTTTATCTAGAAAAACAAATATTGCGATAACTGCATTTAATATAAAGATGATAAAGTTTTAAGAAACAAAGATTTTTATAAGTACTACGTGCTTCGTCATGTGTGTACGCGAAGTCGCAGGCATCAGCTAGTCTTCAGTAATTATGCATTTTATAAGTTATTTCATGTTTGTTTGTAGTCTGTTAATTATGAAAGCTGTGAAACGGCCATGGGTCAAGCCCAAGCCAAGGCCAAGTATAGATTTTGCGTGATTGGCAAAGATGGCGCTAGCAGTCGCATTTATCGCGCTGATTATATTTGTATCAGTCTTGTAAGATAACTTTATTGGTTTTAAAATTACTATCGTTTTCTTCGTCTGCATCCTCTACTATGATATTTTTGAAGAGTGATATGGTTCATACATCACTTGCCTTAGATACTCAAAATGAAGATAATATGATGAATCTCTAGTAAAGCTTAATTGCTATTGAGTATGGCTGTCAGGCCCGTACGATACGACCATATATAAAAGGCTGCCAACACTTCTGTTTCCTCTGGTGTTGTAAGAAAGGATGGTAGCAGTGATGACTAACCATTAAAAAATATTCATGATATTAGAGGTGTGTCATTGAAGGTTTTTAAATTAATTTAATGTAACTGTTTTTTGTCAATGGTCAACGGGTTGAAAAAACTGTTAAATCGTCAATTTTTAATAATTTAGATTTTTATTTCGTCAATAATGATACATATCATTGAAATCATACAAACCTTGAAAATGAATGTTTAATTATTTATTTATTAGTAATCAACAGCGTTACAGTAAACGTAAATAAACAATAATATAAAACATAATTCTTAAGGCCGTTATAGATTACTCATATTGACAATATTATTTTACTATGGTTTTACAACAAGCTGTATTACAGAACAACTGCCTCTTGTGTTTCTTATTTTCTGTGTGTATGTTTGTGTGTGTGTATTTAGTATATAATAATATGTGTATATATTTCAATCAAATGAGTAAGGCACTGCTTTAGATAGATATAAGTTAATAATTTCATGCTTTAATTTATTCTTTTCCAGCATGAAGATATCTAAAATATCATAGAAGTTATTGTAATTATTTTGAATCCTGCATATAACCGAGTTTTATGATAGTTCGATTTAGTACGTGGTGCAACCAGGAGTTTCGTATGACGTGTTCTATATTGTACATTAAGCGATAGGGCCCTCAATAATTCTGAACAGTTTGTATTGCCTTGCCTGACAAATAAAGAATGTAGAAACATTAGATCTTGTTGGTTTCGGCGTAGTTCCAGTGAGTCTATTAAAAAATCTACATGCTTCATCGTATGACGTGTAGGGATGATATGCTTTGAAACATAAATATTTTAGAAAGTTAAGTACGAACATGATTATCTTTCTATCATAAATATGAAAGTAGAACAATGTCTTTTGTGTTTCATTTCTGCGAAATTATACTCAAAATTCATGTTTATATTAGTCTCGGATGAGCTACAGGAAATTATAATGAAACATATTTTAATAACAAAGATTCCCTACAATTTCTATTCCAACGAAAGCTTTTTCATAATTACAATTCTTAGTATATCCAAAGTTAGGTTTTTTTTTGTAATTGAGAGCAAAATTCAAAGAAATTAACATCTTGACTGTTGGTTCTCAATATATTCTTGATAATGTAATGTATGTTCATAGGCACATAAGTGAAATAGCTATAAAATGTCATAACTGCCTACTACTCGGTTAAGTCGAGTTAGTAAGTCTTTTGTGTGACGATGTATATGCTTTTACTACAAGATCCCAGAAAATGTTCAAAACAAAAGTATTACGTTATTCAAAAGAATTGTTAAAAAACGTTTGTGTGGTAAAAGTTACTATAACATAAATGACTTTCTTAATGAATGGAGGGACCGCCCAAGCTATTAGGCTATTAAATAATAAGTTTAATAATTGTACAATATTATTTTGTAAACATATGTTTTGATGAAAAACAAGCCCGCTGAGTTTGTTGCGCCTATTCTTCTCAGGTCTGAGGCATTCGTTTTGGAATAGGTGGTAGTTGTTTTTTCAATAAATATAAAGTTTAAAAATATTTAAATTTGAAATAATACTTAGTATTGCTTGTATAGAAATAATACGATGTACTTACAGAAAAAAAGTTGTTTTTTACTTTTTAATGATAATTTAATAAAATGCTTTAAATCTTCGTTATAATGGCAATTAACATTTAAGGCTTTTTTGTAGATTTTAAAAAAATAATTTTAATTTAGTTTTGTGGGATAAAACTTTATTTAGCTTATAATTAATTAATAACAATGTATACTAAAACTTACTTAACGTACTTAAAACTAATGACTACAATAATTTTCATGAAATAAATACTTACACAAATATTTATTAAATAAGAAATAACAATTAGAATAATGGGGTAATGTACCTATACTTCGCACAACACTCCACAAATTAGGATATCCTTACCACCATCTAGATATTGTGTGGCAGTCCTTCAAAGTGCGGTTTTCAAGGAGCATTCTTCCGCGTACAAAAAAGCTGTGGAATGAGCGTCCGAATGACGATATGAACGGGTACCTTCAAAAAAAGCGCGTACACCTTCCTTAAAGGCCGGCAACGCTTCTGTTATTCCTCTGGTGTTGTAAGAGAATGTGGGCGGCGGTGATCACTAAACACCATTGACCCGTACGCTCCTTTTCCATTAAAAAAATAAAAATCACTCTGTGGAGCAAGGAATAAGATAGGAGTCTTATTGAAGTAATTATTTGTATGTCGATTTATTTGCCAATTTTAATATGCAAATACGAATTTTTAGAATATAACCACAATTCATCTACTAAATAAAATTAATTAAATTTTAATTTATTACAAAGACCCCACTAAATTAAAATCATATTTCACAAAGTAAGTGAAGAATTAATATGCCAAAGTTTTACGTGGCTCAATTCATTTCCTTTCTGTTAAAATCACACAATCTACAGTTTCCTTAGTGGGCAACCATAAATCAAAATCACTAGAGATGAACTAAAAGTCGGTTAGTAGCTAATACAGAGTTGAAACATAGCTTAGACCATTTGAAATGGTGATTGATTACATTTCTCACAGCTATATCTAAAGACTTGACAAACAATGAAGTCAAGCTCTAAAGGTTGATGCATCCAATATACGATAATTTATATTTATACAGTTTATTCTATATTACTATTCATGAAATTATTTATTTGATACTAGCGGACTCGACAAATGTTGTCCTGTACACATGTTTACTTTGAAAAATCGGTAAAGACGTTTGGAGGAGATCACTAACACACGTCGGAGAATTAAATGTCGACTGTACTGAATCGGAATCTAATCCAATTTTAAATCCACTGGAACACTATAAAAAATCATCAAAATCGGTCCAGCCATTTAGGAGGTAGTTCAATTGTGAATCTAAACCAACCTCAAATCCACTTGAACATACACAGAAAATTTTATTCAAATCGGTTCAGCCGTTTAGAAGGAGTTCACCTACAGAACTTTCTTGTTAACATGCCAATACCTATGATTTAGTTATTCCTTCCGTATTTGGAGGTTGTCTGGTAACACCCCGTATATCACGTTTTATATTGAGTAAGCTATCGTAAACTGAACGAAACATCAATAAAAGCAGATTTGTATATTCATTAATCAGATTCAATGGAAAAACCGCGTCTCTGTCTATTCAGCTTTGTCTTTTATACAAATTATTATATTATATTATTGATGCGAAATTGTGAATTGCTCTGAATATAAATCTAGATTGGTAAATTTGTGTTAACAGCGTTGTCTCTATAAAATAATATACTTTCTTAAAATAATATAATTTCTTAGATAATTTATACGTCTAGATAGAGCCTCTTGCTGCTAGACAACCGATGAAAACAGGCCAGGTTTATCACTTTAGTGTGCATGAGAAGCTACGTCTTACACTCGCGATTTGTATGTCACTGTATGTTAGCATTGCTCAAAATAGAACCTCTATTTTTTCGACCTTTTCACAGCAGTCTATCTAGACGTAAAAATTTCCCTTTGCCTTGCAGACGAGAACTTAACAGTTCTTTTGATGTAATAATGACAGTTGTAATAAAATAATATAAGATAATAACTTTTATATTTTGTATCTGTTTCGTCACGTAAAGAAGGTAAATTTAATATACAATTACTAAGAATGATTATGTAAGCAATTACACTGCAAACATTTTATCAATTCCTGTTACCTTATAGCAAGTGAGCCTTGAATGAAAATGGGAAACAATAAGATGGGGAATTTGGCATCCTTCCAATCACAATATCAGGTACACTTTACTCGTCTATGTTTCACGTCAACATTATTTAAGACAAGAGAATAACATGGGTTGACAATTTATTATGAACTAATTCTTAAAATACATTTGCTGTTTTCAAGGTATGAATTTTGACAAATATGTTGTATTTATATTGAGTGAATTAAGATTGTAGTGACGTGTTCTAGTTGTTTAATAATGTGGAAAGGATTCATGAAAGAAGATTGACTTCATAATTTTATGGTGCGAATGGAAATGTAATCTTTTGGAAAGGTTTTCTCTCATGGCCTCATTCGACGAACAGATTGAGAATGGTTTATGCCAAGTGTTCGGTATAAGAAGTGGACTGTATACTGTTTAGTAATTAAAACAAATACTATCAAAAAGAACAATTAATTCTTTACTGCTCCTTGCCACAAACAGCCACCGGTCGCGACACTACAGAAACAATCGTGTTTCCAACAATAGAGAGGCGGCTAATTACGTCTTAGACCGCACCTTCTCGTACGGCGATTTTGCATGTAGGCAAATTTCCAGCGCCCATAATTACGTCACGCGATTGTCGCGCCTAGCGCCACCGATTTGCTACCGGTTTCAACTTAGGGTTGAGGTACAGTAGCGAGTAGTAGAAAACACATTAGCATGTCCGATCTTCACAGCTGAAATTAACTGGCACTTTGTCAAACTATATTCAATGCAATGACCGAACACCAAGAGTCCCAGGACTGAGAACACTTCTTTGAAAGGGATGATGCAAACGTAGCTGCCAGGGTAGTATAGTAGGTCCGTTATCTTTGCCTATCTAGACTATCAAGAATTTTCACGATATAGAATTTGAGTTTAATTATTTATGAGACTTCTTAGCATTTTATAGATTTAAGCGTCCATTGTGTAATAGAGGGAGCAACTCCGGACAGTGTCTGAGGCTTGTAACTTGGGTGAACGTATATAATATAATAATATAATATGTGGTCCCTTTATAATGTACACAACCATTGAAGCAATATGAGTTTAAATTGATTTCACTTCTCGTGTTGCTTTTCCTGTGTAAACAATAATTAATAAAATATTTTTAATGGATTAATACACATGTAATTGTAGCTGTATTTTAACATTAGGTTTTTGCACTAAAATTACATTTTTATTATTATATATTAATTATTCAATCACATTAAAGGGAACTGTTTTAGGTAAAACTGCAGCTACAATTATTATATTAATACATTTTTATATTAATTCGTTCAGAAAATATATTATTTAAATAAATTTGAAATATTTCCGCCAATCAAAGAAAATACTTATAAATAAAATATTCCGAAAAATCATTCAAATAACACCTGATTTTATTTATAAATATCCTAAAATACATGTAAATGTCTTAAGTGAGATACGTATTTAGGAATCAATGACGTAGGAGAAATAAAGTTAATTTATAAGCAATTTAAGTCTAAGTACAAATATAATGACAGACCAAGAACACAATAAAATTGCAGTTCTATTCTAGATGCAGTTTGTTGTATTTTATTATTAAGATCGCAGCCAATGAAGCTATTTTAGCTTAGAGCAAGAAATATCTGCAGTAAACTCAAATCTCTATGGCAATCATAGAAAGTGGCTCTGTGCCAACTTTAGTTGACAATTCTTTGAGCGTCTATAGCACTTAATGTTTGTACTTATTTGATGCAGGTTGGTATTAGGACTATATTTGAAATAAATCTAGATCGAGAGGGTATTCAAGGACGGCGGAACAAATGAGGGAAGCTGCTGAAGGTCATTTGACAACAGAGGCTCTCATGTGGCATCAGAACTCTAATCAGACAACCATAATATCAAGGATGACATCAGAATATTTCGGGCAAATTTAAAAAAAAAACAAAAACAAAATACCACAACCGGAGAGTTGAACAAGATGTACCAAAATTTACGATTCATGCATACTTGAACGGTTGGCTCAGTTGGAAATAGCGCTCGGACGGAACCCGAGAGGTCCCGGGTTCGAGTCCCGCATCGTTAGTAAATTTTGGTAACAAACTTTATTTATATAAACACAAAAATAGTAATTGTGCAATAGGCAAAGTATCACAGTACGTTCTAGGTCGATTTGTAATACGAAATTTTGTCAATTGAGTTATTAATTGGATGAAAACCAGCTTCATACCTGATACTGTTCTATGATTCTTTTCCACTTAAACAAAAAACAATCAAGTAATATATATCAATATACATAAAATGATAGAGGTTTTCATTTGTGCGCGCAGCATGGAAAAGCTAAAAAAAAACGTAACAAAGTATGTACCCGCAATATAAGGGAGCCAAAACTACTCTTACTAGATACCTAATGGCTAATGTAGAAATAAACTAAATTACAAGGTACCTTTTATAATAAATAAACTTCCTACATCTTTAAAACAGCAGATGACAATTAAAAATATAAAAGTAAAATTAAAAAAATATTATCTTGACAATTATATAATAAATAGATGAATGCTATGAGTATCAAACACAAACATTCTGTATATGTCGTAATAAAACTACCTTACCCTCAACAGAGAACAATAATACACAAACGAAAATGAATGGAAGGGTTCATGTAAATAAGTATACTGTAAGATCTAGCTTTGTTTGTTGGTAATCTAATATAATAAGTTTGTAAAAATTTAAATAAGTGTTTAATGTTAATAATTGTAATACAATTTTGAAGTTACATTGTCATCAGTTTTAAGTTCTGATATTTTGTCCTATAGTATATTTTTAGTTTTCTCTTAATTAATTATTTATAGCATGCGACGAGTGTAGTACATGGTAAAACCCGAATGGATTTATGTTTGTACTTAAATTTCAGTAAAATTGTAAAATACTAAAAAAAAATTAAGTCGTCTAAGTTTGATTTCTATTTGACACTCGGCCTTTATCTAGAAAAACAAATATTGCGATAACTGCATTTAATATAAAGATGATAAAGTTTTAAGAAACAAAGATTTTTATAAGTACTACGTGCTTCGTCATGTGTGTACGCGAAGTCGCAGGCATCAGCTAGTCTTCAGTAATTATGCAATTATAAGTTATTTCATGTTTGTTTGTAGTCTGTTAATTATGAAAGCTGTGATACGGCCATGGGTCAAGCCATAGATTTTACGTGATTGGCAAAGATGGCGCTAGCAGTCGCATTTATCGCGCTGATAATATTTGTATCAGTTCTGTAACATAACTTTATTGGTTTTAATATTACTTTGGTTTACTATATTTGCATCTCTTAATTACGTTATTTTTGCAGAGTGATATGGTTCATATATCACTTGCCTTAGCTACTCAAAATGAAGATAATATGAAAAATCTCCAGTTTGGGCTAATTGCTATTGAGTATGGCTGTCAGGCCCGTACGATACGACCATATATAAAAGGCTGGCAACACTTCTGTTTCCTCTGGTGTTGTAAGAAAGGATGGTAGCAGTGATGACTGACCATTAAAAAATATTTATGATATTAGAGGTGTGTCATTGAAGGTTTTTAAATTAATTTTATGTAACTGTTTTTTGTCAATGGTCAACGGGTTGAAAAAACTGTTAAATCGTCAATTTTTAATAATTTAGATTTTTATTTCGTCAATAATGATATCATTGAAATCATACAAACCTTGAAAATGAATGTTTAATTATTTATTTATTAGTAATCAACAGCGTTACAGTAAACGTAAATAAACAATAATATAAAACATAATTCTTAAGGCCGTTATAGATTACTCATATTGAGAATATTATTTTACTATGGTTTTACAACAAGCTGTATTACAGAACAACTGCCTCTTGTGTTTCTTATTTTCTGTGTGTATGTTTGTGTGTGTGTATTTAGTATATAATAATATGTATATATTTTAATCAAATGAGTAAGGCACTGCTTTAGATAGGTATAAGTTAATAATTTCACGCTTTAATTTATTCTTTTCCAGCATGAAGATATCTAAAATATCATAGAAGTTATTGTAATTATTTTGAATCCTGCATATTACCGAGTTTTTATAATAGTTCGATTTAGTACGTGGTGCAACCAGGAGTTTCGTATGACGTATTCTATATTGTACATTTAGCGAGGGCACTCAATAATTCTGAACAGTGTATATTGCCTTGCCTGACTATAAAGAATGTAGAAACATAAGATCTTGTTGGTTTCGGCGTAGTTCCAGTGAGTCTATTAAAAAATATACATGCTTCATCGTATGACGTGTAGGGATGATATGATTTGAAACATAAATATTTTAGAAAGTTAAGTACGAACATGATTATCTTTCTATCATAAATATGAAAGTAGAACAAGGTCTTTTGTGTTTCATTTCTGTGAAATTATACTCAATATTCATGTTTATATTAGTCTCGGATGAGCTACAGGAAATTATAATGAAATATATTTTTAATAACAAAGTTTCCCTACAATTTGTATTTCAACGTAAGCTTTTTTATAGTTACAATTTTTAATATATCCAAAGTTAGGTTTATTTTTGTAATTGAAAGCAAAATTCAAAGAAATTAACATCTTGCCTTGTTAATTAAGTCGAGTTAGTAAGTCTTTTGTGTGACGATGTATATGCTTTTACTACAAGATCCCAGAAAATGTTCAAAACAAAAGTATTACGTTATTCAATAGAATTGTTAAAAAACGTTTGTGTGGTAAAAGTTACTATAACATAAATGACTTTCTTAATGAATGGAGGGACCGCCCAAGCCTAATAAGGCTATTAAATAATAAGTTTAATAATTGTACTATATTATTTTGTAAACAAATGTTTTGATGAAAAACAAGCCTTTGGCCACTTTAACAAGGTCTGAGGCATTCGTTTTGTAATGGGTGGTAGTTGTTTTTTCAATAAATATAAAGTTTAAAAATATTTGAATTTGAAATAATACTTAGTATTGCTTGTATAGAAATAATTCGATGTACTTACAGAAAAAAAATTGTTTTTTACTTTTTAATGATAATTTAATAAAATGCTTAAAAACTTTCTTAAAAATGGCAATTAACATTTAAGGCTTTTTGTAGATTTTAAAAAATTTACTTCTATAGACACATTAAACTTTTGTGGGATAAAACTTTATTTTACTTATAATTAATTAATAACAATGTATACTTAAACTTACTTAACGTACTTTAAACTAATGACTACAATAATTTTCATGAAATAAATACTTACACAAATATTTATTAAATAAGAAATAACAATTTAATAATGGGGTAATGTACCTACACTTCGCACGACACTCCACAAATTAGGATATCCTTACCACCATCTAGACACCACACAATAGTGTGGCGTTCCACCACAGTGCGGTTTTCAAGGAGCTTTCTTCCACGTACTACAAAACTGTGGAATGACCTTCCTTGTGCGGTGTTTCCGGGACGATATGAACGGGTACCTTCAAAAAAAGCGCGTACACCTTCCTTAAAGGCCGGCAACGCTCCTGTGATTCCTCTGGTGTTGTAAGAGAATGTGGGCGGCGGTGATCACTTAACATCAGGTGACCCGTACGCTCCTTTTCCATAAGAAAATAAAAAAAATGTTTGGAGCGAGGGATAAGATAGGAGTCTTATTGAAGTTATTATTTGTATTTCGATTTATTTGCCAATTTTAATATGCAAATACGAATTTTAAAAATATAACCACCATTCATCTACTAAATAAATTTAATTTAATTTTACTTTATAACAAAGCTCCCAATAAGTTAAAATTAATAACATCTTACCAGATCTGCAGTCCGGGTTTAGGAAACAGAGAGGTACCGCGACTGCTCTCATTAACGTAGTTGATGATATTTTGACTGCTCAGGACAAAGGAGAGGGTTCTATGTTAGTGCTTCTAGACTATACTAGGGCATTTGACTGTTTAAATGTATCGTTGCTTCTGTCCAAGCTATCATATTATGGTTTTTCTACAGCAACATTATTATGGTTCGAAAGTTATATGAAAAATCGCACTCAAGTAGTAGACGTAAGACATGAGAACGGCAACGTCGATCGGTCAGAGTGTAGTGAGGTTAAAAGAGGTATTCCGCAAGGATCTATATTAGGCCCTATCTTATTTATTATTTACACTGCGGATATCATAAAGGAAATAAAACACTGCAATTATCATATACACGCAGATGATATACAATTATATATTTCATTTAAGCCAGAAAATACACGTTCAGCTATGGTAGAACTAAATAACGACTTAGAACGTATCGTACGATGGTCAGAATCGAATTGCCTAGTCTTAAATTCGAGTAAAACAAAATTCATGATTCTTGGTACCGAACGAAAAATAAAGGCAATATCACACTACGACCCTGACATACAAATAAAGGGAGAGCGTATACAACGAGTTACCGAGGTGCGCAATCTGGGGGTTATAATGGATGAAAGGCTTTGTTTCGAAAAACACGTTCTAAATATTTCTCAGAATTGCTTTTACCGTTTAAAGATTCTTTATCGCATAAGAGATTTTATTTTACCGGTAGTGCGCATCAAGCTATGCGAAGCCCTGGTCTTATCCAAGTTTAATTATGCTGATACAGTAGTAGGGCCACGCTTACTTGCACATACTAAGAATTTAATACAACGTGTGCAAAACGCATGTGCACGCTACTGCTTCGACATTCCACGGCGTGCTCACGTAACACCTTATTTAAATAAAAATAAAATTTCTTTTCTTTTTTATTTTTTCTTTTTAATATAATAAAGTATAAAGTGCCGCTATATCTTTATAGTAAATTACATTGGTTGAAAGATAATACTAGTGAATACGTCACAAGAGCATCTAACAAAATAAATAAAGAAAAATATCTCGGTCTGATACTTGATAGCAAACTCACATGGAAACCGCATATAGAATATATCCGTAAAAAGTTAACATCACTTACTGGTGCAGTACGTAGCATTGCACGATGCTTCCCAAGGCAAGTGCACTTCACTATTTATAATTCTATGGTCAAGTCTCACTTAGATTATTTAATTGAAGTTTGGGGAACTGCGTCAAAGACTAATTTACAACCGCTACAGATTGCACAAAATAAAATTATTAAATCACTGTTCCGATATAATTTCTTAACACCATCCGCAAAAATTTACCAAGATACCGAAATCATGAATATTTCTCAACTCTATAAGTATAAAACGTGCGTTCTTATTAGGAAAATTCTGTCTAAAGAGATACATTCCCAAGTGACATTTACAAAAACATTCCAAATACAAAAAAGGATAACTCGACAAGCAAATAATATTTATATAAAAACACCTAGAACTAATTACGGAAAAAAGAATATCATGTTTGAAGGGGCGAAACTTTACAACAGCCTCCCCAAAGACATTAAAGAAATCAAAAGCTTAAATACTATTAAAAAAATATTAAAAGAAAACATTTAAAAATATAATATTTAAAAATATAAATAAAAAATTGTTACAGTTTAGAAATAAGTAGATGAATAATTGTTGCTGCAGTGTAGTCAAAGCTTTATAATATTTACAAATTGCGAATGACGGTCTGCGCATGCGCATCGCGCCGCTCGATCGCGTAATTCACTAAAGTTCTTGTATTATTGTATTCAGAATTGTGTCTTTAGTTGATATTCATTAGTGTAGTGTAGGTAACTTATTTATGAATGTTCTTTAGATTATAATTTGTATAGTTATTTCTTTTTAAGTGTTTCATCTAGTGTGTGTTTACTGTTTTTTTTTCCACTTTACTTACTCTGTTAATATTTATAGTTAAAGAAGAAAAAAATAATCGATATATTTTAGATATTGTTATATTCTCACGGCTCGCATATTATATTATATTATATTATATAGTAATTAGAATATATTTTCTCTATAAGTGAATATTGTAATATTCTTCTGAGAAATAAAGTTCTTAAATCGTAAATCGTAAGTATAGATTACAAATACCGTTACACAGGAGTGCAGCTTTCCGGGGTAGTTTCAAGTTTACAGCCACTAAATGTTGGAATAACTTGCCAACTCCTCTCTGTTACCTGAAAACAACTTCGAGTTTCAAATTAAAATATAAGACTCTTTTATTTCAGAAACAATTAAGCAATCAATAACCCATAAGTATTAGAAAAACAGTAACTTCAATTTATAATACATAAAGTAGCATTACTTGAAACACCCTGGATCTTTACAAATTGAAATTATAATATTTTTTCCCATGCAAACATATTGTACAAACTGACTATTATTATTTAAAATTATTCTGAAAATATTGGATAATCAATTAATATTACCTTTTGGTTATGGCCAAATAACGTGTCTATTGCCAATTTATTTTTTCTTTCTTCTTATTCATTTTATACCCTGTGTCCGCGAAGTTTACATTTTTCAACAATAAACTATGACTGTAGTTGTGTTATAAAAATTTATTTTGCTAATATAGTTATAAAATTTTGCTTTTAGTGTAGAAATATGTATTTAAATTGTAATTGAAGATGTAGGAAGTATTTGTATACCGCAGTCGCTGTCCGTGCTGCGTAACACGGTGCCTACTGAAAATCAGTGTTGAGTCTCTGAAGGCTCGACGTATACTGAGTGGGCCTCCGATTGGCAATACTAAAATGATTGCACTGCTCTTCAATCTAATTGTTTTATTTATATTAATTTTACTAGGTCTGTTTTAATTATTTTTAGTGGTTTTTATAGTTTAAGTTCATAATTTTGTTAACTTATAATTTTAATTTAATATTTTATGTTAAAATTACTTGTTTGTTAAAGTTATTATATTATAAACTATGACCTATTTTAGCAGTGTAATTATGTTGCCAATAAAGTTTATTATTATTATAAAATCATATTTCACAAAGTAAGTGAAGAATTAATATGCCAAAGTTGTTCGTGGCTCAATTCATTTCCTTTTTGTTAAAATCACACAATCTACAGTTTCCTTCGTTGGCAACCATAAATCAAAATCACTAGAGATGAACTAAAAGTCGGTTTGTAGCTAATACAGAGTTGAAACATAGCTTAGACAATTTGTAATGGTGATTGATTACATTTCTCACAGCTATATCTAAAGACTTGACAAACAATGAAGTCAAGCTCTAAAGGTTGATGCATCCAATATACGATAATTTATATTAAAACAGTTTATTCTATATTACTTTTTATGAAATTATCGGTCAGACGGTAAAATCGGTCCAGACGTTAGGAGGAGATCACTAACACACGTCGGAGAATTACATGTCGACTGTACTGAGAATCTAAACCAATCTTAAATCCACTGGAACACTCTAAAAAATTCATCAAAATCGGTCCAGCCATTTAGGAGGTAGTTCAATTGTGAATCTAAACCAACCTCAAATCCACTTGAACATACACAGAAAATTTTATTCAAATCGGTTCAGCTGTTTAGAAGGAGTTCACTGTCAACAGACGTACAGAAGAATTATTTATATAAAGATAAACACAATCCGTAATAAATTGGATGCAGCACCTTACAAAATAATTTGTTATGTATATTATAGCTATTGTAAAATACTCTAATTGATTAAAAAGAGTGGCCGTTGAGTTTCTTGTATGGTCTTCTCACGAGGTCGACCTTTCCCGAACAGTAAATTCAGTAATTTAAAAGAAATATTTATAGTAATTAGCGACTATTCAAAAGCGCTTAACTTAAGCCAAATTGATAAAGTTTATTTGACATTGGCTTAGTAGGTTGTTTGCTAGAGAGAGAGAGTGAGAGAGATTATGTGCTTTTGAAATGCTAAATTATTTAATAATTCGAAATCCCGAATACACCATTATTAACTTCGCGTAAACCCATTCTATTAACCCTCTTTAAAGGGGTCTAAAATGGTTAGCTACTTACCTACATAATGAACCTGTGTCATACTTTCGAGCGATAAAATCCCTACTAATATTATAAATGTGAATGTAAGTTTGTTTGTTACGCTTTTATGCCTACACAATGATGACACAATGAACCGATTTTGATGATATCAGTATATAGATAGACTAGAGCTTGGGGAAGGACATAGGCTTCCTTTTATCGCGAAAATAAGACTTGGAGGGGTTGAAATAGAGGATGGGAGTTTGTATGCATGTTCGCTTACTTTTAATTTTACTAGGTATTTTTTTGGAATATCTGGACATATCATTTGTTTATATTGTGCGGGAAATATTCGTTATGAGAGAATATTACACTCAGAGAGAATAGATTAGCCTAATAAAAAATTGCGTGCGTACAAGGTACACATGTCAGAATTGAAACCTGCATTGTTCCTGAACCTCTTAACTAGATATGAAGTCCTAGTACGTTTTGCTAGGATGACACATGATTTCAACCGCTATGAAAGACATTACTATCACCACTAATATATATATGTTCTTCTGGTGTTTATGTAGTAATACTTCGTGCGCATGACGTCAGAATATATTAAAGTGTACGTGCGTCATACATTAAACAATCTCTATTTCAATTCTAATTCTCTTGTACTACTACAGAATAGTTCTGTTCTGTTTCAGCGGGTGTAATGGCATGTATTTGGAGGAGTTAATTACGTTCCAATATGCATCAGAACCTTTTCTGATGTGTCTCTTTTACTGCTGATAATGCTATACAAATGATTTGAGTTTTCTTTAGTGTTAATTCCGCCAATATTTGTCTTTAAATAATTCGACACGTGTTTCGCCTCTACACGAGGCATCCCCAGGACGTTGTCTCGCCGAAATCTGCCACGAGTCTCGTGTTATTTTAATTAATACTAACGAAAACTCAAATCATTTGTATAATTATGGAATTCCGCAAAGTAACGCCTACTTCAATAAATTTGCTGATAATGCGTCATTTGATCTCGATATATAAGTCTTTTTCCCAATGAATTTTACTGACGAAACCATCTTAAACTAACTTGAAAGCAGTGCGATATCTCGTTTCAGCCTGTGTTCTTTAATCTCATATAAATTAAAATTGAAATTCAAATATTTTTATTCAAAAGGATTTAAAATTACTTATTGAACGTCGAAAACTACCACCCATTCGAAATTGAGTGTCTCAGACCTGAAAAGAACGGGCACAGGAAACTCAGCGAGCTTATTTTAATTTAGTTAAAATATATGTAGAATCAATAAAATTTGTGATTTAAACTATGCTATCATTAAGAAAATTATTTATGTTATAGTTGTTAACGCCTGTAACAGCTGAGAGGAGGAGACGGCGGGGGAGAGGGGAAGCGACCAGTTTTTAGAACCTGCGCCGACATACGCGAGAGAGACCGCCATCGCCCGGCCGTAATGAGAGACGTCCTTGTTTAGCATTATATTTAATCTATACCTAATAATCTTGTTAATATAAATCTAGAAGTTTGTTTTGTTTTAATTATAAACAAAAAGTGGCGACCGTGACAGGACGGAGTACTCTAAAAGATAATATTCTTTTAATAAGCATTACGCTGCCGGCGACTTAAAAAGTGCCACGTGGTTGACACGACGAACAAGACGTTGGAACTTGGAACATCGATGAGAATTAGATCTACGTTTGATTTTGGATAATTTGAGATTACTGCTATTGGAGCCTGATGAACCAGTGGAGATCCAGAGGTCTAATCCGAGGAAAGTAAGCCTGTTCCATACTTAAAGCTGTTCCAAAGCATTCCTTTGTTCCACTCATATATCGCATTTAGTTTGTGTGCAGTAGCCGTTATGTTATTCATTTAATTTAGCGATTTTAAATAGTACTCAAGCGTTAGATATTTAATAATTTATATATCTAATCAAGCTTACATTGAGGCTATAAATGTTAAAGCTTTAAATTGCATGCAAACGATAAGCATCATATCAGCTATCTACCTATTGCCTATATTGTATTTGATTTTAATAATTCTGCCAGTTTTCTTATAAATTAATTTACTGTATCGCTGCCAGTTAGCGGCTTATTTGCTACGCTTCTTATACATCACTCTATTTCTTTATTTCTCTTTATTTAGCAAATCATTTCATTTTGCCTAATTTGTTCCGTATATAGCTTACATTTATAGCTAGTTTCTTGCATAACAAGGTCATAATTAACCCTTTTAAAAATAAATTTGTTCAACACAATATAAAACGTTTTGTCAACTTATTCCAGCGTTCGAAAGATCGAGTTGTTTGGTGTTTCTGTATAATCCGCTGTGCTGTAAGGCGCTGTGTGCGAATACCCGTTGCCGTTGGACTTTAGACTCCGGCACAACAATACATCACGGAGCATCTAACCGTCGGAGCGGCGTAGCGGCGACTGGATTTGAAGTGATCTGTTTATCTCCTTGTACTCGTCAGGTTTGAGTGCGCTGCATTAATCGTTCTACTTTATTTACATGGTTTGCGCTTAGAATTCCTTAATAAATTCGTACATTGTCTATTTATATTTGAAATATTTATGATAATTTGTACCACAAAATGACTGAATCTAAAGCCGATAGTCAAGGAAAGGTTGATTTATCTAATTTAATAAAACAAAGAGGAATAATTAAAGGAAGATTAACAAATTTTTCGACTTACCTATTTACCTTACAAAGTTTAAAAGAAATATCTTTAGTAAAATATAAAGAAATAGAATTAAAATTAAACAAATGTCAGACATTACTTAATGATTATGAAGTTATACAAGATAAAATTGATTTATTACATACTGATACAGAGGAACAAATAAAAGAAAGAGATATGATTGAGAATCAATTTTTAAGTTTGATATCTACTTGTCAGGATCTTTTAGATAAACGCCCAAATGAAAATCAAAGGTTAGGGAACCAGGGGTCTGATTTTAGTAGTTGCCATTCCTTTTCGACTAATTCTATTAAGCTACCTACAATAAAGTTACCGACTTTTGATGGAAATTATTTGTTTTGGATGGAATTTAGGGACACATTTGAATCGGTTATACATAGCAATGAAGGGATTCCGCCGATAAATAAATTTCATTACTTGCGTTCATGTTTAGAAGGGAGCGCATCTGTTGTCATAAAGTCGATAGAATTTAGTGCTAAAAATTATAAGATTGCATGGGATCTCTTATGTGAAAGATTTGGAAACAAAAATATTTTAATGAACAATCATTTAAAGGCGTTGTTCAGTATTGAACCATTGCGAACGGAATCATTTAAAGCGTTGCGGTTTGTTATCGATCATGTGTCTAAGCATTTACGTGCTCTTGAATCGCTTGGCCAGCCTATTGATCAATGGGATGCCCTTATAATATACATGGTGTCCGTAAAATTGGACATACACACGAGTAGAAAATGGGAGGAGTACAAGGGTAATCTAAACGAGTTACCTTCGTTGAGTGAATTTTTTTCATTCCTGCGTAGTCGTGCTGACGTGCTGGAAACTTCCTATAGTACTAACCGGTCTGAGAAGGTGATAGATAAACCAAAGTCTATCACTCAGTCTAGAAGTTTTGTAGTGTCACATGATAAAAAGGATAACAAAAGAGGTTGTATTGTGTGTAACGATGAACATCCTTTACATGCATGCTCTAAGTTTAAAAATATGAGTATCGATGATCGTTACAATGAAGTTACTAAATTAAAATTATGTAAAAATTGTCTGCGCAGTGGTCACAACGCATATCAATGCCAGCTCAAAGGACTGTGTCTCACATGCAAAAAGAAACATAATACACTAATACATAAACCAACCCTGTCGTATGCAGAACTTCAACCCACGACTTCGTCTTCCCTACCCGTGTCTCTTACGCTGTCTTCATCAGCCGGCCAAGTGTTACTGTGTACAGCTGTAGTAGAATTAATTGTAAACGACAATAGTTATCAAGCTCGCGCTCTTCTAGATATGGGCAGTCAGTCTTCATTCGTTACCGAAAATTTAAAGAAAAATCTAGGGTTGTCTATTGATGATTCTAGTTCGGTTAACGTTTATGGAATTAATAATGTGGGCTGTAGGATTTATAAAAAATGTGAAATCAAAGTTAAATCAAGAGTTATGTCTTTTGAGATAAATGTCAAATGTTTGGTAGTGCCACAAATAACTGGTATTTTACCAAACTCAGTGATTAACACTGAATTAATAAATATACCTAACAATATTCAATTAGCTGACCCTAAATATTTCTCACCGGCTGATATAGACATACTGTTGGGTGCGGATGTATATTGGGAGATAGTCGGATCGAATATAATTAAACTCGGTTCGAATAAACCGGTGCTTCAAGAGTCTAAGCTCGGATGGCTTGTAGGTGGTCCCTTAGCAACAAGTCAGTCAATCTCATGTAAAGTTCATTGCAATTTTTCTCAGGAAATAAAGGATTCATTAGAAAGATTTTGGAACATTGATGACTTACCACAAACAAAAACATATTCTGTTGAAGAGCAGCTTTGTGAAGATGATTTTAAAAAGAATGTTTGTCGTCTGCCAAATGGCAGATTTTCTGTTCACATGCCTTTAAAGGAAGAACCAGAGAAAGCACTCGGTGATTCCTATTATATTGCTAAAAAATGCTTGGAAAGCCTAGAAAGAAAATTTATTAAACAACCAAGTTTAAAGGAAAAGTATAAAGAATTTATCAATGAATATGCTGATTTAGGACATCTAACTAAAATCAATCGACCAGAGTTTGGATACTTTATGCCACATCATGCTGTAATCCGCGAGAAATCTGAAACCACTAAATTAAGGGTGGTGTTCAACGCTTCGTCTAAAACTCATACAGGGAAATCACTCAATGATATTCTTATGGTCGGCCCAGTTGTGCAAAGTGACCTAATATCTATATTGCTTCGTTTTCGTGAGCATAAATATGTTCTAACAGGCGACATCGAGAAAATGTTCAGGCAAACCGAAATCACACCGTCGCAGCGTCATCTTCAGCTCATTTTGTGGCGTGAAGATTGTAATCAGCCTATTGATATTTTGCGTCTAAATACAGTAACCTATGGTACTGCGTCTGCGCCCTTTCTCAGTTCTCGGTGTCTCCTACAATTAGCTAATGAATGTGACGATGAATCTATTGCTCGTATAATCAAAAGCGATTTCTACGCTGATGATCTTAATACAGGCGCAGATACCGTAGAGCGCCTGCAACACATTTACAAAAATGTTGTCGAAGTTCTTGACTCAGCGTGTTTACCTATAAGAAAATTTCGTACTAACTGTCCTCAATTATTTCATAATGAAACTGATTCGGGAAAACCCATGGATTTTTATAAAGATTCCAGTGTCTTGGGTCTGAATTGGTCACCTACAGCGGATCAATTACAATTTTCAACAGATCTGACTCCATCCCCTCAGATCACCAAAAGAACTGTCATATCCACGACATGTAAGGTTTTTGATCCATTAGGGTTGCTATGTCCTTGTGTTATTATAGCAAAAATTATTTTACAGGAATTGTGGTCTTCCAAGTTAGATTGGGATGATCCCGTTCCTTTGAACTTTTGCAAAAATTGGTCAAGTCTTTTAAAAGAATTTTTACACCTGTCAAACATTAAGATCCCGCGACGGGTTCTGTCTGAAAACCCGAGATCTCTAGAGCTGCATTGTTTTGTAGATGCCTCCCAACAAGCCTACGCGGCTTGTGTGTACGTACGTTCTCAAAATCAGGACAGAAGTATCACGGTTAGGCTGCTATGCGCAAAGGCAAGAGTTGCTCCTCTACACTCTACCACCATTCCTCGGCTGGAATTATGTGGTGCTCTGTTAGGGTCTCGCTTATGCTTTAAGGTTTTACAGTCATGGCGGGGTAACTTTAGCCAAAAATATCTATGGACGGATTCAACAATTGTTTTAGCTTGGTTGAAGACCCAAACTAAGGATCTCAAGGTATTTGTGTGTAATCGGGTAAATGAAATTAATAAACTTACCAGCGGATTTATATTTCGGCATGTACCCACAGATAAAAACCCGGCAGACCTGGCGTCTCGCAGCGTAAGTCCCAGTCAGCTCGAAGCTTCTGCCCTCTGGTGGGAAGGGCCGTCGTTCCTACGGAATGATGAATCCTACTGGCCGAAAACCGCTCATACTCACATTCCTATACACTTACCCGAGGTAAAAGACATAATTAAATGCCACGTCTCAGCTAACGATGCTCTAAAATTTGACAAATATTCTAACCTTAACAGAATGAAGAGGATTTATGGCTACGTATTACGTTTTTTATCAAATTGTAAAAATAAAAATAATAAAATAATTGGTCCTTTAGATGCTAATGAATTGAATCAATCTTTACAATTATTAATTAAATGTAGTCAACAGGAATGTTTCAATGAAGAGATAAAATTAATTTCAAATAATAAAGCTCTCAATCGTAAGTCTAAATTAATAACACTAAATTGCTTTATCGACTCACACGGCTTGCTAAGAATTGGGGGTCGTATTCAAAACTCTGAATTTGAATACGATAAAAAACACCCGTTGATTTTGGATTCAAAGCATCATTTCACTAAATTACTATTTAAAAACGAACACGAAAAGTTGTTTCATGCCGGTCCTCAGCATCTACTTGCCTCTATAAGAGAGAGTTTCTGGCCCATCGGTGGTCGACATCTGGCACGTAGTACGACGAAGCAGTGCATGATTTGTTTTCGTTTGCGTGGACAAACATTGCAACCTATAATGGGCAACTTACCTGCTGAAAGAACCTACTCTTCGTTTCCATTCTATTCGTGTGGGGTGGATTTTGCCGGACCATTTATGATTTCCAGTCGAAAAGGAAAGGGCAACCGCATTTCTAAATGTTATTTGTGTTTATTTATATGTTTAGCATCAAAAGCACTTCACCTGGAAGTAGTTAGTGACTTAAGCACGGAGTCATTCATTTTGTCATTGCGAAGGTTCGTTTCTAGAAGAGGCAAACCATATTCAATATTTTGTGATAATGGCAGCAATTTTAAGGGTGCAAACAATGAGATAAGTAGATTACTTAAATCTAGTCGTGAGCATTTAACCAATTTTGCCTCTAATGAAGGATTTAGATTCATATTTAGTCCCGCTTATTCTCCACATTTTGGAGGTATTTGGGAGGCTGGCGTGAAGTCAGCAAAGCATCATTTGCGTCGTGTCGCTGGCAATGCTTCTCTCACTTTTGAGGAACTAGCGACGCTGTTCACACAGATTGAAGCGATATTGAATTCTCGCCCTTTAACCCCTCTTTCTGCTGATCCTACAGATCCTACTCCATTAACCCCTGGGCATTTCTTAATTGGAAGACCTATGAGCGCGGTGCCTACGCTTCCTATCACGGCAAAGCACCCCAACCGGTTCCAGCTCATTGAGCAATTAAGGCAACACTTTTGGCAGAGGTGGCGCCGGGAGTTTATAGCAGAGCTTCAACAGCGAACTAAGTGGAGAACTAAGACAAAGGAGCTTCAGATTGGAGACTTAGTATTACTTAAAGAAGATAATATTCCTCCACTTCAATGGCGTCTAGCACGCATCGCTAAATTATACCCTGGATCGGATGGAGTAAGCAGAGTCGCAGATGTCCTTACTACAAAGGGCACAATAAAAAGAGCTATCCACAAGATGTGTGTAATTCCTGCCAAAGATGATGTTAAAACAAACTAGGTACTCGGACGCTGTACTGGGCCACATTCAATCCTATTGAAAGCAGTACTTTCAAGGCCCGGAGGATGTTAACGCCTGTAACAGCTGAGAGGAGGAGACGGCGGGGGAGAGGGGAAGCGACCAGTTTTTAGAACCTGCGCCGACATACGCGAGAGAGACCGCCATCGCCCGGCCGTAATGAGAGACGTCCTTGTTTAGCATTATATTTAATCTATACCTAATAATCTTGTTAATATAAATCTAGAAGTTTAAGTTTTGTTTTAATTATAAACAAAAAGAATATTAAAAGAATATTATCTTTTAGAGTACTCCGTCCTGTCACGGTCGCCACTTTTTGTTTATAATTAAAACAAAACAAACTTCTAGATTTATATTAACAAGATTATTAGGTATAGATTAAATATAATGCTAAACAAGGACGTCTCTCATTACGGCCGGGCGATGGCGGTCTCTCTCGCGTATGTCGGCGCAGGTTCTAAAAACTGGTCGCTTCCCCTCTCCCCCGCCGTCTCCTCCTCTCAGCTGTTACAGGCGTTAACAATAGTAACCTTTACCACAGAAACGTGTTTAATAAGTATTTTGAATTCGGTACCACATTTGTTTTGTACAATTTCTGGGATCATGAAAAAGCCTATATATCGCCACATTAAAGATCTAATTCGACTTAACCGAGTAGTAGGCATAACAAATTTATGTTTGTTCTTCGTGTTAGCATTATGACTGTCGCAGTTTCTAGCAAATTCGTTAATGTGCTTATAAACCTAAAGCAAAATCGAAAAACGATTGATTATAATATTCACATAATGTACTGCTATCAAAAACTCTCACGTTGAATTATTGATAACAAATAAAGAGGTTGACTGTAAAATGAATAGGTACTGTAGATCAAGTTTCGATGGAATAATGGATAGTGTATAACAACATTTCAACTTGAGTTAAAACGATGAATATTAAAGACAGCATTGCCTTAGTTCTACTATTGTTAGATAGAGAAATAAGTTTTGGCCATTGATCGGAATATCTAATGTTAATAAGTTCCAGTTTCGTAATACCTTCGTATTCTAGATTTTCTAATCTTCATCTTCAATGAAAGGAACTTTATTCTGAAAGTAATTTTAACTTTACATTTTATGATAGTAATAACAAAAGAATATTACGATAAGATCTTCAATAATGTTTTAAAGTTCTGTTATAATTTAATGAATAACTTATTTCTTTATCTTCTATTAATATATAATGAAAATGGTCTTTGTTTGAGGCTCTTTCACGCCTAAACACTGATCGTATCGACATAAAACTACCGCCATTCGATGCGAAATTTATCCTATATGGTTTATGGCTACTTATTTTAGGCTAGTAATATATGAAAAAGGAAATTTGAAAAGAAAAACACACTTTAATAGGCTGTCGTTTCAGGTCAACGGTTCGTTCTTTTGATGAATCAAATAAATGAAATGATCATGACAAATATAAAATGTTAACTTTCGTAACATAATCAAAATATTAATTTAGTCGCACTCTAAGAAACTTGCACGTTAATCAGAATTTTCAAATCGTTTCTCTTTAAACTGTACATGTTCATTATTACTTATTTACTTATACATTGACCACAATAACCCTCTTATTCATAATGGAACGCTAACTTTAAACAGCCGCTAAGGAGTGTTTTTTCTCATTCTGACTTAGGTCAATAGAAGTACACAGAGTGAGAATTAGCAATGCTTTAAGTTAGCAGACTATTATGAATAAGGCGGTAAAAGTTTTGCACTTCTAGCTAATCGGAACTATTTGAATTTCGTATGATATATTTTTTGAAACGTTGTAACCTTTCAAAATTTTAGTAATAAAAAAATAATTGGCGGGAAATCATTTATCAATTGTTTTTTATCACACATCAAAGTTCTACGTACGCAACGAAAATGTAGTTAAGTCGTAAAGATTTTAGAGCAATGATTTTTTATGATTTTGAATGTTCTCTCTGTCCGCAAAATTGAGCCGCTCGTCGTCAAAATGCTTTTGGGAGAGAAGCACCATGCTTGAGCACCGTGAGGCGATGGTTTGCTGAATTTGAGACATTGGGATTATTTACATGACGAATTTCGTGAAGGGCAGCCTTCAACCGCCGTTAACGAAAATAATGTGGCTACTGTTAAGCGGCTAATTGAAGAAAACTCGCGGATTACCTATGAGACAATTTGAGGACTATTGGGGATTGGTATGTCCAAAATTGAGAATCAGAAAGAAGAAGAAAATTGGAAGTGGTATTCTACACAAATTTACCCAGGGTGTTAAAATAAGTTCGCCATAGACGACCAAAACGCCGCATTCTCCTACATCATGACAACTTAATCCTGCACATAGCCCCGACCTAGCACCCTGTGATTTCTGTATTTTCCACAAAAATCAAAGATTTGATGAGTGGTTTCATTTTTACCAATTCCGAAGAGGCAGTGATAGCGTTCAATCAGCACGTAGAAAACATGCCTTTAGATCGGTGGTCCTCCTATTTAAAAAAAATGGTTCGATAGCATGAAAAAATGTTTAAGATGTACAGGAGAGTATTTTGGATAATAATAATATAAACAATAAACATAATATTTTGTTAGTGTGACCTACGTTTTTAATTATTACTTATTTACTTATCGACTATTATTCAATACAGTTGCAGCTATATAATAGTTATTTAAACATTAGTTATATCATGGGTGATAATAGTATCCCATGTTGAGAAATTTGGCAAACGAATTTGGTAAATTACTATTATGTACATAGAATTTACATAAAATTCCAAATCTCAGCGGAATTCATCTAAATTCAGAAGAGATATTAATTAATTTCAATTCAACGCTTTTTGAATATCAATCACCTTAATAACTGCCTATTGCAATTAAATTTATATTAAAAAGTCTATTATGAAGAAATGGAACCCACTACGAACCTACTTAAAATAAAAATAATCTTTTCTAATTTATGAAATCTCACATACTATATTTGTTTAAAATTTAAAATGTTATACATATATGTAAATGAATCTGAGACAAAAAGACAAACGAAATCAACAATTTTACTCAAATAAAGATGTATCAAATTAAACATACATGATGTTATAATAAATGTAAT
This sequence comes from Leptidea sinapis, assembly GCF_905404315.1. Taxonomy (NCBI): domain Eukaryota; kingdom Metazoa; phylum Arthropoda; class Insecta; order Lepidoptera; family Pieridae; genus Leptidea; species Leptidea sinapis. The sequence goes on from NC_066272.1 coordinate 13,187,384, forward strand.
ACCATAATATGAATACATACAATACATAATATAGAATTATATGAATATAGAACCAAACTTGAGATTATTAAAATTAATAAATTTGTCATTACTACCTCATCATTTAGTTTAAACAAGCATTTATGTCCACAGTATGTCTTTTTTGCTCATCAAGAGCCATGTGTCATATCGCAGTCAACAGCGAACGAGAAGCATGCCCATATCGCATTAGCGATGGCCATTGGCCGATGACAGTTAGGCCCGCAATCTACTAAAGCGGAGAGGAGAGTAGAAGAGAGGAGTTAAACCGCGAAGCTGTCATGTTATTTCCAGCAGAGCGGAGAGGAGATGCGAGCTGTGTTTATAGAAACGCTTTCGGGTGTGTGTCGCGCGGAGAGAAGGCAGCTTGCTGTGTGATCAGTCGACACGGCACAAAATTCTATAGACAAATGAGACATCTCCTCTACCGCCGAAGCTAAACGGAGAGGAGATGTGAAAATAACGAAATCTGATTGGTTATCAAAATACATCTCCACTCTTCTCCGCTTTGGTGGATACCGGGCCTTAAAAGCGAAGCGCGCGTTTGGTACACGTTTTCCCGTGTCGGATGGATTTGCTGTGCTAAAAAGCCACGTTCAACAACAAGATGGTGGGCGAAGAAAAAAATATAACATTGCAGTTTATTGAAGATTACAGAAGCGTTCCACAACTTGAACCAAAACTATAAACCTTACACAAATAAACTGTTAAACGATACTTGCCAGTTCTGAGTTGTAAATATTCTCTTCTCATGTTTCCAAAAGTCGTTACGTTCAAAAATGGAGCTCGCCGAACAGTTTTCTGTCTCAACTGTACATCAGGCTAAAGAGCTCTGACACCGCGGGTGGTCGGCGGTGTATTTCCGTTGTCGTGAAGAGTCGAGTAGGAGGCAAAAAGAGCGCATCGGCTTTTTCTTTTGTCATATGGGCCAGGGTGTCATTTCTCATGTGCAACGGCGGCAGGAACGGCTGGTTGATCTTAACAAGAGCAGCTTTCGACAACGACCAGAACTTGCGGGTTCCAATCGGGTAACTGGAAAGCTGCTCGCCGATTTTGTCAACGTGCTTCGATTTTGCACGGGCGATTTGCTGCTTAAAGAATGTGGAGGCACGGTTATATTTACTCAGGATGTTAAGTATTTTGTAAAAAGATTTTTTTTTTTTAAATTTTAAAATGATCAATTATCTTGCCACATCTTTTCATTAAAGTTATGAATAATCATTTTATTTTTTTGAGAACAAGAATACCTACCTAAATTTTAAAATTAATTTCTTAAGACAGGCCAAATAAAAGCATGTTTTCTATACTTTCCAAATAAGCAACACCTCGAGCATGAATAGAAGTGATTCAATTAAAAACCCCAAGAACACAATGAGAGAATAGGTTTTATGTGCATCGGCGCCAATTTTCCGGGAGTAGTTTATAAGACCATCGTGGATAAAATCTATAAATTCTCTTATAACCGTTTAAGTTAAGATCTACTGATCCATGAAATCAAAAATATTTTATTTCGTAGGTAAATTGTATTACACTTGAAATATGTATTTTTTTTATACAGCTCGTTCGGAATGCAGATTTCCTTAGAGAAGAACGAGAAAGAAACTCTAAGGTTGCTCTTTTCAAAACAGATTAGGTATTACTTATTTTAAATGCAATTCACAAATAATTTCAATTACAATATATGCAAAGTGATGCAACAAAATTAATCAAACGTCAATTACTAAATGCCTTACACGAGTAAGTCAAAAAAAGGGAAAATTAAAAAGTAAAAACATAGTTATAGTTATTGAGTACATACATATACACTGGCCTGCAAAAGTAAGTATCAAACTTTTCATATTAATTTTTTTTCTTAACTATAGAAGGTAGAGATTTAAGATTAAAAACGTTTTGTTGCAAATTTTATAGGCTTTAATTCTTAGAAACTAAAATTATACATTAGTAACATTTTTAAATTAAAAAAGATAAAACAATGAAAATAGACATTTTTAGTTAAATGTAAAAAAAAATCAACTAAAATGTATTACATGTTATTTAATTTTTAATAACTAGTATTGCCTCCTCGTGCTCTGATTACAGCTTCGAGCCGGTTTGGCATACTGAACACTAGGTTTCGGAGCCAATGTGGGGGAATATTCTCCCATTCTTCTACCAGGGCTTGCTTTAGTGCCCTGAGGGTAGTAGGTGGTGGTCTGCGATTTCTGACTAGCCTCCCAAGCTCATCCCAGGCGTGTTCAATCGGGTTGAGATCAGGATTTCTTGATGGCCAAGCCATCACGCTGATACCGACCTCCTGAATATACTCTTGTACGATATGAGCCGTGTGTGGCCGAGCATTATCATGCATCAGCATCGATCCATCGCCCATATTTGCTAAATACGGCCCTGCATACTCATTGAGAATCTCTTGAGCATATCTTTTCCCAGTGAGGGTGCCATTTTCTATGGCTACTAGCTCTGTGCGACCTTCTGAAGATATGCCAGCCCATACATGTACATGCACAGCCTCCGCCGTATTGGACTCTTTCTGAGATGCAGGCTTGAAGGTATCGGTCACCAGGTCACCTGTAAACACTTCGCCTTCCATCAGAAGTGTAAAGGGTGAATCGAGACTCATCTGCAAACAAAATTCTTGACCATTCTTCTTCATCCCACTGCATGTGTTCACGGGCGTATCGCAGTCTCGCTACTCGATGCTGTGTCGAGTTTTGGGCCACTCGCTGGTCTTCGGGGTTTCAAGTTTAGTCCCTCCGGGTCTGAAGTAGCTGTTGCTGGACTTCAACTGCATTTTGGTGGCGATTTCTTAACACAGTGGAAATAATATAACGATCTTCTCGGGCACTGGTACACCTGGGTCTGCCATTACAAGGTCTCCTCAGATGGTGTCCAGTCTCTTCGTACCTTCGCTTTACCTTCTGGACCGTTCGTACCGTTACACCCACCATTCTTGCAGTGCGACGCATACTGATGCCTAGTTCCAGAAAATCCATGATCCTAGCACATTCTTCAACTATAAGAGGCATGATAAATAAATGTTATGTGTTTTTTAGCATAAATTTTTAAAACAAGACCCATCGATCTTGAATAAAATTTAAAACAGAAAGAAAAATGTGAATGGTAAAATTGTAATTCGGAAACGTCCACTTTGAAAAAGGAATGGTTTTGTTTTTGAAGTTTTTTTTCAGCCAATTCTTAAAAGAAGGTTACCGACTATAAAGTTTTTATGTACAAAAAAAAATTCTCTTTGGAGTCCTTTTTATTTATCGAAAGTATATCTTGTGAACTTAAAACGTTATCCCAATTTTAAAAGTGTGATACTTTTGAAGGCCAGTGTAGTACAATACAGTAGATGCATTGTACGTTACTAGTACACTGGAGTACTTATTTAAATGATAATACCGAATAAATTGTTGAAACGGTTTAATGTAAGTACTCATTAATTACAATAGAAGTTTGATATAAAAAAGGATCCGAGCAAGCACTATTACGTGACGTGTGTGCATTTATTAGTAGAGCATTTTATTAGCTAATATTTATAAAAAATAATAATAACTTTAATTTAAAATCATTGTTTTACACGGTTAAATTAAAATTGCTCTGTTCACTGTTATATAGTTTGCAGTAAGGCACGACGTAACTTTTAGAGGGATAATTCTATTATGTACTAGTACTAGTGTTTTATATTATTATGCATGCATTATGTATGTGTTATAGTTCGGTTTACGACCCTAAGAACGATGTAATAGGCTCACTATACGAGCAAGAGTATTGAAAAAAATATAGTAAACTAATTATTATTCAAATCAATAACTCAAACATTATAAATTTTATAACATAACAAGTTATTACAACGAAAGCTTTACTTCACATAATGTGTAATTTAAATAATTTGTGATACTAAATGACGCATCATTAGGACTGGCAGCGGGGCCGTGAAGGTTCACCGTACCAACTTAATAATTCAAAAGGTTGATCATTATGAGATATTATATCACATACGCCATTAGTCTTTATAAAATTTATTATTAATAAAGCTTACTATTGTGTGTTTGATATATTTGATATAGACTTAAATGTATTGTAAAAAGTTTCATTCAGCTTGCTCTGTTTATTTTTAACTCATTTTTAGGGATTGAATTCATACCACTTTCATGTTTGAAGATTGACTTGATAGGTACACTTCTTAAGTCCTCAAGACAATATAGTTGACTTTTAACTATCATTGTAAATCCAAGATGGCTGTCGGTACAATATGTCGCATTTATTACTTTTCCAAACTCCCCAATATGGATGTCATATAAGAGGGGTTTATTTTTAGTAGAATACCAATTACCACCACACCACAATAGTTGCCAGTACAATTTCGTGGATTTCATAGTTTCAATCCACTCAATATAAAAAATGGGTATCAAATGAAAGTTCCTTGACAGATGTGAAACGTCGAAAAAGTTAGGTTGACTGTTAAACCCTATTTTGAGAAATGCACGCACACAAACACAAATTGAGATTGAGGTAGTCTGGTAACACCCCGTATATCACGTTTTATATTGAGTAAGCTATCGTAAACTGAACGAAACATCAATAAAAGCAGATTTATATATTAATGAATCTGATTCAACGGAACAACCGCGTCTCTGTCTATTCAGCTTTGTCTTTTATACAAAATTATTGATGCGAAATTGTGAATTGCTCTGAATATAAATCTAGATTGGTAAATTTGTGTTAACAGCGTTGTCTCTATAAAATAATATACTTTCTTAAAATAATATAATTTCTTAGATAATTTATACGTCTAGATAGAGCCTCTTGCTGCTAGACAACCGATGAAAACAGGCCAGGTTTATCACTTTAGTGTGCATGAGAAGCTACGTCTTACACTCGCGATTTGTATGTCACTTTATATTAGCATTGCTCAAAATAGAACCGCCATTTTTTCGACCTTTTCACAGCAGTCTATCTAGACGTAAAAATTTTCCTTTGCCTTGCAGACGAGAACTTAACAGTTCTTTTGATGTAATAATGACAGTTGTAATAAAATAATATAAGATAATAACTTTTATATTTTGTATCTGTTTCGTCACGTAAAGAAGGTAAATTTAATATACAATTACTAAGAATGATTATGTAAGCAATTACACTGCAAACATTTTATCAATTCCTGTTACCTTATAGCAAGTGAGCCTTGAATGAAAATGGGAAACAATAAGATGAGGAAATTTGGCATCCTTCCAATCACAATATCAGGTACACTTTACTCGTCTATGTTTCACGTCAACATTATTTAAGACAAGAGAATAACATGGGTTGACAATTTATTGTGAGCTAATTCTTAAAATACATTTGCTGTTTTCAAGGTATGAATTTTGACAAATATGTTGTATTTATATTGAGTGAATTATGATTGTATTGACGTGTTCTAGTTGTTTAATAATGTGGAAAGAATTAATGAAATAAGATTGACTTCACAATTTTATGGCGCGAATGGAAATGTAATCTATTGGAAAGGTTTTCTCTCATGGCCTCATCCGACGAACAGATTGAGAATGGTTTATGCCAAGTGTTCGGTATAAGAAGTGGACTGTATACTGTTTAGTAATTAAAACAAATACTATCAAAAATAACAATTAATTCTTTACTGCTCCTTGCCACAAACAGCCACCGGTCGTGACACTACAGAAACAATCGTGTTTCCAACAATATAGAGGCGGCAAATTACGTCTCAGACCGCACCTTCTCGTACGGCGATTTTGCATGTAGGCAAATTTCCAGCGCCCATAATTACGTCACGCGATTGTCGCGCCTAGTGCCACCGATTTGCTACCGGTTTCAACTTAGGGTTGAGGTACAGTAGCAAGTAGTAGAAAACACATTAGCATGTCCGATCTTCACAGCTGAAATTAACTGGCACTTTGTCAAACTATATTCAATGCAATGACCGAACACCAAGAGTCCCAGGACTTAGAACACTTCTTTGAAAGGGATGATGCAAACGTAGCTGCCAGGGTAGTATAGTAGGTCCGTTATCTTTGCCTATCTAGACTATCAAGAATTTTCACGATATAGAATTTGAGTTTAATTATTTATGAGACTTCTTAGCATTTTATAGATTTAAGCGTCCATTGTGTAATAGAGGGAGCAACTCCGGACAGTGTCTGAGGCTTGTAACTTGGGTGAACGTATATAATATAATAATATAATATGTGGTCCCTTTATAATGTACAAAACCATTGAAGCAATATGAGTTTAAATTGATTTCACTTCTCGTGTTGCTTTTCCTGTGTAAACAATAATTAATAAAATATTTTTAATGGATTAATACACGTGTAATTGTAGCTGTATTTTTACATTAGGTTTTTGCACTAAAATTACATTTTTATTATTATATATTAATTATTCAATCACATTAAAGGGAACTGTTTTAGGTAAAACTGCAGCTACAATTATTATATTAATACATTTTTATATTAATTATAATAAAAATAAAAAATATATTATTTAAATAAATTTGAAATATTTCCGCCAATCAAAGAAAATACTTATAAATAAAATATTCCGAAAAATCATTCAAATAACACCTGATTTTATTTATAAATATCCTAAAATACATGTAAATGTCTTAAGTGAGATACGTATTTAGGAATCAATGACGTAGGAGAAATAAAGTTAATTTATAAGCAATTTAAGTGTAAGTACAAATATAATGACAGACCAAGAACACAATACAATTGCAGTTCTATTCTAGATGCTTTTTGTTGTATTTTATTATTATGATCGCAGCCAATGAAGCTATTTTAGCTTAGAGCAAGAAATATCTGCAGTAAACTCAAATCTCTATGGCAATCATAGAAAGTGGCTCTGTGCCAACTTTAGTTGACAATTCTTTGAGCGTCTATAGCACTTAATGTTTGTACTTATTTGATGCAGGTTGGTATTAGGACTATATTTGAAATAAATCTAGATCGAGAGGGTATTCAAGGACGGCGGAACAAATGAGGGAAGCTGCTGAAGGTCATTTGACAACAGAGGCTCTCATGTGGCATCAGAACACTAATCAGACAACCATAATATCAAGGATGACATCAGAATATTTCGGGCAAATTAAAAAAAAAAAACAAAAACAAAATACCACAACCGGAGAGTTGAACAAGATGTACCAAAATTTACGATTCATGCATACTTGAACGGTTGGCTCAGTTGGAAATAGCGCTCGGACGGAACCCGAGAGGTCCTGGGTTCGAGTCCCGCATCGTTAGTAAATTTTGGTAACAAACTTTATTTATATAAACACAAAAATAGTAATTGTGCAATAGGCAAAGTATCACAGTACGTTCTAGGTCGATTTGTAATACGAAATTTTGTCAATTGAGTTATTAATTGGATGAAAACCAGCTTCATACCTGATACTGTTCTATGATTCTTTTCCACTTAAACAAAAAACAACCAAGTAATATATATCAATATACATAAAATGATAGAGGTTTTCATTTGTGCGCGCAGCATGGAAAAGCTAAAAAAAAAAACGTAACAAAGTATGTACCCGCAATATAAGGGAGCCAAAACTACTCTTACTAGATACCTAATGGCTAATGTAGAAATAAACAAAATTACAAGGTACCTTTTATAATAAATAAACTTCCTACATCTTTAAAACAGCAGATGACAATTAAAAATATAAAAGTAAAATTAAAAAAATATTATCTTGATAATTATATAATAAATAGATGAATGCTATGAGTATAAAACACAAACATTCTGTATATGTCGTAATAAAACTACCTTACCCTCAACAGAGAACAATAATACACAAACGAAAATGAATGGAAGGGTTCATGTAAATAAGTATACTGTAAGATCTAGCTTTGTTTGTTGGTAATCTAATATAATAAGTTTGTAAAAATTTAAATAAGTGTTTAATGTTAATAATTGTAATACATTTTTGAAGTTACATTGTCATCAGTTTTAAGTTCTGATATTTTGTCCTATAGTATATTTTTAGTTTTCTCTTAATTAATTATATATAACACGCGACGAGTATAGTACACGGTAAAACCCGAATGGATTTATGTTTGTATTTAAATTTCAGTAAAATTGTAAAATACTAAAAAAAAAATTAAGTCGTCTGAGTTTGATTTCTATTTGACACTCGGCCTTTATCTAGAAAAACAGATATTGCGATAACTGCATTTAATATAAAGATGATAAAGTTTTAAGAAACAAAGATTTTTATAAGTACTACGTGTTTCGTCATTTGTGTACGCGAAGTCGCAGGCATCAGCTAGTCTTCAGTAATTATGCATTTTATAACTTATTTCATGTTTGTTCGTAGTCTGTTAATTATGAAAGCGATGACACGGCCACGGGTCAAGCTATAGATTTCGCGTGATTGGCAAAGATGGCGCTAGCAGTCGCATTTATCGCGCTGATAATATTTGTATCAGTTTTGTAACATAACTTTATTGGTTTTAATAATACTTTGGTTTACTATATTTGCATCTCTTAGTTACGTTATTTTTGCAGAGTGATATGGTTCAAATATCACTTTCCTTAGCTACTTAAAATGAAGATAATATGAAAAATCTCCAGTTTGGGCTAATTGCTACTGAGTATGGCTGTTAGGCCCGTACGATACGACCATATATAAAAGGCTGGCAACACTTCTGTTTCCTCTGGTGTTGTAAGAAAGGATGGTAGCAGTGATGACTAACCATTAAAAAATATTCATGATATTAGAGGTGGGTCATTGAAGGTTTTTATATCAATTTAATTTCAAAATGTTTTTTGTCAATGGTCAACGGGTTGAAAAAACTGTTAAATCGTCAATTTTTAATAATTTAGATTTTTATTTCGTCAATAATGATACATTTCATTGAAATCATACAAACCTTGAAAATGAATGTTTAATTATTTATTTATTAGTAATCAACAGCGTTACAGTAAACGTAAATAAACAATAATATAAAACATAATTCTTAAGGCCGTTATAGATTACTCATATTGAGAATATTATTTTACTATGGTTTTACAACAAGCTGTATCACAGAACAACTGCCTTTTGTGTTTCTTATTTTCTGTGTGTATGTTTGTGTGTGGGTATTTAGTATATAATAATATGTATATATTTTAATCAAATGAGTAAGGCACTGCTTTAGATAGGTATAAGTGAATAATTTCACGCTTTAATTTATTCTTTTCCAGCATGAAGATATCTAAAATATCATAGAAGTTATTGTAATTATTTTGAATCCTGCATATAACCGAGTTTTTATGATAGTTCGATTTAGTACGTGGTACAACCAGGAGTTTCGTATGACGTGTTCTATATTGTACATTAAGCGATAGGGCACTCAATAATTCTGAACAGTTTGTATTGCCTTGCCTGACAATAAAGAATGTAGAAATATTAGATCTTGTTGGTTTCGGCGTAGTTCCAGTGGGTCTATTAAAAAATCTACATGCTTCATCGTATGACGTGTAGGGATGATATGCTTTGAAACATAAATATTTTAGAAAGTTAAGTACGAACATGATTATCTTTCTATCATAAATATGAAAGTAGAACAAGGTCTTTTGTGTTTCATTTCTGTGAAATTATACTCAATATTCATGTTTATATTAGTCTCGGATGAGCTACAGGAAATTATAATGAAACATATTTTAATAACAAAGATTCCCTACAATTTCTATTCCAACGAAAGCTTTTTCATAATTACAATTCTTAGTATATCCAAAGTTAGGTTTTTTTTTGTTATTGAGAGCAAAATTCAAAGAAATTAACATCTTGACTGTTGGTTCTCAATATATTCTTGATAATGTAATGTATGTTCATAGACAAATGTTTGTTGTCAGCTGCAGTTTCTTCACATAGCGCCATAGATTCGACGATTTGAGGCAAGCGGTTATTTCGTCGGCAGCCGTTGATCTTGGAATTACTGGCAGTGTTTGGCGGAAATCGCCAGACAGTAAAATCATTGCTCCTCCAAAACATCTCGAGTAATTCCGTAAATCTTTCAATGTTCGGTTAAGTGCTTCTAATGCACGTTTATGCGCCATTGTGCATCCGTCTCAGATGATGATTTTCGATGCCGATAAAACTTTGGCCATTGCTGAATTTTTTATAATATTACACGTTGGTTCTTCAAAAGTTTGAAGATTTAACGGTAATTTTAATGCTGAATGAGCCGTACGGCATCCTTCTAATAATGTGGCTGCTATTCCAGAAGAAGCAACTGCAACCGCTATGTTGGATCTCGCACGAACAGTGTCTAAAACTACTGACATGAGAAATGTCTTACCTGTTTCACCAGGGGCATCTAGGAAATATAAACCACCATTTCCATCATCGATTGCCTTAGTTTTCAACTTCATGTAAACAAGTGGCTTCATACTTTACCAATTCCTAACATCACTGTTTGTCAAATTCCATATAACCCGTATTGAAATGTTCAGAAACTTAACTATGAGTTAAAATTTGCTTGCTCTAACACTGCTAATGCCTGTTACTTACATCTAGATTACCAACAATATATACCGAAAGGGCGCAACTATACTAGACATATGTGTGGGCTTATACTCAGACAGATATTGCACATCGGCTATAAAATAAATTTCATGAAATGTAAACGGCAAAATGACGTTGCTCGTCATACATCAAAAGATTATTACACTAAAAGTACTGTAGACATAGGCACACAATATAACCCAATTCAAACTGACAAAGGCACACAAACGGATTTAATTGATATTGACACAAATAAAATGTACTCTGGCCAAATCCAAGGTGACGCTGAATTAAAAAATAATCTTTTTCGTGTATAAAAATATAACCATCTTACACCAAAGTATTAACGGACTAATTACAAAAACCGATGAGCTCGTTATTTGTCTCGAGGAACTCTCTGTCAAAATGAATAAATACTTTGATGTCCTGTGTATTACTGAACACAATATGATATTAGACGATGTAAGCTTCCTTAGTATTCCTAATTTTCAACTAGCATCATTCTGCTTGAGGACAAGTAGACATGGAGGGTCGTGCATATTGATACGCAAGGGCCATAAGTTTCGCGTGATTAGTGATATAGATGAATACAGTATCTTGAATATCATAGAGTACAGCGCAGTAGAATTAGTAGACCACAAGATTATAATTATTTGCGTTTACAGGTCACCAAAAATCACCGTAACTGCGATTGACTTATTTTTCAGTAGTCTACATAAAATACTTAATAAATTATGTTTTAAGAATAGGAAAGTTATACTATGCGGCGACTTTAATATCGACAGAATGAAAACAAATAGGACATCTGTATATTTTGAGCAGTTATTGCAATCATATAATCTCAATCTATTATTTAAAGAGCCCACTCGTCTAAGTAGCAATACATGCATAGATAACTTTGCTCATAATATACGTGGCTGCACTAGTTCGGTATATGAACTAGCCATATCTGACCGTACTGCGCAGGTTGTCCAAGTTCCAACTAAGAGAAGCATTCTTCTAAGCCACTGGTACATTCATAAACGGCAATTTTCGATTGAAAATATGAATAAATATTATGACTGCCTCAAAAGCTTATCCTTTCAAGAGGTGTACTCTGTTGATAACCCAAATTTGGCATACAATATTTTTTTAGACTTGATATTACTATTCTATAATCTATGTTTCCCTATTGTAAAAATAAAAATATCCTCTACAAAACGACATAGATGGCTTTCCAGGGGTATAAGAACTTGCTCTAAAATTAAAAGGAAGCTTTTGTGGACATCAAGATTAACTAAATGTAAATCAGATATAATTAAATTAAAGGCTTATTCCAAAAAATTAAAATCAATTATAAAACTTACACAGAGGTCTCAAAATAACTATATCATAAAAAATTCCTCTAATAAAACAAAAGCCACTTGAAATATAATAAACGGTACTTTTAACAATATCTCTAGAGATGACATAGATGCCATTAGAATTGGATCAAAAATTGTCACTGATCCTCAAATGATAGCGCAGGCATTCAACGATTTCTTTATGGATGAAATTAACAGCTATTGCAAAAAAAGTGGTTATAATGATAACCCCAAATATATCACTAGACACCATCAACCTAACTCACTTTTTTTTAACCCAACATGCTCCTATGACATTCTGAATGCAATAAAGTCATTAAAAAACACAAATAGTAACGGATACGATGATATAAATACAACAGTAATAAAATATGTCGCTACCATAATAGCCCCAGTATTAAGTTACATTATGAATCAGTGTATCGAATATGGTATATACCCAGATAAAATGAAACTTACGATAAAAAAACCTATTTTTAAAAAAGAAGACAAACTGGATATGCAATTTTATAGGCCTATCGCCTTGATTCCAATCTTATCAAAAGTTTTTGAAAAAATTATACACAAAAACCTGTATTCGTACTTTGAAACATTTAATATTTTGACTAAGGAGCAAGTAGGCTTTAGGAAAAATAAGTCTATCAATGAAGCAATTTATAACTTTTTGGAAACGGTAATGACTAGTTTAGAAAATAAAAAACGAGTGACAGCAATATTTATGGACACGACCAGAGCTTTTGACTATGTCGACCGTTTAATACTGACCAATAAATTAGAAAGGTATGGCATAAGAAACAATGCTCTTAATTTAATTAAATCATATTTTATCTGGAAGACAACAATCAACAGAAATAACTAAAATAAATCTTATAACTAAAACCAGAATGAAATATTTATCAGACCCCCGGAAAACAACAATTGGCGTGCCCCAAGGCAGTATTCTAGGACCACTGCTTTTTCTTATTTATATAAATGACCTTGCTCAAACTATTAAGGATCCAATGGTCCTATTTGCAGACGATAGTACTGCCATATTTATTGACAACAATCCATTAACATATGAAAATTACATAAACAATTTGCTTAACGAACTAATAGAGTGGTTAAATTATAATAATCTAAAAATCAATCTAAATAAAACATGCATGACGAAATTTGCTTACAAAAACACACAATCTTATGGATTAAATATAAATTATGACGGTAAAGCGATTAATGAAGAGAAATCCACAAAATTCTTGGGCATTTGTCTTGACCACAATCTGTCATGGAGAACACACATTGATTATGTCATTAAAAAACTAAATAGGTTCTCATTTGCTCTACATATGCTGAAGAAAGTAGTTGATATGACTGCGGTGTAAGCAGCATATCATGCGTACGTAGACAGCACTCTGAGATATGGGATACTATTCTGGGGTAATGCTCCAGGGATTTATGAAGTATTCAAAGCTCAAAAGAAATGTATCAAATCTGTCTGCTCACTAAAAGCAACCGAATCATGTAAACCTCACTTTATTAAATTAAATATTCTTAGCATGCCATCAATATATATTTTTGAAGTAACAGTTATGGTAAAGAATAATATCAATAAATATGAAGCGCTAATTTCGAAACGAAACGACAACAAATTACGACCTTTGAAGTCCAGAACAGAGTTGTATCGCAACAGCATCATTTGCATGGGACCAACAATTTACAACAAATTACCTGACAATATTAAGCGCGAAAATATATTCTACTTTAAAAAGTATCTCAAATCTTACTTTATAAAAAAGCATACTACTCATTAAAAGATTTTCTTGACGATAAAATAGTAAATAATAAAAATTAACTTCGACTGAACTCAATATCATTGTATAGCTAATGACATTATATTATAAATTAAACTTAATAAGCATATGAAATAATAAATATTGTATGGAAAGCATGTCGAAATTATGATAGCGAATAATGTGCGTATCTGACTTGGAGATGCAGAGATAATGGCTTCAGCGATTGTCGTATCCCAATGGGTATCGTTTTCTAAAAAGTTCAGTTTTTCACATGCAGCACGATATGTTGGGAATATTACACCATTAACAGTCCGTAGTATCTCAAATAACGTTGGCCCACGCACATTTACCAGCAACAACCGCAAATAGAAACATTCATCATTCTTTGGATGAACTGTATACATACGACCAAGAGCATCAGTAGAACGCACATCCGGATACCTAGGAACCGCATCGCCTTGCTTGCGTCTTTGAAAATTCTTCGATGAAGCATTCCAGTATAATAACGTGGCATCTCCGAGTAAAGCAAAGTTCGTGCAAACGGATCGCTTTGGCAGATCGCAAAGAAACTGGTCAATGTAATTGCTGGAAGTGTTTCAGCACGTTGCATAGCATTCAAAGCCGTGAAATATACTCGTTGACGTAGGATGACGTTCGTGAATAGGGAATGCGAATATACACCAAATCGCTTCATTACAGTTTACATGACCAACTTGATAGCGTGAAATTTCATCTTTAGTATTTGAGGATTTTGCAATCCTCAAATACTAAAGATTGGATTGCTCCAAAAACCGCCACATCGCTGCCTTTCGTGACATATTTGCAAATATATTTTATGGACTTTACTGAATTGCAATACTCAACGTTGAAATGTGTTTTGAACGTTTTAGAAATAAGTGGCGAATATGGAACAATCCAACTGTTGTCGACAACGAAATCCATTCTTTTCACTTTTGTCGTGACAGTTCGACCGTTGTCATCTGGTGATCGACGCCGATACAGCGGATAACCATCGTTACCAATGACGGTCTCCGCTGTAAATTTCCGTGGATATCGTTTAGAGCACTTTCCATCGACCATGCAAGGTGATTGGGGATTGATGGTCCATGAATCATATTTGTAATAACAACATCATGTAGGACTGGATCGGCTTCATGATCAGCATGATTTTGCATTGTCGACCGAGCCGTTCACGGGCTGCGTCACTTTGCTCTTGTGATTGAGAAGCACGAAGTCGAGCCATACTAACGCGGCGCTGTTCACGTGCAATTTCTTGTTCTTCTTCAGTCCTTTCATTTGCAGTGTTTCGTATCCTTCTTGCATTACGGCTTTGTCGGGAACGATTCCATCTTCTTGGTCGCGGCATTAGTAATTAAACTTCACTTCAATTCACCTAAATATTTATTTCAAAACTCAAATTTTCAACCATTCATTCATAGACAAAATTACTTAGCTTTTTGAGATAGGCAATGGCTCCATTATAACATTATGATTGTTATTTATTTAATAGAAATAGTTTTAATATAGATTTCTTACAAAAATCAAATTGTCATCCATACGTCCATTACATAGCTGTCAATTGTGTTTTGTAATTCCAAGTCTGATTCTTTTTTGTTATACCACGTTTTATAGTGACTGATGTTTTATGTCAAGTCACACGGGAACGCTGTCGAACGGAATAAATAATATCCTATGTCCGTCTCCTGGCTCTAAGCTATCAGTCACCAATTTTCAGCCATACCGGTAAAGCCGTTCTTGAGTTATAAATAGTGTAACTAACACGACTTTCTTTTACATATATAGATGTATTATATTTTACCAAAAGAAAGTTACGAAAGAAAGATGAGACGACTTTTTCGTGGTAGTCGGATTTAAAAACTAAGTCGGAGAAAACTTTAACACTAAAAATAATTTATAAGGCAAGACAACGTGTGCCGGGTCAGCTTTATTGAGTGCATATAAAAATATTGTTGATTTTTAAAAACTGAAAGTTTTGGCAACAGACAAGGACGTTATATGTTACAGATCGTATCAAACTGGCAAATTTTCCATTGAATACAATGGAAAATTTGACGATTTAAAGGAGTGGCATAGGTTTTTGCTACACCACTTAATTGTAAAATATTTACAATTTTAGTTGTAGTAAGGCGCTATCACTATTACAAATAGACGAACACAAGTTTGATTTTGTTAATAGAAAATATTCAAACAACAATTAGCCAGCAAAACACAGCTTATCCTTTCAAGAGGTGTACTCTGTTGATAACCCAAATTTGGCATACAATATTTTTTTAGACTTGATATTACTATTCTATAATCTATGTTTCCCTATTGTAAAAATAAAAATATCCTCTACAAAACGACATAGATGGCTTTCCAGGGGTATAAGAACTTGCTCTAAAATTAAAAGGAAGCTTTTGTGGACATCAAGATTAACTAAATGTAAATCAGATATAATTAAATTAAAGGCTTATTCCAAAAAATTAAAATCAATTATAAAACTTACACAGAGGTCTCAAAATAACTATATCATAAAAAATTCCTCTAATAAAACAAAAGCCACTTGAAATATAATAAACGGTACTTTTAACAATATCTCTAGAGATGACATAGATGCCATTAGAATTGGATCAAAAATTGTCACTGATCCTCAAATGATAGCGCAGGCATTCAACGATTTCTTTATGGATGAAATTAACAGCTATTGCAAAAAAAGTGGTTATAATGATAACCCCAAATATATCACTAGACACCATCAACCTAACTCACTTTTTTTTAACCCAACATGCTCCTATGACATTCTGGATGCAATAAAGTCATTAAAAAACACAAATAGTAACGGATACGATGATATAAATACAACAGTAATAAAATATGTCGCTACCATAATAGCCCCAGTATTAAGTTACATTATGAATCAGTGTATCGAATATGGTATATACCCAGATAAAATGAAACTTACGATAAAAAAACCTATTTTTAAAAAAGAAGACAAACTGGATATGCAATTTTATAGGCCTATCGCCTTGATTCCAATCTTATCAAAAGTTTTTGAAAAAATTATACACAAAAACCTGTATTCGTACTTTGAAACATTTAATATTTTGACTAAGGAGCAAGTAGGCTTTAGGAAAAATAAGTCTATCAATGAAGCAATTTATAACTTTTTGGAAACGGTAATGACTAGTTTAGAAAATAAAAAACGAGTGACAGCAATATTTATGGACACGACCAGAGCTTTTGACTATGTCGACCGTTTAATACTGACCAATAAATTAGAAAGGTATGGCATAAGAAACAATGCTCTTAATTTAATTAAATCATATTTTATCTGGAAGACAACAATCAACAGAAATAACTAAAATAAATCTTATAACTAAAACCAGAATGAAATATTTATCAGACCCCCGGAAAACAACAATTGGCGTGCCCCAAGGCAGTATTCTAGGACCACTGCTTTTTCTTATTTATATAAATGACCTTGCTCAAACTATTAAGGATCCAATGGTCCTATTTGCAGACGATAGTACTGCCATATTTATTGACAACAATCCATTAACATATGAAAATTACATAAACAATTTGCTTAACGAACTAATAGAGTGGTTAAATTATAATAATCTAAAAATCAATCTAAATAAAACATGCATGACGAAATTTGCTTACAAAAACACACAATCTTATGGATTAAATATAAATTATGACGGTAAAGCGATTAATGAAGAGAAATCCACAAAATTCTTGGGCATTTGTCGTGACCACAATCTGTCATGGAGAACACACATTGATTATGTCATTAAAAAACTAAATAGGTTCTCATTTGCTCTACATATGCTGAAGAAAGTAGTTGATATGACTGCGGTGTAAGCAGCATATCATGCGTACGTAGACAGCACTCTGAGATATGGGATACTATTCTGGGGTAATGCTCCAGGGATTTATGAAGTATTCAAAGCTCAAAAGAAATGTATCAAATCTGTCTGCTCACTAAAAGCAACCGAATCATGTAAACCTCACTTTATTAAATTAAATATTCTTAGCATGCCATCAATATATATTTTTGAAGTAACAGTTATGGTAAAGAATAATATCAATAAATATGAAGCGCTAATTTCGAAACGAAACGACAACAAATTACGACCTTTGAAGTCCAGAACAGAGTTGTATCGCAACAGCATCATTTGCATGGGACCAAC
This sequence comes from Leptidea sinapis, assembly GCF_905404315.1. NCBI lineage: Eukaryota > Metazoa > Arthropoda > Insecta > Lepidoptera > Pieridae > Leptidea > Leptidea sinapis. The sequence goes on from NC_066272.1 coordinate 13,205,214, forward strand.
AATTTACAACAAATTACCTGACAATATTAAGCGCGAAAATATATTCTACTTTAAAAAGTATCTCAAATCTTACTTTATAAAAAAGCATACTACTCATTAAAAGATTTTCTTGACGATAAAATAGTAAATAATAAAAATTAACTTCGACTGAACTCAATATCATTGTATAGCTAATGACATTATATTATAAATTAAACTTAATAAGCATATGAAATAATAAATATTGTATGGAAAGCATGTCGAAATTATGATAGCGAATAATGTGCGTATCTGACTTGGAGATGCAGAGATAATGGCTTCAGCGATTGTCGTATCCCAATGGGTATCGTTTTCTAAAAAGTTCAGTTTTTCACATGCAGCACGACATGTTGGGAATATTACACCATTAACAGTCCGTAGTATCTCAAATAACGTTGGCCCACGCACATTTACCAGCAACAACCGCAAATAGAAACATTCATCATTCTTTGGATGAACTGTATACATACGACCAAGAGCATCAGTAGAACGCACATCCGGATACCTAGGAACCGCATCGCCTTGCTTGCGTCTTTGAAAATTCTTCGATGAAGCATTCCAGTATAATAACGTGGCATCTCCGAGTAAAGCAAAGTTCGTGCAAACGGATCGCTTTGGCAGATCGCAAAGAAACTGGTCAATGTAATTGCTGGAAGTGTTTCAGCACGTTGCATAGCATTCAAAGCCGTGAAATATACTCGTTGACGTAGGATGACGTTCGTGAATAGGGAATGCGAATATACACCAAATCGCTTCATTACAGTTTACATGACCAACTTGATAGCGTGAAATTTCATCTTTAGTATTTGAGGATTTTGCAATCCTCAAATACTAAAGATTGGATTGCTCCAAAAACCGCCACATCGCTGCCTTTCGTGACATATTTGCAAATATATTTTATGGACTTTACTGAATTGCAATACTCAACGTTGAAATGTGTTTTGAACGTTTTAGAAATAAGTGGCGAATATGGAACAATCCAACTGTTGTCGACAACGAAATCCATTCTTTTCACTTTTGTCGTGACAGTTCGACCGTTGTCATCTGGTGATCGACGCCGATACAGCGGATAACCATCGTTACCAATGACGGTCTCCGCTGTAAATTTCCGTGGATATCGTTTAGAGCACTTTCCATCGACCATGCAAGGTGATTGGGGATTGATGGTCCATGAATCATATTTGTAATAACAACATCATGTAGGACTGGATCGGCTTCATGATCAGCATGATTTTGCATTGTCGACCGAGCCGTTCACGGGCTGCGTCACTTTGCTCTTGTGATTGAGAAGCACGAAGTCGAGCCATACTAACGCGGCGCTGTTCACGTGCAATTTCTTGTTCTTCTTCAGTCCTTTCATTTGCAGTGTTTCGTATCCTTCTTGCATTACGGCTTTGTCGGGAACGATTCCATCTTCTTGGTCGCGGCATTAGTAATTAAACTTCACTTCAATTCACCTAAATATTTATTTCAAAACTCAAATTTTCAACCATTCATTCATAGACAAAATTACTTAGCTTTTTGAGATAGGCAATGGCTCCATTATAACATTATGATTGTTATTTATTTAATAGAAATAGTTTTAATATAGATTTCTTACAAAAATCAAATTGTCATCCATACGTCCATTACATAGCTGTCAATTGTGTTTTGTAATTCCAAGTCTGATTCTTTTTTGTTATACCACGTTTTATAGTGACTGATGTTTTATGTCAAGTCACACGGGAACGCTGTCGAACGGAATAAATAATATCCTATGTCCGTCTCCTGGCTCTAAGCTATCAGTCACCAATTTTCAGCCATACCGGTAAAGCCGTTCTTGAGTTATAAATAGTGTAACTAACACGACTTTCTTTTACATATATAGATGTATTATATTTTACCAAAAGAAAGTTACGAAAGAAAGATGAGACGACTTTTTCGTGGTAGTCGGATTTAAAAACTAAGTCGGAGAAAACTTTAACACTAAAAATAATTTATAAGGCAAGACAACGTGTGCCGGGTCAGCTTTATTGAGTGCATATAAAAATATTGTTGATTTTTAAAAACTGAAAGTTTTGGCAACAGACAAGGACGTTATATGTTACAGATCGTATCAAACTGGCAAATTTTCCATTGAATACAATGGAAAATTTGACGATTTAAAGGAGTGGCATAGGTTTTTGCTACACCACTTAATTGTAAAATATTTACAATTTTAGTTGTAGTAAGGCGCTATCACTATTACAAATAGACGAACACAAGTTTGATTTTGTTAATAGAAAATATTCAAACAACAATTAGCCAGCAAAACACAGCTTATCCTTTCAAGAGGTGTACTCTGTTGATAACCCAAATTTGGCATACAATATTTTTTTAGACTTGATATTACTATTCTATAATCTATGTTTCCCTATTGTAAAAATAAAAATATCCTCTACAAAACGACATAGATGGCTTTCCAGGGGTATAAGAACTTGCTCTAAAATTAAAAGGAAGCTTTTGTGGACATCAAGATTAACTAAATGTAAATCAGATATAATTAAATTAAAGGCTTATTCCAAAAAATTAAAATCAATTATAAAACTTACACAGAGGTCTCAAAATAACTATATCATAAAAAATTCCTCTAATAAAACAAAAGCCACTTGAAATATAATAAACGGTACTTTTAACAATATCTCTAGAGATGACATAGATGCCATTAGAATTGGATCAAAAATTGTCACTGATCCTCAAATGATAGCGCAGGCATTCAACGATTTCTTTATGGATGAAATTAACAGCTATTGCAAAAAAAGTGGTTATAATGATAACCCCAAATATATCACTAGACACCATCAACCTAACTCACTTTTTTTAACCCAACATGCTCCTATGACATTCTGGATGCAATAAAGTCATTAAAAAACACAAATAGTAACGGATACGATGATATAAATACAACAGTAATAAAATATGTCGCTACCATAATAGCCCCAGTATTAAGTTACATTATGAATCAGTGTATCGAATATGGTATATACCCAGATAAAATGAAACTTACGATAAAAAAACCTATTTTTAAAAAAGAAGACAAACTGGATATGCAATTTTATAGGCCTATCGCCTTGATTCCAATCTTATCAAAAGTTTTTGAAAAAATTATACACAAAAACCTGTATTCGTACTTTGAAACATTTAATATTTTGACTAAGGAGCAAGTAGGCTTTAGGAAAAATAAGTCTATCAATGAAGCAATTTATAACTTTTTGGAAACGGTAATGACTAGTTTAGAAAATAAAAAACGAGTGACAGCAATATTTATGGACACGACCAGAGCTTTTGACTATGTCGACCGTTTAATACTGACCAATAAATTAGAAAGGTATGGCATAAGAAACAATGCTCTTAATTTAATTAAATCATATTTTATCTGGAAGACAACAATCAACAGAAATAACTAAAATAAATCTTATAACTAAAACCAGAATGAAATATTTATCAGACCCCCGGAAAACAACAATTGGCGTGCCCCAAGGCAGTATTCTAGGACCACTGCTTTTTCTTATTTATATAAATGACCTTGCTCAAACTATTAAGGATCCAATGGTCCTATTTGCAGACGATAGTACTGCCATATTTATTGACAACAATCCATTAACATATGAAAATTACATAAACAATTTGCTTAACGAACTAATAGAGTGGTTAAATTATAATAATCTAAAAATCAATCTAAATAAAACATGCATGACGAAATTTGCTTACAAAAACACACAATCTTATGGATTAAATATAAATTATGACGGTAAAGCGATTAATGAAGAGAAATCCACAAAATTCTTGGGCATTTGTCTTGACCACAATCTGTCATGGAGAACACACATTGATTATGTCATTAAAAAACTAAATAGGTTCTCATTTGCTCTACATATGCTGAAGAAAGTAGTTGATATGACTGCGGTGTAAGCAGCATATCATGCGTACGTAGACAGCACTCTGAGATATGGGATACTATTCTGGGGTAATGCTCCAGGGATTTATGAAGTATTCAAAGCTCAAAAGAAATGTATCAAATCTGTCTGCTCACTAAAAGCAACCGAATCATGTAAACCTCACTTTATTAAATTAAATATTCTTAGCATGCCATCAATATATATTTTTGAAGTAACAGTTATGGTAAAGAATAATATCAATAAATATGAAGCGCTAATTTCGAAACGAAACGACGACAAATTACGACCTTTGAAGTCCAGAACAGAGTTGTATCGCAACAGCATCATTTGCATGGGACCAACAATTTACAACAAATTACCTGACAATATTAAGCGCGAAAATATATTCTACTTTAAAAAGTATCTCAAATCTTACTTTATAAAAAAGCATACTACTCATTAAAAGATTTTCTTGACGATAAAATAGTAAATAATAAAAATTAACTTCGACTGAACTCAATATCATTGTATAGCTAATGACATTATATTATAAATTAAACTTAATAAGCATATGAAATAATAAATATTGTATGGAAAGCATGTCGAAATTATGATAGCGAATAATGTGCGTATCTGACTTGGAGATGCAGAGATAATGGCTTCAGCGATTGTCGTATCCCAATGGGTATCGTTTTCTAAAAAGTTCAGTTTTTCACATGCAGCACGACATGTTGGGAATATTACACCATTAACAGTCCGTAGTATCTCAAATAACGTTGGCCCACGCACATTTACCAGCAACAACCGCAAATAGAAACATTCATCATTCTTTGGATGAACTGTATACATACGACCAAGAGCATCAGTAGAACGCACATCCGGATACCTAGGAACCGCATCGCCTTGCTTGCGTCTTTGAAAATTCTTCGATGAAGCATTCCAGTATAATAACGTGGCATCTCCGAGTAAAGCAAAGTTCGTGCAAACGGATCGCTTTGGCAGATCGCAAAGAAACTGGTCAATGTAATTGCTGGAAGTGTTTCAGCACGTTGCATAGCATTCAAAGCCGTGAAATATACTCGTTGACGTAGGATGACGTTCGTGAATAGGGAATGCGAATATACACCAAATCGCTTCATTACAGTTTAGATGACCAACTTGATAGCGTGAAATTTCATCTTTAGTATTTGAGGATTTTGCAATCCTCAAATACTAAAGATTGGATTGCTCCAAAAACCGCCACATCGCTGCCTTTCGTGACATATTTGCAAATATATTTTATGGACTTTACTGAATTGCAATACTCAACGTTGAAATGTGTTTTGAACGTTTTAGAAATAAGTGGCGAATATGGAACAATCCAACTGTTGTCGACAACGAAATCCATTCTTTTCACTTTTGTCGTGACAGTTCGACCGTTGTCATCTGGTGATCGACGCCGATACAGCGGATAACCATCGTTACCAATGACGGTCTCCGCTGTAAATTTCCGTGGATATCGTTTAGAGCACTTTCCATCGACCATGCAAGGTGATTGGGGATTGATGGTCCATGAATCATATTTGTAATAACAACATCATGTAGGACTGGATCGGCTTCATGATCAGCATGATTTTGCATTGTCGACCGAGCCGTTCACGGGCTGCGTCACTTTGCTCTTGTGATTGAGAAGCACGAAGTCGAGCCATACTAACGCGGCGCTGTTCACGTGCAATTTCTTGTTCTTCTTCAGTCCTTTCATTTGCAGTGTTTCGTATCCTTCTTGCATTACGGCTTTGTCGGGAACGATTCCATCTTCTTGGTCGCGGCATTAGTAATTAAACTTCACTTCAATTCACCTAAATATTTATTTCAAAACTCAAATTTTCAACCATTCATTCATAGACAAAATTACTTAGCTTTTTGAGATAGGCAATGGCTCCATTATAACATTATGATTGTTATTTATTTAATAGAAATAGTTTTAATATAGATTTCTTACAAAAATCAAATTGTCATCCATACGTCCATTACATAGCTGTCAATTGTGTTTTGTAATTCCAAGTCTGATTCTTTTTTGTTATACCACGTTTTATAGTGACTGATGTTTTATGTCAAGTCACACGGGAACGCTGTCGAACGGAATAAATAATATCCTATGTCCGTCTCCTGGCTCTAAGCTATCAGTCACCAATTTTCAGCCATACCGGTAAAGCCGTTCTTGAGTTATAAATAGTGTAACTAACACGACTTTCTTTTACATATATAGATGTATTATATTTTACCAAAAGAAAGTTACGAAAGAAAGATGAGACGACTTTTTCGTGGTAGTCGGATTTAAAAACTAAGTCGGAGAAAACTTTAACACTAAAAATAATTTATAAGGCAAGACAACGTGTGCCGGGTCAGCTTTATTGAGTGCATATAAAAATATTGTTGATTTTTAAAAACTGAAAGTTTTGGCAACAGACAAGGACGTTATATGTTACAGATCGTATCAAACTGGCAAATTTTCCATTGAATACAATGGAAAATTTGACGATTTAAAGGAGTGGCATAGGTTTTTGCTACACCACTTAATTGTAAAATATTTACAATTTTAGTTGTAGTAAGGCGCTATCACTATTACAAATAGACGAACACAAGTTTGATTTTGTTAATAGAAAATATTCAAACAACAATTAGCCAGCAAAACACAGCTTATCCTTTCAAGAGGTGTACTCTGTTGATAACCCAAATTTGGCATACAATATTTTTTTAGACTTGATATTACTATTCTATAATCTATGTTTCCCTATTGTAAAAATAAAAATATCCTCTACAAAACGACATAGATGGCTTTCCAGGGGTATAAGAACTTGCTCTAAAATTAAAAGGAAGCTTTTGTGGACATCAAGATTAACTAAATGTAAATCAGATATAATTAAATTAAAGGCTTATTCCAAAAAATTAAAATCAATTATAAAACTTACACAGAGGTCTCAAAATAACTATATCATAAAAAATTCCTCTAATAAAACAAAAGCCACTTGAAATATAATAAACGGTACTTTTAACAATATCTCTAGAGATGACATAGATGCCATTAGAATTGGATCAAAAATTGTCACTGATCCTCAAATGATAGCGCAGGCATTCAACGATTTCTTTATGGATGAAATTAACAGCTATTGCAAAAAAAGTGGTTATAATGATAACCCCAAATATATCACTAGACACCATCAACCTAACTCACTTTTTTTTAACCCAACATGCTCCTATGACATTCTGGATGCAATAAAGTCATTAAAAAACACAAATAGTAACGGATACGATGATATAAATACAACAGTAATAAAATATGTCGCTACCATAATAGCCCCAGTATTAAGTTACATTATGAATCAGTGTATCGAATATGGTATATACCCAGATAAAATGAAACTTACGATAAAAAAACCTATTTTTAAAAAAGAAGACAAACTGGATATGCAATTTTATAGGCCTATCGCCTTGATTCCAATCTTATCAAAAGTTTTTGAAAAAATTATACACAAAAACCTGTATTCGTACTTTGAAACATTTAATATTTTGACTAAGGAGCAAGTAGGCTTTAGGAAAAATAAGTCTATCAATGAAGCAATTTATAACTTTTTGGAAACGGTAATGACTAGTTTAGAAAATAAAAAACGAGTGACAGCAATATTTATGGACACGACCAGAGCTTTTGACTATGTCGACCGTTTAATACTGACCAATAAATTAGAAAGGTATGGCATAAGAAACAATGCTCTTAATTTAATTAAATCATATTTTATCTGGAAGACAACAATCAACAGAAATAACTAAAATAAATCTTATAACTAAAACCAGAATGAAATATTTATCAGACCCCCGGAAAACAACAATTGGCGTGCCCCAAGGCAGTATTCTAGGACCACTGCTTTTTCTTATTTATATAAATGACCTTGCTCAAACTATTAAGGATCCAATGGTCCTATTTGCAGACGATAGTACTGCCATATTTATTGACAACAATCCATTAACATATGAAAATTACATAAACAATTTGCTTAACGAACTAATAGAGTGGTTAAATTATAATAATCTAAAAATCAATCTAAATAAAACATGCATGACGAAATTTGCTTACAAAAACACACAATCTTATGGATTAAATATAAATTATGACGGTAAAGCGATTAATGAAGAGAAATCCACAAAATTCTTGGGCATTTGTCTTGACCACAATCTGTCATGGAGAACACACATTGATTATGTCATTAAAAAACTAAATAGGTTCTCATTTGCTCTACATATGCTGAAGAAAGTAGTTGATATGACTGCGGTGTAAGCAGCATATCATGCGTACGTAGACAGAACTCTGAGATATGGGATACTATTCTGGGGTAATGCTCCAGGGATTTATGAAGTATTCAAAGCTCAAAAGAAATGTATCAAATCTGTCTGCTCACTAAAAGCAACCGAATCATGTAAACCTCACTTTATTAAATTAAATATCCTTAGCATGCCATCAATATATATTTTTGAAGTAACAGTTATGGTAAAGAATAATATCAATAAATATGAAGCGCTAATTTCGAAACGAAACGACAACAAATTACGACCTTTGAAGTCCAGAACAGAGTTGTATCGCAACAGCATCATTTGCATGGGACCAACAATTTACAACAAATTACCTGACAATATTAAGCGCGAAAATATATTCTACTTTAAAAAGTATCTCAAATCTTACTTTATAAAAAAGCATACTACTCATTAAAAGATTTTCTTGACGATAAAATAGTAAATAATAAAAATTAACTTCGACTGAACTCAATATCATTGTATAGCTAATGACATTATATTATAAATTAAACTTAATAAGCATATGAAATAATAAATATTGTATGGAAAGCATGTCGAAATTATGATAGCGAATAATGTGCGTATCTGACTTGGAGATGCAGAGATAATGGCTTCAGCGATTGTCGTATCCCAATGGGTATCGTTTTCTAAAAAGTTCAGTTTTTCACATGCAGCACGATATGTTGGGAATATTACACCATTAACAGTCCGTAGTATCTCAAATAACGTTGGCCCACGCACATTTACCAGCAACAACCGCAAATAGAAACATTCATCATTCTTTGGATGAACTGTATACATACGACCAAGAGCATCAGTAGAACGCACATCCGGATACCTAGGAACCGCATCGCCTTGCTTGCGTCTTTGAAAATTCTTCGATGAAGCATTCCAGTATAATAACGTGGCATCTCCGAGTAAAGCAAAGTTCGTGCAAACGGATCGCTTTGGCAGATCGCAAAGAAACTGGTCAATGTAATTGCTGGAAGTGTTTCAGCACGTTGCATAGCATTCAAAGCCGTGAAATATACTCGTTGACGTAGGATGACGTTCGTGAATAGGGAATGCGAATATACACCAAATCGCTTCATTACAGTTTAGATGACCAACTTGATAGCGTGAAATTTCATCTTTAGTATTTGAGGATTTTGCAATCCTCAAATACTAAAGATTGGATTGCTCCAAAAACCGCCACATCGCTGCCTTTCGTGACATATTTGCAAATATATTTTATGGACTTTACTGAATTGCAATACTCAACGTTGAAATGTGTTTTGAACGTTTTAGAAATAAGTGGCGAATATGGAACAATCCAACTGTTGTCGACAACGAAATCCATTCTTTTCACTTTTGTCGTGACAGTTCGACCGTTGTCATCTGGTGATCGACGCCGATACAGCGGATAACCATCGTTACCAATGACGGTCTCCGCTGTAAATTTCCGTGGATATCGTTTAGAGCACTTTCCATCGACCATGCAAGGTGATTGGGGATTGATGGTCCATGAATCATATTTGTAATAACAACATCATGTAGGACTGGATCGGCTTCATGATCAGCATGATTTTGCATTGTCGACCGAGCCGTTCACGGGCTGCGTCACTTTGCTCTTGTGATTGAGAAGCACGAAGTCGAGCCATACTAACGCGGCGCTGTTCACGTGCAATTTCTTGTTCTTCTTCAGTCCTTTCATTTGCAGTGTTTCGTATCCTTCTTGCATTACGGCTTTGTCGGGAACGATTCCATCTTCTTGGTCGCGGCATTAGTAATTAAACTTCACTTCAATTCACCTAAATATTTATTTCAAAACTCAAATTTTCAACCATTCATTCATAGACAAAATTACTTAGCTTTTTGAGATAGGCAATGGCTCCATTATAACATTATGATTGTTATTTATTTAATAGAAATAGTTTTAATATAGATTTCTTACAAAAATCAAATTGTCATCCATACGTCCATTACATAGCTGTCAATTGTGTTTTGTAATTCCAAGTCTGATTCTTTTTTGTTATACCACGTTTTATAGTGACTGATGTTTTATGTCAAGTCACACGGGAACGCTGTCGAACGGAATAAATAATATCCTATGTCCGTCTCCTGGCTCTAAGCTATCAGTCACCAATTTTCAGCCATACCGGTAAAGCCGTTCTTGAGTTATAAATAGTGTAACTAACACGACTTTCTTTTACATATATAGATGTATTATATTTTACCAAAAGAAAGTTACGAAAGAAAGATGAGACGACTTTTTCGTGGTAGTCGGATTTAAAAACTAAGTCGGAGAAAACTTTAACACTAAAAATAATTTATAAGGCAAGACAACGTGTGCCGGGTCAGCTTTATTGAGTGCATATAAAAATATTGTTGATTTTTAAAAACTGAAAGTTTTGGCAACAGACAAGGACGTTATATGTTACAGATCGTATCAAACTGGCAAATTTTCCATTGAATACAATGGAAAATTTGACGATTTAAAGGAGTGGCATAGGTTTTTGCTACACCACTTAATTGTAAAATATTTACAATTTTAGTTGTAGTAAGGCGCTATCACTATTACAAATAGACGAACACAAGTTTGATTTTGTTAATAGAAAATATTCAAACAACAATTAGCCAGCAAAACACAGCTTATCCTTTCAAGAGGTGTACTCTGTTGATAACCCAAATTTGGCATACAATATTTTTTTAGACTTGATATTACTATTCTATAATCTATGTTTCCCTATTGTAAAAATAAAAATATCCTCTACAAAACGACATAGATGGCTTTCCAGGGGTATAAGAACTTGCTCTAAAATTAAAAGGAAGCTTTTGTGGACATCAAGATTAACTAAATGTAAATCAGATATAATTAAATTAAAGGCTTATTCCAAAAAATTAAAATCAATTATAAAACTTACACAGAGGTCTCAAAATAACTATATCATAAAAAATTCCTCTAATAAAACAAAAGCCACTTGAAATATAATAAACGGTACTTTTAACAATATCTCTAGAGATGACATAGATGCCATTAGAATTGGATCAAAAATTGTCACTGATCCTCAAATGATAGCGCAGGCATTCAACGATTTCTTTATGGATGAAATTAACAGCTATTGCAAAAAAAGTGGTTATAATGATAACCCCAAATATATCACTAGACACCATCAACCTAACTCACTTTTTTTTAACCCAACATGCTCCTATGACATTCTGGATGCAATAAAGTCATTAAAAAACACAAATAGTAACGGATACGATGATATAAATACAACAGTAATAAAATATGTCGCTACCATAATAGCCCCAGTATTAAGTTACATTATGAATCAGTGTATCGAATATGGTATATACCCAGATAAAATGAAACTTACGATAAAAAAACCTATTTTTAAAAAAGAAGACAAACTGGATATGCAATTTTATAGGCCTATCGCCTTGATTCCAATCTTATCAAAAGTTTTTGAAAAAATTATACACAAAAACCTGTATTCGTACTTTGAAACATTTAATATTTTGACTAAGGAGCAAGTAGGCTTTAGGAAAAATAAGTCTATCAATGAAGCAATTTATAACTTTTTGGAAACGGTAATGACTAGTTTAGAAAATAAAAAACGAGTGACAGCAATATTTATGGACACGACCAGAGCTTTTGACTATGTCGACCGTTTAATACTGACCAATAAATTAGAAAGGTATGGCATAAGAAACAATGCTCTTAATTTAATTAAATCATATTTTATCTGGAAGACAACAATCAACAGAAATAACTAAAATAAATCTTATAACTAAAACCAGAATGAAATATTTATCAGACCCCCGGAAAACAACAATTGGCGTGCCCCAAGGCAGTATTCTAGGACCACTGCTTTTTCTTATTTATATAAATGACCTTGCTCAAACTATTAAGGATCCAATGGTCCTATTTGCAGACGATAGTACTGCCATATTTATTGACAACAATCCATTAACATATGAAAATTACATAAACAATTTGCTTAACGAACTAATAGAGTGGTTAAATTATAATAATCTAAAAATCAATCTAAATAAAACATGCATGACGAAATTTGCTTACAAAAACACACAATCTTATGGATTAAATATAAATTATGACGGTAAAGCGATTAATGAAGAGAAATCCACAAAATTCTTGGGCATTTGTCTTGACCACAATCTGTCATGGAGAACACACATTGATTATGTCATTAAAAAACTAAATAGGTTCTCATTTGCTCTACATATGCTGAAGAAAGTAGTTGATATGACTGCGGTGTAAGCAGCATATCATGCGTACGTAGACAGAACTCTGAGATATGGGATACTATTCTGGGGTAATGCTCCAGGGATTTATGAAGTATTCAAAGCTCAAAAGAAATGTATCAAATCTGTCTGCTCACTAAAAGCAACCGAATCATGTAAACCTCACTTTATTAAATTAAATATTCTTAGCATGCCATCAATATATATTTTTGAAGTAACAGTTATGGTAAAGAATAATATCAATAAATATGAAGCGCTAATTTCGAAACGAAACGACAACAAATTACGACCTTTGAAGTCCAGAACAGAGTTGTATCGCAACAGCATCATTTGCATGGGACCAACAATTTACAACAAATTACCTGACAATATTAAGCGCGAAAATATATTCTACTTTAAAAAGTATCTCAAATCTTACTTTATAAAAAAGCATACTACTCATTAAAAGATTTTCTTGACGATAAAATAGTAAATAATAAAAATTAACTTCGACTGAACTCAATATCATTGTATAGCTAATGACATTATATTATAAATTAAACTTAATAAGCATATGAAATAATAAATATTGTATGGAAAGCATGTCGAAATTATGATAGCGAATAATGTGCGTATCTGACTTGGAGATGCAGAGATAATGGCTTCAGCGATTGTCGTATCCCAATGGGTATCGTTTTCTAAAAAGTTCAGTTTTTCACATGCAGCACGATATGTTGGGAATATTACACCATTAACAGTCCGTAGTATCTCAAATAACGTTGGCCCACGCACATTTACCAGCAACAACCGCAAATAGAAACATTCATCATTCTTTGGATGAACTGTATACATACGACCAAGAGCATCAGTAGAACGCACATCCGGATACCTAGGAACCGCATCGCCTTGCTTGCGTCTTTGAAAATTCTTCGATGAAGCATTCCAGTATAATAACGTGGCATCTCCGAGTAAAGCAAAGTTCGTGCAAACGGATCGCTTTGGCAGATCGCAAAGAAACTGGTCAATGTAATTGCTGGAAGTGTTTCAGCACGTTGCATAGCATTCAAAGCCGTGAAATATACTCGTTGACGTAGGATGACGTTCGTGAATAGGGAATGCGAATATACACCAAATCGCTTCATTACAGTTTACATGACCAACTTGATAGCGTGAAATTTCATCTTTAGTATTTGAGGATTTTGCAATCCTCAAATACTAAAGATTGGATTGCTCCAAAAACCGCCACATCGCTGCCTTTCGTGACATATTTGCAAATATATTTTATGGACTTTACTGAATTGCAATACTCAACGTTGAAATGTGTTTTGAACGTTTTAGAAATAAGTGGCGAATATGGAACAATCCAACTGTTGTCGACAACGAAATCCATTCTTTTCACTTTTGTCGTGACAGTTCGACCGTTGTCATCTGGTGATCGACGCCGATACAGCGGATAACCATCGTTACCAATGACGGTCTCCGCTGTAAATTTCCGTGGATATCGTTTAGAGCACTTTCCATCGACCATGCAAGGTGATTGGGGATTGATGGTCCATGAATCATATTTGTAATAACAACATCATGTAGGACTGGATCGGCTTCATGATCAGCATGATTTTGCATTGTCGACCGAGCCGTTCACGGGCTGCGTCACTTTGCTCTTGTGATTGAGAAGCACGAAGTCGAGCCATACTAACGCGGCGCTGTTCACGTGCAATTTCTTGTTCTTCTTCAGTCCTTTCATTTGCAGTGTTTCGTATCCTTCTTGCATTACGGCTTTGTCGGGAACGATTCCATCTTCTTGGTCGCGGCATTAGTAATTAAACTTCACTTCAATTCACCTAAATATTTATTTCAAAACTCAAATTTTCAACCATTCATTCATAGACAAAATTACTTAGCTTTTTGAGATAGGCAATGGCTCCATTATAACATTATGATTGTTATTTATTTAATAGAAATAGTTTTAATATAGATTTCTTACAAAAATCAAATTGTCATCCATACGTCCATTACATAGCTGTCAATTGTGTTTTGTAATTCCAAGTCTGATTCTTTTTTGTTATACCACGTTTTATAGTGACTGATGTTTTATGTCAAGTCACACGGGAACGCTGTCGAACGGAATAAATAATATCCTATGTCCGTCTCCTGGCTCTAAGCTATCAGTCACCAATTTTCAGCCATACCGGTAAAGCCGTTCTTGAGTTATAAATAGTGTAACTAACACGACTTTCTTTTACATATATAGATGTATTATATTTTACCAAAAGAAAGTTACGAAAGAAAGATGAGACGACTTTTTCGTGGTAGTCGGATTTAAAAACTAAGTCGGAGAAAACTTTAACACTAAAAATAATTTATAAGGCAAGACAACGTGTGCCGGGTCAGCTTTATTGAGTGCATATAAAAATATTGTTGATTTTTAAAAACTGAAAGTTTTGGCAACAGACAAGGACGTTATATGTTACAGATCGTATCAAACTGGCAAATTTTCCATTGAATACAATGGAAAATTTGACGATTTAAAGGAGTGGCATAGGTTTTTGCTACACCACTTAATTGTAAAATATTTACAATTTTAGTTGTAGTAAGGCGCTATCACTATTACAAATAGACGAACACAAGTTTGATTTTGTTAATAGAAAATATTCAAACAACAATTAGCCAGCAAAACACAGCTTGTTAGAAGCATCAAATAATATTACTAATAGGCATTGCGTGAGCTCGCTTCAAAATGAACGTGTATTGAAAAATCAATGTTAAAACCATTAGCAACTTTACTTAGTGGGTTTGCGGTGGCAGGATGGATCAGCATCTATAAGAATATTGATATTGCTTCAGAACTTTAAATTTCTTTAGGTGATTGACATAATATTAAACTCTTAGATTAAGGATTGGTCTCCGGTACGCTCCAACTAGATACCGCGCTACCTAAGAACAATAGCTTTTTTTATTACGGCAACTATTAGTTGCTTGTGTGCGTGGCATCTTGACACTTTAAAGGCCGGCAACGCTCTCTTGATACCTGTTGTTGCGGATGTCCATGGGGGTTGCCTCACCTCTCCCATCCCGTTAGCCTCTTGCCCGTTTGCCCTCTTTTATATAAAAAAAGAACACGTGCCATGTCAACGTCACATATTGTTCGATACTGGCACCAGTATCTAGTTGGAGCGAAGCGGAGACCAATCCTTAATCTAAGGTGCAGAGTTACAAAAAAAGTATATCGTCGTTCCCCAAGTGGGAAAGATAGCGATTCCTAGTGAGAATACAGTTTGTAGAGTTTTGAGTGCCATTTTGGCAGCTTTTTCAAAATATAATAGACCTTACAAATAGTTTGTATGTATGTAAGTGAAAACATTCATCATCGAAGATTCCAGCAAAGTTTCCTGAAGAAAAGGCTATTAGCACACATACGGACTGACCAATTATCAAGTAAACTTGATAATTGGTATAAATTTAAAACCCATAATATATTAATATGAGTTTTAAATTTTTTATTCTAGAAATATTTATCCCTTCAATTTTATTTCAACTCAACCAGTACAAAGCATCGATACATTAATTATTCCAGATTCAAGATTCCATACAAAACGTGATGAATTATTAAAATTTAAATGATTCATTTTATTATAATATATTTACTTAGCTTTTATTTAGATTTCTGTTATATTTAGTTGTAATTAAAACACATATTATTTGTTTCTCTACACATCATTAAAACAATTCTCAATTAGTTATTGCACATATATAAATTATTTTTTCTCTCGTTTTAGTTTTTAACTCACTTTCAGATTTATAAAGTAATGATTAACGAAATTAGCATGCAGTATTTACCATTAAATGATTTAGCATGCCCTGTGCATGTAGTTTAAATAGTAGATAGTAGTATGTAGTTAGTAGTATATTAGAAATTATATCAAAAATAATTATAAGGGAATCAATTTTGAGAAAATAAATGCCTTCCATGACTTCAGACCAATAAAAAAATAAATAATAAATGCATAAAAAAAATTAGGCTGAGACATACTTTGTATGTAAGTCGTCCAAAATCGCAGTCAATCAAAATATTCGTCATCGTTGCCAATAGATTCTCATACAACTTTTCGATTCGCATATTTTAACTAAATAAATGAGGCACTTTAACACCAATTATAACAGCAATACGAATGTATTTTCCGAGAATTTGTTGTGTAAATAATATTGATACTTTAAAAACGTGCGTTCAAAACTCTACGAAAGGACCAAATTAATATTGATGTAGAGTTAACTACTGTTCAAGTTATCTTTCAAAGCTTAAAACTAAGTCTAAATGCTTAAAAGGACAAAAATATCTCTTGGATCAGGCTAATCTAATGAGAAACTTCTTGAAGAGCCATCCATCAGATGGTCTGTCGACATAAAAAGCTTTCTAAGCTTATTATATTATTACCAAAGCTTAAGAAACTTTCAATTTAATCTAACGCAATGTAACTTGTTAACTTTAGCGAAAAATTTTGACTATCATTCGTAACGTGACACTAGATTTAAGAGTTGTTTTTCTTTAATTTTCTGATCAAACATGACAGTTTATTACTCTGTACCTAAGACTAAGGGTACGGTAAATATATTATGTTGCCAGAAGTTGTAGCTTCCGTATTCGGTGTTTCCGCAACGATATGACGTGGGTACCTTCAATAGAAGCGTTTACACCTTTCTTAAAAGCGCAATCGCAGCAGAGCGCTACCTGCCTCACATTGGTTCTGGTTCGACCTTACGACAAATATGGCCACACGTTTCTGAGGCCATATTTCTCTTTACATTACCCTTAATCTAATACATATTTGATCGCAGGCACTGAATGTAAATATCTTAATAACATAGCGTCTTCCCCTTAATTGAGACTAAGAAAAGCTCTAATCGACACATTCTTAGTTATTAGTCATTTAAGCAAAAAAACAATATGCTTAATGGCCTGAGGCTAACAATAAGAAATAAGAAGTAGGTCAAATTATCAGATTTTATGAATACTAAAAGAATATGTATATTCACAACAAAATTAATAAAAAAAAAATATAGTGAAATTTAAAACATTTATTTTAATTTTTCAAAGTAGATTCTTGGATCAGAGAGTGGCCTGAGGCTGAGATAACACGGGCTCTTGAAGTCTTGATAGATATATTTTCATTTTTAATAGGGTTGAGACGTACTTATGGTCACAGGTATTTATAACAGGTATTAAAATATCACCGGTTGTCACTGTGACAAGATATCAAAAATAACAGTGACAATTGTAGTATTTTGTAACATACTCCTAGTATTTTGTAACAACTAGTATTTTAGTAGCGACTGATATTTGAGTAACAACTGTTACTCGACAAATGATTACGAGTATTTAGTAGGTAACAACTAGTATTTTGTTACAGCTATAATTGTGTGATTTATAGGTCTGTTATATTATTTATGATTCAATAGGTAATAAAATTTAAATGTGGGATAAGAAAAACCCTGTTTACTTATATTGTCTACTGAATATTTTTCTATTAGACGTCTTCGTAAATAATAGATAAGTACATCACTTTCATACATTTTTTAACATACTATTGTTTAGATAATATAGGTAGGTAATTAAAATATTAAAGTAAATTTCAAATGAAAGACTCTGTTTTTATTTCCATTATGTATCTACCTATATGAGACATTACGACTTCTGTACACGGCCCTAGCTGACACTGTCATCGGTTTTGGTATTAGAAGCTATGGTAGATCCTGCAAAACAAATTTGAAAGATATTTATAACCTGCAGTTAAGATTACTCAAAACAATTGTACCAAAACAAGTACTAAATAAAAATAAGGAAAATTATGATCAGCTCTTTGGACATTGTTGTGTCATGAATGTGTATGATAATGTAAAATTTTCTATGTTACCCGAATTTAATAATCGCACCCTTAGGTTTACGACAACTTGATATAAATCACAAATACATTTTACCAAAATTTAATAATAAATATGGGAAGAGAACGGTCAATTACGTAATACCAGATTATATTAACGGACTGCCCAAAGAGCTGCAAGAAATGTACATAAATACCACGAAAATCAAAACTCGCTTTAAATGATACTTCCTGAAAAAAGATTAGGATTTGGAAAAAAAGAATTGAAACTTGAAAATTAAAAATAAATTGAATGGCTTTAGTTACCCAGATAAACCCGTGAGGTTTTCGTGGTACTTATTTCATAAAAATGTATGTATTTGTTCTGTATTGGCCAATAAACAAAAAAAAAACCTAAAATTTTTGTTTCTGATATAATTTTTCGTATTCGTATCACGGCTCACCTCTTCGTAAGAAAAAACTATATTGGTAACTTGATAGTGCCTACTGAATAATATATTTTATGATGTTTATGTCTTCTTTATTCTTGAATTGTTTGTATGACAAGGGCACATTTTAATTATGTACTAGATTAGGATCACTGTTTAAGCATAGGTAGTATTGAAATATAATGAATACGAAAGTATAATGATTATTTTTATTCAATGACGTTCTTTGTTTTTATTACATCAAAACTATTAATATAATTAGGTCAGTACAGTTTAATCTACACAGAACTTTTAAAATTCGAAGTTACCACAAAAGAAAGTACTGTGTAATACGTATAGATGGCGCTAACAAGTAAGACCAAACAACGAAAAATATACGCTCATATACAGTACCTAGTATATATATACAGATAGTATTAAAATAACAGCTAGTATTTTCACTGTTACTTTTGAGTAACAGTGACCGTCATACCTAGCATAGAATTTTGCCTAATACGTCTCATCTCTAGTACAAGGTCAATCGGCCAGTTAACGCACCATATAAAAAACCGTCAGTTTTGGTCCCGCAGCGAAAATGTTGATAAAAAACATATAATAATAATATAATATTGAAATATAAAAAAAATATTATAAATTTTCAAAGTAGAATCTTGGATCAGAGTGCGGCCTGAGACAGCCATAGCAATTAGCACGGGCTCTTGAGTCTTGATCTTCATTTATAAATTACTAGCTGACCCGACAGACGTTCTTCTGTATATAATAAATAAAATAATGTTTTTATATGAATTTGTCAATAATATATCATAACAACAAAAATTACTTCGTAAAATATGCACTCTGTTGTCGTAATGAAATTGTTTCACAGCAGAACTGTCAAACCGTGCGTCAAAAAAATTCTCCTATAGAAATTATGTGTGGACACATCAAAGGAAAAACAAATTTGTTGTTTTTATTTAATTTAGCAGCATTCTCCTATTTATTCACCTTTTAAACTTTCCCTCGACTTCCATAAATAATTCAAGACCAAAATTAGCCAAATCGATCCAGCCGTTCTCGAGTTTTAGCGAGACTAAGGAACAGCAATTCATTTTTATATATATAGATAATATCTAAAGAAAGTAATATATGAAACATAATAATTAATATCACTAATATATTGGGAAGGCTTCACATTGGTTGAATCGGAGTCAGAGTAGTTATTAGGGGTGAGACGTATTTATCGTCACAGGTATTTGTAACAGGTATTTAAATATCACCGGTTGTCACTGTGACAAGATATCAAAAATAACAGTGACAAGTATTAGGAGTATTTTGTAACAACTAGTATTTTATAACACCTATAATTTTTGTAACGACTGTTATTTCAGTAACACCTGTTACTGAACAAGTATTTGATAACAACTAGTGTTTTAGTAACAACTGTTACTGAACAAGTATTTAATAACAGTATTTTAGAAGCAACGTAGTATTTGAGTAATACCTGTTATTGAACAAATAATTAGGAGTATTTAGTAGGTATTTTTTTACGGTATTTTGATACAGCTATAATTTTGTGAATTGTAGGACTGTTATATTATTTTTAATTCAATAGGTAATAAAATAGTTATGGTTCAACTATTCTTTTAAAATATGTGGGATAAGAAAAACCCTGTTTACTTTTATTGTTTACTGAATAGTTTTCTTTTAGACACATTTGTAAATAATAGATACATCACTATCATACATTTATTTAACATACTATTGTTAAGATAAGATAGGTAGGTACCTAATTAAAATATTGAAGTAAATTTCAAATGGAAGACCCTGTCTCTGATATTGATATTGGAGCGCCTGTTCCCTCAGCTGAGATCCGGTGATTGTTGCCGGTTTGCGCGGGCCTTGACGATCAGCCCCGAAGAAGAGGGAGGGCGATCAGCCGAGCCGCGCGCAAACACGTCACTCTTCATCCTCGTCCCGCACGAGGTCGCGCGGGTAGCGGCGGCTGTCAGGTGGCCGCGCGTGCCAGGGGGCCAGATCTCGCAGATGATGGAGATCGGATGAGTCGGCACGCGCGAACATGTTGACGGCGAGACGACGAGTGAAGTCGTCCAAGCCCTCGACTCTTAGGTCCCTCTGGACTGTTTGGTTCCTCACGTACCATGGTGCGCCCGTGATGCGGCGGAGGATCTTGTTCTGCACGGTTTGCAACCTTTTCCGGTTAGTTAGATTCACGAGCGCGTACCATGCAGACGCGGCGTACGTGAGTCGGCTGCGTAGGTGGGTCTTGTACACCAAGACCTTCACCCTCAGAGGGAGGGATTGATCTCTTAAGTGGTATCTCTCCAGAACTGCCCAACATACTTCTAGAAATAGATATTAAATTTTGTAAAATAAGAAAACAATCATAATGGCCATGTTACTCCTTTTCTTACCAGTGTATTTTTCAACCCTTAACAGAAATGAAAAACACAATAAACAACAATTTAGATATTGCTACAATTTTTAAGTAATAATAAAACATACTATGTTATGTATACTGATGGAAGTAAAGGGAGTGACTATGTACATTCTGCTCTATATGATCCACAAACCAAATTTTGTAAAAAATTTGTTCTACACCAATCATGCTCAATTTTTACAGCAGAATCATATGCAGTCTATCAGGCATTAATCCTGGTGATTCTGGTAAGTTTGTATACTGACAACAAATAAGGACTAAGGCAAAGTACTCAACACAACAAAAAAAAACAAAGTAATCAACAAATATTAATTATTAATTTGCAAATATTCGGATATCTCAATGTGTATAAAAAAAGAGCATTAAATATATTATTATATTTTAAAATAATAAAAAGCAATTGGGACGAAAGTGAATTGTCAATAGAAATAAACTAAGAAGTGATTTCTGATAAACATGTTGTTAATATTACTGTGCTATGGGCACAAGACAGCGATATATTTAATACAATATACTTACTTAAACATACATATAAATATCCATGACTCGGAAACAAACAACCTCTGGTCACTAACCACTGGGCTATACGGGTCGACCAAATATCTTAATATATGTAAATCCAGTGTCCTTATGTTTGTTTCCAGTGAACTCCTAAACTAATCAACGGATCGTGCAATTTAGTCCAGCTTGAGAGATAGGATAGGATAGTTTTTATTTCGATTTGGGACTCATAACTATTTTTATTTACAATATTTGTTTCGTATGGTCATATTTTCTATGAGAGAATTTATTAACGCACGGTTTGATAGTTCTGCTGCGAAACAATTGCATGATAACAATAGGGGGCATATTATTTTACGAAATAATACTGTGTTATCTATAACGCCTGTCAGGTCAGCTAGTATTAAGATATGTTTATTATTACTAAATTACTCGCCACTCTAATAAATTCTAAACCTAATCCAAAGATCCGTTGATAATTAGGAACGGGGTACGTGATTACATTTATTATAATCTCAATTTTGCTCACAAAATTACATTCATGGCTTAATCAAAACTTCCATACGATTCAACACTTCGAGAAACTCAACAATTCTAAACTTTCCTGGTTTCGTTTCCCTCGAGCGTTACCTGATTAATAATTAATTTATTAATTAATACCTAATAATAAGAATTTAAAGTGTGTGACAATCCAGTTTATAGAATCCTTATTTCATCGAGTAATATTAGTATTAATATTTCAATATTGTGTTTCGAGTGTCATGGTGTCAGTGAGCGGTTGCTTCCGTAAAAGTTGAAGTCAAAAGATAAGTAAAAATTATAAATTAGGTCTGTTTTACATTAGTTTTATAAGAAAGTTTAATATCGATGCTTCAAATACAGGCGTTACTCAACAGAAATCAACCGCTCATCCTGCACTAAATACCTTTGAATTCCGAGTGCACTCTTCGACGTTTCATTTATTACTGTTACACCAGGGTGATTATGAAAGTTATCATTAGATAACTATCATAATAACTAAACAAACACAAGGGCTATTCATTACAAGGTGGAACCAACAGTAACGGTATTATTTAACTAAATTCAACCATTGTGAATTTGCGCTAAAAGACACTAAGTAAATTTGGGTTGGTGTAAAATAACTTGCGACGGTACTTCAAAATCCGTGCTTAATGCTTATGACGTCTGAGCCTATATTTGACGTGGGCTTGTTAACATAGATTCACACATTTCAATCCGCTCATTAATTACTGAATAGCTTTGTCGTTTGACATTGGACTAACGTGTTGGTGATTTGTGATTGTTGGTGATAACGTGATGTAACGTGTTTTTAATTTATATGTTTTGGTCAATTTTAATTTTATTGTTGTTTATTTCATTGGCATTTTATTTGAATCCTTATAGGTAATAATTTATTTCACATCCGTACAAAAATTTTGATTTAATCCTTTTTTCGGAAAGTTTTTAATTTTTAGTAAGTAAGGTCTCTCAAAATGGACAATAATTAATCAATCGAAAAAGAAATTAGTTGTATGTGGCTTTAATGTTAAAAATATAAATAACTGCTGCTTAAGTGTGCGATTGCTGAATCTGTTCAAATCATTTAATCTCTCTCATTTGTTTGCGGAGCCTACTAGAATATCTGCGACTAGCGCCACATGTATTGACAATATATTCACTGACATTATTCCAATAAACAAATGTATTATTAGTAATTTAGACTCAGACCATTTTGCTCAACTAATAAAAATTAAAGACATCAGATCTATTCTGAAAAAACAAGTTAAATGTACTCCTGTAACAAATTATCGTTTAAATCAATTGAAAAATTGCCTCAGTTCCAATTCTCTATTCCTACCTCAACTTAACTTAGATGCCAATGCAATGTACAACATATTTTTTGAATCATTTACTAAACTGTTTAACTCTATTTTCATTTCAAAATCATTTATTCCAAAAAATACTTTATCTTTTAATGGCTGGGCTTCCGTCGATTTACACAAACGTAGACAAACATTGTATAACTTATATTCTAAAAGGTATATTCTAAAGGTTATTTCTATATTTATTTAAATATTAATTCTGTAAGGTTATATTCTAAAGAATTCAAGAACGATTGTAAATAAGCTAAGTCTCACAACATAAGTTTAAAGATTAAAAATAGCAATGACAAAATAAAAACAACTTGGAAAATTATAAATGAGGAGATCGGTAAAACAAATAAGAGAAATAATGAATTCAAATTAAAGATTGGTAACAGAAACATAAAAACAGATTCTGAAATTGCAGATACATTTGAAAAGTTTTTTACTGATATACCGGTCTCTACGACAAAATATCTAAATTCCTCACCTATGCTGCCTTTGCCCTGTGCTGCCTCGGGGCGTAAAAAGAATAGGGTAGTCCCAGGTCCAAGGGTGTCGTAAGAGGCGACTACGGGCTTTTTGAAAGTGGGAGAGTCACGCTGCTGTCTTATGACGTCAGCACAATCGGGCCAGACTCGTCCGGGTTACTTACCACACTCGCACAGAATACCGGCGTGAAGTAGCGGCCTAGTGCCGCTATGTTTCGCATAGGTTAGTGTCGAGGACCGGAGGCCATTCCCCCCGTCCTTTCCCCCCCCCCCCCCCCCCCCCAACAAAATATGAGAGCGGTCCTAAAAAATAAATTACCCCAGGAGGGTACCGGCTCTTGTAGAGCCGGAGAATCCCTCCCCGAGCATTCGCGCTCGGGCTGCCCCTCGTATTCTGGGGAGGGCACAGTACCGCGTATGTCACAGGACAAACAGGGCAGCAACACCACGGCACCCCGCTCCACGCTTAAAGTGGACTTTTGTAACATCCGGGGAATTCACTACAACTTAAACGCCGTCCACCACCACCTTGAGACGGCGCAGCCGGCCTTGTGTTTCCTTACGGAGACGCAGATATCTCGACCTAGCGATACGTCATATTTAACGTACCCCGGGTACAAAATTGAGCATAATTTCATGCCTCATGCCGGGGTATGTGTGTACGTTAGGGAGGATATCTGCTGTCGCCGTCTCGGCAATTATGAGGGTAGGGGCCTGTCTACTCTCTGGCTCCGCGTAGATTTAGAGGACCGCGTCCGCATCTATGCGTGTGTCTACAGGTCCCATAGTGGTAACGCAGAAACGGATCACCTCATGGGCTGCGTTCAAGCGGCATTTGATGACGTGCTTGCTCAGATCCCCTCCGCTGAAATCGTAGTCTTGGGTGATTTCAACGGGCACAATGCCGAATGGCTTGGATCGCGTACCACAGACTACGCAGGGCGATCTGTGCATAATTTTGCATTGGCGTATGGTCTGTCCCAATTGGTTGAGTCGCCGACGCGGCTCCCGGATGTGGATAGCCACATGCCGTCCTTATTGGATCTTCTGCTGACTACACATCCCGATGGTTACCAGGTCTCTGTCGACGCCCCTCTCGGAACGTCCGACCATTGCCTGGTCAGGAGTGTAGTGCCTATCCGACGCCAACGTCGCAGACCACCAGCGACCCGCCGCGTTTGGCACTACAAGTCAGCAGATTGGGATAGGATGCGTTCCTTTTTTGCATCCTACCCTTGGGGCAGGGTTTGTTTCCTAGTGCCTGCGCCGTTGCAGTAGCCGATGTGATACTGCAGGGCATGGATGTTTTTATACCAAGCTCTGTAGTACCGATCGGTGGCAGATCACAGCCCTGGTTCGATGCGTCAGTTAAAGCAGCATCTGACTGCAAAAAACAGGCGTATCGAACTTGGGTTGCGGCGCTGGGCTCAAAGGATCCGAACTGCAAAGTTCTGAAGAGGAAATATAACCGTGCCTCCAGATTTTTTAAGCGGCAAATCGCCCGTGCGAAATCGAAGCATGTCGTCAAAATTGGCGAGCAGCTTTCCAGTTACCCGACCGGAACACGCAAGTTCTGGTCGTTGTCGAAAGCTGCTCTTGGTAACTTCAACCAGCCGTCCATGCCGCCGTTGCACATGAGGAATGACACCCTGGCCCATACGGCAAAAGAGAAAGCCGATCTCCTGTGCACTCTTTTTTCCTCCAACTCGACTCTTGACGACAACGGAAAAACACCGCCGACCATCCCGCGGTGTCAGAGCTCCATGCCTGAAGTACAGTTCCGAC
Source organism: Leptidea sinapis (assembly GCF_905404315.1). Classification (NCBI taxonomy): domain Eukaryota; kingdom Metazoa; phylum Arthropoda; class Insecta; order Lepidoptera; family Pieridae; genus Leptidea; species Leptidea sinapis. Next base: position 13,231,061 of record NC_066272.1, read on the forward strand.
AGAAAACTGTTAGGCGAGCTCTGTTTTCGTTGGACGTCAGGAAGTCGAGTGGGCCGGATGGCATTTCTCCAATCGTGCTTAGAACGTGTGCCCCTGAGTTGACGCCGGTGCTAACGCGTTTATTCCGGCACTCTTATTCAAAAAGCGTAGTCCCTGATTCATGGAAGTCAGCCCTTGTCCATCCGATCCCAAAAAAAGGAGACAGTTCGGATCCGGCAAACTACAGGCCTATTGCTATTACCTCCCTACTCTCCAAAATTATGGAGAGCATAATTAACCGCCAGCTCTTGGTATACCTTGAGGGTCACCAGTTGATCAACGACCAGCAGTACGGCTTTCGCCATGGTCGGTCGACTGGCGATCTTCTGGTATACCTAACACACAGATGGGCGGCGGCTATTGAAAGCAAGGGGGAAGGCCTGGCAGTTGGTCTGGATATAGCGAAGGCCTTTGATCGTGTATGGCACAAGGCGCTCCTCGCAAAACTTCCATCATTTGGGCTTCCCGAGAGCTTATGCAAGTGGACCTCCAGCTTCCTCACTGGGCGCAGCATACAGGTCGTTATCGACGGTTATTGCTCGAATCCCAAGCCCGTGAACGCTGGAGTGCCCCAAGGCTGTGTGCTATCTCCCACGCTGTTTCTTCTGCATATCAATGATATGTTGGACACCGCCAACATGCATTGCTATGCAGACGACAGCACTGGTGATGCCGTATACACGGGCCATGCAGGTCTCTCTCGGGAAAACGTCGACCAGTGCCGGGTGAAACTTGTGTCTTCTATCGAGTCCTCTCTCGAGAAGGTCGCGGAATGGGGTAAGTTGAACCTTGTCCAATTTAACCCCCAGAAGACTCAAGTTTGCGCGTTTACCACTAAAAAAAACCCCATTTGCCGTATCACCGCTCTTCGAGAACACTTCCCTTAAAGCCTCGCCTAGTATCGGAATACTGGGTCTCGAAATCTCGAGCAATTGCCAATTCCGTGGCCATCTGGAGGGCAAAGCCAAACTGGCTTCAAAGAAACTGGGCGTCATAAATAGAGCACGGCAATACTTCAAGCCGGCCCACATTCTAGCGCTCTACAAAGCGCAGGTCCGGCCTCACATGGAGTATTGCTGTCATCTCTGGTCTGGCGCACCCCAGTATCAGCTCGATCCATTTGACCGCGTGCAACGCAGAGCAGCTCGAATTGTCGGGGACCCAGTACTCTGTGAACGGCTGGATCACTTGGCGTTGCGTAGAGACGTCGCTTCATTGTGTGTCTTCTACCGCATTTATCACGGGGAGTGTTCCGAAGAGCTGTTTAACCTGATTCCTGCCGCCGAATTTCACCTTCGCACGACACGCCACAAGTTACGATATCATCCTCACCATCTGGATGTGTGGCGGTCCTCCACAGTGCGGTTTTCAAGGAGCTTTCTTCCTCGTACCACGAAGCTGTGGAATGAGCTTCCTTGTGCGGTGTTTCCGGGACGATACGACATGGGTACCTTCAAGAAAAGCGCGTACACCTTCCTTAAAGGCCGGCAACGCTCTTGTGATTCCTCTGGTGTTGCAGGAGAGTGTGGGCGGCGGTGATCACTTAACACCAGGAGACCCGTACGCTCGTTTGTCCTCCTATTCCATAAAAAAAAAAAAAAAACCTATATCTGCAATGAAACTGCTACAGAAAAACGTATCTTTATGTAATACAAACTTTAAATTTAAGCATGTTGATCGCATAGAGATTATTAAAACATTTAGACTAATTAGCGTTAAGAAAACTAAAGATCTCTGGGGAATCTCTGTTAACGTAGTGAAATCTGTAATAGAAATTGTAGCCAAAGACTTAGCTTTTATTTTCAATAAGTGTGTAGATTGCGGTATATTTCCAAACCAAATGAAACAGAGCAAGATCACTCCTCTATTTAAGTCGGTAGATAAAGCTGACCCCACCAATTTTAGACCCATATCAGTACTACCAACCTTTAGCAAGATTTTCGAAAAAATTATGTTAACGCAATTAATTAACCATTTTTACAATAATAACCTTATGCATAATAAACAATATGGTTTTACTCAAGGTCTTTCAACCACAGATGCTAGTATCGAGTTAATAAGAAATATTTTGGATGCTTGGGAGGATTCATATGATGCGTTAGGAGTGGTTTGTGATTTATCCAAGGCATTCGACTGCGTCCATCATGAAACCTTACTTCAAAAATTTCACCACTATGGTGTTAGGGATGTTTCACTAGATTTAATAAAATCATACTTGTGTAATAGGATTCAAAGAGTAGACGTTAATTAAAAAAGATCAACTGGCTCTATCATATCGATGGGTGTACCGCAGGGCTCAGTCTTGGTTCCTTTTTTGTTCCTGGTTTACGTCAATGATTTACCATACCTTATTCAAAATAAACATGATATTATACTGTTTGCTGACGATACATCTTTGTTATTTAAAATAAAACGCCAGCAAAAAACTTTCTGTCAGGTTGACGACGACATTGCTGAAGTAGTAAATTGGTTTAATGTTAATAACTTACTTTTAAACGAAAGGAAAACAAAATGTGTAAGGTTTACACTTCCAAATATAAAGCACCAACCAACACCTATAAAAATTAAAAATGAAAAACTTGATGTAGTAGAAACGACAACATTCCTAGGCATTACATTAGACTTTAAGCTACAATGGGGTGTTTACATAAAAAACTTATGTAATAGACTTAGCTCTGCAGTATTTGCGATAAAAAAAAATTAGGCAGCTGATAGATGTTGAAACGACTACTAGACTTGTATATTTCAGCTACTTTCATAGTGTCATGTCTTACGGAATTATATTGTGGGGTAGGGCTGCAGATATTGAAATCATATCTGTGCTGCAGAAAAGAGCAATTCGAGCAGTCTATAAAATGCGTTCAAGGGATTCAGTGAGAGAAAAATTTAGTGAAATAAATATTATGACAGTACACTGCCAGTACATATACGAGAACCTTCTATACGCCCATAACAATATTAGCCAATCTAAAAAGAATAGTGATGTACACAGTGTCAATACTCAAAACAAACATAAACTCGCAATTCCATCTACTAGGCTCCGTAAAATTGCAAAATCTTTTAAAGTGGATTGTGTTGTATTTTATAATAAACTCCCAAATGAAATTAAAATGTTACCTATTAAAAAATGTAAATGTATCGTAAAAATAAATTAACATCTAAGGCCTATTATAGCGTGAAAGATTATTTGAATGATAAAGATAGTTGGAATTAATGTTCTAAATTTTGTTAATGAATATTGTTATACTCATTTGAATGCTATTGTAACTTTTGTACTTCATCCTGACTTGCACTAAATAACTTATAAAGTTTTACAGTGAATAAAGATTTTTTGACTTTTGACTATCTGGCATGTTAGTTACGACACAAAGATACATGTAACAGACAAGAATAATAAGATAAAAAAGGTAAGCGAATATATTGTTGATGAAACCGATTTTTACACGCTTTTTATTAGGTTCACCTGTATATTTGTTTGTAACCAACTCATTTGGGGGCGACACTTTTAACTGCCAGATTTCGTTCAAACTTCGTAGATTTAACGAGGACCGATGACTATTTATTTATTTGATAAAATTATTCTATTTTGCAATTTGCAAAATAAGATTTTTGTTAATTTATTATGTAATTTTCATCTATCGTCGATAAGGCAGGAATTGATGTTGATTTTAAATTTTAAAAAATTATCTTTAACCCATTTATCTAATATTAGGATATTTTCGAAAACCAAATAGTTTTTTTTATCTTTAGCATGTTTTTTAGTTTTTTATAAACCATTATTATCATTGACAAGTTGTTTACGTAACTCCTTAGTATTTTGAGTATTAACGTACACATTGACAAACCAAACTTGTTCTCGCACCATCGGACTGTCAGCTTAATCTATACGGTAGTAATATTCTAACTCTACGGTAACAACAACTATATTTTTATGGTTAATCTTTTAGTGTTAAATGTCTGCAACTTAATCTTCAAGTGGATAAAGAGAAGTGTGGCGTTGTATAACGCGTACTAAAAAACAAAAATATATTCCCATTGTACTTTTATATTTATCTTTTTTCTCTTAAGTAGATTTTTTTAGTACGTTCTTCTCTGGTTCTGCGTAGGCCACCTAAAATTGTATAATATTGTATTAAGAAAGCTAAGTTCTTAAATGATTCAAAATATGGGCTGGGTATTTCTTATCAGTTCTTCTCCCCGTGTCAAAGCCTCTTTACGAACTGATGTAGACTTCATGACTTGACTAAGTGTTGCTGCAATATGTTATGTTATTGTCACTTCTCATGTTAAATATGTATATATAATTCTATTTTTATTTCTAATCACCTTATCAACAATCAATGGATTTCAAATAATCTATCTTCATCGATTTATTTTAATTTAATTTCAAATATTCATAAACTTGAGTAAATACTTAATCAGACCTGTTGTTAAATAAAAAAAATTTAATTTCATTTTAAAAAATTCATTTTAATATTAATTTTAAATAAATATATTAAACTATAAATTAACACTAATTGTACAATTAGCCCTTATCAAAATCGAATCGCATCTGATTGGATATTCCCGATCAAACTAAAGTTTTTGCTTGCGTGGTTTTTGTTTTATGGAATAGGAGGACAAACGAGCGTACGGGTCACCTTGTGTTAAGTGATCACGCCGCCCACATTCTCTTGCAACACCAGAGGAATCACAAGAGCATTGTCGGCCTTTAAGGAAGGTTTACGGGCTTTTTTTGAAGGTACCCATGTCGTATCGTCCCGGAAACAAGCTGAAAAGGAAGCTGATATTTTTGAGTTTACAGCGCCATTTAGCTGTACCTAGAAGTTAACGATTATTTTTAGTTTAGTAGTTACGAGATCTGAATTCAGCGGTATATGTTTGTTAAGTGTTGACCCAAATAAACACGAGAGGAAAACGCGTGTCATCGTGGGGAAATGTTCACGTAATGCAATCTTGTTAACGTCTTTGTTTATTGTTTGTCAACCACACGGTTCAATATTATTTCAGTAACATTTTTACTTATCTAAAATTGCTTGTTACCCATAAAGGTTTATCGGATGTACATTTGGTATTATTATTACCAAGTATGGTATTATTCGTTACCTCTTTGATCATTTATACGTCTAGATAGACTATTACAGCTGTGAAAACGTCGCAAAAAATGAGTTTAGAACTAACTTCTATTTGAGCAATTCACGCACACTAACACAAAGTGTCATTCAAATCGCAAGTGTAAGACAAAGCATGTATCGACAGGCAACGCTGCCCAAATTGTATTGAGTCAGTTATTATAAGACCAGTGGAGATAATTTGATTATTTTAATGTATACATATACCTACCCTACACATACAGACATAGTATAAGTTAGTTAAGTCTCATTTGCCCAGTAATTCCATTAGCTACATTAGCGCTCTTCAGACCGAAACCTGTACTATTATATATTCTTTGCCAAAAAAAAGTAATGCTTACACATTATTGCTTTACGGCAGAAATAGGCGTCGTTGTGGTATATATCAATAGAGATTTTTTTTTTTATTTTTATTTCACATAAATGTCTACGAACAGACCAAAATCATATTCATTTACCGGCGTTTTCAATACGCTATCTTTTCTTAGTTAAACTTACTAGAGGTAGGCAAATCTATCCTTTTACGCTTTCATTTCAATAACCTATCGTCTAACATCTAATCTATATTGGACATAACTGGACAGATAAGATCTTGTCATTAAACGGTGTCAGTAATTTATATATTTCCGAGTGAAACTAAAGTTTTTGCTTGCGTGGATATTATTAAGTTTTCAGTGATATTTAGCTGTACTTAGTAGATTATTTTTAGTTTAGTAGTTACAAGATCTGAATTAAGCAGTATATGTTTGTTAAATCTTGACCCAAATAAACACGAGAGGAAAACGCGTGTCATCGTGAGGAAATGTTCACGTAATACAATCTTGTTAACGTCTTTGTTTATTGTTTGTCAACCACACGGTTCAATATTATTTCAATAACATTTTTACTTATCTTAGGTTTCTTGTTACCCATAAAGGTTTATCGGATGTTCATTTAGTATTATTGTTACCACGTTTGGTATTATTGTTTACCTCTTAGATCATTTATACGTCTAGATAGACTATTACAGCTGTGAAAACTTCGAAAAAATTGAATTTAGAACTAACCTTTATTTGAGCAATTCACGCACACTAACACAGTGTCATGCAAATCGGGAGTGAAAGACACGCACACTAAACTAATATTCCTGGCCTGTTTTTATCGGTTGTCTAACAGCAAGAGACTCGATATAGGCGTATAAATTATCCTAGGGTATGCCTATTGTTCTGGCAGTATTGTTTTGATGTCATGTAGTAGGAAGCTGACTATGTCGTCTATTTCAGGAAACAGAAAAGCATTTCGCATGCTGCTTAGTCTCATAAATTTAACTATAGCCAAAGTATGACTAATTTCTTCAATTCGTCCAACATAATCAACAACACTCTTTTCCATATCAAATTTCACAAGCACATAATCATTGTCTAGAAAGTGTCTATCTAAAACAATCACATGGTCGCACATAGTGTTTAGACAATTTTGTAACATATTTTGCATGTCAATTGACGAAACATATTGGATTATCCATTATATTGTTAACACCTTAAGTACAATGTTTCCTGCAAATAAATTTCATTTCATTTCATTTCATTTCATTTCATTTCACATGGTCTTCATAAAACTCTTCTTCAGACTTTTCTTTAACAAATGCAGCTGTAGAACTGTCAGCTAGAAAAACATTTTCTTTCTCACCATCACTACTACTCATTAATTTTGTTGAAATGTTCACTTAATGCAATCTTATTAACGTCTTTGTTTAATGTTAATCAACCACACGGTTCAATATTATTTCCTATTCCATGCCGCTACATGGCCCATTACAATGCAATGCCGCTCAGGATTATTGAAAAATTTAAAATTTCTGAGCGGCAGTTCAACTGCGCTCGTCACCTTGAGACATAAGATTATTAAACCTCATTTGCCCAGTAATTTGACTTGCTACGGCTCCCTTCAGACCGAAACTTATGCTATTATATATTCTTTGCCGAGAAAATGTAATGCTTACACATTATTGCTTCACGGCAGAAATAGGCGTAGTTGTGGTATATATGGTATATATCAATAGAGAATTTTTTACTTCGATTTTTATTTCACGTAAATGTCTACGAACAGACCAAAATCATATTCATTTACGGGCGTTTTCAATACGCTATCTATCCTTAGTTTAACTTACTAGAGGTAGACAAATCTATCCTTACTTACATTTCAATAACCTATCGTCTAACATCTAATCTATGTTGGATATAACTGGATAGATAAGATCTTGTCATTAAACGGTGACAGTAATTTATCCGTAACTAGGGATACGCTATTGGAAACGGCCGTTAGATAACCTAACGTGGGATTTAAAATATTTTAACAGCTTTAGTTGAATTTTTATGATTGCAATTCACTTTGAATAACGTTTTCAGTAAGCTGCCACTTTACTTTATTACCTATGGGCTTTAAAACTTTCACAACACCGTTTCAAAATAAATGTAATCCCATTTAGTGACCACGTATTCAGTTAGTTATTAGTCAGTTATTTTATAAATACTATGAAATATTTAATACAAACACAATATTCTAAAGAATACTTAACTTTTACTTGCACTCGGCACTTTAAAACTTTAATCAATATACAATATTAAGTTTTGTTACATAGTCTAAAAAAGAATATTTTAGACTATTGGTTTACCTTTTTTTTTCCTTTTGTTCAATATAATATATATGACTAAAATAGAATATAAAAGTATAGATACTGAAAATATTATTATTAAATTCACAATCTTGCTACAAGCACACACTAAATACAAATATTTCCCCTGTGTATTTTGTTCGACACAATAGTTATTACAGGCAAACTATTAGATTGTTTCAACAGCGGACAAAAGAACAAAGGTAAAAGTGTATATTGTACTATTTAATTACTTTAACTTCAATCACTTAAAGAAAAATCTAAAGAAGCAAATATTATACAGTAATATCTGAATGAATTTGCAGTTTAAAAACTCAGAATTTACAATGACGCCCTGCCCATTACAATGGACAGGCCGTATTAAATACAATTTCCTGCTCGTCTCGTCCCTTATTGTCATTTAAAAAAATTGCGTGCGTACAAAGTACACATGTCAGCAGTAAAACCTGCATTGTGCTTGGATCTCTAAACTGCATATGAAGTCCTGGTACATGTTGCTAGGATGACACACGATTTCAACTGCTATGAAAGATACGAGTATCACCGCTACCACATTTATGTTCTCCTGGTATCTATGTAGTAATACTTCGTGCGCATAATCTCAGAATATTATTAAGGTACTTCCGTCATACATAAGACAATCTCTTCTTCAACTATGATCGCCTGGTACCAATACCAAAACACTGTTTAATGCTTATTCCCTATCTCATTTTCTCCCACTTTAAATCTTATGAATTTCTGTGTCTGTCTCTTTTTATTGTCTTGCTTTTTAGTTTCATTGACTTTCAAATCACAACGATACTAAAGAAGTTTTCACTTCAATATTGTGTGCTTATTTTGATATCTCATGACCTTCAAAACTTTTAATCATAATTGTTTCACTAAATCTTGACTTCCAATAAGTACTACCACCAATACTACTGTGTTATATTTGCATCTGCAGAAAAAATAATATTAAAACTAAATCTCTATTTAATATTCTGTTTATTTTTCAAGTGCAAATGCAATAAAAATATTTTCAGCAAAAATTTGTTCGAAATTGTGTTATAGTTCTAACCTTAAAATAAATTCACTTTTCATACTACTTGTAACTTCCGAGAATTTCCCCTCAAATGGACTTGACAAACTTAATTTTGGCATAGCGACGGAGAATAGTTTCTTTGTAAAAATGGAATCTTTTGTAAAACTTTAGTATTTGTTCAGTAGTTATCAGTTCTAAATTTCCAAGATAAGTTCCCGTGCACAATAAAAGGTAAAAGAACACGTATCATAGCAGAATTTTTTGTATCACATATTTTATCACACATTTGCGTATTTATTCTATTCGATCACCCTCATATATATACTGCTACGATGTGAACCCAGCTTTGCAATGAAAAACCCTATGTGTAACTATATTTACTTTATGACCTTTTAGTCCAGTAAATTTTAATCCTAACTGAACTAATGGTATATTGTTGAAAATCTCGTAGTTTCCAACGTTTGTTTCAAAGCCATGGATTCAAATTCAACTATTGTAAGTTTATGTCTGTTCCTGGACTTAACATTAACGGTTTTGAACACAGTTTGACATTTTCTAGTAAATTCACTAATGTCCCTATGTGCATATATGACATTATCAAGAACATATTAATAAGCAACAATTAAGATGTTTATGTCTTAAAATTTCTTTCCCTTTTCTGCAGCTTATTTACTTCAACATCAAATTTCTAATTCAATAGCAACTTACCTTGCACGATATTAAAATAAAGCGTTTTTGTTTAACGCATATTTACAATACTAACTATTAGAATAAGTTCAAACTATCACTACGTGGAAGTGTACCAAGAATACTTCTAAGCTTGGATGTGTTAACTGTCAGCACTTGGGTTTAGCCTTATCGAAGCTCGTAGATAGTAGTTTGTATATTCTCCGTGGTTCTGGGCACTACAGGCCAAGAGTATAAAATATATGGTATATATGAGATAAAATTGGTAACCAAAATTTATAATGATGCGGGACTCAAACTAGTACCTAGGTACCGTTCGAGCGCTCTTATACAGAGCCAACCGTCCGAGTGACGTATGGTTCGTAAATCTTAATAGGCTTTGTTCAGCTCTCATGTTGTGGCATCATCTACAGCATCTACTTTACAGTTGATAACCTACTCAACCCCAATTATTGCATATTAGGATATTGACTTGTGATGTCGCTCTAGCAGATGTAATCAATGTGTTATTTTTAAAGTGATATTCCTTACTTCTGGGATTAATTAAATTATATTTGTCACCAAAAACGTATCACATTTAATATATAATATATATTGAAAAAAATATATGGTCGTATAGAGCTTCTAATCAATGGTCAATATGAGTAAAATTATTACTCAGTGCTATTTTTTATTTTACATTTTTTGGAAAACTTACAGCTAGGTTAAAAAATATAAGTTACATACATAATTACAGAAGGACAATTAAAAGTTTTCACAGATAGAAATCGATATGTAAGAGTTAAGTGGACAACAAATACGAAAATTATATAAAATGATAAAGAGACAAAAATAAATTAACAAAATAACTCAAATTTACAATTACACCTGATTGAAAAAGTTCTCGGTAAGGAGCTGTTTTACCTGCTTAATTGGAGTGGTGAACAAATCCAGGTCTAATATCTTAGACAAGTCGTTGAAAGACCGACCAGCCCGCAGTAGATAACTATTTTGTCTATAATTAGTTCTAGCTCCGGGAACATGCAGGCAGCATGGTCTCCGGAGTGAAGCAAACGGAACCTGAAGACCAATGCGCGCGAGCAGTTCAGGACAGTCGACCGAACCCCTCGCTATATTAATTAAGTAAATGAGATCGGCTATACGTCTCCTCTCTTCCAATGGCAGAATATGGAATTTTTGACAGCGCTGATTGTAGTTCGGAAGATATGCTTTTATTTTAAATTGAAGATGACGCAGAAACCGTTTTTGTAACGCTTCAATACGTCTATTGTATATATTGTAGACGGGGTTCCACACTTGTGAGGCGTATTCTAAGTGACTTCTAACATATGCACAGTATAATATTTTTATGGCTTTAATGGATTTAAATTCTGAAGACATACGTAAGATAAAACCTAAGGATTTCGATGCCTTACATATGAACGAGTTAATGTTATCGTCAAAAATTAATTTATTATCAAATACAATTCCTAGGTCGCGAATCGAGTGGACTCTTTTTAGAAACGAATATTTTAATCTATAATTGAATGTGATGGGAGTAGATTTTCTAGTATATGAAGTTATATAACATTTATTAACATTTAAATCTAATTTATTTTCTAAGCAATAATTTTCAAATCTATCGAGATCATCCTGAAGGTGTTGTGCACATTCAAGTGATCTGATAGGAGATAGTATCTTCATATCGTCAGCATATAATAATATTTTTGAATTAAGAAAGCATGAAGAAATATCGTTTATAAATATATTAAAAAGAAGGGGACCTAGAAGTGATCCTTGAGGAACTCCTGATGGGATCAGGATTGTTGACGATGCGTAGCCTTGTAGTACGACGGTCTGGCATCTGTTTTGTACATATGATGTAAACCATCTGAACAGATTACCACGTATACCAACAGACTGCAACTTACGCAGTAATAGTAAGTGGTCAATTCTATCGAAACATTTACTGTAATCCGTATATATGACATCAACTTGTGAAGGTTCTGACATATGGACAGCCAGATAGTCGCTACAAATAATAAGGTTTGAAACAGTGGATCGTCCTTTCAAGAAACCATGTTGCTCTGAGCTAAAAGTGTGTTTTAAGCAATCATATAATTGCTTATAAACAACTCTCTCTAAAATTTTGGCAAATAAGCATAATTTAGATATAGGTCTATAATTTGTAACTATATCTTTAGGGCCTTTTTTGTGTATCGGAGTAATGAAAGCCGTTTTCCAAATTTTAGGTACCACTCCCTCTGATAGAGAGCGTTTGAACAACAAGGTGAGGGGAATGACAAGACTCCTGGCACAATTTACAACAAACACTGCAGGGATGTTATCTGGGCCAGCAGATTTGGCTAGATTGAGTGATTTTAATAATTTATACAATTCCTGGGGCAAAATTTCAACATCATGAATATCTGCTGTAAAATTGTTATTTGCAATTTCATGTGAAGAGTAGTCATTATAATTATTATCTAGGAAATTGGAATAGAAGTAATCATTAAACATATTGCAAATGTCTTCCCCATGGTCTGAGGAGCGCTCCCCAAAGCGTAAAACCGCAGGCAATGAGCTATTGTGGTTTTTAGATTTTATGTATGACCAAAAAGCTCTTGGGTTTGTGCAGATATTTTCTATACTGGAAATATAATCTGAGAACATGTTCTTTTCTAAGGCTTTACCACGTTCCCTGAGAGTTATAAAGGAATTGAAGTCTGATCTGTTACCGTACATCTTGTATTTAAAATGGAATTTGTATTTCTCTTTTAGAATTTTAATGAGTGGCTTTTTATACCAAGGAGGATATTTACGTTTGAGGGTATATACTGATTTTTTAAGTCGTTTAAGATGCCATAGAAAAAGGTCACCGCTTGTTCAAGGGATCTATAGGAATGGGATAGTTCGAGATGCCAATCAATTACACTCAGCTTTGATATAATTGAGTCATAATCACCCGAATTATATAAAAACTTTGTATAGGGTCGAGGTCTTAAAGTATGAAGCTGCACAAAGTCGGCTAAAATGCAGAGAGCTGGGTGATGCTGGTCTTCAGGTACTAGGGGGTTAGGACAGGACGAGACAAATACTTCACTATTACAAAAAATTAAATCTAATATTCTGTCATTTACGTTAGGTATGTGGTTATATTGCGATAAGTTACTTAAATTAATATTATCAAAAAATTCTACTTGGTGTGGGCCTTGTACATTAAAAACAGTATAGGACGAATTTTCATTACATTGATTCCACCTTAGGTTCGGCATATTGAAATCTCCTAGTAATATAAACTTATTGTATGGGTTATTTAAAACAAGATCGGTAAGGTGTTCCGAAAAGGATATTAATTGTACAGGTAATGAGTTACCTGAAATTTGGTTATAAAAATAAGCAGTACATAAATGCAATTTATACTTAATTACAGGCTTACGGCATTGCAATGTCAGCGTCACCCATATATCCTCAACATTCGAGCACCAGTCACTGCGACATTCGGAAGCCAGCTCTCTTATTACCGCCATTAATACCCCACCCCCCAAAGTTTGCTTGGTCTTACCATAGTTACGGTCACGTCTATAAACAACGTAGCGATCATCAAAGAGTTCACTGTCATGCACTCCATCAATTAACCAAGTTTCTGTCAAACACACAATATCATAAGTATTTAAGCAAATGTTTCGATAGAAAGCCGATGTTTAAGTACGTAAACCACGTACGTTTTGATATGTAGTAGATTTTGACCATCATTATAACAAATATTGCATAGGTACAGAATAGTTAGAAAATTAAATGACAGAATAAAGCGCAAGAAACAGTCCATAAAACCACAAAAATATAAGTAATAAAATAAAGAAACTAATTTAATTAAATCATTAGTGTCTACTATAGGCACAATGGGAGAAAAGCAGAGATGTAAGGCTGGCCGACCAAAAAAATACGATATTATTTGCAATTTGAGGGAAAATCTGCACGTGCGCATGGCACGTAAGTAAGCATAGTAATGTACTGCTGGCAAATCGGCCCTTCTGAAACTTACAATACGATTAAAGGGATTATTAGTAGAAAAAATTACAAGCTGAAACTTAATAAAACTATAGCTTACAACTAATTTGATTATGAAATCTTTTTGAGATCTGATTCTGATGCAATTGATATAATATGAGAAGTAGGGTTTTTTCGAGCAAATATTTTGCACCCCTTGACCCAGATGTAGGAAAAATCCCGCTCCTTACCTAGCCTCTTTGCTTTATTTAAGAGCATCTTATTTGTATACGTGAGGTGATCGTTCACGTAAGGGTTTACGTTAACAGGGTTGTTTACACCCTGTAGGCCCAGGTCGGTGGGTATCAATGTACGCTTCTTTGCTGCAGCAACGAAGTCATCTTTTAGGTATCTGTTATGTTATGTCTATTTAACAAAAACCAGACAATTGAAAGTCAACCTTCGTGACGAGGACTCCGTACTAGATAAGTCGCTGTGTAGCTAGAAATTTGACGCTTAATAAAATAAACCGATAATATACTATTAAAATAATTTTGAATTCTTCCGTCTTATATCAAAGGCTTGTTAAATTGAGCTGCCACCAACAGATTGAGTTGACGTCCAACTCCAGTCGTCATCAGTTCTCAAAGTTCTATTTTATCGTCAAACTTATCGAGATAGATGTTTGGAAGACTTCCGTACCGTAAGGACAGCGGCGTGCATTCCTTTTCTAGCAAGGTAGGCACTGTATATCTAACTAGTCGTAGTTGAGGTTTGGAATATGCAACCTAGAGATTGATTACCGTAAGTATTGAGTACTTATCTAGCGTAAGGAAAAATCTTATTAGGTTGTTTAATGTTTGGTTATAAAATAATGGAACCAAAATAATTAACTTAAACTATATTTATTTTGGTTGATAACGAGGTAGGTGTTTGTCAGTAGAGGTTTTTTACAAGATTATAGCCGTCATCTGTCAATCTATCAATGACTGCATGTTTCATAAAATCGAGTGAATCACTTTATTCTCGGAGAGTTTCGCTAGGCTGACAGAATAAATGAAATCATGATTTGAAGTAAGAACGGTCGGTCGTTGACTTAATATTAGATAATAATACAATTTAATATAATTATACAAAGTGATATAATAATGATAAATATAATCTTAATATATATAAATCACGTGACACGTTGTTTGTCCGCGATGGACTTCTAAACTAATGAACGGATTTTAATGGGGATTACTTCATGAAGTGCAGTTTGGTTCAACTTGAATGATAGGATTGTTTTTATTTCGATTTAGGACCCATAATTATTTTTTTGTATGGACTTATTTTCTATGAGAGAATTTAGTGACGTACGGTTTGACAGTTCCGCTGTGAAACAATTTCATTACAACAACAGGGAGCATTTTTAAAATATTATTTGCAAATATTATTGACAAATTAATAGAAAACAGTATTTAGTTTATTAATGTACATAACAACGTCTGTCGGGTCAGCTAGTTATATATAATAAATGAATATAATATGAATAACGAAAAAAGCTGTTTGATTGTTCAACGATCCCAGTAAGGTGTAACAGTATGTGTGAGTGAAGGGCTCACACGTTATAATACTCTCTTAAGCTCGATTCCCTAAAAGTAAGGGTAACACTAAAAGTTTTGCACTTCTAATTAATCGGAACTATTTGAATTTTGAAAGCTATATTTTTTTTTAAACGTTGCAACTAAGGTAATAAAAAAAAAAACAATTGGCGGGAAATCATTTGTCAATTGTTTTTTATCAGGCAACAAAGTTCTACGTACGCAACGAAAATGGAATTAAGTCGAACATTTTTTCGAGCGATGATTTTTTATGATTTTAAAACTTCTCTCTCTCCGCAAGACTGTGCCGCTCGTCTTCAAAATGTTTTTGGAAGTGAAGCACCATGCTTGAGCACCATGAGACGATGGTTTGCTGAATTTGAGAGAGTTCGGGTTTCTTTACATGATGAATTTCGTGAAGGGCAGTCTTCAACTGCCGTCAACGAAAATAATGTGGCTACTGTTAAGCGGCTAATTGCAGAAAACCCGCGGATTACCTATGTATGTAAATAAAAAAGAAAAAAAAAATGAATGTTTTTTTAACCCACATCGCTTCTAACGTGAATCAAGTGAGTCAATTTAATACTCCAAGCATCGAATGAGAAAATACTTTAATCTCTATTCACGTATCTAAAGAGCGGTCTCTGTTTCATGTGCTTCAGGCTCCAGTTTCCCAACACTAACATGAATGAAAATATATTTCGCAGTGGATACTCTAAAGTTGTATATGGTTAGCGAGCTCTGGTTGTATTATGTAGAATGAATGAAAGAGGTTACCTTTTCACCTGTTTCTGTGTGAATCGTAGTTTTACACTATTTATTTTGAAATAAGGCTGCACATAGGCCGGTATTTATTTGTATTAAAACAATATTATTGGAATGAAAATATACAAGTAAATACACAGGTGAATAATGATTCTAATAAACTGCTTTCGTGGTGCTTATTTTCGTATAAAATATTTATTAAAATATTATGTATTACATTTAATATATGCAATAAACACTCTATTTTCTAATGATTATTTTAAAATAAAATATTGTATACGTGAATATGACGCCGATTATCAATATCAAAGTCTAAAAGTAAAATACTACACACTTCGCAGGAGAGTGTTTGTCTATTACGCTAGTATTTAGTTTGATTACATTACGTTATAAGCTACTATGACATATTCTGCTTAATACCACATGGACTATATGCTCGTTTCAGGCCTTGCCCTCCCTATATGTTTTATGTTATTTACTTAAAGTAATACTGACTACCAAGATAATTGTTTACTGTTAATGTGTGTTAGTGTGGCGATTTAATAACAAACACAATGTAGTCATATATATAAGCTTGTAAAGTATTTAAACTTAATGTAATTTAATGACAATGCATTTGTAAAAAGATCTATTTAAATAAATTATTCTTATTCTTATATATTTATACATTAAAGTTCTAGATACTCACTTAAATAATGTACACAACATAGTTTTATTTAAAATTATTTAACTAAAAGCAAACGCAATTTGCTATTCCATTTTGCACTTCATAGCAAACACAGAAAAATGTACCCCAAAGACGAAACTTCATCAGATCGTTATGTAAATGTAAAAAATATCACTTAAGTTCTCAGGTGGCAATGCTCTATGGTCTTTAACGTAATGGTTTCACGCAACAACTCACGATGATAATGCTTTTTAAAGTGCAGTGGGACTTTTCACGTTGTCACGTTTTGGGAATAGAACTTATGGCACATTGTTATTTACTTTGTAAAAGACACTTCTTGAGAACCCCTGACGACAGATATTTCTGAAAAATATTACAAGATGATACATTTGGTAAACACGCATTTCTTGAGGTTATTAATGACCGGAACATTACCTACACATGGTTTATGCAAATTTGACATATTCAATTACGTTTTACTTAAATGAGATATCAGCTGGTATATCACTATCATTAAACACGTCTGAATAATATCATGAAGATAAATGTAGCAATGTCAAAATTAGGTATCAACTTGATGCTTTTTTTGCCAACATAATCGATGTTTTGTTAAAAAATAGTGTGATTATAAGGGTGACTTTTCCTTAACTATAACTATTATTATTTCATGATAAGAATCACATATTTATTCATATCTATTCTATCAAATTCAGTGTTTACACTTTTATATTTTAATTGACCAATTACTTGTTAAGGAGGCTAATAAATTAGAAGGTAAATTATGAATTCAAGGGATCGTAAGGTTTTAATAATTTAAATTAGCTTCTGCATGGCACTCAGGAAACGCTTTAACAGATGGATAGCTGATGGACAACCAGTAAGCACGGGTTTTGTTTTACTTTAAGAGGAATAAAATACAAGGTCTTATGTTTATATTTTTAAATAAATAATAATTGTACATATAGAAGAGTTCTCTCTATAGCATTATGAGGTACGTGAATATGTACGAAAAGTGGACTTCATTCAAATCGCTATAGAGCGGACTCTCCATGTTTATAAACAATTTTCTCCCTTACAAAATATATATTTCAATAGATTTTTAAGCTCTTAAATATATCATGTATTTTAGTGTTACAAACTGTATGAAATCTACTTATAATTACTCGAATGCTTCTTCATTCGTAATTGTTGATATTCTTTTAATTATCCTGTTGATCTTGGTCAGTATGCAAGAATACAGTCTCAGATATTTTATGCTTCTAGATAGAGCCTCTTGCTGTCAGGCAACGCATGATTACAAGCCGGGCTTATTACTTTAGTCTTCGTGATAAGCTACGTCTTTCACTTCGCAATCTATATCTAACTTTGTATTAGCGTGCGTGCGTTGCTGAAAATAGGGGATTACATTTCGCCGCAATTTTTTTCAGTTCAGTTGTTAGTAGTAAGATACTGATTATGAAGCCCGCCCTGATTATGATCTATATGACTTGAGGTTTTGATGCTGTTGCTGCTCCAACTTTGTGAGTCCTCGCATAATAGAGTCTAACAGTAGCATAATGCAATTGGTGTTATAACCGTTTTAATCAAAATAAATAAATAAATAAAAGTAATATTTAATCGTGCATTATTTATTGTTTTGCTTTTTTAGGGACGACACGAGCAGGACGTTCAGCTGATGGCATTTGATACGCCCTACAATTTACAATGCATTGCCGCTCAGGATTCTTTCAAGACCCAAAAATTCTGAGCAGCACTACAACTGCGCTCGTCACCTTGAGACAAAAGATGTTAAGTCTCATTTGCCAAATAATTTCATTGCTACGGCGCCCTTCAGACTGAAACACAGTAATGTTTGCTTCATAGCAGAAATAGGCGCCGTTGTGATACCCATAATCTAGCCGGCATGCTGTGCAAAGGAGCCTCCCACTTCTACGAGAATTTATCCTTAGGAACGTATATAATGATTTCAATAATTTCCTTATTGATTTAAAGTTCTCCCAACAAATTTTAGTTAAAGGAAAATAGGGATGTCTGGTCATAAATTAGCAAGGTAAAATACTGTTACGTTTCAATAAACATTATTTATCATCGCCGCGCCTGTGACGTACGTTAATGTGATAATTACACTCCATTAAGGGATACTATTCCAACCACATTGTATAGTCATATAATATGAATCATTATTACTAGGCTTCATAAGATACATAATAGCTTTAAGGGTTCACCCAACCGAGTAGTATACACTTTTATAATAAAGTACCAGCCACTGTTCAGGCATTATCTATAAATAAATTTAAATATTTTATTAAAAATGGCTCTGTCGTAAATTCGTAAATCCACATCTCTAAGAGATCGGACAGCCTGAGACTAAATTATGATTATTTTATAGCATTAGCAATGACAGTACAATATTGTTTATTTGATTAAAAACAGCACAAAAAAGAATGCTGGGAGAGTTCCTTGCGCCGCTTCTTCTCTCTCGAGTGCCATTTATTTCCGAAGCGGTAGTAGTATCTAGTATATTAGAAACGACATCAAAATGAGTTCTAAAGGAATCAATTTTGAGAAAATAAATGCCTTTTATGCCTTTACTGGGCTAAAAACACAAATTACAAATCACTTAACGGACAAAGGACATTTAAGTGGAATGGGATTTTTGGTAGCTTGCTTCTACCAGTAATTATTTAATATATCGTGTTCAAGGATCGCTGGGATACCTTTGATATTTATATTACAAGCTAATTTAATATAAAATAACAGTTAAAAACAGCAATAAATTCAAATTCAAATATTTTTATTCAAAATAGGATTCAAAATCATTTATTGAACGTCAAAAACTACCACCCATTCAAAAGAGACTGCCTCAGACCTGAGAAGAATGGGCGCAAGAAACTCAGCTTTATTTTATATAAAATATGATTTACAATGTGATGATATCGTACAATAAACATTTATAATTAAAGAGTCTGAGGGTGTTCGCTTTATTCCCAGTCTGTGGTGTCATTAAAAAAATCGTTTATGATGCTATAGTAACCTTTCCCACACAAACGTTTTTTAAAATGTCTTTTAAATTTCGTAAAACATTTGTTTTGTACATTTTCTGGGATCATATTGTAGAAGCAAAAACATCGCCCAACAAAAGACTTACTAACTCGACCCAACCGAGTAGTAGGCCTAAGAACTTTATGTTTGTTACATTATGAATGCCACAGTTTCTAGAAAATTCCTCAATGTGCTTATGAACATACAGAACATTATCAAAAATGTATTGAGAAGCAACAGTCAAAATATTTATTTCTCTAAATTCTTCTCTTAATGATTCTTTAGAACCTAGGTTATAAATCGCGCGAATAGCCCTCTTCTGAAGCACAAAGATTGTATATATATCGACCGCACTGTCCCATAACAATGTACCATAGGACATAATACTATGAAAATAACTAAAGTATTCTCGCGCCGTATCTATGTCAGTTATTCGTCTAATTTTCTTAACCGCATATGCTGCAGAACTAAGCCTATCCGCCAATGGGGGCCCCATTGCAATTTGGAATTGAGAGTAATGCCAAGAAATCCTCCTTCCGATATCGAGTAGAGGGCACCCTATCCTCACCCAGACCCATCAGGTCTGGCGTGCCACAGGGTTCGGTCCTCTCTCCCACTCTTTTCTCGCTCTTCACGAGCGACATTCCCAAGTTTCCGAGTGTCCAGCTCGCTCAGTACGCTGACGACACGGCACTCTACTTCGGCTCCAACCGCTCAACCTTGAGCAAGAACATTAAAGTGCTTCAAGCCGCCGTCGATGAACTAGGCAACTGGTTCAGAAAATGGCGGATTGAAGTGAACCCCACCAAGAGTGCAGCGGTACTCTTCGGTAACGCGAATAGCATCCGCGCTAAAAAACAACCGACCGACGTTATTAAACTGTATGAAACACCCATACCGTGGGTGAAGGATTACAAATACTTAGGAGTCACGTTCAACAGCAATATGAACTTCAAGAAACATATTGATACGATATGCAATAGAGCCCGATTTGTCCTCAGTCGCCTTTATCCACTTGTGTGTGGGCGAAGCAAACTTCCGCTCAAACACAAAGTGACGCTGTACAAAACCATCGTACGGCCCATACTGTCATACGCAAGCGTCGTTTTCGCGCACACCCGACCGAGCTACTTACGTCGTTTGCAAATAGTTCAAAATAAATTCACGCGCATGGCAACCGGAGCCCCGTGGTTCATCCGAAACGTTGACCTTCACCGCGACCTAGAGCTTCCGACAATAGCTCAACACTTTAAGAGATCTCGCGACGCTTCTTTGACAAGGCGCCTAACCATCCCAACATCTTGGTTAGGAAGGCATGCGGGTACACCCCCCTTCACCATAGTCTCAACCCAATAAGACGTCCCAGACACGTAACGGTAGACCCGGATGACGACATCAACATCGCGAACGCGACACCCACACAAACACCGACACAGACACGCACACACCGCCTTCGCAGGCGTAGGCGCGGTCAACCACCGCAAACCACTGTCACTCGTCACTCTGACGATGGCCAGCGGCCCGCACCCTAGATACACCACACATGTTTTGATACCCGACGAGACGCTAGTCCTCGTCCTGTAATCGCTTCACTACACTCACTCACACACGGACTGACTGACGGACTGACACACACCACTTACACAATCACAAACACACTCCACAAACAGACACAAACACAAACATACATGCACACAAACATTTACGTTACATTTACATGCACACAAACATTTACGTTACAGTTACGTTACATTTACACACATACATGCAATCATAAACACATACATACACACTTACATACATTACACAAAACATCACCACACTCGCCGGCGAGTGTGCTCTTATCACCTTTTCATCTTTCATCTTCATTTCATCTTCATTTTCATTCTCTCTCCTTCCCACAAGCACACAGCCGGTCTGAGGTTCGAGTCTCCTTAGGAGACGCCCCGCGACTGTTGTTGCGTAGTCTTTGCGGCCTCCACGGCCCACGTCCTACTTCGCTGTGAAAGCCAGGGCTGCTAACAGCACAGAGGAGGTTTTAGTCGGTATGGGGTGTCCGCTTACGCGGACACTCGAGTCCGACATATTACGCCCCGTTCCGGGGCGTAAATACGTAACAGTATTTCGTCCTCTCAAAAAAAAAAAAAAAAAAAGCCAAGAAATACAGCAGATTCCAGTGTTTCTACAACCTCTCCGTTTAATAAAATATTAGCATCTACATTTTTTACATTTGGCGCGGTAAATTTAATATATTTGGTTTTATGACTATTTAACAATAAGTTATTAGCGCTAAATCAGTACACGATGTCAGATAGAGACTTGTGTGGCACGCGACTTGCGTCGACAATATTTTCTCAAAATTGATTCCTTTAGAATTAATTATTTTTGATGTCAATGAGTCTTCTTTGTGCCAATTTCGTGTCGAAACACTTGGCCTGCGGGGCCCAGAGGCGCGGAGAATGTACAAAGTACTATCTTCTCGCCTCAATAAAGCTACTGGAAACCCAAGCGCTGGCAGCTACTTCGGTCAACGGATCAGCCTAGCTATCCAACTTGGAAATACTGCCAGTATTCTTGGTACGATACCACGTAATGATAGTTTTAATTTAATGTAATCATAGTATTGTAAATAATATACTCATAAGATTTGTTTTGTTTGAATAGAAATATTATCTATATAAATATCAGGTAAAGCTTCGTAAAATTCTATTGTAATCTCCACTGATTTCAAAATCTATATTTCGTTGTGTTGGCGCGTTTTTCCAGAAATATCGATAGAAATGTTCAAACATTGAGCATAGATTGGATACTAGCCTACGGGGAAATACAATTCTAAACAAGGCCCCATTCAAATAATCAGAGGGGAATAAATGTGTATTTTGTTTGAACGGAGAATAAAAATGTTCATTTAATAATTGAAAGTACGGGCAGCAACCGTATGACAATGGTAATTATAGTAAAAAAAGCGGCCAAGTGCGAGTCGGACTCACCCATGAAATGTTCCGTAGCAGTAAGTAACATACAATATAAATTCTTGTAGTTCGTTGTAACTTTGATCGATGTTTTAATAATAGAGTATTATTTTAAATAAGTTATTGATAAGTAAACATAATTAGGTACCTTAATGATGGGATTTAGATCTAACTTAAATGTTTTTTTTATATATGAGTTGATTGAATGAAAGGTAAATTACGGTTTACGATTTATGACGTATTAAAAAAAACTACTTACTAGATCCCGAAATTTCGTTTGAAACCAATTTTCCGTGGATGTTTGCATTAATGTACATCATATTCTTTTTAATTTTATCGTTCTTTTATTTTACAGGTTATAGGGGGGGGGGACACTTTCTACCAATTTGGATTTTTGGTAGGGGCAATAAAGCAACAGTGAAAAAAGGAACAATGCATGTACCACCTACCTTTACTGCTCCTCGCCACACAGCATCCACCGGTGCACGGCACTACAGGAACCCACGTGGTTCAACACTCTAGGGGCGGCCAAGAACGTCTCGGACGGCATCTTCTCGTACGGCGGTCGAAGCGGAAGAGAGCTTTTGTAGGCCTATGAGTTGCGCCCACACACGCGTACGTCACGAGATTGTCGCGACTAGCGCCACCGTTTGCTACCGGTTTCAAGTTAGGGTTGAAGTACAGTAGCGATAGATGGCACCTCAGCAAGTTCGATCTCCACAGTTGAAATTAACTGGCACTTTACCAAATAGTATACAATGCAAAGACCGAACATACCCACCACCGAAATCATTGTAATGATTTCCGCAAATAAAATTTAATAAAAATAATAATAATACCGAATTAGAAAATAAAATAAGTGTATATATGTAGATTATTATATTAAAACTAAATAAATGATACTTTCCTTAAAGATTTAATTAATGTAAGGTAATGGAGCAAGCTTGTTTACTGGTGTTTTGAGCAAACCAGAGTTGGTTTTAACAGTCACTACACGAGTAATACCATCAGGACCAGGGTGAATACGATTCACTTTTCCCAATTGCCACTGAAGTGGTTCAGTAGATTGAGATTTAAGTAGAACTAAATCACCAATTTTCAAATTTGAATTAAATGTAAACCATTTTGTTCTTTGTTGCAATGTATGCAAATAGTCAGTAGACCACCGCTTTCAAAAAGCCTGACTGATCTGTTGCAGAGCCTGCCAACGCGGCAGTCTGTTAATGTTTATGTCTAACTCATATTCTGGCACGGCCAGAAGATCTTGCCCGATTAAAAAATGACCGGCAGTTAATGCCTTAAATTCATTTGGATTGCTAGAGAGAGGGCATAGAGGACGCGAGTTTAAAATAGCTTCTATTTTGCAAAAGACAGTTGCTAACTCCTCAAACATTAATGATCTCTCTCCTATCGCGCGACACAAATGTTTTTAGCAGATTTAATACCAGCCTCCCAGAGTCCACCCATATTTGGCGCACTTGGAGGGTTGAACCTCCAGTCTATCTGGCGGGCAGTGCAATCGTTTGAAATTAACGATTCATTATCTCAAAAGAACTTGCAAACATCTTTCAGATGTTTCGCAGCAGCTACAACTTTAGTTCGTCCCACAATCTGAGTATAAGTGAGAACATAAACCGCGACGAGCTACAAATCTTTCTAGGGTAGCTAGAAAACAATCGGATGATAAATCACTTAATACTTCGATGTGCACTGCCTTCATAGACAGACAGGTAAAGACGGACATATAACACTTTCGAAGCCTTGCATTTCTTAAAAAGCTTTCCTTTATTAGAAAAGGACCACCTAAATCACAGCCAACGTGAGTAAAAACATTATTAGGTTAGAGATGAGGCACAGGTAACATACCCATGACCGGTTGAATTAATGTAGGATTTAAAGCAGGTTATACATTTTGAAAGAATAGATCGTATAATACTACGAGCATTAACAATCCAGTACCTTTGATTTAAAATACCTTGCGAAGTGCGAGGTCCAACATGTAAATATTATTTATGATAATACTCAATTAATAATCTCGTCACCCAAGAAGGTTTCGGTAAAAGTAAAGGATGCTTTGAATGGTAAGGTAGGTCTGCCTGTGATAGCCTACCCCCCCACCCTGAGGAATTCTGATTTATCAACAAAAGGTGATAATTTCTGAGGTGATAATTTCTAATTGATCTTAATGATGGCGCGAATTTGTTATTTTTAATTAATGTTATCTCCTCTGCGAAGTAATTTTGTTGTGTGAGTTTTATGATCACATCATGTGAGGTATTCAACTCTTTAGTTGCCTACCATATGATTTATTTTAGATTGCCGACAGTTATTTATAAAACGTAGACACAAGAGCGTTCGCTGTAATTTAATAAAGGATGAAAATTTCTTAAATATATTTTCGAAACTGTATTCGATGTTACGATTTTCAGATACTAAGATAAATGAATCAATACTGGATTTAAGTTCTAAAATATCATTTTCATTTTTTATGTAAAATGTGTTAATAGGCCAATCGTAAACGTCAAGAAGTAGCCATTCCGGGCCATGAAGCCAGCGAGTTGACTCAGCTACGAGCTGAGTTGGCATAGCACCGCGCGAACAGATGTCGTCGGCGTTCTGCTCACTTCTAACATGATACCAGCTGTTAGGGGGCACTACCTCAATTATTCTAGCGACGCGATTCGAAACGAATGTTTTGAGTTTATATGGTGGCGTTTGTAGCCAAGCAAGTGTTACACTCGAATCAGTTAGGGCTGTGATTCTAATATTATTAACTTTAAGATTACGTTGGACGTACAAAATAAGTTTAGATAATAAATAAGCACCCATGAGTTCGAGTCTCGGTATTGTAAGTTGTTTGAGTGGGGCGACCTTTGTTTTACTTGCAATTAATCTCGACTTAACATCGCCGTTGCTATTCAAACTGCGTACGTAAATACAGGATCCGTAGCCACGGGCCGAAGCATCATAAAAAGCGACCAAATGTATGTCATTAAAATGTGGAATAAGCACGTGACGTTCAATGCGAAGTGATGAAAGTGTTGACAATGAGTCTAAAAAATTAGCCCATTTCTCACGCAACTCCACTGGAATTTGCTCATCCCAACCGATATTTAATTTCCAAAGGTCTTGCATAATGCATTTTGCTAGAAAGGTACATGGTGATAAAAATCCAATTGGATCAAAAATACTTGCTACGATCTTGAGAATAGATCTCTTTGTTAAAGTGTTATCCTTCATATTATATGTAAAAGAAAAACTATCATCGATGGGTGCCATTGATTTGTCATAGGGATTGTCTAAAAGCGAAATACTACATACATACTTCACAGGAGAGTGTTTGTCTATTACGCTAGTATTAAGTTTATGATTACATTACGTTATAAGCTACTATGACATATTCTGCTCAATACCACATGGACTATATGCTCGTTTCAGGCCTTGCTCTCCCTATATGTTTTATGTTATTTACTTAAGGTAATACTGACTACCAAGATAATGGTTTACTTATAATGTGTGTTAGTGTGGCGATTGAATGACAATCACAATGTAGTCATATGACATATGATATATATATATAAGCTTGTAAAATATTTAAACTTAATGTAATTTAATGACAATGCCTTTGTAAAAAGATCTATTTAAATAATTTATTCCTATTCTTAATATATGTATACACTAAAGTTCTAGATACTCACTTAAATAATGTACACAACATAGTTTTATTTAAAATTTAACTAAAAGCAAACGCAATTTGCTATTCAAACACAGAAAAATGTACTCCAAGGACGAAACTTCATCAGATCGTTATGTAAACTTAAAAATATCACATAAGTTCTCAGGTGGCAATGCTCTATGGTCTTTAACGTAATGGATTCACGCAGCAACTCATGAGGATAATGCTTTTTAAAGTGCAGTGGTGTCACGTTTTGGGAAAAGAACTTATGTCACATTGTTATTTATTTTGTAAAAGACGTTTCTTCATCCATGACAAAGTAATGGAACTCTTCAATTACGAGACGAGCAGGACGTTCAGCTGATGGTAATTGAAACGCCCTGCCCATTACAATGCAGTGTCAAACAATATTCTTGCGAGACCCAAAAATTCTGAGCAGCACTACAATTGCGCTCGTCACCTTAACACATAAGATGTTAAGTTGCCCAATAATTTTACTAGCTACGGCGCCCTTCAGACCGAAATACAGTAATGTTTACACATTTAATGTTTACACTGATAATAAGGTAACTTTGACAAGGTATGGCAAGAGATATCTAATAATTATTCTAAGTATCTAATAATATTTACAAAATTAGCATTCACATGAACATAATTCAAATTTGTAATTTGTGAGTTTTATTACATTATTTGTAATTCTTCGTTATTTTAGTATGAATATACAAGCAATAATTTTAACTTTATTTATGTTTGTTTAGGACCACTGAGAAGTGCTGATTAAAACTGAATGTATTTGAAGGGAGAGAGCCCCTCCTTATTATCGTTTCTGTCTGCGACTTTGCCCGTGAGAATCAGATATGAAACAATATCAAAGTTCGTACCGTTTTCATTACAATAATTCGCATCGCATAAAATTTTAAGTTGTATCACACAAAGAGGATGTAAATACTACGTAATTTGACATAAGTTTGAAATAGTAATAATTACAGTTTGACGTTTGGCGACAAAGTATAATCCGGCTAAGTTTGAAATCGAACAGTTGCTTAAGACGTAGTGGATTTCGGCTTTTACAAGATTATAGCCTTCATCTGTCAATCTATCAATTTTTTCGCTAGGCTGGTATCGAATTTCTTCATTATAATCACTCATTTTGACAAAAAGAAAAACAAATGAAAAATAGCTGCAGTCAACATTTTATTTAATTATTTGCATTATAAAGTTTGTAGAATTAAGATTTATAAATTTACTTAGATTTTTCTTATTTAAACTTTTGAATGTACCTAATTACAAGAACCAACCTAGAATTAGTATGTAAGTGCAAATCAATTGTTAATGATAAGTTGAGTTATTCTAGTACATCTAAAAAAAAATATGCTGAAAAGGCCGCTGTACAATAAAACGGGTGGCAGAATAGGTACGGTAAGCGCGCGAGTTGAATGCAGTCAAGGCCTGGAGTAGAGAGCGGGAGCATCTCCGCCCGCTGACCACACATTTCGCCTCGTGCGCCTACAGTGTAGTGCTGCGCCGTAGTTGTCTCTTACCGTCATCATCATCATCAGCCGGAAGGCGTCCACTGCTGGACAAAGGCCTCCCCCAAAGATTTCCATGACGATGGGTCCTGCGCTGCCCTCATCCAACGGATTCCGGCGATCTTGACCTGATCCTCAGTCCATCTTGTGGCGGACCGCCATTCAAGGACTTTAATGCGCCAACGGCCATCTGCCCTTCGAGTTTTTTTTTTTATTTATACTTTAATAAAACGGCGTAAGCCAATTACAATATTAAAGTAAATAATTAATTACAAACTAAACATATTACACAAATAATAGTTAATAAATACAAATTTTACTGTAAATAACTAACAATTAATTAAAATCTAAACACCTTTCATACATTCCTCATACAAAAACTCAAGCACTCTGTTAAAATTGTCTGCCATCCATCTGCAAATAAATCACAAGCAGGGCTGGCTTCGAGAAGAGCGTTGAGAGCAGAGAGACCTCGGTATAGGTGAGTTGGTGCGAGCCACAGTACGTGTCGGACTCGCGAACAATCTATGCCTGCGCCTCGAACAGTAATTGTCCGGTACAAAGCTTCTACATAGCTCAACTAAGAGCTCAACATGCAAACTCGGCGAATCTATATCATCTCTGAAAACTATGGTCATAACTGTGAGCTGCTGTCGTTTTCGCCTAACCTCGAGGAAGTTGTAGCCGAATGTACCCAGAAGAAATTTTGTGGGCTACATATAGGGGTAGTATCCATGCATACGTATGTAAAGGTACCTAAGAAAAGCTTTTTGTAGGAAAACATACAGTGTACATACATAATACTTAATACTTTCATGCGGATTCCACACACACATAGCTGTTTCTAGCTTGCTGCTCACTAAAGCACCAAATAAAAGCTAGTTCAGATGTGAATTCCCCAGAATTCCTTAAAACAAAGCCTAAAATTCTATTGGATTCCTTGGCCAGAGTGGTAATATGACCATGGAAGGTTAAGACCCATGTCTTTGATAGTTTCTGGTCGAGATATCGACCAGTCGAGATATCCACCTATTTTATAATCAAACTCTATTGGGCACCACTTTCGACCGAAAGTCATGGCATTTTGACGTTTCCTCAAGCTCCACTGAAATACAGCTTGCACATAATTTTGGAGTGCATGGTACTGATCAGATTTGATCTCTTTGTAGAGTTTTAGGTCATCAGCATAAAGGAGATACCGAGAATTATCAAGCACATCTGAAAGATCATTAATCATTTAGAGAAACAGAAGAGGCCCCAGTATCGATCCCTAACTAACCCCAGATCGCGTATGGTTATGATTGGATTCGAACAGACCAAGCCGGACATATTGTTGACGGTCACGCAAGTGGTCTGCGATATTCAAATTCAAATTCAAATATTTTTATTCAACATAGGATTTAAAATTACTTATTGAACGTCAAAATCTACCACCCATTCAAAAGAGACTGCCTCAGACCTGAGAAGAATGGGCGCAAGAAACTCAGCGGGCTTTTTTTTTTAATTAAAAATATGGATTACAATGTAATATCGTACAGTAAACATTTATAATTAAAGAGCCTGAGGGTGTTCGCTTTATTCCCAGTCCGTGGTGTCATTAAGAAAATCTTTTATGCTATAATAACCTTTCCCACACAAACGTTTTTTAACAATTCTTTTAAATTTCGTAAGACATTTGTTTTGTACATTTTCTGAAATCATATTGTAGAAGCATATACATCGCCCAACAAAAGACTTACTAACTCGACCCAACCGAGTAGTAGGCATAACAAGTTTATGTTTGTTCCTCGTGTTAACATTATGAATGTCACAGTTTCTAGAAAATTCCTCAATGTGCTTATGAACATACAAAACATTATCGAAAATGTATTGAGAAGCAACAGTCAAAATGTTTATTTCTTTAAATTTTTCTCTTAATGATTCTTTAGGACCTAGGTTATAAATCGCACGAATAGCCCTCTTCTGCAGCACAAAGATAGTATTAATATCGGCCGCACTGCCCCATAACAATATACCATAGGACATAATACTATGAAAATAACTAAAGTATACTAATCTCGCCGTATCTATGTCAGTTAACCGTCTAATTTTCTTAACCGCATATGCTGCAGAACTAAGCCTATTCGCCAATCCTTCAATATGGGGGCCCCACTGCAATTTGGAATCAAGAGTAATGCCAAGAAATATAGCAGATTCCACTGGTTTTACCACCTCTCCATTTAATAAAATATTCGCATCTACATTTTAGACATTTGGCGCGGTGAATTTAATATATTTGGTTTTATGATTATTTAACAATAAGTTATTGGCGCTAAACCAGTACACGATGTCAGATAGAGCATTGTTTACTTCGTCATACAAAACTTGGCTTCGTTTCACTTTGAATATAAGTGAAGTGTCATCCGCAAACAATACCACCTTGTGTTTTTTTTCTACAAGGTTAGGTAGATCATTTATATAAATTAGGAAGAGGAAGGGTCCAAGAATAGACCCTTGTGGTACCCCATACCGAGAGGAGTCCCAGGAGATCTCCTGCCATTCACCTCGACCCTCTGAATCCTATTATTTAAATATGAGATCAGAAGATCGAGTGCAGATCCTCTTATACCATTGTGGCATAGCTTCCTGACCAGCGTTGAATGCTGAACACAATCAAAAGCCTTAGATAAATCACAGAAGATACCAAGTGCATTCTGTGATTCCTCCCAGGCCTCAAAAATATTCCTGATAAGTTCAACACCTGCATCCGTAGTCGAGCGTCCCCTAGTAAAGCCAAATTGCTTTATATGAACTAACGTATAAGTGTTAAAGTGAGTTAGCATTTGGCTTAAAATAATTTTTTCAAAAATTTTACTAAGGGTCGGCAACACTTAAACAGGGCGATAGTTATTCGGGTCAGAAGTGAGTCCCGATTTAAATAATGGTGTAATTTTACTATACTACAGAAGGTCAGGAAACACGCCATGTTCAATACAGCTATTAAAAACTAGTGCTAGATATGGTGCTATGACGTCAATAACAGAACTTATTATTTTTACAGATATGCCCCATATATCAGCAGTTTTTTTCATTTCTAAGTATCTGAAAGTTTTAATTATTTCTGCTGGGCTAACAACACTGAATTTCAAATTTTGTTTACATTCCTTAACATTTTCCAAAAGAAGTGACTCGGCAACACTGGTGGAGGAGATAACTCGGAGAAGTCTCAGTGCAAAGCAAATGGCGCTAAGTTATTGTAACAATGTGTCATTATTGACCCTGTCAAATGCTTTCTGGAAGTCGAAGTACGTCAACCTAAGAACCACGATCTAGTTTGTCAGAGATAAAATAAACCAGTGACAAAAAGTTAGTGTCTACAGATCTTTTCGGTCTAAAACCATGCTGTTCGCCACAAATGTATTTTTCCACTTGCGCGTATATGTAGTTGTGAATAATGCTTTCAAATACAAAACTACACAATACAAATACAAAACTAGGTCAACTTAGCATCTAAAAACCCACATATTAATGCTAATTATTAGTTAATAATTTATGCGTCACTGTTCTTAATTAAATTAAATACAGTGAAAATGTTATAAGACTTAAAACAAATAAATTATCAGGTTTATTAATATTGTTTTAGCTGTTCATTTTTTTTTGTAAATATTAATTAGGTCACAGTACTATCGCAATAATAATGAAATTCACTTGTGTCATCACGAGTGGATGTTAGAAATAAACTAGCTGACCCAGCAAACTTTGTATTGCCATAAAAAGTAAATAAAATTTTCGGGGCATAAAAAATAGATGCAACCGATTCTCAGATCTACCAAATATATTGTACTACAATTATTGTATTCGATTGCCATCTTGCAACCCTTTTGCAGATATGTGGTTAGAAAAGAATAATATAAAAATCGTGATACAAAAATAGTTGTAGATCGTAGAAGGGCGAAAATTTGAAGTTCTATGTATTTTTCAATGCTGAATAATAATAAAATAAAAATAAATGTCAAAAAATATTTAGGTGTGGGTCGACCTTATCATTATCGGCCAACATCTATTTTTTCATACAAAACATATCAGCCATTTCGGAGGAGTAATTTAATTTTATATGTTAGATATATTTCTTAAAATATTAAACATAATTTTACTTACTAACCCTTTCGTTAGAATCGATTCTCGTATCTCTGTAGATACGAGCTATTCTAGTACTGTTACTACATCGGAAATTGAATCGGATCTGTGTCAACCGATAATAAATTGAAAGACATTTTAGTGGAACAAAGCTATTTCACGAAGAATGTAAAAGACATTTTGAGAATTTATATGAAAGTTTTTTAAAATTACATGGTCTTTAAAGTGCGTTAAATATTATGATATTCTTGTGTATGTGTGTTTGTGTACGTGTGTGTGTGTTTGTGTGGGTGTATGTGTTTGCATTTCTCCGCGGGCTCAACATCCCTGGATATAATATATTATAATAGAGGCTGATGTCCATTTTAACACTATCACCGCTTCGGAAACAAATGACACTCTGAGAGAGACGTTCGGTCAGACCTCAATTTGTTGTACACAAAACTCGAGTCGGTGAACCAGTAATCTGATTAAGCTTTCAATTTATATATAATAGATTAAGTGCGCTTTGCATACATTGTTCATAATTCATTAAAGCTTGAAACAGTTTTATAATATACATTGATATTCTTGGTTATAATCAGTTCCTCGTTGTTATCATGAGTTAAGATCATCATTGTTAAGATTAACAGATATAAATTGTAATGGGCAGGGCGTATCAATTACTATCAGTTGAACATCCTGCCCGTCTCGTCCCTTATTTTCATAAAATAAAATAAATATTTTTTTAATTTATAGCTCAATATTATGTTCATATATAAATTGTCATCGTAAACTTATTTTACTGTGAAAATATATTGCATCTAAATTCTGAAAATAAACAATGCCCAAAGCCTTGAATTAAAGTAGAAAAGTTATCAAACTTTCTGATAGGTTTCTATTTCTCTCAGTCATTATTGACCAGTTTGGTGTAGGTCTTCTTAAGGTATCGTTTCTACAGACTCCTACTGTATTCTTGACATTATCCTTCCACCGCATCTGTGGTCATGTGGACTTTTCTGACATTCCAAACACCATTTTGCCACTCGAGCAATGTTTCTGGGCTATGTCCTGCCCACAGCCACTTTAGACAAATTCTCCATCCAGAGAGATCCATACAAATTCTATAGAAAACTCTGATAGTTTTCTGTGATATAAACATATCATAAATTATATTTAGGATAAGCGCTGCAATCAAACTGATTACTATTAAAAATATTTACGTATTAACCTTTTTGAAACCAATTTCGTACTTCTGAATGATATTTGAATTTACAATATAGAGGAAAGGTCGATCCGGCTTTCTACAAGAAATCAAAATTAAGAATTATTTTCTACTTATCACGCAAAATAAATCTTATCATTAGAGATTCAAGAAGCAATAAATTATGCCTACTCAATTCAATAAAAATCTCTCCCCACGCCATTCATTTTCAATAATTGAATATAACGTCAGCTCATCTCTAATTTTCTCTGGTAGATGAAAATTGTTTAATACATATTCTCAAACAGTTGAAACTACGAAATAATTGAAACCTTCAATTCTCAATCAAATTATCAAACGTAAGTGAATAAGGCATGTCGCGGCGAGATGATCAGTCGAGTGAATAAAACTGCATTTAGATACAAAATCATTGATTCAAAAACAATCAAACAAAATCTTTTTTAAAGAAACGACTTTGAACATCCTATCAAGGAAGTAGTTAAAAGCCTAAATAGGTTTTACTTGATGCACCGAGCACGACATTTTAAATTGACCTAACTCTATTTCAATATTATTTTAATGATAGGATGCTAGGCTCATGTTTCTACTAAGTACAACTATTTAATAATTTTTTTAAATATATTTTCAGCTTCTTCCATGTATTTAAATTAATACTTCCAATTATAGTCACTGTACAGCAATCAACTCTGACTTCTTGCACTCATACATAATAATACATAATATTATCATAACAAGATATGTATTTTTAGGTATTTTTTTCATTTTGAGCAATATCTAAAGTAATAATTTATTTTTCTACAAAAAAAAGGGTTTAAAGTATGAAATTGCCGTTTTATTGTAATAGATACTTTGAATTGACATAGAACCTTCATTCATTTTTGAATGAAACTTTTTTCACATGGCCAGGTCTTCTTCTTTTAAAAAGTAATGGTAACTGTTTGGTGGTCTCACCATGGTGTCGTTCACCATAGCTTTCTCTGAATTGGTCAAGAAATAACGGCAGATGTCTACTGTGCCGAACTCCGAACAATGATAGCAAAATTAGCACTGAAACAGCCCCGAATCATGAATCGATCTTCACCATTTTTGCCCCATGATAACGCGAGACCTCATACAGCACGAGAAACCATTTTGACAATACAGATCTGCAAGTAGAAACCATTTGTCACCCTCAGTATTCGCCAGACCTTGGTTCAATGGAATACCATTTCTTTCGTGATTTGGACAATTTTCTACGTGCTAAAATTTCTTCTCAGGAAGCAGTACAAAATGCTTTCCAACAGTTTTTCGAATCTAGATGACCACAGTTCTATCGCAAAGTCATAAATGACCTTCCTATTAGATGGCAGCAATGTATAGATAAAAAAGGTAATTATTTTGATTAAATAAATATATAAAATGACAAATTTCAATTCTTCAGTACAAATCAGCAGTTTTATACTTTTACCCCAATATTATGATATCTTTTTCTAAAAAAAAGATGACTAGAATGAGCATTCCCTAATAAAAGTTATTTAGAACCTCTTTTTGTAGTATTTAAATACTTGAATAGGAAATCAATTTTAATTCAGCGACAATTTGCGTAAATCTCATAATGGGGGCCATTAAACACATTAAAAGGATATTATTACGAAGCCCTTTCCCAAAAGTTGTTTGGAACAATTCGGCACAGATTACCAAAAGTACCGCCGCTTTCTTTCATCAGATTAACAGTTCGAGAGATAAGTAAAAACTTTAACGAAGTTGAAAATTTAAAGTTTTGAACAAAAACATTTTCTCAATACCTACCGAACATTAACAAGCAGTATTGTAGCTCGTTTTCAGAAAATTTACAGCATTAAGAGTTTATTCAGCTTTTAATTTATTTGGGGAAGGGACTTTTTGTTTTGTCGAACATTTGCAGATAATGAAAGCATTGTATTTTGAAAATACACCGTTTTTTCTGTTATTACATTTATTTTAAACATGCGTTATTACTGTGTGTTACAATTACTCAACAAACTCAAGTATTACGCAAAACGTATTAAAACATACCCACACGAACTCGCCTACAATCTTATGAATAAAAGTTCTTCCAACAGACTAAAGAGAAAAGCCCCTCAAGATATATATATTATAATGTAACTAATTTGCATTTAAAAAAATGGATTGGTCATGTGGACTGATACCATTCCAACATTAAAACGAACTGTATAACCTCTAGATAATTGCCAAGTGATTGGACGGTGATAAGATGGCAACATAATACACTAAATTATAAAAGAAAAAACTGTGTTACGAAATACTCAACAGCATTAATCTCTGAAATGGCTGGACTGATTTTGACGGGACTTTTATTGGCAGGTAGCTGATGTAATAAGGAGTAACTTAGGCTCCGTTTATTTTAGAAATATAAAATAATGTTGCAATATTCTAGAAACGGATTAACTCTTAAAATAATTTATATGGCAAATCAACTTTTGCCAGGTCAGCTAATCTTAATATGTATGGTTCTAGACAGTCTCTCAAAGAAAAATTTAAAGAAATAAATATTATGACTGTTCATTGTCAGTACATTTATGAAAATTAAATATACGTTCACAAAAATCGTCACCTTTTTGCTCTTAATAGTGATTTTCATTATTATAACACGAGAAATAAGGGATTGCTTGTAACTAATTCTAGTAGGCTTCATAGGATACATAATAGCTTTAAGGGTAAATATATACACTTCTATAATAAAGTCCCAGCCACTGTTACAATCTATAAATAAATTTAAATGTTTTATAAAAAAATGGCTCTGTCGTAAATCCTATTACTGCACTGCTGAATATCTAAATGATCGGACAGCCTGGGACTAGATTGTGATTATTTTATAGCGACAGAAATGATTGAACACTATTGTATATTTTTATTGAAAAGAGCGCAAAAAAAAGAATGCTGAGAGAGTTTCTTGCGCCGCTTCTTCTCTCTCAGAGCGCCATTTGTTTCCGAAGCGGTAGTAGTATCTAGTAGTTATTAGAAATGGCATCAAAAAGAATTCTACAGGAATCAATTTTGAGAAAATAAATGCCTTTTATGCCTTTATAAATCCAGGGTCTTGATGTTTGTTTCCAGTGAACTCAGATCGGATTTTGATGGGGTTTACTTCATGGAGTGGAGTTCACTCCAACTTGAGAGATAGGATAGTTATTACTTCGATTTGGGACCCATAAGTATTTTTATTTTCTGTATTTGTTTTGTATGGACATATTTTCTATGAGAGAGCTTATTGACGCACGGTTTGACATTTCTGCTGTAAAACAACTTCATTATAACAACAGGGAGCATATTTTACGTAATAATTCTTGATCTTATGAAATATTATTGACAAATTCATAAAAAACAGTAATTTATTTATTATGTACAGAACAACGTCTGTCGGGTCAGCTAGTGAATTATATGTAATTCCGTAAGAACAAATAAATTTCAGATCATAATATCAATTTATTAATCATTTATTCCTATTTAGGCTAGAGAGAAATTATTATAATAATGACGTCACAGAGCCGTTATGACGTAACGAAACGATAAGCGCTCGTTTGCGATCGTCGAATCGCATTTGGGATCAATTTCACCGATCCAATTAAGAACGTCGTGTGCTCACAAATTTTACGAAAATTTGATGTTTGGCCTAAGCGGGAAGCCAAAGAATATCTTTTATTAAATAGAACGTCATCGAATATATAACCCCTTTGCTATATTGTTAGCTACAAAGCTGAAAGAAATTTAAATCAAATTAAAATCGATTTCAGGCGATGTAGAATGAATAAGTAAAATACAATGAAGACTGATTTTGAGGTGATTTGTGTAGAACCTTCGGATTACCAACCCCTTCTACACAAATCACCTCATTTAAACGTACTTAAAATTGAAATATCTGTATTTGACAGTTTCCACTAATAATAATTATTATAATAACTGACTTAATACAATTTGGGCAGCGTTGGGTTTATCTATATATATAAAAATGAATTGCTGTTCGTTAGTCTCGCTAAAACTCGAGAACGGCTGGACCGATCTGGCAAATTTTGGTCTTGAATTATTTGTGGAAGTCCAGAGAAGGTTTAAAAGGTGAATAAATATGAAAATGCTCGGAATTAAAAAAAAAAACAAAAATGTTTTTCCTTTGATGTGTCGTCGTCGTTTAGAATACAAATTGAAAGAATTGTTTAAAATGAATAGCTAATTAGAATCTTTATATCTTTCTCAGGAGGTAAGAAATAAACTTAATTTTAGCTAACTATAGATGGTAGATTAACTACAGTTAGATCTTAAGTTTTAAACTTAAGTCGTCATCTATTTGTCATATAGCCCAAAAATTTTAGATATTATTTTTGTTTCTTATTACTTTATATAGCAATACAGCGTTTACGGGGTCAACTAGTTTTTAATAATACTAATTAATTAGTAATTGGTACACGAACATTAGTTAACTGGAAGTTATTGACGAATTTCATAAATATAAATAGTAGAGATATAGTAGACAGTTGAAAAACGTGCACTAAATTCACTTTACTTTAATTGGTTGAATATTTTAACGATAACCACTACCTCGGACATGTTGTGTCCTTCAAATCTTGAAATGAGAAACAAATAGAACGTTGAACTAAAAACACAATATGGAATAAATAAATACCTACCTACTGGTCGATTAAAGCAATTCAATCAAATCAAACTTGCCAACAAAACTAAAAAACAAAATCTATGGAGACCTGTCTAATGCCATGCCTCATTTAAGCCTGGCCTCTGATAAACAGAAACCTATAAAAAATTAAAGTTTTTCTGAGAGAAACGGAAAGGAGTTATATGAGGCTAAGACTAAAAGACATAAGAAACATTACACTGAAAAGAATACCAGAAAGGCAAAAGATGAAGCCTTATCTGTACAATGTTTAAAATGGAAATTTGCTGAACATACACGAAGAACAAAATACAAAATATGGTCCATAGTTGCAAAATGAACTAGAACCCTATAAATAGGAAACGAAATCGAAGCAGGCCTAATAAGAGATGGAGTGATGATATAGTGGAAATAGCAGGAAAGAGGTGGACAAGAATAGCAAAGATAGGAACGAGCGGAAATTAATGGAGGAGGCTTTTACCGCTAAGGTAAGTACCGCTTTATATTGAAAATAATGATTTACATTACTAACAAACTATTTTTATTTTAGCATTGATATATTAACACATGATATATAAATAAAATTTAGAAGGAAATACCTAAATGTATAGATGAAGGAAATAAAGCTCTAAATAATTAATAACTGTACAACACACTGTGTTATAAGTATAATCTGATTCTACATTAGAGTTTTTCTGTGTGTAAAATAGACATCAAATTATATTTAGGAATAGCTGACCCGGTAACCGTTGTTTTACCATATAAATTATTTTTAGAGATAGACCGTTTCGTGGAAATTATAACATTACTTTATTTTTCTTAAATAAAAGAAGTTTTCTAAAATAAACGTAGCCCAAGTTACTCCTTATTACATCAGCTACCTGCCAATTAAAGTCCCGTCAAAATAGGTCCAGCCATTGCAGAGATTAGCCGGAACAAACAGGCAGACAGACAGACAAAAATAATTTTTCAATTTACAATATTGAGGTGCCGTAAAGTCAATCCGGCTTACCAAAGGAAATCAGAATTACGAATTATTTGCATGTCATCATGCAAAATTAAGTAACTCTGATCGAAAGAGATTTATGAAGCAATAAATTATATCTCGGTTCTCAATTCGCTTTGAATCAGTAAAAATCTCTTCCATTGCCATTCATTTTCGGTAATTGAATCTAACGTCAGCTCATCTCTAATTTTCTACGGTAGATGAAAATTGTTTAATACAAATTCTCAAAAAGTAATTTTGGACCTTCGAAATAATTAAAAGTCTTCAGTAGGCAGGTGAATTGATTCAAACAGTAGTGAATAAAAGTAGGCGTGGCAAGGCGGTGGGTTTTTTATTAAAGTGAAACTTTTATTACGTCGTCTCAAACTTTTTCGTCTGTGTGTTACATGTCGCGTGACGGTCGGGCGGCGCTTTTAGTTCGCAGCAGCTGACCGTGTAGTGTATAGACTATTACACATTTGTACCAGTGCTCCACGCTATTTTGTTTGTTTTTTAATGTGTATATAATATGTTATGTATATATATGTCTAAATAATTGTTAAGTATTAAGAGTACAACATAGTACTCTTCCTGATTAAAAATATCGATTATAAATTATTGCGAGTCACGCCATGTAAACTGTATATCTATACATACATGAAAAAGAATTGATAGTATTCAAATTTTATCATTTTTAATCCTTTTCAATCAATATTTTTAACCAGGGCTAAGATACAGAGTTCAATAAAACTATTCGTTGGGGACTTAGTCTACTTTTATTATTTCCCATTATCATTCCAATTTTCCAAGTATAAAATTAAGATTGATAAAGCGATTTTTATACCCTTAATGGAATATTATTTCAATTTTCATCGTTTTTTTGTTTCATTACATTTCATGCATTTTTATCTCAGCGAATTAAAATAAAAACACCTGTACAGGTTGATGTAACTTCCAGCAAGGAAAATCTCCAGGAAAGCCTCACTAACACGCCGAAATCCTTTATATTTTCTTCGCAAAAAGGTCCTAGTATTCGCATGATTTTAAGCCCTCTCGTCACAATCGATTCTCGTATCTCGACAGGGAACTGCATCAAAAATCGAATCGGATCTGTGTCGACCGATAAGTCTCGGAATCGGGTACAAAAAACCTTGTTCAATTTAATTATATTAGAAAACTATTGAAACAAGCTATAAGACGATGATATGATGAAAAATAAACTATCTTATAAACAAAATGAGGCTAGAACTTGGTCATGGCGTAGTGTGCGTTTAATACAAAAAAAAAAAACAATATTCGTATCGAAGAGCGGTTCGTCGACAACAATTCGCTTAATACCTCGCCTAGCATCGGAATACTCGGTCATG
This sequence comes from Leptidea sinapis, assembly GCF_905404315.1. Taxonomy (NCBI): domain Eukaryota; kingdom Metazoa; phylum Arthropoda; class Insecta; order Lepidoptera; family Pieridae; genus Leptidea; species Leptidea sinapis. Next base: position 13,271,110 of record NC_066272.1, read on the forward strand.
AGTGATAACCAACTCCGCGGTCACCTGGAAGACAAACCAAATTAGCTTTGAATAAGCAGGACGTCATAAATAGAGCACGGCAATACTTCAAGCCGGCCCACATTCTATCACTCTACAAAGCGCAGGCCCGGTCCCATAAGGATTATTGCTGCCATCTCTGGTCTGGCGTACCTCAGTATCAGGTGCAACGGAGAGCTGCTCGAATTATTGGAGATCCAGTACTTTTTATACGGATAGATACAGACGTTTATTCATCGTGTGTCTTCTACCATTTATATTTATTTGCATTTATCATGGAGAGTTATCCGAGGAGCTGTTTAACGTGCCGCTGGATTCCACCTTTACCGCCACCACAATTAAGGATATCATCCCCAACTTCTGGATGTCTGGCATCCACTAGAGTGTGGACTACAATGAATTGTCTTCCTCGTACAACCAAGTTCCTTATATGGTGTTTTCAGGACGATAGGATATGGGTACCTTCAAAACCCTTATACCTTTCTAAAAGGCCGGCAACGCTCCTGAGATTCCTCTAGTGTTCAATTACAGAACGTGGTGATCATTTAACATCTCGTGACCCTTACGCTTGTATGTCATTCACATCAATAAAAACAATCCCGGGAATTTTGTATTCAAAATAGCAGTTACTCAGGTAAATTACTCTACTAAGAACTGTTTGTTATTCGTAAATTAATTATACATTTGGTAACCAATTACCTAAACTAGGTCGGGCATAACTATGATTATGTGGAATAAATGTTTACACAATATTATTATGTTCATTGTCGAGTGAAATGGAATACGGAAACAAGTTTTGTTTATCATTCAGTAATGATAGACATTTGTTTTTGTTCTTATACAGTGTGGTGCTATGGCTACATAGAATGAACACACGGGTTGAGCTATTTAACCTTATTTATATAAGAATTGGCTAAAAAAAAACTTCAAAAACAAAACCATTCCTTTTTAAAAGTAGACGTTTCCGAATTACAATTTTACCATTCACATTTTTCTTTCTGTTTTAAATTTTTTTCAAGATCGATGGGTATTGTTTTAAAAATTTATGCTAAAAAGCACATAACATTTATTTATCATGCCTCTTTCAGTTGAAGAATGTGCTAGGATCATGGCTTTTCTGGAACTAGGCATCAGTATGCGTCGCACTGCAAGAATGGTGGGTGTGGCGGTACGAACGGTCCAGAAGGTAAAGCGAAGGTACGAAGAGACTGGACATCATCTGAGGAAACCTTGTAATGGCAGACCCAGGTGTACCAGTGCCCGAGAAGATCGTTGTATTATTTCCACTGTGTTAAGAAATCGCCACCAAAATGCAGTTGAAGTCCAGCAACAGCTACTTCAGACCCGGAGGGACTACATTAGTGACAGTACAGTGAGAAGAAGACTTGCTGAAGCAAATTTGAAACCCCGAAGACCAGCGAGTGGCCCAAAACTCGAGAGACAGCATCGAGTAGCGAGACTGCGATACGCCCGTGAACACATGCAGTGAGATGAAGAAGAATGGTCAAGAATTTTGTTTGCAGATGAGTCTCGATTCTCCCTTTACACTTCTGATGGAAGGCGAAGTGTTTACAGGCGACCTGGTGAGCGATACCTTCAAGCCTGCATCTCAGAAAGAGTCCAATACGGTGGAGGCAGTGTACATGTATAGTCTGGCATATCTTCAGAAGGTCGCACAGAGCTACCATAGAAAATGGCACCCTCACTGGGCAAACATATGCTCAAGAGATTCTCAATGAGTATGCAGGGCCGTATTTAGCAAATATGGGTGATGGATCGATGCTGATGCATGATAATGCCCGGCCACACACGGCTCATATTGTACAAGAGTATATTCAGGAGGTCGGTATCAGCGTGATGGCTTGACCATCAAGAAGTCCTGATCTCAACCCGATTGAACATGCCTGGGTAGAGCTTGGGAGGCTAGTCAGAAATCGCAGACCACCACCTACTACCCTCAGGGCAATAAAACAGGCCCTGGTAGAAGAATGGGAGAATATTCCCCAACATCGGCTCCGAAACCTAGTGTTCAGTATGCCAAACCGGCTCGAAGCTGTAATCAGAGCTCGAGAAGGCAATACCAGTTATTAAAAATTAAATAACATGTAATACATTTAAGTTGAATATTTTTACACTAAACTAAATATGTCTATTTTCATTGTTTTATCTTTTTTAAGTTAAAAATGTTACTAATGTATAATTTTAGTCTCTAAGAATTAAAGCCTATAAAATTTGCAACAAAACGTTTTTAATCTTAAATCTCTACCTTCTATACTTAGTTAAAAAAAAAAAATTGAAAAGTGTGATACTTACTTTTGCAGGCCAGTGTAGATTACTCACAGGGTTTTCCGAAATGATTTTATGGAAAATTTATTTATTTAGGTGAATTAAGTATTTTTTTTAATTTATCTTTTTATGATTACATTTAAGTAGCTCATGAACACACTTCATTTAATGTCGCCACTGTAGAGCCCCGCTGTATAGCTTATAGAGAGAGTACGTAATTAGGCTTATTTTATGTAGAATATTTCTTTTTAATTTGTCTACGTTTAAATATTTAAGACGCAAACTTGCCACTCTGAGCAATCCCCATTAATTGTAGAATGTCATTAGTATTAAAAATTATTAATTTTAAATGTGCTTAAAATTTGAAAAATGGGAATTAATTTGGACTCTGAAATTTAATTTGAAATATCATGTTGTCTGGAAGAAATCCTAAATATCTATATATCATATAATAGAGAATGTGTGTGTGTATGTATGTTCAGAACTATTGAGACAAGCTATAAGACCATGAAAAATAAAATATCTTATAAACGAAATGAGGCTAGAACTTGGTCATGGCGTAGTGTGCGTTTATTACAAAAAAAAAAAAAAACAATAATCGTATCGAAGAGCGGTTCGTCGACAACAATTCGCTTAATACCTCGCCTAGCATCGGAATACTCGGTCATGAGTGATAACCAACTCCGCGGTCACCTGGAAGACAAACCAAATTAGCTTTGAATAAGCAGGACGCCTAAACACAGCACAGCAATACTTCAAGCCGGCCCACATTCTATCACTCTACAAAGCGCAGGCCCGGTCCCATAAGGATTATTGCTGCCATTTCTGGTCTGGCGTACCTCAGTATCAGGTGCAACGGAGAGCTGCTCGAATTATTGGAGATCCAGTACTTTTTATACGGATAGATACAGACGTTTATTCATCGTGTGTCTTCTACCATTTACATTTATTTGCATTTATCATGGGGAGTTTTCCGAGGAGCTGTTTAACGTGCCGCTGAATTCCAACGGCAACGTTCCTGAGATTCCTCTAGTGTAGCATTAGCTAACGTGGGTGTGGTGATCGTTTTACATCTAGTGACCTTTACGCTTGTATGTCATTCACATCAATAAAAACAATCCCGGGAAATACCTGTAGGTACTATCACGGATTGTTTATTCAAAATAGCAGTTACTTAGGTAAATTACTCTAGTAAGAACTGTTTGTTATTCGTAAATTAATTGTACATTTGGTAAGTAATTACTTAAACTAGGTCGGGCTCATAGTTATGTGGCATAAATGTTTACACAATATTATTATGTTCATTGTCGAGTGAAATGGAATACGGAAACAAGTTTTGTTTATCATTCAGCAATGACAGACATTTGTTTTTATTCTTATATAGTGTGGCGTCACAATGACGACATTAAATGAACACACGGGTAGAGCTATTTAAGCGTAATCATAAAATATTAAATAAATATAGTGTCTACGCTAGCTCGCGGCTACTAGATTACTTACAGGGTGTTCCGAAATGATTTTATGAAAAATTTATTTTTTTATGATTACAGTTAAGTAGCTCTACCCGTGAACACACTTCATTTAATGTTGCCACTGTAGAGTCCCGCTGTATAGCTTTTAGAGACTACGTAATTAGGCTAATTTTATGTAGAATATTCCTTTGTAATTTGTCCACGTTTAAATATTTAAGACGCCTACTTGCCACTCTAAGCAATCCCCATTAATTGTAGAATGTCATTAGTATTATTTTAAAAATACTTAGAAAAAAAAATCTAATAAATGGGAGGGAACTTGGACTCTTAACTTTAATTTGAAATATCATGTATTTTCTGGAAGTCTGTCTGTATGTCCGGGCTTCACGAAAAAACATGAAAAAAAATTTGCATGAATAAGAAATCGGGACTGCTTTATAACATGTACGCGGACGATGTCGCGGGCAGCAGCTACACCCTATAAATTGATTTGATTCCCTTGAGAATGTCGAAATATACACTTCTGTGGCAAACTCATATTTGAACGTATGTATATATTTTTTGGGGGTATCTTTTTTACGTTAACGTATAAAACGTTTGATTTTTTTCACAGCTTCAATTTCAACTCGATACATCCACCCGTGTCCGAGATAAAGGGTCTGGACAGACAAAACTTTAACGTTATGAATTAATTGATTTAGTTAAAAAATGGGTAGTAAAATGACCAAGTGCTTAAACCTCAAAATAATACATCCAACTACGTTGTATCAACATTTGAATTAATAAAAAAAAATATAGTTAACATCACGCTTTTTAATACCAATACAAGCAAAGTTCGCTATAAAAAATATATATGTATATATACAGAAAATGATAGAGGTTTTCATTTGTGCGCGCAGCATGGAAAATCTATGGTATATATTTTAATAATTGTGATTTTAAAAAAGCGTAACAAAGTATGTACCCGCATATGTATAAGGGAGCCAAAACTACTCTTACCTAGATTTTATAATGACTGATGTAGAAATAAACTAAATTACAAGGTACCTTCTGTAATATATAAACTTCCAACATCTTTATAACGATAACGATAACGTCAAAGCAGATAACAATTAAAAATATAAAAGTAAAATTAAAAAATTATTATCTTGATAATTATATAATATATAGATGAATGCTATGAACATTTTGTATATTATCTAGTTAGATTTCGGGAGCGAGCGATTGGGTTTTTAAAAATAGAAATTAAAATTAAAATTAATATTTTAGAATCGAAATAAGAGTTTATTATTTATGAATGAAACTTAATATAATAAAAGTTGCTTATTTAATCAAAACAAATCTTATAACTATATTTACAATACTACGACTACATAAAATTAAAACTATCATTACGTGGAAGCGTACCAAGAATACTGGCAGCATTACCGCGTTGGATAGCAAGGCTGATCCGTTGACCGAAATAGCTGCCAGCGCTTGGGTTTCCAGTAGCCTTATGTAGGCGCGAAGATAGTATTTTGAACATTCTCCGCGCCTTTGGGCCCCACGGGCCAAGTGTCTCAACACCAAACGGCACAAAGATGTATGACTCACTGAGACCAACATATTTGCGACGCTTGCTGTCTTCGGCAGTCGAAGCAGCAGCCCCAGCACCAACTGACGTAACTTGGACATGAGAAGGAGCCAGAGTGTCGACGCAAGTAGCGTCCCACACCAGCGCACTTCCCCGTGCCCAAGCCACCAGCGTCATTCCATCAGGACGCTTGCCATCGCGGCGGGTAATACCATTTGGCTCTAAATTAATGAATGAATGAAAACTATATTAATAGCAAACACAAACCACACAGAATAATAAAAGTAAAAAAGAACTTACAGAGGTAAAAAAAAAATAAGAACTAATAACATAAAAATAATATAAATGACAAAAAAAACAAGCATATAAATAATATTATAGGAATTATCTTAATTTAAAAGTACTGTGTAGCAGTTATTGTTATTAAAAGGAGCTGACTCAGCGTCATGCTACGTTGGTATAATACCAACACAGCGCTGATTTTCAGCAGCCCCTTGGTGACCCATTGAGTAACTACTATTGTTAAATATTTGTTGTAGTATTAAAGGTTCCATTAACTTATTTACTTTTAAAAGATGAAATTTGGTACTACTGTTCAGAAATTAGATACATAAATATTAAAATAATTGCAGTTTTACAAATATTGGCAACAATACAAACTAAAAGTTCGATCCCATTATGTATTATTAATACATATATCTAATAATGTCAGACTTATGCACACAATTTATGAGCATATACGTTATTAATTAAACAGACTTTAAGAATAAGGTTTTTAACCTTTTTCCGGAAAGTTCCAACAGTCTTCAAGCTGCGAAACGGTGGTGGTATATAATTCCAGCACTTGGTGGCACTGTACCTAAAACTTCCTCTAAAAGAGGCGGAATGATGGAGTGGGATTGATAGGACATTGAAAGCGGACCTTGTTTCAAAATTTAACTGGCTGCGCTGACCTAGCCATTCCAATTTATTATATAAATATGTTGGCGTTTTTGTCATAATAATACCAAAAAGAAGCGTAGCTAAATGAAGTCGTCTACGAGCATCCATATTTAAAATATTTGCTTCTTTGAGGTATGGAGAAATGTGTTGTCGGGCCGGTATATCCCAGCAAAAACGAGCACATGCATTTTGTACTCTTTGTATTGAATTTCTTGTTCTACCAAGCAACCTTGGACCATACACTGTATGGGTTTAGTTAAATTTGGATAAAACAAGAGCCTCACAAAGACGTATGCGTAGTTCTGTGGTTATAAAAGGTCTAATTTGGTACAAAACTTTTAATCTATAAAAACTGTTGGAAATTACTTTCTTAATATGCTTCTCAAATCTTAGGGATTCATCCATCATCAACCCAAGATTACGAGCTTCGTGTACGCGTTCGATATGCTTATCATTTATGACTAGTCTTACATTGTATTCATTTATTAATTCTAAGCCTTTACAATTGCCGAAGATCATAAATTTTGTTTTATCCGGGTTTAAAATCAATGAGTTTTTTTCAGACCACATGAATATTGCATGAAGATCAGCATTTATAATATCTATTGCCTGTTGGGCTTCGTGTGGCGGAAAAGAAAAATAAAGGTGTATATCATCAGCGTAAATCTGATATTTGCATTGTTTTATTTTTTTAATTATGTCAGCAATGTATAGAATAAAGATTAGGGGCCCTAAAATAGAGCCTTGGGGAACTCCCCTCGTTACATAGGCACGTTCTGAAAAATTTGTGTTACCCTGCTCATCTATCACTGAGACCGTCTGTGTTCTATTAGTGAGATAACTTTCAAACCACTTAATACTATTTTCACTAAAACCATAGTAGGCTAGCTTGGAAAGTAAGAGATTTATATTTAAAGTTTCAAAAGCACGTGAGAAATCAAGAAAAATTAAGATTGTTACTTTTTTTTCCTCTTGTGCTGATAAAATATTATCTACTACGTCAATGATTTACGACCCGAGCTTAGCGTAAAAAATAGAATAAGTGTTAATAATTGTAATACATATTTGAAGTTACATTACACACCTACATATGTCATTTAGTATATTTTTAGTTTTCTCGTAATTAATTATTTATAACATGCGACGAGTGTAGTACACGGTAAAACCCGAATGGGTTTAAGTTTGTACTTAAATTTCAGTAAAATTGTAAAATAATATAAAAAAAAATAAAGTCGTCTAAGTTTGATTCCTTACGGCCGTTCCCAATATTCTATCTAAAGATATAGATAAATTACTACCTTCTACTGTCAGGAATTAGCTGTCGATAATCTGAAGCTGTCCAAATATACCCGATAAGTCATTCTTATCGCCTTAAATTGGGACGCGTGAATTGCAATTTCCATACAAACTTCTCCCCTTCTTCATCCCTGGTAAGCTAATAATACGTCGTCCCATTGACAGACAGCGTGTACGGATAAGGTGAGTTACCGTCGACAAGTTTATTGGGACAGAAAAGTCAACGATAGTTACGATTTTTATCTCGAGTAAGTGATAGACTGAATATTGGGAACGGCCGTTTTACACTCGGCCCTTATCTAGAAAAAAAAGGCGGTACCTGCATTTAATATAAAGATAATAAAGTTTAAAGAAACAAAGATTTTTATAAGCACTACGTGCTTAGTCATGTGTGTACGCGGACGAAGTCGCGGGCATCAGCTAGTCTTAATAATTATGCAAATAAGTTATTTCATGTTTGTTTGTAGTCTGGTAAATATGAAAGCTGTGAAACGGCCTCGGGTCAAGCGATAATTTTGCGTGATTGGCATAGATGGCGCTAGCAGTCGCATTTATCGCGCTGATAATATTTGTATCAGTTTTGTAACATAACTTTATTGGTTGATGCATCAATTGAAATCACCAAGAACTACCAATAAGTTTCCAGTAATTTTTGTTGAGTGATATGGTTCATGTATCACTTTCCTCAGATACTTAAAATGAGTATATAATTTTATCACAATATCAAGAGCCAGTGCTATACTTTTAAGTGGTGTCAGGTGAGTCATTGACGGTTTTTAAATTAAATTAATTTAATCTAACTAATCAATGATCAGCACTCAGCAAGTTGAAAAAACAGTTAAAAAACGGGTTTTGAAAAATTGGTTAATAATGCATTTATTAATAATTAATGTTTTCATTATGTTCATACTTCATATTATATTAATAACATTGCTAAATTTAATGAATACCTTGTACCTATTTGGTCAGTATAATATTAAGTCAACGTTTTCGTTAGCAAAAGCTGTTTTAGTGAGGCATTCAATTTCTTCAATTATTGCGAGTTACGGGCGAAGGTTAACGAATATAAAACTGTTAATAAAAACCAAAATTAATTTTTTTCCAAAATTATTTTATGGAAAATTGATTTATTGGGTGATTATAGGTGAATTATGTATTTTTTTTATGATAACATTTAAGTAGCTCTACCCATGAACACACTTCATATATTGTCGCCACTGTAGAGCCCCGCTGTATAGCTTATCGAGAGAGTACGTAATTAGGCTAATTTTATGTAGAATATTTCTTTTTAATTTGTCTACGTTTAAATATTTAAGACGCAAACTTGCCACTCTGAGCAATCTCCATTAATTGTAGGATTTCATTAGAATTAAAAATTATTATTGTTTTAAAAGTACTCAAAATTTGAAAAATGGGGGGGAATTTTGACTTGTAACTTTAATTTGAAATATCATGTTGTATTTTCTGTAAGAAACCCTAAATATCTATATATCATATAATAGAGAATTTGTGTGTGTATGTATGTTCAGAACCGTTAGCCCCATTGAAATAATACTACACACATAAAGAAGGACACGACCACTCCGACGAACTAGTTACATTAGTGCCGGATAGGTGGCGCTGGTGGCAGTGATTTTGATCTTTTGGACCACCCGGTGCTTGGTGTGGTTGAATTGATATGAAATGTTGTTTAAATGCATGTGGCAACATTGAAACAGGTAATGCGGACGAAGTCTCGGGTAACATCCAGTCTAAATATAATTTTAAAAGAGGAATAGGAATAGTTTTAATGACTTAAAATATTTTAAAAAGAAAACATAAAATCCTAGACTACATATATATTCATAATTCGAATAGTACTTGTGATTCCGTGATCTGAAAAGTTTCATACTATGAAATCAATTTTATAAAATCTCATATTTTAGCTAAGGAGAAATCGTTGTCATTATGACGTCATTGAGCCGTAATGACATAACGAAACGATAAACGCTCGTTTGCGATCGTCGATTCGCATTTTGGATAAATTTCAACGTTCAAATTTAGAACATCGTGAGCTCACAAATTTTTATGTAAATTGGAAGATGTTTGGCCTTAGCGATTCTATTGTATGTCTTATATTAAAGAGAGAAATTTAAAAATAAAACCACTTTGCTTCATTAAAAGCTGGAATGGATTTAAATAAGTTAAAAAAGGGATTCGATGCAAAAAAATAATATAAATCATTCAATCGTTTACGTAGAACTACTTTTGTATGTTACTTACGTTGATCTTAATTAGTTTTATTGATTTTGGGGAAATAACTCATTTTAATAAAAGTATAAAATAAGTATCAAAAATGATGTATTTAAGTTTTTTTTTTTATAATACTGACTGTAAAAAAAAATTACAATAAAAATTATGAATAATCTATACAAATGTATAACACGTACACTTATACAAAACATCACGGTAGTTGTGATGCCTTTTCTCAAGCTTTCTCCTACGCATGCGCGCACAAACACATATTTAACACACTTACAACGCTGTAGACCAAGTAAATTGTGGGAGTTTGTCTTGGTAAACATGAGTGGAGGGGGTACCAAGCAGAACAAAAAGAAATCACGAACAACAATAACAACGGGTCAGCACTTATATACTTATTTTAAGATGTGAATTGTTCATGAACCTCTAAACTGCATATGAGGTCCTGGTAGATGTTGCTGGATGACACATGATTTCAACCGCTATGAAAGACATTACTATCACCGCTACCACATTTATGTCCTCCTGGTGTCAATGTAGTAATACGCATGCGCATGAGCGCATGACGTGAAAATAGTTTAAGGTATACTCGCGTCATACATAAGACAATCTGTTGTTCAACTATGATGGCCTGGTTTCAAAACACTGTATAATGCTTCCTATCTCATTTTCTCCCACGTTAAATCTTATAAATTTATGTGTCTGTCTCATTCTCTCGCCGGCTGAATCCTATATATTTACCTGTTTGTGTCTGTATCGTCTCGCTTTTTCGTTTCATCGAGTTTCAAATCACATCGATTCTAAAGATACATATTTCACTTCAAAAAAAACATGCATTCCGAATCTCCGCTTATTTAAACGACAGTATTTCGTAGTATGTAGCAGTACATAGAATTCAAACTTGAGTTTCGAATTAAAAATGCTTTTATCATAAATCTTCCTGAGCTAAAATACCTCTTGATTTATATTCTCGAGAGCCATAACGACCTTTCCTTTATCGCCAGATATTTCCTCTTCAAATATAAATTATCAATTTTATTATCGTTAAAATCGTTTCAGTATTTCGATTGTCCTGATTCAAGAACACTTTAATATTGGTTTAAGTTTAAACCGTATTGCCAGAGTAATTCGGACTGCCACCTCTTTATATCTTAATTTTTGTATTTTTTTGATTAACGCGAGTATTACATATATATATATACACACTTTAAAAATTTTATTACTAATATTGCAATAGCATTTGCTCTGGCTGAATAGCTAAGTGATCGGACAGCCTGGGACTAGATTATGATTATTTTATAGCAATAGCAATGAACGGATGCCGGCTAGATTATGGGTACGACAACGGCGCCTATTTCTGTGTCAGTAGTTAGCATTACTATATTTTTGTCTGAAGAGCGCCGTAGGACAAATGAGACTTGACAACTTATGTCTCAAGGTGGCGAGCGCAGTTGTAGTGCTGCTCAGAATTTATGGGTTTTTCAATAATCCTGAGCGGCACTGCATTGTAATGGCCAGGGCGTATCAATTACCATCGGCTGAACGCCCTGCTCGTGTCGTCCCTTATTTTCATACAAAAAAATAGCAATACAATATTGTATATTTTATTAAAAAGAGCCCGTAAAAGGAATGATGGGAGAATTTCTTGCGCCGCTTCTTCTCCCTCAGAGCGCCATTTTTTCCGAAGCGGTACTAGTATCTAGTATATAGTAGAAATGACATCAAAGAGCCTTTTAATAGAATTGTACAGTAATTGGTATGATATTGTGAGCTGTACTGAAAAATTAAATGCTTCACACATGACTTAACTGAATTTGTCGTCAAATTCAAACCGTCAGTGCCGTGCTGCGGTTTTCCCGAACCGATACGAACTAGGAACCTTCAAGAAAAGATCATACTCCCATCTTAAAGGCCAGCAACGCATCTCTTGACACCTGTTGTTGCGGATGTCCATGGGCGGTTGCCTCACCTCTCCCCATCCCGTCAGCCTCTTGCCCATTTGGCCCCTCATATTTAAAAAAAAATCTATTACAAGCGTAGGAGTCATAATAACATATTATTGTCAGTACCTATTTAATCGGGGACTCAGTGCTCTGTGAACGGCTGGATCTCTTGGCGATGCGTAGAGACGTCGCTTCATTGTGTGTCTTCTACCGCATTTATCACGGGGAGTGTTTCGAAGAGCTGTTTAACCTGATTCCTGCCGCCGAATTCCACCTTCGCACGACACGCCACAAGTTAGGATTTCATCCCCACCATCTGGATGTGTGGAGGTCCTCCACAGTGCGGTTTTCAAGGAGCTTTCTCCCTCGTACTACAAAGCTATGGAATGAGCTTCCTTGTGCGGTGTTTCCGGGACAATACGACATGGGTACCTTCAAAAAAAGCGCGTACACCTTCCTTGAAGGCCGGCAACGCTCTTGTGATTCCTCTGGTGTTGCAAGAGAATGTGGGCGGCGGTGATCACTTAACACCAGGTGACCCGTACGCTCGTTTGTCTTCCCATGTCATAAAAAAAATGGTATCAATATTAAGTGGCTGCACAAAATTAACTGACACCTACGCCAAATTATGGTGATCCGCCATACTGAATTAAGAGTGACGTCACTTATCTAATAAGTAGTACATTGCAATTCAAACTAAATTTAAATTCAATGGAGGATAACAAAGATAAAACATGAGTTTTCTTTTTGAGTCCTGACCACAGACAACATTACGATAACTCAAATCTGAGTTCTGAAGCCATTTTACATGCAGCCCAAAAAAAAGCACAAAATCATCAATCAAAAATCAATTTTGTCATGAATATAACTATTATAGTATAAGCATAATTATTTTGTCATTAATATTCAAACATAAGCAATTCATTAGATTATTTACAAATATAGGTATCTCAGTATCGAAGTTAACGGTTGTTATCAAATTTCCTGATCATAAAATGATAATAAACTGAATCCGGATTTCAACCTCCACATTGATGTCAACCTAAATAGGATATTACGAACAGAATTGCTGTGTCATTCTATTGAATACATATTGATGCATCAAATACTTAAATGAAAACTGAATTATTAAATATTTCTTTGAAACGGCAATTCATTAAACAAATTATGGTATTTACAAAAAATACACTGATTTGTGTAAATACCATCATTGAATCGTTTTTTTTATTCAGGAGGACAAACGAGCATGCAAGTACTTTCTTTTAACATCAATGGAATCACCGGTTCTTTACAGAGTCTAATATAAATATATGTCGCAGGGATATGATTAAAACAGAGATTCGGTCAATTCCCTGAGTGATTTGATCAAATCACGAAAGATGTTAAAATGACAACAGGATTTTATCATTTCTCTAAACAAATCTAGATAATAATGAAAATAATTTCTTAAGAACATTATAGTTACGTATGGGGCTCGTAGGTATGACAAATCACAATGAACATATTGTGATTTCTGATACTACCGTTGCTTTAATGATAAAGCTTATGTCTAAGTGTTACGAAAAAATCCTCTTAAAATATACCAAAGAAAAGATTTTTTGTAGACTAGATTTGTGTAGAGAAGTGATAAAATCCTATTGTTATTTTAACATCTTCCATGATTTGTTTAAATCACTTAGGGAATTGACCAAATCTCTGTTTTTATCATATCCCTGCGACATATAAGTACATATTATGTACACGGTATTACCACAGAATAGGTACGTATTAAGAATTACTATTTTAATTATCACTATTATCGTAATCGTAGGTAAATTTCAACTTAAATAAATCTTAGCCCGTGGGGTCCAGAGGCTCCGAGAATGTACAAAGTACTACGCGCCTCAACAGGGGTACAGTGGAAACCCAAGCGATGGCAGTTATTTCGGTCAACGGATCAGCCTAGCTATCCAAGGCGGAAATGCTGCCAGTAATCTTGGTGTTAAAAGGCATAAAAAGGCATTTATTTTCTCAAAATTGATTCATATAGAACTATTTTTGATGTCATTTCTAATATACTAGATACAACTACCTAGATACTACTACCGCTTCGGAAAACTAAAGCTTAAAACTTTATATATTTCTAAAATTCAGTAGTTACTTTAGTTAAGATTTACTTTTTCCTTATGAAGTAGGGAACCCTAAAATAAGCAATCGTTTGTTTCAATCGTAAAGCATTACTGCGTTTCGGTCTGAAGGGCGCCGCAGCTAGTGAAATTACTGGGCAAATGAGACGTAACATCTTATGAATTATTAATAACCATCAGGTGAACATCCTGCTCGTCCCTTATTTTTATAATAAAAAAACTTTTCACTCTGACGTTTCCACTCAAAAGGTTCGCAATTGTTGTAAAAGCCTTTATTCTAGAATTCAGTAATATAAGAACCATTTTTCAAGTGTCTTATTATCTAGAATCTTGATTCTTTTATACGTGCAAATGTACGGTTTTAATTTTAAACTTCAATCCATTACGCGTTTTAGAGAAAATGAGTTGCGATTCGGGTATTGATATAATCATTGGTTTCGAGGTTCGTAGAATCAATAACTACTACGCAGATAGGACTTTGAAAAAACGCCTACCTTATCTATTAAACAGCTTGCCTGAGGACATTCAGACAAGAAAATTTAAAACTAAACTTAAGAAATATTTATTGTCAACACGGCCTTAAAATTAAAATTAGATTTTTTATTATTTTTTTTATCAATATTTGTTAATTACACATGTATAAAATCAATGTTCTAATAAGCATTAATGTATTACAAGAGACTTGATCCTGCAGACAAACTGTCCAAACAGTTATGCGGGACTATGTAAGCTTTTAAGATTCTTTCTGTACATGATTAATAGTATAAATAAATAAAAACAAATAAAAGTAATATAAGATTTTTCTGTGTCAAGTTCAGAACCCTAAAATAAGCAATTGTTACAAGTATTATAGCACACTTCAAACCTCTTAAGTAATTCTCGTTTGAGACAAGAATACCTAATAGTCTTGCCCTCTCATTAAGCCCTCGGCCTATTTAGACTAAGAGGGTTAATATGTAGAAGAATGTGCGATATATGGAACTTCTAATGAATTATTAATGAAAATGCATATTATAAGGGGTTCAAAACTTAACGATAAGCTTGAACAAGTTGATAATGCTGGGTAATATAATGTAGAAGTTAGTATTTTCTTACATTTTGAAAAACCTTTGAAAATAAGCCTTTTTTTAGGTAATGGCATATGCTTAACTGGAAAATTACTAATTTAATCTGTTCTTAAATTGTTGGACGATGCGGGATTCCAACACGCACTCGGGTTACGCCTCAGCGCTCTTACCATTTTATTCGTATATATTACATAGACTTACTCAGACTCAGAGCTTACATTTTCGATAAATGATACAACAGGCTTATGGTAACTAAAGTATGAAAGTAAAGTGAGTACTTTGGTCTTAATATGGTTTTTGATCTTGTTATTGATACAGTGCGACTGCTGCACATTTTCAAATTTAATTTGGCGTCCAAAAAGTCCATCAACGGAATCGCTGTATCCGATGCAAAATTTACATCAACCTCTTAACGACATATGAACTCCTGGTACATGTTGCTAGAATGACACAACATGACTTCAACCGCTATGAAA
The DNA here is from genome assembly GCF_905404315.1 of Leptidea sinapis. Lineage (NCBI taxonomy): Eukaryota > Metazoa > Arthropoda > Insecta > Lepidoptera > Pieridae > Leptidea > Leptidea sinapis. The sequence continues at coordinate 13,286,550 of NC_066272.1, forward strand.
GACATTACTATCACCGCCACCATATTTATGTTCTCCTGGTGTCTATGTCTACGTATACGTCGAGCGCATGACGTCAGAATATATATGGTATACTCGCGTCATACATAAGACAATCTCATCATCAACTATGATCGCCTGGTACCATAACACTGTATAACGCTTCCTATCTCATTCTCTCACCGGCTGAATCCTTTACATTTTACATGTTTGTGTCTCTATCGTCCCGCTTTTTCGTTTCATCAAGTTTTAAATCACAACGATTCTTAAGAAATTAAAAAAGAATACAGAATCGAAAACCTCCCACTTTTTAAGTCGGTTCAAAATCATAAGTATTCCACATTGTATTTGCGATAAGTGAAATTTCAACAAAAACGTAAGAGATAATCTTTCAACAAATAACACCAGGTGTTTCCATGATCGCGAGCGTTTGTTTTGGATGACATTCGTGCATTACGAGTGAAGGTTGGTTTGTTCATATGACTAATATTTATAGTATAACCCACTGTTTATTTAACCACCAGGTCCTTACTTACATTACTTCTTTGATGTTATACAATAAATAAGACTACGCTACGCTACGAATAATAGGTAGTTTTAGTTATAACGCAACTAAGTGCTGGAACAATATACCGCCACCTTTCAAAGCCTCATTATCTGTTTATTCCCTCAAATTAAAAATGAAAACATTTCTATTACATTAATATCAAAATCAGTATTCCAGCATTAGTTGCGTTCAAAGAGACTAGGAGCTTTTTGTTTTGTTTGGTCTTATTATTTGTCAATGTTAGGAATTTTTAATTGTAATTACTTTTTATGTTTGTTCTTATTTTTAAGTTTAGTTTAGTAGTTAATTGTTTTTAAGTTTAGTTAAGTAGTTTTAATTGTTGTAAGTTTAATTATTATAGTAATACTGTTATTCAGGCGAGGTGTCGCCCTTGAGGTTCATGTGTCACGCGGGGGTCACAGAAAATCAGCGTTGCAGCACACTTGTGTTGAAACACATGCTGAGTGGCTCCTTTTTAAACACCACGCCTTTTTATATTCGTATATTTTTAAGTTTCTTCTTTTTGTGATTTGTGTGTGTGTTAAAATAAATGTTTTTTTCTTTTTTTCTTTCTTTCAATGGTATCTTTCAAATATTGTAACATACGGTTCGTGTTATTTTACATTGAAATTAATAAAATACTTTTTAAATTCTCCCTCGACCCAGCGAACTGAACAGCGAAGGTTTACCCACCGAAGTGGGTAAACCTTCGCTGTTTTTTTATTTATTCTTTGTTTAAAAACAGCTACAGATTTCTTAGCACAGGCTGCGAACTAAAGGGACCACAGCGAAGACTTCTTCTGACGTGAAGCAGTACTGTGCAAGAATTATATTGCTTTGGGTCGAAGGGCGCCGTAGCTAGTGAAGCTACTGCGCAAATGATACTTTATATCTTCTGTCTGAAAGTGTATCAAGTTGGTATTATTTCAAAAAACTATTTAAAACATTTAATAAAAACAAATACACCATATGTATGGGTAATAATAACTATGATTAACCATGTTAATAACTATGGGCCTTATAAGTAACCTCATGGTCGCTCACTGGGCAATGGAGAGGGCTATACTCGGAGTTTATACCCTGTGAGATCTAAATGAGGAGATCCGTAGGAGAAACACCGAAATATCCCAAATGATTAAAAAACTGAAGTGACAGTGGGCAAGGCACATAGTTCGACGGACAGATGGCCGTTGGGGCATTAAAGTCCTCGAATGACGACTACGTACCGGAAGACACAGTGCTGGTAGACCCCCCACAAGATGGACCGACGATTTGGTCAATATCGCCGGAATACGTTGGATTTGGGCAGCGCAGGACCGATCGTCATGGCGATCTTTGGGGGTGGCCTTTGTCCAGCAGTGGACGTCTTCCGGCTGATCATGATGATGATGATGACACCATCCGTAAAAAGTGGGTAATATTTCCAGCAAGAGTTGAACCCGATTTAAATTTAATGTTTATTTCCGGTATCTATTATCTAGTTAGGACTGTAAAAGTTATGAAAAGAAATTTTGTAACGTATCTAGCCTGCAAGTTCAACAAGATTCTTAACGAGACAAGCGTACCAAAAACCAATATTTGGGAAATTTCAGTAATATTGAATCTTTTCTTTGACAAATGACAGCAAAGAAAGTTCCGTTCTAGACTAGTTTGTTCAACAAAACCTTTATAGTGAATTTAAAACCCAAAAACCGTAAAATTTTACTTCAACGTTTCTAAAAGGTTACTTCAACGTTAACCTGTTAGAACGGTTTTTGATTTCTATGATTCTATGGTTTCCAGCGAGGATCGAACCCGCAGCCCGTTGCTCAATTTATAGGCAAACGCTTACCGTTCGATTGACGGGCTCTTCAAAAAAAAATAACTTTATTGATAATTTCTTTGATTTAATCAATTTTAAAAATAAATTGTTGTCTATACAAAATTTAATAAATCTAAGTAAAATATGTAAACGTGTTATTCATTTCAAAAGTGGCCGCATCTGTAAATCTCTCTGGTTTAATATGTGGCCTACTAAATGGGATTACATTTTGTTTGAAACTGTGCTATGAAAGTTTTAAAGCCGGTGTGATAATACTCTATAGCTAAATGGCCGGTTGCCAAAAGCAGATATGGATATAATTCAAAATGGATTACAATAGTTACAATAATTAACTTATTAAGTTAAACGGGCATCGCTAAAAATCAGTGCTATGTCGTAGCCACGGCCGTGTCACAGATAATCCTGAGTCGGTGACCCATTTCATGCACTGCACAGAACTCGCCAACATTAAATCAATTACTATTTAAATATGTTCTTTATTCGGTTTGTTTTGTACTTTTATCTTATTATATAAATGTATCCTGTGAGTGTTTTTGTGCCCCTGAGCTGACGTTATATCTAGAATAGAGAAGATTAAATTAAATTTCTAAAATCTCTAGATTATCGTACCGGCAATATTTTTACTGATTACAAAACTAGTGCTGCTAGATACAAATTGCAATCCCTGGAACTTAGAAGTATGTTACTATACCCTTTATTTCTTTATAAGATTCTAATTCCAGATATCTGTACCATTTAATCAAGACAGACTTAAAATCTCTTACTAAAGAATCTTTATCTGCGGATGTTTTAATACAAGAAGTGCACTCTCAAGCAGTGTGTCAGAGACAATCTGAAAATAAAAGCAAACATTGCTAAAACACAGAAATACCGAAGAAGGCTGCGGAGAACATGAAAATTTTACGAGTCGCCTACAACGCAAACTGGATCGGTTGAAACATAAATATTCACTGTTCGCATTTCAGATTCAACAAACCGGTGATTTTTAAACTTTGAACTTACAAACATTTTTCACATTCGAGTAGAAAACCTTTCGATATGAATTCAATTGAAGTGTGTGTTTCATGTAAAAATAGAAGGTTATTAATAATTTCATTTGATTATCCAATTTAGATGTATTTATTTAGCTCTAATAGAAGGTTATTAAGAATTTCATTTTATAATCAAATTTTGATATTTTATGTTAAGCACTGTCTGTCTTTTACCGGTACTTTTACTGTCATCTTATAATATTTAATGGTTCTTTTTGTTGTCATCTTTTATTGTAGAAAATTATATCAAATTTCGCGCAAAAAAAAATCTTGTAAACAAAATTTAATTATATATACAAAATATTAATTATGAGTTGTTTTATGGAGTGCCTAACACCTTTATTTATTTACGGTATGAGTGGATTGATGCATCTATTTTATTTAATAACTCTTGTGTTTTGGCTTATTAACATTTACTTTCTTTTGTCTTACTCGTAAGGGATTGAGTTTTTGATGTTTGAGTATTTTTGTTAGATCACTTTTAATATATTGAAATTGATATGATTTAAAAAACGATGAAGCCTAAATTTTGATTTAAAAGAGAATGAATGAGTTTCACTTCTTCTCATTAAAGCTCAACTTTTCTTAAACTACATAAATAAAGTGATTTTTTAAATTGATTTGAATCAACCTTTGATCATTTATACATCTAGTTAGACTATGACAGCTGTGAGAGCGTCGAACTGATTGACTGTTAACCTCTAGTTTGACCAATCCAAGCACACTAATACAAAGTGACATACAAATAGCGACTGTAAGACGTAGTTTGTCACGCACACTAAAGTAATAAACCTGGCTGGTTATCATCGGTTGTGTAGCAGCAAGAGGCTTCAATAGACGTATTATCTAAGGCATCAACATGCTCAGTAAGTTAAGTATTATGTAAGCCCGTTCAAACAAAAAATCTCTACCACTTAATATTAGTAACTCTAAGAAATATCTAACTTCATACGCTTCCTCATGCCTTCTCTCATTCGCTGGCTTTAACAAGTGCCGCATGAAGTATTATTTTTAATTTTCACTCAGAAAACTCATTTAAACTCTCGTTTCATATAGTTTTGTGAGAATAACAGGGACTACTGATAAAAATAAAAGACATTGAAGCTGCGAATGTTGGTTACAGGTAATTAATGTTTAAAGTTTAGAGACAAATACTTTGGTACATGGAGATTATGTGACGTCCATCACATTGTCTTGAAAAGTTTTCAATAATGAATCATTAAAAATAAACGAGGACCATATGTTAGTTAGTAAGAGCCCTGGATCAGACCCGAGAGGCGCGAGTTTGAATCCCGTAAGTTCTTTTAGAAATTTAACGATATGATTTTTCACATTAGAAGCCTGGAATTTATATCTTAACTAATTACACATTATAATTTATAAATCTGTTGCAAGCAATGCAAACCATAGTATATTTACTTTTTTTTTATTTCATTGTTATTTATGTAGACTGGCCAGCAAAAAATAAAGCAGAGTTATATATATTTAAATACATTTAAATTTTATCTCGTTTAGTTTTGAGTCATAGAACGAATATGACATTGGTTGGAATTACTGCTAAGCAAAAAATAATTGGAATAGCAAAACTGTTGGAATAATTATACAATTAATTAGTTAGGAACGACGATACAGATTAGCCGTCCGACCGGCTATTACATACGGAGATGAATGCTGGCCACTCTAAAAGCAGCACGAAAATCAATTGCACTGCGCAGAGATGAAGATGTTCAGGTGGGCAGGTGGTGTAACTAGGCTTGATCAGGTCAGAAAATCACACATAAGAGGCAGCTTAAAAGTGAGACCTATCCCAGATTAACTGCAGGAGAGCCTTGAGAGTCTGCGTTGGTATGGACACGTTATGAGGCGACCTTACAACAACATGAACAGAAAAGTGCTTGATATTGGAAACGAAACACCGAGGACGAGGAAGACCCCAAATCACATGGATGTCTATAGTAAATAAGAACCTCAAAGAAGCCCAAATAAACAAAGAGACGACCCAGGACCGAGCCACCTGGAGACACATGATGCGGAGGGCCGACCCCAAATAAAATGGGAAAGGGAAAGGCAAAAAAGTGATTTTCATTATTATAAAACTAGAAATAAGGGATTGCTTGTAACTAATTCTAGTAGGCTTCATAACGTACACAATAGCTTTAAGGGTAAATGTATACACTTTTATAATAAAGTCCACTGTTCAGGCATTATTTAAAAAAAAACTTAAATGTTGTATAAAAAAAATGGCTGTGTCGTATATCCTACTACTCCACAGCTGAATATTTAAGTTATCGGACAACCTGGGACTAGATTATGATTATTTTAAAGCAATAACAATGACAGAACAATATTGTATATTTTATTAATAGAGCGCAAAAAAAGAATGCTGCGAGAGTTTCATGCGCCGCTTCTTCTTCTTCTCGCCTTTTATGCCTTTAAAAATAATAATCTTTCTGTCTTAACAATCGAATATTATTTTTGGATTTCCATGAAGTTTTTAGAAAGATTCATCGCATATTAAAAAAGTACAGCGTCTTGTTGCTACAAGATTAGCAGTTTGTAAGTTGCTAAGTAAGTTACTTACTAATTAATATAAAAACTACGATGAAAAATGGAAAATTAAATGAAATATTCGCTTTAGATCGTTTCCACACATTAAGAGATATTCTACTTTATATTATTCCGAGCTCGAGGAAAGCAATAACCATTTTCCTAAGCAATTCTGCCCATAAAGGTGACAGAGTGATATTTTCTGAAATAATGTTTGATTTTATAAATTTTACTTTTATTTTCTCTATAAATAAAACTTAGCTGTTTTAATATCTAAATAATAGATTTCCTTAATGAATATAAATGATATAAACGATATCCAATAAAAAAATGGCAGTTTGAGAGGCTTCCGATAGTAGTAAAAATAAGAACTTTTAGTATTCAAATTTTAAATTTCATAATGTTTAAAAATTATTAATTTCAATTTATTTATGAAACATATTTTCAATAATATATTAATCAGATAAAACACTATTTTAAACATTATTTTATGAATTTCATACTTTAACCCCTAATAAGTTCTGACACGAACTGCGAATATAATATATGTGTGGGTAGAAAATTAAAAGTGTGTGTTCAATCAAATCTTCCCACGCTCAGAGTAGGCAGTCCTTGTGTTTACCCTACTCTCACAGAATATTTTTAGAATATAAAACTACAATTTGGTATATTTAATATTATATTTATATAATGGTAAAATCGAGAGGGCTATTCTCGGAGTTTCCCTGCGAGATCGAATCAAAAATGAGGAGATCCATAGAAGAACCAAAGTCGGACTGACATAGCCCAAATGATTACGAAACTGAAGTGGCAGTGGCAGGGCACATAGTTCGACGGATGAATGGCCGTTGGGGCGGTTAAGTCCTCGAATGGCGACCACGTACCGGAAGGCGCAGTGTTGGTATGCCACACACAAGATGGACCGACGATCTGGTCAAGATCGCCGGAATTAGTTGAATGAGGGCAGCGCAGGACCGATCGTCGTGGAAAAAATAGGCCTTTGTCCAGCAGTGGACGTCTTCCGGCTGATGATGATAATGATAGCGGTAAAATGTTTACTTCGTATTAAATCAAAGTAAGTTAAATTTAAGAATATGAGATTTACTTACATTGTTCCTTCTGTTCCGCCTTACATGGTCTTAAATTAAGCTCAAACTCAGAGTGCAGATTATTAGCGATAAGACAACTGTTAATCCTATTCCTAGCACCAGTGGGAGGCTCCTTTCCACAGGGTGCCAGCTAGATTATGGGTACCACAACGGCGCCTATTTCTACCCTGAAGCAGTTATGAGTGAGCGTAACGTTTTTCGTGTTACGTGTTTCGGTCGGAAGGGCGCCGTAGCTAGTCAAAACTGCATTGTAATGGGCAGGGCGTATCAATAACCATAAGCTGAACGTCCTGCTCGTCTCGTCCCTTATTGTAAAAAATCTTCCATAAATATATCAATCGACACTTTAGGTATTCCTGAATAATATTATAATAGTAGCTCTTACCAGCGACTTCGTCCGCTTTGAATAGTTACATTGGGCAGTTTTTTATCTTTTAGGATACTTTTTAAATAACGCACATATAAACTGCTCTTAGTGCTCTTCTATGATACAGCGCATATCGCTTGATATTGTGGACAGCCTCTTCTTCTATTTTATCCCTATATAGGTTAAAGTTTCAAAAATGCTCGAACAAATCTTTATAAATTATTTCTTAACAAGTGTCTAAATACAAATGTTCATGGTTTTATCTTCGATAATGACGAATTTCCATACAAACTGCCATCCCCTATTTTAAACCCTGCATTTATTATCTTGCAGTGAAAGGTAGCCTATGTCATTTTTAACCGAGTAAAGGAGGAGCGTCTCAATTCGTCGGTATATTTTTTTTGTTTGTTACCTCAAAACTTTCGACTGGGTGAACCGATTTTGATAATTATTTTTTTATTTGAAAGCTGGTGCTTCCTAAGTGGTCCCATTGTAAATTGGTCCAGAATGGCAGTGTAATCCATGAGAAAACCATAACTTACTTACCGGAGGAACTTACCCGTGCGTTGGTGGTTCCTATTATAAAGAATAAAACCGGAGATATCGCGAGTGTGGGTAACTATAGGCCTATATCACTGGCCACGATAATGGCCAAGGTTCTTGAGCGTTTCATCCACTACTACACAAGCGCCGTAAGTATTGAAGATGGTCAGTTTGGGTTTCAACCTCAAGTCTCAACCGACATGGCTATATTCGCGCTAAAGCAGGTTTTCGGTTACTACAAGCAGGGAAACACTGCAGTCTATGCGTGGTTTTTAGATATAAGTCGCGCCTTTGATACACTTAATCACGATCTGCTGTGGAAGAAGCTGCGGGACACAAGTGTCCCTTCTGAGATTGTTGGCCTCCTCGAGTATTGGTACCGTAACCAGACGAACAGTGTCAGATGTGGATCTGAACTGTCAGACTGCTATCAGCTCCCATGTGGTGTGAGACAGGGGGGCTACCTCTCCTGATCTATTTAATATCTATATGAATGATTTGATCGGGGAGCTGAGCAGGACTCCAGCAGGGCTGAGGTTGGATGGCAGATACGTCAACAACCTGAGCTACGCTGATGATATGGTATTGCTCAGCCCCTCAATGAAACGCCTGCGAAAACTCATCAAAATATGTGAGGGTTATGCGAAAGAGCATAATCTTACATATAATGTAAATAAAACCGAAATGATAATATTAAGATCGGGAGAGGTGCCTCAGAATATCCCCGTAGTTTGCATTAACGGACAACCTGTCAAGATAGTGGACAGCTTCAAGTACCTTGGCCAAATTGTTTCGTCCTGTCTCAAGGATGACGCAGATATTGAGCGTCAACGTAGGGCTCTTTGTGTGGTGGGTAATATGATTGCGAGAAAATTTAACCGTTCAGCGCCTGACGTGCCCTGTACTTTCCCCGTGGCATAAAAAGAATAGGGGAGTCCCAGGCCCATGGGTGTCGTAAGAAGCGACTAAGGGCTTTTTAGAAGTGGGAGAGTCACGCAGCCATCTTTTGACGTCAGCACAATCGGGCCAGACTCGTCCGGGTTAATTACCACACTCGCACAGAATATCGGCGTGAAGTAGCGGCCTAATGCCGCTATGTTTCATATAGGTTAGTGTCGAGGACTGGAGGCCATTTCCCCCCCCCCTTCCCCAACAAAGATTATGAATGCGGTCCCTAAAGAGATAGTAATAATAATAATAATAGTAATTCCACACTCAACGTGGAATTTTGCAATATCAGGGGAATTCACTCCAACTTAAACGCCGTCCACCTCCACCTTGCGACGGCGAAGCCGGCCTTGTGTTTCCTTACGGAGACGCAGATATCTCGACCTAGCGATACGTCACATTTAATGTACCCCGGGTACAAAATTGAGCACATTTTTTTGCCTCATGCCGGGGTATGTGTGTACGGTAGGGAGGATATCTGCTGTCGCCGTCTCGGCAATTTTGAGGGTAGGGACCTGTCCACTCTCTGGCTCCGCGTAGATTTAGAAGACCGCGTCCGCATCTATGCGTGTGTCTACAGGTCCCATAGTGGTAACGCAGAAACCGATCATCTCATGGGCTGCGTTCAAGCGGCAATTGACGACGTGCTTGCAAAGATCCCCTCCGCTGAAATCGTAGTCTTGGGTGATTTCAACGGGCACAATGCCGAATGGCTTGGATCACGTACCACAGACTACGCAGGGCGATTGAACTTGGGTTGCGGCGCTGGGCACAAAGGATCCGAACTGCATAGTTCTTAAGAGGAAATACAACCGTGCTTCCAGATTTTTTTAGCGGCAAATCGCCCGTCAAAACACGTCGTCGAAATCGGCGAGCAGCTTTCCACTTACGCGACCGGAACACGCAAGTTCTGATCGTTGTCGAAAGCTGCTCTTGGTAACTTCAACCAGCCGTCCATGCCGCCGTTGCACATGAGGAATGACACCCTGGCCCATTCGGCAAAAGAGAAAGCCGATCTCCTGTGCACTCTTTTTGCCTCCAACTCGACTCTTGACGACAACGGAAAAACACCGCCGACCATCCCGCGGTGTCAGAGCTCTATGCCTGAAGTACAGTTCAAACAGAAAACTGTTAGGCGAGCTCCGTTTTCGTTGGACGTCAGGAAGTCGAGCGGGCCGGATGGCATTTCTCCAATCGTGCTTAGAACGTGTGCCCCTGAGTTGACGCCGGTACTAACGCGTTTATTCCGGCACTCTTATTCCAAAGGCGTAGTCCTTGACTCATGGAAGTCAGCCCTTGTCCATCCGATCCAAAAAAGGAGACAGTTCGGATCCGGCAAACTACAGGCCTATTGCTATTATCTCCCTGCTCTCCAAAATCATGGAGAGCATAATTAGCCGTTAGCTCTTGGTATACCTAGAACCAACCAACCTGGCAGTTAGCCTGGATATAGCGAAGGCCTTTGATCGTGTATGGCACAAGGCGCTCCTCTCTAAACTTCCATCATTTGGGCTTCCTGAGAGCTTGTGCAAATGGACCTCCAGCTTCCTCACTGGGCGTAGCATACAGGTCGTTGTCGACGGACATTGCTCGAACCCGAAGCCCGTGAATGCTGGAGTGCCCCACGGCTGTGTGCTATCTCCTACGCTGTTTCTTCTGCATATCAATGATATCTTGGACACCTCCAACATTCATTGCTATGCATATGACAGCACTGGTGATGCCGTATACACGGGCCATGCACGTCTCTCTCGGGAAATCGTCGACAAGTGCCGGGAGAAACTTGTGTCTTCTATCGAGTCTTCTTTGAGAAGGTCGCAGAATGGGGTAAATTGAACCTTGTCCAATTTAACCCCCAGAAGATTCAAGTTTGCGCGTTTACCACTAAAAAAACCCCATTTGTCGCATCACCGCTCTTCGACAACACTTCCCTAAAAGCCTCGCCTAGTATCGGAATACTGGGTCTTGAAATCTCGAGCGATTGCCAATTCCGTGGCCATCTGGAGGGCAAAGCCAAATTGGCTTCAAAGAAACTGGGCGTCATTAATAGAGCACGGCAATACTTCAAGCCGGCCCACATTCTAGCGCTGTACAAAGCGCAGGTCCGGCCACACATGGAGTATTGCTGTCATCTCTTGCCTGGCGCACCACAGTATCAGCTCGATCCATTTGACCGCGTGCAACGCAGAGCAGCTCGAATTATCGGGGACCCAGTACTCTGTGAACGGCTGGATCACTTGGCGTTGCGTAGAGACGTCGCTTCATTGTGTGTCTTCTACCTCATTTATCACGGGGAGTGTTCCGAAGAGCTGTTTTACCTAATTCCTGCCGCCGAATTCCACCTTCGCACGACACGCCACAAGTTAGGATATCATCCTCACCAGCTGGATGTGTGGCGGTCCTCCACAGTGCGGTTTACAAGGAGCTTTCTTCCACGTACTACAAAGCTGTGGAATGAACTTCCTTGTGCGGTGTTTCCGGGACGATACGACATGGGTACCTTCAAAAAAAGCGCGTACACCTTCCTTAAAGGGCGGCAACGCTCCTGTGATTCCTCTGGTGTTGCAAGAGAGTGTGGGCGGCGGTGATCACTTAACGACAGGTGACCCGTTCGCTCGTTTGTCCTCCTATTCCATAAAAAAAAAAACGTGAGAATTACTCTCTTTAAGTCATTCTGCCAGACGTGATTCTAAGAAGTCGCATGATGGCATACGAGTCGCCTACAATAACATTTTTAGGTTCCTCATGGGCCTGAAACGTTGCTGTAGCGCTTCAGAATTGTACGCGGAGGCTAGGATTGATTCGTTTTATTCTATCCAGCGTAAAATAATTGCATCGTTCATGTCCAGGGTTGAGACGTGTAATAACGGCATTATTAGAAGTCTGACTGACAGGCTGATGCTTTCAGAAATGTATCGACGCTGGGTAAATATTGCAACTTAGTTTCTATTTGTAATTTATATTTTTGACTTTATTTTAATTACATACTTTATACTGTGTCTGTACTATGGATCAAGGGTCTGAAATAAAGTATTATTATTATTATTCCAAAAGTCTTAAATTTTGCTATACATACGTACAGCAAAGTGGATGATCAATTTACGAATAACTCAATATCGCGCCAATCGAAATCGATTATTCTTTTTTTATTGGAAAGCATATACTTCAAAGATAGTTTGGTGAGAGTTTGGTTAGGTTCTGATTACGGTATCCATGACAAAGTAACGGAACACTGTCTGTTATCATATTGCAAAGAACTTACTTTCATTGCTGCTTTGAAAAATTTAGTATATTTACACATTTTTAAACAAATTGTTAGTTAGTATACTTAAATTTCACTAAAAATCATAAAATAAAAGAATTTTTAACAAAAAAACAACCGCCTTCAAAAACACTATTCCAAAACAATAGATATAATGTGCACCAAAAAGTATTAAAAAAAAATTGCGTATTTTTATACAATCTAATTAATTAATGTTATTCTAGTTACGATTATTGTAATTTTTGGAGTGGCATTATATTTATTGTCTTGGTATAGTGTTTTTGAAGGCGGTTGTTTTTTTGTTAAAAAATTCTTTTTCAAACTCTAGTCTATGTACTCTGCACTAAATTTTATCATTATCGGGTCTCTGGGTTTGAACTTACATTCACATTTATAATATTAAGTAGAGATAGCACCTAGAACCTACTTGTTCCAAATTCACTTCCACTCAATAAACTGTATAAGTTGAGCCGAAACAGGTGAATGAAATGAAGCTTCATCTCTTCCCCTGGAGCTCGACGCGAAAAAAGACAGAGAAAGATATCTGGAAGACAAGAGCATTGAAAATTGGTAAAACATGTTTTGTCCGAGATGAGATCCGACTTGCCTGGGATATGAACAGTATCATGTATAACAGGCTAGCTAATGGTCAGTGATCACTACCCCATCTCGTCCCATTGCCCTACCGATAGTGCAATACAGGTGGAATCCTTTAGCAGGATTGGAGTGAAAAATAACTACACATAACAGTTGATCAGCTTTCTGTTTACGTGTTCCCATATCCAGAAAAATACTTGTCTATGAAATAAAATGCACGCAAAATCTCAAATGGGGATGTATTTGAAAGACAACAATGAGAAAATATTATTTCAGGTTTTATACATTTAAAAAGTAAAACTAAGTTGTAACTACCCAATAGCCATATTATAAATCATTGCAGATTTGGCGAAAGAAACGAATGATTATTAATAAATGACGGGTTCACTCACATCGCAAAAGCCACTCATAGACATTGAGCTAAATTGGACGATGAGCCAAGAACATCGCTCAGAGATGGGTTACGGTAGGTCGCAAATGAAATGAACTAGAGGAGACCTTTACTTAATGGAGGTCATTGTGGCAACTTCCATATATTGTTTTGTAAATAAACAAATTGTGATTCTGATATATTACAAGGAATATAAATTCAGATAATTAACATAACTTAAGTTAGAAAATGTATAAAGTTACTCTTTTATATATTATTGTCATTAATAAATCACAGAATTGTTGCATTGAGCAAACATAAAATAGATTTAGATAAGATTATGATAGCAAAGTGTGCATCATTCATCATTTGCTCCACTATACAATATTATGGCAATGGTGCTCAATTATTCGAGACGAAAATGAAATAATAAAACAAACAACAGTTTAATTTTGCTTGTCTAACATTTTTAAGTTTATTTTGTAACATCTACACTGCCTGTTAGCCCTCTTGCCATAATCGATCTTCATACAGATATTGAATCGGTTATGTGTCAGCGGATAATAAATTGAAAGATATTTGAGTGGAACACAGCTATTTTACGATGGCAGTAAATTTTTGTTTGATAATTTATTTGAATGCGTAGGTATACTGTTAAATTCGGATGTATTACTATTATATTTGTGCAAAATGTGCTATGTACTATTTACGAATTTTCACAAAGATAACATGACTTAAAACATTATTTTAAAACAATGCTAATAACCAACTTAATATAAATAAAGAGATGTAGGTTTTGTCGATAGTAATTCAACAAAAAGAGGTTTGTTAGTTAGTTTGTTCAGAGTATACAAGCTGGGATCATCTGTAAAACTTTTGACGAGTAAACTTATCTACTTATCAAGGAAGGGGTAGCGGGTTTATATGAAAGTAATTTAGAAGGTTCTTTTCTGTATATTTGTAAGGTTCCATAACTGTTCTTTTTTTGTGTGAAACAGTTAATGCGGTTCACAGAAGACATCTACTTACCAAGTTTCAACAGTATAGTTCTTATAGTTTTGGAAAAAACTGGCTGTGACATACACGGACATACAGACATGACGAATCTGTAAGGGTTCCGCTTTTTTTTCCATTTCGCTACGGAACCCTAAAAATTGAGTGGAGTAAATTATAAGTGTGTTACATGGTCATTGACTTTGTTTCACTGATGCATCCAAAACATTTCAAACAATTCTAAGTATTAAAGTTCAGTAATTGCACAGTAAGTACATTTTAAAATAACTAACTAAGCAATTCTTAGGTAAATGTTGGAGATATTAACAATTATTTGTTTTAAAGAGATATCTCTCCCTTCTAGGATTAATTATACAAATTAATTTTGTAACCTAAATTTATGAAATATGCGGGACACGAACCCGCGACCTCTCGGGTTCCGTAGAGCGCTCTTCCAACTGAGCAAACCGTTCGAGCACACACGGATCGTAAGTTTTGGTATTATTTTGTTCAACTCTTAGGTGAGGGTAAGGTCCAACATCGTTCTTAAATTTTGGTTACTTTAAATTGTATAGTTGGGGATATTATTAGTAGAATCTTAGTAAGAAATAGAAATACGTTTCAAATCAAACTTGATAGAAGGCTCAGTACGAACTATAACGTTAAATGTATGAGAGTGGCCGGTGGCTGCTAATAGTAACATCCCAATCAATTCCGATTTACGAGCAGTGTTAGACCAGAATATGTCTCACGTAATGTAAGCCGATTTAATGTATGTATTGACTTTATAGCCCTTTGTGGTTTGTTAGTTTATTTGAAAATATTTTAAAACTCCCTTGAAAAATTAGAAAAAATATCAAGCATAATATAGGGACACAATGTTTTGTTATATTTTATGTAAGAGTATTAAGGCAGAGTTGAGCTATTCTAGCTTGAGCTTGTTCTATTGAGCAGTGTACTAATTTAAGTAAAGATTTGGAATATTTTCCAAAAAATTAAACAATAGGGGACTACTCTAGCAGTGTAAAAACAAGTAATTTATCATTGAAGTTACATTGTCATCAGTTTTAAGTTCTGATATTTTGTCCTATAGTATATTTTTAGTTTTCTCTTAATTAATT
The DNA here is from genome assembly GCF_905404315.1 of Leptidea sinapis. Classification (NCBI taxonomy): domain Eukaryota; kingdom Metazoa; phylum Arthropoda; class Insecta; order Lepidoptera; family Pieridae; genus Leptidea; species Leptidea sinapis. The sequence goes on from NC_066272.1 coordinate 13,301,804, forward strand.
ATTTATAACATGCGACGAGTGTAGTACACGGTAAAACCCAAATGGATTTATGTTTGTACTTAAATTTCAGTAAAATTGTAAAATACTAAACAAAATTAAGTCGTCTAAGTTTGATTTCTAGATCTAGATCGTGCTCAAGTTACACTTCAAAATATCATTATATTGTTTTCCACACTTATAATTATAATTCACAGCGTAAAGATTAACATTAAAATACAATAAAAGTGAAGTGTCTAAAATATACAACATAAATAAAATCTGGTGCAAGAAAGTGAAAAGTAAAGTGGGTACTTACAAAATAGTAATCAGCTGACAGAATAATAAGTGGTGACCGTAATAAATTATCGTTTGCCCATTATTCCAATGTATGTTGTGAACAGAACTGTATGTTGTGAATAGCCTATTCACTAACATTGCGTGTCGTCTACTTCATGGGATACGAGTTCGAATACCAGAATTTTCAATTTTTTTCTGTGTTACTTTTTTATTATTATTATAATATTTTTTAATTTAATTTATAAAAAATATTTTAAATTAATATAATTTTAATGTTATTACTATTCTCTACTCAATCTAAATATTGAACACTTAAAATCTCACTCATTGCCGTTTATGTACCTGGCTTCCCCAATATATTTTATTTCTGTTGATGCAATTTATTCAAAAAGTATATACTTAGTAAGATGTCTAATGAATGTAATGTTTGCAAAATTAACGTGCTCGTTACACAAAAAAGGATTAAATGCGTCAAATGTCAATCGCTATATCACTTTGAATGCATTGTGCCATCTGGGTCTAAATCGCCTGTGACTCGAGGGCAGTGGATTTGCCCGACCTGTCAAAGTAAATTGCCCTCGACAACACTTGAAAGCATAAATATTAGCGAAGGCGCGGTGGATTCTAACGACTGGTTATTGGCGATAAGAAAAGAAGTGAAGGAAGTTATTTCTCTAACGGTCAGTGTTGAATTAAGGAAAATTCGCGAAGAATTAAGCGGTTTACAAAACATTAAGGCATCCCTAGATTATCTGTCAAGTCAATTTGATACAATAAAACAGGAGCTAGAGGAAGCAAAGAAGGAGATTGTATCATTAAAAAAAGACAATAGTGAACTCAGGGAACTTGTAAAAAGCCATACTAATACAATTAATATACTCGATAAAGAGGCTAGAGCAGGAAACATTGAGTTGCATTGTATTCCGGAGTTTAGAGGAGAAAACTTAGTCAAGGCTGTGCAACAGATTGGGAAGGCTATAAACACTCCATTAACGGAAGAAAGTCTCATAAAGTGCACGCGTGTCGCTAAGCTGAACAAAGATTCCTCCCGCCCAAGGTCTGTTATTGTCAAATTTAGTTCTCAACTACTGCGTGATAACTTTTTTGGCTGGTGTAATTAATTTTAACAAAGCAAATAAAGAAAATAAATTAAATACAACTCATTTTGGAATATCTGGTGATAAGAAGCCTGTATACATATCAGAGCATTTGTCATCCACAGCAAAGGATATCTATGCAGCAGCACGTTTATTTGCAAAAGAAAAGCAATATCGTTTTGTTTGGTCCCGTAACGGTAGTATTTTTTTACGGAAAAACATTTCTTGTGACGTTATATTGGTGAAATCGAAGAAATTCCTAGCCACATTAACCTAAAGACATTATTATACACAAGATTATTTATAATCTATATCCCTGTGTCCATAGTAAGTAAACTCTATTATTTTTCATGGTAAAACATTTAAAACTATTCTATCAAAATGTAAGAGGAGTACGTACAAAAACGAATGATATTTATCTTGCAATTCTTAACTCTGACTTTGACATCATTATATTTACTGAAACCTGGCTCAACAATGGCGTTTCAAATCATGAGTTCATTGACGATAGGTATAATGTATTTCGTCGCGATCGTGACACCACCACTACAAGTAAATTGGATGGTGGAGGGGTTTTAATTGCGGTATTGAAAAAATATAAATGTTACAGAGTTCATTCTTGGGAAACTAAATTAAAAATAAGCAACTACAAACTGTAGTAATTGGTGACTTTAATATACCATCAATTAAGTGGGATTATGTAGAAGGTTGTCAAAAAAGAAATATTCAGATTAATAATGGCCCAGCAGCTGTTCTTATAAATGATTTCATGGCACTGACTAATTTATCTCAATTTAATGGGATAAGTAATGCGTATGGCAAAATCCTAGATCTTGTTTTTAGTACATCAAACAACATTACTGTAGAAAATAGTGATTTTAGTGCTTGCTCTATAGATAAATATCACCCACCACTTGAAATTAACTTTGAAATTGATTATAAAGATTCATTGTTTATATCTAATGTAATAATGAAACACAATTTTAGAAATGCTGACTATGAGGTTATTAATAGAGAGCTTGCTGAAATCAAATGGGAGATTCTTTTTAGTAGTTTTGATGACGTAAATGAATTGACGGAAATATTTTATACTGAGTTATATAAAGTTATTGAAAAGTGTATTCCAAAAAAAAGGGTGCTAAACAAAACTCGTTATCCAGTGTGGTATTCTAAAAACTTGATTAAACGGTTGGCAGAAAAGAACAAATATAGAATATTATTTAAAAAATACCGTAATCCACTAGATGAAATAGAATTTAAATTATTAAGAGATAGATGTGAAATTATTATAAATATAGACTATAAAAGTTACCTAGAAAAGGTGGAGAATAGCATAAAAATTAATCCTAAATATTTTTTCACGTATTTGAAAAAAAAGCGTAGTAATAAATGCGATTATCCAGCTTTAATGACGCTGAATGATTGTTCGTTTTCAAATGGTTCAGATATTTGTAACCAGTTTGGTATTCATTTTTCTAGTGTGTATACATCACCCCAAAGATCTGTATTGCAAACAACTACAAACATTAATTATTTTCCCAAATGTTATTTGGATAGTATAGCTATAAAGGAAGAAGATGTAAAAAAACAACTGAGCAGCCTCGACATTAATAAAGGGCCGGGCCCTGATGATATACCAGCTTTATTTATTAAGCAATGCGCGGCTCTGTTAGCAAGGCCATTAACGTTGATATTTAATAAATCATTAGCAGAAGGCGAATTTCCTAAAATATGGAAAAAGGCTAGAGTAGTCCCTGTGTTTAAGAGTGGTGACAGAAAAGATATAACTAAGTATAGGCCCATTTGTATATTATCAGTATTTCAAAGGTATTTGAATCATTAATCTGTCCGATATTATCATGGCACTTAAGATCAATAATGATACAGAACCAGCATGGCTTTCTTAAAAAGAGGTCTACTTTATCTAATTTAGCATTGTTTGTCGATGATTTATCAGTTGCCATAGATAGTTCAAATCAAATTGACTGTGTTTACACAGATTTAGCAAAAGCATTTGATGTCGTTGATCACCGCATTTTGTTGGCAAAACTTGGGGCATACGGTATTTGTGGGAATCTTATTCAATGGATGGGCTCATTTTTAAAAAACCGTGCGATGAGTGTTGTAATTGGAGGGTACCAGTCAAATACTTTTATTGCGACATCTGGTGTTCCGCAGGGTTCCAATCTGGGCCCCACGTTGTTTGGTATTTTCATTAATGACATAGTCAAATGTTTTAAGTTTTGTCAATTCCATCTTTATGCAGATGACCTCAAGATGTATAGTGAAATAAATAATATTGAAGACTCGATTAATATGCAATAGGATTTAGATAGACTTTCGGTTTGGTGCAATGAAAATAATCTAAAATTAAATCATTTGAAATGTTACAGTATCACCTTCAGCAGAAAAATAAGAAATATTAATTTTGATAACATTATAAATGGCAACATATTAGAAACGGTCAATCAAATAAATGATCTTGGGATCATTCTAGATTGTAAGTTGAGTTTCATACCACATATTGATAATCTGGTGAGTAATGCTCTTAAACTTTAAGGTTTCATAACAAGAAGTACAAAAGAATTTAAAAGATCATCCACAAAATTAACGCTGTTTAATTCAATGATTAGAAGTAAACTTGAATATTGCTCTGTTGTATGGAATCCTAACTATCAAGTGCATAAAGACAGAATAGAAAGAGTACAAAAAAAATTCTTACGACACTTAGCCTACAAGGACAATATATTAAAAGAAATTAATAATACTAACGATCTCTTAAAACTTTATAAAACTATATCACTATGCAATCGTAGAAACTCAATAGATCTCTGTTTTTTGCATAAAATTGTAAATGGAGCTATTGATAGCCCGAACTTATTAAACAGAATAAGGTTAGCAGTTCCAAGACAAAATGCACGGTCACATATTAACTGCAAATCCTCCTCAAATTTTAAATGCTTTAATTGGAGCATCCTTGAGGAGGATTTGCAGTAGACAACCCAACTTTAACTCGGTTTTATTCATTTCATTTCTTACTCCCATTTATTATATTAATAATAACAATAATTCATTTACTATATCTTCATCAAACAGGATCTAATAATCCTTTAGGAGTTAATAGAAACTTAGATAAAATCCCATTCCATCCATTCTTTATTTTCAAAGATTTAATTGGATTTATTATTTTAATTTTTATTTTAACTTTATTAACACTTACTAATCCTTACTTATTGGGGGACCCAGATAATTTTATCCCTGCTAATCCTTTAGTTACACCTATTCATATTCAACCTGAATGATATTTTTTATTTGCCATTTTACGATCTATCCCTAATAAATTAGGAGGAGTAATTGCCTTAATTATATCAATTCTTATTTTAATTATTTTACCATTTTCATTTAATAAAAATATTCAAAGTATTCAATTTTATCCGATTAATCAATTTTTTTTTTTGGTTATTAATTTTAATTATTATTCTTCTAACCTGAATTGGAGCCCGACCAGTAGAAATTCCTTTCATTATTACTAGACAAATTTTAACTATTATATATTTCTCTTATTATATTATTAATCCTATTATTAGTAAATTATGAGATAATTTAATTTTTAATTAATTAATGAGCTTGATAGAGCATTTGTTTTGAAAACTTAAGAAAGAATTTAAATATTCTATTAATTTATACTAAATTAATTTATTAAATTAAAATTATTTTTAAACCTAAATATAATAATATTAAATTTAAAGAAATTGGTAAATACACCTTTCAACATAAATATATTAATTTATCATAACGATAACGAGGCAAAGTACCCCGAACTCAAATAAATATAAAAGAAATAAAAACTAATTTCAAATAAAATATTAAATTCAAACTAAAACCCCCTAAATACAGTTAAAACAAATATTATTCTTATAAATAAAATTCTAGAATACTCAGCTAAAAAAATTAATGCAAATCTCCCTCTTCTATACTCAATATTAAATCCTGAAACTAATTCTCTTTCCCCCTCAGCAAAATCAAAAGGTGTTCGATTAGTTTCTGCTATTATAGAAGAAAATATAATTATTCTTAAAGGAAATATTAAAAATATAAATCAAATATTTTGTTGGTATAATTCTAATTTTATTAAATTAAAATCTATAATTAAAAATAAAGAAGATATTATAATTAAAGCTAAACTTACCTCATAAGAAATTGTTTGAGCTAAAGCTCGTAAACCCCCTAAAATAGAATAATTTGAATTTGATGACCAACCAGCAAGTAATAATAAATATACTCTAATTCTTGTACAACTTAAAAAAAATAATACCCCTAAATTAAACATAATTAAAAATTTTTTCCATAAAAATACTTAAACCCCCATTCAGTATTTTACTTTAAAATTTCTTTTTTTATACTAATATTTATTAATTTTCCCCCCTCAAATTAATTATATTATAATTTCTTTTCAATGTAAATGAAATACTTTATCAAGCTCTAATTTGTCTTTCTAGAAACACTTTCCAGTACCTCTACTTTGTTACGACTTATTCCAATTTTTAAATGAAAGTGACGGGCAATATGTACATATTTTAATTTTAAATCATTTTATTAAATTTAATAAAATTACATTTAAATCCACCTTCAGTAATCTTTTACAAAATTATATTCATTTAATTTTTTATTATTGTAATCCATTATATTCTTAATTATAATCTACATCTTGATCTGAATTAATTTTTATTTTAATTTTTAAATATTATTATTATTATTAAATATTTTTTTAACAACGATATATAAAATTAAAAATTAAGTAAATTTAATCGTGGACTATCAATTATTAAACAGATTCCTCTAAATGAACTAAAATACCGCCAAATTACTTAAGTTTCAATAATTAATATACTATTTTAGTTTAATTTATTTAATTTTTTAATAATAGGGTGTCTAATCCTAGTTTTTTATAAAATTTTAAAATTCACAAAAATAAATTTTAGTCAAATTAAAATTTCACTTAATAATCCTAAATTTAATTTATTTAAATTAATTGTTTATTTTAACTAATAAAATTTATTTTAATTTTTGTATAACCGCAACTGCTGGCACAAAATTAGTTATTAATTTTAATATCCCTAAATCTTAATTTCTTAAATTTTTAATTTTAATTACTACTTTATATCATTATTTTTAAAATAAAGAAAAATTAACACTAAAATTTGTATAAAATTTGAATTTAAAATAATTTTTTTAAATGGTAAAAGTTTATTTCTTTATAAGAATCTTTTAAATATTTTTTTTTATATATAAAATTTAATATTAATTATCATTATTTTAATATTCTCCTCTTATTTTTTTTTCTAATATTCATATTGAAAATTAAATTCATGATAAAGCGATTAATAATCTTTTAAATAGATAACTATTATTAATAAGATATATATGTTTCTAATTAATTATTATATTTATATATATAATATATTAAATATTTAATATAAATATAATTATTTAAATATTTAATATATAATTTATAAGTATTAATAAATTACATTTAATTAATTTTATTGCCAATCCCCACAAATTTTCTAATAATAATTAAATAATAAATTTTAAAATAAGCTAAATTTAAGCTTTTGGGCTCATACCTCAAATATAAAGACTCTCTTTTTTTAAAATAAAGTGCCTGATAAAAGGATTATTCTGATAGAATAAATTATGTATAATAATACCTTTATTATATTTTATAGAATTAAACTAAATCTTATAATTTCAAAAATCATTGTGCTTCTTACACTAAAATATAAGTTTTAACAATGAATTTAAAATACCCCCATACCCCCATATTTTAATAAATTTTATAGTTAATTCAAATAAGATATTTTTTATATTTATGTTATTTTTTAGAAGCTTAATCTCTATTTCTGCAAATTCTTGATTAGGATGCTGAATTGGATTAGAAATCAATTAAGATTTATCCCCCTTATTTCTAATAATAAAAATTTACTTCATAATGAAGCTTCTTTAAAATATTTATTAACTCAATCTATTGCCTCCATTAATTTTATTTTTATTATTTTTATTAAAATAATTTTATTCAAAAATTTTGAATTCAATAATATTACTAAATTCAACTTTATTAATAAAAATAGGATCAGCCCCCTTTCATTTCTGATTTCCTAATATTATAGAAGGTTTATCTTGAATAAATTGTTTTATTTTAATAACTTGACAAAAAATTTCCCCTTTAATTCTTTTGTTTTATTACTATAATTTTAATTTTATTATTATTATCATAATTTTAAATGCTTTAATTGGAGCTTTAATTGGAGCTGATAATAAATTAGTAATTACTGTAGCCCCCCAAAAAGATATTTGTCCTCAAGGTAGAACATACCCTATAAATGCTGTTATTATCAATAAAAATAAAATAATAATTCCAATTATTCATGTATATAATAAATTAAAAGATTCATAATAAATGCCTCGTCCAATATGAATGTAAATACAAATAAAAAAAAATGATGCACCATTAGCGTGAAGAGTTCGGATTAATCAACCATAATTAACATTTCGACAAATGTAATTTACTCTGTAAAATGCTAATTCAATATTAGCACAATAATATATTGATAAGAATAATCCTGTAATAATTTGGCTAATTAAGCATAATCCTAATAAAGATCCAAAATTTCATAATGAGGAAATATTTGATGGTCTTGGTAAATCAATTAATGCTCCATTTAAAATTTTAATTAAAGTATGAGTTTTTTGTAAAGGTTTAAAATTATTTATCATTAGTTAAATGATCGTAAAGGGCCAAAAAAATTATTTGTAATTTTAATAACAGCAATTAATGTAATAAATATATAAATAATTAATATTATAGTTAAAAAATATGTTTGATTATTATACAATTTAGTTAAATTTAAGTTATTTTCTTCAATTATTAAAAATATATTTAATAAATTATTTATTTCATAATTAATAAATAAATTTGATGAGTAGTAAGATTTATAAAAAAATCAATTAAAAATTAAAAAAATAATTAAAGTAAATAGAAATATTTTAAAATTTAAAGAAAAATTGATTAATTTATTTCATGCAATTCTTGAAATATAAATAAATAAAACTAAGAGTCCCCCTAAGAAAATTAAAAATAGAATGTAAGAAAATCAATAAGTTCTAATTATTATTCCTGAAATTAAACATAATAATAAAGTTTGAGTTAAGATTATAATTCCTATGGATAAAGGATGTTTAATAAAAATTATTATACTTGAGATTAAAATTATTAATAAAATAATGAATATTTTTAGAATATCAAGGAATAGTTTAATAAAAATAATAATTTTGGAGATTATTGATAAGGTATAAATCTTTTCTTTGAAGTTTTTAAATAAAATATTATTTTTGATTTACAAGACCAATGTTTTGAATAAACTATAAAAACTAATGATAAAATTTTTATTTATATTAATATTTTTTGTTGGAAATATAATTTTTGTTAGAAAGCATAAACATTTATTAATTGTTTTACTTAGATTAGAATTTATTGTATTAAGAATTTATTTAATAATATTAATTTATATAATTATAATAAATTATAATATATTTATATTAATAGTATTTTTAGTATTTACAGTATGTGAGGGGGCTCTAGGATTATCAATTTTAGTTTCAATAATTCGAACTCATAGAAATGATTATTTTCAAAGTTATAATTTATTATGATAAAATTTTTTATATTTTTATTATTAATGATACCTTTATGTTTTTTAAAAAAAATATTTTGATTGGCTCAAATAATATTATTTTTAATAATATTTTTATTCATAAATTTATCTATAAATTTAATATTTTATTCAAATTTAAGTTATATATTAGGGTGTGATATAATTTCTTTTGGTTTAATTATATTAAGTATTTGAGTTAGAATGTAATAATTATAGCAAGAGAAAATTAATATAAAGGAAATTATTATTATAAATTATTTTTATTTAATATATTATTATTATTATTATTATTATATTTAACTTTTAGTTCTATAAATATATTCATATTTTATTTATTTTTTGAAAGAAGATTAATTCCTACTTTAATTTTAATTTTAGGTTGGGGGTATCAACCAGAACGAATTCAAGCTGGTTTATATTTATTATTCTACACTTTATTTGTTTCTTTACCTTTATTTTTAGGGATTTTTTATATTTTTAATAATATAAATACAATAATTATATATATATATATATATATATATATATATATAAATTTTTAAGATATGATTATATTATATTATATTTAGTAATAATTATAGCTTTTTTAGTTAAAATACCTATATATTTTGTTCATTTATGATTACCTAAAGCTCATGTTGAGGCTCCAATTTCAGGGTCTATAATTTTAGCTGGAATTATGTTAAAATTAGGGGGTTATGGGTTATTACGAGTTTTAATTATATTTCAAGAAATTAATAAAAAAATTGGTTTTATTTGAATTGTAATTAGATTATTAGGTGGAGTTTATATTAGATTAAAATGTTTTTGTCAAGTTGATATAAAATCTTTAATTGCTTATTCATCAGTTGCTCATATGGGATTAGTAATTGGGGGTATAATAACTATAAATTATTGGGGTTTTATAGGGTCTTATTTATTAATAATTGGTCATGGGTTATGTTCATCTGGAATATTTTGTTTATCTAATATAAATTATGAACGTTTTATGAGACGAAGATTATTTATTAATAAAGGAATAATAAATCTTATACCTACATTAAGATTATGGTGATTTTTATTAATAACTTCTAATATAGCAGCTCCTCCTTCAATAAATTTCTGAGGGGAAGTTGAATTAATTAATAGTTTAATTAGATGATCTTGAATAAGAATATTTATATTAATAATAATTTCTTTCCTTAGAGCTGGTTATAGACTTTATTTATATTCTTATTCTCAACATGGTGAATATAATTTAGGTTTATATAGATTTTATTTAAGTTCTTCTCGTGAATATTTATTATTATTATTACATTGATTACCTTTAAATATTTTAATTATAAAAATTGATTATTTAATAGTTTGATTTTATTTAAATAATTTAAAAAAAAATATTGATTTGTGGTATCAAAAATGTGTATATTCACTTTAAGTTATTTTTAATAAAAATATTTATTTTTTAAGATTTGTTTTTTATAAAAATTTATAATATTAAATATAATATTAACAATTTATTTAATTGTAATTAATATAACATATTTTTTAGAGTGGGAATTAATTTCTTTTAATTCTATAAATATTGTTTTTACAATTTTATTAGATTGAATATCTACATTATTTATAATATTTGTTAGTTTAATTTCAGCTTCTGTAATTTATTATAGAAAAAGTTATATAAAGTCTGAATTAAATTTAATACGATTTTTAATTTTAGTTTTATTATTTATTTTATCAATATATTTATTAATTATCAGTCCTAATATTATTAGAATTTTTCTTGGGTGAGATGGATTAGGTTTAGTTTCCTATTGTTTAGTAATTTATTATCAAAATATTAAGTCTTATAATGCTGGAATATTAACAGTTCTATCTAATCGGGTTGGGGATGTTATATTATTAATAGTAATTGCTTGAATATTAAATTATGGGAGATGAAATTATATTTTTTATTTAGAATTAATAAATAATGATTTTTCTATAAAGATTATTAGTGTAATAATTATTTTGGGGGCAATAACAAAAAGAGCACAAATTCCTTTTAGAGCTTGATTACCTGCTGCTATAGCAGCTCCTACTCCTGTTTCAGCTTTAGTTCATTCTTCAACTTTAGTTACTGCAGGGGTTTATTTATTAATTCGATTTAATAGATTATTAATAACATTAGAATTTACAAATTTCATTTTATTAATTTCTAGTTTAACTATATTTATAGCTGGGATTTCAGCTAATTATGAATTTGATTTAAAAAAATTATTGCTTTATCAACTTTAAGACAATTAGGTTTAATAATGAGAATTTTATTAATAGGATTTAAAGAATTAGCTTTTTTTCATTTATTAACTCATGCTATATTTAAAGCTTTATTATTTATATGTGCAGGAATAATTATTCATATAATAAGTGATAATCAAGATATTCGAATAATAGGGGGTATTTCATTTTACATTCCTTATACGTCATTGTGTATGAATGTTTCAAGTTTATCTTTATGCGGAATTCCATTTTTAGCTGGATTTTATTCAAAAGATTTAATTTTAGAAATGGTTAGAATAAGAAATTTAAATTTAATAATTTTTTATTTATATTATTTTTCTACTGGTTTAACAATATTTTATAGAATACGTTTAATTATATACTTAATAATTAATGAGTTTAATTTAAGAAGTATTTATAATTTATATGAAGAAGATTATATTATATTAAAAAGAATATTTTTATTAATAATTATAAGAGTAGTTTCTGGTAGAGGTTTAAGATGATTAATATTTAATTATCCTTATATAATTTATTTACCCCTAAGAATAAAATTAATAGTAATTTATGTTAGAGGAATTGGAATATTCCTAGGATGATTAATTAGAAGTACGAATTTATATTCTATAAATAAATTAAAATTATTTTATAATTTAAATAATTTTTTAAGATTAATATGGTTTATACCAAATTTATTAACTTATGGTTTAGTTTTTAATTATTTAAATTTTGGTTTTAAATTAATAAAAAATATTGATTTAGGGTGAAGAGAAATTTATAGAGGTCAAGGTTTATATAATATTTTAAAAAATTATTCAATTATTTTTAATCTTATACAAGTAAATAATTATAAGATTTATTTATATAGATTTGTTATTTGAATATTATTTTTAGTAATTGTTATAATAATTTATTTAAATAGCTTAAAAAGAGTATAATATTGAAGATATTGAGGTGATTATAAAATCTTTAGATATTTATAAAAAAAAAAAATTTAATATTACAATGAAAATGTAAAGTTTTTTTGAAACTATATAAATAGAAATATTAATGGGAATTATCCACTGAATTTAAGTTAGCAGCTTAATAGGAATATTTCTTTAATTGGAATAGAATTCAATTTTATCATTAACAGTGATATACCTCCTTTTTGGTTTCAATTAATTAACAAATAAGGAGTTAATAACTCTATCTTTTAAGTCGAAATTAAATGCAAAATTGCTTCTTATTTTAAGATAAAATGAAATTTCATTATCATTTAAATGCAAATTAAATGTTTTAATTAAACTATAATCCTATATTAATAGCTTCAGTTTAGTATCTTTTGATTTCATTCATGATATAAACCTAATAGTAATATAATAATAAAAAATATAGAAGTTTTGAATCAGATAATTAAATTAGTTAAATTAAATGTTTTAATAATAGAGAAAATTAAAGCAATTTCAACATCAAAAATAAGAAAAATAACTGTAATTAAAAAAAAATGTAATGAAAATGGAATTCGAGGGAGAGATTTAGGATCAAATCCACATTCAAATGGAGAACATTTTTCTCGATCTATAATTGATTTTTTAGAAATTATTATTGAAATTATTATAAGAATATTAGAAATAATAAAGAAAATCATTGAAATTAAAAGAATAATAAGTATTATTTATATTAAATTTATTAAACTTTTTGATTGGAAATCAAATATACTATTTATATTATATAAATAATTAATTTCCTCATCAATAAATAGTAATATATAAGAATAATCAAATAACATCAACAAAGTGTCAATATCATGCTGCTGCTTCGAATCCAAAATGATAATTTCTAGAAAAATGAAAATTTAAATGTCGAATTAAGCAAATAGAAAGAAAAATAGTTCCAATAATAACATGAAGTCCATGGAATCCTGTTGCTATAAAAAATGTTGATCCATAAATTCTATCTGAGATAGAGAAAGGGGCTTCAAAATATTCATAAGCTTGAAGTAAAGAAAAATAAATACCTAAAATAATAGTAAAAAATAATCCTTGAGTTGTTTGATTAAAATTATTATTTATAATAGCATGGTGAGCTCAGGTTACTGTTAATCCTGAAGTAATTAGAATAATAGTGTTTAATAAAGGAATTTGAAATGGATTAAATGGAATAATTCTTGTAGGGGGTCATGAAATTCCAATTTCTACATTAGGAGATAAACTACTATGGAAAAATGCTCAAAAAAAAGAAATGAAAAAAAAAATTTCAGAAATAATAAATAAAATTATACCTCATCGTAAACCTTTGGATACTAAAATAGTATGTTTGCCTTGAAATATTCCTTCTCGTGAAATGTCACGTCATCATTGAAATATAGTTAAGATAATAATAAAACATCCTAGTAAAATTAAATTAAAATTAAAATTATGAAATCATTTTACTAGTCCTGTGACTAAAATTATAGTTCTGATAGCTCCTGTTAAAGGTCAAGGACTATAATCAACTAAATGGTAAGGATGATTATGTAAATTATTTGACATTAATTAGTTTCTCTAGAATATAATGTTCTTAAAATAGAAATTACATAAGATTGAATTACTGCTACTGCTCTTTCTAAAGTTAAAAGAATAATTTGAATTAAAATTAATAAAAATAATAAATAAGAATTTAAAATATTACTTGTATTACTCAGTAAAGTAATTAATAAATGACCAGCAATTATATTAGCTGTTAATCGAATAGCTAATGTTCCTGGTCGAATAATATTTCTAATAGTTTCAATTAGTACTATAAATGGTATTAGTATAGTTGGAGTTCCTTGGGGAATTATATGAATAAATATATGTTGAGAATTATTAATTCATCCAAATAATATGAAAGAAATTCATAGAGAAAGAGAAATAGATAAGGTTATGGATAAATGTCTTGTACTTGTAAAAATATAAGGGAGTAAACCTAAAAAATTATTAAATAAGATATATGAAAATAATGAAATAAAAATAAAAGTAGATCCTTTATTATTATTATTTTGATTAATTAAAATTTTAAATTCATTGTTTAATTTAATAATAATAAATTTTCATATAATGAAATGTCGATTAGGAATTAATCAAAATGATAAGGGTAAAAATAGTAATCCTAAAAAAGTTCTAATTCAATTAAATGATAAATAAAATAAATTAGTTGAAGGATCAAAAATAGAAAATAAATTATTTATCATTTTCAATTTAAGTAATTTATTTTTTTTAAATTTATTTTTTTAATTTTATAAAAATTAAAGTAAATATAATAATTTATAATATTAAATAAAATAAAAACAATAATAAAAAAGAATAATTGGAATATTCAGTTAATAGGTATTATTTGAGGAATAAAAGAATATTATTTATATATATATAATAATTTAAATTTGACATATTTATGTTATATTTTAACTAATTCTTTCATTAGAAGTAATTGCTAAATTACTATAAAATGGTTTAAGAGACCAATACTTGCTTTCAGTCATCTAATGAAGAATAATTATTAATTCAGTTAATAAAGTTATTTATATTTACACTTTCAATAACAATTGGTATAAAACTATGATTTGCTCCACAAATTTCTGAACATTGACCAAAAAAAATTCCTGGACGACTAATAAAAAAATTAGTTTGATTTAGTCGTCCAGGATTAGCATCTACTTTTACACCTAAAGAAGGAATAGTTCAAGAATGAATAACATCTGTAGCTGTAACTAAAATTCGAATTTGATTATTTATTGGGATAATAATTCGATTATCAACATCTAAAAGGCGAAATTTATTTAATTTATAATCATTAGTTATATAAGAATCAAATTCAATATTATTAAAATCTGAATATTCATAACTTCAGTATCATTGATGTCCAATTGATTTTAAAGTAATTAATGGATTATTTAAATCATCTATTAGGTATAATAATCGAAGAGAAGGAAGAGCAATAAAAATTTATGTAATTGCTGGTAAAATAGTTCAAATTAATTCAATTATTTGTCCTTCTATTAAAAATCGATTAATAAATTTATTAAAAAATAAATTTATTATTAAATATATAACTAAAATAGTAATTATAATTAAAATAATTAAAGTATGGTCATGAAAAAAAATTATTTGTTCTATTAAAGGGGAAGCTCTATTTTGTAAATTAAAATTAGATCAGGTTGCCATTTCTAAAAAAAGGAAAACCTTTATAAATGGGGTTTAAATCCATTACATATAATCTACCATATTAGAAATTTCTTATAATTGGAAGTTCATTATATGAATGTTCTGCTGGAGGTAAATTTTGGAATCATTCAATAGAAGAAGGCATATTTAAGGAAAAAATTACAATTCGTTGATTAATTATAGATTCTCAAATAATTATAATTATAAAAATAGTTCCTAATAATGAAATATAAGATCCAATAGAAGAAATAATATTTCATGATAAATAATAATCAGGATAATCAGAGTAACAACGAGGTATTCCAGCTAATCCTAAAAAATGTTGAGGGAAAAATGTTAAATTTACTCCAATAAATATAATAATAAATTTAATTTTAAGTAAAAAAGGATTAAGAATTAATCCTGTGAAAAGAGGGTACCAATGAATGAATCCCCCAAAAATTGCAAATACAGCTCCTATTGAAAGTACATAGTGAAAGTGGGCTACAACATAATAAGTATCATGAAGAATAACATAAATGGATGAGTTAGCTAAAATTACTCCTGTTAATCCCCCAATAGTAAATAAAAAAACAAATCCTAATCTTCATAATATAGATGGTCTATAATTAATTTGAGTTCCATAAAGAGTTGCTAATCAACTAAAAATTTTAATTCCTGTAGGAATAGCAATAATTATTGTTGCTGAAGTAAAATAGGCTCGAGTATCAATATCTATTCCTACTGTAAATATATGATGAGCTCATACAATGAATCCTAATAACCCAATTGCTATTATAGCATAAATTATTCCTAATGATCCAAATGTTTCTTTTTTTCCTCTTTCTTGGGTAATAATATGTGAAATTATTCCAAATCCTGGAAGAATAAGAATATAAACTTCAGGGTGCCCAAAAAATCAAAATAAATGTTGATAAAGAATTGGATTCCCCCCTCCTGCTGGATCAAAAAATGATGTATTTAAATTTCGATCAGTGAGTAATATAGTAATAGCTCCAGCTAAAACAGGAAGAGATAATAAAAGTATTAAAGCTGTAATTCCTACGGCTCATACAAATAAAGGTATTTGATCAAATGATAAATTATTAATTCGTATATTTATAATGGTTGTAATGAAATTAATTGCTCCAAGAATAGAGGAAATTCCAGCTAAATGAAGGGAAAAAATAGCTAAATCAACTGATGATCCTCTATGAGCAATATTAGATGAAAGTGGGGGATAAACTGTTCATCCAGTACCTGCTCCATTTTCTACTACACTTCTTGTAATTAAAATTAAAAGAGAGGGGGGGAGTATTCAGAAACTTATATTATTTATACGGGGGAAAGCTATATCTGGAGCTCCAAGTATTAAAGGAATTAATCAATTTCCGAATCCTCCAATTATGATTGGTATTACTATAAAAAAAATTATGATAAAAGCATGAGCAGTAACAATAGTATTATAAATTTGATCATCTCCAATTAAAGATCCAGGATTTCCTAATTCTGTTCGAATTAATAAACTTAATGAAGTTCCTACTATACCAGCTCAAATTCCAAAGATAAAATATAAAGTTCCAATATCTTTATGATTTGTAGAAAAAAGTCATTTTCGCAAATAAAATGGCTGAGGTATAAGCGATAAATTGTAAATTTATTAACGAGAATAATCTCTTTTATTAAGAAGCCTTATATTCATAAATGATATAAAATTGCAAATTTTAAGGTGTAAATATTACTAAGGCTTAAAGATTTTCTTTATAAATAATTTTGAAGACTATTAGTTTAATTTAACTTAAAACCTTAAAAAAAGAAAAAAATATTAAGGATTAAACTTGATAAGGAAATTAAAGAGATAAAATTAATAAATGAAAAAAAACTAATTTTAAAATTAATCTTTAATCATTTTAATTTAAAATTAATTAGTAAAATTGATAAATAAATAATTCGAATGTAAAAAAATATTATAATTAATCTTGATATTAAAAAAATAAAAGCAATTAATGTTAAATTATTGTTAAAAAAAAATTTAATAATAATTCACTTAGGGAAAAATCCTAAGAATGGGGGTAAACCTCCTAAGGAAAAAAAAATAATAATTAAAGATATTTTAATATATAAATTAATATTAAAATTTATAATTTGATTTATATAAAAAATATTAAATATATAAAATATTAGTATTAAAATTAAATTTAAAAAGGAATATATAAAAAAATAAAATAATCATAAGTTTTCACTGATTAAAAAAGCAGCTATTATTCATCCTAAATTATTAATAGAAGAAAAAGCTAATAATTTTCGAATTGAAGTTTGATTAAATCCTTGAGGAGGATTTGCAGTAAAGTGATCTCGTACCGATTCCAATACTTCATTTGCTAAGCTTGCATCTTTTCTTTTTGTTTTACAAGGTTTTGGTAGGCGAGATGAATTATTATTATTTGACGATGTTGATCGAGCCTCGTTGTCGGTAGATACGCTGTTGGATGAATATTCTTCAGCGGCATTTGAAGAGTCTTCAGTGTTGTCTTTCTAAAAACATAAATAATTACATATTATGTTAATAACATAAAATAATTATGATATATTTTTGTGTCCTGCCGTTATAGATATTTCATATCAAAAGTAACTGCTTATTGTATAAATGATAAATCTGTTATTTTTATATTACAGTTTCCTACATCTGAAGAAGAGTGGAAGGAAATAGCAAAGATGTATGAAGATCGATGGAACTTTCCTCATTGTCTTGGTGCAATAGATGGAAAGCACATAGCGATTGTTCCACCGGCTAATAGTGGATCGTATTTTTATAATTATAAAGGGCAACATAGCGTAGTTCTTATGGCAATTGTTAATGCAAAATACCAATTTATGTATATAGACATTGGCATGAATGGCAGAATATCCGATGGAGGGGTTCTACAAAACACTAAATTTTTTGAAAAATTAGAAAATAGTGATTTACGTATTCCAAGCAGTGAATTGTTAACAGGAAGTAACCGAAATTTACCATATGTATTTGTGGCAGATGACGCGTTCCCATTACGCCCCGATATGATAAAACCGTTTCGGCAGGCAGATTTAACATCGCAAGAAAGAAAAATTCTGAATTACAGATTATCTCGTGCGAGGCGGACTGTTGAAAACGCTTTCGGGATAATGGCATCACGATTTCGGATATTTTATACTCATATAAATTTAGAACCCGAAAATACCGATAAAGTAGTGAATGCATCTTGTGTAATACATAACTTTTTAATTGAACACTCAAAAAAGTCTTATGCACCTCAAAAATCTTTTTATCGAGAAAATTCTGAAAACGGGACTATAATTTCTGAAGGATACAATACACAAAATAGTACCATGGAAAACTTGGAAAGAAGAAACCCAGGAAATACTTTGAACAAAGCGAAGATTGTCCGAAACAATTTTATGAATTATTGCAATCAGGAGGGAAGGGTTCCATGGCAAAATGATCATGTAAATTAAAAAATAAGGCTGAACGGGCAGAGTAGGTAGTTGTAGATGTACAGGATCGTTACGCGGATACGGATCTTTATTTTCGATGATACGGATATCCGGAACATCACTAATAGTTATATTATAAGCTTTAGTGAAATTTAGAATGACTGTAGATACAAAATAATTATGTGTTACATGTATTGAACTCAATAAAAAATTATACTACAAAGTATGAAATATTTTACTTACCTCACAACTATTTTCGTCATCACTATCTAAGTTGGATGAAGATTCCCTTGGAGTGCATTGATCATGAATGAAATTGAACAAATCGTAGTACCACAGTTTAATACGGTACACATCATCAGCAGATGCCCCAGACTTTAAAGATTGCTCATATTTCTTCTTTTCCTTCCTAACATTGCTTCTTAAGTTATTGATCTTTTTCACAACTACATCTTTGTTCGCACCTGGCTCAATTTCTCTCAATTTTTCTATTAGTAATTTATAAGCAGCTTCTTTTTTGTCTCGATTATGGTAATCTTTGTTTTTAATTTGCCAAAGACATGGATTACTTCTATACATTTCGATAAAATCTTCAAGGATTTTTTTAGTTGAATCTGGTGGCGCCATTTTCTGGCAATAAGATTCGAGCGATGAGACAACCGTCTGAAAGAAACACTAGGAGACAACTGACTCGACCTGCGCAGGCGACCGGAGTACACACACACACGCCTGTGCGTGTGTGTGTGTACACCGTACGGTGTCACTCGAAAGAATCGATTTTCGATCTTGCGCCGGTCGCCTGCGCAGGTTCAAAAACCTGCACAGGTCTATTCCCACACACATTCCGGCCTACCTGCGCAGGCATAACCTGCATAGATTACCTCTCCGGTAGACCGTAGCGTGTATGGCCTACATTAGTCTTATGCATCTCTCTGTCTATCATAACTTTCATATAAATTTGTTATTTTTAAAGTGATAAGGCTCACTTCTGCGATTAATAACACAAATAAAATTTGAAAAGAAAATGAATTATGAACGATGCGGGACCCGAGACCGCGACATCTCGCGTTCCGTGCGAACGCTCGTCCACTGAGCCAACCGTTCGAGTGACGTCAAGTTCATAAATCTTGATATGTCTTTGTACAACTATCGGGTGTTATAGATTCATATTTGGACTTAAATATCCTTTTCGCTTGAACCAATAGAAAATAACTAGATAGGAAAATATGACTGCGGAAAAGTTTCAATTAAGACTTGTCATACATTTATATTTTGTTTGGCAATTCAAACTTAGAAATATTTTTAAAGGAGAAAGACTTCAAATAGGTCTTAGTATTGCTAGATTTTTTTTATTATTCTAGCTAAAAAAACCCATACACAAACACACACCTACACACACCACTTTATATATTATTATTACACTGCAATGCACCTTGGACTCAGGAATTAGAGATCGATAATGTCTAACGCTGCTTTTTCAAGACAGATTAAGCGGTGATCACTTACTTCAAGGTAATTTCGCAAGCTAATTCGTCGTAAGTCTGTCGGAGGTACAGTGGCGGTGAAAGAGTGTAAGTTACCTTGAGACAGTAAATTGTCTATCCTTTGCCTGTTGTCCGGTTCGCCCTGCACCGCGGCACGCAACACCTTCTGTGTCTCGAGGATCGCCGCTTCGAGACCTGCAGGTGACAAATATTTAATAAATATACCATTTGAAATCAATTACGTTATGTTTACCTTTGTGACATTAATATAACTAGTGCAACCATCAATTATTGTTCTATTCAAAAATAATATTTATCTTTTTATAAGGTATCGTACAATTTAGGATATTATGCTAGCGAAAGACCAATGAGCTTCTTATGAGTATATACATTAGACATTGAACATACTGACCACGAAATAAGGTATAAAGTTGTATGAATGTTTTAATGTTGTCTATAGAATATTAGTTAATGTATACGCAAGGAATGGGAGGGTCCTTCGGATGCCCAGATTATGGGTATTTCTGCCGGGAAGCAGTTATGTGTAAGGATTATTGTGTTCCCGTCTGAAGGGCGCCGTAGCTAGTGAAATTATTGGGCAAATGAGACTTAACATCTTATGTCTCAAAGTGACGTGCGCAATTATTGTAGTGGCGCTCAGAATTTTTAAGTTTTTCAAGAATCCTGGGCGGCACTACTTTGTAAAGGGCGTATTAATTACGATCAGCTGAACGTCCTGCTCGTCTCGCCCCCTATTGTCACAAAAAACTTATATATACAACGCCGCTCAAACAAATTTAACGACCTTTATTAAAAGGTCGTAACCTACCACTTATATCAGCGGATGCGCCAGCTTCTCTCTGTAATGATCTGTACAAGGTGGCCACTTTGCTCGCGGTCTTCGTCAGCTGTTCCGTCAACGCGGAGCACAATTGTGATGATGGTACTGCAAGTAAAGAGACGAATATTATACTCTCTTCCATGAAAAAATTGTGGCAATGGCAAAAAAAATTACAAACGAGCGTACGGGTCACCTGAATGTTAAGTGATCACCGCCGCCCACAATCGCTTGCAAGAAGGGGAAAGACAAAAGCGTTGCCGGCTCTTTAAAATCTTATACGAGCTTTTTTTGAAGGTACCCATGTCGTATCGTACAAGAAAGCCACAGCTTGGTCGTAGAAAGTTCCTTGAAAACGCACTGTGGAGAAATGCCACACATCCAGATGGTGGGGATGATATTCTTAATTAATTATATATTAATAAATTTCTTGATAATGTTATGTATATACACATAAGTGAATTTTCTCGTCTGTATCCGCAAAATTTCTTGCGCCGTTCTTCTCAGACATTAATTTCCGAGTTGAGTTTTTGAATTTGAATTTGATAGTTTAGTGAATACACAGGGAGCACTTGACTCACTCTCTGCGACTTCCGTCTTCCTCTGTCGCTGGTTCCCCGCCAGCCTGTTGGTAACATCGCGGGCCTTCGCCGACAAGTCTCTGTCACTGCCACTGCGACTTGAAATTCAATTAGATATTTATATAGTGTCGGCATTTCCTTAAACTTGCCAATAAAAAATCTGAACCCCAAGTTTATCGCACAGTTTCGTAAAAAAAAGCCGAACTGGAGACCCAGAGTCAACGACCGTCCATACCGGTCCTTCATATGAATGAAGGACCGGTATGAACATGAATTTTACCTTCAACGTTCTGTCTGTACGAGAACATCAGCGTTCTTTCACCATTATTTCAGAAAAAAAAACCTTAGTGACCAGTTTTATTTATTTATTTAAAATATAATAAAGTATACAAGGTGAAACTAAATGGGTATACTATGCTTTGAACCAGACATTACTTAGGTCATCTCTAATGACTATGTGAAGTCAGAAATGAATTAGCATTATATTTTAATACAATATTTAAAGTTCTAAGTTTTCGCAAAAACTATGATTACCTCAACCCTAATCAGCTGTTTTTTTGAACTCTCTTTGACCTAAAACAGATGAAAAACGTAGATGTGACATATTATCAGATAATAGTAAAATGCCTACTATTCTTTGCAGTTGTGAAGTAATTTGTGTTCTCATTTTGCCATGAAGACAAAGTTATTTTGTGTGTGCAATTGCTTTAGCTGACATTGAAAATACTTCTAAATTTGTATTTACTGTAGTTATGTATAACCCAATAAAGATACTTGGTTAATTCTAATCTAATTATGAAACTATGTTATGTTAGTATTTACTCGGATTTCCGCGAGTGTTACACATTTAAATAAAACACGTTTAAAAGATAAAAACTAGTGTAACTGTGTTTTTACATTTTGTGTTTATTTAAATATGTTAGGTTGAAAAGATCGGCCTGTCTGCCTTAATACTCTTTGAATTGTGCTTTGAAACACGATATTTACTGTTCTGTGTCTTCAAACAAAAACCCTACACACTGCACCATTTTTAATTCAAGATTTGTTTATTAAGTTCGAAATTAAAAGAGTTTACATTGTAGAATTATTTGAAGTTTTCTTCAAGGTCCATTGAAAATAATTCCAAATTTGTAATTGTAGATTATGGGTACCACAACGTCATCTTTTTCTACCGTGCAGCAAAAATGTGTAAGCATTATTATGGTTTGGTCTGAATGGCACTGTAGCTATTGTTATTACTGGGCAAATGAGACTTGACATTTAAATTCAAAAATGTTTTATCCAATAAAGATAATTCTAATAGGCTCCTATTAAGAAATTGTTCTTCAACGGAATTGTTTTGTCAAATATATATATATATCTTATATAGGATATCTTTGACCATCCTCGTATTAATAATAGGTACTCCATTCCCGGACCGGGTTTTCTACCCGTATGGAATGGGGCAGTTATTGAGTTTTTCGTAGAAACTTTCTCACTAGCAGCCCATAGTTCAGAAATGTAGATGCTCACCCCCTATTACGTGGAAATTAAACATTGTGAAACGTGGGTGGAAAAAATACACCTCTAACCCTTCAGGAATACAGATGTGAAACTGTGTAATGTTATGTAATTTCTTATTTTGTTTATATGTTTCGCAATAACAGGAAGTAAAAAATGAATGAATAAATAAATACATAGACACAAGCCACATTTCATGTAGTGTGCATACTCCTTAATCATAGATTATTGTTTATGTTTAAGTCCATAGGTAGGTGACCTGATTCTGTTTATAAACAAAGGCCCCGCCTAAAACTGGCAGTCTCTTTAAAAGTTAAGGTTGTCTAAGGAAAGAAATTGAAAAATAATATTTTTATTTCGTAGGGAAGTTCTTTTCTTATTTTTTATTTATTTATTAAAACTTAAACATCACCATACTATTGCATATGACCCAAATAACGTACCATTGAAGGGATGTTATACCCTTTCTGGTTCACGTTGTATAGCCTAAAAGGCATTAAAGGCTTTTATTTTCTGAAAATTGATTCCTTTACAATTCTTTTTGATGTCATTACCAAAATTACTACCGCTTCGGGAACACATGGCGATCTGAGAGAGAAGAAACGGCGCAAGAAACTCTCCCAGCATTCTTTTTTTTGCGCTCTTTTTAATAAAATATACAATATTGTACTGTCATTGTTATAACTATAAATAATCACAATCTAGTCCCAGGCTATCCGATCACTTAGATATTCAGCTGTAGATGTATATATATATATATTAGTAAGATTTACGACAGAGCCATTTTTAACAAAATTAAATTTATTTATAGATAATGCTTAAACAGTTGCTGCTTTATTATAAAAGTGTATATATTTGCCCTTAAAGCTTTTATGTATCTTATGAACTTTAAGAACCTTATGTGTGTTAACATACACATAAATTAAATTAAATGAATACTTAAAAACTTTGTTGCTGGTATATATGACGTGTATGATAATTTTTATGGTTGCCATGTCAGGATTCCGACATAAATAAACTGATTTCGACTTTATTATCCGAAAGTACTTCCAAAATGCATCTATTTGAATGAAAAATCCAGTTGTGGCTATGGGATCCATGGCGAATTGAGTGTAAGGAGTTTTGGTATTATTAACAACACTTCGAGCATCCAATAAATAATTATTTTAATAATATGATTTAGGTACATTAGCTATTCGCCCGATCAGCAAACTTAACCGCCCCGCGGCGGGCAGATCACCCACAGCAGCGACCGAGTGCTCTCTTCATTATATCAGCTCATATAGATAGACTTAATTTATCAGTCATTTAATAAAGTCATAGTTAAAATTAGAACAGTTATTCCCTATCTAGTAGCGACCTAATATAGTCCATTAAGTAAAACGTAAACCGCACAAACACATTAAGGATTTTTCAATTAGAAAATAATATTTAATTAAGATTATGAGATGATAAGATGAAGATGATCAGTCCAGTCAGGACTGATGAAAAATATCAAAAGGTTTCATTTGTCCAAGTGTCTTCCGTTCCATATTTCAAAATTAGCGATAAGAAATTGTGTGTAAATCTAATATATAAAATTCTCGTGTCATGGTGTTAAACTTTGAACTCCTCCGAAGCGGCTCGACCGATTCTCATGAAATTTTGAGTGCATACTAGGTAGATCTGAGAATCGGACATCTATTTTTCATCCCCCTAAATGTTAAGGGTGGTCCACACGAAATTTTTTTTTAATTTTTTTGACATGTTTTTTTAAATTTGTTTGATTATGAGTCAGCATTTAAAAATATATACAACTTGAAATTTTCACCCATCTACGATCAACACTTTGTATCGTGATTTTAATATCGGCAATACAACGTTTGCTGGGTCAGCTAGTATTTGTTATATATATTTTTAAATGCTATGTTTTAATGTCACACTGAAAATGCAATACAATTTAGTTATACTGGTAATACTTATATATCTTATTTATAGTAATGAAGTAATTAAAAATGTACTTAACGCTGGGTATTTATGTATATTATGCATACCTAATCTCCTCGAGGCTCTGTCTGCAGAGGCAGCCCTAGGTCGAGCCTGGGGCGTTTCATTTCTCTCCTCAGGTTCTGAGCTGGAGTCCGATCGAGCGACATTCACTGTAAAACATTGTCGTGTGCAATACATAAGGGTTAGATTTGCGTGCATGTTAGTAGCATTAATGTGACTGGCGCTACTTGAAGTGAGAATAAGTAGGGTTGTACAGTGCTGTTATATTAGTAAGAGTCTCACCTTTAATTGACTTTCTTGTTTAGTAAATTTAATATACATTTTGGATCATTTATTATTTAAAATTGTAAATAAATATAAATCAAGTTATTATTCAGTATAATACAAGTAGATATTGATATACACAATTATTATCATAATTTCAATTATTCTATTTAATTCGTAGAATAACGTGAAAAATGCTCTATTATCTATCAATATTCCCTAAATAACTTAAAATACTTTTTTTGTATAATATCTAATATATTTTTTGCATCCTCTACATTAGAAGTATACAGCGTGGCGCCACGATGGCCATATTAAGTAAAACCTTGGGTAGAAATACTTAACCATAATCATAAAAAAATATTTCAAAAATAAAAATACATAATTCACCTAAATAAATAAATTTTGCATAATATAATTACGGAACATTCCTGTAAATAATCTATTAGCCGCGCGCTATTAGTGACGTAGCCACTGACACCTACTGCTTCTCGTGAGACAAAGTAAGGGTGATTATAATTTTAAATAAATTTTTTAATAAAGAAAATTTGAATTATTTACATTTATTTTTTATGATTAATGTTAAGTAGCTCTTTCTACCCATGTATGTGTGTCGCCATTGAGCGCCACGCTGAATACGTATTTAAATTCTGTCACTTCGATTAACGACTAAATCTACCTAGTTGCCGTGATGTTAGTGTCAACTCCCGCCAACCATCGCGCATACCTGTGCTGTAAGAATTGGCCAACCCTCGCCGTCGGGCCGTGTTTGCGGCCGCCTTGTTCATAGAGCTAATGGTGGGCCGCATCAGGCCCCCTGTGCGGGGCTGGTTGCGTGACGGCTGTGGGTCCGACTCTGAATCGCTCTGGAAAATTATTGAATCAGTCAGAATTGGTCGAAATACGAGGGCGGCACTGAAAATTTCGGGAATCAAGGAAGTAACACAACATTACTATTTAAAAATGTATTTATTGCTTTTCGAAGTATTCCGTATTTCGTAGTCTCCGCGAAATTTGACACATTTTTCCATACGATGGAACCAATCATTGAAGCAAGCATTCCATTCGGAAGTCGGGGTCTCCAAAATTGCCGTTTTGTAGGCGTCCACCAATACCACGCAATTTATTCTTTATTTTATATATAAGTATAGAAATCGTTAGGGCTTAGGTCGGGGCTGTACGGCGGATGGTCTAATAATTCGATGTTTTCTTGCTCTAAAAACTCTTTTGTTCTGTACGCGGTGTGAGACCTCACATTGTCGTGATGGGGGATGATGCGGCGGTTAAGTTCTCTTTACGGAGTTCAGAAACGACCTGTGGCAAACAAATGCTAGCATACCATTCTGCATTAACCGTTCTTTGTCCCTCAAGAGGAATAGTCGCAACATGGCCGGTTTTGGAGACAAACGTGGCCACAATTTTTTTGCAACACTCTGTGAACGAACAATTTTTGTTGGCTTTAACTCATTTTCGAACACCCAAACTCGTGACTGGTTTTTTGTTTCGTACCAATTTCTCTTTTACCTTGGGCTTTTTTCCATGTCCTCTTTTAAGACAGTTAATAATTTATTTACTGTCACATATTTTTTTTTATGCATACTAAACTTACCAACTTTTGCGAACATTATTTGTTCTGTGTCTTTCTCCGTAAACGTTCCATTCTGCAATGAAACTTTGATGTTTGAGCCAGTATGACCACGGGTCGGGAATGAAGAGTGGATTAGATTTTTTCTCTAGCGGCACTGCATTTGCGCTCGTCACCTTGAGACATAAGATGTTAAGTCTCAATTGCCCAGTAATTTCACTAGTTACGGCGCCCTTCAGACCGAAATACTGTAATATTTACACATTAGTGCATCACGGCAGAAATAGGCGCCATTGTGCTACCCATAATATAGTCGGCATCCTGTGCAAAGTACGCGTAGGTCTGTGTAGTTCGTTATAATGTCTACCGATATAACAAATTATAAATATTCGGAGCTCCTCCGTTTTATACTGTAAAGCATTAGATAATTTATACGTCTAGATAGAGTCTCTTTCTATTAGACAACCGATAAAACAGGCAAGGAATATTAGTTAAGTATTCTTACACTCGTGATTTGTATGACACTTATATGTCAAAGTGCTTTTGTGCCTGTTTGATATTCGCCTGTTTTTGGCGCTGTAGGCCATGTAGCGAGAGTCTGCGGTATTAAAAATAGTGATGACAACTTAAGCAAAAATCGATAGATGGTTTGAAACTATTTACAAAAAAAATGTGTACTTTACTACGTTGATTCTTGAAGTATAAATAACACGGAAAACGAACGAAATTAATTCAAAATGAAAAAATACTTCAGAGTATTGTACGATCCTTCGCAGCCATTTGTATTATACGTCAAAATTAGTTCTCTGGACGCTCGCGAGTTTCAAATAGGCACAAAAATTTGCTGTCAAACATATGGAATAGCCGGTCCAATGGTAATTATACCGGTCAGTGGTGTGCTTGCGTTTCTCAAAATAATTAGTTCTAAACTCAATTTTTTTCAACGTTTTCAAAGCTGTCATAATTTACTCGTATCTAGACGTATTAATGATTTAAGGGTAAACCTGTGCTTGTTCCGGGCGTACCTAGACGGCGCTGTTCTTTTTTTATTTTTACTCTCTTGTTATTAGTTGGTTAGGAATTGTAAATATTACGACCCAGTTTCACGGCTCCACTAGAATAAACATAGCTTAGGATTTATATTCTAAATAATGCTTTACGGATATTGTCTTTTAGATTTATGGTTCTGCCTGTTCA
This sequence comes from Leptidea sinapis, assembly GCF_905404315.1. Taxonomy (NCBI): domain Eukaryota; kingdom Metazoa; phylum Arthropoda; class Insecta; order Lepidoptera; family Pieridae; genus Leptidea; species Leptidea sinapis. The sequence goes on from NC_066272.1 coordinate 13,330,178, forward strand.
AACAACCACTTGCTCACTTGAACTGAATATATTAAATTCATTCTTCTGTCGTTTTACTTCAAGGCATTGAGTCCAGTAAAGACAAATATGAAATCTAAACAGAAGTGAAACCTGCATTGTGCATTAACCTCTAAACTGCATATGAAGTCCTGGTACATGTTGCTAGGATGACACATGTGTCATGATTTCAACCGCTATGAAAGACAAAACTATCACCGCTACCATATTTATGTTCTCCTAGTGGCTATTTTTTTTAAGTTTTACTCGCGGCATACATAAGGAAATCTCTTCTTCAATTATGATCGCCTGGTACCAAAACATTGCATAATGCTTCCTATCTCATTTTCTCCCACGTTAAATCTTATGAATTTATTTATTTTCTGCCTCTTTCGTCTCGCTTTTTGTTTCATCGATTTTCAAATCAAACCTATGATAAAGAAGTTTTCACTTCAATAACAAAAACGTATTTCTGAAGCATCCACTTATTATTAGGTGTTAACGCCCCCGCAATCCTCCTTGCAGGTAAAATTCTGTTAAATGCGTTTGTAACTAACTGACTCTAATCGACGAAAGAAATATTCCTACCAAATTTCACGTTCCTGAGTCTACTGTTTCCAGAGATGTCGTGATGAGTACATAGTTGTAAATCTCTTATATTGTAGACAATTTATAAGATGATTGATTATATTAATCAAAAACCATTGGTTTATACTAATGATACAATCAAATTAATCCGGCTTTTCTATAAGCCAATTATATAAATAATTTATAGTGGAAGGAAAGATTTCAGTTTGAAATTATAATACCCAGAAGAAAACCGTAATTGCAGTCGATATTTGTCAAAAATCTGTCTGTATTCTGATATGCAGGGCATGACTCCTGAAGTATTTTGCAGGAACGCTGCATTAAATGAATATATTTGGCTATTGTACTAATAAAAATGCTACTGTTGCACGTTTTATGACGATGGTTAATATTTCTACTAAATAAATACATTTTGCCTTACATAAATTGTTACCAATTCAGTACTAAACGGCAATTTCATACTTTAACCCCCAATAAGTTCTGAGACGAACTGCGAATATAATATATATGTGGATAGAAAATTTAAAGTGTGTATTCAATCAAATTATCCCACGCTCAGAGTAGGCAGTCCTTGTGTTTACCCTACTCTCACAGAATATTTTTAGAATATTAAACTACATTTTGGTGTATTTTAATATTATATTATTATATTGGTAAAATGGAGAGGGCTATTCTCGGAGTTTCCCTGCGAGATCAAATCAAAAATGAGGAGATCCATAGAAGAACCAAAGTCACTGACATAGCCCAAATGATTACGAAACTGAAGTGGCAGTAGGCAGGGTACATAGTTCGCCGGATGAACGGCCATTGGGGCGGTAAAGTACTCGAATGGCGACCACGTACCGTAAGCCGCAGTGTTGGTATGCCCCCAACAAGATGGACCGACGATCTGTTCTAGATCGCTCTAATTAGTTGGATGAGGGCAGCGCAGGACCGATCGTCGTGGAAAAAATTGGCCTTTGTCCAGCAGTGGACGTCTTCCGGCTGATGATGATGATGATAGCGGTAAAATATTTACTTCGTATTAAATCAAAGTAAGTTAAATTTAAGAATATGAGATTTACTTACATTGTTCCTTCTGTTCCGCCTTACAAGGTCTTAAATTAAGCTCAAACTCAGAGTGCACAGACAACTGTTAATCCTATTCCTAAAATCAGTGGGAGGCTCCTTTCCACAGGGTGCGAGCTAGATTATGGGTACCACAACGGCGCCTATTTCTACCGTAAAGCAGTAATGTATGAGCATTACGTTTTTCGTGTTACGTGTTTCGGTCAGAAGGGTGCCGTAGCTAGTCAAAACTGCATTTTAATGGGCAGGGCGTATCAATTACCATCAGCTGAACGTCCTGCTCGTCTCGTCCCTTATTGTAAAAAATCTATATATATAAACGTAAAAGTCCTGACTGACTGACTCACTCACTTAAATCAACGCCCAGCCCAAACCGTTGAACCTAGAAAGCTGTTTTTCACAACAGGTAGTTTACATAACGTAAGTATCCACTAAGAAGGGATTTCTGAAAATTCCATCTTTAAGGGGGTAAAAAGGGGGTTGAAAGTTTGTATGGGGATGGAGTAAAATTTTATGTAAGAGACTTGAAACTTTGCGTATGGACTCCCTATTACAAGTCATGAAAATTAATTTCAGCGTTTTGAAAAAATTCACCCCTAAAGGGGTTAACAAGTGGTGCAAAGTTTGTATAGGGATGGAGTAAAATTATAAGTAAGAGACTTGAAACTTTGCGTATGGACTCCTTATTACAATACAAGGAAATAACTTTCAGCGTTTTGAAAAAAATCACCCTTAAAGGGGTTAAAAAGGGGTGCAAAGTTTGTATGAACCGATTTAGATGAAATTTGGTATAGAGACAGTTTGAGACCCGGGGAAGGACATAGGATAGTTTTTATCCCGGAAATAATCCCCTAAGGGGATGAAATGGGGGTGTGGAGGTTTGTATGGCGCTAAAATATATAAACGAGACCCACGCGGACGGAGTCGTAGGTAGAAGCTAAATAGGGGTACAAAGTGTGTATGGGGAAACTTTTTTTTTGAGCTATAAAAATAGGGGGTAAAATAGATTTTTTTGACATTTGGTAACATGCATGGTATGGAGTGCCCACCTCAATTTTTTTAGGGTTCCGTACCCAAAGGGCAAAAACGGGACAGTACTACTAAGACTCCACTGTCCGTCCGTCTGCCTATCTGTCTGTCCGTCTATCTAACTGTCCGTCACCAGGCTCATGAACCGTGATAGTTAGACAGTTGAAATTTTAATTCTAAATTTTTAATTTTTAATACTAAAAACAGAATAAAATAAATATTTAAGGTGGCTTCCATAAAACAAACGTGTTTTTTGGCGTTTTTATCGGTAGGGTCTATAGGATACATCTAAATAACACCGAGTGCTACCACCTACGCTTATTACTACATGAGGTAAGAGGGCCGATCCTCTATCCAACATTTCAATTAGCGTGTAACACCCTTGGACTGCTAGAGACGGACAGAATTTTAGATAAAGCTGCATTGTGCGACTCTCCTTTCAAACTACGCGAAATGTTCACAATAATGATAGGTTTTTGTCAACTTACTGATCCATTAAGCCTGTGGGAAAAATATAGGGACAGTGTTTCGGACGACATTAAACGGCAGCTTGAAAGAGTATTGCAAAATGGTGCGGAGTTATTCATGAATGAGGTTTAACAGATGCTTGATATTGATCGAAGATGTAGTTTTAGCACAAGCTGGAAAACATTTGAATCAATTCGGTTTACCTAAACCAAAAAGATCCGCAGTAAACCTGAGAGACATTATGACTCTTGCGCTCTGGGAGAGGTAGTATCGCATCACGAGGAATTATTGACAGACGAACAGACAAATGTTTATCAATAAATTCTAGCCAGCATTGAAAGGGACATCCGAGAGAACAAATTCACGATGGGAGGGGTCACAGTTTAATAAGCTGGAGACTTTCGTCAGACTCTGCCCATAGTGCCGAGGAGAACTCGAGCTGAAGAAGTAAAAGCATGTATTAAGGCGTCAAATATTTGGCCCTTAATTAAAAAAATGAACATTACAAAAACATGCGAGAGTCTGTCAAGCGAGTCGTATCATCGTTGTAAAGAGCTACGATATAAACGATTTCCACGCGGACGAAGTCGCGGGCAGAATCTAGTCTTCCATAAATATATCAATAGACATTTTAGGAATTCCTAATAATATTATAATAGTAGCTTTTACCCGCGACTTCGTCCGCGTTGAATAGTTACTTTGGGCAGTTTTTTTTTCTTTTAGGATACTTTTCAAATAACACACATATAAACTGCTCTTATCGCTCTTCTATGATAATTTTTATCTTCGATAATGACGAATTTCCATACAAACTGCCATCCCCTAATTTAAACCCTGCATTTATTTTCTTGCAATGAAAGGTAGCCTATGTCATTTTTAACCGACTAAAGGAGGAGGTTCTCAATTCATCGGTATTTTTTTTGTTTGTTACCTCAAAACTTTCGACTCGGTGAACCGATTTTGATAATTCTTTTTTATTTGAAAGCTGGTGCTTCCCAAGTGGTTCCATTGTAATTTGGTCCAGAATGGCAGTGGAATCCATGAGAAAACCATGAAAGTCTTAAATTTTGCTATATATACGTACAGCAAAGTGGATGATCAATTTACGAATGACTCAATATCGCGCCAACCGAAATCGATGATTATTTTTTTATTGGAAAGCATATACTTCAAAGATAGTTTGGTGAGAGTTTGGTTAGGTTCTGATTACGGTATCCATGACAAAGTAACGAAACACTGTCCGTAATAATATTGCAAAGAACTTACTTTCATTGCTGCATTGAAAAATTTAGTATATTTACACATATTTAAACAAATTGTTAGTTAGTATACTTAAATTTCACTAAAAATCATAAAATAAAAGAATTTTTAACAAAAAAACAACCGCCTTCAAAAACACTATTCCAAAACAATAGATATAATGTGTACAAAAGTATAAAAATAATTGCGTATTTTTATACAATCTAGTCTACAAGACGGTTGTTTTTTTGTTAAAAATTCTTTTTCAAACTCTAGTCTATGTACTCTGCACTATTTTTATCATTATGGGGGTCTTGGTTTGAACTTACATTCACATTTATAATATTAAGTAGGGATAGCACCTAGGACCTACTTGTTCCAAATTCACTTCCACCCAACACCTGCAACTGTATAAGTTGAGCCGAAACAGGTGAATGAAATGAAGCTTCATCTCTTTCACTGGAGCTGGACGCGAAAAAAGACAGAGAAAGATATCTGGAAGACAAGGGCATTGAAAATTGGTAAAAATGTTTTGTCCGTGATGAGATCTGACTTGCCTGGGATATGAACAGTAACATGTATGACAGGTTAACTAATGGTCCGTGATCGCTATCCCATCTCGTCCCATTGCCCTACCGATAGTGCAATACAGGTGGAATCATTTAGCAGGATTGGAGTGAAAAATAAATACACATAACAGTTGATCAGCTTTCTGTTTACGTGTTCCCATATCCAGAAAAATACTTGTCAATGAAATAAAATGCACGCAAAATCTCAAATGGGGATGTATTTGAAAGACGACAATGAGAAAATATCATTTCAGGTTTACATTTAAAAAGTAAAACTAAATTATAACTACCCATTGGCCATATTATAAATCATTGCAGATTTGGCGAAAGAAACGAATGATTATTAATAAATGACGGGTTCACTCACATCGCAAAAGCCACTCATAGACATTGAGCTAAATTGGACGATGAGCCAAGAACATCGCTCAGAGATGGGTTACGATAGGTCGCAAATGAAATGAACTAGAGGAGGCCTTTACTTAATGGAGGTCATTGTGGCAACTTTCATATATTTTTGTAAATTTACTTAAATTGTGATTCTGAAATATTACAAGGAATATAAATTCAGATAATTAACATAACTTAAGTTAGAAAATGTATAAAGTTACTTTGTTATATATTATTGTCACTTATAAATCACAGAACTGTTGGATTAAGCAAACATAATATAGATTTAGATAAGATTATGATAGCAAAGTGTAATTATCTTTTGCTCAACTATACGCTATGGCTACGATGTTCAATTATTCGAGACGAAAATGAAATAATAAATCAAACAACAGATTAATGATTATAATTTTGCTTGTCTAAAATTTTTAAATTTATTTTGTAACATCTGCACTGCCTGTTCGCCCTCTTGCCATAATCGATCCTCATACAGATAAGTAATGTATCGGAAATTGAATCGGTTTTGTGTCAGCGGATAATAAATTGAAAGATATTTGAGTGGAACACAGCTATTTTACGATGGCAGTAAATTTTTGTTTGATAATTTATTTGAATGCGTAGTTATACTGTTAAATTCGGATGTATTACTATTATATTTGTGCAAAATGTGCTATGTACTATATACGAATTTTCACAAAGAAAACATGACTTAAAACATTATTTTAAAACAATGCTAATAACCAACTTAATATAAATAAAGAGATGTAGGTTTTGTCGATAGTAATTCAACAAAAAGAGGTTTGTTAGTTAGTTTGTTCAGAGTATACAAGCTGGGATCATCTGTAAAACTTTTGACGAGTAAACTTATCTACTTATCAAGGAAGGGGTAGCGGGTTTATATGAAAGTAATTTAGAAGGTTCTTTTCTTTATATTTGTAAGGTTCCATAACTGTTCTTTATTTGTGTGAAAGAGTTAATGCGGTTCACAGAAGACATCTACTTACCAAGTTACAACAGTATAGTTCTTATAGTTTTGGAAAAAAGTGGCTGTGACATACACGGACAGACAGACATGACGAATCTATAAGGGTTCCGTTTTTTTTCAATTTCGCTACGTAACCCTAAAAATTGAGTGGAGTAAATTATAAGTGTGTTACATGGTGATTGACTCTGTTTCACTAATGCATCCAAAACATAAATACAGTTCTACGTATTTAATACTTAGTTCAGTAATTGAACAGTAAGTACATTTTAAAATAACTAGCTAAGCAATTCTAAGGTAAGTGTTGGAGATATTAACATTTTGTTTTTAAAGTCACATTCCTCCCTTCTGGGATTTATTATAAAATTAATTTTGTAACCTAAATTTATGAAATATGCGGGACACGAACCCGCAACCTCTCGGGTTCCGTAGAGCGCTCTTCCAACTGAGCAAACCGTTCGAGCACACACGGGTCGTAAGTTTTGGTATTATTTTGTTCAACTCTTAGGTGAGGGTAAGGTCCATCATCGTTCTTAAATTTTGGTTACTTTAATTTGTATAGATGGAAATGTTATTAGTAGAATCTTAGTAAGAAATAGAAATACGTTTCAAACCAAACTTGATAGAAGGCTTAGTACGAACTTTAACGTTAAATGTATGAGAGTGGCCGGTTGGTGCTAATAGTAACATCCCAATCAATTCCGATTTACGAGCAGCGTTAGACCAGATGTCTCACGTAAGGTTAGCTGATTTAATATATGTATTGACTTTATAGCCCTTTGTGGTTTGTTAGTTTATTTGAAAATATTTTAAAACTCCCTTGAAAAATTAGAAAAAATATCAAGCATAATATAGGGACACAATGTTTTGTTACATTTTATGTAAGTGTATTAAGGCAGTCTAAGCATTTTTGAATTATTCGTGTTGAAGGCGACTGCGCCTGCCACGTAAGTCAGTTCATTATTAAACCCGCTTATTTGTCAAAAATTATCTCTCAACATTATAAACCCTAAAGTGGTGACCTTAAATAAATAAACGGTACAAGATTTTATTTGATTGACAATAAGACCCAGTGCTTTGTAAACGGCTGTATCACTTGGCGTTGCGTGGAGACGTCGCGGTCGCTTTATTGTGTCTCCTACCGCATTTATCACGGGGAGTGTTAAAAAAATAAGTTCCCTGATTCCTGAGAGACTATCATCCTCACCATTTGGATGTTTAGCGGTCCTCCACAGTGGGGTTTTCAAGGAGCTTTCTTCCACGTACTACAAAGCTGTAGGATGAGCTTCCTTGTGCGGTTTCCGGGACGATATAATATGGGTACCTCCAAAAAAGCGCGTATTAGGTATACGTTACCGTAAAGGCCAGCAACGCTCCTGTGATTCCTGTGGTGTTGCAAGATAATGTGGGCGGCGGTGATCACTTAACACCAGGTGACTCGTACGCTCGTTTGTCCCCCTTTTCCATAAAAAAAAACAATGACTACTCCATCTATTAGGTAGTTCAACTGTGATTCGTGCGCCGGATACGAAAAGCGAGCCTCTATTGTGAAGTGTCAACGTTCGCTATTATTGTTTGATTTAATTCGTATTTCCCATTTCAACTTAATTCTACCTCAAATCTTTAAAACTTCTTTGATAAATATGAAAACTTCAGTGTTCCGGCAAGTATATGATTCACATTTGTAAGAACTACCATTTTACAAAGAGAAAACTCTTAACATACATTTCCAACAGATCCAAATAACATGTTTGATAAATACATCACTATATGTAGGGATACAATTTAAAGTTGGTTAGTAATAAAACTGGCCGACACGCTCGAATTTTTAAATTAAAGTTACAAACTCCATTTTTGAATGCTCCTGTTGTTGAAAAACTAAATTTAACAACACTGGCAGGCCATAATATAAGTTTCTGTATAATATATATTTATAGACGAGGTCAGTTCTACATCACAGAGATATTGTTTATTTATATATTTATTAAAAAAGGCTTACCAACTACTACTACTACTTATAATATAATATTTCTTAAATTTAATACTTATATATCTAACTCATAGGTATGCGTTGCCTTCATTTATTATTGTAAGTTAAGTAATACTACTACAATATATATGTTAAATATTACTTAGAATATAAGTTGAAACATCCAAATTATAAGGGTTCAAAATCGTATTTTTTAGAATTGCTAAATGTTTTAAAATTTATATCTATACTACTATTACTATGGAATTTACTGTTACATAATTTTCAAATAAGTTGGATAAGTGAATTTGAGCCATAACTGTTTCTGAAAAATCGTACAAGTACTGGCATATATGTACTAATACAATATATTAAAATGTTTAACATTCAGAGGTTTAATTTTATGATTCAAAAAACAGTCGTGTGTCAGATACTGGGCCAGTTTAAGTATTGAGCGAAAGTTTAGTATAATTTTGTACCTTTACTTGTATCCGGGAGTGGGAGGGTATTACCAGTGGGAGGCTCCTTTGCACAGGAAGCCGGCTAGAATATACCACAACGGCGCCTATTTCTGCCGTGAAGCAGTAATGTGTAAACATTACTCTGTTTTGGTCTGAAGGGCACCGTAGCTAGTGAAATTACTGGGCAAATGAGACTGTTAAGTCTCTCTTATGTCTCAAGGTGACGAGCGATCAGAATTTTTGGGATTTTGAAGAATCCTGAGCGGCACTGCATTGTAATGGGTAGGGCGTAGCAATGACCATCAGCTGAACTTCCTGCTCGTCTCGTCCCTTATTTTCATAAAAAAACAGATATTGGTGGCGGCTTCGTTAGAGTTAGTAGAAGCTTTGGCTGTAGCTGTGACTGATCGTGTGGTGCTTAAATTGATACTTGGGGTGCTCCACCCAATTATTATTATTATATCGACAGATGGAAGGAAAAACAGTCTTAATAAAAGCGTATATTTTATTTATTTTATTTTATTCGGGAAACAAACAGTACAACTTAATACACTTAAAAAATAAACATTAAAATATAAATCACTGACCAATAAAAGTTTCCAAAATTAAATAGTACATAGAAAAATGCGAGCAAATTAATTACAATTTAAATTTGTATTGAAAATAATAAATATTAATTAAATATTTTGAATTTAAAATAATAGAATATTTAAAGAAAATTATTGATGGTTTTAGTAATAATAATAATAGATTTTTAAGTTAATATTATCAGACTCTCGTTCCACAGTAAAGCAATTCACCATCTCCTGAGAATGCCTCGCGTGGAGGCGAAACAGGCTTCGAATTGGTCTAAGCAGAGTTTTTCGTTGCGACTAACCCGGTCGTTACACCGAACACTAAGTCTCTATCTATATCTATCTATCTAACTATTTTTATCCTGCTTACACATTTTCCATCCCTTTTTTTCTGTTCGATTTGAACCTGAACTAACTAGAATTTTCCATTAACTTTACAAAACCCAAAAAATTCCATACACTGGTAGGTGTATCGAACCCGGGTCTACAGCGTCTAAAGTAAACACTTTTACGCTAAAGCTACGAGTATTGCTGACGGAACTGTTGAAATTATCAATGTCTTGCAATTTGACAATTCTCGTCATGTACGTTGCTGCACGATATGACGTTTGACAACTCTCGTCATATACGTCGAAGCGTTGCTACGCGATAATACAATGAATATTATGACTACTTATAATGTAAAATTTCTTAAATTTAATACTTATATATCTAACATAGGTATGCTCAGCGTTGCCTTCATTTATTATTGTAAGTTAAGTAATACTACTACAATATTTATGTTAAATATTACTTAGAATATAAGTTGAAACATCCAAATTATAAGGGTTCAGAATCGAATTTTTTAGAATTGTTAAATGTTTTAAAATTTATATCTATACTACTATTACTATGGAATTTACTGTTACATAATTTTCAAATAAGTTGGATAGGTGAATTTGAGCCATAACTGTTTCTGAAAAATCGTACAAGTACTGGCATATATGTACTAATACAATATATTAAAATGCTTAACATTCAGAGGTTTAATTTATGATTCAAAAAACAGTGTTCGTCTGTGTGTCAGATACTGGGCCAGTTTAAGTATTGAGCGAAAGCTTAGTATAATTTTGTACCTTTACTTGTATCAGGGAGTGGATGGGTATTATCAGTGGGAGACTGCTTTGCATAGTAATGTTTACACATTACTGTGTTTCGGTCTGAAGGGCACCGTAGCTAGTCAAATTACTGGGCAAATGAGACTGTTAAGTCTCTCTTATGTCTCAAGGTGACGAGCTCTCAGAATTTTTGGGATTTTGAAGAATCCTGAGCGGCACTGCATTGTAATGGGTAGGGCGTATCAATGACCATCAGCTGAACTTCCTGCTCGTCTCGTCCCTTATTTTCATAAAAAAACAGATACTGGTGGCGGCTTCGTTAGAGTTAGTAGAAGCTTTGGCTGTAGCTGTCACTGATCGTGTGGTGCTTAAATTGATACTTGGGGTGCTCCACCCAATTATTATTATTATATCGACAGAAGGAAGGAAAAACAGTTTTAATAAAAGCGTATATTTTATTTATTTTATTTTATTCGGGAAACAAACACTACAACTTAATACACTTAAAAATAATTATTAAAATATAAATCACTGACCAATAAAAGTTTCCAAAATTAAATAGTACATAGAAAAATACGAGCAAATTAATTACAATTTAAATTTGTATTGAAAATAATAAATATTAATTAAATATTTTGAATTTAAGATAATAGAATATTTAAAGAAAATTATTGATGGTTTTAGTAATAATAATGATACATTTTTAGTTAATATTATCAGACTCTCGTTCCACAGTAAAGCAATTCACCATCTCCTGAGAATGCCTCGCGTGGAGGCGAAACAGGCTTCGAATTGGTCTTAGCAGAGTTTTTCGTTGCTACTAACCCGGTCGTTCGGTGTGGGGTTAAGTGTGTGCCGATTCTATTACATTTCTCCTTCTATCACTAGTTTTCTCAACGATTATAATTTTTTTTTTGGAATCCATGAAACAACTCGATGACGTAATTAATATAAAGTCATAATCATGAATAATAGTTCTAAATCGATAAGGATTTATCTTTCAAAATATTTATGTAGAATATTGCAGATACTTATATTCGAAGTAACATTGTAAGGGTAATACCAAAGAACATTTTATAACAAAGTTTTGAAAGGTTTAAAAGCTGTAAGAGATATCCCGTCTATAAATATCTATAACCTACGGCTTACCTCGCCTGTAAATGGAATAAAGTTAAAATTAACAACCATTACAATGTATTATATTATAGTTCCATCTCGTTTGGATAACAACACAAAGGCTCTTAGTTTATTAACATATAAGATAGAGTTAGTCTAATTATCCGTAATTAAACTTTATGATAAATATTTTATATATAAAGGGGTTACTGAGTCTTGACATTTTGTCTCGAAGTGACGTCATATACCTACTTAATATTTGTAGAATAGGATTAATTTTTATTCCAGATTGTCTTAATTGTTTAGTATATTTCATACCTAAAGTTGGGGTTAAACTCAGTTTGAAAAAATCTAAGGCATCGTTTCAATAAAAGCAATGCAGAAGTAAAACGAATTTTGAATACATATAGTTAAATTATCTGAAGACTAAAAGCGTGAATTAAGAGAGGACGCTAGCAGCGTTTTTTCTTTTTTCTCCTTTGATAATGCTTTTAGAGAGGAGAATTTTCGTCAAAAAATCTAGATATGCTAAAGCTATATCTGTACGTTTTGTTTTTTTCAATCAACTAACGAAATAAGAAAATATGACTCTTCAAACATTGTAGAAAATGGCATTTTTATTCCGCCCTGTTCAAACGAATACGTAATAACAATTTTGTAAGGTTTTTATGAAAAAAGGAAAACGTACGGACATAGACTCATTCTTCCTGAAAATATTGTAGCAAAATTTTTTTTTGTTAGGTTCAATATTCTATAGGAAAAGAGGGGAATACGAAACATTTAGTCAAAATTTTGTAGGTAAAATCGGCCTGAGCTGCATTTGTCCCTATCGCACTCTTCGGGGGAAGGCTGGAGGTGAGGGGCGTGGGCTGGCCAGTCCGGAGTATAACTTGAATGAGATATGCACATAATATATAGTGAACCACCCAGATACTATGGGTTTGCTTCTCGATTTAGTAGAATTTATTTATGGATAATTTTCGTGAATGTGAGATGTATTGTATGTAGTGTGTGACTGATGCTTATATTAATTTATAAGGAATAAATCAATGAGACAGCAAAGCCGGAGGATTGACAGGAGCGTTGCCGATATTTTAGGTTGACTTACGCGCATTTCTAAAGAAATAATTTCGTGTCGTCCCAAAACGCCACATGGGATTAATTCCAAAGTTTGGCAGTATCTGGTAGAAAGCCGTATTTCTAGATGCTAAGATGATATTTAAGCTTGTGAGGTATGGGCATTGGGCGGCAGGGATCTGGTCAAAGAGCTTTTAAATATCTTTCTAACGAAATACTAAATAGTCAGTCGATAGTAGGTGGAAATCCACACCATTCATAATCATTTATTCAAATAAAACAAATCTTACAACTATATTTACATTAATATGATAACATTAAATGCAAAAACATGGATGTATGCTTATGTATGCACGCAAGAAGTTATACTTCTTTGGCCTAACAAAGCAAAAATCCTTAAAATTATTTATTCCTCGTGCTATTCTACGTTTGTAGAAAGCACAATATTGTTAAAATCTTGCAACGATGGCTTTGACAATTAATTACGAAAACGGCTTTACGGGCTTGAACCCTTTGCCTATCCTAATAATAGACGAAGAAACCAAGAAAAAAAAAACAAATGTCGCAAACTTCAGAAAATTTTAGGAATCGACTCCATCCTGTTATTATACGCTTTATTTTAGTTTCACTTGTATGTTTGTATGTATGTTTATAACTGACTCTTTAGACGCGATTATGACCCACTTTAAACCGCCAGATTTCATTCCAACTTTGTAGATTTATCGAAGACCGATGACAATACACTAATTTGATAAGATTATTCCATTTTCAATTTGCTAACTAAGATTTTTGTCAATTGAGTTATTAATCGGATGAAAACCAGCTTCATACCTGATACTGTTCTATGATTCTTTTCCACTTAAACAAAAAACAACCAAGTAATATATATCAATACACATAAAATGATAGAGGTTTTCATTTGTGCGCGCAGCATGGAAAAGCTAAAAAAAAAACGCAACAAAGTATGTACCCGCAATATAAGGGAGCCAAAACTACTCTTACTAGATACCTAATGGCTAATGTAGAAATAAACTAAATTACAAGGTACCTTTTTTTTTTTTTAAACCATTTATTTCTGATACAACATTACAAAGCGATGTATACACATTATTCTGCCAAACTGCGCAGCAGTTTGTCGGCAGTAACTCTCGTGTTTCGCAAATTATCAAATCAATATTATGTTTTTGTGTGTGATAATTTAAAAGTCTCTACCAGTATTTCTTAAGTCTATTTATTATGGACATTGTGCTAAGTAGAACTTTCGCAATAAGTTTTTCACCTGATTTTTTGTTTTACAATTCGACAATTGTGACGCTATATGGGTAGTTAATTCATTTATTAATGTAGGTATTACCCATTGCATGCTACGCATACCGTAATAATTACATATTTTAGGTACCACTAGCTTGTTTTTGTTAGATAGACCTTTGTTAGATACTTTTTATAATAAATAAACTTCCTACATCTTTAAAACAGCAGATGACAATTAAAAATATAAAAGTAAAATTAAAAAAATATTATCTTGATAATTATATAATAAATAGACGAATGCTATGAGTATAAAACACAAACATTCTGTATATGTCGTAATAAAACTACCTTACCCACAACAGAGAACAATAATACACAAACGAAAATGAATGGAAGGGTTCATGTAAATAAGTATACTGTAAGATCTAACTTTGTTTGTTGGTAATCTAATATAATAAGTTTGTAAAAATTTTAATAAGTGTTTAATGTTAATAATTGTAATACATTTTTGAAGTTACATTGACACCAGTTTTAAGTTCTGATATTTTGTCCTATAGTATATTTTTAGTTTTCTCTTAATTAATTATTTATAACATGCGACGAGTGTAGTACACGGTAAAACCCAAATGGATTTATGTTTGTACTTAAATTTCAGTAAAATTGTAAAATACTAAAAAAAAAATTAAGTCGTCTAAGTTTGATTTCTATTTGACACTCGGCCTTTATCTAGAAAAACAAATATTGCGATAACTGCATTTAATATAAAGATGATAAAGTTTTAAGAAACAAAGATTTTTATAAGTACTAAGTGCTTCGTCATGTGTGTACGCGAAGTCGCAGGCATCAGCTAGTCTTCAGTAATTATGCAATTATAAGTTATTTCATGTTTGTTTGTAGTCTGTTAATTATGAAAGCTGTGACACGGCCACGGGTCAAGCTATAGATTTTGCGTGATTGGCAAAGATGGCGCTAGCAGTCGCATTTATCGCGCTGATAATATTTGTATCAGTTTTGTAACATAACTTTATAGGTTTTAATATTACTTTGGTTTACTATATTTGCATCTCTTAATTACGTTATTTTTGCAGAGTGATATGGTTCATATATCACTTGCCTTAGCTACTCAAAATGAAGATAATATGAAAAATCTCCAGTTTGGGCTAATTGCTATTGAGTATGGCTGTCAGGCCCGTACGATACGACCATATATAAAAGGCTGGCAACACTTCTGTTTCCTCTGGTGTTGTAAGAAAGGATGGTAGCAGTGATGACTAACCGTTAAAAAAATATTCATGATATTAGAGGTGTGTCATTGAAGGTTTTTAAATTAATTTATTGTAACTGTTTTTTGTCAATGGTAAACGGGTTGAAAAAACTGTTAAATCGTCAATTTTTAATAATTTAGATTTTTATTTCGTCAATAATGATACATATCATTGAAATCATACAAACCTTGAAAATGAATGTTTAATTATTTATTTATTAGTAATCAACAGCGTTACAGTAAACGTAAATAAACAATAATATAAAACATAATTCTTAAGGCCGTTATAGATTACTCATATTGAGAATATTATTTTACTATGGTTTTACAACAAGCTGTATTACAGAACAACTGCCTCTTGTGTTTCTTATTTTCTGTGTGTATGTTTGTGTGTGTGTATTTAGTATATAATAATATGTATATATTTTAATCAAATGAGTAAGGCACTGCTTTAGATAGATATAAGTTAATAATTTCACGCTTTAATTTATTCTTTTCCAGCATAAGGATATCTCAAATATCATAGAAGTTATTGTAATTATTTTCAATCCTGCATATAACCGAGTTTTTATGATAGTTCGATTTAGTACGTGGTGCAACCAGGAGTTTCGTATGACGTGTTCTATATTGTACATTAAGCGATAGGGCACTCAATAATTCTAAACAGTTTGTATTGCCTTGCCTGACAATAAAGAATGTAGAAACATTAGATCTTGTTGATTTCGGCGTAGTTCCAGTGAGTCTATTAAAAAATCTACATGCTTCATCGTATGACGTGTAGGGATGATATGCTTTGAAACATAAATATTTTAGAAAGTTAAGTACGAACATGATTATCTTTCTATCATAAATATGAAAGTAGAACAAGGTCTTTTGTGTTTCATTTCTGTGAAATTATACTCAATATTCATGTTTATATTAGTCTCGGATGAGCTACAGGAAATTATAATGAAACATATTTTAATAACAAAGATTCCCTACAATTTCTATTCCAACGAAAGCTTTTTCATAATTACAATTCTTAGTATATCCAAAGTTAGTTTTTTTTTGTAATTGAGAGCAAAATTCAAAGAAATTAACATCTTGACTGTTGGTTCTCAATATATTCTTGATAATGTAATGTATGTTCATAGGCACATAAGTGAAATAGCTATAAAATGTCATAACTGCCTAATACTCGGCTAAGTCGAGTTAGTAAGTCTTTTGTGTGACGATGTATATGCTTTTACTACAAGATCCCAGAAAATGTTCAAAACAAAAGTATTACGTTATTCAAAAGAATTGTTAAAAAACGTTTGTGTGGTAAAAGTTACTATAACATAAATGACTTTCTTAATGAATGGAGGGACCGCCCAAGCTATTAGGCTATTATCTGTAAACATACTTTTTGATGAAAAAAAATAGCCCTCTGAGTTTGTTGCGCCCATTCTTCTCAGGTCTGATGCATTCGTTTTGGAATGGGTGGTAGTTTTTTTTTTACTTTCAATAAGTATAAAGTTTAAAATATTTGAATTTGAAATAATACTGAGCATTGCTTGTATACCAATAATACTTAAAGAAAAAAAAAGTTCTTTTTACTTTTGAATATTAATAAAGTGATTTATATCATCGTTAATAGCAATTAACAAATAAGGCTTTTTTGTAGATTTAAAAAAAAATACTTCTATAGCCAAATTAAAGTTTTGTGGGATAAAACTTTATTGAGCTTATAATTAATTAATAACAATGTATACTAAAACTTACTTAACGTACTTAAAACTAATGACTACAATAATTTTCATAAAATAAATACTTACACAAATTTTTATTAAATAAGAAATAACAATTTAATAATGGGGTAATGTACCTATACTTCGCACGACACTCCACAAATTAGGATATCCTTACCACCATCTAGATATTGTGTGGCAGTCCTTCAAAGTGCGGTTTTCAAGGAGCATTCTTCCGCGTACAAAAAAGCTGTGGAATGAGCGTCCGAATGACGATATGAACGGGTACCTTCAAAAAAAGCGCGTACACCTTCCTTAAAGGCCGGCAACGCTCCTGTTATTCCACTGGTATTGTAAGAGAATGTGGGCGGCGGTGATCACTTAACACCATTGACCCGTACGCTCCTTTATAATAATATAGGAATAAGATAGGAGTCTTGTTGAAGTAATTATTTGTATTTCGATTTATTTGCCAATTTTAATATGCAAATACGAATTTTTAGAATATAACCACAATTCATCTACTAAATAAATTTAATTTCATTTTACTTTGTAAAAAAGAAGTGTAAGTTAAAATCATATTTCACAAAGTAAGTGAAGAATTAATATGCCAACGTTTTTCGTGGCTCAATTCATTTCCTTTCTGTTAAAATCACACAATCTACAGTTTCCTTAGTCGGCAACCATAAATCAAAATCACTAGAGATGAACTAAAAGTCGGTTAGTAGCTAATACAGAGTTGAAACATAGCTTAGACCATTTGTAATGGTGATTGATTACATTTCTCACAGCTATATCTAAAGACTTGACAAACAATTAAGTCAAGCTCTAAAGGTTGATGCATCCAATATACGATAATTTATATTAATACAGTTTATTCTATATTACTTTTTATGAAATTATTGGTCACACGGTAAAATTGGTCCAGACGTTAGGAGGAGATCACTAACACACGTCGGAGAATTACATGTCGACTGTACTGAGAATCTAAACCAATTTTAAATCCAATGGAACACTCTAAAAAATTCATCAAAATCGGACCAGCCATTTAGGAGGTAGTTCAATTGTGAATCTAAACCAACCTTCAATCCACTTGAACATACACAGAAAATTTTATTCAAATCGGTTCAGCCGTTTAGAAGGAGTTCACCTACAGAACTTTCTTGTTAACATGCCAATACCTATGATTTAGTTATTCCTTGCGTATTAGGAGGTTGTCTGGTAACACCCCGTATATCACGTTTTATATTGAGTAAGCTATCGTAAACTGAACGAAACATCAATAAAAGCAGATTTGTATATTCATTAATCAGATTCAACGGAACAACCGCGTCTCTGTCTATTCAGCTTTGTCTTTTATACAAAATTATTGATGCGAAATTGTGAATTGCTCTGAATATAAATCTAGATTGGTAAATTTGTGTTAACAGCGTTGTCTCTATAAAATAATATACTTTCTTAAAATAATATAATTTCTTAGATAATTTATACGTCTAGATAGAGCCTCTTGCTGCTAGACAACCGATGAAAACAGGCCAGGTTTATCACTTTAGTGTGCATGAGAAGCTACGTCTTACACTCGCGATTTGTATGTCACTTTATGTCAGCATTGCTCAAAATAGAACCGCTATTTTTTCGACCTTTTCACAGCAGTCTATCTAGACGTAAAAATTTGCCTTTGCCTTGCAGACGAGAACTTAACAGTTATTTTGATGTAATAATGACAGTAATAATAAAATATTATAAGATAATAACTTTTATATTTTGTATCTATATAGTCACGTAAAAAAGGTAAATTTAATATACAAATACTAAGAATGATTATGTAAGCAATTACACTGCAAACATTTTATCAATTCCTGTTACCTTATAGCAAGTGAGCCTTGAATGAAAATGGGAAACAATAAGATGAGGAAATTTGGCATCCTTCCAATCACAATATCAGGTACACTTTACTCGTCTATGTTTCACGTCAACATTATTTAAGACAAGAGAATAACATGGGTTGACAATTTATTGTGAGCTAATTCTTAAAATACATTTGCTGTTTTCAAGGTACGAATTTTGACAAATATGTTGTATTTATATTGAGTGAATGAAGATTGTAGTGACGTGTTCTAGTTGTTTAATAATGTGGAAAGGATTCATGAAAGAAGATTGACTTCATAATTTTATGGTGCGAATGGAAATGATATCTTTTGGAAAGGTTTTCTCTCATGGCCTCATTCGACGAACAGATTGAGAATGGTTTATGCCAAGTGTTCGGTATAAGAAGTGGACTGTATATTGCTTAGTAATTAAAACAAATACTATCAAAAAGAACACTTAATTCTTTACTGCTCCTTGCCACAAACAGCCACCGGTCGCGACACTACAGAAACAATCGTGTTTCCAACAATAGAGAGGCGGCTAATTACGTCTCAGTCCGCACCTTCTCGTACGGCGATTTTGCATGTAGGCAAATTTCCAGCGCCCATAATTACGTCACGCGATTGTCGCGCCTAGCGCCACTGATTTGCTACCGGTTTCAACTTAGGGTTGAGGTACAATAGCGAGTAGTAGAAAACACATTAGCATGTCCGATCTACACAGTTTAAATTAACTGGCACTTTGTCAAACTATATTCAATGCAATGACCGAACACTGGGACTTCACAGGACTGAGAACACTTCTATGAAAGGGATGATGCAAACGTAGCTGCCAGGGTAGTATATTGGGTCCGTTACCTCTGCCTATCTACACTATCAAGAATTTTCACGATATAGAATTTGAGTTTAATTATTTATGAGACTTCTTAGCATTTTATAGATTTAAGCGTCCATCGTGTAACAGAGGGAGCAACTCCGGACAGTGTCTGAGGCTTGTAACTTGGGTGAACGTATATAATATGTGGTCCCTTTATAATGTACACAACCATTGAAGAAATATGAGTTTAAATTGATTTCACTTCTCGTGTTGCTTTTCCTGTGTAAACAATAATTAATAAAATATTTTTAATGGATTAATACACGTGTAATTGTAGCTGTATTTTTACATTAGGTTTTTGCACTAAAATTACATTTTTATTATTACATATTAATTATTCAATCACATTAAAGGGAACTGTTTTATGTAAAACTGCAGCTACAATTATTATATTAATATATTTTTATATTAATTCGTTCAGAAAATATATTATTTATATAAATTTGTAATACTTCCGCCAATCAAAGAAAATAATTATAAATAAAATATTCCGAAAATCATTCAAATAACACCTGATTTTATTTATAAATATCTAAAAATACATGTAAATGTCTTAAGTGAGATATGTATTTAGGAATCAATGACGTAGGAGAAATAAAGTTAATTTATAAGCAATTTAAGTCTAAGTACAAATATAATGACAGACCAAGAACACAATAAAATTGCAGTTCTATTCTAGATGCAGTTTGTTGTATTTTATTATTAAGATCGCAGCCAATGAAGCTATTTTAGCTTAGAGCAAGAAATATCTGCAGTAAACTCAAATTTCTATGGCAATCATAGAAAAAGGCTTTGTGCCAACTATAGTTGACAATACTTTGAGCGTATATAGCACTTAATGTTTGTACTTATTTGATGCAGGTTGGTATGAGGACTATATTTGAAATAAATCTAGATCGAGAGGGTATTGAATGGACGGCGGAACAAATGAGGGAAGCTACTGAAGGTCATTTGACAACAGAGGCTCTCATGTGGAATCAGAACTCCAATCAGACAACCATACTATCAACTATGACATCAGAATATTTCGGGCAAATTAAAAAAAAAGAAAAACAAAATACCACAATCGGAGAGTTGAACAAGATATACCAAAATTTACGATTCATGTGTACTTGAACGGCTGGCTCAGTTGGAAATAGCGTTCGGACGGAACCCGAGAGGTCCCGGGTTCGAGTCCCGCATCGTTAGTAAATTTTGGTTACAAATTTTATTTATATAAACACAAAAATAGTAATTGTGCAATAGGCAAAGTATCACAGTACGTTCTAGGTCGATTTGTAATACGAAATTTTGGAATTTTATAATGACAGACCAATCGCATGCAAATTAAAGTTGTCACTAATTACATGACATAAGTTTTATATGAATATTTGTAAAGCTCTTTTTTACTCGCTTATTTTAGAATTAATTCATTTTTGTCGTACCACTTAGACTGCTCACTGTCAAATCAACTTTTTTAAAAATCACATAAACATTACTCAATTTCACCAGTAAGTGATGATAAATAACTTATTTATTATTGATTTATTATCAACAACCAAGCTTTACTATGAGAAAAATCTTCTATCACAGAATTTACGGAATAGAAATACCTTAGTAATCGACATTATTTTTTTTTCATAAAATGAACATAAATCCGTTTCATAACAGGTCTCGTCTGAACGAAGCGTTGCGTGAAGATGGTTATGACATCGATCGTGAAAACTTTACTGAGGGATATCAAGAATCCCCTTTAGTTTATGACGCTGTTTCGGCCGTCACTCTCGGTAACAATATTCATGAATAAGAATTCCTTTATTCGTCTTATAATACTATATTTCAAATTCAAATTGAAATATTTTTATTGAAAATAGGATGTGACATCACTTATTGAAAGTCAAAAACTACCACCCATTCCAAAAATGCCTCAGACCTGAGAAGAATGGGCACAACAAACTCAGCGGGCTTTTTTTTCCATCAAAGAATATGTTGACTAAGTAATATTGTAAAATTAAACTTATTATTTCATAGCTGCAGGGCGGTCGCTCCATTCATAACCTTTACTACACAAACGTTTCTTAACAATTCTTTTGAATATCGTAATACTTTTGTTGTAAAAGCATACACATCGCCCCACAAAAGACTTACTAACTCGACTTAGCCGAGTAGTAGGCATAACATTTAACATGTTTATGTTTGTTCCTCGTGTTAACATTATGACTGTCACAGTTTCTAGCAAATTCTTCAATTTACTTATGAACATATAGAACAGTATCAAGAATATATTGAGAAGCATCAGTCAAAATGTTTATTTCTTTAATTTTTTCTCTTAATGATGCTTTAGGACTTAGGTTATAAATAGCGTGAATAGCCCTCTTCTGCAGCACAAAGATGGTATTATTTTCAGCGTTTAATAATACAATCGAAAAACTACTAAACAGCGGAATGAGCTTGAATAACTGCACGCAGATACACCAATAAAAAGATTGCAGATGACGTAATATATGAGGCTATAAACTCTACTTCATTTCTAGATGTGTCGGTTAGTGTTATGATTGGATAACATTCAGATATTCTAGTTTTACTTATGACATAAAAGAAAGTTATTTCTGCTAGTAAAGATTTATTTTCTATTTCATGTTCTATCACTCTCTGGAGACATATTGTGATAACATATAAAACTATAGCTTAAGATACTAGCATGTTATTAGATATTCCATCTAGGTGTCAAGTTGACGGGTGCAGTGTGGTATGAATAGGGTTATGGTAAAACGCTCAAGTCAAGACAAGTTATTTTTTTTTTGTTTACAATAGCGTGGGTATAAAATAGTATTTGAAAAACCCTTGTAAATCTTAAAACTCTTGAAATTATCATGAATATTTTTTATAATCCAAAACTTCTGTCCGGTCCTGAGTATTTCTGATTTTATTTTCAGCTATCAATCATGGACCTCACATGATGGTAGGAGACATATTTTGTACCTATTGCATACAGTCATTTCTATTCTATTTATTTGTATAAATATACCTTACCTTTGTATAAATATACCTTGTTTAATATAGTATCGAATCTAATTAAGTATTAAATTTAAGTAAAGATTTGGAATATTTTCCAAAAAATTAAACAATAAGACAATTGGGGACTCCTCTAGCAGTGTAAAAACAAGTAATTTAACATGTACTAGAATAGGTAATTATTGTAAAATTGCAAACCTTGTAAAGAACTGGAACTGGAGTTATTTATGGATCATAAAGATATACATATTTTATGTTTAACAGAGCACTGGCTCAGAAAATATATTTTATTTCTCTTTCTTCTTTAACTTCAGTGGTCATCAGGTGGCAAGTGCGTTTTGCAGAGAAAAGGCCACACGTGGCGGTTCTCTTATACTTGTAAGTAAATTATTTAAATTCAAAGAACGTGAAGATATCGTAGGCCTCTCTGTTGAACGTACCATTGAAATAGCCTGTGCAGACCTCGATCGCGCCATTGTTGTTAGTATATACAGACCCCCAGATGCAGTATATGAATTATTTGAAAGTGTATTGGAGGAGGTTTTATTGAAATTATGGAAGTCGAAGAAGTATATCATGATATGTGGTGATTTTAATATTAATTTCATTTCAGATCTTTGTTCAAATCATATGATTTAACCAATATTTTCTTAGAGCCTACTAGAGTAACCGGCACCTCCAAAAGCTGTATTGATAACATATTTTCAAATTATAAACCCATTTCTCAGGCAATAATAAACCAAGTTCAGACCACTTTGGCCAGTTAGCCTCTTTTAATATTGAGGTCAATAAATGTTCTAAAATAAAAAGTTTACGTTTGTTCCTGTGAATAATAGGCGGATGGAGAAATATAGATGTAATGTGTCAGTTAAACTCTCAAATTTGGATTTATTGAAACATAATATTAATCCTAATGAAATGTATGATATGTTATTTAAAATAATTAAAACATAGTTTGCTTCTATATTTACTTCAAAGACAGTCAAATCAGGTGATCTCTTGTCATTTAATGATTGGGCAACAGCTGGCATTATTAAATAAGATTTAAAATCACTTATTGAACGTCAAAATCTACCACCCATTCAAAAGAGACTGCCTCAGACCTGAGAAGAATGGGCGCAAGAAACTCAGCGGGTTTTTTTTTTAATATAAAATATGGATTACAATGTAATATCGTACAATAAACATTTCTAATTAAAGAGCCTGAGGGTGTTCGCTTCATTCCCAGTCCGTGGTGTCATTGAGAAAATCGTTTATGCTATAATAAGCTTTCCCACACAAACGTTTTTTAACAATTCTTTTAAATTTCGTAACACATTTGTTTTGTACATTTTTTGGGATCATATTGTAGAAGCATATACATCGCCCAACAAAAGACTTACTAACTCGTCCCAACCGAGTAGTAGGCATAGCAAGTTTATGTTTGTTCCTCGTGTTAACATTATGAATGTCACAGTTTCTAGAAAATTCCTCAATGTGTTTATGAACATACAAAACATTATCAAAAATGTATTGAGAAGCAACAGTCAAAATGTTTATTTCTTTAAATTTTTCTCTTAATGATTCTTTAGGACCTAGGTTATAAATCGCGCGAATAGCCCTCTTCTGCAGCACAAAGATAGTATTAATATCGGCCGCACTGCCCCATAACAATATACCATAGGACATAATACTATGAAACAAACTTTCAATTTTAGTATTGTTAGCCCTGGAGAAATAATTAAAACTTTTAAGTCTCTCAACATGAAAAAAACTGCTGATATATGGGGCAATTCTGTTAAAATAATAAGTTCAATAATTGATGTCATAGCACCATATCTTGCAAAAGTATTTAATAATTGTATTAATCGTGGCGTGTTTCCTGACCTTCTGAAACATAGTAAAATTACACAAATATTTAAGTCGGGATGCTCTTCTGACCCAAACAACTATCGTCCTGTGTCGGTTTTGCCGACCCTTAGTAAAATTTTTGAAAAAATAATTTTAAGCCAAATGCTTACTCACTTTAACTCTCATAAGTTACTTCATTTGAAACAATTTGGCTTTACTAGGGGACGTTCAACAACGGATGTCCTATGGTATATTGCTATGGGGCAACACTGCCGATATTAATACAATATTTCTGCTGCAGAAGAGGGCTATTCGCGCTTTTTATAACCTAGGTCCTAAAGAATCATTGAGAGCAAAGTTCAAAGAAATTAACATCTTGACTGTTGCTACTCAATATATTCTTGATAATGTAATGTATGTTCATAGGCACATAAGTGAATTTGCCAGAAACTGTCCCATGATGTTAACACCAGGAACAGACATAAACTGATGATGCCTACTACTCGGCTAAGTTGAGTTAGTAAGTCTGTGGTTGGGCGATGTATATGCTTTTACAACAAGATCCCAGAAAATGTTCAAAACAAAAGTATTACGTTATTCAAAAGAATTGTTAAAAAACGTTTGTGTGGTAAAGGTTACTATAACATAAATTACTTTCTTAATGATACCACACATTGGGAATGGAGCGACCGCCCTCAGGCTATTAAATAATAAGTTTAATTGGACAATGTTACTTTTATAATGTTACTTAAATTGTAAAACATATTTTTGATGAAAACAAAAAATCCGCTGAGTTTGTTGCGCCCAATCTTCTCAGGCCTGAGGCATTCATTTTGGAATGGGTGGTAGATTTTTGACTTTCAATAAGTGATTTCACATCCTATTTTGAATAAAACTATTTGAATTTGAATTTGAATAATTCAAATATTTTATTTCAAAATACGATTTTATTTAACGGCAATTCTATTTTCTACTAGGTCCACTTAGCATCTGAATAATCACACCTGTTACAATTAATGCTAAATATCCGGACGACCAAACCTTGCTCGGATTTTTAAGAATGTACAAAACTTGAACAAAAAAAAATAGGACATCTGGATTCTAACCGGGATCTCCTGCTTTCCGGATCACCCAATGTCCCATCTGAGCTATAATAGTCTTGTAAATAGTGGCGAAATTTACCTTTGTATTCTAATGTTATTGCAGCTGTTTCTCATTCAAACATGGATAAAACCATTTTTTTTAAATTGAAACCTAGCTAGATCGATTTATCACCCCCGAAATCCCCTGCATACTTAATTTTATGAAAATTATATATATATAATAGGTGATCACTGATCAGTCTATTTCTAACGTTTCGTATCATTAAGAAATTTATTTATGTTATTTTACCTTTACATCATAAATATTTTTTAATAATCAGTTTGAATTTCGCAACACATTGATTTTATTATTTTAGGGGAGACAGTGTTAAATAGACCAGTGGGAGGCTCCTTGCACAGGATGCCGGCTAGATTTTGGGTACCGCAACGGTGCCTATTTCTACCATGAAGCAGTAATGTGTCAGCATTACTGTGTTTCGGTCTTTAGGGCGCCGTAGCTAGTGAAATTACTGTGCAATGGGACTTAACATCTTATGTATCAAGGTGACGAGCGCAGTTGTAGGGCCGCTCAGAATTTTTGCGGTTTTTCAAGAATCCTGAGCGGCACTGCATTGTAATGGGCAGGGCGTATCAATTACCATAAGCTGGACGTCCTGCCCGTCTCGTCCCTTATTTTCATAAAAAAAAAGGAAAAATTTAAATTATTAACGCTATTTAAGAAAAATTGTTTTAACTCAATACACCAATATTACCAAACGAAGTGATAACTGGCACCAAACTTATTCTTAATTTTTTTTTTTTATATGAGAGAGAGAGGGGCAAACGGGCAAGAGGCTCACGGGATGGGATGGGGAGAGGTGAGGCAACCGCCCATTTAATTTTTTATTATTATTAATATTTTATTATTAATTTATATTTTTTATTCATTATTTTTACTACACTATCTTTTAACATTTTATTAATAATTGTATACTATGGGGTCTTTTAGGTATGGCTTTACGTTGGCCCACTTGAATATACCAGTTATTGATTTATGTTAGTTTATAATAATAATTATAAACCGTAACCTTTGGAATATTTGCATGTCTGTCAATGCGAAACATGTGCCTAGTCTTAAATTTATAACAACTTTAAATGTATATGTTTCTTGCAAATAAATAACTTTGACTATAAATATTGTGGGCTCATGTTGTGAAACCTAATACATGTCGCAACAAAAGATTGACAAACTTGACTGAACCAAGCAAAAACCAAAAATTCTGAGTGGTACTACAATAATTGCGCTCCTCACCCTAAGACACAAGATGATAAGTCTCATTTTCCCAGTAATTTCACTAGGTACGGCGCCCTTTAGGCCGAAACACAGTAATGTTTACACAATACTGCTTCATAGCCGAATAAAAGAGACTGGTATAAATTTTAAATCTTGAATGTATACTCTATTCGACGCAATAAGAGAAATTTCATTTTTAAACTTAAAGCTATAATCATTCTTACAAAATTCTATGATAGCTGATCTGATGGATTAAAACCAGTGGAGATAATTTTGAATAAGATCAACATTTTTATTATATATATATATATATATATATATATATATATATATATATATATACTAGTTGACACGACAGACGTTGTTCTGTATATAATAAATAAAATAATGTTTTTATATGAATTTGTCAATAATATATCATAACATCAAAAAATAATTCGTAAAATATGCACCCTGCTGTCGTAATGAAATTGTTTCACAGCAGAACTGTCATTTTCCTATTTATTTACCTTTTAAACCTTCTCTGGACTTCCACAAATAATTCAAGACCAAAATTTGCCAATTCGGTCCAGCCGTTCTCGAGTTTTAGCGAGACTAACGAACAGCAATATATATATATATATATATATATATCTATATATATATATATCTATAATTAACACTATTATATTAATGTATATACCATACCCTACAGATATTATTTTTTATGCAATAAAAAAAATATTTATCCATGTAACAATAATAAAATATATTTTTTTAATGTAAATAAAGGACGATACGTGCAGGACGTTCAGCTGATGGTAATTGATATATTACAATGCAGTGCCGCTCAGGATTATTGATAAATCCAAACATTCTGAGAGGCACTACAACTGCGCTCGTCACCTTGAGACATAATAATAACAAATTATCAATAGAGATTTTTTCGCTTCAATATTTATTTCACTAAATGTCTACGAATAGACCAAAATCATAATCATTTGGATGACCTAACATGTGATCAAAAATATTTAAAAAAAATTAGTTGAATATTTATGATTGCAATTCACTTTGAATAAGGTTTTCAGTAAGCTGCCACTTTACTTTATTAACTTTGGGCTTTAAAACTTTCACAACACAGTTTCCAAATAAATGTAATCCCATTTAGTGACCACGTATTCAATCAGAGAGATTTATAGACATAGCCAATATACAAGGAATAGTCATTTTACAAATACTATTTCACTTAAATATTTTATACAGACACAATATTCAAAAGATTATTTATAATTTACTTGCACTCGGCACTTTAAAACTTTATCCATATTTTGTATTAAGTTAGTCTAAAAACGGATATTTTCGACTATTAGTTAACTTATTGATTTCCCTTTTGTTCAATCTTATATCTTTAAACGAGCAATTCTTGTATATAATATATTATATACTTGCCGTATCCGCCCGCTTCGCTGGGCGAATTTTAAAAGGAAGGAACGTTGGAATTCGTAGGTAAATAGCCATAAACCATCTAGGATAAATTTCGCGTCGAAAAGTGGTAGTTTTTAGGCGTGAATGAGCCTCAAACAAAGACCATTTTCATTTAATATAATATAATCTGAATATCGAAAACGGCTCCAAAGATTTTCATTAAATTCACGGGGGATTTCAGGGGCGATAAGTCGATCTAGCTAGGTTTCAATAAAAAAAATGTTTTAACCTTTTTTTAATGAATAACAGCTACAATAACATTAGAATACAAAGGTAAATTTCGCCACTATACACGATTCGACACAATACTAAACGTCGGTTTACTGCAAGAACTCACTAAGTGAAAGAAATCATTAAGTGCAGTTAATAACTGCGCGAATATCGTCTTGACGAGCTCTATAAAATGCAAAATCTCACGTATTTCTAGCTGTTTTAATTTGGAAGTTATTACGTATGCATACAGTAATTGATAATTACAATTTTGGGACTATTGGTTCTATTAAAATAGTAGTGAAATAATAAACAATTACTTTATTACAGAACTCATTTTTGTTATTTAGTGATTTTTTTTAAATATGACATACGAAAATAACTTTAGAACGAAACTTGGTTAATATGTAGTTATTTATGCAACTGTTGTGTAATAAGGGGTATTAAAACACGAGTGTGGGTTTATCACACGAGGCGAAGCCGAGTGCGATAATAGTATCACATGAGTGTTTTAATACCTAAGTATCAACAGTTGCATACAAAACTTTATCTACACCCAGAATTTGAATCCTCTAAAAGATTCTGAAACAGTTAGCTTACTGCTAACATTAAAACAGCCACTCCTATTAGTAACCAAATATCAGCCATTACTGATTATATACAAATAAACTAAGTTAAAATGAAAGAATTATTTATTTTAGTATTAATTTACATTTTGTAAAGTGCAATTATTAAAATTCACTTGAATATTATGTTCTATTGCAGCGTTTAAAATATCTAGCGGTGAGCTGTCAAAACTTGAATCGCTTATTTTTTGTAAACAAAACAATAAAAATATCGAAGAAAAATGGCGGGGATTCAAATAGCCTACTTTTTTACAGCGCGCGACGTTCTGGTAGTGTGGAACGCGCTAAAAAACGAAAATGTTCTTTTTTTGAAATTCATACAGATACATCGAGCAATAAGAATGTGGCAGTTTGTTGAAACTCTTTGCACATGAAGGGATTGAAAAAATAACAAAGGAGTGTTGTTATGAAATTCAGTACAACATTACGCCACTCGTTTGGATGATGTAATGGTTATTAGGACATTGGGTGTTTTAATGTTGGCAATAAGCTAACTGTTTCAGAATCTTTAAAAGAGGATTTAAAGCATGTGTGTATATAAAACTCATTAACTGCGCTTAATTACTTATTATAATCAATAATGTTATAATAAAACATATTAAACAACTTGAATTGATTCTATCAGATCAAGTGATAACAATTATACTAAACTTTGTTTATCAAAAAATAATTATTGTTTTTTTATGAATTATCATTGCTCTTACAATGAAGTTGTAAATTCATTTTAATATAGATTAAATCAGTTAGTACCGTATGATGGAATTCACTATCCCTCCTTATCGTCATTATTGTTTTTTTTTTTCACAAAAAATAATTATTTCTATTGAAATAGTACGTATTTCTTAAAAAAGACTTCTATTTCAAGAAATACTTAATTGAAACCTTGAACAAAGGCCCAATTGCAAGAATTCATTAACTTCATATTTAATTTTTTTTTATTACTTGTTAATAATATTTAAAAAAACTCGCTTGATTTTAATAATAAATATATTTATATATATATATTTCTAAAACTAAAAGTGGTTTAATTCATAATTCTGTTTTTGTCAGTTAATGAGTTCTTGCAGTAAGCCGACGCGACGATAATAGCTCAGATGGGACATTGAGTGATCCGGAAAGCAGAAGACCCCGGTTCGAATCCAGATGTCCTATAATTTTTTTTTGTTCAAGTTTTGTACATTCTTAAAAATACGAGCAAGGCTCGGTCGTCCGGATATTATTAATATATATAACTAAAATAGAATATAAAAGTGTAGGTACTGAAAATATTATTATTAATTTCACAATCTTGCTACAAGCACACAGAAAATACAAATATTTCCCCTGTGTATTTTGTTCGACACAATAGTTATTACAGGCAATCTATTAGATTGTTTCAAGCGGACAAAAAACCATTGTACTATTTTTTTTTAAATAAAACACTTTTGATCCTTTAAAAGTATTTTATTTAAATGTATAACACTCGCGTTAATCAAAGAAAATACTACATTGTACTATTTAATTACTTTCACCTCAATCACTTACAGAAAAATCTAAAGAAAAAAATATTATTTAGTAAAATCTGAATAAATTTGCTGATTAAAGACTCGGAATCTGTGAGTTTTTCGAGACTCCTCAGTGGCACTGCATTACAATGACCACTACAATGGGCCGTATTAATTACCATTTCCTACTCATCACGTCCCTTATTGTCATTAAAAAAATTGCGTGCGTACACATGTCGGAAGTGAAACCTGCATTGTGCATGAACATCTAAACTGCATATGAAGTCCTGGTACATATTGCTAGGATGACACATGATTTCAACTGCTATGAAAGATATTAGTATCACCGCTACCATATTTATGTTCTCCTTGTTTCTCTGTAGTAATACGTCGTGCGCATGATCTCAGAATATTAATAAGTCTATTCAACCTCTTCAATCTCTTCTTCAACTATGAACGCCTGGTACCAAAACACTGTTTAATGCTTCCTATCTCTCATCTATATCAATATTGTGTGCTTATTTTGATTTCTCAAAACTCTCTTCAAAACTTTTAATCATAATTGTTTCAGTAAATCTTGACTTCCAAGTAAGTAGTACTACCACCAATACTAATGTGTTATATTTGCTTCTGTAAGCTTCTGCGGAAAAAAATAATTTAAGAACTAAATCTCTATTTAATATTCTTAGTTTATTTTTCAAGTGCACCAAAAACATTGTCAGTAAAAATTTGTACGAGATTGTGTTATAGTTCTTACCTTAAAATAAATTCACTTGTTCCTACTACTTGTAACTTCCGACAATTTCCCCTTAAATGGACTTCACAAACTAAATTTTGGGATTGCGACGGAGAATAGTTTCCGGAATCTTTTGTAAAAGTTTAGTATTTGTTCAACAGTTATCAGTTATAAATTTCGAAGGTAAGTTCCATATATAATAAAAGGTAAAAGAACGCGTATCATAGCGGAGAGTTTTGTATCACATATATTTTTATGATTGAGTCACACATTTACGTATTAATTGTATTCGATCATCCTCATATATAAACTGGTACGGTTTGAACCCAGCTTTGCAATAATAATCCCTATGTGTTTCTGGAAATCTTATTAAAAACAAAATTTACTAGATGACCTTTTAGTCTGGTGTCTAGTTAGTATTAATTATTAAACATGCTCGATTAATTCAATACAGCTTGGTGTATCGATAAATTTTATATTTAAATTCAACGTTTCAAAAAAGTGAATGTCTAAACGAATATTGGATTTAAAATTGAAATTTAGTTTAGTATGACACGTGCTTTGAAGATTTGACATAAGTTTGAAATAGTAATTACAATATTATGGCAACGAAGTATAATCCGGCTAAGTTTGAAAGCGAATAGTTGCTAAAACGTAGTTGATTTCGGCTATCACCGTTTTTTACAAGATTATAGCCGTCATCTCTCAATCTATCAATGACTGCACGTTTCATACAATCAAGTGAACTTATATTTTATTTATTGATCAAATTTTATAACTATATACAATACTATATTAAAAAATCTAATATAATAACTAGAACATGTTATTAAATGGAGTCCCACTTTGAGTCAACGTTCCCCATTTGAATAGCTAGCCTAGTTATTTTTCCGAGGTAACTGTCGACTAACCGTCGTTTTTTTAATCAACATCACTGCTAACGTGAATCGAGTGAGTCAATTTAATACTTCAATCATCGAATGAGAAAATACTTTCATCTCCATTCACGTATGTAAAGAGCGGTCGGTGTTTCATGTGCTTCAGGTTCCAATTTCCCCACACTAACATGAATGAAAATCTATTTCGCGGTAGATATTCTAAAGTAGTATATGAAAAAGCTCTGGTAAGTAGAAGGATTGAAAAAGGTCACCATTTCGCCTGTTTCATATGAATCATAGATTTACAGTTTCATTTATAAGTAATTCTGCACAAGTGAAAACTTCCATAGCCGGGTTGGGCACTTTTTGTAGGGGAAGATCTTATGGGTTTGCGTAGCCAACCAGCTCATAACTGGCACATGCTATAAATGAATAACTAAAAAATATATTTATAGTTGGAACTTTTTGGATGGTTGAAATATCATGAGTTCGCGTCACCGAAATGCTTATAGCAGTATACGTAGGTCACATTAATAGTTTAGCGTAACTAAAAAAAAACATGTTATAACCAAAATATTATGGTTATTGCTTTTCAAAATACTCTCTTTTACATCTTAAACATTTTTCATGCGATCGAACTATTTTTTAAAACTGGAGGACCACAGATCTGAAGGCATGTTTTCTACGTGCTGATTGAACATTATCACTGCCTCTTCGGAATTAGTAAAAGTGAAACCTCTCATAAAATCTTTGATTTTTGGGAAAATACAGAAATCACAGGGTGCTAGATCGGGGCTATGTGCAGGATAGGTGACATGTTGGACTTTTTCGGAAGCTATAACTCAGTTTTGTTGGCCGTGTGTTAAGAAGCGTTGTCATGAAGTAGGAGAACGCGGCTTTTGCGGAAGACGACCAGTCTTTCGCGAACTTTTTTTAACACCCTGGGTATACAAATAGTAGAATACCACTCGGCATTAGTTCCATTTTCGTTGCGGACGTAGACCTTTGATGTGTGACAAAAATCAATTTAGCTATACAGCTGACGTATTGTGCAACATTAGTACTGTGTATATCTTATAAGTGAAATTCAATGTATTTAGTTAATAGTTCAATGTGTATATACTGTGCATTTTTGAAAATTAAATTAAATAAATTGAAATTAATAATTTTATTGTTTTAAAAATTATGTAGGTATGTTATTTTTTTTAAATTTTAAATTATAATACTTATAGTTCTAATTTTTAACTTCTATCGGCAGTCTCTACAACTGGCAATTTTTTATAGTCATGTAATGTCTTCCAAACCATATTTTATGCATAGATAGTATGAATACTGCTAAT
The DNA here is from genome assembly GCF_905404315.1 of Leptidea sinapis. NCBI lineage: Eukaryota > Metazoa > Arthropoda > Insecta > Lepidoptera > Pieridae > Leptidea > Leptidea sinapis. Next base: position 13,363,707 of record NC_066272.1, read on the forward strand.
AACTATATTCGGCAGAGAATTGGCCTAGCTGTTACAATTTTTAAATAAGAGTGCTCGGATCTTCAGGACAGATTAAATTTTTTCATGTGAGATCCACTTCAAGCATAGCAAAGCTCAATTATGTGCAACTGTCAAGGAACTATTACACAATTAGTACAATTTATATTATAACATTTACTTTACACATTATTCTTTTATACGCGCAATTATAGAAAAAAATTACATTTACCATTTGGAGTTTTTTTGTTATAAAAAGGTTTCATAAATTAGTTTTTCTGGTAAATACTTCCTTTTACACTAACAATAAAATTATACAACCCATGACATATTGGTCATGAAATTATTGGATGATTTGTATAATTTACTTTAATTATCAATAACATCACTTAGAAATCGAATATTGTGGCTTGAAAACTTATGAAACACTTGTTTCAAGATAGTTATAAACACTAATAGCTATTTACGGAACGCAATTTAGAGTAGACATAAATTAATTAAAAATATTACATACACACGAACTAATAGTTTTGTGAATGTGTGAATTGAGTTATTAACCACACAAATATATTTGAGCGGAAAAACTAAGCCAAGCAAGGATTTGCTGGATAATTTGTGAGCATCCACCCCCTTAACTCTTTATTCGGCGAATAATCTACTCCGCATTCGGCGAGTCCCGTATGTCTCGTCACGGCTCTATGGTAACAGGAGCAATGAGATGTGGTCGGGTACGAATCACGTTACATTCATAAACCAAGTATACTGGCGTAATAGACGAATGACCATGTGTGAGAGTGAGATAACTATCCTTATGCAAAAACCTAGGTGTGAGAAAGAGACGGAATAGATGGACCGTGGAACCGTTTTGAAACAATTTAGTGTCCGTTAGTCTCCTGTCAAATTTGACCGCATTTTAATTTAAGTATTTTTATCGTAATTGTTCTATGTCAGATTGTGTATACAGCAAGAATCCAAATAGAGACACATTTCACAGATAAATACTGATTCTAATATACTGCTTTCGTGGTGCTTATTTTCATATAATATATTTACTAAAATATTTTATATTACATCTTATATACGCAGTAAATACTCTATATTCTAAAGATTATATTAAAATAATATATTGTATACCGTTTATCAATATTTGTCATAGGGATTGTCTAAAAGCAAAATAATACATACTTCACAGGAGAGTGTTTGTCTATTACGCTAGTATTAAGTTTATGATACATTACGTTATAAGCTACTATGACATATTCTGCTTAATACCACATGGACTATATGCTCGTTTCAGGCCTTGCCCTCCCTATATGTTTTATGTTATTTACTTAAGGTAATACTGACTACCAACATAATTGTTTACTGTTAATGTGTGTTAGTGTGGCGATTCAATAACAATCACAATGTAGTCATATATATTAGCTTGTAAAATATTTAAACTTAATGTAATTTAATGACAATGCATTTGTAAAAAGATCTATTTAAATAATTTATTCATATTCTTATATATTTATACACTAAAGTTCAAGATACTCACTTAAATAATGTACACAACATAGTTTTATTTAAAATTATTTAACTAAAAGCAAACGCAATTTGCTATTCCATTTTGCACTTCATAGCAAGCAGAAAAATGTACCCCAAGGACGAAACTTCATCAGATCGTTATGTAAATGTAAAAATATCACTTATATAAATATAAAATAATAATATAATAATAATATAATCACAATATAAAAGTTCTCAGGTGGCAATGCTCTATGGTCTTTAACGTAATGGTTTCACGCAACAACTCACGAGGATAATGCTTTTTAAAGTGCAGTGGGACTTTTCACGTTGTCACGTTTTGGGAAAAGAATTTATGGCACATTGTTATTTATTTTGTAAAAGACACTTCTTGAGAAGATGACAGATATTTCTGAAAAATATTACATTTGGCAAACACGCATTTCTCTTCACGCAGACTTTTCCTTAACTATAACTAATATTATTTCATGATTAGAATCACATAATTGAATCCATATCTATTCTATCAAGTTCAGTGTCTACACTTTTATAATTTTTTTTTAAAATAATATTGAATATGGCTTTATTTATTATTTTGCTGTTTTTATTTAAATGAGAAACGACACGAGCAGGACGTTCAGCTGATGGATTCTTGAAGGACCCAAAAAATCTGAGCAGCACTACAACTGAGCTCGTCACCTTGAGATTTACCAATTACTTGTTAACGAGGCTAATAATTAAGAAGCTAGATATATGAATTCAAGGGATAGTAAGGTTTTAATAATTTAAATTTAGCTTCTGCATGGCACTCAGGAAACGCTTTAACAGATGAATAGATGATGGACAACCAGGAAGTACGGGTTTTGTTTTACTTTAAGAGGAATGAAATAAAAGGTCTTATGCTTATATTTTTAAACAAATAATAATTGTACATTTGGAAGAGCTCACTTTATTTGATTATGAATTACGTGAATATGTACGAACAGTGGACTTCGTTCAATTCACTAAAGAGCTAACTCGCCATGTTTATAAACTATTTTCTCCTTGACAAAATATATGTTTTTATAGATTGTTAAGCTGTAAAATATATCATTTATTTTAGTGTTACAAACTGTATGAAAAGTACTAATAATTACTCGATCGCTTCTTCTTTTAATTATCCTGGTGATCTTGGTCAGTATGCAAGGCCACAGTCTCAGATATTTTATGCGTCTACATAGAGCCTCTTGCTGTTAGGCAACGCATTATCATGGTGTCTTGCTGATAACAAGCCAGGTTTCTTACTTTAGTCTTTGTATTAGTGTGCGTGCGTTGCTGAAAATAGGGGTTTACTTTTAGCTGCAATTTTTTTCCTCGTGTATAAATTATGTAAGGCCACAGTAATGAAAATATTGTATTGTCAGCAATGATTGAAATATATGTGTGCACATTATGAAGTAGATCTATCTTCTTGAAATTGATGACAAGCCTTCTGGCATACATAAATGAAGGCGAAGCTGAGAAAAGGCGCCAAATCAATTGTTAAGTAACATAATGATTGTGAAGCCCACCCTGATTGTGATCTATTTACTAATAGACTTGAGGTGTTGGTGCAGTTGCTGCTCCAACTTTGTGAGTCCTCGCATAATAGTGTCTAACAATAGAATAATGTACTTAATTAATGTAATTGGTGTTGTAACCGTTTTAATCAAAATAAATAAATAAATAAAAATAATATTTAATCTGGCATTATTTATTATTTTCCTGTTTTTATTTAAATGAGAAACGACACGAGCAGGACCTTCAGCTGATGGATTCTCGAAGGACCCAAAAAATCTGAGCAGCACTACAACTGAGCTCGTCACCTTGAGACATAAGATGTTAAGTCTCATTTACCCAGTAATTTCATTGCTACGGCGCCCTTCAGACTGAAACACAGTAATGTTTGCTTCATAGCAGAAATAGGCGCCGTTGTGATACCCATAATCTAGCCGGCATGCTGTGCAAAGGAGCCTCCCACTACTACGAGAATTAATCCTTACTAACGTATATAATGATTTCAATAATTTCCTTATTGATTTAAAGTTCTCCCAACAAATTTAAGTTAAGGGAAAATAGGGATGTCTGGTCATAAATTAGCAACGTAAAATCCTGTTACGTTTCAATAAACATTATTTATCATCGCCGCGCCTGTGACGTACGTTAATGTGATAATTACACTCCATTAAGGGATACTATTCCAACCACATTGTATAGTCATATAATATGAATCATTATTACTAGGCTTCATAAGATACATAATAGCTTTAAGGGTAAATGTTATACACTTTTATAATAAAGTCCCAGCCACTGTTCAGGCATTATCTATAAATAAATTTAAATATTTTATTAAAAATGGCTCTGTCGTAAATCCTATTACTCCACATCTCTAAGAGATCGGACAGCCTGAGACTATATTATGATAATTTTATAGCATTAGCAATGACAGTACAATATTGTTTATTTGATTAAAAACAGCACAAAAAAGAATGCTGGGAGAGTTCCTTGCGCCGCTTCTTCTCTCTCGAGTGCCATTTATTTCCGAAGCGGTAGTAGTATCTAGCATATTAGAAACGACATCAAAATGAGTTCTAAAAGAATCAATTTTGAGAAAATAAATGCCTTTTATGCCTTTACTGGGCTAAAAACACAAATTACAAATCACTTAACGGACAAAGGATATTTAAGTGGAATGGGATTTTTGGTAGCTTGCTTCTACCAGTAATTATCTAATATATGGTGTTCAAGGGTCGCTGAGATACCTTTGATATTTATATTACAAGCTAATTTAATATAAAATGACAGTTAAAAATAGCAATGAATTCAAATTCAAATATTTTTATTCAAAATAGGATTCAAAATCACTTATTGAACGTCAAAAACTACCCATTACTTAATTATTATTAATTCAAAAGAGACTGCCTCAGACCTGAGAAGAATGGGCGCAAGAAACTCAGCGAGCTTTAATTTTATATAAAAATATGGTTTACAATGTGATGATATCGTACAATAAAAATTTATAATTAAAGAGTCTGAGGGTGTTCGCTTTATTCCCAGTCTGTGGTGTCATTAAAACAGTCGTTTATGCTATAGTAACCTTTCCCACACAAACGTTTTTTTAAAAGTCTTTTAAATTTCGTAAAACATTTGTTTTGTACATTTTCTGGGATCATATTGTAGAAGTAAAAACATCGCCCAACAAAAGACTTACTAACTCGACCCAACCGAGTAGTAGGCCTAAGAACTTTTTGTTTGTTACATTATGTTATGTTAACATTATGAATGCCACAGTTTCTAGAAAATTCCTCAATGTGCTTATTAACATACAGAACATTATCAAAAATGTATTGAGAGTCATGAGCAACAGTCAAAATGTTTATTTCTTTAAATTTTTCTAGGTTATAAATCGCGCGAAAAACCTCTTCTGCAGCACAAAGATGGTATTAATATCGACAGCACTGCCCCATAACAATATACCATAGGACATAATACTATGAAAATAACTAAATTATACTAGTCGCGCTGTATCTATGTCAGTTATCCATCTAATTTTCTTAACCGCATATGCTGCAGAACTAAGCCTATTCGCCAATGGGGGCCCCATTGCAATTTGGAATTAAGTGTAATGCCAAGAAATACAGCAGATTCCACTGTTTCTACCACTTCTTCGTTTAATAAAATATTCGCATATACATTTTTGACATTTGCCGCGGTGAATTTAATATATTTGGTTTTATGACTATTTAACAATAAGTTATTGGCGCTAAACCAGTACACGATATCAGATAGAGACTAGTGTGGCACGCGGCTTGCGTCGACAATATTTTCTCAAAATTTATTCCTTTAGAATTAATTATTTTGATGCCAATGAGTCATCTTTGTGCCAATTTCGTGTCGAAACACTTGGCCTGCGGGGCCCAGAGGCGCGGTGAATGTACAAAGTACTATCTTCTCGCCTCAATAAAGCTACTGGAAACCCAAGCGCTGGCAGCTACTTCGGTCAACGGATCAGCCTAGCTATCCAACGTGGAAATACTGCCAGTATTCTTGGTACGATACCACGTAATGATAGTTTTAATTTAATGTTATTATAATATTGTAAATTATATACTCATAAGATTTGTTTTGTTTGAATAGAAATATTATCTATATAAATATCAGGTAAAGCTTCGTAAAATTATATTGTAATCTCCACTGATTTCAAAATCTATATTTCGTTGTCTTGGCGCGTTTTTCCAGAAATATCGATAGAAATGTTCAAACATTGATCATAGATTGGATACTAGCCTACGGGGAAATACAATTCTAAACAAGGCCCCATTCAAATAATCAGAGGGGAATAAATGTGTATTTTGTTTGAACGGAGAATAAAAATGTTCATTTAATAATTGAAAGTACGGGCAGCAACCGTATGACAATGGTTATTATAGTAAAAAAAGCGGCCAAGTGTGAGTCGAACTCACCCATGAAGGGTTCCGTAGCAGCAAGTAACATAATATAAGAGTATTTGTACTTGTAACTTTAATTTATGTTTTTGTAATTGTGTATTTTTTTCATTAAGTAATTGATAAGTAAACATAATAATTAGGTACGTAGGTGATGAGATTTAGATCTAACTTAAATGTTTTTTTTTATATTTGAGTTGATTGAATGAAAGGTAAATTGCGGTTTACAATTTATGATGTATTAAAAAAATGATATTTGAAACCTCTACATCCTATATATCTATATATACCTATATATCTAGATAACCCACATGTATGGGTATGGGTATTCTAAGTATTCCCAATTTAATGGTTTTTTCTCTATTTTTGTATGAAAATCTTAATGCGATATTCACATAATACATCTACTTACCAAGTTTCAACAGTATAGTTCTTATGTTTCGGAAAAAAGTGGCTGTGACATACGGACGGACATACAGAGAGACATGACGAATCCAAAAAGGTTCCGTTTTTAGCCAATTGGCAATTGGTAGCCAAAGACGATAAGTGAATAGAAAGTCAGGAGAAAGCTTAGCTTTGGCAGCGCCAATACATTGTTACAAAATGGGTTAAAATAAACATTTTCTCGACTTTATAGAACTTCGAGGCGTTTTCATCAAGCTGAAACATGATTTCAGGCCGTTCCATCAGAGGCACATAAGCAGGGCTTCTAACAGATAGCAGAAAATTGGAAATCACACATCGTTGCCCTTGATATCAGGAGGCTGACACTGTTTTTCAGGCCGTTTTGGTGAAGGAAGATTCTAGAGTGAGAATTCTAGAATGCATGACAAGAATTGCATGATGTGCGAGAGCGAAGGAAGATGAGAACTTTCTAGAAGCTCGAGCGAACTATTTAGAATTGTGTGACGAGGACGGTATAATGTCCGAAAAGAGATAAAAGATAGTATAGTATAGCATTCTAGAAGCTAAGTTCGAGGAAATGTTATAGAATTGTGCGACAAGGGCAGAATGATGTCTGGTAAAAGATGGAAGATCGAACATTCTAGACTTGTATGTTGGGATAGAACAATAACTTTGCTTGCCTTATAAAGTTCTCCAATACATAAGCATACTAGCAGACCCAGCAAACGTTGTATTGCCGTATATAGTAATAAAATGAAATTAAATTTTTGGGGTATAATAATTGATGACAACGGATTCTAAGACCTATCAAATGTATCGTACATAAAATTTATCATATTACAATAATTATAGTATTCGATTGCGATTTTGCAACCCTATTGCGGATCTGTGGATGGAACTGAATAATATAAAAATCGCGATACAAAAATAGTTGATCGTAAAAGGGAAAATTTTGTCAAAAAAATAAAAAAAATATTGAGGCGTGGGTTACCCTTATCATTTACTTGAAAAATAGATGTTGGCCGATTCTCATACCTACCCGATATGGAAAAAATTTCATACAAAGCGGTTCAGCCGTTTCGTTTTTCTAAATATCTAATAATATTTACAAAATTAGCATTCACATGAACAAAATATTTAAAATTTGTAATTTGTGAGTTTTATTATATTATTTGTAATTCTTCGTTATTGTAGTATGAATATACAAGCAATAATTTTAACTGTGTTTATGTTTGTTTAGGACCACTGAGAAGTGCTGATAAAAACTGAATGTATTTAAAGGGTCTCTAGAGCCCCTCCTTATTATCGCATCTGTCTGCGACTTTGCCTGTGAGAATCAGATATGAAAGAATATCAAAGTTCGTACCGTTTTCATTACAATAATTCGTATCGCATAAAATTTTAAGTTGTATCACACAAAGAGGATGTAAATACTACGTAATTTGAAATAAGTTTGAAATAGTAATAATTACAGTTTGACGTTTGGCGACAAAGTATAATAGTGTGAAATCGAACATTTGCTCAAAACGTAGTGGATTTCGGCTTTTACAAGATTATAGCCTTCATCTGTCAATCTATCAATTTTTTCGCTAGGCTGGTATCGAATTTCTTCATTATAATCACTCATTTTGACAAAAAGAAAAAAAAATGAAAAATAGCTGCAGTCAACATTTTATTTAATTATTTTCATTATAAAGTTTGTAGAATTAAGATTTATAAATTTACTTAGATCTTTCTTTTTTAAAATTTTAAATGTACCTAATTACAATAACCAACCTAGAATTAGTATGGAAGTGCAAATCAATTGTTAATGATAAGTTGAGTTATTGTTGGTACATCTAAAAATAAAAAAATAAATAAATTTTTATGCTAAAGAGGCCGCTGTACAACAAAACGGTAGAAGAAGAGGTACGGTTAGCGCGCGAGTTGAATGCAGTCAAGGCCTGAAGTAAAGAGCGGGAGCATCTCCGCCCGCTGTCCACACATTTCGCCTCGTGCGCCTACAGTGTAGTGCTGCGCCGTAGTTGTCACTTACCATCATCATCATCATCAGCCAAGAGACGCTCACTGCTGGACAAAGGCCTCCCCCAAAGATTTCCACGACGATTGGTCCTGCGCTGCCCTCATCAGACGGATTACGGCGATCTTGACCTGATCCTCAGTCCATCTTGTGGCGGACCGCCATTCAAGGACTTTAATGCGCCAACGGCCATCTGCCCTTCAAGCTATTTTTTTTTATTTACACTTTAATAAAACGGCGTAAGCCGATTACAAAATTAAAGTAAATAATTAATTACAAACTAAACATATTACACAAATAATAGTTAATAAATACAAAGTTTACTGTAAATAACTAACAATTAATTAACATCCAAATACCTTTCATACATTCCTCTCACAAAAACGCAAGCACTCTGTTAAAATTGTCTGCCATCCATCCGCAAATAAATCACAAGCAGGGCTGTCACAAAGATTCTACATAGCTCAACATGCAAACTCGGCGCATCTATATCATCTCTGAGAACTCTGCACATAACTGTGAGCTGCTGTCGTTTTCGCCTAGCCTCGAGGAAGTTGTAGCCTAATGTACCCAGAAGAAATTTTGTGGGATAAAAGTATGCATGGATACTACATCCATGCATACTTTTGTAAAGGTAACTAAGAAAAGCTTTTTGTACCTTTTCGAGTAGGAGTACATAAGTACTTTCATGCGGATTCCACAAACACATAGCTGTTTCTAGCTTCCTGCGCACTAAAGCACCAAACAAAAGCTTTATGACTGGTTCAGATGTAAAATCCCCAGAATTCCTCAAAAGTTAGAGTCTACAGATCTTTTCGGTCTAAAACCATGCTGTTCGCCACAAATGTATTTTTCCACTTGCGCGTATAAGTAGTCGTTAAGAATGCTTTCAAATACAAAACTACACAATACAAATACAAAACTAGGTCAACTTAGCATCTAAAAACCCACATATTAATGCTAATTATTAGTTAATAATTTATGCGTCACTGTTCTTAATTAAATTAAATACAGTGAAAATGTTATAAGACTTAAAACAAATAAATTATCAGGTTTATTAATATTGTTTTAGCTGTTATAGTTTTTTTTAAATATTAATTAGGTCATAGTACTATCGCAATAATAATGAAATTCACTTGTGTCATCACGAGTGGATGTTATAAATAAACTAGCTGACCCAGCAAACTTTGTATTGCCATAAAAAGTAAATAAAATTTTCGGGGCATAAAAAATAGATGCAACCGATTCTCAGACCTACCAAATATATTGTACTACAATTATTGTATTCGATTGCCATCTTGCAACCCTTTTGCAGATCTGTGGTTAGAAAAGAATAGAGAAAATAAAAATACATACGCGATACAAAAATAGTTGTAGATGTCGAAAAAATGTTTAGATGTGGGTTACCCTTATCATATAGGGGTTTGAAAAATAGATGTTGGCCGATTCTCAGACCTACCCGATATACACCCAAAATTTCATACAAATCATTTCAGCCATTTCGGAGGAGTTTGGTAAAAAACACGACGGGATACGAAAATTTGATATATTAGATATATTTCTTAAAATATTAATCATTATTTTGCTTGTTAACCCTTTCGTTAGAATTGATTCTCGTATCTACAGTACTGCATCGGAAATTGAATCGGATCTGTGTCAACCGATAATAAATTGAAAGACATTTTAGTGGAACAAAGCTATTTTACGACGAATGTGAAAGACATTTTGAGAATTTCTATGAAAGTTTTTTAAAATTACATGGTCTTTAAAGTGCGTTAAATATTATGATATTCTTGTGTGTGTGTTTGTGTACGTGTGTGTGTGTTTGTGTGGGTGTATGTGTTTGCATTTCTCCGCGGGCTCAACATCCCTGGATATAATATATTATAATAGAGGCTGATGTCCATTTTAACACTATCACCGCTTCGGAAACAAATGACACTCTGAGAGAGACGTTCGGTCAGACCTCAATTTGCTGTACACAAAACTCGAGTCGGTGAACCAGTAATCTGATTAAGCTTTCAATTTATATATAATAGATTAAGTGCGCTTTGCATACATCGTTCATAATTCATTAAAGCTTGAAACAGTTTTATAATATACATTGATATTCTTGGTTAAAATCATTTCCTCTTTGTAATCATAAGTTAAGATCATCATTGTTAAGATTAACAGATATAAATTGTAATGGGCAGGGCGTATCAATTACCATCAGTTGATCATCCTGCTCGTCTCGTCCCTTATTTTCATAAAATAAAACAAATATTTTTTTAATTTATAGCTCAATATTATGTTCATATATAAATTGTCATCGTAAACTTATTTTACTGTGAAAATATATTGCATCTAAATTCTGAAAATAAACAATGCCCAAAGCCTTGAATTAAAGTAGAAAAGTTATCAAACTTTCTGATAGGTTTCTATTTCTCTCACTCATTATTGACCAGTTTGGTGTAGGTCTTCTTAAGGTATCGTTTCTACAGACTCCTACTGTATTCTTGTCATTATCCTTCCACCGCATCTGTGGTCATTCTGTATACCTCTCCTTTCCCCTAAGACCTTTCCGACATTCCAGACACCATTTTGCCACACGAACAATATTTTTAGGCTATGTCCTGCCCACAGCCACTTCAGACAAATTCTCCATCCAGAGAGATTCATACAGATTCTACAGAAAACTCTGGTAGTTTTCTGTGTGTAATATAAACATATCATAAATTATATTTAGGATAAGCGCTGCAATCAAACTGATTACTATTAAAAATATTTACGTATTAACCTTTTTGAAACCAATTTCGTACTTCTGAATGATATTTAAATTTACAATATAGAGGAAAGGTCGATCCGGCTTTCTACAAGAAATCAAAATTAAGAATTATTTTCTACTTATCACGCAAAATAAATCTTACCATTAGAGATTCAAGAAGCAATAAATTATGCCTACTCAATTCAATAAAAATCTCTCCCCACGCCATTCATTTTCGATAATTGAATATTACGTCAGCTCATCTCTAATTTTCTCTGGTAGATGAGAATTGCTTAATACAATATTCTCAAACGGTTTAATCTTCGAAATAATTGAAACCTTCAGTTCTCAATCAAATTATCTAACGTAAGTGACTAAGGCATGTCGCGGCGAGATGATCAGTCGAGTGAATAAAACTGCATTTAGATACAAAATCATTGATACTAAAACAATTAAACAAAATCTTTTTAAAAGAAACGACTTTGAATATCCCATCAAGGAAGTAGTTAAAAACCTACATAGGTTTTACTTGATGCACCGAGTAGGACATTTTAAATTGACCTAACTCTATCCTAATATTATTTTAATGGTAGGATGCTAGGCTCATGTTTCTACTAAGTACAACTATTTAATAATTTTTTAAAATATATCTTCAGCTGCTTTCATGTATTTAAATAAATACTTCCAATTATAGTCACTGTACAGCAATCAACTCTGACTTCTTGCACTCATACATAATAATACATAATATTATCATAACAAGATATGTATTTTAGGTATTTTTTTCATTTTGATCAATATCTAAAGTAATAATTTATTTTTCTACAAAAAAAATAGGTTTTAAAGTATGAAATTGCCGTTTTATTGTAATAGATACTTCGAATTGACATAGAACCTTCATGGTTTGATATTTTTGAATGAAACTCTTTTCACATGGCACATTCTTCTTCTTTTAAAAAGTAATGGTAACTGTTTGGTGGTCTCAGAATGGTGTTGTTCACCGTAGCTTTCTCTGAACTGGTCAAGAAATAACGGCAGATGTCTCCTGTGCCGAACTCCGAAAAGTGATAGCAAAATTAGCACTGAAACAGCCCCGAATCATGAATCGATCTTCACCATTTTTGCCCCATGATAACGCGAGACCTCATACAGCACGAGAAACCATTTTAACAATACAGGAACTGCAATTAGAAACCATTTGTCACCCTCAGTATTCGCCAGACCTGGGTTCAATGGAATACCATTTCTTTCGTGATTTGGACAATTTTCTACGTGCTAAAATTTCTTCTCAGGAAGCAGTACAAAATGCTTTCACACAGTTTTTCGAATATAGATGACCACAGTTCTATCGCAAAGTCATAAATGACTTTCCTATTAGATGGCAGCAATGTATAGATAAAAAAAGGTAATTATTTTGATTAAATAAATATATAAAATGACAAATTTCAATTCTTCAGTACAAATCAGCAATTTTATACTTTTACCTTAATATAATGATATCCTTTTCTAAAAAGAAGATTACTAGAATGAGTTTTCCCTAACAAAAGTTATTTAGAAATACAACCTCTTTTTGTAGTATTAAAATACTTAAATAGGAAATCAATTTTAATTCAGCGACAATTTGCGTAAATCTCATAATGGGGGCCATTAAACACATTAAAATGATATTATTACGAAGCCCTTTCCCAAAAGTTGTTTGGAACAATTCGGCACAGATTACCAAAAGTACCGCCGCTTTCTTTCATCAGATTAACAGTTCGAGAGAAGAGTAAAAACTTTAACGAAGTTGAAAATTTAAAGTTTTGAACAAAAACATTTTCTCAATACCGACCGAACATTAACAAACAGTATTGCAGCTCGTTTTCAGAAAATTTACAGCATTAAGAGTTTATTCAGCTTTTAATTTATTTGGGGAAGGACTTTTTGTTTTGTCGAACATTTGCAGATAATGAAAGCATTGTATTTTGAAAATACACCGATTTTTCTGTTATTACATTTATTTTAAACATTAAGCATGCGTTATTACTGTGTGTTACAATTACTCAACAAACTCAAGTATTACGCAAGACGTATTAAAACCTACCCACACGCACTCGCCTACAATCTTATGAATAAAAGTTCTTCCAACAGACTAAAAAGAAAAGCCCCTCAAGATATAAATATTATAATGTAACTAATTTGCATTTAAAAAAATGGATTGGTCATGTGGACTGATACCATTTCAACATTAAAACGAACTGTATAACCTCTAGATAATTGCCAAGTGATTGGACGGTGATAAGATGGCAACATATTACACTAAATTAAAAAAGAAAAAACTGTGTTACGAAATACTCAACAGCATTAATCTCTGAAATGGCTGGACTGATTTTGACGGGACTTTTATTGGCAGGTAGCTGATGTAATAAGGAGTAACTTAGGCTCCGTTTATTTTAGAAATATAAAGTAATGTTGCAATATTCTAGAAACGGATTAACTCTTAAAGTAATTTATATGGCAAATCAACTTTTGCCGGGTCAGCTAATCTTAATATATATAGTTCTAGACAGTCTCTCAAAGAAAAATTTAGAGAAATAAATATTATGACTGTTCATTGTCAGTACATTTATGAAAATTAAATATACGTTCACAAAAATCGCCACCTTTTTGCTCTTAATAGTGATTTTCATTATTATAACCCTAGAAATAAGGGATTGCTTGTAACTAATTCTAGTAGGCTTCATAGGATACATAATAGCTTTAAGGGTAAATGTATACACTTCTATAATAAAGTCCCAGCCACTGTTCAGATATTATCTATAAATAAATTTAAATGTTTAAATGGCTTTTTTTTTTAATTAAAAATATGGATTACAATGTAATATCGTACAGTAAACATTTATAATTAAAGAGCCTGAGGGTGTTCGCTTTATTCCCAGTCCGTGGTGTCATTAAGAAAATCGTTTATGCTATAATAACCTTTTCCACACAAACGTTTTTTAACAATTCTTTTAAATTTCGTAACACATTTGTTTTGTACATTTTCTGGGATCATATTGTAGAAGCATATACATCGCCCAACAAAAGACTTACTAACTCGACCCAACCGAGTAGTAGGCATAACAAGTTTATGTTTGTTCCTCGTGTTAACATTATGAATGTCACAGTTTCTAGAAAATTCCTCAATGTGCTTATGAACATACAAAACATTATCGAAAATGTATTGAGAAGCAACAGTCAAAATGTTTATTTCTTTAAATTTTTCTCTTAATGATTCTTTAGGACCTAGGTTATAAATCGCACGAATAGCCCTCTTCTGCAGCACAAAGATAGTATTAATATCGGCCGCACTGCCCCATAACAATATACCATAGGACATAATACTATGAAAATAACTAAAGTATACTAATCTCGCCGTATCTATGTCAGTTAACCGTCTAATTTTCTTAACCGCATATGCTGCAGAACTAAGCCTATTCGCCAATCCTTCAATATGGGGGCCCCACTGCAATTTGGAATCAAGAGTAATGCCAAGAAATATAGCAGATTCCACTCCATTTAATAAAATATTCGCATCTACATTTTAGACATTTGGCGCGGTGAATTTAATATATTTGGTTTTATGATTATTTAACCTTTCCGGATCGGCGCGCTCCGGATCTCGCTGTACACTATTGATCGGCAAGCTTCCGGCAATTTCGCGGCATTTTCCCCGTGTGTATTATTTTACGTGTAGTTATAAAATGCTTATAACTAGGGTGATTTGAGTGACTGTCACTGAAAGCTTTTGAAACAAGCTATAAGACTATGTATAAATTATTCATATTGTCTTTCTTTTTTATTTCACACAGACTTTTCATTCGAAAAAAAGTGTAAAAATAGGTATATTTTAAAATAAATATTGTTATTATTGTTAATTACTTGTTTTATTTATTTCCTTTTATGTTTTTGTAATGAATAGTATATGTTAATTATAAAATAAAGCTTAAATCTACACAAAGAACGATCTTCGTGTAAAGTCTTGATAACGACCGCTCGCTGCGCCGGCCGGGAACAAGTGGACACATAAGTGCTTTGTCCGTAAAGCTATGACGTCGAATATTGGTGGCCTTGAATCGTAACGGATCGAAATGTGTTTGGGAATTCACTCGTTCATAACTGCGTAGGCAAATAAACCATCTTGTACACCTAATAAGGGTGAAAACTGGATGAGGTAAAAGAGTGCCCCGCGGCACAGCCGCTCTCATTGTTTTTTGAATTACCAGTGCCCGCGGGCACGGCCGATGCGGAAAGGTTAACAATAAGTTATTGGCGCTAAACCAGTACACGATGTCAGATAGAGCATTGTTTACTTCGTCATACAGAACTTGGCTTCGTTTCACTTTGAATATAAGTGAAGTGTCATCCGTAAACAATACCACCTTGTGTTTTTTTTTCTACAAGGTTAGGTAGATCATTTATATAAATTAGGAAGAGGAAGGGTCCAAGAATAGACCCTTGTGGTACCCCCATACCGAGAGAAGTCCCAGGAGATCTCCTGCCATTCACCTCGACCCTCTGAATCCTATTATTTAAATATGAGATCAGAAGATCGAGTGCAGATCCTCTTATACCATTGTGGCATAGCTTCCTGACCAGCGTTGAATGCTGAACACAATCAAAAGCCTTAGATAAATCACAGAAGATACCAAGTGCATTCTGTGATTCCTCCCAGGCCTCAAAAATATTCCTGATAAGTTCAACACCTGCATCCGTAGTCGAGCGTCCCCTAGTAAAGCCAAATTGCTTTATATGAACTAACGTATAAGTGTTAAAGTGAGTTAGCATTTGGCTTAAAATAATTTTTTCAAAAATTTTACTAAGGGTCGGCAACACTTAAACAGGGCGATAGTTATTCGGGTCAGAAGTGAGTCCCGATTTAAATAATGGTGTAATTTTACTATACTACAGAAGGTCAGGAAACACGCCATGTTCAATACAGCTATTAAAAACTAGTGCTAGATATGGTGCTTTGACGTCAATAACAGAACTTATTATTTTTACAGATATGCCCCATATATCAGCAGTTTTTTTCATTTCTAAGTATCTGAAAGTTTTAATTATTTCTGCTGGGCTAACAACACTGAATTTGAAATTTTGTTTACATTCCTTAACATTTTCCAAAAGAAGTGACTCGGCAACACTGGTGGAGGAGATAACTCGGAGAAGTCTCAGTGCAAAGCTAATGGCGCTAAGTTATTGTAACAATGTGTCATTATTGACCCTGTCAAATGCTTTCTGGAAGTCGAAGTACGTCAACCTAAGAACCACGATCTAGTTTGTCAGAGATAAAATAAACCAGTGACAAAAAGTTAGTGTCTACAGATCTTTTCGGTCTAAAACCATGCTGTTCGCCACAAATGTATTTTTCCACTTGCGCGTATATGTAGTTGTGAATAATGCTTTCAAATACAAAACTACACAATACAAATACAAAACTAGGTCAACTTAGCATCTAAAAACCCACATATTAACGCTAATTATTAGTTAATAATTTATGCGTCACTGTTCTTAATTAAATTAAATACAGTGAAAATGTTATAAGACTTAAAACAAATAAATTATCAGGTTTATTAATATTGTTTTAGCTGTTATAGTTTTTTTTTAAATATTAATTATGTACACAGTACTATCGCAATAATAATGAAATTCACTTGTGTCATCACGAGTGGATGTTAGAAATAAACTAGCTGACCCAGCAAACTTTGTATTGCCATAAAAAGTAAATAAAATTTTCGGGGCATAAAAAATAGATGCAACCGATTCTCAGATCTACCAAATATATTGTACTACAATTATTGTATTCGATTGCCATCTTGCAACCCTTTTGCAGATATGTGGTTAGAAAAGAATAATATAAAAATCGTGATACAAAAATAGTTGTAGATCGTAGAAGGGCGAAAATTTGAAGTTCTATGTATTTTTCAATGCTGAATAATAATAAAATAAAAATAAAAAAAAATGTCAAAAAATATTTAGGTGTGGGTCGACCTTATCATTATCGGCCAACATCTATTTTTTCATACAAAACATATGAGCCATTTCGGAGGAGTAATTTAATTTTATATGTTAGATATATTTCTTAAAATATTAAACATAATTTTACTTACTAACCCTTTCGTTAGAATCGATTCTCGTATCTCTGTAGATACGAGCTATTCTAGTACTGTTACTACATCGGAAATTGAATCGGATCTGTGTCAACCGATAATAAATTGAAAGACATTTTAGTGGAACAAAGCTATTTTACGACGAATGTAAAAGACATTTTGAGAATTTCTATGAAAGTTTTTTAAAATTACATGGTCTTTAAAGTGCGTTAAATATTATGATATTCTTGTGTATGTGTGTTTGTGTACGTGTGTGTGTGTTTGTGTGGGTGTATGTGTTTGCATTTCTCCGCGGGCTCAACATCCCTGGATATAATATATTATAATAGAGGCTGATGTCCATTTTAACACTATCACCGCTTCGGAAACAAATGACACTCTGAGAGAGACGTTCGGTCAGACCTCAATTTGCTGTACACAAAACTCGAGTCGGTGAACCAGTAATCTGATTAAGCTTTCAATTTATATATAATAGATTAAGTGCGCTTTGCATACATCGTTCATAATTCATTAAAGCTTGAAACAGTTTTATAATATACATTGATATTCTTGGTTAAAATCATTTCCTCTTTGTAATCATAAGTTAAGATCATCATTGTTAAGATTAACAGATATAAATTGTAATGGGCAGGGCGTATCAATTACCATCAGTTGATCATCCTGCTCGTCTCGTCCCTTATTTTCATAAAATAAAACAAATATTTTTTTAATTTATAGCTCAATATTATGTTCATATATAAATTGTCATCGTAAACTTATTTTACTGTGAAAATATATTGCATCTAAATTCTGAAAATAAACAATGCCCAAAGCCTTGAATTAAAGTAGAAAAGTTATCAAACTTTCTGATAGGTTTCTATTTCTCTCAGTCATTATTGACCAGTTTGGTGTAGGTCTTCTTAAGGTATCGTTTCTACAGACTCCTACTGTATTCTTGTCATTATCCTTCCACCGCATCTGTGGTCATTCTGTATACCTCTCCTTTCCCCTAAGACCTTTCCGACATTCCAGACACCATTTTGCCACACGAACAATATTTTTAGGCTATGTCCTGCCCACAGCCACTTCAGACAAATTCTCCATCCAGAGAGATCCATACAAATTCTATAGAAAACTCTGATAGTTTTCTGTGATATAAACATATCATAAATTATATTTAGGATAAGCGCTGCAATCAAACTGATTACTATTAAAAATATTTACGTATTAACCTTTTTGAAACCAATTTCGTACTTTTGAATGATATTTGAATTTACAATATAGAGGAAAGGTCGATCCGGCTTTCTACAAGAAATCAAAATTAAGAATTATTTTCTACTTATCACGCAAAATAAATCTTACCATTAGAGATTCAAGAAGCAATAAATTATGCCTACTCAATTCAATAAAAATCTCTCCCCACGCCATTCATTTTCAATAATTGAATATAACGTCAGCTCATCTCTAATTTTCTCTGGTACATGAAAATTGTTTAATACATATTCTCAAACGGTTGAAACTTCGAAATAATTGAAACCTTCAATTCTCAATCAAATTATCGAACGTAAGTGACTAAGGCATGTCGCGGCGAGATGATCAGTCGAGTGAATAAAACTGCATTTAGATACAAAATCATTGATTCAAAAACAATCAAACAAATTCTTTTTTAAAGAAACGACTTTGAACATCCTATCAAGGAAGTAGTTAAAAGCCTAAATAGGTTTTACTTGATGCACCGAGCACGACATTTTAAATTGACCTAACTCTATTTCAATATTATTTTAATGATAGGATGCTAGGCTCATGTTTCTACTAAGTACAACTATTTAATAATTTTTTTAAACATATTTTCAGCTTCTTCCATGTATTTAAATTAATACTTCCAATTATAGTCACTGTACAGCAATCAACTCTGACTTCTTGCACTCATACATAATAATACATAATATTATCATAACAAGATATGTATTTTTAGGTATTTTTTTCATTTTGAGCAATATCTAAAGTAATAATTTATTTTTCTACAAAAAAAAGGGTTTAAAGTATGAAATTGCCGTTTTATTGTAATAGGTACTTTGAATTGACATAGAACCTTCATTCATTTTTGAATGAAACTTTTTTCACATGGCCAGGTCTTCTTCTTTTAACAAGTAATGGTAACTGTTTGGTGGTCTCAGCATGGTGTCGTTCACCATAGCTTTCTCTGAATTGGTCAAGAAATAACGGCAGATGTCTACTGTGCCGAACTCCGAACAATGATAGCAAAATTAGCACTGAAACAGCCCCGAATCATGAATCGATCTTCACCATTTTTGCCCCATGATAACGCGAGACCTCATACAGCACGAGAAACCATTTTGACAATACAGATCTGCAAGTAGAAACCATTTGTCACCCTCAGTATTCGCCAGACCTTGGTTCAATGGAATACCATTTCTTTGGTGATTTGGACAATTTTCTACGTGCTAAAATTTCTTCTCAGGAAGCAGTACAAAATGCTTTCCAACAGTTTTTCGAATCTAGATGACCACAGTTCTATCGCAAAGTCATAAATGACCTTCCTATTAGATGGCAGCAATGAATAGATAAAAAAGGTAATTATTTTGATTAAATAAATATATAAAATGACAAATTTCAATTCTTCAGTACAAATCAGCAGTTTTATACTTTTACCCCAATATTATGATATCTTTTTCTAAAAAAAAGATGACTAGAATGAGCATTCCCATAAAAGTTATTTAGAACCTCTTTTTGTAGTATTTAAATACTTGAATAGGAAATCAATTTTAATTCAGCGACAATTTGCGTAAATCTCATAATGGGGGCCATTAAACACATTAAAAGGATATTATTACGAAGCCCTTTCCCAAAAGTTGTTTGGAACAATTCGGCACAGATTACCAAAAGTACCGCCGCTTTCTTTCATCAGATTAACAGTTCGAGAGATAAGTAAAAACTTTAACGAAGTTGAAAATTTAAAGTTTTGAACAAAAACATTTTCTCAATACCGACCGAACATTAACAAGCAGTATTGTAGCTCGTTTTCAGAAAATTTACAGCATTAAGAGTTTATTCAGCTTTTAATTTATTTGGGGAAGGGACTTTTTGTTTTGTCGAACATTTGCAGATAATGAAAGCATTGTATTTTGAAAATACACCGTTTTTTCTGTTATTACATTTATTTTAAACATGCGTTATTACTGTGTGTTACAATTACTCAACAAACTCAAGTATTACGCAAAACGTATTAAAACATACCCACACGAACTCGCCTACAATCTTATGAATAAAAGTTCTTCCAACAGACTAAAGAGAAAAGCCCCTCAAGATATATATATTATAATGTAACTAATTTGCATTTAAAAAAATGGATTGGTCATGTGGACTGATACCATTTCAACATTAATACGAACTGTATAACCTCTAGATAAATGCCAAGTGATTGGACGGTGATAAGATGGCAACATATTACACTAAATTAAAAAAGAACAAACTGTGTTACGAAATACTCAACAGCATTAATCTCTGAAATGGCTGGACTGATTTTGACGGGACTTTTATTGGCAGGTAGCTGATGTAATAAGGAGCAACTTAGGCTCCGTTTATTTTAGAAATATAAAGTAATGTTGCAATATTCTAGAAACGGATTAACTCTTAAAATAATTTATATGGCAAATCAACTTTTGCCGGGTCAGCTAATCTTAATATGTATGGTTCTAGACAGTCTCTCAAAGAAAAATTTAAAGAAATAAATATTATGACTGTTCATTGTCAGTACATTTATGAAAATTAAATATACGTTCACAAAAATCGTCACCTTTTTGCTCTTAATAGTGATTTTCATTATTATAACACGAGAAATAAGGGATTGCTTGTAACTAATTCTAGTAGGCTTCATAGGATACATAATAGCTTTAAGGGTAAATATATACACTTCTATAATAAAGTCCCAGCCACTGTTACAATCTATAAATAAATTTAAATGTTTTATAAAAAAAAATGGCTCTGTCGTAAATCCTATTACTCCACTGCTGATTATCTAAATGATCGGACAGCCTGGGACTAGATTGTGATTATTTTATAGCGACAGAAATGATTGAACACTATTGTATATTTTTATTGAAAAGAGCGCAAAAAAAAGAATGCTGAGAGAGTTTCTTGCGCCGCTTCTTCTCTCTCAGAGCGCCATTTGTTTCCGAGGCGGTAGACTAGATACTACTAGTAATTATTAGAAATGGCATCAAAAAGAATTCTACAGGAATCAATTTTGAGAAAATAAATGCCTTTTATGCCTTTATAAATCCAGGGTCTTGATGTTTGTTTCCAGTGAACTCAGAACGGATTTTGATGGGGTTTACTTCATGGAGTGCAGTTCACTCCAACTTGAGAGATAGGATAGTTATTACTTCGATTTGGGACCCATAAGTATTTTTATTTTCTGTATTTGTTTTGTATGGACATATTTTCTATGAGAGAGCTTATTGACGCACGGTTTGACATTTCTGCTGTAAAACAACTTCATTAAAACAACAAGGAGCATATTTTACGTAATAATTCTTGATGTTATGAAATATTATTGACAAATTCATAAAAAACAGTAATTTATTTATTATGTACAGAACAACGTCTGTCGGGTCAGCTAGTGAATTATATGTAATTCCGTAAGAACAAATAAATTTCAGATCATAATATCAATTTATTAATCATTTATTCCTATTTAGGCTAGAGAGAAATTATTATAATAATGACGTCACAGAGCCGTTATGACGTAACGAAACGATAAGCGCTCGTTTGCGATCGTCGAATCGCATTTGGGATCAATTTCACCGATCCAATTAAGAACGTCGTGTGCTCACAAATTTTACGAAAATTTGATGTTTGGCCTAAGCGGGAAGCCAAAGAATATCTTTTATTAAATAGAACGTCATCGAATATATAACCCCTTTGCTATATTGTTAGCTACAAAGCTGAAAGAAATTTAAATCAAATTAAAATAGATTTCAGGCGATGTAGAATGAATAAGTAAAATACAATGAAGACTGATTTTGAGGTGATTTGTGTAGAACCTTCGGGTTACCAACCCCTTCTACACAAATCACCTCATTTAAACGTACCTAAAATTGAAATATCTGTATTTGACAGTTTCCACTAATAATAATTATTATAATAACTGACTTAATACAATTTGGGCAGCGTTGGGTTTATCTATATATATAAAAATGAATTGCTGTTCCTTAGTCTCGCTAAAACTCGAGAACGGCTAGACTGATCTGGCAAATTTTGGTCTTGAATTATTTGTGGAAGTCCAGAGAAGGTTTAAAAGGTGAATAAATATGAAAATGCTCGGAATTAAAAAAAAAATGTTTTTCCTTTGATGTGTCGTCGTCGCTTAGAATACAAATTGAAAGAATTGTTTAAAATGAATAACTAATTAGAATCTTTATATTTTTCTCAGGAGGTAAGAAATAAACTTAATTTTAGCTAACTATAGTTGATAGATTAACTACAGTTAGATCTTAAGTTTTAATCTTAAGTCGTCATCTATTTCTCATATACCCCAAAAATTTTCGATATTATTTTTATTTCTTATATTACTTTATATAGCAATACAGCGTTTACGGGGTCAACTAGTTTTTAATAAAACTGACTACGTGGCTACTATTAAATTGGTAATCGTCGTATCGTGAATAGTAATTGGCACACGAACATTTGTTAACTGTAAGTTATTGACGAACTTCATAAATATAAATAGTAGAGATATAGTAGACAGTTTAAAAACGTGCACTAAATTCACTTTCACTTTAATTGGTTGAATATTTTAACGATAACCTCTACCTAGGACATGTTGTGTCCTTCAAATCTTGGAATGAGAAACAAATAGAACGTTGAACTAAAAACACAATATGGAATAAATAAATACCTACCTACTGGTCGATTAAAGAAATTCAATCAAATCAAACTTGCCAACAAAACTGAAAAACAAAATCAATGGAGACCTGTCTAATGCCATGCCTCATTTAAGCCTGGCCTCTGATAAACAGAAACCTATAAAAAATTAAAGTTTTTCTGAGAGAAACGGAAAGGAGTTATATGAGGCTAAGACTAAAAGACATTAGAAACATTACACTGAAAAGAATACCAGAAAGGCAAAAGATGAAGCCTTATCTGTACAATGTTTAAAATGGAAATTTGCTGAACATACACGAAGAACAAAATACAAAATATGGTCCATAGTTGCAAAATGAACTAGAACCCTATAAATAGGAAACGAAATCGAAGCAGGCCTAATAAAAGATGGAGTGATGATATAGTGGAAATAGCAGGAAAGAGGTGGACATGAATAGCAAAGATAGGAACGAGTGGAAATTAACGGAGGAGGCTTTTACCGCTAAGGTAAGTACCGCTTTATATTGAAAATAATGATTTACATTACTAACAAACTATTTTTATTTTAGCATTGATATATTAACACATGATATATAAATAAAATTTAGAAGGAAATACCTAAATGTATAGATGAAGGAAATAAAAATAAATAAAAATTATTTTTAGAGATCGACCGTTTCGTGGACATTATAACATTGCTTTATTTTTCTTAAATAAAAGAAGTTTTCTAAAATAAACGTAGCCAACGTTACTCCTTATTACATCAGCTACCTGCCAATAAAAGTCCCGTCAAAATCGGTCCAGCCATTGCAGAGATTAGCCGGAACAAACAGACAGACAAAAATAATTTTTCAATTTACAATGTTAAGGTGCCGTAAAGTCGATCCGGCTTACTAAAGGAAATCAGAATTACGAATTATTTGCATGTCATCATGCAAAATTAAGTAACTCTGATCGAAAGAGATTTATGAAGCAATAAATTATATCTCGGTTCTCAATTCGCTTTGAATCAGTAAAAATCTCTTCCATTGCCATTCATTTTCGGTAATTGAATCTAACGTCAGCTCATCTCTAATTTTCTACGGTAGATGAAAATTGTTTAATACAAATTCTCAAAAAGTAATTTTGGACCTTCGAAATAATTAAAAGTCTTCAGTAGGCAGGTGAATTGATTCAAACAGTAGTGAATAAAAGTAGGCGTGGCAAGGCGGTGGGTTTTTTATTAAAGTGAAACTTTTATTACGTCGTCTCAAACTTTTTCGTCTGTGTGTTACATGTCGCGTGACGGTCGGGCGGCGCTTTTAGTTCGCAGCAGCTGACCGTGTAGTGTATAGACTATTACACATTTGTACCAGTGCTCCACGCTATTTTGTTTGTTTTTTAATGTGTATATAATATGTTATGTATATATATGTCTAAATAATTGTTAAGTATTATGTATGTTGTACTCTTCCTGATTAAAAATATCGATTATAAATTATTGCGAGTCACGCCATGTAAACTGTATATCTATACAT
The DNA here is from genome assembly GCF_905404315.1 of Leptidea sinapis. Taxonomy (NCBI): domain Eukaryota; kingdom Metazoa; phylum Arthropoda; class Insecta; order Lepidoptera; family Pieridae; genus Leptidea; species Leptidea sinapis. The sequence goes on from NC_066272.1 coordinate 13,388,357, forward strand.
ACATGAAAAAGAATTGATAGTATTCAAATTTTATCATTTTTAATCCTTTTCAATCAATATTTTTAACCAGGGCTAAGATACAGAGTTCAATAAAAATATTCGTTGGGGACTTAGTCTACTTTTATTATTTCCCATTATCATTCCAATTTTCCAAGTATAAAATTAAGATTGATAAAGCGATTTTTATACCCTTAATGGAATATTATTTCAATTTTCATCGTTTTTTTGTTTCATTACATTTCATGCATTTTTATCTCAGCGAATTAAAATAAAAACACCTGTACAGGTTGATGTAACTTCCAGCAAGGAAAATCTCCAGGAAAGCCTCACTAACACGCCGAAATCCTTTATATTTTCTTCGCAAAAAGGTCCTAGTATTCGCATGATTTTAAGCCCTCTCGTCACAATCGATTCTCGTATCTCGACAGGGAACTGCATCAAAAATCGAATCGGATCTGTGTCGACCGATAAGTCTCGGAATCGGGTACAAAAAACCTTGTTCAATTTAATTATATTAGAAAACTATTGAAACAAGCTATAAGACGATGATATGATGAAAAATAAACTATCTTATAAACAAAATGAGGCTAGAACTTGGTCATGGCGTAGTGTGCGTTTATTACAAAAAAAAAAAACAATATTCGTATCGAAGAGCGGTTCGTCGACAACAATTCGCTTAATACCTCGCCTAGCATCGGAATACTCGGTCATGAGTGATAACCAACTCCGCGGTCACCTGGAAGACAAACCAAATTAGCTTTGAATAAGCAGGACGTCATAAATAGAGCACGGCAATACTTCAAGCCGGCCCACATTCTATCACTCTACAAAGCGCAGGCCCGGTCCCATAAGGATTATTGCTGCCATCTCTGGTCTGGCGTACCTCAGTATCAGGTGCAACGGAGAGCTGCTCGAATTATTGGAGATCCAGTACTTTTTATACGGATAGATACAGACGTTTATTCATCGTGTGTCTTCTACCATTTACATTTATTTGCATTTATCATGGGGAGTTATCCGAGGAGCTGTTTAACGTGCCGCTGGATTCCACCTTTACCGCCACCACAATTAAGGATATCATCCCCAACTTCTGGATGTCTGGCATCCACTAGAGTGTGGACTACAATGAATTGTCTTCCTCGTACAACCAAGTTCCTTATATGGTGTTTTCAGGACGATAGGATATGGGTACCTTCAAAACCCTTATACCTTTCTAAAAGGCCGGCAACGCTCCTGAGATTCCTCTAGTGTTCAATTACAGAACGTGGTGATCATTTAACATCTCGTGACCCTTACGCTTGTATGTCATTCACATCAATAAAAACAATCCCGGGAATTTTGTATTCAAAATAGCAGTCACTTAGGTAAATTACTCTACTAAGAACTGTTTGTTATTCGTAAATTAATTATACATTTGGTAACCAATTACCTAAACTAGGTCGGGCATAACTATGATTATGTGGAATAAATGTTTACACAATATTATTATGTTCATTGTCGAGTGAAATGGAATACGGAAACAAGTTTTGTTTATCATTCAGTAATGATAGACATTTGTTTTTGTTCTTATACAGTGTGGTGCTATGGCTACATAAAATGAACACACGGGTTGAGCTATTTAACCTTATTTATATAAGAATTGGCTAAAAAAAAACTTCAAAAACAAAACCATTCCTATTTAAAAGTAGACGTTTCCGAATTACAATTTTACCATTCACATTTTTCTTTCTGTTTTAAATTTTTTTCAAGATCGATGGGTATTGTTTTAAAAATTTATGCTAAAAAGCACATAACATTTATTTATCATGCCTCTTTCAGTTGAAGAATGTGCTAGGATCATGGCTTTTCTGGAACTAGGCATCAGTATGCGTCGCACTGCAAGAATGGTGGGTGTGGCGGTACGAACGGTCCAGAAGGTAAAGCGAAGGTACGAAGAGACTGGACATCATCTGAGGAAACCTTGTAATGGCAGACCCAGGTGTACCAGTGCCCGAGAAGATCGTTGTATTATTTCCACTGTGTTAAGAAATCGCCACCAAAATGCAGTTGAAGTCCAGCAACAGCTACTTCAGACCCGGAGGGACTACATTAGTGACAGTACAGTGAGAAGAAGACTTGCTGAAGCAAATTTGAAACCCCGAAGACCAGCGAGTGGCCCAAAACTCGAGAGACAGCATCGAGTAGCGAGACTGCGGTACGCCCGTGAACACATGCAGTGAGATGAAGAAGAATGGTCAAGAATTTTGTTTGCAGATGAGTCTCGATTCTCCCTTTACACTTCTGATGGAAGGCGAAGTGTTTACAGGCGACCTGGTGAGCGATACCTTCAAGCCTGCATCTCAGAAAGAGTCCAATACGGTGGAGGCAGTGTACATGTATAGTCTGGCATATCTTCAGAAGGTCGCACAGAGCTACCATAGAAAATGGCACCCTCACTGGGCAAACATATGCTCAAGAGATTCTCAATGAGTATGCAGGGCCGTATTTAGCAAATATGGGTGATGGATCGATGCTGATGCATGATAATGCCCGGCCACACACGGCTCATATTGTACAAGAGTATATTCAGGAGGTCGGTATCAGCGTGATGGCTTGACCATCAAGAAGTCCTGATCTCAACCCGATTGAACACGCCTGGGTAGAGCTTGGGAGGCTAGTCAGAAATCGCAGACCACCACCTACTACCCTCAGGGCAATAAAACAGGCCCTGGTAGAAGAATGGGAGAATATTCCCCAACATCGGCTCCGAAACCTAGTGTTCAGTATGCCAAACCGGCTCGAAGCTGTAATCAGAGCTCGAGAAGGCAATACCAGTTATTAAAAATTAAATAACATGTAATACATTTAAGTTGAATATTTTTACACTTAACTAAATATGTCTATTTTCATTGTTTTATCTTTTTTAAGTTAAAAATGTTACTAATGTATAATTTTAGTCTCTAAGAATTAAAGCCTATAAAATTTGCAACAAAACGTTTTTAATCTTAAATCTCTACCTTCTATAATTAGTTAAAAAAAAAATTGAGAAGTGTGATACTTACTTTTGCAGGCCAGTGTAGATTACTCACAGGGTTTTCCGAAATGATTTTATGGAAAATTTATTTATTTAGGTGAATTAAGTATTTTTTTTAATTTATCTTTTTATGATTACATTTAAGTAGCTCATGAACACACTTCATTTAATGTCGCAACAGTAGAGCCCCGCTGTATAGCTTATTTTATGTAGAATATTTATTTTTAATTTGTCTACGTTTAAATATTTAAGACGCAAACTTGCCACTCTGAGCAATCCCCATTAATTGTAGAATGTCATTAGTATTAAAAATTATTAATTTTAAATGTACTTAAAATTTGAAAAATGGGAATTAATTTGGACTCTGAAATTTAATTTGAAATATCATGTTGTCTGGAAGAAATCCTAAATATCTATATATCATATAATAGAGAATGTGTGTGTGTATGTATGTTCAGAACTATTGAGACAAGCTATAAGACCATGAAAAATAAAATATCTTATAAACGAAATGAGGCTAGAACTTGGTCATGGCGTAGTGTGCGTTTATTACAAAGAAAAAAAAAACAATAATCGTATCGAAGAGCGGTTCGTTGACAACAATTCGCTTAATACCTCGCCTAGCATCAGAATACTGGGTCATGAGTGATAAACAACTCCGCGGTCACCTGGAAGACAAACCAAATTAGCTTTGAATAAGCAGGACGCCTAAACACAGCACAGCAATACTTCAAGCCGGCCCACATTCTATCACTCTACAAAGCGCAGGCCCGGTCCCATAAGGATTATTGCTGCCATTTCTGGTCTGGCGTACCTCAGTATCAGGTGCAACGGAGAGCTGCTCGAATTATTGGAGATCCAGTACTTTTTATACGGATAGATACAGACGTTTATTCATCGTGTGTCTTCTACCATTTACATTTATTTGCATTTATCATGGGGAGTTTTCCGAGGAGCTGTTTAACGTGCCGCTGAATTCCAACGGCAACGCTCCTGAGATTCCTCTAGTGTAGCATTAGCTAACGTGGGTGTGGTGATCGTTTTACATCTAGTGACCTTTACGCTTGTATGTCATTCACATCAATAAAAACAATCCCGGGAAATACCTGTAGGTACTATCACGGATTGTTTATTCAAAATAGCAGTTACTTAGGTAAATTACTCTAGTAAGAACTGTTTGTTATTCGTAAATTAATAGTACATTTGGTAAGTAATTACTTAAACTAGGTCGGGCTCATAGTTATGTGGCATAAATGTTTACACAATATTATTATGTTCATTGTCGAGTGAAATGGAATACGGAAACAAGTTTTGTTTATCATTCAGCAATGACCGACATTTGTTTTTATTCTTATATAGTGTGGCGTCACAATGACGACATTAAATGAACACACGGGTAGAGCTATTTAAGCGTAATCATAAAATATTAAATATATATAGTGTCTACGCTAGCTCGCGGCTACTAGATTACTTACAGGGTGTTCCGAAATGATTTTATGAAAAATTTATTTTTTTATGATTACAGTTAAGTAGCTCTACCCGTGAACACACTTCATTTAATGTTGCCACTGTAGAGTCCCGCTGTATAGCTTTTAGAGACTACGTAATTAGGCTAATTTTATGTAGAATATTCCTTTGTAATTTGTCCACGTTTAAATATTTAAGACGCCTACTTGCCACTCTAAGCAATCCCCATTAATTGTAGAATGTCATTAGTATTATTTTAAAAATACTTAGAAAAAAAAATCTAATAAATGGGAGGGAACTTGGACTCTTAACTTTAATTTGAAATATCATGTATTTTCTGGAAGTCTGTCTGTATGTCCGGGCTTCACGAAAAAACATGAAAAAAAATTTGCATGAATAAGAAATCGGGACTGCTTTATAACATGTACGCGGACGATGTCGCGGGCAGCAGCTACACCCTATAAATTGATTTGATTCCCTTGAGAATGTCGAAATATACACTTCTGTGGCAAACTCATATTTGAACGTATGTATATATTTTTTGGGGGTATCTTTTTTACGTTAACGTATAAAACGTTTGATTTTTTTCACAGCTTCAATTTCAACTCGATACATCCACCCGTGTCCGAGATAAAGGGTCTGGACAGACAAAACTTTAACGTAATGAATTAATTGATTTAGTTAAAAAATGGGTAGTAAAATGACCAAGTGCTTAAACCTCAAAATAATACATCCAACTACGTTGTATCAACATTTGAATTAATAAAAAAAAAATATAGTTAACATCACGCTTTTTAATACCAATACAAGCAAAGTTCGCTATAAAAAATATATATGTATATATACAGAAAATGATAGAGGTTTTCATTTGTGCGCACAGCATGGAAAATCTATGGTATATATTTTAATAATTGTGATTTTAAAAAAGCGTAACAAAGTATGTACCCGCATATGTATAAGGGAGCCAAAACTACTCTTACCTAGATTTTATAATGACTGATGTAGAAATAAACTAAATTACAAGGTACCTTCTGTAATATATAAACTTCCAACATCTTTATAACGATAACGATAACCTCAAAGCAGATAACAATTAAAAATATAAAAGTAAAATTAAAAAATTATTATCTTGATAATTATATAATATATAGATGAATGCTATGAATATGAAACACAAACATTTTGTATATTATCTAGTTAGATTTCGGGAGCGAGCGATTGGGTTTTTAAAAATAGAAATTAAAATTAAAATTAATATTTTAGAATCGAAATAAGAGTTTATTATTTATGAATGAAACATAATATAATAAAAGTTGCTTATTTAATCAAAACAAATCTTATAACTATATTTACAATACTACGACTACATAAAATTAAAACTATCATTACGTGGAAGCGTACCAAGAATACTGGCAGCATTACCGCGTTGGATAGCAAGGCTGATCCGTTGACCGAAATAGCTGCCAGCGCTTGGGTTTCCAGTAGCCTTATGTAGGCGCGAAGATAGTATTTTGAACATTCTCCGCGCCTTTGGGCCCCACGGGCCAAGTGTCTCGACACCAAACGGCACAAAGATGTATGACTCACTGAGACCAACATATTTGCGACGCTTGCTGTCTTCGGCAGTCGAAGCAGCAGCCCCAGCACCAACTGACGTAACTTGGACATGAGAAGGAGCCAGAGTGTCGACGCAAGTAGCGTCCCACACCAGCGCACTTCCCCGTGCCCAAGCCACCAGCGTCATTCCATCAGGACGCTTGCCATCGCGGCGGGTAATACCATTTGGCTCTAAATTAATGAATGAATGAAAACTATATTAATATCAAACACAAACCACACAGAATAATAAAAGTAAAAAAGAACTTACAGAGGTAAAAAAAAAATAAGAACTAATAACATAAAAATAATATAAATGACAAAAAAAAACAAGTATATAAATAATATTATAGGAATTATCTTAATTTAAAAGTACTGTGTAGCAGTTGTTGTTATTAAAAGGAGCTGACTCAGCGTCATGCTACGTTGGTATAATACCAACACAGCGCTGATTTTCAGCAGCCCCTTGGTGACCCATTGAGTAACTACTATTGTTAAATATTTGTTGTAGTATTAAAGGTTCCAGTAACTTATTTATCTTTAAAAGATGAAATTTGGTACTACTGTTCAGAAATTAGATACATAAATATTAAAATAATTGCAGTTTTACAAATATTGGCAACAATACAAACTAAAAGTTTGATCCCATTATGTATTATTAATACATATATCTAATAATGTCAGACTTATGCACACAATTTATGAGCATATACGTTATTAATTAAACAGACTTTAAGAATAAGGTTTTTAACCTTTTTCCGGAAAGTTCCAACAGTCTTCAAGCTGCGAAACGGTGGTGGTATATAATTCCAGCACTTGGTGGCACTGTACCTAAAACTTCCTCTAAAAGAGGCGGAATGATGGAGTGGGATTGATAGGACATTGAAAGCGGACCTTGTTTCAAAATTTAACTGGCTGCGCTGACCTAGCCATTCCAATTTATTATATAAATATGTTGGCGTTTTTGTCATAATAATACCAAAAAGAAGCGTAGCTAAATGAAGTCGTCTACGAGCATCCATATTTAAAATATTTGCTTCTTTGAGGTATGGAGAAATGTGTTGTCGGGCCGGTATATCCCAGCAAAAACGAGCACATGCATTTTGTACTCTTTGTATTGAATTTCTTGTTCTACCAAGCAACCTTGGACCATACACTGTATGGGTTTAGTTAAATTTGGATAAAACAAGAGCCTCACAAAGACGTATGCGTAGTTCTGTGGTTATAAAAGGTCTAATTTGGTACAAAACTTTTAATCTATAAAAACTGTTGGAAATTACTTTCTTAATATGCTTCTCAAATCTTAGGGATTCATCCATCATCAACCCAAGATTACGAGCTTCGTGTACGCGTTCGATATGCTTATCATTTATGACTAGTCTTACATTGTATTCATTTATTAATTCTAAGCCTTTACAATTGCCGAAGATCATAAATTTTGTTTTATCCGGGTTTAAAATCAATGAGTTTTTTTCAGACCACATGAATATTGCATGAAGATCAGCATTTATAATATCTATTGCCTGTTGGGCTTCGTGTGGCGGAAAAGAAAAATAAAGCTGTATATCATCAGCGTAAATCTGATATTTGCATTGTTTTATTTTTTTAATTACGTCAGCAATGTATAGAATAAAGATAAGGGGCCCTAAAATAGAGCCTTGGGGAACTCCCCTCGTTACATAGGCACGTTCTGAAAAATTTGTGTTACCCTGCTCATCTATCACTGAGACCGTCTGTGTTCTATTAGTGAGATAACTTTCAAACCACTTAATACTATTTTCACTAAAACCATAGTAGGCTAGCTTGGAAAGTAAGAGATTTATATTTAAAGTTTCAAAAGCACGTGAGAAATCAAGAAAAATTAAGATTGTTACTTTTTTTTCCTCTTGTGCTGCTAAAATATTATCTACTACGTCAATGATTTACGACCCGAGCTTAGCGTAAAAAATAGAATAAGTGTTAATAATTGTAATACATATTTGAAGTTACATTACACACCTACATATGTCATTTAGTATATTTTTAGTTTTCTCGTAATTAATTATTTATAACATGCGACGAGTGTAGTACACGGTAAAACCCGAATGGGTTTAAGTTTGTACTTAAATTTCAGTAAAATTGTAAAATAATATAAAAAAAAATAAAGTCGTCTAAGTTTGATTCCTTACGGCCGTTCCCAATATTCTATCTAAAGATATAGATAAATTACTACCTTCTACTGTCAGGAATTAGCTGTCGATAATCTGAAGCTGTCCAAATATACCCGATAAGTCATTCTTATCGCCTTAAATTGGGACGCGTGAATTGCAATTTCCATACAAACTTCTCCCCTTCTTCATCCCTGGTAAGCTAATAAGACGTCGTCCCATTGACAGACAGCGTGTACGGATAAGGTGAGTTACCGTCGACAAGTTTATTGGGACAGAAAAGTCAACGATAGTTACGATTTTTATCTCGAGTAAGTGATAGACTGAATATTGGGAACGGCCGTTTTACACTCGGCCCTTATCTAGAAAAAAATGCGGTACCTGCATTTAATATAAAGATAATAAAGTTTAAAGAAACAAAGATTTTTATAAGCACTACGTGCTTAGTCATGTGTGTACGCGGACGAAGTCGCGGGCATCAGCTAGTCTTAATAATTATGCAAATAAGTTATTTCATGTTTGTTTGTAGTCTGGTAAATATGAAAGCTGTGAAACGGCCTCGGGTCAAGCGATAATTTTGCGTGATTGGCATAGATGGCGCTAGCAGTCGCATTTATCGCGCTGATAATATTTGTATCAGTTTTGTAACATAACTTTATTGGTTGATGCATCAATTGGAGAGAGCTCGATTGCCTTCGTGTGCTGAGTCTGCTAGCGACTCGCACCGGCGCTCGGGCCCTTATAGTGTTTCAGCATACTGTGCTACTTTGTACTGAAACCTTGTTTTTGCCACGGTTAGTGTTCTGGGTAAACACGACACCCCCTCCGGTCTGGGTCCGGTCTGCCTCCTGAGGCAAACCCCGGAACCAGCCCGGTGGGGTGCTGGCGTGCCAGCACCTCCGCTTGGGCCGCGCCTAAAGGCAAGGCAAGGCAAAAAAAAAAAAAAAATATAAAAAAAAAAAAACAGCATGCCACCACCAATCCTGCCGCTGATGTCACAGCGACGCGCGACTCGACCGCGCCCACTTCGACGTAAGGTTTTTGTGCGGTCGGCAATCTCCGGCCTTGAGGCCGGGCTGGACGCAATGATAGCGTCCGGCCAAGCCACCCTCGCTGCTGGCGCAACGAGGCGCCCCGAAGCCGCTCAAGCGGGTCCTTCAACGGGAGCCGGTGAAGCGACCTTCGCAGCGAGTCCGCTGACGCCGTCACCGGCTCCATCCATGGAATCGTTGCCGTCCATCGTCCGACCAGCAACGCCCAGGCGACGACTGATGCCCACGACTGCCGCTACGCCTATTCCTGCCGTACGCACGGCGACGCCTACAACGGCGAATCATACCGCGCAAGCGCCTCACCCACGTCAGCCACGATATCCCGCCACGCAGCCTGGTATACCCGTGGGGCGTTTCCCCTCGCCTCCTCATAGAGGAGAACAGAAAACCTCGGCACGAACACCACCGAGTATGCCGACCCTGTCGCCAGGCTCTCCAATGGAGACCGCGACAAGCCCAACATACGCGGCTACTACCGCGTCCAAAAAGACGCCGACGACGGGCGACGTCACCGCATCCGCCGCCTCCGCCACCGCTACCGCTGCGACCGCCGCCACCACCTCAGCCACTCCGACCACCAAAGCGACCAGTCGCTACCCACCGCTGATTGTGGAGGTGCTTCCCGACTGGCCGACGCATTTCCGGGAGCTCAAAAAGCTACTCGGCCACACACCTAACGGACGCCCGTTTGGCAAAGGCGTCCGCTTCATCCCCAAGTCGGACCAGGAGTTCCGCCACATCCAGCGCTACCTCACGCAGCTGGAAAGTGTCGCTGGAATCTCCTGGTTCTGCTACTCGCTCCCCGCGGAGAGGAGCGCTAAGGTAGCAATACGGGGCCTGCCGGCAAACACAGAGCCAGCACAAGTGGACGCGGAGCTGCGTGAGCTCGGATACGTCCCGGAGCACGTGCGCGCGATTCCCGCGCGCCCAGGCAGACCGGGATGTCTGATGTTCGTGCAACTCCAGCGTACGCCAAATCTCATCCCGGGTATATATGAGGTGCACGAGCTCCTCTGTATGCCCGGGATCACCATCGAGGCGTGGCGCGGCAGAAAGGGACCAGCGCAGTGCCATCGCTGCCAGCAGTTTCGGCACTCCTCGCACAACTGCCACCGGCCCATTGCCTGTGTGCGGTGTGGGGACAACCATCCTGCACGAGAGTGCCAGCGCCCCAGGGAGGACCCGCCGACGTGCGCCAACTGCGGTGGCGCGCACACGGCGAACAACGCAAACTGCCCGGTGTTCCGCAAAGAGACGCGCAACCGCCGGGCGGGCACCATCGCACGCACCGCCTCAACAGCGCGCGCGTATCCTCCCACTGCCCACGCATTAGAGGCCGACGCGCCCGGCTCGCTCATGGCTGTCGCCAACCAGCCACGGCAACCGGCTAAACGCCGACGCAAACGCGGGAAACGCGCTCAAGCGCGCCAAGGCGCCCTACCTGCCGCACCACCTACTGCGACACGCGCTGCTGCGCCCGCCGCACTGCAGCCTACCGAGCGCAGTACGAAATCGTCCAAGCCCACCGTGGTCGCCGCCCCCGCAGGGGGGACGAAGGCGAAGCGAGTGACGCCGCTGGACCCGCGACTCACCAAAGTTATCAGCACATTGAATCATGTGCTGATGGCCATCCAGGAGCAGCGTGACCCTATTCCGCTGATCCTGGGTTGCATCACGGAGCTCTGCACCTTTTATGGCTGAGCTCCGCATCGTGTTTTGGAACGCCGACAGGCTTTCATCACAAAAAGCCCGTCTCTTCAAGACTTTGCTTTCTCAGCGTCGAGTGGACATCGGCCTGATCAGCGAGACTCACCTCAGACCGGTAGACAAGTTGAAGGTTTCCGGATACTACGTCTACCGGGAGGACCACGCCTCGCCGATCGGGACTGCTTACAGGGGATTAGCAGTCTTGGTCCGTCGGAACGTCATTCACCAACTGCTGCCAGTACCTCAACTGCAGACGTCGTATGCCCTAGGCGTGGAGATCTGCATCGAACATCAGCCCACCCGTGTGTTCGCTTTCTACAAGCCGCCGCAGAATCGACTCGCAGTGGCTGATGTCCACACCTTGTTGGACTCGCTGCTGCCCACGATTGTCGCGGGCGACTTCAACGCGAAACACACGGCGTGGAACTCCAATATCGTGAGCCCAGATGGCAGACGCCTCCTGGACGACGCAGATCGCCACGGTTACCAGGTGCTAGGACCAGAGGTCCCGACGCACTACCCGTACTGTGCAGCCCACATGCCAGACGTCCTTGACATAGCCGTCACGTGCGGCCTAGCTGCCGCACCGTCGTTAGACGTTCTGGATGACCACCTCATCTCCGACCACCAAGCAGTCCTTTTGACGCTGAAGACAACCCCGATGACGACATCGCTGCCTTCTCCGAAGCATCGCCAGGACTGGCGAATCTTCGCCGAACACATGGCCGAACATTCGCCATCCTTTAGAGTAGAGAGCCCTGCAGACGTTGATCGACTCGCCACGGACCTCAGCGCAACAGCGTCCAATGCGCTTCGAGAGTCCAGACTCGACGCTGCATCTACTCGTAGACAACCCCAGCTCCCTGCCTACATACAAGCGATGATCGAGGAGAAGAGGAAGCTGCGAAGGCAATGGCAAAACCTGCGGTGCCCGACCATGAAGACGCGGCTGAACGCTCTGGCTGCCAAGATCTCAGACGCACTGGAGACAGTTGCAGACGAATCCTGGCACTCCGCCATTGAGCGAGCCGGTGACGACTGGTCTGGCATGCACCGCCTATGCCGCCAACTCTCCGGGAAGCCCTCCCCGATTAGACCCCTCATGGCCAGTGACGGAACCCCACGTTACCGAGCTGAGGATCGAGCGGAGATATTTGCGGACTACCTGGAGACGCAGTTTACACCCAACCCGACCGCAGATGTGCAGCACGTAGAGACCATCGAGCGACATGTGAAGAACTACTTCGAGTCGCCGATAGTACCGACAGAAGACCCCGTCGTGTTCTCCCCCGGACAAGTCCAAAGGATGATTCGGCGAACTAGACTGCGCAAAGCACCCGGCCCTGATCGAGTCACCAACGAAGCCCTGCGTCACCTACCTCCGCGAGCAATCGCGACTCTGACGCGGCTCTTCAACGGAATCCTCCGGACCGGGCACTTTCCATCATCGTGGAAGCTCGGCCGAGTCATCCTGATTCCCAAGCAAGGCAAGAACATCATGCTGCCTGGGAGTTACCGTCCCATCACTCTTCTATCCACCACCTCGAAAGTCTTCGAGAAGCTACTGTTGCTGCACATCACGCCGCATCTTCAGCCACGCGACGAACAGTTCGGTTTCCGTGCCGAACACTCCACCACTTTACAAGTGACGAGGGTACTGCACCATCTCGCTACCGCCTACAACAAGCGAGAGCAGTCTGTTGCAGTATTCCTCGATATGGAGAAGGCGTTCGATCGCGTCTGGCACACCGGCCTCGTGTACAAGCTGTCCACGTCTACTACTCCCCGCCGAGTAGTTAAGACTGTGGCCACCTTTTTGGAAGACAGACGTTTTCAAGTGGCGGTTGAAGACGCTCTGTCCACGGAGCGCCCCATCCGAGCTGGTGTGCCCCAGGGAAGCTGCCTGTCGCCCGTCTGCTACAGCAGATACACAGACGACATTCCAGTCGCCGACGGCGCCATTTTAGCGCTGTATGCTGACGACGCGGCGTTCATTACCACCTCGCTGAATGCCCCGCATGCAGCGCTGAAGATGCAGCGAGCACTGGACGCTATTCCCACCTGGCTGAAGGACTGGAGACTCAAGGTCAATGTGGCGAAGACTCAGGCGATTTCCATCGGGCGGGCGCGCCTATTGCCGCCCCCGGTGTCACTCATGGGCGAGACCGTCGTATGGTCCCCGAAGGCCAAATACCTCGGTGTGACCATCGACAGGACACTCTCGATGCGGCCCCATGTTAAGAACGTGGTTGCCCAGACGCGCGCCGCACGGAACGTTCTCCGACCCGTGCTGGCGTCCCACCTGCCTCTCCGTACGAAGTTGTGCGTATACAAGGCGTACGTTCGCACGCGACTCACCTACGCTGCCCCCGCCTGGTTTGCGCTGACAAGCGAGACGGGTCGCAAGTCGCTGCGAGTGCAGCAGTCGCTGACGCTCCGCACCATCTCCGGAGCACCACGCTTCGTACGAAATCAGGTCATCTCCAGAGACCTGCGCATGGAGAGCCTGGACGACTTCGTTCGTCGCCTGAGCACCTCTATGTTCGCGCGCGCTGATGGAGCGCGATCCCAGCATTTGCGTGGCATCGCGCCATACCATCGACGACCGCCGGACAGAAGAGGACTACCACGTGACCTAGTCTCCTAGGACACGACTGCTTCCTCGCCGCTGGCTGATGGGCGCTCACCGGTACACTACCGGCGGGCTCGACCTCGCTGAGCGGCGGGCGCAAGCTAACCACGGACCTACAAACCGGCTGCAGTCCGCAGATCGCTCGCGACACTACGCGGGCTTGATCGCACTGTAGCAAGATACCACCGGACATGACACCACGGACCAACCGGTCCCACCCAGTGCCCCGTCTGTAGTTGCAGGCGGCGTTTATACTACTGAAAGGGGCCATCGCCCCGAACAGTTACCCCGAGGCCCGTAAGGACCTACGCGGAAGACCCACCAGTCAGTGCATCAATTGACATCACCAAGAACTACCAATAAGTTTCCAGTAATTTTTGTTGAGTGATATGGTTCATGTATCACTTTCCTCAGATACTTAAAATGAGTATATAATTTTATCACAATATCAAGAGCCAGTGCTATACTTTTAAGTGGTGTCAGGTGAGTCATTGACGGTTTTTAAATTAAATTAATTTAATCTAACTAATCAATGATCAGCATTCAGCAAGTTGAAAAAACAGTTAAAGAACGGGTTTTGAAAAATTGGTTAATAATGCATTTATTAATAATTAATGTTTTCATTATGTTCATACTTCATATTATATTAATAACATTGCTAAATTTAATGAATACCTTGTACCTATTTGGTCAGTATAATATTAAGTCAACGTTTTCGTTAGCAAAAGCTGTTTTAGTGAGGCATTCAATTTCTTCATTTATTGCGAGTTACGGGCGAAGGTTAACGAATATAAAACTGTTAATAAAAACCAAAATTAATTTTTTTCCAAAATTATTTTATGGAAAATTGATTTATTGGGTGATTATAGGTGAATTATGTATTTTTTTTATGATAACATTTAAGTAGCTCTACCCATGAACACACTTCATATATTGTCGCCACTGTAGAGCCCCGCTGTATAGCTTATCGAGAGAGTACGTAATTAGGCTAATTTTATGTAGAATATTTCTTTTTAATTTGTCTACGTTTAAATATTTAAGACGCAAACTTGCCACTCTGAGCAATCTCCATTAATTGTAGGATTTCATTAGTATTAAAAATTATTATTATTTTAAAAGTACTCAAAATTTGAAAAATGGGGGGGAATTTGGACTTGTAACTTTAATTTGAAATATCATGTACTTTCTATAAGAAACCCTAAATATCTATATATCATATAATAGAGAATTTGTGTGTGTATGTATGTTCAGAACCGTTAGCCCCATTGAAATAATACTACACACATAAAGAAGGACACGACCACTCCGACGAACTAGTTACATTAGTGCCGGATAGGTGGCGCTGGTGGCAGTGATTTTGAACTTTTGGACCACCCGGTGCTTGGTGTGGTCGAATTGATATGAAACGTTGTTTAAATGCATGTGGCAACATTGAAACAGGTAATGCGGACGAAGTCTCGGGTAACATCCAGTCTAAATATAATTTTAAAAGAGGAATAGGAATAGTTTTAATGACTTAAAATATTTTAAAAAGAAAACATAAAATCCTAGACTACATATATATTCATAATTCGAATAGTACTTGTGATTCCGTGATCTGAAAAGTTTCATACTATGAAATCAATTTTATAAAATCTCATATTTTAGCTAAGGAGAAATCGTTGTCCTTATGACGTCATTGAGCCGTAATGACATAACGAAACGATAAACGCTCGTTTGCGATCGTCGATTCGCATTTTGGATAAATTTCAACGTTCAAATTTAGAACATCGTGAGCTCACAAATTTTTATGTAAATTGGAAGATGTTTGGCCTTAGCGATTCTATTGTATGTCTTATATTAAAGAGAGAAATTTAAAAATAAAACCACTTTGCTTCATTAAAAGCTGGAATGGATTTAAATAAGTTAAAAAAGGGATTCGATGCAAAAAAATTATATAAATCATTCAATCGTTTACGTAGAACTACCTTTGTATGTTACTTACGTTGATCTTAATTAGTTTTATTGATTTTGGGGAAATAACTCATTTTAATAAAATAAGTATCAAAAATGATGTACTTAAGTTTTTTTTTTTATAATACTGACTGTAAAAAAAAATTATAATAAAAATTATGAATAATCTCTACAAATGTATAACACGTACACTTATACAAAACATCACGGTAGTTGTGATGCCTTTTCTCAAGCTTTCTCCTACGCATGCGCGCACAAACACATATTTAACACGCTTACAACGCTGTAGACCAAGCAAATTGTGGGAGTTTGTCTTGGTAAACACGAGTGGAGGGGGTACGAAGCAGAACAAAAAGAAATCACGAACAACAATAACAACGGTTCAGCACTTATATACTTATTTTAAGATGTGAATTGTTCATGAACCTCTAAACTGCATATGAGATCCTGGTACATGTCGCTAGGATGACACATGATTTCAACCGCTATAAAAGACATTACTATCACCACTACCATATTTATGTTCTCCTGGTGTCGATATAGAAAAACATAATATTTAATAATAATAATATTTAAAAATAATAATATTTGTGTCTCTATCGTCTCGCTTTTTCGTTTCATCGAGTTTCAAATCACATCGATTCTAAAGATACATATTTCACTTCAAAAAAAAACATGAATTCCGAATCTCCGCTTATTTAAACGACAGTATTTCGTAGTATGTAGCAGTACATAGAATTCAAAGTTGAGTTTCGAATTTAAAATGCTTTAATCATAAATCTTCCTGAGCTAAAATACCTCTTGATTTATATTCTCGAGAGCCATAACGACCTTTCCTTTATCGCCAGATATTCCTCTTCAAATATAAATTATCAATTTTATTATCGTTAAAATCGTTTCAGTATTGCGATTGTCCTGATTCAAGAACACTTTAATATTGGTTTAAGTTCAAACCGTATTGCCAGAGTAATTCGGACTGCCACTTCTTTATATCTTCATTTTTGTATTTTCTTTGATTAACAGGAGTGGAACACATTCAAATTTCTATTACTAATATTGCAACAACATTTGCTCAATCTGAATATTAAAGTGATCGGTCAGCCTGGGACTAGATTATGATTATTTTATAGCAATAGCAATGACCGGATGCCAGCCAGATTATGGGTACCACAACGGCGCCTATTTCTGCCGTGAAGCAGTAATGTGTAAGCATTACTATGTTCCGGCTAGTGAAATTACTGGGCAAATGAGAATTTACAACTTATGTCTCAAGCTGACGAGCGCAGTTGTAGTGCTACTCAGAATTTTTGGGTTTTTCAATAATCCTGAGCGCCATTGCATTGTAATGGGCAGGGCGTATCAATTACCAACAGCTAAAAGTCCTGCACGTCTCGTCCATTATTTTCATACAAAAAAAATAACAATAAAATATTGTACATTTTATTAAAAAGAGTGCAAAAAACGAACGATGCGAGAGTTTCTTGCGCCGCTCCTTCTCTCTCAGAGCGCCATTTGTTTCCGAAGCGGTAGTAGTATCTGATATACACTAGAAATGACATCATAACGAATTCTAACGGAATCAATTTTGAGAAAATAAATGCCTTTTATGCCTTTTATTGGAATTGTAGAGTAATTGTTATAATATTATGAGCTGTACTGAAAAATTAATTGCTTCACACATGACTTAACTGAAGACGACAAATTCAAACCGACAGTGCCGTTAATGATGATTTAATAATGAATATCACAACTCTTGTGTTCTACAGGGTTGTTTATATTTCTGTTAATTAAGCTACAAAACTTTTTACTATTTTCATTATTATCTTTGTAGTAAATACTAATATCTTGTACTTTGTACCGAATCAATTACCGGCTGCGGTTTTCCCGAACCGATACGACTTAGGGACCTTCAAGAGAGGAAAAGAGCATACTCCCATCTTAAGGGCCGGCAACGCATCTCTTGACACCTGTTGTTGCGGATGTCCATGGGCGGTTGCCTCACCTCTCCCCATCCCGTGAGCCTCTTGCCCATTTGCCCCCTCATATTTAAAAAAAATCTATTACAAATTCAAATTCAATGGAGGATAAAAAATGATAAAACACATGTTTCCTTTTTGAGTCCTGGCTACAGGCAAGAATATAATATTACGATAACTCAAATCTGAGTTCTGAAGCCATTTTACATACAGCCCAAAAAAAAATTGATATACCAGCACAAAATCAAATTCAAATTCAAATATTTTTATTCAAAATAGGATTTAAAATCACTTATTGAACGTCAAAAACTACCACCCATTCAAAAGAGACTGCCTCAGACCTGAGAAGAATGGGCGCAAGAAACTCAGCGGGCTTTTTTTTTAAAGTTAAAATAAGGATTACAATGTAATATCGCACAATAAACATTTATAATTAAAGAGCCTGAGGGTGTTCGCTTTATTCCCAGTCCGTGGTGTCATTAAGAAAATCGTTTATGCTATAATAACCTTTCCCACACAAACGTTTTTTAACAATTCTTTTAAATTTCGTAACACATTTGTTTTGTACATTTTCTGGGATCATATTGTAGAAGCATATACATCTCCCAACAAAAGACTTACTAACTCGACCCAACCGAGTAGTAGGCATAACAAGTTTATGTTTGTTACTCGTGTTAACATTATGAATGTCACAGTTTCTTGAAAATTCCTCAATGTGCTTATGTAATTTTGTCATGAATATAACTATTATGCCATAAACATAATTATTTTGTCATAAATATTAAATTTTAGAATTTAATAGAATCAATTTATTAGAATATTTTCAAATATAGGTATCGAAGTTAACGGTTGCTATCAAATTTCCTGGTCATAAAATGATAATAAACTGAATCCGGATTTCAACCTCCACATTGATGTCAACCTAAATAGGATATTACGAACAGAAAGTGCTGTGTCATTCTATCGAATACATATTAATGCATCAAATACCTAAATGAAAACTGAAATATTTCTTTGAAACGGCAATTCATCAAACAAATGATGGTATTTACAAAAAATACTCTGATTTGTGTAAATACCATCATTGAATCGTTATTTTTATTCAGGAGGACAAACGAGCATGCAAGTACTTTCTTTTAACATCAATGGAATCACCGGTTCTTTACAGAGTCGAATGTAAATATATGTCGCAGGGATATGATAAAAACAGAGATTCGGTCAATTCCCTGAGTGATTAGATCAAATCACGAAAGATGTTAAAATGACAACTGGATTTTATCATTTCTCTAAACAAATCTAGATAATAATGAAAATCATTTCTTAAGAACTTTATAGTTACGTATGGGGCTCGTAGGTATGACAAATCACAATGAACATAATATTGTGATTTCTGATACTACCGTTGCTTTAATGATAAAACTAATGTCTAAGTGTTACGAAAAAATCATCTTAAAATATACCAAAGAAAAGATTTTTTGTAGACTAGATTTATGTAGAGAAGTGAAAAAAACCTATTGTTATTTTAACATCTTCCATGATTTGATCAAAACACTTAGGGGATTGACCAAATCTATGTTTTTATCATATCCCTGCGACATATACATATTATGTATTCGTATTTGAAAATACATTGGTGCGCAGTGGGTGAAATTCGAGTCGAGGAGGGAAGCGCGCCGTGAGAGTCAACTGTTTTATCGATTGCGTCACGGTATTACCACAGATTAGGTACGTATTAAGTATTACTATTTTAATTATCACTATTATCGTAATAGTAGGTAAATTTCAACTTAAATAAATCTTAGCCCGTGGGGTCCGGCTCCGGGAATGTACAAAGTACTACGCGCCTTAATAGGGCTACTGGAAACCCAAGTGACGGCAGCTATTTCTGTCAACGGATCAGCCTAGCTATCCAACGCGGAAATGCTGCCAGTAATCTTGGTGTTAAAAGGCATTTATTTTCTCAAAATTGATTCATTTAGAATTATTTTTGATGTCATTTCTAATATACTAGATACAACTACCTAGATACTACTACAGCTTCGGAAAACTAAAGCTTAAAACTTAATATATTCCTAACATTCAGTACTTACTTTAGTTAAGATTTACTTTTTCCTTATGAAGTAGGGAACCCTAAAATAAGCAATCGTTCGTTTCAATCGTAAAGCATTACTGTGTTTCGGTCTGAAGGGCGCCGTAGCTAGTGAAATTACTGGGCAAATGAGACGTAACATCTTATGTCTCAAGGTGACGAGCGCAGTTGTAGTGCCGCTCAGAATTTTTGGGTTTTTTAATAATCTTGAGCGGCACTGCATTGTAATGGGCAAGGTGTATTAATTTTGAAAAAACGCCTACCTTATCTATTAAACAGCTTGCCTGAGGACATTCAGACAAGAAAATTTAAAACTAAACTTAAGAAATATTTATTGTCAACACTGCCTTAAAATAAAAATTAGATTTTTTATTATATTTTTATCAATATTTGTTAATTACACATGTATAAAATCAATGTTCTAATAAGCATTAATGTATTACAAGAGACTTGATCCTGCAGACAAACTGTCCAAACAGTTATGCGGGACTATGTTAGCTTTTAAGATTTTTTCAGTAAATGATTAATAGTATAAATAAATAAAAACAAATAAAAGTAATATAAGATTTTTCTGTGTCAAGTTCAGAACCCTAAAATAAGCAATTGTTACAAGTATTATAGCACACTTCAAACCTCTTAAGTAATTCTCGTTTGAGCCAAGAATACCTAATAGTCTTGCCCTCTCATTAAGCCCTCGGCCTATTTAGACTAAGAGGGTTAATATGTAGAAGAATGTGCGATATATGGAACTTCTAATGAATTATTAATGAAAATGCATATTATAAGGGGTTCAAAACTTAACGATAAGCTTGAACAAGTTGATAATGCAAATCCAAAGACCCTGGGTAATATAATGTAGAAATTAGTATTTTCTTACATTTTGAAAAACCTTTGAAGATAAGCCTTTTTTTAGGTAATGGCATATGCTTAACTGGAAAATTACTAATTTAATTTGTTCTTTAATTGTTGGACGATGCGGGATTAGAACACGCGCTCGGGTTACGCCTCAGTGCTCTTACCATTTTATTCGTATATATTACATAGACTTACTCAGACTCAAAGCTTACATTTTCGATAAATGATACAACAGGCTTATGGTAACTAAAGTATGAAAGTAAAGTGAGTACTTTGGTCTTAATATGGTCCATATATCTTCAGAACACTGCGTTAATTACTATTTTTGATCTTGTTATTGATACAGTGCGACTGCTGCACATTTTCATATTTAATTTGGCGTCCAAAAAGTCGATCAACGGAATCGCTGTATCCGATGCAAAATTTACATTAAACCTCTTAACGACATATGAACTCCTGGTACATGTTGCTAGAATGACACAACATGACTTCAACCGCTATGAAAGACATTACTATCACCGCCACCATATTTGTTTATGTTCTCCTGGTGTCTATGTCTACGTATACGTCGAGCGCATGACGTCAGAATATATATGGTATACTCGCGTCATACATAAGACAATCTCATCATCAACTATGATCGCCTGGTACCATAACACTGTATAACGCTTCCTATCTCATTCTCTCACCGGCTGAATCCTTTACATTTTACATGTTTGTATCTCTATCGACCCGCTTTTTCGTTTCATCAAGTTTTAAATCACAACGATTCTTAAGAAATTAAAAAAAAATACAGAATCGAAAACCTCCTACTTTTTAAGTCGGTTCAAAATCATAAGTATTCCACATTGTATTTGTGATAAGTGAAATTTCAACAAAAACGTAAGAGATAATCTTTCAACAAATAACACCAGGTGTTTCCATGATCGCGAGCGTTTGTTTTGGATGACATTCGTGCATTACGAGTGAAGGTTGGTTTGTTCATATGACTAATATTTATAGTATAACCCACTGTTTATTTAACCACCAGGTCCTTACTTACATTACTTCTTTGATGTTATAGAATAAATAAGATTACGCTTATCTTTGACTCAATTTTATTTTATTAACCATGTCGAAAAATATAGTAATTAATTCAATCGCTACTCAAAAGGAGTCGCTGGGTTAATTTTAAATTACTTGATAATTTCATCAAAATCAGTCTAACAGTTGTCAGTCCGTAGAAATCATCACATAATTTTTTTTTATTGAAAGTAGGATATGATATCACTTATTGTAAGTCAAAAACTACCGCGCATTCAAAAAAGTATGCCTTAGACTTAGTTTAAGGATTGGTCACCACTGCGCTCCAACTAGATACCGCACTACCTAAGAACAAATAGCTTTTTTATTACGGCAACTATTAGACACATGTGTACGTGACGGAGCGGCGCTACACGGTCTTCTGTCTTTTAGTCGGCATCACACTGCTGCCTTCAAAGGTAGTTTTAGTTATAACGCAACTAAGTGCTGGAACAATATACCGCCACCTTTCAAAGCCTCATTATCTGTTTATTCCCTCAAATTAAAAATGAAAACATTTCTATTACATGAATATCAAAATCAGTATTCCAGCATTAGTTGCGTTCAAAGAGACTAGGAGCTTTTTGTTTTGTTTGATCTTATTTTTGTCATTGTTAGAAATTTTTAATAATAATTACTTTTTATGTTTGTTCTTATTTTTAAGTTTAGTTTAGTAGTTAATTGTTTTTAAGTTTAGTTAAGTAGTTTTAATTGTTGTAAGTTTAATTATTATAGTAATACTGTTATTCAGGCGAGGTGTCGCCCTTGAGGTTCATGTGTCACGCGGGGGTCACAGAAAATCAGCGTTGCAGCACACTTGTGTTGAAACACATGCTGAGTGGCTCCTTTTTAAACACCACGCCTTTTTATATTCGTATATTTTTAAGTTTCTTCTTTTTGTGATTTGTGTGTGTGTTAAAATAAATGTTTTTTTTTCTTTTTTTCTTTCTTTCAATGGTATCTTTCAAATATTGTAACATACGGTTCGTGTTATTTTACATTGAAATTAATAAAATACTTTTTAAATTCTCCCTCGACCCAGCGAACTGAACAGCGAAGGTTTACCCACCGAAGTGGGTAAACCTTCGCTGTTTTTTTATTTATTCTTTGTTTAAAAACAGCTACAGATTTCTTAGCACAGGCTGCGAACTAACCACACCACAGCGAAGACTTCTTCTGACGTGAAGCAGTACTGTGCAAGAATTATATTGCTTTGGGTCGAAGGGCGCCGTAGCTAGTGAAGCTACTGCGCAAATGATACTTTATATCTTCTGTCTGAAAGTGTATCAAGTTGGTATTATTTCAAAAAACTATTTAAAACATTTAATAAAAACAAATACACCATATGTATGGGTAATAATAACTATGATTAATCATGTTAATAACTATGGGCCTTATAAGTAACCTCATGGTCGCTCACTGGGCAATGGAGAGGGCTATACTCGGAGTTTATACCCTGTGAGATCTAAATAGAAATGAGGAGATCCGTAGGAGAAACACCGACATATCCTAAATGATTACAAAACTGAAGTGACAGTGGGTAGGGCACATAGTTCGACGGACAGATGGCCGTTGGGGCATTAAAGTCCTCGAATGACGACTACGTACCGGAAGACACAGTGCTGGTAGACCCCCCACAAGATGGACCGACGATTTGGTCAATATCGCCGGAATACGTTGGATTTGGGCAGCGCAGGACCGATCGTCATGGCGATCTTTGGGGGTGGCCTTTGTCCAGCAGTGGATGTCTTCCGGCTGATCATGATGATGATGATGACACCATCCGTAAAAAGTGGGTAATATTTCCAGTAAGAGTTGAACCCGATTTAAATTTAATGTTTATTTCCGGTATCTATTATCTAGTTAGGACTGTAAAAGTTATGAAAAGAAATTTTGTAACGTATCTAGCCTGCAAGTTCAACAAGATTCTTAACGAGACAAGCGTACCAAAAACCAATATTTGGGAAATTTCAGTAATATTGAATCTTTTCTTTGACAAATGACAGCAAAGAAAGTTCCGTTCTAGACTAGTTTGTTCAACAAAACCTTTATAGTGAATTTAAAACCCAAAAACCGTAAAATTTTACTTCAACGTTTCTAAAAGGTTACTTCAACGTTAACCTGTTAGAACGGTTTTTGATTTCTATGATTCTATGGTTCCCAGCGAGGATCGAACCCGCAGCCCGTTGCTCAATTTATAGGCAAACGCTTACCGTTCGATTGACGGGCTCTTCAAAAAAAAATAACTTTATTGATAATTTCTTTGATTTAATCAATTTTAAAAATAAATTATTGTCTATACAAAATTTAATAAATCTAAGTAAAATATGTAAACGTGTTATTCATTTCAAAAGTGGCCGCATCTGTAAATCTCTCTGGTTTAATATGTGGCCTACTAAATGGGATTACATTTTGTTTGAAACTGTGCTATGAAAGTTTTAAAGCCGGTGTGATAATACTCTATAGCTAAATGGCCGGTTGCCAAAAGCAGATATGGATATAATTCAAAATGGATTACAATAGTTACAATAATTAACTTATTAAGTTAAACGGGCATCGCTAAAAATCAGTGCTATGTCGTAGCCACGGCCGTGTCACAGATAATCCTGAGTCGGTGACCCATTTCATGCACTGCACAGAACTCGCCAACATTAAATCAATTACTATTTAAATATGTTCTTTATTCGGTTTGTTTTGTACTTTTATCTTATTATATAAATGTATCCTGTGAGTGTTTTTGTGCCCCTGAGCTGACGCTATATCTAGAATAGAGAAGATTAAAATTAATTTCTAAAATCTCTAGATTATCGTACCGGCAATATTTTTACTGATTACAAAACTAGTGCTAATAGATACAAATTGCAATCCCTGCAACTTAGAAGTATGTTACTATACTCTTTATTTCTTTATAAGATTCTAAATCCAGATATCTGTACGATTTAATAAAGACAGACTTAAAATCTCTTACTAAAGAATCTTTATCTGCGGATGTTTTAATACAAGAAGTGCACTCTCAAGCAGTGTGTCAGAGACAATCTGAAAATAAAAGCAAACATTTCTAAAACACAGAAATACCGAAGAAGGCTGCGGAGAACATGAAAATTTTACGAGTCGCCTACAACGCAAACTGGATCGGTTGAAACATAAATATTCACTGTTCGCATTTCAGATTCAACAAACCGGTGATTTTTAAACTTTGAACTTCCAAACATTTTTCACATTCGAGTAGAAAACCTTTCGATATGAATTCAATTGAAGTGTGTGTTTCATGTAAAAATAGAAGGTTATTAATAATTTCATTTGATTATCCAATTTAGATATTTTTTATTTAGCTCTAATAGAAGGTTATTAAGAATTTCATTTTATGATCAAATTTTGATATTTTATGTTAAGCACTGTCTGTCTTTTACCGGTACTTTTACTGTCACCTTATAATATTTAATGGTTCTTTTTGTTGTCATCTTTTATTGTAGAAAATTATATCAAATTTCGCGCAAAAAAAATCTTATAAACAAAATTTAATTATATTTACAAAATATTAATTATGGGTTGTTTTATGGAGTGCCTAACACCTTTATTTATTTACGGTATGAGTGGATTGATGCATCTATTTTATTTAATAACTCTAGTGTTTTGGCTTATTAACATTTACTTTCTTTTGTCTTACTCGTAAGGTATTGAGTTTTTGACGTTTGAGTATTTTTGTTAGATCACTTTAAATATATTCTAATTGATATGATTTAAAAAACGATGAAGCCTAAATTTTGATTTAAAAGAGAATGAATGAGTTTCACTTCTTCTCATTAAAGCTCAACTTTTCTTAAACTACATAAATAAAGTCATTTTTTAAATTGATTTGAATCAACCTTTGATCATTTATACATCTAGTTAGACTATGACAGCTGTGAGAGCGTCGAACTGGTTGACTGTTAACCTCTAGTTTGACCAATCCAAGCACACTTATACAAAGTGACATACAAATAGCGACTGTAAGACGTAGTTTGTCACGCACACTAAAGTAATAAACCTGGCTGGTTATCATCGGTTGTGTAGCAGCAAGAGGCTTCAATAGACGTATTATCTAAGGCATCAACATGCTCAGTAAGTTAAGTATTATGTAAGCCCGTTTAAACAAAAAATCTCTACCACTTAATATTAATAACTCTAAGAAATATCTAACTTCATACGCTTCCTCATGCCTTCTCTCATTCGCTGGCTTTAACAAGTGCCGCATGAAGTATTATTTTTAATTTTCACTCAGAAAACTCATTTAAACTCTCGTTTCATATAGTTTTGTGAGAATAACAGGGACTACTGATAAAAATAAAAGACATTGAAGCTGCGAATGTTGGTTACAGGTAATTAATGTTTAAAGTTTAGAGACAAATACTTTGGTACATGGAGATTATGTGACGTCCATCACATTGTCTTGAAAAGTTTTCAATAATGAATCATTAAAAATAAACGAGGACCATATGTTAGTTAGTAAGAGCCCTGGATCGGACCCGAGAGGCGCGAGTTTGAATCCCGTAAGTTCTTTTAGAAATTTAACGATATGATTTTTCACATTAGAAGCCTGGAATTTATATCTTAACTAATTACACATTATAATTTATAAATCTGTTGCAAGCAATGCAAACCATAGTATATTTACTTTTTTTTTATTTCATTGTTATTTATGTAGACTGGCCAGCAAAAAATAAAGCAGAGTTATATATATTTAAATACATTTAAATTTTATCCCGTTTAGTTTTGAGTCATAGAACGACTATGACATTGGTTGGAATTACTGCTAAGCAAAAAATAATTGGAATAGTAAAACTGTTGGAATAATTATACAATTAATTAGTTAGGAACGACGATACAGATTAGCCGTCCGACCGGCTATTACATACGGAGATGAATGCTGGCCACTCTAAAAGCAGCACGAAAATCAATTGCACTGCGCAGAGATGAAGATGTTCAGGTGGGCAGGTGGTGTAACTAGGCTTGATCAGGTCAGAAAATCACACATAAGAGGCAGCTTAAAAGTGAGACCTATCCCAGATTAACTGCAGGAGAGCCTTGAGAGTCTGCGTTGGTATGGACACGTTATGAGGCGACCTTACAACAACATGAACAGAAAAGTGCTTGATATTGGAAACGAAACACCGAGGACGAGGAAGACCCCAAATCACATGGATGTCTATAGTAAATAGGAACCTCAAAGAAGCCCAAATAAACAAAGAGACGACCCAGGACCGAGCCACCTGGAGACACATGATGCGGAGGGCCGACCCCAAATAAAATGGGAAAGGGAAAGGCAAAAAAGTGATTTTCATTATTATAAAACTAGAAATAAGGGATTGCTTGTAACTAATTCTAGTAGGCTTCATAACGTACACAATAGCTTTAAGGGTAAATGTATACACTTTTATAATAAAGTCCACTGTTCAGGCATTATTTAAAAAAAAACTTAAATGTTGTATAAAAAAAATGGCTGTGTCGTATATCCTACTACTCCACAGCTGAATATCTAAGTTATCGGACAACCTGGGACTAGATTATGATTATTTTAAAGCAATAACAATGACAGAAAAATATTGTATATTTTATTAATAGAGCGCAAAAAAAGAATGCTGCGAGAGTTTCATGCGCCGCTTCTTCTTCTTCTCGCCTTTTATGCCTTTAAAAATAATAATCTTTCTGTCTTAACAATCGAATATTATTTTTGGATTTCCATGAAGTTTTTAGAAAGATTCATCGCATATTAAAAAAGTACAGCGTCTTGTTGCTACAAGATTAGCAGTTTGTAAGTTGCTAAGTAAGTTACTTACTAATTAATATAAAAACTACGATGAAAAATGGAAAATTAAATGAAATATTCGCTTTAGATCGTTTCCACACATTAAGAGATATTCTACTTTATATTATTCCGAGCTCGAGGAAAGCAATAACCATTTTCCTAAGCAATTCTGCCCATAAAGGTGACAGAGTGATATTTTCTGAAATAATGTTTGATTTTATAAATTTTACTTTTATTTTCTCTATAAATAAAACTTAGCTGTTTTAATATCTAAATAATAGATTTCCTTAATGAATATAAATGATATAAACGATCTCCAATAAAAAATGGCAGTTTTAGAGGCTTCCGATAGCAGTAAAAATAAGAACTTTTAGTATTCAAATTTTAAATTTTAAATTTCATAATGTTTAAAAATTATTAATTTCAATTTATTTATGAAACATATTTTCAATAATATATTAATCAGATAAAACACTATTTTAAACATTATTTTATGAATTTCATACTTTAACCCCTAATAAGTTCTGACACGAACTGCGAATATAATATATGTGTGGGTAGAAAATTAAAAGTGTGTGTTCAATAAAATCTTCCCACGATCAGAGTAGGCAGTTCTTGTGTTTACCCTACTCTCACTGAATATTTTTAGAATATAAAACTACAATTTGGTATATTTAATATTATATTTATATAATGGTAAAATCGAGAGGGCTATTCTCGGAGTTTCCCTGCGAGATCGAATCAAAAATGAGGAGATCCATAGAAGAACCAAAGTCGGACTGACATAGCCCAAATGATTACGAAACTGAAGTGGTAGTGGGCAGGGCACATAGTTCGACGGATGAATGGCCGTTAGGGCGGTTAAGTCCTCGAATGGCGACCACGTACCGGAAGGCGCAGTGTTGGTATGCCACACACAAGATGGACCGACGATCTGGTCAAGATCGCCGGAATTAGTTGGATGAGGGCAGCGCAGGACCGATCGTCGTGGAAAAAATAGGCCTTTGTCCAGCAGTGGACGTCTTCCGGCTGATGATGATAATGATAGCGGTAAAATGTTTACTTCGTATTAAATCAAAGTAAGTTAAATTTAAGAATATGAGATTTACTTACATTGTTCCTTCTGTTCCGCCTTACATGGTCTTAAATTAAGCTCAAACTCAGAGTGCAGATTATTAGCGATAAGACAACTGTTAATCCTATTCCTAAAACCAGTGGGAGGCTCCTTTCCACAGGGTGCCAGCTAGATTATGGGTACCACAACGGCGCCTATTTCTACCCTGAAGCAGTTATGAGTGAGCGTAACGTTTTTCGTGTTACGTGTTTCGGTCGGAAGGGCGCCGTAGCTAGTCAAAACTGCATTGTAATGGGCAGGGCGTATCAATTACCATAAGCTGAACGTCCTGCTCGTCTCGTCCCTTATTGTAAAAAATCTTCCATAAATATATCAATCGACACTTTAGGTATTCCTGAATAATATTATAATAGTAGCTCTTACCAGCGACTTCGTCCGCTTTGAATAGTTACATTGGGCAGATTTTTATATATGTAACTATAGGCCTATATCACTGGCCACGATAATGGCCAAGGTTCTTGAGCGTTTCATCCACTACTACACAAGCGCCGTAAGTATTGAAGATGGTCAGTTTGGGTTTCAACCTCAAGTCTCAACCGACATGGCTATATTCGCGCTAAAGCAGGTTTTCGGTTACTACAAGCAGGGAAACACTGCAGTCTATGCGTGGTTTTTAGATATAAGTCGCGCCTTTGATACACTTAATCACGATCAGCTGTGGAAGAAGCTGCGGGACACAAGTGTCCCTTCTGAGATTGTTGGCCTCCTCGAGTATTGGTACCGTAACCAGACCAACAGTGTCAGATGGGGATCTGAACTGTCAGACTGCTATCAGCTCCCATGTGGTGTGAGACAGGGGGGCTACCTCTCCTGATCTATTTAATATCTATATGAATGATTTGATCGGGGAGCTGAGCAGATACGTCTCTCTCGGGAAATCGTCGACAAGTGCCGGGAGAAACTTGTGTCTTCTATCGAGTCCTCTTTGAGAAGGTCGCAGAATGGGGTAAATTGAACCTTGTCCAATTTAACCCCCAGAAGATTCAAGTTTGCGCGTTTACCACTAAAAAAACCCCATTTGTCGCATCACCGCTCTTCGACAACACTTCCCTAAAAGCCTCGCCTAGTATCGGAATACTGGGTCTTGAAATCTCGAGCGATTGCCAATTCCGTGGCCATCTGGAGGGCAAAGCCAAATTGGCTTCAAAGAAACTGGGCGTCATTAATAGAGCACGGCAATACTTCAAGCCGGCCCACATTCTAGCGCTGTACAAAGCGCAGGTCCGGCCACACATGGAGTATTGCTGTCATCTCTTGCCTGGCGCACCACAGTATCAGCTCGATCCATTTGACCGCGTGCAACGCAGAGCAGCTCGAATTATCGGGGACCCAGTACTCTGTGAACGGCTGGATCACTTGGCGTTGCGTAGAGACGTCGCTTCATTGTGTGTCTTCTACCTCATTTATCACGGGGAGTGTTCCGAAGAGCTGTTTTACCTAATTCCTGCCGCCGAATTCCACCTTCGCACGACACGCCACAAGTTAGGATATCATCCTCACCATCTGGATATGTGGCGGTCCTCCACAGTGCGGTTTACAAGGAGCTTTCTTCCACGTACTACAAAGCTGTGGAATGAACTTCCTTGTGCGGTGTTTCCGGGACGATACGACATGGGTACCTTCAAAAAAAGCGCGTACACCTTCCTTAAAGGGCGGCAACGCTCCTGTGATTCCTCTGGTGTTGCAAGAGAGTGTGGGCGGCGGTGATCACTTAACGACAGGTGACCCGTTCGCTCGTTTGTCCTCCTATTCCATAAAAAAAAAAACGTGAGAATTACTCTCTTTAAGTCATTCTGCCAGACGTGATTCTAAGAAGTCGCATGATGGCATACGAGTCGCCTACAATAACATTTTTAGGTTCCTCATGGGCCTGAAACGTTGCTGTAGCGCTTCAGAAATGTACGCGGAGGCTAGGATTGATTCGTTTTATTCTATCCAGCGTAAAAGAATTGCATCGTTCATGTCCAGGGTTGAGACGTGTAATAACGGCATTATCAGAAGTCTGACTGACAGGCTGATGCTTTCAGAAATGTATCGACGCTGGGTAAATATTGCAACCTAGTTTCTATTTGTAATTTATATTTTTGACTTTATTTTAATTACATACTTTATACTGTGTCTGTACTATGGATCAAGGGTCTGAAATAAAGTATTATTATTATTATTCCAAAAGTCTTAAATTTTGCTATACATACGTACAGCAAAGTGGATGATCAATTTACGAATAACTCAATATCGCGCCAATCGAAATCGATTATTCTTTTTTTATTGGAAAGCATATACTTCAAAGATAGTTTGGTGAGAGTTTGGTTAGGTTCTGATTACGGTATCCATGACAAAGTAACGGAACACTGTCTGTTATCATATTGCAAAGAACTTACTTTCATTGCTGCATTGAAAAATTTAGTATATTTACACATTTTTAAACAAATTGTTAGTTAGTATACTTAAATTTCACTAAAAATCATAAAATAAAAGAATTTTTAACAAAAAAACAACCGCCTTCAAAAACACTATTCCAAAACAATAGATATAATGTGCACCAAAAAGTATTAAAAAAAAAATTGCGTATTTTTATACAATCTAATTAATTAATGTTATTCTAGTTACGATTATTGTAATTTTTGGAGTGGCATTATATTTATTGTCTTGGTATAGTGTTTTTGAAGGCGGTTGTTTTTTTGTTAAAAAATTCTTTTTCAAACTCTAGTCTATGTACTCTGCACTAAATTTTATCATTATCGGGTCTCTGGGTTTGAACTTACATTCACATTTATAATATTAAGTAGAGATAGCACCTAGAACCTACTTGTTCCAAATTCACTTCCACTCAATAAACTGTATAAGTTGAGCCGAAACAGGTGAATGAAATGAAGCTTCATCTCTTCCACTGGAGCTCGACGCGAAAAAAGACAGAGAAAGATATCTGGAAGACAAGAGCATTGAAAATTGGTAAAACATGTTTTGTCCGAGATGAGATCCGACTTGCCTGGGATATGAACAGTATCATGTATAACAGGCTAGCTAATGGTCAGTGATCACTACCCCATCTCGTCCCATTGCCCTACCGATAGTGCAATACAGGTGGAATCCTTTAGCAGGATTGGAGTGAAAAATAACTACACATAACAGTTGATCAGCTTTCTGTTTACGTGTTCCCATATCCAGAAAAATACTTGTCTATGAAATAAAATGCACGCAAAATCTCAAATGGGGATGTATTTGAAAGACAACAATGAGAAAATATTATTTCAGGTTTTATACATTTAAAAAGTAAAACTAAATTGTAACTACCCAATAGCCATATTATAAATCATTGCAGATTTGGCGAAAGAAACGAATGATTATTAATAAATGACGGGTTCACTCACATCGCAAAAGCCACTCATAGACATTGAGCTAAATTGGACGATGAGCTAAGAACATCGCTCAGAGATGGGTTACGATAGGTCGCAAATGAAATGAACTAGAGGAGGCCTTTACTTAATGGAGGTCATTGTGGCAACTTTCATATATTTTTTTGTAAATAAATAAATTGTGATTCTGAAATATTACAAGGAATATAAATTCTGATAATTAATATAACTTAAGTTAGAAAATGTATAAAGTTACTTTTTTATATATTATTGTCATTAATAAATCACAGAATTGTTGCATTGACCAAACATAAAATAGATTTAGATAAGATTATGATAGCAAAGTGTGCATCATTCATCATTTGCTCCACTATACAATATTATGGCAATGGTGCTCAATTATTCGAGACGAAAATGAAATAATAAAACAAACAACAGTTTAATTTTGCTTGTCTAACATTTTTAAGTTTATTTTGTAACATCTACACTGCCTGTTAGCCCTCTTGCCATAATCGATCTTCATACAGATATTGAATCGGTTATGTGTCAGCGGATAATAAATTGAAAGATATTTGAGTGGAACACAGCTATTTTACGATGGCAGTAAATTTTTATTTGATAATTTATTTGAATGCGTAGGTATACTGTTAAATTCGGATGTATTACTATTATATTTGTGCAAAATGTGCTATGTACTATTTACGAATTTTCACAAAGATAACATGACTTAAAACATTATTTTAAAACAATGCTAATAACCAACTTAATATAAATAAAGAGATGTAGGTTTTGTCGATAGTAATTCAACAAAAAGAGGTTTGTTAGTTAGTTTGTTCAGAGTATACAAGCTGGGATCATCTGTAAAACTTTTGACGAGTAAACTTATCTACTTATCAAGGAAGGGGTAGCGGGTTTATATGAAAGTAATTTAGAAGGTTCTTCTCTGTATATTTGTAAGGTTCCATAACTGTTCTTTTTTTGTGTGAAACAGTTAATGCGGTTCACAGAAGACATCTACTTACCAAGTTTCAACAGTATAGTTCTTATAGTTTTGGAAAAAAGTGGCTGTGACAAACGCGTACAGACAGACATGAAGAATCTATAAGATTCCGTTTTTTTGCCATTTGGCTACGGAACCCTAAAAATGGAGTGGAGTAAATTATAAGTGTGTTACATGGTCATTGACTCTGTTTCACTGATGTATCCAAAACATATATATAATTCTAAGTATTAAAGTTCAGTAATTGCTCAGTAAGTACATTTTAAAATAACTAACTAAGCAATTCTTAGGTAAATGTTGGAGATATTAACAATTATTTTTTTAAAGAGATATCTCTCCCTTCTAGGATTAATTATACAAATTAATGTTGTAACCTAAATTTATGAAATATGCGGGACACGAACCCGCGACCTCTCGGGTTCCGTAGAGCGCTCTTCCAACTGAGCAAACCGTTCGAGCACACACGGATCGTAAGTTTTGGTATTATTTTGTTCAACTCTTAGGTGAGGGTAAGGTCCATCATCGTTCTTAAATTTTGGTTACTTTAAATTGTATAGTTGGGGATATTATTAGTAGAATCTTAGTAAGAAATAGAAATACGTTTCAAATCAAACTTGATAGAAGGCTCAGTACGAACTATAACGTTAAATGTATGAGAGTGGCCGGTGGCTGCTAATAGTAACATCCCAATCAATTCCGATTTACGAGCAGTGTTAGACCAGAATATGTCTCACGTAATGTAAGCCGATTTAATGTATGTATTGACTTTATAGCCCTTTTTGGTTTGTTAGTTTATTTGAAAATATTTTAAAACTCCCTTGAAAAATTAGAAAAAATATCAAGCATAATATAGGGACACAATGTTTTGTTATATTTTATGTAAGAGTATTAAGGCAGAGTTGAGCTATTCTAGCTTGAGCTTGTTCTATTGAGCAGTGTACTAATTTAAGTAAAGATTTGGAATATTTTCCAAAAAAATAAACAATAGGGGACTACTCTAGCAGTGTAAAAACAAGTAATTTATCATGTACTAGAATAAGTAATAATTGTAAAATTGCAAACCTGATGCACCAAAACATGTTTGTGTGCTAGACATACTGACACGAGAGTGGGTCAGGGATTGGAAATAATACTCCGCTTATAGGAACGAGTCTTTATTTGCGTTCACTTTTTCTGAAGTTGCACTTCGCCGGTCTGCCGCTGTTACTCTTGTGGGCGGCGGTACCTTCAACGCGTCACACTGCACCGAACACTAAGTCTCTTCTTTCTTCTTGGAACACTTCCAATTTTCACTACTTCTTCTTTTCTTCTTCTTCTTTACACTTTCGAGTTAGAATTAGATCTGCCGTATCTGTTCTATTTCCAAATGATTCTCCCATTCCATATTTAAATTTAAATTGTACTAGAAAATTCTTTTAACTATTTTTATCCTGCTTACACAAACACCGTCGTATAAGTTAATTTTCAAAAGAGATTTATGTAATCAAAACATAAACAAATTTAAGGACTGTATAAAAAGTCTTAACTGGATAGACGTGTATGATGCCCAGAAATTGGATGAATCTTTTGATGAATTTTACAATACATTAATCATATTTTATAAATTATGTTTTCCTCTTCTTAAGTATAAAATTAATGTTTCAAATTCAAAAATAAAATGGTTGTCCAGAGGTATAAAAAAATCATGTGCAACAAAAAGAAAATTAAGGTATCAATATTATAGGAATAAAATACCTGCCAACAAAAACAAATTTAATAATTATTCAAAGATTCTCAACAAGTGTATAGACCTAGCTCAGAGAAGTAGTAACAACAAATATATACTTTACTCGAAAAATAAATGCAAAGCGTCGTGGAATGTGATTAAAAATAAAACTAACTCTAATGTAGGAAGTATCGATGAAATTAAATATGAAAATAAAATTATAAATAATCCAACTCAGATTGCTACTATTTTTAATAATTATTTTATAAATACAGTCACACAAAGTCAAAGTCAAAATGTAAAAAATAAAAAACCTACATATAAATTAAAACATTACAATTCAAATATTTTCTTAATGCCAACTGATGAAATGGAGATAATAACCGTTATTAAGTCACTTAATAATTCAAATTCCACGGGCTGCGATGAAATAGCAACAAAGGTAATAAAGGAATGTGCAAAGGAACTAGCTCCAGTCCTAGCCTACTTAATAAATCTATCTTTTGAAGAAGGTACTTTCCCATCAAATTTAAAAAAGGCAAAAGTAACACCTTTACTCAAAGCGGGTGATAAAAAGGATATTAACAACTATCGACCAATCACACTCATTCCTGTTGTCTCAAAAATTTTTGAAAAGATACTGCACAAGCGATTAACATCTTTTTTAACTAAACATAATATCATTTTGGAGGAACAAAATGGTTTCCAAAAAGGAAAATCAACAACTTTAGCGTGTTTTTCGCTAATAAAAGAAATATCGGAATGCATGGATACAAAAATTCCAGTAACATCAGTATTTTTTGATATGAGCAAAGCTTTTGACAATGTTTGTCATGAAAAACTATTAGATAAATGCGCTCAATATGGTATTCGAGGTCTAGCAAATGACTGGCTTAAAAGTTATCTTTCAAACCGTACTCAATACGTTGAAATTACTAAATTAAATAATAAACAAGAAGTAATACCTTATCGATCAGAACTTAGACTTAAAACAAAAGGTGTACCACAAGGAAGTATATTAGGTCCACTTCTATTCATAATCTACATAAACGACTTACCTAGCATTACTACTAATAACTGTACTCTTTTTGCTGATGACATCTCTATTGTAATTAAATGTAATAATGAATTGACATATGATATAGAAATTAATAAAACAATAAAGGACACAATTGAATGGCTTACTGAAAATAACCTGACTGTAAATATAAAAAAACAATGTATATGCAGTATTATAATAAGAATGGGAAAGGAAAAGATATTAATGTTAATTATCATAATGAGAATATTAAAGAAGCACAACTTGTCAATTTTCTTGGTATTTCTTTAGACAGCAACTTGTCCTTCAAGTCACATGTTGACAAAATTAGCAAAAAAATTAACCAACATGTATTTGTCCTCAAACGCGTATCAAAAACAATAGGTGAAAAAACAGCGCTAATGGCATATCATGCATTCGTGGTTTCAGCTTTAAGATATGGATTGGTCATATGGGGCAACTCGGTGAGCATAGGGCATTTATTTATTGGACAGAAGAAGTGTATCAGGGCGGTTTGTGGAGCCGGCCCCCTAGATTCTTGTCGACCGCTATTTAAAAAATTGAAAATTCTATCGCTGCCATGCCTATACATTTATGAAATAAGCCTATTTGTTCAAAAACATATGTGTGATTTCTATACAAAAAAAAGCCAGAAGGTTTTAAATACAAGGTATCCAAATAAACTCATAATGCCCTTCTGTAGAACTGCATCTTTTAGTAGAAATTGTTTCAGCATGTCTGTGAAAATATATAATAAATTGCCCAATGAATTGAAAGATTTACCGTTCAAAGTTTTTAAAAGAAGACTGCATCAGTGGTTAACAAATAAGTGCTTCTATAGTTTAAATGAATTTTTCAATACAAAATGAATTAGTCTATTTGATAATAATATATGTAAATTAATATACTTTTATGACATTGAATTTGTTAATATTATACATAGGTACTAAATGAATTATTAAGTTATTTACGTCTCATATTATAATATTATAATATTATATAAGTATTAAAATTTCATTTTATAAATATTATTGATATCATTGTGAAATCCGACATGTTTCAATATAACAGTACGATTAGTGTTTAGACAATTTTGTAACATATTTTGCATGTCAATTGACGAAACATATTGGATTATCCATTATATTGTTAACACCTTAAGTACAATGTTTCCTGCAAATAAATTTCATTTCATTTCATTTCATTTCATTTCCATCCCTTTTTTTTCTGTTCGAGTTGATCCTGAAATTACTAGAACTTTCCATTAACTTTACAAAACCCAAAAAATTCCATACACTGGTAGGTGTATCGAACCCGGGTCTACAGCGTCTAAAGTAAACAATTTTACGCTAAAGCTACGAGTATTGCTGACGGAGCTGTTGAAATTATCAATGTCTTGAAATTTGACAATTCTCGTCATGTACGTTGCTGCACGATATGACGTTTGACAACTCTCGTCACATACGTCGAAGCGTTGCTACGCGACAATACAATGAATATTATGACTACTTATAATGTAAAATTTCTTAAATTTAATACTTATATATCTAACTCATAGGTATGCTCAGCGTTGCCTTCATTTATTATTGTAAGTTAAGTAATACTACTACAATATGTATGTTAAATATTACTTAGAATATAAGTTGAAACATCCAAATTATAAGGGTTCAAAATCGTATTTTTTAGAATTGCTAAATGTTTTAAAATTTATATCTATACCACTATTACTATGGAATTTACTGTTACATAATTTTCAAATAAGTTGGATAGGTGAATTTGAGCCATAACTGTTTCTGAAAAATCGTACAAGTACTGGCAGATATGTACTAATACAATATATTAAAATGTTTAACATTCAGAGGTTTAATTTTATGATTCAAAAAACAGTGTTCGTCTGTGTGTCAGATACTGGGCCAGTTTAAGTATTGAGCGAAAGCTTAGTATAATTTTGTACCTTTACTTGTATCAGGGAGTGGATGGGTATTATCAGTGGGAAACTGCTTTGCATAGTAATGTTTACACATTACTGTGTTTCGGTCTGAAGGGCACCGTAGCTAGTGAAATTACTGGGCAAATGAGACTGTTAAGTCTCTCTTATGTCTCAAGGTGACGAGCGCTCAGAATTTTTGGGATTTTGAAGAATCCTGAGCGGCACTGCATTGTAATAGGTCACCATCACCTGAAGTTCCTGCTCGTCTCGTCCCTTATTTTCATAAAAAAACAGATATTGGTGGCGGCTTCGTTAGAGTTAGTAGAAGCTTTGGCTGTAGCTGTACTTGGGGTGCTCCACCATTATTATTATTATATCGACAGATGGAAGGAAAAACAGTCTTAATAAAAGCGTATATTTTATTTATTTTATTTTATTCGGGAAACAAACAGTACAACTTAATACACTTAAAAAATAAACATTAAAATATAAATCACTGACCAATAAAAGTTTCTAAAATTAAATAGTACATAGAAAAATGCGAGCAAACTAATTACAATTTAAATTTGTTTTGAAAATAATAAATATTAATTAAATATTTTGAATTTAAGATAATAGAATATTTAAAGAAAATTATTGATGGTTTTAGTAATAATAATAATACATTTTTAAGTTAATATTATCAGACTCTCGTTCCACAGTAAAGCAATTCACCATCTCCTGAGAATGCCTCGCGTGGAGGCGAAACAGACTTCGAATTGGTCTAAGCAGAGTTTTTCGTTGCGACTAACCCGGTCGTTCGGTGTGGGGTTAAGTGTGTGCCGATTCTATTACATTTCTCCTTCTATCTCTAGTTTACTCAACGATTTTAAACTTTTTTAGAGATTTATTTTATTATATTAATTTATAAGGAATAAATCAATGAGACAGCAAAGCCGGAGGATTGACAGGAGCGTTGCCGACATTTTAGGTTGACTTAGGCGCATTTCTAAAGAAATAATTTCGTGTCGTCCCAATACGCCACATGGGATTCATTCCAAAGTTTGGCAGTATGTGGTAGAAAGCCGTATTTCTAGATGCTAAGATATTTAAGCTTGTGAGGTATGGACATTGGCAGGGATCCGGTCAAAGAGCTTTTAAATATCTTTCTTACGAAAGACTAAATAGTCAGTCGATAGTAGGTGGAAATCCACACCATTCATAATCATTTATTCAAATAAAACAAATCTTTATCTATGGTCGATAAGGCAGGAATTAATGTTAAAGTACTTAATAGTTTTAAAAATACGCTTGAAAAAATGTTTATCTTTAATACTTAGTATGTAGTGTTATACACGACCTGTATAGCCGAGTGGTTAGCGATCCTACCTACTAAGCTAGAGGTCCCGGGTTCGAATCCTGGTAGGTGCAAGCATTTATATGATCAATATGGATGTTTGTTTCCCAGTCATGGATGTTTAAATGTATTTATGTATGTTCATATGTATGTTTATATGAATTTATGTATGTTTAAGTAAGTATATTGTATTAAATATATCGTTGGCTTGTAAACCATAACACAGGCTATATATATGCTTAACTTGGTTGCCCCAAGATAATTTGTGTAAAAAGTGTGTCAATATTATTATTATTATATTATAAGAATTATGGTTACAGCACTATATTTTTGAAAACACTATACGCTAAGTATCTAGAGTTAAATATGAAGCTTTTTTTGCGTACTGGTCAAAATTCCCATTAATATAAGCTATTTGTCGACAGATTGGGTCGTGGTCTGTCATTATGCATAATATCTATACTTATAATAAAATCTGAAGACATCAAATTTCTGTACAAAGAAAAAAATGCGAAAACCGAGCCAGGGGGATGTAAGAAGAGATATAGAACAAGTCCCGATATTTTTGGAATTTTTTGTTTCTCTTGACTGTTTGTCTGTTTGTACGGGCTAATCTCTAAAACTATTGGACCAATTAAATTAAAATTTTGCATGATGATACCTTACATCCCCGGTCAACATCGTATATACTTTTCATCCCGGAAAATTAAAGAGTTTTTCGTGGGACAGCTAAAAACCTATGCTTACTTATAAAGCGTAGTACACAACAAATTAGGCACGTTATTTAATAAAATGTGGCATGATAATACCTTATATTGCCGGTAAACATCTAAGATAATGCCGGAGAATGAAAGAGTTCCCGTGTGCCAGTTAAAAACCTATATTTATATATATAGCTTAATACATAACAACTTATGCACATAATTTAAAGAAATTTGGCATGTTGATACCTTATATTGCCGCTCAACACCTTAGATACAGTTCATCCCGGAAAATTAAAGAGTTCCCGACACTTAAAAACCTATACTTACTTATATAGGGCACTACATAACAACTTATGCACTAAAATCAATGATATTTGGCATGTTGATACCTTATATTGGCGGTCAACATCTTAGATACTTATATATTATACCCAAAAATTAAAGAGTTCCCATGTGATACTTAAATACCTATATTGACATATATAGCGTAGTACACAACAACTTATGCACATAATTTAATAAAATTTGGCAAGTTGTGAGACCCTATATTGCCGGAAACATCTTAGATACTTTATATTTACCAGTGGGAGGCTCCTTTGCACAGGAAGCCGGCTAGATTATTTGTACCACAACGGCGCCTATTTCTGCCGTGAAGCAGTAATATGTAAGCATTACTGTGTTTTGGTCTGAAGGGCGCCGTAGCTAGTGAAATTACTGGGCAAATGAGGCTTAACATCTTATGTCTCAAGGTGACGAGCGCAATTGTAGTGACGCTCAGAATTTTTGGGTTTTTTGAGAATCCTGAGCGGCACTGCATTGTAATGGGCATGGTGTATCAATTACCATCAGCTGAACGTCTTGCTCGTCTCGTCCCTTATTATCAAAAATAAAAAAAAACATCCCGGAAAGTTAAAATATGGTTTCTTAATATAGCTTACTTAGTACAGAACAACATATGCACCTAATTTAGTGAAATTTGTCAAGTTGATACCTTATGCTGCCGGTAAAACAATGTGTACAAACAATGGGTAAAAAATGTGTGAAACGTTACAAAACATATTTTAGCTTAGCGTCATTCATATTAAATCAATTGTGTGTGACGGACGTCGTTTCCACCTGAAGCAAGGAGTGTGAACGACAAGTAATTTAGATCAGACATAATGAATATGTACATTGATACATACCAAAGTTAATCTTACAACCATGTGCAAATCTCAGCCCTGCCCTCTGGCTTTCCGAAGAAGTATACATTTATAAAATATGTAAGTGTTGGTTGTTATATATTCTTATAGTTTTCAATTTCAATTATTGTTATTCAAAGTATTATTTAAGATCACTTATTAACGTCAAAAAAAAAACCCGAAATGCCGAAATTTCGTTAAAAAAAAAAATTATTTAAATAGCCTGAGGGCGGTCGCATCATTCCCAACCTGTAGTATCATTAAGAAAGTTATTTATGTTATAATTACCTTTACCTCATAATAGCTTTCTGAACAATTATTTCGAACTTCGTAACACATTTATTTTGTACATTTTCAGGGAAAATACATCACCTAAAAAACGAATTAAAGACTCAACTTATATAAACTTAAATATTTAGTTTTGACCGCAATAAATAAACTTATGTAAGCCTACTTCAGACATCAGTTTCTAACAAATACCAGCTGTTAAACTGTAAAAGACTATTCTACACTCGAGAACTCGCTTCCACGGACAAGATGGATTCCAAAAAGGTTTTGATGAATGTCTGTTTTACGAAAAAACTACTAAATAGATTTCTTATTTTGCCTGAATAAATAATTAGAAATCGCGAC
This sequence comes from Leptidea sinapis, assembly GCF_905404315.1. NCBI lineage: Eukaryota > Metazoa > Arthropoda > Insecta > Lepidoptera > Pieridae > Leptidea > Leptidea sinapis. The sequence goes on from NC_066272.1 coordinate 13,429,710, forward strand.
TGCTTTTTATATAGTACGCGGACGATGTCGCGGGCAGCAGCTACACCCTATAAATTTTGATTCCCTCGAGAATGTCGAAATATAACTTTCTGTGGCAAGCTCATATTTGAACGTATGTATATATTTTTTGGGGGTATCTTTTTTTACATTAACGTATAAAACGATTGATTTTTCACAGCTTCAATTTCAACTCGATACATCCACCCGTGTCTCAGATAAAGGGTCTTGACAGACAGAACTTTAACGTTATGAGTTGATTGATTTAGTTAAAAATGGGTAGTAAAATGACCAAGTGCTTAAACCTCAAAATAAAACATCCAACTACGTTGTATCAACGTTTGAATTAATAAAAAAAAAATTAGTTAACATCACGCTTTTTAATACCAATACAAGCAAAGTTCTCTATGACAAGATCGACCAGACACATCAAGCAGCAAACTTTCACGTACATAGACCAGAATGAATTTGAATTATCGAATCTAATTGAGTTATTAATTGGTTGAAAACCATCTTCATACCATTAATGGAAAAGAATCATAGAACAGTAACAACTGTTTTATGATTCTTTTCCACTTAAACAAAAAACAACCAAGTAATATAAAATGCGTAACAAAGTATGTACCCGCAGTATAAAGGAGTCAAAACTACTCTTACCTAGATTTTATAATGGCTAATGTAGAATTAAACTAAATTACAAGGTACCTTTTCTAATAAATACACTTCCTACATCTTTAAAACAGCAGATGACAATTAAAAATGTAAAAGTATAATTAAAGAATATTATCTTGATAATTATATAATAAATAGATGAATGCTATGAGTATCAAACACAAACATTCTGTATATGTCGTAATAAAACTACCTTACCCTCAACAGAGAACAATAATACACAAACGAAAATGAATGGAAGGGTTCATGTAAATAAGTATACTGTAAGATCTAGCTTTGTTTGTTGGTAATCTAATATAATAAGTTTGTAAAAATTTAAATAAGTGTTTAATGTTAATAATTGTAATACATTTTTGAAGTCACATTGTCATCAGTTTTAAGTTCTGATATTTTGTCCTATAGTATATTTTTAGTTTTCTCTTAATTAATTATTTATAGCATGCGACGAGTGTAGTACACGGTAAAACCCGAATGGATTTATGTTTTTACTTAAATTTCAGTAAAATTGTAAAATACTAAAAAAAAAATTAAATCGTCTAAGTTTGATTTCTATTTGACACTCGGCCTTTATCTAGAAAAACAAATATTGCGATAACTGCATTTAATATAAAGATGATAAAGTTTTAAGAAACAAAGATTTTTATAAGTACTACGTGCTTCGTCATGTGTGTACGCGAAGTCGCAGGCATCAGCTAGTCTTCAGTAATTATGCAATTATAAGTTATTTCATGTTTGTTTGTAGTCTGTTAATTATGAAAGCTGTGAAACGGCCATGGGTCAAGCCCAAGCCAAGGCCAAGTATAGATTTTGCGTGATTGGCAAAGATGGCGCTAGCAGTCGCATTTATCGCGCTGATTATATTTGTATCAGTCTTGTAAGATAACTTTATTGGTTTTAAAATTACTGTCGTTTTCTTCGTCTGCATCCTCTACTATGATATTTTTGAAGAGTGATATGGTTCATATATCACTTGCCTTAGAGACTCAAAATGAAGATAATATGATGAATCTCTAGTAAAGCTTAATTGCTATTGGGTATGGCTGTCAGGCCCGTACGATACGACTATATATAAAACGCTGGCAACACTTCTGTGTTTCCTCTGGTGTTGTAAGAAAGGATGGTAGCAGTGATGACTAACCGTTAAAAAAATATTCATGATATTAGAGGTGTGTCATTGAAGGTTTTTATATCAATTTAATTTAAAAATGTTTTTTGTCAATGGTCAACGGGTTGAAAAAACTGTTAAATCGTCAATTTTTAATAATTTAGATTTTTATTTCGTCAATAATGATACATATCATTGAAATCATACAAACCTTGAAAATGAATGTTTAATTATTTATTTATTAGTAATCAACAGCGTTACAGTAAACGTAAATAAACAATAATATAAAACATAATTCTTAAGGCCGTTATAGATTACTCATATTGAGAATATTATTTTACTATGGTTTTACAACAAGCTGTATTACAGAACAACTGCCTCTTGTGTTTCTTATTTTCTGTGTGTATGTTTGTGTGTGTGTATTTAGTATATAATAATATGTGTATATATTTCAATCAAATGAGTAAGGCACTGCTTTAGATAGATATAAGTTAATAATTTCATGCTTTAATTTATTCTTTTCCAGCATGAAGATATCTAAAATATCATAGAAGTTATTGTAATTATTTTGAATCCTGCATGTAACCGAGTTTTATGATAGTTCGATTTAGTACGTGGTGCAACCAGGAGTTTCGTATGACGTGTTCTATATTGTACATTAAGCGATAGGGCACTCAATAATTCTGAACAGTTTGTATTGCCTTGCCTGACAATATAGAATGTAGAAACATTAGATCTTGTTGGTTTCGGCGTAGTTCCAGTGAGTCTATTAAAAAATCTACATGCTTCATCGTATGACGTGTAGGGATGATATGCTTTGAAACATAAATATTTTAGAAAGTTAAGTACGAACATGATTATCTTTCTATCATAAATATGAAAGTAGAACAATGTCTTTTGTGTTTCATTTCTGTGAAATTATATTCAAAATTCATGTTTATATTAGTCTCGGATGAGCTACAGGAAATTATAATGAAACATATTTTTATAACAAAGATTCCCTACAATTTCTATTCCAACGAAAGATTTTTCATAATTACAATTCTTAGTATAAAGTTAGGTTTTTTTTTTGTAATTGAGAGCAAAATTCAAAGAAATTAACATCTTGACTGTTGGTTCTCAATATATTCTTGATAATGTAATGTATGTTCATAGGCACATAAGTGAAATAGCTATAAAATGTCATAACTGCCTACTACTCGGCTAAGTCGAGTTAGTAAGTCTTTTGTGTGACGATGTATATGCTTTTACTACAAGATCCCAGAAAATGTTCAAAACAAAAGTATTACGTTATTCAAAAGAATTGTTAAAAAACGTTTGTGTGGTAAAAGTTACTATAACATAAATGACTTTCTTAATGAATGGAGGGACCGCCCAAGCTATTAGGCTATTAAATAATAAGTTTAATAATTGTACAATATTATTCTGTAAACATACTTTTTGATGAAAAAAAATAGCCCTCTGAGTTTGTTGCGCCCATTCTTCTCAGGTCTGATGCATTCGTTTTGGAATGGGTGGTAGTTTTTTTTTTTACTTTCAATAAGTATAAAGTTTAAAATATTTGAATTTGAAATAATACTGAGTATTGCTTGTATACCAATAATACTTAAAGAAAAAAAAAGTTCTTTTTACTTTTGAATATTAATAAAGTGATTTAAATCATCGTTAATAGCAATTAACAAATAAGGCTTTTTTATAGATTTAAAAAAAAAATACTTCTATAGCCAAATTAAAGTTTTGTGGGATAAAACTTTATTGAGCTTATAATTAATTAATAACAATGTATACTAAAAAACTTACTTAATATACTTAAAACTAATGACTACAATAATTTTCATGAAATAAATACTTACACAAATATTTATTAAATAAGAAATAACAATTTAATAATGGGGTAATGTACCTACACTTCGCACGACACTCCACAAATTAGGATATCCTTACCACCATCTAGATATTGTGTGGCAGTCCTTCAAAGTGCGGTTTTCAAGGAGCATTCTTCCACGTACAAAAAAGCTGTGGAATGAGCGTCCGAATGACGATATGAACGGGTACCTTCACAAAAAGCGCGTACACCTTCCTTAAAGGCCGGCAACGCTCCTGTTATTCCTCTGGTTTTGTAAGAGAATGTGGGCGGCGGTGATCACTTAACACCATTGACCCGTACGCTCCTTTTCCATTAAAAAAATAAAAATCACTCTGTGGAGCAAGGAATAAGATAGGAGTCTTATTGAAAAAATTATTTGTATTTCGATTTATTTGCCAATTTTAATATGCAAATACGAATTTTAAGAATATAACCACAATTCATCTACTAAATAAATTTATTTGATTTTACTTTATTACAAAGACCCCACTCAGTTAAAATCATATTTCACAAAGTAAGTGAAGAATTAATATGCCAACGTTTTTCGTGGCTCAATTCATTTCCTTTCTGTTAAAATCACACAATCTACAGTTTCCTTAGTCGGCAACCATAAATCAAAATCACTAGAGATGAACTAAAAGTCAGTAGTTAGTAGCTAATACAGATTTGAAACATAGCTTAGACCATTTGTAATGGTGATTGATTACATTTCTCACAGCTATATCTAAAGACTTGACAAACAATGAAGTCAAGCTCTAAAGGTTGATGCATCCAATATACGATAATTTATATTTATACAGTTTATTCTATATTACTATTCATGAAATTATTTATATGATACTAGCGGACTCGACAGACGTTGTCCTGTACACATGTTTACTTTGAAAAATCGGTAAAGACGTTAGGAGGAGATCACTAACACACGTCGGAGAATTACATGTCCACTGTACTGAGAATCTAATCCAATCTTAAATCCACTGGAACACTCTAAAAAATTCATCAAAATCGGTCCAGCCATTTAGGAGGTAGTTCAATTGTGAATCTAAACCAACCTCAAATCCACTTGAACATACACAGAAAATTTTATTCAAATCGGTTCAGCCGTTTAGAAGGAGTTCACCTACAGAACTTTCTTGTTAACATGCCAATACCTATGATTTAGTTATTCCTTCCGTATTTAAAGGTTGTCTGGTAACACCCCGTATATCACTTTTTATATTGAGTAAGCTATCGTAAACTGAACGAAACATCAATAAAAGCAGATTTGTATATTCATTAATCAGATTCAACGGAACAACCGCGTCTCTGTCTATTCAGCTTTGTCTTTTATACAAAATTATTGATGCGAAATTGTGAATTGCTCTGAATATAAATCTAGATTGGTAAATTTGTGTTAACAGCGTTGTCTCTATAAAATAAATAAATTAAAATAATATAATTTCTTAGGTAATTTATACGTCTAGATAGAGCCTCTTGCTGCTAGACAACCGATGAAAACAGGCCAGGTTTATCACTTTAGTGTGCATGAGAAGCTACCTCTTACACTCGCGATTTACACTTTATATTAGCATTGCTCAAAATAGAACCGCTATTTTTTCGACCTTTTCACAGCAGTCTATCTAGACGTAAAAATTTGCCTTTGCCTTGCAGACGAGAACATAACAGTTCTTTTGATGTAATAATGACAGTTGTAATAAAATAATATAAGATAATAACTTTTATATTTTGTATCTGTTTCGTCACGTAAAGAAGGTAAATTTAATATACAATTACTAAGAATGATTATGTAAGCAATTACACTGCAAACATTTTATCAATTCCTGTTACCTTATAGCAAGTGAGCCTTGAATGAAAATGGGAAACAATAAGATGGGGAATTTGGCATCCTTCCAATCACAATATCAGGTACACTTTACTCGTCTATGTTTCACGTCAACATTATTTAAGACAAGAGAATAACATGGGTTGACAATTTATTATGAACTAATTCTTAAAATACATTTGCTGTTTTCAAGGTATGAATTTTGACAAATATGTTTTATTTATATTGAGTGAATTAAGATTGTAGTGACGTGTTCTAGTTGTTTAATAATGTGGAAAGGATTCATGAAAGAAGATTGACTTCATAATTTTATGGTGCGAATGGAAATGTAATCTATTAGAAAGGTTTTCTCTCATGGCCTCATTCGACGAACAGATTGAGAATGGTTTATGCCAAGTGTTCGGTATAAGAAGTGGACTGTATACTGTTTAGTAATTAAAACAAATACTATCAAAAAGAACAATTAATTCTTTACTGCTCCTTGCCACAAACAGCCACCGGTCGCGACACTACAGAAACAATCGTGTTTCCAACAATAGAGAGGCGGCTAATTACGTCTCAGACCGCACCTTCTCGTACGGCGATTTTGCATGTAGGCAAATTTCCAGCGCCCATAATTACGTCACGCGATTGTCGCGCCTAGTGCCACCGATTTGCTACCGGTTTCAACTTAGGGTTGAGGTACAGTAGCGAGTAGTAGAAAACACATTAGCATGTCCGATCTTCACAGCTGAAATTAACTGGCACTTTGTCAAACTATATTCAATGCAATGACCGAACACCAAGAGTCCCAGGACTGAGAACACTTCTTTGAAAGGGATGATGCAAACGTAGCTGCCAGGGTAGTATAGTAGGTCCGTTATCTTTGCCTATCTAGACTATCAAGAATTTTCACGATATAGAATTTGAGTTTAATTATTTATGAGACTTCTTAGCATTTTATAGATTTAAGCGTCCATTGTGTAATAGAAGGAGCAACTCCGGACAGTGTCTGAGGCTTGTAACTTGGGTGAACGTATATAATATAATAATATAATATGTGGTCCCTTTATAATGTACACAACCATTGAAGCAATATGAGTTTAAATTGATTTCACTTCTCGTGTTGCTTTTCCTGTGTAAACAATAATTAATAAAATATTTTTAATGGATTAATACACGTGTAATTGTAGCTGTATTTTTACATTAGGTTTTTGCACTAAAATTACATTTTTATTATTATAAATTAATTATTCAATCACATTAAAGGGAACTGTTTTAGGTAAAACTGCAGCTACAATTATTATATTAATACATTTTTATATTAATTCGTTCAGAAAATATATTATTTAAATAAATTTGAAATATTTCCGCCAATCAAAGAAAATACTTATAAATAAAATATTCCGAAAAATCATTCAAATAACACCTGATTTTATTTATAAATATCCTAAAATACATGTAAATGTCTTAAGTGAGATACGTATTTAGGAATCAATGACGTAGGAGAAATAAAGTTAATTTATAAGCAATTTAAGTGTAAGTACAAATATAATGACAGACCAAGAACACAATACAATTGCAGTTCTATTCTAGATGCTTTTTGTTGTATTTTATTATTATGATCGCAGCCAATGAAGCTATTTTAGCTTAGAGCAAGAAATATCTGCAGTAAACTCAAATCTCTATGGCAATCATAGAAAGTGGCTCTGTGCCAACTTAAGTTGACAATTCTTTGAGCGTCTATAGCACTTAATGTTTGTACTTATTTGATGCAGGTTGGTATTAGGACTATATTTGAAATAAATCTAGATCGAGAGGGTATTCAAGGACGGCGGAACAAATGAGGGAAGCTGCTGAAGGTCATTTGACAACAGAGGCTCTCATGTGGAATCAGAACTCTAATCAGACAACCATAATATCAAGGATGACATCAGAATATTTCGGGCAAATTAAAAAAAAAAAGAAAAACAAAATACCACAACCGGAGAGTTGAACAAGATGTACCAAAATTTACGATTCATGCGTACTTGAACGGTTGGCTCAGTTGGAAATAGCGCTCGGACGGAACCCGAGAAGTCCCGGGTTCGAGTCCCGCATCGTTAGTAAATTTTGTTTACAAATTTTATTTATATAAACACAAAAATAGTAATTGTGCAATAGGCAAAGTATCACAGTTCGTTCTAGGTCGATTTGTAATACGGAATTTTGGAATTTTATAATGACAGACCAATTGCATGCAAATTAAAGTTGTCATTGATCTAATTACATGACATAAGTTTTATACGAATATTTGTAAAGCTCTTTTTTTCTCGCTGATTTTAGAATTAATTCATATTTTTCGTACCACTTAAAGACTGCTCACTATCAAATCAACTTTTTTTAAAATCACATAAACATTACTCAATTTCACCAGTAAGTGATGATAAATAACTTATTTATTGTTGATTTATTATCAACAACCAAGCTTTACTATGAGAAAAATCTTCTATCACAGAATTTACGGAATAGAAATACCGTAGTAATCGACATTTTTTTTTCATAAAATGAACATAAATCCGTTTCATAACAGGTCTCGTCTGAACGAAGCGTTGCGTGAAGCTGGTTATGACATCGATCGTGAAAACTTTACTGAGGGATATCAAGAATCGCCTTTAGTTTATGACGCTGTTTCGGCCGTCACTCTCGGTAACAATATTCATGAATAAGAATTCCCTTATTCGTCTTATAATACCATATTTCAAATTCAAATTGAAATATTTTTATTGAAAATAGGATGTGACATCACTTATTGAAAGTCAAAAACTACCACCCATTCCAAAAAGAATGCCTCAGACCTGAGAAGAATGGGCACAACAAACTCAGCGGGCTTTTTTTCCATCAAACAATATGTTGACTAAGTAATATTGTAAAATTAAACTTATTATTTCATAGCTTCAGGGCGGTCGCTCCATTCATAACCTTTTACACAAACGTTTCTTAACAATTCTTTTGATTATCGTAATACTTTTGTTGTAAAAGCATATACATCGCCCCACAAAAGACTTACTAACTCGACTTAGCCGAGTAGTAGGCATAACATGTTTATGTTTGTTCCTCGTGTTAACATTATGACTGTCACAGTTTCTAGCAAATTCCTCAATTTACTTATACAACATATAGAACAGTATCAAGAATATATTGAGAAGCAACAGTCAAAATGTTTATTTCTTTAATTTTTTCTCTTAACGATGCTTTAGGACTTAGGTTATAAATAGCGTGAATAGCCCTCTTCTGCAGCACAAAGATGGTATTATTTTCAGCGTTTAATAATACAATCGAAAAGCTACAAAACAGCGGAATGAGCTTGAATAACTGCACGCAGATACACCAATAAAAAGATTGGAGATGACGTAATATATGAGGCTATAAACTCTACTTCATTTCTAGAAGTGTCGGTTAGTGTTATGATTGGATAACATTCAGATATTCTAGTTTTACTTATGATATAAAAGAAAGTTATTTCTGCTAGTAAAGATTTATTTTCTATTTCATGTTCTATCACTCTCTGGAGACATATTGTGATAACATATAAAACTATAGCTTAAGATACTAGCATATTATTAGATATTCCATCTTTATGTCAAGTTGACGGGTGCAGTGTGGTATGGTCAGGGTTGTAAAACGCTCAAATCATACAAACCATTTTTATTTTGCTTTCAATAGCGCGGGTATCAATGGGTATTTAAAAAACCTTTGAAAAACTTAAAACTCTTAAAATTTTCATGAATATTTTTTATAATTCAAAACATCTGGGTCTTGAGTATTTCTGATTTTATTTTCAGCTACAAACCATGGACCTCACTTGACGGTAGGAGACAAATAAAATAGAAAAACCTTCTGAGTTTTTGTACCTATTGCCCTCAGTCATTTCAATTCTATTCCGTTCTATAAATTGAAATACCTTGTATAGTATAGTATCAAATTCAAATATTTTGTTTCAAAATACGATTATATTTAACGGCAAATCTATTTTTTTTTTCTAATTTATTAATCATCGTTGCAATACAATTTGCAGCGACGCCACATCTACTCGTCTGTTGAGAACGGCGAAACCAGTAAAGTTTGGAAATTCCTAAGAACGCTAGGAGTTGGGAAGCAACAACAAACTATTTCCAAAAATCTAAAAATAGATTACAATATAATTCTATTTTTATTTCTAATCACCTAATAAACAATCAATGGATTTCAAATAATCTATCTTCATCGATTTATTTTAATTTAATTCCAAATATTCATAAACTTTAGCGAATACTTAATAAGACCCGATGTTAAATTTAAAAAAAGTTAAAATAGATAACTTCAACATGGATTTTAAATAAATATATCAAACTATAAATTAACACTTATTGTTGGCACTTATGAAAACCGATATGCATCTGATTGGATATTTCCGAGTGAAACTAAAGTTTTTGCTTGCGTTGTTATTATTAAGTTTTCAGTGATATTTAGCTGTACTTAGTAGATTATTTTTAGTTTAGTAGTTACAAGATCTGAATTAAGCAGTATATATTTGTTAAATCTTGACCCAAATAAACACGAGAGGAAAACGCGTGTCATCGTGAGGAAATGTTCACGTAATACAATCTTGTTAACGTCTTTGTTTATTGTTTGTCAACCACACGGTTCAATATTATTTCAGTAACATTTTTACTTATCTTAGGTTTCTTGTTACCCATAAAGGTTTATCGGATGTTCATTTGGTGTTATTGTTACCACGTTTGGTATTATTGTTTACCTCTTAGATCATTTATACGTCTAGATAGACTATTACAGCTGTGAAAACTTCGAAAAAATTGAATTTAGAACTAACCTTTATTTGAGCAATTCACGCACACTAACACAGTGTCATGCAAATCGGGAGTGAAAGACACGCACACTAAACTAATATTCCTGGCCTGTTTTTATCGGTTGTCTAACAGCAAGAGACTCGATATAGGCGTATAAATTATCCTAGGGTATGCCTATGGTTCTGGCAGTATTGTTTTGATGTCATGTAGTAGGAAGCTGACTATGTCGGCTATTTCAGGAAACAGAAAAGCACTTCGCATGCTGCTTAGTCTCATAAATTTAACTATAGCCAAAGTATGACTAATTTCTTCAATTCGTCCAACATAATCAACAACACTCTTTTCCATATCAAATTTTACAAGCACATAATCATTGTCTAGAAAGTGTCTATCTAAAACAATCACATGGTCTTCATAAAACTTTTCTTCAGACTTTTCTTTAACAAATGCAGCTGTAGAACTGTCAGCTAGAAAAACATTTTCTTTCTCACCATCACAACTACTCATTAATTTTGTTGAAATGTTCACTTAATGCAATCTTATTAACGTCTTTGTATAATGTTAATCAACCACACGGTTCAATATTATTTCCTATTCCATGCCGCTACATGGCCCATTACAATGCAATGCCGCTCAGGATTATTGAAAAATTTAAAATTCCTGAGCGGCAGTTCAACTGCGCTCGTCACCTTGAGACATAAGATTATTAAACCTCATTTGCCCAGTAATTTGACTTGCTACGGCTCCCTTCAGACCGAAACTTATGCTATTATATATTCTTTGCCGAGAAAATGTAATGCTTACACATTATTGCTTCACGGCAGAAATAGGCGTAGTTGTGGTATATATGGTATATATCAATAGAGAATTTTTTACTTCGATTTTTATTTCACATAAATGTCTACGAACAGACCAAAATCATATTCATTTACGGGCGTTTTCAATACGCTATCTATCCTTAGTTTAACTTACTAGAGGTAGACAAATCTATCCTTACTTACATTTCAATAACCTATCGTCTAACATCTAATCTATGTTGGATATAACTGGATAGATAAGATCTTGTCATTAAACGGTGACAGTAATTTATCCGTAACTAGGGATACGCTATTGGAAACGGCCGTTAGATAACCTAACGTGGGATTAAAAATATTTTAACAACTTTAGTTGAATTTTTATGATTGCAATTCACTTTGAATAACGTTTTCAGTAAGCTGCCACTTTACTTTATTACCTATGGGCTTTAAAACTTTCACAACACAGTTTCAAAATAAATGTAATCCCATTTAGTGACCACGTATTCAATTAGTTATTAGTCAGTTATTTTATAAATACTATGAAATATTTAATACAAACACAATATTCTAAAGAATACTTAACTTTTACTTGCACTCGGCACTTTAAAACTTTAATCAATATACAATATTAAGTTTTGTTACATAGTCTAAAAAAGAAAATTTTAGACTATTGGTTTTTCCTTTTTTTCCCCTTTTGTTCAATATAATATATATGACTAAAATAGAATATAAAAGTATAGATACTGAAAATGTTATTATTAAATTCACAATCTTGCTACAAGCACACAGTAAATACAAATATTTCCCCTGTGTATTTTGTTCGACACAATAGTTATTACAGGCAAACTATTAGATTGTTTCAACAGCGGACAAAAGAACAAAGGTAAAAGTGTATATTGTACTATTTAATTACTTTAACTTCAATCACTTAAAGAAAAATCTAAAGAAACAAATATTATACAGTAAAATCTGAATGAATTTGCAGTTTAAAGACTCAGAATTTTTGGGTTTTTCAAGAATCCTGAGTGGCACTGCATTACAATGACGCCCTGCCCATTACAATGGACAGGCCGTATTAAACACTATTTCCTGCTCGTCTCGTCCCTTATTGTCATTTAAAAAAAATTGCGTGCGTACAAAGTACACATGTCAGCAGTGAAATCTGCATTGTGCTTGGATCTCTAAACTGCATATGAAGTCCTGGTGCATGTTGCTAGGATGCCACACGATTTCAACTGCTATGAAAGATACGAGTATCACCGCAACCACATTTATGTTCTCCTGGTATCTATGTAGTAATACTTCGTGCGCATAATCTCAGAATATTATTAAGGTAGTGGTACTCCCGTCAAACATAAGACAATCTCTTCTTCAACTATGATCGCCTGGTACCAATACCAAAACACTGTTTAATGCTTATTCCTATCTCATTTTCTCCCACGTTAAATCTTATGAATTTCTGTGTCTGTCTCTTTTTATTGTCTTGCTTTTTAGTTTCATAGACTTTCAAATCACAACGATACTAAAGAAGTTTTCACTTCAATATTGTGTGCTTATTTTGATTTCTCATGACCTTCAAAACTTTTAATCATAATTGTTTCACTAAATCTTGACTTCCAATAAGTACTACCACCAATACTACTGTGTTATATTTGCATCTGCAGAAAAAATAATATTAAAACTAAATCTCTAGTTAATATTCTGTTTATTTTTCAAGTGCAAACGCAATAAAAACCTTTTTAGCAAAAATTTGTTCGAAATTGTGCTGTAGTTCTTACCTTAAAATAAATTCACTTGTCATACTACTTGTAACTTCCGAGAATTTCCCCTCAAATGGACTTGACAAACTTAATTTTGGCATAGCGACGGAGAATAGTTTCTTTGTAAAAATGGAATCTTTTGTAAAAGTTTAGTATTTGTTCAGTAGTTATCAGTTATAAATTTCCAAGATAAGTTCCCGTGCACAATAAAAGGTAAAAGAACATGTATCATAGCAGAATTTTTTGTATCACATATTTTATCACACATTTGCGTATTTATTCTATTAGATCACCCTGATATATATACTGCTACGGTGTGGACCCAGCTTTGCAATGAAAAAGCCTATGTGTAACTAAATTTACTTGATGACCAGTGGTTTAAATTCTAACTGAGCTAATGGTATATTGTTGAAAATGTCGTAGTTTCCAACGTTTGCTTCAAAGCCATGGATTCAAATTCAACTATTGTAGTAGGCGTTATAAGTTTATGTCTGTTCCTGGACTTAACATCATGGTTTTGACCACAGTTTTGACATTTTCTAGTAAATTCACTAATGTCCCTGTGTGCATATATGTAACAATTAAGATGTTTATTTCTTAAAATTTTGGTCTCAATGATTCTTTAGGACTTAGGTTACAAATATATATCGCGAATATTCCTTTTCTGCAGCTAATTTTCTTTAACATCAAATTTCTAGTGCAATAGCGACTTACCTTGCACGATATTAAAATAAAGTTTTTTGTTTAACGCATGTTTACAATACTTACTAATATGATTAGAATAATTTAAAACTATCACTACGTGGAAGTGTAAGCACTACCGGCCAAGAGTATAAAATATATATATATATATAAGATAAAATTGGTAACCAAAATTTATAATGATGCGGGACTCGAACTAGGACCAAGGTTCCGTTAGAGCGCTCTTTTACAGAGCCAACCGTCCGAATGATGTATGGTTCGTAATCTTAATAGGCTTTGTTCAGCTCTCATGTTTTCGCTTCATCTACAGGAACTACTTTACAGTTGATAACCTGCTCAACCCCAACAATTGCATATTAGAAAATTTTTAAAGTGATATTCCTCACTTCTGGGATTAAATAAATTATATTTGTCACCAAGAACATATCACATTTAATATATATATATTGCAAAAAATATATGGTCGTAATAGAGTTTCTAATCAATGGTCCATATGAGTAAAATTATTACTCCGTGCTATTTAACAAAAACCGGACAATTGAAAGTCAACTTTCGTGACGAGGACTCCGTACTAGCTAAATCGCTGTGTAGCTAGAAATTTGATGCTTAATAAAATAAACCGATAATAAACTATTAAAATAAGTTTGAATTCTTCCGTCTTATATCAAAGGCTTGTTAAATTGAGCTGCCACCAACAGATTGAGTTGACGTCCAACTCCAGTCGTCATCAGTTCTCAAAGTTCTATTTTATCGTCAAACTTATCGAGATAGATGTTTGGAAGACTTCCGTACCGTAAGGACAGCGGCGTGCATTCCTTTTCTAGCAAGGTAGGCACTGTATATCTAACTAGTCGAGAGGTTTGGAATATGCAACCTAGAGATTGCTTACCGTAAGTATTGAGTACTTATCTAGCGTAAGGAAAAATCTTATTAGGTTGTTTAATGTTTGGTGATAAAATAATGGAACCAAAATAATTAACTTAAACAATATTTATTTTGGTTGATAACGAGGTAGGCGTTTGTCAGTGGACGTTTTTTACAAGATTATAGCCGTCATCTGTCAATCTATCAATGACTGCACGTTTCATACAATCGAGTGAATCACTTTATTCTCGGAGAGTTTCGCTAGGCTGACAGAATAAATGAAATCATGATTTGAAGTAAGAACGGTCGTCTAATATTATTAGATAATAATACAATTTAATATAATTATACAAAGTGATATAATAATGATAAATATAATCTTAATATATATAAATTACCTGACACGTTGTTTGTCTGCGATGGACTTCTAAACTAATGAACGGATTTTAATGGGGACTACTTCATGGAGTGCAGTTTGGTTCAACTTGAATGATAGGATCGTTTTTATTTCGATTTAGGACCCATAATTATTTTTTTGTATGGACTTATTTTCTATGAGAGAATTTAGTGACGTACGGTTTGACAGTTCCGCTGTGAAACAATTTCATTACAACAACAGGGAGCACATTTAAAATATTATTTGCAAATATTATTGACAAATTAATAGAAAATAGTATTTAGTTTATTAATGTACATAACAACGTCTGTCGGGTCAGCTAGTTATATATAATAAATGAATATAATATGAATAACGAAAAAAGCTGTTTGATTGTTCAACGATCCCAGTAAGGTGTAACAATATGTGTGAGTGAACGGCTCACACGTTATAATACTCTTAAGCTCGATTCCCTAAAAGTAAGAGTAACACTAAAAGTTTTGCACTTCTAATTAATCGGAACTATTTGAATTTTGAATGCTATATTTTTTTTAAACGTTACAACTAAGGTAATAAAAAAAAAACAATTGGCGGGAAATCATTTGTCACCTGTTTTTAAAACACAACAAAGTTCTACGTACGCAACGAAAATGGAATTAAGTCGAACATATTTTAGAGCGATGATTTTTTATGATTTTAAAACTTCTCTCTCTCCGCAAGACTGTGCCGCTCGTCTTCAATATGCTTTTGGAAGAGAAGCACGATGCTTGAGCACCGTGAGGCGATGGTTTGCTGAATTTGAGAGAGGTCGGGTTTCTTTACATGATGAATTTCGTGAAGGGCAGTCTTCAACTGCCATCAACGAAAATAATGTGGCTACTGTTAAGCGGCTAATTGCAGAAAACCCGCGGATTACCTATGTATTTAAATAAAAAAGAAAAAAAGAGATGTTTTTTTAATCAACATCGCTTCTAACGTGAATCAAGTGAGTCAATTTAATACTCCAAGCATCGAATGAGAAAATACTTTAATCTCTATTCACGTATCTAAAGAGCGGTCTCTGTTTCATGTGCTTCAGGCTCCAATTTCCCAACACTAACATGAATGATAATATATTTCGCAGTGGATACTCTAAAGTTGTATATGGTTAACGAGCTCTGGTTGTATTATGTAGAATGAATGAAAGAGGTTACCTTTTCACCTGTTTCTGTGTGAATCGTAGTTTTACACTATTTATTTTGAAATAAGGCTGCACATAGGCCGGTATTTATTTGTATTAAAACAATATTATTGGAATGAAAATATACAAGTAAATACACAGGTAAATACTGATTCTAATAAACTGTAAAATATTTATTAAAATATTATGTATTACATTTAATATATGCAATAAACACTCTATTTTCTAATGATTATTTTAAAATAAAATATTGTATACGTGAATATGACGCCGATTATCAATATCAAAGTCTAAAAGTAAAATACTACACACTTCGCAGGAGAGTGTTTGTCTATTACGCTAGTATTTAGTTTGATTACATTACGTTATAAGCTACTATGACATATTCTGCTTAATACCACATGGACTATATGCTCGTTTCAGGCCTTGCTCTCCCTATATGTTTTATGTTATTTACTTAAGGTAATACTGACTACCAAGATAATGGTTTACTGTTAATGAGTGTTAGTGTGGCGATTCAATGAAAATCACAATTTAGTCATATATATAAGCTTGTAAAATATTTAAACCTAATGTAATTACAATGCATTTGTAAAAAGATCTATTTAAATAAATTATTCTTATTCTTGATATATTTATACATTAAAGTTCTAGATACTCAGTTGAATAATGTACACAACATAGTTTTATTTAAAATTATTTAACTAAAAGCAAACGTAATTTGCTATTCCATTTAGCACTTCATAGCAAACACAGAAAAATGTACCCCAAGGACGAAACTTCATGAGATCGTTATGTAAATGTAAAAAATATCACTTAAGTTCTCAGGTGGCAATGCTCTATGGTCTTTAACGTAATGGTTTCACGCAACAACTCACGAGGCTAATGCCTTTTAAAGTGCAGTGGGACTTTTCACGTTGTCACGTTTTGGGAATAGAACTTATGGCACATTGTTATTTACTTTGTAAAAGACACTTCTTGAGAACGCCTGACGACAGATATTTCTAAAAAATATTACAAGATGATACATTTGGTAAACACGCATTTCTTGAGGTTATTAATGACCGGAACATTACCTACACATGGTTTATGCAAATTTGACATATTCAATTACGTTTTACTTAAATGAGATATCAGCTGGTATATCACTACCATTAAACACGTCTGAATAATATCATGAAGATAAATGTAGCAATGTCAAAATTAGGTATCAACTTGATGCTTTTTTGCCAACATAATCGATGTTTTGTTAAAAACTGGTGTGGTTATAAGGATGACTTTTCCTTAACTATGACTATTTTTATTTCATGATTAGAATCACATATTTATTCATATATATTCTATCAAATTCAGTGTTTACACTTTTTTTTTATATTTTAATTGACCAATTACTTGTTAAGGAGGCTAATAATTAAGAAGGTAAATTATGAATTCAAGGGATCGTAAGGTTTTAATAATTTAAATTTAGCTTCTGTATGGCACTCAGGAAACGCTTTAACAGATGGATAGCTGATGGACAACCAGTAAGTACGGGTTTTGTTTTACTTTAAGAGGAATGAAATAAAAGGTCTTATGTTTATATTTTTAAATAAATAATAATTGTACATATAGAAGAGTTCTCTCTATAGCATTATGAGGTACGTGAATATGTACGAAAAGTGGACATCATTCAAATCGCTATAGAGCGAACTCTCCATGTTTATAAACAATTTTCTCCCTTAAAAAATATATATTTTTATAGATTTTTAAGCTCTTAAATATATCATGTATTTTAGTGTTACAAACTGTATGAAATCTACTTATAATTACTCGATTGCTTCTTCATTCGTAATTGTTGATATTCTTTTAATTATCCTGGTGATCTTGGTCAGTATGCAAGAATACAGTCTCAGATATTTTATGCTTCTAGATAGAGCCTCTTGCTGTCAGGCAACGCATGATAACAAGCCGGGCTTATTACTTTAGTCTTCGTGATAAGCTACGTCTTTCACTTCGCAATCTATATCTCACTTTGTATTAGCGTGCGTGCGTTGCTGAAAATAGGGGATTACATTTCGCCGCAATTTTTTTCAGTTCAGTTGTTAGTAGTAAGATACTGATTATGAAGCCCGCCCTGATTATGATCTATATGACTTGAGGTTTTGATGCTGTTGCTGCTCCAACTTTGTGAGTCCTCGCATAATAGAGTCTAACAGTAGCATAATGCAATTGGTGTTATAACCGTTTTAATCAAAATAAATAAATAAATAAAAATAATATTTAATCGTGCATTATTTATTGTTTTGCTTTTTTAGGGACGACACGAGCAGGACTTTCAGCTGATGTCATTTGATACGCCCTGCAATTTACAATGCATTGCCGCTCAGGATTCTTTCAAGACCCAAAAATTCTGAGCAGCACTACAACTGCGCTCGTCACCTTGAGACAAAAGATGTTAAGTCTCATTTGCCAAATAATTTCATTGCTACGGCGCCCTTCAGACTGAAACACAGTAATGTTTGCTTCATAGCAGAAATAGGCGCCGTTGTGATACCCATAATCTAGCCGGCATGCTGTGCAAAGGAGCCTCCCACTTCTACGAGAATTTATCCTTAGGAACGTATATAATGATTTCAATAATTTCCTTATTGATTTAAAGTTCTCCCAACAAATTTTAGTTAAAGGAAAATAGGGATGTCTGGTCATAAATTAGCAAGGTAAAATACTGTTACGTTTCAATAAACATTATTTATCATCGCCGCGCCTGTGACGTACGTTAATGTGATAATTACACTCCATTAAGGGATACTATTCCAACCACATTGTATAGTCATATAATATGAATCATTATTACTAGGCTTCATAAGATACATAATAGCTTTAAGGGTTCACCCAACCGAGTAGTATACACTTTTATAATAAAGTACCAGCCACTGTTCAGGCATTATCTATAAATAAATTTAAATATTTTATTAAAAATGGCTCTGTCGTAAATTCGTAAATCCACATCTCTAAGAGATCGGACAGCCTGAGACTAAATTATGATTATTTTATAGCATTAGCAATGACAGTACAATATTGTTTATTTGATTAAAAACAGCACAAAAAAGAATGCTGGGAGAGTTCCTTGCGCCGCTTCTTCTCTCTCGAGTGCCATTTATTTCCGAAGCGGTAGTAGTATCTAGTATATTAGAAACGACATCAAAATGAGTTCTAAAGGAATCAATTTTGAGAAAATAAATGCCTTTTATGCCTTTACTGGGCTAAAAACACAAATTACAAATCACTTAACGGACAAAGGACATTTAAGTGGAATGGGATTTTTGGTAGCTTGCTTCTACCAGTAATTATTTAATATATCGTGTTCAAGGATCGCTGGGATACCTTTGATATTTATATTACAAGCTAATTTAATATAAAATAACAGTTAAAAACAGCAATAAATTCAAATTCAAATATTTTTATTCAAAATAGGATTCAAAATCATTTATTGAACGTCAAAAACTACCACCCATTCAAAAGAGACTGCCTCAGACCTGAGAAGAATGGGCGCAAGAAACTCAGCTTTATTTTATATAAAATATGATTTACAATGTGATGATATCGTACAATAAACATTTATAATTAAAGAGTCTGAGGGTGTTCGCTTTATTCCCAGTCTGTGGTGTCATTAAAAAAATCGTTTATGATGCTATAGTAACCTTTCCCACACAAACGTTTTTTAAAATGTCTTTTAAATTTCGTAAAACATTTGTTTTGTACATTTTCTGGGATCATATTGTAGAAGCAAAAACATCGCCCAACAAAAGACTTACTAACTCGACCCAACCGAGTAGTAGGCCTAAGAACTTTATGTTTGTTACATTATGAATGCCACAGTTTCTAGAAAATTCCTCAATGTGCTTATGAACATACAGAACATTATCAAAAATGTATTGAGAAGCAACAGTCAAAATATTTATTTCTCTAAATTCTTCTCTTAATGATTCTTTAGAACCTAGGTTATAAATCGCGCGAATAGCCCTCTTCTGAAGCACAAAGATTGTATATATATCGACCGCACTGTCCCATAACAATGTACCATAGGACATAATACTATGAAAATAACTAAAGTATTCTCGCGCCGTATCTATGTCAGTTATTCGTCTAATTTTCTTAACCGCATATGCTGCAGAACTAAGCCTATCCGCCAATGGGGGCCCCATTGCAATTTGGAATTGAGAGTAATGCCAAGAAATCCTCCTTCCGATATCGAGTAGAGGGCACCCTATCCTCACCCAGACCCATCAGGTCTGGCGTGCCACAGGGTTCGGTCCTCTCTCCCACTCTTTTCTCGCTCTTCACGAGCGACATTCCCAAGTTTCCGAGTGTCCAGCTCGCTCAGTACGCTGACGACACGGCACTCTACTTCGGCTCCAACCGCTCAACCTTGAGCAAGAACATTAAAGTGCTTCAAGCCGCCGTCGATGAACTAGGCAACTGGTTCAGAAAATGGCGGATTGAAGTGAACCCCACCAAGAGTGCAGCGGTACTCTTCGGTAACGCGAATAGCATCCGCGCTAAAAAACAACCGACCGACGTTATTAAACTGTATGAAACACCCATACCGTGGGTGAAGGATTACAAATACTTAGGAGTCACGTTCAACAGCAATATGAACTTCAAGAAACATATTGATACGATATGCAATAGAGCCCGATTTGTCCTCAGTCGCCTTTATCCACTTGTGTGTGGGCGAAGCAAACTTCCGCTCAAACACAAAGTGACGCTGTACAAAACCATCGTACGGCCCATACTGTCATACGCAAGCGTCGTTTTCGCGCACACCCGACCGAGCTACTTACGTCGTTTGCAAATAGTTCAAAATAAATTCACGCGCATGGCAACCGGAGCCCCGTGGTTCATCCGAAACGTTGACCTTCACCGCGACCTAGAGCTTCCGACAATAGCTCAACACTTTAAGAGATCTCGCGACGCTTCTTTGACAAGGCGCCTAACCATCCCAACATCTTGGTTAGGAAGGCATGCGGGTACACCCCCCTTCACCATAGTCTCAACCCAATAAGACGTCCCAGACACGTAACGGTAGACCCGGATGACGACATCAACATCGCGAACGCGACACCCACACAAACACCGACACAGACACGCACACACCGCCTTCGCAGGCGTAGGCGCGGTCAACCACCGCAAACCACTGGCACTCGTCACTCTGACGATGGCCAGCGGCCCGCACCCTAGATACACCACACATGTTTTGATACCCGACGAGACGCTAGTCCTCGTCCTGTAATCGCTTCACTACACTCACTCACACACGGACTGACTGACGGACTGACACACACCACTTACACAATCACAAACACACTCCACAAACAGACACAAACACAAACATACATGCACACAAACATTTACACTACGTACATACATACAAACACACATACATGCAATCATAAACACATACATACACACTTACATACATTACACAAAACATCACCACACTCGCCGGCGAGTGTGCTCTTATCACCTTTTCATCTTTCATCTTCATTTCATCTTCATTTTCATTCTCTCTCCTTCCCACAAGCACACAGCCGGTCTGAGGTTCGAGTCTCCTTAGGAGACGCCCCGCGACTGTTGTTGCGTAGTCTTTGCGGCCTCCACGGCCCACGTCCTACTTCGCTGTGAAAGCCAGGGCTGCTAACAGCACAGAGGAGGTTTTAGTCGGTATGGGGTGTCCGCTTACGCGGACACTCGAGTCCGACATATTACGCCCCGTTCCGGGGCGTAAATACGTAACAGTATTTCGTCCTCTCAAAAAAAAAAAAAAAAAAAGCCAAGAAATACAGCAGATTCCAGTGTTTCTACAACCTCTCCGTTTAATAAAATATTAGCATCTACATTTTTTACATTT
Organism: Leptidea sinapis; assembly: GCF_905404315.1. Lineage (NCBI taxonomy): Eukaryota > Metazoa > Arthropoda > Insecta > Lepidoptera > Pieridae > Leptidea > Leptidea sinapis. The sequence continues at coordinate 13,451,550 of NC_066272.1, forward strand.
GGCGCGGTAAATTTAATATATTTGGTTTTATGACTATTTAACAATAAGTTATTAGCGCTAAATCAGTACACGATGTCAGATAGAGACTTGTGTGGCACGCGACTTGCGTCGACAATATTTTCTCAAAATTGATTCCTTTAGAATTAATTATTTTTGATGTCAATGAGTCTTCTTTGTGCCAATTTCGTGTCGAAACACTTGGCCTGCGGGGCCCAGAGGCGCGGAGAATGTACAAAGTACTATCTTCTCGCCTCAATAAAGCTACTGGAAACCCAAGCGCTGGCAGCTACTTCGGTCAACGGATCAGCCTAGCTATCCAACTTGGAAATACTGCCAGTATTCTTGGTACGATACCACGTAATGATAGTTTTAATTTAATGTAATCATAGTATTGTAAATAATATACTCATAAGATTTGTTTTGTTTGAATAGAAATATTATCTATATAAATATCAGGTAAAGCTTCGTAAAATTCTATTGTAATCTCCACTGATTTCAAAATCTATATTTCGTTGTGTTGGCGCGTTTTTCCAGAAATATCGATAGAAATGTTCAAACATTGAGCATAGATTGGATACTAGCCTACGGGGAAATACAATTCTAAACAAGGCCCCATTCAAATAATCAGAGGGGAATAAATGTGTATTTTGTTTGAACGGAGAATAAAAATGTTCATTTAATAATTGAAAGTACGGGCAGCAACCGTATGACAATGGTAATTATAGTAAAAAAAGCGGCCAAGTGCGAGTCGGACTCACCCATGAAATGTTCCGTAGCAGTAAGTAACATACAATATAAATTCTTGTAGTTCGTTGTAACTTTGATCGATGTTTTAATAATAGAGTATTATTTTAAATAAGTTATTGATAAGTAAACATAATTAGGTACCTTAATGATGGGATTTAGATCTAACTTAATTTTTTTTTATTGAATGAAAGGTAAATTGCGGTTTACGATTTATGACGTATTAAAAAAACTACTAACTAGATCCCGAAATTTCGTTTGAAACCAATTTTCCGTGGATGTTTGCATTAATGTACATCATATTTTTTTTTAATTTTATCGTTCTTTTATTTTAGAGGTTATAGGGGGGGACACTTTTTACCAATTTGGAAGTGTCTCTCGCGCAAACTAGAAAAAAATGATATTTGAAACCTCTATATCATTTTTGAAGACCTATCTATAGATAACCCGCATGTATGGGTTTGATGAAAAAAAATTTTGAGTTTCAGTTCTAACTATCCCTGTTCGATATTAAGAATGGACTGTAGATTATTTGGTAGGCGCAATAAAGCAACAGTGAAAAAAGGAACAATGCATGCACCACCTACCTTTACTGCTCCTCGCCACACAGCATCCACCGGTGCACGGCACTACAGGAACCCACGTGGTTCAACACTCTAGGGGCGGCCAAGAACGTCTCGGACGGCATCTTCTCGTACGGCGGTCGAAGCGGAAGAGAGTTTGTGTAGGCCTATGAGTTGCGCCCACACACGCGTACGTCACGCGATTATCGCGACTAGCGCCACCGTTTGCTACCGGTTTCAAGTTAGGGTTGCAGTACAGTAGCGATAGATGGCACCTCAGCAAGTTCGATCTCCACAGTTGAAATTAACTGGCACTTTACCAAATAATATACAATGCAAAGACCGAACATACCCCCCACCGAAATCATTGTAATGATTTCCGCAAATAAAATTTAATAAAAATAATAACAATAACGAATTAGAAAATAAAATAAGTGTATATTTGTAAATTATTATATTAAAACTAAATAAATGATACTTTCCTTATAGATTTAAATAATGTAAAGTAATGGAGCAAGCTTGTTTACTGGTGTTTTGAGCAAACCAGAGTTGGTTTTAACAGTCACTACACGAGTAATACCATCAGGACCAGGGTGAATACGATTCACTTTTCCCAATTGCCACTGAAGTGGTTGAGTAGATTGAGATTTAAGTAGAACTAAATCACCAATTTTCAAATTTGAATTAAATGTAAACCATTTTGTTCTTTGTTGCAATGTATGCAAATAGTCAGTAGACCACCGCTTCCAAAAAGCCTGACTGATCTGTTGCAGAGCCTGCCAACGCGACAGTCTGTTAATGTTTATGTCTAACTCATATTCTGGCACGGCCAGAAGATCTTGCCCGATTAAAAAATGACCAGCAGTTAATGCCTTAAATTCATTTGGATTGCTAGAGAGAGGGCATAGAGGACGCGAGTTTAAAATAGCTTCTATTTTGCAAAAGACAGTTGCTAACTCCTCAAACATTAATGATCTCTCTCCTATCGCGCGACACAAATGTTTTTAGCAGATTTAATACCAGCCTCCCAGAGTCCACCCATATTTGGCGCACTTGGAGGGTTGAACCTCCAGTCTATCTGGCGGGCAGTGCAATCGTTTGAAATTAACGATTCGATCTCGAAAGAACTTGCAAACATCTTTCAGATGTTTCGCAGCAGCTACAACTTTAGTTCGTCCCACAATCTGAGTATAAGTGAGAACATAAACCGCGACGAGCTACAAATCTATCTAGGGTAGCTAGACGGCAATCGGATTATAAATCACTTAATACTTCGATGTGCACTGCCTTCATAGACAGACAGGTAAAGACGCACATGTAACACTTTCGAAGCCTTGCATTTCTTAAAAGGCTTTCCTTTATTAGAAAAGGACCACCTAAATCACAGCCAACGTGAGTAAAAACATTATTAGGTTAGAGATGAGGCACAGGTAACATACCCATGACCGGTTGAATTAATGTAGGATTGCATTTAAAGCAGGTTATACATTTTGAAAGAATAGATCGTATAATACTACGAGCATTAACAATCCAGTACCTTTGATTTAAAATACCTTGCAAAGTGCGAGGTCCAACATGTAAATATTATTTATGATAATACTCAATTAATAATCTCGTCACCCAAGAAGGTTTCGGTAAAAGTAAAGGATGCTTTGAATGGTAAGGTAGGTCTGCCTGTGATAGCCTACCCCCCACCCTGAGGAATTCTGATTTATCAACAAAAGGTGATAATTAATGAGGTGATAATTTCTAATTGATCTTAATGATGGCGCGAATTTGTTATTTTTAATTAATGTTATCTCCTCTGCGAAGTAATTTTGTTGTGTGAGTTTTATGATCACATCATGTGAGGTATTCAACTCTTTAGTTGCCTACCATATGATTTATTTTAGATTGCCGACAGTTATTTATAAAACGTAGACACAATGCGAGCGTTCGCTGTAATTTAATAAAGGATGAAAATTTCTTAAATATATTTTCGAAACTGTATTCGATGTTACGATTTTCAGATACTAAGGTAAATGAATCAATACTGGATTTAAGTTCTAAAATATCATTTTCATTTTTTATGTAAAATGTGTTAATAGGCCAATCGTGAACGTCAAGAAGTAGCCATTCCGGGCCATGAAGCCAGCGAGTTGACTCAGCTACGAGTTGAGTTGGCATAGCACCGCGCGAACAGATGTCGTCGGCGTTCTGCTCACTTCTAACATGATACCAGCTGTTAGGGGGCTCTACCTCAATTATTCTAGCGACGCGATTCGAAACGAATGTTTTGAGTTTATATGGTGGCGTTTGTAGCCAAGCAAGTGTTACACTCGAATCAGTTAGGGCTGTGATTCTAATATTATTAACTTTAAGATTACGTTGGACGTACAAAATAAATTTAGATAATAAATAAGCACCCATGAGTTCGAGTCTCGGTATTGTAAGTTGTTTGAGTGGGGCGACCTTTGTTTTACTTGCAATTAATCTCGACTTAACATCGCCGTTGCTATTCAAACTGCGTACGTAAATACAGGATGCGTAGCCACGGGCCGAAGCATCATAAAAAGCGACCAAATGTATGTCATTAAAATGTGGAATAAGCACGTGACGTTCAATGCGAAGTGATGAAAGTGTTGACAATGAGTCTAAAAAATTAGCCCATTTCTCACGCAACTCCACTGGAATTTGCTCATCCCAACCGATATTTAATTTCCAAAGGTCTTGCATAATGCATTTTGCTAGAAAGGTACATGGTGATAAAAATCCAATTGGATCAAAAATACTTGCTACGATCTTGAGAATAGATCTCTTTGTTAAAGTGTTATCCTTCATATTATATGTAAAAGAAAAACTATCATCGATGGGTGCCATTGATTTGTCATAGGGATTGTCTAAAAGCGAAATACTACATACATACTTCACAGGAGAGTGTTTGTCTATTACGCTAGTATTAAGTTTATGATTACATTACGTTATAAGCTACTATGACATATTCTGCTCAATACCACATGGACTATATGCTCGTTTCAGGCCTTGCTCTCCCTATATGTTTTATGTTATTTACTTAAGGTAATACTGACTACCAAGATAATGGTTTACTTATAATGTGTGTTAGTGTGGCGATTGAATGACAATCACAATGTAGTCATATGACATATGATATATATATATAAGCTTGTAAAATATTTAAACTTAATGTAATTTAATGACAATGCCTTTGTAAAAAGATCTATTTAAATAATTTATTCCTATTCTTAATATATTTATACACTAAAGTTCTAGATACTCACTTAAATAATGTACACAACATAGTTTTATTTAAAATTTAACTAAAAGCAAACGCAATTTGCTATTCAAACACAGAAAAATGTACCCCAAGGACGAAACTTCATCAGATCGTTATGTAAATTTAAAAATATCACATAAGTTCTCAGGTGGCAATGCTCTATGGTCTTTAACGTAATGGATTCACGCAGCAACTCATGAGGATAATGCTTTTTAAAGTGCAGTGGTGTCACGTTTTGGGAAAAGAACTTATGTCACATTGTTATTTATTTAGTAAAAGACGTTTCTTCATCCATGACAAAGTAATGGAACTCTTCAATTACGAGACGAGCAGGACGTTCAGCTGATGGTAGTTGAAACGCCCTGCCCATTACAATGCAGTGTCAAACAATATTCTTGAGAGACCCAAAAATTCTGAGCAGCACTACAATTGCGCTCGTCACCTTAACACATAAGATGTTAAGTTGCCCAATAATTTTACTAGCTACGGCGCCCTTCAGACCGAAATACAGTAATGTTTACACATTTAATGTTTACACTGATAATAAGGTAACTTTGACAAGGTATGACAAGAGATATCTAATAATTATTCTAAGTATCTAATAATATTTACAAAATTAGCATTCATATGAACAATATAATTCAAATTTATAATTTGTGAGTTTTATTATATTATTTGTAATTCTTCGTTATTTTAGTATGAATATACAAGCAATAATTTTAACTGTGTTTATGTTTGTTTAGGACCACTGAGAAGTGCTGATAAAAACTGAATGTATTTAAAGGGTCTCTAGAGCCCCTCCTTATTATCGCATCTGTCTGCGACTTTGCCTGTGAGAATCAGATATGAAAGAATATCAAAGTTCGTACCGTTTTCATTACAATAATTCGCATCGCATAAAATTTTAAGTTGTATCACACAAAGAGGATGTAAATACTACGTAATTTGACATAAGTTTGAAATAGTAATAATTACAGTTTGACGTTTGGCGACAAAGTATAATCCGGCTAAGTTTGAAATCGAACAGTTGCTCAAATCGTAGTGGATTTCGGCTTTTACAAGATTATAGCCTTCATCTGTCAATCTATCAATTTTTTCGCTAGGCTGGTATCGAATTTCTTCATTATAATCACTCATTTTGACAAAAAGAAAAACAAATGAAAAATAGCTGCAGTCAACATTTTATTTAATTATTTGCATTATAAAGTTTGTAGAATTAAAATTTATAAATTTACTTAGATTTATCTTATTTAAAATTTTGAATGTACCTAATTACAAGAACCAACCTAGAATTAGTATGTAAGTGCAAATCAATTGTTAATGATAAGTTGAGTTATTCTAGTACATCTAAAAAAAATTATGCTGAAAGGGCCGCTGTACAATAAAACGGGTGGTAGAATAGGTACGGTTAGCGCGCGAGTTGAATGCAGTCAAGGCCTGGAGTAGAGAGCGGGAGCATCTCCGCCCGCTGACCACACATTTCGCCTCGTGCGCCTTCAGTGTAGTGCTGCGCCGTAGTTGTCACTTACCATCATCATCATCATCAGCCGGAAGACGCCCACTGCTGGACAAAGGCCTCCCCCAAACATTTCCACGACGATCGGTCCTGCACTGCGCTCATCCAACGGATTCCGGCGATCTTGACCTGATCCTCAGTCCATCTTGTGGCGGACCGCCATTCAAGGACTTTAATGCGCCAACGGCCATCTGTCCTTGGAGCTATTTTTTTTATCTATACTTTAATAAAACGGCGTAAGCCAATTACAATATTTAAGAAAATTACAAACTAAACATATTACAAAAATAATAGTCAATAAATACAAATTTTACTGTAAATAACTAACAATTAATTAACATCCAAACACCTTTCATACATTCCTCATACAAAAACGCAAGCACTCTGTTAAAATTGTCTGCCATCCATCCGCAAAGAAATCACACGCAGGGCTGGCATCGAGAAGAGCGTTGAGAGCAGAGAGACATCGGTATAGGTGAGTTGGTGCGAGCCACAGTACGTGTCGGACTCGCGAACAATCTATGCCTGCGCCTCGAACAGTAATTGTCCGGTACAAAGATTCTACATAGCTCAACTAAGAGCTCAACATGCAAACTCGTCGAATCTATATCATCTCTGAAAACTATGGTCATAACTGTGAGCTGCTGTCGTTTTCGCTTACCTCGAGGAAGTTGTAGCCTAATGTACCCAGAAGAAAATTTGTGGGATACATATAGGGGTAGTATCCATGCATACATATGTAAAGGTACCTAAGAAAAGCTTTTTGTAGGAAAACATACAGTGTACATACATAATACTTAGTGTTTTCATGCGGATTCCACACACACATAGCTGTTTCTAGATTGCTGCTCACTAAAGCACCAAATAAAAGCTGATTCAGATGTGAATTCCCCAGAATTCCTTAAAACAAAGCCTAAAATTCTATTGGATTCCTTGGCCAGAGTGGTAATATGACCATGGAAGGTTAACTTTAGATCGAAAGTGAGACCCAGGTCTTTGATAGTTTCTGGTCGAGATATCGAATCACCACCTATTTTATAATCAAACACTATTGGGCACCACTTTCGACCGAAAGTCATGGCATTTGGACGTTTCCTCAAGCTCCACTGAAATACAGCTTGCACATAATTTTGGAGTGCATGGTACTGATCAGATTTGATCTCTTTGTAGAGTTTTAGGTCATCAGCATAAAGGAGATACCGAGAATTATCAAGCACATCTGGAAGATAATTAATCATTAAGAGAAATAGAAGTGGCCCCAGTATCGATCCCTGCCTAACCCCAGATCGCGTATGGTAATGATTGGATTCGAACAGACCAAGCCGGACATATTGTTGACGGTCACGCAAATAGTCTGCGATAAGTCGGGAAGTCTCGGTGCAAAGCCAATGGCGCTAAGTTTTTGTAACAATGTGTCATTATTGACCCTGTCAAATGCTTTCTGGAAGTCGAAGTACGTCAACCTAAGAACCACGATCTAGTTTGTCAGAGAAAAAATAAACCAGTGACAAAAAGTTAGTGTCTACAGATCTTTTCGGTCTAAAACCATGCTGTTCGCCACAAATGTATTTTTCCACTTGCGCGTATATGTAGTTGTGAATAATGCTTTCAAATACAAAACTACACAATACAAATACAAAACTAGGTCAACTTAGCATCTAAAAACCCACATATTAATGCTAATTATTAGTTAATAATTTATGCATCACTGTTCTTAATTAAATTAAATACAGTGCAAATGTTATAAGACTTAAAACAAATAAATTATCAGGTTTATTACTATTGTTTTAGCTGTTATAGTTTTTTTTTAAATATTAATAAGGTCACAGTACTATCGCAATAATAATGAAATTCACTTGTGTCATCACGAGTGGATGTTAGAAATAAACTAGCTGACCCAGCAAACTTTGTATTGCCATAAAAAGTAAATAAAAATTTTCGGGGCATAAAAAATAGATACAACCGATTCTCAGACCTACCAAATATATTGTACTACAATTATTGTATTCGATTGCCATCTTGCAACCCTTTTGCAGATATGTGGTTAGAAAAGAATAATATAAAAATCGTGATACAAAAATAGTTGTAGATCGTAGAAGGGCGAAAATTTGAAGTTCTATGTATTTTTCAATGCTGAATAATAATAAAATAAAAATAAAAAAAATGTCAAAAAATATTTAGGTGTGGGTCGACCTTATCATTTAGTGGTATGAAAAATAGATGTTGGCCGATTCTTAGACCTACCCGATATGCACACAAAATTTCATACAAAACATATCAGCCATTTCGGAGGAGTAATTTAATTTTATATATTAGATATATTTCTTAAAATATTAAACATAATTTTACTTACTAACCCTTTCGTTAGAATCGATTCTCATATCTACAGTACTACATCGGAAATTGAATCGGATCTGTGTCAACCGATAATAAATTGAAAGACATTTTAGTGGAACAAACCTATTTTACGACGAATGTAAAAGACATTTTGAGAATTTATATGAAAGTTTTTTAAAATTACATGGTCTTTAAAGTGCGTTTAATATTATGATATTCGTGTGTATGTGTGTTTGTGTACGTGTGTGTGTGTGTTTGTTTGGGTGTATGTGTTTGCATTTCTCCGCGGACTCTACATCCCAAGTCCCTGGATAGAATATATTATAATAGAGGCTGATGTCCATTTTAACACTATCACCGCTTCGGCAACAATAGACACTCTGAGAGAGACGTTCGGTTAGACCACTATTTGCTGTTCACAAAAGTCGAGTCGGTCAACCAGTAATCTGATTAAGCTTTCAATTTATATATAATAGATTAAGTGCGCTTTGCATACATTGTTCATATATAATTAAAGCTTGAAACAGTTTTATAATATACATTGATATTCTTGGTTACAATCAGTTCCTCGTTGTTATCATAAGTTAAGATCATCATTGTTAAGATTAACAGATATAAACTGTAATGGGCAGGGCGTATCAATTACCATCAGTTGAACATTCTGCTCGTCTCGTCCCTTATTTTCATAAAATAAAATAAATATTTATTTAATTTATAGCTCAATATTATGTTCATATATAAATTGTCATCGTAAACTTATTTTACTGTGAAAATATATTGCATCTAAATTCTGAAAATAAACAATGCCCAAAGCCGTGAATTAAAGTAGAAATGTTATCAAACTTTCTGATTGGTTTCTATTTCTCTCAGTCATTCTTGATCAGTTTGGTATAGGTCTTCTTAAGGTATCGTTTCTACAGACTCCTACTGTATTCTTGACATTATCCTTCCACCGCATCTGTGGTCATCCTGTATACCTCTCCTTTCCCCCAAGACTTTTCCGACATTCCAGACACCATTTTGCCACACGAACAATATTTTTAGGCTATGTCCTGCCCACAGCCACTTCAGACAAATTCTCCATCCAGAGAGATTCATACAAATTCTACAGAAAACTCTGGTAGTTTTCTGTGTGTAATATAAACATATCATAAATTATATTTAGGATAAGCGCTGCAATCAAACTGATTACTATTAAAAATATTTACGTATTAACCTTTTTGAAACCAATTTCGTACATCTGAATGATATTTGAATTTACAATATAGAGGAAAGGTCGATCCGGCTTTCTAAAAGAAATCAAAATAAGAAATATTTTCTACTTATCAAACAAAATAAATCTTATTATTAGAGATTCAAGAAGCAATAAATTATGCCTACTCAATTCAATAAAAATCTCTCCCCACGCCATTCATTTTCGATAATTGAATCTCACGTCAGCTCATCTCTAATTTTCTCTGGTAGATGAAAATTGTTTAATACATATTCTCAAACGGTTGAAACTTCGAAATAATTGAAACCTTCAATTCTCAATCAAATTATCAAACGTAAGTGACTAAAGCATGTCGCGGCGAGATGATCAGTCGAGTGAATAAAACTGCATTTAGATACAAAATCATTGATTCAAAACAATCAACCAAAATCTTTTTTAAAGAAACGACTTTGAACATCCTATCAAGGAAGTAGTTAAAAGCCTAAATAGGTTTTACTTGATGCACCGAGCACGACATTTTAAATTGACCTAACTCTATTTCAATATTATTTTAATGATAGGATGCTAGGCTCATGTTTCTACTAAGTACAACTATTTAATAATTTTTTTAAATATATTTTCAGCTTCTTCCATGTATTTAAATTAATACTTCCAATTATAGTCACTGTACAGCAATCAACTCTGACTTCTTGCACTCATACATAATAATACATAATATTATCATAACAAGATATGTATTTTTAGGTATTTTTTTCATTTTGAGCAATATCTAAAGTAATAATTTATTTTTCTACAAAAAAAAGGGTTTAAAGTATGAAATTGCCGTTTTATTGTAATAGGTACTTTGAATTGACATAGAACCTTCATTCATTTTTGAATGAAACTTTTTTCACATGGCCAGGTCTTCTTCTTTTAAAAAGTAATGGTAACTGTTTGGTGGTCTCACCATGGTGTCGTTCACCATAGCTTTCTCTGAATTGGTCAAGAAATAACGGCAGATGTCTACTGTGCCGAACTCCGAACAATGATAGCAAAATTAGCACTGAAACAGCCCCGAATCATGAATCGATCTTCACCATTTTTGCCCCATGATAACGCGAGACCTCATACAGCACGAGAAACCATTTTGACAATACAGATCTGCAAGTAGAAACCATTTGTCACCCTCAGTATTCGCCAGACCTTGGTTCAATGGAATACCATTTCTTTCGTAATTTGGACAATTTTCTACGTGCTAAAATTTCTTCTCAGGAAGCAGTACAAAATGCTTTCCAACAGTTTTTCGAATCTAGATGACCACAGTTCTATCGCAAAGTCATAAATGACCTTCCTATTAGATGGCAGCAATGTATAGATAAAAAAGGTAATTATTTTGATTAAATAAATATATAAAATGACAAATTTCAATTCTTCAGTACAAATCAGCAGTTTTATACTTTTACCCCAATATTATGATATCTTTTTCTAAAAAAAAGATGACTAGAATGAGCATTCCCTAATAAAAGTTATTTAGAACCTCTTTTTGTAGTATTTAAATACTTGAATAGGAAATCAATTTTAATTCAGCGACAATTTGCGTAAATCTCATAATGGGGGCCATTAAACACATTAAAAGGATATTATTACGAAGCCCTTTCCCAAAAGTTGTTTGGAACAATTCGGCACAGATTACCAAAAGTACCGCCGCTTTCTTTCATCAGATTAACAGTTCGAGAGATAAGTAAAAACTTTAACGAAGTTGAAAATTTAAAGTTTTGAACAAAAACATTTTCTCAATACCGACCGAACATTAACAAGCAGTATTGTAGCTCGTTTTCAGAAAATTTACAGCATTAAGAGTTTATTCAGCTTTTAATTTATTTGGGGAAGGGACTTATTGTTTTGTCGAACATTTGCAGATAATGAAAGCATTGTATTTTGAAAATACACCGTTTTTTCTGTTATTACATTTATTTTAAACATGCGTTATTACTGTGTGTTACAATTACTCAACAAACTCAAGTATTACGCAAAACGTATTAAAACATACCCACACGAACTCGCCTACAATCTTATGAATAAAAGTTCTTCCAACAGACTAAAGAGAAAAGCCCCTCAAGATATATATATTATAATGTAACTAATTTGCATTTAAAAAAATGGATTGGTCATGTGGACTGATACCATTTCAACATTAAAACGAACTGTATAACCTCTAGATAAATGCCAAGTGATTGGACGGTGATAAGATGGCAACATATTACACTAAATTAAAAAAGAACAAACTGTGTTACGAAATACTCAACAGCATTAATCTCTGAAATGGCTGGACTGATTTTGACGGGACTTTTATTGGCAGGTAGCTGATGTAATAAGGAGCAACTTAGGCTCCGTTTATTTTAGAAATATAAAGTAATGTTGCAATATTCTAGAAACGGATTAACTCTTAAAATAATTTATATGGCAAATCAACTTTTGCCAGGTCAGCTAATCTTAATATGTATGGTTCTAGACAGTCTCTCAAAGAAAAATTTAAAGAAATAAATATTATGACTGTTCATTGTCAGTACATTTATGAAAATTAAATATACGTTCACAAAAATCGTCACTTTTTTGCTCTTAATAGTGATTTTCATTATTATAACACGAGAAATAAGGGATTGCTTGTAACTAATTCTAGTAGGCTTCATAGGATACATAATAGCTTTAAGGGTAAATATATACACTTCTATAATAAAGTCCCAGCCACTGTTACAATCTATAAATAAATTTAAATGTTTTATAAAAAAATGGCTCTGTCGTAAATCCTATTACTGCACTGCTGAATATCTAAATGATCGGACAGCCTGGGACTAGATTGTGATTATTTTATAGCGACAGAAATGATTGAACACTATTGTATATTTTTATTGAAAAGAGCGCAAAAAAAAGAATGCTGAGAGAGTTTCTTGCGCCGCTTCTTCTCTCTCAGAGCGCCATTTGTTTCCGAGGCGGTAGACTAGATACTACTAGTAATTATTAGAAATGGCATCAAAAAGAATTCTACAGGAATCAATTTTGAGAAAATAAATGCCTTTTATGCCTTTATAAATCCAGGGTCTTGATGTTTGTTTCCAGTGAACTCAGAACGGATTTTGATGGGGTTTACTTCATGGAGTGCAGTTCACTCCAACTTGAGAGATAGGATAGTTATTACTTCGATTTGGGACCCATAAGTATTTTTATTTTCTGTATTTGTTTTGTATGGACATATTTTCTATGAGAGAGCTTATTGACGCACGGTTTGACATTTCTGCTGTAAAACAACTTCATTAAAACAACAAGGAGCATATTTTACGTAATAATTCTTGATGTTATGAAATATTATTGACAAATTCATAAAAAACAGTAATTTATTTATTATGTACAGAACAACGTCTGTCGGGTCAGCTAGTGAATTATATGTAATTCCGTAAGAACAAATAAATTTCAGATCATAATATCAATTTATTAATCATTTATTCCTATTTAGGCTAGAGAGAAATTATTATAATAATGACGTCACAGAGCCGTTATGACGTAACGAAACGATAAGCGCTCGTTTGCAATCGTCGAATCGCATTTGGGATCAATTTCACCGATCCAATTAAGAACGTCGTGTGCTCACAAATTTTACGAAAATTTGATGTTTGGCCTAAGCGGGAAGCCAAAGAATATCTTTTATTAAATAGAACGTCATCGAATATATAACCCCTTTGCTATATTGTTAGCTACAAAGCTGAAAGAAATTTAAATCAAATTAAAATAGATTTCAGGCGATGTAGAATGAATAAGTAAAATACAATGAAGACTGATTTTGAGGTGATTTGTGTAGAACCTTCGGGTTACCAACCCCTTCTACACAAATCACCTCATTTAAACGTACCTAAAATTGAAATATCTGTATTTGACAGTTTCCACTAATAATAATTATTATAATAACTGACTTAATACAATTTGGGCAGCGTTGGGTTTATCTATATATATAAAAATGAATTGCTGTTCCTTAGTCTCGCTAAAACTCGAGAACGGCTAGACTGATCTGGCAAATTTTGGTCTTGAATTATTTGTGGAAGTCCAGAGAAGGTTTAAAAGGTGAATAAATATGAAAATGCTCGGAATTAAAAAAAAAATGTTTTTCCTTTGATGTGTCGTCGCTTAGAATACAAATTGAAAGAATTGTTTAAAATGAATAACTAATTAGAATCTTTATATTTTTCTCAGGAGGTAAGAAATAAACTTAATTTTAGCTAACTATAGTTGATAGATTAACTACAGTTAGATCTTAAGTTTTAATCTTAAGTCGTCATCTATTTCTCATATACCCCAAAAATTTTCGATATTATTTTTATTTCTTATATTACTTTATATAGCAATACAGCGTTTACGGGGTCAACTAGTTTTTAATAAAACTGACTACGTGGCTACTATTAAATTGGTAATCGTCGTATCGTGAATAGTAATTGGCACACGAACATTTGTTAACTGTAAGTTATTGACGAACTTCATAAATATAAATAGTAGAGATATAGTAGACAGTTTAAAAACGTGCACTAAATTCACTTTCACTTTAATTGGTTGAATATTTTAACGATAACCTCTACCTAGGACATGTTGTGTCCTTCAAATCTTGGAATGAGAAACAAATAGAACGTTGAACTAAAAACACAATATGGAATAAATAAATACCTACCTACTGGTCGATTAAAGAAATTCAATCAAATCAAACTTGCCAACAAAACTAAAAAACAAAATCAATGGAGACCTGTCTAATGCCATGCCTCATTTAAGCCTGGCCTCTGATAAACAGAAACCTATAAAAAATTAAAGTTTTTCTGAGAGAAACGGAAAGGAGTTATATGAGGCTAAGACTAAAAGACATTAGAAACATTACACTGAAAAGAATACCAGAAAGGCAAAAGATGAAGCCTTATCTGTACAATGTTTAAAATGGAAATTTGCTGAACATACACGAAGAACAAAATACAAAATATGGTCCATAGTTGCAAAATGAACTAGAACCCTATAAATAGGAAACGAAATCGAAGCAGGCCTAATAAAAGATGGAGTGATGATATAGTGGAAATAGCAGGAAAGAGGTGGACATGAATAGCTAAGATAGGAACGAGCGGAAATTAATGGAGGAGGCTTTTACCGCTAAGGTAAGTACCGCTTTATATTGAAAATAATGATTTACATTACTAACAAACTATTTTTATTTTAGCATTGATATATTAACACATGATATATAAATAAAATTTAGAAGGAAATACCTAAATGTATAGATGAAGGAAATAAAGCTCTAAATAATTAATAACAGTACAAAACACTGTCATAAGTATAAACCCATACTGATTCTGCATCAGAGTTCTTCTGTTTGTAAAATTGCCATCAAATTATATTTAGGACTAGCTGGCCCGGTAACCGTTGTTTTACCATATAAATTATTTTTAGAGATCGACCGTTTCGTGGACATTATAACATTGCTTTATTTTTCTTAAATAAAAGAAGTTTTCTAAAATAAACGTAGCCAACGTTACTCCTTATTACATCAGCTACCTGCCAATAAAAGTCCCGTCAAAATCGGTCCAGCCATTGCAGAGATTAGCCGGAACAAATAGACAGACAAAAATAATTTTTCAATTTACAATGTTAAGGTGCCGTAAAGTCGATCCGGCTTACTAAAGGAAATCAGAATTACGAATTATTTGCATGTCATCATGCAAAATTAAGTAACTCTGATCGAAAGAGATTTATGAAGCAATAAATTATATCTCGGTTCTCAATTCGCTTTGAATCAGTAAAAATCTCTTCCATTGCCATTCATTTTCGGTAATTGAATCTAACGTCAGCTCATCTCTAATTTTCTACGGTAGATGAAAATTGTTTAATACAAATTCTCAAAAAGTAATTTTGGACCTTCGAAATAATTAAAAGTCTTCAGTAGGCAGGTGAATTGATTCAAACAGTAGTGAATAAAAGTAGGCGTGGCAAGGCGGTGGGTTTTTTATTAAAGTGAAACTTTTATTACGTCGTCTCAAACTTTTTCGTCTGTGTGTTACATGTCGCGTGACGGTCGGGCGGCGCTTTTAGTTCGCAGCAGCTGACCGTGTAGTGTATAGACTATTACACATTTGTACCAGTGCTCCACGCTATTTTGTTTGTTTTTTAATGTGTATATAATATGTTATGTATATATATGTCTAAATAATTGTTAAGTATTATGTATGTTGTACTCTTCCTGATTAAAAATATCGATTATAAATTATTGCGAGTCACGCCATGTAAACTGTATATCTATACATACATGAAAAAGAATTGATAGTATTCAAATTTTATCATTTTTAATCCTTTTCAATCAATATTTTTAACCAGGGCTAAGATACAGAGTTCAATAAAACTATTCGTTGGGGACTTAGTCTACTTTTATTATTTCCCATTATCATTCCAATTTTCCAAGTATAAAATTAAGATTGATAAAGCGATTTTTATACCCTTAATGGAATATTATTTCAATTTTCATCGTTTTTTTGTTTCATTACATTTCATGCATTTTTATCTCAGCGAATTAAAATAAAAACACCTGTACAGGTTGATGTAACTTCCAGCAAGGAAAATCTCCAGGAAAGCCTCACTAACACGCCGAAATCCTTTATATTTTCTTCGCAAAAAGGTCCTAGTATTCGCATGATTTTAAGCCCTCTCGTCACAATCGATTCTCGTATCTCGACAGGGAACTGCATCAAAAATCGAATCGGATCTGTGTCGACCGATAAGTCTCGGAATCGGGTACAAAAAACCTTGTTCAATTTAATTATATTAGAAAACTATTGAAACAAGCTATAAGACGATGATATGATG
Organism: Leptidea sinapis; assembly: GCF_905404315.1. NCBI lineage: Eukaryota > Metazoa > Arthropoda > Insecta > Lepidoptera > Pieridae > Leptidea > Leptidea sinapis. The sequence continues at coordinate 13,468,055 of NC_066272.1, forward strand.
AAAAATAAACTATCTTATAAACAAAATGAGGCTAGAACTTGGTCATGGCGTAGTGTGCGTTTATTACAAAAAAAAAAAACAATATTCGTATCGAAGAGCGGTTCGTCGACAACAATTCGCTTAATACCTCGCCTAGCATCGGAATACTCGGTCATGAGTGATAACCAACTCCGCGGTCACCTGGAAGACAAACCAAATTAGCTTTGAATAAGCAGGACGTCATAAATAGAGCACGGCAATACTTCAAGCCGGCCCACATTCTATCACTCTACAAAGCGCAGGCCCGGTCCCATAAGGATTATTGCTGCCATCTCTGGTCTGGCGTACCTCAGTATCAGGTGCAACGGAGAGCTGCTCGAATTATTGGAGATCCAGTACTTTTTATACGGATAGATACAGACGTTTATTCATCGTGTGTCTTCTACCATTTACATTTATTTGCATTTATCATGGGGAGTTATCCGAGGAGCTGTTTAACGTGCCGCTGGATTCCACCTTTACCGCCACCACAATTAAGGATATCATCCCCAACTTCTGGATGTCTGGCATCCACTAGAGTGTGGACTACAATGAATTGTCTTCCTCGTACAACCAAGTTCCTTATATGGTGTTTTCAGGACGATAGGATATGGGTACCTTCAAAACCCTTATACCTTTCTAAAAGGCCGGCAACGCTCCTGAGATTCCTCTAGTGTTCAATTACAGAACGTGGTGATCATTTAACATCTCGTGACCCTTACGCTTGTATGTCATTCACATCAATAAAAACAATCCCGGGAATTTTGTATTCAAAATAGCAGTTACTTAGGTAAATTACTCTACTAAGAACTGTTTGTTATTCGTAAATTAATTATACATTTGGTAACCAATTACCTAAACTAGGTCGGGCATAACTATGATTATGTGGAATAAATGTTTACACAATATTATTATGTTCATTGTCGAGTGAAATGGAATACGGAAACAAGTTTTGTTTATCATTCAGTAATGATAGACATTTGTTTTTGTTCTTATACAGTGTGGTGCTATGGCTATATAGAATGAACACACGGGTTGAGCTATTTAACCTTATTTATATAAGAATTGGCTAAAAAAAAACTTCAAAAACAAAACCATTCCTTTTTAAAAGTAGACGTTTCCGAATTACAATTTTACCATTCACATTTTTCTTTCTGTTTTAAATTTTTTTCAAGATCGATGGGTATTGTTTTAAAAATTTATGCTAAAAAGCACATAACATTTATTTATCATGCCTCTTTCAGTTGAAGAATGTGCTAGGATCATGGCTTTTCTGGAACTAGGCATCAGTATGCGTCGCACTGCAAGAATGGTGGGTGTGGCGGTACGAACGGTCCAGAAGGTAAAGCGAAGGTACGAAGAGACTGGACATCATCTGAGGAAACCTTGTAATGGCAGACCCAGGTGTACCAGTGCCCGAGAAGATCGTTGTATTATTTCCACTGTGTTAAGAAATCGCCACCAAAATGCAGTTGAAGTCCAGCAACAGCTACTTCAGACCCGGAGGGACTACATTAGTGACAGTACAGTGAGAAGAAGACTTGCTGAAGCAAATTTGAAACCCCGAAGACCAGCGAGTGGCCCAAAACTCGAGAGACAGCATCGAGTAGCGAGACTGCGATACGCCCGTGAACACATGCAGTGAGATGAAGAAGAATGGTCAAGAATTTTGTTTGCAGATGAGTCTCGATTCTCCCTTTACACTTCTGATGGAAGGCGAAGTGTTTACAGGCGACCTGGTGAGCGATACCTTCAAGCCTGCATCTCAGAAAGAGTCCAATACGGTGGAGGCAGTGTACATGTATAGTCTGGCATATCTTCAGAAGGTCGCACAGAGCTACCATAGAAAATGGCACCCTCACTGGGCAAACATATGCTCAAGAGATTCTCAATGAGTATGCAGGGCCGTATTTAGCAAATATGGGTGATGGATCGATGCTGATGCATGATAATGCCCGGCCACACACGGCTCATATTGTACAAGAGTATATTCAGGAGGTCGGTATCAGCGTGATGGCTTGACCATCAAGAAGTCCTGATCTCAACCCGATTGAACACGCCTGGGTAGAGCTTGGGAGGCTAGTCAGAAATCGCAGACCACCACCTACTACCCTCAGGGCAATAAAACAGGCCCTGGTAGAAGAATGGGAGAATATTCCCCAACATCGGCTCCGAAACCTAGTGTTCAGTATGCCAAACCGGCTCGAAGCTGTAATCAGAGCTCGAGAAGGCAATACCAGTTATTAAAAATTAAATAACATGTAATACATTTAAGTTGAATATTTTTACACTAAACTAAATATGTCTATTTTCATTGTTTTATCTTTTTTAAGTTAAAAATGTTACTAATGTATAATTTTAGTCTCTAAGAATTAAAGCCTATAAAATTTGCAACAAAACGTTTTTAATCTTAAATCTCTACCTTCTATACTTAGTTAAAAAAAAAAATTGAAAAGTGTGATACTTACTTTTGCAGGCCAGTGTAGATTACTCACACGGTTTTCCGAAATGATTTTATGGAAAATTTATTTATTTAGGTGAATTAAGTATTTTTTTTAATTTATCTTTTTATGATTACATTTAAGTAGCTCATGAACACACTTCATTTAATGTCGCCACTGTAGAGCCCCGCTGTATAGCTTATAGAGAGAGTACGTAATTAGGCTTATTTTATGTAGAATATTTCTTTTTAATTTGTCTACGTTTAAATATTTAAGACGCAAACTTGCCACTCTGAGCAATCCCCATTAATTGTAGAATGTCATTAGTATTAAAAATTATTAATTTTAAATGTGCTTAAAATTTGAAAAATGGGAATTAATTTGGACTCTGAAATTTAATTTGAAATATCATGTTGTCTGGAAGAAATCCTAAATATCTATATATCATATAATAGAGAATGTGTGTGTGTATGTATGTTCAGAACTATTGAGACAAGCTATAAGACCATGAAAAATAAAATATCTTATAAACGAAATGAGGCTAGAACTTGGTCATGGCGTAGTGTGCGTTTATTACAAAAAAAAAAAACAATAATCGTATCGAAGAGCGGTTCGTCGACAACAATTCGCTTAATACCTCGCCTAGCATCAGAATACTGGGTCATGAGTGATAACCAACTCCGCGGTCACCTGGAAGACAAACCAAATTAGCTTTGAATAAGCAGGACGCCTAAACACAGCACAGCAATACTTCAAGCCGGCCCACATTCTATCACTCTACAAAGCGCAGGCCCGGTCCCATAAGGATTATTGCTGCCATTTCTGGTCTGGCGTACCTCAGTATCAGGTGCAACGGAGAGCTGCTCGAATTATTGGAGATCCAGTACTTTTTATACGGATAGATACAGACGTTTATTCATCGTGTGTCTTCTACCATTTACATTTATTTGCATTTATCATGGGGAGTTTTCCGAGGAGCTGTTTAACGTGCCGCTGAATTCCAACGGCAACGCTCCTGAGATTCCTCTAGTGTAGCATTAGCTAACGTGGGTGTGGTGATCGTTTTACATCTAGTGACCTTTACGCTTGTATGTCATTCACATCAATAAAAACAATCCCGGGAAATACCTGTAGGTACTATCACGGATTGTTTATTCAAAATAGCAGTTACTTAGGTAAATTACTCTAGTAAGAACTGTTTGTTATTCGTAAATTAATTGTACATTTGGTAAGTAATTACTTAAACTAGGTCGGGCTCATAGTTATGTGGCATAAATGTTTACACAATATTATTATGTTCATTGTCGAGTGAAATGGAATACGGAAACAAGTTTTGTTTATCATTCAGCAATGACAGACATTTGTTTTTATTCTTATATAGTGTGGCGTCACAATGACGACATTAAATGAACACACGGGTAGAGCTATTTAAGCGTAATCATAAAATATTAAATAAATATAGTGTCTACGCTAGCTCGCGGCTACTAGATTACTTACAGGGTGTTCCGAAATGATTTTATGAAAAATTTATTTTTTTATGATTACAGTTAAGTAGCTCTACCCGTGAACACACTTCATTTAATGTTGCCACTGTAGAGTCCCGCTGTATAGCTTTTAGAGACTACGTAATTAGGCTAATTTTATGTAGAATATTCCTTTGTAATTTGTCCACGTTTAAATATTTAAGACGCCTACTTGCCACTCTAAGCAATCCCCATTAATTGTAGAATGTCATTAGTATTATTTTAAAAATACTTAGAAAAAAAAATCTAATAAATGGGAGGGAACTTGGACTCTTAACTTTAATTTGAAATATCATGTATTTTCTGGAAGTCTGTCTGTATGTCCGGGCTTCACGAAAAAACATGAAAAAAAATTTGCATGAATAAGAAATCGGGACTGCTTTATAACATGTACGCGGACGATGTCGCGGGCAGCAGCTACACCCTATAAATTGATTTGATTTCCTTGAGAATGTCGAAATATACACTTCTGTGGCAAACTCATATTTGAACGTATGTATATATTTTTTGGGGGTATCTTTTTTACGTTAACGTATAAAACGTTTGATTTTTTTCACAGCTTCAATTTCAACTCGATACATCCACCCGTGTCCGAGATAAAGGGTCTGGACAGACAAAACTTTAACGTTATGAATTAATTGATTTAGTTACAAAATGGGTAGTAAAATGACCAAGTGCTTAAACCTCAAAATAATACATCCAACTACGTTGTATCAACATTTGAATTAATAAAAAAAAATATAGTTAACATCACGCTTTTTAATACCAATACAAGCAAAGTTCGCTATAAAAAATATATATGTATATATACAGAAAATGATAGAGGTTTTCATTTGTGCGCGCAGCATGGAAAATCTATGGTATATATTTTAATAATTGTGATTTTAAAAAAGCGTAACAAAGTATGTACCCGCATATGTATAAGGGAGCCAAAACTACTCTTACCTAGATTTTATAATGACTGATGTAGAAATAAACTAAATTACAAGGTACCTTCTGTAATATATAAACTTCCAACATCTTTATAACGATAACGATAACGTCAAAGCAGATAACAATTAAAAATATAAAAGTAAAATTAAAAAATTATTATCTTGATAATTATATAATATATAGATGAATGCTATGAATATGAAACACAAACATTTTGTATAATATCTATTTAGATTTCGGGAGCGAGCGATTGGGTTTTTAAAAATAGAAATTAAAATTAATATTTTAGAATCGAAATAAGAGTTTATTATTTATGAATGAAACATAATATAATAAAAGATGCTTATTTAATCAAAACAAATCTTATAACTATATTTACAATACTACGACTACATAAAATTAAAACTATCATTACGTGGAAGCGTACCAAGAATACTGGCAGCATTACCGCGTTGGATAGCAAGGCTGATCCGTTGACCGAAATAACTGCCAGCGCTTGGGTTTCCAGTAGCCTTATTGAGGCGCGAAGATAGTATTTTGAACATTCTCCGCGCCTCTGGGCCCCACGGGCGAAGTGTCTCGACACCAAACGGCACAAAGATGTATGACTCACTGAGACCAACATATTTGCGACGCTTGCTGTCTTCGGCAGTCGAAGCAGCAGCCCCAGCACCAACTGACGTAACTTGGACATGAGAAGGAGCCAGAGTGTCGACGCAAGTAGCGTCCCACACCAGCGCACTTCCCCGTGCCCAAGCCACCAGCGTCATTCCATCAGGACGCTTGCCATCGCGGCGGGTAATACCATTTGGCTCTAAATGAATGAATGAATGAATGATAACTATATTAATATAATAGCAAACACGAACCACACAGAATAATAAAAGTAAAAAAGAACTTACAGAGGTAAAAAAAAATAAGAACTAATAACATAAAAATAATATAAATGACAAAAAAAAACAAGTATATAAATAATATTATAGGAATTATCTTAATTTAAAAGTACTGTGTAGCAGTTATTGTTATTAAAAGGAGCTGACTCAGCGTCATGCTACGTTGGTATAATACCAACACAGCGCTGATTTTCAGCAGCCCCTTGGCGACCCATTGAGTAACTACTATTGTTAAATATTTGTTGTAGTATTAAAGGTTCCATTGACTTATTTACTTTTAAAAGATGAAATTTGTCTTCAAGCTGCGAAACGGTGGTGGTATATCATTCCAGCACTTGGTGGCACTGTACCTAAAACTTCCTCTAAAAGAGGCGGAATGATGGAGTGGGATTGATAGGACATTGAAAGCGGACCTTGTTTCAAAATTTAACTGGCTGCGCTGACCTAGCCATTCCAATTTATTATATAAATATGTTGGCGTTTTTGTCATAATAATACCAAAAAGAAGCGTAGCTAAATGAATTCGTCTACGAGCATCCATATTTAAAATATTTGCTTCTTTGAGGTTTGGACAAATGTGTTGTCGGGCCGGTATATCCCAGCAAAAACGAGCACATGCATTTTGTACTCTTTGTATTGAATTTCTTGTTCTACCAAGCAACCTTGGACCATACACTGTATGGGTATAGTTAAATTTGGATAAAACAAGAGCCTCACAAAGACGTATGCGTAGTTCTGTGGTTATAAAAGGTCTAATTTGGTACAAAACTTTTAATCTATAAAAACTGTTGGAAATTACTTTCTTAATATGCTTCTCAAATCTTAGGGATTCATCCATCATCAACCCAAGATTACGAGCTTCGTGTACGCGTTCGATATGCTTATCATTTATGACTAGTCTTACATTGTATTCATTTATTAATTCTAAGCCTTTACAATTGCCGAAGATCATAAATTTTGTTTTATCCGGGTTTAAAATCAATGAGTTTTTTTCAGACCACATGAATATTGCATGAAGATCAGCATTTATAATATCTATTGCCTGTTGGGCTTCGTGTGGCGGAAAAGAAAAATAAAGCTGTATATCATCAGCGTAAATCTGATATTTGCATTGTTTTATTTTTTAATTATGTCAGCAATGTATAGAATAAAGATAAGGGGCCTAAAATAGAGCCTTGGGGAACTCCCCTCGTTACATAGGCACGTTCTGAAAAATTTGTGTTACCCTGCTCATCTATCACTGAGACCGTCTGTGTTCTATTAGTGAGATAACTTTCAAACCACTTAATACTATTTTCACTAAAACCATAGTAGGCTAGCTTGGAAAGTAAGAGATTTATATTTAAAGTTTCAAAAGCACGTGAGAAATCAAGAAAAATTAAGATTGTTACTTTTTTTTCCTCTTGTGCTGCTAAAATATTATCTACTACGTCAATGATTTACGACCCGAGCTTAGCGTAAAAAATAGAATAAGTGTTAATAATTGTAATACATATTTGAAGTTACATTACACACCTACATATGTCATTTAGTATATTTTTAGTTTTCTCGTAATTAATTATTTATAACATGCGACGAGTGTAGTACACGGTAAAACCCGAATGGGTTTAAGTTTGTACTTAAATTTCAGTAAAATTGTAAAATAATATAAAAAAAAAATAAAGTCGTCTAAGTTTGATTCCTTACGGCCGTTCCCAATATTCTATCTAAAGATATAGATAAATTACTACCTTCTACTGTCAGGAATTAGCTGTCGATAATCTGAAGCTGTCCAAATATACCCGATAAGTCATTCTTATCGCCTTAAATTGGGACGCGTGAATTGCAATTTCCATACAAACTTCTCCCCTTCTTCATCCCTGGTAAGCTAATAATACGTCGTCCCATTGACAGACAGCGTGTTCCGTACAAGGTGAGTTACCGTCGACAAGTTTATTGGGACAGAAAAGTCAACGATAGTTACGATTTTTATCTCGAGTAAGTGATAGACTGAATATTGGGAACGGCCGTTTGACACTCGGCCCTTATCTAGAAAAAAATGCGGTACCTGCATTTAATATAAAGATAATAAAGTTTAAAGAAACAAAGATTTTTATAAGCACTACGTGCTTAGTCATGTGTGTACGCGGACGAAGTCGCGGGCATCAGCTAGTCTTAATAATTATGCAAATAAGTTATTTCATGTTTGTTTGTAGTCTGGTAAATATGAAAGCTGTGAAACGGCCTCGGGTCAAGCGATAATTTTGCGTGATTGGCATAGATGGCGCTAGCAGTCGCATTTATCGCGCTGATAATATTTGTATCAGTTTTGTAACATAACTTTATTGGTTGATGCATCAATTGACATCACCAAGAACTACCAGTAAGTTTCCAGTAATTTTTGTTGAGTGATATGGTTCATGTATCACTTTCCTCAGATACTTAAAATGAGTATATAATATTATCACAATATCAAGAGCCAGTGCTATACTTTTAAGTGGTGTCAGGTGAGTCATTGACGGTTTTTAAATTAAATTAATTTAATCTAACTAATCAATGATCAGCACTCAGCAAGTTGAAAAAACAGTTAAAAAACGGGTTTTGAAAAATTGGTTAATAATGCATTTATTAATAATTAATGTTTTCATTATGTTCATACTTCATATTATATTAATAACATTGCTAAATTTAATGAATACCTTGTACCTATTTGGTCAGTATAATATTAAGTCAACGTTTTCGTTAGCAAAAGCTGTTTTAGTGAGGCATTCAATTTCTTCGTTTATTGCGAGTTACGGGCGAAAGTGTTGATTGAATTTATTAGCTTATTATGTTCAACAGGTTTTTTCGTGAAAGAAAAACAGTTAATTCGTTAACGAATATAAAACTGTTAATAAAAACCAAAATTAAATTTTTTCCGAAATTATTTTATGGAAAATTGATTTATTGGGTGATTATAGGTGAATTATGTATTTTTTTATGATTACATTTAAGTAGCTCTACCCATGAACACACTTCATTTATTGTCGCCACTGTAGAGCCCCGCTGTATAGCTTATCGAGAGAGTACGTAATTAGGCTAATTTTATGTAGAATATTTCTTTTTAATTTGTCTACGTTTAAATATTTAAGACGCAAACTTGCCACTCTGAGCAATCTCCATTAATTGTAGGATTTCATTAGTATTAAAAATTATTATTATTTTAAAAGTACTCAAAATTTGAAAAATGGGGGGGAATTTTGACTTGTAACTTTAATTTGAAATATCATGTTGTATTTTCTGTAAGAAACCCTAAATATGTATATATCATATAATAGAGAATTTGTGTGTGTATGTATGTTCCGTTAGCCCCATTGAAATAATACTACACACATAAAGAAGGACACGACCACTCCGACGAACTAGTTACATTAGTGCCGGATAGGTGGCGCTGGTGGCAGTGATTTTGATCTTTTGGACCACCCGGTGCTTGGTGTGGTCGAATTGATATGAAATGTTGTTTAAATGCATGTGGCAACATTGAAACAGGTAATGCGGACGAAGTCTCGGGTAACATCCAGTCTAAATATAATTTTAAAAGAGGAATAGGAATAGTTTTAATGACTTAAAATATTTTAAAAAGAAAACATAAAATCCTACACTACATATATATTCATAAATCGAATAGTACTTGTGATTCCGTGATCTGAAAAGTTTCATACTACGAAATCAATTTTATAAAATCTCATATTTTAGCTAAGGAGAAATCGTTGTCATTATGACGTCATTGAGCCGTAATGACATAACGAAACGATAAACGCTCGTTTGCGATCGTCGATTCGCATTTTGGATAAATTTCAACGTTCAAATTTAGAACATCGTGAGCTCACAAATTTTTATGTAAATTGGAAGATGTTTGGCCTTAGCGATTCTATTGTATGTCTTATATTAAAGAGAGAAATTTGAAAATAAAACCACTTTGCTTCATTAAAAGCTGGAATGGATTTAAATAAGTTAAAAAAGGGATTCGATGCAAAAAAATAATATAAATCATTCAATCGTTTACGTAGAACTACTTTTGTATGTTACTTACGTTGATCTTAATTAGTTTTATTGATTTTGGGGAAATAACTCATTTTAATACAAGTATAAAATAAGTATCAAAAATGATGTACTTAAGTTTTTTTTTTATAATACTGACTGTAAAAAAAAATATAATAAAAATTATGAATAATCTCTACAAATGTATAACACGTACACTTATACAAAACATCACGGTAGTTGTGATGCCTTTTCTCAAGCTTTCTCGTACGCATGCGCGCACAAACACATATTTAACACACTTACAACGCTGTAGACCAAGCAAATTGTGGGAGTTTGTCTTGGTAAACACGAGTGGAGGTACGAAGCAGAACAAAAAGAAATCACGAACAACAATAACAACGGGTCAGCACTTATATACTTATTTTAAGATGTGAATTGTTCATGAACCTCTAAACTGCATATGAGGTCCTGGTAGATGTTGCTGGATGACACATGATTTCAACCGCTATGAAAGACATTACTATCACCGCTACCACATTTATGTTCTCCTGGTGTCAATGTAGTAATACGCATGCGCATGAGCGCATGACGTGAAAATATTTTAAGGTATACTCGCGTCATACATAAGACAATCTCTTGTTCAACTATGATCGCCTGGTTTCAAAACACTGTATAATGCTTCCTATCTCATTTCCTCCCACATTAAATCTTATAAATTTATGTGTCTGTCTCATTCTCTCGCCGGCTGAATCCTATATATTTACCTGTTTGTGTCTCTATCGTCTCGCTTTTTCGTTTCATCGAGTTTCAAATCACATCGATTCTAAAGATACATATTTCACTTCAAAAAAAACATGAATTCCGAATCTCCGCTTATTTAAACGACAGTATTTCGTAGTATGTAGCAGTACATAGAATTCAAACTTGAGTTTCGAATTTAAAATGCTTTAATCATAAATCTTCCTGAGCTAAAATACCTCTTGATTTATATTCTCGAGAGCCATAACGACCTTTCCTTTATCGCCAGATATTTCCTCTTCAAATATAAATTATCAATTTTATTATCGTTAAAATCGTTTCAGTATTGCGATTGTCCAGATTCAAGAACACTTTAATATTGGTTTAAGTTTAAACCGTATTGCCAGAGTAATTCGGACTGCCACCTCTTTATATCTTAATTTTTGTTTTTATTTGATTAACGCGAGTATTACATATATATATATGTAAAGTGTATATATATATATATATACACTTTAAAATTTTTATTACTAATATTGCAATAGCATTTGCTCTGGCTGAATAGCTAAGTGATCGGACAGCCTGGGACTAGATTATGATTATTTTATAGCAATAGCAATGACCGGATGCCGGCTAGATTATGGGTACGACAACGGCGCCTATTTCTGTGTCAGTAGTTAGCATTACTATGTTTTTGTCTGAAGAGCGCCGTAGGACAAATGAGACTTGACAACTTATGTCTCAAGGTGACGAGCACAGTTGTAGTGCTGCTCAGAATTTATGGGTTTTTCAATAATCCTGAGCGGCACTGCATTGTAATGGCCAGGGCGTATCAATTACCATCGGCTGAACGCCCTGCTCGTCTCGTCCCTTATTTTCATACAAAAAAATAGCAATACAATATTGTATATTTTATTAAAAAGAGCCCAAAAAAGGAATGATGGGAGAATTTCTTGCGCCGCTTCTTCTCCCTCAGAGCGCCATTTTTTCCGAAGCGGTAGTAGTATCTAGTATATAGTAGAAATGACATCAAAAAGCCTTTTAATAGAATAAATACCTTTGATGCCTTTTAATAGAATTGTAGAGTAATTGGTATGATATTGTGAGCTGCACTGAAAAATTAAATGCTTCACACATGACTTAACTGAATTTGTCGTCAAATTCAAACCGTCAGTGCCGTGCTGCGGTTTTCCCGAACCGATACGAACTAGGAACCTTCAAGAAAAGAGCATACTCCCATCTTAAAGGCCAGCAACGCATCTCTTGACACCTGTTGTTGCGGATGTCCATGGGCGGTTGCCTCACCTCTCCCCATCCCGTGAGCCTCTTGCCCATTTGCCCCCTCATGTTAAAAAAAAAATGATTCCTCTGGTGTTGCTAGAGAATGTGGGCGGCGGTGATCACTTAACACCAGGTGACCCGTACGCTCGTTTGTCCTATGTCATAAAAAAAATTGATATCAATATTAAGTGGCTGCACAAAATTAACTGACACCTACGCCAAATTATGGTGATCCGCCATATTGAATTAAGAGTGACGTCACTTATCTAATAAGTAGTACATTGCAATTCAAACTAAATTTAAATTCAATGGAGGATAACAAAGATAAAACACGAGTTTTCTTTTTGAGTCCTGACAACAGACAACACTATAATATTACGATAACTCAAATCTGAGTTCTGAAGCCATTTTACATGCAGCCCAAAAAAAAGCACAAAATCATACACAATATCCAAACAGTTTCTGTGTTGTATCCTGTAAGAAAACATTGGATAATTTTGACATGAATATAACTATTATAGTATAAGCATAATTATTTTGTCATTAATATTCAAACATAAGCAATTCATTAGATTATTTACAAATATAGGTATCTCAGTATCGAAGTTAACGGTTGTTATCAAATTTCCTGATCATAAAATGATAATAAACTGAATCCGGATTTCAACCTCCACATTGATGTCAACCTAAATAGGATATTACGAACAGAATTGCTGTGTCATTCTATCGAATACATATTGATGCATTAAATACTTAAATGAAAACTGAATTTTTAAATATTTCTTTGAAACGGCAATTCATTAAACAAATGATGGTATTTACAAAAAATACACTTATTTGTGTAAATACCATCATTGAATCGTTTTTTTTTATTCAGGAGGACAAACGAGCATGCAAGTACTTTCTTTTAACATCAATGGAATCACCGGTTCTTTACAGAGTCTTATATAAATATATTTCGCAGGGATATGATAAAAACAGAGATTCGGTCAATTCCCTGAGTGATTTGATCAAATCACGAAAGATGTTAAAATGACAACAGGATTTTATCATTTCTCTAAACAAATCTAGATAATAATGAAAATAATTTCTTAAGAACATTATAGTTACGTATGGGGCTCGTAGGTATGACAAATCACAATGAACATATTGTGATTTCTGATACTACCGTTGCTTTAATGATAAAGCTTATGTCTAAGTGTTACGAAAAAATCCTCTTAAAATATACCAAAGAAAAGATTTTTTGTAGACTAGATTTGTGTAGAGAAGTGATAAAATCCCATTGTTATTTTAACATCTTCCATGATTTGATCAAATCACTTAGGGAATTGACCAAATCTCTGTTTTTATCATATCCCTGCGACATATAAGTACATATTATGTATTCGATAACTGAAAATACATTGGGTGAGGTTCGAGTCGAGGAGGGACGCGCGCCGTGAGAGTCATCTTTTTTATCTATTACGTCACGGTATTACCACAGAATAGGTACGTATTAAGAATAACTATTTTAATTATCACTATTATCGTAATCGTAGGTAAATTTCAACTTAAATAAATCTTAGCCCGTGGGGTCCAGAGGCTCCGAGAATGTACAAAGTACTACGCGCCTCAACAGGGGTACAGTGGAAACCCAAGCGATGGCAGTTTTTTCGGTCAACGGATCAGCCTAGCTATCCAAGGCGGAAATGCTGCCAGTAATCTTGGTGTTAAAAGGCATAAAAAGGCATTTATTTTCTCAAAATTGATTCATTTAGAATTATTTTTGATGTCATTTCTAATATACTAGATACAACTACCTAGATACTACTACCGCTTCGGAAAACTAAAGCTTAAAACTTTATATATTTCTAAAATTCAGTAGTTACTTTAGTTAAGATTTACTTTTTCCTTATGAAGTAGGGAACCCTAAAATAAGCAATCGTTTGTTTCAATCGTAAAGCATTACTGCGTTTCGGTCTGAAGGGCGCCGCAGCTAGTGAAATTACTGGGCAAATGAGACGTAACATCTTATGAATTATTAATAACCATCAGGTGAACATCCTGCTCGTCCCTTATTTTTATAATAAAAAAACTTTTCACTCTGACGTTTCCACTCAAAAGGTTCGCAATTGTTGTAAAAGCCTTTATTCTAGAATTCAGTAATATAAGAACCATTTTTCAAGTGTCTTATTATCTAGAATCTTGATTCTTTTATACGTGCAAATGTACGGTTTTAATTTTAAACTTCAATCCATTACGCGTTTTAGAGAAAATGAGTTGCGATTCGGGTATTGATATAATCATTGGTTTCGAGGTTCGTAGAATCAATAACTACTACGCAGATAGGACTTTGAAAAAACGCCTACCTTATCTATTAAACAGCTTGCCTGAGGACATTCAGACAAGAAAATTTAAAACTAAACTTAAGAAATATTTATTGTCAACACGGCCTTAAAATTAAAATTAGATTTTTTATTATTTTTTTATCAATATTTGTTAATTACACATGTATAAAATCAATGTTCTAATAAGCATTAATGTATTACAAGAGACTTGATCCTGCAGACAAACTGTCCAAACAGTTATGCGGGACTATGTAAGCTTTTAAGATTCTTTCTGTACATGATTAATAGTATAAATAAATAAAAACAAATAAAAGTAATATAAGATTTTTCTGTGTCAAGTTCAGAACCCTAAAATAAGCAATTGTTACAAGTATTATAGCACACTTCAAACCTCTTAAGTAATTCTCGTTTGAGACAAGAATACCTAATAGTCTTGCCCTCTCATTAAGCCCTCGGCCTATTTAGACTAAGAGGGTTAATATGTAGAAGAATGTGCGATATATGGAACTTCTAATGAATTATTAATGAAAATGCATATTATAAGGGGTTCAAAACTTAACGATAAGCTTGAACAAGTTGATAATGCTGGGTAATATAATGTAGAAGTTAGTATTTTCTTACATTTTGAAAAACCTTTGAAAATAAGCCTTTTTTTAGGTAATGGCATATGCTTAACTGGAAAATTACTAATTTAATCTGTTCTTAAATTGTTGGACGATGCGGGATTCCAACACGCACTCGGGTTACGCCTCAGCGCTCTTACCATTTTATTCGTATATATTACATAGACTTACTCAGACTCAGAGCTTACATTTTCGATAAATGATACAACAGGCTTATGGTAACTAAAGTATGAAAGTAAAGTGAGTACTTTGGTCTTAATATGGTTTTTGATCTTGTTATTGATACAGTGCGACTGCTGCACATTTTCAAATTTAATTTGGCGTCCAAAAAGTCCATCAACGGAATCGCTGTATCCGATGCAAAATTTACATCAACCTCTTAACGACATATGAACTCCTGGTACATGTTGCTAGAATGACACAACATGACTTCAACCGCTATGAAAGACATTACTATCACCGCCACCATATTTATGTTCTCCTGGTGTCTATGTCTACGTATACGTCGAGCGCATGACGTCAGAATATATATGGTATACTCGCGTCATACATAAGACAATCTCATCATCAACTATGATCGCCTGGTACCATAACACTGTATAACGCTTCCTATCTCATTCTCTCACCGGCTGAATCCTTTACATTTTACATGTTTGTGTCTCTATCGTCCCGCTTTTTCGTTTCATCAAGTTTTAAATCACAACGATTCTTAAGAAATTAAAAAAGAATACAGAATCGAAAACCTCCCACTTTTTAAGTCGGTTCAAAATCATAAGTATTCCACATTGTATTTGCGATAAGTGAAATTTCAACAAAAACGTAAGAGATAATCTTTCAACAAATAACACCAGGTGTTTCCATGATCGCGAGCGTTTGTTTTGGATGACATTCGTGCATTACGAGTGAAGGTTGGTTTGTTCATATGACTAATATTTATAGTATAACCCACTGTTTATTTAACCACCAGGTCCTTACTTACATTACTTCTTTGATGTTATACAATAAATAAGACTACGCTACGCTACGAATAATAGGTAGTTTTAGTTATAACGCAACTAAGTGCTGGAACAATATACCGCCACCTTTCAAAGCCTCATTATCTGTTTATTCCCTCAAATTAAAAATGAAAACATTTCTATTACATTAATATCAAAATCAGTATTCCAGCATTAGTTGCGTTCAAAGAGACTAGGAGCTTTTTGTTTTGTTTGGTCTTATTATTTGTCAATGTTAGGAATTTTTAATTGTAATTACTTTTTATGTTTGTTCTTATTTTTAAGTTTAGTTTAGTAGTTAATTGTTTTTAAGTTTAGTTAAGTAGTTTTAATTGTTGTAAGTTTAATTATTATAGTAATACTGTTATTCAGGCGAGGTGTCGCCCTTGAGGTTCATGTGTCACGCGGGGGTCACAGAAAATCAGCGTTGCAGCACACTTGTGTTGAAACACATGCTGAGTGGCTCCTTTTTAAACACCACGCCTTTTTATATTCGTATATTTTTAAGTTTCTTCTTTTTGTGATTTGTGTGTGTGTTAAAATAAATGTTTTTTTCTTTTTTTCTTTCTTTCAATGGTATCTTTCAAATATTGTAACATACGGTTCGTGTTATTTTACATTGAAATTAATAAAATACTTTTTAAATTCTCCCTCGACCCAGCGAACTGAACAGCGAAGGTTTACCCACCGAAGTGGGTAAACCTTCGCTGTTTTTTTATTTATTCTTTGTTTAAAAACAGCTACAGATTTCTTAGCACAGGCTGCGAACTAAAGGGACCACAGCGAAGACTTCTTCTGACGTGAAGCAGTACTGTGCAAGAATTATATTGCTTTGGGTCGAAGGGCGCCGTAGCTAGTGAAGCTACTGCGCAAATGATACTTTATATCTTCTGTCTGAAAGTGTATCAAGTTGGTATTATTTCAAAAAACTATTTAAAACATTTAATAAAAACAAATACACCATATGTATGGGTAATAATAACTATGATTAACCATGTTAATAACTATGGGCCTTATAAGTAACCTCATGGTCGCTCACTGGGCAATGGAGAGGGCTATACTCGGAGTTTATACCCTGTGAGATCTAAATGAGGAGATCCGTAGGAGAAACACCGAAATATCCCAAATGATTAAAAAACTGAAGTGACAGTGGGCAAGGCACATAGTTCGACGGACAGATGGCCGTTGGGGCATTAAAGTCCTCGAATGACGACTACGTACCGGAAGACACAGTGCTGGTAGACCCCCCACAAGATGGACCGACGATTTGGTCAATATCGCCGGAATACGTTGGATTTGGGCAGCGCAGGACCGATCGTCATGGCGATCTTTGGGGGTGGCCTTTGTCCAGCAGTGGACGTCTTCCGGCTGATCATGATGATGATGATGACACCATCCGTAAAAAGTGGGTAATATTTCCAGCAAGAGTTGAACCCGATTTAAATTTAATGTTTATTTCCGGTATCTATTATCTAGTTAGGACTGTAAAAGTTATGAAAAGAAATTTTGTAACGTATCTAGCCTGCAAGTTCAACAAGATTCTTAACGAGACAAGCGTACCAAAAACCAATATTTGGGAAATTTCAGTAATATTGAATCTTTTCTTTGACAAATGACAGCAAAGAAAGTTCCGTTCTAGACTAGTTTGTTCAACAAAACCTTTATAGTGAATTTAAAACCCAAAAACCGTAAAATTTTACTTCAACGTTTCTAAAAGGTTACTTCAACGTTAACCTGTTAGAACGGTTTTTGATTTCTATGATTCTATGGTTTCCAGCGAGGATCGAACCCGCAGCCCGTTGCTCAATTTATAGGCAAACGCTTACCGTTCGATTGACGGGCTCTTCAAAAAAAAATAACTTTATTGATAATTTCTTTGATTTAATCAATTTTAAAAATAAATTGTTGTCTATACAAAATTTAATAAATCTAAGTAAAATATGTAAACGTGTTATTCATTTCAAAAGTGGCCGCATCTGTAAATCTCTCTGGTTTAATATGTGGCCTACTAAATGGGATTACATTTTGTTTGAAACTGTGCTATGAAAGTTTTAAAGCCGGTGTGATAATACTCTATAGCTAAATGGCCGGTTGCCAAAAGCAGATATGGATATAATTCAAAATGGATTACAATAGTTACAATAATTAACTTATTAAGTTAAACGGGCATCGCTAAAAATCAGTGCTATGTCGTAGCCACGGCCGTGTCACAGATAATCCTGAGTCGGTGACCCATTTCATGCACTGCACAGAACTCGCCAACATTAAATCAATTACTATTTAAATATGTATTTTATTCGGTTTGTTTTGTACTTTTATCTTATTATATAAATGTATCCTGTGAGTGTTTTTGTGCCCCTGAGCTGACGTTATATCTAGAATAGAGAAGATTAAATTAAATTTCTAAAATCTCTAGATTATCGTACCGGCAATATTTTTACTGATTACAAAACTAGTGCTGCTAGATACAAATTGCAATCCCTGGAACTTAGAAGTATGTTACTATACCCTTTATTTCTTTATAAGATTCTAATTCCAGATATCTGTACCATTTAATCAAGACAGACTTAAAATCTCTTACTAAAGAATCTTTATCTGCGGATGTTTTAATACAAGAAGTGCACTCTCAAGCAGTGTGTCAGAGACAATCTGAAAATAAAAGCAAACATTGCTAAAACACAGAAATACCGAAGAAGGCTGCGGAGAACATGAAAATTTTACGAGTCGCCTACAACGCAAACTGGATCGGTTGAAACATAAATATTCACTGTTCGCATTTCAGATTCAACAAACCGGTGATTTTTAAACTTTGAACTTACAAACATTTTTCACATTCGAGTAGAAAACCTTTCGATATGAATTCAATTGAAGTGTGTGTTTCATGTAAAAATAGAAGGTTATTAATAATTTCATTTGATTATCCAATTTAGATGTATTTATTTAGCTCTAATAGAAGGTTATTAAGAATTTCATTTTATAATCAAATTTTGATATTTTATGTTAAGCACTGTCTGTCTTTTACCGGTACTTTTACTGTCATCTTATAATATTTAATGGTTCTTTTTGTTGTCATCTTTTATTGTAGAAAATTATATCAAATTTCGCGCAAAAAAAAATCTTGTAAACAAAATTTAATTATATATACAAAATATTAATTATGAGTTGTTTTATGGAGTGCCTAACACCTTTATTTATTTACGGTATGAGTGGATTGATGCATCTATTTTATTTAATAACTCTTGTGTTTTGGCTTATTAACATTTACTTTCTTTTGTCTTACTCGTAAGGGATTGAGTTTTTGATGTTTGAGTATTTTTGTTAGATCACTTTTAATATATTGAAATTGATATGATTTAAAAAACGATGAAGCCTAAATTTTGATTTAAAAGAGAATGAATGAGTTTCACTTCTTCTCATTAAAGCTCAACTTTTCTTAAACTACATAAATAAAGTGATTTTTTAAATTGATTTGAATCAACCTTTGATCATTTATACATCTAGTTAGACTATGACAGCTGTGAGAGCGTCGAACTGATTGACTGTTAACCTCTAGTTTGACCAATCCAAGCACACTAATACAAAGTGACATACAAATAGCGACTGTAAGACGTAGTTTGTCACGCACACTAAAGTAATAAACCTGGCTGGTTATCATCGGTTGTGTAGCAGCAAGAGGCTTCAATAGACGTATTATCTAAGGCATCAACATGCTCAGTAAGTTAAGTATTATGTAAGCCCGTTCAAACAAAAAATCTCTACCACTTAATATTAGTAACTCTAAGAAATATCTAACTTCATACGCTTCCTCATGACTTCTCTCATTCGCTGGCTTTAACAAGTGCCGCATGAAGTATTATTTTTAATTTTCACTCAGAAAACTCATTTAAACTCTCGTTTCATATAGTTTTGTGAGAATAACAGGGACTACTGATAAAAATAAAAGACATTGAAGCTGCGAATGTTGGTTACAGGTAATTAATGTTTAAAGTTTAGAGACAAATACTTTGGTACATGGAGATTATGTGACGTCCATCACATTGTCTTGAAAAGTTTTCAATAATGAATCATTAAAAATAAACGAGGACCATATGTTAGTTAGTAAGAGCCCTGGATCAGACCCGAGAGGCGCGAGTTTGAATCCCGTAAGTTCTTTTAGAAATTTAACGATATGATTTTTCACATTAGAAGCCTGGAATTTATATCTTAACTAATTACACATTATAATTTATAAATCTGTTGCAAGCAATGCAAACCATAGTATATTTACTTTTTTTTTATTTCATTGTTATTTATGTAGACTGGCCAGCAAAAAATAAAGCAGAGTTATATATATTTAAATACATTTAAATTTTATCCCGTTTAGTTTTGAGTCATAGAACGAATATGACATTGGTTGGAATTACTGCTAAGCAAAAAATAATTGGAATAGCAAAACTGTTGGAATAATTATACAATTAATTAGTTAGGAACGACGATACAGATTAGCCGTCCGACCGGCTATTACATACGGAGATGAATGCTGGCCACTCTAAAAGCAGCACGAAAATCAATTGCACTGCGCAGAGATGAAGATGTTCAGGTGGGCAGGTGGTGTAACTAGGCTTGATCAGGTCAGAAAATCACACATAAGAGGCAGCTTAAAAGTGAGACCTATCCCAGATTAACTGCAGGAGAGCCTTGAGAGTCTGCGTTGGTATGGACACGTTATGAGGCGAACTTACAACAACATGAACAGAAAAGTGCTTGATATTGGAAACGAAACACCGAGGACGAGGAAGACCCCAAATCACATGGATGTCTATAGTAAATAAGAACCTCAAAGAAGCCCAAATAAACAAAGAGACGACCCAGGACCGAGCCACCTGGAGACACATGATGCGGAGGGCCGACCCCAAATAAAATGGGAAAGGGAAAGGCAAAAAAGTGATTTTCATTATTATAAAACTAGAAATAAGGGATTGCTTGTAACTAATTCTAGTAGGCTTCATAACGTACACAATAGCTTTAAGGGTAAATGTATACACTTTTATAATAAAGTCCACTGTTCAGGCATTATTTAAAAAAAAACTTAAATGTTGTATAAAAAAAATGGCTGTGTCGTATATCCTACAACTCCACAGCTGAATATTTAAGTTATCGGACAACCTGGGACTAGATTATGATTATTTTAAAGCAATAACAATGACAGAACAATATTGTATATTTTATTAATAGAGCGCAAAAAAAGAATGCTGCGAGAGTTTCATGCGCCGCTTCTTCTTCTTCTCGCCTTTTATGCCTTTAAAAATAATAATCTTTCTGTCTTAACAATCGAATATTATTTTTGGATTTCCATGAAGTTTTTAGGAAGATTCATCGCATATTAAAAAAGTACAGCGTCTTGTTGCTACAAGATTAGCAGTTTGTAAGTTGCTAAGTAAGTTACTTACTAATTAATATAAAAACTACGATGAAAAATGGAAAATTAAATGAAATATTCGCTTTAGATCGTTTCCACACATTAAGAGATATTCTACTTTATATTATTCCGAGCTCGAGGAAAGCAATAACCATTTTCCTAAGCAATTCTGCCCATAAAGGTGACAGAGTGATATTTTCTGAAATAATGTTTGATTTTATAAATTTTACTTTTATTTTCTCTATAAATAAAACTTAGCTGTTTTAATATCTAAATAATAGATTTCCTTAATGAATATAAATGATATAAACGATATCCAATAAAAAAATGGCAGTTTGAGAGGCTTCCGATAGTAGTAAAAATAAGAACTTTTAGTATTCAAATTTTAAATTTCATAATGTTTAAAAATTATTAATTTCAATTTATTTATGAAACATATTTTCAATAATATATTAATCAGATAAAACACTATTTTAAACATTATTTTATGAATTTCATACTTTAACCCCTAATAAGTTCTGACACGAACTGCGAATATAATATATGTGTGGGTAGAAAATTAAAAGTGTGTGTTCAATCAAATCTTCCCACGCTCAGAGTAGGCAGTCCTTGTGTTTACCCTACTCTCACAGAATATTTTTAGAATATAAAACTACAATTTGGTATATTTAATATTATATTTATATAATGGTAAAATCGAGAGGGCTATTCTCGGAGTTTCCCTGCGAGATCGAATCAAAAATGAGGAGATCCATAGAAGAACCAAAGTCGGACTGACATAGCCCAAATGATTACGAAACTGAAGTGGCAGTGGCAGGGCACATAGTTCGACGGATGAATGGCCGTTGGGGCGGTTAAGTCCTCGAATGGCGACCACGTACCGGAAGGCGCAGTGTTGGTATGCCACACACAAGATGGACCGACGATCTGGTCAAGATCGCCGGAATTAGTTGAATGAGGGCAGCGCAGGACCGATCGTCGTGGAAAAAATAGGCCTTTGTCCAGCAGTGGACGTCTTCCGGCTGATGATGATAATGATAGCGGTAAAATGTTTACTTCGTATTAAATCAAAGTAAGTTAAATTTAAGAATATGAGATTTACTTACATTGTTCCTTCTGTTCCGCCTTACATGGTCTTAAATTAAGCTCAAACTCAGAGTGCAGATTATTAGCGATAAGACAACTGTTAATCCTATTCCTAGCACCAGTGGGAGGCTCCTTTCCACAGGGTGCCAGCTAGATTATGGGTACCACAACGGCGCCTATTTCTACCCTGAAGCAGTTATGAGTGAGCGTAACGTTTTTCGTGTTACGTGTTTCGGTCGGAAGGGCGCCGTAGCTAGTCAAAACTGCATTGTAATGGGCAGGGCGTATCAATAACCATAAGCTGAACGTCCTGCTCGTCTCGTCCCTTATTGTAAAAAATCTTCCATAAATATATCAATCGACACTTTAGGTATTCCTGAATAATATTATAATAGTAGCTCTTACCAGCGACTTCGTCCGCTTTGAATAGTTACATTGGGCAGTTTTTTATCTTTTAGGATACTTTTTAAATAACGCACATATAAACTGCTCTTAGTGCTCTTCTATGATACAGCGCATATCGCTTGATATTGTGGACAGCCTCTTCTTCTATTTTATCCCTATATAGGTTAAAGTTTCAAAAATGCTCGAACAAATCTTTATAAATTATTTCTTAACAAGTGTCTAAATACAAATGTTCATGGTTTTATCTTCGATAATGACGAATTTCCATACAAACTGCCATCCCCTATTTTAAACCCTGCATTTATTATCTTGCAATGAAAGGTAGCCTATGTCATTTTTAACCGAGTAAAGGAGGAGCGTCTCAATTCGTCGGTATATTTTTTTTGTTTGTTACCTCAAAACTTTCGACTGGGTGAACCGATTTTGATAATTATTTTTTTATTTGAAAGCTGGTGCTTCCTAAGTGGTCCCATTGTAAATTGGTCCAGAATGGCAGTGTAATCCATGAGAAAACCATAACTTACTTACCGGAGGAACTTACCCGTGCGTTGGTGGTTCCTATTATAAAGAATAAAACCGGAGATATCGCGAGTGTGGGTAACTATAGGCCTATATCACTGGCCACGATAATGGCCAAGGTTCTTGAGCGTTTCATCCACTACTACACAAGCGCCGTAAGTATTGAAGATGGTCAGTTTGGGTTTCAACCTCAAGTCTCAACCGACATGGCTATATTCGCGCTAAAGCAGGTTTTCGGTTACTACAAGCAGGGAAACACTGCAGTCTATGCGTGGTTTTTAGATATAAGTCGCGCCTTTGATACACTTAATCACGATCAGCTGTGGAAGAAGCTGCGGGACACAAGTGTCCCTTCTGAGATTGTTGGCCTCCTCGAGTATTGGTACCGTAACCAGACCAACAGTGTCAGATGGGGATCTGAACTGTCAGACTGCTATCAGCTCCCATGTGGTGTGAGACAGGGGGGCTACCTCTCCTGATCTATTTAATATCTATATGAATGATTTGATCGGGGAGCTGAGCAGGACTCCAGCAGGGCTGAGGTTGGATGGCAGATACGTCAACAACCTGAGCTACGCTGATGATATGGTATTGCTCAGCCCCTCAATGAAACGCCTGCGAAAACTCATCAAAATATGTGAGGGTTATGCGAAAGAGCATAATCTTACATATAATGTAAATAAAACCGAAATGATAATATTAAGATCGGGAGAGGTGCCTCAGAATATCCCCGTAGTTTGCATTAACGGACAACCTGTCAAGATAGTGGACAGCTTCAAGTACCTTGGCCAAATTGTTTCGTCCTGTCTCAAGGATGACGCAGATATTGAGCGTCAACGTAGGGCTCTTTGTGTGGTGGGTAATATGATTGCGAGAAAATTTAACCGTTCAGCGCCTGACGTGCCCTGTACTTTCCCCGTGGCATAAAAAGAATAGGGGAGTCCCAGGCCCATGGGTGTCGTAAGAAGCGACTAAGGGCTTTTTAGAAGTGGGAGAGTCACGCAGCCATCTTTTGACGTCAGCACAATCGGGCCAGACTCGTCCGGGTTAATTACCACACTCGCACAGAATATCGGCGTGAAGTAGCGGCCTAATGCCGCTATGTTTCATATAGGTTAGTGTCGAGGACTGGAGGCCATTTCCCCCCCCCCTTCCCCAACAAAGATTATGAATGCGGTCCCTAAAGAGATAGTAATAATAATAATAATAGTAATTCCACACTCAACGTGGAATTTTGCAATATCAGGGGAATTCACTCCAACTTAAACGCCGTCCACCTCCACCTTGCGACGGCGAAGCCGGCCTTGTGTTTCCTTACGGAGACGCAGATATCTCGACCTAGCGATACGTCACATTTAATGTACCCCGGGTACAAAATTGAGCACATTTTTTTGCCTCATGCCGGGGTATGTGTGTACGGTAGGGAGGATATCTGCTGTCGCCGTCTCGGCAATTTTGAGGGTAGGGACCTGTCCACTCTCTGGCTCCGCGTAGATTTAGAAGACCGCGTCCGCATCTATGCGTGTGTCTACAGGTCCCATAGTGGTAACGCAGAAACCGATCATCTCATGGGCTGCGTTCAAGCGGCAATTGACGACGTGCTTGCAAAGATCCCCTCCGCTGAAATCGTAGTCTTGGGTGATTTCAACGGGCACAATGCCGAATGGCTTGGATCACGTACCACAGACTACGCAGGGCGATTGAACTTGGGTTGCGGCGCTGGGCACAAAGGATCCGAACTGCATAGTTCTTAAGAGGAAATACAACCGTGCTTCCAGATTTTTTTAGCGGCAAATCGCCCGTCAAAACACGTCGTCGAAATCGGCGAGCAGCTTTCCACTTACGCGACCGGAACACGCAAGTTCTGATCGTTGTCGAAAGCTGCTCTTGGTAACTTCAACCAGCCGTCCATGCCGCCGTTGCACATGAGGAATGACACCCTGGCCCATTCGGCAAAAGAGAAAGCCGATCTCCTGTGCACTCTTTTTGCCTCCAACTCGACTCTTGACGACAACGGAAAAACACCGCCGACCATCCCGCGGTGTCAGAGCTCTATGCCTGAAGTACAGTTCAAACAGAAAACTGTTAGGCGAGCTCCGTTTTCGTTGGACGTCAGGAAGTCGAGCGGGCCGGATGGCATTTCTCCAATCGTGCTTAGAACGTGTGCCCCTGAGTTGACGCCGGTACTAACGCGTTTATTCCGGCACTCTTATTCCAAAGGCGTAGTCCTTGACTCATGGAAGTCAGCCCTTGTCCATCCGATCCAAAAAAGGAGACAGTTCGGATCCGGCAAACTACAGGCCTATTGCTATTATCTCCCTGCTCTCCAAAATCATGGAGAGCATAATTAGCCGTTAGCTCTTGGTATACCTAGAACCAACCAACCTGGCAGTTAGCCTGGATATAGCGAAGGCCTTTGATCGTGTATGGCACAAGGCGCTCCTCTCTAAACTTCCATCATTTGGGCTTCCTGAGAGCTTGTGCAAATGGACCTCCAGCTTCCTCACTGGGCGTAGCATACAGGTCGTTGTCGACGGACATTGCTCGAACCCGAAGCCCGTGAATGCTGGAGTGCCCCACGGCTGTGTGCTATCTCCTACGCTGTTTCTTCTGCATATCAATGATATCTTGGACACCTCCAACATTCATTGCTATGCATATGACAGCACTGGTGATGCCGTATACACGGGCCATGCACGTCTCTCTCGGGAAATCGTCGACAAGTGCCGGGAGAAACTTGTGTCTTCTATCGAGTCTTCTTTGAGAAGGTCGCAGAATGGGGTAAATTGAACCTTGTCCAATTTAACCCCCAGAAGATTCAAGTTTGCGCGTTTACCACTAAAAAAACCCCATTTGTCGCATCACCGCTCTTCGACAACACTTCCCTAAAAGCCTCGCCTAGTATCGGAATACTGGGTCTTGAAATCTCGAGCGATTGCCAATTCCGTGGCCATCTGGAGGGCAAAGCCAAATTGGCTTCAAAGAAACTGGGCGTCATTAATAGAGCACGGCAATACTTCAAGCCGGCCCACATTCTAGCGCTGTACAAAGCGCAGGTCCGGCCACACATGGAGTATTGCTGTCATCTCTTGCCTGGCGCACCACAGTATCAGCTCGATCCATTTGACCGCGTGCAACGCAGAGCAGCTCGAATTATCGGGGACCCAGTACTCTGTGAACGGCTGGATCACTTGGCGTTGCGTAGAGACGTCGCTTCATTGTGTGTCTTCTACCTCATTTATCACGGGGAGTGTTCCGAAGAGCTGTTTTACCTAATTCCTGCCGCCGAATTCCACCTTCGCACGACACGCCACAAGTTAGGATATCATCCTCACCAGCTGGATGTGTGGCGGTCCTCCACAGTGCGGTTTACAAGGAGCTTTCTTCCACGTACTACAAAGCTGTGGAATGAACTTCCTTGTGCGGTGTTTCCGGGACGATACGACATGGGTACCTTCAAAAAAAGCGCGTACACCTTCCTTAAAGGGCGGCAACGCTCCTGTGATTCCTCTGGTGTTGCAAGAGAGTGTGGGCGGCGGTGATCACTTAACGACAGGTGACCCGTTCGCTCGTTTGTCCTCCTATTCCATAAAAAAAAAAACGTGAGAATTACTCTCTTTAAGTCATTCTGCCAGACGTGATTCTAAGAAGTCGCATGATGGCATACGAGTCGCCTACAATAACATTTTTAGGTTCCTCATGGGCCTGAAACGTTGCTGTAGCGCTTCAGAATTGTACGCGGAGGCTAGGATTGATTCGTTTTATTCTATCCAGCGTAAAAGAATTGCATCGTTCATGTCCAGGGTTGAGACGTGTAATAACGGCATTATCAGAAGTCTGACTGACAGGCTGATGCTTTCAGAAATGTATCGACGCTGGGTAAATATTGCAACTTAGTTTCTATTTGTAATTTATATTTTTGACTTTATTTTAATTACATACTTTATACTGTGTCTGTACTATGGATCAAGGGTCTGAAATAAAGTATTATTATTATTATTCCAAAAGTCTTAAATTTTGCTATACATACGTACAGCAAAGTGGATGATCAATTTACGAATAACTCAATATCGCGCCAATCGAAATCGATTATTCTTTTTTTATTGGAAAGCATATACTTCAAAGATAGTTTGGTGAGAGTTTGGTTAGGTTCTGATTACGGTATCCATGACAAAGTAACGGAACACTGTCTGTTATCATATTGCAAAGAACTTACTTTCATTGCTGCTTTGAAAAATTTAGTATATTTACACATTTTTAAACAAATTGTTAGTTAGTATACTTAAATTTCACTAAAAATCATAAAATAAAAGAATTTTTAACAAAAAAACAACCGCCTTCAAAAACACTATTCCAAAACAATAGATATAATGTGCACCAAAAAGTATTAAAAAAAAATTGCGTATTTTTATACAATCTAATTAATTAATGTTATTCTAGTTACGATTATTGTAATTTTTGGAGTGGCATTATATTTATTGTCTTGGTATAGTGTTTTTGAAGGCGGTTGTTTTTTTGCTAAAAAATTCTTTTTCAAACTCTAGTCTATGTACTCTGCACTAAATTTTATCATTATCGGGTCTCTGGGTTTGAACTTACATTCACATTTATAATATTAAGTAGAGATAGCACCTAGAACCTACTTGTTCCAAATTCACTTCCACTCAATAAACTGTATAAGTTGAGCCGAAACAGGTGAATGAAATGAAGCTTCATCTCTTCCCCTGGAGCTCGACGCGAAAAAAGACAGAGAAAGATATCTGGAAGACAAGAGCATTGAAAATTGGTAAAACATGTTTTGTCCGAGATGAGATCCGACTTGCCTGGGATATGAACAGTATCATGTATAACAGGCTAGCTAATGGTCAGTGATCACTACCCCATCTCGTCCCATTGCCCTACCGATAGTGCAATACAGGTGGAATCCTTTAGCAGGATTGGAGTGAAAAATAACTACACATAACAGTTGATCAGCTTTCTGTTTACGTGTTCCCATATCCAGAAAAATACTTGTCTATGAAATAAAATGCACGCAAAATCTCAAATGGGGATGTATTTGAAAGACAACAATGAGAAAATATTATTTCAGGTTTTATACATTTAAAAAGTAAAACTAAGTTGTAACTACCCAATAGCCATATTATAAATCATTGCAGATTTGGCGAAAGAAACGAATGATTATTAATAAATGACGGGTTCACTCACATCGCAAAAGCCACTCATAGACATTGAGCTAAATTGGACGATGAGCCAAGAACATCGCTCAGAGATGGGTTACGGTAGGTCGCAAATGAAATGAACTAGAGGAGACCTTTACTTAATGGAGGTCATTGTGGCAACTTTCATATATTTTTTTGTAAATAAACAAATTGTGATTCTGATATATTACAAGGAATATAAATTCAGATAATTAACATAACTTAAGTTAGAAAATGTATAAAGTTACTCTTTTATATATTATTGTCATTAATAAATCACAGAATTGTTGCATTGAGCAAACATAAAATAGATTTAGATAAGATTATGATAGCAAAGTGTGCATCATTCATCATTTGCTCCACTATACAATATTATGGCAATGATGCTCAATTATTCGAGACGAAAATGAAATAATAAATCAAACAACAGTTTAATTTTGCTTGTCTAACATTTTTAAGTTTATTTTGTAACATCTACACTGCCTGTTAGCCCTCTTGCCATAATCGATCTTCATACAGATATTGAATCGGTTATGTGTCAGCGGATAATAAATTGAAAGATATTTGAGTGGAACACAGCTATTTTACGATGGCAGTAAATTTTTGTTTGATAATTTATTTGAATGCGTAGTTATACTTTTAAATTCGGATGTATTACTATTATATTTGTGCAAAATGTGCTATGTACTATTTACGAATTTTCACAAAGATAACATGACTTAAAACATTATTTTAAAACAATGCTAATAACCAACTTAATATAAATAAAGAGATGTAGGTTTTGTCGATAGTAATTCAACAAAACGAGGTTTGTTAGTTAGTTTGTTCAGAGTATACAAGCTGGGATCATCTGTAAAACTTTTGACGAGTAAACTTATCTACTTATCAAGGAAGGGGTAGCGGGTTTATATGAAAGTAATTTAGAAGGTTTTTTTCTGTATATTTGTAAGGTTCCATAACTGTTCTTTTTTTGTGTGAAACAGTTAATGCGGTTCACAGAAGACATCTACTTACCAAGTTTCAACAGTATAGTTCTTATAGTTTTGGAAAAAACTGGCTGTGACATACACGGACATACAGACATGACGAATCTGTAAGGGTTCCGCTTTTTTTTTCCATTTCGCTACGGAACCCTAAAAATTGAGTGGAGTAAATTATAAGTGTGTTACATGGTCATTGACTTTGTTTCACTGATGCATCCAAAACATTTCAAACAATTCTAAGTATTAAAGTTCAGTAATTGCACAGTAAGTACATTTTAAAATAACTAACTAAGCAATTCTTAGGTAAATGTTGGAGATATTAACAATTATTTGTTTTAAAGAGATATCTCTCCCTTCTAGGATTAATTATACAAATTAATTTTGTAACCTAAATTTATGAAATATGCGGGACACGAACCCGCGACCTCTCGGGTTCCGTAGAGCGCTCTTCCAACTGAGCAAACCGTTCGAGCACACACGGATCGTAAGTTTTGGTATTATTTTGTTCAACTCTTAGGTGAGGGTAAGGTCCAACATCGTTCTTAAATTTTGGTTACTTTAAATTGTATAGTTGGGGATATTATTAGTAGAATCTTAGTAAGAAATAGAAATACGTTTCAAATCAAACTTGATAGAAGGCTCAGTACGAACTATAACGTTAAATGTATGAGAGTGGCCGGTGGCTGCTAATAGTAACATCCCAATCAATTCCGATTTACGAGCAGTGTTAGACCAGAATATGTCTCACGTAATGTAAGCCGATTTAATGTATGTATTGACTTTATAGCCCTTTGTGGTTTGTTAGTTTATTTGAAAATATTTTAAAACTCCCTTGAAAAATTAGAAAAAATATCAAGCATAATATAGGGACACAATGTTTTGTTATATTTTATGTAAGAGTATTAAGGCAGAGTTGAGCTATTCTAGCTTGAGCTTGTTCTATTGAGCAGTGTACTAATTTAAGTAAAGATTTGGAATATTTTCCAAAAAATTAAACAATAGGGGACTACTCTAGCAGTGTAAAAACAAGTAATTTATCATTGAAGTTACATTGTCATCAGTTTTAAGTTCTGATATTTTGTCCTATAGTATATTTTTAGTTATCTCTTAATTAATTATTTATAACATGCGACGAGTGTAGTACACGGTAAAACCCAAATGGATTTATGTTTGTACTTAAATTTCAGTAAAATTGTAAAATACTAAACAAAATTAAGTCGTCTAAGTTTGATTTCTAGATCTAGATCGTGCTCAAGTTACACTTCAAAATATCATTATATTGTTTTCCACACTTATAATTATAATTCATAGCGTAAAGATTAACATTAAAATACAATAAAAGTGAAGTGTCTAAAATATACAACATAAATAAAATCTGGTGCAAGAAAGTGAAAAGTAAAGTGGGTACTTACAAAATAGTAATCAGCTGACAGAATAATAAGTGGTGATCGTAATAAATTATCGTTTGCCCATTATTCCAATGTATGTTGTGAACAGAACTGTATGTTGTGAATAGCCTATTCACTAACATTGCGTGTCGTCTACTTCATGGGATACGAGTTCGAATACCAGAATTTTCAATTTTTTTCTGTGTTACTTTTTTATTATTATTATAATCTTTTTTAATTTAATTTATAAAAAATATTTTAAATTAATATAATTTTAATGTTATTACTATTCTCTACTCAATCTAAATATTGAACACTTAAAATCTCACTCATTGCCGTTTATGTACCTGGCTTCCCCAATATATTTTATGTCTGTTGATGCAATTTATTCATAAAGTATATACTTAGTAAGATGTCTAATGAATGTAATGTTTGCAAAATTAACGTGCTCGTTACACAAAAAAGGATTAAATGCGTCAAATGTCAATCGCTATATCACTTTGAATGCATTGTGCCATCTGGGTCTAAATCGCCTGTGACTCGAGGGCAGTGGATTTGCCCGACCTGTCAAAGTAAATTGCCCTCGACAACACTTGAAAGCATAAATATTAGCGAAGGCGCAGTGGATTCTAACGACTGGTTATTGGCGATAAGAAAAGAAGTGAAGGAAGTTATTTCTCTAACGGTCAGTGTTGAATTAAGGAAAATTCGCGAAGAATTAAGCGGTTTACAAAACGTCATTTTGATACAATAAAACAGGAGCTAGAGGAAGCAAAGAAGGAGATTGTATCATTAAAAAAAGACAATAGTGAACTCAGGGAACTTGTAAAAAGCCATACTAATACAATTAATATACTCGATAAAGAGGCTAGAGCAGGAAACATTGAGTTGCATTGTATTCCGGAGTTTAGAGGAGAAAACTTAGTCAAGGCTGTGCAACAGATTGGGAAGGTTAGAAACACTCCATTAACGGAAGAAAGTCTCATAAAGTGCACGCGTGTCGCTAAGCTGAACAAAGATTCCTCCCGCCCAAGGTCTGTTATTGTCAAATTTAGTTCTCAACTACTGCGTGATAAGTTTTTGGCTGGTGTAATTAATTTTAACAAAGCAAATAAAGAAAATAAATTAAATACAACTCATTTTGGAATATCTGGTGATAAGAAGCCTGTATACATATCAGAGCATTTGTCATCCACAGCAATGGATATCTATGCAGCAGCACGTTTATTTGCAAAAGAAAAGCAATATCGTTTTGTTTGGTCCCGTAACGGTAGTATTTTTTTACGGAAAAACATGTCTTGTGACGTTATATTGGT
Source organism: Leptidea sinapis (assembly GCF_905404315.1). Taxonomy (NCBI): domain Eukaryota; kingdom Metazoa; phylum Arthropoda; class Insecta; order Lepidoptera; family Pieridae; genus Leptidea; species Leptidea sinapis. The sequence goes on from NC_066272.1 coordinate 13,500,122, forward strand.
GAAATCGAAGAAATTCCTAGCCACATTAACCTAAAGACATTATTATACACAAGATTATTTATAATCTATATCCCTGTGTCCATAGTAAGTAAACTCTATTATTTTTCATGGTAAAACATTTAAAACTATTCTATCAAAATGTAAGAGGAGTACGTACAAAAACGAATGATATTTATCTTGCAATTCTTAACTCTGACTTTGACATCATTATATTTACTGAAACCTGGCTCAACAATGGCGTTTCAAATCATGAGTTCATTGACGATAGGTATAATGTATTTCGTCGCGATCGTGACACCACCACTACAAGTAAATTGGATGGTGGAGGGGTTTTAATTGCGGTATTGAAAAAATATAAATGTTACAGAGTTCATTCTTGGGAAACTAAATTTGAAGATCTCTGGGTAAACTTAATAGTAAACTCAAACACAATTTCTATATGTGCTGTATATATTCCCTCGCCACTTAAGTATGACACTCTTCTAAGCTTTGTACAGAATGTCGAAACGATATTAGTAAATAAGCAACTACAAACTGTAGTAATTGGTGACTTTAATATACCATCAATTAAGTGGGATTATGTAGAAGGTTGTCAAAAAAGAAATATTCAGATTAATAATGGCCCAGCAGCTGTTCTTATAAATGATTTCATGGCACTGACTAATTTATCTCAATTTAATGGGATAAGTAATGCGTATGGCAAAATCCTAGATCTTGTTTTTAGTACATCAAACAACATTACTGTAGAAAATAGTGATTTTAGTGCTTGCTCTATAGATAAATATCACCCACTACTTGAAATTAACTTTGAAATTGATTATAAAGATTCATTGTTTATATCTAATGTAATAATGAAACACAATTTTAGAAATGCTGACTATGAGGTTATTAATAGAGAGCTTGCTGAAATCAAATGGGAGATTCTTTTTAGTAGTTTTGATGACGTAAATGAATTGACGGAAATATTTTATACTGAGTTATATAAAGTTATTGAAAAGTGTATTCCAAAAAAAAGGGTGCTAAACAAAACTCGTTATCCAGTGTGGTATTCTAAAAATTTGATTAAACGGTTGGCAGAAAAGAACAAATATAGAATATTATTTAAAAAATACCGTAATCCGCTAGATGAAATAGAATTTAAATTATTAAGAGATAGATGTGAAATTATTATAAATATAGACTATAAAAGTTACCTAGAAAAGGTGGAGAATAGCATAAAAATTAATCCTAAATATTTTTTCACGTATTTGAAAAAAAAGCGTAGTAATAAATGCGATTATCCAGCTTTAATGACGCTGAATGATTGTTCGTTTTCAAATGGTTCAGATATTTGTAACCAGTTTGGTATTCATTTTTCTAGTGTGTATACATCACCCCAAGATCTGTATTGCAAACAACTACAAACATTAATTATTTTCCCAAATGTTATTTGGATAGTATAGCTATAAAGGTAGAAGATGTAAAAAAACAACTGAGCAGCCTCGACATTAATAAAGGGCCGGGCCCTGATGATATACCAGCTTTATTTATTAAGCAATGCGCGGCTCTGTTAGCAAGGCCATTAACGTTGATATTTAATAAATCATTAGCAGAAGGCGAATTTCCTAAAATATGGAAAAAGGCTAGAGTAGTCCCTGTGTTTAAGAGTGGTGACAGAAAAGATATAACTAAGTATAGGCCCATTTGTATATTATCAGTATTTTCAAAGGTATTTGAATCATTAATCTGTCCGATATTATCATGGCACTTAAGATCAATAATGATACAGAACCAGCATGGCTTTCTTAAAAAGAGGTCTACTTTATCTAATTTAGCATTGTTTGTCGATGATTTATCAGTTGCCATAGATAGTTCAAATCAAATTGACTGTGTTTACACAGATTTAGCAAAAGCATTTGATGTCGTTGATCACCGCATTTTGTTGGCAAAACTTGGGGCATACGGTATTTGTGGGAATCTTATTCAATGGATGGGCTCATTTTTAAAAAACCGTGCGATGAGTGTTGTAATTGGAGGGTACCAGTCAAATACTTTTATTGCGACATCTGGTGTTCCGCAGGGTTCCAATCTGGGCCCCACGTTGTTTGGTATTTTCATTAATGACATAGTCAAATGTTTTAAGTTTTGTCAATTCCATCTTTATGCAGATGACCTCAAGATGTATAGTGAAATAAATAATATTGAAGACTCGATTAATATGCAACAGGATTTAGATAGACTTTCGGTTTGGTGCAATGAAAATAATCTAAAATTAAATCATTTGAAATGTTACAGTATCACCTTCAGCAGAAAAATAAGAAATATTAATTTTGATAACAGTATAAATGGCAACATATTAGAAACGGTCAATCAAATAAATGATCTCGGGATCATTCTAGATTGTAAGTTGAGTTTCATACCACATATTGATAATCTGGTGAGTAATGCTCTTAAACTTTAAGGTTTCATAACAAGAAGTACAAAAGAATTTAAAAGATCATCCACAAAATTAACGCTGTTTAATTCAATGATTAGAAGTAAACTTGAATATTGCTCTGTTGTATGGAATCCTAACTATCAAGTGCATAAAGACAGAATAGAAAGAGTACAAAAAAAATTCTTACGACACTTAGCCTACAAGGACAATATATTAAAAGAAATTAATAATACCAACGATCTCTTAAAACTTTATAAAACTATATCACTATGCAATCGTAGAAACTCAATAGATCTCTGTTTTTTGCATAAAATTGTAAATGGAGCTATTGATAGCCCGAACTTATTAAACAGAATAAGGTTAGCAGTTCCAAGACAAAATGCACGGTCACATATTAAAAATAAAATTACTTTTATGCCAATAATTACAAAGAGTAACCTAGGTAGGGCCGCTCCTATTAACAGAATTGTAATGTCCTATAACAATATATTTAAAATAGCAGAGTTGGACATATTTTGGAACTCTGCATCGATTTTCAAGCGCAAAATTAAAAATCATTTAATTAAATAATATCATTCGTTTTTTTTTCGTATTTAATAATAGTTGCTGTATTTTAAATTTAGTTTATATAAAATTTAGTTTTTTTTTTGTTTAGAGTGATAAGTTTTTTATATTTTTGTTTAGGTAACCAATTTATTGAGTAAATTAGATAAGTAGTAAGTAAACTAAGAAATTGTCATATTATGTTAATAATGTTTTTAAGTACTTGTAATTTAATTAAGTAATTGATTGCATGTCGAGTTAGCCCGTAAATGGGGTATACGATGTTAAATAATATAAGTAATTAATGTGTAAATATACTATAAGGTAATACATTGTATGCAACGTGGGCTTCCTATTAAATAAATAAAAAAAAAAAAAATCTATTTGACACTCGGCCTTTATCTAGAAAAACAAATATTGCGATAACTGCATTTAATATAAAGATGATAAAGTTTTAAGAAACAAAGATTTTTATAAGTACTACGTGCTTCGTCATTTGTGTACGCGAAGGCGCAGGCATCAGCTAGTCTTCAGTAATTATGCATTTTATAACTTATTTCATGTTTGTTTGTAGTCTGTTAATTATGAAAGCTGTGACACGGCCACGGGTCAAGCTATAGATTTTGCGTGATTGGCAAAGATGGCGCTAGCAGTCGCATTTATCGCGCTGATAATATTTGTATCAGTTCTGTAACATAACTTTATTGTTTTTAATTATACTTTGGTTTACTATATTTGCATCTCTTAGTTACGTTATTTTTGCAGAGTGATATGGTTCATATATCACTTGCCTAAGCTACTCAAAATGAAGATAATATGAAAAATCTCCAGTTTGGGCTAATTGCTATTGAGTATGGCTGTCAGGCCCGTACGATACGACCATATATAAAAGGCTGGCAACACTTCTGTTTCCTCTGGTGTTGTAAGAAAGGATGGTAGCAGTGATGACTAACCATTAAAACAATATTCATGATATTAGAGGTGTGTCATTGAAGGTTTTTATATCAATTTAATTTAAAAATGTTTTTTGTCAATGGTCAACGGGTTGGAAAAACTGTTAAATAGTCAATTTTTAATAATTTAGATTTTTATTTCGTCAATAAAGATACATATCATTGAAATCATACAAACCTTGAAAATGAATGTTTAATTATTTATTTATTAGTAATCAACAGCGTTACAGTAAACGTAAATAAACAATAATATAAAACATAATTCTTAAGGCCGTTATAGATTACTCATATTGAGAATATTATTTTACTATGGTTTTACAACAAGCTGTATTACAGAACAACTGCCTCTTGTGTTTCTTATTTTCTGTGTGTATGTTTGTGTGTGTGTATTTAGTATATAATAATATGTATATATTTTAATCAAATGAGTAAGGCACTGCTTTAGATAGGTATAAGTTAATAATTTCACGCTTTAATTTATTCTTTTCCAGCATGAAGATATCTAAAATATCATAGAAGTTATTGTAATTATTTTGAATCCTGCATATAACCGAGTTTTTATGATAGTTCGATTTAGTACGTGGTGCAACCAGGAGTTTCGTATGACGTGTTCTATATTGTACATTAAGCGATAGGGCACTCAATAATTCTGAACAGTTTGTATTGCCTTGCCTGACAATAAAGAATGTAGAAACATTAGATCTTGTTGGTTTCGGCGTAGTTCCAGTGGGTCTTTTAAAAAATCTACATGCTTCATCGTATGACGTGTAGGGATGATATGCTTTGAAACATAAATATTTTAGAAAGTTAAGTACGAACATGATTAGCTTTCTATCATAAATATGAAAGTAGAACAAGGTCTTTTGTGTTTCATTTCTGTGAAATTATACTCAATATTCATGTTTATATTAGTCTCGGATGAGCTACAGGAAATTATAATGAAACATATTTTAATAACAAAGATTCCCTACAATTTCTATTCCAACGAAAGCTTTTTCATAATTACAATTCTTAGTATATCCAAAGTTAGGTTTTTTTTTGTAATTGAGAGCAAAATTCAAAGAAATTAACATCTTGACTGTTGGTTCTCAATATATTCTTGATAATGTAATGTATGTTCATAGACACATGTTTGTTGTCAGCTGCAGTTTCTTCACATAGCGCCATAGATTCGACGATTTGAGGCAAGCGGTTATTTCGTCGGCAGCCGTTGATCTTGGAATTACTGGCAGTGTTTGGCGGAAATCGCCAGACAGTAAAATCATTGCTCCTCTAAAACATCTCGAGTAATTCCGTAAATCTTTCAATGTTCGGTTAAGTGCTTCTAATGCGCGTTTATGCGCCATTGTGCATCCGTCTCAGATGATGATTTTCGATGCCGATAAAACTTTGGCCATTGCTGAATTTTTTATAATATTACACGTTGGTTCTTCATAAGTTTGAAGATTTAACGGTAATTTTAATGCTGAATGAGCCGTACGGCATCCTTCTAATAATGTGGCTGCTATTCCAGAAGAAGCAACTGCAACCGCTATGTTGGATCTCGCACGAACAGTGTCTAAAACTAATGACATGAGAAATGTCTTACCTGTTTCACCAGGGGCATCTAGGAAATATAAACCACCATTTCCATCATCGATTGCCTTAGTTTTCAACTTCATGTAAACAAGTGGCTTCATACTTTACCAATTCCTAACACCACTGTTTGTCAAATTCCATATAACCCGTATTGAAATGTTCAGAAATTTAACTATGAGTTAAAATTTGCTTGCTCTAACACTGCCAATGCCTGTTACTTAGATCTAGATTACCAACAATATATACCGAAAGGGCGCAACTATACTAGACATATGTGTGGGCTTATACTCAGACAGATATTGCACATCGGCTATAAAATAAATTTCATGAAATGTAAACGGCAAAATGACGAGCAACGTGGTACATCAAAAGATTATTACACTAAAAGTACTGTAGACATAGGCACACAATATAACCCAATTCAAACTGACAAAGGCACACAAACGGATTTAATTGATATTGACACAAATAAAATGTACTCTGGCCAAATCCAAGGTGACGCTGAATTAAAAAATAATCTTTTTCGTGTATAAAAATATAACCATCTTACACCAAAGTATTAACGAACTAATTACAAAAACCGATGAGCTCGTTATTTGTCTCGAGGAACTCTCTGTCAAAATGAATAAATACTTTGATGTCCTGAGTATTACTGAACACAATATAATATTAGACGATGTAAGCTTCCTTAGTATTCCTAATTTTCAACTAGCATCATTCTGCTTGAGGACAAGTAGACATGGAGGGTCGTGCATATTGATACGCAAGGGCCATAAGTTTCGCGTGATTAGTGATATAGATGAATACAGTATCTTGAATATCATAGACTACAGCGCAGTAGAATTAGTAGACCACAAGATTATAATTATTTGCGTTTACAGGTCACCAAAAATCACCGTAACTGCGATTGACTTATTTTTCAGTAGTCTACATAAAATACTTAATAAAGTATGTTTTAAGAAACTTTCCTAAAGTTATACTATGCGGCGACTTTAACATCGACAGAATGAAAACAAATAGGACATCTGTATATTTTGAGCAGTTATTGCAATCATATAATCTCAATCTATTATTTAAAGAGCCCACTCGTCTAAGTAGCAATACATGCATAGATGACTTTGCTCATAATATACGTGGCTGCACTAGTTCGGTATATGAACTAGCCATATCTGACCATACTGCGCAGGTTGTCCAAGTTCCAACTAAGAGAAGCATTCTTCTAAGCCACTGGTACATTCATAAACGGCAATTTTCGATTGAAAATATGAATAAATATTATGACTGCCTCAAAAGCTTATCCTTTCAAGAGGTGTACTCTGTTGATAACCCAAATTTGGCATACAATATTTTTTTAGACTTGATATTACTATTCTATGATCTATGTTTCCCTATTGTAAAAATAAAAATATCCTCTACAAAACGACATAGATGGCTTTCCAGGGGTATAAGAACTTGCTCTAAAATTAAAAGGAAGCTTTTGTGGACATCAAGATTAACTAAATGTAAATCAGATATAATTAAATTAAAGGCTTATTCCAAAAAATTAAAATCAATTATAAAACTTACACAGAGGTCTCAAAATAACTATATCATAAAAAATTCCTCTAATAAAACAAAAGCCACTTGAAATATAATAAACGGTACTTTTAACAATATCTCTAGAGATGACATAGATGCCATTAGAATTGGATCAAAAATTGTCACTGATCCTCAAATGATAGCGCAGGCATTCAACGATTTCTTTATGGATGAAATTAACAGCGATTGCAATAAAAGTGGTTATAATGATAACCCCAAATATATCACTAGACACCATCAACCTAACTCACTTTTTTTTAACCCAACATGCTCCTATGACATTCTGGATGCAATAAAGTCATTAAAAAACACAAATAGTAACGGATACGATGATATAAATACAACAGTAATAAAATATGTCGCTACCATAATAGCCCCAGTATTAAGTTACATTATGAATCAGTGTATCGAATATGGTATATACCCAGATAAAATGAAACTTACGATAATAAAACCTATTTTTAAAAAAGAAGACAAACTGGATATGCAATTTTATAGGCCTATCGCCTTGATTCCAATCTTATCAAAAGTTTTTGAAAAAATTATACACAAAATCCTGTATTCGTACTTTGAAACATTTAATATTTTGACTAAGGAGCAAGTAGGCTTTAGGAAAAATAAGTCTGTCAATGAAGCAATTTATAACTTTTTGGAAACGGTAATGACTAGTTTAGAAAATAAAAAACGAGTGACAGCAATATTTATGGACACGACCAGAGCTTTTGACTATGTCGACCATTTAATACTGACCAATAAATTAGAAAGGTATGGCATAAGAAACAATGCTCTTAATTTAATTAAATCATATTTTATCTGGAAGACAACAATCAACAAAAATAACTAAAATAAATCTTATAACTAAAACCAGAATGAAATATTTATCAGACCCCCGGAAAACAACATTTGGCGTGCCCCAAGGCAGTATTCTAGGACCACTGCTTTTTCTTATTTATATAAATGACCTTCCTCAAACTATTAAGGATCCAATGGTCCTATTTGCAGACGATAGTACTGCCATATTTATTGACAACAATCCATTAACATATGAAAATTACATAAACAATTTGCTTAACGAACTAATAGAGTGGTTAAATTATAATAATCTAAAAATCAATCTAAATAAAACATGCGTGACGAAATTTGCTTACAAAAACACACAATCTTATGGATTAAATATAAATTATGACGGTAAAGCGATTAATGAAGAGAAATCTACAAAATTCTTGGGCATTTGTCTTGACCACAATCTGTCATGGAGAACACACATTGATTATGTCATTATAAAACTAAATAGGTTCTCATTTGCTCTACATATGCTGAAGAAAGTAGTTGATATGACTGCGGTGTTAGCAGCATATCATGCGTACGTAGACAGCACTCTGAGATATGGGATACTATTCTGGGGTAATGCTCCAGGGATTTATGAAGTATTCAAAGCTCAAAAGAAATCTATCAGATCTGTCTGCTCACTAAAAGCAACCGAATCATGTAAACCTCACTTTATTAAATTAAATATTCTTAGCATGCCATCAATATATATTTTTGAAGTAACAGTTATGGTAAAGAATAATATCAATAAATATGAAACGCTAATTTCGAAACGAAACGACAACCAATTACGACCTTTGAAGTCCAGAACAGAGTTGTATCGCAACAGCATCATTTGCATGGGACCAACAATTTACAACAAATTACCTGACAATATTAAGCGCGAAAATATATTCTACTTTAAAAAGTATCTCAAATCTTACTTTATAAAAAAAGCATACTACTCATTAAAAGATTTTCTTGACGATAAAATAGTAAATAATAAAAATTAACTTCGACTGAACTCAATATCATTGTATAGCTAATGACATTATATTATAAATTAAACTTAATAAGCCTATGAAATAATAAATATTGTATGATTGATGTTAATCTAAGTTTGCTTGGGACGTATATCTTTTTTTTAGTATAGTACAATATATTATAATCGTTACAGAAATTAAAACGTGAACTATGTATTCCTCTATGAGTTTGCATGCCTTGTGGGTTAGGATAAGAGCACTTGTTAATTATAAGCCAAAAACATATTATTACCTTATCAATAAAGATGATTTGATTTGATTTGATTTGATTCATTAAAGTATCATAAGCTTCCTTCTGTTGGGAATTCAACACATTCGTTTGAACTACTAAATCTAATTCCTGGTGATCATATTCACGTTCCCGTTCCAATTCTGGATTAAATGCGTCATTCATTTCACGATTGGGCGCTGGCATTCCTAACCTGATTAATAAACTACCGCACATGAGGTAACACATATCTTCGATCAAGAGTAAAGCACGATTATGTATCTCCTAATTCATCCCAACATCGTGATTTCTGGAAGTGACACGAATTTGATATAAAATATCTTCTGACATATTATCCTTGTATTTGTGCCACAGGTTATATGGGTTTGATGGAAAGCATGTCGAAATTATGATAGCGAATAATGTGCGTATCTGACTTGGAGATGCAGATATAATGGCTTCAGCGATTGTCGTATCCCAATGGGTATCGTTTTCTAATAAGTTCAGTTTTTCACATGCAGCACGATATGTTGGGAATATTACACCATTAACAGTCCATCCATTATTATCCACACATTACACCATAACGATTCCATCTTCTTGGTCGCGGCATTAGTAATTAAACTTCACTTCAATTCACCTAAATATTTATTTCAAAACTCAAATTTTCAACCATTCATAGACAAAATTACTTAGCTTTTTGAGATAGACAATGGCTCCATTATTACATTATGATTGTTATTTATTTAATAGAAATAGTTTTAATATTGATTTCTTACAAAAATCAAATTGTCATCCATACGTCCATTACATAGTTGTCATTTGTGTTTTGTAATTCCAAGTCTGATTCTTTTTTGTTATACCACGTTTTATAGTGACTGATGTTTTATGTCAAGTCACACGGGAACGCTGTCGAACGGAATAAATAATATCCTATGTCCGTCTCCTGGCTCTAAGCTATCAGTCACCAATTTTCAGCCATACCGGTAAAGCCGTTCTTGAGTTATAAATAGTGTAACTAACACGACTTTCTTTTACATATATAGATGTATTATATTTTACCAAAAGAAAGTTACGAAAGAAAGATGAGACGACTTTTTCGTGGTAGTCGGATTTAAAAACTAAGTCGGAGAAAACTTTAACACTAAAAATAATTTATAAGGCAAGACAACGTGTGCCGGGTCAGCTTTATTGAGTGCATATAAAAATATTGTTGATTTTTAAAAACTGAAAGTTTTGGCAACAGACAAGGACGTTATATGTTACAGATCGTATCAAACTGGCAAATTTTCCATTGAATACAATGGAAAATTTGACGATTTAAAGGAGTGGCATAGGTTTTTGCTACACCACTTAATTGTAAAATATTTACAATTTTAGTTGTAGTCAGGCGCTATCACTATTACAAATAGACGAACACAAGTTTGATTTTGTTAATAGAAAATATTCAAACAACAATTAGCCAGCAAAACACAGCTTGTTAGAAGCATCAAATAATATTACTAATAGGCATTGCGTGAGCTCGCTTCAAAATGAACGTGTATTGAAAAATCAATGTTAAAACCATTAGCAACTTTACTTAGTGGGTTTGCGGTGGCAGGATGGATCAGCATCTATAAGAATATTGATATTGCTTCAGAACTTTAAATTTCTTTAGGTGATTGACATAATATTAAACTCTTAGATTAAGGATTGGTCTCCGCTACGCTCCAACTAGATACCGCGCTACCTAAGAACAATAGCTTTTTTTATTACGGCAACTATTAGTTGCTTGTGTGCGTGGCATCTTGACACTTTAAAGGCCGGCAACGCTCTCTTGATACCTGTTGTTGCGGATGTCCATGGGGGTTGCCTCACCTCTCCCATCCCGTTAGCCTCTTGCCCGTTTGCCCTCTTTTATATAAAAAAAGAACACGTGCCATGTCAACGTCACATATTGTTCGATACTGGCACCAGTATCTAGTTGGAGCGAAGCGGAGACCAATCCTTAATCTAAGGTGCAGAGTTACAAAAAAAGTATATCGTCGTTCCCCAAGTGGGAAAGATAGCGATTCCTAGTGAGAATACAGTTTGTAGAGTTTTGAGTGCCATTTTGGCAGCTTTTTCAAAATATAATAGACCTTACAAATAGTTTGTATGTATGTAAGTGAAAACATTCATCATCGAAGATTCCAGCAAAGTTTCCTGAAGAAAAGGCTATTAGCACACATACGGACTGACCAATTATCAAGTAAACTTGATAATTGGTATAAATTTAAAACCCATAATATATTAATATGAGTTTTAAATTTTTTATTCTAGAAATATTTATCCCTTCAATTTTATTTCAACTCAACCAGTACAAAGCATCGATACATTAATTATTCCAGATTCAAGATTCCATACAAAACGTGATGAATTATTAAAATTTAAATGATTCATTTTATTATAATATATTTACTTAGCTTTTATTTAGATTTCTGTTATATTTAGTTGTAATTAAAACACATATTATTTGTTTCTCTACACATCATTAAAACAATTCTCAATTAGTTATTGCACATATATAAATTATTTTTTCTCTCGTTTTAGTTTTTAACTCACTTTCAGATTTATAAAGTAATGATTAACGAAATTAGCATGCAGTATTTACCATTAAATGATTTAGCATGCCCTGTGCATGTAGTTTAAATAGTAGATAGTAGTATGTAGTTAGTAGTATATTAGAAATTATATCAAAAATAATTATAAGGGAATCAATTTTGAGAAAATAAATGCCTTCCATGACTTCAGACCAATAAAAAAATAAATAATAAATACATAAAAAAAATTAGGCTGAGACATACTTTGTATGTAAGTCGTCCAAAATCGCAGTCAATCAAAATATTCGTCATCGTTGCCAATAGATTCTCATACAACTTTTCGATTCGCATATTTTAACTAAATAAATGAGGCACTTTAACACCAATTATAACAGCAATACGAATGTATTTTCCGAGAATTTGTTGTGTAAATAATATTGATACTTTAAAAACGTGCGTTCAAAACTCTACGAAAGGACCAAATTAATATTGATGTAGAGTTAACTACTGTTCAAGTTATCTTTCAAAGCTTAAAACTAAGTCTAAATGCTTAAAAGGACAAAAATATCTCTTGGATCAGGCTAATCTAATGAGAAACTTCTTGAAGAGCCATCCATCAGATGGTCTGTCGACATAAAAAGCTTTCTAAGCTTATTATATTATTACCAAAGCTTAAGAAACTTTCAATTTAATCTAACGCAATGTAACTTGTTAACTTTAGCGAAAAATTTTGACTATCATTCGTAACGTGACACTAGATTTAAGAGTTGTTTTTCTTTAATTTTCTGATCAAACATGACAGTTTATTACTCTGTACCTAAGACTAAGGGTACGGTAAATATATTATGTTGCCAGAAGTTGTAGCTTCCGTATTCGGTGTTTCCGCAACGATATGACGTGGGTACCTTCAATAGAAGCGTTTACACCTTTCTTAAAAGCGCAATCGCAGCAGAGCGCTACCTGCCTCACATTGGTTCTGGTTCGACCTTACGACAAATATGGCCATACGTTTCTGAGGCCATATTTCTCTTTACATTACCCTTAATCTAATACATATTTGATCGCAGGCACTGAATGTAAATATCTTAATAACATAGCGTCTTCCCCTTAATTGAGACTAAGAAAAGCTCTTATGGACACATTCTTAGTTATTAGTCATTTAAGCAAAAAACAAAATGCTTAATGGCCTGAGGCTAACAATAAGAAATAAGAAGTAGGTCAAATTATATCAGATTTTATGAATATTAAAAGAATATGTATATTTACAACAAAATTAATAAAATAAAAAAAATTATAGTGAAATTTAAAACATTTATTTTAATTTTTCAAAGTAGATTCTTGGATCAGAGAGTGGCCTGAGGCTGAGATAACACGGGCTCTTGAAGTCTTGATAGATAGATTTTCATTTTTAATAGGGTTGAGACGTACTTATGGTCACAGGTATTTATAACAGGTATTAAAATATCACCGGTTGTCACTGTGACAAGATATCAAAAATAACAGTGACAATTGTTAGGAGTATTTTGTAACAACTAGTATTTTAGTAGCGACTGATATTTGAGTAACAACTGTTACTCGACAAATGATTAGGAGTATTTAGTAGGTAACAACTAGTATTTGTTACAGCTATAATTGTGTGGTTTATAGGTCTGTTATATTATTTTTGATTCAATAGGTAATAAAATTTAAATGTGGGATAAGAAAAACCCTGTTTACTTATATTGTCTACTGAATATTTTTAGATATTTAGACGTATTCGTAAATAATAGATAAGTACATCACTTTCATACATTTTTTAACATACTATTGTTTAGATAAGATAGGTAGGTAATTAAAATATTAAAGTAAATTTCAAATGAAAGACTCTGTTTTTATTTCCATTATGTATCTACCTATATGAGACATTACGACTTCTGTACATGGCCCTAGCTGACACTGTCATCGGTTTTGGTATTAGAAGCTATGGTAGATCCTGCAAAACAAATTTGAAAGATATTTATAACCTGCAGTTAAGATTACTCAAAACAATTGTACCAAAACAAGTACTAAATAAAAATAAGGAAAATTATGATCAGCTCTTTGGACATTGTTGTGTCATGAATGTGTATGATAATGTAAAATTTTCTATGTTACCCGAATTTAATAATCGCACCCTTAGGTTTACGACAACTTGATATAAATCACAAATACATTTTACCAAAATTTAATAATAAATATGGGAAGAGAACGGTCAATTACGTAATACCAGATTATATTAACGGACTGCCCAAAGAGCTGCAAGAAATGTACATAAATACCACGAAAATCAAAACTCGCTTTAAATGATACTTCCTGAAAAAAGATTAGGATTTGGAAAAAAAGAATTGAAACTTGAAAATTAAAAATAAATTGAATGGCTTTAGTTACCCAGATAAACCCGTGAGGTTTTCGTGGTACTTATTTCATAAAAATGTATGTATTTGTTCTGTATTGGCCAATAAACAAAAAAAAAACCTAAAATTTTTGTTTCTGATATAATTTTTCGTATTCGTATCACGGCTCACCTCTTCGTAAGAAAAAACTATATTGGTAACTTGATAGTGCCTACTGAATAATATATTTTATGATGTTTATGTCTTCTTTATTCTTGAATTGTTTGTATGACAAGGGCACATTTTAATTATGTACTAGATTAGGATCACTGTTTAAGCATAGGTAGTATTGAAATATAATGAATACGAAAGTATAATGATTATTTTTATTCAATGACGTTCTTTGTTTTTATTACATCAAAACTATTAATATAATTAGGTCAGTACAGTTTAACCTACACAGAAAATTCGAAGTTACCACAAAAGAAAGTACTGTGTAATACGTATAGATGGCGCATGTACATGTAAGACCAAACAACGAAAAATATACGCTCATATACAGTACCTAGTATATATATACAGATAGTATTAAAATAACAGCTAGTATTTTCACTGTTACTTTTGAGTAACAGTGACTGTCATACCTAGCATAGAATTTTGCCTAGTACGTCTCATCTCTAGTACAAGGTCAATCGGCCACTTAACGCACCATATAAAAAACCGTCAGTTTTGGTCCCGCAGCGAAAATGTTGATAAAAAACATATAATAATAATATAATATTGAAATATAAAAAAAATATTATAAATTTTCAAAGTAGAATCTTGGATCAGAGTGCGGCCTGAGACAGCCATAGCAATTAGCACGGGCTCTTGAGTCTTGATCTTCATTTATAAATTACTAGCTGACCCGACAGACGTTCTTCTGTATATAATAAATAAAATAATGTTTTTATATGAATTTGTCAATAATATATCATAACAACAAAAATTACTTCGTAAAATATGCACTCTGTTGTCGTAATGAAATTGTTTCACAGCAGAACTGTGAAACCGTGCGTAAAAAAAATTCTCCCATAGAAATTATGTGTGGACACATCAAAGGAAAAACAAATTTGTTGTTTTTATTTAATTTAGCAGCATTCTCCTATTTATTCACCTTTTAAACTTTCCCTCGACTTCCATAAATAATTCAAGACCAAAATTAGCCAAATCGATCCAGCCGTTCTCGAGTTTTAGCGAGACTAAGGAACAGCAATTCATTTTTATATATATAGATAATATCTAAAGAAAGTAATATATGAAACATAATAATTAATATCACTAATATATTGGGAAGGCTTCACATTGGTTGAATCGGAGTCAGAGTAGTTATTAGGGGTGAGACGTATTTATCGTCACAGGTATTTGTAACAGGTATTTAAATATCACCGGTTGTCACTGTGACAAGATATCAAAAATAACAGTGACAAGTATTAGGAGTATTTTGTAACAACTAGTATTTTATAACACCTATAATTTTTGTAACGACTGTTATTTGAGTAACAGCTGTTACTGAACAAGTATTTGATAACAACTAGTGTTTTAGTAACAACTGTTACTGAACAAGTATTTAATAACAGTATTTTAGAAGCAACGTAGTATTTGAGTAATACCTGTTATTGAACAAATAATTAGGAGTATTTAGTAGGTATTTTTTTACGGTATTTTGATACAGCTATAATTTTGTGATTTGTAGGACTGTTATATTATTTTTAATTCAATAGGTAATAAAATAGTTATGGTTCAACTATTCTTTTAAAATATGTGGGATAAGAAAAACCCTGTTTACTTTTATTGTTTACTGAATAGTTTTCTTTTAGACACATTTGTAAATAATAGATACATCACTATCATACATTTATTTAACATACTATTGTTAAGATAAGATAGGTAGGTACCTAATTAAAATATTGAAGTAAATTTCAAATGGAAGACCCTGTCTCTGATATTGATATTGGAGCGCCTGTTCCCTCAGCTGAGATCCGGTGATTGTTGCCGGTTTGCGCGGGCCTTGACGATCAGCCCCGAAGAAGAGGGAGGGCGATCAGCCGAGCCGCGCGCAAACACGTCACTCTTCATCCTCGTCCCGCACGAGGTCGCGCGGGTAGCGGCGGCTGTCAGGTGGCCGCGCGTGCCAGGGGGCCAGATCTCGCAGATGATGGAGATCGGATGAGACGGCACGCGCGAACATGTTGACGGCGAGACGACGAGTGAAGTCGTCCAAGCCCTCGACTTTTAGGTCCCTCTGGACTGTTTGGTTCCTCACGTACCATGGTGCGCCCGTGATGCGGCGGAGGATCTTGTTCTGCACGGTTTGCAACCTTTTCCGGTTAGTTAGATTCACGAGCGCGTACCATGCAGACGCGGCGTACGTAAGTCGGCTGCGTAGGTGGGTCTTGTACACCAAGACCTTCACCCTCAGAGGGAGGGATTGATCTCTTAAGTGGTATTTCTCCAGAACTGCCCAACATACTTCTAGAAATAGATATTAAATTTTGTAAAATAAGAAAACAATCATAATGGCCTTGTTACTCCTTTTCTTACCAGTGTATTTTTCAACCCTTAACAGAAATGAAAAACACAATAAACAACAATTTAGATATTGCTACAATTTTTAAGTAATAATAAAACATACTATGTTATGTATACTGATGGAAGTAAAGGGAGTGACTATGTACATTCTGCTCTATATGATCCACAAACCAAATTTTGTAAAAAATTTGTTCTACACCAATCATGGTCAATTTTTACAGCAGAATCATATGCAGTCTATCAGGCATTAATCCTGGTGATTCTGGTAAGTTTGTATACTGACAACAAATAAGGACTAAGGCAAAGTACTCAACACAACAAAAAAAACAAAGTAATCAACAAATATTAATTATTAATTTGCAAATATTCGGATATCTCAATGTGTATAAAAAAGAGCATTAAATATATTATTATATTTTAAAATAATAAAAAGCAATTGGGACGAAAGTGAATTGTCAATAGAAATAAACTAAGAAGTGATTTCTGATAAACATGTTGTTAATATTACTGTGCTATGGGCACAAGACAGCGATATATTTAATACAATATACTTACTTAAACATACATATAAATATCCATGACTCAGAAACAAACAACCTCTGGTCACTAACCACTGGGCTATACGGGTCGACCAAATATCTTATCATATATGTAAATCCAGTGTCCTTATGTTTGTTTCCAGTGAACTCCTAAACTAATCAACGGATCGTGCAATTTAGTCCAGCTTGAGAGATAGGATAGGATAGTTTTTATTTCGATTTGGGACTCATAACTATTTTTATTTACAATATTTGTTTCGTATGGTCATATTTTCTATGAGAGAATTTATTAACGCACGGTTTGATAGTTCTGCTGCGAAACAATTGCATGATAACAATAGGGGGCATATTATTTTACGAAATAATACTGTGTTATCTATAACGCCTGTCAGGTCAGCTAGTATTAAGATATGTTTATTATTACTAATAATAAGAATTTAAAGTGTGTGACAATCCAGTTTATAGAATCCTTATTTCATCGAGTAATATTAGTATTAATATTTCAATATTGTGTTTCGAGTGTCATGGTGTCAGTGAGCGGTTGCTTCCGTAAAAGTTGAAGTCAAAAGATAAGTAAAAATTATAAATTAGGTCTGTTTTACATTAGTTTTATAAGAAAGTTTAGTATCGATGCTTCAAATACAGGCGTTACTCAACAGAAATTAACCGCTCATCCTGCACTAAATACCTTTGAATTCCGAGTACACTCTTCGACGTTTCATTTATTACTGTTACACCAGGGTGATTATGAAAGTTATCATTAGATAACTATCATAATAACTAAACAAACACAAGGGCTATTCACTACAAGATGGAACCAACAGTAACGGTATTATTTAACTAAATTCAACCATTGTGAATTTGCGCTTAAAGACACTAAGTAAATTTGTGTTGGTGTAAAATAACTTGCGACGGTACTTCAAAATCCGTGCTTAATGCTTATGACGTCTGAGCCTATATTTGACGTGGGCTTGTTAACATAGATTCACACATTTCAATCCGCTCATTAATTACTGAATAGCTTTGTCGTTTGACATTGGACTAACGTGTTGGTGATTTGTGATTGTTGGTGATAACGTGATGTAACGTGTTTTTAATTTATATGTTTTGGTCAATTTTAATTTTATTGTTGTTTATTTCATTGGCATTTTATTTGAATCCTTATAGGTAATAATTTATTTCACATCCGTACAAAAATTTTGATTTAATCCTTTTTTCGGAAAGTTTTTAATTTTTAGTAAGTAAGGTCTCTCAAAATGGACAATAATTAATCAATCGAAAAAGAAATTAGTTGTATGTGGCTTTAATGTTAATACTATAAATAACTGCTGCTTAAGTGTGCGATTGCTGAATCTGTTCAAATCATTTAATCTCTCTCATTTGTTTGCGGAGCCTACTAGAATATCTGCGACTAGCGCCACATGTATTGACAATATATTCACTGACATTATTCCAATAAACAAATGTATTATTAGTAAATTAGACTCAGACCATTTTGGTCAACTAATAAAAATTAAAGACATCAGATCTATTCTGAAAAAACAAGTTAAATGTACTCCTGTAACAAATTATCGTTTAAATCAATTGAAAAATTGCCTCAGTTCCAATTCTCTATTCCTACCTCAACTTAACTTAGATGCCAATGCAATGTACAACATATTTTTTGAATCATTTACTAAACTGTTTAACTCTATTTTCATTTCAAAATCATTTACTCCAAAAAATACTTTATCTTTTAATGGCTGGGCTTCCGTCGATTTACACAAACGTAGACAAACATTGTATAACTTATATGAAGAGAAGCGATTTAATACAAGTGCAAAATTTAAAAATTATGTAAGGTTATATTCTAAAGAATTCAAGAACGATTGTAAATAAGCTAAGTCTCACAACATAAGTTTAAAGATTAAAAAAAAACAATGACAAAATAAAAACAACTTGGAAAATTATAAATGAGGAGATCGGTAAAACTAATAAGAGAAATAATGAATTCAAATTAAAGATTGGTAACAGAAACATAAAAACAGATTCTGAAATTGCAGATACATTTGAAAAGTTTTTTACTGATATACCGGTCTCTACGACAAAATATCTAAATTCCTCACCTATATCTGCAATGAAACTGCTACAGAAAAACGTATCTTTATGTAATACAAACTTTAAATTTAAGCATGTTGATCGCATAGAGATTATTAAAACATTTAGACTAATTAGCGTTAAGAAAACTAAAGATCTCTGGGGAATCTCTGTTAACGTAGTGAAATCTGTAATAGAAATTGTAGCCAAAGACTTAGCTTTTATTTTCAATAAGTGTGTAGATTGCGGTATATTTCCAAACCAAATGAAACAGAGCAAGATCACTCCTCTATTTAAGTCGGTAGATAAAGCTGACCCCACCAATTTTAGACCCATATCAGTACTACCAACCTTTAGCAAGATTTTCGAAAAAATTATGTTAACGCAATTAATTAACCATTTTTACAATAATAACCTTATGCATAATAAACAATATGGTTTTACTCAAGGTCTTTCAACCACAGATGCTAGTATCGAGTTAATAAGAAATATTTTGGATGCTTGGGAGGATTCATATGATGCCTTAGGAGTGGTTTGTGATTTATCCAAGGCATTCGACTGCGTCCATCATGAAACCTTACTTCAAAAATTTCACCACTATAGTGTTAGGGATGTTTCACTAGATTTAATAAAATCATACTTGTGTAATAGGATTCAAAGAGTAGACGTTAATTAAAAAAGATCAACTGACTCTATCATATCGAAGGGCTCAATCTTGGGTCCTTTTTTGTTCCTGGTTTACGTCAATGATTTACCATACCTTATTCAAAATAAACATGATATTATACTGTTTGCTGACGATACATCTTTGTTATTTAAAATAAAACGCCAGCAAAAAACTTTCTGTCAGGTTGACGACGACATTGCTGAAGTAGTAAATTGGTTTAATGTTAATAACTTACTTTTAAACGAAAGGAAAACAAAATGTGTAAGGTTTACACTTCCAAATATAAAGCACCAACCAACACCTATAAAAATTAAAAATTAAAAACTTGATGTAGTAGAAACGACAACATTCCTAGGCATTACATTAGACTTTAAGCTACAATGGGGTGTTTACATAAAAAACTTATGTAATAGACTTAGCTCTGCAGTATTTGCGATAAAAAAAAATTAGGCAGCTGATAGATGTTGAAACGACTACTAGACTTGTATATTTCAGCTACTTTCATAGTGTCATGTCTTACGGAATTATATTGTGGGGTAGGGCTGCAGATATTGAAATCATATCTGTGCTGCAGAAAAGAGCAATTCGAGCAGTCTATAAAATGCGTTCAAGGGATTCAGTGAGAGAAAAATTTAGTGAAATAAATATTATGACAGTACACTGCCAGTACATATACGAGAACCTTCTATACGCCCATAACAATATTAGCCAATCTAAAAAGAATTGTGATGTACACAGTGTCAATACTCAAAACAAACATAAACTCGCAATTCCATCTACTAGGCTCCGTAAAATTGCAAAATCTTTTAAAGTGGATTGTGTTGTATTTTATAATAAACTCCCAAATGAAATTAAAATGTTACCTATTAAAAAATGTAAATGTATCGTAAAAATAAATTAACATCTAAGGCCTATTATAGCGTGAAAGATTATTTGAATGATAAAGATAGTTGGAATTAATGTTCTAAATTTTGTTAATGAATATTGTTATACTCATTTGAATGCTATTGTAACTTTTGTACTTCATCCTGACTTGCACTAAATAACTTATAAAGTTTTACAGTGAATAAAGATTTTTTGACTTTTGACTATCTGGCATGTTAGTTACGACACAAAGATACATGTAACAGACAAGAATAATAAGATAAAAAAGGTAAGCGAATATATTGTTGATGAAACCGATTTTTACACGCTTTTTATTAGGTTCACCTGTATATTTGTTTGTAACCAACTCATTTGGGGGCGACACTTTTAACTGCCAGATTTCGTTCAAACTTCGTAGATTTAACGAGGACCGATTACTATTTATTTATTTGATAAAATTATTCTATTTTGCAATTTGCAAAATAAGATTTTTGTTAATTTATTATGTAATTTTCATCTATCGTCGATAAGGCAGGAATTGATGTTGATTTTAAATTTTAAAAAATTATCTTTAACCCGTTTATCTAATATTAGGATATTTTCGAAAACCAAATAGTTTTTTTTATCTTTAGCATGTTTTTTAGTTTTTTATAAACCATTATTATCATTGACAAGTTGTTTACGTAACTCCTTAGTATTTTGAGTATTAACGTACACATTGACAAACCAAACTTGTTCTCGCACCATCGGACTGTCAGCTTAATCTATACGGTAGTAATATTCTAACTCTACGGTAACAACAACTATATTTTTATGGTTAATCTTTTAGTGTTAAATGTCTGCAACTTAATCTTCAAGTGGATAAAGAGAAGTGTGGCGTTGTATAACGCGTACTAAAAAACAAAAATATATTCCCATTGTACTTTTATATTTATCTTTTTTCTCTTAAGTAGATTTTTTTAGTACGTTCTTCTCTGGTTCTGCGTAGGCCACCTAAAATTGTATAATATTGTATTAAGAAAGCTAAGTTCTTAAATGATTCAAAATATGGGCTGGGTATTTCTTATCAGTTCTTCTCCCCGTGTCAAAGCCTCTTTACGAACTGATGTAGACTTCATGACTTGACTAAGTGTTGCTGCAATATGTTATGTTATTGTCACTTCTCATGTTAAATATGTATATATAATTCTATTTTTATTTCTAATCACCTTATCAACAATCAATGGATTTCAAATAATCTATCTTCATCGATTTATTTTAATTTAATTTCAAATATTCATAAACTTGAGTGAATACTTAATCAGACCTGTTGTTAAATAAAAAAAAATTGAATTTCATTTTAAAAAATTCATTTTAATATTAATTTTAAATAAATATATTAAACTATAAATTAACACTAATTGTACAATTAGCCCTTATCAAAATCGAATCGCATCTGATTGGATATTCCCGATCAAACTAAAGTTTTTGCTTGCGTGGTTTTTGTTTTATGGAATAGGAGGACAAACGAGCGTACGGGTCACCTTGTGTTAAGTGATCATCGCCGCCACATTCTCTTGCAACACCAGAGGAATCACAAGAGCATTGTCGGCCTTTAAGGAAGGTTTACGGGCTTTTTTTGAAGGTACCCATGTCGTATCGTCCCGGAAACAAGCTGAAAAGGAAGCTGATATTTTTGAGTTTACAGCGCCATTTAGCTGTACCTAGAAGTTAACGATTATTTTTAGTTTAGTAGTTACGAGATCTGAATTCAGCGGTATATGTTTGTTAAGTGTTGACCCAAATAAACACGAGAGGAAAACGCGTGTCATCGTGGGGAAATGTTCACGTAATGCAATCTTGTTAACGTCTTTGTTTATTGTTTGTCAACCACACGGTTCAATATTATTTCAGTAACATTTTTACTTATCTAAAATTGCTTGTTACCCATAAAGGTTTATCGGATGTACATTTGGTATTATTATTACCAAGTATGGTATTATTCGTTACCTCTTTGATCATTTATACGTCTAGATAGACTATTACAGCTGTGAAAACGTCGCAAAAAATGAGTTTAGAACTAACTTCTATTTGAGCAATTCACGCACACTAACACAAAGTGTCATTCAAATCGCAAGTGTAAGACAAAGCATGTATCGACAGGCAACGCTGCCCAAATTGTATTGAGTCAGTTATTATTATAATTATTAGTGGAAACTGTAAAATACAGATATTACAATTTTATTAAGTGCGTTTAAATTACCAACCCCTTCTACATATGATACGAATAAATAATTAATAGTATAAACCACTGTCCCAGATCAACATTATACATAAATAGTAGCTATGTAGTGTTAATGAGATTAAACAATCATCTACCGCTAGAATTAAAAAACTTAATCCAGAAACGATTTCCTGGACTCCTGTTTAAATGGTTAATCGACAAAAAACTCAGTGTTAAGGATTATTTAAATTTAAGTAAAAGTTTTATCATGCTCATTTACACTAGCCGAATAGAAGAGACTGCTATAAATTTAAGATCTAGAATGAATACTGTATTTGACGTAATAAAATAAATTTCATTCCATTTGAAACTTAAAGCTAGAATATTTCTTACAAAATTCTATGATAGCTGATCTCAACGTTTAAAGGATTAAGACCAGTGGAGATAATTTTGAATAAGCACAATATTTTTAACAATATTATTTTAATGTATACATATACCTATTACCCTACAGATATTATTTTTTATTCAATTAAGAAAAATATTTATCTATGTAACAATAATAATAATATATATATATATATATATATATATATATATATATTTATGAAAATCAGGGATGAGACGTGCAGCCGATGGTAATTGATACGCACTGCCCATTACAATGCAGTGCCGCTCAGGATTATTGAAAAACCTAAAAATTCTGAGCGGCGCTCGTCTGTTTGAGACATAGTATAAGTTAGTTAAGTCTCATTTGCCCAGTAATTCCATTAGCTACATTAGCGCTCTTCAGACCGAAACCTGTACTATTATATATTCTTTGTCGAAAAAGAGTAATGCTTACACATTATTGCTTTACGGCAGAAATAGGCGTCGTTGTGGTATATATCTATAGAGATTTTTTTTTTGATTTTTATTTCACATAAATGTCTACGAACAGACCAAAATCATATTCATTTACGGGCGTTTTCAATACGCTATCTATTCTTAGTTAAACTTACTAGAGGTAGACAAATCTATCCTTTTACGCTTTCATTTCAATAACCTATCGTCTAACATCTAATCTTTATTGGACATAACTGGACAGATAAGATCTTGTCATTAAACGGTGACAGTAATTTATCCGTAACTAAAGATACTTTATTGAAAACGGCCGTTAGATAACCTAACGTGGGATCAAAAATATTTTAACAAATTTAGTTGAATATTTATGATTGCAATTCACTTTGAATAACGTTTTCAGTAAGCTGCCACTTTACTTTATTACCTTTGGGCTTTAATACTTTCACAACACAGTTTCAAAATAAATGTAATCCCATTTAGTGACCACGTATTCAATTAAAGAGATTTATAGAAATAGACAATATACAAGGAATAGTTATTTTATAAATACTATTAAATATTTAATACAAACACAATATTCTAAAGAATACTTAACTTTTAATTGCACTCGGCACTTTAAAACTTTAATCAATATACAATATTAAGTTTTGTTACAAAGTCTAAAAAAGAATATTTTAGACTATTGGTTTACCTTTTTTTTCCCTTTTGTTCAATATAATATATATGACTAAAATAGAATATAAAAGTATAGATACTGAAAATGTTATTATTAAATTCGCAATCTTGCTACAAGCACACAGTAAATACAAATATTTCCCCTGTGTATTTTGTTCGACACAATAGTTATTACAGGCAAACTATTAGATTGTTTCGACAGCGGACAAAAGAACAAAGGTAAAAGAGTATATTGTACTATTTAATTACTTTAACTTCAATCACTTAAAGAAAAATCTAAAGAAACAAATATTATACAGTAAAATCTGAATGAATTTGCAGTTTAAAAACTCAGAATTTACAATGACGCCCTGCCCATTACAATGGACAGGCCGTATTAAATACTATTTCCTGCTCGTCTCGTCCCTTATTGTCATTTAAAAAAAATTGCGTGCGTACAAAGTACACATGTCAGCAGTGAAACCTGCAATGTGCTTGGATCTCTAAACTGCATATGAAGTCCATGTTGCTAGGATGTCACATGATTTCAACCACTATGAAAGATTACTATCATCGCTACCTAATTTATGTTCTCCTTGTGTCTTTGTACTAATACGACGTGCGCATGACCTCAGAATATTATTAAGGTATAGGTACTCGCGTCATACATAAGAAAATCTTTTCTTCAACTATGATCGCCTGGTATCAAAACACTGTCTCGCTTTTTAGTTTCATAGACTTTCAAATCACAACAATGCTAAAGAAGTTTTCACTTCAATATTGTGTGCTTATTTTGATTTCTCATGACCTTCGAAACTTTGATATCTTGACTTCCAATTAGTACTACGTCCAATACTACTGTGTTATATTTGCATCTGTAAGCTTCTGCAGAGAAAAATAATTTAAAAACTAAATCTCTATTTAATATTCTTAGTTTATTTTTCTTATTTTATAAGTACAAACGCAACAAAAACATTGTCAGTAAAAATTTGTACGATATTGTGTTATAGTTCTTACCTTAAAATAAATTCACTTGTCATACTATTTGTAACTTCCGAGAATTTCCCCTCAAATGGACTTGACAAACTTAATTTTGGCATAGCGACGGAGAATAGTTTCTTTGTAAAAATAGAATCTTTTGTACAAGTTTAGTATTTGTTCAGTTGTTATCAGTTCTAAATTTCCAAGATAAGTTCCATTGCACAATAAGAGGTAAAATAACACGTATCATAGCAGAAATTTTTGTATCACATATTTTGCGTATTTATTCTATTCGATCACCATCATATATATATGCTACGGTGTGAACCCAACTTTGCAATGAAAAACCCTATGTGTAACTATATTTACTTTATGACCTTTTAGTCCAGTAAATTTTAATCCTAACTGAACTAATGGTATATTGTTGAAATCTCGTAGTTTCCAACGTTTGTTTCAAAGCCATGGATTCAAATTCAACTATTGTAAGTTTATGTCTGTTCCTGGACTTAACATAATGGTTTCGAACACAGTTTTGACATTTTCTAGTAAATTTACTATGTCCCTATGTGCATATATGACATTATTAAGAACATATTAATAAGCAACAGTTAAGATGTTTATTTCTTTAAATTTTCCTCTCAATGATTCTTTAGTACTTATGTTACAAATAAATATCGCGAGTAGCCCTTTCCTTGAGCTTACTTACTTTCACATCCTAGTTCAATAGCGACTTACCTTGCACGATATTAAAATTAAGTTTTTTGTTTAACGCATATTTACAATACTTACAAATATGATTAGAATAATTTAAAACTATCACTACGTTGAAGTGTATCAAGAATATTACTAAGCTAGGCTGATTTAACTGTCAGCACTTGGGTTTCTCGTAGCCTTATCGAAGCTCGTAGATAGTAGTTTGTATATTTTCCGTGGTTCTGGGCACTACAGGCCAAAAGTATAAAATATATAGTATATATTAGATAAAATGTGTAACCAAAATTTATAATGATGCGGGACTCAAACTAGGACCTAGGTACCGTTCGAGCGCTCTTATACAGAGCCAACCGTCCGAATGACGTATGGTTCGTAAATCTAGGTTTTTGTTCAGCTCTCATGTTGTGGCTTCATCTACAGCATCTACTTTACAGTTGATAACCTGCTCAACCCCAATAATTGCATATTAGGATATTGACTTGTGATGTCGCTCTAGCAGATGTAATCACTGTGTTATTTTTAAAGTGATATTCCTTACTTCTGGGATTAATTAAATTATATTTGTCACCAAAAACATTTCACATTTAATATATAATATATATTGAAAAAAATATATGGTCGTATAGAGCTTCTAATCAATGGTCCGTCTTATATCAAAGGCTTGTTAAATTGAGCTGCCACCAACAGATTGAGTTGACGTCCAACTCCAGTCGTCATCAGTTCTCAAAGTTCTATTTTATCGTCAAACTTATCGAGATAGATGTTTGGAAGACTTCCGTACCGTAAGGACAGCGGCGTGCATTCCTTTTCTAGCAAGGTAGGCACTGTATATCTAACTAGTCGTAGTTGAGGTTTGGAATATGCAACCTAGAGATTGCTTACCGTAAGTATTGAGTACTTATCTAGCGTAAGGAAAAATCTTATTAGGTTGTTTAATGTTTTGTTATAAAATAATGGAACCAAAATAATTAACTTAAACAATATTTATTTTGGTTGATAACGAGGTAGGTGTTTGTCAGTGGACGTTTTTTACAAGATTATAGCCGTCATCTGTCAATCTATCAATGACTGCACGTTTCATACAATCGAGTGAATCACTTTATTCTCGGAGAGTTTCGCTAGGCTGACAGAATAAATGAAATCATGATTTGAAGTAAGAACGGTCGTCTAATATTATTAGATAATAATACAATTTAATATAATTATACAAAGTGATATAATAATGATAAATATAATCTTAATATATATAAATTACCTGACACGTTGTTTGTCTGCGATGGACTTCTAAACTAATGAACGGATTTTAATGGGGATAACTTCATGGAGTGCAGTTTGGTTCAACTTGAATGATAGGATCGTTTTTATTTTGATTTAGGACCCATAATTATTTTTTTGTATGGACTTATTTTCTATGAGAGAATTTAGTGACGTACGGTTTGACAGTTCCGCTGTGAAACAATTTCATTACAACAACAGGGAGCATTTTTAAAATATTATTTGCAAATATTATTGACAAATTAATAGAAAACAGTATTTAGTTTATTAATGTACATAACAACGTCTGTCGGGTCAGCTAGTTATATATAATAAATGAATATAATATGAATAACGAAAAAAGCTGTTTGATTGTTCAACGATCCCAGTAAGGTGTAACAGTATGTGTGAGTGAAGGGCTCACACGTTATAATACTCTTAAGCTCGATTCCCTAAAAGTAAGAGTAACATTAAAAGTTTTGCACTTCTAATTAATCGGAACTTTTTGAATTTTGAATGCTATATTTTTTTTAAACGTTGCAACTAAGGTAATAAAAAAAAGCAATTGGCGGGAAATCATTTGTCAATTGTTTTTTATCAGGCAACAAAGTTCTACGTACGCAACGAAAATGGAATTAAGTCGAACATATTTTAGAGCGATGATTTTTTATGATTTTAAAACTTCTCTCTCTCCGCAAGATTGTGCCGCTCGTCTTCAAAATGCTTTTGGAAGAGATGCACCATGCTTGAGCACCATGAGGCGATGGTTTGCTGAATTTGAGAGAGGTCTGGTTTCTTTATGATGAATTTCGTGAAGGGCAGTCTTCAACTGCCGTCAACGAAAATAATGTGGCTACTGTTAAGCGGCTAATTGCAGAAAACCCGCGGATTACCTATGTATGTAAATAAAAAAGAAAAAAAGAGATGTTTTTTTAATTAACATCGCTTCTAACGTGAATCGAGTGAGTCAATTTAATACTCTAAGCATCGAATGAGTAAATACTTAAATCTCTATTCACGTATCTAAAGAGCGGTCTCTGTTTCATGTGCTTCAGGCTCCAGTTTCCCAACACTAACATGAATGAAAATATATTTCACAGTGGATACTCTAAAGTTGTATATGGTTAACGAGCTCTGGTTGTATTATGTAGAAGGAATGAAAGAGGTTACCTTCTCACCTGTTTCTGTGTGAATCGTAGTTTTACACTATTTATTTTGAAATAAGTCCGCACATAAGCCGGTATTTATTTGTGTTAAAACAATATTATTGAAATGAAAATTTATTGCGCCGCGTTGGGCACTTTTTTGTAGGGGAGAATCTTATGGGTTCGCGTCACCGTAATGTTCATTACTGGCGCATGCTATAAATAAATAACTAAAAAAAAATATATAGTTAGATACATTTTGGATGGGTGAAATCTCATGAGTTCGCATGACGGAGATGCTTATATATATACCAGTATATCTGTAGCTACATACAGCTGACGTATTGTGTAACATTAGTGCTACATATATGTATATCGTATAAGTGAAATTGAATGGATTTAGTGAAAAATTCAACGTGTATATACTGTGCATTATTGAAAATTAAATTGAATAAATTGAAATTAATAATTAAATTGTTTCTAAAAATCATGTATGTTTTATATTTTTAAAATTTTGAATTATAATACTTAAAGTTCAAAGTTTTAACTTCTATTGGCAATCTCTACAATTGGCAATCTCTACAACTGGCCATTTTTTATAGATAATATGTAATGTATTCCAAACCATATTTTATGCAAAGATAGTATGAATACTGCTAATAACTATATTCAGCAGAGAATTGGCCTAGCTGTTACAATTTTTAGATAAGTGGGCTCGGATGTTTGGGACAGATTAAAATTTTTCATGTGAGATCCACTTCAAGCTCATTCAAAGCTCGTTAAAGTGCAACTGTCAAGGTACTATTACACAATTAGTACAATTTATATTATAACATTTACTTTACACCTTATCCTTTTATATAAATTATAGAAATTGCAAAAGCGCAATTATAAAAAAAGACATTTACCATTTTTTTCGTTATAAAAAGGTTTTATAAATAAGTTTTTCTGGTAAATACTTCCATTTACACTAACAATAAAATTATGCAAGCCTTAACATATTGGTCATGAAATTATTGAATGGTTTTTATTTATATTATAAATAATATCACTTCGAAATTGTAAAAACTTATGAAACACTTGTTTCACGATTGTTATAAACATTAATAGCTATTTACGGAACGAAATTTAGAGTAGACATAAATTAATTTAAAAAATTACATACACACGAACTAATAGTTTTGTGAATGTTTGAATTGAGTTATTAACCACACAAATATATTTGAGCAGAAAAACTTAGTCAAGCAAGGATTTGCTGGATAATTGGTGAGCATCCACCCCCTTTACTTTTTATTCGGCGAATAATGTTTTGTTAAAGTTTGTCTCGTCACGGCTCTATGGTTACAGGAGCAATGAGATGTGGCCGGGTACGAATCACGTAACATTCATAAACCAAGTATACTAGCGTAATTGACGAATGACCATGTGTGAGAGTAAGATAACTATCCTTATTCAAAAACCTAGGTGTGAGAAAGAGACGGAATAGATGGACCGTGAAACCGTTTTGAAACAATTTAGTCTCCTGTCAAATTGGAATTTAATTTTAGTATTTTTATCGTAGTTGTTCTATGTCAGATTGTGTTGTTGTACAGCAAGAATCCAAATAGAGAAACATTTCACAGGTAAATACTGATTCTAATATACTGCTTTCGTGTTGCTTATTTTCGTATAACATATTTACTAAAATATTATGTATTACATTTTATATACGCAGTAAACATCCTATTTTCTAAATATTATAATAAAATAAAATATTGTACACGTGAATATGACGCCGATTATCAATATTTGTCATAGGGATTGTCTATAAACAAAATACTACACACTTCACAGAGAGTGTTTGTCTATTACGCTAGTATTAAGTTTATGATTACATTACGTTATAAGCTACTATGACATATTCTGCTTAATACCACATGGACTAAATGCTCGTTTCATGCCTTGCCCTCCCTATATGTTTTATGTTATTTACTTAAGGTAATACTGACTACCAACATAATTGTTTACTGTTAATGTGTGTTAGTGTGGCGATTCAATAACAATCACAATGTAGTCATATATATTAGCTTGTAAAATATTTAAACTTAATGTAATTTAATGACAATGCATTTGTAAAAAGATCTATTTAAATAATTTATTCATATTCTTATATATTTATACACTAAAGTTCAAGATACTCACTTAAATAATGTACACAACATAGTTTTATTTAAAATTATTTAACTAAAAGCAAACGCAATTTGCTATTCCATTTTGCACTTCATAGCAAGCAGAAAAATGTACCCCAAGGACGAAACTTCATCAGATCGTTATGTAAATGTAAAAATATCACTTATATAAATATAAAATAATAATATAATAATAATATAATCACAATATAAAAGTTCTCAGGTGGCAATGCTCTATGGTCTTTAACGTAATGGTTTCACGCAACAACTCACGAGGATAATGCTTTTTAAAGTGCAGTGGGACTTTTCACGTTGTCACGTTTTGGGAAAAGAATTTATGGCACATTGTTATTTATTTTGTAAAAGACACTTCTTGAGAAGATGACAGATATTTCTGAAAAATATTACATTTGGCAAACACGCATTTCTCTTCACGCAGACTTTTCCTTAACTATAACTAATATTATTTCATGATTAGAATCACATAATTGAATCCATATCTATTCTATCAAGTTCAGTGTCTACACTTTTATAATTTTTTTTTAAAATAATATTGAATATGGCTTTATTTATTATTTTGC
The DNA here is from genome assembly GCF_905404315.1 of Leptidea sinapis. Classification (NCBI taxonomy): domain Eukaryota; kingdom Metazoa; phylum Arthropoda; class Insecta; order Lepidoptera; family Pieridae; genus Leptidea; species Leptidea sinapis. The sequence continues at coordinate 13,531,420 of NC_066272.1, forward strand.
TGTTTTTATTTAAATGAGAAACGACACGAGCAGGACGTTCAGCTGATGGATTCTTGAAGGACCCAAAAAATCTGAGCAGCACTACAACTGAGCTCGTCACCTTGAGATTTACCAATTACTTGTTAACGAGGCTAATAATTAAGAAGCTAGATATATGAATTCAAGGGATAGTAAGGTTTTAATAATTTAAATTTAGCTTCTGCATGGCACTCAGGAAACGCTTTAACAAATGAATAGATGATGGACAACCAGGAAGTACGGGTTTTGTTCTACTTTAAGAGGAATGAAATAAAAGGTCTTATGCTTATATTTTTAAACAAATAATAATTGTACATTTGGAAGAGCTCACTTTATTTGATTATGAATTACGTGAATATGTACGAACAGTGGACTTCGTTCAATTCACTAAAGAGCTAACTCGCCATGTTTATAAACTATTTTCTCCTTGACAAAATATATGTTTTTATAGATTGTTAAGCTGTAAAATATATCATTTATTTTAGTGTTACAAACTGTATGAAAAGTACTAATAATTACTCGATCGCTTCTTCTTTTAATTATCCTGGTGATCTTGGTCAGTATGCAAGGCCACAGTCTCAGATATTTTATGCGTCTACATAGAGCCTCTTGCTGTTAGGCAACGCATTATCATGGTGTCTTGCTGATAACAAGCCAGGTTTCTTACTTTAGTCTTTGTATTAGTGTGCGTGCGTTGCTGAAAATAGGGGTTTACTTTTAGCTGCAATTTTTTTCCTCGTGTATAAATTATGTAAGGCCACAGTAATGAAAATATTGTATTGTCATCAATGATTGAAATATATGTGTGCACATTATGAAGTAGATCTATCTTCTTGAAATTGATGACAAGCCTCCTGGCATACATAAATGAAGGCGAAGCTGAGAAAAGGCGATACATCAATTGTTAAGTAACATAATGATTATGAAGCCCGCCCTGATTGTGATCTATTTACTAATAGACTTGAGGTGTTGGTGCAGTTGCTGCTCCAACTTTGTGAGTCCTCGCATAATAGTGTCTAACAATAGAATAATGTACTTGATTAATGTAATTGGTGTTGTCACCGTTTTAATCAAAATAAATAAATAAATAAAAATAATATTGAATCTGGCATTATTTATTATTTTGCTGTTTTTATTTAAATGAGAAACGACACGAGCACGACGTTCAGCTGATGGATTCTTGAAGGACTATCAAGTTCAGTGTCTACACTTTTATAATTTTTTTTTTAAATAATATTGAATATGGCTTTATTTATTATTTTGCTGTTTTTATTTAAATGAGAAACGACACGAGCAGGACGTTCAGCTGATGGATTCTTGAAGGACCCAAAAAATCTGAGCAGCACTACAACTGAGCTCGTCACCTTGAGATTTACCAATTACTTGTTAACGAGGCTAATAATTAAGAAGCTAGATATATGAATTCAAGGGATAGTAAGGTTTTAATAATTTAAATTTAGCTTCTGCATGGCACTCAGGAAACGCTTTAACAAATGAATAGATGATGGACAACCAGGAAGTACGGGTTTTGTTCTACTTTAAGAGGAATGAAATAAAAGGTCTTATGCTTATATTTTTAAACAAATAATAATTGTACATTTGGAAGAGCTCACTTTATTTGATTATGAATTACGTGAATATGTACGAACAGTGGACTTCGTTCAATTCACTAAAGAGCCAACTCGCCATGTTTATAAACTATTTTCTCCTTGACAAAATATATGTTTTTATAGATTGTTAAGCTGTAAAATATATCATTTATTTTAGTGTTACAAACTGTATGAAAAGTACTAATAATTACTCGATCGCTTCTTCTTTTAATTATCCTGGTGATCTTGGTCAGTATGCAAGGCCACAGTCTCAGATATTTTATGCGTCTACATAGAGCCTCTTGCTGTTAGGCAACGCATTATCATGGTGTCTTGCTGATAACAAGCCAGGTTTCTTACTTTAGTCTTTGTATTAGTGTGCGTGCGTTGCTGAAAATAGGGGTTTACTTTTAGCTGCAATTTTTTTCCTCGTGTATAAATTATGTAAGGCCACAGTAATGAAAATATTGTATTGTCATCAATGATTGAAATATATGTGTGCACATTATGAAGTAGATCTATCTTCTTGAAATTGATGACAAGCCTCCTGGCATACATAAATGAAGGCGAAGCTGAGAAAAGGCGATACATCAATTGTTAAGTAACATAATGATTATGAAGCCCGCCCTGATTGTGATCTATTTACTAATAGACTTGAGGTGTTGGTGCAGTTGCTGCTCCAACTTTGTGAGTCCTCGCATAATAGTGTCTAACAATAGAATAATGTACTTGATTAATGTAATTGGTGTTGTCACCGTTTTAATCAAAATAAATAAATAAATAAAAATAATATTGAATCTGGCATTATTTATTATTTTGCTGTTTTTATTTAAATGAGAAACGACACGAGCACGACGTTCAGCTGATGGATTCTTGAAGGACCCAAAAAATCTGAGCAGCACTACAACTGAGCTCGTCACCTTGAGACATAAGATGTTAAGTCTCATTTACCCAGTAATTTCATTGCTACGGCGCCCTTCAGACTGAAACACAGTAATGTTTGCTTCATAGCAGAAATAGGCGCCGTTGTGGTACCCATAATCTAGCCGGCATGCTGTGCAACGAAGCCTCACACTTCTACGAGCATTTATCCTTACTTACGTGAACAATGATTTCATTAATTTCCTTATTGAGTTACAGTTCTCCCAACAAATTTTAGTTAAGGGAAAATAGGGATGTCTGGTCATAAATTAGCAACTTAAATCCTGTTACGTTTCAATAAACATTATTTATCATCGCCGCGCCTGTGACGTACGTTAATGTGATAGTTAAACTCCATTAAGGGATACTATTCCAACCACATTGTATAGTAATATAATATGAATCATTATTACTAGGCTTCATACGCATAATACATAATAGCTTTAAGGGTAAATGTATACACTTTTATAATAGAATCCCAGCCACTGTTCAGGCATTATCTATAAATAAATTTAAATGTTTTATTAAAAATGGCTCTGTCGTAAATCCTACTATTCCACAGTTGAATATCTAAGGGTTCTGACAGCCTGACTAATACTGACTAGATAATGATTATTTTTTAGAAATAACAATGACAGTACAATAATGTTTATTTGATTAAAAAGATTGCAAAAAAATAATGCTTGGAGAGTTTATTGCGCCCCTTCTTTTCTCTCAGAGCGCCATTTGTTTGCGAAGCGGTACTAATATCTTGTATATAAGAAATGATATCAAAATGAGTTCTAAAGGAAAATGTTGGGAAAATAAATAAAAGCCTTTTAAGTCATAACTGGGCTAAAATACAAATTACAAATCACTTAACGGACAAAGAACATATAAGTAGAATGGGATTTTTGGTAGCCTGAAGCGCTTGGTTAACGGTAATTATCTAATATTTCGTGTTCAAGGGTCGCTGGGAGTCTTTTTATATAACAAGATAGTTTAATATAAAATGATAGTTAAAAATAACAATTAATAAATCTAAGTCTAAGTTACAAAGACATAATATGGGTAAACATCAGTGACAAAGGTATTTTTCACAAGAAAAAAAAGCTTATGTTATAATTTACGTATGACATTATATACATTGGTTACAGCATTTTTTTATCGTTGCCTTTAGAATTAATTATTTTTGATGTCTTATATCTTTGTGCCAATTTCGTGTCGAGACATTTGGCCCGGGCCCAGAGGCGCGGAGAATGTACGAAGTATTATCTTCTTGTCTCAATAGGGCTGGCAACCCAAGCGCTGGCAGCCTCTTCGGTCATGGGATCAGCCTAGCTATCCAACGTGGAAATACTGCCAGTATTCTTGGTACGATTCCACGTAATGATAGTTTTAATTTAATGTTATTATAGTATTGTAAATAATATACTCATAAGATTTGTTTTGTTCGAATAATATTATTATCTATACATAAATATCAGCTAAAGCATCGTAAAATTCTATTGTAATCTCCACTGATTTCAAAATCTATATTTCGTTGTGTTGGCGCGTTTTTCCAGAAATATCGATAGAAATGTTCAAACATTGATCATAGATTGGATACTAGCCTACGGGGAAATACAATTCTAAACATGGCCCCATTCAAATAATCAGAGGGGAATAAATGTGTATTTTGTTTGAACGGAGAATAAAAATGTTCATTGAATAATTGAAAGTACGGGCAGCAACCGTATGACAATGGTTATTATAGTAAAAAAAGCGGCCAAGTGTTAGTCGAACTCACCCATGAAGGGTTTCGTAGCAGCAAGTAACATAATATAAGAGTATTTGTACTTGTAACTTTAATTGATGTTTTTGTAATAGTGTATTTTTTTAAATTAAGTAATTGATAAGTAAACATAATAATTAGGTACGTAGATGATGAGATTTAGATCTAACTTAAATGTTTTTTTTATATTTGAGTTGATTGAATGAAAGGTAAATTGCGGTTTACAATTTATGACGTATTAAAAAAATGATATTTGAAACCTCTATATCCTATATATCTATATATACCTATATATCTAGATAACCCACATGTATGGGTATGGGTATTCTAAGTATTCCCAATTTAATGGTTTTTTCTCTATTTTTGTATGAAAATCTTAATGCGATATTCACATAATGCATCTACTTACCAAGTTTCAACAGTATAGTTCTTATGTTTCGGAAAAAAGTGGCTGTGACATACGGACGGACATACAGAGAGACATGACGAATCCAAAAAGGTTCCGTTTTTAGCCAATTGGCAATTGGTAGCCAAAGACAATAAGTGAATAGAAAGTCAGGAGAAAGCTTCGCTTTGGCAGCGCCAAAACATTGTTACAAAATGGGTTAAAAGAAACATTTTCTCGACTTTATAGAACTTCGAGGCGTTTTCATCAAGCTGAAACATGATTTCAGGCCGTTCCATCAGAGGCACATAAGCAGGGCTTCTAACAGATAGCAGAAAATTGGAAATCACAGATCGTTGCCCTTGATATCAGGAGGCTGACACTGTTTTTCAGGCCGTTTTGGTGAAGGAAGATTCTAGAGTGAGAATTCTAGAATGCATGACAAGAATTGCATGATGTGCGAGAGCGAAGGAAGATAAGAACTTTCTAGAAGCTCGAGCGAACTATTTAGGATTGTGTGACGAGGACGGTATAATGTCCGAAAAGAGATAAAAGATAGTATAGTATAGCATTCTAGAAGCTAAGCTCGAGGAAATGTTATAGAATTGTGCGACAAGGGCAGAATGATGTCTGGTAAAAGATGGAAGATCGAACATTCTAGACTTGTATGTTGGGATAGAACAATAACTTTGCTTGCCTTATAAAGTTCTCCAATACATAAGCATACTAGCAGACCCAGCAAACGTTGTATTGCCGTATATAGTAATAAAATGAAATTAAATTTTTGGGGTATAATAATTGATGACAACGGATTCTAAGACCTATCAAATGTATCGTACATAAAATTTATCATATTACAATAATTATAGTATTCGATTGCGATTTTGCAACCCTATTGCGGATCTGTGGATGGAACTGAATAATATAAAAATCGCGATACAAAAATAGTTGATCGTATAAGGGAAAATTTTGTCAAAAAAAATAAAAAAAATATTGAGGCGTGGGTTACCCTTATCATTTACTTGAAAAATAGATGTTGGCCGATTCTCATACCTACCCGATATGGAAAAAATTTCATACAAAGCGGTTCAGCCGTTTCGTTTTTCTAAATATCTAAGTTTTATTATATTATTTGTAATTCTTCGTTATTTTAGTATGAATATACAAGCAATAATTTTAACTGTGTTTATGTTTGTTTAGGACCACTGAGAAGTGCTGATAAAAACTGAATGTATTTAAAGGGTCTCTAGAGCCCCTCCTTATTATCGCATCTGTCTGCGACTTTGCCTGTGAGAATCAGATATGAAAGAATATCAAAGTTCGTACCGTTTTCATTACAATAATTCGCATCGCATAAAATTTTAAGTTGTATCACACAAAGAGGACGTAAATACTACGTAATTTGACATAAGTTTGAAATAGTAATAATTACAGTTTGACGTTTGGCGACAAAGTATAATCCGGCTAAGTGTGAAATCGAACATTTGCTCAAAACGTAGTGGATTTCGGCTTTTACAAGATTATAGCCTTCATCTGTCAATCTATCAATTTTTTCGCTAGGCTGGTATCGAATTTGTTCATTATAATCACTCATTTTGACAAAAAGAAAAACAAATGAAAAATAGCTGCAGTCAACATTTTATTTAATTATTTTCATTATAAAGTTTGTAGAATTAAGATTTATAAATTTACTTAGATCTTTCTTTTTTTTAATTTTAAATGTACCTAATTACAATAACCAACCTAGAATTAGTATGGAAGTGCAAATAAATTGTTAAAGATAAGTAGAGTTATTGTTGGTACATCTAAAAATAAAAAAATAAATAAATTTTTACGCTAAAGAGGCCGCTGTACAACAAAACGGTGGAAGAAGAGGTACGGTTAGCGCGCGAGTTGAATGCAGTCAAGGCCTGAAGTAAAGAGCGGGAGCATCTCCGCCCGCTGTCCACACATCTCGCCTCGTGCGCCTACAGTGTAGTGCTGCGCCGTAGTTGTCACTTACTGTCATCATCATCATCGGCCGGAAGGCGTCCACTGCTGGACAAAGGCCTCCCCCAAAGATTTCCACGACGATCGGTCCTGCGCTGCCCTCATCCAACGGATTCCGGCGATCTTGAACTGATCCTCAGTCCATCTTGTGGCGGACCGCCATTCAAGGACTTTAATGCGCCAACGGCCATCTGTCCTTCGAGCTATTTTTTTTTATTTATACTTTTATAAAACGGCGTAAGCCAATTACAATATTAAAGTAAATTACAAACTAAACATATTACACAAATAATAGTCAATAAATACAAATTTTACTGTAAATAACTAACAATTAATTAACATCTAAACACCTTTCATACATTCCTCATACAAAAACGCAAGCACTCTGTTAAAATTGTCTGCCATACATCTGCAAATAAATCACAAGCAGGGCTGGCTTCGAGAAGAGCGTTGAGAGCAGAGAGACCTCGGTATAGGTGAGTTGGTGCGAGCCACAGTACGTGTCGGACTCGCGAACAATCTATCGAACAGTAATTGTCCGGTACAAAGATTCTACATAGCTCAAATAAGAGCTCAACATGCAAACTCGTCGAATCTATATCATCTCTGAAAACTATGGTCATAACTGTGAGCTGCTGTCGTTTTCGCCTAACCTCGAGAAAGTTGTAGCCTAATGTACCCAGAAGAAATTTTGTGGGATACATATAGGGGTATTTTCCATGCATACGTATGTAAAGGTACCTAAGAAAAGCTTTTTGTAGGAAAACATACAGTGTACATACATAATACTTAGTACTTTCATGCGGATTCCACACACACATAGCTGTTTCTAGCTTGCTGCTCACTAAAGCACCAAATAAAAGCTCGTTCAGATGTGAATTCCCCAGAATTCCTCAAAACAAAGCCTAAAATTCTATTGGATTCCTTGGCCAGAGTGGTAATATGACCATGGAAGGTTAAGACCCAGGTCTTTGAAAGTTTCTGGTCGAGATATCGAATCACCACCAATTTTATAATCAAACTCTATTGGGCACCACTTTCGACCGAAAGTCATGGCATTTGGACGTTTCCTCAAGCTCCACTGAAATACAGCTTGCACATAATTTTGGAGTGCATGGTACTGATCAGATTTGATCTCTTTGTAGAGTTTTAGGTCATCAGCATAAAGGAGATACCTAGAATTATCAAGCACATCTGGAAGATCATTAATCATTAAGAGAAACAGAAGAGGCCCCAGTATCGATCCCTGACTAACCCCAGATCGCGTATGGTAATGATTGGATTCGAACAGACCAAGCCGGACATATTGTTGACGGTCACGCAAGTAGTCTGCGATAAGTCGGAGAAGTCTCGGTGCAAAGCCAATGGTCCTAAGTTTTTGTAACAATGTGTCATTATTGACCCTGTCAAATGCTTTCTGGAAGTCGAAGTACGTCAACCTAAGAACCACGATCTAGTTTGTCAGAGATAAAATAAACCAGTGACAAAAAGTTAGTGTCTACAGATCTTTTCGGTCTAAAACCATGCTGTTCGCCACAAATGTATTTTTCCACTTGCGCCTATATGTAGTTGTGAATAATGCTTTCAAATACAAAACTACACAATACAAATACAAAACTAGGTCAACTTAGCATCTAAAAACCCACATATTAATGCTTATTATTAGTTAATAATTTATTATTAACTTATTCTTAATTAAATTAAATACAGTGAAAATGTTATAAGACTTAAAACAAATAAATTATCAGGTTTATTAATATTGTTTTAGCTGTTATAGTTTTTTTTTTTAAATATTAATTAGGTACATAGTACTATCGCAATAATAATGAAATTCACTTGTGTCATCACGAGTGGATGTTCGAAATAAACTAGCTGACCCAGCAAACTTTGTATTGCCATAAAAAGTAAATAAAGTTTTCGGGGCATAAAAAATAGATGCAACCGATTCTCAGACCTACCAAATATATTGTACTACAATTATTGTATTCGATTGCCATCTTGCAACCCTTTTGCAGATCTGTGGTTAGAAAATAATAATATAAAAGTCGTGATACAAAAATAGTTGTAGATCGTAGAAGGGCGAAAATTTTAAGTTGTATATATTTTTCAATGCTGAATAATAATAAAATAAAAATAAAAAAAAATGTCAAAAAATATTTAGGTGTGGGTCGACCTTATCATTTAGGGGTATGAAAAATAGATGTTGGCCGATTCTCAGACCTACCCGATATGCACACAAAATTTCATACAAATCATTTCAACCATTTCGGAGGAGTAATTTAATTTTATATATATGATATATTTCTTAAAATATTAAACATAATTTTACTTGCTAACCCTTTCGTTAGAATCGATTCTCGTATCTACAGTACTGCATCGGAAATTGAATCGGATCTGTGTCAACCGATAATAAATTGAAAGACATTTTAGTGGAACAAACCTATTTTACGACGAATGTAAAAGACATTTTGAGAATTTATATGAAAGTATTTTAAAGTTTCATGGTCTTTAAAGTGTTATGTTCGTTTAATATTATGGTATTCGTATTTGTGTGTGTATGTGTACGTGTGTGTTTGTGTGGGTGTATGTGTTTGCATTTCTCCACGGACTCAACATCCCAAATCCCTGGATATAATATTATAATAGAAGCTGATGTCCATTTTAACACTATCACCGCTTCAGAAACAAATGACACTCTGAGAGAGACGTTCGGTCAGACCACAATTTGCTGTACACAAAACTCGAGTCGGTCAACCAGTAATCTGATTAAGCTTTCAATTTATATATAATAGATTAAGTGCGCTTTGCATACATTGTTCATAATTCATTAAAGCTTGAAACAGTTTTATAATATACACTGATATTCTTCGTTATAATCAGTTCCTCGTTGTTATCATGAGTTAAGATCATCATTGTTAAGATTAACAGATATAAATTGTAATAGGCCGAGCATATCAATTACCATCAGTTGAACATCCTGCTCGTCTCGTCCCTTATTTTCATAAAATATATTTTTTTTAATTTATAGCTCAATATTATGTTCATATATAAACTGTCATCGTAAACTTATTTTATTGTGAAAAATATAGCTTCTAAATTCTGAAATTCTGAATGCAAAAAGCCGTGAATTAAAGTAGAAAAGTTATGAAAACTTTCTGAATGGTCTCTATTTCTCTCAGTCATTCTTGACCAGTTTGGTGTATTCAAATTCAAATTCAAATATTTTTATTCAAAATAGGATGTGAAATCACTTATTGAAAGTCAACAAAACTACCACCCATTCCAAAGTAAATGCCTCAGGCCTGAGAAGAATGGGCGCAACAAACTCAGCGGGCTTTTAAGGTAGGTCTTCTAAAGGTATCGTTTTACAGACTCCTGCTGTATTCTTGACATTATCCTTCCAACGCATCTGTGGTCTTCCTGTAGGTCACTTTTCGCCCCAAGACCTTTCCGACATTCCAAAAACCATTTTGCCAAACGAGCAATATTTTTAGGCTATGTCCTGCCCACAGCCACTTCCGACAAATTCTCCATCCAGAGAGATCCATTCAAATTCTACAGAAACCTCTGATAGTTTTCTGTGTGTAGTAATATATAATGTATAACATAATAAATTATATATAGGATTAGCGCTGCAATCAATCAGATTACAATGAAAGACATTTACGTATTAACCCTTTTGAATCTCTAGTAGAATTTTGTGATAAATTTGTGAATGTTAACCATTTTTTGAACTTTTAAATTGGTTTAGTGTAAGCCAACCTAGAGGTTGAGGTAATTTTGTAAGAATACGTAGACGTATTCTTACAAAATTACTTTCGAAATAAATTTCTATTTACAATATAGAGGAAAGGTCGATCCGGCTTCCTAAAAGAAATCAAAATTAATAATTATTTACTACTTATCACGCAAAATAAATCTTATTATTAGAGATTCAAGAAGCAATAAATTATGCCTACTCAATTCAATAAAAATCTCTCCCCACGCCATTCATTTTCGATAATTGAATCTTACGTCAGCTCATCTCTAATTTTCTCTGGTAGATGAAAATTGTTTAATACATATTCTCAAACGGTTTAAACTCCGAAATAATTGAAACCTTCAGTTCTCAATCAAATTATCGAACGTAAGTGACAAAGGCATGTCGCGGCGAGATGATCAGTCGAGTGAATAAAACTGCATTTAGATACAAAATCATTGATTCAAAAACAATCAAACAAATTCTTTTTTAAAGAAACGACTTTGAACATCCTATCAAGGAAGTAGTTAAAAGCCTAAATAGGTTTTACTTGATGCACCGAGCACGACATTTTATATTGACCTAACTCTATTTCAATATTATTTTAATGATAGGATGCTAGGCTCATGTTTCTACTAAGTACAACTATTTAATAATTTTTTTAAACATATTTTCAGCTTCTTCCATGTATTTAAATTAATACTTCCAATTATAGTCACTGTACAGCAATCAACTCTGACTTCTTGCACTCATACATAATAATACATAATATTATCATAACAAGATATGTATTTTTAGGTATTTTTTTCATTTTGAGCAATATCTAAAGTAATAATTTATTTTTCTACAAAAAAAAGGGTTTAAAGTATGAAATTGCCGTTTTATTGTAATAGGTACTTTGAATTGACATAGAACCTTCATTCATTTTTGAATGAAACTTTTTTCACATGGCCAGGTCTTCTTCTTTTAAAAAGTAATGGTAACTGTTTGATGGTCTCAGCATGGTGTCGTTCACCATAGCTTTCTCTGAATTGGTCAAGAAATAACGGCAGATGTCTACTGTGCCGAACTCCGAACAATGATAGCAAAATTAGCACTGAAACAGCCCCGAATCATGAAACGACCTTCACCATTTTTGCCCCATGATAACGCGAGACCTCATACAGCACGAGAAACCATTTTAACAATACAGATCTGCAAGTAGAAACCATTTGTCACCCTCAGTATTCGCCAGACCTTGGTTCAATGGAATACCATTTCTTTCGTGATTTGGACAATTTTCTACGTGCTAAAATTTCTTCTCAGGAAGCAGTACAAAATGCTTTCCAACAGTTTTTCGAATCTAGATGACCACAGTTCTATCGCAAAGTCATAAATGACCTTCCTATTAGATGGCAGCAATGTATAGATAAAAAAGGTTATTATTTTGATTAAATAAATATATAAAATGACAAATTTCAATTCTTCAGTACAAATCAGCAATTTTATATTTTTACCCTAAAATTATGATATCTTTTTCTAAAAAGAAGATTACTAGAATGAGTTTTCCCTAACAAAAGTTATTTAGAAATACAACCTCTTTTAAAATACTTGAATAGGAAATCAATTTTAATTCAGCGACAATTTGCGTAAATCTCATAATGGGGGCCATTAAACACATTAAAAGGATATTATTACGAAGCCCTTTCCCAAAAGTTGTTTGGAACAATTCGGCACAGATTACCAAAAGTACCGCCGCTTTCTTTCATCAGATTAACAGTTCGAGAGATAAGTAAAAACTTTAACGAAGTTGAAAATTTAAAGTTTTGAACAAAAACATTTTCTCAATACCGACCGAACATTAACAAGCAGTATTGTAGCTCGTTTTCAGAAAATTTACAGCATTAAGAGTTTATTCAGCTTTCAATTTATTTGGGGAAGGGACTTTTTGTTTTGTCGAACATTTGCAGATAATGAAAGCATTGTATTTTGAAAATACACCGTTTTTTCTGTTATTACATTTATTTTAAACATGCGTTATTACTGTGTGTTACAATTACTCAACAAACTTAAGTATTACGCAAAACGTATTAAAACATACCCACACGAACTCGCCTACAATCTTATGAATAAAAGTTCTTCCAACAGACTAAAGAGAAAAGCCCCTCAAGATATATATATTATAATGTAACTAATTTGCATTTAAAAAAATGGATTGGTCATGTGGACTGATACCATTTCAACATTAATACGAACTGTATAACCTCTAGATAAATGCCAAGTGATTGGACGGTGAAAAGATGGCAACATATTACACTAAATTAAAAAAGAAAAAACTGTGTTACGAAGTACTCAACAGCATTAATCTCTGAAATGGCTGGACTGATTTTGACGGGACTTTTATTGGCAGGTAGCTGATGTAATAAGGAGTAACTTACGCTCCGTTTATTTTTGAAATATAAAGTAATGTTGCAATATTCTAGAAACGGATTAACTCTTAAAATAATTTATATGGCAAATCAACTTTTGCCGGGTCAGCTAATCTTAATATGTATGGTTCTAGCCAGTCTCTCAAAGAAAAATTTAAAGAAATAAATATTATGACTGTTCATTATCAGTATATTTATGAAAATTAAATATACGTTCACAAAAATCGTCACCTTTTTGCTCTTAATAGTGATTTTCATTATTATAACACTAGAAATAAGGGATTGCTTGTAACTTATTCTAGTAGGCTTCATAGGATACATAATAGCTTTAAGGGTAAATGTATACACTTCTATAATAAAGTCTCAGCCACTGTTCAGATATTATCTATAAATAAATTTAAATGTTTTATAAAAAAAAATGGCTCTGTCATAAATCCTATTACTCCACTGCTGATTATCTAAATGATCGGACAGCCTGGGACTAGATTGTGATTATTTTATAGCGACAGAAATGATTGAACACTATTGTATATTTTTATTTAAAAGAGCGCAAAAAAAAAATATGCTGAGAGAGTTTCTTGCGCCGCTTCTTCTCTCTCAGAGCGCCATTTGTTTCCGAAGCGGTAGTAGTATCTAGTAGTTATTCGAAATGACATCAAAAAGAATTCTAAAGGAATCAATTTTGAGAAAATAAATGCCTTTATATATCCAGGGTCTTGATGTTTGTTTCCAGTGAACTCAGAACGGATTTTGATGGGGTTTACTTCATGGAGTGCAGCTCACTCCAACTTGAGAGATAAAGGCATAAAGGCATTTATTTTCTCAAAATTGATTCCTTTAGAATTCTTTTTGATGTCATTTCGATAGGATAGTTATTACTTCGATTTGGGACCCATAAGTATTTTTATTTTCTGGATTTGTTTTGTTTGGACATATTTTCTATGAGAGAACTTATTGACGCACGGGTTGACAGTTCTGTTGTGAAACAACTTCATTATAACAACAGGGAGCATATTTTACGTAATAATTCTTGATGTTATGAAATATTATTGACAAATTCATAAAAAACAGTAATTTATTTATTCTGTACAGAACAACGTCTGTCGGGTCAGCTAGTGAATTTTATGTAATTCCGTAAGAACAAATAAATTTCAGATCACAATATCAATTCATTAATCATTTATTCCTATTAAGGCTAGAGAGAATTTATTATAATAATGACGTCACAGAGCCGTAATGACGTAACGAAACGATAAGCGCTCGTTTGCGATCGTCGAATCGCATTTGGGATCAATTTCAACGATCCAATTAAGAACATCGTGTGCTCACAAATTTTACGAAAATTTGATGTTTGGCCTAAGCGGGAATCCAAAGAATATCTTTTATCAAATAGAATGCCATCGATTTAATAACCTCTTTGCTATATTGTTAGCTATAAAGCTGAAAGAAATTTAAATCAAATTAAAATCGATTTCAGGCGATGTAGAATGAATAAGTAAAATACAATGAAGACTGATTTTGAGTTTTGACCTCATTTAAACGTACTTAAAATTTAAATATCTATATTTGACAGTTTCCACTAATAATAATTATTATAATAACTGACTTAATACAATTTGGGCAGCGTTGGGTTTATCTATATATATAAAAACGAATTGCTGTTCGTTAGTCTCGCTAAAACTCGAGAACGGCTGGACCGATCTGGCAAATTTTGGTCTTGAATTATTTGTGGAAGTCCAGAGAAGGTTTAAAAGGTGAATAAATATGAAAATGCTCGGAATTAAAAAAAAAGCAAAAATGTTTTTCCTTTGAAGTGTCGTCGTCGTTTAGAATACAAATTGAAAGAATTGTTTAAAACGAATAACTAATTAGAATCTTTATATCTTTCTCAGGAGGTAAGAAATAAACTTAATTTTAGCTAACTATAGTTGGTAGATTAACTACAGTTAGATCTTAAGTTTTAATTTTAAGTCGTTATCTATTTCTCATATACCCCAAAAATTTTTGATATTATTTTTATTTCTTATATTACTTTATATAGCAATACAGCGTTTACGGGGTCAACTAGTTTTTAATAAAACTGACTACGTGGCTACTATTAAATTGGTAATCGTCGTATCGTGAATAGTAATTGGCACACGAACATTTGTTAACTGGAAGTTATTGACGATTTTCATAAATATAAATAGTAGAGATATAGTAGACAGTTGAAAAACGTGCACTAAATTCACTTTCACTTTAATTGGTTGAATATTTTAACGATAACATCTACCTAGGACATGTTGTGTCCTTCAAATCTTGGAATGAGAAACAAATAGAACGTTGAACTAAAACACAATATGGAATAAATAAATACCTACCTACTGGTCGATTAAAGAAATTCAATCAAAGCAAACTTGCCAACAAAACTAAAAAACAAAATCTATGGAGACCTGTCTAATGCCATGCCTCATTTAAGCCTGGACTCTGATAAACAGAAACCTATAAAAAATTAAAGTTTTTCTGAGAGAAACGGAAAGGAGTTATATGAGGCTAAGACTAAGAGACATTAGAAACATTACACTGAAAATAATACCAGGTAAGGCAGGAAAGGCAAAAGATGAAGTCTTATCTGTACTACTTACGAAGAACAAAATACAAAGGATGGTGCATAGTTGCAAAATGAACTAGAATAAATAGGAAACGAAATCGAAGCAGGCCTAATAAGAGATGGAGTGATGATATAGTGGAAATAGCAGGAAAGATGTGGAATCGCAAGAGATAGGAACGAGCGGAAATTAATGGAGGAGGCTTTTACCGCTAAGGTCTTTATATTCAAAATAATGATTTACATTACTAACAAACTATTTTTATTTAAGCATTGACATATTAACACAGACTTATAAATAAAATTTAGAAGGAAATACCTAAATGTATAGATGAAGGAAATAAAGCTCTAAATAATTAATAACTGTACAACGGTGTTTTTCTGTGTGTAAAATAGACATCAAATTATATTTAGGACTAGCTGACCCGGTAACCGTTGTTTTACCATATAAATTATTTTTAGAGATAGACCGTTTCGTGGACATTATAATATTACTTTATATTTCTTAAATAAAAGATTTTTTCTAAAATAAACGTAGCCTAAGTTACTCGTTATTACATCAGCTACCTGCCAATAAAAGTGCCGTCAAAATAGGTCCAGCCATTGCAGAGATTAGCCGGAACAAACAGACAGACAAAAATATTTTTTCAATTTACAATATTAAGGTGCCGTAAAGTCGATCCGGCTTACTAAAGGAAACCAGAATTACGAATTATTTGCATGTCATCATGCAAAATTAAGTAACTCTGATCGAAAGAGATTTATGAAGCAATAAATTATTTCTCGGTTCTCAATTCACTTTGAATCAGTAAAAATTTCCCCATTGCCATTCATTTTCGCTAATTGAATCTAACGTCAGCTCATCTCTCATTTTCTACGGTAGATAAAAATTGTTCAATACAAATCCTCAAAAAGTAATTTTGGACCTTCGAAATAATTAAAAATCTTTAGTTGGCAGGGGAATTCGATTCAAACAGTAGTGAATAAAACTAGGCGTGGCAAGGCGGTGGGTTTTTTATTACAGTGAAACTTTTATTACATCGGTCATGACGGTCGGGCGGCTCCTATAGTTCGCAGCAGCTGACCGTGTAGTGTTGAACTATTACACATTTGTACCAGTGCTCCACGCTATTTTGTTTGTTTTTTAATATGTGTATATAATCTAAATAATTGTTAAGTATTATGTATGTTGTACTCTTCCTGATTAAAAATATCGATTATAAATTATTGCGAGTCACGCCATGTAAACTGTATATCTATACATACATGAAAAAGAATTGATAGTATTCAAATTTTATCATTTTTAATCCTTTTCAATCAATATTTTTAACCAGGGCTAAGATACAGAGTTCAATAAAAATATTAGTTGGGGACTTAGTCTACTTTTATTATTTCCCATTATCATTCCAATTTTCCAAGTATAAAATTAAGATTGATAAAGCGATTTTTATACCCTTAATGGAATATTATTTCAATTTTTTTTTAGTTAAATGTCTATAATGTGAAAAAAAACTTTCCCTTTTACCGTGGTTTCATAAAACCACACAATTTTTTTTTTATTTTAAGTACAACCACATTACATATAATATTATACATACGAACTAGTTTTATATATTAAAGGGCAACGTGTCTTATATGTGTTTATAGCTTACTTAATTACAGTGTACATAGCTTTGCCAGCATACTTATATGTAGTTTGTAAACGTAATGAAGTAAGGATAGTAATAAAATGACTTTAAATTTATGTTAGATTTTATCTAAGAACTAAGAAGACGAAATAGTATATTTTGTTAATCTGTGTCTAATAATAAATTGTTTAGACACTAAACCCTCCTTGTGTAACTTTTTAACAATTGAATATTAAATCAATTTTTAAATTAGAAAACGCCATCTGTGTAAATATCATAATGCCCCCATTATGAGATGCCATTAAACACATTAAAAGGATATTATTACGATCCTCTTTCCCAAAATTTGTTTGGAATATTTCAACACAGATAAGCAAAAGTACCGCCACTTTCTATCATCAGATTAACAATTCGAGAGATAAGTAAAAACTTTAACAAAGTTTAAATTTAAATTTTGAACGAAAACATTTCCTCAATACCGACCGAACATTAACAAGCAGTATTGTAGCTCGTTTTCAGAAAATTAGTGACATTAAGAGATTCAGCTTTAAATTTGTTTGAGTTTGAGGGAGGACACATTTATTTTATGTAATATTTGCAGATAAGATTGATAGCACTGTACTTTGTAACACATCGTTTTTTTCTTTCATTACATTTCATGCATTACTATCTCAGCGAGGATCACATTACAATTAAAACACACGAAAGCCTCGCTAACACTCCGAAATCCTTTATATTGTCCGCGCAAAAAGATAGATATATTCGTGTGATTTTAAGCCCTCACATGGTACTGCATCAAAAATCGAATCGGATCTGTCGATCGATAAGTCCCGAAATGGGGTACAATGAACCTTGTTCAATTTAATCGCCAGTAGACTCAAGTTTGCGCATTGACTACTAAAAAAAAAACAATATTCGTATCGAAGAGCGGTTCGTCGACAACACTTCGCTTAATGCCTCGCCTAGCATCGTACGTAATAGGGTCATGAGCGATAACCAGCTCCACGATTATCTGAAAGACGAACCAAATGAGCTTCGAATAAGCCGGACGTCATAAACAGAGCACAGCAATACTGGAAGCCGGCCCATATTCTATCACTCTACAAAGCGCAGGTCCGGCCCCATATGGAGTATTGCTGTCATCTCTGGTCTTTAAGTCTTAAGACGTCGCTTCATTGTGTGTCTTCTACCATTTGAATTTATTGTGGGGAGTTTTCCGAGGAGTTTTTAACATATTTAATGCCGCTGAATTTCACCTTTACATGACACGCGTCAAATAAGGATATCATCCCCACCTGCTGGATGTCTAGCATCCTATACAGAGCTGTCTCCAATAAAATTTCTTGCACGTGCAACCAAGCTGCGGACGGAGCTTCTTTATATGGTGTTTTCAGGACGATAGGATATGGGTACCTTCAAAACACGTACACCTTTCTAAAAGGCCGGCAATGTGGGGGGTGGTTATCGTTTTACATCAGATGACTCTTACGCTTGTATGTCATTCACATTAATAAAACAATCCCGGGAAATACCTGTAGGTACTATCACGAATTGTTTATTCAAAATAACAGTTACTTGTGTAAATTACTCTACTAAGAACTGTTTGTTATTCATAAATTAATTATACATTTGGTAAGTAATTTTACCAAATGTATAATTAATTTATGAATTAACTTTAACTAGGTCGGGCTCATAGTTATGTGGCATAAATGTTTACACAATATTATTGTGTTCATTGTCGAGTGAAATACGAAACAAGTTTTGCTTATCATTCAGCTATGACAGACATTTGTTTTTATTCTTATACAGTGTGGCGTCACAATGACGACATTAAATAAACACGCGGGTAGAGCTATTTAAGCGTAATCTTAAAATATTAAATAAATATAGTGTCTACGCTAGCTCGCGGCTACTAGATTACTTACAGGTGTTCCGAAATGATTTTATGAAAAATTTATTTTTTTATGATTACAGTTAAGTGGCTCTACCCGTGAACACACTTCATTTAATGTTGCCACTGTAGAGTCCCGCTGTATAGCTTTTAGAGACTACGTAATTAGGCTAATTTTATGTAGAATATTCCTTTATAATTTGTCCACGTTTAAATATTTAAAACGCCTACTTGCCACTCTAAGCAATCCCCATTAATTGTAGAATGTCATTAGTATTATTTTAAAAGTACTTAGAAAAAAAATCTAATAAATGGGAGGGAACTTGGACTCTTAACTTTAATTTGAAATATCATGTATTTTCTGGAAGTCTGTCTGTATGTCCGGGCTACACGAAAAAACATGAAAAAATATTTGCATGAATAAAGAATAAGAAATCGGGACTGCTTTATAACATGTACGCGGACGATGTCGCGGGCAGCAGCTACACCCTATAAATTGATTTGATTCCCTTGAGAATGTCGAAATATACACTTCTGTGGCAAACTCATATTTGAATGTATGTATATATTTTTTGGGGGTATGTTTTTAACGTTAACGTATAAAACGTTTGATTTTTTTCACAGCTTCAATTTCAACTCGATACATCCACCCGTGTCCGAGATAAAGGGTCTGGACAGACAAAACTTTAACGTTATGAATTAATTGATTTAGTTAAAAAATGGGTAGTAAAATGACCAAGTGCTTAAACCTCAAAATAATACATCCAACTACGTTGTATCAACATTTGAATTAATAAAAAAAAATATAGTTAACATCACGCTTTTTAATACCAATACAAGCAAAGTTCGCTATAAAAAATATGTATGTATATATACAGAAAATGATAGAGGTTTTCATTTGTGCGCGCAGCATGGAAAATCTATGGTATATATTTTAATAATTGTGATTTTAAAAAAGCGTAACAAAGTATGTACCCGCATATGTATAAGGGAGCCAAAACTACTCTTACCTAGATTTTATAATCGCTGATGTAGAAATAAACTAAATTACAAGGTACCTTCTGTAATATATAAACTTCCTACATCTTTATAACGATAACGATAACGTCAAAGCAGATAACAATTAAAAATATTAAAGTAAAATTAAAAAATTATTATCTTGATAATTATATAATATATAGATGAATGCTATGAATATGAAACACAAACATTTTGTATAATATCTATTTAGATTTCAGGAGCGAGCGATTGGGTTTTTAAAAATAGAAATTAAAATTAAAATTAATATTTTAGAATCGAAATAAGAGTTTATTATTTATGAATGAAACCTAATATAATAAAAGTTGCTTATTTAATCAAAACAAATCTTATAACTATATTTACAATACTACGACTACATAAAATTGAAACTATCATTACGTGGAAGCGTACCAAGAATACTGGCAGCATTACCGCGTTGGATAGCAAGGCTGATCCGTTGACCGAAATAGCTGCCAGCGCTTGGGTTTCCAGTAGCCTTATGTAGGCGCGAAGATAGTATTTTGAACATTCTCCGTGCCTTTGGGCCCCACGGGCCAAGTGTCTCGACACCAAACGGCACAAAGATGTATGACTCACTGAGACCAACATATTTGCGACGCTTGCTGTCTTCGGCAGTCGAAGCAGCAGCCCCAGCACCAACTGACGTAACTTGGACATGAGAAGGAGCCAGAGTGTCGACGCAAGTAGCGTCCCACACCAGCGCACTTCCCCGTGCCCAAGCCACCAGCGTCATTCCATCAGGACGCTTGCCATCGCGGCGGGTAATACCATTTGGCTCTAAATTAATGAATGAATGAAAACTATATTAATAGCAAACACAAACCACACAGAATAATAAAAGTAAAAAAGAACTTACAGAGGTAAAAAAAAATAAGAACTAATAACATAAAAATAATATAAATGACAAAAAAAAACAAGTATATAAATAATATTATAGGAATTATCTTAATTTAAAAGTACTGTGTAGCAGTTATTGTTATTAAAAGGAGCTGACTCAGCGTCATGCTACGTTGGTATAATACCAACACAGCGCTGATTTTCAGCAGCCCCTTGGTGACCCATTGAGTAACTACTATTGTTAAATATTTGTTGTAGTATTAAAGGTTCCATTAACTTATTTACTTTTAAAAGATGAAATTTGGTACTACTGTTCAGAAATTAGATGCATAAATATTAAAATAATTGCAGTTTTACAAATATTGGCAACAATACAAACTAAAAGTTCGATCCCATTATGTATTATTAATACATATATCTAATAATGTCAGACTTATGCACACAATTTATGAGCATATACGTTATTAATTAAACAGACTTTAAGAATAAGGTTTTTAACCTTTTTCCGGAAAGTTCCAACAGTCTTCAAGCTGCGAAACGGTGGTGGTATATAATTCCAGCACTTGGTGGCACTGTACCTAAAACTTCCTCTAAAAGAGGCGGAATGATGGAGTGGGATTGATAGGACATTGAAAGCGGACCTTGTTTCAAAATTTAACTGGCTGCGCTG
The DNA here is from genome assembly GCF_905404315.1 of Leptidea sinapis. NCBI lineage: Eukaryota > Metazoa > Arthropoda > Insecta > Lepidoptera > Pieridae > Leptidea > Leptidea sinapis. The sequence goes on from NC_066272.1 coordinate 13,552,876, forward strand.
ACCTAGCCATTCCAATTTATTATATAAATATGTTGGCGTTTTTGTCATAATAATACCAAAAAGAAGCGTAGCTAAATGAAGTCGTCTACGAGCATCCATATTTAAAATATTTGCTTCTTTGAGGTATGGAGAAATGTGTTGTCGGGCCGGTATATCCCAGCAAAAACGAGCACATGCATTTTGTACTCTTTGTATTGAATTTCTTGTTCTACCAAGCAACCTTGGACCATACACTGTATGGGTTTAGTTAAATTTGGATAAAACAAGAGCCTCACAAAGACGTATGCGTAGTTCTGTGGTTATAAAAGGTCTAATTTGGTACAAAACTTTTAATCTATAAAAACTGTTGGAAATTACTTTCTTAATATGCTTCTCAAATCTTAGGGATTCATCCATCATCAACCCAAGATTACGAGCTTCGTGTACGCGTTCGATATGCTTATCATTTATGACTAGTCTTACATTGTATTCATTTATTAATTCTAAGCCTTTACAATTGCCGAAGATCATAAATTTTGTTTTATCCGGGTTTAAAATCAATGAGTTTTTTTTCAGACCACATGAATATTGCATGAAGATCAGCATTTATAATATCTATTGCCTGTTGGGCTTCGTGTGGCGGAAAAGAAAAATAAAGCTGTATATCATCAGCGTAAATCTGATATTTGCATTGTTTTATTTTTTTAATTATGTCAGCAATGTATAGAATAAAGATAAGGGGCCCTAAAATAGAGCCTTGGGGAACTCCCCTCGTTACATAGGCACGTTCTGAAAAATTTGTGTTACCCTGCTCATCTATCACTGAGACCGTCTGTGTTCTATTAGTGAGATAACTTTCAAACCACTTAATACTATTTTCACTAAAACCATAGTAGGCTAGCTTGGAAAGTAAGAGATTTATATTTAAAGTTTCAAAAGCACGTGAGAAATCAAGAAAAATTAAGATTGTTACTTTTTTTTCCTCTTGTGCTGCTAAAATATTATCTACTACGTCAATGATTTACGACCCGAGCTTAGCGTAAAAAATAGAATAAGTGTTAATAATTGTAATACATATTTGAAGTTACATTACACACCTACATATGTCATTTAGTATATTTTTAGTTTTCTCGTAATTAATTATTTATAACATGCGACGAGTGTAGTACACGGTAAAACCCGAATGGGTTTAAGTTTGTACTTAAATTTCAGTAAAATTGTAAAATAATATAAAAAAAAAATAAAGTCGTCTAAGTTTGATTCCTTACGGCCGTTCCCAATATTCTATCTAAAGATATAGATAAATTACTACCTTCTACTGTCAGGAATTAGCTGTCGATAATCTGAAGCTGTCCAAATATACCCGATAAGTCATTCTTATCGCCTTAAATTGGGACGCGTGAATTGCAATTTCCATACAAACTTCTCCCCTTCTTCATCCCTGGTAAGCTAATAATACGTCGTCCCATTGACAGACAGCGTGTACGGATAAGGTGAGTTACCGTCGACAAGTTTATTGGGACAGAAAAGTCAACGATAGTTACGATTTTTATCTCGAGTAAGTGATAGACTGAATATTGGGAACGGCCGTTTGACACTCGGCCCTTATCTAGAAAAAAATGCGGTACCTGCATTTAATATAAAGATAATAAAGTTTAAAGAAACAAAGATTTTTATAAGCACTACGTGCTTAGTCATGTGTGTACGCGGACGAAGTCGCGGGCATCAGCTAGTCTTAATAATTATGCAAATAAGTTATTTCATGTTTGTTTGTAGTCTGGTAAATATGAAAGCTGTGAAACGGCCTCGGGTCAAGCGATAATTTTGCGTGATTGGCATAGATGGCGCTAGCAGTCGCATTTATCGCGCTGATAATATTTGTATCAGTTTTGTAACATAACTTTATTGGTTGATGCATCAATTGACATCACCAAGAACTACCAATAAGTTTCCAGTAATTTTTGTTGAGTGATATGGTTCATGTATCACTTTCCTCAGATACTTAAAATGAGTATATAATATTATCACAATATCAAGAGCCAGTGCTATATTTTTAAGTGGTGTCAGGTGAGTCATTGACGGTTTTTAAATTAAATTAATTTAATCTAACTAATCAATGATCAGCACTCAGCAAGTTGAAAAAACAGTTAAAAAACGGGTTTTGAAAAATTGGTTAATAATGCATTTATTAATAATTAATGTTTTCATTATGTTCATACTTCATATTATATTAATAACATTGCTAAATTTAATGAATACCTTGTACCTATTTGGTCAGTATAATATTAAGTCAACGTTTTCGTTAGCAAAAGCTGTTTTAGTGAGGCATTCAATTTCTTCATTTATTGCGAGTTACGGGCGAAGGTTAACGAATATAAAACTGTTAATAAAAACCAAAATTAATTTTTTTCCGAAATTATTTTATGGAAAATTGATTTATTGGGTGATTATAGGTAAATTATGTATTTTTTTTATGATAACATTTAAGTAGCTCTACCCATGAACACACTTCATATATTGTCGCCACTGTAGAGCCCCGCTGTATAGCTTATCGAGAGAGTACGTAATTAGGCTAATTTTATGTAGAATATTTCTTTTTAATTTGTCTACGTTTAAATATTTAAGACGCAAACTTGCCACTCTGAGCAATCTCCATTAATTGTAGGATTTCATTAGTATTAAAAATTATTATTATTTTAAAAGTACTCAAAATTTGAAAAATGGGGGGGAATTTTGACTTGTAACTTTAATTTGAAATATCATGTTGTATATTCTGTAAGAAACCCTAAATATCTATATATCATATAATAGAGAATTTGTGTGTGTATGTATGTTCAGAACCGTTAGCCCCATTGAAATAATACTACACACATAAAGAAGGACACGACCACTCCGACGAACTAGTTACATTAGTGCCGGATAGGTGGCGCTGGTGGCAGTGATTTTGATCTTTTGGACCACCCGGTGCTTGGTGTGGTCGAATTGATATGAAATGTTGTTTAAATGCATGTGGCAACATTGAAACAGGTAATGCGGACGAAGTCTCGGGTAACATCCAGTCTAAATATAATTTTAAAAGAGGAATAGGAATAGTTTTAATGACTTAAAATATTTTAAAAAGAAAACATAAAATCCTAGACTACATCTATATTCATAAATCGAATAGTACTTGTGATTCCGTGATCTGAATCGTTGAAAAAGAAATCGTTGTCATTATGACGTCATTGAGCCGTAATGACATAACGAAACGATAAACGCTCGTTTGCGATCGTCGATTCGCATTTTGGATAAATTTCAACGTTCAAATTTAGAACATCGTGAGCTCACAAATTTTTATGTAAATTGGAAGATGTTTGGCCTTAGCGATTCTATTGTATGTCTTATATTAAAGAGAGAAATTTAAAAATAAAACCACTTTGCTTCATTAAAAGCTGGAATGGATTTAAATAAGTTTAAAAAGGGATTCGATGCAAAAAAATAATATAAATCATTCAATCGTTTACGTAGAACTTTTGTATGTTACTTACGTTGATCTTAATTAGTTTTATTGATTTTGGGGAAATAACTCATTTTAATAAAAGTGTAAAATAAGTATCAAAAATGATGTACTTAAGTTTTTTTTTATAATACTGACTGTAAAAAAAAATAATAATAAAAATTATGAATAATCTCTACAAATGTATAACACGTACTTATACAAAACATCACGGTAGTTGTGATGCCTTTTCTCAAGCTTTCTCCTACGCATGCGCGCACAAACACATATTTAACACGCTTACAACGCTGTAGACCAAGCAAATTGTGGGAGTTTGTCTTGGTAAACACGAGTGGAGGGGGTACGAAGCAGAACAAAAAGAAATCACGAACAACAATAACAACGGTTCAGCACTTATATACTTATTTTAAGATGTGAATTGTTCATGAACCTCTAAACTGCATATGAGATCCTGGTACATGTCGCTAGGATGACACATGATTTCAACCGCTATAAAAGACATTACTATCACCACTACCATATTTATATTCTCCTGGTGTCGATATAGAAAAACATAATATTTAATAATAATAATATTTAAAAATAATAATATTTGTGTCTCTATCGTCTCGCTTTTTCGTTTCATCGAGTTTCAAATCACATCGATTCTAAAGATACATATTTCACTTCAAAAAAAAACATGAATTCCGAATCTCCGCTTATTTAAACGACAGTATTTCGTAGTATGTAGCAGTACATAGAATTCAAAGTTGAGTTTCGAATTTAAAATGCTTTAATCATAAATCTTCCTGAGCTAAAATACCTCTTGATTTATATTCTCGAGAGCCATAATGACCTTTCCTTTATCGCCAGATATTTCCTCTTCAAATATAAATTATCAATTTTATTATCGTTAAAATCGTTTCAGTATTGCGATTGTCCTGATTCAAGAACACTTTAATATTGGTTTAAGTTCAAACCGTATTGCCAGAGTAATTCGGACTGCCACTTCTTTATATCTTCATTTTTGTATTTTCTTTGATTAACAGGAGTGGAACATATTCAAATTTCTATTACTAATATTGCAACAACATTTGCTCAATCTGAATATTAAAGTGATCGGTCAGCCTGGGACTAGATTATGATTATTTTATAGCAATAGCAATGACCGGATGCCAGCCAGATTATGGGTACCACAACGGCGCCTATTTCTGCCGTGAAACAGTAATGTGTAAGCATTACTATGTTCCGGCTAGTGAAATTACTGGGCAAATGAGAATTTACAACTTATGTCTCAAGCTGACGAGCGCAGTTGTAGTGCTACTCAGAATTTTTGGGTTTTTCAATAATCCTGAGCGCCATTGCATTGTAATGGGCAGGGCGTATCAATTACCAACAGCTAAAAGTCCTGCACGTCTCGTCCATTATTTTCATACAAAAAAAAATAACAATAAAATATTGTACATTTTATTAAAAAGAGTGCAAAAAAAGAACGATGCGAGAGTTTCTTGCGCCGCTCCTTCTCTCTCAGAGCGCCATTTGTTTCCGAAGCGGTAGTAGTATCTGATATACACTAGAAATGACATCATAACGAATTCTAACGGAATCAATTTTGAGAAAATAAATGCCTTTTATGCCTTTTATTGGAATTGTAGAGTAATTGTTATAATATTATGAGCTGTACTGAAAAATTAATTGCTTCACACATGACTTAACTGAAGACGACAAATTCAAACCGACAGTGCCGTTAATGGTGATCTAATAATGAATATCACAACTCTTGTGTTCTACAGGGTTGTTTATATTTCTGTTAATTAAGCTACAAAACTTTTTACTATTTTCATTATTATCTTTGTAGTAAATACTAATATCTTGTACTTTGTACCGAATCAATTACCGGCTGCGGTTTTCCCGAACCGATACGACTTAGGGACCTTCAAGAAAAGAGCATACTCCCATCTTAAGGGCCGGCAACGCATCTCTTGACACCTGTTGTTGCGGATGTCCATGGGCGGTTGCCTCACCTCTCCCCATCCCGTGAGCCTCTTGCCCATTTGCCCCCTCATATTTAAAAAAAATCTATTACAAATTCAAATTCAATGGAGGATAAAAAATGATAAAACACATGTTTCCTTTTTGAGTCCTGGCTACAGGCAAGAATATAATATTACGATAACTCAAATCTGAGTTCTGAAGCCATTTTACATACAGCCCAAAAAAAAATTGATATACCAGCACAAAATCAAATTCAAATTCAAATATTTTTATTCAAAATAGGATTTAAAATCACTTATTGAACGTCAAAAACTACCACCCATTCAAAAGAGACTGCCTCAGACCTGAGAAGAATGGGCGCAAGAAACTCAGCGGGCTTTTTTTTAAAAGTTAAAATAAGGATTACAATGTAATATCGCACAATAAACATTTATAATTAAAGAGCCTGAGGGTGTTCGCTTTATTCCCAGTCCGTAGTGTCATTAAGAAAATCGTTTATGCTATAATAACCTTTCCCACACAAACGTTTTTTAACAATTCTTTTAAATTTCGTAACACATTTGTTTTGTACATTTTCTGGGATCATATTGTAGAAGCATATACATCTCCCAACAAAAGACTTACTAACTCGACCCAACCGAGTAGTAGGCATAACAAGTTTATGTTTGTTACTCGTGTTAACATTATGAATGTCACAGTTTCTTGAAAATTCCTCAATGTGCTTATGTAATTTTGTCATGAATATAACTATTATGCCATAAACATAATTATTTTGTCATAAATATTAAATTTTAGAATTTAATAGAATCAATTTATTAGAATATTTTCAAATATAGGTATCGAAGTTAACGCTTGCTATCAAATTTCCTGGTCATAAAATGATAATAAACTGAATCCGGATTTCAACCTCCACATTGATGTCAACCTAAATAGGATATTACGAACAGAAAGTGCTGTGTCATTCTATCGAATACATATTAATGCATCAAATACCTAAATGAAAACTGAAATATTTCTTTGAAACGGCAATTCATCAAACAAATGATGGTATTTACAAAAAATACTCTGATTTGTGTAAATACCATCATTGAATCGTTATTTTTATTCAGGAGGACAAACGAGCATGCAAGTACTTTCTTTTAACATCAATGGAATCACCGGTTCTTTACAGAGTCGAATGTAAATATATGTCGCAGGGATATGATAAAAACAGAGATTCGGTCAATTCCCTGAGTGATTTGATCAAATCACGAAAGATGTTAAAATGACAACAGGATTTTATCATTTCTCTAAACAAATCTAGATAATAATGAAAATCATTTCTTAAGAACTTTATATTTACGTATGGGGCTCGTAGGTATGACAAATCACAATGAACATAATATTGTGATTTCTGATACTACCGTTGCTTTAATGATAAAACTAATGTCTAAGTGTTACGAAAAAATCATCTTAAAATATACCAAAGAAAAGATTTTTTGTAGACTAGATTTATGTAGAGAAGTGAAAAAAACCTATTGTTATTTTAACATCTTCCATGATTTGATCAAAACACTTAGGGGATTGACCAAATCTATGTTTTTATCATATCCCTGCGACATATACATATTATGTATTCGTATTTGAAAATACATTGGTGCGCAGTGGGTGAAATTCGAGTCGAGGAGGGAAGCGCGCCGTGAGAGTCAACTGTTTTATCGATTGCGTCACGGTATTACCACAGATTAGGTACGTATTAAGTATTACTATTTTAATTATCACTATTATCGTAATAGTAGGTAAATTTCAACTTAAATAAGTCTTAGCCCGTGGGGTCCGGCTCCGGGAATGTACAAAGTACTACGCGCCTTAATAGGGCTACTGGAAACCCAAGTGACGGCAGCTATTTCTGTCAACGGATCAGCCTAGCTATCCAACGCGGAAATGCTGCCAGTAATCTTGGTGTTAAAAGGCATTTATTTTCTCAAAATTGATTCATTTAGAATTATTTTTGATGTCATTTCTAATATACTAGATACAACTACCTAGATACTACTACAGCTTCGGAAAACTAAAGCTTAAAACTTAATATATTCCTAACATTCAGTACTTACTTTAGTTAAGATTTACTTTTTCCTTATGAAGTAGGGAACCCTAAAATAAGCAATCGTTCGTTTCAATCGTAAAGTATTACTGTGTTTCGGTCTGAAGGGCGCCGTAGCTAGTGAAATTACTGGGCAAATGAGACGTAACATCTTATGTCTCAAGGTGACGAGCGCAGTTGTAGTGCCGCTCAGAATTTTTGGGTTTTTTAATAATCTTGAGCGGCACTGCATTGTAATGGGCAAGGCGTATTAATAACCATCAGGTGAACGTCCTGCTCGTCCCTTATTTTCATAAAAAAAAAACTTTTCACTCTGACGTTTCCACTCAAAGGGTTCGCAGTTGTTGTAAAAGCCTTTATTCTAGAATTCAGTAATATAAGAACCATTTTTCAAATATCTTATTATCTAGAATCTTGATTCTTTTATAGGTGCAAATGTACGGTTTTAATTTTAAACTTCAATCCATTACGCGTTTTAGAGAAAATGAGTTGCGATACGGGTATTGATATAATCATTGGTTTCGAGGTTCGTAGAATCAATAACTACTACGCAGATAGGACTTTGAAAAAACGCCTACCTTATCTATTAAACAGCTTGCCTGAGGACATTCAGACAAGAAAATTTAAAACTAAACTTAAGAAATATTTATTGTCAACACTGCCTTAAAATAAAAATTAGATTTTTTATTATATTTTTATCAATATTTGTTAATTACACATGTATAAAATCAATGTTCTAATAAGCATTAATGTATTACAAGAGACTTGATCCTGCAGACAAACTGTCCAAACAGTTATGCGGGACTATGTTAGCTTTTAAGATTTTTTCAGTAAATGATTAATAGTATAAATAAATAAAAACAAATAAAAGTAATATAAGATTTTTCTGTGTCAAGTTCAGAACCCTAAAATAAGCAATTGTTACAAGTATTATAGCACACTTCAAACCTCTTAAGTAATTCTCGTTTGAGCCAAGAATACCTAATAGTCTTGCCCTCTCATTAAGCCCTCGGCCTATTTAGACTAAGAGGGTTAATATGTAGAAGAATGTGCGATATATGGAACTTCTAATGAATTATTAATGAAAATGCATATTATAAGGGGTTCAAAACTTAACGATAAGCTTGAACAAGTTGATAATGCAAATCCAAAGACCCTGGGTAATATAATGTAGAAATTAGTATTTTCTTACATTTTGAAAAACCTTTGAAGATAAGCCTTTTTTTAGGTAATGGCATATGCTTAACTGGAAAATTACTAATTTAATTTGTTCTTTAATTGTTGGACGATGCGGGATTAGAACACGCGCTCGGGTTACGCCTCAGTGCTCTTACCATTTTATTCGTATATATTACATAGACTTACTCAGACTCAAAGCTTACATTTTCGATAAATGATACAACAGGCTTATGGTAACTAAAGTATGAAAGTAAAGTGAGTACTTTGGTCTTAATATGGTCCATATATCTTCAGAACACTGCGTTAATTACTATTTTTGATCTTGTTATTGATACAGTGCGACTGCTGCACATTTTCATATTTAATTTGGCGTCCAAAAAGTCGATCAACGGAATCGCTGTATCCGATGCAAAATTTACATTAAACCTCTTAACGACATATGAACTCCTGGTACATGTTGCTAGAATGACACAACATGACTTCAACCGCTATGAAAGACATTACTATCACCGCCACCATATTTGTTTATGTTCTCCTGGTGTCTATGTCTACGTATACGTCGAGCGCATGACGTCAGAATATATAGGGTAACTCGCGTCATACATAAGACAATCTCATCATCAACTATGATCGCCTGGTACCATAACACTGTATAACGCTTCCTATCTCATTCTCTCACCGGCTGAATCCTTTACATTTTACATGTTTGTATCTCTATCGACCCGCTTTTTCGTTTCATCAAGTTTTAAATCACAACGATTCTTAAGAAATTAAAAAAAAATACAGAATCGAAAACCTCCTACTTTTTAAGTCGGTTCAAAATCATAAGTATTCCACATTGTATTTATGATAAGTGAAATTTCAACAAAAACGTAAGAGATAATCTTTCAACAAATAACACCAGGTGTTTCCATGATCGCGAGCGTTTGTTTTGGATGACATTCGTGCATTACGAGTGAAGGTTGGTTTGTTCATATGACTAATATTTATAGTATAACCCACTGTTTATTTAACCACCAGGTCCTTACTTACATTACTTCTTTGATTTTATACAATAAATAAGACTACGCTTATCTGTGACTCAATTTTATTTTATTAACCATGTCGAAAAATATAGTAATTAATTCAATCGCTACTCAAAAGGAGTCGCTGGGTTAATTTTAAATTACTTGATAATTTCATCAAAATCAGTCTAACAGTTGTCAGTCCGTAGAAATCATCACATAATTTTTTTTTATTGAAAGTAGGATATGATATCACTTATTGTAAGTCAAAAACTACCGCGCATTCAAAAAAGTATGCCTTAGACTTAGTTTAAGGATTGGTCACCGCTGCGCTCCAACTTGATACTGCACTACCTAAGAACAAATAGCTTTTTTATTACGGCAACTATTAGACACATGTGTACGTGACGGAGCGGCGCTACACGGTCTTCTGTCTTTTAGTCGGCATCACACTGCTGCCTTCAAAGGTAGTTTTAGTTATAACGCAACTAAGTGCTGGAACAATATACCGCCACCTTTCAAAGCCTCATTATCTGTTTATTCCCTCAAATTAAAAATGAAAACATTTCTATTACATGAATATCAAAATCAGTATTCCAGCATTAGTTGCGTTCAAAGAGACTAGGAGCTTTTTGTTTTGTTTGATCTTATTTTTGTCATTACTAGAAATTTTTAATAATAATTACTTTTTATGTTTGTTCTTATTTTTAAGTTTAGTTTAGTAGTTAATTGTTTTTAAGTTTAGTTAAGTAGTTTTAATTGTTGTAAGTTTAATTATTATAGTAATACTGTTATTCAGGCGAGGTGTCGCCCTTGAGGTTCATGTGTCACGCGGGGGTCACAGAAAATCAGCGTTGCAGCACACTTGTGTTGAAACACATGCTGAGTGGCTCCTTTTTAAACACCACGCCTTTTTATATTCGTATATTTTTAAGTTTCTTCTTTTTGTGATTTGTGTGTGTGTTAAAATAAATGTTTTTTTCTTTTTTTCTTTCTTTAAATGGTATCTTTCAAATATTGTAACATACGGTTCGTGTTATTTTACATTGAAATTAATAAAATACTTTTTAAATTCTCCCTCGACCCAGCGAACTGAACAGCGAAGGTTTACCCACCGAAGTGGGTAAACCTTCGCTGTTTTTTTATTTATTCTTTGTTTAAAAACAGCTACAGATTTCTTAGCACAGGCTGCGAACTAAAGGGACCACAGCGAAGACTTCTTCTGACGTGAAGCAGTACTGTGCAAGAATTATATTGCTTTGGGTCGAAGGGCGCCGTAGCTAGTGAAACTACTGCGCAAATGATACTTTATATCTTCTGTCTGAAAGTGTATCAAGTTGGTATTATTTCAATAAACTATTTTTGACATTTAATAAAAATAAATACACGATACGTATGGGTAATAAGAACTATGATTAACCATGTTAATAACTATGGGCCTTATAAGTAACCTCATGGTCGCTCACTGGGCAATGGAGAGGGCTATTCTCGGAGTTTATACCCTGTGAGATTGAATCAGAAATGAGGAGATTCGTAGGAGAAACACCGACATATCCAAAATGATTACAAAACTGAAGTGACAGTGGGTAGGGTCCATAGTTCGACGGACAGATGGCCGTTGGGGCATTAAAGTCCTCGAATGACGTACCGGAAGACACAGTGTTGGTAGACCCCCCACAAGATGGACCGATGATTTGGTCAATATCGCCGGAATACGAAGGATTTGGGCAGCGCAGGACCGATCGTCATGGCGATCTTTGGGGGTGGCCTTTGTCCAGCAGTGGACGTCTTTCGGCTGATCATGATGATGATGATGACACCATCCGTAAAAAGTGGGTAATATTTCCAGCAAGAGTTGAACCCGATTTAAATTTAATGTTTATTTCCGGTATCCATTATCTAGTTAGGACTGTAAAAGTTATGAAAAGAAATTTTGTAACGTATCTAGCCTGCAAGTTCAACAAGATTCTTAACGAGACAAGCGTACCAAAAACCAATATTTGGGAAATTTCAGTAATATTGAATCTTTTCTTTGACAAATGACAGCAAAGAAAGTTCCGTTCTAGACTAGTTTGTTCAACAAAACCTTTATACTGAATTTAAAACCCAAAAACCGTAAAATTTCGGTTAAAGGTTACTTCAACGTTAACCTGTTAGAACGGTTTTTGATTTCTATGACTTGGTTCCCAGCGGGGATCGCACCCGCACCCCGTTGCTCAATTTATAGGCAAACGCTTACCGTTCGATTGACGGGCTCTTCAAAAAAAAATAACTTTATTGATAATTTCTTTGATTTAATCAATTTTAAAAATAAATTGTTGTCTATACAAAATTTAATAAATCTAAGTAAAATATGTAAACGTGTTATTCATTTCAAAAGTGGCCGCATCTGTAAATCTCTCTGGTTTAATATGTGGCCTACTAAATGGGATTACATTTTGTTTGAAACTGTGCTATGAAAGTTTTAAAGCCGGTGTGATAATACTCTATAGCTAAATGGCCGGTTGCCAAAAGCAGATATGGATATAATTCAAAATGGATTACAATAGTTACAATAATTAACTTATTAAGTTAAACGGGCATCGCTAAAAATCAGTGCTATGTCGTAGCCACGGCCGTGTCACAGATAATCCTGAGTCGGTGACCCATTTCCTGCACTGCACAGAACTCGCCAACATTAAATCAATTACTATTTAAATACGTTCTTTTTTCGGTTTGTTTTGTACTTTTATCTTATTATATAAATGTATCCTGTGAGTGTTTTTGTGCCCCTGAGCTGACGCTATATCTAGAATAGAGAAGATTAAAATTAATTTCTAAAATCTCTAGATTATCGTACCGGCAATATTTTTACTGATTACAAAACTAGTGCTGCTAGATACAAATTGCAATCCCTGCAACTTAGAAGTATGTTACTATACTCTTTATTTCTTTATAAGATTCTAAATCCAGATATCTGTACGATTTAATAAAGACAGACTTAAAATCTCTTACTAAAGAATCTTTATCTGCGGATGTTTTAATACAAGAAGTGCACTCTCAAGCAGTGTGTCAGAGACAATCTGAAAATTAAAGCAAACATTTCTAAAACACAGAAATACCGAAGAAGGCTGCGGAGAACATGAAAATTTTACGAGTCGCCTACAACGCAAACTGGATCGGTTGAAACATAAATATTCACTGTTCGCATTTCAGATTCAACAAACCGGTGATTTTTAAACTTTGAACTTCCAAACATTTTTCACATTCGAGTAGAAAACCTTTCGATATGAATTCAATTGAAGTGTGTGTTTCATGTAAAAATAGAAGGTTATTAATAATTTCATTTGATTATCCAATTTAGATATTTTTTATTTAGCTCTAATAGAAGGTTATTAAGAATTTCATTTGATAATCAAATTTTGATATTTTATGTTAAGCACTGTCTGTCTTTTACCGGTACTTTTACTGTCATCTTATAATATTTAATGGTTCTTTTTGTTGTCATCTTTTATTGTAGAAAATTATATCAAATTTTGCGCAATTAAAATCTTATAAACAAAATTTAATTATATTTACAAAATATTGGTTACAAAATATTGGATATATATGGGTTGTTTTATGGAGTGCCTAACACCTTTATTTATTTACGGTATGAGTGGATTGATGCATCTATTTTATTTAATAACTTATTATATGTTTTGGCTTATTAACATTTACTTTCTTTTGTCTTACTCGTAAGGCATTGAGTTTTTGACGTTTGAGTATTTTTGTTAGATCACTTTAAATATATTCTAATTGATATGATTTAAAAAACGATGAAGCCTAAATTTTGATTTAAAAGAGAATGAATGAGTTTCACTTCTTCTCATTAAAGCTCAACTTTTCTTAAACTACATAAATAAAGTGATTTTTTAAATTGATTTGAATCAACCTTTGATCATTTATACATCTAGTTAGACTATGACAGCTGTGAGAACGTCGAACTGGTTGACTGTTAACCTCTAGTTTGACCAATCCAAGCACACTAATACAAAGTGACATACAAATAGCGACTGTAAGACGTAGTTTGTCACGCACACTAAAGTAATAAACCTGGCTGGTTATCATCGGTTGTGTAGCAGCAAGAGGCTTCAATAGACGTATTATCTAAGGCATCAACATGCTCAGTAAGTTAAGTATTATGTAAGCCCGTTCAAACAAAAAATCTCTACCACTTAATATTAGTAACTCTAAGAAATATCTAACTTCATACGCTTCCTCATGCCTTCTCTCATTCACTGGCTTTAACAAGTGCCGCATGAAGTATTATTTTTAATTTTCACTCAGAAAACTCATTTAAACTCTCGTTTCATATAGTTTTGTGAGAATAACAGGGACTATTGATAAAAATAAAAGACATTGAAGCTGCGAATGTTGGTTACAGGTAATTAATGTTTAAAGTTTAGAGACAAATACTTTGGTACATGGAGATTATGTGACGTCCATCACATTGTCTTGAAAAGTTTTCAATAATGAATCATTAAAAATAAACGAGGACAATATGTTAGTTAGTAAGAGCCCTGGATCGGACCCGAGAGGCGCGAGTTTGAATCCCGTAAGTTCTTTTAGAAATTTAACGATACGATTTTTCACATTAGAAGCCTGGAATTTATATCTTAACTAATTACACATTATAATTTATAAATCTGTTGCAAGCAATGCAAATCATAGTATATTTACTGTATTTTTATTTCATTGTTATTTATGTAGACTGGCCAGCAAAAAATAAAGCAGAGTTATATATATTTAAATACAAGTTTAAGTTTAAGTTTTATCCCGTTTAGTTTTGAGTCATAGAACGAATATTACATTGGTTGGAATTACTGCTAAGCAAAAATTAATTGGAATAGCAAAACTGTTGGAATAATTATACAATTAATTAGTTAGGAACGGCTATACAGAGTAGCCGTTCTACCGGCATATATATATATATGCATACGGAGCTGAATGCTGGCCACTCTAAAAGCAGCACGAAAATCAATTGCACTGCGCAGAGATGAAGATGTTCAGGTGGGCAGGTGGTGTAACTAGGCTTGATCAGGTCAGAAAATCACACATAAGAGGCAGCTTAGAAGTGAGACCTATCCCAAATTAACTGCAGGAGAGCCTTGAGAGTCTGCGTTGGTATGGACACGTTATACCTTACAACAACATGAACAGAAAAGTGCTAGATATTGGAAACCAAACACCGAGGACGAGGAAGACCCCAAATCACATGGATGTCTATAGTAAATAAGAACCTCAAAGAAGCCCAAGTAAACAAAGAGACGACCCAGGACCGAGCCACCTCGAGTCACATGATGCGGAGGGCCGACCCCAAATAAAATGGGAAAGGGAAAGGCAAAAAAGTGATTTTCATTATTATAAAACTAGAAATAAGGGATCGCTTGTAACTAATCCTAGTAGGCTTCATAACGTACACAATAGCTTTAAGGGTAAATGTATACACTTTTATAATAAAGTCCACTGTTCAGGCATTATCTAAAAAAAAATTTAAATGTTTTATAAAAAAAATGGCTGTGTCGTATATCCTACTACTCCACAGCTGAATGTCTAAGTTATCGGACAACCTGGGACTAGATTATGATTATTTTAAAGCAATAACAATGACAGAACAATATTGTATATTTTATTAATAGAGCACAAAAAAAGAATGCTGCGAGAGTTTCATGCGCCGCTTCTTCTCTTTCACAGCGCCGTTTGTTTCCGAAGCGGTAGTAGTATTAGAAATGACATCAAAAAGAATTCTAAAGGAATCAATTTTGAGAAAATAAATGCCTTTTATGCCTTTAAAAATAATAATCTTTCTGTCTTAACAATCGAATATTATTTTTGGATTTCCATGAAGTTTTTAGAAAGATTCATCGCATATTAAAAAAGTACAGCGTCTTGTTGCTACAAGATTAGCAGTTTGTAAGTTGCTAAGTAAGTTACTTACTAATTAATATAAAAACTACGATGAAAAATGGAAAATAAATGAAAAATTTGCTTTAGATCGTTTCCACACATTAAGAGATATTCTACTTTATATTATTCCGAGCTCGAGGAAAGCAATAACCATTTTCCTAAGCAATTCTGCCCATAAAGGTGACAGAGTGATATTTTCTGAAATAATGTTTGATTTTATAAATTTTACTTTTATTTTCTCTATAAATAAAACTTAGCTGTTTTAATATCTAAATAATAGATTTCCTTAATGAATATAAATGATATAAACGATCTCCAATAAAAAAATGGCAGTTTTAGAGGCTTCCGATAGTAGTAAAAATAAGAACTTTTAGTATTCAAATTTTAAATTTCATAATGTTTAAAAATTATTAATTTCAATTTATTTATGAAACATATTTTCAATAATATATTAATCAGATAAAACACTATTTTAAACATTATTTTATGAATTTCATACTTTAACCCCTAATAAGTTCTGACACGAACTGCGAATATAATATATGTGTGGGTAGAAAATTAAAAGTGTGTGTTCAATCAAATCTTCCCACGCTCAGAGTAGGCAGTCCTTGTGTTTACCCTACTCTCACAGAATATTTTTAGAATATAAAACTACAATTTGGTATATTTAATATTATATTTATATAATGGTAAAATCGAGAGGGCTATTCTCGGAGTTTCCCTGCGAGATCGAATCAAAAATGAGGAGATCCATAGAAGAACCAAAGTCTGACTGACATAGCCCAAATGATTAAGAAACTGAAGTGGTAGTGGGCAGGGCACATAGTTCGACGGATGAATGGCCGTTGGGGCGGTTAAGTCCTCGAATGGCGACCACGTACCGGAAGGCGCAGTGTTGGTATGCCACACACAAGATGGACCGACGATCTGGTCAAGATCGCCGGAATTAGTTGGATGAGGGCAGCGCAGGACCGATCGTCGTGGAAAAAATAGGCCTTTGTCCAGCAGTGGACGTCTTCCGGCTGATGATGATAATGATAGCGGTAAAATGTTTACTTCGTATTAAATCAAAGTAAGTTAAATTTAAGAATATGAGATTTACTTACATTGTTCCTTCTGTTCCGCCTTACAAGGTCTTAAATTAAGCTCAAACTCAGAGTGCACATTATTAGCGATAAGACAACTGTTAATCCTATTCCTAAAACCAGTGGGAGGCTCCTTTCCACAGGGTGCCAGCTAGATTATGGGTACCACAACGGCGCCTATTTCTACCCTGAAGCAGTTATGAGTGAGTGAGTCTATGCGTGTTTTTTAGATATAAGTCGCGCCTTTGATACACTTAATCACGATCTGCTGCGGGACACAAGTGTCCCTTCTGAGATTGTTGGCCTCCTCGAGTATTGGTACCGTAATCAGACCAACAGTGTCAGATGGGGATCTGAACTGTCAGACTGCTATCAGCTCCCATGTGGTGTGAGGCAGGGGGGCTTACCTCTCCTGATCTATTTAATATCTATATGAATGATTTGATCGGGGAGCTGAGCAGGACTCCAGCAGGGCTGAGGTTGGATGGCAGATACGTCAACAACCTGAGCTACGCTGATGATATGGTTTTGCTCAGCCTCTCAATAAAACGACTGCGAAAACTCATCAAAATATGTGAGGGTTATGCGAAAGAGCATAATCTTACATATAATGTAAATAAAACCGAAATGATAATATTTCGATCGGGAGAGGTGCCTCAGAATATCCCCGTAGTATGCATTAACGGACAACCTGTCAAGATAGTGGACAGCTTCAAGTACTTTGGCCACATTGTTTCATCCTGTCTCAAGGATGACGCAGATATCGAGCGTCAACGTAGGGCTCTTTGTGTGGTGGGCAATATGATTGCGAGAAAATTTAACCGTTCAGCGCCTGACGTGAGAATTACTCTCTTTAAGTCATTCTGCCAGTCGTTTTACACGTGTCAGCTTTGGACTAATTATTCTAAGAAGTCGCATGATGGCATACGAGTCGCCTACGATAACATTTTTAGGTTCCTCATGGGCCTGAAACGTTGCTGTAGCGCTTCAGAAATGTACCCGGAGGCTAGGATTGATTCGTTTAATTCTATCCAGCGTAAAAGAATTGCATCGTTCATGTCCAGGGTTGAGACGTGTAATAACGGCATTATCAGAAGTCTGACTGACAGGCTGATGCTTTCAGAAATGTATCGACCCTGGGTAAATATTGCAACCTAGTTTCTATTTGTAATTTATATTTTTGACTTTATTTTAATTACAAACTTTATACTGTGTCTGTACTATGGATCAAGGGTTTGAAATAAAGTATTATTATTATTATTATAATTATAAAAGTCTTAAATTTTGCTATACATACGTACAGCAAAGTGGATGATCAATTTACGAATAACTCAATATCGCGCCAACCGAAATCGATTATTCTTTTTTTATTGGAAAGCATATACTTGAAATATAGTTTGGTGATTATTGTTTGATTTGATTCGTACTATTTCCCATTTCAACTTAATTCTACCTCAAGTCCTTATAACTTCTTTGATAAATATGAAAACTTCACTGTTCCGACAGTATATAATTCATATTTGTAAGAACTACCGTTTTGCAAAGAGACAACTCTTAACATATATTTCCAACAGATATCAAATAACACGTTTGATTAATATATCACTATATGTAGGGATACAATTTAAAGTTGGTTACTAATAAAACTGGCCGACACGCTCGAATTTTTAATTAAAGTTACAAACTCCATTTTGAATGCTTCTGTTGTTGAAAAAATTAATTTTAACAACACTGGCAAGCCACAATATGAGCTTCTGTAGAATATATATGTATAGGCGTGGTCAGTTCTACATCATGGAGATTTTTATTAAAAAAGGCTTACCAACTAGACATACTGACACGAGAGTTTGTCAGGAATTGGAAATAATACTCCGCTTATAGGAACGAGTCACACGAGTTCACTTCTTCTGAAGTTGCACTTCGCCGGTATGCCACTGTTCCTCTTGTGGGCGGCGGTACCTTCAAGGCGTCACATCGCACTGAACACTAAGTCTCTTCTATCTTCTTGGAACACTTTCAATTTTCACTACTTCTTCTTTTCTTCTTCTTCTTCTTCTTTACACTTTCGAGTCAGAACTAGAACTGCCGTATCTGTTCGATTTTCAAAATGATTCTCCCATTCCATGTTTAAATTTAAATTGTACTAGAAAATTCTTTTAACTATTTTTATCCTGCTTACACATTTTCCATCCCTTTTTTTCTGTTCGATTTGATCCTGAACTTACTAGAACTTTCCATTAACTTAACAAAACCCAAAAAAATCCATACACTGGTAAATGTATCGAACCCGGGTCTACAGCGTCTAAAGTAAACAATTTTACGCTAAAGCTACGAGTATTGCTGACGGAGCTGTTGAAATTATCAATGTCTTGAAATTTGACAATTCTCGTCATGTACGTTGCTGCACGATATGACGTTTGACAACTCTCGTCATATACGTCGAAGCGTTGCTACGCGACAATACAATGAATAGTAAAATTTCTTAAATTTAATACTTATATATCTAACTCATAGGTATGCTCAGCGTTGCCTTCATTTATTATTGTAAGTTAAGTAATACTACTACAATATGTATGTTAAATATTACTTAGAATATAAGTTGAAACATCCAAATTATAAGGGTTCAAAATCGTATTTTTTAGAATTGTTAAATGTTTTAAAATTTATATCTATACTACTATTACTATGGAATTTACTGTCACATAATTTTCAAATAAGTTGGATAGGTGAATTTGAGCCACAACTGTTTCTGAAAAATCGTACAAGTACTGGCATATATGTACTAATACAATATATTAAAATGTTTAACATTCAGAGGTTTAATTTTATGATTCAAAAAACAGTGTTCGTCTGTGTGTCAGATACTGGGCCAGTTTAAGTATTGAGCGAAAGCTTAGTATAATTTTGTACCTTTACTTGTATCAGGGAGTGGATGGGTATTATCAGTGGGAGGCTCCTTTGCATAGTAATGTTTACACATTACTGTTTCGGTCTGAAGGGCACCGTAGCTAGTGAAATTAGTGGGCAAATGAGACGGTTAAGTCTCTTTTACGTCTCAAGGTATTACGCAATTCTAGTGCCGCTCAGAATTTTTGGGTTTTTCAAGAATCCTGAGCGGTACTGCGTTGTAATGGGTAGGGCGTATCAATGACCATGTTAGTAGAAGCTCTGGCTATGACTGATCGTGTGGTGCGCAAATTGATACTTTGGGTGGAGCTCACTTCCACAATTATTCATATTATATAAACAGACGGAAAGAGAAACAGTCGTAGTCTTAATAAAAGCGTATATTATCATACTCTCGTTCCACAGTAAAGCAATTCACCATGTCCTGAGATTGCCTCGCGTGGTGGCGAAACAGGCTTCGAATTGGTCTAAGCAGAGTTTTTCTTTGCGATTAACCCGGTCGTTCGGTGTGGGGTTAAGTGTGTGCCGATTCTATTACATTTCTCCTTCTATCACTAGTTTTCTCAACGATTATAATTTTTTTTTTTGGAATCCATGAAACAACTCGATGACGTAATTAATATAAAGTCATAATCATGAATAATAGTTGTAAATCGATAAGGATTTATCTTTCAAAATATTTATGTAGAATATTGCAGATACTTATATTCGAAGTAACATTGTAAGGGTAATACCAAAGAACATTTTATAACGACTTCACTCGTCGTCTCGCCGTCAACATGTTCGCGCGTGCCGACTCGTCCGATCTCCATCATCTGCGAGATCTGGCCCCCTGGCACGCGCGGCCACCTGACAGCCGCCGCTACCCGCGTGATCTCGTGCGGGACGAGGATGTAGAGTGACGTGTTTGCGCGCGGCTCGGCTGATCGCCCTTCCTCTTCTTCGGGGCTGATCGTCAAGGCCCGCGCAAACCGGCAACAATCACCGGACCTCAGCTGAGGGAACAGGCGCTCCCTCAGCTCCAAAAAGATGACCACAAAGGGGGGGGCGCTCTCCCAACCATACCATAAATTAAAGAAGACGACCGCAGAGAGCAACGACTCTCACCCCCAATGACCCGCCCGTTTCAACGGGCGGCGAGTGATCCTTGCTGCAGGGGACGAAAAGTCCTGATCAGCATTCCCCCACCGCGCCCATGTGGGCGCGGTGAGAGAAGACCACGAAGTATATCACTTTGGTTTACTATGTTTGCATCTCTTAGTTACGTTATTTTTGCAGAGTGATATGGTTCATATATCACTTGTCTTAGCTACTCAAAATGAAGATAATATGAAAAATCTCCAGTTTGGGCTAATTGCTATTGGGTATGGCTGTCAGGCTCGTACGATACGACCATATATAAAAGGCTGGCAACACTTCTGTTTCCTCTGGTGTTGTAAGAAAGGATGGTAGCAGTGATGACTAACCATTAAAAAAATATTCATGATATTAGAGGTGTGTCATTGAAGGTTTTTATATCAATTTAATGTAACTGTTTTTTGTCAATGGTCAACGGGTTGAAAAAACTGTTAAATCGTCAATTTTTAATAATTTAGATTTTTATTTCGTCAATAATGATACATATCATTGTAATCATACAAACCTTGAAAATGAATGTTTAATTATTTATTTATTAGTAATCAACAGCGTTACAGTAAACGTTAATAAACAATAATATAAAACATAATTATTAAGGCCGTTATAGATTACTCATATTGAGAATATTATTTTACTATGGTTTTACAACAAGCTGTATTACAGAACAACTGCCTCTTGTGTTTCTTATTTTCTGTGTGTGTGTATTTAGTATACAATAATATGTATATATTTTAATCAAATGAGTAAGGCACTGCTTTAGATAGATATAAGTTAATTATTTCACGCTTTAATTTATTCTTTTCCAGCATGAAGATATCTAAAATATAATAGAAGTTATTGTAATTATTTTGAATCCTGCATATAACCGAGTTTGTATGATAGTTCGATTTAGTACATGGTGTAACCAGGAGTTTCGTATGACGTGTTCTATATTGTACATTAAGCAATAGGGCACTCAATAATTCTGAACAGTTTGTATTGCCTTGCCTGACAATAAAGAATGTAGAAACATTAGATCTTGTTGGTTTCGGCGTAGTTCCAGTGAGTCTATTAAAAAATCTACATGCTTCATCGTATGACGTGTAGGGATGATATGATTTGAAACATAAATATTTTAGAAAGTTAAGTACGAACATGATTATCTTTCTATCATAAATATGAAAGTAGAACAATGTCTTTTGTGTTTCATTTCTGTAAAATTATACTCAATATTCATGTTTATATTAGTCTCGGATGAGCTACACGAAATTATAATGAAACATATTTTAATAACAAAGATTCCCTACAATTTCTATTCCAACGAAAGCTTTTTCATAATTACAATTCTTAGTATATCCAAAGTTAGGTTTTTTTTTGTAATTGAGAGCAAAATTCAAAGAAATTAACATCTTGACTGTTGGTTCTCAATATATTCTTGATAATGTAATGTATGTTCATAGGCACATAAGTGAAATAGCTATAAAATGTCATAACTGCCTACTACTCGGCTAAGTCGAGTTAGTAGGTCTTTTGTGTGACGATGTATATGCTTTTACTACAAGATCCCAGAAAATTTTCAAAACAAAAGTATTACGTTATTCAAAAGAATTGTTAAAAAACGTATGTGTGGTAAAAGTTACTATAACATAAATGACTTTCTTAATGAATGGAGGGACCGCCCAAGCCAATAATAAGTTTAATAATTGTATTATATTATTTTGTAAACATATGTTTTGATGAAAAACAAGCCCGCTGAGTTTGTTGCGCCTATTCTTCTCAGGTCTGAGGCATTCGTTTTGTAATGGGTGGTAGTTGTTTTTCAATAAATATAAAGTTTAAAAATATTTGAATTTGAAATAATACTTAGTATTGCTTGTATAGAAATAATTCGATGTACTTACAGAAAAAAAGTTCTTTTTTACTCTTAAATGATAATTTAATAAAATGCTTTAAATCTTCGTTATAATGGCAATTAACATTTAAGGCTTTTTTGTAGATTTAAAAAAAAATACTTCTATAGCCAAATTAAAGTTTTGTGGGATAAAACTTTATTTAGCTTATAATTAATTAATAACAATGTATACTAAAACTTACTTAACGTACTTTAAACTAATGACTACAATAATTTTCATGAAATAAATACTTACACAAATATTTATTAAATAAGAAATAACAATTTAATAATGGGGTAATGTACCTACACTTCGCACGACACTCCACAAATTAGGATATCCTTACCACCATCTAGACACCACACAATAGTGTGGCGTTCCACCACAGTGCGGTTTTCAAGGAGCTTTCTTCCACGTACTACAAAACTGTGGAATGACCTTCCTTGTGCGGTGTTTCCGGGACGATATGAACGGGTACCTTCAAAAAAAGCGCGTACACCTTCCTTAAAGGCCGGCAACGCTCCTGTGATTCCTCTGGTGTTGTAAGAGAATGTGGGCGGCGGTGATCACTTAACATCAGGTGACCCGTACACTCCTTTTCCATAAGAAAATAAAAAAAATGTTTGGAGCGAGGGATAAGATAGGAGTCTTATTGAAGTTATTATTTGTATTTCGATTTATTTGCCAATTTTAATATGCAAATACGAATTTTAAAAATATAACCACCATTCATCTACTAAATAAATTTAATTTAATTTTACTTTATAACAAAGATCCCACTAAGTTAAAATTAATAACATCTTACCAGATCTGCAGTCCGGGTTTAGGAAACAGAGAGGTACCGCGACTGCTCTCATTAACGTAGTTGATGATATTTTGACTGCTCAGGACAAAGGAGAGGGTTCTATGTTAGTGCTTCTAGACTATACTAGGGCATTCGACTGTTTAAATGTATCGTTGCTTCTGTCCAAGCTATCATATTATGGTTTTTCTACAGCAACATTATTATGGTTCGAAAGTTATATGAAAAATCGCACTCAAGTAGTAGACGTAAGACATGAGAACGGCAACGTCGATCGGTCAGAGTGTAGTGAGGTTAAAAGAGGTATTCCGCAAGGATCTATATTAGGCCCTATCTTATTTATTATTTACACTGCGGATATCATAATGGAAATAAAACACTGCAATTATCATATATACGCAGATGATATACAATTATATATTTCATTTAAGCCAGAAAATACACGTTCAGCTATGGTAGAACTAAATAACGACTTAGAACGTATCGTACGATGGTCAGAATCGAATTGCCTAGTCTTAAATTCGAGTAAAACAAAATTCATGATTCTTGGCACCGAACGAAAAATAAAGGCAATATCACACTACGACCCTGACATACAAATAAAGGGAGAGCGTATACAACGAGTTACCGAGGTGCGCAATCTGGGGGTTATAATGGATGAAAGGCTTCGTTTCGAAAAACACGTTCTAAATATTTCTCAGAATTGCTTTTACCGTTTAAAGATTCTTTATCGCATAAGAGATTTTATTTTACCGGTAGTGCGCATCAAGCTATGCGAAGCCCTGGTCTTATCCAAGTTTAATTATGCTGATACAGTAGTAGGGCCACGCTTACTTGCACATACTAAGAATTTAATACAACGTGTGCAAAACGCATGTGCACGCTACTGCTTCGACATTCCACGGCGTGCTCACGTAACACCTTATTTAAATAAAAATAAAATTTCTTTTCTTTTTTATTTTTTCTTTTCAATATAATAAAGTATAAAGTGCGGCTATATCTTTATAGTAAATTACATTGGTTGAAAGATAATACTAGTGAATACGTCACAAGAGCATCTAAGTATAGATTACAAATGCCGTTACACAGGAGTGCAGCTTTCCGGGGTAGTTTCAAGTTTACAGCCACTAAATGTTGGAATGACTTGCCACCTCCTCTCTGTGACCTGAAAACAACTTCGAGTTTCAAATTAAAATATAAGACTCTTTTATTTCAGAAACAATTAAGCAATCAATAACCCATAAGTATTAGAAAAACAGTAACTTCAATTTATAATACATAAAGTAGCATTACTTGAAACACCCTGGATCTTTACAAATTGAAATTATAATATTTTTTCCCATGCAAACATATTGTACAAACCGACTATTATTATTTAAAATTATTCTGAAAATATTGAATAATCAATTAATATTACCTTTTGGTTATGGCCAAATAACGTGTCTATTGCCAATTTATTTTTTCTTTCTTCTTATTCATTTTATACCCTGTGTCCGCGAAGTTTACATTTTTCAACAATAAACTATGACTGTAGTTGTGTTATAAAAATTTATTATTTATTTTGCTAATATAGTTATAAAATTTTGCTTTTAGTGTAGAAATATGTATTTAAATTGTAATTGAAGATGTAGGAAGTATTTGTATACCGCAGTCGCTGTCCGTGCTGCGTAACACGGTGCCTACTGAAAATCAGTGTTGAGTCTCTGAAGGCTCGACGTATACTGAGTGGGCCTCCGATTGGCAATACTAAAATGATTGCACTGCTCTTCAATCTAATTGTTTTATTTATATTAATTTTACTAGGTCTGTTTTAATTATTTTTAGTGGTTTTTATAGTTTAAGTTCATAATTTTGTTAACTTATAATTTTAATTTAATATTTTATGTTAAAATTACTTGTTTGTTAAAGTTATTATATTATAAACTATGACCTATTTTAGCAGTGTAATTATGTTGCCAATAAAGTTTATTATTATTATAAAATCATATTTCACAAAGTAAGTGAAGAATTAATATGCCAAAGTTGTTCGTGGCTCAATTCATTTCCTTTTTGTTAAAATCACACAATCTACAGTTTCCTTCGTTGGCAACCATAAATCAAAATCACTAGAGATGAACTAAAAGAGTTGAAACATAGCTTAGACCATTTGTAATGGTGATTGATTACATTTCTCACAGCTATATCTAAAGACTTGACAAACAATGAAGTCAAGCTCTAAAGGTTGATGCATCTAATATACGATAATTTATATTAAAACAGTTTATTCTATATTACTTTTTATGAAATTATCGGTCAGACGGTAAAATCGGTCCAGACGTTAGGAGGAGATCACTAACACACGTCGGAGAATTACATGTCGACTGTACTGAGAATCTAAACCAATCTTAAATCCACTGGAACACTCTAAAAAATTCATCAAAATCGGTCCAGCCATTTAGGAGGTAGTTCAATTGTGAATCTAAACCAACCTCAAATCCACTTGAACATACACAGAAAATTTTATTCAAATCGGTTCAGCTGTTTAGAAGGAGTTCACTGTCAACAGACGTACAGAAGAATTATATAAAGATGAACACAATCCGTAATAAATTGGATGCAGCACCTTACAAAATAATTTGTTATGTATATTATAGCTATTGTAAAATACTCTAATTGATTAAAAAGAGTGGCCGTTGAGTTTCTTGTATGGTCTTCTCACGAGGTCGACCTTTCCCGAACAGTAAATTCAGTAATTTAAAAGAAATATTTATAGTAATTAGTGACTATTCAAAAGCGCTTAACTTAAGCCAAATTGATAAAGTTTATTTGACATTGGCTTAGTAGGTTGTTTGCTAGAGAGAGAGTGAGAGAGATTATGTGCTTTTGAAATGCTAAATTATTTAATAATTTGAAATCCCGAATACACCATTATTAACTTCGCGTAAACCCATTCTATTAACCCTCTTTAAAGGGGTCCAAAATGGTTAGCTACTTACCTACATAATGAACCTGTGTCATACTTTCGAGCGATAAAATCCCTACTAATATTATAAATGTGAATGTAAGTTTGTTTGTTACGCTTTTATGCCTACACAATGATGACACAATGAACCAATTTTGATAATATCAGTATATAGATAGACTAGAGCTTGGGGAAGGACATAGGCTTCCCTTTATCGCGAAAATAAGACTTGGAGGGGTTGAAATAGAGGATGGGAGTTTGTATGCATGTTCGCTTACTTTTAATTTTACTAGGTATTTTTTTGGAATATCTGGACATATCATTTGTTTATATTGTGCGGGAAATATTCGTTATGAGAGAATATTACACTCAGAGAGAATAGATTAGCCTAATAAAAAATTGCTTGCGTACAAGGTACACATGTCACTGTCAAGGTACACATGTCAAGGTACACATGTTCCTGAACCTCTTAACTAGATATGAAGTCCTAGTACGTTTTGCTAGGATGACACATGATTTCAACCGCTATGAAAGACATTACTATCACCACTAATATATATATGTTCTTCTGGTGTTTATGTAGTAATACTTCGTGCGCATGACGTCAGAATATATTAAAGTATACGTGCGTCATACATTAAACAATCTCTATTTCAATTCTAATTCTCTTGTACTACTACAGAATAGTTCTGTTCTGTTTCAGCGGGTGTAATGGCATGTATTTGGAGTCTAATTACGTTCCAATATGCATCAGAACCTTTTCTGATGTGTCTCTTTTACTGCTGATAATGCTATACAAATGATTTGAGTTTTCTTTAGTGTTAATTCCGCCAATATTTGTCTTTAAATAATTCGACACGTGTTTCGCCTCTACACGAGGCATCCCCAGGACGTTGTCTCGCCAAAATCTGCCACGAGTCTCGTGTTATTTTAATTAATACTAACGAAAACTCAAATCATTTGTATAATTATGGAATTCCGCAAAGTAACGCCTACTTCAATAAATTTGCTGATAATGCGTCATTTGATCTCGATATATAAGTCTTTTTCCCAATGAATTTTACTGACGAAACCATCTTAAACTAACTTGAAAGCAGTGCGATATCTCGTTTCAGCCTGTGTTCTTTAATCTCATATAAATTAAAATTGAAATTCAAATATTTTTATTCAAAAGGATTTAAAATTACTTATTGAACGTCGAAAACTACCACCCATTCGAAATTGAGTGTCTCAGACCTGAAAAGAACGGGCACAGGAAACTCAGCGAGCTTATTTTAATTTAGTTAAAATATATGTAGAATCAATAAAATTTGTGATTTAAACTATGCTATCATTAAGAAAATTATTTATGTTATAGTAACCTTTACCACAGAAACGTGTTTAATAAGTATTTTGAATTCGGTACCACATTTGTTTTGTACAATTTCTGGGAACATGAAAAAGCCTATATATCGCCACATTAAAGATCTAATTCGACTTAACCGAGTAGTAGGCATAACAAATTTATGTTTGTTCTTCGTGTTAGCATTATGACTGTCGCAGTTTCTAGCAAATTCGTTAATGTGCTTATAAACCTAAAGCAAAATCGAAAAACGATTGATTATAATATTCACATAATGTACTGCTATCAAAAACTCTCACGTTGAGTTATTGATAACAAATAAAGAGGTTGACTGTAAAATGAATAGGTACTGTAGATCAAGTTTCGATGGAATAATGGATAGTGTATAACAACATTTCAACTTGAGTTAAAACGATGAATATTAAAGACAGCATTGCCTTAGTTCTACTATTGTTAGATAGAGAAATAAGTTTTGGCCATTGATCGGAATATCTAATGTTAATAAGTTCCAGTTTCGTAATACCTTCGTATTCTAGATTTTCTAATCTTCATCTTCAATGAAAGGAACTTTATTCTGAAAGTAATTTTAACTTTACATTTTATGATAGTAATAACAAAAGAATATTACGATAAGATCTTCAATAATGTTTTAAAGTTCTGTTATAATTTAATGAATAACTTATTTCTTTATCTTCTATTAATATATAATGAAAATGGTCTTTGTTTGAGGCTCTTTCACGCCTAAACACTGATCGTATCGACATAAAACTACCGCCATTCGATGCGAAATTTATCCTATATGGTTTATGGCTACTTATTTTAGGCTAGTAATATATGAAAAAGGAAATTTGAAAAGAAAAACACACTTTAATAGGCTGTCGTTTCAGGTCAACGGTTCGTTCTTTTGATGAATCAAATAAATGAAATGATCATGACAAATATAAAATGTTAACTTTCGTAACATAATCAAAATACTAATTAAGTCGTACTCTAAGAAACTTGCACGTTAATCAGAATTTTCGTTTCGTTGAATAGAAGAGAGGAGTTAAGCCGCGAAGCTGTCATGTTATTTCCAGCAGGGCGGAGAGGAGATGCGAGCTGTGTTTATAGCAACGCTTTCGGGTGTGTGACGCGCGGAGAGAAGGCAGCTTGCTGTGTGATCAGTCGACACGGCACAAAATTCTATAGACAAATAAGACATCTACCGCCGAAGCTAAACGGAGAGGAGATGTGAAAATAACGAAATCTGATTGCTTATCAAAATACATCTCCACTCTTCTCCGCTTTGGTGGATACCGGGCCTTAAAAGCGAAGCGCGCGCTTTGGTACACGTTTTCCCGTGTCGGATGGATTTGCTGTGCTAAAAAGCCGCGTTCAACAACAAGATGGTGGGCGAAGAAAAATATATAACATTGCAGTTTATTGAAGATTACAGAAGCGTTCCACAACTTGAACCAATCTATAAACCTTACACAAATAAACTGTTAAACGATACTTGCCAGTTCTGAGTTGTAAATATTCTCTTCTCATGTTTCCAAAACGTTCAAAAATGGTGCTCGCCGAACAGTTTTCTGTCTCAACTGTACATCAGGCAAAAGAGCTCTGACACCGCGGGTGGTCGGCGGTGTATTTCCGTTGTCGTGAAGAGTTGAGTAGGAGGCAAAAAGAACGCATCGGCTTTCTCTTTTGCCATATGGGCCAGGGTGTCATTTCTCAAGTGCAACGGCGGCAGGAACGGCTGGTTGAACTTAACAAGAGCAGCTTTCGACAACGACCAGAACTTGCGGGTTCCAATCGGGTAACTGGAAAGCTGCTCGCCGATTTTGTCAACGTGCTTCGATTTCGCACGGGCGATTTGCTGCTTTAAGAATCTGGAGGCACGGTTATATTTACTCAGGATGTTAAGTATTTTGTAAAAGAATTATTTTTTTTTAAGTTTTAAAATGATCAATTATCTTGCCACATCTTTTCATTAAAGTTATGAATAATCATTTTATTTTTTTGAGAACAAGAATACCTACCTAAATTTTAAAATTATTTTTTTTAAAAGACCAGCAGTTTATAAGACCATCGTGGATAAAATCTATAAATTCTCTTATAACCGTTTAAGTTAAGATCTACTGATCCATGAAATCAAAAATATTTTATTTCGTAGGTAAATTGCATTACACTTGAAATATGTAATTTTTTCACACAGCTCGTTGGGACTGCAGATTTCCTTAGATAAGAACGAGAAAGAAACTCTAAAGTTGCTCTTTTCAAAACAGATTAGGTATTACTTATTTTAAATGCAATTCACAAATAAATTCAATTACAATATATGCAAAGTGATGCAACAAAATTAATCAAACGTCAATTACTAAATGCCTTTCACGAGTAAGTCAAAAAAAGGGAAAATTAAAAAGTAAAAACATAGTTATAGTTATTGAGTACATACATATACACTGGCCTGCAAAAGTAAGTATCACACTTTTCAAATTAATTTTTTTTCTTAACTATAGAAGGTAGAGATTTAAGATTAAAAACGTTTTGTTGCAAATTTTATAGGCTTTAATTCTTAGAAACTAAAATTATACATTAGTAACATTTTTAACTTAAAATGAAAATAGACATTTTTAGTTTAGTGTATAAAAATCAACTAAAATGTATTACTTGTTATTTAATTTTTAATAACTGGTATTGCCTCCTCGAGCTCTGATTACAGCTTCGAGCCGGTTTGGCATACTGAACACTAGGTTTCGGAGCCAATGTGGGGGAATATTCTCCCATTCTTCTACCAGGGCCTGCTTTAGTGCCCTGAG
The DNA here is from genome assembly GCF_905404315.1 of Leptidea sinapis. Taxonomy (NCBI): domain Eukaryota; kingdom Metazoa; phylum Arthropoda; class Insecta; order Lepidoptera; family Pieridae; genus Leptidea; species Leptidea sinapis. The sequence goes on from NC_066272.1 coordinate 13,583,405, forward strand.
GGTAGTAGGTGGTGGTCTGCGATTTCTGACTAGCCTCCCAAGCTCATCCCAGGCGTGTTCAATCGGGTTGAGATCAGGATTTCTTGATGGCCAAGCCATCACGCTGATACCGACCTCCTGAATATACTCTTGTACGATATGAGCCGTGTGTGGCCGGGCATTATCATGCATCAGCATCGATCCATCACCCATATTTGCTAAATACGGCCCTGCATACTCATTGAGAATCTCTTGAGCATATCTTTGCCCAGTGAGGGTGCCATTTTCTATGGCTACTAGCTCTGTGCGACCTTCTGAAGATATGCTAGCCCATACATGTACACTGCCTCCACCGTATTGGACTCTTTCTGAGATGCAGGCTTGAAGGTATCGGTCACCAGGTCACCTGTAAACACTTCGCCTTCCATCAGAAGTGTAAAGGGAGAATCGAGACTGTTCTGCAAACAAAATTCTTGACCATTCTTCTTCATCCCACTGCATGTGTTCACGGGCGTATCGCAGTCTCGCTACTCGATGCTGTGTCGAGTTTTGGGCCACTCGCTGGTCTTCGGGGTTTCAAATTTGCTTCAGCAAGTCTTCTTCTCACTGTACTGTTACTAATGTAGTCCCTCCGGGTCTGAAGTAGCTGTTGCTGGACTTCAACTGCATTTTGGTGGCGATTTCTTAACACAGTGGAAATAACATAACGATCTTCTCGGGCACTGGTACACCTGGATCTGCCATTTCAAGGTACCTTCGCTTTACCTTCTGGACCGTTCGTACCGTCACACCCACCATTCTTGCAGTGCGACGCATACTGATGCCTAGTTCCAGAAAAGCCATGATCCTAGCACATTCTTCAACTGAAAGAGGCATGATAAATAAATGTTATATGCTTTTTAGCATAAATTTTTAAAACAAGACCCATCGATCTTGAAAAAAATTTAAAACAGAAAGAAAAATGTGAACGGTAAAATTGTAATTCGGAAACGTCCACTTTGAAAAAGGAATGGTTTTGTTTTTGAAGTTTTTTTTCAGCCAATTCTTAAAAGAAGGTTACCGACTATAAAGTTTTTATGTACAAAAAAAAATACAGTAGATGCATTGTACGTTACTAGTACACTGGAGTACTTATTTAAATGATAATACCGAATAAATTGTTGAAACGGTTTAATGTAAGTACTCATTAATTACAATAGAAGTTTGATATAAAAAAGGATCCGAGCAAGCACTATTACGTGACGTGTGTGCATTTATTAGTAGAGCATTTTATTAGCTAATATTTATAAAAATAATAATAACTTTAATTTAAAAAAAATGTTTTACACGGTTAAATTAAAAATGTTCTGTTCACTGTTATATAGTTTGCAGTAAGGCACGACGTAACTTTTAGAGGGATAATTCTATTATGTACTAGTACTAGTACTACTGTTTTATATTATTATGCATGCATTATGTAAGTGTTATAGTTCGGTTTATGACCCTAAGAACGATGTAATAGGCTCACTATACGAGCAAGTGTATTGAAAAAAATAAAGTAAACTAATTATTATTCAAATCAATAACTCAAACATTATAAATTTTATAACATAACAAGTTATTACAACGAAAGCTTTACTTCACATAATGTGTAATTTAAATAACTTGTGATACTAAATGACGTTAGGACTGGCAGCGGGGCCGTGAAGGTTCACCGTACCAACTTAATAATTCAAAAGGTTGATCATTATGAGATATTATATCACAGACGCCATTAGTCATTATAAAATTTATTATTAATAAAGCTTACTATTGTGTGTTTGATATATTTGATATAGACTTAAATGTATTGTAAAAAGTTTCATTCAGCTTGCTCTGTTTATTTTTAACTCAGTTTTAGGGATTGAATTCTTACCACTTTCATGTTTGAAGATTGACTTGATAGGTACACTTCTTAAGTCCTCAAGACAATATAGTTGACTTTTAACTATCATTGTAAATCCAAGATGGCTGTCGGTACAATATGTCGCATTTATTACTTTTCCAAACTCCCCAATATGGATGTCATATAAGAGGGGTTTATTTTTAGTAGAATACCAATTACCACCACACCACAATAGTATGAAATATACTTCTTAATCTAAGACGGTTGCCAGTACAATTTCGTGGATTTCATAGTTTCCATCCACTCAATATAAAAAATGGGTATCAAATGAAAGTTCCTTATATTATTTATACGTACGTCTAGGTAGACTATGACAGTTGTGAAACGTCGAAAAAGTTAGGTTGACTGTTAAACCCTATTTTGAGAAATGCACGCACACAAAGTGCACACAACACGTAGTTTGTCACGCACGTAAAAGTTTAAACCTGGCCTGTTTTCATCGGTTGTCTAGCAGCAAGAGGCTCTATCTAGACGTATAAATTATCTACGTAAAGCATGTAGAAGTGCTGAAAGCGCTGACCTTTACCACAGTAGACATATGTACCAGTAGGTACGGAAACTCCCTACAAACGTTCCAAATGACACACTCAGACAAACATGCGCATCGACGAGGCCCCTAAGCAGTTTTGGCGGTCAATACGAGTCGAGTGTCACGTTGTTATTTATTAGTTTCCGCGATCTTTTTAAAAATGCCAGCGTATTGCGTGGTATCCGTATACGATAGCCGTCCATTTGAACTCGGCTCCATAAAAACTTCAGTTATTTTTCCAAACTATAAAGTAGTATAATAGTATATAAGAATGAATTATTGTTATAATATTATTATAATTAGTAGGTAATCGAATAATAAGTCCGTAAGATCGATTATAATAAATTCGTGAACATAATTCACAATTTACACTAAAATGGCGGCTGCAATATTTATTATCATTTTGTTATGAGTGTGGTTTAATGGTTTTCTAGGATGCTTTTTTATATTTATTTATTTTGGACAAAAGTACTTACATGTGTACATGTGTTTTGTCATGGTTCTTCGTGAGTGTTGAAACTAATACCAGCTAGTGCTGCCTAAATGAAAATTCCAGATGGCGGCTACTAAAAATTATCAAGTTTTTCGCCACGCATGTCGTTTACATGTTTTTCGAGGATGCTGAAATAGATAGTGCTGTCAAAATGTTAATCCAAGATGGCGGCCGCATGAAATTGACACTTTTTCGTCATGGGTGTCGTTTTCATAGTTTTTGAGGTTGTTCAAACTGATAGTGCTGTCAAAATGTAAATCAAAGTTAGATCTACATGAAATTATCAGCTTATTTATCATGGGTATTGTTTTCATGATTATCGAGGGTGTTGAAGCTGATAATGCTGGACTTACAAAAAAACGAAGACTGAAATAAAATTGTGTGTTCACCGACTCTCCCGAAAATCTCAAAAATGATACTCATAATGATTTTATTGAAAATGTCACATTCGCCATCTTGAATCTTGAAATGAGTGTCATATTTGTAATTCCACTCCCAAAAATCTTGACACTCTGAAAATCTCGGAAATAATACCCAATTTGATTTTAAGTAAAAACCAGATCCGCCATGGCGGATCTCAAAATAGATGTCATATTCGTTATTGACACTCACGAAAACAACGAAACAATAAATGCCCCAATATTCGCCATTTTCAAAAAAATGTGTACTTTATTACGTTGATTCCTTAAGTATAAATAACAGGGAAAACAAACGAAATTAATTCAAAATGCAAAAATACTTCAGAGTATTGTACGTTCCTTTGCAGCCATTTGTATTACACGTCAAAATTTGTTCTCTGGACGCTCGCGAGTGGCGCTTAATAGGTATAAAAATATTGCTGTCAAACATTTGGAACAGCCTATCCAGTGGTAACAGGTCAGGCTGAGAGTCATCGGTTCAACCTATTGCTCTACCGACACTTTTAAATTATTATCATCCGGTGAATTATAAATAAAACTGTTCACTATTCATGACTTCAAGTAATTGTAGAGAATTCTATTTAATGTCTGTATTTTCAGATTTGCCTTCAGCTCTACATCTTTCTAAAAAAACTACATCCAAAAAGTGAGGGGTTGCAATTAGACCGTGATTCTGAATATATTGTCACTGAACATTTCCAATGAAAAATTATGTGATGCAGGTTATTTTTATTTTTTTTACAATAAAATTGCAATGCAATCCGTTTTTTAAGTAAAAGTATCTAGAAGTGTGAAATAAATAATTTGGTCTTAATATGGTCCAAATATCTTTGGAATATTCCGACAGTTACTGTTTTTGATCTTGTTCTTGATACAGTGTGACTACTGCACATTCTCAAATTTAATTTGGCGCCTAAAAACTCAGTCAACGGAATCTTTGTAACCGATGCAAAATTAATATTAAACCTCTACACTACATATGAAGTCCTAGTACATGTTGTTAGGATGACACATGATTTCAGCCGCTTTGAAAGACATTACATTCATACATACATGAGACAATTGAACAACAACATTCCCTTCTTCAACTGTGATCGCCTGGTACCATAACACTGTAGAATGCTTCCTATCTCATTTTCTCCCCGGCATACATTTACTTGTATGTGTCTCTATCGTCTCGCTTTTTCGTTTCATCGAATTTCAGATCGCAACGATTGTAAACAAGTTTCACTTCAAAAACAAAAAGCAGTAATGAATTTCATCGCAACAGCAGCTGACAGCATTTAAAACGTTGTTGAAATGCCATTTACCCTTATTACGAAGTAACTGTACATTACATTTCAATGCTGGCTAATTAAGTTTTTTTTCTATAACTACAGAACTTTCTTGTTAACATGCCAATACCTATGATTTAGTTATTCCTTCCGTATTTGGAGGTTGTCTGGTAACACCCCGTATATCACGTTTTATATTGAGTAAGCTATCGTAAACTGAACGAAACATCAATAAAAGCAGATTTATATATTAATGAATCTGATTCAACGGAACAACCGCGTCTCTGTCTATTCAGCTTTGTCTTTTATACAAAATTATTGATGCGAAATTGTGAATTGCTCTGAATATAAATCTAGATTGGTAAATTTGTGTTAACAGCGTTATTTCTATAAAATAATATACTTTCTTAAAATAATATAATTTCTTAGATAATTTATACGTCTAGATAGAGCCTCTTGCTGCTAGACAACCGATGAAAACAGGCCAGGTTTATCACTTTAGTGTGCATGAGAAGCTACGTCTTACACTCGCGATTTGTATGTCACTTTATGTTAGTATTGCTCAAAATAGAACCTCTATTTCTTCGACCTTTTCACAGCAGTCTATCTAGACGTTAAAATTTTCCTTTTTCTTGCAGACGAGAACTTAACAGTTCTTTTGATGTAATAATGACAGTAATAATAAAATATTATAAGATAATAACTTTTATATTTTGTATCTATATAGTCACGTAAAAAAGATAAATTTAATATACAAATACTAAGAATGATTATGTAAGCAATTACACTGCAAACATTTTATCAATTCCTGTTACCTTATAGCAAGTGAGCCTTGAATGAAAATGGGAAACAATAAGATGAGGAAATTTGGCATCCTTCCAATCACAATATCAGGTACACTTTACTCGTCTATGTTTCACGTCAACATTATTTAAGACAAGAAAATAACATGGGTTGACAATTTATTATGAACTAATTCTTAAAATACATTTGCTGTTTTCAAGGTATGAATTTTGACAAATATGTTGTATTTATATTGAGTGAATTAAGATTGTAGTGACGTGTTCTAGTTGTTTAATAATGTGGAAAGGATTCATGAAAGAAGATTGACTTCATAATTTTATGGTGCGAATGGAAATGTAATCTTTTGGAAAGGTTTTCTCTCATGGCCTCATTCGACGAACAGATTGAGAATGGTTTATGCCAAGTGTTCGGTATAAGAAGTGGACTGTATACTGTTTAGTAATTAAAACAAATACTATCAAAAATAACGATTCATTCTTTACTGCTCCTTGCCACAAACAGCCACCGGTCGCGACACTACAGAAACAATCGTGTTTCCAACAATAGAGAGGCGGCTAATTACGTCTCAGACCGCACCTTCTCGTACGGCGATTTTGCATGTAGGCAAATTTCCAGCGCCCATAATTACGTCACGCGATTGTCGCGCCTAGTGCCACCGATTTGCTACCGGTTTCAACTTAGGGTTGAGGTACAGTAGCGAGTAGTAGAAAACACATTAGCATGTCCGATCTTCACAGCTGAAATTAACTGGCACTTTGTCAAACTATATTCAATGCAATGACCGAACACCAAGAGTCCCAGGACTGAGAACACTTCTTTGAAAGGGATGATGCAAACGTAGCTGCCAGGGTAGTATAGTAGGTCCGTTATCTTTGCCTATCTAGACTATCAAGAATTTTCACGATATAGAATTTGAGTTTAATTATTTATGAGACTTCTTAGCATTTTATAGATTTAAGCGTCCATTGTGTAATAGAAGGAGCAACTCCGGACAGTGTCTGAGGCTTGTAACTTGGGTGAACGTATATAATATAATAATATAATATGTGGTCCCTTTATAATGTACACAACCATTGAAGCAATATGAGTTTAAATTGATTTCACTTCTCGTGTTGCTTTTCCTGTGTAAACAATAATTAATAAAATATTTTTAATGGATTAATACACGTATAATTGTAGCTGTATTTTTACATTAGGTTTTTGCACTAAAATTACATTTTTATTATTATATATTAATTATTCAATCACATTAAAGGGAACTGTTTTAGGTAAAACTGCAGCTACAATTATTATATTAATACATTTTTATATTAATTCGTTCAGAAAATATATTATTTAAATAAATTTGAAATATTTCCGCCAATCAAAGAAAATACTTATAAATAAAATATTCCGAAAATCATTCAAATAACACCTGATTTTATTTATAAATATATAAAAATACATGTAAATGTCTTAAGTGAGATATGTATTTAGGAATCAATGACGTAGGAGAAATAAAATTAATTTATAAGCAATTTAAGTCTAAGTACAAATATAATGACAGACCAAGAACACAATAAAATTGCAGTTCTATTCTATATGCAGTTTGTTGTATTTTATTATTAAGATCGCAGCCAATGAAGCTATTTCAGCTTAGAGCAAGAAATATCTCCAGTTAACTCAAATCTCTATGGCAATCATAGAAAGTGGCTCTGTGCCAACTTTAGTTGACAATTCTTTGAGCGTCTATAGCACTTAATGTTTGTACTTATTTGATGCAGGTTGGTATTAGGACTATATTTGAAATAAATCTAGATCGAGAGGGTATTCAAGGACGGCGGAACGAATGAGGGAAGCTGCTGAAGGTCATTTGACAACAGAGGCTCTCATGTGGAATCAGAACTCCAATCAGACAACCATAAAATCAAGGATGACATCAGAATATTTCGAGCAAATTCAAAAAAAAGAAAAACAAAATACCACAACCGGGGAGTTGAACAAGATATACCAAAATTTATGATTCATGTGTACTTGAACGGTTGGCTCAGTTGGAAATAGCGCTCGGACGGAACCCGAGAGGTCCCAGGTTCGAGTCCCGCATCGTTAGTAAATTTTGGTTACAAATTTTATTTATATAAACACAAAAATAGTAATTGTGCAATAGGCAAAGTATCACAGTACGTTCTAGGTCGATTTGTAATACGAAATTTTGGAATTTTATAATGACAGACAAATCAAATGCAAATTAAAGTTGTCACTAATTACATGACATAAGTTTTATACGAATATTTGTAAAGCTCTTTTTTTTCTCGCTGATTTTAGAATTAATTCATATTTTTCGTACCAATTAAAGACTGCTCACTATCAAATCAACTTTTTTTAAAATCACATAAACATTACTCAATTTCACCAGTTAGTGATTATAAATAACTTAATTATTATTGATTTATTGTCAACAACCAAGCTTTACTATGAGAAAAATCTTCTATCACAGAATTTACGGAATAGAAATACCGTAGTAATCGACATTTTTTTTTTTCATAAAATGAACATAAATCCGTTTCATAACAGGTCTCGTCTGAACGAAGCGTTGCGTGAAGCTATGACATCGATCGTGAAAACTTTACTGAGGGATATCAAGTATCCCCTTTAGTTTATGACGCTGTTTCGGCCGTCACTCTCGGTAACAATATTCATGAATAAGAATTCCTTTATTCGTCTTATAATACTATATTTCAAATTCAAATTGAAATATTTTTATTGAAAATAGGATGTGACATCACTTATTGAAAGTCAAAAACTACCACCCATTCCAAAAAGAATGCCTCAGACCTGAGAAGGTAGGGCACAACAAACTCAGCGGGCTTTTTTCCATCAAACAATATGTTGGCTAAGTAATATTGTAAAATTAAACTTATTATTTCATAGCTTCAGGGCGGTCGCTCCATTCATAACCTTTACTACACAAACGTTTCTTAACAATTCTTTTGAATATCGTAATACTTTTGTTGTAAAAGCATATACATCGCCCCACAAAAGACTTACTAACTCGACTTAGCCGAGTAGTAGGCATAACATGTTTATGTTTGTTCCTCGTGTTAACATTTTGACTGTCACAGTTTCTAGCAAATTCCTCAATTTACTTATGAACATATAGAACAGTATCAAGAGTATATTGAGAAGCAACAGTCAAAATGTTAATTTCTTTAATTTTTTCTCTTAATGATGCTTTAGGACTTAGGTTATAAATAGCGCGAATAGCCCTCTTCTGCAGCACAAAGATGGTATTATTTTCAGCGTTTAATAATACAATCGAAAAACTACAAAACTGCGGAATGAGCTTGAATAACTGCACGCAGATACACCAATAAAAGGATTGGAGATGACGTAATATATGAGGCTATAAACTCTACTTCATTTCTAGAAGTGTTGGTTAGTGTTATGATTGGATAACTTTCAGATATTCTAATTTTACTTATGATATAAAAGAAAGTTATTTATGCTAGTAAAGGTTTATTTTCTATTTCATGTTCTATCACTCTCTGGAGACATATTGTGATAAAATATAAAACTATAGCTTAAGATATATTACTAGCATGTTATTAGATATTCCATCTTTGTGTCAAGTTGACGGGTGCAGTGTGGTATGAATAGGGTTATGGTAAAACGCTCAAGTCAAGACAAGTTATTTTTTTATTCACAATAGCGTGGGTATAAAATAGTATTTAAAAAACCCTTGTAAATCTTAAAACTCTTGAAATTATCATGAATATTTTTTATAATCCAAAACTTCTGTACGGTCCTGAGTATTTCTGATTTTATTTTCAGCTATCAATCATGGACCTCACATGATAGTAGGAGACAAATTTTGTACCTATTGCATACAGTCATTTCTATTCTATTTATTTGTATAAATATACCTTACCTTTGTATAAATATACCTTGTTTAATAAAGTATCGAATCTAATTAAGTATTAAATTTAAGTAAAGATTTGGAATATCTTCCAAAAAATTAAACAATAAGACAATAGCAGTGTAAAAACAAATAATTTAACATGTACTAGAATAGGTAATTATTGTAAAATTGCAAACCTTGTAAAGAACTGGAACTGGAGTTATTTATGGATCATAAAGATATACGTATTTTATGTTTAACAGAGCACTGGCTCAGAAAATATATTTTATTTCTCTTTCTTCTTTAACTTCAGTGGTCATCAGGTGGCAAGTGCGTTTTGCAGAGAAAAGGCTACACGTGGCGGTTCTCTTATACTTGTAAGTAAATTATTTAAATTCAAAGAACGTGAAGATATCGTAGGCCTCTCTGTTGAACGTACAATTGAAATAGCCTGTGTAGACCTCGATCGCGCCATTGTTGTTAGTATATACAGACCCCCAGATGCAGTATATGAATTATTTGAAAGTGTATTGGAGGAGGTTTTATTAAAATTATGGAAGTCGAAGAAGTATATCATGATATGTGGTGATTTTAATATTAATTTATTACAAAAATCCACCACCAGTATTAGATTCAGATCTTTGATCAAATCATATGATTTAACCAATATTTTCTTAGAGCCTACTAGAGTAACCGGCACCTCCAAAAGCTGTATTGATAACATATTTTCAAATTATAAACCCATTTCTCAGGCAATAATAAACCAACTGAGTACAGACCACTTTGGCCAGTTAGCCTCTTTTAATATTGAGGTCAATAAATGTTCTAAAATTAAAAAGTTTACGTTTGTTCCTGTGAATAATAGGTGGATGAAGAAATATAGATGTAATATGTCAGTTAAACTCTCAAATATGGATTTATTGAAACATAATATTATTCCTAATGAAATGTATGATATGTTATTTAAAATAATTAAAACAGAGTTTGCTTCTATATTTACTTCAAAGACAGTCAAATCAGGTGGTCTCTTGTCATTTAATGATTGGTCAACAGCTGGCATTCATAGGAGCAGACAAAGGCTATATGAACTATATAGTCAGAGATCATTATATAATCATGATGCATCTTTTATCGAGTATGTTAAAAAATACTCTAAATTATTTAAAAGTGTTTGTTCTATTGTAAAGTCTATGCATATTAAAAATGCACCGAATAAAATAAAGATGACTTGGAATGTGATTAACTGGGAATCTGGAAGAGTGAAAGACTGCTACATTTAATACAATTTATCAATAAACAATACTACAAAACGCAATACTAAACTCAAAACAATACTAAACTGGAGATGATGACTCTTACGCCAATGTTCTGTAATACATAATATATCTATATTACAGCAGCTCAAAAACAGTTCAATTTCTAATTCCTTACTTGAGATACCTTGTATATTCTGGTGAACAATATTTATGAGGTTTATATTATGATTATCTATTAGTTAGTTTATAATAATAATTATAAACCGTAACCTTTGGAATATTTGCATGTCTGTCAATGCGAAACATGTGCCTAGTCTTAAATTTATAACAACTTTAAATGTATATGTTTCTTGCAAATAAATAATTTTGACTATAAATTTTGTGGGATCATGTTGTGAAACCTAATACATGTCGCAACAAAAGATTGACAAACTTGACTGAACCAAGCAAAAACCAAAAATTCTGAGTGGTACTACAATAATTGCGCTCCTCACCCTAAGACACAAGATGATAAGTCTCATTTTCCCAGTAATTTCACTAGGTACGGCGCCCTTTAGGCCGAAACACAGTAATGTTTACACAATACTGCTTCATAGCCGAATAAAAGAGACTGGTATAAATTTTAAATCTTGAATGTATACTCTATTCGACGCAATAAGAGAAATTTCATTTTTAAACTTAGAGCTATAATATTTCTTACAAAATTCTATGATAGTTGATCTGATGGATTAAAACCAGTGGAGATAATTTTGAATAAGATCAACATTTTTATTATATATATAAGCGTGCGTCAAAAAATTCTCTCATAGAAATTATGTATGGACACATCAAAGGAAAAACAAATTTGTTGTTTTTATTTAATTAAGCAGCATTTTCCTATTTATTCACCTTTTAAACCTTCTCTGGACTTCCACAAATAATTCAAGACCTGAATTTGCCAAATCGGTCCAACCGTTCTCGAGTTTTAGCGAGACTAACGAACAGCAATTCATTTATATATATATACTAGTGGACCCAACTTTTAAATTTGAAAAATCGGTCCAGCCGTTAGGAGCAGTTTACTAACATACACATGAGCAGGAGGATTATATTATATGGGCGGAATTGACAATCTAAACCAATCTCAAATTCACTGAAACAAACAAAAAAGTCATCAAAATCAGTCCAGCCGTTTAGGAGGTAGTTTAATTGTGAATCTAAACCATTTTCGAATCCACCTGAAGACACACACCAATCTCAAATTCACTGGAACACACAAAAATATCATCAAAATCGGTCCAGCCGTTTAGGAGGTAGTTCAATTGTGAATCTAAACCATTCTCGAATCCACCTGAATACACACAGAAAGTTTCATTAGAATCGGTCCAGCCGTCTAGGAGGAGTTCAGTGACATACACACGCACACAAGAATTATATATATAAAGATTTATAACACTATTATTTTAATGTATATACCATACCCTACAGATATTATTTTTTATGCAATAAAAAAAATATTTATCCATGTAACAATAATATATTTTTTTTTATGTCAATAAGGGACGATACGTGTAGGGCGATCAGCTGATGGTAATTGATATATTACAATGCAGTCAATAATCTCAGGATTATTGATAAATCCAAACATTCTGAGAGGCACTACAACTGCGCTCGTCACCTTGAGAGAAATAATAACAAATTATCAATAGAGATTTTTTTGCTTCAATATTTATTTCACTAAATGTCTACGAATAGACCAAAATCATAATCATTTAGATGACCTAACATGTGATCAAAAATATTTAAAAAGATTTAGTTGAATATTTATGATTGCAATTCACTTTGAATAACGTTTTCAGTAAACTGCCACTTTACTTTATTAACTTTGGGCTTTAAAACTTTCACAACACAGTTTCCAAATAAATGTAATCCCATTTAGTGACCACGTATTCAATCAGAGAGATTTATAGACATAGCCAATATACAAGGAATAGTCATTTTACAAATACTATTTCACTTAAATATTTTATACAGACGCAATATTCAAAAGATTATTTATAATTTACTTGCACTCGGCACTTTAAAACTTTATCCATATTTTGTATTAAGTTATCTTATTTATTTCCCTTTTGTTCAATCTTATATCTTTAAACGAGCAATTCTTGTATATAATATATTATATACTTGACGTATCCGCCCGCTTCGCTGGGCGAATTTTAAAAGGAAGGAACGTTGGAATTGGTAGGTAAATAGCCATAAACCATCTAGGATAAATTTCGCATCGAATAGTGATAGTTTTTAGGCGTGAAAGAGCCTCAAACAAAGACCATTTTCATTTAATATAATATAATCTGAATATCGAAAACGGCTCCAAAGATTTTCATTAAATTCACAGGGGATTTCGGGGGCGTTAAGTCGATCTAGCTAACTTTCAATAAAAAAAAAATGTTTAACCTTTTTTTAATGAATAACAGCCACAATAACTTTATAATACAAAGGTAAATTTCGCCTCTATACACGATTTGACACAAGATTAAGCGTCGGTTTACTGGAAGAACTCACTAAGTGAAAGAAATCATTAAGTGCAGTTAATAACTGCGCGAATATCGTCTTGACGAGCTCTATAAGATGCAAAATCTCACGTATTTCTAGCTGTTTTAATTTGGAAGTTATTACGTATGCATACAGTAATTGATAATTACAATTTTGGGACTATTGGTTCTATTAAAAACAATAAATCACTTTGTAAACTTTAAAAAAAATCAAAGTAGTGAAATAATAAACAATTACTTTATTACAGAACTCATTTTTATTATTTTGTGATTTTTTTTTAAATATGACATACGAAAATAACTTTAGAATGAAACTTGGTTAATATGTAGTTATTTATGCAACTGTTGTGTAATAAGGGGTATTAGAACACGAGTGTTGGTTTATCACACAAGGCGAAGCCGAGTGCGATAATAGTATCACATGAGTGTTTTAATACCTAAGTATCAACAGTTGCATACAAGACTTTATCTTCACCCAGAATTTGAATCCTCTAAAAGATTCTGAAACAGTTAGCTTACTGCTAACATTAAAACAGCCAATCCTATTAGTAACCAAATATCATCCATTACTGATTATATACAAATAAACTAAGTTAAAATGAAAGAATTATTTATTTTAGTATTAATTTACATTTTGTAAAGTGCAATTATTAAAATTCACTTGAATATTATGTTCTATTGCAGCGTTTAAAATATCTAGCGGTGTGCTGTCAAAACTTGAATCGCTTATTTTTTGTAAACAAAACAATAAAAATATCGAAGAAAAATGGCGGGGATTCAAATAGCCTACTTTTTTTTACAGCGCGCGACGTTCTGGTAGTGTGGAACGCGCGTAAACGAAAATGTTCTTTTTTTGAAATTCATACAGATACCACGCATCGAGCAATAAGAATGTGGCTGTTTGTTGAAACTCTTTGCACATGAAGGGATTGAAAAAAAAACAAAGGAGTGTTGTTATGAAATTCAGTACGACATTACACCACTCGTTTGGATGATGTAATGGTTATTAGGACATTGGGTGTTTTAATGTTGACAATAAACTAACTGTTTCAGAATCTTTAATAGAGGATTTAAAGCATGGGTGTAGATAAAAGTCATTAACTGCGCTTAGTTACATATTATAATCAATAATGTTATAATAAAACATATTAAACAACTTTCTATCAGATCAAGTGATAACAATTATTCTAAACTTTGTTTATCAAAAAATAATTATTGTTTTTTTATGAATTATCATTGCTCTTACAATGAAGTTGTAAATTCATTTTGATATAGATTAAATCAGTTAGTACCGTATGATGGAATTCACTATCCCTCCATATCGTCATTATTGTTTTTTTTTTCACAAAAAATAATTATTTCTATTGAAATAGTACGTATTTCTTAAAAAAGACTTCTATTTCAAGAAATACTTAATTGAAACCTTGAACAAAGGCCCAATTGCAAGAATTCATTAACTTCACATTTAATTTTTTTTTATTTATGGCTTGTTAATAATATTTAAAAAAGCTCGCTTGATTTTAATAATAAATATATTTATATATATATTTTAAATACAAAATAATAGTATTTTACTTTTCTTTAACATAATCATATTTAAGATGTTATAGGGAAAACAATATTTCTAAAACTAAAAGTGGTTTAATTCATAATTCTGTTTTTGTCAGTTAATGAGTTCTTGCAGTAAGCCGACGCGACGATAATAGCTCAGATGGGACATTGAGTGATCCGGAAAGCAGAAGACCCCGGTTCGAATCCAGATGTCCTATAATTTTTTTTTGTTCAAGTTTTGTACATTCTTAAAAATACGAGCAAGGCTCGGTCGTCCGGATGTTATAATATATATAACTAAAATAGAATATAAAAGTGTGGGTACTGAAAATGTTTTTATTAAATTCACAATCTTGCTACAAGCACACAGAAAATACAAATATTTCCCCTGTGTATTTTGTTCGACACAATAGTTATTACAGGCAATCTATTAGATTGTTTCAAGCGGACAAAAACCATTGTACTATTTTTTTTTTTAAATAAAACACTTTTAATCCTTTAAAAGTATTTTATTTAAATGTGTAACACTCGCGTTAATCAAAGAAAATACTACATTGTACTATTTAATTACTTTCACCTCAACCACTTACAGAAAAATCTAAAGAAAAAAATATTATTTAGAAAAATCTGAATAAATTTGCTGATTAAAGACTCGGAATTTGTGAGGTTTTCATGACTCCTCAGTGGCACTGCATTACAATGACCACTACAATGGGCCGTATTAATTACCATTTCCTACTCATCACGTCCCTTATTGTCATTAAAAAAATTGCGTGCGTACACATGTCGGAAGTGAAACCTGCATTGTGCATGAACATCTAAACTGCATATGAAGTCCTGGTACATATTGCTAGGATGACACATGATTTCAACTGCTATGAAAGATATTACTATCACCGCTACCATATTTATGTTCTCCTTGTTTCTCTGTAGTAATACGTCGTGCGCATGATCTCAGAATATTAATAAGTCTACTCAACCTCTTCAATCTCTTCTTCAACTATGAACGCCTGGTACCAAAACACTGTTTAATGCTTCCTATCTCTCATCTATATCAATATTGTGTGCTTATTTTGATTTCTAACAAACTGAAAACGAACTAAAACCTACGAAACTTTTAATCATAATTGTTTCAGTAAATCTTGACTTAATACTACTGTGTTATATTTGCTTCTGTAAGCTTCTGCAGAAAAAATAATTTTAAAACTCTAAAAAATCTCTATTTAATATTCTTAGTTTATTTTTCAAGTGCACCAAAAACATTGTCAGTAAAAATTTGTACGAGATTGTGTTATAGTTCTTACCTTAAAATAAATTCACTTGTTCCTACTACTTGTAACTTCCGACAATTTCCCCTTAAATGGACTTCACAAACTTAATTTTGGGATTGCGACGGAGAATAGTTTCCGGAATCTTTTGTAAAAGTTTAGTATTTGTTCAACAGTTATCAGTTATAAATTTCGAAGGTAAGTTCCATATATAATAAAAGGTAAAAGAACGCGTATCATAGCGGAGAGTTTTGTATCACATATATTTTTATGATTGAGTCACACATTTACGTATTAATTCTATTCGATGATCCTCATATATAAACTGGTACGGTTTGAACCCAGCTTTGCAATAATAATCCCTATGTGTTTCTGGAAATCTTATTAAAAACAAAATTTACTAGATGACCTTTTAGTCTGGTGTCTAGTTAGTATTAATTATTAAACATGCTCGATTAATTCAATACAGCTTGGTGTATCGATAAATTTTATATTTAAATTCAACGTTTCAAAAAAGTGAATGTCTAAACGAATATTGGATTTAAAATTGAAATTTAGTTTAGTATGAAACGTGCTTTGAAGATTTGACATAAGTTTGAAATAGTAACTACAATATTATGGCAACGAAGTATAATCCGGCTAAGTTTGAAAGCGAATAGTTGCTAAAACGTAGTTGATTTCGGCTATCACCGTTTTTTACAAGATTATAGCCGTCATCTCTCAATCTATCAATGACTGCACGTTTCATACAATCAAGTGAACTTATATTTTATTTATTGATCAAATCCTATAACTATATACAATACTATATTAAAAAATCTAATATAATAACTAGAACATGTTATTAAATGGAGTCCCACTTTGAGTCAACGTTCCCCATTTGAATAGCTAGCCTAGTTCTTTTTCCGAGGTAACTGTCGACTAACCGTCGTTTTTTTAATCAACATCACTGCTAACGTGAATCGAGTGAGTCAATTTAATACTTCAATCATCGAATGAGAAAATACTTTCATCTCCATTCACGTATGTAAAGAGCGGTCGGTGTTTCATGTGCTTCAGGTTCCAATTTCCCCACACTAACATGAATGAAAATCTATTTCGCGGTAGATATTCTAAAGTAGTATATGAAAAAGCTCTGGTAAGTAGAAGGATTGAAAAAGGTCACCATTTCGCCTGTTTCATATGAATCATAGATTTACAGTTTCATTTATAAGTAATTCTGCACAAGTGAAAACTTCCATAGCCGGGTTATACTTTTTGTAGGGGAAGATCTTATGGGTTTGCGTAGCCGACCAGCTCATAACTGGCACATGCTATAAATAAATAACTAAAAAATATATTTATAGTTGGAACTTTTTGGATGGACGAAATATCATGAGTTCGCGTCACCGAAATGCTTATAGCAGTATACGTAGGTCACATTAATAGTTTAGCGTAACTAAAAAAAAACATGTTATAACCAAAATATTATGTTTATTGCTTTTCAAAATACACTCTTTTACATCTTAAACATTTTTCATGCGATCGAACTATTTTTTAAAACTGGAGGACCACAGATCTGAAGGCATGTTTTCTACGTGCTGATTGAACATTATCACTGCCTCTTCGGAATTAGTAAAAGTGAAACCTCTCATAAAATCTTTGATTTTTGGGAAAATACAGAAATCACAGGGTGCTAGATCGGGGCTATGTGCAGGATAGGTGACATGTTGGACTTTTTCGGAAGCTATAACTCAGTTTTGTTGGCCGTGTGTTAAGAAGCGTTGTCATGAAGTAGGAGAACGCGGCTTTTGCGGAAGACGACCAGTCTTTCGCGAACTTTTTTTAACACCCTGGATATACAAATGGTAGAATACCACTCGGCATTAGTTCCATTTTCGTTGCGGACCTTTGATGTGTGACAAAAATCAATTTAGCTATACAGCTGACGTATTGTGCAACATTAGTACTGTGTATATCTTATAAGTGAAATTCAATGTATTTAGTTAATAGTTCAATGTGTATATACTGTGCATTTTTGAAAATTTAATTAAATAAATTGAAATTAATAATTTTATTGTTTTAAAAATTATGTAGGTATGTTATTTTTTTTTTAATTTTAAATTATAATACTTATAGTTCTAATTTTTAACTTCTATCGGCAGTCTCTACAACTGGCAATTTTTTATAGTCATGTAATGTCTTCCAAACCATATTTTATGCATAGATAGTATGAATACCGCTAATAACTATATTCGGCAGATAAATTGGCCTAGCTGTTACAATTTTTAAATAAGAGTACTCGGATCTTCAGGACAGATTAAATTTTTTCATGTGAGATCCACTTCAAGCATAACAAAGCTCAATTATGTGAAACTGTCAAGGAACTATTACACAATTAGAACAATTTATATTATAACATTTACTTTATACATTATTCTTTTATACGCGCAATTATAAAAAAAAATACATTTACCATTTGGAGTTTTTTTTGTTATAAAAAGGTTTCATAAATTAGTTTTTCTGGTAAATACTTCCTTTTACACTAACAATAAAATTATACAAGCCATGACATATTGGTCATGAAATTATTGGATGATTTGTATAATTTACTTTAATTATCAATAACAACACTTAGAAATCGAATATTGTGGCTTGAAAACTTATGAAACACTTGTTTCAAGATAGTTATAAACACTAATAGCTATTTACGGAGCGCAATTTAGAGTAGACATAAATAAATTAAAAATATTACATACACACGAACTAATAGTTTTGTGAATGTGTGAAGTGAGTTATTAACCACACAAATATATTTGAGCGGAAAAACTTAGCCAAGCAAGGATTTGCTTGATAATTTGTGAGCATCCACCCCCTTTAGTCTTTATTCGGCGAATAATCGGCTCCACATTCGGCGAATAATCGGCTCCACATTCGGCGAGTCCCGTATGTCTCGTCACGGCTCTTTATACGGTTCTTTAGTATTAGGTTCATGGTAACAGGAGCAATGAGATGTGGTCGGGTACGAATCACGTTACATTCATAAACCAAGTATACTGGCGTAATAGACGAATGACCATGTGTGAGAGTGAGATAACTATCCTTATGCAAAAACCTAGGCGTGAGAAAGAGACGGAATAGATGGACCGTGAAACCGTTTTGAAACAATTTAGTGTCCGTTAGTCTCCTGTCAAATTGGAATTTAATTTTAGTATTTTTATCGTAGTTGTTCTATGTCAGATTGTGTTGTTATATACAGCAAGAATCCAAATAGAGAAACATTTCACAGGTAAATACTGATTCTAATATACTACTTTCGTGTTGCTTATTTTCATATAACATATTTACTTAAGTATTACATTTTATATACGCAGTAAATACTCTATATTCTAAAGATTATATTAAAATAATATATTGTATACCGTTTATCAATATTTGTCATAGGGATTGTCTAAAAGCAAAATAATACATACTTCACAGGAGAGTGTTTGTCTATTACGCTAGTATTAAGTTTATGATACATTACGTTATAAGCTACTATGACATATTCTGCTTAATACCACATGGACTATATGCTCGTTTCAGGCCTTGCTCTCCCTATATGTTTTATGTTATTTACTTAAGGTAATACTGACTACCAACATAATTGTTTACTGTTAATGTGTGTTAGTGTGGCGATTCAATAACAATCACAATGTAGTCATATATATAAGCTTGTAAAATATTTAAACTTAATGTAATTTCATGACAATGCATTTGTAAAAAGATGTATTTAAATAAATTATTCATATTATTATATATTTATACACTAAAGTTCTAGATACTCACTTAAATAATGTACACAACATAGTTTTATTTAAAATTTAACTAAAAGCAAACGCAATTTGCTATTCCATTTAACACTTCATAGCAAACACAGAAAAATGTACCCCAAGGACGAAACTTCATGAGATCGTTATGCAAATGTAAAAAATATCACTTAAGTTCTCAGGTGGCAATGCTCTATGGTCTTTAACGTAATGGTTTCACGCAACAACTCACGAGGATAATGCTTTTTAAAGTGCAGTGGGACTTTTCACGTTGTCACGTTTTGGGAATAGAACTTATGGCACATTGTTATTTACTTTGTAAAAGACACTTCTTGAGAACCCCTGACGACAGATATTTCTGAAAAATATTACAAGATGATACATTTGGTAAACACGCATTTCTTGAGGTTATTAATGACCGGAACATTACCTACACATGGTTTATGCAACTTTGACTTATTCAATTACGTTTTACTTAAATGAGATATCAGCTGGTATATCACTACCATTAAACACGTCTGAATCATGAAGATAAATGTAGCAATGTCAAAATTAGGTTTCAACTTGATGCTTTTTTGCCAACATAATCGATGTTTTGTTAAAAACTGGAGTGGTTATACGGATGACTTTTCCTTAACTATGACTATTTTTATTTCATGATTAGAATAACATAATTTAATCCATATCTATTCTATCAAGTTGAGTGATTACACTTTTATATTTTAATTTACCAATTACTTGTTAAGGAGGCTAATAAATTAGAAGGTAAATTATGAATTCAAGGGATCGTAAGGTTTTAATAATTTAAATTTAGCTTCTGCATGGCACTCAGGAAACGCTTTAACAGATGATGGACAACCAGTAAGTACGGGTTTTGTTTTACTTTAAGAGGAATGAAATAAAAGGTCTTATGCTTATATTTTTAAACAAATAATAATTGTACATTTGGAAGAGCTCACTTTATTTGATTATGAATTACGTGAATATGTACGAACAGTGGACTTCGTTCAATTCACTAAAGAGCTAACTCGCCATGTTTATAAACTATTTTCTCCTTGGCAAAATATATGTTTTTATAGATTATTAAGCTGTAAAATATATCATTTATTTTAGTGTTACAAACTGTATGAAAAGTACTAATAATTACTCGATCGCTTCTTCTTTTAATTATCCTGGTGATCTTGGTCAGTATGCAAGGCCAGAATCTCAGATATTTTATGCGTCTACATAGAGCCTCTTGCTGTTAGGCAACGCATTATCATGGTGTCTTGCTGATAACAAGCCAGGTTTCTTACTTTAGTCTTCGTGACAAGCTACGTCTTTCACTTCGCAATCTATATCTCACTTTGTATTAGTGTGCGTGCGTTGCTGAAAATAGGGGTTTACTTTTCGCTGCAATTTTTTTCCTCGTGTATAAATTATGTAAGGCCACAGTAATGAAAATATTGTATTGTCATCAATGATTGAAATATATGTGTGCACATTATGAAGTAGATCTATCTTCTTGAAATTGATGACAAGCCTTCTGGCATACATAAATGAAGGCGAAGCTGAGAAAAGGCGCCAAATCAATTGTTAAGTAACATAATGATTGTGAAGCCCGCCCTGATTGTGATCTACTTACTAATAGACTTGAGGTGTTGGTGCAATTGCTGCTCCAACTTTGTGAGTCCTCGCATAGTGTCTAACAATAGAATAATGTACTTAATTAATGTAATTGGTGTTGTAACCGTTTTAATCAAAATAAATAAATAAATAAAAATAATATTTAATCTGGCATTATTTATTATTTTCCTGTTTTTATTTAAATGAGAAACGACACGAGCAGGACCTTCAGCTGATGGATTCTTGAAGGACCCAAAAAATCTGAGCAGCACTACAACTGAGCTCGTCACCTTGAGACATAAGATGTTAAGTCTCATTTACTCAGTAATTTCATTGCTACGGCGCCCTTCAGACTGAAACACAGTAATGTTTGCTTCATAGCAGAAATAGGCGCCGTTGTGATACCCATAATCTAGCCGGCATGCTGTGCAAAGGAGCCTCCCACTTCTACGAGAATTAATCCTTACTAACGTATATAATGATTTCAATAATTTCTTTATTGAGTTACAGTTCTCCCAACAAATTTTAGTTAAGGGAAAATAGGGATGTCTGGTCATAAATTAGCAACTTAAATCCTGTTACGTTTCAATAAACATTATTTAACATCGCCGCGCCTGTGACGTACGTTAATGTGATAATTACATTCCATTAAGGGATACTATTCCAACCACATTGTATAGTCATATAATATGAATCATTATTACTAGGCTTCATAAGATACATAATAGCTTTAAGGGTAAATGTTATACACTTTTATAATAAAGTCCCGGCCACTGTTCAGGCATTATCTATAAATAAATTTAAATGTTTTATTAAAAATGGCTCTGTCGTAAATCCTACTACTCCACATCTCTAAGAGATCGGACAGCCTGAGACTAAATTATGATTATTTTATTGCATTAGCAATGACAGTACAATATTGTTTATTTGATTAAAAACAGCACAAAAAAGAATGCTGGGAGAGTTCCTTGCGCCGCTTCTTCTCTCTCAGAGCGCCATTTGTTTGCGAAGGGTACTAATATCTTGTATATAAGAAATGACATCAAAATGAGTTCTAAAGGAAAATGTTGGGAAAATAAATAAATGCCTTTTAAGTCATAACTGGGCTAAAAATACAAATTACAAATCACTTAACGGACAAAGAACATATAAGTAGAATGGGATTTTTGGTAGCCTGAAGCGCTTGGTTAATTATCTAATATATCGTGTTCAAGGGTAGCTGGGAGTCTTTTTATATAACAAGATAGTTTAATATAAAATGATAGTTAAAAATAACAATTAATAAATCTAAGTCTAAGTTACAAAGACATAATATGGGTAAACATCAGTGACAGAGGTATTTTTCACAAGAAAAAAAAGCTTATGTTATAATTTACGTATGACATTATGCACATTGGTTACAGCATTTTTTTTATCGTTGCCTTTAGAATTAATTATTTTTGATGTCTTATATCTTTCTGCTAATTTCGTGTCGAGACACTTGGCCCGGGCCCAGAGGCGCGGAGAATGTACGAAGTACTATCTTCTTGTCTCAATAGGGCTGGCAACCCAAGCGCTGGCAGCCTCTTCGGTCATGGGATACGCCTAGCTATCCAACGTGGAAATACTGCCAGTATTCTTGGTATGATTCCACGTAATGATAGTTTTAATTTAATGTTATTATAGTATTGTAAATAATATACTCATAAGATTTGTTTTGTTCGAATAATATTATTATCTATACATAAATATCAGCTAAAGCATCGTAAAATTCTATTGTAATCTCCACTGATTTCAAAATCTATATTTCGTTGTGTTGGCGCGTTTTTCCAGAAATATTGATAGAAATGTTCAAACATTGATCATAGATTGGATACTAGCCTACGGGGAAATACAATTCTAAACATGGCCCCATTCAAATAATCAGAGGGGAATAAATGTGTATTTTGTTTGAACGGAGAATAAAAATGTTCATTTAATAATTGAAAGTACGGGCAGCAACCGCATGACAATGGTTTATTATAGTAAAAAAAGCGGCCAAGTGTGTATCGAACTCACCCATGAAGGGTTCCGTAGCAGCAAGTAACATAATATAAGAGTATTTGTAACTTTAATTGATGTTTTTGTAATAGTGTATTTTTTTAAATTAAGTAATTGATAAGTAAACATAATAATTAGGTACGTAGATGATGAGATTTAGATCTAACTTACATGTTTTTTTTTTATATTTGAGTAGATTGAATGAAAGGTAAATTGCGGTTTACAATTTATGACGTATTAAAAAAATGATATTTGAAACCTCTATATCCTATATATCTATATATACCTATATATCTAGATAACCCACATGTGTGGGTATGGGTATTCTAAGTATTCCCATTTATATTATTATTCCAATTTAATGGTTTTTTCTCTATTTTTGTATAAAAATCTTAATGCGAGATTCACATAATACATCTACTTACCAAGTTTCAACAGTATAGTTCTTATGTTTTGGAAAAAAGTGGCTGTGACATACGGACGGACATACAGAGAGACATGACGAATCCAAAAAGGTTCCGTTTTTAGCCAATTGGCAATTGGTAGCCAAAGACGATAAGTGAATAGAAAGTCAGGAGAAAGCTTCGCTTTGGCAGCGCCAAAACATTGTTACAAAATGGGTTAAAAGAAACATTTTCTCGACTTTATAGAACTTCGAGGCGTTTTCATCAAGCTAAAACATGATTTCAGGCCGTTCCATCAGAGGCACATAAGCAGGGCTTCTAACAGATAGCAGAAAATTGGAAATCACACATCGTTGCCCTTGATATCAGGAGGCTGACACTGTTTTTCAGGCCGTTTTGGTGAAGGAAGATTCTAGAGTGAGAATTCTAGAATGCATGACAAGAATTGCATGATGTGCGAGAGCGAAGGAAGATAAGAACTTTCTAGAAGCTCGAGCGAACTATTTAGAATTGTGTGACGAGGACGGTATAATGTCCGAAAAGAGATAAAAGATAGTATAGTATAGCATTCTAGAAGCGAAGCTCGAGGAAATGTTATAGAATTGTGCGACAAGGGCAGCATGATGTCTGGTAAAAGATGGAAGATCGAACATTCTAGACTTGTATGTTGGGATAGAACAATAACTTTGCTTGCCTTATAAAGTTCTCCAATACATAAGCATACTAGCAGACCCAGCAAACGTTGTATTGCCGTATATAGTAATAAAATGAAATTAAATTTTTGGGGTATAAAAATTGATGACAACGGATTCTCAGACCTATCAAATGTATCGTACATAAAATTTATCATATTACAATAATTATAGTATTCGATTGCGATTTTGCAACCCTATTGCGGATCTGTGGATGGAACTGAATAATATAAAAATCGCGATACAAAAATAGTTGATCGTATAAGGGAAAATTTTGTCAAAAAAAATAAAAAAAATATTGAGGCGTGGGTAACCCTTATCATTTACTTGAAAAATAGATGTTGGCCGATTCTCATACCTACCCGATATGGAAAAAATTTCATACAAAGCGGTTCAGCGGTTTCGTTTTTTCTAAATATCTAATAATATTTACAAAATTAGCATTCACATGAACAAAATATTTAAAATTTGTAATTTGTGAGTTTTATTATATTATTTGTAATTCTTCGTTATTTTAGTATGAATATACAAGCAATAATTTTAACTGTGTTTATGTTTGTTTAGGACCACTGAGAAGTGCTGATAAAAACTGAATGTATTTAAAGGGTCTCTAGAGCCCCTCCTTATTATCGCATCTGTCTGCGACTTTGCCTGTGAGAATCAGATATGAAAGAATATAAAAGTTCGTACCGTTTTCATTACAATAATTCGCATCGCATAAAATTTTAAGTTGTATCACACAAAGAGGATGTAAATACTACGTAATTTGACATAAGTTTGAAATAGTAATAATTACAGTTTGACGTTTGGCGACAAAGTATAATCCGGCTAAGTTTGAAATCGAACAGTTGCTCAAAACGTAGTGGATTTCGGCTTTTACAAGATTATAGCCTTCATCTGTTAATCTATAAATTTTTTCGCTAGGCTGGTATCGAATTTCTTCATTATAATCACTCATTTTGACAAAAAGAAAAACAAATGAAAAATAGCTGCAGTCAACATTTTATTTAATTATTTGCACTATAAAGTTTGTAGAATTAAGATTTATAAATTTACTTAGATTTTTCTTATTTAAAATTTTGAATGTACCTAATTACAAGAACCAACCTAGAATTAGTATGTAAGTGCAAATCAATTGTTAATGATAAGTTGAGTTATTCTAGTAAATCTAAAAAAAAATTATGCTGAAAAGGCCGCTGTACAATAACACGGGTGGTAGAATAGGTACGGTTAGCGCGCGAGTTGAATGCAGTCAAGGCCTGGAGTAGAGAGCGGGAGCATCTCCGCCCGCTGACCACACATTTCGTCTCGTGCGCCTACAGTGTAGTGCTGCGCTGTAGTTGTCACTTACCATCATCATCATCATCAGCCGGAAGACGCTCACTGCCGGACAAAGGCCTCCCCCAAAGATTTCCACGACGATCGGTCCTGCGCTGCCCTCATCCAACGGATTACGGCGATCTTGACCTGATGCTCAGTCCATCTTGTGGCGGACCGCCATTCAAGGACTTTAATGCGCCACCGCCCATCTGCCATCTTTATTTATACTTTAATAAAACGGCGTAAGCCAATTACAATATTAAAGTAAATAATTAATTACAAACTAAACATATTACACAAATAATAGTTAATAAATACAAATTTTACTGTAAATAACTAACAATTAATTAAAATCTAAACACCTTTCATACATTCCTCATACAAAAACGCAAGCACTCTGTTAAAATTGTCTGCCATCCATCTGCAAATAAATCACAAGCAGGGCTGGCTTCGAGAAGAGCGTTGAGAGCAGAGAGACCTCGGTATAGGTGAGTTGGTGCGAGCCACAGTACGTGTCGGACTCGCGAACAATCTATGCCTGCGCCTCGAACAGTAATTGTCCGGTACAAAGATTCTACATAGCTCAACTAAGAGCTCAACATGCAAACTCGTCGAATCTATATCATCTCTGAAAACTTTGGTCATAACTGTGAGCTGCTGTCGTTTTCGCCTAACCTCGAGGAAGTTGTAGCAGAATGTACCCAGAAGAAATTTTGTGGGCTACATATAGGGGTAGTATCCATGCATACGTATGTAAAGGTACCTAAGAAAAGCTTTTTGTAGGAAAACATACAGTGTACATACATAATACTTAATACTTTCATGCGGATTCCACACACACATAGCTGTTTCTAGCTTGCTGCTCACTAAAGCACCAAATAAAAGCTGGTTCAGATGTGAATTCCCCAGAATTCCTTAAAACAAAGCCTAAAATTCTATTGGATTCCTTGGCCAGAGTGGTAATATGACCATGGAAGGTTAAGACCCAGGTCTTTGATAGTTTCTGGTCGAGATATCGAATCATCACCAATTTTATAATCAAACTCTATTGGGCACCACTTTCGACCGAAAAGGCATGGCATTTGGACGTTTCCTCAAGCTCCACTGAAATACAGCTTGCACATAATTTTGGAGTGCGTGGTACTGATCAGATTTGATCTCTTTGTAGAGTTTTAGGTCATCAGCATAAAGGAGATAACGAGAATTATCAAGCACATCTGGAAGATCATTAATCATTAAGAGAAACAGAAGAGGCCCCAGTATCGATCCCTGACTAACCCCAGATCGCGTATGGTAATGATTGGATTCGAACAGACCAAGCCGGACATATTGCTGACGGGCACGCAAGTAGTCTGCGATAAGTCGGAGAAGTCTTGGTGCAAAAGCCAATGGCGCTAAGTTTTTGTAACAATGTGTCATTATTGACTCTGTCAAATGCTTTCTGGAAGTCGATGTACGTCAACCTAACCTAATAAAATAAACCAGTGACAAAAAGTTAGTGTCTACAGATCTTTCCGGTCTAAAACCATGCTGTTCGCCACAAATGTATTTTTCCACTTGCGCGTATATGTAGTTGTGAATAATGCTTTCAAATACAAAACTACACAATACAAATACAAAACTAGGTCAACTTAGCATCTAAAAACCCACATATTAATGCTAATTATTAGTTAATAATTTATGCATCACTGTTCTTAATTAAATTAAATACAGTGAAAATGTTATAAGACTTAAAACAAATAAATTATCAGGTTTATTAATATTGTTTTAGCTGTTATAGTTTTTTTTTAAATATTAATTAGGTACACAGTACTATCGCAATAATAATGAAATTCACTTGTGTCATCACGAGTGGATGTTCGAAATAAACTAGCTGACCCAGCAAACTGCATTGTATTGCCATAAAAAGTAAATAAAATTTTCGGGGCATAAAAATAGATGCAACCGATCCTACCAAATATATTGTACTAAAATTATTGTATTCGATTGCCATCTTGCAACCCTTTTGCAGATCTGTGGTGAGAAAAGAATAGAGAAAATAAAAATACATGCGCGATACAAAAATAGTTGTAGATGTCGAAAAAATGTTTAGGTGTGGGTTACCCTTATCATATAGGGGTTTGAAAAATAGATGTTGGCCGATTCTCAGACCTACCCGATATGCACCCAAAATTTCATACAAATCATTTCAGCCATTTCGGAGGAGTTTGGTAACAAACACGACGGGATACAAAAATTTTATATATTAGATATATTTCTTAAAATATTAAACATTATTTTGCTTGTTAACCCTTTCGTTAGAATCGATTCTCGTATCTACAGTACTGCATCGGAAATTGAATCGGATCTGTGTCAACCGATAATAAATTGAAAGACATTTTAGTGGAACAAACCTATTTTACGACGAATGTAAAAGACATTTTGAGAATTTATATGAAAGTATTTTAAAGTTACATGGTCTTTAAAGTGTTATGTTCGTTTAATATTATGGTATTCGTATTTGTGTGTGTGTATGTGTACGTGTGTGTTTGTGTGGGTGTATGTGTTTGCATTTCTCCGCCGACTCTACATCCCTGGATATAATATATTATAAAAGAAGCTGATGTCCATTTAAACACTATCACCGCTTCGGAAACAAACGACACTCTGAGAGAGACGTTCGGTCAGACCATAATTTGCTGTACACAAAACTCGAGGCGGTGAACCAGTAATCTGATTAAGCTTTCAATTTATATATAATAGATTAAGTGCACTTTGCATACATTGTTCATAATTCATTAAAGCTTGTAACAGTTTTATAATATACATTGATATTCTTGGTTATAATCAGTTCCTCGTTATTATCATGAGTTAAGATCATCATTGTTAAGATTAACAGATATAAATTGTAATGGGCAGGGCGTATAAATTACCATCAGTTGAACATCCTGCTCGTCTCGTCCCTTATTTTCATAAAATAAAATAAATATTTTTTAATTTATAGCTCAATATTATGTTCATATATAAACTGTCATCGTAAACTTATTTTATTGTGAAAAATATAGCTTCTAAATTCTGAAATTCTGAATGCGAAAAGCCGTGAATTGAAGTAGAAAAGTTATGAAAACTTTCTGAATGGTCTCTATTTCTCTCAGTCATTCTTGACCAGTTTGGTGTAGGTCTTCTTAAGGTATCGTTTTACAGACTCGTGCTATATTCTTGACATTATCCTTCCACCGCATCTGTGGTCTTCCTGTAGGTCACTTTTCGCCCCAAGACTTTTCCGGCATTCCAAACACCATTTTGCCAAACGAGCAATATTTTTAGGCTATGTCCTGCTCACAGCCACTTCAGACAAATTCTCCATCCAGAGAGATCCATTCAAATTCTACACAAACCTCTGATAGTTTTCTGTGTGTAATATATAATAAATTATATATAGGATTAGCGCTGCAATCAATCAGATTACAATGAAAGACATTTACGTATTAACCTTTTTGAATCTCTAGTAGAATTTTGTGATAAATTTGTGAATGTTAACCATTTTTTGAACTTTTAAATTGGTTTAGTGTAAGCCAACCTCTACGTATTCTTACAAAATTACTTTCGAAATAAATTTCTATTTACAATCTAGAGGAAAGGTCGATCCGGCTTCCTAAAAGAAATCAAAATTAAGAATTATTTACGCAAAATAAATCTTATTATTAGAGATTCAAGAAGCAATAAATTATGCCTACTCAATTCAATAAAAATCTCTCCCCACGCCATTCATTTTCGATAATTGAATCTTACGTCAGCTCATCTCTAACTTTCTCTGGTAGATGAAAATTGTTTAATACAATATTATCAAACGGTTGAAACATCGAAATAATTGAAACCTTCAATTCTCAATCAAATTATCAAACGTAAGTGACTAAGGCATGTCGCGGCGAGATGATCAGTCGAGTGAATAAAACTGCATTTAGATACAAAATCATTGATTAAAAACAATTAAACAAAATCTTTTTTAAAGAAAGACTTTGAACATCCCATCAAGGAAGTAGTTAAAAACCTAAATAGGTTTTACTTGATGCACCGAGCACGACATTTTAAATTGACCTAACTCTATTTCAATATTATTTTTATGATAGGATGCTAGGCTCATGTTTCTACTAAGTACAACTATTTAATAATTTTTTTAAATATATTTTCAGCTTCTTCCATGTATTTAAATTAATACTTCCAATTATAGTCACTGTACAGCAATCAACTCTGACTTCTTGCACTCATACATAATAATACATAATATTATCATAACAAGATATGTATTTTAGGTATTTTTTTCATTTTGAGCAATATCTAAAGTAATAGTTTATTTTTCTACAAAAAAAAATAGGTTTTAAAGTATGAAATTGCCGTTTTATTGTAATAGGTACTTCGAATTGAAATAGAACCTTTATGGTTTGATATTTTTGAATGAAACTTTTTTCACATGGCACGGTCTTCTTCTTTTAAAAATTAATGGTAACTGTTTGGTGGTCTTAGAATGGTGTAGCTTTCTCTGAACTGGTCAAGAAATAACGGCAGATGTCTCCTGTGCCGAACTCCGAACAGTGATAGCAAAATTAGCACTGAAACAGCCCCGAATCATGAATCGATCTTCACCATTTTTGCCCCATGATAACGCGAGACCTCATACAGCACGAGAAACCATTTTAACAATACAGGAACTGCAAGTAGAAACCATTTGTCACCCTCAGTATTCGCCAGACCTTGGTTCAATGGAATACCATTTCTTTCGTGATTTGGACAATTTTCTACGTGCTAAAATTTCTTCTCAGGAAGCAGTACAAAATGCTTTCCAACAGTTTTTCGAATCTAGATGACCACAGTTCTATCGCAAAGTCATAAATGACCTTCCTATTAGATGGCAGCAATGTATAGATAAAAAAGGTAATTATTTTGATTAAATAAATATATAAAATGACAAATTTCAATTCTTCAGTACCAATCAGCAATTTTATACTTTTACCCTAATATTATGATATCTTTTTCTAAAAAGAAGATTACTAGAATGAGTTTTCCCTAACAAAAGTTATTTAGAAATACAACCTCTTTTTGTAGTATTAAAATACTTGAATAGGAAATCAATTTTAATTCAGCTACAATTTGCGTAAAAAATGGGGGCCATTAAACACATTAAAAGGATGTTATTACGAAGCCCTTTCCCAAAAGTTGTTTGGAACAATTCGGCACAGATTACCAAAAGTACCGCCGCTTTCTTTCATCAGATTAACAGTTCGAGAGATAAGTAAAAACTTTAACGAAGTTGAAAATTTAAAGTTTTGAACAAAAACATTTTCTCAATACCGACCGAACATTAACAAGCAGTATTGTAGCTCGTTTTCAGAAAATTTACAGCATTAAGCATTCAGTTTTTAATTTATTTGGGGAAGGGACTTTTTGTTTTTTCGAACATTTGCAGATAATGAAAGCATTGTATTTTGAAAATACACCGTTTTTTCTGTTATTTCATTTATTTTAAACATTAAACATGCGTTATTACTGTGTTACAATTACTCAACAAACTCAAGTATTACGCAAAACGTATTAAAACCTACCCACACGCACTCACCTACAATCTTATGAATAAAAGTTCTTCCAACAGACTAAAGAGCCCCTCAAGATATATATATTATAATGTAAATAATTTGCATTTAAAAAAATGGATTGGTCATGTGGTGATACCATTTCAACATTAATACGAACTGTATAACCTCTAGATAAATGCCAAGTGATTGGACGGTGATAAGATGGCAACATATTACACTAAATTTAAAAAGAAAAAACTGTGTTACGAAATACCCAACAGCATTAATCTCTGAAATGGCTGGACTGATTTTGACGGGACTTTTATTGGCAGGTAGCTGTTGTAATAAGGAGTAACTTAGGCTCCGTTTATTTTAGAAATATAAAGTAATGTTGCAATATTCTAGAAACGGATTAACTCTTAAAATAATTTATATGGCAAATCAACTTTTGCCGGGTCAGCTAATCTTAATATATATGGTTCTAGACAGTCTCTCAAAGAAAAATTTAAAGAAATAAATATTATGACTGTTCATTGTCAGTACATTTATGAAAATAAAATATACGTTCACAAAAATCGTCACCTTTTTACTCTTAATAGTGATTTTCATTATTATAACACGAGAAATAAGGGATTGCTTGTAACTAATTCTAGTAGGGTTCATAGGATACATAATAGCTTTAAGGGTTAATGTATACACTTCTATAATAAAGTCCCAGCCACTGTTCAGATATTATCTATAAATAAATTTAAATGTTTTATAAAAAAATGGCTCTGTCGTAAATCCTATTACTCCACTGCTGATTATCAAAATGATCGAACAGCCTGGGACTAGATTGTGATTATTTTATAGCGACAGAAATGATTGAACACTATTGTATATTTTTATTGAAAAGAGCGCAAAAACAAGAATGCTGAGAGAGTTTCTTGCACCGCTTCTTCTCTCTCAGAGCGCCATTTGTTTCCGAAGCGGTAGAAGAATCTAGTAGTTATTAGAAATGACATCAAAAAGAATTCTAAAGGAATCAATTTTGAGAAAATAAATGCCTTTATAAATCCAGGGTCTTGATGTTTGTTTCCAGTGAACTCAGAACGGATTTTAATGGGGGGGAACTTCATGGAGTGCAGTTCACTCCAACTTGAGAGATAGGATTGTTGTTACTTCGATTTGGGACCCATAAGTATTTTTATTTTCTGTATTTGTTTGTGTTTGGTTTGACAGTTCTGCTGTAAAACAATTTCATTATAACAACAGGGAGCATATTTTACGTAATAATTCTTGATGTTATGAAATATTATTGACAAATTCATAAAAAACAGTAATTTATTTATTATGTACAGAACAACGTCTAGTACAGTACAGTCAACGTCAGCTAGTGAATTTTATGTAATTCCGTAAGAACAAATAAATTTCAGATCACAATATCAATTTATTAATCATTTACTCCTAATTAGGCTAGAGAGAAATTATTATAATAATGACGTCACAGAGCCGTAATGACGTAATGAAACGATAAGCGCTCGTTTGCGATCGTCGAATCGCATTTGGGATCAATTTCAACGATCCAATTAAGAACATCGTGTGCGCACAAATTTTATGAAAGTAGTGCCTAGTGCCTAGTGCCGCTATGTTTCGCATAGGTTAGTGTCGAGGACCGGAGGCCATTCCCCCCCCCCCCCCCAACAAAATATGAGAGCGGTCCTAAAAAATAAATTACCCCAGGAGGGTACCGGCTCTTGTAGAGTCGGAGAATCCCTCCCCGAGCATTCGCGCTCGGGCTGCCCCTCGTATTCTGGGGAGGGCACAGTACCGCGTATGTCACAGGACAAACAGGGCAGCAACACCACGGCACCCCGCTCCACGCTTAATGTGGACTTTTGTAACATCCGGGGAATTCACTCCAACTTAAACGCCGTCCACCACCACCTTGAGACGGCGCAGCCGGCCTTGTGTTTCCTTACGGAGACGCAGATATCTCGACCTAGCGATACGTCATATTTAATGTACCCCGGGTACAAAATTGAGCATAATTTCATGCCTCATGCCGGGGTATGTGTGTACGTTAGGGAGGATATCTGCTGTCGCCGTCTCGGCAATTTTGAGGGTAGGGGCCTGTCTACTCTCTGGCTCCGCGTAGATTTAGAGGACCGCGTCCGCATCTATGCGTGTGTCTACAGGTCCCATAGTGGTAACGCAGAAACGGATCACCTCATGGGCTGCGTTCAAGCGGCATTTGATGACGTGCTTGCTCAGATCCCCTCCGCTGAAATCGTAGTCTTGGGTGATTTCAACGGGCACAATGCCGAATGGCTTGGATCACGTACCACAGACTACGCAGGGCGATCTGTGCATAATTTTGCATTGGTGTATGGTCTGTCCCAATTGGTTGAGTCGCCGACGCGGCTCCCGGATGTGGATAGCCACATGCCGTCCTTATTACATCTTCTGCTGACTACACATCCCGATGGTTACCAGGTCTCTGTCGACGCCCCTCTCGGAACGTCCGACCATTGCCTGGTCAGGAGTGTAGTGCCTATCCGACGCCAACGTCGCAGACCACCAGCGACCCGCCGCGTTTGGCACTACAAGTCAGCAGATGGGATAGGATGCGTTCCTTTTTTGCATCCTACCCTTGGGACAGGGTTTGTTTCCTTTCGGATGATCCTAGTGCCTGCGCCGTTGCAGTAGCCGATGTGATACTGCAGGGCATGGATATTTTTATACCAAGCTCTGTAGTACCGATCGGTGGCAGATCACAGCCCTGGTTCGATGCGTCAGTTAAAGCAGCATCTGACTGCAAAAAACAGGGGTATCGAACTTGGGTTGCGGCGCTGGGCTCAAAGGATCCGAACTGCAAAGTTCTGAAGAGGAAATATAACCGTGCCTCCAGATTTTTTAAGCGGCAAATCGCCCGTGCGAAATCGAAGCACGTCGTCAAAATTGGCGAGCAGCTTTCCAGTTACCCGACCGGAACACGCAAGTTCTGGTCGTTGTCGAAAGCTGCTCTTGGTAACTTCAACCAGCCGTCCATGCCGCCGTTGCACATGAGGAATGACACCCTGGCCCATACGGCAAAAGAGAAAGCCGATCTCCTGTGCAC
Organism: Leptidea sinapis; assembly: GCF_905404315.1. NCBI lineage: Eukaryota > Metazoa > Arthropoda > Insecta > Lepidoptera > Pieridae > Leptidea > Leptidea sinapis. The sequence goes on from NC_066272.1 coordinate 13,617,787, forward strand.
TCTGTTTGCCTCCAACTCGACTCTTGACGACAACGGAAAAACACCGCCGACCATCCCGCGGTGTCAGAGCTCCATGCCTGAAGTACAGTTCCGACAGAAAACTGTTAGGCGAGCTCTGTTTTCGTTGGACGTCAGGAAGTCGAGCGGGCCGAATGGCATTTCTCCAATCGTGCTTAGAACGTGTGCCCCTGAGTTGACGCTGGTGCTAACGCGTTTATTCCGGCACTATTATTCAAAAGGCGTAGTCCCTGATTCATGGAAGTCAGCCCTTGTCCATCCGATCCCAAAAAAAGGAGACCGGCAAACTACAGGCCTATTGCTATTACCTCCCTACTCTCCAAAATTATGGAGAGCATAATTAACCGCCAGCTCTTGGTATACCTTGAGGGTCACCAGTTGATCAACGACCGGCAGTACGGCTTTCGCCATGGTCGGTTATCTGGCGATCTTCTGGTATACCTAACACATAGATGGGCGGCGGCTATTGAAAGCAAGGGGGAAGGCCTGGCAGTTGGTCTGGATATAGCGAAGGCCTTTGATCGTGTATGGCACAAGGCGCTCCTCGCAAAACTTCCATCATTTGGGCTTCCCGAGAGCTTATGCAAGTGGACCTCCAGCTTCCTCACTGGGCGCAGCATACAGGTCGTTATCGACGGTTATTGCTCGAATCCCAAGCCCGTGAACGCTGGAGTGCCCCAAGGCTGTGTGCTATCTCCTACGCTGTTTCTTCTGCATATCAATGATATGTTGGACACCGCCAACATGCATTGCTATGCAGACGACAGCACTGGTGATGCCGTATACACGGGCCATGCAGGTCTCTCTCGGGAAAACGTCGACCAGTGCCGGGTGAAACTTGTGTCTTCTATCGAGTCCTCTCTCGAGAAGGTCGCGGAATGGGGTAAGTTGAACCTTGTCCAATTTAACCCCCAGAAGACTCAAGTTTGCGCGTTTACCACTAAAAAAACCCCATTTGCCGTATCACCGCTCTTCGAGAACACTTCCCTTAAAGCCTCGCCTAGTATCGGAATACTGGGTCTCGAAATCTCGAGCAATTGCCAATTCCGTGGCCATCTGGAGGGCAAAGCCAAACTGGCTTCAAAGAAACTGGGCGTCATAAATAGAACACGGCAATACTTCAAGCCGGCCCACATTCTAGCGCTCTACAAAGCGCAGGTCCGGCCTCACATGGAGTATTGCTGTCATCTCTGGTCTGGCGCACCCCAGTATCAGCTCGATCCATTTGACCGCGTGCAACGCAGAGCAGCTCGAAATGTCGGGGACCCAGTACTCTGTGAACGGCTGGATCATTTGGCGTTGCGTAGAGACGTCGCTTCATTGTGTGTCTTCTACCGCATTTATCACGGGGAGTGTTCCGAAGAGCTGTTCAACCTGATTCCTGCCGCCGAATTTCACCTTCGCACGACACGCCACAAGTTACGATATCATCCCCACCATCTGGATGTGTGGCGGTCCTCCACAGTGCGGTTTTCAAGGAGCTTTCTTCCTCGTACCACGAAGCTGTGGAATGAGCTTCCTTGTGCGGTGTTTCCGGGACGATACGACATGGGTACCTTCAAGAAAAGCGCGTACACCTTCCTTAAAGGCCGGCAACGCTCTTGTGATTCCTCTGGTGTTGCAGGAGAGTGTGGGCGGCGGTGATCACTTAACACCAGGTGACCCGTACGCTCGTTTGTCCTCCTATTCCATAAAAAAAAAAAAAAAAAAAGTAAAATACAATGAAGACTGATTTTGACCTAATTTAAACGTACTTTAAATTGAAATATCTGTATTTGACAGTTTCCACTAATAATAATTATTATAATAACTGACTTAATACAATTTGGGCAGCGTTGGGTTTATCTATATATATAAAAATGAATTGCTGTTCGTTAGTCTCGCTAAAACTCGAGAACGGCTGGACCGATCTGGCAAATTTTGGTCTTGAATTATTTGTGGAAGTCCAGAGAAGGTTTAAAAGGTGAATAAATATGAAAATGCTCGGAATTAAAAAAAAAAACAAAATGTTTTTCCTTTGAAGTGTCGTCGTCGTTTAGAATACAAATTGAAAGAATTGTTTAAAATGAATAACTAATTAGAATCTTTATATCTTTCTCAGGAGGTAATAAATAAACTTAATTTTAGCTAACTATAGTTGGTAGATTAACTACAGTTAGATCTTAAGTTTTAATCTTAAGTCGTCATCTATTTCTCACATACCCCAAAAATTTTAGATATTATTTTTATTTCTTATATTACTTTATATAGCAATACAGCGTTTACGGGGTCAACTAGTTTTTAATAAAACTGACTACGTGGCTACTATTAAATTGGTAATCGTCGTATCGTGAATAGTAATTGGCACACGAATATTTGTTAACTGTAAGTTATTGACGATTTTCATAAATATAAATAGTAGAGATATAGTAGACAGTTGAAAAACGTGCACTAAATTCACTTTCACTTTAATTGGTTGAATATTTTAACGATAACATCTACCTAGGACATGTTGTGTCCTTCAAATCTTGGAATGAGAAACAAATAGAACGTTGAACTAAAACACAATATGGAATAAATAAATACCTACCTACTGGTCGATTAAAGAAATTCAATCAAAGCAAACTTGCCAACAAAACTAAAAAACAAAATCTATGGAGACCTGTCTAATGCCATGCCTCATTTAAGCCTGGACTCTGATAAACAGAAACCTATAAAAAATTAAAGTTTTTCTGAGAGAAACGGAAAGGAGTTATATGAGGCTAAGACTAAGAGACATTAGAAACATTACACTGAAAATAATACCAGGTAAGGCAGGAAAGGCAAAAGATGAAGTCTTATCTGTACTACTTACGAAGAACAAAATACAAAGGATGGTGCATAGTTGCAAAATGAACTAGAATAAATAGGAAACGAAATCGAAGCAGGCCTAATAAGAGATGGAGTGATGATATAGTGGAAATAGCAGGAAAGATGTGGAATCGCAAGAGATAGGAACGAGCGGAAATTAATGGAGGAGGCTTTTACCGCTAAGGTCTTTATATTCAAAATAATGATTTACATTACTAACAAACTATTTTTATTTAAGGATTGATATATTAACACAGACTTATAAATAAAATTTAGAAGGAAATACCTAAATGTATAGATGAAGGAAATAAAGCTCTAAATAATTAATAACTGTACAACACACTGTGTTATAAGTATAATCCCATACTGATTCTACATTAGAGTTTTTCTGTGTGTAAAATAGACATCAAATTATATTTAGGACTAGCTGACCCGGTAACCGTTGTTTTACCATATAAATTATTTTTAGAGATAGACCGTTTCGTGGACATTATAATATTACTTTATATTTCTTAAATAAAAGATTTTTTCTAAAATAAACGTAGCCTAAGTTACTCGTTATTACATCAGCTACCTGCCAATAAAAGTGCCGTCAAAATAGGTCCAGCCATTGCAGAGATTAGCCGGAACAAACAGACAGACAAAAATAATTTTTCAATTTACAATATTAAGGTGCCGTAAAGTCGATCCGGCTTACTAAAGGAAACCAGAATTACGAATTATTTGCATGTCATCATGCAAAATTAAGTAACTCTGATCGAAAGAGATTTATGAAGCAATAAATTATTTCTCGGTTCTCAATTCACTTTGAATCAGTAAAAATTTCCCCATTGCCATTCATTTTCGCTAATTGAATCTAACGTCAGCTCATCTCTCATTTTCTACGGTAGATAAAAATTGTTCAATACAAATCCTCAAAAAGTAATTTTGGACCTTCGAAATATTTAAAAATCTTTAGTTGGCAGGGGAATTCGATTCAAACAGTAGAGAATAAAACTAGGCGTGGCAAGGCGGTGGGTTTTTTATTACAGTGAAACTTTTATTACATCGGTCATGACGGTCGGGCGGCTCCTATAGTTCGCAGCAGCTGACCGTGTAGTGTTGAACTATTACACATTTGTACCAGTGCTCCACGCTATTTTGTTTGTTTTTTAATATGTGTATATAATCTAAATAATTGTTAAGTATTATGTATGTTGTACTCTTCCTGATTAAAAATATCGATTATAAATTATTGCGAGTCACGCCATGTAAACTGTATATCTATACATACATGAAAAAGAATTGATAGTATTCAAATTTTATCATTTTTAATCCTTTTCAATCAATATTTTTAACCAGGGCTAAGATACAGAGTTCAATAAAAATATTAGTTGGGGACTTAGTCTACTTTTATTATTTCCCATTATCATTCCAATTTTCCAAGTATAAAATTAAGATTGATAAAGCGATTTTTATACCCTTAATGGAATATTATTTCAATTTTTTTTTAGTTAAATGTCTATAATGTGAAAAAAAACTTTCCCTTTTACCGTGGTTTCATAAAACCACACAATTTTTTTTTATTTTAAGTACAACCACATTACATATAATATTATACATACGAACTAGTTTTATATATTAAAGGGCAACGTGTCATATATGTGTTTCAATTACAGTGTACATAGCTTTGCCAGCATACTTATATGTAGTTTGTAAACGTAATGAAGTAAGGATAGTAATAAAATGACTTTAAATTTATGTTAGATATTATCTAAGAACTAAGAAGACGAAATAGTATATTTTGTTAATCTGTGTCTAATAATAAATTGTTTAGACACTAAACCCTCCTTGTGTAACTTTTTAACAATTGAATATTAAATCAATTTTTAAATTAGAAAACGCCATCTGTGTAAATCTCATAATGCCCCCATTATGAGATGCCATTAAACACATTAAAAGGATATTATTACGATCCTCTTTCCCAAAATTTGTTTGGAATATTTCAACACAGATAAGCAAAAGTACCGCCACTTTCTATCATCAGATTAACAATTCGAGAGATAAGTAAAAACTTTAACAAAGTTTAAATTTAAATTTTGAACGAAAACATTTCCTCAATACCGACCGAACATTAACAAGCAGTATTGTAGCTCGTTTTCAGAAAATTAGTGACATTAAGAGATTCAGCTTTAAATTTGTTTGAGTTTGAGGGAGGACACATTTATTTTATGTAATATTTGCAGATAAGATTGATAGCACTGTACTTTGTAACACATCGTTTTTTTCTTTCATTACATTTCATGCATTACTATCTCAGCGAGGATCACATTACAATTAAAACACACGAAAGCCTCGCTAACACTCCGAAATCCTTTATATTGTCCGCGCAAAAAGATAGATATATTCGTGTGATTTTAAGCCCTCACATGGTACTGCATCAAAAATCGAATCGGATCTGTCGATCGATAAGTCCCGAAATGGGGTACAATGAACCTTGTTCAATTTAATCGCCAGTAGACTCAAGTTTGCGCGTTGACTACTAAAAAAAAACAATATTCGTATCGAAGAGCGGTTCGTCGACAACACTTCGCTTAATGCCTCGCCTAGCATCGTACGTAATAGGGTCATGAGCGATAACCAGCTCCACGATTATCTGAAAGACGAACCAAATGAGCTTCGAATAAGCCGGACGTCATAAACAGAGCACAGCAATACTGGAAGCCGGCCCATATTCTATCACTCTACAAAGCGCAGGTCCGGCCCCATATGGAGTATTGCTGTCATCTCTGGTCTTTAAGTCTTAAGACGTCGCTTCATTGTGTGTCTTCTACCATTTGAATTTATTGTGGGGAGTTTTCCGAGGAGTTTTTAACATATTTAATGCCGCTGAATTTCACCTTTACATGACACGCGTCAAATAAGGATATCATCCCCACCTGCTGGATGTCTAGCATCCTATACAGAGCTGTCTCCAATAAAATTTCTTGCACGTGCAACCAAGCTGCGGACGGAGCTTCTTTATATGGTGTTTTCAGGACGATAGGATATGGGTACCTTCAAAACACGTACACCTTTCTAAAAGGCCGGCAATGTGGGGGGTGGTTATCGTTTTACATCAGATGACTCTTACGCTTGTATGTCATTCACATTAATAAAACAATCCCGGGAAATACCTGTAGGTACTATCACGAATTGTTTATTCAAAATAACAGTTACTTATGTAAATTACTATATAAGAACTGTTTGTTATTCATAAATTAATTATACATTTGGTAAGTAATTACTTAAACTAGGTCGGGCTCATAGTTATGTGGCATAAATGTTTACACAATATTATTGTGTTCATTGTCGAGTGAAATACGAAACAAGTTTTGCTTATCATTCAGCTATGACAGACATTTGTTTTTATTCTTATACAGTGTGGCGTCACAATGACGACATTAAATAAACACGCGGGTAGAGCTATTTAAGCGTAATCTTAAAATATTAAATAAATATAGTGTCTACGCTAGCTCGCGGCTACTAGATTACTTACAGGTGTTCCGAAATGATTTTATGAAAAATTTATTTTTTTATGATTACAGTTAAGTGGCTCTACCCGTGAACACACTTCATTTAATGTTGCCACTGTAGAGTCCCGCTGTATAGCTTTTAGAGACTACGTAATTAGGCTAATTTTATGTAGAATATTCCTTTATAATTTCTCCACGTTTAAATATTTAAAACGCCTACTTGCCACTCTAAGCAATCCCCATTAATTGTAGAATGTCATTAGTATTATTTTAAAAGTACTTAGAAAAAAAATCTAATAAATGGGAGGGAACTTGGACTCTTAACTTTAATTTGAAATATCATGTATTTTCTGGAAGTCTGTCTGTATGTCCGGGCTACACGAAAAAACATGAAAAAAAATTTGCATGAATAAAGAATAAGAAATCGGGACTGCTTTATAACATGTACGCGGACGATGTCGCGGGCAGCAGCTACACCCTATAAATTGATTTGATTCCCTTGAGAATGTCGAAATATACACTTCTGTGGCAAACTCATATTTGAATGTATGTATATATTTTTTGGGGGTATGTTTTTAACGTTAACGTATAAAACGTTTGATTTTTTTCACAGCTTCAATTTCAACTCGATACATCCACCCGTGTCCGAGATAAAGGGTCTGGACAGACAAAACTTTAACGTTATGAATTAATTGATTTAGTTAAAAAATGGGTAGTAAAATGACCAAGTGCTTAAACCTCAAAATAATACATCCAACTACGTTGTATCAACATTTGAATTAATAAAAAAAAATATAGTTAACATCACGCTTTTTAATACCAATACAAGCAAAGTTCGCTATAAAAAATATGTATGTATATATACAGAAAATGATAGAGGTTTTCATTTGTGCGCGCAGCATGGAAAATCTATGGTATATATTTTAATAATTGTGATTTTAAAAAAGCGTAACAAAGTATGTACCCGCATATGTATAAGGGAGCCAAAACTACTCTTACCTAGATTTTATAATCGCTGATGTAGAAATAAACTAAATTACAAGGTACCTTCTGTAATATATAAACTTCCTACATCTTTATAACGATAACGATAACGTCAAAGCAGATAACAATTAAAAATATTAAAGTAAAATTAAAAAATTATTATCTTGATAATTATATAATATATAGATGAATGCTATGAATATGAAACACAAACATTTTGTATAATATCTATTTAGATTTCAGGAGCGAGCGATTGGGTTTTTAAAAATAGAAATTAAAATTAAAATTAAAATTAATATTTTAGAATCGAAATAAGAGTTTATTATTTATGAATGAAACCTAATATAATAAAAGTTGCTTATTTAATCAAAACAAATCTTATAACTATATTTACAATACTACGACTACATAAAATTAAAACTATCATTACGTGGAAGCGTACCAAGAATACTGGCAGCATTACCGCGTTGGATAGCAAGGCTGATCCGTTGACCGAAATAGCTGCCAGCGCTTGGGTTTCCAGTAGCCTTATGTAGGCGCGAAGATAGTATTTTGAACATTCTCCGTGCCTTTGGGCCCAACGGGCCAAGTGTCTCGACACCAAACGGCACAAAGATGTATGACTCACTGAGACCAACATATTTGCGACGCTTGCTGTCTTCGGCAGTCGAAGCAGCAGCCCCAGCACCAACTGACGTAACTTGGACATGAGAAGGAGCCAGAGTGTCGACGCAAGTAGCGTCCCACACCAGCGCACTTCCCCGTGCCCAAGCCACCAGCGTCATTCCATCAGGACGCTTGCCATCGCGGCGGGTAATACCATTTGGCTCTAAATTAATGAATGAATGAAAACTATATTAATAGCAAACACAAACCACACAGAATAATAAAAGTAAAAAAGAACTTACAGAGGTAAAAAAAAATAAGAACTAATAACATAAAAATAATATAAATGACAAAAAAAAACAAGTATATAAATAATATTATAGGAATTATCTTAATTTAAAAGTACTGTGTAGCAGTTATTGTTATTAAAAGGAGCTGACTCAGCGTCATGCTACGTTGGTATAATACCAACACAGCGCTGATTTTCAGCAGCCCCTTGGTGACCCATTGAGTAACTACTATTGTTAAATATTTGTTGTAGTATTAAAGGTTCCATTAACTTATTTACTTTTAAAAGATGAAATTTGGTACTACTGTTCAGAAATTAGATACATAAATATTAAAATAATTGCAGTTTTACAAATATTGGCAACAATACAAACTAATAGTTCGATCCCATTATGTATTATTAATACATATATCTAATAATGTCAGACTTATGCACACAATTTATGAGCATATACGTTATTAATTAAACAGACTTTAAGAATAAGGTTTTTAACCTTTTTCCGGAAAGTTCCAACAGTCTTCAAGCTGCGAAACGGTGGTGGTATATAATTCCAGCACTTGGTGGCACTGTACCTAAAACTTCCTCTAAAAGAGGCGGAATGATGGAGTGGGATTGATAGGACATTGAAAGCGGACCTTGTTTCAAAATTTAACTGGCTGCGCTGACCTAGCCATTCCAATTTATTATATAAATATGTTGGCGTTTTTGTCATAATAATACCAAAAAGAAGCGTAGCTAAATGAAGTCGTCTACGAGCATCCATATTTAAAATATTTGCTTCTTTGAGGTATGGAGAAATGTGTTGTCGGGCCGGTATATCCCAGCAAAAACGAGCACATGCATTTTGTACTCTTTGTATTGAATTTCTTGTTCTACCAAGCAACCTTGGACCATACACTGTATGGGTTTAGTTAAATTTGGATAAAACAAGAGCCTCACAAAGACGTATGCGTAGTTCTGTGGTTATAAAAGGTCTAATTTGGTACAAAACTTTTAATCTATAAAAACTGTTGGAAATTACTTTCTTAATATGCTTCTCAAATCTTAGGGATTCATCCATCATCAACCCAAGATTACGAGCTTCGTGTACGCGTTCGATATGCTTATCATTTATGACTAGTCTTACATTGTATTCATTTATTAATTCTAAGCCTTTACAATTGCCGAAGATCATAAATTTTGTTTTATCTGGGTTTAAAATCAATGAGTTTTTTTCAGACCACATGAATATTGCATGAAGATCAGCATTTATAATATCTATTGCCTGTTGGGCTTCGTGTGGCGGAAAAGAAAAATAAAGCTGTATATCATCAGCGTAAATCTGATATTTGCATTGTTTTATTTTGTTAATTATGTCAGCAATGTATAGAATAAAGATAAGGGGCCCTAAAATAGAGCCTTGGGGAACTCCCCTCGTTACATAGGCACGTTCTGAAAAATTTGTGTTACCCTGCTCATCTATCACTGAGACCGTCTGTGTTCTATTAGTGAGATAACTTTCAAACCACTTAATACTATTTTCACTAAAACCATAGTAGGCTAGCTTGGAAAGTAAGAGATTTATATTTAAAGTTTCAAAAGCACGTGAGAAATCAAGAAAAATTAAGATTGTTACTTTTTTTTCCTCTTGTGCTGCTAAAATATTATCTACTACGTCAATGATTTACGACCCGAGCTTAGCGTAAAAAATAGAATAAGTGTTAATAATTGTAATACATATTTGAAGTTACATTACACACCTACATATTTTTAGTTTTCTCGTAATTAATTATTTATAACATGCGACGAGTGTAGTACACGGTAAAACCCGAATGGGTTTAAGTTTGTACTTAAATTTCAGTAAAATTGTAAAATAATATAAAAAAAAATAAAGTCGTCTAAGTTTGATTCCTTACGGCCGTTCCCAATATTCTATCTAAAGATATAGATAAATTACTACCTTCTACTGTCAGGAATTAGCTGTCGATAATCTGAAGCTGTCCAAATATACCCGATAAGTCATTCTTATCGCCTTAAATTGGGACGCGTGAATTGCAATTTCCATACAAACTTCTCCCCTTCTTCATCCCTGGTAAGCTAATAATACGTCGTCCCATTGACAGACAGCGTGTACGGATAAGGTGAGTTACCGTCGACAAGTTTATTGGGACAGAAAAGTCAACGATAGTTACGATTTTTATCTCGAGTAAGTGATAGACTGAATATTGGGAACGGCCGTTTGACACTCGGCCCTTATCTAGAAAAAAATGCGGTACCTGCATTTAATATAAAGATAATAAAGTTTAAAGAAACAAAGATTTTTATAAGCACTACGTGCTTAGTCATGTGTGTACGCGGACGAAGTCGCGGGCATCAGCTAGTCTTAATAATTATGCCAATAAGTTATTTCATGTTTGTTTGTAGTCTGGTAAATATGAAAGCTGTGAAACGGCCTCGGGTCAAGCGATAATTTTGCGTGATTGGCATAGATGGCGCTAGCAGTCGCATTTATCGCGCTGATAATATTTGTATCAGTTTTGTAACATAACTTTATTGGTTGATGCATCAATTGACATCACCAAGAACTACCAATAAGTTTCCAGTAATTTTTGTTGAGTGATATGGTTCATGTATCACTTTCCTCAGATACTTAAAATGAGTATATAATATTATCACAATATCAAGAGCCAGTGCTATACTTTTAAGTGGTGTCAGGTGAGTCATTAACGGTTTTTAAATTAAATTAATTTAATCTAACTAATCAATCATCAGCACTCAGCAAGTTGAAAAAACAGTTAAAAAACGGGTTTTGAAAAATTGGTTAATAATGCATTTATTAATAATTAATGTTTTCATTATGTTCATACTTCATATTATATTAATAACATTGCTAAATTTAATGAATACCTTGTACCTATTTGGTCAGTATAATATTAAGTCAACGTTTTCGTTAGCAAAAGCTGTTTTAGTGAGGCATTCAATTTCTTCATTTATTGCGAGTTACGGGCGAAGGTTAACGAATATAAAACTGTTAATAAAAACCAAAATTAATTTTTTTCCGAAATTATTTTATGGAAAATTGATTTATTGGGTGATTATAGGTGAATTATGTATTTTTTTTATGATAACATTTAAGTAGCTCTACCCATGAACACACTTCATATATTGTCGCCACTGTAGAGCCCCGCTGTATAGCTTATCGAGAGAGTACGTAATTAGGCTAATTTTATGTAGAATATTTCTTTTTAATTTGTCTACGTTTAAATATTTAAGACGCAAACTTGCCACTCTGAGCAATCCCCATTAATTGTAGGATTTCATTAGTATTAAAAATTATTATTATTTTAAAAGTACTCAAAATTTGAAAAATGGGGGGGAATTTTGACTTGTAACTTTAATTTGAAATATCATGTTGTATTTTCTGTAAGAAACCCTAAATATCTATATATCATATAATAGAGAATTTGTGTGTGTATGTATGTTCAGAACCGTTAGCCCCATTGAAATAATACTACACACATAAAGAAGGACACGACCACTCCGACGAACTAGTTACATTAGTGCCGGATAGGTGGCGCTGGTGGCAGTGATTTTGATCTTTTGGACCACCCGGTGCTTGGTGTGGTCGAATTGATATGAAATGTTGTTTAAATGCATGTGGCAACATTGAAACAGGTAATGCGGACGAAGTCTCGGGTAACATCCAGTCTAAATATAATTTTAAAAGAGGAATAGGAATAGTTTTAATGACTTAAAATATTTTAAAAAGAAAACATAAAATCCTAGACTACATATATATTCATAATTCGAATAGTACTTGTGATTCCGTGATCTGAAAAGTTTCATACTATGAAATCAATTTTATAAAATCTCATATTTTAGCTAAGGAGAAATCGTTGTCCTTATGACGTCATTGAGCCGTAATGACATAACGAAACGATAAACGCTCGTTTGCGATCGTCGATTCGCATTTTGGATAAATTTCAACGTTCAAATTTAGAACATCGTGAGCTCACAAATTTTTATGTAAATTGGAAGATGTTTGGCCTTAGCGATTCTATTGTATGTCTTATATTAAAGAGAGAAATTTAAAAATAAAACCACTTTGCTTCATTAAAAGCTGGAATGGATTTAAATAAGTTTAAAAAGGGATTCGATGCAAAAAAATAATATAAATCATTCAATCGTTTACGTAGAACTACTTTTGTATGTTACTTACGTTGATCTTAATTAGTTTTATTGATTTTGGGGAAATAACTCATTTTAATTCAAGTATAAAATAAGTATCAAAAATGATGTACTTAAGTTTTTTTTTTATAATACTGACTGTAAAAAAAAATATAATAAAAATTATGAATAATCTCTACAAATGTATAACACGTACACTTATACAAAACATCACGGTAGTTGTGATGCCTTTTCTCAAGCTTTCTCCGACGCATGCGCGCACAAACACATATCTAACACACTTACAACGCTGTAGACCAAGCAAATTGTGGGAGTTTGTCTTGGTAAACACGAGTGGAGGGGGTACGAAGCAGAACAAAAAGAAATCACGAACAACAATAACAACGGGTCAGCACTTATATACTTATTTTAAGATGTGAATTGTTCATGAACCTCTAAACTGCATATGAGGTCCTGGTAGATGTTGCTGGATGACACATGATTTCAACCGCTATGAAAGACATTACTATCACCGCTACCACATTTATGTTCTCCTGGTGTCAATGTAGTAATACGCATGCGCATGAGGGCATGACGTGAAAATATTTTAAGGTATACTCGCGTCATACATAAGACAATCTCTTGTTCAACTATGATCGCCTGGTTTCAAAACACTGTATAATGCTTCCTTTCTCATTTTCTCCCACGTTAAATCTTATAAATTTATGTGTCTGTCTCATTCTCTCGCCGGCTGAATCCTATATATTTACCTGTTTATGTCTCTATTGTCTCGCTTTTTCGTTTCATCGAGTTTCAAATCACATCGATTCTAAAGATATTTCACTTCAAAGAAAAAACATGAATTCCGAATCTCCGCTTATTTAAACGACAGTATTTCGTAGTATGTAGCAGTACATAGAATTCAAACTTGAGTTTCGAATTTAAAATGCTTTAATCATAAATCTTCCTGAGCTAAAATACCTCTTGATTTATATTCTCGAGAGCCATAACGACCTTTCCTTTATCGCCAGATATTTCCTCTTCAAATATAAATTATCAATTTTATTATCGTTAAAATCGTTTCAGTATTGCGATTGTCCTGATTCAAGAACACTTTAATATTGGTTTAAGTTTAAACCGTATTGCCAGAGTAATTCGGACTGCCACCTCTTTATATCTTAATTTTTGTATTTTTTTGATTAACGCGAGTATTACATATATATATATATATATATACACACTTTAAAAATTTTATTACTAATATTGCAATAGCATTTGCTCTGGCTGAATAGCTAAGTGATCGGACGGCCTGGGACTAGATTATGATTATTTTATAGCAATAGCAATGACCGGATGCCGGCTAGATTATGGGTACGACAACGGCGCCTATTTCTGTGTCAGTAGTTAGCATTACTATATATTTGTCTGAAGAGCGCCGTAGGACAAATGAGACTTGACAACTTATGTCTCAAGGTGGCGAGCGCAGTTGTAGTGCTGCTCAGAATTTATGGGTTTTTCAATAATCCTGAGCGGCACTGCATTGTCAGGGCGTATCAATTACCATCGGCTGAACGCCCTGCTCGTGTCGTCCCTTTTTTTCATACAAAAAAATAGCAATACAATATTGTATATTTTATTAAAAAGAGCCCAAAAAAGGAATGATGGGAGAATTTCTTGCGCCGCTTCTTCTCCCTCAAAGCGCCATTTTTTCGGTAGTAGTATCTAGTATATAGTAGAAATGACATCAAAAAGCCTTTTAATAGAATAAATACCTTTGATGCCTTTTAATAGAATTGTACAGTAATTGGTATGATATTGTGAGCTGTACTGAAATATTAAATGCTTCACACATGACTTAACTGAATTTGTCGTCAAATTCAAACCGTCAGTGCCGTGCTTCGGTTTTCCCGAACCGATACGAACTAGGAACCTTCAAGAAAAGATCATACTCCCATCTAAAGGCCAGCAACGCATCTCTTGACACCTGTTGTTGCGGATGTCCATGGGCGGTTGCCTCACCTCTCCCCATCCCGTGAGCCTCTTGCCCATTTGGCCCCTCATATTTAAAAAAAAATCTATTACAAGCATAGGAGTCATAATAACATATTATTGTCAGTACCTATTTAATCGGGGACTCAGTGCTCTGTGAACGGCTGGATCTCTTGGCGTTGCGTAGAGACGTCGCTTCATTGTGTGTCTTCTACCGCATTTATCACGAGGAGTGTTCCGAAGAGCTGTTTAACCTGATTCCTGCCGCCGAATTCCACCTTCGCACGACACGCCACAAGTTAGGATTTCATCCCCACCATCTGGATGTGTGGCGGTCCTCCACAGTGCGGTTTTCAAGGAGCTTTCTCCCTCGTACTACAAAGCTATGGAATGAGCTTCCTTGTGCGGTGTTTCCGGGACAATACGACATGGGTACCTTCAAAAAGAGCGCGTACACCTTCCTTAAGGGCCGGCAACGCTCTTGTGATTCCTCTGGTGTTGCAAGAGAATGTGCGCGGCGGTGATCACTTAACACCAGGTGACCCGTAAGCTCGTTTTTCCTATGTCATAAAAAAAAATTGATATCAATATTAAGTGGCTGCATAAAATTAACTGACACCTACGCCAAATTAGGGTGATCCGCCATATTGAATTAAGAGTGACGTCACTTATCTAATAAGTAGTACATTGCAATTCAAACTAAATTTAAATTCAATGGAGGATAACAAAGATAAAACACGAGTTTTCTTTTGAGTCCTGACCACAGACAACACTATAATATTACGATAACTCAAATCTGAGTTCTGAAGCCATTTTACATGCAGCCCAAAAAAAAGCACAAAATCATACACAATATCCAAACAGTTTCTCTGTGTTGCATCCTGTAAGAAAACATTGGATAGTATAAGCATAATTATTTTGTCATTAATATTCAAACATAAGCAATTCATTAGATTATTTACAAATATAGGTATCTCAGTATCGAAGTTAACGGTTGTTATCAAATTTCCTGATCATAAAATGATAATAAACTGAATCCGGATTTCAACCTCCACATTGATGTCAACCTAAATAGGATATTACGAACAGAAAGTGCTCTGTCATTCTATTGAATACATATTAATGCATCAAATACTTAAATCAAAACTGAAATATTTCTTTGAAACAGCAATTCATCAAACAAATGATGGTATTTACAAAAAATACACTGATTTGTGTAAATACCATCATCGTTTTTTTTATTCAGGTGGACAAACGTGCACGCATGTACTTTCTTTTAACATCAATGGAATCACCGGTTCTTTACAGTGTCGAATGTAAATATATGTCGCAGGGATATGATAAAAACAGAGATTCGGTCAATTCCCTGAGTGATTTGATCAAATCACGAAAGATGTTAAAATAACAACAGGATTTTATCATTTCTCTAAACAAATCTAGATAATAATGAAAATCATTTCTTAAGAACTTTATAGTTACGTAGGTATGACAAATCACAATGAACATAATATTGTTATTTCTGATACTACCGTTGCTTTAATGATAAAACTAATGTCTAAGTGTTACGAAAAAATCCTCTTAAAATATACCAAAGAAAAGATTTTTTGTAGACTAGATTTGTGTAGAGAAGTGATAAAATCCTATTGTTATTTTAACATCTTCCATGATTTGATCAAATCACTTAGGGAATTGACCAAATCTATGTTTTTATCATATCCCTGCGACATATACATATTATGTATTCGTATTTGAAAATACATTGGTGCGCAGTGGGTGAAATTCGAGTCGAGGAGGGAAGCGCGCCGTGAGAGTCAACTGTTTTATCGAGTGCGTCACGGTATTACCACAGATTAGGTACGTATTAAGTATTACTATTTTAATTATCACTATTATCGTAATAGTAGGTAAATTTCAACTTAAATAAATCTTAGCCCGTGGGGTCCGGCTCCGGGAATGTACAAAGTACTACGCGCCTTAATAGGGCTACTGGAAACCCAAGTGACGGCAGCTATTTCTGTCAACGGATCAGCCTAGCTATCCAACGCGGAAATGCTGCCAGTAGTCTTGGTGTTAAAAGGCATTTATTTTCTCAAAATTGATTCATTTAGAATTATTTTTGATGTCATTTCTAATATACTAGATACAACTACCTAGATACTACTACCGCTTCGGAAAACTAAAGCTTAAAACTTAATATATTTCTAAAATTCAGTAGTTACTTTAGTTAAGATTTACTTTTTCCTTATGAAGTAGGGAACCCTAAAATAAGCAATCGTTCGTTTCAATTGTAAAGCATTACTGTGTTTCGGTCTGAATGGCGCCGTAGCTAGTGAAATTACTGGGCAAATGAGACGTAACATCTTATGTCTCAAGGTGACGAGGGCAGTTGTAGTGCCGCTCAGAATTTTTGAGTTTTTTAATAATCTTGAGCGGCACTGTATTGTAATGGGCAAGGCGTGTTAATAAGCATCAGGTGAACGTCCTGCTCGTCCCTTATTTTCATAATAAAACAACTTTTCACTCTGACGTTTCCACTCAAAGGGTTCGCAATTGTTGTAAAAGCCTTTATTCTAGAATTCAGTAATATAAGAACCATTTTTCAAATGTCTTATTATCTAGAATCTTGATTCTTTTATAGGTGCAAATGTACGGTTTTAATTTTAAACTTCAATCCATTACGCGTTTTAGAGAAAATGAGTTGCGATACGGGTATTGATATAATCATTGGTTTCGAGGTTCGTAGAATCAATAACTACTACGGAGATAGGACTTTGAAAAAACGCCTACCTTATCTATTAAACAGCTTGCCTGAGGACATTCAGACAAGAAAATTAAAAAATAAACTTAAGAAATATTTATTGTTAACACTGCCTTAAAATTAAAATTCGATTTTTTATAATATTTTTATCAATATTTGTTAATTACACATGTATAAAATCAATGTTCTAATAAGCATTAATGTATTACAAGAGACTTGATACTGCAGACAAACTGTCCAAACAGTTATGCGGGACTATGTTAGCTTTTAAGATTTTTTCAGTAAATGATTAATAGTATAAATAAATAAAAACAAATAAAAGTAATATAAGATTTTTCTGTGTCAAGTTCAGAACCCTAAAATAAGCAATTGTTACAAGTATTATAGCACACTTCAAACCTCTTAAGTAATTCTCGTTTGAGCCAAGAATACCTAATAGTCTTGCCCTCTCATTAAGCCCTCGGCCTATTTAGACTAAGAGGGTTAATATGTAGAAGAATGTGCGATATATGGAACTTCTAATAAATTATTAATGAAAATGCATATTATGAGGGGTTCAAAACTTAACGATAAGCTTGAACAAGTTGATAATGCAAATCCAAAGACCCTGGGTAATATAATGTAGAAATTAGTATTTTCTTACATTTTGAAAAACCTTTGAAGATAAGCCTTTTTTTAGGTAATGGCATATGCTTAACTGGAAAATTACTAATTTAATTTGTTCTTTAATTGTTGGACGATGCGGGATTAGAACACGCGCTCGGGTTACGCCTCAGTGCTCTTACCATTTTATTCGTATATATTACATAGACTTACTCAGACTCAAAGCTTACATTTTCGATAAATGATACAACAGGCTTATGGTAACTAAAGTATGAAAGTAAAGTGAGTACTTTGGTCTTAATATGGTCCATATATCTTCAGAACACTGCGTTAATTACTATTTTTGATCTTGTTATTGATACAGTGCGACTGCTGCACATTTTCATATTTAATTTGGCGTCCAAAAAGTCGATCAACGGAATCGCTGTATCCGATGCAAAATTTACATTAAACCTCTTAACGACATATGAACTCCTGGTACATGTTGCTAGAATGACACAACATGACTTCAACCGCTATGAAAGACATTACTATCACCGCCACCATATTTGTTTATGTTCTCCTGGTGTCTATGTCTACGTATACGTCGAGCGCATGACGTCAGAATATATATGGTATACTCGCGTCATACATAAGACAATCTCATCATCAACTATGATCGCCTGGTACCATAACACTGTATAACGCTTCCTATCTCATTCTCTCACCGGCTGAATCCTTTACATTTTACATGTTTGTATCTCTATCGACCCGCTTTTTCGTTTCATCAAGTTTTAAATCACAACGATTCTTAAGAAATTAAAAAAAAATACAGAATCGAAAACCTCCTACTTTTTAAGTCGGTTCAAAATCATAAGTATTCCACATTGTATTTGTGATAAGTGAAATTTCAACAAAAACGTAAGAGATAATCTTTCAACAAATAACACCAGGTGTTTCCATGATCGCGAGCGTTTGTTTTGGATGACATTCGTGCATTACGAGTGAAGGTTGGTTTGTTCATATGACGAATATTTATAGTATAACCCACTGTTTATTTAACCACCAGGTCCTTACTTACATTACTTCTTTGATTTTATACAATAAATAAGACTACGCTTATCTGTGACTCAATTTTATTTTATTAACCATGTCGAAAAATATAGTAATTAATTCAATCGCTACTCAAAAGGAGTCGCTGGGTTAATTTTAAATTACTTGATAATTTCATCAAAATCAGTCTAACAGTTGTCAGTCCGTAGAAATCATCACATAATTTTTTTTTATTGAAAGTAGGATATGATATCACTTATTGTAAGTCAAAAACTACCGCGCATTCAAAAAAGTATGCCTTAGACTTAGTTTAAGGATTGGTCACCACTGCGCTCCAACTAGATACCGCACTACCTAAGAACAAATAGCTTTTTTATTACGGCAACTATTAGACACATGTGTACGTGACGGAGCGGCGCTACACGGTCTTCTGTCTTTTAGTCGGCATCACACTGCTGCCTTCAAAGGTAGTTTTAGTTATAACGCAACTAAGTGCTGGAACAATATACCGCCACCTTTCAAAGCCTCATTATCTGTTTATTCCCTCAAATTAAAAATGAAAACATTTCTATTACATGAATATCAAAATCAGTATTCCAGCATTAGTTGCGTTCAAAGAGACTAGGAGCTTTTTGTTTTGTTTGATCTTATTTTTGTCATTGTTAGAAATTTTTAATAATAATTACTTTTTATGTTTGTTCTTATTTTTAAGTTTAGTTTAGTAGTTAATTGTTTTTAAGTTTAGTTAAGTAGTTTTAATTGTTGTAAGTTTAATTATTATAGTAATACTGTTATTCAGGCGAGGTGTCGCCCTTGAGGTTCATGTGTCACGCGGGGGTCACAGAAAATCAGCGTTGCAGCACACTTGTGTTGAAACACATGCTGAGTGGCTCCTTTTTAAACACCACGCCTTTTTATATTCGTATATTTTTAAGTTTCTTCTTTTTGTGATTTGTGTGTGTGTTAAAATAAATGTTTTTTTCTTTCTTTCAATGGTATCTTTCAAATATTGTAACATACGGTTCGTGTTATTTTACATTGAAATTAATAAAATACTTTTTAAATTCTCCCTCGACCCCTTCGGTGGGTAAACCTTCGCTGTGTTTTTATTTATTCTTTGTTTAAAAACAGCTACAGATTTCTTAGCACAGGCAACGAACTAAAGGGACCACAGCGAAGACTTCTTCTGACGTGAAGCAGTACTGTGCAAGAATTATATTGCTTTGGGTCGGAGGGCGCCGTAGCTAGTGAAACTACTGCTCAAATGATACTTTATATCTTCTGTCTGAAAGTGTATCAAGTTGGTATTATTTCAAAATCTATTTTTAACATTTAATAAAAACAAATACACCATATGTATGGGTAATAATAACTATGATTAACCATGTTAATAACTATGGGCCTTATAAGTAACCTCATGGTCGCTCACTGGGCAATGGAGAGGGCTATACTCGGAGTTTATACCCTGTGAGATCTAAATAGAAATGAGGAGATCCGTAGGAGAAACACCGACATATCCTAAATGATTACAAAACTGAAGTGACAGTGGGTAGGGCACATAGTTCGACGGACAGATGGCCGTTGGGGCATTAAAGTCCTCGAATGACGACTACGTACCGGAAGACACAGTGCTGGTAGACCCCCCACAAGATGGACCGACGATTTGGTCAATATCGCCGGAATACGTTGGATTTGGGCAGCGCAGGACCGATCGTCATGGCGATCTTTGGGGGTGGCCTTTGTCCAGCAGTGGATGTCTTCCGGCTGATCATGATGATGATGATGACACCATCCGTAAAAAGTGAGTAATATTTCCAGCAAGAGTTGAACCTGATTTAAATTTAATGTTTATTTCCGGTATCTATTATCTAGTTAGGACTGTAAAAGTTATGAAAAGAAATTTTGTTACGTATCTAGCAAGTTCAACAAGATTCTTAACGAGACAAGCGTACCAAAAACCAATATTCGGGAAATTAGAGTAATATTGAATCTTTTCTTTGACAAATGACAGCAAAGAAAGTTCCGTTCTAGACTAGTTTGTTCAACAAAACCTTTATAGTGAATTTAAAACCCAAAAACCGTAAAATTTCGGTTAAAGGTTACTTCAACGTTAACCTGTTAGAACGGCGAGGATCGAACCCGCAGCCCGTTGCTCAATTTATAGGCAAACGCTTACCGTTCGATTGACGGGCTCTTCAAAAAAAAATAACTTTATTGATAATTTCTTTGATTTAATCAATTTTAAAAATAAATTGTTGTCTATACAAAATTTAATAAATCTAAGTAAAATATGTAAACGTGTTATTCATTTCAAAAGTGGCCGCATCTGTAAATCTCTCTGGTTTAATATGTGGCCTACTAAATGGGATTACATTTTGTTTGAAACTGTGCTATGAAAGTTTTAAAGCCGGTGTGATAATACTCTATAGCTAAATGGCCGGTTGCCAAAAGCAGATATGGATATAATTCAAAATGGATTACAATAGTTACAATAATTAACTTATTAAGTTAAACGGGCACCGCTAAAATCAGTGCTTTGTCGTAGCCACGGCCGTGTCACAGATAATCCTGAGTCGGTGACCCATTTCCTGCACTGCACAGAACTCGCCAACATTAAATCAATTACTATTTAAATACGTTCTTTTTTCGGTTTGTTTTGTACTTTTATCTTATTATATAAATGTATCCTGTGAGTGTTTTTGTGCCCCTGAGCTGACGCTATATCTAGAATAGAGAAGATTAAAATTAATTTCTAAAATCTCTAGATTATCGTACCGGCAATATTTTTACTGATTACAAAACTAGTGCTAATAGATACAAAATGCAATCACTGCAACTCAGACGTATGTTTCTAGATTTTTTATTTCTTTATAAGATTCTAAATCCAGATATCTGTACGATTTATTCAAGACAGACTTAAAATCTCTTACTAAAGAATCTTTATCTGCGGATGTTTTAATACAAGAAGTGCACTCTCAAGCAGTGTGTCAGAGACAATCTGAAAATTAAAGCAAACATTTCTAAAACACAGAAATACCGAAGAAGGCTGCGGAGAACATGAAAATTTTACGAGTCGCCTACAACGCAAACTGGATCGGTTGAAACATAAATATTCACTGTTCGCATTTCAGATTCAACAAACCGGTGATTTTTAAACTTTGAACTTCCAAACATTTTTCACATTCGAGTAGAAAACCTTTCGATATGAATTCAATTGCAGTGTGTGTTTCATGTAAAAATGGAAAGGTTATTTCATTTGATTATCCAATTTAGATATTTTTTATTTAGCTCTAATAGAAGGTTATTAAGAATTTCATTTTATGATCAAATTTTGATATTTTATGTTAAGCACTGTCTGTCTTTTACCGGTACTTTTACTGTCATCTTATAATATTTAATGGTTCTTTTTGTTGTCATCTTTTATTGTAGAAAATTATATCAAATTTCGCGCAAAAAAAATCTTATAAACAAAATTTAATTATATTTACAAAATATTAATTATGAGTTGTTTTATGGAGTGCCTAACACCTTTATTTATTTACGGTATGAGTGGATTGATGCATCTATTTTATTTAATAACTCTTGTGTTTTGGCTTATTAACATTTACTTTCTTTTGTCTTACTCGTAAGGGATTGAGTTTTTGATGTTTGAGTATTTTTGTTAGATCACTTTTAATATATTGAAATTGATATGATTTAAAAAACGATGAAGCCTAAATTTTGATTTAAAAGAGAATGAATGAGTTTCACTTCTTCTCATTAAAGCTCAACTTTTCTTAAACTACATAAATAAAGTGATTTTTTAAATTGATTTGAATCAACCTTTGATCATTTATACATCTAGTTAGACTATGACAGCTGTGAGAGCGTCGAACTGGTTGACTGTTAACCTCTAGTTTGACCAATCCAAGCACACTAATACAAAGTGACATACAAATAGCGACTGTAAGACGTAGTTTGTCACGCACACTAAAGTAATAAACCTGGCTGGTTATCATCGGTTGTGTACGTATTATCTAAGGCATCAACATGCTCAGTAAGTTAAGTATTATGTAAGCCCGTTCAAACAAAAAATCTCTACCACTTAATATTAGTAACTCTAAGAAATATCTAACTTCATACGCTTCCTCATGCCTTCTCTCATTCACTGGCTTTAACAAGTGCCGCATGAAGTATTATTTTTAATTTTCACTCAGAAAACTTATTTAAACTCTCGTTTCATATAGTTTTGTGAGAATAACAGGGACTATTGATAGGCATAAAAGTCATTGAAGCTGAGAATGTTGGTTACAGGTAATTAATGTTTAAAGTTTAGAGACAAATACTTTGGTACATGATGGAGATTATGTGACATCCATCACATTGTCTTGAAAAGTTTTCAATAATGAATCATTAAAAATAAAGAAGGACAATATGTTAGTTAGTAAGAGCCCTGGATCGGACCCGAGAGGCGCGAGTTTGAATCCCGTAAGTTCTTTTAGAAATTTAACGATATGATTTTTCACATTAGAAGCCTGGAATTTATATCTTAACTAATTACACATTATAATTTATAAATCTGTTGCAAGCAATGCAAATCATAGTATATTTACTGTATTTTTATTTCATTGTTATTTATGTAGACTGGCCAGCAAAAAATAAAGCAGAGTTATATATATTTCAATACAAGTTTAAGTTTAAGTTTTATCCCGTTTAGTTTTGAGTCATAGAACGAATATTACATTGGTTGGAATTACTGCTAAGCAAAAAATAATTGGAATAGCAAAACTGTTGGAATAATTATACAATTAATTAGTTAGGAACGGCTATACAGAGTAGCCGTCCGACCGGCTATTACATACGGAGCTGAATGCTGGCTACTCTAAAAGCAGCACGAAAATCAATTGCACTGCGCAGAGATGAAGATGTTCAGGTGGGCAGGTGGTGTAACTAGGCTTGATCACGTCAGAAAATCACACATAAGAGGCAGCTTAAAAGTGAGACCTATCCCAGATTAACTGCTGGAGAGCCTTGAGAGTCTGCGTTGGTATGGACACGTTATGAGGCTACCTTACAACAACATGAACAGAAAAGTGCTAGATATTGGAAACCAAACACCGAGGACGAGGAAGACCCCAAATCACATGGATCTCTATAGTAAATAAGAACCTCAAAGAAGCCCAAGTAAACAAAGAGACGACCCAGGACCGAGCCACCTCGAGACACATGATGCGGAGGGCCGACCCCAAATAAAATGGGAAAGGGAAAGGCAAAAAAGTGATTTTCATTATTATAAAACTAGAAATAAGGGATTGCTTGTAACTTATCCTAGTAGGCTTCATAACGTACACAATAGCTTTAAGGGTAAATGTATACACTTTTATAATAAAGCCCACTGTTCAGGCATTATCTAAAAAAAAATTTAAATGTTTTATAAAAAAAATGGCTGTGTCGTTTATCCTACTACTCCACAGCTGAATATCTAAATTATCGGACAACCTGGGACTAGATTATGATTATTTTAAAGCAATAACAATGACAGAACAATATTGTATATTTTATTAATAGAGCGCAAAAAAAGAATGCTGCGAGAGTTTCATGGGCTGCTTCTTCTTTTTCACAGCGCCATTTGTTTCCGAAGCGGTAGTAGTATTAGAAATGACATCAAAAAGAATTCTAAAGGAATCAATTTTGAGAAAATAAATGCCTTTTATGCCTTTAAAAATAATAATCTTTCTGTCTTAACAATCGAATATTATTTTTGGATTTCCATGAAGTTTTTAGAAAGATTCATCGCATATTAAAAAAGTACAGCGTTTTGTTGCTACAAGACGGTAAGTTAGCAGTTTGTAAGTTGCTAAGTAATTAAATTACTTACTAATTAATATAAAAACTACGATGGAAAATGGAAAATTAAATGAAATATTCGCTTTAGATCATTTCCACAACATTAAGACATATTCTACTTTATATTATTCTGAGCTCGAGGAAAGCAATAATCATTTTCCTAAGCGATTCTGCCCATAAAGGTGACAGGACAGAGTGATATTTTCTGAAATAATGTTTGTTTTTATAAATTTAACTTACATTTTCTCTATAAATAAGACTTAGCTGTTTTAATATCTAAATAATAGATTTCCTTAATGAATATAAATGATATAAACAATCTACAATAAAAAAAAAATGGCAATTGTAGAGACTGCCGATAGAAGTAAAAATAAAAACTTTTAGTATTCAAATTTTAAATTTCATAATGTTTGAAAATTATTGATTTCAATTTATTTATAAAACATTTTTCAATAATATATTAATCAAGTAAAACATTATTTCAACAATGCACAGTATAAACACATTGAATCTTTCACTAAACCATTCATCAATCATTCGATTTCACTTATACGAGTATGATATACACAGTACGAATGTTGCATAATTCGTCACCTGTATAGCTACAGATACACTGCTATAAGCATTTTGGTGACGCGAACTCACGAGATTTCACCCATCCAAAAAGTGTCTTACTACATATATTTATATTTATTTTTTAAGTATTTGTTAATCGCGTGCGCCAGTCATGACGCATGTCGGTGATGCAAACCCATAAGATTTTCCCCTACCAAAAAGTGTCCAACGCGGCTAATAGCCCGGTCAATTTAGACATTCGAAGTTACATAAAGTCCCAACAAGCTGAAAATCAGTGAAATTGTTCAAAACATAATAATAAATAATGTTTAAAAGTTCCCCATCATTCCCGTGTATGGAAAAAAAATATTCAAGGTCAAAGGTAACTTCACTCTCATTTTTTGGTCTAAATTGACCGGACTATAAACAAGTTTTCACTGCAATAATGATTCAACTTTAGGCCTGCTTGTTTCAGCTTATATCCAAAATGTCTGTACCAAGAGTTCAGTAAGATTTACACAAATTGTCCAACGATTTTATTAAGATATCACAAAATATCATTTTTGATGACAACTACTCGTATTACGAGTATAAGTCGCATAAGCAATAAGTCGTCTCGTTCCCTCAATTATGCGACGGGAACGAAGGCCATGCGTTAACTCGTGAACGGCTCCTGCATGTGGTGCCTGGTCGAGCTGTTATAGTTAATAAATCATCATATTTGCTGGATGCAATTACTAATTATGACAGTAATCACAGCCATCATGTTGACCAAGCATCCTTACACAAACAAAAGCTCTAAAGGTTGACGCATCTCATATTCGATTCTCATGAAATTTTGAGTGCATATTGGGTAGGTCTGTGAATCTGACAACATCTATTTTTCATCCCACTAAATGTTAAGGGTGGTCCACACGAAATTTTTATTATTAATTGTTTTTGACATTTTTTTTTTATTTTTTTTGATTATGAGTCAGCATTAAAAAATACATACAACTTCAAATGTTCACCCATCTACGATCAACAATTACTTTTGTATCGCGATTTTTATATCGGCAATACAACGTTTGCTGGGTCAGCTAGTTTTACTATAATGCAGTTTAATCTTTATTACTTTTTATGAAATAATCAATATTTAAAAAGCTTTTAATCAAAGTTGGATTCAGCATTTACTATCAAATTTTTTATGTTTTCTCAATTAGCAGAATTTTGCATTACATTTTAAAGCAAACTAAATCCCATATTATCCCAAAATACTGCAAATAATGGGGAAATGACATTATAGCAATAATTCTTAAATCAAATACAAGTCGAGTCGGACACGCCCATGAAGGGTTCCTTTGCAGCAATAGAAAGGAAAATGATATTAAATTATTTAAATGGAAAAAGCAAAAAATCTTTGTTCAAAATCATAGAGTGCAAAAGAGCTCTCAACATTTATACGTAATAAAAAAAATATTAACTAGATCTCGCTCAAACCAATTTTCGGTGGAAGTTTGCATGGTAATGTACATCACATATATTTTTTAGTTTTCTCATTCTCTTATTTTAGAAGTAACAGGGGGGGGGGGACATTTTACTACTTTTGGAAGTGTCCCGCAAACTATTCAGTTTAGAAAAAAATTATATTAAAAACCTCAATATCATTTTTGAAGATCTATCCATACGGTATGGGTTTGATGAAAATGTTTTTGACTTTTAGTTCACTTCTAAGTATGGGTATCCCCAAAATTTACTGTTTTTTTCTAGTTTTGTTTGAAAATGATAATGCGGTTCGCACATTACTAATCTACTTATCAAGTTTCCAAAGTATAGTTCTTATAGTTTTGGAAAAAAGTGGCTGTGACATACACGGAGAGACAGACAGATATGACGAATCTATAACGGTTCCGTTTTTTGCCATTTGGCTACGGAACCCTAAAAATATCAAGCCTACTGTCTGTATGTTCTTTTATAACTCAAGAACGGCTTGCACGAAGATGTAATTGATGTGTAGTAAGACCATGTGACTGGCTATTGGATAGGCTATTTATGATGACTATATTCTGGCCGCGATTTTGTCCACATAAAATTCTTATTAACGCATCATATAATAACCTTATGTGTAAAATTTCATAATTGGCTGTAAATTTTTATAAAATTACAGCGAGAAACAAACAAAGAAACCACATTAATATTCTTGACTAAATTCATATTAATCACTAACGTATGGCATCTGTGTGATATGCAAAAAGCCATGATTCTAGAATTAACGTGCCTATCGATTAGTAGAACCTTGCAATGTCCCATCCCTAGAAACTGCGTAATTCTAGTGCATTAGAAGGTTTAACAAAAATGGTAACTACATACTAACAGATATATTAGATCGTTAGTGATCTTCTCTCCATCCAGCCTAGTGAGCAGGCGGTCTGAGGTTCGAGTCTCCTTCCGAGACGCCCCGCGCCTGTGAGCTACATTTTCGGCCTCCAAGGCCCCCGCCCGGCTTCGCTGTAAAAGCCTTCAGGGCTATCAGCACAGAGGAGGTTTTTAACCGGTAGGGGGTGTTTACACCCGAGCCCGACATATGGGCCCCGTTTCGGGGTCTTCAATACGTAAATGTATTTTACTCCTCTCGAAAACAAAAAAAAATGTAACTACATAAATAATGCGTTACAGGGTATATCAGACCTGGCAGTTTAGATCCTCATAAAAGTTCCACTTTTTCGTCTGATCTTTCCAAGGCTAAGCCGAGGGTATATTAATACATTAAAACACTAACAAATCCCAGAATTTGATTAATATAGATCTTATTCCTGCGCTGCTAGAGAAGGTTTTATACTAATTGGTGATAACAGGCTTAAGACGCCTTGGCTCGCACAATCAAAAACACTCTTGCTGTGCCTATTCAAACTGGCTGCGTACTCTTTAAAGTACATCAAAACTGGCCTATCAGCAAAGGTTAAACTGTTAAAAAATTAATTCGTACAGGGATTTTTTTAATGAAGATTAAATGTCTATATTTTTATCAAAATAATTTATAATTTAGGCCCGTCATCTGGTCTAATAGTTGGATGATATATGGTGTCGTCATAACAACAGACCAGGTCACGTTTGTAGCAAACTCGTGAGATATACAACATTTTCTTTTCTATACATTTTCCTCGTTGCATGCATTCACCGTTCTTGGCTGCACACGAAGGATCTAAAAAATAAGGTAAAATAACTAAAGAATCCCTTTTAGTTCCAAAATCACTATTCTTAGGGCTGGTAACTGGCATAGAATCCGATTGTCATCGTTACTTGCCGCTTCGGAAGTGCCATGAACGGTACTTGGCAACCTCTTTTTTATGGAAAAGGAGGACAAACGAGCGAGGTACTTTTTTTATGAAAATAAGGTACGAGTGGGGACAAGTGCATAGCGTTCAGTTGATGCAATGATTACAATGCAGTGCCGCTAAGGATTCTTGAAAAACCCAAAAATTCTGAGCGGCACTACAATTGCGCTCGTCACCTTGAGACATAAGATGTTAAGTCTCATTTGCCCAGTAATTTCACTAGCTACGGCGCCCTTCAGACCGTAACACAGTAATGTTCACACATTACTGCTTGACGGCAGAAATAAGCGCCGTTGTGGTACCCATAATCTAGCCTGCATCCTGTGCAAAGGTTGCCTCCCACCGCTCCTTCTTTGCCGAAGAAGCTTTAAGTGATATATTTATTTATTTTGTGATCAGTGTGTCCTAGTCTTTGTCTGGTATTTTATTGTAAAATTTAAATAGTTTTCCGAATGTCAGGCAGCCTTTCAAATAAACGTATAGGTGGTGTCTATTTGTAAAACAATGCATATTCTTGGTTTATTCTCAGTTGTGGTACCCATAATCTAGCAGGCATCCTGTGCAAGGAAGCCTCCCACGTTGTAGATCACCTGGTGTTAAGTGATCACCGCCGCCCACATTATATTCCAACACCAGAAAACCACAGGAGCGTTGCCGGAAGAAAGGTGTACCACCACCGATACGCGCCACCCATGTCGTATCTTCCCGGAAACACCGCACAAGAAAGCTCATTCCACAGCTTTCTTGTATGTGGAAGAAAGTTCCTTGAAAACCGCACTGTGGAAAAACGCCACACATCCAGATGTTGAGGATTATATCCTAATTTATCGAGTGTCGTGCGAAGATGGAATTCGACGTCAGGAATAAGGTGAAACTCTCATCCAAGCGTAACGATGAACGGCTTTTATCAATATTTTATTTATAATTATTACCGTAATATTGGATTTCTCATGAGATTTGTCATTAGATTATCAGTCAGACCAATCTGGCAGTTTTTTTTTTCGATAACAGGCTCTCGTGAAGTATAATAATTATATTAGGCTTATAAGTCTACTTAGATTAACTTAAATCAACTTATAAAGTCGAACCTTTTTTAATATACTCTACAAATTTAATTTGTAAAGTAATTAATCCCAGAAGTGAGGGATATCAACTTAAAATAACAAATTGTTTAGATTAACAAGAGCAACATGTCAAGTCAATATCCTAATATGCAAATATTGGGATTTCGCAGGATATCAACTGTAAAGTAGATGCTGTAGATCGAGCAAGCGGAGAGTGGAACAAGGCATACCAAGATTTACGATCGATGCGTGACTCGAACGGTTGACTCAATTGGTAAGAGCGCATGGGCGGAACGCGAAAGGCGCGGGTTCAAGTCCCGCATCGGTCATGAATTTTGGTAAAAAAATTAAATTTGTATAGTGTAAGTGTAGTTATGTGTGTATGTGTGGATTTGTAGCTATTTGTGTGTATATAAGTGTAATCAGTACTGCTAGACATAGGCCACATCATTTTTATTCGATCTCTCAGAGAAATTCGAAGCATACCCCTTCCTATTACACGGTGAGCAATATAAATTTATGGATTAGCACTAACGGTGGGACCGTTAGTGTCCCCGACGTGGATGCGTATGTCAGTCACAACGGGTAAAATGCACTGAGCGAAGACTTTATGTGGAAACATTAGCAGGCCACTTTTCCCTACAAACGAAAATCTGATTTTTGATTTCTTAAGTCACGATCTTTAGTCGGAGCTTAACTTGAGTTAGCTCTTAAATCTGAAAAAGGCCCAGGCTAATGTATCTTCTTAACAATTCATTTACTGCGAGAATCGTATTAGTAATTAAAATATGAATTGCGTAATATAATCAATAATGAATACTTACGTATATTCAGCGCAAAAAATATTTTTTTTCCATTCTCCGACAATTTATGGTAAACATGATCTCTATATGAAGTTGGGTAGATGAACATCGAACTGTTCTCGCTCAAAACGTGTCCCAATAAAAGCACGCTATGAATGAAGCATAATTTTCTGAGCATCGTTTGAAATAACAATCTACAAGAGATGCTCTAAAATGATTATTAGCTCGCGGAAAGCAGAAATTACAATATCCACGCATAATTACACCATTAATTGAAACATGCCATAAAACGAAGTTTGGAGACGGTATATGGTAATGACATCTGTTTTATTACCCTATTATAATGGAAACACATTTGCTTTGTGATTTTCGTATGCTTTTCAAAATTTCTGGTATTAATTTGACTTTTGTATTTATTTATGGGTACCGCAAGGCGCCTATTTCTGCCGTGAAGCAAGTGTTTCGGTCTGATAGCTAGTGAAATTACTGGGCAAATGAGACTTGACAACGTATGTCTGAAGGTGACGAGCGCAGTTGTAGTGCCGCTCAGAATTTTTGGGCTTTTCAATAATCCTGAGTTGCACTGCATTGTAATGGGCAGGGCGTATCAATTACCATCATCTGAACGTCCTGCTCTCCCACGTCGCCGCCACAAGCAGAGGCATTTAAGCGAGCATGACGATGCCTGTCACGAGAAATCTACCGAATAACAAAACAATATTCATCTACATATTATGCAATACTTACTAAAGGCCTCTACTTACAATTTTGTTTCATCATCTACACTGCACCTCCTTCTCTGTCTGTCATCAGCGTCTGTCTTGATTTCAATCCAGGTCTTTCCGATAGCTTTCTTTTCGTCAATGATGGTCCACCATCAGGTTTGCTTTGAATGGTCACGTCTGCATTCCTAGAGGTAGAGTTGAGTAGAGCCTAGGATTTGCCATGGTATGGTTGGAATCCATTCAGAATGTTTAACATATCCAGACCCATTTGCGGAACTTTAAATTAATCAGAAAGCGCACAAAGTTGAAGACGTAATATCCAGTAATATCAATAATTTTACCAGTGGGAGGCTCCTTTGCACAGGATGCCGGCTAGATTATGGGTATCACAACGGCGCCTTTTTCTGCCGTGAATCAGTAATGTTTCGGTCTGAAGGGCGCAGTAGCTAGTGAAATTACTGGGCAAATGAGACTTAACAGCGCAGTTGTAGTGACGCACAGGATTTTTGGGGTTTTTCAAGAATCCTAAGCGGCACTGCATTGTAATAGGTAGGGCGTATCAATCACCATCAGCTGAACGTCCTGCTCGTCTCGTCCCTTATTTTCATATAAAAAATCCTGAATTCGGAAAATATGGCGGGAATGGTCAGAACAATTAATGTGGCACTGATAAATGGAACCGCAGTTTGGTTTTATTGGTACCCCAGCTATTTTCAAGAACCTGATGGTATGTGCAATGTGAAGAGAAAAAACGACTATCGGGACAATTATTGTTCAATGAACATCCTATATGTCGGAAGCCTCCTGAGCTAAGTCTACGTTTTTTTTTAATGAAATAGGAGGACAGATGAGCGTACGGGTCACCTGGTGTTAAGTGATCACCGCCGCCCACATTTTCTTGCAACACCAGAGGAATCACAAGAGCGTTGCCGGCCTTTAAGGAAGGTGTACGCGCTTTTTTTGAAGGTACCCATGTCGTATCGTCTCGGAAACACCGCACAAGGAAGCTCATTCCACAGCTTTGTAGTACGTGGAAGAAAGCTCCTTTAAAACCGCACTGTGGAGGACCGCCACACATCCAGATGGTGGGGATGATATTCTAACTTGTGGCGTGTCGTGCGAAGGTGGAATTGGTACGTACTTTGACAGGTAATGTATCTAGGCTTCTACGAGAACATCTTCACACTGGACAGTGATATCAACAATAAATGTCCAAGTGGCACTGAAAAGAGTGGCCGTTGAGTTTCTTGTATGTTTTTGTCACGATCTAGAATCTACCATATGTTTTTATTATAGTGACTGTAGTGCACTGACATCTAGTCTTAACAGAGTATGTGTTAACTATCATTGTCACTGTCACGACATCGACAGTGACATTAACTGTGTGACGTTGAGTGCTGTATATGGAATGCACAGTACAGCGGAAAGACAGTTCTCCGGGTGTATTGCTACATAGTAAAGATTAGTTGTTTCACTCGTGAGCAAACGATGAACATAAGAGTGACGATTCAAAACCGCTTAGTTTAAGCCTAATTGAATAGTTTGAAAAAAAAATGCTCCAACCTACCTACAAGTACAATTATCAGGATCTGTCCCAGTAGAGCTTAGCACGGCCATTTTCTAGAACTGGCTTCGGAGCATGCTTATAATGATGCTTGGATTAAGGATTGGTCTGCTGCGCTCCAACTAAATACCGCACTACCTAAGAACAAAACCTTTTTTATTACGGCAACTATTAGATGCTTCGTGCGTGGCATCTTGACACTTAATGGCATCTTTCAAATTTTGTAATGTTCTTGTTATTTTACATTGAAATTAATAAAACACAAAATACTTATGATATGTGATCGCGGTGTCTTTCTTATTGTTGTAGGATTATTCTTACAAAGTTTTACTACGCAACCCGGCATTTTAGTTTCCAATTATTAGCAAAGTTTAACTGAACATGCAGCACGTCAACGTCACACATTCTTCGAGATTGCCCGAGTACGCCCACTTGGGCGTAGTATTAGTTGCCGCACGTTGCGACTACGCCTGCGGTATCTAGTTGGAGCGCAGCGGAGACCAATTCTTAATCTAAGGCGTATAATCATGATTATTATTAA
Organism: Leptidea sinapis; assembly: GCF_905404315.1. Taxonomy (NCBI): domain Eukaryota; kingdom Metazoa; phylum Arthropoda; class Insecta; order Lepidoptera; family Pieridae; genus Leptidea; species Leptidea sinapis. The sequence continues at coordinate 13,650,927 of NC_066272.1, forward strand.
TGCAGACAGTTCTAAACACCGTCGGGGTTAAATTTCTGGACAAAAACAATATCATGATCAAAAATCATGTTTTTGTTCGCTACGAGTATATCAAATATGGATATTTCAACAATAAGATATTTTGCGCATTATGTATATGAAAACCACTTAAGTGGAACTATTTCTGTTAAATATAAATTTATTATTTTATTTTAAGTACTCACTTAGGTCGCGTGTAGACTGCCAGTATGTCATATTCGTGGATTCTCAGTTCCAGTATTGGATTCTATTTTATACTTCTCATATTATTAGTGACATTTCGTAGTGCAAGACCAAAACTTAAGTATATATATAAGTTTGCGGTGTTTTCTTTCGTGTCAAATCTTCTTGCTTGTCTCTGTTGCCTTTTTTTTGTACTAAGGCCAAGAAATGTGAATAATGTTAAGTAAGTATTATAGCTATAGAAACATATTTACTTTGCCCGAGAGCGTTAAACTTAATATTGAGTTTTGATACTTAGTAAATTTATAACATATAAAATTAAATATAAAAAACAATATATTTTTTAACTATCTACATCAATGACGTTCTATGCATATAGACAATGCACGTCATACAAAATCAAAGCCAAAATATGGCACATGCCACAAATGACACCATAATATGCTTCGACTGTTATGTCTATACATTTCTGCGTTTACTGCAGTTGTTTAAAATATTATTGGTCAATAGGCAGCAATGTAAACACTTTATCATTTTAAGCTGCGTATTTTAAATGTAGAACCCGATTTGGACAGTGACATCAGTGGAGTAGCAGTTAAGATTTTTTTTATGCCTAGACGAAAAAGAGGGCGGTTATAAGTTTTACTTTTGTTGTTAAAGTATTATTTAAGCACTTTTTGATAGCACACATAGGCTTGTTGATTGACACACAGTTGACACACGACTAAGGAGAAAAGTGTACTTACATTTTCTTTAAGCACACTTTTGCTGTTCCGCTATCAGACTGCTAATGATATGTCCATATCCATAAATCACGGCGTATTTAAGTATTGGGACAGCTTCAAGGTCACAGAATGGCTTAAGCGGAAAATCGGCGCTGGACATACATAAAATGTGTGTCAACATAATATGCCGAGCTTTTGCCTATTTGCGGCTGATGTTTGATCTACTTTTATTTTATTATATTTTTATGTTTCATTTTAATTTTAAGTTTTTTTATATTTTGTTCTAAGTTTTAAGCTGCAAATGAAATATTTTATTATTATTATTATATGTATAGAACGTCATTGATCTATATTTATTTTGTATTAACTATTACAGAATTTCCGCCAAAGTACTAAAGCATGTTACGAAATTAATCGGTATTACATGGGAAATCCGTAATAAGCACGTGTTGATGGAAGATGGAGAGGCCATCGTAACTGCCAATCATCAATCTTGTCTGGATCTTCTTGGTATGTACTTGCAATGTTCGGGGGTCAATCTGAAAATTCTTAGAAAATACACAATTTATTGTTTTTTTTTAAAGAGATAACGCTCACTTCTGGGATTAATTATACAAATAAAATTTGAAAACATTATTTTATGAACGATGCGAGTCTCGAACCCGCGATCTCTCGCGTTCCGTGCGAGCTCTTTCCTACTGAGCCAACCGTTTAAGTGACGTATCGTTGATAAAATCTTGTATGATTTGTTTAACTCTCAGGTTCTTGCTTCATCTACAGAATCTACTTTACAGTTTGACTTTAATTATTCGAATCCCGCATGGTTCTTAAATTCTGGTATCTTAATTAAATTTGTACTTTTATTACTACCAGCTATTTCATAAGTTGTAAACAGTTAATCAGTACCTGTAATAAAAAAAATAATAATTTTTTCCAGGTGTTTTACATGTATGGGAGATAGTGAAAAAGATGACACTAGTGGCTAAAAAAGAAGTGTTTTATACAGGTCCTATTGGAATAGCAGGCTACTTAACTGGAATCGTATACATTGATAGAAATGATCCTAAGAAAGCCTATAAGGAACTCTGTAATACTTCCCAAATTATGGCTACACATAAGGTATAACTTTTGCGTTACCTCCAACATTCCTTTAAGAGGAAACATTAGCCACAACGTTTTTAATTACGGCTGGTAAAATTTTAGAGGAGAGAATTGCCAACAATCAACCTCCGACGCATTTTTGAGCTGCACAAAAATATACAAATAGCTGCAAAAAGTACACGAATAGCTGCAAGAATTATACAAATAACAGCAACAAGTATACAAATAGCTGCAACAAGTATACGAATAACTGCAACAAGTATACAAATAGCTGCAGCAAGTATACAAATAGCTGCAACAAGTATAGTCAGACCACAATAAGTAAAAATTATCAAAAGAGTCCGACACAAAATATTTCATTCCAATTCAATTTCGTGACGACTTGTAGATTTTTGGAGGTGGAAATTGCCGAGAACGATATCCTTAATTTTGAGGTTTCGAATCACGATTTTTAATTGGAGCTGTAGTTGTCTGGCAGCAGAGGCATGATTTAGATTTAAGTATTCCAAGACTAACCATTCATCGAACTTAGTCGGGTGAGACAATCATCTCCGACAACTGCAGTTTCGACTAAAAATTGTTAGTAAAAAACTCAAAAATCAGAGCTTCACTCTCGGCAATTTTCTCCTCTAAAAATTAACTGATCCTTACGAAATTTTTGGAACTAAATGAGAAGGAAACATTGTGTGTCAGTCTGTTTTGATTTTTTTACCTATTATTAACGGTTTTGTATACTAGGCCTCTGTTTGCAGCATATACGATAAAGCCGTTTCAAAAATTTTTTGTAGTACTCTGTCACTAACAAAAACAAAAATATCAAAAAAAAAGTAAAACCGAGACACACAGATAATAATGATATGGATCTTATATAAAAATAATTTTGATCTAGGATTAAAAACCAAGAAAACTCCAGAATTTTTGTGTGTAAATTTGACCTCTAATGTTTCCTCTTAATTTTCTAATTTATTGTTTTTTTTTTTATGATTAATGCTTACAAAATTAGTAAACTAGAATAAAATTAATAATCCTTTAAAAATATTACTTCACATTGCAGACAAAGATATGGATATACCCCGAAGGCACGCGAAACGGAGACTATTCTAAAATGCTACGTTTTAAAAATGGAGCATTCGCTATGGCTATAGCTGCGCAGAAACCTATAATACCTGTTGTATTTTCGCCAATGTATTTTATTAACCACGAAAAAATGATTTTTGAAGAAGGTAATAAAGTTTAAATTTAGAGAGGAAAAATGGCAATCATTTAATTGCGACATTATTATCTTACTTATTATAAACTTGTTTGAGTTTTCTGTCCGCTAAACAATGTTAGTAATAGATATTCAAACAACTTTTTCGTTCGCATACTGTAAACGTAATAAATTATGAACTTTCGGCCCAGTTCTCACATCTGTACCTAAGAAGTGTTTCTCGTATTAAAATTATATCATATGTTTTTTAAATTTAGTTTAATTTTTATGGAAACGACCTAAATTTTCATACATTTTGGTTGTGTACAGTCATAATTTTAAAATACCAAAGCAACTCTATTTCTTTCTGCAGCACAAAATTAGAATGTATCGATCTTTTTCACTGTTTATGCCGCAAAACTGGCATTAAATATAAAAAAAAACATTAAATATATCAAGATATATTTATTGCTTGATTTAAATATTAACTTTAGGTAATTAAAGCAAATCTATATTAACATAAATCCAGTTTTGATGTTTGTTCCCAGTGAACTCCTAATCTAATGAAAGTATTTTAATGGGGATTACTTGATGGAGTGCAGTTAGGTCCTACTTGAGAGAAAGGATAGTTTTTATTTTGATTTGGTACCAATATTAATTTTTCTTATACAATATTTGTTTTGTGTGGACATAATATTTTCTATGAGAGAAATTATTGACGCACGGTTTGACAGTTCTGTTTATTTTCTTTGATTAACGCGAGTTGTACACATTTAAATAAAACACTTTTAAAGGACTGTTTTTACACTAGATTTTTGTGTAAAAGTTACATTTTTATTTTAGTTAACCCGACGTTTCAAGACCTTTCCAGATCTCGTTTTCAGGGGGACATCAGATGAAATGTGTCAAAGATAGTATTTGTCATAGTTGCCATTATGAAGTTTAGCGCCATTTATTGCCTCGGAGGTGGTATTTGCTGTAGACAGATGGTTTTTGGCAAAATTTACTGACAGTGTCCTTTTTGTTTTTGGTATGTGTAGTTGTGGTTTTTAATTTAGAGATTACTGGATCCCAGGTGTAAGATTATTTAAGACCGTCTTCTCTATTGAAATTTTGATGTTTTTTAATTTGGACGGCTTCACGTACCAGTCTTAGTAGAAATCTATTCTCTTTTACCAAAACCTTTGGTTGGTCTAACCGGATGAAGTGGTTAGGACAGTCTGTTATGTTTTCGCATACAGTCGGCTTGAGATATTGCGTTTGGTTTGCTAAATGTAAGACAGGCCACAGTCGCAGTCCAGTTCATAGACACCTGCATCTTGCAGTGGAATATTACACTTTACTGGTCTCAAAAATTGCTGGATCTACTTGTGTGGCTTAAAAATGTTATTAACTGAAGCTCGTTTTAGGATCCTGCTAATTCTGTCTGTAATATCCTTAACATATGGCAGGTAGGCTGGTTGACGTGGCACTGTTGGCGTCTTAACTCTGTTACGGTGATGACGAGGAGGCTGCAGTTTGTTCTCATGCAGTACTTTCTTGATATGCTGTAACTCCTCATTGAGATGGTCAGCATCACATAGGCGGTGGGCTCTCTGAAACAAACATTTACCGACAAAAAGAAGTTGTAATGGGTGGTGATGGGTTTCAAAGTTCTGCTAATTAAGTATTAATTATTTTATAAAGTATTATAATACACACATCAAAAAAGTCTAAGCAAATTAAATGAAAGGGAATTTGTTTGAATTTAAGTGTGTTTTTATTGCAACGTTTAGTCTTGATATTATAATTTTACCAACCATTTAAATAAAGTTAGCGACAAAATTGAATTATTAGATATTCTATAAAACTTATAAAGACAACAGCTGTTATTTTTACATCATAGGACCCTAAAAATGTTATTATAAAAATAAAATACAACGTTATAATGTGAAAAACCATCCTAAAATTTAAATTAGTACATGTTGCTTAGACTTTTTTGATGTGTGTAGATTCGATATAAGGAGTCGTCTTACCAACTGGGTGTTGTTACGCACTAAGTATGACCAAATCAAATACACAAAATTTTCATGTTGTTCTAGGTCATGTTATATTGCAGTGCTTGGAACCAATACCAACGGAAGGAATGACCATGGATGATGTCGTCAACCTCAAAGAAAGAGTTCGTAATGTGATGGAAAAAGCCTATGTAGAACTATCTAAGGAAGTCCAAAGCTCCAAAACAAAAGATATTATGTTTAGTCCATCTTATAATATAATTAAGTAATTTGCTAGGAAAAAACTGTTTGTAAATAGTGTTTCGCCTTAACCACGTATAAAGAACAGTAAACGATACGTAAATTAGGTCTCCCTGCCATTAGAAAAAACAGAAAAAAAAGAAGGATAGAAACAATTTGTAGTTTCTTTAAAATGCCAACCCTCACTTCTGGGATTAATTACACAAATTAAATTTGAAAACAAAATTTATGAACGATGCGGGACTCGCACCCGCGACCTTCCGTTCGAGCGCTAAAGAAAGATTTTACTACCTTCAATATATTTGCTCTTTTTCTTTCGTTCCATAGCTTGGTTAACTTAGATTAAGGATTGGTCTCCGCTACCCTCCAACTAGATACCGCAGGTGTTGTCGCAAAGTGCGGCAACTAATACTACACCCAAGTGGGCGTACTCGAGCCAGTCTCAAACAATGTGTGATGTTGACGTGCCACATGTTCTGTTAATCTTTGCTTATAATTGAAACTAAAACGCCGAGTTGCGTAGTAAAACTTTGTAAAAATAATACTACAAGAAACATGAACGACACTGGGATCACATATCATCAGTAAGTATTTTGTATTTTACAATGTCTACGTAAAATATTACGAAGCATTAAGCGTTGAAGTTACAAAATTTGCCATTGAGGGTTAAGATGCCATGCACACAAGCATCTTTACAAATAGCCAATACACACTACAATATAAAGTTGCCCCAATAAAAAAGCTATTGTTCATACGTAGTACGGTATCTAGTTGGAGCGCAGTGGCGACCAATCCTTAATCTAAGATGGTTAATATTTTTTTCTGGGTAACATACGGCTTAATATTGATATTTATGTATTATAATATATGCCAACACGTCCCGCGCGCCCGAAGAAGCTACCTATTGAGCTATTTTAGCGCTGAACCCGGCGCCGGCCACTTGAGGCGCTATATCCACTTGTGTTTACGATAATCAAGGTATCATTTTGCGGTTTACGTTACGGGTTGCTAGATAAACAAAAAACGTGATTTATGACAGATTCGTGCTGTGATACTGTGCTCTTTCATAGTTGTATGAGAAATTGTGACTATTTTGCTAAACGCATCAAATAAAATATTGGAATTATTGTATTATTTTTACTATACACTACACGTTATAATATGATCTTATGATTTCTTTCACAAAATAATATTCCCGTGGTATGCTAAACAAAAATGGCTGCCGCCAGCTAAAGCCAAATAAATACTAATATATTTTGTCTTCAAAAGCGTTCCGCTTTGTTTTATGGCTCTTAGAACCAAGAGCAATTAATAACACACCCGGTAATAATATATCTCTGGTGTTTTTGTCAAGGGATACGTAGATATTGGCAGTTTTTTGATAGCTGTGTACGCTTGTGCACTGGAGCGTATGGGAGGTAACATAATTCAATTTTACTAACAGGTGATAAACAATGTTACAGCGAGCTTCCATTTGAACTACAGCCTATTTGAGTACAGTACAAGACGGAACAATGCGGCATTTTTGTCTATTTTCATCTAGTGTTGCACGAACGCGCATCAAACTTCATTTTGTTAATAGAGGATAGGTCTTGACAGCGCCCGAGTTATTGTAAGCCTATTCCAGCCTAGCGAAACACTTAAAGAAAAGAATCGATTCCCTCGATTGTATGAAACGTTCAGTCATTGATAGATTGACAGATGACGGCTATAATCTTGTAAAAAAACGGAGATAGCTGAAATCCACTATGTTTAAAGCTACTGTTCGCTTTCAAACTGAGCTGGATTATACTTCTTCGCCAATCGCCACACTGAAATTACTACTATTTCAAACTTATGTCAAATGACTCCAGGTCGTCTATTATTCTAAATTTCAATTTTTACTTAGATAGTCCCGCCTATTATTACGAAGTATTTACATCCTCTTTTGTATTTTCTCTTCAACCATCTTTGGGGCAAAGCTAAACATAAATTATAATAAATTTAAGATAAACAATACATAATTGACTATAATAGTAGAAAAAAAATGTCTTATTCATAGGGTTACCATTAACTACCCTAACAATTAATTATGACTTTTGCACACATTCCTATTCTCTACCGGAGTTTCGTAATTTGTAGACACCTTATTTGATAATACTATAAATAGTTGAGTTTTTTTGTAAAGGTATAAAAACAAAATTTTACGTCATTAGTCAATATGAATAATATTACACTTTAAACAGTTACAACCATCGTTTCAAGGTCAAGAATAATAATAATTAATAAAGTTGTAAGCAAAAACCAGTGACGTGTGTATTATGATCAATTATAAGCGTGTTGATAAAATAATTTCAAATAAAAACACTCCCTAAAACACAAAAATAATGATTTCAATAATAAACTTTGTGAAGCATGAAATTCTGACGCACAGTTTTTTGTCAATTCTAACAATCGGAATATAATAATATGATAATATAACGAGACTGAATGTGTTTTGTGTGAACCGTGAATGTATTTTTTTATAATTGGTGCAGTAGCCGCGCAAGGACATCCGCAAAATCAAGGGCAAGAGAGGAGCTACCGGCCTTAAAGTTGAGAGTATGGTGTAAGATTGAATGTCCCTAAGTCGTGTTGATACGAGAAAACAGCAGCCAGAAATTTATTCCACAAAGTGGCTGTGTGAGACAAGATGTTTCTCGCACAACGCACGATTGTAGAATCCCAGACGTTAACATGATGCGGGTGACATTGCGCATTTTGAAGCAATGTCTGTTAGTGGAATCTGGCTGCTGGTATCAACCCAAGAAACTCTGAATACTCCCCGTGATTCACGCAGAGAGCCCACATCCATACGGAACGAATCCAGCCGAACGTAGATGACTTGATCGTCGAAGATTCGAGCAACCATTCATTGTATGCAATCAAATGGAATAAGCTGGTGCTGAGGAGCGCCCGCCCAGAGGTGAGAACAGTCGTCCGTGTGAGGCCAGATTTGCAGGCGGGTGATTGCAGTGAACTAATGAGTAGAAAGCCTTAGTGAGTGGACCAAGCTTTAAAGAGGCGAGTTCGAGACCTCGTTCGATATATCGACGCTGAGTATACCAACACAAACTGTGGTAGTTAGAGGCTCAATCTCAAATCGAGGGTATATGACAAAGGGAGACATACTATCTGCATCGTCTGCATAGCATTGAATGCTGCTTATTTGCTGCATCTCATTGATATGCACGAGAAACAGTGTGGGGGAGAGCACGCAGCCTTGCGGAACCCCAGAATTTATCGGATTTAGGTCTGAACAATGACAACCGATAGCAACCTTGATGCTCCAAACTGCCAAAATGCTAGTAAACCATCTTGCACAGCCTCTCGGGAAACCTATAGGATGGCAGTTCCGCGATAAGCGTGCTAAACCCGATCGAAGGCCTTCGCTTAGTCCAGTAGGTACGGTTGTGGTTCACAAATGCTTATCAGCTTCAAATTATAAACATAAAAATATTTATTATATTTAGGTTATTTATCACATTATGTGCGGTAGAGTCTAAAATGCTGTATAAAGAAACTTATTACTTTTTAGTTGTGAAGCATCGAAGCAAAAAGAGAATTAATGACTTTATGATGATGAAACATATTTAATTTAAAAGTTGACAGTTTTATAAATTATAATATTACTAGCTGACCCGACAGACGTTTGTTGTGTTCATAAATTTGTAAATAACATTTCATAATATCAAGAATTATTTCGTTAAATATGCCCTGTTGTTGTAATGAAATTGTTTCACACCAGAACTGTCAAACCGTGCGTCACTAGATTCTCTCATAGAAAATATGTCCATACAAAACATATACTGAAAATAAAAATAATTATGGTTCCCAAATCGAAATTAAAACTATCCAATCTCTCAAGTTGGACCAAACTGCACTCCATGAAGTAATCCCCATTAAAATAAAAAAAAATTCAGTAGTTTAGGAGACCATCGCGGTCGGCACAAACAACGTGTCACGTAATTTATATAAATTAAGATGACAATAATTATCTTGATGGCTAGAATACAAGTGTTATTACGAGAACTCAATATGCCTCGATTTTCGGATTCGGCGTTATCGTTTATTTTAAATAAAACTCTGTAATAATAAAGCATTCTACCGGTGAAACAATTATTAAATTGGTCAAATACTTACCAAGCTTTTTCTTTTTATGTATCATATGTACAATTTTTTGATTAGTTTATTTAAGATGGAGAAAACAAGCAAAATAGTTTGTCTGTATGGCTCTTGGTTTAAAGGCAAAGCGTACAACAATTCAGACGACCTAAATAGCCTTGTGGTTAATGACATTCAGCATTACATTTATATTATCAATATAGATCCGAGTCATGGATATTCTGATTATGTATTTTTTATCAAATATATCGTTGTCTTGCATCTCGTGTGTCATATTTAAAAAAATTAAGAGTGGAATGGTATGGAAAAAGGGAATACACAGGGGTCTCAACTGCAGTACTAATCTTACTAATAAACTTTGATAAAAAGACGCTGTTAATATGAGAATGGTTTTATGAATGTTTAAAAAGTACTACTCGCAACCGGTCCGTGCTAATGTAGAAAATAAGAAGATATTTTTAGTCGAGGTTAGCTTGTTAATAATAAATTAGATATTTTGTATTTAGAATAAAACTGATGATTCAATGTAGTTTTTTAATATGGGTTTAAACTGCTGGTGTAGACTCGACTTTATATACCGATAAGTCACTGGAAGATGCTATAATATCATTATATTATTATTTCCTGAGCAGTAAGCATTTCGATAAAATGGTGGAGCTCTGGTATTTATGTATTATAATTGCACTACTTAACTTGTTATTATTTTTGTGGAGTGTAAGAGATCATATTAAATATTTTTATAATTTAACGGTATTCTATTTTTTCGGATTTCTTCTTGCAAGTGTTATTTGGCCGTATTTTTTAATCAGACCTAGAAATGTGAAAAATATTACGTAAGTACATTAATGTGTTTATGTTTATCAAATCTTTTGTGTTCAGACATGTTACATGATTATCTTTAAATTAAGATTGAATTAAGTTTAATTAATTGATTACAAGTCGATATCAAAATTTTCCTTTCTGCCCTTTTTTGCTAAAAGCATCCTCCAACTGAATATATCCACTTAATTTATTCCCGCGTCATTCCGGTCTCTTGGTGGTGATCTTAGCTCGTCCTACCTTTTGAACTGTCTTTCTCTTTTCTCGATATAGTTTTCTTTAATTCGGATTGGTTATTTTAAATATATCTAATGATTAAAACAGCTATCCGTTATAGCTATTCTATTATTATTGCCTTTCCTATTACTGTCATTGCGTTCCTTATCCTGTTCCATATTAATTTCTTTCTTCATTCTCATTTTTGCTCCATTTTTTTAAATACTCTTTTTCTTTTTCCTACCATGCTTCTTTCCATAGCAGCACATTATAGACTTGTTTATCTGAGCTAAATTTGTCATCCCTAAATTAACACAGGAAGAATTTGTGTTGCTGCTATATAAAATGTTATAAGAGCACTCATAGCACATATTATTCATTCGCTTTTTTTTCATTAAGTCTTTGCGTGACCATACGCTTCCGGTTCTAATACCTCCCCTTTATAATCCTAATGTATATACAAAATAAAATTGTCTAATATTTTCTAGATTTTGCTCTGCGGTAGTAGTATTTAGTATATTAGAAATGACATCGAAAAGAATTCCAAGGGATTCAAATTTGAGAAAATAAATGCTTTTTATGCCTGTATTAATATTGTTTATTTTAATTTGTTCGTTTAAACTGACATCCATTTCAATGTTTGTTATTTTTATTCCATGTTCATCGTTAGTACAACTTCCTTTCTGTTCTCATTTAGATCAATTACATACTTGATTTACCGACATGATCTTTAAAACATGATATTAATTGTCCTTAGAGGATCCTAAGGCAAGCCACATGTTCTGTTAAACTTTGATAATAATTTAAACTAAAATTGGGTTGCGTAGTAAAACTTTGTAAAAAGAATACTACATGAAATAAGAAAGACGCTGGGATCACATATCATAAGTAAGTATTTTGTATTTGATTAATTTCAATGTAAAATAACACGAACCGTATATTAGTTACTAAACTTGAAAGATGCTATTGAATGTCAATATGCCAAAAAACATACAAATTCATCTTTATAAATACACACTACAATATAAAGTTGCCGTAATATTAAAGCAATTGTTCTTAGGTGGTGTGGTATCTTCTTGGAGCGCAGTGGAGACCAATCCTTAGTCTGAGTCTAATACATTATTAATACCATTCAAGTCGTGATTTAGAAGTTGGCTGTCAAGAAAATATTTTGTGATATGTGAAATTGGAAAGAATGATCAAAATCTAAGTTTTCGTTGGATATTTAATTTAACATTAAACGTTAAATATTTCAGGATGTGTGCAAAACTACTTAAGCATGTAGCAAGAATAATAATAGGCGTAACGTGGGAAGTTCGCAATGAATCTGTTTTGTCAGAAGATATAGGAGCTGTCATTGTTTCAAATCATCAATCGTTATTGGATGTTTTAGGTGGGTAAGAAAATAATGTACAGAACGAAAAAGGAGACAGGGTAAATACTATAATTACACTCAATGACGTTGTATACACATATGAGGACATATCATTCGCAGTCCAATAGCGGAACAGCAAACATATGCTTAAAGACAATGTCAGCACACTTTTCTCTTTAGCTGTGTATCAACTGTCACTGTCCGAACCAAATCTGAACTGAATCAATACTGCTTATTGACCAAGAATATGTTAAACATCAATAACAACATAAACGGCAATGTATAGAATAGCAGTCGAGCTTATTCTGTTGCAGTTTGTGCCATGTTCCATATTTCGGCTTTGTACGTTACGACTTGAATATATAGAACGCCACTGATTACATAGAATGGGTTTTGTTTATGTATGGTCTACTGAAAAGTCAAGATTACGCTATATTGTTGTTACCACCATCTATACGTATTACGTAGTACTTTCTCTTGTGGTAACTTCGAATTTCAAAAGTTCTGTTTATTGTGGTAAAATAGAATTTATATAATTATTTTAACAATGTAATACTAATAATTATTATACTTTCATGTGTTGAGTAAATGCTTAAACAGTGAGTCTAACATAGTACCTACATTATTAAAATTTGTCCTTATTGTGTTATTTGTTACCGCCATCTATACGTATTACGTAGTACTTTTTCTTGTGGTAACTTCGAATTTCAAAAGTTCTTTTTATTGTGGTAAAACAGAACTTAGTTACGCTACTGTTCTATTACTTTATTGAATTGTTAGTTACTCCTGTAATGCAACAAGCTCTCCTACTACTACTACTGCCTAGGCTCTACCTTGCGAAAGAAACTCTACCATGCACAGACTGCACGCATCCAAGCAAGCTGGTAAAACTCATACGCCCTTCTTCTTCTTGGTAGCGTTCTTCATTTCTTAAAGTCTTGTCCGTAATTCAAGCTTTTCGCAACGTTGGTGACTTAAGACTTCTACTCCTTTCGGTCCTCGGCCTTCCGTATTGCAGTCGTAAGTGGTAAGCCAGTGAGTGTCTTGATCTGGTCCGACCAGCGGCTACGTGATCGACCATGTGGTATTTTGCCCCCACCTATGACTATCAGTTTGTTTGAATTACTGGGAAGGCGTCGGGCAATGTGGCCAAAGTATCCCAACATTCCAGTTCAATCGATCAATCAAACTATAAATCTGTTTGTTGCTTCATTGTAAGCATTTCAGTATATCATTTTATCTTCCATTGTCATACAAAACCCTATGCGGTTTGCACGTGAGCGGGTTCAATGATACATACACACTGGCACTGGTCACTTGTATTTATTCTACTGGAATTAATGATAGTTGAAATATACTGTAAAACAAGGTTTATAATAGGGATGGCCATCTCCAATCGATTAATCGAAGAATCGATTCCTCGGACCAAATAAATCTATTTTTTAAATCGATATGTCGTACTGAATCGATTCAGTGTATCGATATTTTACCCTTGAAAATCGACTTTAGATTTTTTCTGTAATTATTTAATGAAAGTAGTAGCACCACTATATAAAGTTCCAGCCAGAACAACAATTACTCACATGATTGACGATAAGTATGACATTCGTTCGACACAACTTAAATTAAAAATACAAGAAGTAGAAGAACTGTCTTTAACTGCAGATGTTTGGACCGACTCGCATAATAGTGAAAGCTATTTAGGCTTAACTGGTCATTGTATATATGGAAATAAATTAATGAGCATAACTTTTAGTGTACCTGCTCTAACAAAACCATATAATGCTGACTAATTAGCAGAAGTAATTATCAATATGACAGAAAAATGGGGCATTATAAGTAACAAAGTGGTAGCGTTTATCACGGACAATGACGCAAATATCGTTAAAGCTGTCACAAATGTTTATGGCAAAAATAAACACATGCCATGTTTTGCCCATACATTAAACTTAGTAGCATCAAAACCATATTTTGACAATAAGGATGGACTGGAAGAAGCCAAGAATTTACTAACAGCTGTCGAAGATATTATACTACATATTTTAAGCATAATACAAATGCTGCTGACGCTTTAAAGAAAGCTCAAGATCACCGAACAAAGCCTTTGGGGCTGATTCAGTCTGTATGTACCAGGTGGAATTCTGTTTTTTATCAATTGGAACGATTTGTTGAGTTATCTGAAATTATTGCGCCAATATTACTCAAGTATCCTAAAGCACCAACAATGCTAACTGCACAGCAGTTAGAATTTCTAAAAGATCTTATAAATATATTGAGACCATTAGAAGTAATAACTAGAGAAATATCGGGATAAGACTATGATACAGCCAGTTAAATTATACCAATCGTATCTTGTCGGACTGGAACATATAATACGATGAAAACTTCAACTGACATTGGAGCTAAATCAAGAACTTTAATTATGGACGGTTAAAGAAAAGATTTGGAAATATTGAACAAGTTCATAGGTTAGCTGCTGCGACAATTTTAGATCCTAGGTTTTAAAAATTCATTTTGCTGAACATGTAGCCTGTTCTCGAGCAATAAATAGAATATTCAATTTTAGATATTCAATCACAGCAACAACTTCCACAAAATAATACTGAAGAATTCGACGCAATAGAAGGGACTGATTTAGAAAAAGGAATTTGGGATTTTCATTAGTTGCTTGTCAAAAAGCAACTCTCTACATGTAATACACTTGCACTGGAAAGTCAAGTCAAGTAGAGTTTAAACACTATTTATCACAGGCAGTTGTGCACCTAAAGTATGATCCTATACTTTATTGGCAAGAACAAAAAAACTCTATTTACCACCATGTTCACTCAATAGCCGTGATGTATATGAGTATCGTAGGATCATCTGTTCCCTGTGAGCGCCTTTTTTCGATTGCCTGCAACATCGCAAGTGATGAGCGGATCCGCTTGGATCCCAGTAGACTTGACAGATTGTTGTTTTTAAAAAGCTTAGATATGAATCATTGGGAACTATAAGCTATGTTATCTACCCTCTTAACTTTTTAACGTAACAAATACATTTAGAAATTAAATGTCTTCTTTTATGTCTGATCTGATATTTTGATATGGTAATAAAAATAATTGTAATTATCGAAATCCCTGAACTAAAAATTCCTGATTTTACTGATAGGAGATCCCAGAAATTGTTTATTATGGTATCATTCTTGTTTTTCATAAAATGGATTATTACTTACATTGTAAATACAAATTTAAAAAAATAGATTTTTAAGACCTCGATTTTTTCTGAATCGATTTATCAGATTACGATTCGAATCGATTTAAGAATCTATCTTTTTTGGAAAGAATCGTCATACCTAGTATAAAATTGATTAGAATACAGACACTTTTTTTTTTTTTTTGAGAGGAGGAAATACTGTTGCGTATTTACGCCCCGGAACGGGGCGTAATATGTCGGACTCGAGTGTCACCCCATACCGACTAAAACCTCCTCTGTGCTGTTAGCAGCTCTGGCTTTCACAGCGAAGTAGGACGTGGGCCGTGGAGGCCGCAAAGACTACGCAACAACAGTCGCGGGGCGTCTCTTGTTGCATAGTCTTGAATACAGACCCATACATAATAATCATAGTAGGTAATATTGGATTAATCCTTGATAGCGTGTTTCATTTAATTCACAATAAAAATACAGCGCCATCTATGATTACATAGAGTAAACTTAACTGGAATTGAACACGATTTGTTTGTCTAAACGCTCTCTCTCGGGTCGGTCCCTCATATGTGAGAATCGTGGTCATCATTATGGTTCCATCTGGAGCAGATGGTTTGCCTCCACCGTATTCTGCGCAGCGCATCTCTAACAGCCATAGAGAATTTGGATGACGACCGAACGATCTTTTGCTTTCAGTATTTCCAACCACAATTATTTTTCCAAGCTTTCGTCGTCTTTGCGCTATTATACGCTACTATATCGAAGTCCATTGTTGTCCTTGACAGTGCCCGTGTTTAAAGACAGAAGAGACAGCCGCATACGTCGTTCTGAAATGTAAATGTAAATACCCTGGAATGTAGGGGTGGGCCATATACCGGAGCAGGAGTTTACCTGTGTCACCGTGGATTGCTTGGGTGGGCAGAGGCCTAATAAATTACTTTGAGGAGCTGGAATGGCAAGACTAGTCGACCCCAACATGCATACTAGGCGCACAATCAATTTCAAAATATCCGTTGATTATCTGCACAGGCATAGTTATATCTCTTATATCATTTATACATCTAGAGAGACTATGACGGAAGTGAATACGTTGAAAAAAAAAGAATTTAGAACTAACCTCTATTTTGAGTAATTTACGCATACTAACACAAAGTGACATACAAACCGCGAATGTAAGATGTAATGAAATGAAATTATTTATTTTGCTTTGAAATAGGGTATGTCCATATCTTAAATACTACAATTTGTCCTCTATCCAGCTAAAATTAAAAGCATGCAAAAACTTTATTACTCTATTTAAATATAAATTAACACTAGAAAAATTATTTCCAAGCAGCCATTTAAAGAGTCTTGGTATGAACATTTTATTTGACATTATTTTCAAGTCCTCAGGCATTTTGTTATACAATTTTATACACATATTATGGCTATCAGTAGCTTGTCACGCACACTACAGTAGTAAACCTGGACTGTTTTCATTTGTTGTCTAGCAACAAGAGGCCATAACTAGACGTATAAATTATCTGAGGGTATATTTACCATTCGTATGCTATAGATTAAAAAAGTAAAAATTTAGGCCTACTTTCATTTATAGTTAATAATATTAATAATAAGTACCTAACGTATTTACATCAACATGACTTAAACAACGTTGTTGTTACTATAATAAAACGTAGCAACTCTGTTAAAATTTATTTTAACAGCAAAATATGCTTTCTGACAAATAATACAACATAACTAAAATTATATATGCAACTTTTATTGACAGGTTAATATGCTTCTTCAGATTTTCAATAAGTAATGACTTTTGGTTGCAATTGTCCTCAAGATTATCTCAAATACAATATTAAATTCAAAACTTTCTAGTGAGTTAAACTAATGAAATTATATATATAAAAACTTAAATAGTAGGTGAACTATGTGAAGCACAAGAAATATACAATTTTGAATGACTCTCTCAAATCATGTATCAAAATCATTTCGTTTCTTTTAGGTGCATGCCAAGTTTGTGAAGCCGCTGGTAAAGTGACGATAGTGGCAAAAAATGAAATATTATACTCAGGACCCGTTGGAATTGCCGCATATTTAGGTGGTGTTGCATTCGTTAATAGAAATGACACTAAAAAAGCATACAAAGAACTAAGTACTATCTCAGAAGTCATCACCACAAAAAAGGTAATCGTGACCTGCTCACTCATTCGCTATATTAGTTATTATTATACCTAATCTTGCCATAAATACTGAAATAAAAAAAACAAAATTTCTATTGCAATTAACAGTTATTACATTTTCAGTGTGTTAGTTTAATACATAAACATAAAACAATTTAAAATATAAAAAGTTTATTCGAAGTGGACTCCATTGGCTGCAATACAGTCTTTTAAACGTTTAGGCCAGTTATCAATAAATGCACGCACTCTTTCCATGGGAAAATTCTTAACTGCCAATCCTACGGATTGTTTTACAGACTCCAAATTATCATTTCGTTCAGAGCAACCCGTACTCTCTAAAACTGACCATAAATCATAATCCAGCGGATTAAGATCGGGACTAGTCTTCAGCTTTGATGAAGTCGTTCGTTTCCAACCAAGACTGCGTAGACCGAGCTTTACCCGGCGCCGAGTTTTGCTAGAAGGACCAATCTTGGTAATTGAACATGGTGTTGTTAAGGGGCGTCACTACCTTCTCACGAATGGTATCTTGATGCACTTGTGCCGATGTTTGATACCTTTTTCACAAAAGTATGGCTCAGTCACTCCTTTATAGCTAATACCCCACCAAACCATCACTGAAGTCAGATAGTGCCCACGTTGCACTCTGTCGACTAAGTGGGAAGCTTCCTTAGAGCTTTCGGCATAAATACGGTCATTTATTGTTAAAATGCTCCTCAATTGTAAAAAATTTCTCATCCGTAAACAAAATGTTTCTGTTACCTCCTTTTGTGTACCGCTTCAGTAGTTGTTTCGATTTTACCGTCTTATTCTTTTTAAAATTATCAATTAAGAAATAACCAATACGTCTCTTATACGCTGCAAGTCTTAAGGCACCTTCTAAAATACGCGACATGGGTCTAGGTGCTATCTTTATCTTCCGAGATAAAATCATTTGCTTTCGGACAGGATTTCTTTGAATTCTTTCCATTACTGCTTGGACCACCTTTTTTGTACGAACACTACGTGGATGGCCAGATATTTTTCTGTTACAAACAGAGGAGTTCTCATTGTACCTATTAATAGCCCGGTACACAAATATTTTACTAATAACAAGCGTATGGAGAGTTTTAAAATTGCATTTGGCTCCATACCTACTTTATGTAATGCAATCACAGCGGTTCTCTTTATCACCCCACTCTAATTTAATATCGCAAAATATTGTACAATGTATTGGCGCCATAATGAGAAAACTCAATGAACAATCATATACAAATGACAGATTCCAAATTCAAATGTAATATTTTGTTTATTTTTAATTGTAACAGTATTTATTGCCAGACTAAGTACCTACATAAATCCAGTGTCCTGATGTTTGTTTCCAGTGAACTAATGGGGATTACTTCATGGAGTGCAGTTTAGTCCAACTTGAGAGATAGGATAGTTTTTATTTCAATTTGCGACCCATTAATTATTTTTGTCTCCAATATTTGTTTTGTATTGACTTTTTTTCTATGATAGAATTTATTGAAGCACGGCTGTACAGTTCTGCTGTGAAACAATTTCATTAAAACAACAGGGAGCATATTTTACGTAATAATTCTTGATCTTATGAAATATTATTGACAAAATCATACAAAACAGTACTTATTATGTACAGAATAGACCGTCATTGTGTACAGAACAACGTCTGTCGGGTCAGCCACTTTGACTAAACTACTAGTTAATAAATAACACATTAGTTGAATCATACCTACATAGTAACAATTTTTCGATTTCAGACGAAGATATGGATATTCCCGGAAGGAAGACGAAATTATAATTATTCAACGATGCTCCCATTCAAGAATGGCGCGTTCTTTACGGCAATAGCAGCACAGCGACAAATAATACCAATCGTATTTTCTCCTCTTCATTTTATAGACCATAGTAAATGGATTTGTGGAAAGGGTGAGATGATATTTACATTAACCTGAGATCATTTATACCTCTAGATAGACTATGACAGCTTTTTTATATATATATAAGAGGGGGCAAACGGGCAAGAGGCTCACGGGATGGGGAGAGGTGAGGCAACCGCCCATGGACATCCGCAACATCAGGTGTGTCAAGAAATTCGTTGCCGGCCTTTAATGTGTGAAAACGTCGAAAAAAATTAACTTTAGAACTCATTTCTATTTTGAGCAATTCGCACTTCGCGAGTGTAAGACGTAGCTTGTCACGCACACTCGGTTGTCTAACAGCAAGAGACTCTATCTAGACATATTAACTTTGTAAGACATTAACATTAATATTATTTTCTTCGTATATATGTATATATCGCATATTGTAGGCACGTACCTCTAGAGCTTGTATCTATTGTTTGTGTGAGGATGCTTCGTGATGATGGTCGCTATAACAGTCACAATAACTAATCACATCGAAACAACTTCGGGTAAGTAGCTATACCTACTCCGTGATACTACCTAGAGTAGATTACCTAATTATACATTTGTAGAGAGCAGAAAGCGTGTAATTAATGGACTTAAGAAAAAAATTCAACACCAAAATAATCAAAAAATTTAAATAATCTCATAAGACGAATTAATTAAATGATACTACATGGATAACTTCAAAAAAACCGCATACACCTTCCTTAAAATCCGGCAACGCTCCTGTGATTCCTCTGGTGGTGCAAAAGAATGTTGGCGGCGGTGATCACTCAACATCAGGTAACCCGTACGCTCGTTTGTCCTCCTCTTCCATAAAAAAATAACATGATAATTGTTTTAGGTCGTGTCATTATGCAGTGTCTGGAACCAATATCAACTGAAGGATTAACAATGGACGACGTATCTGATCTCAAACAAAGAGTTCGCAATGCGATGGAAAAAGCCTATGCTCAACTTTCCTACGAAGTCTTAAGCTCGTCACCAAATAATAATAAGCCTACCTCATAGATTTTTTATATTGGTAGGGCAAACGACTCTTCGAATTAAAAATCAAAACTCCCGTCCATAAACATCTGTAATACCAGAGGTTATACAGTAATTTATTGTAACAGTCTGTGCAAAAACTTTTTTGTTATCACAACGGAAAAAATACACCTTTTCTCTAACACCACAAAAACAGGATACTGGAATCGATACCTGGGTGTGCGGTGCTAGACACCAAATAGAAGAGGAAATATAAATATATATCCATTTCTCAAGAATTTCATCTGTCTGTCTACGTCACCAAAGTCATCGACGAGCTTTCAAGTCACCTATCCGAAACTGGCAAGTTCTGTGCGTTGTCGAAAACTGCTCTTGTTCCTGCTATATATACCTGGGAATAACTTAAGTAAAAGAGGAGGCTTCTGGGTTATCTTTGGCTCAAATTCTACTCTCAACTCCTGTGGAAAAACATCACTGACCATCTTGCGGTATCAGAGCTCTATGCCTGAAGCACAGCTCTGACAACGTTATAAAACCTGTCCCGGAATTTTTTTGTTAGGGCCTGAAGAAACTGAATCTTAATCTGAACTGTATCTTCTATTGAGCATCTCATAGAAGTTTCCGGAATGGAGTACAATTAACTTTGTTCAATTTAACCCCCAGAAAACAGCCCACATTCTAGACCTCTATAAAGCGCAGGTCCGGCCACATATGAGTTATTTTTTTCTCACTTCTGGAACTAAATAAACAAATTAAAATTTACATTGCAAAATGTATCCACGATGCTGAATTCAAGCTCGCGCCTCTTGAGATAAGTTCCAGTGCTTTGACTGAGGGATTTAACATGAAAATAACAAATTGCTTAGATTTGAATGGACAACATCTCAACACTAGCATACGACTTAGGGAACTTCATGCATAAAACATGCTCCCCAACTAAAAGGCTGGAAACGCATCTCTGCCCGTTTGCCCCTCTCATATAAAGAAGTAAATTTCGTAACACACAATTGTTGGGCTTTAGCAGGTTATCAACTGATATATTTATATTGTATCCTGAAGATGGAGCCAAGGACCGTATGGGCGCGTGAAATGCGGATGTGCTTAATTTTTTATGGAATAGAAAGACAAACGAGCGTACGGGTCACCTGGTGTTAAGTGATCACCGCTGCGCACATTCTCTTGCAACACCAGAGGAATCACAAGAGCGTTGTGCAAGCACTGTGGGGGACCCCCACACATCCAGATATTTAATCAAATTTAACACACTTTAATCGTTTAGGTCCAATACTTTGTGAACTGCTTAGTACATTGCATCGCGTAGAGATGTTACTTCGAGTATCAATGAGCTGTTTCGCTGATCGCTACCGCCAAATACACACGCAATATACTTAATTTCCATTCTCAACATCTACTGTTTAATTTTCCTCCACCTGTTTACATACTTTGGAATGAATTTCTTTCAGCCTCTTTTCGGCTTTCGAAAGATGTCTAAAAATAAGAAAAACTCAGTAAAACTCAAACTCGCTTGTGTTTTTGACTCTATTCATTGAAAGAACGGAGTCTATTCAATGAGATGGAGTCACTATGTCAAAGGATCAAACATAACTTTGTTCCTTTAGAAGTACGAGTCCTCTTTGAAGAAAATTTACAAAGGCGAATGCATCAAGATAAATACTCATAAGCCCATTGCTATCAAGAAGTATAAATTAAATAAATACAGTAGAACCTCTATAAGTCGAACATCAAGGGAGACGTCAAAAAATTCGAGTTTTCAACTTATAGAGAATTTCGACTTAGGCAGTTTTAATTCGACATAGAGAGGTTCAATAATTCTATAAATTTTTATTTATTATGTGTCAAAATTATTTCAAAACAACCTTAATATAAAAAAATATAAAACACATACTAACGTGAGTCATAAATTCGCGGTAATTCTTTTCATTGCGTAGGTACTCCAAAATTGCTTTCTAAGAAACTTACACTGTCGGCGAATTCTTAGAGTCGGTAAGTAACTTAGTATTCTTCGAACTATAGAGGTAATAACGAAGTGCAATGCAGAGCAGCTCAAATTGTCGGGGACCCAGTGCTCTGTGAACGGCTGGATCACTTGGCGTTGCGTAGAGACGTCGCTTCATTGTGTGTCTTCTACCGCATTTATCACGGGGAGTGTTCCGAAGTGCTGTTTCACCTGATTCCTGTCGCCGAATTCCACCTTCGCCCGACAACGTCCGGGACGATACGACATGGGTACCTTCAAAAAATGCGTGTACACCTTTCTTAAAGGCCGGCAACACTCCTGTGATTCCTCTGGTGTAGCAAGAGAATGTGGGCGGCGGTCAAAAAAAGTCTCAATTAATCGAGTTGTAAAGGTTATAAAATAAAACATTGCTATGTTCGAGATACAGAGGTAAGGTTAAATTTTTTGAACTATGGAGGGAAAATATGTACCTAAGTGGCTTGGAGGGACTCACTGATTATTTCGGTTAACAGAGGGTTGAGATTTTGAGTAATGGAGGTTTTGATGTTTGAAGGGAAGGGATCAAAATATTTTTTCGATATTTTAAGGTTTTCAACTTATCGAGGTTCGACATAACTAGGTTATAAATAAATATATTATAAGTTACATAAGTTCTTCGACTCTTATATGATTTGAAATGTTATAGGTAAGCTTTGAGGAAAAATCGGGAGTTACTGTATGACAACATTATTTAAAACAGTTTGATTAAAGTTATTGTACAATTTTATGTAAAATATTTTGCGAGAACGTAATAATATGAAGAATATTGAAAGGCTACATACAGGCGCTAGTAAATTTATTGTATTGTATTGTAAGTCTTAAGTTTGTTCACCCTTTTGACATTAGCACTGCTAATTTGGACGTTGTACATCGAATTATTATATTAAGAAACATTAAATTATGTGAAATTTTGTATGCCTGGATACGTATGTTTAATACGCTTAGTTTTTATTTAAGTATAATATCTTGACGGGAGACGAAGATTAGTCTTCGTCTGAAATGATGACCCTGAAGATGGAGTAAAATTCTACCTACGAGTCACCCAACGGCAGTCAACGAGACTCCCTCTCCAGAATTCCACCAGAGTGGAATTAATCCACATAAAGTTGATTTCCTCTTGGTTATATAAACTCATTCAGGGCCAATGTCATACTATGGTAAATAGGAAAAGGATTAACGGGCCATAAGGCCGACGATAGAATAATCAAAATTTGCCGGAATATTCATCAGCTCCCGGGTGCTAATTCATATAATGTATCATAACATAATAAGTAGAGGTATTTAGTACATATACAGTAGTATTGCATAATATGTGTTCTCGTGACAGGCTTCGTCATGCTCGGTTAAATGTCATAGCTTGAACGGTTACATGCACGGGTCGTTCCCTTCCATAAAATATGGTCGAGGGAGGCGATGGCTGGCCCATGCGTCATGCTCGTGAACGGGTGCTGTCATTCTGTCAACTTCCAGGACAATCAGTGCGCGAAATTTAATTGAAAAATGTCTTATCGTGCAGTGTAAGGGTGTCACAAAGCGCCTAAAAAATTATGATAAGAAAATCACATTTCACATCTAAATACTATTTCACAACTTTTAATTTAAGCTAATACATTCGTCATAACAGCAAAATATTTTGTAAACATAACAGACGCCATTAAAAAATATGTTGCCAGCTATGAATATACTATATACCCCGAGTTCCACCGCTGGGATAGTTTTTTGTGTTTCTTGGTAGATATTGATAGGAGGCTATAATGTACGACGCCACATGATCTTCTCTGCACAATTATATACCCGCTGAAGTCCCCCGTCCAACCTCCGTTAAATGTCTCCTCTCCCTAGTTTACACTCCTTTTGTAAATATTTTGTGTAAATATATTAAAATAAATAAGATTAAGTTGTAAATATTATTTAGTACTTATATTAATTAATTATTTAAGTATTTCTATATGTGTATGTCGTTTATAGTCTTACAAGCATGTATATTATTTGTTTCAGATATTATTAGAAAATTAAACTTTATGTAATCTGAACACCGATTATAACCGTTAAACTTAGAAGACACATACTCAAAGCTTGGTAGTCTAATCTAACATGATTCTGGCAAATCTGTGGTATATCTTCCACAGAAGCCACAGTAGGAAGAATAGAATAGAAGACGTCTCAATTGTTAGCTTTTATAGTCCTGGCAACAGTGTACCTAACTTTGACAAATCTAAATTTAATAGACTGTTGCATAGTATTCCAAAACCACTAATAATTGCTGTTGATTTTAATGCTCACTATACCATTTGGGGTTGTAATAGAACCAATTCTAGAGGTAGAGACATCATGGATGTAAGGGATGATAATGACTTAATGCTCTTAAATAATGATCAACCAACTACAGTGGGTACTAATTCTTGGAGACCAAATGGACTAGATCTAACAATAGTATCTTCATTATTCCTGTGCTGTGAATGGCAAGTTCATCAGGACTCTTTGGGCAGCTATCACTTGCCTACAATCACAAAATTTTCCATGGTAGTGTCGGAAACTGAATCTTCTTCAATTCCAGCCAACATTCCTCCACACAGTAATCTGAAAATAGTAAATTGGGGCCAATATGAGAACTTAGTAAATGACTTGTTAAAACAATTTGATATAAATAATTGTAATCTACAGAAGTCTTACAATAAGTTCTGTTCCATAATTCTTAGAGTGGTAGAAAATTCAGTACCTAAAATCAACTACCACTGTAACAATATTACTAATCTACCTAAAAGAAAGCGACAACTTCCCTGGTGGAATGGGCAATGTACTTAAGTGGTAGAAGATTGCAAACAGGCTTATCTGTTATTCAAATCAAATTGCAATATCCAAAACTACATTCATTTTAAGCAAGCTCAAGCAAAGAAAAAATGTATATTAAGACTTGAACGTCGTAAATCCTGGACAGATTTTTGCTCCACCATAAATAGGTTAACGCCAATGAAACAGATTTGGACAAAAATGAGAAAATTTAAGAACTTTTATTCTAATAATATTTGTTTCTCTAGCAATAATTGGATATCCAACTTTTTACACAAATATACTCCAGATACAGTACCAAATTTGACAATTATTCACAATAATCATCCTTTAAATAGCACCAACTCTTTTATGATTGCCCCTTTTACTATTGAAGAATTAAAAGCTGGTCTATCATCAAGAAAGGACTCTGCATGCGGTTTGGATTGGCTCTCCTATAAAATGTTTAAACTCCTAAACTCTTCTAACTTAAATAAGTTTCTAAAAATATTAAATCTCCTATGGAAGAACTCCACTATTCCAGAAGAATGGAAAACAGACTGTCTAATTCCAATTTTAAAGCATGGGAAAGATTCTAGTTCAGCTGATTCATATCGTCCTATCACACTAAGCTCGTGTGTTGGTAAAATTATTGAACAATTAATAAAACAGAGATTAATATTTTATATTGAAAGTAACAACGTCTTACCTAATAATCAATTTGGATTTCGATGTGGTCGTTCTGCTTGTGAGAGTATACGGCATTTATGTCTTGACATCCATAGTGCCCAGATTGACGATAAGATATTGGCTGGTGTTTTTTTGGATGTTGTAGGAGCATGTGATTGTGAATGTTGATTTAGAACAATTATCATCCATTTTTCTATCCTTAAATGTCCCTGAAAAAATAGTTGGATATTCAATTTCTTGCATGGTCGTAAACTTTATGTTAGAGTCAATAACCAATTAATAGGTCCTCAATATTCATATAGAGGCGTATTGCAGGGTGGAATTTTGAGTCCATTGCTCTTTATAATCTACATAAATCAAATAAATATTGTTTTGGGTAATAGAGTTTCTAACCTCCAATTTGCTGATGATCTAGTAGTGTATAGTTCAGGACTTAATTTATCAAATGTTGTGTTAGATCTTAATGTAGCACTCAAAAAATTGGAGCTTTATTTTCAATATCTTAGTCTTGAGGTCAGTATTGACAAAAGCAAAGTAGTAATATTTTCAAAGCATTCTATAAGAATAAGAGATGCAAAAATATATTATGGTACTCAGGAAATTTCAATGGATAATAAAATATTAGAAAATCGAGCACTAAAGGCCTGCAATATTCTGAAATCATTAGCTGGTACATATTGGGGTGCAGACCCACGCATCTTGCTAACACTATATAAGTCATTAGTCCGTAGCCATTTTGAGTATGCCTTCTTTTATTATGGTGGAGTAAATACATTAGTGAATAAATTAGAAAAAATACAAAATAAATGCTTAAGGATCATAACAGGCGCTTTTAGGTCTACTCCTATTATATCATTACAAGTAGAATGTAATATTCCCCCACTAGCTCTTAGATTCAAATATCTACAAACAAAATTCTTTCTCAAATTAACTTCTATTAATAATCATCCACTCCTATTAAAGATACAGGACTATATCAACCAAACTGACAATAATTCCTACTATCAAGTAAAAGGCATCTCTGATTTGTTACATTTTTCTTGTGATCATAATCTATTTTCTAGTATTCTTTGGCCATGTTATTTAAATTCTTATAATTCAAAATATACACCTATTAAAATAATTATTAATGAATCATTAAAATATAAGGAAGATGTTTATAGTATGCTGTCAGAGTGGCAAAATTATAACCAACTTTATACTGATGGTTCTAAAAGTATGGCAGTTTATGACATACAACTGCGGAGTGGGTTTGGTCATAGGTTAAATACCTTGGCTAGTATATACACAGCAGAATGTGCTGCCATATATGCTGCTCTAGTCTATATTGGAGAACAGTCATATAATAATTGGATTGTTATAACGGATAGCATGACTGTTTTAAAAGCTTTACAATATCCTAAATGTAATGTTACAATATTAGAGACAAATATCAATGCTTATCCCTAACAAAAGATATTGTTTTATTCTGGACTCCTTCACACATAGGCGTGGAAGGAAATGAACAAGCTGATTATCTTGCTAAATCTATTGTGAATAGTAATCAGATACATACTGCTTTGAAAATTCCCATACCACACACAGATGCACTGTCTCATTTTAAAGGTACATTCTTGCAAGACTTTCAGAATTATTGGCAACAAGTTGTTCAAACAAAGGGCAAATGGTTAGCCGACATTAAAAACGAAATCTCTCCTTCCTGGTTTGTTAAAAAGAAAAATGACTTACACAGAAAATTTGTCGGTTACGTCTGGGACATTCTCGTAGTGGTGCTCATTTATTTAGGATCGGTGTTTTAGATTCTCCAACTTATCAATTCTGTAATTTATCCATCCAAACTCTTGATCACATTTTCTTTGACTGTCCCCAATATAATCTTCAAAGATTTACATTGATAGACTGCCTCCTGGATATTTATAAGAATGCTGAAAACATCCCGCGCTCACTTCAGCAGTTATTGAAAACTTAGGACTGCTTCGTGCCGCTTTACAAATTTATAGTTTCAACGGTAGGCGAAATTTGAAAATACGGCTTGGCTTTTGACACAATCCCTTACACAGACTTAAAACATATTCGTCCATAAATAATTATTGGACTTGTGTTTATAATGTAAATTGTAAAAAATGTATAAATGTAAATAGTATATTTGTAGTTATACCTTAAATTAGTTTCATATTATCTTATAATTATTATATTCAACTAATATTCATCATTATTACTTATAATGCATGTATAATATATTTCTTAAAACGTATTTTTTAGTATTATATCATAAAAGTTTATTATTTTTAAACCCGCCCGGGGTTTAGGCTTGATCTTCATTGGAACAAGAATATTATCAATAAAAGACTTGGCTTCGGCCTTTCATGCGAACCTATATGTATATGAAGAAAATGAAACATGAAGAACGCGAAATACTACTTTTATGTGAAATTGTACTATTTATGTTTGAAGATGAAGATGATATAAAGACTTAGCTTGACTTTGAACAAGCTGTGTAAAGTGAAGACTGAAGAATAAAAAAATAAAAATAAGACTTGGCTGTATGGGCTTTTGACCCCTTTGCCTGTTCTGATGGACGAACATAACCAAAAAAAAAATCTCTTTGGAATCTGATCATAAACAATACAGACAAAAGCAGTATATAATTACATTATGTCAAATGTGTAAACAATATTTTATTTACTGTTTTTGTATCAACGGCTTAGTTTAAGCGGGCGTTTAAAATCGATTTTAACTAAATAATTTCAAAAATGAATTAATCGATAATTATGTGATTGCGATAGAAGAATATAATAAGCAAGAATTATCTTGAAAGGCTAATATTTTTTTCTATTATTGATTTACAAAGAAATATCAATACTTAATTCTTTTTCTCAATATTTTCTTTCAAATAAATTTTAATAAACAATTCTGTTTGATAAGTGATAAAAAAATTGATCATAAGTAATATCAGTGTTCGAAAATCTGTTCGGGACTTAAAATATTATTATAGAAATAATTTATAATATTTATTGGACTCAAAAGTAAAAAATGTGGGACAAAATGGTTTATATGTTCGTGATTACGTTTGGGTCGTACATTTTAAAGCAACTATTTTCAGAAACTCCGAATTATGTAAAATTTCAATTAAAATTTCTTTTATTTTACATTTGGACATCGTTTGTGTCCCTAGTAACGATGCCGTTCTTCGTATTTCGACCAAAAAACGTGAAAAACTCACTGTAAGTATTACATATTATTACAACTATTATTACAAGAGATGCTTCACAGGGATACAGAAATTACCATTACCTAGCATTAATGACTATGCTACTATTTACTAGTGGGAGGCTCCTTTGCACAGGATGCTGGCTAGATTATTAAGGGGGTTTGATATGGAAAGAAGGAGAACAGATAAGAAACTCTCTGCCCATCTTTTAAATCACAGAATAACAAAATTGCTTAGCCTACTTAAATAATACTCTACAATATAAAATTATAGTATCACAGTGTTTGTTGCCATACTCCTCCAAAATGGCTTGACTGATTTTTATGAAATTTTATATGTATATTTAGTAGGTCTGAGAATCGGTGTAATTTATTTTTTTGTATATATAAATAATATTTTAGGGGTATATTGATACACCCAAAAATATTTTATTAAATTATATGTTGATACAATATTTGCTAGATCAGCTAGTTATACTATACAATTTTAGGTGGCCTGCACAGAACCAGTCAAGAACCATGCATTACTTCTATATAATCTGATATACTGTAGTAAGCCTTCTTTTATAATTATTTATAACTATATAAATAGTATTGTACATCTTCTATATTATACTATCTGGTATTTTAGTAATAGAAAGCCAATACCTATGAAGGAGCCCTTTAGGGTTAAGCTAACCTATTAAAAGCACATACAGTTTATTCTTTCTTCATAAAAAGAATAGGCAAGCCCCAGGCCCAAGGGTGTTGTAAGAGGCGACTGAGGGCATTTAACACCCTGTGCTTCATTGAGGCATAAAAGTAATAGGGAAGTCCAGGTGTCTTAGGCCATTTACCAGTGGGAGGCTTCTTTGCACAGGCTGCCGGCTAGATTATGGTTACCAAGGCACTTTTCCTGCCTTGAAACATTATTGTGTGTCGGTCTGAAGGGCGCTGTTTCTAGTTTTTTTGAGCAAATAAGATTTAACATCTTCCTCAATGTGACAATCACAATTGTAGTGCCCCTCAGAATTTTTGGACTTTAGTAAAACGTAAATCATTATTCCTTTATTAGCCATTAAAATATAAAATGAGTAACTACGGATGTTATAATTTAATAGATAACAATATAATCACGATATAATCATAATAAACATCAAATTCTAATAGGCCTAGCGGATTGATAAGGAATGACCTTCGCGGTCAATAAATAACAGATAAGCAAATTATTTTTTTGTAATAGTAGATTTCTTGTACTATAGGTAGGTAACTATCAAACCATAAGCGAGTTCATATTTCAAAAAAATCAATTTAAATACATTCTAACTAGGCCAAAAAAATATTTTTGTATTTTTTTCTGTTTGTTACATCTATCACAAAAATCCCATTTAAGTTGACACTGCATAACTACCAACCCATTGTTACCAAGATCAGAAAGTTATTTTTAGTAATTTTGTCTGATTACACCACTTGTTTTAGCCACTTCTGATTTTATAGCTAAACCTGTTATAAATTTAAGACTAGGCACATGTTTTGTCTTGATAGACACAATATTGCAAATATTCCAGTGGTTACATTTTATAATTAGTAATATTGTAAACTAAAATAAATAAATAACTGGTACATTCAACCATAACTAAAAATCCAACAATATACAATAACAATATCGTTTTTTCAATCTAATTAATCAGTCGGGCATTACCTGTAGTATTTTGCCTATTTATTACATCATAAACAACCCAGTTTTACAAAATCTTTAAAAAACGTAACAGTTAAATTGATTTTGAAAAATTATTTCCACCCACTCCTCTGGGAAAGAGTCGAGATTGTATGTATATATATCTAGAGTATACCAGCACACCATATTTCACCGGGAGCTTAAGGGGAGGAAATCTTTAACCCATAAATACAGCACATGCATACTATTTTGCTTAAAAAAATCATGAATGATTAGGTATTCGCCACGGTCTTGACGCATTCCTGAATTCCTCCACTCTCACTACCATGAACTGAAGCCTTTGATAAAAAATAAAATAAAGCCTTTATTTCTCCGAAAATTTACAAAAACGCAATCTAAATTATATCTCTAATTTCGGAGTGCCTATTGGCAAAGGCCTCCTCTAATTCTCTCCAATGTACTCTATCAAGAGCCATTCTAGTCCAGTATGTGATGTCCAAGAGTATAGCGGAGCTCGTCTTCCCAGCCTCGGTCGTCCTCGGTTACGCTTACCATCCCGTGGGTACCAAAGAGTAACTTTCTTGGCATTCCCATTTTTCGACATTACAGAAGCCATTGATACTTACCTATAAACAGAGATACAGCCCCCATACTATGAATGAAACTACCATAAATCGCATAAGAGTAGTGACAGTGGTGAGCGGTATTCAGTAAGACAATACGGCCTTACAAATAAAATTCGTATAAATTTACATCTGAGAATAAACCATATGCATTTTTTTACATATAGATATTACCAATACGTTTATTTGAAAGGCTACCTGACATTTGGAAAACTATTTAAAATTTACAATAAAATACCACTGATACTACACAATACACTGATCACAAAATAAATAAATATATTACTTAAAGCTTCTTTGGCAAAGAAAGACCAGTGGTAGGCAAAATTTGCACTGGATGCCGGCTAGATTATGGGTACCACAACGGCGCCTATTTCTGCCGTGAAGCAGTAATGTGTAAACATTACTGTGTTTCGGTCTGAAGGGCACCGTAGCTAGTGTAATTACTGGGCAAATGAGACTTAACATCTTATGTTGCAAGGTGACGAGCGGAATTGTAATGCCGCTCAGAATTTGGTTTGTCAAGAATCCTAAGCGGCACTGCATTGTAGTGGGTAGGGTGTATCAATAACCATCAGCTGAACGTCCTGCTCGTCTCGTCCCTTATTTTCATAAAAAAAAGAAGGCTT
Source organism: Leptidea sinapis (assembly GCF_905404315.1). Lineage (NCBI taxonomy): Eukaryota > Metazoa > Arthropoda > Insecta > Lepidoptera > Pieridae > Leptidea > Leptidea sinapis. The sequence goes on from NC_066272.1 coordinate 13,682,776, forward strand.
ACTATAGTATAGTAGATTATACAGAGGATAATGATGCATGGTACTTGTCTGGTTCTGCGCAGGCCACCTCAAATTGTATGATATTATATTAAATAGGCTACGTTGTTGTATGATTTAAAAGACGAGAGTTTCTCATCAGTTTTTCTTCCGATGTCTAACGGCCGTTTCCAATATTCAGTCTATCTCTTACTTGAGATAAAAATCGTAACCATCGTTGACTTTTCTGTCTCAATATACTTATCGACGGTAACTCACCGTACGGTACGGATAACCGTACACGCTGTCTGTCAATTGGACGACGTTTAGCTTACCAGCGATAGAAGTTTGCATGGAAATTGCAATTCACGCGTCCCAATATAATAAGGATGACATATCGGGTATATTAGGTTATAGGTTATCACGGGCTATTATCCGCAACTCGACGACTACAGCGCGCCTATTTTGCGTGGTGAGGAGGGCGGCTAATCCTGCCACCCCAGTTCCTCAAGGTAATGTATCAAACCTCTGATGTCACCCATGACCTCGGGGAGAGTCCTCGGTGACCCCAGGTGTTTGGCCCGGTATGAGGCCACACTAATACTAACACTCCAAAATGACGTGTGCGGCCGTTTCGTCCGCCTCCGTGCAGGCTCTGCACAGTGGGCTGTCGGTGACACCTATATTGAACAGATGCTTGTTAAAAGGGCCGTGACCCGTTAGTACATGAGTTATTTTCCGTAACCTAGGTCGTGGAAGTTTTACTAGCTTGCGAGAGAGCTTGGGGTCTATTTGAGGTAGAGCTTCTTTTGCTTGTCTACACCCACTTACATTCATCCAGTACTTATTATGTAATTCCTTGGTGTGTTGGCGTATTACCTTCGTAGGCCAGCTAGGCGGGAGAGGGATAGTTGGTTCTGGTCCTTTTGCTGTCATCGCTGAGCCTCTCCTGGCCAATTCATCAGCGGCATCATTCCCTCATGAGTTACTGTGTCCCTTTATCCATTGAAGAGTTACTTGGTTGTTATTTTCGCATAACTCCCTCAGACATTGGTGACAGTTGTATATTAGCTTAGAGGTGATAGTGTGGCTTTGTAGGGCTTGTAGTACTGATTTGCTATCTGAAAGGATGCGGATGGAGTAGTCTTTTACCTTTCGAGTCAAAGTAGCAGTGACTGCTTCTATGATACCCATACATTCTGCTTGGAAGACAGTGTTATGAGCTCCTAGTGATGCAGCTATTCTTATATTTAGGTCATCCGAGAACACTCCGTATCCCGTGCCCGACCTTGTCTTTGAGCCATCTGTGAAAATCCTGAGGTTTTTTGTACTGAGGTCCTCTTTCAGTTCTTCATACAGCTGTATTTTGTATCTCTTATCGAATATGTATTCCTTTGGAGATCTATCACTTACTGCCAACAGCAGAGGCTCCTTTTCAATCACCTCATTTAGAACCTCTGGGTGTGGGGATTGAGTGGTTTTCCAAAGATTTAATGTCTTCAACCTTACTGCGGCGCAGGCCGCCTCTTGTTTTATATAGAGGTGTAGTGCCGGAAGGTTCAGCATAGCTTCTACAGCCGCGGTAGGTGTGGTTCGCATACACGCTAGTCTTTGGAATAGTTGCAGTTTATTACAAGTAGTGTTCAGCTTGGTGCGTGGCCACCATACAACTGCGCCGTAACATATCATAGGTCGTATCACAGCTGTGTAGAGCCATAGTACGATGTTCGGGGCAAGTCCCCATGTCTTTCCCAACATTCTACGGCATTGCCAGAAGGTTACGGTAGCTGTATTTATTTTTGTTTCCAAGTGGGCCGCCCAGTTTAACTTGCTGTCAAGTATAACTCCTAAGTATTTCACTTCGCTGTTTAGTTGGAGTTCGGTGTTAAACAGTTTTGGCAGTTTATAGTTACCCAGAACTCTTTTGTTTGTGAACATTACCAATTCCGTTTTATGTGGGTTGACTGATAGATCGTTATCTATGCACCATCTTTCCACGATTTTCAATGCTGCATTTGTTACTTCACATATAGTACTGGCAAACTTTCCGCTTATTAATATAGTTAGTCGTCTGCGAAGCCTACCGTAAAGTAGTGATTTTCGTTTAGAGTGGTAATTAGATCATTCACTACCAAGTTCCATAAAAGAGGTGAGATAACTCCTCCTTGGGGGCAGCCTTTAGCTACAAATGCTTTCTGTGTCTCACTTTCATTTAGTAATATCACTCTGTATATCGGGTATATTGGGACAGCTTCAGATTACTGACAGTAGAAGGTAGTCATTTATCTCTATCTGTAGATAGTATATTGGGAACGGCCGTAAGACACTTTACGAACTGATGTACCTTCATGACGTTTAGCTTCCTACTTTTCTATCGGAGCTAATATATCACTATTATCATAATAATATGTATGGCAGATAAAAATAAAATTCATTATCCTCGAACTGTTACTTATTTGTGTATTAACTAGCATTTATCCGCTTCTGGTATGCTTGAGATTTGGATAATTATAAACGCAGATATATAGGTATGTATTTTTATCTTTGTTATGAATCGAACTATACACGTTACGTGTGCAGATAGCCATACCCAGTAGTGTAGAACTACATTACCAGTGGGAGGCTCCTTTGCACAGGATGCCGGCTAGATTATGGGTACCACAACGGTGTCTATTTCTGCCGTGAAGCAGTATTGTGTAAACATTACTGTGCTTAGTTCTGAAGAGCGCCGTAGCTAGTGAAATTACTGGGCAAATGAGACTTAACATCTTATGTCTCAAGGTGACGAGCGCAATTGTGGTGCCGTTCAGAATTTCGGGTTTTTCAAGAATCCTGGGCGGCATTGCATTGTTATGGGCAGTGCGTATCAATTACCATCAGCTGAACGCCCTGCTCGTCTCGTCCCTTATTATCATTCAAAAAAAAAAACATCATCATCATATTTTCTCCCTGAAGACGTCCACTGCTGTACAAAGTCCTCCCCCAAAGATCGCCATGACGATCGGTCGTGCGCTGCCCTCATCCAACCTATTCCAGCGATCTTGACCAAATCGTCCATCTCGTCGGTCCATCTTGTGGGGGCCTACCAACACTACGTCTTCCGGAACGTTGCTGCCATTCGAGGACTTCACTGCCCCAACTACGTTAAATACGAAAACATAATTCAGGCTGAGATCTACAGAGCATACTTAGACATTGCTCAGACTTATCTAGCGGGGTAAACAAAGTACGTATTTATAAACATTGCGTTGAGTGCGAGCTAATCTTAAACTTAAGGCGACACTAAATGCCAGCGACCTTGAGCGATATGAGTTCACGGCTGCCGGCCCGCCATCTATGTAACAAGCCAGCCTATGTAAGGAGCCAATATTTTCAAAATTCTTGCGTGGAAAACAGTTAATATGCTTACAATCCTCGTTATTCACTACTAATCTGAATAAATGAACCTACACAAAAAAGTACATGCTATAAGAATATCTTTTCTGAGAGAAGTACCAAAAAAATGCGTCAAAAAACTTGTTTAACTTCAAAGAAAAGTGGTAGTTCAAAAAGGCTCGGCAGTGTTAACTATAACCAACAGCAAGCATTAGCAACCTACAAATAAGACTTATGGATATGTGTAACAGGATTAAGTAGTGTTCATAGCTCGAAATGCTATACTTTCACCACATAACTTGTCTAAAACCATCATGTTTGCGTGTTTTCTGCTTACTCTTCGCTTAAGTCCAGCATAACGACGACTTAGGAAAAACTGAAACTATAGTCCGAACAAAAAGGCGATCATCATCATCAATTTTTTGCGTCGTTACTGTTATTTGAAATTTTAAAATTCCCGTTTCAAACACTGTCTGCTGTCACGCATCTAAAAATGCGTCCTGTTTCTCATATCAAATAAGTAAATAAGTCATTTCGCATAAATCATTCATCGATTTAGACTTGTTTCAGTAAAACTAATAATCATATAAGGATACTGTTTTATAATTTAGTACCGCTTCGCTGCGGCATATATTTGAGCTTTTTGTACCTAACATTGAATACCTCAAAGTTTTTCATAGTAAAATGTGGATAGCATATCTGACTACAATTTTATTAGACTTAATTGTTATTTCTTTATGTATCTACTTTGTAAGTTGTAGTTGTTTGCTTTTCCTAATAATAATAAAAAAAAAAAGAAGCGAGGTAAACTAAGTCTGTGTACAAAAACAATAAAAATAATCTCTTGTAATTTGGCGCCATATTTAAAAATGAGGAATTAGCGCCTTATTTGGTCGCATGAGAAACTTGTGCTGGCAGTCGAATCACTCTAGATTGATAGCAGTGTTTCCATTAAAACTTATTGTGATTTTATCAATCGGTTCAATTTTTAATAAATATAAATAGCGCGTGCTAATTTAGAATAATCTATAAATCATGTTTGTTTTTATTATAATAATTGAATCACGTCGAAATTCTAAATTCTATCTCGATAATAACCTAGAAAATTTTGAAAGCTTTCTATGAGTTCAAAAATTTTTAAAATCGGTCCAGAAATGGCCGAGAAACAATTTATCACAGAAATCAATTGGAGTCACCCGGTGGGAGCTCCGCTTAACTTCGACTCAATAACAATCGACAATGTACTGTGTATAATGAATCGCGCGCTTGACGTTTCCATTGGGCTGTCTTAGCTTAAGGCTGCTATCCCAAGAAATAGCCAAAATAGCGCATAGTTGAAACCATTTCTCGACGGTTTAAATAAAGCTTATATGTTTACAAAAAATAATTATATTTCTAGAGAATATGAGGAGATAATTCATTTTTTAATTTTTTGTAGACAATGCGAAAAAAAATCATTAACCCTAACTTTTATAGTTGGAGCCATGCTAATCATTCAATCTAGGTTAAAATTGTACGAAAATTAATTTATTTATTTCTATTTAACATGATAGTTTTGTAAGTTTTGTAAAGAAAATTGTATTGTTTTTGTTATAAATTAAAAATGTTTCTAATTCCGAATTAAAACTATGGCGATCTTGTACGGCAGAGGTAACCTAGCACCGCTGAATCCGATTAACGTAATTTTTTATTTTGTTCACAATATTAATTATCAAATCATTGTCCAAACACAGATAATTAAGTATTCCTTAATATATGTGTGAATTTTAGGTATTTAACTGTGTGAAACAGAATATATAACATAATAATTAATGTCATTATAAAAACATTACCCCATCTACCATATTATAATGATATTTAATATAAGTTAATTATATTTGTTTAAACGTGTAAAAAACAATTGCTTAATTATCTTGTGTATTAACCATAACCAAAAAGAAGGTCAATTATTCAATTAAAAAAAATGATTTGGTTAATTTTTTCTGCTAACCGTACCTAATTATGTGCTGCGAACGTTGTTTTGCCGTATAAATTAACGGCCATTCCCAATATACTATCTCAAGATAGAGATAAATTACTACCTTCTACTGTCAGTAATTAGCTGTCAATAATCTTAAGTAGTCCCAATATACCCGATGAGTCATTCTTATCGCCCTATAGTGGAACGCGTGAATTGCAATTTTCATACAAAATTGTGAGTTACCGTCGATAAGTTTATTGGGACAGAAATGTCAACGATAGTTACGATTATTTATATCAAGTAGGCCACAACCGGAGATAGACTGAATATTGGGAATGGCCGTAAGTAAGTCCGCGCCCCCTTTTGAACAGAATTGATACGGGCATGTTTGTAAATATACTTGCCCGCCCTGCATCTAAGGATCCCATAAGTCTGTTTGAATCCATAAGTCTTATTTTTGAACACTATAGATATAACTTGCTTTTCCTTTTATTAACTTTTTTTTTAGTTTGTTAAGTTGAGAATTTTGTTTTTCTTTTTAATGTACTTAGATTATAATGGGGTTGACATATACATAGGTATAGAAGCCCCTAAATCAATAAAGAAAAAAAAAAGTCCGCGTCCTCTCATTGTATGAATTGTCATATATGTCATAATGAAATGTCAATGACTTAATCGGAAGTGAATGGTTATTGATTCCATTGACACAGACATAACCAATATAGACATAATAAAATTTGAAAACAAAATTTTATGAACGATGCTAGACTCCAACCCCCGACCTCTCACGTTCCGTGCGAGTGCTCTTCCAACTGAGCTAAACGTTCGAGTGACACATCGTCATAAAATCTTGTATGCTTTGTTCAACTCTCAGGTTGTGGTTTCATCTACAGGATCTACTTTACAGTTGATAACCTGCTCAACCCCAATATTTGCATATTAGGAAATTGACTTGAGATGTCGCTCTTGCAAATCTAAGCAATTTGTTATGTTTTTAAAGTGATTACCCTCACTTCTAGGATAAATACACAAATAAAATTTGAAAACAAAATTTTATGACGATACGTCACTCGAACGGTGAGCTCAGTTGGAAGAGCACTCGCACGTAACGCTAAAGGTCGTGGATTCGAGTCCCGCATCGTTTATGAAATTTTGTTTTCAAATTTAATTTGTATATTCTTGCATTATTGTCAGGAATTACTTTATACCAAGTTTATTTGTTAGGCGTTAGACAGCTCTGAGCATTTCCCGTGAAAAATACGGTAATAAATAGAAAGAAGGGATTCCAAACAAATTCCATTTCACAATATAATTTATTGATTAAGTGATAAAAATTCTTTCTACGGACTAGTAAAAAAAGAATTTCATAATTCCGCGCCGTGATATTTCATATTTGCAAGTGAAGCACCTTTATGCTAGTGTGTGTGATACACAATTTTTTCTCCCTTAAATAATCATATTATATCCACAAATACTTTTATAGTATTGTTTTTACACTTTTTCACAACGCACGACGGCATTTTTAAAATATTTTATTGCAACGCAAACTGATCTGTCACAGACGATGGCAAATCTCATAATGGCAGCCGATCGGCTTGTATTAGTGTAAGTGTATGCGTGGAGCTATGTAGGTATTTACACGTTTTACCGGCTTGTTTTGGTGCCTCACTGTTATGTAAGGTGACACGGAGTCCTTCTTATTTTACTCGTCCGTGTTTCTAGCTTATCATGTGGCAAATTTTTATAAGTCGAACATAATGTATGAATGATTTTTTATTTAATTACCGAGTATTATTGGTTTTTTCCTAACTATGATTCAATGTGTTTTTTTCACAGATGGGGCGCACAGCTATCGAAGCACGTGACGAAGGTGTTAGAGGTAAACTGGCACTTAAGAAATGGAAAAGTTTTAGCAGAAGACCGCGGGGCTGTTGTTGTGTCCAACCATCAGTCTTCGCTTGATATCTTAGGTATGGAAAACAATTTTTTTTTATGAAAATAAGAGACGAAACGAGCAGGACGTTCAGCTGATGGTAATTGATGAGCCCTGCCCATTACAATGCAGTGCCGCTCAGGATTCTTGAAAAACCCAAAAAATACTGAGCGGCACTACAATTTGTGATGTATTATGTGAAGCAGTAATGTGTAAGCATTACTGTGTTTCGGCGCCGTAGTTAGTGAAATTACTGGGCAAATGAGACTTAACATCTTATGTCTCAAGGTGACGAGCGCAGCTGTAGTGCCGCTTAGAATTTTTGGGTTTTTCAAGAATCCTGAGCGGCACTGCGTTGTAATGGGCAGGGCTCATTAATTACCATCAGCTGAACGTCCTGCTCGTCTCGTACCTTATTTTCATAAAAAAAATGTTCAACAAAAAAGAAATAAGGGATTGCTTATAACTAATTCTAGTAGGCTTCATAAAATACATAATAGCTATAAGGTTAAATGTATACACTTTTATAATAAAGTCCCAACCTCTGTTCAGGCATTATCTATAAATAAATTTAAATGTTTTATTAAAAAATGGCTCTGTCGTAAATCCTATTACTCCACAGCTGAATATCTAAGTAATCGGACAGCCTGGGCCTAGTTTATGATTATTTTATAGCAATAGCAATGACAGTACAATATTGTATATTTTTATTAATAAGGGCGCAAAAAAGAATGCTGGGGGAGTTTCTTGCGCCGCTTATTCTCTCTCAGAGCACCATTTGTTTCCGAAGCGGTAGTAGTATCTAGAACATTAAAAATGACATCAAAAAGAATTCTAAAGGAATCAATTTTGGGAAAAAATAAATGCCTTGAATGCCTTGAAAAATAAAAGCCTTGAAGGTGTTTACCGCCGACGTTTGAAGTTTGATACACGAGGAACAAACATAAACTTGTTATGCCTACTACTCGTTTAAGTCGAGTTAGTAAGTCTTTTATTGGGCGATGTATAATATGCTTCTACAATATGATCCCAGAAAATGTACAAAACAAATGTCTTACGAAATTTAAAATAATTGTTAAAAAACGTTTGTGCGTTAATGACACCACAGACTGGGAATGAACCGAACACCCTCAGGCTCTTTAATTACAAATGTTTATTGTACGATATTACATTGTAATCCATAATTATTATAGATAAAAAAAAGCCCCCTGAGTTTTTTGCGCCCGTTCTACACAGGTCTGAAGCAGTCTATTTTAAATGAGTGGTAGTTTTTGACGTTCAATAAGTGATTTTTAATCCTACTCTGAATAAAAAATTTGAATTTGATATCAGATAATGATCTCTTACACAGAAAATACGACACAGATAATCTAGATCCGGCAGGGGCTGTCTAACCGAAGATGAAACGTAATAAACTCATGTAATCCTCGAATGTGCTAGGGTGGCCAACCAACGGGCACATACCTTAGTAAATACAAGGTCGCTCCAGGAAGTCTGTGAACACCCCAGGAGTGTTCTGAACTTCTGGAAGGAGCTGGGTTGGTTGGAATGACTGGCCAACACTGCACGCAAAATGGACCCAATTAAGCGGTCTAATTGCGGAAACAGGAGCCCTTTACCAATACCAATTCCAAAATCTAGATCCGGCAAATGATTGCATAAAGTGGCTGCGCGAGTAGGAACGCTAGACTTAGCATGATATCTATAGACCGTACTTAGATTTTACTTAAGTAAAACTTAGCTGAGTGTAAGCTTAGCATAATCTTCGATTTCGTTGTTATAGTCATTTGATAGCTGAAATTATGCTGAGCTTAAGCAATAGTCAAGTTTGCGTTTCATCACACTCACCTAAGTTTTACGTGAGTAAAGTCAGGGTGTGAATGGCGTTTTATGTAGGCAAGTTATTACGGTTGGCTCACTTGGACGAGCGCTCGGACGGAACCCGAGAGGTCGCGGGTTCGAGTCAATTAATCAGTTTAAAAATAACAAATTGTTTGTAGGTATGTTCAACGTTTGGCATGTCGCAGTAAAAATAGCAGCCATCGCGAGGAAGGAGCTGTTTTATATTTGGCCTTTCGGCCTGGCCGCCTACCTGGCTGGTGTCGTCTTTATAGACAGGAACAATTCTAAGGATGCATACGAACAGCTGAAGGTGACCTCTGACGTCATGATCAAGAACAAGGTAACTTTAACGTTATATGTATGTGTTATTTTACACTTTATTAGATTTTAGAAACAAATGGCATTCTATTGTCTCTGCCTACCCCGACGGGAACAAGGCGTGAGTGTATGTATGTATGTATTAGATTGTATACGCTAAAAATTTATTAGGCATGTATACACAGATAATTAGCTAATCTTTAAATTTTATGATTAAAATCTTTGGTATTTTATACATCTAGTTAGCCTGGCAAGGTTTATTACTTTAGTATGCATCTACGACGCGATACATCAGTCACTTTGTTTTAGTGCGCGTGCGTCGCTGAAATTAGAGGCTTATAGACTGCTGCTATTTTTTACAGCTGTCATAGTCTATGTAGACGTATAAATTATTTAAGAATAAAATTTGTGAATACGTCACCGTCTGACGTCTGGGCTAACAAGAATCTTTAAAATAAGAATATCGTGATTGGGTCTAAGAGCGCTTTCTCACTACGTCCGATCCGTACCCGTGAAGACAAGGTCCGGAGTATTCGTAGAACTATATCTTCGGTTGACGGAAAGAAGTCGGATGACGGAAGCCGGATCACGGAAGCCGGATCATCAGCCGGAAGACGTCCACTGCTGGAAAAAGGCCTCCCCCAAAGATTTCCACGACGATCGGTCCTGCGCTGCCCTCATCCAACCTATTCCGGCGATTTTGACCAGATCGTCGCATCCATCTTGTGGGGATCTACCAACACTACGTCTTCCGGTACGTGGTCGCCATTGGAGGACTTTACTGCCCTAACGGCCATCTGTCCGTCGAAATATGTGCCCTGCCCCCTTCCACTTCAGTTTCGCAATCATTTGGACTACGTCGGTAACTTTGGTTCTCCTACGGATCTCATAATTTCTGATTCGATCTCGCAGGGAAACTCCGAGCATAGCCCTCTGAACGACCATGAGCTTTCTCATAAGGCCCCACCACTCATAAGTTAGCAACCACGTCTGCGTAATTGGACCTGCCTAACTGGATTGTTACTAGACGTACTCGTCGACAATTTCGAGAGTACAGTTCCAAATTGTTTTGGGAGTAGGTGCGACATGGACATTTGACATGATCTTCGTCTTTTTCATGTTCATTTTGAGACCTAATCCTTGGGAAGCTGTATTGAGGCCATCGAGCATATGGCTTAAGTCTTCCATGGTCTCTGCCATGATTACGATATCGTCTGCGAATCGAAGGTGAGTGATGTATTCGCCGTTGATGTTGATGACCAGTCCGTTCCAGTCCTGGAGCTTAAAGACATCTTCCAATGCAGCGGTAAACAGCTTGGGCGATATGACATCGCCTTGTCTGACTCCTCCCTGCAGTCGGATAGGCTTCGAGATCAGATCCTGGTGACGGACTGACATGACTGACGTCTGGAGAGACTGAAGCACCATCCAGGTCTCGATCGAATCAAAGGCTTTCTCATAGTCCACGAACGCCACGCATAGTGGCTGGTTATACTCCTCCGTCTTCTGTATAACCTGCCGCAGCGTATGTATGTGGTATGTGGTGCTAAAGCCTTTTGGGGATCCGGCTTGTTCGAACCCTAGAAAACAGCATATATATAACAGTAGATCTATCGGGTAATAATGCAGTATTTTCGAAAGCTATCGAATCATCCCGACAACCCAAAAAATACGTTGGCCATTTTAAAGTGTAGCCGGTAATATAGCCGGAAAGTTATGGCAATGATTACAGTTAAATATTGTCAGTTCAGAAGCACTATATTTTGTACAATTTATATTGTTATTAAACATATTATTATTATCTTCATTGTTGGCCTTCGCGATATTATAATGTTTCGTACTAATTTTAATGAGAAACTTCCTACTTTGATTACTCACAATGGCACGCTGTCGTCTGTAAAAAATCTGCTGTCGTAAAAAAAGCCCTTATTGTAGTTCACAAATATTATAAATGTATTTTTACTAAATATAAACTTTGATCTTATTATCGATGTTCAGTTAAACAGCTAGTCTATCGACAAAGGCATCTACGCCTCTGTCTTTCGCTATTTGGATCCATTTAGGCCCAGCGACTCTTTTGACTTCATCTTCCCAACGTTTAGTTTGTCGCCCTTTTCTTCTACTACCATCTCTTGGATACCAATCTGTTATTCTTTTAGTACATATTTATTGTTTTTCTCATTTCAGTGTTCTAGATATTTTGCGTCTTTGAATCTAGTTATACTTTTTATATCTTTCAATTTTACTTTTAAGTTATTATATTTGATAATTTTTCGGTTAGTGCCCATGTCTGACAACCATAGGTCAAGCAAGATATGATATACCTTTCTTGCCTCTTTAATTACATTCCTTATCCTACATAACTTCACTAAGCGACCAATATCTCTTCCAAGTATTAGATTCTCCTATCAATTTCCCTATGCATAGTATCAGTCCCTGAAATTATCTGTCCTAGATAAATGCAATCTTCGAAGTACTCTATTTGTTCCGTATCTAATGTGATTTATATGTTTATGAAGACTGCCATAATTTTTGTTTTTGAGCTGTTCATGGATGCTTTTGTATTTTGATCTGCTAGTTGTCGCAACATTAGATCTAACTTTCGAGGGCACTCAGAAAATAGAACCAGATCATCTGCAAAGCGTAGGTGCCTTAATTTCTCGTCGTTTATGTTAAGTCCACTTTCACTCCATTCAAAATCTATGAGAACATCTCCAAAACTGCTGAGAATAGTTTGGTTGAGATAGTATCTTCTTCTATTTCCTGATATACTTGCGTCCCAAGGAATCAAAGGCCTCGTTAAAATCTACGAAACCTAAATAATAGCTTTTATTGTAAGTATTCTTTGTATTTTTGCAGGATTTGTCTAAGGATGTTTGTGATTTATTGTCAAAATGCTGTTTCGGAAACCAGCTTGTTCTTTTGGTTGATTTTAATCAAGTGTAGTGGAGATGCTATTATTATTGTTTTTTTTTTATAAATACAGGTCCCCAATACCTATGAAGCGATGAGCCGTTTCGCGTTATAGGAGTACAGCCATAACAGAAAAGTCGAATACAGTAATCCAGGTTGGATTACTGTATTCGACTTTTCGTTTTGTCTTTTTTTTTATGTAGCTGTATGATAGTAGATTTTGTCGATTCATCAGGAATATTTTCAGTGTCCAGTTATTTCATTAGCTTTACTTACGATATACTAACTAGCGTATAAACGAACAAAACGTGCGAGAAACAGGAACAACTCTAAAGAAGATATAGCCAGAGAGAAAAGGAAAGCGAATCTATTGTTACTGTTACACATTTGACAGAATGACAATTGGTTATGCAATATGGCCTAGTACCTAAATTTTAAGGCTGGAATCTATAGAGCGAACTTTTTTTTTATGGAAAAGGAGGACAAATGAGCGTACGGGTCACCTGGCGTTAAGTGATCACCGCCGCCCACATTCTCTTGCAAAACCAGAGGAATGAATGAGACTTAACATCTTATGTCTCAAGGTGACGAGCGGCACTGCATTGTAATGGGTAGGGCGTATCAATTACCATCAGCTGAACGTCCTGCTCGTCTCGTCCCTTATTTTCATAAAAATGTTAGAAAGTTATCAGTATTTCCGTAATATTGTATCCGTAATCATGTCGATATCGTAGTATCTGATACGAAAATATAGGTAGTATACAGTATGGATCGTGCATATATGAAATGTACATTTATTTTATATATGCAAGTATAATAATAATAAATTTCGTTTATTTCAAAGATTACATATACATTTTTTTATGGTTGAGACTTCCCAGTAAGTTGTCTTAGGACACTTGTATTGGGAATATCTCGCAACTTCCTTAGCAGATACATTTTATTTAGTAAACAATATAGAAATAAACAGAAATGATTAAAAACCAAATTTTACAATTTATAATTAATTGTGTGTGTGTGAATCAGTGAGTGTGTGCATGTGGGTTTGAATTGAACCTTTAATTGGATCCATCTATATAATGCGTGCGTTTATCATGTCAGTCTGATCAAAAGATTTTCCACTTCATCATAAGCAAATCAAGTTAGCCAATTATTTAAAGCTTTTCTGCATAGATGTAATGTCATAGGATATATATTTAGGACACGATTTATTTTATTATATATATTATATATTATTTTATTATTGTACTGTAACAAGTATGCTGTATTTATTAATTTAACTTTCTAAAAGTTCAAGTAAAATGTTCAAATCAATTTTCATTTCTTCGCTATTGGTTAAGGAGCTTGTTTACGAGAAGAGAAGTAACAGCCGATTTGCCCCTAGTGTGCTACGTTGTCGCTCCTCGGGTTCAAAGTACATTGTCTAAGCAGACTGTTTTCTTTTTTCTAAACAATTTGTTATGTTTTTAAAGTGATAACCCTCACTTCTGGGATTAATTACACAACAGAAGAAGAAACAAGCAAAATAGAAGAAGCAAACAGTATGAACCACAACCTGAGAGTTGAACAAAGCATACAAGATTTATCAACGATACGTCACTCGAACGGTTGGCTCAGTTGGAAAGAGCGCTCGCACGGAACGCTTGAGGTCGCAAGTTTGAGTACCGCATCGTTCATAAAATTTTGTTTTCAGTTCTTTTTTCTAATTAAATTTTGATATTTCTTTTATACTCGTAATTTAGTGACTTTAATTAAATAATTAATTTTACTATCATGTATGACTTTTATTTTCATTTATTTCATACTAGCTTTTACTCGCGACTTGGTCCGCGTGGAATATTTACTTTGGGCAGCATTTTTTTATTTTTTAATATACTTTTATTGCAAATAATACACATACAAAATGCTGTGGTTAATACATTTTGTTAACTTCCAACTATTGGAAGTTCATCCCCCTTTTTCATCCCCACATAGGTCGAAATTTCAAAAATGCTAGAACATAAATTCATCTATTTCTTATCAAGTGCCTAAATACAAAGTTTCATGGTTTCGTCGATAATGACGAACTTCAATACAATTTTCCATCCCCTATTTCAACGCCTCCAAGATTTTTTTTCGAAATAAAAGATAGGCTATGTCATTTCCCAAGCTCTAGTTTATCTTTGTGATGAATTTCATCAAAATCGGTTATGAAAGCTTAAGCGTAAAAGCATAACAAACAAACTTATATTCACATTTATAATATTTGTAAGGATATATGCAGTCCATACTGTATATATTTATCAGCAATTCACATACACGCCTACGATTTACGCGAACCGATTGTAAATTAAAAAATAAGGTCATTGATACATTGTAATAATTGAAGTAAACACATAATAATAGTGTAATGATAAATATACGATCCTTATCTTAATTATATAAAAATTTTGCTGCCGTATAATTGTGAATGTGGCCGGTATTATCAGACGGTAACCGATTGACTGATTTTTAATTTTGCATATATTTTTTTTGTATGCCTCATGCCTTATGTATGCTAAGTATGCCTCAGACCTGAGAAGAACGGTCGCAACAAACGCGGCCTTCTTTTTTTCTTCATAAAATATATGGTCACAAATCCAAATGACGTAATATCGTATAGTAAAACTTATTATTTAATAACCTGAGGGCGGTCGCTCCATTCCCAATTTGTGACAGAACCATATTGAATTTTGTAATATATGTATTCGTTTTAAACATTTTCTGGGATCTTGTTGTAAAAGCATATATTATTTACATTTCCCAACAAGAGACTAAACTAACTCAACTAAAATAAACTAACTCGACTTATCCGAGTAGAAGGCATTATCTGTCTTATTTATTAAACGCAGTAAAAATACTCCAAGTTTAAAATTACTCCTCCCTGTCATGTTATTCTGGAGTGACAAAGGTAAGTAAGATAAAGACAAAAAGTTTTAAACTTGGAATAACTATTTTTTTTTATTTATTCAATGAACAAAATTATCTTAATATATATAATAACAAAGACATACTCGCAAAATCTCTAAGGTTTATGTGCGAGCGGTGAGTTCGCATTACAATAATTGTCTTAATTACTTAAGACTTAATATAACATAATTATAGCAGTATTATTAAAAATATACATCATAGGTATTCTAGGTTATTAGCTTCTAGATAGTATGCTTTTAGCTTTACTTTGAAATTTTTCTTTTGCAGATATATATCTACTAGATCATTAGGTAATGTATTTAATATCCTAGGTAATACATAGTTACAGGTTCTACCTTTTACCATATACATTGTTATATTTAGGTAGACAAAACTTATTTAGGTAGGCTAGTTTCCTCATATTATGTTTTCTTTCATATTTTTTAACATTACAATATGTATTATTATATTCTACAACTAAAATAGCGAATCTTATTTTCGAGTGTATCGACATGACATTACAATAGGAAAATAGTTCTTGGTGTTATTAGTAAATTTATATTTAACATGGTTAGGCACATTGGTTTTAAGTAATCTTATTTGTAAGTTATGAATTTTTTCTAAATATGTTTTATACGTTCTGCCATAACAGCACAACGCGTATCCAACAACAGAGTCAGCCAGGGCAAGATATACTAGTCTCAAGATGTTGTAGTTCATTTTGTTTTTACTTCGCGTTTATTAATAATTCCTGGTGTTAACAATATGTTTATAAATCTATATTATGTATGTTCTACTCTCAAGTTGCCGTAAATAAAAAAAATATATAATACTAACCGTTCCCGACCGTTTCGCCTAGCGATTTTTAAAGGAAGGAACTTTGGAATTTAATTAGCCATAAACCATCTAGTATTTTGATATTGCAGACAAAAATATGGATATTCCCGGAGGGTACTAGAAACAAGGACTTCACCAAACTGTTGCCCTTTAAAAAGGGCGCCTTCAATATTGCTGTTGCCGCTCAAGTGCCGATCATTCCTGTTGTGATGTCACCGTACTACTTCATAAACTCCAAAAAATACATTTTTAATAAAGGTAAGCTTAAATTTCATTTTTGAACCATATACATGTCCCAGAACGTAACGATATGGGCGTAACGTAGTAATGGAACCTAAGTCTTCGGGGGAAAGGTCCTCTTATGATGATCTAGTAAAAAAAACAATAGTCGTCTACACACATTAGTACTCCAGTTCGAAAGTTAGTTCTGGGACATCCTGTATAACTAAACTAGATTTTTTTTAATGATCAAAACGCGTTTATCCATTGGGAGGCTCCTTTGTATAGGATGCCGGCTAGATTTTGGTTACCACAACGGCACTTATTTCTGCCGTCAAGCAGTAATTTGTAAGCATAATTGTGTTTCGGTCTGAAGGACGCCGTAGCTAGTGAAATTACTGGGCAAATGAGACTTAACATCTTATGTCTCAAGGTGAGGCGCAATTGTAGTGCCGCTCAGAACTTTTGGGTTTTTCAAGAATCCTGAGCGGCACTGCATTGTAATCGGCAGTAATTCATAAAAAAATCACGGTTAATTATATTAACATTAATTTTGTAGAAACTTTGGACTATGGATTTAACATAAACGATGACTTTAACTGTTAAAATTGTGATGTCATCTTAAAATTGTCAAATGGTGCAATATTTTTCATAAACCGGTACTTTAACATGTTTGTTATTGCTTAAGTTAGTTTTGTACCCAGCCTTAATCTTTTCGATCATTTGACTTTAACAGTGACATGGTATTTTCTTTGATTAACACGAGTGTTGACACATTTAAATGAAATCATTTTTAAAGTATTAAAACGCGTGTACTTTGAACTGTATTTTTTAACATTTACCATATGGGTTAAATAAATAAACTATATCCTACCTAAACACATACATATTACCAAAATGTAACAATGCATATGGTAGGCGGAAATGGGAGCATTTATTGCCAGACACACTAAATGGTTTGCCAGTAAACATTTTAGAAAGCATTGAGAAAAAGCCGTAAAAGGCAAAGTATTTATTAAACAAACAATTTTTAATGTAATTATGTATATTATAAGGCGTGTTAATATAATTGGTATAGGAATTTAATATAATAATGTAAGTAATTAAGAGCGATCTCGTCCCCACGGATAAACCTTACATGGTTTCTTGTGGGTGACTTTATATGTATTTTCTTTGTAATAATTGTGAACAATAAAGGAAAAAAGAATTAAGATTACAATGTAAGATTGCAAATACCTAAGTACCAGTACCAAGTAACAAGTACACGCGTACATGTATCGTTTAAAAAGTATTTTATTTAAATTTAACACTGAAGATTTTACGATCTTGATTTCAACCGCTCGTCGCCTTGAGAGATATAGCCCAAACACATGATCGGATTTGGTACGGCCGACGGCATTGGACGCGGTCTGGTAGCGGACCATATTCGATTGTAGCTCGCATTGTCCATAGCATAAAATTATTATTATTACCGTCCGGACTGTCCGAGTACGACGCCGCCGGACCAATTGATGCTAGGCGTCCGACGGACCGTCCGATAGAATCAGAATCAGAATATCTTTATTCAATAAAATCTGGAGGATCACATTGGTCAAAATAAATTATTCTAATATACAAAAATACAAAGTTGTATCCATAATTATACTATTGCACTATATTATACAAAAACTAGTCATAGCTCTACACCGGTTTACAAGAACCTAAGGTATTGTCAAGCTGTCATTGCGAGATGGAGCGACATCTGGCCAAGCTATCTTGAAGGCATTTATAAAATCATCTATTCTATAATGGGCTTCCTTAATTAATTGTTTTTCAATATAAAATTTGAAATGACGAATTGATAGCTCTGTCAATTTTGATGGGAGTTTGTTATAGAAACGCACAGAGTTTCCCATGAAAGAATAGTCCGGCCGAACCAAATCCGACCATGTGTTCAGGCTATTATGCCCGTATTCCCCAAGGCGTCTCATAACGCAATGCGTTGATCAAGGGCTCTTTGTTTCTTTTAACACATTAGGATGACGTATTTACACACTTTTTGGAATCTCGGATCTGAGTAATTTTATTGTTTGGCAGCATATATACCTACAAGTGGTGGGCCGTTAGTTGTACTTATATCACTCAAGATTTAAACTTCTTATTAATAAACGCAATCTAAACAATTTGTAACGTTTTAAAGCGATAACCCTCACATCTGGGATTAATTACACAAATCCAATTTGAAAGCAAAATTTATGAACGATGCGGGACTCGAACCCGCGACCTATCGCGTTCCGTGCGAGCGCTCTTATAATGATGACCCACATAGCCGAATGGTTAGTGACCCTGACTACTAAGCTAGAGGTCCCGGGTTCGAATCCCGGTAGGTGCAATCATTTATATGATGAATATAGATGTTTGTTACCGAGTCATGGATGTTTATATGTATTTATGTATGTTTAAGTATGTATATTGTATTAAATATATCATTGTCTTGTACCCATAGTACAGGCTATATGCCTAGTTTGGGGCAAGATAATTTGTGTAAAAGTGTGTCAATATATATATAAATTGTTAAGATTTGCAAGAGCGACATCTCAAGTCAATTTCCTAATATGTAATATATTGGGGTTGAGCAGGTTATGAACTGGAAAGTAGATCTTGTAGATGAAGCCACAACCTCTCAGGTTGAACAAAGCATACAAGATTTATCAACGATATGTCACTAGAACGGTTGGCTCAGCTGGAAGAGCGCTCGCACGGAACGCGAGTGGTCGCGGATTCGAGTCCCGCATCGTTCATAAATTTTGTTTTCAAATTTTATTTGTGTTATAACCGAAATGTTACAAGTTTAATATTACTTCTCCCTGTCATGTAATTCTGTAGTGACTAAGGTAAGATAAAGACAAAAAGCTTTAAATTTGGAATAACTTTTCTTCGCGGTTATAAATAACACAGAAAGAGTAGTAACCTTTGTGAACACTCACTTTCAACATAATGTCAAAAGGAAATCTATTTAGTAATTTATGATTTTCGCTCGTATATTGACCGCAATTGATAACGTCAGAACAACAATATGATATTTTAATAATATACATGATAAATGAATTTATGACGATACTACTGGGCATGGATATTTTAATACCAAGGTCTGTAGTACCGATCGGTCGCAGATCACAGCCCTGGTTCGATGCGTCAGTTACAGCAAAATCTGACTGCAAAAAAACAGGCGTATCGAACTTGGGTTGCGGCGCTGGGCTCAAAGGATCCGAACTGCAAAGTTCTGAAGAGGAAATATAACCGTGCCTCCAGATTTTGTCAATATCGGCGAGCAGCTTCCCAGTTACCCGACCGGAACACGCAAGTTCTGGTCGTTGTCGAATGCTGCTCTTGGTAACTTCAACAAGCTGTCCCTGCCGCCGCTGCACATGGGGAGTGACACCGTGGTTCAAACGGCAAAAGAGAAAGAGCTGATCTTCTGTGCACTCTTTTTGCCTCCAACTCGACTCTTGATAACAACGAATGGAATAATGAGGTTCCTTGTGCGGTGTTGTCAGGACGATAGATCATGGGTACCTTCAAAAATCGCGTACATCTTCCTTAAAGGCCGGCAACGCTCCTGTGATGTGCAAGAGAATCTGGGTGGCGGTGATCACTTAACGTACACTCGCTTGTCCTCCTTTTCCATAAAAAAAAAATTAAGCGCGTATATTGAGCTTTTGTGTGAATAACTTTAATTACGTACATACATAATGCCGCTCTGCATTAAGTTCACCAGTTCATTTCACAGGATGCCGGCTAGATTATGGCAACCACAACTGCGTAAGCAACTACTTCTTCCATGAAGCACTAATGTGTAAACGTTACTGTGTATCGGACTGAAGGGCGCCGTACATCATAAACATCTTATGTCTCAAGGTGACGAGCGCAATTGTAGTGTCTCTCAGAATTTTTCGGTTTTTCAATAATGCTGAGTGGCACTGCATTGTAAAGGGCAAGGCGTATCAATTACCATCGGCTGAACGTCCTGCTCGTCACCTCCCTTATTATCATAAAAAATTAAGTGTAAATACGAGAATAAACACACCTAGCTCAAAAATGACGCGCGAGATATTCTTAAAGACACACATAAATCAATCAATAGAAAATATTAATTATTCAATAAGATCATAAAATTACAGTTTTGAATGTATCTTTTTTTTTTATGGAATAGGAGGACAAACGAGCGTACGGGTCACCTGTTGTTAAGTGATCACCGCCGCCCACAATCAATTCAGTATCTACGTGAAAGTTATACATTTTACGCCAACATTAAAGTCATTTTAAATCAATATTTCTCAGTACAGTAGATGGGTAAAGGTATTATGTCGAACAAGCGAAATTTCAGTGTCGGATTTCAATGCAGAATGCAATTCGGATGCAAAACAGTCGACGAAGGCACTTCAAATGTAACAAAAACCGTGTTTATGGTTTCAGGTCATGCGATAATTCAATGCTTAGAGCCAATTCCCACGGCAGGACTAACAATGGACGATGTACCCGAGCTCATAACAAAGGTAAAAAACATAATGGAAATAGCATATAAGGAGTTATCAAAGGAAGTGTTAAGTGCATTACCCCCGGATTATCCTCTCGCAATCCAGGCCTAGATGAGTTCTTTGATCGGTAATATAGTAAATAAGTGTGTGTGTACTTATGTATGTATATTACACGCAAGAAGTTATACTTCTTTGGCCTGACAAAGCAAAAATCTTTAAAATTATTTATTCCTCGTGCTATTCTACGGTTGTAGAAAGAACAATATTGTAAAAATCTTGCATCGATGGCTTTGTCAATTAACTATGAAATGACGAATACGTCTGTACGGGATTGAACCCTTTGCCTATTCTAATAAAAAAAAATTACGAATGTCGCAAATGTCAGATAATTTTAGGAACCAACCCTGTTACTTTTGTATTAGAGTGATGCGCGCGCATCTTAAAATTTCACTCTCATCATTGTTCACAGTGCGACTAAAGAAGTATAACTTCAATCAATTTTCGACATCATTATTTCATTTGTATATACTCTGTATATTATTATAGTAATATAGGCTCAAGAAATTAGCTAGTAATTAAGTATTTAATGACTCGTGGAAATCGATATACCAGTGGTAATTTTACTATTTTTTAAGATATCTTGTTTGCTGCGATGTATTAGTGATATTTTGACGGTTTATCAGTATTTAGGCAGAAATAAATCCCATTTAACTCTATATCAACTTCCTGTTTGTTTACAAGTGATATAATTTATAGCATCCGATATGGCGATATGTTTATTAAAATATATCTAGGTTGACAGCTTTGTAAGACACATCAGCTTATAGCGGTGTTACTTTATATAAAATGCTACTATATTTTCGATTCGTTTTATATTTTGACGCCAAAAGATACTCTTTATTATTGAAATGAGTATTTGTGACAAAATAATTTCATTACAGAAATTAAATTTCAAAACAAAATTTATGAACGATGCGGGACTCGAAGTTGCTTTTTCGCGTTCCGTGCGAGCGCTGTTCCACTGAACCAACCGTACGAGTGACGTCTCGATGTCTTTTTCACATATGAAATAAGTGTGGTTGAGCGGGTTATTAATGAAAGTAGATCCTGTAGATGAAGCCACAACCTGAGAGTTGATGATTCAAGAATCAAGATATGTGAACCTTTACGACACTCGAATGGTTGGCTCAGTTGAAGAGCGCTCACACGGAACGCGAGAGGTCGCGGGTTCGAGTCCCGCATCGTTCATTATTTTTAGTTTCAAATTTAATTTGTGTATTTTATCCCAGAAGATAGGGTTATCACTTTAAGAAATAGCAAATTGTTTAAAATGATTTACACCAATCCTATTTTGTTTTGATTTGATTTGAATGCTGCTGTGATTGTTATATATTACTTACCTTAGTTTAAATTTACAATTTTACTTAGTTTTATTTTTGTTTTTTCAATATAACTTTAATCTTAAGTTTTTTTTTAATTTTAATTGTGTGATAGCGAATAAATACTCGCTTTGAATTCCAAATTATTATTTTGGTGATAGAAATAAGGCAAGTCATATAATATTAATTGTGATTTTAGAATATACTATATGTTTAGTTATGTATTAATCTTAGCTTATAAGTTCAGTTTTAGCTCAATTTTACTTAACCTATACAGATGTGAATTGAGCGACAAAAATATCATTTATACGTCTAGATTGACTGTTACAGCTGTGAAAACTTAGAAAAAAATTGAGGTTGACAGTTAACCTCTATTTTGAGCAATGCACGCACACTGACACAAAGTGGCACACATATCGCGAGTGTTAGATGTAGATTGTCACGCACACTAAAGTGACAAATCTGGCTCTATCTGGACGTATAAATTACCTAAGGCTGAAATATTATTATGCGGGTATTAGTTAAAAAAGGCCAGGATTGGTCGAAATTTTTAAGTCGTAATATTTTTATTTTTAATCATTTGACAAGTAGATTATAGTGTTTATATTAATCCACCTAAACAGCTTAACTGATTGTGAATTCGTTTTTTATTTGGACACACATGTAGGATTTCTTAGATGATTTTCGCTATCAAATTCAAATATTTTTATTCAAAATCACTTATTGAGCGTCAAAAACTACCACCGATTCAAAATAGACTGCCTCAGACCTGAGAAGAACGGAATATCTACAGTTGAACCCGATGGTTGCAATACCTGGATCCAGAGATTTTTACACAACTTTTTTGTAAGGCATATTTACCTCAAAAAACAATTAAATTATTATTTTACCAATGCACAGTATATACTAATGTGTATATATATACACATTGCTCTTTCCATTAAATCCATTAAATTTCACTTATAAGATATACACTGCACTAATTTTGCACAATACGTCAGGGTGTAGCATTTCGGTGACGCGATCTCACGAGATTTCACCCATACAAATAGTATATAGTAAGATATACTATATATTTTTATTATTTTAATTATTTATTTATAGTGCGCCAGTCAACAGCATGTTGGTGACGCGAACCCATAATATTTTCTCCTACCAAAAAGTGCCCAACACGGCTAAAGTAGTTTTCACTTCAAAAAACGCCAAAACAGGACCCCAATTCTGTAGCAGCGAAAATATATGACTTTTTTTGTTGGTCTAAATTAAATTGATGATTAAAATGGTCCGTTTCTTTCTTCGCTTTAAATAAAGTTGATACAATTAATGAAACCTTATCACGTACAAGTTTCCTAATAGGTTATTTGACGAATACAAATTAGTTGTTCTGATAAGTTCACCGTTCAAAGAATACTAATGCTAACAGTTAAATTACATTAATAACAGTTACGCAATTGCGGTGGTAGGTAAGTAAGTCCCGTCGATATCCCGAAAGATATATATAAATAAATTAAACCTCCCGAAATCAAATTTAGTACTACATACATCGAGTCCTTATGTAATGTCTATAAAAATATATAATAATCTGCCAAACAAAATTCGAAGCATAAATGATGAAAATGATTTTATTAAAACACTGAAAAACTTTTTATTAGAAAAATGTTACTATCCAGTAAATGATTTTTTAAACGAGCCAAACTAAAATAAATTAAAATATGGGTCTCCCTACTACGGTCTGCTGTTTAGACCAAATTGCGACACCCAAACTGGGTATCCATAATATACTGCCTTGTATAATAATTATAGTTAGACTATATTTATGGAATTGCAATAAATTGAAATAGAAATTGAAATAGGTTAACATTTTTGGTAGATACGTGTGACGTATTTATTGACGAAGATACAACCCTGAACTGATACGTAGCGCTGAGGTAATAAATAGGGTGTTAATGGCGGGAGGCGCGGGGATCCGGATTAATCCGGATATGTTTGGACTTTTACGGCCTTACAAATAAACTTGGTATAAAGTTATAACTGATGATAAACAAAGAAAATGCAAAATGTTTACAATATCGTTGACAACACTGTCAATACAATGATAATTCTGAAGTTTTCCGAATGACAAGCTGCCGTGCAAATAAACGCGGGAAACGTTATACGTCCGAACAAACCATTCGTAATCAAAATGTCTATTTGTAAAGATTTTACATATTCTTGGTTTATGCTTAGTTATAACTTTATGCCAATTTTATTTGTAAGACCGTTAGACTCTAGTCCGGGTTTTGTCCGGCTCCCTAACTTGTACTTTATATAAACTCGTATCAAATAAATATTTATCAGAAACTATATCTAAATTAAAAAACCCGCACTTTTATCGAAATGTCAGGCTTCTTGTCAGCACTTTCCAACTTAGTAAATGGTAACCCTACGCGGGGGTGACCTTGAAGGGGGGGAAGTACTGTACTCTGTTTCATCATATTATAATCTTTAACACTGGTAGATAATGCTAAAATGGTCTCTTGGTATTTTTGGCATGCCTTCGATTCCACAGAAAAGACTATTATTGAAACAAATATACTATTGATATTTATAAATACTATTTGGTAGGCATCCAAGCTATAAGACACGGACGTCAAAATCTAAAGTGTGACTAATTATTAGAGGTAAGAAACTTTGGAAAAAAAATTAAAATTAATTAATTTTTTATTAATCTGTGCGCTTTATTTACCCATCTCTGAAATCAGAAATCTATACTTCTTCCAGAAAAAAGTTGCTAACCCCTGTCGTATAGTGCAATATAAATGAACGCGACTCTAACCTGCGCTGTTGACATTTTCTCTCTCGAAACTACTTCACTTCTAGACTGACTTCATAGAACACTTTTATTGAAAATTTATTGAATAAGGCGTTACTTTGCGGAAATCCATCACTATTCAAGCGTTGTGAGTATTCTTGAGTGTTAATTTCGCCAATATTTGTTGCATTCACTGGATTGGAATGGGCAGGGCGTATCAATTACCTTCAGATGAACGTCCCGCTCGTGTCGCCCCTCATTATCATAAAAAAAGGAAGATTTATTATAAAGGTAATATAAAGTATTCTAAAATGGAACATCCTGTGTGAGGGTTGGGGCTAACCGCACGCGCTATAGAATGCACCCGTCACTCGTCAGTTCTAAACCGTTCGTTCCCAAACGCGGTTGTCGCGCACCCCTATCTCGACGAACTTTTCAAACTCATCTTTCACGGCAATCGAATTTAATTCAATTCAAGAACCGAGGAGCAAGGCTTCGAGAAGCTTCTAATATTTTTGAGGAGTAGTTTCTTCGAGCTGGACGTCATCAGGGTTGATTGAAGTCAAATATTGGATTAAACCTCAAGAAAACTTACAACATTTCATAGAATATCTCAATATATTTGTGGTTAATAATAATTGATGCTAATATAGGTACTTACCTACTACTGGTAGCTTGTTTTGGTTGTATTCTTGTCTTATTGTCGTAAGTCAAATTTACAATATAATTATTACTTTTTATATTTATCTAATAATTATATTGTAAACAATCCGTTGTAAATATTTTTGATGATATAAATAGTGTCATTTATTACTAATAGACTTTAAGGGTTATATTTCACTGGGACACCACGGTAGCGCAACCAGTCGCCGCTAACAAAAATATGTAAACAGCTCTATAGAGAGTTACGCAGCGGGTGTTCGTTTGGTTGAGCAACCATTTTGGTGGCGCGACCAGCTCGGACGCGTCATGATTCTGGTGTCTGTATGGTGTCTAGTTTGCTGGCTTACGGACACCACGGAGGCGCAACAAGTCGCCGCTACCAACAAAATGAAAACAGCTCTATAGAGAGTTACGTAGCTGGCGTCCGTTTGGTTGTGCAACATTTTAGTGGCGTGACCAGCACGGACGCGTCATGACTCTAGTGTCTAGTTTGCTGGCTTACGGACACCACGGAGGCGCAACCAGTCGCCGCTACCAACAAAATGTAAACAGCTCTATAGAGAGTTATGTAGCTGGCGTCCGTTTGGTTGTGCAACATTTTAGTGGCGTGACCAGCACGGACGCGTCATGACTCTGGTGTCTAGTTTGCTGGCTTATGGACACCACGGAGGCGCAACCGGTCGCCGCTACCAACAAAATGTAAACAGCTCTATAGAGAGTTACGTAGCTGGCGCCCGTTTGGTTGTGCAACATTTTAGTGGCGTGACCAGCACGGACGCGTCATGACTCTGGTGTCTGTATGGTGTCTAGTTTGCTGGCTTACGGACACCACGGAGGTGCAACCAGTCGCCACTACCAACAAAATGTAAACAGCTCTATAGAGAGTTACGTAGCTGGCGTCCGTTTGGTTGTGCAACATTTTAGTGGCGTGACCAGCACGGACGCGTCATGACTCTGGTGTCTGTATGGTGTCTAGTTTGCTGGCTTACGGACACCACGGAGGCACGACTGGTTGCACCACCGTGGGTTCGAGTCCTACATCATCCATAAAAAAAATTATGTTGTCTGAAATAAAATAGTTGCATAAACCAAAAATAAATTTAAATGATTGTAATTAGATTAATTCAGAATGTGAAGAGCTCACCAGTGACATAGTTGTATTGTATTTACAATGTATTAATTACCAATGATTTTATACAAATTATTTTATAGATTCTTTAACCAAACCAATTTATTATTGTTAATACGTTTTAGTCAAATTCCATAGGATGTAAATCTAAATGATAGAAACTCACATGCTATTTTTCTATTTTAACTAAATAGCCGATATAATATCCCGATAACTCACTTCCAAAGTGTAACAATTCTGGAATTCAGTAAGTTTGAGATAAGTATGAGAAATTGTTCCGAAAAAAAACCCACCAATACCAAAGAGAAACAAGTCGATAAGTTAAAAGGCATTTATTTTCCCGAAATTGATTCCTTTAGAATTGTTTTGATGTCATTTATAATATACTAGATACTACTACCGCTTCGGAAATAAATGGCGCTCTGAGAGAGAAGAAGCGGCTTGTTACTTCTAACATTTCTTAATAAGTCTTAAGATATTTTCGTTTCATACAGTAAAAACTCGAGTTATGTTCGTTTGGAACCCTTTTCTGAATTGTTAATCTTTGGAACTAAGTTACCGATATTATGTGGTCACTCTTTATAGGGACGGACCCTATTTCGGAAAGCGTCTTAATACCCACATAATCCATAGTTTTCTGGTAAGCGTTGTGAAAACCGCGACGAAAGACGCCCTCTGTGTTACGGACAAGTAAACGGACGGTAAATAACGACTATATTTCATTATATGTTGTAAAGTACTAAGTTGAAAAGGCTGACATCCATAAATTACGTCACACGATTGTCATGATTTCTTGACCCCTCCCCCGTCTCTTTGTCACAGCTGGTGACGAAACTTATGGATGGATGGCTTCTTATAAATGTTACCGGCCAAGTCCGATTTTAAGACAATCTAGTTCATTTTAATCGCGTTTGCCCCCCGGTAACATGCTATATTGTACCCCTACTTATATTATAAATGTGAATGTAAGTTTGTTTGTTACACTTTCACGCCTAAACCACTGAAAAGAGCTTGGGAAAGGTCATAGGCTAACTTTTATCGCGAATAAAAGGATTGGCGGGGTTGAAATAGGGGGTGGTAGTTTGTATGAAAGTTCGTCATTATCGAAGATAACTCTATGATATTTTGTATTTAGGCACTTAATAAGATATAAATAAATATTTGTTCTAGCGTTCTTAAAATTTAGACCGGTGGGGGGATGAAAAAGGGGGATAATAGTTCTATAGTTGGTAGCTTATAAAATGTATTAACCACGGCAGTTTGTAGTGTATTATTTGCAAAGTGAGTATATTAAAAAAAATTGCTACCCAAAGTAACTATGGCACGCGCACGAAGTGTGGGTAAAATATATAGCGGATTGTATAGTTAAGGCAACTCAGTGGTAGCAAGTTAAAAAGCATATCTAATATCGATGTTTTCTATACCAATAGGAATAAGATTTCCATAAGTAAGACATATTTGTCCATGTATTTATAACATTGTCAAGTCCAACATCTCTTAATGCCAACTTCGCAAACACTATATCAATTTAATTTGATTGTCAAGATTTTTGAACACAATTAATTAGGTTTAATAAATCAGTACTTAAAAATAATTGGTGAAGTTTTTGAAGAATTAAAAGAAACATTAAAAAATAATTTAATTAACAGCATAGACAATGTGTAGATTACAATAAAAAATATATTTACAATTCCATAGCGGGTGGGAGTCTGTGATTGGTTCAATCTTTTGTTCGACGCGTGTGAACCCTTCCTATGAGAAGTACATCTAACTATTTGGGATCGTCGTTAAAAATGATAATAAATTCTATTAAAAATATACAGTAAAGATGCTTACTGCTTTCTTTAAAACATGCTTTATATAGATCTAATTTAGACTTTATATCTTACATATTTTAGAAAAAATATCACCATTACCTAGATTTACCAGTAATACCAAATAAATAAATATGAATATGGGAGGCTGCCAAGGACAGGATGCCGGCTAGATTACGGGAACCACAACGGTTTTTTTTCTGCCGTGAGTCAGTAATGTGTAGGCATTATTTTGTTTCGGTCTGAACGGCGCTGTAGCTAGTAAAATTACTGGGCAAATGAGACTTAACATCTTATGTCTCAAGGTGACGACCGCAATTGTAGTGCCGCTCAGAATATTTGGTTTTTTTAAGAATCCTGAGCGGCACTGCATTGTAATGGCAGAGCGTATCAATTCCCACCAACTGAACGTCCTTCTCATCCAGTCCCTTATTGCCATAAAAAAAGAATAGCTTTGGCAGATTTTTTATACAAAGATAGCGATCAGGAATAGATACTGATTTTTTATTAAAAATTACACAAAAGTTGTTATGAAAAATAGCCCAGGGGCGGACTTTCCAAGTATAAGGTGACCTCCAAATATTTGTGGCCATGTTTATGTGTAGACTAATGTAGATATTAAAATATAATTTAATAATATTATAATTATGGCAATGTAACGCTGTTATCGCGTGCGACAACTTAACCAGATAAACTCTTTAGGGATTTTCGTGGTGTTTAAATCTATAACTTTTATTGTATGCTTTGTTTTGGCACGATAATCGTTGGCATTTTGCGAAGTTGGCATTATGTGAATAAAGGAAAAATATTAATATATATTGTGTGAGAAATATATAAATATAAGTTACCTTAAACTTTCGAAAACTTTTTATTGAACTGTTTTTATTACTTACTCTTGGTGGATATTTACGTGTATTTTTACATATAGTTCGTGTAAAATTTATTGTGATATAATTAATATAAACTATGTAATTATTGTAATATTTTTCTAAAGCTTTATGTTTTCAATATATCAAGCTAATAAAATGTATTCTGATAAAATGTTTGTCTTTATTTAAAAAAAATGTATGCGTACAAAGTCCATATATCAGAAGTGAAACCTGCATTGTGCATGAACCTCTAAACTGCATATGAAGTCCTGGTACATGTTGCTAGGATTACACATGATTTCATCCGCTATGAAAGACATTATTATCACCGCTACCTTATTTATGTTCTCCTGCTATCTATGTAGTAATACGTCGTGCGCATGACGTCAGAATATATTTTTATTTTGATATATATTACATACATATATATTATTATTTGAATGTATTTTTTATTAGTTGATATTTCTTTTAAATAACAAGTAGACAGCTCCAAAAAACTGCCTAAAAAACGGCTAGCGCGGCTTTTTGGTCGTAGACGCCCCTTAAGGTATACTCGCGTCATACATAAGACGATCTCTTCTTCAACTATGATCGCCTGGTACCAAAACACAATAATGCTTCCTATCTAATTTTCTCCACGTTACATCTTATAAATTTATGTGTCTGTCTCTTTTTACTGTTACTTTGCTAAAGAAGTTTACACTTTAATAAAAAAACACATTTTAGTAAATAATTTATTCAATGTATAAATTTATACATTTATTCATATATGTATAAGTATAATATATATTTGAAAATTATCACAGCCCCATTTACTTTAGATTTTTTTAATGTTATGTTAATTATGTTACACCTACGCCATAATTCAATAAAATATGACGTTCAATAGACTTGCATACAGTCACTATGCGCACGTGCCCACAGTTCTAGTATAGGTAACCATCGAATACCTGAAAAGATTAACCAAATATTAGAAAGACGCCACAGAATAAAAATCACCTTCTTTGGTACATCAGGTGTGAAAAACATTTCTAATATATTTATTGATATACACAAAATTTTATATTATTAAGACTGGATTTAGTAATCGACCGATGGTTAGCGCTGACGTCGGTCAAGGTAGCTATGACAATGAAAACATAGAAATTTGGGTGGTTGCAGAGTAACGGGATCACCCGAATTTCCATATCCGATTATTGTAAAAAAGAAAAGAATTATTAGTGTTGAGACGGAAACAAAATTTTTGTTTATATTTGATCATTGACTTTGTTGTCCTATCACTGCACATATTACTATTAGAAATTATAAAATTTAAAGAGACTAAAATATCACCTTATAGGGATAAAATAATTGTATTAAATCTTTTCAAACTATTCTCAACCAGCCTCTTTACAAAGTCCCATACGTCTAAACCAGTTTTCGTAACACTTTTTCCAATTTGCCGCAGACACTTGCCGGTCTTCTCGAACGCTGCTAACAGCGTTCCGGCGACGAGAACTGAATCTCTTTCAGTTATTTTTTTATTTTAGGAAATAAAAAGAAATCGTACGGTGCTAGATCAGGACTATAAGGAGGGTGACTTGACTTTGACCGGTGAGGTGTTCAGGAAGTCCCTTGTTTTGAGCGTCGAGTGTGCGGTTGCGGGAAAACGTCGACGGGAGAAACTTGTGTCTTCTATCGAGTCCTCTCTCGAGAAGGTCACGTAATGGGAAGTTGAACCTTGTCCAATTTAACCCCCAGAAAACTCAAGTTTGCGCGTTTACCATTAAAAAAAACCCCATTTGCTGTATCACCGCTCTTCGACAACACATCCCTTAATACCTCGCCTAGTATCGGAATACTGGGTCTCGAAATTTCGAGCGATTGCCAATTCCGTGGCCATCTGGAGGGCAAAGCCAAATTGGCTTCGAAGAAACTGGGCGTCATAAATAGAGCACGGAAATACTTCAAGCCAGCCCACATTTTAGCGCTCTACAAACCGCAGGTCCGGCCACACATGGAGTATTGCTGTCATCTCTGGTCTGGCACACCCCAATATCAGCTCGATCCATTTGACCGCGTGCAATGCAGAGCAGCTCGAATTGTCGGGGAACGGCTTGCGCTCTGTGAACGGCTGGATCACTAGGCGTTGCGTAGAGACGTCGCTTCATTGTGTGTCTTCTACCGCATTTATCACGGGGAGTGTTCCGAAAAGCTGTTTAGCCTGATTCCTGCCGCCGAATTCCACCTTCAAACGACACGCCACAAGTTAGGATATCATCCCCACCATCTGGATGTGTGGCGGTTCTCCACAGTGCGGTTTTCAAGGAGCTTTCTTCCTCGTACTACGAAGCTGTGGAATGAGCTTGTGCGGTGTTTCCGGGACGATACGACATGGGTACCTTCAAAAAAAGTGCGTACACCTTTCTTAAAGGCCGGCAACGCTCTTGTGATTCCTCTGGTGTTGCAAGAGAATGTGGGAGGCCGTGATCACTTAACACCAGGTGACCCGTATGCTCGTTTGTCCTCCTGTTCCATAAAAAAAAGAATAAGCCCGCGGAGCCCGGTATTGGGTCGCTTGTCGCTCATAGCAGTAAAATCTTCAGTTTGTTTGTACCCTTCGGCGTTAACACAGCTTTGATTTCGTAATGTAATCGACACTAGGATACCCCGTAACTCGTCGACTGACGCTTTGTTTCGGGATCGTATTGATAAATCCATGATTCGTCACCTGTCACAATGTCGTAAACAAATTTATAAAGTGGTAATTTTGCGTGACGTGACATTAGTCTTTCTGAATTGTATGCCAAGTGCTTTTCTTTAATTGAAAATATGTTTTTTCCATGTCAGTCTTCTGTCCATGGGTATACCCAACTATCGCACTTCCTCGCACTGAGGTATTTGAATACTATTCAATTTGACTGGAGGACATGACCTTGACCATGACCATGTCTAAGTGTGAAAGTCATATGAGCAGAATTGGACCCAGTCGCGCTGCCATACAGATATCTCATTAAGACTTCAACGAAGTATATGCTGCAACGCAGCATATTGATGCAATTTCCAAATCTTCATGATTAACTTACATCAATGTATCATCCGCGAAGCCCACGAGCACATTTTTTCTAATGGTAGCTCAAACGGTATATAAAATAGGTATAAGACTGGACCCATAATACTTCCTTGAGGGACTCCCTCCTTAATGTCACATAACTCAGATTTTTTCTCACCTAGCTTAATGTAAAATAGACGTCGGGTAATATCTTAACCGACGTCTATTTTACATATCGTATTTGAAAAATAGATAGTAGTTTCCTTGTAGGATTTTCAATATCTTGAATAGTAGGCGTTGGTGCCCAAACTCCGTCAAAACTTGCTAAATATCGAGAAAGGCTGCCGAGCAGTACTTTTTCTGTTCAAAGGCGGTATTGATCTCATTGACTAGTCGATGAACTTCGTTAACGGTTCCATAAGCCTCACGAAATCCAAATTGGTGCGAAGGGGTTATATTTAATTTCTGTTAGAAGTCTTTTCATAGTTCCCAGCAGTTTAAAAGCTTATAGGCAGTCTAGACTTATGGGGCGATATAAAGTAACTTTATCCGGTTCCTTTCCAGGCTTAAGGAAGAGATTTAAGAAAATTATTTTATCCATATAAGCCAATCACCAACATAGTCGAAATGATTGCGAAACTGAAGTGAAAGTGGGCAGGGCACATAGTTCGACGGACAGATGGCCGGTGGGGCAGTAAAGTACGATTCATCCGAGTCCGAAATGGCGATCACGTACCGGAAGAGGCAGTGTTGGTAGGCCCCACACAAGATGGACCGACGATGGTCAAGATCGCCGGAATACGTTGTATGACCGATCGTCGTGGAAATCTTTGGGGGAGGCCTTTGTCGAGCAGTGGACGTCATCTGGGTGTTGCTGATGATCCATATTAGTCATTTTATAATTTTTAGTTTCCAAGTGCCCCACGTACGAATATAATTATATTTACAGAGACTCGGTTCTTCAGTCAAAGAATTAGAACAGTTTTGCAGGGTTTAGTTATGGGTGAATTTAAATTCTTATTTTTCTTAATTTTTACTAGTACAGCGCGAATCGTAATGACTACCGGAATATCTATAGATTTACGGATGTATAAACTTACGAGTTAGTTCTCCTTGCACACCGGATAAGGGCGGGTTTCAGCCGATGTCCTCGTGAACACTTCTTGCATTTTGCTCTGTGTTGTTTCAACCAACGACGTGATGTTGTCCTTGTCTACGCCATCGGTACTGATTGACGGCAATATCGTTATTATTATATCACCTGGAAGTTAATTCAGTATCAATTAATTATAGATCTTGATTAAATATAGATATTAGTCGTGGGTTGTCTGCGGAAATATGTAGAACTTAATCGTAATGGGTCCACAGTCGACCTAGCCAGACATTGATTTATTTAGAAATTCCCCCTACTAATACAACAGCAATAACATTCATATGGTAAATGATGCCTCAGTTATAAGCGAAAATAACACGCTATTTAACTAAAATAAGCCACAAAATATAATAAGAATTATAACATATATATATATAGAATATAATATAAATTAACACAAAAATAGATCGAAGTCAAGTCTCTTGAAAGAACCGTCTTTTTTTAATTAAAATAAATTGCGATCACATATATCAACTCCATCGTCATGTCTGTTATATTCTCTGGTAATTCTATTCAAGGGAGAATAATAACCTGAATTAGATGCACAGTTACAGTAAGAAATTACAATATGTCTTACAGGGCTGACCGTGACTTTACACATAGATCCGATTTAATCAAAGTAGTTATCGTATTACAGCTGTTCTTGAATCTCTATTAAGTCTATCTAGAAATTTTAATCCTGAATCTACGTAAAAAGTAGAGCTGGTGAGAAGAACACACAAGAAACTCAACGGCTACTCTTTTATGTGTACCTATTATTGTTTTAACTATTAATTTTTTGCTCCATTTTTCCTTCCCTCTTATTATAATTATATATATTATCATTTTAAACAAAGGAAAAGGAGGACAAACGGGAGTACGGGTCACCTGGTGTTAGGTGATCACCGCCGCCCAAATTCTCTTGCAACACCAGAGGAATCACTGGAGCGCTGGCGACCTGTTACAAAAGTGTTCGCGCTTTTTTTAACGGTACCCATGTTGTACCCCGGAAACACCGCACAAGGGCTCATTGCACAGCTTTGTTGTACGTGGAAGAAAGTTCCTTGAAAACCGTACTGTGGAGGAACGCCGCATATCCAAATGGTAGGGATGATATACTAATTTGTAGCGTGTCGTGCGAAGATGGAATTCGGCGGCAGGAATCAGGTGAAACAGCTCTACGGATCACTCCCCGTGATAAATGCAGTAGAAGACTCAAGACACACAATGAAGCCGTTCACAGAGCGCTGGCTCCCCAATTCAAGCAGCTCTGCGTTGCACGCGGTCAAATAGAGCTGATACTGGAGTACGCCAGACCAGAGATAACTACCTACGGAAGTTTTCACATCAATAACTCAATCTATGTATTCAAAAACACCGCGCTTGTTGTTTAAAGGCGGTTTAAAACATCGATATAATTTTTGGTATCAATGTTTCGTCCGCTTTTTAATGGTTAGAGTGTTTAATAAAAGGACTAGCTATTCAGAACATATATACACAGTAGTGTGTCGTACCCGAGTTTACACATTAATAAAACATTCCTTTTTAATGCTTATCTACCAGTTAGTTCCACGAGAGCGAAATCGAAACTCACCTGTCAAACTATCGAACTTAAGGCGATACTAAATGCCGGCGACCTTGGGCAATATGAGTTCAAGGATCCTAGGTAACAAAGCCAATATTTAAAAAAAACTCTTGGGTCGTAAATGTAACATTTTAACAGGCGCAAACTGCTTAATTGCTTACAATCCTCATTATTGATTACTAATCTGAATAAATGTACCTACATTAAAAAGTAAAATCTATAAGAACAACTTTTATGATAGTAGTATACTAAGCAAATGCATGATGCCGAGAAAACACTTGTTTATTGCAAAGAAAACTGGAAGTTATAATAGCTCTGGAGTGCTAACTTTACCCAACAATAAGCATTAGCAACCTAGAAGTAAGACTTAAGGGTATGTGTAACAGGATAAAGTAGTGTTCATAGCTCTAAATCCTATATTTTCACCACAAAACTTGTCTAAAAACACCTTGTTTGCATGTTTTCTGTTTACCCTTCGCCTTAAACAAAAATAGTGATTTCTTTTATGGAACGGAAATGGGGCAAACGAGAATATACGGTACCGGGTCACCGTGGTGAGAGTTAACGGTTTTAAAAAAAGGTAAGTTAGAACATGTAGAAATCCATAAAGTTCTCTATGCACTTAAGCGGTAAGAGGTTCGAATTTTTCTTTGGTTTCCGAGCTTTGATATTAATAAATTAAGGCGTTATTTTCCAGAAATCTATAATCATCCTAATGTTGGGAGTTATATTGAATGTAAATTCCGCAAATTTTCGTTTCGCCTCTAGACAAGGCTCCTCAGGAGATGTGGACTCGTCAAAGTCTGGCACGAGACAGAAAGCGGAATTTAAACTCAATAAAAACTTTTGAATAAGCTAGTATAAGATATTGTCAACCAAAGGCGGTTGTCTCACATAAAAATAGGTAATTTATTTACCTGAACCAAATCTGCGCCTTTTCGCGTCAAGAAAGTGGTACTTCGAGATCACGACGGGTTGGATCGGAGCACCGGCGTCAATGGCCACGTGGAAAGCGCCTTTTCTGAATGGCAGCAGTTTATCGCCGGAATGTCTGGTTCCCTCGGGAAACAGAAGTAGTTTTCGCTGAGACATAATAGTTAAATCATAAAATTTTGTAAGACTCATAAATTGAAATAGACATCTATCAACAACAAAAATATTTTTCACGAAATATTTACAAAAGGAGTGAAAATTTGGAAGAGTATACATTTAAAGGAAGTTGGGCGAGCAATTTCAAGGGGTATGACAGTAGATTAAAATATAGAAGAAAAAGTGAATTGTTGCTGTACTAAAGTGCAGAGCCATTTGGGAAGGTATAAATTAAGTATATTCTAAGTTTATCGTCAGTTCACAATTGAATTTTGAATAAGAACAGTATTTGCACAATACAGTAATAGTACAGTACTTTAACTGCGCCCAAATCGACGCACGCACACATACACACGATTTACACGGCTGCTAAGCATTCTTGGGGAGACAATACTATTGAGTGCCACGACGTACGCCGTTGAGACTGGCCACTGTCCGAGTTAAATTAGCTTCGCCACGCCGTTCGCGTCATAATTTTTTTGTATGTACCAACCCTAGCGCTCCGCCCAGACGTAAGTATAAAAGAGACCGCTGAGTTACGCTACTGTTCAAATTCAAATATTTTATTCAAAATAGCATCTGATATTACTTATTGAAAGTCAAAAACTACCACCCAAAAGTATGCCTCAGATCTGAGAAGAATGGGCCCAAGAAACTCAGCGGGCTTCTTTTTTTTTAAATAAAATATGGTGACAAAGTAATATCGTACAATTAAACTTATTATATAATAGCCTTAGGGCGGTCGCTCCATTTCCAATCTGTGGTATCATTAAGAAAGTCATTTATGTTATAGTAACCTTTACCACACAAATGTTTTTTAACAATTCTTTTGAATATCGAAATATATTTGTTTTGAACATTTTTTGGGATCTCTTTGGAAAAGCTTAAATTACTACACAACGAAACAGCATTATATACCAAAAATAATGCTGCAAATTCAAGAAGACGTTAATCAGGGTTGAAAGCGCATGATTCTCACTTCTTCTCTTTCTCTTGACTTTGGAGATCCTTACACACTACAGCCTTACAAAAAAATACCAGAATTTAGACAAAGAAACTGTGCGAGAGAGAGAAACATCTCCAACGTAGATACAGCAAGTTAGAAAAGGAAAGCGAATCTATTGTTACTGTAACCAATTTATTATTGACAAGTCGTTTATAGTCAGCCACGCTTGGCACTAGCTCCCTTGTATTTTGAATATTAAACTAGCTAACTAAATAAAAAATGATCAATCATTATCGGGTTGTATATACGCTAGTATATTTACAGTGGGAGGCTCCTTTGCACAGGATGCCGGCTAGATTATGGGTACCACAACGGCGCCTATTTCTGCCGTGATGCAGTAGAATTAATGTGTTTCGGTCTGAACGGCGCCGTAGCTAGTGATATTACTGGGAAAATGAGACTTAACATCGTATGTCTCAAGGTGACGAGCGCAATAATTGTGGTGCCGCACAGAATTTTTGGGTTTTTCAAGAATCCTGAGCGGCACTGAAAAGGTGAACTTCTTGATCGTCTCGTCCCATATGTTCATAAAAAAAAGTCCATGAAACCCACACTGTTTCTCTGTCATTCGCCTTCGTTCGTTATATGTGGACCCGGCATAATACAATTCAAAAATATTAGTTTGCTTATCAGAATGTTTGTACTTCGTTTCCACAAATATGCTGTTGTTCTGTTTGCTCACTTTCTATTATATATAGATAAGAAATATTTAAGTTATTCCAAAGATAAAAACACACCAATGTAGCAATGTGCTAGTAATAATTTATCTTCATTAAAGTAAAATATAAGTTTACCCATTCATCTATAGACGACCTGTATAGCCGAGTGGTTAGCGATCCTACTAACTACTAAGCTAGAGGTCCCGGGTTCGAATCCCGGTAGGTGCAAGCATTTTTATGATGAATATGGATGTTTGTTTCCGAGTCATGTATTTATGTATGTTTATATGTATTTATATATGTTTAAGTAAGTATATTGCATTAAATATATCGTTGTCTTGTAACCCATAACACAGGCTATATATGCTTAACTTGGGGCAAGATAATTTGTGTAAAAAGTGTGTCAATATTATTATTATTATTTATCTATATAGTAATACTATAACAAATGAAGAGCGGGTTATTTGTAATAATAATAATTACTTGTAAGACGCAGCGTTCGGAGAAGGTGTAACTGTATGATATGTTGGTGATTACATAACTTATTTATATTCGCAATATAAAAAATTGCAAAGCGACTGAGATGAGCGTGCGTGAGGTATATTAAATAACCTAATTGTCTTCACATCGTGACTGGAGTTATTCAATTGTTGAACAAGATTTTTAAGCAAATAAAACTGAAAAAAAAAATTTTAACGATGCGGGACTCGAACCCACGACCTCTCGCGTTCCGTGCGAGCACTCTTACCAACTGAGCCAACCGTACGAGTGACGTACCGTTTATAAAATCTTGTATGCTTTGTGTTTGTGTGCGTGAATTGATCGAAATTGAGGTTAGTTCTAGGTTTTCACAACTGTCTTAGTCTATCTAACAATCTAAGGTGCTGTATATATCTTACTAGCTGACCCGGCAAACGTTGTTTTGCCATATAAAGTATAATTCACGCGATAGTTTTATAAGTAATAAAATATTGCCTATATTATAGCCTGTACATCATTTTGTTCTATTGTCAATAGTTTTTGCAGCGCACGCAAAAATAGATTTTCGATTTTACACCTTGTGTTACAAAATAGCAATTTAAAAAAAATAACATAAACATAGCCTATAGCCTTCCTCGATAAATGGACTACCTAACACTGAAAGAATCATTCAAATCGGACCAGTAGTACCAGAGATTAGCGCGTTCAAACAAACAAACAAACACTGCAGCTTTATAATATTAGTATAGATAAGTGAAATTCAATGGATTTAGTGAAAAGTCGAATGTGTACCTATATATTGTGCATTGTTGAAATAGTGTTTTTTTATTAATATATTATTGAAAACAAGTTTTAAGTATAATTTGAAATTAATAATGTAATTGTTCTCAAACATTATGAAATTCCAAATTCTACTACTAAAAGTTCTAAGTTTTAACTTCTATCGGTTGTCTCTGTAACTACCAATTATTTTTTATGTTAAGTCAGTGTTTTTTAGTTTTTTAAACTAAATTTTTTGGTCTTTAAGTACCAAAATAGCATCTAAAGTATATGTTTTACTCTGATGTCCTAGTACAGACATACGGCCAAATAAATAAATTGACATAAAGTTATACCTGAGCATAATAGTATTTTGATTAACGCCTGTGTTATATATTTAAATAAAACAGGGCACGAGCCCCCTTTAAACGGGCTCTGAAAAGGTCACGAAACGTCTGGTTAGCTAAAATAAGAGTAAAAATGTAACTTTTACACAAAAACGAATGTAAAAACATAGTTACAATTACACGCATACATTTTAATACTTAAAAAGTGTTTAATTTAAACATGAGAATAATAGTCCGGTCAATTTAGACCAAAAAATGAGAGTGAAGTTACATAAAGTCCCAACAAGCTGAAAATCTGTGAAATTGTTCAAAACATAATTATAAACAATGTTTAAAAGTTCCCCATCATTCCCGTGTATGGAAAAAATCTTATTCAAGGTCAAAGGTCAAAAAAAATGAGTTATTCGCGATTTTCAGCAAAACGGTAAGTTTTATCATAAAAGTATCTCAGACAAAAATTGTAGATCATAAAATTATCTATAAAAAATGCAATACTTTTTTTCCTACGAGCTACCGTTTCTGAGATATAACGATTCAAAAAGTTATAAAAGTTGTTATCGTCATAATATGCACACGTTTCCACGCCACCTATGAGGTAGTGTACTTAGCGCGTTTTTTATAACTTCGAATGTCTAAATTAACCGGACTATAATATGCAAAATGTTTACAATTAGTAGACTTTTTATTTGCAAGACATTGCTTGTCATTCGGAAAACTACAGAATTATCATTGTATTGACAGTGTTGTCAGCGATATAGTCAACAAATTGCATATTCTTGGTTTATTCTCAAGTATAACCTTATACCAAGTTTGTTTGTTAGGCCGATAGAGATATCACGTCAGCCTAGTTACAATTTGTTTGTAAACTACATGCATATAAATCACTCTTCTATATTTTATGCTTATAGTCAAGAAAATATACCATTGTAATAAATAATATGTATGTAGTAATTTAATTGAATATTTAATATCTATTGTCGTAATCGTGAGTGTTGTAATTAGGTCGTCTGTTTGAACAAACAATACAGTGCTCTTATTGCTTATGCATTCAAAATTTAAGGCGGGGTCACATATAACGAACGACGGAAGAGTAACAATAATTAAAATTCCGTAAAACGATCACACACGAGCATCACCTTGGTAAATCGATAAAACGATCGATAATGATGTCATCAATTGTTTTCTAATAATAATACTAAAAGTTTAAAGTTCTCACTTCTGTCGGGAGTCTCTAGAAATACCAATTTTTTCCACCATGTATCGTCGGGCCGGTTTTTTAGTCTTAAAAAAGACGGGAAATCTCTGCTGCCCATGTATCGTATTACCTTTGAGGCCTTGTCCACATACAGCGAACAAAAGCCAGCGAATGGTGTCCCTTCTCTGTCACTCGCCTCCCACACACCATAGACTTACTTAGTTGTTTGTCCGCGATTAACTCTTTAACTACTGAACCGATTTTAATAAAATTTTGCACATTGTTTGATCCAACTTGAGAGTTAGGACAGTTTTAATTTCTATTTTTTCATGAACAATTCTATCAAATAATTTCGAAACGCAAAAATTAACAGTTCTCTGTGATATTATTACATAACAAGAATTGATTAAACTTCTACAAATTTCATAATTAGCAAAAAAAGATTTGAAATTTTGATATGAATTTTGTTTTATTTATAATGCTAATATTTTTATATTATGTTTTATGAAAAAGGCGGATTCCTCCATATAATAAAACGCTTATCGGAAGTATTAAGCTTAGTTAAATCAAGTTTTAAGACTATCGAACGATCGATAAAATTCATTGTTAATCATCGTTTGTTAAACTCCGATAACTAGAACGCGTGTATCGCATTCAATGAAGTAATTTTGCAGAAAAAAAAGGTGATCATACACACACTGTTTCTATTTCGTTTTATCTTTCTACCGACGTCATTCGGTATATGTGAATGCGGCTTCATAAAAGAGGTAAGCAATGGAAGCTACCGAAGAAAGGGCGGTCCATAATTTGGTAATGAGTTAAGAATGAAAGTTGGGCAATATTCAAAGCATGTATGACTTGCATTACAATGATCCTTTAAGGCCGGCAATGCTCCTGTGCTTCCTATGGTGTTGCAAGAGAATGTGAGCGGCGGCAATCACTTAACACCAGGTGACCCGTACGCTTCTTTGTCCTCCTTTTGAATAAAAAAATTATGTCATTTGGAAATGAATTCATTCCAAACAGCACGTTAATTCATTAGAAGACAAAAAATTCGGAGCGACATCTCAAGAAAACCACAATACATACCAACAGCAGCATATACTGGTTCTGGTTCAATTCAACTGCTTAAAGATGGTTACTGAGAATCTTTTGCCCTGTACTTTCCCAGGGGCATAAAAAGAATAGGGGAGTCCCAGGCCCATGGGTGTCGTAAGAGGCGACTAAGGGCTTTTTAGAAGTGGGAGAGTCACGCAGCCGTCTTTTGACGTCAACAATCGGGAACAATCGTCAACAATAGAATATCGGCGTGAAGTAGCAGCCTAGTGCCGCTATGTTTTGTATAGGGTAGTGTCGAGGACCGGAGGCCATTTCCCCCCCCCCCCCTTCCCCAACAAAGATTATGAAAGCGGTCCCTAAAGAGATAGTACCCCAGGAGGGTACCGGCTCTACCAGAGTCGGAGAATCCCTCCCCGAGCAGTCTAGCTCGGGCTGCCCTTCGTATTCTGGGGAGGGCACAGTACCGCGCATGACCAAGGACAAACGAGGCAGTAACACCACGGCACCCCGCTCCACACTCAACGTGGACTTTTGCAATACCAGGGGAATTCACTCCAACTTAAACACCGTCCACCACCACCTTGAGACGGCGAAGCCGGCCTTGTGTTTCCTTACGGACACGCAGATACCTAGCGATACGTCATATTAAACGTACCCCGGGTACAAAATTGAGCACAATTTTTTGCCTCATGCCGGGGTATGTGTGTACGTTAGGGAGGATATCTGCTGTCGCCGTCTCGGCAATTTTGAGGGTAGGGACCTGTCCACTCTCTGGCTCCGCGTAGATTTAGAGAACCGCGTCCGCATCTATGCGTGTGTCTACAGGTCCCATAGTGGTAACGCAGAAACCGATCATCTCATGGGCTGCGTTCAAGCGACAATTGACGACGTGCTTGCACAGATCCCCTCCGCTGAAATTGTAGTCTTGGGTGATTTCAACGGGCACAATGCCGAATGGCTTGGATCACGTACCACAGACTACGCAGGGCGATCTGTGCATAATTTGCATTGGCGTACGGTCTGTCCCAATTGGTTGCGTCGCCAACGCGGCTCCCAGATGTGGATAGCCACATGCCGTCCTTATTAGATCTTCTGCTGACTACACATCCCGATGTCATTGTCGACGCCCCTCTCGGAACGTCCGACCATTGCCTGGTCAGGAGTGTAGTGCCTTTCCGACGCCCACGTCGCAGACCACCAGCGACCCGCCGCGTTTGGCACTACAAGTCAGCAGATTGGGATAGGATGCGTTCCTTTTTTGCATCCTACCCTTGGAGCAGGGTTTGTTTCCCTTCGGATGATCCTAGTGCCTGCGCCGTTGCAGTAGCCGATGTGATACTACAGGGCATGGATATTTTTATACTAAGCTCTGTAGTACCGATCGGTGGCAGATCACAGCCCTGGTTCGATGCGTCAGTTAAAGCAGCATCTGACTGCAAAAAACAGGCGTATCGAACTTGGGTTGCGGCGCTGGGCACAAAGGATCCGAACTGCATAGTTCTTAAGAGGAAATACAACCGTGCTTCCAGATTTTTTAAGCGGCAAATCGCCCGTGCAAAGTCAAAACACGTCGTCAAAATCGGCGAGCAGCTTTCCAGTTACCCGACCGGAACACGTAAGTTCTGGTCGTTGTCGAAAGCTGCTGTTGGTAACTTCAGCCAGCCGTCCATGCCGCCGTTGCACATGAGGAATGACACCCTGGCCCATACGGCAAAAGAGAAAGCCGATCTCCTGTGCACTCTTTTCGCCTCCAACTCGACTCTTGACGACAACGGAAAAACACCGCCGATCATCCCGCGGTGTCAGAGCTCTATGCCTGAAGTACAGTTCAGACAGAAAACTGTTAGGCGAGCTCTGTTTTCGTTGGACGTCAGGAAGTTGAGCGGGCCGGATGGCATTTCTCCAATCGTGCTTAGAACGTGTGCCCCTGAGTTGACGCCGGTGCTAACGCGTTTATTTCGGCACTCTTATTCCAAAGGCGTAGTCCCTGACTCATGGAAGTCAGCCCTTGTCCATCCGATCCAAAAAAAAGGAGACAGTTCGGATCCGGCAAACTACAGGCCTATTGCTATTACCTCCCTGCTCTCCAAAATCATGGAGAGCATAATTAGCCGTCAGCTCTTGGTATACCTAGAGGGTCACCAGTTGATCAACGTCCGACAATACGGCTTTCGCCATGGTCGGTCGGCAGGTGATCTTCTGGTATACCTAACACATAGATGGTCGGCGGCTATTGAAAGCAAGGGGGAAGGTCTGGCAGTTAGCCTGGATATAGCGAAGGCTTTTGATCGTGTATGGCACAAGGCGCTCCTCTCTAAACTTCCATCATTTGGGCTTCCCGAGAGCTTGTGCAAGTGGACCTCCAGCTTCCTCACTGGGCGCAGCATACAGGTCGTTGTCGACGGACATTGCTCGAACCCGAAGCCCGTGAATGCTGGAGTGCCCCAAGGCTGTGTGCTATCTCCTACACTGTTTCTTCTGAATATCAATGATATGTTGGACACCTCCAACATTCATTGCTATGCAGATGACAGCACTGGTGATGCCGTATACACGGGCCATGCACGTCTCTCTCGGGAAATCGTCGACCAGTGCCGGTAGAAACTTGTGTCTTCTATCGAGTCCTCTCTTGAGAAGATCGCGGAATGGG
This sequence comes from Leptidea sinapis, assembly GCF_905404315.1. Lineage (NCBI taxonomy): Eukaryota > Metazoa > Arthropoda > Insecta > Lepidoptera > Pieridae > Leptidea > Leptidea sinapis. The sequence continues at coordinate 13,727,231 of NC_066272.1, forward strand.
GTAAATTGAACCTTGTCCAATTTGACCCCCAGAAGACTCAAGTTTGCGCGTTTACCACTAAAAAAACCCCATTTGTCGCATCACCGCTCTTCGACAACACTTCCCTAAAAGCCTCGCCTAGTATCGGAATACTGGGTCTTGAAATCTCGAGCGATTGCCAATTCCGTGGCCATCTGGAGGGCAAAGCCAAATTGGCTTCAAAGAAACTGGGCGTCATTAATAGAGCACGGCAATACTTCAAACGCTCTGTACAAAGCGCAGGTCCGGCCACACACGGAGTATTGCTGTCATCTCTGGTCTGGCGCACCCCAGTATCAGCTCAATCCATTTGACCGCGTGCAACGCAGAGCAGCTCGAATTGTCGGGGACCCAGTACTCTGTGAACGGCTGGATCACTTGGCGTTGCGAAGAGACGTCGCTTCATTGTGTGTCTTCTACCGCATTTATCACGGGGAGTGTTCCGAAGAGCTGTTTTACCTAATTCCTGCCGCCGAATTCCACCTTCGCACGACACGCCACAAGTTAGGATATCATCCTCACCATCTGGATGTGTGGCGGTCCTCCACAGTGCGGTTTACAAGGAGCTTTCTTCCACGTACTACAAAGCTGTGGAATGAACTTCCTTGCGCGGTGTTTCCGGGACGATACGTCATGGGTACCTTCAAAAAAAGCGCGTACACCTTCCTTAAAGGCCGGCAACGCTCCTGTGATTCCTCTGGTGTTGCAAGAGAGTGTGGGCGGCGGTGATCACTTAACAACAGGTGACCCGTACGCTTGTTTGTCCTCCTATTCCATAAAAAAAATATCTGATAGTCTGTACAAAAAGAACCGTAGCGGCGTGTGAACTAACATTATTTTTTTATATGGCAACCCAATTTAGATGTCAAGTGTGTTTCTTTTGCTTCAACTCGATAAATTCTCGTTTATCTTGTCTTATTAAGTGAAACTTTGATTAATTCTTCTACAATTCTAAGACAAATAATATCTAATGTGATACAGTTTTGTAACCCCAAAAAAGTATTTAAAAGCCCCATCCCAACTATGGAAAGTATATCCGTAATGACTGTATATTAAATAGGCAATAAGCATTTGAATATGTGCTAACCCATTTGTGTACTACGACTAACAGATATTGATACTTCGCAGTTGCTTAACTAATTCTAAATATTTTGTGTTTCTGGTGCAACTACAAACACCATCTAAAATTAAAAGCGAAAGTATAGAATGTGTATTGAATATAGGGGTATATAGAGGTACTTGTGACAAATGTGCCATACGGAACAAAATACCGCCGTGTCTGAGGAAGCTACTTGGAGTCATAACTACCTACTAAGCTAGAGGTCCCGGGTTCGAATCCCGGCAGGTGCAAGCATTTATATTATGATGAATATGGATGTTTCCGAGTCATGGATGTTTATATGTATTTATGTATGTTTAAATAAGTATATTGTATTAAATATATCGTTGTCTTGCAACCCATAACACAGGCTATTTATGCCTAATTTGGGCCAAGATAATTTGTGTAAAAAGTGTGTTAATATTATATATTATTATTTTATAACAGAAGACAAACATTTGTGGTGTAATATGATTGAAAAATCTGAAAATTATAATACTTAGATTACGAATGATACTAAAAGATAATAGATTTTAGACGTACACAGCGGCATGATATTAGGATGTGGAATAAAATATTGAGATTACTAGTACTACCATTCAATTGATAATTCACAAAACATTATTTCAAATGAAACGGATGTGTCCGAAAGTAAAGATTAATTAAAGCAATTTTAGTGTATATTATGATCAAATAAATACATTTATAAAATTTATTCATGTTTTATTTTATTCCTAAAATATGGTACTTGTGTATACCCTACAGTATAAAGTAACCTATATCTAATATCTTTAAACGAGCAATTCTTGTATATATATATATATATATATAACTTGTATATATATATATATATATATATATATATAAAGTAGTTTTATCCGTGTTTTAATGAGAGCTAGGTACAAAAACTTTTTAGGTTAGGTTAGGTTAGAATACAAAGGTAAATTTCGCCAATATACACAAGACTTATAATAGCTCAGATGGGAAATTGGGTGATCCGGAAAGCAGACGACCCCGGTTCGAATCCAGATGTCCTATAGTATTTTTTTTTTTCAAGTTTTGTACATTCTTAAAAATCCGAGCAAGGATCGGTCGTCCAGATATTGATGTGTTAAGTTAGACTTCAACTTTAGATGCCTTCACACGCTTTATATATACCAGGCATGTCCATAATTTTTCGCTCATTGTTATCATTAACAGCCTACTCTTCGTGGCAATGACAAATAATACCTGCTATGATAGTCAATTTAATCAGCAAACCTATATATATATAACACATTAACTACCTACCAAGGTTCAAACACGTTTAGTGCTACATGCAATGACAGCATCGTACAGTAATTGCCAACGAAAATAATATGCACACGCGTGACCTCAATACCGCTACTCTTTTTGCACAGATTTGAGAGCTATTCTATCATTAAATTGGTCACATAACGTAATGAAATGCGTACTATGCAATGAATTTTTTTATTAAAAAAGCAGATATTATTTTGAGCGCATCATATAACTTAAAAGCATTGTTCAAAGCATGCAATCTTTTTTACATCAGTTCAATGCTATGACGCCGATGGCAGAGTGTATGATCAGTGTACTGCGCGGAACAGATTTTGGTTGTTTTATCGAATTTATGTAATATATATTATTTTTATCATTGATAGATATGATTATTAACTTTTATTAATTATTACAATTATAATATATATAGTGATTATGATTAGTAATACCTTATTATATAATATATATATAATTATATTATAGGTATTACTAATCAGTAAGTCGAATGATCCATCATTCGGGCTAAAGAATTATAAAACTATGTTGGTACGTCTCTAAAATTGATAATTATTATTTTTACACTCAGTTACTTATTATACTTATCATCCAGATAGTAGCTACCAAATTGTACTATATTAACCATTTCGATGGCCGAGTATTTTATTTGATTAACGAAAGTGTTAAACATTTAAATAGACTCGTATTTTTCAAAATGACTTCCTTAGAAGACAGGCGAACTCTAATCGATCTTATCTTTGTATTAAAACTTTTAAATGACAAGATTGACTGTCCTCAGCTTCTGAATAAAATTAATTTTCGTGTCCCTAGTAGATATCCCCGGAAGCAAATTGCTCCGCTAGTTCCACCGGTTCGAAGATGTATGTTTGGAGCGAACTCTCCTATTCCTAGGCTGTGCAAGATGGTAAACATATATAGCGATTACATCGATATTAATTTCACGACTTCTGTCTATACAGTTCGTAAATTATTTGTATGTAAGTTTAGTGAATAAAATGTAGTCATAATAATTATGTTTCTTAGTTTTATAATATATATATAATAATCTTAAATAATAATAATTTCAAACCAAATCATTTAACCATTATTATTACTTGTTAGCGTATATTTTTTTCCCCTTAAACTAATATTTACTTTGTGAAAATTATTAAAGCATGTGGTAGATACCTGTAATTGTTTGTTACATTACGCACATTATATTTAGTCTATATTATAAATATGTAACGCATCAATGTAAACAAATGTTGGTATTTCTAAATAAATAAATAAATAAATAAAATAAAACATATTTTAGGAAAACGAGACCTGGAAAGGTCTCCTTTAAAAAGTGTTTTATTTAAATTACTATTATTAAAAATTTGAAAGGCTTGCAACGCGTTTAATCTTCTTTGTATCTCATGCTGTTTTTGTCTGAATGAGGACTGAAAGATACCATGTACCTAACATGTGTAAGAGTAATAGGTAGTAATAAGTCAACGACGAAAATCCATAGATATCAGAATATATCGTTAAAATTCTACCTAGGTATCACAAATTAAATAAAAAATCCACTCTATCTAAATCCATTTAATCAATATTAATCATTTAATTATTCCGACTTAGCTCTTTCGAAAACAAATTATAATAGACGATTTAAACAAAAGGTTTGTTATTGTATATGTAACACTTACTCACCGGCGAGCTGCAAAGGTCAATTAAATTAACACGCAAAGATCGTGAGCTAGTTTAATTAGAACAATAATAACCAAAACCTCTTCATTTACTTAAGAGTACATCTAGCTAATAATGAACAATACATGATTTAGTAAAACAAAAATTCTGAGCGGCACTACAATTGCGCTCGTCGCTGTGAGACTTAAGATGTTAAGTGTGATTACCCCAGTTATTTCCAAGCTTCTCCGGTGAAATGCCCTGCAAAGATCCCGGAGAACCTCTCAAAAAGGGGAACTCTCTGATTTCGAGGAGTTTTTAGTGGGTATTACCAAACTTGGCCAACTTCTATCTGCGTAGAAGATAGTCTAAGTGGTTGATTCCCACTCTCCCTGTGCTATATATGCGCAGGGGTAGTACGTAAATGTATTTCCTCCTCGTTAAACGTTCGTTCGTACCAGGTAGGTACAAATAGACGCTTCTATAGTACGAACTCATATAGCGGGCATTCCATGAAACTAAGCTGCCCACTGGTGTAAGCCTCCCAACTGATATATTATCAATGACTGATTTTGTAAAGTACCCGCCTACATAATATATTATTGTATATAGTATAGAATCCTTCTTAGTGTGATTAGCGTTAACATTATTTCATTTAATAGGTAATAATTATACTGCTATTATTTATATATATATTTAATTATTCTGAAAAAAAATAAAAAAAAACACTTGAATTTATGGTAATCTATTTATGTAGAACGACTAAAAGTTATTGATACTTTGCATTTCTAGATGCTTATCTAATTCTAAATGTTTTGTGTTTCTACTGTAACTACAGACACTGTATCTAAAATTAAAAAAGAAGTTACCGTATATAGAGGTGTACGTTCTATGGGGAAATCACAAAGGCATTTTGTAAAAACCCAAAATTTTGAGCGGCATCTAGCGGCAGTAGCCTAGTTATTTCCAAGATACGGCGCCCTTCAATTCAAAACACAAGGATGCATGTACACTAATGCTTAACGGCAGAAAAGGGTGACACCCATATAGCTGGCATTCCGTGGCAATAAGCTCCCCACTAGTAGAAGCCTCCCATATAATATATAATAGATCTAGTATCCCCGACTGATTTTGTAAAGTATCCGCCTACATATGTAGTATAGAAGTTACTACTACAACTCTTGCCTGCACAAAACAGAATACAAATGTTCAATTGATACTATTAATCAAATTATGATAGACTAGCAACCAAACCCGCCTTCGCACCGATGTAATTTAGAAAAAGAAACAGCTGATATCACTCAAACCCGTTTCGGGTTTGAGTGATTTGTTAATAATTACAGTTGACTTTTCGTTACACAATACGTTGAAAATATTTTGTTTGAAAGTAACGGTCTAAAAATGCACATAACGGTCTAAGCCCGCAGCGCTGAAAGTCTGCATTGTTTTGAGCAGAGTTATCTTCTAAAGCACCTATAATTTAGAGTGGTATACTGTAAAATACAACTATAATCTACATTCAATAATCAAGAATGTTTTCGTATCTATACAAATAAAGATTAACACCTAGTAAGAATGTAGCATCGCAATTTTTAATTACTTAAACTCTTAATGAAAGACATTTTTACAATGAGTTAACCGTAACAGACCATAGACTTAGAAAATATTAGCATATAGATGACGTGGCAGCCGTAAAATTCGTGACAAATTTTGATTTATCAATGTGTGGGTTAGGTCGTGGTTTTATATTCAAAATGCCAAGCGTGGTTGACTGTTTACAACTTCTTAATTAAAATTGGTTAAAATAACAATAGATTCGTTGTCTTTTTGTATCATCTCTGTTAGAGATGATCTTTTCTCTCGCACGGCTTTTTGTCTGTTCGTTAGTATATGGTGAAAACCACAACAAAATCCTATTCATTATAAGTATATTATAACATTTATCTAATATTCATAAGGCTGTGTCCACATATAACCAACGACGGCGAACGACAGCAAGGGAACGAAAGAGAAAGAGTATAATTTAGCGAGGTGAGTGAAAGAAATGAGACGTTTATCTGGCTTTCGTACGACATCAAACTTTGTGTGAGGTCAAGGTCTTATAATGGACAGACAGGTACCTACATAGGTTTGTTGTTGACAACGTATTGAAAAAGGAACGCTTACAAGTACAGAAGTACTAGATAAATATTATCCATTTCTTGGAATGTTGTTTCGAGTACTTTATTTTTGAAGTTATACCAAATATATATTCCTTTAGCGCGTTAAGGAAAAAATATCAGAGTGAATGATTACTTGTACTATGATGTATACTTATCCGTCACGCAAATTCGTCACGCTGATATTCGCTGGAAAACTAGACCATTAGTATCACACTTCAGCCACATGAGTAACTTTAGTTGCTTCAGCTAACAAGCCTCTTATCACTCTTTAATGAAATTAAGGGATGAGACGTGCAGGAAGTTCAGCTGATGAGCAAAAATTCTGAGCGGCACTACAATTGCGCTCGTCACCATAAGACAATTATGATGTTAAGTCTCTTTTGTCCAGTAATTATACTAGCTACGGCGCCTTTCAGACCGAAACAGTAATGTTTACACATTACTGCTTGACGGCAGAAATAGGTGCCGTTATGGTACCCATAATCTAGCCGGCATCCTGTGCAAAGGAGCCTCCCACTAGTGAAATACCAAATAGATCAAAGATTGATAATATTCAAAGCACGTGGAACACACAGCCATCTAACCCTGATATTTCAATGCTATCTACATCGATGTGATTACTGATATCGAGCAATTTGTAAAGCCCGATTGCATTGTAAATCGTGTTTAATAGCTTCACTTTCCTGTCCAATAGAGTACAGTAACATTGTACTTAGCAACATCATTCACAATATGATTTAAATCACTTAAGGCGAAGAGTAAGCAGAAAACACGCAAACATGATGTTTTTAGACAAGTATTGTGGTGAAAGTATAGCATTTCGAGCTATGAACACTATTTAATCCTGTTATACATATCCTTAAGTCTTATTTGTAGGTTGCTAATGCTTGCTGTTGGTTATAGTTAACGCTGCCGAGCTTTTTTGAACTACCACTTTTCTTTGTGGTTAAACAAGTTTTTTGGCATGGCGTGACGCATTGTTTGGTACTTCTCCTAGAAAAGTTATTCTTATAGCTTGTACTTTTTTGTGTAGGTTCATTTATTCAGATTAGTAGTGAATAACGAGGATTGTAAGCATATAAACTGTTTTCCACGCAAGAATTTTGAAAATATTGGCTTTGTTACATAGATGGCGGGCCGGCAGCCGTGAACTCATATCGCTCAAGGTCGCTGGCATTTAGTGCCGCCTTAGTAAACGTCATAAACTACCAGCCCTTCGAATATGTATGGCTCAGACCCAGGAGCGTGCATTTGTTTTCTGCAAGGTAAACACTGTAGATCTACGGCCGTTTTCAATAACGTATCTCTAGTTACGGATACATTGCTGTCAACGTTTACGGCCGTTCCCAATATTCAGTCTATCTCTTACTTGAGATAAAAATCGTAATAATCATTGACTTTTCTGTCCCAATAAACTTATCGACGGTAACTCACCTAATCCGTACACGCTGTCTGTCAATGGGAGGACGTATATCTTACCAGCGATAGAAGTTTGTATGTAAATTGCAATTCACGCGTCCCAATATAACGCGAAAAGAATGACTTATATTGGGACAGCTTCAGATTATTGACAGCTAATTACTGACAGTAGAAGGTAGTAATTTATCTCTATCTGTAGATAGTATATTGGGAACGGCCGTTGATGACAAGATCTTATCTATCCATAGCTATGTCCTATATAGTTATAGTCCAATGTTTTAAGTCGATAAGTTATTGAAATGTAAGTAAGCGTAAAAGGATAGATTTGTCTACCTCTAGTAAGTTCAACTAAGGATAGATAGGTTATTGAAAACGGCCATTAACTAGTTGTAGACGCGCTTAACTCCGACAGTACTAGGTTTTGAGGTCTAATTATTGTAGCTGCATATCGAATATGCAATCTCAAGACTGCCAACCGTAGGTATTTAGTATCTAGTGTAAGGAAAAATTTTATTAGTGGGTGTTGCATAAAAGTTTGGTTTTAGAGCAACGGAACTAAATTAAACTAAATCAACTTTTACACTAGTGCTATATTTATCTCGGTACTTCCCGAGGTAGGCACTGCCTATTGCCTGTATAGTATGCACGCCCCTGCAATCAGACCTTTTTTATGGAAAAGGAGGACAAACGAGTGTACCTGGTATTAAGGCGACACTCAATGCCGACGACCTTGAGCGATATGATTTCACGGCTCCTATGTAACAAAGCCAATATTTTCAAAATTCTCGGGTCGAAAATGTAACATTTTAACAGGCGCAAACTGCTTAATTGCTTACAATCCTCATAATTGATTACTAATCTGAATAAATGTCCTCCTACATCCTACATTAAAAAGTAAAATCTATAAGAACAACTTTTATGATAGTAGTATACTAAATAAATGCATGATGCCGAGAAAAAACTTGTTTAACTGCAAAGAAAACTGGTAGTTCATAATAGCTCTGGTGTGCTAACTTTAACCAACAATAAGCATTAGCAACCTACAAGTAAGACTTAAGGGTATGTGTAACAGGATAAAGTAGTGTTTATAGCTCCAAATCCTATATTTTCACCACTAAACTTGTCTAAAAACACCTTGTTTGAATGTTTTCTGTTTACCCTTCGCCTTAAGTGATCACCGCCACCCACATTCTCTTGCAACACCAGAGGAATCACACGAGTGCTGCCGGCCTTTAAGAAAGGTGTACGCGCTTTTTTTGAAGGTACCCATGTCGTATCGTCCCGGAAACACCGCAAAGGAAGTTCATTCCACAGCTCTGTAGTACGTGGAAGAAAGCTCCTTGAAAACCGATGACCTTGAAGACCTGCAAAGAACGGGTGCAAAATGGCAGCTGGCTTCTTTTTTTTTATAAAATTTCGTTACAGTAATAATTATTGAAGTTATAACTTAATTATTAAAAGTTATCAGAGTGAAATTTTACGATTCGCGAGCACACCGTTACGCAAGTTCGACACCCTGACGTTAGCTAGTCAACTAGACCATTTGTATCATACTTCAGCTGGCAGCCTCTTGCAACTCATATGTCTACTAAACCATAACCAATAGACGAGAATTATATAAATTTCAATTTATATACAAGTTTTAAAATAAAAACAATAATTGCTCTATAATCGTATAAAATTATTTAATGATATTTAATTACACTTTATTAAATTAAATTAAATTATGCGGTACAATAGGTATTATTTTTATTGGTTGTATTTAATACCTTCATTATTACAGTATTGTTTTTTCTACAAACGTAAATTAGCACCGGGAATAATTTTTTTTTAATGATTTTTGTTTTACTACGCCAAATAAGATTACACGCACGCATGAAGTTATACTTACTGCGTTCGTATATATAAGTAACACACACTTTTCTTAATTTTTTTAAATGGCTCCATTTCCAATCTCGTCAAGAAAGTCATTTATGTTATAGTAACCTTTATCACATAAACGTCATTTACCACTTCTTTTGAATGTTGTACATTTTCTGGGATCATTTTGAAAAACAATATTTTATAATATTATATCACCCAACAAAACAACTCATTAACGAGTTTATGTCTGTTCCTAGTGTCAATATTATAATTATCTCAGTTTCTAGAAAATTATCTTAAGTGTCTATAATAGGTACATACATTACATAATCAATATATTATTGAGATGCAATCTTAGATTAAGGATTGGTCTCCGCTAGATACCGCAGGCGTAGTCGCAAAGTGTGACAACTAATACCACGCCCAAGTGGGCGTTCTTGAGCCAGTCTCGAACAATGTATGACGTTGACGTGCCACATGTTAAACTTTGCTAATAATTGAAACTAAAATGCCGGGTTGCGTAGTAAAACTTTGTAAAAATAATAATTTTTGGACCGACGGAAATAACAGAAATGAAATGGTACGTACGACTAGCAAGCAACCTTGGCAATAAGCTAAAGGAAATTAAAAAAAAACAGTTATAGCGATAGGTCTACTGATTAATTTAAAATTTTCAATATTCTCAGTGAATTGCACTAATATATATATATGTTTATTGCAGTAATAATGAGTTTGATTTTGCTAAGTGGTAATTGAGTTTGAGGATGGGTGGTAATTGAGCTTTTTAACAAACTCTTCATATTATTTTAAAAATATTTTTGCTCGGCTGGCTTGTTAAACTATAATTCATCTATAACTATCTAATTTTTGATGAAAAGCAATAATTGGACGTAAAATTTAAAGAATAGCGCCTTATGCCATCTTGTCTGTCTTTCGTAGCATAAAAAGTAAATCTTGTGTGAGTGATAGACTAAGATTATTATCATATAATTACAATTTTATTGTAAATTGTAACTGAACCAGTGGGAGGCTCCTTTGCACAGGATGCCGGCTAGTTTATGGGTACCACAACGGCGTCTATATCTGCTGAATCGGGCATAATGCCGAATGGCTTGGATCACGTACCACAGACTACGCAGGGCGATCTGTGTACAATTTTGCATTGGCGTATGGTCTGTCCCAATTGGTTGAGTCGCCTACGCGGCTCCCGGATGTGGATAGCTACATGCCGTCCTTATTAGATCTTCTGCTGACTACACATCCCGATAGTTATCAGGTCTCTGTCGACGCCCCTCTCGGAACGTCTCACCATTGCCTGGTCAGGAGTGTAGTGCCCATCCGACGCCAACGTCGCAGACAACCAGCGACCCGCCACGTTTGGCACTACAAGTCAGCAGATTGGGATAGGATGCGTTCCTTTTTTGCATCCTACCCTTGGAGCAGGATTTGTTTCCCTTCGGATGATCCTAGTGCCTGCGCCGTTGCAGTAGCCGATGTGATACTACAGGGCATGGATATTTTTATATTAAGCTCTGTAGTACCGATCGGTGGCAGATCACAGCCCTGGTTCGATGCGTCAGTTAAAGCAGCATCTGACTGCAAAAAACAGGCGTATCGAACTTGGGTTGCGGCGCTGGGCACAAAGGATCCGAACTGCATAGTTCTTAAGAGGAAATACAACCGTGCTTCCAGATTTTTTAAGCGACAAATCGCCCGTCAAAATTGAAAAAAATTGCAAAGTCAAAACACGTCGTCAAAATCGGCGAGCAGCTTTCCAGTTACCCGACCGGAACACGTAAGTTCTGGTCGTTGTCGAAAGCTGCTCTTGGTAACTTCAGCCAGCCGTCCATGCCGCCGTTGCACATGAGGAATGACACCCTGGCCCATACGGCAAAAGAGAAAGCCGATCTCCTGTGCGTTCTTTTCGCCTCCAACTCGACTCTTGACGACAACGGAAAAACACCGCCGACCACCCCGCGGTGTCAGAGCTCTATGCCTGAAGTACAGTTCAGACAGAAAACTGTTTGGCGAGCTCTGTTTTCGTTGGACGTCAGGAAGTCGAGCGGGCCGGATGGCATTTCTCCAATCGTGCTTAGAACGTGTGCCCCTGAGTTGACGCCGGTGCTAACGCGTTTATTCCGGCACTCTTATTCCAAAGGCGTAGTCCCTGACTCATAGAAGTCAGCCCTTGTCCATCCGATCCAAAAAAAAAGGAGACAGTTCGGATCCGGCAAACTACAGGCCTATTGCTATTACCTCCCTGCTCTCCAAAATCATGGAGAGCATAATTAGCCGCCAGCTTTTAGTATACCTAGAGGGTCACCAGTTTATCAACGACCGACAATACGGCTTTCACCATGGTCGGTCGGCAGGTGATCTTCTGGTATACCTATCACATAGATGGGCGGCGGCTATTGAAAGCAAGGGGGAAGGCCTGGCAGTTAGCCTGGATATAGCGAAGGCCTTTGATCGTGTATGGCACAAGGCGCTCCTCTCAAAACTTCCATCATTTGGGCTTCCCGAGAGCTTATGCAAGTGGACCTCCAGCTTCCTCACTGGGCGTAGCATACAAGTCGTTGTCGACGGTTTTTGCTCGAAGCCCGTGAACGCTGGAGTGCCCCAAGTCTGTGTGCTATCTCCCACGGTGTTTCTTCTGCATATCAATGATATGTTGGACACCTCCAACATACATTGCTATGCAGACGACAGCACTGGTGACGCCGTATACACGGGCCATGCAAGTCTCTCTCGGGAAAACGTCGACCAGTGCCGGGAGAAACTTGTGTCTTCTATCGAGTCCTCTCTTGAGAAGGTCGCGGAATGGGGTGAATTGAACCTTGTCCTATTCAACCCCCAGAAGACACAAGTTTGCGCGTTTACCACTAAAAAATCCCCATTTGCCATATCACCGCTCTTCGACAACACTTCCCTAAAAGCCTCGCCTAGTATTGGATTACTGGGTCTCGAAATCTCGAGCGATTGCCAATTTCGTGGTCACCTGGAGGGCAAAGCCAAATTAGCTTCGAAGAAGCTGGGCGTCATCAATAGAGCACGGCAATACTTCAAGCCGGCCCACATTCTAGCGCTCTATAAAGCGCAGGTCCGGCCACACATGGAGTATTGCTATCATCTCTGGTCTGGCGCACCCCAGTATCAGCTCGATCCATTTGACCGCGTGCAACGCAGAGCAGCTCTAATTGTCGGGGACTCAGTGCTCTGTGAACGGCTGGATCAATTGGCGTTGCGTTGAGACGTCGCTTCATTGTGTGTCTTCTACCGCATTTATCACGGGGAGTGTTCCGAAGAGCTGTTAAACCTGATTCCTGCCGCCGAATTCCACCTTCGCACGACACGCCACAAATTAGGATATCATCCCCACCATCTGGATGAGTGGCGGTCCTCCACAGTGCGGTTTTCAAGGAGCTTTCTTCCACGTACTTCAAAGCTGTGGAATGAGCTTCCTTGTGCGGTGTTTTCGGGACGATACGACATGGGTACCTTCAAAAAAAGCGCGTACACCTTCCTTAAAGGCCGGCAACGCTCTTGTGATTCCTCTGGTGTTGCAAGAGAATGTGGGCGGCGGTGATCACTTAACACCAGGTGACCCGTACGCTCGTTAGTCCTCCTATTCCATAAAAAAAAATATATCGCTAGTAAGCTATACGTCGTCCCATTGACAGACAGACGGAGAAGGTATGTCACCGTCGATTATTTGAATGGGACAGAAAAGTCAACGATAGTTACGATTTTTATCTCAAGTAAGAGATAGACTGAGTATTTGGAACGGCCGTAAATTGCTCGACAATTACTCCGATAGATAAGTATGTTAAACATAACACGCAAAGAGGAAAACATAATCATGCGGTCATATTACGGACAGCTGGCAAACTGTTCAAAACTAGACCTACCTACTCATACTGCTCACTGTGAATAATTAATAGAGACTAAATGGAAACGTTACGTAAATAATCATTAGGTTATATAACTGGTAGGTATAAATTCATTTACGGTGTTCACGAAGGTGCGGCAAATTAAGAATTTTTTAAAATGATGATGTTATAGCATTACCTTGGTTACTTTTTCTTTGATACGATAGCATTAGGCATACTTATACATATTATCAATATCCGGACGACCGTGCCTTGCTGGGATTTAAAAGAATGTACAAAACTTGAACAAAAAAAACTAATAGAACATCTAGATTCGAACCGGGGTCTTCTGCTTTCCGGATCACCCAAAGTACAATCTGAGCTATTATAGTCTTTTATATAGTGGCGAAATTTACCTTTGTAATGTTATTATTGCTGTTTCTCATTAATACACGGATAAAACTACATTTTTTAAAATTGAAATATATATATACGAGAATTGCTCGTTTAAAGATATAAGATAATTGATTCTTTCTACAAAATCGATGGACTTAGTGGTGTTTTAGTGTATTTGGTAGTATCTACTTTTAAACACCCAAAGGTGTTGTTACTATGTTTAGTTCAGGCGTGCTCAAACGGTCGATCGCGAGTGCTTTTTGAGTCGATCTCGAGAAAAAAATCCGGTATAATAAACTAAAATCGGTAATTACGTACCATCTTATGAAAAGTATGCTAAGGACATGCTGTAGCACGCTTCAACATCCAAAGTCACTCTTTAGTTAAGCTTAGAACTTTAATGCGTTTGTTTTGTAAGAACCAATAAACTCGCAATTTTGAATAATAATTATGAGTTTTTTCATTGACATTTAAGAGCAGACCTACACTTACCTTTACTAAAAAATGCATATTTTGCGCAAAACTAATATCTATATCATCGTGACACTCTACCTAGACGCCAATCCATCATCACACATTCTTGAAGCCGACACATCTCAGAGCCGATCGATCGTAGTCTACAAATTTTGAGGTAGATCGCCAGCAGTTCAAGCTTGAGCACCCCTGGTTTAGTTGTACAAATGAAAAATACTTGAGCACCGAACTGTGCAAAGTTGGTAATTTAGTTTGAGCTTGGTATGTACTTATTGAGTTTGAAGATGATAGATTGTAATCTAGTTGAGGATTTTTAGTGATAATCGAAATTTAGGACGGTAGGATGTAATCTAGTAAGACAGTGTGTGTGATAATTGAGTTTGACCATTTCAGGAGGTGATTGAGTGGTATATAGCTACAATGTCAACTACATTGTAGCTAGATTATTCTAGATTTCAGTGATGAGAATCACATCAAATAGTTCTCTGAAATATTATTATCGTCGTAGTTTTACTAACACCATAAATATATAGGCACTATCGACAAAATTGAATCGTGACCCACCTAAAGGTTATTTTCCTACAGTCATAATAAACAATTAGGTCATAATTCGCTTGAATATACAATTCCTAAGTAACTGTTATCATTTTGTTGTACCAATTGTCATACAATCTTTTTCGTGCAAATATCAACCTAACTGCTTTTATGATTTTAAAAGAATTATCAGCAAAGTCATCATCAATAACTTTTGTCGATGGTGCATATTAGAATGCGTTCGTTGAAATTCTTAATTAAAAGCTAAATGCAAACATCGATATTAAACTGATTGATATATCAAGTAATTACCTACTTTTGCAATGCAACAAATTTGAAGTATGTTCCTTGTGTAATTAATAGAGTACAGATGCGTCGTCGAGGTAGAAAAAATAAACATACGACTAATGCGATAGGGCAGACGCATATATTACGAAACCTGACGCTGTCTAATCTCAGCAAACAAAACTTTGTTTACGTGTCTAACGGCATCATTAGCGACAGCAGCTCACAGTTATGTGCAAAGTTCTGAGAGGTGATATAGATGCGCCGAGTTTGCATGATGAGCTGTATTGAATCTTCGTACCGGACAATTACTGTTCGAGGCGCAGGCATATATTGTTCGCGAGTCCAACACATCGTACTGTGGCTCGCACCAACTCACCTATACCGAGGTCTCTCTCTGCTCTCAACGCTCTTCTCGAAGCCAACCCTGCTTTTGATGTATTTGGGGATGGATGGCAGACGATTTTAACAGAGTGCTTGCGTTTTTGCGAGAGGAATGGATGAACGGTATTTGGATAATTATTAATTGTTAGTTAATTACAGTAAACTTTGTACTTATTAACTATTTTTAGTGTAATGTGTTTAGCTTTTAATTTGTAATTAATTACTTACTTTAATATTATAATTGGTTCACGCCGTTTTGTTAAAGTATAAATAAATAAATTAAACATGCATTGTGAAGAAATCAAAAGAGCATGTTTGCGTAGTTATACAATGATCAATATTAGATAGGCTTCGTTGAGTACAATAGCAAAAACACAATAATAACGTTGGACACGATGGGGCCATTACAATATTATAGCTATTAGTAATTTGTGGTAAACATTTTCAATTGACAATAAAAGTCCGTTGTACCTACTTACATGTTATGCCAGGTCCACATATATGTGACTTACAACATAACAATGGTGAAAGAAAGAACAACCGAACTCAACCGAAAGGCAGTGAAAGAGAAAGGATACAATTTGCTGACTTAATAGGGACAATAATATAACATATTTCTCAACTCTTGGTAAACATCATAAAGCTACATCAGTTCGTAAAGTTGACATGGGGAGAAGATCTGCTAAAAAATTTCCCGCCCATCCTTTAACAACTAACCCCCTTATTCATAATAGTCTGCTAACTTAAAGCATTGCTAATTCACACTCTGTCTTCTTCTATTTACCTAAGTCAGAATGAGAAAAAAGACTCCTTAGCTGCTGTTTTAAGTTAGCGGACCATTATGAATAAGGGGGTTAGACTATTAAATATAAGATTATACTATTTTAGGAGTGGTAGTGCCATGTTGGGTCCTCACGGACACAACCGAATTGGGCCGGCACCCCCGGAGAAATACCTCTACCCCACTCGAAACCGGCGTGAAATAGCGGCTATGCCGCTATGTTTCGTCCGGTGAGTGGGGTATCCGGAGGCCTACACCCCCCCTCCTAAATACAAATGGCAGCACGGACTCTCCCACCTTAAAGGCCGGCAACGCATTTCTTGACACACCTGTTGTTGCGGATGTCCATGGGCGGTTGCCTCACCTGTCCCCATCCCGTGAGCCTCTTGCCCGTTTGCCCCCCTCTCATATAAAAAAAACCAGACAAGGACCATGCATAATTATCCTCTATATAATCTACTATACTAGGTTTAAGCTATGTAAAGTATTTCAAATGAAAACCTTATGATCTCGCACTGCTTCCGCCTGCTTGTTGAGGATGGACCTGGCAGAGTGCGCCGCTCCTCGGTCGATGAAGACCGTGCCCCACATCCAGGCTGCCGTCCCGAACGGCACCAGGTACTGCAGCGATCGCTTTGAGATCACCGTACAACGGGCCATCAGGGGCCACAGCACTGCCAGAACTGAAATCAAGGTATTATTTACGGGAAATCAGGGATTTACATGCAGCTTAAGAATCAATATATCCTATATTGAAGTAAAACTTCTTTAGGCGCGACTTGGGGGTAACTCAGAATAGGAGAATAGGCACTGTGGATCTAACTAGTCGTAGTTGAGCTTTGGAATACGCAAAGATTGTTTACCGCAGGTATTTAGAATCTAGAGAAAGGATTTTTTTATGAGTTGGTATTGAATAGAAGTTTGCGAATAAAATAACGGAACCAAATTAAACTAAATTAACTTTAACACTAGTGCTATATTTAGGTATTTAGCTTTATAACGAGTAAGGCACTGCCTAATTGCCTATATGATATGCACGCCTCTGGTTAGTACCTCCGGAAAAAGTCTGTTTTCATTATCGAAAAAAAGTAGTTTTTAGTTATTATTACTTGTTTTAGTTCTTGTTACCTTGATGTAAATAATTGCAGAGAGTTGCGGAAGTGTAAAGGCGAACGCGCATATTTGTATGAAAGTTGATAAGTTGCAAGTATTTTTGGCTGCGACAACCAAGTACATTATAACATTGAAATATGTATAAATAAGTGCTGTTTTATGGTAAATACATATTACATATTAGATATTTTTTGACCCCAAGCGACAATAGGCGTTATGGACTTCCAATAAGTATCTTAATATTCCTGTTCCTTTAAGTCCTGATTTATGTTTCCAGTGAACTCCTAAACTAATTATTTTAATGGGGTTTACTTCATGAAGTGCAGTTCAATTCCGATGGCCTTAGACTACATTATTCCTTAATATTAGGTAAATCATTTTTTTCTATTGATTATTTTAGCTAGTAATAATATAAAATATATCTGTACCGTACAAGTCCAAACCGCTTTGATGATTAAGTAATATAACAGCCCCTCGAGTGTCATCAACATTTTCAATGCCGCGAACTGTCCACCGCAAGCCAAGGAGTCGAGCTGATACCCTCAACAGTGCCGCTGGTATTCTGTATCAGATAAGGAGAATTATAGTACCTACCTATGGCGTAACGTACCTTGGCGGGGCCCTGTATTTAATGTGCTTGGGGGCCCCTTATGATTCCTCACAAAAGCAAAAAAATGTTTGCATAAAATTTAAAGAAATGTTTATTCGTCATAATTATCGTGCTCTCCCTTTCCCCAAAATTTTAACAAACAATTCAAATTAAATTGACACTCTCCTTGCCTTTTTTATTTGAGCAGCAAAATCTTTTTAAATTTTTTTTACGGACCCAGCTACCTAATTGGTAATAACAATAATATTAAATTATTTGGCAAATTTATTTTCAATACACTTGCTCGTAAAGTGAGCTTTATTACATTGTACTTAAGGCCATAAGCTGAACTATAACATACACGTGCATAATAATATTACACACTAGTGGATAATAGAAGTATCCCTACAAAGAAAAACTGCAAATTATATTAGAGTAAACAGAGCATTTTAAATTTAATCGGGTAATACAGTTTATCTGTAACAAGAAAGAGGTTTTATTGCGCTGAAAATCCATTTACATATTTGTAAAAAATAAATGTGTCTCTAATTCACCATAAGAAAACACATAATTATGTGAATATATTGCTAAATTCATAGTAATAAGAAATATGTAGAGATTGGATTTCTGTACAAAGAAAAAAATGCTCAAGACCTAGTACGAAATAGAACAAGTCCAGATATTTTTCAAATTTTTGTTTCTCTGTCTATTTGTGGCTGAATCTCTAAAACTTGTGGACCGATTACATTTTTACATTCCCGGTCAACATCATAGATGCTTTTCAACCCGGTTAATTAAAGAGTTTCCGTTAATAAACAATAAAAGTATTCAGTCGAATTCATGCCAAAAATATAATTTATATGTATTTTTAACTATATGACTTTTAAGAAAACAATTTTTATATCGTCACATTACATATTATATTAGTTATGCTTATTATGTTGTAAGTAGGTATAGTTTATACTTATTGTCGAGATCTGACCATAATAATTCATAATCATCAACAATTATCAGTACCACAGATAAGTGCGAAATCAAAACACGTTTTATCTTTAGTGTTATGCTAAAAAGATATTAAATTAGATCACTCACAGCGCATTTCTTGGATCAAAAGGTCTGAATAACATCAACGGGAGGGGAGCAGTTGCGAATATCAGTGATAGCACCACGAACAATGTAAACTGTAACAAAATGGATTATGCAATACTATTTTATCGAACAATTAAATAAATACAGCTTTATTACAATGACGAGCTAACTAATACGTTTGCAGCTGATTGTAAGTAAGGGCCAGTCATATTCTTTCAACACTAAGATGTCGTTGTAAGGTCCGGTATCCACCAACGCGGACAGGAGACGAGATAAGCCACGAAGCGGAGATGTGAGAGCTCGAAATCAATAAAGTGATGTCTGAACAGAAGACGTCATCACGCCCGTTTACACGCTTCTCCGCTCAGCCGTGTCGCTTGAACGGTCAACGCGGCACAAAATTCTATAGACAAATGAGACATCTCCTCTCCTCTCCGCTTGATCCATTTCCACTGAAGCTGAGCGGAAAACAGATGTGGAAATAACGAAATCTGATTGGATATCAAAATACATCTCTTCTCTTTTCCGCTTTAGTGGATACCGGGCCTAACTGGCTACAATCATACGATGAACGCATTCTGCGTTCTCGACGTGCGATGAGTTCAAGCATACAGATTTCTTCAGAAGTACTTTCAGCTCGTAAGCCATCCTTTAATAACGATCGTACGATAGTTTTAAACGTTGTTTTCTGCGTAAGTTTCCTAATTGGTACGCGTTTTTAGTAACGTATTCCATTGCAATCGTTTCTTTTGACATGGATAAATAATACAAATTGAATTTGTAACCAACATTGAACATGAATGATGCGTCACTCGAACCCGCGACCTCTCGGGTTCCGTCCGAGCGCTCTTTCCAACTAAGAGCCAACCGGTACACAAATAATCCTAAAAGTTTTCTTCATTATTTCGTACATACACTATAAATAAATGGTTGAAAAGTCCAGCGCTGATTTTCTGGATCTATAAAGTGATGTCTGTTACCTTTTTTCAATGTTATTGACAATTTTCAAAGCAATTCTGATAGCAAATATTGTCTGTTAAGTAAAAAGCACACCCTGTTCAGTCATCGTACAGTCACTCTCACCGCACGACCAGAACGCATCGTGTCGTTGTACGATCGTGGTCAATTAGGACGACGCCTGATTGTTGCCAAAATTTTTTAGGTCTGTGTCCACACTTTTTTTGAAAATACCCATGAATCCTTCGGAAAACCCAAGCAAGGGAGCTTATTCCACAATTTGGTTGACAGAAAGTTTCTTGAAAACCACACTGTGCAAGACTGCGACATAACAATTTGGTAAAAATGATATTTAAGTCTATTTCTTTGAAACTGACGTTAGGAATCAAGTGAAACAGGTCTTTGGAACACTCCCCATAATATGTATTGTGTTCATCTCCAAATGACGAAATAACAGTGTTGGTGACTCACTCTTTCAATGTTCTACAGAATATGTGTACTATGACATTGTTTTAGCATCACAGAACAGGAAAATGATAGTCATAGCCTTGGCTAGTATCAAGAGAATGATATCACAGGCTTAATGCTCTTATTTGTACTGGTTTTAATTTATTATGGAAGTGGAGTGATAAGTCTAATAGACACCTGGTGAATTATTTTTTTATGCCAAAACGGGACGAGACGAGCAGGACGTTCAACTGATGGAAATTGATACGCCCTGCCCATTACAATGCAGTGCCGCTCAGGATTCTTGAAAAACCCAAAAACTCTGAGCGGCACAACAATTGCGCTCGTCACCCTGAGACATAAGATGTTAAGACTCATTTGCCCAGTAATTACACTTTAGCTACGGCGCCCTTCAGACCGAAACACAGTAATGCTTACACATTAATGCTTCGCGGCAGAAATAAGCGCCGTTGTGGTACCCATATAGCCGGCATCTTTGCAAAGGAGCCCCCCACTGTTAAGTAACTACTTGCAAAACGTATGGACTTATGCCGTCTTTTTAATAAACGTGGTGTTAAGTTACTCCATGTTTAAAATTACTTCTCCCTGTCATGTAATTATGTAGTGACAAAGGTTAGATAAAGACAAAATGTTTTAAATTTGGATTAACATCATTTCGCGTTTATTACTAACACAGATTGGATCGTTCCTGGCTTTTAATAAATGAGTATTTATGCACTTTTCGACGATAGCGATGTCATTTAGATTCGGAAACTTTTACAGATAATTTACTGTTCCATAATTCATACCTTTCGGCAAACAATCTCGATTAAAGAAGTAGACTTTTACAAGGATTTAGTATTTAATTGTTAGTATTTCGTCGAAAAGTGTACATCGTAAGTTACAATTTTATGCCAAATGCCAATACAATAATATTACCTTGATATAATATCTTGCTATAGAACTAATCGAAAATAATATGAACAGCAGAGCCATAACACAACCGAGTACAACGTCGAAGGGTGCCATTTTGTCTTTGCTCAACTTCACATTACATTTGAAAACCTGAAATATTATAAATATATTACATTTTTATGAAAATAAGGGACGGGACAAGCAAGGCGTTCAGCTACTGGTAATCGATACGCCCTACCCATTCACAAATCCAAATATTTTTATTCAAAATAGGATTTATAATCACTTATTGAACGTCAAAATCTACCATCTACCACCCATTCAAAAGAGACTGCCTCAGACCTGAGAAGAATGGGCGCAAGAAACTCAGCATTACAATGCAGTGCCGCTCAGGATTATTTAAAAACCCAAAAACTCTGAGCGGCACTACAACTGCGCTCGTCACCTTGAGACATAAGATGTTAAGGCTCATTTGCCCAGTAATTTCACTAGATGCGGCGCCCTTCAAACCGAAACACAGTAATGCTTACACATTACTGCTTCACGGAAGAAATAGGCGCCGTTGTGGTACCTAGATAATCAAGCCGGCATCCTGTGCAAATGCTCATATTTTAATATATTATAATTTAGGGAATAGGAGGTTGGTCATTTAGCATTTATCTTTAATCAGTTTTTTAAATTTAATTTTAATAAATACCTCTGCTATTGACATTTTGGTTTCTCAAGCTTACTAAAATGTCTATGCTTGTGGCCGTGTCGTAAAGCTGACTATTACCCTCCCTAAGATATGTCGAGGGAAGTGATGGCTGGTTCAAGTTTGAAACTAGTAAACGGTCATCTTGGAGTGATCGGTCGAAGCAGTAAGCATGAACGCTTTTTTCATTGATTACAAACATTTTAGCTTTTCTTTAGAATTTATTATTTCACAATTTCACACCCTTTTGTTACTCCACAATTTTTGGTGCACATTTTGTAGATCACAAAATTTTTAACATTCTATTCTCACAATTATTTCACTTTTATCAAACTAATGCGTTATAAAGTTTTTAATTATTAGATATTTTATGTATCTTTCTCGAGTAGTTAAGTCAAAATGTTCATTAATGTGTATATTAATGGTGCACTTTTTACTGATGTTTTTCTTAATGTTTCCTAGATTATTCACTTTTGTCTTAATCGTTTTATGTTTTTTTTATCATTTTATTATTTTGTTTTATATTATCCAGTTGGTAAATTTACATGTACATTGTGTATTTTTATGTATTTTATGAATGCTGAAGCTTTGAACTAGAATTACTTTCATTCTAGCTCGGCAAGGTAAGTAGGTGAAAGTAAAATGATGGTTTAAAATATGATTGAAGTAACTATAGTATCTAAAGAATTTTTTTCCATAATAATTCTATGGTACAATCCTACTTATTTTTGTATCGATATGTAGCGTATCTCAAAACTTACGACACGCGGGTTTTTGGAGTAAAAACCCAATCGCTAACTCCTAAGCCTATTGCAATAAAAACTAATTGATTACTAAATTAGAAGTGTATTCATAAGTTGTAAAGAAGTCTTAGTTTTTTTGTCCTAAAACTTAGGGAACGAACTACTCATGGAATATAGATTGTACATATTATGATATAAGAATATGTACACATAGGATAAGACAGGAATAATAAGCAATATAAACCTTACATAATCCCAGTATTTACACAACTTATAGTAAAAAAATGATCTCCACTTTACTATGCTTCACGCATTAGATAGGTACTTTATTGGTATTTTTTAAGAGCAAACCTAAAAGTATTTTGTTAGAAAAGCAACAAAGTTGGGTTATCTATGTATTTACTACAAAATATCGCTAGACCGGTCAATGACATTCCAGATTATCTTCAAATTATCTTAGCACGTTGACAGAATATATTTTTTTGATATTCAACCTTCACGGAAAAGTTTTATACTTCAACTTTCTCTTTTTACACGCTTTTTTTACATTAGTTTCATTGTATGTTTGTTTGTAACCGACTTCTTTGGACGCGATTTCGACCCACTTTGAACGGTCAGATTTCCTTCAAATTTTGTACTCAGATTAATCGATTTGAATAATGAAATAATCTTTGAATAATGAAATAATCTTATTATTCCATTATACAATTTGCAAAATAAGATTTGTCAATTTATTTAACTTTCATCTATAGTCGATAGCGCATGAATTGATATTAGTTTTAATTTCCAATTTTTAACCAATTTATCTAATATTAGCAATTTTTGTGAATACCAAAAAAAATGTTTAATTCAACAAAAGAAGCAAGAATGTAAATTTACAATTTTAGAGAAAAGAATGTCGCCATTGTAATGATTAATGAATGGTGTTTGAGCTAACAATTAATTTTGCTCTTATAAAAATAATACTTTAAAAAAAAACTTATAAATACGCTTTTATAGAAAAGCAAACAAAAAAATTGAAGATAAATATTAATAAATTTCCGAAATGATAATCCTACTCATCTGTGAATAAAATATTTATAACTATTGACACCATGAACCCCAAGCTTTTTTTACATTAAAATACAAATTTTTCTTATATACATTATTATTAATTATGATGATATTATGATGACAACCCCTATAGCCCAGTGGTTAGTGATCCTGCCTAATGAGCTAGAGGTCCCGGGTTCGAATCCCGGTAGGTGCAAACATTTATATGATGAATATAGATGTTTGTTACCGAGTCATGGATATAAATATATAGTTGTCTTGTACCCATAACACAGGCTATGCCTAGTTTGGGGCAAGATAATTTGTGTAAAAGTGTGTCAATATTTTTTTATTTATTTTATTAATTTATATTTTTTACACTAATCTCTATTCAAATTAAATAAAAAAATCATTTTTTTTTAGTTTGGTTTCCTATAAAAGCGTGTTTTTTAGTTTTTAAAACTACTATTACTTATTGTAGTTATGGAACTTAATCCAACTTTATCGAACAGAAAGTAAATAAGCAATTTTTCCTGTCAGATAACATAAAGAATGCGCCTTATCGTGCCTAATAAATAGATATTGAAGCTGATAACCTAATTTTGATGAACTATTTCGGTAAAAGATAATAAAAGTACCCCAAAGTAAATAAACATAATATTTATAAGATGCTTATCTTAAATTCAAATTCAAATAATTTTATTGAAAATAGGATGTGACATCACTTATTGAAAGTCAAAAACTACCACCCATTCCAAAAAGAATGACTCAGACCTGAGTATGTGCGCAGAAACTCAGCGGGCTTTTAAAATATGTTTACAAAGTAATATTGTACAATTAAACTTATTATTGAATAGCCTGAGCGCTTAAATAATCATATATGACCACAAATACTTATATAGTATCGTTTTTACACTTTTTCGCAACGCACGACGGCATTTTAAAATATTTTATTGAGACGCAATACTGATCTGTCACAGACGATGACAATTCTCATAGTTGTCGCCTATCAGCCTGTAGTCGTATAAGTGTGTGCGTGTGGCTATGTATTTACACGTTAATCGGCTTGTTTTGGTGCTACACTGTTATGTAAGGTGACACGGAGTCCTTATTTTTTTACTAGTCCGTGTTACCTACTAGTAGTATATTGTAGCGTATGTTTTTAATTATTGTAATCAGCAATTATTGATCTACTTACTACTGAAGCAATTTAAATGAAATAAAGACATAGACATTTTAAGACAATTTAAGGACCGAATGTTGCATTTTTAGAGGACGCAATTTTATTCTTGCGACATTTGTGGGGGGTCAATAAAAGCTTAACCTGAAGTTTGAGTGGTCGCCACCCTTGTCCCCCGGCCGCCATCTTGGAAAAAGGGGTAAAAACACTTTTTTCGCGATATCTCGAACACTATGCGTCTTACAAAAAATTCGTACAGACATAGTTTGTAGCAAATTGTTTTGCCTACAAATATGTTTATATAACTTATTACCTTAAATTAAAAATTAAAGAAGTTATAAGCAAAAAAGTGAGAATTTTTTTATAAAAAATTTGTTTATTGCTCTATAATTAATTTATACATTTTACAAAAAAAATACCTCAGACCAATCTTGTAGATGATCTTTTGAGGAAAATTTTTCTGTGCACTGTTTATTTATTTCATTCATTTAAAACGCTGTTACAGCGCTCCAAAGCTGATCGGGTTCGTCAATGCTCATGAGAATCCGGTCAAAACGAAATCTTTAACTTATTTTTTTTTTTATTGTAAATATATTCTTAAAAAATGCAAAGCTCATATAACATTTCAATGGACTAACATAGATTCGTAACGATCTAGTTGACTGAGTAGATGTAGCCAAGAAAATCGCGTTAGTGCTGCGGCTTTATTGTTTCGTATCGCGCTGTCACGCCTAAAACATCGTCTACGACTCTACGGGTTAACGTGATGTTCTTGGCTACATGAAAATCTACGCAGTCAACTAGATCGCCTACCGCGCGACCGTTGTAATTTATAATAACCTAAGCATATGGTCGGATTTGGTACGACCGGACCATCGGACGGTCCGGTGAGCTTAGGTGGGCGCCTCGCACCAATTGGTCCGACCGTCCAGACCGCGACCGATGGTTCGGCCATACCAAATCCGATCATGTGTTTAGGCTATTATGAAGTGGCGAATGTCGACAAAACCCTTTGATACGTGCTCATTTACCGACACACACCGCGATGGGGTGAATAGCGTGGCTTCATTCGGCAAATATTCGCCAATGTTTTTGCGCGACACGAAACATCGTCCGTTAGTGAAGCCAGTAAGCCACACCAGAATACATACATAGTCTGACGACTTAGATAATTTACACATGTAGATGGAGTTTCATGCTGTTAGACAACCGATAAAAATAGGCTAGGAATATTAGTTTAGTGTGTTAGTTTACGTCTTACACTAGCGATTTGTATGACACCTTGTGTTAGTGTGCGTGCATTGCTCACAATAGAGGTTCTAAACTCATTTATTTTCGACGTTTTCACAGCTGTCATAGTCTATCTAGACGTATAAATGATCTGACTCTAAGTCTGACGTCTAAGACCCAGATGACATCGCGGGCGGAAGTTTTGTAGTGAAGTAAATATTGTACATCATTGTGTATATCTGCACTTAACCAATTATTAAAGCGCCTTTCTCCTTGCATATAGGTAATATGTATAATTACCAAATCATTTTAATTGAACTGTATGATCTTGTGTTATAATTTTTTTTTTGATATCGACCGAGATAGGTACCTAATCTTAAAGTACCTCCATACTTAACTTTTACATACCTACTTAATTATAATTTTGTTATTAATAGAATACGGAAGATCCATCCCTATTCTGTGTTAATAGATACCTACGAAGCTATTTACATATTATTATTTATTTATTCAAAATTGATTTTAAAGTAATTAGTATTTTGGCGACAGTCGAGAATTAAATAAAATTTGAGACATGCTCGCCTTGAATAGACGATATTCATGAGTATTTTTACATAAATAAAACATATTGTGAATATGATATTTGCTGTATTGGATACAAAAACAGAAACAAAATATTGAATACACATTCAAATTATAACAAACTAAAATAATTACAATAATGATAATATTAAATACCTAGTTGCTTTAACAATATTTACAGTCCCCTATCTACCACGAGCAAAGGCGATTTTTATCTATATTTTAATCGAAATGAAATTTAACTGAAATATACCACAAGCTAAGTTTTTATTCGGAGCTTACAAAAAATATTGTCTTGTTCCGAAAGGAAACAGCTACAGAAAAAAAAAACAAAAAAGTGTATTAGTTACCTACCTACTTAGGCGTTTATAGTAAATCAATCACTTATTGCACCATTTACATTTTACAGTAGTAAACAACAGCGAATTTAGTTCTCAATTAAACAATATAAATAAAACGTTACCTTAAAAAATTTGAACACGAAGTAAATAAAGCGAATGAAACACGAAGTAAATAAGTCACACAATATTTTGCTTGTACTCCTATCGTATATCGAAAACACAGAGGAACGTTGTCATTGAGAGGTTAGTACTGCGTGCGAGCTTCCCGCGCACAGTAACAAACTATACTGTTCACTGTTCAGTGTTCACTGTTCAATGACTGTTCATACTTCATTGATGAGTAGATTAGTCACTAATATTTACGATTACGACGCCCGCATACATACTCCACATAATATAGGTACTTAACTGGATCTAGGATCAAACGGCTTTTCATCACATATAATAATTAGTAAATGTGTCTCGAGATAATATAATTAGTCTGGAATCTACTTATCTGTTACAAATAAAAATGCATTCATTTTTTATGGTGTAAGACGTGATTAATGCTGTTTTAAATAGCACAGAAAACATGGAAATATTTACTTAAACATAAGGTTAATAGATACCAAATATTTTTTTTTTACAAGAAGCAAGCATTGCAGCAAGAATAACGAAAAGAATGAAATAGAACTGGGCAGGACATATACCTAGGTAACACTGAAAATGTTGAGAAAATGAAAAACGGTTTAATGTAACTTCATTAATAAATGCTAATCGCAGCCTATCATAGGTTTGTTGTTGAGTAAGCCAACAACGAAAGTCATAATAAATCATTGACCGAAAATTTTATCGCGTTGGGTTCATTTTCACGTGTCACAAGAGTTTTAGATTTACCGCCAATTCACAAAAACAAATGACAAATGAATGCAATATACAACATTAGGTTACCAAAGAGTTCTAAAATTGAAATTCAAAAAAAGTTTTCATTAGCAATGTTTCTAACTGGCCAGTTCTAAATATTTTCAGTGTTACCCACGTATAACACGTACAACAAAAGCTGGAGTAGGTACTATGATCACATCATGGTATCTAAGAGACGCAAAACGAAAAAAGAGGCAGATCTACCACCAGGTGGATCGACGAAATAATTACCTTTGAAGGAGAACTCTGGACCCGATAAACAGCCGACAAAATATTGTGGAAGAAAAAGGGGAAGGCCTTTGCCCAGCAGTGGGATGAAGTAAAACTAGAAATTATTTAATAGAATAGATGATTTTAGATATGATTTAGATTCATAGGTAGGTGTACCTTTTCAATTTTTCTAATTTTTATTTTATTTTCAAATAATTTTATATTAATGATAATCACACATTTTTAGAAATCACATGTTTCACCCCCGTATCTTCTACACCCTTATAGGTATCAACTTGCAACCATCATAGTGCACGATGTGCAGTACCTATTGCAACATACGAACAATATGCGTCTGCGACGTGCAGTTTTAGCTGCAAAGTGAAATATTGGGACACACACCTCTATTTTTATCTAATATGTTTATAAAATTCTCGTGTCGCGGTGTTTGTAGTTAAACTCCTTCGAAACGGCTTGACCGATTATCATGAAATTTTGTGTGCATATTGGGTAGGTCTGAGAATTATACAACATCTATTTTTCATCCCCCTAAATGTTAAAGGCAATCCACCCCAATACTTTTTATTTTATTTTTTAGATAAATTATTTATTTTTTATTTTTTTATGATACAACTTGAAAAAATACATACAACTTGAAATTTTCATCCGTCTACGATAAACACCTATTTTTCTAACGCTAACGATTTTTATATATGATGGCAATGGATTTTTTTATTTATTACTTTATATGGCAATACAACGTTTGCTGGATCAGCTAGTATATATATAAATATATATACTTATTGAAGTCACAGCAATAATTAAAAAGTATTATCGAAATGACGACCTGTGGTTTTAATGCAGGTTTTAATATATCTTTAATCTTTGTAGTGGTTATCACAGAAACAAGATTAATGTGACATTATGTGATTATGTTGTTGTGAATGTTGAACGAAATGAAACAATCGAGACGATAATGTTTTACAACATCTGATAAACGTGCGTTTTAATAATAAAACAAGTGTCATATTAAAATGTTAATATAAGCATTTAATGATATAAGGGGCTGTTTCACAAGGTCCAAGTAAAGTTACTTAGGAATGGGCTACTATTTTTATGAAAATAAGGGCCGAGACGAGCAGGACGTTCAGCTGATGGTAATTGATACGCCCCAAACATTACAATAATAAATAAATTTTTAATTTTTTGATTTTTATGATTAGATCCTAGTAATTTCACTAGCTACTGCGCTCTTAATACCAAAACACAGTAATGTTTACACATTACTGCTTCGCGGCAGAAATAGGCGCTGTTGTGGTACCCATAATTTAACCGGCTTCCTGTGCAGTGGAGCCTCCCACTGGTTGCTACTTATCTGTCGATTAAAGACATCATTTGCGTTTCCCAATAATACACAAATAGATAGATACTATATTTATCAGGCAAGATGTAGTATATCATAGTTATCTAATGAATCGCCTGACAAAGCCATATATGTACATAAGAGCCATAGAGCTAAATAGAGACATACTCGAGCGTCGTTTGTACCTATTGGATTGTAAGGATTAGATATCAAAAAAAAAAGTTTATATGGTGTGTCACCGGTGGGGGGAGGGTAGGTATACAACAATGTAAAAGTCACAAAGAAATATAGTCTATGCGAAAAAAGATTATTTATTTTTTTATTTAATTGATTAATTTAATTACTTACCACATTTGTATAAAAGGCATAAAAGGCATTTATTTTCTCAAAATTGATTCCTTTAGAATTCTTTTTGATGTCATTTCTACTAGATACTACTACCGCTTCGGAAACAAATAGCGCTCTGAGAGAGAAGAAGCGGCGCAAGAAACTCTCCCAGCATTCTTTTTTTGCGCACTTTTCAATAAAAATAAACAATATTGTACAGTCATTTCTATTGTTAAATGTAATGTTGACAACACATATTACGACTAAAATATAATGTTTTCATATTCCGTGTTAATAAATATTTTATAGGATGAGGCATATAAAAGTCATAAAGTCATGCCACGACGGTTCTCTTTCCGTACAGACTTTACTCAAGCGCTTCAGATTTTAAAAAGTGTATGCGCCCCACGTGTTTCTGATAGCGGAAAAATATTAATCTAACGGTTTGCATGATAGGGGCCATACGAAGGGGTAGAAAATAGGAAAAAAAACTTAAATAGCGCGTCGTTGAGACGAGATATTAACTGAACCCTATTGTACCTCCTATTCAAAAGACTGAAGATGTGGATGTGACCAAAAGTTATGAACAATGTTTAAAAATACAAAAAAAAACGTGACCATGATATACTCAAGCCAACAAATTATTATACACACGGTTCATCTTAATGTTCTTGTCGTCAACGTTCGTAACGCTCAAATTGTTAGATTATTTAAATGCACATTTTACTGCATATAATTAACTTACCTTACCTCAATCTGACGCGAGATTTTGTATCGATCGATTTTTTACTAATGTGATCGGCTACATCATTTGAGAAAATTTTTGAATCATCATCAGCCGGAAGACGTCCACTGCTGGACAAAGGCCTCCCCCAAAGATTTTCACGACGATCGGTCCAGCGCTGCCCTCATCCAACGTATTCCGACGATCTTGACCAGATCGTCGGTCCATCTTGTGTGGGGCCTACAAACACTGCGTCTTCCGGTACGTGGTCGCCATTAGAGGACTTTACTAAATTTAAATTAAATTAAATTCATTAAAATTTAAATGACTTATTTTAATTATTTAATTTTAATTTAATTCATAAAAATTTTTGAATAGACGATGACAATAATCCTTATTATTAGCCACAGTGCAGTGGTCGTGTTTAAATTTATCTGTTACGTCGAACGTTTGCGAGAATTCGATAAGTAGACCTACTTATCGGCCTAAAGGAACCTTAACCTTGGAATTGTTTACAACATATCTACTACTCTGTTCGAAATCTTTCTAGAATGATACCTACCTATATAGAAAGGGCCGCGCATTGATCAATGGATGATTCAGGAATGAGTGTATCACTTACTCCTGCAACGTGTAATAAATTATATTCCTGGTGTGTGTTTTCTGAACCCCGTCACCTCTTGACACGTGGCATTAAGAATAAAAATAATAATTTGTGTTTTGTATCTACAATTTAACTAAACACAATATAAGCTGATGATAAGATCAGCTTGTAAAGGCACCTCTTGAGTGGTTTCTGGCTGAATGATTTCAATATTCTCTCTCAAAGGTCTTGAAAAATTCCAAGGATTTGACCTGAAGGATTTCCAATCTAAACTGATTATCGGTCCATCTTGTACGGGGCCAATCAACACTGTGTCTGGCAGTACATGCTCGTCTTTTTATTTGAGGAAAGGAGACGACCCGGCACACGACGCCGCCGCAAGCAATGCCAATCAGTAAGCATAAAGAATCATTTTCAAGATACCCATTTCGTATCGTCCCGGACACAGCACAAGGAAGCTCATTCCACAGCTTTGTAGGTAGGTACGTGAAAGAAAGTTCATTGAAAATCGCACTGTTGCCACACGGAATGCCACACATCCAGATGGTGGGGATGATATTCTAAGTTGCAGGGTGTCGTCTGAAGGTGAAATTCGGTGGTAGGAACCAGGTGAAACAGCTCTTTGAAACACTCCCCGTGATAAATGTGAAAGAAGACACAAGAAGCGTCGTCTCTACGCAACGCCAGGTGATCGAGCTGATCACAGAGCACTGGGTCCCCGACGATTCGAGCAGCTCTGCGTTGCACGCGGTCAAATGGTACAAGCTGATACTGGGGTGCGCAAGACCAGAGATGACAGCAATACTCCATCTGTGGCCGAACCTGCGCTTTGTAGAGTGCTAGAATGTGGTCCGACTTGAAGTATTGCCGTGCTCTATTTATGACGCCCAGCTACTTCGAATGCCAATTTGGCTTTGCCATCCAGATGACCGCGGAATTAGCAATCGCTCGAGATTTCGAGACTAAGTATTCCGATACTAGGCGAAGCATTAAGGGCACCTCCTTGTCGAAGAGCGGTGATAAGACGAATGGGGTTTTTTTTGTGGTAAACGCGCAAACTTGAGTCTTCTGGGGGTTTAATTGGACAAGTTTAATTTACCCCATTCCGCGACGTTCTCAAGAGAGGACTTGATAGAAGACACAAGTTTCTTCCGGTGCTGGTTGACGATTTTCCGGGAGAGACCTGCATGGCCCGTCTATACGCCATCACCAGTAATGTCGTCTGCATAGCAATGTATGTTGAAGGTGTGAAACATTTCATTGAAATGAAAAGAAACATTGTAGGAGATACTCGTAGCACACAGCCGTGGGGCACTCCAGCGTTCACGGGCTTCGGGTTTGAGTAATATCCTCCGACAACGACCTGTATGCTGCGCCCAGTGAGTAAGCTGGAGGTCCACTTGCATAAACTCTCTAAAAATTTATATATAATAATCTATCTATAAAATTTTGTAGCTGCATCGCTACTGCGGCCGTCACAGACAGATGTAAAGTTTCAGTAATCATCGGCATTAAGATTAATTTCACTAGCTATGACGAACCTTGGGACCGAAACCCAATAATACTTGCACAATAGTGCTTCACGACAGAAAAAGGCGCCACTGTACTGTCTGGCCCACATTTTTGACAAAATCAATAACCGAAATTTACACCAACCCAGTTTCCAAATATTGTACCACTTGTAATTTCATAAATTTCATCAAATTTCTGTTGCAACAACAGAAATTGAGTGTGTCACTTTTATAAGTCCCAGCTTTTCTATACAGGCCTCCAAATCAGGAAGATTCTGGTATGATACCAATGTGTTTCCAATTTAATTTGATATATTCATTTGACATGTTTACGGTGAAGAAGGAAACATTCACACACCTAGAAAGAAATTCAATGCTTGTGTGTGAAGTTAACCAACTTGCACTGGCTTAATCTCAGGTATTTTTATGGAAGTTGAGAAACAAGTTTATGTGTCACCTGTTGTTATGTGATTTCGGCTGCCAACACTCTTCATTGTGCCACTTATTCCAATTTAATGGAGATACTGGATAAAGCTACTGGAGATATTTACTATGGCTGAAACATGCAAACTAGTGCTCACAGTCCTAACATTTATAAGCAGTGGTTTCCATCCCCATCCGAGTCTATTATTCAAACATACCACCCAGACTGATCCATAAAACTAGTTTTTATTGATTTTTCTAGAAAAGTGTATCCTGAAGGAGTGATTGCTTCAATATTACACAAATTAAATTTGAAAAAATAATTTATGAGTGATGCATAATTAACTCTGCATTCTGGTGGGCATGGAATGCGAGAGGCTGTGCTTTGAGTAATAATTGTTCATACATTTTGTTTTAAAATTTAATTTGTGTAATTCATCCCAGAATTGAGGGTTATCGCTTAATAAAATCACAAATTGCTATAATATATTAAAGTCACACCACAAATTTAACTTTTTACTTGCCAACATGACATAATACATTTGAAATATCAAATCCAGGAACTAAACAAATATTATGTAGTAGTCATTGTAATAAAATAGAAAATAAGGTAATAAAATAAATTATTTAATATATTTTTGTGCTTAAACAGTTTCATATGGAATAATCAAAACATTTTCTTCTTAATTGCAGTATATCTCTCTGTGTATTCATTGTATCCTTCAAGAGAAGCTAATTGCTTAGTTTCAAAAAGGTTACCTTCCAGATTGATAGTATGTAGTTTAGAATCACTTAGTAAACTTGGGTGTATGGCATCAAGATTCAAACAGTTTTCTTCTAATTTTAAAATCTTAAGCCTTGGGGCTTGATGGAAATCATCAGGGAGAGAGGAAATTTCATTCTGACTCAAATTAAGTTCTGCTGCAAAAAAGTTTGCCATGCCCCGAGGCACCTCTGATATCTTATTGTTTGAAATTTCAACAACATCCAAATTCTTCAGACCATACAGTTGTGTCGGAAAATGGGTAAAGTTGTTATTTGATAAATAAACTTGTTTAAGATTTGTTAAATAAGAAAAACTTTGTGGGAGTGATGATATTTTATTACTTGATACATTTAATAGCTCCAACTTCTTCAAGTTAGTTAAGGAATTTGGTATGTCTTGAATCAAGTTACAATCCAATTTGAGTTGTTTCAGGTTCTTCAACTTGGAAATCTCATCAGTAATGCGAGAAATTTTATTTTTCGACAAGTCTAAATTTCTAAGATTTTCTGACAAGTTGAGAACTTCTTCGGGAATATCTTTTATCTTGTTGTTTGTGATTTGTAGTACACCAGTTTTAGATGCTGTTTCATAATGTTGTTTAAAGTTCGAATTACCCATTTATACGTATTTCTATACAGCGGTTACGGTAATAGATTAATGATACACCGACTTCTCTATGTTCCTTCACTAATTCCACTACACTATTTACCTATCTAAATCAATATTTCAAATGTACAATCAAGATAACTTTGTTTGTGTTCTAAATAATAACATACTGATTCTGAATGTTTGTATTCGACAGTGCCATGTGTAAAAATAATAATATAATTTTATAATTTAACTGAAAATTGATATTTAATTGCATTTAGAATTTAAATACGTAATAATTGAAACAAGATCACTCAATCACACAATAAATAATAATATTTTTTTTTTTGTATTTAATTTTGATAACTATTTGACATATCACAAACAAAGAATAACTCCAACGAAATCTTTCAAATAAGACTAGGCTTTCGACTTTCGACAATTGACAGACAGACTCAGAGCACTACAGTATTAGCACGCAGTACAGCAATAATTCGAAATCTAATGAGTGAAACTCATTCATCCTATAAATCTACGATCTAGTAGTGCGATGGAAAGAGAAAACATGTGGCAATCGACCTGAATTTAAATCTTTTTTAATTTATATTTAATTCAAATTTTAGCCATTTCTTACTCCAACATTATGGTTTCAAGGATGTGTAAATAGGATATGTGATTAAGTGTTATATTTTCCTTTTTTGGTCATTTATAAAAGGATTTAATTAATTATTGTTCCATATTTTTGCTGCTACGAAATATCAGGTATGAATTCTCTATGAAATGCCGTGTGATGCTTTTTTTTTCGAACATTTATCATAGTAGAGTATATTTTTTTAACACCATCAAAAAGTAGAGATTTCAACGAACAAGGAACCTCTAACTTTTTTTGAAAAGCTGATATTTTGACGGGAAAATATTTGATTGAAAATTAGGTTTCTTTTTTGATGTGTACGTTGGATGATGCAGCTCAATAACTTTTATTTTGTATTATAGACATGTATAGTTTTTGACGTCACACTGCACTTCAACCAATAGCATTGCGTTTCGATGTTATATATTTCGCGCGTATTTATTGCACTTTTGTGTATTTAATATTTATTATTCAGCAACAATATAACAAGAAAAAACTATTTAAGATAAAGTCAATAATAATGAAGATTAAAAAAAATAACATTTGAACTAAATTTATTTTATATGCATGTACATTGTACTCCCTATTACCTTCGTTACCAGGCCATAAAATCCAAAAAAAAACCCTATTACCTGTCTAATCGCTCATCTCCACTAGGGCATGTATCATCTGTGCTCTATGTCTATAATTTATTGGTTTCCATAAAATATTTCGTTTTGTCAATTTCAATTTCAGTTTTCACAATTTGTCGAATTTGTAATGGGCTCGGTATGTAGTATTTTGCAGAAAAGTATGATTGTTTAATATTTTTGCGTTTTAATTCATGTTTCAACATATCAAATTCAAATGTAGTGATAAATGTAAAAATTTCAAAACACTTTGTGTATTCATTCATTATAATCGAGAATTAGGTTCGATAACCGCGGGAAATCTACTCGACGTTTGACTCCAATAATGGCCGCATCAGCGCCAATGCTCATTACTCGTAGTGTTTGTTCATTTGGATTGAAATACTTTTAAATAAAATTGTGATTATTTATGACTATTCGTCTTTATTGTTAATTTATTAGCTTTGACATGGACATTGCTACTGGTAAGTATTTAATGAGATTCTTACTATTTTTCATAACTTATCATTATACTTATTTTATAATTGACTGAATAGGATGTTATAAATACTCATAAAATATATTTTTAGAACAAGCTTGATTACAAATAGGACAGTTTTGATAGTGACTTCTTAAAAATATTAAATCATTGCTCGGAATTTGTAATTTGTTCCACTGCTACTTATTACCTACAAAACTTATGGTATCAATGAATTATAAGCCCTAAACTTAATGATTAGGTATACTCAGTCTTTTTCCTTCACTATTAGGTATAATATATTGGGTATATTGCAATTATCTATTTGTGTACACAGTATTGAATTTCCTAATGAGAATTCCATATGTTGTCTCTATGTGATTTGTACAAATGTATTCATTCATTTTGTGTTTTCTGGCTCTCCTATGGGATATTATTTACTTATGTAAGTATAGATTTATGAATTTATCACACAGTATTGTTATAATTAGAAAATATCTTACATAAAATTGCTGGAAAAAAATCATAAGTATGTGTGAAACTACATGCAATAGGCACAGTTATTAGTTAATTTAAAACCTAATACTATTTTTGTAATTCATATTCCTCATACGTATCATTAACATTAATCAAAAATACAAAATTCTTTAGAAATCTATATTTTCATAACAAGAACTAAAGTGGTATTATCACTATCACATAATTATCTGTATTCCTTTATTTTCTCTTTGGATGTGATCTCAATGGTACATATATATAAAATTTTAATGATTTGTATATTTTTTAAAGTAATATGAACTGTTAGTTGTAAAATTTTGTTATGGAGCAAATTTTTGTGCTAATAATACATACCCTAAATTAAAAATAATCTTAAATTTTAGTTCAAAGTATCAACAAATACCAAATAAAAAATGGGATAAACATAAAAAATTACAGACATTTTATTCAAAACTATATCTTAGATGAACATCTAATATGGGATAATAGTTTCAGCAAAAGAAGATTGATATTTTATGATTTAGATGTTTTATTAAAAAAAAAGATGTCCATATAAGATTTTTGTCAAATTATAGGTTAAAGTATTGTACATTTGTACCTAAAGGTTCAACATTTCCAACCACTAGAATGTTTCGGTCAAAAAAGAAGAAGTAGCAAGAAGGTCTACTATATTATTAAGATTCCATTACTAATATTTTTTCTAAAATCAAAATTATATTGATTATAATAAAATTTAAACTTATAGTTTAGTTAATTTATATTTCTACTTTAATATGTTTCACATTTTCCAAAGACAAGTTTTTTTTGAGTCAGCTGATCCTTCCCTTCGAGTGTGTAATAATGTCTAGATGTAAAATTCAACTTGTAAATTAACAGCTATATTTTGATGTTGGATAAATTACATTTGATTTCTCTATTCTTCGTATTGATGCATTAAACAAATCATTGCTAATGTGACTTAAAACAAATATTTTTCTTCACACACATTTGTTCTCTACTGCTTGCTTGCTTTGAAGCACCCAGACTTTTGTCCCATATATATTATAACTGAAAAGCAGTGTGCTGTTAGAGTAAGAGATATGCAATAGCAGCAAATTCTCTCAGCATTTTATAGCTAGAACAATCATGGAGATCATATCAAATAGACAATAAATATGTATTAGATTACTCATATTTACCATTCTAACTAACATCCCAAAGTATTTTTGCTTAGATAATTTATATGTATAGATTGTGCCTTTTGCTGTTAGACAAATT
Source organism: Leptidea sinapis (assembly GCF_905404315.1). Lineage (NCBI taxonomy): Eukaryota > Metazoa > Arthropoda > Insecta > Lepidoptera > Pieridae > Leptidea > Leptidea sinapis. The sequence goes on from NC_066272.1 coordinate 13,765,264, forward strand.
ATGAAAACGGGCCAGATATATTACTTTAGTGTGTGTCAAAAATCAAAATTTATTTATTTGTACACAGTCAGACATTTACAATCACATTTGAAACTCTCCTGGTAGATTTAGATAATCTGTGTTAGGAGAGAATCGCTCATTGCAAGTTATACAAAACAATATTAAAAACTAAAAGTAAGGAAGTTATTGTCTCTAGTGAATTGGATTATAAACAAACAAAACCAGTTGTCTAGTCGGCCTGGCGGCCCGGGCGATTGAATGCGAAATAAGTCATTTATTTCAATGTGGATCAGGTTATGTTAGCATCATGCTAGCCGCAGATACGGTGCCCTATGACCACATAAGCTACATCTTACACTCGCAATATGTATGCCACTTTATGCTAGTGTGCATGAATTGGTCAAAATAGAGGTTAAATGTCAACTTAAATTTATTAAAAATTGTTTTTCTAGACATATAAATGATCTAAATATTTTTGATTTGATCCTAGAATGAAAAATTAATTATCAGTGGGAGGCTCCTTTGCACAGGATGCCGGCTAGATTATGGGTACCACAACGGCGCCTATTTCTGCCGTGAAGCAGTAATGTGTAAGCATTACTGTGTTTCGGTCTGAAGGGCGCCGTAGCTAGTGAAATTGTATTTTATTCAAGGTGACAGGCGCAGTTGTAGTGCCACTTAGAATTTTTGGGGGTTTCAAGAATCCTAAGCGGCACTGCATTGTAATGGGCAGGGCGTATCAATTACCATCAGCTGAACGTCCTGCTCGTCTTGTCCCTTATTTTCATAAAAATAAAATGAAAATGAGGCATTTTAAAATTTCATACATTATCATATATTTTTGGTGTTGCTTGACATTTATCATGTTTTTTTTGTAAAACATATTTATTGTTAATGACATTTGAGATTTAATTTGAATGACAAACACTTATTTTTTGTTATAGCTATGTAGAGTAATTAAACTGATGAATTGGTATCTATAATTTATGAATTCCATTTGAATTAATCTGTATTCTTATTTTGACAGAGGTATCAGCAGAGTTATCGCTAATCAATGCCCTGCTGAGCAACTTTGACAAAACAATTGCTCCGAGTCCATCGAAGAAGAATGAAAAAAAGGAGGAAAAGACACAGGATGCCATGCCTGACTCGACAACAAATACGGAAAAAGCAAACACTAGCGCATTCAACTGTGGCGATGATGTTCTTGTTCCAAACAAAGATGGTCGATATTATTTAGGTAACTGGCTATTTATATTTATTTTTGGTTATGTGGCGGGTAACCCATCACATGAATTAATTACTTATGATAAATTTATTCAAACATTAGAGGGGTTAACAAACTAAGTCTGAAATATTCATGCAGCTTACATTAGTTTGTGAGCCGGGGATAAAATTTTGTTGAATAATTTATCACAATACAAAAAATTTATACCTGAGACATCTTGATAATATTACAATAGAAACTTGATTGCTGTCATGATTTGTTATCTACAACTAAACTTGACTACCATGTTATTTTTTTTTTATATACCTACTCTATGGGTACACTCCTGTATAAGCTGTTTTGCATAGCTTGCATTTTTTTTTATGTAATAGGAGGACAAACGAGCATACGGGTCACCTGTTGTTAAGTGATCACCGCCGCCCACACTCTCTTGCAACACCAGAGGAATCACAGGAGCGTTGCCGGCCTTTAAGGAAGCGCTTTTTTTGAAGGTACCCATGTCGTATCGTCCCGGAAACACCGCACAAGGAAGTTCATTCCACAGCTTTGTAGTACGTGGAAGAAAGCTCCTTGTAAACCGCACTGTGGAGGATCGCCGCACGTGAGGATGATATCCTAACTTATGGCGTGTTGTGCGCTATCACTTAACATCGTGACTTGCAAGCTTGTACCCTGTGTAATCAAAAGTCTGTAAAAAATTCCACTAACAACTTTATACACAAATGAAACACAGTATAATACAACAACAATAACATTCATATGGTAAGTGATGCCTCAGTTCATATCTATGAATATAAGGTAAATATATAAATTAACACAAAAATAGATAGACCCAAGTCACCCACCCATCGGTCAACTCACCTTAAAAAGTACCGTTTTTTTTTCAACACACTTGCTCGTAAAGTGAGCCTTATTACATCATATTACACACAAGAGCATAATAGAATTATCCTTACAAAGTTAAGTTAGTACCTATCTAAATATGAGAGTTAACCATGTAATAGTTTTTTTTTAACAACAAAGAAACCGCTGAAAATTCATTTACAAGAAATAAATAAATGTGTCCCTAATTAGGACGAAAAACATTTATCACTATCAAATTATTTATAATGCCCAATAATTATTATCACTCAAATTATAATTTTGAAATAGGCTGTACGGATATATGTAATCAATCACATTACATTTGGCACATGCAAAAAAAAAACTTACGAGCCATTTCCCATAACTTATGTTCTTTTTGTATGGCATTTGTTTCTGTGTTGCCCTGTTAATCCTCTATTAAAGATTCTAAAACAGTTAGCTTATTGCCAACATTAAAACACCCAATGTCAATGTTGTAATGAAATTCAGTACAACATTATATCATCCATTTTCATAATAACACTAGGACTGGCTTTTTTTAATGTTAGCAGTAAGATAACTGTTTCAGAATCTTTTATAGAGGATTCATATTATGGGTGTAGATAAAGTATTGTATGCAACTGTTGATAATTAGGTATTAAAACACTCATGTGTTACTATACTATAATAGTAACACATGTGTGTTTTAATACCTCTTATTATTACACAACAGTTGCATAAATAACTATAGTTTTTTTCCTCGCAATTGTGTTAAAAAATCTTATGGAACTCGTGAGTAATTTGCTCACTAGACCAGGGGTGCTCAAGCTTGAACTGCTGGCGATCTACCTCAAAATTGTTAGATTACGATTAACCGGCTCTGAGAGGCTTCAAGTATGTGTAATGAAGAATTGTCGTCTAGGTAGTGTTACGATGACATAGATACTAGTTTTGCGCAAAATATGCATTTTTTAGTAAAGGTAAGTGTAGGTCTTCTCTTAAATGTCAATGAAAAAACTCATAATTATTATTCAAAATTGCGAGTTTATTGTTTCTTACAAAACAAACGCATTAAAGTTCTAAGCTTAACTAAAGAGTGACTTTGGATGTTGAAGCGTGAAACTGCATGTCCTTAGCATACTTTTCATAAGATGGTACGTAATTACAGATTTTAGTTTATTATACCGGATTTTTTTCTCGACATCGACACAAAAAGCACTCGCGATCGACCAGTTGATCCCGATCGACCGTTTGAGCACCCCTGCACTAGACACTCGGCTGATTTACGGCGTGAAACCTACCGCCTCGTATATAATCAGCAACTTTGCTCACTTGCGTCATGATATATTATTTTAAAACTGCAATATTTTACGCAGGAACAATAGTAGAGCTAAGCACAAGCAACGACAATGACTCGTGTGAAGTGGGCACGGGCGTGGCGCGATGTCTAGTCAAGTTTGGTGACGGGACCCACGCGTGGGCGCCCGTGTCCACGCTCAAGCTTCTGAGCGCTCCGCCGGCGGACGACGGCCGCATCATGTGTGTGGTCTGCAAGCGGCGAGAACCTGCCTCCAGCCCCGCTACCAACGCCATCATCGCCTGCGACATGTGTGGTAGAGGGTACCACGCAAAATGTCACACTCCGCAGGTTGATGCTTGGATAACTGGTAATCATAAACCGTATTGTTTATAAATATACATAGGCACATAAGTGAATTTGCTAGAAACTTTTTTTTTTTATCGAATAGGAGGACAAACGAGCGTACGGGGCGTACGTACATGGTATTAAGTGATCACCGCCGCCCACATTCTCTTGCAACACCAGAGGAATCACAAGAGGGTTGCCGGCCTTTGAGGAAGATGTACGCGCTTCTTTTGAAGGTACCCATGTCGTATCGTCCCGGAAACACCGCACAAGGAAGCTTATTCCACAGCTTTGTAGTACGTGGAAGAAAGCTCCTTGAAAGCCGCACTGTGGAGGACCGCCACACATCCAGATGGTGGGGATGATATACTAACTTGTGGCGTGTCGTGCGAAGATGGAATACGGCGGCAGGAATCATGTTAAACATCTCTTCGGAACACTCCAAGTCACTTCAAGTCGAGTTAGTAGGTGTTTTGTGGGGTGTTGTATATGCTTTTACAACAATATCCCAGCTCAGGATATTAAATAACAAGTTTTATTCTGCAATATTACATTGTAACCATATATTTTATTTAAAAAATATAAGCCCGCTGAGTTTCTTGCACCCATTCTTCGAGGTCTGGGGCAAACCTTTTCGAATGGGTGGTAGTTTCAATAAGTGTAATCATATCCTATTTTAAATAAAAGTATTTGAATTTGTACACACATCACTTACACATATCGTGCTAGTTGTATGCAGAGTTAAAAAAAGGCACAGTTCAGGAATGTGATAGTGAACTTAGTATTATAATTTGTAACCATAATCAGTGAGTTTGTTGAAAAATTTAGACAATGCTTTAAGTTTACCATTTGCACTAAATATATTAACATCATAAAAAAAATATTTTATTAATTTTTTCATCATTTTAAACTAAATTCAAATTCAAATATTTTTACTGAAATTAGAATATAATTTATTGAAATTCAAAAACTACCACCAATTTGAAAAAGTATGCCTTAGACCAGAAAGGAACGGGCCCATGAAACTCAGCAGGCTTCTATTTTCATAAAAATATGGATCCAGTGTATTATTGTATGAAAAAATTGTTATTTAATAGTGTGAGAGTGGTCGCATTAAGAACAGGCATTCCAAATCACTGGAATCATTATTCATTTATGTTATAGTAACCTTTACCACACAATCGTTTTTAACAATTGTTTTGAACATTTTCTAGGATCTTGTTATAAAAGCATATAGCATAAGCCATATTGTACACACATAACTTACCCTGAGCTGTATAACTAGGTACGAATCCTTCCCCAATTTACAATGCTCTGTGTTTAATTCACAAATAAAACATACAAACACCAAACTTCATGGCTTTTATGCCAAAATATAAGTAATATAATATATCTCAAGAGCAAAATAACATTAAACATACCGAGATGAGGGTCAAGAAGCAAACTCAAACTTATCAATCTACCCACCATTAGATCTAACTCTGGCAGCAACGCGCCACTATATAGTGTGTCATTCATTAAATAATATTTTGGAGACATCCGGGGCTGATCCATTTAGGCATTGCAACTATAGTATAGTGGTTCTTTAATTACTTACATCATATTTTTTTATTATCATATTTTTTATATACTGTATAAGTCTCTGTGTTATATAAGTGCCCAATAGAAATGATTCTCATTTATGTTGTGTGCACCTGTAATTGACTCATAACACTTGAACTATTTTTGTTCAATATTTAAGTTTAAGAGTGTATCGTGTATGTGTTGTTGGAGAACCTTTAAATAAATAAATCTCACAATATATCTACTCTTACATATTTCGACGCACACTTAACCATGAGTAAAAAAGGCACATTTCAAAGGATATAGCAAACATGTATACCACTGGCCTAGTTGGGGTATGCCATATTTTAACAGTTGTGTACCGTGTCAAATATATCATCATATATATTTAAGGGATCTAGTGGAAGTTGAAGACTAGATTTTTTTTTCATAAAAACCCATAAATATCCAAACAAATAGACTATTTCAAGTAAAACATTCTATTATGGTTATTTGTGACCTGGTATTAGAATAATTGGAATAGAATGAGAAATTATCACGGGGAGTGTTCCGAAGAGCTGTTTAACTTGATTCCTGCCGGCGAATTTCACCTTCGCACGACACGCCACAAGTTAGGATATCATCCTCACCATCTGGATGTGTGGCGGCCTCCACAGTGCGGTTTTCAAGGAGCTTTCTTCAAACTTCTACAAAGCTGTGGAATGAACTTCCTTGTGCGGTGTTTCTGGGACGATACGACATGGGTACCTTCAAAAAAAGCGCGTACACCTTCCTTAAAGGCCGGCAACGCTCCTGTGATTCCTCTGGTGTTGCAAGAGATTGTGGGCGGCGGTGATCACTTAACAACAGGTGACCCGTACGCTCGTTTGTCCTCCTATTCCATAAAAAAAAATTGCGTAAAAAAGACTTCAACTGACCTACACAAAGTAAAACGATCGAGTCGATAAAGGAGTAAGTATCCCCCGACGATTCGAGCAGCTCTATATAAATAACCAAAGCAGTTAAAAATTCTTTGCTTAAACATCTAAACTTAACACCTCTATCTAAATTGCTTTCTCGTAAATTATTTCCTCGATAATGCCCAACAAGAATTTTGTTCTGGAATGGAGCCTGTGAACTAGTTAGGCAGATACTCTGATCAGCGTAATTATTTTCGAGGTAAGAATTTCTTAATTCTTATGAGAGGGTTAACCGCTTCGTAACGTAACGCGTTACGGCGCCAGTCTGTCTTCCCTTTCTCTCACGCATACGGCAGCGGTAAGCAGGCTCCTCCTCTCTCACTCTAACCAATTGTTACTTTAGGATTAAATAAAAATAATCGAAATGGGTAATATTACAATAATATTTGATAGCTTGTGTCAGTGATTCCACAATAAATTATAACGCCATCTATGATCACATAGAGTAAACATAACCGCAGTTGTAAAAGTTGTATTTCGTATCTCGTAACCTCGCCTCGATAAAGTTATCACTTCTGTTTTATGGTCTTAAGAACACAACTTATTTTTTAATATTAATTGCAGGTGCTTCCTGGCATTGTAAAAGATGCGTGGATCAGAGGTACAGAGTCGCCGCTGCAGAGAACCGTGCCCTCAAGAGAACTGACTTGTTTAGATTTAAAGGAGGACAACAGAGGCGGCAGCAACAGGAGCTCACACAGCCTTACGATGTTGGTATAAATAAAAATAATTACAGTCATAAAAGTAATGAGATTGGTGAAAAAGAAACATAACTCAAATTGAACATACTGTATCAATAATAAACAATAAATAACAGGTTTAAAAATACATACTTCTACCTGTCATGTAATTCTCTAGAGACAAAGACCACAAACTTTTAAATTCGGAATAACTTTGCGTTTATTGAACACAGAATATGTTTTGAGAACTTAAAGTGATAAATTTAAAAAATCTTCGTGGTGGACATAATGACAGTATTAAATATTTAAAGAAAAACATACAGATAATAAAAGAGTAGAAAATGACGAGCTATATATTTATAAGATACTAGCTGACCCAGCAAACGTTGTATTGCCATATAAAGTAATAAGAAAAAAATCAATAATTCAAATTTTAAAAAACTAGATGAGGACCGATTCTCAGACCTACCAAATATATCGTACTACAATTATTTTATAAGATTGCGATTTTGCAACTCTATAGCGGATTTGTGAAGGAAACAGAATAATATAAAAATCGCGATACAAAAATAGTTATAGATCGTAGAAGGGCGAAAATTTGAAGTTGTACGTATTATTCAATGTTGAATCATAGTGAAAGAAAATTGTTGTTTTTATTTCATTCCGAGCATTTTCATATTTATTCAACTTTTAAACCTTCTCTGGACTTCCACAAATAATTCAAGACCAAAATTATTTAAATCGGTCCGGTAATAATCGTTCTCGAGTTTTAGCGAGACTAACGAACAGCAATTAATGAAATAATAAAAATGTTTATATATACAGATAAAGATCAGAGTGAATGACGGCTCAGTAAACCAACATAATCGCTTTAGGCTGGCTAAATATCAAATCTACCATGATTCAAAGTAGATTGATTTTTAATGCATGTAAATACATATACATGCATTGTTAATACACATATTACAAGAATAAAAATGATGATGTAAAAATATTTAAAAAGTCTTAATACTTTCATGTCAGAATTTATTTACTAAAATGTGGTCTAATCTATGATAGCTCCCGATTGGATAGTTTTGAATGTATCTATTTTTGTCAAGAATAAAAAGACATGTGGCACTCGGGGACTGCCGCGGTAAAGCTATTGCAAAGCATTTTTTATCAACTTACATACAATTATAATTATTTATTTATGTGGTATTTTTTTTTGATAAAATTCATTTAAAAAAAGCAAACGGGAAGTGATACTTGTCATAATAATAAAAATGAATAAAACGTGATAAAAAAAATAAAGAAATAATAAAAAATCAAGACGTACCCCAGGCTCGAACCTGGGACCTTCTGCACTTAAAGCATACGTGATAACCGCTGTTCAACGGTAACTGTAATGATCGTGGCGAAATATCTATGTACATCTAGTAAGTAAGTGTTAGGTTATTTTCGTTACGGAATTTCTGGATTCGGTCTCCATGCTCAAGGCCCGCGATAGAAGCTATGCAATGCTTAGCTTAAAACGGTGATGTAAGAATACATTTAGAAAAATCTTAATACTTTTAATGCCATGTCAGAATCTATTTCTTAATATGTGGTCAAATCTATTATATTGTTCCACATAGTATTTTCTTTGATTAATGTGAGTGTCACACTTTCAAATAAAATACTTTTTATACGCTTTATATTAGCTTCACCTGTATGTTTGTAACCGACTTCTTTGGACGCGATTTTGACCCACTTTAAACGGCTAGATTTCGTTCAAACTTTGTAGATTTATCGAGGACCGATGACATTACACTTTTTGGGAACAACAACCGCAATCCCCCTGAAAACGTTTGCTCCAAAAGATCCTCATGTTTTTTAAATATTTTTTAGACCGCATCAACAACATCGTCTACGGCTTCTGAAGCAGGGAAGGATCAAAGCGAAGGTCATTGTTATTGTGTTGAGAAAAGTGACAGACTGGCACAGGTACTGTAATGAAAACGTTTTATTTTTCGTATTAGCAAACCCACTCATAAATTAATTCCTTTTTTATTTTACCTGTTCACTCAAAATGTTGTGTAGAATACCCGAAAGTTGAGAGAGGTACAGGTCGCCATGTTAGTAACGTTATCAGATCTATTGTATTTATATTGGGGCTTTTGTGGAAAGGTGACAACAAGTGAGCCAATGTCAAGTTGAGGTAGGCTACCAGGTAATGATAATGGTACAGTGTTGAAGAGCATTTCAGTTTTAATTATTTTTTTTTTACATTTTAAATTCTGAAACAAATATACAAACTGTTATTAAAATTAGAAAATTGAAAAATACTCACAGATAATATATATAATACCAGCTGTACAAAAGTAACTGTTGATCGTAGATGGGTGAAAATTTGAAGTTGTATGTATTAATGCTGACTCATCGCTAATCATAAAAATTAAAATTTCGTGTGGAGTTAAAATTAAAATTTCGTTAAGGGTGGCTTAACATTTAGGGGGATGAAAAATAGATGTCCGATTCTCAGACCTACCCAATATGCACTCAAAATTTCATGAGAATCGGTCAAGCCGTTCCGGAGGAGTTCGGTCCCGCACACCGTGACACGAGAATTTTATATATTAGATGTACTATGTGTCAGAGAAAAGGACATACTTAAAAGATAGATCAGGAGGTATAAAATTGTATAGGGAATAATGCATTAAAGGCAGCTGAATATATTATATGTGGTCCTCATTTACCTCATCAAGTCCACAATGACACAGAGAGTGATCCCTAATCCAAAGTTTTGCCTGAAATATTGTAGTGGGTTACTCTTGAATCTGGTTGTCCAAAAACCATGGTTGTCATCAGGTCGAGGTAGATACTCCGAAAATCGCCAATCAAAATTGAAAAGTACCATTTTGAAAGTGACAACATCCTGCTGACGTCGCACACATGTTAATATGAAAAGGTTCCGTGTTCCAACTCGCGGGGGCTGTATTTGTAAATTTTATAGTTTAAATTAGGCCAAGTTTGTACCCTAAGCACCCTTTTTTGGACGAAGTATGTGCGAAGTAGCAAGCAAGGTCAACTTATGTTGAGTGATCATCATTGGCACACTCTCTTGCAATATTAGAGGAATCGCTGTGTTGCCAGGCTTATATTGGTTTACTCGATTTTTTTATGGCACCAATGTTCTGCTTAAGGAAGCTCATTCCACAGTATGGCTGTATGTGGGACATTATGGTGTGTGGCATTAACCCATTGACCTACAATAAATAACTAGACTCACAATGATCCTCAAAAATTGTCTGAAGCAAAACTCTGCCTATCAGACAGAGTTTTCGTTCAGTTGTGTTTCGACCGCGCTTTGAATACCACGCCACGCAATGATAAAGCGTTCAGTGAAAACTTTCCAAATAACAGCAAATCCAAACAAAACAAAAAGCATGGAGTGTCGTATTTCAAGTCAGTGCCCCCTTTAAATTAAAAATATTTGACGATTTTAATCATTTTGTTTAATAATTACATTCAAAACTAAAACAAAATCTTCTTGCCTCGTGTTCGCGTCCGAGTTTCTCATGAGCGTATACAATAGACTGAACATTACTGCCACGTAATAAGGTGTCAATTTGAATGAATGTTTTAATGTTATCGGTATAAGTCAATGTTTACGTATATACGAGGGGAGGTCAAAAAGTTCGCGGAATGACTGGGAAAAAAGATGAAATGATACATTATGTTATTTTTCCTTTTCAATATATTCCCCCTTAACACGAATACATTTTTGGGATCTGGCATATAACTTATTAATACCGTCGAAAAAATAGGTTTTGTCTTGGGCGTCAAAATACGCCGAAATCGCCGACTTGACTTCATCATCGTCTCTAAATTTTTTTCCACGCAGCTCTTTCTTCATCTTTGGGAATAAATAAAAATCGCTAGGGGCCAGGTCTGGACTGTAGGGTGGATGGCGTAGTTGTTCAAAACCGCATCGATGAATGGCAGCCGTCGCAACATGACTCGTGTGAACGGGCGCGTTGTCGTGCAAAAGGAGTACACCTTTTGTCAGTTTTCCTCTTCTTTTTTCTTTAATAGCTTCTTTTAATCGGTCCAATAGGGAAGCGTAGTACTCTCCCGTTATAGAAACACCACGTTCTTTATAATCGATCAAAAGAATACCTTCAGTATCCCAAAAAATAGTCGCCATGATCTTTCCGGCCGATTGCGACACTTTAAATTTTTTTGGGGGTGGTGTGCCTTTTTTGTGCCACTGCATCGACTCCTGCTTTGACTCAGGCTCATAGTGGTGAACCCAAGTTTCATCACCGGTTACAATTCGGGCCATAATTTCTTCCCTAACTTCTCCACAGCGGTCCAAATACTCGCGGGAACAGTTGACGCGCTCACGTTTTTGCAGCGGCGTGAGCATTCTCGGGACCCACCTTGAACACACTTTACTCATGCCAAGATGTTGATGAAGAATATTTAAAATTGTGGTTTCTGATACTCCAACTGATGCTGCAAGTTGTTTCTTCTTCAACCTTCCGTCTTCCAATACAAGTTTTTCAACTTTTTCAATGATTTCCGGCGTAGTGGCCTCAATGGGCCGTCCAGGTCGAGGATCATCTTCAATTGACTCCCTTCCTTGCTTGAAAAGGCCGTGCCATTTGTAAATCATGGTTTTACCAGGAGCAGAGTCTCCGTAAACAGCTAACATCTCTTGCAAAATAGTTTGAGGCGTTTTTCCTTGTTTGGTGAGGAACTTTACGACGGCGCGATGTTCAATTTTCTCCATAGTGGCTAGTTTGTTCCCGATTTACTTGTTCACTCGTTTGTAACTCGAAAGCTAATGACCCAATTAGGCTAGAAATTGGCATATATAGTAATTATGAGTTACTCAAGTAGCGGCTACCTGGAGGAGCGACCTCACCCCCGCCAACCCCGCCATTCCGCGAACTTTTTGACCGCCCCTCGTACAACGCCGCTCGGACATTTTTGACGTCCTTTTAATAGGCGATTGGGAGTCTTAGTTGTTTATTGTACATCAATGCATTAAACCTGATATTTTTACCACATACAGGTAACACTATAGGATGTCAAAGCGCAGGCTATATTAGTTTATTCAGTCATAATATCAGCTAATAATAAAGCTCATATTTGTATTTATTTCAGATGCTGTTATGTTGTCGGTGTTCCCGCTGGTTTCACCAAAGATGTGTATCAAGTTTGCAGTACCCTCTGTACGCTGGTGATAAGTATGTCTACACTCACTCGATTTATTTTTTATAAACCTTAGTACACAAAATCGTATATGTGGGTAACACTGAAAGTGTTCTAATGAAAACTTTTTTTTAATTTCAATTTTAGAACTTTTTGGTAACCTAATGTAGTATTTTGCATTCATTTGTCGTTTATTTTTGTGGAATGGCGGCAAATCTCTTGTTACATGTGAAAATGAACCTAACGCGAGAAAATTTTCGGTTATTGATTTATTATGACATTCGTTGTGGGCTTACTCAACAACAAAGCTATGATAGGCTGCGATTAGCATTTATTAATGAAGTCCCATCTCGTGCCACTATTTACAATTGGTTTAACGAGTTTAAGCGTGGACGTAGCAATCTCAATGATGATCCGCGTGAGGGACGTCCTTTAACAGCGACTACTGAAGATAACATCAGTGCTGTGGGACGTATGATAGAGGAAGATAAGAGAGTGACCTATCAGCAGATACGGGCTAGCCTATGCATTGGTATGAGTCAAGTTCAAAAAATATTACACGAACATTTAGTCGTCAGGAAGCTTTGTACCAGATGGATTCCCCATACATTAACCGACGACCAGAAACACCTTCGCATGGACTGGTGTCGACAAATGTTAGATAAGTTCAACCGCGGTGACTCAAATGCTGTATTTGACATCGTCACAGGTGATGAAATCTGGATATATTGCTACGAACCCGCAACCAAAAGACAGTCAGCTCAGTGGGTGTTTCCTTTCGAGGATCGGCCAATTAAGGTAAAGAAAGGAAGAAGTCGAGGAAAAAAGATGATTGCCTCATTCTTTGGTCGGAAAAGTCATTTCGCGACGGTTGTGACAGATGAAGGACGGACAGTTACTGCAGACTGGTATGTCAATCGCTGTTTGCCTGTTGTCTTTGAAAAAATTCGACAGCAGCGCCCTCGAAGCAGGATCCTCCTTCACCACGACAATGCTTCAGCGCACTCCGCAAAACGGACTGTTGAATATTTGACTGTGGCAGGTGTCGAGATCCGAGTCATCCGCCATACAGTCCTGACCTGGCGCCCTGCGACTTAAATTTATTCCCAAGAACTAAGGATAAAATTTGAGGTATTCGGTTTACGAGCCCTGAAAGCGTACGAAAATGCCATAGAAGAGACCCCTAAGGAAGAATGGTCCCACTGCTTTTCTCAGTGGTTCCATCGAATGCGACGATGTGTAGAGAACAACGGAGATTACTTCGAAAAACAATAAAAGTATTGGCAACTTTCTACATTAAGCCGTTTTTCAATTTCTAAACATTTTCAGTGTTACCTGGGTACAATACAATTTTCTACATCTTGGCAGATTCTCTTTGTTTTTTAACCTTGGGAATAAATAAGGGATGGCAGTGTTTTTTTTTTGTATGACAGTAAGGTATGATATGAGCAGGACGTTCAGCATATTACAATGCAGTGTCACACAGGATTCTTGAAAACCTTAAAATTCTGAGCAGTAGTACAATTACTGCGCTCGTCACCTTGAGATATAAGATGTTTAATCTCATTTGCCCAGTAATTTCACTAGCTACGGAACCCTTCAGACCAAAACACAAAAACACACATTACTGCTTCACGGCAGAAATAGGCACTGTTGTGGTATCCATAATCTAGTTGGCATCGTGTGCAAAGAAGCCTTCAGTATCATTGGAAAATGCTCTTAGACGCCTCTTACGATACTCTCGGGCCTGGGGATTCCCTATTCTTAGATTACAGCAATGAAGAATATTCTCAATAAACACTTAGTTATGATAAAAAAATAACAAATTTAATTTGTACCAAAATAACATTAAATACAACCACAGCTCGAGAAATTAACATGACTTCAGAGCGCTCGAACAGAACCGAGAGGCGCGGGTTCGAGTCCCGTATCGTTCATAAATTTTGGTAACAGTTGTATATCAACAAAAATACTAAAAGCATGCACAGCATTCCCCCTGTGTAAATGATTATTCTATTGTTTCGTGCCAGAGTTTTGCGAGTCAACATGTCCTGAGGATGCCTAGTGTAGAGGCAAAACACGTGTAGATTTAAACAAAAGACAAATATTGGCAGAATTAACACTAAAGAAAACTTAAAACATTTGGATAATTATGGATTTCCGCAAAGGAACTTCAATAAATATTCTATTTACATAATGTTTCAGATTGTATATATTCGCGTGTGCCAACTGCAATGGCGGTGGAGAATATGTCCGGCGCCTGGAGTTGTGTTGGCTGGATTTGGCACATCTAGCACTATACAATCTCACAACATACAACTCACCAAATTATTTTGATCTGGACTCAGTTATTATGCCCTACATCATGGACAATTGGCACGCCCTGCAATTACCTGAGAAGGTATGTACGATTTATACTAATATTATAAAGTTGTACAACTTTTTTTATTTGAATGTCAAATTCGACGGTCTGCCAATAGGATTTGAAAAATTATTGAAGTTATTCTTCTTTAGGTGCGTTATGAAAATATGATGAGAATGAAATTATAAGATGCACGCGCACCGCTGTAACACAAAAGTAACAGGGTGAAGTTGGTTCCTATAATTTTCTGACTTTGCGACATTCGTTTTTTTTTTGGGTTCTTCGTTTACAGCCGTTTTTTTTTATTATAATAAGGGACGAGACGAGCAGGACGTTCAGCTGATGGTAATTGATACGCCCTGACCATTACAATGCAGTGCCGCTCAGGATTCTTGAAAAACTCAAAAATTCTGAGCGGCACCACAATTGCGCTCGTCACCTTGAGACTAAGATGTTAAGTCTCATTTGCCCAGTAATTTCACTAGCCACGGCGCCCTTCAGACCGAAACACAGTAATGCTTACACATTACTGCTTCACGGCAGAAATAGGCGCCGTTGTGGTACCCATAATCTAACCGGCATCCGGTGCAAAGGAACTGGTAAAAAAGCCGTATTTGTTATTCAATAATTAATTGCCAAAGCCATCCTTGCAAGATTTTTACAATATTGTTCTTTCTACAAACGTAGAATAGCACGAGGAGTAAATATTTTTTAGGATTTTTGCTTTGTTAGTCGAAAGAAGTATAACTTCTTGCGTGCATACATAAGTACACACACATTTTTTTTTGTTTGTTCATGATAGATTCATGACGAATGGGTATGGTCGGGAGATACTGTTTCAATAGTTAGACCCATTAATTGGATCCATTATGTGCGCCAGTTATTCCACCCAGCCCAGTTCTCACCAGAACTTACAGCCATTCTTTCAATGTTCGATCATTCTGAGCATGACGAATAATATGGGCTATGTAGCATTAGATTGCGCCTCTTAAGAGCGTGTATTCGATTCACAACGAAATTCGTGTTTTTGCGATGTTTCCAGAGCTATATCGGAGTGATGTGAGCAGATTATTCTGTGATTATAACAATTCTAGAAAGTTTCAGTCTAGATTTAGTGCACTACTAAAAATATATTTAATGACAGTGTGTTAAAGAGAAGGCAATCCCTTCGCAGCGTTTCACGAATATGGACTTCAGAATTATCTTTTCAGATGAATACAGCCATTGTAATGTGCTATATATGTTATGTTAATACAGCTATTTAGTAAATATACAGTTTTTTTTTTCAGTAAATTAAATTTTACATAATTATTTTCAAAAATATTATAAATCATTTTCGATCAGTTTGTACTGGTTCCTCCCAGCAACATATTAATTTTTCCCGTTGCTGGATTGTTAACATCGACTTAACTGGTCTTCAAGAAGTAGTAGAGCCACCTGTGTACGCTTGAGAGTATTTAAATATAGTAGAGCTCGTAAAATATGTTGATACAACTGCATTACAACTAATGCATGAATACATGAGTTTGTATCACTGAAGCAAAAATCAATATTAACTACAAGATAACTCATTATTATGACAGCAAATATACAACGTTTGTTGGATATGATGCATATTAGTGTTATTTTTAATTTATACTATTTGTATATTATCATTTCTTTCTATACCCTTATGGTTACACCATATAGAGGTTTATCACACCTTATTGTATTTCTCCGGCTCTGATGCTAGATCACACATAATGGAAGACCAAAACTACACTGCAAAACTCGTGGATTGAACCCGATAACGACAAAACAGTTTTTTTTTCTTCAAATATTTAATGATAAAAGATACGCCATGCGAAGATCATGTCAAATGTCCATGTCGCACCTACTCCCATAACAAGTGGGAACTGTACTCAAAATTGTCGACGAGTACGTCAATCTCGGACAAACAATCCAGTTAGGCAAGTCCAATTTCGCGAATGAGGTCACTCGACGAATTCAACTCGGATGGGCAGCGTTCGGGAAGCTCCATAAAAATCTTCTCGTCCTAAATACCACAGTGTCTGAAGACAAAGGTTAGTCAGTGTGTGTTGCCAGTGATGACTTACGGTACGCAGACCTGGTCGCTAACTATGGGCCTGATGAAGCTCATGGTCGCTCAGAGGGCCATAGAGAGGGCCATGCTCGGAGTTTCCCTGCGAGATCGAATCAGAAATGAGGAGATCCGTAGATCCGATTCCAAATTATTGCGAAACTGAAGTGGCAGTGGGTAGGGCACATAGTATCGGACAGGTGGCCCAACAGTCAGTAAAGTCCTCGAATGGCGACCACGTACCGGAAGACGTAGTGTTGGTAGGCTCAAGATGGACTGACGATCTGGTCAAGATCGCCGGAATACTTTGCGCAGGACCGATCGTCTTGTAAATCTTTGAGGGGGCTTTTTTCCAGCTGTGGACATCTTCCAGCTTATGATGATGGTACGCCATTCAACCAGGTCGCACTTGCACCCACAATCATACATTCTATGTACGAAAACTAAGGGTTGTAATAATATCAAAAATTAATACTTAAAAAATTTGAATCTTAAAATGCTCAAATATATACTCTGTTACAGATGTGGCGAACACCGGTCAACGAAAGGCGGGAAAGAATACTAACAGCTCTGACGTCATCGCGGAAGCGTTTCAAGTGTGGACGGGAGATGAAGAAGAGAGCGACCATATGGGGCCTGCGCCTGCGACGACCACCGCCTCCGCCGCTACAACTGTCCGCCTTAGAGCAGGTATGTGTAAGTAAATAGACAAAAAAGGCATATATTTTATTGAATTGGGCGTTATTTTGCGGAATTCCATAACCATCCAAATGTTGTTATTGTTAGTTGACTCGCCAAATTCTTGCACGAAAGTAATCTGTGGAATTAACATTAACATATGTTGGCGAGTCAACATCTCCTGAGGATGCTTCGTGTAGAGATGAAACACGTGTCGAATTGATTAAAGAACTTCACTCATTAAAAATCACAAGATTTGCCATTTACTTTCTCATATACCTTTAGATCAGTGGTTCCTAACCAATGATCCGTCCGCAGTAGTCAATATGGTCCGCGGACCGTTTTCAATACGTGCACGCTGCACATTGTGAAGAATTATTGAATTCGCGAAAACTGGAAATAACTTCAAAAGGTATCGATATCATCCCCACCATCTGGATGTGTGGCGGTCCTCCACAGTGCGGTTTTCAAGGAGCTTTCTTCCTCGTACTACAAAGCTGTGGAATTAGCTTCCTTGTGCGGTGTTTCCGGGACGATACGACATGGGTACCTTCAAGCGCGTACACCTTCCTTAAAGGCCGGCAACGCTCTTGTGATTCCTCTGGTGTTGCAGGAGAATATGGGCGGTGGTGATCACTTAACACCAGGTGACCCGTACGCTCGTTCATGAACACGATATCGGAATAGTTTCAGAAACATAACTTTAGCTGGGAAAAACGCTTTGGTTTCTATACGGATGGCGCTCTGGCATCAATGTTAGCATCACGCTCTGGTCTGGCAACGTTAGTAAAACAGAAGAGTCCTAAGGCAAAAACAACTCATTCTATCATCCACCGTCAGGCGTTAGCTTCGAAGACTACCTGGATGCCTTACGAATACAATGCAATTTTTTAAATTCTACTTTTTGATTAGAGTTTATTTTCGAAATTGATTCAGTTTATTTTTCTTGTACATCGTGGTACCTTCTAACAATAAAAAAAAATCGAAGTGAAAGAAGATTGGGAACCACTGCTTTAGATGTTTGATATCAGTTTAAACACTACCGCCGCGTCGGAATCAAATGACGCTCTGACAGAGTTGAGTTCGCTCTCTTTAGTGAAATATACAATATTGTACTGTCATTGTTGTAGCAATAAAATAATCATAATCTTGTCCCAGGCTGTCCGATCGCTTAGATTTTCAGCTGTGGAGTAGCACGATTTACGACAGCTATTTTCAATAATAAAAAAAATATTGAGAGATAATGAACAGCGACTAGGACTTTTTTTATAAAATTGTATTTATCCTTAAACCTATTATGTATCTTATGAAGCGTTCTAGAATTTGTTATAAGCATTCCTTTATTTCTTTTTTTGTGTCTGGAGGCCATTACATCCTTGCTTAGATGGCTTAAGTTGACTGTTTTCGTGTTGACCTGAAATTTTCACCAGAGTTTTCGAACAAAGTTTGGTTGTGCGTAACAGTATTTCAATCTACTAAGTTATGTATCAGAACAGTATAGTCGTATGTGTCAGTTAGGGATCAAGAAAAAATACCAAGCCAGGTTATATGACATCAGGAAAAGCACAAAAGTTCGAGACAAAGGAACAATCATCAGGAAACTAAAATGGAAATGGTCTGGGCATATGAGTAGAGGGAAGGAGAGGTGGAATAAAAGGTTCACAGAATACCCCAGGAATGGCATAAGAAACAGGGGAAGACCCCGTTAAATATGGGAGGACGACCTGGCCAATTTAGCAGCAGTGATCTGGATCCGGGTTGCCAAAGTTAGAAGCATTGGAATCGGCTAAATAATGGGTACCACACCAGCGCCTATTTCTGCCGTGAAGCAGTAATGTGTAAGCATTACTGTGTTTCGGTCTGAAGGGCGCCGTAGCTAGTGATTACTGGGCAAATGAAACTTGATAACTTATGTCTCAAGGTGACGAGCGCAGTTGGGTTTTTCAATTATCCTGAGCGGCAATGAATTGTAATGGGCAGGGCGTATCAATTACCATCAGCTGAACGTCCAGCTCGTCTCGACCCGAATTTTAATCAATAAAAGAAAATGAATTGTGTTTAACTTAGATATAAGAGAATGTATTACTTGCTGTTGAATAAAAGGCTTTATATGTAGATATATTTTTATTTCAGGTGAAGAAAGGAGTGCCATTAACGGATGAGATGGTTCGGGAGTATGCTCCTAAGCTTAGGTTTTTGCCGCGACCGCCCACACCGCAGCCTGTTACGTCCATATCGGATGAATGGTACTTATATATTTATTTCTGTATGAGATAAATTTTATGTAATATAAATATTTATCTCAGTGTTATTGTTTTTAATTTTTAATAATAGTCAAAAATCATTGGCGCATTAATTAATTATCATATACAGGATGTAATTGATAAGTGTGACCAGGCTATTATAACTATCTTGAGTTTCTTGCGCTGATTCTTCTCTCTCAAATCAATTTTGAGACTTACATATAATAAAAACTTTAAACTGATATCGAAAGTCGTATAATATCAAAATTTTGGATACTTCTCGTTTTAACATAACATCATATGTTGTAACATACTACGCGATATCAGTTTAAAGTTTTTTGATATCTGTAATAGTAATAATCGCCTGTAATTAACGATTACATCCTGTATATTTGTATATTTTTGTTCTAAATGTTTATCAGATAAATTCGAAAATGCAATTATGATTTAAATATGTAAAGCCAAGTATGGATTGGTTCTTATGTTAGGAGATATATCAACATTATAATACCAGTTTTATGTGTTGCAATAAACATTCATAAATAAAATTTGAAAAACAAAATTTTATGAACGATGCGGGACTCGAACCCCCGACCTCTCGCGTTCCGTGCGAGTGCTCTTCCAACTGAGCTAACCGTTCGAGTAACGCCTCGTTATAAAATCTTGTTTGCTTTGCTCAACTCTCAGTTTGTGGCTTCATCTACAGGATCTACTTTACAGTTGATAACCTGCTCAATCCCAATATTTGCATATTAGGAAATTGACTTGAGATGTCGCTCTTGTAAATCTAAACAATATGTTATGTTTTTAAAGTGATAACCCTCACTTCTAGGATTAATAACGAGGCGGTACTCGAACGGTTAGCTCAGTTGGTTTAGAGCACCGGCACGGAACGCCGGAGGTCGTGGGTTTTTACTTTAAAAACATAATATATTGTTTACAATAAACATTGTCGAAGGCACATCATCAATGTAATGTATCACATCAATTGACGCTAGGCTCACTCTTGATGAATGACATAAAAATTGCAAATGAATGTATTATTCATCCATTACACCTCTGTCTTAATATGATAAGGTTTCGTAAAGAGATGTTTGTCATAAGCAGACAACAATGTCTAACTGTAATATTATTTATTTTCAGTGCACAACCCTCCAGTAGTAACATTGATAAGAGTTCCTATAAAAGTAATCAACATATGATAGTGCCGGTGGACGGACACTGGCTAAATTTGATGATGGGCAAACGGTTTCATGAAAATCTCAATTCAAATTCAGAAAACGACTCCACTAGTTCTTTTGAATCTTTGAAAAATTGTGACCGAGATGAACAATTGTCACCACCGATATGTACATCGACCGAGTCTAAGTCAGACACCAAAGATGATAATTTAGAAAAACTGTCTGAAATCAATGATGAATCTAACGAAGCTAAGTCGACCTGTGAAGGAATAAGTATGACATCTCCTGTGCCTTGCTTATTACCATTAGATACAAAATCCAAAGAGAGTGTTGTTGATACAGCTCAAGACAAAAGTGAATGCAATATTAATATATTGACTCACACAACTAGAATAGCCACAATGAACCTCGAAGTATCAAAGTTATCAACTAATAATATTATTGAACATTCCAAAATAATGTCTCTCCAGCACATGAACGATCGTCGGCCGCCATACAGTAGCAGCCTGCTACTTGATATGGAGTCGTCCGGTGATGAAACATCAAGTAGAGGTACTCTAGATGCCATTATTCCACCCTTGAAAGATTTCCAAGGCAAAAACAATCCGTTCCTGATGCAAAATAGCTCTACATCAAAAACATTGTCATCACATATGAATGTATATAATAGACAAAGCAGTAAAGTTAATAGTTATAATTCAAGATTCTCATTGCCAAGTCATTTGAATCCATTTGCAGGGGCAATGGTGAGGCCGTTGAAACGGAAACTTAGTGAAAAAGATATTGTTATAGGACCAAATGGTGAAGTTAAAAGAAGGAAGTACAGGAGGCCACGGAAACATTTACAATTACAGGTAATTAGTTTTATGTTTATCAACATTCTTCATATGTGTACAAAAAGTCCTATTGAAAAATTTAATGTTCTTTACTTAGATAATTTATATGTCCCTTGCTGTTATACAACCTATAAAAACAGGCTAAGTCGCAGGCTCGCGATTTGTATGACACTGATTGGTGTGTGTGCATTGCTCAAAATAGAGGTTAACTCTAAACTCAATTTTTTTCGACGTTTTCACAGCAGCTGTCATAGACTGTCTAGGTGTATAAATGATCTAAGTTTCAGTACAAAATTACTTTATTTTTTACTTTTGTTTTATGTAACTTTGTGAATTGTCATACCAGCTTAGAAACACCAATGAACTGTTTGCTTGTGGAAGATCATCCCAATTAATTCTCCACCATCAGTCAAATTCAAATATTTTTATACAAAATAGGAATATCACTTATTGAAAGTCAAAAATTACCACCTACTTGATAGAGTATGCCTCAAACCTGAGAAGAATGGGCGCAAGAAACTTTTTTTTTTAAATCTGAGAAACTATTAATAACTAAAATAATTCTTTAATTGTCAACTTTTCAGCTTAACAAATCATGTCCACTGCCAGATGAATCAAAGACTGCTGTTACTTCCACCGAGAATGGAGACGCCACACCACCAATTTCACATAATATAAATAACGTGAAATTTCACGGTAGAAGACTGAGACAGAGGCAGGAGAAGAACTATTATGAGAACGCAAGAAGAAATACAAGTAACAATGCCATTAATAACAACAGTGTGAAGAGTTTGCAGTTGAGTCCTCACAAGACTAACAATGGTGTGGGTGAAGTGAACGCCCAGCAACTCTCCGAGTTGAAGTCCAGTGTCCAGTCATACTTCCGTGCTGGGCAGACGTTCACGTTACTGGCACGGAGGGTGTCACCTGGCCTGCCCACTGCCTATCTCATAGAGTGGGACTCCAGCACGTCATAGTTGATGTTATGAATTTATTTAAATATACATGTATTTTATGGAAATATATAGTGTAAGTGCTTTGTGTAAGTCTGTAGAATATTTTAGTTGTACCACTGTACAGTATCATCGAGGAATGTGATATATTATTATTCCAATTCATGTTTTGTATTATTTTTCCTATGATAAATTTAATTTATTTATCGAAACAGGCAGTATGATTTGTGTCTCTGCGGTAGGTACCATCATTATTCATTCATCACAGACAACCTACATTCACAACTTATGGGATCATAATCACAAAAATCAAATAATTTACAAATATGAACATAAAGGGATATTTTGAAGTCATTTTGTCCAGCCTTTACAAAATATTGAGTTTCTTGCGCCGCTTCTTCTCTCTCAGAGCGCCATTTGTTTCCGAAGCGGTAGTAGTATCAGTATGAGAAATGACATCAAAAAGAATTCTAAAGGAATCAATTTTGAGAAAATAAATGCCTTTTATGCCTTTATTAAGGCAGACATAGTTTTTATGCATGAAGGTCAATGACGTTCTATGTACAGGACATATCTTTTGCAGTCTGAAAGCGGGAACGGTATAAGTGTGCTTAAAGACAATGGAAGTATCCTTTTCTCCCAGTCGTGTGACGATTGTTTGTCAGTCACCGAGTCTTGGTGCTAAAAAAAAGTGCTCATATAAACCTACGTTAACGACGCAAAAAAAAAACATGGTGTGACTTGTCACTGATAAGTTTATTTTATTTATACAGGATGTTAAAATATACTTTATATATATATATCTTAAGGCATATATTGGTATCAAGCCGTGAGAACATATAAATATTGATTTTCAGGAAATAAGCACATATATACATATAACTACTCGTAAGTGAAAAAAAAGATAACGTACCCAATTATAAAAGTTTGGACATCTCTGTCTGCGGTGCATTCTCATTATTCCCCGTACACACACCCATTTCATTTGTTTACCTGCGAAGGGCGCGTGGACGGCGACTAACTCCGATATTTTTGTATTAATTAACACAATTCCTTGTAATGTCCACTTGCTCAACGTCTCTCAATCGCAAGCAAGTCTTCGATACATTTAGTGCAACGTTTACGACCTTGGCACGGACTTGTAACACCGTCGTGAGGTCGGGAGACCGCGGCCGCCAAGCGACAGGACTTCGCCCGATCCATTGAGCGCCGTACTCTTGGAGATACTCTCAAACCCTGTTGAGCCCCCGTAATGTTACATATTCGCTGCCCGTTGGGTACCGTCGCATATGCAGGCGCTGGAAAGCATTGCGAGGCGGCTAGTCCAAACTGAGCGGAAAGGCATAGATATCTTTGTTCAAACCTCTTGTCTTTCCCTACGAGCTGCGCCGTGGTTACAAATATTGCGGCCTAGGTACATGAGCATGTAAAAATACTCTTCATTCGAGTACATAACGCAGGAAAACTATCACTAACTAACAGTTTAACACATAAAAATCACACAATTGACTCGAGTGCAAAATGAGCACTTCCGATCTTGAAGCGCGTTGACGGGTAATTGACTGATTAATTGTAAAGCAATAATTCTATTTCCGCGATTGGCGGCATAGGCATCAAGGTGCGATAGGGCCCGCCTTATTTGTTTCAGCCGTCCGCGCCGCTCAGTTGATGCTAGTTCTCCGCCAATGGACCGACGTCAGGGCCATGACCTTAGTTTACTGGAAGAATAATATGTCAGGGGTTTTCAAGATTTTTTATTTTATTTTAAGTAGTGTCTCCACATTCTACTTCATATCAGTGTCAATTATCGTACAGGGTTTTTTTAACACACTGTATAAGATGGGCTGGCAAAACGCGTGAATAATTAAAGTATAACGAATATTTTTTCATAAAATATGATACAATTATCACATCCCTTTCTCTCCCGCTTGTCAGAATGGGACAGATGATAGAATGCACATAGTCCGAAATGAAAACTATAGATACGCTCTTTTTTTAAAGGACCAGTGAACAATGGTAAGCAATAATGTATTTTGTGTACGAAATTCATTACTCGAGGCTGATTTATACCTAGTCTTGCCATAAATACTGAAACAATGAAAAAAAAAATCCATTGCAAATAACATTTATTACTTTCAATTACTTTTACAGTGTGTTATTTTAATACATAAATATAAAACAATTTAACAAATAAAAAGCTTATTTGAAGTGGTCTCCATTGACTATAATACAGTCCTTTTATACGTTGAGGCCAGTTATCAATAGAAGCACGCACTCTTTCCATGGGAAAATTCTTCACTGCAAATCGTACCGATTGTATTAGGTTGGGGGAGTTTTAGTCCAAATTATCATGGCATTTAGAGCAAGCCGTACTCTCTAAAACTGACCATAGATCATAATTTCGAGCAGCAGATATTAAGTACCACTTTTTATAACCAATGTGGATAAACAAACTACAAGTAGTGACATCACAGAGTACATTTTGTCGAAAACTCACACAAAAGTGGTTCTTAAGAAAATAAATATGCAGAAACAGAGGGATTACAATGCATTTAAAGTACTTGTGCCTAAGCAAAACATAGGTATGTTTTTAGATGATAATCTATGGCCTGAAGGGGTTTCCTTCCGTCGGTTTGTTTATATAAACAGGGGGGTAAGAAATGAGAATAAGAATGGAGTCACAACTAAAAATACCTAATGGACTATCAGCTACATCGAAATTCAAAAACTATTTTTATTAGTTTTAACTGCAAGTCAGTTAAAAGATCCCTTGAGTGTGTACGGGGCTTATGTAAGACCGCCGATATTGTAGCACTACAAGAGACATGGCTACTTCCTGAGGATCTCCCACTCCTCGGTACCATCGATAAAGATTTTGTATATACAGGCACTTCGGCTGTGGACACCTCGGTGGGGGTGCTGAGGTGCCGTTCCTACGGCGGAGAGGCTATATTGTGGCGTAAAACGAAATACACAAATGTATGCGTTATTGAATGTAATAATCCGCGAGTCTGTGCGATAAAGGTGTTATTACGAGATAGTGAGTTTTTGCTTTTTAGTGTATATATGCCGACGGACTCCACTGACAATTTGCCAGAGTTTACACAGTGCTTTAGCCAGATATGTGCTGTAGTTGAAAGTAGCTATGTTGAAGCTATTTATGTTCTGGGGGATTTTAATGCTCACCCGGGGGTACACTTTGGGAAAGAATTAGAGAATTTGTGCGCGGATCAACAATGGGTGTGTGCGGACATTTATAGATTAGGTACTGACTCGGAAACCTACACCTTTGTAAGTGATGCTCACGGATGTACAAGGTGGCTCGATCACTGTGTTGTTAGTCTATCAGCGCTGCAATCGGTGCGTAATATAACTATTCAATACAACACGTTTTGGTCGGATCACCTGCCTCTTGTTATTGAGTATGAATTAAATGTAATTGTAAGTAAACTTAGAATTAAAAGTTCAGATATTATACATAATAAAGTCAATTGGGGAACAGAACTAAAGAACAGATAAATAAATATACCGAATTATGTAATAGTAAATTTTAGATTCTACATTTTCCAGTAGAATTACATAAATGTAGTTTTGGCTTATGTAATGAAGGGGAACATAAATATAGACTAGATAAATTTTATAATAGTATTATAAATGTATTATCAGAATCAGCTATTAATAGTTACCATTCCAAAAAATTTAAGTCACACTCAAAACGGTATGTGGTGGGGTGGAATAAACATGTAAGTGAAGTCAAATCAAATCAAATATTTATTTATTATTACAACAAAATACAAAATACAATCAGTGTTGGGGTCTCCTTTTAAGCAAAGAGTTGCCTGTAGTAGGAGGCCCCGCTCTTCCATAGCAAAAACATAATAATGAGGTGTAATAATAGATAAGTTGACCTTAACATATACATAATTAATTAACTAAGGGAAAAAAAATCTACTAACAATAATATACTAAAAATCTATTTATTTGTAATCTAAACTTAATGTGCTGTGTGTGTGTGGGTGTGTGTATGTATGTATGTGATTGTATGTATTGGTGTGTGTGTGTGTGTGTGGGTGTGTGTGTTACTTTGAAAGAAAACTTAAAGATTTAGTACGTAACTATAAGTAGGTTTTCTGTGTCTTCATAATTAAATGACCTTATCCACTCAATTATTATTTTCTTGCATTCATAGTATGATTTTTCATATATATTGTTTAGTTTATTTATTTTATTATACAGTAAGGCCGCACGTTTTTCATACTGTATACTTGCAAACGATGTTTTGGTGTGAGGTACATGAGCAACAGTGTGTTTAATTCTCTTATTTAGTAATGTACTATTATAAGGAATAGTTTTATGTATTTTTAGTACCGTATGTACTATATACAACTTTCTAACTGTTAATAAGTTACTGTCAGAATAGATGGTGTGCGTGGGATGACGCCGTTTTTTAAAATACATAATTTTAATTAAAGCACGTTGCGCCCTTTCAAGTTCTAAAAATTTGGATTTTGCTGCGCCTCCCCAGATAGGTATACAATATATGAGGATAGACTGGACTAACGCTACATATATTTTATTCAGAAGATGCTTAGGCGTGTTTGCAGAATTTGAAGAATTTTCAGGAACAACGTGTCTTAAACTTCTGAAAATCCAGGTAAGTTTCCGAATTCTCTTAGTAAGTTGCTCAAGATGTGGGTACCAAGATAATCGCTGATCAATCACGATTCCTAAATATTTGGTGCTGGCAACTTTCCTTATAGTGGGGCATTCACAAGTTTTACCATATATTATGTTATCACACTTATGAACTCTAATATCAAAGTTCTTTGGCTGAGAGGGATTAGATATGCTGAAACAGATATAATTAGTCTTAACTGTATTCAGTGTTAATAAATTCATTTGTAACCAATTAGCTACATGTATTATTCCTGATTCAGCTTTTTCTCGAACCTCATTCCAAGAACTTCCGCTAAAGACAATAGCAGTATCATCAGCGTAAGATAGTATACGAGCACCTTCTATATTCATGTTGCAGAGGTCATTTATATAAATTAAAAAAAGGGTAGGACCTAGAACACTGCCTTGAGGAACCCCAAAGGATATTATCGCATCATCGCTTACATTCTCACCAACCCTTACTCTTTGTGTTCTGTGAGTGAGATAACTTCTAAATAATTTAAGCTGTGTTCCTCTTATTCCGATCTTCTCTAGTTTGTCTATAAGGTTTGGTATTGAGACGGTATCAAAGGCTTTTTTAAGGTCTAAGAATACAGAAATACATTTGTTACCTTTGTCTAATTGATCTGTCACTAAAGTTGATAAAGAAGCTACTGCATCCTCTGTCGATTTACCTCGTCTAAACCCAAACTGGAATGGAGATAATATATTAAATTTATTTAAAAATTGTACCAACCTATTATTCAGTAGCTTTTCTATTATCTTTGAGATACATGGTAAAACAGATATAGGTCTATTGTTATTAATATCATCCTTATCCCCCCCTTTATGAATCGGTGTAATTATAGATCGCTTGAGGAGGTCAGGAAAAACACCTTTTTCAAAACATAAGTTAGCTAGATGAGTGATAACATGTACAACTTCATGACGTATGTGTTTCAAATAGCTCGTAGGTATGTTATCCCAACCCGCTGCACTAGACGACTTAAGACCAATTATAATTTTGTTTATCTCCTCTACGTCTGCCTCCAGTAAGATCATAGAATGTGGTATTGATTGATTATTGTCATTCTTTAAGGATTGCACAGAAGGTGGAATTTGTTGAGCCAGTTGTGTACCAATGTTAACAAAATAATCGTTTATGAAATTCACCGACTCTGATGCAGTATTTTTTATGTTGAATAATTCTGAGTTTGAATTATTAGTTTTATTAGAATATGTAA
This sequence comes from Leptidea sinapis, assembly GCF_905404315.1. Lineage (NCBI taxonomy): Eukaryota > Metazoa > Arthropoda > Insecta > Lepidoptera > Pieridae > Leptidea > Leptidea sinapis. The sequence goes on from NC_066272.1 coordinate 13,793,596, forward strand.
TTAATTTAATATTTTTCCACAATAGTTTATTATTGCTTATGGAGTTAGCTAAAAGATCCCTTTCGTATTTCCTTTTAAGTTTTTTTATTAAATTATTACAATAATTTCGGTATCTAGTATAAGTTATTTTAAGTATTACGTTGTGCGGTTCCTGACGACATTTTTTTTGTAATTTATTTCTATTTTTTATGCAGCGTAATATACCCGAAGTTATCCATGGTTTTAAAGTACGTTTATTGTTTGGGATTCTTGTATTGGTGGTGTTACTTAAAATTGATTCTGTTAACATATTAATCAGTTTATCAGTCAGTAGGTTTGGATCATGACAGAATAGTAATTGAGGTAAATTTTGATCTATTAGATATTTAAGGGCCTTATCATAATCTATGATTGTTTTGATTTTATGAGCATTATATTTTAATTTAAGTTTAGATAAACGTAAGAAGGTCGTAAAGTGGTCAGTAATAGAAGTATGGAGAATCGCTATATCTGCCGAAACATTCTTTTTATTAATTTTTAACATAAAATGATCTAAGCATGTTTTATCTCTGGTGGGTATTGTGTGTCCTGGGAGAAGCCCATGCGTTGCCAGCATATTAAGGTAGTTCAATCTATTCCTATGCTGTTGGGAAGATTCTGTGTCTTTATAAATAATATTAATATTTATATCGCCAGCTAGTACAATGTTTTTATGAGTTGTTAATGTACCAAGATGGGTACTTAGTGATTCTATAAAGGTATCAGTGTTAGTGTACGATGGGGAGCGATATATACATAAGATTGTATTATTCAATATGTCTACTTGCATACATGATGCTTGAGATAGCATGACTTCCTTGACTTTATGTCTGAGTTCTTCTTTAACATATATCGCTACTCCATCGTTTTGGTTATTCTGCCATGTGGTATGATATGCACAGTAATTAGATATTTGCGGTATTGGTTTATTACTTTTAAGCCTGCATTCTGTCAAAATGATAACGTCAGTTTGAAATTTAAAATCTGCCAAAGTTAGTAGAAAGTCGTCAAAGTTGCAATATATACTACGGATATTCTGTGATATAATAGTCAAATCATTTTTATTAACGTTTAAAATTTTATTTAAATTTGAACTATCACATTCAAAAGTACGCGCGATTTTAATTTTGTCTATTTCCTGTAAAGCTTCAATTATATCAGCCATTTGTAATAAGAAGAAAATAATAAATTTTGTAAATAAAATAAAATGGGTTGTATGTTAATGAATGATGAGGATGTACTAGTATACCAAAGTGATATTTGTACAATCTAAGTGTGCAATATTTATAAGTTTGAGTGCAAGATGTGTGTATGCAATAAATATGATTATAAATAAGAGTGAAAGGTGTATTTATTGTTGTGTTGGGTGTAAGTTTTTTGCGAGTGAACGTGTGTAACAGTTTTATATATGTATAACAAGAATGACTACATTTATGAACTAAACTACTATGACTAACCAGATATCTTATGACTACAAGAACAGATAGTCATTTTCTTAAAAGGAGTTGGTGAACTTGCTCTTCACTTCTGATCCGAATTATTGGGGAGTTCTCGTCCTTCCTCACAAAGACCTTGCCATATGCCGTCCAGCAGAACTTGTACGCCATTGATTTTACCAGATCGCGAGCACGAAAATGTAGCCGTGAGCCCTTCATCGTTAAATGTTCTCCTAAGAAAACCGGTGTGTCTTCTTGGAATTTTAGGCCAAGATGCTTACAACATAACTTATTTTTCTGCCTCACATTAAAAGACTTACCCAGCCTTAGAAAATTGGTTTTTATCAATGTGGAGCCGGTTTCCACAATAATTGGGCTCGGTTTATCATTGTTTTTTCCTCGTACTCTGAATATATCTTTGATGTCGGTTTTACTTATTTTACAATCTATAGTTTGTGAGAGACATAGGGCCATTTCAATAAGATCCTCTTTCGTTTCGTTTTGCTTTTTAGGCACGTTTTTTATCTCAAAGTTAGCTTTGCGGCTTCCCATCTGTAGGTCTTCAATTTTATCCTCTAAAACAGCTATATACTTTTTGTCTTCTCTGGATTGGTTCTCCAACTGTGCTATCTTCTTTTTAAACTCTTCGTTTTTCAGTGTGAGGTATTCCATCGATTTTCCGATACTAAGGTTGGACTCTTGTATATCCTTCAGAGCCGCTGTAACCCGCTTAAGCTCCTGTTCATTTGTATGCGAGCTGCGTGAGATCATTTGACGCATATCATCTCTGAGTTCGTCTAATTGCTTAGTGATTGCGTCATTAAATTCATCTCTAGATCGCTTTAAGCGTGGAAACACATATCTTTGCGGAGTATTAGTAACAATTCCCGTCAGCTGAATATCAGGATCTGACGCGGATTTAGTCATATCCGAATCCATAGTGCTACGGGAGTACAAAAATATGTTTTATAATGTGTGCAAATCTTGTGAATAGAAGTATCAGCAGCTACGCCTACGAGGGTGTCAACAAAATGTAAGGAGGCGGGTCACGATCTCACCAATCTTAATGAAGCGAGGCGGGGCTGCGCTCGCGCATTGATTACTGTAACTTACTTGCTTGTAAGTACGCTTCTCGCGACGACGACGTCTTCTTGTCTATGCGCTCCTGGTAACTCGCGTAATTGATTTAAGAATTTTGAACGATATATTCGTTTATTTTAAACACAAATATAATAAATTTTAACACGTCTGCACCGTGCAACTGGCGTAATTGATTTAATGATTTTGTACGAAATATAATTTAAACAGAAATGTAATAAATGATCTTGTTACACGTCTGCACCGCGCAGTGGTCCGGGGGGAAGGATGAAGTGCACAGGCAGGCCAGGCTTTCTATTCAAAATTGGGTTTGGCACAATAAACCAAGGTCTGGAAATATTTATAATGATATGTGTAATACACGGAAAGAATTTAAAAAGAGATTGAAATGGTGTCAAGATAACAAAGAACAAATAAAAATGAATATAATTGCGGAACAACGAGCTGCAAAATTTTTTTGTGATTTTTGGATGTCTACTAATAAGTTAAATGTAAAGACTGGCCTGCCAGTAAATGTGGAAGGTTTATGCGAGAGTAGGGATATAGCCCATTTGTTTAAAGAACACTTTAAAGTGTGTTCACCCTTGGGTTCTTCTAAGGAAGCGCTGAATACTGGATCCGTCATGTCCGGTGAGCTGTTTAATGTGTCGGCCAAACAAATAGCTAATATAATTGCCAAAATGTCACGTGGCAAATCGCCAGGTCATGATGGGCTCAGTATAGAGCATTTGAAGAACGCAGGAGTCCATTTACCCAATGTACTTGCCACATTCTTTAATCTCTGTCTTAATCATTCGTACCTACCTGCTGCACTCATGAGGACTATTGTTGTACCAATAGTTAAAAACAAAACGGGTGACTTATCAGATAAGCGCAACTATAGGCCCATTTCTCTGGCGACTGTTGTAGCAAAGGTGTTGGATAGTGTGCTTGACTCAGAACTGCAAAAACATGTGCAAATTCATGCGGCGCAATTCGGTTTTGTACCCGGACTTTCTACTGAAACTGCCATTCTGAGTCTCAAGCACACTGTCCAATACTATACTGATAGGCGGACGCCTGTGTATGCCTGCTTCCTTGATTTATCAAAAGCATTTGATCTTGTTTCGTATGATCTTTTATGGAAAAAACTCGATAAGACTGGCGTGCATACACAGGTGCAGCGTCTCTTTCAGTACTGGTACGCTAACCAGACCAATAATGTAAGATGAGCTGGCAGCCTCTCGGATGCGTACAGGCTGGAGTGCGGGGTGAGGCAGGGGGGGTTGAGCTCACCCATGCTCTTCAATCTGTATGTCAACGAGCTCATAGTTGGGCTCAGCAGCGAGCGTGTCGGCTGCTCGGTTGATGGTGTTTATATAAATTTTCGATAAATATAAAACATTAGCTACGCGGATGACATGGTGCTGCTGGGTCCAAGTGTAATAAGAAGGCTGTTAGCTATCTGTGAAAGGTATGCGATGCAACATGGGCTCAAATATAATTGCCAAAAAAGCAACTATTTAGTCTTCAGAGTCCCTGGTAAGAATATATGTAATATTCCGCCAATGAAGCTGAATGGTGTTGAGCTTAAGAAAGTTCAACATTTTAAGTACCTTGGACACTACGTCACCGAAGACCAAATGGATATTGAGAGGGAACGCAGGGCACTGGCGGTGAGGAGTAATATGCTGGCTCGCAGGTTTGCTCGATGTAGCAGTGAGGTGAAGATAACGCTTTTCAAAGCATATTGTCAAATCACGAGCATACGAGCAGCCTGTGGGTCAGATATACTCAAAGAACGCTTAGTGCCTTTCGCGTTCAGTACAACAATGGTTTCAGGTTGATGTTGGGGCTGCCCCGCTTTTGCAGTGCTTCAGCAATGTTCGCGGATGCGAGGGTGGACGGCTTCCATGCCATCCAACGCAAAAGAACCGCGTCATTGCTGAGGAGGTTTCGGGGTAGCCCTAACATCATTCTGCAAACCATCGCTAGTCATTATGATGCGCCAATTATAAAGGCATTTATGCGGCTTCATGTGCCTGTTTAGTTATAATTATACTAATATAATTTAGGACATTTTACTAACAATTATTATGGATTTTTTTTCCGAATTTAAATTAATAATATTATTAAGTATTTTCTTATTCATTGTGATTATGAGATATCTTAAATTTTAAACTGTAATTTTATCTGTAATTTAATTAATATCAAATTAAACTCGACAGTATTATGTAATTTAATTTAAGTTAAGATTGTTTGTATATCTATGGGTAATGCATGAAAATAAAATGATTTATTATTATTATAATCCAGCGGATTAAGATTGGGCCAGTCTTCAGCGCTGATGAAGTCCGAAATATTCGTTTCCAACCAAGACTGCGTAGACCGAGCTTTATAACCTGGCGCCGAGTCTTGCTGGAAGGACCATTCTTGGTTATTGAACATGGTGTTGTTCAACAAAACCATGTTCAACTTCAGTACCTTCTCAAGAATGGTATCTTGATACACTTGTGCCGATGTTTTGATACCTTTTTCACAAAAGTATGGCTCAGTCACTCCTTCATAGCTAATACCCCACCAAGCCATCACTGAAGTCGGATAGTCCCCACGTTGGACTCTGTCGACTCTTTGGGAAGCTTCCTTAGAGCTTTGAGAAAAAATTCGGTCATTTTGTTTGTTAAAATATTGTTCAATTGTAAAAAAAATCTCATCCGTATTCAAAATATTTCTGTGACCTCCCTTCGCTTCATTAGTTGTTTCGATTTTACCACCCTATTATTTTTTTAATTGGACGTAGTTCCTGAAGAACGTTACAAGCCACAAACAACACATTTTAAGGAATTCGTGTTTAAAGTTTAATAAATATTATTGTATTCCATACATGTGGGTTGGGCTACTAAGTCATGATGTGACAGTAGAGCTGCCATTTTTTGTCAGTCTGTTAATATGGATCAAGAGACCAGTTTTGTGTTCTTAACTCAATTTCTACATGATTGTGGTTTGTAACGTTTTTATGGAATTTATCAGCTAAAAAGTGACAAGTACGTCTCTTTGCTGCAAGTCCTAAGTCATCTCTTAAAATTCGCGAAATGGTTCCAGGTGCTATCATCATCTACCAACATTTAATCTTTTTTCCGCCTGGCATACCTTTACATTTTTACACACACATCTTTAGCCAGTCACCAAAGATTAAGGGAGTTTGCCTGGGAGGCGTTTATGTATCCGCCACATAGCTCTGAATTTGCACCTTACTACCTGTTTCGGTCTTTTCAGAATTATTTATGCAGTCTCAGATTAATGTCAAGAGGTCTGCCAACACGCCTCGCGTTTTTTGATCAAAAGTCCAAAATCTCTACTGTAATGGGATCTGGTAGCAAGATGGCAAAAAGTCGTCGAACAAAATGACACATATATACAACTTTGAAATAAAATGAGTTTTCATATAAAATACGAAGAATTTTCCCCCCAACCTATTATTTCAATTAATATCTTACTTACTGTGTAGCTTATTTGGTCTAACAAGGCAGTGTAGTATTCTTGAGATCAAGATCTATGGGGTGATTGTTGATAATTTGTTATTTTTTATCGAGTTTATATTTCATATCCAATTATTTTTAAATCTGTGTGTTTCCTTTAATTTTATATTAACTCTGATTTGAATCGTTACTATGCATTAGGTAACAACTTAGGTAAATTAACAGATAACATAGCTGCATTAAACCATAAATCATACACTGTTTCGTCGCCAAAATTTATAACTATAAAAATTCAGATCACCCGTGTCTAAAATGAATTTGCACTAAAAAGAGAAAGGCACTTCATTACTGACGGATTGTATAGTAGGTACACTTTTTACTTACGAACGTGAATAGAGCGTCTCCTCACTATTCCAGTACCTAAGCCTAAACACGGGTAGGATACTTGGTTTCATTGAGGAGTTGCGATGCCGACCTTCCGCCCTTAAATCAGATAGTAGGACCAATATTATAAGAGTCGTTTATCTTTGGTTGGTTATCGTAGCCTGAACTACCTTCTTGTTATTGAAAAGTTCCAGATGTCATTTTGTGGTCTTTTTCATAATTTCGTTTTTTTTTATATAAGAGGGGGCAACTGGGCAAGAGACTCACGGGATGGGGAGTGGTGAGGCAACCGCCCATGGAGATCTGCAACAACAGATGTCAAGAGATGCGTTGCCGGCCTTTAAGGTGGGAGTATGCTCTTTTCTTAAAGGTTCCTATGTCGTATCGGTTTGGGAAAAATAGCAGCCGGTAATTGATTCAAATGATAAGTTTAAGTAAGTAATACCTTTCTATTTTCATATTGTGCTTGATCGTTATTGATAAAATCTTACCTACCTATAAAATTTTAATTGCAAGAAATTTCTTGGCTCCCACTGCTACTACCCGATTTTACCCAAACCGAAAGGACTCGGGGATCTTCAAGAAAAGACCATACTCTTAGTTAAAAGCAGGCATCTCTTGGTGTTTCAGATCCCCTTTGTTGCAACTCAAGTCTGCGAACTGCTGTAAATTAGCGACCATCAAGTCATCTCCGATCGGCTTGACTATATGGCGTTAGAAGAGAATGGAGATGTGAATTCTCTCTATTTAAAATGCCATAATTCCCAGCACCCTTTTGCCTCTTACTCTGGTCTGCACATTATCAAAGCGGATTGCTTACGCATAATTTAGGAGCAATGAAGTCCAGCCCTATCAATGCTATGCAAGTGTGGAACCTCCTCACTGAGTCCATGCGAATTAACTGAATTTCAAGAACATTCCGTGCTAGAAATATTAGAACGACTTGTCACTCTACAAAGTACTAATCCTAGTAATAGACTTATCCTCACTGACCTGTTTAAATAACACTGGACAGCCTCTTCCTTAAGTTTGACAGCAATTTTTTTGTGCCTATTTGAAGCGACACTCGCGAGCGCCCAAATAACTAATTTTGACGTATAATAATAATGGCTGCGAGAGAAGCGTTTTGTACTCTGAAGCATTATTGCATTTTGAATTAATATCGATCGTTTTCCGTGTTATTTATACTTCAGGAATCAACGTAATAAAGTAAACAATTTTTTTATAAATAGTATTCCTATCGATGTTTGTTTAGCTAAGGTTGTCATCACGCAGCAGTACCGCAGACTCTCGCTATATTATGGCGAATATGAAACAGACACAAAAGCACTTTTCACTGACAGCCGCCAGGCCAGTGGTTTATATTCAGTAGAGACTAGTCAGTGCTTGTCCTACTTCTTAGTTACCTACTACTGTCTCACACTGTTACCCCTTAGTCAAACTTCAAAATTGCCCTTTTTCTTAATGTATTTCGCATTAACCTTCATAAATTTTGATTGAACGATAAGATTTTATTTGTCTTTCAGCCCGAAACCCTGGAGCAGCAACTCTTCAATTGCCCTTTAATGCAAACTTCTTAAACCTACAATTTTATACCTCCTGAAGTTCCCCGCCCAACTTCCTGTCTCCTCTCCCTTGGTTTCACTTCTTTTGTAAATACTTGGGCGTAAATTATTTTTAAAAGAATAAGTTTTAAATATCACTAATATTTATTTAATAATGCAATATATTTGTGTATGTCCTTTATAGTCTTATGCATGTATATTTGTGTCAGGTACAAAATAACAGAATAAAACCAGTTTCAATCTTTAGTATCGATCCCCACCATTAAAATCAGCATAACAAATGCTCTATGGGTGGTAGTCCACTTTAACTTGCTGCCCTTTTTGAAAATAGGTGTAACCACTGCCTCTTTCTAGTTTGTTGTTCAACTGATCGTAATTGATACCCCCTGCCCATTACAATGCAGTGCCGCTCAGGATTCTTGAAAACCTCAAAAACTGAGCGGCACTATAATTGCGCTCGTCACCCTGAGACGTAAGATGTTAAGTGTCTTTTGCCCAGTAATTTCACTAGCTACGGCGCGCTTCAGACCGAAACACAGTAATGCCTACACATTACTGCTTCGCGGCAGAAATAGGCACTGTTGTGGTACCTATAATTTAGCCGGCATTCTGTGCAAAGGAGCCTCCCACTGGTGAAAACGGTTTTGCAATGATATCAAAAGGGGTGCACCTCTGACCCCGAAACTAGTAAAAACTGTATCTTCGGAGTCAGTGATTCCTCCAGACAAATGAAACATAATTACTTGTAAAAATTAAAAATGTATGTGTGTGTTAAGTTAATTAATAAAATTATTTTTTATCAGTACACCAACCTAGTGTAAATTGGTAAACTTGAGGCATTGTATTTATCGACACACTCATGATTATGGTCACTAATCATAATTAGATCACAACACTATCGCATGCCTCTGTATTCAAGTCGCGCACTATCTGTAGATACCTTCAAAAAACTTACGTACAAGCATGGAATAATAACGCTCAGAACGATAGTTTCATTCATAGTTCCTGTCAATATAGAAGTAACAAGTTAATTAATGTGTGCGTGAGCGTCACGTATTTACATTCGCCAACAGACAGCCAAATAATGTTGCAAGTGAATAGACATTTCCCTAAATAAGTGAATTATAAGAAATACTAGATTAAATATGTAATATGAAAGAAGAAGAAATAAAATATAAATTAAGAATTTTATAAAATATCACGTATTTTGTTCCAACAATTATTGAAGTGTAAGTAAGAAGTTCTTTAGAATCGTTGTTTTTTGAAACTCGATGAAACGAAAAAGCGAGACTAGAGAGAGAGAGAATGAATTTGAGATCATTTTAGAAATCCAAGATGGCCGCCGCCAAAATTTATGATTTCAACAATATTGTTATCGAATCCGAGGCTCAAGAACGAATTTGTGGTGAGAAATACTGGGGCTATAAGTATGCGTGGTGGTTATAATGATAACCCAAACAACTTATAGGCATCTTTCGGAAATTGTTGTTGAAATCATAAATTTGCGCGGTGGCCATCTTGGATTTCAAAAATGATGCAAAATTCGTTCTATGCACCCTAGAGAACCTCGGATTCGATATCAATATTGTTGAAATCATAAATTTGTGCGGCGGCCATCTTTATTTAAAAAATGACCCCAAATTCGTTCTCTGCACCCTTAAGAACCTCGGATACTATATCCATAATGTTGAAATCATAACTTTGCGCAGCGGCCAAAATCCTGACAATTTGCTATAAAATTTTTCTCATACGTCGTTATAGAAGTTTCACTTCAAAGACATACCGACGTATTGAGAACCTCCTCCTTTTTTGAAGTCAGTTAGGTCCCTATCTTTCACTGCACAGTAACCCATTTTTCAATTAAATTTCGCGCACTGATTGTCCTGGAAGTTGACAGTATGACACTGACGCGGCAGGAAACGTATGTGGTCATAAACGACCACATTGAAACTGCTTCATTTCGCTTGGGCCTACTCACGTTCTAAGCGTTATTATTCTAAGAGTACAAAGATACTTAAGCTCCTATTTTATACTAGTGCTCGTATCCTTGTCCTTCTCTTCTTAAAAAAAAGACATTTACTTTGATTACCTACACTCTTGATAGGGATTCAATAATTACACATTACCTTCATGTTTGTTGTTAGATAATTTAATGAAACTATAATTTGTGATATACAAATATTTTAAGAATAAAAACAAAATAGGTACAGTTCTTAATTTCCAAAGTATGTCCGTTGAATGTGATGATTGCTCAATAAATTACTAGCAGACATACTTTGGAGAGAATGGCTATGTTTGTACATCAATTTAAACAACAGATTACATAATGGAATGTCGTTATATTAATTTTACTTTAATATCTACACTGTTGTTTCGAGAATTAATATGAATCAATGAATATTTACAATATTTTGTTTTGTTTGTATTGCTGCTTATATCTCATGTACCATCCAAACAATTCTCAATGGGTATTTTCTGATAATACTTTACTACAATTCCACTGGAGTTATCTAACTACAAAACATAAAAAGACAATCAAATGTAAAATAAATATATTTCAAATCAAATGTATGACATTTGACCCGCTTTTCGTCGATAGACTGATAAAAAATCTACTAACATTAAGAAAATTTATCAAAAATCGAACACATAACAGAAATTTCATTTACTAATAAAAACACATAACGCACGTTATTCTCACATTGCATAATGATTTATGTTAACCTTAACTTGTCTTAGATTACACGATAATAGCTTACAAGATAAACACCGCCATGCAATGAGAAAACTTCATTCTTCAAACGAATAGTTCATAAGCCGATTGTTTACATTGAGTCACATTAAATAAAATTTGATTTATTTTTAATTTATATTCTACGTCTATTAATACATACTATAAAACAAGTTGGAAGGAAGGAGGCTCTCAAACAAAATATGAATATATCTACATACATTCATGGCTATGAATATATCTATATATCTACATATATTGTGCGAGTATAAACAGATAGTGAGGACCTTAATTACATAATTAAATGTAAGCCCATGTCGTTGCCAGCACTCACCGATGCACTGCAGTGACACTGAGCACACACAACAACTTGTGTACAAACTTATATTTTACAATTACATTAAAATGCAATACAAGTGCTCGCAAGCTTGTAGCACACATCTGCCACTCTCTGTTCGCTATCAATACAACAGTATTAACTTCAGTAAATAATATATCTATTCACAGCACTTAACCACTTGTTAGTCAATAATTCCACACACAATAAGTCACAAATCACGCCCGTGTCATAAGTCTCCATTAAGTATAAATTGCATTGATTAGATATACTCATATTTACAAGGAAAATATTGTCTGTGAACTTTATTTACAACGATTCTTCAAATGCGGCCATGAGGTCACTCTGCATGTTCATGTCAATCTGCCCAGCCATCTGGAAAAAAAAAATTAATATTGAATACTCTATAACAGAACAAACAAGTGGCGTCATCTGTTTTTAAGTTAAGTTTTTTTTCTAATACAAACAGAAATACCAAAAAAGGATACAAAACTCAATTTTTGTATTACATTAAGGAATTAAAATTTACTATCATACAATATATTGCCTTAACTAGCTATAAAGTAACATATCAAAATTTTTATAGACATTAATATGGACTGTGATCCTTCAGGTCTAAGGGATTTTAAACTGAGAAGAATAAAACAGATTCTTGACAAGTAATAGACAGAAACCCAATTGAGAGTGCAGAGAGGTTCTGTATAGTTATAAAACAAAATAATGTTAACTACTGGTGCACTAAAGAAACCTTCCGAGTTTGCTTTTCACAACAAAAGTATTTTTCTGATGATAATCGTGTGGTAAATGTGTATATGATATATCCCAATATTTATGGATACTTTTAAGGCATATATACAGAAAATATTATGCCAAAATGAAAAGGAGGCTCCGTATTTTGAATATAAATTGCCAGCAGGCAATTAAATGTTTCCAATTTGATAGTTATACATGCAAAAACTACATATTCATTTTGATAAAATTTTGCAAAAACATTGTGGGATGATCGACTGATGCCCTCAAAAGCCATAAAGAGGTAAATGCAAAAGACCTATGACCTAGAGCAGTGTAATAAATGAAAATAGATAGAGGGGAAATCTTGAAGATGTTGAACAGGCCTTAAACATCACACACACACTGTGATGTCTGCTTCAACATAATTTTATACGAGTACCTACTATATATAGTAGGTACTCTTCTAATCTATAGAACTGATGATTTTGATGATAAATCTATTTTATTATTATTCATATTCTATACTAGATGGCGCTTTTTCCCACAACATGAATAATACTACAATATATAAAACAATTAAACATTTAGGTATTGGGTTAATTCTTGAAATGTCAGAAGTAGACAAAAGTCGTGCAAACTAGCTCCGTACATTTTATAATTAAATTTGTGTAATAATAACTAAAATAAATGTTCCAAGAAATGAAGCAAATAAAAGACTCCGACTAATGTTATAATCAATCAATATGAAGACCTGAAAAACGAGTTACAAGGAAAATTAACAGAGGTCAAAGAACTTAAGGAAGAGAATAACAACCTGAAGTCTAAAGTTAAGGACCTTACTAGTCGAATAAGCATCATGGAGCAGCACTCGAGAATGAGTAATCTAGAAATCCAGTGTCTGCCTTAACATAAAACTGAAAATTTATCCAATATCATTCTTCAAATTGGAAAAGTTACTGGCAGTACGATTGCAGACGCAGATAATAAGTACACCAGGATTGCAAAAAAAACCCAGGAAATGCGCGCCCACGATCTGTTATTGTGAAATTCTCAAGCACACGCATTCGTGGTACTTTTTTAGCCGGAGTTATTATATTTAATAAAAAAAAATAAGGAGGATAACTCAACACGAGTCATGTCGGAATAAGAGGCGACAAGAAGCCAATGTACGTTGTCGATCACTTGACCCCGGAACTAAAGAAAATACACGCTTTTGCCAGGATAACAGCTAAGAGGTTAAAATATAAGTATGTATGGGTAAAGAACGGACGTGTGTTTCTGAGGAAATTTGACACGGCTGAACTTATTGTTGCGAGGAATATTGAACAGTTAGAACAATTAACATCTTAATAATATTTCTTTCGTCTAGTTTCTTATTTTTAATTCGTTTAAAGTTCGCCAATCTAAATATATACTACCAGGACGTAAGAGTGATAAAGAGTAAAATACGGGATGTTAAACTTAATATCTTATCTAATGATTTCGATGTCCTCATATTCACTGAGACATGGCTCAATGACGGTGTATTTGATGCAGAGTTTATTGATAGTCGCTACATAATATATCGTAGAGATAGGAAGCAAATAAATATAAACAAAGCAAAAAATGGAGGAGGAGTCTGAATTGCGGTTAAAAATCAAATAAAATCTAATCGAATACCGCAATGGGAGAGCAATTGCGAAGATCTGTGGGTGACAGTAGATGTGCTGTTAAAAAACAAACCTAGCCTATCTGCACTGTTTATCTACCGCCACCGATCATTTCCACACTCAACACCAACGAAAGAGTACTCGATCTGGTCCTGTCAAATACTACCCAAATCACTGTTAATAATGTTGCCAACCCCAACTCAATAATTGGAAAACACGTTCCTAAGGCTAAAGCTAGAGATAAAAATTATCCTATATGATACAGCAATAAAATTATTTCGATATTAAAATTCAAGAATAAGATAAGGATAAAAGCAAAAAATTACAATAATCCATTACACAAACTTAAATTCGAAACCTTAATAACTATCACTAATAGCCTTATTAAAAAATAAAAATAAATAAAACTATATAATAATTACATAGAATCAATCGAAAACAACTTGACAAATAATCAAAAATATTTTTGGACTCATCTAAAAACTTAAGACAATCACCAAACAAATTTCTATCTAAAATGGTAGCTACTGATGGTCCAAGTGTATGCAATTTGTTTGCATTCTTTTTTGCTTCAGTTTACGATACTATAGTTAGTTCCCCCAAACGTCAAAATTTATGTTCAACCTAAATCTGATAACTTTCTGTGCCGTGTTTATGTCACAGTCGAGGAAGTCATCCTGAAATTAAAAAGACTTGACACGAAGCTGGCCCTGATGCAATACCTCCGTTATTGTTGATCAATAAATGCGCCGTCCCCCTTTCAGTACCAATCTGCATGATTTACAACAAATCATTATATATTGGTATTTTCCCAGACTTATGGAAACGATCTAGAATTGTCCCAATCTATAAAAAGGGTGGTCGTGAGAATATTACCAATTACAGTCCGATCTCGATTCTGTCAACTTTGTCAAAAGTATTCGAGTCTCTGTTGCACCCAATATTGTCACGCCATGTTCTTCACGAGCTCTCGGAAGCCCAGCATGGATTCATCGCTACCAGATCAACTATGACTAACCTGTCGAATTTTATTAGTTCCGTTGTAGCTTCTGTTGACTCTCGTAGACAAGTCGATGCTATTTATACAGATTTCTCGAAGGCTTTCGACAAAGTTAATCATAGATTGCTAGTTGCAAAGCTTTCCTCCTTTGGCTTTGGTAGATCAATTTTATCATGACTCTCATCATATCTCGCGGAAAGACGTTCATGTGTTTTTTAAAAGGCTATTGTTCTCAACCGTTCAAAGTAACATCGGGTGTTCCCCAGGGATCAATTTTGAGGCCACTCTTATTCAATATTTTTATGATTATCACTAAATGTGCAATAAATTTAAAATGCTTGATTTTTGCAGACGATCTAAAGCTTACAAAAGAAATCCCAACTCATGATGACGCTTTTAAGCTCCTCAACGGTATCACAAATAACACTATGTTAAATATGCATCAAGGTTCCCCCCCGTACTCCACGACATCCTATTTCACTTTTAACGCACGCAATCCACAGGACCAATCTCGGTCATCATTCCCTAATACCCCGATTAAGTAGACTGTAAAATGAATTTCTTAGTAAAGATAAGTCAATTGATCTGTTCAGCTATAATATAACAAAATTTAAAGATAAATTAATTAAGACACTCGATTCTGCAGCGGTAGATATCACATAGATATTAAAATTGTGAATATTTTTTTCTTTAATTATTCTTGTATTTCTATTTTTTATATACCTCTCATTATATAAATTTAACATTTACATAATTTTATTTAACCTTTACTTATTATATAAATTTTAACTTTTTGTACGACTTGTATTTGTGTACATGCTGTAACTGCCTATAAATATAATTACGTGTATCGCTAGCACCTAAGACTTGTTTAATGTTAATGTATCACATGTAATTCTGTTGGTAGATCATAAATAAATAAATAATAAACTTATAGCGACAACTAATATGTTGACCTAATTCTAACAGGAAAATCAAGAATCTTCAACTTTTTTTTTCACTTTACTAAAATAGGTTCCACTGTTATCTGTAAGTTAAAGAACGGTTTTATTTTGCGAAATTGATGCATGGTGATCTAGAGTAGAGCCAATGTGCCATTAAATATATTTACTTTTAACCATAACTTAAGTACATTAGACTATATGTTTTAATCTACCCACGCCCCATCTGCGTCATCTCAAATCCCCCCTAATTTTCTCTGGGTCTTCTACTGCCCCCCCGAAAGTCTCAAACGCCCACAAGGAGGCGTTATCGCCTACGTTGAGAACCTATGGTCTATGCGCAGGCCTCCGTTCGTTAAGTTGCAACCACACGTACCGCTTCCCGGCGGCGCCGCTCCTGCTCGCGCTGCCGCAGCCGGTCGCGCTCGGAGGCGGGCGGCTTGTCGGGCGGCGCGGCGGGCACCGCGGCGACGGCGGCGGGCGGCGACGCGCGCGCCACGGGCGACACGCTCGGGGACACCACCTCCGCGCCCGCGCCCCCCGCAGACATCTCCGCCTTGCGACTGCTCTGCACTGACGTACTGTATAAAAAAAAAACGGTGTGTACTTCCGAGAGAAATGATGACTTTATAGGGCGAGCCTAATAATACGAAATACAACTTGTTCAACTGCGATTATGTTTGTTTACTCTGTGTGATCATAGATGGCGCTATACTCTCTTGTGGATTCGCGCTATCACAGATTACTGTTAAATTACCTATTTCGATTATTTTAACCCTATTAAAGTAACAATTATTGGTAAAATGACAATTATTACGTTTTAATTGAATAGTATATTCCCAGTGACACAACAGTGAAGAGCAGCAGCTGATTGTATCTTTTTCGCTCACCCGCTCACACTCAGTGGTCCCGAGTTCACCCGAAAGAGCCTTTCTCCGTTCAGCGGTTCTTTCCCCTCAGAGCGTGACGGATAAACCAAACTTATTACCTACGAAAATGTGTGTGCAGTGCGCCAAAAAAAGTTTTTACTTTAAAAATAAATGGGCGTGCATATATAACAGTGAACACGCAAAGCCGCCAAGAACACATACATAAGCGCCATAATATAAATATCAATATAATATATCCATTGACTGAAAATATTTTCTTATAGTTTTACTAAACTACATGTATATACAGGATATCCCAAAGTTATGGGAACATGAAGGGAAAGTACCTACCTTAAATATCGAAGATAGGCTATTTTACTGAAAGAAGACTATGTTATTTTCAAAAGTTAGTAATTCTGCATTCAAACATTTTCTCAAAATTACTTGCCTTGTCTGGGAATCGAACCGACTTAAATGTAAAAAAAAACACCCCTACTTTTATGATGCCAATCGATAGAATGGCCAATAACTAATAACTCTTCTTAAGTAACATAGTATTTTAAAAGAAAGGAACAACGTAAAATGAATTTTTTCCTACTTGGATTTGTACGAATAGACCGATTAAATGGCCGGCCAGATCCCCAGACCATAAACCATTAGATTTCTTCTTTTGAGGATACGTGAAAGAAATGCTATACAAAAAGCGATACGAGGACGTGGGCGAGTTACAAACAGAATTGTGCCATATTATATCGAATATTCACCATAAAATGATAAGAAAATCAACAGGCAACGGACTCATTAAAAGATTGGCGATTTGCGTAAGACAAGAGAGATCACATTTTGAGCATTTAATTAATTAATTTACAAAAAAATACCCACTTAATTGACTACTTTCTTTTAAAATACTATGTTACTCAAGAAGCGTTATTAGTTTTTGGCCATTCTTTCGATTGGCATCATAAAAGTAGGGGTGTTTTTTTGTACATTTAAGTCGGTTCGATTCCCAGACGAGGCAAGTAATTTTTAGAAAATCTTTGAATGCAGAATTACTAACTTTTAAAAATAACATAGTCTTCTTTCAGTAAAATAGCCTATCTTCGATATTTAAGGTACTTTCCCTTCATGTCCCATAACTTTAGGACATCCTGTATAGTATATAAAATATATTACCTACAAGTATAGCGTATGATTTTAATTTTAAAAATTACATAGTTTAGCATTTTATTAAATAGGTAAAGTCAAACAATATACTAAATATATGATGTATCAAAAAAAACTAGAGCTAAAAGGCTGAGTATTACACTGGTGGGAAGAGTATATCACTTATCACTTAGTGAATTTCGTTTGCTCGTCCTGTCTTCTTATTAAAAAAATTACAATCTCTTTTAATTTGGTTTCCTGTGTCTGGTGGGGAAAAAATTCAACGTGGTCCTTCAAAAACTTTAGGATTCTAATAAACTTTGAATAGTTTTATGACAGATAATAACGGAACAACAGATAATCCACCAAATGTTAAGCATGTATCCAAACTTTCCAACAGAAACAACTCGCTCCGTGACCCAGGATTTGTAGTCTATGAAATGACGGTTTGTATAAAAAAAGTTGATTTCACAAAAATTAACTAAATTTAATAAAATTTAATTTGTTACCTCAATTTTTCATCTTCAGGCCGCCTTTCTATTTCTTGTCTTTGCCTTTCCCTCTCCGCTTGTTCCTTCTTCCGAAGCTGTTGCTGTTCAATGAGAGCTCGTTGACGGTCTTGTTTCTCTCTTGCTTGTTTTTTGAAAGCCTGTAAACCATAAATGCAGAAAATTTTATATTAAAATCTTTTAAGATGATCTAACATAATTTTATGTAATGTGTTTATAAAAGTGTGTGTGTTACCTGAAAACTATCCATTACAGGTTTCTGTTTGATTTGGGTGGTTGTTCCAATGTTCGGAACGCTCTGTGGACTTCCAGCTTGCGCCAACGATGACCACGAGCTGGCATTTTTCAAATTCTGTTCTTGCTTGGCTTTGAATGCTTGAACGAAATTGGTGTTTTTAGGTTCTTCCATCTTCTTGTCCATTTCATACTTGGCAGCGGTCATGTTGTTCGACGGAATGCTTGTCGGCACCCTCATTAGATCCTCGATAGGTTTCGGGGTCAGTAACGGTTTTACGTCTTCTTTCTTCACAGACTGCGGCATCATGTTCGGTACCGAGGCCATGTTGAGATGCGACGGCGCCGTGACAGGAAGCGTATGAGGTGCGGAATATACTGGATCAAAAATGGAAGACACTGGTGGCGCTGTCGTCATGCCAGTCATATTCTGGGTGGCTTCAGGACGTATATCCCGATCATGATGCAGGTGCTTCTCTACAAAGCCGTTATGCGGCTGCGGGAGATACATTTCGCTTTTAATGTTTTCATTGACGTGCGTCATGTCGGTGAGACCCCCGAGTTGTGCCATCAGATTGTGATGCGAGGCGTCCGGCATTATGTTCGGCTTGGGCAAGTTAAAATCATCGAGCCGCATCGAAGACTCCGAAGCACTGACGCTCACATCCATGGGGACGTCGGCTTGCAAACTGCGCTCTAAGCTAGCCAACGACCTTTCTATAGGATCCATAATATAATGCGAACTTTCAACTTTCTCAAGTCCGTTGCGAGGCTCAATTTTAGGTTTAATGTTATCTTGCTCTCGCATTATAGGCACATTTGAGGAGTCTGGTATGTTGGTCATGGCGGAGTGTATGACTGCAGTCGAGGGTGTGACCGCGGGCGCGGAGACTGCAGGCGGGTTCTTGTGTTCTGGTGCAGTTACAGAAACCACTTCAGGAGTTTCTTTCACTTCAGGCACAGCAGGTGGTAAGTCAGGAGCGACGGCAGGAACAATTGGCGGCGGTGGTATCGGGGCGATTACTGGAGTAATTTGTTTCTGAAATGTAAATATTCAATTTACAATATTTAAACGTTGGTATTTGCTATCAAATCTTCATTCAGTAAAGGAAATATATTTACAATTTGGGTTGCTATCTGGTGTGCTTGCTTTTTTATTTTCTTCTTTGTTGGCTTTCCGGAACTTGCTCCTAGAGAAAAACAAATATATATTAATTAATTTAATGATCTAAAAGACTTACAATGTAATGAGTTACTCTGAATAAATACTTACAGCTCAGTGAATTATCCCAACTGTCAATATTAACCAGACGTAAATAATTTATGGCTTTAATAAAGTTTTACCTGATATCACTAGAACAGCTTTGATGTTCTGACACTTTTTCACTTAAAATAGAGCCTAAATATAGAGCGAATCAACTAAACAGAAACTTCAGATCTCAGGGTCAAATAAATAAAACCGTAATACTTTCAGTTTTCACTTATATTATGTTTAATTATATACATTGTTTTATAACTACTAAAATTAAAAACTCTTAAGTCATGATAATTGATTGAATAAAATTAATATAAAAGACGCTTTTATACAACACAATGTTCTTTTTTTACATAAATATTTAAAATGAATAAAATTTTATGCTAACTCCATTCAGCAGTAATACTGAACCTTTTTGTCTCCAATGTCTGTAGATAAAACTACCAGGCAGTTATTGCGCTAGTTAACGATGAATTTTATAAATTGTACCTGACTTATTCCTTATTTCTATATCGAATTATCCTAGTATACACTATTATTCACATAAGGATTGTCTACTCGTCACCAGTCAGCCACTGCCAGTCAGTTCTGTCTCCTCAAGTAGCCGGCCCATACATCTGACTTGTACTTGGATAAATGTATGTTTGTTAGCTTCTAAATTATAAAATCTTACACTTTTAGATATCATTAGGAATGTACAAATATCAAAATCAAAACGAGTAAAATAATGTTTAAAACACAATGGAGTTATTTTTAAGTCACAATAGGTCATCATAAAAATCTCTACAAAATAAAGTTGCACTTAACTGATAGAACAGTAAATCCAATGTGCTGAAGCTGTACAAGGCAGTACGACAGTAACCATCTGTTACACATTCTAGAGTACGGTTTTTTTTTATATTTTAAATAACTTACATTAAAAGAATTACATTCAGTTATTCTAAGCTAGCTAGATTGCTTACTTCACACAGGTTACATTAATTCTGGGTAGAGGATACGATTGTTAACAATATGCACAATTATAGTGGAACAGTATCTCAACTCATCATCTCAACAATCAAACATAATTAACACTATGTCCAACTGGTTTTTAGAGACTATTATATTATATTAATAAAATCTTTAAATATTTATTTTAAATAAATAATAATAATAAATATACTGTCTTCTAATGTTTTAATGCATAATTATATAACTCGGACATGTTAAAATATCTAGAACCTAATAATCAGACAATAACTCGGCTTTACATAATTGAACACGTTATTTCATATTAATAGTGATGTTAAACACATAAGAGTAATCGCATATTTTTCATTCTCGTCACATATTAATATCATCCTCCATTCTATACTACAATACAAATTAAAGCTTCTATTTGTCCGAAAAACAATAACTATTCAGCTGACGACAATCACACCATACAGAAACATGTCTTACTAGTTCACAATCATAATGAGACGAAATACGACTATAATATACTTAATAATATCAAGTTTGCAAACAATTTGTGGAAGGAGGGAGGGCCAGCTTTAGTACCAGGGGTGCAGGAAACATAACATCACAACGGCTGTGTTCACGTTCGAGCAGCAAGCATACAAACATAGAAGCGTTCACCAATAAACGATACCTTTTCAGTGAGTAAGATTTTTAACTAGAAACATGTCACAGTGGAGAACATTGTCGAGGCGGCAAGTGACACTGTAGGACAATGTACAAGGTTTGCTTGCCGGAGGCCATGGTATCCGTCCTTACACAATTGTTTGCAATACGTGCGTCGGCCGGCCACACCAGATGCGACGATCCTCTCGCGGCACTCGCACTCTATACACGTATTCTATCCATAAACTATCATTATAGGTTACCGTGAGATCCGAAGTTTCGTATAAAATAAACGTAAATGAAACAACACTTGAGGACATGATATAGTTAAAAATATTATTATGAAAAGGTATTTCCTATTGGTTTATCGTGTCAAACCAATACATAAGTGTTTCTTACCGGCACAAGTTATGAGTGTCAGCGCACACCAAAGCTGGCCTCTCCTCCTTACTATTCTCAACATTTTGTGCCCCTATCAAAATAAGTCTTTTGAGATAAAAAATAAACATTACGTTGGGATACACTGTAAGTTGATCACAGAACAAAAGTCACAATCAAATAAAAGGGATAATTAAAAGCAATTAACGGCAATGACATACTAATTTGGTTTCTGCAATCAGTTATTCAGAATAATTATTATAAAACAAATGCTTTTAATATACAAAATGTATATTATATGTTAGTAATTATAAAAAAAAGATATGAGTGTATGTTCACATCCCATACTGGATAAAAATATCTTATAATCGCAACTAAAAACTAAACTGAATGTGCTTTCATTTTCAAAAAGTTATAAGTCATTTGACTTGTTATTCAGACTAGAATAAATATAGTTAGAATTGTATTTCTACCTGTTGTTTGTAAAACAAAGATTCTAACAGTTCAGTCGTTTAAATACTGTACAAATAAATTTACTATTTAATCACAAAGTATTGAGTTCTATTGCCAGTTATTATGCATAGCTAAGTATACCTGGCAGGTAGGTCTATATCCCGCACACTGTTTACTTTTTCATTATTAAATGCATGAATGAATACAGGAAGACCCTTAACTACAACATTACACTGTGGCACAAAGACCGTAGACACACCTGAGTAACAACGGAGAGCACTTATATAATAATAACTTTATTTCAAAACTAACAGCAGAAGTATGTTTTCGGTTTATATTTATGTATGAGTCGAGTCAGAGAATTTGTTTTAAAAGTATAATATGGACTGGATAGTAATAATATCGATTTAAACAGTTGTTTCGATCAATACTTGCCAATTCACTGTTGGTTTTGATTTAGATTTAAATAGAATTAACATTGATAACTGCGCCATGAAATTATAACTACATGTAACATGTAGCTATGACTGGAGAACCACTTATATACACATATAAATAAACAATTTGTTATTTTTAAAGTGATACCCCTCACTTCTGGGTTTAATTAAATTAAACTTGTAACCAAAATTTATGACCGATGCGGGACTCGAACCCGCGACCTCTCAGGTTCCGGCCGAGCGCTCTTCCACTAAGCATTATTGGGGTTGAGCAGGTTATATACTTTAAAGTAGATTCTGTACATGGCGCCACAACCTGAGAGTCGAACAAGACTACCAAGATTTACGAACCATACGTAGAGCACTCGGACGCAACAAGAAAGGTGACGAGATCGAGTCCCACATCATTCATAAATTTTTGTTAAAAATTTAATTCCATATAAATAAATATGTCTATCTGCTGCACAGACACAGATAATCCAAGCATTGTGTCAGCTACCATAACGTAGATCTGTTCCTCACTTAGTGTGGATCTAACCTGCTTCGCTGTCGCTGCTGTCCGACGAGCTAGTGTCGGTACTGGACGACGAGTTAGACGAGTCCGACGAACTCGACGACGACGACATGCCACCGCCGAGACCCTCCTTGCAGCCTTCTGTGACAATACAATTGGATATACATTATAGATACATATACTAGCACAAGAGGTTACTGACATGTGGGATGTTGATACAACAATAATTGTCCCAATAGTCGTTTTCGTAAACGGTCTTATAGCAAAGAGCCCCGACCATCATCTCAAGAGGTTCTCGCTTAAGGACTGGATTAAGGGTCAGTTACAGAAAGCAGCTGTTTTGGGAACGGCACGCATCGTGCGGAAGTTCCTCAGTCTATCGCCCTAACCACCGGCGGAATTGTCATGAACAAACGCCGGCGGGACTCTATTTTTTTAAATTTATATTTGTAATATTGTTTTTTATAAATATGTTATATATATAAATGTAGAAAATAAGATGAGATTATAATAACGAGTATAATAATAATATTGACATACTTTTACACAAATTATCTTGCCCCAAATTAGGCATATAGCCTGTGTTATGGGTTGCAAGACAACTATATGTTGTATATGTATGTATATGTTATTACTTAAACATACATAAATACATATATAAACATCCATGACTTGGAAAAAACCATCCATATTCATCATATAAATGCTTGCACCTACCGGGATTCGAACCCAAAAAATGATAAATGATTCAGCATAACAATTCAGTTCAGACCGAGAAGCACTGCTTTTTGAGATTATTGTTCAATGATGAATGTCTATTTTTGCAGTATGATCCTATAGAATGTAGATTGTTTGTGTGCTAGTAATAACTGTATTTCTTTAGTTACAGTTTTCAGCCGTTTTGCAGTGAAAACTGGGCACTTTTTGGTAGGGTGAAATCTCGTGAGCTCGCCTCACCGATAAACTTATAGCAGTATATTTGTAGCTATACTAATTTTTTTATTTTAATCTTTTTTCGGTTTGTAGATTGCAAAATGAGCTAGTTTTTTGTATTTTACATCAAAAAAATATACCTTTTTTTAAAGTATATTTCAACTGTTAACAAGTTGGAATATACTTTAAAAAAAGGCCCAAAAGTCCCATTCTCTTTTACTCATAATGGATATAGTAAACCTGTGAGTTATGTGAAGTGAGCCTACGGTATAGTGACAAAGTACCAAGAATAAAAAAGAAAAGAAAAGTTTTTTTTTATTTACCCTCGGTTATTTATACAAGTCTGCCATCTCATATGAAAGTCATAGGAATGTCTTTCCAATTGAACTCTGGAGACCGGGAATAACATAAAATAATATCCTTGAGAAAATTTATTAAATCAAAAAAAATCTGGTACCGAGTATCGCATGACCTCAGGAAAATCGTGGAGCAATAAGATTGAAGAAGATAGGTTGACGAATCGGGGCAGTCTCACTGAATTTCGCTACCATACTACGAAGTTCAGCACAATAGACATTTGCAGTTATTGCTTGACCGTAATGATGATGTTGACCATATCAGTGTGTTACCAGTGATGACTTACGGTACGCAGACGTGGTCGTTAATAATGGGCCTGATGAGAAAGCTCACGGTCGCACAGAGGGCAATGGAGAGGGCCATGCTCGGAGTTTCCCTGCGAGATCGAATACGAAAATGAGGAGATCCGTAGGAGAACCAGTCATAGACATAGCCCAAATGATTGCCAAACTAAAGTGGCAGTGGCAAGCTGGTCGTTGGGGCAATAAAGTCATCGAATGGTGACCACGTACCGTAAGACACAGAGTTGGTGGGCCCACAAGATGGACCGATGATCTGGTCAAGATCGCCGAAATACGTTGGAAGAGGGTAGCGAAGATGATCATCGCGGAGATCTTTGGGGGAGGCCTATGTCTAGCAGTGGCCGTCTTCCGGCTGATATGATCTGAGGAAGCTGGTGTGAACTGCACCAAGTGACTAAACAGTTACCATCACTTTGCTTCGCCTTAGCTTTCGACTATATATTTTAACTTTGTAATGTTGCTGTTATAAAAAACTTATATTTATACTTAAATGATATTTAATTGAACAAAAACGAAGGTGTTTAAAATTATTTACGTAGCTTTTTTAGTCTAATTAATATAATGTTTCAAAGGACATCCGACACTATGGTTTTGTTTGGTGACCACATAAAAACCAAACTCCATACAAAAACGGGACATGTTATTTTTAGTTCAACCTGTTTTAGGTAAAAACTGTAAAATAATAATTATGTATGTATTATAATTGAATTTAATTGTCAGTTAATTTTTAATTTATGACATAATCGTGATTTAATTTTTAAACATATTTTTTTTCTTTTTAATGTTTTTGCTTCTTATTAATCAATGCTATTCCCGCCTATAATTGAAGTAGCCTTGTATTTTTGTCTATATTACTTTGTATGTATTAGTGTATACATTGTTGTTCCGATAAATTATTATTATTAAACGTATATACCGCAAGTTTCCTATATCCGGAGATTTGACCATAAAGGAGGAGTGCTCACCACACATATTCTTTACGACTATAGCATTGATATATTTGATTGTTTCTACTGCATAACTAACGCCCGGAGTTTCGAATGCAATCCATCTTTACTTTTAAAGCCGAATTAAAAACAATTATAAGTCAAACAATCCAATGTTTGGGGGGTCCAATCCAAGGATGAACGAAGTTTCACCCTTTCATCTCGCACCAAGGTTTAATTCTATTCCAAAGTAGCCAGTACGCCAAAATTGCAAATTCATTAGCCCCTATTATAATACGAGGGCTGCACTAAAAGTATCGGGAATGGAATATTTCCACTGTTCCTGTCATATTAACATCTTTTTAATTGAAAACTCCTTGGCTTTAAAAATCGAATACCATTTATTTATTTAAAAAAAGATTCTCGGTCTTGTCACAAGGTCTTTTCAAACTTGTTTAGTCGTTGAGAAAATGGAATTGACTTGAGAAAATTCTAGAGCGATGATTTATTATGACTTTCGATGTGGTTTAACACAAAAACAGTGTGTTGACCGGATGATTTCTGCATTTGGTGATGAAGCCCCATCCAAAACCACAATTTATCGCTTGTTTGCTGAATTTCAACGTGGACGTGTCAAAAATATTTTTTTAACATTGAATTTCAAAATTCAGAGATTATTAGGTGATTATATTAGTTCTGACATAGATAAAAGTTAGTTAAATGTGTTCTGTTCTGTTCCGTACAGTAATAACATACCTTTTTTAGGTTGCTGTTTCTTAGTTGCAGCACCAAGCTGCCCTGAAACATCCTGCAGTCTTTTTTCTAATTCTTGTTTCTTTTCTGCTATTTGTTCGTCTTTTGATTTGCCAGATACTTTTCGATCTAAAATAAAATATATATGTAAACAAAGGAAAACAAACAAATAATAAATATTTTAATAAACATTGAATGCACTTACGAGTTTTCTTTCGAAGGCAGGATGCAACATAATTTTCTAGTTCTCTGAGGGTGGACGGTTTAAGGGTCTCAAAATCTATTTCAATCTCATCAGGATTAGAGTCCCTCAGTGAAGGTTCCCGACTTTGAATTATGTGCACCACCTTGCCCAGTTTGTCACCTACAAAAAAGTTTTTTTCTTATTTATTTAATCATTCGCTAGTCAATAGATCTCATGATTGTGTATATTTAAAACTGTGCTTCTTTGTAATCACTGCTTTTAGATATACTTAGTTATATAAGAATTAAACCACACTTTAAATTTTTATATACGAATTTTTCCATCATTCATTTTATTTCAATAATTCCTGTGGCAATGTGCTTTATATCACCATATTTCCATTAATTTGTGTTTATTTAAATGTTGGTTTAGCAACATTACATTTAAACACAATATACTTATATTCATGGTATGAGTTCCAATCCCACTTCTGACACCATCTTATTTACAAAAGAACACACAGTACTTCCAGATACATTTATTAATAGGTATGTTTTATATTATATATGGAATCACACGTTGACATTCTATGTACATATGGACATATCATTCCCACTCTGAAAGCGGAACGGCATAAGTGTGCTTAAAGACAATGTAAGCCCATTTTTCTCCTTACTCCTGTGATAATCACCAAGTCAAAGTGAGCTATAAAAAAGTGCTCAAATAATACGTTAACTACGCAAAAAAATTGTGTGACTTATCACCAGTAAGTTTATTTTATTTATATAAGATGGGCTGGCAAAAAGCTTAAATAATTTAGTAAAACGAATATTTTTTCATTAAATATGGTACAATTATTGACTTACTAAGTATTCACATCACTTTCTCTGCCGTTTGTCATGATGAGAGAGACGATACGACGCGACCAGCACACAGTCAGAAATGAAAACTATAGAGACGCTCTTTTTTTAAAGGCCCAGTGAACAATGATTAGCAATTTTGTATTTTGTGTACGGAAAATCATTGCCTTTGAATATGAACGGCTAGCAAGAACGTGAACAATTACAAACTAGTGCTATGTACACGGTATTACAAAAGTAAAATAACTTAATTTTAATAATAATAATAATAATAATTAATGATAATTGATATTTATGTCTCTTTATCTCAAAACTGTAAAAGCTAATATTTTTTAGCTTTCCCGTACACGATATAATGAAAGAGAATTGGCGCCAGTTGGTAGCAAGAAAGAGATGTGAAGAATTTTTACAAACCCGCCAATCAATTCCTCGAGGCTTATTTATATTTCACCACTGGAGGATTTAAGCGTTTAGAAATTCATGCTCAATTTGACTCGCACACAAAAGTCCGACTTAGCCACATTTATAATTTGACGAAAGCAATACACAAAGATATGATGTCCTTATTTTATTAGATGGAAATCCATTTAGAGTGTTAAGGAGTAATAAATATACACACAAACGAATAAATAAAAATACAATTTTTTGGCTTTATAATATGAGTGTGATTTTTGTTTAAAAAAACCTCCGACTGAGATCTTCATTTGAAAATAGGGATAGAGATAGAACGTTAAACTTGTAGTTACTGAGTTTGTTGCGCCCGTTCTTCTTAGGTCTAAGGCATAACTTTTGGAATGGGTGATAGTTTTTGACTTTCAATAAGTGATTTTATATCCTATTTTGAATAAAAATATTTGAATTTGAATTAAACTTATAGCAACCCTCTTTTTCGTCAGGGTTTAAAAAAATACTTAACTGCTACTCCACTGATGTCACTGTCCAAATCGGGTTCTAAATTCAACATACGCCAGCTTAAACTGAAAAAATGTTTACATTGCTGCCTACTGGCCAATAATATTTTAAACAACTGGAGTAAACGCAAAGATATGGCAGTTGAACCTAAATATGGTGTCTGTTGTGGCATGTACCATATTTTGGCTTTGTTTTTTATGACGTGAATTGTCTATATGTATAGAACGTCATTGCAATCACAAATGTATCCTCTCACACTCGACAGATGAGAGGTCTCTCTTTTCAACGTTGTAACTGGAATCTACCTTACACAACTGCATTGACTTAAAAAAAGTGAATTGTTACATTTGTATAGTATAGTTAGCTCTTAATCGTTGCTACGAGGGGAGGTCAAAAAGTTCGCGGAATGACTGGGAAAAAAGATGAAATGATACATTATGTTATTTTTCCTTTTCAATATATTCCCCCTTAACACGAATACATTTTTGGGATCTGGCATATAACTTATTAATACCGTCGAAAAAATAGGTTTTGTCTTGGGCGTCAAAATACGCCGAAATCGCCGACTTGACTTCATCATCGTCTCTAAATTTTTTTCCACGCAGCTCTTTCTTCATCTTTGGGAATAAATAAAAATCGCTAGGGGCCAGGTCTGGACTGTAGGGTGGATGGCGTAGTTGTTCAAAACCGCATCGATGAATGGCAGCCGTCGCAACATGACTCGTGTGAACGGGCGCGTTGTCGTGCAAAAGTAGTACACCTTTTGTCAGTTTTCCTCTTCTTTTTTCTTTAATAGCTTCTTTTAATCGGTCCAATAGGGAAGCGTAGTACTCTCCCGTTATAGAAACACCACGTTCTTTATAATCGATCAAAAGAATACCTTCAGTATCCCAAAAAATAGTCGCCATGATCTTTCCGGCCGATTGCGACACTTTAAATTTTTTTGGGGGTGGTGTGCCTTTTTTGTGCCACTGCATCGACTCCTGCTTTGACTCAGGCTCATAGTGGTGAACCCAAGTTTCATCACCGGTTACAATTCGGGCCATAATTTCTTCCCTAACTTCTCCACAGCGGTCCAAATACTCGCGGGAACAGTTGACGCGCTCACGTTTTTGCAGCGGCGTGAGCATTCTCGGGACCCACCTTGAACACACTTTACTCATGCCAAGATGTTGATGAAGAATATTTAAAATTGTGGTTTCTGATACTCCAACTGATGCTGCAAGTTGTTTCTTCTTCAACCTTCCGTCTTCCAATACAAGTTTTTCAACTTTTTCAATGATTTCCGGCGTAGTGGCCTCAATGGGCCGTCCAGGTCGAGGATCATCTTCAATTGACTCCCTTCCTTGCTTGAAAAGGCCGTGCCATTTGTAAATCATGGTTTTACCAGGAGCAGAGTCTCCGTAAACAGCTAACATCTCTTGCAAAATAGTTTGAGGCGTTTTTCCTTGTTTGGTGAGGAACTTTACGACGGCGCGATGTTCAATTTTCTCCATAGTGGCTAGTTTGTTCCCGATTTACTTGTTCACTCGTTTGTAACTCGAAAGCTAATGACCCAATTAGGCTAGAAATTGGCATATATAGTAATTATGAGTTACTCAAGTAGCGGCTACCTGGAGGAGCGACCTCACCCCCGCCAACCCCGCCATTCCGCGAACTTTTTGACCGCCCCTCGTACTTCAAACAGCTATTGTGTGCAAGGATTTTTTGTTTTTCATTGATAGTATATCCATAGTTAAGTAATTAAATTACTGGGCTACATAGACCTAACATCTCATGTCTCAAGGTGGCGATTGCAATCGCGGTACCCGCCTAGAAATTTGGGATTTTTAACAATTCCGAGCGGGACTGCATGCATATGGGGTGAGCGTGTCATTTACTATAAGGTGAATGTTTCTCTCGTGTTGTAACTTACCATATAGAAATTGTTACAAAGATATGTTGCATATCTTGTATCGTCAAATATACAATATTATCCAGTCTGTGGGCTTTCAATGAGCTACCGACATTTCGCCGCTATTGCAGCACTCTTGATCGCGGGTTGACTGAGTTACAGTCATTCAGGGTAAGTTTGGCAGTTTTGATCAATAATGGTTCTTTTTTTTTCAACTCTTAACACCACAAACAATTTTATTAAAATATCAGTTTATTACTATATTCGTAATAAGCACTCCGTTTACATTTCAGTTTTTAAAGTGAATTAATTACTAGGATTCTCGTGTAAATTTGCCATTTTGTATTTTTGCAAATTTTGTGAATAATTTCTGTAAACAAGAGTCACATTATTATATAAAGTATTATATAATAATGTGACTCTTGTTTGCAATCATGGAAAATGTCTTAAAAGTTAACCAAAATATGATTTAGCGAAAATGTGCTCAAAACCTGTCAAAGTTACCCCGAATGACTGTCTGTCAGGACTATATTAGGTATAGCGAATTTTTGTGAACCTATAACAGTGTGTATAATAATATGTTGGACTTGGTTAGGTTACAATTGAGCGAAGCGAAGCTCAGCGGAGCTCCCACTGGGTGACTCCAATTTATTTCTGTGTTTAATTGTTTTTTGGCTATTTCTAGACCGATTTTAAAAAAATTTGAACTCATAGAAAACTTTCGGAATTTTCTTGGTCATTGTCAAGATTTTGAATTTCGACTTGATTGAATTAATATAATTAAAAACACACATGATTTACAAATTATTCTAAATTAGCACGCGCTATTTATATTCATTTAAATTTTAATGATTAATTTTGTTTTGTTTCTGTACACAGACAAATATAGGCCGCACGACGGTTGACCGCGTCATCCTAGTGTACAGTGTACAGTGTACCTGGCAGTTTGTTGATGTCGAGCGAGAGCTGCCGCTTCTCGTCGTAGGACATGGGCTTGGCGAGGTCCTCGTCGTCGGAGTCCCTGGCGGGCGGGTGCGGCGCGGGCGCGGGCGCGGCCGCGGAGCTCTTCTTCTTGGCGGGCGCGCTCCGCGAGCTCACCTTGGCCGCGCCCGCGCCGCCTCCGCCGCCTCCGCCGCGCTTGCTGCCCGTCTTACCTCGGACTGACGATGCTGAAACCAATCGTTCAACATCAAGAAACGCCCCGTCCGACCACACTATAGATATCAATCAAGAAACGCCCCGTCCGACCACACTAGATATCAGCTACCGGCCGTTTTCAATAACCTATCTATCATTAGTTTAACCTACGGCCGCTTTCAATAACGTTCGGATAGTTGCGGATACATTGCTGTCACCGTTAAATGACAAGATCTTATCTATCCATAGTTATGTCCAGTATGGTTACAGTCCAAAGCTTTATGTCTAGCTGACCCGACAGACGTTGTTCTGTTCATAATAAAAAAACTTGCGGATGGAATTTTGGAAAATCCGTTCTTAGCTGACCTCTACCCGGTGAAAAGAATATTCCTACCAAATTTCAAGTCTCTACGCGTTATGGTTCCAGAGATATCGTGATAAGTGACTATACATGGAAATATCTTATATATATATATATATATATATAGATTTGTCTTACCTCTAGTGAGTTAAACTGAGGATAGATAGGTTGTTGAAAACGGCCGTTACACCAAGGTAGATAAATCTATCCTTTTACGGTTACTTACTTTTCAATAACCTATCGATATAAACTATTGTTCTATAACTATATTAAACTATGGATAGATAAAATCTTGTCATTAAACGGTGACAGCAATATTTCCGTAACTAGAGATACGTTATTGAAAACGACCGTTACGCAGTATGAAAACTACATACAAACGTTAGATATAACGCACGCAACATAAGCAGGTGTCATACATGTCTCAAGTCTCAACACGTACAGGGCTCGCGCGACTAACACCACTGTGACGTCCACTTATTGGCCTTGTTGAGACCTGCGTCTGTCATTTCTAACGCATTATGGACTTATTGAAATTGTGGCTACTGTGGAAAGGTCACCTGAACCAATGTCAAGTTGAGGTAGGCTACCAAGTAATGAGCAATGTAGTAAGATATATGATATGCGTTTAATACATTCTACAACGTGTACGAAATTAAATAACCTTAGATCATTTACATAAGCTTTTTCTAGGGTTATCACAAATCGTCTCGTACGCAGATTCGACAACTTCCAGTTTCCCGAACAAGCCGAATTCCGAAAAACTTTAAGCATCATAGACCACATACATACGCTGCGGCAGGTTATACAAAAGACGTAGGAGTATAACAAGCCACTATGTTTGACGTTCATAGACTATGAGAAAGCCTTTGATTAGATCGAGATCGAGTGCTTCAGTGATAATCGATATATCAAAGCGTTGAATTATTTGTATGGTAACGCCACCATGTCAGTTCGTATCTAAGATCAGTTCTCGAAGCCTATCCGACTGCAGCAGGGAGTCAGACAAGGCGATGTCATATCGCCGAAGCATTGGAAGATGTTCTTAAGCTTATGGACTGGAACGGGCTGGGCATGAATATCAACGGCGAATTCATCATTCGCCTTGATTCGCAGACGATATCGTTATCATGGCAAAGACCATGGAAGACTTAAAGCATATACACAATGGCCGCAATACAGCTTCCCAAGGAGTAGGGCTCAAAATGAACATGGACAAGATGAAGATCATGTCTAATGCCTATGTAGCACCTACTGCCGTAACAGTTGCTAACTGTAGTGTTGAAATTGTTGACGAGTATGTCTACCTTGGACAAATAATCCAATTGGGCAGGTACAATTTAGGGAGAGAGGTCACTCGTCGAATCCAAAATCTTCTCGTCCAAAAGAACACAGTATATGGAGACTAAGGTTTTTAACCAGTGTGTGTTGATCACATAAGGAACTCAAACGTGGTCACTAACTATGGCTACGGGCATTATAATTGCTCACTATCGCTCAGAGGGCAATGGAGATAGCCCTCTCTCGCTTGGAGTTTCCCTGCGAGATCGAATCAGAAACCAGGACATCCGTAGGAGAACCAATGTTACCGACATCATTTATACGTCTAGATAGACTGAGACAGCTGTGAAAACGTGAGATTGACAGCTAACCTCTATTTTGAGCAATACACGCATAGTAACACAAAGTGACATCGACGTATTGTATAAATTTAGCCTAGTTTCATTGGTTGTATAGCAACAAGATGCTCTATCTAGACATATAAATTATCTAAGTAAATAACGAATATTAAACAGATTCGTCACATCATACTATAAAAAAATTAAAACTTACCCAAATTTTCTCCAATATTATTAACTTTTGTTCCATATGTCGCCGGCACTGCACTAGGTTTTGGTATGGCACTTGTTGCCACTGGCTTCTTTTGTTTGTCTTTTACTTTCTTCTTTGTTTTCTTCTTAGTGTTGGACTCTTCAACAAGCTTCCTCATTTTTTCTTGCAATGCAAGAAGTTCTTTCTCAAGTAATTTGACTTTATTATTCCGTTCTTCCTCTGAATCATCAGACTCAGAATCGGATTCGGATCCTGAATCAGAACTAGATGCAGAACTACCTTTATCCACATTATTGTGTGGAACTGCAACATGAATAGGTTCGTCTGGTATTTTAGCATACCTGTAAAATAATGCAGTTTAATATAGGTATATCTTTTTGATATGTAGTAAGTAAAACTGTGATTTATTACATATCAAAAAGATATTAACTGAAATTAATCACATTAATTAATGTGAATTACCTCATTTCAAACACATCTTGCAACTTTCGAGCCATGGCCACAACATCATGATCAGGTGGATTGTATTTATAACAATTTGTAAATATTAAACGAACATCAGCGGCGAACTCCGCTGCTGTTTTATACGCCCTATTATCCATTTTATGTTTGACTGTGCCCAGATCCATAGGCTTCTTAATAATATCAAAATAGTCATGCAGCCCAAGTAACTCAGCATCTACTGGCTTATAGAAAGGCCAGGCATAACCCTATAAACAAATACAAATGAAAAGTGAGTCATAAAAATAGTGTTAGTAAGTGTAATGTTTCGCGTTTGGTCACAGACGAAACAACTGGTCTTCAGTAAATAGCACTACACCCTGGGACATCTGCTCCCAACCGAAGACCAATTGGAACTGGCGTTCCCATTGTGCTGTGCATCATTTATAAAGCACTTAAAGCCACTGTCGATATCATGACAGTGCAATGATTGTTAACACATATTTAATTCAGACTAGATATCAAGACACTACAGTGAGTAATACTCACTAATGGTAAATACATACCGAATGTTTCTTAGAGAAGAGCTCTTTCAATATTTCATTACAACTTTTGAGAGCATCAGACAACTTTTCTTTATTCTTGGCTAATTGTGGAGTGAGTGCTGAATGATGAGAGGCACTTGCAGCACCAACTCCAGGTGATAACCCTCCCATTTTGAATCCGTCGTCTCCCACTCTCCCTGCCTAAAATTCACACATTCCTAAATCAAACAATCAAAAGTGATTCCTTCATGTAGCATTTCATATGTTAAAGAGTTTTATTATTACAGTAATGGGTATTAATTATGTTTATAGGTATAAAAACAAAATTTGCTTAAAACCTATTATATACAGATCATCATATCAGGTATGAGTCAAAATATTACATGCTTTCTCACAAATATATTATTAAAGTAGTTTTTTACTAGGATCTCGCATTAGTTCATCATTTTATTTGGTTTCTTCGAGAAATATTTAATGAAACCGTCTCCATCTTAAAAACAAACCTTCTTTTGCCTTCCACTTTCTCTCCTGGTCGAAATTTTTGCTGGTTTCGGTTGTTCTATGGTTGGTGTTGTATATCCACCTTCAAAAGAACTCCCCATTGGTGTGGTAGTGTCAGCTTTTCTTTTCACTCCCTTTTTAACCTTAAAATATTATTTTTTGTGAGATAAAAGAATACATCCATAATAATTTAAATGCAACTATCATAAGTTGTTTACCTTGGCAGGTTGCGTTTGAGAAAGTGTGACTGCTGGTAAGGAAGAAACTTGTGTTGCAGTTGCTTGATTTACATGAAAATTTGAAGGTTGAGTTGCTACCTAAAAATATCAAGCAGGTATAGAAAATCTTTTTTAATAAAAATAAATTATTGTTATCAACAAAAAAATTTTTAACACTATCATTTTTTTTATGACCATAAGGGATGAGATGAGCAGGACATTCAGCTGATGGTAATTGTTACGCCATGACTATTGCAATGCAATGCCACTCAGTATTCTTGAAAAACCCAAAAATTCTGAGTGGCACTACAATTGCGCTCGTCACCTTGACACATAAGATGTTAAGTCTCATTTGCCCATTTATTTCACTACCTACAGACCGAAATACAATAATGCTTACACATAACTGCATAACGGCAGAAAAAGACGCTGTTATGGTACCCATCATAAGGAGCCTCCCAATATCAAACTTGTGGTAAAGAAAAGGTAACACTGACCTGTTGGGGTAACCCAGTGTGAGTAGCAGGGGGTGTGGCAGGAGCTGTGAGAGTGGGAGTTGTTGTAGTGTTCGTTGAGCCAACAAACGCGGGCAATGGAGTCGAAGGTATCGCCTTCACCGGCGTGCTGCGAGAGCTGATAGCAGGCACTGGCGTACTACTCGCACTGACGCTACTAGACCCACCAGGCCTTTTCTTCTGACTACCTTTGCTACTG
This sequence comes from Leptidea sinapis, assembly GCF_905404315.1. Classification (NCBI taxonomy): domain Eukaryota; kingdom Metazoa; phylum Arthropoda; class Insecta; order Lepidoptera; family Pieridae; genus Leptidea; species Leptidea sinapis. The sequence goes on from NC_066272.1 coordinate 13,829,210, forward strand.
TTTGAGGGCATTTCTATTTCTTTTTCTTCTTTATCCATTTGAGCTATCTAAAATTAAATTAAAAAGTTACAATTAAAATATCCATATTACAACCCGTTTTTAATAAATATTACTTATTAACGATTTTGGAATAAATTGTACATACGTGAGATACCCTGTACTAATATTTTTTTTTTTAATTTTGAATAAAATAGATATTTATGCAATTAATTAATTTGTATAATTTCACGTCTTAAATATGGCAGACATGTACTTTATAATATTTATGTAACATCAATTCGACATGTCTATTGAAATAAAAAGTTTGACTAATAATTTAATTTCAGCTAACTAGCCATGAACGGAAAATGCTTACCCGATTTAGGAACAATTTTTCTAATGTTTGCGCCATTACCACTACATCTTCCCCAGGTTTATTGTACACATAGCAATTTGTGAACATTGTATTGAAGTCTTGGATACATTCCTGAGCAGAATAGTAATAATTGGATTCTAAACGTTTCTTGATGGTCCCCAAATCCATGGGCTTCTTGATAATTTTGTGGTAGTCCTGTGATAAAATTTATAAAAATATGCATATTTAAATATATTTATATATGAAATGAATTGATTTCCATTAAATTATTCATGTGATTACCGGAAGATTCAACTGTTTAGCATCCACGGGCTGATGAAATGGCCATGCAAACTTGTGCTTCCACACCGCTTTTATCACATTTTTCTGCAGGAACTGTAGTTGATTTGTAACCCGCCCTTGTCGACGTTGTGGATCGTCCGATGGCGCCCCATTGACGGCCTCTGTCGCTGGCTGTTATTTGTCTTATGTTAGTACAAATTTATTTAAATAAATAAATTATAAGAGGTTTTCAACCAGTGTGTGTTGCCAGTGATGACATACGGAATGCATACATGGTCGCTAACTATGGGCCTTATAAGAAAACTCATTCTCGCTTAGAGGGCAATGGAGAGGGCTATGATCGTAGTTTCCCTGCGAGATCGAATCAGAAATGAGGAGATTCGTAGGAGAACCAACGCTACCGACACAGCCCAGATGATTGCGAAATTAAAGTGGCAGTGGGTAGAGCAAATAGCTCGACGGATATATGGCCTTTGTGGCAGTAAAGTCCTCGAATGGCGACCACCTATCGGAAGACGTAGTGTTGGTAGGTTGGATGAGGGCAGCGCAAGACCGATCGTCATGGCGATCTTTGGGGGAGGCCTTTGTCCAGCAGTGGACGTCTTCTGGTTGAAATGATGATGATGAAATGAAGAATTACTATTTAACTTACGGTGCTTGTGGTAGCAAGAGGGTCGACTGCCTGCTGCATGGTGCTGGAGTCAGCAATCTACCTGCCAAAATGACACAACACTATAGAACTCCGTTAAAAAATATGCTTAGAGAACATACAGAAAAATTTTAAACTCACCTCAATAGTCACCAAAGGCTCGTCCAATTTCTGACTAAGAGGCATCAGCTATATCCTCTTATAATGTAAAACTTTTCTATCATAATAATTAATGGTGCTTTCGCACCTAACTGTATCTTACTAAAACATTTATTACAATTTTTCACCTAGAATTATAAATATATATTGTAAAAGAACAATAACATTTAAGGTACTAAATCATGTATTAATATATATGTTTAGGAAAATATTAAAAGATATAATATGAAAGTTTACCTAGCCAATCCAGCAGGTGACCCAATTGGTCTTAATGATTGTTATTCAGTATCTCAACAGCAAATGCCTGAAATTTAATTTAAAAATATGAGTATGTTATAGGAGTACATTAATATAAAAAGTAAAAAAAAAATATATGTACAATAGCCAGAAAACAGGGAGCTAGTACAAATTTTTTATGCTATGTGATGAAATCTCTCAGCTCAAGAAGAAAATTTTATGATGATTATAAAGCCCGTGACATAGGGGCACGAAAAATGTAATGGGAATTATTATGGGAACTGATGGACACAAAATTATTAATATCCAAAAGGATTTTTATGCACCAATAATTAATTAGTTTGTTTAGCAGCCATCAACAGTGATATTTAGATTAAAATTATATATATCAAGACTTAATAAATTTTGGCTGTTTTGATTACTGCATAAATAATATATGTAGTTTTTAAATAATTATTAAAGTCAAACTATGTGGAGTTAATAAAAATTAAGACAATGTTAACAATTCTAATAAATTATTTTCTTCTATATAAAATATTAACATTTTTATAATAGTATTTTATTTTTGCATTATTTTCTTTTGAGACTAAAGATTAGCAAAGCCAGTAATACCAGCACTAGTAAAGTTTATAACAAACCTTCAAAGCAGTTTTATATATGAATGATATTTCCATTATTGTATAAAGTATAATCTATCGTATTGATCTAGTGGTTGAGTAAGAAGTAGGAGAGAAGAAGAAATAACATGGATTTTTATAGCAAATCCACACAAATGAAATTAACTATTAAGTGGACCAGGAATGTTTTTTATGGATTAGAAGGACTATCTATACTTAAATTCACAACAAAATATTATAGAAAAGACATATTTTATATTTATGCATAAAGCTAATGGAAACTTTTCTTTTGGGTGTGCATGTATTATGAATAACCCATGCATCATATTTGCATGTATATTGCAAGTTGACTGAATTACCATTATATTCAATAGTAATGAATGTGTTTCAGGTTGCATACCATTCATTTTGATAACAATTTTTTTATATTTATATAGTGTTGGTTTATCATTTTTTCAGTCAGAGTGGAATTATTGGCTAAAAGCTAATATTAATCTTATTAATATACTGTATTTGCAAGTACAAACCATGGTTTAATTATTTATAATTTATTATGGACTCTGATAATATTTAAAATTAATGGATTTCTCCAATAAGAACTGACACCACTAAATATTTTACACGTATAATTCTGGTAATTTTTTGATTTCATTTAAATTGTATGGTGGCAAGCTAATAATATTTAGACAAGCTATGGTTTTATTTATGATTTCGATAATTACATCCACATAACATAAAATTGCCAAATTATTCAATTCCAGGACTGTAATTTTGTTTGCGAGCAACATAATATAATCATGGGTGAGACAGAATAAATGTAGCTTACTACAAAATACAGTTTATACAATTATAACAACTATAATAATTTATTAAAATTTCAGGAGGATATCAATAAATAGAATTCTTCAATTTTACCCATAAATAGAAAATTTAATACATAGAAAATATAGTCTGATTTCAGTATATCTATAAATACTAGTCTGAAAAGTGTTGGTTGTATTAGTCAATTTAATACTATGTGTTAGGTTAGATAAACACATTTCATTTAAATTAAGTTTTCTGTAAATAAACCAAAATAAGTTGACCTGATAAAATAAGTTTAATTGCTTTAAAATTGCATACTCTTAAAACAAACCAATTCAATAAGAAATAGTTACATAAACTGGATATCAATATAGTTGTTATAATATTAAGTACTACTTTTAGTTTCTAGGTCATTCATTAAAAATATGTTTTTATAGTAAACACATATAATCAAACTATTTGTAAACAAATCCTATTTATTTTTGGGATGAGGAGACATTTTGCGGATCACTTATAAGAAATAATCATACCTCACACACACTCTTGCAAAACTAAAGGAATCACAAAGGGTATTTTTTTGCTGGGTTATTTTATTCTTTGTCCTAGGATTTATGCACTAAAAATATTTATTTTGCTTGTGTCGGGGGCTAAGAGGATCATTTTCCCCACTGACACTGCCCAAGTAATTGATACTGGTGAGACTCCTCGGGAGAGGAGGAAAGGATACTCTGTTGAGTATTCATGGCCTCCTAGCTTCACTCTTTTTAATATAAAGTACATTTGCTGAGTGTGAGACAAGATTTTCTGACCACTTAAATAATGCAATTTTAAAAATTGTTGTTTTAAATGGAATGGACATGTTAAATAAATGGTAAGGCGTTTTAATACTTGATGAAAATACAGAGTTATGGAATTACACTATGCGAAGAACTATCTTTTGGGGTTGTAAGTAACATATAAAATAATGCTTTTTTGTAAATTAAAGTTATGGTAATATAATCACACTATTTACTTTATATACAGGTAATTAGAATACTTCAAATAAATGACAAGTCCATAAGATTTATACTAAAACTTATGCTTAAAAAATCTCACCCATCATTTACATTGTGCCAAACAATATTTTACCTTAAAAAGCCATTAGCACACCCAAAAATGGTTTCATTTAGCTGTATACATGCTTCCTATATAATATGTACCACTGACTCTTGAACAAGAGTGTATATCTTGATATTGCTAACTAGTTGCTATAAAGAGAACTGTGAATTGACGCCAAGGCTCTAGAATATTCTATCGTGCAATTTGAAGTCTCATTCAGGATAAGGGGTATGGTAAATTGAATAAAAGCTACAAAATTATGTCAAATATATTATATTTCAAAGAATTTCACCTAAAGATATAAATTCACGACAAATCGATGTCTTTTTTAGGAGAGAAGTACAATGAATTTTCTACTTTTGGTTACAAATATAATAAAGTATCACAGCGAAATTGCAAAGATAACAAATACAAAATTTTACTCCTATTAGTATGTTTATCAGTTATAATTGTCGAGCTTACATTATTTTTAAGTAGATAACTAAGAAAAAGAATTTAGAAATTACCAAAGAGGCCACGATCAATGAATTCATAATAACTAAATAAAACGAACATGCAAACCATACAATTTATATACAAATAATAACCTACATAAACATTAGGCAAATAGCAAAATAATACCAAGATTTTAGTCCTAAAAAGCTGTAAATTATGAAAAAAGACTTACGACGATATATTAGCGCCAATATGGCGGATGAACTAAAAATACGCTGTTGGAGCTACTTCTGCAATTAGTTTTTGTATTGATTTGCTCGGTATAATAAAGCACTTCACTTTCAATGAAGTTCATAGTCATCAGTTATATTTACAAAATCATTTAATTAGACTAAAAACAACACAGTCTTTTTATTAAAACAAAGAATAGCACGACACGAACTCATAACGGATCCAACAAGCTTCAGACATGGCCGCCAAGCGCGAAGCAAGAATTCATGAGCGTCTCTGTGCATATTTAAAACTCATTCATCACTTTCATTTTAATATTAAAAATAAGTGTTAAAATAGATAAGTAATCATGAAAACGGTTTAATATTCCAATAAAATAAAATAAAGGACATTTTGTTGCATAGATTTAGTACGATTTATCATACAAGTTTGAAGTTTTAATAATTTGCTACCAAACTCCAAACCAAAGCCATAAGCCATTGCCTTTGCCAGTCGACATAACCACAGATAAAAAGAACGAGTGTTGCAAAATTTTACTTTACCTGATAAACTCATCTTTTTTGTGTGCTATACAAGAAATGTTAAGAAAACTAATATTATTTTTTTACTTATTTTTGATAACTATGCAAACTTTTTAGATACAACTAAATGAAAATGTCGAGACTATAACCGTAAAAAAAATTAACTGCAGTAACGGAATTATAACCAGGAAAATAAAAATTATGCGGATAGTCTCAAAATTCAAATTCGTGTGTATGATAAATACTTTATGGTTGTTATAGAGTTCAGATCAATCAGTTCAGTTAAAGTTTTAATTATTGTTACCAATATTAGTATTATAATTATTTATATTATAAATTTGCAATATGCGAATTATTGCACTGTATAATAATTTTTGAGAGAAGGGGTGAGCTTCGTGACCTTTTCAGAGCACGTTTTCAGGTAGTAGGCAGTATGAGTATATATAAGTTACTCTATATTTTCAGGGGGACTGCGGTTGACAGAAAGCAGGAGTCGAGATAGTATTTGTCATAGTTGTCATTGTGAAGTGTAGCCCCATTTATTGCCTCGGAGGTGGTATTTGATGGAGACATGATGATCTATTTTTGCATGTGTAGTTTTGGGTTTTCAAAAACCTCCCTCTAAGTGTTCCAATGATAGATGTATTATACCAAACATTGGTGATGCGAAAGAATCCGCATATAGTATAAGAGACCATTTCCGTACCTACATGCTTTCAGCCTGTAACGGCCGGGTATTTGTTGCTAAGAAACAAATCTCGTTTTTATGGAAAGACTCCGTAGTAGTAGTAGAAATACGATTTATTTAGCTGCAATACTTTAGAATTATTCCTAGTGTAAATGATTTACACTAAAAGATAGGAAATATAATCAAGTTTCATTACATTTATACTCTGGATGCATAGAAATTAAAATGAATAAAATATAAACAAAAAGGTACGAAAACTAGTACTGTTTTTAACCTAGATTTTGTTACTAAGGTTTGATACTATGGATAACATTTTATCGATTTTTCCAATTCCCAAGTATATTATAGCTTAAACTGGATACATGCTTAGATTTAAAGGCAAAAATCATCGTATTCAACTTCAGTCTTTATTTTTTTGAATAATGTATTTGGGTGGTTTTTTTAAATTCAATTTTTTTCCGTACTGATCGTATACATACATATAATTTATAAAGAGGACATCTGCTTCCGGGTTCCAAACTTTATTTACTACATTATTTACGCCTAGCAAGTTTATATTATATAATATATATTATTATTAGTGTAGCATTAAAGAAACAACAATACGCTGTGATCAACAGCCTAAATTTGTTTGCTACTAGTGAACATGGGCCGATTCAGTTGTGGCACACGTCGGCCGTTACTGCCGTTCCACTCAGCTCGTGCGTTGTGATTGACAGTCTAAAATTATTTTTGCGTCTCGCAAGAGGACAAATTCCGGTTCAATTTTATATATTATCTTCGCATTTGGAATAAAATCTAAAGTTTGGTGGATACCAGAAGATATGGTATCTTCGTATAGTATCAGAAGTCAAGAAATGCGTTTTCGGCCTTTGAGATGGGAATACGCTCGAGACTTATCGTATTAATTCGGGGTAAAAGCAGCAGGCAAATGAGTCCACAAAGTGGTCTAGCGTCATTTGAAGTTTTTAGTAAGACGCGTGGTAGTGTGAAATCAACGTGATGCGGGTGAAATTTCGCATTTTGACGTGATGTCTATTGGTGAAATTTGATATCTACCCGAACATCTTCGCGGAACATTCCCCATGATATATGCTGTAGAACATAGGTTCTCAACGTGGGTGATAACGCTCCCTTGTGGGCGTTTGAGACTTTCGGGGGGGCAGTAGAAGACCCAGAGAAAATTAGGGGGCATTGAGATGGCGCAAATGGGGCGTGAGTAGATTAAAAAATATAGTCTAAAAAGGCAAAAAGTACACGAAAATCTCTAGAACAAAACATGTTCTCAAAGTGGATGGTGAGCAAAATAAGGTTGAGAAACTATGTTGTACAAGATGCACACAGATTCCACACACAACGCAAAACCAAATAATCAAGCGGATCGGCGATGGCTTGATCGTCGATTATTCTGTAATTCCTAATCTATACGCCATTAATGTTAACAGCCTTGCATTCTGGCTTTGTACATAAACGAAATACGTATTTTTTCATTTTCAAACTCCTTCTATTAAATTTGCCAGTCTACATCAGTAGTATATTCAATTCATAGTGATTAAAATATATTCTCAGAAACAAAACTTTTGAAATGCATTTGAATTGAACAAACTAAATATTCAAACACCTTTGCAAAAATCGAAAGAATCGATATAGGCCTATAATTGCGTATGTCTTTCTCGCCTTCACCCTTATATATTGGAACAACTTTTGCTTGTTTCCATTAAGCTCGAAAAGTACCCGAACACAGCGAGGCTGTAAAAATAAAATATAAAGGCAAAGTTAAGCTAGATGCACTATTTATTATGAATGCTGGTGGGACATTGTCCGAACTTTTGCAAAATCGAGACCTTTCAGCTTTAAATAGATGCCATTCTCATTTATTTCTATTCCTGCAAGATGTTCACTAAAGTCTCGATAGAGAATCTTTCGTAAATAAGATACAGAAACTATATGACAAGAACTATTTGAATGATGATATACCGAAGCAAAATAACTAGAGAACATATTGCAAATTTCCAATCCGCTAGTTGAGGTTTTAACCCCTTTTACTCATTGCAGCTAAAAATTTCTACGTTGACTCTTTAGAAGCGTCCAAAATGCTTTCGGATTTTTCTGAATTTGCTTTTCGTCTTCTGGTTAATTTGGTCGTCATTAAAATTGTTGCAGGCATCAGCCGTAATCTTATTAAACTCTTAGTTCTATTTCATCCATTGGATTATTATATTTTTAATCCGTTTTAACATTTTGTGTTTTTCTTAAATTATTTTTACGACCAGATTTATTCATAGGTAACATACCTACTTCTTTTATCTTTTTTTAAGGGAACATAATCTGTGATAGCAACCTCTAAAATCTCGTAGAATAATTTAACTATTTCATTTATATCGTTTTGGTTCAATATCTTATCGCCTTAGAAACACTACAGAAGTAGCGTCCTTAACTTCATTACAAATAGAAAGGACAAGCGATATACAACTAAGGCTGAGATAGAACGGGACAAAGCTATTGATTGACAAAGATCTGTCATGTCATCCAGATTGCGAATAGTATTTTTGTGATTTTATTGTTTTGAAACATATTTGGTGAGTTAAAGGTATTTCTATAGAGTTATAAAACTTAACAATGCGGTTGGGTGTATTGTGTATTGCTGCCAAAGCCGTAGTTAATATAAAAAATCCAGGAATTTGCTTCCACACGTAAATATTACTTTTCACCTAACCTTTTCAATGTAATGTGCAACAAGCTCGACTTATGTAAATATTATATTTTATATGAAATATTCTTTGCTGCTTTTATTGATTTTTTATCCATAGTCACCTATTTTCAGCAAATTTATCGTGATCAAAATAAACATAACATATAACAGTGACAACGAGAATGTTGCCATAAGATAGTGCCATAGTTTTACCTATATTATAGGGTATTTGTTTAAATTATGTTTTTTTGTCAACTTTATAAAAATTATTATTTCTTATTATTATTAGTATTTATATACAACAGTATTTGTATAAAGTAATGAAATTAGAATGGCATTTGAACTTGTTCCTATTATTGATAATAAAATAAAGGGCATGATAACTATGCGTAATAAAATAATAAATAAAAATATTCATTTTCAGGTTTCCATTAGATCCAAAAATAAAAAAATTGATAAATGCAACAGGATGAACCGATTTATGAGTGCCATGTAAATATGCAAGTATTTGTTCAGTCCACTTTTATGCGTAACAAGTAGTCAGAAAAGATAAAAACAAACGGTTCCTTGAAGATACTGTTCCGTTAGAATGTATTCATGTAAGTGCTTTATTGTTGCGTACAATAATATAATTTTTACTGTGACATCACAGTGATCCTATCACAGTTTATAAATTCGTAGTTATTAAGAATTCTTGCTGCCATTATTTTTTTTGTTTGTAAAGTTAAAAATAGATACACAGAGCCTAAAGCTGCAAGCCTGCAACCAATCAACCTATCGTTGTGGTTACTTGGAAACAACAAGAAAACAATCCAGAATCGAGTTGAACGTACTCACCATAAGTGCCGTCGTGTGTGATGTCAATATTAAATATTTTTCACCTTAATAAAATGAATCTAAAAATTTTTATGTTTTAAATAAATTGAGTTAGCACTCGCACTATGCAATCTTATCTAATTATAATATGTGTTATTTTTGAGATACATTGTCTTTTAAATCAAAAAGACAAAAAATTTTTTAATGAAAAAGGAGGACAAACGAGCGTAGGTACCAGGTATTAAGTGATCACCGCCACCCAAATCTCTTGCAACACCAGAGGAATCACAGGAGCCGGCCTTTAAGAAAGGTGTACGCGCTTTTTTTGATGGTATCCATAAATATTGTGTTTTCATGCGATTGCCAAGTTAATCTTATTATTTTTAACATAATTTTATTAATATGGATTTTGTCACTATAAGATGTTGTTAATTTAGCTAATTTCGTATTAACTTAAGAGAGACAGCCCCTTAAAACAGAAAGACTTTAGGGTCAGTCCCTAAAGTCCTTGACCTAAATTGAACGTCTTGACATTATATGGACCTCGCAATTTTATACGGTGGAAGAACTGAGTTGCGAGACTTGGTTAATTGTTTTAAAAGTTATGTTTTTGGTTGCATTATTTATTTACATTTCATAAGTTCCTGTTGCAGCTCTCCTTCATATTTTATTTTTTATCAGAAACGACATCTAAAATGACTTGGCTAATGAGATAACCGACATATGAGACGTTGGCTCGACGATCATAGTCCGGGTAGTCTCTACGGCGAACGGTCTCAAAGGCGAGGCACAGAGCCTCGATCAATATATGAAGCGGTTCTCGCTAGGCGGTTGGCAAAAATACTCACAGTGATAGCTTTATCTGCAGCCCGGCCACCACTACCGCCGGCACTCCGAGCTTAAGTTTTGATTATATTTTGTCATTGACGTACAATAAACAACAATCACGCTAATAATCGTATGAAGCAAAACTCAGCCTACGCGTCCATTATGCAGGGCGTTCGTTCAGTTGTTTTAACAGCCCTTGGAATACAACGCCACTTAATGACAAAGTGTTTAGTAACAAAGTGCTTCTTTCTTATAAGGGTATACAATAATTAATAGACTTTGAACATTACTGGCACCAAGTAAGGTGCTAATTAAAATGAATGTTCTAATGTCATCTGTATAAGTTAATGTATACGTATATACAGCGCCACTTGACATTTTTGACGACCTTTTATTAAGCAATTGTGGATCTAGATTTTTTAAGTACGTTGCTGCATTTTGTTTTTAGTATAAAAGTTATTTTACGTATTAAATGAATGAAATACTACATCGTTTTTAATACTTATTAAAAAACTTAGATTTAAGAAAGAAAATAAATACATGTGAATAGAAATAAAAAATAAGACAATATATTTCCTGATAATTATTAGAGTTCTGACAGTAGTTTTCACATAATATTATTGAAACGACTTTTGTTATCTCTTAGTAGTTTCTTGAACCAATATGGCATCAAACTTGACTTGACTTTCATAAGCGTACAAATTGTACCTAAATGAATAAAGAAGTTTCTTTAATTCATAATATTACTTATTTTGTATTATGTTATGGTCCTTTAAAAAATAAATATAAAAATCAGTACATGCTTTTCGTTATGTGTTTACTTAATTTCCATTCCAAATCACCTGTTGAGTATGTGTAGTAAGATGTAATTCCGTTAGGGGTAATTTTAATCATAATAATAATATGACAACACCTAAAATTACTCCTGTCAAAACTATTATTATCTAAAAGGGGCACGCGTACAATGGCTCAATCGCTTAACGCGCAGAGCCAATAAACCACGAAGAAGAAGAAGAAAAAGGGGCACACGGAGACTACTTCTATTGTGTCATTATTCTAAGCTTATCCCAATCAATTCCCTTCAATTACTCATGCTCACTAGAACCTAGAGAGAACAAGAATCTACGAATTAATATATATAATAAAAAATATAATTAATGGTCAACACATTCTGTGTTGACTATTAATCTAACGTCACTCTGACATTTAATTAGCTTGATCACAGACACAGAGTAGGTACCTTTACCTTACCTATAGTCGGTAAGTTAATTCGAGACCAAAAATGTAAACAATGATGCTGCCAGCAACAAATAATAACCTTTTCCCTTGTGTGTATTGAAATATACTAAAATATGATTTTATAATTATAAGTGTAGTCTATACATATACATTTAAGGTAATATTGCACAACGTTTTCTCTTTGTAATATAGCATAAAATACATCCAAAAATTAAAATGTAAATTTATTGTTCAAACTATGCTTTGACACTGGTAATAAGATAGGAGTTCTAAACATTGGGGTCGTCTACAGAAGAAAAACGTAATTAGGCCTTAGGGTTATGACAGGTATGACTGGTCGCCAAATTGTTTTGTTCATTCGGTTTCTGACGATCATCGTGATTGAATTGTAGTTGTAGTTGTTAAGTTTTCTTTACTTTATTAGACGACGGTTTTGTAGATAGAGCATTATTTATGTTCGAATCCAAAAAAAGCACTGAAAATTCGGTCATTATGAAAAGTGGTTAAAGGGTATGCTCTGCCAAAGCTAAAAACCAATTCGGTATTTGTTTTAATGTCCCCTACCACTCTTGCAATTGGATTCGATTCTAACCTAAAGCCCGACGGAAAGCGCAAATTGAATAGCTCATATGCAAAAATATAAATTATGAAGAAATAAAAAGAGTACTGTACGTAAATATATATATTCATATATAACATAAATAATAAGAATTATAAAATAATAATAAATAAAAACATAAATATTAATGTTTTATGTAGTATTAATCAAAATAAGTTTATTCTATTCTATTCTTCCGACTATGGCTCCTGTGGAAGGTATACCACAAGTTTGCCAATGTCACGTTAAGGTAGAACACCAAGCTTAGAGTATTCTTTTACTAATTTTAATTGTAGTGATCGGTGTTTAAGATTGAAACAAGTTTTATTTTCTTATACCTGAAACAATTATACATGCTAAAGGACATACACAAATATAATTACTTAAATTATTTGATATAAGTACTTAGTGCTATTTACAACTTAATCTTATTTATTTTAATATATTTACACAAAATATATACAAAAGGAGTGAAAACTAGTGAGAGGAGACATTTAAAGGAAGTCGGGCGGGGAATTTCAGGAGGTATAAAATTGTACAAAAAAGGTTGCGTTAAAGGGCAATTGAAGAATAAATGATCCACGTTTCCCTCATCTAGACCAAGCTGCAGCACCAACAGGGCTCATGTCTGTTTTTGAAGCATCAGTGTAGATTTTATGCCAATTTTGAGAATACATTATCTGAGAAAAAGTTTAATTGGCTTCTATGGAAAACTTATCTATACCTAAGTTTAAAATTACAAATGGTTGGCAAGTGAGTGCATTAAAAGGCATAGTAAATAGAGGCAATTTAGAATATTAGAAGAGGGGGTAAGAGAGGTGAGAGAATAATAAGTAACTGTGGAGAATGCAAGGTCTTTTGTCTTCAGGAATTTTATTATTATTGTATAAAGCAAATAGTTGGTCTAATTTTGGAAGCAAGGGATGTCCACAACATTCAGCTAATTTGAGAAAAAAAATATTGGCAAGAAATTGACGGCAAAGTGAAAGGGGAGGTTCCACACACTCTACTTGCATGGCATTAATGGGGCTAGATTTCATGGCTCCTAATATTATGCGTAAGCATTTAGCCTGAATTTTGTACAGTATATTCAGACCTGCTTTATTTCCTGGGATCAAGAACATAGTGCCGTAATCCATGTGGCTGCGAATTATTGCATTGTACAATAATTTTTGGTTGAAGGGGTGAGCTCCCCACCAGACAACAGATACAGAGCGCAGGATATTAATGTTTTTCTCACATTTCTGTGAGACATAATCAAAATGCTTTATGCCTGATAATTTTTGATCTAACCGAATCCCTAGAAACTTAACATTGGTAGCAACAGGTAACTCAACATTATAAATTTTAATTTTAATATGAGGAAAAAGTCTTTTATTTGTAAATAAAACTACTTTGCTTTTAGTAGTTGATAGTGACAGCCCATGTTGCATTAAATAATCAGCAAGATATTCAAGAGCACAATTTAACTGATTGGATGAATCTTGTATGGACTTGTTGAAAGTATACAGAACAATATCATCTGCATATTGCAGTATTTGGCAGAAGGGGGATACAGAGCTATTAAGGTCGTAAGTATACAGATTGTAAAGAAGGGGACTAAGGACTGAGCCTTGAGGTAAGCCTTTCCAAACTTAGGAGGGAGGTAAGAGGATGGACCTGTGATAGTAATTGATCTTTCCATTAACATGTTACATATGAAACGAGATAGCTTCACGGGGATACTCAGCTGGTTGAGTTTACTCCTGAGTAGAGGCAGTGATACGTTATCATATGCAGATTCTATGTCAAGGAAAACTCCCAAAAGGTGTTCTTTACTGAGGAGTGCTATTCTTATGTCAGTTGTAAGGATGCCTAAGCTATCTAGGCAACTCTTGCCCTTTCTGAAACCATATTGAGAGTTGGAAAGGAGATTATTGTTTTCAACAAACCGCTCAAGAAACTTTTGCAAGAGTAGAAGAGAGGGCAGTTGGTCTATAGCTTGTGGCTTCAGATGGATTCTGACCAGGTTTAAGAATTGGTATTATTACCTGATTTTTCCAGGGTGGAGTGATGACACCAAAATCAAAAAGGTTATTTATAATATCTAGGTAATATTTCTTGGATGTAGTTGATGAGTTTTTGATGAAAGAATAGGGGATTCCATCTGTGCCAGGAGCAGAATCAACTAAACCGTCTAAAGCGAGAAGGAGTTCAGAAAAAAAGAAAAGAAAAAAAAAGAAAGACTCTAAACTATGAGTAGAAGCAAGAGGGCTTGGAGGGGATGGAAAATAGTCCATGTTTGGAACTGAAGGGGGGGCATTCTATCTGAAAAGTATTCAAACCATAAAGATGAATCCATACTTAAATCATGCTCTTGAGCACAAAATGAACCTGTAAATTTATTAATTTGTTTCTAAACCATTGAGGTTGAAGTGCATGGAGACAAATTTTGGCAAATTTAATCCATCCTTGTTTTTTCTTTTTTTTTTTAAATAAATATGTAGCTTTTGCCGCAACTTTTTTATAGTGAATAAAGTTAGAAAGTGACATGTTTCTGTTATAACTTTTTTCCGATAACTTCCTTTCTTTGGCAGCAGCAGTGCACTCAGCATCCCACCAAGAAGAGCCAGACACGGAGAACACAAGATGAGGTCAACTGCACTTTTGGGATTTTGAGAAGGTGAAACCCTGCGGGTAGGAGAGCCATCATTGATAATACACAGATCACACTCATCAAATATGTCTAAGAGAGAGAGGGCAAAATAATCACTGTGGCTTGAGCCCCATGAAGTGTGATGAGCATTAAAGTCTTCGATAACAATAATAGGAGGGGGAATAGATGAAATTAAAAAGAGGATATAAGTAATCATGGTTGACTGAGGTTGAGGCACATAGATTGAGACTAGAGAGATGTTCATAACCTTTGCTGCAACAATATTTATACCTGGATGAGGACTAGGAAGGGTGCGTCTTATTAATAAGGCGCAACCCGCACCACACTTTCTGCCCGATCATCTCTGAGGCATACATAGCCGGGGACCCTGAAGTGTGAACCAGGGACCAGCCATGTCTCAGAGATGGCGGTGGCAGAAGGAAGATATTTATTTATGAGATGTGTAAGACTGGGTTTTTTAGGACGTAGGCTTCTGGTGTTTTATTGCAGAATGGACACTGGTTCCATGGTTATTAACTAAGGACAGAATTTGTGAAAGTTGATGGGTAACGTTGGACGGTAAGCTTAGACTGTTTTAAGTTATAAGGGATAGAATGATGGACAGGAGAGCCTCCAAGAGGTTGTCATCCTGCGCTGATGATAAAAATTGGATTGATGGGATAGTGCAGAACCATTCGGGAAGGATGAAGGAACATCGGCAATGATGGCCTGATGAGCAGCACAATCGTAGGACTTACTTAAAATGGGTTTGGAGCGTAAAGGGAGTGTTACAGTTTTCCTGTAACTGACAGTAGGAGAAATGGGTGGCTGAGTGGTATGAGTTGAGGAAGAGTTATAGGGTAATGAGGGATTGAGGAGAATTTCAGAGTAAGGCTTTACTGATTACGGGCAACGGTTTGCTGCCTCCTCATAAGATAAATTTTCCTGAGACATGATTGCTTTAATGGATTTTTGTCTACCATGTTCAGGACAAGCCTTGTTGCTGGCAATGTATCACCAGCATTGGATTGGGCACATTTGAAGCACCTTGGCTTAGATCTACATACTGTTTTTATATGGCCAAAGCGGCAACAGTTCTGTCATTGGATAGTAGAAAAGGAATTGTGGATAAGGAAGATTTTTCCCGGCAGCAATTGGCCTTGAAATGTTAATACAATGGTTTGGGTTGGTACCCAAGTCACTCTACCCTCCTCAATTACTTTCCTATTGAGTCTGCGAGCCTTTAAAATCTTTCCACAACCAGTGGGAAGATCAACCGACTCCACAAACTCATTCATAGACAGGTCCATTGGGACTTGGCGAACTATACCCATCTTGGTGATGTTATAGTTGGGAATTGTTGCGGTATATTTATTAGCGGCTAAAAGTGGGTTATCAAGAAAACTGTTGGCATCTTTGGCTGTTTTAAATACTATTGAAATTTTATTTCTACCTACTTTTTTTATTCCGTCAGGGCAAATATTAGCGATTTTGTGTCTGTGGAGTAGCTGGCCGAATTTAATTGGTTTTATAGTGAAACCTGAGACAGGGTCTTCTTCCATACGGGAGACGTGGATCAAAAAAGGTCCTTTATCAAATGTTGTATACTGTTTGATACCAATTATTAAGATCGATCACTATATACTAGCATTTATATGATGAATATGGCTGTTTGTTTCCGAGTCATGGATGTTTATATGAATAAAAAAAATAAATGTATTTATGTATGTTTATATGAATTTATGTATGTTTAAGTAAGTATATTGTATTAAATATATCATTGTCTTGTAACCCATAACACAGGCTATATATGCTTAACTTGGGGCAAGATAATTTGTGTGAAAAGTGTGTCAATATTATTATTATATTATATACATTTTGGATAGAGGCAGGCTCATGTCCGTATCGATAATTGATTTTTAGGGCTTCTGTTTCCTGAAGAACTATCTTCTAGCCGTCGTTTCGAGCCAGTGAGAGCAGGAATATCCGGTGGATCCGGAGGAGAGATCTCCATAGTGTAGAAGTTAGTTAGGTTAGATGTATGAACTAATATCTATATTAAAATGTTAAGACCACTCACCAAAATAAATGTACAATAACAGAAAAGAAAACTGCTGCAATCAATTTTACAATAGGCTGCAGTAGATAAAGCCTTTTAAAAAAAGTGGTTACTAAAACTCGACTCACGCGTGATAGCTACCTATTCTGACCCAATGTTTTTCGACGTTTACCAATAAGTTTATTATTAAACTACCTAGAAAAATGTTGATAATCTCTGAATTGTCATTTTGACAGTGTCACTTCTTTGTTTACAATTTTGATCTCGAATTACATTTCCGACTATAGAGTACCTAGGTTGTGTAGGTAGAATTGTTTTTAATTTTTTACATTTAACGAATATACCCTGATACTTTAACCGTTAGTACGTTAAAGTATTAGAGATTATTTATACTATCCAGTCTTAGTTCTTCACTTTTTGTTAGTGTAACATACTTAAAGTGATCTGTGCTTTTTGTATCCTTTGTAATAATATGGAGATTGTGCAAGAGAAAAACCCTCTAGAAATAGAGAAACCATCGAAGTATACAATTTGCTCTAGAAATAGAGCCGGGAGACCAATTAGAAATAAAATTATTATGTTTAGTGCACAACCAAAATCTATCATATCTCAATATCTGATTGGAGAACTTAAACAATCTGTTGAGTCTAAAGAAAAATCGTACTGTGTCAAAGATGGGGAAGAAATCAAAAGTACACATGTAAACAGGTATGCAGGTAGATGTTTTGCTAAATAAGAATATGTGAATCTTGCTACTAAGAATATTTTGTTTTCAGATCACAAAAATATTTAGTTGGCGCTAAAGCAACTCCCAAAATATATTGTTGTCCATTTCAAGATTGTTCATACTCTTCTTCAATATCATCTAATTTATTAAAACACAAAAGAACTCATAATTTAGATAAGCTTTATTTATGTGATCAATGTACTTTTAGTACCAATTTTTCCAATTCTCTCAAAGTACATATGCGTATACATTTGAACAACAAACCATATCAGTGTCTCCACTGTGATTATAGATGTAATAGTAGCTCAAATTTAAAAAAACACAACGGTCATAAACATTCTGATGTGCAATCTAAATAATTAAAAGATTATCTTTTTCTAAATAATATAATATTATTTGTATAATTAAGACCAATGTTTATAAAAAGACCAACCAAAAAATTGCCAAAAATTAAGAAATATAAAAAACTTCCAAAGAGTAATTTTAACTTTCAGAAATTATAAACCTCTTATTGTAAAAAATGTAGTCAGGCCACTCTGGTTCTCATGGCCTGAATTAATTGTTTTGAAATCAGACATTACTCAAAATAACTTATAGGATGTATATTATATATAATTCTATATGAGGAGTTGAATTAAACCTGTAATAATAATTATTGCAGGGGTTCTCAAATGTGACTAGATAAAAAATTAAACAAAGTAAAAAAGTATTATATTTATATTTTCTAATAACCTAAAACCCTTTATTGTATAATAGTAACTGGTATAAATAAAATGTATACCCAAAAAGGCTGTCTTAAAATATATGTTTTTACCACCAAACTTACAAACAATGTGTTAATTAGACAATTCAAAATATTTTTGTGGCAATTAGTTGAAATTATGGCCTAAAATTAATGTTTTGTGCTCATTAATAGGTTATCAACCAAGGAACCAACATGTTAATGAGCCATCAAACTAATTTAATGTGAGTTTGCAAAATAAAAGAAAGCAAAACCTTTAGGATATTTTGTGAATTAAAATTACAAACCATATTTCTATGGAAATTATTTAACTCTTGTGGAGAAGATATTGAATACAAATATTTGGGCATTAACCTCCCAATTTGCTAAATGATCTCAATAGATTGGTGACCTTAAAGACTGTGGTGAATCCGACATTCCATGAAAGAGAATACATGCAACTCTGTTTTTTTTTGTTTTTACAATGTTGTGGAACAATGATACATTCTAATAAAAAGTAGTGAAAACTTTTTAAAGCTAGGAATACCCTTTGTGTGGTTTTATTTCATATTAATTTGTAGAGTACAAAGTAGGTACATATTATATCTTCTCTGACATTACATATATGCATAGCTTAGATAATTCTCTTGTAAATTTATGTATGCATTAAATAAACAATAATAACTACTGTAAATAAATGTTCTTGATCAATATTATCTGCTATTTTATTTGTTCACTTACAAGTTATCAGTTAATACTGTACAAATAATGAAAACAAACATTTATGAGTACCCTTTCATCATCATGATGGTTTGGCATATCTGATTGTTAATGGTCTCTAATTACTCATTCATTGGATTGCTTTGTTTGTTTGTGCATTTGGTGGTAAAGTATGTTTTGAGTTTCAATATTGTTTAAATATCATTAACAATAGTAATACTTGGACAATGTATCTTATTAGTACATCAGTGACAATGTTCTGTGAAATCCACCACAACTGATTCTCGCCAGCCAAAGAGAAAGTATCCTGTTGCTGAACCTAGCACAACAGCGGCACATAACCAAACATTATATGTCATAAACACTAACATTAACATGTAGCTAACAAATACTTGGATACCGTGCAGTCCAGTCTGCCAAACATGTGCTGAGCTCATCATTGTAGGTCTGAAACAAGATTGCGCAATATTGGAACAGCATAATTATTAAAAAAAAAAACTACATGATATTGTTTCTTTATATACTTACATGTTCCTGTCAAGTACATGTGGAACTGGCCTAAAAAAATAAATATTATTATTATTTTTTAACAAAAGTTGCTTTTCTTTATTTCATCAAATCAATTAAATCAGACTCTGATATAAATTGGTATTTAGCTGGACTTGCTAAACAAATATTTATCAAAAAATACCTACTGTGGTTTGGTCAAACAGTAAACACAAAAAAGATTGAGATGATTATTTTTTATTAGTTTCTGGGACAATGTGACATGGGCACCTTCAAAAAATAGTCACCTCAAAGACCGGCAACACTCCTATGATTCCTCTGGTGTTGCAAAAGAATGTGGATGGGGGTGATCACTTTACAACAGGTGACCCTCATACAGCTATGCTTATTTGTCCTCTTTATCCATAAAATAAGGTTGTGC
Organism: Leptidea sinapis; assembly: GCF_905404315.1. Taxonomy (NCBI): domain Eukaryota; kingdom Metazoa; phylum Arthropoda; class Insecta; order Lepidoptera; family Pieridae; genus Leptidea; species Leptidea sinapis. The sequence continues at coordinate 13,849,249 of NC_066272.1, forward strand.
TGTCTGCTAACAAACACATTTTGATTACCACATATATTTGGCAGTACACTAACCCAAGCAAATGAAGGGAAACCTAGACATCATTTAAAATTTATTGTGAAACTGCTATGGAATAAAACTATGAAAACAAATGAGTAAAACACTTATAGCATTCTGGCCTGTAGAACTAATGATCATCAGAATCAGACAATGGCTATTGCACAACATTGATTAGACCACAGATAATGTATAGCACAATTTTTGGTTTTCCAGAACTGAATCAATAACATTTGAGTATGGGCCTAATTTATGGTGTCACAGTGATCATTGGAGGGAAGTTTGAGTTAAAAATATTTTACTTTGTACAAGCTCAAATCCAAACTCGTAGACCAATAGATTAGCACAACCAAAAAAATCATTCAACCTTACAATATGTGTGTATTTGGCCAAATATATAGTATAAAGGTTTGAAATTTAGGTTTGGGGCTTGAGGACATTTCTATTTCAAAATATATTAATATAAATATATATGAAAATCAAATTTTTTAGTTCTCTCACTGTATAACTTGTGGATCTTCTGCAGCACACATATTAGCAACACCTTTGTCAGGGGGACTTACAGCACAGTATTGAAGTCCAGTGTATGTCTTCCATAATAAATGTTTTCTGTAATATTTTAGCCTGAAATGCAGATATAAAAAATATAAAATGCATTGAAAAATGTTTATTTGTAACATATAGTACTTAAATATCGTCAATACAAAAAGAAAATTTATTGAAGTAGGCGTTACTTTGCGGAAATCCATAATTATACAAATGATTTAAGTTGTCTTTAGTGTTAATTCCGCCAATATTTGTTTTTTGAAACAATTCGACACGTGTTTCGCCTCTACACGAGGCATCCCCAGGACGTGTTGTCTCGCCAAAATCTGGCACGAGACTGACGGAATTAACACTAAAAACAACTTAAATCATTTGTATAATACAAAAAGAAAAAAATAAAACTTAGAGCTATTATTTTCTATGTCACAAAGTGATCCCAACTCAGCATGTTTGCTGGTTTGAAAATCAGCACTGGTCTTCCGTTGGGCCATTTGGTGATGTCACCTTAAATATAATATAATGACTAATTTTAGGTTGCAGGCTAAAACTATAAAGAAAAACCAGTGAATTACATAAACAAATAAAAGGAAGCTTACATGTAATAAATTTAATAATATATAAATAACAGACAACTACTGGTATATTTTTAGATTTAGTACTGGTTATTTATTAAAAATATCAGATATTAATTAAAATTTTACAAATACTATTTTAAGACTTTGTAATTAATTATTCTGGAATTACTCGGACCAGCTATAAATAAGCCAAAAAAGATTTCCCACTTAAGCCCACAAACAAGAGGTATAATTTTTGTAGCAACTTCAAATATGTAATAAGAACATGCTTATTAAATTCAGAATAATAACTACATAAATTTACACTTTCTCACCCTTCATACAAAAGTGCCATGATAAATATTGCTATGAATGATCCAACAAATTCTCCCACATCCGTTACCTTCCACCACGAAAAGAGAATTGTTTCCAAATAGCCTCCATGAAACTAAAAGAAGAATTAATTGATTTTGTAGTCAAATTGATGAAACATTATTTTTTAATTAGAATAAGCCATGAAACAAGCAAGATGTTCACCTAAGGGTTAGAGAGAAAACCAAATTTATGAGCGGCATCACAATTGCAGCTCTTCACTTTGATACATAAGATGTTAATTCTCATTAGCCCAGAAATTTCAATATTTATATTTATAGCTATATGTGAGGAGTAGCTTGATGGCAGAAAGAGGTGCAGCTGTGGTACCCATCTAGCTTCCATCCAGTGCACGGAACTGGTGAACAAAAATAAATGTGTGTAATTATTGTTGATTTGTACTGATACTCAGTACAAATGAATTTCAATGCTAGTGTGCATTATGATATTTTTTTATGGAAAAGGAGGACTAACAAACATATGGGTCACCTGACTTTAAGTGATTAGCGCCACCCACATTCTCTAGCAAACACTAGAGAAATCACAGGAGTGTTGTAAGCCTTTTAAAAGGTGTTCACACTTTTTTGAGGGTACCCATGCTTATTTATGGATGCACCACTCATTCCATAACTTGTTTGTATGTATGTGGGAGAATGTTCTTTGAAAACCGCCTGTGGATGTCACACGGCCTGGTGGGGATGATATTCTAATTTGTGGTGTGTCGTGCAAAGGTGGAATTTGGAGCCGAAAACATATAATAATAAGATTGACACACTTTTTACACAAATTATCTTGCCCCAAGTTAAGCATATATAGCCTGTGTTATGGGTTACAAGACAATGATATATTTAATACAATATACTTACTTAAACATACATTAATACATTTAAACATCCATGACTCGGAAACAAACATCCATATTCATCATATAAATGCTTGCACCTACCGGGATTCGAACCCGAGACCTCTACCTTAGTAGGTAGGATCGCTAACCACTCGGCTATACATGTCAAACAGCTTTTTGGAACATGGTCTTCTTTGATAGTTGCTGTAGGAGACACACAATGAGGCGATGTCTATACACACATGGGATCCACTACAATTCAATCAGATCATGATTTTCCAATGCCACAATATATGATATTAATCATAGGCATTATATATCTATAATGCCTTGGACAGTAAAACTATATCTACTTTAACTTTATTATGAACAATCCAAATTTATGTGAAAGACTTTGCACACTCCAATGTACTTTCTAAATCAATTGTTAAACTTTCTCTTGTAACATTTTTTACTTTAACAACATTAATGGATAACTTACACAATTGCAATCTAGGTAAATACAATCAAGATAGGCCTTATTAGGGACTTCTATTTTTCATGGTATTGATATACCGTACCTGCACCATACACTTTCAAACAAGCCCTCTTTTTTTGGTACGGTTGACCTAGCTTATTTGCAGTACCAATTTGACAATGCAAGTGTTAAATAGCCAAGAGCCAGTACTCTGTCACTAGCACAGCACAAATATAACAGAGACTACAAACATTCTATTTCCTCTTAATTACACTTACATTAAAGATTCAATGTGTAATAAACCCATCTTGAAAAATTTGTAAATATAAAGTTTTTTCTTCTGTACTTATATTACTGTAGATGGTAATCCACAGAAATATTTGTAGGTCATGAAGAATTAATGAATGTGTGAGAACTTCAAGACATAATAGTAAATACAATTTTTTTTAAATTTCACTTACTGTCATAGACATTGACATGGAATGGGAAGCCATACCCTGGTGATGATGATGATGTTGTCGTTCTGGGGAACTTAATTGTGCTGCTGCCTTTAGATCGGAAGTACTATTTAGTAACTAAAATAAAAAAAAAATGTGTGGCTATAGAGAAAATATATTTTATATTATATTGAGTATGAGTTATAAAGTGAATATTAGTATAAAATATTTTTATATAGTTGCATATAGATCAACCTAAGATTTGCTAAATGATCTCATGAGATTGGTGACCATTCCATAGTTTAATATGGAATGTGTAGGATTAATAATTAAAAGAATAATAATTAAAAAAAAAAAATTGTGATATACTATTAATACTTCATTTAAACTTAAAATATTGAGAATAATAATTCTTCAATTAATAATAATATAGAATAAAAACATAATTCTATTTTGGCTGATTTATTTTTTTATTGATAGTTTACATCCCCATAATATAATAATTAAAAATATTATATACCAAAGAAGTTACTTTAAAAATCGTTATAAAAAGCCAAGCAGTTTGGATATTTTATTTATACACAATTTTAATGGGTATTGGGCATGTACTATAATATCATAATAGCAACAAGTGAACAAATGGAGAGGAAACAATAAATTTAAAAAACAATAGGAAACAAAATATTTTACATTAAATACACTGTTTGTATTTCTAGCATTTAAATCCCCAAAAAAGTTTGAGATTTATAAAAAAATAAGTAGGTATAATTCTAAAGCAGTAAAGTTTATTAAAATAATATTAGATTATTTTTTTAAAGATATACATATGCCCTATTAGTATTCATAAATTTAAAATAATTTCTTACCTGATTAATGTCATGCAAATGGTTTGATGCATTTGAAAGCAAACTCTCTTTCATGTCTATATCCTCATAGGCATTTTGACCATGACTCATTGAGTGTTCCATATGATTATGATGGTCCATTGTTAATACTGTAAAAAATAAATTAACCTGAAGCCTGTGCACAGTATTCAATGCAATCAATTGTATTGCCAAAACATATTTTCCAGTTCAATAAAAGTTTACATAACAGCACTTAGGAAAACCAAAACAATTGAAGGTAACATACTATACTTAACGGGAGATATAGTTGTAAAGTTTATATTTATTATTTGAAAAACATTGAAAATATTTCAGTATTTATAATTCTATTCCACCTGAACTGGTTGAAACGGTATAGTACGCGCCACGAAAGTGCAACTATTACAAGGTTCAAACAATTACTTCAGTTACATTCAAATAGCTTTCACTTTCAATGGAGCAGTTACAACAAACTATAACTTACTAGTTAGTTACATTACATCTTACAAGGCTCTTGAGAGTACCTGTTACTTTGACATTGAGACAACTTAATCAAAATTGATCAGCAAAATATTATGTATTAAATAGCCGATCGCGAACGTCTACGGTTGGTTTACATAACTTAAAAATCCACTTACATGTAACTGCAATATTACAAAAAATCAGTTAATATCATATTCAACAATCCTTCAACGTATTGGATAGATAAATATCAAAGTGGCAGCATGATATAAAAATACAATACATAAATGTTTAATTTTATAAAATAAAATCGAGAACAAGAAGATATAAGGCCCGAAATTGCTGTTCTCGGCTCGCCTGTCGCTAAATTAATATAATAATACATCAACGTCAAAGCGACATTGACAGTTGACACTAATACCGAGTAAGTTAGTTTTTCGGTGTCGTTTAAGCCCTCGTTTACACCAATGTTTTCAAAATACAAAAATATAAAACTTGTTGTAGACAAAGTTTGTATGAAATTGTTTGTCAACTACTAGTTGTCTACATGTGTATGATCCTCATGTTTTATACTTGTAAGCTTGTAGCTAAACTCGTTTATGACACATCAGTACAGAAGTTAATGAATATTTCTGTTCAATTGACTACGGCACTACTGACAATGGAAAGTGAAGGTACTGCGGAATTTGGCTTCATAAGTGCAGTATACTTGTACATCATACAAAATGAAGCAAATTTAAGGAAATTCCCTGTATAGGGCATAATTATGCAAGTACTGGTTGCGATCATTTTTGAGGAGACGACAGCAAGAAGGGGCCAAGGGAAATTGAATGAATTAAGAATAGTAGACAGAAGTGGATTCAGATTTTTTTTTGAACGACACCAGTAAATTTGGAGAATGCGATCGCTAGATATATATATCAATTATTTTCACAGCATCGTGACTTACGGTATTTTGCCGTGGGGTCATGCTACTGACATTGAAATAGTGTTTGCTCTGCAAAATACTATATAGTGTTTGCTGTGCTATATATCCACTTGGTTATAGACAGTCTCTCAAAGAAAAAATTAAAGAATTAAATATTATGAATGCTCATTGTCAGTATATTTATGAAATATAGTATACATTCACAAAAATCGTCACCTCTTTTGCTCTTAATAGTGATTTTTATTATTTTAACGCTAGACATAAGGGATTGCTTGTAACTAATTCTAGTAGGCTTCATAAGATACTGTAATAGCTTTAAGGGTAAATGTATACACTTTTATAAAAAAAAATGGAAAAGGAGGACAAACGAGCGTAGGGGTCACCTGGTGATAAGTGATCACCACCGCCCACATTCTCTTGCAACACCAGAGGAGTCACAGGAGCGTTGCCGGCCTAAGGCGTAAGTGCTTTTTTTTGTTTGATGCTTGCATGAGATTTCTAGCTTTTTGTGATCCATATTCTTCTTTGTTGTATTTGCATCGGATATCAAAGGTAAAAAGTAGTCAATGCATTACTGATGCTTGCGAGACGGTTATAAGAGTATTGAAAGAATATTAATGTAATATATATATATTTATCATATAATCGTTATATAAGCCGAGATAATTGTTGCTAATAAAGTTTGTTTTGACTTTGACCTCTCCATTAACCTTCTTCTTTTCCACTTTAAAAAAGTGTGGTCTGTCCGGTAAACATGTAAAACACTGCTGATATATGGGGTATATTGATGTCATAGCACCATATCTTGCAATAGTCTTTAATAATTGTGTTAATTGTGGCGTGTTTCCTGAACTTCTGAAACATAGTAAAATTACACCAATATTTAAGACGGGATGCTCTTCTGACCCGAATAACTATCGTCCTGTGTCAGTTTTGCCGACCCTTTGGCCTTAGTAAAAATTTTGAAAAAATAATTTTAAGCCCAATGCTTACTTACTTTAACTCTCATAGGTTACTTAATTTAAAAACAATTTGGCTTTACTAGGAGATGTTCAACAACGGATGCAGCTGTTGAGCTAATCAAGAATATTTTGATGCCTGGGAGGAATTGCAGAGTGCACTTGGCATCTTCTGTGATTTATCTAAGGCTTTTGATTGTGTTCAACATCCAACGCTGGTCAGGAAGTTATATCACTATGGCATAAAAGGAGCTACGCTCGATCTTCTGACTTCATATCTAAATAATATAATTCAGAGGGTTGTGCGAATGGCAGGAGATCTCCTGGGACTTCTCTCAGTATGGGTACCACAAGGGTCTTTTCTTGGACCGTTCTTCTTCCTTATCTATATAAATGATGTTCCTAATCTTGTAGAGAAAAAACATAAGGCAGTATTGTTTGCGGACAACACTTCACTGATCTTCAAAGTGAAAAGAAACCAAGCTATGTATGACGAAGTGAACGATATTCTATCTGACATCGTGTACTGGTTTAGCGCTAATAACCTATTGTTAAATAGCAAGAAAACTAAATACATTAAATTTACCGAACCAAATGTCCAAAATGTAGATGCAAAGGTTTTGTTAAACGGAGAGGTGATAGAACCGGTGGAATCTGCTATATTCCTTGACATAACTCTAGATACCAAATTACAATGGGGCCCTCATATTGAAGGATTGGCGAACAGCCTTAGTTCTGCAGCATACGTGGTTAAAAGATTAGACAATTAACTGACATAGATACGGCGCGACTAGTATACCTTAGTTATTTCCATAGTATTATGGCCTATGGTATATTGCTATGGGGCAACGCTGACGATATTAATACAATATTTGTGCTGCAGAAGAGGGCTATTCACGCTATTTATAACCAAGGCCCTAAAGAATCATTGAGAGCAACATTTAAAGAAATTAACATCTTGACTGTTGCTTCTCAATATATTTTTGATAATATAATGTATGTTCATAGGCACATAAGTGAATTTGCCAGAAACTGTCATAACCATAACGCTAAACCCAGGAATAGACATAAACTTATGATGCCTACTACTCAGCTAAGTCGAGTTAGTAAGTATTTTGTGGGGCGATGTTATATGCTTTTACAACAAGATCCCAGAAAATGTTCAAAACACAAGTATTACGGTATTCAAAAGAATTGTAAAAAAACGTTTGTGTGGTAAAGGTTACTATAACATAAATTACTTTCTTAATGATACCACAGATTGGGGATGGAGTGACCACCCTCAGGCTATTAAATAATAAGTTCAATTGTACAATATTACTTTGTAAACATATTTCGATAAAAAAAGCCCGCTGAGTTTGTTGCGCCCATTCTTCTCAGGTCTGAGGCATTCAATTTGGAATGGGTGGTAGTTTTTGACTTTCAGTAAATGATGTCACATCCTATTTTGAATAAGATATTTGAATTTGAAACAACAAGCATAGATAGAGTATTAAATTTGTTTTGAATCAGTGTTATACATAAACTTCAATAAAATTAATAATATCTACTTGTTAAAAACATGTAGGTACCTATATTTTACTATGTGAATATTCTGTGGTCTATAATAAGCGCTCTTTAAATTACGTAGAATTTACATCTACTTTTGCTCAGACATGCGACTCATGAGAGCGTTTGATTCACGACTGTCGTGCTCTTTGCCTTCTGTCTTCAAAAAATGACACATAAATGAAAATCATGATCAGAACACACACACGCTCACATGAAACCGTGAAAAAATTATTCAAAAATCACTATCTTAAGCTATAGCTATATTATTATACTATAAAATTGAGATAATATATAGAAGAATAAATAACATAGTTACGCTGTTTTTGTCTTTGGTTTACTTTTACTTGATCGCTGCTTATGGCGCCTCGTCGATCCAGTCACCAGTATTATGTATTACTTCGTATACATGTTAATATACACAACTAAGTATTTATATAAAGAATTGGTGTTCGCTGTGCTCCAATTAATACTACGCCCAAATGGGCGTACTCGAGCCAGTCTCGAACAATATAAGGTATCAACATGTCAAATTTCACTAAAAGTTGTTGTGTAATCGCTATATTAGTCAGTATAGGTTTTTAACTGTCCCCGGGAATTTTCTACGGGAAAGTTTTCGGGGTGAAAAGCATCTAAGATGTCGGCAATATTAAGTACGTAGGTCACACTAAAAGTTTTGCGCAAGTTAAAAAAACAACATGCTAGAATCAAAATATTATGTTTTTGCTGTTCAAAAAACCCTCCTTTACATTTTTAACATTTTTCATGCGATCAAACCATTTTTTAAAACAGGCGGACCACAGATCTGAAGGCATGTTAACTACGTGCTGATTGAACGCTATCACTGCCTCTGTGGAATTGGTAAAAGTGAAACTTCTCATCTTATCTTTGATTTCGGGGAAAATACAGAAATCACAGGGTGCTAGGTCGGGGCTATGTGAAGGATGGGTGACGAGTTATACTTTTTCGGAAGCTAAAAATGACTCAGTTTTGTTGGCCGTGTGTGAAGAAGCGAGGCCGTGTCTTGATATAGGAGAACGCGAATTTTTGGTCGTCTTTCGCGAACTTTTTTTAACACCCTGGGTAAGCAAATGGTATAATTCTTGGCATTAACACTCTTTTGATGTTCAAGTGGATTTGTGCAGGTGGGACATGTAGCTGAGAAAAAAAATGCGATCATTTTTTTACCAGGGTTTTTCGCCTGCTTCACTTTTGCTGGTCTGTTCTCATTTTCAAACACCCATTCCTAAGATTGCTGTTTTTTTCGGTTTTAAAACCATAAATCCACGTTTCGTCTCCTGTGACAATGTCATGAAAAGCATTAGAATGTCCGTGGTCGTACATCATTAGCATCTGTGAGCACCATTTCACGCGAGCTCGCTCCTGCTCCACTGTCAGTTCATGAGCGATCTAACGACTACAAAGTTTCCGAACTTACAATCAGTCGTGTAAAATTTTCTGAATTTGGCTCAAACAAATCCCCAATAGTCCTTGAATTATCTCATAGGTAATCCGCGGGTAATCTTCAATTAGCCACTTAACAGTAGCCTCATTATATTTACGGCAGTTGAAGTAGAAGTGGCAGTTCCACGGGAACTCGTTAATGTTGCGGGATGAAAAGTATCTAAGATGTGGACCGGCAATATAAGGTATCAACATGCTAAATTTTATTAAATTATGTGCATAAGTTGTTGTGTACTACGCTTTAAAATTAAACTATAGGTTATTGCTGTCCCACGGGAACTCTTTAATTTTACGGGATGAGAAGTATCTAAGATGTTGACCGGCAATATGAGGTATAAGCATGCTAAATTTTGAAGTTATACTTCTTTTGGCGCGATGGAGAAAATTATGAGAGTGAATTTTCACGATGCGCGCGCACACCGACACATGAATTCTATATCGTGAAGTTAGTTCTACTTCTAGGTGGCATGAAAATTGATAACTATGTTCAAGTTGTATATTCTAGTATTTTTATATTTTGACCAGGTGTTTCGTAACAGTAAAATTAAACAGTGTGAATAAATAAATACTATTTTGGTGTTTTTATTAAATCAATTTCATATACGACGGTGATAGTATTTACTAATAATTTTTATTTTACTATTAAATTTTTTTTTCGTTTTGTTTTTTCTGGTATAATAACAAATTTTATGTATAAATAAAAAAAATCTATACTTGTTTATATTAACCTTAAATGCTGAGTGTTTATACTATCTTTGATATTAACTATTTGTTAAAATTTGATTTATTTTTCCATACGCCAAAGAAGTATAACTTCTAACACGTGTACATAAGTACCTACACAAATTCTTTTTTTATTTAATTATGTTAAGTTAGTTTAGTTTTAGATAAGTTATGTATTTTATTGAATTAGAATAGTTTGAGATTAGCCCGTACAAACAGACAGACAGAGAAACAAAAAATTCGACAAAAATCGGGACTTCGGTTCTATCTGTCTTCTTACATCCCCAGATTCGGTTTCGCGATTTTTTTTTCCTTTTTACAGAAATTTGATCTCTACAGATTTATTTTAAGTATAGATATATAATCAAAAAAAGTATTTAATACCTACCTACCTACCTAGAAAAATGTTGATAATCTCGGAATTGACATTACTTTGTTTACATTTTTGCTCTCGAATTAGGTACATTTCCGACTTTTTTTCCTTTCAGGCTTTCACTAGAGTATTGTTATTTGATAAGTATTGACATACCTAATCTATAGCGTTTTTAAAAACAAAAAGGTATTCTAATACTTATTCAGAAGATCTCTTTGATCTTAGAAAAATAGAGCTATCATGAAAAGTATTTCTCGAAATATTATTAGGAGGTGCAGTAGTTTATCGCAAGTAAGGTTTAACAATGAATTAAGAAGCAACTTTATACCCCATACCCATTTCCAAAAAACACTCTTGACCCTAGGTAGTGCAGTCGTTTCTCTTCTTGATCCTCATAGAGGTGATATGATAGCATGTCTAGGAGAAACGACCGGAGAAAGAGCGCTTAAATACATGAGAGAAAAGATGATAGAATCGAATGAAGGTGCTGAAATCTTACGTGATCTTCCACGCATAAATAGCCAGACTGTTTGTTTCAAGACATTAGCCGAAATGCCACAAAATACATTAGGGCGTGTGTATGCGGACTTTATGCGTGATAATAATATAACTGCTGATTCAAGATTACCAGTACAATTCATAGAAGACGTAGAGTTGGCTTATGTTATGCAGCGGTATAGAGAAGTTCATGATCTTGTTCATGCTACCCTTTTCATGAAAACCACAATGCTGGGTGAGGTAGGATTATTATGATTATTTATATATTCATATTTTATTATTATATATATTATGATTAATTATTTTTATCAAATAGTATATCTACTTACTATGTTAATTTCCTTATAGTTATTATGAATATTCTAAAGGTTACCATAAAATGGGTTGAAGGAATACAAACTCAGCTTCCTATGTGCATTGGCGGTGGAATATGGGGTGCCACACGTTTAAAGACTAAACATAGAAAATTGTATCTCAACCAGTATCTTCCATGGGCAATCAAGACAGGTTTAAATGCAAAATTTATGCAAGGTAAAAATATTTTGAAAATACATTCCTTTAATTCTATGCTTCTTGTGATAAATAACTCTTGTTTTTATTTATTCATAAATAGTTATTATGATTAAATGTATAGAAACCATGGACAAAAGAGTGTGTAGTGATAACATAGTAACAATAAATTGCAATTTGTTTGATAATAAGTGTTACTCTGTGTGCCTTCTCATGGCGCGGGTTGTAGCCTTCTCTAAGAAATGTGTGAGGCAAGTGATGACTGGTCCATGCATCATGCTTTTGAAGAGCTGCTTGTTGTGGTGCCTGGTTAGTCCTTTCATTGAGGATTTTTATTTTATTGTCATATTAATTAGATGTGTGATGTTTAGGTACCTATGATGCACACAAAATGTTTGAATAATTAAGTAATGTTATTTAGTTATGTATTTTAATAAAAAAATACAGATTTGATGGATAACATGATCATTCATGTATCTCTAAGAAATTATCTCAAATAACCATTAGAGGTGTAATGTGACCAAATATTATGAGTTTTGTTATAAAAGGGAGCAAACAGGCACCCTTATTGCAAAGATAGAACCTATCTAGCTGCTTATGGCATTAGTGATGTTAAAGGTAGAGAGATATGTTGTTGTCCTTTGGGGTGTGACTATGCACATACCTTGACGGTCCATAAGTATCCATTAGGGAATACTGCAGCTGGTTGATGATTTTTTTTTTTCATTATGGAATAGGAGGACAAACGAGCCAACGGGTCACCTGATGTTAAGCGATCACCACCGCCCACAATCTCTTGCAACACCAGAGGAATCACAGGAGCGTTGCCGGCCTTTAAGGATCGTGTACGCGCTTTTTTTGAAGGTACCCATGTCGTATCGTCCCGGAAACACCGCACAAGGAAGCTCATTCCACAGCTTTGTAGTATGTGGAAGAAAGCTCCTTGAAAACCGCACTGTGGCACAGATGGTGAGGATAACTTGTGGCGTGTCGTGCGAAGGTGGAATTCGACGGCAGGAATCAGATTAAACAGCTCTTTGGAACACTCCCCGTGATAAATGCGGTAGAAGACACATAATGAAGCGACATCTCTATGCAACGCCAAGTGATCCAGCCGTTCACAGAGCACTGGTTCCCTGACAATTGGAGCTGGTCTGCGTTGCACGCGGTCAAATGGATTGCACATGGTCAAATGGATTGCACATACTGGCATTTTGAAATGATGTACAACAGTGTATAATATTTTCAGCTTGTATTAACCGGAATAGTTTTAATTATTATTATTTTCAATATTGTTTAACTTTATAAACATCTCATTTTCTGTCACATTCTTATATTATACTGTATAGTAATTAAAGCAATAAATATAACAGAAATCCAGTATCCAATATTTGCAATCATAAGGTGAAATGAAATAAAATTACATATCGGTAAGAATTTGTAATGACAGTGCACTCACTTTGCCAGATATTAGATAGTGGTTTACTTTGCAGGTATTTACTTTGAGAAGAGATGGGAGCAAGATATTGATGACTATCACAAGGAAATGAATATAAAAACCTTAGTGGTTTGACTGATGAAAAGTATAAGCTTAATTTATTTGTAAACTAGTAGTTAAAATAATATCATTAATAAAAATGTCATACATATAATATAAATTCTGTATTTATCCTTATATCAATGTTTAAGATAAGATCATAAAAGCATCTCAGAACTGCATCCATTTGAATTATGAATACTGGTGGTAGTATCATTTACTTCTACAATCCACTCGTACCATACACGTCTGGTGTCACAACATCTCCAAAATGTTGCCTTTATTGTGTCACCCTTCTTAACCCTTAAAGGAGTCTGAAACAAAGAAAAGTATTTATCAATACATTGACGTACGTTAAACAACTAGACTCACAATCATGCACAAAACTCTGCCTGCACATCTATTAGGCAGAGTTTTCATTTAGTTGTGTTTCGATTCGCGATTTAGATTCAACACCACACAAAATGTCAGGATAATACCCCAACTTTTATAAAAGGATGGATTGTCGTATTTTAGGTAAGTCCCACTTTAAATTAACAAAATTGTGTAACTAACTTGATGTTTTCAATCATTTTGCTAAATAATTAAAATGTTCTTGCCTCGTGTTCGCACCATAATCAAACTCTAAATCAAAAGTTCTAATGAGTGTATACAATAGACTTTGAACATTACTGCTACGAAATAAGGTGTTTTTTTTATTTTGATTGACACTAACATTTTGATCAATATCATTAGAACATATCTGAATGTTTACGAGGGGCACACTGAAATGATCGGGAATAGAATATTTCGGTTTGAGTTACAATAAAACCTTTTTTAGAATTTGAATACTGGTCTCTTAGAATCTTAATGACATTCATTAAATTAAAAAAAAGTTCAAAAACAAAAAGTATATTGGTTTAAAGTTGACACGTCGTTAACAGAAATGGAGCTCACGCGTGACCATTTCCCTGCCATAATTTATCACAATTTTCGTCGCGGCTTATCTCAAGATAAATGTCTCGTTGAAGCACCGAGTCAAACGACAATATACCGTTGGTATGCCGAGTTCCGACGCGGTCGTGTGTCGCTCAGTACTGTTTCTTCTGCAGGTCGACCAAGAACAGCGGTCACGCCTGAAAACATCGCAGCGAACTAAGTGTGTAATGTGTAAGAAAGCTAGTTTCCCGCTGGGTTTCCCACAATTTGTCCGAAGAGCAAAACGCGCCGTGTAGATTATTGCCGAAATACTCTGCAACGCTTCAACGGAGGGACGTCAAATGCCGTTTATAATATCGTCTCAGGTGACGAATCATGGATTTATTCATACAAACCTGAAATAAAACATAAGCAGTTTGGGTCTTCGAAGACGAGGTAAAACCAACGAAAGTGGTTCGCTCCCGCAGCGTGTCAAAGAAAATGGTTGCTACGTTTGTCTCGAAAAAGGGGCATGTTGCTACAATTCCTTTACAGGAACGCAGAACGATTTACGCTGAGTGGTATATCACAGTTTGTTTGCCAGAAATGATAGCCGAAGTCCGAAAAATAACCCGAAACATCGCATCATCTTACATCACGATAATGCGAGCTCCCATCCGGCTGGGAAAATAAATGATTTTTTGAAGCAGGAAAACGTTGAGCTTATGGGCTATCCTCCGTACAGCCCTGACCTGAGCTCAAACGATTTCTTTACATTCCCTAGAATGAAAGATTTATTACGCGGTCAACGGTTTGAAGACCCCAAAAGCAGCTGTGGAAGCGTCCAAATCAGCCATTTTGTCAACATCAACTACATACAGACTGGAATTACTGTTTTAAAGATTGGTTTGCACGAATAGAAAAGTGCATTAAGTTGAACGGGGAATACTTCGACAAACGATAAAATACAATTTAGCTATACCATGCCTGTGGTTTTTCTTATTCCCGAGTATTTCAGTGTGCCCCTCGTATATGCAATAGAAGGCCGAAATTGCTTTAGTGTCACTCAAAACCTCTAATCCCACACAATTGGAAGGGCCTCATAGCTATGGTGACTGTCACATTGCTGCCCTCCCGAACCTAGTGCAGTAACCGTAACAGTAGTGAACCCACGAATTCCGGGAAAACGCGACCAAGAGACTTGCTGATAAAACCTAGATTGCAAGGTGAAAGTATATGTGAACATTGTTATTTTAGTTTTTTTTTTATAAATAGCTATAAATATGGCAATTTTAATTTTTTAGCCTCTGTTGTTACTACATGCACACTTTATTTGTATAATCTTTTAAAAACTGTTTGCAGAATGCAGTAAAACCTGTTATTAACTTCCATAATTACATTAATGTGTGTATGTGTGAATATACAACTCTTTGGGGTGCAATAAGTAATTTTAAATATTATTTGGAATAAAAATAATAATATATTTTAACAAGAAACCATTTATTTACCTTTATTGGAATGAATACAGGAAACCACGATATCATCCCGGGACTATGTGTTGCAGGCACTATACTGAGTGTTTCATTTCCAAATAATTGACAATCAAAATATCCACCGAACCCGTGCATAACATTGTCTTGTTTAACATCCCATGTGAGTGTTACATCTCTACGGTTGTCCGTCATCGGTGATCCTCTATGATCAAACATATCTTCACCATCATTATTCTTTAAGGGTTTTGCCGGGTGTTCAAATGTAAATACAGGCTGTAAAAAATATAGGCATTAATTAAACAACCACAAGATAATTATATAGAAAAATATTCACCATAGGGAGCGACAACAACACATTGCAACAACACTTGGTATACATCATGAAGCTACATCAAATCAAAATCAGTTTATTCACGCAGGTCACGGAAATGACTCTTATGAATGTCAAAAAAAAAAATTTTTCTTATTGAATCTAACGCTACTTCGTAAAGGGTTGAGATAATGAGAAGAAACTCATTGCCACTCTTTTATATCAGTTTGTAAAGGAGCTTTCACATGGGATGATACAATACGAAACCTACTCAATATAATTTTGTTTTTTTGCACTTGGCGTTGCGTTATCACGGGGAGTATTCCAAATAGATTTTAGAGATGCCACTAATAACGATATCATCCCCACCATCTGGTAGTGTGGCGTTCCATTACATGTTTCCGAGACGATACGTCATGGGTACCTTAAAAAAAAGCGCGTACACCTCTAAAAGGTCGGCAACGCTTCTGTGATTCCTATGGTGTTGCAAGAGAATGTGGGCGGCGGTGATCACTTAACACCAGGTGACCCGTACGCTCGTTTTTCCGAAAATAATTTAGGTGGCCTGCACAGAACCAGACAAGAACCATGCATTACCATCTATATTATTATTATATACAAATGATTTAAGTTTTCTTTAGTGTTAATTCCGCCAATATTTGTTTTTTAAAAACAAAACGAGACTGAGTCTCAGTCTCGTGCCAGATTTTGGTGAGACAACACGTCCTGAGGATGCCTCGTGTAGAGGCGAAACACGTGTCGAATTGTTTTTAAAAACAAATATTGGCGGAATTAACACTAAAGAAAACTTAAATAATTTGTATAATTATAGATTTCTGCACAGTAAAGCCTAATTCAATAAATTTTCTATATTATAGTAAGCCTTCTTTGTCAAAGAAGCTTTATTATATTTCTAAAATTTGTGCTGATTGAGTTGTCCTAGTACTGTCTGGTATTTTACTGTAAAATTGATAGGTCTTGGCTATGAAGGAAGGGTTCCTTCAAAGCTCTAACTAACCTGTTACATGACACAAACAGTTTATTATTTCTTCTTGAATTGATTTTTATTGAATTCAGTAATGTTTTTCTAACATACATTATATTCATGTCAACTTTATGTAAGGATATTTCATTAATAACTTCACACCTCAAACACTAAAATGAGTTGTATGCAAAAATGAATGTCTTTGGTTGGCTCTTTCAAAATAAACATATTTCGAAGTCGAAGAAAAAGGTTTCAAATAGATATTGTAGCATTTTAAGAGATCTGTTCTACGATTTATTAGAAGAATGGAACTCTATCGGTCTTATGTTAAAAATTGATAGTCAATGCCTCGCTGGAGCAAAGCAGTAATTAAAAGCCATTGACATGTTACTATCTGTTAATTTGTATTAATGTTATAAATTGTTTTTTCTTCTTCACAGACTTCCAATTAATGTGATTTATTTGATCTAAGTTTCATAAAATACAACTTAAGAGAAGAACCACAACTGAAGATTATATGTATGAATATATGTTCCATATACAGGGTGGCTTTTTGAGCGCCTCTTTCCCTCTCGGGATATCTTTCCAAAGTGTGATCCTTATCAGCAATAGAGTCCATTGGTTCAATAATACAGAATGTAATTTTTTTGAAAAATCATTCTGGTGGATTTCCGTCAAAAGTTCAAGAAATTTTAATAAACTAAATATGCAGTTATTGTTTTCTTATTAATTGACGGCATGACTCGTTTCACCACTTTTCTCTAAGTCTCGTAGTTTCCGACTTGTCCATCACTCCCCTTCTCAAAAAACCACCCTGTATAGTTATATGTATATAGGGTTTTAAGAATACATCAATATTATGCTTGGAGGTTGAACATTATTTCCTTTAAGGACCCACTACAACGTATCATACCATGACCGTGCTATGAACGTGTCAGGCAAAAAAATATTCTCTGTATTAAAAAGTATGAGACCATGCTCACTAGCCCGTTCCGTTACCGACCAGCACCGTAGCGTGCCATGCACGGAGCGGCAAGTATTGTCGGCGAGAATATTTTGCCGGTGGCGATACGCTCTGTGCATGACACGCGACGTTGCCACACCGGTGCGTTGAGTGAATTGATACGCTCTAGTGGGCATAGTAGAGCGTATCGTGTCAGATACGTTCATAGCACGGTCATGGTATGATACGTTGTAGTGGGTAGAGTCCTTAAAACTGTAAAGTAATTAAGACCAAAAACAATATAAGTTGAGATGAAATTGGACCATTCAGAACCAACCAAGACCAATGTATACTTAATTTAAGGCCAGACTCGTTTTCAGGGATATTTCGGGAGACAAAATAGAATCAAAATTTTTATGTGACTTTCCATGTTGTTTTTCTATTTCACTGGCTTTTACTGATCACCTTGAGCTTGTCAGCGTTCCAGGAGGTCTATTACCAAAATCGACAACCGAAGTTTCAGTCCGAAACGAAAGAACAAAGAACTCCAAATTAAATCCTATTACGAAAGTACTTCGGATCCGAATCGTACGCACGGATATCGTTTCGGAACCATAGACATAGGTAAGTGAATTTGGCAATAAGGTAAACGAAAGACAAAATGTTTAATCACGAACTTCGTTTCAATCTTCGGATCCGAAACACTTTCGTAATAGGAAAATGTACGATCCGTCAAGCGAAACTTCGTATTTCGATTTTGGTAATAGGGCTTCTGAATGTGAACACCCATACTAACCTTACAATCAGCGATATCATGCTTGTTTCGCATAAATACAACCCACAGTTTTTCAAGATTCTTTTCCTTAGTTCGTACATCACCAGTGCTCGCCATTTTTGCAGCAATCCAAAGTCTCGGTGATGAAATGGGAGTTACAAATGATCTATATTGACATGGGATTGAGATGCCACCGGGCTTCAAGAGATTAGATGCTCCATCCAAACATTCTGGAGATAGTTCATTATCCGCCCATGATCCTATAAATTATATCAACTTAATGTTTTGTGTACATTATTGTAAAAAATATAGTATAAAATAATATTTTTAATATGGAGAGTGAGCAATAGAAATACAAACAAGTTCATTATCATGAAATAAATACTCATTTTAAAAATGATTGAAAGTTTGTTCAAATTGCAAGTGGGTGTAAATCACAATAAAAGATTTTTTACACACAAGAATTCTAACATACAATGAATGAAGCGAAAAGGTATATATTATAAATTCTGAATGCTATGAACATCAGACGGTGGTTTTACTTATTATATGGTGAATTTCGATGTTTGTTTATGAGTCATGGATTTTAATATGTATTTATGAATGTTTAAGTAACTGTATCATATTAAATATAAACTCCTTTGCAAAAAAAATTGGCGGTTATCATTTATGCCCTTTAGAAAATACAATACTAAAAGAGGTTTTATACATTTGAGAATATTACTGGCACATTTATGAAGTGTTGTGGTGCATAAATAAGTTTATTCCAAATTCAAATTGAGACATAGTCGAACTAAAAAAAATGCAGTTAATTGCTTATTGTGGCGGGAAGCGCTGATATAACATTTATAATTAAAGAGCCTGAGGGTGTCCGCTTCATTTTAATAACCTATTCCACACAAACGTTTTTAACAATCCTTTTAAATTTCGTAACACATTTGTTTTGTACATTTTCTGGGATCATATTGTAAAAGGGTATACATTGCCCAATAAAACACTTACTAACTCGACTTAACCGAGTAATAGATATATAGTACATTATCAAGAATATATTGAGAAGCAACAGTCAAAATATTTATATATTTAAATTTTTATCTTAACGATTCTTTAGGACTTTCGTTATAAATAGCGCGAATAGCCCTCTTCTGCAGAATAAAGATGGTAATAATATCGGCGCGATGGACTCAAGAGGACCGGAGTAGAGTATTACTCTCGAATGTAGCCAAAATATCACTATATGGTGAGGACCGACGACGGCGAGTACTGGGAAGGCAAAGGGAACGTTTTGCAGAAGTTTGTTTGAAGAAATAACCCTTTATGGTGGAGGCTCAGTTATGTTTTGGGCAGCGATTAATGTATTGGTCCGTACGAAGTTAAACTTAAAAAAAACGGCACGTTGAATGCACACCGGTACATATCAGAAGTCCCTAATTCCTTACGTACAACCCACTTAATGGTTCTTGCAGAAAATTTAATTTCTATGGTCTCTCACGGCGACTTGGAAGCATATATTCAAGAGGTAGGATATATTCATAGTTTAGATTGGCCAACTCAATGTCCCGACCTCAATCCCATCCCAACGAAGAGTAAGATCGGTGCAGCCCACTCCGCAAAACATCAGGGAGCTAAGGAATGTAATTGCCACGCAGTGGGAGCGTATTCCACAAGAAATAATTAAGAATGCCATCAATAGCATGCCCGGACGAATACAAGCTGTCATTTTAGCAAGACGGGGCCACGCTATTAAACTTTTACTTTTTATGTTAATAAAAATTAAATTTTTAAGGCTTATTTTTTATTTCATTAACAGATACTTAACAATTTGTTATGTTTTTAAAGTAATAACCCTCACTTCTAGGATTAATACACAAATAAAATTTGAAAAACAAAATTTTATGAACGATGCGGGATTCGAACCCACGACCTCCGGCGTTCCGTGCCGGTGCAATATCTCAAGTCAATTTCCTAATATGCAAATATTGGGGTTGAGCAGGTTGTCAACTGTAAAGTAGATCCTGTAGATGAAGCCACAACCTGAGAGTTGAACAAAGCAAACAGAATTTTATAACGAGGCGGTACTCGAACGGTTAGCTCAGTGGTTCAGAGCACCGGCACGAAACGCCGAAGGTCGTGGGTTCGAATCCCGCATCGTTCATAAAATTTTGTTTTTCAAATTTTATTTGTGTAACAGATACTTACGCAACTAGCAGTTTAGACTGTGGGATCATTTTTCATTAATTCCATCGAAATTACGTTATGACGAAATTGACAGAAACTTGTTTATTTATTTAAAGTATTTTGATGATACAAGCTACTTAGAATTATGAAATAATCTCAAGATGCAAGTGAAACAGGTTATCAACTAGGTGAACGTTTTTTGTAAAATAGTTATCATTTGGTAAGTGAAGCATGGATGTGATACTATGCATTTACCTAATAGTTCTGAAACAATTATGTCTGCTTTTGGAGTTAAGTTTACATATCTCATATCCCCGTGTATGAGTGATACATCGCGATCTCTCCATGATCCATGAACTTGGTCGGCTAACACTACAACAGCACTGGGGTTTTTCTCAACAACTATTACCTGGAATTTTAAAGATTTCACTATGATGTGCTGGTTATTTTCAGTTCTTCGCATGCTACCAGAGCAGTCAGGAATATCACATGATTACTTTATTAGAGCTAGATACAAAAGTCAAACTTTGACAACAGTAATTTATTTTATCTACACCTACACCATGCTTCAAATCCTCTTTTAAATATTCTGAAACAGTTAGCTTATTGCCAACATTAAAACAACCAATGTCCTAATAACCATAACATCATCCAAACGAGTGTTGTAATTAGAGGTGGGCTAAACTGTTATAATTTTTCAATGAATTATACTGTTGTGTTATATTTTTCTAACTGTTGTTGTAAACTGTTATAATATATATTAGATGTTATAACTTTTAATCGAAATTATTTACGCTGATAGTTGTTTTTGATGAGGTTTGCAGTTATTTAGTATTATAATATAACATAATATTTAAATAGGAATAATTAGACTAGGTAAATGGTATTTTTTTTGTTGTGCTTTTAAAGTTTTTTGAAGAAATATAATGAGTTCCAGAAACTATTAACTAAACGTATATTTACACTATTCACAAAACTTTTTTTTTGTAAACTAACACTGTCTATTTACATAAAAAAATAACTCAAGGCGTATTATACAATATATTACACATATCCATTTAATTTACTATTCACACTGGTTTTTACAAAAAATTTACTCCAAAATGATAATAAGTAATAATACTCAAAACACAACTAGCAGTTTGTCAATTTAAAAACTCGCAAATGTGTAATTGATTCTCGTTGGAAATTTAATGAATGAAAGTGTTGTTTTATCCAAAATGTTATTTATTTTCGTCTCATCACATGTAGAAATAGCTCTAATGTTTATAGGAAAAGTGTTTACAATACTTTTCAATCCAAAACAACAGTGTTATAATTTTATATATTTTCGTCGCAAGTAAAAATAGTTTTTATTATGATATGCGAAGTGTTCACATTACTTTGAAAACTAAAGCACTTACTAAAGCGAATTAGAAAAAGGGCCATCTGTTAAAAAACATTAAATTTACAAAAATTTTATTTAATAAAATAAATGCAACACTTTCCGCTCGTGTACTAGATGGCGCTGTAATTAAATTTCAAACTAATTTTAACACTACGGAAAAAATATAATTATAACAGTCTAGTGACAAATTTTATAATATGTTGTGTGTTATAACGCCCACCGATGTAATGTTGTACTGAATTTCATAACAATACTCCTTTTTTTTTTCGCTCCCTTCATGCGCTACTGTTTCAACAGACAGCCACATTCTTATTGCTCGATGCGTGGTATCTGTATGAATTTCAAAAAAAGAACATTTTCGTTTGCGCGCGTTCCACACTACCAGAACGTCTCGCGCCGTAAAAAAGTGGGTTATTCGAAACCCCGCCATTTTTCTTTAATAATTTTTTGTTTTAATAACGAAAAATGAGCGATTCATGTATTGGCACACCGTCAGATATTTTAAACACTGCAAAAGAACATAATATTCAAGCGAATTTTAATAATTGCACTATACAAAATGTAAATCACTAAAATAAATATTTTTTTCATTAATACTTAGTTTATTTGTATATAATCAGTAATGGATGATATTAGGTTACTACTAGGACTGGCTGTTTTAATGTAAGCAGTAAGCTAACTGTTTCAGAATCTTTTAGAGGATTCATATTCAGGGTGTATATAAAGTCTTGTATGCAACCGTTGATAATTAGCTATTAAAACACTCATGATAAACCCACATTCGTGTTTTAAGACCCCTTATTACACAACAGTTGCATAAATAACTAATACATATTATATTAATACATATATATTATTATTCTTGTAGAGCAGAACAAGACAAAATTTTAATTTAAACAGCAACGAGAATTTTTTATAAAAAGCATGAAATTTTCTTACCTTAACATTTGTGTTGGTTTTATCGGCAGCATTAAATGTGGCACGAACTAATGGGCCACGACCAGCTCCAAGAACCATTACAACAACGGGTTCATTGTTTTCAGCAGCATTTACTTGATTCTGGAAAAATAAAGGTAATGGGAGTCACCAGTGGGAGGCTCCTTTGTACAAGATGCCAGCTAGATTATGGGTAACTTAACAGCGCCTATTTCTGCCGTGAAGCAGTTATGTGTAAGCATTATAGTGTTTTAGGTAGCTAGTGAATTGACTGTGAAAATGAGACTTAACATCTTGTCTCAAGGTGACGAGCGCAATTATAGTGCCCCTCAGAATGTTTGGGTTTTTTATAGAATCCTGATTGTAATGGGCAGAGCAAGTATCAATTCCCATGAGCAAATCATTCTGTTCGTCTCCTCCTTTACTGTCATAAAAAAACTAAGCAGACTAGAAATATTGTTACAAATAAAGAACCTTCTAGACTTTCATATTTTCTGTATTCAAATTTGGAATGCAAATATAGTATTAAACTTTCAATACTTTTCTACTTCTTAAAGATAACTATAATGGCTACTTGCTTTTACCTGCTGCTTGCTGTAACTAAAAGGTTTGTTGGTGATTTTAAATCCAGAATTCGCTGAAGGGTAAAAATTTCAGGATAATGGGTTTTTCAAGAAACCAGAACGACCTGTTAGTCTCATATTGCCATAAAAAAGCTATTAGAATTGAATGTTGCTTCTAGGACATAACCACAGTGGTATAAGGTATAATCACTTTAATAAGACGTAATTTCATAAATTAAGAGCACTTCAGCAAGCAAAAAGACAGCTCCAAAGAAGCTTCACATGTGGTCAAAACACTCGTCATCCAAATTCTCCACGGTTGTTAGAGACGCGCTGACCAGAATCCGGTGGAGGCAGATCATACGCTCCAGGTGCAACCATAATGATGACCACAATCCTCGGACATAAGGGACCAACCTCAGAGAGAGTATTAAGAGACCGTTTTAGACTGTTATGTGAAGCCTTTTAGATAAACGCTTTTTAAACATATACCCTGGACTTCCCGCAGAACTGCGCCTGGTCATCTATGGTCAGTTTAAGATATCAAGTCGCTAAAGAAATGTATACATCAAACAGTAACAGTAAATTTCCCATGTAAACATTGTGTAAATACATAATATTCGTGGTAGACACATGAATTGCCTGTGGTAAAGCCAAGAGTAGTCATTTCGAATAGAATTACTTTTTTATTTATTGATGAGACTACAATAAACAAATATAAATTTAATTCAGATTATTTTACATCGTAAAAGAATACCTACATGTAATAATACATATACATATGTTTGTCAGCAAATTTTTTGTGCCTATTTGAAGCGCCACTCGCGAGCGTCCAGAGAACTAATTTTGACGAATGGCTGCGAAGGAACGTACAATACTCTGTAGTATTTTTGCATTTTGAATTAATTTCGTTCATTTTCCGTGTTATTCTATTTATACTACAAGAATCAACGTAATAAAGTACACAATATTTTTGTAAACAATTTCCCACCATCAATCGATGTTTGCTGATGCTGTCATCACTAGTTTTCGTACCGCAGACTCTCGCTACATGGCCAACAGCGCCAAAATGGCGAATATCAAACAGGCACAAAAGCACTTTGACAGCCGCCAGTCCAGTGGTAAAGTAGAGCTCAGTGGCTTATGGTCAGATAAAAAATTGGTTGTCTGTAAAGTCGGTTTACGGACGATAATTTTACGTGATAACGTCATAAGAAAACATTAATGAAAAATTGCATACTTTTATGAATTGAATTATGACTGAAATATTAATTGAAAATTATATTTTTTTCGATAAATTCATATTTTTTGCACTCGTTAATTGAAATATTTTTTACCTAAACCACATCTTAGGATATCGTGCCTCTCTATCACTTGTTTCGCGTTCTCGCTTGCACGCTCGGCTGGAACATGACATTTTTTCGTACGTGCAGCCGGAGTTCATCTATTTATAAGACATTATCCGAAAAGAAAGATTATCAATAGCGAGGTGCAGAGATAATTTTCTTATAACCAAAAATATGACCTCTAACCAAAATTGTAACTAGCATATTAGCCATCCAACCAATATCCTACTAATATTATAAATGTGAAAGTTTGTATGTCTGGATGTATGTTTGAACATCTTTAACGCAAACACTACTGAATGGATTTTGATGAAACTTTGCAATAATATAGCTTACACACCAGAATAACATATAGGCTATAATTTATAAAAATATTGTGTGAATTATCCATACATTTAAATAAAATTGGAGTATCTGTTTGTAATATTGAAGTAACCATGTTTTACTAAATGTATATTATGTACATATACGGTACATACACCAAAATAAAATTTTTTACAATTTTTGTCTGTCTGTCTGTTTGTTCCGGCTAATCCGGCTACTTTTATTGGCAGGTAGCTGATGTAATATGGAGTAACTTAGGCTACGTTTATTTTAGAAAAATAAAGCAACATCCAAGAAACTCTAAAAATAATTTATATGGCAAAACAATGTTTGCCGGGTCAGCTAGTTCACTAATATATAAAAAAATATGGTACTAACATCTAAGTGAGTTTTTCCTGTCACTTTTTTCTTTTTCTTAATTTCTGTCAGAGCACTCACAATAGCTTTTTGGTACTGATCATATTTTATTGGGTCTTTCTCAAAAACATTATAAGTATGAGTGTCGAGGTTGTCGGAAAGTGGCTGCAATGGTGTCTGTAGGTAGTCTTCCCAACTGAAAAATTAACCAACAATTGAATTTTAATTTTAAAAAATATTTTTATTAAAGATACAATGTAACATTACAGATTAAATCAAAAGTGTTACAAAGATATAATACTAAAGAAAAAACAAACAATGAAATTTATAAACTAGTTATCTTATTTTATAGAGCTTACAGGCATCATATGATAATATATGATAATATATATTATATATATCTTACATTCTTTGACTAAACATTCCATCGAGCGGGCAAATAGATCTCACTGTGGTGCTACCTCAAGTACAGAATTTAGAAGACAGATGGCTCGTATTACAGGTGTGTGCTTGTGCGCTTGAGTGCGTGCAGGTGGTACGTACGAGGTCGGTACAAAGAAACGCAACGAACGTTGTACTAGGTATATGCAGTCCACTCTGCTCCGAATTATTTTGAGAACAAACTTAGTAAGAGCTACATACCTACGTAACTGCAGTGAATCAAAGCTCAGATGTCCTTGTAAAAATATATGTAAGCTTATAGTAATAGCTATATTGTTATTTAGAACATTTATTATTACTTATAGTTTCCGCTCCCGCCAAATAATAATATAAACATACCCTCTAGCAAAGTTCAGCATCGGATCATGAGCAGATTCGGTTCTTCTCTGCCATATTCTATGTAAATACTGCAAATAATGTTCCATATTTGATCTTCTTGCACCAGATACTATAACTTGGGCGTCATGCTCTACCATACTAGTGACAAAACTTTGATGAGCTTTTGATAACACTGGGTATCTATAAGAAACAAAAATTAAAAATGTTTAATTAGACTTACAATCACATTCAACAATTGTCTGAAGCAAAACTCTGCCTACACATCTATTAGGCAGAGTTTTCATTCAGTTGTAAAAAAATTGTGTAACTTGATGTTTTAAAGAATTTGCTAAATAATTACATTTTAATTGCTAAAAATGTTCTTGCCTCAACCTGGCGTCCAAGCTACTAATGTGTATAGATAAGACTTAGAACATTATTACAACGAAATTAGGCGATAATTTAAATGAATGTTTCAATGTTATCTGTATATGTATGTCGATATGTATATAAAATACTGCTTGGACATTTTTTGACCATTTTTTAATAGGCAATTGGGTGTCTTATTGTTTCTTGTATGTATACTTCACATTATTGTTTTGTCAGAGTTGAGAATTAACTAGATCAGCCAGTGTAGAAGATAAGAAAAAATAAACAGGAAAAAACTTTAAAACCATACCCTTTCTTATTATTAATGAAAATATGGGTAGGCAAAATTATAGCCTTTACAGGTTCCCCAAGCCATCTTTGGATAACATCTTGGGATGGTAAATCGGCAGAGACTTCCAGCACAACGCCAACCCTTTTATCCCATTTCATATACTCATGAAACTTAGACCACCAGCTCCAAGTTTCATTGTAAGCAATATCTTCATCTTCACTATCTTTATATTTTTCCGATGTAGAAGCACAATACATGGGAACACAGGCCCATATGTATGTAGTATG
This sequence comes from Leptidea sinapis, assembly GCF_905404315.1. NCBI lineage: Eukaryota > Metazoa > Arthropoda > Insecta > Lepidoptera > Pieridae > Leptidea > Leptidea sinapis. Next base: position 13,876,561 of record NC_066272.1, read on the forward strand.
ATGGCTGAAAATGAAATATTTTCATTACAATTAAAAAAGAATTATAATAACTCAAAGAACTAAAATGTAGATAAGAGAATTTTATATGATGATATATTATCTATTATATAAAATTCTCATGTCACAATGTACGTTCCCGTACTCCTCCAAACGGCTTGACCGATTCTCATGAAATTTTGTGAGCATATTGAGTAGGTCTGAGAAGCGGCCAACATCTATTTTTCATACCCCTAAATGTTAAGGGTGGTCCACACGATTTTTTTTTTAATTTTTTTGACATTTTTTTTTAAATTTGTTTGATTATGAGTAAGCATTAAGAAATACATACAACTTCAAATTTTCACTAATCTGCGATCAACAGTTACTTTTGTATCGCGATTTTAATATCGGCAATACAACGTTTGCTGGGTCAGCTAGTGTTCATATAAAATAGTCAAAGTCAAAGTTTTTATTTGCATAAACATGTTAGATTGATATTACATAAATATTATTAAGTACATGTTTGCCACATTTATGATGTGCAAATTTCATGCAGTGTGGTGATACAATGGCGACATTGAATGAACACGCAAGTAGAGCTACATACATCATGTAATTATAAAAAAAAATTCTTAAAATTTAAGGTGCGGACTGACTAGGATTGTAAATGCTACAACCAACAGTATAATATTTGTGTTCAACTTGTGGCTAAGCTGCAAATGGGCATTTATTTTACTGGTTTTATTTTGTTTATTAACAATATACATATTAAATTGAATAACTGTTCGGTTTAAGTTTTAGAAAACTACTAATTCTATTAAGTTATTTAAGAAAAGAATGTTGTTAATGCTGAAAATTCAGAGATTTTTTAACTCCAAAGTTTTTTTTGGGAAGCAACTTCTAAACTTTTTATTGGATATTTTAAATCACCCTTATGTGGGCGCTATTCACCTATGAGTTCTGACAGCAACATTACATTATTTAATTATGATTCAACACTTCATTATCTTTACAGACATTGATAGGAGTCACGGCAATTGATCAATACTCACCATTGTTAAGAGGTATTTTAAATCTCTCTCAATAAGTTCCTTCCTTGGAAGTGGTATTTTTTTAAGAAAAAATTTCAGCCTGTCTTAAAAGTATTTAGGTAATAATTATTTCTGACTCATATTAATCTTAATAAAATTATTTTTTCAGTTAGATACATGAGCTCAGAATTTAACAGGAGTAATATTTACCCATTTATTTAGATGATTTTATAACAATATATTAATTGGTTTATCATACAAATCTAAATCTAAATAATATTCAATTCACCCACATTCATGTTTCTAAACTTCTGAGAAATTAAAGAAGCCTTAATCACTAGCTATGGCGCCCTTCCGGTTGAAACACAATAATGCTTACACATTACTGCTTCACTGCAGAAATAAGCGCCAATGTGGTACCCATAATCTAGCCGGCATCCTGTGTAAAGGAGCCTCCCACTGGTAATCAAGTTTGATTGTTTTTGTGATGAACACAGTGGTGTTAAAACAGTAATAGTGTAAAAACAAATACTATGTTGTTTTTTAGCAGTTAAAGTATTCGATTTATTTAGAGTATATTATGATTAAACTGTACTTGAATGGAAGAACAGACCTGCGAACAGGTCACCTGATGGTGGTTATCATAGCAATGTTATATGTGGGTATTTTAGAAAAACAGTTTTAGTTGGGGTACCCATGTGGAATCATCCTGGAAACACAACACAATGAAGCACATACTACAGTTTGGAAGTGTATGTGAGACAAAGTTACTTTACACTGCACTGTTCAGGAAAATTACATATCCGGACAGTGTTAATATTGTAGTTTGTTGTATGTGGTCAGTGCTATGGTTGATTTCAACTACACAGATCTGGTCAAACAGATCTTCACAACTTTTGTTTCAGTTTTGAATCATCATGAAGTTAAGGATCATTATGAAGTATGCAATAAAGTACCTAATTTCTTAATGAATATGATGATAGACAAATGGAACAGAATTTAATATGATTGTTAAAAAACTAACCTTGTTTCTTGAAATGTATGCAAAATTCTAGCTAAATTTACATTATTTTTAGAACGTATGTTCAACATAATCGCAGGTACTCCTACTCCGCGACAATATTGTAATTCCTCAATTAGACAATCTTCATGTCGTCGTTTTACCACACTTGTATTAGCATCAACATCTATATATGGCGAAATTCTAGCTACTATTCTAGTGGTCCAGTCTTGAGGCGATAGTATCATATCAGAACGAGTAAATCCACCAACTCTATTCTTCAGCAAGAACGGTCGACGATAGCGCGGATGAATTATTGGTGTAACAATAAATGCATATTTCGCCTGTATTGCTTCAGCAATGCACATTTGTAAGTCTGGTGTTATTGCGTATTCTAGTCCGCAAGATATTTCTTGATGTACCATTTTAAAGCTGTTAAAGAATATTGAATTTAAAATAACATTAGGTTACAACTTAAAAATTTGTAACTTACAAAATTACTTTTTTTTTTTTTTCCTTCTTTTGGCAATAGTGTTTACTTTTTGCCAATAACGGAAATTAAAAGATTGGGAAACTAAGTTAAAAAAGGATACGGAACACGGGAAAGGATCAGATAAGTAGAAAGAGGATTGAAACGGATATTAAAAATTTCATAAATATACATATATACTTGCTACTTACACAACATTACAAATATTTAAACTTTAATATGATTCTGAAGAATGAAAGATGACAATATTTTATAAAATTTACATGGATACATAATTAGACAGGATATACAGGTAGGAAAAGGAACATTAAGAGATATTAGATCATTCAGGAATGAGGAGCGGTCGTATAGAGAACATGAAAAGAAAATGTGATCTAGATCACATTTATCGGATTCACATTCACACATGTCAGTAGATACAATGCCTAATCTATTAAGATGAACAGGAGTGCAAACATGACCCAAACGCATTCTTATGATAGAAGAACATACTTATTGCATTTGGCACGGAAAAACCATGGTTTAAATGAAATAAGTGGCTGAAGGTTAAATTATTTCCTGCCTTTTGATTGACCAGTTTCAGTCCAAAGTCTATTCCAACAATCCTGAAGGTGAACTATAGGAAGAGCACCTAGATCCTGGCAAAAAACTTTATAAGGGAAAATGTCGCCATCGACCACGGCTTCATTAGCTAGTTGGTCTGCTTTTATATTACCAGGAATGTCGCTATGGCTGGGGATCCATACAAACAATACAGAAAGACCAAAGTGATTGCATTTATTTAATAGGTTTCTTATTTCTATGACAACAGAAGAAAAGTTTTTTGATTTAAATGGGAACCTATTGAGAGACTGTAAGGCACTTTTTGAATCAGAGAAAATTATTGTTTTTGGAAGTTTAAATAGAATAATATATTCAATAGCCTTAAAAATACCATAACATTCCCCAGTAAACACCGATGTTTCCGGAGGTAGTTTAATTTCCTGTGATATTTTAAATTGAGCGTGATAGACACCTACACCAACGGGATCCGAGGAGGAATGTTTAGACCCGTCTGTGTAAGTATGGTGGTAAACAACCAAGAAGATTAAACGAAAAATTTGTACTAATATCGTGCTTATTTAAATCTGAGTTAAAATTAATTTCTGAAAGCAACATTAATGCTTCAAAGCTAGTACTGAAAAGAGGATAATTAATGGATCGATGAATAGGAGCTTTTATGTTGATAAATTTCTTAAAACTATTGATTAGACAAGGTGGTTTTTTATTTGACCAATATGCAGATGAATCTATATGATGAGAAAGTTTCTGAAGTTTGTTATAAAGAGAGTGGTTAAGAAACTGAAAAGATCGGAATATAAATTTGTCTGCTAAATATTGACGACGTAGATGTAGTGGAGGATCACCACATTCTACTTGAAGAGCATTGATAGGACTTGACCGCATAGCACCAGAAACTACTCGTAAAGCTTTGGACTGTATGAGATCTAGTTTTTTAAATGCCTTAACACTACCAGGCTCCAGCAAGAATGTACCATAATCTAATATACTTCTTATAAGAGCATTATATAACAATTTCATGCAAAAAGGGTGCGCACCCCACCAAACACCTGACAGACATCTTAAAATATTAAGAGTACGCTCACATTTAGCATTTAGGTAATCACAATGTGGGATACCAGTTAGTTTCGAATCTAAGACAATTCCCAAAAACTTAACATTATCTTTAACTGGAATCTGATAACCCTCATAAAATATAGAAATAGGAGGAGGAGTTCTTGATCTCGTGAATAAAACTATTGTACTTTTTTCAGGTGATAGATCAAGGCCATTTAAGTCCAACCAAGTTTTTAAATTTATCAGCGGTTGTGTTATAGAAGAACTAGCTTTTTCAATAGAAATAGCACGACAGTAAATTAATAGATCATCAGCATACTGAAGAACATTTACACTATTAAGTGATGATTTTAAATCGTGTGTATAAATATTATACAATATTGGGCTAAGTACTGATCCCTGGGGGAGGCCCTTTGAAACAAGTCGAGTAATTGACTTCCTGTCATCTAGTTTCAGGATTACGTATCTTTCGGAAAGCATGTTTATGATAAAATTTGTTAATAGCAGAGGTATATTAAGTTGTAAATACTTACGCTTTAAAATATTTATTACGACATTATCATAGGCACAATTTATATCTAAGAACGCAGCTATTACTGATTTATTATTTGAAAATGATAATTGAATATACTTAAGCTATCAATAGTACTTTTCCCACGTCTGAAACCGAATTGGGATTCACATAATAGACCGTTATGCTCAACAAACCATTCTAAACGATTTTTTATAAGATGTTCTGTAATTTTCATCAAAACAGAAGAAAGTGCGATTGGGCGATAGGCAGAATGGTCTGAAGAACACCTATTAGGTTTCAGTACGGGAATTATTTCTTGACGTTTCCACGTGGAGGGGATGTTACCAGATGTCACTATGGAATTTATAAGAGATAAATAATAAAATAAAGCATCATCATCTAAATGAGAGATAAAGGAATACGGAATACCGTCCAGTCCAGGAGCAGAATCCTTAACATGAGACAATACACCTTTTAGTTCAGTGAGAGAAAATATACTGTTTAAACCAAAACAGTTATCATTATTTATATTTATTACAGGGTAACCAATTATTAAGTCTTCAGGAACGAAAGGTGGAGCCAATTTATCTAAAAAGCTATTAACTAAATGAAAAGGGATTGATTTTGGGGATGAATCTTTGTATGCAGATCTAAACCTTCTTATATTTTGCTATACAAGAGATGGTTTGACATCAGGTGATATTGAATAGCAGAAATTTTTCCAGCCATCAAATTTCTTTTTCTTTAGAAATTTTGAAGTTTCTGACATACTCTTTGCTAGAATTTCAAAATTCTCATCAGTGGAACATTGACAGTATGTAATTTCAGCATATTTTCTTCTCTGTACTGCCTCAGTACATTCGTTATCCCACCAAGGAGGAGAAGGAATAAAACCCAAAGAGCTATTTTTACTTGGAAATATCTCATTGGCAACCTCAATAAAGATTCTTGCTAAAGAATCTGCACACTGAGATTCTGTACCTGGATTAATTGTTGGAAGTGTAATAATTTTGTTTTTTATTAGATCTTTATATAAATCCCAATCAACATCATTAAGCTTATATTTTAAACGAGGAGAATAAGTTTTATGTAATACTTTATTGTTATTATTGCAGGTTGGAAATGATAATAATAGTGGGAAGTGATCACTACCAAAAGTAGATCGTAATGGATCCCAGGACAAAGAAGAAGCAAGATTAGGTGTAGTGACTGTTAAATCTGGAGCACTTGGGCCCTCGTCAGGATGAGAACGTCGTGTAGGACGACCATCATTTAATATACACAAATTCACTGAATCAAATATATCTATTAATGTGTTACCATAACTATTAGAAGATAAGTAACCCCAGGATTCATGGCGACAGTTAAAATCACCAAGGATCATAAAAGGCTTCGGAAGAATGGAAATAATATCTTTAATTTCATTAAAGATTGTAGAAGAAGGATGAGGTATATAAATAGATACATAACAGATATTTTCAACTAAAGCAGCAATAATAGAATAATCATTACTGTGAGAAGGAATAGAGAAGAGAGAAAAGGAAAGAGGGTGTTTCACAAGCATGGCTGCTCCGCCATGCCCATCCACACGATCTTCTCTGAGACATGAATAACCACGAATCTTAAATAAAGATCCTGGTTTCAACCATGTCTCTTGAAGAGCACAGATATAAGGTTTATATTTATTTAATAAATAAATAAGATCACTTTTTTTAGGAGTGATGCTTTGACAATTCCATTGAAGAACTTTGTCCATTATTTGGTTTATAAATTTGAGTAATTGCAGAAACTAATAAGGCAGCGTTGGACGGTGAAAATTCATCTGATTGACTAAGAGATTTTATAAGAGAAATAATTAAATCAATTACTGAGGATTCCAAAGGATTTTCATTTTCATTGTTAATTAATGCACATCCATTAGAGGGTTGGGGAATATTAAAATCCCTTAAAATTTCTTGGTGAGCAGATTTGTCATATCCTTTGCTAAGTGTAGGTGGAGGCTTTGGTTTAACAAAAACAGTTTTTTTATATGAAGTATTGTTTATAGCTTTAGGTGTTGAATGTTGATGCTGGGTTGGAAAAGTATTAGGAGTGATGTTAGGTGATGAGAGTAATGTATCTGCATATGAAATTCGAGAGACAGTTGGATGTATCTTTGAAGCTTCTGAATAGGAAATACAGCCATTGATTCCTTTATAGCTCTTTGTCTTTCATATTCTAAACATTTTTTATCAGTTGCAATATGGGAACCTTTACATAAACAACAAGATATAAAATCATCTTGAACAGAGCAGTTATCACCACTATGTCCTTGACCACATCTAAAACATCTTGGTTTAGATCTGCATTGAGATTTCACATGACCAAACCGACAACAATTGTAACATTGAATAGTAGGATATATATAAAAGTCTACAGTAAGAGAAGTGTAGCACATATATACTTGTTTAGGCAAAAACTGTCCATCAAAAGTAAATACCACAGACTCAGTACATTTAAGATGGTTTTGTCCATCAATCATCATCTTTCGTTTTATTCTCCTAATTTTTATGATTGGGCCACAGCCAATAGGAACAGAAACATTATCTTTTATTTCCTATTCAGACCACTCAGCTGGTACTCCTCTGACTATTCCTATTCTACTCACAGAAAATGATGGAATAAAAGCCTTATATTTTTCATTTTCTAAATTTTTATTTTCAACAAAGTCATTTGCATCTTGGTACTTAGAAAAAGAAACAGATAACCTATTCCGGCCAATCCTTTTTAAACTTCCATTCACAATATTTTTAATAGAATTTCTTTTGAGAAAACGACCAAACGTAACTGGATGTAAAGTAACATTATCATCGGGAGATGAATACTGTTTCTGAATGTGTACAACAAAAGGAGCAGCATCTAATGAGTTATATAACAGCCTTGCAACAGGGGGCTGTGGCTGTTGTGGAGTGTCTGTGTTATTTTTTGTATGGTCTCTACTACTATAGAAGAATTATTGCAGGAATCGACTTTGGAAAGAATTTGTTTGTCACTAATGTCTACACATTTGCAATCACTTTCCTTAATATCCTTCTTATCACCACGGTGTTTTCGTCGTCTTTTATTACAGTGTCTGCATATTCTGGGTCGAGCTGACACTCTTTTACGGCCACTAGATGTCTGAGACACAGAACCATCTGTATCCATAGTGCTACCTTCGTCATTATTAGAAATTGTCATTACATGACCTTTATCAGGGGCTGTCCCCCCAGGATCATCCGTGGGGTCCATCATATCATAGAAAAGTGAAGAAATGAAGACTTACCAATAGGATGAAATTTACACAAATTAACACTTTAATAAAAACTAACTACTAAAATATATACAAACTACAACTTATCTGATCAAAATATCTAAATATTTACATGAAATTTAAAAATAAAATGAAAAGTTATCAAAATTACGTGCGACCGATCTTAAGTTTCCCGCCCTTTTTTCTCCTTTTGACTTTGAAAATTGATATCCCTCACAAAATTACTTGAAATTGAAACTTTCTGGGTTTTTTTTTATTATGGCGATTGGCACTAGGCAGATGGTTCGATTACTGTGTAACAATGATTAATCATTAAATAATCTATGGATCCATATGTAACGATAAGAAAACGCGTATAATATTTTGAGACCGAAATATTTATATATAGCGTTTATTAATGTTGGTCGGTGGTCCCACGGTTGGTCCACGCTGTAGCCGTCAGCTGGTTAGATCGGTTAGCTGAGATCTAATATCTATAGAGCGAACTTAGACTTTGCTCAGACTTTACTTACGTAAAACTTTGGTTATTGTGGTTTTTTTCTTGTCTTTTTTCTTTTATTGTATCTTGGTTTGAGCTGATGGTCTTGTTTCCAATGTTTTAAATTTATAAAACAACAAACCATATATGACATTGACAAGTCCCGATTTGTTGATGTCTTGTGTTGTTCTGTTCCACATGCTTTCGTGAAATCGTGTTTAATATAAATCCGAAGGCTGAAACTAAATTATTTAATTCGTACTGACTAGCGCACAAATTGCCATTGCTATATACTTTTACCTTTTTATACAATTAAAATACCTAACATGAAAACTATAAAAGAGAAAAAATCAAACAGTATAAAAAAACTTAGAAACGATATCCACAAAGAATTCGACTTTCTTACTAATATTTTTTCGATATGTTCTATGCCACACCACAAAGGTAAATAATTATAACATAATATCTTGTTTAAAGCTCACATGTTATTTATATGAGTTTTATCGAGCTAAAAGGATATGATTATGACCACTTAATACAGCCCAGTGGATAGTGACCGCTTAGTTAGCTAGTCCTGGGTTCGAACCGCGAAAACATACGGTGAACTAGGATGTTTATATATATATAGATGTCTTGCGTCCATATTACATGCTATGCCTTGTTTGGGTCAAGATAACATGTGCAAATGTCAATATTGTTAAAAAACTACTAACTTGATAATCTGATAACCATAAAAATAGTAAAAGTTGTGAATTACTTAGACTGGTGTCTATCTAGACGATGTCTATAACAAGCAACTAAATTGAACTATTTTTTTTAATTTTACAGGAAATACAGAAAATGAGTTGGATATTGATATTGTAAACACAAATCAACCACAAAATGAATCTAAACTAACATCAAAACGAGCAAGAAGCATTACAGAGTTAGAAGAGAAGTTGCATAAAATGAAATCTGAAAAAGGATTTAATTTGAAGACTAAATTAATGAAAAAAAGTTTGAACAGTAAGCTTAACAAAAAACTCAAGAAAAAAGATAGAGTGAAAATGAACACGAATAAAGGCAAACCAGTGATAAAAAATAATGAAGTAACGGAGACCGAGAAACCTAAACCAAATATTGCTGCAAAACCAGTTTTCAATAATGAAGGAAAACTTGTATTTTCAAAATTTGATTTTGCTAACCTTGGCCGAGGTGTGTACTATTTTAAATATTAAAGAAAGTGAAGAAAATAAAATTCTGCTAATATATCTCTGAATCTTATATAATTTATACGCCAAGATAGTCTCTCGCTATTAGACAACTGATAAAAACAGGCCAGGGATAATACTTTAGTGTGTGTAACAAGCTACATCTTATATTCACGAATAATGTCACTTTGTGTTAGCATGTGTGCATTAAAGTGGTAAAAGTTTTCAATTCACACAATATATACTTTAGTATTTGCTATGGCGACTGTTTGTAATATCAGTAATTTTGGAAAAATAATTAATTTATTTAAACTATTACTTTCTTTATTAAAATCATCAAGTTTTATAATTCTTCTTTCAGATAAAATATTAAAAGGACACAAAGATCCGAAGAAAATATTAGATGACTTGAAAACTCAAGAAAAGAAAGTTCAACAGCTGGCAGAAACAGATTGTAACAAAGCAAAAGAAATGAAGGAAACCATGGCATGGAAAAATATTTTACAAAAAGCAGAGGGACAAAAAGTTAAAGACGATCCAATTCTACTTAAAAAGTCTATTAAAAGAATGGTAAATATATTCACATTCTATAATTTATATCACTTAAGTATTATATTGTATAAAACAGGGTGGGTCAGGTTTTTTTTAATATGATGATTAATGTATTTGTCCCATCAAAATGCCACTGAATCCTGTTCTTGAAGAAAGAAAAAAAAATCTAAGTGGCATTTGTGTTTGTCACAGGCATAAATTAATTAAATTTAAATTACAGGAGCAAAAGAAAAAGTCAAGTAAAAAGCAGTGGGAAAATAGATTACAAACAGTTGAAAGCCAAAAAGAGGATCGACAAAAGAAGCGTAAAGAAAATATATTAAAAAAGAAAAAGGAGAAGAAAACTAAAGTCATCAAAGCATCTGTAAAAAGGGGCAGGGTTGTTATATAAATAAGCTAAATGAAAACTATGTTTAGTGAATTAAAAAATTATTTTTAATTTGTTTATTTTGTTAAGTTTTAACAAAAAAATAAGCCTATTAAGGAATAAGGGCAAAAAGGATATAGGTGAGATAGTCAATAACCTCAAAAACGTGTTGATTCTTGATAAAGCTCCCAAAAATATGAGATATGGCTCATTTGATTCGGTATGCTATCTAGCTAAATATTTCATACCTTATTATGTAGGTTTTAGCATAAAAAGCATTTATTTTCTCAAAATTGATTCCTTTAGAATTCTTTTTGATGTCATTTCTAATAACTACTAGATACTACTACCGCTTCGGAAACAAATGGCGCTCTGAGAGAGAAGAAGCAGCGCAAGAAACTCTCCCAGCATTATTTTAAAAATATACAATATTGTACAGTCATTTCTATCGCTATAAAATAATCACAATCTAGTCCCAGGCTGTCCGATCATTTAGATATTCAGCAGTGGAGTCATAGGATTTACGACAGAGCCATTTTTTTTATAAAACATTTAAATTTATTTATAGATACTTAATGCCTGTACAGTGGCTGGGACTTTATTATAGAAGTGTATACATTTACCCTTAAAGCTATTATGTATCTTATGAAGCCTAGTACTAGAATTAGTTACAAGCAATCCCTTATTTCTAGTGTAGATCACTATTAGGTAAAGGCATAAAGGTGACTATTTTTGTGAACCTATATTAAATATTCATAATAGTACTGACAATGAACAGTCATAATATTTATTTCTTAAAATTTTTCTTTGAGAGACTGTCTATAACCAAGCTGATATATAGCACGAACAGCTCTCTTTTGCAGAGCAAACACTATATCAATGTCAGCAGCATGACCCCATAGTAATATACCGTACGTCATGATGCTGTGAAAATAACTAAAGTACACTAATCTAGCGGTCGCAACATTCGTGTACTCTCTAATCTTTCTAAATGAATATGCCGCAGGGCTGAGTCTATCTGCTAGATGGGCAATATGTGGACCGCACTGAAGCTTTTTATCTAACGTGATACCCAAGAAGACCGTGAAACCTGTCCCGTGTCCACAAGTTCCAATCTCTGGTCATTTATAAGTACGTTGGTTTGTACCTTCGCTGTGTTTGGTGTAATGAACCGTAAACACTGTTTTTTTACTGTTTAAGTGCAGATTATTCGTCTCAAACCAACTTACTATCTTTGAGAGTGCACTGTGTACCTCGTCATCAATATCTGCACGTCGCTTCACTTTAAAAATAAGTGAAGTATCATCAGCAAACAATACAATCTCATGGCTATCATCTACCACAAACGGTAGATCGTTAATATATATAAGAAACAAGAAACAACCGAGAATAGAACCCTGTGGAACACCTATTCCCACAGGCTTACCCGAAGACAGTTTGCATTTACATCAACTATCTGAACTCTTTCGCTTAAATATGATTTTAACAGATTTACGGCTCTATTTTTCACTCCATAATGTTTTAGTTTTAGGAGTAAAGTTTCGTGGTGGACGCAGTCAAATGCTTTGGACAAATCACAAAAAATGCCCAATGCATCCTGTGACTCTTCCCAGGCGTCAAAGATGTGCTCAATGAGTCTAATACCCGCATTAATTGTTGATAAGCCCCTAGTGAAACCAAATTGATTTTTGTTCATTAATTTACAAAAATGCATTTGTAGCTGTTGAAGCAAAAGTTTTTCAAAAATTTTACGAAAAACAGGCAGCACTGAAATAGGTCTGAAATTAGCAGGGTCTAAAGAACTGCCCGATTTAAACTTTGTTTAAATCGGGCAGTTCTTTAGACCTGCTTTATTTCATATATAACTTTGCTGTATTTCATGAGGTCAGGGAATACACCCTCATCTATGCATTCAATTAATATTATTGCTAATTCAGGTGTGTATGTCAAGTATGTATTTTACAATATTAGTCGAATGGCCGCATAGGTCTTTTGTATTTTTTAGGTTAATTAATTTGAAGATTTTTATTATATCGCTACCTGTAACATATTTAATTTAAGCATATCATGTGCTGCTTTTGGTGAAGAGTCAAAGTCTTTGGTCGTGACAATCGGGATTTCGGAGAAGTTTAAATTTATCAAATTCATTTGCAATTTCTATTTCCGAATTTATAACGCGATTATTAATATTTAAACAGATAGAGGTGTTACGGCAATTCGATCTACCAGTTTCATTGTTAATTATACTCCAAGTCGCTTTTACTTTATTATTACTGTTTTTAATTTTACCTGCAATGAAACGTGTTTTCGCTTCATGACAAACTACTTACTTTAAAGAGCTTGGAGTATTTTTTTACATATATTTTAAATTCTTCATTATTTTTATTTGTATTATGCACATAAAATTGTTATGAACAAATCAGATAAAAAAGATATCATTTAGTTTTTCGTTAATAACTCAAAAACTATAAATATTTGTGGAATCTTCAAAAAAGATCCTAAGCGGAGAAAACAGGTCTGCGGCTGTGTTGCTAATAGTCAGTGTGCCACATTAAATAATAGAACATTAATTGTTAGATTTATAAAGTGTACTTCATTACATTGGTTGGCTTTCAATAGGAGTTCCGTACGGGACCAAACGCAGCAGAAACACCTCGCAATATTACCTAATACTGTATTCATGGGTTCAATCACTTTCATAGACGAAACTTCTACTTCACTAAGGTAAATAATTTAGAATTAAATGCGATGGTAGAATAAGTTTCATTTACATAAAACTACTATTTAACGGCATGGTTCAATATTAACATACCCACAATATAGACCTTTTTATTCTTATACTTCTACATCAAAACGGTAAAATGGAACACCTAAAAAATTCATTCATTTGTTATAATATTATGATTTACCCGACTACAGAGAGAACACGCGTAGCAACTTACCTTACGATGTTTAGCCGGCAGAGAAATTACTTTCTTTGGTGCAAATTGTGACATGTAATGAAAAGTCGATTCTATACGATAAACGCATTGAAGTAATATATAAATAACGAGACTCCCAAACGCATATAAAAGTCGTCAAAAAATATCCGAGCGGCGTGGTATATCCGTACACGTTAAATTATACAGATAACTAAGCAGATAACATTAAAAACATTCATGTTAACACCTTAATTTGTTTGTGGCAGTAAAATATAGTCTATTGTATAAGCTCATTAGTAGTAACCTCACGTCACACGCGAGACGGACGCGAACACGAAGCAAGCACATTTTGTCTTAGTAATTGAAATGTAATTATTTAGCAAAATGATACGAACATCAAGTGACTTACACAATTTTGTTAATTTAAGGTATGTGGATATGGTAATATTTGGATAGTTTTTCACTGAACATTTGGTCTTTGCGTGGCGTTGTATTCAAAGTCCGGTCGAAACTTTAAACTCTACAGGACCTATGATTTCTTTTTCTCTCTTCTCCTTGCAATAACCTCCGTAATCACAAGTTCTGAACCCAATGAAAGAGATCTGCATGGCCGGTATATACTTACGCTAATCTCAAGTACTAGTGTCAGTACAGTTTAATGCATGTCGGAGGTATTTAGATTTTGGCGAGACAACACGTCCTGAGGATGCCTCGTGTAGAGGCGAAACACGTGTCGAATTGTTTAAAGACAAATATTGGCGGAATTAACACTAAAGGAAAAAACTCAAATCATTTGTATAAGTACAAAAGTTAGTGATCCGTTTGCAAAAACTCTCAGAAAGCCAATATTGGGCCATAGGAACTCGATCAGACCTTTGCTATTTCCTAATTGCCAAGCTGCCCTTCCATTTATTGGTCGCTGCTGATCTGTTAGGGTACCTATACAGGAATGAAGTAAAGATAAATGAAATAAAAATGTTTTATTATTATAATTATTGTAACAGCTATTGTATGTTTCTAATAATGTACTTCTAACTATTGGAGTTAGCATGTTGTACATTAGCCACAATAATTTTAGGTAACAGTAGCAAAAATAGTAATAACTACCATAATAATAGTTAATATCAAAATACCTTCAATTAATCATTGGAATGGATCTAAGTCGGTGGATGAATTTGGTTGTTCGCGTTTCAATTTGAAACTCGGGTACTAGAAATTGCATCTACTTTTTCACTAAAATGGAAACTATTTTGTAGTTTTCGCGAAAAGCTTATTACCAAAGTTTTCATGAGACTTAAAAGGTACGTTCCCTTTTTAGAAATTACACGTGACAGTAGACGGGAGCGCGTTGTCAGGTTATCATGATCATCTATCTTTCTATAAGTAAGTTAGATCATTAATTGACGAAGCGTCTGACCGTTACCTTTGTTTTTGACAACTCAATGATTTTGAGCAATACAGTGTCAAGGAGTGGGCGCGTCTTTCTGAATTGAACTACATATTATATTAACCCAACGGTAAATGATTTTCACGACCCACTCTTCTTCATTTGTTCAGGTTTTCCACTGGGATAGCTATATTTATAAACTGTTCGGAGAGCAAGCGGGGTTTGAAAGGGGATAGGTCGACCCGTTGATCAGTCAAGGTGGACCGTTGTAGTGGACCGCATCGCGCTTTTGTAATTGATTCGAAATTTAAGTGTGAAAAGCGACTCCCGCTTTAATACAAACACAAAGTCTCAACAAGATGGCGCTACCGACCGTAAGATAGACCGCCAAAAGTGCAATGTTTGCAGTTAGCGCCTTTTTCTCCAATATTTCTAAAGTTTATTAAATCAACCGCAAATAGTAATCTGAGTTCTGAAAAGAAATATAAGGTAAGTCTGAATCGAAAACATTTCGTCAAAGATCTGCAGGAATGTTTTCATCAAATTAGTCTCGCATACATGAGACTAGGAAGCAAAGTAAGTATTTAGACGACGTCTAAAAATAAACATAACCTAAAAAAATCCGCAAATACTTTTTAATTTATATCAATAAATATTTCTTTTAAATCACTATATTTTACAAACAGTCGCTATATTTTTTCCTTTACTGTAGTTGTGTGCGTCTTATTACTATTACTACGATGGATCAGATGATAATTAGAGTTATATGGGTTATAATAGGAATTACTGAATTGACTCCATGTAATACAATGATATCTTATGATTATGCCTCAGCTGATATGAATGTCACATCAATTTCTCTGCTTGAGGTAGCGGGATGTGCGAACTACGTTACAGAACGTATAGAAGATAACATTGAAATACAGGTACTCCAAAAAAAAAAACATATCCAGTCACTGTCTAATTGAGATAGACTATCATGTTACGTACTGTGGTATGTATCATCATGCATCGGAAATGAGAGACGGATGGGGTACTTATCTATGGCCTCTCACTTCAGATGAATGCAAGGCTATTCATAAAAACCGAGAGGTGACAGTTTTCGGCAAGCGCATAACAGGACCTAAAGGTAACAGCTCGATCACTAATACAGTGGTTCTATCAGGATGGGTAAGCAGTGAAGGCAAATGTGAGGGAGGAAGCATAGCCATAGGACAGCATTCAAGGCCTAAAGTACTCACCATGGGGAAAATCACTATTACTTTACAAGATTATCCTGGAATATATAGAGTCGATGATGGGATGATAGCACTTAGATCCGGAATAACATGCAAATATACCGATCGATATTGTATCGATGCTAATGAAGGTTACTTAACTTGGGACACTGTGGAGAGCGAAAGCTGTTCTAGAACATCCTATCAGGTGTTATACAGAGGCTACGTGTCAAAGATCTACGTACATTCGGAGGTGAATAAAGAGGAAGCATACACCTTATATTCGATAAAAGACGACAAGTTTTTGGCTACATTGGTTCACAAAGGAGAAAAGAAGTTATGTGGACTACCAACTAAATTAACTGACCATGCTAAGCTTTTAATACAAGAAATACATAATGGTATGACATATTTTGAACAATCACGTGTGGAGACTAACAATATGGACATATTTTTGTATGTCAATGCGAAATTTACACACTTAGAACAGCATATGAGACGAGAGTTGTCACGTATGTATGAGATCATCGTTAAGGATCAATGCGAGACTAAACGTCAACTGTTGGTGACTCAGCTATCTTTAGCTACCATCGATCCAGTTGAATTTGCATATGTATTTACGGGAAAACCTGGTTATACAGGGGTAACAATAGGAGAACAAGTACATGTGATACAGTGTAAACCGGTTCATGTTACATCTGTGAAGGTTGATGGATGTTTCAATGAAATGCCTGTTAACTATTCTGGTGTTATAATGTATAGGTATGGGTCCGAAAAACCATATTTTACAGAAAACCCCGACGCCTGTATCCTGTTAGGTGTTGATAAAACCCGCTTCTCAGCTATCTGGACAATGGTTTTCATCACATCAAGGATTAAGTCATGTACACAACCCAACCGTATTGACTACTGGTACTTCGCCCAAGTGGGTGTATACTGATGCTGGCGATTTGGCCGATCAGGGCATCTACTCATCAGAAGACTTGAATAAACTAAGAAGTCAATTAATGTATCCGTCACAACGTAAAGCTATCTCCCAATCTATATCTTCAGCTATTAATGAAGATGCCTCATTTACAGATACATCAATGTTTAAGAATCTGTTGTCTAAGAAGATAGTAGAGGATACAGTTGATTCATTCTTCAAGAATATGTGGTCACGATTTTTGATATTTGGTAACCTCTTTTCTGGAATTTTCGGGATACTACTTGTTGCTAAATTAATCAAATGGACCTTTGATACTCTGGTTCACTCCAAAAGATTATACCAGGTATATGGATGTGGGTGGGCATTGATGGCATCGTTCTGGGATGCAGCAACAACTTATTTGTTGTCTCCTAGAAATGTGGACAAATATAGCAGTGGTAAGCCAACTAAGTCACAAGAAGGGAAAGAGATGACATTATTGGAGATTGCAACATCATCCCCTACTGTATACCCTGATTTACATCCTCCCACAGGACCAGGATTGACTGTGGCGAGTGCTCCTGCGCAAAAATCCTTAAATGATAAAGCATTAAAGAGGATCAAATGAACTCACAATTAAATATAAGTAATGATATGAACTGCCCTAACGTTCCTAGGTATTTTTAAGATTGATATAAATGTTATATTGACTGATAATTATATAATTAAGTATACTCTATACTGATTGTGTGCCATACTACACTCTTATGAATTGACTATAGAATAAGAATTAACTTTTGTATAATCAGTGTGTCATAACTTTTTATTTTCATTAAAAATTGAACTTTCCCAGTGCACACACTGTGTAACGACTGAAGAATGGGTTTATTTTTTTTACGAATTTTAGTAAATTTCCTTAATACGTAACTGCTTTAATTTGTTGATAGTCTCATAAAAAATGTATAGATTGACAAGGGTATTAACATTGCCAATCCATACATTTTATTAGCCTTTGTTTACATATTTTATTAGAATTAAAATATGTAAACAAATTTAATGCTGTGAATGTTTATCATTGGTCAATAAAATATGAGTTGAAAAAGAAGTTTTATCAAAACTTTAAATTTATTTTTGTAGGTAAATGCTATTGCAATTATTAGTACCCGGCTTACAATTACAGGATATTTAAAACTAACATAAAGTTAACTAATTCATATGAACACATTTTTTCTTAGAACTACCAATGTGCAGTACGTACCCAAAAATAATCTTAATCAACTTAACTCTATTATAAAATAAATAACTATGTTGTATTCTAATTTTAAAATATTATATAGTTGAACTAAATGTAATAATTCTACTGCATAGGGCAGATTAGACGCGTGTCCATATTTTTTTAGCTAAACTAAAAAAGGCGCTGCAGAGTAGGTATGTTTCACCTCTGCATTCCACAAAAGTTTGCGAACTAAGGTCATATTTATACGTCTAGATAGACTATGACAGCTGTGAAAACATCGAAAATAAAATTGACTTTAAAACTCTCTAATTAGAGCAATTCACGCACACAAGAACGCTTTCCCACTACATCCGATCCGTATCCGTGAAAACAGGGTCCGAAGTAATCGAAGAACTATTTCTATTGTAGTTTCGCACTAGATCCGGCTTCAGTCATCCGATTTCTTTCCGTCAACCGTTACAAATAGTTCTACGACTACATCGGACAGTATTTTCACGGGTACGGATCGTATTCGGATCGGACGTAGTGCGTAAGCGCTCTAACACAAAGTGTCATAGAAATCGCGAGTTTAAGACGTAATTTGTCATGCACACTAAAAATAGGCCTGTTTATATCCGTTGTCTAAAAGCAAGAGAATCTATCTAGACGTAAAAATTATCAAAGTTTGCGAAAGTAAAGCCGAATACATTTTCATTTTATACCTAGATCTCAAGGTATTAAATAAACTAGCCTTACTTAATTTTAATGGTGGTCTAAATAGTATTTATTGGGCCCCTAATTTCATACATGAATCATGCTCAATATGCAATGTTTTACAAACGTGTTTTTCGCTTTAAAGGGCTGGTCAGGTTTCGGACTAAAAAGACATTAAAGTCGGGATTCCTTTGAAGATGTCACATGTAACATGATAGCTTACTGTTTACATATCGAAAGCCTGTGTACGGAGACGGATTAACCGACTCTGTACTCTGACGATAACATTTCTTTTCAACGACCAACAAACGACTGTTTTCAAAACCCACTGTTACAAGAGCTAAGTGTACCTGTTCTGGAGAGTACTGTAATGATTATATCATTATAACAAAACAATACAGGTAATAAAATTGTGAAGTGGTTTTAAAACTTCATAAATAAAAGAAATCCCCATAATGGCAATGAAAGTAGCATCCATGTCAAAGTAGGTAGAAATCGCAATGATGCTAAAGGGTGAGGAGGCTGGTTATAGAAAAATTACCCTGATTTTCTAATATTATAACAAAACCTTACAGGTTTGGTCCATAATACCATAAGCACTGTGGAGAACCATAATGTGGCAGATTTGAATTTTATATGGCGATAAACCTAGTCCCAAATTTTCAAACTATGTGTTGCCCTTGACATATTGCCCACACAGGGTGCTATAAAGCTATAGATGATAGTGAAACAGCTTAGTTTTATGATGAGAGATGAAATGACTTTGCATTTCTTCTGGCATTTCAATGGTATGCAGAGGTTGTAGCTACTAGAAATAGTGAAAATTTATAAAAATAGTAACTTCTAGTAGTGCTATCAACTAGATAATCTGGACCAGTTAATAATGGTAGGCAAGATTGAGGTTGGAGACACGACATTTTCACTGTGTGTCCTAGAAAGGTCTATGACAGATGTGCGGCATAAATCAGGCTATTTGGACACTTAATCACACAAAGTGTGTTTAACAGCACAGTTGTATTGTATGTAAAGTTGCATAAAGTGTCTATGGATGACAATCAATAGCCTTTCGCTTCAAGGCATTAAAATCAACTTTAAATAAATCTAAACAAATTATGACTTACATCGCTATTGTTATAAATTCCCTAAAATGTTAGTTACATTGTCTTAAAAAATTACTTAAGATTATATACAATTATCATAACAAGTATATCAAACAGTAAACTATAACCAAATAATTTTAAAAAATTAAAAAGCCTCAAATTTAACTATTATATTTAAGTTATTTACAATGTAGGTATAAAAATATATGGGACTGAGATAAACATTCTTTTGCAGATTCTCAGTTTTTTAAGAGATTATTATTTAGTACAGATAATGGAAAAGAATAATATGTTGCTTTTTCTTGTTCATTTAAATTAATAAGTCAGTGAATTTTATAAGTGATGCTAGAAAAATCACATTTCGTATTGGAAAATATTAAATCGATACAGATTTTTTTTTTCATATATTAGTATCTGCTAAAACAATAGCTTTTACAAAAGAATAGTTAAGTGTGATGTGTGAAATATATATTCTTAGAATTATTGTACTGTGACATTCTTTTGTATGGCAAAACAAAATACATTGGCACAGCTTTCCCAAAATTGCTAAACTCAAATTTTCCAGACATCAGCTGTACCTAATCTCATGATTTACATGCATAATTTCATAGATCATATCATATAAACAGAGATTTTACTATAAAGTATTGCCAATAATTATTGTTAATCCCTATAAAACAGTGTTTAATAATTTTTATTAGGTTTTCCACACATTAAATTGGCATTTCCTTGAAGATATTAACATAATATGACTATTCCGACAGCTGTTATTCCATCTTTAATAATTGAAATCCAATATCCACTTTTTCACATCAAATAAATACAAAAGAATAATTAATATGTCATCATTAGAAAAATTTAAATATAAATTTAATACAATAATGAATATATACATCAGTATACAGTAGTACAGTTACTCATCTTATATAATATAATTACAATATTCATGGCAAGTTTTAAATAATTTAAATGAACAAGTAACTATATAAAAACTAAGTTTATTAGTACATACTTATAAACTTAGATGAAATAAAATAAAATGCGTGCGTACATAGTACACAGGTCAGAAGTGAAACTTCTTTGGCAAAATAATTTTTAAATCTCGTTTAAATTTATACTAAACTGTTCTCTAAATCTAATGATGTAGTCAATTTTTTATCAATTAAATTTTTCATTGAAATTATGTTTATATTATGATATTTTGTTGTTGTCATTGGATGGATGAAAGGATGTTCTACTTACTGGTGGCCGAGCGCTAAACCTGCACGATATGACGCTAGTAGGGAAGGTGTTCTACTCAATGCTTGTCGGGGAGATTTTCTAAGCTGTTCTACTTACTGGCGGGCGCGCGCTAAGCCTGCACGAATCAACGATAATAGAGAAGAGGTTCTACTTACTAGCGGCCGCGCGCTTAACCTGCACGATACAACGCTAGTAGGGAAGATGTTCTACTTACTAGCGGCGCTGTGTTTCGTGCTAAGTTCGCCCGAGAGTAAGAAATGTTCTACCTCAATTGCTCTCTACCTTGAACAAAAACCTCCCCTTTTCTTGAAAAAAATCTTTTTTGTGACACTCTATTGCATTTCATCCGTAAAAAAAAACCGCTCATGCGCGCAAAGAAGTTTCACTTCAATATTATGTTATATTTTAAACTTATATTCAATTGTTGTATGTACCTACTAGTATCAGACCAATCACAGGTCTTACATCATGTAAGTGAGATGCACCCCACACCCTGTCAAGCTGCATGTTGTCAGTTCGAGCGTGCATTACTTGCACTCAGATTGCTCCAAAACTAGTTGGTACATACACCTATTGAATGTGAGTTAAGCCATTTCAAAAAGTATACAGTTGATAATCTTTAAAAAAATTTTTTAAGGATTTAATACTTATATCATGTATATAATTATATCAAATTACAAAAAAAACAATATCCATATGGCTAAGCCATCAGTGATTGCACTTATATTTTTTCTTAGGTCTAACATAGTGTTTTTTTTATTTTTGTCTTTAACAATTTTTGTATAAATTATAATAATTATTATGTAAAATAATAATATATTAAATATATTAAAGTATAACATAATTACTAGATGTCTTTAGACAAAAAAAATATTTTTAAATGATAATTATGATTTAGGCATACCAAGACTGTAAAGTACATAATTGGACGTAATTCCAGAAAAATGTTCCATTTCACAATCATGTCGAAATTTAGTTAAGAACACAAAACTGGTCACATGATTCTTATTAACGGTCTGACAAAAAATGGCAACCCTACTGTCACTCTTTAAATGAAATCATGACTTCGTAGACCAACCCACATGTATTGAATACACTAAAATTTATTAAACTTTAAACACGAATTACTTAAAAAGTGATGTTTGTGGCTTGGAACGTTTTTCAGGAACTACATCCAATTCCTGTTAACATTCAAGTGAATATTACAAAACATGAAACACTGCTTATCATTTAAATATCTTAATGACATATAAAAATCCACATCTATTTATAAAAGCAATCAACAATAATAAAAGAAAATTGTTATTCACACCCTTAATAACAAAAAAATTATAGAGTTCTACACATTTAAAATATTGGAAAGTAGAAAAATAAAAATATTTTATGTAATACTGCAAACTACCAACAGCTCAAATCAGTCAAAACTTCTAACAGCATCTCAATAATTAAAATAAATAATGTTAATTTATGTTCTGCTTGTAAATATGTTTTCTATTTAGTAACGCTAACTTTATGGATTAATTGTGGCGTCTAATAAGTAATATAAACAATATAATTAAATATTTTTAAGAACATACAGCAAATAATATTACTTTTATTTAAACCTACATACCTATTCACTAAAGTCCTACATTCTAAAAATGGTTAATATAAAGCAAGTTGTGAGGCGGGATATTTGCATCAGTCTTGTGTAACTTTAGATTTGTTTCGTTAGTGTTTTTATAACTGTTATAAGTTTTTGGTTATCTATATTTTTTATTAATTAATATACATAGAACTGCAGAAAAAGTGCTACATATGCAATCAGTTTGAGTCTGATTTTAATGTTGAAAGTGTTGCTTCAAATACCCTCCCAGCTGCATAACTGGGAATATTCAAATAAGCTGGCTTATCATGTTCACACAAACCTGGTTCTGTGCAGCAATTGTTGACATTGCCAGTGCTAGTTGATGCATTTCCTCCAATATCTGTGGTTTTTGTTAAACATAACACCCGATGTTCATTAAACTGATGAAGGGAACGAAGCTGTTCACCACAAAGGTTACATTTCAACTCTCTGGAATGAACCTTTTTATGACTGTTCAACGATCTTGAATTATCAAACACTTTATTACACATATCACAAAATTTTAGTGTTTTTTCACCTGTGCATACAACTTTATGATTATTCAAGCGATCCAGAGACATGTAACGCTTATTATTACAAAGGTCACACTTAAACTGTTTTTGGGGAACACGACCTGTATGTACTTGCATATGTTTTCGTAGATTACTTTTATCTTTTATGTACTTCGAACAAACAGAGCACTTATTCACATCTTTCCGTGAATGATTTGAATCCAAGTGTCTACGTAGTTGTGACTTTTTATAAAATGGTTCCAGACAAATTTGACAACGAAATGGTTTTTGTGTAGGATGAACACCTGTTAAATGAGTGTTGAATTCCAAAATTGTGAGGTAACTCTTACGACAGTGAGGGCAGTGGAAAAGTTTCCGACATATGCCTACACTGGAATCACAGAAAGGATCTGAGCAGTCATCACAAAAGCAGTCAAGGCCCGCTGGAGGTGTTGCTGTTTGAAACTGTTCCAATTCATTTTGTAATGGTTCATGATCAGGAGTATCTGCTCCACTTGGTTCCTGTTTAACTCTACTCGCTTGGTCGCTGCTTTCGGAAAATTCATCTTGAGATGGAATGTTTTTTGAAGTACTTGCAAGCATCCACCAAGGATTATAAGGCCATGCTCCTATGCCAGCTTGAACTCCCTGAATTTTCATATCACTTGTTTTAGTCTGCGTTTCAGCATTTGAAAAGCCTGGAAAACTAGGCAACTCTTGTTTGGATCTCGTTGATTCCAAATTATGCTGAGACAAGAGATTCTCGTAATCGTTGGGATACTTCCTTTCATTTCGATCGTTGGATTCTCTTTTAGACATCTTGCCACTTTTTTCTGAAATGATTGTAAAACAATAAATTACTAAAAAGTTCTAACATCATTTAATTCTATTATAATGCAATCCTAAAGTCACATATACCAAATATGAAATATGTACTATGTTGTTTACTAAAACTTTAGAACTAGAGAAGTAAACAAACAAAACATGCGCGCAATAAACTTCACTTTGACATTATGAAAATTGAGTGAAATAAAGGTCTATTTTAATTTCATGAATAAATTTTTTTCTTTCAGAATATTTGTATTGAACGTACCTTTTTCTTCTTTTAAAAAAATTTCTAAATCATCAAGTAACTACTACGCTTCGACGGCCATTTTGTTTAATTGACAAGGGTGGAGGACCAACTTTGTTTTGTTCAATAGGCACTCCCCATAGATAATAAATCGGTAATTAACTTAATGTGAGATAATTTTCCTTCTTATTTTCCTTTAATGATAAATAGTAGCTCTAGTAGGGTACAGTCCATTATTTAATAATTAAAATAAGTTAAGTCAAGTGTGATTTCACAACCAAATAAAGACATAAAAGTTGATCGTGTCCATCAAATTAAACATTTGGGGGTTTTCATAGACAGTTATCTAAGATGGAATGAACTTATTAAAAGACTTTCAGAGGGAATCCGAAAGGAAAGTTTTTCAAAACAATAAGGCATCAAGGTGGTCTAGGATTTGTTTAAAATATTACAACGCCTTGGTTGGTTCTGTTTTGAGGTATTGTGTAATATACAGAGGAGGTGCAAACAAAATCCATTTAATACGTCTTGAAAGAGCTCAACGAATGCTTCTAAAAATAATAGCTTAAAAACCATTCATGTAACCTTCAGATATACTATACAAAGAAACTAGAGTCCTTGCCGTTCGACAATTATTTTTACACTGATAAATAATTAAACAGCAAAAGAAGCCCTGTCGCTACAGAAAATTTGGCTATAGCGTCTCGTAGATTCCAAAATATTTACTGTGTTCTGAAGTTTAATTTTGTGATGAGTCGAAATCATGCTACCTTAAATAAAAAAATAAAAATTGCGGACATATTTTATTACAAAGTAAGATCTACGTACGAGAATGGCTTTTGCAATTATTAAGCTATAATTTAAATAATAAAAATTAATATAACTAAATTATCTATACTTATTTATAACTACATATTTGCTTTATCTATTTCTCATTTAATTTTTTAAAGTTCCTTATTAAAAGTTCCTTTTAAAGTCAAATACATATTGTTAGTTTTCGTTTTATTACATTCATTATTAACATTATATTAAATTACATAGCAGACGTTAATCACTGGTTGGCTCTGCACAGGGTTTCCTAGTAAGCCATCTACAGGAATTGAATGCATTGAAGGTGCCTCTTTGGTTTTGCTGAGAGACTCTATCTAGACATATAAATATTCTAAGAACAATTATTTGCTCTCTTGTCTACTACCGTCTACCTCAGTCTACTTCTTATTTTTCTTCGTTTATTGGCTCCGCACGATATTGAATCAACCTCAATCAACCACTCAAAGAATAATAATACTAGGTACTCTAACATCCTCTTCGTCATGTTTTGTTTATTTTAATATATATTCCTTGCTCTTTGTTTTCAAAACCGAAAGGCGAACAGTCACAGCCTAATATGATGCTTACGCAAACAGTGTTCTGTGACGGCGAAAGCTCAACAACAAAACAAAGAATATTAATATTGTAAGGCCTAGCGAAACTCTTAAAAAAAAAAAGAAAACAGCGATTCACTGATTCTCTTAAGTTGGCGGGGGGTAATTAATTTTATTGGCAAATTCAATTGTTCTTTTTAACTGTTCTTCAATATTTGAACCAAATTTTTTTTGTTTTTTAATTTACATAAATTAAATCTCAAGTAAGCGCCTACAGTAGATTCTTAAAGTTTTTTTTATACTTTGAAACTATCTCTTATGTGTTCATCCAAAAAACATCTGTTCCTTTTAATTTAATCATACACTTTTTTTATCCCACGTTAATTAATTTTTCCGCGCAGGCGCAGTAATCTTCGGCATAAGACTTGTCCACCACAAGGCTTGTGATTAGAGGACAATTAAAAAAGTTTGTTTACACGACCTCTTTCTCCTAAGGCCCAATCATTCCCTATAATATATTATTATACTCTTTGGGCCCAATTACATTAAATTTAAAGTTTAAACACACACTCTATCTCGATTGTATGAAACGTCATTGATAGATTGACAGATGACGGCTATAATCTAGTAAAAAACGGAGATTGCCGAAATCCACTACGTTAAAAGCAAAGAGTGAAAGGCGGGAAGTTTAGAAGTAGGCGGACGTCCTTTTTTGGCAAAACTTTTGAAAGTTAAATTAATTTGATATTATAGGATCAGTTAAGTTGTAAGGTGTATATATAAGTAGTTAGTGTTTATTATTTATAGTTTTAGTTTTTTTCTCTTCAACTGGTAAGTCATTTTATTGTATTATATGTAAATAGAATTTTTCTCTTGGCGTCCATGTTGGAGCCCGAAGACCCTGGAGGGGCATCCCTCCAGGTGTCTCATGTAGTCACAATAGATGCGTCGGGAATGGAAACGGAAAGTTCAATTATAGATACGGACTGTTCGGAAAACACGAAATCAATTAAAAGAAAGAGAATCTCAGATAGAAATCAAAGGAAGAGAAAAAATCACAGATATAAGGGTCCATCAGATTCCCAATACTCTCCCAATGATTTGAAGGATAATGTTATTCCTAACATGCTTGAGTCTAATGATAAAAACACCGAAATCCACCATAATGAGGCTGTTCAGTCTAATAATATCACAAGTAACCCTCGTTCTGCTCGGTCACTTTACCACGCGTCAGACCCTGCGCCTTATGTTGTCCATGTTCAAAAAATCTTACTACCAAATCAAACCGGATCTATTCACCCAGTACAATTTGGATTTTTCCTTAAAAAAAGTTTGATAAAAAACATTGTAGAGGGAAGCATCAAAAAGATTGGAAGGAATAGGTTGTCTTTACAATTTAAAACATTTCAGGATGCTAACACATTTCTAGATCACAAATCTCTTGATGTTAATAAATACAAAGCATTTATTCCGGCCTTCACTATCACCCGCATGGGAATTGTGAGAGGTGTGCCATGTGACTGGGATGAGAAAGATATTATAGAAAATATTGAGCTTCCGCAGAACTGTGGAAGCATTTTGAAAGTTCGGAGATTAAACCGAAAGGTATATGATGGAGAGACACCCAAGTTCATTCCAACTGAGACCGTAGTTTTAACCTTTGACGGGAAGGTGTTACCTCCCAGGGTCTTTATATGTTTCAATTCCTTATCTGTAGAGCTTTATATTTTCCCCACGCTGCAATATTTTAATTGTTGCCGTTTTGGTCACACCAAAATGCAATGCAGAGGCACTCCAAGGTGTTACAAATGTGGTGACAACCACTCAGGTATAAGCTGTGAGACTGAAAGGAATGATGCTGTCTGTATCTTATGTTCTGGTTCCCATTTCGCAACCGACAAAAAGTGCCCGGAGTATGCTAGACAAAAAGCTATTAAGGAAACAATGGCTAGAAACTCTATATCTTATTCAGAAGCCAGTAAAGTCCATCCACCAGTTTCGAAATCTTATGCTGACGTTCTTGCTTCTGCTTCATCGGCCCCTACTGGTCCAACTATTACGTATTCCAACCCCAATAATTTAACAAGCCTTTCTAAGAGTCCCACATATAGGAAAACAGTATTCTTGAAACCCAAAGTTCGTCCCAGAAATTCTAGTAAGGGATATGATCAAAAAGCGCATGCAGAGCTTATCCAAGATTACAGCAACATTTCTTCCTTTTCTACAGGTTGTCTCAAAAATTACAATGATTTGTCAGAAATAATAACAAAGGATCTCATCATTTCTATCATTCAGTACCTTTCACAATCTAATATAATTAAAATACCGTCCAACGATGCTGCTACTTTGAAAAGTTTTTTAAATCATGGCCAGTCAGGACCATCCACAAAACCAGTCTCTAGTGATTCAGTGGAATTGCCGGAGTATTAATAGTAAAAAAGTGACCTAATTTATTTATTGAATAGTTACAAACCATTTGCAGTCTCTCTTCAAGAGACTTGGCTTCGTCCCGGATTCAATTTTAGAATTCCAGGACACATCTGTCTTAGAGAAGACAGAACAGATGGGTATGGTGGAGTTGCACTAATTCTTAGAGGAGGTGTGCCCTTTGTCCACATACCCATCCCTAATCACAGTGATAAATTTTCCATTATTGCTGCTAGTGTAAATAATATTTGTTTTGTAAATATGTATATACCTCACCCTTCCACTGAAGTCTTTGATGATATTTGTAGCATTCTATCTTCACTCCCGCGCCCTATTTTAGTCATGGGAGATTTCAATGCACAACATTCTATGTGGGGAAGTTCTAAGTCTGATCATTATGGGGCTAGAATCTTAGACATCTTAGATGATAATAATTTATGCCTTCTAAACTCTGGCTGTTCTACTAGAAGGTCACAGCCACATGAGGGTATTAGTGCACCAGACCTAACCCTGTGTAGTCCCTCCCTTGCCCCTACATTAAACTGGTGGCCTCTATCGTCTTCATATGGAAGTGATCACTTTCCACTAATTGTATCATTTCCTCAAAAAATTAGCGAAAAGTTGTCAAAGTCTCCTTCCCGGTTAAAATATAAACTTAAGGATGCTAACTGGTCATTATATAGAGATAAAGTTCAACAAAATTTATCAACCATACCTCCACTAAAAGATAGCAATAATCATCTTTGTAATGAAGCTTTTACACAGGCCCTACTACAGGCTGCTGAGGAAGTTTTTCCTATTAAAAATAATAATGGCAATGGGTATATTCCATCACCTCCTTGGTGGGACAGTGAGTGTTCTGCTGCGATAGCTGAGAGAAAGATAGCTGAAAAAAATTACAGAGAAAATTCTACATCACAAAATTTTAATGTTCTTTGTAATATTATAACTAAAACACGTAAATTATTAAAACAAAAAAGATTCAATGGCTGGAAATCTTTTTGTGCCTCAATTTCACCAGACATTTCTCCATCTGAAGTTTGGCAAAATATTCGTAGATTCAGATCCTCTTTTAAACCTCCAAGGTCTCCTCTTATGGATAGCAGTACAGTTGATTTGTTTCTTGACAGATTAGCTCCACCATTTGTCCCATCTATAGATAATATGTCTTCTAACTCACAGCTTTCTCTCCTCCCCCAGCATGATAGTAGCAATTCATTCATTTCCTTTAGCCTTTCAGAACTCAAAGGGGTTCTTTCAAAACTAAGGGACTCAGCCCCTGGTTGTGATGGAATTCCATATTCCTTTTTTCAAAACCTGAATGATTCCTGCCTTTCTTATTTTCTCAGTTTAATTAATTCAATCTTAACAACAACCGATAGCCCAACAAACCGATTAATGATCCATCATCATACAGACCAATTGCATTAGCTCCAGTTATGTCCAAAATTTCTGAACATTTAATTAAAACTAGACTAGAATGGTTTATTGAGAGTAAGGGGTTACTATCACCAAACCAGTTTGGATTTAGGAAAGGCAGGAGTACAATGGATAGTCTCAGTATTTTTATGACAGACTTAAGATTGGCATTTTCTTACAATAAGTCTGTGTTAGCGGCATTCTTAGATGTGTCGGCAGCCTATGATAATGTCAACCTTTCAATTCTGAAACAAAAAATGACTAATTTGAATATCCCACAAATTTTTATAAGCTTCACAATCAATCTTCTCTCTGGTAGAATGCTTAAAGTAATATCAGGAGACTCCTACCAATCCCGTATTGCCTGGAAAGGTTTACCTCAGGGCTCAGTTTTAAGTCCTTTACTTTACAATATATATTCTCATGATCTGGAAGCCTCCCTTAAGGGTAAAGTTAACACACTCCAATATGCAGATGATTTACTCCTCTATGTGTCTGGTGATTCTGTAGACAACATGTCTGATACTATGACACATTCCCTTAAGTTATTAAAAGTCTGGCTTGACAATAACACTTTAAGCCTTTCGGTTCCTAAAAGTATTATAGTCTTATTCTTACGTATGAGACTTCCTCCAGCAGTATCTGTATTTTATAATAACATTAGAATTCCCACTAAAAGTGAAGCAACATTTCTTGGGGTAATTTTAGACTCAAGACTTACAGGAAGCCCTCATTGCTACTATATAAGTGCCAAATGTGAGAAGATTATAAACATACTGCGTTGTCTCTCTGGAGTTTGGTGGGGAGCCCATCCTTTCTCTCTAAAGCTTCTATATAATGCTCTAATAAGAAGCATTTTAGACTATGGAACATTTATACTTGAACCCTGTAATGCAGTAGCTCTCCATAAGTTAGACATTATCCAGTCTAAGGCTCTGAGAATAATTGCGGGAGCTATGCGGTCGAGCCCTATTAACGCTTTGCAGGTGGAATGTTCTGAAGCCCCCCTGCACCTCAGACGTCAATTTCTTTGTGACAGGTTCCTGTTTAGAGCATTACAAGTTTATACTCATCCTCTTTACTATAAGTTACGGTCTCTGTTGGAATGTATGGATTATTCGTACTGGGCTCATAAATCGCCGCCATGCCTTATTGTTAGTCTCCAAAAATACTTAGCTCTTCAAGCTCCAACACATAGATCACAATTTCTTCCTATATTTTGTGTTAACTATGATGCATTAATTTTAAATCCATCTATTTTGTTTGACTTTGGTGTTTGTAAACAAGATCCTTCTGCCAATGCCAAATTTATGGATATTATTGACAGTGACAGCCGATGGAAACATTGCCATTTAGTTTTTAGTGATTCTTCCAAACCCGGTCCTGAGAAGTGTGTGGGAGTTGGCATTTTTCATCAACAGTTTGGCATTGTACAGAAAATAAAATTGCCTCCAGAGACTTCAGTATTTACTGGAGAATGTTTTGGTCTGCTGAAGTCTCTGGAATACATTTTAATCATGAAATTAAAAAACACAATAATTTTTACCGACGCTAAAAGTGCCCTACAAGCCTTGGACAGATTTCCTTTTAGCAGTAACAATCATCCAGTCATTATTGCATGTCGTGATTTATTGTATCAATGTTGTAGCAAAAATTACACAGTTTCCTTTGCTTGGATTCCGGGGCACTCAGGAGTCTTTGGCAATACCAAGGCTGATAGCCTTGCCAAAGCTGCGGTCAATGACGGAGATCTGGTTCCGTACCAAAACTTTTGTTGTGATTTGGCCCTCCTTCCTAAATCCCAGTTATTCAACTCTTGGACACATATGTGGCTTTCTTCAAGTCAGACTAAAGGTCGATATTACAGCACGATCCAGGTGGATATACCTCATAAACCGTGGTTTTCAAATCTGACGTTTGGTAAAGCTACCACTTCGACTCTTATTCGTATGAGGCTGGGCCATGCATGCATTCCCTTGCATCTGGCAAGGCTTAACCTTTTGCCTAGTGATATATGTGAGTGTGGCAATGACGTTGGGGATTTTAATCATATATTCTTTGCCTGTCCTCGACATGACCGTTCCGCTTTTATTTCCTCGCTTTTGTACATTAAAATTCCTTTTCCTACTTCAATTTCTGTCCTTTTATCTAATATAAATATTGATGTATATAGAATTTTAGCTAGTTTTATTTTTCTTAACGATATAAAATTATAACCATTTATGTACTTATATACTAAATTTACCTGATCCTTTTCCAAATTCCGTTCCAATTCTCAATCCAATGACACACTTCCTCACCTTTTTGTATGGCTGACGCACAAACCGTGCAGGCCAATAAATGGCGCAAAAAAAAAAAAGAAAAAGCAAAGAGTATAATAATATATAGGGAATGGTTAAAAGCAACTGTTCACTTTCAAAGTTAGCCGTATTAAACTACAATCAGCAACTTAAAAAAATAAAACATTTAGTGGATGGAAAAGTGAAAACTCGACTATAATATTTATTATTTTTATCAAAGCTATTCTTTTACATTTTGAAAAAAAAATGGAAAGGATAACTTCTTTGCTAAAAGTATTGTGGCGACCCTCTACTAACTTTGTGAGGTTAGTAATAACTATATTTTTTAGAAAAAAATTGTCTTCAGCCGTTAAAAAACTAGTTGAAACTTGAAAGTCATTTAGATATGTGATATCCACAGAACTCGATATCATTCTGAAAAGACGCGCATCATAAAACGCTATGGCTATGAAGAGAAACTCTGGAGTGGTGGATTAATGCCTAGATCACTTGGAAAACGTTTACCTATGCCAGAATATAGGTAAGTATTGTAAGTTTTACATACTAGTATAAATATTGGTTATTCAAAGACCACATAAATGAGATATATAAACTTTTAATTTATAATCATTTTCAGACCACTTAATCCATGGACAGAAAGGAGGGCTTTATTTGGCCAGAATGACTACATAGATATTTTAGGTTCTGGTGAACTTCACCCATTAAGGACTTTGTATACAATTCCTTCATGGATCAAGGGAGTAAGTGGGAATGAATATCAGGTATGTTCTTGTTACAGATAATAGATTTAGAATGTAACAAGGAATTAATTAAGATATTTTAATGTATGAACATGACATACAGTGCTATTTTCACAAGTGCCGAGACTGTTGCCTCTTATCTGGGAGGTACTTTTTGTAAATGTCCCTGGGACAGTCTGTAAACTGAACTGCAATCTGTTTAACATGTTTCTCCTGCTTCCATTTGTAATTTTCTCTGTGGATAACTATTTCCACATATTCCAAAGCCATATTGTGATCTCATGGACCTCTGTTATTTTGGTAAACATGCACCGTAAAAATGCACCTTGCATTTGGTGTTAGTTCTAAAATGTTATCTGCTCTCTGTATGATCATAATATTTAAGGTGCTAGCTTCTGCTAGTCCTCAGGGAGGTAACATTGACCTTTAGTTATTTGAGTTAGATGCCAATGGCCTTGCCCTCTTGATGGTAAGCCAGCTCCATGGGCCCTGGGGAGCTCAGAGATTACAAAGGGAGGAAAGTGAGGGTGCCACTTGTTTTAACTAAAAGACAGAAAGAGAGTAATTACAATGTGAGTAAACTACAGAGGGGGCAAACGGGCAAGCGGCTCACGGGATGGGGAGAGGTGAGGCAACCGCCCATGGACATCCGCAACAACAGGTGTGTCAAGAAATGTGTTGCCGGCCTTTAAGTATTATGATTCCACAAAGTGGCTGTGCGAGGCAAGAAATTTCGAAGAAAACGCGCGGTTGTGGAATGCCAGACATCTACGGGATGCGGATGGTACTTAGCACGTAATGTCCGATGGTGGAATTCGGCCGCTGGAATCAACCCGAACAGCTCCTCTGAGCACTCCCCGTGATAAATGCGGTAGAAGATGCAGAGAGAACCCACATCTCTACACAATGCTAGAGAATCAAGCCGATCGGAGATGACTTGATCGTCGATCGTCTTCGTTGTATGCGGTCAAATGGAAGAAGCTGGTACTGGGGAGCACCCGCCCAGAGGTGAGAACAGTACTCCATGTGAGGCCGAATTTGCGCCTTATAAAGTTGCAGGCGGTGGCTTTTAGTGAACTGTCTCGCCTTACTGAGTACACCAAGCTTTTTAGAGGCCAGTTTGGCCTTCTCTTCCAAGTGACCACGGAACTGAATGTCGCTCGATATATCGACGCCAAGTATACCAATACAGGCTGTGGCAGTTAGAGGAGTGATCTCGAATCGAGGGGATACGACAAAAGGAGACTTTTTAGTGGTGAACGCACAAACTTGTGTCTTCTTAGGGTTGAATTGGACTAAATTTTGTCGGCCCCATTCCGAGACTTTGCAAAGCATAGTCTCGATTTCAGACACAAGTTTGATCCGGTTCTCGTCGACGCTATCCCGGGACATGTTGGCACGGCCGGTGTAGGAAGCATACCCCGTGCTGTCGTCTGCATAGCAATGAATATTGCTGATTTGCAGTATATCATTGATATGCAGAAGAAATAGCGTAGGGGATAGCACACAGCCTTGCGGGACACCAGAGTTTATGGGTTTTAAGTCGGAGCATGCACCGTTGATAACAACCTTGATGCTCCGATCAGCCAAAAAGCTACTGACCCATTTGCACAACTTCTCGGGAAGCCCATAGGATGGCAGTTTCGCTTTAAGCGCTTTATGCCACACCCGATCAAAGGCCTTCGCTATGTCCAAACTCACCGCCAACGCCTCTCCCTTCGACTCAACCGCTTGCGCCCATTTATGGGTGAGGTACGCAAGAAGATCACCAGCTGAGCGACCCTGACGGAAACCGTACTGGCAGTCGCTGATCAGCTGGTGCCCCTCTAGGTATCCCAAGAGCTGGCGGTTGATGATCAACTCCATTACTTTGGAGAAAATGGAGGTAATGGCAATGGGGCGGTAGTTGGACGGATCTGAGCGTACACCTTTCTTAGGGATCGGGTGCACTAAAGCCGCCTTCCATAATTTCGGGACTATGCCTGATGAGTAGGAGAGCCGGAAAAGACGGGTAAGGACCGGCGCCAGTTCCGGAGCACATGTCCGCAGCACTATCGGGGGAATGCCATCGGGCCCGCTCGATTTGTGAATGTCCAAGGTGAGAAGCGCCTTAAGCACGACACCATGCCGGATTTTTACCTCCGGCATATATGAATCGCACCGCGGAATATGCGGTGGTGGTGCACCTTGGTCATCCAGAGTTGGACGCGAAGAGGGAGCCCAGGAGATCAGCTTTCTCTTTCGCGTCATGGGCCAGCGAGTCATCATCCCTGCGCAGTGGCAGAATGGCTGGCTGGCAGAAGTTTCCTTGGACAGCCTTGGCGAGCGACCAGAACGCACGAGTTCCCGAGGGAAGGCGTGCAAGTCTCTCGCCAATTCTGCCAATGTGCTTCGACTTCGCGTCAGCAATAACTCTTTTGAAGGACCTGGAGGCATGATTGAAGTGTTTTTAATTTCGCTGGAATTCACATCCTTAGATACCACCGCATTGACCCAAGCCTGATAGCACTCCTGCTTTCGGCGAGAGGCCATTTTGCAGGAGCGGTCAAACCATGGTTGGGACCTGCCACCGATAGGCACAGAGGAGGATGGAATGAAGAGTTCCATACCTTGCAGTACCACATCAGCAACAGCATCAGCAGCGGCATCTGGATCTCCCAGCGAAAAACAGATCTGCCTTCACGGGTAGGATGCAAAAAAGCACCGCATCTCGTCCCACTCTGCTGACCTATAGTGCCACACGCGGTGACAGCCTAAGAAGCGGGGCCGTGTTGGGCGCGTGATCGGCACGGTGCTCCGGATCAGGCAGTGGTCCGACGATCCCAGAGGAGGGTCAACGGAAACTAGGTAGCCCTCCGGAAGTGAGGTCAACAGAAGGTCCAACAGTGAAGGTGTATGATCTTGCACATCTGGGATTCGCGTTGGCGCAATAACCAGTTGCCTCAGACCATATGCTAAGGCGAAGTCGTGAACAGATCTCCCTGCATGATCGGTGGAACGTGAGCCTAGCCATTCGGCGTGGTGGGCGTTAAAATCGCCAAGAAACACGATCTCTGCAGTGGGGATCTGCTCCAACACGGAATCTGTAGCCATTTGGATGTGTTCGAGGAGCCGGTCAGTCTCTGCGTTACCGCTATGGGACCTATACAGGCATGCGTAGATTCGCGGATGGTCATCGCAGTCTACACGCAGCCAGATGATGGATAGGTCCTGTCCTTCAAGAAAATTCAGGCGTCGAGAACAGACATCCTCCCTGACGTAAACGCACACGCCAGCCCGTGGTATAAAGGAGTGTTCCAAATTATACCCCGGGTAGGAAAGGTAAGATGAATCAGCCAGGGAGGATATCTGTGTCTCGGTTAAAAAGAGCAGGGTTGGCTTCGCCGTCTCCAGGTGAAAGTGGACGGCATTTAAATTTGAGTGAAGCCCCCTGATGTTGCAAAAGTCCACAGCGAGTGTGGAGGAGGGTGGTTTGAGCCTCCTGCTCTGTTTGCCCCGAGTTAGCGCAGATTTGCCCCCTCCAGAATACGCGGGGCAGCCTGGGCAACCACTGTTAGGTACAGGCCCTCATTGTGGACGCCCAGGGACGGATTCTCCAAGGCTGCATAGCCTGGTACCGTCCTGGAGTAGTATCGTTTTAGTCTGTGCTGCCATTTGTATTTGGGAGGGGGGGTGTAGGCCTCCGGATACCCCACTCACCGGACGAAACACAGCGGCATAGCCGCTATTTCACGCCGGTTTCGAGTGGGGGAGTGGTATTTCTCCGGGCGTGCCGGCCCAATTCGGTTGTGTCCGTGAGGACCCAACATGGCACTACCACTCCAACCTGCCTAGTTTGAAATTAAATAGAAATGAAATAACACCCAGTCCTTCAAAATTATTTAATTTGTTGAATAGTACTCCTTAGAGCTTTTAAACTTTACTAATATAACAATAATAATTTGGTATCTTAGGAACTAAAATTATAAACAATTGTAGAATCCATTAAAGTTAAGATTCACATAAAATTAACAGAGAGGTTTAGTTTTAACTTTTTTCTTCTTGCACAGCTTTTCTCTCTCAGAGCTTCATTTGTTTCCGAAGCGGTAGTAGTATCTAGCATATTAGAAATGACATCAAAAAGAAATCTAAAGGAATAAATTTGAGAAAATAATTGCCTGTTATTCCTTTTAACCATATCATACTGCACACTAACTATGTCTGTACTTTAAATTGAGTTAAATCTAAGCTAATGATTAAGTAAAGGTGTAGATTAATACACTATATAAAAAAAAAGTTAAGGGAAAAGAAAGGTGTTGATTGACCAATGATGAACCACAAACTTTATATCTAAAGAAACCTTATTGCATGTTTATAGTTGTTTAATTTTATTATTAAATGACCTGAGTGGGATCAATGTTAAAATAAAATAAATGGTAAGGTACCTGTGAGAGCTTGATAAACATTGGTGGAAGGTCACGGGTTACCTGGGCCAAAGTTATCCCACCATATTCAAGTTTTCAGCATAGGTTCAGTATCAAAATCTCAGTGTGTTGCTGTTCAGCATATAGAAGGCATATGGGCTGAAAGGACACACAAAGCAAGATGGCAAAGAAGTTGCCATGCAAAGTCCATGCACATAAAGTGAGAGTTTCACAATAGCGAAGTTATGCAAAAGTACACTATTAAACTAAAGTATATATACAGTACAAATTGAAGTTACAACCAAAGAGAAACTAATAGGGAATAGAAATGTGTATGCCCACCCTAAGAAACGGTTAAGTTGTAGCTTGAGTTGTCAAGAATCAGTATCCAAAATTTGTTCAAAATAAAAGCATAACTTACAAATCTTCTGAAACCACACCTGGCAGAGATCAAGTATATTCCTGCCATCCAAAACCATTTCTCACCACCCTAGCAACCATCCCATAGATGGAATTTTGTACAACCTGTAAAGGGGCTTTACAGCCTGTATGAAAAATACAAGCCACCATATTATTTAAATGTTTTATTACACTGCTGTTAATTTAAGAAACACAGTTTTTAGATTTCCAATCAATCTAGTTGTTTTAAACAGAGTTCCTTTTATTTCCTTGGTAAAACTATTTCCTTTATAACAACACCGGAAACCAAATTAACAAAGTGAAAATGTCTCGGTTGAGTGTAAACTAGATGGCGTTAGATGTATCAAATCAATTAAAAATAGCCAAGATCAACTATCAACTGTTACATTACCTTTATGTCCAGTTTGATAATGGATTTTCCCTGCGAGATTGAATCAGAAATGAGGAGAACCAAAGTCACTTACACAGCCCGGATGGTTGTGAAACTGAAGTGGCAATGGGCAGGGCACAAAGCTGGACACACAGTAGGCCGGTGGGGCAGTAAAGTCCTAGAATGGCGACCACATACTGGAAGTCATAGGCCCCTCCAAAGATGGATCAATGGTCTGGACAAAATCGTCGGAAT
Source organism: Leptidea sinapis (assembly GCF_905404315.1). Lineage (NCBI taxonomy): Eukaryota > Metazoa > Arthropoda > Insecta > Lepidoptera > Pieridae > Leptidea > Leptidea sinapis. The sequence goes on from NC_066272.1 coordinate 13,914,663, forward strand.
AGGTTGGATGAGGGCAGCGTAGGACCGCTTATTGTGGGGCTCTTTGTGGGAGGCCTTTGTCCAGCATTGGACATCTTCCGGCTAAAATGATGATGAATAATATAATATAATAAATTAAGCATAGGTAGATATTGGACATAACTATCATGTTGTGGTACATCAGGCAGACAGGGATTCTTCGACTTACATTAATTACTAAGACAACCCTGTCCCATTTTCCACACCAGGTATACCCAGGATCATTAATTCTCAAGATTTTATTCACCTTTTTTGTGAATTGTTGTTTGTTAATAAATTTTAGATTCTTAATACGTTTTTTGTCTTTTATGGCTTTTTTCAGATTCTGTTACGAAAAAAGAAAATGTTTGCTAAAACAGGATCACCCCAAGTAAGACCAACAAAATGGAAAGAGTTGGAAAAAAGATTAGGTTTCCTATACAGACGGTTAAATAGAAAAACTAAAACTGGATTCTCTAGCACTTAGTGTATGTTCTTCTTGGAATATCTTAAATAAATAATTAGATTAACTATTTGTAGTTTTAATTTGTAGGTATAATATATAAGTATAAGAGTTTTTTCTTCAAGTACAATAATATAGTTATTCGTTTTTTTTTTTAATTTCAGTGTAATAGATCAATTAAAGTGAACATCTAACAAACCTTTTTTATTGTATTATTCTTGCACACATCATGTGGATGTCATTGAACTCCTTGTACACTGCTCTCTACCAATTTTAAGGTTTTTTTATGTGTTAATTATGGATCTTTTTTGTGTTAGTGGCAATTCAGTTATGTCTGTTAGTATAGGTAAAATATTTCAACAATTTTTTTTATGAAAATAAGGGACGAGACGAGCAGGACGTTCAGCTGGTGGTAATTGATACGCCCTGCCCATTGCAATGCAGTGCCACTCAGGATTCTTGAAAAACCCCAAAAATTCTGAGTGGCATTACAACTGCGCTCGTCACCTTGAGACATAAGATGTTATCTCATTTGCCCAGTAATTTCACTAGCTACGGCGCCCTTCAGACCGAAACAGAGTAATGCTTACACATTACTGCTTCACGGCAGAAATAGGAGCCGTTGTGGTACCCATAATCTAGCCGGCATCCTGTGCAAAGGAGCCGCCCACTGGTATTAATGAAAACGATATTATGTTTATTAGTGAACACCACCAGTATTCCATGGTTCCAATCCATGGCTATACCAAAAGTACACATGCCACTGTTTCACTTAATAAGATGCTACAGGGGTCGTCATTTTACCATGGGTTATAATAAAATACTCACGTTATTTATTTTCTTTATTTAAAATCATGACTAGATGCAAAAACAAAAATATGTTTTATATCTTACAATAAAATTTATATAGCCTTGTAGGATTAACGGGACTCTTATTTGACTGGGATTGTTAATTTCCAATAACAATAACCATTTGAATCCATATGATATCCAAACATCGTGTGAATAATTAGGTATATTTGTTTAAGCACGTATTTTAGCAATACCTACATACTCATGTCTACGGACAATTACACTGACAGTAGACTTCCACTATAAGCTCTATATGAATAGAATTTTGAAGATTATCCCTCTTATTCATAATGGTCCGCTAACTTTAAACAGCCGCTAAGGAGTGTTTTTCTCATTCTGACTTAGGTCAATAGAAGAAGACAGAGTGAGAATCAGCAATGCTTTAAATTAAGCAGACTATTATGAATAAGGGCGTAAGATGGTACTAAAATTGACATAGCCACGATAAACATGTCGCTTCACAGATCTCTAGCTAGTAAGTAGTGATTTAGTATCATTTGCTATATTTCATTATTTTTGATCGCAGTAAATTCCACTATTTACGACTATACCAATGAAAATACTATCATTTTTTATATGAGATTCTTAATTTATCTATTCGTTTTGCCCTTATTTTCCTCACCATTTCTGCACAAGCCGCGAAACGTTGCAAGCAAACATAGTATATTATAATGCCGACAGGCGTCCTGCGAGGAACTATCACTAATAACACTTCTATTACCTTTTCATTTAGATTTTTTATGGATGCGATGAAAGGTTCGCGGCATGAGGCTATTGGGGACAGTTTCTAGCAAGAAATATAATGAAAATTAATATGTATTAAAGATTTATGAACGACGTGGGCCTCGAACCCGCGACCTCTCGGGTTCCGTCCGAGCGCTCCTACCAACTGAGTCAACCGTTCGAGTCTGGCATGGTTAATTATTCTTGGTATATCTTGTTCAACTCCCAGGTTGTGGCTCCATCTACAGCATCTACTTTACAGTTGATAACCTACTCAACCCCAATATTTGCAAATTAGGAAATTGACTTGAGATTTCGCTCTTTCAAGTCTAAATAATTCTTAACCGAGCGCTAGCGTAGCGACTGACACCAACTTGTCCCACGCCGGACCGCAGGCGTTCAGAATTCGTAGGCAATTAACGCCCACGTAAGGATGTTTTAAGCTTTTTTTTAAGATTTCGGTTAATTTAGTCATTTGATCGATTTTTCTATTATTCCCATAAAAAGGTTATCTATCCTTTCCTTACATTACGCTTATATTTGCTATTTTTATGCTATAGGGAGGTACTTAAATATTGCCACATTTAACAATACTTAAAGAATTGGCTAAGTTGGAACTGCACACTTAATTCGAATTTCACATTAATTTTAGTGGTAAGTATAATATATCTTAGGAAATCTTAAAAATAGGTTTATCCCAATCTTCCTTGATCATATCTGCTGCTTTTTCTGCAATCATTACAACAGGTGCATGAGTGTGAGAAGCAGGAATCCTTGGCATAATAGATGCATCTGCTATTCTTAAACCTTTAGCACCATGGACTTGTAACCGTGGAGAAACAACAGCGGTTGGGTCATCTGCAGGGCCCATTTTGCAAGTGCCTACCTGCAAAAGTACGATTGATAAACATTATGAAATTAATAATTTCAAATCTCTTCTATACTTGATGGTTGAATAGTTCGGGCCGATTAGATTTATAATAATTGTAAAAAATTTTGGAGTTCCGTAGTTCAGTAATGAACTCTGTTGTTGCCGGTGAGTGTGGACGGCGGGGCGGTGATCACTTACCATCTGGTGACCCATAGATACTCTGTGAATTGCTCTACCAATCTCACAGAGCACCTAACTCTTGAGAAAAAACCCCTCGATTACGATTTAAGCCATCAGCAACCTCATAGACACAATCTATGATTGGTGCAAGTTTCCGCTAGCACACTTCTTCAGCAACAGGGTGGTTCATTAATGGAACTTATTGTCAGAAGTAATGATGGCGCCCTATATGTATAAACTCTTTAAGGAATAAACTCTACGACTGTCTGCAATTGAAGAATTGTATGCTTAAATAAGTGACAGACATTTAAACACTATTTAAAACATGAATACTGGATATGAACAAACAAAACAAAAAACCAAAGCTGCTCGTTCATATTAATTACTAATTATTATTAATTTTTCGAAGCACATCGGCTGTGACAGATGAACAGATGGTTCCATTCATGTGCATATCATGCAGATGTGATATGCACATGAATGGAACCATCGTAGACTAATATGAGTGCAAATGGATTTGTAGTAATGAACCTTAAGTATAGCTTAAATCAAAATAATAGGCTATAATCCCATGCTGGCGATTAGTGCAAATCGTATTTGTTTTAGTACAGAATTAGACTTATGAAAGCCTAAATACTCATTACGTGTTTATAACTACTTAAAGGTGCGTACAGACTGGTAAACTGACTACCTTTCACTGCATGTTCGCTGCAACCGTGAACTACGAAGCCATTCAGCCGCCACACCCCTTTGTGTTCGTTCGAAAAACCGACAAATCACGGGTCGCTGCATGCGCGGCTTGTAATGCTCGTAGCGTGCGCGTGAAATGCTCATTTTGCAAATGCCAAACTATGAGAACACATTCTAGTGCTCTACACAGCGCAGCTTCGGACACACATGGAGTATTGCTGTCATCTCTGATCTGGCGCGCGCCAGTATCAGTTCGATCGATTTGACCGCGTGCAACGCAGAGCAGCTTAAATTATCGGTGACCCAGTGCTCTGTGAACTGCTGGATCACTTGGCGTTTCGTAGAGACGTCGCTTCATTGTGTGTCTTCTACCGCATTTATCACGGGGAGTGTTCCGAAGAGCTGTTTCACCTGATTCCTGCCGCCGAATTCCGCCTTCGCACGACACTCCACAAGTTAGGATATCATCCCCACCATCTGGATGTGTGGCGGTCCTCCACAGTGCGGTTTTCAAGGAGCTTTCTCTCACGTACTACAAAGCTGTGGAATGAACTTCGTTGTGCGGTGTTTCCGTGGCGATACGACATGGGTACCTTCAAAAAAAGCGCCAACACCTTCCTCAAAGGCCGGAAACGCTCCTGTGATTCCTCTGAAAGTGGGCGTCGGTGATCACTTAACACCACTTAACCCGTACGCTCGTTTGTCCTCCTTTTCCATAAAAAAAAAGAAATTGTTACAAATTCCAGCGATGTGTACGGCGAATTCTTTCATTGCATGATACATTACGTTTCACCCATCTATACGCACCTTAACACGCTAAACTTACTTGATGATCAAGAGTAATCGATGTCTGCGTAATTGCACATTCCCAGTATTCATCAGAGTCAAACACCAGGTCCTCGCAGCCAGGGAATGGCACATCATGTAGTTTCGTGTCGTATTTTTGAAATGACTTCGTGTTGATAATTTTTTGTGCCTGTTGGAGATAATATAGCCTTATAAATTAAGTTTATAAACATAATATTAAGTAGATAGGAAAATATTGTAAGGTTTAAGAAGATTATTCTTACATTCGCATTACTTTGTTTTATTTATATTGTAAACATTAACAAATTTATTTATCATAACATATCTCTTTATACATATTCTAATATTATTCTAAATAAAATATATAAATGCTTTAAAGAAATATAAGTGTTATACTATGAAGAATTTAAGATGCAAGGTTTGCTACCATTCAAAGCAACCGTGAGTTTCACTTAATTTACATTGTCTTTAGGTAGACTTGCTATTGTCGCGATATAATATACCGAGGCAACACAAGTGTAAGGACGTGCGGTGGGGGCAGAGGAATAATAAACCTGGCCTGTTTTGTCTACGAACAAGAGGCTTTATCTAGACATATAAATTATCTAAGAAAAATTTATTAAAAAGTCACAGAAGTTTAAGTGCTTCTTATAGATTTGATGTTAGCGAAGCTACAAATAAAAAAGAGCGAACGAAGATTTATTCTTATATGCGATGTTCACATCTGGGCCGGCGTGCTTCAGGTATTGGTTGGGAATCGCTTGAAGCTGTTTAGGGATAGATTGACAGAGATACTTTTATGTTTTTAACCGACTTCAAAAAGGAGGAAACAAGGCAAATGTAGTAGGTACATACACTCGCCACGCGTGACTTTGAGCGGGTTAGCTTGGTCTAGACTCTAGATCAAAGCATCCCAAGCGAGTAGAACACGCGCGGGCAGACGTCGTTGATAATTACAGTAAGTAAGCTGTTTATAATATTAAGTTTTATTTTGTTTTGGTATTGGCACCGACTTAAAACTTTTCAATAGGTAGCACTTACAAATACTAGTATTTAATAATAAAAAATTGTAATTAAGGGGGTTTTATTAATATACGAGGCGTATTAAATTAAATCTTTATTAAGTTATTTTATACTTTTTACTTTTTGAAGTCGGTTTTGTAAACGTAGTTTTTTTTTTATAAAGTAATGAAAGTCATAAAGTAGTTAAAAATTATATTACCCAATGAAAACTTACCAATCGTACTCCTTCTATTATTATTTTCATATCATTAGAATTATCAAAATAATTCGGTTGAATTTTTGGGTGCTCATCAAAGTTTGAGCTTCTGAGGGTCAAGCGACCGATGCTCCGAGGACGTATGAGGACTGGGTTTAGTGCAAACGATTGTTGTCGCTTTTGTATTGGTAAAGATCCATATACCTTCAGATAAAATTCGTCCGTCACACCTGACAAATAATGAATAGGTATAAAATATACAAAAAACGTCCATATATTGAAAGTAATATACAGTGTGTCGCTACAATGGCGACATTAAATAAACACACAGGAAGAGCAACATAACCGTAATCATAAAAAAATATTCAAAAATAAAATAGGTACATAATTCACATAAAAATAAATTTTCCATAATATATCATAATAAATGAACACACGGGAAGAACAACTTAACCGTACCTAATCATAAAAAATATTCAAAAATAAAATAGGTACATAATTCACATAAAATTGTTTTTTCCATAATATCTCATAATAAATGAACACACGGGAATAACAACTTAACCGTAATCATAAAGAAAACATTCAAAAATAAAATACATAATTCACGTAAAAAATAAATTTTCCATAATATATCATAATAAATGAACACACGGGAAGAACAACTTAACCGTAATAAAAAAAGAAATCAAAAATAAAATACATAATTCACATAAAAAATAAATTTTCCATAATATCTCATAATAAATGAACACACGGGAAGAACAACTTAACCGTTATCATAAAAAAATATTCAAATAGAAATAATACATAATTCACATAAAAAATAAATTTTCCATAATATCTCATAATAAATGAACACACGGGAAGAACAACTTAACCGTAATCATAAAAAAATATATTCTAAAATAAAATACATAATTCACCTAAAAAATCAATTTTCCATAATATCATTTCGGAACCCCTATAAGAAATCTACTAGCCGCGTGCTAGCGTAGGCACTGACACATACTTCGTGCCGTCGCATGCGACCACGCAAGGGTGATTAAAATTTTGTTTCCTATATACATATATATAAAATTTGTTATTTGAAAATTTAAATTAATTACTTTAAATTTTATAATTATTTTTTTACCATCAATGTTAGATACCCGTGTGTTCATTTAATGTAAACGTTCCCACGAGCCTGGTCGTCGCGGCTTTGGGGTGTCCTGTTTCTCCATATTTTCCTCATTTTCTCCTTGTACTAGCCACACTTATTCAATACTATTGTTCGGTCTGTGGCTGACTCCAAGAACCCATCGTCTCCACCCCAACGGTAAAAATATGTAACCATAATATTTGTAATTTTCGTAGTTAAAAATTTGTTTTATTAAGGAAAGGTCCTTACCGAGAAGAGATCTAATTATTCCCAGGAAGTCACCAGCTAAAGAACCGGCTCCCATCACTATTTCTATATCAGGTCGTGAATCGCTTAGATCATTAGAGTATTTGGTGTGGGAAAATGCCAATCCTGCAGCTCCGCCGGGTATTGTTAAAGGCCCGTGTCCTGCTAGGTATGCAGCTGCAGACATTGGTGAAGCTGCTATCATCTGAAAATAAAATAAAGATGAAACATCTATTGCGAAAGATAAAATAAGTATTTTGTATAGTTTATTGCAAAACTTATGTAAGTACGTACGTCACTGACGCAGAGTCCAGTTTCATTTACAATGAATGCATTCCCGGAAAACGTAACATGATCTTGCAGGTTGTATCCTACAGGAAGATTTATTATATGTTCAATTCCTATCTCATTCAGGTGATCTGCTGGTCCAATGCCGGATAACATTAACAACTGGGCAGAACCAACTGTTCCTGCGGCTAATATGATTTCGTTCCGGGCATACACCCGTAGTCTAGAAATTATAATATTTTTAAAATATCGTGAAATAAAGTTAATATTTAATAATAATTTGCAAGTATTTGTTTTTATACCTTTTGCTTTTTTTAGTGAATTCAACTCCATATGCAATTTTCGATAGTGGATCTATCAACAATTTTTTAGCAGTGGAATACTTTGACACTTTCAAATTTTTTCGGTATCTAATTGGTTCCAGAAATGCTTTAGAAGAACTACACCGTCGTCCATTTCTGATTGTTGCCTGTGGCTTTGAGAAGCCAATTAAATTTTCACCGTTTGGATCATTCCACGTGTAACCAAGCTCTTGTCCTGCGTCTTTAAATGCAGTTTCCAATGGTGATGAATAGGACGCGTAATCTATGTCCAAATAACCACCTATGCCATGAAAGCTTGAATTGTACAGTTCCGGAATTCTGATGTTTTCAGATTTTTTGAAATAAGGCAAAACATCCTTGTAGCTCCAGCCTTCGTTACCCATATCCTCCCAATCATCATAATCTTCAGGATGACCACGTTGATATATAAGAAAATTAAGAACACTACTCCCCCCAAGCACTTTTCCACGTGGCATATAGCATACATTTCCCCTTAAATCTTTACAAGCTCTTTTCTCTGGTTCTGAACTATAATCCCAGTTCATAGGTGTAATTGAAATAAAGGGTGCAAATATTGGAATATCGGAAAAAAAGTTTTCATTACCTCCAGCTTCTAACAGGAGGACATTCCAATCAGAAATTTCTGATAACCTGTTTGCTAAAACACATCCAGCGGAACCGGCTCCAACAATAATGAAATCAAACTTTTGATTGTTTTTAGGGGTATAGTCTGGGACGAACCCTTCCTTCTTAGCATGAGGTAAAGGGCGAAACAGGTCTGTCCAGAAGTCGAAAATGTTGTTTGTTTGGCTTGTCGTCAAAGATATAACGGATAATGAGATCGTTAATATCAGAGTCCACTGCATTGTGGCAGATAATTTCGATGTCGTCTGTAAAAATAAAAATTTATTGGTATCGTTTATATCAGAGTCCACTGCATTATGGCAGTTTATTTCGATGTCGTCTGTGAAAATAAAAATTTATTGGCATTTAATGGTATGTTAAGAAGCTGCGTTATGAAAACAAAGTCCTTGACCCAGTATAAGTAGTACACAGCATGGCGCTAGTTACAATCGCGACATTAAATGACCACACGGATTGAGGATAGGATACTTATTTATTTAATTAAATTGCCTTACATGCGACTTAGTTACTAATCAAAAATGAAGTACTAAATCAGGGCTCCCCAGACTATTTTGAACAAGTGACCCGTTTTCCAAAATGAACTGTTATTGTTATTTTTTATTCTAATTTAGGTCAATAGAAGAAGACAGAGTGAGAATTAAAAATGCTTCAAGTTAGTAGACTATTATGAATAAGGGCCTATCTTTAGTTTACTAAGGTACTAATTGGAAAACTTTGCACTTGGTTAAGTGAGTAAAGTTGACTTCATTTTCTCATCAAAATTTAACAAAATAAAAAGACATACAAGTCAGTAAATATCAACTTTAATTTATAATGATTATTACAAATTAAGTACTTAAAGAATCTTAAGTAGGTAGGAAATTACATTTAAAAAAGTATTAATTCGCAAAGAGAAAATAAAACATTCAGTGTGATGGTGACTATCTAATAATCTAGCTACATCCGGTTCAATACTGGTGAGTTGCAGCCTTAAATCTCCACATTCATTGATTTTCAAACGGTTTCTTTGTTTCGTCAAAATGTTTGTTACCACACTAAAGCTTTTTTCAAATAGGTATGATAATGGAAAAGCGATAATGTATTTTTCAGCAATGTTCCACAATATAGGATACTGTGTTTCAATGTTGCGTTGCAACCAGAACTTCGGATAGCCTTGGTTGAACTTCTGCTTAAGCTCTTCCTCTGTGCTGATTGCAATCAACTCTTCTTGCATTATCAGATTGGCTTCGTCTATGGCTGTGGTATTGTACGGATTAATTATCCATTGAGGAATTTGTAAATTTAAAAGATCCTCACACCTCTCCATCAAATCCTTGTGTAATGCATCAAAGTGAGTGAAATATTAAAATGTCATCATCTTGAAGCATTTCTGGAAATTTTCACAAATGCGGAAACTGCGAATATTGTTTTCTGCCTAAATTTTGTTTATAAAGGATTTTAATCACGGCACAGGTAAAGTCTGAACGCATGATCTCGTCTCGTAGCGGACCATATTCGATCGTAATTTGCATTGTCCATCACACAAAATTATTATTACTACAGAGTTCGATGCCGGAACAATTGGTGCGAGGTTTTTTTTATGAAAGAGGAGGACAAAAAAAACGTAGGTACGGGTGGCCTGGTGTTTAGTGATCACCGCCGCACACACTCTCCTGTAACAGCAGATGATTCACAGGAGCGTTGCCAGCCTTGAAGGAAGGTGTACGTGCTTTTTTAAAGGTACCCATGTCGTATCGTCCCGGAAACACCGGACAAGGAAGCTCATTGGGGCACCTATGGTCCATGTGTTTAGGCTAGAAGCCATGAAATAGGTAGGTGCCAGTGTCTACGAAAGGGCGCGGCTACTAGATTACTTACAGGTCGTTCCGAAATGATATTATTGGAAAATTATTTTGTTAAGGTTAATTAGGTATTTTTGGATTATTTTTTTATGATTACGTCGCCACGCTATAAATTGAGTTCATGAGCTTATACCTAAGTCAGTAAGGTATTATTCGCTTATCTATCTTATATATAAAATTCTCGTGTCCCGGTGTCTGTTATCAAACTCCTCCGAAACGACTAAACCAATTTGTTTGTAAATTTGTGTGTATCTCGGGTAGGTCTGAGAATCGGCCAACATCTATTTTTCATACCCCTAAATGATAAGGGTCACCCATCCCTAAATATTTTATTTAATTTTGTTATAATTCAGCATTAAAAAATCCATACAACTTCAAATTTTTTCTTTCAAATTCACCTGTCTACAATCAAAGCCTATTTTTGTATCGCGATTTTAATATTATTCTATTCCATCCACGGATACGCATACGTATTTTGAACATACTCCGCGCCTCTAGGTCTCGACACCAAACGGCACAAAGATGTATGACTCACTGAGACCACAATATTTGCGACGCTTGCTGTCTTCGGCAGTCGAAGCAGCAGCTCCTGCACCAACTGACGTAGCTTGGACATGACAAGGAGCCAGAGTGTCGACGCAAGTCGCGTCCCACACCAGCGCCCTTCCCCGTGCCCAAGCCACCAGCGTCATTCCATCAGGACGCTTGCCATCGCGAAGATAATACCATTTGGCTCTAAAACGGCTGGTATATTAAGAGTGGCAAATGCCCTACGGATGACTTCATTAATGCTGGCGTGACGACTGATGCGGCCTGCCGATTTTAGGCAGGATAACCCGTGACGCCCAAGAGCATCCACCTGAACGCCACATGTACATTGATGTGGTTCATTCAGTTTTATACCTAGCCGGAGTGATACGCATATTGTCAAGTAGCGTTCCAATCGGCACAGAAGGCAAGACTTGTAACCAAAAGCCCGACTCATTTTGTGTCACGGCCAAAAGACGAGCACGCTCTGTTCTGTCAGTAGATGCGATCAAAAGATCATCAAAGGTTTACAAAGAAGTGCGTCCCATGCTTTTTAACACCTTAAATCGTCTGATAAATTTTATGTACGATCTATTTGGTAGATCTGAGAATCGGTCGTCATCTATTCTTTATACCCCAAAAAATTTTTTTATTACTTTATATGGCAGTACAAAGTTTGCTGGGTCAGCTAGTAATTATATATTATTGAAATAAAAATCATGTCTATTAATTAATATTATGATGATATTTTAACCAGGTAATTAATTTTTAAAACGTGCAAATTTCTCGGATTGTTTTCTAGGTTATCACGGGCTACTATCCGCAACTCGACGGCAATGGCGCGCCTATTTTTCCGTGGATTCTTTTCTATCATAGAGGATGTATATCTATCGATAGTACGGTATTCGAACGATTGGCCTTTGAAGTAATTACCGACGGCTTCATAGTTCATACCCACTCAATCACTGCATTTAGTTATCTTTAACATCCCATTTTTCTTATTAATTAGTGACTTAATAATAACGTCGAAGATGTAAAATGGCGGGAAATGGTCGATGTTTCTAACATAATAAAGCTTTCCAAATTTGAATTCGAATGGAATGAGTTTTTAACTTGTAACAACTTACTTCAAACAGTATTGTCTAGTTATTTACGCAATCATATATTCTTTACACACACTAATTTTCTTCAAGATCAGTCAAACTGTTCTTGAGTTATAAATGAACATATTAGGTACATATCATAAAAAAGATTATAAATAGCGCAAATAACTCTATCTTCACCATGATTATTGCACAATGACGCAATATCTTACACGGCTCGAGAAACTGTTTTTTTCCACAAGCCCCAACCGACTACTATTTTGTCGCGACGTTTTGGACATTTTTTATGTGGTAGTAAATTTTCTACTCAAGATTCAATACTTCAATGCTTTCACAGAATTTGTCGATGTCCCCAGAGTCCTAACAAAACGGTATGACCATATGAGACATGGTAGAGTAATAGATAATGAAGGTAAAAATACTTCCATTAAATAAATATAGTTTAATTTTAAATATGTTTGGATTTTTCAGTACAAAATGGCCTTTTTTGTACCCCTAATATATATATATATATATCTATGTTATAGATATTATCGCTACGTTAGTGACTCAGGACTTACATGTTTGGATTTGGACTGGAATAGGCCGCCAAAACAAAAATTGAAATTAGGTCAACACGATAGAAAGAGAGTCAACTTCTACGTAGGTATATATATAAATGTAGGTCATTAGGTACTATTATATATTAATTGGTTATGTTACGTTGTAGTAACTAGTATTTTTAATGACAATAAGGGACGAGACAAGCTCCCCAGTTCCAGCTTCTTCCATTTTTTAAAATGAAAATAAGGGACTGATTCTGATCTGATGGTAATTGATAAGCCCTACCCATTACAACATAGTAACGCTCAGGATTCTTGAAAATCCAAAAAATTCTTATCGGCACCACATTTGCGCTTGTCTCCTTGAGACATAAGAAACATAAGATGCTAAGTTTCGTTTGCCCAGTAATTTTACTAGCTACGGCGCCCTTCAGACCTAAACACAGTAACGCTTACACATTACTGCTTCACGGTAGGATAGGCGCCGTTGTGGTACCCATAATCTAGCCGGCATCCTGTGCGACGGAGCCTCCCACTGGTAAAGTAACTGGTAATTATTAATTTTTAAATCGGACCGTGAATGTGGAAGTTTTGAAGTTACTTTGCTGTAATATACAAAAAAACAAAGGTATACATACTCTGTCTCCATGTCACAATAAATTGACTTCGGTTTCTGTTTCGCAAAAAAACTTCGAGAAATAACTCTCTAGAACTCCTAGGAATTCTTTCGTCGGCAAATATATACCGATTCACGTATTTGCTTATGATATAACTGATCTTACACGTCACGTATACTAAATATATAAAAGATGACTATACTGTGTTGATCGTATGTAAATAAGTTTGTTTAACACTTAAACGCTAAAATGCTTCCATGCATTCTGCCTGTGTGAACATTTGCTTACTAGCTACAATGACTACTCTATATAGATTATTGGAATTCATATCAAACCGCGCATCGCGTCTAAAAGCACTGATTTTTTGATTGATAGTTAGCCCACTATAATTATACTGGGTCTCTCCATTTCCTCAAACATATGGAGTGCAAAGCCAAATTCCACACTGCGCTTTAGAAGGAAGTTTTTTCCAAATCAAACTATAGAATGAATTTCATTATTCGGTATGGGATGGTACACTGTATTAAAAAAGTACCGTGATATGATGATAGATACTGCATCATTGGCATTGATCACATAACATCACTTATCTGGTACCTTCGCCGTTTGTCTTCATATTGCCATAGCAAAGAAGCTTATTGATATGTTTTGTCTGGCCAATTACTGTTGATCAAGTTTTTTCCTTACTTTTAACAACGGGGATAGCTAAACACAAGTCTTTTTTTCACCTTATATTATAATCCATTGTAAATCCAAGGTTAGGAACTTAGTTGGAATTAGAAGAAGAAAGAGGAATATACAAAACAAACATCAGCCAAAAGTGAAAAAAATTTTTTTTTTTATGAAAATAAGGGACGAGACGAGCAGGACGTTCGGCTGATAGTAGTTGATTCGCCCTACCTAATACATTCTTGAAAAACCCAAAAATTCTGAACGGCACTACAATTACGCTCGTCACCCTGAGACCAGATGTTAAGTCTCATTAGCCCAGTAATTTCACTAGTTTACACATTACTGCTTCACTGCAGAAATAGGCGTTGTGGTACCCATAATATAGCCGGCTTCCTGTTCAAAGGAGAGATCCCACTGGTGCAATGCATATACAATGCTAGCGAGGATTTAGGTTGAACCTTCACACTTCACGCAAGCACACTAATACCAATGGAACAGGGGGCTGATCGAATGATAATATAATCAAAAAAGTCAATTATACAGTGAAATTTTTGTAATAAAATAAGTATCTATAGCACATAACTGATGTAGTAGTAACATTATTGACGAAGGTTACCTAGTCTTGTTAATATCTGAGTAAGTATGTAGATATATTGTGCAACTTTAGGGAATAGTTGCTATGAAGGTTGATAACATGATCTTCAATGTTAAAGCGATCGCCTTATTACCTTTTGCCATGATATGTTAAAACTATTGACATCAATATAATTTACATAGTTTGTTCGTTGAATGTTACAAATATGTTAATAAACAATGTCGCGTATGCATCGAAGTTTTGTATTTTTGCGTCTTAATATAAAGTACAGATAACCTAATGATTTTGTGATTTTAATCTTTGACATTTGTTATTTTTTTTATGGAAGAGGAGGACAAAAGAGCGTATGGATCACCTGATGTTAAGTGATCACCGCCACCCACATTCTCTCACAACACCAGATGAATCACATGAGCGTTGCCGGCTTTTAAGGAGGGATTAATTTTTTATGTATTCAGCTTGCGTGTGTTTTTTTAAGTTGAAATATTCAAATTCATATATTTTTTGCTGCGATCGTGAGGCAATGTGATTAAAATTTCGAACACCACGTGTCCATACATCCGGGAATCACTCCGCGTTAAAAAGTCAAAGTCAAAGTCAACGTTTTTATTTGCATAAACATGTTAGATTGATGTTACATAAATATTATAAACTACATATTTGCCACATTTATGACATGCAAATGTTATAAAATACATTTTTAAATCATTAGTAACAATAATATCAATTCAACAAAAGATTAGTACCAGTATTATATAGTATATAGTCAAGTTTTTAGTTGAAAATATTCGTCTAATGAATATATAAGCAGTTTTTACTAAGGTATATTTTCAATTTAGATGAGAAATTCCTATTTGACGATACCTCTCTTATTATTTTTGGGATGTGATTATAGATTTTTATGCACATACAAAAACAGTTTCTCTGAAATAATGTAGTTCTACAGCAAGGTACTTGTAGTTTGGTGGGGTCCCTGGATGGGAAAAGAGAAGTGTTTTCCTGTTTATTAAAATTATTAAAAAAATAAACGATGCGATCCGGAGCGTTCCGAAACTCATTTTAGCCTAGCGTATTGCATAGCTGTCACAAAAATTTATTATCTTAATTGTTTCTCTTACCTATAACACTTTTCTCGCTAGTCGAGGTGAAAAGTTGTATGTCTCATACGAGAACATTTTTTTTTGTTTCGTGCCTTTCAATCACTCCCTACCTCAGTAGTCTATATTAGAATCACTCGCAAGGCTCGCGATTCAATTCTAGACTACTTCGCCAATTCGTGATTTAAAGTCAGCACTCGCTGCAAAAAATAACTTTGCTCACTTATTGAACAAATAACTATTTTCTTCTCAGGTTTCAATTATTTTTAACTTTTTAGATCTTTTTATCAACAAGTTATAAAAGCTTGGTTTTTAAAATGTTTTTTTTTTCTTTTGTTATTTTTAGTATGTCAAACAATGCCAAATTGAATACCTAAAAAAAGGCGTGCGTACAAAGTACATAATATATCAGAAGTGAAACCTGCATTGTGCATGAAGCTCTTAACTGTATATGAAGTCCTGGTACATGTTGCTAGGATGACACATGATTTCAACCGCTATGAAAGACATTTCTATCGCCGCTACCATATTTATGTTCTCCTGGTGGCTATGTAATAATACGTGGTGCGCAAGACGTCAGAATATATTAAGGTTTACTCGCGTAATACATAAGACAATCTCTTCTTCAACTATGATCGCCTGGTACCAAAACGCTGTTTAATGCTTCCTATATTATTTTCTACCACGTTAAATAAATCTTATAATTTATGTATGTTTCTATTTTAACTGTTACGCATCTTCGCTTCATCGACTTTCAAATCACAACGATGCTAAAGAAATTTTCACTTCAATAACGTTTTTGTATGACATTTCATCTACCTAATCACGTTTAATTCCAAATCAGTGTAAATCCTATGTAATCGTAGGTCACAGCATAATTATTTATTCTATGGTAGAGCTGTGTTTACACGAATGGCTATACGAAAGGAATTCACGTACGCCTCGACATCTTGTGCATAAATAAAAGGTCACGAATAGTTACATCGATACGTAATTTAAAGATTCCTATATTTAGACGTGAAATACCCAAGAGATGACACGAATTACTTTTGATTAGCATTTACTGTTGTGTGTTATAAATAATAAAAATAAATAAATTTCCTACATTGCAAGCACTATCTTATCATGCCATACATACTGAAACAAGGAAAAAGTAAGTTAGTTTATATAAAACAATTTAAAATATAAAAGTTTGTTCGAAGTGGTCTCCATTGGCTGCAATACAGTCCTTTAAACGTTGAGGCCAGTTATCAATAGAAGCACGCACTCTTTTTCATGGGAAAATTCTGCACTGCCAATCGTACGGATTGTTTTTGGGACTCCAAATTATCATGGAGTTTATATTATAATAATTATACAACCATTTGCTACTTTTGGGTACGGAAAATTTAAACACAATAATAAATAAAGGGACTTGTGAAGTAATTATGTACGAAAATTATTTATATTTCTGTGGCGGTAACACTTGAGTACGTGTTTTATTAACTAATCATACATTACGCAAGCATATATTATATATTAATGCACGCCAGTGACCTTGATCAAAATACGAGGGCGGGTGACCAGGGCGTATGAGCCGAAGTTAAAGATTAAAATAAATAATAAATGATGATAAAAAAAAAATTAAGACATCCACTCGATGTAATTTTCTTTTCTCCATTTTTGGAAACAAGAATTTATGTTATTTGGTTTATAATATTAGCCGAAAGTTTCAAAGAGGTCAAATTATGATTTTTTAGTTGTAAAATATTATTCGAAAAATTAAAAGTAAACAACCATCCCATGTTATTATATATAATATTTTTTTTAATAACTGCCAGTTATATTAATTTAGAGTAAAAAAATGTTAACAAAAAAAACAACCGACTTCAAAAATACTATTCCAAATAATAATAGATATAATATGCACTAAAAACTATAAAAATAATTGCGTATTTATATACAAACTTATTTATTAATCTAATTCTAGTTACGATAATTGTTATTTTTGGAATCGGTGTCCTCCCTCCCCCCGCCGCGGCCCCGCTCTCACCTCTCGCCTCCTCACGACTCAAGCACATCTCACCTATAACTATGTATGTAGTTACAAACCTATCTTGGCTGACCCCGACCCCAAAAATTTTTATCTATTATTTTGGAATAGTATTTTTGTTATTGTAGTAGTATGAAGTCGGTTGTTTTTAACAATTTGTCTAAATATGTGAAGATATACTAAATTTCTCGATGCAGCAATGAACGTAACCGCTTTGCAATTTGATTACAGACAGTTAGAAATTCTGCCACAGATCGCACCCTTACTGTAAGTTATTAAGGAGTTTCATTGATCACCATATTTTACTATTACAATTATTTGACCATAATGACGTTACGGTAGGTGACTCAAATATCCTAGTAGCATTAAAAGATTCGGCCGAGTATCGTTAATTTGCTCCTAAGAATTGAAGAGTTCCGGTACTTTGTCATGGATCCCGTTATCTGAACCCAACGAAACTGTCACCAAAATATCCTTGATATCATTTCCAATTAAAAAAGAATCATCGAAATCGGTTGGCGCGATATTGAGTTATTCGTAAATTTGTCGCCCACATACGAATACCTAATTTTATGGTTTTCTCATGGATGCCACTAGCAGATCTGGACCAATTTACAATAGGACCACACGGGAAGCACCAGCTTTCAAATAAAAAAATAATTATCAAAATCGGTTCACCGAGTCGAAAGTTTTGAGGTAACAAACATAAAAAAATACCGATAAATTGAGAACCTCCTCCTTTTTTGAAGTCGGTTCAAAATGGATATAACTAGAGTGAATTTTAGGTATTCATAGTCGATTCCGGCCTTAACATATTATAATTTTAAAATCTAATATACATTAATTATATTATAACAACTATAAATTCCACATTAAAAGCATCCAAATGTAGGTGTAGGTTAAATGTTGACCGTGAAAACAAAAATATCTTGTCAAGTTCAAGTTACGTTAACGTGATAGTAAAATGATAAAGGCATTTTAAGCCAAGCTACTTTATAATATTATTTAAAATGCCTTGGAGCTTTGGTCGAGACAATATTGTGAAAAACGACGACAATACGATTAAAATTAATATTTCACAATAAAAATTATCGTCTTATATTCTATTTAAAAATGCAGCAGTTGAGTTAAAAGATGTGTATTAATAGGTCGAAGAAAAAGTCTATTGCATAATTAATTATTATTATTGATATTTTAATTATTATGAAATTTTGAAGACGTCCACTGCTGGACAAAGGCCTCCCCCAAAGATCTCTACGACGATCGGTCCTGCGCTGCCCTCATCCAACCTACTCCGGCGATCTTGACCAGATCGTTGGTCCATCTTGTTGGCCTACCAACACTGCGTCTTCACTATATCTATAGAGAGTTGTTAATATATTTAATCTTATTAATTTGTACGTCAGTAAATCGAAAAACAATCATACGTCGCCAAAAAAGTAAAGGTTTGTAAAGCGGCTCTAGTACAGTTCAGTGCAGCTCTGTTCAACTGCAACCAATGTGATCTATTGTGATAGCCACTGATAACTATAGCTCACTGCTAAGATTGATTCTATTCATGGATCTTATTATATCTTTTGCAATGAGTTGACGTATCTCAAGTGGTTTAAGAATTGGATTTCCAAAGAGTTGCTAGGTTTACACATTAATGGCCGTTCCCAATATTTAGTCTATCTCTTACTTGATATAAAAATCGTAACTATCGTTGAATTTGCTGTCCCAATAAACTTATCGACGGTAACTCACTGTCTGTCAATGGGACGAAGTATAGTTTACCAGCGATAGAAGTTTGTATGGAAACAGCAATTCACGCGTCCCAATATAAGGCGATAAGAATGACTATCGGGTATATTAGGACAGCTTCAGTTTATTGACAGCTAAATACTGACAGTAGAAGGTAGTAATTTATCTATACCTGTAGATAGAAAATTGGGAACGGCCGTAAAGGACCACATTCAGAGAGGACGTGTAACGGGGTTTCATCTGCACTATTACAGGATTTACACGCTGCAATTTGTGAGGATTGAGAGGTGTTTGTTTAATCTGCAATGCCCTGTCAGTGTCCTGGTTAGAATGCGTAAGTTTTGCCTACATAGCCCTTGTGCCTCATTGCCTCAGCCGTTTTGTGTCCCAAAGAATAGGACTAGTAGCATAATATGTATCGTTTGAAATGTAAATTAGCTAGCTAAAACAATCTTGTTAGTATGCAATGAAGGTTTTATTCATTCATTTATTTAGCTAAATCCATCACGCACGGATTGCTGACGTATGAGACTGACAGATATCCTATCATGGGGAATTCTGCCTTATTTTATTAAATTTAAAGTTATCGTAGATTGTTACATATTTTTATCTACATCTATGTATTAAATCCTCTATTAAAGATTCTAAAACAGTTAGCTTATTGCCAACATTAAAACACCCAATGAAATTCAGTACAACATTATATCACCCGTTTTCATAATAACACTCCTTTGGATGATATTATAATAATAATAATAACATAATAATGTTGACACACTTTTTATACAAATTATCTTTGCCCCAAATTAGGGATATATAGCCTGTGTTATGGGTTGCAAGACAGCGATATATTTAATACAATATACTTACTTAAACATACATAAATACATATAAACATACAAATAAACATACATAAATATATATAAACATCCATGACTCGGAAACAAACATAAATGCTTGCATTATGGTTACTAGAATTGGCTTTTTTAATGTTAGCAGTAAGGTAACTGTTTCAGAATCTTTTATAGAGGATTTATATTATGGGTGTATTTTAATACCCCTTATTATACAACAGATACATAAATAACTATTATATATTGTTAGTATTTATTAAGCTCACATATACACCGTAAATAAATAAAGAATATCCGGACAACCGAGCCTTGCTCGGATTTTTAAGAATCTACAAACTTGAATTAAAAAAAAAAACTAATAGGACATCTGGATTCGAACCGGGTCTTCTGCTTTCCGGATCACCCAATGTCCCATCTGAGCTACTATAGTCTTACACATACGTATATATCTAATCTAAAGATATAAGATTAGATATATACGTATGTGTAAGGATTAATGCATCTACAGTACTCAAAAACTCTTGTGTTTTTTTTTTAATAATATACATTTATTTTTTAAACAAACGTACTCGGTAGTCATACACATTTGAGTAATGTACTTACATCAATAATTTGTAAATGGATGCAGCCGTTAATGTTTATTTTAAAAGAGTGGTAACGTTTTTCTTGCCACTTCTTCTCAATAAGCCCAACCATTTCCGAATTGGTAGTAAATGGTAAAATGTAAACTTTTGACATTCAAAAGTGTGAATTATTTGACCATAATGAGTAAATTGAGCCCATTATACATCGTGTCTCATTTTCATAAAAGAGTTATTGAAAAATTATTTCGTTATTGTTCGAAAATATTCTGCTGTTTAGATTACGTACGTTGGTACATCATTAACAATATTTACAGGCTAAAGAATTGCATCTGGTGGTGAGTTATGACTGAGGTGATGAATGTAAAAACCTTATCCATTTAAAACTACATTCATACAATAGTGTAATTTTAAAACTTGATTAATTTTTAACTTTGACTTTGGGTTTGCGTAAAGTAATTACTTGGCAAAGTCGCGTGGCATCGGAGAACAGTATGGCAATTTATTAAATAGGTACGAATAGACAAAGATAATAGATAAGA
Organism: Leptidea sinapis; assembly: GCF_905404315.1. Taxonomy (NCBI): domain Eukaryota; kingdom Metazoa; phylum Arthropoda; class Insecta; order Lepidoptera; family Pieridae; genus Leptidea; species Leptidea sinapis. Next base: position 13,935,855 of record NC_066272.1, read on the forward strand.
AAAAACAATTCCAATTTTAAAATACTTACAAAAGCCGTTACGCCCATAAAATAATAATAAAAGTACCACTCAGAAAATACTGAAATATATTTAAAAGTTGGACGTGTTCCTATAAATGACCGGCAATCGAGTTTATTCGAACAATTTTTTTTTGATAATAAGGGACGAGACGAGCAGGACGTTCAGCTGATGGTAATTGATACGCCCTGCCCATTACACTGCAGTGCCACTCAGGATTACTGAAAAACCCAATGCGCTATTGGGGCTATTTTTGGGTTTTTCGTCTTTTCGTCTTTTCGTTTTCGTCACCTTGAGACATAAGATGTTAAGACTCATTTGCCCAGTAATATCACTAGCTACGGCGCCCTACAGACTGAAACGCTATAATCTGTAATCTAAGTTAATGAGTTAAAAATGAAACAAAAACGTATTGCCAATTTTGTTTAAGTATTAAGTTTTTTATTGTTTTTATTTATGTTTATTTTTTTTATGTTTTTATTATGTTATCCTTAAGAGATAGACATATTATGCTATTCCAGACTTATCTATATAAGATACACAATTCCACCGTACGTTTTTTTTATATCTCAAAGGGTTTGTTAGAGTTTAGACAGCGGTATCGTTGAAAACTCCCAGACGGCTTATTTTTTTCCGACACCTCCAATAAATATCGTTAATGTAATCAAAATATATTCAAAAACATAATAAACTATATAATAAAACATTCCTCGAGAACCACGCTATCCATTGGTGAACCGTGAACAGCATGAAAATCTGTGCAGCAGTTATTGAGTTTATCGCGAACAGACAGACAGACACACCCGGGGGGGGACTTTGTTTTATAATATGTAGAGATGACCCATGTATTTGAAGATTATATTGATAGGATGTGTTGTAAGAGCAACAGTTGGGTTGAAACATTTTATATAAATTTAAAGTGAAATTTTCATCATCATCTTCATCTTCATCCGGAAGACGTCCACTGCTGGACAAAGACCTCCCCTAAAGATTTCCACGACGATCAGTCCTGCGCTGCCCTCGTCCAACGTTTTCCGGCGATCTTGATCAGATCGTCGGTCCATCTTGTGTGGGCCTACCATCACTACGTCTTCCGGTACGTGGTCGCCATTCGAGGACTTTACTGCCCCAACGGCCATCTGTCAATCGCACTATGTATGTCCACTGCCACTTCAATTTCGCAATCGTTTGGACTATGTCGGTAACTTTGGTTCTCATACGGATTTAAACTTTATTTCATTTCATATAATAAAATACTTTTCTATCATTTCCAGTACATACATATTATTATAGATTAGCTGATACCCCGCGACGTCCTCCGCCTACAGGACTGAGCACGTTGTTGCGACATTTCAATTTAATTTAAAAACTTATAGCTTTAGATAATTAATACGTCTAGATAGAGCCTCTTGCTGCTAGACAACCGATGAAAACAGGCTAGGTTTATTACATTAGTGTGCGTGACAAGCTTTGTGTTAATGTGCATAATAGAGCTTAACTATCAACCTCAACCTTTTCAACGATTTGACAGCTGTCACAGTCTATCTTGATGTATAATCGATCTAAGCTTATAAAATACGCTGTAACAAGTTTTTGCAGTAAAGAATATTTAAGGTAATTTTCTTACACCTTGGGTTACAATATTGAAGTTATAGTGAGGAACCCAAATTTTTTTGAAAATATAATATGCCTATGTCACCCAGGGACCTCCCAACAGTGAAATATTTTTTCAAATCGGTTCAGTAGTTTCGGAGCCTATTCAATGCAAACAAACAATCAAATCTTTCCTCTTTATAATATTTCGTATGGACTATACAGAAATTTAAAAATGAATAAATTATAAACATTTAGTTTAATTGATAAAATATTTGTACTAGATTCACACTGTATATTTTTTAAAGTATTGTTTTTTTAAAGTTGTTAATTTTTCTATACAATAATAATATACTAGGTCGCTAAGAAATTCTGTCAAGTACTTACCAAACGTTATCACTGATAATTGAAGATATGTTTTTTTTTTTAAATTAAAATCACTTAAAGAGCTCACACCACAAGCATCACGCACGTAGTAACTCTGATATTGTTTTCGACTCGCGCTGGGACCGATGTGTATCGAAGCCTGCACAAATTATGCCTTAAGGTCGGTTGACAAGATTGACTACATGATACTTAAGGCCATTTACTGATGACTTATTTAACTGGACACTGAAACGTGCGTTTATAATTAATTTATTTAAGGCTTGGTTCACATTTGCGAAAAAGTTTTCGCCATCCATAAACACTTATCAGTGAACAATAAAGTCAGAGTCAAATAAACTTTATTCTAATAGGTTAGCCAGCGGTGGCTTTACACTAGGGGCAGTTGGGGCAAGTGCCCAGGGCGGCGAATTTTTGAAAGTGAAAAAAAATTTTTAGTCTAATTGAGATTGCTCAATATAATTAATTAATTCTGCTAATTAATAATTTTTGGTTTTATTGATAGTTTAAGAAATTCAATTTATCCATTATTTGTAAATTATAATTTTGGCTCGTTTAGTCAAAATTAATAATAAAAAAGAATTAATCAATTTATTTCCTTGGAGATTTAAAATAATAATCATTTTATTTTATTTTATGGAATTAAAGAAATTTAATTAGTATTTTATATTTTTACTATAAGTAAAATTCCAGTATTGGGGCGGATTTTTTTCCGGTGCCCAGGGCGGCATTAAGTTTAAATCCGGCCCTGAGGTTAGCGCTTCTGAATCATCACTACAAATATTTCTTACTTACCTTTGAATTACTGAGTTTACTATATGTACGTAAGAAGTTCATCTCGTGAGAAGAACATATAAGAAACTCAACGACCACTCTTTTCAATCGAATAGAGTATTTTACAATGGTTGTAATATACATAACAAATTAGTTTGTAATGTGCTGCATACAATATATGAGTCGTGTTTAAATAATATAAATTATTTCATGAAAAGAAATAAATAATTAAATGTATAAATATAAATTATCGTTTATTGGATGCATCAACCTTTAGAGCTTAAACTCATTGTTTGTGTAAGGATGCTCCGTGAACATGATGGTCGTGATTACTGTCACAATTAGAATTGCATCCAACAAATACAATGATTCATTAACTATAAAGTCCTGTTACATAAACAGATCCTTATGCCAGTGAGGTCTTATAGTATTCAACTTTTTTTTTATGGAAAAGGAGGACAAACGAGCACACGTGTCACCTGGTGTTAAGTTACCACCGCCGCCCACATTCTCTTGCAACACCAGAGGAATCACAGGAGCGTTGCTGTCCTTTAAGGTAGGAAGGTGTACGGGCTTTTTTTGAAGGTACCCATTTCGTATCGTCCCGGAAACACCATACAAGGAAGTGCATTCCACAGCTTTGTAGAACGTGGAAGAAAGCTCTTTGAAAACCGCACTGTGGAGGATCGCCACACATCCAGATGGTGGGGATGATATCCTAACTTGTGGCGTGTCGTGCGAAGGTGGAATATCGGCAGCATGAATCAGATGAAACAGTTCTTCGGAACCCCCGTGATAAACTTTGGGGTTGTAAATATACAATTTATACAACGCTTTCAGAATAGGGTGCTCTGAGGTATTGTAAAAATTATTCAAAAATATGCAGAAGCTCTTGAGCTAAGACTTTACCATCATGTGAACGCCGAGGCTATTCAGCTCTTCGACAACACTAGTCAGAAGACTCAAAAGAAATAAACCTTTTGAGTTTGTGTTGTGAAAAGCTAGTGTAATATAGTGCAGAGAAAATGAAACTAACATGTACAATTGTAAAGAAATCAAGAACATAGTGTCTTCCTCTTAATAGAGACAATAAGAATAGTTCTAATGGACACTTTATTAGCTTTTCTATACTTAGTAAATTAACTTAAAATTAAATTGCTTATTAGCTTAAGGCTACTTTGTAATTAAAAGGAATAAACATTTATAAACACTGCCATAAATATTTTTAAAAGAAAAACATTATTTATTTTCTATTACATTAAGTAATAACTTGTCTCCAGCTAAGCCTATGCCTACCTCATTCATGTGGCTCCATCTACCGGATCTTATCAACTTTACAGGAAATCAATAACTGCATATTGACTATTTATGTTGTTCTTTTTAATCTATAGGAATTGTTATTTGTTTTATGTTGAATGGGGGTCTTCCACTATTCTGGGATTGTACAATTCTGGTATTTAATTACTGAAACAAAAGGTCCAGGCTATATAGAATACTTTAGAAGGTCAGGAACAGGTTCAAGTTCAAGTTTGCTTAGCAATTTATGAATAAAATTGTTAACTTTACGAACGCACAAAATATCATTGAACTTTGTCAGTGGTTTACTTTTCTCATGGGATATCTTTTGCGTGGGTATTAAATTGACACAAATCATTGCCAGTTCGAAGGGGTCGTATACCACGTTCAAAGATTAGGTTACATACAAACAGATGTACATAACAAGCTAATAAAAATGGAACAGACTGATTAAATTATTTATAAATGTATTGTTAAAATTGTAAATAATAGAGGCGCGAAAGTCCATAATGGAGTGCTTGTCGCCACGTTAATGTATGGAAGTGAGAGTTGGGTATGGCAGAAGAAGCATAAAAGCAGAATTAACGTAGTTGAGATGCGATCACTGCGTAGTATGTGTGCTGTGAGACTGATTGATAGAATTCCGAATGCGGTAATACGAGCACGCTGTGGTCTGAAAGAAGATGTGAGAAAGGAATGCTGAAATGGTTTGGACACGTAGAGCGAATGAGTGAAGAAATAATGACTTATCGAATATATAAGGCAAGTGTGTGTAGGCAAGTCGGACGCAGAAGACCTCGAAGAACATTCGTTGACCAACCTTTGAGAAAAGCAAAGGTCCGAAGCAACCGACGAGCATGTATGAAAAGAGTAATGAATGTAGAGGAAGCGCGTGGGGTTTGTAAGGATAGAAGCAAGTGGCTTTGACTTTGACTTATTCCACAGCTTTGTAGTACGTGGAAGAAAGCTCCTTGAAACCGCACTGTGGAGGACCGCCACACATCCAGATGGTGGGGATGATATTCTAACTTGTGGCGTGTCGTGCGAAGGTGGAATTCGGCGGCAGGAATCTTCTCACGAGCTCTACTTTTTCTTATCATATGATAGAGTTAGTAATTTAAATTCTCCTCCTCGCGTCGGTTTCCTCAGTGCTGAGGGTCGTGATCATCTCAATAGAGTAGTTGTTATCGTATTATTTGCCGCCATCTGCCCCCGTCGGAAGCAGAGTGTAAAGCGTCGTGGACAGTGGTTTCAAGGGCAGTGCGAATCTGATCGGTCCATCGCATGGGGCTCCTTCCTCTTGGTCTTCTTAATTTTAATAATTCGTAATTTAAATTAAAATATATGTTCTAATAATGACGATTCAAGAGTGCTTAGCTTAAAACTATTTGAATAAAGTTCATTTGACTTTGACTTGAGACCTATAGGGCGCTTAAATCGTAAATACAAATTTTATGAAATGTTTATTTAAATTGCCCAACCGGTTATCATGCTCGTTAAACCGGGCCCGGTTTCACTATTGCTAATTATTACAATATAGTGGCGACCTTGTCAAAAATATTTTTTTTTGTCGATCCGATTGCAACCAAACTTTATATGGATCTCTCGCTGAGGTAATTAATTAAAATTAATCTAGCCATATTAGTGTTGAGAATAAAACATATTATACATATTGAGTGGCTAGATGGTAACCACATTTAAAGTCGTCAAGCAAGTAGTTTTCAAGTATTTTTGTGTTTCCGTTAGTTATTACAAGGGCCCTGTAGCTAGAGAAATAACAGGGCTAATCTGTTGCTCTATCGTAAGAAAATGAGAATAGGATCGAAGCGAACATAAGTCAAAAAGTTAAATTTCGTATTCTTGCACTGACTGCTTCTTGCATTGTATAAATACCACTGGACAGGCTGTTCCATATCTTCTTCTTCGCGTGCCTCTCCGACTAGCGAAGGTTGGCGGTCAGCTTTGTAGTTTCAATTGTTTGTCCTTCGCGAGGCGAAATAGTTCTGCCGCACTCGCGATGCCAGTCCACTCTCGGATGTTGCGCAGCCAAGACTTTTTTCTGCGACCTACGCCTCTTCTTCCGGCAACTTTTCCCATCATGATGAGTTGTAGGAGTTTGTACCTCTCGTGCCTAAGCAAGTGCCCCAAATTGCGACTGTTCCATATGTTTGAAAGCAAATTTTTTGTGCCTTTTAAAGCGCCACTCGCGAGCGTCCAGAGAACTAATTTTGACGTATAATACAAATGGCTGCGAAGGAACGTACAATACTCGGAAGTATTTTTGCATTTTGAATTAAATTTCGTTCGTTTTCCGTGTTATTTATACTTCAAGAATCAACGTAATACAGTGCACAATTTTTTTTGTTAATAGTTTCCCACCATCTATCGATGTTTGCTGAGGTTGCATCACTAGTTTCAGTACCGCAGACTCTCGCTACATGACCAACAGCTGCAGCGCCGAAATGGAGAATATCAAACAGGCACAAAAGCACTTTGACAGCCGCCAGTCCAGCGGTAAATAGTTGGGGTGAGTGTATTCTTGTAACACACATTGACAAATTTAATAAATGAACCGTCGTTCATTTCCGAATGTGATACAGTTACGTTCCAAATCAGGGAAATTGTATGATGTGTATCCTGAAAAATTTGATCTTTGATTTAGTTGACAACTTAAAACATCTTACAATAGAGCATACGTAGTTATTTTAATAGTAGTAGAAGTCTTTCGATTTAAGGCCGTTTTCAATAACCTTTCTATCCTTAGTTTAACTTACCCGAGGTAGACAAATCTATCCTTTTACGCTTACTTACATTTTAGTAACCTATCGACTGAAATGTTGGACTCTAACTAATATTTTAACTATATTGGACATATCTATGGATAGATAAGATCTTGTCATTAAACGGTGATAGCAATATATCCTTAACTAGAGATACGTTATTGAAAACGGCCGTTAGTAGAACAATATTGGTTAGTAGAATACAAATCTTGAGCAAAACGTAGATAGGATTGGAACTTAACGCCAACGAAATTATGAGGATAGCAAATGTACAAGCTATAAAAATAACTCTTCTGAGTTTCGTGCTAAACAAATGCGTCATGCCGAGAAAAACTTGTTTAACTGTAAATAAAAATAGTAGTTAATAATAATTCTGGAGTATTAACTATAACCAACAGCAAGCATTGGCAACCTACATTTTTTTTGTATTGTATTGTGTATATCTGTTATAGTCATGTGTATCAGTAATTGGTCCTTTATTAATTAAGACCTTAATTAAGAGATTTGTTAAATATAACATGATGCTGACGTTCCGTATTAATAAATACATAAAATACAAACAAGACTTAGGGTATGTCTTACAAGATTAAGTAGTGTTCATAGCTCCAAATGCTATATTTTAATTAAAAACAAATGTTTCCTCTTTATAATATTAGTTTAGATATATGGGTGACAAGTAAAACTTTGGTTATGTTTAATTAGATCTTAGTGTTGTGTTCTATAACGTACCTGCTATTAGAGCAGGCTTGTGGGCCACAGAATATGTGTTAATTGGTATATAACCTTCAGAGTGAAACATTGTCTACGTTCAAGGCTTCTGTAGGCTCGTTCATTTCTGTTAAAATGATTTTTTATGATTAATGATTATAAATAGTTGATTAATATTTATTATACTTAGATTAGGAATTGGTCTCCGCTGCGCTCCAACTAGATAACGCAGGCGTAATCGCAAAGTGCGGCAACTAATACTACACCCAAGTGGGAGTACTCGAGCCAGTCTCGAACAATGTGTGACGTTGACGTGCCACAGGTTCTGTTAAACTTTGTTAATAATTGAAAATAAAATGCCGGGTTGCGTAGTAAAACTATGTGAAAATAATACTACAAGAAATAAGAAAGACGAGAGATGATGCCACAAGATGCCAGGCACACAAGCATCTAATAGTTGCCGTAATAAAAAAGCTATTATCCTTAGGTAGTGCGGTATCTAGTTGGAGCGCAGCGGAGACCAATACTTAATCTAAGCCCAGTATTTAATTATTAAAGAAAATTACGCAGGGAATCTCATTGCAATTTTTATCAATGATTTGCAATTTTCTTGGGAATTCAGTTTGACATTCTTTATTTCACATTAGACCAGTAATTTAATCAGCTACGTCCTTCATACAAGAACACTACATGCTTGATGACATATAGGGCTCTGTGGTGCCCATCTAGAACCCTGTCACAGAATATATAATAGTACAAGTACAGAAGACTCACTCCCCAAAATCAATTAAAGAAGTAAGAACTCTTGCGGCCATACAATAAGGTGTAATTCAGATCGCACAGCGCTATAAACCTACATTCTTATTCATCTAGAGGTTGCCTCTCGTTCTATCTTACCCTTTCCTTTTCTGACGACATTAGGGTTGTCTTCTTTACCTTAAACCGAGCTACCTACCTAGATAACCTTATAAAAATAGTTTAGTTTTTTGTATAAAATAAATAGGTATGTAAGTAATCGTAATTTTAAATCAATATTCTTTCGTTGTCAAACCTACATTAGTTGAAGATAGGAATAGGAAAGAAAGGAACTATTTAAATAGGTAGGTATATACGACCTTGTAGAGAACCATGGCGAGAGCTAGACTTGGACAGGTCAAATTAACAATGACAACTTTTTCGCGGTCGGGTCTTGGTCTAAGTACGAAACCTACCTACGAAACTTAGCTAATAAATAGGTTATATGAGATTGTTTAGTCTTTAGAAAAGGTGATAAATTTAAATTTGAATCACAATGACCTTTAATATGTATTGCTTTTATATGTTTCTCTATTTTTACACGCTTTTTATTAGTTTCACCTGTTTGTATGTTTGTTTGTAAGCGACTCATTTGGGCGTGATTTTGACCCACTTTAGGAGAGCGAGGACAGATGACAATACATTAATTTGATAAAAATATTCCATTTTTCAATTTGCAAAATAAGATTTTTGTTATTTTATATAATAATTTTCATCAATCGCCTATAGGGCAAGAATTGAAGTTAATTTTAAATTTCAAAATAAATTTAATTCGGTTCACTATAAAAGTATGTTTTTTAGTTTTTTTTACTACTATTTATTATTCTAATATCGGTCGGATCTGTGAAGTTGGTGTTAACAAAAATCGCGCGTCCGTCACTGCTCGCAAAAGTCCGCCTTGCAGGCCGTCGCGGGTACTTACGATATTCGATTAATCGTGGCATTAGTCGTATCGAATCCCACGTTAGTTAGTTACATTAGTTACATCGTAATCAATGTCGAAACGATGATTGAACGAACGAAACATTATTCGATATTATCGGTCCTAACCCTACTCTTAGTTGAAAATGTCAGAGACGAATATTCGAATTTCACAAATAATCAAACGTCACTTCTACGATAATCTCAACGGCACCTCCTAGGCTGTCGATGCTATTATTTATTCAATTTTAAATGGTAATATTATATTCATTACATATTTTTTTTACATTTACAATATGTGTAAATGATACCAACTTGGTGGTGCAGAGTCTAGCATGGTCCTTAGCGCCTAAACTATGTTTTGACTATTGACACTTAACTGCGACATAGCACAGATAATGTTTAGGTTTGAACAAATTTCATTCAGACTAACATCGTAAAAAAATCAAAATATTAGTCTATGGTAACGATAAACGATAAGGAATTCGAACATTTGTTACAGTAGGATAGTTGCGATATATTCGGAGTATTATCGTATCGTTCCGAATGTATCGTTGTCGATTTTGCGAGTAGACCTCCAGACCCTGTGTAAAGAAGCTTCCCTCGATGTGTATGCGTGTATGTTTTATTCTCTATGAACTCCAAAACGGCGACACCGATTTCAATTAATTACCCCATCATCATCCGTGTGGTTAAAATCGGATCCACAAAAGAAAAAAGTAATTTTTGGCTAGGTCGCTACCATACGGTAATAATAATTGGCAATAGTGAAACCTTACTCGGTTAAGCGAGCATGATAAGCGGTCGGGTAATTTGTAAAAACATAACTCAATTGTGAATTTATCGCTATTTATTGTTTTAAGTACAACAACAGGTTAAATATATACTCCTAACATAGTATGCTTTCTTAAATATACTTGAAAAATGAGCGCAAAATCAACATAAAACAAAAAATACAGGCTGCACTCCGGGAGTGCTGGCAAAAGTGACTTGAACTTGTACATTAACGTTGTGCAAAAATTACTTTGGAATTTAACTCCCTAACCAGGGGAGTATTTTCGCACGATATGGTCTATTTTTATTTATGTGGTTAAATACAATATTCATTTATTGCGCTATCGTACACAAAAATAACAATTTATATTGGATAAAAAATTTAACACGTCAGAACTATTACAAATATTTTACATTAAAAAGTTTATCTCTCAGAAAAATCAACTTTCATTCATAAATTCAACGATGTCTTACGAATTTCCGATCAGGCCACGTGTCCTGACGCGAGTTTAACATTTTATACCCATCACATGAAAAGTGCTAAACGCCGCTAAAGAAGTTTTGACTTCAAAAATAAATCGTTGTTTATTTATAAATAACTAGCTGACCCGACAGACGTTGTTCTGTATATAATAAATAAAATTATGTTTTTTGTATGAATTTGTCAATAATCTATCATAACATCAAAAATTACTTCGTAAAATATGCATCCTGCTGTCGTAATGAAATTGTTTCACAGCAGAACTGTCAAACCGTGTGTCAATAAATTCTATCATAGAAATTATGTATGGACACATCAAAAGAAAAACAAATTTGTTGTTTTTATTTAATTTAGCAGCATTTTCCTATTTATTCACCTTTTAAACCTTCTCTGGACTTCCACAAATAATTCAAGACCTAAGTTTGCCAAATCGGTCCAGCCATTCTCGAGTTTTAGCAAGACTAAAGAACAGCAATTCATTTTTATATATATATAGATAATATCCAAGTGACGCTTGTTATGCACACCGTAACAAAGCTACGATGTGACGTCATCGATGTCAGGTCATAATGTAATCGAGTAGTAAAGATATTTGAAAATAGTTGTGTTGTTTATCTATATACGCATATTCACGTGCACGGTTGAACGACATGCTAATGTCAATGTCAGTAAAATAAACTGTCACTCCGAGGCTCAAATTCAGGCTTATAAATTTTTGTACTAAAAGATGTTGAGGTTAATGTCATTATCAACGTTATTTTTATGTCCTCACAAGTGTTGCCTTGATTTAATCTTTACTAGCTGCCGCACGCGACTTAGCCTGAGCACTTTGGGCTTACGGGGTTAATGATAAAGGTTACTATAACATAAATGACTTTCTTAATATTAATACACAGATTGGGAATGAAGCGACCGCCCTCAGGCTATTAAATAATAAGTTTAATTGTACAATGTTACTTTGTTACTTTGTTACTTTGTAAATGTTATTTTAATTGTAAAACAAATTTTTTGATGAAAAAAAAAAGCCCAAAGGTGGTAGTTTTTTGACTTTCAATAAGTGATTTCACATCCTATTTTCAATAAAAATATTTGAATTTGAATTTGATGAATACTTCTTTCGCCGTGTTGGGCAATTTTTGGTAAGGAATACCTCATGGGTTCGCGTTACTGACATGACTTACGCACGCGATAAATAAATAATTAAAAAATAAATATAAATATATATAGTTAGACAATTTTTGATGGGTGAATTCTCGTGAGTTCGCATCACCGAAATACTTATAGCAGTATATCTGTAGCTATACAGCTGACGTATTGTGCAACATTAGTGCTGTGTATAATATTTTGTGCGGCAACTAATACTACGTCGAAGTGGGCGTTCTCTAGGCAATCTCGAACAATGTGTGACGTTGACGTGCCACATGTTCTGTTAATCTTTCCCAATAATTGAAACTAATATTATAAAGCTGCAGTGTTTGTTTGTTTGTTTGTTTGAACGCGCTAATCTTTGGTACTACTGGTCCGATTTGAATGATTCTTTCAGTGTTGGGTAGTCCATTTATCGAGGAAGGCTATAGGCTATGTTTTTTTTTTCAAAATTAGGGATCCGTAATAAAATTGCTATTTTGTAACACAAGGTGTAAAATCGAAAACCTATTTTTGCGTGCGCTGCAAAAACTATTGACAATAGAACAAAATGATGTACAGGCTATAATATAGGCAATATTTTATTACTTATAAAACTATCGCGTGAATTATACTTTATATGGCAAAACAACGTTTGCCGGGTCAGCTAGTTGAAACTAAAATGCCGGGTTGCGCAGTAAAACTTTTTCCAAATAATACTACAAGAACCAAGAAAGACACTGGGATCACATATCATCAATATGTATTTTGTATTTCATTAATTTCAATGTAAAATAACACGATGCGTATGTTACAAAATTTGAAAGATGCCATTGAGTGTCAAGACGCCACATATACAAGCATCTAATAGTTGCCGTAATAAAAAAGCTATTGTTCTTAGGTAGTGCGGTATCTACTTGGAGAACAGCGGAGACCAATACTTAATCTAAGCCATAATGTCTAATAAAATTGAGCAACATGCATACAGCCCAGATGTACATATTGAAATGAATGGATTAATAATATGCTCATAATTGAAAGATTTGTTAAACTTGACATATTTTCTAAGCACTGTGTAATTAATTAATTAATTTTATATTTTTATCAATCCTTTGTAATAACCCTGACCCAACTAAAACTGGTCGGACAGCGAAGACATTCAGTTACATATTTGCGATTTGTAATTTATTTTGACCTTGATATATATATATACATATATAGGTCTCAAAATTTTTAAGATTGCAATTGTTAAACTAAATTGAGTTTTACAGTTATGAAACTGGATCTCATAAGCATTTCATCTCATATCAGAAAATATATAAACATACTAATGGACCCGACAGACGTTGTTGCCGTTAGGAGGAGTTCACTAACATACACATGAGCAGGAGAATTATAGTATATGGACGGAATTGAGAATCTTAACCACTGGAACACACAAATTCACTGGACCATACAAAAAAAACAACAAAATCGGTCCAGCCGTTTAGGAGGTAGTTTAATTGTGAATCTAAACCATTCTCGAATCCACCTGAAGACACACAGAAAGTTTCATTTAAATCGGTATAGCCGTTTAGGAAGAGTTCAGTTATAACAGACGCACAAAAGAAATATATATATTAAAATTTAATTTTATATATTTGTAGGATCAATTGCACATACATCATCATGATCAATTGCATTATGAGCAAAAAAGTTGAAATTATTTAAAGGCCTACTTACCGTCTGGTGGTTCATCTAGCACGTTTATATTTGAGGACATCTTATTTCTATATCCGTGTTTATAGAGCAAGAGCCCGTGGACCCCAGACAAGGCAAGGGTTCGGAACTACCAAAAGTGTCTGGCTAATGAGGAAACATCATCTACTTATTACCCAAGTATTATATTTAAAAATCAGCTTTTATACTATGATGTAAGTAAAATTATAATTTCATGAACATTAAGGGTGTCTGGCAAGGGGCTGCCACGATGTTAAGTGTCTGGCAATGAATATCGTGATTTTTAATAATATTCTGAAAAAAAAAAATCGCACTTTATTATTTGATGTATTTAGATCGGTATTTTACACATCTTTAGTACTGTTTACCTGCCATAGCAACTGTAACCCAATCTCCATAATGGTCCATCGTTCTTACCTGTGTTGGGAGCATACGCTGACAAACTTTCAGCTTTTATAAAATAACGTAAGTCTGGGGTCCATGGGCTCTTAGACAATTATGTATACCTAGCACGTCATAATATTTGATCGAAGTCTGAAAATGTGAATAACTTTGATTAAATGCAAAACTTCGATAATGTATTTTTAAACGGTGCATGCCTCTATATTAAGTACATCTTAAGTATTTTAATACTTTACATAACATTATGCTAATGCATTTTTGTACACTATGAATAAATAAGTATTTATCTCGATAAAGCATTGGCTATCAACTCTTGTAACGGGCAATGTAAAACATTATTATTTATGTCCAATTTAAAGATGCCTTGAAAGGGAAGCACCTTAACCTTTATAGTCTTAGCAAAAACTGCATTCCGCTATCTTTAAATCAATGCTAAGCCGAGAATTTCAATTATATTTAAATACACGTTTTAACCCAGATAAAACATTATAATTAACTTGAATTTTCTTTTTTGGTTTCCAGATGAAACCGGTTTATTGGAACAAACGTTTTAAATACGTTAGTGTGGTTAATGTTACTATAACATAAATGACTTTCTTAATGATACAACAGACTGGGAATGGAGCCACCGCTCTATGTCTTTTAAAAATGTCTTTTAAATATGTCTTTTTAAGTCTTTTTAACCTTAATTTTTGGAATTTTTAATTCAAACTTTATAATCCATTTTTTTTACTGAACTTTAACCTTTACTATGTGCCGCACGCGACTTTACAGCGAAGGCCTTCGATCGGGTGTGGCAGAAAGCACTTATAGTGAAACTGCCATTATATGGACTTCCCGAGAGGTTGTGAAAATAGGTCACTAGCTTTTTGGCCGATCGGAGCATCGAGGTTGTTATCAAAGGTGTATGCTCCGACTTAAAACCCATAAACGCTGGTGTCCCGCAAGGCTCAGTGCGATCCCCTACAGTCTACACTATTTCTTCTGCATATCAATGATAAGCTGCAAATCATCAGTATTTATTGTATTGCTTTGCAGATGAAAGTACAGGGTTTGCTTCCTACACCGGCCGTTCCATCATCTCCCGGGAAAGCGTCGACGAGAACTGGAACAAACGTGTGTATGAAAGCGAGACAATGCCTTGCAAAGTCTCAGAATGGGTTTCTAAATTTTGTCCATTTCAACCCTAAGAAGACACAAGTTTGTCCGTTCACCGCTAAAACCGCGTGGTCACGTGGAAGAAAAGGCCAAACTGGCGTCTAAAAACTAAAAAGCTTGGTGTACTCTTGAGTAAGATGAGACAATACTTCACTATAAACCACCATCTGCAACTATATAAGACCGAAGAGTGGCTCGAATCATCGACGATTAAGTAATCTCCAACCGTGTTGATTCTTTGGCGTTAATATATTTATCTCTGCGTCTTCTACCGCATTTATCACGGGGAGAGCTCAGAGCAGCTTTTCGGGTTGATTCCAGCGGCCAAATTCCACCACCGGACATTACGTCAAAAGTCTAAATACCACCAGCATTACGTTCAACGGTTCAAGTTAGCATTCTACAACCGCACATTTTGCAAGAAATTCTTGACTCGCACTGCCACTTTGTGCTGTTTTTCCGAACCGATACGAATTAGGGACCTTCGACCTTAGGGAAGCATAGAGTATATATACTACGAACTTAAAGGCCGACAACGCATCTCTTGACTCCTGGTGTTGCGATTGTCCATGGGCTGTTGCCTGACCACTCCTCATCACGTGACCCTCTTGCCCTCTCTTATAAAACAATGTGCGGCAAGATAGAAAGCGAAAGCGAATCTCTTGTTACTGTAACCGATTTGATTGACTCCAAAGAGAATTTAAACACTTTAGCTCCTTATTTACTAGCTATCCACCCAAAGAGAATTAAACCCTTGTATCCACCAGCACTCATCCAAAGAGAATGTTAACAAATCAAAATTGATCACGCACTATCGAGCTTTGTCAGTAAACCATAGGCTAGTATATTCTAACATTTACAAATAGACATTTTCATTATGATTGGTTTATTCGGACGTATAACGTTTCCCGCGTTTATTTTTAAGGCAGCTTGACATTTGGAAAACTTCAGAATTATCATCATTGTATTGACAGTGTTGTCAGCGATAAAGTCAACATTTTGCATTTTTTTTGTTTAGTCTCAGGTAAAACTTTATGTCAAGTTTATCTGTAAGGCCGTAAGTTTCAGGTTTGGACAGTTTATTAACAGCCGTTTTCAATAACCTATCTACCCTTAGTTTAACTTACGGATACATTGCTGTCACCGTTTCATGACAAAATCTTATCTATCCATAGTTATGTCCAATATAGTTAAGTGCAATGCTATCTGTCAATAGGTTATTGAAATGTAAGTAAGCGTAAAAGGATAGATTTGTCTACGTAGACGTTACTTAAACTAAGTATAGATAGGATATTGAAAACTGCCATAAGTCTTCACATTCTAACACTATGTGTATTAGTCTTATTGAATGTTTAAATTATTGCTGGTATGTTGGTCTCAGTGAGTCATACATCTTTGTGCCGTTTGGTGTCGAGACACTTGGCCCGTGGGGCCCAGAGGCGCGGAGAATGTTCAAAATACTATCTTCGCGCCTCAATAAGGCTACTGGAAACCCAAGCGCTGGCAGCTATTTCGGTCAACGGATCAGCCTTGCTATCCAACGCGGTAATGCTGCCAGTATTCTTGGTACGCTTCCACGTAATGATAGTTTTAATTTTATATAGTCGTAGTATTGTAAATATAGTTATAAGATTTGTTTTGTTTGAATAATAAATGTTGCTGGTGCTGTATTTTATGCTTTAGGATCTTTTCTTTTCTATATTTTTTTTTGTTTTATTATTTTGACTACTTCAAAATGTAACTAACAAAAATTTATAACTAAGTTAAGCAACATTTTTAGCAACATGTATACAGTGCAGATGGACTTATTTAAATACTTAGGTAAATAAATAAATGATTATTTTTTGTATAGGATTTGTTCATAATTTTATAATGTGCGCATGATTGCAAAATTTGTTCAACTTGACATATTTTCTAAACAATGTGTAATTAAATTTATATTTTAATAAATACTTTGTTGTGACCCTGACCCACACTAAAACTGGTTGGACAGCGAACATATTCAGTAACATATTTGCGTTTTGTAATTTATTTTGACCTTGATATATATAGATAATTTAGTTGTGCATTATATTATTACTATATATAATGTAAGTACTTACAAACAAAAACGAATAAAAACCGGTTCAGATATTTTCCAACAATCCGCTTCATCTTTTAAACAATCTAAAAAAAGTTTTACCTCGGGAGATGAAGATAGCACCTAGAACCATGTCGCATTATTCTCTCTCCTTTTCCACTTCCCGACCTCAGATCGCCCGTAATTTATTTTTCCTTTCATTTATGTTATATTCTCGTACTTTTCCAATGGTTTTCATCCTACTATTAGATTTTTGGTTTCAAAAATTGTCGACCTTGGTCTAAATGCCAAATCTTGGAAAATGGAGGCTTCGCCATTTTATGCCCCAGGTCGGTATTCTTTGAGAGGCATGTCTTTTTTGAACTTGTTCTAAACTTGTTTATCGGAAATTAAAGAATTTATTTACAAAAAAATTGTGTGTTAAACGAACTAGCCATTCAGAAATTATGTGATTTTTTCTGCTTGAATTGTTGAGCGAGGCCTCAGGTGCTAACAGTTGTCATGTTCGCGGCTCCCAAAGGTCGCCACTGTGTATTGTATTTATAATTATAGGCTGACGACGTGGGATATTAGCCTAGTCAATAAAGTAAATATTATAATAATAAAACAGTAGATACTAAATGTATTACTTAAGCAGTGTAAAATGAATAGACACATACACACGCATATATAGACTACTCACACATACACATCCAAACATAAACAAAATAACCGATGATAATATAATAATAGATATATTTTACATTCGCATTGATACGCATAATATGGTTCTTATAATGTTTCTATAACTTTTATAACGTTTATATAACTAAAGATGTTATGTTAAAGTAAGTTAAGTTAAATATTTTTTTTTTATTTATATGTATAGAGAGTAATCGGCTGTTATATCTACACAATACAAATAAAATTCGAAAACAATATTTTATGAACGATGCGGTACTCGAATCCACAACCTCTGGCGTTTCGTGCCAGTGTTCTGCCAACTGAGCTAACCGTTCAAGTGACGTATCGACATAAAATATTGTATGCTTTGTTCAACTCTCAGGTTGTACCTTCACCTACAGGATCTACTTTCCGTTAGGTTATCAACTGTAAAAAATATGTCTATTAATCCTTGAACTGAGGGTTATCACTTTAAAAAAATAACAAATTGATTATTTCAACACTAGTTTTTAAGACTTTTTTATAACAATTATGCTGTTGGTCTTTTCATTAAATAAATAAATCTATATATTTATAGATCCCTTTGAATTTGGAATAAACTTGTAGTAACTGGTTACACATAGTCGCATGTATTTTTTACGAGTGCAAATTAACAGATGATTAGATACTATTTAGATTAAAATTGCATTCTTAATGGAATAAAATCATGTCTTGGTGTGTTATAGCTTAAATCACGAAAATTATGATATTACTTGAGAAATTTAAACCCCGACCTAGCTTAGATCTTTTGCTCCTGGAGCTAATATTATTTGCTAAGGTACCCACTATCATACCTTTTTAGAATCTACACATACTAGCCATGTTTTTAAGATAATGGGCAGCTATAGCACCATACTTTTTTTTTCACAATCAAGGGTCAAAACTACAAGTAATTACAAAAAAACGGAAATTAAAATGTTAGTTTTAATAATATTTTACGATAACAACGGCTATAAATGTGTAAATGTAAAAAAGTACACAAAAATACCTAATTTTAAAGAAATGGCAACCGATTGAATGATCAAAGCAGCAAAAATTTAGAAAAATACTAAAAGTATGCATCATTTTTACACTGTTGGTGAAACTGACGTAAAAACTAGATTTTATTGTAGCCTGACATGGGGTCTACCTCCACTTATCGGATTATCCATTGTTTACGACAGACCCTGTATATATGGAGGTGTGTGTCCCTATGTTTCACTTTGCAGCTAAAACGTCGCAGACGCATAGTGTTTGCCTTTTACGACCTGTCGTACTATCGACAAGGCTCCTAGCATGCACTATGGTGGTTGCAAGTTGATACCTATGAGGGTGTAGAAGATACGGGGCTTGAAACATGTGATTTCTAAAAATGTGCAATGATCATTAATCTAAAATGATTTGGATTGTTTTAGAAAATTCCAGAGTGATCTAGAGATTTCTAGAATTATTTCTGAATAATCAAGAATATTCTTCAAATTTCTGGATTGTATGCCAATTTTCTGATCAATATAGAATTTTCTAGAAATTCCTGCAATGACTATCAATAACGCGCAAGGTCAGACGTTCCCACTTTATGGAGTTAATTTTAAAAAAGAATCCTGTTTTTCACATGGTCAACACTTTGTAGCTTTTTCATGTGTGAGACAAAGAAAATTTATTACTTTATGCACCAAAATGCAAAACTGTAAACATGGTATAATATAAGAATATAGTTATATCAATAAAAATGTTTAGTATATCAGTTATCATCAATGTTTAACATTAACAACTAACTATGACTTTCAAAATCAAAATCAGTTTATTCACGTAGGTCACGGAAATGACACTTATGAATGTCAACAAAAAAATATATTTTTCTTATTGAATCTACCGCTACTTCGTAAACGGTTGAGCTAATGAGAAGAAGTAGCAAGAAACTCATTGTCACTCTTTTATATCAAGATTTTCATTTAAGTACATCGATTTACAAATCATTTCAAATTACAATCTTCTTAATATATATAAATTACGTGTCACGTTGTCTGTCCGCGATGGACTCCTAAACTAATGAACGGATTGTAATGGGGATTATTTCATGGAGTGCAGTTTGGTCCGACTTGAGAGATAGGATAGTTTTTATTTCGATTTGGGACCCATAATTATTTTTATTTTCAATATTTCTTTTGTATGGACATATTTTCTATGAGAGAATTTAGTGACGCACGGTTTGACAGTTCCACTGTGAAACAATTTCATTATAACAACAGGGAGCATAAATAATAACGAAATAGTTCTTCATGTTATGAAAAAAAAATTCACAAATTATTAAAAAACTGTAGTTTATGTACAGTACAACGTCTGTCGGGTCAGCTAGTAATTTGTAAAATGATGCAACAGACACACTCAAACGTCAAATAGTGAATGATTTACACGAGTAAGTCAAAAAAAGTAAATGTAAATTAATAAAAAAGTTATTGAGTACAGTAGCTGCATCATCCACATACACCATAAATAAGTAAAGTTATTAATCTAGATAATATATAATATGTAAATGACATTTAAGATTTATTATAATTAGATTAAACAATAACTTTAAAGAATCTTTACATATTCAAAGTTATGAAATTATTCTTCTCATAATAAATTCCGCCAACAAGCTATACACTAATATAAACAGAGTATAATACAAAAACAATAACATTTATATTATGGTAAGTGATGCTTCAATTATAGGCGAAAATGACATGTTATTCAATTAAATTAAGCCATAAAATAAAATAAGAACTATAATATATTATATATCTACGATAACAATCTTAATATAAATTTACACAAAATATTATCCAGAAATAACGATTGAGGTGATCCCTCCCTTGAAAGAACCGTTTTAATATATTTGTAAATTTGTGTAAGCTGTGATCAAATATGTCCACTTCATCGTGATGACTGTTATATTCCCTGGTAATTCTATTCAAGCGAGAGAAATAGCCTAAATTAGATCCAGAATAGATTCACGCGCACGGCCACCGGAGCGCCGTGGTTCGTTTGTAACGTAGATCTCCATCGCGATCTTGAGCTGCCGACCATCGCTCAACATTTCAAGGAGATATCGCAACGCTACTTTGATAAGGTGGCCGAGCACCCTAATATCTTGGTGAGGGAGGCATGTGCTTACACTCCTCTAGACCACAGTCTGAACAAACAGAGGCGACCTCGACACGTACTAGTCGAGCCGGACGACTATATTACGATCGCGAACGCGACACCAACACCAACACCATCACCGACACCGACACCAAACCAACCACACCGCCCTTGAAGACGTAGGCGCGGCCGTGTACATCAAACTGCTGCCACTCCTCACTTTGACGATTTCCAGCGGCCACAACCTAATATAATACGATTCACACACTTTAATAGAAGCCCGACGAGATAGTCCTCGTCCTGTAATCGTTAAACACCACTCACACTCACATCACAAATCACAAACCTACAATAACACTACACACAAATAGTCACACACTTACATACACTCACACATACTTACATACATATATCACCGCACTCGCCAGCGAGTGCGAAGTCTCTTCAAACCTAGAGTCCACTGGACTAACAGATATATTAGATCGTTAGTGATCTTCTCTCCATCCAGCCTAGTGAGCAGGCGGTCCGAGGTTCGAGTCTCCTTCCGAGACGCCCCGCGCCTGTGAGCTACATTTTCGGCCTCCAAGGCCCCCGCCCGGCTTCGCTGTAAAACCCTTCAGGGCTATCAGCACAGAGGAGGTTTTTAGTCGGTAGGGGGTGTTTACACCCGAGCTCGACATATGGGCCCCGTTTCGGGGTCTTCAATACGTAAATGGAATTTAATCCTCTCGAAAAAAATAAATAATTATATCCTGCATAATTACAGAGAAATGGATTATATTTCTTACACGCTCTCGGTTGAGTTTTTGGAACAGCAAGGTTTAGTTTCGATATAAGTTGAGGAGAACCAATAATATTATGTAGTAATTTAAAGAGGAACATACTCTCGAGCAAAGTTCTACGGGACTTAAGTGAGTTCAGATTAATTGCGAAAATTTTTAGTTTGCTAATAATATCAGGCGTAAAAATTAATTATTATTGAATCACCAACTTCCGCATTGTCAAGAAACAGAAAATTAAAAAAGTTTGTTTTACTCCTTATAAAAAAAATCCGTTACATTTTCCCGCTTGAGATATTTCCAAGTGTCTACGAAGTATTCTTGACTCCAAAACTTATGATTTTCATCTGTAATTCGCAGGCTATTGTTCCTTGCAATATATTAAGGTAATTTTATTCGAAATAAAGGTTCCTTTTACTGGGATGGAGGGTTGTTGGTTGCCGTTATTCACAGTGAAGATTTGTTTTAAAGCCT
This sequence comes from Leptidea sinapis, assembly GCF_905404315.1. NCBI lineage: Eukaryota > Metazoa > Arthropoda > Insecta > Lepidoptera > Pieridae > Leptidea > Leptidea sinapis. Next base: position 13,957,923 of record NC_066272.1, read on the forward strand.
TTTATTTTTATTTGGATTTGGAGTAATAATAAATAATCATGTTTCAGTATATTAAATTAATATACTTAATATAAATATATATGTAAATTGTTGTTTGTTTGTTAAACTTTAACACATTGTAAGTATACAAAGAAAGAAAGATAATAATTTATTGACAAAAGTCGGAAAATTAGAGCTTTAATGAGAAGAAGTGGCGAGAAACTCATTGCCATTCTTTTAAATCTATAATTACAGTTTCAGCATTTGACACTATATTTTATACAATGTATGTTAAGTGATGTACCAAAATTACTCAATCGTTTTGACATACACACATATTACTCCGCACACACTGTAAATAAGTAAAAGTTGTGTTTATAAAAGGCATAAAGGCATTTATTTTCTCAAAATTGATTCCTTTAGAATTCTTTTTGATGTCATTTCTTATACTACTAGATACTACTACCGCTTCGGAAACAAATGGCGCTCTGAGAGAGAAGAAGCAGCGCAAGAATTATTATATGCTCTCCCAGCATTCTTTTTTTATGCGCTCTTTTCAATAAAAATATACAATATTGTACAGTCGCTATAAAATAATCACAATCTAGTCCCAGGCTGTCCGATCATTTAGATATTCAGCAGTGGAGTAGTAGGATTTACGACAGAGCCATTTTTTTATAAAACATTTAATTTTATTTATAGATAATGCCTGAACAGTGGCTGGGACTTTATTGTAGAAGTGTATACATTTACCCTTAAAGCTATTATGTATCTTATAACTTAAAGCAGTATAGTAATCAATATAAAAATAAAAATAGCCGATTATATGAAGAAGGTACCACGAGCAGCAGTTCACGAGCCTGACGCATGGACCAGCCATTGCCTCTCTAGGGAAGGTAACGACCCTAACCACGATGCCGCCACGAGCAAATAATATTATATTTAACTTCGATCTACCATATATTCTATAGTGACCTACTACTACGGCTTAACGGGACACCACGGTCGCGATAGCGGTGAAAAATAGCCCTTAAACTGATAAATCTAATAGGTATTGCTATTAAAATTACAGAAAAAGCAGACACAAGTCTTTATTTTGCTTTATCTGATTGTTATATTATTATAAAATTACTAGATAATATAATAATTGTGAAAGTTCTATGTTTGAATCCTTATTACTCGATCACGCCAGAATGGCAGAAGCGATCTCAGTTAAATTTGGTACATTGTATTGAAATAGAACGTAAGAAACTTATGATCTTGGAAAAATGTACTGTTCCCTTGGGAAAGATTTGTTCTTGTTTTTCACCGAGCAAGGGTGAACATGATTTTTTGTCAGCATAATATCATTCCATGCAAACTAATTTAATTTATAATATTTTTTGGAAATCTTCACCTCTTCATCCTTCAATAACTTTGTTATTCATCTTATTACACTAGAAATAAGGGATTGCTTGTAACTAATTCTAGTAGGCTTCATAAGATACATAATAGCTTTAAGGGTAAATGTATACACTTTTATAATAAAGTCCCAGCCACTGTTCAGGCTTATATAATACATTATCTATAAATAAATTTAAATGTTTAATTAAAAAATGGCTCTGTCGTAAATCCTACTACTCCACAGCTGAATATCTAGGTGATGGGACAGCCTGGGACTAGATTTTTTATAGCGATAGAAATGACTGTACAATGTTGTATTTTTTTATTCAAAAAAAATAATGCTGGGAGAGTTTCGTGCGTCGCTTTCTTCTCTCTCACAGAGCACCATTTGTTTCCGAAGTGGTAGTAGTATCTAGTATATATATGACATCAAAAAGAATTCTAAAGGAAACAATTTTGAAAAAAAGAAATGCCTTTTTATGCCTTTTTTTAATTACCAATAACTGCGATGATTTATATTCTCTGTGACAGTATGAGGTCGTGGTCGGCTGATGCCCTAGCGATTGTAATAACGAACGGCACGGCGCCAAAATGTGGATAATGAGCGAAAATCTCATGAATATTCAATTGTATAATATGACATGTTCCAAATTGAATATAAAATTATTATCTTTATTTGTAAAGGGATTGGGTAATAACAACATTGCGTGTGCAATGAAATTTCAAAAGAATTCATTCAATGAGTGATTTAATTTACACAATTTTTCAATAGTTAATATTATACATCTCGGAGATTTATTTGGATTTAAAATCGAGCGTCACGGTGTTGGTATCCACCATGTTGTTTTAAGTCGATCAGTGCGCACAACCGGCGCGGGCGCTAGCTTGAAGACGACTGCAACTTCTCAATGAGCGCTCTACTGATGGACAATAAAAACTAACTTCTATCACGTCACCGACAGTGACGTACACACTGACAACTTCAAACACACTTTGAAAGATGACGTTCGCCATCAGTTCAGCCCAATACACAGAGTAGAATATAATCATACATACACATTACTTTTATATTCTAATTCTCCGACACGGCCATTCTGCAATCCAACGCGCTCTCGCGTTGATTTATCGACGTCAAGTCCAGCCTAGACGCCACAGCGCATAGCACTCAAGTAAAGCGTTTACAAACAGCTTTCAACCTCCCACAAAGCAAAGCGTTAAAGCTTTCAGCACGTCACAGCTCTGGCGTATAGCAAAGCGTTGAGGCTTTTAGCATTGCTCAGAGGCAGCACTTAAAACACGCTGCAAAGCGTTGCAGCTTTCAGCATCAACCTTGGGTCAAGACAGATGAGCCCAACCTTACTGCAAAGCGTGATGGCTTTCAGCTTGACATCAGGACAAAGCGATAAGGCTTTCAATCCACACCCCACCACAAGCGTGGCACTCTTAGAAGTAAACTTGGACAAAGCGACAGGCTTTCAATCCTGATATGACAAAGCGTAGAAGCTTTCAATCCTAATATGACAATCTCCAATGCTACAAAATTATCAATAAAAAAAACCATATTTATTATTGATGCGAGGATAACTTTGTACTAAAACTAAGTTGCCTACCGCAAAGGATGAGTTACTTTATCTCTTTTTACTCGCTCGTCCATCCTATGTTTTACTTCTCGTCTTATTTCTATTAAATCCTCTAGCTCTACCATGAGTCAGCAATCGACTCTTGCGTTCACTTACTGCAGTCGATAACAAGTAAACGTGAATCGAAAAGTTGTAGGTGAAATTTAACCTTGTTAGGTACAAACACTTGCTAGCGTGAACTCGTGAACAGGTGTAGTTTTCTTGTCGTCATGTTGGTATTAATTAATACCTTCACGACCTTCACGTCTAAAGTAGCCGTTTTGTTCTAACGTTGAAACCTTCCTTGCTCACGCTTTTCGTCTTCATTTGATTTCACCGTTAATATATTCCAAGCTAAATAACTTCTGCCCGATATTATTTTGAAACAGTATTTCTCGAGAGCATCTTACAAATAAGTTACTCATGGTACCAATTTTCTATAAAAACCGCTGCAGAACATTATTCGCTTGAAATAAGATTTCGGTAGGTCTTTTACTTTATGACTAATACTACCAAAATGAATTCTCCAGGTGACCGATAGAGTCATAAAGTTGCTAGTGAGTAGGATCACTGTAAGCTCATGTTGGATATACTGATTATCGCGAAGAGTTTTATCTAGGTGGACTCCTATTACAGCCAATTAGCAACTGGATCGGTCTCTTATCTTGTCAAATGCGTTCATGGATACACTTTCTCATCAACTTCCTACACAACACCCGATGGATAAACGTCTCAAGCTGTAGATAGTTGAAATAAGCGATATCCGCACTATCTCTCAAACTGACACGTCGACTTATCAGCCTAAACAGACACGATATCTGAATCATGGTGGGCAACCTTACACATCGCCAAATAAGCACCTTTTCACAGACAGCATAACAGACAGTAGTGCAGAGAATGTATGACTGACAACGAAGCGGTCTCTCATGTAATCCTGGAATGTGCAGGAGTGGCCAAACAATGGGCAAAAATAATAGTAAGTACGAGGTCGTTCCAAGAAGTATACGAACACCCCAGGTGTGTTCTGATTTTCTGGAAAAAGCTGGGCTGGTTGGAGTGACTGGCCAACATTGCACGCAAAGTGGTTATATATTATATTGTGTTATATACTTATATATCACTACCAGCAGACCCAGCAAACGTCGTATTGCCATATAACATATTAAAAAAAATCATTTATTAAAATTTTGATGCAACCGATTCTCAGACCTACCAAATATATCGTACTACAATTATTGTATTCGATTGCCATCCTGCAACCCTTTATCGGTTTGGTGGATGGAACAGAATAATATTAAAATCGTGATACAAAAATAGTTGTAGATCGTAGAAGGGCGAAAATTTAAATTTTTATGTATTTTTGAATGCTGAATCATAATAAAAAAAAATTAAAAAATTAAAAAAAAAATGGGGTGGACTACCCATAACATTTAGGGGGATGAAAAATAGATAGTAGCCGATTCTTAGAACTACTGAATATGCATATAAAATTTGGTAAAAATCACTAAAGCCGTTTCGGAGTAAGGTAACTAACATTGTGACTCGAGAATTTTATATATAAGACTGGCTGACCCAACAGACGTTGTGCTGTACATAATAAATAAAATGTTGTTTTTTTTTTTTTATGAATTTGTCAATAATATTTCATAACATCAAGAATTATTTCGTAACATATGCTCCTTGTTGTTATAAAATGAAATTGATTTACAGCAGAAGTGTCAAACGGTGCGTCATAAATTCTCTCACAGAAAATATGTCCGTACAAAACAAATATCGGAAATAAAAATAATTATGGGTCCGAAATCGAAATAAAAACTATTCTATCTCTCAAGTTGGACTAAACTACACTCCATGAAGTAATCCCCATTAAAATTAGTTCATTAGTTTAGGAGTCCATCGCGGACAAACAACGTGTCATCTAATTTATATATATTAATATATATATTATATACAACCAATGCTAATACCAATCAAGTCACAATTTCTTGGTTTTGTGTGATACACCTTGACAATAGAGTTGTGCAGAAAAGGGGCGGGTCGTAACATTTACTACAATATGGTTAAGGGAATACTTTGTGACAATTATCGTCTAATATCGTATATACAGTGCTGCATAAGAATAATTCCCTAACTGTTAATTAATGTTATCAGATTTTAGTTTTAGTTCATGACATAATAAGTGTAATGTTAGGCGTGCATACTTAGATTTTTTCTTCGTGATTCTTAAATAAATCCAATTACAACTGCATCATTGTATTTCGTAAATCTGACTAAAAATGTTCTTATTTGTATCTTGACTTTATCTTTTTCATTTCAAATTATTTCCTTAATAATTAATAACGCTATTTATATAAATAATAATAAAATAAAACTTAAATAATCTAACAAAATTAATAAATTACAAATAGAAAATATCATTAAGATCGCTATCGGCAGGTAAGGTGCCCATGAAGCTGGCAACGTTACCTCTTTGTATAGCCAAACGTATCCCTTGACAGAGATACGTACCAGATCTTGGGTCACCTGTTAAATCGGTTAGACGCCTGGATTGCCCTTTTACAAATATGTGATGAATAAATATTTACAAATATGTATCCATCACCGAGTGATGCATATTTCCTCCGCTTTAGGTTTTTGGCAGATTCCGCCGCTGCACCTCCCGCTCTCGATGAATGTTCAATATGAGAGGGGGCTAGCGTGTCCACACCAGTGGCTTGCCACGACTCCAAGGAATCAACGTCATGCCAATAGGCCTCTTACCATCATCACGTGAAATTCCATTCGGCTCTAGGATAGCCGGCACGTTGACGGTAGTAAAGGCCCGACGCAAGATGTCGTTTAAGGTTAACAATATTCTTGTTTATATATCTTTCAAAATAATAACCTTCATGAACTAAAACTGGTTGGTTATATTCATTATTTCTCGATGGACGCAATACATTTTGTCCTTGATGTATCAATGTGCTTGAATATTCGGGCGAAATTCTTTGAACACTATTATAACTGGCTTATAGCCTCATCATCAAAAATCGGTGGACGAGCATGATTCGCACACGAAAAGTTTCGTGGCTTTTGACAAGACTATTAATGTTATTAACACTAGTTGAAAAACGCAGTGTTGGTGGGCCCCCACAAGATGGACCGACGATCTGGTCAAGATTGCCGGAATACGTTGGATGAGGGCAGCGCAAGACCGATCGTCGTGGAGATCTTTGGGGGAGGCCATTGTCCAGCGGACGTTTTCCGGCTGATGATGATGAAAGAAAGAATCATTGAGAGCAAAATTTAAATAAATAAACTTCTTGACTGTTGCCTCTCAATATATTCTTGATAATGTAATTAAGTACATAGGCACATAAGTGAATGTGCTTAAAACTGTCCTAACAAACGTTAACACCAGGAACAGACATAAACTTATAATACCTACTACTCGGCTCAGTCGAGTTAGTAAGCTTTTTGTGGGGCGATGTATATGCTTTTACAACAAAATCCCAGAAATGTTTAAAACAAATGTATTACGAAATTTGTTAAAAAACGTTTGTGTGGTAAAGGTTACTATAACATAAATGACTTTCTGTTAGTGACCACAGATTGGAAATGGATTGGGCTATTTAATAATAGATTTTATTGTACGATTTTACGTTATAACCATACTTTTATTAAAAAAAGAAGCTTTTCTTGTTCTACTCAGGCCTGAGGAGTACTTTTTGGAATGCGTGGTAGTTTTTGACTTTAAATAAGTGATATTATATCCTATATATTTTTTTTTGTTCGGGGGCGCCACGCGTCTCATATAAGAGTGCTTCAGGCCGCCGTTTATGAACTAGGAGACTGGTTCAGAAAATGGCGGATTAAAGTCAATCCCTCAAAGAGTGCAGCGGTACTCTTTGGTAATACTAATAAAATAAAATCTTTGGCCCCTATACCTATTGTTAAATTATATGGGACCCCTATTCCGTGGCCCCAACATTATAAATATTTAGGTGTTACGTTCAACAGTAACATGAACTTCGCAAAACATATCAGCACGGTTTGCAATAGAGCCCGGTTTGTCCTTAGCCGCCTGTACCCGCTTGTGTGCAAGCGAAGCAAACTACCGCTCAGACACAAGGTGACATTGTACAAGACCATCGTACGTCCCATTATGTCGTACGCAAGCATCGTGTTTGCCCACGCACCGTCGAGCCACTTGCGGCGTTTGCAAGTGGTTCAGAATAGATTCACGCGCACGGCCACCGGAGCACCGTGGTTCGTTCGTAACGTAGATCTCCATCGCGATCTTGAGCTGCCGACCATCGCTCAACATTTCAAGGTATCGCGACGCTACTTTGATAAGGTGGCCGAGCACCCTAATATCTTGGTGAGGGAGGCATGTGCTTACACTCCTCTAGACCACAGTCTGAACAAACAGATGCGACCTCGACACGTACTAGTCGACCTGGACGACTATATTACGATCGCGAACGCGACACCAACACCATCACCGACACCGACACCAAACCAACCACACCGCCCTTGAAGACGTAGGCGCGGCCGTGTACATCAAACTGCTGCCACTCATCACTTTGACGATTTCCAGCGGCCACAACCTAATATAATACGATTCACACACTTTGATAGAAGCCCGACGAGATAGTCCTCGTCCTGTAATCGTTAAACACCACTCACACTCACATCACAAATCACACACCTACAATAACACTACACACAAATAGTCACACACTTACATACACTCACACATACTTACATACATATATCACCGCACTCGCCGGTGAGTACGAAGTCTCTTCAAACCTAGAGTCCACTGGACTAACAGATATATTAGATCGTTAGTGATCTTCTCTCCATCCAGCCTAGTGAGCAGGCAGTCCGAGGTTCGAGTCTCCTTCCGAGACGCCCCGCTTCTGTGAGCTACATTTTCAGCCTCCAAGGCCCCGCCCGGCTTCGCTGTAAAAGCCTTCAGGGCTATCAGCACAGAGGAGGTTTTTAGTCAGTAGGGGGTGTTTACACCCGAGCCCGACATGTGGGCTCCGTTTCGGGGTTTTCAATACGTAAATGTATTTTACTCCTCTCGAAAAAAAAATATATCCTATTTTGAATAAAAATATTTGGATTTGAATATGTTGATTAATTAGCTATCTAATATTTTTGAATTATTACTTGGTATCGCGGCAATCGTAAAGAATAATGCACTGCATCACGATTTCATCTGTCTATTACGATAAAGGCTAACCGTGACCAAATTAACTCATTATACGTAATCATATCACGACATATCTGATGATACGACAGCACTGACAATACGAGAAATGTTGAGAACTGAAAACGATCGCGCTATCATTGGCCAATAAGTCACGCGAACCCTTTCTTCTGGCGTTCATATGATAAGAGCTCCTGAGAGAACGCTTATATAAAACAGGCAAGAAAAGCACTCAGATTATATTGATGACTCCACTTTATTAGATTATAAAAAAAATTAACAAAAAACAACCGACTTATACTAAAAATCATAAAAATCATTGCGTATTTTTATGAAATATAATTTATTAGTCTATTAGGCGATTATTGTTTGTTTTGGATTCAGTGCCCTCCCGCCGCCGCCACGCTCTCGCCTCTCGCCTCGTAACGTCGCGCGTGCGACACAAGCACATCTCACCTATAACTATGTATGTAGATACAAACCTACCTTGGCTGACACCGACTCGAAAATATCTTAATTCTTGTTATTATTCTTCTAGTGTTCTCAGAGAGTAAAGACATAGCTTATTATTACTTGACCCGTAAGTCCGTTTATTTTCTCACTACCGATTTGGCTAATTTTGGTTTTGAATTATTTGTGGAAGTGCAGGGAAGGTTTAAAATGTGAATAAATAGGAAAATGCTTGGAATTAAACAAAAACAACAAATTTGTTTTTTTTGTTTGATGCGTTTCGACGGGGGAATTTATTGACGCAACGGTTTGACAGTTATGGTGTGAAACAATTTCATTACATCAACAGGGTGCATTTTTACCTAGCAATTCTTGATGTGAGGATATTGACAAATTCATAAAGAAACTTTATTTTATTTATTATATAGAGAACAACGTCTGTCGGGTCAGCTAGTATACAATAAAAATACGATACAAAATATCTTTTATTTCACGAGAATTCCTACCAAAATTCAGAATCACAGGAATCCTTCTTAATTGTCATTTCGTAGCTTAAGTCCATTTTCCAAGCGTCTCAATACGTAATCCATCAAGTAGGTATATTTTATCTCTTTTATACACAGTCATGAAGAGAGTGACAAAACACAATTGATCACGGATTTGGAATTGAGACGTGTATTGTAAAGGAACAGGCTTAAATACGATTCACCACCCTCAGTTCGTGCGCGGCACAAATTTGACACTTAATCCATCTTCTGGAGACAGTATCATAGCGTACGGGTCTACCGCGACCTTGTGTGGAAAAGTTGGTTCCAGTTTGTATTTATGGACGATCTGTGCTAGAGCCGTTCTTATCTGCATCAAACCATAGCGTTTTCCTAAAAATAAATATAAAATTATATATAAGCAAAAATTGGTCTATTGAAAAGTTGGATTAAATGTACGTAAGTGTAGTCATAAGTCACTATATAGCACAAGATGTAAAAAAATCAAAGACTTAGCATATACTAACATAATATGGACGACCTCACAGCCTGATAATTCGTGAAGACCCCCTCCTCCTAATTTGTAAATGGGGAGGAAAGAAAGTCAAACGCCATCAATTCGGTTCTGGCTGTGGACACTGTTCCAGCATAACCTAACCTAACCATTTTTTATAAATTATAGTTGATAGAGCTTTAGTCCAAGATTATAATGCTTTCACTCTTATTACAAGGTTGCATTACCTATTTCAAGAAAATAACGAAAACAAAAATCTAACCTAAAACGGGTAGATCACGTAAATAAAACGCAACATGAGCTCTGGCATGGCCACGGGAGGCTAAAAACTGTCTATTGTAAATGAAAAATATTGAAATGAAACGTAAAAAATAGTCTGAGCTAGACGGCTTCAGCAATAATATTTTTTGGACTAAAAAAGGCTAAAACTCAGAGTTGTGAAGCCAGTTAAAAAACAATAATTATTTTACGTTTATTTCCTATCTGAGATATTTTAATATTTTTTTGTATTGTATTGTATAAAATTATAATTTTGTGTTACATAAAATAAATTAATTTATATTGTAATAAAATTTTTGCCCGAGACCAATAGCATTATTGGTAATGGCTAAATAGGAGATACTTTAAGCTATTGTAAGAGCAAATTTGCACCACCCTATTTGATAGCAAATAAATGAATATGAATAAGGATTGGTCTCCGCTGCGCTCCAACTAGATACCGCACTATCTAAGAACAATAGCTTTTTTATTACGGCAACTGTTAGATACTTGTGTGCGTGGCATCTTTCAAATTTTGTAACATACGCTTCATGTTATTTGAAATTAATTACATTGATTTATTCATGCTGATATCAGATATGTGGTTATTGATCATATGTGATCCCAGTGTCTTTCTTATTTCTTGTAGTATAATTTTTACCAAGTTTAACTACGCAACCCGGCATTTTATTTTCAATTATTAGCAAAGTTTAACAGAATATGCGGCAAGTCAACGTCACACATTGTTCGAGACTTGCCTCAATTCCCTTTAGTTGGTAGTTTAAGTTGCCGCAATTTGCGACTACGTCTGCGGTATCTAGTTGGAACGCAGCGGAGACCAATTCTTAATCTAAGTTTCCTATATTGTTTATTCCGTTTCTATCGTAGTTGCGTGAATGTTCCTGTGTTCTGATTCGTGTTCAGCAGTTTTACCCGTTTTAAGAAAAGATTTTTTTTTCATTATTTTATTCAAAACGGTGCATTACCTAGTAATAAGAGGGGTAGCATTATAATCTCTTCGATTATAATGCTGCTAAAGCTATATCAACTATAACATTTTTTACCTTCTAATTCATGCTACGTGGGATACTAAGTCCATTGGTTCTGTTATACCTCTGGTCTTGCAAGTGGGTATTCGAGGCGGTAATTACAAACGATTTGGTACCCGTACGCTCGATTAGTTTCCAATATATGCCATAAAGTACACTAAAGAAAAACAAACACAGTAATCATCACCAGTGGGAGCTCCTTTGTTCAGGCTGCCGGCTAGATTATGTTAACCACAACGGTGCCTATTTCTGCCGTGAAGCAGTAATGTGTAAGCATTACTGTGTTTCGGTCGGGCGCCGTAGCTAGTGAAATTACTGGGAAAATGAGACTTAACATCTTATGTCTCAAGGTGACGAGCGCAGTTGTAGTACCGCTCAGAATTTTTGGGGTTTTTCAAGAATCCTGAGCGGCACTGCATTGTAATGGGCAAGCCGTATCAGTTACCATCAGCTGAACGTCCTGCTCATCTCGTCCCTTATTTTTATAAAAAAAATCATACCGATGCAAAACCGGGGTCCATCTCCGAAAGGTAGGAAAGTGTATTGTATATTGTCATTGTCAGATGTTGGAGATTCATTTCTCTCTGGATTCCACACCTCCGGCTGCGGGTAGAGTTTCTCATTATGATGGATCCCGACCACATTCACAAGCACAGGAATCCCCTTTTCAATTGTCACCTCGTCGTTCAACTTGTACGTTTTATTACAAACTCTATCTAAGTACGTAACTGGCGGATATTTGCGTAGTGTTTCTGTAATTAATATATAATTAAAATTTGAACAAAACTATGGATTTATTTTCAATAGTTTTAAGCTCGTCCAGTCATTAGTTTTAAGTTAGGATAAGAAATAGCAAATAGCCAGTTTTTCCCAGTTTCCCCGCAAACCATATGTGTTAGTTATAAGCAAAATAGAGTTTTATCCCCCAATACGTAGATATAGAGCAAGAGCCGGTGAACCCCAGACCTACGATATTTTATAAAAGCTGAAAGTTTGTCAGCGCATGCTTCCAACACAAGGTAAGAACGATGGACCATTATGGAGTTTGGGTTACAGTGGCTTTGGCAGGTAAACTACTTATTCTCAAGTTTTATATATAAAAAACAGCTTTTTTACTATGACGTAAGTAAAATTATAATTTCATGAACATTAAGGGTGTCTGGCATGGGGTTGCCACGATGTTAAGCGTCTAGCAACGAATAACGTGATTTTTAATAATATTCTGAAGGTAATACAGAAAAATCGCACTTTATTATTTGATGTTCGTAGATCGGTATTTTACACACCTTTAGTACCGTTTAGCTGCCAAAGCCACTGTAACCCAAACTCCATAATGGTCCAACGTTCTTACCTGTGATGGGAGCATGCGCTGACAAACTTTCAGCTTTTATAAAATAACGTATGGTTGGGGTTCACGGGCTCTTAGACCAATAGGGTTATAGGATTAAGATTCTGAGACGTACATATTATTAATTGTAAATTGATTATAAGTAATTAGATATAAGTGGTTAGACATAGAATTAGATAATAACTAGATTCTAAGTAATTTTGTACATAATTTAATAATGAATGTCAAAAACATTAATAATATATATTTATAATGATAGAAGATAGAGATTGTATATTAAAATGAATAATTGATATTCTGATCGGCACTTTTTTGCTCTTTATAGTGATTTTCATTATTATAATACTAGAAATAAGGGATTGCTTGTAACTAATTCTAGTAGGCTTCATAAGATACATAATAGCTTCCAGGTTAGCCTAGCCTAGCTTAGCCTAGCTTTCCAAAACGTATACACTTTTAAAGTAAAGCTCCAGCCACTGTTCATGCATTACCTATACACAAATTTAAATGTGTTATTAAAAAATGGCTCAGTTGTAAATCCTACAACTCCACTGCTGAATATCTGAGTGATCGGACAGCCTGGGACTAGATTATGACTATTTTATAGCAATTACAATGACAGTACAATATTATATGTTTTATTAAAAAGAGCGCAAAAAAGAATGCTGGGAGAGTTTCTTGCCCAGTTTCTTCTTTGTCAGAGCGCCGAAGCGGTGGTAGTATTTGAAGTGACATCAAAAAGAATTCTAAAGGGATCAATTTTGAGAAAATAAATGCCTTTAAAATTCCACCAGGTTCAAACTTTTTATCATTCTGCAATTGTTTCTAAGCTATCTTTAGGATTTCTCCCCGGTATCCTAATGGAATGAAAAAGTATGTTCTGCACTAACACAACAATGTACTGAGTAAGCTCCTTTTAGCAGGGAATCACTCCCCGCACAGATCTTTTCAATTATTTTTTATATAATTATTGCTATTTGAATAATTGTTATTGAAAAATATTATATTTACCTCTCAGATTATTCGACTTGAGATAACGTGCACTCATATTAACTTACAAGTAAAATATAAGTGCACTTATATCAATAAGTGCGATATAATCAATTTCAGTTTCGAGAAAACTGCTTTCTATGATCATGTCCGCACTACCGTTAGAGGGCATGCAAAATTTGTAAAATATATATTTATAATTGTTTATAAATCACTAGTGTCGTCTTCTTATCAATTACATTATTTTATTTTATTGTTATAGATAAATACCATGTGTATTAAAATTATTAATATATTATATTGTATTTTAAAGATCAGTTGTTGAATGTTCTTGCAAATTTTCGTCAGTATCAATAGTATGGACTTTAAAAATTGACGTGAATAATTGTCGACCATTCGTCGTTGATTCGAGCGTTCGGAACTCAAAAATAGTTTTGATGTATGTGTAGCGTATTCTTTATCTATTAATAGAAATGACGTTCTATATTAATAATATATTTATATAAAAGAAATACTCACCATAGATACATGCCGACAAATACTTCAGATTTATTAAATCATCGTATTCCAACACATTCTTGCCACTTTCATTTAAAGCGTTGTCGATATCTGAATACAGCTTCTCCTGTGGAATTTAAAGGAAATACATTTTAAATTTTAGCCATTGTCCAGCAGTTGACATCTTTAGGCTGATATCAAATCAAATCAAAATTTTATTCATGTAGGTCAACGAAATAACACTTAAGAATGTAAAAAGTTTTCTTTTGTTTTTACATTTACCACCGCCTCGGAATAGGTTGAGCTTTAATGAGAAGTAGTGGCAAGAAACTTATTGCCACTCTTTTAAATCAAAATTTATACCTACATCGTTATTAAAATAATTTCAATGCCATAAACGAGAAAGTCAAAAAATACACACCGTAAATAAATAAAGTTTTTTTTGCGAGCGTTTTAGGCCAGCTATCGCCTCCCTCGACCATATTTTAGGGAAGGAACGACCCGTTCCATGTCGCCGCCACAAGCAGTGATATATGATGATGTTGATGATAATGACATTTTAACCTAATAATTGCCCTGAGTATTTCCATGCTTTATAGGTCATATAACTCATTGAAATAATCTTAGGATATTGATCTATACTAGCCGATTAGTTAATATAAGAGAACAATGCTAAATTAAAACAAGTGGTTTACCTTGTTTTCACATTATATTTTATTTTTCTATCTAATATTATAATATGTGTGTATATATAATATTATTATATGTATGTTATCAGCTGTAAAGGGGATCCTGTAGATGAAGCCACAACCTGAGAGTTGAACAAAACATACAAGATTTTATGACGATACGTCACTCGAACGGTTAGCTCAGTTGGTTAGAGCACCGGCATGGAGCGCCGGAGGTCGTGGTTTCGAATCCCGCATTGTTCATAAAAATTTGTTTTTCCAATTTTTTTTGTGAATTAATTATATATTGTAGATTAAAGTTTTGTAATCCTACAATTTTCAATAATGTCCTAAAATGTAGTTTCAAATTATGAATACAGTGTAACTTGTAATTGAGTAACTCCTATCTATATTATTGCTATATATATAATTTGTATGTAAAGAATTTAAAGAGAGTAATTTGTTAGTTGCCCTAAGAAATAAATAATCTTCTGCGCGACAAAGGCACAATACAGTAATAGAACAAAATATATGATAAAATAACAAATATATAATATAATATATGACCAACAATAAATATATCTAAACAGACGGTCACTCATAATATATATATATATATATATATAAGTACTCTTATTATCTATCTGTTTTACATAAGTTTATCATTATTATAGTATATAATTAAACTGTGTATTTATAAGTTAATATTAATTGTAGACGATAATATAATTATTCTAACATGCCGGACAAACCTCTATGGTTTTTGTGCTGTTATATCATATATCTTTAAACGAGTATTGTATATTTCTCTGAATCTCGGAAACGGCTCCAAGGATTTTCATAAAATTTAGTATACAGGGGATTTCGGGGGCGATAAAGCTAAGCTAGCTAGGTTTCAATTTATAAAAAATATAGTTTTAACCGACTTTTATTGAGAAACAGCTACAATAACATTAGAATACAAAGGTAAATTTTGCCACTATATACAAGACTGTTATAGCTCAAAGGGGACATTGGGTGATCCGGAAAGCAGAAGACCCCGGTTCGTATCCAGATGTCGTGTTAATTTTTTTTTTGTTCAAGGTTTATATATTCTTAAAAATCCGAGCAAGGCTCGGTCGTCTGGATATTATTAATCAATTGTAATTCTATTTTTCATAATAAATAAATAAGTAAACAGTTCTTAAACTTGACAAGGGTGGCGATCCCACAAACTTGGTTTTATCTTTACACTGACCCCCCCTACACATCAAAAAAATAAAATTGCGTCCTCTAAAAAACGCAAGATAAGGCCTAAAAATGTAACATTTCAATGGGCTATACAACATAGAGATTAACATTGAATAGTGCTTACCTGAGCCTCAGGATGATATGCGAGTTCATGAAGACAGTAAGAGAGTGTTGTCGATGAAGTCTCCACGGAACCCAATATGAACACAGCTGCCTGAGCTATCATTAAGTTATCAGCTAATTCTGGAAATATAACAAGTTACATAAGATCGTTGCATTTTTTTTCCCATATAAATTATATACCCCGCGCCCGCTCATTGTATGAATTATTTGTAATGCGATGTATATATAATTTTGCTAGCATAATAATAATTATTTGATATCAGGACTATTTATTTACATTATCACACGTTTTGACAGCACCACACTATAGTAATAGAACATTACTTTAACTTCATACTAGAGCGCCCGATACGACGCACGCACACATACACACGATTTACATGGTCGCTAAGCAATCTTGGAAAGACAAAACGCCACGCTGTATACGCCGCCGAGACTGGTCGCTGTCTGAGTTAAATTAGCTGCACCGGGCCGTCCCCATCGTCAATCTTTTTGTATGTACCAACTAGGAATGCCAACTTTTTTTGACTGAATAAAGTATTTTTGGATTCAGTACCCAAAAAATATTATGGGCCGGCAATTGATAAAAAAAGAAATTTTTAAAATCATTTCTATGAATATGTCTAAGTACTTTGAGAACTTTCGTTTAGCTTAGAGTTTAACTAAGAGTTTCTTGCGCTGCTTCTTCTCTCTCAGAGCGCCATTTGTTTCCGAAGCGGTAGATGTATCAAAAATAATTCTAAAGGAATCAATTTTGAGAAAATAAATGCCTTTTATGCCTTTTAACTATCATTACAACCAAATTTTAAGTTACACACTATTAACTCTTTTTTTATCAGACTAGTACTGTCTGACTCTATTGCGCTCATCTTTCCACTTTGTTCATCACAGAAAAATGCCCTCTGTATGTTGATAAAATATAGTATTTTCACCCACTATTTATATATTTTTAAAATAATAGCAGGTAGACACATTAAATAGTAGGAAACTATATTATATAGTATGATTGACAAGCCTAGTACCAACCCTAGGGCTACACCCCGACGTAGGTATAAATTTCATGGCTGCTGGTTTACGCTACTGTTATATTACTTGTATTAAAGTCAAAGTCAAAAATATTTTATTGACATACAATCAAAAGATTGCTTGTCAACGTCAATCACTAAAAATACAATTCAGATAGATACATATTAATTACACAAAAGTTTAAACATATACATATTTTTAAATTAAAGCAATCCAGTTAAAAAATACAATGCTGAATCATAAAATCCATAAAAAAAAAACAACTATAATAGTATTCAATTCCATATTGTAATATCGTTTACGTAATCTTCAAAACTGTAATAAGCCTTCGACATAACATATTGTGACAGTACGAAAGTAAAAATGCGCTCGGGGCGAGTTGAGACGTGCAGGTGGAAATCGCGCATTCCATAAAAGTCCATTGATACTTTAGACGTGTAATACTTATTTTAATATTTATTGTTCTCATACCTGACGCAGTGATTTACATACCCGTATCAGTGTCAACAGGGAGTTTCAGATTTTCTTTCAATTTAAGCAAATGGTTTACGAGATCTTTGTCGGTCGTTTTTCCTGTCGTTTTTCGTTCATTAACAACGTTCCAAAATATTTCTTTGATGTATTCGTTCGCTTCAGCTGAGAAGAGTTTTAATCTGGAATATTTATTCCAATCATTTTTAGATTTAAAACAATATGTATAAAGGACATAAATGAAAGGACGAATATTTTACTGAATACTGAAAGAGACGACAATGACTTAAAGATTCTATTCAACATAGTTCTTAGTATTTAAATAAAACAGTTTTTAAAGTATTAAAACGCGTGTATTTGCAACTGTGCATTTAACTTAAATAATAATAAAAATGTAACTTATACGCAAAATGAATGTAAGAACACAGTTACATTTTCACGCGTTTTAATCCTCTAAAAGTGTTTTATATAAATGTGTTACACTCGCGTCAATCAAAGAAAATACTAGTTCTGTGTATTTTAATCTATCCCCCTTATTCATAATAGTCTGCTAACTTAAAGCATTGCTAATTTTCACTCTGTCTTCTTCTATTAACCTACGTCAGAATGAGAAAAAACACTCCTAAGTGGCTGTTTAAAGTTAGCGGACCATTATGAATAAGGGGGTAAATCTTTATCTGATTCTTACCAACGGAACAAGAAACAGAAAATACATACGGATCTGGAATAAACCAGAGATAGATTTTTGAGTGAAACTTTTGTACATGATAAAATATTTTCTTCCCAGGAGGCAGTACAAAATGCTTTCACACAGTTTTTCGAATCTAGATGACCACAGTTCTATCACAAAGGCATAAATGACCTTCCTATTAGATGGCAGCAATGTATAGATAAAAAAGTTAATTATTTTGATTAAATAAATATGTGAAATAAAAACAAAAAGAATTGAATTATTCAATACAAATCGGCAATTTGATACTTTAACCCCTATTGGTATATTTACCGGAGAAAAGCAGCAACAGCCGGCATCACGAATATCATCGTAAATTCAAGTCCTCTCCAGAGGGTGAACTTCACCATGTGGCTCGTAATAGTCCACAGTGGGGATTTCTGGCCGTTTAGGGCACTTGCACGTATACCAAACACGCTGTAGGCAACCGTGTCCGAAGTGTACATCGTGAATAAATCCTGATAATATAAAACAAGTTAAAAAAATAATTTAATTAGGTAATCAATAAGTTTCAGTTCTAAGTATGGGGGAACCCCCAAAATTTATTGTTTTTTTTTTCTATTTTTGTGTGAAAATGTTAATGCGGTTCGAATACATCTACTTACCAAGTTTGAACAGTTCTTATAGTTTTGGAAAAAATTGGCTGTGACGTACACGGACAGACAGACAGACATGACGAATTTATAAGGGTTCCGTTTTTTGCCATCTAGCGGAACGGAACTTTAAAAAATGTAAATTTATAAGTGAAAACATAGTAATAGTAGTTATTGACTACCTACATAATATAGTACAATACAGTAAATGCATCAATCCACAGATACCGTAAATAAAATAAAGGCATTATGCGAGCATTTTATTAGCTTATTATATATAAAAATATATAATAATTAAAAAAAGAGAAAATAAAAGAAATACAAAGAGTGTAAGTCGTAGCTTGTGACGCACGCTAAATTAATAAACCTGACCTGTTTTCATCGGTTGTCTACCACCAAGAGGCTCTATCTAGACGTATAAATTACCTGAGGTTCTTTGATTGAATGTGACAGAATACGTTACTATTTGGATTTGGTAATTATGATTTGCACATTGAAATCCGGATTCAGAATCGATTGACAGATATACTGAGTGGTTTTTTGAGAAGCGCGGTGATGGCCAAGTCAGAAACTATGATACTTAGAGAAAAGTCGTCGATCGTCGTCTAACGGCCGTTCCCAATATAATATCTACAGATAGAGATAAATAACTACCTTCTAATTATAATAAGTCATTCTTAACACCTCTTACATTTTATTGGGACGCGTGAATTGAAATTTCCATACAAACTTCTATCGCTGGTAAGCTATACGTCGTCCCATTGTCAGACAGCGTGAACGGATAAGGTGAGTTAACAAAAAGTCGAAAAGTTTATTGAGACAGAAAAGTTAACGATAGTTACGATTTTTATCTCAAGTAAGAGATAGACTGTATATTGGGAGCGGCCGTAAAAGGGTCGACTTCCGTCAAAAGTACAAGAAATTTGAAAAAACTAAATATGCAGTTATTTGTTTCTTATAAATCGAGAGCTTGCCTCCTTTCACGACTTTTGACTAAGTTTTTTCTCTAGTTTTATTATGGCTTTACTTTGATAAGATAAATATGAATAGACGTGAATAACGAAAGACGATCAATGTCATTTGTCATTTGACGATATTAGTTTATACTTTCAACAAGTTCCATTTCATCGTATGTTCAGTCCACTGTGTTCTGACTAGAAACAAAATTCTTATGAAATATATCGATTTTTCTTGTATTTGTCTTTATATGAGTTTTATATAGTACAAGAAACAAACGATGAAATTATTTAATCAAAAGCTGGTGAAATATGCTCAAATGTTACATAATACAAAAAACCGATTTTCTTCGTTTTTTATTACGTGTAACCGAACAAGTTAAATGTTCCCTAGTGTACTTAAGTACAAACTTAGCTAATCGACATTTGAGAAAAGCAAATTTTTATTTATGATACGCATAATTCTTAAGTATTTCTCAAACGATTTGAGAATACTTAGTTGAGAACCATTTGAGAACTGCTACTTTTCTCAATTCAAGAACCGGGTGTAAGTATCGTAGTTTCCCACGTGGCTATCATCGTCCTTTTCAAAAAATCATCCTGTATAAATCTGGCTTCCAAAAAATTCTTAACTTAGCATTTCTTAACTTCACATTTTGAGTTAATTTTCCAGTCTTACCTTCAAATCAACAATTTTGTTGCCGTCTATATAATCTCTCTTGATCTTAGCAACAAGTTGTTGCGCATTTATATTCATTAGTTCCGTTATCGTCTTGAGGCGTAGTGACGTAAACATTGGCGATAACTCGTGTCTCATGCTCGACCATATTGGGTTCTGGAAAATACATTTTCATAGTTATAGATTGCATATCGCAAAATTACATGTTTTTATACCGTCATAAGGTATGACCTCAAAAAAAGTAAGAATCACACACACACACACACACAAATACCCTATTCCTATAATATTTCTGTTTTGTTATAAAAAACACAAATTTATTGATATGCCCCGGAACACGGTTATATGCGTAATACAGCCGTGCTATTTTCTGTCGAAAAATAGTAATGTGCAAACACTATTCTGTTTACATTACAGTCGGACGCATCTTTGCACAGCATCAAAAAATATGTAATAGTACAATTAATATAGAAGTCATACTCCGCAAAATCAATTAAAGAAATAGGGACTCTTGCGGCCATACAATAAGGTGTAATTCAGATCGCACATCGCTAATAATCTATATTTTTATTCACCTAGAAGTTACCCCTCTTTCTATCGCGTGACTGACCTCTTCTGACGACATTAGGGTTGTCTTTTTTGCCTACAACTGTACCTACCTAGTAGGTACTAGGTCAACTTTTAAAATAGCTTAGTTTTTCTTTAAAATACATAGGTATGTAATCGTAATTTAAAATCAATAATGTTTCGTTGTCAAACTTACATTAGTTGCAGTTAGAAATGCATGCGTTGGAAGACCACGACATTGTCAAACCTACTCAGTACTTAGGAAATAAATAGGTAGCTATCATGAATGGTAATTTTAATTATAATAATAATCACTTTAAGTTAGATTGTTTCAGCGTCTTTAGAAAGATTAAAGTAATTATTTTGGATCGCAATATTGATTTTAACTCAATCTGCGACTTAGGTACAAAATAATGCCGGTGTATGGAAAACTCGTAGCTAGTGAAGGTACTAGTCAAATGAGATTTAACAGAAGGTATGTGCCAAGGTGACGAGCGCAATAGTAGTGCCACATAGAATTTTTTGGTTTTTCAAGAATTCTGAGTGGCACTGCATTGTAATGGGCAGGTCATATCAATTAGCATCAGATGAACGTCCTGGTCATCTCGTCCCTATATTGTTACAAAAAATATTATGAAAAAAGGATATTACAAAAAACGAATGATAAAAATATTTGGACAGGCTAATGATAGTCTGCTTATGTTAAAATATACATTTGTAATGTTTATTTAAAGATAAAAAGTTGAATTATGGCAGAAATCAGAACTTTATACTGTTTAACAGAACGTTACCATTACAGATTTTTGTACAGATATAACAAAATTTTAGATGTAAATAAAAATGTAAAAAAATAGAAAACTTTCAAAAGGGGGTGCTAACGATGATAGCAACATTTACTTACAAATTGGAATCAATACTAGCAAATGAAATACGAATTTAATTTTCTTTTAAACTCGATTTCATTCAGTTTTTATATTTGATTGTGATTTTGTATTTAAAGAGGAAATAGTTATTGTAATTTTGTACGTATGCATTTTTATTTTGTCAGGAATTAACCCGAAAGCTACATGACAAATTGTAAAATTTCTTTCACGAGTAAAATGTTTTTTTTTTTATGGAAAAGGAGGACAAACGATCGTACGTGTCACCAGGTGTTGTGTGATCACCGCCACCCATATTCTCTTGCAACACCACGGGAATTACAGGAGTGTTGCCGGCTTTTAAGGAAGTGTACGCGCTTTTTTTGAACATACACACCACACCACGAAGCACCTCACAAGGAAGCTCATTCCACAGCGTTCAAGCACGTGGAAGAAAGTTCATTGAAAACCGCACAGTGAAGGATCGACACAATCCAGATGGTGGGGATGATATCCTAATTAGTGGCATGTCGTGTCAAGGTGGAATTCGGCGGCAGAATCAGATGAAATTGCTCTTTGGAACACTCCCCGTGATAAATGTGGTAGAAGACACACTATGGAACGACCTCTCTACGCAACGCTCACTTGATCCAGCCGTTCACAGAGGGTCCGCGACAATTCCGAGCTGCTCTTAAAATGAATCGAGCTGATACTAGGGTTCGCCAGACGAGATGACAGCAACACCCAAGCCGGCAGCATGCATTGTAGCGCTAGAATGTGGGCCGGCTTGAAGTATTGCCGTGCTCTATTTATGACGCCCAGCTTCTTCGAAGACAATTTGGCTTTGCCCTCCAGATGACCGCGGAATTTGCTATCGCTCGAGATTCCGAGACTCAGTATTCCGATACTATGATTATATCACTTGGTTTTCACAGATGCTATAGTTATTTTATATTATTTTATCAAAAACATTAGAAATATTAATGTAGATTAAAATTTTATAAACAAATCAACCTGTGCAAACTTCGATTTGCAAAATTTTGCTCTTAAAAAAAGGATGGCGTTATACTATTAACTATTAAGCTTTGTTACGAAAGCTAACGACACTATTTTACTCGCCTTGCCAAATACACTCTTTCTGTTTCGATTCTTAAGTTTCTTTCGTCTTTATATCTGGATCCGCCTTTGTTGATAAATTCTTAAATTTAATGGCGTTAAATAATTAATGACCTCTTCGAAAAGGTTTAACTTCAATGACTAGAAGTATATATATGTGTTTATAGTAGAAGTATTCTTTTAAATTGGGAAATATAATTTTTGTTATAGATCCGAATAGAAAGCGATACATCCGAGTAATGAATGAAAAGCATTTTACAAAATTCATATTTAATAATTATGTTTTAAATATATCGCGAGTTGGTTGATTGAAAAAAATTTATGCAAAATACATTTTGTCAACGATTATATTGTATTGAGACAGTTTCTGGAACACTAGAAACCCTAGAGATGCAATATCTCGTGTGCCTGTATTGTATATGAGATATATAAAATATATAAAAAAAAATTTGTTTTGTAATTCGTAAAATTCATTCTCCTCACGAGGTCTACTTTTTCCAAACATAATATAGTAGATTCAGTAAATCCTATTAAATATCTATAATGTTAAACCTCTCCGAAGCGGTCATTTATTATTTAAAGCCATTTTATTTAAGACTTTAACTTTACTTATCAACAAAGTCAGGTCAAGACATAAAGACGAAAGAAGGCTGTATGTGGACAAGGCTTAATAATTAAAAATATAACGCCTTGCTTGTTTAGAGAGCAAAGTTTTGCAAATCAACAGTTGCACAGGCTGGGCGTCATAAATATAGCACGGCAATACTTCAAGCCGGCCACATATGGAGTATTGCTGTCATCTCTGGTCTGGCGCACCCCAATATCAGCTCGATCCATTTGACCACGTGCAACGCAGTAAAGCCTGAACTTTCCGGAGATCCAGTGCTCTGTGAACGGCTGGATCACTTGGCGTTGCGTAGAGACATTGCTTCATTGTGTGTCTTCTACCGCGTTTATCACGGGGAGTGTTCTGAAGAGCTGTTTCACCTGATTCCTGCCGCCGAATCCCAACTTCGCACGACACGCCACAAGTTAGGATATCAAACCCACCATCTGAATGTGTGGCGGTCCTCCACAGTGCGGTTTTCAAGGAGCTCTCTTCCACGTACTATAAAGCTATGGAATGAGCTTCCTTGTGCGGTGTTTCCGGGACGATACGACATGGTTACCTTCAAAAAAAGCGCGTATACCTTAAAGGCCGGAAATGCGTACGCTAGTTTTCCTCCTTTTCCATAAAAAATTAAAATTAAAAAATCTACATTTGTATTTCTAACGTTTTTGTTAGTAAAATAATATTAAATGAGTACGGTTCCAAGTTTCTGCTCTGATCAAATTCTGCTCGTGAAATTAGTTTTCGGGATATAGATTACAAACAAAAATGCATACGTTCAAAATTACAATAGATGTTTCCTCTTTAAATACAATATCACAGTCAATTTTACAAACTTAGCGATATCTAATTTCAAAATATAATAAAATTTACATATAATTTGTTTTACGGAACAGTTAATTCCAATATCTAATTAAATATTGCTATTATCTAAGAGTATCATTCTAAGAGTTTTCTTTTTCATTTTTTATTACTATTTAAAATGTTAATATAGCTGTAAAATTGGTAAAATGATAACGATTTTGAACAGGATAAAGTTATGATAATTGCCCTAATTCAACTATTTTTAAACCTAAGCCTTTTTGAATAAAGTTTATTTGACGTTGACTTTTTTTGAAGTAGACCAGTAGGAGGCTCCTTTGCACAGGATGCCGACTAGATCATAGTAACGGGTTCCGTAGCTAGTAAAATTACTGGGCAAATGACACTTAACATCTTATGTCTCAAGGCGATAAGCGCATTTGTAGTGCCGTTCAGAGTTATTGAGGTTTTCAAGAATCTTGAGCGGCACTGAATTGTAATGGGCACGGCAATTATTATCACCTGAACGTCCTGCTCGTCTCCTCCCTTATTATTATAAAAACAAGATAGAAATTGCAGTCCTAGACTTGTAAAGGCAATTACAGCAGCTTCAAAACATGCGATCACGTCTAAAAATTTATAAAAATAATAAGAATAAATTTCATTTACCTTAACTGTAAATATATTCAGTGATCCCAGTGGGTCCGAATAGCCCGAGTATAAATATCTGTTTTGGAAGTATTCGTGGTCCTTCACCAAGATCTGTTTAGCCAGCTCGGGTGATTGCACAATAAATACCGGTTTCCATCCCATAAAAATACCCACGTAATCCCTTGGATGTCTCTGCCATAATTCATAAAAATAGTCCCAGAAACTTTTCCGCATCATAAAACCTATGTTTCCCAGTGGAAATGTGGGCACTTCGTACACGACTCCGCGGTTTTTCCAGTATTGAAAAACTATAAGCATATATAGGTAAAATAAAGTAAGAAATAAAAGTACACTTAAAGAAAACCACTGCACTAGAAACCACGCCATATTGATTTAATATGTTTTCCTGTTGTCCAGACGCACGTATTGCTTATACGAATTATATTCAGTAAATGACTAAGTTATATAGTAAACAAGATTAAGACATTATCAGGTTAAGTTCAAGCATTTTATTTTTCATACTCGTAGATCATCATTATACAGGGTGTTGTAATATAGTATTGTTTGTGAATTATAAATACATGGTAAGTATTTGACTAATAACATAGATTTTTGACGATGTGATATTTGGATTGCAAATAAATATATATTAATTGAAGAAAAAAAAACATTAAAAATAAATATTCTAATTTGTTAACTTACGGAAAGATAATTCCGTGCAGTGCAGTAATGTGTAAGCATTACTGTATTTCAGTTTGAAGGGCGCCGTAGTTAGTGAAATTACTGGGCAAATGAGACTTAACATCTTATGACTCAAGGTGACGAGCGCAGTTGTAGTGCCCCTCAGAATTTTTGGGGTTTTTCAAGATTCCTGAGCGGCATTGCATTGTAGTAGGCACGGAGTATCAATTACCATCAGCTGAACGTCCGGCTCGTCTCGTCCCTCATTTTTATTAAAAGGAGTGCGGTGATGCATACACACTTAATTTATTTATAAGATATGTATAAGTATAGATGATTTGACAGCCCGATAATGCATGAACACTGATTTGTCAATGTGTGCGTTAACTAGTGGCTTATGATTTACAATACAGAGGAGCTTATGTCAAGTGTGGCTGACTGTTTACGACATGTCAGTCAAAATAGGTTACAGTCACAAAAGATTCGCTTCCCTTTCCTATCTCGCTGTATCTCCGTCAGAGATGTTCTTCTCTCTCGTAGCTTTGTTAGTCTACACGCTAATATATCCAGCCTAGCGAAACTCTCTAAGAAAAAAGTGATTCACTCGATTGTATGAATCGTTCAGTCATTGAGAGATTGACAGATGACGGTTATAATCTTGTAAAATACAGTGATAGCCGAAATCCACTACAAAGGTTGATGCATCCAATATACGATAATTTATATTTATACACTTAACTCTTTATTACTTTTTATAAAATAATTTAAATTATTCAAACATGAATCAAATATTGGATGCAGCACCTTACAAACTAATTTCTTTTATATATTACAGCCATTGTAAAATACTCTATTTGATTGAAAATAGTAGCTGTGAGTTTCTTGTATTTTCTTCTCACGAGCTCAACTTTTTCCGAACATATAGTAGATTCAGTATTTTAAAAGAAATATTTATAGTGACGATTCAAAAGCGCTCAATTTATGCCTAATTGAATAAAGTTTATTTGACTTTGACTTTGAGAAATAAGGGCATAAATTTACATGTGGCTGAACCGTAGCCAATATGGACGCGCTAGAGCTCGCTCAAATAATAGGTTAGGGAAGAAGTTTCTTCGCATTAATTTGAAAGCTCAAGATAATTTTGTTCAAAGTTTAATGACATTTAATGGCAGTATATATGCCATATTGTTCGATGACTTTTTGCCGTCTTATAAGTATTGACATGATCCCATTGTTCTAGATATTTTCGGACATCTGATAAAAAAATTGCGTGCATACAAAGTACACATGTCAGAAGTAAAACCTGCATTGTGCATGAACCTCTAAACTGCTTATGAAGTCCTGGTACATGTTGCTAGTATAATACATGATTTCAACCGCTATGAAAGACATTACTATCACCGCTAACATATCTATGTTGTCCTGGTGTCTAAAAAAATATAAAATATGGCTTCATCATTGCACAATTTTTTTAAAATACAATCTATGAGCAATGAAACCGCAAAAATACTGGAAACTGTCTTCTTTATTATTGAAGTTGTAAAATCATACAAAATCTCAAGAGTTAGTAACATACAAAGATACTGTATACATAAAAAGATATAATGCGAACTTTATAAAACATTTAAAGTATTTGAAGCAAATCTGTTTTAAATTAATATCAAATGCACAGTCCTCGATATTTTATACGGAATTTGAAAGAACGATCCGTTCCATGAGAAATACTGATGAATTTGATAGAATCGAAAACAGGATAGTGTTTTCACGGAAAGATAAGCAAATAGGTAATTGGGAAAATGTCGTTTTTATGTTAAACAATTTTATTTAAATGAAAGATATAAGTTTAATTACTATTTTACATATTATCTATCTTGTTAGTTGTTAACGAATTTATATAATGGCGCGACAATGAACCCTAGTTGTATGTTCTATAATGTATTCTGGAGTATAATATAACAGCCGCGAAATTTATATATACTTTACGGCTTGGAACCAAGCTAAATTTCTAAATGTTAATCGTTCGGCTATCGGCCGGTTCCTGGATCCGAGAAACAGTACAGGATGCTGTATTAGTATTTGTTTCAATTCAAGTTCAAATAAAAATATCTTCCAATATATAAAAATTACCACCTTTTCGAAAATATATGACTCAGACCTGAGAAGAACGGGTGTAAGAAACTCAGCGACAAAGATAATGTATATACTATGTAATTAGAATCGGGACTGCCTAAGTTAAAATTGAAATTTAGTTTAGTATGAAACGTACAGTCATTTGACATAAGTTTAAATTAGTAGTAATTGCGACGAAGTATAATCCGGCTAAGTTTGAAAGCAAACAGTTGCATAAAAAGTAATTGAATTTTTACAAGATTATAGCCGTCATCTGTCAATTTATCAATAATTGCATGTTTCATACAATCGCATGTATCGCTTTTTTTTTAGAGAGTTTCGCTAGGCTGAGCGGAGTTCATCTTATTTTTTTTTTATAAAATTTATTATTTAAATAACATGAGGGCGTTCGCTCCATTCCAAATCTGTTGTATTATTAAGGAAGTCATTTACGTTATAGTAAATTCTTTTTTCTGGGATCATGTTATAAAAAAAACAATTAAAAAAAAGTTTATACATAACTTTTCTGAAATTAGCATGTATTTAAATTGTAGTGTATTTTTAGTGATTGACGCTAAGGAGCAATCTGTTGATTTTTTGTCAATAAAGTATTTTTGACTTTGACTTTGACATGTGTCAGATAACTATTTTCTATAGTACAGAGGATTCGAAAATTAAGATTTACATATTGAAATGTAGATTCAGTATCAGTTGAAAGATAACATAATATCTGGATTTTAGAGTTCTATTGGAGGAAGAAAGTAAGTCGTTAACAATGGGCCACGGTTGGAATTACCTTTTTTATTTTGAGTACTAAACTAGTTAACACACATATTGACAAATCAAAAAGAAGGAGGACAAACGAGCGTAAGAGTCATTTGGTCTTAGGTGATCACCACTGCCGACATGCTCTTGCAACACCAGAGAAATCACAGGAGCGTTGCCAGCTTTTAAGGAAGGTGTACGCGTATTATATTTAAAGTGTATGGGTAAGACAATTACCGTTAAATTTATTTTCAAATGTCATTATTTATTATGTGTAGGTAGTTGTGGGAGTGGACCAGTGGGAGGCTCCTTTGCACACTTTGCTAGATTATGGGTACCACAACGGCGCCTATTTCTACCGTGAAGCAGTAATGTGTAAGCATTACTGTTATTCGGTCTGAAGGGCGCCGAGCTAGTGAAATTACTGGGCAAATGAGACTTAGCATCTTATGTCTCAAGGTGACGAGTGCAGTTGTAGTGCCGCTCAGAATTTTTGGGGTTTTTCAAAAATTTTGAGCGGCAATGCATTGTAATGGTAGGGGGTATCGATTACCATCAGCTGTCCGTCTCGTCCCGTATTGTTATAAAAAAAAGACAATGCTGTGCATTTCTCTTACAGGTGTTCATATTAGAATTTTAAATAATGTTATGTTTGTATTTGTAAAAGTATTCTGTGGAAGTGCCTAATAAATAAATAAATATCTACTGATTTTCTCCTATTTTGAACTAAAAATGTAAGAAACGTTAAAACCTTGCTGAGTCCTTCGGAATCCCAACTAAATCATACTTTAATCTGAGATCATATAAACGTCAGCGACAGCTGTGAAAACGTCGAAAAAAATAGCGGTTTACTGTTCACCTCTATTTCGAGCAATGCGCGCACACTAACACAAAGTTACATACATATCGCGAGTGTATTATCATGGATAGTTAAGTAACAAACCTGGCCTGTTTTCATTTGGTTGTCTAACAGCAAGAGGCTCTATCTATAAGCATAAATTGTCTAAGACTTTAATATTTGATACTTAAATATATGTATTTCCGTATAAAATATTAAACAAGAAAACTATTATTAAAATGCGATTTGTGTGTATTATCTCTTCGATGTGACGCAACAAATGACGAGCAATCTTCAATTATTATCAAGTGTTTTCTAAAGAACAGACAAAATGAGCGATTATACTGCGATAATGATTATATAATGTACATTTTAAGAATAATTCCTCTTTTATAACATTGACCCAATCATACAAAAGTTTAGTTTTTATCAGTGGGAGGCTCCTTTTGCACAGGATGCCGGCTAGATTATGGGTACCACAACGGCGCCTATTTCTGCCGTGAAGCAGTAATTGCATTATTGTGTTTCTGTCCGAAGGGCGCCGTAGCTATTGAAATTATTGGGCAATTGAGACTTGACATCTTATGTCTCAAGGTGACAAGCGCAGTTGTAGACGCCCAGAATTTTTAGGTATTTCAAGAATCCTGCAAATGCATGCGCAAAACCGAACTTTGCGCACGAT
This sequence comes from Leptidea sinapis, assembly GCF_905404315.1. NCBI lineage: Eukaryota > Metazoa > Arthropoda > Insecta > Lepidoptera > Pieridae > Leptidea > Leptidea sinapis. The sequence continues at coordinate 13,987,852 of NC_066272.1, forward strand.
AATAGGAAAAATTAATAAATAAGAAAGACACTGGGATCACACATCATCAGTTAGTATTTTGTATTTATTTATTTCAATGTAAAATAACACGAAGAGTCACAAAATTTGAAAGATTGAGTGTCAAGATGCCACGTACACAAGCATCTAACAGTTGCCGTAATAAAAAAGCTATTGTTCTTAGGTAGTGCGGTATCTAGTTGGAGCGCAGCGGAGACCAAACCTTAATCTAAGCGATAAGCATAATTATTTGAAGAAAAGCTTTAGAAATCCCAGATTTGTGCACTATTTATTACTCTTAAACGTCAGAGTCAGCTTATGATAAAAAAAAAATTTTACGTTTTTATTATTAAACTCAAATAATTTTTTATTCGAAATAGGATTGTTGCACGTCAAAAATAGCACTTATTCGAAGTGCCCTGTGCTGCCCCGGGGCGTAAAAAGAATAGGGTAGTCCCAGGTCCAAGGGTGTCGTAAGAGGTGACTACGGGCTTTTTGAAAGTGGGAGAGTCACGCTGCTGTCTTATGACGTCAGCACAATCGGGCCAGACTCGTCCGGGTTACTTACCACACTCGCACCGAATACCGGCGTAACTTCAACCAGCCGTCCATGCCGCCGTTGCACATGAGGAATGACACCCTGGCCCACACGGCAAAAGAGAAAGCCGATCTCCTGTGCACTCTTTTTGCCTCCAACTCGACTCTTGACGACAACGGAAAAACACCGCCGACCATTCCGCGGTGTCAGAGCCATGCCTGAAGTACAGTTCCGACAGAAAACTGTTAGGCGAGCTCTGTTTTCGTTGGACGTCAGGAAGTCGAGCGGGCCGGATGGCATTTCTCCAATAGTGCTTAGAACGTGTGCCCCTGAGTTGACGCCGGTGCTAACGCGTTTATTCTGGCACTCTTATTCAAAAGGCGTAGTCCCTGATTCATGGAAGTCAGCCCTTGTCCATCCGATCCCAAAAAAGGAGACAGTTCGGATCCGGCAAACTACAGGCCTATTGCTATTACCTCCCTACTCTCCAAAATCATGGAGAGCATAATTAACCGCCAGCTCTTGGTATACCTTGAGGGTCACCAGTTGATCAACGACCGGCAGTACGGCTTTCGCCATGGTCGGTCGACTGGCGATCTTCTGGTATACCTAACACATAGATGGGCGGCGGCTATTGAAAGCAAGGGGGAAGGCCTGGCAGTTGGTCTGGATATAGCGAAGGCCTTTGATCGTGTATGGCACAAGGCGCTCCTCGCAAAACTTCCATCATTTGGGCTTCCCGAGAGCTTATGCAAGTGGACCTCCAGCTTCCTCACTGGGCGCAGTTATTGCTCGAATCCCAAGCCCGTGAACGCTGGAGTGCCCCAAGGCTGTGTGCTATCTCCCACGCTGTTTCTTCTGCATATCAATGATATGTTGGACACCACCAACATGCATTGCTATGCAGACGACAGCACTGGTGATGCCGTATACACGGGCCATGCAGGTCTCTCTCGGGAAAACGTCGACCAGTGCCGGGAGAAACTTGTGTCTTCTATCGAGTCCTCTCTCGAGAAGGTCGCGGAATGGGGTAATTTGAACCTTGTCCAATTTAACCCCCAGAAGACTCAAGTTTGCGCGTTTACCACTAAAAAAACCCCATTTGCCGTATCACCGCTCTTCGAGAACACTTCCCTTAAAGCCTCGCCTAGTATCGGAATACTGGGTCTCGAAATCTCGAGCAATTGCCAATTCCGTGGCCATCTGGAGGGCAAAGCCAAACTGGCTTCGAAGAAACTGGGCGTCATAAATAGGGCACGGCAATACTTCAAGCCGGCCCACATTCTAGTGCTCTACAAAGCGCAGGTCCGGCCTCACATGGAGTATTGCTGTTATCTCTGGTCTGGCGCACCCCAGTATCAGCTCGATCCATTTGACCGCGTGCAACGCAGAGCAGCTCGAATTGTCGGGGACCCAGTACTCTGTGAACGGCTGGATCACTTGGCGTTGCGTAGAGACGTCGCTTCATTGTGTGTCTTCTACCGCATTTATCACGGGGAGTGTTCCGAAGAGCTGTTCAACCTGATTCCTGCCGATATCATCCCACCATCTGGATGTGTGGCGGTCCTCCACAGTGCGGTTTTCAAGGAGCTTTCTTCCTCGTACCACGAAGCTGTGGAATGAGCTTCCTTGTGCGGTGTTTCCGGGACGATACGACATGGGTACCTTCAAGAAAAGCGCGTACACCTTCCTTAAAGGCCGGCAACGCTCTTGTGATTCCTCCGGTGTTGCAAGAGATTGTGGGCGGCGGTGATCACTTAACACCAGGTGACCCGTACGCTCGTTTGTCCTCTTATTCCATAAAAAAAAAAGATATAACTGACTGAGAAGAACGGGCGGATTGTTCAAACACGATTCTGCTTTTTAGGGTTCCGTAGCCAAATGGCAAAAAACGGAACCCCTATAGATTCGCCATGTCTGTCTTTCTGTCTGTGCGTCCGTATGTCACAGCCACTTTTTTCCGAAACTATAAGAACTATACTGTTGAAACTTGGTAAGAAGATGTATTTTGTGAACCGTATCAAGATGTTTACACAAAAATAGAAAGAATCAGTGAATTTTGGGGGGTCCTTGGAACTGTGAAAAAAAAAATCATCAAATAAATACGTGTGGATGGATACGTCTTCAAAAATGATATTGAGGTTTCTAATGTTATTTTTTTCTTAAACTGAATAGTTTTCCGCGAGAGACATTTCCAAAGTGTTAAAACTTATGTCCCCCCCCCCCATAACTTCTAAAATAAGAGAATGATAAACCTAAAAAAAATATATGATGTACATTACCACGAAAACAGTCACTTAAAATTGGTTTGAACGAGATCTAATTTTTTTTTTAATACTTCATAAATCGTTGCAACGAACTAGAAGAACTTTTATGTTATGTAGCTTGCTACTACGGAACCCTGCATGTGCGAGTCCGACTCGCACTTGGCCGTTTTTATAATAATTATTACCTGTGGGTAAAACGTCACGGAAATGACACTCATGAATGTCAAAAAATATTTTTTCTTATTGAATCTACCGCTATTTCGTAAAGCTAAGGAGAAGAAGTAGCAAAAAACTCATTGTCACTCTTTTATCATGATTTACATTTTATTCGATTTACAAATCATTTCAATTACAATATAATATAATATGTAAAGTGATGCAACAAACATACTCAAACGTCAAATAGTCAATGCCTTAAAAGAGTAAGCCAAAAAAGGAAATGTAATTTAAAACATAAGTTATTGAGTACGGTAGCTGCATCATCCACACACACAGTAAATAAATAAACTTATTCTGTGAGCATTTTATAAGCGATTATAAATAATATATATATACAGGGCCGTCCCAAAGTTATGGGACATGAAGGGAATGTACCTTAAATATCGTAGATAGGGTATTTTACTGAAAGAAGACTTTATGTTATTTTTAAAAGTTAGTAATTCTGTATTCAAAGATTGTGTAAAATTACTTGCCTCGTCTGAGAATCGAACCGACTTGATTGTAAAAAAAAAACACCCCTACTTTTATGATGCTAATAGATACAATGGTATAAAACTTATAACTCTTCTTAAGTAACATAGTATTTTAAAGGAAAGTAGTCCATTAAGTGGGAATTCTTTTGTAAATTAATTAATTAAATGCTCAAAATGTGATCCCTCTTGTCTTAGCATACAGAGGACTTATTGAAATACTAAGTTTTATCATTTTATCTACACGTCCACTTACAATAAGGAAAAAGCTATAAAGTGGGTACCTATTTATGACTAATCAATGTTATCTATGGAAGGATAATATTGCTACTTTTTGAACGTCGTTGTCGGCAATAAATAACTTTCTTGAAAGTTGACTCAAACATTTTACGTTGTTCCTTTCTTTTAAAATACTATGTTACTTAAGAAGAGTTATAAGTTTTTGGTCATTCTTTCGATTAGCATCATAAAAGTAGTGGTGTTTTCTTTTTACATTCAAGTCTGTTCGATTCCCAGACGAGGCAAGTAATTTTTAGAAAATCTTTGAATGCAGAATTACTAACTTTTAAAAATAACATAAAGTCTTCTTTCAGTAAAACACCCTATCTACGATATTTAAGGTACTTTCCCTTCATGTCCCATAACTTTGGGACACCCTGTATTCATAATAACTTTTCAGAATCTGAAGGCGAGCCTACGGCAACAGGATCATCCTGCCACCACAAGCAGCGCCCGTTCACGAGCATGACGCATAAGCTAGCCATCGCCTCCCTCGACCATATTTCAGGAAAGGGGACGACCCGTCCCATGTCGCCGCCAAAAGCAGTGACATTTAAGCGAGCATGACGAAGCCTGTTACGAGAACTCAAGCAAACGACAATAAAAGAACCTTAATCTACATATTGTGCCATACTCACCAATTACCTCTACTTACAGTTTGACAATTTCTCTTACAAAATCTCTACTTACAATTTGTTATTTAAAATAGTTCATACTGTAACCGTGCATCAAAACCTGTAAGTAATTTATGGCGTATGTACGTCGTCACTCGTAAGAGGAAAATTAACAATTGCACTTGGGTCGTGGAACAAATAATACCTAAGGATAACTATGACACATGTCTACGGAATGTCTCTGGTATGTATATGGTAAGTGGTTTTGTTTTTTTTAAACCGCAATTCTCATTAATACAATTATTGTATGTAAATATTATACTTATACCTATGTTAATTGTATGCAATGTATATAACTATCCATGAAATGAAATATTATTTACGAATCAAACATTGTTATTAAAAAATAATGTTTAACAAAAAAAACAACCGCCTTCAAAAACACTATTCCAAAACAATTAGATTGTATAAAAGTACGCAATTATTTTTATACTTTTTAGTGCACATTATATCTATTCTTTTGGAATAGTATTTTGAAGGCGGTTGTCTTTTGTTAATTTTTTTTTATTTTATGATTTTTACTGAATTTAAAGTACACTTACTAACAATTTGTCTAAATATGTGTAAATATACTAAATTTTTCAATGCAGCAATGAACGTAAGTACTTTGCAATTTGATTACAGACAGTGTTCCGTTACTTTGTCATGGATTCCGTAATCAGAACCTAACCAACTCTCACCAAACTATCTTTGAAGTATATGCTTTCCAATAATAAAAGATTCATCGAAATCGGTTGGCGCGATATTGAGTTATTGGTAAATTTATCATCCAATCGATCTGGACCAAATTACAATGGGACCACTCGGGAAGTACCAGCTTTCAAATAAAAAAAGAATTGTCAAAATCGGTTCACCCAGTCGAAAGTTTTGAGGTAACAAACATAAGAAAAAACCGGCGAATTGAGAACCTCTTCCTTTTTTGAAGTCGGTTAGTAAAATAAAGTATTATGTGGGAGGCTCCTTTGTGTAGGATGCCGGCTAGATTATGGGTGCCAAAACGATGCCTATTTCTGCCGTGAAGCGGTAATGTGTTTTTATTACTCTGTTTCGGTCTGAAGGGCGCCATAGCTAGTGAATTTACTGGGCAAATAAGACTTAACATCTTATGTCTCAACGTGACAAGCGCAATTGTAATGCCGCTCAGAATATTTGGGTTTTTCAAGAATCCTGAGTGGCACTGCATTGTAATGGGCAAGGCGTATCAGTTACCATCAACTGAACGTCCTGCTCGTCTCGTCCCTTATTTTCATAAAAAAAAATGTAGATAGTATTTTCTTTGATTTACCCGAGTGTAACACATATTAAATAAAATACTTTTTATAGGAATAAAACGCGTGTAACTGGAAATGTATGTATTTTTGAAGTTATACTTATTTAGGAGTATTATCAAAAAATTATGAGAGGGAAATTTTAAGATGCGCGCGCATCACTGTAACATTAAAGTAACAGATTGAAGTTGGTTCCTAAAATTTTCTGAAGTTTGAGACATTCGTTATTTTTTTTTTGGTTTCTTCGTCAATTATTAGTATAGGCAAATGGTTCAAGCCCGTACAGCCGTATTCGTTATTTAATAATCAATTGTCGAAGCCATCGTTGCAAGATTTTACAATATTGTTCTTTCTACAAACGTAGAATAGCACGAAGAATAAATAATTTTAAGAATTTTTGCATTGTTAGGCAAAAGAATTATAATAACTTCTTGCGTGCACACAGAAGTACACACACACTTTTTTTATAATTTAATTATTTAACCCGATATTTCGTGACCTTTGCGGAGCACGTTTTCAGGGGGACTGAAAAATGTAACGCAAATATCTTATGTAAAAAATACAGAACAATACAGTTACACGCGTTTTAATCCTTTAAAAAGTATTTTATTTTAATATTATTGAAAATAAAGAACAATCTTAGTATATTGTATAAGGTAATAAATTGCATACATAGGAAACGGCACCAGCTATTTTTCCACTGTTTTCTCTTTTTACTTAGACGTCCACTGCTGGACAAAGACCAAAAGAAAGATTGCCATGATGATCGGTCCTGCGCTGCCCTCATCCAACCTATTCCAGCGGTCTTGACCAGATCGCCGGTCTGTTTTGTGGAGTACCTACCCACACTACGTCTCTTGGTACGTGGTCGCCATTCGACGACTTTACTGCCCCAACCGCCATCAGTCCGTCGAGCTATGTGCCCTGCCCACTGCCATTTTAGTTTCGCAACCATCTATGCTATGTCAGTAACATTGATTCTTCTACGGATCTCCTCTTTTTTGATTCGATGTCGCAGGGAAACTCCAAGCATAGCCTCTTCATGGCATATGTCCATTGCCCTCTGAGCAACCATGAGCTTCCTAATAAGGCTCATAGTTAGCGACCACGTATGCGTTGCGCGAAGGGGAGTGAAGTATTCGCCGTTCATATTGATGCCCAGTCCGTTCCAGTCTATAAGCCTAACGGCATCTTCCAACGGAGCAGTGAAAAGTTTCAGTGATATGACATCGCCTTGGTTGACCCGCTGCAGTCCGATAGGCTTCGATATCTGATCTTAGAGACGGACTGACACGGTGGCGTTTCCATACAAACACTTCAGCACTTCGATATATCAAAGTGGCACCTCTGGAAAGACTGAAGTACCGCCAGGTCTCGATTGAATCAAAGGCATTCTCAAAGTTCACGAACGCTAAGTATAGTGACTGCTTATATTCCTCCGTCTTCTGTATAACTTGCCGCAGCGTATGTTTCTGGTCTATGGTGCTAAAGCCATTTCAGAACCTGGCTTGAAAATTAAACACTAGATCAATAATTATTGTAATCAATTCATATTTCTTCTTCCCGTCCACTCTGCTCAAGGGTCTGGGACACGGTTTTAAACAGGTTTCTCCACCCCATGCAGTTCTCGGCATCCCTTGTATCCAGTTTTATGCTATTGAAGACTGAAATGGTATTTGAATTGGTGATTGCTACCAGTAGCATTTGCTCCATACCGTACCTGGTCTCACCCCTGTTGACGCAACAGAAATATTGATTTATGAATCTTAAATTCTTAAGTTCCTTTCTCAGAAGAACTAGACCACCAGCTTTTATTCCTACGATTCGACCTCTTTTGACTTTAGTTTGCAACTCCTCGATACGAAACAGCCACTGAGAGGACCGTTTTCAAAGTTTTTAACCGTTTTGTTTTTAACCGTAAAACCAGCTCAAAATATTGCACTTAATTAAATCACGTTAAATTCATGCTGACGTGACACAGATAGTTTTCAATTTGCCACCAATTCTTAAAACAAATGAAGAAAATACTCACACAATAAAAGAGCTAGAGTAAGTTCTTAAAGCGAAATTTTATTTCATTCCACGTCTTCTTTATGTCATGTAATATCATAGGTAGGTAACGGTAGATTCCAAAGTATTTGACACAAGTAGATGGTGGGAGTGTTTCGAGGCCTTGCTTTACCAGTGGTATAAGATTATTAGAAAAGGTGATGTGGTGCAATTTTGGAGCCGACTAGTCGTTGTTTTCTTCTTCCAAGCCTGACTCTTAATATTTAACCTTCCATGATCGGCAAGTGCCCCCGCGCCGCGGTATGCCATAGTTCGGCGCCATTTTGGCGCGCGCGCAGCGTTTATTTTAGCGCATTTATTTTATGTGTATTAATAGATTGCTTATAACTATGATGATATTAGAGAATATATGAGAAAACTATTGAAGCAAGATATAAGAGCATGCAAAATAAACTATCTTATAAAAAAAATGAGAGTCAGAACTTGGTCAGGGCGTAGTGTGCCGAACGGCACTTTCAATTGTATATATGGAAGATCTAGTGCCAAATGGAACTTCCTGATTTTTAAATTAGGAAACAACCGTGGTTTACCAAAAGATTAGAATGCGCATTTGGCAGGAGTTCAGTCCTTCTTTTTACAGTCTGAACTTTAATGGCCACATTTAAGCCGCATACAATTATTTTTACTGTGTCCGTAAAGTTGGCACCGTTAGCACTGGATGGTTAAATATTTATTTAAATGATTAAAGAGAAGGGTTGCCTAGCGATAAAAGTCGAGGTGGAATTCTTGTCAGGGCCGAACGAGCATATATTGTTTCCTTTTTAATTTATTTTATCTCGAACCGAGGCAAAAGAATGCAAAATAGTTTCCAACCCTAGTCGAGTTGAATATATACATTGAATTGTAGTTATATATATACATTCATATGAATTTTAGACTTTTTTTTGTCATTCAGAACCTCTTGCTTACCAGCTGTAGACTGTCAATCTACTGGCTTTCTATATTTTGCCTCACTTTTTTGAGTCAAGCATCCGTTTTCTTCTTTTTTATTCATCTATGTTCTATTTAATACGTATGTATCTATCCCTACTCTCAAGGAATCATAATATTGTGTGTCATCAAAAAACCTTCATCAAAAAATAATAATAAATCCAGTATTCATGATATAATAATATACTCCACCTGGTAGTCTCTCCCCATGATGTAGGCCATCTATGTTATGATATAATGTAGTGTCATACTGACAGCTCCCTATTGTCATGTCGCTCACATCTATAGTTTTGTCTCACTCAAAAATAGTTTGAGAACAGAAAGAGAACAGCATCGCAACTGATGACGTATTCTTAAACCAATCACGTGACCCAGCTGTCACGCGAATAGAATACCATGTTGAGTATATTATTATACACTGACCTCTACATAATATGTCTACTGTGCCTCTACTATACACCACCTCTCTATGTATAGCACTGGACTGGGGTCTGTCAAAATTCCACCTTCGCACGACACGCCACAAGTTAGTATATCATCCCCACCATCTGGATGTGTGGCGGTCCTCCACAGTGCGGTTTTCAAGGAGCTTTCTTCCTCGTACTACGAAGCTGTGGAATGAGCTTCCTTGTGCGGTGTTTCCGGGACGATACGACATGGGTACCTTCAAAAAAAGCGCGTAAGCCTTCATTAAAGGCCGGCAACGCTCTTGTGATTCCTCTGGTGTTGCAAGAGAATGTGACCAGTACGCTCGTTTGTCCTCCTATTCCATAAAAAAAAAGAAAAAAAAGTGTTCTTTTGTGCCTGTTTGATATTCGCCATTTTGGCGCTATTGGTGTATGTAGTCAACGGTATTAAAACTAGTGATGACAACCTCAGCAAACATGAATAGATAGATGGTGGGAAACTAATTACAAAAAAAAAAATGTGTACTTTATTACATTGATTCTTGAGGTATAAATAACACGGAAAATGAACGAAATTAATTCAAAATGCAGAAATACTTCAGAGTATTATTGTGCGTTCCTTCGCAGCCATTTGTATGATACGTCAAAATTAGTTCTCTGGACACTCGCGAGTGGCGCTTCAAATAGGCACAAAAAATTTGCTGTCAAACATAATATGCAACAGCCTGTCCAGTGGTATTATACCATGGAAGTATGTATATTTTTGTCGAATACCAATTCCTTCATCTAAAAAGCCCACTTATATGCGAGATCAATTATTTTATGAATTCGTATTAAGCGAGAATGAACAATAATATAATAATGCAGTCATTATGAGCATTTGTTAATATGTATATTATAAATACTCAACATTAGAATACAAACAATTTTTTTTGCCAATTAATTTTAAAATTGACGAGTTATGTTAAAATTACAACGAATATGATATATATTTAATTCTTAACATAAACTGTTTAATATTATAAAATACTTTTCTTCACATTATTGGTAGCATAACTATAAATATCTATTTTACCAGTGGGAGGCTCCTTTGCACAGGACGCCGTCTAGATTATGAGTACAACAACCGCGCCTATTTCTGCCGTGAAGCAGAAATGAGTAAGCATTACTGTGTTTTGGTCTGAAGGGCGCTGTAGCTAGTGAAATTACTGGGCAAATGAGACCTAACGTTTTGTCTCAATGTGAACGAAGGCAGTTGTAGTGCCGCTCAGAATTTTTGGGTTTTTCAATAATCCTGAGCGGCACCGCACTGTAATGGGCAGGGCTTATTAATTACCATCAGCTGAACGGCATGCTCGTCGCGTCTCATATGTTCATATAATAATAAAAATATTGACACACTTTCACACAAATTATCTTGCCCCAAACTAGGCATAGCCTGTACTATGAGTACAAGACAACGATATATTTAATACAATATACTTACTTAAACATACATAAATACATATAAACATCTATGACTCGGAAACAAACATTCGATCCCGGGACCTCTAGCTTAGTAGTCAGGGTCACTAGCCATTCTGCTTTATGGGGTGTCTATAAAAAGAACTATGGGATGTTATACTAAATAATTTGAATACGGAGATAGATGCTCAAGTTAACTATCTCAGAGTATGTTCAATAAACAAATTACATCGGCAGTGTATTCAAGCAAATAGTTACAACTAACTTTACAAATGATTTGAGTTTTCTTTAGTGTTAATTCCGCCAATATTTGTCTTTAAACAATTCGACACGTGTTTCGCCTCTACACGAGGCATCCTCAGGACGTGTTGTCTCGCCAAACCTGGCACGAGACTGGTCCCCAAACACGTGTCGAATTGTTTAAAGATAAATATTGGCGGAATTAATACTGAAGAAAACTCAAATCATTTGTATAATTATGGATTTCCGCAAAGTAACGCGTAGGCGTTACTTTGAAGTAGTTCAATAAACAACTAACTTTAATTAGATTTTCTCCAAGCTGACAAATGCTCTGTTAAGCTTAACAAACAATATTTTAAAGCCTTAACTGGCAGACGTGCTTTAGAAGCCTTTAATACGAATAGGAGCTATAAAAGATTATTTTTAATCAACTTTTATATAATAACAAAAGGCAGGACTTAACTAATATTAACAAAGGTACATTTAAGTTATTACTTAATTACTTAAGTTGTGGTAAAGGTTATTATAACATAAATGACTTTCTTAATGATACCACAGATTGGGAATGGAGTGACCGCCCTCAGGCTATTAAGTAATAAGTTTAATTGTACAATATCACTTTGTAAACATATTTTTTCGATGAAAAAAGAAAACGCCCGCTGAGTTTGTTGCGCCCGTTCTTCTCAGGTCTGAGGCATTCCTTTTGGAATGGGTGGTAGTTTTTGACTTTCAATAAGTTGCCCTGTACTTTCCCCGGGGCGTAAAAAGAATAGGGGAGTCCTAGACCCATGGGTGTCGTAAGAGGCGGCTAAGGGCAAAAGCCCTTTTAAAAATAGAAGTGGGAGAGTCACGCTGCCGTCTTATGACGTCAGCACAATCGGGCCAGACTCGTCCGGGTTAATTACCACACTCGCACAGAATACCGGTGTGAAGTAGCGTCCTAGTGCCGCTTTGTTTCGCATTGGTTAGTGTCGAGGACCGGAGGCCATCCCTTCTCCCCCCAACAAAATATGAGAGCGGTCCGTAAAAAGATATTACCCCAGGAGGGTACCGGCTCTACCAGAGCCGGAGAATCCCTCCCCGAGCACTCTCGCTCGGGCTGCCCTTCGTATTCTGGGGTGGGCACAGAAGCGCGCATGACCAAGGACAAACGAGACGGACAGATGATACGCCACTAATAACGATATCGTCCCCACCATCTGGTAGTGTGGCGTTCCATCACATTGCGGTTTTCAAGGTGTGGAATGAGCTTGTGTGATGTTTCCGATGATCACTTAACAACAGGTGACCCGTACGCTCGTTTGTCCTTCTATTCCATAAAAAAAAAGATACGGACGCGGTCGTCTAAATCTACGTGGAGCCAGAGAGTAGACAGGTCCCTACCCCCAAAATTGCCGAGACGGCGACAGCAGATATCTTCCCTAACGTACACACATACCCCGGCATGAGGCAAAAAGTTGTGCTCAATTTTGTACCCGGGGTACGTTAAATATGAAGTATCGCTAGGTCGAGATATCTGCGTCTCCGTAAGGAAACACAAGGCCGGCTGCGTCGTCTCAAGGTGGTGGTGGACGGCGTTTAAATTGGAGTGAATTCCCTGATATTGCAAAAGTCCACGTTGAGCGTGGAGCGGGTTGCCGTGGTGTTTGTCCTCGGTCATGCGCGGTTCTGTGCCCACCCCAGAACACGAAGGGCAGCCCGAGCGAGAGTGCTCGGGGAGGGATTCTCCGGCTATGAAAACTGTTAGGCGAGCTCTGTTTTCGTTGGACGTCAGGAAGGCGGGCCGGATGGCATTTCTCCAATCGTGCTTAGAACGTGTGCCCCTGAGTTGACGCCGGTGCTAACGTGACTCATGGAAGTCAGCCCTTGTCCATCCGATCCAAAGAAAAGGAGACAGTTCGGATCCGGCGAACTACAGGCCTATTGCTATCACCTTTCTGCTCTCCAAAATCATGGAGAGCATAATTAGCCGCCAGCTTTTAGTATACCTAGAGGGTCACCAGTTGATCAACGACTGACAGTACGGCTTTCGCCATGGACGGTCGGCAGGTGATCTTCTGGTATACCTAACACATAGATGGGCGGCGGCTATTGAAAGCATGGGGGAAGGCCTGGCAGTTAGCCTGGATATAGCGAAGGCCTTTGATCGTGTATGGCACAAAGCGCTCCTCTCAAAACGTCCATCATTTGGGCTTCCCGAGAGCTTGTGCAAGTGGACCTCCAGCTTCCTCACTGGGCGTAGCATACAGGTCGTTGTCGACGGATATTGCTCGAACCCGAAGCCCGTGAATGCTGGAGTGCCCCAAGGGTGTGTGCTATCTCCTACGCTGTTTTTTCTGCATATCAATGATATGTTGGACACCTCCAACATGCATTGCTATGCAGATGACAGCACTGGTGATGCCGTATACACGGGCCATGCAGGTCTCTTTCGGGAAATCGTCGACCAGTGCCGGGAGAAACTTGTCTCTTCTATCGAGTCCTCTCTCGAGATGGTCGCGGAATGGGGTAAATTGAACCTTGTCCAATTTAACCCCCAGAAGACTCAAGTTTGCGCGTTTACCACTAAAAAAACCCCATTTGTCGTATCACCGCTCTTCGAGAACACTTCTCTTAAAGCCGCGCCTAGTATCGGAATACTGGGTCTCGAAATCTCGAGCGATTGCCAATTCCGTGGCCATCTGGAGGCAAAGCCAAATTGGCTTCGAAGAAGCTGGGCGTCATCAATAGAGCAAAGTCCGGCCACACATGGAGTATTGCTGTCATCTCTGGTCTGGTGCACCCCAGTATCAGTGCTCTGTGAACGGCTGGATCACTTGGCGTTGCGTAGAGACGTCGCTTCATTGTGTGTCTTCTACCGCATTTATCACGGGGAGTGTTCCGAAGAGCTGTTTAACCTGATTCCTGCCGCCGAATTTCACTTTCGCACGACACGCCACAAGTTAGGATATCATCCCCACCATCTGGATATGTGGCGGTCTTCTACAGTGCGGTTTTCAAGAAGCTTTCTCCCTCGTACTACAAAGCTGTGGAATGAGCTTCCTTGTGCGGTGTTTCCGGTACGATACGACATGGGTACCTTCAAAAAAAGCGCGTACACCTTCCTTAAAGGCCGGCAAAGCTCTTGTGATTCCTCTGGTGTTGCAAGAGAATGTAGGCGGCGGTGATCACTTAACACCAGGTGACCCGTACGCTCGTTTGTCCTCCTATTCCATAAAAAAAAATAAGTGATGTAACATCCTATTTTGAATAAAAATATTTGAATTTGAATTTGTATCTGTTTAAATATTGTAAATACTTACGTAGTCACTTCAATTCAAATTAAAATATTTTATTCAATGAAAGATTATTAGTCAAAAAGTACCATTCATTCGAAAAAGTGTGCCTCAGACTTGAGAAGAAGGGGCGCAACAAACACAGCGGGCGTTTTTTTTCATGGAATAAATATGTTTACAAAGTAATATTGTACAATTAAACTTATTATTTTATAGCCTGAGAGCGGTCACTCCATTCCCAATCTGTGGTATCATTAAGAAAGTCATTTATGTTATAGTAACATTCTCAGCGGGCTTCTTCTTTTTTTTTTCATAAAAATATGGTTATAATGTAATATCGTACAATAAAACTTATTATTTAATAGCCTGAGGGCGGTCGCTCCGTTCCTATTCCCATTCCAATCTCTATTAGTACTAAAAATAAACACACACCTTCGCACAATATGTCACAAATTAGTATATTATCCCCACCATCTGGATGTGTGGTAGTCCTCCACAGTGCAGTTTTCAAGGAGCTTTATTCAACAAAGCTGTGGAATGAGCTTCCTTGTACAGTGTCACGATATGACATGTAACAAAAAGTGCATACACCTTCCTTAAAGGCCGGCAACGCTCATGTGAATCCTCTGGTGTTGCAAGAGAATGTGGTCGCCTATGATCACTTAACACCAGGTGATCCGTACGCTCGTTTGTCCTCCTTTTCCATAAAAAACTAACACAAAATGTGTATTATTCTTATGGTGGAGGTGGCCAAGGATCGTACGGGTCACCTGTAAATGATCACCGCCGCTCACATTATCTAGCAGCATCAGAGGAATCACAGAGGTGTACGCGCTTTTTTTGAAGGTACCCATGCCGCGTCGTCCAGGAAACACTGCACAAGGAAGCTCATTCCACAGATTGGTTGTACGTGTAAGAAAATTCCTTGAAAACCGCACTGTAGAGGCCGCACTCTCAGATATTGGGGAATATATACTAATTTGAGGCCAATTAATTCTGTGATTAGAAAATAAATTCATTATAATTGTGTAAATGTTGAGTTTGAACAATAAAAAAAAATAATAATTATAAAATAATTTTTTGTAGTTATTATAGTAGCGTAAATGTAAATATAATTTAATTTCGCTTGCTGTTATTTGTTTTTGGAACAAAAAAAAGTTTATTTCGTACATTGACTGGTTTCCTGTTAGATAAATTGTTCGAAAAACTATCAATTACCTTAGTTCATAGGTTCACAGGTCGCAATTCTTGAGACAATAACAGATGCTAAAGTTGTATTATGTATATTGTTTACAAGTTTAGGTGCGAGCCACGCAAATATAAAACTACCTTCAAATATGTACTAAATTATGAAACAACTTATATGCTTAGATTATTTTACTTATGTATTCTATGCTTAGCATTCTTATCTAGTAGTTCTTATTCCTAGTACGTATTCCACTTCTCTTTACTGCTCTGCTACTGCACTGCTGTTATTATTATAAGTGGAATAGCTAATCCGGCATAGAGTTCCTGAAAAATAACTGCAACAGGCCTGCTTAGTGGAATACCGATTTGTCAAAGTGCAGTTTTTTTGTGGAATAGCTCTGCAAGTGTATACAGCGGTGGATTTACACTAGGGGCAGTTGGCAAGTGCCCAGGGCGGCGAAATTTTTAGGGCGACAAAATTTTGTAAGTGAAATTTTTTTTTTCTAAAGTCTTATCAAGATTGCTCAACGTTTAGATTGCGAAGATTTAATCACCCTATTAGCAATTCAAAAAAACAGACGTGTTTGCCTGTGATAAAATTGATGTAATATAATTATGAGTCACCCTTAGTGCCAAATTTAAAATTGTTAGAATATATAACATATAATAAAATTTCTGCAATAAATTAGTTATTCTAGTTTTGAAAAATAAAATATATAAACCTATAAGTTAAAGTAAAATTCCAGTATTGGGGCGGATTTTTTCCGGTGCCCAGGGGCGGCATTAAGTTTAAATCCTGCCCTGAGTGTTTATGTCAAAAGCTTTGCACTTTGCTCTACATTCTATTCCAAGTTGCTTGCAACCTTACTGACATAACCTTAACCTTTAATACTTGTGTTACCATTTGAAACGCCTGTTCTGATTTCTCCCATGTCCATTTTGTTGATTCCCGGTTAATGAAATATTATCTCTACATCATCACTACAAGTATCTGTAACCGTTTGAGTGAGATGAAACAACAAACTGCGAGTTGAATAAATAGATATCAATATTTATGAACATTACGTCACTCAAACGGTTGGCTCAGTGGATGAGCGCTCGCACGGAACGCGAGAGGTCGCGGGTTCGAGTCCCACTGCGTGCATAAATTTTGTTTTTAAATTTAATTTGTGTAATTAATCCCAGGGTTACCTTTGGAAAAAAAAATAGCGATTTGTTAAGTTTTAGGGTGCCAAAATAAAGTTTAAACAACTTTATTGTTATTTAATATATCCGATATATCATTCGGTGATACTCATTTGATTAATTTTCCTGGATTAACATTTGTACAATTTGAATTTTAAAAATATTATTGCTAAACGGCTAATGCTAAAGATAAATCACACTTTAAAACTAAACTTGGAAAAGTTTCAAAGAGAGCGAAAGATACTCAAATGTCTTCCTAATGATTGTTGTTACAAGAACTTCTTACAAGTACTGGAATGACTGTTGCAAAATCTACTTTGTTGTTTTATGAAAGTTATTGGGAAATAGCTCTTATAGTAAAATCAATCGTAATTTATTTTTATTTTTTTTGAGAAAAAATTTATAACAAGTGATACTTTACATTACTGCCTTTTTATGGAAGATTACAAAGGAGTATACTTGTTACTTGATGTTAGGTGATCACCGCCGCCCACATTCTCTTGCAACGCCTAAGGCATCACAGGAGCGTTGCCGGCCTTTTGGAAGGTGTACGTGTTGAAGGTACCCATGTCGTATCGTCTCGGAAACATCACACAAGCTCATTCCACACCTTGAAAACCGCAATGTGATGGAACGCCACACTACCATATGGTGGGGACGATATCGTTATTAGTGGCGTGTCCAACATCTATTTGGAACACTCCCCGTAATAACGCAACGCCAAGTGATTTAGCCGTTCACAGTGCACTGGATCTCCAACAAGTCGAGCAGCTCTGCGTTGCACGCCAAAACAGAGATGACAATTACAATGTAATTGTCATTTCATATACATAAGGTGGCGTTGTAGAGAGATAGAATGTAGGTCGGCTTGGAGTATTGCCGTTATTTATGACACCCAGCTTCTTCAAAGCTAATTTGAGTTTTTTTTCCATATGACACGTGCGTTTATATTCAATGAAAATGTATACACATTCTTAAAAATAAATTGTTTTGAGAAATAGAAATAAATTTCATCGCATTATTCATATTTCATGATAAGTTGCTTTATATACACGAAAACATTCGCTTTATCTTATTTTTCGTATCGGCCCTTTGTTGATTCATTTCAAAATTGCGTCATTCGGTGTGAATAAACACATTTGCAAAAAACAGTGCGGTTTTAATTTTATCCGTTCCTTTAGAAAATACAATACTAAAAGAGGTTCTAATCATTTGAGAATATTACTGGCACATTTATGAAGTGATGTGGTGTATAAAAAAGTTTATTCCAAATTCAAATTTAAAACATACCTGGACTTGAAATAAAATTGCAGTGAATTGCGTATGGCGGGCGTTACTTCGTATTATCTCTAAAACATTTTTAGATAATTATTGTCGGATTGTCTTATTTCCTTGATATTTTTAAGTCTTGATTCCTTTATTTAGCGGTCTCTAAAATGGTTGATAGAATGATAACAGCGAGCAAAATTATAGCGCTACTTGAGGAAGGGTGTAGTCAATGTTATGTGTCCCAGAGGCCAAATGTGAGTCATTCGACTTTCCAAAGGACTTCGCAAGACGAAGATAGATTAAAATTAAAATTTAAGAAGGTAAAGCCGAGGAGCATCCAAGATATTATTTGGGCGCGAAGTCGATTCCGGTGAGAGATCGTCGCCTCTAGCGGCCCTTGCGATCGAGCCTCGTGACGGGGTGATCAGCCGGGATCAGCGGATTAAGCACATCGTCACTCCTCCTCTTCAACGTCTCCTCTTACCCGTGGCAGAAGGTCCCGCTGGAAGAGGCGGCCGTCAGGTGGCCGCCCGGGCCAGGTTCCGCAGGTGTGCGAAACCCGACGCATCGGCTCGCGTGAACATGCCGACGGCGAGGCGCCTAAGGAAAGCGTCCAGGCTCTCTACTCCTAAGTCCCTCTGTATCGACTTAATTTTTAAATATATATAAATAGCGCGTGCTAGTTTAGAATAATTTGTAAATCATGTTTGTTTTTAATTATAATAATTGAATCAAGTCGAAATTCAAAATTCTGTCTCGACAATAACCTCGAAAAGCCTTCTTTTCTTCTTCTATGAGTTCAAACATATTATAAAATCGGTCCAGAAATGGCCGAGAAAGATTTTAACACAGAAATCAATTGGAGTCACCCGGTGGGAACTCCGCTCAGCATCGCTTCGCTTCGCTCAATCATTTTGCTAAATAATTACTTTTCAATTGCTAAAATAAAATGTTCTTGCCTCGTATTCGTGTCCGAGCTTCAAATGAGCGTACCCATTTTATTTTATTTATTTACCTATACAATAGACTTTGAACATTAAGGCCACAAAATGGTGTGTTAATTTGAAGGAATCTTTTAATGTTATCTGGAAAAGTAATTAATGTATACGTATTTACAACGCCGCTCGAACATATTTTGACGACCTTTTTATAGGCGATTGGGAGTCTAGTTATTTATTGTACGTCAATGTATAACAAACACACTTGTATCATATTACTATATCAAATGTCTACATTAACTTAAATTATTTAATTAAATTAAAGGATAATATTAATTTGACTCTGTATTAAGTTTATGAAAAAATTTTTATGGTCATTAGCAGCTGTATCAATTAAGGATGGCCTCGATAAAATACAGTTGCCTTTATAACATTAATTACTGTCTGAATTATGGCTTAAGCCAAAGAAATTATAATAATATTTTCATGATAATGTCTGCTTAAATTAACGTAAACTTTTAAACAATGATTTGAATATGAATATACATAGGCCATCTGGCCATAAATATCTTTAAAAAAAAACTTGTAATATAACATTTGAATTTAGAATCTGTGGAATAATACATGGTGTTATTTTTTCGCGCCAATCTTTGTTATTAAAATGGCGTGGGGAGTTAGTTTAGTTAACGAGTTAAAAACGTGTTAATTCTTGATAAAAGTCCTAGTAAGTAGGAAATAATTAATCAAAAGTTCCAAATTTCGAAAATCTATCTGTATTATTAATAATTTTAATTTAACGCCGAATATAGGTCTCCGCGGTCTTTACGCTATTGGCCAAAGAGGATGTAACTACTACGTCCGTCATAACCCCTCGTATACACCAAGAAACAGGTCAAAAACTTGTTTTATACAAAACTTTAGAATACTTGTCAAAACATAAGTATTTGTTTTTTACATGTATTGCAATTGTCTGAAACATTCTTGCGTTCACACTGTGTTGTCAACAAGTTTTTATTCAAGTATAAAACACATTTGCGTTCACATATAGATCTGAAACATGTTTGATACAGTCTGATACAAGGACAGCGTTCACGTCAACATAAAACATACATGTTTTTAGCAAGTATCGTTAATTTTAATGAAATTTATGTATAATACTTATATAAAACAAGTTTTATACTCTATCCACGCTTGGAGGATAAAGTTTTAAGCATTTACCGGCCGGACTGCTTTTTTTTTGTGGGAAAGAAGAAGATAATTAATGGAGTGGTCAAAGACATAAGCTTTATTAGCAATATTTATATTAAGATATTCGTTCGATACTTTTATAATCGTCTCGCAAGCATGAGTAATGCATTAACTACATTTTGCTTTTGATATCCGATGCAAATACAAAGAAGAATATGAGTCACCAGTAGCTAGAAATCTCAAATAAACAGCTAACAAAAAAAAAAGCGCGTATGCCTTCCTTCAAGACCGGCAACGCTCCTGTGATTCCTCTGGTGTTGCAAGAGAATGTGTGCGGCGGTGATCACGTATCCCTAGGTGATCCGTGCTTACGCTCGTTTGTCCTCCTTTTAGAAAAGTATAGTACAACTTTTTGAAGCGAATTCTCCAAATTTACTGGTCTCATTCTAACAAAATTTTTGAATCCACTTCTGTGTTCTATTTTTAAATCATTCAATAACGAACGATAGGCCCCTTCTTGCTGTCGTCTCTTCAAAAATGATCGCGACCAGTACTTGCGTGTTTTTTTTTTAATTTCCTTCAATCTGTATGATATACAAGTATGCTGCACTCATGAAGCAAAATTCCGTAGTACCTTCACTTTCTATTGTCTGTACCAGTAGTCAATTATTGTGTTGTCATATTCATTAATTTCTGCACTGACATGTCTTAAACAAGTTTAGCTACAAGCCTACAACAAGTATAAAACATGGGAGCATAATAAACATGTAGACAACTAATAGGTGACAAACAATTTAATCAGACAAGTTTCATACAAATATTGTCTACGACATGTATTATGTTTTTGTATTTTGAAAACATTGCATACAACTTATATTTGTAATAATCCGGCTAAGTTTGAAAGCGAACAGTTGCTTTAAACGTAGAGAATTTCGGCTATCTCCGCATTTTACAAGATTATAGCCGCCACCTGTCAATCTATCAATGACTGCACGTTTCATACAATCGAGTGAATCACTTTTTTCTTAGAGAGTTTCGCTAGGCTGCTATTGGCGCATTACCGCTAAAGACAGTGTGCCTTGAATATTTTTTTTAATAATGTTTATCTAAAAATTTGAAAAATATTTTGGCATCATTAAGTGAAAAAAATAACGTTGATTATTGAAAAAGATCTACTATTAATTAACCAATTTTTTCTTATCTATGTTATCTTAAATGAATACATAAAAGTTTAAATAATATAATTATCTAAAATAAATTAATTACATGCATCCTTCATAAGCACATACTTAGCAAGAATACGCAATAAAACTTTAATTAAAGTTCATTATTTTGTTTGTAATTGTATTTAAAAGAATATAAAATCGTTACCACTTATGCAGAATATTTAGGTCATCTTGTGCATTTCCTTTTTTCTTCTATGGTGTTTTAAAAAAAAACAGACATGTGTCGTCTGCATAAACTGTAAGATGCTAACCTGTTTGTTGTTTATTATTAATGTACACCAGAAATTATTAAGTGTCGCATACAAAAAAACTACACGTTTTATTTTAGTAATGAAAAGACCAGATTTTATTTAATTGACATTTTATTCCTTGACTAAACATATTGTATATTACAAGCATAAAGTATCTTGGATGAAGTATATACCTGGATGTGATAAGCAAATAATAAAAACTGTTAGGAATAAAAACAATATTGTGTGTTTCTTTTTTATTTGTTGGTCGCAAACATCACTTCAACCAATATCTAATACAAGCAACAGTTATCTTTAATGTATCTTAAGCTGTATTGTAATTTATCTTCGAGTGTTTGACAGTAATCTAAATGGTAAAGTGAAATATGGTGATATGCTATACACTGGGCTGCAAAAGCCGTACAGAACGGAAATCATAAAACATAGCCATACGTAAGTGTTATTTATATTTAAAATGTTCCTTGATTTGTAAATAAATTAATGCATTACTAAATGATAAAGTAATCCACAACATTAGAAATGAATTATTATAGTTCTCAGAACAATGGCTTAGTTTTTCGACCGTGTTCACTGCTTTTTAATTTATCCGGGTTACAGGATTGTTTGTTCCTTTCGGGTGTACAATAATGCACAGAGCAAATCCAGTTGTTGCTTCATCCTAGTAAAGCATCTAATATAAAAGAAAAATTAATCATATAAAGGAACGCTAAATGGTATTTATCACTAAAGGTCTTATTATGTCGGTCTTTTTTTATTATTCAATTATATTTTTTAATAGAGAATTTTAATATTCAATGTCCCTAGATTTTTTACGCTACTGTTTTATTCTCAATACTAAAAAACATAGACTGTTTTGACTCGATGATCAATGATGAAAAATCTAACAACTATCCTTTAGTTTACTTCTTACAAAGAAGGTATTTAGTAACATATTTAATTAAAAATTATCATATTAATTATCACATCAAAATTGTCCTTAAAACTATAAATAATATTATGACAATAAAATACATGTTGAAAAAGTTAAAAATAGATCGAGCACAAATTCTTTTTTTAATTTTGCTCATCTTTGGCTGTCACTATTTGTATCTGCCTGGGTTCGATGACATTAAAAAGGTTACATATAAAAAAAGAAACAAATTAGCAAAATCTTGTTCTAAAACAAATCTTTCTATCAAAATGAGTGTGACTGAGTGAGTGAGTTCAATCTTTTTGTCGAAATTTTGATACAACAAAGAAAATAAATTGAACGCAAGCCGAGTTTGGTTTTGAGGTGTCTCTGCCATAATGTATATCAGACCTTGCACCTTCAGATTTCCACTTGTTTCGGTCTTTTCAGGATTCTTTAGGTAGTGTCTGGTTAAGTTAAAGTTTTCTTCATCAGAAGTACCAAAATTTCTACAGCAACAGGATAATTATTTACAAGATGGCGTACACACATATACTCTATAATGTAAATAAACTTTGGCAAAATAGTCTAGGGTTTTCATATAAAATGCGTTAAAACTTTTCCCCCAACCTATTACTAACTATATAATTAAAATTGTTCGTTTTCTTATAATTCTTATTTGTGCCGAAATATTTGATTTATAATTTCCTAGACCATTTATACGTCTAGATCAGTGGTTCCCAACCTTTTGATTGTGATCCCAACATTGCTGGCCAGAGCGCCATCCGTACAAAAACCAACAAGTTTCTCCCAGCTAATGTTATGTTTCTGAAAATATTTCGATATCGTGTTCATGATGTCGATACCTTTTGAAATTGTTTTCAGTTCTCGTGAAAAAATTCTTCACAATGTGCAGCGTGCACGTATTGAACTTAAATTCTGACTCCTGCGGACTGGTGGTCCTGACCACTGGTTAGGAACCACTGGTCTAGATAGACCGTGGCAGCTGTGAAAATATCGAAAAAATGAGGTTAAACGTTTGCTTCTATTTTGAGTAATGCACGCACACTAACACAAAGTGACATAATAATCGCGAGAGTAAGACGTAGCTTGTCACGTACACCAAAGTTATAAAGCTGGCCTGTTTTAATCGATTGTCTAGCAGCAAGAAGCTCTATCTACACGTTTAAATTATCTAAGATACTTTTATTGTGAGTCAGAAACATGTTTTGATAAATAATTGGACATAATATAGAGAAAAATAGGGAAAAAAATTCACGTGAAACATAGAAGCTATGAAAATGATAATAAAATTTAACTTTATAATATTTGAGATATATAAAAAAAAATAATATAGAAACATAATATATAATTTTAATATTATTTATTTTGGAGAATTTACATTTATTGTGTATGCTGACACGCGTTTTAATCTGAAAAGTAGTTTATTCCAGTGTATCTCGAATTAATAGGTATACAAAAATTCAAAGTAATAGATAAGTATATTATTATATGTTTTCAAACAGGTAAGAATCACGGCACTAAAATGAAGAAAATTACAAAAAAAACTTATCGCAAATACACCGTGTCAAAGAAGAGCTCATCGCCAAAGAACATTTTGAGAAAGAGATAGGCAAGGTTGAGAAAGCTATCAATGAACCTTAAACTATCCCCATCGTAATTAAAAATATGTGGGTTTGGCATCTTGGACATAAACCAGCTCTATAGATATGTAATACTAAATAAGTTCTTAAATATGCATTTAAACGCTTGGTTGCCACAAGAACATTAAAAGATTATTATATACATTATTATGTTGCCAATCATCATTATTGTCATTTAATACAACGGAATGTACAAGAACATGTTCATGCACTTGGTCACAATATGCCGTGATGAATCCGGCATATTGTGACCAAGCGTGTTATCTTAGTATATAGTTATTATCGTCAATGCTCTTGAGCTCGATCGATATGGTCAAATACATTAAAATAGAGTTCAACTTAGGCTGGGCATTTAAAAGAAGGGCACGACCTGCTCTTTATACACCATATTGTCACAAGCGCATTTAGCTGTCTCACACAGCTGCAGAGCATCTTAGTAGCACTTATTAGCCTAACCTAACCTGATATAATATTAGATAATTTTATCATGATTGAATTTGTTTGAACACTACGCTGATGTAGCCGATATGTATCAACAAATAAGTGTGAACGCAATGTCCAAGAACAAGTTCATATACGTATGTTGACGATGATGCGGTCGACACGTTAGTTAAGCACTTCGGCATCACATCACACGTTTCAAGCACAAGAATTAGTAAAATCGGCACACACTTAACAGCTACGAGTCTCGTCCGGAAAAAACGCAAAGGATAATTTTTATCTAGTTTTGAAATCCACGCAAACGATGTTGCGGGCGTAAGTTTTTCAATATAAAAGTACACTTAAATTCTCAACGGAATGTCCAAGAACATTTTCATGCGCTCCCCTATATCGGTGATGGAGCGGTCGTCG
This sequence comes from Leptidea sinapis, assembly GCF_905404315.1. Taxonomy (NCBI): domain Eukaryota; kingdom Metazoa; phylum Arthropoda; class Insecta; order Lepidoptera; family Pieridae; genus Leptidea; species Leptidea sinapis. Next base: position 14,012,600 of record NC_066272.1, read on the forward strand.
TGCTAGCTGAGCACTTCAGCATCATCATCATCATCGAGGGGTTGGCTAGTCAGCGCAGCCCAGAGCGGTGAACGGGCTCCGAGTTGCGCCGAGCCACGCCGCTAGCTGTCCTGTGCGCAAGCCGCTGCAGTCATGGCAGCGGTGCCTACGGCACCCATCGCGCTGAACAGTATACTACCCACTTCACGATCTGGTGTTATATCAACCTAGAATACAGAGCACATGGTAACACTACTAATTTATAATAATTTGTTATGTTTTTAAAGTGATAACCCCCACTTCTAGGATTGATACACAAATAAAATTTGAAAACAAAATTTTATGAACGATGTGGGACTCAAACCCACGACAGCTTCCGTGCAAGTGCTCTTTCAACTGAGCTAACCGTTCGAGTGACGTTGTTCTTGTATGCTTCGGCTTCATCCACAGCATCTACTTTACAGTTGATAATCTGCTCAACCCCGATAATTGCATATTAGGAAATTGACTTGAATGTCGCTCTTGCAAATCGAAACAATTTGTTGTTTTTAAAGATAACCCTCACTTCTAGGATTAATACAAAAATAAAACTCGAACCCACGACCTCTCGCGTTCCGTACGAGTGCTCTTCCAACTGATTATAAATGTTGGCTGGAGTACATAAAAAGGTTTTTCAAGTGTTCCTGATAGAGCGTGATAGGGATTTAACGGTTGGAAAAGTAATTGGTTATAATTATAAGAGGTAATTAAATCAACAAAGGAGACGGGGATTTCTTGGCCAGTTTGTAATAATTTGAGATATGGTTTAAAAAACCTTTCATATTTTTCAATACGAATGAGATTTAACAATAATTGAACACAAAACCTCTGTCGTCCCGGAAACACTGCGCATGAAGCTCTTTCCATAGTTTGGTTGTACGTCCAAGAAAATTTCGTAAAAACCGCACCGTAGAGTAACGCAAGACATTCTTGCCTTGTGGCATGTCGGACGTAGGTGGAATTCAACAAAAGGAATCGGGATTAAAAGCCATTTGGAACACTCCATTACAAATGCGGTTTTAAAGTTTAAAAAAAAATTCTCTGATTATTGTTATTATAATGCGTTATAAGAAGTATAAACTCAGAAAATACTAACGTTCTGGACACATAAGGAACTACATAAAATGTAACGGCTACTCTATACGGTTGTGATAGCTTGGAAGTTGGCGATGGCTGATAAGTGTCAAAGGAAATGTATTTCTTCTCAAAAACAAATTATCTTATTTCTCATATCTCACTTCGATATCACAAATAAATTGCGTGAAGCGTATCCGTGATCCGCGACGAAAAAACGTGTTCTGAAGTGAAACTCTTACGGGAGATCTTTGAAATTTTAATTCATCGCGTTATCTCACTCGTTCGGGCAAAGCCGGTTCGAGTTGATTAAAAAAGCGCTATCATCATCATCATCAGCTGACGACCACTGCTGGACAAAGGCCTCCCCCAAAGATTTCCACGGTGAACAGTCCTTCGCTGCCCTCATTCAACGTATTACGGCGATCTTGACTAGATCGTCGGTCCATCTTGTGGGGGGCCTACCAACACTGCATCTTCCGGTACGTGGTCGCCATTCGAGGACTCTATTGCCCCAACGGCGATCGGTCCATCGAACTTTGTGCCCTGCCCACTGCTACTTCAGTATCTCAATCATTTACGCTATGTCGGTGGCTTTGTTTGTTCTGCGGATCTCCACAATTTTGATTCGATCTCGCCGGGAAATTCCTAGCATAGCCCTCTCCATTGCCCTCTGAGCGACCATGGGGTTTTATCATAAGGCCCATAGTTAGCGACCACGTCTGCTAACTGCGAAGCGCTATCATTCAGAACATAATCAACCAGAGTACTAAATATTAATAATTATATTATATTGTAAATATTATAATAAACTTTATAATAGAAAAAAAAATAGTTGGAAAATTTCTTGTCTTGATAATTTTTTCACTTCTGTCGTATCTATGTCATAAGAACGCAGCGTTTTTGTTATATTACGCAAAAACTACATTTTTTAACGTAAAATTAACGCAAGTTGAATTAAATAAGTAATTTAAGTTAATTAATACCTATTATAATATACTCAAATCATACTGATAATATCCATCATTTATAGCTTTGTGGGTGTTGCCGGCAATTTTGTAGTGGCATTATCTTTAAAAATAATTTTCCTAATGACACTAACAAGAACATTAGGCTAGGTTACTGACTTTAGCAATAACAAACATGTTAATGTACCGCTTAAGCAAAATGTATGTTGCATCATGTGTTAAATTTTTAGATGACGTCATAACTTTAACTGTTAACCGTAGCCGTCCATTCTTCGCCGGTAAAAGATATTTTTAATATTAAATAGCGACATTCCTCTACTCGATTCTGCAGGTATGTGTTTTTTTGATAAAACTAATTTTAAATGGCCATTTTTTAACTGGATACCATGGTATATCGTAAATAGTAAATATAAAACATCAATTTTGTATTAAATAAAAAACAAGTGACTCTAAATAATCAACAATAATGTACCTGTTTACACCTGGCAAATTACTATTGCTGGTGACTGACATAATTTCTTTTAAAATGACGTATAATTGATTAAAAACAGATGCAATTTATATCACAAAATTAATTATACTAAAATTAAGTACAGGTACTTACGGCCATTTTTTTATAGGAATCGCTAATATATTGCATTCTCCTTCATCGTTCATTTAAAATTATTTTGATTTAAAAAAACACATACAGAATAGAGCAGTGGCATCTTGTACATGTATTTTTTAACTTTAACTATGCCAAGGAATACGATGATGCAACACAGTCTGTAGTCTTTGTTAAAGTCAGCGTTACTGCTAACATTTACTTAACCCTTAACTATAACAGCTAATGTGATGCAACCCACCCAATCTTCCTTTGTGAAGCTTAGAAGTTAAACGTTAAAGTAAATTTAATAAGACTTTTGTGGTTGTACGAGCAATATTGACGGGTGAATTTTCGATTGAAAATATGAGTTCTATTTCTATATTAGAGTCAAAAATAAGGCGAAAGAAATCAATATTTCAATTCAAATAAATTACAATGTATTTGGGACATAAAAAGGGAGCTTTTCACCAAATTTCGTATTTTTTTTTGTAAAAGATAAAAATAAAAAATAAAAAACTTGGACTTATAAATTTTTTACATAAATTTTGTGGTTATGTGAAAATAAAAGTTGTAGATCTTTTTATTACTACATAGAACTTTGCTATTTGACTTTTTCAAGAGTACATACACAAAATACATTTGTTGCTAGAAACAGAAATTTTAATTACTTGTGAAAGCGTAGTTTGTTCAGGATCTGATCTTTCTTCAAGTACTGTATCCAGTTCTAGAGTGGGGGGAGGTCTGGGAGAGCGCACCAGACTGACCGCTCGCTGCCTGCTTCTCCCTGGAGACAACCTCACCACGGACAGCTCACCTCGATCCAATTCGCAGTTGCGTCGACGTGCTCGCTCTCTAGGAACATATGGGAGAAAAAACAGTTATTTTAAAAGAGTGTGTGTGTCTGTATGTCCTTCTGTAAACTCTGGAAAATGAAAAAAAAAAGAAGATTGGTAAGATGTCTATAAAACGCAATATATCGCTGGCGTTGCCCTCATTTGCGCTTCAACCATTGACGAGTTAGGGCGTTACTCTGTCAGTTTTTTTTCATTTCAGTCGGAAGACGTCCACTGCTGGATACAGGACTCTCCTAAAGATCGCCATGATCGGTCCTGCGCTGCCCTCATTCAACGTGTTCCGGCGATCTTGACCATATCGTCGGTCCATCTTGTGTCTTCTATCGAGTTATTATTTAAACCCCAGGAGACATATTTCGTCGCTGTCGTATCTTCGCTATTAGATAACACTTCCATTAAAGCCTCGCCTAGTATCGGAATACTGGGTCTCGAAATTTCGAGCGATTGCCAATCCCGCGATCAACTGGAGGACAAAGCCAAATTGGCTTCGAAGAAGCTGGGCGTTACAAATCGAACACGGCAATACTTTAAACCGGCCCACATTCTAGCGCTCTACAAAGCGTAGGTCCGGCCACAAATGGAATATCACTGTAATCTCTGGTCTGGCGCACCCCAGTATCAGTTCGATCCGTTTGACCGCGTGCAACGCAGACCAGCTCATATTGTCGGGGACCCAGTGCTCTGTGAACGACTGGATCGCTTGACGTTTCGTAGAGACGTCGCTTCATTGTGTGTCTTTTACCGCATTTATCACGGGGAGTATTCCAAAGAGCTATTTCAACTGGTTACTGCCGCCAAATTCCACCTTCACCCGACACGCCACAAATTAGAATATCATCCCCACCACCTGGACGTACACACACTGTGTCCTCCACAGTGTGGCTTTCGAGGAACTTGCTTCCACGTACTACAACGCTTCCTTGTGCGGTGTTTCCGGGACGATACGACATACCGTACCTTCAAAAAAAGCCTTCACCTTAAATAATTTTTGAAGACCTAATAAAATTTATTGTTTTTTTTTTTTCTATTTTTGTCTGAAAATATTAATGCGGTTCACAGAATACATCTGCTTACCAAATTTCAACAGTATAGTTTTTATAGATTTCGAAAAAAGCGGCTGTGACATACACGGACAGACAGACAGACATGACGAATCTATAAGGGTTCCGTTTTTTGCCAATTGGCAACGGAACCCTAAAAACAACGAAAATTTAATAATTATTCTTAACTTCTTCTTGTAAACTTTCATTATGCCAAATCTTTTTTTTAACAGGTACATCAAAATAATATATAGATTTTCAGCGCTTCATTTAATCATGTTTGTGAAACAAGAGCCGTATTTGAATACTGGCAAAGGTATTGAAACTATGTGGCGTATTTTGAATGAGGAATACGTAATAACTACACAGGTATCTTGTTTGCTATTCAATCAATAATTTTAGTATTCAATCCAGTATTGTTGTTAGGAACTGTTCTGTTTTATTCAACTCAAGTTTTACCTACGTGATTAGCAATGTAATATCTTTAACAGTCACGATATTTAAGAGTACTCGGTATATTATTATGACGGGTACAATAATATATTTTACTTATTTGAAGCCGATATTTCGGTCCAGTTGCGTGAATCCTGGTCACGGCGAAACTGCGGAGGCGGCGAGAAACTATTATATAAATAAAAAAAAATATAAATATAGTTTTAAGATTTGTTTTGTTTAAATAGAAATATACTCCAAATCGTTAGACGTTTTCAAAATACAAGAAATGCGTTTGTACCTATATAAAATAATCGCCCATTTATAAAATACATATCGTGAGTACCCGTCATAATAATAACTATGTTAAAGTTCCGCGATGAGAAAAGTTTAAAAACATAGAGTACTCGATACTTGATTTTCGGTATAATTAAGTAATAAAATTATCATATTGCAGGGTGGATGCATCACCGCACTGCAAGACTCTCGGTAGTTGAGCGCAAGCGCCGACAGGTCCGTATAGTCTACGTGTAACAAAAACTTTAAAAAAATATAGTTTACGCTGTTAATTAAGAGGAAATATTATCAAATTTTTCTATATAAACATTCTCGACAATTCTGTCCTCTTATAAAAATCCGACAACAATAAGCAGAATAATTTAAACAGATCGAAAATAACTCCCGATTTTGTATCCAAAGCTTAGTTACAATTGGTTATGTTTTTTTTATTTATGAAAATACGGGACGAGACGAGCAGGACGTTCAGCCGATGGTAATTGATACGCCCTGCCCATTACAATGCAGTGCCGCTCAGGATTCTTGAAAAGCCCAAAAATTCTGAGCGGCACTGCAATTGCGCTCGTCATCTTGAGACATAAGATGTTACGTCTCATTTGCCCAGTAATTCCACTAGCTACGGCGCCCTTCAGACCGAAACACAGTAAAGTTTACACATTACTGCTTCACGGCAGAAAATGGCGCCGTTGTGGTACCCATAATCTAGCCGGCATCCGGTGCAAAGGATGGAACCGAATGGAGGATGAAACCTTCAATTTTTATTTGCAGCTGCGGTCATCCTTATTGCACTGATGTTTAATGAAATATAGATTTATGATTTTTATATTAGACAAAGGCTTCAGCTAATGTTACCTTAATTGCAGAGTTAATAATTTACAAACCTGGCCAGCTTGGCTCTACGTCTTAAACAGCATATCACGGTGAGAGCCAATAATGGAAACCCAAAAATGCAGGACACAATAGGTATTACTATTGATTCCGGTGTAACTGAAACAAAGAAATAAATAAATATTAGATACTAGTTGACCCGACAGAAGTTGTTCTGTATATAATAAATAAAATAATGTTTTATATGAATTTGTCAATAATATATCATAACATCATCAATTACTTCGTAAAATATGGACCCTGCTGTCGTAATGAAATTATTTCACAGCAGAACTGTCAAACCGTGCGTCAATAAATTCTCTCATAAAAATTATGTATGGACACATCAAAGGAAAAACAAATTTTTTGTTTTTATTTAATTAAACAGCATTTTCCTATTTATTCACCTTTTAAACCTTCTCTGGACTTCCACAAATAATTCAAGACCAAAAATAGCCAAATCGGTCCAGCCGTTCTCGAGTTTTAGCGAGACTAACGAACAGCAATTCATTTTTATATATATCATTAGATTAGATATATAATGTGTAAGCAGGGTGTAAAACAATTACATCCTTAAGTGGGAGGTTGTAATTGGACCATATTTCTGAATACATGGGCGCTGAAAAAATCCAAAATAAAAAAAATGTGATGCGGATTATTTTTATTAAAGTGAAACTTTTATTACACCGCATCAAATTTTTTCGCCAAACTATTGCATGTCGCATTACAATCGGCCGCGGTACTTCACCGATTGTAGTAGGTGTGATGTTGTATCATTAATTTAACATACTGCTTTCGAGTCAGTTTGGTCGCGCGGTCTAAGGCGCTAGATTTAAGCTCAAGGTCCCGAGAGGGAGAGTAGATGCGAACCCCACACCTGGCAATTTTTTTATTACATTATATTTTTATTTAATGAATATGTAAAACATAATATTTATTTGTTTTATATTCTGCTGATATGTGTTTGTAATTTTGTGAAAAAAGTTACACTTGCCGCAATAGTTTCATAAAACTACACAATTGTTTTTTTTAGAATTAATAAACAAAGCAATCCATTTTATAATCAAAGCTATCCAATTATCTTTATTAATAGTCCCTAAAATTATAAAAAAAAAACAATTTTTCTCGCCGCTTTATCGTTTAACACAATGCATTGCTTACTATAAGAGAAGGAAAGAAAAATTACTGAAAAGAAAAAACTGCTGGAAGAAAAATTTACATTATAGGAAGTCAACAGTGTAAAAATTTATCCTCAGCGCTCATTCAGTCGAGAAGAACCAATCCGTGCTTAAAATATAGAGTTTATTAATGTTAAATCAATTATAATAATAACTAGAATTTTGTAATTAAACGAAAAATGAATTAATATTTAATAATAATTTTGCATGCCAGAAATGGCCGATAACATTGATACATTAAAACTATTTACACGCATTCTTACATGTTTTCTAGCAAAATAAAGGATTTATTTATTTTATTTATTTATTTATAAAAAAGTCTACAATTTTTTTTCTGAAAATACAGAACTTTCTTGCACTTATGCCAATAACTATAAATCAGTTATAGCTCTACGGAATCATTCCGAGTTCGGAGGTTGTCTCGTTAAACCCTGTATATTGGCCCTGATTGTAACAAAACTTTCATAAATTATCATCTTAATTAATTAAATTAATAAGTTGTGGAGTTTGATTATATAACATTACACAACATTAGACATTGGATTTTAATTTGTTGATAGCGACTAACAGTCCACCTCTAAAGTCAAATGTGATCCTAAAAGCGACCTGAGCGTTGTTTTCGGCATTTTAATAGGCTATGTACGTTTAACTGATCTTTTTTTCATTCCATCTATAAGAGGAAATGAAAAATATATTTAGTATGGATAAAAAACTCTAGCACACATTCAAACAAAATAAGTTTCTGAAAACAAATATTAGCTTAATCTTATTGCCAATTCCGTGGCCATCTGGAGGGCAAAGCCAAACAAGTCATAAATAGAGCACGGCAATACTTCAAGCCGGCCCACATTCTAGCGCTCTACAAAGCGCAGGTCCGGCCTCACATGGAGTATTGCTGTCATCTCTGGTCTGGCGCACCCCAGTATCAGCTCGATCCATTTGACCGCGTTCAACGCAGAGCTGCTCGAATTGTCGGGGACTCTGTGAACGGCTGGATCACTTGGCGTTGCGTAGAGACGTCGTTTCATTGTGTGTATTCTACCGCATTTATCACGGGGAGTGTTCCGAAGAGCTGTTCAACCTGATTCCTGCCGCCGAATTTCACCTTCGCATGACACGCCACAAGTTACGATATCATCCCCACCATCTGGATGTGTGGCGGTCCTCCACAGTGCGGTTTTCAAGGAGCTTTCTTCCTCGTACCACGAAGCTGTGGAATGAGCTTCCTTGTGCGGTGTTTCCGGGACGATACGACATGGGTACCTTCAAAAAAAGCGCGTACACCTTCCTTAAAGGCCGGCAACGCTCTTGTGATTCCTCTGGTGTTGCAGGAGAGTGTGGGCGGCGGTGATCACTTAACACCAGGTGACCCGTACGCTCGTTTGTCCTCCTATTCCATAAAAAAAAAATACTAAAGCAAAAAAAATTTTAACAAAAACACAACCGACTTCAAAAACACTATTCCAAAACACTAAAAAGTATTAAGTTAAGCAAGGCCCGTACCGTTTGGTTTTGGTTTCATTTGGTTTTAATGTATTATGTAAAAAATGGGAAGTCTCTAACAAGGGTGGCCTTCACTCTTTCTATGCGGTCTGATGTAACAGGCACAAAAGTTATTTTGTGTTTAGTTATATTGGGTTTTAAAAATTCAAACTGAATTAACTGACCACAGTGGTCCGAATCTAATTTACTAATTATGTTTTACTAGTAGCCCTCACATTTGTAAAAATATTATCAATACATGTGGCACTAGTAGAAGTTATTCTTGTGGGTTCCGTGAACATATTGGATAAGTTGTATGAGTTAAATATATTTAATACTTAAAGTACTATTTTCTAAAATATTTATATTAAAGTCTCCACAAACAAGCAGTTTTTTATTTAATTTTGTGGTTTTGAATAAAAATTCACTAATAACTTTCTTAAAAAGTTCAAAGTTAGCGCAGGGTGGTCTATAAACAGACACAACAATGAATTACTCGAATTGAGGCCAGCTCAATTATCCGCTCAATAGACAGGCAGACAATATCATTTTGATTCTTATACTTTAATTTTTTCTTCAGTAAAATGAATGACCCTCCATGAATTGCAGCGGTTCTCGTGTACAAGCTACCAACCTCGTAATACACAATCAATAGATCTCGACGAGAGTTACTTCAAGTCTTCATAAAGACCAGGCACCATAAAATCTTAATTCTTTATCTATCGAGGGGTACAATTAATCATTGGATGTGGATGATAGATATTATGTAGTTACATAACCAAACTGCCCTGATTGTGCTATCGTCACTTTTTGTATTGCATCATTCTACTGTTGCAAATCTAAAGAATTTATTCATGTGGAAAGTCTTTGAAACTCTTTGTTTGAATAGTCTTGTAAAGAAATAGTTAGAGTTAGAGTATTTGCTGTTTCCAGCAAATAAATAGACATAATGTGACTTTTATTGAACTTTATAACTCGTCTGTGATGTTTATAACTGTAATGATCGTTTCGTAATGTTTGGGATTTATTGTATTTCAATACTTGTCCAAGCTTACATAGAAATCCATCACATTAATGCAGTTTATACTTCATTATTTTATTACCAAGACGATAGTATAAAGAGGATAATGATGGATGGTTCTTGTCTGATTCTGCGCAGGCAACATTATTGTATAATATTTTATTGAGTAGGCTAGGTTGTTATTTTATTATTTTAAAAATGGGCTGGGAGTTTCTTGTCAGTTCTTCTCCCCATGTCAAAGGCTCTTTACCAACTGATTTAGTTGCATGACGTTAACCAATTGTCCCTCCCTATGGTAAATATTTTTTTTTTCTATTTTAATTAAAAACAGTAGTTTTTATTGCGACTAGGGTTGTGTATTGTAATCATACTTAATGGTAATATTTGGTATTAAAACTAAATAGTTATATGGTAAAAAAAACACAAACGTTTGAATATTTGATGGTTGATTATTATACACAAATGACCTACAAATATGCACGAGTTCTGCAGATTTCTAAACCAGTATTTTTCAATCTTATTTATTTCGCGATCACAGCTTTTACAAATTGAAATATTCTGGCGATTTCCTTGAAAGTCAGATGAAAATTTATAATTTAATTAAAAAACAAGAATATCGCAATTTCTTCATACCTGTGTGAACTGACATTCACTTCAATGGAGGACAAGAGAAATAGACTACAATTCGAAAATAATTAATAATTTACATCCAAGTGTCTAACAATATATATTTATATTTTTATCATTACTTATTTGTCGTGCGCACCAGTCATGATCATGGCGATGCCACAAACCATAACCATAAAATTTTCCCGTGCTACATTTTCACTCCAAAATTTTCCCCCAATAAAAGTGCCCAACGCGGCTAAAGACGTTTTCACTTTAAAAATTTCGTGTCTCCGTTGCGGTTCCAATGAAGAACTAGTTTATTTTCTTTACTACACTCACAAATAGAGCTAGAGGGTAATTAATCCACTTGGCTTAATCTATCTGGCTTTCAAATACGGGACGCGTACTTACCGGTGGGGTAAATGATGATTGGCGGGCGTTTATTGTTGTGCGTTGATTTGGCAACACCGAGAACATGGCCCCCGGCAGTCGGGTTTGTAGTTGTATTGTTGCTGAGGCGACGCAGCTCGTTTATTGAATTTGTGACTGCGGATGTAGACATGTTAATTTACCTGGAAGAATATAATTTACGTATGAATTTGGAAAATCCTTACTTATATTATTACATGCAAACATTTATATGATGAATATACATGTTTGTTTCCGAGTCATGGATGTTTATAAATATATTGTATTAAATACTAGGCGATACGACAGACGTTGTTCGTACATAATAAATAAAATACTGTTTTTTTATGAATTTGTCAACAATTTCATAACATCAAGAATTATTTCGTATAATATGCTCCCTGTTGTTATAATGAAATTGTTTCACAGCAGAACTGTCGAACCGTGCGTTGCTATTTTCTCTCATAGAAAATATTATGTCCATACAAAACAAATTTTGGAATTAAAAGTTATTATGGGTCCCAAATAGTAATAAAAGCTATCCTGTCTCTCAAATTTGACTAAACTGCACCCCCACCCCCAAAATAAAAAGATTTATATATAATATTAATATATCGTTGTCTTGTACCCATAGTACAGGCATTGCATAGTTTGGGGTAAGATAATTTTTGTAAAAGTATGTCCATATTATTGAAGTAAGCGGCTATTTGAAATTTAGCTGTGTTAATTGAAATATGAGCCAATTTTAGATCTTTAAACGCATTGATAGACTGCGACAGCTGTTGAAACGTGGAAATAATCTCAGTTTTGTCAAACTCATCCTCTATTTTGAGCAATGCACGCACACTAACACAAAGTGACATACAAATTGCGAGTGTAAGACGTAGCTTGTCACGCACACTCAAGTAATAAACCTGGCCTTTTTTTATCGGTTATCTAGCAGCAAGAGGCTCTATATATACGTATAAATTATCTAAGGTCCACCTAGCCCACCTTATCCTGTTGTATGGACAGCTAATTCTGATTTAATTTAATTTATGTGGCAAAAAGCCCAACTTTTTACTAAGGATAGTTAACTGAAATTCATTTTCTATGATATAATTTATTGATTTATTTATTTACAATTAGGTAGTTCCTAAGATCCAATTTAAATTGTACACAGCATTCATCAAATACAGCAAAAACACAGCAAAGACACAACAGAAATTCCACCTTCACACGACACGCCACAAGTTAGGATATCATCCTCACCATCTGGATGTGTGGCGGTCCTCCACAGTGCGGTTTACAAGGAGCTTTCTTCCACGTACTACAAAGCTGTGGAATGAACTTCTTTGTGCGGTGTTTCCGGGACGATTTGACATGGGTACCTTCAAAAAAAGCGCGTACACCTTCCTTAAAGGCCGGCAACGCTCCTGGTGTTGCAAGAGATTGTGGGCGGCGGTGATCACTTAACAACAGGTGACCCGTACGCTCGTTTGTCCTCCTATTCCATAAAAATATATATATTGTAATGACATTTAACTTTTATTCTTAAACAAATGTGTATTTGTAGGGAAAATATGAAAAGCACACATTATTTAATTCTCTACATAGGGTTTTATGCGATACATTATTATTTAAGGAATCGATCGAAAATAGGCATGGAATACGCACAGATCGTTCATTCCCACATTAAAGTTTATTAAGGCCGTTCCCAATATAGTATCTACGGATAGAGATAAATTACTACCTTCTACCACAGTAGACATATGTACCATATGTACTTTTACTATCAGTTATTAGCTGTCAATAATCTGAAGCTGTCCCAATATACCCGATAAGTCATTCTTATCGTCATTATTATAAGACAGCGTGTACTGATAAGGTGAGTTACCGTCGATAAATTTTGAGACAGAAAAGTCAACGATAGTAACGATTATTATCTCAAGTAGGCCACAACCGGAGATAGACTGAATATTGGGAACGGCCGTAAGCTCAATAGGTCACTATCTATATCAACATTCACAATGTTATGTAACGGCCGTTCCCAATATTCAGTCTATCTCTTACTTGAGATAAAAATCGTAATATTCGTTGACTTTACTGTAACAATAAACTTATCGACGGTAACTCCCCTTATCCGTACACGCTGTCTGTCAATGAGACGACGTATAGCTTACCAGCGATAGAAGTTTGTATGAATTGCAAATTTACGCGTCCCAATATAAGGCGATAAGAATGACTTATCGGGTATATTGGGACAGCTTCAGATTATTGGCAGGTAATTGTCAATATATAGACTGACAGTAGAAGGTAGTAATTTGTCTCTATCTGTAGATAGTATATTGGGAACGGCCGTAAGATGCACATATCATATACCCATCTTTGCGTATCAAGATAATGTAAGTTAATATTATTTACGTAAGTTCTCAGAGTATTCGGGAATTTTACGTCAAACATGGGTGTTTTTGGCTTTGTACCCCGGTACAAAGAACTTTTACAAACAGCCGCTGAATTGACTCTAGTTATTAGCTGTGAAGGTGTGTTTCCTTAGCCAAAACAGAGACAGTTAATACAAAAAATAATTTAAAAGTAAAATTGCTCGGAATTCTTCGTATACGATTTTATTCGATTATGTTGCCCGTGAATACTAATCTATCGAATCGTTCAATATCAGATATTACAAATCACGTTTTGATCGTTTATAAATATTACATTCATATTACCTTTTCCTTCTCTTAGCCCTTTGATACTTTCGTTTTAAATTGAAACAGGGAAGCTGCATTATCTGTTCCACAGAAGGGGCTCACTGAACCCATTCTACGTTACTATACCTACTGACCTACTTGTATTATGGATACGTAAGTATATATTAAGTATATTGCCAGTGATGACTTACTGTACGCAGACGTGAATACTGACTATGGGCCTTATAAGAAAGCTCATGGTCGCTCAGAGGGCAATGGAGAGGGCTCGGAGTTTCCCTGCGAGATCGGATCAGAAATGAGGAGATCCGTAGGAGAACCAAAGCCGACATAGTCCAAGTGATTGCGAAACTGAAGTGGCAGTGGGCAGGGCACATAGTACGACGGACAGATGGGCGTTGGGGCAGTAAAGTCCTCGAATGGCGATCACGTACCGGAAGACGCAGTGTTGGTAGGCAACCCACAAGATGGACTGACGATCTGGTCAAGATCGCCGGAATACTTTGGATGAGGGCAGCGCAGGACCGCTCGTCTTGGAAATCTTTGGAAGAGGCCTTTGCCAGCAGTGGACGTCTTCCGGCTGATGATGATGAAGTATCCATATCTACTCTATCATTAAAGTGATACATAATACAAGGTTACCAATAGGTAACTGTATACGTAAGGTATACTGAATTCAGTAGTTTGGATATTTTTGAGAGTGTATATTTACTATATTATACCACAGATTGGGGATGGAGTGACCGACCTCAGGCTATTAAATAATAAATTATATTGTAGTATTAACTATCACTTAAAGACCGCAGAAAGATTGCAGATATTATTTTCCTGGCAAAGCTAATAAAGGGACACATTGATGCGCCTAAACTACTCGAACGCTTAAAGTTCGTTGTGCCCCGTGACTGTAGCACGGACGAGTAATAAAAGAAGGACACCGCGCCGTGATATTAGCAAGAGAAGCACCGTTATGCTAGTGTGTGTGTGGTTACGGGGGATACTAGTTACACAATTTTTTTCTCCCTTAAATAATCATATATGGCCACAAATACTTATATAGTATTGTTTTTATACATTCTCACAACGCACGACGGCATTTTTAAAATATTTTATTGAGACGCAAACTGTTCTGTCACAGACGATGACAATTCTCATAATAGCCGCCTATCGGCCTGTAGTTGTGTGCGTGGGGCTATGAATTTACACGTTAATCGGCTTGTTTTGGTGCTACACTGTTATGTAAGATGACATGGAGTCGTTATTTTTTTACTGTAGCCGCTTACACAATCGCAAGACTTTCTATTTGCCTAAACTCCAACCAGAACCAAGCTTGGGGATCATAGTCCGCTGTATAGAATGCACTTTTTTGCAAATTATTACAGAGATGCTATAGATATCTTCAGTGACAATATAGCCAGAGTAAAAAATAAATTAAGTACGTAGATAAGTTGGCAAGTATTTGCTAACCTTTTTTTTAATTCTTGTTAGTGGCTGTTAGTATAAGTACTGTTTTTATCAAGCTTGTTTGTTAAGCGTGTTTATTGCGCTGTAGTTATTGTATCACTTATTCATGCATGCCACGTCCACATCCACGCTGTCTCAATTGACAAACAGTATTTTTGTATACTAACTACCTTGCAATGCATACAAGTGTAGTCAGGTTGTGGACTAAATAATAAAAAATATAAAAAAACAACATAGTAACGATATTTTTATGAAAAAAAAAAGAAGCCCGCTGAGTTTGTTGCGCCCATTCGTCGCAGGTCTGAGACATAATTTTTCCGAATGGGTAATAACTACCAGTTATTGACTTTCTATAAGTGATTTAATATCCTATTTTAATAAAAGTATATGACATTAAAAACAATAAGCAACCTTCTTCACTATGTCTCCTTAAGATTGCCAGTGTCGGTATAAACGTACACAAGGGATATTTTATTAATTTAATTAATTTTTAGGTACCATATTAAACGTATTACCAGTGAAATAAGACAGCATTCGGCACTCCAGGAAACAAGCATTCCAAAACGCCAATTCTGTACAGGATACTGGCTGTAATCCCAGACCGGGGAGGGAGGTGCACTTCGTTTAGTGTCCCGAATTTCCCGGATATTCAGAACTAAACCTTTCCCGAAGACGACAGCATGTATTTCTACAAGTGAGGTTTAGTTTTATATTGATTATCTTTAGTTTATCTTAAGATTAGTTTTAACGCGTAACATGCATCACGGCCGTACCATCCTTTTCTCGAAGCAGTTCAGGCACAGAATAGGTATCTCTTTAAATTGTTCTGTGAGTTCAGGCCATTTTCGATCCTCTATTACTTCGTTGTTGGTAAAACAAATTTCATTCAATTTGAACCAGTACTTTAAGAATTATAACTAGTCTAAGTTTCTTGATTTTGTCACTGACTGACTGACCGATAATCAAAATTCTAAGGCACTTATAGCAGACTTAAAAGCTTTAAATTTAGAATAGAATTAGCATTTAGTGCGAATTTAAAACATAAAATATTTTTAATATTGATATGGTCACATTAATGCGTAAAAAATGAAAATTATGGCTAATAGATAAATGCTTTAATAGTTTAAAAGAATTATTTAGCCAAAAATAATATTAAATGTAATTTTTTGAGAGGTAAATACAAACTAATGTTTATTTTATATTATATTATTGAATTAGAGTCATGTAATGTGTATTAATGACGTATAAATATAAAAATTACAATATTGACAATCAAATATTTGTATGCCGATATATTGGCGAATTGTGCTGTACACCAATTAATTGTTAACAACTATGTTACCACGATTCATACAAATAAATCATTTCATTTCATTTCACAATAAGACTTTGTTAGGTAAGCTAATCACCTAATAACTTAATACAGAAGGTGTCCTTCTCAAGTTCGACTAAATAAATTGACTGACTTGGCATGACATGACATGGATCTCACAATTTTTACGGTAGAATAACTAAGTTGTAAGACTTGGTTTTTTTATAAGTTATGCATTTAATTTCTCATTAAGCTGTATAAAATTTATTATAGAATTCTACTTTTATATACATAGTATTCTAGTTTTTAACTTATTGGCTTTTGGTCAAGCGCGAGTTGGCTATAAAAGTGATTTATTTTGACGAAACTTCATTTTAATGCATATCGACTCAGTTTTATGTGATAATCATTTCATTGTATCGGAGAAAACATCTGAGCAGTAGAAGTTAGTCAAATTCAATCAAATGTTTTCTCATCATCATCAACCGGAAGACGTCCACTGCTGCAAGGGCCACTGCCCCAAAGATCTCCATGATGATCGGTCTTGCGCTGCACTCATCCAACGTATTCCGGCTATCTTGACCAGATCGTTGGTCTATCTTGTGGAGGGCTACCAACACTGTCTTCGGTAAGTGGTCGCCATTCCAGGACTTTTCTGCCCCACCGGCCATCTGTCCGTCAAACTATGTACCCTGCCTACTGCCACTTCAGTTAGCAATCATTTGGGCTGTGTCAGTGACTTTGGTTCTCCTACGGATCTCTTCATTTCTGATTCGATCTCGCAGGGAAACTCCGAGCATAGCTCTCTCCATTGCTCTCTGTGCGACCATGAGCTCTCACATCAGGCCCATAGTTAGCGACAACGTCTGACTACTGTAAGTCATCACTGGCAATACACACTGGCTGAATACTATTTCTTCGGACACTGTGATATTTGGGACGAGAAGATTTTACGGAGCTTCCCGAACGGTGCTATATGCAACTATGCTGTTTTCTCATACTAAAAGCCAAATAGTCCTGAATCACAATCGATACTTAATATATATATATACAGGGTGTCCCAAAGTTATGGGACATGAAGGGAAAGTACGTTAAATATCGAAGATAGGCTATTTTACTGAAAGTAGACTTTATGTTATTTTTAAAAGTTAGTACTTCTGCATTCAAAGATTTTCAAAAAATTACTTGCCTCGTCTGGGAATCGAACCGACTTAAATGTAAAAAAAAACACCCCTACTTTTATGATGCCAATCGGAAGAATGGCCAAAAACTAATAACTTTTCTTAAGTAAAATAGTATTTTAAAAGAAAGGAACAACGTTAAATTAATGTTTTCCTACTTGGATTGGTACGAATGGACCGATTAGATGCCTAAAATAGCTTATCTTCGATATTTAAGGTACTTTGCCTTCATGTCCCATAACTTTGGGACACCTGTATATGTACCTATATATATATATATATAAACAAAATGTGATGCGCAGAACGAATTAAAAGAAACAATCCATTTTGTATAATCAAAGGATGGTGACATCGTTTTATTCGGATTTTATTTCCACATTTGTAAATTTGTGCTGTATTCAAAACCTTTCTATTTACGTCGCTACAAACGATGTGTTAGCTCTTTAAAGATATCGGCTTTCATATTTTAATTTGGAATATATATATTTCCAAATTAAAATATGAAATATTTTTGCAATAAGACAATCGAGGGCACGCTAATTTTGATGTTATTGACTACCAGCAAGGAGTGATTTAGTAATAATTGCAATAATGAATCAAAAATAGACTTTTTTATATTTGAATCTCAAATTTTGTATATTTTACAATTGTCGAATTGGTGGCGGTAAATTATTCTAGCAATGATGCCTTTAATCAGATCTGTCTCGCAGATATTACCAGTACCCCGCTAATATCTGCTAGGCAGATCTGACTATACAAGTAAAGAGGTGTTTTATTATGTATGATACCGAAAAGTAACGTTGCTAAATGCAGACACTTCCGACCTTCCATATTAGGTATATAGGCGTCTTTTAAGTATGGAGTAATGTGTTTCCTGGGTGGAATATTCCAACAGAATCGGGCGCACGGATTTTGCATTCGTTGGAGGATTTTTTTGTTTTGTACAGTAACCTTGGACCATACACCACGTCTGCGTAATTGAGCTTTGATAGTACAAGTGCTTCAACTAATGTCATTCGAAGTTCTGTACTTAGATATTTTTGAATTTTATAAATAACTTTAATTTACACTGGTGCTAAGCAATCTTGGGAAGACAAAACAATTGAGTGCCACGCTGTAAAACTCCAAGACTGATCGCTGTCTGAGTTAAATTAGCTACTGCTCTATAACTTACACTGTGATAAAGTTTAACTCGACTGCGCGAGTAAACGTTTGTTTATCAGTGGAACTCTAGGGAACAACGGCGTGGGCTGATTTTCTTGATTTTTGCTTGAACGTCTCGTCATTCGAATCTTTCTAATACTTGATGTTAGTTTCAACGTGCTATCATCGAGAGAAAGAGAGAGATACTCTAGAGAAGGCTTACCTGAGTGCGTGGACAAATTGCGTTGAGACAAATTCTGACGATTCTACAAAGGAATCCTTCAAATATATAAGTTGACCCGACAAACGTAGTTCTGTTCATAAAAAAACTTTTGCAGGTGGAATTTCGTATAACTTGCTGACTGACCTGAGACTGCCCCGTCTTAGCTGACCTCTGCTCGGCGAAAGGAATATTCCTACCAAATTTCAAGTGTCTAATCAAAAGAAAATTTTTTTTTTTTGATTTTATCTTGGATATTATTTACTTATTGTTATGAAGTTAAGTGTATGACTGAACTTAAGCCATTGTTAATAAATGTTTTGAGTTCAATGGACGTTTTGATTTGATTTGATTTGAAAGCCGATATCTTTAAAGAGCATCGTTTGTAGCGACGTAAATTGAAAGGTTTTGAATAGAGAACAAATTTGCAAATGTGGAAATAAAATTCGCGTAAAAGGATATCACCATCTCTTCATTATACAAAATGGGTTGTTTCTTTTATTCGTCCTTTACGTCACATTTTGGTGTGAAGTTTATTTTTGTTACTGTTGAGCCAAATAACATTGTTAGTATATCAAGTTATAAAAAAAAATACGGTCGGGTCGGCAACGCTCTGGTGAATCCTCTGAAGAGAATGTGGGCGGCGGTGATGAATTAACACCTGGTGATCTGGTGTGTTCTTTCTGCCATAAAAAAGATGTCCTACTGTATTGTTTAATTTTTGGTAGAATCATGTTTCTATAGAACGGTCTGTGTACAAATATAATCGAACAAAAGATAAAGACTGTATATTGAAGGCACATTAACAATCAAGTTATTTCTATCTACCCTCGAGTTACACACCCATTTAATTTATAGAATTTTGATATTATACAAATTACTTCGACAACTCACACTGAACTGGAATTATTTTATCAAATTATTTGACAAAAAAATTGCATTAAAGGACTATCATAATAATTTATGGATTTATTCAGATAGTAATAAAGCTACCAATACATATCTATATCCTTATAAAGTAAAATCTCTTTATCTCGCCTCGATAAGTCGAAAAGCTCTAAGCTTGGAAAATTGCCTAGTTTTCTTTCCTTCAAGACCCAAATTATTACCATTACTAGAAATTACAATCTCCATAGTGAGGATTCGAGCCAGTTCGTTAGATATTTTACCTTTACCTTATAAAAATAGATAGGACCCATGTATCTTAAATATACCAATGCTTGATTTTGACAACCTTTACAAGTTTACCAGTGGGAGGCACTTTTGCAAAGAATGCCGGCTAGATTATGGGTACCACAACGGCGCCTATTTCT
The DNA here is from genome assembly GCF_905404315.1 of Leptidea sinapis. Lineage (NCBI taxonomy): Eukaryota > Metazoa > Arthropoda > Insecta > Lepidoptera > Pieridae > Leptidea > Leptidea sinapis. Next base: position 14,032,751 of record NC_066272.1, read on the forward strand.
GCCGTGAAGTAGTAATGTGTAAGCATTATTCCGTTTCGGTCTGAAGGTCATCTTATGTCTCAGGGTGACGAGCGCGGCAAAAATTCCGCATCACGCATCAAACTATTGAAGAATCATGTAAATTGGATCGTAAAAAAATACCAATCGAATTGAAAGCCTCCTATTCTTTGAAGTAGGTTAAAAACAGAAATATACATTAACCACAAGAGTTATATTGATAACAGCGGCCACATAGATTCAAAGGCACTGTTAATAAGAAATGAATAATGTGGAGTAACGAAAGATGGAACAGTATAACCAAAAACTGGTACCCATTAGATGCCAAAAGAAAATGAGAAAGAACCTAGTACGAGATGGAGAGACGAGCTAATGAATTACAAAAAATAATAAGTTATAAACCCTTTGCCCAGCAGTGGGATAATATATAAACTATAAGTCAATTAGTTAAATAATTTATACGTCTAGAAGATTTTAAAATCTGTGAAATTGTCGAAAAAGAAATTAATATTTTCAGCACTACACGCACACTAAATCCAAGTAACTGTCGTATCGTAAGTGTAAAACGTAGTTGTCATACACACTAAAGTAATAAACCTATGTCCTTTAATAAAGTCTTCCGTGTACAATTTTATACCTCCTGAAATCCCGTCCCACCTCCATGAAAAGCCTCCTCTCTCTAGATTTCACTCCATTTGTCAATATTTTATATAAGACATAATATCTGTGTTTGTCCATTATAATTTTTTTGTTTATTGACCCGCCAACAGGTTAACATACAATAAAAATCAGTGTAATCATTCTATATAATAAAAAAAAATTAAAGTATGCAAGCCAATTGCAGGTGTGTACATCTTGCTATAAGACGGTATCAATTCTAATACAATATTATATATCCATTTTTATTTTGTACAAAAAAAGGTAGATAATCTTCTATATATTTAATGAAAATGGTCGTTGTTTGAGGCTTTTTCACGCCTAAACCACTGGTCGTATCGACATGAGACTACCACCAGTCGATGCGAAATTTATCCTAGATGGTTTATGGCTACTTATTTTTTTATTGTATTTGTAATAAGATGAACAAAATTTAATTTATTTCCTTTTAAACTTCGCCCAGCTAAGCGGGTGGGAACGGCTAGTATAAGTATAAATACAAGATAAGTCAAAGTCAAAGTCAAAAAATCTTTATTCACTGTAAAACTTTATAAGTTATTTAGTGCAAATCAGGATGAAGTACAAAAGTTACAATAGCATTCAAATGAGTATAACAATATTCATTAATAAAATTTAGAACATTAATGTCAACTATCTTTATCATTCAAATAATCTTTCACATTATAATTGGCCTTAGATGTTAATTTATATTTTACGATACATTTAAATTTTTGATAGTGCTAATAAAGACAAACTTATCAATAATTATAGAGATGTGCGGTTAGTTTGTTTTTTAGTTTAAAACTTGAGTCGAAAAAGATATTCATTTCTTTAACAGACGCACAGAATCGATTGTACTCGGAACATATTCTATGTAATGGAGAGAATTTCAGGGCATTCGTTCTACTGCGAGGTGCATGAAGAATTTTTGAAATGGGATTCCGTGGATACCTGTTTTGTTGAAGTTTATTTCACTCAGAAGTTCGCTGCATATCTCCAGACATGAGCTGCTTGAAGAATGGAATATCGAGTATTCAAATTCAAATTAAAATATTTTTAGTCAAAATAGGATTCAAAATCACTTATTGAACTACAACTACCACCCATTCAAAATAGACTGCCTCAGACCTGAGACGAATGAGCGCAAGAAACTCAGAGGGCTTTTTTTTAATAAAAATATGGATTACAATGTAATATCGTACAATAAACATTTATAATTAAAGAGCCTGAGGGTGTTCGCTTCATTCCGTTGACGTTTTTTAAGAATTCTTTTAAATTTCGTAAGCAAAAGAAATGATTTATTTGTATGATTCGTGGTAACATAGTTATTACATATATACAAAAATCCACTCTGAGCAGGAAGTAGCTTCTGCTTTTGAGAAATTTTTTTCTGACATTCCAGTTTCCATCTCAAGGACCCTTGTCTCCTCCACCAGTGTTGCCGAGTCACTTCTTTTGGAAAATGTTAAGGAATGTAAACAAAATTTCAAATTAAGTGTTGTTAGCCCAGCAGAAATAATTAAAACTCAGATCCTTAGAAATGAAAAAGTGCTGATATATGGGGCATATCTGTAAAAATAATAAGTTCTGTTATTGACGTCATAGCACCATATCTAGCACTAGTTTTTAATAGCTGTATTGAACATGGCGTGTTTACTGACCTTCTGAAGTATAGTAAAATTACACCAATATTTAAATCGGGACTCACTTCTGACCCGAATAACTATCGCCCTGTTTCGGTGTTGCCGACCCTTAGTAAAATTTTTGAAAAAATTATTTTAAGCCAAATGCTTACTCACTTTAACACTTATAAGTTACTTCATATAAAACAATTTGGCTTTACTAGGGGACGCTCGACTCGGATGCAGGTGTTGAACTCATCAGGAATATTTTTGAGGCCTGGGAGGAATCACAGAATGCACTTGGTATGTTCTGTGATTTATCTAAGGCTTTTGATTGTGTTCAACATTCAACGCTGGTCAGGAAGCTATGCCACTATGGTATAAGAGGATCTGCACTCGATCTTCTGATCTCATATTTAAATAATAGGATTCAGAGGGTCGAGGTGAATGGCAGGAGATCTCCTGGGACTCCTCTCGGTATGGTTAAATAACTTATTGTTAAATAATCATAAAACCAAATATATTAAATTCACCGCGCCAAATGTCAAAAATGTAGATGCGAATATTTTATTAAATGGAGAGGTGGTAAAACCAGTGGAATCTGCTATATTTCTTGGCATTACTCTTGATTCCAAATTGCAGTGGGGCCCCCATATTGAAGGATTGGCGAATAGGCTTAGTTCTGCAGCATATGCTGTTAAGAAAATCAGACGGTTAACTGACATAGATACGGCGAGATTAGTATACTTTAGTTTTTTTCATAGTATTATGTCCTATGGTATATTGTTATGGGGCAGTGCGGCCGATATTAATACTATCTTTGTGCTGCAGCAGAGGGCTATTCGCGCGATTTATAACCTAGGTCCTAAAGAATCATTAAGAGAAAAATTTAAAGAAATAAACATTTTGACTGTTGCTTCTCAATACATTTTTGATAATGTTTTGTATGTTCATAAGCACATTGAGGAATTTTCTAGAAACTGTGACATTCATAATGTTAACACGAGGAACAAACATAAACTTGTTATGCCTACTACTCGGTTGGGTCGAGTTAGTAAGTCTTTTGTTGGGCGATGTATATGCTTCTACAATATGATCCCAGAAAATGTACAAAACAAATGTGTTACGAAATTTAAAAGAATTGTTAAATAACGTTTGTGTGGGAAAGGTTATTATAGCATAAACGATTTTCTTAATGACACCACGGACTGGGATTAAAGCGAACACCCTCAGGCTCTTTAATTATTAATGTTTATTGTACGATATTACATTGTAATCCATATTTTATATAAAAAAAAATCCCGCTGAGTTTCTTGCGCCCATTCTTCTCAGGTCTGAGGCAGTCTCTTTTGAACGGGTGGTAGATTTTGACGTTCAATAAGTGATTATAAATCCTATTTTGAATAAAAATATTTGAATTTGAATTTGAATTACAAATGATAGATGTACAGAACAATTCGCCAATATATCGGCATACAAATATTTGATTGTCAATATTGGAATTTTTATATTTATACGTCATTAATACACATTACTTCGCTTTACTTCAAAAATATAATATAAAATTAACATTAGTTTGTAGGTACCTCTCAAAATAACATTTAAACACTATTATTTTTGGCTAACTATAAAAGCTTATTATTATCTATTAGCCATAATAGATAATAATAAGCTTTTATAGACCCTATATATAAGACCCTAATACACATAACATTTTTAACAGCGAGTTGGATCTCTTAATCCTAATATAGAATAGTCCTTTGCTGGTTTAAAAAGTTCACCATGTTCTTTAATAAACATACAAATTTGTAGCACATTTGTTTTGTACATTTTCTGGGATCATATTGTAGAAGCATATACATCGCCAAATAAAAGATTTACTAGCTCGACTTAACCGAGTAGTAGGCATAACAAGTTTATGTTTATTTCTCGTGTTAACATTATGATTGTCACAGTTTTTAGCAAATTCCTATGTGCTTATGAACATAGAACATTATCAAGAATATATTGAAAAGCGGAATATAATTTTGGCGATTGGAAAGTGAAGTCATACCAAAGTGTTTTAAACGAAGGTTATATGTTATATAAGAATGCCTGAAGTACTGTGAGCGAGATGAATGTCTGAGTTAATCAAAAATTTTCTTTTATTAATTTGTGTAAACCATATTAATTAAATAAATAAAATAAATAAATGTTGCCCTATAAGATATGCCGGTAGATTTAAAAGCTAAGTATCTTATAAATGACCCCTGTAGTTTTTCGATACGCTGAGAATGACAAGAGTATTGGGAACTTCAAACTACTGATGAAATTTTCTATTTTATTACCTACCAGTGAGTTGAACAATAATATCCTGGTCCTAGGTGACAAAAAACCTTTAGCATTTCTTTTAAGGAATCTCAGCATCCTCGTGGCCTGTTAAACATTTGGGTCCACGTGCGTTTTAGGATTCTTTGGCAAGAACACGTAAATATTAAGCCCATAGGGACTCTTTCTTACTACCAAACCTTAAAAACCCAAATTTTATAAATGCAAATTTTTTGAATACAACAGGGGATGCTCAGTTCCCTCTTCTACGTGTAGTTTTTTTTTAATCAATCACATATGATAGTCAATCATTTCGAATTTAGTCATGTAAGTGACAGTGAAGTTAACGTTAATAGTTATTTATGCAACTGTTGTGTAATAAGGGGTATTAAAACACGAGTTTGGTGATAATAATAGTATCACATGAGTGTTTTAATACCTAATTATCAACAGTTGCATACAAAACTTTATCTACACCCAGAATATGAATCCTCTAAAATATTCTGAAACAGTTAGCTTACTGCTTTTTTAGCCCCTTCCTTACCGCCATTATTGATGTGAAAGTGAGCCTCCGCTAAAATTTAAATTTAAAATTATAACTATTGTTACATTAATGTTACCTCAGTTTTCAAAACGTTGATTGGTGTCCTTGTTTCAACATTCATTGATGTTGACCCAGATTTTCCATTGGATCTAGCACAAAGCACAATCAAAATAATACCTCACTATTAAAGATTAAAGAAGAAGACTTGAACTTTGTAAAGAGATACATTCGAATACACACTTGGAAGTTATTTTGTTACAATAGTCACAGTGCATAATACGTTACTGTAAAATACTTTCTCAGTTTTGTGTACAAAAACTCTAGTGAGCCGTATTCAGTGGAGGGTACTTTTAAAAGTGTAAACTATAAATAACTTTGTACCGATGTGCCATCGTTAGGATTATTCATAATCTATACAGGTACTTCGAGCTTATTAATAAATATTCTGTGGCAAAGAGACGTAATCGTAAAATATTGATAAAAGGTTCATTTCCTGGGAAGATATTCTGTTAGTTTATATTATTATAATTTGTATTATCAATAATCACTTAGTTATTCCGTATCCAATTTGAGTAAAATAGTACTTAAATAATTTTAAGAAGAAAATAATCATAATTTATATGTTACTTATTCGGAAAATCATATTTCATTGCTTAATTACTTATCATTATATTATAACAAAAAGTTAAACATGCTACTACATAGATCGCCTGAAAGGTCTAGCTCTGTGCCGGAATTGAATCAAGCTTCCGCAGCTAGCGATACCACCTCACTCGCATATGTCAGTGCCAGGGGTAACTGGAGTAAGAGAAAGCGAGAAAACTATCAAAATGAAGAGTTAAATGTCGAGCTATTAGATCTAAGGAAGGATATTAAAAATGAGATGAAAGAAATGAAAGAGCTGTTTCTCGACTCACAAAAAAATAATAATGAACAAATAAAATCCTTTTTTACTGCATTGAAGGATATACAACAAGTAAACGAAGGTATTCAAAAAAGTATTACATTCCTAAGCTACCAAAATTCAGACTTCCAAAAAAACATAGCGTCTCTCGAAACTCAAGTCAAAAGGGACATGGAATACATCACTCTTCTAGAAAACAAGCTTGAAGAGAGTCAAAGAACTGAAAGGAAGAATAATATTGAAATAAAAAACGTGCCTCTCAAAGGGGCTGAAAATAAACAGCATCTCATAAAGATGGTAAAAAATTTGGCTAATAATTTAGATATGAGTATTACACAAGCCGAAATAAAGGACATTATAAATATTAAAAATAAAAAGGCAAATAACAGTACTATGATTGTTGAATTTACTAATACTTTCACAAAAACTGAACTCATTAAATCGGCTAAATTATATAACAACAGAAACAAAAGCAATAAACTATGTGCAAAACATCTAGGTCTTCAAACAAACACAGATATACCGATTTTCATATCGGAAAACCTCACACCGAAAGGAGCCAGGCTGTATTTTCTAGCTAGAGATTTAAAATTGTCACATAAATATAAATATTGCTGGACAAACTTCGGAAAAGTATTCCTTCGCCGGGATGATAATTATGATTATTATCCCGGCGAAGGAACTAAACTAAATTAATGTGAGTCTCAAGTACAACAATTACGTAATACATGACTATATATAGAGTTTACTAAAATATTTTTAAGCTACCTATTTCGACTTTACTTAAATTATAATACGTTACTTTTGTTACTTTCAATCCACATTACATACACACCCTTAATACTTACACACAACTTAACTAACACTCAATACTATATTACACTAAATACTGATAGTCTTTATACACGGGCTTTTTATTTAGCATATTGTATAGTTAAATGCCTTATTATTTTTACTCAACAATGTAAATCGGTACTGTCTGGAGGCACTCATAGCTTTCTCGCACTACTGCAACTTTGCTATGGAATTTATGGAAGGTTCTAAAATGAATATTATTTTTCTATATACATGTACATTTTATATGCATGTAACCCTTGAAAATAGAGACGCGCTTCTAGGACGTATTATTTATATGACCTTTAATAATGGTTGAGTCCTTAAAAACTATAAAAGAAATAGACACTTTAGAACTAGCGTGGTCTGTTGAGTGTGATCCCATTAAACTTAGTAACTACATAAATGTGAAGCAGAGTGATCTGACTATTGTTTCTCAAAATATACGAAGTATCTACTCTAACTTTGACGACTTCTTATTAACTGTGTCTCACTTCAATTTTGATCCAGATATACTTGTTTTAACAGAATGCAGACTGAGTACTAACAAGCCCATACCTCAACTTCCTAATTACGACTCTTACTTCACTACTCAACAACTGAATCAAAATGATGGGGTTACCGTCTTTATAAAGTCATCCATAAAAGCTAAAGTAAAGGAGATTAGATTGACACATGCGTCTTGTATACAAATTGATATTTTAAATAACTCATTACTATGTATCTATCGTTCCCCATCAATATCGAACATTGAACCGTTTTTAAATTCGTTATGCTGTCAGCTTAGTAAAATTAAAACAAAAAACAACATAGTTATTACCGGAGACTTGAATATAAATCTTATACCAAAAAACGATCTCTCTCAAGAATACAGGAATAGAGTAAATTATCTCAACACACTCTCAGATTATGGGATACTTCCAGGTCACACGCTGGGAACTAGGGAAAATTCATGCTTGGATCATATTATGTTAAAAATAAATAAACAACTCGGCTTTTATCGCCATATTACATACAACTACAACGGACCACTACACTACATTTTTATGCCTGTCTAAAATTAAACATTTTATGAGAGCCAAAAAGATAAAAAGTACAATAGACTATGAAAAGGCTCGAAATTATTTACAAGACTTATTATTATTAATTACTTGAATTATTTAACTGCACTGATCCGAATGTGTTGAGTGAGCAGCTACTGCAAAAATTATCAGATTCTATAAAAAATAATATTGTAATACTAAAAATACCAAAGAGCAAACGAATTATTAAGCCGTGGATTACTCCCGGTATTCTTAGATGTATAAATAACAGAAATAAATTACAAATGCAGTCAAAACATGATCCTCATAACGAAATATTAAAAATAACATATAGTAGATACAGAAACTATGTAAATAACTTAATAAAAAAACTAAAAAGGCAATACGAAAGAGATCTCATTGCAAAATCTGTCGCTAACTATAAATTACTCTGGAGAAATATAAAAAACATCACATACTCAAGTAAAACTAAATCTAAGAGCACAGAGTTACTAAACACCAAATCTTCACCTTATGAATCAGCAAATTTCGTAAACAAGTTCTTTGCTGACATTGGTAAGCAACTTGCAGAACATATAGATCCTACGCCATTGCACATTTTCAATAATCTAATTAATAATACAGTCACTCAATTAAACTCTTTCTTACTTCTTGAAACAGACTTTAACTATTGTGACTTAGACCTTAGATATTGTGTTAAAGAGTCTTAAAACGAACAGTGCTCCTGGGTGGGATGGGATCCCAACTAAGTATTTAAAGTATGTAAAGAATGATATTGTACCAATTATAACCCATCTTGCAAATCTTTGCTTTAGTAAGGGAATCTTCCCTTCCTCCTTAAAACAGTCAATTATTACCCCAGTATACAAGAATGGGGACAGAAATGACGTTAATAATTACAGACCTATATCTATCTTGCCTTGCATTTCTAAAATTTTAGAAAAGCTAATAAATTCTCGCCTTCTTAACTTTCTTAACAGATTTAATATAATATCTCCCTCGCAATTTGGATTCAGAAAAGGTATATCCACAGAAGACGCTGTAACTGCGCTATCTTCATTAGTAACCGAACATCTTGATCAAAATTCAAAGTGTATAACAGTATTTCTAGACTTAAAAAAAGCCTTTGACACGGTTTCTGTCCCTATTCTTGTGAACAAGCTGGAAAATATTGGAATCAGAGGTATGCCTTTAACTCTTTTTAAAGATTATCTTTCTCAAAGAAAACAAAAAGTAAAATTAGAACAGTATTCCAGCGAAGCTACAGAGGTAACATATGGTGTACCTCAGGGCAGCATATTAGGCCCTACTTTATTCCTAATATATATAAACGAACTGTGCAATCTTACAATCGATAATGCTAAAATTTTTTCGTACGCTGATGATACAGCCGTTGTCTTTTCTGGAAGTACCTGGGCAGATGTAAAAAATAGCGCTGAAAAAGGAATGGCTCAAATATCTGCTTGGCTGTAGTCTAATTTACTATCATTAAATACTTCTAAAACAAATTATATATGCTTCAGTATTTATAATAATAATCAGCCCGATGGCAACTTTAATCTGAAAGTTCATAACTGTAAACTTAGCAAACATAATAACTGTAACTGTCCCCAAATCAATAAAGTAGATAATTTCAAATATCTAGGAGTCATACTTGATCAGAGGCTCTCCTGGTACCCTCACTTTGAGCAACTGGCTGAAAGAGTCAGAAAATTAATATGGGTTTTTCGCTCGCTGAGGTACGTGGTCCCAAAGAATGACAAATCTGAGAACGATAGTGATTCCTCTAACACTCTGCTAAAGAGAATATATACTGCACTAGTTGAATCCATCTTAACCTACTGCATTCCAGTGTGGGGAGGTGCTGCAAAAATAAAGTTTTTAGACATTGAGCGCTCGCAACGAGCATTGATTAAGGCCATGTATTTCAAACGTTACAGATATTCTACAGAACAACTTTACCTTGAGTGCGGTTTACTCTCTGTGAGGAAACTGTTTCTGAAACATGTTTTAATCAAAAAACATAAAGAAGTCCATATCTCGTAAATAATAAACAAAGTAGGAGGCAACCTAACGTAACTAAAGTCCCTCGAACAAAAACAAAGTTTGCTAGCGCACAATACAATAGTCTCTCAGCTCAAATTTACAATAAAATAAATAAAAAACTACATATCCACTCAAAACAATATAACGATTGTAAAAAAATCGTAGAGAAGTGGTTAAAGTCTCTCGACTATGGGGCAACGGATATTTTACTTAAACAACTTAAATAATGTACAGAGTATAATAACTTATCCAATGTTTACATAGATCAGACAGAAAATATTCCACACGCACTTAACATATATACACGCACACAACACTCACAAAAACACACAGTATCGCACGCACACACACACTCACACATAGTTACACATATTTATCATTTATGTTTATAATAATAAAAAGTGACTTACATGTTCGATAAGAATTAAAAATCGTAATTGTAAATCTTTGTCGCTGTAATTGTTAAGGTGTTCAAAAGTAACTTTCCAAATATTTAAATTGTTAATTTATATTCATTTCATAACCTTTTTAAATTTATATTCATTTCATAACTTTATTATTATTTCACCACCATGTCAATAAAACTTTTGTTAAATATAACACATTGCTGAATTGGAAGAGCGGAGACACCTGGTACAGGCATTATTTGCTTAAAAGGTGACTCCGGCCACTGGCTGCTGTAAACTATGATTTTAAGAGAAATAAATTATTATTATTACTATTATTACTGCTAACATTAAAACAGCCAGCCCTAGTAGTAACCTAATATCATCCCTTACTGATTATATACAAATAAACTAAGTATTAATGAAATAATTATTAATTTTAGTAGTAATTTACATTTTGTATAGTGCAATTATTAAAATTCACTTGGATATTATGTTATTTTGCAGCGATTAAAATATCCGGTGGTGTGCTGTCAAAACTTGAATCGCTCATTTTTCAAGAAAAATGGCGGGGTTTCGAATAACCTACTTTTTTTTTACGGCGCGCCATGTTCTGGTTATGTGGAACGCGCGTTAACGAAAATGTTCTTTTTTTGAAATTCAAACAGGTACCGAGCTTGGAGCAATAAGAATGTGGCTGTTTGTTGAAACGCTTTGTGCATGAAGGGATTGAAAAAAAACCAAGGAGTGTTGTTATGAAATTCAGTACAACATTACAACACTCGTTTGGATGATGTAATGGTTATTACGACATTGGGTGTTTTAATGTTGGTAATAAGCCAACTGTTTCAGAATCTTTAATAGAGGATTTAAAGCAAGGGTGTAGATAAAGAAAGGTATTGCAATCGTTAAATCAAGGTTACGGCGTTGACGACATCTCTTTGGACATGATCAAGTTAACTTTTTCCATTACTTTACCAACAAACTAGTACCTAGATCTTTAATCTCATTTACTTCCTGCAGAATGTCCAAGTTTAAATTGTATAAGGAAGGAATAATCTAACAGAATATATATTTTCAGGTAGGTTTGATAAGAAAATGAAACTATTAAATCTTGGCACCAATCATTACTCTTATAAATTCGTTAATACTGATCAAATAATATAATCTAAGTTTGGTGGTCTACTGATGTAACATTGGCTAAATTATAGTGCCCCCCAAAAGAAGCCACAATTGGAAGAATATAATAGAATAGAACCTAGCGTCGTGTCATGCGTTGCCTAACAAGAAGTTCTATCTAGAGTATAGACGTATAAATTAACTAAGATCTAATATAGCTTTTAATTTACACTAGCAGGGCATCATAGGATCATCCAGGCACCACAAGTAATTATTCTTAGGAGCCAGATCTCTCTAAAACTTTTATCAAACAAATCTCCTCATCAGAAAGTTCTAGTTTCAAAAATAAATAAAATATTACATTTGAATGTGGAATTTGTCATTTTTATATGATTGTTCATTGAGTTTTCTCATTTAGGCGCCAATACATTGTATAATATTTTGCTATATTAAAATGGAGTGGGGTGATAAAGAGATCCGAATCGCTGTGATTGCATTACACAAAGTAGGTATGGAGCCAAATGCAATTACTACTAAATCAAGTACTGAAGCGGTACGCAAAGGGAGGACACAGGAAAAAAATGTATACGGATTTACAACTGAGCAACATTTTAACAAACAAAATGACCATATTTATGCTCAAAACTCTAAGGAAGTTTCCTAATTAGTCGACAGAGTGCAACGTGGGCTCTATCCGACTTTAGTAATGGTTTGGTGGGATATAAGCTATGAAGGAGTGACTGAGCCATACTTTTGTGAAAAAGGTATGAAAACATCGGCACAAGTGTATCAAGATACCATTCTTGAGAAAGTAGTGAAGCCCCTTAACAACACCATGTTCAATAACCAAGAATGGTCCTTCCAGTAAGACTCAGCGCCGGGTCATAATGCTCGGTCTACGCAGTCTTGATTGGAAACGAACGTTTCGGACTTCATCAGAGCTGAAGACTGGCCGTCGTCTAGTCCCAATCTTAATCCGCTGGATTATGATTTATCAGTTTTAGAGAATATGGCTTGCTCTAAACGCCATGATAATTTGGAGTCCCTAAAACAATCCGTACGAGTGGCAGTGATGAATTTTCCCATAGAAAGAGCGCTTGCTTCTATTGATAACTGGCCTAAACGTTTAAAGGACTGTATGCAATACAATCCAATGGAGAGCACTTCGAATAAGTTTTTTTATTTTTTTAATTGTATTATATTTATGTATTAAAGTAAAACACCGTAAAAGTCATAAATGTTATTTGCAATAGATTTTTATTGTTTCAGTATTTATGGCAATACTAGGTATATAAAACTATAAATATATTAAAAAGCTTTAATTTTAAAACATGACATAGCAGCATCATCCAGCCACAAGTAGCACCCGTTCATGAGCATGACACATCCAACCAACGCTTCCATATTATAGGGAATGGAACGACCCGCCCCACGTCACTGCCACAAGTTGATGATATTTTTAATTGCCATCATGCCTATTGTTCTATCAAAACTCCCGTTCAGCTTAATGTGAGTATTATCTTTATAATATATAACAAGGCATGTATTAAAACGGTTCCACCGTCCCTACCCTCATTAAGCCTTCCACATTGTTAGAGAGCCATCATTATTATTTCAACTGCCCGTTTCATCCCGTTCCCATATAACTCAGATCCCGTCTGCGTATTAACGTATGTTTTTGTTACAAACTTTGCAACCTCTGCAAACAAAAAATACAAGCGTATTAAACTTTATAAAATCAAATTTTAACTCTGTGTAATTTTACAATAAAATTATTAATTGATTTGAATTTGTACGTATTGACAGATTGGTGGCAATTAAAATAATCATTTAATTATTAAGAGGACTATTAAAAATATTAACCATTGATCATTTATACGTCTAGACATACTGTGAAAACTTGAGGTTGACAGTTATCCTCTATTTTGAGCAATGCACGTACACTTACACAAAGTGACCACACTTATGAAAATCGCGAGTGTTTTTTATGACAATAACGGACGAGACAAGCAGGACGTTCAGCTGATGGTGCTTAATACGCCCTGCCTTGCATGCCTGCATTACAATGTAGTGCCGCTCAGGATTCACGAAAATCCCAAAAAATTCTGAGCGGCACTATAACTGCGCTCGTCACATTGAGACATAAGATGTTAAGCCTCATTTGACCAGTAATTTTATTAGCTACGGTGCCCTTCAGACCGACACACAATAATACTTACATGTTACTGCTTCACGGTAGAAATAGGCGCCGTTGTAATAATATGGCGATAATCTAGCCAGCATCCTGTGCAAAGGAGCCTCCCACTGGTAATACGTGAGACGTAGCTTGTCACCCACACTGAAGTAATAAATCTGGCCTGTCTTCATTGGTTGTTTAGCAGCAAGAGGATATATATCTAGACGTATAAATTATGGAAGAAATTAACATTTAAGCAGTTACCTCCCAAAAAATTTTTGACAAGTGCTGAGCTGGCTTTGCTTTGTTTTGCCATATACATTAAGCACTCCGCGCCCGCTCATTGTATTTTTTTTTTCATGATAATAAGGTACGAGACGAGCAGGACGTTCAGCTGATGGTAATTGATACGCCATGCCCATTACAATGCAGTGCCGCTCAGGATTCTCAATAAACCCAAAAATTCTGAGCGGCACTACAATCGCGCTCGTCACCTTGAGACATAAGATGTTAAGCCTCATTTGACCAGTAAATTCACTAGCTACGGCGCTCTCCAGACCGAAACACAGTAATGCTTACACATTACTGCCTCGCGGCAGAAACAGGCGCCGTCTATCTATCAATCTAGCCGGCTTCCTGTCCAAAGGAGCCTCCCACTGTATGAATTGTCATATGTAATGAAATGTCATTGACTGAATTATTTGAATTGCGAATATATAAGTATTTATAAGTCGAAAAAATATAAGTTTCGGAAAAGTATTCATAAACATAACATATACAAAAACCTTCTCAAAAACACGCTGCAACTTAAGCTATAATTATTATTCCTATTGGTTCAGTAGTTTTCGCAGTATAACCGAACAAATAAACGGTTCTCCATATTATATTAGTATAATTATAGATAACTTGCTTTTACTCGCGAATTTGTCCGCGTGGAATACTTTGGGCAGATTTTTTTATTTTTTGGGATACTTTGCAAATAATACACATAACAACTGCTCTTTCCGCTGCTAGTGGCGCTCTTCTATGATACAGCGGATATCAAATCAAATCAAATCAAACCAAAATATTTTATTGCATGTCACATTTTACAATAGGGTGGTAGGTATATTAATGGGTAGACAATATGTGACGCCCTGCAAGGGCACAGCAACGTTATACATAAAATAAATAAGTCTTATACATTCATATGATATTAAAAATACAGACCATATTATAACTAATTCTTACACTTAGTGTAATTAAAAAATTCAGGTAAATCGTAGAAGCATTTAGAAACTAAGAAATTTTTAAGATGTCTTTTAAATAGGGAACGTTTGTCTTTATTTTTAATATCGTTTGGAATGTGATTATAAATTTTTATTGCCATGTGGTGAGGGTTCGATGACACTAATGACATACTTGTTTGGGGAATTTTTGATTTGTTTAAATTTCTATTATATCGCTTGTCATTGTGGACAGTCTCTTTAATAGTACTTTCTGCGAACTTTAATCTACTATTTCATCCCCATGTAGGTCAAAGTTGCGAAAATACTAGATCAAATACTTATAAATTACTTCTTATCAAATGCCTCAATACAAAGTTTTAAGGTATCATCTTCGCTAGTAAGGAACTTCCTTGCTAACTTCGATCCCATATTTCAACCCCTAAATTTAGTTTTTCGCAATAAAATAGTAGCCTATGTCATTTTCCAAGCTCTATACTAAATATCATCAAAATCGGTTCCGTGTTTTAGGGGTAGAAAGCGCAACAAACTAACTTCCATTCACATATATAATATTAGTTGTGATGTAGTATGATGTTTATTTATTCCTGATCATTCCTTCATTAGCGTTATGTTCGCTTCTTTGATCAACTAGTATTCATTTCCTACATATCCTCATATATACAGATATATACTAATTAATAACTTATATACACATATTTAGGGGGTTGTCTTCAATGAATAAGATATCTAAAATATTTACAGAAATTACGTTTATTTCTCATTTACAAATGATAGTTAATTAAAACGCGCAATAAAAATGGCGAGTTGGTTCTACAAAAGCTCAGTGAAATATAACTTGCAATTTTAATCGTTAATCGTTGCGTAGTGCAGTCCGAAGATGGTAGCGGCTACGCCGTGTTCGGTTAAGTCACACCTCCACGACATAGATGGCGCCAACAAACATGTTAAGCTGTATTTTCTTGTGGGTAGTTCGATGTATTTTCTTTTCCAACGTGATCCCAAAAAAAGCTCAATAAAAGTGTTACGAAATTCAAACGAATTGTTAAAAGATGTTAATGTGGTAAACGCTCGCCACATAAATAACATAAATGACTTTTTAAATGATACCTGACCGTGGGAATGGAGCGAACGTTATTGTAACAAAATTTTATTAAAATGAAGATTAAGGGCTACATTTCACTGAGACACCATGGTGGTGCAACCACTCGCCACTACCAAGAAAATTTATACAGATATATAGGGAGATACTCGCCTAAAGGCCTACCATCACCTTTTAATCAGCGATTCAATTTCGATGCAGTTCAGTTTACGTAACTAAACTGAATCGCTAAGATTCGTTCCATGAAGTGCCTATAACTGAATGGCGTCTGAATCGCTTATGGAAAAATGAACTTTATCTGTTGTCCGTGGTGTGAGAAAGAGATTGCGCTGTACAGTCGTTGCATAAGTCTGCCTCTCTTATTCGAACCATGTGCGTTGCGTTTCGAAACCTATAATGATATGATTTTAACGGTTTTAAACTGATTAAAACGAGTTATGAACGCACGTCCATTCATATTTGATTTGACAGGAGCACCTGAGAGTACATTTTTCTTAATTCGTTTTTTCATTTTCACTATATTTTATGTATGTTTTCACTAATTTTTAAAAGTTATTAACAAAACGATTCACTTTCCGCTAAGAAAGTAGCAACTTTGACACATAAACGATGCAGTTTAGATGCAAATATTACCTCATGGTACGAATGAATGAACGAACTAAAACAGTTTGCGATTCAATTTCCTACTTGATTTGACGTCAACCTAAATTGGATCACTCTAATGACGTCGTGGTATGAAATAGCATAGCAGTTCATATTAGGTCGTCAATTGAATTACAACAACAGTTCATGCTAGGCCCGCTGGTGTCCGTTTGGTGGCTCAACCAAACGCACGCGCGTGGTGGCGCGACCATCTCGGACGCAGCGTGACTCTGGTGTCTGTATGGTGTCCCGGTGAATATAGCCCTAAAGATAAGGTGTTTCATGTACTGTCAACTGCTGCATTTAATAAGTGATAATGGTACTCCCGAGTGGTCCGAGACTGGCGCTTATCAATGTATTTGTGGTTTTTTTCAAAGACAAATAAACTTTTTTCAAATAGGCGCTTTTAAATCGTATATGTTCCAGGTTCCTATAAACCTATTATGTTCTAATATGTTCGGATCAAGTAGAGCTCATGAAGAGCATACAAAAAACATAACGGCTTCTCTTATCAATTAATCAATCAAATCAAAGTCGAAAAGTTAAGTTTACATTTGCTTTAAGTTTGCTAAGCTAGTTTATAAGGTGCTGCGTGCAATATAATATGAATTATGTTCAAAGTCGTATTAAATATTTCATAAAGTCTATAAGTGTATGAAAAGGCATGAAAGGCATTTATTTTCTCAAAATTGATTCCTTTAGAATTCTTTTTGATGTCATTTCTTATACAACTAGATACTACTACCGCTTCGGAAACAAATGGCGCTCTGAGAGAGAAGAAGCGGCGCAAGAAACTCTCCCAGCATTCTTTTTTTTGCGCTCTTTTCTATAAAAATATACAATATTGTACAGTCGCTATAAAATAATCACAATCTAGTCCCAGGCTGTCCGATCATTTAGATATTCAGCAGTGGAGTAATAGGATTTACGACAGAGCCATTTTTTTATAAAACATTTAAATTTATTTATAGATAGTGCCTGAACAGTGGCTGGGACTTTATTGTAGAAGTGTATACATTTACCCTTAAAGCTATTATGTATCTTATGAAGCCTACTAGAATTAGTTACAAGCAATCCCTTATTTCTAGTGTTATAATAATGAAAATCACTATTAAGAGCAAAAAGATGACGATTTTTGTGAACATATATTAAATTTTCATAAATGTACTGACAATAAACAGTCATAATATTTATTTCTTTAAATTTTTCTTTGAGAGACTGTCTATAACCAAGCTGATATATAGCACGAACAGCTCTCTTTTGCAGTGCAAACACTATATCAATGTCAGCAGCATGACCCCATAGTAATATACCGTACGTCATGATGCTGTGAAAATAACTAAAGTACACTAATCTAGCGGTCGCAACATTCGTGTACTCTCTAATTTTTAACTGCATATGCCGCTGAGCTGAGTCTATCTGCTAGATGGGTAATATGTGGACCCCACTGAAGCTTCTTATCTAACGTGATACCCAAGAAGACCGTAGTGTCCACAAGTTCCAATCTCTGGTCATTTATAAGTACGTTGGTTTGTACCTCCGCTGTGTTTGGTGTAATGAACCGTAAACACTTTGTTTTTTTACTGTTTAAGTGCAGATTATTCGTCTCAAACCAACGCACTATCTTTGAGAGTGCATTGCTTACCTCGTCATCAATATCCGCACGTCGCTTCACTTTAAAAATAAGTGAAGTATCATCAGCAAACAATACAACCTCATGGCTATCATCTACCACAAACGGTAGATCGTTAATATATATAAGAAACAAGAAAGGACCGAGAATAGAACCCTGTGGAACACCTATTCCCACAGGTTTACCCGAAGACCGTTTGCCATTTACATCGACTATCTGAACTCTTTCGCTTAAATATGATTTTAACAGATTTAGGGCTCTATTTTTCACTCCATAATGCTTTAGTTTTAGGAGTAAAGTTTCATGGTGGACGCAGTCAAATGCTTTTGACAAATCACAAAAAATGCCCAATGCATCCTGTGACTCTTCCCAGGCGTCAAAGATGTGCTCAATGAGTCTAGTACCCGCATTAATTGTTGATAAGCCCCTAGTGAAACCAAACTGATTTTTGTTCATTAATTTACAAAAATGCATTTGTAGCTGTTGAAGCAAAAGTTTTTCAAAAATTTTACTAAAAACAGGCAGCACTGAAATAGGTCTGAAATTAGCAGGGTCAAAAGAACTGCCCGATTTAAACAAAGGTATAACTTTGCTGTATTTCATGAGGTCAGGGAACACATCCTCATCTATGCATTCATTAAATATTATTGCTAATTCAGGTGCCATAATGTCAAGTATGTATTTAACAATATTAGTCGAATGGCCCCATAGGTCTTTTGTATTTTTTAGGTTAATTAATTTGAAGATTTTTATTATATCGCTACCTGTAACATACTTAAATTTCAAGTAGAAGAAGTAGTAGAAGATACTGGTACGTGTAATTTAAGCATATCATATGGTGCTTTTGACGAAGAGTTAAGATATTTGGTAGTGACAATCGGGATTTCGGAGAAGTATTTATCAAATTCATTTGCAATTTCTATTTCCGAATTTATAACGCCATTATTAATATTTAAACAGATAGAGGTGTTACGGCAATTCGATCTACCAGTTTCATTGTTAATTACACTCCAAGTCACTTTTACTTTATTTTATTATTACTGTTTTTAATTTTATCTGCAATGAAACGTGTTTTCGCTTCATGACAAACTATTTTAAAGAGCTTGGAGTATTTTTTTACATATATTTTAAATTCTTCACTATTATTGTAATGTTTCTCATAATAAAGGTCATACAAGCGTTTACGACTTTTGTGGATACCCATTGTTGCCCAATCATTAAAACTATGTTTGTTGTTTACTGTCACCGTTACTGGAGTAAAAATCCTGTCAAATTCCTCACAGAAGGAATTGAAGACTAAGTTGTAGTGAAAATTAGCAGTTTCGCCACAGTGTGAAAATGGTATTGTATTTACCAAATTATTTCTAAACCTCTCAAGACGGCTACGCGTAACTGGTATAATAGTCACCTTTTTTGGTCTGACATTGTCCAATCTTGTATTTACTTTTATAAGTTGCCCACTATGGTCGGACTGAAGATTATTAATTATGAGTTTACTAGTAATAGTAACATCTGTAAAAATATTATCTAAACAGGTTGCTGTTGTAGAAGTGATTCTAGTAGGTTCCCAAAATACATTAAACAAATTAAAACTTTGGAATAAATTTTTAAGGCTAGAACAATTGGCCGAAGGTTCAAGCAAGTTTATATTAAAATCTCCACACACTATAATTGACTTGCTAGTTTTGCTAAATTTTGATATTACCTCCTCCATTCTATGTTGGAATTGTTCATATGATGCAGTGGGGGGGGGGGGGGGGGGCGGTATACACTTACAATAATAAATTGCTCTAGTTCTATACAAGCTATCTCAATTAGTTGTTCTATAGAGAGATTAACAATATCTCTTCTATTTTTACATTTTAATCTATTATTAATAATAATTAGGGAACCTCCATGTATTGCCCTACTTATACAAAACGAACTGACTACTTTATGTTCTCTAAAACTAAACTGGAGCTGATGACTCTTACGCCAATGTTCTGTAATACATAATATATCTATATTACAGCAGCTCAAAAACAGTTCAATTTCTAATTCCTTACTTGAGATACCTTGTATATTCTGGTGAACAATATTTATGAGCTTTATATTATGATTATCTATAGCAGTAACATTTATATTTGGTGAATGTTGCCTATTTTGTATGATATTGCAAGAGTTGTCCTCCCTTGTCAAATATGAATAATATATTGGATGTATTGTCAATTAGAACTTGAATTCACTGTTTGTGTTATGCGGATATGGATGCTTCGTAAACATGATTGTGTATGATAACTATAATAATTAGTAATTGCAACCAGGCGCCTCAAGCACAACTTGTACACGAATGACGCATTGACCAGCCGTTGTTCCCGTAGCACATAAATTTTCCAATTTATATGAACATTAATTTGACGCATCATAAGATCGGCTCTTGTGATTCCTGGTGTTACAACTATAAATACCATCAGTTGACCCTTATTAAAGCTCATTTCCTTCTTTTCCTTAAAAATAAATCTAGTGCCAGTACTGCCCTTGACGAACATATCACAGCTACTAATTTTAAACGGAAAGTGTAACAAAGAAAGTTTTACTTGAACTAAAATAAAGGAAATAATTGCGACCTATAAAACTTATTTGAACGAAACTCCTTTCAGTTCGTTAAATTCTTGACTTATAGCCAAGGAGCTAATCTCGTAGTAATTAAATTCTTCAAGATATTTACTTCAGTAAGCTAAATTTGAGTTACATATTAATAGATATTCCATTATTTTTATTTTTAAGTTCATTAAATTATTAAAACTTTTGTAAGATGTGATTTACTTAATTTATTTAAATTGGTTTTACTCATGGTTCATCGGTGTTTCGGACCATTCGGAAGTACTTCACCAGGGTGAGTGTAGTAGGTTCGCAGTCCGCGGTCAGGTCTTGTCTCAATCTATGGATAGACCATAGTTTCAGACCAATTGGAAGTCCTTCATCTAATCCGAGCGCTAACGGAGATTGCTAATCTTCTACGATTGAAGGATCGGACCCTCTAGATAGCCCTGGCTACAAAATTCTATGTGAATGCGGCAAAAGATTGACATTTTGAAACAGGAGGCAGTTAAAACTAGTTACTAGACTCACCATGTACTATCGACAAAGTTTATAACCCAGCTTACTGATAATTCTTTTGAAATCATAAAAACAGATTTTATTTGCATGAAAAAGATTGTATTTTTTTTATGAAAATAAGGGACGAGACGAGCAGGACGTTCAGCTAATGGTAATTGATACACCCTGCCCATTACAATGCAGTGCCGCTTAGGGTTCTTGAAAAACCCGAAAATTTTGAGCGGCACTACAACTGCGCTCGTCACCTTGACACATAAGATGTTTAGATTCATTTGCCCAGTAATTTTACTAGCTACGGCACCCTTCAATCCAAAACACAATAACGCTTTCACATTACTGCTTCACGGCAGAAATAAGCGCCGTTGTGGTGCCCATAATCTAGCCGGCATCCTGTGCAAAGGAGCCTCCCACTTGTAAATTGTATGACAATTGTTGGACTGTCAGTATCTTAATAAAATGATAACGGTTACTTCAAGTTCAAGCGAATTTCGACTAACTTGTTTATTATGACTGTAGGAAAGGGACATTCAGTGGGTCACGATTAAATTTTGTTCAGAGTACATCCGAAATGTTAGAATTGACACCTCGGAAGCTGCACAGAATACCCCCAACGCCTCACATCACATTAGGTTCGATAAGGTGGTATTGGCCCGCGATAAGAACTTTGTGTCTCGCAAGCTTTTGGAAGCCATTGAAATCGACCGGTGACCTAATTTTAACACAAATAAGGTGTCATCTCTTTTTTAAGACAATAAGGCACGATACGAAAATTCTGAGCGGCACTACAATTGCGCTCGTCACCTTAAGATGTTAAGTCTCATTTGCCCAGTAATTTCACTAGCAACAACGGTCTTCAGACCGAAACACCATAATGTTTACACAATATTATTGTTTCACGGCAGAAATAGGTACCGTTATGCTACCCATAATCTAGCCGGCATCCTGTGCAAAGGAGCCTCCTACTGGTAAAACTAGGATTATAACAACTTATTATTATTTCAAACTTAGATTGATTTTCAACGAAATATTGTTTGCTTTTTCGATTGTAGCATTGGGTTCATCTGGTGTTAAATGTATTTGAAATTCAAATATTTTTATTCAAAATAGGATAATATGATATCACTTATTGAAAGTCAAAAACCCATTTGAAAAAGTATGCCTCAGACCTGAGAAGAACGGGCGCATGAAACGCAACGGGCTAATGTTTTTTTCATAAAAATATATTTTAAATGTAATATTGTAGAGATACTCATTCTTTATTATTTGGATAGGTGTAGCCACTTGAAATTCACTCAATCCACTTTCCTTGAAGCTTTTGTCAATAATGAATATTGAACAATGTCACCCCTCTCAACAAAAAGGTTAATATTTCAAATTTAATATCTTCTATTATTTACCACCGCGGGCTGTGAAAGTATTTGCAGAGAGTATAACAATTTTATGTGTTAATTTTATCACACATGTACAGTGTGTTTTGTTTAACTGGAACTGATAGTATGGGGTAAATCCAGTAGAGATACAGAAAAACTGTCTCAGGATTTTTGTTTCGTCATTTGATTTTTTTCCGTGAAAATAATTGTTAGCCGACTTCAAAATTTTTTTTTAAGTATGTACACCGATTACTCTGAGATTTATGATCCGATTTACATTTTTTTCTTTTTTTCTTATTTTTCTTTAGTTCGATGCAGAATAGATGCCATTTGGTCCCATAAAAATTTTACATAGTTTGGCCCAGTAAGTTTCATTTTATGAAAATTTATGTTTGCCTTGATGATATAATTGTTTTTGATGTACGGATTTTTTACGAGTTTTAATTCAGGTTGACTATATACTATTAACTTACACTAAAAATAAAAAAAACCGACTTCAAAACCTGAAAAGTGTCAAATAACTAAAAAATTAATTTAATAAACCTTTACCTTTAATATTAATAAAATATTAATATTTGTGTCGAGTGTAGGTACTTACATTTGGCTTGGCACCGACTTCAACGCTATCAATATGTAGTACATACAAATAATAGTATTTTATTAATATTAAAGGTAAGGGTGTATTAAATTAAATTTCTAGTTAATTGATACTTTTCAGTTTTTGAAGTCGGTTTTTTTAAACGTAGTTTTTTTGTAATAGTTACTTTTGGTCTAGGAATGAGTCATTTTGATGAAACCTTTTTTTCAATGCACATCGACTCAGTTCAAATCCTGTTATTGCTAACGTTTGTATGATGAATATGAATGTTTTTCTCCAAATATCTATACATATTTATGTATGTTTATTATATTTAATATATCGTTGTCTGTCAGCACTAGGTTATGCCTAATTTGGGGCTAGATAATTTGTGTGAAAGTGTGCCAATTAATTTTACTAAATTATTTGTGTTTTGATTCTATTAACGTCAATCGGTTAAGCTGAAGTTTGAGTGATGGCTCAGCTTCGATGACATTACCTTTATGACAAGCATGACCTTAAGTTGATATCCAGGGTAAGCTTCACATAAACAAATACGTTATCGGTCAACAGTGGAAGCCATCTTTGGTTATAGCCATGACATGGCTGTAGCACTCAAGGTGAGCTTGTAATGGCACTCCTCCACAATTAAAAGCAAACACATTTTTAAGAAATATACATACATATCCCGCACCACGTAGACGTCTAGCATTCCTCAACCGCGCGTTTTCTTAGAAATTTCTTGCCTCGCACAGCCACTTTGTGGAATCAATTACCGGCTGCCGTTTTCTCGAACAGATACGATTTAGGGACCTTCAAGAAAAAAGCACACTCCCACCTTAAAGGCCGGCAACGCATTTCTTGACACACCTGTTGTTGCGAATCTCCATGTGCGGTTGCCTCACCTCTCCCCATCACGTGAGCGCTTTTCCGTTTGCCCCCTCTTATATTAAAAAAAAAAACTATGTGTATCAAATTAAAGGATTTTGAGGGTCTGAATAAGGGATTACTTGTAACTAATTCTAATAGGCTTCATAAGATACATAAAAGCTTTAAGGGTAAATGTATACACTTCTACAATAAAGTCCCAGCCACTGTTCAGGCATTATCTATAAATTAATTTAAATGTTTTATAAAAAAAATGGCTCTGTCGTAAATCCTATTACTCCACTGCTGAATATCTAATTGATCGGACAGCCTGGGACTAGATTGTGATTATTTTATAGCGATAGAAATGACTGTACAATATTGTATATTTTTATTGAAAAGAGCGCTAAAAAAAGAATGCTGCGAGAGTTTCTTGCGCCGCTCCTTCTCTCTCAGAGCGCCATTTGTTTCCGAAGCGGTAGTAGTATAAATGACATCAAAAAGAATTCTACAGGAATCAATTTTGAGAAAATAAATGCCTTTTATGCCTGAACAAGATGCCCATTTACCTTTTTAAGATGTTTTATTTTAATAAAAATAAATAACTGTTTTAATATATTTACTAGTACAACATAATGGTTCGAACGAAAAATGCCTAAATGTTTATTTTGTGAGCAAATACTTTGACCACCACAGAATTAGAGCACCCAAATTAAAAGGTTATTCAAACAGGATGTCAATACATATAAGAAGTGCCTGAGTAAAAATTGAAATTTATTTTAGTATGAAACGTGCAGTTATTTGACATATGTTTGAAATAGTAATTACAATATTATGGCAACGAATTATAATCCGGTTAAGTTTAAAAAACGTAGTGGATTTCGGCAATCTCCGACTATAGCCGTCATCTGTCAATCTATCAATGACTGCACGTTTCATACAATCGCTTTTTTCTAAGAGAGTGGGAGGCTCCTTTGCACGGGAAGCCGGATAAATTATGGGTACCACAACGGCGCCTATTTCTGCCGTGAAGCAGTAATGTCTGAAGGGCGCCGTAGCTAGTGAAATTACTGGGAAAATACGTCTCAACATCTTATGTCTCAAGTTGACGAGCGCAATTGTAGTGCCCCTCAGAATTTTTGGGTTTTTCAGGAATCTTGAGCGGTTCTGCATTGTAATGGGTAGGGCATCAATTACCATCAGCTGAACGTCCTGCTCGTGTCGTCCCTTATTTTCATAAAAAAGAGAGTTTCGCTAGGCTGGGTTATTATTCAATATTGGATTCAAAAATCACGCGACGAATGAAACTTTCTTTTTTTGTATTCAGATTGTAGCTTTGATAGTGGATTTAATGAAATAGCTTAGGGGCACTCCATTGGCAACGGAGATTCATACTTTAATGGTTTACCATCGTAAGATTTTTTTCCATGCTACGCGGAGGCAATTTAGCCACATGTTAAAATTTCATTTTTTTAAGTGAAAATATCTTTAGCCGCGTTGGGCACTTTTTGGTAGCGGAAAATCTTATGTATTCGCGTCACCGACATGCTCATGACTGACGCACGCGATAATAAAATAATTAAAAATATATATATAGTTAGACACTTTTCGGATGGATGAAATCTGGTGAGTTCGTGTCACCTCAAAGCATCTTATAGCAGTATGTCTGTAGCTATACAGCTGACGTATTGTGCAACATTATTGTATCTTAAAAGTGAAATTGAATGGATTTAGTGAAAAGTTCAATGTGTATATTATGTGTGTATTGCATAAATAGTATTTTTGTTTGATTAATATATTATTGAAAAGCAGTTTTAAAAACAAAAAAAAAAAATAATACTAAAAGTTGTAATTTTTCACTTGGCAGCTTTCATCGGCAGTCTCTACTACAAGAGCCAATTCCTTTTATGTTTATAATTGGTAATATTATACCGTTGAAAGACAAAACAATTTAAAAAAAAATGTTACAGATCTCTGAGAGATAACAATGTCTTTACAACATTAATTATAAAGTGTCTTCGTGATTTAGAATATTTAGGTAATACTCGATATAGACAAAATACGATCACTGATTATATTCAAATCAAACCAAAATCACTTCAATCATGTTGGTTAAGGAAATGACACTTATGAATGTCAAAAGTTTTCTTTTTTTTACATTTATCACCACTTCGGAAAAGGTTAAGCCTTTAATGAGAAGAAATGGCAAGAAACTCATTGACACTCTTTTAAATAGAGCTTCATCGTTTTACAAATCATTCCAATTATTATTCTATAAGTTCCTTTATACAACATATATATGGATTATTTCAAAGTAAATATAAAACAGTAATTTATTAATAAACAACTCCACGTTATCAGCGTTGTATGTATTTATACAATGAGCTGCCACCCCTTCACGACAATTGGCTAATAACCACTGTATATATACACATTTATACATTATAAATACCTATACCTTTTATACCCATAATATACACTCTTTTGCTTTACCAATGGGAGGTGCTTATGCACAGGATTCCGGCTAGATTATGGGTACCACAACGGCTCATATTTATGCCGTGAAGCAGTAATGTGTAAATATAACTGTGTTTCGGTGTGAAGGGCGCCGTAGCTAGTGAAATTACTGGGGAAATGAGACTTAACATCTTACGTCTCAAAATGACGAGTGTAATTGTAGTGCCGCTCAGACTTTTTGGGTTTTTCAATAATCCTGATCTGCACTGCATTGTAATGGGCAGGGTGTGTCAATTACCATCAGCTGAACGCCTTGCTCGTATCGTCCCTTTTTTATTTAAAAAAAAATAGGCATCTCGGTAAGTAGCCTATTTCACTGGCATCTTCAGATTATTTCATAATTCTAAGTAGCTTTTATCATCATAATACAACAAGTAGTTTGTATCAATTTCGTCATTACATTTCGATGGAATTAATGAAAAATGATCCCAGAGTCTAAGCAGCTCCTTGCGTATCTTCATTAAATAGAAAAACAGGCTAGAAACTTAAGTTTGTTTAAAAATAAAAAGTATAATATCGAGTGTGGCCCCCTCACTAAAATTGCTAAAATCACTGCTTGTATTCGTCCGGGTATGCTATCGATGCTATTCTTAATTGTTTCTTGTAGAATACGATCCCACTGCGCAGCAATTATATCCCTTAAACGTCCGTTGTTTTCTAAGTAAGTCGTTGTTAGCTATTACTCTTCGTTTTAGAACATCGAAAATGTGCTCTATGTAATTGAGGTCGGAACGACGAATCCCTACCTCTTGAATATACGCTTCCACATCGCCAGAACGGATTTAAGACTTGTTTTTTTTTTGACACTCTGATATGTACCGGTGTTCATTCAACCATACCGTTTCCTATGGAAACGAACTCCGTAAGGTTCAATACATTAATAGCTGCCCAAAACATAACTGAGCCTCCACCATAAAAGTTACTTCCTTCAAACCAAACTTCTGTGATACGTTCCCCTTGCCTTCGCAGTACTCACCGACGAATTTTGCTCTCTGTTATCGTTCTTTCAACCATTTTATAGACATAGAAATAGGACAATCCGACAATCAATATCTAAAAATGATTTAGAGTTAATTCGAACTATCAACGATTCCCGCGACGATACGGAATTAACTGCAATTTTTATAAAAGTCCGACTATGTCCTTAATTTGAATTTGGAAAAAACTTTTTTATGCACTTTATAAATGTGCCAGTAATATTCTCAAATGATTTAAACCTCTTTTGGTATTGTATTTTCTAAAGGGAGGAAAAAAATTAAACCGCCCGTATTTTATTTGCAAATGAGTTCACTGCGTTTACCAAGCATTAAAATTCTGTTATAAAAATCATCTTCATTAATTGTCAAGAATTAATCTGTACTTAGTAAATTTGCAAGTGTTGCTTAGGAATTAGTAAATTCAGTGCTAAAACTTAAATACGAGTAATGTATTACAACATTTTCTGAATGTTCAAGGTAAAAAACCTGTAAATTTTAAGAAGACTTGAAAAATTTTTTAAAGTGTTGACCATATAAACATGTTGTTATTTTTAAATTCACCATATTATTTAGTTTCTCTAATAATATGGAATGCCTCATTTTACTTCAACGGGATCGTAGATTAACTATGGTATTTCCAATTTTAAGAAATTCCTTAAGTCCAGGATACTAACGACTATACGATACAATAAAAAAATATTTGAAATTGTAAAAAGTTATTTGTGTAAGTATGAGGTTGACCAATATGAAATTCTGTTAGAGACTGATAAACAGGGTTTAACAAAGGTACCATATTTTACACAACAAGCGTTATTAATTTATATAATTATATCCACTATCTGTAACAGTTAATTGCATTATATTAATCAAACCACCAAAATATCATTGAGTTAATCTAAATTAAATTAAATAAAAATTTTCACTCACCAATATTAACGTGTTTGAATTTTGACAAGCAACTCAGTACACTAAGTCGGAAGATTGTTCTTAACACTTAAAATAATGAACATTATCCAAAAGTAAAACAAAATGTGACTTAGAAAAAAGTACGCAGTTATACCGCGGACTTCAACCCCCGTTGAAACGAGCGTTCCACGAAAGCGCCAAATATACACTGCTGTTAGTTTCATATCGGGGCACTGGGATGGATAGCTGTACTTCGTTTGGTGACCCGAATTCCCCGGCTGTACGGAACAAAGCCTTCGCCGAACAGAAAATAGCAAAGATTTAAGACTAAACTTTACGTGTGAAATCTTCGCAACCATTTTCACTGTATATTGTGCTAATTCTCCGTGATATTGGATGTGTTGGCGCGCGGATGAGTGGAGAAATGTGTTGAAGGTTTTTTTCATTTTGACAGTTTATTGGCATCAAGGGTTGTATCAGGGCTTTTTAGGGCCGTTCCCAATATTCAGTCTATCTCCGGTTGTGGCCTACTCGAGATAAAAATCGTAACTATCGTTGACTTTTCTGTCCCAATAAGCTTATCGACGGTAACTCACCTTATCCGTACACGATGTCTGTCAATGGGAGGACGTATAGCTTACCAGCGATAGAAGTTGTATGGAAATTGCAATTCACGCGTCCCAATATAAGGCGATAAGAATGACTTATCGGGTATATTGGGACAGCTTCAGATTTTTGACAGTTAATTACTGACAGTAGAAGGTAGTATTTTATCTCTATCTGTAGATAGTATATTGGGAACGGCCGTTAGAAAACCATGTATTTGTCTCATAAAAACTTGAACGTTAAATTTAAACTAAGTTAGTCCTATTACGAAACATTGTTGTAAAAAAATATCAAGTGAAGTTATACTCATAAACCTTACTTTAAATTATTTGGATTAGTGCAGCCCATTATTTTTATGAATGAAAATAAGGGACGAGACGAGCAGGACATTCAGATGGTGGTAATTGATAAGCCCTGCCCATTACAATGCAGTGCCGCTCAGGATTCTGCAAAATATTCTGAGCGGCACTACAATTGCGCTCGTCACCTTGAGACGTAAGATGTTAAGTCTCGTTTGCCCAGTAATTTCACTAGCTACGGCGCCCTTGAGACCGAAACACAGTAACGTTTGCACATTTCTGCTTCACTGCAGATATAGGCACCGTTGTGGTTCCCGTAATCTAGCCAGCATCCTGTGCAAAGGAGCCTCCCACTGTTAGTATCTTTTACTTAAAATATACTAGCGTAGAGATAACCTGATAGCCACATAATGAGTGGCCTATTTTGATTTGTCAATGTTGTCTTTCTTTCTCTCCTTCGTCAGGACTCTATAGGTGAGTAGCGGTAAAATAAATGGTCAAATATCCTGAATTGAGTAGGCAACCCGCATATAATGTTTGCGTCTATTTATTTCATTATCCCGATTTCCTTGCCCCTCCTTATTTCCTGACCCATGTTCCAAAACATTTAAGGTTGAAAATTATTTAGAGATCATCATTGTTGTCACTCAGAAGATCGATGCCGTAAGGGTAATCCTAGGTTGTTTAATCTTGCAACTTATGACCATGTTCTTGTATTATCCAGTAGCTGAGTATCCAGCGCCAATCATTTGTCTGTAAGAACCGCAGAGCTGCTTGAGTAATCGATAATCAAGTATTCTGTGAACGGTTGGATATCTTGATGTTGCGTTTAGACTTCGCAAAATCTCCACAATATTAAATGCAATACCTACCGTCTCTGTGTTGCAGTTCAAAGAAAATTTCGTCCATAACTTCCTTCATTATGATAAGCTCCGTATGATGTGGGTGCATGCAATCCCTACCGTCTCGATGTGTTGCAGTTCTCAGGAAAACTTCGTCCACAACTTCCTTCATTATGTCAAGCTCCGTACGATGTGGGTGCATGCAATTTCTCTTGTAATTTCACTCATAGCAAGAGGGTTAAAAATAAGCAATGCAAAAAAACTTACGTTACTGGTATAGAGGGGGCCGCGCAGACCCCAACAAGTGCATACCTGGGTCCTGGTAAATGATACAGCGCCGAACGCTCGGCACTCGCCGCGAATAGAGACGTAATGAGAATACTTAAAATGGCGGTTGCTCAATGTGCTTAGTTTATTTAAAAACCAAGAAAACGTCATACGGGCTAACTGGCCGGACGGCTCCCACGATACCAGTTAAGGGGTAAGCAGATATCAAAGTTGCTGGCCATTTAAGAAGATTTGGACAAGAATTTTTAGCTACCAAAGTCATAATACCTTGGAAACTCAGAATCAGGAAGTTCAATAAATAATTAAGGGTCTACTTGCGAACGTGGCAGCGATAACATTCAATCACGTCATTTGCATGCATGTGCTAAATCTATTTTGATATTTCAAAGCTGTAGATTTTTCCCGAATTAACACCAGCTACAGAATAAACCCAGCCCACCATATAGCATTATCACGTCGTTTACGAACGTGAAACGGGGAACGGAACGGATTCCTTATCTGTCTGAGCCATTAAGCACTAAGCTAAGATTTACAGGAATCTGTACTTTGTTTACTAATCTGATAGATCTACCTCAATTTCATTGAAATAATATAGACTTGAATTGAATAAAAAAAAGCGGCCAAGTGCGAGTCGGAATCGCCCATGAAGGGTTCCGTAGCAGCAAGTAACATAAAATAAAAGTTTTTGTAGTAACTTTGATCGATTATTAAAAAAAAAACTAATTACTATATTACTAGATCTCGTTCAAACCAATTTTCGATGGAAATTTGCATGGTACATCATATATTTATATATATATATAACACGTTTGTGTTTGATGAAAAAAAAAATTTGATTGTAAGTTCTAAGTATGTAACCCCCAAAATTTATTGATATTTTTTTCTGTTTTTGGGTGGAAATTTTAATGTGATTCACAGAATACAATATAGTTTTTATAGTTTCGGAAAAATGTAGCTGTGACATATGGATGGACAGACAGACAGAAAAACATGACGAATACATAAGAATCCATTTTTCATAACAAATCACACAATTATTAAATAACAAACCAATATGGGTAGTAAATTCTTCAAACTTACAAATAAAACCAATCAAATAATATAATTAATAATATAATTACTAAAAACGAAAAAGTGGCTACTGTGCGGCAGTGAATGTCACCACACTGACCTAACTTATAAACTACACTGGCGTAGCGCCAATGTAGCACTGGTTTTCAGTAGCCAACATTATTGACTCCTGGAGAGGCAGCTTATAGTCATTTTTTTAATTATAGTTATGAATATAATTGAATAAAAAATAAAACCATTAAATAAAGGCAAAATAAATAAATATAATTGTTTTTTTTTCACTTATAAAGAAATAGTGATAAGTACAGCTTATATTTATTTTTTTAAGTATAGTATAGTTAGCAATATAAATATACTTAACTAAGTACAATAAATACAAGATCATCACTTATTATGTCAAGTACAAGGGATTATTCCGTCGAAAAAACTAAGTACTAAGCCAATACTAAGAAATTCTTGTATTATTTATGTGTACAATGTCAGTTAAAGTACTTACTTCCTTCGGTGTTAAGCCCTTATTAACTATTCCTTTTATATCGTTTACTGGCTTATCGTCTCCAAGACGTTTTCATCCTCAGCTTTTGCAGACTACCCCAGGATCATAATACCTGCCCCACGATTTTGTAAAGTTTTCAAAGGAATGGGTCGGGTTTTTTTTTTTTTTGAGGTTGCTCTCTCATATTTTTGGTATTGACTTAAAAGCTAATAAATAACTTAAAATTTGAATTATGACTATATTTCAGAAGTTAATAATTTTAGAGCAATAATTACATATTATTTATTTACAGCAAAAAATCTTGTAAATTGAAATGTTTATATAGCGACGCGTTTAGTCGGCGCGAATCTGATGTAAAATTATGACAACTAGTATATTTTCATGTAATTGTTATGAACTATGACGACGTTGTATCTACCTACAAACAACCAAGCGCTCCAAAATTTCCGTGTTGGTTGGCCATTTATAACTTTCTTTTCAATACTTTAAGTTACGAGTATCTATTTGGCGTTGCTAATGAAATAATAGGTTGGGGAAACAGTCTTTTCGCAGTATGTTCTAACTTGTAATAAAATGTATATGGCTTTACTATATTCTGTATATAGCTTGTTTTGATGACATTAAAAGCGTTACATTTCAAAAAGAAGTTACATATCAAAAAGAATCAAATTATAAAGAGCGCTTTCTACTACGTCCGATAAGAGTCCGATCCGTATCCGTGAAAACACGGTCCGAAGTAGTCGTAGAACTATTTCTATAGTAGTTTACACACTAGATCCGACTTCTGTCATCCGATTTATTTCCGTCTACCGTTAGAAATAGTTTTACGACTACTTCGGACCGTGTTTTCACAGGTACGGATCTATCAGACGTAGTGTGAAAGCGCTCTTAATCTTTAATAGCAGCTATTTTTCATTTGTTGGAGTTTACTTCTTAAGAACCGTTTTATATGTAGCGCACGGGATGAAAAATAAATGGGTAGTAAAATCAAACGTTATTAAAAGTTGATCTTATAGCGCTCCCCGCTCCTCAGACCCGGCGATTTCAATGTTCATTTTGATTAAAATGACGGATTGCGGTTAGTAGTATTTTTGAAAGAAGAACTCAACTAGTTTCGGGTAGAACACTGGGGACAACTAGATGCGGTGCAACCATTGATGCAATGTTTTCACTATTCATAACTCACATAACTTCTGATGTTCATGTATCGTATTTTAGCTATCATAAACCTATTGTCACAGTATTAAACAAAGATATTACTATTTCCGAATTAAGTAATGTTATGTAAATATATTTTATCAAATTAATGTAATTAAATAGATAAATTCATTTATATCATTTGCCTATTATATATATATTAAGATAATCATTTTTGAAGAGTAAACTCCAGACACGCTTCGGAGCTGATAGGCACAATTTGTTTTTTTTTTCACCTTCAGACCTGTTTCGGGCTATTCAGAATTCTTCAGACAATGATTAACATGAAGTGAGGACTGCCAAATCACAATAATCACGACCATCGTGTTCACTAAGCATCCTTAAACAAACAATGAATTCAAGCTCTAAAGGTTGATGATTACAGTAATTCATATTTATACAGTGACTTTTTTTTAAGAAATATTGATAGTAAAAATGCTTAATAACTTTGAACACGATGCATATATTGGATTCCGATACCTTACGAACTAATTTCCTATGTAGGCTTTCGAAGCAGTAATGTGTAAACATATCTGCGTTTCGGTCTGAAGGGTGCAGTAGCTAGTGAAATTACTGGGCAAAGGAGACTCAACATCTTATGTCTCAAGGTGACGAGCGCAATTGTCGTGCCGCTCAGAGTATTTGGATTTTTCAAGAATCCTGAGTGGCACTGCATTGTAACAGCTGAAATCAGCTGATGGTAATTGATTCGTATCCTGCTCGTCTCGTCCCTTATTTTCTTAAAAAAAGGCTATTACAGGTTACATAGCTATTTTAAAATACTCACTGATTTAATAGGGGCCGTTGAGTTTCTTCTATGTTCTTCTCACGAGCTCTACTTATTTCGAACATATGGTAGATACAGTACTTTGAATGAAATGTTTATAATGAAGATTCAAAAGAGCTTAGTTTGACTATAGTATAATAAATTGTGACTTTTTCCTACAAGATGACTAAAAGTCATCGAATAAAATGACACTAAAATGCGATGATACTTTTGAACCAATCAGTTATTATAAACATGCATTCTTCCATATAAAATGCTCTCATTAAAAAAAATATTTGCTTAGTATCAATCAGGTTTTTCTTAGTTTAAGACAACTTTCATACAGGACAAAGTACAACAATAAAGTTAACTGAAATATAGTATACACCGAACGTACATTGTAAAGTTTAATACAATGTGCAGATATGCAATGTATACGAGAGAACAACCATTCAGTTATTGAATGACTCAATAGCGGTATGTATAAACTATGTTTGGCTCTAAACACGATATTGGTTTCCTGTCTGGACTCAATATAGCTCCATTGAAAATATTGTTTTACACTTTTGGTTTTAGCAACGCGACGTAAAGTTTTTTAGAATAAGGTAAAGTGAAAAGAGAACAATTTCAATAATTTTTTGTTTATTTTAGGCTTTCTGCAGAGGTTTTGCATTATGCTTAAAAGTGTATGTTATCCATAAAAACTAGAGAAATGATCAGAATCGAAGCGCATCGAATGACCTACGTATGCGTCACGCTACACTTAAAAAAGTAATTCATTTAATTTTTAGTAAGTTTTCTTTTAAGTTCAGTATTTTGCCTGAATTCGGTAATTTAAGTTTTTCTGACGAAAATTATGGTGAACCGACTAAAATTCTCGTAATAAATAGCGGTCATTTCAATCTTCAGACGTTCGGTTCTGACCAGCAATCGGATACTATCACCAACCTTATTTAGACATATTTCAACTGATTTGTTATTAATTTACTGTGTAACACAATAATTAGTCTAGCATTAACCAGCAAGTGATGATTTCTCGGAGCAAAACTACGATAATATTGTTGATATTTTTTACCTTATTTTTCCAATAAATTCACAATTATATATATACTTACATATCATTTTAATAAGTCTTTACAATAATCCTTACATTGTATTATTATTATTAATAATTTATCTCATTGATTTCATTCGTTACTTTACATAACTAATATAAAAATATATAATATATAGAAATTTTCACATAACCTTTGATTCACAAAAATTAAAAAAAACCAAAATTTTATTACATTGAGTATACTTTTGGATGGGTTCCATTATTATAAGAAATTTATAATGTATCTAATACTGAAATCTAACCCTTTATTGATTTTATATTTAAATATGGAAGAAAAACAAGAGGTTTATTGATACTTTTAGAAAAAGTAGTTATGTCATTAAATTAGATACCAATTCGAGCTAAAAAAACAACGAGAAAATTATCCACTTTCTGTTAATTGCTCATTCCTTATACCAATAGGTCTTTATCAAGGCAAAAAATAACATCAATCAATTCATAAACTGATAATCTAAAGAATTCTAGGTATTTAAAGAATTCTACCCTTTTGATTGGGGACTTGTATGGTGCCATGTGTTGAGTTGGAGAAGTTACAGTCCATATACACAGTCTTAAGTCTTCTGACTCTCAGTCCAGCATTTTCCAAAGCACTGCGCTATTGTTCTAATGTGGTCTGCAGCTCCTCCACGTCTTCACTAATAAGGGCTATCTCATATTCCTACAAGATGTTCCACGGGGGCTTTTTCTGTAGGTCTGCTGTAATGTGGTTCATCACTAAGTTAAAGAGTAATGGGCTGAGAGCTGACCCTTGATGCACGCTGACTTTCAGACCAGCGGGTCTGGGTGACCAATTTGATGTGGAAATTGACGTGAGTATTTTATTCTTTCAATGTAAAATAACACGAAGCGTATGTAATAATTATATATTTGAAAGATGCCATCGATTGTCGAGCTACGCTGGGCTGGTTATATAGGGCTGCATATATACTTATATATGATGGTGTTATAAATTTATAACCACATATGCTACTCTTGCAATTGCAAGAGACAGGAACGAGTGGAAATTAATGAAACCCCTAAAGGCTTGTATGTTTAATAACAATACAAAATTCTGAGGTAACAAAACACAAAAAACAAACACGCGAATTGAAAACCCCCTCCATTTTTTAGATAGGTTGAAAACAAACACTTATCAGTGTTTAAATTCCCGAAACATCTAATAATAAAGTTTAATCATTTTGTGTGAATCTTGTGACCTTTGTAGTCAAATTTAGCAAAGCAGATTAATTTAAACTTTCCAAAGCTTTGACGCGACGAAGCTTTGTGTGTGCCTGAAGTTTATTGACGTTTCTAGTTTCAAATGGCTAGTACTAAATAATTTAGTTAATATTCAAGAAAGAGCAAGGATTGCGTAACTTATAATTGATAGCTGCAAATATAATATAATCATCATCATTATCATCATCAGCCGTAAGACGTCCACTGCTGGACAAAGGCCTCCCCCAAAGATTTCCATGACGATCGGTCCTGCGCTGCCCTCATCCAACTATCCGTATACAGCGATATCCGGCGATCTTGACCAGATCGTCGGTCCATCTTGTGGGGGGCCTACCAACACTGCGACTCCCGATAAGTGGTCGCCATTCGAGGACTTTACTATACATATAATATGATGAAGCTTAATAGATATAAATAAGTATAAGTTTCAAAGATTTATGGTAACCCAAGTGGAAAATAAAAGATTGAAAAATTCTTGCACAAACCAAAGCATCTGAATGAAGTCTGTAACTAAATAAATTTAAAAGATCCAAATGATTTGAGTTTT
Source organism: Leptidea sinapis (assembly GCF_905404315.1). NCBI lineage: Eukaryota > Metazoa > Arthropoda > Insecta > Lepidoptera > Pieridae > Leptidea > Leptidea sinapis. The sequence goes on from NC_066272.1 coordinate 14,069,749, forward strand.
CTTTAGTGTTAATTCCGCCAATATCTGTTTTTAAACAATTCGACACGTGTTTCGCCTCTACACGAGGCATCCTCAGGACATGTTGAGGTGCCAAAATCTGGCACGAGACTCGAGATATTGGCGGAATTAACACTAAAGAAAACTCAAATCATTTGGATAATTATGGATTTCCGCAAAGTGACGCCTTCTTCAATATATTTTTTTTTATTTAAAGATGATTATTTTTTGGAAGAACAACCAACTTCCTATAATTTATGTTAGCTTGTGTTATTCCCACAACCCTTGAGAGCCATTTTTTCCCTCCATTAGAGTTTTTTTAGCCTTGTAGCCTTTTTTTTCTTTGGGCCATTAATCGGGACAAACACAATACTTACATTAAAAAAAAACAAAACCTAAAAGATCTTCCCTATAAACGGTGGGCATGACAATCAAATTAACGTAACTATATAGTTTTAGGTTAGGTTAACACATAAGTATTCATCCCATCCATCTGTGGTTACACTTAAGTAGATAAGGTAACATTTTTGTTTTGTGGTGTATTGATTTCAACACGTTTCCCAGAGCTATTAGGATGGACACTGGATGATAATTTCAGATGATATTCCCCTTTCGTTTTCTATATTAAAATATAAAGTGAGAAACTATACACGCTATGTGAGAACAATGAGAAAACTATGTAAGAAAAGACAATCATTTCTAAAGTTCTCAGAATTGCAAATAATGAAATTGGGCTCCTGTTTAAGCCCAAGATAGGGGCGACATAAAAGTATTTTCAACACACTTGCTCGTAAAGTGAGTCTTATTACATGGTTATTAGGGCAATAAACTGAACTATACTTCACGCGTGCATAATAATATTGCGATAGTGCATAATAGAATTTTCCCTATAAAGTTAAGTTAGTATATATATTATATAATTGATCTACCTAACCTTGTAGAAAAAAAACACAAGGTGGTATTGTTTGCGGATGATACTTCACTTATATTCAAAGTGATTTTCTTAATGACACCACGGACTGGGTTTAAAGCGAACACCCTCACGCTCTTTAATTATAAATGTTTATTGTACGATATTACATTGTAATCCATATTTTATATAAAAAAAAAAGCCCGCTGAGTTTCTTGCGCCCATTCTTCTCAGGTCTGAGGCAGTCTCTTTTGAATGGGTGGTAGATTTTGACGTTCAATAAGTGATTATAAATCCTATTTTGAATAAAAATATTTGAATTTGAATTTGAGTACCTAACTGCAAATTATATGAGAGTAAACAGAGCATTTTAATTTAACCGGGTTATACAGTTTTTATTGTAACAACAAAGAGGTTTAATGGTGCTGAAAATTTACATTTGCTTTTTTGGAATTAATAAATGTGTCAAATAATTAAGACGAAATACATTAATTATTATATTTTTTTATGAAAATAAGGGACGAGACGATCAAGACGTTCAGCTGATGGTAATTGACACGCCTTGCCCATTACAATGCAGTGCTGCTGAGGATTCTTAAATAACTCGAAAATTCTGAGCGGCACTGCAATTCCGCTCGTCACCTTGTGACATAAGATTGTAAGTCTCATTTGCCACGTAACTTCATTAGCTACGGCGGCCCACGGATGGGAACACAGTTAAATTAAATTATTTATAATAATTTTTTATAAAAAATATGCATTTTATGACGTAAAATATAATTTTGAAGTAGGATGTATGGCTATATAAGTAATCAACCTTACATTTTGGGCGTGCAATAAAAAAAAATTGCGCGCCATTTCCCATAATTTACTGTGTGTTGCTGTGTAGTAAATATGTGTTTTCTCCTTGCAATTGTGTATGAAACTTGTGAGCAACTTCCTCACAAGACATTCGACTAATTTACGCTCCCATCTGGCTCGGGCTGCAACTCACAGCTTGTGTATAATTAACAACTTGGCTCACTTGTATCATAATATACTATAATACCACAGAATGGACATTGTTGTCGAGGTTGCTGAGATCGAATTAAAGATTATTAAAGTGAAAATTTTGAATTTGATATGAATTATACATTCATATCTATGGTATAGGGATCCGAACGTTTCAGTGAATAGATCTAGAAACCTCTTACGGCCGTTCCCAATATACTATCTAGTGATAGGGATAAATTACTACCTTCTACTGTATACAATATGTGTACAATATACCCGATAAGTCATTCTTATCGCCTTATATTGGGACGCGTGAATTGCAATTTCCATGCAAACTTCTATCGCTGGTAAGCTATATGTCGTCCCATTGAAAGACCGCGTGTACAGATAAGGTGGGTTACCGTCGATAAGTTTATTGGGACAGATAAGTCAACGATATTTACGATTTTTATCTCAAGTAAGAGATAAAATGAATATTGGGAACGGCCGTTAGTGTGTACGCCTCTAGTCAGCCCAATCATGCCAAATTGATTAAATGTGTTGTAAAATTTTTATCATCGCGGAACTTTAACATTGTAATTATTATGACGGGTACTCACGACATATAGTTTTTTTCAATTTGGTGCCGATATTTCGATCCAATTGCATGAATCGTGGTCTCGGCGGAACTCGGCACCAAATTAATAAAATACATATCGTGAGTAGGTAGGAAAATAAGGGACGAAACTAGCAGGACGTTCAGCTGATGGAAATTATACGCCCTGCCCATCACAATGCAGTGCCGCTCAGGATTCTTGAAAAACTCCAACAATTCTGAGCGGCACTACAACTGCGCTCGTCACCTTGAGACATAAGATGTTACGTCTCATTTGCCCAGTAATATCACTAGCTACGGCGCCCTTCAAACCGAAACACTGTTATGCTTACACATTACTGCTTCACGGCAGAAATTGGCGCCGTTGTGGTATCCATAATCTAGCCGACATCCTGAGCAAAGGGGTCTCCCACTGGTAAATGGGCATTCTAATTCAATCCATTATTTTCTTAATTTATGTGTTTTATTTGTGATATTTTCACATAATATTGCATTTTAAATCACGCGTATTTATACTATATGGCATATTTTACTATATATTGGAAAACATCATCTATCTATGCCTAAGACGAAAAATAACAAATTCCTTTGTCAAAGTGAGGTATTTGATTCAGTATATTCTATATAACTGTTCTAATTCACATAGGTATGGATATGGTTTTTCGTAATTACGGCCTATTTTCTGCAACTCACATTTTACTTAAAGATTACTGTGGAGCTATTTTAAGGTTACACTAAATGCCATCGACCTGGAGAGATATGAGTTCATTTAACGACCGTCAGCCCGTCATCTATGTAACATAGCCAACACCTGGATCAGATAGGTATGTGAAAACTAATAATACCGCACGCGGGCATAACAGGTGCGAAGCGAGACAGACACTCTGTAGTAATTGCAAGTGTAAGCTCTGGCAACGTCGCAGCTCGTCCATCAACATTTGCAAAGAATAATGAAGCGCCTTATCATATTTCCAAAAAATTCTTGCGTGGAAAATGTAACATTTTAAAAGGCACAAACAGTTTAGATGCTAACAATCCTTGTTATTGATTACTAATAATAATAATAATAATAATAATAATGAAGCCCTTTATTCAAACCAACTTAGTATCTATTTACAAAGTATTATGATCTAAAATCTATGAATATAACAAATTTATTTTTGTTGCTAAACTAGTCTTAATATATTCTATTCTAATACTTAACTATTTTTTGTAGTTCTGTTTGCCAATCGGCCTCCTCCAAACTTTTCCATTCCTGCCTATCTTGGGCAACTCTATTCCATGTAACTCCTGCTGCTTGTCTAATATCATCATCCCACCTTTTCTGTGGTCTGCACCTTTTCTTTTTCCCTTCTCTAGGGAATCATCGTGTCACAATTTTGCTACATTTCTCTTGACCTCTTTCCTAGATGTATATGTAGTTGATTTCTTTCCTTTAGCTATAACTAATATAACTTTCGTTTTCTCTGGGTTTAACTTTAAGCTTATCTTCTCACTTTCATCCGCTAATTTATGTATCATTTGTTGTATGTTTTCCGGTGTTTCAGCAAATAACACTCTATCGTCCGCGAACCTCAAGTGTGTTAGGGAGGCTCCGTCGACATTGATTCCGAGATTTTCCCATTTAAGGTCCCTAAAGATTGTTTTGAGAACCGCTGAGAATAGCTTTTCAGATAGAGGGTCTCCTTGTCTGACTCCCTTTTGTACTCCGAAATTTCGGTTCACCTTTCTTTTCTAGCTGGATTCTTGCGGTACTATGACTATATACATTTTTTATTAAACGGATATAATTTTGTTCGATTCCTTATTCCTTTAGGAGCTTTGGTATAGTCGATGAAAGCAATGTAGTACTCGCGTTGATAGGCTTTATACTTGTAGCTTTTCCGAAAGCCCGTCTGTTCGATGCGTTGATGTTCATCTAGTGTTCCTTCTATCCGTTTTAAAATAATCTTGGCAAATATCTTATATATATTAGACATGAGGCTGATTGGGCGGTAGTTTCAGATGTCGTTTTTGTCTCCCTTTTTATATAGAAGGATAATATTGATTACTAATCTGCATAAATGTACCTACACAAAATAAGTACAAGGTATAAGAATAACTTTTCTCAGTATCGTACTAAACATATGCATCAAGCCGAGAAAAAACTTGTTAGACTGTTAAGAAAAATAGTAGTTTAAAATCACTCTGGATTAACTATAAGTAACAGCAGGCATTGGCAACCTACAAATAAGATTTAAGGGTATTAAGTATTGCTTATCGTTCCAAATGCTCTATTTTCACAATAAAACTTGTCTAAAAACACCTTGTTTGCGTGTTTTCTGCTTACCCTTCGGCTTAAGTGGTGGGAGGGTGTGATGGGCAGCTAATCTTGGTATCCCAACTCAATCAAAGTAAGTTAAGTTATACGCGTCCGCCGGCGAAGAATCGGCCCACGCTGAACCACCGACCGAAAGAGCGGGTTAATAAAACTCTGCTTAAACAAATTCAACACGTGTCTCGCATCTGCAAAAGGCATCTTAGTTTAATCCAAACTCATTGGTTTATATGTGAAAAATAATATCACCTTCGTTTTATACTACACTGGCCTTCAAAAGTAAGTACCACACTTTTAAAATTGGGATAACGTTTTAAGTTCACAAGATATACTTTCGAAATAAAAAGGACTCCAAAGAGAATTTAATTTTGTACATAAAAACTTTATAGTTGGTAACATTATTTTAAGAATTGGCTGAAAAAAAACTTCAAAAACAAAACCATTCCTTTTTCAAAGTGGACGTTTCCAAATTACAATTATACCATTCACATTTTTCTTTCTGTTTTAAATATTTTTCAAGATCGATGGGACTTGTTTTAAAAATTTATGCTAAAAAGCACATAACATTTATTTATCATGCCTCTTTCAGTTGAAGAATGTGCTAGGATCATGGCTTTTCTGGAACTAAGCATCAGTATGCGTCGCACTGCAAGAATGGTGGGTGTGACGGTACGAACGGTCTAGAAGGTAAAGCGAAGGTACGAAGAGACTGGACACCATCTGAGGAGACCTTGTAATGGTAGACCCAGGTGTAACAGTGCCTGAGAAGATCTTTATATTATTTCCACTGTGTTAAGAAATCGCCACCAAAATGCAGTTGAAGTCCAGCAACAGCTACTTCAGACCCGGAGGGACTACATTAGTACAGTGAGAAGAAGACTTGCTGAAGCAAATTTGAAACCCCGAAGACCAGCGAGTGGCCCAAAACTCGAGAGACAGCATCGAGTAGCGAGACTGCGATACGCCCGTGAACACATGCAGTGGGATGAAGAAGAATGGTTAAGAATTTAGTTTGCAGATGAGTCTCGATTCTCCCTTTACACTTCTGATGGAAGGCGAAGTGTTTACAGGCAACCTGGTGAGCGATACCTTCAAGCCTGCATCTCAGAAAGAGTCCAATACGGTGGAGGCTGTGTACATGTATGCGCTGGCATATCTTAAGAAGGTGGCACAGAGCTAGTAGCCATAGAAAATGGCACCCTCACTGGGCAAAGATATGCTCAAGAGATTCTCAATGAGTATGCAGGGTCGTATTTAGCAAATATGGGTGATGGATCGATGCTGATGCATGATAATGCCCGGCCACACACGGCTCATATCGTACAAGAGGTCGGTATCAGCGTGATGGCTTGGCCATCAAAAGGTCCTGATCTCAACCCGATTGAACACGCCTGGGATGAGCTTGGAAGGCTAGTCAGAAATCGCAGACCGCCACCTACTACCCTCAGGGCACTAAAGCAGGCCCTGGTAGAAGAATGGGAGAATATTCCCCAACATCGGCTCCGAAACCTAGTGTTCAGTATGCCAAACCGGCTCGAAGCTGTAATCAGAGCTCGAGGAGGCAATACCAGTTATTAAAAATTAAATAATGTAACATGTAATACATTTTAGTTGAATTTTTTTACACTAAACTAAAAATGTCTATTTTCATTGTTTTATCTTTTTTAAGTTAAAAATGTTACTAATGTATAATTTTAGTTTCTAAGAATTAAAGCCAATAAAATTTGCAACAAAACGTTTTTAATCTTAAATCTCTACCTTCTATAGAAGAAAAAAAAATATTTTGAAAAGTGTGATACTTTTGCAGACCAGTGTATGTGCAACAATTACACGCGTTTTAATCCTTTAAAAATTGTTTTATTAGAAAACCTTCGCTCATTTTTTTAAAATTGAAAATAGTCAACCTATGGTAGGTATTTATCAGAATACCTACAGTAATAAGCACTAGGGAAGTATATTTAAATATACACAGTGTTACAAAAGTACCCGTGAAGCCGAAAGAAGGTTTAATGGGACCTTATAACGAGAACGTTCACAAGTAACGCTGTTTAACATAGCCCAAAAAATTTTTTTTTTCTCTGATGTGCAACCCCTATTTCAGTAAAATTAAAGAATAAACATCGCAGAATGTACCTACATTTCCACCAAATTCGCGTAACGACAAAAATTTTAAAAGACCTAACCCAACGAAACAACCTAAACGAACACTTACTTTTTCATAATAAATGTCAAATTTACAGAAGGCTCAAAGTGTTCTCCGCCTTGCTCAATACTCAAGCTCGCTCGTCGGGATATGGCTTGTGTGGGATATGGATAATGGCATTTCACAACATCGTCGGTGTTATTAAAGCGGAAACCAATCCAACACGCCGCTCCATCTCGGCAACCGTTGGGCAATTGGAGAAATACACTCTGTCTAACATTTATGAATGAAAAATAGAAAATCTATTAAAGTAGACAGTTATTAGGTAAAATAGGTACGTAGGCTTTTCTGTTTAATAACGTGCTTCCCTGGGGTATCACGATGTATAAATATGTGAACATAAATAACATCACTGTTTTTATCGCAACCATTCTAAATTAATGTTATATTATAATAAATGAAATATTTCCATTATCTTTATATTATGTCCATTGTTGTTCTACTCTACAGCGAAGTTGAAGTAGCACCTAATTGGACCACTCCAGTCTGAAATAGGTCACAAAACAATGGATATCATACAACAATGTCTAGTGCTTGCTTTATTTAAATATAAAAAAATATATATACTACGGGTATGAGTTTCAACGGTATGCGTGTCTTGCAAGAGGTTTTGTTAAGTTACACACATTTGTGTAATATAATTTGAGTTACTTTGTATTTCATCTGACTTCACCTATAAATCCCTACTAATATTATTAATGTGAATGTAAGTTTATTTGTTACAGTTTTACGCCAGGGCTACTGAACCGATTTTGATGAAATTTATTACAGCGATAGACTAAAGTTTGGGAAAGGACATAGGCTACATTTTAACCCGGAAAAATCAATAATTCCCGCGGGATTTGTGTAAAACTGAAATTCACGTCGATGAGCTTTAACTATACCAATAGTAGGTGCCAGAGCAATCTTCCTCGAAATAAGATTCATATATTTGTTGAGAACGGGAGTGAAAACGGGGAGTTTCTTATATGTTCTTTTCACGAGCTCTACTTTTTTCGAACATATGGTAAATTCAGAATTTTAAAAGAAATATGTGGCGATTCAAAAGTGCTTAATTTAAGCCTAAGTAACCGGATAGTAATCTTGGTCAATGACTAAGTATTGTTATATCAATCAGGAAATCGAAGTAATTTATATTAAGATATAGGAGTAGAGCAAACTAAACAAAACTTATGTTATATTACAAGCTGCTCAAGTGTACGTGGTTACCTAAGAACTTTAATAATTATTAAACTTCTACTTGTGCCGTTTCAGACATCTGAGAGTTTAATAATTTTTAATGAGTATCTACACCGAGATAGAATTACACTCCTTTCAATAATTTCCCTTAATATTAGTTAAATAAAGTATTAAGTGTTTTTAATGAAGAATAACATAATTATTGTTGTGCACTTATTTAGATAAATATTTATTTATTTTATTTTTATTTATTTAATATTTTTAAGAAAGCCAACAGCTGGTTTTACATACATTAAAATAATTAACAAACATAATTCGTTCGAGCTAATAATAGGCTTCCAAATGTATATATTGCCATGCATCGCTTAATAAGGAGCTTTTTTTATGGAAAAGGAGGATAAATCACCGCCGCCCACATTCTCTTAGAACACCAGATGAATCACAGGAGCGTTGCGGGCCTTTAAGGAAGGTGTACGCGCTTTTTTTGAAGGTACCCATGTCGTATCGTACGACTAGGAAGAAAGCTTCTTGAAAACCGCACTGTGGAGGCACGCCACACATCCAGATGGTGGGGATGGTATCTTAATTCGTGGCGTGTCGTGCGAAGGTGGAATTCGGCGGCAGAAATCAATTGAAACAGCTCTTCGGAACACTCCCCGTGATAAATATGGTAGAAGACACACAATGAAGCGATGTCTTTATGCAACGCCAAGTGATTGAGCCGTTCAGAGAGCTCTGAGTCCCCGACAATCCGAGCTGCTCTGCGTTGCATGTGGTCAAATGGATCGAGCTGATACTGGGGTGCGCCAGACCAGAAATGTCAGCAATGCTGCATCTGTGGCCAGACCTGCGCTTTGTAGAGCCCTAGAATGTGCCGGCCTACCTTGAACCTGAATACCTTTTCATCACGACCTCCTAGAAATTAAGCTTTCCTCATCGTTCAAGAACATTCCAACGATATATTATGGGGGTCTGTACCTATTGTGGTTGCTGAGGAATAATTTTCCAACACCGTCTTTGTGCTTTGTAACAATAATTGGAATGGGCTGTTAAAGATAACAGAATTGCAGTGGTTGACTTGCACAATGTGAGTTTATTTGTAATGAAAAAAGTTAAAATATCTCCGTAGGCCATTATCTCCATTCCCCATCAAATATAATAGATTTGCACATCAACATTGTCTCAATTTCATATTGTATGTTCGAGACTGAAATAATAATCCGAGAATGATTTGTGGTTTTGTATATTCCAAATATTTGTTCATTAATATTATATATATGTTTCTTGTAATTAATTAAAAATATTAACATCATGTATTAACAAATTACTTAGATAGAAATGGGTTATGGAGTACCCGGCGTAATTTTTTTTTATGAAAATACGGGATGAGTCGAGCAGGACGTTCAGATGATGGTAATTGATAGGCCCCGCCCATTACAATACAGTGCTGTTCAGGATTCTTGAAAAGCCCAAATATTCTGAGCGGCACTACAATTGCGCTCCTCACCTTTAGACATAAGATCTCTCATTTGCCCAATCTTCTCAGGTCTGAGGCAGTCTCTTTTGAATGGGTGGTAGTTTTTGACGTTCAATAAGTGATTTTAAATCCTATTTTGAATAAAAATATTTGAATTTGAATTTCACTAGCTACGACCGCGGCGCCCTTCGGACCGAAACACAGTAATGCTTACTCATTACTGCTTCACGGCAGAAATAGGCACCGTTGTAGTGCCTATTTCTGCCGTGAAGCGACTCCAAAAATTTCAATAATCGTAACTAGATTAAGATTAATTAATTAGATTGTATAAAAATACTATTGTTTTGGAATAGTGTTTTTGAAGGCGGTTTTTTTTTGTTAATTTTTTTTTATTTTATGATTTTTAGTGAATTTGAAGTACACTAACTAAAAATTTGTCTAAATATGTGTAAATATACAAAATTTTTCATTGCAGCAATGAACGTAAGTACTTTGCAATTTGATTACAGACAGTGTTCCGTTACTTTGTCATGGATTCCGTAATCAGAACCAAAGCAAACTCTCACCAAACTATTTTAAAGTATATGCTTTCCAATAAATAAAGATTCATCGAAGTCGGTTGGCACGATATTGAGTTATTCGTAAATTTATCATCCACTTTGCTATACGTATCTATAGCAAAATTTAAGACTTCTATGTTTTTCTCATGGATTCCACTGTCAGATCTGGACAAAATTACACTCGGAAAGCAACAGCTTTCAAATAACAAAAGAATTATCAAAATCACCCAGTCGAAAGTTTTGAGGTAACAAACATAAAAAAATACCGGCGAATTGAGAACCTCCTCCTTTTTTGAAGTCGGTTAAAATATTAAGACATCGAACGTACAGCCTTTCTTGAACAAAGTTGCCGTCACACAAAAGTTTCATGTAAGTAAGGAATTTTAATACTCTACTACTTACCCGTTTCCCTTAGTGAGCGACGGAGCGCGACTCTTAGTGACGCGAAGCTATTGACGCTTTGACGTGTTGACATGAAGCGATTTTAGTTGATCAACTGCAAAATAGCTTGCTATTTGAAACGTCTGACTTTCAACAAAATCATAGTGACAAGGGATGTGTTCAATAAAAGTTTGAAACCTTTTAAAGTTTATTACTTCGACTAGCTTTTTGAATATTAAGCTCTATGCTATGTATAGGACTGCAGTATTTCAAATAGATCATATGGTCGGGAAGTGTTTTTTATATCTAGAAAAATCTTCTGATTAGGCCCAAACATTCCAATTATATTAATTCATAAACGGTTTTTTTTCCAGATATAACTCTTACTACTATTATTTAATTTCTTGTAAAATATTAATTACAACTGAAGTCTGAACTTTCGAATTTGCATTAAATTTTTAGTTGGGCAACTTTTTATTGTTATATCGTTTCGTGTGAAACCGTTGTTTGCGGCGTAATCGGACCAATTCTTTACACGACGTGTATCCTATTTTGTAGTCACCCGTAACGACCTTCAAGAAAAAAGCATACCCACCTTAAAGGCCGGCAACGCATTTCTTGACACACCTGTTGTTGCGGAGGTCCATGGGTGGTTGCCTCACTTCTCTCCATCACATAAGCCTCTTGCCCGTTTGCCCCCTCTTATATTAAAAAAAAATCAGCATGACACTGCATGTTCTGAGCATACTTTTCATAAGATGGTACGTAATTACCGATTTTAGTTAAATTTACTTTTATTCATTCAGCTAAAACAAAATCTATGAAGAATTAGATCGGACTTTTTTCTCGATCGCAATCGACCGTTTGAGCATCCCTATAGTAAGTGTATCTCGCTTACCCTCAATAACAATCTAATTAATGTGTGTCTGTTACGTTATTATTCTTATTTTAGTGAAATACTAAAAATCTTCTAAAAATATCTTAATTTACGCTTTCATCATCCATACGACTATTTTTTCTAAGTCACTATGACATTAAACGTTTTTCGTTTATACAGTAATTGCTTATCACGGTACTCGATCATGTCTCTCAATCTATTTTTGGAAGTACTTCTGTGTCATCGTCCCATTTTGTAAAAGAATCTAATAGATCGTTTTATTATAGCATTTATGAGGGTATTTATTATTCATGCGAAGTAACTAAACTAATAAATTGTGTGGGAAATATTGGTTTAGGATATCTAAGGCATCATATAGTTAAGGCCGGGGACAGAGCCAATGACCTTGATGAATCGAGCGGAGCTAGGTTACCTCTCCCGTACAAGATTGCCATAGTTTTAATTCGAAATTAGAAGCATTTTTTATTTATTACAAACATAATACAATCCTACTAGTCCTACTAATATTGTAAATATGAATGTCTGTATGTCTGGATGTATGGATGTATGCATGTATGTTTCAACTTCCTTAAAGCAAAGCTGGGCGTCATCAATAGAGCACGGCAATACTTCAAGCAGGCCCACATTCTAGCGCTCTACAAAGCGCAGGTCCGGCCACACATGGAGTATTGCTGTCATCTCTGGTCTGGTGCACCCCAGTATCTGCTCGATCCATTTGACCGCGTGCAACGTAGAGCAGCTCGAATTGTCGGGGACTCTTCTACCGCATTTATCACGGGGAGTGTTCCGAAGAGCTGTTTAACCTGATTCCTGCCGCCGAATTTCACCATCGCACGACACGCCACAAGTTAGGATATCATCCCCACCTTCTGGATGTGTGGCGGTCCTCCACAGTGCGGTTTTCTAGAAGCTTTCTCCCTCGTACTATAAAGCTGTGGAATGACCTTCCTTGTGCGGTGTTTCCGGGACGATACGACATGGGTACCTTCAAAAAAAGCGTGTACACCTTCCTTAAAGGCCGGCAACGCTCTTGTGATTCCTCTGGTGTTGCAAGAGAATGTGGGCGGCGGTGATCACTTAACACCAGGTGACCCGTACGCTCGTTTGTCCTCCTATTCCATAAAAAAAAAAGCAAAAACGACTGAATAGATTTTGATGAAACTTTACAATAATATAGCTTACACACCAGAATAACACATGGGCTATAATTTATAAAACTACAGTGTGAACTATACAAAATACAGGGTGACGCAATAGAACGTGCATATTTAAAATATTGATTAAGAAATAAATAGAAAAGGTATAGTTAATATAAAACTGAGGTATTATTAAGAAATAACTGAAGTTTATTTTTTTTTAAATAGCATCGTCTAAATCCTAAAGACACTCCTCCAATTGCAAACGGAAGTTATTGAAAACTTTCTTCAGTAATGCTGGTGTAATTGCTGCCATTTCACCACGGATATTCTTCTTGAGCTGATCGATGTTTTTCGGATTATTGCTGTAGACCTTGTTCTTGAGGTATCCCCACAAAAAAAAGTCAGGAGCCAAAAAACCTTCCAACATCGCAACATAGCGTTCGGTATTAACAGTGACGTTTTGCCCCCGCGCATTTTCAAAGAAAAACGGTCCAATTATTCCTCTACCAGAGATTGCTGCCCATACTGTCACTTTAGGACTATGCAGTGGTTTCTGGTGCTTGAGTTTGGGATTCTCACTGTTCCAGTAACGACAATTTTGACGGTTTACGAACCCATTGATATGGAAGTGGGCCTGATCTGAGAAAAGGATATTGTCAAAATTGGAAGATCGATTAAGCATTTCATTAGCAAATGCGAGCCTTGCTCCGAAGTCAGACTCTTTCAATTCTTGTGTTAACTGCAGCTTGTAAGGATGCAGTTTAAGATCCAAGTTTAAAATTCGTTGCAAACTTTGTCTCGATAAGTGTAAGACAGACGATCTCTTGCGAGTAGACATTTGTGGATCTCCTCGTACAGACTGCATAACTCTCTCAATATTGTCGTCGATCCTAGATGTTCTTGGACGACCTTTTGCTTGTGGTTTAAACGTTGAACCAGTCTCTTCAAAACGCTGTACCCATATTTTAATTAAATTAGCACTCGGAGCTTCACTAATTTGCCGTAGTCCATTTTCAGAACAATATAAACGCCTAGTAACGATGTATGAACGAGAGTTCTCGTAAAATGAATGCGCGCACGCAATATGCGTGACGCTTCCCGTCGAAGTGTTTCATAGTGACTAAAACTCCATGAGCCCGCCTACCCAACAATGCAGACTCCCCCCGCCCGCGCACTTTCTACCCCGCGAAAAAAGATGATGCAATATGCACGTTCTATTGCGCCACCCTGTATAAAGGAAGTGTGAAGTAAGTAGAAAAGAAATTGGCAATCTGCAAGCTATAAAAAAAAAATTAAGTCACTAGTAATAATAAAGGCTATTTTATTTATTTATTTATTTAATAATATATAGATATGTGATAACCTTCGTCAAGGGCACTCAGAGCTCCACGAAGCAGAACAAGGTCAAGTACGGCCGGAAAGTTTTTCGTCGCTTATTTTGGGTGCCCTTTGTGTAGTAAGAGGTTTTGGAGATCCCTCAAGAGCTCTCCGTTCGTCCAGAGAGTCTAGACTACGAATTGTTGTGGATTTTTTTTAAATCATTATTTGTTAGGAAATAAAAAGTATTTTTCAAATTGTCAAAATTATCGTTAGATTAACAATAGCTTTAACCGGGGAAGACTGGACGGTTACGGTTTACAGTTAAAGCTATGACGTCATCTAAAATTTGTCATACTGTGCAACACCGGTACTTTAACATGTTTGTTTTTGCTAAAGTTAGTTAATGCATACCAGCCTAAAATGTTAACATAATTATTTTTATCTGGGGATGTTAATGTTTCATTAACATTGAGATCCCAAAATTGCCCAGAGTTCAAATTCTCATAAATACAGCGACTCAAACAAATTTAGATATATTAACGGCCGCATTCAATAACGTATCTCTAGTTACGGATACATTGCTGTCACCGTTTAATGACAAGATCTTATCTATACATAGTTATGTTCAGTACAGTTATGCGGCCGTTTTCAATAACCTATCTATTCTTAGTTTAACTTACTAGAGGCTGACAAATCTATCCTTTTACGGTTACTTACATTTCAATAACCGATCGACATAACTATAATATGACATAGGTAACTATATAACATGGCATAACTATGGATAGATAGGATCTTGTCACTAAACGGTGATAGCATATATCCGCAACTAGGATACTTTATTGAAAACGGCCCCTAGTCCAATGCTCTATGTCGATAGGTTATTGAAATGTACCTAAGTAATCGTAAAAGGATAGATTTGTCTTACCTCTAGTAAGTTGAACTAAGAATAGATAGGTTATTGAAAATTAATGCCGTTAATGATCGATTTGTAAACCCTAACCCACTTCCAAATGATCTAGAATCAAAATTTGGCTTTCAGCTGGGTCATTAAGTGACCAGCCAGCGAAATATTGTGTTTCAAAATATTTTAACATCAGTAATTTTTTATCGCTCGCAAAATAATAGCCATAACAAACGACTTGACCTGTTTAATCATAAACAAAAACTTGTGAAAAATATTACAGATATTTAATTGTTCAACTAATTTAAAATATCACAAAAAAGCCTTTTATCTGTGAGAAAAGTGACGTGATGAGTAATTACCATAATTACAATGCAGTGCCGCTCAGTTTTTTCGAACGAATCCAAATAAAAAAAGTTTTTAAAAATAGTCACATGATTTGATATAATACAATTACAAAATTCCGTTTTTGTAATTGTTAAACATAAACCTTAGATCGCTTATACGTCTTATACTTAGTCGCTAGGGCATTAATAGTTAATGCACGCAGCATTTCTCTAAACAGAGGTTAAAAGGCATAAAGCCATAAAAGGCATTTATTTTCCCAAAATTGATTCCTTTAGAATTCTTTTTGATGTCATTTCTTATACTACTAGATATTGTAGCAGTGTATACATTTACCCTTAAAGCTATTATGTATCTTATGAAGCCTACTAGAATTAGTTACAAGCAATCCCTTATTTCTAGTGTTATAATAATGAAAATTACTATTAAGAGCAAAAAGGTGACGATTTTTGTGAACATATATTAAATTTTCATAAATGTACTGACAATGAACAGTCATAATATTTATTTCTTTAAATTTTTCTTTGAGAGACTGTCTATAACCAAGCTGATATATAGCACGAACAGCTCCCTTTTGCAGTGCAAACACTATATCAATGTCAGCAGCATAACCCCATATTAATATACCGTACGTCATGATGCTGTGAAAATAACTAAAGTACTCTAATCTAGCGGTCGCAACATTCGTGTACTCTCTAATTTTTCTAACTGCATATGCCGCAGAGCTGAGTCTATCTGCTAGATGGGTAATATGTGGACCCCACTGAAGCTTTTTATCTAACGTAATACCCAAGAAGACCGTAGTGTCCACAAGTTCCAATCTCTGGTCATTTATAAGTACGTTGGTTTGTACCTCCGATGTGTTTGTTGTAATGAACCGTAAACACTTTGTTTTTTTACTGTTTATGTGCAGATTATTCGTCTCAAACCAACGCACTATCTTTGAGAGTCGTCGCTTCACTTTAAAAATAAGTGAAGTATCATCAGCAAACAATACAATCTCATGGCTATTATCTACCACAAACGGTAGATTGGTAATATATATAAGAAACAAGAAAGGACCGAGAATAGAACCCTGTGGAACACCTATTTCCACAGGTTTACCCGAAGACCGTTTGCCATTTACATCGACTATCTGAACTCTTTCGCTTAAATATGATTTTAACAGATTTAGGGCTCTATTTTTCACTCTATAATGCTTTAGTTTTAGGAGTAAAGTTTCATGGTGGACGCAGTCAAATGCTTTTGACAAATCACAAAAAATGCCCAATGTGACTCTTCCGAGGCGTCAAAGATGTGCTCAATGAGTCTAGTACCCGCATTAATTGTTGATAAGCCCCTAGTGAAAGTGCCCCTAGTGGTTACCTCTCAACCTCAATATTTTTAAATGTTTTCACAGCTGTCACACACACTATCTTATAAAACTATGCGTGTTACCATTTTTATAATTCTTTCGAAATAAAGTACCTAATTAATGTACCTATTCAACATTGTTGAAACCGAAATGGATGACGTGAATTAGGTATGTTAATTTGTACCGCACAGAATAACAATTTAGGGCGACGAAGGAAGAGCAAATATTTTCTCTTGTTGGGTGCCTGATTGTAATCTTAATTGGAAATTTAAATGTGCGTGTACGGAAGAATAATTCTTCGTACAAATTTACTTAAACTTCGTACTAAAACCACAGAATATGTAATAGTACAAGTACGGAAGTCTCACTCCGCAAAATCAATTAAAGAAATAGAGACGCTTGTGGTCATACAATAAGGTGTAATTCAGATCGCACACCGCTACTTACCTTCTTTTTTATTCACCTAGAAGTTGCCTCTGTTTCTATCGCATGACTCTTACCTCTTCTGACGACATTGGGGTTGACTTCTTTACCTAAAAGTGCACCT
Source organism: Leptidea sinapis (assembly GCF_905404315.1). Lineage (NCBI taxonomy): Eukaryota > Metazoa > Arthropoda > Insecta > Lepidoptera > Pieridae > Leptidea > Leptidea sinapis. The sequence goes on from NC_066272.1 coordinate 14,086,868, forward strand.
ACCAAGCATAAGGACATCTTATAAGCTAGTTACCTTAGTTTTTTCAATAGCTCAGTTTTTTCTATAATATAAATAGGTATGTTTTCCTAATTTAAAATAAATATTATTTCGTTGTCAAACCTACATTAGCTGCAGATAGTAATGTATGCGTTGGAAGACTACGACATAGTAATTTAGTTAGTATATAAGAAATAAATAGTGAAATCATGAATGGTAATTTCATTAGCACTATGTACCAAGATACGAATACATAGAGAAGATAAAAAACCAAGACGTAGATGCGTTAAACGTATAGCATGCTGGTAGTGGCAATTGAGTTGGTCACGTAGCGAAAAGAAGGCTCCTCGTGCAAAAAGGTTTAGAAACTACTTACCACTGGGAGTGTCCTTTGTACAGGAAGCCGGCTAGATTATGGGTACCACAGCGGCGCCTATTTCTACCGTGAAGCAGTAATGTCTAAACATTACTGTGTTTCGGTCTGAAGGGCACCGTAGCTATTGAAATTACTGGGTAAATGAGACTGAACATCTTATGTCTCAAGGTGACGAACGCAATAGTAGTGCCGCACGGAAATTTTTGGGTTTTCCAAGAATCTTGAGCGGCACTGCATTGTAATGAGTAGGGCGTATCAATTACCATCAGCTGAACGTCCTGCTGTCCAATTTCACTAGCTACGGCGTCCTTCAGACCGAAACACAGTTGTGTTTACACATTACTGCTTCACGGCAGAAATAGGCGCCTTTGTTGTACCCATAATCTATCCCACATCCTGTGTAAAGGAGCCTCCCACTGGTATAAAGATGATCTGAGATTTTAATAATGCACTATCAACAGCACTCTGTCTTTAGTGAATACATCAATGGAGCTACGTGTCCCGGGTTCGAAATACCAGTAGATGTATACTTAACATATATACAGGCTGTCCCAAAGTTATGGGAGATGATGGGAAAGTACCATAAATATCGAAGATCTACTCGACTCGCCCACGTTCTCGTATCGCTTTTTGTATAGCATATCTTTCACGTATCCCCAAAAGAAGAAATCTAATGGTGTAAGGTCCGGGGATCTGGCCGGCCATCTAATCGGTCCATTCGTACAAATCCAAGTAGAAAAATATTCATTTTACGTTGTTGCTTTCTTTTAAAATACTATGTTACTTAAGAAGAGTTATTAGTTTTTGGCCATTCTTTTGATTGACATCATAAGAGTAGGGGTGTTTTTTTTTACATTTAAGTCGGTTCGATTCCCAAACGAGGCAAGTAATTTTTAGAAAATCTTTGAATGCAGAATTACTAACTTTTACAAAATAACATAAAGCCTTCATTCAGTAAAATAGCCTATCTTCGATATTTAAGGTAATTTCCCTTCATGTCCCATAACTTTGGGACACTCTGTATATATATTACAAGTGGCAAACCGGCAAATGATTGTTTTGCCATTGCTCATTGTATATTAATGACATTAACTGAATTATTTGAATTACGAACATGTAGGTACTTCTAAATAAAAAAACACACGAAAACAAAACTCCATGAAACGACTCATCGTCCAAGGACGAGTGGAAGGCAAGCGGTCACGAGGTCGGTCATCTACGCGTTGGACACACCTGATAAAGGCTGCTACACAAACCACCATAGTCCAATGTTCCCGTAATGCTGAAGATCGTGGCAAGTGGAGGCGCATTGCTAGGGCTACATCATCCACCACAGATACGTATTGTGTGTACCTACAGTCTCATCATGCAACCACGACCACTCTGTCAAGACTGAACGACTAAGGAGGAAATAAAAAAAATAAAGGTTCTGGATAAGTTATCACCGTAAATTAAAAAACCTTCTCCGAAAGATTCTACACCTCATGGTATAAGTATTATTCCGGTTTGTTCAGTAGTTTTCGCAGTATAACCGAAGGAAAAAACCAGCTCTCCATTTGTTAATATAGATAGATATAATTAAATATATCCTTGCCTGACACCCATAGTACAGGGTAAAGTTAGTATGAGGCTAGATAATTGTACCTAAAAAAGCAATTCTGTGGTTTTATGAAACAATGACGCGTGTAATTTTTTCACAACATATTAATATCATACTTATGGTTGCTATCCCAAGAAATCGCCAAAATAGCGCACGGTTTATATAATGCTTATAGATTTACAAAAAATAATTATATATATCTACAGAATATGAGAAAAAAATTCATTTTTTCATTACATTTCTAATTTTTATAGACAGAATTAGATTTAGATAATTATTTATAGACAAGTCACCAAAATACACCTAACTTTTACAGTTGGAGCCAGTGCCGGATTAGCCATATAGCAAGTGTAGCAATTGTTACGGGCCCCGCGCAAAAGGGGTCCGCATGTCCGACTCATCTCTGTCTGAGCATAATTTTTTGAGAGAAACTTATTAAAATATTGAATTTCTTGATGTGTCAAAAACGTTACAACTTTTCCTACTAAGACAACCCACGTCAGACACTCGGTAACTGACTATTTCCAGTATATATACCAAGGGCTCATTGAAATAATTTGCTACGGGCCTCGCGTAAGCTTAATCCGTAACTGGTTGGAGCCATGCTAATCATTCAATCTATATAAAAATTGTACGAAAATTTATTAATTGTACACCAATACTATTTAAAATGACATTTTTTTGTTAGTTTTTTTAAGAATATTGTAATTCCGAATGAAAACTATAGGGATCTTGTACGGGAGAGTTCACCTAGCTCCGCTCGAATCCTCAAGGTCGTTGGCTCGGTCCCTATCCTTAATATTCAAAAAAACTTTTGTTCGAACCCACGCTCCCTCTCGGAAAACCATAACTTAAATCTGGTGGCTTAGACTACTCAGACAACTTAACTCGGAAGCAGTAGTCGAAATTAATTATTGAACTTCACCCCTACTCCGCAGCCGGTTGTAATGCAACTTACGATGTATGGACGAAAAAATTAGAGGCGACGTAATAAAAGTTACAACTTAAAAAGTTTTTATCTCATTTCACACTCAAACTTGACAACTATTTGTTTATCCACACTATTTCCTTCTGCACCTTCGTTTCAAGAAACTTGGGATTAAGTTACCTCATCAAAGTTGCGATGTGACGAGCTAAACGTGTCTGTGCCTTTACATAAATAATTAAGTCACGCCTGAACCTTCGAGTTCGAGGTAGAGATTAAGGCTAATTAATGCTATCCCATGAAAACGCAAAAATAGCGCATAGTTTGAAACCATTTCTTGGCAGTTTAATATAAATTTATAAAGCTTATATATTTACAAAAAATAATTATATATCTACAGAATATGAGAAGAAAATTCATTTTTTCTTAACATTTAAATTTTTTATAGACAGAGCAAAAAATCACCAAAATACCCCTAACTTTTACAGTCGGAGCCATACTAATGTACATTTAATCTAGTTAATGATTGTTCGAAAATTTAATAATTGTACACCAATATATGCCTATATTCCTATTTGACATGACATAGTTTTGTTATTTTTGTAAAGAAAATTGAATTATGTTTGAAATGTATTAAAAATGCTTCAAGTTCTGAATTAAATCTATGGTGAGGTAACCTAGCACCGCTTGATTCCTCAAGGCCATTGGCTCGGTCCCCAGCCTTAAGAACCCTACTTGGACCCTTATTTGCCACGACCCTGACATACTGCCCCACCTCTTTCCACTCGCATCAATCCTATCATGTAAGCTTATTCTTGTACCCGGTCTGACCCCTTTCAAATACATCCCTAAACCAATTGCCTGGGTCACTTGCACAGGAAGCCGGCTAGATTATCGGTACCACAACGGCGCCTATTTCTGCCGTGAAGCAAGTATTGTATAAAAATTACTGTGTTTCGAACTGAAGGGCGCCGTAGCTAGTGAAATTACTGGGCTAATGAGACTTAACATCTTATGTCTCAAGGTGACGAGCGCAATTGTAGTACCGCTCAGAATTTTTGGGTTTCTCAAGAATCCTGATCGGCATTGCATTGTAATGGGTAGGGCGTATCAATTACCATCAGCTGAGCGTCCTGCTCGTCTCGCGCCTTATTTTTATAAAAAAAAAAACTTTCAGAAGGTGCAGTAATTTTTCTTAAGCTGCATCGTTTTCGATGGTTTTAAATGTAATAATATGGTTTCCACAGTGCAGAAGAATTCTCTTTTAAAAAATACTTTTGGATAAAACTCTTGATAAATTATACTGATATTACCAACAAAATGTCTCGCAATTTTATAGTGAACAATAATGCACTACAGTTTTATTATAATGAATTCCATTTAATATTATTGTCTATATAGCCAATTGTAGCTATGGGTCCACAGTGGAGCTATTATTTTATTATTCATTATGTTAATAGCTGTCTGGGAGCTATAAATATAAATATAAATATAATAACGATTTGAAAACGGTCCGCTGTTGAATACAAAATATACTACATTTTAAATAATTCAGTTTAAGATTTTCCGCTAATATATTATTTTATTGAATTAATTAATAATTTTTGTTTATATACTTCACCTAGACCGTTCACTGATACCCCTTTCAAAGTCAAAGTGATATTAACTTTATTCAATTAGTCTAAATTGCTTTTGAATTGTTACTTTAAATTTTTATTTTCTATTACTAAATTATTATAACCATACGTTCGCATTAAGTTGAGCTCGTGAGACGAACATACCAGAAACTCAACGGCAATAGAGTATTTTACAAAGGCTGTAATATGTACATTACAATAAGTTTGTAAGATGCTTCATCCCGTATATAAATAGTAAATTATATAAATTATTTCATAAAATGTAATAAAGAATAAACTGTATAAATATAAATTATCGTATATTGGATGCATCAACCTTGACAAAAATAAACTAAACTAAATCAACTTGACAAACCCACAAAGACATGACAAAAGACACTCCAGGTTTTGTAAGACACTTTATTTTATTGTGCATGCGTTTGCTTTTTTTCGATGTGTTCACAGCTGTCACAGTCTATCTAGATATATATCAACTATAGAAAAACCCATCTGACACGTTCATACAAAGAAGTCAATCTACAGATAGATTGAAAAATGTAATAAGTATCCCAAAAAAATCCATTTTTCGGTTAAATCGATTAACATTTTAATTTTAGATCGCACAATTTATTATTACGATTTAATGTAGAAATCAGTCGTAAGTCAGCCAAAATACAACCACTAGAACACAGAGTAAATCAGAAAGCCTGAAATACAAGTTCCTCAAATATTTTCTGAGTGAAGCAGAGATCTGGTATTATTCCAAATAAATAAATTAATTAGTCTTGTTAAATCATAGTCTGAATACTTGATAATGTTAAGCACATTGAGGAATTTGCTAGAAACTGTGACAATCATAATGTTAACACGATCAACAAACATAAACTTGTTATGCCTACTACTCGGTTAAGTCGAGTTAGTAAGTCTTTTATTGGGCGATGAGTCTATTTTGAATAAGTAACAGTTTTTGACGTTCAATAAGTGATTTTGAATACTGTTTTGAATAAAAACACTAGTACTACGTACGTAATACTAGGAACTACTCTAAAGAAACAAAAAACAAATATTTTTCTTGACCTTAATGCTGATTTAAGGATTGTAAAACAAACAAACACTTTACCTACTAAGTAAACCAATACCAATGAAAATAGTAATTTATCATCTAAATTGAAAATATACTTTAAGGCGAGGTTTTCCCAACACTTTAGGTAAAAATTGCGCGAACGTTAGATTCGATAGGTACGCATGGACACGGGCGTCGGGCATGGCTGAGAACGAACCGAGCGATGCGGGTCAACGACCGCCGACCCAGAAGGACCGCGTAATATTTTTTAAAAGTTACAGTTGTGCTAGAGTACGGAATTACAGTGATAATATTTTTTATGCATTTTTGAAGTAAATCTTTTTATCGACGTATGAGAGAAATGTTATATTACGCGCAAAAATATGATTTCAACATTATGGATATCGTATCCGAGATTCTCGAAGGTGCAGAGAACTAATTTGGGATCATTTTTGAAATCCAAGATGACATGGCAAGATGATCACACAATCGTTCTCTGCACCCTCGAGAACCTCGGACACGATATCCATATTGCTGAAATCATAATTTTGTGCGGCGGCCATCTTTGATTTCAAACATGATCACAAAATCGTTATCTGCACCCTCGAGAACCTCGGACACGATATCCATATTGCTGAAATCATAATTTTGTGCGGCGGTCATCTTGGATTTATCTAACTTCCCTAAAGTACATATATACAAAAATCCCGCGTGGCATAATATTCAAAATAATATTACGTAAATTTTTTTTAGTACTTTCCGACTTAAATTTACCTATATATTTCAACAAATACTATCGAGATTTTTTTTCGTAATCGTGTTTTCGAAACAGCGATAATTTAGATAAAGAAATGAAGATAAACATGTCAAAAAATTGGAACCGTAGTATTTGTAGAAGTATTTTAAGTAGATTTTTAAAAATGTTACTTTTTAGGACTATAGCGCCTTAATAAAAACTGCTTATATTCACTAGAAAGTTTTTTTTATAATATCATATAATAATAAATAATACTGCTACTTATAATATAATATGTATGTATGTATGTAATAAGTATAAAATTAATATAGAATAATGTATTTTGTAAAATTTGCACGTTATAAATATGGCAAACGGGTACTTTATAATATTTATGTAAATATCCGGACGACCTTGTCTTGCTCGGATTTTTAAGAATGTACAAAACTTGAACAAAATAAAACTAATAGGACATCTGGATTCGAACCGGGGTCTTCTGTTTTCCGGCTCATCAAATGTCCCATCTGAGGTATTATTGTCTTTTATATAGTGGCGAAATTTACCTTTGTATTCTAATGTTACTGTAGCTGTTTCTCATTAAAACACGGATAAAACTAAATTTTTTGAAATTGAAACGTTTAGATCGATTTATCGTCCCCGAAATCTCCTGTATACCAAATTTTATAAAAACCGTTGGAGCCGTTTCCGAGATTCAGAATATATATACAAGTTATATACAAGAATTGCTCGTTTAAATATATAAGAATATCCGGACGACCGAGCCTTGCTCGGATTTTTAAGAATGTACAAATCTTGAACAAAAAAAAAAGAACTAATAGGACATCTGGATTCGAACCGGGCTCCTCATTTCCGGATCACCCAATGTCCTATCTGAGCTATTATAGTCTTGTATATAGTGACGAAATTTACCTTTGTATTCTAATGTTATTGTAGCTGTTTCTCATTAAAACATGGATAAAACAAATTTTTTTTAAATTGAAACCTAGCTAGATCGATTTATCGCCCCCGAAATCCCCTGTATACTAAATTTTATGAAAATCGTTGGTGCCGATTCCGAGATTCCAATTATATATATACAAGAATTGCTCATTTAAAGATATAAGATATCAATCTAACATGTTTATGCAAATAAAAACTTTGATTTTGACTTTGACGTAGATAAAAATTCAAACAATATTCAGATCGTGTCTATGCTTATTGCTAGGCATCTAAGCATATATATAAGCTTCGTCTATCGTGGATTGAATTTCACACAAACGTTTCGATACTCCAGGAACTAGTGCAGACTTTCTTCTTCTTTTAAGACACGTATCGAAACAAGACATCTTGCACATAAAACGTCTTGTCGTTCAGGGTCATTGGATCGGCACCGCGCAAAGTTCAACTATCAAAAACATTACAATTTTCATGAAGCAACGACGGATGAGTATGACTTTTTAAGATATAAAAAAATGTGTAAATGGTATCCCCCGTAACCGCACACACACTAGCATAAAGGTGCTTCACTTGCTAATATCACGGGGCGGAGTCCTTCTTTTTTTACTCGTCCCTGGAAGCTAAATACTGATATAGCTTCATGTGGCAATTGTTATGGTGTCTCAACTGTCAATGCCCCTTTATGACAGTTCATAAAATGCTTTGACTTGGGGGGAATAACTCGTAAGAAAATCCCTTCCCACCTTTTATTCTTCATATAACAACTTAGCCTGCTTAATATAATATTATACGATTTCAGGTGGCCTTCGCAGAACCAGACAAGAACCAAGGATCATTATCCTCTTTATTTTAATCTACTATACTATAACAAGTACTATAACAAAAGTAAAATAAGTTATTAAAAAGGTTTTAGTTCATATAAAATACTTATATTGCTAGACATTTGTGCTTGCGTGAAATTATCTGTTGTTCTTATAGTTGATCAGTTTCAATTATTTAAAAATTATGAACCGTAACATTTATCAATGTCTGATTTAGACATAATTCGAGAAAAACGTTCCAAACCGCAATCATGTCGAAATTGAGTTAATAACACAAAACTGGTCATGTGATTGTCATATTAACGGACTGAAAAGAAATGGCAGCCCTACTGTCAGTCTTTAAATGACATCATGACTTAGTAGCCTAACCCACATGTATGGGACACACTAATATTTATTAAACTTTAAACACATGTTCCTTTAAATGTTATGTTTGTGGCTTGGAACGTATTACAGAAACTACGTCCAATTACAAAAACATAAGTTTATTAACATTTATAAGAGCGAAAACAAAAAAGAAATTATAAAAACTTGCAACCCAGCTTTCGCACGGGTTTAGAATAAAAACGAAAAAAAAAATTTGTTAAGTGTTTTGTGTTTGCTTTTCGTTAAACCAAAACGACAAAAATATATTTGGAAGTGACCCGCGAAATGGGTAGCTGTACAAGGGAAAAGCACATAAAGCTCAAATCACGCAAAATAACAAAACCGCAAAGTTTAATAATGCCTTGATTGTTTTAGTCTTTTAAATCTTCTAAAGTTTACGTTAGAATGACATATTGTAAAAAAAATTACAAAAAAATAAAACCAGCTTCTTCGAAGTCAATTTCGCTTTGCCCTCTAGATGACCGTAGAATTGGCAACTTAGCTGAACAAATGATTTAAGTTTTCTTTAGTGTTAATTCCGCCAGTGTAAAAACAAATATTGGCGGAATTAACACTAAAGAAAACTAAAATCATTTGTATAATTATGGATTTCCGCAAAGTAACGCAATTCAATAAATTAACTTAGCTGAACCTGGTTTTTTTAATAAAGTTATTTTGATTTGATTTGTTATGTGTTTTATTTTGAAACCATAGAATTACTTCCCAGTTGTTAGAAATCATTTGACCGTCTTCTCTATTTTAATTTGGTTTTTTTTTTCAAAGGCTCGAAAAATTCAGTTATATCATACACACGTTCAAGTTTTTAAATCTCTCCTTAGTCTTTAAATAATAGATTTTATACAACTGATGTTTTAAATTAAAAGTGATTCACGAAATTACACTAAAACTTTTAATGTAATATCATTAGTAACTTATACAATAAAAGATGTCAGAAATTCAAGGAAACTGCAGAAACAAATTGCTTAAGACGAAGCGTTTAATGAAGCACTTCAGTTATTAAACTTCAACGTCAAATTTCATATCACGTGTCAGATTATCTTAAAATTCATTTCGTACTGCTTTTAAACATTTAATTTCTATACAAGTCATAAAAAGAGTTCAAGTTGGTACTAGCGTACTTAAATGCCATTAAATGTAAAATGTAAATGTAAAAGAAGAATTAATATATAAAAATATCCAAAAAAATTGCTGGTAGTGTACGACTGCAAATTTGAAATTAAATTTTCGACCAATAAATTAATGTTTTTAATGTTAAAAGAGATTCTTTTGTTTGTTTCTTCGGAATAGCTGTTATTAAACTTATAAAAAATATATGCAGCACTGTTAGTTTTCGTACTCATCAGAAGGATATTCTTGCTGACATGACAAGTTCCGTTATAAGCAGAAATTTCCAAATCATTATAGTGAAGGTATCTTCTAGGATTCCAAAGATACTAAATACATCCTATGTCAAATAAGATCGGGGTAGCTGCATGTTGTTAGAACTAAAACAGCTTATAAGGTCAATGCTGCTGACGCCAGAATTCGCTGAAATTTACTTTCAAAATTGAAGTGACAACAATTAAAATGATAAAGTGTATGCTTATACCTTTAAAGAAGCTCAACATATTTATTAGCAGTGTCCATCAACAATTAAAAGAGGAAAGTGACTTTTATTTAGCGAACGAATATTCCAAAGATCTCTAAAATTTGTTTAGCGATCATTGCTTAGAATTTTCTGTTTACTTTACTTAACTTTGATTAACTAACATAAACACCAATTTTATATTGTTGTCGGTGTAAGCACATGAAGTGAAACGTCACACTACTTGACAATTACTGAAGTTGAGAGCCTGATAATTTTTTTGTGATACCACATTTTATTATTAAATCTACCAATATGTACGAATTTACACCCGCTGCTACACATAATAAAATATCTCTATAGGGAAAGGAAATATACCACAGTTGACGGTAATTATACAGAAGAAACAAACGCCAATAATATTATTTATATCAAATATAGAAACAAAGTAAAAAGAAGAATTCTTTTAAAGTTCAGACATCGGCATTATTCTAGTGCGGCTTAATGTCGCAAAGTCTAAAGCCGAAATCGATGTTAAGGCGGTATTGTATCAAAATGTCTTTGTAGGGTATTTGTGCGAGTCATAAAACTCTACAGCCGGCCAACAATGTGCCTTTCTCGAACAAAGTTTCTGTCGCATTAAAGTTATTTCCGGGAGAATTTTAACTTGTTACTTGCAATGATCCGTTTAATGAATTATCATAAATAAGATATAGCTTTTTTATGGAAGAGGAGCTTATTGATGAGTCTCCCTAAAGTTCTATTTCGTATCCTTTCAATGGTGTGATAGTAAATGTTTTATTGATGGTTTATGCGTAGAATAAAATGTAAATGGCCGTTGATCCTTTTGAGGTTGTGCAGAAGTTTTGTGGCTCGTTTTGTTCTTCTAAATTTCCTTGGTACCAAAATTGTCTGTCTTTAAATTTTATCACACTTTGTTTCCAAGATCCTTCTTTGGCTTTTAGAGCTTTGATACTAAGTGATTGGTACCACGCTTACTAAACTTTAAGTTTACTAACTACAACTTTTAAACGAAACCAACTAAAAGTACTTTGGAACTTTGAAACATTCGAGCTTTATCACGGGCCAACTTTATCACTATATAAGGAAATATTATTATTACATTATATGTAATACGTAGATCACACTAAAAGTTTTGCGTAACCAACTAAAAAACAACATGTAACTAAAATATTATGTTTATACTACAAGGTTTTTGATGATACCAGACAATCTACTTGGTGCAAATTTTGTTTATAATATATCAACATATTTTTTTTATTTACTCATGTAAGGCTTTGAGTATTTCACGTTTGAGTATTATTGTTGCATCCCTTTATATAATATATTGTAGTTAAAATATTAATGTGTAAGTCGTTGTAAATATTGATACTGATATTGGCAATAAGTTTCTTGCCATTTCTTCAATTTACATTTCTGCTTAACTAGCTCAACCTTTTCCGAAGTGGTAAAAAGTATAACTTTTGACATTCATAAGTGTTTTCTTAACATAAATGAATACATTAATTATGAACCTGAATCTGTAAATTTTGATTTTTACTAACGCCAGTGACTTCCTTGCCATAATTTTTTTTTATGGAACAGAGGACAAACGAGCGAACAGAGGCAATACAAGCGAACAGGGGCAATATACGCAAACAGGGGCAATACAAGCTTACAGGGGCAATACAAGTAATAGAACAGTAGCGTAACTCAGTGGTCTACTTGAAATTTATACCTACGTCTGGGCGGAACGCTAGGGTTACAAACATACCAGTGAGAGGCTCCTTTGCACAGGGTGCCGGCTAGATTATGGGTACCTCAACGGCGCCTGTTTCTGCCGTGAAGCAGTTATGTTAAGCATTTTTGCGTTTCGTTCTGGAGTGCGTCGTAGCTTGTGAAATTACTGGGCAAAATATGAGACTTAATATCTTATCTCTCAAGGTGACGAGGGCAATTGTATTGGCGCTCAGTTTTTTAATGATCATGAGCGATTCTGCATTGTTATGGGCAGGGCGTATCAATTACCATCAACTCAACGTCCTGTTCGTCTAGTCCCTTATTGTCATAAAAAAATCAGTGTTTTTGAAATATGAAAATTTTCATACTAAGTAAATAAGTGAGTAAAAAAGTAAGTTTATTTTAATATCCTAATATATTGTCTGCGTCTATATGGGTGTTGTGATAATTCACGTGATCCTCTCATGTTATCCCGTAATAAATAATTCTGGAAATATTTATATAGGATATTTGAAAAGGATCATCTCCAAAAGATACACTATCTTTCGCAAGCAATATTTTGTTATTAAATAAATATTAAAGTATTTTCTTATATAACATATTATATTGGTCTCATGATAGTGTACATAACATATTGTATATCCGAAGGACCGTTCAATTAATTTCAAACTAATGATGAATAAACATAAGTTACAGTTTCAAGTGACTAATATGGACTTAACATAAATTACAATGATTATTATCTATGTATATTTATACTTAGATCTTTTGTTTCTGGATTCACATTAATAATGCCACATATTTTACTAATCACATATTTATGGTTTTTAAAGTATATTCTCTATTTACACATTTTGCATTCTTTGGAACCATTGTATGTGTACTTCTTGAGGTGGTGTTCCAGTCTTCTGGCGGACGTCTTGAATGGCCTCTTGGAAAGAATTCACCACTTCTTCAGGGCAATTTCCATACTTAAAGCCCTTGTCCTAGGTCGGAGGAAAATCCGAAAATAGTTCATTGTTGTAGTTTTTGTATCTTGTAAAATTCTTACATTTTCTCAAAACTGATTAATATTGTTATTAAACTTCATTTGATGTGAATTAAAGCATTAAAACAAAACAAGTGATGCTTTGAGAATAGACAAACGGCTATTATTTTAATTTATATACACCAATGCTTTAAATCCTCTATTAGAAATTCTAAAACAGCTTATTGCAAACATTTAAAAACCCAATATCCTAATTCGTTACATCATCCAAACGAGTGTTGTAATGAAATTCGGTACAACATTACAACACTCGTTTGGATGTTGTTATGGTTACTAGGAACGGTTTTTTTAATGTTAGCATTAAGCTAACTGTTTCAGAAACTTAATACAGGATTCATATTATGGGTGTAGATAAAGTCTTGTCTGCAACTGTTGATAATTATGTTTTAAAACACTCATGTGATACTATTATCACACTCGATAAACCCATATTCGTGTTTTAAAACTCATTATTACACAACAGTTGCATAATTAACTATTACACTCGTCTACCTTTTATATTAAGTGTGTATGTTGGGATCAACTGTGAGCTACTAAACACCATCATCACTGTCATCAGTATATATGATGCTAAACAATTATAATTAAGAAGACGTCTCAATACGTAATCTGAGATTGAATGTATTTATTATTTTTATGCACAGTTATAAAGACAGTGAGAAATACACACTTGAACACGGACAACGTATTGATACAGCTGATGAAATAAATAAATAAAATAATGAAAGATAAAATGCGTGATTATGAATAAAGTGCCAAAGACGCTCTTGTAAATCTTTTGTTAGCATTCGGATATTGTAAGTGGAACATCATTCTTCACAGAAATGGGCATATATAATGAACAAACTCCTTGAAGGTATGTATACCTGCTCCCTGCTTCACTCAGTAAATATTTGAGGAGCTCTGATTTCGATCTCGAAATAGCATAGGGTTCTTGCCGTTATATTTCGCCTGATTTATTTGTAAGAGTATTATGAGACGAATATTTTATACTTCAGTTTGTGAATTATCATTTATCATAGAATAATATTGTTCTAACATAACCCAGGACGTGTACTTCAGCTAGAATAGTATGAACTTACATAAAATCATACATAACTTAAAAATAGCCACCAAAATTATTTGTCATAAATAAAAAAGCTTTGTTTACACTTTCAATTGTTTGAAGCAGCATGGTAATACCAGGTAAAAGAGATAGCATGAGCGAGAAGCCATCCAAAAGCAATTTACGTAAGTGCCATACAATGTTTTTTTAATTTCTGATATCAATACTATAATATTAATAACTATATTACCTTCTTCTATTAACCTAAGTCAGAATGAGAAAAAACACTCCTAAGCGGCTGTTTAAAGTTAGCGGACCATTGTGAATAAGGGGGTTAATGTATAAATTACTATATATACTGTGCATACTATATAACCTATACCTACTCTTCTACATAACATAAAATACATTCACATATGAAACTAAAGAAAGAAAAATAAAAGTTTCAAATAAAATAAAATATATCAAACTTTAAACGTCATGCCACTAAGTGGTAGTAGCTCTTAATGCATACGTAGGCGTCGACCATGCACTTGATCATTATGTTTACGCCACTGACCTCTAATATATACCACTGGACTGGCGGCTGTCAAAGTGCTTTTGTGCCTGTTTGATATTCGCCATTTTGGCGCTGTTGGCCAAGTAGCGAGAGTAGCAGTCTGCAGTACTTAAACTAGTGGTGAGAACCTCGGCAAACATCGATAGATGGTTGGAAACTATTTAAAAAAAAATTGTGTACATTATAACGTTGATTCTTGGAATATAAATAACACGGAAAACGAACGAAATTAATTCAAAATGCAAAAATACTTCAAAATTTGTTCTCTGGAGGCTCGCGGGTTGCGCTTCAAATAGGCACAAAAAATTGCTGTCAAACAGCCTGTCCAGTGGTATTTATGTTCATATTGTTATTATAATCAACTGTAATCAATGATCAAAGAGTATGTAAATACTACGTAATACGAGGCGGAACTGCCCAAGTAAAAAATTGAAATTTAGTTTAGTATGAAACGTGCAGTCATTTGACATAAGTTTGAAACGAAGTATAACCTGGCTAAGTTTGAAAGCGAACAGTTGCCTAAAAAGGTAGTGGATTTTGGCTATCTCCATTTTTTAACAAGATTATGACCGTCATCTGTCAATCTTTCAATGACTGCACGTTTCATAAAATCGAGTTAATCACTTTTTCTTGTGTGGTGAACAATTTTTTTACCAATGAAGGCGTTTATATAAATAAACGCTTGATTATTTGTCGGTAAACATAGCCCTAAATGGCTAAAGTACAGGGTACAAGCTCAGTGCGCGAAGATCTACATTGTTGTTTTCCTACCGAGAAAATTTATTTTATAATTATTATTAAAAAACCAAATCTGTCAGCTGACTTATAATGAGATAGATAGTATTTTCTATGAAGCAAATAAATTTAAACTGAACTTATTTAACGCTCTCTACAAATCAATTAACATAATGCAGATACTGGCTCCATTGCGCTCGTAATTACAATTACTATTGATAAGAATGATTGAAATTTATTATGCTAATACCGCATCGGTATATAATATTATACTGCGTACTGTGTTTGTAATATTCACTAATGATTCGTCAGCAGGATATTGCACAGCTTATAAAGGCTTGTGGAGGCTGGAATATTAGATTTAATATATGTGTGTTATGAGCTCTTTAGGTTCAAGTTGAACCAAAAGGCACTATAAAAGGCTTACGCTTATACATATTATGTTACGCTATGATTAAGAGTGGCTATATTACTCTTCTAGGTTTCCTGCCAAAAACAAGCTATACGTAACCTCAATTATTGTTGTTTTTCTAAGTTCAAAGTTTGTTGCATTCTATGTCAGACGTCATCTCATTGAAATTTGACTTCTAGCCAAGCTTGGATAGTTTGTGCCTTGTGAACAGATTGTCTTTTTGGTTTTGGGATCATAACATAGATCCAGCTTTCATCACCCGTAAGTATAGGGACTACAGAATTTGAGACACATTTTTCAACCATTTCACGGCATCAATCATCACCACGTAGTTTTTGGGCCTCCGCCAAACCGTCACCACGAACAAAGTTCCTGATCGCTAAATGTGCATGGAGGATTGTTTGCACCTGACTCATACCGATGCCTAGGCTTGTCCTAATCTGCTGTCACTGTTTTATCAGTCTGTAATGTACGCCACAGTGTAGAGTCTTGCTATATTGCCCAAGGTTCATTTTCAAAAAACATATTGCTAAGAGAATTCACAACACGATCTAAGAAATTCTCTCGATAGACTTTGGTTATAATTTACACTCCTATTTCACAAAAATGAAGCCCCATGACTGCTTAAGATACTCATATAGCCGACATAAGGTGATTTGACACAAATTTTCCGACAAATTGTAAAGCCTCTTTGGAGCTATGAGTTTAGATTTCGTCATATTGATTGTTGCAGTGCTCTTCATTTGTGAAAACTTTATCAACAGTGAAAGGGATTAAGTCACTTTCTTTAACTATAAGCATTGAATTAGGGTATGTTCTATCGTATGTATATTTTACTTTTTTTATTCTTTTTACTCTTAGGATTACGGTGAACGCGTTCTAAATTGAATTACAGAAAAGAAGGTTTGGAGTTAAATTTATGGCCAGATTACATATACATAAGTGCGTTATTTTTAAACGCTAAACATAGCTGATGAGTAACGAAAAAGTCTATTAATAAAAATGTCACCCTAGTAAATGGAAGACGTTATATTTTTTACTAATTCATACTACTTTGCAATTTTGAGTCAGTTAAAATACAATGTTACTCTCCAAATCGAAATTACACAAATCGATAGTAGTTGAAAACAGTATTCAGAAAGTATTTTCAGAGTGAAATAGAAACTGTAGAACCAATTCCAATTTCAAAGTTTAACTTCGGATGAAATTTGATGTAAAAACTTTGAAGCGACTTTCAATCATTCGAGCCTTCGAGTAATCAATGATAAAACAGTTAAATAATAAACGCAATAATACGTTTTATGAAGGCTTCTTCTTTTTTTAAAGTAGAAATGTGAATCCGCTGTTACAAAGTAGCAATATAAATTGTGGAACAATAAAATTGGTTCTAGAATTGGCTATACTTTCCTATTAATCTTAGGTAAGTATGCTTAAAAGATCTCCCACAAGTATTTTACAACAAAAATGTCTGCTACATTTCGATTAAGAAACTTAAGACTTATATCTAAAACTTTCAACAGACAGTTGTTGATTAAATAAAGAAGAATATGACACAAAAGTATCTAATATATATATATAGTATATAGCTAATATACTTACATTGCAAATTGTAAGCGTTAAAATTGTATTAAGGAAAAATATCTTGCAAAAATACTCCACAATTTCGCATGAAAATTGAAGAGCTAATTCCCGGCTTGTCGGGGTTAAGTTGCTCTTCATATTTGGAACGAACGATAAATATTGTAAAGTGAAAAAATTGATGAGGCAAGTTCATAATTTTCCTTTAAATATTTTCAAATGAAAAGCCATTGAAGTTACTTTACGTTACGAAATTAAGTTGCTTTGATGGGCGGGAGGTGTAACAAGGCTGGACAAAATTCGTAATGAATACATACGTGGTAGCTTCAAGGTTGCACCAGGTGTCGACAAAATCACCGAAAACCGCCTCCGTTCGTATGGACATGTGAAAAGACGAGGGGAAGACTACTCAAGAAATCCCAATTGCCAGTGACAACAATGTACCGTGACTAGAGATACGTTATTGAAAACGACCGTAAGTCTTGCAGTAAATCTTAGATTAAGGATTGGTCTCCGCTGAGCTACAACTAGATATCGCAACTACCTAACAACATTAGCTGTTTTAATATGGCAACTATAAGATGCTTGTGTGCGTGGCATTTTGACACTCAATGGCATCTTTCAAATTAGTAACATACGCTTCGTGTTATTTTTTAAAGATATTCACACCTTCAACATAAATCCCATCGCTCGATTCTGCTGGTACATATTTTTTTGATGAAACTGATATTAAATGAACGTTTAGAGAGTATACAATGTATTGCCCTGTACTTTCCCCGGGGCATAAAAAGAATAGGGGAGTCCCAGGCCCATGGGTGTCGTAAGAGGCGACTAAGGGCTTTTTAGAAGTGGGAGAGTCACGCAGCCGTCTTTTGACGTCAGCACAATCGGGCCAGACTCGTCCGGGTTAATTACCACACTCGCACAGAATACCGGCGTGAAGTAGCGGCCTAGTGCCGCTATGTTTCGTATAGGTTAGTGTCGAGGACCGAAGGCCATTTCAAAGGCTTGGATCACGTACCACAGACTACGCAGGGCGATCTGTGCATAATTTTGCATTGGCGTACGGTCTGTCCCAATTGGTTGAGTCGCCAACGCGGCTCCCGGATGTGGATAGCCACATGCAGTCCTTATTAGATCTTCTGCTGACTACACATCCCGATGGTTACCAGGTCATTGTCGACGCCCCTCTCGGAACGTCCGACCATTGCCTGGTTACGAGTGTAGTGCCTATCCTACGCCCACGTCGCAGACCACCAGCGACCCGACGCGTCTGGCACTACAAGTCAGCAGATTGGGATAGGATGCGTTCCTTTTTTGCATCCTACCCTTGGAGCAGGGTTTGTTTCCCTTCGGATGATCCTAGTGCCTGCGCCGTTGCAGTAGCCGATGTGATACAACAGGGCATGGATATTTTTATACCAAGCTCTGTAGTACCGATCGGTGGCAGATCACAGCCCTGGTTCGATGCGTCAGTTAAAGCAGCATCTGACTGCTAAAAACAGGTGTATTGAACTTGGGTTGCGGCGCTGGGCACAAAGGATCCGAACTGCATAGTTCTTAAGAGGAAATACAACCGTGCTTCCAGATTTTTTAAGCGGCAAATCGCCCGTGCAAAGTCAAAACACGTCGTCAAAATCGGCGAGCAGCTTTCCAGTTACCCGACCGGAACACGCAAGTTCTGGTCGTTGTCGAAAGCTGCTCTTGGTAACTTCAGCCAGCCATCCATCCCGCCGTTGCACATGAGAAATGACACCCTGGCCCATACGGCAAAAGAGAAAGCCGATCTCCTGTGCGCTCTTTTCGCCTCCAACTCGACTCTTGACGACAACGGAAAAACATCGCCGACCATCCCGCGGTGTCAGAGCTCTATGCCTGAAGTACAGTTCAGACAGAAAACTGTTAGGCGAGCTCTGTTTTTGTTGGACGTCAGGAAGTCGAGCGGGCCGGATGGCATTTCTCAAATCGTACTTAGAACGTGTTCCCCTGAGTTGACGCCGGTGCTAACGCGTTTATTCCGGCACTCTTATTCCAAAGGCGTAGTCCCTGACTCATGGAAGTCAGCCCTTGTCCATGCGATCCAAAAAAAAGGAGACAGTTCGGATCCGGCAAACTACAGGCCTATTGCTATTACCTCCCTGCTCTCCAAAATCATGGAGAGCATAATTAGCCGTCAGCTCTTGGTATACCTAGAGGGTCACCAGTTGATCAACGACCGACAATACGGCTTTCGCCATGGTCGGTCGGCAGGTGATCTTCTGGTACACCTAACACATAGATGGGCTGCGGCTATTGAAAGCAAGGGGGAAGGCCTGGCAGTTAGCCTGGATATAGCGAAGGCCTTTGATCGTGTATGGCACAAGGCGCTCCTCTCTAAACTTCCATCATTTGGGCTTCCCGAGAGCTTGTGCAAGTGGACCTCCAGCTTCCTCACTGGGCGCAGCATACAGGTCGTTGTCGACGGATATTGCTCGAACCCGAAGCCCGTGAATGCTGGAGTGCCCCAAGGCTGTGTGCTATCTCCTACGCTGTTTCTTCTGCATATCAATGATATGTTGGACACCTCCAACATTCATTGCTATGCAGATGACAGCACTGATGATACCGTATACACGGGCCATGCACGTCTCTCTCGGGAAATAGTCGACCAGTGCCGGGAGAAACTTGTGTCTTCTATCGAGTCCTCTCTTGAGAAGGTCGCGGAATGGGGTAAATTGAACCTTGTCCAATTTAACCCCAAGAAGACTCAAGTTTGCGCGTTTACCACTTAAAAAACCCCATTTGTCGCATCACCGCTCTTCGACAACACTTCCCTAAAAGCCTCGCCTAGTATCGGAATACTGGGTCTTGAAATCTCGAGCGATTGCCAATTCCGTGGCCATCTGGAGGGCAAAGCCAAATTGGGCGTCATTAATAGAGCACGGTAATACTTCAAGCCGGCCCACATTCTAGCGCTATACAAAGCGCAGGTCCGGCCACACATGGAGTATTGCTGTCATCTCTGGTCTGGCGCACCCCAGTATCAGCTCGATCTATTTGACCGCGTGCAACGCAGAGCAGCTCGAATTGTCGGGGACCCAGTACTCTGTGAACGGCTGGATCACATTGCGTTGGTAGAGACGTCGCTTCATTGTGTGTCTTCTACCGCATTTATCACGGGGAGTGTTCCGAAGAGCTGTTTTACTTAATTCCTGCCGCCGAATCCCACCTTCACACGACACGCCACAAGTTAGGATATCATCCTCACCATCTGGATGTGTGGCGGTCCTCCACAGTGCGGTTTACAAGGAGCTTTCTTCCACGTACTACAAAGCTGTGGAATGAACTTCCTTGTGCGGTGTGTCCGGGACAATACGACATGGGTACCTTCAAAAAAAGCGCGTACACCTTCCTTAAAGGCCGGCAACGCTCCTGTGATTCCTCTGGTGTTGCAAGAGAGTGTGGGCGGCGGTGATCACTTAACAACAGGTGACCCGTACGCTCGTTTGTCTTCCTATTCCATAAAAAAAAAATTTAGTTTATTAAAAAATATTTAGTTTTCTAATGTAAATTGCACCTACATGTTTTTTTGTTTACTAAATTGTACTTCTTTTGAAGGCAATTTTATGTCAAGAATAAAAAAATATGATTGCCAGCTCTCAGTCTGCCGCAACATAATGGTTGCCAGGTGTAATCAGGTACATTTTTGTTAATAATTTGTAGTCATCTGTTTTTTTTTTAATTTCAATACAAAATTGAAGTTTTATATTTACTATTTACGATAAACCATGGGTGCCAGTAAAAAAAGCCGCAAGCAGAGGTTGCCATGATTTTAATAAACGATTCTCATTCTAGGTAAGAGGCAAAAGAAGGTCCATTTGTTACGTGATTGTCCATTGCTACTGTCATCTCTGGTCTGGTGAAGTATCAGCTCGAACCAATTGTCCGCGTACAACGCAGAGCTGCTCGAATTGTCGATGACCAAGTGTTCTGTAAAATCTTCAAATCAAATAATAATAATTCAAATCTTTGGGGCAGGCCTTTGTCCAGCAACCTCTTCCGGCTGATGACGATGATAAAGTGTTCTGTCAACGGCTCGATACCCTGGCGTTGCGTAGAGACGTCACTTCATTGTGTGTCTTCTACCGCATTTATCACGGGGGGTGTTCTAAAGAACTGTTTCACCTGATTCATATCACTAAATTCCACCTTCGCACACAAACCACGTGGTTATCACTAAACACCAGGTGCCAAGCCAAATGTAAAAGCAGGTACCTAAACTCGCCACACGTGACTTTAAGCGGGATAGCTTCGTCTAGAACCAAACAACCCAAGCGGGCAGGTACCGACTTAAAACCTTTACCTATACCCAGTAGATAGCTCATACAAATAATAGTAATTAATTTAAATTTAAGATATAAGATTTGCATAAGAGTTATATTAAGTTATTTTATACTTTCCAGTTTTTGAATTTGGTTTTTTTAAACGTAGTTTTTTTATACAATGTGTAGTGATAGTATATATGTATATCAATACAATATCATACACGTACGAGTATACTTCAGTACTTGAAACTTCGCTCTCTCTCGTCATCGTCCAGTAAGCATTCTATTAAAACTGCGCGAACTAGAGGAAAATTAATCACTCATTTTGTGAGGCACTGTGAAATTGCTACACAAGGAGTTTATAAATGGGCCCGATGTAAAAGGGCGTATTACTGATACTTTTTAAGAAACTGAGCTCCAGAGAATAAAAGCGATCATGCTAAGTATCCCTCGAAGGACCTTTTGAACTCAGTGAGGCTGATAGAAGATTAAAGGTATTACCGACAAATTTGCTATTGTTGCTGTATTTTCAGATAAATACTTTGCAAGTCATTTGATCTCACTATGACGGCGCTTCATAGGGATTACTATTTTTAGGGGGCATTGAGTGGTTTTTTACGGGAACACTATTAATAAGTCTTCGCTGTCCGTCGCTGTCAGTGTATTGCATGTAATTTTTAAATAAATCTGAAGTAAGGATAGAGTTTGTATTACTATTGCCGACTGCGACAGTTATAGAACAACAAATAATAAAAACCAAGATGGTGAATTACAAATTGGCCGCCAGGTTGATTGATAAAAATGTTTCTTTTACAAAAGAAGTTACAAGGTTTGTATAACTATTACCGACTGCGACAGTTATAGAACAATAAATAATAATGTTGGGCCGCTTGAATCCCACGCTTCATTCACTAGTTTGAATTAAACTTAAGAGCGCGTATTCTATTTTGTGTAGGTATAATATTGAATAGAATGAGTCGCTCACGCTGTCGATGTTTACAAGCAAGCGGCGGGAAAAGGAATACGTCATGTCGCTTGGAGACCCGGCAGGAACTGATCGGCAAATCTATATTTTTTTAAAGTAATTGTGTAAAATTAATGGGTTCATAAAAAAACTGTATTTTCAGCAATACCTGCATTAGAATTATATGAATATATAACATATATTTCTATTAAATACTGGTAAAAAGAGACTATATTTAAGACTATATTCGGCAGGAAATATGCATAAAATAAAACATTATAGCACACTACAATGGTTGTTTTGGTCGTCAAATATAACTCTGACGTCTATTTTCGTGAAACGCTACGAAGGGATTGCCTTCTACTTAAAAACTGCCATTAAAAATTTTATTTTTACCCTGGAGTGTACTGAATCAAGACTTAAATTATCTAAAATTCTTAATATCATTGAATAATCTGCTCAAATTATTTTTCGTCGCGAATTGAATACGCGCGCTTAACAACACTACACTCTTTCTTTTACCCTCGGTGTATAATCAACTAGGCATTAAGAAGTACCTTTATAGTGTCCCGTACCCTTCGTGTGTGTATGGTTAAAATGTGTACGCTCAGATCCGTCCAACTACCGCCCCATTGCCATTACCTCCATTTTCTCCAAAGTAATGGAGTCGATCATCAACCGCTAGCTCTTGGGATACCTAGAGGGGCACCAGCTGATCAGCGACTGCCAGTACGGTTTCCGTCAGGGTCGCTCAGCTGGTGATCTTCTTGCATACCTCACCCAAAAATGGGCGCAAGCGGTTGAGTCGAAGGGAGAGGCGTTGGCGGTGAGTTTGGACATAGCGAAGGCCTTCGATCGGGTGTGGCATAAAGCACTTATAGCGAAACTGCCATCCTATGGGCTTCCCGAGAAGTTGTGCAAATGGGTCACTAGCTTTTTGGCTGATCGGAGCATCAAGGTCATCAACGGTGCATGCTCCGACTAAAAACCCATAAACGCTGGTGTCCCGCAAGGCTGCTTGCTAACCCCTACGCTGTTTCTTCTGCATATCAATGATATGCTGCAAATCAGCAATATTCATTGCTATTCGGACGACAGCACAGGGTATGCTTCATACACCGGCCGTGCCAACATGTCCCGGGATAGCGTCGACGAGAACCGGAACAAACTTGTGTCTGAAATCGAGACTATGCTTTGCAAAGTCTCGGAATGAGGCCGACAAAATGTAGTCCAATTCAACCCCAAGAAGACACAAGTTTGTGCGTTCACCACTAAAAAGTCTCCCTTTGTCGTATCCCCTCGATTCGAGATCACTCCTCTAACTGCCACAGCCTGTATTGGCATACTTGGCGTCGATATATCCAGTGACGTTCAGTTCCGTGGTCACTTGGAAGAGAAGGCCAAACTGGCCCCAAAAAAGCTTGGTGTACTCAGTAAGGCGAGACAGTACTTCACTAAAAGCCAGCGCCTGCAACTTTATAAGGCGCAAAATTGGCGTCACATGGAGTACTGTTCTCACCTCTGGGCGGGTGCTCCCCAGTACCAGCTTCTTCCAGCCATTTGACCGCATACAACGAAGAGCGGCTCGAATCATGACGATCAAGTCATCTCCGATCGGCTTGATTCTCTAGCATTGCGTAGAGATGTGGGTTCTCTCTGCATCTTCTACCTTATTTATCACGGGGAGTGCTCAGAGGAGCTGTTCGGATTGATTCCAGCGGCCGAATTTCACCACCGGACATTACGTGCAAAGTACCATCCGCATCACGTAGACGTCTGGCATTCCTCAACCGCGCGTTTTGTTCGAAATTTCTTGCCTCGCACAGCAACTTTGTGGAATTAACTACCGGCGGCGGTCTTCCCGAACAGATACAACATAGGGACCTTCAAGAAAAAAGCATACTCCCACCTTAAAGGCCGGCAACGCATTTCTTGACACACCCGTTGTTGCGGATGTCCATGGGCGGTTACCTCACCTCTCCCCATCCCGTGAGTCTCTTGCCCGTTTGCCCCCTGTCATGTAAAAAAAATACAACACTCGCTTTAATGGTTTTTCTATAACCACAAGCTTTATGAAAAAAGTTTTTAGTTGGCAAAGTACTTACTTTATTTTACACCAGGAGGTAAAAGTGCCGGTAATCCTCTGTAACGCAAACATTTTTTATGTATCTTATGTACCAAAGTTAAAATAAAGAAATAATTATGTGTGTGTCTAAAATTATTTTCGTTTAACTGCTTTCATTTTCATTATTAAAACGGATTTTTTATACCATTTTAAGTGGTAGGTTTTTGGCAACGAAGAATCATATCATTTGGTGTGGATTAAATTCAAGAGAAATATTCTAAAGTAAAGGTAAGCTTCAATAAATCAATGCCAGAGGAAATTATCAAGTCAATAGAACGAATCCCAAAGGCACATTTAAAATGAACGCCCTCAGATGACAAAGAACACTTTTCACATTATACGGCGCAGTATTCAGTACAACTGGGTTTCATGTCACGCACTCGACCCCGGATCGTCCTCGTTACAGATCAAATCAGCCGGGACTTCTACCTCTAACGGTCCATTGTAATTTATAATTGCATTTGCATGAATTGGTATCAATTCTGCCGAATCAGATTTGCAAACTAACTTTGTTTTAAACAAAACTTCCAATGTTTTGGTTATTTTTATAAAAGGGCAGTTATTTTCTAGACACCTGTAATAATGTTAATATTAATAACATAATTTTGACAAGTTTGACTTTACAATAAAATATCTTGTTCGTCATTAAAAAATAAATTACCCCATGAGGGTACCGGCTCTTGTAGAGCCGGAGAATCCCTCCCCGAGCATTCGCGCTCGGGCTGCCCCTCGTATTCTGGGGAGGGCACAGTACCGCGTATGTCACAGGACAAACAGGGCAGCAACACCACGGCACCCCGCTCCACGCTTAATGTGGACTTTTGTAACATCCGGGGAATTCACTCCAACTTAAACGCCGTCCACCACCACCTTGAGACGGCGCAGCCGGCCTTGTGTTTCCTTACGGAGACGCAGATATCTCGACCTAGCGATACGTCATATTTAACGTACCCCGGGTACAAAATTGAGCATAATTTCATGCCTCATGCCGGGGTATGTGTGTACGTTAGGGAGGATATCTGCTGTCGCCGTCTCGGCAATTTTGAGGGTAGGGGCCTGTCTACTCTCTGGCTCCGCGTAGATTTAGAGGACCGCGTCCGCATCTATGCGTGTGTCTACAGGTCCCATAGTGGTAACGCAGAAACGGATCACCTCATGGACTGCGTTCAAGCGGCATTTGATGACGTGCTTGCTCAGATCCCCTCCGCTGAAATCGTAGTCTTGGGTGATTTCAACGGGCACAATGCCGAATGGCTTGGATCACGTACCACAGACTACGCAGGGCGATCTGTGCATAATTTTGCATTGGCGTATGGTCTGTCCCAATTGGTTGAGTCGCCGACGCGGCTCCCGGATGTGGATAGCCACATGCCGAGCTTATTAGATCTTCTGCTGACTACACATCCCGATGTTTACCAGGTCTCTGTCGACGCCCCTCTCGGAACGTCCGACCATTGTCTGGTCAGGATTGTAGTGCCTATCCGACGCCAACGTCGCAGACCACCAGCGACCCGCCGCGTTTGGCACTACAAGTCAGCAGATTGGGATAGGATGCGTTCCTTTTTTGCATCCTACCCTTGGAGCAGGGTTTGTTTCCTTTCAGATGATCCTAGTGCCTGCGCCGTTGCAGTAGCCGATGTGATACTGCAGGGCATGGATATTTTTATACCAAGCTCTGTAGTACCGATCAACGGAAAAACACCGCCGACCATCCCGCGGTGTCAGAGCTCCATGCCTGAAGTACAGTTCCGACAGAAAACTGTTAGGCGAGCTCTGTTTTCGTTGGACGTCAGGAAGTCGAGCGGGCCGGATGGCATTTCTCCAATCGTGCTTAGAACGTGTGCCCCTGAGTTGACGCCGGTGCTAACGCGTTTATTCCGGCACTCTTATTCAAAAGGCGTAGTCCCTGATTCATGGAAGTCAGCCCTTGTCCATCCGATCCCAAAAAAAGGAGACAGTTCGGATCCGGCAAACTACAGGCCTATTGCTATTACCTCCCTACTCTCCAAAATTATGGAGAGCATAATTAACCGCCAGCTCTTGGTATACCTTGAGGGTCACCAGTTGATCAACGACCGGCAGTACGGCTTTCGCCATGGTCGGTCGACTGGCGATCTTCTGGTATACCTAACACACAGATGGGCGGCGGCTATTGAAAGCAAGGAGGAAGGCCTGGCAGTTGGTCTGGATATAGCGAAGGCCTTTGATCGTGTATGGCACAAGGCGCTCCTCGCAAAACTTCCATCGGTGATGCCGTATACACGGGCCATGCATGTCTCTCTCGGCAAAACGTCGACCAGTGCCGGGAGAAACTTGAGTCTTCTATCGAGTCCTCTCTCGAGAAGGTCGCGGAATGAGGTAAGTTGCACCATGTCCAATTTAACCCCAGAAGACTCAAGTTTGCGCGTTTACCACAAAAAAAACCCCATTTGCCGTATCACCGCTCTTCGACAACATCGTCGAACGGGCCTTGAAATCTCGAGCGATTGCTAATTTCGTGGCCGTCTGGAGGGCAAAGCCAAATTGGTTTCGATGAAGCGAGATGAGCACGGCAATACTTCAAGCCGGCCCACATTCTAGCGCTCTACAAAGCGCAGGTCTGGCCACACATGGAGTATTGCTGTCATCTCTGGTCTGGCGCACCCTACTGGAATACTGGGAGAATCAGGTAATGGGCAGGGCGTATCATTACCATCAGCTGAACGTCCTGCTCGTCGCGTCCCTTACTGTCATAAAAAAAAGCTTTTAGCTGTCTGTTACGCCACGAAGTGCGCATCTCATAAAATGAATGAATATACCAAAAGTTATTAAAAAATAACTAATGAAGCGCCGATCTACGGTTAAATGTTGTCAGATATTTAGAAAACAAAAGGTTTTAAGAAAACAAAGTTTCACTATAACACAACTCTTCAACCGATCCTTTAGAATGAGAAAATACGCCCTTTAGTTTCATTTCATCCTCGAAAACTATTTTCATTAAACTTTATTACTTACACAGACAGTTACATATGGATATACACGGGATTACATTACATCTTTTCAATGCATCATGTTTTTATTTTATCTATAAAAGATACCTTCAGATATTTATATTCAAAAACTAGCTGACCCGACAGACGTTGTTCTGTACATAATAAATAAAATACTGTTTTTTATAAATTTGTCAATAATATTGCATTAGATAGAGAATTATTTCGTAAAATACGCTCCCTGTTGTTATAATGAAATTGTTTCTCAGCGGAACTGGCAAATCATGCCTCAATAAATTCTACATCTAAAATATGTCCATACAACACAAATATTGGAAATAAATTATTGGTCCCAAATCGAAATAAAAACTATCCTATCTCTCAAGTTGGACTAAACTGCACTCCATGAAGTAATCCCCATTAAAATCCGTTCATTAGCTTAGGAGTTCACTGGAAACAAACATCGGGACCCTGGATTTATACATATTAAGATTTAGCTCAAAAATAAAAGTCCAAGTCAAATAAACTTCATTCAAATCGGCTTGAAATAAGCGGTTTAGATTCGTCATTATAAATATTTACTTTAAATTACTGAATATGCCATATGTTCGGAAAAATTGGAGCTCGTGAGAAGAACATAATATAAGAAACTCAACGACCACTCATAAAAATCAAATAGAGTATTTTATTATGGCTATATTAATATAAATAACAAATAAGTTTTTAAAGGTTTTCAAAGTTAAAAAGCGTTTTGATTATGAAATATTTCATAAAAAGTAATAAACATAAACTTTTTGAAAGAAAGAAATCACCCATACGTCAGACAAATGATCCAGACTTGAGAATAGCGGATACAATTCTCAGCAGGACTGTTTTTTCTTATTATTTTAATTTTCAGATAAAGAGAAAGATTAGGTCAGGCTATTTCAAAGATATTTCATGTAGCACCCTGGTGCTTATAGTAACCTCACACTTTATAACAATTCTTTAAAATGTCGAGCAGTAGGAATAACAAATTTATTTTTATTAATTTGCAATGGATTTAACCACTGTATAATTTATTCAAACAAAACAAATCTTATACATAAAATTTAAACAATCATTACGGGAAAGCGTGCCAAGAATACTGGCAGCATTTTCGCGTTGGATAGCTAAGCTGATCCGTTGACCGAAATAGCTGCCAGCGCTTGGGTTTCCAGTAGCCTTATTGAGGCGCGAAGATAGCACTTTGTACATTCTCCGCGCCTCTGGGCCCCACGGGCCAAGTGTCTCGACACCAAACGGCACAAAGATGTATGACTCACTGAGACCGACATATTTGCGACGCTTGCTGTCTTCGGCAGTCGAAGTAGCAGCCCCAGCACCAACTAACGTAACTTGGACATGAGAAGGAGACAGATTGTCGACGCATGTCGCGTCCCCAACAGCCACCAACCACCAGCGTCATTCCATCAAGACGCTTGCCATCGCGGCGGCTAATACCACTAGGCTCTAAAACAGCTGGTATATTTAGAGCTGCAAATACCTTGCGGATGACTTCATAAATGCTGGCGTGACGAATGATACGGCCTGCCGATTTTAAGTAGGATAACCCGTGACACCACATCTACATTGATGTGGTTCATTTAGTTTACTACCTAGCCGGAGTGATACGTATATTGACAATGTCATATTGTCAAGTAGCGTTTTTAAGGTAGCGTTAGTAAGGTTATTTTTATTATTTGTATAAAATCTCTGAATCACTTTGTACATCCTTATTTAAAAATGTATTGATTTATATGACGTGTCTGATGTGCTTTTGTCTTCAATTTCACTTAAAAGACAGCGACAATGAGAATGAGGATATAGATACCACGTGAGGTAAGTAAATGCCAATTTACCTAGCCTACAATACATTCGGTTTATATTATTCCGTAAAATAGGAGTGAAAATATTTCACATCTTAACTATTCCAGTAAATTTCAATAAATCTAGAAGCAAAACGCTTCATGCTCATGCCTTATCGACATTAGAGTGAACAGCACGCCCTATAGGTACCGTATGGTGAGATGTAGTATTATCTAGTTGTAATTCTTGGAGAAACTCTACTAAATGTTAACTAGAAAAAACTGACAAGCCTAACGATTCAAAGCTGATAACCTTTTTGCAGACATACATCCCAAAAATGCATACATTAGTTCATAAAAGCTTATTAATATTGTTTGGAATCCCATAGCACCATAAGACTTGCAACACTCTTAAACACGTAACACGAGAGAGATAGATACAGTTCTATCAGTTGAATGACTTATCCCAACTATGTATTTTAGCCAAAACTTCAGTGTTTTTTCAGTAATCAAACAGGCATTGTATAAACACAGTATATTTCAAATTTGATTCAGTTTATTAATAAGGCTTTACGTTTTGTCGGTGTCGGTACCGACTAGTTTCGGACCATTCGGAGGTCCTTCATCTAGCGCACTACGAGCCCAAGTCCGCAGTAAGAGACGGAACGTTATCGCGAACCCACTACACTCACCCTGATGAAGGACCTACGAATGGTCCGAAATAAATAATTTAATGATGACTCACGAAAGTTTAAATAATTTAGTCATAATTTTGTCACTCACTTAAATACTGACCGATCATTAAAATTCTAAGGCACTTCTAGCAGATATAAAAGCTTCAAATTTAGAATACACTTATTCTGTACAATTTAAAGGATAATAACTTAATAAAAAGGGATAATAATCCCCTATAAAATATATGGGATAACAAAGCGACTTATGCAGTTGCTGTTTGTATGACAAGCTTACGTGGCACTTTCGAGAATTACAAATCTGGGCGGTTTACATCTAAGTAATATAGACTTTGGAAGTATTAAAGCGCAGGAATCCTCAATTTGTGAAAACAATAGACTAAGCAACCTTTACAGTCCGGACTTGTCAAAAAATATAACATCGAAAACTCCAAGAAAAACCCATAGAGGCTTTAAGAAAAACTATATGTAGCTAAAGCTTAAATATTAGTACAGGAAAAGTAAAAGAGGAAGACTACCTACAAAAATAAATGAGATGCCATCAAAAACATAACTTTAGAAAATCTAAGTCTTGCAACCCAGTACTTCTATCGCAAACAAATTGTTTTGTAGTGAAAATTAGGGACGAGCCGAGCAGGACGTTCACAGCTGATGGTAATTTATTAATACGCCCTGCCCATTACAATGCAGTGCCGCTCAGGATTCTTGAAAAACCCCTAAAATTCTGAGGACTACAACTGCGCTCGCCACCTTGTGATAAGATGTTAAGTCTCATTTGCCCAGTAATTTCACTAGCTACAGCGCCCTTCAGACCGAAACACAGCAATGCTTACACATTATTGCTTTACGGCAGAAATAGGCGACATTGTGGTACCCATAATCTAGCTGGCACGCTGTGCAAAGCCTCCCTGGTAAAGTGTAACAATTGTGAGATCCATGTAATAGCAAGTCGGTCAGTTTATTCAGTCCCAACATAAGGGTCCTCTCCTAAGTTATTACTTACTTAGCTAACCTAGCAACATCTTATAGTAACCATATCAAATTATTAAAAATATTTTATGTTTTAAATAAATAGGTTAATTTAGCCCTTACATGACACAATGTATCTTTTTTTGTGAGTAACTTTCTGAATACAACGAATAGCTATTAATTAATTAAACTTTAAAAAAAACTCCCTCCCTTTACTCGGTGATCAGACGAAAATCTCGTTTCAACTCTATAAATACAAACATTAAACTCCTACCTACTCCACAAAGTTATCACCAACATAATGATGTTCGAGACACTTTTATTCTCAAAGCTGCCCTAAATGTATTCACGGGTAATGGTTTTACAACGGCCGTATTTTTAGAGGGAATATATTTATCGAATAAGTTTTAATATAGATCTTAAAGGATATAAAACTTATGAACAAAATTTGAACAGTGTTCCCTTAGATCATTTATACGTCTAGATCGACTATACAGCTGCGAAAACATCGAAAAATATCTATCGTCTATTTTGAGCAATACACCCACACTAACACAAAGTGTCATACAAATCGCGAGTGTAAGACGTAGCTTGTCATGCACACTTAACTAATATTCAATTTGCCATTAGCCAGAGACTATCTAGATGTATAAATTATCTAAAAGTATTCAGTTTAGGCTCCAATGGTTATAAAATCGGGCCAAAGCCATGTTGTTTTAAACAGAATGGCGGAGAGTATGAAATACATTTCTGTTTGAATCATAACCTCGACTATCCTTTCTCGAACTCAAGAAATGATGGAAGAGGCTATAACAGTGATTGAACTATTAAAATCAGCTGCAGTATTGAAAGTAAGAAAGTGTTTTTCTGACTCTGTGGTGAAAATAGTGCCTCCAGATGAATATTATGTTATTCTTCGTGAGACTCACCAATCGACGGGCCACGGCGGCAATGATAAAATGCTGTATAATCTGAAATCCAGATATTTAATTCCCACTTCTGTTTTATTGGAATTTTTGAAACTGTGTACGGTGTGAAAAAAGAAATTTCCAAGAAAAGGTATCGTTGTTTGTCCAATTGTATCTTGTGACTTTAACCACCACAGTCAGGTTGATTAACTTACAGTCAACCCCTGACAAAAGTTATAAATGGCTTTTACATTACCAGGATCACGCAACAAAATTCAGTTTTCTCCGACTAATGATTTCAAAAAGAGCGGCTGAAGTAGCAATCGAACTATTAAAAATTTTCCTGGAAGTTGGCTGTCCTCATATTCTACAACGTTACTTTAATGATAATAATTATGTCTAAGTCTTACCAGATAATTCTTTTAAAATATAACAAAGAAAAGATTTTTTGTCATTCACGGACCAATTCGGATATTTGTTGAAATCACTAGATTTGTAAAGAGAAATGATAAAATCCTGTTGTTATTTGATCAAATTACTTAGGGAAATGACTAAATTTCTGTTTTTATCATATCCCTTTATATATGACGAAGAATGAGCCACCGTATTGTTTTTTAAAAGTGCGACGTCACCACTGTTGACGTCACAATAGTTAACTTGCTGGTGATCACTAATATAATTGATAATTGGATCATCGAAAAAAAAGCTAGCGTTACTGTCATATATACATTGCAATTCCTTGTAGCAATTTAATAAATTCCTTAGTATGTTGGAATATAGTAATGCCAGTATCGAATACGACGGGAGCATCAACAGACACCAAGCGGAAGTTGGTCTTGCAAGTAATAAAATGGTGAAGGTAATAATTATTTCTTGATAATTATTCACATCCAAGCACCAAAAACTCTTTTTATACTCTAAATAAACTTCACATCAAATAAAACTAAACAGCACTGCAAGTCAGTACCTATTTTGGTGGTAATTCAATAAGAAAGTGTAAAATAGATCGATAAATAGATGGCAGTGTAGTCTACATAGCTGTGTAACACGATTTGGAATTTCAAAAACCACATTATTTCAATTAGAAATGAGATACTCCAAACATTCCCTTGAATGCGAGCAGATTCAAGGTTTGTTAGCATATCAAGCTGTTCCAGTAATGAACACTTAGGCTTGAGCGAAGTCTTAGCGTATTTAATGATGCACGTTTTATTTATGCAGCAGAATTAATGATGAGTTTGTACGATCCTATGAAACTCGTTGTATTAAGTTTTTATAAGTTTTGTTTTTATATTGAATAGTTTTTGTGACCTTATTTGCGCATGTATTTTATCATCGCTAATTTTTCCTCTTAAAAGTTTTGTCACCCCAACTCAATATGGTTTTATCCAAAAAAGGTCTACAATTCCTAATCCTTTGATACTGAGTGGAATCTATTACAGAAGCTTTGGATGATGCTTTCGACAGGTGTAAGGATGTAATTTATAAAGATTAAGACGAATGTTTTGATGCGATGGATCACTGATGAAAAAAAAAGTAGGTATAGGTGTGAGAGCAGACATACTCAGATTTTTATTCTGCATAGAAAATACAACGCAAGCGGTTAATTTTGTACAATAATTATAAGCTTATGAAGATACTGTACCAAGTGGCGTCCGCCAGGGTTTACTTCTAGGTCCTCTTCTCTTTGATGTTTTAAAAAATCTAAAAGGGGCACGCGAAGACTAGTTCTATAGTGTTAATATCTATGGAGCATACTCAGACTTTGCTCACACTTTACTCACGTAAAACTTAGCTGATAAAATGTGAACGCGATTTTTGCATTTCGCTGTCTTAACTTAAGCGCAATATAATTTCAGCTGTCAAAAAAACGAAATAAAAGATTATGCTAAGCTTGAAATCAGCTAAGTCTTACGTAAGTAAAGTCTGAGCAAAGTCACAGTACGCTCTATAGATCTCAACTTAAGGTTTGAACGGTATTTTTATTACGTTGCAGGGTTTTTAAAGTAGTCTCAAATCCAGGACCAGGACTGTATTCGTTGAGTGTTTTGTACTCAGCCTTTCTTGACGACTACATTTTGCGATGGAATTGTCTGGACCAAGGAATATGTCAAGTGTCTAGTATACTTGCTATTTCTACTATACATGAATATATCACTGCATTCAACCATATATCATCATCATCATCACTATATTAGCCGGAAAACGTCGACTGTTTGATAAGGACCACCTCCTAAGACGACGATCGGTCCTGCGCTGCCCTCATGCAATTTATTCCAGTGATCTTGACCAGATCATCGGTCCATCTCTGCGTCTTCCGGTACGTGGTCACCATTTGAGGACTTTTCTGCACCCAGTGGCCACTTGTCTGTCCGTCGAACTATGTGCCCTGCCCACTACCACTTTAGTTTCGTAATCGTCTGGGCTATGTCAGTGAGTTTGGTTTTCGACTTTTTCAAGGAAACTCCGAGCATAGCTCTCTCCATTGCACTCTGAGTGACCATGAGCTTTCTCATCAGGCCCATAGTTCGCGACCATGTCTGTGTCCCGTAAGTCATCACTGGCATAACACACTGGTTCTCCTTCGTCTGCAGACACTAAGGTATTTTTGACGAGAAGCTTTTCGGTTATTCCCAAACGCTGGCCATCCGAGTCGGATTCGAAGAGTGACCTCTTTCGCGAAATTGGGCCTACCTAATTGGATTGTTTGTCCAAGGTAGACGTACTCGTCAACAGTTTCGAGAGAACAGTTCCCAACTGTTATGTTAATAATGTACATAGCCCCCCATTATTTAAAACTCTTCTGGGTGTTGTCTTATAGAAGTCGTACTTATCACATTTTAATTTACTTATGGGCCTTAATTACCGACTGCATATTAAATATTTGTCTATAATACAGTGGACTAGTAAATACTTTCAGCTTAATTCAATCGAACAAAATTCAAATTCACTTCTCTCAAAGTCATTGAGAAGATTTTATTATATCATGCAAATACTGATTAAATTTTCGTTAAATTCCTGCAGAAGTAAAACTTTCAAATGCACGTTCAATATCGTATTGAGGTCACTTGGTAGATATAATCTTTTCAATCATAGAAGCTACATTCGGCTACATTTTTATTCAATATTTCATGGTATTCTTGTTATTATGACTTTTCTCTTGTTATGGTTTATTTTAGTTTATTCGGTTTTCAATGTTATACAGTAGCGCAATGACTCATTTTAAATTCCTATTAATTCTTGTTATTTTTAGTCGACAGTTTCAAAAATGTTTGAACAGCAGTTTCAGAATATACGGGTTATATAAAATTATAAACTGCCCACAACTTATTATTTATGATACATTGCGATTAAATTTAATTCAACTACATCACATTAATATCTGGCATTCAACTTTTAGCTTCAAGCAGCCATTTTACTGAATCACCTGCCAGTTGATGTATTCCTGAACCGATACGATTTAGGGAACTTCAAGTCTAATGCATACTCTCATCTCAAAGTAGGAAAGCCATTTACCCGTATTACCCCTTTTATACATTTTTCTTGTTTCCGCAGCTATAAACTGTGGAGTCGGGTTTTGCTTTATTTTTTGTACGCAGATCCGTAAATAATTTTCTCAGCCTAATGAAGCTTATGTTGACCATAAAATTTCTGCCCGTGAAAGTAACAGTTTAAATCGATTCAGTTGTTTCGGAGATTATCTAAAATAAATAGAAAATAATATGGACATGACGTAGTATATTAAATTTCAATAGGAATAAATTACACACACACACACATATATATATATAGTTCGTATACATATAAGAAACTAATAGAATAGAAATATATATTTATAACACTTAGTAAACGTCATGAGCTACATCAGTTGGTAAAGGAGCTTTGACTTGGGGAGAAGAACTGATAGGGAATTCCCATCGCATCTTTTAAATCATAAAATAACAAAATTTCTTAGCCTACTTAATATAATTCAATACAATTGTAGATGGCCTGCGCAGAATCAGTTAAGATTCATGCATTATCTTATTATAAAGACGAAAGTAGTATATTGTAAATTTATAAATACCCTTATGTATTTCCCTAGGCAAAACATTACGCTAGTGTGCCCTCAATATGGAATTGAGGTTATGTTGAATAAATCTCTCATGTTTGTCGTAGAATAGAGTCTGTGGTATCTGTAATGTAAGTTAGGTTTCATATCAATATCGCTTTTGTGGAGCGTACAGGTATTCATACATATTTCTTATTCAATTTTAAGAAAAAATATATTTTTATATATTATACATATTTATATGTTTATGCACCATGGTTATATTATTTAGCACTTACTGAGAAATACCCAAGTACCTGTTTCAAAGTCAAGATATGATATCACATATGGAAAGTCAA
Organism: Leptidea sinapis; assembly: GCF_905404315.1. Taxonomy (NCBI): domain Eukaryota; kingdom Metazoa; phylum Arthropoda; class Insecta; order Lepidoptera; family Pieridae; genus Leptidea; species Leptidea sinapis. The sequence continues at coordinate 14,123,173 of NC_066272.1, forward strand.
AAACTACCACCCATTCGAAAAAGTATGCCTCAGAATTTTTCGAATAGGGTTTCGAGAAGAACGGTCCCAAGAAACTCAGCAGGCTTCTTCTGTTTTTACAAAAATATGATTACAATGTTATATCGTACAATAAAATTTCTTATTTAATATTCTGAGGGCGGTCGGTCCATTCCCAATCTGTGGTACCATTCAGAAAGGCATAAATCATCAAAGAAAGTACTATTTATAGTTTATAGTGTATTATGTGAATGTGTAACACGAGTGTTACACATTCACATAATACACTTTTAAAGGATTAAAACGTGTAAAATTGTAACTGTTTTTACATTAGATTTTGCGTAAAAGTTAAGTAACTTAATAAGTACTCTACTTCGAAGATCATGTCTCGAAAACGAGATATGTGTGTGCTCTGAAAAGGTCTTGAAACTTCGGATTAAATAAAATAATAATTAAAATGCAACTTTTACGAAACATCTGACGTAAAAACAGTGTAACTGTTATAATTAAACGCATTTTAATCCTTTAGAAAGTGTTTTATAAAAAAGTCTTTAATATAACATTAAACCTTTGCTACACAAACTTTGTTTAACAATTCTTTTGAATTTCGTAATAGATTTGATTCGAACATTTTCTGGGATCTTGTTGTAATAATAGAATTACTCATCTTTTATTTACTTAATCATATCTCTTATCTTATCTCATTAATGATCACAATCTATTATAATTGGTATAATTATATAAGGGAAGGTTTCATTAGAACAGTTGCAGGTAAATTTATAACGATATTAAGTAATGACAGAATGAGAGTGACATTTGAGAATTAATTGTAAGGATGATTTCATTACTGTCACGATTTCAGTGATATATAACGGCTCCTTTGTCTTAATGCTCACAGGAATGATAGATTATATTCTATTATCATGGTCTTTGCGTAAGGTAATTATGACGTTCCTGTAATATGGTCTTTATTTCAATTAAATCTCATCAGTTTTACTGTAAAGCAGCAATTTAAATTTGCTTGCATCTAGCGGTGTTGTTATTCATATTAAATTTTAATAAAATCTATTGAGCACTTTTTCAGCAGCACTCTTCTGGATTCTAGAATGCGACTAAAATTACCTTCGAAGAAACTGGGGGGCTAACAATAGAGCAAGATAATGCAATAAAAAGGGCAGGCCCGGCATATAACTCTCATCTCTGGTCGAGCACGCCCTAAATGCGAACCATTTGACTTAACGCAGAGCTGTTTGAAAAGTAATTAATTTGAAGAAGTAACGATTTGATGGCATTGCTTGGAGACGTCTCTTTAATGTGTATCTTCTATCGCACTATCGTTCCAGCCTCTGAATTCCAACAATCTAAATTTTGGATGGTGACAGGCCTGTGCTTCCCCGAGGCATCAAAATAATAGGGATAGTCCCAGGTTCAAGGGTTTCGTATGATGCGACTAAGGGCATTTATCAGTGGGAAGCTTCTTTGGGCAGTGAAGCAGTAATGTGTAAGCATTATTGTGTTTCGGTCTGAAGGGCGCCGTAGCTAGTGAAGTTGCATGGTGACTAGAGCATTTGTAGTGCCACTCAGAATCTATCAATTACGATCAGCTCAACGTCCTGCTCGTCTCGTCCATTATTGTCATAAATTAGAGATGGTGACAACTGCAACACTGTGCAATATCCACGATGCACATTTCAAGGAACTTTTTTTCTCGTACAATCAAACTACGGAATAGAGCCAAGCTAGGTGTGTCCAGGATTATTCGAAAAGTACCATTAAAAAATCACCCACGACTTATCTAAAAAGCTGGCAACTGTCCTGTGATTCCCCGGTGAACACGTACCTTCAGATGAAGCATTCGCTATAGCCTCCTGTTCCTTGAAAACAAACAATAGAGCAGAGACCAGTGGAAAGCTCCTTTGCACAGGATGCCGACTAGATTATCGGTACCACAACGGCATCTATTTCTGCCGTGAAGCAGTAATGTTAATGTTAATGCTTGCAGCATTATTATGTTTCGGTCCAAAGGGTGCCTTAGCTAGTGAAATTACTGGGCAAATGAGACTGGACATCTTATGTCTCAAGGTGACGAGCGCAGTTGTAGTGCCGCTCAGAATTTTCGGGTTTTTAAGAATCCTTAGGTGTGTGTTTGTGGTATAAGAAGTTGTCTGTATCAAGGACCATACACTACATACATAAGTAGCTAGAGGTTACTTTTTTTTTATGGAATAGGAGGACAAACGAGCGTACGGGTCACCTGTTGTTAAGTGATCACCGCCGCCCACAATCTCTTGCAACACCAGGGGAATCACAGGAGCGTTGCCGGCCTTTAAGGAAGGTGTACGCGCTTTTTTTGAAGGTACCCATGTCGTATCGTCCCGGAAACACCGCACAAGGAAGCTCATTCCACAGCTTTGTAGTACGTGGAAGAAAGCTCCTTGAAAACCATTAATTAATTGATCCACAAATTAATTAATATTCTTTATGTATGTCGTGAACATAATAAAATGATTTATTTGAACCCATCCATCATCACAGATAAAACTATTGTTGACAGTATGACAGATACTGATAGATCGGTAATAATTATGAAAGCCAAAATGGATTGTCGAAGTTCATACGATATTAAGTTACGTTCTATAGGTACACTTAAGGGTAAATTATTCGCAGTCTGAGAACGGGACGGCAAAAGTGAGCTTAAGGTAAATGTAAGCACACTTTTCGCCCTAGTCAACTGTCACTGTCTGATTCGGGTTCTAAATTGAGCATGCGTCACCTGAACTGAATCATCAAAAGGTATTTCATAAAGAAAATATTGTATTAACGCGGAACACACATGATATTAAAATTGCAAATCAGTTGTGGCGAAATATACCTGATATGTGATGACATACGGAACACAGACGGTCACTAACTATGGGCCTTATGAGGAAGCTCACTGTTGCTCAGCGGGCAATGGAGAGGGCTATGCTCGGAGTTTTCCTGCGAGGTCGAATCAGAAATTAGGAGATCCGAAGGAGAACCAAAGTCACCGATATAGCCGAAATGATTGCGAAACTGAAGTGGCCAATTGGCCTTAGATAAGCCACTCAGATTTCAACGCGTCTGTTGTCTATGGGTTTTTTCTACAGGAATTGCCTGCACTATAATTTGCCATAACTAAATAGCAAGGAAAGAGAATGGATAATCGCGGCGCATCCAAATATGAAATATAAAAAATATTTATTTTTGTAAAAGATAAAAATAAGAACTAAAATCTTGGTAATTTGCAAAAAGCAAAAGTTGTAGTTCTTTTTATTATCTACATCTTTGCTTATTTAACTTTTTTCCATAGGACTTATTTATATATTTGACTATATATATTATTATATAGGACTTATAGTTATGCCGGAAATCGATTTAAACCGTTTTTTAGCCTTAAAAGGGGGTGCCCGTTTTTCCCGACCTCAGATCGCCCGTAATTTATTTATCTTTCATTTTTGTTCTAATCTCTTCCGATTCTAATGGGTTTCATCCTACTATAATTTTTTTTTCACTTTTAATTATTTCAAAACTGGTTTTTAAATGGAAAGATGACAAGCTGACTTAGAACCACATTTTTTGTTTATTGTGTCTTTTATGTATTTACGTGAACTATACGTTTCAAATAAATATTGTTCCTTAAAACAATTGTTGTTTAATACAAAACAAACTGTTAAACAATAGTCTATATCTTATAGTATTAGATCTTCTATGCGACCGTCGGGTACATGAAATTCCTATCTTCGGAGCCATTCTGCCTTTAGCGGTCGAGACTGACACGATTCTTCAATTCTGTTACAATGCTTAATAAAATGCTTTGTAAGTTAAAGTTTTATGAATATTTTATAAAATATTCTCCTATGATATTCTGGCCTTTTGAACATCTTGAGTTGACTTTCGTAAAAAAATCCGTACCATAAATTATATTTCCAGAAAATATTTAAAACAAATGTATTATGAAATTTAAAATAATGTTTATAAGACGTGGTTGTAAATCTCGCGTTGATAGAGTTTTCATTGGTCTTTATTCATACTGTGATCTAAAAACACACTGAACTTAAGTGTGAATATAATATATAAATTCGTTAAAATTTAAGAAGACTTTAATGCGATCATCAAAAGTCGTTTAATTAATATAGCGTACTGCCATACCTGTGTGAGAACTTACAGAACAATACAAGTATAATGCGTAGTTACGCTACTGTTCTTCAGCGGTCTCCTGGAAATTTATACCTACGTCTGATCGGAGCGCTAGAGTTGTCACATACAAAATACAAAAAGACTGAAGACGCGGACGGTGTGGCCCAGCTAGTTTAATTCAGACAGCGAGCTGCAGTAAGTTTCATTTTAACGAAATATAAAGCACGCAAGTAATTGACAAAAACATAATTTTCTCCATACAAAAAATAATTCAACGTTTTTTTCTCTTAAATTAATGCAGATCTCAGAAAAACTACATCAGTAAAAGGTGGTTTGTAATAGTTTCAGCAGTCTACCAAAAAAAATCTGTTCAAGTTAGTGACCTTCAAATTGACCTCATCCTAAGTCCCCGATTTCGTATGGAACCAGTGTGCGGCGTACGGCGTAGCAATCAATAGTTTTATTCCCCCAAAATTGCTTAGCGGCCGAGTATATCGTGTGTATGTGTGAGTGCGTCGATTCGGGCGCTCTAGTATAAAGTTAAAGCACTATTTTATTAGTGTATTGCGCTTATAGTATATGGTTGCAATAATATTATTGCTACGGTATTATTGAACAATAATTTAAAGATTGTATAGAATTTACAACTTGTACGAGCATACTCGTACAAATCAGCAGTTTAAGTTTTATGCTGACATCGACGCGCAGGGAAACACATTTAAAATTGTATTTCTAAAATTCAGTAGTTGGAATACAGCACTCCACGCGATCTATATAGCACAGTGATTCGCCGCGTATAAATCAAGCTATATATCAAACAGTAAATCTGCTTCATAGTTCATCTATACTAATATTATAAAGCTGCAGTGTTTGTTTGTTTGAACGCGCTAATCTCTGGTACTACTGGTCCGATTTGAATGATTCTTTCAGTGTTGGGTAGTCCATTTATCGAGGAAGGCTATAGGCTTATTGTATGTTTTTTTTTTCAAAATTAGGGATCCGTAATAAAATTGCTATTTTGTAACACAAGGTGTAAAATCGAAAACCTATTTTTCCGTGCGGTGCAAAAACTATTGACAATAGAACAAAATGATGTACAGGCCATAATATAGGCAATATTTTATTACTTATAAAACTATCGCGTGAATTATACTTTATATGGCAAAACAATGTTTGCCGGGTCAGCTAGTAATATATATTTTACTGTTTATCACTTAATAATCATACAAAACCATACACTACTAATAACAAATTATTAGCTCATGGTTCACATAATATTTCTGTACTTTTATAATAAATACGCTTCCAAAACTTTAATAATTTATTTAAAATATAGAACCATTCAGTTAGGGCTTAATGTTGACAGTTGATTAATTAGAGGTCGAGTTCATGAAACATCGACTCAGCGGAGAAATACTTTCGGTAATTAATTTCAACAACAGAATAAGACCATTAGGTAAGCAGTACGCTGACGACAGCACTACTGATGGAAGGTGTATCAGCAAAATAAATAATTTATTATATATTTTAATCTCTTCTTGTTTATAAATTTACTGTGTACTAAACTGTTATTTTCAGTGATTTACCTATATTTTAAATGAATGTTTTATATGTCGTCCAAAGCATAAATAAAAGACAAAAGTATGAAGATTTAAATAGTAAATGGCTGGTGGCGCAGTTAAGTACTGGAATGGCGACCACGTACCCGATTGCGCAGTATTACTTCAAAGATTTATTCCTGATATTCCTTCTATTAATAATTAACTTTGATTGTTCTGTAGTGAGTACAGAGGTATACATTTATAATTATCAGAAGAATTAACTATGTGTGCAGTGTTCTTCCGGAGTAGTGTGAATGTATCTATAGCTAATCGCAAATATATCGGTCTCAGTGAGTCATACATCTTTGTGCCGTTTGGTGTCAAGACACTTGGCCCGTGGGTCACAGAGGCGCGGAGAATGTACAAAGTACTATCTTCGCGCCTTAACACGGGTACTGTAAAGCTATAAGCTATTTCGGTCAACGGATCAGCCTAGCTATTCAACGTGGAAATCCTGCCAGTATTCTTGGTACGCTTTCATGTAATGATAGTTTTGATTTTATGTAGTCATAGTATTGTAAACATAGTTATAAGATTTGTTTTGTTTAAATTAGTTGAAAAATATATATAACTATTAGACTATATCTTATTTACTAGATTAGATTTAATTTAAAAGGCTTTCGCATTACTAGCAATAAATTAAGGTTTGTGGTTATTTACGTAAGCTCTACGAAGTTTGAAACTGGGTTAAGTTGAAAAATGTTTTAATTATAATTTTTCATCTCCACTTCTCGTAAAGTTTTCTAGACAAAGTTAATTATTAAAATGAAATATAATGGAACGTCTGCGCTCTGAAATTAAATATAAAAGTTTACCTAACATTATGTATTTTGTGGTTTATTTGGTAAGCCTCTTGTTGCAGATTTAAACAAAAAGCAACCAACAAAATCATTTTAATCTGGGCCCCTAGCCACTAATCTTGTTATCTGAACTTTCAGTAGTTTCGACATTGCTTTAACCTTAATTCTGCCTTGTGATCCATTTTCTGTTAACTCAGAATGTAATTTATTTATTTATTAAGTCGTTATACTTTTTAACTTTAGCTCTAATTGTTTTATTATTATTTACCTCATGTTTTTGTGAATTACGTTGCAACTATTTATTACTTACTTACCTACTTCTTCATAATAATACTCTTCTTAAACATTTCTGATTTGAAGCTATACTTTTAAATCTTATATTTTGTATTCACCTTCGTTAAATAAATGATATTTAATTGTTCTTTTTTTATTGTACATTTCAAATTCACCATTTCGGTTTTTAAAACCGGAAATACAGATTTCTGCGCGATGCCTGCATATTTTTGCCGCTAATTCTTAATTGTGTTGCAATTACAGATCATTTAACTGAATAAGTGCGTTGTGTACCTTATTTGTGTGATTCTTACCATCCCGACTATTCAAAAATGATATTTGAAGAGTTTTAATGGGTAATTAATTATTGCCTAGAAATATAAACAAGCGAGTTCTTGCAACAGCCTCAGCTTACGAAGAAACTGCCCATAGTGTATTTAAATATTTTTTATAAGTGTCCCGTATTGTAAAAGCATATCTCTCTCACCTCATCATAATTCTATGTAGTCATTTTACATGTCAACTAGAACACGTTTATTCTTTATACGACGCAAAAGTCTTCTGCTGCTGCTTCCCAGCATTCGCTCGTGGCCTTTGTCTGCCTCTCCTGCTCTGTCGCTTTAAAATCGTCTTTAATGATGCTAGAATATTTTATAAGATAAAGATCACTATATAATCCTATCACATTTACCAAAATATGATTCATGAAAACATTCAATGGCATTTATTTAAAGCTGCTAGATAAAACAAACAGTTTCCGATGCGCAGTTGATTATTCTTTACGAGTGAACTCTACGAAATTGTTATTCATTACGAGAACTTTCCTCTCTATATTTTGTTTATTGGAAAACTTGTCTTATTTAAAACAACAAACCACCAATGTCGTTACTTCAAGTATATTCGGGGAAAATTCATCTCCCGTGTTTTTCTGTGGGCGATAAATTTCTCCAAAACATAGGAGCGTGGGTTCGATTCACTTATCTTAGGTTTGTCATAGAATTTAATGCTATTTGGATCTGGCTGGTTGAAATTATTGATACGTTATACTATTTGCTCATTTATTGATTAAACTACACCACATCATATACAATACAATTTACATCATAAAAACAAAAGGAGAAATGACCGTGGCGAAATATCTATATAGATCTAGGAAGTAAGTGTTAGGTTATTTTCGTAACGGAATTTCTGGATTCGGTCTCCACGCTCAAGGCCCACGATAGAAGCTATGCAATAGCTTAAAATATTTTTTGCACGTTAAATACAATAATTAACTGGTGTATTATAAGTAAATTTCCCAAAAAGAAGTCAGTCAATTTAAAGTTGATATAAAAATTAACGGCTTATTACTGATTATAATTATCGACATATTTAGCTGTCTAATTTAGTACTCACTGGTATTACGTCAGGTTTTAGTTGGATACGAGTTACAACGCCATAATGTCACCGCGGTAAGCTTTAGTGACAAAAACTTTGTTCGCGACAGGCGTGGAGCCGCATTAAATATTTTATTACCTACACCACATCAACGTTTCTTGCCATTACGAAACATACATTTTCTAAATATGTCTGCTGCTGAGTTTGGGGTAACTTTACGATAGCATTAAATTTTGATACATAATGACAAAATTTAATGCTGTTTCTTATTTCCTAATGTCACACAGTTCAGCTAACATATCATACATTTGTGTTCTTTTTGGGTCAAGATTATTATTACTAGAGTCTGTATCTCTCTGTCTTGCATTTTTTGATATTTTTGTATTTGTAAGTGCTAACCCCCTTATTCACAATGGTCCGCTAACTTCAAACAGCCGCTAAGGATTGTTTTTTCTCATTCTGACTTATGTCAATAGAAGAAGACAGAGTGCGAATTAGCAATGCTTTAAGTTAGCAGACTATTATGAATGAGGGGGTAAGTAAGTACAAAATTTTATAGCTTAAACGGCTTAATCAAAAAGACTGTAGATTTTTGTAGCTTTGTATACATTACGCGAGAAAAAGAGACGGTTTGATACTGAGTATTTCTTTATAATTTGGTTTCTGAAATTTTATTACGATTAGTTAAGTTTTAGAAGACGGAATAGTTGAGTCATACTCAACTTAAATTAATGAGTCTTTTAAACAGCATTTTTAGTTTGAAAATGTGCTGACCAATTGACACTGAAGGTTTTTAGTGGTGTGAAAAAATCGATAAACCATTTTTAAATTCATAGATATTATCTTTTATATGGTAAGTAAGAGAAGAAAAGTTGATATGTTATTTGTCAATAAGGGCCGCAAATACAGCAGCAAACTAATAACCCTTAGTTACTCACTCGAAGAAAATCGCATAACTGCTCACATGGGGTACTCAAGGACCCCATTGATTAGGATTAGTAGGATTAACTGTACGGTATATATAAAGTCTTCATATAACACAAATACTTTTATTACGATAAAAATAAAAAAATATATCTACAAATCTTCTCTAAAATAATACTTTTGATGCAATTAAAGATCAAAGTCGAAATAATTTATTCTTACAAACTTGACTTAGTTGCCAGATTTTTAATATCTAGTTTCGTACATATTATAAGTTTTCAACTAAATGGTATCAGAAATAATGATACCTATAGTATGTATTGGATTAGATTATCAATATTAGGGTATTTTTCACTTTTCATATGTACTCGTATGTTACCATTTTATTCGTTTAAGAACGCCAGATGTAATGCAAGAAAAAATTTGTGTTGCTTTAATCACGTCTATAATTTCTTTTATTTCTCTCCAATCTATTTCTTGTGATTTAATTAGTGCCTTATCATGAACATCAAAATAATACTTTTTTACAGTTTACCCTTATTTGAGGTTTATTATAATTTTTTATTCACCTAGAAGTTGCCTCTCTTTCTATCGCTTAACTCTTACCTCTTCTGACAAAATTAGGGTTTACTTCTTTAGCTATGTAATCGTATTTTAAAATCAATATTCTTTCGTAGTCAAACCTACATTAGCTGCAGATAGTAATGTATGCGTTGGAATACTACGACATAATCAAACCTACTTATTATATAGGAAATAAATGGGTAGCTACCATGAATGGTAATTTCATTTTAATAATAATCACTTTAAATTAGATTGTTTCAGCGTCTTAAGGACACTCAAAAAATTTAAATTTGGATCGCAATGACCTTTAATATGCCTTGCTTCATTTATGTTTCTCCATTTTTAAAATATCGGTTGGATCTGTGAAGTCGGTGTCATTAAAGCTTACGCGTGCGTCATTGCTCGCGCGTTTATCCCTATTAGCTGGCCTACTGTGCAGAGGCCGCCGCACGTACTTACGATTTCGATACCTACACGGGGAGTGAGACAGACCAGCAGGGCTAAGATGTCGGAGTCTCCAGGTACGGTGGCCATAACCCATTTCTATCTAAGTAATTTGTTAATTTTTGGAGCTAATTTTTGTTAATTATTACAAAAAACAAATATTATATAATAATAATGAACAAATATTTGGAATATCCAAAACCATAAATCATTCTTGGATTATTTTATTATTTCAGTCTCGAGCCTACAATATGAAATTGAGGCAATGTTGATGTGCAAATCTATTATATTTTACGGAGAATGGAGTTTGTGGGCTACGGAGATATTTTACCTTAATATACCTTTTATCGATAAGACAGTATTTTAATAAACTTTCGTACTCATATTAAGTAAAGGAATTCCTCTTTAATACAAAATAATATCTATGTACGTTATGGATTAAGAAAATTATTTCTTTATGATTATGAAGTTTATATTTTCGTTCGAACAATTTTATAGTATAACTAGCTTTTACCCGTGACTTCGTTCGTTGCAATAATTACTTTGGGCAGCATTTTTTATTTTTTAATATACTTACTTTGTAAATAATACTTTGTGCTTAATACATTTTTATAAGCTACCAACTATAAAACTTTCATACCCCTTTTTCATCCCCACACAGGTCTAAATTTCAAGAAACTCTTGAACAAATATTTATTTATATCTTATCAATTGCCTTCGATAATGACGAAATTTCATACAAACTTCCACCCCCTTTTTCATCCCCGCCAAGCATTTTATTCGCAATAAAGGGTAGCCTATGTCCTTTGTCTATCTCTAGAATAAATTTGATCAAAATTGGTTCAGTGGTTTAGGCGTAAAAGCGTAACAAACAAACTTACAATCACATTTATAATATTACTAGCCGTTCCCGCCCGCTTCGCTGGGCGAATTTTAAAAGGAAATACATTAAAACAATAAAAAATAAGTAGCCATAAACCACCTAGGATAAATTTGGCATTGAATGGTAGTTAGTAGCTTCATGTCGATACGATTAGTGGTTTAGGCGTGAAAGAGCCTAAAACAAAGACCATTTTCATTATACATAGTAGGGATTAATGGAACTATTATAGATATTATTTGATGAACATAAAATTAAATATATATATTTATTTTGTCAATATAAAGGTAAATTGTGACATTTCTAAAGGTGTTCCTTCCTAGAAAATCCATGAACGTTCATTGATATCTTTTAAAAAAAAATAATAAATATCTTAAAAAACGGCTATGAATTTTATGCCTTCGTAAGTTACAATAAGCTGCCAGCTACCATGTCACCTTCAATGTCAAGCTTTTGTCGAATATAAAGCAATATTTTCTGTTAGCTTTCTGAAAAGCTCTGGAAATGTATCCGAACATTGGTTTTTCGTATCTATTTGATATTCACATGTATTTTATACATTTTTTATGTTTTGTGGTGATTGTGTGGTGAGCTTTTAAGCGTTGTATTGGTTTGAATTGCTAAATGTAATTTTTGATTTTGAATATATTTTAAATTATCATAAAACATTTATATATTAATAGCTTACCCGACAGACGTTGTTCTGTATACAATAAATAAAATACCGTTTTTTATTAATTTGTCAATAATATATCACAATATCAAGAATTAGTTTGTAAGATATGCTCCCTATTGTTATAATGAAATTTTTTCACAACAGAACTGTATGAAGGTGCGTCAATAAATTCTCTGATAGAAAATATGTGCATACAAAACAAATATTGATAATAAGAATAATTGCCTTCGATTGTAAATTTTCTCCCACAACGACAACAGCCACTTCGTCAATGGTGGGTGAATTAAACTTCCTCGTCTGTTCACCAGCAGGTGTTTTGTCAGCTCGAATGACAATATTATGGCTGTTTGATTTGCACGAACTCGTTGCATTCTAAGCCTATGTACTTCATTGTCACTCACTAAAGAACGCAATTCTGACATAGCAATACGACTATTTTCTTGATCTGTCTCTTTCTGGTCATCATTGCGGTTAGCACGTGAGGTAGCTCTACACCCATTTGATTGACTGCGACGATCTAAGTCAGGTCGTCTTCTCCTCGGCATCGTTAATTGTAATTAATCAAAGTGAGAAAAGTTGTCACGCACTTAGCAGTAAAGTGTCACTATCACAAATATCAGAAAAATTTAAGAAATCTCTTTGGTATTCGATAATTGCCTAATATTAAAGATATAAAAGCTAAAATAAACTTTATTTTATACCTCCTGAGACGTTATAAAGATATAAAAATTCTAATTAGTTATTTATTTCAAACAAATGATATTTAAAATTAGTATAGATAGGTTACGTAGACAACATTCGGTGTTTGAAAATGATACACTAAAGCACATATGAATAATTTTACATTGCAATAGCACACTACATTACGATTACACGTCAAAGAAGGATAGTAAATGCAATTATCGCAAGCGAAAAAGAGATAAATCTAGTTTGCTAATTGCTTCATATTTGTATAGAAAAGATACAGTTAATTCATCAGATATGATTTTTTACCGTGCACCGTGATTTATACCTTAATTACGATTCATTCATGAGTTCATGTAGTAAAAGCTATAAAATAGTAAAACTGCATTGAAATTAGGTAGATAATGGATCTTTTTTTAATATTGACTATAATATACAGGGTGTCCCAAAGTTATGGGACATGAAGGGAAAGTACCTTAAATATCGAAGATAGGCTGAAAGAAGACTTAATGTTATTTTTAAAAGTTAATGCTTCTGCATTCAAAGATTTTCAAAAAATTACTTGCCTCGTCTGGGAATCGAACCGACTTAAATGTAAAAAAACACCCCTACTTTTATGATGTCAATCGAAAGAATGGCCAAAAACTAATAACTTCTTAAGTAACATAGTATTTGAAAAGAAAGGAACAACGTAAAATGAATGTTTTCCTACTTGGATTGGTACGAATGGACCGATTAGATGGCCGGCCAGATCCCCGGACGTTACACCATTAGATTTCTTCTTTTGGGGATATGTGAAAGATATGCTATACAAAAAGCGAAACGAGAACGTGGGCGCGTTATAAACAGAATTGTGTCATAAAATATCGAGTATTCACCATAAAATGATAAGAAAATCAACAGGCAGCGGACTCACTAAAAGATTGGCGATTTGCGTAAGACAAGAGGGATCACATTTTGAGCATTTAATTAATTATGTTACAAAAAAATACCCACTTAATTGACTACTTTCTTTTAAAATACTATGTTACTTTAGAAGAGTTATTAGTTTTTGGCCATTCTTTCGATTGGCATCATAAGAGTAGGGGTGTTTTTTTTACATTTAAGTCGGTTCGATTCCCAGACGAGGCAAGTAATTTTTAGAAAATCTTTGAATGCAGAATTACTAACTCTTAAAAATAATTATGGTACTTTCCCTTAGTGTCCCATAACTTTGGGACAGCCTGTAGAGCCACATCGATGATATCAATTATTTATACATAAAATAATAAAAAACATAGAGAAACCAAAAATAAAAACCCAAAGGTATCTACAGTAAGGGTATCCCATTTTTACAATTTTACCAACGACGGCTACCAAAAAGTTTTAAGATTACAATTATTATTTTTTGTATCTTATATTATTTATGAATCTCTTTTTGTTGAGGGTTTATTACAATAAGGTAATAGGAGAAGAAGAAAATGATCTATTGATTCTTCTGCAGTTAGCAAGGGATATACTTACTGAAAGGGACAGTATTACTGAAAAAACTCCTACGTAAACAAATAGCACTCACTGTCTACGTCCGCTACCTACCCTAAAACTTGTTTTAGTAGTTTGATAGTTCAGCTACCTATATACGCACTTGTTTATTAAAAATTATTACATTCACTGCAACGACTTTTTTACATCATTTCCTAAAATATTCTACCTCAATCATACCGCAACAGACAGCATCAATATTTCGTCACTTCTGTACGTTAATCTATGATCGGCTTGGCGGCGATCGGCTTTGTCATGGCGACATATTTATTTTGTTAGATAAATAATGAAATCAAATAAAATGTTATAATTCGTGATTTCTTAACTGTGGTATGTAATTCTATGTTTTTTTTTACTTTCGTAATTAATGCATCTTCCCATAACACAACTTAGAGGTAGCTAGCTCTCCTGATCTTGTAACTCTTTCTACCACCTCGACCTTAAACGAACATAATAATATATCTATCGATCAGATTCCTTCCGCTAATTTATGTAGCTTGTGTAATTTAAGAGATCATAATAAAATGCAGAGTGAATCCATTATTCATGATCTACAAGTGGAAGTCCAGTCGTTAAAAGACTGTTTACTGTCAATGACAGAAAAATATGAGGATTACCGACGACAGATAGATGAATGTAGTGCGGTAATGGATGGTTTATTGACTGATTTAAAAGAAAATGAACAAAAATTATTATCTCTCATGAATTATTACAATGAATGTGATAATAATCGGATGGCAGTAAACCTTCCACGATCTGATACCTCTAAAGTAGAGACCCAGACTGTGAAATTTAATAATGATCTCAAAGACGACGAAAGACAAAGTAAGTCCATAATGTATAGTGATGAAATAGGTAATAATATGGGCCAAATTTTACTACAAACTTGTGGTGAGTGTGTGTATGCGTATATAGCCCGCCTTCTGCTTCATTTGACATTTTTCAAAAAATATTGGAGGAAGAAATTTTACATAAAATATCCAATTCAATTAAAATATTTTAACATGTGGTGACTTTAATGTAAATATATTAGAAAATAATTCAGATACTACCAAAATAATTAATTTATTTCAATCTTTTGGCTTGATGCCTCAATTTATGGAGCCTACTCGGATAACTGCCACTTCGGCCAAATGTATAGATAATATTTATGCAAATGCTAATATTATAAATAAGAAATTAATTTGTAACCTTCCGTCTGACCATCTCGGCCAATTTATAAAACTAGAAATTAAAACAAAAATCCCTGTTAAGCGAAAAATTACCTATGTACCTATGACCATGGATAGACTTGAATAACTAAAATTGAATTTGTCATCTATACTGCCATTTCAATATGACACCAATAATCCAAATGAGATGTACGAAATATTTTTTAATAAATTTAGTAATGCATTCAATTCCATTTTTACAGCCAGGTCTATTATGGTCTCCGACACCATAAAGTTTTGTGACTAGGCTACAGCAGGCATATATAAAAGTAGACTAAAATTGTATGAACTTTATGGTTAAAAGCAGTATAATTTTGGTGAGGAGTTTAAAGAAAAAGTTAGAAATTATTCAAAAAAATTTAAAAATGTTTGTCATGAAGCAAAATCGCGTTACCTAAGCTCAAGAATTAAAAATAGTCAAAATAAAATAAAATCCACTTGGAAAATTATTAATAATGAGACTGGAAGAGTCAAAATTAGTAATAAAAAATTTAATTTGAAAATTAACAATGCATCCACTAATCTGGATGAGGAAGTAGCTATAGCGTTTGAACATTTTTTTGCAGACATTCCAATCTGTACTACAAAATCTTTAAACTCCTCTCCCCTAATAGCAGAATCTCTATTAAAACAAAACGTATCGGAGTGCAAATCTCAATTCATATGTAACTATATTAATAGTGATGATATCATTAGTGCTTTTAAACTTATTAATGTTAAGAAATCAACAGACCTCTGGGGCATTTCTATTACCGTTGTAAAACCAATAATTGATATGATTGCACCCGAACTTGCATTAATTTTCAATGAATGTATCGGCTGTGGTGTGTTCCCTGATTTAATGAAACACAGTAAAATAACTCCACTTTTCAAATCAGGTAGTTGTCCTGACCCTAGTAATTTTAGACCTATCTCTGTATTACCAACATTTAGTAAAATTTTCGAAAAAATAATTTTAAATCAATTGTTAAGGCACTTTAATTCGCATAATTTATTGCATTGTAAACAGTTCGGTTTTACTAGGGGTAGTTCAACCATTGACGCTGGTGTCGAGTTGATATCACACTTTTTTGATGCTTGGGAAGAATCGCACGACGCTCTGGGCGTTTTCTGTGATTTTAGCTTTTGTCCAGGGCATTTGACTGTGTACACCATGACACATTGATCAGGAAACTACACCACTATGGTATTAGGGATGTTGCCTTAGATTTTCTCTCTTCCTATTTGAGTGGTAGAGTCCAAAGAGTCAACGTGAATGGAAAGCGTTCCCCAGGATCAGCGGTTAATTTAGGTGTGCCATAAGGCTCAATACTTGGACCATTTTTATTCTTAGTATACATAAATGATCTACCCCATTTTGTGAGGGACGATCATGAGGTTGTGTTGTTTGCAGATGACACGTCACTTTTATTTAAACCTAAGCGACAACAAAACGTTTTCGATGATGTAAACAATGCAATCTCGAAGGTTGTAAAGTGGTTTTATATTAATAATCTTCTACTTAATGAGAATAAAACAAAGTGTATTAGATTTATACTACCAAATGTGAAACAAGTAAAAGCTAATATTATTATTAAAAACGAAGAATTAGCTCTCGTGGACACCACTGTATTTCTAGGTTTAACCCTCGATAATAAGCTTCAGTGGGGCCCTCATATTGATACATTATCGAAGAAGCTCAGTTCTGCAGCAAACGCAGTCAAAAAGATCCGTCTCTATACAGATGTAGCCACAGCTAGACTAGTCTATTTCAGCTACTTTCACAGCATTATGTCTTATGGTATACTGCTGTGGGGAAGTGCTGCAGATATTAACTTCATCTTTGTGCTGCAGAAGAGGGCTGTACGTGCAATTTACAATATGGGTCCCAAAGAATCACTCCGTGAAAAATTTAAAGAGATAAGTATAATGACCGTCACTTGTCAATATATTTATGAAAATCTGATGTATGTGCACAAGAATATTAACTTGTTTAAGAAAAATAGTGATAGTCATAAGTTTAATGCTAGGAATAAAGATAAGCTTGCTGTTACCACTACCATGCTCCATAAAGTTGATAAATCATTTAAAGGGCAATGTATACGCTTTTATAAGAAACCCCCAAGTGATATGCTTAATCTGACAATAAACAAATTTAAAAATTCAATTAAAGGGAAACTTTATAAAAAAGCTTACTATAAAATAACGGATTACTTAGATGATAAAAATGCTTGGGAATGAACATGCTCTAACTCTGTCTTAATAAAACAAAATATGTACTATAATTTTCTAGAGTATAAGTATATGTATTATTTTTACAAACTACATTATGTAGCTCTGTATTATTATAAGAAACCTTAAATTGACGATTCAAAATGATCAAATATGATTTCAATGAATAAAGATATTTTGACTTTGACTTTGACAAGACGGCATTTTAATGTTGTACCTATATCAAATTGTAAGCAATTCTGTTAACAACAAACGCGTGTGTACCGTTTTCGTATCGAGAGAGCGACTACGACGACATGAACCAATTGACTCCATTTACGCGATTGATTTTCGGCGCGCTAGTGACATATCTACCTCTTTTAATAATATAATATCATTGTTTCAAACTATTCTTTCAATTTCAATAATTAGCCATTACAATGTAGTATGGATTCATAAGTTTGACGTTGTACGGTCATCATTTTTATTTTCTTGAATTTATCTCTTAGCGACTGATGAGGTCTCAGTATATATTATATGGCTATGGTTTAATCTGGTCTGTATTGGTGTTCTGTGTTAAAAGAGAGGGAGAAAATATACTTAGTCTGGCCATAAATACTGTTACAATAAAAAAAAAACAAATTATGACATTTGAATATGGAATCTGTCATTTTTATATGATTGTTCATTGAGTTTTCTCAATTTGGCGCCAATACATTGTATAATATTAATTTGCGATATTACAATGGAGTGGTGTTATAAAGAGAACTGAATCGCTGTAATTGCATTACACAAAGTAGGTATGGAGCCAAATGTAATTTTTAAAAGTCTCCATACGCTTGGTATTAGGAAAATGTTTGTGTACCGGGCTATTAATATGTACATTGAGACCTCTTCTGTTTGTGACAGAAAAATATCTGGCCGGCCACGTAGTGTTCGCACGAAAAAGTTCTTCAAAGCAGCAAATAACTACAAGAAATCCTGTCCGAAAGCAAAAGATTTTATCTCGGGAGATGAAGATAGCACCTATAACCATTCGAGTATTTTGAAAGATGACCTAGGACTTGCAGACTGTATTGCAGCCAATGGAGACCACTTCGAATAAGCTTTTTACATTTTCAATTGTTTTATATTTATTTATTAATCAAACACACTGTAAAAGTAATAAATGTTATTTGCAATAGAATATTTATTTTCTTTGTTATAGTATTTGTGGCAAGACTACGTATATTTTCTATCTAATATGATTGTGGATTATGAAAAATAAGATTTCATGGAAACAAGTCACGTATTTATACACAAGGCACAGCTTATTGTAAAGAGTCACGTTGGATGAAGACCCTCACGGAGTTATTGTGGTAATGGAGCAAAAGAAGATTCTCAAAGGCTTTATCTCTTGTATTATTGTTCACTCTAATTGGAACTGCTTCCGAAAATTTAATTAAACACCCCAGTTTATTTGATCTTTTGAAAGTTACGTAATATTATGTTAAGTTAATGGTAAGTACTTTAAAACCTACTGAATTCTGAATTCGCGTTTGAATTGATATCTAACAGCTATAAATTGATTAAATTAAACGTTATTTTATATTAAAAACTACATTATAAGTGCAATATGCTGCCCCCACGTTTGGTTGATTTAATAATGATTTACAAAACTCAAAATATCGAGTTGAGGACAGATTTACATCTTTGTTACAACAATAGTAAGATCTCTGATACTCCTTGTGAATTATTATCATCTGTTGTAATTAAAATAAGTACGTAAGTATTTACATGAGCTACTTGAAAAACTTTAAAAAAATCTACGTGAATGAAATCCAACAACTAAAAGGAGCTATTTAATTCGATAGATAAAATATCTGATAATAAGATCAAGGAATTGTTAGATTTTCTGAACCTAAGATTCAGCATGTCAATAAATCTCATTATCTCACTGATTAGAATCTCAGGAGCTCCTCAGAAACTGTATAAAACTATTGTCTCAGCATGTGCCGTCGAGGTTTCAGATTGTTATAGCAAAACTTTTATAGTCATGTATTTTCAAATTATATTGTTATTTTCATCTTGTTTTGATATTTTACCAGTGGGATGCTAGTTATTTACACAGGATGTCGGCTAGATTATGGGTACCACAATGACGCCTTTTTCTGCCGTGAAGCAGTAATGTGTACGCGTTATTGTGTGTCGGTCTGAAGGGTGCAGTAGCTAGTGAAATTAAAATTTTATGTCTCAAGGTGACGAGCGCAATTGTAGTGCAACTCAGAATTTTCGGATTTTTTAAGAATCCTGAGCGGCACTGTACTGTAATGGGCAGGGGGTATCAATTACCATCACCAGGACGTCTCGTCTCTTAATTTATGTAAAAAAATCGCGTTAGTCTCTTTTAAAACCCTTGAATGACCTAAATAATGATTGCCTAAAAATAAGGTAATAAAACACTTCATTAATCAGTAACCCACAACTTACAAGCTACGAAACTTTTTCAGCTAACTGTTAGATGTGAATTGGGTGTTGTAAATGATTTTTTTTAATTTTTCAGAGATAAAGGTTAGGTGACCTACTTGATATAGAGCTAGTAAGCATCACAATATAAGGCTACAAGCTCACCAACATATCGACAAAATTCAAATCCATCTCTATTGACTATTATTGATTGCATCAGATCCGAATTGAACTCGAGCTGTTCGAAATGTATTGTTGAACTAAATTGAAATAAAATAACAACAGAAGTGAACAAATAGTATTTCCAATATTGCGTTTGAACCGCGATTGCCAGAACGAATGGCGATGTATTAAGTTATGATTGGACGATTGTATTTATTTAGTTTTAACTTCATATCTATAACAAATGAAATATACGCTGCTATCTCAGGACACTTCTGAATGGAATAGCCTGACAAACGAGTCGCTCTCTTCTGTTTTCTGAAGGTTCTCATGTGGTTTGGTATCATGCTGCACTGCCTTCAAGAAAGTTCATTATATATTATGGTTACGTTCAAAATTCAAATTCAAGAAATTCAAAATTTCTTTATTTTTACAAAGTCATTTGCCAGAAAATATGAAACTCTCCTGATAGATTTAGATAATCTTTCTTAGGAGAGAGTCACTCATTGCAAAATATCGATCACTAACGTAAAGTAATATTTATTTAAAACTTCAAATAATGATGTTACTGTCGATAGTGACTTGGATTAATAAAAGCTATCTAGCATGGTACGAGAAAAAAATTCGGCGGCAGAACTCAAGTCAAACAGCTCTTCGGAACACTCCCCGTGGTAAATGCGCAATTCAATTCATATACATCGGGTGAATAGTAAAAACAAAAATTGCGTGCGTACAAAGTACAGTTCTCAGAAGTATAACCTGCATTGTACATGAACCTCTAAACTGCATCGTTTCAACCGCTATGAAAGACATTACTATCACCGCTACCGTATTTATGTTCTCCTGGTGCCTAAGCAGTATACGTCATGCGCATAACGTTAAAACATATTAAGGTATGCTCGCGTCATACATAAGACGATTTCTTCTTCGACTATGATCGCCTGATACCAAAACACTGTATAATGCTTTCTATCTCATTTTCTCCCATGTCCAAATCTTATGAATTTATATGCCTGTTTCTTTTTAACTGGCGCTTTTTCGTTTCATCGACTTTCAAACCACAATAATGCTAAAGAAGCTTCTTTGGACACAAACTTTTACTCTTACTTTACACTTCAAAATGCACAGAGTAAATTATAATCTTAGTTTACAGAAAAGTAATGTTTACACAATGAATTACACTAAAAGCAATGTGGAAACTACTGAAAGTCCAGATTAAAAAGATTTGTGGCCGAAATTAAAACGAGTTCGCTAGTTGCTCTTTGTTTGAGTAAAGTCTGCAACGAGAGCTGCAGAACCAAATAAACTAAGAAAATAATGTGAGAACGCTAATTACTTTTTACAACGTATGTTATGTTACTTTAAAACTTTCACAAAATTTCTTTGGTTAAAATTCAACATGACCAATACTGATAAAAAGTAAAGGTAATACGAAATAAGTACTTTTCCGTTTTAAAAATAAGACTTCCATCTATTTCTCAAACTGATTTTTTTTTAATTGGGCAAAGATGACGTTGATGGCTGCAGTAGGTGGCTATTTTGAAGGCCATGAGAAAAACCATAATAGAGGCGGCATCAAGTTCATAGACAGATGTAGTGCATAGAGCTTGCTTGAGCTGTCAAAAATAAAACCATTTTTACCACACTCATAAAGATATTTCATTACTAGGCTAAGTACTTTTCATCCCGCCCATCATTTACGTTGATTCAATAGTTTTCTGATAACTAAATCTGAATGAATCTGGAATGTTTTACTCAAGATATCATTTAATCAACATCTTAGTAAGCACTTTACTACTTCTATTTGTATCTATGTTTTTGAAATATGTGTAACAGCTGTAATTAAACCAGCGCTTAGATTTTATGTTTTGTAACAATATTAGTGTATGTCTTGTTCATGTTTAATAAAAAAATCGAAATCGGTTGGCGTGATATTGAGTTATTCGTCCATTTGTTACGTAATAAAAATAAAATTATTGAGTACAGTTGCTGCATCATCCCCACACACCGTAAATACGAGTAAATAAAAGTAATTTGTAAGCATTCTAAAAGCGATTATAAAAAAATATAATAATTTTTAAGAATGTGAAGCAGACCTTCCGGTCTTTCTTCCTTACTCACCAAATACCTCTACTTACATTTTGACAATTCTGCTTAAGTTTGTAATTAATATTATATTTAATTTATAATTATTAATATTATATTTTTACTAAACAAATAACTAAAACAAACCCGTATACAATCATTATAAATATTTTATTAGACAAAAACCTTCATCCTAATATCACGGTTGACGGCAGATTTTCTTCTCTGGCAGTATAATAATAGATTCAAATCGACGTATTCTCAATTCTATATTGTGGGCACGCTACTGAAATAAGCTACGAGGGAGATGTGAATTGAAAAGCTTTACGTTATAAGATAGTTAATACTTTATTTTATAAAGGAGCTGCCGCCAACGACCTCACTCGCGTTACTTTTCTATGGACTTTTCTTATTGTTTAAAATGCTTTTTAGGGTTCCGTAGTCAAATGGCTAAAAACGGAACCCTTTTTTTTTATGGAATAGGAGGACAAACGAGCGTACGGGTCACCTGGTGTTAATTGATCACCGCCGCCCACATTCTCTTGCAACACCAGAGGAATCACAAGAGCGTTGCCGGCCTTAAAGGAAGGTGTACGTGCTTTTTTTGAAGGTACCCATGTCGTATCGTCCCGGAAACACCGCACAAGGAAGCTCATTCCACAGCTTTGTAGTACGAGGGAGAAAGCTTCTTGAAAACCGCACTGTGGAGGACCATCACACATCCAGATGGTGGGGTTGATATCCTAACTTGTGGCGTGTCGTGCGAAGGGGAAATTCGGCGGCAGGAATCAGGTTAAACAGCTCTTCGGAACACTCCCCGTGATAAATGCGGTAGAAGACACACAATGAAGCGACGTCACTACGCAACGACAAGTGATCCAGCCGTTCACAGAGCACTGAGTCCCCGACAATTCGAGCTGCTCTACGTTGCACGCGGTCAAATGGATCGAGCAGATACTGGGGCGCACCAGACCAGAGATGACAACAATACTCCATGTGTGGCCGGACCTGCGCTTTGTAGAGCGCTAGAATGTGAGCCGGCTTGAAATATTGCCGTGCTCTATTGATGACGCCCAGCTTCTTCGAAGCCAATTTGGCTTTGCCCTCCAGATGGCCACGGAATTGGCAATCGCTCGAGATTTCGAGACCCAGTATTCCGATACTAGGCGCGGCTTTAAGAGAAGTGTTCTCGAAGAGCGGTGATACGACAAATGGGGTTTTTTTAGTGGCAAACGCGCAAACTTGAGTCTTCTGGGGGTTAATTGGACATGGTTCAATTTACCTCATTCCGCGACCTTCTCGAGAGTGGACTCGATAGAAGACACAAGTTTCTCTCGGCACTGGTCGACGATTTCCCGAGAGATATTGCCTCTTAAGAACTTTGCAGTTCGGATCCTTTGTGCCCAGCGCCGCAACCCAAGTTCGATACGCCTGTTTTTTGCAGTCAGATGCTGCTTTAACTGACGCATCGAACCAGGGCTGTGATCTGCGACCGATCGGTACTACAGAGCTTGGTATAAAAATATCCATGCCCTGCAGTATCACATCGGCTACTGCAATGGCGCAGGCACTAGGATCATCCGAAGGGAAACAAACCTTGCCCCAAGGGTAGGATGCGAAAAAGGAACGCATCCTATCCCAATCTGCTGACTTGTAGTGCTAAACGCGGCGGGTCGCTGGTGGTCTGTGACGTTGGCGTCGGATAGGAACTACACTCCTAACCAGGCAACGTTCGAACGTACAGGTCGAACGTTCCGAGAGGAGCGTCAACAAAGACCTGGTAACTATCGGGATGTGTAGTCAGCAGAAGATCTAATAAGGACGGCATGTGGCTATCCACATCCGGGAGCCGCGTTGGCGACTCAACCAATTGGGACAGACCATACGCCAATGCAAAATTATGCACAGATCGCCCTGCGTAGTCTGTGGTACGTGATCCAAGCCATTCGGCATTGTGCCCGTTGAAATCACCCAAGACTACGATTTCAGCGGAGGGGATCTGTGCAAGCACGTCGTCAATTGCCGCTTGAACGGTTTCTGCGTTACCACTATGGGACCTGTAGACACACGCATAGATACGGACGCGGTCGTCAGGTCCCTACCCTCAAAATTGCCGAGACGGCGACAGCAGATATCCTCCCTAACGTACACACATACCCCGGCATGAGGCAAAAAGTTGTGCTCAATTTCGTACCCGGGGTACGTTAAATATGACGTATCGCTAGGTCGAGATATCTGCGTCTCCGTAAGGAAACACAAGGCCGGCTGCGCCGTCTCAAGGTGGTGGTGGACGGCGTTTAAATTGGAGTGAATTCCACTGATATGGTAAAAGTCCACGTTGAGCGTGGAGTGGGGTGCCGTGGTGTTACTGCCTCGTTTGTCCTCGGTCATGCGCGGTTCTGTGCCCACCCCAGAATACGAAGGGCAGCCCGAGCGAGAGTGCTCGGGGAGGGATTCTCCGGCTCTGGTAGAGCCGGTACCCTCCTGGGGTAATATCTTTTTATGGACCGCTCTCATATTTTGTTGGGGGGGGGGGGGGAAGGGATGGCCTCCGGTCCTCGACACCAACCTATGCGAAACATAGCGGCACCAGGCCGCTTCTTCACGCCGGTATTCTGTGCGAGTGTGGTAATTATCCCGGACGAGTCTGGCTCGATTGTGCTGACGTCATAAGACGGCAGCGTGACTCTCCCACTTCTAAAAAGCCCTTAGTCGCCTCTTACGATACCCATGGGCCTGGGACTCCCCTATTCTTTTTACGCCCCGGGGAAAGTACAGAGAAAAACCCTGATAGATTCGTCATGGCTGTCTGTCTTTCCGTCCGTATGTCACAGCCACTTTTTTCCGAAACTATAAGAACTATGCTGTTGACTTGGTAAGTAGATGTATTCAGTGAACCGCATCATGATTTTCACTTAAAAATAGGAAAAACACAATAAATTTTGGGATACTTAAAACTTAAACTCAATATTTTTTTTTCACTTTTCTAATATCATTTTGTTCTACCTTAATAGTTTGCGTGAGATACACTTCCAACTTGGTAATATATGTGTCCCCCCCCCCCCCCGTAACTCCTAAAATAAGAAAATGATAAAATTACATTACCATGCAAACTTCCACCAAAAATTGGTGTGAACGAGATCTATGTAGTTAGTAGTTATTTTTAAAACATCATAAATCGTAAACTGTAATTTACCTTTCATTCAATCAACTCAAATATTATTATTATTAAAGAACTATATTATGTTACTTGCTCTATCTATATTGTTTAAGGCGCGCCGACTTAAACCCTATCAGTAGCACATACAAATAATAGTATTTTATTAAAATTAAAGGTATCAGACTTGCAAAAGGTGTATTAAATTAAATCTCTATTAAGTTATTTTATACTTTTGAGTTTTAAACGTAGTTTTTTTATATAACTTTTTCAACAGACTCGATGCTAAAGTCCCGATGGAGATCGCTGTTTCGAATATACCAAGGTGCGTTCACTGCGTCATTTTGTGTCATTTTACTTCATACTGTAATAAAATAAATTGTTGAAATACCTCATAGGCTTACACAGACGGGTCCAAAGTGGCTGCTGGAACTGGTGCCGGCATCTTCTCACAGGAACTGAACATACACACTTCCATATCCTTGGGCACACACAGCTCCATCTTCATGTGTCTGTGTAGCCATTAAGCAAACTGCCAACGCACTATTAAAAACAAAAGTACATGGCCACAGAATCAGAATTCTCTCTGACAGTATGACGGTACTAACAGCGCTGAAGGGTTATCACCTACAATTCAGCGCTAATATACGAGTGTCACCAAATCCTGGAACAAGTTGCCTGTTAACTGGGTAACTCTGCAATGGATTAAGGGACATAGCGGTTCGTTGCGTAATTATGCAGCGGATGAACTTGCAAGGCGGGCATCGGCAACCCAAGTGACTGGTACATTGCCACTTCTGCCACTGCCCTTCAGCCAAATGCGCTCATGGATACGCTGTCTCACCAACAACCTATACAACACTCGATGGATGAATGTCTCAAGCTGTAGACAGTCGAAAGAACGATACCTACACTGTGGCTCAAACTGACACGTACACTTATCAGCCTCAACAGACATGACAACCGTATAATGGTGGGCACCCTAATGGGCCACACATCACTTAACAAGCACCTTTTCACAATCGGCGTAACGGACAGTCCTAAGTGCAGAGGTTGTCTAGCCGAGGACGAAACGGTCACTAACGTTATTCTGGAATGTGCGGGGGTGGCCAACCAACAGGCAAAAACCAATACGAGGTTACTCCAGGAAGTTCTGGAAGGAGCTGGGCTGGTTAGAGTAACTGGCCAATACTGCACGCAAAATGCGCCCATACTAGTGGTTTAATTGCGGAAACAGGAGCCCCTATACCATACCATACCATACCTCATAGGTTTTAACGAGACTTTCCCTACAAAACTATTTCATAAATGTGTACGTTTATTCATCGCGTTATAAGGTCGGCAACAATCTTGTTATTCCTCTGGTGTTACAACAGAGTATGGGGCGCGGTGACCACTTACCATCAGGTGAACCCTTTTCCATACAAAACTATAGTTATACTATATATTATATAGTACTAGCTGACCCGACAGACGCTGTTCTATAAATAATAAATAAAATACTGTTTTTTATTAATTTTTCAATAATATTTCATAACATCAAGAATTATTTCGTAAAGTATGCTCCCTGTTATTATGAAATTGTTTCACAGCAAAACTGTCAAACCGTGCGTCCATAAATTCTCTCATAGAAATATGTCCATACAAAACAAATATTGGAAATAAAAATAGTTATTGGTCCCAAATCGAAATAAAAACTATCCTATCTCTCAAGTTGGACTAAACTAAACTCAATGAAGTAATCCCCATAAGCTTAGGAGTTCACTGGAAACAAACATCAAGACACTGTATTTATATGTATTAAAACTAGCTGACCCGGCAAACGTTGTTTTGCCATATAAATTATTTTTAGAGTTAAACCGTTTCTTGGACATTGCAACATTAATTTATTTTTCTGAAATAAATGAATTTTTATAAAATAAACGGAGCCTAAGTTACTCCTTATTAAATCAGCTACCTGCCAATAAAAGTCTCGTCAAAATCGGTCCAACCAATTCAGAGATTAGCCGGAACAAACAGACAGACAGACAAAATTAAAAAAAAATGATACTTTGGTAAATGTACCGTGTATATATATTCATATTATACATGTACAAACAGACACTCCATTTTATTTATTTGTATAGATTATTATATCTCAATTCGTCATATCTCAGTAAATGCTAAAAGTTATGACAATGGGTTTTTAAAAATATATGGGCCGAACCTTCACATTATCAACATATTTTTCTATTTGAAATAGAAAAGTATATGAAAATCTTTATGTTGCACAAAGGCCTTATTGATATGAAACCTTACTTACATTACAAATATCCGCAGACTCCATTCTCCGACAAATATGTTCAACATAATCTTATTTCAATATTGTAGGCATGCTACCGAAATATTCTTGTCTAGAAAATTATTTCATTACTTACTAGAATAGATTATTTCTTCATTTTAAATGCATACGAATGTTTTCATGGAACTGATTAATATATATTACTTTGACTTTTTGGAACGTAAAAATTCACGTTCACAATTTTTCCCAAAAGCGAAAAAAAAATACCTACTGTTAATTTTTACCCATTGTAATCTAAAGCGTTCAGTTCTACACGCGTTGATACTTTAAAATTAATTTATTCAAATATATAATAGAGTATGGAGGGAAACAGTGCATCGATTTCTGTAAACAAATTTAAAACATTGGCCGATGTAATAGACGATTTCAATTCTTTACGGCTGACAGTTTAACGAGAGAGCTACGACGTGACAAATGGAATTGCCTAGATCGTTGTCTACTGTGTCATCAATACGTGCTACATATCGTGTTATAAGTGTAAGAGGCGTGGCTATAGAAACACATACAATTGTAGTATTCACTATATTTGGACAGAGTTTTCACTTTAAATTCACAATAAGTAAAGAATACAGTAAAGTAGATCCTGTAGATGAAGCAACAACCTGAGAGTTAAACAAAGCGTATAAGATTTTATCAACGAACGGTTGGTAAGAGCGCTTGCAGGAACGCGTGAGGCGAGGAGAACTCAGCACTGCAGTAGTGCCAACTAACTTGTAAGATTCAAATTAAAGTTATTTTTCTTTTATGGAAGAAGGAGGACAAATGAGCGTACGGGTCACCTGGTGTTAAGTGATCACCGCCACCCACATTATCTTGCAACACCAGAGGAATCACAGGAGCGTTGCCGGCCTGTAAGGAAAGTGTACGCGCTTTTTTTAAAAGGTACCCATGTCCTATCGTCCTGGAAACACCGCACAAGGAAGCTCATTCAACAGCTTTGTAGTACGTGGGAGAAAGCTCATTGAAAAGCGCTTAGTGGAGGACCGCCACACACCAAGATGGTGGGGTTGATATCCTAACTTGTGGCGTATCGTGTGAAAGTGGAATTCGAATATAACTAAAGATCTCAATATTACAAGTGCTATTATAGTTATTTGTCTTATATCTTCTTATTAGTTATAATATATCTATCTATAAACTGAAGTGATAATTATATAAAATAACATTACTAACACAGTAATAAATAACAGCAGTAATGTTAATTTAATTATTAATTGGGATTTCTGTTTTTTTTTTTTGTAAATAAGGGACGAGACGAGCAGGACGTTCAGCTGATGGTAATTGATACGCCCTACCCATAACAATGCAGTGCCGATCAGGATTCTTGAAAAACCCAAAAATTCTGAGCGGCACTACAATCGTCACCCTGAGACATTAGATGTTAAGTCTCATTTACCCCGTAATTTCCCTTGCTACCGCGCCGTTCAGACCGTAACACAGTATTGTTTACACATTACTGCTTCACGGCATTAATAGACGCCGTTGTTGTTCCCATAATCTAGCCGGCTTCCTGTGTCTTTACACAGGCTCCTTTGAGCCTCCCACTGGTAAATCTTATGGCCGCCTTACATTGGTAGCGCTTGTTTACACATTATATTTATTAATCAATATAATAATATTACTGATAATATAAGTGTTCCGATTTTATCTTGTTCATCATGTCAGATGTTATTCCGGTCGGTATAAATTTTGAACTCCAAAGATTCAAATAAAACTATCCAGACCAGTACTACCACCACTTCCATATTACCGCTGTTACGATGAATTTATTCTGTTCTGTTACGGTTTCTGCTTAGCCTCGATCAATATTTAGGTAGTATTTGATCAAAATCTAGATGCACGGAGAAAAAAAAAATATTTTCATTGTTTTATACGATACATAATTGCTTTAAGGGTAAATGTATACACTTTTATAATAAAGTCCCAGCCACTGTTCAGGCATTATTTATACATAAATTGAAATGTTTTGTAAAAAAAATGGCTCTGTCGCAAATCCTATTACTCCACAGCTGAATGTTTATGTGATCGGAGAGCCTGGGGCTAGATTATGATTATTTTATAGCGATAGAAATGACTGTACAACATTGTATATTTTTATTGAAAACAGCGCAAAAAAAGAATGCTGGGAGAGTTTCTTGCGCCGCTTCTTCTCTCTCACAGCGCCATTCGTTTTTGAAGCGTTAGTAGTATCTAGTATATTAGAAATGACATCAAAAAGATTTCTAAAGGAATTAATTTTGAGAAAATAAATGCCTTTTATTACTTTACATTAAAAATTCATACAAATGCACCCTAATTTACATGAACAAAGTCACAACCACAGCTATTAGTTGATAAAATAATACTTGTAAAACATGAAATAGGTAAAACATTAGTGGTAAATGAATTAAATACTTGAATTAATCTATACATTTGTAAAGAACGTAATAAGTCCTCAATTAGTAAATAGTCACAATGTTAAGTTTAATATAAATATATCCAACGTGTTGGCATATACCTACCATCAATTGAGTATCTTTAAAGTAGAAAAGAAATAATGCAGTGCTTCAGATAATAGAAAATAAATAAGAAGTACTGCATGTACTTCAGAGATGTTTGTAGAAGCACAAAATATTGAGAAAAACGAAAGCACTAACACCACAACTAAGCATTATTCAAATAATTTTTATATTTCATTCATTTCATAACTTTTATATCCTTTAAGATCTATGTTACAACTTTCATAACTTTATAACTTCAATTTTCTAGATATTTTTCCCTCTGAAAATTCGGCCGTTGTTAAAGCTTAACCTGTGAATAAATTTAAGCTTTCGCAATAAAAGTGTTGGCGATAGCTTTGTTCAATAGCAGGCTTTTTAATATTTGTAGTAAAAGAGTTAAAAAATTCAAATGAACCATTTTCGATTATTTATTTTGATTTACAAAATTCTATATATAAATAAAAAGTCAAATCAAATACATCATAGAATCAAAATGTCGTAAATAAAAGTACTGAAAAATGTGTCGTTTTCAGAGCAGTTGCCATTATATATTAGATTTCTCGTGCGAAGATGTCTTTTCAGGAAAACGAATTACGCGTGAGCCAGTTGAGATAATTCTGGTTAGAAAAAGCTTTTCTTCTATTGATTAATGTGTTTCTGGTGTTGTTTTCAGACATTTGTGAGACAATATCTTTATTAGATTTTTAGTTCTCATCTCACTTGATGTTTTTATAAGATAACATTGTTATAAGTATTTGATTATTAATATATATACAGGATAAAATAGTAACGATTATAGTACTCAATAGCGGAATGATTTAATATAAAATACGAAATTTAATATTAAAAAACGCCGCTCACATCCTCTTGCGACACCAGAGGAATCATAATAATACAACAACAAAAAAACTTTTTGGAAGTAGGTTTAGCCCATTGCCCATAGCCATGTATATATATTGAGGTAAACTTAAAATGTTCTACTAAAAACTCCTCGGTCAAATTTAAAATACAGAAATAGTTACACACACTCACTTATGTAGACATGATGTTAATACTTGATGAAACACACACATACACACACACAGATGTAGAGGGCAAGAAAAGCACTGCAGTAATTTTTTATTTTTTTTTTTTAGTTTGCGATAGAAAAAGCTAGATTCTCCCCCCGTAAAGAAATGCCTTGCGGCGATTCTATGGAGACTAGGGAGATAGAAGAAGAGGCGGTGTTTTAGTTGGCATTGGTCTTCGAACCGAGCCCGACATAAGAGATCAATACAACCACGATCTTATGATACGTGAAGGTATTTTCCCCTCAGAAAAAAAACATACTGTGCACTCTTTAACCTTTCGCAAAGTTGCCTACCAATAAGAAATTGGTAACCACAGAATGTAAATTGATTGTCTATAGGACAAGCTATGCGAATATGTGTCTGTTTATAGATATGAATAGAATGAAATAAATTTCGTAGTAAAAGATCAAAAATACTGCAAAGTCCTTTGACGTGAATTAACAAAGCTGTCTTATTTAATTTAGAACTCTACAAACAATACAACGAACACTTTGTCTGAGATGAAAAAGACGCAGTGAATTATTCAGACCCGAGGATGAATTAGCCGACCTTTTTACTGAAAATAACATTCAAGATGTGTATTTGCTTTGATAATTCAGAGGGTTCATTATAAAAACTTTGAAGTTATATCTATTACAACATAATGAAAGTATTTGTACTGTAGGCAACTGTTTCAACAAATACATACTTACTAAATAATTTAATTATTTTAAATGAAATCTATTTTATACATAACTAGCTGATACTCCCAAAGGAGTACGCCTCTTTCTCCCGAAGAGAAGGTCGCCTTCTTTGAAGGCTTACAGGGCACTTGGCCAAAGCCAACCTCAGGTGGTGTTTATTGGGTAGGCACTTAGGTTTTACGTGAGTCCCACATAGCCAACGCAGACATAGGCTGCTTTGGTAAGCACGAGCGTTCACCATCTCCCTCCTGGCATTATCCCGGAGGGTTGCCCTTTCCATTTGTGTGGGCGCAAAAAAAATTGACTAGAAACCAGGGTGGATTGCTCTGAAGGAGCATCGTCGTAACCCGGGCGTAGATTCACGACCGTTTGGTTAATGAAGTGCCCACGTAGTTTACTAACCGAGAGGAAAAGCGTAACAAGCACTCTGCGATCAGCAGCCATAGGCAGGGAGC
The DNA here is from genome assembly GCF_905404315.1 of Leptidea sinapis. Taxonomy (NCBI): domain Eukaryota; kingdom Metazoa; phylum Arthropoda; class Insecta; order Lepidoptera; family Pieridae; genus Leptidea; species Leptidea sinapis. The sequence goes on from NC_066272.1 coordinate 14,155,351, forward strand.
GTGGCAGGGAGCAGTAAAGCAGTCTATGATCAGCAGCCACTGACAGAGAGCAGCGAAGCAGTCATCTGAGGTGACAGCAGCCGTCATCAGATGTGTCTATAGGAACCAAGTCGAGATACAGGCAGCCATCACCAGCCGAGAGCGCGCCTGGTTCTAATTAAATTTATATATTCTCATCCCAAAAGTGAGGAACATCACATTTTTTATGGAATAGCAGGACAAACGACCGTACGGGTCACCTGGTGTTAAGTGATCACCGCCGCCCACATTCTCTTGCAACACCAGAGGAATCACAAGAGCGTTGCCGGCCTTTGAGGAAGGTGTACGCGCTTTTTTTGAAGGTACCCATGTCGAATCGTCCCGGAAACACGGCACAAGGATGCTCATTCCACAGCTTTGTAGTACGAGGAAGAAAGCTCTTTGAAAACCGCACTGTGGAGGACCGCCACACATCCAGATGGTGGGAATGATATCCTAACTTGTGGCGTGTCGTGCGAAGGTGGAATTTTGTGTGGACCATTAAAATAACAAACTGCTCTTAGTGAAAAATATTATTTACCAATGATGAAATAATATTTCAGATTTCTTTTTTAGTCACTCTGTCACTCTGTGTCTATAAGGGTAACTCAATCGGGCTAATAACAAAATAGAATCAAAAGTACAGTCATCAATATAAGCAAGTAAGTCAAACAATAAAGTAATTAGAAGACGCCTATGTATTGCGGGGAAGATTAAAATGAGTTCTCATTGTGGTAGTCTGGTCTTGTTTATGACAATGGAAGTTTCAAACAAAACCGCAATTAGTAATCAAAATCTTTTGTCTCCAACTCAATTATACAACTTCACGATTTATAAGCTTTTATTATCCATGCTTAATATTGGAATTTTTTAATAGTCTCTTTTCATCTCTCAAAAAGATTAAGTCGATTAAAACATTTAAATGTAAGTTATCAGACTACATTATTTCAAAGTTTTTATAACAAACATGTCTAAATAGTTTGTTATACGACAGTGACCTGTAAAAGTGTATAATTATAAATTTTGTGAAGAAGAATATACTAAGTACCTAGATATGTATGAACTGAAATATGTAAAGAACGGCGAACAAATTATTACATCATTATTATGTTCTCATGTAAGTGAGAAAATAAATATCTTTAAAATTGAATAAAAGACACATTTTCAATAAATAAAAAATGCGTTTGTAAAAGTACACATGCCAAAAGTGAAACCTGCATTGTGCATGAACCTCTAAACTGCATATGAAGTCCTGGTACATGTTGCTAGGATGACACAATATGATTTCAACTGCTATGAAAGACATTACTATATTATTTAAGTAATGGAACATATCTATAGTAAGGCCAACGACTCGTCTCGTTAAAGAATATAAACAAGAGCTTCGAAACATTTTTATTAGAATAAATTATATACAAATTATTATTTCCCTATTCTAATCGATGTCGTCTGTATTAGACAAAGATGATTCGTCGGAAGAGTCCGAATCAGCCGTATTTATGATAATGTAACTCAGTAACAGTGCATTTATTTACATTCTTTATCTCCTCTCGTTGGCACCGCTGTTGTAATTCCTCTAATGACACAAAAGAGTATGGGCTGTGGTGATAATAGACCCGTATGCTCGTTTGTCCCACTGTTCCATAAATTAATGTATCGTCAACTACGGATTATTTTTACAATACCAGCGATTCAGCTGCTTATATTGAGAAGAAACGGCTTGAAACTACATAAATACTCTTTTAAAATGACTTGTAATACGATTAATAATTATGACCTTATATCAAATAAATAATAACACAGATACTCGTAATTAAAATATCCGTTCTTAAATAATATTAATGTTGGGTAGAAAATAGCCACTTTTTCCAAAAGTAATCAAGCAAGTTTTGTTGAAAATAACAAGGCACTACGATTGAATGAAGTTTTGAATTGTTGTTTCCAAATCCAAATCGGCCAAATCGAAAACACCTATTCATGCAAATGTAATTATACTGGACTTCTAATAAGAAGTAGATAAAAGTCCCGGCTGATTTGATCTGTAACGAGGACGATTCGGGGTCGAGTGCGTGACATGAAACCCAGTTGTACTGAATACTGCGCCGTATAATGTGAAGAGTGTCATTTTAGGGTGTTCATTTTAAACGTGCCTTTGGGATTCGTTCTATTGACTTGATAATTTCCTCTCACATTGATTTATTGAAGCTTTATTATCTTTACTTTTGAATATACTTTTTGAATTTAATCCACACCAGATGATAAGAAGATGCTTCGTTTCCAAAACTTATGATTTCAAATGCTATATAAGAATCTTATGTTTTGCAAATTAAATAGGGTATATGAATACAATTTTATATACCTACACAAAATTGCCTCATTATTTTAACTCTACACAAAGTAAATAGCAAGGTATGAACGATGCGGGACTCGATCCCGCGACCTCTCGCGTTCATACTCTGGTTCTATGGACCTCCTCATTTCTGATTCGTCCTCGCAGGGAAACTCTCGTCCATAGCCCTCTGAGCGACCATGAGCTTTCTCATAAGGCCCATAGTTAACGACCACGACTGCGTACCGTAAGTCATCACTGGCAACACATACTAGTTGAAAACCTTCGTCTTCAGACACTGTTGTATTTGGGACGAGAAGATTTTACGGAGCTTCCCGAACACTACCGATCCTATTTGGATTCGACAAGTGACCTCTTTCGCGAAATTGGACCTGCCTTACTTGATTGTTTGTCCGAGGTAGACGTACTCGTCGACAATTTCATTTACAAGTATTTTGCAAGTTATTAATTAGTGCATATTTCATTTAAATCTATCTATCTTATCTAAATATTATTTTAAATTCTTTTCAAAGGCGCCTTTATTCTCCTTGGGCTTCCAGGTTAAATTCGATGCTATGTCGATAAATAATGATTCGATTTTTGAGAAAATGCACCCATGCTCAGAGTTTTCATATGAATTTCAACCCAAACCATTTTACTCACTTAGCGCCACCTAAGAACGATAGTAATCAGGGCAGTCATATATATTTTTACAATAAGGGACCAGACGATCAGGACGATCAGCTAATGGTAATTGATACGTTCTGCCCATTACAATGCTGTGCCGCTCAGGATTATTGAAAACCTCAAAAATTCTGATCGGCACCACAATTGCGCTCGTCATCTTGAGACTTAAGTTTCATTTGCCCAGTAATTTTACTAGCTACGTACCTTATGACCGAAACACAGTAATGCTTACACATTACTGCTTCACAATAGAAATAGGCGCCGTTGTGGTACCCATAATATGGACGACATCCTGTGCAAAGGAGCCTCCCACTGGTAACATATCGAGTGACTACCTATGTTTTTTTTTAAATACAGCAATACTAAATAGCAAATTTCTCGGTATTACCATTTATCTTATATCAGTCTTACTGAGTTCAAAAAGTTCTTCGAGGGATACTTAGTGTGATCGCTTTCCGGAGTAATATTTTTGTACAAACTCTTAAACGGTCAAATACAATGTAGTAACCTCTTGCAGAATATTAACCTTGCTGTCCCATATTTATTCCCAAGGTTCAAAATGAAGAGAATCTTCCAAGTTCCTTCTGTAAAAACCAACCTGGGAGTTCAGGCGCCTCTCGCTCGAATTCTTCGCGAGTACAATAAGTTAAACGATACCAATTCAGAACTTGATATATTCGGTGGTGGGCTGGTCAGGTTTAAAGAAAGTGTTGTTAAACACTTAGCTCGTACTCAATCGCATTTGTCAAATAAGTAGTTTTTCTTTTTTTTCGTCTTCATTATTTTCATTATTTTAATAAGTTAAAGTTATAATTTGTACTTTCATTTTTTATTTTTTTGTTTTTATTATAAGTAGTTTAGATAGTATTAGTTCTATTTTTCAGAAGTATTTAGGGAGTATTTTTTGTAATTTTTATGTTCACCATAATTGTCGTATACATTAGAACTACTAATTGTAACATTAGATTAAGAAAATTGTATTGTATATGATGTGGTGTGCTTTAATAAATAAATAAATAAATCGCTTTTGTTCCTTAAAGCTAAGTTTCAAGAAAGTATCGGTAATTATATTTTACATCAGGCCCATTCATAAACTCCTTGTGTAGCAATTTCACAGCGCGTCACAAAACGAGCGATTAATTTTCCGCTGGTTCGCGCAGTTTTAATAGAATGCTTATTGGACGATAAAGAGAGAGAGAGAGCAAAATTGTCAAAAAGCCCGTTTCGCAAGGCGAATTTTTAAAGGAAATTAATTAAATTTTATTCATCTTATTACAAGTAAATAAAAAATAATAATAAGCCATACACCATCTAGGATAAATTTCGCATCGAATAGTGGTAGTTTCATGTCGACACGATCAGTGGTTTAGGCGTGATTGAACCTCAAATAAAGACCATTTTCAATATATATATATAGAAGTATAAATAGTATTCTATACTACTCCTCCTCTGATAGTCCCTTGGATGTGATAGGCCCAAACAGCGTCATTTATTTTTTTACGGTGTGTGTGGATTATACGTCTACTGTACTCAATAACGCTTGTGTTTTTACGTATTAATTTACATTTACTTTTTTTACAATCCTTAATCTAAGCCTGCAAGAGACATTCTTTAGGTAGGGCCACATCGTAACTGTCATCTTTATTGTTTTTAAATACTTACCTGACATTCTTAATTACTAAAAAGACGTGTCACAGAATGCACCAAATTATTAAATGCCACATAAAACTACACAACATTATTTTTTATTTATTTATTTGGACAACTAACAAATTACACTCTTTACATGCTTAAACTTAAAATATAATAATAATATGGATAAGAGCTAATTCACTTATAAGCTCCCACAGCATTCAAAATTTTTACTACGTTTATAAGACAGTAATTATAACAATTTTAAAACTAAAATCTATAAATATTAAATATATAATTATATCCGATTGTAGCTGATTTTTGCCTGAAAACCTATTACAGTATTATTGTCGTTCTTAATATAACTGTAATAAAATAAGTAAGGTTGCCTTTCAGTACATATAAGAGCTAAAGAGCTTATTACATACAATGAGAGCCATAAGTTTGCTTGTCATATTAAAACAAATATTCACGTATATTAAATTCATTATACCAGCCTCTACAAACCTTTGTAAGCTGTGCAATATCCTGAGGGATTATAGTGAATATTACAAACACAGTACGCAGTATATTAAATACCTAATGGGCTGCAATATTAGCATAATAAATTTCAATCATTCTTGTCAATAGTAATTGTAATTACGAGCGCAATTGAGCTAGTTTCTGCATTATGTTAATTGATTTATAGAGAGCCTTAAATAAGTTCAGTTGAAATTGATTTGGTTTTAAATATTAATTCTACGATTGTTTTGTTTTTTTTTTATTTATGTGCTTCAAAAATTGACGTCAAATTAACAATTAAACTCCCAATCGACTATTAAAAGGAGCGGTGTTTTGTTTATGTAGATATTTACTATGATAACATTAAAGCAAAAAACAAATAATACCCGACCTCGTTCTATAGTACTAAAACTAAGCAGCACTAAGCATCGTGATATAGTCATTGCTGCAGTAGCGAACTACAACAAAAATAATAAAGAAAACAAACTTAATTCCAAGAGTATTGGCTACGGAGCCCGGTATCGGCTATCTATATATCTGAACACCTCTCACCTTACTACAAGAAACTCCACTCGCAAACCCGAATACTCGCGCGTGAGCGAGGTTTTAAGTGGGTTTGGATTAGAAACGGAAGAATTTTGTGAGAAAGAACGACACGTCACCCGTTGTTCATATATCTTAAGAGGATTCTTTATCCAAATTAAATTAACTTGTATGGAATTGCAATGTGGGACCCTGAAACTCAATAATATATCAATTTACTACCAAAACTTTCGAGGAATAAGGTCTAAGCTTGACGACCTCCATTTGATTAGCTTAAAATGTACATATATGACGTGATTATTGCAACGCAAACATGGTTAAACGATTATATTTTTGATAGCGAGATATTGAATTCCTATTACATTGTAATATACAGACGTGACCGCAGTAAAACGCAATCAAATCGTGAGGATGGCGGCGGGGTTTTGATAGCAGTTTCCAAATCAATACCATCATATAGGCAAATTTCTTGGAAAACTGACAACGAGGACCTTTGGATTACATTGAAAGTTGGAACTGATACAATAGTAGTATCTAGTAGTATAAGAAATGACATCAAAAAGAATTCTAAAGGAATCAATTTTGAGAAAATAAATGCCTTTTATGCCTTTTATGCCTTTTAATTCAAGATTTATCAACATCTGTGGTGTATATTTACCGCCTCCTTTAACAATTGGATAACTTTCTCGACAGTGTTTCTAATGTTTTAAACTCTTCTAATAATAAAAGTATTTTAGTGGGGGACTTTAATCTTAGCTTTTTGAAATGGTCTATGAGCACCGACTCCGAAACATATCCGCAATTAATTCCTTCTAACTATGATAGCAACATATAGATTTTACGCTTCCCGAACGGGCAGCGTTATACCCTAAGCAGGGTAGTCATTTCGAGTGACTTAAATACAGAAATCATAGTAATATGAAATAGCAAATTACTCGGTATTACCATTAATTTTATATCAGCCTCACTGAGTGCAAAAGGTCCTTCGAGGGATACTTAGTGTGATCGCTTTTATTCCTTAGAGCTAAGTTTCTAAAAAAGTATCGGTAATTACATTTTAAATCGGGCCCATTCATAAACTCCTTGTGTAGCAGTAATTTCACAACGCGTCACAAAATGAGTGATTAACTTTCCGCTGGTTCGCGCAGTTTTAATAGAATGCTTATTGGACGATGAAGAGAGAGAGAGAGCAAAATTGTTAAGGATGGAAGTATACGAATATGATATTGTACAAATATATAGTATAATAGCTGTTCCCGCCCGCTTCGCTGGGCGTATTTTAAAAGGAAATAAATTAAATTATATTCATCTTATTACAAATACAATAAAAAAATAATAAAGATAAACCATCTAGGATAAATTTCGCATCGAATGGTGGTAGTTTCATATCGATACGATCAGTGGCTTAGGCGTGATTGAGCCTCAAGCAAGTACCATTTTCATTATAATATACATAGAAGAAGTATAAAGAGTATTCTATACTACTCCTCCTCTGATAGTCCCTTGGATGTTATAAGACAAAACAGCGTCATTTATTTGTTTACGGTGTGTGTGGATTATACATCTACTGTACCCAATAACTCTTGTGTTTTTACGTATTCATTAACATTTCCTTTGTTTTTACTGCATCGTGTATAGCATTTAGTATTTGACGTTTTGAGTATTTTTGGTAGATCACTTTACATGTAATTTAAATGATTTATAAAACGATTGAGGGTGTTAATATTGATGTAAAAGAGTGACAATGAGCCAGTCTCGAACAATGTGTGACGTTAACGTGCCACATGTTCTGTTAAACTTTGCTAATTATTGAAACTAAAATGCCGTGTTGCGTTGTAAAAATAATACTACAAAAAATAACAAAGACACTGGGATCACACATCATCAGAAAGTATTTTGTATTTTATTAATTCCTATGTAAAAGAACACGATGCGTATGTTAGAAAATTTGAAAGATGCCATTGAGTGTCAATATGCATCGCACACACTCCTAAATCAAAGCCTGCAAGAGACATTCTTTAGGTAGGGCCACATCGTAACTGTCATCTTTATTATTTTTAAATACTTACCTGACATTCTTAATTACTAAAAAAACGTGTCACAGAATGCACCAAATTATTAAATGCCACATAAAACTACACAACATTATTTTTTATTTATTTATTTGGACAACTAACAAATTACACTCTTTACATGCTTAAACTTAAAATATAATAATAATATGGATAAGAGCTAATTCACTTATAAGCTCCCACAGCATTTATAATTTTTACTACGTTTATAAGACAGTAATTTTAAGAATTTTAAAACTAAAATCTTTAAATATTAAATATATAATTATATCTGATTGTAGCTGATTTTTGCCTGAAAACCAATTACAGTATTATTGTCGTTCTTAATATCACTGTAATATAATAAGTAAGGTTGTCTTTCAGTACATATAAGAGCTAAAGAGCTTATTGCATACAATGAGAGCGATGAGTTTGCTTGTCATATTAAAACAAATATTCACGTATATTAAATTCATTATACCAGCCTCTACAAACCTTTATAAGCTGTGCAATATCCTGAGGGATTATAGTGAATATTACAAACACAGTACCCAGTATATTAAATACCTAATGGGCTGCGATATTAGCGTAATAAATTTCAATCATTCTTGTCAATAGTAATTGTAATTACGAGCGCAATGGAGATAGTGTCTGCAATGTGTTAATTGATTTATAGAGAGCGTTAAATAACTTGAGTTGAAATTAATTTGGTTTTAAATAAAAAATTCTACGATTATTTGTTTTTTTATTTTATTTATATGCTTCAAAAATTGACGTCAAATTAACAACTAAACTCCCAATCGACTATTTAAAGGAGCGGCGTTTTGTTTAACGTAGACATTTACTATAATAACATTAAATCATTCATTCAAATTACCACCTTGTTTCGTGTCAGTAATGTTCAAAGTCTATTGTATACGCTCATAAGAAGTAGTCACACTACGTCATGCGCGAGACGGATGCGAAAACGAGGCATGTACTCAAATTTTATTTTAGCAATTGAAATGTAATTATGTAGCAAAATGATTTAAAACTTCAAGTTAGTTACACAATTTTGTTAATATAAAGGGGCACTTACTTGAAATACGACACTCCATCGTAATAAAGTATGGATATGCTGTTATTCGAACAGTTTTTCACTGAACATTTCGTCATTGCGTGGCGTTGTATTCAAAGTGCGGTCGAAACACAACTTACAGACTTACTTCAAACAATTTTTTGAGTGTGATTGTGAGTCTAGTTGTTTATTGTGCTTCAGTGGCATCAAATAATAATCACATTGTATATATAGAATGGCAAAGTCTATCACTACTGCAATATGAAATTTATAGCAGCGGTGATGATAATATAGCGCTGCAAAATTTTTTAGTTCATAATTCTTACTAAAATGGAGCAAGACTTTTGCTTATGACAGTTTCTCTAGAACGCACATAGTACATGTTGGTGGTTTTTTGTTTACCTCAATATTTATTTGATCTTTACTCTTTTTTAATTAATAGAAAGAAGAAAGAGAAATCTAGGAAAAAGTTGATTTTCGCGCATAAATTCTACCGACTTAATATTTGAAGTTAAAATTAATAAAAGTAGCGAATTATCAAAACTTGACATAAGATAATCATCTTATATGTTTTTAAGAAATTATTTTTTATCTGTTCTTAAGTTAAATAGTAAATGGTATGCTTGAATACGGAGAAATTGGGTTCAATATTAGTCTAGCATAAGTACACACTCTGTCTGTTAGCTTTCTGTTTTAAATTTTACTATTTGAAGTATAAAATATTCGTTCCATAGTTCTTGTACATTCAATCAAGAAGAATATAACCGCAGCAACGCCGAGATCGGAATCAGAGCTCCTCAAATATTTACTGAGTGAAGCAGGGAGCAGGTATACATACCTTCAATGAGTTTGAATAATATATATGCCCATTTCTTTGAAGAATGACGTTCCACTTACAATTTATGATTCAATATGCTGTATAATCGTTATTAATTGTTCAACAAGAGAGTTAATTTCGTTTTTGTTGCTAGTTTGAAGGCCGAGCAAACGAAGGATATAATTGAATCACCAATAGCAAACTAGAGATTCTAAAGGCCGGATTATATGGGTGTAATCCGGGGTGACCTTGTTGGATGCCATGCATCCAGACTGTACATGTCAACCAAATATTGATGTGACCTTTATCGTCCTTGGATTGTAGGCGCGTGATTCCATCTGTGGTTGGCGAGCGAAGATTACATCCATTTAGCCGGCGGATTACATCAAACAAAGGCAGTTGCGTTGTAACAGACAGTGAGTGCGGACGTATTCGAGAATAAAATGTCGCGCTAAGGCCAAGGTCTTATATCTTTAAACGACCAACTCTTGTATATATACATATTCTGAATCTCGGAAACGTCTCCAACGATTTTCATAAAATTTAGTATACAGGGGATTTCGGGGACGATAAATCGATCTAGCTACGTTTCAATTAAAAAAAAAGTACTTTTATCCGTGTTTTAATGAGAAACAGCTACAATTAACATTAGAATACAGAGGTAATTTTCGCCACTAAATACAAGACTATAATAGCTCAGATGGAACATGGTGATCCGGATATAGAACACCCCGGTTCGGATCCAGATGTCCTATTAGATTTTTTTTGTTCAAGTTTTGTACATTCTTAAAAATCCGAGCAAGGCTCGGTCGTCTGGAATGTAAATACTAATGGAAGGAATGAGATAAAATGACACATATTTTAATATGATCCATATAATAATATGTACTATCATTTAATTTAAATTAGGATTAGGACATACACCACGTCTTATTTTCTATATGAATATATACTAACTTGAAAACTGTGGATATTGTGATAAGAAAAAGAAGTATGAAATATACTATGATCATGCTATGGCTAGTTAGAAAGCTGGTGGTCCACTTGAAAAAACTCTCAGAAAGCATAAAATTATGAAAGTGTGCGTATAAACAGATATGTGTTGGAGCAATACATGTACAAATACCTACGCTATATCCATCTATTTTTCTTATCTATTTTTGTGCTATTCTGAGTAAACAGATATTTTCAATTAATAATAAAAATAAAATATTTTATTTGCAGCTAAAAAACACAAAAAATAAAACAATTCTTAAATTAAATTAAATTTGAAATTAAACAATAAAACACTCCATACTTATTAAAAGACTAGGAACCTTAGCTGCAAATAACCTCAAGCTCGGCATGTGCTGGCACACATATTATGCATGCTCAGCGCCGATCTTCCTCTTGAGCCATTGTGACTTCGTAACTGTCCCAACACTTATACGCTATAAATATACAAATTTAATACGAACACAAGCAATGGGAAAAACTTTGAATTTAAAACATTACTACAACATATTACAATTATTAGAATATTATTACAATTTAATACAAGGTAAAATGAAATAGAACTACCCAACACCAGACAGAAAATACCTACTAAATATAAAAAACTACTATGATTACAAATAACTACCTAGTTCGGATGCTAATCAATTCACAAATTAATAAATATATTAAGACCAAACCTGAACCTACCCTATAATACACTCATATCTTGAGCCAAGCTTTCTTGCGCTCTTTGCTCTTGTAGAAGAAATTGTCGTAATTTCGTTTTAAATAAAGGCAGACTTTTCAAATTTCTAATGGGCGGCGGGATGTTATTCCAACATTTGGATGCCGAGTAACGAAAGCTACCCCTAAATGACGCCGATCGATGTTTCTCAATGATCATCTGAACAGAACACAATTAGGGATAGAATTAATAAAAACTCTTAAATAATGTAGTTTTCATAATTTCAAACATAATTTTATTAATTGAAAATGGTATATTACTGTTAAATCTAAAAATAAATCCATGTTATATAACTAATCCTAGAATAAGTTAATACTAACAATATATGGGCAATCCTGCCTGAAATAAATAAATAATATTATTTATATCTCAGCTGATATTACCTCTTAACTGGACTTAACCACTGAAACCATATCATTGGCTTATTTTATTACTATCATGAGAATTCGGGAGATTCTAGGATTCTTTGTAATTAAATATTCTATCCTTCAAGGGATTAACAATGGGAATAACAGGGACACATTTGTCCTGAGACTGAATTAATTCAGAAAAAAGGTTACCCTTATTATGGCACTCGAGCTACTCCCAAGATTAACGACCATATTTCCTGTTACTCGTGGGAACGAATGGACAAAAGCAATAAATCACAAAGATTTTTGTATGTTACATGTTCGCACTCATTTTCCCTTTTCGTACCTGTGCGGTTGAAATTAGGTGTGCGTAATTGCTAGCATAATAAGCATGAGGACCGTAACCTATCACCGAGGACTTTTTAAATCAGGTTTAATTGTGAATTTTTGATTGTTACCAAACTACAGTGGCGCTGCTCCACAGTGTGGTATACAAGGAGCTTTCTTCCACGTACTACTAAGCTGTGGAATGAACTTCCATGTGCGGTGTTTCCGAGACGATACGACATGGGTACCTTCAAAAAAAGCGCGTACACCTTCCTTAAAGGCCGGCAATGCTCCTGTGAGTCCTCTGGTGTTGCAAGAGATTGTGGGCGGCGGTGATCACTTAACAACAGGTGACCCGTAAGCTCGTTTGTCCTCCTATTCCATAAAAAAAAACTCCTAAACTGCTGAACCGATTTGTATGATATTTTGTTTGCATCAGGTAGGTCTAAGAATCGGCCAACATCAATTTTTTATACCCAAACATTTTTATTTCGTTTTTTTTTATTTATTTGTATGGTTATACCAAGTTTGCTCGGTCAGCTACTCATTTTATATCATTTTCGTTTTTGTTGTCTAGTTAACTGTTACATCATATATTTATTCGTATCTGTGAAAACTTTTATTTTTCTTCTAAATTTATGTATGTAACTTAATTTTTTAACCAAGCCATACCAAATAAGAAATAAAGCTAAAATTGAAAAAAAAATAAATTGAAAGTCCAAGTCATCATTTAGAATACGCGACATGTTTCTGGGTGCTATTTTCACCTCACGAGATAAAATCATTTGCATTCGGACAGGATTTCTTCGAATTCTTTCCCTTACTGCTTTGACCACTTTTTTCGTACGAACACTACGTGGACGGCCAGATCTTTTTCTGTCACAAATAGGAGGTCTCATTATACCTATTAACAGACTGATACACAAACATTTTACTAATACCAAGCGTATGAAGAGTTTTGAAAATTACATTTGGCTCCATACCTACTTTGTGTTATGCAATCACGGCGGTTCTCTTTATCACCCCACTCCATTTTAATATCGCAAAATATTGTACAATGTATTGGCGCCAAAATAAGAAAACTTAATGAACAATAATATAAAACTGACAGATTGCAAATACAAATGTAATATTTTGTTTATTTTTAATTGTAACAATATTTATGGCCAGACGAAGTATTTTTACTCTCAAAATAAATCAGTTCAGCTCAACGCCACAAAATGGGGTCACTAAAAATCAGTGTTGTGCTGTTACTGAGTAGACTCCAGTTTTGGAAGTGGCACACAGATCATTAAGTATTGCTTTATTTATTTTTTGCGTTTGTATTTAAGATAAACCTAATATTTGTTTTATATGAATGAGTGTTCAGTATTTTGTTTCAATGAGAATTCATTTCAATCATAACTTAATACATCGCCATTCGTTCTGGCGACTGTGGTCATAACGCAATATTGGAAATACTATTTGTTCACTTGTTATTTTATTTCAATATAGTTCAACAATAAATTTTGAACAGCTCGTGCTCCATTCGGGTCTTATTCAAATATTATGTTTGCTACAACATCAATGATAGTCAATACAGATGATTTTCGCGATTTATCTCAGACTTGAGGAGAACGGTCGCAAGAAACTCATCAGGCTTCTTTTTTTTTAATTTCGTCATAATCAAATTTTATGAATTAAATAGCTTGCTGGCGGTCGCTCAATTCTAAATCTGTGGTATCATTACAAAGTAATTCAATGTGTCTATATATGCTACAGAACCTTTACCACGTAAACGTCTTTTGATAGTCCTTTTGAATTACGTAATTCGTTTGTTTTGAACACTTTCTGAAATCATGTTATAAAACCATATTTATTGCCACACAAAATACTTACTATCTCGACTTAACTGAGTAGTGGGCCTTACAAGTCTCTTCCTGGTATTCAAGGTCTGTTCCTGGTGTCAACATTATGGTTACGACAGTTTTTAGAAAATTTGGAAAATTGTTTATGTACATACACAACAGTATCAAGAATGTATTGAGAGTTTAAAATGTTTAAAATTATGCAAGCTACAAAGTGTAATTTGATATTCATATCTGCAATAATAATTTTTTTCAATATAAAAATAAGGAAAACATCCTGGAAAGTCTTGGAATGTTTCCTCGGTGTAATATTTATCTTTATGACATTGTCGTATGACTTGAGACAGATAAATCAAGGAAAGTATGACAACTGCGTTGAAATGGAAATGTGTTACAATGATAAATCGGCTTTATCATTCATGTAATGCGTACGTTTGTGGGTATTACATGAATACATACTTCCATGCCATTTATATACATGAATTACTTTAACAGTAAAACTTAATCTCATAACTTTAATTACAAATAGTAATTGTCATTACGAACGGTGACGGCAGATAAGCCGGCCCATGAAACTGGGAACGTTACCTCTTTGTAATGCTAAACTTATCCTCTGACAGAGGTATTTTGCTACCAGACCTTGGGTCATTAATTATAGTTATTTAGTCATTCAGTCATATATTCTTTGACGGCTTTAAGTGTAAGTTATTACAATTGTTAATATAAATAACGACTCTAAGAATTCAAATTTGGAATGCGTTTGTTATATTAGAAACTTCGATAATTTCCCATTATTTCACATAATCTTTTCGAGGTTCATATTGAATCAAAAATAAATAAAATAAGTGGGTGTTGCACAAAACAGAATTGCAATGATTTAACAAAGTGGGTATTTTTATTTTAGACGTACTCGTATTACAGTTGTCGATCATTTTCAAGACACTTGAACAGTTTGGTCGTATATTTTGCATATCGTATTATCACTTGGCGTTGCGTAGAGACGTCGCTTCACTGTGCGTCTTCTACGGCATTTATCACGGGGAGTGTTCCAAAGAGCTGTTTCACCTGATTCCTGCCACTGAATTCCACCTTCGCACGACACACCACAAATTAGGATATCATGGTGGGTCCATCTGGATGTGTGGCGGTCCTCTACTGTGCGCTTTTCAAGCTTTCTTCCACGTACTAGAAAAGTGTGGAATGAGCTTCCTTGTGCGGTGTTTCCGGGACGATACGACATGGGTACCTTCAAAAAAAGCGCGTACACCTTCATTAAAGACTCACAACGCTCCTGTGATTCCTCTGGTGTTGCAAGAGAATTTGGGCAGCTGTGATCACTTAACACCAGGTCACTTAATACGCTCGTTTGTCCTCCTTTTCCATAAAAAAATATATATCAATAAAAATTACAATACACCTCTGTCGAAAACCATAAACGATCGGGGCAAACACTTCCTGTTAGAAGTAGCTGAAACACTATTAGGAACTAAATCGAGAACACGAAGAAAATAAAAATCCCTTTAGGACTCTTTCGCGTATCATCAAATAATATAAATAGATAATATTACATACAGGATAGGACAAAATAATAACTACAGTTAAAGGGAGTGGTGCAATCAAAATATTTGCTGATACGCTCGTGAAAAGTACACAGAAACACAGATATCCTTTGCTCTGATAAACAAATTTTACAATTGCTTAATTAGACTGTAAAAACAAACAAAATAACAAAGTTTAAGCTTATAGCTCCTAAGAAGCCTTACAAGCGGTCAGAAGAGTGCAACGTGTTCATAATCCTGGGGCAGTCACGCATTGGAGTTGGGCTCTTTAGATTTGTCTTGTATAATTTTGTGAAACCTTACTATACGCTTTTTTTAAATGTTCCTTGGACTTTTAAGAAAGACTACACCTGGTCATAAGGCACAGACTAGAGCTTGTCTGGTAATCAACTAGCTGAAGGCTATCGTTCTCATATCAGCAGGAAGACGTCTGCTGGACAAAGACTACTGGACAAGGGCCTCCCTGACAGATCTTCACCACGATCGGCCCTGTTCTGCCCTTATCCAACGTATTCAGTTGACCAGATCGTCGGTCCATCTTGTGGGGGGCCTGCCAGCACTGCGTCTTCCGGTACGTGGTCGCCATTTGTTTTACTGCCCCACCAGCCACCTCTCCGTCGTACTATGTGCCCACCGCTTACTATGTGGCCGTGTACCGTCGTACTATGTGGCCTACACTACAATACTACAATATGGACTTAAATATTTAGTCAGTTTTAGAAGTTTTGGCCTGTTCTAATCGACACGCCGACATCGAGTCTCTTAAGAAATCTCTACAACAAGCAGTGACTAAATTGACCATAGCAACAGTGCATATATCCATAGGCCAGATAGAGGCCACAAGCCCGCAAAGTTAGTCAAACCAAAGGTTTTAAACACAAAATATTATAATTTGATACACGTTGTAAAGATTCAGTACCGACATAAAATATTTAAACATAAACATCGCGGCAAAGAACATTATTAGACCTGAATTATTAAGGGACATAAGGAAAACCATCCTGTTATACATTATGCTCAAAGACATTTCATATAAAATTAATTTTGTATTACGTTCTTTCCAACCTTTACCTAAAATTTACATACTTAATCAATAAAAAGAAACGGGAAAATTGGCATCAAGAAAAGTTAAATAAACAGTTACAAAATAAATAAATAAATATATGAAAGCAATATTATAGTTTTGATATACATTATGCTGTATACAGATGATAGTGTAATAAGATAGCGAATTATGAGTTCGACGTGAAAGAAATCCAATTTTACCTGCAAATCACACTTATTTCCTACGTAAAATAGCGGAGCAATTGTGTTGTTGTGGTTGGTGTGTATCTTTAGGCACAGAATATAGTGTTGACAGTGACAGCTGGACAGGGTGAAGACGTCTATAAAAGGCGATGTCTCCCTGACGTCGACACCATAGATAATAAATACACTATATAGTCGACACATTTCCGATGCAACCGTTGACTAGTTAGGTCGTTACTCTGCCCAATTTCTGTTCGAATATTAGTCACGATATTTGAAAATTATTCTAAGAAGCTTAACAAATTGATCTATTGCATTTAAAAGTTAATTATTTAGATGTTAGCTTGTTTGTGAATTTTTAGTTGGTGGTGTTTAAATTTGTCAATTGTTATAAAAAAACCCTTTTGATCTTATTTCCTAGAATAGAGTAACAGCACATGACTAGCTAGGGAAAAGCTACTTTAAATGCACGACACTAATATTCGTTATAAATAGTAGTCAGTTCGTAATGCGCTGTACTAATAATACATTTATAATTTAATTTACGCACATAGTTATCGACACATACTTATTGGGTACCTACTCGGGGCTAAGGCGCGCAAATATGAGTTAAATAGTATTATGTAAATTTAAACAAAATTGTCAAATTGTAAGTAGAGGCATTTAGTGAGTATTGCATTATATGGTACAACATTCTTTTTTGTTATTAATTGATTGAGTTCCCGTGACCGCTTTTCGTCACGCTTAAATGCCACTGCTTGTGGCGGTGACGTGGGACCGGTCGTTCCCTAACCCCTTCCCTAAAATATGGTCGAGGGTGGCGATGGCTGTTCCTTGCGTCATATACGTGAAGGCAGGATGATTTTGTTACAGGGGAGACGGAAGTCTGCTAAATGCAATTTTTTTATTTAAGTAATTATATTTTTTTATAATCGCTAATAAAATGCTCGCATAATGCCATTATTGATTTGTGTTAATTGATGCATCTGATGTATTCAATAACTCTTGTGACTTTACGTATTAATTTACTTTTACTTTTTTTCGACTTATTTGTCTATGACATTTAGTATTGTGACGTTTGGGTATTTTTGTTGTGTCACTTTATATAATATGATAATATTGTAGGTAATTGAAATGATTTGTAAAACACTGAAGCTGTAAATGTTGATTTAAAAGAGATTCTTGCCACTTCTCATTAAAGATCATTTTTCCAAACTGGTAGTAGATATAAAAAAGGAAATTTTTTAACTTTCACAAGTGTCATTTCCTACATGAATAAAGTGATTTTGATTTGATTTGTTTTGAAAAGACAGCAAAATTTTACCATTTTATAAGGAGTGCTAGCGTATTAGCACGTTGGCTGTAGTTTGACCTTTTTTATATCAGGGGGGGCAAGCGGGCAAGAGACTCACTCAGATAACAAGTGACAACACTACAGGCTATGGACATCCGCAACAGCAGGAATCAAGAGATACGTTGCCAACCTTTAAATTATAGGAGTATGAGTTATGCTTGAAGGTCTTCAAGTCGAAACGATAGTTCGGCAACACTGCAATCGGTCATTAATTCTATAGTGGCTGTACGAGGCAAGAAATTCATCGCAATCACCATAGGTACTAAGTCTTGATACGCAACTTAATCCCTTTAAAAAATGAGGTGTATTATATAAGCCCAATCCATCCACAATAGTGGGGCCTTTATGAGGCGACCAACAGAAAAAAGCTCATCTCAATCAAATCTTTCACTTTTAGAGTTCCTCGCCGATTACCATATAAACCCCTGGGCCTTTTGCGTTTGCCGTTAGCTCGTACTAATCTGAAAATACACTCACCTATATCTAGACTAAGCCAAACATATAATTCTCTCGATGTATCTGTAGACATATTTAACACGTAACCCATTGCATTTAAGACTTGTCCAGTTCGGATTTTTTTTAATAATGTTAAATAGTATTTAAGTAAGTTATAATTCTTAAGCTATAAGAGTTCACGTAGTTTTGAACTTATTGTACTTGATATATTTTGTTACTTGGTTTGCATGTTGTGGCACCTATATTCAGTGCACTTACAATTTTATTTAGACATTTACTTATTTTAAGATTACTTTTAGTGTAACTGTAACTGGATGTCCTTAATTAAAATTGTGGTATTATACATTCACGTACTTATGGAACATACAAGATGAAAGTTGAAAGTCAATATGTTATTTGTAAAGACGAATCTGCAAAAGTTTTATTACTACAATCTCAATCTTCGATAGTGCATGCTAAGATAATAGTTTTACACAGAGAAGATAAGGAACTTTGCAATTGCCATCAATGAGATAGTGAGATTTATTGACTTGCTGAGTAGATTCAAAGAACTCTACAATTTAATTCATTACTCAGATAACGTTGCTTCGTCTTTTAATCAGAGAATTTATCGATTCAAATAATTCTTTTAAACAGTTGACTCTCTTAATGCTTCAAGTACTACATGTAAATACGTACTAATCTTAAATAATATTTTAATAAGCATTTAATTGCATAAAATTCCTCAAACGCTTAACTTAAAAGATCGAATTATTTATTATCAACTGCAGTAACCCGTTCAGATTGTGTATGTGTAAAGCACATAAATATTCTTTTTACTGATGAAAAAAATCTCACCATTGGAGATAAACAAAAATTTAAAATAAATATAAAAAGCAATTTGATAAGGTATACCTTCAGAGCTCCAAAGAAGCTTCACAAGTGGTAATCATTCTGTTTCAATCATGTTTGGTGGAGGGTCTCTTGTCAAGGAGTCACTTCAATATTCATTTTTGTTAAAGGAGTGGAGACTTCTTTCAAAGTTTTTTTTTATGGAAGAGGAAGGAAAGCAATCAGCGTTCCTAGTTTAATTAAATAATACAAATGAAATACAGAAATTTATAAGTTAATTAACTGCTACAGTCAGAAATCTAAAGTTAGAACTAACAAAGAAATAAAGCTGTCCTGAACACGAGATTAGCTCTCTGTGGTTTTCGAGACCATCTTATTGCACTTCATAGGTATATTTGTTGATATAAAAAATAAGGTGATGTTTTTAAAGTAACATTGTACAGCATTCAGGATATTTTTAATTTGAGGTTCTCAACATTAATTTTCTAAAGCGCATTAAAAATTCCGTACATTTTTTAATAAGTACTCATAACTAAACAAAAAATACGCTTACAAAACGCCAAATGACTGGGGTTTTTAATTAATTCTTCGAAAGCAGTTCCAATTAGATTCCAATAATACAAGAGATAAAAGCCTTTGAGAATCTTCTTTTGCTCCATTACCACAATAACTCTGTGAGGGTTTCTTCCCCCAACGTGACTCTTTACAATAAGCTGTGCCTTGTGTATGAATACGTGACTTGTTTCAATGAAATCTTATTTTTCATAATCCGCGACCTTATTATAGAAAATATATTATTTTCTCCTTCTTCCTTAACACAGATATTTGATATTAAGACAATATCGGAGTTTTTTTTTATGAAAATATGGTTCGAGATGAGCAGGACGTTCAGCTAATGGTAATTGATACGCCCTGCCAATTACAATGTAGTGACGCTCAGGATTCTTGAAATACCCAACAATTCTGAGAGCCACAACAACTGCTCTCGTCACCTTGAGACATAAGATGTCAAGTCTCAAAATTCACTAGCTACGGCGCCCTTCGGACCGAAACACAGTAATACTTACACATTACTGCTTCACGGCAGAAATAGGCGCTAATATATTTAATAAAAACTAAAATAAATAATGCATAAATTGATCGATACACAACGGTAGTGTGTTTATTAGTTCCTTCAAAGTTAAGCCTTTCTTAAAAACAATGTAGAATTAATTTGAATTAAGTATAAATAGTATTACGAAAGTTACATCGAATTTTCGCGTGACTTATAGAATTCGATAGGAAACTACCGGCGTAATGAGATCTCGAACCTTATGACCCAAATACTAAGGACGAATATGACATAACTTACTGTTACATAAACAACACGTTTACAATGATTTCATTCTTTATTGTTTATTGCGTCAACAATTACTAACAAAAATTAATAATTGTATAATTAATCTCAGAAGTAAGGGATATCACTTTAATAATAACAAATTGTTTAGATTTGAATGAGCGACATCTCAAGTCAATTTCCTAATATGTAATTATTGGGGTTGAGCTGGTTATCAACTGAAAAGTAGATCCAGTATTTGGCGCTACAACCTGAGAGTTGAACAACATTTACCAAAATATACGATCCACGCGTACTCGAACAATTGGCTCAGTTGGAAGGAGCGCTCGGACGGAACCCGAGTGATCGCGGTTTAGAGTCTCGCATCGTTCACAAATTTTGGTTGCAAATTTAATTTGTTTAATTAATCCCAGAAGTGGGGAATATAACTTTAAAAATAACAAATTGTTTAAATATTTTATTGTTTTTCTAAATAACTCAAGCTTTAACTTTACAAAATACAAAAAACCGTAGAACCTGGTTTTTGTGTACATTTTACTTTAATTAAATTTCGTTATTTTCTCGTGTAAGCCTTCGTAAAGCGTGATAGCACAAAGCCTGAAGGTATTTTGATAGCATAGTGAAGACTGCATTACAATGAAATTGTTCTCTCACATCCTCGACAGTATGACATGGATAGCCTTGTAGTAGTCGTTTTTGTTGACATTTTACTATAAGCTGAACTTTAATTAAAATCTGAGCTAAATAAAATTACACCCATGCTTTAAATCCTCTATTAAAGATTCTAAAACAGTTAGCTTATTGCCAACATTAAAACATCCAATGTCCTAATAACCATTACATTATGCAAACGGGTGTTGTAATGAAATTCAGTACAACATTATATCACCCGTTTTCATAATAACACTCCTTTGGATGATATAATGGTTACTAGGACTGGCTTTTTTAATGTGAGTAGTAAGCTAACTGTTTCAGAATCTTTTATACAGGATTCATATTCTGGGTGTAGATAAAGTCTTGTATGCAATTGTTGATAATTAGGTATTAAAATACTCATATGATACCATTATATTATAAACCCACCCCATTCCCATGATAAACCCATTTTCATGTTTTAACACCCCTTATTGCACAACATAATAAATTATTACAGTTATGTGTTGGATAGAATACAAACTACAAAATTCGATAAGAACTATAATATTACCAGTATTTCAGTTAAATTATTGTTATAAATGTTTTATAGACAAATATTGGAAAAAGCTTGGTGGAAGTCATGATTTTGAAAATATCTTAAAAATATCGCATCCTGTCGCGCGGCGTACTGCAGTACCCCATTCAGACAGTGTGGGTGTGTAAAGTACATAAATATTATTTTTACTGATGAAATAATTCTCACCATTGAAGATAACTTTAAAATTAAAATAGTTATAACAAGCAATTTGATAAAGTATACGTTCAGAGCTCCAAAGAAGCTTCACAAGTGGTTATCATTCTGTTTCAATCATAGTCTGGTGGAGGGTCTCTTATCAAGTAATTTCAAACTTCATTTTTGTTAAAGTAGTGGAGACTTCTACCAAACATTTTATTTTTGGAAGGGGAAACAAACTAGCGTACCTGATGTTAAATGATTACCATAGCCCAAATCCTAAAGAATCGGTGGAGTATTGCCAGCTTATTAGAAAAGTTTATACCCTTTTTTTAAAGTACGCGTAGTATCGTCCTGCAAACACCGCATAAGAAATCTTAAGGGTATGATATGGCAGCAGACGAAACACAGGAGCGTTACCGGCCTATAATTAATGTTGTATCGTCCCCGAAACATTACACAAGGAAGGTATGGAAGTAAAGGGTTCAGTAGCGTGCATACATTGACGGCTATGTTTGACAAAAAAAATATTTTCAATAAATGCACTTCGCTGTTAATACGTTATAGATACTAAATAGATATTGAGTAATGACCACACCTTTGCTAAAGGCATTTGCAATTTGCAAATAAGGTCATTTCACACACCTTTATTAAGGTTCATGTTTTCATTCCATTATAGTTGCACCGGTCTAATTCCAACGGAACTATATATGAAACTAAACTTTTACTGATTACATTAATTGTCTATAGAAAGAGACTCTATCAACCTTTACCAGTGGGAGGCTGCTTTGCACCGGATGCCGGCTAGATTATGGGTACCACAACGGCGACAATTTCTGCCGTGGAGCAGTAATGTGTAACCATTACTGTGTTTCTGTCTGAAGGGCGCCGTAGCTAGTGAATAGTTACTGGGCAAATGAGACTTGATAACTTATGTCTCAAGGTGACGAGCGCAGTTGTAGTGCCGCTCAGAATTTGGGTTTTGCGTTTTACAACAATCCTGAGCGGCAATGCATTGTAATGGGCAGAGCGTATCGATTACCATCTGCTCGTCTCGTGCCTTATTTTCATAAAAAAAAGACGTAAGTATAAATTATCTATGATTGGGTATTTATGAAAAATACTTTCGTTTTGCATTTCGCTTTGTACTACAAAGGCGCCTATTGTAATTTAATTTAAAGCGTAAGTATTTTAGAACTTAATTAACTTATTAGTGAACCTTCAGTTTACGTGATTCAGAAGAAAAGCTATTTAATTAAAGCGAGAAAAGCTGAGCTTTAAGAAACTAATTTAAATCTCGGCTGTAAGGTAAAAAACAACTAAAGCTTTGTTTCGAATATGATTGTAAAGTCTGTTTGTTTATTGTATTGTTTTTAGGGTTCCGTAGCCAAACGTCATGTCTGTCTGTCCGTGTATGTCACAGCCACTTTTTTTCCAACACTATAAGAACTATACTGTTGAAACTTGGTACGTAGATGTATTCTGTAAGCCGCATTAACATTTTCACACAAAAATAGAAAAAAAAACAATAAATTTTGCGGGCTCTAGGGATAGGTCTTCAAAAATGATATTGAGGTTCCTTATATAATTTTTTTATCTAAAAGGACACCCCACAAATTAGGATATCTTGCCCACCACCTGCATTTATTTTAATGAAAATACGGGACGAGACGAGCAGAACGTTCAGCTGATGGTTATTAATACGCCCTGACCATTACAATGCAGTGCCGCTCAGGATTCTTGAAAAGCCCAAAAATTCTGAGCGACACTACAATTGCGCTCGTCACCTTGAGACATTAGATGTTGTCTCATTTGCCCAGTAATTTCACTAGCTACGGTACCCTTAAGACCGAAACACAGTTATGTTTACACATTACTGCTTCACGGCAGATATAGGCGCCGTTGTGATACCCATAATCTAGCCGGCATCCTGAGCAAAGGAGCCTCCCACTGTGTGAGCATGTGTGGCGTTCCTCCATAGTGCGGTCTTCACGGAACATTCTTCCAAGCTGTGGAATGAGTTTCCTTGTGTTTCCATGACCATACGACATGGGTACCTTCATAAAAAGCGCGTATGCCTTTCTTAAAGGCCAGCAACGGTGACTCCTCTGGTCTTCCAAGAGCTTACGGGCGGCGGTGATCACTTAACATAAGGTGAGCAAAAACACAGTTACAACTACAAGCGTCTTAATTATTTAAATAGTGATTTATTGAAGTGTGTTAGTATTTGAGCGACCACCCTCAGGCTATTAAATAATAAGTTTAATTGTACAATATTACTTAGTAAACATATTTTTTGATGGGAAATAAGCCCGCTGAGTTTGTTGCGCCCATTCTCCTCAGGCTTGAGGCATTAATTTTGGAATGGGTGGTAGTTTTTTTGACTTACAATAAGTGATGTCACATCCTATTTCGAATAAAAATATTTAAAATTGAAATTGAAAATATGACAATACCAACCTTTAAAAACTCTTAACACCAAAACACCACAATTTTATATTTATATTAAAATTTGGCAACTAACTAAAATCAGTTTACAACTAGCAAAAAGATATATGAAATTTCATCTCCAATACCTACCCTCAAGGATGCTATTCTTACATAAGATTTATGAAAGAACCACCCTTCGGATAAACCCTTCTAATAAATCACGATATCCTTTGAGATGTATAAAAACCGTTCACAATTGGTAGAGAAATTGGATATTGTACACACACAAAAACATATGAACGCAGAATCTATTCCTTTTTTGTAATTAGTTAAAAAGTGGAAAAAGCCCGATAGCTGCAGTTACAAAGTTGACAGGTTGACAAATTATAATTAATTCCTCCTCGCGTCGTTTTCCTCATTACTGAGGTTCGTGACTCCCCCGGTGCATCAGTTTCTCCCGTTCGATTCCCCTCCATCTGCTGCGATCCTTAGCCTTATGAAAGGCATCATGGAAGTTGATGCCTAGTGCAGATCGTATTTGGTCCGACCATCTCGTGGGACTGCGTCCTCTGCGACGCCTGCCATCTACCTTGCCTGTCACCATCAGCTGTTCCAGATTATGACCCTCTTTACGAGCAATATCTCCAATGAATTCCAGCATCCTACGAAGGCATATTGTGGAAAGTCTAGTTTTAACGTTAAATGCTCTTAGAATAGACACGTTGGTGCGAAAGGCGGTCCATGGAATATGCAGCATTTTATAATTAAGTAATGCCATAAAAATTACTTCTAGAAATAAAACTTCTTACTATTTTTTTATGGAAAAGGATAACAAACGAGCGTACGGGTCACCTGGTGTTAAGTGATCACCGCCGCCCACATTCTCTTGCAACACCAGAGAAATAGGTACTGATCGTGTATCGTCCCGGAAACACCACACAAGGAAGCTCATTCCACAGCTTTGTTGTACGTGAAAGAATGTTCATTGAAAACTGTACTGTGGAGGAACGCCACATATCCAGGTTGTGGGGATGATATCATAATCCTAACGTGTCGTGCGAAAGTTTAATTCGGCGGCAGGAATCAGTTAAACAGCTCTTCGGAACTCTCCACTAAATAATAATTATTAACAATTTTACAAATAATCAGATAACTCTTATCAGATTTCAGGGCTGACAGGATTAGCGAAAACTTATTTAGGAATATCAAAAATGTGATAAAGCAATTTTCGAATATCTTTCAAGAGATAATCTATTGAAGTAAAATGTGTAGTAAGCTAACAGAAAATACTCTTTTGTGTTCGACAAAGGCATATTGAGATTGAATGTAATGGCAGCTTATTGTAGCTAATGGAGGATTTTGGAGAATGGTTTCGGACAAATAGATTTTAACACCAACATAATATGTGTGGTAGGTACGCTCCTGAAATAACTCGATAGCGTAACGTACAATGAAATGTTGTATTACACGCCTTGTGCATTACACAGCATTTGAGTCACCTCGACACGGTCAACAAGACGGAGTTTTTGGGCCTCATATTAAGAGGTATCCAACGGGCACAAAGCTTCCTGATCGCTATTGTTCATGGATGATTTTATGCACCTGAGTCATACCTGAGCTTGTCCAAATCTGCTGATAGGTCACTATTTAATCAGTCTCTAGTATCGCCGCACAACATTGATATTATGTAGTCATCACTGTAGAAGTCCGTCCCTCACGCAGATTATTGGTGAGATCGAAAGACCACGCTTATACTAATTAAGCCAGATTTAAACTGTGGCACGAGGTGGGGTGTCATCGGCCAATCGTAGTCTATCATAACTTTTTTGTTGACAATCCATGCTACGTGACACAGACAATTTTCAATTTGCCGATAAATCGTAAAACAAATGAATAAAGTACATGATTACATGATAATATGTGCAAAGACGTCCATTTTCAAAATTATAGCTTATTTTTAAATTATATTGTTTGTTTGTGCAAAGATTTTTATATTGACATCACATTTTTTATTAATTTATTTATTTATTACAGCTTTGACATAACAGTAACTAAAAAAATACCACATGGCCATCTTGATGGATTGTTTGTGAGATCAGCGCAGTCTTAATAATAACATTTATTTATTTTGTAACATTAATATATTTTGTAATATTATGATTTAAAAGATGAGCTGGGAGTTTCTTATCGGTTCTTCTCCCTATGTCAAAACATAACTCTTTTAACTTTGAATTATTTACATTAGGTTTTCTTCAGTGTTATTTAATTCTTTATTATTATTAAATAATAACATAAAAGCTTAATAATCTAACACGCGCACACCAATCCCAAACAAATATAATTCGTGTGAAAGTCAGCAGCACGCCTCCCGTCGCCTTATGTCTTATGTCAAAGTTATATGTTTTTTTAACGTTTGAAGCGTTTGCTTTTTAAGGAAGTAAAATAGCTATTCTCTCTTATTAGATTAATAAAAATTACACCAGTAGTTTAGAAGCAGTAGCAAATTTAAAGTTGAAGACAGCTTCATTTCATTTATTTTTATTACATGGTATTTTACGTTTTCCTAATTTTTTGAACGTTCGGATTGGAGATTACATATTATCAGTCGCTGATATATATTTTTTTTAAATCACCCAGCTAACTCATTGCAGAGCATTAGGCTTTGAATTCATTTTGTTAATTCATAACATAAAATACTATTTCACTTTCAAATTAAAATATTTTTAAATTAGATTTAAAATCACTTATTGAACGTCAATAAACTACCACCCATTCGTAATGGCATGCTTCAGACCTGAGAGAAACGGGCACTAGGAACTTAGCTATAAAAGATGAATATCTTTATTAAATACTAGCTGACCCAGCAAACGTTGTATTGCCATATAAAGCAATAAGAAAAAAATCAAGAATTAAAATTTTTGGGGTAAGTATAAAAAATAGATGACGACCGATACTCAGACCTACCAAATATAAAATCGTACATAAAATCTACCAACTATAGGTAGCTAAAATTAAGTTTGTTCTTTATCTTCTGAGATAGTTAGAAAGATATAAAGATTATAATTACTTATTCATTTTAAACTATTCTTTCAATTTTATTTCTCAACGACGCGGGACACATCAAAGGAAAAACCAAATTAATGTTTTTATTTCATTCCGAGCATTTGCATATTTTTATTCACCTTTTAAACCTTCTCTGGACTTCCACAAATAATTCAAGGCCAAAATTAGCTAAATCGGTCCAGCCGTTCTCGAGTTTTAGCGAGACTAACAAACAGCAATTCATTTTTATATGTTTAGATTAGTGCGATTATTTAATATTAATGTATTTATTAATATGGTGTCTTATTTGGACTAAAGGTAGAACATAATATCTTAGTTTCCCGCAGCCTTAATTCTTAGCCGAATAGAATAGATTTGGACACCAACATCGTTTCAATTCCATAATGTAGGCACATGTCTGAAATAATCTTAGAGCGAATTGTGGTTTCGTATATTACAAATGTTTGTTTATTGATATTAAATTTTAATTGTTTAATGCAATATTATTTAATTATTACATTGTTCCCGTCATGAATGACCGATGCATAAATTTATGAATAGTTATTTATAATTATTTGTAAGTATGTCATTTAACTCGTGCTCTCAAAATTAATATTTCGACTAACATAGTCTTACTTCTTATAGGCTTACTGCTTTTCTCACTTACCGTCATTTGTCATTACTGGCCCGTACGAGTTTATAGATACTATTACTTTCGTCTTTTTTATTGGTGACGTCATAAGGCAGACTGCATGCATGAAAAAATGTCACGTTCCGGCTGAGCCGAGGGTGCAAGCGAGAGCGCGGAACAAGCGATAGAGAGGTACGATCGGCCTAAGGGTTCGGCTTGCGACGCATCTTGTTCTTTCAATATTAAAAAAGTAACAGTGGTCGGCGAGTGCAGCAATAATTTATGGTATAAGGGTTATGTTACAATTTAGACTAACAAAAACTCATTTAATAATAATCATTTAAATTAGTATTATTTAATATAAAAATATTTTATATGCATGATCGTACAAAAGGATGTTTTCTTATGAATATGACATTTGTTTTATATATTTGATTTCAATATATTGTTATTGAAGAGATCAGCGCTGTTGTTATTGAGTTTAACCAAACTTGGCGTAAATTACTTTTAGTTTCATAAAGGCGCTGATCATAGCAACAACGTGGATATTTTTATAAGGCTAAATATATAATATATAATAAATATATAATATATATAAATATATAATAAGCTAAATATATTTTTTATTTAAGAGGAAGTAAACGGATAAGAGGCACCTGCAGTACCAGGGGTCAAGAAGCGTTGCCAGCCCTTAAGCCTAACATAATGGTAATCTTGAAGGTAATAATAATAGACAACATGTGTAACATAATTGAGATGAGATATGTGATACAATTATTGCAGTCTTGCAACTTTGGTTTTATTAATTACTAGCTGACCCGGCAAACGTTGTTTTGCCATATAAATTATTTTTAGAGTAACACCGTTTCTTGGAAAAAAAAGATTGTTTTCTAAAATAAACGTAGCCTGAGCTACTCCTTACTACATCAGCTACCTGCCAATAAAAGTCCCGTCAATATTGGTCCAGTCATTTCAGAGATTAGCCGGAACAAACAGACGGACAAATTTTGCCATTTAGCTAGCTAGTTTGAATTTAATTTACACTAAATACTACTTAATTTAGTTACTTGTACTGCTCGTGTATAAATATTGAGCGAGTTGAATGCAGTACAAGCCTGAGGTAAAGAACGGGAGCATTTCCCCCCGCTGTCCGCACGCCTGCAGTGTAGTGATGTGCTGTAGTTGTGGCTTACCGTGTTATCATGTTAATAGTAGAGTTGTGAACCCGTGTTATTTTTTGATTTTAATAATGACTGATAAGAGTACATCAGTATCGGCTCGGTTACAAAAAAAAAATATTCATCGCCAAACACGAGAAATGGCGAGAAATGTTTTAAACATGTGTGTTGGAGAAATGTAGCACAAAAATTTAAGATTTCATTATAATACTGAATTGTTGAACAATATTTTTTCATTAATTATAAATTGTTAAATATTAAACGTGAAGCATTGTTTAAATTTATCGACACACTCATGATTATGGTCATCAATTATATTTAGGTCACAGCACCATCGCATTCCTGAAATCTGCATTCAATTCACGCGCTATCTGTAGATATTAATTATCTTACAATCATAACTATTGGGAGACTGTTTTGTACAGGATGTTGGCTAGAAAGCTGCTACTATATGAGTATCATTTTCTGCTGCCAGGGATTATTATTTATTGTGACTTCAAAAAAGGAGTAGGTACTAGGAGTAGGTCATCAAGTGTATATCTTATATAATTATATACATCTAGATAGATTAGATACCAGTTCAAGGCTCCTTTGCACAGGATGCCGGCTAGATTATGGGTACCACAACGGCACCTATTTCTGCCGTGAACCAGTAATGTGCTATCATTATTGTGTTTCAGTCTGAAGGGCGCCGTAGCCATTGAAATTACTGGGCAAATGAGACTTAACATCTTATGTCTCAAGGTGACGAGCACTATTGTAGTGCTGTACAGAATTTTTGGGCTTTTCAAGAATCCGGAGCGGCGCGGCATTGGAATAATTTACCATCAGCTGAACGTCCTGTTCGTCTCATCCCGTATTTTTCCCATAAAAAAAAGTTACATGAGCATTGTTCTCATTATGTTATTAGAATTAATAATCAACTCTATGAATATGAAGGAACTGCTCACTTTATAGCACTTTATAGCACTTTAGTATGAGATGGATTTAACTATAAGTAGGTACTTTAATATTTCTCGTGCGTTTCAAATAATACTGAGATTTGTTTTTGAAAGTTCATTGAATAGAAATAAAAGATTATTAACGACTAGAATTAAATTATTTATTTTACATAAAGATAATATTTACAAAATCTGTCGAGTTGTAGACAGGAATGATATTTTTGTCATATCGTTTAAGGTAATATCACAAATTAGAAATCAAATTTCGTTCATAATATAACAAAGTCCATATTTTATAAAACATCAGGATAAAAGAAATTGTTAATTAAAATTTGAAACATATATTTTTTTTAAATAAATTGTCACATACATTGAACAGGCATATACTGAATGCTTAGATTAAAGATTGGTCGCCGCTGCGCTCCAAGAAGATACTGCAGGCGTAGTTGCAAAGTGCAACTAATACTACTCCCAATAGGGCGTACTCCAGCCAGTCTCGAACGATGTATGACCTTGACGTGCCGCATGTTCTGTTAAACTTTGCTAATTTATTGAAATTAAAATACCGTGTTGCGTAGTAAATCGTTGTAAAAATAATACTACAAGAAATAAGAAAGATATTGGTATCACATATTGTTATCAGTAACTATTTTGTATTTTATTAATTTCAATGTAAAATAATATGAAGCGTATGTTACAAAATTTTAAAGATGCCATTGAGTGTTAAGATGCACACATAAATTGTAGATTATACATACTACAGAACTCTACAATCAGGAATCACAGATTAATTTTAATATATGAATTTATTGTAGGAGACCCAAAGTCACCGACATACCTCAAATGATTGCGAATCTGAAGTGGCAGTGGGCAGGGCACATAGTTCGATAGTTCAACGGACAGAAGGCAGTTGGGGCTGTAGCGTCCTCGAATGCCGACAAAGTACCGGAAGACCCAGTGTTGGTAGGCCCCCACAAGATGGACGGACGATCTTGTCAAGATCGCTGGAATACGTTGGATGAGGGCAGCGCAGGACCGATCGTCCGGGAATTATTAGGGGAGGCCTTTGCCAGCAGTGGACGTCTTCCGGCTGATGATAATGTGCTTTTATGTAATAAAAATTATATAAAACTTCGTCACAAAACTGTCTTTTATGTTTTATATTTAATTTAATATCTTTTAAATATGTTTGTATTGAAACCAACATTTTATAACCACAATATTCTACACAATATTTACAATATTTTACTAATATAATTAATGGTAAACTATATGGTAACTATATTTGACTATTTAACTTAATAATATATGATTTATTACACCTTCTACAATTTTATTCTAATCCTAACATATAAATGAATAATTTTAACCAAAGTATTTCGGTCACAATTTGATACTTAACGATCCACTAATTACAAAATTAATCTAACCCTTTGGAATATAACGATGACAAAATGCTTTGATTTTAAAATTAATTCAAGAAACAATTGTGTTTACTTATATAATATTCATCCGATATTTTTCTATCGATTTTCTGTCTGTATTTTTTTAAATACGAATGTGGTTCATAACCTTGGTGCCACATTTAGCGGAAGATATTTTTCAATCCACATCAGCGTCATTTTCTCTTGCCTCCTCCGCTGATTATCTTCAGAAGTCGGACTGCTGGTGCTTCGAATGAGAGGGAAATAATAAATGAAGCTAAGAATGCCATAGCTGCATATCCCGCGTACATTGTTAGCTGTAAAGGGTTTCATACATGAGTGATAAACTATGGAAGTACATTGCTTTACAAAGGGATTTCAGTCTAGGTCCGAATATAAAAAAAAAATTCCTTTCCCTTCCGGGAAACTGCTCGCGCGATATGCCTCAGATCGGCGTGGTTTTGGCACTCTGTCAATGCGTATTATTTGGCGTCTATTAATAGATTGCTTAAGATTAGTATAATTTGAGTAAATTTATCTGAAAGCTATTGAAACATGCTATAAGGCTATGTAAAATAAACCATCTTATAAACAAAATACTGGTCAGAACTTGATGGGGAAATAGAGTGCCGTACGGCACTTGGTATAAGTGAATCTGAAAAATCTAGTGCCGATTTCGGAAGGTTAATTAGTGACATAACTTTTGATGGCGTGGTATATAATACTAGCTAAAACCACGAGACTAAAACATCAACAATAAAGCACAAAATAGCTATATTGTACATATTGATGTATTTATTTTTAATTAAAATTTAAGTAATTTAATATAAAAATTTAGATTAAAAATATATTTATTGAAAAAAAAAGAGAGTATAAACTATGGCAATCGGCCATGTTGTCTTATACATGAATGACGTCATGCCTCATTTATCATAAGAATTCGGTTGTAGTTATGGTTGTTTATATTTCGCGCTATGATTGGTTCTGAGGCGTGAGGTCATACTCCGCCACCATGATACGAGCATTTTCTTTGGTATTTATATTCATATGACAGATGAGATTTTGCTGAGCTTTTAGGCTGCATTTAGTGCTTGACCGACGGTCAGCGCTGACGTCGGTCAAGCGTAGCGTGTGTCCGTACGCGCTGTCAAATTGTCAGTGCTGCGTTTAGTGCTCAGCTGACAAACTTGATTCCGCGTGCACAATAATAATAATTGTAGTATATTATGACCATAGCGCGTCAGCGGACCGATGTACGTAGACCGACGACTCTAGACAGCGCGACTTATCTGTACACGCGTGTCGATAGTACATATGCATGGAAGCATAATTTTCATTAAACTTAAAACATAAGTATACTTACAACAATAGAGTTTTGTAAGTGCATGGGTCCATCCAGGAGGAAGGAGGTGAACATCATGACGGTGGGATGGATGAGGTACGCGCAGTACGTGAGTCTACTGAGAGGGAGGAAGCCGTTGTACGATAGAAATGAATTGATGAGTCCTCCGTAGCCACAGCAGCATGCTATCGCCACCCAAGCGAGAGCTATGCCCCAACCTGTTCACGAAATTCTATTAATTTTTAAACAGTTTAAGGACTGAATTTACTTTGAAAATCGAAAAATCACTCTTTTTATTTATGCAAATAAGGAACGAGACGACAGGGACGTTCAGTGGATGG
This sequence comes from Leptidea sinapis, assembly GCF_905404315.1. Taxonomy (NCBI): domain Eukaryota; kingdom Metazoa; phylum Arthropoda; class Insecta; order Lepidoptera; family Pieridae; genus Leptidea; species Leptidea sinapis. The sequence goes on from NC_066272.1 coordinate 14,188,712, forward strand.
TAATTGGTACGTCCTGCCCATTACAATGTATGGCCGCTCAGGATTCTTGAAAAGCCCTATAATTCTGAGCGACACTACAACTGTGCTTGTCACCTTGAGACATAAGATGTTATCTAAGTGCCATTTGCCAGTAATTTCACTAGCTACGGCGATCTTCAGACCGAAACACTGTAATGCTTCACAGCAGAAATAGGCGCCGTTGTGGTACCCATAATCTAGGAGGCATTCCTGTGCAAGGGAGTCTCCCACTTAACACCAAATCAAAATCAATTTATTCCACAAAGCACTTTCATGCTAATTTTTTATAACAAATTTACGCGCGCTACATAATCAAAATTAACGTGAACTTATCTACGGGCCAACGTCTCGTAATTATATGTTTTTAAGTTCAAAAATATTTCTTATAATAGTTTGTTATTGTAATTTAACTTGCATTTTTAATAATGTAATAATAAACTCAAAATTCATAAGTGATCCAAATACAATCGTATCACATAAAATCATTATCCTTTCATATTATATTCATGTCCAATGTTTAAGCTTTGAGCGATGCAATTTAAAATTGTCTCTATTTTATTTTTCGTACATACAAATAATACAAGAGAAGACAAAATAAGGCATTTAAAATTTTAAATATCTTTTTATATTAAAATTAGTTTGTGATAGTCTTTAGTCAGTTGTGGTCTAGAATCCATAGCTTGTCTCTTTTCTAAAATATTTCGAGCAGTCAATACGTTTTAAAAGTCCTGAACTGCTCCTAACCGATTTATGTACAATTTTTTTTTTGTATACATTTTAAAGTGATTCGATTCTTTGAACTTGATACCTGTATGTCCAATGCTGACGTAGAAAGCCGTTGGCCACACTTCAAAGTAGCCATCCACCATACCGAATATGACACTCCCCATGATTGCAAATGACGCGGGCCACGCAAACGCTGATAACCAGTATGGTATCCTTACTTGACATTTTGTCTTATGTAAAAACCACCCCACGAGCATTCCTGTAAATTAAAAAAAAAACTTTAAATCGCGAAAATCGCTTCGATATGTTCTGAACAGCTGTTCGAATTGAATCTTGCATTCCGCTGCATTCTAGTAACGCATTTCACGCCATATGTCAATAATTGCCGTTTGAAATCTGTTTCTGCGCTACCATTATAGGTCCTGGACAAATCAAATCAAATCAAAATCAGTTTATTCAAGTAGGTCACGAAAATGACACTTATGAATGTCAAAAAAAATAAAATCTTTTTCTTATTGAATCTACCGCTACTTCGTAAAGGGTTGAGCTAATGAGAAGAAGTAGCAAGAAACTTATTGCCACTCTTTTATATCAAGATTTACAGATCATTTCAATTACAATATAATATGTAAAATGTAAAATGATGCGACATGTGTGCACACCATTGGCGTAGCGTGCCTTGGCGGAGCCCCGAATAAAAATTTGCTTGCCTTATGAAGTGTAAAGATTACTCACAAAAGAAAAATAATTGTTTGCATTAAATCAAAAGAAATATTTATTTATCACAATTATCTCTGTCACTTTTTTCAAATTTTTTACAAACAATTCAAATTAAATATACACTCTTCTTGCCTTTTTTTCAACAAGCAACAAAAGTTTTTTTTTTTAATTTTTGCTAACGCACGTCGCGGGCCGTAACCCGAGGGCCACGATACGGCATACTTGCATACGATACGGCATACGATAATTGATAAAGCAGTAGCTATGCCCGTGGTGGACACACACGTAGTTGCGAACGTGGTCCTCAAAATCTACGTGAAGCCAGAGAGAAAACAGGTCCCTACCCTCAAAATTGCCGAGATGGTGACAGCAAATATCCTCTCTAAAGAAAACACGTAAAAAGACTGACTACTAGAATGTATATGTAATCCTTGAAATAAACGAAATTTATTTATTTATTTAAAAATGCATGAACTGCTTTAAGTATAAGAAATCATTTTGCCATTTTTTTTTCTTCCAATACCAGTAAATTCCAATTCGGTGTTTCATTCGACCTATAACTGTTCAAATATTTTTATGATCCATAAAAGCAAACTCAATTACGCTACAGATAGAGAAAATTCCATTTTAACATTCCACTAAAGTTGTTTTCGACCAAGAGTACCAATAAAATATTCATAGCGAATTTCAGTGTAACTCAACCGTATAAAGGAACAGCATTAAACTTTTTACATCTTTAGACTTCATATATAAACCTACGTTGACCTCCATGGTTGCATTCTTTATAAATTCGTTCTAATTCAAATTCAAATATATTTATCCAAAATAGGATGTCTAGCAAAGTCTCGGAATGGGGCCGACAAAATTTAGTCCAATTCAACCCCAAGAAGACACAAGTTTGTGCGTTTACCACTAAAAAGTCTCCCTATGTCGTATCCCCTCGATTCGAGATCACTCCTCTAACTGCCACAGCCTGTATTGGCATACTTGTATCGATATATCGAGCGACGTTCAGTTCCGTGGTCACTTGGAAGAGAAGGCCAAACTGGCCTCTAGAAAGCTTGGTGTGTACTCAGTAAGGCTTACTTCACTAAAAGTACTGGAGTGGAGGACACATGGAGTACTGTTCTCACCTCTGGGCATCACGCATACAACGAAGAGCGGCTCGAATCATCGACGATCAAGTCATCTCCGATCGGCTTGATTCTCTAGCATTGCGTAGAGATGTGGGTTCTCTCTGCATCTTCTACCGCATTTATCACGGGGAGTGCTCAGAGGAGCTGTTCGGGTTGATTCCAGCGGCCGAATTCCACCACCGGACATTACGTGCAAAGTACCATCCGCATCACGTAGACGTCTGGCATTCCACAACCGCGCGTTTTGTTCGAAACTTCTTGCCTCGCACAGCCACTTTGTGGAATCAACTACCGGCAGCGGTCTTCCCGAACAGATACGACTTAGGGACCTTCAAGATAAAAGCATTCTCCCACCTTAAAGGCCGGCAACGCATTTCTTGACATACCTGTTGTTGCGGATGTCCATGGGCTGTTGCCTCACCTCTCCCCATCCCGTGAGCCTCTTGCCCGTTTGCCCCCACTCATATAAAAAAAAATGATCAAAAACTACCACTCATTCTAAAACGAATGCCTCAGACCTGAGAAGAATGGGCGCAGCAAACTCAGTGGGTTTTTTATTTTCATCCAGAAATATGTTTAAAAATAATATTGTACAATTAAACTTATTATTTAATAAGGGCTACATTATCTGTGGTATCATTAAGAAAGTCATTTATGTTATAGTAGTAACCTTTACCACACAAACGTTTTTTAACATTTCTTTTGAATAACGTAATACTTTTGTTTTGATCATTTTCTGGGATCTTGTTGTACAAGTTAAAAAGCTCTAAACGTATTTTTCAGGCAGTGTTTGAAATCTCTATAAAAATAATATACATCTGTGTTTAAATTACTCTGGCTTATTTTGCTCTGATCATAGACTTAGAATATATTTTTTTTTATGGAATAGGAGGACAAACGAGCGTACGGGTCACCTGGTGTTAAGTGATCACCGCCGCCCACACTCTCCTGCAACACCAGAGGAATCACAAGAGCGTTGCCGCCCTTTAAGGAAGGTGTACGCGCTTTTCTTGAAGGTACCCATGTCGTATCGTCCCGGAAACACCGCACAAGGAAGCTCATTCCACAGCTTCGTGGTACGAGGAAGAAAGCTCCTTGAAAACCTCACTGTGGAGGACCACCACACATCCAGATGGTGGGGATGATATCGTAACTATCGTGTGGCGTGTCGTGCGAAGGTGAAATTCGGCGGCAGGAATCAGGTTGAACAGCTCTTCGGAACACTCCCCGTGATAAATGCGGTAGAAGACACACAATGAAGCGACGTCTCTACGTAACGCCAAGTGATCCAGCCGTTCACAGAGTACTGGGTCCCCGACAATTCGAGCTGCTCTGCGTTGCACGCGGTCAAATGGATCGAGCTGGTACTGGGGTGCGCCAGACCAGAGATGACAGCAATACTCCATGTGAGGCCGGACCTGCGCTTTGTAGAGCGTTAGAATGTGGGCCGGCTTGAAGTATTGCCGTGCTCTATTTATGACGCCCAGTTTCTTTGAAGCCAGTTTGGCTTTGCCCTTCAGATGGCCACGGAATTGGCAATTGCTCGAGATTTCGAGACCTAGTATTCCGATACTAGGCGAGTCTTTAAGGGAAGTGTTCTCGAAGAGCGGAGATACGGCAAATGGGGTTTTTTTTGTGGTAAACGCGCAAACTTGAGTCTTCTGGGGGTTAAATTGGATAAGGTTCAACTTACCCCATTCCGCGACCTTCTCGAGAGAGGACTCGATAGAAGACACAAGTTTCTCCCGGCACTGGTCGACGTTTTCCCGAGAGAGACCTGCATGGCCCGTGTATACGGCATCACCAGAGCTGTCGTCTGCATAGCAATGCATGTTGGCGGTGTCCAACATATCATTGATATGCAGAAGAAACAGCGTGGGAGATAGCACACAGCCTTGGGGCACTCCAGCGTTCACGGGCTTGGGATTCGAGCAATAACCGTCGATAACGACCTGTATGCTGCGCCCAGTGAGGAAGCTGGAGGTCCACTTGCATAAGCTCTCGGGAAGCCCAAATGATGGAAGTTTTGCGAGGAGCGCCTTGTGCCATACACGATCAAAGGCCTTCGCTATATCCAGACCAACTGCCAGGCGTTCCCCCTTGCTTTCAATAGCCGCGGCCCATCTATGTGTTAGGTATACCAGAAGATCGCCAGTCGACCGACCATGGCGAAAGCCGTACTGCCGGTCGTTGATCAACTGGTGACCCTCAAGGTATACCAAGAGCTGGCGGTTAATTATGCTCTCCATGATCTTGGAAAGCAGGGAGGTAATAGCAATAGGCCTGTAGTTTGCCGGATCCGAACTGTCCTTTTTTTTGGATCGGATGGACAAGGGCTGACTTCCATGAATCAGGGACTACGCCTTTTGAATAAGAGTGCCGGAATAAACGCATTAGCACCGGCGTCAACGCAGGGGCACACATTCTAAGCATGATTGGAGAAATGCCATCCGGCCCGCTCGACTTCCTAACGTCCAACGAAAACAGAGCTCGCCTAACAGTTTTCTGTCGGAACTGTACTTCAGGCATGGAGCTCTGACACCGCGGGATGGTCGGCGGTGTTTTTCCGTTGTCGTCAAGAGTCGAGTTGGAGGCAAAAAGAGTGCACAGGAGATCGGCTTTCTCTTTTGCCGTATGGGCCAGGGTGTCATTCCTCATGTGCAACGGCGGCATGGAGCGTACAGGAGATCTAACAGCCCGATAATGCCTGTCCAAATTATTATTTGTCATTGTGTGTGTTAGCTAGTGTTTAGCTAGATTAATATTCAAAATACGAAGGAGCTGGGTGGCTGACTGTTTACGACTTGTCAATCAAAATTGGTTAGAGTAGCTGTAGATTCGCTTTCCTTTTCTATCCTGCTGTATCTACGTTAGAGATATTCTTCTTTCTATTATCTCTTATAGTCTATGGTTCTTATTGCTCCCTAAAAGCCGTTTTCTATAACATATCTCTAGTTACGGATATACTGCTATCACCGTTTATTGGCAAGATCTTATCTTTCCATAGTTATATCCACGATAGTTATATTATAACTTTTAGTCCAATGCTATCTGTCGATAAGTTATTAAAATCTAAGTAAGCGTAAAAGGATAGATTTGTCTACCTCTAGTAAGATTAACTAAGGATAGATAGGTTATTGAAAACGGCCGTTAGTCAAATCGAGTCGGGATTACGCGAACGAGCGTGCCTAAAGAAAATCATTTCAAATAATGTACAATATCAACTTACCAATCAAATAAGGGCCTATTCTGGACCAGGGCTTATCGTAAAGAGGGTCAAACATCTCGAAGGGCTCCTGTATCCGAGCCTTGTACTGATGCCAAAGAGAAATGTAAATTGTCGTTACCCAAGAACTTGCCATCACTACCATTAATGATATAGTAGCAAATTTTAAGTGCCTGCGAAAAAATAATATTTATTACTCGCAGGATTATGATTTATGGGAAAGGAGGACACGGGTCATCTGATGTTAAGTGATCACTGCTGCCTGCATTGCAAACCCAAAAGGGCGTTCAGGTTAAGGGCAATCACAGGAGCGTTGTCGGTATTCAAAAAGTATACGCATATTTTTAAAGAACCCATGTCGTATCGTCCAGGAAACACCGCACAAGGGGAGGCTTCTTTGCTCCGGATACTGCCTAGATTATGCGTGAAGCAGTAATGTGTAAGCATTATTGTGTTTCGGTCTAAAGGGTACTGTAAGTAGTGAAATTACTGGACAAATGAGACTAACATCTTAATTATGTCCAGAGTTACCAGCGCAATTGCGATACCGCTATACATAAAAGTTATACTTTTTAGCATTTCGGAAAAGGTTGAGCTTATACGAGAAGAACTCGCAAAAAAATCATTGCAACTCCTTTAAATAAACATTTACTGTTTCATCGTGTTAGTCATTATTTTAATTACTCACTCTAATCTAATAATAATTTGAATTCAGTAACGAGGTAACTTGTCCGTACGAGCGAAAAATTGGATTTTATTATATAAAGAAAACAATGCACGGATAATCATGATAACAATATCGTTCGGAAACTCGACGACGCGACGCGCTAAAATGGTCTCAGAAAATACTAGATAACAGATAATAGCACATAATTCGCTGCTTATCTTGTATTGTATCAAACGTCATAGCTGTACAGAATAAAATGTATATAATATTAAAAATTAACGTCGTTAATTCATATGCAATCTAGTTTAAGATTATTATAATCAAGACCTTGTCATACTTCAATCAATCCTGAATTTGCATTTCAATAATATAAATAATAATTTTCCAAAATCCACGTTATAGTAAATAAAAAACACTTATCTATCACATTGATACAATTTAATACTAACTAATATAGAAAACGTTAAAAGGTTGTTGAAATGCAGAAAATAGGAAATGGGTTAGAAAAAAATCTCCAATCGCCACCATTATCAGCTTTGACTTACAAAATGCAAATCTCAATTCGAGAATCTGATAGAATATCACACATTTAAGACAAAGGCAACATAATTGTGTAAAAGTGTCAAAAGTAGAAAAAAAATATAAAGAAAGTAAATTAAAAACACAAATGTAAAATGTGATAACTTACTTAACTGATACTAATAACAAGATGATACCAACGACGTAGAACTGCGTGTCATTGGCCATATACCAAGACCATACCATACACATCTCTCGTTGCGGAAAGAAGTTGTTTATGTATAGAACATTTCTCCACCAAAATTTATCGCAATTGATGTGATCAAAAATGGCCGGTTCAAAAACTGTTGTGTTATGCGTATACCTCAGAGCTAATTCATTTACACCAATCACGAATGCATATGCTGGTGTTAATCTAACTAATCTATAGGAGAGTAGGACTAGAAATGATTTAAATATTCCAGAAACTTCTGTTATTGTAAATTTGTTGGTTTTCGGTTTGTCCAATATATCTTCGTAAAACGACTGCTGGCTTATTTCCGACACTGACAGTGATGAGTTTGTGTAGCCATTGATATTTTTATTTATATCCTTATCTGATGGAGGCAATTTTATATTCCTTCTATTTGCCTTCTTATCTTCGCTTCGTAGAAATAGGACTGTTACTAAAAGGCCACTGTAAGAAAAAAATATATAAATTCTGCTTATTCACAAATACTATTTTATAACAACTTTACTTTTCAAAATAAGTTTGATTTGAAAATGAAAATCAAAAGTTCTAGATTAACTTTTAATTTTACAAATATTTGAATAAATAAAATTAAATCTAACCTTAGCTTCATTTAAATATCAATATCGCTTTGTCTTAGGGCTACATTTCACCGGGACACCACGGCGGCGCATCTTGTCACCGCTACCAACAAAATGTATACAGCTCTGTAAGGAGTTACTCACCTGGTGTCCGTTTGGTTGCCCAACTAATCTGTTGGCGCTACCAGCTCGGACGCGTCATGACTCTGGTGTCTATATCGTGTCTAGTTGAGTAGCTTACGGACATCACGGCGGCGCAACGACTCCAGAGTGACGCAACCAGTCGCCGCTACCAACAAAATGTGTACAGCTGTATAGAGAGTTACTCACCTGGGGTCCGTTTGGTACCGCAACCAATTTGATGGCGCGACCAGCGTCGGACGCGTCACGACTCTGGTGTCTTTATGGTGTCTAGTTTGGTAGCTTAAGGACACCACGGTGGCGCCACTGCTTGCGCCACTTAGGTGTCCCGGTGAAAAGAATATACCTCTTATGGTTATTAAATGGTTTCAAGATTCTTAGTTCTTCAAGAGTCAAGTTATAGGAGAACTTAATATTAGTAAACATATAGCTGTTGATTGATACGTACCTTATGAAAAAGAATGTGTCAACACAGTAGGATGCATTCCCCACCGACTGATAGAGGAAATTTCTTTCTGTTACCTCTCTCATAGTTTTATTGTCTGCTATATACCAGACGGTTAGATAAGTGTGTACCATAATAACCCAAAGTACTGAGAGAAATCTAAAACAAAACATTCTGAATTTAAATTTTTGAATCAATGCAATCAATATTAGTTTTAATTAAAAATTTACATATATATATCATTTCTTACAGAAAGTTAAAAATTTACTGGAGTCATGTCACTGGTGGTTTTTTCTTATATATTTACTTCGAGTTCATACTCGCACGTTGAAATAGGGATGAGACCTTATCATTCTAAAGTCTGCATGATGTCAGTATGTAATCTGCCCTTTTAATTGGTGATTTTTGAAGATTTTTCGTGGTTCTGACGTCACTATGACGTAACCAAGATGGCGGCTAGTCACGTTCTCAATGCGTGCGGATCATACAGATGGTATTCATAATTTGAGTTGAAAACGTATTACTTGCACTTTTGCAATAAAAATTTTACTATTCCATTACGGGGTAATATATTATGATGTTGTAGCTGTGCCACTATTTGGTAAGTTTTATTTATTCAAAAAGGCTTACCAACTAAATATAAACTAATTAACTTATGTTACTGTTTTTTATCGAAAAGGAGGACTACGGGTCACCTCGTATTAAGTGATCACCGCTGCCCACACTCTCCCGCAACACCAGAGGATTCGCAGGAGCGTTGCCGCGCTTCTAGGAAAACTTTAATTTGAAGGCCGGCCCTTAAATTATACAAGCTCAGCAAGTTGTATACTATAGAAAAAAAAAACATTAGGTAGTATTGTTTGCGGACGACACTTCACTGATAATCAAAGTGAAGGTAAACCTAAAAAGGTAGGTAACCGTGAAGGTAAGTTATGTGTGACGCACTTTTCTTGAGAGGAGAGAGGGACAAGTGCTGAAGAGGGAAGGGAAATCTCGTTAAATCACGTTTACCCAATGATGAAATGGGAATATAGTAAATTGCATCAAATAGAGCCATTTTCCAGATATAGAAATATAAGATCATTTTTAAGTCTGTGACAGCTGTGAAAACGTCGAAAAAAATTGAGGCTGATTGTTAACCTCTATTTTGAGCAATGCACGCACACTAACACAACGTTACATACAAATCGCGAGTGTAAGACTTATCTATCTAGATCTATAAATTGTCTAAGATAGAAATATATTTTCAAGAATTCCTCGTTTAAAAATATAAGATTCATTTATTAGAATTGCCTGTAGATTAAAATAAAAACGTGAGCGATAAAGAATCTTTGAAACACATTGATGGATGTGATCCATTTATTGGCCGGGACACTCAAACGATAGGACTACCTAACATGAGAAATGGAATTGCTTGAACCCTTGTCTTATATGTCACCATTACATCGTACAATAAAAATGAAACTATAAATCTAACTGAAGTTTATTTGTATTATGTAATCTATTGTGAAGATATATTATTCAAATTCAAATATTTTTATTCAAAATATGATTTAATAGTGATATTTGTTTTAATTGTATTAATTGGTGAAATTGAACGTCAAAAACTACCACCCATTCAAAAGAGACTGACTCAGACCTGAGAAGAGTGGGCGCAAGAAACTCAGCGGGCTTTTTTTTTAATATAAAATATGGATTACAATGTGATATCGTACAATAAACATTTATGATTAAAGAGCCTGAGGGTGTTCGCTTTAGTCCCAGTCCGTGGTGTCATTAAGAAAATCGTTTATGCTGTAATAATAATAGTAACCTTTCCCATACAAACGTTTTTTAACAATTCTTTTAAATTTCGTAACACATTTGTTTTGTACATTTTTTGGGATCATATTGTAGAAGCATATACATCGCCCAACAAAAGACTTACAAACTCGACCCAACCGAGTAGTAGGCATAACAAGTTTATGTTTGTTCCTCGTGTTAACATTATGAATGTCACAGTTTCTAGAAAATTCTTCAATGTGCTTATGAACGTACAGAACATTATCAAAAATGTATTGAGAAGCAACAGACAAAAAGTTTATTTCTTTAAATTTTTCTCTTAATGATTCTTCAGGACCTAGGTTATAAATCGCGCGAATAGCCCTCTTCTGCAGCACAAAAATGGTATTAATATCGGCCGCACTGCCCCATAACAATATACCATAGGACATAATACTATGAAAATAACTAAAGTATACTAGTCGCACCGTATCTATGTCAGTTAACCGTCAAATTTTCTTAACCATGCCATCTTGCATATGCTGCAGAACTAAGCCTATTCGCCATCCTTCAATATTTTAATTGAATTTCTTTATAGTATATAGCGCCAAAAATTTATCTCATAGAATTATTCATACAGAAATAAAACTGCAATTAAAAAATATTAAGGGTCAAAAATCGAAATAAAACTATCCTATCTAAGTAAGATCAAATTGGACACAGTGTGCAAAAATTTATTAAAATTCAGTAGTTGAGGTGTTCATCATTTCAGCCGGAAGACGCCCACTGATGGATAAAATGCAGTAAATGGTGGTGCTTCTCGGAAGGATGCCGCTGCCCATCCTCCGTTCTATGTATCCCTAAGTCGCCTCTTACGATATCCATGGGAGGAGATGGGGTAGTGCTATTCTGGTGCGACACCACAGGCAGCAGGAGTTCATCACGGACAAACAAGGTGTATATTAATCTGTCACTGTTATAATAGAACTAACTTCCTGTTCCTTACAAGAGAGAAGAACTTCTGTAACGGATATACATCAACTTTATTATTTGGTTAAAACGGCTTTATTCACGGTTCACTTGTTTCGGAACATTCAGAGGTCCTTCATCAGAGGAGATACATCAAGATAGACAAGGAAAGCGAATCTATTGTTACTGTAACTGATTTTGACTGACAAATCGTAAACAGTTAGCCGCGCTTTCTCAATATCTCATTTCAAGAAAGATGCCTGACGAATTTCTTGCGCCCGTGCTTTCCAAGATCTGATTTATATATGTTCCAATGCGTGATAGGTTTTCACTTAAGAATCCTCCTTTTAATGAAAATATGTGTTGTTTGTTGGAATAAATAAATTTGAATTTATTGACTTACGGTAACAGCTACGGATTAAATCATCTTTTATTTAAGATTGTTAGAATCCAGACTTTTTTAAATATTCGAATCTATCCTGACTACAATTGAATATGCCAACCTTAATTTACAATGGCAGTTGGCGCCATCTTTCATTTGCTCATTTCGAAACGAACTTCTAACTGTCAGCGTCAACGTCAGTTGTCAAGTTCTCGTTTCCACTCCCCGCTTCCTCATCCCTCCTTCCGCACCGTGCCCTCTCCCCCTACCTCGTACCTCACTTTCTCGTCGGTGGTTCACGCGCTCACACGCTTGCGCAGAGCTCCAAGACCCGCGTATTCCCTTAATTTAATGGCGGACGCGCCACCTAACTAACCTCATCAGTGATAAGTGACCTAGAAGTAGTAACGTAAAAGAAATGGTATATATAAAAGCCAATTTGATTCCCCCGGGGGCTGCAGAGGAGTACCAGCATTTACCAGGTCAGTTCCCTCCGTCCCTGTTTATCTTTCCTCACCAGCACACCCAGTAACAATATTATAGAAATCGCTCATCTATCACATTCAAAACCAGGAAATGGATAAAAATATCAATCTTACATCAGCAAATTTAGATTGCGCTAAATATAGAAAGAAATTCTCACATTCCAATATCAAACGCATTACGAGACGCTATTATTTTGATATTATGCGATAATAATAGATTTCACTCGCCTTTCTTCTATCATTTATCAGTCAGTTACAGTTAAATTTAGTGTTTACTTTATATTATTGAAGATTTATATTATATCTTAACATTTTTATTATTAGACAATACAAATGAGTGTCAAAAAAAAAGCGGGCAACAAAACTTGGAATAAATATTTTATCAGGGAATAATTTAGATGTACGTGGTGTAATGGAAAATGCTGATACTAGGAACCGCCCAAAGGCGAGAGCAGTTCTCCATGTGAGAAAGAATTGGAGCTTTTTATGGTTGAAATATAAATAAAAGGGTATGTGTATATATGTATGCACGCAAGAAGTTACACTTCTTTGGCGTAACAAAGCAAAACTCCTTAAAATGATTTATTACTCGTGCTATTCTACGTTTGTTGAAAGAACAATATTATATATATCTTCCACAGATGGCTTTGACAATCAATTATTAAATAACGAATACAGCTGTATGGGCTTGAACCCTTTGCCTGTCCTAATTGTTTTTTTTTTAACATTATAGAACCAACAGCACGGAAAAATTAAACTAATTACAAAAATATTATGCGATGGCCGACTGCCAATTACAGGTTCACACACAGGTTTATGGTACAACATTTAACGTTAAATATATATATATAATAATGGACGAAGAAACCAAAGAAAAATAATAACGATTTTCGCAAACGTCAGAAAATTTTAGGAAACAACTTCATTCACCCTGTTACATTTGTGTTACAGTGATGCGCGCGCATCTTAAAATTTCACTCTCATCATCTGTTCATAACGCGCCTATTGAAGAATAACTTCAAAAATATATGTTTCCACCCCTTATTTAATAAATGTTTCTGGAAAAATATACTATTAAAAATATATATAAAGTAAATTGTGAAAAGTAAGCAGATCTCATATTAAACAATACCTCATTCCATGTAGACAGGTAAGTGCGCCGTCGCTAGGTCGCTGAGTGCTAAGAATGGCACGTCCATTTGACAACACAGAGAATGACAGTAATACTTCAGCCAATATCCCTGGAAATCACAATATTATGAAAGAAGGCTGTTTACTGAAGGTAATAATATATATAATCTTAAATAACTTAAAAGGCATAAAATATAATAACTATATAAAATTATATATATAAATATAATAATATACTAGATACTACTACCGCTTCGTCTTACACTCGCGATACGTCAGCCACTTTGTGTTAGTGTGCGTGCAAATATAGGTTAACTGTCAACCTCAATTTTATTAACGTTTTTTACAATTTTTATAAATGACCTTAGCTTATCCTTATATTGGACGCTATGTTATACGTTAATATCACTTGGGATTGATCATGATCATCAAGATCTTGGGAATGTAGCAGCCCCCCGGGCTATTGCATTAGAAATAAACAAAATTTAATTTAAAAAAAGACGTAGCTTGTGACACACACTATAGTTGGCCTATTTTCATCGGTTGTACTGCAGCAAGAGTCTCTAGACGTATTAATTATCAAAGGGTAAAACTTAATATGTAAGTATACATACCTACTGTGTCGTAAAACTAAAAACATCTTAAACATAAATACCTTAAATAGCTGCCAAAAGTGTAGTTTTAAAAATGATATTATTTTTTAATTTTATTAAATATTATATAATTACCACATCTGTCTCGTCGTAGATCCTTGTCCTTGTTTTCATCGTCCGATGATTCGATGGTTTTCGTCGAAGCATTCTACAAATAAAAAATATTTATTTATTTTTCTCTTATTGATAAAATATTTTATCCTATGTGACACTACCGTAGAATCTGTGATTCTGTAAGCATCGTTTATTTTAAAGAAAATATTCCATACCATGTTATTTATCACCTTACCCAATCAATCTTCTAGTATGTAAAATTCTCCTGTCCCGGTGTTTGTTACCAAGCTACCCCGAAACGGCTGAACAGATTTGTATGAAATTTTTTGTGTATTTCAGGTAGATCAGAGAATCAGCTAATATCTATTTTTCATACCGCTAAATGATGAGAGCAAGGGTGACCCCACCCCTAAATATATATATTTTTATTTTTTTGAGATATTTTTTACTTTTTTTAAATTTTCGCCCTTCTAAGATCTACAACTATTTTTGTATCGAAATTCTTATATTATTTTGTTCCATCCACAAAACCGCTATAGGGTAGCAAGATCGCAATCGAATACAATATTAATTATAGTACGATATAATATTTGGTAGGTCTGAGAATCGGTTGTATCTATTTTTATACCCCAAAAATATTAATTATTGATTTTTTTATTATTACTGTATAGGGCAATACAACGTTTCCTGAGTTAGCTAGTAATATATTATATAAATCCAGTGTCCTTATGTTTGTTTTCAGTGAACTCCTAAACTAATGAACGGATTTAATGAGGATTAATTATTTCGTGGCGTGCAGTCTAGTCCAACTTGAGAGATAGGATCGTTTTTATTTTGATTTGGGACCAATATCAATTTTTATTTGCAATATTTGTTTTGTATGGACATATTTTCTATGAGAGAATTTATTGACGCACGGTTTGACAGTTTTGCTTTGAAACAATTTCATTATAACAACAGGGAGCAATGACGTCTTACATAATATAGAAGGTCACTGACAGGGAGCATATTTTACAAAATAATTCTTGATGTTATGAAATATTATTTACAAATTCATAAAAAACAGTATTTTATTTATTATGTACAGAACAACGTCTGTCGGGTCAGCTAGTTATCTGTATTGTTCTGACCGATCTCAACGAATCGAAACTATATTGCTGAGTGTATATCACATCATTTCCAAGTTCACGAAACCGAAAGTATTTTTATGACTAAGTCTTTCCGTTTTAGTAAACCAAGTAAAAAATCTGGCATTTGCGAGAGAACGAATCACACACATATAACAAAGTATGCCATATCTAATATATAAAATTCTCGTGTCATTGTGTTAAACTTTGAACTCCTCCGAAACGGCTTGACCGATTCTCATGAATTTTGAGTGCATATTGGGTAGGTCTGAGAATCGGACAACATCTATTTTTCATCCCCCTAAATGTTAAGGGTTCCACACGAAATTTTTTTTTGACATTTTTTTTAAATTTGTTTGATTATGAGTCAGCAATAAAAAAATATAAACAACTTCAAATTTTCACCCATACCATCAACAGTTACTTTTGTATCGCGATTTTAATATCGGCAATACAACGTTTGCTGGGTCAGCTAGTTACATATATATAAATATCTACGCCTATTTTTCCTTTCTACTATGTTTAATATTTGTGGTTCTGACGGTTCCTGTATAAGTATTTTATATAGTTTTTATTTACGTTATGTAGAGACATTTATACAGTGTGTAATCGTTAAGACCGTGACCAGGCGATGATTCCATAACTATTACAGTTATCAAAAAACTTTAAACTAGTATCGAAAGTACGTTACCTAATCAGTAAAATGACATCAATAACTATTTAAAAATCCATAATTTTGATATAAAACACTTCCATACATTTAGTATGAGATTTGTAGAAAAGTTTTAGTTTCCTTATTATAAAAGGTTATTTTAGCTTAGTACTAATATTAAAGGAAACTGTTAAGCTAACAAAGTAATAAAGCTATCTTTTCATTAAATAATATTTATTTCTTAGTAAATACAAAATTTACTTATTTATTCAAACAAAACAAATCTTATAACAATATTTACAATACTATGACTACATAAAATTAAAACTATCATTACGTGGAAGCGTACATACCTAGAATACTGGCAGCATCTCCGCGTTGGATAGCTAGGCTGATCAAACATACAAAATAAACTTATAACAATTTTTTTAATTCAAAGCAGATGTTAGAAGTGCGTCCTCGTGCCATACAATGACCTTTCTACTACATACTAAATGTATAGGATGTGATATGTCTTTAATGTCAAATTTTGATAACTTCTCGTTTGATTTTTTAAAAGTTATTGATGTGATTTTACTGATTAGGTAACGTACTTTCGATATCAGTTTAAAGTTTTTTGATATCTGTATTAGTTACAGAATAATCTCCTGGTCACACTTAACGATTACATCCTGTTTAAATGTCTCTACATAACGTATATAAAAACTATATAAAATACTTATATAGGAACCCGACAGGACCACAAATATTAAGTGCTTTCGATATTGTTTCAAAGTATTTTGATATCTGTAATAGTACGGGAATAATCGCCACACTAAACGATTACATCCTGTATACATACACAATACTGTAGAACCACTAACGAAAATGAAATTATGAAAAGTGTATATACCTCTTTACTCGCAGGCATCTTGTGGTTATTATTAGCAATCTCTAAGTCTTCTGTTTGTTTGGCCAGGTACTGTCGTTCTAGTTGAGCTTCATAGAACGACGCAATTATCATCCATATAGCCACGAATAAAGCTACTGATCTGAAAAAGTAAAAATAAAAAGAAAAATAAAAACTTAAGTTCAAATATTCTCAAAAAAACATAGTCAAGTGACTATTAGTCACACAGTCAAAGTGAAATATACAAACTAGTGGCAATATATGTAATATAATATATAGTATAATATATAATATAATATATAGTAAGGCCAACGAGAGGAGATAAAGAATGTAAACAAAGTTTCAGGGATTCAAAACTTTTTTATTTGAATTATGTAGAAATTAGGGACTCCCTATTCTAATCGCTGTCGTCTGTATTAGACAAAGAGCCTTCTGAATAAAATATAAATCATAACATTCGGATTCTAAGCGTTTTGTTTCACGGCGTGATTCCGAGAACCTATCATAGTACGTTCCACATACTTTTATTTTTTTATATCCTTTCGGTTTTTTGTTTATTACCTTAATAAAAATCTTTAGACTCTAGATTACCAAGAAGGATACTTAGTAAAAAAGAATTTGTGGGTGGTTATTATCAAAACAGTTTCTAGTTTGCATATAATACATCAAATTTATTTTGTGAAAAATTTAAAATAATTTAATCAAACTTTTATAAACAATTAACTTTGTTTCAATTTCTAGTATAATGGGGGGGGACAGCGCGTACGCAGTCCCACTAACAAAAATTACGCGTCCGAGTTATCCGCATTAGGGATAATCGCAAAGGTCAACCCGACCGCAGTGCAATGGAAGGGCCTCGCTCTGGGGGAACCGCCTTCTTGATCACGGTGTCCCCTACGCCAGGTAAGTATGATTAAATAATGTTAAACTGGGGTAGTCCACAATACTGAATAGACTTTGATAGCGCGTTATGGAATTATTGCGATAGTTCATAGCGCCATCTATCGGATGTTCATCAGATCACCCATCTAAGCGAACAGTGTGTAATGTGTATTGAAAATTTATCGTATCTATAGAAATTATAGGAAGAAAACATGTACAAAAACCATATTTTGCCTCAAAACTATTTGCTTATAGCATTAGTTACCAACAGGACCAACAGATTAGTAAAACACACAACACATGATATGTAACTATTCTAAGCATGTGACATTACATCCCCAAAGAAATATGCGTTTTATGGGATATTGATATGAGTAACGGTCCGTTTGTTTACATTATTTATCCCTACTCGTTGGCCTTAGTATAGAAAATACTGATTAAATCTAGATAAAGTTATTTATCTAGATTGAGTTATTTATTTTACTTATTATTACCATTTGACCGACCTGGGTTATTACACACGATTCAAATTTATAAATTTTTTTTTAGTTAAATTGGTTAAAAAAGTTAATTTTTTTAATTTTTTTAATTAAGTTTAATTATTACTAATTACTTAAAGTGATATTTTCTCAGTAATAACGTTTTCAACATACTTGGTCGTAAACTTAGCCTTATTACAATAATATATATATATATATTACACACAAAAATTTTGCCCCAAATTAAGCATATATAGCCTGTGTTATGGGTTACAAGACAATGATATATTTAATACAAAAAACTTACTTAAATATACATAAATTCATTTAAACATACATATAAACTGACATAAATACTATTAAACATCCATGACTCGGAAACAAACATCCATATTCATCATATAAATGCTAGCACCTACCGGGATTCGAACCCGGGACCTCTAGCTTAGTAGGTAGGATATACACTCGGCTATACAGGTCGTCGTATTTATGTCTATACAGTTATCGGTCTTAGAGGCATAAAGCGAATTTAACACACACGTGCATAATAGAATTATCTATGTTAAAGTTAGTTTGTACCTAACTACAAATTATGTGAGAATAAACAGAGCAATTTAAATTTGACCGGGTAATACAGTTTTTTTGGAACAACAAAGAGATTTATGCCGCTGAAAATCCATTTACATTTTTGGAATAAAAAATGTGTCTGTAATTAAGACAAAAAAACATTTATTATTATCAAATTATTTATAATTCACAATGATTTGTTAAACAATATATTATGCATTTCATCAATACTAGGCTGTATGGCTATATTACGTAATCAATCACCTTGCATTTGGCGCGTGCAAAAAAATTGCGCGCCATTTCACATATTTTGTTTGTATCGCAATGCAATACATATCTTTTTTTCCAAGTGTGTTGAAAAAGTGCGTATGAAACTCGCAATTTACTCACTAGACACTCGGCTGATTTACGGCCGGCAAACCACAACCTCGTGTATAATTAGCAACTTGGCTCACTTGTATCATAATATACTATTCATGTTATGTTAGACGCCAACAGAGCATGAAGAATTTTTTAAGGGAGGAACATATCATCTATAAGTCATAAATAAATGCGCTCAAGCAGCTCGAATTGTCGGAGACCCAGTGCTCTGTGGCTAGATCACTTGGCGTTGCGTAGCGACGTCCGCGTCACTTCATTTAGTGTCTTCTACCACATTTATCATCGGCGGTGTTCCAAAGATCTGTTTGATCTGTTTCCTAAATATGAATATCATCCTCACCATCTGGATGTGTGGCGTTCCTCCACAGTGCGGTTTTCAAAGAACTTTCTTGCACGACCAACTAATCTGTGTAATGAGCTTCATTGTGCGGTTTCATTACTTTGACCTACATTAATAAAGCCATTTTGATTTGATTTTATTTGATTATGATTTGATTTGACATATGATAAACACTTAAGATTCATTTCAAAGAAATGTTTATACTATGGAACTGTAGAGTATGTATAATAAAATCGATGGATTTACCCAACTATATGTAGCTTGAAGTCCTTCAGAACGTTGTATGGTCCGGGCACTGGTCGTACGTAGAGAGTGTTCGCCGAGGCTTTAATTCCTGCCGCGGCTGCTGACGTCATCGCTGCAGTCTCCGCAAGAAGGAACATCGCTTTCATTGAGTCCGCATCGCATGACGCTGGTACGCATTGACCGATTAGCATTGATCGAGTCTGTAAGAAGTAGATAATAGTAATAATAATAATAAAATTGACACACTTTACACAAATTATCTTGCCCCAATATAGCCTGTGCTATGGGTTGCGAGACAACGATATATTTAGTACAATAAACTTACTTAAACATGCATAAATACTTATAAACATACGTATAAACATACATAAATACATATAAACATCCATGACTCCGAAACAAACATCCATATTCATCATACCTACCGGGATTCGAACACGGGACCTCTAGCTTGGTAGGTAGGATCGCTAACCACTCGGCTATACAGTCGTACATATAAGAATGAAAATTATTTCTAGTAACAAGGGCGCGTCTGACCAACCTAGTCCGTTTTAATTAATACAAACAAATACTTTTAATTGTATGATTTATCATTGACATGAGACGCGGTAAAATATTTTTGCTATCAATATTATGTAGGTGCTAAAAGTTTATTTGATTGGAACAGACCGGGATGACGTCAATTGTAATCTTATACAGATATCTTCATAGCATTTCAGATCATACACTTTAAAACCACCAATCAAAAGTACCGTTTTCAATGTAACGACAGCATCACAAGGCCGTTGAAAGAATCCGCCCATTCCACCGCGGGTTCCAATTGCAAAAATATAATAAATTATCATATTCATTTTATGCATTTTTTCCATTTATTCTTGTGCTGTAGTAGATATAATATACTGATAGGACATTTGAGGCTTTGACTACAGCCACAAGATCCAATATTCAAAATATTAAGGAGCTAATGGCAAACGTGGCTGACTGCTTACGACTTGTCAATCAAAATCGGTTACAGTAGATACACATTCGCTATCCTTTTCTATTTTGCTTTATCATATTCTTCTCTCTTGCACGCTTTGGTTGTCTATCATATATCAATATCGTTGTCTCGTTTATCTCGCTCTCTTTCATTGTACAATAAAGATAATTATCATCATCACCAGCCGGAAGACGTCCACTGCTGGACAAAGGCCTCCCCCAAAGATTTCCACGACGATCAGTCCTGTGCTGCCCTCATCCAACGCATTCCGGCGATCTCGACCAGATCGTCGGTCCATCTTGTGGGGCCTACCTACACTGCGTCTTCCGGTACGTAGTCGCCATTCGAGGACATTACTACGCCAACGGCCATCTGTCAACTTTTTTCCCCGCCTACTACCACTTCAGTTTCGCATTATTTGGGCTATGTCAGTTACTTTGGTTCTGCTGCGGATCTCTTCATTTGATCTCACAAGGGAAACTCCGAGCATAGCCCTCCCCATTGCCCTCTGAGCGACCATGAGCTTTCTCATCTTTGTTTGACTATACGCATAGTATAATATTGTAGATAACTTTGACAATTTCTTATATGTATATGTATAGAACGTGTTTTTATTGAATTCCCATAACTTAAGAGTTATAATCTATAGCTAAAAAGAAAAGTCCAAGAATCATGTGTTCTAAAATTCATATTATGCGTGTAATTTTTTTTTAAATATACATAGTGTCTTGATTGTAACCAGTATGCCAAGTCCTAGTCTTAGCGACGTTGCCAAACACTTACACTTACAAAGATAATCAAAGGACATAATCTATATATATAAAAATGAATTGCTGTTCGTTAGTCTCGCTAAAACTTGCGAACGGCTGGATCGATTTGGCAAATTTTGGTCTTGAATTATTTGTGGAAGTCCAGAGAAGGTTTAAAAGGTCAATAAATAGGAAAATGCTGCTAAATTAAATAAAAACAACAAATTTGTTTTTCCTTTGATGTGTCCATACATAATTTCTATGAGAGAATTTATTGGCGTACGGTTTGACAGTTCTGCTGTGAAACAATTTCATTACGACAGCAGGGTGGATGTTATGATATATTATTGAAATTTTTTATTTATTATATACAGAACAACGTCTGTCGGGTCAGCTAGTAATCAATAAAAGCAAGTTACTGACTTATTTTTCATTGATAAGTAGTTAAGTACAATCGTTATTATTTCTCGTGGCAGGTATCGTCATGCTCGCTTAAATGCCTCTGCTTGTGGCGGCGACGTGGTGCGGGTCGTTCCGTTCCCTAAAATATGGTCGAGGGAGGCTATGGCTGGTCCATGCGACATGCTCGTGAACGGGTGCTACTCGTGGGGGCTGGATGATCTTTTTACCGGGAGGTCTGCTTGATGTGTTTTTTTATTATTATTATTTCCTTTAAAGTTAAAGTTATTATATATTTTATTTTATGAAATGCTCACATAATGCCTCTATTTATTTACGGTATGTGTGGATTGATGCATCTACTATACTCAATAACTCTTGTGTTTATAAGTATTAATTTACTTTTTTTTCTTTTTTTGACTTACTCATGTAAGCCTTTCAGTTTTTGACTTCTGAGTATTTTTGTTGCGTCACTTTGCATATATTGTAATTGAAATGATTTGTAAAACAACTAAAATGTAAATCTTGACTTAAATGAGTGGCAATGAGTTTCTTGCTTCTTCTTCTCATTAGCTCAACCCTTTACGAAGTTGCGGTAAATTCAATAAGAAACAATATTTATATATTTTTTTTTGACATTCATAAGTATCATTTTTGTGGCCTACATGAATAAAATGTTTTTGAATTTGAATTTGAATTTGAATTTGAATTTGAATTTGAATTTGAATTTGAATTTGAATTCTTAATTTGAAGCTCTTAGTATGCAGTGCTGCCAATTTTCTCGTAAAAGTTGATAATTATTTCAATTATTTTATAAAACATTATTATAAAAAATCATACACCATTTGATTCTAATAGAGGGTCTCGTTAATACCTTAGAGTTATGTGAATTCAACATAAACACGTATATAATTTTTTACGCACCATAGGAATATGGTTTCCATCGACGCTTATATTCACTTTGGCAACAAAGAAGCTGGCGGCAAATGGCGGAGTTTGCTCGTAATACTTCTTCAACTGAAGATCTTTGCACGCGTTGATGGATCCCATCCAGTACTCATTGCCGAACAATACATTCGTGCTGTACTGGCCGGACGCGTCGAACACTGAAATCATTAAAAAATCTGTTACAAAAATAATAATATAATAAGTAAAAGTATCAATTTGCAACTACGGAAAAACCTAGATTACGTAAAATATAATAATAATATTATATTCTTTTATTTCAGGTTATTACGTCCCATAGTTTGCTAATTCGAATTAAAAGTAATCTTAAAAACTAGAAAACCATGTATAGGGGTTTTGTTGTCCAAAATATAAAAAATCATAATATTAATACAAGTCCATTTTATATTTTGCTGTTCTCCATGTGAACAGATATCCATCGTTTATATAAAGGGTTCCTGATATCGTCAGAATATAGCCGTGAGGATTTTTTTATTTGAGCTGCGCAATCGACACCATAACGTCGTGATTCTGGTTCTTATTACAGCGAAGAAGTCAGGGACCCCACCTTCAACGAACAGGCCTGATGTATCATGACCCCTCTCCTTCTAAATGCTTTGTATATAGATGTTACCCACAGCTGCCAGGTGTACATGCCTAGGCAGTAAGCTTTGAAGAGGGTAGTGGTTACATCCCTACTGCATTTAGCAAATCATCGCTCAAGCATGTTTCCTCTAACAGCGAGGGCCCTTACCGATATCTAAAAGATACCCAAAATTATGCAGCAGCAACACGACAGCAGTTTCTTTGCAGACGATTGTAAAGTGTCAACAAATCAGAATAACGGATTGCTAATTTGTCACTTAAATACACTGTCTTCTACACTAGCTGCACTAGCAATAAACAGTAAATTATATAAACTCTTCATTTAGGAACAAAGAATGTACCTAATATCAAATTGTCGAACAACGGCGGCCAAGATGCACTTTTTAGTTCAATAATTAGGAATGAGAATGAGAATAAGAAAAAATTACAATGTAAATATATTCCTAATAAGCCAGTGGGAGACTCCTTTGCACAGGATGCCGGCTAGATTATGGGTATCACGACGGCGCCTATTTCTGCCGTGAAGCAGTAATGACTGTGTAAATATTATTGTGTTTCTGTAGCTAGTGAAATTACTGGGCAAATGAGACTTAACATCTTGTGTCAAGGTGACGAGCGCATTTCTAGGTTCGCTCAGAATATTTGGGTTTTTCAAGAATCCTGAGTGGCACTGCATTGTAATGAGCAAGGCAGTCAGTATCAGTTACCATCAACTAAACGTCCTGCTCCTCTCTTCCCTTATTTTCATAAAAACAAAAATCCTAACTTAACTAAATATGCTGTAGGCAAAATAACTTCGGTTTACAACACACTCTGTGTTGTAAACCGAAGTTATTTGTGCTTGGACAATGGTACGGGACACGCATAGGTAAGTTATATGCAAGAGGAAATCAAAAAGCACTAGTGTGGAAAAGATAAATTTCCACATGGGAAGGTCTAATTTTTTTCGTACAATCTTAATTTATTTACCTTAATCTTGTATTTGACTAACGCGAGTTTGAATGAAAAACTTTTTAAAGACTTTAAACCCTCTGTCTGTAATTAATATTTTTGTAGAACTTTCCGATAAGTAAACGTCTTATTTCTGACTAAAACCAATTCTACTTTTTTGAAATAAAAAAGTAGAATTGGCTAAAATGATCGAATAGGTATATGAAGTTGGTATTTATTTTTTATCATAACCACAAGTTGATACGGTTATTAAATCAAATCAAATCAAAATCACTTTATTTATGTAGGTCAATGACACTTATTAATCTCAAAAGTTTACTTTTCTTTTTACATTTACCAACACTTCGGTAAAGGTTGAGCTTTAATGAGTACTGAAAATATGTAAACTTAACTTTATACATTTTTTAATTGTCTGCTCTGGTAAGAGTGTATGAAAATGGAGATGGGACCTTATTTGTTTGTATTTAATGTCTGAACTTTTTTAAACCGGTCATGCTCTACTAAATAAACCCTTGTTTACTTTAAGTGTTTCCCACAGTCGAGAGGTGGCGGAATTCAGGGAACAATACCTCGGAAGGCCGAGGTCACTTGTACATATAGTATTATATATTCTTTGCCAGAGACCATCGGCAAAATCAAGGATCTGCTGGGCTTCCTGGTAGAATTGGGTTGGCAGGAGTAGCATCATCAACTCATCACGCAAAATAGGCGCACGTAATACGTCAAGTTGCAAACAACCCACTAAAACCTTAGCGTTTAATGTCTCAAATGCACAACCAATCATGAATTATTTCTGACACGTTGTCAGGAGTATAGGAAAAGACATACTCCCAACAGAGTGCGATAAGAAATCTATGCAAAAGAAGTTATGGGCGGTGGCTAGTTAAGATATAATTTAACTAGATGTCGGCTAGATTATGGGCACCACAACGGCTTAATTTTTGCCGTGAAGCATTATTGTGTAAACATTATTGTGTTTCGGTCTGGAGGGTGCCGTAGCTAGTGAAATTACTAGGAAAATGAGACTAACTACTTAAGGTGACGAGCGCAATAGTAGTGCCACTCAGAAGTTTTGGGTTTCTCGAGAATCCTGAACAGCACTGCATTGTAATGGCCAGGGTATTTGAATAACCATCAGCTAAACGTCCTGCTCTTCTCCTCCCTTATTTTCTTAAAAAAAAATACACAGAGCAGTATAATACTTAAAAGAAATAAATGTACGTCTCTTTAATACTTAAAAGATAAATTTGCCATGAAAGTCATAATTCAATATTCATTTAAATTTACCGCAGAAATGAAATCTTCAGATAGCACTTTCAATACCTGGGTATTAGGTACGCTTCATGTGATAAATTTCCAATTATTGAAGCCATATTCGAAATTCAATCTAATGTGCATTCTCGCCTTATATTTCAAGGTTGCCGCCTCCATTTTTATTCAAGTAAATTTCATATTGCATCGGTTTTTTTCACAATTTCAAGCATTTTTTCGCGTGAAACACTGTTTTCAAAGCTCTACAAAACTGAGACGTACACATGACCACGGATGACGTTTTGAGATTCTTCTGGAATATTGTTAGACCTGAGTTACTCCTACCCATTGTAGATAAGTCGCAACCGATAGATATCGAATACACTAATATATACAAATAAAATTTGTAACCAAAATTTATCAACTATGCGTGACTCGAACCCGCAACCTCTCGGGTTCCGTCCGAGCGCTCTTATCAACTGAGCCAACCGTGCGAGCGACGCATGGTTCGTATATTTTGGTATTCCTTGTTCAACTCTCAGGTTGTGGCTTCAGATACAAATTAAATTTGTAACCAAAATTACATTACTACAGGAGCCATAACCTAAACTCGTCTAAAAGGCATAAAAGGCATTTATTTTCTCAAAATTGATTCCTTAATTGATTCCTTTAGAATTCTTTTGGATGTGATTTCTAATATAATAGATACTACTACCGCTTCGGAAACAAATGGCACTCTGAGAGAGAAGAAGCAGCGCAAGAAACTCTCCCAGCATTCTTTTTTGCGCTCTTTTTAATGAAATATACAATATTTTACTGTCATTGCTATTGCTATACAATAATCATAATCTAGTCCCATGCTTGGAATCAGTCCAATCACTTAGATATTCAGCTGTGGAGTAAAAGGATTTACGACAGAGTCATTTTTTAATAAAACATTTAAATTTATTAATAGATAATGCCTGAACAGTTCTGGCACTTTATTGTAAAAGTGTATACATTTACCCTTAAACCTATTATGTATCTTATGAAGTTTAATAGAATTAGTTACAAGCAATCCCTAATTTCTAATAATGAAAATCACTATTAAGAGCAAAAAGGTGACGATTTTGTGAAGCTATATTAAATTTCCTTAAATGTACTGACCATGAACAGTCAGTCTATGCTTTTTTTTATGAAAATACGAGCCGGACGGCCTGCCCATTACAATGCAGTGTCGCTCAGGTTTCTTGAAAAACCGAAAATTTCTGAGCGGTACTACAAGTCTCATTTGCCCACTTTTTTCACTAGCTAGAAACACAGTAATGCAGGCGCCGTTGTGGTACCCATAATCTTGCCGGCATCCTGTGCAAAGGATGCATCCTCCCTCTGGTAATGCTTGTAATCACGTAAATTATTAATACAACAGAAAATAAAAGTAATATTAATGTATTTGTCTATTTATAGCGGCAAAGATAAGCTCTTAAATTATGTTTGAATCATAAAATTGCTTAAAGAATTGTGAAAGTAATGGTGTTCCGACAAATAAACATGCATACTTATATATAAAATAACTCATAGATTAATTCACTCAAATTCAACATTCACAACAAAACACAAAACCAACAAATATATATTACGTCGCGCCAGTCACCTTGTATTACCTAGTATAGAATAGAACCAACTATGGTAAAAATAATATAACATTTGCAGGAGCACAGCTATACAATAAGCTTCCGAGAACTATTAGGGAAGCGACTCCGCTCAACATCTTTAAAAAAAGGCTGTATATGATATACATATACAAACCAATCAATATAAACATCTTGCTAATATAATAATAATAAACCATATCTTTTAACTTGGACCACCGCCTTAAAACCGGAATGAGTAAATTCGCCTCTCATTCACTAACTTTATGTTCTCAAATAAGTGACGACTGTCTAAATGAGAAAAAAGTGATGTGTACTTATGTATGCACGCAAGAAGTTATACTTCTTTGGCCTAACGAAGGAAAAATCATTAAAATGATTTTTAATACAGTTGCTCAAAAAGTGGCGTATTGCAGGGACATATAGTGTTCGGGATGTGGGCTATTACATACTCGAGCTTTTTCTTCACCTTTTCCGAACTCGTGCGTTCTCTTTCCCAACTGTCAAAATAATGTATATTAAAAAGAAAAAACAAACCACGAAGTATTTACAAAAAAAATCCTAGAAGTTTTTATGATTCATGCAAATATTTCTAAAAATTAGCTCCTTATTGGTTTCAATATCAGATTTAATGATTTCATTCAATGAGTTAGGTTAAGTTTCATTTCATTTCATCTCATTAAATTAAATTTTCATTTCATATCAATAAAAAAAACTACTGAAAACTTGGTTGTATGGGCATAGTTCCCTTTGCCTACCCAGAATGGGTAAATAAAAAAAATCTCTGCTTATATTCTTTTACGGTTGGCGCAATTTTCCAAAATTATCTTTGCGAGTTTAGTTGTTTGTTGCACAAAATGAGTAATTTAAACGATTTTTTATCTAAATTAACTTAAAAAAAATGAACACCACCGGAACTCAGTATTTTTGCATAAAATGCTTCGTAAAAGAACATTTTACCAGAAATGTGAAACAGTCGCTACATATCTACATACGACGAATTTATTGCATGGAGAGAAGAGAAAAAGTCAATAATTTTTCAGAAAATGTTATGTTGGCATACTTCTCCATACTCTCGGCAAAATTAAAACCTTCTACGTTATGGTCGTGATTTTCGATGATAAAAAGTATGCTGAAAATAAGGAACAACGTGGATATAAGTGAATACCTAACTAAATGCTTTCTTAAAAGGACAATGAGACGGTTTTACAACGAAAAAGTAAAAAGTCGAAAATATTAACATCGAATGAAGTTTTGAACTGAATTTTGAACGAAGCTCCTAATGATCGTTATTTAGCCACAAAGGTTTACGAATACGCAAAATACAGTCAAAATATTTTTTTTTTTAAAAAGATTAATCAATCCCTTTTTTTGTAGGTTGTTGGAGCTTGCCGGAGCAGTTAGCCAATATTACTTAAAAAGATATTGAAGCCCATGAAAAATGCTACTAATCAAGATTCCAATTACAAGAAATAAGATACCGAGAAGCTTTGTTGTTGAAGGAGATTTTCTTAGAATAGTGAAAATATATGAGACAGCGGTCCCAAAAAGCAAAAACCGACCGTTTATTTCCAAAATTATTAAAAAGGAAAGTGTACAGCTCAGCTCAATCGGGATAAACAAATTTGGTAATATGACAAAAGAAATAGCTACGTTTTTTGGTGTGCCGGATGCTGACAATTATACTGGACACAGCTTCAGGAGGACCTCTGCTACATTATTGGCAGATTCAGGAGCCAATTTGACGTCCTTAAAGCGACTAGGAGGTTGGAAGTAAGAAAAAGTTGCAGAAGGCTATTTTGCACAAACTAAAAACTGGGTAAAAAATACAGAATACGTTGATTTAAAGTTCAGTCCGTCTTCTTTACATGACAATACTTACAACGTTCGTCCATCTACCTTCGTTGATAATGATAATTCATCAGATCCAATTCCATTAACTAGCAAACGCCATTGTATAACACCTTTGACAAATATACGAAATTAATAATAGGTTGTCTCAAACAGTAAATATGCAACCTAGGACTTCCCCAGTTAGTATAAGAAACTGTACCAATTTCAATGTATGTCGGAAATTGTTCCGACTGTCGACCCCCACCTTAGGCTGCGCCTCAACTCTTTTCAATGACAGGCTTTCCGCACTCGTAATAAAATATACTATATTACTCGTGCTATTCCACGTTTTTAGAAATAACAATTTTGTAAAAATCTTGCCATCTTTGGCTTTCACAATTATTTATTAAATAATAATATGGCTGTATAGGCTTGAACCCTTTGCCCTAGTAATGGGCGAAGAAACCAAAAAAAAAAAAAAATAACGAATGACGCAAATGTCAGAAAATTTTAGGAACCAACTTCAACCTGTTACTTTTGTATTACAGTGATGCGCGCGTATCTTAAAATTTCACTCTCATCATCTTTTCATAACGCGCCTAAAGTAGTATAACTTCAGTAAAGCTCTTTAAACCGAAACATCATTGAGAAGTGACATAATTATAGAGAGTATTAGGTCAAGATAATCCTGCAGTTAATACACATTGTAAAATACTATCGTCATTATAATCATGACTTATGTAATTGACTTATGTAATTGTAGTCAACCTTGACATCACTATATAAGTACATAAATCAAGTTGCCACTTAACAAATAATATTTACTCCTATAGAAATTTAAATAAGGAGGTAATAGAAATATTATTGGTGTGATACAAAATATTTCTAGGTATGTTTGCAACGCCGTGGATATTGAGGGCCTTGTGCATCAACGTTGTGCAAAATGACGGCAACTTAGATAATTTATAAGCGTCTGGATAGACTCTCTTGCTGTTAGACAACCGATAAAACCAGGCCAAGAAAATTAGTTTAGTGTGCGTGACAAGCTATGCCTTACATTCACGATTTGTATGACACTTTGTGTAAGTGTGCGTGAATTGCTCAAAATAGAGGTTAGTTCTAAACTCAAACTTTATTTTTTTGACGCTTTCACAGCTGTCATAGTCTATCCAGAAGTATCAATGATCTAAGGATCGCAATTCAATTATTCATTTAAGTTTTGTAACCCCTAGGACAGAGGGCATCCACAGTGCATCTCCATCGCGATCAGTCCTGAACATCTCTCTTGATTTCACTCCAGGTCTTCCCGATGTCTTTTGCTTCGTCAATGACAGTCCGCCGCCAGGTTTGCGTTGGACGGCAGCGTTTCCGTTTTCCTTGAGATGGGATGGGATACATTCAGAGTGTGGCCTATCCAGCTCAATTTGCGGTGTTGTATCTGTTGGTTGATTAGAACTTCATCATCAAATGACGAAGACAAAACAAAGAATCTCATCACATAATGGCCATATATGTATATATATTTTTTGGGAACATCAGTGAAGTAGACTAGTGCCGTTGCCTCTCATCCTGAAGTCAACGATCTCCGCCTGGCACTTTTACGATTTTCGATATATATACAATATTATACAAATATTTTATATATGTTATAAAAAATATTTTGTAAAATTTAAAGCGTTTTAAAGTTTCTGGGGAGAGTACGTGACTGTCACATCTTTCGACCCCTATTTCTGCCGTGAAGCCGTAATTGTATTTCGGTCTAAAATTACTGGGCAAATGAGACTTAACATCTTATGTCTCAAGGTGACGAGCGCAATTGTAGTGGCGCTCAGAATTTTGGGTTTTTCAAGAGTCCTGCTCGTCTCATCATGAAACAAAAAAATTGGGTTGGATATAATATGTTGAAACATGCTTTCTATGTACATATTTTGTTATCGTGGGACGATGGTGATGCGATAGGGGCAACAAACAGCCTTCTTCCAAATTTCTAACTTAAAACTTCGATAATTAATGGCACCATCCCGGCACAAGAAGCATTGTACTAAGCAACCGAAGTTTCGTAGAACTTATTTATAAATCGAATAAAATAAAACTACGTTTAAAAAAACCGCCTTCTAAAACTCAAAGTATAAAATAACTAAGAATTTAATTTTATACATCTCTTAAGCAAACCTTTACCTTTAATATTAATAAAATACTATTATTTATATGTGCTACCTATTGATAGGTTTTAAGTCTGTGCCAAGCCCAAAAAAAAACTAAATATTATAAACAGCTTACTTACTGTTTTTATTTTTTAGTGTCACTTAATAATATTAATATATAATCAATCTGAATGAAAACTCCTAAAAAATATTTGTATACGGCATACAAAAAAAAAATTATATCATCCACGTAAACAAAAATTTTCTTAAAAAACGTTCATAAAATGAAAAATACTGGACCAGACTATTTAAAATTTTTATGGGAGCAAATGGCCTCTATTCCGCATCGGTCTAAAAAAGGACTACGAAAATCGGATCATTAATCTCAGCGTAGTCGGTGTACATACATAAAAAACCCGAACGAATTGAGAACCTCCTCCATTTTGAAGTCGGTTACAAACAGAATCTTGCGCTATTAGTCGTTAACATAATAATAAGATTTACATCATGAAAGTATATTGTATTAGATATTGTTGAAGTATAATGTATCTTACTTTATATGTATATTCCATGTCAAGGCTTTGTTTCCATACTCGATAACCTTGAAGCCTATTTATAGGGTTTTGTAAATCAAAGTAATCATAATTAACCCATTTAAGGATTACAAACATAGAAAATAACGACATGTTTAAACTTTTATGCTATTATCAAATAACTAGCTGACCCGGCAAACGTTGTTTTGCCATATAAAGTATAATTCACGCGATAGTTTTATAAGTAATAAAATATTGCCTATATTATAGCCTGTACATCATTTTGTTCTATTGTCAATAGTTTTTGCAGCGCACGCAAAAATAGGTTTTCGATTTTACACCTTGTGTTACAAAATAGCAATTTTATTACGGATTCCTAATTTTAAAAAAAATAGCCTATAGCCTCCTCGATAAATGGACTACCCAACACTGAAAGAATCATTCAAATCGGACCAGTAGTACCAGGGATTAGCGCGTTCAAACAAACAAACAAACACTGCAGCTTTATAATATTAGTATAGATTACCTTCATTTTTTACGAGACCACATAGATTTTTACTTAGCAACGACCATTACATTGAATTTTGTTACGATTTCATAACTAACTATCTATTGTGTGATTATAGATAGTTCACAAAAAAAAATAATATTAAAATTATCCTATTAAGAGTTGTAAATTTTCAGTTTAAAACTAAGTATTCACGTGGTGGTTTCTGCAACTCAACATCTTAAGCGAGATAACAGCCCTAGGTTGTTGTAATGGAAAAAAAGGAACTCTTATGGATTCGTCATGTCTGTCTGTCTGTCCGTCGGTATGTCACAGCCATTTTTTCCGAAACTATAAGAACTATACTGTCGAAACTTGGTAAGTAGATGTATTCTGTGAACCACATTAAGATAACACAAACACATCAGGAAATGAAACAAAATAAATTTGGAGATATTTCCCATATAAAAGTTCTCGACTGTTTTCTCCTTGGTGTTTAACCCTAGATCAATATAATTTACAAATTAGATCAATATGAGCAATACATGTGTGATTTTTTAAATATTTTTGTGTTGGTAAGTACTTAAATTACTTCAAAAATGCGCAAAACGGCCTTAGTGAATTAAAAACAAATTAATTACGCAAACAAAATGTTGTACAAATCTACCAACAATAAATGGAAAAATTTAAACAGTCAGACACACAATATTATTTCGTTTAAATTCGATTAAAAAAAAATTACGATTGGATAATTTTTGGAGAAGGAAATTGCCTACGAAATCCTGATTTTTGAGATTTTACTCAGGAATTTTAGTAAGTCCTCATCGCTCAATTATTGTCTCGTTCACCTATGCGCCATGTTTGGCTTAAAGGTTGCGTACCAGGCTATAAAATCTTTATAAAAAAAAAGGGCCACGTTAGAAGGCCTCAGTTAATCTTACCTCTATATATTAATATTACTCCTTATCAACTCAACAAACCACCTAAAAATGGTTGCGCAAAATGGAATTGAGTATCTAATGCTAATTATACGTAACCGTTGTAAACTCAATTATTCGCTTTAACCAAATTTAGAAACGTAACAGATAGCGGGGAAGTATTCGCGGTTAAGTTTGACAGTTCTATAATTTTTATTTTATTTATATAGACTTTAGAGCATTGG
This sequence comes from Leptidea sinapis, assembly GCF_905404315.1. Lineage (NCBI taxonomy): Eukaryota > Metazoa > Arthropoda > Insecta > Lepidoptera > Pieridae > Leptidea > Leptidea sinapis. Next base: position 14,221,788 of record NC_066272.1, read on the forward strand.
CAACAAGACCATCAGCTCAAAACAAATTACTTAATACATATACTGTATTTAAATCATTTTTCAATATACTTACTCGATTACATATACGACACTGCAGTCTCCACAGTTTTAAGCGTAAAAAAGTTTAAAAGTCATTGTGGGAAACGCAACGAAACTACTAGAAATTTTTCTTTTTTTTTTTTTTAATATGGTAAACGGCTTATTCAGTTATTATTTAAAATTATATTAAACTTTTCAAAATATTGTAATATAATACAAATGCGTTCCATTTTTAAATTTCAAACATCACAACTTATTGAGCGACGTAGCCTATATATAGGATACTCCGTGTTTGGCATCGACCTCTGTTGTAAGATCAAACTCTTTCTGATTGCAATTTAGTTCATATACAGTATTACAAATGTTACCTAGTGAACGAACACCTTTACAAAAATTTATTTCCAGTAGTCGATAGACATTATTACGATGCTTACATTATTATACCTTCATTGGTGTGTCACGGGTAGTAATTGTACACCGTCTGACGGTCAGTCACGGTCGGTCAACGACCCATTTAATGGTCACATTAACACTAACAATATCATTTATAGTTAATAAAAGAAAACGTATTAGACAATTTGTTATGTTTTAAAGAGATAACCCTCACTTCTAGGATTAATACACAAATAAAATTTGAAAACAAAATTTATGAACGATGCTGGACTCGATCCCACGACCTCTCGCATTCCGTGCGAGTGCTGTTCCAACTGAGCTAACCGTTCGAGTCCCGCATCGTTCATTAAATTTTAAATTTTTATTTGTGTAGTAAAATGTAATAATTTATCGATGCAGAACAATTCGTTTTTTTAAATGATATCCGTTTGGGATTAATTAAACAAAATAAATATGTACAACTGTTTGTGACTCAAATGGGTGGCTCAGTTTTGGTTACAAATTTAATATGTATAATTTCATCTTTAATTACACGTCTACTATATTTTTCATCTACGCCAGAACGCCATTTTTTATTACGAAGCGATGGTATTGGTTTAAAAAAAATATACAACATACTTCACGCAGTATATTTTCTAGCCACTAATTAGGGATATTAAGGATAGCCTGTACTATGGGTGCCAGTAATGTTAGCCACCAGTGGGCTCCTTTGTACAGGATGCCGGCTAGATTATGGGTTGGTACCCAGTTGGCAGAAATTTCTGCCGTGAATCAGTAATGTGTAAGCATTATTGTTTTTCGGTTTGAAGGGCGTCGTAGCTAGTGAATTTACTGGGCAAATGAGACTTGACATCTTATGTCTTAAGGTGGCGAGCGCAATTGTAGTGCCGCTCAGAAATTCTGGCTTTTTCAAGAATCCTCAGGGAACCACCATCAGCTAAACGTCCTGCTCGTCTCGTCCCTTGTTCTCATAAAAAAAAACTATAAAACGGCAATAATATTCAAGGGTGTTCAAGAATACTGAACAGTATAATATACTGGTTTGAATAAATCAATTACCATAAGATTAATGTGAAAAAATATTGTCAGAGAGATAAGCAAACTTTTTGAAATTTTAATTTCGTTTTAATAGCTTAAGCGTTATGACAAAACATAAATTGGTAAATTAAACAGAAATATTTCATAAGTAATTACAAATTAGTGAATAATTTTTGTTTCGTCATCCGTTCGCTAATAAAGAAATTTCCGGCAACAAACTCCGGAAATGATTGCAACATTTTAATCAGCTTTCAGCCGCTTGTAATGCATTTAATTATGACGAGAGAAGCGCATTCAGAACTGTGTCAAATCATCATCAGCCGGAAGACGTCCACTGCTGGACAAAGGCCTCTCCCAAAGATCTCCACAACGATCGGTCCTGCGCTGCCCTCATCCAACCTGTTCCGGCGATCTTAGCCAGATCAGTCCATCTTGTGGGAGGTTATATTATCCAGAATGCCTTTGGCAAAATTGGGCAAATTTCTTTATTTAGGTCAAATAAATGAATTTCAATACATAATTACTTAGTATTTAACACTACTTCGGAAATGAGAAAACAAGAAACTCATTGCTACTATCTTAAACCAATATACTTATACATATATCTTCATCGTTTTATGAATTACTAGCTGACCCGACAGACGTTGTTCTGTTCATAATAAAGAAAAAACTCTTGCGGGTGGAATTTTGAACCTCTACTCGGTGAAAAGAATAATCCTACCATATTACAAGTCTTTAGCTCTAATGGTTCCAGAGATATCGTGATGAGTGACTATATACGTGGAAATTTCTTATATATATAAATTTCTTATATATGTAAAGTAATGCTAAAAATCACAAAATGATTAAGGTGTCGAAGTCTGCGACTTAGTAGTTATTGTATATTAATCATCCAGCCATCCATTACCAAATTATCTAATTTGTTGGATGCAATTACTTATGATGATAGTAATCACGACCATCATGTTCACGAAGAATCCTTAAACAAACAATGAATTCAAGCTCTAAAGGTTGATGCATCCAATATACGATAATTTATATTTAAACAGTTTATTCTTTATTACTTTTTATGAGACTTATTTAAACACGGTTATATATACCTTCCAAACTAATTTGTTATTTATATATATTACAGCCATTTAAAAAAAATCCATTAAATTGAAAAAAGTTGCCGTTGAGTTTCTTGTATGTTCTTCTCACGAGCTCAACTTTTTCCGCACATATGGTATTTTCAGTAATTAAAAAGAAATATTTATAGTGAATATTCAAAAACGCTTAGTTTAAGCCTAATTGGATAAAGTTGATTTGACTTTGATAAAAGTTAGCCAATTTAAATACCTGCATTGATTGCTCAATGATGATGTCCTTACGTTAAATTATTAGTTTTTTTTTTTTTTTAACAAACATGAACGCCATTCACGTTAGTAGCGAGTAATCGTTTGTGGTAAAACCTCTTTACACAAGTAAGTCTAAAAGAAGGGCAGATAATATTGTATCTATTTGAAGATCGGGGCGAAAATCAAAATACTGCTATTCAATATCGGCCTTTGTGTTCATTTCGTTTCAATCACAGAGTAATATTATTGCAGATCTTAGATTAAGATCTGGTCTCTGCTGCACTCCAACTAGATACCGCAGGCGTAGTCGTAAAGTGTGACAACTGATTATACTACGCCCAAGTGTGTGACGTGACGTGCCACATGCTCTGTTAAACTTTGCTAATAATTATAAATTAAAATGTTGGGTTGTGTTCCTTAGGTTGTGTAGTAAAAGTTTATAAAAATAATACTACAAGAAATAAGAAAGACACAGGGATCATAATATATCATCAGTTAGTGTTTTGTATTTTATTAGTTTCAATGTAAAGTAACACGAAGCGAGTGTTACAAAATTAGAAAGATGCCACGCACACAAGAATCTAATAGTTGCCGTCATACAAAAGCTATTGTTCTTAGGTAGTGCGGTATCTAGTTGGAGCGCAGCGAAGACCAATCCATAATCTATGTTGCAGTTACTGTTTGAGCAGACAAAAGACCGTTTATTTTATTTCCATGTGATAAAATATATATTGAATAGCGTTCTGGCGTAAAACTGTTTAAATGTTCAATTCTTGTTTCATTCTGACGCGAATGGCTTTTAGTTTGAGTGTCTGTTGAAACACTGTTTGACTTTTATTTAACCGCATAAAATTCTGACAATATGCATCAAAGACTGAAATTTATCGGAACGGATAAAGGTTGCAATTCTGTACAAAGAAACTTTATTGAATTAGGCGTTACTTTGCGGAAATCCATAATTATACAAATGATTTAAGTTTTCTTTAGTAAGTAGTTAGGTAGTTTAGTAGTTAATTTCGCCAAGTTGAGTCCCGTGCCAGATTTTGGCGAGACAACACGTCCTGAGGATGCCTCGTGTAGAGGCGAAACGAATATTGGCGGAATTAACACTAAAGAAAACTTAAATCATTTGTATAATTCTGTACAAATCCTACAATTCATTGCTTTAACTTGTAGCGGAATGGATATATACCATTCCTTAATTTTGTGTAAGTTTTCTGACCCAATGTTCTGACCATTAATATTAATGTATGTTCATGTCCTTATTTTATGTTCTTTAGTAGTTTAGAGTAAGGAATACAATCTAATCTTGTTGTATTTTACTTCAAAGTTTTTGTATTTTGCTTTACTGTATATTACAATAATTGCTATTGTTAATACATATAAGTGAAAACTGTATTGGTGTAAACTGTAAGTTTTCCGAATAAAATAAAATAAAACATAGCTTGTAAACAAACCAAGTCTCGCAACTCAGTTCTAAACAGCTGTGAGATCCATGTAGGCCAATTTATAACACTAGAAATAAGGGATTGCTTGTAACTAATTCTAGTAGGCTTTATAAGATACATAATAGCTTTAAGGGTAAATGTATACACTTCTATAATAAAGTTCCAGCCACTGTTCAGGCATTATCTATAAATAAATTTAAATGTTTTACAAAAAACTGGCTCTCGTAAATCCTATTACTCTACTGCTGAATATCTAAATGATCGGACAGCCTGGGACTATATTGTGATTATTTTATAGCAATAGAAATGACTGTACAATATTGTATATTTTTATTGAAAAGAACGCAAAAAAGAATGCTGGGAGAGTTTCTTGCGCCGCTTCTTCTCTCTCAGAGCGCCGTTTGTTTCCGAAGCGGTAGTAGTATCTAGTAGTGATTAGAAATTAAATCCAAAAGAATTCTAAAGGAATCAATTTTGAGAAAATACATGCCTCTTATGCCTTCAGTCTCAACTTAAGGGTATTGAGTTATTACGTAATTAGCTAACCTAGCAACATCTTATAATGACAATATCAATTCTTAAAAAAATTATGGTTATAAATAGATGAACTTGAAAATTGAATTGGAAACTGGAAAATTGAAATGAACCGTGCTTATACGCCTGCTTGGTAAATAAAAATTTAGGCTTCTAATGTTATCCACAATCGAAGTTTTTGTTGTCGAAAATCGCCTGAACTGCTTCGAGAAAAGGATGTTACGGCCATTTTATTTTTTTCTCAACTTGATATAAATTTAAAAAGAAACGCTGAATTGAAGATTAATTATCCTCGAGATAAGCGATAAACCAGTCAGTGAGAATATTTTTTTATTACTTTCACTTTGAAAACTGGTTTCAAATTCAAATAGACGTTAAGACATAATATTATTTATTCTGATTATAAATTCGCACGAAATAACTGTTTTGAATAAACACATTATGAAAGTAATGTTGTATGTATATTATGCATATTCAAATTAATAACTCTAGGATAAATATGCAAAATATTATATTCGGAACAAGAAAAAAATCTAGGTTTAAAAGAAAAAATCTTGTGATTAGTCTTAAGCGTCCAGAGCCCGATTCACGTATATTCTAACAATCCAAAAATCGTTGTAGTTCAGAAGTCATCCTATTGAGACTTGGTCCAAAATTGGTGATCACGTACTGATTCGATAGGACGACAACTCAATAGGACTGAAACTCAGCGACTTATCGACGACTTGCGATAGGACATTGCCGGTCTAATTCTTCTATTCCTTTATTTTCTACCTTATTCTTTTAAATATATTTATTATGATATCAGAGTCTTTTGCTCAGTTAATAGTACTCAACCTAACAACATTTGAAGCCGTAGAGTAGTAAAAAAGTAAGGTATAATTATTTTATATCCTGACCATAGACGTCCACACACACAAATGCAAAAAAGTCTCGAAAGTAATTTACCTATACTTCGTAGTATTTTTATTAATTCCTCTCAAAAATGTTTAACATAACAGTTATTAACAACATAAAATTATTACGTCTCGGTTATAAATGTATTTATTGATAATATAAAAAAGCGGCCAAGTGCGAGTCGGACTCGCCCATGAAGGAACCCTTAGTAGTAGCAGCAAGTAACATAATATAAAAGTTCTTGTAGTTCGTTGTAACTTTGATCGATGTTTTAATAATAGTGTATTTTTTTTGATAAAGTTATTTATGACGTATTTATTTAGTTTTATCATTCTCTTATTTTAAAAGTAACAGGGGGGGACACACATTTTACCACTTTAGAAGTGTCTCTCGCTCAAATTCAGCTTAGAAATAAATGATTTTAGATACCTCAATAACATTTTTGAAGACCTATCCATCCACATGTCGTACCTTGAGAAGAACAAAACCATAAGTGTAAAAAGTTTGTGGGGAACTATATTACACGAAAAAATGTACAGGAATTATATTAGTGCGGCCTGTAGCGATGGCGTGTATGCCGTAATCACATTAACTCACTTCTTATTGAAGCTTTCTCAGAAGCTTGCTCAGCTGAACTTTCGCACTTTTTACGGATAACCTTCAATTATTTATCACGTCGACAATACTCGTGGGACTTTTATATTAATATAATTAATTTTTCTAGAGATTCACATTTCACTCAAAACACTTGATTTATCAACAAATAATCTATTTATAAACAAGTAACAGTGATTTATTACACGGTATACTGTAATTTAATATTTATATTTAAGGAAACTTGCAGAATGTATGATTATGTACTATGCCAATTACTTCGTCGAGTTTTTTTGGCAAGTACGTTGCCCGAGTACATTTCATTAAAAAAAGTACAAGTGCAAGTGCAAGTGCAAGTGCAAGTGCAAGTGCAAGTGCAAGTGCAAGCGCAAGTGCAAGCGCAAGTGCAAGTGCAAGTGCAAGTTCATATAGTTTCGGAAACAAAGTGGCTGTGACATTCGGACGGACAGACAGACAGACATGACGAAGCTATAAGGGTTCCGGTTTTTGCTACGGAACCCTAAAAATCGCAGACCCAGAAAAAGGGCAGAGGATGCGAGGTCAAAATAGTGATTTATGAATGAAATTGTGAATTGTCAATACTTCGTACTTTTTGTGGTTACATTTACAAAATATACACAATAAAAGATATGAAATTTTGCTATATATATATATATATATATATATATAAATATTTTCATGTAATAACTCTGAGATTGTTTGTAGTATTTTTTGGTGATTTTAGCATATCTGTGTTTAAGCAGATGAATTAGCTTATAAAAACAAGTAAAACGGGGCTCGGCAACTTGTTCCTTCATTGTAGATATCTTGTTCTTGCACAAGTTGTACTTTCGATTGCAAATTTCGTAAGTAGGACTTATAAAGTCTTTAGGTTAAGATGTTGTAAAATTACTTACTATAGCGACATTTTCCTCAATGTTTATGATGGTACTTGATGGTATCTGACCACTGCAGTCCAAACTCTCTTGTAACACCAGAAGAATCTCAAAATCGTTGCAGCTCTTATATAGCGTCGAACAAAAGTACATCCCTACTAATGTTATCAAGGTGAATGTGAGTTTGTTTATTACGCTTTCACGCCGAAACCACTGAACCGACTTTGATGAAATTTAATGCAGAGATATACTAGAGCTTGGAAAAGGACATAGTATACCTTTGACTGGGAAAAAAATAATGGAGGGGCTCAAATAGGGGATTCAAGTTTAATGAATGAATGAATAAAACCATGAAACTTTGTATTAAGGCACATGATAAGTAGTAATTTATAAACATTTGTTCGAGCATTTTTGAAACTTTGGCCTAAATAGGGGATGCAAGTTTAATGAATGAATGAATAAATCCACGAAACTTTGTATTAAGGCACTTGATAAGTAGTCATTTATAAATATTTTTTTGAGCATTTTTGAAACTTTGGCCTTCACGGGGATATTAAAGTTTGTAGGGAAATACTATTAAAGAGACTGTCCACATTGACAAGCGATATCCGCTGTATCGTAGAAGAGCGCCACCAGCAGCGGAAAGAGCTGTGTGTATGTGTTTTATTTTCAAAGTATCTTAAAAAATTTAAATGCTGCCCAATGTAACTATTCCACGCGGACGAAGTCGCGAGTAAAAGCTAGTATTATTATGAATTTGAAAACCGAAAACGCATTATTATGGCGAGCAAGGATCGAACCGGGGACTCCGTGGTGTGAGTGATAATGTCAACGTTCCTTTTTAAATTCAATATAATATCAATTTGCCAAATAATTTGTTGTTGGTAGGAAGTCAAATTCGAGTACTCAGTATTTTAAAAACAAGGGCTGAGTTTTAATGTGTTACTTTGGCTTTCTTCGCCTATATTGACTTTATAAGTGTCCATTCTTCAAAAATACTATTAATAAATAAATGAAAAATTACATATCTTTTACACTCTATATGTAACAATGGTCCCATGTTTTAACCGTAAGCTTTTCCATAAGGACAAAACAAATTCAATTGAATTTTATGGAAAAGTACTAGGATAACATAAACTTAAAGAGCATTATCAACACAATGACATCGTCGCCAGATTGTCTGTATACCCACTGTAAGTAATTAAATCACGGTGGCTCACTTGGCACACAACTAGTGACCGCAAAATCACAGGCCACTGCGCATGCGTTACCTAATTTGTGCCAATGACCATTCTAAATGTACGTCATACATCTTTATGTATATGACAATCTACTTATTAATATTCTTACACATGTTTTAGGTTCTTACTCCAACGTCGGCGATGAACCAGGAGCGAATAGAGCTAAAAACTAAGATTATTTAGTTCCGATAGTTTTGTCGATAGGCTATAGCGAGTTTGCGATCGGGTATACCTACGGGCAATCTGGATACGCAGTCGTTGTGTTAATAAAGCTCTTTAATGTTCATGTTATCCTAGTAGTTTTTTATGAAATTCTTTTGAATTTGTATTGTTCTTATCAACAAGACATAGCTTCCATTAAAATATAGGACCATTGTTAGGACGTAGAGTGTAAATAATATTTAATTTAAGTCATTAAATATTAGGTTTCAAAATTTACATATACATGCCGTATTAACATAAGATTTGAAAAGTAAAAATGACTTTACTGATAGGGCGAGGGCGGGCTACCAGGTCGTACGAGACGCATTTAACAGTTAAAATAAGAAGTAATTAATAATAATTTGTGACTAAAACGAAGCTAAGACAACCATTTGATGTAATTTTCTTTTTTGCATTTATGGAAACATAAATTATTTGGAGTAGTTTTAACCGAACGTTTAGGTTGAAACTACGCTACTATTCAGAGGTCAATTTATGATTTTTTAGTTACAATATGAGATTTGAAAAGTATAAAGTACAAAAACCTATTATAACATGCACTATTATTAATATTTAATTACCACTGCTAGTTACATTCATTTAGAGAAAACGGTTATAACTAGAGTGAATTTTCAGTTTTCAAAGTCAGTTTAGATCTTAAGGAACCCTTATATTCACAGATTAGCTTTGTCAACAAAAATAATCAATATTACTAAACACTTTAGATCTAGGTTGTGTGTTGAGAGATTCGCGTAATTAACAACTAATTAGTTAGTAATTAAACAATTAATTAGACGCGATTGTTACACATTTAAATAAAACACTTTTAAAGGATTAAAACGCGTGTAATTATTGTAACTGTTTTTATGTTATACTATTACCTAAAAGTTACATTTTTATTTTTGTTAACTCGACGTTTCAAGACCTTTTCAGAACTTGTTTTCAGGGGGACTGACGCGACTATGCAAAAATCTAATATAAAACCAGTTACAATTACACGCGTTTTAATCCTTTAAAAGTGTTTTATTTTAATAGTATATAACAATACCTAAGTTACAAAGAGTAACAATACAGAAAAGGGTTCTAAAAGAAAACAATTCGATTTATTACTGTTTGAAACGAAAATATTCTAGACTTATGAAGAAATGTTTGAGGTAACAACTAAACTGCATTCACTTATCGACTTGTTTCTCATTGGTAAGGGTGGGTTTTCGTTTATGGAACATTTCTCATACTTCTCTCAAACTTGAAATTGTTGACGAGTATGTCTACCTTGAACAAATAATCCAGTTGGGCAGGTCCAATTTAGGGAAAGAGGTCACTCGTCGAATCCAACTCGGATAGGTAGCATTCGGAAAGCTCCATATAATCTTCTCGTCCCAAATACCGGTATTCTGAAGACTGAAGAATAACTGAAGATGGAGTTTTTTTTTTATATGCGAGGGGGCAAACGGGCAAGAGGCTCACGGGATGGGGAGAGGTGAGGCAACCGCCCATGGACATCCGCAACAACAGGTGTGTCAAGAAATGCGTTGCCGGCCTTTAAGGTGGGAGTATGCTTTTTTCTTGAAGGTCCCTAAGTCGTATCTGTTCGGGAAGACCGCTGCCGGTACTTGATTCCACAAAGCGGCTGTGCGAGGCAAGAAATTTCGAAGAAAACGCGCGGTTGTGGAATGCCAGACATCTACGTTATGCGGATGGTACTTTGCACGTAATGTCCAATGGTGGAATTCGGCCGCTGGAATCAACCTGAACAGCTCCTCTGAGCACTCCCCGTGATAAATGCGGTAGAAGATGCAGAGAGAACCCACATCTCTACGCAATGCTAGAGAATCAAGCCGATCGGGGATGACTTGATCGTCGATGATTCGAGCCGCCCTTCGTTGTATGCGGTCAAATGGAAGAAGCTGGTACTGGGGAGCACCCGCCCAGAGGTGAGAACAGTACTCCATGTGAGGCCGAATTAGCGCCTTATAAAGTTGCAGGCGGTGGCTTTTAGTGAAGTACTGTCTCGCCTTACTGAGTACACCAAGCTTTTTAGAGGCCAGTTTGGCCTTCTCTTCCAAGTGACCACGGAACTGAACGTCGCTCGATATATCGACGCCAAGTATGCCAATACAGGCTGTGGCAGTTAGAGGAGTGATCTCGAATCGAGGGGATACGACAAAGGGAGACTTTTTAGTGGTGAACGCACAAACTTGTGTCTTCTTGGGGTTGAATTGGGCTAAATTTTGTCGGCCCCATTCCGAGACTTTGCAAAGCATAGTCTCGATTTCAGACACAAGTTTGTTCCGGTTCTCGTCGTCGCTATCCCGGGACATGTTGGCACGGCCGGTGTAGGAAGCATACCCCGTGCTGTCGTCTGCATAGCAATGAATATTGCTGATTTGCAGCATATCATTGAAATGCAGAAGAAACAGCGTTGGGGATAGCACACAGCCTTGCGGGACACCAGAGTTTATGGGTTTTAAGTCGGACCATGCACCGTTGATAACAACCTTGATGCTCCGATTAGCCAAAAAGCTAGTGACCCATTTGCACAACTTCTTGGGAAGCCCTTAGGATGGCAGTTTCGCTATAAGCGCATTATGCCACACCCGATCAAAGGCCTTCGCTATGTCCAAACTCACCGCCAACGCCTCTCCCTTCGACTCAACCGCTTGCGCCCATTTATGGGTGAGGTACGCAAGAAGATCACCAGCTGAGCGACCCTGACGGAAACCGTACTGGCAGTCGCTGATCAGCTGGTGCTGGTGGTGGTTTTAATCAGTATGTGTTGCCAGTGATGACATACGGAACGCAGACGTGGTCGCTAACTATGGACTTTATGAGTAAGCTCATGATCGAGGGAAATGGAGAGGGCAATGCTCGGAGTTTCCCTGCGAGATCGATTCAAACATGTGGAGATCTGTAGGAGAACCAGAGTCACCGACATAGCTCATATGGTTGCGAAATCGAACTGACATTGGGCAAGGCATATAGCTGGCAGATAGCTGTTGGGGCAGTAAAGTCCATGAATGGATACCATGTACTGGAAGACGTTGTTTGATAGGCCCCCCAAGATGGACCAATGATCTGGTCAAGATCACCGGAGTACGTTGGATGAGGGCAGTGCAGGACCGATCGTCATGAGAAGCGTTTGTCCAGCAGTGGACGTCTTCTGGTTGAAATAAAAATGATCTCAAACGTAGTGCCTATATTTGCCAATGTGTGACAAGGCTTTTAAGCCTTGTCACACATTGACACAGAACTGAGGTATCGATAAGGTCAAAATATTGCTTACTTGAGTAATTACTGTTTTGTTACTCTGCACGATTAAATACTTAGTCTGGCCATAAATACTGTTACAATAAAAATAAACAAATTATTACACTTAAATTTGGAATCTGTTAATTTTATAGGATTGTTCATTGAGATTTCTCAATTTGGCGCCAATACATTGTACAATATTTTGCAATATCAAAATGGAGTGGGGTGATAAAGAGGACCGAATCGTTGTGATTGCATTACACAAAGCCAAATGTTTAAAATTTAAAACTCTCCATACGCTTGGTATTAGTATAATATCTGTGTACCGGGCTATTAATAGGTACAATGAGACCACACCTCATTTTGTGACGGAAAAAATCTGGCTGTCCACGTAATGTTCGTACGAAAAAGGAGGTCAAGGGAAAGAATTCGAAGAAATCCTGTCCGAAAGCAAAAGATTTTATCTGTGAAGTGCGAACAGTCAACGGAAAAGAAACAGATCTGAGGAGTGCCTTTCTAGTCCTTCTATTCTCACCTTCCATTCTGACTTCTTCGTTTTCTTTTTCTTAGGTGCCAAGAAAGAAGGATTTTACAAGTTTAAATTGTACCAAAGTTCGTGGACGATCTATTATGCCAATACGGGATGAGGCGAGCAGGACGTTCAACTGATGTTAAGTGATACACCCTGCCAAATACTACGCAGTGCCACTCAGGATAATTGAAGAACCCAAAAACTCTGAACGGCACTATAAATTGCACTCGTCACCCTCTAATATAAGATGTTTAGTCTCATTTTTCCCAGCAATTTCACTAGCTACGGCGCCCTATAGACCGAAACACAGTAATGCTTACACATTACTGTTTCACGGCAGAAATAGGACGATGCGGGACTCGAATCCGGGCCTCTAGAGTTCTGTCCGAGCACTTCGTGTCTAACATCATCCTTGAATTATGGTACAATATTATATTTGATCTCAGAAGTGAGGGATATATATATACATATATACACATGACGACCTATATAGCTCAGTGGTTAATGACACTGCCTACTGAGCTAGAGATCCCGGGTTGGAATCCCGATAGGTGCAAACATTTATATGATGAATATGGATTTTTGTTTCCGAGTCATGGATGTTTATTTGTATTTATGTATGTTTAAGTATATTTTTTTTATGGAATAGGAGGACAAACGAGCGTACGGGTCACCTGGTGTTAAGTGATCACCGCCGCCCACACTCTCTTGCAACACCAGAGGAATCACAAGAGTGTTGTCGGCCTTTAAGGAAGATGTACGCGCTTTTCTTGCACCGCACAAGGAAGCTCATACCACAGCTTCATTGTACGAGGAAGAAAGCTCCTTAAAAACCGCACTGTGGAGGACCGCCACACATCCAGATGGTGGGGATGATAACGTAACTTGTGGCGTGTCGTGCGAAGGTGAAATTCGGCGGCAGGAATCAGGTTGAACAGCTCTTCGGAACACTCCCCGTGATAAAAGCGATAGAAGACACACAGTGAAGCGACGTCTCTACGCAACGCCAAGTGATCCAGCCGTTCACAGAGCGCTAGGTCGCCGACAATTCGAGCTGCTCTGCGTTGCACGCGGTCAAATGGATCGAGCTGATACTGGGGTGCGCCAGACCAGAGATGACAGCAATACTCCATGTGAGGCCGGACCTGCGCTTTGTAGAGCGCTAGAATGTGGGCCGGCTTGAAGTATTGCCATGCTCTATTTATGATGGCCAGTTTCTTCGAAGCCAATTTGGCTTTGCCCTCCAGATGGCTACGGAATTGGCAATCGCTCCAGATTTCGAGACCCAGCATTCAAGTGTTCTCGAAGAGCGGTGTATCGTATTAAATATATCGTTGTATTGCACCCATAGTACAGGCTATGCCTAGTTTGGGACAAGATAATTTGTGTAAAATTATGTCAATATTATATTGTATTTATTTTTGTAAGACCCATCCATTTCACCCTATGATTTTGACTCACTAAACAGAAGTACTTAAATTTATTTCGCAAGTATAACACATTGATAGTAAATATATGAAATAACAAGTTAATAGAACTCTCACTTTCATTAGCCAAACTGGGCCGCCGTAACAGATTATTTCATTCATAAGTGAATAAACCAGTCTTGTTTGTACTAGGGATGATGCAATATTCTCGACTCATAGATATTTCATTCGAAAGCGTGTTAGAAACCGCTATGTGACATAAAAATGTTAAATATATGTGCAAATTTTTATCATATTTCTGACAAGTCGATTTAATCACGTACTACAAAGCTGTGGAATGAGCTTCCTTGTGCGGTGTTTTCGGGACCATATGACATTGGTAAAAAAAGCACGTACATCTTCCTTAAAGGCCGGCAACGCTCCTGTGATTCCTTTGGCGTTGCAAGAGAACGTGGACAGCGGTGATCACTTAACATAAGGTGACCCGTACGCTCATTTGTCCTCCTCCTCCATAAAAAAAAGTCTGGTATTCAACAAGCGTATGCATGTATGACATTAGAGGAATCATAGGAGCGTTGTCGGCATTTAAATGTTACGAATCTTAATATTATGTTTCTTAGTAACGTATAGTATACGTAAATACTAAAGACTTTAAAATTATACTATGAAAGAAAAAAGCAAACAAATTTATGGAAAATTATTTCTATACGTCACAAAGTGGTCCCCAGTCAGCATGTTTGCTGGTTTTCAAACCTGTTCTCCGTTGAGCTGTTGACTGACCGAATTGGAAAATGAGGTCTCTCATTTAACCCGAGTCGGACTCACCAATGAAGGGTTCCGTAGCAGCAAGTAACATAATATAAAAGTCCTAGTTAGTTTACGACTTATGACGTCATCACATCATATGTTTTTTTTTTTTTTATTATTCTCTTATTTTAGAAATTACAGGAGGAACACACATTTTACCAATTTGGAAGTGTCTTTTGTGCAAACTATTCAGTTTAGAAACAAATTTAGGAACCTCAATATCATTTTTGAAGAGCTTATCCATCATTTGAAGACATATGCCCATAATGTTTGATGAAAAACAACTTTGAGTTTCAGTTTTAAGCTTGAGGAACTCCCAAAATTTATTGTTTTTCTTCTATTTTTGTATGAAAATATTAATGCGATTCACAGTACAACATTTCATATGAAAACTTTAAAACCTTTTTTGTTAATTACTTTTAATTATTAAATTTGTAGAAGTTCAGTCGTTACAATAAATATTTAGTTTTTCCCTGTTCTCATAGAATTATTCAAACTGAAATAAAATACAAAATTAAAAAAAGGGTCAGGGTTTAGGGTGTCAATACTACCCTATCTTTCAAATTCCATAAATTGTGTGCTTTCATTAAAATCGGTTCATCGCGGACAAACGACATGGCACGATTGTTTTTTTAATTAAGGATAATAATATAAGTAACTTAAGTAAGAATTTTAATATCATATGGGAATCATTGAGTAAGGGACATTTATTAACCTTGAAAATAAACGAATTTAGGGAAAATTAGCCACTTATTAATATTGTCAAACGTCTCAAACGTGATTTAAAAATACAATTCATCCTTATTAAGACCTTATGTAAATCTTAAGGAAATTCATGAAAAACATTCCATATATAATCGAGACACGTTACTAAGGCCTTGTCTGAAGGTAAGGTAAAATAAAGAAAAACAAAAGAATCAAATTTCTTTATTTGCTAATAAATATTTACAGCAGTGCTTATATAACTGCATTAAGGCAATTTACATTTAAGCCTCAAATTATGTAGGCCTTGGAAAACTTATTCAAATGACCTTATCTATTGTGTTTCCGAAATGCTTTTCGAGGGAAATTAAGGAAACTGGGCAAAACCTGGCTATTTGTGAAAACAGTAAGATGTTAAATGTATGTAAAGTAAATTTATTATATTGTTACATTACTGAGGAGGGTAATGAATTATTAAAATGATATAATAACATTCGACTCAACTCTTGATCCTTTCGGGTGGACAGATTAGGGTCATGTTGGCATTTACAATTCAATGAACATATATTTTTTTTGTGTTTCCTAGTAAATGTTACGTTTGATTACCAGATTTTCTTAAGTATACTTATGCGAATATTTAAGTGCCGGTCGCCATTTTTAAAGAGTTTTGTACTTTGTAAAAACATTAATTTTTGTTGCATCACTTTACATATTTTATTGTAAGTAACTGAAATGATTTGTGAAAAGATCTTTTTACAAATCTTGATATATAAGAGTGGCTTAGAGCGTGGCGTGAGTTTCTAGCCACTTCTATTTAAAGCTCAATTCTGAAGTGGCGTTAAATATATAAAGATAAGAAAACTTTTGTCAAAGTGTCATTTTCTTGACCAACATGAATAAAGTGAATTTGATTTGATTCAATACTATATGATTTATCATTGAAATACTCTTTTGCTTACACTTTTGAAAATATTATTATTTGAATATAATTTATGCTTACGTATTTTAAATAATGAATAAAATTTTAAGCTCTTATGAAGGAACATACCTAATATTTTGCATAACTTTATGAGAGTCTCTTAATAATAATAATAATAATAGTATATTTATTTGCATATAACATAGTATTCAGTAGTGTTATAAGACAATAATAAGCTTTTAATGTTTTGCTAGCCCTACCTAGCATGCAAATATTTAGCTAAGTACAACTAAGGTTAGAATTTCTTGTCCATGAAGTTCTTGACACCTGACTTAAGTAGTGAGTAATAGTAAGTATATAAGTAGTAGTATAGTAAGTATATAAGTAAAAGTGGTACTAAGTAACCTATTGAGAGTTCTATAAATCTAAGATCATTTATACGTCTAGATAGACTATGACAGTTTTGAAAACGTCGAAATAAATTGAGTTTAGAACTAACCTCTAGTTCGAGCACACTGACACAAAGTGTCATACTAATTGCGACTGTAAGACGTAGCTTGTCGCGCACACTTAACTAATATTCCTGGCCTGTTTTGTCGGTTGTCTAACAGCAAGAGACTTACCCCCTTATTCATAATGGTCCGCTCACTTTAAACAGCCGCTTAGGAGTGTTCTTTCTCATTCTGACCTAGGCCAATAGAAGAAGACAGAGTGAGAATTAGCAATGCTTTAAGTTAGCAGACTATTATGAATAAGGGGGTCTATCTATACGTATTAATTATCTAAGATATTACATAAGCCATGTACTTCTGCAATAATTGTTACATCATTGTATAATTTATGTATGACCACAGATAACAGGACAATGTTATGGCTCATTACGGACGTATAAATGCAAAAATGCTAATAGAGTTACTCTGACTACAGATATTTAAATAATTTTTAGCGACAGTTAGCTTAAAATAAAATTATAACATCATAGAAATTATAATAATGAAAGCTTATATAATTTATATGTCTAGATAGAGCCTCTTGATATTAAGGCGACACTAAATGCCGGCGACCTTGAGCGATAAGAGATCACGGCTCCACAAAGCCAATATTTTCAAAATTCTTGCGTCGAAGATTTAACATTTTAACAGGCGCAAACAGTTTAATTGCATACAATCCTCATTATTGATTACTAATCTTAATAAATGTACCAACACAAAAAAGGTAAAACTATAAGAACAACTTTTATGAGAGCAGTATACTAAACAAATGCATCATGCCGAGAAAAAACTTGTTTAACTGCAAACAAATCTGGTAGTTCATAAGTAGTACTAGAGTGTTCGTAGTAGCTCTGGAGTGTTTAGTTTAACTAACAGCAAGCATTAGCAACAAGTAAGACGTAAGGGTATGTGTAACAGGATAGAATTGTGTTCATAGCTCCAAATGCTATATTTTCACCACAAAACATGTCTAAAAACACCTTGTTTGCGTGTTTTCTGCTTACTCTTCGCCTTAAGCAACGTACGACAACAGGCCAGGTTTAATACTTTTGTTTTAGTGTGGTTGACTGAAAATAGAGTCTAACTGTTTGCTGCTATTTTTTTCCACTGTATCGTGAGTATGTGTTTTATAGGCAACACACGTGGCCAGTAATGGCGCAATAACAGTCTTTTATAGGTTTTGAAAATTTCGAAGTGCCGTTGGCTCAGAGTGATTTTTAACAATGATATCAATGCGTTGTTCCTTTTTTATTTTTCATAAATCGGTATTAGCATCCATTCTTAACACGGTAATTGGGAAGCTACTAGGAGACTTTTGACAGCTTTCAAATAGTTGAAGGTGCCAGGAGTCAAAGTCAAATTCGAAGTTAAAGTTCTTTATTTGCCAGAAATACTTACAAATAAAGTTATGACAAATTTAGGAGCAGGCGCATGTTTCGCCTTGACAGACATGCAAATATTTTTGTGGTTTCACTTCACAATATTATAAACGTAACGCAGTCAGTATTTACAACTACATTTAATTTAATCAACGTAAAGCCCAATAAAGACCCTAAAATACACATTTACAATAATAAATGAAATGCTAAGAGATAATGTAGTAAAAATAATCACCACAAAATATAATATTATTGGTAAAAAATAGTATTGGTACAGTTACCACTTCGTTTGATAATATTCATTTATTGAGTAAAAACAATATTTTTTAATAGTGTTAATAATAAAAATTTAAATCTTTTTAACACTGTCTCCTCTCTTATTTCTTTTGGTCACTTATTAAATATTTCTACACACATAGCATGATAGTTTTTTTGGTACAAAGTGGTTCAATGTGTCTTTAGATATGATAGTTAAGGAGATGGCTGCAAGCGTAGGAACCCTAGACAATGAATCAGGGATTATGTTATCTTTTTTTTATGGAATAGGAGGACAAACGAGCGTACGGGTCACTCGGTGTTAAGTGATCACCGCCGCCCACATTCTCTTGCAACACCAGAGGAATCACAAGAGCGTTGCCGGCCTTTAAGGAAGGTGTACGCGCTTTTTATGAAGGCACCCATGTCGTATCGTCCCGGAAACACCGCACAAGGAAGCTCATTCCACAGCGTTGTAGTACGGAAAGAAAGCTCCTTGAAAACCGCACTGTGGAGGACCGCCACACATCCAGGTATGATATCCTAACTTGTGGAGTGTCGTGCGAAGGTGGAATCTTATCTTTGCCTCGACGATGTTTGATGTCGATTGTTTGTTGTTGGTAAGAAAAAGGAACCATTTGATAGCTAAGTGATCAGAAAAAACAGTAAACGGCTTGCCATTTTCGAGATAACACAATATGTACAATGTATTGGCGCCAAAATTTGAAAACTCAATGAATAATCATATAAAGATGACAGATTCCAAATTCAAATGTAATATTTTCTTTATTTTTAAATGTAACAGTATTTATGGTCAGTCTTAGTATATGTACACATCTAAAACAGCTATATTAAATACACCATTGCTTATATTTTACTGCTAATAATTAATTTAAATTTTATGAATCTTTATAAAATTAAAAACGAGAGTAATTTTGTTGTTTAAATAAATATAAAACATTATTAGATTGAAACGTGAAATGATACGAGTGTTAAGTGTTGACCCGTTTCATAAGTGGCGTGGCGTACGCACGGTGCGCTTAACGACATCATAAAATATAACAAGAGTTGATGCGTATATGTACTGAATATAGGCGTAGCTAGAAGTGCCTAGGTTTCAATTACTTAAACACAAACCTGGCGAGCTTTCTCTTGAAAATAATAAGTAAGAAGATATACTTACCTAGATTTTTTTTAATGGTTGCTGGAAAATATTTTTACATCGTCTGTGTGTTGCATCACTTTTTCGTCTGTGTGTTGCATGTCGCGTGACGGTAGGGCGGCGCCTATAGCTCGTAGCAGCTGACCGTATAGTGTATAGACTATTACTCATTTGTGCCAGTGCTCCACGCTATTTTGTTTATTTTTGTCAGTTTTTAATGTAAATATTATTCCAAAAATTTTTAGTTAAATGTCTATAATGTGAAAAAAGTTTCACTTTTACCGTGGTTTCCTAAAACCACACAATCCCTTTGTTTATAGTATTAGTGAATATCTTAAGTGTTGTGTTTTTGTATGCTTTTTCATATAAGATGGATTGAGGATACATTCTAATATTAAAGATGTACTTAAATTAGATTTATAAGCAAAATTTTTGAACGATGCGGGACTCGAATCCGCGACCTCTCGCGTTCCGTGTGAGGGCTCTTCCACTGAGCCAAGCGTTCGAGTGACCTATCGTTGATAAATCTTATATATGTCTTGTTCAACTCTCAGGTTGTAGCTTCATCTACAGGATGTACTTTACAGTTGATAACCTGCTCTACCCCAATATTTTGCATGTTATGAAATTGACTTAAGATGTCGCTCTAGCAATTCTAAACAATTTGTTATTTTAAAGTGATAATCCTCACTTCTGTGATTAATTATAACACAAATTAAATTTGTAAACAAAATTTATGAACGATGCGGGACTCAAACCCCTGACCTCTCTCGTTCCGTGTGAGTGCTCTTCCACTGAGCCAACCGTTCGAGTAACGTCTCGTTATAAATCTTGTATATGTCTTGTTCCACTCAAGATCTAGTCATTCCAAAGCAAATAAATCATCTTATTTCAAATAGTTTATTATACACTTAACCAAGTACACTTTACCTGCTCTACCGGCGACTGTAGCCATTTTTAATTTTATTTAATTTTACATTTTAAGGTAAACGTAAGTTTGAAATAACAAAAATATATAGTTAAAGATATACAATGAAAGAAAGGTTTTGGAGAGGGGTATATAAAAATATAACCTAAGCGGACTTCAAACAGAAAAAACATAAAAAGAGGGAAAATAAGACTTAAGAATTGTAAGTAAGTCTGAATAAGAAGCCATCGATAAGGAGTTGTTTCAGCTGCCCAATCAGAGTGGTGAACAAATATAAGTCCGTTTGCTTAATCTAGCCGAAATATCGGCTCTACCACAATAGGAACCGATTTTGTCTATAATAATTAATGTTCCTGACTCCGGGAACAAGTCTAATAAATATTTATTCAAATTACCAATCGAATTTCATCGCCACGTGAAAGAATGTTCCAGAAATTATTGATCATACAAAATTGAACCGTGTGAACATGTTTTCTGTCTTTCTTGTCCTGTCTTTCCATCTTTCACTTTGTGTGTTATTGACATACATAATTCAAAACATACATTTAAACAAAACTTAAAACATACGACATAAAATGGTCTCATATTAAATTGTCCAACTATCCTAACGGACTGCAACATATCCAATGCGGTCGTGTTACGTAATAACACGGTATCACTTTGTATACCTATTACTGCAGTTTTTTGCTTTAGGTTTTTACTAAACTAAATAGAATTAAGTAGGAAATTATTTTACTCACAAGGACCACTCTATCCTACCCCGAATTATTAGAAATATGTTGCTAATTTTAAGTCTATAATTATTTTTTATGACAATAAGGGACGAGACGAGCAGAACGTTCTGCTGATGGCAATTGATACGCCCTGCCCATTACAATGGATTCTTGAAAAACCCAAATATTCTGAGCGGCACTACGATAACGCTCGGTGTCTTGAGACAAAAGATGTTAAGTCAAATTTTGCCAGTAAACAACTTATTCACGGCAGAAATAAGAAGGTGCCTCCCATTGGTAAATGGTAGGTGGTAGATCTTTTTGTTATTATTGTTATTGTTCCATATTTAAAGGTAACCGCACGTTGCTATACTAAACACAAATAATAACACACTTTATTTGTAACCGTATTTCTCTTGCCTATTTTACTACCGTTCCCCAAAATATAGTACATTATTGATGAAAGTTCATGTTACGGGTAATTCTTGAAGGATAAGTAAACTTAGGTTTACTCAAAAGGTAGGTACCTAGGTATAACCAGTATTACAAAGCCTTTTGAGTAAAGTCTTTTGAGAAAAAATATTTCTTTTAATCTTTGAATTTACTTGAGCTTGTGAGAAGAACATACAAAATTGTTGTTATATTGGCTGTTATATACATAACAAATTCGTATTCGTTTTAAATATTAAATATATCATAAAAAGTAATAAAAAATTAGCAGTGTAATTGTGAAAAAACTTTATTAAACCTGACTAACTTTATTAAACTTTATTAAAGCTGACGCACACATTGACAATCAAAATTGATCACGCTTTATCGGGTGGTCTATACGCTATTAAGTATTAAAAAATCACAAAATTGACATGAGGGCACAACGTTAACCGTTTCGCTTTGTGAGATGTGCAATATCTAAATTCTAACCATTATATTAGTAGGTAGGTAAGTACTTGTACCATAAATAACACAAACTAAAATATTAGGTTGACTATATGGTACGGAAACTATATGCGAAACACAAACAACTCCAGTATGTAGATCTCAAAAACTAGTACTGTCAGACTAGAGCGCAACTGGGCGTTTTTTTTTTATTTTTGTGTACCTAAGTGAATTAAATTTTTGAGATATTGCGTTTGTACCAAAGTTTGACGAAAAAGAATGATTGACAGCTAAATGATATTTATGGGTTTTCTTGTAATCTTAGTTATGTGAACATTATAATTTTTTGAAAGTTGTCATAAAAAGCAACCAGATTATTGCAAAATTTGTCTCAGCTTGAGCATCTTAATGTTTTACTTAGTTACAATATAATTCCTTTTGTTTTCATAATGTTTTTTTCTACTAAGTTAAGTTTTGGCCATGCGACTCAAATATATTCCACATTAAAATGTTATAACGTTAATGCAGTATAGAAACAGAACTAAAAATCAATGTAATGAGATCAGATTAATACTTGCTTTATAAAATGTAAGTTGCTTCTTAAGAACACATAACGATTTTTTATATTTTCTGAAGGCCGCTTGTCGTGAGACACTCTCACACTCAAAGAAGGGGGTATATTCAATTTAAATACTTAATTACTTCTATATAAATATATGTAACAGTCAGTAAAGCAGTAAAAGAATAATTTCACGCAAACGTGTGGAAAAAAATTAAAGGCAAGTCAAGGTATAAAAAAATAAAAAACACCCAACTATGACTAGTTACATCTATAGTGCCAACCTTGCTAGAAAACCAACACGCCCCTGATACTATGCTAATTACATCTTATTGATATCACTCACTTTTCGAGGCCCATATCTGTCCTTGATTCAAAGCGTTGACATAGGTCTTCAGATCAGCCTCACAGCTGGCAGCTACGGTGTGGTTTCCATCCAAGAGATCAGCCCATAAGTGGTGATCCAGCAGGTTCTTTATCCAGGTCATCCGTGAACTATTCATTGGTACGGATGAGTTAGTCGCACTCACAACACCCACGACCACAAATATTGTCACCACAAGAGTTCCCATTTTTAATTTTATTGAGCACATTATTACAGAAACTCTAAATTCAAGTCTTGTCAGAAGTCACACATAGTGCAGAGTACCTGAAAATAACGAATTACAAAATTAGACAATTTATATTGTTAATAAATTTTTAAAAAAACTGAGCATAATTATAAAACATTTGTTTCCGAAGCTGTAGTAGTATCTAGTTTATTAGAAAAGACATCAAAAATAATTCTAAAATAATAAATTTTAAGAAAATAAATGCCTTTTATACCTCCGTACCACCGCTATAAATTACAAACAGTAACAGACAGAGATAATCAATTAACATTAAAAATTAAGTTATGAACTAAATTATTACATTTTAATTTATAGGTTTAGACAGACAGTGACAGCGACTAACTCGTCAAAAAGAATAGCGGTGAACTGTTAGCCTCCATTTTCATCAACGCAAGCACACTAAAACAAGGTTGAATAAAAAACAAAGTAGAATAAAGTCTCAGAATGTGCTATACTTATATTATCTTATATTATCTTATATTATCTAATATAATCTACTATTTTTTTTTATGGAATAGGAGGACAAACGAGCGTACGGGTCACCTGGTGTTAAGTGATCACCGGCGCCCACATTCTCTTGCAACACCAGAGGAATCACAAGAGCGTTGCCGGCGTTTAAGGAAGGTGTACGCGCTTTTTTTGAAGGTACCCATGTCGTTTATAATCTAGTATAGCTACATTTAGCCTTTTTTTTAAAGAAGCTTAAATATATTTCTTGAATTTGTGCTCAGTGGGTAGTATAGTATTATTTTCCCAATCTTTACATCAATAACAGCCTTTTTTTATATATAGCCAACAGTAGGTATTTATGACAAACAAATTATAATACACGTGTAAAACCGCAGAACGCAACTATATGTAATAAGAAACACATTTCAATAATTTAGTTAGTGAGTATATTTCGTCCACAGTTTTATGTAATGCTTGATTTTGTTATTAACATATTACTGCCATAACGTGAATACCTACAGATGATTGACCCGATTTCAGGAGAAATCAAGTATTCTGTTTACCTACGTCAGGTCATACGTAAGTTGTTCTACAAATACCTAAGTGTACCAATGGCGTCTTATCTGTCTGTTTATGTCTATAATTTAACTATTCCAACATATTTCTATATTGGAATTAGGTAAATTTTTAACCACTATATAGAAGAGTCAATTTGAAATATATGAATGAATGAATGAAGCCTTTACTGCAAGCAAACTAAAAAGGTACATTTTTAACTTATGCTACAACTTAATATACTAAATGATCATAATTATATTTCACCTAATATAGACTATATCTTATGTTAATCATTGCTCGCTTGTCCGCCGACATAGGCTTCCTCCAGATCTTTCCACATTTTCCTGTCGTAAGTTGATCTTCTCCATGTTGGCCAAGCAATCTTCTTGAAATCATCTTCCCATCTTATAGTCTCCCTCTATTTCTTGAAACATGTACGGCTTTACAAATAAACTTGGTATAAGGTTAAACCTAACACCAAGAATAATATGCCAAAACTTTACAAATAGACATTTTGCTTATAACGTTTCCCGCGTTTTTGCAATACTGCCTGACATTCGAAAAACTTCAGAATTATCATTGTATTGTAAACCAAGTTTATTTGTAAGGCCGTTGAAGTTTATATAGAAACGTGTCGTATTTTTGTGTAGATCTTATCTCTTCTCTCGTGCAGTCTCTATACCATAATTTAATTATGTAATTGCCTCCATTCTTCTCAATCCAATGACGCTTCATCGACCTCCTAGTACGCCGTGAGATTTATTTAATTCTTGATTTACAGTATATAACTTATCCTTCATCTGTCTCTGCTTCGCTTTCCGTCTATGATATCTGTACTTATGATATAAAGAGGTATAGTTTGTGAGTATGTGAGTCTGTAGGGGGTAATCTCTGGATCTGCTGAACTGATTTTGAAAACTCTGCCAATAGAAAGCCACATTATTTGTGAGCGACATAGGCTATATATTAACACGAAAAATTAAATATCTTTTTCGTGGTAGTCGGTAAAGTAAGTCAGAGAAAACTGTCGAATGAAAAAGTTTCTTAGCTGCTTTGACGATGAAAGAGATAAGATGGACTTTCATCATCTCTTCTTTGTGTTTTTCTCCTGTGTTACTCAGGCTGCTCTTCTCAATTGCAATGCCTTCGTTTGCAATGACACCAACTTCAAAATTTTGAATAGATGTACTTATATTTTATTTTAGTTACAAGTTTTTTTGTTACAAAATATCATATATATTTGAAATTGATATATATTTTATGATGATATTTAATATGATATGGTAGTCGTTATTTTGATTAGGTACGTCCAAACCCCTTAGATTTATCTAAGAGTAGTCCCTGAGAAGAATATAACCAATAACCAATATTACCACTCAAGTAATATCACATCTTACAAAATATCAGATGGCCTGAATAT
Source organism: Leptidea sinapis (assembly GCF_905404315.1). Lineage (NCBI taxonomy): Eukaryota > Metazoa > Arthropoda > Insecta > Lepidoptera > Pieridae > Leptidea > Leptidea sinapis. Next base: position 14,247,444 of record NC_066272.1, read on the forward strand.
GCTTTTCATTAATTCTCTGCAAGCAGTTTTAGTAAGTATACAGAAATATAAGACACAAATTGTCTCTGACGATCTCGTTAAGCGCTATCCTGTAATAATTTATCCAACGCGACATTTTATTAGAGACTGCCCCTGGCGTGTTTACTACGTGACTTGTTTCAATGAAACCTTTTTTCCATTTCGTGACTTTATACAATTTAGCACAATTTACTTTTATTTAAGGTTCTGGAAAGGTTACCCACGGGAGAGAAATATCGTTATTACTCAGAAAATCTGTACATCCATTCGTCTTTCTGTCAGCTAGCTGTCAGTTATTTAGATTCTTTTATGAAGGAGGAGGCAAATGGACTAGAGCATCGCGTGATGGAACAAAGTGCAGCAACGGCCCATGGACATTCGCAACACCAGGGGAAAAGGGATGGAAAATGTGTAAGAATGTATAAGTATGTGTAAAAATAGTTAATAGAAATTACTAGTACATTTTAAATTTAAAGATGGAATGGAAGAGAATCATTTTGAAAATAGAACAGATCCGGGGGTATATAAGCCGTACTAAGCGTAGCCTACGGCAATTCTAGCTCAGACTCAAAAGCAAAAAGCAAAAAAAGGAAGAGAAGAAGAAGTAGTGAAAAGTGGAAGGTTATCCAGGAGGAGAAGAAGAAGATAGAGAGAACTAGTGTTCGGTGCAGTGTGACCTGCTAAAGGCACAGCTATCGGCAAGAGAAACAGTGCCAGACCGGCGGATTCCAAGTTTGGAAAAGTGAACGCAATAAAGGTTCGATCCTTCAAGCTTTGTATTCCTTCACCCACCCAATCCTTGACCCACTCCCGTGTAAGAGATGCATTGCTAGCCTTTAAGTTCAGAGTATGCCCTATGCTTACAGATCCCTAAGTCGTATCATCGTTGTCACTATCTGAATATGAGGTGTTCTTCCACGACGGGGGTTGGAAGGACCTTTCTGCCATGTTCAATCAAACAGTTGAAAGGGAAAACAGTTCAACTAAGCAAGTACACCTTCCTAAAAGAATGATATACCTGTCGTGTTGCAGGAGAACTGACAGTGATGATCAATTAACATCAAATTATCCCGTACGCTCGATAGTTCTCCTCTTCAATAAAAAATAATACACTGAGATTGGAACAGAACAGTGCTCCATTGTTTTACGGCAGAAATAATTGTGGTGCCAGTACTCCCACGGATGAAGACTCCAGGTATAATTAGATGTAATGCTATGAAATTTATAACACTACAAATTACAAATGCGGTGCAAAAAAATATGTCAGTCCCCGGTAGATGATTTGCATGAATACGGGTCGAGTCAGCCTCATTACGGTAATTGCTTTGGTGTTGAATGTAAGGTGAATTATCTCTTTGTCTTCTAATGAGGCTATTCAGCATTATATTTAAAACATTCGAAAATGAATACTTTCGTTCTTTCGTGAACTAACCCGCGGCATTTACGAGTATATGTTATTATCAGTTCATCGGTTCACTTTTTTGGACGTGAACCATTGCAAGGGACCAAAGATGTGCGACAAATGTTTGTTAATAAAGTTAGGAATGCCAGCGCCAGATGATACAATAAACGGGAGTTAAAACTTAAAAGAGGTTATTATTGCGATGCAAAAAACAGTCAGTTCTTATGATATACCGAACAGAACTAAGAAAGGAGAAACGTACGAAAGGTTTATAAGAATTGCTGAAATTGTTGGAATCCTCGACGCTCCTGGTGCAATTAATTACACATTACTCGGGTCATTGTTGCAACTTCTGGTAGCCATTATAATGTATGTTACTTGTCGTTTTTAATCATTTTGCTAAATGTAACTAACATTTCAATTGCTAAAGCAGAATACATCGCTAACGAAATGTCCGATAGAGAAGCCAAATTCGCACCACAATCACAAGCTTCTTATGAGCGTATATAGACTTTGAATATTACAGCTACGAAATAAGGTGTTCATTTGATTGAATCTCTCCGTGCAGTTCATCTGTATATCTGTTACTGTTTAATGTTAATATACAACGCCACTCGTATATTTTTGACAACATTTTAATAGGCGATTGTAAATCTAGTTGTTGATAGTACGTCAATATCTAGAATGAATGCATCAAGTTTTGAATGGATGAATTCAAATAGGACACCCATGAATTTGTTTACAATATAAGATTACGTAGGAGTACCAATGGGAGGCTCCTTTGCACAGGATGCCGACTAGATTATGGATCTACAATGGCGCCTCTTTCTACCGTAAAGCGTAATCTAAGCGTAAATGTGTAAACATTACTGTGTTTCGGTCCGAAGGGCCCCGTAGCTAGTGAAATTACTGGGCAAATGAGACTTAACATCTTATGTCTCAAGGTGACGAGCGCAATTATAGTGCCGCTCAGAATTTTTGGATTTTTTTTTTAAATCCTGAGCGGCACTGCTTTGTAATGGGCATAGCGTATCAATTACCATCAGACGAAATCTACTCAGGGTTAGTTGTGGGCGGTCGCTGGTGTGGTTAAAAGATTATAAATGATAATTAAATGTGTACAGAAGTTAGCATTGTTATAAGCTTATTGCAATACCTGACATGTGGGTATTACGCAAATATCACGACATACACGGCGATCGTCGGGCAGACCCAACAAACGGTGAAAGTTCATCTTTTGTAAGCCGCGTTGGCCCGTGACCTCTCTCGATACAGCTTTAACAATGTACCATCAATGCGTTATGTCAATACGGCCCACGCTGTCAATAAAATGAATTTTCATGATTGACTATTGACAAAATTGGATCGTAACCCACCTTAATGTCATTTTCCTACCGTCATAATAAACAAGTAGGTCGAAATTCGCTTGAACATACATTTCATATGTAACTGTTATCCTTCTGTTATCATTTTATTAGACACTGACAATCCACCAATTGCCATACAATCTTTTCGTGCAAATATAAACCTAACCATTTTAAGGCTTTTAAAAGAATCATCACAATGTGGATCGTGAATCAATTTTGTCGATGCTAACTTTTTTATATCGGAGGGGACAAAGTGGCTCACATGGTGAAAAGAAAAAAAAAGCCTCCATAGACGTTTGCAATACCAGAGGTCAATAGATTCATTGCCGGACTTTAAGATGAAATTTTGCTCTAATCTTGAAGGTCCCTAAGCCGTATCGGAATACATCAGCTCTCAGGTGAAAACAAAAACTGATTTGTGAGATAAGTTTCTGGTGACACGCGCGTTTGTGGAATCTCAGACATCACTGTGATTCAGGTGAAATTTCGCTTTTTGACGTAATGTCCGGTTTGACTGCTGGTATTGACCTGAATAACTCCACTATGTACGTTATATGCGGCAGAAGATCCCACATTTCAGTCCTAAGAATCAAGACAATTCGAGATGTCTTGATGATTCGAGCCGCTCTCGGTTGTATGCGGTCAAATGTTCCAAATGTCAAGCACTCTTCAGATAACCCACTGACTGATCATGTAAAGCTTAGCTAGCGATTATCTTAATATATATATTTCTTGTGTGCGTGTGTATGTCACTGAACTCCTCCTAGACGGCTGGACCGATTTTGATGAAATTTTTTGTGTGAGTTTAAGGGGATTCGAGGATGGTTTAGATTCACAATTGAACTACCTTCTAAACGCCTGGGCCGATTTTGATGATTTTTTTGTGTGTTCCAGTGAATTTGAGATTGGTGTGTGTCTGCAGGTGGATTCGAGAATGGTTTAGATTCACAATTGAACTACCTCCTAAACGGCTGGACCGATTTTGATGATTTTTTTGTGTGTTCCAGTGAATTTTAAATTGGTTTAGATTCTCAATTCCGTCCATTTAATATAATTCTCCTGCTCATGTGTATGTTAGTGAACTCCTCCTAACGGCTGGACTGATTTTTCAAATTTAAGACGTGTGTACAGGACAACGTCTGTCGGGCCCACTAGTATTAATATAAGAATGATCTTCACTGTAATGTAGTTGCGTTGAACGAGTCTTCGATGTCGATTGGATTCTTTACGATTTTTATTCTGGTGTGAATTAGCTTTTCAAATCCTTTGATCTAATTTTTATCCAAGTTGTGGCTTACTAAGACATAATTTGCTTGGGATTGGTCTAAAATACAAAACCTAAATATCGTTTCATTTTCTGAATAAAAAACCGACGAACAGCTGTTGATCCAGTACAAATTTATTTAAATCTGACATATTTGCGAGTATAGGAACATTATTAACCTGTTCATAATAATTGTTTGATAATCAATTGATATTTGAATAGGTTGTTTGAGATAATTAATAATTATCATCTCTATACATTACTTCTGAAAGTTGTTTTTTTGTTGGAACGTTATCTCCAGTTTTTTAGATTCGTTCATTGTGGCCGTTTATTGTTTATTTATTTTATTAAATACAATAGCAGATTGCATCTGATGAGTGCACCTTACCACACTCGAGTCGTAATAAAATGTGCTCAAATTAAGGCTTTTTAAATGTTTCTTATATCTTGTTAAGGTTTCTATTTATGTAGCCCTACGTCGCACTTTCTCTAGGATTACTAGACAATAATAAGTCTCCTTCTAACTTGATAGTGGCAGTAAAAAACGTAACAACCAAAGACGTATTCAGTTCTATTAGTTCGTACAAGTCACAATTCAAAGCCATTAATCAAGGTACTAAGATGTATATAAATACCAATTTAGAAGCTTACATACGGTCGGTACAGTCGGTGTCAACCAAGGTAGGTTTGTAACTATATACATAGTTGTAGGTGAGATGTGCTTGAGTCGCACGTGCAACGTGAGGAGGCGAGAGGCGAGATTGAGACCGCGGATGGAGGTCACCGATTCCAAAGAAACAAAAGTAACTCTTAAAATAACAAAAATTGTAACTATATTTATCGTAATTAATTAGATTGTATAAAAATACGCAATTATTTTTTTTTACATTTTAGTGCATTTTATATGTTTTAGAACAGTTTCTTTGAAGTCAGTTGTTTAATTGTTAAAATGTTAAAATGTTTCAACTCAGTTTACAAGCTACCAAGATCATAAGTAACCTTTGCGATACTACGCAATATTTAAGCAGTGATTCAAGCTGCGATGGCACGTGGTAATGTGCAACTTTCGCCGGAATAAAAATATATCAGCTTTCTATTTAAACTAACTTTGCTCTACGATCATACACGATGACATGTCGGTGACTTTGATTCTCCTACCGATCTCTTCATTTCTGAAACTCTGAGCATAGCCCTCTCCATTGCCCTCTGAGCGACTATCAGCTTTCTTATCAGGCCCATAGTTATCGACCACGTCTGTGTACCTTAAGTCATCATATGAATGTTTACTACAGTGTCATGAATGGTATCTATATTTAAGAGTGTATATCGCATTAAATATATATCATTGGCTTGCAACCACAGCACAGACTATGCCCAGTTTAGAGTAAGATAATTTGTGTAAAAGTGTGTCAATCTGGTGTCAATCTATTTCGAATTTTACAATGATTTGTACTGAGAATTATAGGAACAATATCACCTTTAGAATGGAGCGATCACCACGCTTCTGTGGGTCTTAAGTTGCGTCGACATTCTGGCTCCTTCTCATGTCCAAGATGCTTCAGTTGGTGCTGGGGCTGCTACTTCCACTACCCAAGACAGGAAACGTCACAAATATGTCGGTCTCAGTGATTTATACATCTTGGTGCCGTATGGTGTCGAGACAATTGTACAGAATGTACAAACTATCTACGCGCCTCAATAGGGTTACTGGAAACCCAAGCGCTGGCAGCTATTTCGATCAACGGATCAGCCTAGCTATCCAACGCGGCAACGCTGCCAGTACTTTGGTACACTTCTCCGTAACGATAGTTTTAATTTAATGTAATCATAGAATTGTAAATATAGTTATGAAGACCTGTATAGCCGAGTGATTAGCGATCCTACCTAATAAGCTAGAGGTCCCGGGCTCGAATCCCGGTAGGTGCAAGCATATGATGAATATGGATGTTTGTTTCCGAGTCATGGATGTTTAAATGTATTTATGTATGTTTATATGAATTTATGTATGTTTAAGTAAGCATATTGTATTAAATATATCGTTGTCTTGTAACCCATAACACAGGATATATGCTTAACTTGGGGCAAGATAATTTGTGTAAAAGTGTGTCAATATTATTATTATAATAATATTATATAGTTATAAGATTTGAATCGCACACAGTATCGTACGCACACACACACTCACACATAGGTACAAACATTTATCATTTAAGTTAATGATTAATTTCATTATTATTGTAAATCTATGTCGCTGTATTGTTAAGGTGTTCACATATAACTTTCCAAATATTTAAATTGTAAATTTTTATTCATTTCATAACTTTATTATTATTACACTACCACGTCAATAAAACTTTTTTTTTAAATAACACATGAAATTGACTTTATATAAAAAGGCGCTATTTTAATTGTGTATCCTGTGTACATTATAATATTTACTTCAAACTTTTCGATACACTACTATTCAATTATTAGAGTTGTGAGATCGTGAGTAAAATTTACAAATGTATTGAAATAGAACGTTGGTTTGGTCAGAGCAATTATTTTTATTATTTACGCAATGCACAACGCAATGTACATAACACCGGTTTCGAGGCGCTGTTTAATTCGGTTATGATAGAGCTACTCATAATATTGGAACAGTGCTGTTAAACATTTCATTAACTTAAGTTTTTATTACAAAATTGGTTATTATTATTATTCTCTTTATTATAATTTCATCTTATTTTATACATATATACGTATGTAGAACATATTTATAAAAAAACAATATTACAAATATAAATATAAAATATAGAGTCCCGCCGGCGTTGGTTCACGATAATTCCGCCGGCGCGGTGGTTAGGGCGATAGACTGAGGAACTGAGGCACGATGCGTGCCGTTCTCAAAACAGCTGCTTTCTGTAACTGACCCTTTATCCAGTTCTTAAGCGAGAGCCTCTTGAGATGATGGTCGAGGCTCTTTGCTATAAGACCGTTCACGAAAACGACTATTGGGACAATTATTGTTGAATCATTATTATTATTATTATGAGTAGGGGATTTAGATGCACTTAAATCCTAGGATCTATTGTGCAAGCGTAAGCAGGGGGCTTGCGCTCGCGCGCCTACCCTCGACTTTTTATGTCTAAAAAACAATCAGCTGTGGAGAAATCGAGGCTACTCACTAGGAGACGTGTGCCGGGATTTAAATTGTATTCTCTAGACCTATTCCTTTTAAGAAACATAGGATCCTCAGAGGGTCCAGGCAGGGCACGTTCTCTGCTTTGATTGAGGGTGTTCTAAGACAAAGAACGATCGAACGAACGAACAAAACTGGTTAGATTTTTGAAGTGAAAACTTCTTTAGTGGCGTTGACGTACTTTTCATGGGATTCCTATAAAATATTAAACTTGCATACAGGACACGTGACCTGATCGAAAATTCGTAAGACAGTCGTTGAAATAATACAGTGCTTTGGTACTACGTGATCATAGTTCAAGAAGAGATTGTCTTATGTATGACCCGAGTACACCTCAATATATATACTGACGTCATTTGCCCGGCCTGTTGCTCTACATAGACACCAGGAGGACATAAATATGGTAGCTAGCTAAATATGATCGTAAAAGAGACGCCCTGCCCATTACAGTGCATTGCCGCTCAGTATTGTTGAATAGCCCAAAACTTGAGCTGCATCTCAATTCCGCTCAAGTCTCATTTGACATTTGCTTCCCAATACGTATATGTCAACATGGTGTATGGTCATAAAAATTTCCATTGAGGAATAGTAATTATCAATATATAAACAAAAGAAGTAGAAATAGTCTTGCTCTTCCAACTTTCAGACAGAAATGGTCACTTATTCATGTGGAAACACTGAAGCTTCATATTAATGAAATTTTAATGAAGGAAGCGTATTATAAAGGTCAGGAATATGTGTTTAAAGATCGACTTTCATAACCATACAAATTGTATCTAAATGAATAAATAAATTTCATTTAGTCAGTAATTTTATTAGGTACAGCATTAGGTACAGCAGCAGAAATAAGCACGGCTTGCCTCCTTGTTTTTAACCTCAAAACTTCTATATTATTATATTGACTGATTTAGGCAAGGGGCCTCAATGTTTTATACCGACTTCATAAAAGGATAAGATTTAATCATCTGTATATTTTTTTTTGTTTATTAAGTACCTCAAAACTTCGAATTATATTGACTGATTTGGAATATTATTTGAAAGGGTTACCTTCCAGATTCAGATTCAAATCCATGAGTAAAAGAGTCAGATAACAAACAAATTGTGCTAGATAATGATTTTGAATTATTCAACAAAAGTTTCACTTGGTGAAGATGAGCACAAATTACTGTTGATATTTTAATAAGATAATTTATTTAAAATGTCAAAATCCCGTCACGATAAAATGTTTTCGGTACCTAGATGTAAAGGTGTTATGGTTTTTTTACTACATTAAAGATATGCGCACTAAGAGTGGAAGATACTTAGAAAACGACAAATAAAAATCCCTATGAAGAATATTTTATAAAAATTGGTAAAGCTATTTTTGAGATACATAAACTTATTTAGAAGGAATAAAAGATTTAATTTAGCTATCGCTTCATAATCGTAATAGCATGAAGAGAATCATTTGTAGTCATTTAACAATATAGACACACGTTTCAATAAATATTCGATTCCTAACAGCTGTTTCCTAGTAACAGTTTTGTGAGAAGAATACAAAAAAATTAATAAGGTCCACTTCTTAATTTTATAAATTAAAATCTATCCATCCCTTTATATTCTGTAATCACTTGAAAAACTTAAATTACAAACCTTAGTTTTATTAAAAACGTTGAACGCACGGAAACACTTCCTCTAAAACAAGATAATGTTGGGTAAACGTTACGCGGTATGAACTCTCGATTACGATATAACGGCGGCGTAACACTGCGCCGGAGTCGACGGCCGTCCGATCACTGCCAGATCCGACCAGACAGCACCGACCATCCACCACCTAACAGAAACCGGTATGAAAGTGTGCAATATCAAATTAATTTCATTTGCTCCACGATGCCCTAACACTTGCCACCTATTATGACAACGGATTTACGCAAGCCTGCCCATCGTGAGCGATTTCGTAGTGCTGGTAATACGCAGCTATAGACTATTTACATCCGCTATTTCATGTTTTAAATTAAAACTATAATTGCATAACGGAACATCGTTTTATATTATATTATCAAATGTCGATCGAAGGGCTAAGTTTTCTGTAACAATTATTAAGTATATTATAAATCTAATGTGCGTATCTTATTACTATTCAGCGCCTATTTCTGCCGTGAAGCAATAATGTGTAGACATTACTGTGTTTCGGTCTGAAGGGCGCCGTAGCTAGTGAAATTACTGGGCAAATGAGACTTAACATCTTATGTCTCAAGGTGTCGAGCGCAGTTGTAGTGCCGCTCAAATTTTTTGAGGTTTTTCAAGAATCCTGCGCGGCATTGTAATGGACAGGGCGCATCAATTACCATCAGATGAACGTCCTGCTCGTCTCGTCCCTTAGTTTTATAAAAAAAATACTAAAATTGAGACTTTAAAAATATATTGAGGTACGGTGTGTTAATCGCATTAGGCACATATAGATAGGATAGTAAAAACGCAAATGCATGAAATAGTGATGTAAAATAATAGCCATTATTAACAATCTTAAGTATCAGTACATTTTATCTTAATTCTACTAATTGTTGTATTTTGTTTACATCAATAGAAGTATGTCATCATTTTCGTATTAAACAGTGGTGTCTTGATTGTCTTGCTTTCTAGCATAGACCTCCCTTGGTTTTCTTCACAAAGATCTACACGCTTTCCTCATCCAATTCGCTCCTGCCAACTTTTTTAATATCACCTTCCCATCTTCGATGCTGTCTACCTTTATTCAAATTCAAATATTTTTATTCAAAATAGGATTTATAATCACTTATTGAACGTCAAAATCTACCACCCATTCAAAAGAGACTGCCTCAGACCTGAGAAGAATGGGCGCAAGACACTCAGCGGGCCTTTTTTTTTATATAAAACATGGATTACAATGTAATATCGTACAATAAACATTTATAATTAAAAAGCCTGAGGGTGTTCGCTTTAATCCCAGTCCGTGGTGTCATTAAGAAAATTGTTTATGCTATAATAACCTTTCCCACACAAACGTTTTTTAACAATTCTTTTAAATTTCGTAACACATTTGTTTTGTACATTTTCTGGGATCATATTGTAGAAGCATATACATCGCCCAACAAAAGACTTACTAACTCGACCCAACCGAGTAGTAGGCATAACAAGTTTATGTTTGTTCCTCGTGTTAACATTATGAATGTCACAGTTTCTAGAAAATTCCTCAATGTGCTTATGAACATACAAAACATTATCAAAAATGTATTGAGAAGCAACAGTCAAAATGTTTATTTCTTTAAAATTTTCTCTTAATGATTCTTTAGGACCTAGGTTATAAATCGCGCGAATAGCCCTCTTCTGCAGCACAAAGATAGTATTAATATCGGGCGCACTGCCCCAAACAATATACCATAGGACATAATACTATGAAAATAACTAAAGTATACTAATCTCGCCGTATCTATGTCAGTAAACCGTCTGATTTTTTTTTTTTATTTTTTTTTGGTTCTCTTTTTATATCTAGGGTAACATCTTGTCACTTCTTTATTCTAATTCTCTGTACACACCCTACAATAATGTTTAAATAAAAACCTAATGCTAAGTGATCTCCACCGCCCAATTTCCAGCAGCAGAGGAATCACAGCAGCGTTGTCAGCCTTTTAGAAAAGTGTACATGCTTTTTTTGTTTACTTTTTATATTTACCCATTCTTTTATCATCCAGGAAACACCGCGCAGGTCATTTTAAAGTTTGGTTGTATGTGGTGATATAAATTTCAAGAATTGCTTGGAAACCGCACTGCGGATAAACGACGTCCCCTATCCACATAGTGAGGAAATATGACTGTTAAAGAACTGCCAATATCCATTCCATTTAAAAAATTGAAGCCAATAAAAAGTTTAAAAAATAGCGTTTATTTTCAGTAATGAAGAGAGAAGACAAATAAACAAAAGATAAACTAATACAATTTACTTATTAAGTGTATAATTTTTCTAGTCTCAGTTTGGCAGTAATAAATATTTAATATACAGAATAATAATAATGAATATACCTCTCAACCAAAGGAAAATCTTTTTTGATAAAAATACCTAATTATTCAAGTAGGGCTGCAAAAGGCGCGTAAATGTGAAGAAAATGATAAACACAAATGACGTCATTTCAACGGCTTTACAAATTACACTCTCTTATTATTCCGTTGGAAAAGAAAGATATCTTACCATATTAGACGAAGAAACAGACGTTGAAATTGATATAACCCATTTGTCTGAAGACGCATCACATTTTCCTCGTTTTACAAGACTTTTAAGGCTCATCAATTACGAAGAAATTTCATTTGGAGCTGACTTAATAAATTGTAAGCTAAAGTGTAGAAGTGTTTTCGTGGAGAGTTGTTTTATTTTAACGTGGTAAGTGATTCGTAAATGGTTTAGCGGCTCAATCACCTGGCATTGCGTTGAGATATAGCATCATTGTGTGCATCATCATCATGATCGTAGAGACGTCGCCTCTTTGTGTGTCTTCTACCGTATTTATGTATATATAATATAATACATGCAGTGTTTCAAAGAGCTGTTTCACCTGATTCCTGCCAAATTCGACCTTCACACGACACGCCATAAATTAGGATAATATCATCCATATCATCTGGATGTGTGGCGTTCCTTCACAGTGCGGTGTTCAACGAACTTTCTTCCATGTACTACAAGTGGAATGAGCTTTCTTGTGCAGTGTTTCCGGGACGATACCGCATGGGTACCTTCAAAAAAGCACGTACACCTTAAACGCTCCTGTGATTCCTCGGGTCTTGCAAGAGAATGTGGGTGGCGGTGATCACTTAACATCATGTGACCTGTAAGCTCGTTTGTCCTCCTGCTCCTTAAAAAAATATTGATCCTCATTACATCTTAAAAACTGCGGAATACTATATATATCATTGATGACAATAATATAAATAAATAAATTTAAGTAATATTAATAATAGTAATGAATACAGTTTTATAAAATTATTGTGTTTTTTCAAATAACGTCCTTGCAACAATTAAATTGATATTGCACTATAATTTCTGGGGAATTATAAATAATTTCAGTTTTACTGCCATCTAGCGATAAAAAGCCATACTGCAATCGTTATGAATACTTTTATTTTCTTGTATATTTCTTCTTATACACTACCTATACTAAGCTATTTTTTTCTTAAACTGATCAAGTGCCACTCAGTCTTTGAAACCAGACACCACCACAAAGTAATTTTTAAGTTCAGCTGCACCTTATTCCAAAGCAAAATAAATAATTTTATTTCATCCTGAATTAAACGTTAATGTTCGTTTCTTAGAGACTGTATAATATATCTCTGGAATTCAAATTCAAATTCAAATTCAAATTCAAATATTTTTATTCAAAATAGGATGTGAAATCACTTATTGAAAGTCAATAAAACTACCACCCATTCCAAAGTGAATGCCTCAGGCCTGAGAAGAATGGGCGCAACAAACTCAGCGGGCTTTTTTTTTCATCAAAAATATGTTTTACAATTAAAGTAACATTTACAAAGTAACATTGTACAATTAACCTTATTATTTAATAGCCTGAGGGCGGTCGCTCCATTCCCAATCTGTGGTATCATTAAGAAAGTCATTTATGTTACAGTAACCTTTACCACACAAACGTTTTTTAACAATTCTTTTGAATAACGTAACACCTTTGTTTTGAACATTTTCTGGTATCTTGTTGTAAAAGCATATACATCGCCCCACAAAAGACTTACTAACTCGACTTAGCCGAGTAGTAGGCATCATCAGTTTATGTCTGTTCCTGGTGTTAACATTATGGTTATGACAGTTTCTGGCAAATTCACTTATGTGCCTATGAACATACATTACATTATCAAGAATATATTGAGAAGCAACAGTCAAGATGTTAATTTCTTTGAATTTTGCTCTCAATGATTCCCTAGGACCTAGGACCTACAAATAGCGCGAATAGCCCTCTTCTGCAGCACAAATATTGTATTAATATCGGCAGCGTTGCCCCATAGCAATATATCATAGGACATAATACTATGGAAATAACTAAAGTATACTAGTCGCGCCGCATCTATGTCAGTTAATTGTCTAATTTTTGTAACCGCGTATGCTGCAGAACTAAGTCTGTTCGCCAATCCTTCAATATGGGGGCCCCATTGTAATTTGGAATCTAGAGTTATGCCAAGAAATATAGCAGATTCCACCGGTTTTATCACCTCTCCATTTAACAAAACATTTGCATTTACATTTTTGACATTTGGTACGGTAAATTTAATGAATTTAGTTTTCTTGCTATTTAACAATAGGTTATTAGCGCTAAACCAGTACACGATGTCAGATAAAATATCGTTCACTTCGTCATACATAGCTTGGTTTCTTTTCACTTTGAAAATCAGTGTAAGTAAGTGTCGTCCGCAAACAATACTACCTTATGTTTTTTCTCTATAAGATTAGGAAGATCATTTATATAGATAAGGAAGAGGAACGGTCCGAGAATAGACCCTTGTGGTACCCCCATATATATATTAATTAATATATATCATATAGAATTTTAATGTGGAAGTTTTTGATTTCAATAAGTGATTTTATAATATGATAATCCTATTTTGAATATAATATTTGAATTTTAAATCATAAACTGTATATACACATACATATTACTTGTATGTATATTATTCTCAAATTTTTTGTCGGAATTCTTCAATACATAATTGGATTACTGGTATTTACTCTACAAAAGTACAAGGCCTTTGGTAAATGAAACGAACGTAACACAGTAAAGTATCCGCCTGAATTACAACACCACAGGTTATTGAAAGTTCAAACAATTTACGAACGTTGAAGAAATATCGAGCGAGTTACTTATACTCGTATCAGTGGCTGACACATCTTTCAATAATACTAAATGTATTCTAAACTATATATTAATTATCATCATCATCATCCGGAAGACGTCCACTGCTGGACAAAGGCCTCCCCCAAAGATCTCCACAACGATCGGTCCTGTGCTGCCCTCATCCAAAGTATTCCAGCGATCCTGACCAGATCGTCGGTCTATCTTGTGGGGGGCCTACCAACACTGCGTCTTCCGGTACGTGGTCGCCATTCGAGGACTTTACTGCCCCACTGGCCATCTGTCCGTCGAACTATGTGCCCTGCCCACTGCCACTTCAGTTTTGCAATCATAATATATTATTTTATATATACAGCAACATTAAAGTGAAAACATTGTACGCCTTTTTCAAGTACGGAGAAGAAGTGGATAAAGCTGTTTTTATTATATAAAATGCTTTATAAAAACATAAAATAAAAATTACACACACTTCTGCTTGAATGACACACATACATTATAGAAGTAGGTATAGTTTTTGACAAATACACTGTTATGGGTACAGATAGGGCATTTAAAAACTGAATTTTACGTGAATCATGTTTATACATATATTAGAGTCGTAATTAAACATTTTTTTTGGAAATAATATTTTTTTAGAATAATTCTAAATTCTGTGTGATCTATAAACAATACGGAGGCCCAAAAAAGTAATTCGTGTCTTTGACTGTATGTATGTCCGGATAAAACGCAAAAAGTATTGAGAATATTTAATTAAATTTTAAAAAAATTACAACGCCTGTAATTAATTGTAACTGTGTTTTTACATTCGTTTTTGCGTAAAAGTTACATCTTAATTATTATTTTAGGTAACCCGACGATTCGCGACAGAGCACGTTTGTATGGGACGAGGGGACATCCGTTCTAATCCTTTAAAAAGTGTTTCATTTAAATTTGTAACACTTCTTCCTTTTTTCTTTAACCGTCTAAAAATATTACCGACAGATTCACTGCATAGTCGATAATATTCGATTACATAATATGTATGAATCAATTATTGCAAAGATAATGACAATTCAAGAGTCTTGAAGAAAAACGAAGAATTAGAATGTTTTTCATATAAAAAATTTGTATTGTGAGCTTGGACTTACTTTGGTTTTCAGTAGATTTTCAAATGGAGAAGTTATGTATGGTGTGTCATTCTGATGTGAAGCAGTCATGTGCAAATATTATTGTTTCAATTTAAAGGTTAACAGTGGGAGGCTCCTTTGCACAGGATACCGGCTAGATTATGGTTACCACAACGGCGCCTAATTCTGCCGTGAATCAATAATGTTTAAGCATGATTGTGTTTTGGTCTGAAGGGCGCCGTGGCTAGTCAAGTTACAGGTCAAATGAGACTTAGCATCTTATGTCCCAGGGTGACGAGGGCAATCCTAGGGCCACTCAGAATTTTTCAAGAATCCTGAGTGGCACTGCATTGTAATGGGCAGGGCGTTTCAATTATTCTTCATATTACTTTGCAAATGATAGGTACTTAGCATCCTATGTCGAAAACGTTTGTGTGGTAAAGTTTACTATAACCATAGAGCATGAGATGGATGCTTAATCAAAAATTACTTGTTTAATGATACCACAGATTGGGAATAGAGCGACCGCCCTCAGGCTGTTAAATAATATTTTTTTTTGTACTATATATTACATTGTCATCATATTTTAATGAAGGAAAAAAAGACCGCTAATTTTCTTCTCATGTCTGAGGCATACTTTTTCCAATTAATTTTTGACGTTCAACGTTTATATGATAATAAAACGTTGACACTCAATGGCATCTTTCAAATTTGGTAACATACGTTTCATGTTATTTTACATTGAAATTAATAAAATATAAAATACTTACCTGAAGATATGTGATCCCAGTGTCTCTCTTGTTTATAGTAGTATTATTTTTACAGTTTATCTTGAACAAAGTTTAAAAGAACATGTGGCCAATGTCACACATTGATCGAGACTGGCTCTAGTACGCCCACTTGGGCGTAGTATTAGTTGCCGCACTTTGTGACCACGCTTGCGGTATCTAGTTGGAGCGCAGCGGAGAGCAATTCTTAATCTAAGTTAAAATGCGAGAATAAAGTAGATATTACACTATTAACCGCATTAGATCCTACAGTGTTTTGCGTAGATACTATAAAAGTTTAAAGACTTTGAAAATGATAAAAAGTAAAACAATAATAATAGTAGGATGAAAGCTATTGAAAAAGGATGAGAATATAACAAAAATGAAAGGAAAAATAAATAACAGGATCTGTCCGGAAGTGGAAAAGGGGGGGGGGGGTGTTTTATGGTAAAAAACAGTTTGTCTCGATTTCCGGCAAAACTGCAAGTCCAATGGAAAAAAGTCAAATGGCAAAGTAGGTAATCAAAAGATCACGTCTTTTGTTTTCACATAACCTCGTGAAAAATTGAAAGAATTAAGTTTTTGGTATTTTATTTTTATCTTTTTAATTTTTTTTTTGCTTTCAAAAATTATCGACACTGGTCTATATGCTATTGTTTTTTAGTTTTTTAATTTAACCTGGTCCATAGTTTACAATATTATGTGGGATGTGGGGTATTCAATAGTTTATGTCATTAACGTTAGTTGAAAAATAATTTGTTTCAATAGATTTATCATTTAAATATTAATCAAACAATAATAATTATGAAAATTAATAATTTCCAATATATTAAAATTAATTATAATTTTTACTGGCAGCTATTTCGGTCAACGGATCAGCCTTGCTATCCAACACGGTAATGCTGCCAGTATTCTTGGTACGCTTCCACGTAATGATAGTTTTAATTTTATGTAGTCGTAGTATTGTAAATATTGTTATAAGATTTGTTTTGTTTGAATAATAAATTCGATAATTATAAGATAGAACAAAGCTCATAAATTATAATTAAATACGCATATAGGTAAATACTAGTATAATATAATTATTACTAATATAGTTAATCTTGACCCTAATATTGCAATGCAAAATGATATTGCATGTTAATGAGAACAGAGAAGTTGAAGTCTCCATGAGTAAATGTATTAATATAAATATACATTAGTGACTAAAAGTCCTTGAAACACATAAACTGGTGCAACGTTATTGCAAGCCCGATGCAGCAATTATGTATAAGGCCTGTTATACATGCTTAATAATAAAACAGTGGCCTTTTTAAAAACATAACTAACTCTCCATAAATAGTGTTCTAATTTTAGTTCAGTTTGATAAGGCGTGATTGTTTTTAAATTTTGTAACAATCATTTATATTTTTCGTTTTTTTTTATAAAGCAGTTTCAAAAATGCCTTTAATTAACGTATGATCTCTGACATTGCTTTCTTCTTGAAAATAGCTCAAAATAAGGTTGATTGACCAGATCTTCTTTCGACAATTTCATTGAGAACTTCGTCAACTGCACTACGCTATATCTGCTTATTGTATGTACCTCAATCATCTACTAACTACCTGAGCAATAGTTATATCTTGCGAGCTAGCACCACCTGTAATAAACTAAGCAGTGAAATAATTAATTTGAATATTTTTAATACAACTGTCAAAGCAATGAAACAATGTATCATGAAAACATTTTATCTTATATCAATTTATGTCGATCTCTTCACATGTAGGTATTCTGACTGAGTTCATAAAGGTAGCCTCTTGTATTTTAGAAATTGTTTAATGTTAAGACAAAATATTGACTTGTTAAATTTTTTATCGTATGTTTATTGCAATTTAGTTAGATTTTTCGATTGTATTTCAACTAGTTTTGACATATTTTGACATTGTGTGACTTGCTATAATCTATATAACTAAGCTTTTAAATTGTACCTATTAATTTGACATATCAACGGATCAGCCTTGCTATCCAAGGCGGAAATGCTGCCAGTATTCTTGGTACGCTTCCACTAAATGTTAGTTTTAATATTATGTTGTCATAGTATTGTAAATATTGTTATAAGATTTTTTTTTGAATAAATTAACTTTAATATTTGACAAATTATATATATAATTATTTTTAATGGACAGCTACACTAGCGCATTAGGTTCACCCTGTAATGTTAGTGTAAAATTGTAATAATAATAATTTATAAATAAAAAAAATTCGTTATTTTCTCCTGGCAAGGATGTAGGGGCAAAGATATGAAAAGATTGTATTTTCCTTAGATAATTTATTCGTCTAGACAGACTGACAGCATGCTGTGGTGTGGACACATCGAAAAAATAGTGGCGAACAGTTAACCTCAATTTTCAACGCACGCATACTAAAACAAAGTGACATACACGTAGTTACTGTTAGATGTAGCTTGTACACACACTAAACTAATAATCCTGGCCTGTTTTCATGCGTTGCCTAATTAGCAAGAGGAGACGTATAAATAATCTAAGGTATTTTTATCCCTTGCTACGTGTGCCTGTGCAATAAGTTATTGTCTGGAAATTCTCTAAATAAGAAAACATTACTGTATTTCGATTTATACATATTGTTATAAAAAAGCATATACTTAGGCCATCTTGTAAGTTTATAGATTCTCATTCATAATGTCACATATCTAACTACGACATTTCGTAACCTTTGCTGAAACTATGAGCCTTTCAAAACAATGCCACATAGCAAAAAAAATGACAATCACACAAATAAAAATGTAAACTTCTCTCGGAGTGTTCTATTTTCAAATACACTAATTGTTTTTTTTTTAATAAATATTAAATGGCAAGCCCAGATACTTACTTCTAGTATGGCACATGTATTCATATAATAGTCCTGTGGTGTAGTATTGAGTAACTGGTTGGTGTAACTGCCAGTGGCACGCGTGTGTATTGCCGGCCTTATACGTGAATAAATCTGTTTAATCTAGAATGTACGTGATAATACTTACCGACTCATTGGCTAATACAATGTTTGGTTTTTGTAAATTACAATACAAATTTAGGTAAATGATCGCTTCTTATTGACCCCTCTAGCCCAGTGGTTAGTGACCCTGCCTACTGAACTAAAGGTCCCCGGTTCGAATCCCGGTAGGTAGTATCCAATCATTTATATGATGAATATGAATGTTTGTTTCCGAGTCATGGATGTTTGTTTTTATTTATGTATGTTTAAGTAAGTATTTAAGTGATGTATTAAATATATCGTTGTCTTGCACCCATAGTTACAGGCTATGCCTAGTTTGGGGCAAGATAATTAGTTGTGTAAGAGTGTGTCAATATTGTTATAAAAAAAAGATATCTTATGTATTAATATTTTATTGCAATTCTAAGATTGATTACTTGCGCTTGAATATATCCTTTTATTTATTTATATATTTATTTTAACTTCGAGTAGATAGGTAGTTAGTTGCTGAGAAGTTTAACTAAGATTTGTGTCAGAGTCGAATTTTATTATGTATATTATATAATGATGTAAAGTTATATGTCCTATGCCATAGGATATAATACTATGGTATAATGGTATGGGGCAATGGGATATAATACCATATGCTGCAGAAAAGGGCTATTCGCGCTATTTAAAACCTAGGTCCTAAAGAATCATGGAGAACAAAATTTAAAGAAATAAACATCTTGACTGTTGCCTCTTAATGTATTCTTGATAATGTTATGTATAGTCTTGCCTTAAATACTAAAACAAATAAAAAAATTCTATTATAATAATTATAATAATATAATACTTTTACAGTGTGTTAGTTTAATTAATAAATATAAAACAATTTAAAATATAAAATCTCATTCGAAGTAGTCTCCATTGGCTGCAATACAGTCGTATAAACGTCAATAGGATCAAGCATTTTTCCATGGGAAATCTTCACTGCCAATCGTACGGATTGTTTTAGGCACTCCAAATTATCATGGCGCTTATAGCAAGTCGTACTCTCTAAAACTGACCATAAATCATCGGGACTAGATGACGGCCATTCTTCAGCTCTGATGAAGTCCGAAACGTTCGTCGATGACCTGGAACCGAGTCTTGCTGGAAAGACCATTCTTGGTTATTGAACATGGTGATGTTAAGGGGCTTCACTACCTTCTCAAGAATGGTATCTTGATACACTTGTGCCGATGATTTTTCACAAATATGAAAATGATTAAATTAAATTAATATTTAATGATACCATTTTCACAAAATATTGGCCAGTCACTCCTTCATAGCTAATACCGCACCAAACCATCACTGAAGTCGGATAGTGCCCACGTTGCACTCTACCGACTAATTGGGAAGCTTCCTTAGAGCTTTGATCATTAAAACTAAATAAAAATTAAAGTTAAAATGTTGCTCAATTGTAAAAAAAATCTCATCCGTAAACAAAAATTTTTCTGTGACCTCCCTTTGCGTACCGCTTCAGTAGTTGTTCCGATTTTACCACCCTATTCTTTTTTAAATTATCAGCTAAGAAATGACCAGTTATCTGATGAATTATCTCTTTCACAATACATGGATTTTGGTTTTATCGCATTATTCAAACATAACTTTCTTTGCCATTTTATGGACTCATGCGTTCACCTACATGCGTCTCTTATAGGATGCAAGTCCTAAATCAACTTTAAAAATAAGCGACATGGTTCTAGGTGCTATCTTCATTTCCCTAGAATCTTTTGCTTTCGGACAGGATTTCTTTGAATTCTTTCCATTACTGCTTTGACCAACCTTTTTGTACAAACACTATGTGGATGACCAGATCATTTTCTGTCAACAGAGGAGGTCTCATTGTACCTATTAATAGCCCGGTACACAAACATTTTACTATTACCAAACGTATGGAGAGTTTAAAAATTGTATTTGGCTCCATACCTACTTTGTGTAAGGCAATCACAGCGATTCAGTTCTCTTTATCACCCCACTCCATTTTAACATCGCAAAATATCGTACAATGTATTGGCGCCAAAATGATAAAACTCAATGAACAATCATATAAAAAAGACAGATTCCAAATTCAAATGTAATATTTTGTTTATTTTTAATTGTAACAGTATTTATGGCCACACTAAGTACAGGGTAGACCAAAAGTCCGTTTATAATTGGAATGATGATTAAAAAAAAACTAATTACAATAGATCAAAATTGTATTTTCGATAGTAAACAAAAGGGGAATTTATTTCTTAAAAATCACATCATCATATGGATGCAATCCTTCATTATTCTGGCATTGCTGCAATCTAGAGCGGAAATTTTCGATGACAGCTTTACATGTTTCTGTTGAGATGTTTTGGATTTCTGTGCGAATACGATCCTTTAGTTCGTCAAGAGTTACTGGGTTGGTTGGCTGGAATGCAGGGGTTTTTGATCACCATGACATGGTGTCACTCCAATAACGACAATTCGTTGAACGACAAAGTTGAGAAAAAAATGTTTGTAAAACTGGTGAATCGCTCTACCATTTCGTTCGCAAACTGCAACCTAGTGGCATGGTCCTGAGGCCTTAATTCCTGCCCCATTTGGATTTTATAGGAATGTAGACTTAAATTTTTCTTGAGAATGCTGTTTAATACATCATTATCTTGGCACGTTAAGGACAGCAGACCGCTTTCGAGTTGATAGTCCAGGTTGGTAACGAACAGACGATTTTACTCGCTCCACGTTTTCGGGGTCCATCGACGTTCTAGGCCGGCCAGATCGACGTAAATCCATTGTTGAACCCGTCTTCTCAAACTTGAGCACCCTTTTTTTAATTAACACACCTGATGGAGCTTGATTTTTGTGTCGTATCTTGTAATGATTGCAAAACTTTCGTTGAGCCAAGGTCGCAGAATCGTTGTTTCGATAGTACTCGCGTACACAAAATGCACGTTGACTACCGCTAAACGACGCCATGGTACTAAATTCCCATTGGCCGCTCTTGCAATGCGTAACCCTTCCACCACCCTCCGCCGCCGCTGCTAGACGCGGCAACCGATTCAAATGTAAACGGACTTTTGGTCCACCCTGTATAAAGGCACATAAGTGAATTTGGTCGAAACTGTCATAACCATAATGTTAACACCAGGAACGAACATAAACCTATAATGCCTACTACTCGGCTAAGTTGAGTAAATAAGTCTTTTGTTGGGCGATGAATCAAATCAAACAAGATCCCAGAAAATGTACAATGCAACAATATTGCGATATTCAAAGGAATTGTTAAAAAAACGTTTGTCAGGTTAGGTAAAGGTTACTATAAAACATAAATGACTTTATTAATGATTGGGAATGGAGCGACTGCCCTCAGGCTTTTAAATAATATATTTTATTGTACGATTTTGAATTGATTTTGAATGAAAATATTTGAATTTTAATTGCTGTGTATACGATACAGCCCGCTGACAGACAGGACTTACAGCGGGATATCCTAATATGGCTTCCGTTGATAACCTACGAGGTATTATTTGAACAAATTTCTGGCCCATTTGTCTAATATTTATGTTTATCTGAGATAGAAAAGTGGGGGGATCTAATGAGGCTCTTTCAAGCCTAAACCACTGATCGTATCGACATGAAACCTAAATAATAACTAACTGAATAACCTAACTGGCTACCAACATTTAAATCCATCGTCATTCGTCAGTAAAAAGGCTAACAAAAACCGAACAGTAGATCAATTGTAACATTGTTTTACAAAAACTTACGAAGCTGGCAAAAACTTCGCAAAACCCAAAAACCGAAGACGAAGACAAATCGATGTAGGTATATTCCCGCCATCCTCATTAATATTCCTATTTCTACCTCACAGAGACACGAGACGAGACACAATTTGGGGTAGAATTAAAGAGAGAGTTTTCAATTTATTTACCCATCTGATAAATTATCTCCTTCGATCAATCTTCGATACATGGATTTCAATATTTGGTTTTTATCGCATTTTTCAAACATAACTTTCATTGTCATTTTATGGACTCATGCGTTCACTTACATTTGGACTCCCTATAATGAAATACTTAATACATATAAATATCTATCTTCACCCATATAGACAGGCAGATAATACCTTGACAAGAGACAAATAAGAAAGCTGCGAAGTGCAAGTCGGACTATCCCATAAAGGGTTCCGTAGCAGCAAGTAACATAAAATAAAAGTTAATTAATTAATAATAATAATAATATTTGAGTTAATTGATTGAAACGTAAATTGCGAATCTCGTCCAAACCAATTTTGGGTGGAAGTTTGCATATTAATTAATGTACATCATATTTTTTTTTGTTTTATCATTCTCTTATTTTCGAAGTAACAAGGGATGGGGGACACGTTTTAACACTTTGGAAGTGTCTCTCGCGCAAACTATTTATTTTTGAGGACCTATCCATAAATACTCCACACGTATGGGTTTGATGAAAAAAAATTTTTTGGGTTTCAGTTTAAGTATGGGGAACCCCCCAAAAATTTACTTTTTTTTTCCTTTTTTGTGTGAAAATCTTAATGCGGTTTACAGAATACATCTACTTACCAAATTTCAACAGTTATTTCAATAGTTATAGTTCTTATATTTTCGGCAAAAAAGATTCGGATGGACAGACTGACCGACATGACGAATCCACAAGAGATACTTTTTTTGCCATTTGGCTACGGAACCCTACAATCAGATATTAAGAGGATTCATATGGCAAAACAAAAATTCAATCTCGTTTCGAAATTGAGAGCAAATTATGGTTAAATGGTGAATTTTGTGGATTCTGTTGTTACTTTTTTAAATAATAATAATGACACTACATCAAGTGTCTGGAAATTAAATTCTCTAAACAATTGTGTAAATTTTATTCCAAATTATTATAATTATATTGTTAATTATCCAATATTTAGATAGTTCGATATAATGCAGTGATAATATAACCGTGATAAATACAGTTAAAAACCCTGCTTCAGTGTTTAGTACCTACCTATATTAATATCTAGTTTTGACAAAAAAAAATCTCATAATTATTATGTAGATACTTCAACGTATATTTAAAAAATATAACAATTTTTGTTTATCCTATGATATTTCCCTCATTGCTGGGATTAAAATAAATATAACAATTTAATTTATCTACCGAAATTTGATTAGAAATCAGATTATTCTGGATTCTGTAGATGGTGTGTCAACTCTAGAATTTAACAAACATACCAAGATTTATTAATAATGATATTTATAATATTAGTCGGACGGCTGGGTAAGTGGTTAAAGCGCTACTGAGAGGAGCGCCATTCGAATCCTACATCCACAAATTTTGGTTTATAAATTAAAGAATCATTTGTTACTACAAAACTATGTTTTGTTACAAAATACTTCAAAGATTTACTACAAAAGCTGTTGTATGTGTAAATTAAATATTTTTCAGCTACTAGAAAACATGTAAGCGAGGCTAAAAACTATGTTTTTTTGACTGTTTGTTGGTTTGTGTATTCGTTTCTCCACTCTAATCTCAGAAAGGGCTCTATCTACATTTGATTTTCCATAGAGTATATTTTGTTTTCAAGATAAATTTCTCAAGTAACAGTTAGTTTAATAAAATAATAAGACAGTAGTATTGGAAGGCACGTTGGAATTTGAAAAATTAGTAGCCATAAACTAGGATAAATTTCGCATCGAATGGTGGTAGTTTCATGTCGATATGATCAGTGGTTTAGGCTTGAAAGAGCCTCAAACAAAGACCATTTTCATTAAATATATAGAAGTAATACGAAGTACTACATTCCATTAGATCCCCCCACTTTTCTATCTCAGATAAACATAAATATTAGACAAATGGGCCAGACATCGGTAGATAAATTAAACTCTTAAGACTTTAGGTAATAAATTATTGTAATCTGTTTGGATTTCCTAAATAAATTCTAATTCGAAGAACATAGCCAATTCGATTGGTAGTGACTTGTGAGAAAACCATACCAATTCTCACCGACTTGAACAATGGCATAGTCATACACACATTGGCACTTAGAGATGACTTAATAGGTAACTTCCAGACAATTACTTACCATTCATTGGATGATTGTATGAGTTCCCATCATTACTGTGCTAAATATTTACAATTGACATCGTTGTTGTGAGCAACAAACCTGCAATTCTGTAATTATATTGTGTTCTAGTGATTCGCTTCATTACTTTCTTTCAAGTGGTCGGTCAGTTCAACTAAGAAACATGTAGTTCACTTTTTTTTTAGTTTAGTACACAGTTCTCGGTTCGGACCTAGTGCGAGATACATTATAAGGTATTTTCTTTCTCAAATTGATTCCATTAGAATTGTTGTTAATGTCACACTTCATACAGTATTACCACCGCTTCGGAAACAAATGGCGCTGTGAGCGAGAAGAAACGGCGCAAGAAACTGTCCCAACATTCTTTTTTGCGCTCCTTTTAATATTAATATTCTCTACTGACTTTGACTATATAATAATCATAATCATGTCCAAGGCTGTCCGACCACTTACATATTAAGTTGTTGATTATTGTGAACGTATATTAAATTTTCATAAATGTAGATACTTACTGACAATGAACGGTCCTAATATTTTTATATTTTATTTGTAGACCAGGGTCGATAATTTTTGAAACCAAAAAAAAATACAGTAGGATGAAACCCAATCAAATAAATTACAGTGTATTTTGGACATAATAAGGTAAGTTTTCACCAAATTTCGTAGAAAAAAAAATTTTTTTGATAAAGATATAAATAAAAAAACAAAAACTTGGTTTTTTTAATTTTTCACCTAAATTTTGAGGTTATGTGAAAAAAGTGTAATTACAAAAGTTGTAGATCTCTTTATTACCTACAACTTTGCCAATTAACTTTTTGCCATAGGACTTGTAGTTTTGCCGGAAATCGAGATATACCGTTTTTTACCCTAAAAAGCCCCCCTTTTCCACTTCCCGACCTCAGATCGCCCGCAATTTATTTTTCCCTTAATTTTTGTTATATTCTCGTCCTTTTCCAATGGGTTTCATCCTACTATTATTTTGTTTCACTTTTTATCATTTTCAAAGGCTTCGGTACTGGTCTATTGAGTGACTTTTTTGTAACATAATATATTATACAGCATTGACGGATGCTTCGCAGAAAGAGCCCAAACGATGGACTGGCTGGGTTCTCTTGGGAAGGTCGAACAGAGGGAAATAATAATAATATAAATAAATAAATTCTTTATAACCAAACAAAACATTACAAAAAAAAAAATATTATTAGTAATTAGTATTATTAATTAGGCTACGCGATGAAACAATACGCAAAAGGAAAAGGCTCAGCTTCACCTGACATGGATTTATGTTTCCATGCAACGCTGTTTTTCAGCCATCCCCTCCTCCCTAAGGTGATGAGTGGGAGTGGATGTATTATTATGGCTCTCCAATTATGTACTTAAGCTATGTTTTTATAAAATAAAATATTAAAAAATAAAAGTTTTCTTATTACCCTTGCTAGTGTATGTAAGTGATAAAATTCTGTTTATAAAAAGAAAAAACCGCTGAATTTCTTGCGCCCTCCTCGGGTCTGAGGCATATATTTTCAAATGGGTAGTAGATTTTTACGTTTAAAGTTTAATAAATGATTTAAAATCCTACTTTGAATAAAAATAATTGATACTGAATTTATTGAGCGTTCACATTACGTGATTCTCCAAATATAATGGCGGGTTAAGTTTGTTTCCAAAAAAAATATGTGCTGTCAATAGTCCAATAACTTGCGGTAAAATTATTCGTTGATCGGTCCTTCGTCTGTTTGTTAACCTACATCATGACCACACGGCTCCGTATCGCGACAACGATGGGGATAATAGCCACTTTCGAAGTTGAATTCTCTGCAAGGACGAACGTATACAAACACCTTTCATCGCATTACGTCATCTTCTCTCAACGTATTCTTGTAATATTATACAGATCTTTGAGCTCTTGTTTATAAGAATCGACAGTTAAAGATATTTTTCATTGTATCGTTATTGGAGATATTTTTATGTTGGGCATATAACAGACGATATCTGTGTCGGGAAGGCCTAAGATTAGCGTTTATACCTAATAGTTTCATTTTCATTTGTCATCTCTGGTCTGGCGCATGTATAGCAGTTCGAACCATTTGTCCGCGTACAACGCAGAGCTGCTGGAATTGTAGAGGACCCAGTGCTCTGTGAACGGCTAGATCACTTGGCGTTGCGTAGAGACGTCGCTTCTACCGCATATAATACGGGGAGTGTTCTGAAGAGCTTTTTCACCTGATTCCTGCCACCGAATCGTCCTTCGCATGATATTAAATTAGACAATTAGAATATCATCCCCACCATCTGGATGTGTGGCGGTCCGCCACATTGCGGGTTTTCAAGGAACTTTCTGCCACGTACAGCAGAACTGTGGAATTAGATTCCTTGTGCGGGTTTCCGGGACGATACGACATGGGTACCTTCAGTGCGTTCACCTTCCTTAAAGGCCGGCAACGCTCCTATGATTCGTATGGGGTATCGTATCGTATAGTAACGCAAGAGAATGTGGGCGGCGGTGATCACTTAACAGTAGGTGACCCGTACGCTCGTCTCTCCTCTTCCATTATAAAAAATATACAATCCATATAATACTAGATAAATTATAATTGAAACTGATGCATTGAGAGTTTAGCAGCAAAAAATACGTATGTGGTAAGAAATATGTAGGTGTACTTTACATCAGATATAGAATAAAGGGCGTGCCCAATCCTAAAACCTACACCTACCTGCAGCTCTCCTGCGGTTCTTCTGGTGTTACAAGTGAGCTTGGGCGGTGGTGGTCTCTTATAATCAGGTGATCAGCACCTTCATATGTCCGGCGCCAAATTGCATCCGAAAGAATATATTGACGCGCAGTGCAGCGACGCTACAGCAAGCGGCGCGTCACTTGTTAATAATTGTTAAGTTTGTTTAATTGTTGAAACCATTTCTTGACGGTTTATATACCAAAAGCTTATATTTTTACAAAAAATAATTACATACCTACAGAATATTAGAAGAAAATAAGAAAATTCATTTTTTCTTTACATTTCTATTTTTTAAGACAGAAAATCACCGTGGATTCGCGTTGACTTGCAAATACGTGTGGATATATTTAAACTATAAAGTTTGTCAACGAGCTCATTATTTTTAAAAATTCTTATTTTTCTTTTGTTACTTTCACTTATTTACATACACGAATAACTATTAATTCAGGACCTTAAAGGTATTATTTATTATTAGTATTCATTGAAAGTAATATTGAGGATAATTCAAACAATAATTAATATTCCTCACAGCATAATTTCTCAACACTAACGCAACCCTACAAATCCCACGAAACTTGTTTTAACCAGAGTTTAAATCCAAATTGAGTCTTGGGCAATCCCGAGTATAGTATTCATCGGTTGCTCCGTGTATGAGTTGACTTTAGAACATATTTACAACCGAGTAAGGTATTGCAAACATTTGGCAAACCAACAGTCGAGCTAACAAGTTGGTTACGCAACATTGCGTGGAAGCATACGGAAGGTACAGTCGGGCAATGGAACAGCGAATGAGCAAAACGTAAACACATGCTATCTTGGAAACTAATTATGAAAATTTTTCTTTATTATGTGTACGTATTATGTAGTGCATAATTTGAACGTATTCAGTGTAATGTTGCATCACAGCTGGTTATTGAATAGCCTACGATGAAGGTATATCGGAGTTGTTTTTTTACGGTATATTTTTATATATGAGCAAGGCCCTGTCTATAAATATATACAATGTAGTGCCGCATCGCAATCGTCACTTTGAGACATAAGATAGTAGTGGTTAAAGTATGAAATTGCCGTTTAATTGTAATACTTGCCGTTTAAATGTGATACTTCGAATTGACATAAAACCTTCATGGTTTGAGATTTTTGATTGAAACTTTTTTCACGTGGTACCGATGTAGTTCTTCCTTTAAAAAAATGTGCAACATTCGTTTACCGACTTTCAGTGGATCTTTCTTAGTCAAGAAAGATGGATACTTCGAAAACTTGAATGATTTTTTAAGACGGGTTCCGACGCGGAACTTACGCGGCAGAAACAGACTGCTAATGATCGCACCGTACAATTTTTGGCTTAAACGCTTTCGTGTTTGAAACTTTTATATGAAGAATGAACCACGTGGTAGACCGCCCACACCAGTGAATAACAATGAATTGAAAGATATGGTGGAAGCTGATGCGAGCCAAACTATCCAAGAATTAACGGTATGCACATTAAACTTTAACGTTACCTTTCAACAATGTTGAAATATGAAAAATGGCTGCCTCATGATTTGACTGATCTGTGACATGCGATAACCGTAAGCGAAAAATACAATGGCTGACTCCAGGTCAAACGCCGCAACAGTGGCCTACAGCAAAGCCTACCAATATAAAGGGTATGATAACTATTTGGTGGTCAAAGCATGGTGTTATTCACTATAGCTTTCTCCGATGTGGTCAAACAATAACGGCAGATGTCTACAGTAACGAACTCCAAACAATGATAGCAAACTAGCAGTGAAACAGCCCAGACTCATGAATCGATTATCGCCATTATTGCTCCATGATTACGCGAGACCTCCTCTCGCATGAGAAACCGTTTTAACTCTACAGGAACTGCAATTAGAAACCATTCGTCACCCTCCGTATAAGCCAGACCTTGACCAGACCAACGGACTACCATTTTTTTCATGATTTGGACAATTTTCTACATAATAAAAAGTTTTCTTCTCAGGAGGCAGTACAAAATGCTTTCACACAGTTTGTCGTATCTAAGGTTAGGAAGATCATTATGTAGATAAGGAAGAGGAACGGTCCAAGAATAGACCCTTGTGGTACCCCCATACTGAGAGGAGTCCCAGGAGATCTCCTGCCGAATCACGTCAACCTTCTGAATTCTATTGTTTAAATATGAGGTCAGAAGATCAAGCGCAGTTCCTTTTATGCCATAGTGACGTAGCGTTGAATGTTGATAAATCACAGAAGATACCAAATTCATTCTGTGATTCCTCCCAGGCATCAAAAATATGCTTGATCAGTTTAACAACTGCATCCGTTGTTGAACGTCCCCTAATAAAGCCAAATTGTTTCATATGAAGTCACTTATGAGAGTTAAAGTAAGTAAGCATTTGGCTTAAATTTATTTTAACTATATTTCCGTAGGTCAGGAAACACGCAATGTTTCATACAATTATTAAAAACTATTGCAAGGTATGGTGCTATGACATCAATTATTGAACGTATAACTTTAACAGAAATGCCGCAGTAGTGTTTTTCATGTCAAGAGATTTAAAGGTTTTAATTATATCTGCAGGGCATATCTCTATCATTTTCCCGAAGAAGTGACTCAGCAACGCTGGTGGAGAAGACAAGAGTGTTTGTGATAGAAACTGGAATGTTAGAAAAAAAAAATCAAAAGCAGAAGTAACTTTTTGCTGATTCAATTAAGTATATACAATTTTATTAATAAATGTTAAACTTGAAGCATTGTTTAAATTTATCGACACACTCATGATTATGGTCATTAATTATAATTAGGTCACATCACTATCGCATTCCTGAACTCTGCATTCAACTCGCGCGTTATCTATAGATAATGGCGAAACTCGAATTTCCGTTTTGAATAATTTTCTAAAGACGTCGAGGAGAAAAATAAACACAGGTGTAATAGGTCATCAGATAATTTTATTTTATAAAAATCAAATGCATTCCACACATCCTTCATCTCACTATATATAAATACATTATAACTTTTGCATACTGCAACATATTTAGAAAATAGCATTTGCTAATTTAATGATATTTTTTAGCTAGCAATTTATAACTAAGTAAGATTCAATTACATTATGTTGTATAATACATATGATATATCGGATATTATCAACTCATCCCATACGTCATTTGAGTACGTTTTCCATAGTGAATTACATTAATGTTTACATATATTACAAATTAAATTAACCTTATTTTTGCTATAATTTCGATAACCCGATGTCGGAATCACATAGAAGCAGTAACAACTATTACATAAGTACGGCAGGTACCTTAACACTTAAACAGCTGGCACAATAGAGACGCATTACAAAAATATTACACTAAGGGTGTGCGCACACCGAGACAACTATACAATTTTTTATTAACAACATAAAAAGTAAAATTTTCAGTAGTAGACTATTTATGAGGCCCGAAATAAATACCTTTTTATATTGTTAATAAAGTTTTTTAATATGTAGCGTTGTGTCTCAGTGTGTGCCAACCCTAAGTTACGCTACATTCACACGAAGGTACATGTAAAATATGTACGCCACATAATCGACAAATATAAATTTACACAATAAATAAGATCATGGAATGTTATTATGATTTCATAGTTCCAGTCTGGCCCGGCACTACGCAGTGTACGCGATACAGAAGCATAATTTTTAAATTATAGCAAAAATACCATTATGTTATATATAGGCCACAGAGAACATTTGAATGCGCTGATGCGCGGCACTAGAGATTGCACAGAGTCTCTCGCGAACACAGTCTTCTCGATGTTTCGTCGACGAACACAGGACCACTGTTCCTGAACACACTCCTATAAAAAAACACAATTATTAATTATTTATTAAAATTATCATTAAAAACTGAGATGGATGCTGCTTATGAACACATTCCTATATACATAACACCATTATTAATTATTTATTGAAAATAATATCTGAAACTTTTTGACGCAATTATGCCTTTAAATTTTTTGAAATGTGGGTCTAAAGAAGAATTCTGAAGATATCGTGGACGGATAGAATATCGAATGAAAGAGTTTTGCAGATGATGAACATCTTGAATACTGTCAAGAAACGCAAACTGCAGTATTTTGGTCACATAATGCGTAATGATAAATACGACCTGCTTCTCTCATGCTGCTCACTCATCATGCAAGGGAAAATCCAGTCAAAGCATCCACCCGGAAGAAGGAGTACTTCGTGGCTTAAGAATATCCGGACATGGTTCAACCTTAGCACAGGATCCCTGTTCCGAGCTGCTGTATCAAAGATTAAAATAGCACTAATGATAGCAGACCTCCGGTACGAGATGGCACCTCAAGAAGAAGAATACCTTTAAGGTCGACCAATGGAAAAAATAATGGGGTTGGGAAGATAAGCTACGTGTTAATATTGTTAATAATATTATTATATTAATCCGTGTAGCGTACGGATAATTGATGGTAAGTGGTCACTTATGATAAAAATACGAAAAATATATATATAATCTCGAGGCCACCACCTTACTTAGTCTCTATATGCTTGTAAAGTTCGGTAGGTGTGCGATAACCATTATTATTTATATGCTATTTAATTGTAAGTACATCTCGAACTGATCAGAAGTCTTTTACAGAAGACATTGATAACTTTATACTTCCAAGAGTCGCGATCGTTAAGACTTAATTATATTTGTTGTGAAAGTCCAAACACTTTCATAAAACAATGTCCCACATAGCAAGTCCATGACCGACACAATTCACAAAATAAACCTTTCATAAGAGTTGTGAAGAAACATACATTGATTTATTTAAAATATATTATATAGTTGAAACAAAGTTCAAATGTGAAGTAACCTATCGCAGTTATGTCCAAGGTTATATTTAAATTACAACCGCAAATGACCGCCGTATATACAAATGGATAATATATCGTTCCACAATTTTGAAAAGAACTTTTTTAAAGCAGCATTTGTTTTTAATTATGCATGTATTGTAAGACTTCAAATATTCACAGAGCCTGTGCTCTCGATAATTTTTTTGCAAACAGGCCTTCCAATTATAGAAAATAGGATTTTCGATTTTAAATTATTCGGTCTTCCGTAGTAATAATAATGGGAGTCAAGAATTTTGTAATTTAAGTTGTGGAGGTTATAAAAAATGAGGCAATCTTTAGGCATTCATTAATAAAAAGGTAAAAAATAAATAATGTACTGACAGTACACCGTGTGGTCTGCGCGCTATTTCAGTCAGATAAAGATGGAATTTTGATATATTCGTGGATTATAACTGACCAACAGGAGTGGTCTTAATTGAGACCCTTGGACCGCTAAGGATAGCAGACTATACAGAGATCGCGGGCGCGAATGGTAAATTCATCATAAAGTCAATACATGTGCACGCGTCGCGTTTTGTAAACGTAATTATTTCTCGCGTTACTCTTGCTCTCTGGCCATATAAGATTTACCATCGACAAAATTCATTTATGACCCACTTTGCTGATAATTCTTTTAAAATCATAAAAACAGTTAGGGTCTATTTGCACGAACAAGGTTGTATGACAGTTGGCGGACTGTCAGTGTATAAGAAAGTGCTAACAATTACTTAGTTCAATTTAATATAAGCGAATTTCGACGTCTTTGTTTATTATGACTGTAGGAAAATGACACTAAGGTGGGTTATGATTGAATTTTGTCGAAAGAACTTGTTATAATTATTTATATGTTGTAGTCAGAACGTCGAGCAGAAGAAACGAGTATGTAGATGATTCGGTATTCGTTTTCGATCGGGTGTAATCGGCATGCGGTGCGAGTGCGGAGTGAGCGCCGATCAGGCAGTCAGGGATGAAGTATCGAGCGAGGCGGTTGCGTCGCACGCGCATGTCGCGACACCACGATCTTATTACATAATCATAAGGCTTTGTGAATTGTACCTACCATTACGATTGTAACGTTTGGTAGTAATAATGATACCGTGTGTTTGTAAAACTGTGTTTTACTTGATGTCGTGATCAATGCCCACAACAATGGACAACCTGAACATGTGACCGGCCTGGCCCCTTCATATATTGACATTAATAACTCGGAAACAACGGATTGTTTCTTAGATAATTTATACGTCTAGATAGACTCTCTTACTGTTAGACAATCGATAAAAAGAGGCCAGGAATATTAGTTTAGTGTGCGTGACAAGCTAAGTCTTACACTTACGATTTGTATGACACTTTGTGTTAGTGTGCGTGAAATGCTCAAAATAGAGGTTAACTTTAAACTCAATTTGTTTTGTCATCTGTCTAGACGCATAAATGATCTAAGAGATAGAGTATTTTACTTGCTGTTGTATCGTGTTCAACGGCCACAACAATGGACAACCTGATCATGTGATCTGTCTTGTCCCGTCATATACATTAATGCAGGGGTGACTGATGACACAGATTATTACGTTTTTTAGTTACCTAAAAAACAAATTCTGTGTATACTTCTATAAAGGATTTTTTCGGGCTCGGACACTATCGATTGTTCGTAGGAGTCCCCAGATGGTCGTACCTGCGTGCTAGTGGTCGCGGTGGTCGTACAGCGTGGTCGCGATGTATGTGGTCGGCACGAAGCCCTCTTCCCGCGTGGTCGCTCGCCGCACCCGCGTCCAGCCGTCACCGGCGTCTGTCTCCAGCACCAGAAGCCGTTCACCGCACTCCATCCTCATCGTAGAACCCGTGCCGTTAGCTATACATATACACATAATTTTAATTCTTGTCTTCAAAAATCCCACTATTTAAGTTTTTTTTATGAAAATAAGGAACGAGTCAAGCAGAACGTTTAGCTGATGGTAATTGATACGCCCTACCCATTACAATGTAGTGTCGCTCAGGATTATTGAAAAACCCAAAAATTCTGAGCGGCACTATAATTGCGCTCGGCACCTTGAGACATAAGATGTTAAGTCTCATTTGCCCGGTAATTTCACTAGCTACGGCGCCAGTTGGATCAAAAAAAGCAATACTTGAATACAATTTATGAAAATAAAGTTTATTTTGATAAAATTATATCGATATGTACATGCATGCATTTGTTGAGTAGTAAGATATTTTTATTGTTTACATTCATTATTTTAACATAAGTTATATTGATTATAAGTAAAGGTAAATGAACCATACGTTGTAATATTATGGTTCATTTTTAATTGTATATTTAGCACAACACATAAAAATATTAATTGTATTTAAATCGGGAAGTCATGATAACAGATGATAGGAAATGGCGCATTAGGGCATATTTGTATTTTTTAATAGATAATTATGCTTCACTTGACATCAAATGACTGATCTCGCTTGAGCCTCGAGTAGGTACATTTGTACACAATAGTGGCGACAGGGTAACGCCCACATGCCACTTCCACTAGTTTTTTCTGTTCCTTGAACACAGCGCCTTTTCCCCTCTCCTCCTGTCATTTTCTACAATATATATGTACCTCATAGTTTCTTATACATAATATAGTAATACCTTCGAACGCGTACAACGCTTTGCAATAGCCGAGCGGCTGCAGATCGGGCTCGTAGTAATAGTCGAAGTCCGACTCGTGGTCGTGGTCGTGGTGGTCGTCGTGGTCGTGATCGTGGTCGTGTGTGTCGACGTGCGCGGCGGCCAGTTCCCCGCCCAGCCCCGACTCGGGCGAGCCGCCGGCCGCGCGAGTGCTCGTAACTCCGGCGCCGGCGCAGCCGCCCGTACTCACCGACGACTCGGACGCCGACCGCGACAGAGACTCGCTGTTCGAACCGATACTGCGACAACAACAAACAATGCTATGATATGGTATAGTAGGACGCTCTAGCCACACTCGCATATTTCCTATTCCTCTGATGTCGTCAAACTACGCACAACATTCTATAATTACTCGCTTACATAAAACTCATAAGAGGCGTCATGAATTCCGTCTCTCGTTAAGGTGGGCGTCGACGAAGTATCACATTGTGTGACAATACCAAATTTTGTGACATCAACATATTTAAAAAAATGTAATTTTTTTATCAAAATATTACAGCACCTAATTTAAACCACATACCTACTACTAAACTTGCAAATATTATATTTTAATATTCTTTTTTATGTCTTGTTAATTAACATTCCATGTCTGATTTATCGTTGATTTTATTGAAATATAATTTAAACAAAAATAACAATTACAAAACTCTGCTGTTTTCATAATTTCATATATTTTTATCAAATGTCTCACAAATGTAACATGGAGAAGAGGGGTCATAAAATCATGCAATTCGAGTGACGTAATTTATATATGTTCCCTCATACTAAGTTTGTACACATATACACATTCACACTCATACTCACACACGGGTATATGTGTGTACATAATATATTCTACCATCTGTCCAAATACAATTTTGGTGTTTTAATGTGTTCCTTGCTTACAAATCCAGTTCTTTAAAATGTTAATCCCCTTTTGGCTGTTAGATTATATTTTTAAGTACTATTTTAAAAAAGTATTACTTTTTAAAAGTTGTGGATTATGTATAAATAAATCAATATTAGAAACGGATTAATTTACGCAACTCAACGACTCAACGCCTATTTTGCGTTGTTCCCTCCAGAAACCTCAGCAACCCCCTCTCCTTCCTACTAAAGACTTCTGGAAGTGTATTTGGGGTTTGACCAGGTTTTGATCTCGGTATGTCGCTTCACCTGGACAGAGCAAAAGCCCAGCCGATTTGTTTTACCATCATGCAGGTCCTGTACAGGAGGCTGTCAGTCATGCCTATATTCAATAGATGTTTATTATAAGTACGGTGCCCAATTAGGGCCGCCGTTATCTGTTCAAGTTGAATTATTTTGAGCTTTATTAGGCGATTTCCCATTTTGGCGTCAATATTAGTATCCCATGCTTCTCTACAGTCTTCTAGTGTGTCAATGAATAACATGTCTCAAGCATCGGGTTGGTCATGGAGTGATATAAGCTATTGGCCCGTTCGTTAAATACTAGTGTGTGATTTTAATTTAAAGTTCAGTCTTACCCCACGGCCTGCGTGTGTGTTTTTAAATTTAAGTTTAAAGTCCTACCTCGTGGCATGTGTGTGTGATTTTAAATTTAAGTCTGAAGTACTTACCTCGTGGCATGCGTGTGAGATTATATTTAAGTCTGAAGTACTACCTCGTGGCATGCGTGTGTGATTTTAAATTTAAGTCTGAAGTACTTACCTCGTGGAATGCGTGTGAGATTATATTTAAGTCTGAAGTGCTTACCTCGTGGCATGCGTGTGTGATTTTAAATTTAAGTCTGAAGTACTACCTCGTGGCATGCGTGTGAGATTATATTTAAGTCTGAGGTACTACCTCGTGGCATGCGTGTGTGATTTTAAATTTAAGTCAAAGTACTTACCTCGTGGCATGCGTGTGAGATTATATTTAAGTCTGAAGTGCTTACCTCGTGGCATGCGTGTGTGATTTTAAATTTAAGTCTGAAGTACTACCTCGTGGCATGCGTGTGTAATTTTTAATTTAAGTCTGAAGTACTACCTCGTGGCATGCGTGTGTGATTTTAAATTTAAGTCTGAAGTGCTTACCTCGTGGCATGCGTGTGTGATTTTAAATTTAAGTCTGAAGTACTACCTCGTGGCATGCGTGTGTGATTTTAAATTTAAGTCTGAAGTACTACTTCGTGGCATGCGTGTGTGATTTTAAATTTAAGTCTGAAGTGCTTACCTCGTGGCATGCGTGTGTGATTTTAAATTTAAGTCTGAAGTACTACCTCGTGGCATGCGTGTGTGATTTTTAATTTAAGTCTGATGTACTTACCTCATGGCATGCGTGTGTGATTTTAAATTTAAGTCTGAAGTACTTACCTCGTGGCATGCGTGTGTGATTTTAAATTTAAGTCTATTGTCCTACCTCGTGGCCTGCGTGTGCGCTGTTCCGTTAGTCCGCGCGGTAGGATGTACTGGCTGCGCGCACACCTGACTGTTAGCTTCCGTCAACAGCTCCTCGTACTTCCGCAGCTGGGCTCGCAACTTCTTTAGCTTGTCGCAGCACTCGTTCAGTTGACCTGCCGTGTAAGCACACTCATTATACCTACAATTATTTCGTGTTTTGTCGTTTTTATCATAAAATTTTACGCAACATACACTTGTACACAGTTGTAAACAGTATTTGAATTAAAATAATAATAAAGACAAATCATCATGTGTTGTATCTTATTTAAAAGTAAATATTCAATTAAACCCCATTAAAAAGTCATTATTACGTACCATAGTATTATTAATGGCATTT
The DNA here is from genome assembly GCF_905404315.1 of Leptidea sinapis. NCBI lineage: Eukaryota > Metazoa > Arthropoda > Insecta > Lepidoptera > Pieridae > Leptidea > Leptidea sinapis. The sequence continues at coordinate 14,285,456 of NC_066272.1, forward strand.
CGTGTAAGTCATGTGTCACGGGATAACTGTACGAAGCGTAAGTTTATAACTAATATACAGAGAGAGTGAACGGGACTAAAATTTGCAATATAACGTTTTGGTTTTCGTAGGATTATAGTGTTTTGTACGTTTTTTATAGTGACCATGTGCAGCCGGCAAATTGTGATTCTGCATGTGACGAAACGAAGAACGCACAATGTGAGCGGGTGATGAGTGATTCGTTAAACCAAACAGCAGCGACATTGCACGCAATCAAATAGTTAACTGCTTACAGTAACATAGTGAAAATATTTTTCGTATATCTCTGAGGTTGGATAATTATATTATACCATGAAAATAAAATTAATAATTCGGGTAATACATTAATTGAGATGTATAAAAATCACGGCTTATATGGGGTAATCGATTTCTTGGCATATATATTAAAAATCACGTAGTAATTCGGTTTATCGATACATATGAATATAAAAATCACGGTACAATTCGGGTGATCGATATAATTGGGGTAATGGATTTCTTGGGATAAATCACGATATAATTAAAATGATCAATTTCTTGGGATATATTATAAAAAATCACGGTATTATTAGGATGATCGATTACTTGGAATATAAAAAATCACGGATTAATTTAGGTGAACGATTCACTGTGACCTCGTTTAGTTCACTAAATACATTCAATAAGTACAGGTTAATCTTGTTTGTCATTGATAATAGTAAGTAATACACAACATACCTTCGACCGTCATAGGATCGCCGAGCGTGGGGTTTGTTTCGTAGACGCCTTTCATTTTCATGAGACCCTCCATCGCGGCTTGCTCCTGAGCGACCTGGGTTCATTTTTATTTTAATTTAATATATGACAAATTTTTTTTCCACGGGATTAGTAGTAAGACAAACGAGTGAACAGATCAATTGATGTTATTTATTTATTAATTAATACAAGGAACTACGTGGCACTAAGTATATAGCGTCGCGCTACATTGGCGATATAAACGGCCGTTCCCAATATTCAGTCTATCTCTTACTTGAGATAAAAATCGTAACTATCGTTGACTTTTATGTCCCAATAAACTTATCGACGGTAACTCACCTTAACCATACACGCTGTCTGTCAACGGGATGACGTATAGCTTACCAGTGATAGAATTTTGTATGGAAATTGCAATTCACGCGTTCCAAGATAAGAATGACTTATCGGGTATATTGGGACAGCCTCAGATTATTGACGGCTAATTACTGACAGTAGAAGGTAGTAATTTATCTCTATCTGTAGATAGTATATTGGGAACGTCCGTAAATGAACACACTGGTAGAGCTATCTAAGCTAAATCAAAAAAAAAATTCTAAAATTTAACTTGATTTAACTTGATTAAAATTAATTGAAATTTTCAAACAAACAAATTACATACTCATTTGAAAAAAAAATAACATAAAATGGATTAATATCTACCGCGGGCTCCGTGGTGAGAGTCAACGGTTTAACCTATTCCGAGACGTTGCTAAATCAAGCAATTTCTTAAATGTTTACGTAAACAAATATAGTACAAAAAACAGAATTGCGAGAAGTACTACACGGCCACATTATGGACCTGGACGCTGGAACGTAAAGCCCCCTCCCGTTCCCCTTCCACCCCGTCGCGCTCGTCCTGTTGCTTCAGTACGGTTTGCAGTTTCATTACCAGTTACATGTCCCGACATTCGTGCTCTCAATGGTTTGTTTATAAACTTTTCATTGTTACATTTTGACTTTTGTTGTTAATAGTTCTGTAGTTTCTGTTGTACTTTGTCGCTATAATAGTACTGTCAGAAAAATAAATGCTCTTTGTACATAGACTTAGATGGTCCTTCATTGGTTTTTCATCATTTTATTTCTAATCATCGGCATCACAACACCACACCTTCACATCAATATATAATACTGAAAAACTTAATCGTTGTCTATATATTAATAATAGTATCCTAGTGATGCTTGTTTTACACACCGTAACAAAGCGACAATGTGACGTATCGTCAGATCCAGATATAACGTATTCAAATTCAAATATTTTTATTCAAAATAGGATTGAAAATCACTAAATGAACGTAAAAAACTACCACCCATTCAATATAGACAGCCTCAGACCTGAAAAGAACGGGCGCAACAAACTCAGCGGGCTTTTTTATTATAAAAGTGTAGATTACAATGTACAATAAACATTTATAATTAAAAAGCCTGAGGGTGTTCGCTTCATTCCCAGTCTGTGGTGTCATTAAGAAAATCGTTTATGTTATAGTAACCTTTCCCACGCAAACGTTTTCGAACAATTTTAAACTTCGTAACACATTTGTTTTGTACATTCTCTGGGATCATATTGTAGAAGCATATACATCGCCCGATAAAAGATTATAACCGGGTAGTAACACAACATAAATAGTTTCAATACCTGTTTAGACAACTCGTGGACTTTTGCCTGTAGTTTCTTTTTCTTCTGATTGGGCGGCAAGTCTGAATAATCCTCCTTTCCGTCCACCGACATGTTATTCTGTACATTCATCATACGTTAATATCATACACACAATATTATAGCACAATCATTATTATTAACAATTTGTTATGTTTTTAAAGTGATAACCCTCACTTTTAGGATTAAATTAGGTAATCTTTTTTTTGTTAACGATGAAGGCACAACCTGAGAGTTGAACAAAGCATACAAGATTTTATGACGACACGTCACTCCGAGCGGTTAGCTTAGTTGGAAGAGTTCCGTGCGAGTGGCACGGAACGCGACAGGTCGTGGGTTCGAGTCAAATCGAACTCGTTCATAAAATTTTGTTTTCAGATTTTATTTTGTATCATTATTATTCATTTAGATAATTTATACGTCTAGGTAGAGCCTCTTGCTGCTAGACAACCGATGAAAACAGGCCAGGCTTATAACTTTAGTGTGCGTGACAAGCTACGTCTAACACTCGCGATTTGTATGTCACTTTGTTTTTTTGACGTTTCCACAGCTGTCACACAGTCTATCTAAACATATAAATGATTTGAGATTATGACGTTTTAACTGTCAATTTTTTTATTAACAATGTAACCAATAAAGGTATTCTTAGTTGTATTAAAAGAACATTTATTCTTAATTATTTACACTTGAAACTCGACACAAAATTACTAAGAAACGAAATATTATTATATATTAAGTAAATACCCTTATATGCCGTAGCTTTTAATACACTAGTAATTCGAACTGAAAGTTTCTGGACTGGCCATTTGTAGCACAATTATGCATTTAAAACCAACAACGGTATTTTCAAAATGTAACACTTCATGTGAAATCTATAGATAAGCTAAGAAGTATGTTTAAAAATCCGTGAAGAGGCGATGAGTGTGTTCTAAAGGGCCATTCAAGACGTGCCATAGGAAGACTGGTACAACTGCTTTAAACAATTTTTAGGAAATCACATGTATCTTCTACACCCTTATAGGTATCAACTTGCAACCACCATAGTGCACGATGGGAGCCTTGTACCTATTGCGACATACAAATACTATGCGTCTGTAACGTGCAGTTTTAGCTGCAAAGTTAAATATAGGAACACACGAATCCAAAAATTACAGTATGACCTGAGTAACAACTTCGCTATATATTAAAAGATCAAACAGAAAACATAAAAAAAGTACTAGCTTTTTGCGCAGTGGTCATTTAAAAATTACATAACTATTGTATTTAGCATTACCTGTGGATTGTGCTGCATGAGTTAGGTAGAACAGAGGAAATCAAAGTGGGTTAGGTCGGGTTAATAATTAGCGATGGTAAATACACAAGTGAATCGACTGGCTACAGAAGAACAATGATTCAATCTACACAATTATCAAATTAAATTACAAATGCTTACAAGAAACCTCCCAATCTTCTCGTTATTCAGTTTACCGAAAAACATAATATACACATTAAAACATTGTGAAAATAAGGGAAATATAATAACAGTTCTTTTCTAAAATACACAAACTGAACATTTCAAAATTTAAAATACTACCATGTTCCTATCTATACATCGGTAAGTATAAATAACAGTTCTTTTTTATGAAAATAAGGGACGAGACGAGCAGGACGTTCTGCTGATACGCCTTGCCCATTACAATGCAGTGCCGCTCGGGATTCTTGAAAAACCCCAAAAATTCTGAGCGGCACTATAAGTGCGCTCGTCACCTTGAGACATAAGATGCTAAGTCTCATTTGCCCAGTGATTTCAGTAGCTACGGCGCCCTTCAGACCGAAACGCAGTAATGCTTACACATTACTGCTTCACGGCAGAAATAGGCGCCGCATAATCTAGCCGGCTTCCTGTGCAAGGGAGCCTCCCACTGGTGAATAATATACAGTATGTATTTTTTATTTGACTTATTGAAGAAGATTATATAATTTACATTACAAATGTAAAATCAACAATTGAACATTACAACGGGATTTTTGAACCCTAGGCAGCATAAAAAATATTATGTTTAATGTAAACGAATATCCTCATAATTATAACTTTTCTGTTATTATTATACTTTTCTATAGCAATGAATAACGAAAAAAAGCTCATGATGTTAATCGAGATCTTTCTGTAAAGCCGGGTCCGCTGCGCCGTGTTTTCATGTTTTGTTAACACAGTAACAGGTTTTATAAACCGATTAGGGGCGTGGCTTAACAGTTTTGTGAAATAAAACATCTTAACATGTTTACCGCGACGAATGGATGACATCACCCGCGTTCGCCTGCGGGGAGGGAAATTACCGCATAATTTGTTAGCGTTCCCTGGATGAAGACGTATCGTTCGTTGTTATCGATAATTCTATTTGGTTTGTTTATGTAGGAGTGGAATAAAGAAAATGCTTGTTTTTTATACAACTGATAACAGAAAGACCTGTTCTTCAGGACGTTACATTAGTACATCATAAAAATAATACTAAAGCTGCATGCACTGTCGGTAATAGCAAAAACATTTTAATTCAAAATGGTTAAGTCTAAAGGCCATGTTAGTCAATTTTGAAATGTTACAAAAAAGTAAACAAAAACAGGTGCAGCGGACGAACTGTTATGCAAACTTGTTGCACGGCGGACCCGGCTTAACAGTGTAAGATTCGTAACGCATCACAATACAACCAATGGCGTACCGTACTGCGATACAATCCATATCATATCGCACTGCTCATCAATTATAATACACCCACACCAATATCCTAACGAAACACAAAAACACAAGTGTATCTGTATATCTTACTGCTAATAATGTGCTAATAATTTTGTCAGTAAGTATACAGTGTGAACGTCACCAGTGGTCTGGAACATTCGAGAACTAACCTTGATTGAGTTGCACGCCTCGATAATCTTCTGTAGCCGATACGGTCGAGAGAAGCAAATAAACAAAACATTAAATAAAAATTGTGACAAACGAAATTAGAACTTAAGCAAAAAAAATAGTGACAACTCTTTAATGATGAGGTCATTGATAGGGTTTGTTTTAGTATCACGCAATTTACACGGCCCGAGCAAGAAGTAAATAAACAACTAGTTTAAAAACGAAGTTAAAAGGTAACGCATCACAAAACGACACAAAACGTAGCGTACCGCGATACAACCCGATCAACTTAAGGCACAAAGATAGAAAGCCTCATGCGCCTGTTATTAATCATAGTAATGTACATAGTTAAAATAGTTTATTTACTTCTTGTAACAATAGTTCTCTGTCAAAGATGAGATGTATTTATGTATGTATTAGAACACATGACAGAGCCATGCCACCAATCACGCTCGAGAGCGACTTACATTATCCAATCATCAGCCGCCGAGAACCCAACATGATTTGGCCGAATACCCGGGTTATGGGAGGACCATAGGGGACACAAATAAAAATTATACATTAGTACCTTAACCACAGATACGACACGAGATTACAAACCAAATCTGCCAAAAATAGATACTCCACTTAATTAACCGTGTGCATAAAAGTAATATAAAAGCAGAATTTGAAAGAAAAAGCCCCGAAAAAATAACCAAGCCCCGTATAAAAGCAGCTGCCACATTAATATGCATTTAAATATCAAATAAATATAGTGGTATATCCCAACATAAGTGTTTTAATGACCATATTATTTCAAATAATAAACCAATATCATTTCATTTGACCTAGGTCTCCATGATTCTTGATCCGGCCCAAATAACGGGCTCTTTATACTTAGGCCAACGAGACGGGATAAAGAATGTAAACAAACGGATCGTTACTGAGTTAAATTGTCATAAATACGGCTGATTCGGACCCTTCTGACAAATCATCGTTGTCTAATACAGACGACCTCGATTAGAATAGGGAATCGATAATTTGTGTGTAATTTATTCAAATAAAAATGTTTTGAAGCCCTCAAAACATTGTTTACATTCTTTATCTCCTCTCGTTGGCCTTCCCACTAATGTGGTGTTTTTTTTTATACAAGAGCGGGCAAACGGACAAGAGACTCACGTGATGGGGCGAAGTGGTGAGGTAAACGCCCTTTGAATTGGTTGAATCGAGATTCGAATTTAACTTAGGTATATTCATAGTTACGTCTGACTAATATCATCAACCCGAACAAATCGGTATGCATCGGTCACGATATAGATCAAACAATAAGCCAGTGTCACCTTATTTGAGCTAAATATAGACAGGAGTCCTCCGCGCTTCTTGATCCGGTTCCCGGAGACGGTCCCTCTGGCCGCGGTGAGGTGATTGTGTGTCTGGTGGGTCGGAGCTGAGTCCGTGGCGTCTGCGCCGGTGGCCGCCTCGAACCGGAAGTCCTCGGGCGGCAGGAAGCCGGACTTATACCTTTCTATTACTAACTGTGTGTCCTGAAACATTAAAATTATTTATTTAATACTTATATAATTCATGAATATGATTCGGTATTCGTCTTAACTCGGGTGTGATCTATTATTATGTTATTTTTATATTTAAGTTTCTGTGTTTCAATACCTAAATTTATTTTATGAAAATAAGGGACGATACGAGCAGAACGAGCTGATGGTAATTGATACACCCTGCCCATTACAATCCAGTGCGCTCGTCACCTTGAGACATGATATGTTAAGTCTTATTTGCCCAGTAATTTCACTAGCTACGGCGCCCTTCAGACCGAAACACAGTAATGCTTACACATTACATACACTGCTTCACGGCAGAAATAGGCGCCGTTGTGGTACCCGTAAGCCGGCATCCTGTGCAAAGGAGCCTCCCACTGGTAAAATGTAACCTAACAATTTTGGTATCTACTGTCCATCCCCAAAAACTGACTGCATCTACACGATGTTTTAACTATTTATATAGCCCGACTTTTTTTTATAGTTAATAAACTGGTTTATAGATGAATATTCTTATTGAAAGGTATGTGCAAAAAAATTAGGTTAGTATTGTAAAGACAGTCATTGAACTGACCTTCAGTAAATTGTAAGGCTTTAGTTATCCGATTATCAAGTAATCGTGTAATCTCTGTTAACATTCTGCTAAACAATGATATCACTATTGTTTAACGGCCGTTCCCAATATTCAGTCTATCTCCAGTTGTGGCCTACTTGTGATAAAAATCGTAACTACCGTTGACTTTCCTGTCCCAATAAACATATCGACGGTAACTCACCTTATCCGTACACGCTGTCAGTCAATGGGACGACGTATAACTTACCAGCAATAGAATTTTGTATGGAAATTGCAATTCACGCGTCCCAATAAGGCTATAAGAATGACTTATCGGGTATATTGGGACAGCTTCAGATTATTGACAGCTAATTGCCGACAGTACGAAGGTACTAATATATCTCTATCTGTAGATAGTATATTGGGATATAGTAATTGGGGTAAGATAGCAAGAACAAACGCCAATGTTTGGTGAAAGTGCAAATATTTCGGTATTCGTGTTAAAGTCATGCGGGCAGGTGTGTCAAGTATAATTCAGATTTAAATATGAATAAATCGAAACTCGAAAGTTGTTCGTAACAATTATGTAAATAAGGATAATTGTTATGAGAGAACTGTATTTTTAGTAAGTATATTTTTACAACTGGGATTAGAACACTTATTGTTCGAAAATTTGTTATGATTAAAGGCACTAAGTAACGAGAAACAACTAACTTATAATGGTCTCAAATTTATCATTTACACCTTAATTGGACTTAGTTATAAAAAAACTCACGTTAACGTTAACGTTAACTCACCTTATCCGTACACGCTGTCTGTCAATGGGACGACGTATAGCTTACCAACGATAGAAGTTTGTATGGAAATTGCAATTCATGCGTCCCAATATAAGGCGATAAGAATGACTTATCGGGTATATTGGGACAGCTACGATCATTGGCAGCTAATTACTGACAGTATAAGGTAGTAATTTATCTCTATCTGTAGATAGTATATTGGGAACGGCCGTTCGCCTATAAGTGGAGTGTACAACATTGTAAAATAATTTTAAAATGTGTCCGTAGATTAAGATAGTTACATGCATGTTGGCTTCCTAATAAATAAATAAAATAAAACATACCTCTCTTTCGTTAATACTGTTGGCGGCTTGATCCATTCCGTCAAAACACTTCATTATAATTGGGAATACCTTCCTCTCAACGTCCACAGAACTTAACATGAAATTTTTGATATTTTTTATTCGCTTCTCGTCCAAATCCTGAAACCACAACGTTTGTCAACTTAACAAGGGTTTACGTGCGAGGTGAATCAGTGCATCTGCGTATAAAAATAGAGCTTTTAATCGCGTGCCTTCCACTCGACCTACTTGGGTGCATGCCAAAGTGTGCGGCGACTGTACTCAAAGATTGTAGAATTTTGTGTTCATTATTAACGACTTGGAAACGTACAGGGTCAAAGGTTATATATGTTACCGATATGTATATCCATGTGATATATAACAACCTAATACTTCCTTTTTATCAATATTACTTTTAATAAAATGGTATGACGTTCTATACATATAGACAAATCGGGTCGCATAAAAAATCAAATCAAATCAAAATCAGTTTATTCACGTAGGTCACGGAAATGACGCTTATGAATGTCAAAAAAAAAATTATTGAATCTACCGCTACTTCGTAAAGGGTTGAGCTAATGAGAAGAAGTAGCAAGAAACTCATTGCCACTCTTTTATATCAAGATTTACATTTAAGTACATCGATTTACAAATCATTTCAAATTACAATATAGTATGTAATATGTAAAAAGAAAACAAAATATTGAATATTCTACAAATAATACCATAATAAGCTTCGACTGCTATATCTATACATTGCCGCATTTACTCTAGTTATTGAAAATACTCTTGGTCAATACACAGCAATGTAAAACATTTATTCAGTTTAGGTTTGATTCATACAGTGACAGTTGAAACACGATTAAGGAGAAAAGCGTGCTTACATTCAAGTCTTGAAGCACACTTTTACCGTTCTGCTATCAGACTTTGAATGATATGTTCTTATATGATTTTTTTTTTATGAAAATAAGGGAAGAGACGATCAGCTTATGGTAATAGAAACACCCTGCTCATTTTGTAATGATATATCCCTGCACTGTTGCAGTGCTGCTCAAGATTATTGAAAAACCCGAAAATTCTGAGCGGCACTACAATTGCGCTCGTCACCTTGAGACGTAAAATATCAAGTCTCATTTGCCCAGTAATTTCACTATATGTGTATAGAACGTCATTGATATGGACGTAGCTTTCACATAACACTCGTAATATATGATAATATATTTTTGGCATTGGGGCTTCACGTTCCTTACTCATCGTTAACATCAGGTCCAATCTCGTTCAGACTTCGAACAGATGAAGATGATGGTTGGTACTAACACTATATCGTTTTGTATAAGAGACGAGAGGCTAAAACGGATCAATTATTTGACGTATTTATAAGGGAACTACGTGACGAAACGAGCAGATGGTCCAACTCATGCATAAGAGTCACTATCTGCCCTTGACAGTGACTTAATTATCCGAGCCGATAGTTACGGCGTGTGTAGGTAGGTGTTAATTTTTTTTAAGTAAATCTTAAACGATAATTCAAATTAATTTCGTGACTAAATATTCACAAATACAATAAAGTGATAATTGGTTATGGTAGTACGTCAATGGACGCTCACTGACCTGTAATTGTTTAAACACGTGCGGCAACCTCTGTTCATAGTGCTGTCTCTGCGCGTCGTTTGTTTTCCTCAGTTGGTCCATATACTCCTGTTTCGCTTCCTCGCACGCTTGACTCCTCGATTTCATATTTATTTTTTGCTTCTCTACCTCCGCTCGGCTGAAACGAATATATTTAATAGTTATAACTCTACAGGTTGAAGGTTGTGAAACTGAAGTGGCAGTGGGCAGGGCACATAGCTCGACGGACAATAGTGTTGGTAGGCCACCCACAAGATGGACCGACGATCTGGTCAAGATCACTGGAGTAGGTTGGATGAGGGCAGCGCAGGACTAATCGTCGTGGAGATCTTTAGGGGAGGCCTTCCGGCTGAAATGATGATGATAGCTCCACTATCAACTCACCTTAATCCGTCGTCGTGTCACGGTATGTTATCCTACAAATTGTTTTTCTACAAAACGTTCAGTATTAAAATTATTGAGATCGGTCAAACTAGGACTAGTCCCTTCGATCATATCTATCTCATTACTAAAAGGTTTCAATTATCTTTTTTGAATTTTCAATTGTCAACATTATGCATTTGTAACGTTGACAGTAATTTAATTTTAAACGGAAACGTCATGACTGTCACCACTGTAAAATGAATGGAGGGGAGACTTGGCAGAGTGACATATACTTATAATTATTATAATGCATACAGACGCAGTTTTAAAAAAAAAGAATTCTGTCAACGAGTTAAGTTGCAGGGTTTGTTATTCTTATCATTCGTAAAATACCTTAGTGACAATAGGATTACACAGAAAATGGACACGCATATTATTCCCAGCGACGATCAAACTCGACAGGCATAGGACCTACTATCTACGAAATTGAATTGTGACCCACCTTAAGGTCATTTTTCTACAGTATAATAAACAATTATATACATTTCCCAAGTAAGAGCGCTTTCGCACTATGTCCGATCCGAATCCGATCCGTACCTACCCCTGAAAAACGGATCGGTGTAGTTGTAAAACTATTTCTAATGGTTGACGGAAAGAAGTCGGATGACGGAAGCCGGATCTAAAAAATAAACTAAACTACAATAGAAATAGTTCTACGGCTAGTTCGGACCGTGTTTTCGTTTTATTAGACACTCAGAGCGCTTTCGCACTACGTTCGATCAGAGTCCGATCCGAACCCGTGAAAATACAGATCAAGAAATCTCGGATCGAATTCGGATATTGCTTACGCACTTGTCCGATCTCGGATCCAATTCCAAATAATTCGCAGGGCTTTTTTGGCATACGGCATTTTACGCGGAGCCATAGCAGAGCATTTACGTCGTTGATCATGGCGTCAACTTCTGAACGCTTGATTGGGACAATATATAATTATATTTTTATTAATAAACATGTGCATGTATGTATGTGTGTTGTTTGTTGTTATGTTTTGTACAGGTAATAGTTATTATTTAGCCTATTTAAACAATTAGCCGTTATTTAGCTGGCTAATTATAAACGTTTAGCTGGCTGGTTAAGTTGAGAGAAAAACTGATAGCCGAATAAGCCTATGAACTATACTGGATGCCTGCTCCGTCCTCCGTCCTCCTGAATATTCGGATCAGACGCAGTGCGCGAGTGTTCATACAAAATATAATACTATGGCTACTTTGGTCCGTCAAAAATCTTCTCCGGAGATTATCGGTTGACGGAAAGAAATCGCTAGTGCGTAAACTACCATAGAAATATTCTACGACTACTCAGGACCGTATTATCACAGGTACGGATCGGACTCTGATCGGACGTAGTGCAAAAGTGCTCTGACAGTCCACTAATTGTCATACAATCTGACTCGTGCAAATGCAAACCTAACTGTTTTTATGATTTTAAAATAATTATCAGCAATGTGGGTCGTGAATCAATTTTGTCAATGGTATGTATAAAAGGTATAAAAGGCATTAATTTTCTCAAAATTGATCCCTTTAGATTTCATATTTATGTTATTTCTTACATTACCACCGCTTCGTAAACAAATGGCGCTCTAAGAGAGAGAAGAGGAAGGATAAGACAACACTAATGACATAATTTAAAAATATAAATATTTACGCAATATATCCACGCATATCATTAATCATGATAAAAACTTCAAACGCCTATGAATAAACATTACGATTGCAAATGTTGCGAAATGTGAAAGCAAACCTTACATACGTAACCAATTACCTTATTTATTAATATTCATGATATCGATCTCAAAATATGTAACAACTTCAAATCTTAGATAATTAATACGTCGAGTACAGAGTACGAGTGTAAGACGTGGCTTGTCACGCACACTAAACTAATATTCCGGGCCTGTTTTTATAGGTTGTCTAACAGCAAGAGACTCTATCTAGTCCACTGACCTCAACTATATACCACTGGACTCGCTACTGTCAAAGTGCTTTGGTGCCTGTTTGATATTCGCCATTTTGGCGCTGTTGGCCATGTAGCGAGTGTCTGCAGTACTAATACTAGTGATGACAACCTCAGCAAACATCGATTGATGGTGGGAAATTGTTTACAAAAACAAATTATGTGATGATTGTGTGATTCTTGAAGTATTATAACACGGAAACGACCGAAATTAATTCAAAATGCAAAAATACTTGAGAGTGTTGTACGTTCCTTCGTATCCATTTGTAGTATACGTCAAAATTGGTTCTCTGGTTGCTCGCGAGTGGCGCTTCAAATAGTCACAAAAAATTTGCTGTCAAACAATGATGATATCAGCTAAACAAACATGGATAGATGGTGAGAAACTATTTACAAAAAAAAATGTGTACTTCATAACGTTGATATCTGTAGTATAAATAACACGAAAAACGAACAAAATTAATTCAAAATGCAAAAATACTTCAGAGTACTGTACGCTTTTCTCGCAGCTATTTGTATTAAACGTCAAAATTAGTTCTCTGAATGGCGCTTCAAATAGGCACAAAAAAATTGCTGTCAAACAATATGGAACAGCCTTTCCAGTGGTATTTATACAGGTCAGTGTAGTATATCTAGACGTATTAATGATCTAAGCTTTAAATAAGAAAACCAACTACATATTTACGACCCAATTGATAACAAAGTTTCTAATGAGTTCAATGTATTTTTAATGGTTCACGTGATTAGCATTTTTTATGATAAAAGGTGATGAGACAAGCAAAATGTTCACCTGGTGATAAGTCGACATGTTGATTCAAAAGCAAATATTTTTATTCAAAATAGAATATGAAATCACTTATTTAAAGTCAGAAACTACCACCCATTCGCGCAAGAAACTCAGCGGGATTATTTTTTTCAAAAAAATTTCGTTAAAATGTAATATTGTACAATAAAATTTATTATTTAATAGCCTGAGGGCGGCCACTTCATCCCTAATCTGTGGTATCAAGTCATTTATGTTATAGTGACCTTTACCACACAAGGGTATTTTAACGATTATTTTGAATTTTTATAACACATTTTGTTGTGAACATTTTCTGGGATCTTGTTGTAAAAGCATATAACACTTACTCAACTTAGTAGTAGGCATAATAAGTTTATGTTTGTTCATGTTTAGTATTATTTACAATACTTTAAGTAGATGCGCGTTTAGTAGGCCTACTAATATTATAAATGTGAAAGTTTGTATGTCTGGATGTATGTTTGAACTTCTTTAACGCAAAATCTACAGAATAGATTTCGATGAAACTTAACAATAATATAGCTTACACACCAGAATAACAAATAGGCTATAATTTATAAAACTATAGTGTGAATAATACAAAATATAAAAGAAGTGTGTTTGTTACTAATGAATACAACTAGCGCCATCTCTTATCAACTAGCAAGCACAAGATCAATACAATTTATATGGCATAACAACGCACGTTTGACGGGTCATTCTAGTTCATTATAAATTTATATGTTTGGTAAGCTCATTCTTCCTTCTATCTTCTTCTTTAATGACTTCCAACATTCTAGTAAACATGTTTAATATTGAGTTGAACTCTTTAAATTTACTCTATTAACATTACTAGAATCTATTTCATAATGTTGCTCTTAGTAGGTCGCTTGTTTCTTTCTACAAATTGGTTGAGTAAAAAATAATAGAAAAACATTTACTGGCCAAGCAAACAAATATTACGGTAGTTGGTTACCCTTCAAGCAATTAACCGAAAGGAGACGCCATGAGAATAGAGTACAGGCCAAAATTTATATCATTGTCTGTCAGTCGACGGTACACCTTTGTACCCCGGTTCAATCCACCGCCCGTGCCAAAGTACTGGATTTTCGAATTCGTACGTTAATCTATTTACACCTGAGGAATCACATCGTGCTTATTCTTCTGGTGAGAGAGTACCACGGTGACCACATACCATCAAGGGACCCGTATGAGTGCTCATTTGTCCTTCTCCTCCGTAAAAAAAAGTAATCGAATGAATCATCAAACATAATCTGACAGATGTAGATACAAGAATGACTACATTCACTCTCATACATACATTAAAGGTTATGTCAACTCTAGGTCAGTTATCCTATAAAATAATAATAATTATATATTATACCTACACATGATTCACAAACAATGTCAACTTTAATAATATAATACCTAATTATCAACAGTTGCATACAAGATTTTATCTACACCCAGAATATGAATCCTCTAAAAGATTCTGAAACAGTTACCTTACTGCTAACATTAAAACAGCCAGTCCTAGCAGTAACCTAATATCATCAAATACTGATTATATACAAATAAACTAAGTATTATTATTTATTTTAGTTGTAATTTACATGTTGTATAGTGAAATTATTAAAATTCACTTGAATATTGTTCATTTGCAGCGTTTCAAATATCTGGCGGCGGGTCATGTAAACAAAACATTAAAAATATTAAAGAAAAATGGCGGGGATTCAAATAACCTACTTTTTTTTACGGCGCGCGACGTTCTGTTAGTGTGGCACGCCCGTAACCGAAAATGTTATATTTTTTTAAATTCATACAGATACCACGCATCGAGCAATAAGAATGTGGCTGTCTGTTGAAACTCTTTGCTCATGAAACGATCGGAAAAAAAAACAAAGGAGTGTTGTTATGAAATTCAGTACAACATTACAACACTCGTTTGGATGATGTAATGGTTATTAGGACATTGGGTGTTTTAATGTTGGCAATAAGCTAACTGTTTCAGAATCTATAATAGAGGATTTATAGCATCGGTGTAGATAAAATCATAAAAATCACAATCCCAATATGAAATGGGTATCATTATACCCATTTCATATTGATACCATTGTATCAGCGGATTTTAGACAAACTGTCATATTTTATTCGCTGGCGAACACCCGGCTCCAAACGGTTGAATAGTTTATGTAGCGACCGCAAGACTAGAAGGGCGTGACAAAATCTGTACTGGCTAATTGTACAAATATTTGAAGTCGGCTGAGAAGCTAATTACTCTGTTCTACATATTTAAATTCAAATGAGTAATAAAGCGTGCGATAAAAATTAAAGCAAACAGTACTGATGTGTTTTATAGCGGCTTCGAAGAGTGCCAATAGAGTTGCGTTCAAATGAGATATTTTGGGGCTATCTTATCTTGTAGACCCAGAAATTAATATGCAACAACTTTGCACGATATATTTTTTTCGGCTCTCTTATTCGCCGTGTAATTAATAAGCAATTGTGCATTTACTTGTGTACATTAACGTAGTCTTACGCACCAACGCTCTACGAACGCTCTTTTAAAGCAGAGTAGGTATACACCGTTATTCATAGGCACATTACAGACACAGATGAGAATAACACTACGTAGTAGTATTCAGATGGAAAAATAACGCGAGACTTCATTTAAAAATATACTTACTGCTATAGGCATAGGAATTGTATTAAAAATAATGATTTGAAAGTTGAGATCGTTTCTATTGATTTAACGGTATCGACCGTAATTCATAGACGTAGGGCTATATTTCACCGAGACACCATGTCGCCACACCACATTCAGACCGTATCAAAATGTATCTCAAAGAGATAGCACTACTGTACTATGTAAGTAGGAAAAGAAAGTTTAAGAGAAAAAAGGAAACAGAGGCGGGTTCATCCTTATTTAGCCTAAGCGTTTTCTTGGAAGTGAAAACTCCTTCAGCTGCGTTGAACACTTTTCTTGGGATAGGTATAAAATGTTAAACTCGCGTCAGGACGCGGTACCTGATCGAAAATTCGCAAGACAGTCGTTGAAATTATGGTTGATTTTTCTGAGGGATAAACTTTTTAATGTAAAATAATTCTAATAGTTCTGAAGTGTTAATTTTTTTGTGTAATATAAATTGTCATTTTTGTGTACGATAGCTCAATAAATGAATATTGCATTATATGCACCTATAAATGCTAGTTCGTTTAAACTCATAAAGCAATTCGCGCGAAATGATTCCCTAACCATACCGAAATATTCAAGAATGCACAAGTTTTCACTTCTGCCAATAACTAGGTAACTAGCGTATTGATAAACAATGCGTGCGAGAGAGAACACCTCTAAAGGAGATACACCGAAGAAAAGCGAATCTATAGTTACTGTAACCGATTCTGATCGACAAGTCGTAAACTCTCAGTGCCGCTTGGCAGTAGCTCCTTAGTATTATGAATATAAAAAAAAGAAAACCACTAGCTAACTCACACATTGGTATATGAAATTTGAGGTCATCTGTACGCTAATATATATTTTTTTTATGACATAAGGGACAAGACGAGCTGGACGTTCAGCTGATGGTAAGTTCATCTGATGGTAATTCATACGCCCTGCCCATTACAACACAGTGCCACTCAGGATTCTTGAAAAACCAAAAATTCTGAGCGGCACTACAATTGCGCTCGTCACCTTGAGACCTAAGATGTTAAGTCTTATTTGCCCAGTAATTTCACTAACTAGGGCGCCCTTCAGACCGGTAGAAATAGACGCCGTTGTGGTACCCATAATCTAGCCGGCATCCTGTGCATACGAGCTTCCCACTGGTGTATTTATCAAATATTTAAAGTGTATAGTGGCGAGCGTCCAACGCCAGGCGTCCTAGATTTACTCTAATACTATCTACACGCACAGAATGCTAACTATTATTTAATTGGACCGTCTACAATTTGTAAACAATTCGCTTCAACATGATGTCATCGCGATTCGCGATTCGCGTTGCTACAATGCTACTAACTCATTTTGGTAAACGTGTATATGATTTTCATTTAGAACTAATACGTCTTGATAGACTGTGACAGCTGTGAAAATGTCGACAAAAATTGGACGTAATTCCATAAAAACGTTGCAAACCACAATCATGTCGAAATTGAGTTCTCATTAATTTTTATTTTATTTATTTGAAAGAAAAAACAGAACTATCTTAAATCTTGGTACAAATAAGTGGCTTATAATTTATAATGCTAAAACAATTGTTCCTTAGAAATTTCTTATTAAGACTTACGGCCTTACAAATAAACTTGGTATAAACTTATAACTGATGATAAACAAAGAAAATGCAAAATGTTTACAATATCGTTGACAACACTGTCAATACAATTATAATTCAGAAGTTTTCCGAATGACAGGCTGCCTTGGAAATAAACGCGGGAAACGTTATACTTCCGAACTAACCATTCATAGGCAAAATGTCTATTTGTAAACATTTTACATATTCTTGGTTTATGCTTAGTTATAACTTTATGCCAAATTTATTTGTAAGGCCGTTAAAGTTTCTAATGTGACAAGGACAGTTTAATTGACTAACGATTACTGAAAGAATTTATAAGCTTCATTTTAGTATTGATGTATTGAAGTAATTCTCTTGTTTATTATATTTTTACATTTTGCTAATTTAATTATATTAAAATCTAGATCAATATCAACAGAGACAAAGTTTTTATTGAATAAATTCTTAAGTCTATTAATTAAGTTAAGAACACAAAACTGGTCACGTGATTCATATTAACAGTCTGACAAAAATGGCAGCCCTACTGTTACTCTTTAAATGACATCATGACTTAGTAGCCCAACCCACGTGTATGGAATACACTAATATTTATTAAACTTTAAACACGAATTCTTTAAAATGTGATTTTTGTGTCTTGGAACGTTTTTCAGGAACTACGTCCAATTAAGGTTGACAATGACTTCTATTTTAAGTAATGCACGCACACTAACACAAAGTGACATACAAATCACAAGTGTAAGACGCTTTACAGTGCAGTGGCGTTCATACCATAAAGGCAATTAGGCAGTGCCTACCTCGTTAAGAACATACATAAATATAGCACTAGTGTTAAAGTTTTTTTTTAATTTGGATTTATTTAGTTTCATTTGGTTCTGTAATTCTATAACCAAACTTTCATTTGAAAACTTTGAAAAAATGCACGCTCCTGCTTTACACGCACACTGAAGTAATAAACTTGGCCTGTTCTCGTTATAACGTCGAAATGGACGAGGTCCTGTCATTCATTCCTGTATAAATTTTTTCCAGCCTTATACTCGATTGTATGAAACGTGCAGACATTAATAGATTGACAGATGACGGCTATAATCTTGTAAAAAAAACGGAGATAGCAGAAATCAACTACGGCTTAAGCAAGTATTCGCTTTAAAACTTAGCCGGATTATACTTCGTCGCCAATCGCCATACTAGAATTACTACTATCTCCGGTTGTGGCCTACTTGAGATAAACATCGTAACTATCGTTGACTTTTCCGTCCCAATAAACTTATCGACGGTAACTCACCTTATCCGTACACGCTGTCTGTCAATGGGAGGACGTATAGCGTACCAGGGATGGCAGTTTGTATGGAAATTGCAACAGTGAACTGGCGATACGAATAACTTATCGGGTATATTGGGACAACTTCAGATTATTGACTGCTAATTACCGACAGTAGAAGGTACTAATTTATCACTATCTGTAGATTGTATATTGGGAACGGCCATTAGATATCCATCCGATTTATCCAATCAATCATCTTCCAGTACGCATACAGTACAGTAAATTTCTTTATCTCTACACAACTAATTAAAATGACAAATGGCCGTTAATAAAATAAAAACATTTCCGCATTCGCAAGGCTAATTAAATTAAAACCGAAAGGTTAACGAACGTTATACATTTCATATTTGCAATAAACATTCGAACACTTCACATGCTGTTTTTATTTTTAAAGGACATAAAAACGTTGCTAATTTTAAACATTACACACCATCGTATTATAAACAGAGATTTGCGGTGCGCTCGCCCCACTTCGGATCCAAGAAAACATCAAAAAAGGGACTGACGGCCGTTCCCAATATTCATTCTATCTCCGGTTGTGGCCTACTTGAGATAAAAATCATTACTATCGTTGACTTTTCTGTCCCAATAAACTTATCGACGGTAGCTCACCTTATCCGTACACGCTATCTGTCAATGGGAGGACATATAGCGTACCAGGGATGGCAGTTTGTATGGAAATTGCAACAGTGAACTGGCGATACGAATAACTTATCGGGTATATTGGGACAGCTTCAGATTATTGTCAGTAATTAGTTACTGGCAGTATAAGGTAGTTATTTATCTCTATCTGTAGTATATAGGGAACGGCCGTTAGTATTTTAGATTAAGGATTGGTCTCTGCTGTGATCCAACTGTGATACCGTACTACATAAGAAAAGGTTTTTTATTACGGCAACTTTATATTGTAGTGCGTATTGGCTATTTGTAAAGATGATGACTATGTTATATGCGTGGCATCTTGACACTCAATGGCATCTTTCAAATTTTGTAACATACGCATCGTGTCATTTGACATTGAAATTAATAAAATACAAAATACTTACTGGTGATATGTGATCCCAGTGTATTTCATATTTCTTGTATTATTTTAGTTTCAATAAATAGTAAAGTTTAACAGAACACGTGGCAAGTCAACGTCACACATCTTTCGAAACTGGCTCGAGTACGCCACTTGGGCGTAGTATTAGTTGCCGCACTCTGCGACTACGCCTGCGGTATCTAGTTGGAGCGCAGCGGAGACCAAACCTTAATCTAAGTATAGTATATTAACTAAATTTGGCGTAGGTATTACGAACGTCGTAAAAATATTTCAACGTGTGGGTTTTATAATTGAACTATTTTACATAATTTTTTTGGTCGTGACATTATTAGTCTATGTTTTCATCGTACGTATTTTATAAATTATGTATGTATTACGATATCGAAAACTTTGGATTCTTAATGAATAGTGTGTGATTTAGTGAAAGTTTAAGTGAGATAAATAATTATTTGTTGGTTATATACTAGGGACACAGAAAATAACTGGTCAGGAGAAAAGTGCCTATCCAACGCCCACGTCTCAGACCACTAGCGACCCGCCGCGTTCGGCACTTCAAGTCAGCAGATTGGGATAGGATTCGTTCCTTTTTTATCCTTCCCTTCCACATTACAGTTTTCAAGGAACTTCCAGTTAATACAAAACTGTGGAATGAGCTTCCTTGTGCGGTGTTTCTGGGACCATACGACATGGGGATCTTCAAAAAAAGCACGTTCATCTTCCTCAAAGGCCGACAACGCTTCTGTGGTTCCTCTGGTGTTGCAAGAGCATGTGGGCGGCGGTGATCACTTAACACCGGGTGACCCGTACGCTCGTTTGCCCTCCTTTTGAATAACGTGATTGAAAATAAATGGTCGACGACCCCTGGACAACCACACGAAAAGAACCACCGTTCATAAAAATACGAGCCCGCGGTCGAGAATAGCTCGTTTCAGCCCCCGTTCACGAATATTCACACATAGGGTTGCAAACTTAGAAGTTCAGGAAGGATAAATAAAGACTACAGACTAAAAAATATTAAAATGTTTTATTTTTATCTTAAATAACTTTTTTTTATGGAATAGGAGGACAAACGAGCGGACGGGTCACCTGTTGTTAAGTGATCACCGCCGCCCACAATCTCTTGCAACACCAGAGGAATCACACGAGCGTTGCCGGCCTTTAACACGGCAAAATTTTTATGGCAATCATAAAAATTTTGCCGTGATTAATTGTAACTGTGTTCGAAGTACCCAAAGCCTATGGCATTTAGCATACTATAGGAACGCACCAGAATAATATTGGATTCAGTAAGTAGATTTATTTTGTGATATGTTAATGGACATGTCCGACATATTACCAATTAAAGTGTTATGAATGATCGTAAATCTTTCAAAAAGAGAGAACTTGTTACCTGAGGTTGAAGTCAGCGTCCGCTTTCTGAAAGGCCTCGAGCGCCCGCTCGGAGTCACGCGCCGCCCTCTCGTACGCTCTCCGCGCCCGCTCAAGCGCACCTATCGCCGTGTTCAACACAGCCATTTGTTTCGCACCCTCGTTCAAATGTTGCTAAACAGATTAAATAAATAAATTAGCTCTTAAAATTAGGACCGTGCCACTCAGGATTCTTGATAAGCCCCAAAAAAATCCTGAGCGGCACAACACCTGCGTTCGTCACCTTGAGACATAAGACGTTAAGTCTCATTAGTCCAGTAATTTCACTAGCTACGACACCCTTCAGACCGAAACACAGTAATGCTTACACATTGCGGTACCCATAATCTAGCCGGCATCCTGTGCAAAGGATAGAATAACAAACAAAAATCAAAACATATCTAATGATATCATATCTATTGCAGTTCATGACACAAAACTTAATGTCTACTGGTAATAGAACTGCAAAGAAAGTCCCAGCAGTTCATTAATACAATTTTATGTTACAGGCTAGAATTACAATAAACGTTGGTTTTTTTTTATTGACAGAACAACGTCTGTCGTGTCAGCTAGTAATATATAAGTATTAACAAAGTAAATAGTTATAGTTTATAAATCATTGTATTTGTTTGATGCTATTACTAAATACTATTCACGATCATCATGCTCACGAAGCATCCTTACACAAACAAATAATTCAAGCTTAAAAGGGAGATAGGTTTAATATACGATAACTAATATTAATACAGTTTATATTATATTATTATTTTTTATAAAATATTTGATATTTCAAATATTTTTTATAACTTTGAACAGGATTCATAAATAATTGCAGGACCTAGTTTGTCATGAAGTATTTATTTTTTTATTTTAATTATATATTTGCTAGTTACGGTACGCAGACGTGGTCGCTAACTATGGGCCTTATAAGAAAGCTCTTGATCGCTCAGAGGACAATGGAGAGGACTATGCTCGAAGTTTGCCGGCGAGATCGAATCAGAAATGAGAAGATCCGTTGGAGAACTAAAATTACCGACATAGTCCAAATGATTGCGAAACTGAAGTGGCAGTGGATAGGGCACATAGTTCGACGGACAGATGGCCGCTGGGGAAGTAATGTCCTCGAATGGCGACCACGTACCGGAAGACCCAATGTTGGTAGGCCCCCCACATCTTCCTTTCCGGCAATCTGGTCAAGATTGCCGGAATACGTTGGATGAGAGCAGCGCAGGACCGATCGTCATGGAAATCTTTGGGGGAGGTCTTTGTCCAGCAGTGGACGAATACCGGCTGAGGATGATAATATATTTCAACTAGTACCCGTAACGTTGACCCGTACCCTCGTTTGTCCTCCTCTTCTATGAAAATAATAATATCCATCCAATGTAACACGTAAAATAACGCAGAAAGCGAAAATTTTCCTATGACGCAACGCTCCGGCTAAATTAATTAAGGAATGTTTAATGCTGAATATCCATTAGCGAATTCCTAACAAACGTTGCAATGAATGCCAAGGCTGAGTCGAGCGAATGTTGAACTGTTTCTGTTCGATCGGCTTCCTATACAATCGAATGACGTAAATTCGAAGCTTACCACAACTTGGTCATATTTGAATCAAATAAATAAAACAATACTCGAGAAGCTGTTGTTTAATATTAAACATTTGAGGTAGATTCGTATGCTGTTTGCGACTTAGGTAGACAATTTATACGACTAGATAGAGCCTCTTGCTGCTAGGCAACCAATGAAAGCAGGCCAGGTTTATTAGGGTACCGTAACCAAATGGCAAAAAACGGAACCCTTATGGATTCGTCATGTCACTTTTTACCTTTAAGTACTATATTGTTGAAACTTGGTAAGTAGGTGTATTCTGTATTAAGATTTTCACACAAAAATAGAAAAAAAATCCCCTTACTGAATCTCAAATTTATTTTTCATGAAACCCATACGTGTACGAGACACTTCCAAAGTGGAAAAATGTGTCTCTCAGTCAAGCCATCTTTAGTGTGGCTGTTGTGGTGGAAAAACGAGTTTACCGTGGTCGGCCGCGAAGGTTCGTCGTCCGCGACACCTACTTAAATCAGTCTTTTTCCGAAGGCGCGGGCAGACAGGTACCAGAAAGGGTATCGGATCCCTAACAAACGCCATTGATGGACCTCTTCTTCTAAAGTGCATAAAAAATCACCGTGTGGTTTTAGTCAGTGCTAATCCGACACACCAATAGGGTGAAAGTTATGTTAATTTCTGTTAAAGGTCTATGAAATATTAATATCTATATATATGTATATAATAGTAAATTTTAATCCACAATTTAAATTTGAATTATTTCGATTTAGGTTTGGCCGAATTCCATTACACTCGCACCATATTGACTCTTTCCGAGATTTTTTCACCTTGCACAGCCAATAAGTGGAATCAATTATGGGTTGAAAATTAACAGATATAACTTAGGAACCTTCAAGATATCCTCATAAAATACTCCCAACGTAAAGACCGGCAACGCATCTCTTCACCCCTGGTATTGCGGATGTCTATGAACGCTTTCCTTCTGGGCCTTCTTATATAAAAAATTGCCCTAAAACCTTGGTTTCAAGACATATTTAGTAGATATCATAAAGAGACTTCTAATCGAGAGCTTATTAATGATACATAGTTATAATTTCCCTACATTACACTATTATGCAATATCAGTTTCACGTAGTAGAGTGGAGCAAACTTACATGCGGGTCGCGTGACGTTGAGCAACTCGCCCACGTTGCTACTTGCTTCCTATAAATCAATATTAACTAGTTCCTGTATACGACTTCGTCTACAGTCTGCACGATACGAATTAACCGCTAAATAAGTCAACCGCAGGGCATTTGCCGCTCTTAATATACCAGTTGTTTTAGAGCCAAATGGTATTACCCGCCGCGATGGCAAGCGTCCTGACGGAATGATTCTGGTGGCTTGGGAAGGGCGCTGGTGTGGGACGCGACTTGCGTCGACACTCTGGCTCCCTTTCATGTCCAAGTTACATCAGTTGGTGCTGGGGCTACTACTTGGACTACCGAAGACAGCAAGCATCTCAAATATGCCGGTCTCAATGAGTATTACATCTTTGTCACTTAATCTGATCTTGTCTAATCACTTAACACCAGGTGATATGCTCGTTTGTCCTCCTTTTCCACAAAAAAAAAGAGACGGTGACAGCGAATGAAAAATTTATAGGTCACATGATAAGTACAGATTTATCGAATCGTATTTAACCATTTATATCATTTATCGGTTCGATTTAAAAAAATCGCATTTTAACAGCTGACCGTTGTCGACCATTTTTTATGCTATCGAGAAGGGTCCTTTCTAAACACGTATGTAACTTTATCGGAGAGATAATGTTTAAGCTCGAATTTGCGATAGTGAATATATTTTTTTAAGAAGCGTATATTAACGACGTTTTAAACAGATAAGTCATTTTGATAAGACCAGAAGTCTCCTAATCCGATTATTTAATAAATCAAATACTTCTTCTGTATTTGATTTATTAGCAAATTGCGTGGGCGGGTTACTCAACGTCAAATACCCGCATACTTGATTGCTCTACTACACAGATTATACTCTTTAATATTATATATACTATAAAAAGTATTGCATAATTTTATTAAGACACGTATGAACTAGTGAATACTTAGCGAATGTTTTGCAGGTATGCCAATATACTAATAGATTGATATTATTTTTAATTAAGTTGGTAGTCATTAGTATTTAATAAGTATTTAGTAATATTTTTTATTAATTTATTTTACAATTTTAAATATTATTCTTTATATATATAAAAGTCCTCGAACGGTGACCATGTACCGAAAGACGCAGTTGGTAGGCCCCCAATAAGACGGACCGAAGATCTGGTCAAGATCGCCGGAATACGTTGGATGAGGGCAACGCAGGACCGATCATCATGGCGATCTTTGGAGGAGACCTTTGTCTAGCATTGGACGTCTTCCAGCTGATGATGATGATGAATTAGTATTTACTAGATATACTTATAGAACTTTGAAACGATCTCTTGCAATAATTATATACTACATAGTATTAATATTATGTGACACATGTTTGCTTCTGTTTCTCTTTTTAACTTTCAGTATTTTATGTTTTAGTGAGAATTGTTTTAGTTTCAGTTGAATGTGTCTTTAGTCATTTTTATATCTATGTACAACTTTACTGCTTTTTCTCCTAAATAAATAAATTATACTTATACAAAGTACTTTTAAAATAAACAATATCCTTACAGGCTAGTTTGGTCTCACGACTCTCGCGTTAATCAGACGCTCATCAGATGTCATAAATTACTGGGCTAAAGAGAATTGACATTCAAAAATTTGGGTTCAATCAGGAATCGGGCAGGAAGTACGAATTCCACCTTCGCACGACACGCCACAAGTTAGGATATCATCCCCACCATCTGGATGTGTCCTCCACAGTGCGGTTTTCAAGGAGCTTTCTCCCTCGTACTACAAAGCTGTGGAATGAGCTTCCTTGTGCGGTGTTTCCGGGACGATACGACATGGGTACCTTCAAAAAAAAGCGCGTACACCTTCCTTAAAGGCCGGCAACGCTCTTGTGATTCCTCTGGTGTTGCAAGAGAATGTGGGTGGCGGTGATCACTTAACACCAGGTGACTCGTACGCTCGTTTGTCCTCCTATTCCATAAAAAAAAAGGTAGCATAAATGCTACCTTTTTTTTTATAGAATAGTATAGTATTATGGTAAACCATACGGTGAAAGGTCTGCTCATCTCGTGATCTATAATGTAACTATTAAGTTTACGGGTTGATACCAGCGGCCGAATTCCACCACCGGACATTATGTCAAGATGTTAAATACCACCCGCATCACGTTGATGTCTGGCTTTCTCCAAACGCGAGGAACTTTTTACGTCTTACAGCCACGTTGTGGAATCACTTACCGGCTGCTGTTTTCCCAAACCGTTACTTAGGGACCTACGACAAAAGAGGATACTCCATACCTTAAAGGCGGGCAACGCATCACATGACTCCTGGTCTTACGGATGTCTATGGGCAGTTAACTCACCACTGCCCATCACGTGAGCATCTTACCCGTTTGCCCTCTCTTATATTAAAAAAAAGGAAATGCAATACTTGGACGTAACTCCAGAAAAACGTTCCAAGCCACAATCATGTCAAATTGAGATAAGAACACAAAACTGATCACGTGATTCATATTAACGGACTGACAAAAAATGGCAGCCCCACTGTCACTCTTTAAACTAAGATTTAGTAGCCCAACACACATGTATGGAATACACTAATATTAATAAAATTGGAACGTTTTTAGGATCTATGTCCAATTGACCTCACCACAAAAAAGAAGTTATAATACATGTAGTAGTTACCTTTCTCTCCTCGCGTAATTCTTTAGCCAGCAAATGCAGTTCCCTGACCACGTTTGACTGCAAATTCTCAGCGACCACCTCTCGCTGACCGGCGAAGTCGTTCAGCTCCTGCAGGAGTTGTCTGAACGCTTTGCACGGAGAGTATCTGAAATGTTTTGGCAATAATAATACCAGGCTTTTCCCGGACAGCGGGATCGATTCTCGCTGGGACAAACAAAAATATCTGGGTGGATATTATGTTGATGTTCGATTATATTCTGGGTGACAGGAATATTCAATTAATAAAAAACTATGGGGGCAACTAACAACTTATTAACTGACTTCAAAAAAGGAAGAGGTTCTCAATTCGTACGTATGTTTTTTTTATGTTTGTTACCTCAAAACTTTCGATTGGGTGAACCGATTTTGATAATTCTTTTTTTATTTGAAAGCAAAAATAACAATAATTGTAACTATACGACTGTATAAAAATACGCAATTATTTTTATACCTTTTAGTGCATATTATATCTATTGTTTTGGAATAGCGTTTTTGAAGTTGGTTGTTTTTTTTTTGTTAAAATTTTTACAATAAGATGATAAAATAAAGGAACAAGAAAGGCCTATGTATAATTGAGAGAGATGCTCAGGACCGAACGCGATGGAGACGCACAGTGGATGCCCTCTGCCCCAGCTAGGGGATTCAGGAACATAATCTAGGAGCCGGCTAGATAAGGCAAGCAGTAATGTGTAAGCATTACTATGTTTCAATCTGAAGGGCGCCGTAGCTACTAAAATTACTGTGCAAATGAGACTTAAACATCTTATATCTCAAGGAGACGAGCGTAATTGTATTGCCGCTCAGTATTTTAGGGGATTTTCAATAATCCTGAGCGGCACTGCATTGTAATGGGTAACAATTACAATTAGCTGAAAGTTCAGCTCGTCCCGTTGCTTATTGTCAAAAAAAAGCTACAACAAAAGTAACTTACTACGAACAGACGTGGAAAAATCTGGAATGATCTCAGCAGTAAGTACTCTTATCACTCAACAACACAACGAGGTCAACAATGTTTGTTTTGTTTACATTTGGCTACGTTTTTGGAATAACAATAATTGTGAGTATTCTTGTAAAACAACATCTGGCCGACCAATATTCGCTCGGTGTCTGTTATTTGATAAATGCCATCTTTTTTTAATGGTCTCATTATGAAAGGCATAAAAGACATTTATTTTCTCAAAATTGATTCCTTTAGAATTCTTTTTGGAGTCATTTCTCTACCAGATACTACTACCGCTTCGGAAACAAATAGCGCTCCGAGAGAGAAAAAGCGGTGCAAGAAACTCTCCCAGCATTATTTTTTTTGCGCTCGTTTAAATAAAACATACAACATTGTACTGGCAATGCCATTGCTTAAAATAATCATAATCTAGTCCCAGGCTGTCCGATCACTATTACGATACAGATGTAAAGTAGTAGGATTTACGACAGATTTATGTAGCCGGTTTTCAAGGTAGAATTACAATGTGCCGCTCAGAATTTTTTGGTTTTTCAAGAATCCTAAGCGGCACTGCATTGTAATGGACAGGGCGTATCAATTACCAACAGCTGAACGTCCTGCTCGTCTCGTCCTTATTTTCATAAAATAATTAGTAGACCAGATAATTATTCTTTACAAAAACTAGTTTTTATACACGGCGTTCCGTACATAATGTTCTTTTTAATATATATTTTCCGTCTCTAACTAAACAAAAATGGCGTCTTTGCTGCATATAGCCAATGAGCAGATACAAAATATACACTATACTATTGCATTTACTAAAAATCGTTCATACTGTATAATATGGGATATAATATACGTCATATTATCATTAAAATTGTATCTGTGTTAGGACGCATCTATATTTATATTTTGTATGTCTTCCTATATTGTTCAATTCTTGTGATGTGCTTGTTATGTTTCCTTGTATATAAATAAATCCACAATATTAATTGTACTCCGTAAACTGACTATCCAAATGACCTTCAAGCCATTGTAATAATTATGAAGCTCTTATTACTATAGCCAATAGACCAATTAAATTGCCTATATTATTGTAAAACAAACCCCCTTATTCATAATAGTCTGCTAACTTAAAGCTTTGCTAATTCTCATTCTGTCTTCTTCTATTGACCTAAGTCAGAATGAGAAAAAACACTCCCAAGCGGCTGTTTAAAGTTAGCGGACCATTATGAATAAGGGGGTAAATATTTCCTAACCATAATTGAGACAATGTCTGCTGTGACGTCATAGTTAATAATTATAAAATAACTTACTGATAGTCGTCTTCTTCTTTCCTTTTGGGTTGATAACTTTTCGCTAACCTCCTGTAAATAAAAACAACAGTTAATCATAATTACGATTAATACAGGTTTCCATATTTTAGAAGACGTCTCAATACGTAAACCGTGATTAAGTGTATTTTGTCCCATTTATGCACAGTTAATATAAAATCAGTGGCAACATACGTAATCACGGTTTACGTTTCTACCTTCTGGGATATGGACCGAATTACCGACTGATCCTGGTATTATTATTTAAATAACACTTTTTCTAGCCATCAATGTGCATGAAGGACGCTGTTAGAGCGGTATTGCCGATTTCACGCGCTCCCTCACACGCATGGATATTTCTGGATAGTGGTACTAATTATATGATATAATAGAAGCTAGTATAGCGAATATTTACCTAATAGCAAATCCTATAATACGAGTAAGAAGGCGTATAAGTAATGATACTGAATGAGCTATAAAAATGGAAATTGAATCGACCACTTTCTGTTCAAGGTGATTTTCATACATTGTTTAGTACCTAGGTGTAGGTACATATGTTGAGCAAAATCATATTATAATAATAATAATAATAACACAACACAATGCACGAATGGTTGTTGGACAAGGAAAATATGCACAACTTCACACGCTGCATTACTTACAACTGACGATATAGACGGTGGATTCGAGAATACTCGGAAATAACCAGCCATTGTACCACGAAGGGAACTGGATAGTTTTTGCGACCTTTTTGATAAACATAATGAAAATTTATTTGATTATACAATGCGCGTTCAATCCCCTGCCTTGTTTTTGCTTGTTGAACCCAGCAAAAAATGTATCTCAAGCACTCGAACGACGCACGCTTTTAACAACGGAACTGCGAGTATGTTGCTTTTTATTAATTTTATTGATATTTGTTTGTGCATATAAAATATAGTTTAACATAAGCCGATAAGGCATTTTCATTCAACGATGGTAAGGAATTATAACTTGGACACAAATTAAGTTATAATCTAAAAAGTTACAACTTCCGAAAAACAATATTAATTATTCAAGCATATCTTAAGAATCCGTATTTGTCTATGGCTTTACCAAAATCCAAAGAAGACGAAATTTGATCAGCAATTTAATAGTTTCGAGAGAAAGGGAAAGAAAAA
Source organism: Leptidea sinapis (assembly GCF_905404315.1). Classification (NCBI taxonomy): domain Eukaryota; kingdom Metazoa; phylum Arthropoda; class Insecta; order Lepidoptera; family Pieridae; genus Leptidea; species Leptidea sinapis. The sequence goes on from NC_066272.1 coordinate 14,315,674, forward strand.
GCGCATACAAGGCGAACGGGCTTTTTTATTATACCTAGAACATGAAGCAGAACATAAAGTCAATAACATTTACTCGGATGTGTCCATACTGTGAGTGAAAGTGGTCATTCATCTGTTTTTCATACAAATCTAGTCGCGGGGGAGCTTCCTAAACTAATCCAAATTCAAAAATAAATATTCAAAATAGTACTTGAATTCGCTCATTGAACCCATTCGAATTTTTATGTCTCAAACCTAAGAAGAACCCATATGACACTTTAAAACAAGATAGTACAGATTGTTAAGAATTCGCGATTATTCATTGATTATAATAATTAATAATGTATGTAGAAATTAACATATCATATTTACTTATGTAATATAACAAAACAACGAAAATTTATGCAACGGACAAATTGTCACTTTCGTTTCATACGTAACTAATTTTAACAATATAAATAATGCTAAGTATAAAGGATATAACACAAGTTAGATCTTATCATGGGTATCAGAGTTTCAATTCAACACTGTATTTAATTTAAAATAAGTTAATTTTTAAGACGTAGTACATATATATTTAAGTGTTGTGAACCTCTGTTTTTGTGAAATAAAGTTTATTATTATTATAGTATTTAACGCTTTAAAGTTTAAACTATATAGACCAGAGTTGAAGACCTTGAAAATTATAAAAAGTGAAAAAAATAATAGTAGGATGAAACCTATTAGAAAAGGAAGAGTATATAACAAAGGTGAATGGAAAAATAAATTACGGGCGATCTGAGGTCGGGGGGTGTTTTAAAAGAAAAAACAGTTTATCTCGATTTCCGGCAAAACTGCAAGTCCTATGGAAATAAGTCAAATGGAAAAGTTGTAGGTAATAAAAAGATCTACAACATTTCTTTTCACACTTTTTTCCCAAAACCTCAAAATTTATGCGAAAAATTTAAAAAACCAAGTTCTTGGTTTTTTTTTTATCTTTAACAAAAAAAAATCACGAAATTTGGTTAAAAATTAACTTATTATGTCCCAAATACACTGTAATTAACCCTTATTTTCTATCAAAAATTCACCCGTCACAATATCAGCTTTTTTCAAAAAGTTGGTGTGCTTTCTGTTCGTTAAAATCTCTACTTTCCGATGGTGTAAGATATACACTAATAATGGTAAATATTCGGAAAATTTAAGCCCATCAAAAGGCATTTTAATAGAGAACCTGTTATTTCGTAGCAGCAAAAATATGGATTACAATTAATCAAATTTATTTTTTTACTATAAGGTAAACATAATATTATTAAGTAAGTAGTTAGTAAGTTAATTAAATTAAACTAATTACTTGGTTATTAATAATATCAAATATAATTGCGTAAACTGTAATATAAATGTGTATTTGGGCTATTGTGACGTAATTTTTTAAGTGTAACTTCTATAGCCGCGTTTGGCGCTATTTGGAAGGGAAAAATCTTATGGGTTCGTGTCACCGACATGCGCATGCGATAAAATAATCATTAAAAAAATAAATATAAATAGTTAGCCACCTTTGGATGAGAATAATCTCGTGGGTTCGCGTCACCAAAATGTTTATAGCAGATTAATATATTATTATTGAAAATAAGTCTTAAAAATATATTGAATTTAATAAGTAATTTAATTGTTACTAAACATTTTGAAATTACCAATTTTAATATTAAAAGTTCTAAGATTTTCACATGTGCCGGCAGTCTCTATAACTGTCATTTTATTTTTTGAACCTCAAGAGCTGTAATCGAATCTATTGCGAAGCTGTAAGCCTTAATCTAAATTGAGTTCAGTTTGCGTTCAGGTTTGTCTGGTCACTCCAACCAGACCAGCTCCTTGCAGAAGTACAGCTGGAGATCTCGAGGATTTTTCCGTTGGTCGGCAACTCCTGTACAATCCTCCTGTTTCCACCAATACATGTGTGACTGTTGCGTCGTTGACCAGACATTCTCTAAACTTAGACCGTTACGCCAAGTCAAATTAATTTTTAATATCCGGACGATCGAGCCTTGCTCGGATTTTTAAGAATTTACAAAACTTGAACAAAAAAAACTAATAGGACATCTGGATTCGAACCGGGGTCATCTGCTTTCCGGATCATCCAATGTCCCATCTGAGCTATTACGGTCTTGTATATACTGGCGAAATGTGTATTCTAATGTTATTGTAGCAGTTTCTAATTAAAACAAGGATAAAACTACATTTTTTTATATTGGAACCTAGCGTAATCGATTTCTCGCCCCCGAAACTACCTGTATAGTAAATTTTATTAAAATCGTTGGAGCCGTTTCGTGATTCAGATTATATATATATATATAAGAATTGCTCGTTTAAAGGTATAAGATTATTATATGTATATTAAAAGAACCTAAATATCTACACTACAATAGATATACCTCAAACCTGAGAAGAGCGGGTGCAAGAAACTCGGCGGATTTTTTAAATAATAAAAGCATAATAACATAGAATTACAATAAAATTTATTCATTAGATAGTCTGAGGGCGGTCGCTACCAAATTCCAATGGTATCGTATGGTATAATTTAGAAAACCATTAACTGTATAGAAATCCACCGCCGTTGTATAGCAATTCTTTTGAATTTCGCAATAGATATGTTTTCTACATTTTCTGGAATGCTATTTTAAAAGTATACACATCGCATATCAAAGGGCTTACTAACTCGACTTCACTGATAGTAGGTTTAACATTTACATTATGATTATCGCAGTTCCTAGAAAATTCGCAAGTGGTATTAATGAATAACTGTTAACGGCCTTACAAATAAACTCGGTATAAAATTATACCTGAGAAAAAAGCAAGGATATGCAAAAAAAACATACCGACGAATTGAGAACCTCCTCCTTTTTTGAAGTCGGTTAAAAATATTTACAAATAGACCTTTTGTTATGATTGGTTTATTTTGACGTATAACGTTTCCCGCGTTTATTTGTAAGGCTGCTTGACATTCGGAATACATCAGAATTATCATCATTTTATTGACAGTGTTGATAGCGATATAAACAATATTTTGCATATTCTTGGTTCATTCTCAGTCATAACTTTATTCCAAGTTTATTTATAAGGCCGCTGGTGTTCGTAACATCATTCAGATGTCGTACTTGCTGAGTGAAATGGTATTGCGTACAGGTATCGCTCCTTTCCACTCCCTGATGTTTAGAAGGATGGCCCATCAGGCGTTACAATGGTAGTTTGTAAGAGACTGTCTGAAGGGTAGATGCAAGACTGGCATGGGACTATCTGAGTAACTTAGCCTTTATGCCTGCATTGCCATTTAATCCGCTGTATCGTTACAAAATAAACTACTGTGTCCCTTGATCCATTTTGGAGTGTTACTACAGACAATCTCTCCAAGGATTGTTGACACTGTTAGGTGGAGAAAAAATGGGAGAAAATATTTTGGGACTGAACAGCGTTGGTTCAGAATAGAGCGAGAGATTTCTCTCGGTGTGTTTAAGAACCAGGGAGCATATGATGCAACATAAAAACAGCGATAAAATATTTCGAGCGAATAATATTTTTTCTCCTTAAGTGGCCTTGAATTAAAATGAAAATTGAATTTAAGAAGAAGCTTTAATTTGGCTGTAGGCAAGTCTCTCCAAGGCTTGGTGACACTCTTGGATTGGCACTGAGTTGGTGCCATTGATGAAGTCAGCGAAGTATTTTATAATAGATATGGGAATAAATATTTTGGGTTCGGTGCCAAAATATTTATATTTCACCCATTAATGGGGGATATCACGTTAAAATAAAAAATTGATAACAATAGATATTTAATGGCAAAAATGTATTACACGCGGAGCACAGCTACACTATATTAATATTATAAAGATCTATAGTTTGTGAGGAAGTAGGAGGTTAACTCTAGATCTACTGAACCGATTTTGAAAATTCTGTTATCAATAGAAAGCCACATTATTTGTGCGTGTTATAGGCTATATCTTATATCTTTAAACGAGAAATTCTTATATATATATATATAATATCTGAATCTCGGAAACGACTCCAACGATTTTCATAAAATTTAGTATATAGGGGATTTCGGGGGCGATAAATCGATTGAATATAAAAAATGTAGCCCAACCCGTGTTTTAATGAGAAATAGCTACAATTACTCGTATTACTACTACAACATTAGAATACAAAGGTAAATTTCGCAACTATATACAAGATATATAACAGCTCACATATGACATTGGGTCGAAATCAGATGTCCTATTAGTTTTTTGTTTTGTTCAAGTTTTGTCCGAGCAAGGCTCGGTCGCCCGGATATTTATATTAAACCAAAAAAGGAACTTCTTTTTCGTGGTAGTCAGATTTGCAAAGTAAATTGGTTTTGCATTTTTTTTTTATGAAAATAAGGGACAAGACGAGCAGGACGTTCAGCTTATGGTAATTGATACGCCCTGCCCATTACAATGCAGTGCCGCTCAGGATTCTAGAAACCCCCAAAAATTCTGAGCGGCACTACAACTGCGCTCGTCACCTTGAGACAAGATGTTAAGTCTCATTTGCCCAGTAATTTCACTAGCTACGGCGCCCTTCAGACCGAAACACAGTAATGCTTACACATTACTGCTTCACGGCAGAAATAGGCGCCGTTGTGGTACCCATAATCTAGCCGGCATCCTGTGCAAAGGAGCCTCCCACTGGTGCAAAGGAGCCTCCCACTGGAGTTCCAATGCATAATAAATGCCTAAAACACTCCAACTACTACGGCTACATAGGTAAACGAAATCTCAGGTAACAGCTAGTAATAAATAAATGTAAATACACTCACCTAAGTTTGTTTGCATATTCTAACTCTATGGCGCACCTCTCCTTGACAAAGTTGCCATACTTGTCGAGGAACTCGATCCCCTTGTGTGTGTGGGCGGCTAAGTTATCATATTGATCCTGCGAACAAAGAGACGGCAGTCAGTACGAGAGCATGGGCCGCTGATGCTGCGGAGGATGTCGACTGCGATACGGCGCGGACACGTCACCGGAAGTTAAGGAGATGATAACAGAATTACAGCACGAATACGCTATGTTGTGTCAACCTATACTATTTATTTATTTTTACGAAAATACGGGACGAGACGAGCATTTGATGGTAAATGATACGCCTTACCCATAACAATGCAGTGCCATTCAGAATTCTTGAAAACCGCATAAATTTTGAGCCGCACTACAAATGCACTCGTCACCTTGAGACAAGATGCTAGGTCTCATTTGCCCAGTAATTTCACTAGCTACAGCTACCTTCAGGCCAAAACAACACAAATAATGTAGAAACAAAAAAAAATTAAGAACCGTTGTACATATTACGTATGACCCTTTTGGTTTTCTCTTATATCATTTACGGCCGTTTTCAATAACGTATCTCTAGTTACGGATACCGTGTTGTCACCGTTTAATGACAAGATCTAATCTATCCATAGTTATGTCCACTATAGGTTAGATGTTAGACGATAGGTTATTGAAATGTAAGTAAGCGTAAAAGGATAGATTTGTCTACGTCTACTAAGCTAACTAATAGATAGGTTATTGGAAACGACCTTTATACGTCTAGATAGATCATGACAGCTGTGAAATTTTCAAAAAAAATGAGTTTAGAATTAACCTCTATTTTGAGCAATTCACGCACACTAACACACAGTGTCATACAAAACTCGAGTGTACTAAGACGTAGCTTGTCACGCACACTAAACTATTAAACCTGGCAGACTGTCTTTATCGATTCACAAACAGCAAAAGACTCTATCTAGACGTATAAATTATCTAAGGTTTTTTAAATAAAGCCAAAGCGACACAATATGGGCAAGAGTTTCGCGTGACAGTAAGGGAATGACGTCAAATTACCAGTAACCTAGTATATCATTGTATGTACACATACACAGTTGTTCTTGTCAGCTCATTGAGGCATCGGAGACCGTCCTTGACTTCCGATTCAGTTCAACGCACGGAGCAAGGCATCGGAGCTTATCAATCGGCTGCACCATTACCGAAACGATAACGCGAGTTATAAACACGACCGTTTACTCTGTCGATAGTTTACACGACGTGTGCATACGATCAATATCAAGGGCCGGTTGACTAAACAAGTGGCCCCAAATAGCACGCAGCACGCGAGTTCCGACAAACTTATTACCGTAGAGGAGTTAACCGAAATGAGAGGGTAGATAGAAGATACATGGGTGTTTGAGATATTATTAACTAATTTACCAGTGGAAGGCTCCTTTGCACAACATGCCGGCTAGATTATGGGTACCTCAACGGCGCCTTTTTCTGCCGTGAAGCAATAATGTGTAAGCATTTATTGTGTTTCGGTCTGAAGGGCGCCGTAGGTAGAGAAATTTCTTGGCAAATGAGACTTAACATCTTATCGACAATCCCGAGCGGCGCTGCACTGTGATGGGCAGGGCTTAGTATCAGTTAACATTGAGCTGAATGTCCTGCTCGTCTCAAAGTCGAATTTTGATATTTCAAGAATCGCCTGGCGCATAGATATACACTATCTCTATCTTACAATGCAGTGCCGCTCAGGATTCTTGAAAAGACCAAAAATTCTGAGCGGCACTACAATTGCGCTCGTCATCCTTGGGACATAAGATGTTAAGTATCATTTGTCACTAGCTACGGCGCCCTTCAGACAGAAACACAATAATGCTTACACATAACTGCTTCACGGCAGAAATAGGCACCGTTGTGGTAACCATAATCTAGCTGGCATTCTTTGCAAAGAAGCCTCCCACTGGTAATGGTCTGTTTCCTCGTAATGCTGCAATGCAATGTAAAATTAATGGGCAGGGGTGATGATCCACCCTCAATTCAACTCCTTACTGACTTCATACGTGACTTTCGTAAATTTTTCAATAAACGTGATCCAGTGCATCTACCAAACATAGCCGGTGGCGTCGAACATTAATAATTATTAGGGGAGTTTTGTTAACTTGAATAGCAGTTATATTTCTCAAGCATGCCCCATAAAATTACAATATACTGGCGTAGGTATAGACGAAAAACACACGAGAGAGAAGTTCCACAGATTTTCTTTTAGAAGATAAACAGCACGATAGAAAAGGAAAGCGAATCTATTGTTTATGTAACCGATTTTGATTGACAACTCGTAAACAGTCAGCCACTCTTGGAATCCTTAGTTTTTTAAATAATTAAATCACTAGCTAACGCATACATTGAGAAATCAAAATTTATCACGTGTTATCGGGCTGCAAGGTACTTTATACGTTAGTATATTCTTAGACTACGCTATCGCCTTTTATACTCTATAGCCTATACATATATGCATACTTTTTATCATAGGACTAACGCTCACGCCGATTTGCAGCAAACTATTATAGTTATATATATATTATAGTATACAGGTTGTGTTACTGTTTACAGACTGTATAAAGATTAAAGTCTGTTTGTACTTATATTAAGAACTAGCGGTTCCCCCCGCTTTTAAAAGGAAATAAATTAAACTTTATTCATCTTATTTCATATATATATATATATATATATATATATATATATATATATATATATATATATATATATATATATATATATAACTATTCGACCGATCTCAATGAAATCTTTTGTAATAGATTCGTTGAAGCTCAAGGAAGGTTTACATATATAGTTTGTCGTGTCACACACGCACTCACCCACGCATTTACCGTTTATTGACAGAACAACGTCTGTCGGGTCACCTAGTTACAAATACAATTAAAAATAAGTAGCCATAAACAATCTAGAATAAATTTCGCATCGAATGGTGGTAGCTTTATGTCGATACGATGAGTGGTTTAGGCGTGAAAGAGCCTCAAACAAAGAACATTTTCTTCACATATATATATATATATATATATATATATAATATATCGATGAACTACGTATAATGCATAATTATCAGACCAAAAGCAATTAATAACTTCCGTTAATTAAATAGCGATGTTATTAATACTTACATTAGCAATCAAACGATTGAAATGAAACTACCTCTATGGATGATAATCCTATGCACACGTCACAGCCGTTTCGCCGACAGGTTATATTGGTGTATAAATGTAATTTATTCGAATTACATTTCTATTTAAATTCTATAAAATGATTTCATTCCATTACTTATCGAAGCTAACTTAATTACTTACTTATATTAATAGAGCATATGGCGACGTATCATCTTAATTAACTTTACGTTTTGAAATGAAACTTCTTTAGAATCGTTGCGATTTAAAACTCGATGTAACGAAAAAGCGAGACGATAAAGACACAAACAAGTAAATATATAGGATTCAGCCGGCGAGAGAATGAGATAGGAAGTATTATGTACGGTGATTGATACAGCTCAAAACAGAGATATCTGTCTTTCTTTGTAAGAAGCCTTCACCTGTGGAGGGGTTCTAACATAATGAATATTAAATTATTTTAGAAATAAAATCTCAAACTGATTATAAGAAACTAACCTAGAAATAATATTTTTTTAACTTATATACTACTAAGAAAAATATCAAAATTTGTTTTGTGTTGTAAGGTATTTTGTAAGAAATAAACGGCTTTTTTTATTTAGTTATTTATTATACAGTGATTTAGTACCAGGCGATCATAGTTGAAGAGAGTATATTCTGACGTCATGCGCACGACGTATTTTGTTTGTAAACCACGTCACTCAGATAAATAAAGATGGAATATCTCTATGCGCCAGGCGATTCTTGAAATATCAAATTTTCGACATTACAATGCAGTGCCGCTCAGGATTCTTGAAAAACCCAAAAATTCTGAGCGGCACTACAATTGCGCTCGTCACCTTGAGACATAAGATGTTAAGTCTCAAATGCCGAGTAATTTAAAAAGTGAGAGAGAAGGAGCCTGCCTACCGCTGCCGTATGCGTGAGAGAAAGGAAGCCAGACAGACTGGCGCCGCAACGCGTTACGTTACGAACCGGTTTATCCTCCTACAAGAAGTTATACTTCAACAACCATAATATGGTCATAATTATTTTTGGATTTGGAAATAATTCAACCATCAATCATGCTAAATTTGAATTTTCACAATGCATAATATTTTTTTTTCGAAATTCGAGTTAATAAAATTATAATACGTAAATACTTGTATTGTTTGCAAGTAAAGTACTTACATATAAGCATTGGTACCGAAATACACTGCGTTTTATAGTTTCCGGCAGGCACTCGGCTTTCCTAATATTACTTACACCGACACACAACTCACGCGCCCGGTATCGCGTGCCGAGTGATACATTACCCGATCTTACTCGAGTGATATTTTGTAGCGCATAAGAAATAAAAACCTGCTAAAGCCTGAATTGACTTGACTACCGAAAATTCACTCTAGTTATAACCGTTTTTTTACTAAATTAGTTTAACCAGCAGTTCTAAAAAAATATATTTTTAATGCATGTATAATATTATGTCTTTTTATTTTTTTAAATAACATGTTATAATTAAAAAATCATAAATTGACCTCGGAATATTTACTTATACCTAAACGTTCAGTTAATACTGCTTACTAAAAATACGGAAGACGCTTGGAGGGGATCATTGGAGGGGACAGTATCGGCAGAGAAGTCAGAATGGGGTAAATAATATTTTTTTCCCACCTCTATGAAAAGCTGTCTTTTAGTGCCTGATACGAGGGAGAAAAGTGGCCGATTCACTCCCGGCAAGGCGACTTTTGTCCCTCGTACCAGGGACTAAAAGCGAACTTTTCATACGAGTGGGGAAAAACAATCGTATGAAAAGTAATCGTACGCACCACGTTAGATAACTATGGCCTACTTTACTCCTTAGGTGCGTAATATACTAATTTCAATCTGCCTATTAATTAATTATTTTAAAAAAGGTAAGTCATATCCTTTTAAACGTCAATGTTTTATGTTGTATAGAAGTAGATGTTTATGTTAAAATTAAATAGGTTAATGACCTTTGAAAAAAAGGTATTAAAAAAAGCCACAGAAGATTACGCGTGTCTAATAGATATGATGTTAGTGAAGCTATGAGCAAAAACAAAAATCGACGATTTGTTCGTAGATGCAATGTCGTCATTCCTATTCGCATTTTTTTATGGAAAAGGAGGACAAACGAGCGTACGGGTTCTCTTGCAACACCAGAGGAATCACAGGAGCGTTGGCGGCCTTTTAGTTAAACACTTTTTTTTATGGTAGCCACCGCACAAGGAGGCTCATTCCACAGCTTGGCTGAACGTGGAAGAAATAATATAATAAAAATAATTTTTAATACACGCGTTTCGCGCTAAGCCCGCGAGACTCAACGCTAGTAGTAAAGATGTTCTACTTACTTTGCTAACACTACATTTAACGTAGTACCGCCTATACTTTACCTTTTCTATGAGCTGTTTCTATCAGAGTAGATATTCATCTATAGAGTATCTGTCATTTTTGGGCGGTACGCAGACGTGGTCGCTAACTATGGGCCTTATGAGAAAGCTCATTGTCGCTCAGAGGGTAATGGAGAGGGCTATGCTCCGAGTTTCTCTGCGAAATCGTATCAGACATGAGGAGATCCGTAGGAGAACCAAAGTCAAGTCAAGCTCAGATGGTTGCGAAACTGAAGTGGCAGTGGGCAGGGCACATAGTTCGACGGACAGATGGCCGTTGGGGCAGTAAAGTTCTCAAATGACGACCACGTATCGGAAGATCCCCCACAAGATGGACCGACGATCTGGTCAAGATCGCCGTGATACGTTGGATTGCTCGATTTATGAGTGATATAATAAAATAAGCTATCCCATATAATGCTATGAGACAGTGTATTCATTAAGCCCAGCGCGATGTACCGTTGGCTGTGATCGGTCGACGCTAGAATCTCGTCCGTCATAATTGCAATATCTCGTAAGCATCATCGAACGTTTCATAAAAACCAAATTGCTTCTCATTATCTCAATTAAACCGGCAGATCTTTACTTTCGAAACAATTAATTGTTATTATTATTAGACCGTTACAATATAATAACTGTTTAACGTTAAGAATATACATCTGCTGTTCCTACATGTAATAAAATACAAACATATTTTTAGGATTTTAATAACGATTATCAATTTCAGTGCGACGAAAAAAATTGTAATAATTTATTTAAAGGAGATTACTCTTTTAAACGTCAAAAAGCTTTATTAATCGGGTTCTGGTGGAAGATATATTTAAAGTTTAGACATTACTGACTGTGATTTCATAGAAACAACAGTGAAATTATATTAAATAGATACTGTAATTGATGTAAATTAATGAACAAAACATGAACACCCGGACGTACAGAAAATATTATTTTTAATGTCATTATTTACTATGTTAAACATAATATTTTTTTTTATTTTTTTATTCAGAAACAGACAGTCTTACAAATGATTTACTAAATTAAATAACAGATACTAGACCCTAGAGTTTCTTTAATTAACAGGTTTAATAGCGAAAAGTCTATTATAATTATACAAACATATAAAAATACTTTATGCGATCATACAAATCCTATGAGAATTGAAATAAAATTATATTAATTTGTTTTTTAAATTTTGATAAACTGGAACAGGAATCTACACTATAATCATGGTGAAAATTATTATTGTAAAATTTACTCGCACGACGAACAAAAATATTTTCTACATAACAACTAGAACAAGAATAAAATGAAATAATTCGTTTGAATGACATGTGCGTTTTTGAGGGCGAGGTATTTTTTATGTTTATACATTGCAACAACGAGGGACAATCCATAATATTATTAATTATTTTGTACAAAATAACAGTATCAATAAAATCTTCAATTCTATGTCTGTTTGTCGATATGTCATAATCAGTGTATATATTACCGGTTTTATAATATAAGGTCTTCGTAAATTTCTTTTGGATCCATTCAATTGTTTTATTAATTTATATCTTATGTGCCTTGCGTATTATTTAACTTGAAATATATAACTCATATTAACTGTTAACAATATTAAGTGCGATATAAATAAATAAATCAGTTTCGATAAAACTGCTTTTATTGACATGTCGAGAGTAGAGCACTGCCTCCCGCTTCACTTAAGAGGCGTGCAATATTTGGCAAAATTAATTTTTCGTACTTTTTTGAGCCGTCAAGTCGATTACTCAGCATTATCAGCCTTCGTGTGCGCCTTGCCACCTTCTTGCCGGATGTCATAACCGGAAAAAGACTATTTATTGATACTCCAAGCGTCAAACACAAAGAGGATGTAAATACTACGTAATAAGAGGCGGGACTGCCTGAGTAAAAATTGAAATTTAGTTTAGTATGAAACGTGCAGTAAGACTTGACATAAGTTGTTTGAAGCCAACAGTTGCTTAAAACGTCGTGTATTTCGGTTATCTCCGTTGTTTTACAAGATTATAGCCAACATCTGTCAATAATTCAATCAATGCACGTTTCATACAATCGAGTGAATCGCTTTTTTTCTCAGAGAGTTCGTTAGGCTGTTGATACAGTCGACAAACAGTGGGAGTAACTGGACGTGGGAGAACTGGATAGACGACGAAGCGTTAACACGACACGATCTCAGCTAACTTTGCAGATATTATTAATAACAGATGCTACTACTATTCCTGGCGCCATTAACTTGATCCGGTCATTCGTAACCACACCGTTTTAAGTTCATTATTAACATCGTTCATGCTTAAGGCCGCTATCCCAGAAATCGCCAAAATAGCACATAATGGGAACCATTTCTTAAGGGTTTAAATAAAGCTTTTATTTTTACAAAAATAATTATATGTCTACAGAGTATGAGAAGAAAATTCATACTTTCTTTACATTTCTATCTTAAATAGACACTGCGAAAAAAAAAACATCAAATACCTACCCCTAACTCTCACCATTCATGTTAATCATTCAATCAAGATAAAAATTGTATGAAAATTATTAACTGTTTACCAATACTATTTAACATGACATAGTTTTGGTATATTTTTAATGAAAATTGTATTATGTTTGTAATAAATTAAAAATGTTTCTAATTATGAATTAAAATAAAGGCGATCTTGTACGGGATAGGTAACCTAGCTCCGCTCGATTGCTCAAGGCCGTCCAAGCCGCCCAAGGCTCAGTCTCCAGCCTTAAGGCGTTAATACATGCCAATGACTGCTGATAGGGAGAGGGCGGCAACCATACGAGTCGTATTTAAAAGTTAAAATACTTATAAATAAATCTATATATATAAAAATTAATTGCTGTTCGTTAGTCTCGCTAAAACTCGAGAACGGCTAGACCGATTTGGCTAATTTTGGTCTTGAATTATTTGTGGAAGTCCAGGGAAGGTTTAAAAGGTAAAAATAGGCAAATGCTGCTAAATTAAATAAAAACAACAAATTTGTTTTTCCTTTGATGTGTCCATACATAATTTCTATGAGACAATTTATTGACGCACGGTTTGACAGTTCTGCTGTGAAACAATTTCATTACGACAGCAGGGTGCATATTTTACCAAGTAATTTTTGATGTTATGATATATTATTGACAATTTCATATAAAAACATTATTTTATTTATTATATACAGAACAACGTGTCGGGTCAGCTAGTTATTAATAATAATGGTTGACCAAAAAAATTAAGATGTAACAACCCGTTATAATTTTCTTTTCTACATTTTCAGAAACAAAATTATGTTATTAGGAGTAGGTAATATTAACCGAACGTTTAGGCTTAAGCTAAACATATTCCTAGGTCAATTTATGATCTTTAGTAACAACCAATTTTCAACATGTAATTTGAAAATATTTAAAATACGACAACCATCCGAAGTATCATATCATACAATTTAAAGAAAAACGGTTATAACTAGAGTGCATTTTCGGCCTTAACGTGGACTAGTTAAAAGTGCTTTAAGGGACGCGAGACTTCTTAAGGATCGTTGAGCTCAAGAGTGACCTCTTAATAGTCAAAGTCAAGGTCAGAATCCATAGATTCTCAAATCTGTTCTCTATTGTATACGTGCATTATGATCCTCATCCTCATAATAATTATCGAGAGAACTGAAAGCATAGCATATTATCCTTCCTCAACTTGTAATAACAAGTGGGTTTTCCTTTTGTAACCTTACACTATATATTTCATTAAACAGTAATCCCATGATTACGTCAGTTATACACTGCCAAAATATTTTCATAATCTTTAGAGTTTAAAAACATATTGTTTCATAAAAAAGACAAGTAATACATTATTACTTATGTGGACATAGATTTCATAAAAGTGTAATCAACAATTATAATATTGAAAATAGCAGAACACTTTTTATTATTTACACTCATGTTAAACACTAGTTGCCCAAGAAGTCATTGATGCACTAAGTACAGACGAGAGCTCCAAAATAAAGACAGTTGCAGTGGAAAACTGCCTCAAACCTGAGAAGAACGGGCGCAAGAAACTCAGCGGGCGTTTCTTGTTTTATAAAAATATGGATTACAATGTAATATCGTACAATAAACATTTATAATTAAAGAGCCTGAGGGTGTTCGCGTCATTCCCAGTCTGTGGTATCATTAAGAAAATCGTTTATGATATAGTAACTGTGGGAAACCACACAAACGTTTTTTAACAATTCTTTTAAATTTCGTGACACATTTGTTTTGTACATTTTCTGGGATCAAATTTTAGAAGCATATACATCACCCAACAAAAGACTTACTAACTCGACCCAACCGAGTAGTAGGCATAACAAGTTTATGTTTGTACCTCGTGTTAACATTATGAATGTTACAGTTTCTGGCATTTCCTCAATGTGCTTATGAACAACATATAGAACATTATCAAAAATATATTGAGAAGCAACCGTCAAAATGTTTATTTCTTTAAATTTTTCTCTTAAAATTAGGCTTAAACTAAGCGCCTTTGAATCGTCACTACAGTTATCGCTTTTAAATTACTTAATGTACCATATGTTCGAAAAAGTAGAGCTCGTGAGAAGAACATACAATTAAACTCAACGGCCACTCTTTTCAATCAATAGAGTATTTTACAAAGGAAAAAATGGCCCAAGTAATCTATGAAAAAAAAAAATTTTTTCTGTACTTTTTTTCTTTATACTTAACATGGCACAGCAACGCCTGTCACAGCTAGTGTTGAAAAGAATAACACTGGAAGCAATGCCGTAAGTATACTATCGTGTGTTGAGGAATTTGTCGTCAGACAACGTTAGGAGTATCATCAGTATGCAGATCCCGTCACAGTTATTGGCCGTCACCGACACGTGTAGCGCCCGCCGTTACCTCACTAATTATACCCAATACGTTTTACACTTACACATTGACCGTTTAAAAGTGAACTTATGTTTATAAGTTTTCCTCTCGTACACACCGTACCGACTCTGTGATCTTGTAGTATTTAACTAATAGGAGATGCCTTGGGATGAACTTGGGGACTTTTACAAATCGAAATTATTTCTCCACATCATATTCGTTAGGAAATAAACAATTAACAAGATAACATCAAGATTGGATTTGAAAAAGCGACGTCTCATGTCAATTTTGTAATATGGAATTATGGGGGTTGACCTGGTTATCAATTACTGTAAAGTAGATCCTGTAGCCACAGATTGTGACTCCAAAATTTATCATCCATGCGTACTCGAACGGTTGGCTCAGTGTTAAGAGCGGTCGGACGGTTCATAAATTTTATTTACGAAATTAAATTTGTATAATTAATCCCAGAAATGAGGGTCATCACTTTAAAATAACATATTATTTAAATAATTATTGTAACAAACGAAGGATAAACTTTCGAAATAAGTAGAAGTATGAGATGCATTTATACCCAGAGGTACTACAACCTCTTCGGAAACAAATCTGACAGAGATGAAACGGCGCAAGAAACTCTCCCAGCATTATCTATTGCACGCCTTTTAATAAAATATATAATAATTTACTGTCATTGTTATTACTACAAAACATTATGTGCTTAGCTTTGTTTGGGATAGACCGTCAAAAGGAACCAAAAGCCAAAGCTAATGTCACTTATTCTGACAAAACCACTCAAACCAAACATTGGAACTGACAAAACTGCCAATTTTGTCAAGTTCAGTCGCGCGTCTGAGACATTGATACGGCGTGTCTATTGTTTTGTTATTAAGATAATCGCTCGGCTTGCGATGTCGTCGCCGCTAATTACATCGAGAGTAACGGCCTCCTCGCCTTCAACGTCCACGTCACTCCCCCACCTGAATGCCAATGTCACGGCATAAGATATTACGATGATGGGACAAATTCTTATAGCGTCTCCGAGCAATAATAATAGATAGGTTTTACATTTTTGCTTAGATAAATAAACTTAGTATAAAGTTATAACTGATGATAAACAAGGAATATGCAAAATGTTTACAATATCGTTGACAACACTGTCAATACAATCATAATTCTGAAGTTTTCCGAATGACAAGCTGCCTTGCAAATAAACGCGGGAAACGTTATAAATCCGAATAAACCTTTCGTCAGCAAAATGTCTATTTGTAAACATTTTACATATTCTTTGTTTATGCTTAGTTATAACTTTATGCCAATTTTATTTGTAAGGCCGCTAGACTGTATAACCAGATCTAACCTCCATTTTGAGCAATGCACACTAACACAACTTGACATACAAATCGCGAGTGTAAGACGTACCTTATCACGCACACTAAAGAAATAAACCTTGCTTGTTGTTGTATGTTGTCTAGCAGCAAGAGGCTCTATCTAGACGTATAAATAATCTAAGCATTTTTATTGTTCCATATCTATACTATTAAATCGAGGGCCGACTCTTACCTTCGGTTATACTGCGAAAACTACTGAACCGATCGGAATAATACTTGTACCATAAGATACAGCATGTGGCAGTGAAGGTTTAAGTATATGATATGTTTACTTATCAGAACCTATATTATTTTAACTAAGTAATATAACTATATATTCGCAAGACAAATAATTCAGTCAATGACAATTTACATAAAATTTATATGGCAAAAAAACTTTTGCCGGGTCGGAACTTGTTTATATTTATAAATGGTTACCCAACAGAATCAGCTTGTTATTGGTATGAATTCTTTATATCAAAACCATTTTCCTAAACAGTGATCTCACTTGATATTAATCTGCAATTAATATTTAGTGCAGTCATCAAAAGGCGAGCATGAGACCTACCTCAAGTTAGGTCATCATCTCGACCTATTTCACTAATAACGCGCGGCCGAACGAAAGTTTTGTTCTCCTTGAACCATCGACAAAAATTGATTTATGACCCCTTTTAAAACCATAAACAGTTTCAGTTTATATTTGTACGAAAAAGATTCTATGACAATAATTGGTGGACTGTATGTGACTAATAAAATGATAACAGGTATTTTGGAAATGTATGGTTAACACCAGGAATAGACAAAGTTATAATGCCTACTACACGGATAAGTCGAGTTAGTAAGTCTATTGTGTCTTGTGAGTTAGTAGTATTTAGTATATTAGAAATGACATCAAAAAGAATTCTAAAGGAATAAATTTTGAGAAAATAAATGCCTTTTAAGCAAAGTACAAATTTAAAGATCGTTAATCTGAACTAAAATAGCCCGAACAACATACTTATATTATACCAACAACACACTAATGAATTTCCTTTACAAAACTTCCAGTTACAATCGAAGGCTTACTTAAACGCGAGTTCATGCACGAACAACTAGATTTGCATATAATCTAAGTACAAGTTATATTCCCCGTTCATTGTTCGATTGGCAACCTTTCGCACGCCGCCGGTTTATATCCGTTTCATCTCGGATGCGTAGACGACGACTCAGCGTCACCGGAACGGCGTCCGCGGACTTCTTGTCGTGTCTGAGTCACGCAAGAGGAACGCCCTAGAGGCGGCCTTTGATAATTACAACACGTTACTCACTATGCCACGTTTGATAACAGTGTAGATAAGCGAACGTTACGTATGAATCGGGATTTGTGTTTGCAAGACTATCGCAACACGTGAACCTGTGTTTGTTTACAGTCTGTAAATTAGCGCGCGCAAGTGTTCGTTTAAAGCCGCTATCCCAAAAAATGGCCAAAATAGCGCGTAATTGTAACTATTTCTTGACGGTTTATATAAAGCTTATATTTTTACAAAAAAATATCATATATATCTACAGAACTAGAGAAAAAAAAAATCTTTACCTTTATATTTTTAAAGAAAGTGCAAAAAAATATCACCAAAACACCCCTAACTTTTACAGTTGGAGCCGTGCTAATCATTCAGTCTAGATAAAAATTGTACGAAAATTTATTAAATTTACACCAATACTATTTAACATGACATAGTTCTATTCGTTTTGTAAAGTTAATTGTATTATGTTTTTTAATAAATTAGAAGTGCTTCTTATTTTGAAATAAAACTATGGCTATCTTGTGCGAGTGAGGTAACCTAGCCCCGCTCGATTCCTCATGGCCATCGGCTCGGTCCCCAGCCTTATGTCCGGATCCAGTGATAGCGAACGACGCGGACGGTCATGGAACTTTATTATAAAGGTGTATACATTTACCATTTAAGCTATTATGTATCTTATGAAGCCTACTAGAATTAGTTACAAGCAATCCCTTATTAATAGTGTTATAATAATGAAAATCACCATTAAGAGCAAAAAGGTTACGATTTTTGTGAACGTATATTAAATTTACGGACAATGAACAGTAATAATATTTGATTTTATTTTTATTTTGAGTTACTGTCTATAACCAAGATCTATATAGCACGAAATTTCAATTCTAGATTATTTAAGAATAAGTTATATAGTTGGCTAAATGCATATAATTTTTAAAGTGTTAAGTAATTCATGGATACGAAATTCTGATATTCATTGTATTCAGTTAAATATTTGCATGCTAGGAATAGTGCTAGCAAAACATATAAGCTCATTATTGTAATATTTTAACACCTTTGTATAATATGTTTTTTGCAAATGAATATATTATTGTTATATCTCTTTTGCAGAGCAAACACTATATCAGAGCAAAAACAACTCGAGTTGCAATTTGAAACTTATACAAAACATTGGAAGAAAACAACCCAACTGTTTCTCTTTGGTAAGGATCGGTTAACGTTTATGGAACAATTTCTCATACTTACGGTATTTTAGACTTGTTACACTTTATTACGAAATTCGTAGAAGTCCAAGCATTAGAGATAAAGGAAATAAACATTTTCGCCTTGCAATTGTTACTCAGACAGAGTCGTAGCGGTCCGCTGTTGTATAAATAATAGAAAGTAAGTACACAATAAAACGTAATCATTATTATTTTTATAACGCTCGAGTTACGTGTGTGTTTTTCTCACATTGTTCGCTCATCATCAGGGCTGTGATGAAACTGTACGTGGACTAGACAATGGCCAAGTTGATAGCAGCGAGCTAAAATGACGACCGTTAATGATGGCCGCTTGGAAACAGAAACATTTAGATAATCTCATTTAGTGCCGTAATATCTGTACAACACAATATGGCGCTTCAATACGTAATTTATACTGGCTTCAAAAAGTGCGAACAGTCTCGGCGGCGTACTGGGTGGCACTCAATAGTTTTAACTTCCCAAGATTGCTAAGCGGCCGTGTAAATCGTGTGTATGTGTGCGTGCGTCAATTCGGGCGCTCAATTATCGCACATCCTTAGCAGTTTCTGCGAACCCAGTGGGATCCTATCTTTGACCTCTACGCAATTAATGACAGCGCTCAAGATCCATACCGAGCTACATATTGAAATTGCTTTGACACTTGAACAGAAAAACCGCCTCAATAAGGGTGACGCCAAATGAGCATAATGTTGTGAGTTGTCAGTCGCGTCATTTGTGCTGGATTCGGTTTCATACAGAAGTCCAGTTCGTGCCACACGGCGACGCAAAACGAGTTGTGTCGACTCACATGCATAATCCGACCGAATTGGAGTTCACAGTTCTGATGGTAATCGATACAATGCAGTGCCGCTCAGGATTCTTGAAAAACCCAAATTCTGAGCGGCACTACAATTGGGCTCGTCACCTTGAGACATAATATATTAAGTCTCATTTGCCCAGTAATTTCACTAGCTACGGCGCCCTTCAGACCGAAACACAGTAATGTTTACACATTACTGCTTTACGGCAGAAATAGGCGCCGTTGTGGTACCAATAATCCAGCCGGCATCCTGTGTAAAGGAGCCCCCCACTGGTGGATTCCATTGCACGACATAAACATGAGCTATACGTTGGATTAACAACTCACAAAATTACGCTCGTTTGGCGTCTCCCTTAGAACTAATTCTGCGCTGCATACTAACAAAACACAATATTAGGTACAATATTTTTCGATTCGGGAACTACTAACCGGCCCTAACAATGTTTCAAGGGGAATGCCAGTAGTGTGAGCACCGTTGAATCACGTCAACTGGCCCTCGAAAGCCTTACAAGTGTCCTCAATGGCACTCTCGCTTCATCGGTTAAAACACGCACTCGCCTCTCTACAGGTGATGTTTCATTGTTATAACATCGGCTGGTCTTTTTATCAAATCACAATTAGGGCTGGCAGCTTCTTGCTGAGTTCTACTGGAAGAAATAGAGTATGTCCCATTTCAGAGAGGACAATTATTGCATAAGTACATTTAAATTATTATTTAAAAAAAATCTTTTTACTTTAATAACATAATATTTTAACCTCACTGATTGTGCGGTAGTTTTGGTAGTTTTAGACGTTCAATAAGTGATTAGAATATAAACCCAATATTGAATTTAAAAAATTTTAATTTGCGGCTGTGTTCAGAAACGGCTTATTTTTGTGGCTTTTAGGTACTACCAACAATACTTAGTTACTTATACTTAGTTCAGTAAATGGAACGTATTTTCGTATAACGTTAGTATTGCTGGCATGTACCAAAGAGACAGAACACGTAAAAGGAGAACTTTAGAGTACTCTATTAGTGTTAATAATAAGTTATATAATAATAATAGTGGTATATATGTTTAATTGGCCCATATGTAAACATGTAGATATATGTATTTGTATTGACGGCTGTTAGCCACCCTATGAAAATAAAATAAATTATAATAACTGAAATAGAGTACGGTTGGCAACCCTAGTAGTCACACTTGATACTTGCGAGTTAGCCCAAAAAATGTAATCTTCGAACGTCACAGACTGAAGACGAAACGTTTAATCCACATTGCAATACCTTTACGCTTGTAAATAGAGGTTTATGATGAGTGAATTTAATATTATTAGACTCAAGCCACTTGTAAAATCGTCAACTTAATTAATGCCCGTACCTAAACCTATGTTCTGTTACGAGGCACATATTATTTGTAAATACATCTTACACAATACAGCCATAGGAAACACTCAGTTTCTGCGTGCCAAACGAGACTGCTGCATTCCAAATTAATAATTTAATCTTAATATTGCGTTGAAACTTGAAAGCACAGTTTACTTATATGGCAGGTTGACAACATTTCATTTATTGATCGTACGTGCATAACTTTACATTTAAACAGTTTTAATTACAACATTAGCGTCGCGAAGAATTTGCGATCGAAAAGTTTATCATTCTTATGTTAATTAATGAACATAATAGGAACTTTTTGAATAATTATTTAATTACTTTATAATCTAGTCCAACGGGTAAGTTTAAATTAATTTCTGCACAAAAAAAAATGTTTATACTAGAAGATGAGCGATAAATGATAACAGATGCTAATGACAAGCACACACCATACCATTACCGACAGTTTGCTCTCGAATCCGATTTATCTATCCCACATCCTATATCCAATATCCATAAAGCTTCGTTCAACTGTATCTTATATGTAAAATTCTCGTGTCCGGTGTTTGTTACCAAACTCCTCCGAAACGGCTAATTCAATTTGTTTGAAAATTTGTGTGTATATCTGGCAGGTCTGAGAATCGGCCAACATCTCTTTTTCATACCCCTAAATAATAAGGGTCAACCACAGCTAAATATTTTATTTTTTCTGACAATTTTTTTTATTTTTATTTTTATTATGATTCAGCGTTAAAAAAAAACAACATACAACTTCAAATTTTCACCCATCTACGATTTACAATTATTTTTGTATCGCGATTTTTATATTACTCTGTTCCATCCACTATACGCAATAGAGTTGCAAGATGGCGATCGGCTATAGTGATTATTGTAGTACGATAAATTTTATGTACCTACGACATATTTGGTAGGTCTGAGAATCGGTCGTCATCTATTTTTCAAACCCCAAAAATTTTTATTATTCAATTTTTTATTACTGTATATGGCAAGGGTCAGCTAGTAGTTTCATAAAATCGGACAAACTGTACAGTTTTTCCAAAACAAAGACGTCGATTTATATTTGCAGTTTGAACTGTACCGTCCTACCGTAAAGATGGTTATCCGGATGTTATATGGATCATGGTTATGGTTATTTTATAGTATTGTTTTATGGAAGAGGAGTCAAAGAGCTTTGCCGGCCTTGAAAGGAAATTAATTGGTAAAAAATGTATTTTTAATACAGTTCAGTGCAGCCCTGTTTGACTGCGACCAATGTAATCTATTATGATAGCCACTGTTAACTACAGCTCACTGTTAAGATTTATTATGTTCATGAATTTTATTGACATATCTTTTGCAGTGTGTATCTCAAATTGAATAATTGGATTCCCAATGAGATGCTGATATGCACGCATTACAAGACCACATCCAGAGGGAATGTATAACGTGGTTTCATCTGCACTATAACAGAATCTACACGATCTGCAATCTGTAAGGCCTAAAATGCAAGAGGTGTTTATTTGGTCTGCAGTGCCCCGTTAGTGTTCTGGTTAGAATGCGAACGTTTTCGCTATTAACCCCTACTGCTCCAGATTCAACTATCCTTACCGAACTGTGCTTTTAGATATTTTTTTTAAGGTACCTATGCTGTATCATGCTGGAAACGCAACATAAAGAAATTTATTATATATAGCATAATTTGGTAGTAATAATATGAGAAATAAAAATCCGGTGCAAAGTATAATAAGGCAGTATATAAAGGTTTCATTGAAGTGAAGTCCAGAACATCGTATTATATCGGCTAATCCTATAGACTTATAGCCTTATGATGAATTTAACTGAACAATGCCTTTGTTTTATGCATTTCGAAGATTTCGTACGGTATAAGAACACGCTATTTATATTTATCACAATCGCTTTTCATTTTAACCGCATTCAAATCTGGAATGTGTAAGTACTGTTCGTGTTTAATTTTAAAGGACGCCGAAGCTAGTAAACAACTCGGCTACACGACACGAAAAAACTTACGAGGGCAAGAGAGTAATGAAGCAGAAAATACAAAATTAAATTTATTTCTTAATGTAAAAATCCCTTTTAACCTTAATATAAACATAACAATAGCCTCTAAAAGCCTCCTGTTTGTCTGAAAAATATTCGTTAATTGCCACCTTTAGTTCTTCATCTTCGGAGTAATGTTTCCCCCCCACGAAGATTTTTTTAGGTTCAAAATCATGCTTATATTTGAATAATTCATTACTATAAACCCCAATACCGGGAATACATTGAACGTCCCTTGCAAGTCTCAAGGGTGAGCTCTCCCGATCCCAAGCGCAATCCAGAGTTTTATTTGAAACTAGCCGACCCGACATACGTTGTTCTATACATAATAATAATAAAATACTGTTTATTTATGAATTTCTCAATAATATTTTATAACATAAAGAATTATTTCGTATTTATGCTCCCTGTTGATACTTATAGTGAAATTTGTGACCTGATTCCCGCCGCCGTCTTCCACTTTCTCACGACACGCCACAAGCTA
This sequence comes from Leptidea sinapis, assembly GCF_905404315.1. Classification (NCBI taxonomy): domain Eukaryota; kingdom Metazoa; phylum Arthropoda; class Insecta; order Lepidoptera; family Pieridae; genus Leptidea; species Leptidea sinapis. The sequence continues at coordinate 14,339,480 of NC_066272.1, forward strand.
GGATATCATCCCCACCATATGGATGTCTGGCGATCGTCTCTAGTGGAGTATTCAAGCCACTTTATTTCACATACAACCAGTCTGTGAATTGAGCTTGCCTGTGCGATATTTCCAGGACGAACCGACATGGGTACCTTCATAAATAGCGCGTAGTTCTTAAAGGCCGGCAACGCTCCTGTGATTCCTCTGGTGTGTTTCTTTATAAAAATAAAGGACAAGACGAGCAGGACGTTCAGTTGATGATAATTGATTCGCCCTACGAATTACAATGCAGTGCAACTCAGGATTCTTGAAAAACCCAAAAATTTATATGACATAAGATGTTACGCCTCATTTTCCCAGTAATTTTACTAGCTACGGCGCCCTTCAGACCGAAACACAGTAATGTTTACACATTACTGCTTCACGGCAGAAATAGGCGCCGTTGTGGTGCCCATAATCTAGCCGGCTACCTGTGCAAATGAGCCTCCCACTGGTAAGCATAATTCTGTTGCACTTGTAACTGAATAATGGCGGCGGTCATTCATAAAATAAAAATCTCAATAGTGAACTAAATTTGTTACAATCCAAAGAGCATGGTCTGAGTCACAACGTGACGTCAGAGGGGGTCGTCGAGACGTGGGGCGGGGGGCGGGGGGAGCGGGGAGGCGGGAGGCGGGCGGCAGACACCCCATGTCACCCTCGTGACTCAATGCCTCACCCACCCACCTTCGTTTTCGATCAAACACGAATCACAATGATTGCCTATAAATTACCGTAACACATAACAAAGGCGCGGCTTATCTAGGTGTGCGACACCACTTATTTGTTTTATTATCACGGCTTTATAAATATACAAACAATGACGTTTCATAATGCTACATAATTCGTTATCCCGTAGTTAAAAACAAACAGTGATTCTGTTCTGTATATTATGTTTCGACGTCAAATTTGAATATACAATAAACAATAGGATATTTGATTGAAACATTGATTGATCAATCTGTTGACATCCCTTATAAAAGTATTTCCTTTAAAATTAATGTATTAAAACGCGTGTTTCTAGTCCGAACCTACAGTAAAAATAATATTTCTTGGAATATTGTATTAACAGAATACACAACAAGTTAATGCGCTTAGTCGGTGCCAATACACAATCGATCGGCGGTATTTGTTTATAAATATTTAAGGTTACTGGAAAGACTCTTATATGGGGAGAAAACGTCACGAGGGTTTGGTTGAAGATTCATTGGTATTGTCACCCCTAGTTTTTATTATGTGACAGATATACTTACAAGCATGTCGTCAATGATAAGTGATAAACCTCCACCTGTATTCTCTTATATAAATACAAGCACCTCTAATACTACCTCGTCATAATAAGAAACCATCTATGCAGGTCCGAGTGAGGCATCGACCGAAATTTTGGTATGTCTTGTTCTCAACTCTCAGGTCGTGGCTCCATCTACAGGATCTACTTTACAGTTGATAACCTGCTCAACCCCAATATTTGCATATTACGCATTGCTGACGAACAATTCTTGTATATATATAATCTGAATCTCGGAAACGGCTCCAACGATTTTCATAAAATTTAGTATAGAGCTGATTTCGGGGGCGATAAATCGATCTGGCTAGGTTTCAATTTTAAAATATGTAGTTTTATCCGTGTTTTAATGAGGAACAACAAAGGTACATTTCGCCACTATATACAAGACTATAATAGTTCAGATGGGACATTGGGCGATCCGGAAAGCAGAAGACCCCGGTTCGAATCCAGATGTCCTATTAGTTTTTTTTGTTCAAGTTTTGTACATTCTTTAAGATCCGAGCAAGGCTCGGTCGTCCAGATAATTGTTAGTAAATAATGCTACCTATGAAAACGAGCAATAGTAGAGGTTTCGGAGAAACTGTAGGCGCTTAGTCCACAAAAGTGCAAGATTCTATGTTCATTTTGTAATTCCTGCAGAACACTTAAAATTAACGTGGCACATTTATTCATTAAAATGCCAAAAAACGTCAATTCTCAAAGGCGGCTTTTTGGTCCATGATGTCAGAGTACCGTACGCCTCTGTCCAGGAAATTCAGTTGCCTAATTCAAAGATAAAGTCCCGTCACACTCAATAGATAGGTATTCCTGGATATATGTACCTACCTAAATGTTTAAAAAACCAGTCCATGGCAAAAATGAAATCATAAATGACGCAATAAGACAGCGGCACGTTTTATTGATAAACGTTCCGTGCGAATGGTCTGGACGTGTCAAATGACCATTAAATATAGTTTACGAGTACAATAAGTATCGGTGGACAAAAGAGCTCAGAGTTAAACACTGGACATAAAATTAACAACACGGAGACAATTATGAGGTTATTCATAGTTGAGCAACCAATAGCACAATACAAGTAATAGATCAGTAGGGTAACTCAGCGTTCTCCTTGAAATTTATATCTACGTCTGGGCTATAGGGTTCTATATGCAAAAGATCGACGACGCCGACCGACAATTTTACTCGGACAGCGAATAGTCTTGGGAATAGAGGGGAAGATGATACTAAAAAGGTGGCAGGAGAGACTTGGATGAGGAGAGCAAGAGATAGATATTTGTGGAGAAAACCCATGCTGGATGGCCACATGACCAGACAATCAACAAACCGGTGTCTATTACGATAATTATGGCATACTTTTAGTTATGTACCTAAACAAAATAAACTATTAATAGCATTAAGATAAAATTTAACCGAGTCTTAAGGACTGTAAATACAGGCTATTATTATTATAACAAAACCAAACCAAAATTCGACTAGCACTTGATTCTCGACTCAATCGTATTTCAAATACTATACAGGGCACTTTACGCAAACAGTCGTATAAAAACACGGCTTTATTGAATAGCAGCTATATATCAGGGGCGTGCATATTATAATATAGGCAATTAGGCAGTGCCTACCTCGTTATAAACTGAAATAAATATAGTACTAGTGTTAAAGTTGATTTAGTTTAATTTGGTCCCGTTATTTTATAACCAAACTTCTATTAAACACGCACTCTAAAAATTATTCCATACGCTAGATACTAGATACCTGCGGTAAGCAATCATTGCATGTTCTCAACTAAGACAAGTTGATCCACAGGGCCTACCGCGCTAAAAAACCAATGCACGCCATTGCTATATATATAATATATATCTCTTACACGACCAGTAACATTAATAGTCAGCCACATAAACATACGTTCTACATGTATAAATAACGCATTAGCATTATAATTATTACTATACTAGCTGAACCGGCAAACGTTGTTTTGCCATATAAAGTATAATTCACGCGATAGTTTTATAAGTAATAAAATATTGCCTATATTATAGCCTGTACATCATTTTGTTCTATTGTCAATAGTTTTTGCAGCGCACGCAAAAATAGGTTTTCGATTTTACACCTTGTGTTACAAAATAGCAATTTTATTACGGATCCCTAATTTTGAAAAAAACATAGCCTAAAGCCTTCCTCGATAAATGGACTACCCAACACTGAAAGAATCATTCAAATCGGACCAGTAGTACCAGAGATTAGCGCGTTCAAACAAACAAACAAACAAACACTGCAGCTTTATAATATTATAAGTAATTAGTATAGATTGTAGCGAATGACAGCTATACACGGGCACTTAGCACGCCCGAGGTAGACGACACGAATGCAAAAAACAAGAAATCTCATAAAGATGCAAAGCGAGCGATATAATGTGGTTGGTATATACAGCGTTGCATGGATGCGAATACTTACGATTTGAATTCAGCAGACAGGTGAGTATGTGAAAGTGGTGCACGAGATAGACATACGAAAACTATGGCGCGGCGTTACACAAGTTATGCTTGATCGATTGTATAATTTCTACATTTCCTAAATGTATGATCATAATATTAACGTTTCAAGTCGTATCTATCGAATTTACCAGTGGGAGGCTCCTTTGCACAAGATGCCGGCTAGATTATGGGTACAACCACGGCGCCATTTTCTGCCGTGAAGCAGTAATGTGTAAGCGTTATTGTGTTTCAGTCTGAAGGCCGCCGTAGCTAGTGAAATTACTGGGAAAATGAGGCGTAACATCTTATGTCATTAAATTTTTTGGGTTTTTCAAGAATCCTGAGCGGCATTGCATTGTTATGGACAGGGTATTGTAATAACCAGCTGAACGTCCTTTTCGTCTCGTCCCTTATTGTCATAAAAAGACAGATAGTATTACGTTCTGTAAATTACTGGAATACATGCGCCACTGCATAGAAAGTTTCCCTCCCAAAACCCAAGAAATAATGAAGTAGATGTTTACGTGTTCCTCTAAAACTTACAAATTCATAATAAAACAACTAATCTTATCAAAAACACAGAAAGTTGGAAATCACCAAATTTCTTCTAGATTCTAACAACATACACAGCTGTTGCATTATGTCAGATATATATTTATTAGTATGTATAATTTAAAAGTTTTTAAATTTTGTTTTTTCGGCTGCTTGCTACTAGGTGTAAGTAATTTACATTTATTTTTATTAGTATTTTTATGTGTATGTTTCAAATAAATATTAAATATCAGTATGGGCCTGCCGTCGCTGGGATCAACTAAGTCCATGGCACTTTCATCATAAACAAAAAAAGATTTTAAACAATGCATAAAGGTTTGGATATAATATACATTTGTTTAGGTGAAAATGAAGCGAACCGGTCAGTAGGTCAGGTCGGTAGTATTAGTACCTTCTACGATGATTCCAAATTCAAACAGAAATTAATCTCTCCAGTCCTGCTCTCGTGAGCTATCAAGCAATAAGGTCACCGAAGAACACATACCTTGATTGGTAAGTTCATTTGCCTTCGTATATCTCAAACGTTAATCGAATCGCGATTGCTCGTTAGTGGGCGCGTCGAATGTGGCGATAACAGCGCCATCATAGTTGCAATATATCCATCAATGGGCTTGTATTAATAACTACGTTCTCTCACGTCATGCTCTCGTATTAGGCTCACAATAATAATAGCACGCAAGAATGAACTCACGAACATTTCTATTCTAGGCCACTTGGAGAAAATGCAACAATAACTGTGTGATATGACTATATGTGGTTATGAGCTGAGCACTTGAAGTATGTACCCTACAGGAGGCGCCGTAGCTTGAATTTAAAAAGTTTTAGCCTTCGCACGAAACGCGACAAATTAGAATATCATTCCCACCATATTCCAAATTTGTGGCGTTCCTCCAAAATGCGGTTTTCAATGAACTTTCTTCCTCGTACAACCGAACTGTAGAATGAGCTTCCTTGTGCGGTGTTTTCGGGACGATACGATATGGGCACCTTCTAAAAATGCACGTACACCTTCCTTAAAGTACGTTGCAAGAGTGTGGGCGGCGATGATCACTTAACATCTGGTGACCGTAAGCTCCTTTTTAGTCCTCTTCCACAAAATGCGTTATAAACATCAGCGCTAACGATCTCATCGGCGCCGGGGCGGCTCCGGAGTCATGTACAACAAGCCTTAGTAGAACATCAATGTCATCTCCTGATAGTTAAAAACTCAATGTCACTTTTGACAACTATATCCACATCCTCTAAACGTTTGTCACGCTGGAAAGTAGTGAAAGCACGTGTTAACATTATAACTGTACAGTTGATATAGAATATTATAATGCAGACAAAATAATTAGCGGTATTCTTCAAATTGTTACTATTGTATACGTTCTGCGGATCATGCCATGAGTCCCAAAATCCCAGATACCAACATTACAATATACATTCTGATTTGTTTTATAGACATATCGAGTTCATCACAATACTTAAATTATAAAGAAGAATGATTTGTACTATTTTTTGTATTGAATATACAATGGTGTGAAATTAATGGTGTAAACTCAAATAAGGAAAAATGTTATCAAGTTAAATTAACTCCAAAATCGAGCTCAAATACCATGTAAAAGAATATACTTTAGTGACTTTGGAAGTTATTAAGGATCTTGGTGTGACTTTCGATAGAAAAATTACTTTTCTTTCCCATTTAGAAAACATAGTAAAACGTGCTTCTAAAATGCTTGGGTTTGTTATTAATACATAATAACATTTATTAATTGAAAAAAAAAACTGTTTACTTCTTAAAACTTAAAAATAATTATTTTTGTGCATGCTGTGTTTATTTGTAAGTAATCCCTACATTTAATACCAAGTTTTTAGTTCTACTTTATATATATTTGTGTTTTATTGTAAGTGATTATAAATAAACACTCGACCGACTCTAAGAAATTATCACCAAGTTACATGGACTGTATAAGTACCTACTTGTATAATATTGTATATATAATTTAAAAAAAAAATAGAGATTCCTACGTAAATTGAAATATTACAAGAATAGGTACACATATTAGCCAATAAATCACTTTAATTTATGTACTAACATTGATGGACGATGTGATTTATGTACATTAAATCATGTTCACAAACAAAAGCGAGAGATTTTTTTTATGGAATAGGAGGACAAACGAGCGTACGGGTCACCTGGTGTTAAGTGATCACCGCCGCCCACATTCTCTTGCAACACCAGAGGAATCACAAGAGCGTTGCCGGCCTTTAAGGAAGGTGTACGCGCTTTTTTTGAAGGTACCCATGTCGTATCGTCCCGGAAACACCGCACAAGGAAGCTCATTCCACAGCTTGAAATGACTTATAAACAACAATTCGTTGCCAATACTGGTTTCCAACACTTTGCTGTTAAAAAAAAGTAAAGCGTAGCATTTGTTTCATATTGAAATTCAACTTGAACGAGATCGAGTCGAGGGAACAATCAAGGTGACTGATCGTTCGATAATTGTACGATCAGGAGCGTCTTCGTTGTAGTCTTACCCCCTAATAGTCTGCTAACTTAAAGCATTGCTAATTCTCACTCTGTCTTCTTCTATTGACCTAGGTCAGAATGAGAAAAAACACTCCTAAGCGGCTGTTTAAAGTTAGCGGACCATTATGACTAAGGGGGTTTCAAGTTATACTTCTTTAGGCGCTTTATGAAAAAGTGAAGCTGGTTCCTAAAATTTTCAGACGTTTGCGACATTTGTTTTTTTTTTGGTTTCTTCGTCCATTATTAGGACAGGCAAAGGGTTCAAGCCCGTACAGCAGTATTCGTTATTTACTAATTAATTGTCAGAGCCATTGATGCAAGATTTTTACAATATTATTCTTTCTACAAACGTAGAATAGCACGAGGAATAAATAATTTTAAGGATTTTAGCCTTTAAGTATAACTTCTTGCGTGCATACATTAGTACACACAGTTTTTTTTATAATATTGTAAAATATTATTAGTGTACAATTGTACATTATAAACTTCACTGAATACAGCACATAAATTTCTAATTACAATGCTTCAATTCAACAGCACTTCTCTAAGCTTTCTTAAATATTGATAAAAATAGTATATTACGCATCTATGAAGAAAAGTAGATCATTCTCACCCCCGGAATATTAATAATCGCATAGGCGAGTGGGTGGCAATGTCGTGCGTATACGATTTTTTTCCTACCTGGATGAAAAAGCTCGCTTTTATTCCCTGGTACGAGGGACAAAAGACGTCTTGCCGGGAGAGAATCGGCCACTTTTCTCCCTCGTACCAGGGACTAAAAGCGAGCTTTTCATCGAGGTGAGAAAAAAATATTTCGCACGAAGATGACTTATGAACGATTTGCCATCTTTGCTTATCATTTGACGTCTAGCGAATTATTCGGTGAGTTACGGCCGTTTTCAATAACCTTAATAACCCTTAGTTTAATTTACGGATACATTGCTGTCTCAGTTTAATGACAAGATCTTATCTATCCATCGTTATGTCCAATACAGTTATAGTCCAATGCTATCTGTTAATAGGTTATTGAAATGTAAGTAAGCATAAAAGGATAGATTTGTCTACGTCTATAGGTTATTGGAAACGGCCGTTAATCTATAAGGCCTGTCGGTATGTTTGGACAGGAGTGTGGACACTGGATAAACAAATGCCTTTTCTTGTAGACAAACAAATCATCGGTGACTCATCAATAGTTTCAACCCCAGTAAATACGTCATTGTTAGTAATAGGCGAAACAAAACACGAACCGGATAAAACCGCATCAATATACCTAGAAATTGTAATTTCACGCCGTGATAAAGTTTGTTTCAAATTGGGAAAAATCCTGAAATTATAACTAACTACTGCTCGCCCAGAAGACGAAATTAAAAAAACAATTTTTTTTAGTTACAACGTTATAAGGGTTTATTTGTCAAAGACTATGTTATACCTCTATAGTGTATGTGTGTGTCATTCAAGTAGCAGTGTGTGTTATATTTATTTTAATAAGTTTAATAGATTTATAAGACACTTTATATAGGAAAAATAGCTTTATGTACTTCTTCTCCATATAAACTTTAAATGTGTATACAAACGTTTTATAATAATAGGTCAGTTTCATCTATCAATATTAAACTATGAAAGTAAGTTATTTATAGTGTTCTTACCATAAGAAATACGAATTCAATACGAAATTGTTATAAAAACTTGAGAATAATTATTATTTTCAAAATTATAATCATAGTTTACTATCTGTATGTCACGTGACCGACCACCATTTTGTGACGACATTATAGTGTAAACAATATGTTTTAGCAACACATTAACAATGCGGACTATGACAGGTCAATTTTATTTTGAGAAAGATCAGTAAGGTTGCACCGCACATTTGACATTTCTTTGTTTATATTATTATTACGTCACGATCATGGCGGCACCCCGTTTTGGCGCGACTATTTATCATTTAAATTTAAAACAATTCTTAGATATAATTAAAATAATTTTGAGGAAATAAAAATACCAGTTATCAATCAAAGAATAGCCTACGCATATTCCAAAAAAGAAATAACAACAGAGTACACGATAAAAGACCAAACAAAACCTGACCCAGTAAATTTCCGCAAGTTATAATATCAGTAAAAAAGTTTTAAGCACAGCGATCTGTGTTAAGCTATTCATTCAACAGTACCAAAGTGGCGAGTTATTACGTGGGAAGGGAAGAGGCGCGGGCGTATTGTGTTCAACCTGGATGATGAATAAAAAGTTTTTTTTTTGTCATTTCACTGGCCATTGTGCGCGGGGCTTGTATCCTGTCGTAGCTTCATCCGCACCACGGCTTTATACAAAAAATATAAATGCACCGTGCGCAGTAAACAGGTCGTCAAATGGTTATGTCAGACAATGGAAATATTACTGATTATGAATTTTTATGAGCTTGTCTACAATGTCACCTGGTGGTACATACTTTGTTAAGCTGAAATCGCGCAATTGAAACAATTACAAATAGTTTATTTTCATTTCTTTAAAGACCACTGAATTTTACTTAAATTAAAAAAATTACTATGTTTATGATTTACATTTTTTTGTTAATTTTTAATAATATTTAAACAACGTTTGAGATCAAAAGGTGGACCCCTGACTCCAAAACTGTATCTTTGGAGTCACTTGAAGGTTATGTTATCACCATGTTATAGATCACATTGTAAACTCTATCGTATCAGAATCATTCATGCAAAACTAAGGAAATAACATTCTAACTCTCAATATATTCTTAATAATGTTATGCATGTACATGGGCACCACAGCGAATTTTCTAGGAACTGCGATAATCATAATGTTAACACCTGGACCAAACATGAACTTGTCATGCCTTCTACCTACTCGGTTAAGCCGAGTTAGTGAGTCTTTTGTTAGGCGATGTATATGCTTTTACAATATGATCCCAGAAAATGTTCAAAACAATTGTGTTACTAAATTCAAAAGACTTGTTAGAAAACATTTGTGTGGTAAAGGTTACTATAACATTAGTTATTTTTTTAATGATATTACACCTTAGGAAGGGGCGACCGACGGGCCCATTCTTCTCAGGTCTGAGGCAGTCTCTTTTGAATGGGTGGTAGTTTTTGATGTTCAATAAGTGATAATAAATCCTATTTTGAATAAAAATATTTGAATTTGACGCAAGCTAGTTAATCAATACATTTTATTTTAACGAAGTTTTATTACAAAAAAAGGTTAAAAAAAACTAAAAACACACTAAAGAGCAAAAAATTCTCTATGGTATTCGAAGATATCCTAATATTAGACAAATCGGTTAAAGATAGTGGTTGAAATTTAAAATTAACATCAATTTCTGCCTTATCGACGATAGATGATAATTATATAAATTAACAAAAATCTTATTATGCACATTGAAAAATGGAATAATTTTATCAAATTAATGTATTGTCATTAGTCGTCGATAAATGTACGAAGTTTGAACGAAATCTGGCCGTTTAAAGTGGGTCAAAATCGCACCCAAATGAGGCGGTTATAAAGAAATTAACTAATAAAAAGTTTGTAGAAAAGGGGGCACTGAGCATTTTGCGCCCGTTTATCTCAGAATATAAATATTTTATTTTTTATAGCCGTATCAGAATGTCTGACGACGGATCTTCCGCGTCGTGGGAATTCGCGCTGTGGTCGAATTATAAGAGTCTTAGATAATTTATACATCTAGATAGAGCCAGTTGCTGCTGGACAACCGATGCAAACCTGCCTGGTTTATTACTTTAGTGTGTGTGACAAGCTGCACTCAACAGTTTTACACTCGCGATTTGTATCTCACTTTGTGTTAGTGTGCGTGCATTGCTCGAAATAAAGGTTAACAGTCAACCTTAATTTTTTTTCGACATTTTCACAGGTGTCACCGTTAATATAGACGTATTTAAATGATCTTAGATTTAAAAACATTATGTTTACCACTTCTTATTTGCTGATATCTAGCATTTCCCGTTGTATGTAATAAATTCTTTCAACAATAATTTCTTTTACGTTAAAAAATCTTAAACCGATTCCGATGCGTTTCGGGTAGATTGCTTGGTACGAATGTGATTGCATTACCTTTTACCAACGTCACCCTATGAAATAGTAGTCCCGGGGGCATATAAGTGCAATTTCCAAAGTATTCACCCTAGCCCTACGTACTATTTATATATTTTCTACGTGTATAAGTCCTTCAGTATTATAAAACTCAACCGTACAATAAGGGCGAATTTCATATGCAAAGCTTTAATGTATTAACGTGTTTAGATTTCGTGTGGACTTCTATTTCTTGGTAGCGTTTCAGCGAATGTTATCTTCAGGTGGAACGATTTTAATAGATCGGTTTATATAGAGGAAAAGTATCGAAGCGTCAATTTTTTGTTATGAAAATTAGGGACGAGACGAACAGAACGTTCAGCTGATGGTAATTAATACGCCCTGCCCATCACAATGCAGTGCTGCTCAGGATTCTTGAAATACCACAAAAATTCTGAGCGGTCTACAACTGTGCTCATCACCTTGAGGCATAAGATGTTACGTCTCATTTGCCCAGTAATTTCACTACAGCGCCTTTTTGACCGAAACACAGTAATGCTTACAAGTTACTGCTTCACGGCAGAAATTGTTGTGGTACCCATAATCCTAAACCTGAGAGTTGAACAAAGCATACAAGGTTTTATCAACGATACGTCACTCGAACGGTTGGCTCAGTTGGAAAAAGTGCTCGCACGGAACGAGGTCGCGGGTGCGAGTCCCGCATCGTTCATAAAATTTTCCTTCCAGTTTTATTTGAGTATATACATATATAACTAGGAGAGTTTTAAAAGGAACGAACGTTGGAATTCCAAAATAACTAGCCATAAACCATCTTAAATAAATTTCGCATCGAATAGTGGTAGTTTACTGTCGAAACGATCAGTGGTTTAGGCGTGATTGAGCCTCAAACAAAGACTATTTTCATTATAATATATATATATATATATATGTATATAGAAGAAATAACCATATGGCATGGGAACACCAACTGCAGGTCGCAACTGCAAACTTCGCGAAATCTTTACGAGTTCACAGTATATATATTAGAATACCAATTCATAATAGTATTAGCACCTGCACGACGCGTAAGCCGGCTTTTCTAAGAACAAATGGCACAATAGCGTCGCGCAACAGAATGTGTCGGCGCGGCGTTCTCCAGCCATTGTCGACACTCACGCATTTCTGCTTTCTCGTGAAAAAATGCAAGCGCGTCGCGCGAACTTGGAAAGTAATCGAATATGAAACAAATGAATCGAGTTAAGAGTATTCATATGGCAAAATAAAATTAATGCAATTTCTTTTCATATAAGTATCCAGATTCTAGATGTGCGCGCGATGTATTGTCAATTTTGTAGTGTTTGTTTAACATTTTTTTTTAATAATGCTCCTGTAGTTTCTAGAAAATTAAAAACACTATACAATGACGTTATTTTTATTCCAAAATAATAATCCAGTATGGAGCTAGCTCGATATAAGAGATTGAAATAGAGTCACATTCAGAAATTTTTTTTCGCCATGCTAAATATGTAAGCAAAAGGTAGTGTTCGAAGTAAATCTATCGAACAGCATTATATTACAAATATTGCTTAGTAGATAATATTAATTACTAATAACCATGTGTATCCTTCAGTAAGGCAGTGCGCGTTTAACCATTGACCAGGCAGATCCCAGTTACCAATAATCATTCTTCTATAATCATTAAAGGGCTGGTCCAAGTAACCATTTTAACTATTGTAACCAATTAATAGTAGATATTCGCGTGCTCAGCATTAGAACAATTAATTATAGTTATTTAACAAGTGTCATAGATTAGTTTAGCCCAAGTAAATAAATTTTATTACCATAAGAACCAATATCTATATATATATCCCTAAGTGCACCCCTTTTCATGGTCCTTCGAGCCGGATATTAATATTTGTAATATAATGCTGTTCGATGGATTTACTTCGATCAGGTAGAACAAAATTAGTTCTCCACCTAAGGTTAACTAACGGGTAAGACATCGGCCTCCAAGTCTTGTTCGGAGAAGGAATGTTTCATCTGCCTGTTATTACATTTTGCGGCATCAACAGGTAAGTATCTGCAGAGATAAGTAAACATACTGCCGCAAGCCGACGTAAGATAATAAAAGTTGCAACAAATATACCTGCAAGAGTATGGTGCCATAGGAGGGAGGGAGCTATTGCAATGTGACATTGGTACAAACTCAAGAGTTACAAGTGAACCAAAAACTAACTAACTCGATCTTTACTTATAAGGCTTATTGTAGGTTCAACTCGTTGGCGAGTTCACGCTTACTGCTGAAAAAATTGTTGTTTTAATGTAATTACTAACAAAAGTAAAATTGATAAAATATGTGACGTAACACGGGGTCCTCCACCCGTATTTAAAAAAAAAACATAGAATGTATATAAAGTGATTTATGGATGACTCCTTATACGTTTCAATTATCTATCTTTATTGCAATATAAGATGATAAAAAGTTTCTAATACAAGCGCCTCAGGTAATTTCCATGATAGCGCAGCTAACGACAGGTTTCTCATTCCATCAGAACGAGACGTAGATATAAGCTCGTTGTCGTTGATCTTGCGTCACACCTAGGGTTGTCAAATGGCCGGGAAATTAGGAATTCCCCCGGAATTACGTGTCTTGTCCAGTGTCCAGGAATTACACATTATAGTCACGGATTTCGAATACCTACCATATTTTATTAATATGTTATTTTAAGTTTTCTGTTTATTTGTATTGGTAAGGGCCAATGTTGTTTTCTTACCAAAGTTTTATCTAATTATTGTAAAAAGGAGGTGCCATAGCTCAATTACAGTTTTAAATTTTGTGTTTAAAAATTTCAAAAGCACTGTGCGTACTATTTATAAGGTATGTCGGTAAAATAGTTTTTACCACAGATATAATACAGAAATTCGTAGTAAACACATAAAATGTAAAATTATTAATCCCAATCGCAAATATCCGCCATGGCATCAGAATTCTCTGATCAAACTCTTAAACAAAAGAAACAAATATTGCTCGAAATTCAAAAGATATCATAATCTAGCTGATTTAAACTTTGGTCATATATTAAACTTAAGAGACAATCGAACATACCCATCCATTCTCAAGCTGGGTAACCAATCATCCCGAGAAGGTGTTGTAATATGTGATATGTTCGCACAATATTTTCAGTCCAACATTACAGAACCATCCCATCATTCAATCACATATTATAATCCAGAGCAAACTTAAATATACTTATATGATTATTTTTGCTAACAGGTGCGTACCAACAGCAAATATTTATACCAAATCTCACACTCCGCGAGCGCAGTAGGTATACTTAGAAGGGCACTTAACAGTTTTATCTTTGGCTAAATAAATATTATTCGACGATATCGACACTACTAAAACTGACGCATTATAATCGACACACTCCTACAAATAAAGCATCATGCAATAATCCAAGTTTGGCAACAATGACCGTCGCGTCAGACAGGCGCCTCACGACAAGGGCCCACTGTTCCTCGCCTCGCCACCAGCACATCATGCAACCATTCATACGATATGTTGATGCAACATCTATATTCTACATATGGATACCTCACTTCCAAAGAGTAACCATTCAGAAAATGTTTACAAAAGAAAAAAAAAGTTGGTAATTATAGAGACTAGTATTAAAATTTTGAAACAATTGTATTTTATTTTTAAAAACAATTAAATTATTTTTAATTATTACAAGTTATTATTAAAACCTATTTTCAATAATATATTTATCAAACAAAAATACTATTTCAACAGCACTAATGGTGCACACTACGTCAGCTGTATAGCTACAGACACACTGCTATAAGCATTTCGGTGACGCGAACCCGCAAGATTTCACCTATCCAAAAAGTGTCAAACTGTATATATATATACCCCCTTATTCAGAATAGTCTGCTAACTTAAAGCATTGCTAATTCTCACTCTGTCTTCTTCTATTAACCTAAGTCAAAATGAGAAAAAACACTCCTTAGCGGCTGTTTAAAGTTAGCGGACCATTATGAATAAGAGGGTTATTATTTATTTATCGAGTGCATCAGTCAAGAAATATCTGAAATAACAACAAAACCGCATTCACTTATCGACTTCTTTCTCTGTGGTAATCGTTTTTGGGACAATTTCTCATACTCATCTCAAACTTACTGAATTCCAGACTTGTTACACTTTGGAGCTGAGGTATCAATATCTATGTTGTCAATAAGCGCGCGACCTTTGCTTGTTGTCGCACCGGTTTCAACAATTTGTTTAACCGCGTTTTAATAAAACAGGGTGGATTTATTACAAAATTTCCAACTTCCGTACATAACCAATCTGTGTGATATGATCCGATGAATCACAACATTTCCCTCGACAGTTTTATCAAATAATAACGCCAATTTAAGTAATTTAAAAGGTCTTGACACAAAGTACACTGGTTGTCCAGGTACCACAGCGACGTTTATTTTCTGCCACCACGCCAAATTGTGGAGGAATTATGACTGTGTTATTAAATAAACGCAAAGTAAAGTTATTCCAAATTTAAAACTTTCCCCCCTTATTCATAATGGTCCGCTAACTTTAAACAGCCGCTTAGGAGTGTTTTTTCTCATTCTGACTTAGCTCAATAGAAGAAGACAGAGTGAGAATTAGCAATGCTTTAAGTTAGCAGACTATTATGAATATGGGGGTTTGTCTTTATCTTACCTTTGTCACTACAGATTTACGTGACACGGAGAAGTAATTTTAAACATGGAGTAACTTTAAATTGCGTTTATTAAGACAGTGTGTGTTTCAGTTGTCAGGCTTATGAGAAATGTATTGAGATCCGATGTCATAAAACAGTCATATAAAATAAAGTAGTACCTACCTAGCATTTTATTTTAAATTAAATTCGGTTACGTGGTAAAGGTTTTCTATAACATAAATGACTTTCATAAGGATACCACTGTTTACTTTAGTTATTTGCATTGCATAGTATTATGTCCTATGGAATATTATACCATATTTGTACCGCAGAAGAGGTCTATTCGCGTTATTTATAACCCAGGTCCTAAAGCATTGAGAGACGTTTTTTAAAGAAGTAAAAATATTCACGCCTAACAATATATTCTTGATAAATCTATAGGTCTCAATAACATGTATGAGTGATAAACAGAGGTCGTTATTATCGTTGGAACAGATGCAGATGGTTTCATAGATGAGTGAGCACAGCCGACCCACTGGCTGGGGTCGTGACGGCAGGTGTAGCGTGACTGGTCGGCTGTCGTTGATAGCTCTGCAGCACCACTGACACTTTGTTATTGTTTTAGCGTCCGACAACAGATCTGAAGATATATAACATATGGCCCGCGCTTTCACAGTTTTAATACTTTAGTGTGCGTGATAAGCTTACCAGTCGGTTACCTCCTTTGCACAGGATGCCGGCTAGATTATGGGTACCACAACTCTATCTGCCGTGAAGCAGTAATGTGTAAGCATTATTGTGCTTCGGTCTTAAGGTTGCCGTAGCTAGTGAAATTACTGGGCAAACGAAACTTATTATCTTATGTCTCAAGGTGACAAGCGCAATTGTACTGCCGCTCAAAATTGTTGTGTTTTTCAAGAATCTTGAGCGGCACTGTATTGTAATGGGCAGGGCGTATCAATAACCATCAACTGAACGTCCTCCTCGTATCGTCCCTTATTATAATTTAAAAAAAAAGCTACGTCGTACACTCGCGATTTGTATAGCACCTTGTGTTGGTCTACGTGTACCTATTACTCAAAATAGAGGTTAAACTTATTTTTCGACCTTTTCACAGTCTATCTAGACCATAGGTTCTCAACGTGGGCGATAACGCCCCCTTGTGGGCGTTTGAGACTTTCGGGGGGGCAGTAGAAGACCCAGAGAAAATTAGGGGGCATTGAGATGGCGCAGATGGGGCGTGGGTAGATTAAAAAATATAGTCTAAAAAGGCAAAAATACACGAAAATACTCTAGAAAAAAACATATTCTCAAACTGAGCAAAATAAGGTTGAGACACTATGATCTAGACCTTAGATAATTTATACGTCTAGAAAGAGTCTCCTGCTGTTAGACAACCGACGAAAACAGGCCAATTTCACAAAAAATCCCACCCGGAAGTTTTTTTTTATAATGAAGAGAACAACGTCTGTCGGGTCAGCTAGTATTAAATAAATGACTATCGCATTACAGTCTTGTAAATAATATAATACTTTGTATAATTATTATTATTATTATTTATAATAGACTAAGCAGCTTTCGCCTGATGCGTTTATATCATTTGCCATATCTATCCAAATGTTTGTCCAGTCTATTCTTAAACTGATTAACAGATTTTGATTTAACCACATCCTTGGGCAATCTATTCCATATATGAACGACTCTGTTGGTCAGAAAGTGTTTCAATGGATTTGATGATGCTAATTGATATTCTAGCTTCATATCATGTCCCCTTAGTCTAGGATTGCTCTTCCTTGGAAATATGCTCTCAAAATTTGGGACATTATAACAATTATTTAGTATTTTGTATGTTTCAATTAGATCGCCTCTTTCTCGCCTGCATAATGTTTGAAAATAATTCGTTACATATACATTAAGTAATAATATAAAAATTCTAAAAGGTTCTTAAGCTACTATTTAAATAGCAACACTGCATATTATACAACATATACGTGATGTGATGCAAATTTAAATAAATTTTATTAGTCGGACGTCAAGTGAAACTTAGTTTCACTCACCGCTCTAATGTCACAAGCAATATGATATAATTCTGTGATTTGTGGCGTGATTTGTGATCATCATGTGGTTTTATTATATATTATATTCACAGCCGGTAACGCAACGCCACAGAACGTATTGAATATCGCGCTGCTGTTAGATCGCATGTCATTTTCTACAATAACTATCTGTTTAAGGAAGCTGCGAACTATTCGAGCGGACATGTACCGCTAGGGTTGCCAACTGTACTCTAATTTCATTAATACTTAACTACACTTCTTACAAAAGCTCACATTTTTTAGCATAACATTAACATAACTTGCCATTGGGAAGCTCCTTTGCACAGGATGCCGGCTAGATTGTAGGTACCACAACAGCACCTATTTCTGCCGTGAAGCAGTAATGTATAAGCATACCTGTGTTTCGGTATGTCTCAAGGTGACAAGCGCAATTGTACTGCCGCTCAGAATTTTTGTGTTTTACAAGAATCCTGAGCGGCACTGCATGGTAATGGGCAGGACGTATCAATTACCATCAGCTGAACGTCCTCCTAAGTAACATAAAAAAAACACAAGACTTTATTTACTTAACTAAAAATACTGGTTGGTACCAAACTCCATTAAAACTCGGGCGTTTGTAAACGCAGCCACAATCAGTCAGGCCAAATAAAATGTCAATATGACAAGTTGTTGGTGTAAGAAAAAGTTTTTTAAATTCTAATAATTGAGTCTTTATTTACCCTGTCTGGTTTCACACAAACTCTACATTCTCGAGGAAAATTTGGCAACCCTTATATGTATCTACCGCTATTTAGGTTATATGTTACACATCGCCTGAATGTATAAAAGTGAGTTTTTTTTAATACCGTTTATCAATTATACGATTACAGAGCCTACTTCATGGTAGGTGGTAGGTGGTAAGAAGAAATCACAAAGTGTTGATTAAACCCACTGACCTGTATAAATACCACTGGACTGGCTGTTCCATATGTGTGACAGCAAATTTTTTGTGCCTATTTGAAGCGACACTCGCGAGCGTCCAGAGAACTAATTTTGACGTATAATAAAAATGGCTGCGAAGGAACGCACAATACTCTGAAGTATTTTCGCATTTTGAATTAATTTCGTTCGTTTTCCGTGTTATTTATACTTCAAGAGTCAACTTAATAAAGCACACATTTTTTTGTAAACAGTTTTCCCGCCATCTTTCGATGTTTGCTGAGGTTGTCATCACTAGTTTTAGTACCGCAGACGCTCGCTACATGAGCAACAGCGCCAAGTAGAGGTCAGTGATAAAAACACATTATCGTCCCGCCGCGCCCCGTCAAAAATGGATTATTTCCGAAAACATCCTAAATCCAGTACGCCGATAAATTTAAACACATAAATGGCATTCTCTTCTACGTTGTTGCTTTAAAATCAATTCAAAATTGCAATAATTCAATAAAAAATTTATTATTTATTTAATAAAATACACAACACTCGTAACGTACAAATTTCCTGAACAAAAGATTACGAATTCATCGGAGAAAGTTGAGTCATTAGTAGAAATGTATGACGTAAACAGAGCTCGTTGGGTTATTTTAGTTTCCAAACGTTCTCGCTGACCGACCGGCGAAAACATTAAATATTCCAAATCTCTCTCTCTTAGAATAGAACAAAAACCTTGCCTACTTTATAATTGGGGCACTATCGTATTGCCTATAAATTATTTTATAAATCTAGTAACATAGTCAATGTAATTTAATTCGAACAAATTACCTATATAGAAAACTGAAATACTGTATCCTTGTAGGTCTGTTCCCAGCAGGTTTGAAGCAAATTTCTTTTTATTTCTTGCAAATTATTCGATTTAAGTAAACCAATATATCGTTGCTACAACGGCACTCCCATACTGAAGGATTGGCTAATACAGTTAGTTCTGCCATTAATTGACATACGGCGCGACTAGAATGGTGAGTGATGATTTGAGGCTATCAGCGCAAAAGTAGTATAAATTTTATACGTCGTGTTTATGTGAGCCTAGTACTTAAATTACTACTAATATTACTTAGTCCCTTTGAACATAAAGGAATTGTTAAATATCGGTTACGCGGTAAAGTTTTATATCAGAAGATGCAGATTGGGAATGGAGCGACCGCCTTATGACTTATTAATAAATTTTATAATTTACTCGACTTAAACGAGTACAAGCCATTATAATCATCAAAGTATCGTAATAGGTAGAATTTCAGACGACAAAATTCAGTGTCCAAAAATTTGTAACTCTGCATTCGATAAATAAAAAAAACATCTCTTAGTATGCATAAATATGTTCATTGAAATGTTACTCCGACCGAAAACAACAACGATAATTATTAAACAGTTTAAAATTCAGTTAAACATCAGTCATCGAGCATTCAGTATGTTTGGTCACGGACACATTGTGATGTAGACGTGAAGTTATGTGACTGCGATACAAAACGTAACTCATAATGGGTGCCACATTGGCACCTAGTACGATAGCTACAATGGCCCTATGCAATACAGAATACGGCGCCAAAATAATGTTCCAATGCCAATGTTTAAACAATAGACTTACGAATTGCAATAGACGAACAATGCGTGCGAGAGAGAAGTACATCTCTAAATGATATATTGTAAGATAGAAAAGGTAAGCGAATCTATTTTAGGTATTTAAGTAAAACACTTTTAAAAGACGCTAAAATCTAATGTAAAAACACAGTTACAATTACACGCGTTTTAATCCTTTTAAAGTGTCTTATTTAAATGTGTAACACTCGCGTTAATCAAAGAAAATACTATTTTAGGTAGTAACTGTTACAGTAACTCGAATACGATTTTATTGACAAGTCTTAAACAGTCTGCCACGCTTGGCATTAGCTCCTTGGTTGTAATGAAAAATATTAGTAGAAATTCTAAAATTCAATTAAAAAGCAGACTCTACTGTTAATCTACTTATAATTATTATAAATTGTTGTTTTAATTCACGCGCGTTGGAAAAGTGAGGACAGCAAGCAGTCGTGCGCATGTAGTGACAGGACAAGATGGCAGCCAGTCCCTGTATCATAGCGCGGGGATTATATCAACACGGTAAGTACTAGGCACACATAAACACGCGGCGTATAAATCATCACTCATACTTTAAGGAAATGATTCGCGTCTGATTCACATAACGAAGCCGTGCACTTGTGCAGTTAACAGGTGACGCATTATGCGGTGGTATTACTCGGCCGAGGGGAGCGTTGCGCCTTCTTAATTTGTGCGTTTACTTTGGGGGAACTTTCGAGGACGTCTCGGGTGCGGGAAAAATATCCGCGTACGTGTATCATTTCACCGCCAAAACACAACGTACACGTCTGCAGGTATTCTGACTCGCAATTATCTATGAAATCCTTTCACAAACAGTCCTTGATTCGACTGTGCACTTTGATGCGTTGTTCTGTCTGCAACATTATATGGAGTCATTATGTTCAACCAATGACGTTCTATACATATAGACAAACTACGTCGTATAAAAACAAAGCCGAAATATGGAACATGCCAGAAATTACACTGTTGACTGCTAATTCTATACATTGCTGCATTTACTCCAGTTGTTTAAAATATGCAATCAATAAGCAGCAATGTAGAACATTTATCCAATTCAGTTTGATTTGTACAGTTGCAGTTGACACACGACTAAGGAGAAATGTGTGCTTACATTGTCTTAAGCAGACTTTTGCCGTTCCGCTATAAGACTGCGAATGATATTATGTTCTATGTTTATAGAACGTCATTGCGTTGAACTATCAAATCCATGGGCATTCTCAAAAATATCTTGATCGACATCTCATGAACTCAATTAAGATGAAATTGAGTATATAATATGTACATGATCTAAGCTAAAGATTGAAAAGTTGCTTTAACCGTAAAGTTGCAAAAGTAATTTATTTTTTCAAAATTAGTTATTTGATAATTCATTATATAAATTAAATAGCTACCATCGCTACGACAAGAAACGGCGCAAGATCTCTCAAAGATGCAGAAGTCTTAAACATGTCAGATAAAACAGATTTCGTCTTGTTGCCTTTTGGACAACCACGGCGCCTAGAACGCAACTAAAGTTTCGATATGCTGGCGCCAGAAATAAGTATTATTTTATATGAATCAAATTCTCAAGGAAATAAAGTAACTGTCAACTGTGTTCAGTTTCTTTATACATATTTCGTTTTATTCGTTATTTACCTCCATAGTTACAAATTATTCCTACTACGAAAGTTTTTTTAATTTTGACGTCACAACTGGGCATTTCCTTGGCTATTACATACACAGTGGTAGCCTTAAAATTATTATTTAAGTTTCAAGATCAATCGGTAAGATTAACAACATCTTTATTTTCTTACTTAGTGTTAGTATTTAAAACTCGGTTGTATAAACTCGTGTGAAAGTGCTATTCCAATTCTCGGGAGTATTGAGACCTCCTACTTCCCTAGTACGTACAAATTCTACACCCTAGTAGGCATCGCTGATATCCTATTGTCAAATCATGTAATATTCCACTATTTTGGCGCGCTAACACAAAGGTGATAATAGCTAGTATACACAGTATTACAGTGCAGGCAATCAAATGAAATCAATCAATATTCACTTTATTCATTTAGATGCATCAATTCACACATTGTTAATTAATGAAAAAAAAACGACGACAGGACACCCTGTCCACCATCATAACGCATGGACCAGCCATTGCCCCCTTAACCATATTTGAGGGTAGGGAACGACACGCCCACGACATCGCCACAAACAATGATATTTAAGCGAGCATAACGAAGGCTGCTACGAACTCAACCAAATAACAAGAAATATTGTGTATCTATCTACATATTACACTGAAATCGCATGTTAACACAATCCAACAACCGCAGCACACATAATCCAACAATATATGTATAAATATGTATAGACATATATCAATGTTACAATAAGAAAGTAGAAATTCACTCGGAGAAAAAGCGAGTGAAGCGCGACATATTACCCTCTTGCATCGGAGCGACGAGGTCCGGTCTGCGGACACTTTCGCTGACAACCACTATGTTGCATGGCTACAAAGTATAATTTACACCTAGTTGACAACAAGTATATAGTACTAAACAATATCTCTGGACGTCGCTGGAACGTGAAGCCCCCTCCCGTACCCCTTTCACCCCCTCGCGCTCGTCCTGTTGCGTCAGTACGGTTTGCAGTTTAACTACCGTTAGGTACATGTCGTGATATATTCGTGTTATCACTGCTTTGTTTTTGGTGTTTTCATTGTTACGTTTTGACTTTTGTTTTTGATAGTTCGGTTGTTTCCGTTGTTCTGTGTCGCTAAAATAGTAATGCCAAAAATTTAAATATATTTTTATACTTAACACACATTCTTTCATTGATTTTTCATAATTATAATAATAATAATAATTAGAAGCGTGTGTGGGCATGTCGGTCGCGGGAGACCCCTTAGAACATTCGTCGAAATTGGGGATGTTTTGAAAAAAGGAAAGGTCCGAAGCACCCGCAACCGGCGAGCAATGAATGTAGAGGAAGCGCGTGAGGTTTGTATGGATAGAAGCAAGTGGCATTCTATTGTCTCTGCCTACCTCGACGGGAACAAGGCGTGAGTATGTTTGTGTGTGTGTGTGTCATTAGCATCACAACACCTTGGCAGGGGTGTAAAATTATTTCAATGATATGTATTTGGATTAAATTATAATATCCATCTCCATCCATCTAAATATTCACTCGTCAAACAATTAAGCAAGAATTTATTCATATATATATGTAAAAAAAATATCGACCTATTTCCACGCGGTCTAAATCGCGGGCAGCATTCATATTGATAATATTTATACATGTCTTGTTACGTTATTTAACAACATTGGTACTTCATTGCCAAAACAATTGGACTCGATTGATGAATCGGATAGGGACTTCGATTAAATAACATACCACTGATAGTAATTACATATGTAATTACTATCAAAATAATCGAAGTATTATTTAGTTCGCCGAATTGACCACTGGGTGCTAACTCTAGTGTAGTATGTACCACAGTACATAGGCCCCTCTGGTCTTTCATTGTTTAAAGAGTAGAGAGAAGAGATACATAAAGAGGGAGAATCATATTGCTACCTTTAACGTTAAAAGATTAATAACACTAATTCAGTATTTCTCTCTGGTCTGAATAAAACTGGATCAAACATTCCATAAGAACACTGAATCATAAATCAATTCATCTAAGTATTCACAACGTTTAATAATAGACTTAAAGTATACACGGCACTATAATAACAGGCATTCCGAAACAAGATGGTATCTCATAGCTGATGGGTTCTGTCGAGTACCAATCAAATCGACCATCTAGCAACCAGATGTGACTCAAGGTCGTTAAGAATATTCGATTAAAGTAGCCATACCGATTACAGACGTGGAACGAATCATAATGAAATGGAAAATTCAGAACATGAAGTAACGTTTGCGGTAATGAGGTATGACTAATCTAATGATGAATTTCCAATACAATCTCAAGCATAGCTCATAACAGAAACGGTATTTCAATGAGTATATTCATGGTTTTTTGATAACAACTTCTTTAGCCGCATTGGGCACTTTTTGGCAAGGGAAAATCTTATGGGTTCTCGTCACCGATATGCACATGACTGGCGCAGGCGATAAATAAAAAATGATGTGGTGTTGTGGGACACCAGGTAGGAACGAAGTTCCTTCGGCTAATGTAGAATCGGCACAAATTGCAAAAAAAATCGTGCTCCATTAGGTATTATACACTACTCGCTTGTGTATGCGACTGTCGCGCCTGCGCACGTCTTATTTAACGGTTTTATTCCACGCACTTTTCCACGCACTTTTTTCTTACGGTTTTACTATCACATTTTTTTCAGTTCGGTGGCGCAGCAAATCCCTATCCCCTCCAAGCCAGCCGTTCCAATAATTAAAAAATATATATATATAATAGTTCGGCACTTTTTGGTTGGGTGAAATCACGTGAGTTCGTATTGCACCGAAATGCTTATAGCAGTATATCTGTAGCGATACAGCTGACGTAGTGTGGAGCATTAGTGCTGTGTTATTATATTTTATGTGAAATTGAAGAGATTTAGTGAAATGTCCAATGTATATAGTCCTGTGCTTTGTTAAAATAATGATTTTGTTTGATTAATGTATTATTGAAAATAAGTTTTAAAAATAAATTGAAAATTAATAATTTAATTAGTTTTATGCAGTATGATATAATTTCAGATTTTAATACTAAAATTTCTAATTTTTCACTTCTTTTTTTTTTATTTAAAGAGGGAACTAATGTTACTTGTTTTATCTTCAAAGATCTTTATGTCGTATGATATTCCTGTGATTGATTTTATAATAAAATATAAAAAAAAATCAGTTCCAAGCTGTGGCCTAGTTAGATAAAATTGATTAAATCAAAAGCTATACGTAAGTAAAGTCTGAGCAAAGTCTAAGTACTATCTACAGATCTCAAGCCTTAGTCTGTCACCACAATGTTCATGTTAATGGCGATTGATTGATTCTTTATCTTATCAGGCTCGCGGTCAGCATGTTCATGCTTATCAGACATAAGCCATGATTCTCACGATTCAACTAGATAAGGCACGATAAACCGGTGTCGCGAGCAGACGACTCAAGAGCACATTACAATAATAATTAATATTTAATCATAAATAGTTCTTTTTCATATAAAATCCTACTAATATCTTCCCTATCTTGGCGTGCGTCCGTGCGGAATGGGATGTCGCTATGCCAACTTAATGGCTGACAGGTTTGCCGTGCATATTTCAGTATGACAACTATCATTGTTTATGATTATTGTCACATTATACATTTTATTGAGATAAAAATTTAGTTGTGAATGCAACGGTCAACTAATAGTTAATTATAAGCATTAATGCAAAGGAAGAAAAAACTTTATTCACTGCAAAACTCTAAAAATTATTAAGTGCAAGTCAGGTTGAAGTACGAAAGTTGCAATAACATTGAAATGAGTTTAACAATATTCATTAACAATAAATTTAGAAATATTTGTCCCAACTATCTTTATCATTGAAATAATCTTTTACGCTATAATATAGGCATTTATAGATGTTAGTTTATTTTTTAAGATACATTAAATTTTTTTAATTGGTAACAATTGAATATGATTTGGGAGTTTATTATAAAATATAACACAATCCACTTTAGAAGAATTGCGAGTTTATGTTTGTTTCGAGTATTGACATTATGTACATCACTATTCTTTTTAAATTAGCTAATACGTTTATGAGCGTACAGGAGGTTCTCGTATACTAGTGGGAGGCTCCTTTGCACAGGATGCCGGCTAGATTATGGGTACCACAACGGCGCCTATTTCTGCCGTGAAGCAGTAATGTGTTAGCATTACTGTGTTTCGGTCTGAAGGGCGCCGTAGCTAGTGAAATTACTAGGCAAATTAGACCTAACATCTTATGTCTCAAGGTGACGAGCGCAGTTGTATTGCCACTCAGAATTTTTGGAGTTTTTCAAGAATCCTGAGCGGCACTGCATTGTAATGGGCAGGGCGTATCCATTACCATCAGCTTTACGTCCTGCTCGTCTCGTCCCTTATTTTCATAAAAAATAAAAAAAAATATATGTACCTACTGGCAGTGTATTGTTTAAGGCTCTTTCACGCCTAAACCACTGATCGTATCGACATGAAACTACCACCATTCGATGCGAACTTAATCCTAGATGGTTTATGGCTACATATTTTTCGAATTGCAATGTTTCTCCATTTATTTATTTCCCTTTAAAGTTCGGGAACGGCTAGTATTATATATTATTATGTACATTTTAATAACGGCCGGCAAATCTTTTGTTATTCTTCTGTTGTTACAAGTATTGGCGGCGGGGATTACAACCCATCAGGTGAGTCACAAGCTCATGCTTGCTCAAATTTCATAATATACGTATTCCGTATTGTACCTACTTTGCATACATTATTTCGCTCTACTTATCCGGGTGTCAAGGGACGACGAAATCATGCTACAAATTTGTCCCACTTCCTGTTCGAGAGGAAATATCCATTCATCTTGAAGTCAAAGGACAACGCATTGTAGTGGTCTGATAATATGGTAAAATGAACTGATTTTTTGGTTTGATTATATTATATATGAGGTCGTCTTAGGAGGTAACATATTTACAGTCAAAGAACAACTAAAACCCGACAAAATAGGTATATTTATAGAATATAGCTAAGTAATTAAAATATTTTAACAAATGGCGAACATGTCGATAGTATTATACTATATATAATATTCATAATATATGAATATATTTCTCCACTTCTAAGGAGTATTATCTTAGTTTTATTTAATTGTATATATTAGGCGATTTGACGCACAGGTTTTCGAAGATGGTTGGTTTATTGGTTACATATTTTCGATTCCATTCGTTCCTTGCAATTTTAGTTTCGTTTTACCTACTATATACATACATTTATGGAGTCACAGAGCAAAGTGGATGGATTTGGCGTCAGGAGTTATCAACAAAAAAAAACAGTTAAATATTAACCGACAGAAATACGGAACAAACTGAGAACCTCCACTTTTATTGAAGTCGGTTAAAAAAAATGTTAACATTTCTAGGTATATATAATCTACATAAGAACAGCGTAGGTTACTAATAGAGGCTCTCACAATCTTAGATCATTTTATAGGTGTACTAGATAAACTATGACAGCTGTGAAAACGTCAAAAAACTTCGAGTTTAGAGTTAACGACTATTTTGAGCAATTCACGCACACTAAAACAAAGTTTCATACAAATAGCGAGTTTAAGACGTAGCTTGTCACGCACGCTAAAGTATTAAACCTGGCCTTTTTATCAGTTGTCTAACAGCAAGAGACTCTATCTAGACGTAAAAATTATCTAAGTCGACAATATTAATTAGTCATGTCCGCTCACGGGCGTGGTGATAAGTCAATACAATAAACGGGCACAGTATTTATATCTGGTCAAGTGAACGACCCCGAACTTGAAGCACCGAGAGTACCGAGCATCGCAATGTGAACAGATGCGATCTTGCAAGTGAAATATCTAATGATACGCTCGCTTCCGCCTGACTCGCGTCTCCTTAAAATTCAATGAAACGTGCGAGCAAACAGATCGTTTAAAAATGGAAGGGAATAATTATTTCACAACAATATAATGTGTACGTATATATAACAATACCTAGCTTTTAGAGCGGTGTTAAAATGGCAAGCAAGTAACCTTACTTAACTTGTCAAGGATTCAAGGATGTTAATACAGTCGATCTACTTTTATACACATACTAGCCGTTCCCGTCCGCTTCGCTGGGCGAATTTTAGAAGGAAATAAATAATACAATAAAAAAAATAAGTAGCCAAAAACATCTAGGATAAATTTAGCATCGAATGGTGGTGAAACTACCACGATACGATCAGTGGTTTAGGCGTGAGAGAGCCTCAAACATAGACCATTTGCATTATATATGTACATATAAAAGACAAACAAATTTTGAAGCAAGCAGGTATGACAAGGGCTGTTTATGAGGTATGTATATATAGGTAGATATTTAGAAATTCACCCCTTTGCGATGACCTACGTCAACTTTAATGTAATGGCCGTAATTTATATGATAGAGTTAAGTAAGTTCATGTACAAAAATTGCAATAAGCTTCTATGTATCGCGGAATTATAAATTTAACGTTATTGAATCTGCAAAACATTTTTCTTGCGACGAATGTTTCTAAAATACTGACAGAAGTGATAACTTAAAGTAATCCCAGGTTAACTATTTAATATTAAAATTGTTAAACTTGAGAAAAGCTTAAATTGTATGTATATATTAATATGATAATGTAAGGAAAGGTTATATTTTATTAATAAAATCTTTTATTGATTATAAAATGTATTTTATTCTGAGTTACAATTCTTGAATATATACGATAAAATTTTGTTAGTGTACAATAATAGAATAATTATTTAATCCTAAGTAACAGTTGGTTAGAGTGAGATAGGAGGAGCCTGCCTGCCGCTGCCGTATACGTGAGAAAGGGAAGCCACAAAGACTGGCGCCGTAACGCGTTACGTTACGAAGCGGTTTACCCTGTGTAATAAAAGCTGATACGGATATGATGTCCTTACGTTATAAGTATTAATTAAAAGCTGATTGGTAAAACTCAAGATTCTCCGTTATGATATTTAACAGTTTGGCCTGTGTAAACTTTATTGAAACTCCACTAACAATAATAAATGGTTTTTGTCTGGCGACACGAAAGGGTGCGACATCCCCGGGGTCGTTTTAGAAATGTAATAGTCACAATACCTGCAATTTTGACCAGATATTGATGGAACAGACAAAATAGCAGTGCGGGTAGTGTAATGATATTTATATATTTTGATACGATTTAAAATATTACTAGAAATTAAATTAATTTAGTATCACCCGGAACGAGTTTACTTCTTTTACGAGCAATACTATCCTTTCATGATACAGTATTTACTAGTACAAAAGGAAAGGGAAATAATTAGTTATATTGTGTTTAGTTAATTGTATAGATTAAGAAGCTGTGTAATGATTGTTTATTGTAATAAAGATTACTATTACTATTATATTCTATACTCAGACACAAATGATAAATAACAAACACACTAACATATAATTGATAATCATCATCAAAAATATGGCGTGCTACCACGGGAAGGAAGAGATTACGAAGCAGGAGCCACAATCTTAACACTTACATCCACAGCTTGTTCCTATGAATATTTTCATAGAGGCTCTCCTATACTTTCAATTTCAAATTTATATGTAATTATAATTTGTACTGTGTACCATGTACGATTTGAACTTACGGTTCCAAAATTTATGCCTCTACCATATTAAACCCAACGACTCCGAAAACCGTCCGATGTCGTACCAATAAAAAATGGTCCTTCGAGCCTCTAGACGTTGCAAATCAGTTCGAGTTTTCCCAAAAATCTGACACAATCATCCTCTCCAAATGACCTCAGATTTAACTGTAAATTGCGAGCGAGCCAAAGTTTCAACCGCAAAAACAAATCTTTACGATATTTACAATAAGTATCAACATTGAAAACGCAATAATGATATGAACATAACGGCAACACGTCGACGTGTATGTAGTTTCATTGCCCATCAAAGTATTGACTTTCGATTATAACAGGTTGCATGAGCCATTAATTTTTAACCGTACATGGCTATACGTAGTGATATTTTACATTCCAACTGTATTTTCTCCGCTGAGATCATAATCTTACGTAATTCCACGCAACTATTTTCCGAATAACAATTATTGGATGGTGAATTAGTCGAATTTAT
This sequence comes from Leptidea sinapis, assembly GCF_905404315.1. NCBI lineage: Eukaryota > Metazoa > Arthropoda > Insecta > Lepidoptera > Pieridae > Leptidea > Leptidea sinapis. The sequence goes on from NC_066272.1 coordinate 14,369,476, forward strand.
TTAAAGTCGGATTTTAAACCACTTATTGACCGTCAAACAATATCATCACCCATTCGAAAATTTAAAATTTATTCCTTAGACCTGAGAAGAACGGGCGCAAACATATAACTCAACGGACTTTCTCTTTTTAATTAGAATTCTAACAATAAAATAAATGACAGACATTCATAATAAAAAACAGAAGTTTAGAATAAAAAAAACTCAATTAAGTTTCATAAAGGAGACTGATACCCTTACATACATTATTGGGCCAAGATGTAAAAGGATGAAATTAATCAATAAATAGCTTATAAATTAAAAAAGCATCACTGAAAATTTGAGGATATTTGGCAATCTGAAAGCTGAGTTATAGGAGGATTTGTAAAATTTGGCTAGCAATATATGGGCAACAACTTATATAAAATCAGCTGATTTTTGAAATGCGATTGTTATTTTGTTCCTCGGTGATGGGTGCCTTAAACAAGCAAATTTTACACCGCTTAACTGATCAAATTTTAGCTTAGATATTCACTTCGACAAAATTTAATAAAGTTGCTTCAGAAATAATCCCAATCAATCAATATTGCAATCAAAACGTAATCTATTGCCGGTCTGTGAAGAAATAAGTCAAACCGGCGACCAGCCGTCCCATGCGCAACTTAAGGCGGTCGTACACTGACTTTTAAAATGTTTAAGTCCGTATTTCAGAAGGTGTTTCAATACTTCATCTGTGATCAAGTGTATTTCGTCTCTTTTGTCCTATGCTTCCCTGGGGCATAAATAGAATAGTGAAGCCCAAGGGTGTCGTAAAAGGCGAATAAGGGCATTTAACAGTGTAGCACAGGATGCTAGCTAGATTATGGGTACCACAACGGCATCTTTTTCTACCATGAAGCAGTAATGTATAAGCATTATTGCGTTTCGGTCTAATGACGCAGTGGCTAGTGAAATTACTGGGCAAATGAGACTTAACATCTAGTCGCAAGGTGACGAATGCAATTGTAGTGCCGCTCAGAATTTTTGGGTTTTTCTAGAATCCTGAGCGGCACTGTATTGTAAAGAGCAGGGCATAGCAATTATCATCAGCTGAACGTCCTGCTCGTCTCCCTCATTATTGTCATAAATAAAACACGGAAATAGAGACGCCAACCGACAAGGACTTGCGACACTAAGCAACGTCGTACATAGCGAAAGGAGTATTTTTTTTTCATCTCTGGTCTGTCTGGTCTGAATCCCCCAGTATAAGCTAAAAACGTTTGACCGCGTCAAACACAGACCTGCTCGTAATTATCGGGTATAAAGAGTTCTACCACTACTGTGTATCTGGACTGCCTTGCTTCATTGTGCGTTGCCTACCGCAAGGAGCACATTTTGCAAAATTCCAAATTTTTTATATACCGTTCATCTACAGTGCGATTCGCAAACAATTTTCCTTTGCGTACAACACAACTGTAGAATGGAAAACTTTACGTGGCAACTCCTCGTGGCTCTTTTGATTCTTGAGGTGACCAAGCTAGCATGAAATAAAAAAATTATGTTTCTTGCGCCCATTCTTCTTAGGCATATGTAAGAGGCGTTTTTATTTAAATACACACAATTCCTGTAATCATTTTATTTAGGCAGATTTTCCACTCAGAATCATTAATAAGTAATGAATACTCGAACTTAGCACTCTAGCTTGTTAGGCAAGACAGCCAACCGTATTACTACTAGCAAATAGTTGGCAATGCTGTAATGCTAACTTGCTGACACATATATAGTTACATATGGGTGATACAAAACTGTATCTCAATATCTAAAACTGAATGAAAAGATTTCAATTTATCGCATTCAATGCAAAATATAAAATCATATGCGGCGGCGAGTGTTAAGCATCGGATGACCCTCAAACTCGCTTTAGTAACAGCTGGCAACATCCTAATTGCAAAATTCAATTGAACTTTACACTATGTTTGTACGTATGCGTTCGAAACAACCGGTTGAGCAGTTCATGGTATCTGCGTCGTGTAAGGCCGCTTTAACTGTTGCAAGATCGCAAGTCGTAACAACACGATTAAAATAATTACTGTACAACTTATGATATCCTATGCACCTACGTACACTCTGTACTTGTATCTTAATCTAGTTAACTCTTGTGCCATTTAAGTTTCCTGTTTTGTACTGAAGCGATTCTCTCGTTCTGACCAAGTACCTACTCTTAACAGCATGTTGGATCATTTATTACTGCTTGAAGGTCGACGTAGCTCGTAATTCGACCATAGTTCTTAACATTTTAAAGATATATTAAACAGAGATATGAGGTTTTGTTTTTGCTCAAAAGCAGAGAAAAATTCAGTTTTGACTTTAATCTAATTTAAACTTGTAATACATGTTAAACGTTATTCGTTTTAGCTTTCTGTTATTTTTTTTTTCAAATAATTTTGGGCTTGAGGTTATACTCTCTCTCTCTCGAACACTGCGACCCTTATGGATCTATTGAATTGGTTGCCCAACCTCGGGCCCATCGCTAATATGAAGGCGATAATGTCTTTAGTAGAGGAGGCTTTTACAATCTCTATTCGGAGTTCATGTCCTCATAGATACTGTTTTTGGAGTGGAGCGCACGGCTTTGTCAAGCTGTGGACATCTTTCTGCTGAAGTGACACAACTGACAGGTAAACATAACTAAGTATCGCACGTTTCAGCCGTTTAGGAATAGTAGAATATTTCAATTTCGAAAACCGAATTATTTACAACGCGTGCTTATGATTTCAATAGTATTTTTATAACAGCAGTATAATAGCTCACATCAAAGGATTACTCGAGTGTAATAGATGAAGTGAATCTATTTAAAAATGGATATATATGGCGATGCGCACACGCTCACTGTAATACCGCAATACGGCATTAAAATGTTCAAAACAAAATAAATATTGCAATATGCAAATTATACGGCACATATTTCACAACAAGTCATACTCGAAATGTAATGTAAATCCGCTTTAACAAAATATCAAGATACTTTCGATTTTATTTTCCAATGATGTTCTTAACAATACTGTAGAGTAACTAGTAAACAATTTATCCCTAGGGCTAGAGTATCTTTTCCCACGCGTTTTTATCATTCCCGCGTTCCTTAACGGTAAATGAGGCATTCCTTTAAAAGGAATAGGCTCTGTTCTTGTTAGTTACAGGGTACGACGAGTATGCACGAAAAAATAACAGCTTAGCAAATTAATTAAGTACATAACTATCAACAGTGAAATCTAAACCAGTTTATATGACTGCATTAAGTTTACGACTATTCATGGAAAATGTTTATGATATAGATTTTTATCCTGTTACCGTAGGCGTGGGTCGGTATAGGACGGTTGCTGAGGTACCTACAAGCAAAGACTCTACCAACCGATTTTGGAATATACGCTCAAAAATATCGCATACTTTAGCGTTGAGCTAATAAATCTCAGGAAATGATTTTCGACTTTATTCACTAAGAGATTGAGTTCGTTTCGCTGCTAGTTCGCCAGCGACGCCATTTTTCTTGACGCGGCTCCGCTTATTCTGGTCAAACCGGTTCCGCGATGGAGTCCGCGAATGGACCTGCTGCCATTCGCCATATGAGGAACATGCTCGATTGCAAATAATAACAACTCGATGCTGGAGCGAAGCCAAGCCTCGACAAATAGGCTCGAGCTGTGCAATTGATGTTTCCAATTGCAAATACAGCGACGCTACAGGATGCGCTATTTATGTAAATATTACGAATATAGTGGTTGGTGGCCTAGATTTGATAACGGCAAAGAATAGGATACAATTGACTACAATAACTCAATACTGCAGTGAGGTTTACATATGAAATAAGCTTGTAGAGACTTCATATTATGTATATAAAGGTCTCTCTCTGATCTCAACGCTCTTCTGCCAGAAGCCAACCCTGCTTGTGATTTATTTGCGGATGGATGGCAGACGATTTTAATAGAGTGCTTACGTTTTTGTGAGAGGAATGGATGAACGGTATTTGGATGTTAATTAATTGTTAGTTATGTACAGTAAACTTTGTATTTATTAACTATTATTTGTTTAATATGTTTAGTTTGTAATTAATTCTTACTTTAATATTGTAATTGGCTTACGACGTTTTATTAAAGTATAAATAAATAAAATAAAAAAATAAAAAAAATATTACCGTCTTAATAATTATCTTAGTACTAATGTCAGTTGCTGCGTCCTAGTCTTCGATAATTTATATAGAAATGCGTTCGTTCTGAATGGTGTAATAAAGGCAACTTTGACTTTCCTTCGTTTGTGTTCAATATAAGGATCATATGTTATTGTCTTATGCAAGTTTAGAACACACAATGAGTTCCTTGCTACTTCTTCTCATTAGAGCTCAGCGTTACCTGAGTGTTTGCAAATGGTAAATTGTATAACTTTGTAATTCATAAGTCTCATTTCTGAGGTTTAATTTTCGTTTAATATCAAAGCAGTTTGCAAGATAGGTGTCATAATCGAATAAATACTTATGAAGAGGTATTTTTTAAGTTTCTTTTTAGTGTATCATCCAGTGACATTCTATACTGTATATAGTTAAGGCACGTCCATAAAAACAAAGCGGACAATATGGAACATCTCACATATTACATCACAATAAGCTTTGACTGCGATATCTATACATTGCCGCAGTTGCTTCAGTTTTGCAAAATATTCTTGGTCAATAAGCAGCAATGTAAAGCATTTATTCAATTCAGATTTGATTCGCACAGTGACACACGACTAAGGAGAAAAGGATGCTTACATTGTCTTTATGCACACTTTTGCCGCTCCACTATCAGACTGCGAATGATATGTCCATATTTTTACCAGTGCCGGTTAGGTTATGGGTCTATTTCTGCCGTGAAGCCGTAATGTGTGATTATTGCATTAAGTGTTAGTGTTTCGGAGTGAAGGGCGATGTAGCTACTAAAATGACTGGGCAAATGACACTTGACAACTTATGTCTGAAGGTGACGAGCGCAGTTGTAGTGCCGTTCAGATTGTTTGGGTTTTTCAATCATCCTGATGGGCACTACATTGTAATGGGCAGGTACCATCCACCATGTATCAATTACCATCAGCTGAACGTCCTGCTCGTTTCGTCCGTTAGTTTCATTAATTATATATGCGTATAGAACGTAATTCGTATCATCAAACTTTTTTGACGTGATCATCACCCCGAGACATCAGATCACATTACCACTAAATATAAAACTGAAAGAGCTAACAGATCTATTGTTTGGCAGTAACGATCTCTGTGGGCTGTGCCTATCGAAGTATGGCGGCGATCCAGATCGATGTTACGACACACTCCGTGAACTAGTTCAGGGACAAACTGAGATAATTAATTGCAACACAGTACCAGTAACACAAGTTAAATATAATGTGTTCCACATGGAAATTTAATTTGTGGTTTTGTATAGATTTTGATATGGGACTCTTTTCATTTATTTTTTTGAAATATGAAATAAAAATTCGTTGGTGGCTAATAAGTAGAATCGTTGAGTCCCATTGCATAGCCACCGGTTACCAATGGGTTCGGTTCATCGAATACATTTTTTTATATGAAAATAAGGGACGAGACGAGCAGCACGTTCAGTGTATGGTAACTGATACACCTTGCCCATCACAATGCAGTGCCGCTCAGGATTCTTGGAAAACCCAAAAATTCTGAGCGGCACTACAAATGCGCTTATCACCTTGAGACAAGATGTTTAGTCTCATTTGCCCTGTAACTTCACTAGCGACGGCGCCCTTCAGACCGAAACACAATAAATTTACACATTACTGCTTCACGGCAGAAATAGGCGTAGTGGTACTCATTATCTATCCGGAACCCTGTGCAATGGAGTTTCCCACTGGTATGTATATGTAGGTATGTATGTTAATTCTGTGCTTTATAAGGTCGGCAATTACTGTTTTGTGATACCTCTGGTGTTACAAGAGAGTATCGCCCGCGGTAATAACAGGTATCAGGTAATCAGGTGGTCAGTATATTCGCACATATGTCTCCTTCCATACAAAAAGAAGTTATTAATATCTTTTGTGTTTAATTTTTTTAATTAGTATTTTTTTTGAATAACGCGAGTGTACACATTTAAATAAAATACTTTTTAAAGGATTAAAACGCGTGTTATTATAAAAATGTAACTTTTACGCAAAAACACAGTTACAATAATTACACGCGGTTTTAATCATTTAAAAAGTATTTTTTCAATTATCTAATATCAATGCATATCCAGTTTTTCATTGTTCAAAAAAATACCTATTCATTTAAATAAATAATATAAAAAGTTAATAGTAATCAGAATACATAATACTCCGTATTTTTGTTGTAGATCGTAATTATTTCCATATACCTATTATCAGCGCTACTCAAGCGCATTATGACGAAAATTTTAATGTAGTTTTTATTCTAAACAAATTGAGAACTGTTAGTACTTTATAATATTTACGTAATAAATTATAGTACCTACTGCAATATAATACATACGCCTTCTTCGCTAATAATTATAATATGAACTTATATTATTTAAAGTTTTGTTTTTACTAGAAGCAAGATATGCAAATATTGTATGGTTTCCAAATACGAATGAAGTTAGCAAAAGTACTCCCCGCGGTAGTCTCGATAAAATGCATCCATGTCTGAGAATCGCAGTGTCATTTCAAAAATTATTATTGCATAGTGAAAAAACAAACGTAAATTACCAATACATAGATGCAAGGTATTGTGTGAACCTGTGGAATGCTAAGATTTTCGTCTCAACGTGTTAAAAATATCAATTTCCAAAACCGCAATACCGCGCGGACAGAGCCAAGAGCAATGTGTATTAATAATCACATTTCACAAGTCGGTAGGCTGCGCGGAATGCAAACCGGCCGTAACTATCGTCCTTGCATCTTACCCACCGACCAGTGACCAATCAAACAGTTACATTCATTCAATTTTATCAGGCTCTATATTGCTGTAATCCAAAGTAATTCATACAAGTTTGAGGTAAATCACAACAGAGTAATAGCAATTCTAGCACAGAGGAAACATGAATTAATATTTTACAAGTGAGTGCCAGCGACTAAGACCTCATAGATTTTAATGTTATACTTAAATTAACTTAACTCCTTTATTTGACAGCTGATGAGAACAAAGCAAACACTCAATGTTACAGGCAGCTTGCCACAATCTATCAGAATAGAAATCCACATTCAAATAGATAACCTAAACAGCCTCCCACACACATGAACTACTCATATCAAATTATTTTTTTGAAAAAATATTTCATGTATATGGCACTGGATTCTATTCCATTATACAGTAGGTAGTGAATGTACCAAACACTGCAAGGATATCTGAAGGAGATATCTCCGAACCTGGTTCAATTTTTGAGGAATGAGTAAGCAGATTGCTTTAATAATTGAAGATCAGCAACAGAAGGACATGTTAGCGTGAATAAAGAGACTGAATAATTTTGTAACATGTAAGAAAGTAGTTTGGACCTAGACATTTCCCATACTGTCTATTTGCAAGAAGATAGTAAGTATAAATATAGTAATTATTATTATGACTGAGGGTACTCAAAATATATATTTATTGTTAATTTGATGCCAACATTTCGATCCAATTGCATGAATCGTGGTCACTTAGTATTGCACAATCTAAAATCTAAATATTTGACTCCTATATATTGTAATTACTAATTAGTCAAGGATTTAAATATCCATAGATAGTATAACATGCCAACAGTGTTATTAAAGTATCTGCACACAGTCCAATGACCTTTCAATAATACTCTAATGTGGCAAATTTATTTCAAGCGCAAAATAGTTGAGTGCTCACATGTGGTGCAGAATTTGGAGCATTTCCATTACATATAACTATAACATCTATTTTGAACAAAATACTTTGTAAGATTAACAGGATGTACTGAATAAATAACACATTTACTTAGTTGTGAACACACTGAGATAAAACCGATATATAATATTGACAAATTTCTTAAAATCAAATTTGTACTCAAAGACCTGTGGAAGAGCTAATAAAGTAAAATGGTAGTTAAGATGGTTTGAGACATGAGATAGGATGACATTGATAAGAAGTGTCCGTGGCATTGATATAATTCCAATACAGAAAATGTTGAAAAACTTGGAACAATACAACTAGTGGGGGGATTTCTACAGAGGATGCTGGCTAAATGTGTTCCACAGTGGTGTCTTTTTATGTTGGCAGCAGAAGTTTGCAAACTCAATTTGTGTTTTAGTTTGAAGGGTGCTGTTGCTAGTTAAATTACCTGGCTAATGTGACTTTGTGCATAATGTGCTCCTTGTCTCCAACAACAAGTATAATCACAGTGCTACTCTAAGAATTTTGGGCTTTTCAATAATCCTAATGTAATGTAACACCAAATTGGAATGGGCAGGGAGTATTACTGACAAATAACAGTGTTCTTGTGTTCTCTTCTAAGCAGATCTTAATATCATAGAATATTATTTCCACAAGGATTTGGCTATAGGCAAAGGATCAATCATTTATTTTATCTCTTATTTTACAATACCAGTTTTTATAGGTGGCATTCAAGTGTTGTGCATTAATAAATGTTTTATAAAGTAGTATTTTATACAACTGGAATACAGCTCAAACAATATTCAATTGAATAGTAAAAATAAACAGAACTAGATGAATTGCTGACAGTAAAGAAGAATATTATAATAAAAGCATATAATTTATATTTGTTTATATTAACACTCATTTATTAAGTATAATTTAAAAATATAACAGCTAATACTATAATCAATTGAAAGGTGAAATTAGAAGTATATATAATATAATTAACCTCTTTGTTTAATGTAACTTTGAAAAATAGATGGAACATTAAATGTAAGTCAATTTTTAATTAATTTCAATTTCATTCAAAATTACAATGCCTCATGATGGAGAGTTGAGTAGCTTTTTCAAAACAAAAATTACAGTAGAAATCAACTAATTTGTTGAATTTCTAAATCAGGATAACTTGAGACAATTTTAGGATGTGATAACAATATCATTGTATTATTAATTTCTGACAGTGTGACCATTTATTTATTGCATGTCAACTATTTACACAGGTCATCTAGTGTAACCATAATAGTAAGTAAAATTCCAAGTAGTATTCCAAATTCCATTCCACAATTAATTAATTTAAGTGCTAGTTTAATATAGTAGGCAATATTAATTAATTAATTAGGCTTAACAAGTTACTCATAACAAATGAATATTGTCAGAATATAATTCATTACAAGAATAGTTAAATTAATTCAAATAAGGGTGATTAGCTGATTAATGATGTATTAAGTCTGTTTAAAATTTAATATGATTTCTAATGTAGGCTATATAGAAAATTTATAGCACTGACCTATATCATAATTATTATTATAAACACAAAAATAAATAGAAAGTTGAGAGAAAATTTAGACAGGCTAAAATTAAGATAGTAGGTAAATTATAGTCATAAACATATTATAAATAAGTATATAAAGAATCTTCAACTAAAAAATTTAACATAAAAGTAATTAATTAATTACACCCAGAATAGTTTTTTATATACTGTTATATACTACTATCACCATTAAATCTTTTTTGGATGAGAAACGGACATATGAACAAAATATTTAAAAAAAAGTAGAAGTAGGTATAATTCAGTTTCCTTTGCCATATTTAGTTTTCGTGTATTTGTAGTTGCACACTAGTCATATATTTTATTATTTATGTTTAGACAAAGTTGAAAGTCGAGAGCCTATGACTAGGCTCTTGACTTGATAAGTTGTAAGTACCATGTAGGTATAAAATTTATTCTACACAGTCAAGCGAAGAGTATATTAAAGTTTTAAATCTCTTACGGTTTTTGAAATAGAGAACTTTGAATTGACCGCAAAACATCTCAGGCAATTAATATAGCTTAGTTGACCCATTTATGTACAGAATTCTTAAAAGTTACTATAATTGTGTTGATTGAAACCTATTTATAAATATGATTAAATAAGTAAAACCTTAATAATTATAATAATATGCAATATTGTTTTCAAACTCATGAACACAAAACCTTCACGGCTACATACCCAAAGCTCAGTTCCCCAATTCATTTTTGCAGCAGAAGGTGTGACGTTACACAAAATATCATTGAAAACTCACTATCACATGTAATATTCATAAAATTCTGTTTAAATCACGGAAAAGATTTTATCACGAACAACTATCACCACTTCTAACACAAAACATGGCTGACTGACTTAAACACGAACACTCGAACAGAAACAACTTTTAATTAAAACTGACTATGACGTCTGTCAGGATCGGACTTCAAATTTAAACTGCCAAGTGCCAAAGTGCCAACTGCCAAGTTTCAGTTTACCGAAGACAATTGAGTCAATACCCTTATATATTGACAATTGAACATAGTCCCTAGACTAACTATTAAATTGGAAAACTTATGGAAGTGACATAACAGCTAGCAGTTTGCCAACTACATAAGATTTGATTAGAATTATAGTTAAACTTTAGTTTTAGAGGTTTAACTGTGTAAAGCTGTTCTTAACGCTGCTATCACGCCTTAATATATTACAGCATTTCCATGGTTTGTTTAAGTCATTGCACTAAACCTTTTAGATAGGGATTATCAACTGGATGGATATCTATACTAAGTAAATTATGATCATATTATTATCACTTCATTTTTTAGAATTAATAATTTCAGGAGGCAGTAGAACCTTTATTATAACATAAAATAGCAACTAAAATTATAGCGCCAATATAAAATAACAGAGTTTCATTAATACAACAAGGCAAAATGTTACATTTTTATTTCTTGTTTATAAAATTATTGGAATAATAAATCGGACTGCAATTAGTAATTGTTAAGTACAATAATATGAACCCTAACTTATAAAATCTGTGTCATTTGGATTTGAAATAAATATCCTGATAGTTCGGAATTCATTTCCTATTGCCTGAATCGAACCATCAGATTTACGACGCCGTTCTCGAAGGATGCCCTGAAAATAAATTAATTTTATTAAAAAAATAAATAAAAAAGTTACTGACAGAACCAATTAGAACTAACTAAATACGAAAACACACATAATTATATAAAAAAGTACCTTTGATGGTTCTAGAATAGAATGATGACTGGACCGCCGAGATACAGTATATCCCGTAGGGGAAGCACGAGGTGAAGACTGGGGACTTCTCTGCAAGTATAACATAGTCCTTTCTCCTAAATTTATTATCTTAGAGTTTAAAATAGGACACACTAATGATGTTACTTTTTATATGATTAACGCCAGTGGCACATAATAATATATTATAATTATTTAAAAAATAATTCGTGTGGGATTTGACTTGTTGCCAAGTGCCGGGCAATTCAACTTCTTTTCAAGGTACGCCCTTTTCTTGAAGTTATCCATGTTGAATGTTCCGTATGCAAATAGCGCTAGAAACTTTATTTGATAATTTAGTTGTACATGGAAGAAAGTTCCTTGAATACCACATTTTTTTTAGTGTGGTGCGTCGGTGAAGTTTGGTAGCAGGAATCAGGTTCAACAGCTCTTCGTAACACTGCCCGTGATAAATTCGTTGAAGGACGTTGCGTAGATTAGGTACCCAATGATTCAAACCATATTACCACGTGCAAGGTAATATTTTGATTACGTATACTAGGGTGTACCATACCAGAGATAAGACAAGGTGTCAGTGGATTTGCAAACGTTCGAAAAAACGAGGCTTATGATTTCGGTACTAAGGCGAGGCATAAAAAGAAATGTTTCCTAGGAGCAGTGATAGAACAAATACGAGTTTTATATACTTAGATATTAATAATAAGAACTGACTCATTAATTAAATCCTTCGAAGCAAACGTTATTCTTATTAAATGTTTTATTTGTACAAAGGATAAAAGGATATTCAACGACATGATGGTGAACGCCAATAAATTTTATAATTATTTACCTTAATTGCAGGTATGAAACCAAAATCACTTGGAAGTGGTCGTGTTAACACATTATAGGTACCCTCTTCCGACGTAACAGAAACAATCGAAGGTCGCGCTGAAAGTTGCTGAGCCAATAAAACTGGATCGGCATCTGCACAAAAAACTCTTCATGTTATAATATTTTCTATGTATCCAAAACATATACTATAGCAAAAATCTTCTATCGGTGTGAGGTGTAGCTTCTCAAGTGTTGGTATTCTACAAAGATCTTAATATCTACGTGGGACATACTGTCTGGCTCCTCACAAGATCTTAAGAACTATGTATATACCGTTAACTTCAAATTTAGTAGTTACAGATACTTATTTCGTGATGTAGACGCCCATTAAGATATCATAAAAATGAAAATACACCTGCAAAGACACTTACATAAGCTAAGCATAATTACCGCTGCTTTGGTACCTAACCAGGGTTATATCTTTAGCTTTCCATTTTATACCACGCCAGAACGCAAGGGTATCAAACTAATCACGCATAGATTGGAAATAACTTTTTAGCTAAGTTCTTCCAATCCATAGAACCAAGACCAGTGCGCAAATATTCGCCTATACTTTGAAGTAATGCAGAAGCAAATGTACAGTGCCAGTACGTACACCATACGGACTTTATTATTGATTATAAGCTTGATGCTTATCTATTTTAAGGAAATTTTATGTGTTGTCGTATTTTAAAATAATATGATAGCCATGATTTTAAGGATTTAGATAATACTTTATCATATAATATCATAGATTTAGATAATATTTTGTTTATTTTATATAAATATTTATATGCGTATGCTCATACTGTGCTATTCATATTGTTACTGAGCAAAGCCTGTTCTAGTAATTGGGGTACGAAATTTGGTAATTTTATAACATTAGAGTTTTTAATTCTTACATGAAGTCGTAAAATTTTTCCTCTACTCTCTAGATGTAACTTGTTAGTTACCTAAATGGTTTAATAAAAATTGTAGAACTGTTCTGTGCGCTTGTTCTAACTGTAGCTTATAAAAGCCGCGGCGTTGTATATATAGAATGGAAAGACGCGTTATTTCTCATAAGTACCAAAACTTCCAACCGGAAATATCCCATATTTCTGACTTCAATTAATCCTACACTAGGCTTCAGGTTTTGAACGCACAAGTGTCATTGCGACAGAATTTTATTTATTTAAAACTAAGCGGACGCCCGCATTTTGCATGGGTTTTTGCAAAATTATAAGAATAAGTGCTCATCAAACCCATGTTTGATGAGCACTTATTCTTATAATTTTAACATGTTCTGAATAATTTGGGTTTACTTATTTATTGGGGTTTATGTTAGGCTTAAAATAAACATACATTTTACGAGTACATGCGTATTGACTTCTATAGATTTTGCATTGACATAGAAATTCATCCATATAAAGAAAAAGACAACTGAAACACTAATAAGTCATAATAGTGCTGACTTTAAATTTATTACCTACTTTAATGAAAATTACGGAAAATTCATAAAATAGTACTTTCTTATTGTGAATAGAGCGACGTCTTTTGGGTCAGCTAGTATTCATATAAATTTTTTTTCAGTAAAATGGGCCAAGCATACTCAGAAAGAATAAACACCATACCTATATTCATTCCTTTTACAACCCTGCGAGCTTGAACAAGTCTACCAGCGCTCCTTCTAAATCTAACACCTTTTTCGGACTCCCTTCTCAATCTTTGGGCTGCAGCAGCAGATTCAGCAACAGCCATAGAAAGTGATCCCATCCCCGATCTTATTAAATTGATATCGATTAAGTAACTTAAGCAAATTGCATTGGATAGAGTTGAGTCACTTGGCTAAAAATAAAAGATTTATGTAGGATGCAAAAAAATCCCATAAAATGTATATACTTTTTTTTAGACTATTTCACTCACAGATCCAATATTATTTACACTTATATCCAGAGAACGCAATGGAGTCTTAACCAGTCCGATTGCTCTTGCCAATAAATCACCACACGTCGGTGGTTTTAAGGCATTAATAGCTGACCATACTCCAGCAGGTGGTTTTTGTAACGGCAATGGTGTTATACCACATCCGGAAATATTTAGGCTTAAAAATATATATTTTTTTAATTAAGTATTTACATTTTTTTAATTCAGCACATAGTATTGAATAGTTACTAACGATATTAGGTTACAACCTCTAGCTATAGCTACAGCTATATGAGCAATTCCTTCTGAGCCCAGATTATTGTTTAATCTTAAATCTAAATTCCGAAGGCAACAGCTGGAATGATTCAGTATCTGTGAAATAGCTTCAGCTCCAGTTGGACCTATGTTTAACATTTCCATTATAAAACATTATTATAAACAGTAAAACTGTACATATAAGAATATTTTACATTATAGGTAAGAATATGATTTTTATTTTCAATATTTTTGAACGGATGCCGCAATCGCTCGTCGTACCGCTTCGCTGCGGCGTATATTTGAGAAGCAATAGCAAGCTAAAAGTGAAGCAAGGTAAACTAAGTCTCTGATTGATAGCAATATAAACTGATTGTGATTTGATCAATCGGCTCAATTTTTAAATAAATATAAATAGCGCGTACTAATTTAGAATAATTTATTAATCATGATTGTTTTTAATAATAAAAATTGAATCAAGTCGAAATTTCGAAATTCTGTTTCGACAATGATCTAGAAAATTTTGAAAGCTTTATAGAAAGAAAACTCATAGGAGTTAAATTTTTTTTTAATCGGTCCAGAAACGGCCGAGGAACAATTTAACACAGAAATCAATAATTGGAGTCACCCGGTGGGAGCTCCCCTTAGCTTTGCTTCGCTTCGCTCAAAAATAGGAAAAATAAGCATCATACCAAAGAGATTGTCTGTTAAAACAAGATTTTTTAATTTGTCATGCCGAGCCATAAATTTAGCAATGGCGTTAGCTCCGTCATCGCCAATTCTACAGTGGCTAAAATCCAATGTTTCAATCTGTAGATTTACCGAAATGCCGCGCAATATTATAGAGAGTCTTTGGCAATTCATGTCAGTTCTAGTAATCCTGCACATACAAAAAACCATAAATGAGTAGTTGTGGTTAAGATGAAACAATTAATAATAATACAATGTATGAATATAGACTTAGTACCAACATTAACGCCTTTAAGTGTAAGCATTTTTCTAATCCTAATGCTAAATTTTTAGCATCGTTATTTGTAAATTGAAATTGATTTCGTTGATACTGAATGCCGACAGATCGCATCTGATATGTTATTTGTAGTTCAACTAAATTAGGCAAACTTCCGATAGCAGCATGAAGAGATATATGATCTGAAAAATAAGATATTTGCAATGATTTGAAATTCGTTATAACAGTATCGTATATTTTTCACCAAGGAAGGAACGTTAGCAATTACGAGCGTATAAATTATTTTTGTATACACGAGTAAGAAGGCCTCAATACACCCAGTAGTGGAATCGTTTTTCTCTAGCGTGATGTCTAAGGTAGAAAACAAAACACTAATTATAGTAATTTTAGCAAATGAATTGCAAATATATTAATTTTACGGATTGAACGTAGACTGTTATTTATCGTTTTTTGTACATTGTTTTTGTAGCCTTAGACAGCCTATTAAAAAAATGTTAAGGCTGACATTACATTGCAGTTTGTGAATAGATTGTAACTATTGTATTTTTAATACAATGAAATCGTAACAACGTAAAAACAAAAAAGAATAGTTTTAAAAAATAATATTTGCTGAATATTCTACAAACAATACCGAAATAGTTTAATATAGAGTTTTTGTCTGTTGGTTTGTTCATCTCTTTGTCTTTTAAATTTTTAGATTTCATTAAAATTTTGCATGTACAACAACAAGAGGTTGGCTTCGGGGCAGCATAAGGCTATATATGTATTATCACGCTAGATACAGTCATAGCTTTTTGCTACTCTATAGCGTTCCCGCGGATGACCTCGTGGGCAGCTATTATTGCTTGTACAACCAGTATCACTGTCCTAAATCCAAATAATCAATATCCAGAAAAATATATGCAGAACACGTTAGAAATTCGTTTAAAATATAACTTTTCTACGCATTGCATCACTATATTTTTATATGTATTTTCATAAGTGGGCCGAAAGTGCGTTATTATTACGATAATTTTTCGTTTTCCGTGATACCGTAGTATAGGAAAAAATTACCTCTTGGTATTGTTTGAATTTTGTTGGAGTGAGACAATTTATTGCCACTAGGCCTGCGACTGGTAATCAGTTCCGCCATTTCTGGCGAAATTATTCTTTCAACAGTTGTATCGGTAGGAACAAGACTTCGTATATTCAGAGATTGTATGTATGGTCCACATATTTTTACTAAGCTTCTTACCTGAAATAATAATGCCAGCAATATTAAAAAATATTAATTTGCATACTTAATTAGAATTCTTTTATCGTGTACCTTTTCGGGGTCGTATTCACGCGGAATCATATTTTCCAAAATATCGACGTAATATTTTTCCACGAAAATATTTATCCACTTTTTATTTCTCACTGATTCGGGTAGTTCAGACCATTTAGACTGATAACAGCGTTCCCAAAATAGATCATTTTTAATATTGTCGACCAACAATTGCAACGGAACGTTTGTATCCAATATTTGCAAGAAATATTCCCGATCTTTTGGTACAAGTTCTTCGAGCTTTGGAATTCCTGCAACAAAGGTGAGATTAAAACCAATGCAATTATTGCAACGAGAGTTTTTTTTATTTGTCTTAACTCACCGGCCCAGTTGGTGCTTATTCTTTCAACACACAATGTGGCTAGTGATTTTGGGTGTTCTGAATCCCACTCAAAATTTTCTGCTTTTAAAACGCGGTCTACTTCTACACTATCCAGATTTCTATATGCCTGATAAGTACTTATATTTACACTTGCAGGGAACCTCATTATAAGGAATTTTATATTAATATTATTCTTTTACGCACACAAAAGAGAAATCGATCAAATGAACAGTAAATGGATGTAGGGTCACCATGACAACACTTTAAATTATAGTTAAGCTAGAATTGGGAGAATTTCACCAAAATGTCTAGTACATACTATAATTCGTCTCTGGAGATTACTGTTTCAACTAAATCAATAAAATTTGTTACGGTGCATATGGTTTTCAGTGCTTGATATTGGAGATGGAAGGTGGGAATGGAAACCTTGATGGAAACGACGGAAACCCATCGAATTAAGGGTTATTTGATATGTCTTTACAAGGACATTGACCTTTGATAACTGCTTGTGCACATTATGAGGTCACGATCAAACGCATTGAATGAGTCTTTGGTAATTTCATCAAGTTAGACGAAACCGTATGTGCGTCTGTGGTATAATAA
Source organism: Leptidea sinapis (assembly GCF_905404315.1). Classification (NCBI taxonomy): domain Eukaryota; kingdom Metazoa; phylum Arthropoda; class Insecta; order Lepidoptera; family Pieridae; genus Leptidea; species Leptidea sinapis. The sequence goes on from NC_066272.1 coordinate 14,386,819, forward strand.
AGACATTGACGTTGAAGTTGACGAGTGACAGATACCTGAATCCTGATGTCAATATTGTCAAAATGTTATGAATTTAGAAATTATTGAAAATACGAATGCTCAATGAACCAATAAAAAATAACATTTCAGTTTTTAATTTTTATATGGGCTCAGACTATTCATAAGTATTTTGTATATATTATATAAGATAACTTGGGTAAATATGGATAAACACAACAGTTCGGAACTATTGAATTCAAATTTTTCACTGTCCAAAAATGCAAGTTCCGATTCACTGGATTCTGATTCAAAATCTAGTTCATTGAATTCCAAACACGGACAGGACTCCGTAAGTTTCCTTAAAGGATTAATTTATTCTTATGAGCCCCTATTCTAATACTTTTGGCACTTCCTGAGTTGTTATAAAAACTAGACAGTTAAAGGCTCTGCTTAATGTAGACCAGACAAATTATTTGCTTTTATTTAAAAATAAGCCATTGCGATGAGTAAATCGATGCATGTTTGTTTATTTATTCATCGTATTCGCAGTCATAGGGATTTTAAAGATATATCCAAGGCTGGTACTTGATTAGAAGTAGATAACTCCAGTGCTAGTGTGTTTAATCTAAGTTATAAATTGTATTTGTATCTTACAGCCTCATGTATTGGGTGATATACAACTTTTGGATGGTGAGAAGGTGATGGGAGTTGCACGAGATGTTACATATCTTTGTCCGTATAGCGGTCCTTCTAGAGGGGTCCTTAAAGTGACAAACTATCAGCTACACTTTCGTCCCACAGATGCTACCTTATTGCAAACAATATTAAGTGTACCTCTGGGTGTGGTAAGTTAACAATATACAAAACAAAAAAAAGTAAACATATACAAAATTTCACCCACAAGGGGTGTTGCGGGCTTTTATCACAACATATTCATAATTCAGAAATATGTTTTTTTTTTACTTGACTTAAATTATTATTGGATCATGATTATTATCAGATGTCTGGTCAGCTAGTATTAATATAAATTTGTGAAGTTTATAAATTTAAAATATACATATAATAAAGTTGTAAGCAGGCTGTGTCTCTATAGTAATTTATTATTATTTACTTAAATGTGCATCATTAAAAAATGCTTTACTGTGAAAACTTTGTACTAACCATTAAACTAAAGATTTTTTAAACAACCTGCAACATTATTTTGTTTATGTACAACATTTTAATTTTTTTTAAAAGAGCTTGTAATAGAATACTGAGACAGCTTCTTGCACCATCTTTTCTCTCTCAGTGCACCATTTGTTCAAATTATTCTTTGATGGTAGTATTATTGACAAAAAGAATCCTGTTGGAATTTCAGAAAATCAAATGCTTGATAATATGATCTGTGCTTGAATTGAAAAAAAATATATACTCTATTTAATTGTGCATAGGTATCGCGAATTGAGAAAGTTGGTGGTGCATCTTCCAAAGGTGAAAATTCATATGGGATAGAAGTGTTTTGCAAGGTAATGTTCCAATGTGTTTTCATGTAAATATAATTATATTCAAATTTTATTTATATATAAAATAACAAGCTGATACCTGCGACTTCGTCCGCGTACACACATAACTAAGCATAATACTAAAAATCTTGATTTCTTTAGACAAAACTTAAGATTTATCATTCATAAAAATTTTGTTTTCAAATTTTATTTGAGCTAAAATTAAGTTTATATTTTACCTGCTGAGAAAGTTGGCAAGATATAAAAATTCTAATTAATTATTCATTTTAAACTATTCTTTCTGATTTCTGAACTACGGGGGACACATCAGAGGAAAAACAAACATGTTGTTTTTATGTAATTCCAAGCATTTTAATATATTCACCTTTTAAACCGTCTTTGGACTTCCACAAATAATTCAAGTCCAAAATTAGCCAAATCGTTCCAGCCATTCTCGAGTTTTAGCGAGACTAACGAACATCATTTCATTTTTATATATATAGATAACTGTACATTATGAGAAATTATAAGAATGAAATAGGCATTTAAAATATATTTTTCAATGTTCTTACAAAACCTGTTCTAGGTATCCAATTGGATTGTCCTTTTCTGTCAAACACCATTTTAACTAAACAGTAAAGACAACAGTTCAAATTTATTTATTTATTTACACAGGATACATAATTTTTAAAATTGTATTCAAAAGTCCCAAAATCTGCAACTACACAGCGGATACTTTCAGCAATCCACATGCAAACAGACATACTCTCAAATATACAGTTTCTTACACATTTTTATTTTTTAATTTATACTTGAAAATTTATTGAATTAGGCGTTACTTTGCGGAAATCCATAATTATATAAATGATTTAAGTTTTCTTCACGAGAGCTCGTGCCAGATTTTGGCAACACGTCCTGAGGATGCCTCGTGTAGAGGGGAAACACATGTCGAATTATTTTAAAAGCAAAATATTGGCGGAATTAATACTAAAGAAAACTTAAATCATTTGTATAATTTAATACTTGGTAATAAATTTGTAGTTATATTAAAATATTGATATTAGAGATTAGCCATAGCATTTCCAAATAATGACTTCCAATTTAAACAATTTATTGTTATTTTTTATGAAAATATGAAATCACTTATTGAAAGACAAAAACTATCACATATTCGAAAAAGTATGCCTTAGACCTATGAAGGATAGGTGCAAGAAACTCATTGGGCTTCTTTTTTTTCATAAAAACAACATAACAATGTAATATCATACAATAAAATTTATAATTTAACAGCCTGAGTGTGGTCACTCCATTCCCTATCTGTGTATATCATTACGAAAGTCATTTATGCTATGGTAACCTTTACCACACAAACATTCTTTTGAATTTCTTAATAGGTAGGTACATTTGTTTTGAATATTTCCTGGGAACTTGTTGCAAAAATATGTGTATAGATCGCCCCACAAAAGATTTACTAACTCGACTTATCACATATATTATGGGGAGTGCTCAGAGGAGTTTTTCGGGTTGATACTGACAGCAGAATTCTACCACCGGACATAACATCAAAATCAAAATTCCACTCGCATGTTGTCGTCTGGTATTCTACAACCGCGCGTTTTACGAGAAGAAGAAGAAGAAGACTGATGTTGCGTGTTGACATCATCATCACCATCACATGAGTCTCTTGCCAGTTTGCCCCCTCTTATCTAAAAAAAATCAAGGCGGGGAGGATGTTTATTTAGCTTATATTATGTCTGAATTCGACGTGGAGATTCAAGTCAAATAGCTCTTTAATCTGTTTTATATTAACAATGTATAATCTTTTTACCAGGACATGCGTAATCTGCGCTTTGCCCACAAACAGGAAAACCATTCGAGACGTGGGATATTTGAAAAATTGCAGCAACTAGCATTCCCCTTGTCTCACAGACTGCCGCTGTTCGCATTTAGCTATTCTGAGAGTTTTGCTGACGATGGATGGCTTGTGTATGATCCCGTAGCAGAACTAAAAAGAATGGTAATGTATTTAGTTATAGATACAACAAACAATTAATGTCATTATTGATTAGTATTCAGGTAATGACAAGTTGTCTTCAAAAGAAGAGTATATACCTAAACTGTCGAATTTATTTTACAATATTATAACCCAAATGATTATTAAAAGGCATAAAAGGCATTTATTTTCTCAAAATGGATTCCTTTAGAATTCTTTTTGATGTCATTTCTAATAACTACTAGATACTACTACCGCTTCGGAAACAAATGGCGCTCTGAGAGAGAAGAAGCGGCGCAAGAAACTCACCCAGCGTTCTTTTTTTGCGCTATTTTCAATAAAAATATACAATATTGTACAGTCAGTTCTATCGCTATAAAATAATCACAATCTAGTCCCAGGCTGCCCGATCATTTAGATATTCAGCAGTGCAGTAATAGGATTTACGACAGAGCCATTTTTTTATAAATATTTATATTTATTTATAGATAATGCCTGAACAGTGGCTGGGACTTTATTATAGAAGTGTATACATTTACCCTTAAAGCTATTATGTATCTTATGAAGCCTACTAGAATTAGTTACAAGCAATCTCTTATTTATAGTGTTATAATAATGAAAATCACTATTCAGAGCAAAAAGGTGACGATTTTTGTGAACGTATATTAAATTTTCATAAACGTACTGACGATGACAGTCATAATATTTATTTCTTAAAATTTTTCTTTTAGAGACTTTCTATAACCAAGCTGATATATAGCACAAACAGCTCTCTTTTGCGGAGCAAACACTGTATCAATGTCAGCAGCATGACCCCATAGTAAAATGCCGTACGTCATGATGCTGTGAAAATAACTGAAGTACACTAATCTAGCGGTTGCAACATTCGTGTACTCTCTAATCTTTCTAACTGCATATGCCGCAGAGCTGAGTCTATCTGCTAGATGGGCAATATGTGGACCCCACTGAAGCTTTTTATCTAACGTGATACCCAAGAAAACCGTAGTGTCCACAAGTTCCAATCTCTGGTCATTTATAAGTACGTTGGTTTGTACCTCCGCTGTGTTTGGTGTAATGAACCGTAAACACTTTGTTTTCTTACTGTTTAAGTGCAGATTATTCGTCTCAAACCAACGCACTATCTTTGAGAGTGCATTGTTTACCTCGTCATGAATATCTGCACGTCGCTTCACTTTAAAAATAAGTGAAGTATCATCAGCAAACAATACAATCTCATGGCTATCATCTACTACAAACGGTTGATCGTTAATATATATAAGAAACAAGAAAGGACCGAGAGTAGAACCCTGTGGAACACCTATTCCCACAGGTTTACCCGAAGACCGTTTGCCATTTACATCGACTATCTTAACTCTTTCGCCCAAATATGATTTTAACTGATTTAGGGCTCTATTTTTCACTCCATAATGCTTTAGTTTAAGGAGTAAAGTTTCATGGTGGACGCAGTCAAATGCTTTGGACAAATCACAAAAAATGCCCAATGCATCCTGTGACTCTTCCCAGGCGTCAAAGATGTGCTCAATGAGTCTAGTACCCGCATTAATTGTTGATAAGCCCCTAGTGAAACCAAATTGATTTTTGTTCATTAATTTACAAAAATGCATTTGTAGCTGTTGAAGCAAAAGTTTTTCAAATTTTTACTAAAAACAGGCAGCACTGAAATAGGTCTGAAATTAGCAGGGTCAAAAGAACTGCTCGATTTAAACAAACAACTTTGTTGTATTTCATGAGGTCAGGGAACACACCCTCATCTATGCATTCATTGATTAAATATTATTGCTAATTCAGGTGCTATAATGTCAAGTATGTATTTTATAATATTAGTCGAATGGGCCATAGCTCTTTTGTATTTTTTAGGTTAATTAATTATTATTATATTATTATATTATTATTTATGATGACGTCCACTTGATTGTATATAAGTTTTGGTAAAAACCAAGAATATAATACCTAAGTTAAATGTGAATCTAGATTCAACCATTCATAGTACAATCTTTCATACTACTGCTTCACAGCAGAAAAAGCTTATACAGCCAGCGTTATCCGAGCAAATCCGATTAATAATCTTCCCATCATTTTGACTCAAAAAGATGATGAAATAAGTATAGAACCCTACTATATTTACTGAGTATTTTAGCTATTCTATTTTTTTTAGTGGCTTCTGTGGAAAGGGCACTAAAACTCGCCAATGTCACGTTTCAGTAGACCACCAAGCCCAGAGTGTGTCATTTGATCGGTGTTAACGAATTTACAAGAGATTATGGTAATGATCGGTGCCCAGATTCAAAACAGATTTATTATCTTATTATACCTGAAACAAATATACATGCTGTTAGATTATAATGGACAAACACTGATAGTTTTACTTATATAAAACCTTTATTGTGTTAGTTATAACTTAATATTATTTTGTTTACTATATTTACATAAAATATTTACAAAAGGAGTGAAAACGAAGGTGAGGAGGCATTTTATGGAGGTAGGACGGGGGATTTCAGGAGGTATAAAATTGTACACGGAAGACTTCATTAAAGGACAATTAAAGAACAAATGTTCTAAATTTCCCTTATTAAGTCCACAGTCACATAGAGAGTGGTCTCTAATTCTTAGTTTGGCTAGGAATACTGGATTGCAAGAGTGGTTTAAGCGTAACCGGCAAACTGTTGATATTATTGATTTATTGGGGAATCTAAATTTCGCCAACCACGGTTTTAAAGGGATTACAGGTTGTATATCAACATAAAAGACGCCTTTAGAAGTTTTGGAAATCTGCCAGATGTTGGACCAACTCTCAAACATATTTGTTTTCAAGGTGGTGCACAAGTCATCAGAGAAGATTTGAGAATGTTGTTGGGAACCTGTATGAGCAGCTGACCTGGCACAAGCATCAGCATTTTCATTACCCAGTATACCTGTATGACCTGGTATCCATGCTAGGCTTGGCTAGGAAACTGATATTTCAAAATAAATAGCACTACGGTAAATGGCGGCTACTTTTGACACTGACATTATGACGCGAACCATCTTTTTGATACCGGATTCTGAGCTCAGGAAGGACAAAGTGATGTTTTAGTTAAGCAATTATTTCGTCGATTCCTTATCCGTCGAAGATAAATAACGTCTTTTTCTTTATCTCTGGAATGGATATGTACCTATTTTTGATAGGTTACCTTGACAACTGTCTGTATAGTCATAATCTCAACATAAAATGGCGTTAGGGAAAATGGCGCCAACATTTGAAAATTCTTATACAATTCTTAACATATAACCACTTAATTTTTTTTTAATTTTGTAATAAATACGATGAATACTCCTCGTATTTTTTTACGAGGTCAAGACATAACTGACTCTGTAATTTCTACTTTAAGTGTTTTGCTGCTTATTATTGATTAAAAATTTCAATGTACACTAATCAGGGGCGTGCATAGGTTTTCCAGCAAGGTAGGCACGAAGATCAAACCAGTCGTAGTTGCAATTTTGAGGCGGTTTTGAGGTCAAATATTGAAGTTGTTTGTGTTTCGCGTGTACTTTCGGGACCATTTGGTCAACCTAATATTTAAGATTGTGTCATTCTAGGTACAAGTACCTTTAATATGAAATTATGTAGTTAGAAATTTACATATTGTACTGCACAATTTTAATTTATTTAATTCATCTCATATTTTCTACAAAATAATTTTATATTGATATGATATAAATTAAACTCTTGAAAAATGACATATCGAGTTCGCTTGTTTATGAGCTTCCGAATTTGTTTTTTAGTTTTCCTATTGTAGATCCATTAGTTAGGCACATACAGCGGTGGATTTACACTAGGGGCAGTTGGGGCAAAATTTTGAAAGTGAAATTTTTTTTATTCTTATCAAGGTTGCTCAATATAATAAATTAATTCTGTTTAAAAAAAAGTCAGACGTGTTATGGTCACCAAATAGTGCCAAATTTATAATTGTTAGAAAAAAACAAATATTTATTCATGTTTTTAGAATATATACCATATAATAATGTTTCTGCAATAAATTATTCATTTTATTTTTGAAAAATAAATTATATAAACAATAAGTTTATGTAAAAGTCCAGTATTGGGGCGGATTTCTTTCCGGTGCCCAGGGGCGGCATTAAGTTTAAATCCGGCCCTGGACACATAAATAGGTTAAATGATTTTTTTATTTAAAATTACCTATGATATAGATATATTAATTTTTACCGGCCTCTAGGGGTAAAGACGCAAATTGCAAACACTTTGTCGATTTTGACACATTTGAGTCGTTGGTAATATGCGTCTGTAACACTGCCTACCAAAGGTTCAGCGTATGGTAAAACTTACTGGGTGGTGTAATTGGCCTATATGAAATGCACGCCCCTGACTCTAATAAAAAAATTGATAAATAATAGTATGTATTGTGTAGTATTATTATGCATCGTATTAGTAGAATAAATAAGAAACAAGTCAGATATTAAAGTTATTATATGTATATTATATCAGACATTATAGTAACTTATTTTTGTTTTCGTATTCTACAAAGTATACAATGGGTTTGTAACAACTAAAATAATAAATAATGACAATTATTACACATTAATTGAATATACTAAACAAAGCGACACAACAGCGAAGAGCAGCTGACTGAATCTTTCTCGCTTTGGCACACTCGGCGGTCCCAAGTTCACCCGATCAAGCCGAGAGATAAAGTATGTATATTGCTTTCAGGGTGTCAATAATGATATGTGGCGTATAACCCGGATAAATGACAAGTATGAAATATGCGATAGTTACCCGGGTGTGTGGGCGGTGCCTTCCGCAGCGAACGACGATCTACTGCGGTCCGTGGCCGCGTTTCGTTCTCGCGGTCGTATACCGGTGCTCGCGTGGATACACCCGAGCTCTCAAGCCACCATTACCAGATGTAGTCAGCCGCTCGTTGGAGTAAGTATTTTTGCATATGTTTTTTTTATTATAGTTCATATAATTGATTTATAAATATATACGTGCTCGCTAAATGGGGCCGATGAGAAAGCTATGGTCGCTTAGAGGGCAATGCAGTGTGGCTATGCTGTGTTTCTCTCTGCGAGATCGGATCAGAAATGCGGAGATACGTAGGAGAATCAAAGTCACCGACATACACCGGATGATTGTAAAATTGAAGTGGCAGTGGGTAGGGCGCATAGCTCGAAGTACAGATGGTGGGGCAGTAAAGTCCTCGAATGGCAGCCGAAAGACGCAGTGCTGGTAAGGCCACCCATATGACGGGCTGAGCATCCTTCATCCATCCATCCATATAGTAGCTGGCGTTAAAATGATCAAAAGAAAACATAAACGATCACTTTGTTGTCTGACTAGTCCGTCTTTCCATTTGTCAGTCGGTCCCTTTTATAGGGGACGCGTGGAGTGCTCTGAAGAGTTGCTTGATTGCGTGCGATGGTGGACCATCACCTTCCATGTAGCGAATTCTTTGCATTTCCATTGATTAATTAATTTTTTTTCTAGGTTAGTGGCAAACGCAGTCGTGAAGACGAAAGATACATACAGCTGATAATGGATGCCAATGCGCAAGCGCACAAACTTTTCATAATGGATGCCAGACCCAGCGCTAACGCGATCGCCAACAAAGCTAAGGGTGGCGGGTAAATTCTTTCTTTATTTAATAGCATAATCTCCGTGTTTTGACAATGGGTTAGGGCATGACATCAGAAAAAAAAGACATCTTAGTTCAGGTTTTGGTAGACTGCTTGTAAAATGCACGCTGAAGTCAATATGAAGCGGCGCACTCCCTCTTAAAGACCGCTTTTTTGTGTTTTTTTACAATTGTTTAGTTTTTAGACTTTAACCTTTATCGATTCTCTTGAGAGTGTCAAAATATACGTTTTTTGCGACGTAAACGGCCGTATGTTCTTTTTGAAGTTTGATTTTATGACATTTTCAAACTTGAGCATTTTGTTTTCACTTCAACTCGATGCGTTCCCGAGATGTACATGACGGTCATGACGTCCAAAAAAGTGATCTAAAAAGAGTTCCGGTTTTTACTTTTGAGTTACGCAATTCTAAAAATTGTTATTTGAAAGGGAAAGTTTGATTGTTGATGTCTTGAATTAGCAATTTTGTGAAATATGTATTGTGAATAGGCGAGATAGCTAATAAAATAGAATTTATGTCAAAACTATATTAACTCTCATATTTTCCAGATATGAATCCGAAGACGCTTATCAAAATGCCGAATTAGTTTTCCTAGATATACACAACATTCATGTTATGCGAGAGAGTTTGAGAAAATTGAAGGAGCTTTGTTTCCCACAAATAGATCAAACGAGGTAAGTTAAATTATAATATCTCTGTACTTGACGCCGATGACGTCATATCGTCGCTTTGTTACGGTGTGCAAAACAAGAATAGGATGTTGCTATTAATAAATAAACAACGATTTATTTTTTAATATAATAGTTTGATGGTGATGATTAAAGGTTTTGTGTTGTGATGCTCATTATTGTTATCATAATGATGAAAAATCAATGAAAGAATCTAGATTAAGTAAAAAAGTACTTATTTTTCTGGCAGTACTATTATGGCGACACAGAACAACAGACACTATAGAACTATTAACAGCAAAAGTCAAAACGTAACAATGAAAACTTAAAAAGCAGCAGTGATATCTCGACATTTACCTAACCGTAATGAAACTGCAAACCGTACCTATTAAAGTCACAGGATGAGCGCGAGAAGGTGAAAGGGAAACGGGAGGTGGGGAATCCAACGAGATCCAGACATAATGTGGTCGTTAGTGTTAATTTCGCTAAGATTTGTTAGTCTAAATGTGAAAAGACATCCCGCCCACCTGTACAGCTAAGAGTTAGGGGCTATACGCGTCCTCCTCGCAACTCCCTGTCGGTAGACTAAAAGTCGACTGATACCAATTCGAGACTTGCTTATGTTTTGCCTCTACACAAGGCATCCTCAAGAGCTGCTAACTCGCTGAACTGTGTAAGGAGAGTGAATTGTATGATTCTAACACCGTTTTTTTATACACGTGTGCTGTTATTGGTCGTTTGCTGTGACGTATAAAAAGAAGAAGAAATACGTAGCAGTGGTGAAGAGTTCAAATGTATTTTTTCATTTAACAGTGTATCATAATGTATATGATTTCGGTAAGAGCCAAATGATTTTAATCCTAAATCCATTTTTAGCAAGAAATTAATTTCTAAAAACGATGCCATTGATTAGTCCGGCTAAATTCATATGACGTAAATATTTGTTTTATTGTTACTGAGTTACTTTTTTGCGTTTATAACTTCTTCTTAATCTTCCTAAACACACTGTGAAAATGAGCTTTCTTGCGTGGTGTTTCTAGGACAATACGAAAAGGCTGCCTTCATTATTTACTTCCTAAAAGGCCGGCAACAATCCTGTGAATCCTTTGGTGTTGCACGAGCGTATGAGCATAAGTGATCACTTACATTTAGGTTGCTATAACCCTATAAAAAGTGTACATTGTAAAAATCTTTTTCTTTGTACAGATGGTTTAGCGGTATCGAAGCGACATGTTGGCTCAAACATATAAAATGTATTTTAGCTGGAGCAGTACGCATCGTTGACAAGGTAAGATAATATTAGAATGTTAAAATTTTGCATATTTTTCGTTTATTCTCAGATATAACTTGTAACCAAGTTTATTTGTAAGGCTGTAATTGTGTGAATGATGTGTTGTGTGTGTAACAATCCAAATAAAAAATTAAGTGCATACAAAGTACACATGTCATAAGTGAAACCTGCATTGTGCATGAACCTCTAAACTACATATGAAGTCCTGGTGAAAGACATTACTATTACCAGTAATATATATATGTTCTCCTGATGTCTATGTAGTAATACGTCGTGCGCATGGCGTCGGAATATATTAAGGTATACTCGCGTCATATATTAGACAATCTCTTCTTCAACTATGATCGCCTGGTACCAAAACACCGTATAATGCTTCCTATATCATTATCTATTATATATTATGGTCAACGAATAGCGTTAGACGTTTAACGCAAACTTGTTGGAAGTCGCATTAGAAGTTTCACTTCAATAAATAAAGTGTACTTATTTATATTTCTTTGGAATATCCTAATAGGTGGAGAACCATAAGACATCGGTGCTGGTTCACTGTTCTGACGGGTGGGACCGCACGGCGCAGCTGACCGCACTGGCGATGCTGATGCTGGACCCCTACTACCGGACTCTCCGGGGCTTCCAGGTGCTCATCGAGAAGGAGTGGCTCTCTTTTGGACACAAGTTCCAGTTGGTGAGGATTTAGTCAACAGTAATCACGACCATCATGTTCAAGAAGAATCCTTACACAAACAATGAATTCAAGCTCTGAAGGTTGATGCATCCAATATACTTAATTTATATTTATACAGTTTATTCTTTATTACTTTTTCAACACAATTCATATTATATTGGATGCAACACATTACAAATTAATTTGTTTTGTATATTAAAGCCATTGTAAATACTTTATTGATTGAAAAGAGTGGCCGTTGAGTTTATTGTATGTTCATCTCACGAGCACTACTTAAGATTCAGTAATTTATAGTGACGATTCAAAAGCGTTCAATTTAAGCCTAATTGAGTAAAGTTTTTTTGACTTATTACGAATTATTATCAGCAAAGTGGGTTCACGATTCGATTGTGTCGATAGTACCTCGTTGAATTTTTGTTTAACTTTAAAAAAAATAACAATTTGCGTCTAATGTCCTATCCTATAGTCTTCTTAAGATTCTATCAATAAATGATTATTTGAAAAAAAAAAGTGTGGTATTAGTAGATCCAGGTTAACTCTGCACATACAGACAGTTCTTCTGCTATAAAAAAAAATAAAAACCTGTTCGTCTCTGCACGCCCGACAGAAGTGATAACTTGAACTAATATAAGTTGAACTATTTAATATTGAAATTGTTTAACTTGAGAAAAGCTTAGGTTATTAATTCATATCATATTAATATAATTAAAACTTAAATTTTATGTATATTAATATGATAACGTAAGAAAGGGTTATTTATTAATAAAATCTTTTATTGATTATAACATATATTTATTCTTATTTACAATTCTTGAATACGTACATTAGAATTTTATGTATGTACATTATTAGTATCATTATAAAGGAACAATTGGTTAGAGTGAGAGAGGAGGAGCCCTCCTACCGCTGCCGTATGCGTGAGAGAAAGGGAAGCCAGAATCCATAATAGTAATCACTTCAACAATCAAGTGATGTCACCAACATAAACTAAACGCAATTATAGCCTAAACGCGTTTAAATGCTGTCCGCCGAGTTTTGGATGTTCAACATTCTATTCTTTTTAGTGGCTTTTGTAGAAAGGGCACCACAACTCGCCAATGTCACGTTTCAGTAGACCACCAAGCTCGGAATGTGTCATTTGATCGGTGTTAACGAATTTACAAGAGGTAATGATCGGTGCCTAGATTCAAAACAGATTTATTTTCTTATTATACCTGAAACAAATATACATGCTGTACTTATATAAAACATTTATTGTGTTAGTTAATATTATTTGTTTAATATATTTACTTATAATATTTACAAAAGGAGTGAAATAGTTGATCGCGTTTTAGAGCTGTCACTGTCGTGATAGCAATAGAGAGATTGACATTTAACAATTTTGACATTGATAGTTAACAATTTTGATTTGGTTCATACTTATCGATGTCAGTTTTGATAGGTATTTGATATATTCTATTGTCTATGAAATGTAAACTTAGTTTACGTCTACACGCTCAAAAGATGTTGGTTTATTTGTGTTTAATTGAGATCAAAACTTGCATTTGAACTTGGTTACGTAAAAATAATTTTATTGAACTCAGCTTCAAGTGTCATTGGTACAATCGAGCCTAAGTGATATGTTTTCCAGCGCATTGGCCATGGCGACGAGCGGCACTCGGATGCAGATCGGTCTCCCGTATTCGTCCAGTGGGTGGACTGCGTGTGGCAGCTGCAGCAGCAGTTCCCCACAGCCTTCGAGTTCACCGAGAGACTGCTCATCACCGTCGTCGACCACCTCTACTCGTGTCGCTTCGGCACCTTCCTGTTCAACACGGAGCGGGAGAGGGTTAAAGAGGGTTCGTAAATATAGAATTGTGAATAAGGTGGTTTGAAAGAAGATGTCGTGGCAAGGATTGAGAAAGGAATGCTGAAATGGTTTCGACACGTGGAGCGAATGAGTGAAGATAGAATAACTATTCAAGTATATAGTCTTATAATACATAATATAAATAATATATAATCTAGTAGGCTTCATAAGATACATAATAGCTTTAAGGATAAATGTATACACTTTTATAATAAAGCCACAGCCACTGTTCAGGCATTATCTATAATAAATTTAAATGTTTTATAAAAAGAATGGCTCTGTCGTAAATCCTACTACTCCACAAATGAATATCTAAGTGATCCGACAGCCTGGGACTAGATTATGATTATTTTATAGCAATAGCAATGACAGTACAATATTGTCATTCATTAAAAAGAGCTCATAAAAAAAAATGCTGGGAGAGTTTCTTGCGCTGCTTCTTCTCTCTTAGAGCGCCATTTGTTTCCGTAGCAGTAGTAGTGTCTAGTATATTAGAAATGACATAAGAAAAAAGGAAGCACGTGAGGTTTGTAAGGATATCCTGACCGGCACTGCATTCTAATGGGCAGGGCGTATCTATTACCATCAACTGAACGTCTTGCTCGTCTCGTCCCTTATTTTCATAAAATAAATAAATATATAAAAACGTCGAGCCAAGAAGCGACTACGAAGATGATTCGGTATACGTCTTAGCTCGGGTGTAAACGGTGCGGTGCGAGTGCGGACAAGAGCGGGCGCCAGACGAGCGCCGAGCAGGCAGTCAGGGAAGAACTACCGAGCGAGGCAGTTGTGTCGCACGCATATGCGTACACCACGTTCTTATAACGTAATCGTAATTGCTGTGTTAATTGTGAAGTGTTACTACTTTTATCTACGCCCATGCTTTAAATCCTCTATTAAAGATTCTGAAACAGTTAGCTTATTGCCAACATTAAAACTAGTTAGTTCACTAGGTACGGCACCCTTCACACCGAAACACAATAATGTTTATACATTACTGCTTCACGGCAGAAATAGGCGCCGTTGCGGTCCCCATAATCAAGCCGGCTTCCTGTGCAAAGGAGCCATCCACTGTTAAATGTATGGACGTACTTGACAATGACATATCTACTTAATATGATAAAAGTAAAGTTATATCACATAGCTACTGTCGATGCTATCACAATTTATGTTTCATGACGTAACCAGTATCCTTTAGCATATATTTATTCTTTTCAGAAGTGAAATCAAAGACCATCTCGCTCTGGTCTTACATCAACAGTCGACAGGACCTATATTTGAATCCCCTATACTGGGGACCCACGTCGTTTGGCACAAATTCCCCCACATCTCAATACTCCAGACCACAGACAGTATTAGTTCCGGTCGCTTCGTTAAGAATTATAAAGCTCTGGAAGGCTTTGTACTGCAGGTGGAATCCCACTATGAGACAACAGGTGTGTATCCAACAAGATTTATTTTATTTATTGTATTCAAGACGATGTCCGATTTGCATATTTAACCGACTTCAAAAAAGGAGGAGGTTCTTAATTCGTCGGTATGTTTTTTTTTAAATTTGAACACAGTAGTGCTCAATTGCATTAATTTTGTTTTTGAGAAAGCGACATTTAAGATAATTTATTGAAGTAGGCGTTACTTTTACGGAAATTCATAATTATATAAATGATTTGAGTTTTCTTTAGTGTTCATTCCGCCAATATTTGTCTTGAAACGAGAAAAACTGAGGATGCCTCGTGTAGAGGCGAAACACGTGTCGAATTGTGAATTGAATTGAAACTAAAGAAAACTCAAATCATTTATACTTATGACATTTAAGATTTTTATATTAAAAATTCAATGTTCAAAATACTTTAATATAAGTTTTGCTTAAGAGACAAAGATACCGTATTGAAACGCGTTTTGCATTGATGGGTGAATAGCGATAGAAAACATTGTGAATGAAGCGTGATATATGTGCATTTTAATTATTTGTTTTATTTATATTAGATGTCTTTTTTCTCTGTTATTAATATAAAATATAAACATACATAAATACATTTAAACATCCATGACTCGGAAACAAACATCCATATTCATCATATAAATGCTTGCACCTACCGGGATTCGAACCCGAATTATTATTTAATATATAATATCACTTTTTTTATGAAAACAAGGGACGAGACGAGCAGGACGTTCAGCTAATGGTAATCGATACGCCTTGCCTATTACAATGCAGTGCCGTTCAGGATAACTGAAAACCCAAAAATTCTGAGCGGCACTACAACTGCGCTCGTCACCTTGAGACATAAGATGTTAAGTCTCAACTGCCCAGTAATTTCTTATTATTTATTTCACTAACTACGGCGCCCTTCAGACCGAAACACAGTAATGCTTACATATTACTGCTTCACGGCAGAAAACTGCGTCGTCGTAGTACCCATAATCTAGCCGGAATCCCGTGCAAAGCAACCTCCCACTAGTAAAGAACAATGGCGAAGTTCCATACTACAAAATATTTGAAATTGAATGGTAGCGTCTCAAGAACTGACGTGTACTAATTAATTCTCTATAATTCTCTGCATCTACTGACATAATCCATTTTTAATTTAGAACCGGGATAATGGAGAAATAAATGATTATTTTGTTTGAGTTTTTAGGTTAGGTTTTTCTGTTTATTACTTTAGCGTTCTAACTATATTATACTTATCTATTATATTCTAACTAACATGTTCCAACAACAATAACACTGAATATCACGAATTCCAATAATCTTTAAGGATAGGAACTAGTAACCATAGGCAAATAGTTAATTAATACCTAATTACTAAACTGACTACGGTCAACAACTCTGAGTATTATATTATGATAAAATGGAAACTTGTTACTTGATGCAATGGTAATAACAGTTTATTTTCAACAAACCAGAGTTGGTTGTCCATAGCTATATAAGTAATTTTATAAGAGGGAAGTCAAATGCGCAATCCATAATGGTAGGTAGGTACTTCTAAAGTGTACCTAACCTACGCCCGATTTTAAGGCTCGGGTCGACTTTTAAACTAAGTACTTCCATTTTTATAATCTTAAAAAACTGGTAAAATAAGTACCTAGTTTCCTAATGTCTTTTTCTCAATCGAAGTTCTTATTTTGTAGAAGTGGGTAGCAGTAAATTAAACAAGCAAAATATTTTATTTTGTTTATTGTTATATAAACAGCGTACGTTAGACCAATTCGTGGGGCATATCATAGTCCGGTAATGGAGAGCAGAAGTAATTCAAAATGAGGTTCAGAGTTTAAAACGAGAGAAAGATATTATTCAAGTCCAAAACCAAGCCAGGTAAAATAGAAACTACTTATTAATATAAAGAAAACAACACAACAGCGGTAACTATAATTGATAGGTATTATTAGTATTAGGCATAGGTGACAGGTATAGATACTCATTGATCATTCGCTCATCGCTGTCAGTCATATTGACAGATAGCTTTCCTTGATGTAACCTAAAATGGATATGATTTCATAGTTGTGACAGCATATAATGTGAAAATGAAATAAATATTTTATTTATTTCCCCGGTTCCTTTTGCAATACAATTTTATCTAACAAGTCAATTTATCTATGAAGTTTTTTTTTAACCATCCAAACCTTAGACGGTTATTCCTATAGTCAGGTAAAATTTCGCCATTGTTCTTTGTTTATATTTGGCTAAATAATACTTCTAGTAGGTATGAATGTTGACACACAATATTTTTTTTTGTATTATATTTATTTTTCAAGTTATTGGCTCCCAAATAATTGTCATTATTGAAATTCGTATATTTTGAAAATTAGTTTTATTTCGTTCTTAAGTCGCTAAGTCGCATATAACGCAATTATCGAATAAATAAATAAAATTATTTGTGGGAGAGTCACGCTGCTGTCTTATGACGTCAGCACAATCGGGCCAGACTCGTCCGGGTTACCTACCCCACTCGCACAGAATACCGGCGTGAAGTAGCGGCCTAGTGCCGCTATGTTTCGCATAGGTTAGTGTCGAGGACCGGAGGCCATTCCCCCCCGTCCTTTCCCCCCCCCCCCCAAAATATGAGAGCGGTCCTAAAAAAGAAATTACCCCAGAGCCGGAGAATCCCTCCCCGAGCATTCGCGCTCGGGCTGCCCCTCGTATTCTGGGGAGGGCACAGTACCGCGTATGTCACAGGACAAACAGGGCAGCAACACCACGGCACCCCGCTCCACGCTTAATGTGGACTTTTGTAACATCCGGGGAATTCACTCCAACTTAAACGCCATCCACCACCACCTTGAGACGGCGCAGCCGGCCTTGTGTTTCCTTACGGAGACGCAGATATCTCGACCTAGCGATACGTCATATTTAACGTACCCCGGGTACAAAATTGAGCATAATTTCATGCCTCATGCCGGGGTATGTGTGTACGTTAGGGAGGATATCTGCTGTCGCCGTCTCGGCAATTTTGAGGGTAGGGACCTGTCTACTCTCTGGCTCCGCGTAGATTTAGAGGACCGCGTCCGCATCTATGCGTGTGTCTACAGGTCCCATAGTGGTAACGCAGAAACGGATCACCTCATGGGCTGCGTTCAAGCGGCATTTGATGACGTGCTTGCTCAGATCCCCTCCGCTGAAATCGTAGTCTTGGGTGATTTCAACGGGCACAATGCCGAATGGCTTGGATCACGTACCACAGACTTCGCAGGGCGATCTGTGCATAATTTTGCATTGGCGTATGGTCTGTCCCAATTGGTTGAGTCGCCGACGCGGCTCCCGGATGTGGATAGCCACATGCCGTCCTTATTAGATCTTCTGCTGACTACACATCCCGATGGTTACCAGGTCTCTGTCGACGCCCCTCTCGGAACGTCCGACCATTGCCTGGTCAGGAGTGTAGTGCCTATCCGACGCCAACGTCGCAGACCACCAGTCGCGATGTGATACTGCAGGGCATGGCTATTTTTATACCAAGCTCTGTAGTACCGATCGGTGGCAGATCACAGCCCTGGTTCGATGCGTCAGTTAATGCGGCATCTGACTGCAAAAAACAGGCGTATCGAACTTGGGTTGCGGCGCTGGGCTCAAAGGATCCGAACTGCAAAGTTCTGAAGAGGAAATATAACCGTGCCTCCAGATTTTTTAAGCGGCAAATCGCCCGTGCGAAATCGAAGCACGTCATCAAAATTGGCGAGCAGCTTTCCAGTTACCCGACCGGAACACGCAAGTTCTGGTCGTTGTCGAAAGCTGCTCTTGGTAACTTCAACCAGCCGTCCATGCCGCCGTTGCACATGAGGAATGACACCCTGGTCCATACGGCACAAGAGAAAGCCGATCTCCTGTGCACTCTTTTTGCCTCCAACTCGACTCTTGACGACAATGGAAAAACATCGCCGACCATCCCGCGGTGTCAGAGCTCCATGCCTGAAGTACAGTTCCGACAGAAAACTGTTAGGCGAGCTCTGTTTTCGTTGGACGTCAGGAAGTCGAGCGGGCCGGATGGCATTTCTCCAATCGTGCTTAGAATGTGTGCCCCTGAGTTGACGCCGGTGCTAACGCGTTTATTCCGGCACTCTTATTCAAAAGGCGTAGTCCCTGATTCATGGAAGTCAGCCCTTGTCCATCCGATCCCAAAAAAAGGAGACAGTTCGGATCCTGCGAACTACAGGCCTATTGCTATTACCTCCCTACTCTCCAAAATCACGGAGAGCATAATTAACCGCCAGCTCTTGGTATACCTTGAGGGTCACCAGTTGATCAACGACCGGCAGTACGGCTTTCGCCATGGTCGGTCGACTGGCGATCTTCTGGTATACCTAACACATAGATGGGCGGCGGCTATTGAAAGCAAGGGGGAAGGCCTGGCAGTTGGTCTGGATATAGCGAAGGCCTTTGATCGTGTATGGCACAAGGCGCTCATCGCAAAACTTCCATCATTTGGGCTTCCCGAGAGCTTATGCAAGTGGACCTCCAGCTTCCTCACTGGGCGCAGCATACAGGTCGTTATCGACGGTTATTGCTCGAATCCCAAGCCCGTGAACGCTGGAGTGGCCCAAGGCTGTGTGCTATCTCCCACGCTGTTTCTTCTGCATATCAATGATATGTTGGACACCGCCAACATGCATTGCTATGCAGACGACAGCACTGGTGATGCCGTATACACGGGCCATGCAGGTCTCTCTCGGGAAAACGTCGACCAGTGCCGGGAGAAACTTGTGTCTTCTATCGAGTCCTCTCTCGAGAAGGTCGCGGAATGGGGTAAGTTGAACCTTGTCCAATTTAACCCCCAGAAGACTCAAGTTTGCGCGTTTACCACTAAAAAAACCCCATTTGCCGTATCACCGCTCTTCGAGAACACTTCCATTAAAGCCTCGCCTAGTATCGGAATACTGGGTCTCGAAATCTCGAGCAATTGCTAATTCCGTGGCCATCTGGAGGGCAAAGCCAAACTGGCTTCAAAGAAACTGGGCGTCATAAATAGAGCACGGCAATACTTCAAGCCGGCCCACATTCTAGCGCTCTACAAAGCGCAGGTCCGGCCTCACATGGAGTATTGCTGTCATCTCTGGTCTGGCGCACCCCAGTAGCTCAGCTCGATCCATTTGACCGCGTGCAACGCAGAGCAGCTCGTATTGTCGGGGACCCAGTACTCTGTGAACGGCTGGATCACTTGGCGTTGCCTAGAGACGTCGCTTCATTGTGTGTCTTCTACCGCATTTATCACGGGGAGTGTTCCGAAGAGCTGTTCAACCTGATTCCTGCCGCCGAATTTCACCTTCGCACGACACGCCACAAGTTACGATATCATCCCCACCATCTGGATGTGTGGCGGTCCTCCACAGTGCGGTTTTCTAGGAGCTTTCTTCCTCGTACCACGAAGCTGTGGAATGAGCTTCCTTATGCGGTGTTTCCGGGACGATACGACATGGGTACCTTCAAGAAAAGCGCGTACACCTTCCTTAAAGGCCGGCAACACTCTTGTGACTCCTCTGGTGTTGCAGGAGAGTGTGGGCGGCGGTGATCACTTAACACCAGGTGACCCGTACGCTCGTTTGTCCTCCTATTCCAATAAAAAAAAAAAATTAATGGATGTTTTCAAGCCATGGTTGCTTGTATATATATTGCGATTATTCATTTTGTTTTCAAATATATCGAGGCAACTATAGGCCAAATAATTTGTATGAAGGAGCGTCAATTTTATTGAATAATTTCGCCAGGATCCGATATACCAACGTACTAGAGAGCTGGTCGCGCTCCGAGCACAGTTGGAGGCGGCGGCGGCGGCCGCGGCGGGAGACCACGCGGCGCGGACACAGCGTCTGGCGCTCACTCCGCCACGAGTAGCCAGCCCGCACCACGGCTGAACATACGGTAGGGACATGGTCAGGGTTGGCACTGGGGGATAGGCATTATCGCCACGCCTGGTAGGCGGGTTGGGGGGAGATAGAGTTTTTTTTTTATGGAATAGGAGGACAAACGAGCGTACGGGTCACCTGGTGTTAAGTGATCACCGCCGCCCACATTCTCTTGCAACACCAGAGGAATCACAAGAGCGTTGCCGGCCTTTAAGGAAGGTGTACACGCTTGAAGTTACCCATGTCGTATTGTCCCGGAAACACCGCACAAGGAAGCTCATTCCATAGCTTTGTAGTACGAGGGAGAAAGCTCCTTGAAAACCGCACTGTGGAGGACCGCCACACATCCAGATGGGGGGGATGAAATCCTAACTAGAGTATTTAGTTTAATAAATACTTTAATATATATCTGAGGCCATTAAAAAAGTCGAGAGATGCCTTAGAAATGGGAGAATGCTCTATGGTTGAAGGTCCCTAAGTTGTGTCGGCGTGGGAAGACTGCAGCCGGCAGATAATTACCCGGAGTGACTGTGTGAGGAAATAATTTATTTTCAAGTCCGGTTGTAGAATTCCAAACATAAACGTGATGTGGGAGGAATGTCGCATCTTGATGTCCAGTGGTGAAATTCGGCTGTAAGAATTGTTTAATAATAGCCTTTTTAGCTTTTGGCTACCAACGCAGCAAAGAGGTTATAATAAATTATTTGGACCTCTTTGCTACAATATTAAATTCAAATATTTTTATTCAAGATAGGATTAAATATCACTTATTGAACGTCAAAAACTAACACCCATTCAAAAGTGACTGCCTCAGACCTGAGAAGAATGGGCGCAAGAAACTCAGCGGGCTTTTTTTTTAATATAAAATATGGATTACAATGTAATATCGTACAATAAACATTTATAATTAAGGAGCCTGAGCCTGTTTTATGACTATTTAACAATAAGTTATTGGCGCTAAACCAGTACACGATGTCAGATAGAGCATTGTTTACTTCGTCAATATAAAACTTGGCTTCGTTTCACTTTGAATATAAGTGAAGTGTCATCCGCAAACAATACCACCTTGTGTTTTTTTTCTATAAGGTTAGGTAGATTACCATTATCCAATTCATGCCACTTAACTGTAATATTTCTAAAAGAAATGCTATTTGGACCTTATGGTGAATATATAAAAAATATTACAAAGGTGTTTCTAGACACGACACGGGTAAAGCAAATCTTGTATCTTACTTCGGTGTTTTTGATGATATATTTGATGGTTTTTATAACATCGTAGTATTATACTAAATACATAAAGTTACAAGTATAAAATTAGGCAGAATGCAATTAAATATGTAATTTTTCTATTACAGATACGCGAAGCTGCATATAATATAAATACCGCCAAAATCTACCCTCTGCCAGTAGATGATCAGCCTTGTAAGTCACTCAATGAATGTAAAACAAGGATAGTTGCGAGAAATGAAAAGAACATGCCGATTTTCAGAGGGCTATTTATTTTTATGTATTTTGTATAATATATATCTGTAAATCTTTATTCAAATACATATTGTGAAATCGTGACAAAACGAAAAGATGCTGCTTGGTGCACTTGTATCACCCCAAATGATGCAATAGTTACTATACAAATAAAACTGAAAACAAAATTTTATGAATGATGCGGGACTCGAACCCGCGACCTCTCCCGTTCCGTCCGAGCGCTCTTTTCTTCTTAGACTTGGAAGTTGAAAAGATAATTTTAATACATTTGCTCAAAACATAGACTTTCCATGCGCAGCGTGCGGATAGTTATTCTTTTCCGCACTATAAGTACCTACTTTTTCTTTTCATTCCGCACATAGGGTTACCATTTATTTAGTAATTCGAAAAGTCCTGACAAAAAGCCTGAAATTTCGATAAAAGTCCGGACTTTTTAGTTGAGATCAAGATTAATCCGGACGGTAGGTAACCCTATCCGCATATAACCTGTAAATGCTTGAAGTACCTTTTATTTAAAAAAGGTTTCTGACAATTATGAGCTTTAGCAGCATGTATAGCGTAGGTACCTAAATTCTTCAAAGCTTTTTGAGAGGTAGAAGGAATAAATCATTAATTTAAATTAAGTTAATAAAAATCGACAAATATTTACAATCATTGATAGTTCATCAACTATAATATGGCGCGTTTTCGACCGGAGGCACCCGTTGACCTGAAGTGATGCTGTGACCGCGCGCTCTCCGCCCTCTATCTCGAAAACGGTTCACCCTATAACTAATTTGTAGAGAATTTTGTACACTACAATATTGATATTAAATACAAATAGCAAAAAACCCATAGGAATTGAGATATTTACAAAAACAGCGCAAAAAACCGATTTTTGTGACATTTGACCTTGAAATTGAATAGTTGCGTACACCCTACCATATGTAGGTTTTGAGACAACTTTAAGGGTGTCAATATACAAGTATTTACAGACTTACAGCTGGGTATCTCGTATTCCGAGATTCTTACCTAATTTAAGCTTAAATAACTGGACTATAATTCAAATAAATCACACAAAAAGAAATATTTTGAATTTTAAAAAATCATTGTCATTGAATGAATAATTGAATTGTTAAATGAATGGAATGCATAAAAACCGCTGTCATGCATTGTCCTCTAAAACAAGTAACGCAAAAAATCTGTTGTAATAGTGATTGGGTTGAATATTGGTTTTTCGCAAATGTATTAGAAAAACTTCTTACACGTGCGCATATGATTTGCTGATCGATATTTTAAACGCTGCAATGTAAATTACTACTAAAATAAATAATTCTTTCATTAATACTTCGTTTATTTGTATATAATCAGTAATGGATGATATTAGGTTACCACTAGGACTGGCTGTTTTAATGTTAGCAGTGAGCTTACTGTAATCTTTTAGAGGATTCATATTCTGGGTGTAGATAAAATCTTGTATGCAACTGTTGATAATTAGGTATTAAAACACTCATGTGATACTATTATATCTAAACCCACATTCGTGTTTTAAGGCGAAGGGTTAGCAGAAAACACGCAAACAAGGTGTTTTCAGACAAGTTTTGTTGTGAAAAAGTAGCATTTGGAGCTATAAACACTACTTAATCCTGTTACACATATCCTTAAGTCTTATTTGTAGGTTGCTAATGCTTGCTGTTGGTTATAGTTAATACTCCACAGCTGTTTTGAACTACCACTTTTCTTTGCAGTTAAACAAGTTTTTTGACATGGCATGACGCATTTTTTAGTACTACTCTCAGAAAAGTTATTCTAATAGCTTGTATTTTTTTGTGTAGGTGCATTTATTCAAATTAGTAATGAATAACGAGGATTTTAAGCATAAAAACTGTTAGAACCTGTTAAAATGTTACGTTTTCCACGCAAGAATTTTGAAAATATTGGCTTTGTTACATAGATGGTGGGCCGGCAGCCGTGAGCTGATATCGCTAAAGGTCACTGGCATTTAGTGTCGTCCTAATACCCCTTATTACACAACAGTTGCATAAATAACTATTACAGCACGGCCCGTTGTATGGTGCACAATAATAATATTACTAGTGACGTAACCGTTATGTCTTAAAATAAATTCCTATTATATCGACCCTGTTGCAAACTTCTTGATCGCGGATATATTGTCAGACGTAGTAAATCCCATAACTTGGTATATAAATATTAATTCGTAATGTCATGTTTATTTTAACATCAAAAGAAAAAGTAATGATTTTTTTTAAACCTTCAATATAATGTATTCTGAAAAAAACATTGGGTCTAAATATATCTTTCAAATGGATCGAATATTGGATTATATCATAGTACATTCCGAAGTAATTTGATGCATTTCCCAATATAATATTATATTCTTCTAGTATGAGAGATACTTTAGAGCCCAAGTTTTGTTTCACTTATAAAATTACTGCTTTTATATTATTTTATTTTAATTATTACAATAATGGTAGAAACTTTAGATTTTATCGTATGTTATTTTACTCTTAATGTTTAGAATAGAAAATATAGCGTTTAGTTATGAAGAACATTAGTGTGTTTAGTATTATTGACCAAATTGTCTGAATTAGTTTAAGTAAAGAATATATAATAGTACAAGTACTGAAGTTTCATACCGCAAAATCAATTAAAGAAATAGGGACTCTTGCGGTCATACAATAAGGTGTAATTCTGATCGCACAGCGCTACTGACATATATTTTTATTCACCTACAAGTTGCCTCTCTTTCTATCGCGTGATTCTTACCTCTTCTGACTACATTAGGGTTGACTTCTTTACCTAAATTGTACCTACCTAGTATGAGGTCATATTATAAAAATCACTGTTTTTTCTATGATATAAATAAGAACGTAATCTTTATTTTAAATAAATATTATTTTTTTGTCAAAAATACATTAGTTGAAGATAGTAATGTATGCGTTGGAATACCACAACATAGTCTACTTAGTATAAAGGAAATAAATAGGTAGCTATCATGATTGGTAATTTCATTATAATAATTATCACTTCATATTAGATTGTTGCAGCGTCTTAAAGACGCCTAATAAAATACCGATCGGATCGGGGAGGTCGGTGACAACAAAACCCGCGCGTGCGTCACTGGTCGCTCGTGAGTCCCTACTGGTGGGCCTACTCTAAAGAGGCCGCCGCACATACTTACGATTTCTATACCTACACGGGGAGTGAGGCAGGCCTGGTTTAAGTAATATCATAGGCAACATAATATGCAAGGCGTCCCACGGCTATGCCACATGGAGGAGAAGTACCTTAAATATTGTAGATATAACATTTTACTGACGGAAGACTTTATTTTAATTTAAAAAACAATTTAAACTGCATTCATAGATTTTGAACCGGGGATCGAACATGATATTGTCAGTTGTTTCTCCTTACGGCAATGTCAGCTTTTCATTTTTCTTCCGCATCGAATTAGCACTTATAACATTTCTATAACCTCTTTATTTACTTTTCTATGGGATGTATCACTCATAAACATTGACGTACAATAAACAACTAGACTCACAATCACACTCCCATATTGTCTGAAGCAATACTCTGCCTACGCATCTATTAGTGTCGACCGCGCTTTGAATACAACGCCACGCAATGACAAAGTTTTCAGTGAAAATTCCATATAACAGCATATGCAAACTTAAAAAGGATTGACTGTCGTATTTCAGGTAAGTGCCCCTGTAACAAACTTGAGGTTTTTAATCATTTTGCTAAATACTTACACTTCAATTGCTAAAACTCTTGCAATGACTTTGAAGATTACTGCCATTAAATAAGGTGTTAATTTTAATGAATGTTTTAATGTTATCTGTATAATAATGTATACGTATATACAACGCCGCTCGGATATTTTTGACGACCTTTTAATAGACGATTGGGAGTCTCGTTGTTTACTGCACGTCAATGCAAGTATTCTCATAAGGCGCATTAAATTTAATTTATTATTATGTCCATCATATAGCGTAGCGCTATACACTACTTAGGTAGAACTACTTGACCGCTATCATAAACAATAATCTAATAATTTAAATTTATAAATAAAAAAAAACTAAAATTTAATCACCCTTACTTTAGCGTTTGGTACTTAGTTACTCACCTGCGAGTTCTACGGTGCAGCGTGGGACAAGTAGGTGTCAGTGCCTACGGTAGCACGCGGCTACTAAATTACTTACAGGATATTCCGAAATGATATTACGGAAAATTTATTTATTGTGGTGAATTATTTATTTAATTATTATAAGCAGTCGCCTGTTTATATAATTACAACTATGAAAAGATTAAAAAACTTATAACAAATAATAAACGAACTAATTAAAACACCATACTTTTTAATTATAAATAAACATGGTCTTAGACTGAGATCTATAGAGCTTACTCAGACTTTACTTACGTAAAACTTAGGTGAGTGACGTTTGCATTGGGCTGTCTTAACTTGAACTGAGCATAATTTCAGCTGTCAAATGAAACGAAATCAAAGATTATGTTAAGGTTACACTTAGCTAAGTTTTACGTAAGGAAAGTGTGAGCAAAGTCTAAATACGCTCTATAGATCTCAGCATATGTGTGTCTGGTCACACATAGAAAACTAGTATACTATTATTACACAAATCAGTCCAATTTACGTGACTGTTAGTCGCTTGTCTGAGCCTTATTTAATAAACCTAAGAAATATGCACTTTTTTTTACCTCCACCCATGCTTTAAATCCTCTATTAAAGATTCTAAAACAGTGAGCTTATTGCCAACATTAAAACACCCAATTTCCTAATAACCATTACATCATACAAACGAGTGTTGTAATGAAATTCAGTACAACATTATATCATCCGTTTTCATAATAACACTCATTGGGATGATATTATGGTTACTAGTACTGGCTTTTTTAATGTTAGCAGTAAGCTAACAGTTTTAGAATCTTTTATACAGGATTCATATGGGTGTAGATAAAGTCTTGTATGCAACTGTTAATAATTAGGTATTAAAACACTCATAATGAACCCACATTCCTGTTTTAATACCCCTTATTACACAACCAACATAAATAACTAATTATAATAACCTTTAAAAACTTATATAGCTCCACGCTGTGTATCGCCTTCTTGGATTTATGTGGCGTTGGATGCTTAAAAAGCTACACAAAATAACATAATACATCAAGCTTTAATAAAATAGACTGTTAACAGAAAAAGTTTTGTAAGAGATCAATAATAAAGAGAATAATAAAAATATTGACACACTCTTACACAAATTATCTTGCCCCAAACTAGGCATAGCCTCTACTATGGGTACAAGACAACGATATATTTAATACGATATAAATACTTACACATACATAAATACATATTCATCATATAAATGATTGCACCTACCGGGATTCGAACCCGGGACCTCTAGCTTAGTAGTCAGGGTCACGAACCATTCGGCTATATGGGTCGTCAATTATCAATAACCAGCTTGTGTTTTCCGAATTTATTTTACACAAACATTCTGTAAATAATTTGTAGATTAGGCTTAGTATTAAATGAATTCCTACTTGATGTTCACGTTATGCTCTGGGTTAGACAGAAATAATGGAATGCCATTTAACATATTATAAAACTAACATAAAAAAAATATTTTTGTGTAGTGTGAGAGTGTATTAAATATATTTAATACTAGCTGCTGCCTGCGACGCCGTCTGCGTGGACGCTCTAAAGCAGCAAAACAAAAAAAAACCATACACGGAAATGATGGGGAACTTTTAAATATTATTTATAATTATGTTTTGAACAATTTTCTGATTTTCAGCTTGTTGGGATTTTATGCACCTTCGAATGTCTAAATTGACCGGGCTACTACAGTTCTATTTTTATATGTTAGGTACAGTTTGATTATATTATATGTACAGATAAAGTCATTTCTACTACAATTAGTTTGCAGTTTTTATCAATTTTAATACCTGAAAGCATTTCTTTGTCGTACTTCTAACCTTTTGAAATGATATTTGATAACTATTATGTTTGTCTTAGGCTAGCCACCAATGGCATGACACGAGTTTTTTTTTTAAACGAGATTTAAAAAGTACTGTGTGTAAGAGCGAGCGTGCATCGCATTGTTGGATTTTTTGTTTTATTTTGCCTTGTAATATTTTAAATAATATTGTCCAACATTATGTACCAAAAACTCTTCAGCAGACGACAAAATGGAAAAACAGAAAAAATTTACGGCACTTTTCAGTGCAGTTTGTTTTTGTTAAGTAAGGAAAATATTTTGTAATTGACTGTTATATGATAAGTTGTAATATATTAATAAAGCTTTATTATGTGATATTGTTTGGTTTAATTTAAATATCGATTGCAATTTTACAAGGAGTTCTAAAATGCTATAAACATCTCTTTTTTTTTTATATAATGCCCCTGGCAAACGGGCAAGAAGCTCACGGGCAGAGGAAAGGTGAAGCAACCGCCCATGGGCATCCGCAACATCAGGTGTTAAGAGACGCATTGCCGGCCCTTATACTCCCTTAAGAGCCTTAAGGGAGTATGCTCTTTTCTTGAAGGTCCCTAAGTCGTAACGGTTCAGAAAAACTGCAGCCGGTAATAGATTCCACAAAGTACCTGTACGAGGTATAATTATGTGTATCCCTAGCACCTAAGACTTGTTTAATGTTAATGTATCACATGTAATTCTGTTGGTAGTTCATAAATAAAAAAAAATATAATAAAAAAACAACGCGATGCGAAGGCTGTCTTCTTACTTTACTTGAAATACTGTAGGAATATGTCGCAACTCTATTGTCAAAGCCGTGATATAACAATGTCACTAGTGACATTACAATTAAACGGTAGATTGTCAATCGACTTCATTTCTTACAATTTAACGGCCTGTTTTAGTGACATTGTAATGTCATGAGTAGACTGTAGTGATATTGTAAGGAAATGATATTAAGACCACGGACTTTTAAAAAAAAAAGGACTCCATGTCACCTTACATAACAGTGTAGCACCAAAACAAGCCGATTAACGTGTAAATACATAGCCCCACGCACACACTTACACTACTACAGGCCGATAGGCGACCATTTTGAGAATTGTCATCGTCTGTGACAGATCAGTTTGCGTCTCATTAAAATATTTTAAAAATGCCGTCGTGAAAAAGTAGAAGCGATACTACATAAGTATTTGTGGCCATATATGATTATTTAAGGGAGAAAAAATTGTAACTAGTATCCCCCGTAACCACACACACACTAGCATAACGGTGCTTCACTTGCTAATATATCACGGCGCGGAGTCCTTCTTTTTTACTCGTCCGTGACTTTGACAATAATTTTACTGGTCGTTAGTTAATAAGGCCGTCTCTGATTGGTCTGTTTAGTAGTAGACGTTCGGCTCATGCGTTGTGACTAATAGTCTAAATTTGTTTTTGGGACCTACAAGTGAACAAAGGCCGGTTAGCTTAGATAACAATTAGTTGATTATACTAATGCATTACTTCAATATAATGACTATACAATAAAAACAAGAAAGCGACCAATCATAGACGTTCTGACCGGAAGTTCTGCTATAGACACAAATACATTTGTTTCTTAATGACGTAATGTTAATCTAAACTTAAATGTATTCATTTATTGAAGTCTCTGCAATAAATATGGATGTGTGGCGTTTCTCCACCGTGCGGTTTTTAAAGGAACTTTCTTGTGCGGTATTTCCAAGACGATACAACATGTGTGCCTTAAAAAAATGTGCGTACACGTTCCTTAAAGGTCGGCAACGCTCGTGTGATTCTTCTGGTGTTGCAAGAGAATGAGGGCGGCAGTGATCACTTAACATCATCTCGCTCGTTTATCCTCCTTTTCTATAAAAAAAATAGGCATATATGTATATTTCTATAAGAAAATATTTTCCGTGTAAAAATCTTATGCGTAAATACTTACGTTAGTTGATTTTGGATGGTTTTGCGCACTTGCTTTTTCTTTTACCTGGTATTGGAATTAAAAAGATTAGCGTGTTGTTACGAAACACCCACGCCGTTCAATTTAGTTTGAATTATAAACTTGACACGATGTGTATCGTAGTTGTATAGGACAGGGTAACTTACATATTGAAAATGCATATTATTATAGTTAATAACCTTAGATTAAGGATTGGTCTCCGCTGCGCGCCAATTTTTTATTACGGCAACTATTAGATGCTTGTGTGCGTGGCATTTCGACACTCTATGGCATCTTTAAATTTTGTAACATACTCTTTGTATTATTTTACATTGAAATGAATAAAATACAAAATACTTACTGATGATATGTGATCCCAGTGTCTCTCTTATTTCTTGTAGTATTATTTTCATAAAACTTTACTACGCAACCTGGCATTTTAGTTTCAATTATTAACAAAGTTGAACGAAAAGAACATGCGACACGTCAACGTCACACATTGTTCGAGACTGGCTCGAGTACGCCCACTTGGGCGTAGTATTTACCAGTCCAGGAGTACCAGGAGGCTCCTTTGCAACCAGTGGGAGGCTCCTTTGCACCAGTGGGAAGCTCCTTTGCACAGGATGCCGGCTAGATTATGGGTACCACAACGGCGCCTATTTCTGCCGTGAAGCAGTAATGTGTAAGCATTACTGTGTTTCGGTCTGAAGGGCGCCGTAGCTAGTGAAATTACTGGGCAAATGAGACTTAATATCTTTTCTCAAGGTGACAGGCGCAGTTGTAGTGCCGCTCAGAATTTTTGGGGGTTTCAAGAATCCTAAGCGGCACTGCATTGTAATGGGCAGGGCGTATCAATTACCATCAGCTGAACGTCCTGCTCGTCTTGTCCCTTATTTTCATAAAAAAAAAACTCCTCCGGTATCTAGTTGGAGCGCAGCGGAGGCCAATCCCTAATCTAAGTTAATAACATTGTTTTTTTATTGTAACAAATATCTTCTCCATATTTTTGGTTACGCATAATAATTTAATGTTTCTATCAATTTATAAATTTATCTCTCTTAGAGATATATTTGAACTTTGACATAATTATACATTAAGTTGAGATAACAGCGTATTGCGAGACTTAGCTAGCTTCGTAAACATGAATATTGTTGTCTCGTTATCTCGCTCTCTTTCATTGTATGATAAAGATAATCATCATCATCAGCCGGAAGACGTCCACTGCTGGACAAAGGCCTCCCCCAAAGATTTCCATGACGATCGGTCCTGCGCTGCCCTCATCCAACGTATTCAGACAATCTTGACCAGATCGTCGGTCCATCTTGTGGGGGGCCTACCAACACTGCGTCTTCCGGTACGTGGTCGCCATTCGAGGAGTTTACTGTCCCAACGGCCATCTGTCCGTCGAACTATGTGCCCTGCCCACTGCCACTTCAGCTTCACAATCATTTGAACTACTTATGTCGGTAACTTTGGTTGTCCTCATTTCTGATTCGATCAAGCAGGGTAATTCCGAGCATAACCCTAATATTAATAATAATAAAGATAATATAATGGCCACTCTTTTAAGTCAAGATTTACAATTTAGTTGTTTTACAAATCATTTCAATTACAATATATGCAAAGTGACGCAACAAAAATACTCAAATGCCAAAAACTTAAAGGCTTTCATGAGTAAGTCAAGAAAAGAAAAAAAAAGTAAATTAATACTTATAAACACAAGAGTTATTGAATATAGTAGATGCATCAATCCACACATACCGTAAATAAATAGAGGCATTATGTGAGCGTTTCATAAAATAAAATATATAATAACTTTAATTTTAAAGGAAATAATAATAATAAAAAAAAACATCAAGCAGACCTCCCGGTAACAAGATCATCCAGCCCCCACGAGTAGCACCCGTTCACGAGCATGACGCATGGACCAGCCATCGCCTCCCTCGACCATATTTTAGGGAAGGGAACGACCCGCCCCACGTCGCCGCCACAAGCAGAGGCATTTAAGCGAGCATGACGGTACCTGTCACGAGAAATCTACTGAATAACAAAACAATTCAAGTTCATGCTTCAACTCGTGAACGGGTGTTACTTGTACCAGGTCAACCTTAAATCATTGTATTTGTTGAATTTGATACTAATTATAGACAGTAATAACGATCATCATGTTCACGAAACATTCTTACACAAACAATGAATTCAATCTCTTAAGGTTGATGCATCCAATATAGGATAAATTATATTGAAACAATTTATTCTCTATTACCTTTTATGAAATATTTGATATTTAAAACTCTTTTAACTTTGAACACGATTCATGTATTGGATGCAACACCTTACAAACTATTTTTTTATGTATATTACAGACATTGTAAAATACCTACTCTATTGATAACTTAATACTATAATATCATTGATTGATAATAAAAGAGTGGCCGTTGACTTTTTTGTATGTGTTTGTTCTCACGAGCTCAACTTTGTCCGAACATATGGTTTTAAAAGTTAATTAGTAAATTTAAAAGCAATATATTGTATAGTGACGATTTAAAAGCGCTCAGTTTAAGCCTACCTGAATAAAGTTTCTTTTACTTTGACATACTAGTACTTTAAGATAACTCTCAACATTAAGGCAATTATGGATTTGCGAAAATAGCGCCTAATTCTAGAAATGTTCAAAATTTAAAAAAATGTAAAAAAGTTATTTTGTTGAACAGTTATTGAAACTTACTAATAAAATTTGTAAATAAATATTATGAACGATGCAGAACTCAAACCCGCGACCTCTCGCGTTCTGTGAGAGCGCTCTTTCCAAATGAGCCAACCGTTCGAGTGACATATCGTTGATAAAATCTTGTATGCTTTGTTCAACTTTTAAGGTTGTGGCGTCATCTACAGGATCTACTTTACAGTTGATAACCTGCTTAATTAACCCCAATATTTGCATATTAGGAAATTGACTTGAAATGTCGCTCTTACAAATCTATACAATTTTTTAGATTGGCACGGAACACGAAACATCACAGGTTCAAGTCCCACATCGTTCATAAAATTTTGTCTTCAAATTTTATTTGTGCATTTAATCCCAGAAGTGAAGGTTATCACTTTAAAAACATAACAAATCGTTTATTTATTGTAACTGTTAAACTTAACTTTGTCTTAATTAGGTATGTATTTGTTGCGAATGTTTGCAAAGCAGCTGAAGCCGGGCGGGGAACTTGATTTAATATAACATATTAATCAGTTAATTATTTATAGTTGAGTCGTCAACTAAGACGTTCGGTTCATTTCATGATAAGAGTGAGCTTACGACATTATCGAAACAAAACAGTTCCAAATTTGTAAATTTATATTCCCCAATGATTATACAATTACTAAGTGTTAGATAATTTATTTTTCAAACATGTTTAAAGTATTGAAAAATGGTTTGAAAAAGTATAAAGACAGACGAGTAAGTGGCAATTTGAAAAGATATTACACGACTCAAGGAGAGGTGCCGATATCGGCTGATGTTGTTGTTATTGGTAAGTTATCTTTAATATCTATAATATACTTATTATTTAACCGAATTATAAAGTATTTAGCTTTTTATACTGTTAGTTTAATTATTATTATGACTAGATTCTTACTTCTTCCCATCAAATCAAAAGTTATTTGAATCTTTCTTCCACGTACAACCAAGCTGTGGAATGAGCTTCCTTGTGCGGTGTTCCCAGGGCTATTGTCGTATTCGACATGAGTAAGCTTCAAAAAAAAGCGTGTACACCTTTCTAAAAGGCTCCTGTGATTGCTTTGGTGTTGCAAGAGAATGTGGGCGGCGGTGATCACTTAACATCAAGTGAACCGTACGCTCGTTTGTCCTCCTCTTCCATAAAAAACTTATACATTTTTTTTATAATCTATACTAGCATTGCAGAGATAGTTTTTTCCTTTGGTTAAACTACAGAAACAATCAGAATAATTCTTAGGTTCTATAATTATATTTGGTATTATTAAGTAATTGACCTTTTCGTACTGGCCACTTTGATCCGAAATATCCGCTCTTTGGTTAAGTATTCCAAATTCAAATTTTCTAAATCCATTAAGATGGTACCATCGACAGAATTGACTTATGACCCACACTGCTGATAATTCTTTTAAAACCATAAAAACAGTTACGTGTATATTTGCACAAAAAATATTGTATGACAATAATTGATGGTGTGGACTATGAGTGTCTAATAAAAAAGATAACAGTAACCTATTGAATGTTCAAGCTAATTTCGACCTACTTGTTTATTGTCACTGTAAGAAAATGATATCAGGGTCACGATTCAATTTTGTAGATTTTTAGTTTTCCTGATTAGTTTTTTCTTTGGCGTCGCTCATATCGCTCAATGGAAAACTTGGAATATCACTTTGTATGACTGTACGAGTTGACTGAACTGAGCTAAATGTCCAAGTGTCGCATCGATCACAACGGTAACAAGTTGGTAACAGCGCTCGGACGTAACTCAAGAGCGGGTTCCATTCCAGCGTCGTCCATAAATTACTGCCTGAAGGCATTAGAAATATCGGTGAATTGAAACAGCGACCCAAACCGTACCCTATACGAACTTTATGTTCTTGATGAAAAGGAAGACACTACTTTTTTATTGAAGATGATTACAAACGAGCGAACGAATCACCTGATGTTAAGTGATCACAGCCGCCGACATTCTCATGCAACACCAGAGGAATTACAGGAGTGTTGCCGAACTTTTACAAAGGTATACGCGCTTTTTTTAAGTTATATGTTCCTACTTATATAGAAATGAATATATAAACCTAAGTATACATCCCTACACTGTGATAATAACATTCTAAATCACTACATATTATAAAATAAACTCATCAGCTGCGTCTGTCCTAAATTCAAAAACTACTGCACCGATTTTCATGCTGTTTTCACCAATCAATCAATAATAGCTTGGTTCTCGAGGAAGGTTTAAGAATATAATTTGTTAAGTTTTTGTATACAACTTTGTAATTACATGTGTAAAAAATAAGGCGTCTGGGAGGTTTCAACGTAAAACGTTGTCTAAGCCCTTTGAGATATAACAAAATAATGTAAAGTGGAAGTGTGTATCATATATAGATCTACAGAAAAGTCCGCGATCGCATATGTCTATCTCTTAAGGGTAACATACTATATCCATTATTTTATTTCTAACTAATTAAATAAGGATAACACATGTTCCAAAGGCTTTAGACTACATTATTCCCGAACACTTAAATCATATTTTTTTCTATTGACAGAACAGCGTCTGTCGGGTCAGCTAGTATATTATCACATAATAGTGATGGGATACGTAAATATTACACAATAACATCGTATTTTATGACGCATGAATACTTAACGCAATGATAGCTTTAATGTCATAGCTGTACCTAGAGAAGATAATTGTTGTTTGTTGACGTTGTTTTTGTAACATTTTAATAGGTGGCGGTATTGCTGGCTGCAATACTCTTTATCAGCTCACAAAAAGAGGTGTTAATGCTGTTTTATTGGAAAGAGCAAAAGTCACAAGCGGGACGACTTGGCATACCGCAGGTAAGAAAATAAAAGATTTTATAGCATACAAACCAAAATACAATAAAAGAAAAATATTTAAATCATCTGTGTGTGTCTGTATATAATAAATAAATAAATAAATCTTTCAATTTACTCGATTACAAGAGAAACCCCCGTCAGGTTTATGGCCTAGAAAAATCTTTAATATGTATGTTAGGCCTCCCTTTTATCACAATCAATAATGCTTTCTATTTGTAAGCCAGTTCGAAATTTTTCTTTCGCAAAGCAAGTCTTTCGGATTAAAAGTTCGTTCCATTTTTAATTACATGTCAGACACTATGTCACAGTACATATAGTACATGTGTCTACTGTGACTATGTAATTTAATTTGGCCGCCAAAGACGATGTAAATGCTACTTAATAAGAGGCGGCACTGCCTTAAAAATGTTATAATATAGGTAGTTTAGTATAAAACATGCAGTGATTTGACATAGTTTTGAAATAGTAGTATTTAAATATAGTCTAGTATAAAACGTGTAGTGATTTGATATAGGTTTGAAATAGCAGCATTTACAGTATGAGGATTGGCCACGAAGTATAATCCAGCTAAGTTTGAAAGCGAACAGTTGCTTGAAATGTAGTGGATTTCGGCTATCTCCGTTTTTAACAAGATTATAGCCGTCAACTGCTAATCTATCAAAGACTGCACGTTTCATACAATCGAGTAAATAGCTTTTTTCTTAGAGAGACTCGCTAGGTTGTTGGTCGCTAAATCACGTCATATATGGATTTTCATAAGTTTTGCCGGCTGCTGCTCACATGTATTTTGCCCGTAGGTACAACAATTTCGATTTACGGCGAAGAAGGTTATCAAAATCTCAAAGATCTCAAATTTCCAGTTAATGTTTGAGAATAATATTTACCGGTTGTAGAAACTATGCTAAAAGTATATTTAAGAATGTAAGCTAGAAGTCGTCTAATTACATAATGTACAATCACGTGTATTGTTGGCACTTTCTTCATAATTGTGCATAAGTGAGACAACAAACAAGCAATGAATGCTTATTGACCCATAGATTAGGTAATACGTTTTCTAGAACATAGACTAAAGAACGCGTGAAAATAGTTACCTACTGTTAATATTTTTCTTTTAGCTGTATAAGTACTCAAACTCAAGTAATCTTTATTCTTATTGTTTTGATAAGCTGCTTTTACTTGCATTTGCTTGCTTAATATCATGTTCGTAAAGGCAGAGCACCTAAAAATAGCAAATTAGATACTCTTTAACCAAAGAATATGTGTACAACAATAATTATTGTAGGTAGGTGGTATAAAAGAAATTATTTTGTTACTTATTGTAAAGAACTTTGTAATAATATTTATTGGTTTCAAGCAGAACTTATTTGATTATTTCAATTTATACGTCTAGATAGATAACTGTTAGATAACCGATAAAAACAGGCCACAAATATTAGTTTAGTGTGCGTGACAAGCTACGTCTTAAATTCACGCGTACGACGTCGGGGGCAGCCCCCGACGTCGTACGCGTGAACGCTATAAAGCAGCAAAAATACTACGCCTCCTGCAACCTCTTGTTGGTATTCGTGCAAAATAAGAATTAAGCCTATTCTATGTAGTTTATGCGTTTTGCCTGTACCTACATACAGGAAAATAAACAAAACTAATTCTATAAAGTTCTTTTTGGATTTTTTTGTTGTTTGTAGAATGAGACACAGTTCACAGAAAGTATTCTTTAAAAAAAAGTGTGTGCATGTAATTTTTACGCGCGATTGAAGTAAAACTTAATAATAATTAACTTTAGGAATAATTAACAGACGCATTAATATATTACATTAAATTAACATTAAATAAAGCTTTGTTACCAACTAAGCACTCACGTATTACTGCTCTTCAGAGCATTGTTAGATTTCTTGGTATTTTTTTTCTCGGAAAAGCTGACGATATAACTTCATCTTTTGAGCAAAGTTGGCATTTTCTCTACCTCAAATAAAAAAATGCCTTTATTAATCCGTATATATAAAAATGAATTGCTGTTCGTTAGTATCGCTAAAACTCGAGAACGGCTAGACCGATTTGGGAAATTTTGGTCTTGAATTATTTGTAGAAGTCCAGAGAAGATTTAAAAGGTGAATAAATATAAAAATTAATAAAGAACACGATTTTGATTTTTCAGAAAGCTTTAAATTGATTAACAGACTGTATCATAACTATGTCAATATCAACTTGAAACCTTATAAATAGCCAGGAAAACTTTTTCAGGAAAACTCTGTTTTGTAAGTAAGCAACATCATGTGCATCGATTGATAATATTAAAAAAAAATTCATTCATACCGAGCATTTGTTTTAATAAAAAAAGAATTTCCTTTTTTTGTTCTAAGTTTATTTTATACAAAAGTTGAGGTCTTTTATTTATCGATTGAGGCAGTACGAAGTCTGATTTTCAATCCTAAACCGTATCGTATCGACATAAAACTACTAATATTTGATGCGAAATTTATCCTATATGGCTACTTAATTTTCGAATTCCAACGTTCCTTCCTTTTAAAACTTCGCCCAGCGAGGCCGGCGGGGTCGGCAAGTATATAATATAATTAATATTATTTTATCAAGTGAGATTTTATATATTTTCCAAAGAATGATATAATGTTATATTTTGATATTATTATTCATCAGAATATAAACACTTACACTTTTTACAGGTCAGGTCATTATCAGGTTCTTGATTTTCTCTTTTATTTTTATTTATTGATGAAACAGTAAAATTATCCGCTTTTTTATTTGACTGATTATTATTTTCATTAAATATATTCTATTTATAATTCAGTTCATTGTCCATTCCCACATTTTAAAACTTTTACTCATTATAATATAATTGATAATAAGAAATTGAAGGTTATATTATTATTAGAACATATTAATATGACGTTGTTATTAAATAATAACAAATTTGGCTGTATGGGCTCGAACCAATCCTAATAGTGGAAACGGAAAAACAAAAACCAAGAACAAATTAACGAATGTCAGAGAATTTCTGAAAACTTCTATATTATTTATTGCAATAGTAGTAATAAATAAACAATAAAAAACTTGGAGATTTAAAAAAAATATTACTGAGCAATTTGAAATTGTTTTTAAAACCATTAAATTATAACGGCTTATAACGGCTTGAAATAATTTATTTCAATTGACTTTTGTACTGAGCGTTACTTCCGTCAGAAAAAAATTCTGAGTTAGCCCCAAGTCGCGCCTAAAGAAGTTTTACTTCAAAAATTTAATATAACCAGGTAAAGTTTTTATTTTGTTACGATTTTATTATATTTGTTGATATAGGTTTGGTGTGGTCTTTGCGCCCGAGCGACTTGGAGGTAAAGCTTCTGCAAGACTCCAGAAATGTTTATAACAGTCTTGAGAAGGAGACAGGCGAATATGCCGGATGGATTAATAACGGTGGCCTATTTATATCACGTAATGAGGTAAATATTATTACCAACTTTTTACTATTGTCCCTATCCTTTTTGGTAATGTTATTAGTAATGGGCAGGGTCGTGAAACAGTAGTCCCAATCTAGCCTGCTCGTCCTGCATTAACTGGACTTCAGAACGATAAATATGTCTAACTGTACATGCAATCATCGACGGAGAAGCTCAACCAACTTCAAACACCGAATCAAGGGTGGGGGGTTGTTTGCGCTGCATGCTAGCTAGATAGAAACCACCACGACGCCTTTTAATGTTAATCATTTATGTTTCAAGGTGACCAGCATAATAACAGTGCCGTGTAGAATTTTAGGGTTTCAAGATAACGCATTGTTACAATAACGGCCTTTCACTTGCCATCATTTGAAAGTCTTTTATATGTAATTTTGATTATCCGTTATCTCTTCCGAGTAACGTCTCATATCTTTTTATCAGAGGATAACATCCACGAATACTTACCTTGTAAACAGGGTTTTCCATGGGCACCTTAATTGTTTCAACGAAGTCTCAGTGATTTTTCTAGTAAAGCAACTGTTTTAAACAAATTTTTAAATTTAACTTTTTAAAGAAGTATATGTAAATTTTCGACCATCATGGAGCTCATTTAATACTATATAAAATGCTACGGGATAGCCTTAACTATTACCTGGAGGTACTAAAAATTTTATTGATTAAAAATGATTTATTAAAGTCTTAATGCTATGCCGAGATGATAAAATGGGGCACCTGTTCGAAGCTCATTGTATTTTCAAAGCTTTTACCTCCTGATGGTTGCTTGTGAAGATGTCCAACTGGTAAGGGGCTAGCGTGGTCGAGTAGGTAATAGTGGTCTTTTACCTTTTTTACCTGTTCTTTGGCTAAAATCCTAAAGACGTCAAACTGATGTCGCTCCGATGAATACTTATAATATTTACTAATTGTTAACCAACTCTTCGTGAAAGAATATTTTTATGATAAAAAATTTTTATAAGAAAGTTTTTAATATGTTACTTAAAAATAATTTCATTCATTCATTTATACTTACTTTAGTAAGTACAGTGTACCTGTTCCCATTTCAAGTTGTGACGTTTTAAATAACCATTTTATTTCAGGCCCGGACTCAAGAGTATCTTCGCTTGCACACAATGGGGAAAGCTATGGGCATACCGAGCGAGGTACTCAGCCCGACTGATGCGCAAAAAGTATTTCCTATATTAGATCCATCTGCTTTCGAAATGGCACTCTATTCTCCTCAAGACGGCACTGTGGATCCATCTATGTCATGCAACGCACTGCTAAAAGAATCCAAAAAGAATGGCGGTAAAGTAAGTGATAGTTTCAAATGCAAGTCAGATAAACATACCCGTATTTTTTATGTCTTGCATGTATCTTTGGCTCTATGAAAAGACACCGAAAAAAATTTTTTTTAAGATTCGATATTTTTCACAGGTATATGAAGAATGCGCCATACTTGACATTCATTATAGCCACAATTTACTTGGGAATAAAGAAGTTACGGGTGTGCACACTGATAAAGGGTTTATCAAGACGAAGTGTGTCGTTAATTGTGCGGGTAAGGAATAAAAATAAACACATAATATTTAAATAGTAGTTAACCAGAAGGGGGCTTTTTTGCACAGGATTTGCACTTTTCTCGATAGATGAGTTAGGTACTTACCACAGCGGCGCCTTTTTCTGACACCAACATGTGCAAGCACTGATTCCGAAGTTAGTGAAATTACTACTCAGTAAATTTGTGATTGCGCTTGTCACTTTCAAATTATGATGTTAAAGTTTCAGTAATTACAAGCCCCGATGGGATTTTTGCATTTTCCAAGTCTCGTCATCTCATAAACAAGTAATGAGAAAATAAAGAGATTTTGAGTGCAGTATATTAAATATTCATATTTGTGTTATTCTAGGTGCATGGGGACCCCGAGTGGCTAGATTCGCTGGAATTCCAGCCCTTCCCCTAGTTCCGTTTAAACATGCTTACGTGGTTTCGGAAGGTATTCCGGAAATACGTAACGCGCCCAACTTGCGAGACCATGACGTCAATCTGTACATCAAGATACAGGGCGAGTCCTGTCACATCGGCGGATACGAGAATAACCCTTTGATATTAGATCAGGTATTGTTTTATTTTAACTACAGTTCGCCATGGTTTTGGAAACTTCAAAGGTACCTTCTTAGTTTACGAGAGATTGTGTTTTGGTCTGAACGGCGCTGTGAAACTAGTAAAATTACTGGGTTGCAAAGAATAAACACCTTAGGTCCAAGGTTTGTGTCATTGTTACACAATCGTGGTGCCGCTCATAACTATGGGTTTTCTAAAATGCCGCACTACATCGTAGTAGGTTAGGCGCATTGTATCATCACGTACAGAACGTTTATCTCATCTTTTAAAACAAAATTATTCAAAATTATTTTTAATTCACAAATAAATTTACAGCTTCCAGATAATTTACAATTCCACCTGTACGATCTTAATTGGGACGTGTTCAACGTTCACATGGAAAGTGCCGCGTCTCTGTGTCCAACGCTTGCCAACATCGGAGTCAAGAGCACTGTTTGCGGACCAGAGTCCTTCACGCCAGACCATAAACCATTGTTGGGAGAAGATCCTAACCTCTTTGGTGAGAATTATATAATATATTTTTAGTTAGAAATAGTAATATAGGAACTTGCAATGTGTTTTAATGAAAAAAGACGAATCAGTGATGGAATTTGTTATGTTATAAATAACTGATAATACTTTCTTCGGTTCTCCTAAGATTAGATAATGTTTTGAGTTTAGACAGCCTCTCCTGATAGCTATGGATTAATTTGAGTATGCCTTCTCTGTACGATAATCGTTTTATACTCTGTGAACAAAGTAAAATCGTGACCTAAGTTGTTTTA
Organism: Leptidea sinapis; assembly: GCF_905404315.1. Taxonomy (NCBI): domain Eukaryota; kingdom Metazoa; phylum Arthropoda; class Insecta; order Lepidoptera; family Pieridae; genus Leptidea; species Leptidea sinapis. Next base: position 14,429,089 of record NC_066272.1, read on the forward strand.
AAACTTCAGAAATTAATCCAAGATGCTTATTTCTCTTTCTAATAATACTTCATACATCTAGATCTTTTACAACTGATTTTCAATTACCCTACATTTTGTACTTACAAATTGCTTTGTTTTTTTCTTTTTATGTTTATATTTTGAAACATTCAAAGACATTCTATTTATATCATGTACCAGTTACACCAATCTGTAAACTCAATTCATCATCCTAAAGTTAACATGGGCAGATGCTATTTGTGACTAAATCCAATGATTTATCAATAAAAAATTACAAAAAATAAAAGTCCGAGATTTGATCCCTGTGGAACTCTAGACTATAATTGTAAAGTAAAGTATTTGGCCGCAACTAGTTGAACACGATTTTCAAGATATGAAGAGATTAATCTACGCAAATTACCATGAATTCCGTTTGCTTCTAACTTGCGTAGCAAGGGTCCATAGTAAACCTTGTCGAAAGCCTAAGAAAAATCCGTTCATATAGAATCAACTTGTTCACCGTAAAAGAAGGTGATGGTAGTACGTAAAAAGATTTTGTAAAAGTTGAGTGACAGATATATTTTTCACAAATTGACTGTTTGCTGTTGTTCAGAGACGAATAAGCCTAAGTGATAGTTAAAATAGATACGTATATATTTTAAAACTATATCTCTTATATGTATGAGAGATTCAAATATAGTTTGGCTATGGCCAAACTTATTATATTATACGACCTATTAGTATCCCGCGGATAGGATACTAATAGGTCGCCTTTAAAGATTAAGATAATATGGGCTACTTTATTATTTAATAATTTATAAATAATTATATTATATTTGTATTCTTATAATTAATTAATTTATTAGATTTAAAAATAATTTATCGATGCATTCAATACGAGTATATCGTTTATTTATTATTTTATCGTCATTAAAAAAATATAGTTTAGTTTTGAAGCATAACTTGAATCTTATATAAATTTTACACACAATTTGTTATCTTGTGTGTTATATTTAATTTGTTAAAAGTATATTTTCAAAAAAAAGGACGTTAATAAATATTATTGTATGATGAATTTTAATATTCTTTGCTTGTTTAAGGTTTGTACCATAATTGTGGCTACAACTCCTCTGGGATGATGTTTTCTGCTGGATGTGGTATTCAACTGGCAGAATGGATTATCAAAGGCAGGTAAGCAAAAGAAGAATTCATGTTTCATGGCCATTAGAGTACCGTAAGTTGTTCATTGAAAATAACTTGTCATTTTGGACTTATCAAGAGATTTAGGAATAGACGTTTACTTATATATATTATATCCATATAAAAGACAAATAAAGAACACGTATTAATTGGATTTACATATTACTTTTCTGAATCCAAAAAAAAGAAAATGTGTATTTGTAACGTATAGTAACTACACGTAGGTACAAAAAACTTTAAAATTATAAAAAAATGAAAATAAACAAACAAAAAAACTAATATTATTTATTTACTTCACAAAATGATCAAAACCAGAAAACATGCCAAATGTTTTCTGGTTTTCTGTTGGGCTACTAGTTGTTCATACAAATTTTCCGTTCGTATATAATTTCATCTAATAAATGACGCACTTTGAACCCAGTTGTCATTTTCGTCAACCGCGGACGGCTAAAATAAAAACTACTCAGACTATCCTGGAGCAACTCCGCATTGGCACTAGATTGTCCACAGTCTGCTATCAAGATCTTGGGGTAGTTTGGCCACACTGCCCGACGCATTCCCAGTAATTTAGACGAACTGATAGTCACAGGAAAGGTGGAGGGCAAAAGGCCATGCGGTCGATCACCCAGCTGCTGGTCGGACCAGATCAAGACACTCACTGGCCTACCACTTACGACCGCAATAAGGAAAGCCGAGGACCAAAAGGAGTGGAAGGCTTTAGTGACCAACTTACAAAAACTTTGATGTACGGACACGACCTTCAGAAATGACGAAAACGACCAAGAAGAGAAGTCACCTTAATACGAAGGCGATTTTCGAACATGTGTTGCATATAAAAATTATTGTACTCTTTTCCAGGCCGAATTACAACATGTTTACCTTCGACATTCGCCGGTTCACCCCATCGCAGATGTCTCGAGCACACTGGGCCCGCGAGGCCAGCTTCGAATCATATGTCAAGAACTATTCAATTGTTTTCCCCAACGATGAGCCTCTGGCTGGACGGGATACAAGCCACGACGCTCTGCATCAAGAGCTAGTAGAAGACGGAGCGATCATGCAGTCGAGAGGCGGCTGGGAGCGACCTGCCTTTTTTATGCCTGGTGAAAAGGTTCATTTCACTTTTTCTATTTAAGCTAGCTTAAGGATGCGTCTTGAAATGGCGTAAAGTCAGAAATAATCGTGAAATTTAATAAACCAATATTCAACGATGACTGAATAACATCATAATGTTAATCAATTTGTTTCCAAGAGGAAATGATCACCTAATTTAGGTATTATTTACCACATGGCTTACTAATCAGACTCCCCAGTACAGAACAAAGAGGATGTAAAAACTACGTAATAAGGGTGGGACTGCCTAAGTAAAAATTTAAATTGAAACGTTTAGTCATTTGACATAAGTTTAAAATAGTAATAATTACAGTATCGCGGTTTGCCACAAAGTATAATTTGGCTAAGTTTGAAAGCGAAAAGTTGCTTATAATTTCGGTTATCTCCTTTTTTACAAGAATATAGCCGTCATCTGTCAACCTGTTTAAAGACCGAACGTCTCATTCAATCCAGTGAATCACCTTTTTCTTAGAGAGTTTCGTTAGCCTGGAACAGAATGATTTTTGTTTTTCGAATAGAACAAAGAAAAACGGCTACCACAGAATAGCTAACTCAAGACAATTTACTTCGATAACCACAGATCAGCAATAATCTTCAAGTGTAGAATTATTCACCGACACATAGAATGTTAAATTCCGATTTTAAAGTGTTAGAGCGCTATATGTTGAACCGTTGACTCTCACCACTTAGCCCCCGGTTCGATCCTCGCCCGCCACGTATAGTAACAACGTTATGATTTCGGTTTTCAAATTCATATACACTACGTTTATCGACGCTTATATAAGGTCGGCAACGCCCTTGTGATTCCACTGGTGTTACAAGAGGTATGGGTATATGAGAGTATGTAAGAGGGTACGTATGCGGTGATCACATACCATCAGGTGACCCTTATGCTCACTTGTCATGTCACAAGGAAATGTGGAGATGGTTTGGACATGCAGAGTGTAAAATAGGAAGTACACCAGTGGGAGGCTCTTTTGCACAGGATGCCGGCTAGTTTATGGGTACCACAATGGTGCCTATTTCTGCCGTGAAGCAGTAATGTGTAAACATTATTGTGTTGAACTTACTGGGCAAATGAGACTTAACATCTTATGTCTCAAAGTGACGAGCGCAACTGTTGTAGTGCCGCTCAGAATTTTTTGAGGTTTTTCAAGAATCCTGAGCGGCACTGCATTGTTATGGGCATGCCGTATTAATTTCCGTCAGCTGAACGTTCTGCTCGTCTCGTCCCTTATTGAACAAACGTAGCGAGATTTATGAATGTTGCGTTAGTGGGGGAAAGTTATTTTTTTTATGTGTGTATTCGTTGTGTTAGGGCCAGTCGAAATAACTGTCTGTTCAGTGTTACTACTACCTGTTCACACTGAAAGAGTGTGGGTGCCAGTGTTATTAAAGGCATATAAGATATTCGATCTTACATCATAGGTGGCCAGTGCAGAGCAGTGTTATTGGGGTACGTACTGTTAGGATGGACGAGCTGGTGGCCTTTTTAAAAAAACACTTTTTGACTCCCGAATAAGTTTAATTTCCACACACAATTTTATACAGAACTTACTCTCAAGACCCGGTGTAGCCAAACTAATAGGATTACTCGGCATTTTACCTCAGATGACAACTGATATCATAGTTGAATAAAGGTTTGCTCGTATCTTTCTTTTTTAAAGCCATACATATGAAGACATATCTTAGACTAGGTAAGTTTTTAATTAACTGTCATCATCATTATCATCATCAGCCGTAAGACGTACACTGCTGGACAAAGGAGTACCGGAAGACGCAGTGTTGGTAGGCCTCCCACAAGATGGACCGACGATCTGGTCAAGATTGCCGGAATACGTTGGATGAGGGCAGAGCAGGACCGATCGTCGTGGATATCTTTGGGGGAGGCATGATTAGCTATAACTAATTATAATTGAAAGTAATTTTATATTATTGCAGGTCAGGGTTCAACAATATGACTGGGGTGGTGCTCATGATTATCCAAGAAATCAGGACACGAGATACGAGGACATATTGAAAGGAGAATACACATTCGGATTTTCAAAACATTTTGACATTGTAAGATGTTTTAATTTATATTAAAATTTTTAAATGTATGTATTCTAATTGAATTATAGAAAGGTAGGAAATTGAATCTTAGACTTCAATAACAATTTCAAGAAAGAAATTAAGGTGAGACACAATCGATACTCGAAAACATTATATTTGACAATCATGCACGCAAGAAGTTTTTCATCTTTGGCGTTACAAAACAAAGTCCTTTAAAATGTAATTTCTCGTGATATTTTTCGTTTTTATTATACGGTATTTAATATACGTAGGTCACACTAAAAGTTTTGCGTAACTTAAAAAAACAACATGTTTTATCGAAAATATTATGTTTATTGCTTTTTAAAATACTCTCATTTACATTTGAAACATTTTTTCATGCGATGGAATCATATTTTAAAACCGGAGGACCACAGATCTGAAGGCATGTTTTCTACGTGCTGATTGAACGCTATCACTGCCTCTTCGGAATTGGTAAAAGTGACAACTCTCATCAAATCTTTGATTTTGGGGAAAATACAAAAATCACAGCGTGCAAGGTCGGGGTTATGTGCGGAATGGGTGACGAGTTGTATTTTTTCGGAAGCTAAAATGACTTAGTTTTGTTGGCCGTGTGTAAATAAACGTTGTCATTATGTAGGAGAAGGCGGCTTTTCGGTCGTCTTTCGCGAACTTTTTCTAACACCCTGGGTAAACAGATGGTAGAATACCACTCGGCAATAATACTCTTTTGATCTTCAAGTGGAATTGTTCTGATGGGACCCGTAGCTGAGAAAAAAAATGCGATCATTTTTTTACCAACGTTTCTCGCCTGTCTCACTTTTGTTGGCCTGTTCTCATTTTCAAACGCCGATTCACAACATTGCTGTTTTTTTTCGGGTTCAAAAAAATAAATCCACGTTACGTCTCCTGTGACAATGTCATAAAGAGCATTAGTATATCCATGGTCGTACTTCATTGGCATCTGTGAGCATCATTCCACGCGAACCCGCTTCTGCTCCGCTGTCAGTTCGTGAGGGATCCAACGACAACAATGTTTCCGAACTTTTAATTCTTCGTGTAAAATTTTCTGAATTTGGCTCATACCAATCCCCAATAATCCTCGAATTGTCTCATAGGTAATCCGCGGGTTTTCTTCAATTAGCCGCTTAACAGTAGCCACATTATTTTCGTTGACGGCAGTTGTAGGGCGCCCTTCACGAAATTCGTCATGTAAAGAAACCCGACCTATCTCAAATTCAACAAACCATCGCCTCACGGTGCTCCAGCAAGGTGCTTCTCTCCCAAGAGCATTTTTAAGTCGAGCGGCACAGTCTTGCGGAGAGAGAGAACTTTTGAAATCATAAAAACTCATCGCTCTAAAATATTTTCAACTTAATTCCATTTTCGTTACGTACGTAGAACTTGATGTGTGATAAAAAAAACCATTGACAAATGATTTCCCGCTAATTGTTTTCTTTTATTACTAAGAAGGTTGCAACGATTCAAAAAATATAACATTCGAAATTCAAATAGTTCTGATTTTTTTATTTCTATTTCCCACAACTATATTGAATGTCGTGTGATGCACGGTTGTGTAGGTTATTCCACCCACTTTCCTGATTCAAGAATCACAATGTACTCGTAGATAATTTAAACGTCTAGATAGAGCCCGTTGCTGTTAGGCAATGCGTGATAAAATACCAGGTTTATTACTTTAGTGTGTATGACTCGTCTTACACTCGCGATACGTATATGTCATTTTCAGTGTGCGTGCATTGCTGAAAATAGAGATTAACAAATCGATGCTATTTTTTCGACGTGTTCATAGCTGTCATAGTCTACTTAGACGTATAAATTATCTAGGAATATACTATTACCCGGTGAAGACGTTTCAATATATAATAAAAGGCCCCATATAGCAAAGATGCATGGGCATTACAAGATGCTTTACAGATTTTGATAGACTTAATTTAAGAATTGATTACATTTATTTGTAGATCAAAAAAGAAGCTCTTGCTGCCCGGAATTCGGCCGCACTCTTCAACTTATCGTACTACGGCAAGTTTTATTTGACTGGTCCTGACGCGCAGAGAACAGCTGATCTGGCCTTCACTGCCAACCTTTCGAAAAGAACGGATGGGTAAGCTTATACTAGCTGACACTTTTTGAAACTGAAACGCTTCAAAGTACCTTATTATGAATGGAGATGAGCAATGTTATAACATTACATTATGCAATAGCAGTTCCACTTTAGGTCGAGCATCAATTAGTAGAAAAACTTCATAATCAAAAAACCTTAGGGCCTAACAAATAAACTTGCCATAATTTTATACCTGAGAATAAACCACAATATTAATATGCAAAATGTTGACTATGTCGCTGACAACACTGTCAATACAATGATAATTCTGAAGTTTTCCGAATATCAAGCAGCCTTGCATATAAACGCGCATTTTGCATATTATTGGTTTATTCTCAGGTTTAATTTTATGCCAAGCTTTTTGCTCAAAATATGAGCCATGATATGTAATTCAAAGTAATTAATTAGTATAGGTTCTCATAAAATCTGCTAAGGCTTCGTTTATAACTGATTTCAAATAACAAAAAGTTAAATTATAATAACAAATTACACAAGAAAGGGTGCTTTGGTTATGTGTAAAGTAGATCCTGTAGCCGCATTCCGTGAGTTGACAATTATACCAAGTTTTAAGGATCATACGTCACGTAAGAGTGCTAGGACGTATTCCGAGAGGCGCAGCTTCAAATCAAAAATATTTCATAGGTAAATCAGATTTCCCTAGAGAAGAACGAGCAAGAATTCTAAATTGCTCTTTTCAAAATAGATTAGGTATTATAAATTCTTATTTTCAATTTTAAGTACAAATCATTTCAATTACAATATATGCAAAGTGTTGCAACAAAAATTCGAATCCCGCATCGTCATAAAGTCTAGCCTGCGCGTGCTGTGATGAATGATAATATCTATTAATATTATGACACGAACTTTAAATATGAATGTAATAAAAACATCATTTTTTTGGCTCAGGTACTTGTGTAAGGCATTGGCTATTTGACGTTTTAGTTTAAGTTTGTTGCATCACTTTACATATTATGTATAATGAAAATGTAAATCTTGATTTAAAAGAGTGGGAATGAGTTTCTTGCTACTTCTTCTCATTAACTCAACCCTTTACGAAGTAGCAGTAGACTTAATAAGAAAAAAAAGTTTTTTTTGACATTCATTAGTGTCATTTCCGTGACCTACCTGAATTAAGTGATTTTGATTTGATTTAAATTTATGACAATGGTTTTAGTGTTGTGTACTCCCTGCTGCTGAATGAGAAAGGTGGAGTAGAAGCTGATGTAACAGTGAGTGTGTTGGACGGAAGTGGAAGTGGACAACTTCATGAGCCTATTTTCAAAGTAAGTTTTGCCCTTTATATTTTTGTTTAACATATAGTTTTACTAAAATAAAACTAAGCGAAGGATATTGTTCACCGATCACCGGGGCTTTGGTTTCAGATTGTATCACTATGTGCCTTCATAAAACTAACCAAAGTAGAGTAGTAAAATATTTACAATACCTTAGATAATTTATAGGTGTAGATAGAGCCTCTTGCTGGTGGACAACCGATGAAAACAGGCCAGGTTTTTTACTTTAGTGTGCGTGAGAAGTTACGTCTTACACTCGCAATGTATGTCACTTTGTGTTAGTGTGCGTGCATTAATCAAAATAGAGGTTAACTGTCAACCTCAATTTTTTTCGACTTTTTCACAGCTGTCGCAGTCTATCTAGACACCAATTGACACGGGAGTGGGTCAGGGATTGGAAATAATACTCCGCTTATAGGAACGAGTCTTTATTTGCGTTCACTTTTTCTGAACTTGCACTTGCCGGTCTGCCGCTGTTCCTTTTGTGGGCGGCAGTACCTTCAACGCGTCATACTGCACCGAACACTAGGTCTCTTCTTTCTTCTCTTGGAACACTTCCACTTTTCACTACTTCTTCCCTTCTTCTTCTTCTTCTTCTTCTTTACACTTTCGAGTCAGAACTAGAACTGCCGTAGGCCACGCTTAGTACGGCTTATATACCCCCGGATCTGTTCCATTTTCAAAACGATTCCCCCATTCCATCTTTAAATTTAAATTGTACTAGAAAATTCTTTTAACTATTTTTATCCTGCTTACACATTTTCCATCCCTTTTTTTCTGTTCGATTTGATCCTGAACTTACTGGAAATTTCTATTAACTTTACAAAACCCAAAAAATTCCGTACACAGGTAGGTGTATCGAACCCGGGTCTACAGCGTCTAAAGTAAACACTTTTCCGCTGAGCTACGAATATTTTTTTGTTGACAACTCTCGTTATATACTTCGAAGCGTTGCTACGCAACACTATAAATGATCTAAGTACAACACATAGGTAATTAAGTACAGACAGATTTGGCTGCCATATTTCACGAATGTATATGGGTTATTTTTAGGTATGTATTTTTGATATATTTAAAAAATATCAGCTGATTCTAGACTGATGTGTATTACCAAATAAAAATTTTTGTTTGTAAGCTAAGGCACCCCGCTCTCACTAATTCGGTGGACCAACACTCCAGTAGGATGTGCTGCGGGTCCTCGTAGGTATCTTGCCAGAATCTGCATAGGCTAGAGTCACTGAGGCCAATTTTAACTATATAGGTGTCTTTTAGCCTGCAATGTCAAAAGAGGAAACCTGTGATTGTTCGTAATTGACACCTAGCGCCTATGCACAGCTTTGCCTGCCTTCAATTGTTGTCCACGAGCCCATTATTAGCTGGTTCATGAATTTTCTGATTTTTTATGAGTCTGCGGATTCGGTCTAACACCATTGAAGGATTCAGGCGAAGGTTTTGGAAGCTAGTTCGTCGGCTATCTATTTTTTTTTCATATTTCACATATGTTGTTGTGTCCCGATACCCATATCAGATCTTATTACAATTTGGGTTTCAATACGGCCCTTTGAAGGTCTACAAATAAAACCATTGATATCAAAGGAAAGATAATATTATGATAGTTTGTATATGTTTACAATCCGACCCGGCGTGTGCGTGCGTGGACCTACGAGGACGGCACTGAAAATTTCGGGAATCAAGGAAGTGACACAACATTACTATTTAAAAATGTATTTATTGCTTTTCGAAGTATTCTCCGTGAAATTTGACACATTTTTCCATACGATGGAACCAATCATTGAAGCAACCATTCCATTCGGAAGTTGGGTCTCCAAAATTGCCGTTTTGTAGGCGTAGCTTCTTCAGGTGATGAAAATCTCTGACCACGCAATTTATTCTTTATTTTAGGGAAAGCATAGAAATCATTAGGGCTTAGGTCGGGGCTGTACGGCGGATGGTCTAATAATTCTATGTTTTCTTGCTCTAAAAACTCTTTTGTTCTGTGCGCGGTGTGAGAACTCGCATTGTCGTGATGGAGGATGATGCGGCGGTTGCAGTTCTCTTTACGGAGTTCAGAAACGACCTGTGGCAAGCAAATGCTAGCATACCATTCTGCATTAACCGTTCTTTGTCCCTCAAGAGGAATAGTCGCGACATGGCCGGTGTTGGAGACAAACGTGGTCACCATTTTTTTTGCAACACTCCGTGAACGAACAATTTTTGTTGGCTTTAGCTCATTTTCGAACACCCAAACTCGTGACTGGTTTTTTGTTTCGGGTTCGTACGCGTATATCCAGGAGTCGTCACCTGATAAGATGTTGTATACAGCATTTGAGGATCCTGCGTGGAATCTTTCGAGAGTTCTGACGCACCAAGTAACGCGAGCCGCTTTTTGCTATTCACACAGCTAATGCGGTATCCATCGGGAAAACAACTTTTTTACACCTAATTGTTCATGCAAGATTATCTGTATTTGACTCATGCCAATGTCTAAAATTGCCTGAATTTCGCGGTATGTCACATGACGATCTTCCTCAATCAGCTTACGCACAGCATTAACGTTTTCTTTGGTGACTGCAGTTTTTGGACGACCTTGACGGGGATCATTACTGAGCTTGACACGTCCACGTTGAAATTGAGCAAACCAGCGATAAATTGTGGTTTTGGATGGGGCTTCATCACCAAATGCAGAAATCATCCGGTCAACACACTGTTTTTGTGTTAAACCACTTCGAAAGTCATAATAAATCATCGCTCTAGAATTTTCTCGAGTCAATTCCATTTTCTCAACGACAAAAAAGTTTGACAAGACCTTGTGACAAGACCGAGAATCTTTTTTTAAATAAATAAATGGTATTCGATTTTTAAAACCAAGGAGTTTTCAATTAAAAAGATTTTAATATGACAGGAACATTGGAAATATTCCATTCCCGATACTTTTAGTGTAGCCTATGTATAAATTTATTGGCAAAATGTGATACAGAGACACATATGTTTATTATTGTAAATTAGCTGACCCGGCAAACGTTGTTTTGCCCGCTCATCTCAGTTGCTTTACTGAATTATTTGTATTTCGAATATATACCTAGATACTTATTTCCAAGTCAAAAAATATAGGTTATGGATAAGTAATCACCAACATAGCACTAAAACCTTTTCCAAAACACGCTACTTATCTTATGGTATAAGTATTATTCCGATCGGTTCAGTAGTTTCCGCAAAAAACCGCCCACTCAAACATCATAAAAAATGTAATACATGTTTGAGCTACATACGTTTCCTCTTCTTTACTATGAATTGATTGACAGGGCAGAGGGTACTACGTCGTGACGAGCGGTTTTAGTGCGAACCACACACTGGCGCATATGCGGCGAATTATACAAAAACACAAATTGCGAGCTACCATTACTGACGTCACGAAACAGCTGTGCGTGCTTGGTATCCAGGGGCCTGACAGGTATGTCATTGTCCAATAATCTGTTCTCGCTTATGTATTAGACTGCATTTAGTGCTCGACCGTCAGCGCTGACGTCGGTCGAGCGTAGCTATATCTATGAAAACATAATATGAGCTCGTTCAGTCCAGCGCCGATGGATTGCTACGAGCGTAGAGCTAATTCGCGCTGACGAGAATCGTGGTTCGAGCTCGTAGGTCCGCTTACGAGCTATGGCGATAAATGAGTGCGTCCAGTGCTACGGTGGCCGACCGTTCGCGCGTGTGTAGGTAATATAATTATCAAAAATCTTAAAGAAAAATTCATGTTCTGGCAGTTTGGAATACATTGTACAAATTTCTCCTTCAATTAGGCGCTCATCAACATGACATCTTCTCCGTCTTTTATTCGCAATAATACACAACGTTTATTAAAAAGGTTTAAAATGGATCCATCTTTCTTCGCATTCGTACACGCGCAGACAAGTTTGCTGTCAGCTGAGCATTAAACGCAACATGGTCAGCGCGCATGGTCACGCGCTACGCTCGACCGACGTCAGCCCTGACCGTCGGTCAAGCACTAAATGCAGCCGATTGCTATTGATTGTTGATTGTATATTTATACTTTGTGTCAATGACGATCTATACATTTATAAAAATCACGTCGTATAAAACAAATTCGAAATAATATGGAACATGCCAATGAATACACCATTAGTCAATGAAGTTATATATGTATACGTAACAACGTCATTGTCATTAGTCCTTAAATGTGTCGTTGTTGTGTGTTGAGAAGTATGTATAAGATAGACTTATTTTAAGATAGGTCTATGGTGATAGTTCGAACAATAAAAGTAAATAATAAGTAAATATAGGCAGTATAATACAATAAATATACCTACTTAATATTATATATGTACCTATTATGTAATTCGGCTTTCACTTTTGCATTACTGACTGTTGATTGATGTTACTGATTCAGCAATGTTAATTCTTACTTCACTATTGAAATTGTACTTACTTCACCATCGTAACGGCAAACTGGGATAAGAAAAAAGATAAAAAGATATAAAGTTAAATTGTTATAACGTTCGTGAGACATTATTAACTTTGTTTATTTAAATTGGCTTTTCTGGCTGTTCATCGGTGCCGATTTAATTGAAATAGAAACAAGGTTCTGGCCTCGCAACTCGCAATAAGACCCAAAGTGCCAATGATTACATAGTGGACATAGTGAGTAGCTACATTTTGTGCACTCGTGAACGCCAATACACAAAACTTTCAGTGATACCGTGCTTGTTACCGCTGGCGCATCCCGCGCTCCTCGCTCTCAAGCTTGCACTACGAGCGCAAATCCGTAGTGTGTGACGGGACGTTATCGCAAACACCCTGCACCGTGATAAAGGACCTCCGAACAAGCCAACACTAGTAGGTACCAAAACCTATGCAGCGAGTTGGAGGTTCCTTTGCACAGGATGCCGGCTATATTATGGGTACCACAACGGCGCCTATTTCTGCCGTGAAGTAGTAATGTGTAAGGATTATTGTGTTTACTGGGAAAATGAGACAGGTTGACGATCGCATTGTGGTGCCGCTCAGAGTTTTTGAGTTTTTCAAGTATCCTAAGCGGCACTGCATTGTAATGTGCAGGACGTATCAATTACCATCAGCTGAACGTTCTGCTTGCCTCGACCCTTATTGTCATAAAAAAAGCCGATTTAAATAAATAAAGATATTAAGTTACTCTCAAGTCCCACCCAATAAATCGGCAATACGTCAATCGAATTTCCTTTAAGTTCGCTCTTTGGCAAAAGTGCGGCCACTATGAGCAATTCTTACACTACACATTATTTAAATATAAACAAGTGGGACACCCGGAATTGTCCTAATGCTTAACTTCAAATTTCAGCCAACGTATTCTACAGCGGTACACAAACGCCGGACTATCAAATGACGCCTTCCCCGTCCATACGCACCGAAGCATAGATATTTCAAAAGCACCTTACTCTTCGGATAAGACGACCCACACTTGCCGAGCGCTGCGAGTTGCTTGGTCGGGTGAACTGGGCTGGGAGCTTCATGTGCCCTCATCACATGCTATTGCCGTGTACAAGGCATTGAAAACTGCGAAAGATTTGACCAACTCTGGCTGGAGGGCTTTGACCTCTTTGAGCGCAGAAAAAGGTAACTTACAAACCTGATGAAATTTCTTCTTCTTACTTTACCTTATTTATTCAAGTTATACTACTATTGGCGCGTTAGGGAAAAGTTATGAAAGTGAATTTTTACGATGCGCGCACACCGTCACGCAAATTCGACACTAACGTTAGCTAGTCATATAGACCATTTGTATCATACTTCAGCTACCAAGCCTCTGTAACTCATATGTCTACTGAACCACAACCAATGGACGAGAATTAAATTAATTTCAATATTATATCTAATGTCCATTTATGTACAAGTTTTAAAATAAAAAAAAAATATTTTCTCACTAATTTAAAAAAAAATATGATTTAATGACACGTTATTTAACTTAACAATGCGGTATAATAATATTCCCATTGGTTATATTTAATACCTTACCTTAATACAATATTGTTTTTTCTAGGCATAAAGGGCATTTATTTTCTCAAAATTGATACCTTTAGGATTCAAATACAAAACACAAATAAATAAATTCATGAATAATATAACTAAAATATGGGGATTTTTTTTATCACGCCAAAGAAGAATAATTTCTTGAGTGCATACATATACGTACACACACACTTTTTTATTATATTTAATCCTAATTTCCTTGAGCTGTGTTACATCAATTTCCCTTATTCCTTTTACCAGGTTATCACTTATGGAATACCGATTTGCGTAATGATGACAACCCAATAGAAGCCAACCTGAGTTTCGCGTGTCGCAACGACGGCGATTACATTGGTAATGAAGCTGTGGCCAAGATCAAAAGAAATGGAGTAACGAAAAAATATGTTTATTTCACTCTAGATGAAAAGGTGGGGCTGCAAGATATGTTAAATGATTTCTCATTTATTATTTAACGATTGTCACAGGTAGAAATAGTTCCCAATATACTATCTACAGATAGAGATAAATAAATACCTTCTACTGTCATTAACTAGCTGTGAATAATCTGAAGCTGTCCCAATATACCCATTCATAAGTCATTCTTATCGCCTTATATTGGGACGCGTGAATTGAAATTTCCATACAAACTTCTATCGCTGGTAAGCTATACGTCGTACCATTGACAGACAGCGTGTAAGGATAAGATGAGTTATCGTCGATAACTATATTGGGACAGAAAAGTCAACGATGGTTACGATTTTTATCTCAAGTAAGAGATAGACTGAATATTGGGAATGGCTGTTAATCATCTGTTCATCCAACAAACAATTCGGAAGCAAATTAATGAAATGTAGTTTATCTTGATCGTTCAAGATTGGTCGTCCACACAGAATCTTTTTGCCCTGTGCTTCCCCGGCGCATAAAAGAATAAGGAAGTCCAGGCCCAATAGTGTCGTAAGAGGCGACTTAGGACATTTACTAGTGGGAGGATTCTTTGCACAGGATGTCGGCTAGATTATGGGTACCAAAACGGCGCCTCTTTTCTACCGTGAAGCAGTAATGTGTTTCGGCCTGAACGGCGCCGTAGTTAGTGAAATTACTGGGCAAATAAGACTTAGCATCTTATGTCTAAAAGTGACGAGCGCAGTTGCAGTTCCACTAAGAATTTTTGGGTAATGGGCAGGGCGTATAAATCCATTCACATCCACAAATACCATCAGCTGAACGTCCCAATCGTCTCGTCCCTTATTGTCCTAAAAAAAAACCCTTCGAGATTGACTCGTACTTGTACGGCTTTTTGATCAAACACGCGTAGGTACTTAATTTTTGAAATATAATCCTTAGTACTTTAGCACACACCTTTATCCCGTTATTTAGAGGGAGGGAGCGATACGAATTTAAGGTTGAGTCTGCAAAAGAATGTCGGTGAAATAAACTTATGCAATGAAGAGGAGAGTGTATGTGTGTAAGTGTCTGAAAGAGAAGGGGAGACAAGGCTTTCGTTCGTTCTTGTTTTTTGTATGTGGACAAGGCCTGTTATTTACTCCTTGACGATATTATATTAATATACGTTTTACTTGATTTATAGGTGCCATTATTTGGACAGGAAGCTATATACAGAAATGAAGAAATAGTTGGTTATTTGCGTAGAGGTGACTATGGATATTATATTGACAAACCCATCGGTATTGGGTATGTAGAAAATAAGGGAGATGTTGTTACGAAGAAATATTTACAACAAGGTAAATACCAGATTGAAATAATGGGTAAGAAATACGACGCAACGTTCCATTACAAGTCTCCGTTTGACCCGAACGGCCTGAGACTTTTGGGTAATTATGGTGAAATAAAAATGGACGAAAACACACACGAACCACATGCAGGACAGAATGAGAGAGCTGGCGGGGTTGAATAGAATTTGTGCTTAGTGTATGCTGATTACCATTGGATAATTTATATCACGGACACAATATTATTTACAATTTCATGACTGCGATCACATTTAAATCTTAACTGGAGAGACGCTAATGATACCCGAATACGTGACATTTTTGCGATAATACCTACTTAAAAAATAATAAAAAATATGACATTTTTGCGATAATACCTATATAAAGAAAAAAGTATCATTAAAATAAAAAATATTCCAGATTACACAGAAAAGAAGTGAAACTTCTTGATGACATATCATGTTTCTACTATTTACAAACTCACGGAAATTCGGTAGATGAGGCTTATGAAAAAAAATAGGTAATCAGTTTACAAAAGTTTTATCAAACTTTAATATTCACATTTCATATTTATCTTAATAAAATAAATCAATCAGAATGTATTTAGAAAACTTCAAATGACAGAGTTGTCAGTACAGTGACACTTAACACGAAAATGACCTTGCTATAAAATTACTCTCTTTAAAAATAAATATTATTATTTATTGACCACTTAGTAAACATAACCGAAAGTTAAATAATTATTTAAGCAACCTATGGTCACGCACGGGTTACATGATAATAACGG
The DNA here is from genome assembly GCF_905404315.1 of Leptidea sinapis. Taxonomy (NCBI): domain Eukaryota; kingdom Metazoa; phylum Arthropoda; class Insecta; order Lepidoptera; family Pieridae; genus Leptidea; species Leptidea sinapis. Next base: position 14,445,367 of record NC_066272.1, read on the forward strand.
GTTGCGTAATTCGAAAGCGGGAAGCGCGACATTCGCACCGCACCTATCGACGCTTGCGATCAACTAACGAAAGAATCGCGAAGTGAGGTGATGCAACCTTACTACATTTTTTACAATACACGTTTATAATTTCTAACAGTTAATATTAATCAATTTCGTAGAACTAGCGTAGTCTTAAGGTGGTTTAATTAAGCCACCTGAATTTTAATAATGTAAGTTTAATAACTTACATTATTAAAATTAAATTAGGTTATTAAACTTTCATTATTAAAATTCATAAATTCAAGATCATACTAGTTGCAATAAAATTATAGTTAAAATGTAGATACACCACTCTGGTTCCGATGGCCCCATCTAAATCTTGTTTTTTCTGTGCCGCAAATAAATTTTAATTATAACAGAAGACCGAAATATATCCATCTACTAAAATTCAAATTAATTTAACTTGCATGGTCTTTATCATTGTTGACAGAATCTAAATTTTGGTGTGATAGTTTAAACATTATACACTATAATATAATATATTGTAAACTATCACCTGTTAGAACCTGTGTGCGTGTAATTGTGTGGATGAGTGTGTGCCTGTCTAAAATCAAAATTTGGCAACTGGTTAAGTGCCAATATGAATGGTGTTAAAATAAATGTTTTTGTATAAAAATGATGATTTGTTTCATTTTAAAATATGCATGAAATTACTTAAGTTTAACTAAGTTTCAATAAACGCATCGACCCATAGACCTAGAATATACTAGCATATAAAGGACCCGATAGCACGATAATGGTGACCAATTTTAATTTGTCAATGTGTGAACGTTAGCTAGTGGTTTAATATTCATAATACTAAGGATAGCTCCTCTTTAGTCCGTAGCACTCCGTATTCCGTAGCTTTAAGTCTTAAATCCTAATATTGTAAGTCTATGCTTCGATCAATTTATGTGTACCTCCTAGATAAAAAGGCAACGGTCAGAACAACGGCTTTGAATCAATTATTATTAAAAATGTCAATCTAGTTACAAAATTTTGTTAATTTAAAGAACACTAACCTGAAATGCTTCACTTACATATTCCTTTTAAAGTTTGGATAATATGCTATTATTTCGAAAGTTTAGTTTCTTACTGAACAATAATTGTCAATGCGTGACGATTTTTTTTTCATGGAATAGGAGGACAAACGAGCGTACGGGTCACCTGGTGTTAAGTGATCACCGCCGCCCACACTCTCCTGCAACACCAGAGGAATCACAAGAGCGTTGCCGGCCTTTAAGGAAGGTGTACGCGCTTTTCTTGAAGGTACCCATGTCGTATCGACCCGGAAACACCGCACAAGGAAGCTCATTCCACATCTTCGTAGTACGAGGAAGAAAGCTCCTTGAAAACCGCACTGTGAAGGATCGCCACACATCCGGATGGTGGGGATGATATCGTAACTTGTGGCGTGTCGTGCGAAGGTGAAATTCGGCGACAGGAATCAGGTTGAACAGCTCTTCGGAACACTCCCCGTGATAAATGCGGTAGAAGACACACAATGAAGCGACGTCTCTACGCAACGCCAAGTGATCCAGCCGTTCACAGAGCGCTAGGTCCCCGACAATTTGAGCTGCTCTGCGTTACACGCGGTCAAATGGATCGAGCTGCTACTGGGGTGCGTCAGACCAGAGATGACAGCAATACTCCATGTGAGGCCGGACCTGCGCTTTGTAGAGCGCTAGAATGTGGGCCGGCTTGAAGTATTGCCGTGCTCTATTAATGACGCCCAGTTTTTACAAAGCCAATTTGGCTTTGCCCTCCAGATGGCCACGGAATTGGCAGTCGCTCGAGATTTTGAGACCCAGTATTCCGATACTAGGCGAGGCTTTAAGGGAAGTGTTCTCGAAGAGCGGTGATACGGCAAATGGAGATTTTTTAGTGGTAAACGCGCAAACTTGAGTCTTCTGGGGATTAAATTGGACAAGGTTCAACTTACCCCATTCCGCATCCTTCTCGAGAGAGGACTCGATAGAAGACACAATTTTCTCCCGGCACTGGTCGACGTTTTCCCGAGAGAGACCTGCATGGCCCGTGTATACGGCATCACCAGTGCTGTCGTCTGCATAGCAATGTATGTTGGCGGTGTCCAACATATCATTGATATGCAGAAGAAACAGCGTGGGAGATAGCACACAGCCTTGGGACACTCCAGCGTTCACGGGCTTGGGATTCGAGCAATAACCGTCGACAACGACCTGTATGCTGCGCCCAGTGAAGAAGCTGGAGGTCCACTTGCATAAGCTCTCGGGAAGCCCAAATGATGGAAGTTTTGCGAGGAGCGCCTTGTGCCACACACGATCAAAGGCCTTCGCTATATCTAGGCTAACTGCCAGGCCTTCCCCCTTGCTTTCAATAGCCGCCGCCTATCTATGTGTTAGGTATACCAGAACTGCCGGTCGTTGATCAACTGGTGACCCTCAAGGTATACCAAGAGCTGGCGGTTAATTATGCTCTCCATGATTTTGGAGAGTAGGGAGGTAATAGCAATAGGCCTGTAGTTTGCCGGATCCGAACTGTCTCCTTTTTTTGGGATCGGATGGACAAGGGCTGACTTCCATGAATAAGGGACTACGCCTTTTGAATAAGAGTGCCAGAATAAACGCGTTAGCACCGGCGTCAACTCAGGGGCACACGTTCTAAGCACGATTGGAGAAATGCAATCCGGCCCGCTCGACTTCCTGACGTCCAACGAAAACAGAGCTCGCCTAACAGTTTTTTGTCGGAACTGTACTGCAGGCATAGAGCTCTGACACCGCGGGATGGTCGGAGGTGTTTTTCCGTTGTTGTCAAGAGTCTAGTTGGAGGCAAAAAGAGTGCACAGGCGATCGGCTTTCTCTTTTGCCGTATGGGCCAGGGTGTCATTCCTCATGTGCAACGGCGGCATGGACGGCTGGTTGAAGTTACCAAGAGCAGCTTTCGACAACGACCAGAACTTGCGTGTTCCGGTCGGGTAACTGGAAAGCTGCTCGCCAATTTTGACGACGTGCTTCGATTTCGCACGGGCGATTTGCCGCTTAAAAAATCTGGAGTCACGGTTATATTTCCTCTTCAGAACTTTGCAGTTCGGATCGTTTGAGCCCAGCGCCGCAACCCAAGTTCGATACGCCTGTTTTATGCAGTCAGATGCTGCTTTAACTGACGCATCGAACCAGGGCTGTGATCTGCCACCGATCGGTACTAGAGAGCTTGGTATAAAAATATCCATGCCCTGCAGTATCACATCGGCTACTGCAACGGCGCAGGCACTAGGATCATCCGAAGGGAAACAAACCCTGCCCCAACGGTAGGATGCAAAAAAGGAACGCATCCTATCCCAATCTGCTGACTTGTAGTGCCAAACGCGGCGGGTCGCTGGTAGTCTACGACGACGGCGACGGTAGGCGACGTTGGCGTCGGATAGGCACTACACTCCTGACCAGGCAATGGTCGGACGTTCCGAGAGGGGCGTCAACAGAGACCTGGTAACCATCCGGATGTGTAGTCAGCAGAAGATCTAATAAGGACGGCATCTGGCTATCCACATCCGGGAGCCGCGTTGGCGACTCAACCAATTGGGACAGACCATACGCCAATGCAAAATTATGCACAGATCGCCCTGCGTAGTCTGTAGTACGTGATCCAAGCCATTCGGCATTGTGCCCGTTGAAATCACCCAAGACTAAGATTTCAGCGGAGGGGATCTGAGCAAGCATATCATCAAATGCCGCTTGAACGCAGCCCATGAGGTGATCCGTTTCTGCGTTACCACTATGGGACCTGTAGACACACGCATAGATGCGGACGCGGTCCTCTAAATCTACGCGGAGCCAGAGAGTAGACAGGTCCCTACGATGTATTCAAAGCGCGACCGAAAATTTTGTGAGTCTAGTTGTTTATTGTACATCAATAATGTAATGACACAATATAGTAATGACACGTGAGGGTCGAGTTTCAAAACCATTCTAATTTCCAAATAAACGTATTGACACTATATCTGTTTAGTTTGGTCGAACAACAGCTAACGTTACGTACGCTAGCGTTCCCATAAATATTGTAAAAATAAATCTTCTGGTACACAGTAAAGGTATAAATATAGGCAAAAATAGTACTAAAATAAATTAAAATCAATATTTTATGCTGCAGTTGTTAAGTAAGATGTTAATTTCTTTAAATTTAGCATGTGTAGCTGTACCTACAACCAATAATATCAATTAATACAAATGTCTAATATCTAACTTGTAACGTAGCATTATAGGTCGTAGAAATAGTAATCGTGCATAATAACTGTAATAAGCGTATGCCGAAAGATTCGTTCTGAAAAGAACATTTTATTTTATATAACGTAATACTAGCTCTGATAAGAACCATTTCATAATGCTGTACATCAACTCATAGAATCATACAGATCACCAGTAGTCATCTCAGTGAAGTTCAAGCATCGTCACGTTCTCTCGATGACCGCAAATATACTCACGTGATTAGTCATATGCTCCGCGTTACACAACCGCACAGCAAGGCCGAGCGTCCTCGAATGACGCGTCGGGACTCGGGGGTCGATCGCTATTCATGCAATTTTAATCAATGAGCGACAGAGTAGGTGCTGAATGCTCATTGACATCGTATGATCGAGGTTCGACGCGAGTTTACACAAACCGCGTTCGCTGGCCGGCTTACTGCGATAGCATTAGTTTTTGAGCGAGATAGAACACATAATATTATTCTCAATTCTTATTGAATGAAACGTTTTACTATTGGTTAAAATGTAAGCTTTAGTATTGGTGTGTATTTTCTGAACTTGTAAATATTTTTTAAGTAACAATTGTAATTGGGTAACTAGTTTTAAGAATTTTGTATATATATCATGAAACTTTCAAATAAATCATATCTTCCACATATTCCTCACAGTCAAGCAGTTGTTTTATTTAATCGCCAAACGCTCAGTCTCTAAACTTTCAATGATGACCAACATGCAAAACAGATAATCTGAGAAAGACATAAAATATCGTCTTCATCCTTTTCATTCCTAAATTTTTTTGAAGATGTTGTGATCTTGTTCATACACTGTTTTATTTGCTTGTCATATCCAGGTATATAATTTATCTTAGCGGTTTTCTAAATGTCCAGTCATTTGTAATTTATTTGTGAACGTAGTGTTTAAATTCTCTTTGTTGATTTGTACTCCTTGGTGCATCACTGTGGCGCGAATATTGCTTACATTCAAATATTTATTGGAATTTCAAAATAAAGGTTTTGATTTCCCAAATATTGATAATCATTGTGGGAACGAAACAATAAATCATGAAGTTTGTAATTGACCTTTTTAAAAGAAAAATAAATTCTATGTTAGTGGCGAATAATTACGACATGTCGCGATATTTCATTGGGCAGACAGGGGCGGCGCGCGACGGTTTCTTTAGCGCAGCCCTGCTAAGCCCAGCCTACGCCCTAGTTAACACAAAACTATCAAATTACATTATAATTTACATGAAGCATAATTTTTGTTGGAACTGAGGCAGAGAAAGTAATATTTACAGTTTAATTTTATTTTGGACGCCCTTGTTTAACATTATTTCAAAACAAAAGAAATTGTGTCATCATTGTGCATCAAATTATTTAATAGATTATTACCATCAAAATGGACGATTTATTTATAATATCAAATTTCAATACATTATGTCGTTTATGTCTATGTAAATGCAACTTCACAACATCGATATTTGGTAATGTTGATGATGATGGTGACTCGGAAAGGTCTATAACCTCAAAAATAGCTGAATGTATTAATTTACAGGTAAATTCCATTTAACATTACTTGTTTTACGTCATTTCAGTTATGAATTCGGTCTTTATTCTTAATTCATATTATAATTTATATTTCAGATGGAACCTAATGATGGTCTTCCTGCTAGACTGTGCTATAAGTGTCTGTTTCAACTCAATGAGAGTGCTAAATTTAGAGCTCAATGCATGCAAACCGAATCTAAACTCAGACAAATAGTTAGTCAATTAAGAGAGCATGATACATCTTATTCCTCAGAAATAAATTATAATGGATTTGACAACCAAAAAGTGAAAGATGAAAACTATATTGTTGAAGATAGTGTTGTTATGGTAGTAGATCCTAGTCTTGACTATGATTCTTCTGAAGAATCTGAAAATATTGAACATAATGAACCTGAAGCAATAGGAAATGATCAAATACAAGGACCGAATGACCACATTCAGGATTCATATCTAATGAAAAGTGTTTTTATGTGTCAGTATTGTGACCAAGCATTTATTTCTGAAGAAAAATGTAAAGATCATGAACAAGGAGTTCATGACCCAAATATACCATATAAATGTGTTGAATGTAGCATAAATTTTTCTGAACGGAGCTTATTTATTGGTCATAATAAAGCCGTTCATAGAAGTGACAAACCATACCAATGTCCAGAATGTGAGAAATGCTTTGGAAGGCGTTCAGATTTAAGAAAGCATTCTATTGTCCACACTGGTATTAGACCTTATCAATGTCAATATTGCCACAAAAGCTTTTCTCGTAACACAAATTTAAGTAAGCACCTAAGAATACATGCTGGACATAAGCCACATGTCTGTCCCATGTGCCCTCGCAGTTTTGTAGCAAAAGGGGATCTACAAAGACATGTGCTCGTACACTCTGGAATGAAGCCATATACTTGTCAAAAGTGTCCATTATCTTTTGGCAGGAAGGATAAACTTTTGAGGCATGAGATGAAACATTGTGCTAATAATAATATTAACCAAAATACTTTTGATATGGTGGTGAATGTTAATCCATATAGCAATATTATGTCCCCTCCCAGTGGTGGAATAAGTGACAACATTCCAAATGAATATGATCTTCCAAGTGTACCAGACCACATTTCAGGAGATAGTTTTTTAAGCCAGCTACAGAAGACTCCATCTTCAAGTAAGCAGTTAGCTATGTCACCGTTTAAACAAAAGTCACCAATTAGTGCAAAAAACAAACCAAAAAATATTAAGTGTCACCAATGTCCAAAAAGATTTTCATCACTAGATGCTTACAAAACACATGTGTCTGTTGCCCATTTAGGTTTAAGACTTTTTCAGTGTAAGGTTTGCTTTAAGAAATTCCCTCGTAAAAGAGAACTTGATCGTCACTCACTCATACATTCTGAACCAAAATTTGAATGTACTCAGTGTGGTGAAAAATTTTCAAGGAAAGACAAGCTTGTTAAACATGAAAAAACTCATGAATGTCTTGTTGTTAATATGCCTTGTATTGAATGTGGTGCAATATTTGAAAAAAAACCTGATTTAGTTGCCCACATTAAATCTCATTTCAATGATAACTTTGACGATAAAATTATTGAAAGTAAAATTAAGCTGGAGGTGCATTCAGACTTTAATACACAAGAAAATTTTAATCCAGAGACATAAAATAATAAAAAGTTAGTCCAAGTAATAAAGTGCTGAATAATTAATTTATTTTTCAATGCAAATAATTGACATAATAGCTACTACTACTTTACTAGAGCTATTCCAGACAAATTATGCATTGCATGGGTGCATTTTGATGACAGTGGACCAAACATTCAATTTTACAATACATAAGTTGCCAGTTAATAATATATGTATCCCCACAAGATGGACTGATGATCTGGTCAAGATAGTTTGAATAGGTTTGATGAGGGCTCTGCACGACCAATTGTTGTGGAGGTCTTTCAGGGAGGCCTTTGTCCAACAGTGGATCTCTTCCAGCTTATATGATGATGATTATAATAATATACAAAATAATTAAGTGTACTTCTAATATAATACATATTCTGTAGAACTTAGTTTTGAAATCACTCCTTTTTGAACAAGTTTTACTTGTGATTTGTAAGTTATCAATGATTATTAAAACTCATATTTCAACAAAGGCATATTTTAAACAAAACCCAGCACTCAAATGTGTGCTATTACTACAAATGCTCAGCAAGAACTGAATAGAATAGAGTCTATAGCTTTAGCTCAGCTACATCTAAACAATGAAGGAGAGATTTCATCTCTTGAATGTAGTACATATTACCTCAATTACTTAAGTGTTAATTATTGTGAAATGTTTTGCTAATTATGACTTCATTGTTATTACTTATAAGTAATTTGTGTATTTCAAGCTTAATGTCTATGAATTATAAATTTCATGCTCTATTTATTTATTATTATGATTATAAATGATTTAAGTTTTCTTTAGTGTTAATTCCGCCAATATTTGCTTTTAAACAATTCAACATGTGTCAGTCTCGTGTCAGATTTTGGCCAGACAACACGTCCTGAGGATGCCTGGTGTAGAGGCGAAACACGTGTCGAATAGTTTAAAAACACATATTGGCGGAATTAACACTAAAGAAAACTTAAATCATTTGTATAATTATGGATTTCCGCAAAGTAACGCCTACTTCAATAAATTTTATTATGATTATGTATTTGATCTAATAAATAATAGATTATTGCATATAACTAGCTGACGCAGCAAATCGCGATACAAAAGTAATTGTAGATTGTAGATGGGTGAAAATTTGAAATTATATGTATTTATTAATGCTGACTCATAATCAAATTTAAAAATTAAAAAAAAAAATCGTGTGGACCACCCTTAACATTTAGGGGTATGAAAAATAGATGTTGGCCGATTCTCAGACCTACTCAATATGCTCACAAAATTTCATGAGAATCGGTCAAGCCGTTTCGGAGGAGTACGGGAACGAACATTGTGACACGAAAATTTTATATATAAGATTATCAAGAGAGATTCTTATGGGCATAAATTCAGCCTATTAGCCAATCCAATAGATCATTTATTACCATTCAGACACAAAAATTACAATTATTACATTATGTAAGTACTAGAAAAGAAATATATTTAAAAAGGTTGCTTTCAATTTTATGTAGACTTTTTGAGAATATTTAGGACATGTGGAGTAGAAGTGTCAAAGAAATATAAATAATAGTTTAAATAATATTTTGTCGATCTGAGACCTAGCTGGATCATTTTTTTGTTATAATTGTGGTACATTCTTAGTTTAACAAATAATTTTTAATCACAGGAATAGATGAAGAATACAATTACAAAATACTACAAGAAAATAGCCAGCTTTAAAATAGACGTTTATTATTGAAATAAATACATATTTTTTACAAAATAATTAATTTTATTTTGCTGTAAGTATCCATTATTAATGAAAGAAACAACAATAATTTCTATAGTTACAATTTATTATAAATTATCCTGCCAAAGGATTGGCATGTATTGTGACTGATGTTATTAAAACCTCTGTTAAAGGTTTAAATGTTTTTGGATTAACTGTCATTTTTTCTAGATCATCAAGAGCTTCAAATCCATCAATTAACCTGAAATTACATAAATAATTAATAATTTTTGCAAAATTAAATCATTGATGTAGTAGTAAATGTTTTAGAATTAATATATTTTCCTTACATCAATTATTGTATGTCTAGTTAGACTGTGACCACTGGTCGAAAAAAAAAAATTGAGGTTGACAATTAACCTCTATTATGAGCAATGCACTCACGAAAACATAAAGTCACACACACACACTAAAATAATAAACCTGGCTTGTTTGCAACAGTTTTCTAGCAGCAAGAGGTTTTTCTGAGCTACATTTTTATTAACTTCCAAAAGTTTAGACATATTTTATTTGCAAGAATTACCTTCCAAAAATGGTGTATTTTAAATCCAAGTGTGGTTGTTCTCCATATGTAAAGAAAAACTGGCTTCCATTTGTATTTGGTCCATTGTTTGCCATGCTAACAATTCCTCTTGCATTGTGCTGGAGAAAAATCATAGTAAAATTAAAATATGTATTTCAAGCTGACTAGAGTCTTTATAGTGTGATGGTAAGACAACCTAATTTATAATCTATACTAACAATAAAACAATATAAATAAGGCTGAAGTTAGCTTGGTTCTTTGCCTTAATCTAGTCTTTAGATAGAATTTGAAAAATTCTTTTTATTTTTTATTTTAGCCTCATAAATAGTATAAGCTATCCAGCAATAGTCCTCCCAACTGTGTATTGTATGTGGCATAAAATGTATTATATGAGTGTGAAACTTCTCATGAAACATAGTTGATGTTTCATTATTAGCTGGAAGACATCCACCACTGGACAAAGGCCTCCCCAAAGATCCTCCATGATAATTGGCTCTGTGCTGCCCTCATCGAACATATTCTGGCAATGTTAAATGAAGCTTAAATCAATAAATTGTCTTTAATAATAATAATGAAAAAGAAAGTGTTTGGCATTGTATCACAAGCTTTCCTCTCACCATAGCAAACACATATATGGCTTATGATTTCAATTTTATCACTTCAAATATTATGGCAAATGACAATGTTGCCAAATTTTAAATCTCCCTCAGTTTGCATGTGAATTTTAAACTATTCACTATAGAGAAAGGTGAGTATTGGAGACATGTCAAAAGAATATATTATAATGATTATTATATACAGAAGAACATCACAATGAAACTATAAGTTTTTACTGAAAAAATTAGCAAGTGAATTACTTTGAGGTCCTCTTTAAATTCATCTTCAAATTTTCTTCCCCAAATTGATGTGCCACCTTTGCCTGTACCTGTTGGGTCTCCAGTTTGAACAATAAAACCCTAAAAATTCAAAACATGACAAAACACTGCACAATAATATTAAAAAAAATTAAAGCATTGACTGCCTGGCAATCACCACATGTTAACAAAAACAATTTATTTTAAAAACTTTGGAAAATTATTTTTGAATACTCAGAGCATTTAATACATTAGTGTTATTCTTATTTCTTCACATAGCTCTGAAAGTAATTAATTATTATTTAGTAAAAATTGGTACTCATGAAAATTATATTTTGTTGCCATGTTAAAATATTTTAACATTCCTACCAAGATATATCTTGTGAAAAGCGGTTTCTTTTTCACATAAATAAATAAATATAAAAATGCTATATGTTAATATTCTTATCTGCATTCTTAAAATAATTGTTTTAATTAAATATTGTAATTTTAGGCACCCTCTTAAATGCCATCAATAACTTTAATTAGTCTTTCTTTACTAACTATTTCTTGACAGAGCAAACTAGCAATGGGTCGTCCATGTATTTTGTGAGCACACTAGACCATTCATTTTCCTTCTTCGGCTAGTCGATGGACTAGTTCAAATTGTGGACTGTGCGCCTTCGACAGTATTATAGATGCTAGACTCATAGACTGTACAGTCTAATACAAGTTTACGTTGTTAGACGGAACTACCGAATCAACTGTATGCGCTTGTCGCGACCACCATGGCTTAGAATAAAATGTGTTAATTCTTAATAATGATTAATTTTATTCTCATAATAATGTAAAATTAATTTATAAATAAATTCTACTAGCTAATTAATAATAATTAATTTATTAAAGCAAAAATACAAAATAATAATTATTTTCTGGAACTTAAAATGTCAACTGATTACATGATGAGATACTCTGTAAAAAGGCTGGTAGTGTGAAGTTATAATGAAAATATGTAGTGGTGAAAATAAGTTTATAATTTACATTATCTTTTAAAGGGTTGACAAATGAACTTTGTTAACTTCTATCATAGTCTATGAATTGAACTAGTCCATTTGAAATACGTGAACCGTTGAAATGTTGAAACATCATCAAGTGGTTGATTGAACTGGTCCGTTCATTTAACACCCATCACTAGAGCAAACCAAAAGTCAGTAAAGATGCTCTATATTCGCATCAAGTCTAGCCAAATACCGCTGATGACATTAATGATTTAGAAACAGCATCAAGCCTCACATCTTTATGGTAACATCAGATTTGATTGCTCTCAGTAAGAGGCTTGATCTAGTTTTGATAAAATATGATGTATACCTACATATTTATGTGTCTCATTTGTTCATAATATAAATTAGTTTTTCCATATTCTGTGTAGACTATTTCTTCAAATATTTTTTGTTGAATGCACCTCTGCACATAAATATAAATTAATTACCTTTATGTTCCTATGAAATTGACATCCATTGTAATAATCACTAGCACACAGAGCTAAAAAATTTTCACATGCTTTGGGGCACTGCTCACAAAATAGCTCTATTTTCATATCACCAACATCTGTGTGTAATGTAACAGACATTTTTATTGACTTTCTGTGTTAACTTTTAGATTCACTTAAGTAATTAACTATGTTCTCAAACTAGGCCCAAAAAGTAATAAAACCATATAAACAACACAATATAATTTATTTTTTACTATGTACTATGTACACTTTAGTATCGTAATCAACACAGAGTATTTTATTGCGATCAAACATCAACATTGGTGTTGGTAATCAAAGAATGTTTAATTTACGTAGGTACTCTTACTGTAAATATAAACTATAAAGGTAAATAAAATACCATGTGAACAGTCATGCTGGTCGCATTTGCTTCTAAATACGTCAGCTGTCACTTTAGCTCGTTAGAGTAATAGTTGTCTGTAACTGTCAGTACTGATGTGTCGTTCGGGAGTGCGCACTCAATCTCGTCCTCGGTGGTCGGAAAGGGTCACAATGTTTGTATATATTCGTTTTGCTATAAATTTATCTGTTATTAACAATTTTATACAGCACCCTTGCATCACTATGTTGCATTAGCTTAGATTTATAGCTAATTTAAAAAATAATAATCCATGGATTTAATGCATTACACGTTTGGGATATGATGAAATGTTATTATTGTAGCTTTTTCGAAAACAAGTTCTGGTACTGGCACGATAAATAAATAAATAAAATATAAATTTGTATAAAGTTACTTTTTGGTTGGGTAGAATCTCGTGAGTTCCGTCACCGAAATGCTTACAGCAGTCGTATTGTGCAACAGTAGTACAAACGAATTTCGACTTACTTGTTTATTATGACTGTAGGATATTGACCTTAAGGCGGGTCACGATTAAATCTTGTCGATACTACCTATTGTTTCATAACTGCGTGATCTTTTAAATATGATTTATTTTATTCATAAACGCTGCTTTCATGGTTTAGGTTTTAACAATAGGTTTTACGCCTCTAAACTTAGAATAATTACGCTTAGAGTGTGAGGCCTAAGCGAAATGAAGCAGTTTCAATGTGGTCATTAATGACAACGTTTCCCGCCGCGTCAGTGTCATTCTATGAACTTCCAGGACAATCAGTGCGCGAAATTTAATTGAAAAATTACTAACTGTGCAGTGAAAAGGCGTCACAAAGCGTCTTATAAATACTATTTCGCAACTTTTAATTTAATTTACATTCGTCAAAACAGCAAAATATTTTGTAAAAAAAATACTCGCCATTAAAAAAATATGTTGCCAGCTATGAAAGTTCTATATACCCGAGTTCCTCCGCTGGGATAGTTTTTTGTATATATTGGTAGATATTGAAAGGAGGCTATATTGTACGACGCCACATGATGTTATAAGTATTCAAAGTCAATGTCAAATAATCTTAATTCAATTAGGCTTAAACTAAGCGCTTTGAATAGTTACTATAAATATTTCTTTTAAATTACTGAATTTATAATATGTTTGGGAAAACACACTCATAGTAACTCACTGGGTAGTTCACGCAGTGAAGTTTACATACTACTTAACATTCCGCCCACCATGGACATCCGACTATGTCCATAATACATAAGTATCACTGTATTTACACAATTTCTAAGTCACAATACAAATACTATAGTTTAGCCGCCCACCCTAGCAAATGTGAAAGTACAATTAAATATAACATACAACAATATTGATAGCTACAACAAACACACCTTAGAACAAATATTATAATAATACATAAGTTAAACATTATACACTGTAACCTATTATGATGTAACACAACATACTTAACAAAAATATTATAAATCTTTAAGGTTTTTCTACAGGCCGCACTATAAGTTTAGATACTGGTCGTTTTATAACAGAATTTTTACAACGTAACGAAACTACTCTTGTCAAACTGTCCGAGCCAGGATGTTTCTCGGTGATAATACTATACAGCCATCTGGCTGTTGGGAGATCATTTTCCTTGACTAATACTATATCAGCACGTTTGGCTCTCTGTTGTTGAAGACCATTTATATCTATGGTGAAACTGCGTCAAATACTCAAGTGACCATCTACGCCAAAATTCTTGTACTAACCGCTGAGAGAAATGCCATCTTTTTAAACTACCAATATTTGAATTTTCATAGTTACTGTCAGGGAGTAGCACTAAGGGTACTCCAACCAAAACATGTCCCGGTGTTAATGGAATCGGATCGTCCGGATTTGTGCTGATTTGAGAAAGGGGACGAGAATTAAGGCAAGCCTCAATCTGCGCGAGGACTGTGGTCATCTCCTCGAAGGTCAGTGTATGATTACCAATAACCCGTTCGAGGTGGTGTTTGGTAGACTTCACTCCCGCCTCGCACGATCCTCCAAACTTTGGAGAATGAGGAGGTATCAAATGCCAGTTGGTACTATTGTTGCCTAACCAGTTAGCTATTTCTGAAGCTATGCTTGACCTTTCTTGGGTGAATAAGCCTTTTAACTCTCTATCAGCTCCGACAAAAGTGGTACCGTTATCGCTCCATAGATCGGTAAAGCGTCTTCGCCTGGCCGTAAAGCGCTTGAAAGCTGCCAGAAACGCTTCTGAAGTTATGTCACTGACAACCTCCAAGTGAATAGCTCTTGTGGCCATACAGACGAAAACACAAATATGACCCTTGGTAGAGCGATAACCACGGCCCTTCGTAGGTCTGACAGCAATCGGACCAGCGTAATCAACTTCACTTCTAGCTAAAGGTCGGCAAGCATTTGCTCTGGCCTCCGGCAATTGACCCATTAGTTGTTGATTGGTTTGCGCAGAATGACGTACACAAGTTATGCATTTTCTAACAAATAGCCTCACTAGACCTTTTGCGTTGATGACCCAATATTTAGTTCTTAAATAATTAAGCATCAATTGTGCCCGGGTCAGCGATAGTTCCGGAATCATCATACTTACACTGGGGATCCTCCTATTTAAAAGGTAACTTAACTATATATCGCCCGGAAGAGTACGTAGCTGTAGTGTCCGAGACTATCTTTTCGCAGTCATCTCGAGCCTAGCCTCATCGTCGGTTAAATATTTCCGGCGCTGCGAGGAGTCGCATTCCATTTAGCAGAACCCTTTGAGGAATTGATTATCGTCGTCATGATTGATTTGAACGTGCAAACTAACAATCGCATTATGTATTCTCTGTTACCGTGTGATAAGGTCCGTCTATGCTTCCAGATAGGATCCACTCGAGTGTGGTTTGCTGTGCAACGAGCGTTCCCGGAGGACCCTTGATTAACCCTTCTAATAAAATCTGGCTATACACGGCAGTCCCTAAAATCATATCAATTTTATTTGGCACGCCATACGCAGGATCTGCCAATTCGGTAAAGTACCACCCTCCTCATCGCCTAACCTTGATATATCCGCCTTTATTGGAACCTTTCTCAAACCTAGCAACTGTACGGCTGACTCCGTTATAAAAGAAGTTTGAGAACCCTGATCAAGTTGGGCTCTTAATACTATAATTGCCCCAGATGTAGCTTCCACCTCAATTAAGGCCGTGGCCAATAAATATTGACTTTGGATATCCGAAAAGCATGTTACAACTTTAGCGGTCTCGCTCTGTGCGTTGGACGTCGCCATTGTGACTACATCGGCGGTCTGTTTGTGACTATCGACCGATTTATGAGCGCCCGGTCAGGCTGATTGCCCTCCTTCTTCTTCGGGGCTGATTGGCAGGGTCCGCGCGAACAGGTGATAAATCACCGGACATGACACGAAACCTGAGGGAACAGGCGCTTCCTCAGCTCCAAAAGATTACCACAAAGTGGTGCATCCGTTCCCCCGACAAATAAAACCATTTAAAGTGAGAAGAGGACAGCAAGGAGCAATCGCTCCCACCCCAATGACCCGCCCGTCTCCACGGGCGGCGAGTGAAACATGCTACAGGGGACGAGAAGTCCCTATCAGCATTCCCTCACCGCGCCCTTGCAAGCGCAGCGTGAGAAGACCAAGTAATAAATTGACGTTCTACCTAAGGCGAACCTGTGGTGTTTTTTTATTAGTGTAGTACTGAAATTCAATTCCCCTTCACCCTCTCGGGCTTCCTTCATGGTCCTTTGGAACGGATCTGTCGTATAGACGGAGTCAGCTTTTTGTGAGATACTTGCGGGCAGTGGGTTGCTGTCGCAATCGCAAGTGGGAGACTTCAGACTAGCCATCTGGCTAAGTGTACGTCAGTATCCTCGTGGGAAGAGACTGTCAAGTGAGCAAGCAGCCGGGAGAGGGTTCGTGTCTGGACGGAAGGGACGTGGTGGAATTGCAGCAATGTCATTATCCGGGAGGAAGTTACTCTCAGAAGGTCACGAGATAAGTGTTTGGTGTGGTGAAATCGTGAGTAAAAAGCTGTATTTGTGAAAAGTTGAAAGAGTATTATTTGCTTTGCAATATTGAACTTTAAATATTAACGTTCTGGAACTTTAACTATTCTTACATCGTGTTTGAACTTAGAATTATTTGTTTTGAAAATTTACTTTGTGTTCTGGGACTTGTAATTTTTTCGTGTTGTTAATATTTAGTGTTTGCAATTTTGAACTATAAAACTTACCAATTTGGAACTTGCAATTTTTTCTCTTCGTGTCCTTGAACTTATAATTTATCTTGTTTTAACTTTAAGTTTTAGCAATAAGGACTTAGTTAATTTTAATTGCATGTTACTTTAGACTTAGAATAATTTTATAAAATCTGAAGATACGGGGAAAGACTTAGAAAAAATTCATCAATTTTATATGACACTTATATTTTTTTGAATTTTTAACTTTTTAATTTTTTGTGTAGAATGGAATCTACAACTAATTTACAAATATATTTACAATCAAGAGTATATAGGGCTCACAGTAACTTTAAAAAATCTCCTAAAGATCGGATAACTAAGGAATACCTAGAAGGGAGATTAGAAGCTTTAAATCCACTATGGTTAAAGTTCGAAGAACGCTATAATGAATTGATCTCAATATATAATTCAAAAGAGTTAAAATTTAAAAATTATAATCCCGATGATGTATACGATAAAAATGAAGACGTGTTTATAGAATACAAAAGTGATATAAAACAAAAATTTTCAGGCTTTACCACACAAATCGAAGGAACTAAATCTAATACTAGCTCTAACAAAAATCAAAGTTTTGTGAATTTGGGAAAAATTAATATCTATAGTTTTTCTGGAACCTACTCTGAATGGTTCTTTCCAAGATTTGTTCAGTTCACTTATTATTAATAACTATATATTAAGTAATGTTCAAAAATTGCACTACCTAAAAAGTTCGTTGCTTGGCGAAGCTGAACAAACTGAAAAGGCACATTCCTATACAGGAATGCAATTTTGAAAGTTGTTGGGAATTGTCGGTGGAGTTGTACAACAACAAAAGATATATTTCTTACAATGCGTTGAAACGATTGTTTAGCCTCAAGAATTTATTAGTGGAATCTGCTAATGGGCTAAAAGATTTAATAAATACCACAAACGATTGTTTGGCATCCCTTAATAATATAGGCATTGATACATCCAGTTGGGATATTATAATTATTATTAAATTTATTGTTAGTGTTGTTTTAGTGTTAAGTATTATTATTACTTAACACTAAAATTGGACACAGAGTCAAGGCGTCAGTGGGAATTTAACATAACTTAACTGACTAATGATTGCCTACTTATAAAGAATTAAAAAAAAAAAAACTAATCGATTTAAAGCGCTTGAATTTTTAGGTACCAAGGCGATTGTGAAGGCTATATCCTCATGGCTCCCGACAGGGAGACAGTCATGAGGTTCGTGCACTTTCATCGCATCAAGGTTTACAGTGTTCCTTCGTTACTGAATCAACAGTTCAGTACTTAGCCCTAAAGAAAATGTCAATAAGGAGCAAAATAACTGGCCTAGGAGGAAACAAAAATGTAGTGTCGAAGGCAATGGTTAGCACATACAGCCTCGGATTGATTCCAATATAATCATACCGGTGAAGGCTAATTTAAAAAAAAATATAACTTCTCTTCACTCAACAAGAACAGTGGAAGCCTTGGAGTGGGAAGAACTTCAGAATTTGATGCTGGCTGATCCAGATTTCTATACGTCTAACCGTATTGAGGTTCTGTTAGGTGCAGAAGTGTATAGTCAAATACTTCAGGAAGAAGTGAAGAAAGGTCCAGTTGGTACGCTTGTGGCGCAAGCAACCAATCTTGGCTGGATATTATCTGGAGTGGTGAACTCAACAGCAGTATCTTCTCCACTCATCCAAGTTATGCATTGTTGCACAGAAGGCAATGAATGATTACTAAAGAGATTCTGGGAGTTGGAATCTGATGTACCACAGCCAAAGGAAAAGATGTTCATGGACAACGATAACAGATGTGAATAACAGTTTACCGAGACGACTCGGATGGTTGAAAATGGCACATATATTGTACGGCTTCCTTTCAGGAACGATAGCCCAGAAGTAACAATTTCAAGAGACATAGCTGAAAAGAGACTGAAACCAGAAAATATAGAAGATCTGGAAGAGGTTAAAGTGCATTGATGAAACGGTTTGTAATAAATTATTAATTAGGCATAAATGGAGTCATAAAGACTTTCAAGTTAATCTCGGGAATATAGCAGTGATCAAGTATGATAATTTACCTCCATGTAAATGGTTGTACGGACGAATAATTGCTACCCATCCCGGTGAAGACAATATTGTTCAAGTAGTTACTCTCCAAACTAAAAACGGCATTCTTAAAAGGCCTGTCTCAAAATTGTGTATCTTACCTGTCGATAAGTAATAAAATCTAAAGTTTAAGAAAATTGTAATTTAAAAGGTATATGTTTTAAATTTATAAGGTTCCTATAGTGTTTATATTTGTAGATTGTTATGTGTTTTTTAATTTTTATTCGTTCAAAAAAGTGATTCACTCGATTGTATAAAACGTGCAGTCATTGATAGATTGACAGAAGACGGCTTGTAAAAAACGGAGATATACGAAATATACTACATTTTAAGCAACTGTTACAGCCATAGTGAAATTACTACTATTTTAAATTTATGTCAAATCACTTTAAACTAGCATAAGGGGAACCCCTGTCCGTTTGAAAAGTGAACCCATTAAGGCCGGAACGCATTAGCGCGGCGCTGCGCAGCGCTGCACTGCGCGGCACTAAGCGTCAACATATTATTTCAACCATTTTGTATGGAGCATATCGCAGCAGAACGGTGCTGCACTACGTGTCGCTGCGCTTCGCGGCATAGTTGCCTCCGAGAGATTATTTTGACGCGCAGTGCATGCAACGACGGTCAGTGCGAAACAGTAAGCGGCGCGTCGTTTCATACTGTATGCATACTGTTAATTGTTAAATTTTTAGAACGTTGTCTTATAATTTAATTAATTTTATAGGTATTGTTATTTGTGACTTCTTCAATATCTACCAAGTGGTTGTTGTATGTGAATGTCATTTCATTTGAACTTAAAAATATTATATTTGTAGTGGGGTTTACTTTTTTGGCGGATTTGTTTAAAGAATAAATACATACAAATTACTATTGACAGTTACCGTATCAACAGTATCATTGTTAATTAAATACCTACTTTGAATGTAGGTTTTACTTCACACTATACTATGTGGAGATTTATCGTTTAAGCATGTCAACATCGTATCTCCGAAGAATTCTTCGATTGATATTTTTTTGGTTCGCAGTTTTACTAACATCATATTGAAAAATACAATGAAACTTCTGTGATTTTTAAAAGCTTTTTTTTATTAAAATGCCACTATACTATTCACTCACTTACCTACTTACAAAACAGAAAACATTGACATTTAACAATAAATTTGACATCACTAACATGTTTGAAAATACATAATTCGTAACTAATAAATAGGCAAAAACTAAATAACTCAGAAGTGCTAACCCTGACGATGATTGCTTTTTAGGGTGGACTGTGGCAAACCACAAGCGGTACAAAATATCCACAAAATGTTTATAGGTAGATCAATATAAAAAGGTAACAATTCTAGCATTCATCTAAATCGTTAATATGTAATGGTACTAAATTTAAGCTGAAATCGTTGGAGCGACTACTAGGGCTGCAGGCGCGCTCTGCTGCGGAACAGCATTGACTCCACAATCAACCCGGTCCTCGTCAACACAATAGCCATTCGTCGGGTCGAACGCCAGCCCGGCATCACAAGACAACAGACGAGATTCTCCTGCTTCGCATAAGTAGAACGCATAGCAGTTACCTTCATACCTAAAATCAAGTAACAAATGACGAGTGAAAATTTTGCATATAGGCACACAATAAATTTCTAAAATAAATTCTAAATTTAAACAATTTGAAAGAGCGACATCTCTATTTCCTAATATGCCATTATTAAGGTTGAGCCGGCTATCAACTGTAAAGTAGAATCTATAGATGGAGCCACAATCTGAGAGTTGAACATGACGTACCAAGATTAACAAACCATGTGTCACTCGAACGGTTGGCTCACTTGGTAAGAGCGCTTGGACGGAAACCGTGATGGTTTATAAATTTTGGTTACAAATTTAATTTTGTAAAATGAATCCTCGAAGTGAGGAATATCGCTTTAAAAATAACAAATTACTTAAAATGAAATTTGTTTAACGAATTGAAGTAAATCTAAGTAATCTTATCATAAGTTACTCTATTTGAAAAGGTACATACTTGTGGTTCGTCACAATGGCGTTGCCACTCGCATCAATGGAAGCTGCAGGACATTTGTAGGCGAGGAAGGCTGCAAGATAAACAAAAGCTTAATACCTGAATCATTTCCAGAGAATGAAGTAAGCAATTAGTAGAGTTCAACTATATTGAATGGTCTTTTACCATCAACATTGCAGGAAGGTACATTGAACGGCCAGTCGCAGCGGGAAAGGATCGGGTTGAAGGCGAGTCCGGTCGGGCAGGACATTTCCACGGCGTGGCCTGCGACGCACATGCGGTACCGGCCACAGTCGCTGGGAGACGCGGCGGTAGAAGCGAAGAACCCAAACTGATGCGGGCAATCCTTCGTCGGTTCTGCTGCCTCTGTGAACATTTATTACAGTTATCCACGATCAATGTCACATCTAGGCAGTTATATATTATTTCAGCCAGTACTTACGTGCCGCACCACGTCCCTTGCAAGGTACATCAGCTGGATAGCCACAGGGGTATCCTGGCCATTTGACTGCCGGATCATAGTGGAGACCATCGGGACACGTCTTATGAACTGGCACAAATTCCTATAATACAGATTAATGAAAAATTAGTATATTTTATCTAACGTAGATCTATTCTTGATTTTGTATAGTATCGGTGATAACTTACAATACATTCTACGTAAGAGTCGCAGCTACCGTCCACCACCAAGAAGGTGTTCTTGCGAGTACAAACACTGCTGGGCTGACCGGTGACGGGAGAGTCAGCCGCTGTACCTGTTTAATACATGAGGATTTAATAAAGTTTCAAATTATTAATGATGCGCGACCAATTTCGCTAGTGGTCAGTTTAATAGTCATACTACTAAGGAACTCATTCCAAGTGTGGCTTATTGTTTAAGACTTGTCGATCAAGATCAGTCATACTTAGTCTAAATAGATTCGCGTTCTTTTTCTCTCTCTCTATCTTGCTGTATCTCCGTTAAAGAGTTCTAGTACCTTGCTTATTATATCGTATATTGCAAGTATATTAGAGTACAAGAGTATATTGGAGACAGCTAGCGAATCCTAACGAGTGTGCAGTATGTACCAGACGTATTCGAGGGTTTCGATATGTCCGAGTGTTGGACGCACTTTCACGCGAGTGATACAAAGTGCTTTATAAACAAATTAACAAAAACAAGAAAATTCAAAGAAAATATCTTAATTTTATACAAGAGACTGCAAGTGTTAATTTGATATGACGACTTGAAGTGAAGTGAAATTTTTAAGTCTTTTTGGCAGACCTTTTAAGAAAAGATTAAGGCCGTCAGAGTTTGTGCGTAAATTGCTACCATCAAGTATCGTAATCTGTCAAAATATTCAAAACACAAACAAAAATAAATTTTTCCTCACGCATTTTTGTATGTAATAAATGAGACAGTTTCGGCCCGGTTGTCATAATACATACGTCCACAGACGAGTAAAAAAGAAGGACTCCGTGTCACCTTACATATTAGTGAGGCACCAAAACAAGCCGGTAAATATGTAAATACATAGCCCCACGCATACACTTACACTACTACAAGCCGATTGGCCGCCATTATGAGATTTGCCATCGTCTGTGACAGATCAGTTTGCGTCGCAATAAAATATTTTAAAAATGCTGTCGTGCGTTGTGAACAAGTGTAAAAACAATACTATAAAAGTATTTGTGGATATATGATTATTTAAGGGAGAAAAAATTGTGTAACTGGTATACCAGTTACCCCGGGGTATACCCCGTACCCGCACACACACTACCATAAAGGTGCTTCACTTGCTAATATCACGGCGCGGAGTCCTTCTTTTTTTACTAGTCCGTGCCTTGATACATACATTTTTTTTTCCTTCTTTTGGCAATAGCGTTTACTTTTTGCCAATAACGAGATACATACATAATATTTTGACAACCGAAGCCACTGTATACTTTTAATTAGATTTTTCTACTTACAAGAAGCCACGACGAAACTCAACAGAATGATCGAAAACATTATAAGTAATACTGTTCCTACGCCGGTACAGCTACGAATGCGTGTAATAATTAATGGTACAAAATATTGATGTGGCTTTTTACTTAAAGTAACTAATTACTTAGTAACTGTAATATTAATTTGTTCGGATACTTAATAACTATTATAAGGTATTTACTTATCTGTGGTTGCATTTGGATATTTAGATGAAATAATTAAAACGACACAAACAATTTATTTGGACCATAGTAGCCTGAGGTAATATAATCTAGGATGAAGTATATACTGGATTTGCCATGCGAGTACACCCGAAAAGGACAACAACAGGAATCCATATTGTACTATTATATATTCTTTGCCCATATGAATTTAAAACCCAGAGGAATTAAAAAGCAGTACAATTTGGTGAGCTTGGCCTTTGTACCGAGAATGATAATTTGAGTTTACTACTGACTGGTTCCATAATTAATATTTTCATCTATATTATCATATCATTATTTCTAATGTTATGGATTTCTACATTTCGTAATAATATGCTACGGATCTAATTTTGTCAATCTTTTTACAAATCAAGGAATATTTTTTCTAAAAATAGTATTTGCGTACGAAAGCTTTTTGATTTGCGCTCTATTAAGCAGCAGCTTATCGGGCAGCCTAATAAAGGCATAAAGGCATTTATTTTCTCGAAATGATTTCTTTGGAATTCTTTTTGATGTCATTACTAATATACTAGATACAACTACCGCTTCGGACACAATTGGCTCTCTGAGAGAGAAGAAGGGGTGCAAGAAACTCTCCCAGAATTCTTTTTTTGTGCTCTTTTAATGAAATAATAATAATAATAAATGATATTATGCAACATGTCATCATGTTTTTTAACATGTTTTAATGCAACACTTAATTAACAATAATTAATTTCACCACTTAAATGACTGTCAATCACGCAAAATTTTCAAATAAAAACGATCACAACTGATGTGTTATACGGAAGTCAAGGTGACCTACAAGAAAAATAGAAATTCTGACATAGACAAAATATTGGTTTCGCCCTTTTCTTCCTAACAGTTTTTGTATACTATAACACATTCATGCACGGTATTATTATTATTTGCATGTCACATCCAGGTTTTACCTCATCATAATCGCTAATACTAAACTTAATTATTGTTATCTCATTCAAGCTTTGAAGATTATTTGTTTATTCGTTATTGTTTAAGAAATAATTGAGAACTTTAGTTTCTTACGAGCGCGTATTCGATACGCGACGAAAACTTCATGTTTTTAGTTTTTTCCAGAGCTATATCGAAATGATGGAACAGAATTTGGCAGCAAACGTCATGAAGCTACATAAGTTTATGAAGGGGCTTTGACATGGGAAGAAGAATGGATAAGACACTTCCAGCCTACCTTTTTTATCATATTAAAACTTAGCATCCTAAATATTGACACGGGAGTGGGTCAGCGATTGGAAATAATACTCCGCTCATAGGAACGAGTCTTTATTTGCGTACACTTTTTCTGAACTTGTACTTCGCCGGTCTGCCGCTGTTCCTCTTGTGGGCGGCGGTACCTTCAACGCGTCACACCGCACCGAACACTAAGTCTCTTCTATCTTCTTCTTCTTGGAACACTTCCACTGAAAGTCACATCGTTTATCCTTGTGATTACTTTGTATGGTCCCTCCCAACTTGGTTGGAGCTTCGGAGACTTCCCCTTTCGCCTTACAGGATTGTGTAATCAAATCAGGGTTCCCTCTTCAAAACTAGGAATATTAGCTCTTCGATCGTAGCGGGTCTTCATCCGTTCACTTGCCTTAAGCCCAGTTGTTCTAATTTCCTCGTAGATGTCAACCATCTTTTTACCGTAACTCATCCACATATTCTGTTATACTTTTCGGAGTATCCGGTGGACAGCCTGAGAGTAAATCAGCTGGCAATTTCAATTCCCTTCCAAAATTGGCGTACGCAGGAGTCACCGTTGTCGTCTCGTGTGTTGCGCTTCTATACGACATAAGAAACAGTGGAATGTACTCGTCCCCGTTATCCTGATGACTGTCCACTACTTTTGCCAGATGTCGCTCCAATGTTTGGTTAAACCTCTCCACCATCCCGTCCGACTGTGGATGATATGGCGTAGTTCTGGTCTTATGGATTCCCAAGATCTTGCAAACTTCTTGAAATACTTGTGACTCGAAGTTCCGCCCTTGGTCACTGTGCAACTCCAAAGGCACACCGAATCTGCAGAAAACTTCATTCACCAGCTTCGTCGCAACGGTAACTGCTTCTTGATTCGGTAGAGCAAATGCTTCCGGCCACTTGGTGAAATAATCCATCACCAACATTATGTAACGGCTTCCAGCTTTGGTGACTGGAAACGGTCCGGCTATATCCAGAGCTACTCTCTCCCACGGAGCCCCAACATTATGCAACTTCATAGCTCCTCTGTATTCCTCTGTCTTCATAGACCTCAGACCCCTCCGGGTCTGAGGTCCTTTGACAGCACAACTCTTGCATTTACGGCACCAGTCTTCCACATCATCACGGCAATGCAACCAGTAAAATCGTTCTTTAATTTTTATGAGAGTTCTTCTTATTCCCAAATGTCCACCTGAAGAACCATCGTGATAAGCTCTCAGGATTTCGTTCACCTTCTCCCTGGGAACGACCAGTTGCAGATGGCAATTCTTTCCTTGCGGGGTTTCCCATTTCCGGCAGAGCAACCCGTCATGCATCACCAAACTATTCCATTGTGCCCAGAGACTCTTGGTAGCCGTACTGTGTCTAGCCACTTCAGACCATTTTGGTTTAAGTGATCCACTTGCTAGCCAATGTAAAAGTGGTTGAAGATCCTTATCATTTTCCTGAGCTCTCCTCATTGCATCGTTGCTCCAGTTCTCGTCGATCGAATCTGTTCTGATCATAAAATTCTCTTTCTCCTCCTGACGAATGCAATGTTTGCATTCCATCTGACAAGGTCTTCTAGATAACGCATCTGCATTTCCATGACTTTTTACTCCTCGATGCTCGATTTCAAAGTCATACTCTTGAAGTTGCTCAATCCATCTGGCCACTTGTCCTTCCGGATTCTTGAATTCTAGTAACCACTTCAAGGCGGCATGATCAGTCCTTACGAGGAATTTGCGACCCAATAAGTACTTTTTGAAATGTTGTAATGTCTTTACCACGGCCAGTAACTCCTTACGAGTTACACAGTAGTTTCTCTCCGGCTTCGATAAAGATTTGCTAAAGTATGCAATTACAACTTCTTGATCTCCTCTCTTCTGAGATAATACTCCACCAATTCCGGTGTAGCTAGCATCAGCATCCACTATGAATCTTCCTTCTGTGTCAGGATATCCAAGGATAGGTAATTCACACAGTCTTTTCTTCAACTCTAAGAAAACTTGTTCGCATTCTTCATCCCATGAAAAGGCTCTTTTCTCCTCCGTCAGTCGGCTTAGCAACATCGGAAAACCCTTTTACAAAGCGTCGATAATAAGAACATAGTCCTAGAAATGCTCTCACATGTGTCTTTTCTGTCGGCGTCAGCCAGTCCTTGACAGCACTTATCTTGGCAGGATCCGTCGCAACGCCTTGCTCCGAGATAACGTGCCCCAAGTAATTCACCTGACGTTGAAAGAAGGAACATTTGTTTGGACTCAATTTCAAGTTGGCACCCTGCAGTTTTGCGAAGACTTTTTCGAGCTTCTTAAGATGATCTTCAAAACTTTGTCCCATAATGATTATGTCATCCAAGTAGACAAGGCAGGTTTCTCCCAACATACCTGCCAGCATATGCTCCATCAACCTTTTGAAAGTAGCTGGGGCGTTGCATAATCTGAAGGGCATTGTTTTGAACTGCCTTTTCCGGTTGAAAAAGCCGTCTTCTCCTTGTCTTTAGGGTCCATATACTTGCCAGTAGCCACTTTTCAAATCCAGAGTAGAGAACCACGTCATGCCACAAAGTGAATCTAAGGTGTCATCGGTTCTTGGCAATGGATAACTGTCTTTCTTAGTTACATCGTTTAAACGCCGATAGTCCACACAAAATCTAGTTGATCCATCCTTCTTCTTTACCAGAACCACTGGAGAACACCATGGACTCGATGACGGTTCTATCACACCATTTTCTTTCATATCCCGAATCATGTCTTCCACTTCTTGTTCGCGTGCAAACGGAATACGTCTGGGTCTTTGCCGTATCGGAACAGTGTCTCCTGTGTCGATCTTGTGTTTCACCAAACCAGTTCTTCCGATGTCCCCGTCGTTCTTTGAGAACATCATCTTTGAGCACAACCATAGCATACTGGGTTATATGCTTACCTTCGGCTGGAATCTGCTGGTACAATTTTGCGGAGTCTCAACGCCGTGTACGGCTGCTCTAACTTCGGCGTCCCGTATTCCATCGATTAAAATTTGGAGCAACATTTCTTCTATTGCAGCTGGCGACGACTGATATGCTTTACGCACTAGTTTCTCGGCTTCCACGGACCACTGCTGTAGAGTTTCGCTGGTCCTTTGACTGCGGTCCTTAAGTTGCGCCCGGTACACATGTTCGAGGTGTTTATCACCATAGCGTGCCTCCGACGCGTCAATAAGGTCTGTGTAGGTCACTTACTCCTTCCCAGCGCCGAGTGCTTCCAATAGGGAGAGTGCTTCGTCACGGAGCGCTAGTGTGAGGGCAGAGTGCGCTTCTTGGTCACTCCAACCGCAGGCTCTTCTGACCGTCTCCAATTGTAGCTTAAAGGCAGCCCAGGAAGACTTGCCGTCGTAGGGAGGTACTTTTAAATATCTGCTCGATGTGGTTCCGCAGGAAACTCCCGTGTTAGCTGAAGGACACACGACCCTCCCACTGAGCTAATTAATGGTAACTTCCATCTCTCCCAAACTTTGTCCATCGTCTTTTCCACACTGTCAATCCGGGCGATCTCTTTTTCCACAGCGTCAATACGGGTGGAGTTTTTCTGCACAACGGATAAAATGTCTTTGGAGAGGCCTTCATGCAGGCCTCGCAGCTGCTCCTCCTGTCAGCGTGCTTGTTCCTCCTGTTGGCGCGTTTGCTTCTCTTTCAAGCCCTGTAGCTGTTCTTCCTGTCGGCGCGCTTGTTCCTCTTGCAAGCCCCGCAACTGCTCCTCTTGTCGGCGCGCTTGCTCCTCCTGTCGGCGCGCTTGCTCCTCCTGTCGGCGCGCTTGCTCCTCCTGTCGGCGCGCTTGCTCCTCCTGTCGGCGCGCTTGCTCCTCCTGTCGGCGCGCTTGCTCCTCCTGTCGGCGCGCTTGCTCCTCCTGTCGGCGCGTTTGCTCCTCCTGTCGGCGCGCTTGCTCCTCCTGTCGGCGCGCTTGCTCCTCCTGTCGACGCGCTTGCTCCTCCTGTCGGCGCGCTTGTTCTTCTTACAAGCCCCGCAGCTGCTCCTCCTGTCGGCGCGCTTGCTCCTCCTGTCGGCGCGCTTGTTCTTCTTACAAGCCCCGCAGCTGCTCCTCCTGTCGGCGCGCTTGTTCCTCTTGCAAGGCCCGCAGCTGCTCCTCCTGTCGGCGCGCTTGCTCTTGCATCATGGCGGCCATCTGCTGCATGAGCGCGCTGATGTCTACGGCAGGAGCCTGCGGTGCTGACACGGTCGCACTGAGTCCAGAGCCGGATGTGTCTGACTCGTCCTCTGCCGCTGCAGCTGCTCCCGCTCGCGTGGTCACTCCCTTCTCGTTCCTGGGCACTAATGGCATCTTTCCAATCCCACTTCTGACACCAATTGACATGGGAGTGGGTCAGAGATTGGAAATAATACTCCGCTTATAGGAACGAGTCTTTATTTGCCTACACTTTTTCTGAACTTGCACTTCGCCGGTCTGCCGCTGTTCCTCTTGTGGGCGGCGGTACCTTCAACGCGTCGCACCGCACCAAACCCTAAGTCTCTTCTATCTTCTTCTTTTTGGAACACTTCCACTTTTCACTACTTCTTCTTTTATTCTTCTTCTTCTTTACACTTTCGAGTCAGAACTAGAACTGCCGTAGGCCACGCTTAGTAAGGCTTATATACCCCCGGATCCGTTCTATTTTAAAATGATTCTCCCATTCCATCTTTAAATTTAAATTGTACTAGAAAATTCTTTTAACTATTTTTATCCTGCTTACACATTTTCCATCCCTTTTTTTCTGTTCGATTTGATCCTGAACTTACTAGAAATTTCCTTTAACTTTACAAAACCCAAATAAATCCATACACTGGTGGTGTATCGAACCCGGGTCAGTACAGCGTCTAAAGTAAACACTTTTCCGCTGAGCTACGAGTATTGCTGACGGAGCTGTTGAAATTAACAATGTCTTGAAGTTTGACAACTCTCGTCATATACTTCGAAGGGTTGCTACGCAACAATATACTATCCTCTAAATTTATAATCTACTTCAGTATAGTAACTATTCTATAGTAAGCATTTTTTGACAAAGAAGCTTTAATTTACTGGGTTATTGGTAATTCGACGTATTCCCGTTACGAGGTGATAGGGGTGACTATTTGTGGGCAGAGGAGACCATTCATCAATCAAAGCCCCATAGGCATTGTGCAAAAGTGAAAATCGAATGCTTGTTTTATTTGTTTGTTTATTAATAAATTAAATTATGTAGTCACAGATTACGTTGACAATGACGACAAGTTGTATAACTAGGTCAAAAAACGCTTTACCCACGCCACTGTTTTTGACACTTATAATACAACTGTTGCATAAAATACACACATCAAAAAAGTCTAAGCAACATGCATGATATTACAAATTTACCATCTATATTAATTAATTTCTAAGTCTTTATTCACTCAAAGTGCATAGGTATTTAAACTTTTTTGTTATTGATGACATACTGGCTGGTTGTAAAAAAAAAATCTATTTTTTTTTATTTTTTCATAAAATTAAATGAAAGAGAATTTGTTTGAATTTAAGCGAGTTTTTATTGCTACGTTTAGTCTTGATTTTATAAATATACCAACCATTTAAATAAAGTTAGCTACAAAATGGAATTGTTAGATATTCTTTACGTCATGGAGCCACGTCATTTGACGGCAAATGAAATGTAAAGAACTGTAGGGATGATGCAAGCGCGAAGTAATCAATCTCAGGTATCTCGGCATTTTGGCATTCATTATAGTGTTATTTGACGTCTTTTGCAGCGCTACAAAAATACAAGGGAACCCGCTGAACAGCATTCAGGCCGTAAAAGGAGTACAACAACTAATTGCAAGACGCCAGCGGATGTTAACCGCTCTAGAGATAAGTTTGAGGCTACAAAATTCAAGTGCTCTTGATGTAAGTCCCCAAACTGTGCGAAATCGACTGCATGAGTTCAGCCTACGAGCTCGACGCCGAATTAGGTGCCCACCGATACGTCACGGGAATCGCGCTCGTCGAAATGAATGGTGTAGAGAACGCAGAACATGGACCCAGGAACAATGGGATAAAATTATGTTTCCCGATGAGTCGCGATTCGGGTTGAGTACTGATACAAGATGGGTGCGAGTGTACCGTCGGCCTGGAAATACTGAAAGGCTCAGGTGCATTCAGGAACTTCATCCATACAGCGGCTCAACAGTTATGGTATGGGCGGGTATTATGCAGAACAGACGAACTGAGCTCGTTTTTTAAATGGAAACATGAACGCTGAAAATTACGTTGAGGATATTCTCAGACCTTATGTCCATCCATTTGCACAAACCTTTGGCTCCGATTTAACGTTAATGCATGACAATGCGCGTTCACAAACAGATCGGCGAACCAGTCAATAGGTACTTGGCAACGGAGAACGTCCGAGTATTGCCCTGGCCTGCACAATCGCCAGACCTGAACTCCATCGAGCACGCATGGGACATGCTCCAGAGACGTGTTTTGAAGGACTTGGACGGAGTGACAACAACCCGACAGCTGAAGGATTTGCTACAATTCCATTGGGAGCGAATACCGCAAGATGACATAAACAGTCTCATTAATTCAATGAATAATCGTTGCCGACAAGTTCTGAATAGCAGAGGAGGCCATACTTTGTATTAAATTATTCTATATATCCTATTCTTTCACAATAAATTCATTTTCTTTAGAAATTTCATTTTGTTAAGAAAATGTTAAGTTGCTTACCTTAGTATCTGCAGTATATTCTAACATTGTTAATTTCTGTTATTAAAAGAACTTATAAAGAAAACAGCTGTTATTTTTACATCATAGGACCCTAAAAATATTATTTTAAAAATAAATTACAACGTTATAATGTGAAAAACCATCCATCAAATAAGTACATGTTGCTTAAACTTTTTTGATATGTGTACTATAGAAGCACAGTTGTATTGTGTGTAAAACACAATGTTAAGTTTAAGCAGTTTATGTGTTTATGCTATTTTTTTGTAATATTTATTTTACATTTCTATTAGCTCAGGTAGTCTGTTAGTATGATAAAACTATTTTTGTTATAAAACTGTTTTGTTTAAACAGTTAAAATGTTAATAAAACGTTATACGGTTATAGGTGAATGAAGGTATTGATTAAGAATAAATATTCTTCTGATTTTATTTATTGAATATATTTTATAACATTGCTTATTGTTTTTTAAACATAAATATTATTTTAATTGGAGCAATTAGCAACGCTGTCGGAATCTATGCAGCTTTGTGATTCCTCGTCGAATGCAAGTCCTTCATCACAGCTCAACAATCTGGGGCTTCCACGTTGGCAGGCTATGTAACTCTTGCAACTCTTGCCATGTCTGAAAAATAATGAATAACAATTAATACAAAATTATTAAGATATTGTATATTGTCTTCGGTTACATAACAACTTCAGAAGCGTTTAAAAAGATGTAACAAGAGTAAGTTATAGAGAGCAAAAAAGTAGGATTGCATAGAACACCCAAAAAACTAAAATTATGAGTAACAATACACATGAAACTATAGAAATAGACAGCGCCTTATCGCACATGATAAGAGACTAAAGTGACAAATAACTTTTATTGAAGAGGAGGACAAACGAGCTTACGGGTCACCTGATGTTAAGTGATCACCGCCGCCTACATGCTCCTGCAATGTCATCAGCTCCTGGAATCACAGGAGCGGAACGCCGCTTTTTTGTAGGTAGCCATGTCATAATATCGTCCTGGAAACCCCAGGAACATAGTTGTGTCTCTATTGTCAATATTATTAATAACTTTGTGAACAAGGATTGTATCCATTTAAACTATTGGATATAAAATAGATATTTACTGTACTAGTAACCGTGCATGCATATGCAATGGTCGAAAAAACTTTGAAATAATGCTACATTTAGTTTAATGTGTCCAGTTTTGTCTAGTGAACAAACCTCATTTTAACGTAACTCTATGGGATATGTTTGAACCTCAATAGCTTTTTATCTCAAACACCTATAAACCCAAACTACCGATTTTAAGCTTTCTTCATCAAATAAATTCCAACGATATAGGCGGTAAGTGATTTGGATATGATATGAAATATAAAGATACCTTAAATAAATATTTTCAATATTTTGTGGACATACATACCTAAACTTATAAATGTAGTCTGATGGTTTACCATCGTTTTCTTGAAGAGCAGGGCATGTAAATCCTTCGAATGCTGGAACAATAAAATTTGATTTTAAGTCGCTATTCCGAGAAATCGCCAAAATAGCGCATAATTGAACCCATTTCTGAACGTTTTATATTAAGCTTTTATTTTTACAAATAATTATATGTCTACAGAATATGAGTAGAACTTTAGTTTTTCCTTTACATTTCTATCTTTAATAGACGTTGTGAAAAAAAATCACCAAAGTTACCCTATCTCTTACAGTTGGAGCCATGTTAATCATTCGATCTAGATAAAAATTGTATGAAAAACTATTAACTGTTCACCAATTTCATTTAACATGACATAATTTTATTATTTTTGTAAAGAAAATTGTATTATGTTTGTAATAAGTCAAAAATGCTTTCAATTTTGAATAAAAATTATTGTGATCGTGTGCGAGAGAGGTAATCTAGCTGCGCTCGAGTCCTCAAGGTCATTGGCTCGGTCCCCAGCCTTAATCCACGGGCGTAGCAAAGAGAGTCATATAAATACGCCCTAACGCCATAGGAGCGTGATGCGGGATGAGAGAGGAGGCGACAGACTCAGCCAATGTCAATCGCAATTTGCAGTGCTCCGCTCGGGAAGATCGCTCGTATCGTGAAAGAAAATAATGTCCAAGAAAAAGAAGACGACATTGTAACTACGAGAAGTTTTAGATCGATTTTGTAAAGAACCGCGCAGATTGCTCCTTAAGTAAAAAAACTATTTCTTAATGTTCTATTTTGTTCTAAAACAATATAGTCTAGAATTTTCTATATTATTATTTATCTTCTTATAAAATACTCGCTACGTCCATGTTTTAATCATATATTAAAAGCCTACCTATTATTAAACACAAGAGCTGACCCAGCAAACGTGTTTTGTCTAAATTTAGAACCTCGTGCCCGCTCATTGTATGAATTGTCGTATGTAATTAAATATCATTGACTAAATTATTTGTATTGCGAATATGTATGTATTTCCACGAATACAAAATCTTACCTTTTGACATAAGCTCGCTTTGATCATATTCTTGTTTTGTTACGCGAATAGGGCTAGTTTTATTAATGCTCTTAGTGTTATTATTACTTTTCATGGAATAAAATACACGAGTTGCAATTCGTCTAATAGAATCACCACAAACAAAAACATTATCGTCTTTTGTGCCTTTCGATAAAATTTATGAACTGCAAATGCTAAAGATGCTGGAATACTAACCAATTGGGTTGCATTGTGGTATGTTCGCTGGCCAATCACAGCTGCTTGTTTTGAAGTTGAAACCAAGACCAGCTGGACACGTCATCGGTAAAGCTTTGCCATCTTGGCAAATCACGTACTTTCCGCAGTCACCACTGGATGAAGGAAAGTATCCGTTTTGCCTGGGGCAATCAGAATTAGCTCGCGGAGCCTCTGAAAATAAAAAATACATGCATACAATGACGCTATAGTGACAGGAAACTCATTTTCACTCTATTGAATCAACATTAACAGCATAATAGTTTTACATATCATTTCACTTACATTATATGTAAAGTGATGCAACAAAAATGCCTCAAACATCAAATACTCAAATTACAAGAGCTACGTAACCACAATCATAAAAAAATACATCTGGAATATTGGTATATAATTAAAATGTTCAAACAAACTAATTATATATATTAAAGAAACAACATTTTTATCACCTTCGTCGTCGCACAAGTAGGCACGAAATAGGTGTTAGTGCCATACGCTCGGCTACTGGATCACTTACAGGGCATTCCGAAATGATATTTTAGAAAATTAATTTATTTGAGTGAATTATGGATTACCTTTTATTTATTATGATTAAGGTTAAGTACTACACATGTGTTTTTTAAATGTCGCTATTGTATCTGTATAAATAAAACTTCATCAACACAAATTATTACTGTCGATAGGCAAAAAATAAAAAAATATAAAAAAAACGGACTTGAAATTGCGTATTCTTATACAACTTAATAATCAACCAATTTTTGTTAATTTTCCTAAGTAAAATGAAATGAAAAATATTAAACTACATAAAAGTCAATTAAATTATTACGACAATTCATTGTAGTTACAATATTTGTCATTTCATCCAGTCGAAAGTTCTGAGGTAACAAACATAAAAAATAAAAAAAAACACCGACGAATTGAGAACCATCCTCCTCCTATTTTGAAGTCGGTTTAAATGTGCAGTTTAAGCCAAGTAATACAATACTTACACAATCTTCAAGGTTTAGTAATTATTCAACAGATAGGGAAGAAATTTGAATACACTTACGTGTCACGGAGTGACTGTTGCATTTTACTTGTGAAGGATATGCACAAGGATATTCCGGCCATATTGCTTTATGATTGAAAAGAAGACCATCGGGGCAAAGAGTTTGTACTGCCCTGTTAGCCTGAAAAAAAAACATATCTGACTTAGTAAGTTGGATTACATCTCTGTGAAGTATACCATCGAGTCTACAGAGTAATAATAAATTTGTAAGTAGTAAAATAATAATGAGATACATCTGAAAATCAAAATGTCTATGACAAAGTAATGTCTTTCTTAATATTAAAAGAACTATAACATTATACGAAACATGTTATATTTATAATACATGAAAATTTTATATATATATGAAAATTTTATTTTTCAAAACTAAATAAAATGTACTGAACACTTTTTAATTTTACAGTGTTTTTTCATTGTGAAAAAAAATCTGAATTTGACTCGATGTTAATTTCTTATCTCGACATAAGCTGCTTTTTTTGGAATATAATGTACGTTAAAGCAGCATTATTAAAAAACAAATACTAATATTTTTTTTCACAAACAAAACCAACAAAATTCACAATATAACTTCGCTTGTTTGCTCAGTGCCACTCGCTCATCTATTGTTTTTTTATATTATGATTAAGGGAACCCTCTTAATATAGAATCTTACCTTGCAATCTATAAAAGCATCACATTGACTTTCGACTGAATAGTAGCCGTTTGGTTGAGCACATTCATAATCAGCCAACACAGATGCAGTTTCATGATGGGGCGAATATTTTGACGCTGGTTTGGTTTCGGGGTATAAAACAGCTGGAAGAGACGTAGTAGTCGTTCTTGATGGTAAAATTGGCAAGGGCTTAGCGGTTCCAGGTTTCCACGGGTTTGGATGGCTCGGAATCGAGTGTTTTGCAGGAAAAGGTTCTGGTTGATATTGATTTCTTAAAAGCGGCAATGAAGGTGCTATTTCTGGAGTCTCTGATTCTGAATTTTGTTGTGTTTGTGGGTTCAATTCTTGATGTGCATTGGTCGAAGGCGAAATTGCCACAGAAGATACTTCAGGTTCTCTGATTATTTCATGCGCATGTGATTCTGGTTCAGGTAGAATAGAGGGTTCAGTAGAAGGTGGAATTTGAACCGTTTCCTGAGGGATCACTGCGGGTGAAACTTCGGGTTGCGAGTTATGTGGCTGTGATTCTGGCAGAGATAGTACAGAAGATTCAGTTGCAGTTTCAGTTGGCCATGTTTCTTCAGGTTTTACACTGTGTTCAGACTCAGTTACTGGACTCGATACATTAGGGATTTCGTTTGGTGGAATTCCAGCGTTGATACCAGAATCTTTATTATGCTCATCTATCTGAGATGGTTGAGTAGCAGTAACTTGTGGTGCTGATATTTCCAGAGGCTGTGGAACAGGCTGTTTTGGTATGACCTCCGGTTCTGAAAGTGGCTCATGACTGGCCGTCACACTTACGGCTTCTGGGGTTGCAGATGGTTTAACTTCTTGTATAGTAGATTCTGTAGTTTGCTGAGAAATAGGTGTAACGATGATTTCTTGGGGTGGCTGTGATGCTGGTGGAGCTAACTCTGGTGATGGTGATATTGATTGTAGTTGGGGTGCAACACTTTCGGGTTTTAGGTCAGCTGATGTTGATACACTATTAGGAAGAGATTCTGCTGAAGGTTCTTTTTGTAATTCATTGCTTATTTCAGGTGAAACAGGCTCGGATTCTGCTGTAAGTGGAATCTCAGGTTGAGAGGGTGCTTCATTAATAACAATGGGCTGCGAATTCGGTCTAGAATTTTGAGGATATACTATGCTTAATTGTGGTTCTGGAGTAGTAGGCCCAGGCTGATTGGGAAGAACGATAGTGGTAACTGAAGGTCTCTGAGTAGTTGATACTGCGGTGGGCCGTACTGCAATCGGTCGAGATGTTGGTCTAAAGAAGAAAGGTCTATTTCCAAATGAAAAACTCGGAATAAGGCGTCTTGATGAAGGTGTAACAGATGATTCTTGAACGGATTTTGCAGTTGTCGTGTCACTTATCGGTGCAGGAGGCGTTGATATTATAATGGGAGCTGCTGTTGTAGTTGTTGTGACCACTTTTTCAGGAATTCTCTGATATCCAGCTTGCCCAAATCCAGGTCTCGAAATAAATCGAGGTGGAAATCTTTCGAATTGATTTTGTGCTATTACTGGAAAAAAGTAATACATTGTCATTTAATAATTTATATTCTGCTAAAATTTTTGCAATTTGAAGATATTGCCTATACTAACGTAAGCTAAAAAGAGGAAGAGCATATTGGGTAATCGTTTTAGTTAATATATTATATCAATTAAGTCAATCTACACACCATTGATGCAATGTAACTTTTAGCCCTGATATCACCAATAATACTTCAAACTGGGTCTTATAAAACTCAGTTTTTCTTAAACAAGCTCAAACATAGGTCTTGATCTCGATTTAAGATAATGCGATTTCAACAATACATTTTGGACGTGTTCACGAAAACTGAGTTTACATGTCATTAGAGTTTCAGTTTGAATTTATCAAAACTGTCTTCGATAAGTATGAAGAAACACAAATTTTTTATATGTCAACATTTCTGTTATGATAACGACAGTGACAGCTCTTAAACGCGATCATATATTATGCTAATCGTCCAAAATTCGGTAGTCAACATTTATATGCGTGAGTTAGGCTATAATTTCGTTTATTTTTAAGAAATGCTAAGTGAATCTGTAAACTCGTGTACATGCGTAATCTTAATTCAAAAAGTTCTAATCGCAATCTAATTCAATGGTGAAATCAGCCCTTAGACTTTTGTCATTTATTAAAAATCTATGTTACAGTCTTGTTGAACCATGCCATATATTTATCCTATTATTATGTAATATACAATCATGACATAAAGAGGATATAAGGACAGCTGCAACTACAGAATATAATATGAGTGAACTAATTTTATACAGATCAATCACGAAAATGAACGACACTATTCAATAATTTTAACAGAAAATGTTCGAAACAAAAGTATTATGTTATTCAAAGGAATTGTTAAAAAACGTTTATGTGGTAAAGGTAACTAAAACATAAATGACTTTCTTAATGATACCACAGATTGGGAATGGAGCGACCGCCCTCAGGCTATTAAATAATAAGTTAAATTGTACAATATTACTTTGTAAACTTATTTTTTTGATGAAAAAAAAAACCAGCTGAGTTTGTTGCGCCTATTCATCTCAGGTCTGACAGGCATTCGTTTTGGGATGGGTGGTAGTTTTTGACTTTCAATAAGTGATGTCACATCCTATTTTTTATATAAATATTCAAATTTAAATTTGAATAACAGCACGCATAGACTTCCAATATACTAACGTACAGACAAACAAATCGTGCGAGAGAGAAGAAGTGCTCTAACGAATATACAAGAAGGTAGAAAAAGAAAGCGAATCTATTGTTACTGTAATCGATAATTATAGACAACCCATAAACAGTAAGGTACACTTGGCATCGCACACGTTGGCAAATATAATGAATTGGTTACGCATTTTCGGGCTGTCTGATCGTCTATACGCTTGTTTATTCCAAATCTATCACGTCACTCCTTTTTACTAATACATAAAGACATAAAACAATGTACTTACCCCCGGTGAGTAAAGGCAATAATATAAATAATATTTTTGTTCTTAACATTTTTATGTTTGAGAACTCAACGCCTCACTGTTCCATAAACCACTAGAACAATCTCTGTAATGTTAGATTTATATAACGTTGACAACATTTTAAGTATGCCTATATTATCTACTACCGTTATAAAAGAATGTGAGCTAATATTTTTGGTCATTAACAAACTATTATTGGTTCAAACCACCGATCTACTTTATAATTAACTGCAAGTTCTTGTTTTATTAAAATACATGTTTATGTAGAGACTGTAGCTTTTTGCTTTGTTTTTTTTTAAAGTCCAAATAGTATAAGGAAACCATTTAGGGCGATTCAACCAAACACGATGTTACACTATGATAAATATACGGGGATAATTTTATTTCTTTTTTATTTTTGTTGCCGTTTTTCCTATGTACTTGCGGAGTACGTTATCTCGGTATTGATACCCTATGGTTTAAAAGTGGATGATGAACGAAGACTGAACGAATCTATAAAACGACAAATATCCATGTTCTATTGTTTCTTCTTAGCGGACTTGAATGGCCATAATAAATCAATTTTGCAGGATAATAGAGTAAAATGTCAAATGTTGACAGCATGTTTATTTTTATTCAATTTTTTAAGTGACACCACTGAATTACAATGTAGATACTATAGTTTACACTTTAATTCTTTGGATAGCAAGAGTGAGGGTTCCGTATTCATGAAAGAACAAAACAAAGACTAGATTACACAATATATTATAGATAAAGTAATCAATCAAATAGAATTATAACAATAGGGAAGTTAGTACACTTTATTTTAGTTGGTAAAGGTTTCGTTTATCCACAACATCACATTTCTTGATTGGCGTAAGAAATACTCTCTCGGCTTCGGTTGCGAAGTGCAACCTGTTTTATCCTCGCTCTTAAGGCCTGTATTTCGAAAAATCGCCAAAATAGCGCATAATTAAAACCATTTCTTGACGGTTTAAATAAAGCTTTTATTTTTACAAACTAAAATAACTATATGTTTACACAATATAAGAAGAAAATTATTTTGTTCTTTACATTTCTATTTTTAATAGACATTGCGAAAAAAACACCAAAGTACCTCTAATTCATACAGTTGGAGCCATGTGAGCCAATCATTTAATCTAGACAATAATTGTTTGAAAAATTATTAACTGTTTACCAATACCATTTAACATGACATAGTTTTGTTATTTTTGTTAAGAAAATTGTATAATGTTTGTAATAAATCAAAAATGCTTCTAATTCTGAATTAAAACTATGGCGATCTTGTGCGAGAGAGGTAACCTAGCTCCGCTCGATTCCTCAAGGCCATTGGCTCTGTCCCCAGCCTTAATATTTTCCTGTGAAAACTATCTTATCGTATGGACGGATGAATGATTTTTGAGCTTTGTTTAGAAATGCCAGCCAAAAGTTTTAGTTATGTTAATATTCTATTTGTGAAGACAATGATTTCCTATGAATATATTCAATTTAAATTTAATGTAAGTACATTGTCATGTTCTTTTCTTAAATTGAATGTCCTATATATTTTCAACCTTACACTTAAAATGTTTGCTGACAAACATACTCCAAATACCTTATTAATGAGGTGATATTATGTTTCCTCCTAATATTAATACTTCATAAGAAACCAGAATATTTATTTTAAGACAACATTAGTTTTGTTTATAATATAAGTATAATTGCTTTTCTAGTGACTCTTTGCAGGTACGTTTTAGAATGTTTTTCACGTAATGTTTTATGTGATTTCTAAGTCTATGTAAATGTAAATGGAAATAAGACAATTTGCTTTTTTCCTTTACATCTACGAAAACATGAAAAGGCAAAAGATCACTAGTTTACTACGATACGATCGATTAGATTACTTAACTTGTAAATGAAACCACAGATGAACAGATACCAATTAAAATTAGTACTTAAAAGCAAACACATTAATAAAAACAGTTACTTTGTAATTAGTTACTTTATGTATAAAACGACCGTTTCGGGGTCCATCATTAATCATTATCACTTGTATCTGAAGTTGTACAGTCGTGGCATTACCAGCACCATGCTTTCATTCTTTCTATTGTGTTTCTTGGTGGTTTCTTGTAAGTTTCTACATAACGGTATGAATCTTCATAGTTTTGTAACATGAGTTTAGTTATTCATCATTCTTCTGTAAACAGGTACGGCGGCTGACTCTCCCGTCGCCGGTCAGCCCAGCAGTGTTTGTACTCGCAAGAACACCTTCTTGGTGGTGGACGGTAGCTGCGACTCCTACGTAGAATGTATCGTAAGTTATCACCGATATTATACCAAATCAAGAATAGATCTACGTCATATAAAACATCCTAATGTTTCATTTATCTGTATTAAAGGAATTTGTGCCGGTTCATAAGACGTGTCCCGATGGTCTCCACTACGATCCTTCAGTCAAATGGCCAGGATACCCCTGTGGCTACCCAGCCGATGTACCTTGCAAGGGACGTGGTGCGGCACGTAAGTCCTGGCTGACATAACAAATACAACTAGCTAGATGTGAAATTGATCGTGGATAACTGTAATAAATATTCACAGAGGCAGCAGAACCGACGAAGGATTGTCCACATCAGTTTGGGTTCTTCGCTTCTACCGCCGCGTCCCCCAACGACTGTGGCCGGTACCGCATGTGCGTCGCAGGCCACGCCGTGGAGATGTCCTGTCCGACCGGACTCGCATTCAACCCGATCCTTTCCCGCTGCGATTGGCCGTTCAATGTACCTTCCTGCAATGTTGATGGTAAAAGACCGTTCAATATACTTAGTTAAAGTCCACTAATTGCTTACTTCATTCTCTGGAAAGTGATTCAGGTATTAAACTTCTGTTTCTCTTGCAGCCTTCCTCGCCTACAAATGTCCTGCAGCTTCCATTGATGCGAGTGGCAACGCCATTGTGACGAACCACAAGTATGTACTTCTATTAATCACTAATTCATGTTCTTCCTTCAGATTATGATATCTGGTACAAAATTCCGCATACTCGCCTTCTTTGGCCACGTATCGAGACGAAGCAGCCATTCCATATCTCTAAGGACTGGCTGCTTTTGCTTTGCCTTGTCATGTGCTTTGTCATGTCAGGGTAACGGAAAGAAGGCAATAGACCGGGTGGGAGGTCACCTATGCGATGGACCAATCAGATCGAGTCTGCTGTGCCCCATATAAGCGTGTACTCGAATGACCTCTAGCACAGAGAGATGTCAAGAAATTTTGGGGCACCATTGTCTGTCAAGAGCGTATCGAACGAGAAGAAGAAGATGAAGTACAAACATACTAATCCATATATCTTCTAGGTCTCTGATAACAATAACCTCATTTCAGGTATGAAGGTAACTGCTATGCGTTCTACTCATGCGAAGCAGGAGAATCACGGCTGTTGTCTTGTGATGCCGGGCTGGCGTTCGACCCGACAACAGGCTATTGTGTTGACGAGGACCGGGTTGATTGTGGAGTCAAAGCTGTTCCGCAGCAGAGCGCGTCTGCAGCTTTAGTAGCACCTATACAAATCTAAGCTATTTTCATTGTATGAATTTTACACTTATTTTGATTAGTACACATAACGAATATCTAGCAAATTAATTTTTGGTTAAGTGAGTTAATAATAAATTTATCATTAGAAAGAGTATTTTTTATGTTTTTTCCTGTTCGTGTTCCATTCGAATTACAACTTTACCAATCGGTGGAAGTAATACCTAGGCAACGATATTAAAATTTAACTGAAAGATTATTAAAAAATTCAAACACAAGGGGTTGATGTATGAAAATGCATATTCTTTAGGAACTTGTTATATTTGGAGCATCATTTAAACTTTTTGGACAAAAGTCTGGAATTTTGAACCGTGTGAAAACATCTTATTGCTCAAATCGCAGCATGGTACCTGGTCGGTTTGAGCGAGGTTTGAGTTGACGGATGATTCATAGCTTCGGTGTAAGTCTGCTCTCTAGGAGATGGGGACTGATTATGAGTCGAGGGTAGTTTACTGCCAATCTCGTTACCAATGCTTAGTTAGCTTAATTAATGTTTGGCCCGCGAAGTGCCTAATTATTATCAATGAGTAGCGGTTGCCCCTCTTTACTGCTAAAACTTTCGAGTATGCTTTTTTGGCAACTTTTAGATGGCAAGTTCGTGAATTTTCTACAGAAGGTCTTTCAGTCACTTTTATCTGGAGACCCACTGTGGCGTAGTAGTCAATGAGCCAGTTGGCAGACTTACTTTTGAAGCTTTGGTATGTGTTGACAAATTACTCATTACAATTTATCCACACGATAAAGCCACTCATCCTCGTGCATAACTAAGGGATTCCTGGGTTATCCCACGAACATCAGCCTCAGACACTAGACTAAAGTGCGAGCAAAATCTAGCCTACAGGCAAACATTATTTCAATATTCAACAAAAAAAGTTATAAGCCAAGTTCACTGTCATAATGCTTAATAAAATCATTTCCACCATATATCATTATCTTTTTTTTTTATGAAATAGGAGGACAAACGAGCGTACGGGTACTTAATATCTTATGTCTCAAAGTAGCGAGCGCAATCGTAGTGTCACCGAGGGTATTGAATTTTTCTAGAATCCTTAGCAGCACTGCGTTGACATCAGGTAAACGCCTCGCGCGTTACTTTTTTTTATTTGTTATGGAAAAGGAGGATAAACGAGCGTACGGGTCACCTTTTGTTAAGTGATCACCGCCGCCCACATTCTCTTGCAACACCAGAGGAATCACAGGAGCGTTGTCGGCTTTTAAGGAAAGTGTACGCGCTTTTTCTGAAGGTACCCTTGTCATATTGTCCCGGAAACACCGCACATGGAACGCATTCCACAGCTTTGTAGTACGTGGAAGAAAGCTCCTTGAAAACCGCACTGTGGAGGACCGCCCCACATCCAGATGGTGGGGATGATATCCTAACTTATGGCGTGTCGTGCGAAGGTGGAATTGAGCGGCAGGATTCAGGTTAAACGAAGTTAAGGATAAATGCGGTAGAAGACGCACAATGAAGTGATATCTCTACGCAACGCCAAGTGATCCAGCCGTTCACAGAGCACTGGGTCCCCGACAATTCGAGCTGCTTTACGTTGCACGCGGTCAAATGGATCGAGCTGATACTGGGGTGCGCCAGACCAGAGATGACAGCAATACTCCATGTGTGGCCGGACCTGTGCTTTGTAGAGCGCTAGAATGTGGGCCGGCTTGAAGTATTGCCGTGCTCTATTAAGATTGCGTCTTTGCCTCACTACCTGTCCATCCCACCTTTAGCATGTAGCCGTGAAGCATTGCATTGTAAATCTGAACATGACTTTGTAGAACTGGATCATTTGTTTTTCCTGTCCTTAATACCCAACAACAATTACCCAACTTCCATTTTGGATAGTTTGATTTGACATCCATCTGACAAGGGAAGGGAAAGGGACACCTTTCCCTTCATCTATAAAAAAATAACAGGGAGTGCTTGGAGGAGTTCTTTCGGTTGATACCAGTAGCAAAATCCACCACCGGACATTACGTTTAAATGAACGAACTTCCACCCGCATCATGTTTTCCTGGTATTGCGTATGTCCATGGGCGGTTGTCTAACCCCTTCCCATCCAGCCTTCTGCTCGATTGCCCCCTCAAAGCCATAATATTAATTATATTGTAATTGTATGTACATCTTATTATATTACCTAATTTATTATTCGACTAAATAATATTTTTAAGCACAAACTTTAAACGCAATTCGTTTCCCTAGCTTAGAATAAATAGAACTAAAACCTAGAACATGTAAGAAAACATGGTTACCAGTGGGAGTTCCCTTTGCACAGGATGCTGGCTAGATTATGGATACCATAAGGGCGCCTATTTCTGCCGTGATGCAATGATTGATTACATACATACATATTGGTCGACGAA
Organism: Leptidea sinapis; assembly: GCF_905404315.1. Lineage (NCBI taxonomy): Eukaryota > Metazoa > Arthropoda > Insecta > Lepidoptera > Pieridae > Leptidea > Leptidea sinapis. The sequence goes on from NC_066272.1 coordinate 14,489,530, forward strand.
TGTTCTACGATGTCTCCCGCGACTGACTTGCCCACACACACTTGCCTTATATATTTGATGCGTCATCCTTTCTTCACTCATTCGCTCCACGTGTCCAACCATTTCAGCATTCCTTTTTCAGTCCTTGTCACAACAGCGTGCTCGTATTACCGCATTCGGAATTCAATCAGTCAGTTTTACCCTACACATACTACGCAGTGATCGCATCTCAACTGCGTTAATTCTAATTTTATGCTTCTTCTGCCATACCCAACTCTCAATTCCATACATTAACGTGGCGACAAGCACTCCATTATGTACAGCCATTCGCGCTTCTATTGGCACAGTCTGACCGTTTATAAAGGCATGCAGCGCTCCATTCACACAGATTGATTGATTACTGAAACATTATTGCTTCACGGCAAGAATAGTTTAATAATAACTATATAATAAATTCGGTCTGGAGGGTACCGTAGCTAGTGAAATGACTGGGCAAATGAGACTTAACAACTTATGTCTCAAGGTGACGAGCGCAATTGTAGTGCCGCTCAGAATCTTTGGGTTTTTCAACAATCCTGAGCGGCACTGCATTGTATTGGGCAGGACGTATCAATTACTTATTTTCATAAAAAAAATATATGTATGTATATACTAAAGTGGAGAACTCAAAAAGACTTGATGCTACGATAGATGGCCGATCCTCGAAAGGAAACACCCGCTTAGCTGATTTTCTCTTGGTTTCGGGTTCGTAGCAATATATTTAGCTTTCATCACCTGTGACGATGTCAAATGCAGCACATGAGTCACCTTATCTAACCTTTGGCGACACCAGTCCATGCGAAGGTGTATCTAGTCGTAGGTTTAAGTATGGGGAATCCATCTGGTACAAAGCTTCCTGACGCCTAAATGTTCGTGTAATATTTTTTGAACTTGACTCATACTAATGCCTAGGCTTGCCCGTATCTGCTGATAGGTCACTTTCTTATCTTCCTGTATCATGCGTCGCACAGCACTCATCATTGAGTTTGCTACGTTCACGCTTAAGAGTTTAAACTCGTTAAGCCGATTGTAAATAGTGTCACGAGATATGCTAATCGCAGCCTGTCAGCTTTGTTGTTGAGTAAGCCTACAACGAAAGTCATAATAAATCATTGACCGAAAATTTTCTCGAGTTAGGTTCATTTTCACGTGTAACAAGAGTTTTAGATGCGCTGCCAATTCACAAAAACAAATGCCAAAGGAGAGGACGTATAGCTTAGGACGTCCCAATATAAGGCGATAAGAATAATTGATGATGAATGAATGACAGCTTCAGATTAGTGACAGCTAATTACTGACAGTTGAAGGTAGTAATTTATCTCTATCTGTAGATAGTATATTGGGAACGGCCGTAAGTGAGCGATGTTCATACTGTAACAGTAATGTTTTATGATTTGTGATTGCTCAACACACCCGGCATCGAAACACTGCCTCACATCATGCTGTTAAAATGTTTGGTAATGTATATCTATGCCTACAGCCTTAGATATACAGCTAGAGTACCCTAGCGTCACTAGTTCATTCATTAAATGACACAAATGACACATATTATCATGATGGGTATATTAATTATTATGCTGCATTCTTCTCGAGTTATCTATACTCTTTACCGCCATGTTGCCTCGTATAAAGTTATCATGCTTAATATAAAATTCGTTTATTATTCCTTTGGAATATGTTTATGAAAAATTAGCAAAATATATTACTTTACTATAAATTTTACTTTATAACCAAATGGTTATAAAGTAAAATTTATCTGAAATGCTTGCTTTTTCCTGATTTCATAGCTATATACATGGTATGGGTTATCTTACGTATTATTTCCCCTACAATACTACACTCTACGCAGAATGTAGGTAATCCCAAACGCACAGCTTAGAGTGAAGACCCCTTATTCATATTAGTCTGATAACTTAAAGCATTGCTAATTCTCACTCTGTCTTCTTCTATTGACCTAGTATGAGAAAAAACACCCCTTAGCGGCTGTTTTAAGTTAGCGGACGAGAATAAGGGGGAAGGTCTACGCGTCGTCTACCGAAGAATCGGCCCACGCAAAACCACCGACCGAAAGACCCGGTTAATTATTATTATATTTATATAAATATTATAAACATTTTTGGTTCAATCTTTTTCAAGATTGTTGTAATTACATGTCAATTTATTATTTTAATACTTTTTGTAAATATAAAGATAAATTTTTACATGGGTGTCAAATCACATCAACTAATCATTCTGCACATACATTTAAGAATATAAATTTAAATTTTACTCCAACCTCATAAATAACGGTTCCGAATAACCGTATAAATGCCTTTGAAGTGGCTTTAGAACAATTCCTTACACTTGTCCTGAAATTCTAGTATATTCCTTTAACTTTCCCTCCTCCTCATGCATAAGGAGCGAATCTATCTGGCAATTAAAAAAACTCTAAATGGCTGCGAGCGCAACCACATCCTCGCTCGTGCATAATATAGAAAATTATGGTTTAAGATGGATCAAAGGGCCTGGCAAACTGTACCTACTAACAAAGTTCAGTGGTGTGTCTACCAGAAGATATAACGGTTTTTTGGAACATTAATTTTTAGAATTGGCAAAATAGTGCTCCTGCCTTGTGAGTATTCCCTTCAAAATCTTTCAGTCCTGTAGCCACTTTAGTTTTGCCTACTTGAATCTACTTGACATTTTATGTTTCAGTGACCCAGGTATATGAAAACTCCATCTAATTTAAGCACCAAATCTACTAGCGTTCATATACCAATAGCCTTACGTAAATCGATGTACCTACTTGCTTTATAATATAAATTATCCCACAATACTTACATGTAGTCACAATTATTAAAACCAAAATACAAAAAGCTGAAGAGTTGTTCAGATTCAGATTCTTTATTCAAAACAAAATTTTTGAGATCACAAATCAAGATAAATCAATTTCATTAAATTTCATTGTAGACAGCCTTGGTCACCATGGCTTATCTTGCCGCCGCAGTGCGGGCCGACTCTCACGCCATGCCGCCTTAAACGACGTCTTGCGTCGGGCCTTTACTACCGTCAACGTGCCGGCTATCCTAGATCCGAATGGAATTTCACGTGACGATGGTAAGAGGCCTGATGGCATGACGTTGATTCCTTGGAGTTGTGGAAAGCCACTGGTGTGGGATGCGACTTGTGTGGACACGCTAGCCCCCTCTCATATTGAACATTCATCTAGAGCGGGAGGTGCAGCGGCGGAATCTGCCGAAAACCTAAAGCGGAGGAAATATGCATCACTCGGTGATGGATACATATTTGTTCCCTTTGGGGTGGAGACGATGGGTCCTTGGGGTTCATCGGCACAAAAACTCGTAAAAGAGCTATCCAGGCGTCTAACCGATTAAACAGGTGACCCAAGATCTGGTACGTATGCTACCTGCTACCTGCGGATAGCGATCTTAATGATATTTTCTATTTGTAATTAATTAATTTTGTTAGATTATTTAAGTTTTATTTTATTATTATTTATATAAATAGCGTTATTAATTATTAAGTCATATGTAAATAATTTAAAATATAATAAAAATTAATAGTCTTTATTAAATTTTATACATTCCTTGATACAATTAGGAACAATCATAGTCGTTAATTATAAAATAATAAAAATTGATAAAATTAAAACTAAACTGGGTGTTTGGAAGGGGCATTGGTAGACGAAATAAAAGGGGCTGACGAAGAAGAAATTCCAGAAAGAGTAGACGCGGCTTGTTGAGGTACGGGCTTGATTCCGCACTCCACCTTTTCTTCATCAACACAGAAGCCAAGTGCTGGGTCAAAAGCCAGTCCAACATCGCAGGACAATAAGCGAGATTGACCTGCTCCACAGGAGTAGAATGCAAAGCAATTGCCTTCGTACCTGCAAAGTGTTCACATTCAATTAGTCAGTATCTTAACAGTTTTTTTTTGTAATTAAGCTCACTTCTGGGATGGAGCCCTTACCCAAGAGTTGAACAAAATATATCAAGATTTACGGATGATGCATGCGTTATGAGGTTGGTTTAGTTGGTAAGAGCGCTCGGATGTAGCCCGAGAGGCGTGGGTGCGAATCCCGCATTGTTCACGAATTTAAACACAATAACTAGCCTTGGAAATTGAATTGAATCTGGCATAGATAAAACTGATTTAATATAGTAAAGCTTTTAGTTGAACTAACTGAATGTCAGGCTTAAGAAACTTTAATTTAAAAAAGAATTACAAATTCACTCAGTAAGATAATACTATTCTAGTAAATGAATTTTACCTATTTTGTACAAATTCAAATTCAAATATTTTTATTCAAAATAGGATGTGAAATCACTTATTGAAAGTCAAAAAACTACCACCCATTCCAAAATGATTGCCTCAGGCCTGAGAAGAATGGGCGCAACAAACTCAGCGGGCTTTTTTTTACATAAATTAATAATAGAACATTAAATTACGTTTTTGGATTTAAAACTTTTTAACGACTTGGCTTATTTTATATCTTTAGGCCTTTTTATATACCTGTGCACCCACAAACGTAATATCTTCTCTCATAGTTTGTTCTTCTGTGAGTGCTTATGTCACTTTTAAGATTAATTTTTCGATCGACAACAATTTTGATGACGGACAATTTTGCAAATTCCGATAATGATAATGCATGGGGCTGACTTACCATCGACTTATTAAAGTCATTCGTCAAAAATGAGCGTAAAATTCTAGATAAGCCCGTGTAGCGGGCTAAACTAAAAATTATATTTTATGATTAAATTCTAATCAAATTAGAAATCATATTGAAAATATAACAATAGAAATTTACCTGTGATTTGTTACAATAGGGTTGCCGTCTGTATCATAAGAAGCCGCAGGACACTTGAAGGCAAGGAAAGCTGCAATAAAAATATAATTTAATTAATATCCCCTTAGAGCAAGGATCCCACCACGACAGGTGTTGGTCCTACGCGTGTTAGCACTGAACAGTGCAACATATTTCACAATATACGCGACCGTGTAACTGCAAACGATCTAGATCTCTCTCAAAATCCATACAACGAAGGTGGCCTGGCTCAAACCAGGCACAGAGAAACTATTTACATTACGGAGAGTGAGGCCAGTTGTTCCCTCCCCATTTGATTACCCTAAAGTGCTTATGAGAAAACTCATGGTCAAGCTCGGAGTTTCCCTGTGAGATCGAATAAGAAATGAGGAGATCCATAGGAGAACCAAAGTCACTAATGTAACATAGCTCGGATGATTGAGAATTGATGAGTGTCAGTGAGCAGGGCACATATCTCGAATGATAGATGGCCGTTGGGGCAGTAAAGTTTTTAAAAATTTCTCCAGCGTTGCTGGAGAATGCGGGCGGCGGTGGTTCAAGTGCTGAGAAGTTGTGAGGCAACCGCCCACGGACATCCGCAAAACCAGGGGTTAAGAGATGCACTGTCGGCCTTTAATGTCGGGAGTATGCTCACTATCACTAAGTCGTATCGGTTCGAGAAAGCTGCAGCCGGTAATTGATTCCACAAAGTGGCTTTGCGAGGCAAGAAGCGCAGTTGTAAAATGCCAGACGTCAACCTGATGCGGGTGTAATTTAGCATTTTGACATAATGTCCAGTGGTGGAATTCGGCTGCTGGTATCAGCCCGAGCAAATCTTTCCAAAACAAATTCCAGCCCGAAAAGGATGCAGAGACAACCCACATCTTTACGCAACGCTAAAGATCGGAGATGAATTGTCGTCGATGATTCGAGCTGTTCTTCGTTGTATGTGGTGTAAATGGAAGAAGCTGGTAATGGGGAGCGCCCACCCAAAGGTGAGAACAGTGCTGCATGTCTCCGTTTTTACAAAAGTATTTATAAAGTACATAGTGTTAGCTGTTATATCCTGTACGACGGAAGCGAACGGTCCCTTACTTCATCATTTTTATAGGAAGAAGTAATATGAGTCGAAACGCATCACAAAAAAACCTAATGGTTGGGTAAATAGTAATACGACAATGGTTTAAGATTCAGACTTAAGATGTTAATTTTAGACATGTAGTGTCTGACTAAACCTAATTATATCGATATAAACCTTACCATCAACATTGCAGGAAGGTACGTTGTTAGGCCAGTCACAAGAGGCTTTGGCTGGGTTGAAGGCGAGACCAGTCGGGCATAGCATCTCCAGGGCATGACCTCCAACACACATGCGGTACTGTCCACAGTCGTTGGGGGCTGCCGCTGAAGATGGGAAGTAGCCAAACTGGTGCGGACAATCTTTTGTTGGTTGAGCTGCCTCTGGAAGATATAAGTTTTTTATAAGAAGGGTTTTGGGCTGTCTTGGTGGTAGGTGACTGAACCATATGCGCTGCCCATTATAATGTAGTGCCACTCAGGATTATTGACAGAAGACTCTGGTTCCTGTTTTTAAAATTAAATTTATTATATTTTTTACAATTGCTAATAAAATCTTTATTTATTGACTGTGTGTGTGGATTGATATTTACTTAGTAATTTTAATTTACTTTTTTTTAGTTACTCATGTAAGACATTCAGTAGTTGACGTTTGAATATTTTTGTTACATTACTTTACATATATTGTAATTGATAAGATTTGTAATACGATGAAGCTGTAAATGTTGATTTAAAAGAGCATCATTGCAGATCATTGCCAATGAGCTTCTTGCCACTTCGCTTTAAAGCTCAACCTTTTCCGAACTGGTGGTAATTTTTTTATAGAATATATATATGGAGGACAAACGAGCGTACGGGTCACCTGGTGTTAAGTGATCACCGCCGCCCACATTCTCTTGCAACACCAGAGAAATCACAGGAGCGTTACCGGGCTTTAAGGAAGGTGTACGTGCTTTTTTTGAAGGTACCTATGTCGTATCGTTCCGGAACCGCCAAGCACACCGCACAAGGAATCTCATTCCACAGCTTTGTAGTACGTAGAAGAAAGCTACTTGAAAACCGCACTGTGGAGGACTGCTACACATCCAGATGGTGGGGATGATATGCTAACTTGTGGCGTGTCGTGCGTAGGTGGAATTCGGCGGCAGAAATCAGGTTAAACAGCTCTTCGGAACACTACCCGTGATAAATGCGGTAGCAGTCAAACCCAACGACAAGTGATCCAGCCGTTCACAGAGCTCTGGTTCCCCGACAATTCAAGCTGCTCTGCGTTGCACGCGGTCAAATGGATCGAACTGATACTGGGGTGCGCCAGACCAGAGATGACAGCAATACTCCATGTTTGGCTGGACCTAGGCTTTGTAGAGCGCTTGAATGTGGGCCGGCTTGAAGTATTGCCGTGTTCTAATAATGACGCCCAGCTCCTTCGAAGCCAATTTGGCTTTGCCCTCCAGATGGCCACGGAATTGGCAATCGCTCGAGATTTCGATACCCAGTATTCCGATACTAGGCGAGTCTTTAAGGGAAGTGTTGTCGAAGAGCGGTGATACGACAAATGGGTTTTTTTTGTGGTAAACGTGCAAACTTGAGTCTGTGAAATGTAAAAAGAAAAGAAAACTTTTGACATTCATAAGTGTCCTTTCCTTGACCTACATGAATAACGTGATTTTGATTTGATTTGAATCCAAATTTCTAAGCTGGATTGCAATTACGCTTGTTATTTTTAGACAAAAGATGTTGAGTCTTATTTCAACTTCACTAGCTACGGCACCCCTTAAACAGAGACAAATAATTCTTGCATATTTCTGCTTTGCGGGAAAAAAGACGTCGCTAGTAATGTGGTTTATTGGCTGTGCGCTGTTAATTTATAAGATTTGGAAGATATAAAATTAAACTTAAACCACGATTCAATTAAACTAAACATAATAAAACAAATTTATACATAAATTTTATGCTATACTTATTAAATATTTAGATAATAAAATTATAATGTAATAAAAAACCTTTGTCAGATATATGGGTTCGAACCCGCGCTCCCTGGATAATCCGCTCGGCTTCGCTGTAAAAGGGCTATCAGCACAGAGGAGGTATTTAGTCGGTAGGGGGTGTTAACACGCGAGCCGAAAAAGCAAACCTCCCTGTCGGGGAACCAAACTTAACATCTAGCGCCTTAGACTAGTCGGCCAACCTGACTTGAGAGCAGCAGATGAAATTGATGATTCATATTCAAACCCTACTCCGCGGCGGACGGTAATGCGACATACGATAATTGGACGAAAAAATTTTATGGGATGTAAAAAAGTTTCACTTTAAAAGCAATTCGTTTACTTACGCATAGCACCTCGTCCCTTACAAGGTACGTCTACTGAATAACCACAAGGATACGCCGGCCACTTCACTGACGGATCGTAGTGGAGACCATCGGGACATGTCTTATGAACCGGCACAAATTCCTACAATACAAGAAAAGAAACATTTAGATATTTCAGTGAAAACTTCTTTGGAACTTCTTTAGGCAGTTTTGGTTATGGGGCAGAACCACAGAATAAACGTTACCGCTACCTCGAAATAGATTAAACTGTTCATTCAATATCGAGCGGACTACACTGCAAATTTTGAAATGAAAACTTATTTTACTTGATCACAGATGAATAAGCGTTACATATCACGATCGGATATGTAACGCTCAGTTGGGTTTTTTGATTCGATAATGTTGATTTTGTTTATTGAATATGATAGTTGATTTGAAATATTAGTCAAATTTATTCGTTGATAATAATAAAAATTTTCATTTAATAGACATTTATTTTAGGCTACAAGGCCCATAACACAAATACCTTCTTGTAATGTTTATCATCTCTGTACTAAGGAGAAAGACGAGATAAAGAATGTAAACAAATGAACCTTTACTGAGTTACATTACACTGGGTTATATTGTCATAAATACGGCTGATTCGGACTTTGTTTAATATAGAAGACAGCGATTAGAATAGGTTGTATATAATTTATTCAAATAAAAATGTTTTGTAGCCCTGAAACTTTGTTAACATTATTTATCTCCTCTCGTTGGCTTTACTATACTTACGATACATTCTACGTAAGAGTCGCAGCTACCGTCCACCACCAAGAAGGTGTTCTTGCGAGTACAAACACTGCTGGGCTGACCGGTGACGGGAGAGTCAGCCGCTGTACCTTTTAATACAAAAACGTTTACATTTATGACAATTTCCATATTGTTTATCTTATTTGTTGCCATAATAATTGATATCTTTGCTACCCTTATTGGATCATTAAAAAGTTTAGTAATATCAGCCTTGAAGAAACTATAAATTTTATTGTTAACAACTCAATAATTGTATCTTAGAATTCGGTCGACTTTCTAAAGAAAGGCGACCGAATTCTAATTCTATTCTACCTTTCTTCAACAATCAATGTAAGTATTGTATCCTTTCCTAGTGTAATATATTATATTATAGCCTTTCGGTGTATCATATCCTGCTTTAAGTCAACGTCAAATTTTATTACATTCTGTTACAATGTATTGTAATCCGTGGTTAACGGTAAATGTGGTATTTTATTACATATTTATTGTGCAGTATAAGTAAGTGTCTATTGTGAAAAATGTTGACCCTAGTAAAAAAATATGATTAAGTTGACTACGTGTCTACTGTATAAAAACCCATAAGCTATATGATAGTGAGTTAAAAAAATGTTGAACTTACCTGAAGCCACCAAAACACTGAATAGAACTAACAGAAACATTGTATGTCTGAATCGTTGTCTCTTCAACTATGAATCCGCTGTGTGACTGACACCTCTATAGTAATATGATGTATTTATTTTATTATTAAATTAAATTATAACTGTAAAAAGTAATTCGCTAATGGAAATGTAATTACAATTGCTGAGTATCTTGAGATTAATTATGGATAGTAATTATTGAAATTAGTATTTGAATATTTCGCTAATGTTCAATTCAACAGTTAAAACCTCTTACAAATTATCTTGCCCCAAACTAGGCATAGCCTGCACTATGGGTGCAAGACAACGATATATTTAATACAATATACTTACTTAAACATATATAAATACTTATAAACACACATCCATGACTCGGAAACAAACATTCATATTCATCATATAAATGTTAACACCTACCGGGATTCAAAACCGGGACCTCTAGCTCAGTAGGCAGGGTCACAAAGCAATAATAACTTTATACAGAAAGACCCTTAAGTTGGGAAAAAATAAATTAACCGACCTGTTATTACATGGACCTCTGAGTAGCGAATTTTTTTTGTTTAAATGATAGCCCTCACTTCTGGGATTAAGTACACAAATTAAACTTAATTTAATTATGACTCAAGATGTCGCTCCTTCAAATCTAAATAATAAATTGTTTGGAAATTTTATTATTCTTTTGAAACGATCGTATTGATAAAGAACGGATATTTAAAATATTGTGAAAATTCTTTGTTTCGTTAGGGTTTAAAACCTGTTGCTGAAAAATATTTTATTACTATAACATAAATGACTTTCTATAATGATTGCGACCGCACTCAGGCTATGTAACAATAAATTTTATTGTTCGAAATATAATAAAAAATAAAGGAAGAAGCCCGCTCAGTTCTTAGGTGAGAGCGTGAGTACCGGAAGATTAGTCGGGGTTAGACTTTTCAGTTATTAAAACGGCCTTTTAATTGTGAATTATTTGCAAATAAGTCAAATAAATTTTCGAATGGGTTTTTGACGTTCTATTAGTGATTTGAACAAAGAACTAGAATCGATACAATCCAAATAGTATAAAAAATCAAAGGAGTGGCAAAACCATGAGGTAAAAATATTCATAGGTAAATGATATGTGTTTTTTGAAAACTTGTGTACAAACGTACAAAAATAATTTATATCAGAATCCTTTTGTGTAATAACGGATTCTTAAACACACTATTTTGTCTTGGAGAAAGCTAGCGATTCATAGTAAGGATTCATTGGCTACCATGTAGGTACTGGAAGGCGCAGTGTTGGTAGGTCCCCCACAAGATGGACCGATGATCTGGTCAAGATCGCCGGAATACGTTGGATGAGGACAGCGTAGGACCGAACATCGTGGTGATCTTAGGGGGAGGCCTTCGTCCAGCAGTGGACATCTTTCAGCTGTAATGTGTAATGACGAATTTATTTTTGAGCATCAGATAGATGTTCATGTTAAAATTTAACAGGTTAGTGACTTAAAACTGGAAATCTATTTAAAGAAAAAGATATTTAAAAAGTCATAGAATTTTACATGAATTATGACTCAAGATGTCGCTCTTTCAAATCTTAAGAAATTGTTATGTTTATTTAAAGTGATAACCCTCTGTGCTTAATTGCACGAATTCAATTAAATTTAATTATGACTTAACTTTAAAATTTGACGTAGCTTTTTCAAATCTAAATAACAAATTATTTGGATTTGAAAGAGCGACATCTTAAGTCAATTTTGTAAAATGCCAACATTAGGGTTGAGCAGGTTATCAACTGTAAAGTAGATCCTGTAGACGAAGCAACAGCCTGAGAGTTGGACAAGACATACAAGATTTATCAAGGATACGTCATTCGAATAGTTGTCTCTGTGGAAAGAGAGCTCGCACAGAGCGCGAGGGGTTCGAGTCACGCATCGTTAATAATTTTGTTCTCAACTATAACTCATTGGAAATTTTATCAGCCAATACAAATGTATAAATGAGAACAGAATAATACCTGATAAAGTAATAAATTAAAACGTACTTAAGTCAATTAGAAAACCAAAACCGCTACAACCAGATTTTTATCACTCATCATCATCACTGAAGTAATTTATATCAACGAAGACCGTATAAAAGCACATATAACAAGAGTATTATCGTCAGTTGCACATTAGTAAGTTGATTGGTAATAACTTCAAGTTACAACCATGTATTTCTACATAGCCTTACTTCTCGCCGTGGTTTCTTCATGTATGTATTTTTTTTAATATTTAACAGTGATTTTAGTTATATTATATAGTGTTTTTTTTTTAAATTTTACCACTGGCTCCTTTGAACTGGATGTCGGCTAGATTATGGGTATCACAACGGAGCCTATTTCTACCGTGAAGTAGTAATGTGTAAGCATTATTGTGTTTCGGTCTGACGGGTGCCGTAGCTAGTGAAATTACTGGGCAAATAAGACTTAATATCTTATCTCTCAAGGTGACGAGCGGAATTGTAGTGCCGCTCAGAATTTTTGGGGTTTTTCAAGAATCCTGAGCGTATCGATTACCATCAGCTGAACGTTCTGCTCGTCTCGTCCCTTATTTTCATAAAGTAGAAATATTATAGTCAAACTCAAAATATTATAATAAACTTTATTTTAAATAGGCTTCAACTAAGTCGTCATTATAAATATTTATTTTAAATTACTGTATCTATAATATGCTCGGAAAAAGTAGAGCTCGTGAGAAGAACATACAAGAAACTACGCGACTCTTTTCAATTACAGATCGTATTTTACAATAACTGTAATAATATACAAAAAAATGTTTTGTAAGGTGCTGGCATCCGATGATTGTGTTCAAAATTAAAAAACGTTTTAAATATCAAATATCTCATCAAAAGTAACAAAAATAAACTATTCAAATATAATTTATCGTATATTGGATGCATCAACCTTTATTCTTGAATTAATTGCTCGTGGAAGGATGCTTCGTGAACATGATTGTCGTGATTACTGTAGTAATTAGTAATCGTATTGTTTACTTTTAGCCAGTGCAAGTGATGCACCTGCGGAACAAAAGAGCGCTTGCTTACGCCGGAATCAATATATAAAAGTTGATGGACAATGTGACTCTTATGTGGAGTGTAAAGTAAGTATCAAAGATTTATTTGTTTTAGTTCAAATTAAAATATTTTTATTGAAAATACGATTTGATATCACTTATTGAAAGTCAAAAACTACCACCCAAAAGTATGCCTCAGACCTGAGAAGAGCGGGTGCAAAAACTTAGGCGGCTTCTTTTCTTTTCATAAAAATATCGTTACAATGTAATATAGTGCAATAAAATGTATTATTAATAGTCTGAGGGCGGTCGCTCCATTCCCAATCCGTGATGTCATTAAAAAGTCATTTATACTATAGTAACATTTACCACACAAATGTTTTCAAATCTTTTGAATTTCGTATTACATTTATTTTGAACATTTTTTGGTATTAAAATATTTATAATACTCTATAAGTTATTAGTTAAGTCAGCTAATTTATAAATATACTTTTACTATCTGTTAAGAGCAAGTATTATTAGTAGGTAGCTCATGTGTTAAGATCTAGATAGACTAGAAGATAGTTAAGACTCCAAAAATGGCAAATTAGATGCCGTTTCGAGTGAGAAAGTACTCTTGAAAGCCGAGATAGACAAAAAGTCTTTGCTCTTTTTTGACTTGATAGAGTCAAGAGATTTACTGTGCCTGCTGTTTCTATCAAGGACCTAATAGCAAAGGATTCCCGTCCAACATCTTAGCAGCCCTTCACTGAATAACATTTTTTAAATAAAGAGCAGGACAAACGAGTCTATGGTAAACTGATGTTAAGTGATCGCCGCCGCCCAGAGGAATCACAGGAGCGTTGCCGGTCTTTTAGAAAGATGTACGCGTTTTTTCAAGGTACTCATGTCGTATCGTCATGGAAAAACTGCACAAGGAAGCTCATTCCACAGCTGATTTGTACGTGGAAGAAAGTTCCTTGAAAGCTGTACTGTGCAGGAACTCTACATTTACATATTGGGGATGATATCGTAATTTGTGGCGTATCCTGTGAAGGTGGAATTCGGTGTCAGGAATCAGCTCTTTTATTATGATCTTTTTCATTTATCATAAATTTATCATAAAAGACACGATGAATCAATGTCTCTACGCGACGCCAAGAGATCTAGCCGTTCACAGAGCACTGGATCCCCGAAAATTCGACTAGACTAAAATTACCTTGCAATCGGTCAAATGGTTCCATCTGATACTGGGGTGCTCCAGACCAGAGATGACAGCAATACACTATATGTGGCCGGACCTGCGCTTTGTAGAGCGCTAGAATGTAGGGCGGCTGGAACTGAATCTAGAGCTAGCTCATAGATGTCCTTGATATTGCATGGATCGTGTGGAAGTCCTTAAAGCTAAACCATTTGTAAAAAACGATTGACTAATTGTAATGTTAAAATAGTTAAATTTAAATCTTGTAATGACCAAGTAATTGTTCAATGAATTACTAATAAAATTTTCAGGAGTTTGTGCCAATCCAAATGAGTTGTCCAGATGGTCTTCACTATGACCCGTCGGTGGCCTGGCCCAACTATCCTTGTGGATATCCATCGGACGTTCCATGCCAGGGTCGGGGTGTTGCACGTAAGTTGTGACTATATCTAATTAACAAGTTGGAAAGATTATAAGATTTTTATATATCATCAGATTTGTTTTGTTTTAATATTAGAATCATAAAAAAAAAACATTTTTATTTATTATCTACGGTCACCAACAATTATTAATATAAAATTGGATTATCAGTGAGGTTTCAATGATACCGCTTTTTTTACAGAGCAAGCAGAACCAACTAAGGACTGTCCCCACCAGTTTGGTTTCTTCCCCTCCCTCACGGCCACCAGCGACTGCGGCCGGTACCGCATGTGTATCGCAGGGTACTCCGTCGAGATGGTCTGCCCAACCGGACTTGCTTTCAACCCCAGCTCTTCCCGGTGCGACTGGCCCAGCAATGTTCCATCCTGCAAAGTTGACGGTGAATATCTCATTGTTTTTTTTTCATGCAATGATTACCATGCTGAGATCATTTATACGACTAGATACACTGTGACAGCTGTGAATAGAGGTTGATAGTTAACATCTATTTTGACATCGCGAGTGTAAGACGTACCTTGTCACGCACACTAAAGTAATAAACCTGGCCTATTTTTATCGGTTGTCTAATAGCAACAGGGTCTATCTAGACGTAAAAATTATGTAAGGGTAAACGACAAAGCGTTAAAAGTAGACAGTTGTTTATTTAGCTATTTATTTTGTAATTTAAAAATCTACAGCACATTACATCACATATTAGTAAACATAATACAAAACATTGGTAAGCATAGATTTTATTTCATATAGGCAAAATAAAAAAAACATCTTATATAAAAACTGATATATAGAAAAGAGAGAAAAATAATACGCATATATATTTGCTTCTGTGTGTTAGTGTTTAGGACAAAGCGCGTGGGGAAATGTGTGTGGTTGTGTGTTTTTGCTGGTTTTCATCATTATTGTTTAATAATATATCTTTAACATTTTAAATAAGGAAGAAAATATCTAAGCCTGGGAAAGACGTATTAGAGAGGTGGGGAATGCGGCGCGTGATTATTCTATTAACCCATCGTTTTTAGGACGTCCACCGGCTCTTTTGCCTCGTGGTCCAGACCACTCGGTCCATCTATTGATCTGGCCACATGACCCATAATATATATCGATCAGTGAAATTATTGCGATTACCAAAATTGGAATCTTATGAACCATCTATATAATTTCATCATATAACCTACAGAGTACCAAACTTTTGTGTTTTGAAAATATTAATAATTTTTCTTATCAAGTAGAAGAAACTATTTTTTCTGCAATGATTCTTCATTGCAATTGAAATCTGCTTTTTTAAGAGAATTGGTACATAATGAAGTTTAATATAACATCGAATATTTTACAGCTTTCTTAGGATTTACGTGCCCTGCCGCTTCCAATGACGAGAGCGGTAACCCAATTGTGACAAACCATCCGTAAGTATCTTCAGAGCTATGATTAACCATTATTAGTAAATGAAAGCGGTTTTTTATGGAAGATGTGAACAAAGTAGCGTACGTGTCACCTGATCTTTAGTGATCACCGCCGCTCACATTCTCCTGCGACACCAGAGTTGTCGGCCTTTAAGATAGGTGTACGCACTTTTCCAGTATCGTTCCGTAAGCACCGCATATGGAAGCTCATTGTACAGCGTGGTTGTATGTGGAAGAAAGTTCCTTGGAAACCGCACTGTGGAAGAATGCCACAGATCCAGATGGTGGGAATGATATTAAAATTTTTGGCATGTCGTGAGAAGGTGCAATTCAGCGGCAAGAATTAGGTCAAAAAGGGGCCTGTCTGTGATAGATGCGGTAGAAGACACACAATGAACTGACGTATCTGCGCAAAGATCTAGCCGTTCACAGTGCATTGGACCCCGAAAATTTGAGAAGCTCTGCGTTGCTCGCGGTCAAATGGTTCGAGCTAATACTGGTGTGCGCCAGACCATAGATGACAGCAGTACTCCATATGTGGCCGGACCTGCGCTTTGTAGAGCGCTAACATGTGGAATTTCAGTCCCGTATTTTTGTTATAGACTATATATTGTTGATTGTATTAGGAATCAATATTTTTATATCACATCGTTTAAGTCATTCACTAGAAACAAACGGCAGGCAATCAAAGAAAATGTTTTGATAATTTTTCAACAATAATAATTAACTAATTTGGTTAAAGAACTTTTAATTCGTTAATTCTTCTGTAAACATCTGGTTCCAAATATCAGCTACGAAAAACTACCAATAAATAATTCAAAGGTCTTTTACAGAGAGTTATTTCTGTCTTGGCCTGTCGATTTAAGTCTTTTATTATAGAAATGAGTTTTTAAACAGATACAATGGGAACTGCTACGCGTTCTACTCCTGTGAGTCTGGTATTGCTCGTCTCCTCTCCTGTGACACTGGATTGGCCTTCGACGCCGCAAGCGGCTACTGCATCGATGAAGACAAGGTTGCTTGCCCAGCTAATCCCGCTGTTGCGCCCGTTTCTACGCAACCTCTCATTGCAGCGCCATCTACATAATTTAACATGTACTACTAATTTTTTTTTCTAAATATGTTTTGTCAGATTTGTTCGTTTCACCCTATACATATAAATAAAATGAAATGTATGTAATAATATTAGTTTTTTACTGCATATGAATGCTCACCAGAAACTTTGAACCCAAAACACATTTTGTACATTTTTGTCGGGATTTCTGCCTGTCCGTTTCAGGACATATTCTAATGGAACTCGCAGGCAGATAGTTCTTGTTCTAGGGCGTAAATTAGGTTCTTTTTTTACTTCTGAGATTAAATAAATCTTAACATCCACCGTTTTAAGCACTTACAAAATCAATAATATCAAAAATAGCAAACCAGTGACACATAATGAGAATATTGGTCTTATTTGAAGAAAATGTCGGCAATCGTCTCAAATCTAATATATAAAATTCTCGTGTCATGGTGTTAAACATTGAAATCCTCCGAAACGGCTTGACCGATTCTCGTGAAATTTTGAGTGCATATTGGGTAGGTCTGAGAATCGGACAACATCTATTTTTCATCTCCCTAAATGTTAAGAGTGGTCCACACGAATTTTTTTGACATTTTTTTTTTAAATTTGTTTGATTATGAGTTAGCATTAAAAAATACATACAACTTAAAATTTTCAGCCATCTACGATCAACAGTTACTTTTGTATCGCGATTTTAATATCGGCAATACAACGTTTGCTGGGTCAGCTAGTGATATATAATTTATTTATCTTGACATAATCGGCGCATATGTCAAAGGCCTATGGTAATTCAGAACATCAATAAAATATTCGATATGGTCGCATATATTTAGAAGCGGATGTGCTATTAATCATCAGATTTAGGAACTTTTCGGAGGAGCTAACTACTATTCACTTTATATTTTGTCCTTGATTAAGGCGAATTATTAAGACATACCAACACTTTCTCACAGATCAATGTCACTGAAGATAGTTTCCACTAAGATACAAAAACAGGTCTTAGGGAAATGTCAGTGAAATACTACAGAATTTATTACAGTCTTCTCAAAATTGTCTTCTTAATTATTGTTAAAAGAAAATAATTATAAATAGAAAAAAAATTAAAAACATATTTTTTTATAGTTTGTAGAACTTCTAACGTGGAAGAATTTATTTTCTCTTCCTTTTTGATGTGTAAAATTAATTATGGAAAAAAATGCCTTGAGTTTCCATGTAAAATGCGAAAATTATTTTTCACCAACAGATATAAATCCTATCGCCCTTCATATATGTGATGAGGTCCATAAACAGCATGCCTTGCCCCATGCAGCATTTACCAGTGGGTGACTTCTTTGTACAGGATGCCAGCGAGATTAAGGGGACCACAACGGCGCCTATATCTGCCGTGAAGCAGTAATGTGTAAACATTATTGTGTTTCAGTCTGAAACGCGCCGTAGCTGGTGAAATTACCGGGAAAATGAGACTTCATCAATTGTACACATTTTGGAACTTTCTAGATTGATTACATCAGTTGCACACATTCTGGAACTTTCTAGATCATTCCCGAGATTTTTAGACTTTTACAGAGGTTTACATTATTTAGAGAAGGACATATGTATCCGAAACTTATTCTACATGGTTTATGGCTAATTATTTTTCGAATTACAACGTTCCTTCATTAATTTATTTCCTTTTAAAATTCGCCCAGCGGAGCGGGAGGGAACGGCTAGTAAGTACATAATAAAAAAAAAATATGTCGTTGGACTCAGTGAGCCTTACATCTTTGTGCCGTTTGGTGTCTAGACACTTGACCCGTCGAGTCCAGAGGCACGAAGAATGTATAAAGTATTAAGTACGCGCCTCAATAGGGATACTGGAAACCCAAGCGCTGCCAGCTATTTCGGTCAAGCTATTGCTGCCAATATTCTGGGTATACTCACCCGCAAAGATAGTTTTAATTTAATGCAATCATAGTATTGTAAGTACAGTTATAAGATTTGTTTTATGGTAATTATATTAGATATATTATTTCAAAAAAATGTCTATCCAAGGTGAAAATGAGAAGAAAACAGTCAAGAAAGTTTGTAGGGAAAAATTGCTGCTATATACTAATACTAATTAAGTTAACTGTAACTGTCTAATTTTTTTAACCGCATATACTGCAGAACTAAGCCTAATCGCCAATCCTTCAATATGGGGGCCCAATTGCAATTTGCAATCAAGAGTAATCCCAAGAAATATAGCAGCTTCCACTGGTTTTACCACCTTTCCGTTTAATAAAATATTCGCATCTTCATTTTTGACATTTGGCGCGGTAAATTTAATATATTTAGTTTTATGACTATTTAACAATAAGTTATAGGCGTAGTATGTCAGATAGAGCATTGATTACATCGTCATATAAAACAACTACTACCTTGTGTTTATTTTCTAGAAGGTTAGGTAGATCATTTATATAAATAAGGAAGAGTAAGGGTACAAGAATAGATCCTTTTGTTACCCCCATACCCTCATAATCTTATTATTTAAATATGAGATCAAAAAATCGAGCGCAGTTCCTCTTATACCATAGTGACATAGCTTCCTGACCAGCGTTAAATGTAGAACACAATCAAAAGCCTTAGATAAATCACAGAACATGCCAAGTGCATTCTGTGACTCCTACCAGGCCTCAAAAATATTCCTCATGAGTTCAACTCCTGCATTCGTAGTCGAGCGTCTCCTAGTAAAGCCAAATTGTTTTAAATGAAGTAACTTATAAGTGTTAAGGCAAGTAGGCATTTGGCTTAAAATATTTTTTTCTAAAACTTTACTAAGGATCGGCAACACCGAAACAGGTTAGACAAACTAAACATGGAATTTGATTTTTTTTTTATATTCTTTAACATTTTCCAAAAGAAGTGACTCAACAACCAGTGTTGTTGAGTCACTCCCACCAGGGTGGAGGAGACAAGAGTGCTTGTGATAGAAACTGGAATTTCAGAAAAAAAATCTCAAAAGCAGAAGCTCTTTCCTGCTCAGATTGGATTTTAGTATTGTTTGTTATTAGATTATATTCAAAATTGCAGTCTCTCGCTCTCCCAGATTCCTACTTGATAACTTTCCAAGTGTATTTTATTT
Organism: Leptidea sinapis; assembly: GCF_905404315.1. NCBI lineage: Eukaryota > Metazoa > Arthropoda > Insecta > Lepidoptera > Pieridae > Leptidea > Leptidea sinapis. The sequence continues at coordinate 14,509,382 of NC_066272.1, forward strand.
TATTTGATGCATTTTTAATTATTTCTCTAATATGCATTGAGTTAGCAATAGTACATACTTTCTTAAATGATTCAAAGTATTTTTTCACATACACGAGAAATTCTACATCTACATGATGATCTCTCACTATATAGTTCATATAGCCGTTCTTTTCCTATGAATAATTTCGTGGAGCCTGTTCATCCAACTATTTATTTGGCTATCGAGAACAGCTTTAAAATTAAAAAAATAAATAAATGAGAAGTATAAAATCGTAGGTCCTCACCAACGTACAGATCGGTTTATATTTCAGAAATATTTCACGTTTACTTAGGGAGCTATCGAAAGTAGATCACGCGGTGTGCAATAGATAATTTTTAACTCAAACCCCACTGGAAACTTTAATTTTAAACGTCCGAAAGTATGCGTTGTCATTATAATATATTCCTACTTCCTAGTCATAAGAATAATAATAAAACTCCAATGGGAATAAAATGACGTATTTAAATAAAACACTACTTAAATGATTAAAAGTTTTTATTATTGTTTTAGCTAGCCCGACGTTTCATGACCTTTTCAGAACACGTTTTTAGGGAGGACTGCGGTTTTAATTACATTTTTACGACGACTAATGTAAAAGCACAGTTACAATTACACGCATTTTAATTTTACATATAATCACGCCTCTTTCCCGTAGGGGTAGGCAGAGATCACTTCTTTCCACTTGCTACGATCCGTACATACTTGTTTCGCTTCGTCCACTTTCATTATTCTTTTCATACATGCTCTTCGGTTTGGGGTACACTTGACCTGGCCTTTTTTCAAGACTACGTCCAACGTCCGCCTAGGTCTACCTCTTCCAACACTTTCATTCACACTGGCCTTATACACTTTTTTCGTCAATCGTTCTTCATTCATTCTCCCGACATGACCAAACCATCTCAGCGCATCACACGCATTTTAATGCATCAAAAAGTGTTTTATATAAATGCGCATCACTCGTGTAAATCAAAGTAAACACTGAAACATCGCTCACAAAACAAAGCTTCGTTGGTAATTAACTCTCCAGTCTAAATAACCCTCTTATGGCAGAAATCTTCTGTTTTGTTGCAGAAATACGCGTGGTGGTAATACTGTGCCCGATGATCTCTTCTTATTATTCAATAATAATAAGAAGAGTTTAAACAATACGGAATTAATGATTCCGTTTCTTTCGTTTGTTAAATAAGCCAGGCGCATATCATTATATTTATCAATTTCATGTACACGTTTTCATAATCAAACTAAAGTCTGTATAAAGAATAAGGAGACAAAATACCTACATACCCTCATACATATATACTTCCATATTGGGAAACACTACCCTCCCTTTAATAGTCTGACAATAATAGATAGTACCAATGTCAAATCGCATTATATAACTTGTCAATAAACGTATTTTTTATGTGTACATTGTGTCTCATCATTAGTTTAGACGCGCCAACGACAAAGCGAGATAATGTTATGTGAATTTATCTAAGAATGTCCTTTCTGAATGTGAACAAATACATCAACGCGAACTCTTTTTATATATTGTATGTTTAGGTAATTAATTATTTCAATGATTAATGATGGAATAATGATTTCAGGGGCGTGCACATCATTTAGGCTATAAACCTAAATAAATATAGCACTAGTGTTAAAGTTAATTTACCTACTACTTACGGCAGGCAGTCTACAGATTGCATATACGAAGCAATCAGCGTTTCATACAACTTATGTCGTACTGTAGTACTCGTACTTTTTTTTATTTTATTTTTATTTCACTTGGGAAACTTACAGCTATTTTTACAAATTTTTCACAACAAATAGATTAATAAATGCTAATTACAAGCTTCCACATATGTTTTTAAATTGCTTAAGCTCAGATTAATATATAACACAAACAATACTGTAATACAAAATATGTTCTAACTTATGAGATTAAGTGCTTCTTTTTTTTATATTAGACTTACATCGTCACTGTCTTTGGCAAGCACATTCTTAGCTACACGAGGACTACAAGTAAGGAGGTCAAAACGGTCATCATGGTTAAGCTCTTTTTCCGGTAGTTAGTGTGGCTGTAATGCTACACAAAGCCGGTTTCCGAAGACTACGAGTAGGAACATTAAGATTAATTTTGCTAAGAAGCTCCGGACTATCAATGTTATTTTGGGCTAATTTCACTGTAGCAGGAGTAAAGCGCAACTACGACTACTTATACCTGCAGTGCCTACCTTGCTAGAAAACCAATGCACGCCCCCGAATGATTCACCTGTGAAATGTAATGCCGTGTTCTTTCGTGAGGCTAGAACAATACGACATTATACTCGGTAACACATTGTTATCACTGTGACTCTCGGCGGCCTACTAAGAAGCGAAAAGGGGCGGGGCCGGCTGTTATGCAGTGTCACTGCTAAACAGTAGCGCGTTGTCTTTAGGTTGAATTTTCTGTGGTTGCACATTACTAACGGCGGGAGTTTTGAAAATGAACTCTAAGGATATTTATTCATAAAATGTAAATACTTACCATTAAGAGTTGGTAAATCTCAGAATTTATGCGAATTGATTAATTTAAGCTCAGGCTCTTTTACAGTAACATAATTAAGGAGTCGTTAAGCCTTTATGTAAAAGGTTTCAAGGACTCCTAAACTAATGAACGGATTTAAATGGGGATTACTTCATGGAGTGGAGTTTAGTCCAAATTGAGAGATAGGATACTTTTTATTTCGATTTGGAACCCATATGATTCTTATTTAAATATTTGTTTTATATGGACATATTTTCTGTGAGAGAATTAATTGACGCACGGTTTGACAGTTCTGCTGAACAACAAGGATTATAGGTCATGAAAAAATTCTTGATGTTATAAAAAATTATTGACAAATTCATAAAAAAACAATATTTTGTTTATTGTTATGTACAGAACAACGTCTGTAGGGTCAGCTAGTTAGACTATATAATTGACGTTACAGATGTTCAGGTCTTGTAGACTTTTTGTATCTAAATATTTTGTTATGATACCGCAAGTTATAAATTGAATTAAAAAATATTAATTGAGTAAATTTTTAATATTAATTTGTACTTGTACGAAATTATGATTTCTCGGAAGCTTTATCTTGTGGTTGTAAATGAATGCTTAACGGAGGTTGTTCTGTGCGATTTCTTGAACAATCCACTTTGTCGGCATCCACGCATCGGGCAACAGCTGGATCGAAAGCAAATCCAGCATCACATGAGAGCAGGCGAGGAAGTCCAGCAGAACATGAGTAGAAAGAGTAGCAATGACCCTCAAATCTGTTAAAAATATAGCAGTTATAAGTATTAAATTTAATTTATTCAAATAAAACAAATTATATTTATATATTTAAAATAATATTGTCAATAAAACATTAAAATAGCAAAGTATGATTTTTTACAATAAAATATATTTTTATTGTTACTTAAATCGCACTATTTACTTTTCAGGTTGGTTTCTTTAAGGCCGGTTACAGTGCTCCACCGACCGTCGGTGCGTACGTCAGTCGCGCTTGTCATTTATATGAAAATTCATTAAATCGTACAGTGCTGGACCGACCGGACCGTCGGTCAAGCGCGTCCGCATTCGTGCCGTCAGTCGACCGACGCGCTCGGAAATATATGAATTACATGAACGCGTTAAGTGCTGCACTGTTTGGTGGACCGACCGTACGGATATCTGTATCATCGTCGTTAAAAGTGATTTCGTACTGAACTTGAAAAAATATATCGACACCGTTTAATCACCGAAATTCGACTTCGCGAAGCACTATAGGATAACCAATACAGGAGCTCGAAATAAGTTTTGATGTTTCAAGTTGCCTCGTAATTTCGCCTATAATTCATCAAAATTTATGATCGACATTCTGAAATAATAAAAAAAAAATATTTTCCTTCGCGAAATGATGAATATAAAATAGTAAATGTAATTGTTGTTATGATCTTTTTTGCGACGATTGGGTGAAGATGATATCTACGTCTTCTGTTCCTTAAACGTCTACGAAGATAATAAGCAGTAATAAACTATTCGAATTTCGCGTCCATTTCGTGTACGACTGTAGCAGTCAGGTCAGTTTGTTGGTCAGGAGAGCACAGAATGATACAAACTGACGGTCGGTTAATACGTCTCGTCAGGACGTATCGTACGCACCGACGGTTGGTGTAGCACTGAAACCGGTCTAAAGACGTGTTTTTAGTTTATTCTATATATTATTTTAAGTCGATTAAAAGATGTGTAAGATCCGTAACAAAGCTTGTGATGTTGATCAGGAACTATAAGCTTAATTGTCTTTCTTTCAAAACGATAAGAGTAATATTTCAAAGTGACACTTTGTCCTTTAGTAGCGTTATTCAACGACTTACGTCCGTTTTCAATAACGTATTTGTAGTTACGGATACATTGCTGTCACCGTTTAATGATAATATCTTATCTATCCATAGTTATGTCCAATATATAGTATAGTCCAATGCTTTATGTCGATAGGATATTTAAATGTAAGTAAGCGTAATAGGATAGATTTGTCTACCACTAGTAAGTTAAACTAAGGATAGATAGGTTATTGAAAACGGCCGTTAGATAATTAAAATACGTCTAGATCTCTATCTAGGCTCTCCTTTTGCTAGCAGCCTTGCGAAACTCTCTAAGAAAAAATTGATTCACGCGATTGTATGAAACGTGCAGTGATTGATAGATTGACAGATGATGGCTATAATATCGTACAAAACGGAGATAGCCAAAATCCACTTCGTTTTAAGTAATTGTTCGCTTTCAAACTTTGTCGGATTATACTTCGTCGCTTATCGCCATACTGTAATTACTACTATTTCAAACTTATGTCAAATGACTGCACGTTTCATACTAAACTAAATTTCAATTTTTACTTAGGCAGTCCCGCCTCATATTACGTAGTATTTACATCCTCTCTGGCTATGAGACAACCAATAAGAACAGGCAAGTCTTATTACTTTAGTGTGCGTGACAAGCTACGTGTTACAATCGCGATTTGTATGTCACTTTGTGTCAGTGTCAGAGGTTTACTGTCAACCTCAAATTTTTTCGACGTTTTCACAGCTGTCACAGTCTATATAAATGTATAAACGATCTTAGTAGTTCTTCAATTACCTTAATATAAAACAACATCAAGCATTCATGTATTTAAGTCGTACTTACTTGTGGTTAGTTTCAACGGGAACTTTGCTTTCGTCATATGTTGCTGGAGGACACTTGAAACCAAGAAACTCTGGAACACAACATTGTATCAAGTTAGACGATGGTATTACAAACGAACCGTGGTCGCACTGAAGCAGAGTTTCCGGTAACGAATCATCCTGCCACCATAATCCTTACCTGGAACATTACAGGTTGATACAAGGTCAGCCCAATCGCAACGGCTAGTAGAAGGGTTGAACGCCAAGCCACTAGGACACAGCATCTCATGAGGCTGGCCAGCCACGCACTGGCGGTAGTGGCCACAATCCGTGGGTGTTGTCAATGGAGACGGGAAGAACCCATACTGATGGGGACAGTCAGACGTTGGATCAGCTGGTTCTGTAACACATAACAAATTAATTAAAATCACTTATTGAACGTGAAAAACTACCACCCATTGGAAATAGTACCTATTTATTTATTTATTTATTTATTTATTTATACTTTAATAAAACGGCGTAAGCCAATTACAATATTAAAGTAAGAATTAATTACAAACTAAACATATTACACAAATAATAGTTAATAAATACAAAGTTTACTGTAAATAACTAACAATTAATTAACCCCAATACCGTTCATCCATTCCTCTCACAAAAACGCAAGCACTCTGTTAAAATGCCTGTTAAAACACCTGAGAAGAACGGGCGCGAGAAACTCAGCAGGCTTATTTTTTTCCTTAACTTGCTTAAATATATATAATACATACTGGTATGTATTCCGAAAAGCTGTTTTGCCTGACTCCTGCCGCTGAATTCCACCTTCGCATGACACGCCACAAATTAGGATATTATCTCCAACATCTGGATGTGTGGCGTTTCTCCACTGTGCGGTTTTTAAGGAACTTTCTTCCACGTATTACAGCTGTGGTATGAGCTTCTTAGTGCGGTGTATTGTGATCACCGCCACGTTCTCTTGCAACGCCAGAGGAATCACAGGTGCGTTGCCGGCCTTTAAGGAAGGTGTACGCGCTTTTTTCGAATGTACCCATGTAGTATCGTCCCGGATACACCGCGCAAGGAAGCTCATTCCGCAGCTTTGTAGTACGTGGATTAAAGTTCCTTGAAAACCGAACTGTGGAGAACACACACCTCACCTCCAGATGTTGGGGATGATATCCTAATTTGTGGCGTGTCATGTGAAGGTGGAATTCGGCGGTAGGAACTTTAGGAGCTTTATCAAGAATAAACTTGTTGACTGTCTGGGTTCTAGTCCAGTCAACAAGGCAAGGGAACGAATAAGGGCATGTAGGACACCGAAATGACACTTATGAATGTCAAAAAAATATTTTTTCTTATTGAATCTACCGCTACATCGTAAAGGGTTGAGCTAATGAGAAGAAGTAGCAAGAAACTCATTGCCTCTCTTTTTTCATTCACTCACTCTATCGATTACACCCCGTTTCTTCTTTCATTAAAAATACTTACGGGCATCGCCACGATCGTTACACTGGACATCAGAAGGATAGCCACATGGATAATTAGGCCATTGTACGGATGGATCATAGTGAAGACCATCAGGGCACATCATTTGAACTGCCTCGAATTCCTTGAAAAAAATCAATAATTTAACTGGTATTGAAGTGGTACTCTAGTGGCTCGGAAATGTACCTCATCGCAAGCTTTGACACTTTTAACGCAAGATAGAGCAAAAAAATTGCGTTATTTATGACCAGAGTTGACACATGTAAGAATTCGATTATCATAAGTCTGGCGGTCAGACTCCTGCTCAAAACCTACCGACGATGGCTAGAAATTGCAACCTGTACAACTTTTACGCTATGTAATAACAGACATATATTTTCATTATTATGACTAAGTTTTTTTCTTAGGTTATTTGTTTTTTTTGTATTATTTATTGTACTAATATGGATGTCTTTGTGCATTAAAGTTATAATTCATCATTATAACAGCTAGTATATCTACAGAGTTGTGGGAGGAGCAGCCTCCAGTGGGCTCTTTTGCACAGGAAGCTGGCTAGATCATGGGTACTACAACGGCGCCTATATCTGCCGTGAAGCAGTAATGTGTAAACATTACTGTGTTTCGGTGTGAAGGGCGCCGTAGCTAAAGAAATTACTGGGCAAATGAGACTTACCATCTTATGTCTCAAGGTGACGAACGCAATTGTAGTGCCGCTCAGATTTTTTGGGATTTTCAAGAATCCTGAGCGGCACTGCATTGTAATGGGTAGGGCGTATCAATTACCATCAGCTGAACGTCCTGCTAGTCGCGTCCCTTATTTTCATAAAAAAATATACAGAAGATAATGAAATTGTGAGTTAAGTATATGTTAATGCCTTACTTTACATTCGACATAAGAATCGCAGTGTCCTGATACTTTTAAGTACCCATTTCTCTGGACGCATATATTTTTAGAATCAGCTGGACTTTCACTGCCACTACCTACAAATATATAAAGTTTAAGTCAATTATACAGCGTAAATAAATAGAAATCCAAGATAATAATTAGTACTTACAAGATGATGCCATCAACGTAGCAATTACTGCGAAAATATACATTTTATTGTGTGAAGACTAGTGACCTTTTTAACAATAATGATTCCCATCGAATGATAGTAACACTCAAACCATATTCTTTTTATAACAAACGTTTATTGTACTTAAATGATTAAATCAATGATTAAGTTATCTTAAACAAGTTTATGGAAATGATTTAATTGCTAGAACAATTATTGAGGTATAACAGTTAAATAACGGAATTTGAATGAAAATGTTGCATAAACGGAAATACAATTATCATTGTAACAGTGACATAGTTCCTATTCAGACTTCTATAAACAATAATTTTATTTACAATCTCTTAATAACGAGGTATGAATGAAACATCTTAAAGTTACTGAATTATTTCTTCTGGTTCTTCGGCTTTTTTGTCCTCTTCAACGTTTTCCACACCTTGCTTCTCTTTATTAAAATTTTGGTAGTTTGTCGTTGTTGTTGTAAGATCCTCGACCTCATCTGGTGTAAGTGTCGTTATTTCAGGAGCAGCCCGGAGTTTTTCAAAAGCTGTTTGAGAATTCTGCCTCAGCTCCTCAGCTTTTCTGGATCGTTCCGCTTTACTTCTTAATTCTTGTGGGCATACTGATATTTCGTCAGCCGCAACACACGATTCGGTTACTTCGTCGTAAGCATTGTATCCTCCGCAAAAAAGACGACGTGGCTTACCATCAATACATACGAAATATTTTTGACAATCGTCTGCAGATCTAAAAACAAAAGATGTAAAATATATAAAGATTTTGTCATAAACAATATTAGGAAATTTATATCTTATAAATATGTCTGATAAGTGAAATAATTTAGAAAATGGAATATGGAACGCTCCAAAGAGCGTTTTCAAAAGTGGACTGAATATTTATTTTATGAGAAAATTGATAAATATGAGAATAATAATCTCAAAGGTACAGCTATTTATTTCGCTACATCTTTTATGCCAAACAAAACAGTAGTCCATCAATAGCATCTTGTACAGAACTTAACTACTTCTACTTATTCTGGTATTTGGTAGAGCGTTTGATATTATACATCAAAAGAACTTATGGATATGAAATAAGCAAACGAGTAAAGATCCTAGGCTAATTATTATACAGACAACGTGCGTCAATAACGTATAAATTTTGATTAAAATACTAATTACAACAGGTTATGTTATTATAGTGTCCGCGCCAACCGGCCATCGACAAAGTTTAAATGTCATTTTCAAACTGACCTTGAAGTTATGTAATTATTTATTAGGAATGTCAAGATGTTTGCTAAACGATTTAGGGTCGCGATATCAAATACATTAAAGTTGTATTAGTGACGTACCTGTAAGTCCTGTATCCAACAGGTGGCCCATACTCTTTGGATTCTGGCACTACGGGACATTTGAAACCTAGGAAAGCTGAAAAAAAATAAAAATTGTTTAGAGCACCATATAGCAAAGAAATATTCGGAGTACATATTTATAGTTGATATTATCAGCAACAAGTCAACCGGACATATGGCCGTTGGAGTAGTAAAGATACTAAGATCTCTGGAATAGGTTGGATGAGGGTAGCGAAGGAACGATCGTCATGGCGATCTTTGGGGGAGGCCTTTGTCCAGCAGTTGACGTCTTCTTGGTGTAAATATTATAACTGTAAATAATGTTAACATTATGTTTGTATTTCTGTTGAAGTCCCAAATAAATAAATTATGCAATTTATACATATTATAAATATTTTTAAAGTGGCTGTTTCTTACACCGAAAGAAAAACAATAACGCAATAAAACACATTAGGTAATTAAATCAAATAATTAATTATGAAAATGTTTGTCTGTAAGATTGTCTGGTTATGGCGTGACTATTAAAATTAAAAAAATTTGAGTAAATATTTCGTAAAATGTAATAAACAATAAATTGTATAAATTTAAATTATCGTATATTGGATGCATCAACCTTTAGAGCTTGAATTCACTGCCCGTGTAAGGATGCTTTATGAATCATGTTCGCGAAGCATCCAAGCGTCTGATTATTTATTAAGTATAGCAGAATCGAGCTGGCAGGAACAGCACCCGAATTACAGGAAAATAATTGTTTTAATATTTTTGTATGTTGCATTCAGACGTATTTTTACCAGAAAAAGGCCACCCACTGCTCGGAAAAGGCAGACATATTCATAGATAAGTATTTTCTTATCATTCGATATATGAAGATGTTTACCTTCTGCATCACAATCGGCGACTTGATCTGGCCATTCACAACGGTACGTTTCAGAACTAAAGGCAAGTCCTTCAGGGCAGTTGAACTCATATGCGTAACCATTCACGCAGTTCTTGAATGATCCACAATTACGAGAGTCTCCAATTCTGAAGTAACCAAACTGGTGAGGACAATCGGCCGTGGGCTGTGCTGGCTCTGAAATTCAATATTGCTTTTAATGATTTATGCTTTTTCGCTGAGCGTTGAGTCACTGTGGCTTCATAGTCTGACTTTTACCACAATGGTCACAGTACACCCAAAGAGCGATTTGCCCTGTTTTCTGCCGGCGTATTGGGATTCGGCATGGCATTGAATAGAGGATCATCCCACCACATGTGACTAACTAAAATATCATCTTCACCATCTAGATGAGCGGCGTTCCCCCACACTGCAGTCTTCCAGGAACTCTCTTCCATGCACAAAGAAATGAATTTCTTGCGTGGTATTTCCAGGACAATACGAAATAGGACCTTGAAGGCCCTGATGCGCCGATACTAGGCGGCAGAGAATACACACCATTATTATTTAGATTAGACCATCTCTTAAGTCATATTGCATCTATAACACACTTGCGTCATCTACCAACTCAAGTGTTTGTTAGGGTCCTACGATTGTATGACTGTGCGAGCCGACATTATGTACGGAGGTGAAATTCGGCTCCTCCGAGAACTCTCCAGTGTAATATCTTAAACACATATATTACTCACGTAATGAGCGGGCAAGACATGGCACATCTATGGGATACTGACACGGATCCACATTAAACTTTACATTAGGATTGTAGCGGAGACCATCTGGACAGGTTTTTTCTTCGGCAGTACCATTCTAGAGAGACAGAAATTATAATAATCATAATTGCCGTTGGTATAAAAATCAAAAAAAATATTGTTAACACGAGAAACAAACATAACTTTTTATGCCTCGTACTCCGTTAATTCGAGTCAGTAAGTCTTTTATTGGGCGATGTATATGCTTTTACAACATCATCCCATCATAACACAAATGTGTTACTAAATTCAAAAGAATTGTTAAAAACGTTTATGTGGTAAAGGTTAATATAACATAAATGACTTCCTCATGATACCACAGACCGGGGAGTGAGCGAACGCCCTCAGGCTATTTTATTATAAATTTTAGTATACGATACTATATATATTGTAAGTAAATTATAGAAAAAAAAGCCCGCTGAGTTTCTTGCGCCCATTCTTCTCAGGTCTGAGGCATACTATTTCAAATGGGTTGACGTTCAATAAGTGATTTTTAATCCTGTTTTGAATAAAATATTTGAATTTGAATAAGAAACAAGTTATATTTTTAAAGTTTAAAGGATTACTAAGAACTTCAAACCAACTATGCTATTTATGAGAAAATCGTTATCAACAAGATCGTTTTGTGGCATTTTAGTTAAATTGAGAATGCATATTTGATCGTGCGATTCAAAGCTATGAAAATCATCATAAACAACTCGAATTATATCTGAAAATGTTGAATAAAAAAGTTTAAGCTACTATATTTATAAGGCTTATTTACAGCTGTATTTTGTTGATTTTAAACTCATCACGCATATCGATAACGCATGCTTAATTGGCTTCAATTCTTGGAATATTTTTCAATAAATATTGGACAGCAAGTCTTACATATTACTCAAAAATAAAAGACCTCTAATAATGATCATAAGTTATGATCCATAACTTACCAAACATTCAATGTATTTGTCACAACTTCCTGGTACAGAGTAGCGCTCGTTTTTTTCTTTACATGTCTGCCTACTTATTGGTCGTGATTGTGCCTCATTCTGGTCGGGATATAAACCAGCACCATTATCACCAAAGTTGGCATTTATTGCGCTTGTGTCACCATCATTTCCATCAATATCCTGGCTAGCGTCCCCAACATCACTAGATTCTTTCAGGCTAACTTCATTCTTATTAGCCTCAACTGTTTCTTCTAGTTTGGCTACATTGTCTTGACTAGCTTCACCAATGTCACCGGTTTCTTTAAAACTGGCTTCATCAGGATTACTTTCTTCAGTTTCTTTTAGATTTGCTACATTTTCATTACTAGCTGCACCGATGTCACTAGCTTCCTGAAGATTAGCACTACTAAAATCTGAGCTTTTTAGTCCGTCAGAGTTTTCTTCAACTGCCAATTCTTTTTCATTTGTGTTCTCTAAGTTGTCAGATGATAACTGACCATACGCTAAAAAGGACAATGGATCAATAATAAGTCTCAATTTCCATAATAAAGGTGACCTTATTTTTAAGATTCCAAATAGACCTTAAAAATTTGAAAATATTCATTTATTATAAGGCCTAATTAGTAATAAATATAATGATGGACATTGTAAATGCTATTTACTGTTTTGAAGTGCGGTGTCATTCTAGCAAATAGGAAACCCTTTGAAATGTCCAATTAGCTATTTTTGCAGCTTAAGTTCACAACGCCTTATACATGTCGGATTTTGCAATTTTGTTGTTCTTAATTTATGTAAGTTCAAACTATGGCTAAGTAATGATGAGTTTAAAAAATTGCGAGAAACAACTAACAACTGGTGTTTGTAGATTTTCTTGTTTCTATTGCCACCTTTATTCTAGATTTACGAGATATGCTGATCTAACTAAGACTTTAAATTAAAATAGATTTTGTTGTTTCAGTAGTTATCCCGACACTTCTATTTATAAAAATCTGTCAAAAGGGTTTTGGAATTTGAATAAGCGTAGGATTTAAAAAAGTTTTTTTTTTTAATTACTCAATAGTCGCTTTTGGCATTGACCAAATTCTTCATGTTCAAATACATATAAAATATGATCAAATATGGGTGTATTTTGTATACCATATAACGTAGAAAAGCAATACCAGACACATAACTTGTTTTGTGTGAATATTGCTGTATTGATTTAAGGTGTTACGATTAAATTGATAAAAGTTGATTATTGGTAGTACACGGATATAAACAAATTCAAGTTTATAATTTAAAATTTGTGATCTTTGATGACATTGAAACTATAATTAATGATGATATATTAAATCAAATGTTTGAAGAATCCGTTCGGCGAATAACTTAACATTGGAATAGGTCACTTTTAAATATTAATGAGATGTCTTAAAAATATAGTTTACGTATTTTATTTTTTATACCAAGTCTTGATACTTTAAGGTCAGGGCTGTATGGAGCTTCTCTACCTTGTTTGTAACGATAAAGTAAAAAAAGAAAATAATTAAACACATATTCTATAACTGCTGCTACACTGACTGTATTTATAATATAGTATATACTTAGATCATTTATACGTCTAGATGGACAATATACAGGCCAGGAGTATTAGTTTAATGTACGTGACAAGCTACTTACACTCGCCTTATGTATGACACTTTGTGTTAGTGTGCGTGAATTGCTCTAAATAAAGTTCTAAACACAATTTTTTTTCGACATTTTCACATATTATATTTATAATTTCTTCAAGTAGTTAATATTATTCAAATGTGTCGGTCGATTTCATCAAGACTAAAGATATGTGTGCTTATGTTATATTTATGCAATGTGTTATTTTTAATATAATAAAGTGATAAGCCTCACTTCTGGGATTAATTACACAAATTAAATTTATAAAAAAAATATGCATGATGCTGGATTCCAATCTGGAGCCAGTCGTTCGAGTGGCGTATCGTTCATAAATCTTGTATATGTCTTGTTCAACTCTCAGGTTGCAGCTTCATCTACAGGATCTACTTTACAGTTGATAACCTGCTCAACCCCAACATTTGCATAGTAGGAAATTGACATAAGATGTCGCTCTTGTAAATCTAAAGAATTTGTTATTTTTTTAAATTATACTCATAATTTAATTATATTTATACCTCTATAGTTGGTTTCAACTAACAATTCGTTGGTTTTTTAAAAAGAAAAATGTTCAAAAACACATGATATTTTAGCAATCGTCTGTATTACTTTAAACTCCGATCAGGAATTTAAAATAAATTACGGAACATAAAATACCTCTTAGGTGTCTAATAAAGCAATTATATTAATCTACTGATTTACAATAAGTAAAGAATGATTCATAAATTTATATCGAATCTAAAACTCTTATGAAAAACATAGCACAAGTATTTTTTTACTAGCATAGAGGTCGTTATTCGACCATTATTCATTTTATCTTGACTTTATAAGTCTTTATTTGTCAAAGACATAAACCTCTATAATGTATGTCTGTCTTACAAGCAGTAGTGTGTGTGATTTTTATTTTAATTAATTTTATGCATTTATAAGGCATTTTAAAAACAAAAATAGGTTTATGCACTCCAAATAAACTTTAACAGTATTATATTACACGTCTATAAATTCGCACATTTAAAAAAAAAGGGTAGGCACACGTTTTCGTTTTACGTATTAATATTTTTTTTATGAAAATAAGGGACGACGACGGCAGGACATTCAGCTGATGGTAATTATTGATACGCCCTGCCCATTACAATGCAGTGTCGCTCAGTACAATTGAAAAACCCAAAAATTTTGAGCAGCACTACAACTGCGCTCGTCACCTTGAGACATAAGATGTTAAGTCTCATTTGCCCAGTAATTTCACTAGTTACGGCGCCCTTCAGACTGAAACACAGTTATGCTTACACATTACTGCTTCACGGCAGAAGTAGGCGCCGTTGTTGTTCCCATAATCTAGCCGGCATCCGGTGCAAAGGAGCCTCTCACTGGTTTATATATAGTTTAGATAGCAACTAATTGCCACTGACAATGACCTAATTACAATAATTTTTCTATAACTATATTTATTATTTTCGCTATATTCATAATGTCAGTCTAACGTATTTATGTAATATAAAAGCTATTTTTGGAATCTAAAATCATTGTGACTCTTATTAAGATATGAGTAATTATAATATGAATTATAAATAATAATAATTTTAAATTATTAAAACTTTCGTGAGTCATTATTAATTTATTTATTAATACGTCTATACACACGTTTTATCGGTGTGGGTACCGACTATTTAATAATAATTATTTTATAAGGTTATAAATAATTATAATATATTTATTAATTATGTATGTAATTATATCAGCTGCTAGAATCGCACTAATAGTTGGTGCGATTATGAACCTTTTAATTATGTTCAATTATAACAACGTGCATTTATCATTAAGCATTTAACTGATTTGTAGATAAAACGTACATATAATTATTATAATATGATGGAGCTTATGTTAATAAAATATCCGATTAAAGTTTTGCTGGAAGTTATTTGAATTTTTTCGATCTTGCAATATTTATAATACTTATACTTCTCTATGCGATTACTACAAAGCGTTGCCATCTTAATAGTGTATCAAGATTATTTTAACAACACTTATAGTGCATTGAAATGTTGCAATTTAAGGACCGAATATTGCATTTTTTAGAGGATGCATGTTTATTGTTGGGACATATGTCGGGTAAAGCTATTTGCTACAAATTATGCCATTACGAATTTTTCGTAGGACACATAGTTTCAGAGATATCGGGAAAAAGGTTGCACTCCTTTTTCCAAGATCGCGGCTTGGGGACCAAGGGCTGCAACCCCACAAACTTGCGGTTAAGCTCCTACCGACCTCAAAAATGCAAAGCTCATGTAGCATTTCAATGGGCTAATATATATCAAGAAGACTTAAATTTTTAAACACACAAAACTATTTGAGTTAGTGTAGCAAATGGAATTAGTGTAAAACAAAACAAGAATTGCGATATTATGTATACACATGAACAAAGTAACTTCCCCTTAATAGAGACATTTATTAAGTGTTAATTGGCACATTCTTAGTTTAATCTATCCAGCAGTTTAAGTTAAAGTAGAATCACTTATAAGCCTAAGTTTTGGCTAGATTTCATTAAATTTTTTGGACTATACAAAATAGATGACGACCGAATTCTCAGACCTACCAAATATATCTAACATAAAATTTATCGTATTACAATATTTATTATAATCGATTGCTATCTTGCAACCCTATTGCGAAACTGTGGATGGAATATAATAATATTAAAATCGCGATACAAAAATAGGTGTTGATCGTAGATGGGTGAAAATTTGAAGTTGTATGTATTTTTTAATGTTAAATCATAATAAAGTGAAAAGAAAAAAATGTCAAAAAAAATTAAATATTTAGGGGTTGGTGGCCCTTATCATTAAGGGGTATAAAAAATAGACGTTGGCTGATTCTCAGACCTACCCGAAAATTTCCAAAACAAATTGGTTTAGCCGTTTCGGAGGAGTTTGGTAACAAACACCGGGACACGAGAATTTTATATAGTATAAGATTTTACCTAGAGGAGGAAAAATATATGAAAATGTACTTACTTAAGGCGCATATACACGCCACAATAAAAATCGTCTTCATATTTGCAAAAGCACACGTTCGCGCGGTGCTGGCACTACCACTAAGTGACCGCCGGTCGTGTGAGGAGGATGTAGCGCCTATGACCTTGAGGACACTCCGTCTTGTCTTGTGTAACTCATCAGCCACACCTTGTTACAACAGGAGTGCTAACAAGAAGCCCGCGAGACTTGGAGGATGCAACGTGTTGTGCAATGAATGTAAATTTGTATTGTTATTGCCATTTTGTGGTATCAGTCATAATATATACAGCAGTGAAAGGCTTAGTGGGAAATTTGATTGAGTCATTGGAGTATTTTAAGTAATTAACATAATTCTACAAAATGATTAATAAATTAAAAACTAATAACTCTTTCTTCCTAATTATATCGATTAATTTGATATTTTACACAAAAAACACCATTAATAACCATAATGTTAACACTAGGATAAAAATAAACTTATAATGCCTACTACTCGGCTAAATCGATTTAGTAAGTCTTGTGTGGGGCGATGTGTATGCATTTACAACAAGATCCCAGAAATTGTACGAAAGAAATGAATTACGAAACTCAAAAGAATTTTTAAAAGACGTTTGTGTGGTAAAGGTTACAATAGCATAAATGACTTTCTTAATGATACCACGGATTGGGGATGGAGCGACCGCCCGAAGGCTATTGAATAATAAATGTTATTGTACGATATTATATTGTAATCATATTTTTATGAAAAAAAAAGACGCCCGCTGAGTTAGTTGCGCCCGTGTTTCTCAGGTTTTCAGGCATTCTTTTTCGAATGCGCTGTAGCTTTTACGTTCAATAAATGATATTGTATCCTATTTTGAATAAAATGCCTTTGCATTGCCGAGAGCCGTTGCCTCTCGTCCGCAAGGTGCCGGTGTGACTCCCACCCCAACTCATTCCGAATATGTACCTTGATTCGATGCTCTTCAAATGAAGTAAATGTGAACTTGATCAACATTGGTCAGCGTGGTCTTCGATCATTGGGCACTGAAGGTCTATCACCAAAATCGAAAGCCGAAGTTTCGTTCCGACACGAGAGAACAACGAACTTTCAAAATACTTCGTATCCGAATAGTGCGGACGGATTTCGTTTCGGAGCCATATACATAACCATAAAAAGTGAAATTGTAGTTACGATCATAATAATGTCAGACTACGAAAAAGTAAATGTCAAGTGAATTTGGGAATTAGGTAAACAAAAGACGAAATGTCTAATCGCGAACTTCGTATATATCTTCGGATCCGAAACACTTTCGTAATAGGAAAATGTACGATCCGTCAACCAAAACTTCGTATTTCGATTTTCGTAATAGGGGCTCCTGATACGGGGCATGTTAGAGTCGCTCCGTTATGTATCATAGACCTAGAATATACTTGCGTATAGACAACCCAATACCTGACCAATTTTGTCAATGTGAATATTAAGTCACTAGCACAGTGACTTAATATTCAAAATACGAAGGAGCGAATGATATGCGTGGCTGACGTTTTACGACTTGTCAATCAAAATCGTTTGCAGTTACAATAGATTCGCTTTCCTTTCCTATGTTGCTGTATCTACGTTACAGATGTTCTTCTTACTCGCTTTGTTCGTCTATTCGCTAGTATATTAGTAAGTGTATAGTTAGCAGGTAGTGTGGCGGTCCTCCACAGTGCGGTTTTCAAGGAGCTTTCTTCCACGTACTACAAAGCTGTGGAATGAACTTCCTTGTGCGGTGTTTCCGGGACGATACATGGGTACCTTCAAAAAAAGCGCGTACACCTTCCTTAAAGGCCAACAACGCTCCTGTGATTCCTCTGATGATCCTGTGATGCAAGAGAATGTGGGCGGCGGTGATCACTAAACACCAGGTGACCCGTACGCTCGTTTGTCTCCATAAAAAAAGGTATACAGGCTACCGACGAAATTGTCTAAATACAATACAATTTTATAGGTTCAAGGTTTTTAAAGGTAAAAATACGCTTTTATAGAAAATTTAACTAATAAGTACAAAATAAATAATAGTCTAAAAAAACTAAAAAGCACGCTTTATATAAAATTCAACTAAAAAATTTAAAATATCTTTTAATAAATTTAAATTGAAAATACTGTAAAAAAATATATTTTATTGTAAGAAAAGCGTGGAGTGTAGAAGAATTATTATTTTGATAATTTCTTAAAATGCAGTTAGTTTTTTTAATCTATTATTTATTAGTATTAGTATTTATTAGCTGAGATACAACTAATAACGGCTAGTAAAGGTTAGAAACACGTCAAAGTTCAAATAGCTGCGCAGTCATAGGTTAAGGCGTTTAAACGAGCTTATTTACACATTTTAAAACACACGTAATACTTAGTTATAGAGTGTCTTGAGTCGGTCAACTGTGAGTCATCTTTTGGTTGCTAGATTCTAACTTACCTAATAAATGATTTAAAATTCATATTATTTTTAAACTTATGTGAATTCAAATGAAATATGGTCATCACATGGTGATTGTCACCAGCGTCTATCTTCTTTTCCAGTGCCAGAGGAATGAAAAAAGTATTGCAAGCATTCTATATGTGGTCTACGAGCGATTTTGACCAGTAGGAGGATTCTTTGCACAGAATGACGGCAAGATTATGGGTACCACAACGGCGCCTATTTCTGCCGTGACGGGAATACTTTGAACCCAATATTGGTCTTTGTTTGGTGTTTGTTGTAGTACTAGAACAAAGTAACGAAGTCAAAAATGTGCGAAGGGAACGATGGCTGGTCAACGTCAACTCGTGAACGTGTGCTGCTTGTAGTGCCAGGTCGACCTGTTATAGTTAATAAATCATCTATGTATTTGTTGGATGCAATTACTAATTATGACAGTAATCGCGACCATCATGTTCACGAAGCATCCTTGTACAAACTATGAATTCAATCTCTGTGGGTTAATGCATCCAATATGCGATAATTTATATTTATACAGTTTATTCTTAATAACTTTTTATGAAATAATTTATGTGATTTAAACACGATTCGGCACCTTACAAACTAATTTGTTATGTATATTAAAGCTATTTGCAAGATATGTACTCTATTTTATTGAAAAGAGTGGCCGTTGAGTTTCTTGTATGTTCTTCTCATGAGCTCATCCTTTTCCGAACATATGATAAAATTAGTAATTTTTAAGAAACATTTATGTTGATGATTCAAAAGCGCTTAATTTAATCCTAATTGAATAAAGGTTGTTTGACTTTGACTTTAAAGTCCAAAACTGATTTCCCTCTATACGTTTTTTGAGCATTGTTGGACTACTTCATTTATGTAGGGATTGTGTGGATTCGTTTAGAAATGCTTAAAGTCTATTAATTTTCAACTGTTTTTTTTAGAAGCTTGACTTTTTATGTCTCCAAGGAATGAGCTTCCTTGTGCGGTGTTTCGTGTTTTCGTGATACGACATAGGTACCTTCAAACAAAGCACGACACTCTCCTAAAAGGCGGCAAAGCTCCTGTCATTCCTCTGGAGTTTCAAGAGAATGTAGGTGGCGGTGATCACTTAACATCAGGTGACCCGCACGCTCATTTGTCCTCCTCTTCCATAAAAAAACGAATCATATTCGATCTAGTACACAGAGGTATTTTTGATATAGGCTGATATACACCATTGTCCACAAACAATAATACCGTGCATGTTTGTAGAAAAAGTATAACTTATGAAACGCATGTACACTGAACGTGACACTCTTGGCTCCCAAAAATATGATTAGGGAATCACACTTGCCTGTGACATGCGCTCATAATAGCAACGCAAACCTTATGACCATACAAATTAATAAAAACAATAAAAAGAAAATATGAAAAGGAACTTTTAACAGAAACACTTAAAAATCCTAAATTACTATGGAAAACTATCAAGCAAATCACATACACTAGTAACGAAAAAAGTCAGAATATTGAGTTAAACAATTTAAAAGAAACTGTTATAAAATCGGCGGATTATATCAATAAATATTTTATTAATATAGGTAAAGAACTTGCATTGCAAATCAAATCTAAAACTAAACATGTTACCCCCTCTTCTGAAACTCTAACACACTATCCTAACTCAATTGTTCTTCTCCCGACAGATACAGATGAGGTTGCCAGCACACTGATGAATCTAAAATCGAATAGTGCTCCTGGATGGGATAATATCCCAACCTCATTTTTGAAAACAGCTAAAACTGACATCGTACCCATCATCACACATGTAATTAACTTATGCTTTGAAAAACACCGTGTTCCCTAACGCACTAAAGCAATCAGTTACTCTCCCTGTGTATAAGAGTGGGGATAGAGGTGCTGTTGGTAACTATAGACCTATCTCATTATTGCCTGTCTTATCCAAAATTTTAGAAAAGCTCGTAAATAAAAGACTTCTAAACTATCTAGATAAATTCAATATACTGTCAGAACATCAATATGGTTTTCGACGAGGTAGGTAACTGAAGATGCAGTATGCGCACTTTCCTCACTAGTAGTTGAGAAAGTTGACAAACATAAAAAATGTATTTCAGATTTTCTAGATCTCAAGAAAGCTTTTGACAGCGTCTCTCTCCCCATTCTTATACATAAACTAGAAGCTATTGGTATTAGAGGAACACAGCTACACCTATTCAGTCAGTATCTTTCTGAACGTATGCAAAAAGTAAAACTAGGTGACTGCACCAGCGAATACGAGTCGGTATCATACGGCGTACCACAGGGCAGCGTTCTTGGCCCAACCCTATTTTTAATATATATAACTGACTTATATGATATGAAGCTCAAGAATGCAAACATCTTCTCGTATGCCGATGACACTGCGATAGTATTTACTGGTGACTCGTGGGACAGTGTAAGAAAATATACTGAAGTGGGTTTGCGTGAAATTTACACTTGGTTAAATATGAATCTACTTACTCTAGCTTGCAGATAAGACCAACTACATGTGCTACAGTTTATATAACGATGCCCAAGCTGCTAGAGAATTCAAAATACAAATTCACGACTGCGTTAATATCGTACATTGTAACTGCCCATACATTCAGAAATTTGTTCAAACTAAATATCTCGGTATCATATTGGATCAGAGACTTTCTTGGCATCCACAAATAGACAACATAATGCAGAGGTTGAGAAAACTAACCTGGATTTTTAAATCATTAAGATACGTAGTACCGAGGGTGCCGGCTGGCCCCAAATTGGAAGACAAAGATCTCCTGAAAGAGATCTATACATCGTTGGTACAAACTGTACTAACGTATTGTATAACGATCTGGGGTGGGGAGCAGCACATTCAGCTGATGGTAATTGATACGACCTGTCCATTACAATGCAGTGCCGCTGAGGATTCTTCAAAAACCCAAAAATTCTGAGCGGCATTACAATTGCACTCGTCACCTTGAGATGTCTCATTTGCCCAGTGATTTCACTAGACCCTTTCCCTTTATACCGAACTACAGTAATGCTTATACTTTATTGTTTCACGGCAGAAATAGGCGCCGTTTTGGTACCCATAATCAATAGCCGGCATCCTGCGCAAAGGAGCCTCCTACTGGTAAATTATATGGATTCCTTTATTTCTGTGTAGTAAGATTTAAAAAAAAGATTTAAAATAAAAATTCACATATTAATAGACCCATATACAAAATTTAAGTAGAATTTAACGTATCGTATTTCGACACACCTGGCTAAATAGCCATAAGTCAGATTACCTGTGCGCCATTTCTCATTTGAGACAGCAAAGCAATTTATGCTTAGTTCATACGTGAGTTGGCAACACTGCAACCAAACCTTGGCACTGCATGCTGTAACCGTACATAATCCAAACTACACATTTGTATTTTACAATATGATTGGCATAACATACGAAGATCTTGAATCTTGAAAAGACCTTGAAGATCAAAATGGTGGCAAAATATTCAAATAAGTTGTGGATATCTAATTCTGACGAGTTTTACATTAATCCGATTTATATACTTAGTCTGGCCATAAATACTGTTAAAATTAAAAATAAACAAAATATTATATTTAAATTTGGAATCTGTCATTTGTACATGATTGTTCAATAAATTTTTCTCAATTTGGCGCCAATACATTGTGAAATATCTTGCAATATTAAAATGGAGTGGGGTGATAAAGAGAACCTAATCGCTGTTATTCCATTACACAAGGTAGGTATGGAGCCAAATGCAATTTTTAAAACTCTCCATACGCTTGCTATTAGTAAATTTTTTATGTACCGGGCTATTAATAGGTACAATGAGACCTCTTCTGTGTGTGACAGAAAAAGATCTGGCCGACTACGTAGTGTTCGTACGAAAAAGGTGGTCAAAGCAGTAATGAAAAGAATTCGAAAAAATCCTGTTCAAAAGCAAAAGATTTTATCTCGGGAGATGAAGATAACACCTAGAACCATGTCGTGTATTTTAAAAGATGACTTAGGACTTGCATCCTATAAGAGACGTACTGGTCATTTCCGTCCGAGCGCCTCGTTAATTAGTGCTCATTCTCTTATTTTGTGCTTTCATGCTTTTTAAGGATTGTGATATTGATGTGGCTAATTAGTTTTACAGATAGTTGCTTCCTTGCCAAGAAACTGATTCAGCTTAGGACTGTGAGTGCCGCCGTTGGACCCGAGGGTCTCATCCACCAACGTAAAATAGAGTATTTTATGATGTAAGAATGTACCATATTCAATTTTGTATTTGTCTGTGGTCTGTTGTCAATCTTATTGATACACTGCCGTGCTCTGTGAATGAATTAAATGATTGTTTGATGTAGTTAAACACGTTTTAATAATTATCAACGTCTTAATTCTTCTGACAGACCGTGAAATGTCTTACATATTACATCACCGTGCCTGCCGCTGTAATTCCAACATAACACTTATCACCCCAATACGTGGAGCTGGCTCACTACTTCCACCTGATCCACCATTCCAATGAACTGCATTTCCGCCTTCGAAGTCATTGAGGAATTCACCCGTAACCTGGGCAAGGGTTACGCGTTATATCACGCGGGACTTGGTCACTATCTGCACTTAGCCGCTATCCCATTTCGGCTTACTGAAATGGGCGAGACTTTATGGTATAATTCTTAATGATTTCATCATTGGGTAGTCTTACCTACAAGACTGGTCCTAACAATCATTAGCATATAAACGACTGTATTTAGTAGACACAAATATTTTGGCCCCTTCATAGTCATAGCATAATTGCCGCTTGGGGATAACCCATATCTAGTAATTCTACGCACGTAGGATCTCAACTTCCTTATCTCAGCCAATGTTAACCGCTATCTTATATAAATTCAAAACAGGTGAATGACATCACAGTTCTCTTATTTCCAGTTTGACCAATATTTTATTCCTTCATACTGCATTCAGGGTATTAAATAGATACTCATATGATAATTATTATTATACTAAAACAATCGCAAAAAGGGCATATTGATAGAAGTCCTGTATTAAACATGGTGAGTGACGCCATGCTGCCGAAATTTGACTTCATCAGCAACTTTAGTATTGGATTCCCCACAAGAGAGGACTGGTTAAATAATCGAATTACTTGGAAAAAAGGGAGCCTTAAATGATATACCGATGGATCCAAGTCGGGTTCTGACGTTGGCTGTGGAATCTTCGGAGAGTGCCCCAAATTTGGCAAATCTGTCAACTTGGGAAATCTTGCCTCCGTTTTCCAGTCGGAGGTATACGCCATGTGCGGAAACCAACGGACTCCAACAGAACAGTCTCAAAGCTTGTAGACAACTGTCGGACTATACTGAATACTCTGGGAGGAATAAACAGAGTTACACTTCGATGGGTTCCAGGACATGCAGGGATCGAAGGGAATGAATGCGCCGACGAACTTGCAAGAATCGGTGCTAAAAGCACTCAATTTGGCCCTGAACCCTTCTGTGTCCCAAGGAGTCTTGTTAAATCAACCCTTGATACATCATGTTCACAAGAGTGCATTAAACTCTGAAGCAACACTCCGGGCTTAACCCATTCCAAAACCCTAATCCAAGCCTTCAACAAAAAGGCTGCGAATGAGGCACTAGGGCTAAGTAGAGAAAACTTACGCATATTAACCAGGACATTAACGGGGCACTGCAGCTTAAACAAACACCTCTCAATCTTAGGTCTCAGAGATTGCAGAGCGTGTAGATTCTGTAATAGTGCTGATGGAATCCCGGTACACATTCTTTCTGAATGTGGTCCTTTAATGCGTAAACGTAGCATCTCTTTAGGAAGTCCAATTCTTCAACCATTTGAGATACGTCAGCTCACTGCAAAAGACATAATAAGATTCATGAAAAGAATCAATGTTTGCAGTGAGCTATAGTTAACAGTGGCTATCACAATAGATCACATTGGTCGCAGTGTAACAGGGCTAAAATGAACTGGATCAAAGCCACTTTACAAACCATAACCATAAGGGCATATTGAGGTTGTAGTTTGGGGTTGAGTGTTGTGAGTTCGTGATAATCGAAGATAAAACCATGAAGTTTTCTTTTTATTTCTAGAGATTTTGTAAATTCGATTAATGTGGGCATGAATAGAAGACGAAAGTAAAAAATCAGTCTAAGTATTTACTATGTCTCTTGGAAATACCGAAGGCAATAGATCGCGCGGTCGTTCTCCAACAAGATAGACTGGCCAAATAAGACTTGTCATTGAAATTCTACCGTTCAAAGTTACGCGCTAGACTGGAGGCAGATCATCCGCTCCAGATGCAAACCTGATGCTGACCACGATCCTCAGATATGAGGGACCGACTCCAGAGAGAGATTATTTCCACAATCCTCAGACATGAGGGACCCACCCCAGAGTGAGCCTATTTCTCTTGCAATAGCTTTCTTTGGGATAGCTGTTACGCTACTTAGTAGGAGACTAACAGTAAACTCCGCACTTCAACTATCATTGAACTCATCTCAAGAAGAAATTTTGAGTTTTCGATCGAAGCAATTTGTTGAGAAAATTTAAATTATTAAATCAAATCGAACATAATGACGTATGCACGTTTTAATTAAATAAATATATATAAAAATCGATCATATATCTTTCATTTTCAGTTCTTGATAACAATGCAATACTTAGAAATACATAGATACAAATACAGCCTATTGAATACAAATTATACAGGTCATCAAAATGTCTCGATTAACATTCAGATTTCAAAAAGTAATCACGGTTTCAACCACACTCTGTGTTTTGTTATTTTCGTTTGTCTTCTGTATTGGTGATATAGTTTAATACGTTTGCGATATCCAATAATATTAGTAGAAGTAACAAGATTTTTATGTAAGTGAAGTAGACATCTCTTATGCTAGGCTTGATATCATCAATTACAAAACATTACACGTTAATAAGAATACGGTCAAAGGGTCTGACAGTACAGAAATACTAAAGCAGTATGCGACCGAGACACGGAAACCAACAACTTCAGAAGAATTGGAAAAATCTTATCAGGAAGTAACTAAAGAATCAATGTTCCAAGAATCTAAACCGTTATAACATTCATTCAAAATAGCACCTTATGTGGCAGTAATGTTCAAAGTCCATTCATTGTATACGCTCAAGAAGCTCATTTATTGAATCAGTGAGAATTGTGCGAAAGAGACGTCTGTCGAAACTCCGTCGGCGATGTATTTTCTTTTAACAAATGAAATGTAATTATTTAGTAAAATGTTTAAAAACGTCAATTTAGTTACCTGCACAATTTTGTTAATATAAAAAGGCACTTACCTGAAATACGACACTCCATCCATTTTAAGTTTGGATATGCTGTTATTAGTACAGTTTTTACGGAATACTTTGTCATTGCGTGGCGTTGTATTCAGAGCGCGGTCGGAACACAACTGAATGAAAACTCTCCCTAATAGACGCGTAAGCAGAGTTTTGCTGTGTAGACAATTTTTGAGCGTGATTGTGAGTGTAGTTGTTTATTGTAGACAAATGATGAACTTTATATAATATCTTTATCGCGACATCACTAAAGGGCAATGGAGAGGGCTGTGCTCGGAGTTTCCCTACGAGATCGAATCAGAAGTGAGGAGATCTGTAGGAGAACCAAAGTAACCGACATAGTCCAAATGATTGTGAAACTGAAGTGGCAGTGGGCAGGGCATATAGTTCGATGGACAGATGGCCGCTAGGGCAGTAAACTCCTCGAATGGCGACCACGCCCCACACAAGATGGACCGACGATCTGGTCAAGATTGCCGGAATACGTTGGGTGACGGCAGCGCAGGACCAATCGTCATGGAGAACTTTGGGGGAGGCCTTTGTCCAGCAGTGGACGTCTTCCGGCTAGTGATGATAACATCACTAAATGGCCCAAGACTAGCGCTTGTCTTCATTATTATATTATTCAAATCTACTTTATTTCATACTAGCTTTTACCCGCGACTAAGTCCGCGTGGAACAGTTACTTTGGGCAGTTTTTTTTATTTCTTGGGATACTTTTTAAATAAAACACATTAAAATTGCTCTTAGCGCTGCTGGCGGCCCCCTTCTATGATACAGTGCATATCTTGATGTTACTTCTTTGAAGAAATACTTATTTATTGTTACATATAATTTATCTGTGGCTAATGTAGTTGGCTTCACAATTAATAATTAAGGTTTATATCTAGGTATTAGTTATAGTTAAATATTATTGTGTTATTGTTTATTGGTCCTAATAAAGTAAATAAATATCCCTTGTCATTGTGGACAGTCTCTTTTATAGTATTTCCCTGCGATCTTTAATCTCCTATTTCATCCCCATGTATGTCAAAGTTTCAAAAACGCTCGATAAAATACTTAAAAATTACTTCTTATCAAATGCCTAAATTTGTTTTATGGTGTCATCTTCGATAATGACGAACTTCCATACCCTATCTCAACCCCTCCATTTATTTTTTCGCAATAAAAAGTAAAAGTCCTTTTACAAGCTGTAGTCTATCTCTGTACTAAATTTCATCAAAATCGGTTCAGTGGTTTAGGCGTGAAAGCGTAACAAAGAAACTTTCATTCACATTTATGATTAGTAGGGAGGTTAATCACATTAAACTTGTAATATGTCATTATTTTATACTACATTTCATTCGGAAGGCAGATTTCCCCAGAGAAGTAGTTCCTCATAAGACAATAGGGGACTCTTCTAGCAGTGTAAAAACACATTGTAATATAACAAGTACTAGAATTAGTAATAATTGTAAAATTGCAAACCTGATGCACCAAAACATGCAAGGATTATTAGGTAAAGTACTTGAACTGGAGTTATTTATAAATCATAAAGATATACATATTTTATGTTTAACAGAGCACTGGCTCATAAAATATGAGCTCATCTTTAACTTCAGTGGTCATCAGGTGGTAAGTGCGTTTAGCAGAGAAAAAGCTACACGTGGCGGCTCTCTAATTCTTGTAAGTAAATTATTTAAATTCAAAGAACGAGAAGATATTGTGGACCTCTCTGTTGAACGTACAATTGAAATAGCCTGTACAGAGCTCGAGCGCGCCATTGTTGTTAGTATATACAGACCCCCAGATGCAGTATATGAATTATTTGAAAGTGTATTGGAGGAGGTTTTATTAAAATTATATGAGTCTAAGAAGTATATCATGATATGTGGTGATTTTAATATTAATTTATTAGAACAATCCTCAACCAGTATTAGATTCAGATCTTTATTCAAATCATATGATTTAACCAATATTTTCTTAGAGCCTACTATAGTAACTGGCACCTCCAAAAGCTGTATTGATAACATATTTACCAATTATAAACCCATTTCTCAGGCAATAATTAACAAACTGAGTTCAGACCACTTTGGTCAGTTAGCCTCTTTTAATATTGAGGTCAATAAATATACTAAAATTAAAAAGTTTACGTTTGTTCCTGTGAATAATAGGCGAATGGAGAAATATAGAGGGAATGTGTCAGTTAAACTATTAAATTTGGATTTATTCAAATATAATATTAATCCAAATGAAATGTATGATATGTTATTTAAAATAATTAAAACAGAGTTTGCTTCTATATTTACTTCTAAGACAGTCAAATCAGGTGGTCTCCTGTCATTTAATGATTGGGCAACAGCTGGCATTCATAGGAGCAGACAAAGGCTATATGAACTGTATAGTGAGAGATCATTGTATAATCATGATGCATCTTTTCTCGAGTATGTTAAAAAATACTCCAAATTATTTAAAAGTGTTTGTTCAATTGCAAAGTCTATGTATATCAGACAAATAATTAAAAATACACCAAATAAAATAAAGATGACTTGGAATGTTATTGTATTGGGAATCTGGAAGATTGAAAGACCGCAACATTGAATATAAATATATATATATATATCAATAAACAATACAATAATTCAATCTCAGCAGGAAGTTGCTACTGCTTTTGAGATTTTTTTTCTGAGATTCCAGTTTCTATCACAAACACTCTTGTCTCCTCCACCAGTGTTGCTGAGTCACTTCTTCTGGAAAATGTTATAGGATGTCAACAAAGTTTCAATTTTAGTTTTGTTAGCCCTGGAGAAATAATTAAAACTTTTAAATCTCTAGACATGAAAAAAACTGCTGATATATGGGGCATTTCTGTTAAAATAGTAAGTTCAATAATTGATGTCATAGCACCATATCTTTCAATAGTGTTTAATAATTGTATTAATCGTGGCGTGTTTCCTGACCTTCTGAAACATAGTAAAATTACACCAATATTTAAGTCGGGATGCTCTTCTGACCCGAACAACTATCGTCCTGTGTCGGTTTTGCCGACCCTTAGTAAAATTTTTGAAAAAATAATTTTAAGCCAAATGCTTACTTACTTTAACTCTCATAAGTTACTTCATTTGAAACAATTTGGCTTTACTAGGGGACGTTCAACAACGGATGCAGGTTTTGAGCTGATCAAGAATATTTTTGATGCCTGGGAGGAATCGCAGAATGCACTTGGCATCTTCTGTGATTTATCTAAGGCTTTTGATTGTGTTCAACATTCAACGCTGGTCAGGAAGCTATACCACTATGGCATAAAAGGAACTTCGCTCGATCTTCTGACTTCATATCTAAACAATAGAATTCAGAGGGTCGACGTGAATGGCAGGAGATCTCCTGGGACTCCTCTCAGTATGGGGGTACCACAAGGGTCTATTCTTGGACCGTTCCTCTTCCTTATCTATATAAATGATCTTCCTAATCTTATAGAGAAAAAACATAAGGTAGTATTGTTTGCGGACGACACTTCACTGATTTTCAAAGTGAAAAGAAACCAAGCTATGTATGACGAAGTGAACGATATTTTATCTGACATCGTGTACTGTCGTGTGTCGTGTACATAACCTATTGTTAAATAGCAAGAAAACTAAATTCATTAAATTTACCGTACCACATGTCAAAAATGTAAATGCAAATGTTTTGTTGAATCTGCTATATTTCTTGGCATAACTCTAGATTCCAAATTACAATGGGGCCCCCATATTGAAGGATTGGCGAACAGACTTAGTTCTGCAGCATACGCGGTTAATAAAATTAGGCAATTAACTTAAAAAAGATACGGCGCGACTAGTATACTTTAGTTATTTCCATAGTATTATGTCCTATGGTATATTGCTATGGAGCAACGCTGCTGATATTAATACAATATTTGTGCTGCAGAAGAGGGCTATGCGCGCTATTTATAACCTAGGTCCTAGAGAATCATTGCGAGCAAAATTCAAAGAAATTAACATCTTGACTGTTGCTTCTCAATATATTCTTGATAATGTAATGTATGTTCATAGGCACATAAGTGAATTTGCCAGAAACTGTCATAACCATAATGTTAACACCAGGAACAGACATAAACTGATGATGCCTACTACTCGGCTTAGTCGAGTTAGTAAGTCTTTTGTGGGGCGATGTATATGCTTTTACAACAAGATCCCAGAAAATGTTCAAAACAAAGGTGTTACGTTATTCAAAAGAATTGTTAAAAAACGTTTGTGTGGTAAAGGTTACTATAACATAAATGACTTTCTTAATGATACCACAGATTGGGAATGGAGCGACCGCCCTCAGGCTATTAAATAATAAGTTTAATTGTACAATATTACTTTGTAAATGTTACTTTAATTGTAAAACATATTTTTGAAGAACAAAAAAAGCCCGCTGAGTTTGTTGCGCCCATTCTTTACAGGCCTGAGGCATTCACTATGGAATGGGTGGTAGTTTTTTTTTGACTTTCAATTAGTGATTTCACATCCTATTTTGAATAAAAATATTTGAATTTGAAGTACAAGCAAGAAACTCTGAGGATGCTCTTTTCAAAATAAATTATTACAAATTTCTCTTTATAAAATATTTTAAGTCTTTTATATTTACTTGTACTAATACGTTCCATGTACCTAAACATTTTTCCTTTTCTTTTTGTTCTTTTTTGTCAATCGTTCGAGTGACATGCCGTTGATAAAATATTGTTTGCTTTGTTCAACTCTCAGGTTGTGGCTATGAAGCCACAACCTGTAGATGACTACAGGATCTACTTTACAGTTGATAACCTGTACAACCCCAATATTTGCATATTAGGAAATTGACTTGAGATGTCGCAAAACTAAAACGCAAATCTAAACAAATTGTAATGTTTTAAAGTGATAACCCTCACTTCTGGGATTACACAGTTATTACTAATAATTCATTACAAATAAAATTTGAAAACAAACATTCTCGCACGGAACGCGAGAGGTCGCGGGTTCGAGTCCCGCATTGTTCATAAAATTTTGTTTACAGATTTTATTTGTGAGTCTAATTATACTAAAATTGATATTAAACGAGGATTTATAAATAAAAACCGTAGTATAATTAAATTTTTTTATTCAGATTACAATTACCTGTAGATTTTATGAAAATTTCTATTCATGTTTAAAAAATCTAATACATCGCTAAATACATTTGTAATGATCACATTGCAAGACTGAATATAGTTTTCGCTCTTAACTAACGAGGCACTCGGCCTAATACTAGTGAAAACTCACCACATGCATACCATAACCAAACCCATTTATTAACTAAAAGCATAACTACTTATATATACATCTTATTATATAAAGCTCCAGAATGTGTTACTAGTTTTACAATTCCTAGTTTGGTAAATATTTTCTATCCTTTACATTAAGCCAATTTTTTAAATATTTTTAACAATCCTAAAAGCACACCAGTCAAATATAATCTAGGCCTTTCATAGACGCTAAGGTGAATGACCGAAATTTGCTCTGCTGCGTAGCAGTATCGAGAATTTTTGGAAGTTATTGTCTATTATTATTCGCGCCACAATAATTCGCGTAATTTTAACAGACATATTTTCGATTCTATTACAAAAAAAGAAGTGTGGTACTCGGGGACTGCCGCGGTAAAGCTATTGCATAGCATTTTTTATCAACTTATGCAATTATAATTATTTATTTATTTTATTTATGCAGTATTTTTTTTATTAAATTAATTTAAAAAAAAGCAAACGGGAAGTGAGTAAAATTTAACTGGCAAGATTTGATTACAGACAGATAACGGGACAGGTGAAATTAAATAAAAATGCTTGTCATAATAATAAAAATTAAATACGTGATAAAAAAAGAAATTAAAAAAAATCAAGACGTACCCCAGGCTCGAACCTGAGACCTTCTGCACAAAAAGACATAGAAATATCTATATAGATCTAGTAAGTATGCGTTAGGTTATTTTCGTTACGGAATTTCTGGATTCGGTCTCCACGCTCAAGGCCCGCGATAGAGGCTATGCAATAGCTTAAAAAAATAACATATTATTTAAAAACAGAAGCAATCACTTGACGAGTATTCTATTATTAAAAGTACATTTGTAAGTTTGTAATCTCTACATTCAGCCCATTAAAATCAAACCTTTTATATTTTTTTAAACCCTACAATACTGATGTTTACCATCAGTGGATCACCCGAGCGAATGATAACTAGACCTATCTTACACACAAGGTGAATGACCGAAATTTACTCTACTGCGCGAAAGTAGTATCGAGAATTTTAGTAAGGTTGTGACATATTCTTAAACACGCAACTGTCGATGTTTGTTTCTATTATAAAAAACATTTTTACGATATTATTCAATAAATTAGAAATCATTTGAGGAGTATTATACTATTAAAAGTAAATTTATAAGTTTAAACACTTAAAAAAATATAATGAAGAAATCTCATGTAAAGGATTCATAAACAAATCTAAATATTAAAAGCTTAATTACAATTAACTTAAAATCTATCGGACGTGGTGAGTTTAAACACTATAACCAGTGCCCTAAGGCCCATTTTTAATTACACATAACTTATACTAAATTATATTACGATTTCGAATTTATACCAAATCGTAGCTCACTTATTATAAAATAGGCATATAAACGGACTCATCCTTAATGGTTACATTTCTAAGCAAAATAGTGACTTATTTTTTAAATTCTAAGAATATTTTAATGTAATTGATTATTGTATATATTTTTTGGAATTTTCGTTTTACAATTCGTCCAAAAAACTTATTCTCAGGCGTTTGATCATTCTACACAATGAATAATTAATTCTGTTTCAAAAACTTTAAAATGGAGGGGTTTTTTCTGGCCCACTTATATTACGGTTAATTATATCTTATGGTTATGTAGTCACTCATACGTAATAAAACCTGTTAATAACACAGTACTAATGAGTTTAAATAATATTGATGCAATAAATTATAATAATTTATCTACAATACAAGTGGATGGCTTTATGCGTGATGTGTAAAATACCAAAAATATTTTTTTTTATAAATTACAAACTAAATAATATTGAAACAGCTACACAGCTCAAGCATAACTTAAAATAATTGGAAAGTAAAGGAGCTCTTAAAAACGGTCAAGTATCTCCTTTACTAAACAAACCAATAGTTTAATATATAAATACAATTATATTTATATACAATACACAGCAAAAATATATATTATAAATGAAATGACTCAAAAACTAGCGAATTCATATTTAAAAGACAACTAGATATGTACCCTACATATGTGTGTTCTATTAGAACACTATGTTAAAATGTCTTATTTTAAAATTAATATTTCACATTGAAATTGTTAAATTGAAACTCACAGTTCAATGTAACAACTCTCACAGTTATAAAGAATAACAACAGCGTATATGGCATAAGCTGACGGTCTCTACGTATAAAGCAACATGTCGTTTTTGCAAAATTTGTTATCGCTTCAATTACTGTAAAGCAGGGGTGCTCAAGCTTGAACTGCTCGCGATCTACCTCAAAATTGTTAGACTACGATTGATCAACTCTGAGAGGCATCAAGTATGTGTGATGAAGGATTGTCGTCTATGTAGAGTGTCACGATGACATAGATATTAGTTTTGCTGCTCTAAAATATCAATGAAAAAACTCATAATTATTCAAAATTGCGAGTTTATTGGTTCTTATACAACAAACGCGTTCTAGTGTCTAGAGTTCTAAACTTAACTAAAGTGACTTTGGATGTTGAATCTGAATGACACTGCATGTCCTAAGCATACTTTTCATAAGAACGTATGGAAATTATCGATTTTAGTAACCTAAAACAAAATCTGTGAATAGTTCTATATCGGATTTTTTTCTCGAGATCGTCTCAAAAAGCACTCGCGATCGACCTGTCGTTCGCAATCTTCCGTTTGAGCACCCCTGCTGTATAGTTTGTCCACTGTCCCAAAATTTTTCATAAATACGTTCCCTTACTCGTTTATTTTGCATCGGATTAATACACATGTCACACAAAACACTTTAATATATCAAACAATAATGTTAAAAATAATAGAATTTTAGTAACCTTCAATATCTTTAGTTCGCTTGATAACATGTGTTTCGACATGTCGCTTTATGCATGGGGTCCGTCGATATATCAATGATTAAATATGATCATAATACCTAATTGTTATGCAGAACTAATAAGAATACTAAAATTATCATAACCGCGACTTTACTTCCAAAAATCGCCGTCAAAAATGTTTTAAATTCACTCGTCAACGCAAACTAATTCGATCCAAGACTCGTCTAAATGGACACTTATTTAATAATATTGAAATAATATGATATGTATCGTTTGCAATATACACCGCATATAAAGTCATATATCAAAAGGCAAGCGGATTTTTGCACCCTGTAATAATTGATACGCTTAAATATACACCAATGACAGTACGTTATATGTGCGCGTTATTACAAATTAACCTATTCGTATATATTACAAATATATTCAAGGATAAATCTACCATGATTCGTCAATTGTATTCCAATCAATCTTAATATTTCAATTACTTATACTATACGCCATTATTTTAAAATAACCAAGAAAAAACTGATTTATTACAATTACCGAACACGTATAAGAAAAAGAGTGTCTAAAATTATACCACGAATATAGAAAATCATTGACAATTTCCATACAATTCACAATTAAATTTATAAATCACTACGTCCCCGTCCCGCGCTGCCCCTCTGCGCCATCAGTACAAAACATTAATACGCTTTCATTAGGATCATGTCCATAATTTGGACAGGATTAAATAATTCTTATTTGCCAGTGCAAAACTATTTGACTGCATATTTTCGATATGTTGACTATTCTACGTAACTTTTCTTGGTGATTAAAAAATAGTGGTGTATATACCGGGTGTAACCAGACAACCTCCGAATACGGAAGGGTTCCGTAGAGCTCCCTATAGCTGAATTTGCATTTTAGCAAGAAAGTATTGTAGTTGCAGAAAATTTTTTGAAGTTATACTTCTTTAGGCGCGTTATGAAAAAAAAAATATGAGAGTGATATTTTAAGATGCGCGCGCATCACTGTAACACAAAAGTAATAGGGTGAAGTTGAGTCCTAAAATTATCTGACGTTGTTTTTTTTTTGGTTTCTTCGTCCATTATTAGGATAGGCAAAGGGTTCAAGCCCGTACAGCCGTATTCGTGATTTAATAATTACTTGTCAAAGCCATCGTTGCAAGATTTTTACAATACTGTTCGTTCTACAAACGTAGAATAGCACAAGGAATAATTTAAATGATTTTTGCTTTGCTACGTCAAAGAAGTATAACTTCTTGTTCTTCTACATAAGTATGCACACACTTTTTTTCAAAGTTTCTTGTAAACGTTATAGCCAGCATTGTAATGTACAGTTCCTATGTAATAAGGGTTAATGTCACTTGTAACGTTTCTATTACTGTCAGCTGTTGCGGCGAATACATTTCTGCTTTTTCTGTTTTTATAATTCTAGGTATACTTGTTTAAAACCTTGTATAGAAATAGTTCTAAAATTTCAGTTAAGGTTTTTATGCGATTCTTTCACTACTACCGCTAGGCTGTACTTGAATTGATGTGTTGCAGTTTGAAAGTTTTTTTTTATTCACGTAGGGCATAACAAGAGGAGTAACAAAAGCATTGCCGTCCTTTTAGGTCGGTGAGTAAAAATCCTAAGTGCCGATCATTGCACTTGAGGTCTACAAAGCGATGTGATACGGCCCATAATACATTAGGGTGCTGGGAGACTTGTGCAGTTACTTGAACCAGAATTTCTCGAGCATTCGCCGTTTTTATATCCGTCGAACTGAATAACGAAAATAAATGTGTTACATAATTCTAATAAATTAATAAAATATGTTTAACGTGGTTAAGGTTAATAACACAAATGAATTTCTATACGATAACACAGATTGGGGATTGGGAATGGAGCATTATATTGTTTTGAGAATTATATTGTGACAAATATTTTATTTAAAAACAACCCGGTGAGTTTCTTGCGAGAGAAATACCTCAGAAGGCATTTATTTTCGAATTGGTGGTAGTTTTTGACTCTCAATAAGCATTCTCGAAGCATATTTACCGTCGTTTCGATAGAATGTTAACTAGAATAGGTACTCACTCCAGTCAATTTCTGTTCGCTAGAATGCTTATAGCAAGCGATTGGTCAAGTCTATCAGCACCTTTACGCCTTGGATTGCTTTGTGATTCAGTGTCACTCTTATCATATCACATAAATACAATATAATAGCGTATAGATTATAGACAAACAACACGTGTGAGATAGAATAACATCTCTAACAGACTACAATAACCAATTTTGACCAAGTCGTAATTAGTCAGCTTGGAATAATGCTCTATAGTATTTTTAATATTAAACTAGCTCACATTGACCAATTAGTGGGCTGTCAGTTCGTCTTTACGCTAGTATCTTGTAAGTCTACAATGTATAGTAAATATTATGTGACATTTAACCCGTAACAGGCTTTCATTAAAAAAAATGACGATTAAAATAAGGTTCGTTTCGAGATTTGTGATTGCATTGGTGTATCCAATTCGTTACCATTTGTGCATAAAGTCCATAGTATTTTGTCACAGCGCGCAACCATTTCTGGTTCCGAAGAGTTTCTTCAGCTCCGGCATGATGACGTTCTTCACGAAGGTAGACTGACGGCCAGCTATCGCGTCACGCTTGGCGTTCTTCACGTAATGCTTAATACCTGGTTTGTGGATTAAGAAGGCGTTGTTCAATATCATGAAGTCATAGTCCTTGACGCAGAGAATGTACCCCTGAAAATAATAAAACAAATTACATTATTAGACATAATGGAGAAATCGATTCATATTCAATTTCGAATATTTTAATTCAATAAAGGATATGAAATCACTTATTTAGTTAGTAGAACAACGTCACTTACATGAGAACAATGATTCTAAATAAATACAAAAAAAAACATAAATTTTATAGTTATGGTGACTTTAAACAATAATAAATTTAAAACATGTTCTAAGGTAGGTAACATACTATCTGTTGTGTTTGAACAGTGCTTTTTTAATTTGGCTTTAAAAATTTGTATAAGATTTTTCCTCAAATATATCTTTCGGCTAGTCATTATATAGTAGTTGTTATGCATTGTTAGAGAGCTATGAAAACGGTCATGTTTTTAAAATAGTTTGCAATCCAAATTTCATAACGATTTCTTTTTGTTACTAATGCGTTTTTGTGAAAAAAAAATCTCAAAAAAAAATTTAAATAATAACGTTTTTCGTCTCGCATTTTTAAATTCGGACCAAAAATTGTTGTTTTAATATTGATAAATAGCCAGTGTTTAATCGTTTTGATAAATAAGAAGAAAATTAAGTTTTAAATTGATGCTTTTTTAAATAAAATATTAATGTTTTATAATTTTGAAAAAACCTATAAACCTGATATAACTCAAAAATGGTTCAATTTTACATAATGCTATCACCACCTAGCGGGAATAAGTCGAATTACCAATAACCCTGTACATAAATCTTCTGCAAATTATTAAAGTTGACATTCGTTGAAATAAAATCTCACCTGCGTCATTTTATCCTTCTTCCCCTGCCAACTGAGACGTTCATCGTAGTAGGGGTCTTGATGTGTTCCTATGAATATTGGTTCCCAGTGTACGAACTTGCCCCGTCGCTTGCCAACGTGAAATACGTCCATTTCTGGAAACAATTTAAGTTACCATTAGTCTTAGTAATGCTACAGATCGTATTACAAATATTAATTTATTTATAAACGATAAATGACAGTAACATAACATATTGCAACAACACTTGGTAAACGTCTTGAAGATACATCAGTACGTAAAGTGTCTTGTGCCTTGACATGGGAAGAAGAAATAATAAGAAACTCCCAGCCCATCTTTAAAATCATAACACAACTAAGCTTATTTAATACAATGTAATAGTCCTTTATGTATCCCAGGGAAGGGAAAAAGGAAAAGAGGTAAACCCCAGAAAAGATGGGACGACGATATCAGGGAAGTGGCAGGAGTAACGTGGAACAGAGTGGCTCAAGAAAGACACGAATGGAAACGGTTGGAGGAGGCCTTTGCCGCAAACAGATACACAAAAAAAATACAAATACTTTATGTTTTTGTTTCTGACGTTTTATGTTTGTTTTAGAGTATTGTTAGTTGTCTATGTTAGTTAAGATCTGAATAAATGCAATATTATTATTATTTTTATTAGTACTTTAGGTGGACTGCGCAGAATATTCTATATAATATACTAAACTATAGCAGGCCTTCATTGTCAAAGAAGGTTTAACATATTTCTTGAAATTGTGCTCAGTAAGTTCTAGTATAGTCTGGTATTTTATTGTATAATTGAATACCAAGACCTATGAAGGAGCACTTAACTCTAGCAAACCTATTGCACGGCACCTTCAGTACATTCTTGAATTGAATGAATTCAAATCATAACACTCATATTATAAGTTTGAGTTTCGTGATAAAACGCTTGTCCTGAGTCGACAAATGTCTTTTCAACGCAGTGTAAGTGAAAAATAAGAGACAAATACATACATAGATACAGTTAATAATAAGTAATATGAATATTATAATCTAGAATGTCGGGCGGCGAATTTACAAAGACTATAACCATAAGAGTGAAAGTGCAAACTGAACTGGCTCAGCTTTTGTTTGCCAAAAATTTGACGAAACCCTAATCTATTATAGTATAGAAAGAGACCGAAATCAAAACCAACTTTAAACGTACAATTTGGTACGTTTAATCTTTTTGATTATGTTCAAATAAGTCAAAAACTGGGTCTCATTGGAGGAAATCGCGCGGGGGGCACACAGATCATACTCAGAGAACAATCAGCGTTCGTCGAGCGATGTGTTGACATTTCAGAACAAGTGGAATAAATCTAGAATCATTGGGGTATAGATTATATGATACTATTTGAAGTTATAACTTCTTATGGGAGAGTAAACCGCATCGTAACGTAACGCGTTACGGCGCCAGTCTGTCTGGCTTCCCTTTCTCTCACGCATACGGCAGCGGTAGGCAGGTCCTCCTCTCTCACTCTAATTGTTACTTTTATATGATTAAATAATGATACAAATAATGTAAATACACAAAATTCTAATGTACATATTCAAGAATTGTAACTGAGAATAAAATATATTTTAGAATCAATAAAAGATTTTATTAATAAATAACCTTTCCATACGTTATCGTATTAATATACATAAAATTGAAGTAATAACCTAAACCTTTCTTAAGTTAAACAATTTCAATACTAAAAAGTTCAACTTCGATTAGGATAAGTTATCACTTCTGTCATAAGCACACACGTTTTTTTTATTAATCAGTTATTATTCAATATCATCTGAAGACCTACGCGCTTGATGGATAATATAACCATAAAATGAAGTTCAACGTGAAATCTTCTCACATGATTGACTCTCACGCAAGGCGACCGATGAGAATACAGAACATTATTATACAACATTACAAATAATTTACAATATGAATGACATTGATTTAACGCCATTCTGCATTGATGCATTCTTGGTTGCTGTGAAGTCATCAATCATAAGCCGCATTTCCACTATCGGCGATGATCGTTAATTGTATGATCGTCTGTCATCGGCTAGTTAATCGTTGATAATCGTGTAAGCATCCACACGATCGTCCATAATCATTTTTTTTATGAAAATAAGGGACGAGCAGGACGTTCAGCTGAAGGAAATTGATACACCCTGACCATTACAATGCAGTGCCGCTAAGGATTCTTAAAATACTCCAAAAATACTGGTCGGCACTACAACTGCGCTCGTCACCTTGAGACATAAGATGTTAAGTCTCATGAGCGCCACTGCATTGTAACGGGTGCCCTACCCGTTTCAATTACGTACGTCGTATCAATTACCATCAGCTGAACGTCCTGCTCGTCTCGTCCCTTGTTTTCATTAAAAAAAAAAACCTATTTATATTTGACGCTTGCGATTTTGCAAATAGGTCTGAGATAGGCTGAGAACAGACGGTGAGTGCGGTCATTGAACTGTATTACACAATTAGCATGCCCCATACGCAAGCCGCATACTATTTACGGCTAAATAGCTCACTATAACCGACGCTGCCGAGATTAATTGCTGTTGCTGAACAATTAGACAGCACAACGGAACCGATTGTTTAAGAGCCGAGGCCAGACTGTCCTACGTCACATAATGAACTGATTTGGTGAATCACCAACGGTACTTTTTACGTAGTTTGAGTGCGATTTTACTACACTACTTACGAAGAAATGCGGAAGGTATTACATGGATTTAGGCTTGCAATAACATAATTTTATTTATATAGGGCACGAATTCTACCCACTTTAAACGGCCAGATTGCGTTCAAACTTCGTATATTTGTCGACGACCGATGACAATACATTAATTTGATGAAATTATTCCATTTTGCAAAATAAGATTTTCATTATTTATATAATTTTCATCCAACGTCTATAAGACAGGAATTGATGTTAATTTTAAATTTCAATCATTATGTTTAACCGATATATCTAATATCAAATAATAGTTTAAAAAAAACTAAAAAAAATTTATAAATAAAACTGAAAGGTAGGAAATATTTTCTATTTTTTCGTTAGACTATCAGTAAAAAGGGCGTTTTTTATAACTACTATTAATTTTAACTTAACGTAATTTTGAAAACTATACATAATTTCTTTATGAATTGCAATTTATGATTATTATCTAAATAATCTACTATTGTAAGATTAAATTGCTTAAATAAAACTCTGACTTTGTACATGTTGAGTTTGCCTGGGTTTACACTCTAGTCATAGCGTAAAATCTGTTGACAGACTTATTAAATTAAATAATTTTTATTTAAATAAAAATAAGATTTGACACAGTTTGGCAGCAACTCAAATGATTTGTGTAGCTAGATGCTTAGTACATATAGTGTATAAACTATGTACTTTTGATATAGGTTGCAAAAATAAATATGAAACAAAGTTGAAACAATCATATGAGAATAATCTCGCTCGGACATTTTTGAAGACCTACTTAATTGTGAAAAAGGTAATAGATAACGTTACCTTAAGTATTGAATATTGTCTCCTTGAGGATGGTTCATGAACATATTTGTATATTTGCGGACTTATGTCATAATTAATCTATATTATATAAATAAAATGATAGGGGTTTTCATTTGTGCATATTTATTCCTTAGACACTTGGCCCTTATCTAAAAAATAAAAAAACAATTTTTTAAGCACTACGTGCTGAGTCTGACCGCAGACAAAGTCGCGGGTATCAGCTAGTTATGAATATAAATATAATTATATAATATTTTTATTTTATTTGATATTAGTTTGCATACCACAGTCAAACAGATTCTGTAGGGCATCGGGGATGTTTTATACAACGCGAAATCTTATATTAAACAATTTAATGTTACAATAGTAGATTATTTAAATAATAATTATAAATTGCAATTCATAAAGAAATTATGTGTAATTTTCAAAATTCCGTTAAGTTAAAATTAATATTAGAAGTTAAAAAAAACGCGCTTTTTAATGAAAATATTTCCTACTTTTCAGTTTGGTTTATTTATAAAAGCGTGTTTTTTTAGTTTTTTTTTAAACTATTATTTGCATTATTAAATAAAAAAAAATCTCTTTGGTATGCGAAGTCCTTGATGACTAAATAATGTGCGAACCAAAGAAAGTAAAAAGTATATTTGTTCCGCAAATCATGGACACGTTAAATCATCTCCTTCTGGTTAAATACTCTATGTTTCAGACAGGTATAGATTCATGCATTATGTAAGTTTGATGTTCACGCCCACTCAACACTGTTGATAGCTGACCTAAATCTATACTAATATTATAAAGCTGCAGTGTTTGTTTGTTTGTTTGAACGCGCTAATCTCTGGTACTACTGGTCCGATTTGAATGATTCTTTCAGTGTTGGGTAGTCCATTTATCGAGGAAGGCTACAGGCTATGTTTTTTTTCAAAATTAGAGATCCGTAATAAAATTGCTATTTTGAAGCACAAGGTGTAAAATCGAAAACCTATTTTTGCGTGCGCTGCAAAAACTATTGACAATAGAACAAAATGATGTACAGGCTATAATATAGGCAATATTTTATTACTTATAAAACTATCGCGTGAATTATACTTTATATGGCAAAACAACGTTTGCCGGGTCAGCTAGTTATGAATATTTGTTTAGCCGACCGCGAATTTGAGTATGTGAGTATTGATTAATATTTATTGATAAAAAATTCGTTTTGATATAGACCGATGGATATTAATATATCTACCACAACATTTAACTCGCAATTTCGTTTGCGTGGTTCGGTGTTACTTCATATACATGTAAATCAGGATAATTTATATTTATATACATAGCAATAATATTGTATGCATCAACCTTTAGATTTTATAAACGATACGTCACTCAAACGGTTGGCTCAGTTGGTAAGAGCGCCCGCACGGAACGCGAGAGATCGCGGGGTCGAGTGCTGCATCGTTCATAAAATTTTGTTTTCAAATTTAAAAAAAGAAACTTTAAAAACATAACAAATTATGAACTTGAATATGATGGTCATGATTACTGTCATAATTCAAATTCAAATGTTTTTTCAAAATAGGATTTAAAAACACTTATTTTACGTCAAAAACTACCACCCATTCAAAATAGACTGCCTCAGACCTGAGAAGAACGGGCGCAACAAACTCAGCGGGCTTTTTTTTAAATATGGATTACAATGTAATACCGTACAATAAACATTTACAATTAAAGAGCCTGAGGGTGTTCGCTTCATTCCCAGTCTGTGGTATTATTAAGAAAATCGTTTATGTTATAGTAACCTTTCCCACAGAAACGTTTTCTAACAATTTTAAACTTCGTAACACATTTGTTTTGTACATTTTCTGGGATCATATTGTAGAAGTATCATCGCCCAATAAAAGACTTACGAACTCGAATTAACCAAATAGTAGGCATAACAAGTTTATGTTTGTTCCTCGTGTTAACATTATGATTGTCACAGAACATTATCAAGAATATATTGATAAGCAACAGTCAAAATGTTTATTTCTTTAAATTTTTCTCTTAATGAATCTTTAGGACCTAGGTTCTTCCTTCTGCAGCACAAAGATTGTATTAGTATTGTGACTGTATAATTGGTGATCGCATCCAACAAATTCCATTAAAGTAAGCATACACAAACATCTTAAGGTATAGAAGTTGGTATAACTTTATCACTAACTGAATCAGTGTTGACCG
Organism: Leptidea sinapis; assembly: GCF_905404315.1. Classification (NCBI taxonomy): domain Eukaryota; kingdom Metazoa; phylum Arthropoda; class Insecta; order Lepidoptera; family Pieridae; genus Leptidea; species Leptidea sinapis. Next base: position 14,552,805 of record NC_066272.1, read on the forward strand.
TTCTCAGTTTAGTCACGTCGCTTCCGCGGTTAGCGCTAAAACGTAATTAGCGAACACGCAAACGAATATAAAATGTAAGACAACTCACGATTGGTTTCAACTGCATTCATCCATTGTTGCCCCTGCGGAATGTTGTGGCAGTTGGGGCACACGAACTTGTGGAACGGTATGGCTGTCTTGTTCGCTAGCATTGCGCGTAACTCTGTCTTTGTCGATGGCACCTACAAATTAACAACAAATGAACATATAATGTCTTTTTTTGTAGTCATCTCGTAGGGAAATCTGACAGTTTATTCAAACAGAACATATCTTATAACTATATTTACAATACTATGACTACATAAAATCAAAACTATCATTACGTGGAAGCGTACCAAGAATACTGGCAGCATTTCCGCTAGGCTTATCCGTTGACAGTGATAGCTGCCAGCGCTTGGGTTTCCAGTAGTAGAAGTATATCTTAGATAAGTTATACGTCTAGATCAGCGTTTCCCAACGCCCCACAGAGGGGCAAGCATCAAGCGCAATGATCGCACTAATTAATGAATAAAGGAAAATCAATATTAAAATTATTTTGAATTACATGTTTTGAAATTTTACAAGTTGTTTTGATTTGACAATTTCATAGTGATTTCTTCCTAAAGCTTAAGGGAACAAAACAATTTATAAAGGTTAAAGGTTGCGCTGCCCTCATCCAACATATTCCGGCGATCTTGAATAGATCGTCAGTCCATCTTGTGGGGAGCCTTCCAACACTACGTCTTACACTCGAGATTTGTATGACACTTTGTGTAAGTGCGCGTGAATTGCTCACGTTAGTTCTAAACATAATTTTTTCGACGTTTTCACAGCTGTCATAGTATATCTAGGCGTATAAATGATCTAAGACTGGTACTCCATCCAGCCTAGTGAGCAGTCGGTCGGAGGTTAGAGTCTCCTTCCGAGAGGCCCCCGTCTGTGCGCTACACTTTCGGCTTATTAGGCCCCCGCCCGGCTTCGCTGTAAATGCTTTTAGGGCTCAGACGAGATTTTTAGTCGGCAGGGAGTGTTTACATCCAATGAAATATGGGTCTAAATACGTAAATGTATTTTCCTCCTCTCAAAAAAACGTCTAATTTATAATTTGAGATCTGAACAGTTCGTCAGAGACACAATTTCTTAAAAGGAAAATTCGTCAACATAATTTGATTTCCCATTACACATCCTTCATGCGAATGTTCAACTTTCATGAGAACACGAGGGAACTTCTCAATCAAAACTTACTCAACGTGTGCTAACATTTCCCAGACTTAATAAATATGTAAATACTTACTTGTACTTTGGCGTCGACTTCGAATATACTTATAGGGAAGACTCTTGGGTTCTTTGAGGTGCTGAGCGGTTTCGAATTCCGTGCAATCATATTCAGGAATCTTGGTATTAAATTCGGACTAGGGTACAGCTCTATGTCTGATGGAAGTATGAAGTAAGTCACTGCAGCATCTCTCGCTATGTTTCTGGCAACGTTCACGGGGTACAGGAGGTTTTTCTCTTTCATGTATGTGGTCGTTACGTTCTCATATGGCGGTCTACCAGTACAGTTGTATGGCGTTTGCAAGAGTGATTCAGGATCTGGTATCTGAAAAAAAATATCATACGATATTTTATAAAGCATTTTTTAGGGTTCCGTAGTTAGCTAGTTAGTTAGTTTTTATTTCATCAATCCCATACGTGTTCCAATCCAATCCCATCTATTCATAAGTCTTCAAAAATGATATTGAAAAGGCATAAAAGGCATTTATTTTCTCAAAATTGATTCCTTTAGAATTCGTTTTGATGTCATTTCTAATAACTACTAGATACTACTACCGCTTCGGAAACAAATGGCGCTCTGAGAGAGAAGATGCGGCGCACGAAACTCTCCCAGCATTATTTTTTGCGCTCTTTTCAATAATAATATACAATATTGTATAATCATTTCCATCGCTTTAAAATAATCACAATCTAGCGCTTGAGCGCAATCTTGAGCTTTCTAATATAATTTTTTTCGTGTAAGTTCAAATATAAAAGAATGATTAAACTAAAATAAATATTATTTATAGTAATATTATTATATGATGCACATTACCATGCAAACTTCCACCGAAAATTGTTTTTTTTAATACGTCATAAATCTTAAAACGCAGTTTACCTTTCATTCAATCAACTCAAAAATAATAAAAAAATGTTACTTGCTGTTACGGAACTCTGCATCGGCGAGTCCGACTCGCTCTTGGCCGCTTTATATATTAAATAAATATTTACTATTTGCCGATGACAAAAAAAATTTCATAAAAGTTGGTTGCCTTAATGACTGCGTTCGATTACAGGGAGACTTAAATAACTTGTCAGAGTATTATAAACTAAATAGAATATCGATAAATGCAGATAAATGCTTGCACGTATCTTTTACACGTAAAAAACAAATATATAAATATGAGTATAAAATAGATAATCATTTAATAAAATCAGCTACAACAGTAAGAGATTTGGGAATATACTTAGATTATAAAATGACTTTAACTCATCATATGGACGTAATTAAAGATAAGGCCCTTAAGCAATTGGGCTTTGTTAAACGTACCTGTAAAACTTTTTATAATATGAAATGCATAAAAATTTTATATTTCGCACTTGTTAGAAGTCTACTAGAATATGCATCCAATATCTGGTCTCCACACTATACAACTTACATACAAAAAGTTGAAACCGTACAAAAAAAATTCCTAAAATATTTATGTTACAAAGCATATCATCCCTACACGTCATACGATGAAGCATGTAGATTTTTTAATATAGACCCACTGGAACTCCGCCGAAACCAACAAGATGTAATGTTTCTACATTCTTTATTGTCAGGCAATACAAACTGTTCTGAATTATTAAGTGCCCTATCGTTTAATGTACCACAATATAGAACACGTTATACGAAACTCCTGGTTGCACAACGTACCAAAACGAACTATTATAAAAACTCGATTATTTGCAGGATTCAAAATAATTACAATAATAACTATGATATTCTAGATATCTTCATGTTAGAAAAGGATAAATTGAAGCGTGAAATTATTAAATTACACCAGTCTAAAGCAGTGCCATACTCATTTGTTTAAAATATATACATATTGTTATCTACTAACCACACACATACCCTTTCACACCCACACACAAACATACACACAGTAAATAAGAAACACAAGAGGCAGTTGTTCTGTAATATATCTTGTTGTAAAACTATTGTAAAATAATATTGTCAATATGAGTAATCTATAATGGCCTTAAGAATTATGTTATATATTATTGTTTATTAACGTTTACTGTAACGCTGTTGATTACCAATAAATAAATAAATAAATATAGTATACGAAAGGACTTGAACATTACACTAGGGCTGAGTTGCACCAGCTTACTTTAGCAATAACAAACATGTTAAAGTACCGGTTCAGCAAAGAACGCGTTGCACCATTTAACAATTTTTAGATGACATCATAACATTAACTGTTAACCGTAACCGTCCAATCTACGTTATAATGTTGTTTTCGTCGAAAACAAAAATATTTCATTAATTTCATTTGTATTCTCTCAATTCGTCTAATATATATATGTATCGTATTGTGGGTTCCAAAACTGGGAAGCATATTCGAGCAAACTGCGTCCCAATTTGAAGTAAACAATTTTAAATGAATCGATGTTATTCAACGAAGCACAGATGCGTTGTACAAATCCGAAGGCGCTCTTTCATTATTATGTTCAAATAAATAACAGTTCGTAATAAGAATCGTGTAAAACTCCAAGATACTCCTAGATATGGAAGGATCAACTATCATCAAGTGAACACTACAAACAAAAATGGCTGATATAAAAAGTGGGATACTCCTTTGCACAGGATGCCGGCTAGGTTATGGATACCACAACGGCGCCTATTTCTGCCGTGAAGCAGTAATGAGTAAGCATTACTGTGTTTCGGTCTGAACGGCGCCGTAGCGAGTGAAATTACTTGGCAAATGAGATTTAACATCTGATGTCTGAAGGTGACGAGCACAATAATTGTAGTGCCCCTCAGAATTATTGGGTTTTTCAAGAATTCTGAGGGGCACTGCATTGTAATGGGCAGGGCGTATCAGTTACGATCAGCTGAACGTCCTGCTCGTCCTGCTCATCCCTAACTGTCATAAAAAAAGTGTTTGCGACCTTATGTACACCCTCAAGAAAAACAATATCATAATTTTGAAGGTATTAGGTACCTTAGATAATTTTTACGTCTAGATAGTCTCTTGCTGTTAGACAACCGATGAAAACAGGCCAGATTTAATACTTTAGTGTACGTGACAAGCTACGTCTTACACTCGCGACTCACTCTCCCGACCAGACGGTCTGAGCGGGTCGGTCCGGGGACAAACTACACTGGGGCCAGTCCTCGCTCCGGGGAGGGGGAACAACTCTGAATTGGTCTGACAACAAACAAGCAGGTTTGTTTTTCGTCTAGTCCAGACCCCAGACAATATCGACACCTTTCCTCGTCGAGAGTTCACACAGTACTGACTCTGGATTCTGACTGGTTCGTCCGCTCCTGTCTAGCTGCAGTGTAGAAGCGCCGAGTCTGGACTGGTCTGGTCTGGACGGGTCGGGCCTGCTGGCCAGACCGACTCCGCTTCCAATGTAGGACCGGCCTAACGAGCCAAAATAAGTATAACTTCAAAAGTTTCAATAACATGAGATGACGGTATTTGTAAATATGAAACACTTGTGTCCCTATTACGGTACATTGGCTACAAACAATCTACGGAAGACAGATTTACGATATATGTCACCCATTTAATAAAATGTTCAATGAAACTATAACAGCCATTAAATTCAAATGATCAGTTGCCGAGCCATTGATGAGATTTTTTATGAGAAAAATTAACGATCATTTCATGATGTTGGAGCGTGTGTCGTCCTACATGCTCCGTTTAATATTATATTGGCGGTGTTGATTTTAACTACAAATTCAAATATTTTTATTCAAAATCACTTATTGAACGTCGAAAACTACCCATTCAGAATAGACTGCCTCAGACCTGAGAAGAACGGGCGCAAGAAACTCAGAGGGTTTTTTTTTTTTTTTTCATAAAAATATGGATTGCAGTGTAATATCGTACAATAAACGTTTATTATTAAAGAGCCTACTACTACAATTGCACTATTTGATTTACCAACAACGAAACACTTTTAAAATATATTAAATCAGGCAGAGTAATAAAACAGAAATTAATAATTTTAACAATATATTGATCATACCAATGACGTTCTATATATATATATAGACAAATCACGTCGCATAAAAATTAAGAAATATGGAACATGCGACAAATTACACCATAATGAGCTTTGAGTTTTGACTGCTACATCTATTCATTGCTTCATTTACTCCAGGAGTTTAAAATATTCTTTGTCAATAATCAGCAATGTAAAACATTTATTCAGTTGAGGTTTGATTCATATGCACATAAGTAAATTTGATAGAAACTGACATAACCATAATGTTAACACCAGTTGCAAACATAAAATTATAATGCCTACTACTCGGTAAATCAAGTTAGTAAGTCTTTTGTGGGGCGATGTATATGCGTTTACAACAAGATTCCAGAAAATTTTCAAAACAAACGTATTAAGTTATTCAAAAGAATTGTTAAAAAACATTTGTGTGGTAAAGGTTACTATAACATAAATGACTTTCTCAGTGATACCACAGATTGCGAATGGAGGGGAACCAATGGGAGGCTCCTTTGGACAGGATGCCGGCTAGATTATGGGTACCACAACGGCGCCTATTTCTGCCGTGAAGCAGTAATGTGTAAGCATTACTGTGTTTCGTTCTGAAGGGCGCCGTAGATAGTGAAATTACTAGGTAAATGATAACATCTTATGTATCAAAGTGACGAATGCAGTTGTAGTGCCGCTCAGAATTTTTGAGTTTTTCAACAATCCTGAGCGGCACTGCATTGTTATGGGCAGGGCGTATCAATTACATCAATTAAACGTCCTACTCGTCTCCTCCCTTATTTTCATTAATATATATATATATATTTCTTGATTTGTGCTTAGTGAGTCCTAATGTAATTCTAAGGTCAGTATTAGCTTTGTTGTCCGAAGTTTCGTCTGCTTGGAGTTACAATTTTATTTTTGATATGAAAAATTCTTTAGGCACGGTAATATAATCTAACATTATTGTAACTAGGCCCTATCCTTGAATTAATACCTAAGGCGCGTGTAGCCGCGTGGTACGTAAACACGCGATAGGGCTGTCAACCAAGAATATTTTAATTTCATCTACAGATAACGCGCGAGTTGAATGCAGAGTTCAGGAATGCGTTAGTGCTGTGACCTAATTATAATTGATGACCATTATCATGACTGTGTCGATAAATTTAAACAATGAATTTACCATTTTAACCTAATAATTAATTCTCAAATTTTCATTCTGCCTTTCATCAACACACATAATCTAAAACATTTTTCGCCATTTCCCGTGCTTGACGATAAATAATATGTTTTTGGAACGGAACCGGACTCTCATGGAAAGTGTGTTTGTAGAACGAAGCAAAAATCATTCAAATGATTTATTCCCCGTGCTATTCGACGTTTTTAGAAAGAACAATTTTGTAAAAATCTTGCAAAGATGGCTTTGACAATTAATTATTAAATAATGAATACGGCTGTATAGCCTTGAACCCTTTATGAGACCCCTTGAGGCCTGTCCTAATAATGGACGAAGAAACCAAAAAAAAAAATAACGAATAACGCAAACGTCAGAAAATTTTAGGAACCAACTTCAACCTGTTTTGTGTTACAGTGATGCGCGCGCATCTTAAAATTTCACTCTAATCATTTTTTCATAATGCGCCCGAAGAATAACTTCAAGAATAACATGGGAATACAACTTATTAACAGTATAACTCGATAACACGGCAAACGTACGATAACTATCAAGCACGGCACAGCACTACACTGTAGGCATGAGAGGCGAGGCGTGCGCACAGTGGGGGAAAATTCTTCCGGTCTTTACCCCAGGCCCTGACTGCATTCAACTCACGCGCTATTTACTACTTACTTGAATTTCGTTCTAGTTTTGTGATTTTAAATATTATCATAGAACGTGTGAAGTGTTCTTTGTGGTAATATCGAAACAAAAACTGAAGCGGTTCGCTATGGGAGGTCATAGAAAAATTTTGTTTACGGATGAGATTTTTTTTACAATTGAGCAACATTTTAATAAACAAAATGACCGTATTGCTGCTCAAAGAAGAATTTTCCCATGGAATGAGTGGATGCTTCTATTGATAACGTTTAAAGGACTGTATTGCAGCCAATGGAGACCACTTCGAATAAACTTAAACTGACAAACTGTAAAAGTAATAAATGTTATTTGCAATTTTTTTTTTGTATTAGTATTTCAGGCAAGACTATGTATTATAGATCGTGACTTATGGTCGTAGCGCAGGACCCTAGTGTTAGCTCCTGGGTGCAGCGAAGGATTAAAGCCAACCAAGACTAATACAAACTTTTTTCCAGAGGTGCATCCTATATACCACACCTACGAGGCAATGAAAAGAAAAGGCTAAAAAAATAAGCATTTCTTTAGTCATAGTTATTTTATCTAGTAATCTTGGGACTTATTATGGGCCTTGATTTTTTTTTGTTTTTCACCGTTCATTAAAATCATCAAAAATTAATAATGGATACTGAAAGAGGTACCCGTAATGATAGTTAATTTTAATTTTTTTAGTAGATTAACAATAATCCTCTAGAATTCATAGTTTCTCAACCTTATTTTGCTCACCGCCCACTTTGAGAAAATGTTTTTTTCTATAGTATTTTCGTGTATGTTTTTGCCTTTTTAGACTATATTTTTAATTCTACCCATGCCCCATCTACGCCATCTTAATGCCCCCTAATTTTCTCATGGTTTTCTACTGCCCCCCCGAAAGTCTCAAACGCCCACAAGGGGGCGTTATCGCCCACTTTGAGAACCTACGCTCTAAATAGAGCCTCTTGCTGCTAGACAACCGATGAAAACAGGCCAGGTTAATCACAATAATGTGCGTGACATGCTACGTCTTACATTCGCCATTTGTATGTCACTTTGTGTTAAGAAAACTCATAATTATTGTCAAAGAATAGCAGAACAGATACAATCAAAATGTAAATAAACAAGAAGCTACTAACCTTACTGGGTATGTGTTTGTGGGAGAAGAAGAGGTGAAATGTGACATATTGCTTCACGAGCTCATTGCTGAGGCAGTCTCGCAAGTATCTGATGCTGTTCACGGTGGGAGTCAGGTCAGCTCCTGGCGCGTGAATAGCCAGACTTACTGGAGCCATCCATCTGAAACAATCAATATAATGTTGTTAAAGATTAATATGTCTGTTTGTACATATTAGCTACCACTACCATACAATGCTTGCTAAATAATTCGCTTGTTTCGCACGACACGCAACAAGTTAGTTTATCATCCCAACCATCTGGTTGTGTGGCGGTCCTCCACAGTGCGGTTTTCAAGGGTCTTTCTTCCACGTACTACAAAGCCGGGAATGAACTTCCTTGTGCGGTGTTTCGGGGACGATACCACCTGGGTACTTTCAAAAAAGCGCGTACACCTTCCTCAAAGGCCGTCAACGCTCCTGTGATTCCTTTGGTGTTGCAATAGTATGTGGGCGGCGGTGATCACCAGGTGACAAGTACGCTCGTTTATCCTCCTATTTCATAAAAAAAACTAATTATACAATATAGATAGTCCTCTTTAGAAGCGAAAAACGAAAGGAAATTATTTGGCTGTACAAATTTAATTTGTACTAAAATTTATGGACGGTGCGAGGCACGAACCCGCGCCTCTCGGATTCCGTCCGAGTGCTCTTACCAACTGAGCCAAACGTCAGAGTGACGCATCGACCGTAAATCTTAGTATGTCATATTCAACTCTCAGATCCCGCATCGTCCATGAATTTCGGTACAAATTAATTTTGTATATTTAATCCCAGAAGTGAGGGGTATCAATTAAAAATAAAAAACTGTTTAAATTATTTGGCTCTTTTTTATTTAAACAGGAGAAATGGCCACTTACAGTTAAATTTATAACGTCATCTAAAAATTGACAAATGGTGCAACACGTTTTTTAATCGACTCCAAAAAGGAGGAGGTTCTCAATTCGTCGGTATTTTTTTTATGTTTGTTACCTCAAAATTTTCGACTGGGTGAACCGATTTTGATAATTCTTTTTGTATTTGAAAGCTGGTGCTTCCCGTGTGGTATTTTTATACAATCTCATTAAATAATCTAATTCTAGTTACGATAGGTTTGTAACTACATACATAGTTATAGGTGAGATGTGCTTGAGTTGAGGAGGCGAGAGGCGAGAGCGAGTCGCAGCGGCAGGACACCGATTACAAAAATAACAATAATCGTAACTAGAATTAGAGTAATTAATTAGATAGTATAAAAATACGCAATTATTTTTATACTTTTTAGTGCATATTATATCTATTTTATTGGAATAGTGTTTTTGAATTGCTTATCCGGTACATATTTGTTATTGCTAAAGTTAGTTGGTGCTACCCAGACCCATTGAATATTGATATAAAGATTTTTCGCATGTTTCTTACGTTTCTCTTGTAATCATTAAGAGTGTTTGCTATTTACAGTTGCGTGACGGCGGACATTAACGGCTGCCTTGCCTCTATCAAACATCGCACTAACTAAGCTACCGAGTAGTAAATCGATCCCTTACTAAATGACATCGTTGTGAATACCTTTCAGCGAAATGGAATTATGATATTAAATTCTCCTTGCAAACTCTTCAATCGGATTGGAAAATGCAATTCCATTTAATATTTTCCTTTAACTGCGGTCCTTATGAACTTGTCTTTACAGCCTGACTTATCTAGAAATATCTTCTGCAGATTTTTCTTCGTATTGAATCGAACTGTATTTTCTGATTACTAGCAGTGGCGAGAGGCATTTTCATCTTCAAGATTAGTTTTAAGCATCATAGAACCATCTAATAATCTATAATACATATTTTAGATATATCAACCCAGAACCTAAAGAGATTTGTTTGCTTAGCTTACTTTTCTTTTTATGAAAATAAGGGACGAGACGAGCAGGACGTTCAGCTGATGGTAATTGATACGCCCTACCCATTACAATGCAGTGCCACGCACGCAGGCATCTTGAAAAATCAAAAAATTCGAAGCTGCACTACAACTGCGCTCGTCACCTTGACACATAAGATGTTAAGTCTCATTTGCCCAGTAATTTCACTACCTACGGCGCCCTTCAGACCGAAATACAGTATTACTGCTTAACGGCAGAAATAGGCGCCGTTGTGGTACCCATATTCTAGCCGGCTTCCTGTGCAAACGAGCCTCCCACTGGTAAATATTCAAACCGTCATGTAAATAAAACGTAATCAGGGGTACAAAAAAGGATATATAGTCATAATATCATTTTACTATGAACTTTTCAGAGTTCTCGAAGGATTGTGATACGAATCGGAAGCGGAAATGTTGTAGGCAGAAATTGGATTTCAGGATAAGATCTACTTATTTATTTATTTGGAAACAAATACAGATACATCCTTAAAGATAAAATAGATATAGCGAAAATAGAAATATGGACATAAGGATGTCTCCTCAAACAGTTTCACCAAGTACACTTAATATTTAAATTTACACTTAAATTACACTTAGTCGCAAACAACCAGTTTACAAAATTGAAGATCTTAAAATTATAGAAAGTAATAAATAAATTCAACACAGTGCAATTGTAGGCGTTGTTACAATTACAAATTTTGTGACTTCAAACTTACTCTGTTTGTGCCAAGATTTGTTTTATTTTAAATTTGTAAGTTTTAGAGGAACACGAACACTTCGTTAAATCTCGAGTTTTGGAGAGCAAACATTCTGTGCAGTGGTGCCACCTACCGGCAATAGTTGGCAACTATTGATATTTAAGTTTTAGTTTATCATTAAAATGAATATAATTGTGTAGATATATCTGAAATATATAGGATTTAATTACAAATAGCTATTTGTAAACATAAAACCGTTATTTATTAAGGTCTGATAGTTAATAGACACTGTTTTGACTGTTTGATTGTTTTGAAAATGTTTGATGTTTCATTTATTGTTAAAATACTTAATTTACTGTGTAAATGTTTAAATTAATTTGTATAAGAATTAATATCATTATTCTTCAGGGTTCAAAAAAAACACTGACACGGTTCACGTCGGCTCCGCGATAAAAAACGTTTTAAAATTGTAATATAGTCAGTTCAGTTAAAGAAACTAGTTTTGTGAAGTTCTACGAAGTGTGTGACTCTGAATATACCATTTTCTAAGTTAAACGTAAGTGATTACAAGTATAAACGTTGTTTCGAAATTCAAAACAAAAGTTTTATTTATGTGAAAAGATAATAATTGACATTTTATATGAGGGTGATTCTAAAAATCACAGTGATATTGCTCAAAACAATTAACGTCAATGAATAGCTGTCACCTGTCACTCAAGACCAATCACCGTCATATCATACAAATATTCACAAGCATTAGTATCGCATCAATAGCTACTCACAGTATAACAAAGAATACGCTTCAAGGATCCTAAGTTCGAGTCACCATAATTTTTTTTTTCTCTTTTTTTCTTTGTATTTGTATATTTTTTTTTACTTAATTTTGTATAATGCCGCTAATGAAAACCAAATTTGAATGTTGTAACAGACAACTAAACTCTATAGAATTCGTAATTTGTCACATCTGCAAGAAGAAATACCACCACGCTTGTATTAACACTACAAAAATACTCTTCACTGACCTGAGTGAACAGTATAAGGCTACATGGTCCTGCCCAGCATGCGCCCGCCCAAAAAAAGATAATACCAATACACCGGTTAGGGGATCTCCGCTACCACGTGAAACCACCTCAGAAAGCATATTAACCAACGCAACCTCCGCCGTAGGTCCTGAAGCCTTACGTAGGATTATTCGTGAAGAGTTAAACTCGGTGCTGGATTCATTCAAAATAAATATTTTGGAACGTCTAAAGTCTGAAACTAAGCAAGTTATTGATCAAGTGTCCTACATCACAGCTTCCTTGAATTTTCTCGAGCAGAAGTACGAAGCTACTGTCACAGATCTGTCTGAAAAAACCAAGTTAATTAACCAGCTTCAAACTGATAACGTAAACCTGACAACAGTAGTAAGGGCTTTGGAAACCAGATTAGTGTCTATGGAAACACAATCCCGTGCAGCAAACATAGAAATTCACTGCATCCCTGAATTCAAAACTGAAAGTCTACCAACCACAATTAATCAACTTGCTACCGCAATAAATTTTAATCTATCCAATACGGACTTAGTTGCATGTTCAAGGATTGCTAAGACTAACAAGGAATCCTCTCGACCACGAACCGTCCTCGTGAAGTTTTCTAGCCCTAGGATTCGTGACTCATTTTTTGCCGCTGCTCTAAATTTCAATAGAAAAGTGAAGTGCAACGAAGACAAATTGAACACAAGCCATCTAGGTATTAGCGGTGAAAAAAAACCCATTTACATTGGTGAGCATCTGCCACTTGCAGTTAAAACATTGCACGCCAAAGCCCGCATAAAAGCTAGAGAACTTAATTACAGATTTGTTTGGGTCAAAAACGGTAAAATATTTATGCGTAAGTGTCCTAATTCTAATTATAAGTATATTAAAGATTCCGATTGCCTAAACAATATTACTGCTTAGCTTGAATGGTTATCCCTCAGTTATATTCAAACAAAGTCAAATCCCTTAGTTGCTACTATCAAAACGTTAGAGGTCTAAACTGTACTCTACAAAACTTTCGACAGCGAGTTATTTGTAATAATTTTGATCTAATTGTCTTAACTGAAACATGGCTGAACAGTAGCGTTTTTGATTCCGAAATCCTTGATGATCGATATGTGGTTTACAGAAGGGATCGCGAAACTTGTGCCTTAGCGAAACATAAAAAGTCGGGTGGAGGAGTTCTCATAGCTGTATCTAAACTGCTCCAGTCTCAACGGCAGCTTGAATGGGAAAGTAATAATGAGGATTTATGGGTCTCAGTCAATACTGACTCCTATACAGGAGGAATAAAAAAACTTAATTTATGTGGCATTTATCTTCCACCACCTGTTAGCAAGACAACAATTGAAGCATTTATTGAAAATGTCAATATGGTTCTAGATTCCCTTCCCGAATCGTATGAAGACTCCACCTTAATACTAGGCGATTTAAATTTGAAATCAATCACGTGGTTTTCCGAAGACGGTAGCACAAATATTGCCAACAATGGAAACTCTGCCATTAATAGGTTATTTATTGATTTTCTCCAAGTGAGTGGTTTCACTCAATGTAATGGTGTGCTAAACTTTAAGGGCAATTCTCTCGACCTCGTATTGGGCAATGAGCATACAGTAACAGTAACTGAATGCGTATCTCCATTGCGGGATGTAGACCCATATCACCCTCCGCTTCATATTAATATCCGTACTAGCTTACCAAAATACAACAGTTTCATGAAATCTCGATACAGATACAATTTCTTCAAATCTAACTTTACAAATATTATAAATAACCTCAACCAAGTGAATTGGCTTGAAGAACTGAACAAATGCAAGAATGTTAATATAATGATTGAAAAATTTTATATAATTCTAGAATCTGTAATTGAAAAGCACGTGCCTAAAACCAAATCACGCAGCTTTAAATATCCTGTTTGGTTTCCACCTAATCTCATACGCCTGCTTAGGCTGAAAAATAAATGTCACAAAAGATTAAAAAAATACAATAACCCAATCGATAGAATTGAATTCCAATATTTAAGAAAAGATTGTGACCACTTAATAACTACCTCGTACAATAATTACATTTGCTCAATCGAACAAAAAATAGCTAATAATCCCAAATACTTCTGGACTCATATTAAGAACTTGCGTAGGAGCACTAATAACTATCCCTCCACAATGAATTTAGGTACAATCACAGCCTCTAACACTCAAAATATCACTGATCTTTTTGCATCTCATTTTTCTTCCGTCTACGACAATAGCTCAAATTTAAATAATAGAATAACCCTAACTAACAGTGAACCTAAGACATATGTTGGAAATATATATCTTACTGCTGGTGACGTCTCTAAAAAACTAAAAAGACTTGATTGTTCCAAAGGTAGCGGTCTGGACAATATCCCTCCACTCTTCTTTAATAGGTGTTCTGAAGTTCTCTCGGTTCCGCTAGCAATCATTTATAATTACTCCTTGAGCACCGGTACTTTTCCAGACAAATGGAAAGAAGCAAAAGTTGTGCCTATATTTAAAAAAGGGTCCAATAACTCCGTGTCTAATTATCGACCAATTTCAATTTTAAGCGTAGCGTCAAAAGTTTTCGAAAGCCTAGTAGATGAGCATATCACTACAGCTATTAAAAACAACTTTACTCCTCATCAACATGGTTTTATCAAAGGTAAATCAACGAATACTAATTTATTTAGCTTCACCAATGAAGTAATTAATGCACTAGACAACAATCAGCAGGCAGATGCAATATACACAGACTTTTCAAAGGCTTTTGATAAAGTTAACCACAACTTGCTACTAACACATTTAAAGAATTTTGGGATAACAGACACCCTGTTAAACTGATGTGAAACTTATCTTTGTAAGCGACCCAACACTGTTGTTATTAATGGATTTAGTTCAAAACCTTACCTTGCAACATCTGGAGTTCCTCAGGGATCAGTGCTCGGACCGTTATTTTTCAATGTCTTTATTAACAGCATAAGTAACATATTTCAATTTTCAAAGGTATATTTATTTGCCGATGATCTCAAACTATTACGAGTGATTAGAAACCCTGCAGATGCTCAGCTACTACAAAGTGATATCGATCGTTTAATTCAGTGGTGCATTATCAACAACATGCAGCTCAATGCAACCAAATGCTTTCATATATCATTCACGCGCAAGATCAATCCAATAATTAGTCAATACAGTATCCTAAATGAAAGAATCACTAAAGTACATAGCATACGCGATTTGGGAGTAACACTTGATTCTAAACTTAATTTTATTGAGCATGTTGACAACATCCTTGCATCAGCCTCTAAGTCTCTAGGATTTGTAATGAGAAACGCCAAAGATTTTAGAAAAATATCCACAATAAGAGTCCTTTTTAATAGCTTTGTGAGATCTAAGTTGGAATACTGTTCCCAAGTATGGTGCCCTGACTATAATATCCACAGTGACAGGATTGAAAGGCTTCAAAAGAAAATAATCCGCTACCTCACCTACCGTACGCCTGACGTACGAGACTTGATCTCGTATAACGATCGTTTGCGTCATTTTCAAACCCTTTCATTAAAATCCCGCCGTTTATACTTAGATATGACTTTTCTGTACAAAATAATAAACAGTAAAATTGAGTGTCCTGCTCTATTGAGTTTGTTTGACATCAATATTCCCCATCGACCTCCTCGTAAGGCAACTGCATTGTTTAAAATCCCACTCCGCAGAACGAGGCTTGGAGCCAATTCAACTTTAGTAAGGCTTTCGCGGTCATACAATTATCTATCTTCAAGGATTGAGGGTTTAGACATTAACCATAATTCTGAAAATGAATTTAGGCGTAGGCTTTGTAATTTTTTAAATACTAATTTAATATAAATTTGTTCTTTAAGTGTACTTTTCTTTTTATTTGTGTAGAAATAGTTGTAGAATATGTTTTAGATTTATATAATACGTTATTAGTATCTAGCCGACAATTAACGTCAAAAAGTATGTGTTTTTTTATTTACTAATTTAATTTAAATATGTTCTTATATATTTTTCTTCTTATATGTGTAGAAGTAAATGTAAAATATTTGTTAGATTTATATACTTTGTTATTATTATAGCCGACAAACAATCGTCATAAAATTATGTTTCATACATGTCCGATTGCCTGTAAGTAGAATCGCAATTATCAGTTTTTTAAGTATGCTCTAATTATAGTGGAATGTATGTTGTAGTTTCTGTAGGTAATCTTAAATAAATAAATAAATAAATAAAATTCTGTATCAAACTTTATTTTTTTATGCAATAAGTCTTTCTTAATTTCATTTCGAAACTTGCTTGCAGCGCCACCTTCTTATTTACTAATGTTTATTCAAATTTAATGAACAAACCGTATTATATAAATCATTTGAAGTTATATAAATTCACTAAAACATTTATTATATTATTATGCTGTATTTAGGAATTATTTTACAGTACCTAATTTTATTTTAAAAGAAGTTGTATCTACTTTTATCTATTTTAAGGTAGCTATAAAAGCGGTTATTTTATGT
Organism: Leptidea sinapis; assembly: GCF_905404315.1. Taxonomy (NCBI): domain Eukaryota; kingdom Metazoa; phylum Arthropoda; class Insecta; order Lepidoptera; family Pieridae; genus Leptidea; species Leptidea sinapis. The sequence goes on from NC_066272.1 coordinate 14,569,193, forward strand.
AAACACTTCAGTTGAAGTTCAGTTCTATACTAGCAATTGTGAGTGAATAAGCTGAGAAATTTTTAGTGTGCTATTTCTCCGCTATGAACCCTGATCGAGAACACCCTGGCTTAACGCCAACATATACCAGTATTTGTCCTGGTGTTTGAAATATGAAATTATTTTTTAGAGCGTGTAGCACGGGATGGAATATGAAAACCAATTAAATAAAGAAGTTCTGAGGATATAATTTCACTCGTTCATATTTTTCTCAAAGTGACAGATTCAATTAAACTCTTTTCTTAGGGCTAAAATACTTGGATGGACACTATTACCTTTACCAGTGCGACCCTGTTTTTAATTCTACACTCAGAGTCTGTAATTTAGTTAATAAATAACAAAAATTACTTTTTGAATCCGCCAATATGTCAGTAATTACTATGTAAGCCTTGTAATGCTAGTTTTGTCACTTTTTATCATAAAAGAACCTCAGCAATACCGCGATTATGCTCATCTCTGATGATCTTGGCCTGTTGATTCTTAGCAGCACCAAAGAATATGTCATAAATAAATAGGCTCTTGTGGCTATACAATAAGGTGTAATTCAGATCGCACAGCGCTATTAACCTACTTTTTAATTCGCCTAGAAGTTGCCTCTCTTTCTATCTCGTGACTCTTACCTCTTCGGACGACATTAGGGTTGTCTTCTTACCCTAAAACTGTGCCTATCTAGTATAAGGTCATCTAATAAGAATAGCTCAGTTTTATATATATATATATATATATATATATAGGTATGCGGGAGCACAGAAATATAACTATATCCATGAAGTGTTTGCAACAGCATGGTTGTAGTGAAAAAAGCGCCGTCTTGGTACTGTCTAGATACTGTAATCATGGCCAATGTTACTCGGTGTCACCCTCCTATATTATCGCGCACAAATTCCGTTCAATAAGCGACAAGGCACGAAGCTGCAAACAAGTTTGTAAAAGCTTCATTGAACTACATTTTGCAAATTATCTATTGTTATATATATATGTAGTTCGTATACAAAAACATTATCTACAAAAGCAAAAGAAAGACAAACAATCTGACTCATCACGACCTATTTATCGAGTAGTGCAGGTGTGTGTTGTTATACTTAATACCTAAGTACTGTGTATCCATCCTACTCTGTGGGTTTATTATCTTCTCGGTAAAATTTACTATTCTGATGGAAAATGAGACTAGCCAGATACAACTTAAATATAGAAACCATTTGAAAAATATTTTAAAGCTGTCAAAAAGTAAACTACTAAAATATACGGTTTCTGCAGATAAATAAAGATTTTGATAAATTTGCATTTTACGCTTGCCGTGTCATTTTATTTATTTATTTGGATTCACCATTTGTAATTACAATATTACATTTATAATTATGCTAAGTTACAAAGGTCTTATTTTTACATTCATTACTTTATATGGTGAATATCGCATGCGAAAATATGTGTGAAATATTTATGTAAAACTAGCTGATGCACGCGACTTCGCCCGCGTAGATAAAGGGTTTTTAAAAATAATAAGCAAGTTTGGAATTGAAGATAATATCATGTCCTATTCCAGTTCCGGTTCCCGTTTTTGCTCCCGTTCCCAACATATTATATGAATCCTATTTCGAGGAAGATTGCTACGGCAAACTAAACCTACTATTGGTATAGTTATACATTTATAATATTAGTAGGATTAGTATGATTATAAATTATAAAACAACCATTCTATGATCTAAGGAGATTTGGAAATGAACAAAATCTACCAAACAAGTCAAGATATACTAAACAAATCAAGAATACACATTAATTATTTATTTATAATCAAATATAATATAAGCATTTATAATCGTTTATAATTTTGCATAATTGCAACGCAGGTTGATCCCCAAGATAACTCTGCGAGGTTTTTCAAATAAGTTCACAGGTTTACGTGGGCACTCTAGGCACTCTAAAATTAAACATAGACACAAAAATGGAGTTGTCATTTGTATATAAGAAAAGTAAATCCAATATGTCTCTTCGGTCTTCCAGATTTTGTAGATTAAAATATTGTATGTCTTTCAGTTTCTGTTGCGAGTGACATAGATTTCCAAGTTGAGAAAGCCAAGTGATTAAGAAAACGCTCCTGGATTCTCTCGATTCTGAGACCATGGCAAGCGTAGTGTGTTCTCCAGACGGAACTGCCGTTTTCCATAATACTGACAACCAGAATTTTATACAGGATCACCTCAGTACGACAGTTTCTAAAACATGACACAAGTCATGACGACCGTTCCGTGACGTTAACACGTAATGTCAATTCAGTTTAGTAAGAATAGCTTACGGTTGAAATCAATGACCTGTATAAATACAACGGGACAGGCTGTTCCATATGTTTGACAGCAATTTTTTGTGCCTATTTGAAGCGCCACTCGCGAGCGTCCAGAGAACCTATTTTGACGTATAATACAAATGGCTGCGAAGGAAGATTATTGTACACTCTGAAGTATTTTTGCATTTTCAATTAATTTCGGTCGTATTCCGTGTTATTTATAATAATCATCACTAGTTTTAGTATGAACCGTATATATATTCATATACGTGTAGTAAAAAACGGACACTCCAATTTTATTTATATGTACCAACAGATTAAAATCCTATAACGTCTACATTCGAACAATGTAAAAGGTTCGCACCGATTTTAAATGGTAAAAACCGTTAAATTAAAACCTTAATTGAAGTAATCAACTGTTTCATTGTTATTATCATGATGCCTAATAGCTATTCAAACATTTAATACTTTAATATAAACTGTTATCTTACTGTGTTTGTCCATCAACGAGGCATATCTTTATGGCACTTTTCAGTTTATTATTTACCGACATCCATATATATATATAATTCATATATATATCTAATATATAACATTCTCGTGTCATGGTGTTAAACTTTGAACTCCTCCGAAACGGCTTGACCGATTCTCATGAAATTTTGAATGCATATTGGGTAGGTCTGAGAATCGGACAACATCTATTTTTCATCCACCTAAATGTTAAGGGTGGTCCACACGATTTTTTTTAAATATTTTTGGCATTTTTTTTAATTTGTTTGATTATGAGTCAGCATTAAAAAATACATACAACTTCAAATTTTCACCCATCTACGATCAACAGTTACTTTTGTATCGCGATTTTAATATCGGCAATACAACGTTTGCTGGGTCAGCTAGTATATATATCTATTCTAATATTATAGAGAGGAAAGATTTGATTGTTTCTTTGCATCGAATAGGGTAAATTACTGTTACGGGAAATGGGAAGCTACACTATCCCCGGGTGCCATGTAATATAATCTTAGAATAAGGATTGGTCTCCGCTGCGCTACAGCTAGATACCGCATTACTAGAGAACAATAGCTTCTTTATTGCGGAAATTATACTTGTGTGCGTGGTATATTGACACTCAATGGCATCTTAAAAATATACGCATCGTGTTATTTTACATTGAAATTAATAAAATAGAAAATACTTACTGATGATATGTGATCCTAGTGTCTTTCTTATTTCATTATTTGTACGAAGTTTTATTATGCAAGCTGGCATTTGAGTTTCAATTACAAAGTTTAACACAACATGTGGCATGTCAACGTCACACATTGTTCGAGACTGGCGCGAGATAAAAGTAAGAGTAAAAGTTGCCGCACTTTGCGACTGCACCTGCGGTATCTAGTTGGAGCGCAGCGGTGACCAATCCTTGATCTAAGAATATAATAGTCTACATTATATTTTCAAAAAACAGAGGGATAGTTAGGTACTAAATATTTCAATAATGTAAACCAAGGTACAAAAGTACCTAAAATATTCTCTAGATCGCGTGCACTGCGAAAGGTATTGATGACTTTACATACATCATTATTTATAAAAACTGTCGCGACAATATAATATGTTGAGGTCTTTTATTTTAAAAAATTAATTGAAATGTCGCGGGGTATATGTCAGCTAGTCATATATAAATTACTGCATATCTATACTTCTATACTAATATTATAAAGCTGCAGTGTTTGTTTGTTTGTTTGTTTTAACGGCTATGGTTTTTTTTTTCAAAATTAGGGATCCGTAATAAAATTGCTATTTTGTAACACAAGGTGTAAAATCGAAAACCTATTTTTGCGTGCGCTGCAAAAACTATTGACAATAGAACAAAATGATGTACAGGCTATAATATAGGCAATATTTTATTACTTATAAAACTATCGCGTGAATTATACTTTATATGGCAAAACAACGTTTGCCGGGTCAGCTAGTCATATATATATATATATATCTAAATAAGAAGGCACTCGAATTGACATGGCCACGACCATAAACTTAGAATATACTAGCTTATCTAAACGATAATTTACCAGTCGGAGGCTCCTTTGCACAGGAAACCGGCTAGATTATGGGTACCACAACGGCGCCTATTTCTGCTGTGACGCAGTTATGTGTAAAAATTACTGTGCTCCGGTCTGAAGGGCGCCGTAGCTAGTGAAATTACTGGGCAAATGAGGCTTAACATCTTATATCTTAAGGTGACGAGCGCAATTGTAGTGCAAAATTTTTGGGCTTTTCAAGAATCCTGAACGGCACTTCATTGTAATGGGTTGGCCGTATCAATTACCATCAGCTGAACGTCCTGCTCGTCTCGTTCCTTATTTTCATAAAAAAAAAATGAGTGAACAATTTTGATTGATTGGTTTAATATTAAAACTACTAAGGGTTCACCAAGTAACTTTTTTTAATGAAAATAAGGGACCAGACGAGCCAGACGGTCAGCTGATGGTAATCGATACGCCCTGCCCATCACAGGATTCATCATTCCGCTCAGGATTCTTGAAAAACCCAAAAATTCTGAGCACGGGACTACAAGTGCGCTCGTCACCTTGAGACATAAGTTGTTAAGTCTCATTTGCCCAGTAATAGCTACGGCGCCCTTCAGACCGAAACACAGTAATGCTTTCACATTACTGCTTCACGGCATAAATAGAAATAACTTTAGTAATAACAATAACATAGTTGCACCATTTGACAATTTTTAGATGACGTCATAACAGTAACTGTTTACCGTAACCGTCCAATCTTCGCCGGTTAAAGCTAAAGTTAATTATTAAATAGCTAAATAACGACCAGTCAGAAGTTTCAAATAAATATTCGACATTGACTTGATATTTCAGTTTTTGACTTTAACTATACGAAGGGATACGATGATGCAACACATTCCGCAGTCTATGTTAAAGTCAGCGTTACTGTTAACGTTAATTTTGACTTAAACCTTAACTATAACAACTGATGCACTCAGCCTAAGGAGCTAATGCCAAGCGTGGTTGACTCTTTACGACTTGACAATCAAAATTGGTTACAGTAAAATAGATTCGCTTTCTTTTCCTATCTTGCTGCATATCCATTACAGATGTTCTTCTCTCATGCGAACTTTGTTTATCTTTAGTCCTTATGCTAAGTAACTAAACAATTTGTTATTTTAAAGTGAGATCCCTCTCTGGGATTAATAATACAAATTCAAATTGTAATCAAAATTTATGAACGATGCGGGACTCAAACCCGTTAGTTGAACAAGACATACCTACTAAGATTTATGATCTACGAGTCCCTCGAACAATTGGCCCCGCATCGTTAATAAATTTTGGTTACATATTTAATTTGTATATTTTAAGTCATTTTTATCATATCACCGACATTTTGCACACCATTGCTGCACAAGTCCGCCAAAGTCCGGGGCGTTTTCAGCATGAGAAGCAATGTAATGCATTACGTATACATATGCGACAGTCGACCACAAGGAATTAGCACTTATATCATTTCTATTACCAGCTTATTTAGATTTCTACTCTCCATACATATTGCGTAAAATGAAAGTGAGAGTATTAAATTCAAAAACCGCTTATTTAATACTATTTACCACTAAGATTCAACATTTACATAGTTTGTAAGGCATTCGCTAAAATGTTACGCAACGAACGAGCTCCGTGTTAGCATTAACACTACAAATACTTATGTACACACACGATGTTATCAATTGTTAGTTATCAACTTTACTACGATTCTGAGTGGAGGCTATTACACGGATATAGCTTAGATATTTTTGAATTAGCTTAGATATATATAAAACAATGAAAAAACTTATAATGCCTACTACTCGGCTAACTCGAGTTAGTCTTATGTGGGGCGATGTATATGCTTTTGCAACAAGATCCCAGAAAATGTTCAAAACAAATGTATTACGATATTCAAAAGTATTGTTAAAAAACGTTTGTGTGGTAATGGTTAAGTATAACGTAAATGACTTTCTTAATGATACCACAGATTGGAAATGGAGCGACCGCCCTCAAGCTAATAAATAATAAGTTTAATTGTACAATATTACTTTGTAAACATATTTTTTCGATGAAAAAAAAGCCCGCTGAGTTTGTTGCGCCCGTTCTTCTCAGGTCTGAGGCATTCGTTTTGGAATGGGTGGTAGTTTTAGACTTTCAATAAGTGATGTCACATGCTATTTTGAATAAAAGTATTTGAATTTAAATATCCCCATCCATTAAGAAAAAAGTTTTTGATACGAGTACCGCTACGTCCATGCATGACTTATTATGTCTCAAATAAAAATTTAAGCAAATTAAAAGTGTGCCAACATGGGATTGAGCGCAGCATGGTGAAAATAAAGAAAGCAAGATAAAGTAAGAATCACATACATAAGAAAAGAAAAAAAAATGGAAAGTGTGGAAAAAACAATTAAGCATCTAAAATGGCGTTGGACAAGACATGTGATAAGAAGCAAATAAGATAAATGGACAAAATACATTACAGAGTACACCACTCTATAATATATCATGTTACACCACCAAGATATGGAAAAAGAAATAGAGGGAGACAAACGATACAATGGGAAGATGATATCAAAAAGATTGCTGGACCAACATGGAGAAGAACAAATTACGACAGGAAAATGTGGAAAGATCTGGAGGAGGCATATGTCGGCGGACAAGCGAGCAATGATTAACATAAGATATAGTATATATTAGGTGAAATATAATTATAATCATTTAGTATATTAAGTTGTAGCATAAGTTAAAAATGTAACTTTTTAGTTTGCTTGCAATAAAGGCTTCATTCATTCATTCATAGATGAAATGAAATATAATATACTACAATCCCTACTAATATTATAAATGTGAATGTAAGTTTGTTTATTACGCTTTCACGCCTAAACCAGTGAACCTATTTTGATGAAATTAGCACAGAGATAGACAAGAGCTTGGAAAGGTACATAGGCACAGGGACATACCTTTTATCTTGAATAAAAGGTTTTGGCGAGGTTGGAATTGGGGGTGGAAATTTGAATGAAAGTTCGTAGTACCTACGAAATAAGAAAAATGCTGCCTAAAGTAACGTAACCTACATTTTCTGACTTAGAAATACCTACATATTCGCAATACAAATAATTCAGTCAATGACATTTCATTACATACGACAATTCATACAATGAGTAATGGCAAAACAATGATTCGCGGGGTCAGCATTTGTAAATGAATAAATAGACTTCGTAAAATTCCAACTGCAGACTAACTTAACTCTAACTCCACAACGCTCTAGAAACTTCTAGAACCACGGCAAATTTAGCAAAGTGTCGTTATAGAAAAACTAAAGCCGTATACATAATGAGTATAATTGACTAGGAGGGGTTCGCCCCGTCGTCGTCTGTTAGATCAATAACGTTTTGTAAACTTTTCGCACCGTGCCACACAATGTTTTTATCGTAATATTACGTTCTCACGCCTGCCTTTTAGCACCTTACACCCGTGTCTTTAGAACTCTACGCTTACAAACGTTTTCTTTTTAACTGACTTCAAAAAAGGAGGTTCTTAATTCGACTGTATTTTTTTTAATGTTTGTTACCTCAGAACCGATTTTTTTCTATTTGAATGCTGGTGCCTCCCGTTTGGTACCAAAAATAACAATGATTGTAACTACATTATATTGGTTAGTAGAAGCAAACGCAATTTCTTTACTTTTTAGGGCATGTTATATTGTTTTGTTAAGTTTTTTTTAAATCTGAAGTTCTTAAGTCTTATTCAAATATTTGTAGCTAAGTCAAATTATAATTGCTCTATTCATGTTCAATCTGAACTGTTGATGAAAAAAAAATGAATGAAGCTGATACCCTGAGACGAAGATAAGTCGACAAATTAAAAACAACACGGTCGGTTACATATTACAACTTTAATTATAATACAGATCATTATGAAGATTCTTGCCTATCTGTTACACTAACACTGGAATTAAAATTAATAGATATAATATTATCAAACCAAATCAAAATCACTTTATTCATGTAGGTCACGGAAATGACACTTATGAATGTCACAAAATAATTTTTTTGATGCCACTCTATCTATTATAGTATTTTCTTTGATTAATTTCAGTGTTATACATTTAAAGAAAACACCTTGTAAAGGACACGATATAATATTTGTATTTAAAAATAAAAAAAAAGGGATAAAAACGCATGTAATTATAGTTGTGTTTTTAAAATAAGATTATGATGTGGAAAGGACACGAAACGTCGGGTTAACTTAAATATAAATGTAACTTTTACCTAAAATTTAATGTAAAAACTCATTTAAAGTAAAAAAGCAATAACACGCGTTTTAATCCTTAAAAAAGTGTTATATTTATACCCCCGCCTTCTAACGTAAAGCATTGCTAATTCTCACTCTGTCTTCTTCTATTGACCTAAGTCAGAATGAGAAAAAACACTCCCAAGCGGCTGTTTAAAGTTAGCGGACCATTATGAATAAGGGGGATAATCTATATAATTATAGATGCAATATGCAGGGGTAATGACCTACCTACTACCTGGCGACTACTCCCTATAAAAAGTATTGATCTATGACGTATAATTAGTATTCAATAAAAACAAAACAAACCAATTGAAAGAAGCAAAAAGCCTTTTGAACAAATAAGTGTCTGGAATTCCGGGATCAATAAAGGAAGGCGAGAGTAAAATGGATTAGTCTGTCACAAATTGATGGATAGGGTCTGGCTCCCTTCTCTATGTACGTCGCGAATTGCGTATTTACCGACGTATTGTGGCGAACGTGTTATTAATATTAATCACTGCATCATGCTGTGTGGAAAATTTATTGAGAATCACAAACAACGTTAATGCCTACTTATTTACCAGGCTCCTTTGCACAGGATGCCGGCTAGGTTATAGGTACCACAACGGCGCCTATTTCTGCCGTAAAGCAGTAATGTGTAAACATTACTGTTTCGGTCTGAACGGCGCCGTAGCTAGTGAAATTACTGGGCAAATGAGAGTTTACATCTTATGTCTCAAGGTGACGAGCGCAATTGTTGTGCCGCTCAGAATTTTTGGGTTTTTCAAGAATCCTGAGTGGCACTACATTGTAATGGGCAGGGCGTATCAATTTCCATCAGCTGAACGTCATGCTCGTCTCGTCCCTTTTTTCATGAAAAAAAATACTTAAATGTTAATGTTACCTTTGTTTTTTTTTGTATATCAGCCGATTAAAAATAAGAGGGGGTTCTCAATGTGTGTTAAGTGTTAATTTTTTCCCAATTATGCTATGATTTGAAATGTTTTCTTTTATGGTAAAATCGATAAGGAATTGTGATGATTCCAATTATATAGTATTTATATCTTATTTAACAGCAAATCAAGCATGCAAATAAAAATGATTATTTAGGGAAGTGGGTACTTTCAAGGCTGTAGTAGAACCTTCCTGATTAAATCACCCTTGACGTTCTATACACATTTATGGACATATCATTCGCAGTCTGATAGCGGAACGGCAAAAGTAGCTTATAGACAATGTAAGCACACTTTTCTCCTTAGTCATGTGTACTGTCACTGTCCGAATCAAACCTGAACTTAATAATAGCTTTAAGGGTAAATGATTATCAAGTCCAAGCCACTGTTCAGGCATTATTTATTAATAAATTTATATTTTTTTAAAAAGTTTTATTAAAAAATGTTTCTGTCGTAAATCCTGCTACAGCTGCAAATCTAAGTTAATTCTAATCTAAAGATTATTTTATAGCAATAGCAATGACAGTACAATATATTACATTTTATTAAAATGAGCGCAAAAAAGGAATGCTAGAGGAGTTTCTAGCACTGCGCACTCTCAATGTGCCATTTGATTCAGCGATAGTAGTATCTAGTATATTAGAAATGACATCAAAAAGAATACTAAAGGAATCAATTTTGAGAAAATAAATGCCTTTTATGCCTTTATATATATTTGGTGTTAGCAAAACAACGAACGAAAAAGATGTCCATAGATGCGGTGTGTCCATCCGTTTACGCGTCTCGCGCTAAACCTGCCTGAATCAACGCTAGTAGGGAAGATGTTCTACTAACTAGAGGCCGCGAACTCCAAATAAACAATATAACGTTACGTAAGAAATTTGTAACGTATCGATGAATATTTCAAAGTAACGGAATAATAAAGTCCGTCTAATAATTATGAAACGTGTGGAATAAATTAATTTTACGGCTACAATTTAGTCCATTAATTCATGCGTAAACTTGTGATTACCTAAAATTTCTTGTACATTACCGAACTATTGGCAAACGTGGCACTATTTTAACGATGCAGGACTTGCCCAACTATTTTTTACTAGTGGGAGGCTCCTTTGCACAGGAAGCCGGCTAGATTGTGAGTAATGTGTAAGCATTACTGTGTTTCGTTCTGAAGGGCGCCGTAGCTAGTGAAATTACTGGGCAAATGAGACTTTACATCATACGTCTCAAGGGGACGAGCGCAGTTGTAGTGCCGCTCAGAATTATTGGGTTTTAAAGAACCCTGAGCGGCACTGCATTGTAATGGGCAGGGCGTATCAATTACTATCAGTTGAACGTCCTGCACGTCTCGTCTCATAATATTAATAATTTAATTGATTTAATAAATAATAATAGTCTGACAAGAAAAAAAGTGGGCCATAATAGTAACAGAATGATATCCTAAAGAAGGAAAAAGACAGAGTCGAATCGTAGATGGAGCGACGATTTAAAAGATGCCGTTGGTACAACGTGGAGCAGGTCGTGTCATAACCGAGAGTAAAGGTAAAACGCGAAACAATATCAAAGGAAAAGTTAATTACTTACTACTTTGAATTTGATTTTTTTTTTCTGATGTCTCTTTTGTGGAAGATAATTCCGGCCCTGGTCTAATAGGAAAGAGCCTTGAGCATCGCTTAAGAGGAAACATTAGCTCAGGCCTCTTCACATTTAAAAATGCTTAAACAACATACCGTCGCGCTAACGCGGCCGAGTCAGTCATCAGTGCGGTAAGAACAACTGCGGCTCCGATTAAATGTCGTGAGTAAAAAATAATGTCGTATGTAAAAACCTCAATAATCTGAGTTTCGTTTGCGGCAATTTCCTCCTCCAAAAATTAATTAATTTTAATCAATTTGCAAGTTTTTTTTTATGGAATAGGAGGACAAACGAGCGTACGGGTCACCTGGTGTTAAGTGATCATCGCCGCCCACATTCTCTTGCAACAGCAGAGGAATCACAAGAGCGTTGCCGGCCTTTAAGGAAGGTGTACGCGCTTTTTTTGAAGGTACCCATGTCGTATCGTCCCGGAAACACCGCACAAGGAAGCTCATTCCACAGCTTAGTAGTACGAGGAAGAAAGCTCCTTGAAAACCGCACTGTGGAGGACCGCCACACATCCAGATGGTGGGGATGATATCCTAATTTGTGGCGTGTCGTGCGAAGGTGGAATTCGGCGGCAGGAATAAGGTTAAACAGCTCTTCGAACTTTTTGTAAACTGAATGGGAATGAAACATTCTGCGTCGGATTATTTTAAATTTTTTCGCTTAGGTGCACGATTTCTAATGCCTTGATGTGGCAGTGAATTCGTTCCAAGAGGCCACTAAAGATGTACCTCTGGCAGACTGGAACAACTGTTTTATACAATGGTTCCAAATAATGCATTTAACCATGTAAATATTTAAAGAATGTAAAATACAAATATTTTTAATCAAAAAAGGATATAAAATTATATAATGAAAGTCATAAACTACAACCCATTCCAAATAGTATGTCTCAGGCCTGAGAAGAACAGGCGATAAACTCAGCGGACTTCTTTTTTGTTTTATAATAATATGGTAATAATGTAAAATCGTACAATAAAATTTATAATTTAATAGCCTGTGGGCTATTGGTCGCTCCATTCCCAATCTGTGGTATCATTAAGAAAGTCTCTTAATATAAATTAACCTTTACGACATTTCATTCAATTTATAAGAATCCCGAGTTAACAGTATGATCTAATTATGTATAGAGGAACAAATGCAAACTCTGTTAGCGAAAACAATTGCCCATCATTACATTCCAAAAAACTCGTTCATCAAAGCACACAAAATCTTCCACGCTCGTAATTGTTTTTTCTCACGAACGATAACTTTAATTTCACATAAGTGTTCGACCCAGATCACCGACCACACCAGCACGCGGCTAACTGTACAAACATACTGCTGATTCCGAGTGGGAGACCTCAGACCACAGAGCTACGACTGTTTCGACCGCAAGAACACCTGACCACGTGGACCGTACATGCGAGATGAAATTAGTAAACAAACGTTATTATTATAAACGCGAAGACTATTGAATGACACCGAATTGTACCGGTCGGCTATGAAACGCTAGTTACGGAAAAGTCGGATAACTGAGCGCGATCAGTCAAGATGTTGATTTCTTTGAATTTTGCACTCAATGGTTCTTTAAGACCTAGGTTATAAATAGCGCGAATAGGCCTCTTTTGCAGCACGTTTCTATAACACGCGATAATCATCTATCACAGATACTAAATATAATAGTAAGTGATATTTGCACAAAAACTAACGCCATTTAACATTATAGATGAAAAACAAACAAACGCTACACACAATCCTACGGCAGTAAACACGAATGATGAGAAAAACCGTAATAACATACCTGCTTAGCAAAATTTGGTAATAAGAAAACATACCCAGAACATCATTGAAAAGAGATTGCCCGATCTGGACTAAATGCTGCCCAGGCATGGAAATACATTGCCCGATCTGGACTAAATCAGCATTTAGTCCAGATCGGGCAATCCTGGGCAGCCCCAGGCATGGAAATACTTTTTTTTTTTTCCTAACATGTAATTCATAATTTAAAAATCTTTGATTTACTACGAAGCACAAAATCGAGAGCTTTTGTAAGGAAAAATGGAAATTTTCCTCATAAAGTCCGGCAAAGCTCTATTAAATCATAACGCTATTAAAGGATAACACCTGATACTACAATATAGCTGATTACATCACATATTTGCTGAATCATAATAATGATACTACAAAACAATATAATAAGTGATAGACAAGAACTAAATAATTCACACCTAACTAATGAGATAATAAATAGTCTATTAATATTAGATTTTTACTTAACGAAACCAATACAAAATTATTGGTATGCAAAAAAAATTGGCAGTTGTAGAGACTAGCGATACAAGCAAAAATTTAGAACTTTTAGTACTTATTAAAATTTGAAATTTCAATAATATGTTTATCAAACAAAAACACTATTTCAACAATGCACAGTATATAATACACTTTTCACTAAATTCATTCAATTTCACTTTTAAGATACACACTGCACTAATGTTACACAATACGACAGCTGTATAGGTGCAGATATAATATATACTCTTATAAGCATTTCGGTGACGCGAACCCGTAAGATTTTCCCCAACCAAAAAGTCGCCAACGCGAATGAATGAATGAACTAAAGTTTCAATTCAAAAATAGTGACATGCATCCTATCTTTGAAAGACAGTTTTCAAAATATATTAATTATGAAATATTATCACAATAAAGATTTGGATAAAAATAAACCTATTAAAATCATCTATATATATCGATAATATAGCGCTACTTTAGTAAACAGTTATATACCGAAGCTTAGAGATGACAAACATAAATTTCATTTAGTTCATACGTTTTGTCAATTAAAAACACAAACGTTAGAGTTCATCCAGGAATGTAAATCTTGAACTTGGCAGTAAATTTAATGGGCAAGTTTTGAATAGCGACTTGAAAAGACTGTGTTTACGATGCAACATTCTCCAACAATCTAAATAACAGTTAAGCATAATTTCCTTTGAGCATGAGCTACGTATGCATGTCCATCAACAAATATCCCATTTGACTAGACATCACATTGAGTAATAAATATTTTAGTGTAATGGCTTTCTGCACTCAAAATCAATTCAGTGTACATAATCAAGTAGAGTTTCGTCATTAGTAATAACGCCTCTAACGGTTGGCCCATACCCTGCATCGTGTGCTGTGGGCTCATTATCATAAAATACACCAACTTCAATTTCGTGGCATCCCGGCGGCTCATTACTCAATGTCAGAGCACACGCAAGCGGCTTCTTCGCTATTATTATTGCCATCGTTTCATTCATTCGTTTGTATTAATGTTTATTTAACATTCGATATCGCGAAATCTTTCACCATTTCGAATTTATAGAGTTTATTAAGATTCAATCATAGAGGCTTATTAGTTTTTTAGTATGCAATATGCTTTATCGTCTAGTATTTATTAGAAACATCAAAATTAATGTTCCGCGGCATCCTTCACGCTGCGTAATCTTGATCGACAAGTAATGTACTTACTGGTTACGTTACTTTTCTACATGTATTTTGCATTATCAATATATTATATTAAGAATCTCTAAAATGAAAATAGATGAAAGAAGATGTTGTGACAAGGACTGAGGAAGGAATGCTGAAATAGTTTGGACATGTGGAGCGAATGAGCGAAGAAAGAGTGACATTCGACCAAATTGGGGACGTTTTGAGAAAAGAAAAGGTCCGAAGCACCCGCAACCGCATGGAAAGAGTATTGAATGTAGAGGAAGCGCGTGAGGTTTGTTTGGATAGATGCAAGTGGCATTCTATTGTCTCTGCTTACCCCGACGGGAACAAGGCGTAGCATGTGTCTGTGATCTCTAAAATCCAGTCGGATAGGTTGGTACACAGCGGTGCCCTTTTCTGCCTTCTTGCAGTAATTCAAATTCAAATGTTTTAATTCAAAACAGGATTTCAAATAACTTAATGAACGTCAAAAACTATCACCCATTCGAAATAGTATACCTAAGACCTGAGAAAAACGGGAGCAAAAACTCAGCCGGCCTTTTCAAATTTCGTTACAATATATGCAATATCGTACAGTATGGTTTTAATTAAATAGCCTGAGAGCGTTCGGTGTATTCCCAGTCACTGGTATCATTAAGAAAGTCATTTATATATTAACGTTATAGAAAGTAATAGTAACCAAATTTTAACATTTTATTTTCAATTTTATTCTCTATAATTTTTCAACTTGTAAAAGTATATACAGCGAGCATACAATGAGAATTATTTTTCGGATTGAAAAGCGCAGTAGCTAGTTTATCTAATAAGATTTAACGTTTTTTCTCAAACTGACGGACGAAATTGTGAAGCCTCAGAATTTTGAGTTCAATTAAAGATTCTGAACATTCATCTTAAGGTCACCTCATGCTCATCTAGCCACTTTT
Organism: Leptidea sinapis; assembly: GCF_905404315.1. Lineage (NCBI taxonomy): Eukaryota > Metazoa > Arthropoda > Insecta > Lepidoptera > Pieridae > Leptidea > Leptidea sinapis. The sequence goes on from NC_066272.1 coordinate 14,584,818, forward strand.
TTCTCATTAATATAACCACCGATTTTTCATATTTATCGGACTCCAATTCCAAAAATTTATTGAACAAATTTAAATTCCTTCTGAAATAAGCACATAAAATTGATCAGATTTGTCCAGTTTAAGCTGAATGCTTTTACGAAATAGACAACATCAATTTATCTCTGCTAAACTTTGCACATCTTGAATTTAGGTTTCACTTGCCAGCCACGGAATTTGGCATGAAATTGGCCGTGTATCATTCAACTTTTGGCAAGTTTAAGCGTATCAAGTTAATGTCAAGTCTCTAGTCTGGCATATGTTACACTTTTACCCTCTTTATATTAGCTTCACCTGTATGTATGTTTGTTTGTAACCGACTCATTTGGGCGCCATTTTGACTAACTTTAAACGGCCAGATTTCGTTCATACTTCCTAGATTTATCGAGGACCGATGACAATACATTATTTGATTAATTAAATGATATATCCATGTTTCAATGTGAAAAATAAGATTTTTGTTAATTTATATCATTTTCAATTATCGTCTATAAGGCAGGAATTGGTGTTAATTTTTAAATTTCAAAATATTTTTTTTATTTTTAGTTTTAGTTTTTAGCGTGCTGTTTACTTATTTAACTACTATTTATTATATCTTTACGATTATACTAACGGATGAGGAACGAAGAGAGTAAAAATGTTTTTTTTATTACTGTATGCAATAGTGACAATAACATATCATATAAATATAATACGTAAAAGGGCTTTGAATTGGGAAGAAGAACTGACAAGAAGTTCCCAGCCCATCTATAGTAGGTTCTAGCAAAACACGAATATGTACACAGTAAGATTAACGTCAATTTCATGCCTGTTTAAATAACATAATTAATGAATATTAAGTATGGCAGTTAAAGAACCAGATATACTTTGTATAAAAACGTATACAAAATTATTTAAATTTCACGTTAAATGGCTTTTTTATAGAGCTTCTTCGTAATTTCACTCTCACATTCTAAATATAATCTAATGAGCATAAGTTAGTAGTCACAAAACACGTGGAACTCTAGTGCTATAGAACCTGTTTTTCATATACTCACCAGTTCTACCCGTGTATTCATTCATTCAAGGTTTCGATCAACATTCAAACCTTCGGAATGGAATAATATAAATATTAAATGGAACACAACAAATGGAATTTAAAAGTAAATTACATCTTTATAAGAATATGTGTATTTTATCCCCTATTTCTATGTATAATAAGGAAATAGGGAATATTAAAAAAAAAAACTTTATTTCTAGTGCTATTTTACGTTTGTAGACAACAATATTGAAATACGTATTAAATACAGCAAATAAAAATATTATTATACATTATAATGCAGTAAAATTACTATAAAATATTTTATACATTTTTTTGTTTATTTTACAACTTATACATATTCAACTTAGATTAAGGATTGGTCTCCGCTGCGCTCGAACTAGATACCGCAGGCGTAGTCTCAAAGTGCGGCAACTAATACTTCACCCATATGGATGTACACGAGCCAGTCTCGAACAATGTGTGACGTTAACGTGCCACATGTTCTGTTAAACTTTGCTATAATAATACTACAAGAAATTAGAATGACACTGGATATCATCCGTAAGTAGATATTTTATATTTTACATGTTGACCCGACAAACGTTGTTCTGTATATAATAAATAAAATAATGTTTTATATGAATTTGTCAATAATATATCATAACATCAAAAATTACTTCGTAAAATATGCACCCTGCTGTCGTAATGAAATTGTTTCACAGCAGAACTGTCAAACCGTGCGTCAATAAATTCTCTCATAGAAATTATATATGGACACATCAAAGGAAAAACAAATTTGTTGTTTTTATTTAATTTGGCAGCATTCTCCTATTAATTCACCTTTTTAACCTTCTCTGGACTTCCACAAATAATTCAAGACCTAAATTTGCCAAATCGGTCCGGCCGTTCTCGAGTTTTAGCAAGACTAACGAACAGCAATTCATTTATATATATATAGATATAGATTAATTTCAATGTAAAATAACACGAAGCGTAAGTTACAAAATTTTAAGGATGCCATTGAGTGTCAAGATGCCACGCACACAAGCATCTATTAGTTGCCGTAATAAAAAAAGCTATTATTATAAAAGTTATTATTGTTATTTGGTAGTGCGGTATCTAGTTGAGGTGCATTTAAAATTACCAAACTATATCTGACAGCTTCTAAGACAAATCCTTGTCGACATTCCAATTATATAATATCGTGCACGATTTAACGCAATTGTTACAGTGGCGTCTATTGCAATATGTTTCTGATTTTAATCTCCGCGGCTGTTTTAAGCAATCTTCGTTCTTAAGATTTTCGTAATAATGAAATAGTGTACTTTCGGAATTTGCTATCATTAAAATTCAAATATTTTTATTCAAAAATCACTTATTGAACGTCAAAAACTACGTACCAATCGAAAATTCATGCCTATAACGCAAGAAACTCATCGTGTGCTTCTTCTTTATTTTAAATAAAATTTCGTCACAAAACAATTTTGTGCAATAAAACTTTTTTTTTTGTTGAACCCTTAAATCAATTATCAAAGGGTTCATTCTTATATGTCTAGATAGACTGTGACAGCTGTGAAAACGTCGAAAGAAATTGAGGTTGACAGTTATCCTTTATTTTGAGCAATGCACGCACACTAACACAAAGTTGACATACAAATAACGAGTCTCACACACGTAGCTTGTCATGCACACTAGAGTAATAAACTGTTTTCATCGGTTGTCTAGCAGCAACAGGCTCTATCTAGACGTAGAAATTATCTAAGGTTAAACCATTGACCCTCACCCCGAAGTCCCCGGTTCGATCCTCGCCCGCCACGTACCAACGTGTTTTCGGTTTTCTAATTCTTATGTACGTTTATTTGACGCTTTCTAAGATCGGCAACCCTCTGGTGTTACGAGAGAGTATGTGATGCGGTGATCACTTACCGTCAGGTGACCCGTATACTCGTTTGTCTTGTCTATGTTTGCTCTCACACCGATTTTTAGGGTAAATGGCAAAAAACAAAACCCTTATAGATTCGTCATGTCTGTCTGTCTGTTCATCCGTCCGTATGACACAGCCACTTTTTTCCAAAACTTTAAGAACTATACTGTTAAAACTTGGTGAAGAGATGTATTCTGTGAACCGCATTAAGATTTTCACACTAAAATAGAAAAAAAAAATCGGGGTTGCTAGGATTGAATTTCAAAAATTTTTTTTCATTAAGCCCATACGTGTGGGGTATCTATGGTTGGTATGGTAAAATGTGCCCCCCCCCCCCCTCCCGTAACTTCTAAAATAAGAGAATGATAAAACTAAAAAAATATTTGATGTACGTTACTAAGCAAACTTCCACAGACAATTGGTTAGAACGAGATCTAATAAGTAGTTTTTTTTTAAAACGTCATAAATCGTTACAACGAACTTTATATTATGTTTTTCGCTGCTACGGAACCCTTCATGGGCGAGTCCGAATCGCACTTGAACAGTTTTTTTTTAAATTATATTTTGATAACAATATTATCAGAACGTTCGGACAGACAAATGATTATCTAGTCCACTATTTTTGTATATATATCTAATTATCAAGTTTCAACATCAACTAACATTAATAATACTTAGTCCGTCAATCCATGGTTAACATGAATCACGCGGAACGCCAAACTAATTAGTTTTAATTTATGTAACTCGCTGATAACAGATTTTCGTTGTTAAAGTAATTATTAAAATCTGTTCAGTAGTTTATACGGAATTAGGAGCCATTATAATCTCTTCCCTTTCTTGTATTAGTATACATATATTTTCTGGCCGCTCAAAATTTTTGGGATTTTCGTGAATCCTGAGCGGCATTTTTTATGATAATAAGGGACGAGACGAGCAGGACGTTCAGCTGATGGAAATTTATACGCCGTAAGATGTTAAGCCTCATTTGCCCAGTAATTTCACTAGCTACGGCGCCCTTCAGACCGAGACACAGTAATGCTTACACATTACTGCTTCACGGCAGAAATAGGCGCCGTTGTGGTACCCATAATCTAGCCGGCTTCCTGTGCAAATGAGCCTCCCGCTGGTAATGGGCAGGGCGTATCAATTACCATCTCCTCTCGTCTTATTGTCATAAAAAAATACTAAATATTATAACTTGTTGGTAGGGGTGAAACGATTCGAGTAAATACAAGTACATACTCGATACCAAGTTTTTTCAGTATTGATGCTTTGAAGTTTGATTTCGAGTAGATATTAATCAAAATTAAACATATCAGTATGCCAATGTCACTATATCACTTTAACATTGATCATAACAAATTTTAACCTTAGATTGTCTATACGTATATATCTCACAGCTGTAAAAACGTCAAAAATAGAGGTTAACTGTTAACCTCTATTTTGAGCAATGCACGCACATTAACACAAATTGACACAAATCGCGAGTTTAATCCAAATCTTTAACAGTAGTCGATGTTCGTTCAATATTTCACAAAAAAAGTACGAGAAAACCGAAAGCTGCAGAAAATACTTAAAAACCGTGCGGTTTTGTGGCAATAAGTACTTTTGAATGGCATAAGCATTTAAAAAAGCCATTCTAACTTATTACTAACAACTGTTAATGATAATGATTAGATTTCAATGTAAGTAAATACGACATATATATAATAGAGTCTTATAGTCTTAATCCGCTGGATTATGATTTATGGTCAGATTTAGAGAGTACGGCTTGCTTTTAACGCCATGTTAATTTGGAGTCCCTAGACAATCCGTACGATTGGCAGTGAAGAAGTTTTCTCGTGGAAAGAGTGCGTGCTTCTTTTGATAACTGGCCTCAACTTTTAAAGGACTGTATGCCAATGGAGACCACTTCGAATATGCTTTTTATATATTAAACTAGTTGACCCGACAGACGTTGTTCTGTATATAATAAACATCAAGAATTATTTCGTAAAATATGCTCCCTGTTGTTATAATGAAATTGTTTCACAGCAGAACTGTCAAACCGTGCGTCAATAAATTCTCTCATAGAAAATATGTCCATACAAAACAAATATCGGGCGACGGGGGACACATCAAAGGAAAAACTAAATTGTTGTTTTTATTTAATTCCGAACACTTTTATATTTATTCACCTTTTGAACCTTCCCTGGACTTCCACAAATAATTCAAGACCAAAATTAGCCAAATCGGTGCAGCCGTTCTCGGGTTTTAGCGAGACTTACGAACAGCAATTCATTTTTATATATATATATATATATAAAAATGAATTGTTATAATAAAATATATTGTTTTATGTTTATGTATTAAATTAACACACTGTAAGAGTAATAAATGTTATTTGCAATAGAAATGTTTTTCTTTGTTTCAGTATTTATGGCCAGACTCTAAGTTCTATTAATATTTATTGAAAATTGACGATTAAAAGTAGTGTTGTATGATACGTTTCTTTATCGGTATTGATTAACTTTTGATAAAATACCTAATCATGCTGAAAGTATTAGCTGGCATCGATAAATTAAAATAATAACATTTACCAATAAATAATTAATATTTTATCTGATTTGTGATAACAAAGAAAACAGTACCAATATTGTTACCAAGGAACTTCAATCAAATCATACAGCAGAGTACATATTATGAACTATTTGGCGATATACCACAAGACAATATCTGACAAAGGCGCTAATATGGTTGCAGTGATCAAAAGAAGTCTTGGTGATGCAAAACATTTGCCCTGTGTTGCACTGCACATACAGCTAACGGCGGTTCCCAATATACTATCTACAGATAGAGATAAATTACTACCTTCTACTGTCAGTAATTAGCTGTCAATAATATGAAGCTGTCCCAATATACTCGATAAGTCATTCTTATCGCCTTATTATTGGGACGCGTGAATTGCAATTACCATACAAACTTTTATCGCTGGTAAGCTATACGTCGTCCCATTGACAGACAGGGTGTACGGATAATGTAGTTACCGTCGATAAGTTTATTGGGACAGAAAATTTAACGATATTTACGATTTTTATCTAAAGTAAGAGATAGACTGAATATTGGGAACGGCCGTAAGGTTGATAGTAGATTCATCATTAAAAATGCTTCAACTGCAATTACTAGTATTACCAATGAAGTAATTACCAAGAGTTATACAATCAAACTAAGAAAATTGATTGATAGTGGAATTCATGAATTCTTGATATGATCAATGCGATGGAATTCACTATATTATATACTATACTATATGAGAGTCATATTGAAAGAAGAGTGAATGCAGGAAACATGGTGACTGGAGCTTTGCAATCCTTTATGTAAAGGTAAAAGGTGTCTAGCAAGGATCGTTTGCCTGTGCATGAGGGGGTGTTGGTCTAACACTCATGTACGGAAGCGTAAGTTGGGTTTGGCAGAAGAAACATGAAAGCAGAATAAATGCAGTTGAGATGAGAGCGTTGAGAAGTTTGATAGGAGTTAAACTGAGTGACAGGATAACAAATAATGAGATAAGGAAACGTGGTCTGAAAGAGGATATTGTGACAAATATTTAGAAAGGTATGCTGAGATGGTTTGGCCATGTCGAGAGAATGAATGAAGAACGATTGCCGAGTTAAGGCCAGTGTGAATGAAAGTGTGGGAAAGGGTAAGTTTGACCTAGGCGGACGTTTTGAGACCAAATCAGGGACGTCTTGATAAAAGGCCAGGTCAAGAGTACCCTAAACTGAAGAGCATGTATGAAAGGAATAATGAAAGTGGTCGAAGCGAAACAAGTATGTAAGGATCGTAGCAAGTGGAAAGAAGTAGTCTCTGCCTACCCCTACGGGAAAGAGGCGTGGTTGTATGTATGTATGTATACTATATTGTATATATTGCAACAAATAATTACTATCAGAACAGTTAGCTATTGAGCAACGTTCTGACAACGGATATCGTCTCGACCGCCAACCACCAGTTTTGAATAAATATTTAAATTATCAAGTTTTGTCATTAAATATTACGTCGAATTATAAAAAAGTTGTACAGCACGAAACAGTGTTCAAGAGTAACAATAAGTCTCCGGTATAGGAAACGAGTGATTTATTAAAACATATAACATGGGCTTAATTCTGTATATATACGTTGTTGGTATATTGCCGAAGCCGTGATATTGCAATTTCACTAGTGATATTAGGTATAATATTAAACGGTAGATTGTCAATCGACTTCATTTCTTACAATTTAACGGCCTAGTTTTAGTGACATTGTAATGTCACGGGTAGACTATAGTGATATTGTAATAAATATAGGTATATTACAAATGACGTTAGCAGTGTGAGACGTCGAGCGTTCTGATCAGTCAATTTTTTTCATACGCAATTTTCCATCTGAATATTATTGTTGAAATAGTAGTGAACAAGGACCGATTCGGTTAGTGCTAGCACTAGCCAGCCGCTGCCGCGGCACGCTGCGCTCGGCTCGTGCGTTGTGATTGGCAGTGCAACTTTGTTTTTGGGAACTACTACTAGTGAACAAAGGCCGATTCGCTTAGATAACAATTAGTTGATTACACTAATCTATGAACTATTCGAATAAAGGGCATATCTAATAAGTGTTACTTTGAATTAGTTTAGCATGTAGAAAAGCATATCAGATTGCATTAATATTATCATGTTTATCAAACCAATCCAAAACACGTAAAATCACTTAAGATATTGCGTGAAGTGTATAATACTATGATTAAATATAAATTATATTTAGTTATAGAAAGAAACCATATCTGATTTTTCAATACTTTATACTTCAATAGAACATTATTGCGTCAAATTAGTATAGTACGGAGATGTTTTACTTTTGCAGTTGCAATATAAATAAATAAAAAGCCTTTATTGCTGTACTTATTTTAGATACTATGTAGGTACTAATAAAATAAAGTCAAAAAAGTTCCTCTAAATAATATCGGTAAACGGTCTTCACTTTGGTAGTTTGAAATTTACTTTGTGATCATGAAATTTGTAACAACGTCAAAATATTGGGCTACATAAAAACCGAAATAAAATCCAATTATAAATGCTGATATTTTATCATTTTATTTGCACCTTTTTATAGTGAACAAAACCATGAGAATCGTGAACTGGCAGGACTACCTACTACCTGCTTTTTGATGTGAAAGCTTGATCAGGTTGACTTTAATAATTATACTAAATAAAACTTTAATTTTGTACATATATTAAATTTGTAACCAAAAATTATGAACGATGCGGGACTCAAAACCTCCCAGAACCGTTCGAGTACGCATGGAGAGATAGGACAGTTTTTATTTCTATTTGGAAGCAATAATTATTTTTATTTCCAATATTTGCTTTGTACGGACATAATTTCTATGAGAGAATTTATTGACGCACGGTTTGACAGTTCTGCTGTGAAACAATTTCATCGCACTTGGCTGCTTTTTGAAACTTACTACAATAACATACTATCTATGGGTAGGTCTTCAAATCTCCAGCCCACACCAAACCACCAAACCCATATGGTTTGATGAAAAAAAAAATTAAGTTTCAGTTTTAAGTATGCGGAACCCTCAAAATTCATTGTTTTTTTTCTATGTTTGTGTGAAAATGTTAATGCGGTTCACAGAATACATCTACTTACCAAGTTTCAATAGTACAGTTCTTATAGTTTTGGAAAAAAGGGGCTGTGACATACACGGACAGGCATACAGACATGACGAATTTATAAAGGTTCCGTTTTTTCCCATTTGGCTACGGAATCCTAAAAAGCGAAGTCAACTATCGTTTAAATAATAAATGCAAACTCCGTATTCGCATAAAACGCGAATAATCAATTTCACTTTTAAGACGGAATTGAAAGAATGCGTTAGCATTCTTATTACGGAAAAATCTGTTCCACTTATACTTTAGAAATTTGATTTAAGATCGGCGAACGAGCATAAACAAGTTGACGAGGCGTTGCAAGAAATTAATGACTCTACCGACACTAATTTAGTTAAACACTGCAACATATTGTACGATAATATGAAAACAAGTCGTGTGTTAATGGTGATGATCCATAATTGTAGTGGCGATGATATCAAGATGGATGTGGCAGTTTATATTTGTGACAGGAATAAAAATTCTCACAAACTAGTCAACCATTAAGGCTGGGTCGCACCAACTAACTTTAGCAATAAGAAATGTGTCCAAGTACCGGTTAAGAAAAAAATTGTTGCACATTTGACAATTTTCAGATGACGTCATAACTTAACAGTCCAATCTTGCCGGTTAACGGCCGTTTTCAATAACGTATCTCTAGTTACGCATGCCGTGCTGTCACCGTTTAATGACAAGATCTTATATATCGATAGTAATGTCCAATATAGTTATAGTCCAATTCTTTATGGCGATAGGTTATTGAAAACGGTCGTAAAGCTATTTTGTTAATGTTATATAGCTTAATAACGACCTGTCAAAAGTTTCAAATAAATACTTGTATGTCACTTAAACTTAACCATTTTTAACATAATCAAAAATAAAATAATATACTTATAAAAAAGCTACATAATTTAATAAGCATGTCATATCAACCGTAAATAGTTTGTATGAAATAATTATGTGTTCAACGCAGCGTTAAAAGGGGGCCAACCTGTATATGAGCACCACAGTATAATATGCAACAAACAAACAATCAAACATGACTTTATATCACCAAAACGTAGTACTGTGATTTTATTAATATTATATCACACCGCTTCTTCTGTGTTCAAGTTAATAATGACCTTTACAATAACCATTATTTTAATTATCATCTCAATATAACTAAATGCAAACTTGTCTTGCAAGAGTGGTTACAAAAATTGGAGTATACCTCCACTGGTAGTAACCGAAAGTATATAATACACACACCTCCACTGAAAACTTCTGACACTGTTAGTCACCGAGACCATAATATACAGACACAACCACACACCCACATACAAACGCACACACATCACACAGACACATCACAACCACACACAAACACACGAGAGTCTTTGATAGAAGCTATGCATTCATCGGAGGCAGCATGGCAGGCGACAAGCGCTTTTGCGACAGAAGTTCTGCAGGATCTCCGTCGATTGGAAAGAAAGCGGTCGGAAAACAAATCCCGTAACATTAGCACGACGGAAGAGCAGTAGCTAGAGCCTCCCTCCACGAAGTAATAGAAGCCTAGTAGTCATAACAACGATTCCGACATACCCAGGCTAGGCCCTGATGATAAGTAAGAGTTTTTTTGTCCACACCTCTGGGGGAAAAACAACACAGACATACACACACACACACACACACACACACACACACACAAAGGCTGTTTTAGCTGTTATACCACTTGTGTAATGTTTTACGCTAAAATATGCAAACTAAAATCTTTCTACTTATCTCATACTAATTTTAATATCAAAATTTTGGATACTTCTCGTTTGATTTTTAAAAAGTTATTCATTACATTTAACGTACTTTCAATATCAGTTTATAGTTTTTTGATATCTGTAATATTTACGCAATAATCGCCTGGTCACAATTAACGATTACACCCTGTATAGTCATTCAAATTCAAATAAATTTATTTAAAATAGGATATAAAATCACTTATTGAAGGTCAAAAACTACCCATTCCAAAAGAATGCCTCAGACCTGAATGTGTTTTTTTCTTCATAAAAACGGTAACATGGTTACAAAGTATTATCGTACAATTAATCTTATTATGAAATATATAATTATTATTCTCAATATTTTGTACGTATAATAACTTAATAAAACAATCATAATATAATCAGTTATTGTGTGAATAAAATCGATTTTACAAGAATTTATCGAATGTTTCATTACTTAGTAATAATTACGAAAAGATAATAATATTTTTAATCACGGATATAATCTGATATGCACTGCTTTCAGTAAAAATGAAAACAGAATAAAAATTTAACATTGAATATATTATATTTTTTTTAGAAAATTTGCTGTGTGTTTTCACAAACAGAAACGGAACCAAAAAAAACTAGTTTATACAATTTTGTCTGTTCTTCTGTGTATGTCCGAGCGAAGCAAAGATTTAACTTATATTTTGCATTTATATGTATTACAAAATCGGTCGTGTCCACGCGAACGACACCGCGGAAAAAAACTAGTATTGTATATAACTTTATTTTTAATAAAGGGCAACTAATAAATTAGTCTCTTTACATGCACACTTATTTGTAGCTAATTTAATTATATTTAAAATTATTATATTATATATAATTTAAAATTATAAGAATAGGAGTTAATTGAATTATAAGTTACCACTGCATTCATAATTTTAACTCCGTTTCAAGCATACACAGTATACTGCCGTAATAGACGTAATCCTGTGTGAAAGTGTGATAATCCTGACATAAAAACCTAGGTGTGAGAAAGAGACGGAATAGACGAAGACCATGAAACCGTTTTGAAACAATTTAGTGTCCTTTAGTCTCCTGTCAAATTGGACCGCATTTTAATTTTAGTTTTTCTATCGTTTTTGGTTCTGTGTTTTAACAAATATTAATAATTAGACTGTGTTGTTACATATAGCAAAAATCCAACTGATGAATCATTTCAATTATCATCATATGTCCGCTGAGTTTCATACGCTTGTTCTTCTCATGTCTAAGGCATAAATTTCCAAAAATGTAGTTAGTTTTTGAATTTCAATAAGAGATTTCATATATTCTATTTTAAATAAAAATATTTGAATGTGGGCGGCGGGCACTTAACTTCAGGTGACGCGTTCAATCAATTGCCTTCTTACAAAAATAAAAAAATTATGTGCGAATAAAATTAGTACTGGACTAGTAGGTACTGCATTAAATTTTAATTATTTAGCATCAGACTTAGCCGATATTATTTATACTTTTTGTATGAAAATAAGGGACGAGACGAGCAGGACGGTTAGCTGATTGTAATTGATACCCAATTGCCCATCACAATGCAGTGCCGCTCAGGATTCTTGAAAAACTCCAAAAATTCTAAGCGGCATTACAATTGCGTTCGTCACCTAGAGACGCAAGATGTTAAATCTCATTTGCCCAGTTATAACTATCTACGGCGCCCTTCAGACCGAAACACAGTAATGTTTACACATTACTCCTATTTCACGAATCGTATTGCTAAGGCAATTAAGCCGAAAGTGCGACATTTATTTTGTACAAATATGCGGGTAGAAAGTTGCTTGAAAATCCATTTATGAAGTGTCCTTTTTTTTAACTATTGACAGTGTGATTTTTTAAATTGGACAGTATGGGGAAATCAAAATCCAGAATACATTACGAAAAACTATATAAAGAACTGTCTTTCTATCTTACTGTATCTTTGTTACAGATATTCTTCTCTCTCGCACGCGTTGTTTGTCTATACGCTAGTATATTGTAGGTCTATGATTATGATATTTTAATGATATTTATAAAACTATAAGCAAACATCATCTGTTTAGGGTACGCAATTTTATATTAATAATTGGTGTCAACTGTAACTACGTACGATGGACCATTCGCTATTTTGCCTCAGAAATAAAACTTGTTGGAAACTTCACTGGTGAAAGTGTAAGTTTTAAGATTTGTTAATATTTAAGTATCATAATACTGTTTGTTTCCTATACATGAATAAATAAATAAATAAATAAATTTAAAATCGTAGAATACAATATTATTTGGTTGATATATGTATGTAAAACGAAATTTAAAAGTCCTTAATTCTATATTATGTCATGAAATACAATTTGGTGAGCATTCATCCATTTGGCAGCTATTTCAATTTTACTAGTTGTAAAATAGGTGTATTTCTGGTATACGTTAAAACACAAGTCTTAACTTAACAAGTAGAATTTGACTGTCAAGACACTTGGCCCGTGGGGCCCAGAGTACTATCTACGAGCCTCAATAGGGCAACTATTTCGGCCATCGAATCAGCCTGGCTACACGGAAATGCTGCCAGTACTCTTGGTACATTTCCCCGTAATGAAAGTTTTAATTTCATGCAATCATATTAAGTAACGTAAATATTGTTGAAACCATTTTTGATAAAATATTAAGTGACAGTTTTAATTTATAAACGTGAAGTAACTCTGTGTAATTAATAAACGTGAAGTAAAGTTATTCCAAGTTTAAAACTTTTTGTCTCTTACCTTTGTCATTACAGAATTACATGACAGGGAGAAGTAATTTTAAAATTGGAGTCTATTCATTGCGTTTATAAGTAAGACAGATTGAGTATTGTGAATATAGTAAGCTAGCAATCTAGATTGAAAATCAACTCTCTCGAAGATGCGGCGATGCGCAAAATCAATATGTATACTGCAATATGGCACTATTCATAAATCAATTCCACGTCAGTGAACTTCAGGGCGTGATATATCGATGTAATGTGTAAGTTAAATTGGCGAGCGACGCAGCATCCGTCTGTGATGATACCATAGAGTTACAATCTACTAACAAGCGATAGACAAGGCGTGTGAGACAGAAGAACATCTCTAATGGAGATAAAGTAAGATAGAAAAGGAAAGAAAATCGCGCTTGGAAATAGCTACTTACTGTTTTTAATATTAAATAAGCTAACTCACACATTGACAAATCAAAATTGGGCCAGAACCCATCGTACCTCTACCTTCTGACTGGCTCAAAAGCAAAATTCGGAAACGCACAAGAAATCAACACAAAAATCTATGGTTCAAATGTCAAATAACTATAAAAAGGATATCAAACGATTATGTTTAACTTACACTCAACTAAGTTTTGCGTAAGTTGAGTCATTTTTTTATGAAAATAAGGGACGAGACGATCAGGACGTTCAGCTGATTGTGATAGATACGTCCTGCCCATTACTATTACTATTGATTATTGAAAAACCCAAAAATTCCGAGCGGCACTACAACTGCTCTCGTCACCTTGAGACATAAGATGTCAAGTCTCATTTGCCCAGTAATTACAACGAGTCTGAGCAAAGTCTAAGTACGCTCTATAGATACCAACCTTAGTCTATAGCTGACACCAATCAGTGGCCAAGTTAGTTCTTGCTCAATGAAATAATTAGATGGCTGGCCTATTGCAATAGCGCACTGCTATCAAGGGTGACCTTTTGATGGGCCTTATTACAACTCACTCAGACGTAATACAGGTAAAGCAAATGATTTTCAAGATTCTGATTTCTTTCACCGATTTGTGATTTTAAAACTAATAGATACAACCACAATAAAGAACTTGGTTTTAAATATGTTCATAATAAATAAATATCTACTTACTATCCAAATGTTTTGAGATTTCTTTAGAGTTATTTCCGCCAATATTTCTCTTTAAACAATTCGACACGTGTTTTGTCTCACTCTAGAGTCTCGTGCCAGAGTTTGGCGAGGCAACATCCCCTGAGGATGCCTCGTGTAGAAGATTTGGATAATTATGGATTTCCGCAAAGTAACGCCTACTTCATTAAATTTTCTGTCTATTTATTTTCTCTTCACAAAGATCTTAAAGCTTAAACAGTATAGTAGTGTTATATTTTTTAACAGCTGGTATTTTGTCAGGAGCTGGTGTCTGAAGTAGGTTGACCCTGTATTACAGATCACCAGGACCTCACACCCAGATATAAAGATCAGAATTATTCAAATATTATACATCTCTTCTAGTAGCTAGAGAAGCATTAAAAATAGTGATAGATTACTATATACTTGTAAATTACTTATTGCTAGTAATTATAGTAGCTGATATTATAGTGTATGTGTGTGTGATTAAATCAACGTGACTTTGTTCCACTGACCTGTATAAGCTATAAATACCACGGGACAGGCGATCCCATATGTTTGACAGCAAATTTTTTGTGCCTATTTGAAGCGCCACTCGCGAGCGTCTATTTAACTAATTTTGACATTTAATAGAAATGGCTGCGAAGGAACGTACAATCACGGACGTGTAAAAAAAGAAAGGACTCCGCGCCGTGATATTAACAAGTGAAGCACCTTTATGCTAGTGTGTTTGCGGTTACGGGGATACTAGTTACACAATATTTTCTCCCTCAAATAATCAAATATAGCCACAAATATTTTTATAGTATTGTTTTTACACTTTTTCACAACGCACGACGGCATTTTTAAAATATTTTATTGCGACGCAAACTGATCTGTCACAGACGATGGAAAATCTCATAATGGCGGCCGATCGGCTTGTATTAGTGTAAGTGTGTGCGTGGGGCTATGTATTTACACGTTTACCGGCTTGTTTTGGTGCTTCACTGTTATGTAAGGTGACACGGAGTCTATTCGTCTGTGCGTAAAATACTCTAAAGTATTTTTGCGTTTTGAATTAATTTCGTTCGTTTTCCGTGTTACTTATACTTCAAGAATCTACGTAAAAAGTACGCAATTATTTTGTATATAGTTTCCCACCATTATCAATGTTTGCTGAGGTTGTCATCACTAGTTTTAGTACCGCAGACTCTCGCTACATGGCGTGTCATCACTTTGACAGCCGCCAGTCCAGTGGTATATAGTAGAGGTCAGTGCTTTGTTCATTTAGGTGAAAGAAATGACACTTATGAATGTCGAAAATTACACTGTTTACCACCACCAGTGGCAAGAAACTTTTGAAAAATTGCCACTCTTTTAAATCAATAATTACAACTACATCGTTCTAAAAATTATTAATTATGAAACTGATGCAATAAAATTTAAATAATTAAGAGCTTTTCTATGAATTAAAATAAAACTGCGCTCCTTTACGATGTCTAATTATAATTAGAACTACCGTTGAATAACAGTTATAAAATTCTTAATAGATTTATTATTACTGTTTATAATATAATAAATAAGCATGAAAAATCAAACAAGCGTTAACAGTTTGGTATGTTTAAGTGATATCCCTTACTTCTGGGATTAAATATACAAATTTCATTTGTACCAACAACCATGGACGAAGCAGGAATCAGACCCGCGCCTCCTCGAGTTCCATCCGAGCGCTCTCTCGCGATTCGGACGGTTGAGTCGAGTTTGTTATTTACACAATTTTTCCACAAGAGCCTCTGGGTGTCTCTTTGTTCAAATTAAAACAATGCTGCCATGCCACAGTGCGGACCTTTGTGAGCTCATCATGATGATCGACACTGATAAAATTATTGAACAAGCATGCAAGTAAAACTAACGAAATAAAACCGAGATTATTACTTAGATAAACATTTACAGATCTTATCGGCTTTGTTCGGTTTGGTGTTTGCCTTAAATAAATTTAAATAATACATTAATCACAATCAATTCGAAATCATTCGATATTAAAAAGTAATTGTGTTGATTAATTTTACCTACATAATGATTATTAGATAGTATTTAATTTGATTAAGGCTGGGGACTGAGCCAACGGCCTTGAGGAATCGAGCGTAGCTAGGTTAGGTGCCTCTCCAGAATAAAATACTTTTAATTCGTAATTATAACATTATTAATTTCTTACAAACACTAGCCGTTCCAACCCGCTTCGCTGGGCGAATTTTAAAAGCAAACAAATTAAACAATAAAAAAATAAGTAGCCAAAAATTTCGCATCAAATGGTGGTAGTTTCATGTTGATACGATCAGTGGTTAAGGCCTGAAAGAGCATCAAACAAAGACCATTTTCGTTATCTGTACATATAAATAAAATTGCCACCATATCTAGCACTAGTTTTTAATAGCTGTATTGAACATGGCGAGTTTCCTGACCTTCTGAAGTAAAGTAAAATTATACCAATATTTAAATCAGGACTCACTTCTGACCCGAATAACTATCACCCTATTTCAGTGTTGCCTAAGTAAAATTTTTGAAAAAATTTTTTAATCCAAATAAATGCTTACTCACTTTAACACTTATAAGTTACTTCATATAAAACAATTTGGCTTAAGTAGGGGACGCTCAACTACGGATGCAGGTGTTGAACTCATCAGGAATATATTTGAGGCCTGGGAGGAACCACAGAATGCACTTAGTATCATCTGTGATTTATCTAAGGCTTTTGATTGTGTTCAACATTCAATGCTGGTCAGGAAGCTATGTCACTATGGTATAAGAGGATCTGCACTCGATCTTCTGATCTCATATTTAAATAATAGGATTCAGAGGGTCGAGGTGAATGGCAGGAGATCTCCTAGGACTCCTCTCGGTATGGGGGTACCACAAGGGTCTATTCTTGGACCCTTCCTCTTCCTAATTTATATAAATGATCTACCTAACCTTGTAGAAAAAAAACACAAGGTGGTATTGTTTGCGGATGACACTTCACTTATATTCAAAGTGAAACGAAGCCAAGTTTTATATGACGAAGTAAACAATGCTCTATCTGACATCGTGTACTGGTTTAGCGCCAATAACTTAATTTTAAAAAGTCATAAAACCAAATATATTAAATTCACCGCGCCAAATGTCAAAAATGTAGATGCGAATATTTTATTAAATGGAGAGGTGGTAAAACCGTGGTTTCTGCTGTATTTCTTGGCATTACTCTTGATTCCAAATTGCAGTGGGGTCCCCATATTGAAGGATTGGCGAATAGGCTTAGTTCTGCAGCATATGCGGTTAAGAAAATTAGACGGTTAACTGACATAGATACGGCGAGATTAGTATACTTTAGTTATTTTCATAGTATTATGTCTTATGGTATATTGTTATGGGGCAGTGCGGCGATATTAATACCATCTTTGTGCTGCAGAATAGGGCTATTCGCGCGATTTATAACCTAGGTCCCAAAGAATCATTAAGAGAAAAATTTAAAGAAATAAACATTTTGACTGTTGCTTCTCAATACATTTTTGATAATGTTCTGTACGTTCATAAGCACATTGAAGAATTTTCTAGAAACTGTGACATTCATAATGTTAACACGAGGAACAAACATAAACTTGTTATACCTATGCTATATATTATGTGTATGCTTCTACAATATGATCCCAGAAAATGTACAAGACAAATGTGTTACGAAATTTAAAAGAATTGTTAAAAAACGTTTGTGTGGGAAAGGTTATTATAGCATAAACGATTTTCTTAATGACACCACGGATTGGGAATAAAGCGAACACCCTCAGGCTCTTTAATTATACATGTTTATTGTACGATATCACATTGTAATCCATATTTTATATTAAAAAAAAAAATCCCGCTGAGTTTCTTGCGCCCATTCTTCTCAGGTCTGAGGCAGTCTCTTTTGAATGGGTGGTAGTTTTTGACGTTCAATAAGTGATTTTAAATCCTATTCTGAACAAAAATATTTGAATTTGATAAATTACTACCTTCTACTGTCAATAATTAGCTGTCAATAATCTGAAGCTGTCCCAATATACCCGATAAGTAATTCTTATCGCCTTATATTGGGACGCGTGAATTGCAAACTTCTATCGCTGGTAAGCTATACGTCGTCCCATTGACAGACAGCGTGTACGGATAAGGTGAGTTACCGTCGATAAGTTTATTTTGACAGAAAAGTCAACAATAGTTACGATTTTTATCTCAAGTAAGAGAAAGACTGAACATTGGGAACGGCCGTAAATGGCTTAATGTTTTTTATTTTATTCTCAATATTTTTGTTTTTACTAACGTGTTGTGGTTTTTATTTCGTGAATGCTGTATGCACTTTTCTTTGAACCTTCTATTTGTTTGTCCTATAGTCCTCTTAACTGCGTATTATATTCTCGAAGTTTCTCAATTTAATCGGCAAACAATCATTCATTGTGCACCTTGTTGACACATTACCGTTGACTGAGACGCAATACGACCGCCTGATTCATCTGTCAATATCTGCGGATGTTTAGCTCACTACAGTTACGGCCGTTTCCAATATACTATCTACAGATAGAGATAAATTACTACCTTCTACTGTCAGTAATTAGCTGTCAATAATCTGAAGCTGTCCCAATATTGGGTATATTCATAAACGTCATTCTTATCGCCTTATATTGGGACGCGTGAATTGCAATTTCCATACAAACTACTATCGCTGGTAAGCTTTACGTCGTCCCATTGACAGACAGTGTGTACGGATAAGCTGAGTTACCGTCGATATGTTTATTGGGACAGAAAAGTCAACGATAGATACGATACGGTCGTAAATCTATTATTAGAGGAGACGTGGAAGATCGACCTTCACCGATCTGATAAATCTTTCCGTAATGAACAAAACTTCAAGTATGGTACCTCCATACTTGAAGTTTTGTTCAATTAAGCAATGAATTTTGTTGTATATTATTACACGTGTTATAACAAAGTTACAGTTTAATAAAAATATAAAGAAAGTTCTGAAAATAAAACCCGAAAGAATAAAACGGCTCTACATTCATTAGTATGTATATATATGTTTGTATGTATACGCTAAAACGTAATACACAATAAATATTAAAAATCATAAATTCAAATATCATTATTCAAAATAGGAAATAAAATCACCTATTGAAAGTCAAACACTACACCCATTCATTCCAAAAGGTATGCCTCAGACCTGAGAAGAACGGGCCCAACAAACTCTGTGGGCTTCTCTTTATATAAAAACATGGTAAAAGAGTAATAAATACAAGGCTGTATATTACATTTGGCGCCGGCTTAGTGAATAGTGATAATCAATAAACAGATATATTACTCACATAGATAAACTAGCCAAGATTACAATTACGAAATCGGGTACCGTTATATTTTCGTGTCAACCGCTCCGAAAGCTTTCTAAACGCGACATTGTTAGCAAATATCATCATAGTTTTTTTTAATTGATATCCTTCACTATGAAATACCAAAAAATAAACACAGACCCTAAAAGGCCCCGTCCCCCAGGCCCTCTGTGAACGGCTGGATCACTTAGCGTTGCGTAGAGATATCGCTTTGTTGTGTGTCCTTTACCGCATTTATCACGGGGAGTGTTCCGAAGAGCTGTTTCACCTGATTCCTGCCGCCGAATTCCACCTTCGCTCAACACGCCACAAGTTAGTATATCATCCCCATCATCTGGATGCGTGGCCGTCCTCCACAGTGCGGTTTTCAAGGAGCTTTCTTCCTCGTACTACATAGCTGTGGAATAAGCTTCCTTGTGCGGTGTTTCCGGGATGATACGACATGGGTACCTTCAAAAAATGCGCGTACACCTTCCTTAAAGGTCGGCAACGCTCCTGTGATTCCTCTGGTGTTGCAAGAGAATGTGGGCGGCGGTGATCACTTAACACCAGGTGACCCGTACGCTCGTTTGTCCTCCTATTCCATAAAAAAAATAAGCGACGGGGCAGGTGGTGCAATCCCCGGAATAGGTTGGATGAAAGTGGTGCAGGACCGATCGTTATGGCAATCTTTGGGGGAGGCCTTTGTCCAGCAGCGGACGTCTTCCGACTGAAATGATGATGATGATCCTTCACTTCAGGGATTTAGTATACAAATTAAATTTGTCCCATAATTTATGGATTGGATGGGATTCGAACCTGCGCCTATAGGGTTACATCCCAGCGATCAATAGCTAAATTTGCATAAATATGAACATAACTGTAACATTTTTGCAAGTACGACATATGTAAGTCACCGGATATCCTCCACGCTATCGATAAGCTCCCGATATTTTGGTAAAAACGTAACATCTGATCGTATCCTAACAACAACACACTGCAATAGAAAAATATTCAATGTTTTCCGTTTGATTCAAATTCGCTACCTGTTGCTTTACGGCCGTTCCCAATATACTATCTACAGATAGTGATAAATTACTACCTTCTACTCTCAGTTATTAGCTGTCAATAATCTTGAAGCTGTCCCAATATACCCGATACGTCATTCTTATCGCGTTATATTGGGACGCGTGAATTGCGATTTCCATACAAAATTCTATCGCTGGTAAGCTATACGTAGTCCCATTGACAGGCGGCGTGTACGGATAAGGTAAGTTACCGTCGATAAGTTTATTGGGACAGAAAAGTCAACGATAGTTAGAATTTTTATCTCAAGTAAGAGATAGACTGAATATTAGGAACGGCCGTTATAGACAAGACGTATGTCGCCAAATTTATCTCCCAACCGCGACAAAACACAATACCACTTCACCTTCCTAGTATTGTCTCATTGCGGCGCCGACCTTGTATCAAACGGCCTACTGACATATCATTTTGGACTAGTTGCTACACTGATACATAAATGATGACAAAACTCGTTCAGAAGAGGTCGAGCGTCGCAATTTTCTTACGCAGGACGTCTCTAACGCGGACAGACAACATCACGATATTAATATTAAAACATGCCTATTGAAGAATAACCATCTATATACTTCGTGATATCTCTAAGTTGTCATTATAAGTTTATTGATGTGCAATCATATCTGTACAGTTAAACATAATAATGTATTCCATCGTGGTCCACTTAAATGTTGGATCGTAATTAGAAAATTGAAGAGAATATTTTCCGGGAAAGTATACAAGGAATTCTATTACGCAGATGGAATATTCTAGACAATAATGTACATAATTTGATAGTAATGTTATAAGCAGGTGTAAGTAGGAAATAAGGTGAAGGAGAAAATACGAACGATTTAAAAGTTGCTCGACGAGATGACCGAAGAAAGTTGTATTCCAAGACTACTCACGAAATAAAGTTTGCATTATTTTGTTATAAAGACCATTACAATATTATGACAGAAACGGCACAATTTTCACTTTCATTAAATGGTAAACTTTACAATACAATTTTAGAGTTCCTACAAACATTTCGTTTCAAAACAATAGCAAATATCGCTGTAAACTTAATAAGTACCGATTTAGTCGAAAATGAATTTGATTGTATACCCATTGTGTAAACGATTGTCACGCTCAAATCAACTTACCACATAAGTGGCAAATCGTGATGTATTGTGAGGACACGTAAAAGCATCTACGCTATCTAAATGTTTCTGTAAATCAGATTACAAAATAAGTGTTACTAAAAATATTAGTACTCATAATAAAATGCAAACAATTTTTTTTTTCTTTTTGTTTGAAGGGCACTCAGCTTGTGAAATTACTGGTCTGATATACAACTAGACTCACAATCACGCTTCAAAATTATCTGAAGCAAAACTCGACCTACGTGTCTATTAGGCAGGGTTTTCGTTCAGTTGTGTTTCGACCGCGCTTTGAACAGAACACCACGCATATCCAAACATAAAAAGCATGGAGTGTCGTATTTCGTTAAAATTAAGTTCCCCATTAAATTAAATAAATTGTGTAACTACCTTGAAGTTCATCATTTTGATAAATAATTTTATTTCAATTGCAAAAACAAAATGTTCTTGGCCCATGTTCGCAGCTTCTAATGAGCGATACATTAGACTTTGAACATTACTGCAACGACATAAGATGTTAATTTGAATGAATGTTTACTATTATCGCCGCTCGGACATTTTTTGACGATCTTTTAGTAGGCGATTGGGAGTCAGTACCTCAGTGACGCAATCATGTCTTGCTTCTCTCTTTACTGTTTAACATAAACTGAACTATTAGAACTGATTCCTGCAGAAGATTTGAACCCTTGAAACTTTCCAGGTCGATTATATATCCAACATATTCGGTTCGGTTGCTACAAGAGTACTTAAAGTTCTCAGAAAAGTGAAATATTCTCCTATTTGATTGAAATAAAAATAAAATTGACTCACCGTTCTACTAGTGGTTGGACGTTGTCGAGGAACTCGTAGCCAGCATGAGTCGTGTAGGTTACAGATTCGTGACATGATATCATGCCGTGATCTCCACGAATGTAATTCTTCAACACCCAGAATTCACCTCGTTGTTCTGTGTGAGGCAACATGTCCTTATCATTGCATCCCAACAAGGTACGAAGGTAAGCCTGTGTTGTGGGTGATAAGCTATCTTCATCGTCAATTTCCAGTAGAGTTGCATTCGACGCCTCCGCTTCAGGGGCTGCACTTATTGACTTTTTCTCAATTTCTGGTATAGATGCTGTACTAGATGCAGTCTTATTTGTCGTCGCCATAGTCGATGGCGTCTTTTGAGACGTGGACTCTTCAAAACTTCTAGCACTAGAGTCGCCTGGTCTCGTTTCAGTTTCGTTTCTATCATCTCTGTTGAAATATCTATACTCAGCACTTCTTTCTGAGCCATCAACAGTCAATGGCACCCATACCACGCCTGGGGCAGTATTAGCTGACAAATGCATAGCTGCGTATAATAGCACAGCAATGTTAATTACAATACTCACTCTAAAGATAAGGTTACGTCGATTAGCCACCATTTTTGTAGCAATTTAGGCACTTGCTCTTATAATACTAATGGTTAGTTTATTAGAACGTCCTCCGTCGTCCTCTAGGACGTAATCTTCTGTAGGGTCGTGTATGTGTCAGCATCACAATTTATTGTATCATCAGCAGATCCGTGGACGTAGGCGCCGATGCGGCGCCTCACACTATTTCTGCTCCTGCAATAAATAATTACAGCATTAGGATTCGAAACGATTTAAATATTAATAGGCTTATGAGATAAAGATTGCGATTAAAAGCAAAAAGTACGCGCTTATCACGTTACCGTCGGCGATTCTCATGATTAGTGTATTTTTAGACGTTTCACTAGAATATCTAGCTCGGATTAAGACGACGCAATTAACCCACTCGCTGATATTCTCATCTCGCAGGCTTATTCTACATTCTTGTACAGATACACGATTAGCATTTCTTGTCACTCTTTAATTAGCAAGTCTTGTTCTGATCTACGTTTATCAGCGCATGATCGTTAGCATTCAGATAATATCAATGCCGGTTAGGCGTGATTTGGATTATAATTTCAAACTTTGTAGTTAATCCATAGATTATTCAAACTTTTCTAATAAATGTTACAGGTTATTGTTAGTGTGTATATTTTATATTTTAAATTAAAAAGGATGATTAACTAGTCGTAAAGGTAAATCATGGTTGTCGTATTTTCACGATGGCCTGTTAGGATAATCTTTACCGTTTCAATCAGCGTCTACGACTAGAACATATCTTCTCTATAAATGGTGTCTAGCGGATTACATTTCCAAGTGGTGGTTTTTATGTAACTGTTTTCTTTTTATATTAAAATCTACGACTCGCTGCCTTAACACAGTATCTTATATTCTGTATATGGATGATCTTCTGATATAAATTGAACGAGTATGTCAAAGAACGGAACGAGAAAAGGAAAAATCTTTAAAGAATCAAGATCGTTTTGTTTGTCAAGTTTGCTTGTCGTTCAGGAACTTGTGAAATTATTTAAAAACATACACATCTGAGGTATAATGGAAATATGTTATAAAAATAAAAATAAGGCACTTTTTGCGGATTATTACGTTATAAGGCATCTTTGCACATAATGCCTCCTGTCTTCTGTTGCCAAGGAGTATTGTGGTTTCGGGTTGAGGGGCGCTGTAGCTGGTGAAATTACTGGGCTAATGTGAGTTGTTGGTAGTAAATTTTAACGTAGTAAATTTTATTTAGAACAATAAGGGACGAGACGAGCAGGACGTTCAGCTGATGGTAATTGATACGCTTTGCCCATTACAATACAGGGCAAATGCCCCTTAGGATTTTTGAAAAACCCAATAATTCTGAGCGGCACTACAATTGCGCTTGTCACCTTGAGACATGAGATGTTCAAGCTCATGTCCCCCTTCAGACCGAAACACAATAACGCTTACACATTACTGCTTCACGGCAGAAATAGGCGCCGTTGTGATACCCATAATCTAGCCTCCTGTGCAAAGGAGCCTTCTGGTATCTCAAATAGACAAGCTCTATCGTTGCTCAGGATTTTGGGTAAATATACCGGTCGAATTGTCGCTCACCATCACGTGAACACTTTCTGCTTCATCATAAAAGACTAATTGATGCCCTCAAATTGGTCGTAGCCTATAGGGACTTGACAACAACTTATTCCAGAACTATCCACGTATTGTTCATCAACATAGAATTATATTATATCGTTCCTTAGTGAAATTGTTTATGTTAGACTTTGATTTGAAGGGCGATGTATGTGCTTTTACAATAAGATCCAAAAAATAATCAAAACAAATGTATTACGAAACTCAAAAGAATTTTTAAAAAACGTTTGTGTGGTAAAAGTTACTATAACATAAAGGACTTTCTTAATGATACCACAGATCGGGAGTGCAGCGACCGCTCTAAGGCTATTAACTAATATTTTTTTTTATATACGATATTACACTGTCTCCATATTTTTATGAAAAAAATGAAGTCCGCTGAGTTTCTTGCGCCCGTTCTTCTCAGGTCTGAGGCATACTTTTTCGCATGGCAAAAATGATTGAATTTGAATTAAAATTTCAAGGTACCTAAATGAACAAAGATTTTGAAGTGAATACTTCTTAGCCGCGCCGAGCACATTATTTTGTGGGTAATTGAATGAGATTGTACTGTCACGCTCAGAATTGTAACGCTCGTTTTACTAAAGTTAGCTAAATGGGGAAGTCGTTATAAATCATGAATACCTCGCTTTGATTAAGTTTTGACTTATGTCGTGTGAAATAATAATAAGACAATAGAAATATTCTGTAGGCAAATTTGTATAAATACCGTCATTTAAAACAAACTCGTATCTTTAGGGAAGAAGCTTTTCATTAATGAATTAATTAAATAATAATTCATTACTTATTTATCTAGATAGAGGTAAAAAATTGCAATTATCACTTCTCTTAAGTAACTTTGTCAATAAACAACTCTTTAAATATATCATGGTTTTATTTGGTTTGTTTTTAATTAAAACACGGAAATATTAGTTGAATGCGACGCGAAACAGGCTGAACAACCTTTATCACAATATTTTCGTTACCATACATTTAATTACTTAACACACACACACTCACGCCTTGTTCCCGTCGGGGTAGGCAGAGACAATAGAACGCCACTTGCTTCTATCCTTACAAACCTTATGTGCTTCCTTACATTCATTACTGCATTTCATACATGCCGGTTGCGCGTGCTTCGGACCTTTCCTTTTCTCAAAACGTCCTCAATTTGGTCGACGAATGTTCTACGAGGTCTCCCGCGACCGACTTGCCCTCACACACTTGCCATATATATTTTATAAGTCATTCATTCCTCCTCTAACATTCAACGTCGCAAAACGGCAGTCCGATGCCCACTCTATTAATAATTATAATAATATAAGCATTTATTCAGATAGTAGAATTTACATATATATCTACATACTACCCTTACTAAGTATCTATGGCTACTAAGTAACTAAAGGTCTCTTCCAACTTCTTCCACTCTTTTCTATCTTTAGCTATCCTAGACCACGTCTTGCCTGCTATCTTCCTTAGTTTGTCTGACCATCTCCTGTATAGTTTCTTTATAGGTTTCTGGTACACCACTGTGATATATTTGTTTCATTTCGCTATTTCCGTTTTTAGCCAGTTAAAAAAAGTTTTCACTTCAACAGTAGAACTCTATCCGTAACCAAGATCTGACCTTACACGCACTGAACCGTGCGTGAACTCGCTACTGTTAGCAATCACAGCCGTATCAGATGATCGCAGACCGGTTAAGGTTATGACATCAAGTAATTCGAACGATTAATCACAAGATCGCGATATTTTGTCGAAATCGTGACGAGGTCAATGTCTAGGTGTTCATGGTTGGCTTAACAGCAACAGTAGTAGTAAAGCTTGTGTTAACTGTGTTGACATTGTAAAGATTCACAGTGTTAATACGTAATCCGTGATCTATTCGGCCGTTTTCAATGACGTATCTCTAGTTACGGATACATTACATCTATCATATCGATGGGTGTACCGCACGGCTCAATCTTGGGTCCTTTTTTGTTCCTGGTTTACGTCAATGATTTACCATACCTTATTCAAAAAAAAACATGATATTATACTGTTTGCTGACGATACAACTTTGTTATTTAAAATAAAACGCCAGCAAAAAACTTTCTGACAGGTTGACGACGACATTGCTGGAGTAGTGAATTGGTTTAATGTTAATAACTTACTTTTAAACGAAAGAAAAACAAAATGTGTAAGGTTTACACTTCCAAATATAAAGCACCAACCAACACCTATAAAAATTAATAATGACAAACTTGATGTAGTAGAAACGACAACATTCCTAGGCATTACATTAAAATTTAAGCTACAATGGGGTGCTCACATAAAAAAACTTATGTAATCAACTTAGCTCTTCAGTATTTGCGATAAAAAAATTAGGCAGCTGACAGATGTTGAAACGGCTAGACTTGTATATTTCAGCTACTTTCATAGTGTCATGTCTTACGGAATTATATTGTGAGGTAGGGCTGCAGATATTGTAAACATATTTGTGCTGCAGAAAAGACCAATTCGAGCAGTCTATAAAATGCGTTCAAGGGATTCATTGAGAGAAAAGTTTAGTGAAATAAATATTATGACACTGCCAGTACATATACGAGAACCTCCTATACGCCCATAAAAATATTAGCCAATTTAAAAAGAATAGTGATGTACACAGTGTCAATACTCGAAACAAACATGAACTCGCAATTCCATCTACTAGGCTCCGTAAAATTGCTAAATCTTTTAAAGTGGATTGTGTTATATTTTATAATAAATTCCCAAATGAAATTAAAATGTTACCTATTAAAAAATTTAAATGTATCGTAAAAAATAAATTAACATCTAAGGCCTATTATAATGTGAAAGATTATTTGAATGATAAAGATAGTTGGAATTAATGTTCTAAATTTTGTTAATGAATATTGTTATACTCATTTGAATGCTATTGTAACTTTTGTACTTCATCCTGACTTGCACTAAATAACCATATAAAGTTTTACAGTGAATAAAGATTTTTTTTGACTTTGACTTTGCTGTCACCGTTTAATGACAAGATATTATCTATCCATAGTTATAGACCAATGCTTTATGACGATAGGTTTTTGAAATGTAAGTAACAGTTAATGGATAGATTAGTCTACCTCTAGTAAGTTAATGTAAGGATAGATAGTTTATTGAAAACGGCCGTTAGTGTATTCTGTCCCTTAAATATGTCGCAGGTTTATTGTCAAAGCCGTGAAAAACTTCACTAGTGATATTATAATTAAACGGTTGATTGTCAATCGACTTCATTTCTTACAATTTAACGGCCTCGTTTTTGTGACATTGTAATGTCACGGGTAGACTCACTGTCCTGCATAAATACCACTGGACAGGTTGTTCCATATGTTTGACAGAACATTTTTTGTGTCAGTTTGAAGCGCCACTCGCGAGCGATGCGAGAACTAATTTTGACGTATAATACAAATGGCTGCGAAGAAATAAACTATACAATACTCAAGTTAAAATTTGAAAAACAAAATTTTATTATGTGTATTAATCCTAGAAGTGAGGGTTATCACTTTAAAAACATAACAAATTGTTAATACTCAAGTTATTTTTGCATTTTGAATTAATTCGATCGCTTTCCGTGTTATTTATACTTCGACGTAATAAAATGCACAATTTTTTTTTTGTAAATAGTTTCCCACCATCTATGTTTTCATCACTAGTTTTAGTACCGCAGACTTTTGCTACATGGCCAACAACGCCAATATGGTGAATATCAAACAGGCACAAAAGCACTTTGACAGCCGACAGTCCAGTGGTAAATAGTAGAGGTCAGTGGGTAGGTACACTATAGTGAATTTATAATAAATATAGGTATATCATAAATGAAGTTAGCAGTGTGAAGCGTCAAGCGTTCTGATTGGTTATTTTTTTTTCATATGCGATTTGCAAAATAAAAAATCATTGGAGCGTGTATGCAATTTTCCGTCTGAAATTATTGTTGTAATATTAGTCAACAAGGGACGATTCTATTTTAGTATTCGCCAACCACTGCCGCGGCACTCTACGCTCGGCTTAAGCCTGGCAGTTAAATTGTAAGAAATGCGGTCGATTGACAATCTACCGTTTTATTAATATTTCACTAGTGAATTTCTAATATCACGGCTTTGACAATATACCAATTCGAGTATAATTAAGTTTGAACTTTATAAGGGTTAATCCGTTAAGGTCCTCCATAATGTATGTATGTGTATGTTGTGTGTCATTCAAGCATTAGTGTGTGTAATATTTATCTTAATTAATTTAATGTATTTATAAGGCATATTATTTATGAAAAATAGCTTTTGTACTTCTCTGCATTAATTTAACTGAGTTAAATTTCACGTTCATCTGTTCGCGCAGTTTTTTCAGAAATGGGTACAAAGTTTTGTTTGTACTTATATATAGATATATAAAATAAATAACTGCAAAACAAGTATTTCTAGTTGTATTTTTAGTTTTGCTATTAAATAAAGATAACATTCAATAGATCTACGGCCCATCGCGTGTTAAGAACATTTTTTCTTACATTGTCGCCACTGCGTACCAACAATGGATCATAAGTTACTGACCAAGAATTTCTATACGATGAATTTAAGTATTCAGTTTTCTCTAGGTTCGCTAATATATGAATAAACTCTTGCGGACAGGGTCCTGCCATTGAAGTAGCTGTAACCATTGCAAACTGTGGAATGACTGGAATTCCCAACTACGTGACTATTTCAAATTTCCAGCGCATACTGAGAACGAACGGCATCTTCATAGCGCCATATATGTGTATTGCAGAATGTATTATACTACAAAGTTATGAATGTGCTTTGCAATGTGCAACATTATAAATCAAATCAAATCAATATCACTTTATTCATTTAGGTCAAGGAAATGACGCTTATGAATTTCAAGTTTTCTTTTTACATTTAGGTACCACCATATCGGAAAAGGGCTTTAATGAGAAAAAGTGGCAAGAAATTCATTGCCAGTGTTTTAAATTAAAATTTACAGCATCATCGTTTTTCGAATAATTTCAATAACAATAGGTATGTGTAAAGATTCAACAAAAAATATTCAAACGTCAAATACACAATGTCTTACACGAGTAAGTAAAACAAAAGTAAATATTATGTAAATTATTACGTAAAAACAAGGGTTTGAGTATAGTAGATATATCAATTCACACACAACGTAAATAAATAAAGGTTATGCCAGAATTTTATTAGCGATTCATCATCATTATAATCATCATCATCAGCCGGAAGACGTCCGCTGCTGGACAAAGGCCTCCCCCAAAGATCTCCACGACGATCGGTCCTGCGCTGCCCTCATCCAACATATTCCGGCAATCTTGACCAGATCATCGGTCCATCTTGCGGGGGGCCTAAACATGATGCAGAGTTTCTGGTAACAGGATCATCCTGCCACCACAAGTAGCGTCCGTTCACGAGGCGCAGATATATCACATGCGAGACTAAAATCACAAGATTTTGCTATAGGAAATTAATATCATGCTATTCTATAAACAACAATTCATGCAGGTTAAGACATAAAGTTACATTTAACTATACTACACCACTTCGCAAGGAACTCATTGCGACCTTTTTAAATCAATATTTACAGATTCATCATTTTGTGTTAAATTGTTTTAAGTACAATGTAGTCAAAGTGAAGCAAAATAAATACCAGTGGGAGGGTCCTTTGCACGGGACGCCGACTAGATTATGGGTAGCACAACGCCGTCTATTTGTACTGCTTACACATTACTATGTGTAAACATTATTGTGTTTCGGTCTGAAGGGCGCCGTAGCTAGTTAAATTACTGGGCAAATGAGACTTCACATCTTATGTCTCAAAGTGGCGAGCGTAATTGTAGTGCCGCTCAGAGTTTTTGGGTTTGCAAATAAAGATGATTTGATTTGATTCAAGGATCCTGAGGGGCACTGCAATGTAATGGGTAGAGCGTATCAATTACCATCAGCTGAAATTCCTGCTCGTCTCGTCCCTTACTGTCATAAAAATGTAACTAAATATTTAAATAACTTCAACAGTTATTTGAATGCAGTAGATACATCAATCCACACACACTGTATATAAAAAAGGTATGCGAATATTTTATAAACATTTGAGTTATTTACATAATATATATGTATTATCAAATGTAGAAATATAACTTCAAATATTTATTTTAATTGGTTAACGCGATTGTTACACATTTAAATAAAATACTTTATAAAAGATTACAACGCATGTAAAAATTTCTTTTTACGCGCGATTTTTGGGTAAAAATTACGTTTTTTTATTAATTTATTTAACCCGAAGATTTTTGGGCCCCATACACGTGACATGCGATTTAACTTTTAATTGATTAATAGTATATTACGCACCTAGGGAGTAAAGTAGGTCATTCTCACCCGCGGAATATTGGCAATGTCCTACTTATCTCACGTGGTGCGTATACGATATTTTGTCCGACCTGGATGGCAAGCTCGCTTTTAGTCCCTGATACGAGGGACAAAAGCTGTCTTGCCGAGAGAGAATCGGCCACTTTTATCCCTCGTAGGTACTAGGTAAGTACTAAAAGTGAGCTTTTCGTCGAGGTGGGAGAAAAAGTATTTTATTAAAAATGTTTGAACACAACGAAATCCGAAAATTTGTTATTTTTAAATTATATAAAAATTATCTTATACTAGTTAACAATTTTGGAAAACGCGTTTTTCGGAGTTTTGCTCGTCGTATACCAGGTATATCTCTTAATCTGAATGAATTATTATATTAATCTTCTGTTTTCTGTCTGTCTTTAAATTAATTCGTTCTGTCCGTACAAACAAACAATCAAACAAACAGAGAGGAAACTTTATACTATTATTGTTGGTTAATTTTTGGAAGAATAAAATCGCCGAGAAGGAAACACTGTTTTTTTTTCTAACTTTTTACTCGCGATTTTTAATCTCTGTTAATCTACAGTTGACATTACCGCACTGACGATTGTCTCGCCCGTGTTAGCGCGGCAGTATGTTGTTTTATTCCAGTATAATTCCATTAAGGTACAATAAACAACAAGACT
Source organism: Leptidea sinapis (assembly GCF_905404315.1). Classification (NCBI taxonomy): domain Eukaryota; kingdom Metazoa; phylum Arthropoda; class Insecta; order Lepidoptera; family Pieridae; genus Leptidea; species Leptidea sinapis. Next base: position 14,616,690 of record NC_066272.1, read on the forward strand.
CAAAATCACCCTAAAAAAATTGTCTACAAAAAAACTCTGCCTACGCGTTTGTTAGGCAGAGTTTTCGTTCAGTTGTGTTTCGACCGCGCTTTGAATACAACGCCACGCAATGACAAAGTGTTCAGTGAAAAACTGTTCAAATAACAGCATATCTAAATTTCAAAAGGATAGTGTCGCACTTCAGATAAGTTCCCATTTAAATTATCAAAATTTTGTAGCTAACTTGACGTTTATAACCATTTAAAAAAAATGTATTTTCCTAGTGTTCTAATAAGCGTATAGAATAGACTTACAACATTACTGCCACGAAATAAGGTGTTAATTTGAATGAATGTTTTAATGTTATCTTTATAAGTTAATGTATACGTATAAACAACATCGCTCGGATATTTTGGCGATCTTTTAATAGGCGATTGGGTGTCTAATGTTTCCTTTTCAATTACCAGAAAACGAGCAAAGATTTTCCTGTTATTTGTGGTTAATGTTTCACCATCTTGATGTCCTCACATCTTTGTTTACTAGATTTCTGATAAAGTAAACAAATGCCAGCTAAGATTATATATTTCAATGAAACTAACGAGCGGCCTTCATTGTTTGCACGCCATGACGTGAATTCTAGAACGATCTGCTGAGGCGTTACGAGTTGCAAAGATGGCCGGCTGTTCTTGAGCGTTCTCTGGTCTAGTTATAATTACAGATGCTAGAATATTGTAAACTAATAATTGTTGTGATAATAATAGTTAAGGATACGTCTTGTAAAAGTCTTGGTATTTTTTTTAAATGTAAATAAGGTTCGAGACGAGCAAAACGTTCAGCTGATGGTAATTGATACGCCCTGCCCATTACAATGTACTGCCGCTCAGGATTGTTGAAAAACCCAAAAATTCTGAGCGGCACCACAACTGCGTTCGTCATCTTGAGAGACGAGTTGTCAAGTATCATTTGCCCAGTAATTTAACTAGCTACGGCGCCCTTCAGAACGAAACACAGTAATGCTTACGCATTACTGCTTCACGGCAGAAATAGGCGCCGTTGTGATACCCATCATCTAGTCGGCATCCTGTGCAAAAGAGCCTCCCACTGGTACAAAATAGATATAGGCCTTAAAGTCCATAGATGGATGAATTTTCAAACTCAACAAACAATGATGTTCTATACATAGTCAAATCACGTCGTATAAAATTAGCCGAAATATGGAATTAGCCTCAAATAACACCATAATAAGCTTCGATTGCTATATATTTATACATTGCCGCATTTACTCCAGTTGCTTAAAATATTCTTGGTCAATAAGCAGCAATGTAAAACATTTATTCAGTTCAGGTTTGTTTCGGACTGTGACAGTTGACACACGACGAAGGAGAAAAGTGTGCTTACATTGTCTTTAAGCACACTTTTGAAGTTCCGCTATCAGACTGCGAATGACATGTCATTCGGACATGTCCTTAGATGTATAGAACGTCATTGTCAACAAATAGTATTAATATAGGTCAAAAAACGACACTTAAATGTCAAAGTTAAACATTTTACGATTTCTTCGGAAAAATTTATCTTTAATGGGTGACATTTAGATTAAGGCTTGGTCTCCGCTGCGCTCCAACTAGATACCGCAGTTGTAGTCGCAAAGTGCGGCAACTAATACTACTGTGCTCGACAACACACAACAACACTTATAATTATTGTATATCCATATGATGACCTTTGCGTAAATTTGACATTTGCATTTACGAGAAATCTATTTTATACGAATTTAGCAAAAGAGCCAACAAAAGTAGGTCAAATTAACATCATTTATTATGTCGTCATATGTATTGATAATATAGTTTGGACACTATTTTATGCTGTACATATTTATTAACATTAACACGACAAAATCTTTTGAATCTTCACATGTACAGAGTCAGAGTTATCTCCGAGAACAGTAGACAAATGCTTAATTTTTTTTATGGAATAGGGAAATAAACGAGCCTACGGGTCACCTGATGTTAAGCGATCACCGCCACCCACATTATATTACAACACCTGAGGAATCACAGGAGCGTTGCCGGCCTTTTAGAAGGAAGCGAGGTAAGCCTACAAGGCGATTGGTTGACGAAATAATGGGCAAGGTAGTAAGTAGTACATGGTCAAGATTGACTAGTATTAGAGGAAAATGGTCACAGTAGGAGGAGGCTTTTGTCCAAAGAGGCACACAGATAGATGTATAAAATTGGCTTATGTTTTAAATTTATATTTTTATTACTTTTTTTATGTCTGAGTCAGAAAGGCTTAATTATTAAAATGGGAATGATAAGTTGATGCTGCTTGTGGTGCCAGGTCGACCTGTTATAGTTAATAAATCCTTGTATTTCTTGGATGCGATTACTAATAATTATGACAGTAATAACGATCGATATATCACGGTGTAACTTTTACGTAAAAATCTAATGTGAAAACACAGTTACAATTACACGCGTTTTAATCTTTTAAAAGTGTTTTATTTAAATCACAATATAGTCAGTCATACGTATAAGCTTGTAAAATATTAAATATTATTGTAATTTGATGACTATGCCTGTGTAAAAGATCGATTTAAATAAATTATTCATATTATTATTCTTACACGAGTCATCTCATCTATGACGAGCTGTGCTCAGAATATCCATTTAACAGTGAGTGAGCAGTGAGCACGCGTTGACAATATTAAAGGCACACGACCGACCTTCACAGGGGAAAGTGTTTTACTTAAATCACATTGCGTTACTGTTTATTACCTTATAGCCTAAACACATGATCGGATTTGGAACGGTAGAGCTATCGGACGCGGTCCGGTAGCGCACCATATTCGATGGTATGTGGCATTGTCGGACCATCTGATTGACCATGTGTTGAGACTATTACTAGTGACGACCCGCTCGTCTCTCGCGTGTCTCCTGCCATTGTTGGCACGTAGTGAACAAACCTCATTTTTATAAAGGCATAAAAGTCATTCTCTTAATTGATTCAGAATTTAGAATTTTGATGTAATTTCTAATACTACTACCGCTTCGGAAACAAATGGCGCACTGAGAGACAAGAGGCGGCGCAAGAAACTCTCCCAGCATTCTTTTTGTTACGCTCTTTTTAATAAAATATACAATACTGTACTGTCATTGTTATTACTATAAAATAATCATCATCTAGTCCCAGGCTATCCGATCAATTAGATATTCAGACGTGCAGTAGTAGGATTTACAACAGAGCCATTGTTTAATAAAACATTGAAATTTATTTATAGATAACGCCTGAACAGTGGCTGAGACTTTATTATAAAAGTGTATACATTTACTCTTATGGTTCATTTACAGGGAAATTTATAGGTAGAAATCTCTTATGTATATATATAATATACGGACGACCGAGCCTTGCTCGGATTTTTAAGAATGTACAAAACTTGAAGAAAAAACAAACTAAAAGGCCATCTGGATTCGAACCCGAGACTTCTGCTTTCCGGATCACCCAATGTCCCATCTGAGCTATTAACGTCTTGTACATAGTGTCGAAATTTACCTTTGTATTCTAATGTTATTTTAGCAGTTTCTCATTAAAACACCGATAAAACTACATTTTTTAAAATTAAAACATAGCTCGATCCATTTCTCGTCCCCGAAACTACTTGTATACTAAATTTTATTAAAATCGTTGGAGCCGTTTAAAGATATAAGATATATATATATATATCTTGCAAAACAGCTGAAATTATGCTGAGCAAGCTAAGACAGCTCAATGCAAAAGTCATGTTCGTGTTTTATCATCACACTCAGCTAAGTTTTAGGTAAGTGAAGTCTGAGCAAAGACTAAGTACGCTTTATAAATCTCAGCCTTAAATCTACAATAATATTTCCTCAGAAGAGTCGTATCGAAACAAACGTACGGTCTACTAAATGGTAGACCGGACGCAAGTTTCTTGTGGTGTTGACAAACAAATTTGATATCACTGAAGTTGAAACAGTGATCTGTCAAATGACTCGGCGATTTATAAAACCGTTACGAACCGATTTATTCAACGAAATCTTTATAGTGAACAAAAACCGCAGTTTGATATATTTAAATCATTTTTTACTCACGGTTCATCGGTGTTGGGACTGACTAGTTTCGGAGCATTCGGAGCTCCTACATCAGGGAAGACAATAGAAAAAAATAAACGGGTTGCACTCCGGGAGTGCCGGCAGAATACTTGAACATTGAGGTACTAGCATTTATGTGGTTAAATACAATGTTAAAAAAGACTTCTTATATTACATAAAAAATAAACACTTCAGAACTACTAAAATTAATTTACATTAAAAATCCACAATAATCTGAAAAGATATTTCACGGCTAAGATTCGATCTCTCGTCCTCGCAGTGTTTCGGCTTCGCAATCGATTCAACTGGTCCTTTGACCGTATGATCATTGAGTTGTAATAGCCAAACTATAATTAGTTATAAGTATAAATATTTCATCTATAATTTCAATGATTGTCTTAAGAAGTTTCGATCAAGCCACGTGTCCTGACGCGAGTTTAACATTTTATACCCATCACAAGAAAAGTGCTCAACGCCGCTTAAGAAGTTAACACTTTTTTGGACACGACTTGACACAACAATAGACAACGCAATTAACATACTGTTAGTACTATTTTTGGAAGAAACAAAAAACCCTCCTTTTCGTACTTAACGGCCATCTTCCTTTAAATTATAGTTTTTTTTTTATTTCCTGTAAAGTTAAGGTGTACAGCGATGATTTTGCACTTTCCAGACACTTTATTGAATATGTATGATGTATTACGCATAGCATCTTCAAAGCCGATTGCCGTAATCATAAATAGTTACTTGTCTATTTATGAAGCCATTTTGAAAGTGAATAAAATTACACAAATGTAATTATGTAAGTTAATGGTGATTAACTAACATCATGTTGCTTTTTGTACCGTTACTAAGTAAAGCTGCTCTCGAAAGGGAAGTAGAATCAGGAAGCCTTATAATGGATATGTCACAGCCACCTTGTTATATCAGACAGTCAATCGGATTTATGGAAATCTTAATAATAAGGTACTAGAAAAGACATAGGTTAAGCATAAACACACAAACGAACGCCACATGATTAAATTAAATGGTACAGAGACAAACTTCATACAATCACGCAAAATGGTAGCACTACTCCGGGGCATGTGTGGAGTGTCCACTTGCCGCTTGTTGCGTACGTGGCGAGAGCCGGATATAACCGGTTGACGATCGCACAGCCAGTGGACAATCTCAATGTAAGCGCGACACACGTAATGTTTTTTGAACCGACTTCAAAAAGGAGGTTCTCAATTCGTCGGTATTCTTTTTGTTACCTCAAAACTTTCGACTGGGTGAACCGATTTTGATAATTCTTTTTTTATTTGAAAGCTGGTGCTTCCCATGTGGTCCCATTGTATTTTGGTCCAGATCTGACAATGTCGTAACTAGAATTTGATTAATTAATTAGATTGTATATAAGTACGCAATTATTTTTATACTTTTGAGTGCCTATTATATCTATTGTTTTGGAATTGTGTTTTTGAAGTCGGTTGTTTTTTTGTTAAAATTTTTTTCTAATGAAAATAAACGAGACGAGCGAGACGAGAGAGACGAGGTTCAGCTAATGCTGATACGCTCTGCCCATTATAATTCAGCGCTACTTATGATTACTGATAATCCTCAAAAATTCTAAGCGGCACCACAATTGCCCAGTAATTTCACTAGCTACTTTCAGACCGAAACACAATAATGATTACACATTACTGCTTCACGGCAGAAATAAGCACCGTTGTGGTACCCATAATCTAGCCGGCATCCTGTGCAAACGAGCCTCCCAATGGTAAAGCAACACACGTATTGGTTGCAACTTGTATATTATATTAACATAAAAAGTGATATTATATTATTAATATACTTGTTTACTGTACTATATGCATGAATAATCCGAGAATACTCATGTGATACCGTCGTATCTTATACAAGTAAAGTACGTAGTAAACTAGACGAACGAGTCTTTCATTAGCAGGAAACAAGCGAACGCCGGTCGCATACGCAATCACTAACTAACCATGTGGAAGTTACGAGTCACGATCTACCAGCGCGGCGTCGAGACGACCTAGCTCCGTACTCGTGCGAAGGTAAAAGGTAAAGGTGATGTGCCTTATGTGTCGTTATTGCTATGGATCAAGTTGTTGTTACGAAATACGGTTTGGGACGGTTTGGAGATTGGCCTTGCCTTGTTGTTGTAGTATATGAACTGGTCTGAAACATTTTACTTAGCAAAAGTTGTAAAGTTGAATCTTAGAGACTAATCCTAGAGACTAAATGCCTTATACGAGTAACTCAAAAAAGTAAATATAAAGTAATAAATAAAAACACAAGAGCTATTGAGGAGGTATTATTAAAAATATAGTAACTTTAATTTTAAAAACATGAAACGGAGTTCCAATAGTAGAGTTTATATAGTATATACAATCATATTGGTTACCAAAACTAGGGAAGGCGCAGATTAGTAACCAGGATTATTCTTAACGCTAGTATTCCCTTTATCACGGATTACACGGTATTGACACCGGAAAACTGATCTTTGTGGTACTTGTGGATCTTTTTCTACACTTCAGTCCGCATTCACCATGTGTAAAATTAATCTTATTATAAGGCTTGATGTATTTTATTAGATATCTGTAGGTGCTTAAGTTGCAACCTGCTTGAGAAGTTATACTTCTCTGGCGTTAATAAAAAATATTAATTTAAATATATTATGTAGATAGCAAATACTCACAAAAAAAATTGCATCAAATACTTATTTCAAAACACTATTAAAGTGCCACATCTGTTTTATTTTTATCACTCACTTCCAATCAAAATTACAAATAACGTATTTTGTTGGATACTTCGTGGCCTAGTCTTGTCGAGAGAATTTTTTACTCTCATAATTTTTACAACGCGCCAAAAGAAAGGAACACATCAACTATGATAATACGTAGGTCATATGTTAGTATATTATATAAATTGGCAATCACCAATATCTCTTGTATACCATACCATATCTCAATGTATTTGTGCCTTGATAGATTAGTATTACATAGTGTAGTCATTGAGATTACTAATACCATTACCAATAATTTTCTTTCAATTCAACCCGCCCACGTTAGCAATAGATTAAATGTAGAATCTCCTTTCTATTCAATATCTTTGTTCAGATAGACTGTGTTGCAAATCCTTTCAAGTAGTATTTTAAGCGAAATAATTGGTGTTTCGCAAAACAAATCTTCGACATAGCTGTATTACATATACTAGCTCACCCGACAGACGTTGTTCTGTACATAATAAATAACATAACAACAAGAATTATTTCGTAAAATATGCTCCCTGTTGTTATTTATTTATTTATTCAGGAACAAAACAGTATTTTAGTAAGGTTACAAATATATTTAAACTAGAAGACAAAACAGTTCCATAAATTAAATACTAATTATGTTTACAATGGACAATAATGCAAAACAAAAAACAACAAAGATAGTTTAAACCAAAACTACAAAATTACAAAGTACAAAACGAAAATTTAAACAGTTATAAGAGTACAGTTAAGAACAGGACACAACAACAATGATTTTACTATTTAGTACCTAATTTATTACATTGAGTATAATATCACCTACTATTCTTATATATTTGTATATTTAATGAAAATATAACAATTTCAATAAGATGTATAATGTAAAAACTAACTTTATAAGGTGATACATAAAATGTAATCTTAGAACGAGAGGAGATTCGCGGTGTTATAAATTTAATTAGATTTAACAAGGATGCTGAGTCAAGCTTATTGTTAATAATTTTAAATAGTAAAAGTTGTAATGAAATTGTTTCTCAGCAGAACTGTCAAGTGCCAAACCGTGTGTCAATAAATTCTCTCATAGAAAATATGTCCATACAGAACAAATATTGGAAATAAAATTAATTGTAGGTCCCAAATCGAAATAAAAACTATTATATCTCTCAAGTTGGACTGAACTGCACTCCATGAAATAATCCCCATTAAAATCATTTCATTAGTTTAGGAGTTCACTTGAAACAAACAGCACACTGGGTTTATACATTAAGACTAGCTGACGCGGCAAACGTTTTTTTGCCATATAAATTATTTTTAGAGTTAGACCGTTTCTTGGACATACTAACAACAACAATAGTTTATTTTTCTAATATAAAAGAAATTTTCTAAAATATTCGTAGCCTAAGTTACTCCTTATTACATCAGCCAATAAAAGTCACGTGAAAATCGGTCCAGCCAGACACAAGAACCGGAGACAAGGAATAAACAGACAGACAGACAGACAAAAAATTTATTGAATTGCGTTACTTTGCGGAAATGTCTCGTGCCAGATTTTGGCGAGACAACACGTCCTGAGGATGCCTCGTGTAGAGGCGAAACACGTGTCGAATTGTTTTAAAGACGGAATTAACACTAAAGAAAACTTAAATCATTTGTATAGACAAAAAATTGTAAAAAATGTTATTTTGGTGTAAGTGCCGTATATATTCGTATACATATAGTAAAAGACGGTTATTTCAATATTACAAACAGACACTCCAATTTTATGTATAGATGACGAGGTCAAGCACTGAAAGCCTGATAATAAATACCAAGTAGCGTATCAGTTTTTGTTATAATAACAAAAAGAAACAAAGCACTTACCCATTGTCTTCAAAAGGATGCGATTCTCAAGAACTGCGCTCAAACAATACATGCAAAGTACAATAATGTTATTTTTTAACAATGTCTTCATCACACGCTGCCTTCGGTTCAAAGAACTGTCGCCTATTATTACAAAGATTGATATCAAAATCGATCATGTTGAAGTCGTGACCCATCAATCACACTGAGATGTTTCTGCAACAGTTCGGCTACCGGCTAATCTTCTTGAAGATGACGAAACAAAGTATTGCAACAGAAATTTCGTGCAACAAAATTATGAGAAGTGTCATCGCAAATTGAGGTTTAATCATTCTTTTTTTTGATGTTCAGAAGGCCTACAATTAACTTTTAATTAGCGATTCAATTCCGATGAAGTTCAGTTTAGATACCTAAAATGAATAGCTATGATTCGTACCATGACGTGTTTGAATTACAAATAAAAGGTTTGCTTAGGTGTTTTCGTAAAAATAATCTGATTAAATCGAGTTATGAACGCACCTCCGTTCATGTTTAATATGACAGGAGCACAGAGTAAATTTTTTTATATTTATTCTTGCGGAGGAGAGGAGCGTTGCCAGTCTTTTAGATATACTGAATAAGAATATTCATTCCAAAGATGGGAGTGAAAGACGGAAAAAGGACATTTTTGTAAAGTAAACTCAAGAGTAACTTCGTATTCCGCGTGTGAAAACAGATTATACTTTGACAAGTATACTTTAACAAAACAGATTAACCTTCTTCAATAAAGACAATATACAATGAATAAAATGTGATGGCAATGAACGTAAAGAATAATTCTCCCTGAAAATATAATATTAACTAAATTGTTAGATGAAGCGTCTATTTCCCTTTGACCTTTTTACTTCATCGTTAAATTGTTTATCATATATAAGTAGTAAACTAAAACACACGCTTTAGATGAAAAGATAATGGTTGAAATTTAAAATGAACTTCAATTTCTGCCTTATCGACGATAAAAGAAAAAATTATATAAATTAACAAAAATCTTATTTTGCAAATATAAAAATGGAATTATGTTATCAAATTAATGCATTGTCATCGGTCCTCAATAAATCTACAAAGTTTGAACTAAATCTAGCCGTTTAAAGTGAGCCAAAATCGCGCCCAATTGAATCGGTTACCAACAAACATACATACTAAGCTAATAAAAAGCGTGTAAAAACTATTAAATTATATGAAATAGTTTGGCAATGAGCATAAGTTTTATGAAAGTAGATTGACACCACTAATTAAGTGATCATGGAAAAGTTGTCCTAGGTGCACAATTCACACATATTCAATGTCAAAGACTAACATCAGAAGGAACGAGCGAGTAGAAGTAAACAGCATTAAATAATAAAACATACTAAATGACATGGAGGTAATGTAATTTGCATGCCCTTTTGGCTAATGTGTTGATTCGTATAGAATTATTTTGTTAACTTGTATACACACATTAAATAAATAAGAGTAATAAATAATAAAATAAATAAAGAGTAATAAACCAAAATAACATAATTAAGATTCGAAGCCAGTTTACTCTTTTATGACTGTATCATTATCTGCAGGATGTTTACAATCTTGCTTATCACGAATAAATAAATAATAATGCTCACTTTCTGAATTATTTCATACAGTTCCAGACGTATATCTTATATATAAAATTCTCGTGTCACAATGTAAGTTACCTTACTCCTCCGAAACGGCTTTATTGATTTTTACTAAATTTTATATGCATATTCAATAGGTCTGAGAATCGGGTACTATCTGTTTTTATCCCCCTAAATGTTAAGGGTGGTCCAACAAAAAAATTATTTATTTATAATTTATTTTTTTGGACGTATTTTTTTGTTTTTTTTTTATGATACAGCATTAAAAAATACATACAACCCTAAATTTTTAACCCTCTACGTGCAACCCCTATTTTTGTATCGCGATTTTTAAATTATTCTGTTCTATCCACAAATCCGCTATAGGGTTGCAAGATGGCAATGGATCAATACTTTCAATAATTGTAGTACGATAAATTTGGTAGATCTGAGAATCTGTTGCATATATCTACTTTTTAGACCCCAAATTTTTTTTTATTACTTTATATGGCAATACAACGTTTGCTCAGCTAATATACGTATAACAACAAGCATGACAGATACAAATATATGACAGCAATACTTTTTCTGATTCATTCAAACTTCTCAAGGTAAGCTAGTAAGGTATCGTATTGAAAGTTCAATAATAGGATTCTTAGAACAATATAGCCGATACTAGTTTTGTCGACATATAATTATTCTGCGTAGTTAAAGCGGAAAAATAAGATAATCAACAAGCCAATCACCGCGTCAGCGTGGGTTGATGGGGAAAGATCTCGAACAAAATCTTTTTTCCTTGTATTTTTTCCAACGCAGGTGGAATTTTGACAGCCCTCAATTACAAGTCAATTTGCTGAACGGGAAATACCAGACAAACCCTTATAATTTGCTCCGCTTTTATGAGTCAATTCCGCAGGCATGTATGTGTTCCAGCATAAATTGTGATTATATGGCACCATCTGCAGGGTCTACATTGCAGTTGACAACCTGCACAATCACAATAATTGCATATTACAAAATTTACTTGAGATGTTAATTAAATATGGATGTAAATTTACAAATTGTTTAGATTTAAAAAAGCGACATCTCAACTTTCTAATCAACTGGAGCGTATCCCCAGTGGCACGGGTTTCGACTGCAGTGTTTGTTTGTTTGTTTGAACGCGCTAATCTCTGGTACTACTGGTCCGATTTGAATGATTCTTTCAGTGTTGGGTAGTCCATTTATCGAGGAAGGCTTATAGGCTATGTTTTTTTTAAATTAGGGATCCGTAATAAAATTGCTATTAAAATCGAAAACCTATTTTTGCGTGCGCTGCAAAAACTATTGACAATAGAACAAAATGATGTACAGGCTATAATATAGGCAATATTTTATTACTTATAAAACTATCGTGTGAATTATACTTTATATGGCAAAACAACGTTTGCCGGGTCAGCTATAAATTATATACGTAACCCTTCCTTGAGCTTCAACGAATCTATCACAAAAGTTTTCATTGAGATCGGTCGAATAGTTAAGTTCAATATTAAAATCTGCGCTCGTCACCTTGAGACATGAGTTGCCAAGTCTCATTTGCCCAGAATTTCACTAGCTACGGAACCCTTCAGACCGAAACACAGTAATGCTTACACATTACCTTCTTCAAGGCAGAGAAAGGCGCCGCTGTGTTACCATAATCTAGCCGGCATCCGGTGCAAAGTAGCCTCCCACTAGTAAATGGGTAAGGCTTAACCATCAAGTAAACGTATCAATGGTCTCGCCATATTTCTCATAAACAAAACCCTCTTACAATCCCTCGATAAAATAACCTAGAATTAGAACGATTGTAGCAATCGAAAGGAAAATTATTAGGCGGGTACCACAATTGACATTGAATCGAACTCGACCCGTGTCTACGACCTTTAAGTAAGTGGCACATGCTTTCTGTTTTAAAAGCTTTTGTGATACATTCACTTCACCTATGTACTTGACATTGCCTGAGGTTATGGAGGCAAAACTAAGCCACGAGAGACGAAAGGCGGTCGCTCCGTTCGAAAGAAGAGGAAGAACTAACAATAGCACTCAATTTAACTAATGGTTTCGAAAGGTTTTATGTTTGATCTATCTTGATTCTTGTACGGTGGGTTTGGCAAGATTTAATTATGAAGTTATGAGTCATATATGTTTCAAATATCTGAAAGATAATATCTCAATTGTTCGGGGTGTATTGAGGGTTTAGTCAAGAATCATTGAGAGCAAAATTTAAATAAATTATCATATTGACTGTTGCTTTTCAATATATTCTTGATAATGTAATGTATGTTCATAGGCCTAATAGCCATTGTAAAATACTCTATTCGATTGAAAAGAGTGGCCGTTGAGTTTCTGGTATGTTCTTCTCACGAGCTCACAAGATGTTTAAAAGAAATATTTATAGTGACGATTCAAAAGCGCTTAGTTTAAGCCTAATTGAATAAAGTTCACGTTTGACTTTGACTTACCAGTGGGAGGCTCCTTTGCACAGGAAGCCGGCTAGATTATGGGTACCACAACAGGGCCTATTTCGGCCATGAAGCAGTAGTGTGTAAGCATTACTGTGTATTAAACGTCCTGCTCGTCTCTTTCCTTATTTTCACAAAAAAAAACTTTGAAGGGCGAAACAACGTTTCGCCCTTCAAAGTTTTTTTTGCAAAGCAAAGGGTCTGCACTTGTATAAGTTTAACAGTACTAAAATAAGTCTTATTTGAAGCACCAAGTGCCCGGTAAACAAAAATCTCCTATGACCTCATTCTAAAACCCAAACCACTAAAGCACATTAAATAATGATGGGAATCGTGATGCTGTTTGGTTTTTTTGTAAATTATTATTGGTCTCAACACTTCCTGTAAGAAGCATCAATTTGATTCGCTATCGCTTCAAAACGGTAGGGGCCGACGACCTTCAGTACTGACTCATACAATAACTTAATTCTGAGAAAATTGACCGGAGGATGGTAGGGTTGAGCTCGCTTTTACAATGATCATATTCTTGTTTAAAACAGCGGATTTTATTGTCCCCCATAGATATAAAGCTATTCAAATTTCAATTATATTTTATTATGGATTACATGCAACAATTATTATTATTGTAAATGTTTATTGATTTGAATTACTACATTTTTTAATACAGAGTGTTTTAGTTTTATTTTATAATCTGTATTACCTATTCATATATTTTTCTAGAGATTCTTACTAAAATTCCGTTTTTGTAACCCAAAATGTATAAAGTTACAAAACATTAAAATATTCTTTAAAACGCATGCGCTGCGAAAAGTATTGGTGATCTAGAATAAAATATTGTTACTGCAACTTTGCAGAACACATCATTATTTACAACAATAATAAAAGTAATTTTAAAAAAACCTTAAAAAACACGCTTTGGTTAAAAAGATAATGGTTGAAATTTATAATGAACATCAATCCTGCCTTATCGACGATAAATGAAAAAATTATATAAATTAACGAAAATCTTATTTTGCCCATTGAAAAACGGAATAATTTTACCAAATTAATATTATGTCATTGGTCCTCTATAAATCTACGAAGTTTGAACGAAATCTGGCAGTTTAAAGTGGGTCAAAATCGCGCCCAAATTAGTCGGATACAAGCAAACATACATACAGGTGAAGCTAATAAAAAGCGTGTAAAAAGCAAATGTTATGTGTTAAATATATAAAAATTTAATAAAAATGTCGCAACTACGTGCTCAGTCCTTTGTACGTGGACGAAGTATCAGTAGGAATAGAATGTAGCGTAATCTCTGAATATACTGGACAGACTGTCATGAAACTTTCACGAATGCCTTCAGCGTAGCCTGGAGCAACATCTAGGCTGTATTTGATCAAAATGGGTGCACGGAGAACATAAACTTTAATAAGGCTACATATTATCAGGCTAAATACAGATTAACGGCCTTAGAAATAAACTTGGTACAGAGTTATACCTAATAATAAAACAAGAATATGAAAAATGTTTACAAATAGAGATTTTGCTTACGATAAGATTATTCGGATGTTTTAACGTTTCCCGCGTTCACGAGTATTTGCAAGGTGGTTGGCATTCGGAAAACACATAATTATAATTGTATTGTCATTAACAGGCGTAATATCAAGGCATTAAGTAACATAAACGCGAATGAAGCCCTACCATTGAGCAGGAAAAACCTATGCACACTCACCAGGATGCTAACTGGGCGCCCACTGTCGCCTAAATGAGCGCCTCAGTGGGGTCGGAATAAAAAACGGAAAAAAAAACGAAATAACTTGCAGAATTTGCCTTGAGGCCGATGAAACGCTTCTTTATCTCCTCTGCAATTGCGGCCCAATAATGCATAACCGTAACACCATCGTTGGCGACTATACCCTACTCCTAGATGGTGTCTGTAATACTCGCGTCAAGAATATACTGCGGTTCTAGCAAATAGCCACACTCTGCAAATAATAATAATAATTATCAGCGATATAGTCAACAATTTGCATACTCTTGGTTTATTCTCAGTACCTAATAACTTTATACCAAGTTTATTTGTAAGACCGATAGTATTTTTGTTGCATGTACATACCAGTGGGAGGCTTATTTGCACAGGATGCCGGCTAGATTATGGGTACCACAATGGCGCCTATTTCTGCCGTGAAGCAATAATGTCGGGGCGCCTTAGCTAGTGAGATTACTGGGCAAATGAGATGTAACATCTTACGTCTCAAAGTGACAAGCGCAATTGTAGTGTAGTTCAAAATTTTTGTGTTTTTCAAGAATCCTGGGCGGCACTGCATTATAATGCACAGCGCGTATTAATTACCATCAGCTGAACGTCCTGCTCGCCTCATTCATAAAAAAAAAGTAAAATCCGCGAGGACAACGCCGCAAGCAATAGCTAGTATCAAATAATATTTGGTTACAACATTTAAAACACAAAGCGCACAACAGACAGAAACACCGATCGCTTTATCAGGTTTAGCTTGTCGTGTATTACAATTTATTTGTCATTTGATACAGCAGTTATTGCCTTGAGTAAATACGATATCGAGTACAATCTCGTTGAGCCGGTAATTGATATAAAATACGGCGTGACGTGGCCAGTCTCAAGTTTATTCTTCAATGACAGGGAAGCGGGAATCATCCTATTAAACTTTGCATTATCTTGTAAAGGTGGATTTGTATTGATCGTGGTTTGTCGGTTAAGACGGTTTCAATCTTAGCAGGACATGTGCTTTGCAATGAAAATGGTCTTTGTTTGAGGTTCTTTCACGTATTAAACCACTGATCGTATCGACATGAAACTACCACTATTCTATGCGAAATTTATCCTAGATCGTTTTTGGCTACTTATTCTATTTTATTTGTGATAAGATAAATAAAATTTAATTTATTTCCATTTAAAATTCGCTGCTAAGAATTTTTGGGCTTTTCAAGAATACTGATTGGCACTGCTTTGTAATAGGCAGGGCGTATTAATTACCGTGAGCTGAACGTCTAGCTCGTCTCGTCCCGTATTTTCATTAAAGAAAAATCAGCCCGTATTGTATTGAATATATATGAATGTACATATTTAGATGACAAATAATGTAATATAAAACGTTGCAGTAAACACATGTGCGGTGCAACATGCAATATGAGGCAAGGGCAATTGTATCAATTGAAACATATTTGTACAACAAAATCTATGCAAATGCTCTCAAGGACAATGTTCTCAGAGCTGACATGGTCATATCTATTAGCTATGAAATTAATACTTTCGTTTAATATATTATATAGAATATGTTTAAGTCTGCGTCCACTTCAACATTATTTGTTCTAGGATTGCACAGTTATTGATAACAAAGAGTATGTAAATGCTACGTAATAAGAGGCGTGACTGCCTAAGTAAAAATTGAAATTTAGTTTAGTACGAAACGTGCAGTGATTTGACATAAGTTTGAAATAGTAGTAATTACAGTATGTATAACGAAACTGAAGTGGCAGTGGGCAGGGCATATAGTTCGACGGACAGATGGCCGTTGGGGCAGTCAAGTACTCGGATGGCAACTACGTACCGGAAGACGCAGTGTTGATAGGCTACCCACAAGTTGGACCGACAATCTGGACAAGATCGCCGGAATACGTTAGATGAGTGCAGCACAGGACCGATCGTCGTGGAAATCTTTGGGGGAGGTCTTTGTCCAGCAGTGTACATCTTCCGGCTGATGATGAGATGACAGTATGGTGATTAACGACGAAGTATAATCCGGCTAAGTTTGAAAGCGAACAGTTGCTTGAATCGTAGTGGATTTCGGGTATCTCCGTTTTTAACAAGATTGTAGCCGTCATCTGTCAATCTATCAATGGCTGCACTTTTAATACAATCGAGTAAATCGCTTTTTTCTTGGAAAGTTTCGCGTGGCTGATTGATGATCCGAAGTCCAAACTATACCCGGCTGAACCAAACCGGTGATAACGCTATTACCTTTTACATGACAAGATTTTATCAACGATACGTCACTCGCGACTCGAACGGTTAGCTTAGTTGGAAGAGCACTCGCACGGAACGCGAGAGGTCGTGGGTTCGAGTCCTGCATCGTTCATAGAATTTTGTTTTCAAATTTTATTTGTGTAAACTGTCAGCCACTCTTGGCATTAGCTCCTAAGTGTTATGAATATAACATTGAAAGTAACCTAAAACCGCAGTAATTAAACGACACGTTGCAGGTAAATAATATCATAAAACAGTCACAAGTGTACAGAAGTATTATCTTTGTTATCATATCAAGAGAGAACAAACATTTAATTATGATTGTTATATTTATCTTAGCTAAGATAACACTCACTGCATTATACCTGATAAAACTCTATAAATACACGGACTAGTAAAAAAATAAGGACTCCGTGTCACCTTACATAACAGTGTAGCACCAAAACAAGCCGATTAACGTGTAAATACATAGCCCCACGCACACACTTACACTACCACAGGCCGATAGGCGGCCATTATGAGAATTGTCATCGTCTTTGACAGATCAGTTTGCGTCTCAATAAAACATTTTAAAAATGCCGTCGTGAGTTATGAAAAAGTGTAAAAACGATACTTTATAAGTATTTGTGGCCATATATGATTATTTGAGGGAGAAAAAATTGTGTAACTAGTATCCCACGTAACCGCACATTCACTAGCATAACGATGCTTCACTTGCTAATATCACGGCGCGGAGTCCTTTTTTTTTTCGAGGATTTGTCTAATGATTTCAGTGAAGGTTACTAATGTTAAATATTTTTTGATATAGTAACTTCTTATAAATCGATGAACGCCGGCTGCGCTCACGAAAAAGTGTCACGTTCCGACTGAGCCGAGCGTTCAAGAGAAAGCGCCGAACAGTTTCTTATCAGTTCTTCTCCCCAAAATGTCCACTGTCAGAGCCCCTTTACGAACTGATAAGCTTCATGACGTCTACCAAGTGTTGTTGCAATATGTTACGTTATTGTGTCTTTCTAACTCTAAATAAATATTATTCTATTCTGTTCTATTCTCATTGCCGCCCACATTTTCTTGCAAAATTTATAATTCGTCCAACGCGAACCGTATGCCGTAGCTACATATACTTATTATACTATTAATAAACGCGAAGTAAAGTTATTCCAAATTTAAAAGTGTTTGTCTGTATCTTACCTTTTTTACTACAGAATTACAGGGAGAAGTAATATTAAACTTGGAGTAACTCTTCATTGCGTTTATTGATTATACAGACAGTGCGAGAACGGATTTCTTGCAGCTTAGACCGCTTTTTCACTAACGTCCGATCAGAGACCGATCAACAATCGATCGATGAAAACACAGTCCGAAGAAGTCATAGAACTAATTCTTTGGTTACGGAAGCTGGATCTAGTGCGAAAACCATAGAAATACGACGACGGACTACTTCGGACCGTATTTTCACGGGTACGGATCGAAAGCGCTCTTACGCTATGTATAAGACGTCATAGTAGCCCCAACTAAAGTAAAGAAAACATTAAAAACAATTTATAGCTTTAGTATTTCGGCCGTTATGATATGAACCCGGAAAGGCCAGATCCACCATCAAAATATAAGCTTAGCGACCGAAATGCATGCATGTTATTCTGGCCTTATTTTGCACCGTTAACAACTGTTTGAACAATGTCGATTCCGTACGTACAGTTTTGTAAACATTCATTTTGGATATCTTCCAAGTATACTTCAACGTGAACGTTATTTGTACTTTACAAACGGAATGTTAATGGCAGGAAATGTCTCAATAATCTTTACACAATTTAACCTTTAAATACTAACGGTTTTGTGAGTGCATCTACTCCTTGATAACATTTAACTGTTTTTGTTACGTCACAGCCAGAAAAAAAATGTACGGTATTTAAATTAAATTTAGATAAGTTTGTTGTTTTTATGTTTGTAGAAGGGGTTGGTATTTTAAACGCAGACAATAAAACTGTTACAACTGTATTTTAAACTTTGCACACTTAGAATTATAATATAAAAATTAAAAGACAATTAGGGCAGCGTTACCCCTTAGAATTTCCAATGAGTAATGTGTCCTCGAAAAAAAATTCAGAATTCTATATTTGTTACTAAAAATGTATACAAAATTACTTATAATCTACTTATTATAGCAATTTACAATTAAGCCTTATATATGTAGGTATCAAGAAACTTATTTCTATCTTTATTATGCTTAGAGCTAATACATAAAGTTTGTGTGTGTGTGTGTGGGGGGGAATCCAGGAAACTGGGAGAACCTGGCTTTTTGCTATCTATGTGTCCTCGAACTGAGCGCTCTGGCTTATATAGGGCACGACAGTCTACCGTAATGATGCTACCAACTGTTAGTTGGCACTATAGTAGTGCCAACTTACACGAATAAAATTTACTAAAGATCTGAATATAATAGTCTACTATAGTTATTTCTAATTATATTGATAATTATATTAAATCGTTTTTAAATATTAACAGTAATTAAATGAATGGTATTATTAATTGGGATATCTTATGACAGTTCCTGACGTTGGTAGCGCTTGTAAACACATCAAGCTGGCATGTTTCTTGCGTTTAACCACACACAATCTAAGCAATTTATTTTTGAAGATTATCGTACTTGCTACATTCGTTGCCATTATTAAAGGAATTTTTACCTTACCCATGCGTACCTTTTTAAAGATTATGACGTTATCTTTCTGCATTTTGTAACGGGATTTCAGTGATAACGAGCGTACGGGTCAACTGAAGTTATCATCAGAACATGAGAGAATCAAATTTCAGCGATTTAAATTGTGCTTGCGAGATGATACTACATAGGTATTTTCAGAGGATGTAAATACTACGTAATAAGAGTCGGGACTGCCTAAGTTTTTTTTAACTCTTATTTTTCCTGCAATCTGTCAATAATAACATATAGCTGGACTTTAGTTTTTGTATGAAGGGTCGTGTTTGAAGCAGAATCCAGTGATTTTCCCAAATATTATTTAAAATCTACTTGTCCATCAGGTCTTGTGGCGCTCGTCTTTTCAATCTTATAAATGTTGTGCCGGGTTTCTTTTTCATTAAGTTTCTTGCAAGTTTCATTAAGTTTCTTGCAAGTTTCATTAAGTTTCTTGCAAGTTTCATTAAGTTTCTTGCAAGTTGGTTCGGGTGGTTATGCATGCGTTTTTGATAAATTCGTAGTGAGCCTACTACTTCTTTATAGTTTTTATATTTAATTATCGATGTAGACGTTCGTTTTTAATGTACCATGGAGAATTAGTGATTATTCGAAGAATTTTGGATTGGAACCGTTGCAGTAAAAAAATACTGCCTAAGTAAAAATTGAAATTTAATTAGTATGAAACGTGCAGTAATTTGACATATGTTTGAAATAGTAGTCGATTGGCGACGAAGTATAATCCGGCTAAGTTTGAAAGCGAACAGTTTCTTAAAACGGAGTGGGTTTCAGCTATCGCCGTTTTTTACAAGATTATTACCGCCATCTGCCAATCTATCAATGACTGCACGTTTTATACTATCGAGCGATTCACCTTTTTCTTACAGAGTTTCGCTAGGCTGGGTGGGTACCTTCAAAAACAGCGCGTTCACCTCCTAAAAGCCCTTTTAACGCTTGATTGCAACGCGTGATTCTTTTGGTAAGCAGAAGATCAGGCATCTCTGATCCCTTAGCATCAACGACCTGTACGCTCATTTGTCCTCTTCCATATAAAGCGGAGATGTCATTCTTCCCAGAATAAGATAGCAAGCCGAGCGAGAACATGAGGGATTTTACGAGTCCCGTAGAGTCGGTATTTTATATTATCCAATCAGAACCTCTGTCATAATATAAGAGTTACGTCGAGACTATATAATTTTCAATCCCACTACAAATTCCATTACGCTACATCAATTCTTTATTTTACTATTTTTGTCTGTCATTCGATTTCACGCCTTCATGCATATCATAGCCCTTATTTCTTGCGTCAACCTCGCTATCAAGTAAAATAATGTTTACAATGTTTTTCCCTTCGATATCAGCATTATTGTCATTATTAAACTTTTTGCTTTTGCCTTTTTCCATTTTAGGCTGGGCTCCGTCATATCAGCTGCTATAGTTAAGGTTTAAGTCAAATTTAACGTTAACAGTAACGTTTACTTTAACATAGACTGGACTTACTTTGGCATAGTTAAAGCTAAAGTTAAAAAGTGAAATATCAAGTCAATATCGAGTATTTTTTTTTAACTTTGACAGGTCGCTATTTAGCTATTTATCATTAACAATAGCTTTAACCGGCGAAGATTGGACGGTTACGGTTAACAGTTAAAGGTATGACGTCATCTAAAAATTATCAAATGGTGCAACAAATTTTTTGCTTAACCGATACTCTAATATGTTTATATATAATAATGTTTGTTATTGCTAAAGTTATTTGTTGCAACCGAGCCTAAGTGTATTCTTAGTAAATTACCCTTCACCGAGAAAAGCATACTTATAAATTTAAAATCTTAATTAACTATTATGCAAACCTAATTTATAATGATTACACGTGTGGCGGGGCATTTCTTTTACATAAAATTATTGCGAATGTCAGCGTTAAAACAAAAGTGTTAGGTTATAAATTTGCATGACATGTCTTTCCTGCAGAAAAATAGCCCGTATGACGTAAATAATGTATTCCAAGCTAATGTTATTATGATTCATTATGTTCTTGTAATTGCGAGGTATTTCGCAATATTGTTGATCGGTTATGCGTTTATATATTGTTATTATCCTCTTCAGATATCCAGTACAATTGCGTTGGTAATGCAGTTTTAGCTACGATTTCTTCCTTTTGAAATAATTACTTCAGGGAGTTAATTTGATGTAGAGCCAAGGCGTGCATTGGTTTTCTAGTAAGGTAAGCACTGTGGATCTAACTAGTCGTAGTTGAGCTTTGAAATATGAAAAGATTGTTTACCATAGGTATTTACCCCCTTATTCATAATAGTCTGCTAACTTAAAGCATTGCTAATTCTCACTCTGTCTTTTTCTATTGACCTAAGTCAGAATGAGAAAAAACACTACTAAGCGGCTGTTTAAAGTTAGCGGAGCATTATGAATAAAGGGGTTAGTATCTAGCGTAAGGAAAAATTTTGTGAGCGGGTGTTAAATAGAAGTTTGGTTATACAATAACAGAACCAAATTAACTTTAACACTAGTGCTATATTTATTTAGGATCATAATGAGATAGGCACTGCTTAATATCCTATATTATATGCACGACCCTGTGTAGAGATGACGTCATTCAGTGTCAATAAGTTACCGCCCATGATTTCTGTGTGGTTTGTCCATTATTCCCAGACATTTTTCTATTTGTTTATTAAGATTTGGGGATTGAAATACACGTAAATCCAACGATCTATTGTGCCCCCTGCTTGCACTATCGCGCCTGCCCTCAGATCCTTATACCTAAAAAATGAGATGAAAGACATTCTACTACATTCTATTCTTAAAATAGTTATCAAGACGCGTTGCAGGCAAAGTTAGATAATATTGGCAATATCATGTGATGACACGCATTTTTGAGCCTTATTGCCTATGGCATAGGTTACTGTCGATTGCTGTAACCTGGATTTAATTTGCATACAAGTATTTAAGAGTTAGGATATATAAAAATGTGCAAACATTGATTGGGGCGTTGCAGGGGAAATGCTAGTTAAATCTATGAGACTACAAAAAATTATATATCGTTATTTTAGAGAACCAAAAATTCAAAATTTTTACATATTTTGTGATGGTTGATTTAAATAATCCCACGGATCTAGGTGATTTGACACAAAAATTGGGACAGACTTCAATATCATCAGTCTTTGATAAATATGGGAAGTATCAAACTAATCCGACACTTTAAAGTTTTTTTTTATGAAAATAAGGGACGAGACCAGCAGGACGCTTAGCTGGTGGTAATGTATACGCCCTGCACATTACAATGCAGATTTATTGGAAAAGCCCAAAAATTTTGAGCGGCACTACAACTGCGCTCGTCTCAATTTTACTAGCTACGGTGCCCTTCAGACCGAAACACCGTAATGTTTACACATTACTGCTTCACGGCAGAAATAGGCGCCGTTTGTGTCAGAATCACGTTCAAAGACTCGGTTACATACCCACGTAGCTACAATATTTGATATGTTTTATTTCCTAACTCTTGGACTTTAAACAATATAATAATTTTATACCAATCTAAATATGTTATCAAATAACATTCAACGGATACGAAGGCCTAATTATCTTTGTCCCTCACATACGAACAAAATGATTCCAGAGATGTTCATTCAATTCATAACTGAATATTATTACTCCGATGTTAAGTAATGGTTCAAAGAACTTTCACGCATAATTATCCAAATGTAGTGATTTGCATTGAGTGAAAATTCTGTTTGTCTATGTTTCGCCGCTTCACGAGACATCCTCAGGAGATGTTGACTCGCCAAACTCTGGCACAAGGATAGTCTTGTAACGAGTCTCGTGCCAGAGAGAGAATTTATACTAAATAAAAATCAAAACATTTGGATAAATATGGATTTCCGCAAAAAAAAAGCCGCCTAATTCTATAAAAATTTTTTCACACATGACTTAGCTATGGAAGATCCTTCTTTTGGTGAAGACCTCCAGCTCGATATAGCAGTGCCAACGGCCCGTAGCTTGCACACTAGCATACCAGCTCCTTGCACGTGCCAGCTACTGTCATATGTATACGATAACTGGCATGCCTGTAACTGGCATGAATGCCCTTTGAGGGAGGGGACGCGGGGGTTGACCAACTGGCACGTGTGAACAGACGCGACAGTTACGGACATGACAGTAGATTTTGTTTGATTCACTTCAATTGTTATACATTATTAGCGTGCTAGAATAGGTAATAGTTCTCTCACGAATTGTCCTGTGTATACGCAATGGTATTACTTGGTGTACCTACCCTAGCATTTTTTTAAATTAAATTAGGGGACGAGACGAACAGGGCGTTCAGCTTATGGTAATTGATACGCCCTTAGGATTATTGGAAATCCCATTTGACACCTTGAGACATAAGTTTTTAAGTCTCATTTGCCCAGTAATTTCACTAACTACGGCGCCCTTCATAGCGAAACATAGTAATGTAACATTACTGCTTCACGGCAGAAATAGGGGCTGTTGTGGTACTCATAATAAAGCCGGCATTCGGTATGAGCCTCCCACTTTCAATTTGTATTACTTGCAAACGTATCCGCAGTGAGCTATTTACTCGAACATGCCAGTAACTTTTAAACCAGATACTTTCCCCATTTTCTGGCATGTTTATCCCCGCCTTTACGGCCGACAACGCATCTCATGACTCTTTCCCGTTTGCCCCCTCTTATATAAATATTCATATTCTTGCACAAAGAAAAGTTCTGAATTTACTCCAAGACCAGCTGACCCGACAGACGTTGTTCTGTACATAATAAATGATACACTAGCTAACGCGCACATTGACAAATCAAATATCGGGCTATCAGGTCGTCTATATTTTAAGTATATAATATATACATAGGTACCTACGTGAAATTTCTTAGATCCCATTTAATACTGGGCGCGAAGACTGTAATATCTGCTAGTGTGAAAGTTCACATGTAGAAGAAGCGCAGAAAGGTAAAAGGAATAACTTTGTAAAATGTATTTCAAAATTTAAATTCGCGATGTGATACTTTGTATATCATATTCTTGTAAGTTTTGCACTGAAAGTTTGCATGGGAAAGGTGCACATAGTTATAACAACATATTATTAACAGTATATTCTTGATAATGTTATGTTGCTCACGTTATTCTCAGGTCGGAAACACAATTTTAGACGTACAATAAGTGATTTAAATCCTAATTTGAATACATTTAAATATAACATTTGTTTTACAAACTAATAATTTAATTTCAATAATCAAATACACGTTTACGTTATTTTTATGAATATCGTGTCACATACTAAACGGTATTTCAGATAAACGTCTATTGGCAGTTTTCTCTGCTATATCTTACTGACGTAATATTAGGTTTAAAATTTTACGTTTTATGTTAATAATTTTGAATGAAATATTCTCCAAATACTTCCTATATGCGTCGTATAGTATGTATAATCATTTCTATATAGTTTATGGCAAATGTCCAATAAATGTCTGGCCGTGGTGAATAAATTCATCAAAGTAATTATATATTGAATGCTCTCGGCAGCCGCAGTAAAAGTGCCGTTGCACCCCGAGGAAACGATCCAAGGGGACTGTTAAGTTCGCAAACGGTTGTCGGCTGGCTTTCGGCCAAGATTCACCTAGCTAACTAAGTATTTTTAACCGACTTCAAAAAGGAGGAGGTTCTCAATTCGTCGGTATTTTTTTATGTTTGTTACCTCAAAACTTTCGACTGGGTGAACCGATTTTGATAATTCTTTTTTTATTTGAAAGCTGGTGCCTCCCAAGTGGTCCAGATCCATAAGAAAACCATAAAAGTCTTAAATTTTGCTATACATACGTATAGCAAAGTGGATGATAAATTTACGAATAACTCAATATCGCGCCAACCGATTTCGATGATTCTTTTTTTATTGGAAAGCATATACTTCAAAGATAGTTTGGTTAGGTTCTGATCACGGAATCCATGACAAAGTAACGGAACACTGTCTGTAATCAAATTGCAAAGTACTTATGTTCAATGCTGCTTTGAAAATTTTTATATATTTACACATATTTAGACAAATTGTTAGTTAGTATACTTCAAATTCACTAAAAAACATAAAATAATAAAAAAATAACAAAAAAACAACCGCCTTCAAAAACACTATTCCAAAACATTATATAAAGGCCGGCAACGCTCCTGTGATTCCTCTGGTGTTTCAAGAGATTGTGGGCGGCGGTGATCACTTAACAACAGGTGACCCGTACGCTCGTTTGTCCTCCTATTCCATAAAAAAAAAAACAATAGATATAATGTGCACTAAGAAGTATAAAAATAATTGCGTATTTTTATACAATCTAATGAATTAATGTTATTCTAGTTACGATTATTGTAATTTTTGGAGTCGGTGTCATCCGAGATAGTTTTGTTACTACATACATAGTTATAGGTGAGATGTGCTTGAGTCGTGAGGAGGCGAGAGGCGAGAGCGGGTTGCGGCGGAAGGACACCGATTACAAAAATAAGAATAATCGTAACTAGAATAATATTAATTAGTTAGATTGTATAAAAATACGCAATTATTTTTATACTTTTTAGTGCACATTATATCTATTGTTTTGGAATAGTGTTTTTATGTATTCTGATGCTATCCCTACGATGACTAACGGCCGTTCCCAATATATTATCTACGGATAGAGATAAATTACTACCTTCTACTGTCAGTATTTAGCTGTCAATAATCTGAAGCTGTCCCAATATACCCGATAAGTTCTTCTTATCGCCTTATATAGGGACGCGTGAATTGCGATTTCCATACCAACCTCTATCGCTGGTAAGCTATGCGTCGTCCCATTGACAGACAGCGTGTACGGATAAGGGGGCCTAAAGGGAGAGGAAGAAGCAGGACAAAAAGAAATGAGATGCCTTGGAAAAAATTTACTTGGAAAAAAACCACGTCAATTCTGTTACCGTAAAAAGTTGTGAGATCCATGTAATACCAAGTCTGTCAATTTGTTCAGTCCCAACTTAAGGTCCTTCTGTCTTAAGTTTTTACGTAATTCGCTAACCTAGCAATATCTTATAGGGACCATAATTATCAATTTTAAACGAGGTAAAAGCAAAGAATAGTGTTTAATTAGTTAGTTTCGCTTTTACCGTGGTTTCATAAAACAACACAATCCTTTTATTTACTAGTTTTGTTTTTGTGATCTTATTCCGCGATCAGTTTAACAAGACGGGTTTCAAAAATTATTTATAAAGTAGAAAGTGTTAAATGTTGAACGATTGTCATTGTTAACAAATATAATAATATTGACACACTTTTTACACAAATTATCTTGCCCCAAGTTAAGCATATATTATAGCCTTTGTTATGGGTTACAAGACAATGATATATTTAATACAATATACTTACTTAAACATACATAAATTCATATAAACATACATAAATACATTTCAACATCCATGGCTTGGAAACAAACATCCATATTCATCATATAAATGCTTGCACCTACCGGGATTCGAACCCGGGACCTCTAGCTTAGTAGGTAGGATCGCTAACCGCTATACAGGTCGTCTATATGTCGTCAGCTGCTGCGAACAATAGGCGCCGCCCGACCGTCACGCGACATGCAACACACAGGCTATAAATATGAAACGTTTCACCGACGAAAATCAATTAAATATTCCTTCCGCCCGGAACATATTATTCAGATAAACAACACACGCCCAAATATGGCAAAAAATATGGTAAAAATATGCAATGTTTGTCAACAAGATATAGTTTTAAAGGTTATTATAAAATTTATATTTATCGCACTGATTTTATCTGTAACAATTTGTACATAAGAGTTATGTTAGCGCAATAAAAATTTAGTATCGCTGTTCAGCGATCTGTTCCAGGTAACCTAAAGGTCTAGATTTTATGACGTAAGGCAATAAATTTCCATACTATAGGATATTCACACATATATATATTTGTGAATAAATGTTATCATTTGATATTTATATAGATACTAGCTGACCCGGCAAACGTTGTATTGCCCTATAAAGTAAAAAATTCAATACTCAATTAAAATTTTTGGGGTATAAAAAATAGATGACGACTGATTCTCAGACCTACCAAATATTATCGTATTGCAATAATTATTATATTCGATTGCCATCTTGCAACCCTATTGCTGGAACGGAACAGAATAATATAAAAATCGCTATACAAAAATAGGTGTTGATCGTTGACGGGTGAAAATTTGAAGTTATACGCATTTTTAATGTGGTATCATAAAAAAATAATAGCTTATCTAAAAATTAAAAAAAAATTAGGGATGCTACGATTAACATTTGCCTAACCTAGCTAATGTGCACACAAAATTTCATGAGAATCGGTCAAGCCGTTTCGGAGGAGTTTAACTACAAACACCGCGACACGAGAATTTTATATATTAGATATACAATTTATGTAACTGTATATATAATACTGTTAGGTCTACGCATAAAATATCAGAAAAAAAGGTTGAAAATTTGGCAGTTTTCACTTAGGGAACGCACGTTAAGGAAAAAATATAAGAGTTAATTCTACGATGCGCGCACACCGTCACGCATATTCGACACCATGACGTTAGCTACCATAAGACTCTTGTAACTCATATGTTTACAAAACGACAATCAACGGACGATTTATATATATATATATATATATGTATATATACTAGCTGACTCAGCAAACGTCGTATTGTCATATAACATATTCAAAAAAAATCAATTACTAAAATTTTGATGCAACCGATTCTCAGATTAATTATTGTATTCGATTGCCATCTTGCCACCCTATAGCGGTTTGGTGGATGGAACAGAATAATAAATTCATGATAAAAAAATAGTTGTAGATCGTAGAAGGGCGAAAATTTAAATTTATATGTATTATTCACTGCAATCATAATAAAATAAAAATTAAAAAAATATCATAAATTACAAAAAAAAAAATGGGATGGACTACAAAAGATTTTATTTATAAATACCATTTTTATATATAAGATATATGAGTTTAAAAAAAACAAATATATTTTCTCTAATTGAATAAAAATAATGTAATGTAAATAATTACAAGTTATTTAACAAAATTATGCGGTATAATATTTTCATTGGTTGTATTTAATACCTTCTTTATTACAATATTGTTCTTTCTACAAAAGTAAAGTGTACTACTTACGTACGTATAAGTAAACACACACTTTTTTTTTAAAGTACAACACGATCAATTAAGAGCTCTCAAATATTTTTATTGCCACTCAATACGGCGTTATTAAAACAGGTTACTATTACTATATACAGTGGTATCACCTGTCGATAACAATTCGATAGTATCATCATATTGTCTCCAGTCACAATAATTACGAAAGCACGTTAAATTTTAATTGTACTCAAGTATCCTTTCTCGTCGTGGTGGCGCCGTAGAGTATGCAACTGGAATCCTGCTAAAGTACCGTTCGCTTAAGTAATGAGAGATACAGTGTAAACTTGAAATGTGTGCTAAGCGATTATTAGCGGAGGTTTGCATAGCTAGAAGGGATTTTCAAGTGAACACTTTGAGCACTTTATGTGTGCTTTTTAACCGACTTCAAAAAAAGAGGTCTCAATTAGTTGGTATTTTTTTGTAGGCCACGGTAGATTTGTAAGTATATATACTTAGTTGTAGGAAGGTTGTAGGTGAGATGCGCTTGTGTCGCACGCGCAACGTATAAAGGCAAGAGAGAGGCTGCGGCGGGAGGACACCGATTCCAAAAATAACAATAATTGTAACTAGAATTACATTAGATTGTATATAGATACGTAATTATTTTTTTTTACTTTTTAGTGCATATTATATTATCTATTGGAAATCGAGCACAGGGTGGCAATTTCTTGGAGAAGGTACCTACTGGTCTTTAAAAAATAAATGAAACCTAATGAAAACTCACAGAAACTTAAGAGCAAAGTTTTCAATATTTGCATTAAACCTTGCATGACATATGGACGGCAAACATGGTCCTTAACAAAGTAAATATACAAAAATTAAAAGTGTGTCAACAAAGCATTGAAAGAAGCATGTTAAAGATTAAAAGGTAAGACTAACATAAATCAAGAAGAAAACAAAATTAGAAAGGATAGACAACACTTTAAAAGGATTAAAATGGCGATGAGCAGGATATACTTTGAGAAGCAATATTGAAAAATGGACAAAAAATATTATAGATTGGTATCCACGACAAGGGAAAAGGAATCAAGGAAGACAACAAATTAGATGGGAAGAAAAATTCAAAATTTGAACAATATTCAGACCGCTTACTATGCATACATTCCCACATGGCCTATCATATAATACGGTTTAGTCTTTTTGTCCCCAAGCTAACCTATGTTCTCCGATGTTGCCCTCTTTGGAATCATGAGATATTTTGCCAAGTTTGGACGATTCTCTACGAAATTTACTATCAAAAATATTAAATTGTTCAATGTCTGATATTTCTTGGTGCCAGGCTTCTCTGCCCATTCGTTTTGGTGGAATTGGCATCAGAAAAATATCTAGTATATCCTTACCAGCATTCTTATCTTCTGTTCACAATGTCAGCACTTTATATGATAAAATTATCTCCCCGTCATTAGGGTCCCTGCCACTGGTGTATGCGGATACCGCTAAAAATGCTTGGAAAGTTGCCAGTCCAAGTGAAAATTTCCCTTTAAACATGCGATCACAAAAGCTTTGGGATGAGCCACAGTGCAAAATCATTCACAAAAAGATATTATTACCAAATCACAATATTTCGGATCAGGCTCGTTTTATTGCTGTTAACGAACGAGAATCAGGGTACTGGCTTCAGGCCACTCCTTCGAGTAACATAGGGATACTTCTCGATAATTCCAGCTTCTCAATCGCAGTTGGTTTACGCCTGGGTATCCCTAGAACAGTTCCCCATATGTGCCGCTGCGGAGGCAATGTAGACAGCCTTGGTCACCATGGCTTATCTTGCCGCCGCAGTGCGGGCCGTCTCTCACGCCATGCCGCCTTAAACGACGTCTTGCGTCGGGCCTTTACTACCGTCAACGTGCCGGCTATCCTAGAGCCGAATGGAATTTCACGTGATGATGGTAAGAGGCCTGATGGCATGACGTTGATTCCTTGGAGTCGTGGAAAGCCACTGGTGTGGGATGCGACTTGTGTGGACACGCTAGCCCCCTCTCATATTGAACATTCATCTAGAGCGGGAGGTGCAGCGGCGGAATCTACCGAAAACCTAAAGCGGAGGAAATATGCATCACTCGGTGATGGATACATATTTATTTCCTTTGGGGTGGAGACGATGGGTCCTTGGGGTTCATCGGCACAAAAACTCGTAATGGAGCTATCCAGGCGTCTAACCGATTTAACAGGTGACCCAAGATCTGGTACGTACCTCTGTCAAAGGATAAGTTTGGCTATACAAAGAGGTAACGTTGCCAGCTCCATGGGCACCTTACCTGCCGATAGCGATCTTAATGATATTTTCTATTTGTAATTAATTAATTTTGTTAGATTATTTAAGTTTTATTTTATTATTATTTATATAAATAGCGTTATTAATTATTAAGTCATTTGTATATTGTAATAATTAAATATTATTTACTGATTGTCTTCAATAAACAGATGGGAAGATGATTTACAAAATGTGACTGGACCAAGGTGGATGGGATGCTTCTCGTATTACAAGAGAATGTGGGCGGCGGTGACACTTCACACAAATCTAACACCAAATTATGCAGAGTATAATGGGCTAGACAACGACATATTTAATACAACAAACAAATATAAGGATTTATTGCTTAAACTTGCTAATTTTCCACCACGAGACGATTTTAGGTTCAGGATTTGACTAGTGGCAAAAAACGAAACCCTTATAGATTCAATTATGTCTGTCTGTCCGTCCTTATGTGACAGCCACTTTTTTCCGAAACTATAAGAGCCATGCCGTTGAAACTTGGTAAGTAGATGTATGAATGAATGAATGAATGAATGAATGAATGAAAAACTTTATTAATAGCAAACACAAACCACACAGAATAATAAAAGTAAAAAAGAACTTACAGAGGTAAAAAAAGATTTATTCTGTAAACCGCATTAAGATTTTCACACAAAAAAAGCAACAAATTTCGCGGTTTCAATGAATAAAATACTGAACTGAAACTCAAATTTTTTTTTTCATCAAACCCATATCTATAGATAGGTCTTCAAACATGAATATTATTGAAATTGCGGTGTCTAACATCATTTTTTTCTAAACTGAATAGTTTGCGCGAGGGACACTTACTTCCAAAGTGGTAAAATGTGTCCGCCCCCCTAGCTTCGAAAATTCGAGGATGATAAAACTTAAAAAAAAAATAACATTGAAGATCTACATTACCATGCAAACGTCCACCGAAAATTAGTTATAACGAGATGTAGTAAGTAGTTTTTTTTATCATAAATCGTGAACCGCAATTTACCTTTCAATCAATCAACTGAAATATAAAAAGAACGTTTCATAATTTACTTGCTGCTTCGGAACCCTCAATGAGCAAGTACGACTCGCACTTGGCCGCTTTTTAAATCTTGCAGTGATGCTTAAAAAGCATATTAAAATTAAACAGAGTGCACTCGTTCAAGTTTACATGCACTGATATTAAGCGATTCAAAGTTCATTGACATTTTTGCGAAACGGAGAATAATTTTAACCCGCCGATAAATATTCTTATAATAATATTAGTTCACGGAGATATTAAGTACTACATTTGGTATGTAAAATGTTTTGAGCCCTTTTGAGTGTAAATTCCGTAAAGATTCGTCGTCAGTCAATTCGACACGTGTATCGCGTCTACACGAGGCATCCTCAGGAGATTGGAGGGAGGCTCCTTTGCACAGGATGCCGGCTAGATTATGGGTACCACAACGGCGCCTATTTCTGCCGTGAAGTAATAATGTGTAAGCATTATTGTTTCAGTCTGAAGGGCGCCGTAGCTAGTGAAATTACTGGGCAAATGAGACTTAACATCTTATGTCTCAAGTGACGAGCGCAGTTGTAGTGCCGCTCAGGAAGAAGAAAAACTGGGCAGGACGTATCAACTACAATCAGCTGAACGTCCTGCTCGTCTCGTCCCTTATTTTCATAAAAATAGATCCTCGTTTCTTTAGTTATTTCTATAGTATACTATTATGAGGCAACGCTGCCGATTTTAATATAATCTTTGTGCTGCAGGTGAGGGCTATTCGCGCTATGAAATTAACATCTTGACTGTTGTTTCTCAGTATATTTTTGATAATGTTATGTATGTACATAGGCACATAAATGAATTGGCTAGAAACTGTCATAGCGATAATATTAACACAGACATAAACTTATAATGCCTACTACTCGGCTAAGTCGGGTTAGTAGGTCTTTTGTGTGTATATTTAAATTTGATGTTGACCCGCCAAATTCTGGCACGAGACTGAATTCAAAAAGTAATAACTAATTAGTAGTATTTAAAATGTACGCGGACAAAGTAATAGTATAATCTAGTTATACGCCGTCATTCACATTACTATCAGAACCAGTCAGCCCGTACTGATAATATCATCGGAAACCATATATTGTTCAGACAAAACTAATTAATAGTTTTATTATAAAATTTGTATTATTAGAGGAGTGGCCACTCCATTACATCAGACAGAACAAACGTTAGTTTTCATTACCTTAATAGTTTACCTACAGTATTGTTTATTCGGAAATTACACGAACAAGCCCTATTATTGAAAATTAGTGGGTTAATAAGTTTAATGTTATGCTAAAATGAACGCAGACGTGGTTGCTAACTAAGGGCCTTATGTGGAAGCTCTTTGTCGCTCAGAGGGCAATGAAGAGGGCTATGCTCGGAGTTTTCCTGCGAGATCGAATCAGAAATGAGGAGATCCGTAGGAGAAACAAAGTCACTGAATTAGCCCAGATGGAAACGAAGCGAAACTGAAGTGGCAGTGGGTAGTGCACATAGCTGACGCAGCAAATATTATAATGCCACAAGAAATAAAAACAAAATATGCATTACAATTTTGGATAAAAAATAGATAAAGATTCTCAGACCTGCCAAATATACACAAAAAAAAATCATAAAAATCGGTCAAGCCGTTTCGTTCGTAGGAGTATGGCAACTTGTGCAATTATACTTTTATAAAATACTAGATGACCCGACAGACGCTGTTCTGTCAATAAAAAAAAATGATGTACCTAATTATTTCGGGAATAATGTATTCTAAAGCCATCGGAAATTAATTATTTTATAATAAGTGGTAATATACTGATAAGGATTAACATCGTATTTGTGTAAATTGTTATTTAAACATTTTTTCACTGAACACTTCATCATTGCGTGGCATTGTATTCAAAGCGCGGTCAAAACACAACTGAACGAAAACTCTGCCCAATAGACGCTTTGGGAGAGTCTAGTTGTTTATTGTACGTCAATGTTTCATCAACAAAATTTACAAACAAATTTTATCTTTCAATCATTAATAAAATTGTGTCAGATATAGTTTAAAAAGGTCTATAAATGAGTTTATAAAC
Source organism: Leptidea sinapis (assembly GCF_905404315.1). Classification (NCBI taxonomy): domain Eukaryota; kingdom Metazoa; phylum Arthropoda; class Insecta; order Lepidoptera; family Pieridae; genus Leptidea; species Leptidea sinapis. Next base: position 14,650,706 of record NC_066272.1, read on the forward strand.
AAACCAGAACCTTTTAAAACTATATCTTGTCCAGTTACAATATGTTGTACCGCAGTCGAAGGTCTTAAATAAGTTATGGATAATTCACAGCGATACGGGGTGTTGGAATGCAGCATAGCTTGCTTTGTTCAGTTATCTAAACACCACAAAACCAGTAAATTGTGAATGCACTTAGTACTTTTGTTACGAGGATTGTATAGGACATTTAACGAAAACTATTATATTTTACAAAACTTCTAAGAGAAATTTAGTTCTATGAAGTGTATAATAGGGGAAAAAATTAGATAATATTATGTACTGCAGGATTTTTAAATAAACAGTATTTTCTTGTGTAATTTATACGTCTAGATAGAGTCTCTTGCTGTTAGACAACCGATAAAAATATGCTACGTATATTAGTTTAGTGTGCGTGACAAGCTACGTCTTACACTCGCGATTTGTATGACACTTTGTATTAGTGTGCGTGAATTGCTCTAAATAGAAGTTAGTTCTATACATAATTTTTGCGACGTTTTCACAGGTGTCATAGTCTATCTAGACGTATAAATAATCTAAAAGTTTTTTTTCATGGCGAAAAAATTCTTGGATGTGACTTTAATTTCTTATGTATGTCGAATTAGCTCCATATTGGATACTAATTAATAAATTTAATTTTCTAGACACTAAAGCAGTATTTGAAAATAAATGATAATTTTTAAGCAAACAAAAACTACAAAATTTACAATATAACTACGCTTCATTACTCAGTGGCGCGCGCTCATCTATATGAAACGAATTGCATTTTTGAAGTGAAACTTCTTTGCGCGCATGAGAGTAAAATTTGCACAGATAAACGTAATCAAGTGACACGAAAACGTGGGACGCTTTTTGTAGAATTAAATATACTATTTTTCATAAAATACAAAATAAAAATATTTCATAAATTATCTTTTCTAAATTTAAATTTAAAAAAAAATTATTGAAAAAACAACATTGTTTAGAGACATCATTATATAAATGAGATTTAAAAATTAGTTTGCCAACGAAGTTCTTTGTACGCACGCAATTTTTTGTTTTGGCATATGAATAACGCATAAACTGTATGGAAATGGATTTTCAATTCGCTATCTGAACTCCCTGCAAAGTGATAGGTACTAGGCTCCCATGAGCGTGAGAATGCAATGTTTCAACAATGAAATCCCATGCCATTAAACTATTAATAAGTATCATGACTTAGAATAAGCATTTTAATTAATGTTTCTCGTAAGGTAAAGTCGTTAATACTTTTTATGCTATCGCGTAAGACATGTAATAGAGATGTATTCTCTACTAAGATACTACGGCATTTCAATTTTACCTTTTTTATTTATCTTTGCTCTATCGTTTATTATAAATTTAACAAGAAATGTAATTTTTTGACATTCATAAGTGTCATTTACGTGACCTACAGGAATAGTGATTTCGATTTGATTTGACCACGTGGGTAAATAAAACAGGTACAGATATTTAATGAAATAAATATTTAAAAATATATATATCTTTCAAATACCTAGACTGGACGGTTAGATATATGTAATTTATATTAATAAGTAGATATTTATAACGTTAATGTGGACACCTTTTACTGTAACTTTTGTATGAAATCTTGTAGCTTTAATATCGCTGATTTTACCCAATAAAAAAGCCAGACAATTCTCATTCCTACCCAAATAGGTAACAATTTTGCCGGCTCTTATGAAGCTTTGCCTCTGTACGTAGTTAGTTACTCATGTGATATTATGCCGCTTTTTATTTAATTTTTGGAACACAGAGTAGATAAGATATCACGCCTGTGCATGATAACATTATGATTGCAAAGAGATTATAGTGTATCTAACTATACGTAACATTTATGTGTGAAAACAGTTTAGAAAAAATAAAATATTTACGTAATTTCAATGCTGATTATTTAAATTGAACAATCGCACAGAAGTCTTTTCATTTGTAAGTTATTTAAGTGGGTCCTAAATCAATACCCCAGTTAAAACTTAGTGACTGTGTAATTAGCAATTATACAGCCTCCTACTAAATATTTACCGTTCTAAAACCTTGACAAGAACTTGAATCTCGTACGTTTAAGCTTTTACGTTTTCAAGTACACACGAACTTTTGCGTATTGGAGGGAAAGGGTTCAATGACCATCGAATTTTAATCTTTATTAACCGACTTCAGAAAACGAGGTTCTTAATTTGTTTGCGTTTCTCTTGTTCGTGTGTGTTACATGATCCTTATTTAAGGCGTAAATACATGCCAGTGACCTTGCTCATAGGCCGAGGGCGGGTGACCAATCCAACCAACGAGTCTTATTTAAATGTTAAAGTAATAATTAAATAATTATTAATAATTGAAGACTAAAAAACATAAAAACAAACACCTGACGTTATTTTCTTTTCTGGATATTTGATAGAAACAAAAATTCATTTTTTTTTATGGAAACAATAATTATGTTTTTTTTAATGAAAATAAGCAGGACGTTCAGCTGATGGTATTCAACTGGGCTATATCGATGATTTTGGTTCTGCTACGGATCTCCTAATTTCTGATTCGATCTCGCAGGGAAACTCCAAGCATAATCCTCTCCATTGCCTTCTGAGCGACCATGACCTACCAAGTAATAGTATCACTTAACAATAATTGTTAAGTGATACTATTATGATACGATCCGATGGCTTTATATATGGTATCGTACAAATAAACTGTTTCACATATACGAATATTTATGAACACGAAGTCGGTTTCTTAGCATTTAACATTACTCTTACGAATTTTTTTAAATAGAATTACAACTCATTCATGAGATTTCTATCGCACACTGCAGTTGGCATTATGTTGTTACCAAATCGATTAAACGTTTTAATTAGATGCACGCAACCCTTTTTATTCTCCAACCAATCAGCGTTAAGTTTTAGGGTTGTTTTTTCTTTGTATACACATTCTATTTATAGGGCATTCATCAACATTACGTGTATAGTTTCGTATTATTTGATCAAATATTTTTTCAATTTTTAAGCAGATATTCCTACCTACTTATGAAGTCTAGCACAGTTGTAAATATAATGTAAGTACTTATACGTATTTTAACATTATATTTTATACGGTAATTATAACTCTTATATAATGTAGGTATATATATAGCTAGTGATAAAAATCTTGCTTGTAATCTATTTTTTTTAAATTCATCGATAGTTTATTAAACTATTTTATCCATTTATAAAATTAGGAAAAAAAACAATGAATAAGATATTTCTTGCGGGCATTCATAATTATAAAAAAAATGGCGGAATTAACACTAAATAAATTCATTCTAAAGATAATTAAATTAATTTTACTTTACTTAGATTAGATTATTATTTTATCTGTTTCGATAGCTATTTATAAGTACCTACTTACTAATTATTTATTGTACTTCTTTACTACATATTTTGTAAAGCTTAGCAAATACATAATCATAAAATGATAACGAAGTTAATATAACCTTATCAGTCAGGACGACAAAAGCAACAGCAAGGTACCATTCAGCCTAAGATTCTTACAAATATTACAAATGCGTATTTTTTTAATGTCATCTATGACATCGATGTTGCAAATACTACGGGAAGGTGAAGCAAAAGTGTCAGGTCAAGCATTATGGTGGCTGAAGATATCCCACAAAGATAGTCGTGATGTTTCATCAGTAAGAGAAATGTCAAGTGCTACACAATAATAATTGTTGTAACATATATTACATACTGTTTTATGTAATAATTCTGCTAGCGGCAATGATTGTCTTAGGATATAAATTTATACATATTATATTTTAATATCCGATTTCCTGTCATTCGTTCATTCGGACTTCAATCAAGGTGAGGAAGATAGTAATTACCATTTATTCAACTTTATTTTTACACCGACTTATATCTACAGATCTTTATAACTAGAATATTATCTTTCGTTATATAAAAATGATCTCCATGAGTCAATAGTTCAATAAAAATATCCGATACCGAGCTTTAAACGTTTAAAACATGGTTCTATATAATAAAACACTCACATTTGACAAAGCAGGAGGTCGTAAGTCTGGTGTCTGGACTGAACACATGTGTGCAACGGCTATATTTCATTCATTCATCAAAGCACAACAGAGTAATAATATAATTTATTGGATGTTCCAACATCACAAACGAAGGCTGAACACTAAAAGCATTTAGAAATTTCGCTTTCGCCTACTAATATGGGTTCCGGCAGTAAAACTACAAATCAGACTACTTATAAAGATGTTAGCATAAATTATAGCAATGTTTAACTTTTTAAAAGCTTTTCAAAATAATGACTCCAATAAAAATCTAAAACTTACCGCAGCGCTATGTTTATGATTGATTCCAAATGTATTCCAAAATAGCATTTGCTTGATTCCAGGGATTATGTTGATTTGTGGCACTCCAGAAATGTTATAGATTCACTGTTTTAAGTCCGAGACACAAATTATTTGACGTGAGGACAATGCCCCGAACGTGCGTACACGATCACACCGGGTGGCGGCGCGCGGAGAACTGTCGATTGTCTAAACGAAACTCGATGTTCAATCGAATACTAAATACGAACGATATGAACGTCGCGTCGACTCGACAGTAGAATATCGTGTCGTACTCTTTGTAGGTAGTTAGTAGTTACTAGTTTCAGTTAGTACTATAATGTATAGATAGGTATATTATGTATATACGTAGGAAGCTTCGCCTGCCAACGCGTCCGTACTCCGCATCGCCTCTGGGACGAGGGACTTTGAAAGGGCCACAAACCCGACAGCATTTTTTGTCCCATCTAATATTAGCAACAATCGCCCGTCTGGTTCTCGAAAGGGATTGAATTGCACTTTGTCTATCGGCCCGCGATTGTCTGAAGATGGATGGTTTTTGGCACGTTTTTTATTTGTGCAGCGGCGAACAAGTGTAATAATGTATTAGTAACACTAATTAATGGGTCACATAGTCTTGGGATATTTACATTACATAGATACCTACTTCCCTTTCTTATATCTACTTACATTTTATACAATTAAAATAATGACAGTATTGCTATTAAAAATTAAATAAGTACTTACATACAAATCTAAAAAAACGTACTTAATCAACCTTTATGGCCTAAACTGTGACCGAGTAAGCTCTAACAAAAGAAATTGTTGAAACAAATAAATATAAAAAAAGCGGCCAAGTGCGAGTCGGACTCGCCCATAAAGGGTTCCGTAGCGGCAACTAGGTAATATACTTAATATAAAGTTCTTGTAATTCGTTATAACTTTGACCGATGTTTTAATAATAATGTATTTTTTTAAATTAAGTTATTGATAAGTAAACATTATGATTAGGTACCTAAATGATGAGATTTGTATCTTTTTGCGAGCCCATATATGCTTGTGATAGCTAATATATGCCTCCTCGCGTAGTTGGACAATGAGACGTATCTATTAAAAAAACTACTTAATACCTAGATCTCGTTCAAACCAATTTTCGATGGATGTTTGCATGGTAATGTACATCACATATTTTTTTAGGTATTATTATTAATTTATTCTAGAAGTAATAGGGATGGGGGTAAAACTTTTTACGAGTTTTTTGTTTAATAGTTTGCGTGGAAGACACTTCCCTTCCACGCAAACTATTCAGTGTAGAAAAAAATTACGTTAGAAACCTCAAAATCATTTTTGAAGGCCTATCCATGGATCCCACACGTATGGGTTTGAGAATTTTTGAGTTTCAGATCTAAGTATGGGGAACCTGCAAAATTTATTGTTTTTTTTTTTTCTATTTTTGTGAAAACCTTAATGCAGTTCACAGAATACATCTACTTACCAAGTTCCAACAGTATAGTTCTTATAGTTTCGGAAAAAAGTGGCTGTGACATATAGACAGACAGACAGACATGACGAATCTGTAAGGCTTCCGTTTTTTGCCATTTGGCTACGGAACACACAACATCGCACTGTTAAAAAATAAAATAAATTCTACTTAATCATTAATAATTTGATACATTTTATTTCATATTTAAAAGTTTTAAATGAAAAATACTACCATGCCATGAACACGGACGAGTAAAAAAATAAGGACTCCGTGTCACCTTACATAACAGTGAGGCACCAAAACAAGCCGGTAAACGTGTAAATACATAGCTCCACGCATACACTTACACTAATACAAGCCGATCGGCCGCCATTATGACATTTGCCATCGTCAGTTTGCGTCGCAATAAAATATTTTAAAAATGCCGTCGTGCGTTGTGAAAAAGTGTTAAAACAATAATATAAAAGAATTTGTGGATATATGATTATTTAAGGGAGAAAAAATTGTGTAACTGATATCCCCCGTAACCACACACACACTAGCGTAAAGGTGCTTCAATTGCTAATATCACGACGCGGAGTCCTTCTTTTTTTCTGTCGGTGGCCATGAAAAGATAAGTTAAACTGGCGATATTAGATGAAGAATGTTTTAACATAATCTCAAAAAATATTAGAAAAAATTATGGTAATAGAAACAGCTTAGTGCCAACAAAGATTCTTTTTAAATAAATTCTTAAATTCTGCGCGGCATCGCAATTCCGCAGTATGAGACATAATCTGTTAATTCTCATTAGCCATCATCACACAACTCATCATCATAATCACCATAATGCCCGCAATGGATGTAGTAGAAGACATGCAATGTTGCTATATCTTTTTTTTATGATAAAGGAGTACTAACTAGCGTACGGGTCACCTGGTGTTAAGTAATCACCGCCACCCACATTCTGTTGCAAGTTGCAACACCAGAGGAATCACAGAAGCGTTGCTGGCCTTTAAGGACCTTGGAGAAGCCTGGTTGTACGTGGAAGATAGTTCCTTGAAAACCGCATTGAGGATGGTGTGTTTGATATCATAATCTGAGCAAGGTCTTAGAGGATCAAGCCATTCATAAGCTGGTTTCTGACTGTATTCAGTAACAGTAAATTGTTATACAACCCAATGGCTTAGCGTGCCTTGGCGGGTCCTTGGGGGCCCTTATGAAGGGAAAAGACACAAAAGAAAAAATGTTTGCATAAAATTAAAAGAAATTTTTATTCATCATAATTATCTATGTGTCACTTTTTCCAAAATTTTTACAAACAATTCAAATTGAATATACGCTCTCCTTGCCTTTTTTCGGCAAGCAACTAAAGTTTTTATTATGTTACTTACGCACGCCGGGGCCCCGTTGCCCGGGGGCCCCCTATGATTGATACGACGCATACGGCGGTAGGTACGCCCCTGGTATAACCTAAGATATCGTTTCATTAAACTTGAAACTGAGATTTATGAGACGTTTGGTGTGCGTGTGGGCAGTAGTCAGTACCTACTCTATATTTATTTTATGGGGCAAGTGTACGGGTTACGTGATGTTAAGTGATCTCTCTTACGATGCAAGAAAGATTCTTAAATGAACCCAAATTTAGATATGCAATTACTCTCGTCAGTTTGAATCATGAGAAGTCTCATTTGCTTACTCACATCTGTTAGATTTTTTTTAGCTAGGTTCTCGGGCCTACATGAAATGCTCGCTAAAGTGCTTCAAGTGGCACTGCTCCTGGCAGCGTCGTGGGGCGGGTCGTTACCTTCCCTAAGATATAGGAAGCGATGGTTGGTCCGTCTGGCAGGCGAGATGCTCGTGAAGTGGCGCTGCTTGTGGTGGGGCATTTTAACCAAAGTCACCGACACAGCCCTAATGATTGCGAAACGGAAGTGGTAGTGGGCAAGGCACATAGTTCGACAGTCAGATGGCCGTTGGGGCAGTAATTTTTTCGAATGGCGACCACGTATCAGAAGACGCAGTGTTGGTAGGCTCTGAAAAGATGGTCCGACGATCTGGTAAAATAGGTTGGATGAGGGCAGCGCAGGACCGATCGTCGTGTATATCATTGGGGGGCCTCCCCCAAGTGTTCAGCAGTGGACGTCTTCCGGCTGATGATAGTGATGATGATACTATTTTAAGTTATTAGTTTAAATATATAATTGTTCGCTTAAAACATTTACTTAATTATAAAGTTTATACGAATTTATATATCTACTGCACTCGTTAGCTTTTCGAGTTTTTTTTTATTATTAATCACTTCGTTTTCTTTTTTTTTATAACTTTCACAAGTAAGTTAAAACGTTTGAGTAATTTTGGTGCATCATTTACATACATTGTATAAAATATCATAATAAATGCTGAAACCAAGCTGAAACTGTAAATGTTCATAAAAACATTGACAATGAGTTTCTTGCCACCTATGTTCAACTTTTCTGTGTGGTGGTTCGTCAATCTTTAACATTCGTGTCATTTTGTACTTATTAAATAAAAGATTTTTCTTTCTTTCTTTCTCATTAATTTCACTAGCTTCGGCGTGTTACATAATAATGATTACACATTTCTACTTGACGGTATAAATTCCCGCCCCTGTGATGCTCCGTTAGCACTCTGTGCCTCCCACTGGTAGAAACCTTCTGGAATAAGAACATAATAGAGTTGTATTTAAGTGTTATCTCAGTTCTGATTCGGCCCACGTGCATCGGACGAAATAACTTCCGGGTTTAGGCTGTCAGTATTATGAAACGATGCAATGCACTCTGAGCCGAATTGCACAATCTCCTTTTGTTATTTCAACAGTTAATAATTCATAATGCCCACTTCCTCTCGCTTTCTCAATACTGTTTAAATGTTAGATTTTATTATTTCTGAAATTTCTTACGGCACGCTGAGCACTTTATTGATTAAGACTTAGCAATCGAGTCTATGTAATTCTCGTTGGCTTAAGTTCACTATGGGAGACTCTATGTGAAGTTTTCAGTTTCACTGCACTGGTCTTAAAACATACCCTTTTTATTGTATTGTCATCACCGATCAACTAAATTCTATGGCTCTGCCTAGAGATGTGGGAGTGCTCAAAAGAGTTGTACTGGTGAACAGCAGCAGAATCACCTGTCGGCTGTTGCATATCCCAACTATAGACCTTTTCTCGTAACAAAACAAAAATAGGATCAAGCGACCTTATGTCTTATAAGTTTAATTGTGTATATAAATCTTGTACAACAAATTGACGGTTTAGTTTCGATTGTGATGAAGTTACGTTCCGATTAAGGCGAAGAGTAAGCAGAAAACACGCAAACATGGTGTTTTTAGACAAGTTTTGTGGTGAAATTATAGCATTTCGAAATATGAACAGTACTTAATCCTGTTACACATATCCTTAAGTCTTATTTGTAGGTTGCTAATGCTTGCTGTTGGTTATAGTTAACACTGCCGAGCCTTTTATAACTACCACTATTCTTTGAAGTTAAACAAGTTTTTTGGCATGGCGTGACGCATTTTTTTGGTACTTCTCTCAGAAAAGTTATTCATATAGCTTGTACTTTTTTGTGTAGGTTCATTTATTACGATTTAATTACGATTACGAGGATTGTAAGCATATAAACTGTTTTCCACCCAAGGATTTTGAAAATATTGGCTTTGTTCCATAGATGGCGGGCCGGCAGCCGTGTACTCATATCGCTCAAGGTCGCTGGCATTTAGTGTCGCCTTAAGGGAAATCGTATGTTAATTACGAGTAATCTCGTCTCGTATGAACGTCGATTGTTGGGAGATGCGTATTCTACAAAATTTCGACATTTGGTTGACTTGATAAATTAAGACATTGTAGTAGAAATATTGTAGATTTGTTTGAGCCATATTTTAATTAAAAAATTTACAGATATAGGGAAATAGTAGGGGAATACGAATCTAGAGAATAACATGGATAGGATCGGAACTTAACGTCAATGATTTTGAAATTACGTGAATAGCACCGCTGATGCGACTGCGGTACCTTTGAGTCTATCGCATAGATATTGTTATGATTGGTAAAGCGTACAGTTTGGGGTAGCCTTGTTTCACTGCGACCAATGTGATCTATTGTGATAGCTATATTTAACCAGTCGGAGGCTCCTTTGCACCGTATGCCGGCTAGATTATGGGTACCACAACAAGGAATTTTTGGGGTTTTTCAATAATAATAAAAATTCTGAGCAGCGCTGCATTGTAATGGGCAGGGCGTATCAATTATAATCATAAAAAAACCATTAATTATTATAGCTCACTACTAAGATTGATCTTTTTCAGTAAACTGTCGTCTCAATCTCATCACGTCTCGATCTCAAGTGGTTGAAGAATTGGTTTTCCCACCAATATTCTACATTATTACAGAATCTAGACTATAGATCTCTGAAGTCGAGGATTAAGTATAGGTATAGGTATTTGTTTAGTGTGCTGTGCCCCGTTAGGTTCCTGGTTAGGATGCGTAAGTTTTCCATTCTTAGCTCTACTGCCTTATGCGCAGCTTTTTTGTTAAAGGCTTGGGTTAGGCTTTTGGAATGAGTTAGGTGTGTGGATGTAAATACACTTGCCGATGTTTTTGCCGCCTTTGTTCAGGATAAGTCCCGCACATTTTGTTATTACAGAGGCAAGGTTTCCCAAATTGACAGATAAGCTAAATCTGGGGCACTCTCCGTAGATTCCAAGGCCAACATCAGATTCTGACTTGGATCCATCTGTATAGCTCTTAAGGCTACCGTTTTTTCAAGTGGTTCGTTTCTTTATCCAGTCCGCTCTTGAAAGAATTTAAACACTAAAATTTCAGGTGAAGTCGAATTTCGGTAACATGGAGTCAGTCACCAGCCCAGTAGAGGACTTCTCAGCAAGGATTGCTCAAATCAGACACAAGTTTAGGAACGGCAGGTTTAAAAATAATTTTCGAGATGCTCCCGGTGTTGAAGTCATGGATCCTTTGGTTAAAGCGCATACAGTAGTTTACGGGCCACCTAGCTTGGCAATTATGGTATTTTTGGCAATATTCATTGTATTTATAATTTAATTTGTTGACAATTTCAAGCCTTTTTTATATTATTTTGGTGCGTCTTTAAGCCATGTATAAAACCTAGCAATCTTTTAAGTAGATGACGTCATTTTGAAACGTTATCTTGCATGACTGACGCAAGGATAAAACTATTAGTAGAGTCGAGAGCAAAATATGAACAAAAAGCAAATCTATTCGCTTGTTTGATAATTAATTAACTTAATATTCATTTGCCTGTGTATAATTGCCGTATTGTAAATTTAAATCCTAAGCCTGTTATTATCATTAAAAGTTAAAATCAAATCGTGTTTATTAAACATGATCCAACATAATTATGATCTCTAATTTAACATCATTGTCATTATCATCAGCCGGAAGACGTCTACAGCTGGACAAAGGCCTCCTCCAATGCATGCCCTCATCCAAAGCTATTCCTAATTTAGCATCATTTGAAAATAATTATTATGATACCTTCTCGAAAAATCCCTTCGTATATTCTATTCGTACCCGTGCCAATAATGAAATAAATCTAAAATGGCAAGGATACAGGTCTGTCTGACAGCGAAATAGGGATGGCAGATGGATGATATTACATGTGGAGGGTAACCGGGGCTTCAGCCCAGGAGCCATCGCAAAAGAGGGGCCCGCAAAATAAAGACTTCGGAAAACAAGTTCAAATTCAGAGAATTAAACACTAGGATACAACTTTTACTTTGATTTATTTTTTCGTGCTTTACCTTTGCTTCAGTATTTTGTACAATCATTATTATATTAATTTCAGATAATTCTTGTTTCTGATTAATAATATTTAAATGTTTGTGAAATAATTAAAGAATCAATTATACGATATGCATGATTTCACAGTAAATTATTTATTGAAAAAAACGGCTCATAAAAATTGTCCGTTTAATATAGAAAATAATTTGGGGCTTTTGGGGCCTCCACTCATTTGTTGCCCCGAGGCCTCCAGACCTCTAAGTTTCGCACTCAGGATTCTTAACTCACAATTCTGAGCAAAATCGCGATTGCGCTCCTCACTTTAAGACAGAAGATCTCAAGTGTCATTCGTCTAATAATTTCACTCGCTACGGCGCCCTTAATGTTTGGAATTTACTTTTTTTTTATGACAATAAGGGACGAGACGAGCAGGACGTTTAGCTGATGGTAATTGATACGTACTGCCCATTACAATGGAGTTCTGCTCAAAATTCTGAGCAGCACTAAAATTGCGCTCGTCACCTTGAGACATAAGATGTTGTCTCATTTGCCCAGTAATTTCACTAGCTATGGCGCTCTTCAGACCGAAACACAATAAAGCTTACAGATTACTGCTTCACGGCAAAAGGCGCCGCTCTGGTACCCATAATCTAGCCGGCATCCTGTGCAATGGAGCCTCCCACTGGTAAATGCCCTAAGTCGCCACTTACCATTGGGCCTTGGACTTCCCTATTCTGTATATGCGCTGGATAAGCACAGGAATAACCATCTGAAGTATAATAATGTGCCGCTGTGGTACCCAGCTCATCGACATCCTGTGTAAAAACTGTATCACTTATTTTGTATAGATGTGTGGGCAAGAAATGAAACACACTACTGACGTAGTACTTCGGAACCAAAAATTTTTGAAGATAGCCCTGCGTTCTTGACGTTTGTTATCGTTAAGCCATTGAATATTTTTTCGGAAATCGATACTACATAACAAATAAACTAAGTAACACCAAATTCTTTTACATAATTAGCTTGTTAGCTGCTAGTAACTAGTGCTTGTGCCATTAGAGTAGTAGATTTGATAACTACAGGGCATGGATATCTTCTTACCGATTATGTTTTTATGTTTTTTTTATAAAAATAAGGGACGAGACGAGCACGACGTTTAGCTGATGGTAATTGGATACACCCTGTCCATTACAATGCAGTGCCACTCAGGGTTCTTGAAAACTCCAAAAATTCCGAGCAGCTCTACAATAATTGCGCTCATCACCTTGAGACGTAAGATGTTAAGTCTCATTTACCCAGTAATTTCACTAGCTACAGCGCTCTTTAGACAGAAGCACAGTATTTTTGTTTACACATGTTTACACATTACTGTTTCAAGGCAGAAATAGACGCCGTTGTGGTACCCTTAATCTAGCCGGCAAACTGTGCAAAGGAGCCTCACACTGGTGATTATCCTCTTGAGGAGTTCGCGGATGGTTTAAGACTAATCAAAATAATGTTAGTAACAGACATTATTTGACTCCACTAATGACGTTTTTATGTATAGAACGTCATTGCACTCCACAATATTTCGGACTGCTCGTCAAAATTCATAAACTTCAAAATGCAAAAGCCACGTGTCGATTTATAATCAGTGCTATTATATGTATAAAAGACATACTTACTATATCACAGCTGTATTATGTTACCAATGCCCTTCGATATTCAATATTGGTCATAAATAAACCAGTAGCTTACCTCTTACTTTTATAAAAGCTTTGTAATTCTAAAGACATGTACTAAACGTACATAAAACATTTTAAGCCAAACTGAAATTAGTAACGGTAATCGATTAGATTCATTTTGATCGTTGCAGCACCCTTGACGTTTACTTGTGCTGGTTTTGATGTTGCAAAATCGTTGAAGATTTACTAAATCTAGGTATTAATTTTAATAACAATAACATAATGCTACCTATGCTGCATATGTTATCTCTGGGGGTCTACTCCGAAACGTAACTTCGTAAACGAACGAAATTTAAACGTAGTTTCGATAGTGACACTATTCTATTTTGATTTCGGACACATCGACGAAGTTCGGAACTAATTTGAAGAGTTCTATTTCAACAATTTGCAACAACAAATTCTATTCCGACAAATTAGTGGCACTTATGGGTTTTGTTTGAATTCATTAAAAAGTTTTTAAAAAGATTACTTAATTATGGTGCTAATAAATGATCTTTTATGGTGCTTTTAACACACCTCGCAATCGCGATACGTCCTCATTCTATGAGAGTTTCAAGTAAATATCAGTTATATACTTATTTGTTTTTTTTTCACTAAAATATTGTCTCTACATATTACCATCCTTTTATAGGTACATCTTTTGCTGCTGCACATAATATGATGAAGCTATTTTTTATTTTATATGTCTGAGTACGTAGGTATTATGCTTCTTCCACATTGGTTCATCCTTTGTCAACTCGGAAATATTAATACCACCCTTGATACATAACTTATGTGAAACAGAGCATGCTATAAATTATTTTATTTTGTAATTTCCTGCAAACTCTAAGTCGGGATTGCATTAGCGGCGTCGGTTCCTTCCACGTTCTAAATGTACTACACATAGAGCAGCCTCAAGAATTCTTGAAGCCATTTCAAGCAAATTTGCAACAAAATCCACACAAACGGAAATCAAACCTTTGTTTTCGTCAAATTTAGGTTAAAATTCCGAACAAACTGCTGTCATATTAAAATTTTCGTTCGCAACGTAAATGAATTAGAGTAAAGTTTAGAAATTAGAAATGTCAAACAATAACGTTCGGGACGAAACTTTGAAATGAATGGAACCGTAGTAGGAAACACCCGAAACTTCAATCGAAAATTCGTTCTTCGTTGAATGAGAGTAGACCTACTGGACCTGACGTCAATGACTCATTACAATACCACAGTATTGTGATGCTGATTATTATTATTATTATGATGAGATAATCTGGGATAAGTAACAGTAGTATTAATTTTTCTGGCAGTATTATTATAGCGACATAGAACAACAGAAACTACAGAACTATTAACAACAAAAGACAAAACGCAAAAATGAAAACTTCAAAAACAAAGCACAAAAATATCACAACATGTACCTAACCACAGAACAGGTAAACATTAAACTGTTCTGTGTACCTAACGGTAATGAAATTGCAAACCGTACTGACGCAACAGGACGAGGGTGAGGGGGTGATAGGGGGAACGGGAGGAGGCATTACATTTCAGCGAGGTCCAGAGATAATGTGGCCGTGTAGTACCTAAGTTCATAGCTAAAGAAAGTGACACGACAACGTAAAGTAAAAAATGAAATACACCAATAAACAATTTATTTTAAGAAGTGTAGCATGTTTGTATAATACGGTCTAATGAATCACAATATAAAGATGAACAATTATAAGTGCTTGCGGTGTATGTAAGTGATTTGCACAGCAATACTATCCTAAACAATGAATGTTAAAACAATATAATGTAATACCAGTGGGAGGCTCCTTTGCACAGGATGCCGGCTAGATTATGGGTACCACAACGGCAACTATGTCTGCCGTGAAGCAGTAATGTGTAAGCATTATTGTGTTTCGGTCTGAAGGACGAGCGCAATTGTAGTGCCGCTGAGAAATTTTGGGTTTTTCAAGAATCCACGGAGGCACTCCATTTTATTGGCCAGGGCGTATCAATTACCATCAGCAGAAACTCCTGCTAGTCTCATGCCTTATAAAAAAAAATTTAGGAAAATAAAAATAACGAATTAACTATCTACAAATTAGGTACTTATTTACTCATCTATATCTACATATATAAGGACACAGGTTTTAATAGAAGTTAAAATTTGAAATAATAATATCAATATTATTATCTAAATTAAATATTTAACTATTATTTACACACATAAGTTGAATGAGAGAGCTATATCCATTAAATTTAATTAATATTGGGGAATATGTAGGTATCTATTCGGCAATTAAATGCTGGTTCATAAATGCCAATATTATGAAGAACATCTGGTCAGTCTATAAAGTTGTTTATGGAGCTTGTAAAGGAATACTATATATATATACTTGGCCGCCTTTCTACGCATTTCCAGGGTACCATAAAGCTTATTATAAGTATTTATTGTATTAATTACCAAAGAAGAATAATGAGGGTTCTTGATTGCACCCAAAATTCTGAGCAGCATCGGATCTTACACTTGTCATTTACACGAGACAAAATATTAAGTGTCATTAATTTCAATAGTTAGTTAAAGGATTGGTCTCCGCTACGCTCCTACAAAAGCCACTGGTAAGTCTACCTAATATACTATTCATTAAGATCTATTAAGCAGTTCTGTACTTATATAAGGACATATAGATAGACATAAATCAAATAATTAAGAAATTATATAATGATCTTATCTTAATACATATAAATCCAGTGTCCTCATGTTTGTTTCCAGTGAACTTCTAAGCTAATGAACGGATTTCAATGGGGATTAACTTCATGGAGTGCAGTTGAGTGGAGGAGTGGACAACGTCTGTCCGGTCGGCTAGTAAAACTCAAAATTATGAGAATAATTAAAGATACAACGTGAAAAAGCAATAAAATTTGCTTCAGTCTATAAGTCAATAATAATAAAACAAAGCTGATTATCTCGTCTATTTGCAATGAGACTACTCCTCGTACCACTCTATTAACGGCTATCGACACAAGTCCTTTTTTTGCGCCCAGGCAAAGGGAAAGGATAACGACGGGAGGTGGTGAACCTCATGCATACCAAAACAGCCTGTGGTGGTTAAATGGGACACACCTACCTAGTGCCTACCCACTAAAACACCACCTGAGGTTGGATTTGGGCAAGTGCCCTCTAAGCCTTCATCGAAGGCGACCTTCTCTTGGTGAGAGAGAGGTGCAAGCGGCATTCCGTATGGAGTATCCGCTGGGATACTACACAAGTCCTTTAAGACAAATCAATATATTAAGTTGTAGATACCATAGACCTACAGTACCGTAGTCTAGACAAACAAAGCGTATGAGTGATCTTTAACGGAGATACAGCAAGATAGAAAAAGTAAACGAGTCTTTTTTTATGACAATAAGGAACGAGACGAGCAGGACGTTCAGCTGATTGTAATTATTACGCCCTGTCATAAAATGCGGTGCCGCTCAAGATTCTTGAAAAACCCATAAACACTGAGCGGCACCACAATTGCACTCGTCTCCTTGAGACATAAGATGTTGAGTATCATTTGCCCAGTAATTTCACTAGCTTCGGCGCCCTTCAGACCGAAACACATAATGCTTACACATTACTGCTTACGCCAAAAATAGGCGCCGTTGTGGTACCCATAATCTACCGGAATCCTGTGCAAAGGAGCCTGCCACTGGTAAAAGAGTCTATTATAACTGTAACCGATTTTGATTGACAGGTCTTATGCACTCAGCCACGCTTTGCATTACCTACTTAGTTTTTTTAATAATATTAAAAAACTAGCTAACGCACAAATAAAAATTGCCATTATCGGGTTGTCAGCCGTTCGTCTATACGCTAATATATTCTAAATCTATGGTAGATATTTGCGATCTTGCTGTGATATTGACATGCAAGTCTTTTACCGCAAATATTACTAGAAAAATTTGTATGAGATGTTTGATGAAAAACTCAGTGTTAGCTGCATTGGCATGGCGCCAAATGCACTACTGCTTTTCAGTAATCCCAACAATTCTTGGCTCCTAGAGTTAGAGCTGGTAGTCATTTATTGATTTTTAATAACTAGCTGCTGCCCACGACGTCGTCCGCATACATGCTATTTATGGGACGTGAGTCCCAAAAACCATGTTTTGACTGTAGGAAAAATTTATTTTATGGCGAAAAAACATGGAATTTCAAATATTTTTTTTATGGCAATCATAAGTTTAAGCAAAAATACTATTCCTGCATCGAGCGTGATAAAAAATAGCCTTTATAATATTGTCGCGATCTCTTTTTATTTATTCATGCAAAATAAGAAATCTATTTAGTGGTGTTTTGGCTTGGCCCGGACGTTCTATAAAATTCTGTTTTGGCTTCCGTGTTGCTTGTGGAAGCGAGTTTTCTTAAAAAAAATAGTAAATGTACAGTTTCTTTTTTATTTTTACGATTTTGTTATATCTATAGAACCACCTAACCAGTGGCAAAGATAACCTACTTTTTTTTTCTTTCCCTTAGGCCACATAATAATATAGTTATTACAATGTTGGCCCAATGGATTACAATCTAGGCTTAACTAAGACTAATAAGTAATTCTACTTTAACTTAAAATTCTAGATAGATTAAACCAAGAATGTGTCCATTATCACATTTCTTAATGTCTCTATTAAGAGGAAGTCACTTTGTTCATGTGTCTTTTATAATATCACTATTTCTATATTGTATTATACTAATTCACAGGCACTACACTAACTCAAAAGGGTTTGTTCGTTTTAGTATTCTTACTATATCAGTGTTGCCAAGGAGCTGGATTGCCTCGACATTCACGTGATGGTGGTTCAGAGTATTTTTGGATAACTTTGTCAACGAACTCAATGTTAAGGGCCCGATGTTCGCTGTTTCGAATGTACCAACATGCGAATAGATAACCTACCGAAGCTGAACTCCAAACTAGACCGGACCGCTCGCAGTGTGCGCAAGTGTGACCGCGGAACTCAGAACCTATGACCGCTAGACAGCGCGCAGTGGAGTCGGCATTTACAACCTATCAATATTTTTAAGACACTATCTATCCAATAAATTTGCACGGATAATAATTTTCGGATTTTTTCCTTTACTGCAAAGTTGTGAGACCATTGTTACGGTATCTTACAAATATACTTACGTACATGAATTTGAAGGGTAAATTGTCTTCAAATGGAAAGAAGTTTAAGACTTATGAATAATAAAAATAAGGTTTTAATTATTTACGAAATATATTGTGTAAGCGGCCATATTTAATATCTTTTCATCTGTATCGAAACCTTGAAGATTCCATCAGAAAAGGATTTAGACATATAAATGGACAACTATGTGTTGCTAAAACCGATAAAGTTGCTAATTTTTTTTAATAGTTATGGGACCCTAAAACCTAAAAGCAAATTATAATGTATACAAATTATTTAAACTCTACATAACCAACAAATATGATGAAAAACATAACGGGTTGCACTCCGGGAGTGCGGGCAGAAGTGAAAACTTGAACATTAAGTTTTGCATTTTTGAATATTTTAGAATGGTTAGGGAATTCTCCTGGGACTCCTCTCGGTATGGGGGTACCACAAGGGTCTATTCTTGGACCGTTCCTCTTCCTAATTTATATAAATGATCTACCTAACCTTGTAGAAGAAAAAAACACAAGGTGGTATTGTTTGCAGATGACACTTCACTTATATTCAAAGTGAAACGAAGCCAAGTTTTGTATGACGAAGTAAACAATGCTCTATCTGACATCGTGTACTGGTTTAGCGCCAATAACTTATTGTTAAATAATCATAAAACCAAATATATTAAATTCACCGCGCCAAATGTCAAAAATGTAGATGCGAATATTTTATTAAATGGAGAGGTGGTAAAACCAGTGGAATCTGCTATATTTCTTGGCATTACTCTTGATTCCAAATTGCAGTGGGGCCCCCATATTGAAGGATTGGCGAATAGGCTTAGTTCTGCAGCATATGCTGTTAAGAAAATTAGACGGTTAACTGACATAGATACGGCGAGATTAGTATACTTTAGTTATTTTCATAGTATTATGTCCTATGGTATATTGTTATGGGGCAGTGCGGCCGATATTAATACTATATTTGTGCTGCAGAAGAGGGCTATTCGCGCGATTTATAACCTAGGTCCTAAAGAATCATTAAGAGAAAAATTTAAAGACATAAACATTTTGACTGTTGCTTCTCAATACATTTTTGATAATGTTTTGTATGTTCATAAGCACATTGAGGAATTTACTAGAAACTGTGACATTCATAATGTTAACACGAGGAACAAACATAAACTTGTTGTGCCTACTACTCGGTTGGGTCGAGTTAATAAGTCTTTTGTTGGGCGATGTATATGCTTCTACAATATGATCCCAGAAAATGTACAAAACAAATGTGTTACGAAATTTAAAAGAATTGTTAAAAAACGTTTGTGTGGGAAAGGTTATTATAGCATAAATGATTTTCTTAATGACACGACGGACTGGGAATAAAGCGAACACCCTCAGGCTCTTTAATTATAAATGTTTATGGTACGATATTACATTGTAATCCATATTTTATATTAAAAAAAAATCCCGCTGAGTTTCTTGCGCCCATTCTTCTCAGGTCTGAGGCAGTCTCTTTTGAATGGGTGGTAGATTTTGACGTTCAATAAGTGATTTTAAATCCTATATCATATTTTGAATAAAAATATTTGAATTTGAATTTGAATAATTTCACACGAATTGCTTTATTTATCAGTATAAAAGTACTAGCATTTATGTGGTAAAATACAATATTCATTTATTGCGCTCTCGTACACAAAAATGTCAATTTATGTTACTTAAAAAGTCTTAATACTTTAGAACTATTACAATTATTTAACATTAAAAAGTTTATCTCTCAGAACTTTCATCCATAATAAACTGTAAAAATATTACACGGGTGAGATTTTATCCCTCGACCTCGCGGTGTTTCGGCTTTGTAATCACAATGAACGACTGGTCCAATGACCGTATGATCATTAACTTGAAATAGCCGAATTATAATAATTAGAAGTATCTTATCTTTCATTCATAATTTCAACTATCTTACGAATATCCGATCAGGTTACATGTTCTGACGCGAGTTTAATAATGGCATTACAAATAAAATCTAACGAAGGAGTCCTTGATGTTTTTTGTATACGCAGCGGATAATATCACGGTTTTTCTATTCACTAACTAGCAACGCTTTGTATTTAACACACAAAGGACTCATAAACATCATCCGATTAAATGCTCGTAAATTGAGTATGTATACTTTTGACACTGCGCCACTGCTTGCGGTTAGATACTTGTAAATTGGCCTTTGGCTGTATAGAATAGAGCCTTGTCCATAACATAATGTAAAGGACCCTGACGCGTTACGTTTTATACGCAATTCTTTTTTATACGTAATGAGTAATCACAAAGGCATTGCGTACCCTTATGTGAGATCATCTGCAGATTCCTGAGACTAAACATGTTAATAGGTTGTTAGCACGTGTAAGCCGTGACGGTTAGGATGTTCCGGTCACGATTTTAATATCTTTTATTTCTAATTTGAATCCTCGCTTGTTTATTTAGCCAAGGATACGCACGCAACATGTTAAAAACTTCACGATTTTTAATTGCCTTGGCGGCGTATGGGTAGGTACATATACGACGTCTAGTAACATACCTAATATTATTTCGCTGAAATGCTCGTTTAGAATTAATTAAATTTTTTAACTGCTAAGCACCGATTTCACCATTGAAGTAGAACGCGATTAGAACACTTTAAAGTAAGCTTACGCCTTTAAACGAGTTTAAAGATTCAATTCGGATTTTACCACCACAAACTAAACACAGTTATAGCCTAAACGCGTTTAAACAGCCGAATTTTGGACGTTCAACTTATTATTTGATCGCGTTAAAGAGCTGTCACTGTCGTTGTGGTAATAGAGACATTGACATTTAACAATTTTGATTTCGTTCACAGTTATCGATGACAGTTTTGACAGGTATTTGATACATTCTATTGTTTATGACATTTAAACTTGGTTTACATCAACACGCTCAAAAGGTATTGATGAAATCGTTTTGCCTTTAATAATCGAGATCAAGATTGGCATTTGAACTAGTTTACGTAAACTGAGTTTTATCAAACTTGGTTTGAAGTGTCATTGGTGAAATCGGGGCTTAATAGTCTTTTATTGGCTTTTTAAAGCCCTTTATCACCATGTCTCGAAATTGAGTCCATTATATCTATAAGATTTTTGAAAAACCTGCTTTTGGCAACTGCAAATAATTTTAATGTGACAAAACCTAAATCTGGTCAAACAATAATTCCACCTTCATTCTTGACTGTTGCACAATTGTAGTTAACAAATGAACGATGAGGTATAGAATCTAGATTTTCAAATATGAATATCAATATGGTAAAAGACTTATAACATTTTTTCCTTTAATAAGTAGCTTACAGTTGAATTTTGGATTCTAACTTTATTCATTTTTAGTATAAATCCATATAATGTACGTTTACTTGAGCCATTTAAATTCGGCAACGCTCTTGTGATTCCTCTGTGTGTGGTGGGAGTATCGGTGGTAATGTCATACCATTAGGTGGTCCATATGCCTGCTCGAGCGCACTCTTCTGCCAATAAACTTCTAATTTTATATTCGTAAATTTGATTTTTAAATTTTAATAAAGACTATCAGCTTGAAATCAAAAACATTTAACAGCTGTATCACTCCCTCGCCAACATATGGCTGCCAAACTTGGGCGCTAAATAAACACCAAGCGAAGAGACTAAAAGTGACGCAAATAAGTATGGAAAAAAACTTATTAAGTATCAGACTAAAAGAGAAAATAACGAAGAATGAAATATGGAAAAAAGTAAATTGAAAGATATAATAGGTAAGAATCACAAAAACTACAAAATGTAATTGGGCAGGCCACATATCAAGGGTCACTAACGAAAGATGGAGCATTATAGCCTCAAATTGGTACCCATTAGAAGCCAAAAGAAGAAGAGGAGGACCTGGTACTGGATGGAGAGACGATCTAGTCAATTATGAAGGAGTGTTATGGTCCCGTACAGCAAGCAATAGGGACAAATGAAAGAAAACGGGGGGAAGCCTTTGCCTAGCAGTGGTGTGATGTATAAAATATTATAAGTAAATTTATAAGTAATAGTTTCATATTGGAATAGGCTTTCATAAATAAATAAATTTTATTTTGTTTGTGCTGTTTGTTCAAGTAAGCAATATAAATATTTCATTAGAGCTTGGTTTCTATAAACATAAATATAGCGGATCGTTCCTGCTATGAACAGTTATATTAATTAAGAGACGTATTTTAAGACTAATTAATAAACAAGTATTAAATATGAAAATAATATAATTACTATGGGATATGCTAACTAATGCCTTCACAAAAAGTCATTTACCGTTAAGCCTACTGTCCAGTACATAATAATTATAAACATTAATAATAACATCTCATCTCCTTAGTTTTGGTTGGCTTCATTTAGTAAAGTATTTGCACATGAAATCTCTTCAAACTGCTATTTATTTAAATTTTATATTCCTTACTGTATCGCTTAGAAAAAATAAACGAGCGCCTTTCCGGTGCCGATATGAGTAGAAAGTATATGGGTATGTTCATTAAGGTGCGGACACGCTACACGAGTCGATCACCGAAGCACAAGCGGAGCAATAATTCGTGTAGTGTTGACTGGTTGACGAGCTTTGAACTTATAGCTCTTGCTCGGTTGTACCTAGTTTTTGACACGTTTGCCTAAACCTAGGTTTTCTTGATAAATATGGTAAAAAAATTATGGAATTCGGCGTTATTTTGCGCAAATCCATAATTATCCAAATGTTATTATTTTTCTTGTGTGTTCCATCCATATATAGACCATTATTGACATGGTTGAAATTTTATATTAATATAATTAATTAATAGTTAAATGATAAAAAATTATATCGATATTTTTATTATATATAATTTGTCATATATATATTATATAATTTGTCAGTTACAAAATTTGGTTATTGGTTGACGTTGAATATTTTGTATTAGTTAACAGTTAACTGATAAAAAGTATCGCTATTTTAATGGTTGAGAATATTACTCATTATTATTTGTCAAGTACAACATTTGGTTATTGGTTGATGCTAATAAAGTTTAATATTTTATCATATAATAAACGTTATTAGATAAAATTAAATGATTTTTTCTTCATACTTAAATACTTTATAAGATACACTTGATTTACAATTACCATCCATAAAATACAAATACTTGAAAAATAAAATTAACAATAACAAGTCACTTACTAATCGCACTATAGCTATTTGTTTAAAATATCACTTCACTTAATCAAAAATAAAACTAACTCTAATGTAGGAAGTATCGATGAAATTAAATATGAAAATAAAATTATAAATAATCCAACTCAGATTGCTACTATTTTTAATAATTATTTTATAAATACAGTCACACAAAGTCAAAGTCAAAATGTAAAAAATAATAAACCTACATATAAATTAAAACATAACAATTCAAATATTTTCTTAATGCCAACTGATGAAATGGAGATAATAACCGTTATTAAGTCACTTAATAATTCAAATTCCACGGGCTGCGATGAAATAGCAACAAAGGTAATAAAGGAATGTGCAAAGGAACTAGCTCCAGTCCTAGCCTACTTAATAAATCTATCTTTTGAAGAAGGTACTTTCCCATCAAATTTAAAAAAGGCAAAAATAACACCTTTACTCAAAGCGGGTGATAAAAAGGATATTAACAACTATCGACCAATCACACTCATTCCTGTTATCTCAAAAATTTTTGAAAAGATACTGCACAAGCGATTAACATCTTTTTTAACTAAACATAATATCATTTTGGAGGAACAAAATGGTTTCCAAAAAGGAAAATCAACAACTTTAGCGTGTTTTTCGCTAATAAAAGAAATATCGGAATGCATGGATACAAAAATTCCAGTAACATCAGTATTTTTTGATATGAGCAAAGCTTTTGACAATGTTTGTCATGAAAAACTATTAGATAAATGCGCTCAATATGGTATTCGAGGTCTAGCAAATGACTGGCTTAAAAGTTATCTTTCAAACCGTACTCAATACGTTGAAATTGCTAAATTAAATAATAAACAAGAAGTAATACCTTATCGATCAGAACTTAGACTTAAAACAAAAGGTGTACCACAAGGAAGTATATTGGGTCCACTTCTATTCATAATCTACATAAACGACTTACCTAGCATTACTACTAATAACTGTACTCTTTTTGCTGATGACATCTCTATTGTAATTAAATGTAACAATGAATTGACATATGATATAGAAATTAATAAAACAATAAAGGACACAATTGAATGGCTTACTGAAAATAACCTGACTGTAAATATAAAAAAAACAATGTATATGCAGTATTATAATAAGAATGGGAAAGGAAAAGATATTAATGTTAATTATCATAATGAGAATATTAAAGAAGCACAACTTGTCAATTTTCTTGGTATTTCTTTAGACAGCAACTTGTCCTTCAAGTCACATGTTGACAAAATTAGCAAAAAAATTAACCAACATGTATTTGTCCTCAAACGCGTATCAAAAACAATAGGTGAAAAAACAGCGCTAATGGCATAACATGCATTCGTGGTTTCAGCTTTAAGATATGGATTGGTCATATGGGGCAACTCGGTGAGCATAGGGCATTTATTTTTTGGACAGAAGAAGTGTATCAGGGCGGTTTGTGGAGTCGGCCCCCTAGATTCTTGTCGACCGCTATTTAAAAAATTGAAAATTCTATCGCTGCCATGCCTATACATTTATGAAATAAGCCTATTCGTTCAAAAACATATGTGTGATTTCTATACAAAAAAAAGCCAGAAGGTTTTAAATACAAGGTATCCAAATAAACTCATAATGCCCTTCTGTAGAACTACATCTTTTAGTAGAAATTGTTTCAGCATGTCTGTGAAAATATATAATAAATTGCCCAATGAATTGAAAGATTTACCGTTCAAAGTTTTTAAAAGAAGACTGCATTAGTGGTTAACAAATAAGTGCTTCTATAGTTTAAATGAATTTTTCAATACAAAATGAATTAGTCTATTTGATAATAATATATGTAAATTAATATACTTTTATGACATTGAATTTGTTAATATTATACATAGGTACTAAATGAATTATTAAGTTATTTACGTCTCATATTATAATATTATATAAGTATTAAAATTTCATTTTATAAATATTATTGATATCATTGTGAAATCCGACATGTTTCAATATAACAGTACGATTAGTGTTTAGACAATTTTGTAACCTATTTTGCATGTCAATTGACGAAACATATTGGATTATCCATTATATTGTTAACACCTTAAGTACAATGTTTCCTGCAAATAAATTTCATTTCATTTCATTTCATTTCATTTCATTTGTTTCCAATAAAAATATCGCATACAGCAAATTACTAATCGCAGTATAGTTATTTGTTTAAAATAACAGTTTATTTTGTTTCGAATATAAAAAGCGCATAAAGCAAATCAGCAATTCAAACACTATAGTGACAACAACAACAATATAGTAAGGACGACAAAATAATGAAGCTAACATAATTAATAGGTATGCATCAGTCCGGTAGCATATTATTATATGAACGTACGAAAATGTTGCTTAACACTAAGATATTAAAGGTTAAATTCCAAAGCATTCAATTTAGTTAATTCGGAAACCCAGGTTGAATTGATTGAAGTTGATATGATAGTTTTACTGAATAATGGTAATAGTTAATTTTATTTATTGAATATGATTTCTCATTTATTGGTTGCTAGGTTGAAATGGTTTGAAGTTGTTATGATATTTTTATTCAATAATGTTAAATTTATTTATTGAATATAATGGTTGATTTTAAATATTAGTTAAATTTATTGGTTGATGGTTGTATTCATCATCTCTAGTTCCATCCATTCAGTCTCGTTTCAGAATCCGCCGAGCTAACATCTCCTGAAGATGTCTGGTGTAGAGGCAAAACACGTAACAAAGACACAACTCAGCGGAAGTAACACTCAAGAAAGTCTCATACTATTTGTTTCAATGATAAATTTGGCTTTATATCAATTCTTAGATCACCGGATTGTCCCGGGCATCTTGCTTTTTACTTGATGCTGATGGTGATCATGTCCTGCAACAGCAGATGAATCAGAAGATCATTGACCGCTTCTTAAGAAGTAAGTATAGTCCTGAAAAAAAAACAATGAAGCTCATACCATACTTAAGTTGTCAGTTACTATAGCCTCAAGAGCCAAGTCGCATGATTACCAAGCCGCGAAGATAGTGGTCGTTGAACCACAGTTGAACCCGCCTCCATCGAGAGCTGGATCTTGATTCATCTAGTGTAGACGCACCTTTAGTTTTTATGCGAATGTACCGGCGTTATCGGGTTGTCTAAAAGCTAAATTTGATATTTGGCTGTCGAAACCGGATAGCGGGTAATGAGGGCTGATTATCACTTCGTTGTAAGTCTGTCAAGACTTCTCTTGAGGACCGCGTAGATTTATCAAGACGTGTAAGTTAACAACAAATACAAATGTACAACTGAAAAATCCCGCAACCAAGCTGTTACAAAATGTCAATTGTTTAATTAGATTTAGAAATATATTTATTTACCAGTTCATAAAGGGGCTTTGACATGGTAAGTAGAACTAATAAGAAACTTCCAGACCATTTTTTAAATCATATAAGAACTAACGGCCGTTCCCAATATTCAGTTCTCTCAACTTGAGATCGTAACTTTTCTGTCCCAATAAACTTATCGACGGTAACTCACCTTATCCGTACACGCTGTCTGTCATTGGGACGACGTATAGCTTACCAGCGATAGAAGTTTGTACGGAAATTGCAATTCACGCGTCCCAATATAAGACGATAAGAATGACTTATCGGGTATATTGGGACAGCTTCAGATTATTGACAGCTAATTACTGTCAGTAGAAGGTAGTAATTTATCTCTATCTGTAGAAAGTATATTGGGAACGGCCGTTTGCCTTCTTAATATAATATTATACAATTTTAGGTGGCCTACGCAGAACCAGACAAGAACTATACGTCATTATCCTCTATAAAATAGTCTACTATACTATAGTAAGCCTTCTTTAATTTGTGCTACGGTCTGGTATTTTACTGTATAATTGAACACCAGATGATATAGAATACCTATGAAGAAGCCCCTAAGTTAGCTAGAGTACTTATTATATTATTCAAATCAACAGATGAGGACCGTGATAGCCCAGTTAAATCATTAATTTTATCATTTCATAGATTTATCAAAACATATTAGGATACTATGCTGGATAGAACATATTATGATAGGATGTGATATCAAATAAAATCAAATCAAATCAAAATCAGTTTATTCAAGTAGGTCACGAAAATGACACTTATGAATGTCAAAAAAATAAAATATTTTTCTTATTGAATCTACCGCTACTTCGTAAAGGGTTGAGCTAATGAGAAGAAGTAGCAAGAAACTCATTGCCACTCTTTTTTTATAAGTGCTGATACTACATGGCCAAATTAAATCTGGACCTCACAAGAACGTAATGTACGTAAACGGAGAAACGGAGGAGAACGGGAGGGCCGTTCTCCTTTCACCCCTCACGCTCGTCCTGTTGCGTTAGTACGGTTTGCAGATTCATTATCGTTACGTACCTGTCATGATATTTTCGAGCTATCACTGCTTCATATGTCCATGTTCTGTAATTTATGTTGTTCTGTGTCACTATAATAGTTCTTTTAGAAAAAATAAATTGTCCTTGTACTTAACCTAGATGATTTTTTTTTGACAGTAAGGGATGAGACGAGCAGGATATTCCGCTGATGGTTATTGATACGCCCTGCCCATTACAATGCAATGGCACTCAGGATTCTTGAAAAAACCCAAAAAATCTGAGTGGCACTCCGATTTCGCTCGTCACCTTGAGACATAAGATGTTAAGTCTCATTTGCCCAGTAATTTCGATACCTACGGCGCCCCACATACTGAAATACAATAATGCTTACACATTACTGCTTCACGGCAGAAATAGGCGCCGTTGTGGTACCCATAATCTAGCCGGCATCCTGTTTAAAGGAGCCGCCCCAATGGTATAATTTTTCTTATTATTATATTTTTTTTTTATAATAATAATAATCAGCATCAAATCACCACACCTCTACATCAAGTAATAATACAGAAAAAATATATCGTTAATAAATCTATTTATTAATAATAATAGGATATTAATTAGTGATACTTGTTTTTCACACCGTAACAAAGCGACGACGATGTGACGCCATGAACGTCAGGTGCAGAGATAATTGAATATATAGTTATATTCAAGCTATGTATTAGTCCCAGTCCAGGTGAAAAGCATATGAGTTATAAAAGAACGATTTCAACGCGATGTTACAGTCAAATGCCATAAAAAGTTTTCAAAGGATATCCTTTGATAGCTTAATGATACCAATTAACCGCTTTGGTAGTAATGACTGTCTTGTAAATTATTTTATTAATTAGCACAGTACTAAAATAAAAACATCGTTCGGGAATTAATGATAAAACTAACTTTTCCAAATAAATTCAATAGATGAAGCCGAGACGCGCAATCCGAACTTTATGGCCAGTAAACATACAGATTTGAACTGAATTTAAAACAATTAACTTCTAAAAAACCAAAATCTTTCAGCCATTTGGTACAGATGGACGTCAAGCCTCAGAACGGAGGAAGAAACTCAGCGAAACATTGCCAGTTAGCAAAGCTCCGCCTACTGTGACCTGCATCTACTTTTCCGGAGGCGGAAAATACATTACTAAAATAATGAGGCTTATGACGCTTGATATTTGGATTCATTGGATCATCTTCTCGTACTCATTATTAAGCCATAAAAAAGAAAATTACCAAAATAATTTCTGGTGATAGAAAAGTGTAACAAATAAAGTTAAATAAGTTTTCTAAAAATAGTTTTCAATTATTATTATTAATCATGGTGCTAATAAATAACCTTTTAAAGTACTTTTTAATACACCTCTCAATCGCGGTGCTCAGAAAGTTTCAAGTAAATACCAGTTATACACTTATCTGTTTTTTCACTAAAAATATGGCCTCTACTTAATACCTACCATGCACATACCATACGATGATGAAGCTATACCTTTTAATTTATATGTCTATGAGTGCCTACTCTTAGTTAGCTGTAAGTAAGTTTTCCTGTTATAATAAAATAAAACATAAATTTTGTTCTTTTATTAATAACAAAAATGAAACTTAGTATAAATGTCACTAAAAGTAGTAATACCACTACTGTTAGAAAGGAATAAGTAAGATAAAGTTCTACCTTTATCCTTTCTAACAGTTGTACTTATGCACCTCATTCCCTTCGACCTGCCTGTACAGCTTGAGGTGAAGAAGCAGCTGATTAAGAGGGACCCCGCCTGCTTCTTTCAGATTGGAGTACAGACCCCTGCACTTGGGAATATCAATACGGGTGGAATTTATATATAACTTATGTAAAACACAGCATGCTATAATTTATTTCATTTTCCTACAAACTCTTTAGTCGGGAATTTCACTAATATTAAATTAATTGCGGAAGCGGCCCCGGTTCCTCCTACGTTCTAAATGTTCTTTATGTACTTAGAGCAGTCTTTATTAAAAGCATTTTTGAAGCCATTTCCAAGCAAATTTGCAACAAAATACACACAAACGAAAATCAAAAGGACATCTTTGGTTTCGTCAGGTTGACGTTAAAATTCCGAACAAACAGATATTCTCATCATCAAATTTTCTTTCGCAACGTAAATGAATAAGCGTAGGTTTAGAAATTCGAAATGTCAAACAATGGCGTTCGGGACGAAACTTTGAAACAAATGAAACCGTAGTAGAAAACATCCGAAACTTCAATCGACACTTCGTTTTTCGTTGAATAAGAGTATCGCAAGCCAGAAAAACCAATTTCATTCGGTTCTTCAACCCTTGGACCACGACTTCGGAAAAGGTTCAGCTTTTTATTAGCGATTATAAAAATGTGTGTACCTATATAAGCAATATTAAATGACTTTAATTTTAAAAACACGAAGCAACATTTTCAATAACAGGATAGTCCAGCCATCACAAATAGCGCACGTTCACGAGCATGACGTGTGGACCAGCCATCGCGTCCCCTGACCATATTATCTTTATTTGTAGAAGCTACTGTTCATCATATCAGCCGGAAGACGTCCACTGCTGGACAAAGGCGTCCTCCAAAGATCGCCATGCCGACCTGCGCTGCCCTCATCCAAACTACTCCGGCGATCTTGACCAGATCTTCGGTCCATCTTGTGGGGGGCTTACCAACACTACGTCATCCATTCGGTATTCGAGGACTTACTCCAACGCCATCTATATGTCAAACTATGTGCCCTGCCAACTTCAGTTTTGCAATCATCTGCGCTTTGACGGTGACTTTGGTTGTACTACAGATCTCCTCATTTCAGATTCGATCCACTCCATTACCCTCTGAGCAAACATGAGCTTTCTCATCAGGCCTCCGGAAGCTACGGTTATCTGAAAAAAAAACTCTAATAATCTAATAGCTTGTAAAAACATCTAATTCGTTTGAATTAGGTTGAGACGCCTACGCAGTTGTAAAACCTGGCATAGAGATTACTTAGCTTTTAGTCTTAATGATTTTGAGACCAGCCGTTACTTAAATGAAGGTCACAAAATACTGGTTTCGTATAATTATGATTAATTCGTCAATCAACTTATTTTCATACATTTAAACGCCCATAGACAGATGAATATAGAAAGGCATGCAAGTTTTAAATGGTTAGATAGTATTAGGAATAGCCCACCACGTACCAATTTGCTCACGTTTTTATAAGGTTTTTCGCAACGCTCTTGTGGCTACGGGCCACGATGATCACATACCTACCATCAGTTGACCCGTTTGACCAAATATGCTTGCTTATCCTCCTCTTGGTTCGGTACCATCAGGTTTTTTTTTATGTTTTTCATAGTTAAGATTTGAATTTTCTGAATGCGATTGAAAATCTCATATCTAAAAACCTACAACACTGTCGCGATCTCTAGTCTCAAATATATGCAAGGGTTGTCACAAAGCTACTCATACTATAGTACTCATACTAGTTGGGTACCTTTTTTTGTACTTATTCAAAAAAAATATCACTAAACAAGTACCAAATTCGCGTTGTGGTAGGAACGCACACAAACATGTCTGATTTATTGTGCGTGACATCCCTAAATAAGAGTACCGATACGCAAAGCAGCGAACCGGTACTATCCTAGGACGTCGCGGTGGGAGGGGGACGCGGGATGCAGCTCTCCTTCATATCTCACCTTTTGTTGCTCCTTCTAGCTGTGGAGACTGGAGTTCACTCTCTGTAAGAAATATAACTGTTACATTGAGTCAAAATTTAGTATCCACCATACTCCATTTTCCATAATGCTTCCTAGAGTAAGTACTTGCTAACGCTTTGTTTGATAGGTACACATGATATATAGATACTCAGTACATAATATACAGTTTTATGCTAATTATCTACGTTAATGAATTAATTTTTTTTGTTGTCTTAGTTCTAAATTTAGATTCTACTTAAATCGAATCTTGCATGTGTCATTACAAAATAAAAATTTAATTATACAAGCTCTCAAGCGATCTTCTCAGCTTGAAAATCCAATAAATAGCTGAACACGCCGGAAATGAATACATGAACTGAATGTATGCATCGCTAAAAGCTTTTCAAGTGGGCAAGAATTAGGTACAGTAATTGGATACCGTTATATCATTAAAACGAGTCCAAAATTCCGTATTGAGGCACCGCCAGAATGGTATCACATAAAATTGCAACAATATGCTGTATCGAAACATTTAAATTAGTATTCACGACACGTTGCCACTGTCTCGCTGACTAAATTGTCTTCTGGTATCTACGTACCACTAATCTCGCATCTTATAAACAATAAATTTAAATAAACATCGCAATTTAAACCAATTACAACGTTTTTTATTTTTATGTGTTATAATCGCGGATATCAAAGTGAATTCTTAAAAGTACTTGAGGTCCTAAACTTGACTTAATAAGAGTAGCCTATGCCCGCGACTTCGCTCGCGCCAGACACTCCCAGGGTACGACCGTGGATGCAGATACAAGTATCTTTTCTTTTATATCATTAGACGTTCCTTTTTTTACATAAAAACAGTATTAGAAACGTACAATTGAAATTGACCCTTATTACGTACGGTACTGTACATTGCACTACAACGATGGGTAAAGAAGACTACAAAAAACTTTTTTTTCTATTGCTACAGAACTCTTTCGCTAAATTGCGAGTATCTACGATTCTGTTCAAGAAAGCTCTATGGAATCTTTACATTATTGTAGTCCGACTTCTTTCTTCATTATAATTCTTAAATTAATAATATAATTTATTGTTTATAGTTTTATATGCATTTTTATTGTTGTGAATATAATGCTCGCATAATAGGTACCTTTATTTATTGATTTACATTTATTTTTTGTCTTTGTAAGTAAGGCATTGAGTACCTATATGACGTTTGCGTATTTTTGGCGCATCACTTTATATCATATACTTTAAAATAATACTGTAAATGTTGATTTAAATTTTCTTATTACTTCTTCTCATTAAAGCTCAAACTGTTCCGAAGTGTTAAAAATAGTAAAAAGAGAATACTTTCGATATTCATAAGTGAATTTGATTTGATCTGATTGATTTGATTTATAGTTTGCTCCCTCGTAAACTCTTATATATTTCGGTATAAAATCATACCATTCTTCTCTGTACCCTTGACAAGTAACAATGTTCGTAGTAAATTTTAAGATGATCAGTCAATATTTAGGGCGTAACAATCAAACAAACACACATTTGTTACGTAGACGTGGTGCATAAGAAAGTTAGTGGACGCGCTTTATATTGAAATAAATGTCAAGGCAAAAAACTGTCCAGTTAGACGCCGAAGGCAACGAACCCGTAAACTGGCACAAGCCACAAAAACATTCGGGGGGGAAAAAATAATAAATACCTTGGAACATCTAGGTTACATACATCTGTTATTTAATTACAATCTCACGCACATGTAATTGGATTTTTACGTTACAAGAGCATCAATATACTGAAGCAAAAGTGTCCGAACTAGGTTTATGGATCATGTTCATTGAATTTTAATTTGATTGCGACGGTTTTTAAGATATCAATTATAACTGAAGCGATGCTAATGTATTCATGCTGAACGAGGCAATGAATGATAGGAATTGGAAAATTGGATAAGCAGTGCGGTTTGCTTTTAAATAATAGTTTGATTCAGAATTTACTTAATAGAATGTTAAAAAATTATTACTAATGAACTTTTCACGCAGTCTTTCTGGCTTTTACCGATCTAACTTTACCTTGATTGTGTTTCATTTGACCAAACAGTTCCAGGGGGAGGCTTCTTTGCACAGGATGCCAGCTAGATTTTGGATAGGTTCCATAACGGCGCCTATTTCTGCCGTGAAGCAGTAATATGTAAGCATTACAGCGTTTCGGTCTAAAGGGCGCTGTAGTTAGTGAAATTATTGGGCAAATTAGGTGACGAGCGCAATTGCAGTGCCGCTCGTCACAAAATTTTGGGTTTTTCAAGAATCCTAAGCGGCACTGCATTGTAATGGGCAGGGCGAATCAAATACTATCAGCTGAACGTCCTGCTCATCTCGTCCCTTATTTTCATAAAAAAAAACAATAAAACAGATTTGGTTTCTGTCTGTAACTCATGTATCCCAGTAATTGCAATCATCATATCAGCCGGAAGACGTCCACTGCTGGACAAAGGCCTCCCCCAACAGAGTCTGTTGTTATTTTGGGAGGTTTTGTCATAAACGCCACGCTTGGCAAATGGGTTGGCGATCGCAGTAGATGATGGAACTTCTCAGAGGGATGTTGCTGCTCATCCTCCGTTCTTTGTGTCCCATAGTCGCCTCTAACGACACCCACGGGAGGAGATGGGGTGGTGCTATTCTGGTGCGTTTCCACACGCACATGCTTGTGTTTCATTTGACCAAACAGACATGGTTTTCTCTGTAACTCTGTTCATATAAGTATCCCAATAACGGCAATTAAGAAGAAATATTTTACAAATAATGTGTAAGAAAATATGTTGGGAAAAATTCAATATTTTAAATCGAAGAAGGGACCTATTGGGTTCTGTACAGCATTTCAGAGTGCGAGAATAATCTCATGTCATACCGACCTGGATACACTACCCAACATTGTATACATTTACCCGTTAAGGCTATTATAAATCTTATGAAGCCTCTAGCCTACTAGAATTTGTTACAAGCAATCTCTTATTTCTTGTGTTATAATAATGAAAATCACGATTTTTGTGAAAGTATGTAAAATTTTCATAAATGTACTGACAATGAACAGCCATAAAATTAATTTTTGCAATGTTTTATTGAGTAAGCTTTTATTGTCTATTACCAAGCTAATATAGCACGAGCAGCACTTTTGCAGAGTAAACACTATATTAATGTTAGCAGCATAATCCCACAGTAAAATACCGTGCGTTATGATGCTTTGAAAATAATTGGAGTACACTAATCTAGCCGGAGCAACATTCGTGAGAAGAGGAGAGTAAGAGTTTTCGTTGCACTCGATAAAATGATTCGAGCTAAAGTTGTAATGCTCCTCAATAGCTTTAGAATATGGGCCGGCTTGAACTATCTATTACCTCGCAGTTTAGTCGACCCAAAGTTTCTTCGAATCTAATTTAGCTTAGTCTTCCAAATGCACGTGGCATTTGCAACAGCTAGAAATTTCGAACCCAGTATTCCGATACTAAAGTAAGGAGTAGTTTCGAAGAGCTGGGATGCGACAATGAATGTATTAATAATAATTTATTTCAGTCATACACCCATACTTCACTAACAAATACAATGATTTAAAGCGAACAGATAAAAATTAAAAATCATTCTTGTACATGTCCTAGGAGGGCGGGGCTGGTTTTAACGGAGGTAAGATAATTCTTACCTCCGTTAAAATATACAAGCTTATTCCCGCCAAACGTGAAGTGATAAAAAATTGAGACTCGATTTGGAATAACTATATACACAGCCGAACGTGTCCTA
Organism: Leptidea sinapis; assembly: GCF_905404315.1. Classification (NCBI taxonomy): domain Eukaryota; kingdom Metazoa; phylum Arthropoda; class Insecta; order Lepidoptera; family Pieridae; genus Leptidea; species Leptidea sinapis. Next base: position 14,686,201 of record NC_066272.1, read on the forward strand.
ACTGGTCAGTTATCGATCGGCCGTCGCTAGTGATAGTTATGCGTAATAACCTCAAATTGACAGGTAAACAAACTTTTTGTACTTCGTAATAAATTGATTTAAGAGTTATTTTTTCGCTAAATTTAATCAAAGTTTATCCTAAATGGAATTGTATTTTATTGATTTTAAAACTATCATACGTGTTTGTAATTATTTTGACTAGTTTATTTTCTGTAATTGATGAAATATAAAAAGTGACCTTGGGGCTGAAATTAACAATTTGAGTGGGGTCAGTATTAACATGTTAATACTTACCCCATTTGTAGGTATGTGATATTAAACGAGTTTTTTTTGAAATAAGTATTTTTTTTTATAGAATGAGAAATTACAAAAGGAAAAGTACAAGGGGGTTTACGTCTCAAGAAGTATTTGAGCTGGCAGCTGAAGAAGTTCTGGTAAAAAACAAGATATAGAGATGTTGCTACTGTATACAATATTTGTCATGTTACACTGTTTAAATACGTAAAGAAAAAAAAAGGAGGAAACTTCTGTGGAAGTGGGTTATAAAAAAACCGTCTAGTTTTCAATTCTGAGCAAGAAACAATGATAGCTGATTATTTAGTAAAATGTTCTAATATCTATTTTGGATTGGTACCAGACGATGTCAAAAAATTAGCTTACGAGCTTGCCATTCGATACAAGATATATAAAATTCCAGAATCTTGGAAAAGAGACGGAAAGGCTGGCAAAGATTGGTTTGCTGGTTTTATGAAGCACAACGCATTCTTGTCTATTCGGAGTCCTGAGACGACCAGCTTAAGCAGAGCAACATCCTTCAACCGTACTAATGTTCATTCATTTTTCGAAAAATATCAAGAAGTGCTTCAACGATACAATTTTTCACCGAGTAGAATCTGGAATGTAGACGAGACTGGAGTCACAACGGTGCAAAAACCCAAGAAAGTGGTAGCTCAACGAGGTTCCAAGCAAGTAGGGGCAGTCACATCTGCAGAACGGGGTACTTTCGTCACAATTGCAGCAGCGGCAAATGCTATTGGTAATTTCATACCATGTGTGTTCGTTTTTCCACGGATCAGATATAGTGATTTATTCGTCCAAAATGGGCCGCTCGGGTCTGTAGGCGTAGGAAATAGTTCCGGATGGATGACTGAAAAAGAATTTTCAATATTTATTGACCACTTTCTAAAACATGTTAAAACATCAGAGCATGAGCAAGTTTTATTGCTATTAGATAATCATCATTCTCATGTGAATGTGGAGGTCATCACCAAGGCAAAAAAAACCACATCATTCTTTTGTCTTTCCCTCCACATTGTTCCCATAATCTTCAACCTCTAGATGTTGGTGTGTATGGACCGTTTAAAAATTAAATTAGCCGGCAGCAAACGAACTGGATGATTAATCATCCTGGGAAGACCAGGGCGATCTATGATCTCCCTGGAATTGTAAAAGAAGCATTTCCACTGGCATTCACTCAAAAGAATATCATCAACTCATTTAAAAAAGCTGGGATTTGGCCGTGCAATGAAGATGTCTTTCAAGACTGTGACTTTGCTCCATAATTTGTAACTGATCGTCCCGATCCAAATACTGCTTCGATGGACAACCAGGGATCACTTCAGCCTGGAGATAGTTCTGTCAACCCAGAAGAAGTATCACTAAATTTAAACTCTTCAATCCAAAATGAAATTACAGATAACATGCCTGATATTGACATAAGTATTTCAGAGGTTATTGATCAACTATCACACGTACCATCAAATAAGCAGCGACCGTCAAATGAACCAGGACTATCAAATTCAAATTCAGATTCAAAAACACTTTATTCATGTAGGTCACAAAAATGACACTAATGAATGTCAAAAAAAAATATATAAATATTGTTTCTTATTGAATTTACCACTACTTCGTAAAGGGTTGAACTAATGAGAACAAGTAGCAAGAAACTCATTGCCACTCTTTTAAGTCAAGATTTACATTTTAGTTGTTTTACAAATCATTTCAATCACAATATATGCAAAGTGACGCAACAAAAATACTCAAAAGTCAAAAATTGAAAGGCTTACATGAGTAAGTCAAAAAAAGAAAAAAAAGTAAATTAATACTTATAAACACAAGAGTTATTGAGTATAGTAGATGCATCAATCCACACATACCGTAAATAAATAGAGGCATTATGTGAGCATTTCATAAAATAAAATATATAATTACTTTAACTTTAAAGGAAATAATAATAATAAAAAACACATCAAGCAGACCTCCCGGTAACAAGATCATCCAGCCCCCACGAGTAGCACCCGTTCACGAGCATGACGCATGGACCAGCCATCGCCTCCCTCGACCATATTTTAGGGAAGGGAACGACCCGCCCCACGTCGCCGCCACAAGCAGAGGCATTTAAGCGAGCATGACGATACCTGCCACGAAAAATCTACCGAATAACAAAACAATTCAAGTTCATCTACATATTATGCAATACTTACTAAATGCCTCTACTTACAATTTTGTTTCAAATTACATAACTCATGATAGCGATTATTAAAATTGATTAAAAAACAGAAACAATATTAATATTTAAATTATATAACTATAATGACATTTATCAAACTAAGACAGACATGTAACAGCCCAGCAGCTCAGTCCCAAGGGTTCTTTAGATCCAGATATTCAGATATTTTATAGTACCCTTTTGTATACAACTTTTTCTTTAGCACTGATTTATATTCATTTAAAGGTAAGTTCTGAATGTCAATAGGGACCTTATTATAAAAACGTATACACAGACCTCTGAATGAAGTTGTGACTTTCAAAAGTCAAAACTTTTATTTCCTTAAATTTTTCCCTTAGTGACACTCTTGGTCCTAATTTATAGATGGCACGAATAGCTCGCTTCTGCAGTGTGAAAATGGTGTTCACATCGGCAGCATGTCCCCAAAGTAAAATACCGTATGTCATCAGACTATGAAAATACCTGAAGTAGACCAACCTCGCGGTATTTTCATCCGTAAGTTGCCGAATTTTTTTAACTGCGTATGCTGCAGAACTAAGCTTTTTCGCCAAATTCATAATATGAGGACCCCACTGAAGTTTGGTATCTAAGGTAATCCCTAAAAATACGGTTGTATCTACAGGTTTCAACTCATCGTCTTTTACTACAATATTTGTGTCAACCTGTCTAACATTAGGCAGGGAAAATTTAATACATTTGGGTTTTTTTTTCATTAAGAAGGAGATTATTCGTAGTGAACCATTCCACTACTTTGGAGATAGCATTGTTCACGTCATCAAAAGCAGTATGCTGTCTATGTAGTTTAAAAAGTAAAGAAGTATCATCTGCAAACAATACTATCTCATGTTTATTTTGTACAAAGTATGGTAAATCATTTATATATACAAGGAATAGGAATGGCCCAAGAATTGAACCCTGTGGAACGCCTATGGTAATGGGAGATCCAGCTGACCTCTTACTGTTCACTTCAACCATCTGAAACCTGTTGCCCAAATAAGACTTCAGAAGGCCAAGTGCTTCTCCCTTGATACCATAATGATGTAGTGACCTGATTAAGATTTCATGATGAACACAGTCAAATGCCTTGGATAAATGACAGAAAATACCAACGGCATCCTGACAATTATCCCAGGTTTCAAAAAATTGCTGAATAAGCTCTACACCAGCATCTGTTGTTGAGCGACCCCTTGAAAAACTAAATTGTTTAGTGCTCATTAAATTGTTACCATAGAAATGATTAAGCAATTGTTGTAAAATAAGCTTTTCAAATATTTTACTTAGCGTCGGTAGAATAGATATTGGTCTAAAATTTCCAAAAGCACCTCCTCGTGTCGAATCCAAACAAAAGCGTTCAAGGAAATCAACGATTCTCACTGATACTCCCGAAAAATTGGCTTTAGACGAGGAAACAAAATTAAAATCATCAAAAAAGATAAAAACTAGTCTGACTGAAACTAAAAATAAGGGTAAAGGCAAAGGAAAAGGGAAAAGTAAAGGTAATGAAACCCGGAAAGTAGAAATAGAAAAGGTTAAGAAGCATATTCTGCAGGATGTTAGTGAAGAAGATACCTGCTTCTGTTTAGTTTGTGCCGAGTCTTATAATGAAGATACATCTGGACATTTTTTTTTTTTTTTATGGAATAGGAGGACAAACGAGCGTACGGGTCACCTGGTGTTAAGTGATCACCGCCGCCCACACTCTCCTGCAACACCAGAGGAATCACAAGAGCGTTGCCGGCCGGACATGACTGGATACAATGTATTTTATGCAAAGGATGGGCTCATATCACCTGTATACCAAAAAAAACATATGCCTCAACTGTTTCTCAGATGATGAGAAATCGTATTCTGATTAATTATTGCCTGATATGAAGTACCTGTTTCCTGTCTAAGTTTAAGTAGAAATTAAAGACTGATTAAACTTACCTTATTATTACCTTATTATTTGATTATTATATTTAAACTATTTAAAAAAATGTTTGTAACAGATTCATAAGATAATACTATTTTTTTACTTCATTAAGAAACTTAAAGACTGTTGAACCTAAAAAGTTTAAGTAACTTTAAAACATTAAGTTTAAACTGTGTGTTTAATTTTTTTTAAGGCTTGAAAATATTCAAACTGTAGCAATGATTGTTATTAAGTGTAGATTTAAAAGAATTTGTTATATTCTTTGAGTTCCTATCATAAAAAGTACTAATTTGTTTAACATTAAAGGCAATAAAACATTTTCATTAATGTCAGTGACATTTTATTTAAGTATTTGATAAAATTTTAGTCTCTGTTAATAATGGCCCCTGACGTTAATACTTACCCCAGCTCCGTTAATATTCGCCCCACATGCGGGGTATATATTAACAAATGACTTTTTTGGTTTTCATGGCTCTCTTTCTGGAAGCACTTACATACCTGATGATTTTTGTTATTAAGATCATAGCTGAATAACCAAAGCATGTTTTCAATAAAAAATAAAATGAAAAGGTCTATTATCAACGAAAATATAAATCATAATACAAAATTTGTTAGTACCAGCCCCGCCCTCCCTCCCCTATGATAACCTACATAAGTACTATTACAGTACATTACAATTACAATAGTATTTGTGGTTGCCACTGCGATGGAAATTTGTTTATTTTATTTTTTAAATAATAATGACAATAATTAAGTAATTGCCACCTCTCAAAGCATAACCTTTTCCAAAGTAGTGGGAAATGGTAAAATGTTTAACTATTGACTGATTTGATTTGATTGATTTGATGCTAAAAGTTCTGGTATTATCAAACACTGATCAAAGAAGATTCGATTTCAATAACATATTTTAAAAGTCGATGGCATGTGCCATTCAAGCCTCCGCTTGATAACCTTCGCTTTTCCAATTAAGCCTCTATTGTTTAACGTAAGCATCCATTGTCTTCACACTACTATGATAATTCTCAGTTGGGACATATGACGCGGCTTGCTAAGTATACTAAGTGTATATGTTGTAATACAAAACATATCTGATTTAGAGATAGTCAAACCGAATCGAAAACGTTTAAAATGTTAAAAACATAGACTTAACAATATACTCACGTATAGACAAACAAAGCAAGAGTTTCTTGCGCCGCTTCTTCTCTCTCAGAGCGCCATTTGTTTCCGAAGCGGTAGTAGTATCCAGTATATTGGAAATGACATCAAAAGGAACCAAATTTGAGAAAATAAATGCCTTTTATGCATTTTAAGCATATAAGAGAGGAGATCTTCATCGGGAGATACAGCAAGGTAGAATTCTAAGCGAAACTATTGTTAATGTAACCATTTTGAATGGCAAGTCGTAAACCGTTAGCCACGCTTGGGATTAGCACCTTCATATTACACAAATAAAATTTGAAAACAAAATTTTATGAACGATGCGGGACTAGAAACCACAACCTCTCGCGTTCCGTGCGAGTGCTCTTCCAACTGAGCTAACCGTTCAGGTGACTCTATATGAAAAACATTTATTTCACAACTTTGTATTTTAATTACTCAAAAACACGTATTCCCAAGGACTAGAAAAAATATAAGGACTCCGTGTCACCTTACACAACAGTGTAGCACCAAAACAAGCTGATTAACGTGTAAATACATAGCTCCACACACTTACACTACTACAGGCCGATAGGCGGCCATTATGAGAAATGTCATCGTCTGTGACAGATCAGTTTGCGTCTCAATAAAATGTTTTAAAAAAGCCGTCGTGCGTTGTGAAAAAGTGTAAAAACGATAGTATATAAGTATTTGTGGCCATTTATGATTATTTAAGGGAGAAAAAATTGTGTAACTAGTATCCCGCGTAACCGCACACTCACTAGCATAATGGTGCTTCACTTGCTAATATCACGGCGCGGAGTCCTTCTTTTCTTACACTTCCGTGGTATCTCCTGGAAGAAGTTTTATGAAATTTCAGCACACTATTTTTGGTCCAATGCTATCGCTCTCTCTTACTACCCGTTGGATAGAACAACATGCTTTTCGACTGTGTTTTCGACCATGTTCCCCGATATTACGATAGACAGGACCGGAAAGGCAAGGAACCTAATTAAAACTTGGAGTTGGTCTACAGTGCTGATCTTACCTTTGTGATCTCTCAGCTCTTGCATCCATTTAGCAATATGGGTTAACCGTTTGACCAGAATAGACACATTTAATTTAACCATTTTTTTTTCTGTGTCTTTACGTTTCTTTTGTGTTTTTTACGTGTTAACTTTTCTTTTCTTCTTTCTAACCCTCTCAGTCAAGGGATGAAGATGTGCCAAGGTTGCTCTAGCTTTAATAATCCTTAAGATTCCATATCACAATCCACTTCACTGTTTCTAGTCTTTCACAGAATGTAGTATGATGATGAGCTATGCAAAGAGCTAGTTACCCTGCAATACTTTTCTAGTCTTCCGGGAATTGATAATTGATATTTTAATCCGCCTTTCCCGGCACTTGATAATTTCTTCACCTAATAGAACTTTCGGTGCTCCAGAAAAATTTGAAATCTAATTAACCTTAATATTGTTGCTTCACGTCTCACAAATAATTCAAATCTCTGCTAAATACATAAATTTGAAATAGCAATCAAGTATGTAGGTCAATCGATAGCAAAATCTTCGTTATAATCAAACAAAAGATTTTATGTCATAAAAATAATATTTACATTTCCTCACAAACGATTAGAGTTTAGACGATAGCTTTGATCACAAAAGAATTAAGAAGGCTTGACATTTAAAACAAAAATAAGAAAAATTTACAGATTTTAATAATAATGAAAAGAAGATTTCGGGTCTTTTTCTCTTTATGCAGTACAAATGCAACAAAAAGACCAAATGGGCAAATTGGTTTTTTATTGTAAATGCGAACGCCCATTTCCACAAAAGAAGAATGTACTCTTTGAAGACGATAATAATCAGAACACAATTTATGTTTGTGTCTTGTATTGAAATTGTGAATGTCACTTCTCTTTTCAAGCAAATTAAACTTTTGATATACATGCATCACAAGTCCTATACGTTCTGATCACGTTGGGAAAACTGCTATCCGGTGATTCCAGAAGCCCTATTCTCGTAACAAAAAGAGGATAGGATCGAAGCGACCTTATGTCAAAAAGTTAATTTCCATATTCCGAGCAAAAAGTGGATAGGATCTATATCGACGATAATGATTCTGAAATTACGAGTAGAGCACCATTACATTTCGTTAAGACCTGCAGTTTTTTCTTCCTATTACATAGAAAAATTCTAATAAAGTAAGTACTTAATCATCCTGATTTTAGCCGGAAGAAGTCCACTGCTGGAAATAGGTCTCCCCCAAAGATCGCCATGATGATTAGTCCTGCGCTGCCCTCATCAATCCTATGCCGTGCAAGATGCCTACCAACACAGTAATAATAAATACAATAAAGTACTCATCATATTCTATTAATAATTTAATTAAATCGTTGGATTACCTCCCTGCTCGATCAATGTTAACAAGGAAGTCTGTCTTTAAAAAGTTTACACTTTATTTATTATATTTTTGTGGACTGTGACATTGACAAGTCGTATTGAAATGACAAGAAATATTTTTTGTTGTGGTGCAAATAACGTAACCAAATCACAATGTTTTGATTTATAATTATCATCAAGCTGTGATTTTCAGAAGATTTAAATGGCAAGAATAATTAGAATAGCTTTAGACTTAACGCTGAGTAAGTGCTAAATGTGACGCTAAGTTTTTTTAATTCGAATTAATGCATTCATACTGTGCCAATTTGTTTTAATTATTAATTATAAGCTTTATCATTATATTTAAGTTACACGTAATTTTGGTTACAAAATTGTGGCTTATTTATGAAAAAAGCATAATATGGTATGGTTTACTTTACAAAAATCAATATTTAACTAGCTGAGAGATTCTGGACCTTTACGATTCCAAATGAATATCGGTATAATTTACAATTTAACAACCAGCGCGTGCTACGCAGAGCAGCTTGAATTGTCGGGTACCCAATGCTCTGTGAACGGCGCGCAACGCCAAGTGATCTGTGAACGGGTCACTTGGCGTTGCGTAGAGACGTCGCTTCATTGTGTGTCTTCTACCGCATTTATCACGGAGAAGTTTTGAAGAGCTGTTTCACGTGATTCTTGCCGTCAAATTCCAACTTCACACGACACGCCACAAATTAGGATATCATCCCACCGTCTGGATGTGAGTCCTCCACAGTGCGGTTTTCAAGGAGCTTTCTTCGACGTACTACAAAGCTGTGGAATGAGCTTCCTTGTGTGGTGTTTACGGAACGATACGGTATGGGTTACTTCAAAAATAGCGCGTACACCTTCCTTAAAGGCAGGCAACGATCCTGTGATTCCTCTAGTGTTGCAAGAGAATGTAGGCGGCGGTAATCACTTAACACCAGGTGACACGTACGCTCATTAATCGTTTGTTGTTTGTTTTCCATAAACAAAAGTGCGTTCGGTATGCAAGATTAGAACCAGCATGGTTCTGATTCAGAGTTTTTTTATACGTGAAGAGATTCCAATATTTTCTTACATACACATTCATAATGTTTTTCTTGCCAGAACTGAATGCTTTGACTGTAGGAAAAACAAAAATATAAAATACATGATAATCCATAGACATTCCCGTCACCCTCAACCTGAGCTTTCAAATAGACAATGAATAAAACTCAATTCCTTTAGCTTAAGGCTATTAATACAGAATCAATATGACATACAAATATCTCAAAGAAACTTAAGCAAAACAAAATGCTGTTAATATTAGGATGTTGTGTTGTAAATGTTACTTCCTTATCTAAAATGCATTTTTATTTTGCAGTTTCTTTGAGAAATGTTGGACCTGTCGTGTCGAAAGCGTGGTTCTCAGCAAAGGACTATTTCACAACAACGTCCGCTAAACCTTTAGTTGCAAATAGATTTATAACTAAAGCAGAGTGCACTATAGATAAAGTGAATGAAACGTTAACGCAAAAGGTTCAAAAAATGAGAGATTCACTATTGCCCAAAGAACTTGAATATTTAGAAAAAGAAATCGAAAAAGTTAAGAGAGAGTTGGAGAAAACAAGGAAACCTTGAAAATATACTATCTATACGATTCTTTTCTTGATACTAAGACATTCTATGCCCTTAGTAATAAATATAAGTACCAAAACAAAAAAAATTAACTTTCTTTCTATGTCCCTAATAATATTAATGTTTCTTAGGTTTTTATCTTTTACATAATTATTAAATGTTCTTACGCAGGTTTGGATAGGTTTTCATACTTTCAAACAGAACCTTACATTTTTCATAGGTGGTCAAAGCAAAACCTCCGTGAATTCGGCAACTTAATATTGTAATGTATTCATGCCACTTTTTTGCTACGCAAACTGACAGACTATTAATATTTCAATGTTCTTTATAGCTGCAACCACATCAATACGTCCAATTGTAAGTACAGCTTGGCGATATGCGAAAGTTGAAATGGTTCCCCCAATGACAATGGGTTTTTTCAATGGAGCCGGTGGTAAAAACCTTGAAAATATGGTTTCTAATATCACTGATAAATTTGTCGGAGCCTTGAGTCAGAGTATAAATGCTATAGATGCTGCAGCCGAAAAAGCAATACAGGATAAAGAGGCTGCCCGACGTAAAGCTGCAGAATTAGCGAAAGCCGAGGCTAAACTGAAGGCAGAGGAACAGAATAAAAAAGAAGCTCTTAAATTAAAGCAAAAGGCTGCAGAAGAAAAAGCAACGAAGGATAAAGCTGCTAAGGGCAAAGCCGAAAAAGATAAAGCCGCTAAGGATAAAGCTGCAAACGAAAAAGCTGCAGCGGATGCTAAAAATACTCAAGGAAAAGCAAAACCAGCTGAAGCAAAAAAACCAGAAGCTAATCCCAAGGAAGAGAAACAAATACCACCAAAACCTAGCAAATAAAATATAGATCAGGCTTGTAAACTGTTGAAAGAAAAACAATTTGGTATTAATTATCACTATGTATTTATTTGACAATAGATGTAAATATTTAATTAAACTGTCTTATTTTAAATGAAATTAATGATTAATGAATTAATTAAAAAATAAATGTTTACATAAAACACTTCTTAAAGGATTAAAACGCGTGTAATTGTAACTTTCTTTTTACATTAGATTTTTACGTAAAAGTAACATTTTTATTATTATTTTAGATAACCCGACGTTTCAAGACCTTTCCAGATCTCGTTTTCAGTGGGACTGCAGATGAAATAGGTCAAGATAGTATTTGTCATAATAGTCTTTTAAAAAGTGTTTTATTTAAATGTGTAACACTCGCGTTAATGAAAAAAAATACTATGTCATAAAAGTTATATGTTTTCTCACAATTTATGTATTTTGACGTTATTTACTCATATCATAATCCATTATCACCAGTTTGGAAACAAATGGCACTTATGTAGAGACTCCCAGAATCCCGTCTTAAAGAAATACTATAAGTGCTATGCTGAACATAAGTATAACACATCCGTTACCTAGTCGTAGGCTGTCTGATCGTTTAGATAATCTAAAGTTATATAGACTTACATTATACTAGCGTATACACAAACAAAGCGTGCGAGAGAGAAGAATATCTTTAACAGTAATACAAGCAAGATAGAAAAGGAAAGCGTTGTTCCTGGTGTTAACATTATGATTATCACAGTTTTTAGCAAATTCGCTAATGTGCTTATGAACATACATAACATTATCAAGAATATATTGGGAAGCAACAGTTGTTTATTTCTTTAAATTTTGCTCTCAAAGATTCCTTAGGACCTAGGTTAGCGAATTCTTCTGCAGCACAAATATTGTATTAATATCGCCAGCGTAATGTCCCATATTTATGTCAGTTAATTGTCTAATCTTTTTAACCGCGTATAATGCAGAGCTAAGTTTAGTAGCTAATCCTTCAACATGGGGGCTCTATTGGAATTTGGAATAGTAGATCTTACCTTTTAGATAGATCTGCTAAAATGTAAGATAGTAGATCTTACATTTTAGCAGATCCTGCCGGTTCTACCACTTCTGTTAAACAAATAATTCGCATCTACATTTTTGACATTTGGCGCGGTAATTATATATTTCGTTTGATTACTATTTAACAATAGGTTCTTGGCGCTCAACCACTGCATGATGTCACATAGGACATTGTTTACTTCGTCATATAATACTTGGTGTCTTTTAACTTTGAATATGAGTGAAGTATTATTCGCAAACCTTGTGAATTATTACACTTATTATTGTTGAAATTTCTAGAAGTATCGAAGCTACTCGTTTGGGGATGGGGAATATTCATGTGTGTATCGATTGAATAAAAAATAAGTATTTGATTGACTTTATTATAAAAAAATAAAATTACGAACTTAGGTATCCATTTATGTGGCAATTAATGATTGTCTGGAGAAACCCACTAGCAATTCTCAAGAATAGAAAAAGGAACTCTTATTAAAGCAAAGTGAAAAAATCCAATGAAAAAATCAGTCTCCTTCAACAGACAACCCTTTTATTAATCATAGTAATCACCAAATTAGTTACAAACTTCAATTAGCTTGGTGTCACAGGCTCGCAGCCTGTAGGTATTGTACTTCGTTACCTTACATATATCATCATTGATGCAATGCTATAATTTAATGACAGTATTACTATATTATAGTTTCCTTATGATAAGTATTGAAAAATTTAATTGTGCTTAATGTGCTAATATTTTGTCACAATAATACTTATATTGCAAAATAATATTGGTATACCTTCTTAAAAATAAATTAAGTAGGTACATAATCTAAAACTTGTATGACCATAAAGTCAGCGAGATATTTTTGTATTTTAATACCTACCTATTTCATTATCTTGTTTATAAAGTTTATATTGTTTTATATCAAAATATTTTAGAAAGACGTAATTAGTCTATGTAAAATAATTGTCTTGAAGTGATTATGTACAGTATCCATTGTATTAGATTTTTAGCTTATGGTAAATAAAGATTTTTATAAACTAACTAACTAAGTTACAAACTGGTTGGGCTACGACTGGCCTTATGGAACATTTACAACTCTCCCCGATCATTTATGACCTTAAAATCATACCCACAAGTAGGTAACAAACTTCACGTAACACTCATCCGAAACTCATGCCACCTCACGCAGCTCATTTTCAAAATTAACGATAGTAGCATATCGCTTAGCTTTCTTTGATTCTCTAAAGTGTCAATTTCGTAGTGCTTACAAGCTTCTTCATAGCATGAAAAGTTTTGACTAGCTAAAATAATCTTAAAATCCTAATAATAAGATTTAAGCTTGGAATAATCAGTAACTTCACTACAACCTATTTTTCGGATCTAGGTCGATTTACCTTGTAACCTATATTTCTAACAAATAAACACACCCCCAGGAAGTTTGTTTGTGGCAAGAGCCATTTATTAATTTAAACCGGCATCCTCAATGCATCTAAGATCGAAATAATCTAGCTCAAAATCTATTACTTAAGGTATATTTATTTATGGTTTCAATAATTATTTAAATAAATAACTCAAATTACAACAACAAACTTTTTTACAAATGCGTTTTAAATTTGACTTTGTCAATGTTATATTTCTTGAACAAATTTTTGACAGCAATGCATAAATAAATAAGGCATAACGAGAGAGGTTTGTGAGCTTTAGTAAAATAGATTAAAAGGCTATTAGAAAAATAAAAAATGGTCGCTGGAACAAGAGTGTTACGTCTTGCAACTAATATTTTCAGTAAGAATTCTAACTTTGTTGATTTCTAAAACGTACCTATATTATAACTTTTATGTTTAGTCTTACCTCAATTATTAAAATAGGAGCTCGATTAGCTTGATTAATTGTCGATACGTCGTAGATATGTGGGGTCTCTACATCTTCTACCGTATATTATAATACCGAGAGTGAAAGGAGAACTTAGTCTCTAAAATACCTGAGTCATTTAAATATTCGCTACTCCAATGGACATTAGATTAATTCTCAAGAAAAACATCGCCTTAGAAGAAAATTACAGCAGTCATATCTAGCAACCGTGTTGCGCTTGCGAACAGAAAATGGTAAAGGAGTCCTCTAATCTTTGATTAAGTATTACATTAGAATTACTGTGCATGGGCGAAAACAGTAAGTGAAACAGCTGAAGCCTTTTCTTCTCACCTAGCTCACCTAGACTTACGTTACTCTCAAACGCAAAATTTCACCAACAACACGTTATAGTGTAGCATTCCGAGTCCGCGCTTTTCGCCTATACTTTTTGCCTAGCAGTCCTATTTCGTTGGCTACAGTTATAACGAACCAATACGACTTACGGCCCTTCCCAATATTCAGTCTATCTCTTACTTGAGGTAAAAATCGTAACTATCGTTGACTTTTCTGTCCCAACAAAATTAACGATGGTAACTCACCTCATCCGTACACGCTGTCTGGTAATGGGACGACGCATAGCTTACCAGCTATAGAAGTTTGTATGGAAATTGCAATCCACGCGTCCCATAAGGCGATAAGAATGACTTATCGGGTATATAGGGACAGCTTTAGATTATTGACAGTTAATTACTGACAGTAGAAGGTAGTAATTTATCTCTATATGTTGATACGAGTAGTATATTGGGAACGGCCGTTAGGGGCCTACAAGCTTAGAGTAATCTCTCACTTCAAGCAACATACGTTACGTACATACGCCCGCTTTTTAAACTTTATTGGCAAGTATTTTAGACGTGTAGTCTGTGGATCAGTTACACTCAGCGGAGTCTCAGCGCTCTGCAAGTCCAATACAACAACGGTTTTAGGATGTTGATGAGGCTGCCCCGCTTCTGCAGTGCATGTGGTATGCTCACGCAAGTACAAGTCGATGGTTTCCATGCCATCGTCCGACATAAATCTGCGTTGTTGCTCGGCAGAGTACAAGCCAGCTCTAAATCCATCCTGAAAACTATAGTAGGAAGCCTCCCTTTTATACGTCTGTGGTAGGAAGATATACTTTTGAAGTATAAATTGTATCTTCAAGGATGCATTACTGGTTCCCGTTTTCCCTATTTTATATATTAAGACATCAACAAAGACTTTTTATTTTAGAAACACGAAACAAATTTTCTATTGTGGAGGATGTAATTGAAGCTTACAGATCAACTTTAAGCAACCAAAAAGAGAAGTTAACTGCGATGGCCAAGGAACGTATTAACCGCGGCTTAAAGTCGGAATTGGCTCAAAAAATCCGAGTTGCCAAGGGATATTACACTTTAGAAATGGCACCTCCAAATGTAAATGAATTACAGGTAAAGTTATTCTTGAATTCGTCTTTTAAAGACGCTAATTAAAATAAATTAGGTAATTGTTTTTGGTCCTAACCCAAATTTATCTTTGCATATGAGAAATATGAAATGTAAAGCAAAATCACATTCACAAAATTACACTAGAAATTTCGTAAAGAAAGAGGACTTCTTTTAACAAAAGCCATTATAATAGCAAAAATTTGTTTTCTCCGCAGAAACTTAAAGACGACCTTGGACTCGCAATTAAATTCGTTAAGAGTGGATGTTTCAAGCATCTGACAGTTAAACAAGCGTGGCTAATTTTAATGGTATGCCTCGAAATCGGATTGTGGTTTTTCTTAGGTGAAACTATTGGAAAGATGCACATTGTTGGGTATAAAGTTTGAAAAATAAACTCATAATATTATAATTGGTTGGCTTTGAATTGATTTTCTGTTCCGTTGCATTGGCTTTTAGAATTAAGCGATACATTCAATAATCTGCATGCATTAATGCATATATTTTTATTAATACCAGAGGAATTCCAATAAGTCAGTGTGTGAGTGAAGTAGGTGCCATGTTCTTTGGGATAATCTGTGATAGATATGGAAGAAAATGTACAGTAAAGAGACGACCCTACAGAACGTAAAGAGATTAATCCATGTCAGTTCATATCAGGCAATTGAAATTGTTCCGCGTTTGAAGCAGTTGAATAAAATAGCGGTGTTCCTAGAATTCCACAGGATCCAGGATCAAATATAAAGCAACTGCTAACCTGCACCTTAATGGTCCCTTATCTGTGTTATTGCCTTACTGATGACTCTAATACTTGGTGATGCAATAAAACGAGTCAACAACAGTGATAACGCAATAAAACAATGCAGGATTTATCTCAAATTATTGAAATGTAGAGAAAAGACAGTTGTCACACAGCTTAGGGGATATTCATGGGTAACACCGCCACCAACACTCAATCAATGCCATATCACCAGTCTTTTTAGTGGTTGTACGCCATTTTATTTATGGTACTCATGTTGTATCGTCCTAGAAACAATATTCTTATGACAGCGACCAACTGAACTATCAGACGTTAAAGGGCACCATCTGCCAATATATGGTTATGGTTTGTAGAGTGGCTTCGGTACAGTTCAGTGCAGCCCTGTTTCACTGCAACCAATGTGATCTATTATGATAGCCACTGTTAACTTTAGCTCACTGCTAAGATTGATTCTTTTCATGAATCTTGTTATGGCTTTTGCAGTTAACTGACGTATCTCAAGTGGTCGAAGAATTGGATTTCGCAAACAGATTCTACGTTTACGCATTAAAGGACCAAATTCAGAGAGAATGTGTAACAGGGTTTCATCTGCACTATTAAGGAATCTACACGCTCTGCAATCTCAGAGGCCTAAGATTGAGAGGTGTTTGTTTATTCTGCAGTGCCCCGTTAGAGGCCTGGTTAGAATGCGTAAATTTTCCCTGCTTAGCCCCAGTGCCTCATGAGCAGCCTTTTTGTTGAAGGCTTGGATTAGATCTACAGATAAGAATATGATTGGAGTAATGAATTAATTCACATTACTAAACGATCTAGAAGCATAGTGCGGACGATCTTGAAATAATTTGGCATTATCAAAATTCTCCTGATATATAGTAACAGGCAAATTAATCAAGTTTGTCTTCGCTTTGAAACCACTAAGAAAAACGGTATCAATTAATGCTGCACTTACTGCATGCCACAATTATATTCCTACAGTTCACAGTTCACTACAGTAATTCAACTAATATTTCTTTTTTTTCTTGTCCAAAAAATAGTGTATACACGCTCTATGCAGTGTCGGTCTTCTAGATTCGTGTAGATTTCTATTCAAAAAATATCGTCTCATAATTCCTACTAGCCCATAAAAATCAATATGTTTACTAAAAAAAACCGGGCGGACTTTTCAAAGTTACAAAGAACTGCTCTATCTCTGTAAAAGGATTAAGAGATACAACTCTCCTTTTGATGCCACATCATAGATCTATCATAAATCGGTCAATCGATAGTTTCATGTCTATGCTACATGAATGTGTAATGTTGGAAAAATTCTTAAAATATATTCCACCTTGTGCATATTTATATTTGGTTAATGACTATATAGTCAATGTGTAAGTCGAAAAAAAAAATTGTAAAATGCTAATGGTGCGTTAAAACAAAGAATTGAATCTTAATATAGTTTATTTTTGAATATTTGAGCAAAAATTAATCAAGTTTTAGTCAATAGGAGTGGTAGTGCCATGTTGAGTCCTCACGGACATATCAGAAATCGGCCGGCACGCCCGGAGAAATACCACTCCCCCACTCGAAACCGGCGTGAAATAGCGTCTATGCCGCTGTGTTTCGTCCGGTGAGTGGGGTATCCGGAGGCCTACACCCCCCCTCCCAAAATACAAATGGCAGCACAGACTAAAAAGACACTACTACAGGACGGTACCAGGCTATGCAGCCCTAGAGAATCCGTCCCTGGGCGTCCGCAATTAGGGCCTGTACCTAACAGTGGTTGCCCAGGCTGCCCCGCGTATTCTGGAGGGGGCAAATCTGCGCTGACTCGAGGCAAACTGAGCAGGAGGCTCAAACCACCCTCCTCCACACTCGCTGTGGACTTTTGCAACATCAGGGGGCTTCGATCAAATTTAAATGCCGTCCACTTTCACCTGGAGACGGCGAAGCCGGCCCTGCTCTTTTTAACCGAGACACAGATAGCCTCCCTGGCTGATTCATCTTACCTTTCCTACCCGGGGTATAATTTGGAACACTCCTTTATACCACGGGCTGGCGAGTGCGTTTACGTCAGGGAGGATGTCTGTTCTCGACGCCTGAGTTTTCTTGAAGGACAGGACCTATCCATCATCAGGCTGCGTGTAGACTGCGATGACCATCCGCGAATCTACGCATGCCTGTATAGGTCCCATAGCGGTAACGCAGAGACTGACCGGCTCCTCGAACACATCCAAATGGCTACAGATTCCGTGTTGGAGCAGATCCCCACTGCAGAGATCGTGTTTCTTGGCGATTTTAACGCCCACCACGCCGAATGGCTAGGCTCACGTACCACCGATCATGCAGGGAGATCTGTTCACGACTTCGCCTTAGCATATGGTCTGACGCAACTGGTTATTGCGCCAACGCGAATCCCAGATGTGCAAG
The DNA here is from genome assembly GCF_905404315.1 of Leptidea sinapis. NCBI lineage: Eukaryota > Metazoa > Arthropoda > Insecta > Lepidoptera > Pieridae > Leptidea > Leptidea sinapis. The sequence continues at coordinate 14,704,140 of NC_066272.1, forward strand.
ATTATACACCTTCACTGTTGGACCTTCTGTTGACCTCACATCCGGACAGCTACCTAGTTTCCATTGACCCTCCTCTGGGATCGTCGGACCACTGCCTGATCTGGAGCACCGTGCCGATCACGCGCCTAACACGGCCCCGCTTCTTAGGCTGTCGCCGCGTGTGGCATTATAGGTCAGCAGAGTGGGACGAGATGCGGTGCTTTTTTGCATCCTACCAGTGGAGGCAGATCTGTTTTTCGCTGGGAGATCCAGATGCCGCTGCTGATGCTGTTTGCTGATGTGGTACTGCAAGGTATGGAACTCTTCATTCCATCCTCCTCTGTGCCTATCGGTGGCAGGTTCCAACCATGGTTTGACCGCTCCTGCAAAATGGCCTCTCGCCGAAAGCAGGAGTGCTATCAGGCTTGGGTCAATGCGGTGGTATCTAAGGATGTGAATTCCAGCGAACTTAAAAAACACTTCAATAATGCCTCCAGGTCTTTTAAAAGAGTTATTGCTGACGCGAAGTCGAAGCACATTGGCAGAATTGGCGAGAGCCTTGCACGCCTTCCCTCGGGAACTCGTGCGTTCTGGTCGCTCGCCAAGGTTGTCCAAGGAAACTTCTGCCAGCCAGCCATTCCGCCACTGCGCAGGGATGATGACTCGCTGGCCCATGACGCGAAAGAGAAAGATCTCCTGGGCTCCCTCTTCGCGTCCAACTCGACTCTGGATGACCAAGGTGCACAACCGCCGCATATTCCGCGGTGTGATTAATATATGCTGGAGGTAAAAATCCGGCTTAGTGCCGTGCTTAAGGCGCTTCTCACCTTGGACATTCACAAATCGAGCGGGCCCGATGGCATTCCGCCGATAGTGCTGCGGACATGTGCTCCGGAACTGGCGCCAGTCCTTACCCGTCTTTTCCGGCTCTCCTACTCATCAGGCGTAGTCCCGAAATTATGGAAGGCGGCTTTAGTGCACCCGATCCCTAAGAAAGGTGTACGCTCAGATCCGTCCAACTACCGCCCCATTGCCATAACCTCCATTTTCTCCAAAGTAATGGAGTCGATCATCTACCGCCAGCTCTTGGGATACCTAGAGGGGCACCAGCTGATCAGCGACTGCCACTACGGTTTCCGTCAGGGTCGCTCAGCTGGTGATCTTCTTGCATACCTCACCCATAAATGGGCGCAAGCGGTTGAGTCGAAGGGAGAGGCGTTGGCGGTGAGTTTGGACATAGCGAAGGCCTTCGATCGGGTGTGGCATAAAGCGCTCATAGCGAAACTGCCATCCTATGGGCTTCCCGAGAAGTTGTGCAAATGGGACACTAGCTTTTTGGCTGATCGGAGCATCAAGGTTGTTATCAACGGTGCATGCTCCGACTTAAAACCTATAAACGCTGGTGTCCCGCAAGGCTGCGTGCTATCCCCTACGTTGTTTCTTCTGCATATCAATGATATGCTGCAAATCAGCAATATTCATTGCTATGCAGACGACAGCACACACACACAACACTTCCTACACCGGCCGTGCCAACATGTCCCGGGATAGCGTCGACGAGAACCGGAACAAACTTGTGTCTGAAATCGAGATAATGCTTTGCAAAGTCTCGGAATGGGGCCGACATAATTAAGTCCAATTCAACCCCAAGAAGACACAAGTTTGTGCGTTCACCACTAAAAAGTCTCCCTTTGTCGTATCCCCTCGATTCGAGATCACTCCTCTAACTGCCACAATCTGTATTGGCATACTTGGCGTCGATATATCGAGCGACGTTCAGTTCCGTGGTCACTTGGAAGAGAAGGCCAAACTGGCCTCTAAAAAGCTTGGTGTACTCAGTAAGGCGAGACAGTACTTCACTAAAAGCCACCGCCTGCAACTTTATAAGGCGCAAATTAGACCTCACATGAAGTACTGTTCTCACCTCTGGGCGGGTGCTCCCCAGTACCAGCTTCTTCCATTTGACCGCATACAACGAAGAGCGGCTCGAATCATCAACGATCAAGTCATCTCCGATCGGCTTGATTCTCTAGCATTGCGTAGAGATGTGGGTTCTCTCTGCATCTTCTACCGCATTTATGTTTCGGGTTGTGCTGTTCGGGTTGATTCCAGCGGCCGAATTCCACCATCGGACATTACGTGCAAAGTACCATCCGCATCACGTAGACGTCTGGCATTCCACAACCGCGCGTTTTGTTCGAAATTTCTTGCCTCCCGAACAGATACGACTTAGGGACCTTCAAGAAAAAAGCATACTTCCACCTTAAAGGCCGGCAACGCATTTCTTGACACACCTGTTGTTGCGGATGTCCATGGGCGGTTGCCTGATCTCTACCCATCCCGTGAGCCTCTTGCCCTTTTGCCCCCTCTCATATAAAAAAAAAAGTTAAATTTTGTTATTACTACTAAGTACTATATATACTGTATATTCATCGTTCATCACTACTTAGTACTGGAATAGTAGGTACCTAAAGTTCATTGCTAATTTTTATTCACAACTTAGTCAAAATGGATATCTCATTTCTCTAATCTTCTAATTTATATGTTTTGTGTTCCACGACTTTTAGCTGACAATTTAGGACTGACCCACAATCTTTACCGTTAATAACATATATCTTTTCTTATCAATGTACAGCCCATGCATAACAATTATTTATGTGAGATTTCTAAATATTTCGATTTATTTCAAAACCTAATTTTAATAGTCTGTGGTTGGTCGTTATGATATACGTGTAGGACATGTGCTACTTTGATCCATCCATAAAGTCCAACATTATCTGTATGACCACAGAACTTCTGTGTTTTGTTTGTATGAGAGTATAACCAAAGTACAAGTAGTTTAACTCACAAAAATACTAAACAAGGAAACTTCATAGGAGAGAGCGGTCAAAAATAACAATCTATTTCTTTTAACAGACTATGAAAATAGTTATAAAACGGTCAAATTGCACTTGTTTCCCTTTTTAATTTTATTCGTCACAATTTTAAAACAAATTTTTACTTGATTTTTTTGAAATATTTTAAACTTTATTATGAATCAAATAATCTCTAAGATTTAGTATAAAACATACTCTGTCTAAGTTTTTCCCACATCTTACACTGACTAGTGTATAACAGACAGACCACGTCAACTAAATGTCAATGCCTGCTACTGTCAACCGGAAGATTTATTACGTTGTTTACATAAAATATTCTCTTTGTTATGCTTCATTGAAAGTTCGAAATCGAATGGCGTTGGAGGTGCAATGCGGTGTTTCCACGGAAACGTAAAGACGGGAATAAATTATGACGGAAACTTGTATCAAAACTTAAAACCATGATATTTTATTGAAACGCGTATGTAGATTCTCTAATACAACGCGGTGATTAATTTTATTAAATATTTAATTTTAAATAGTTATGTTACGTAGAGTTAATTTTTACTCAATATGTATTGCCTTTGGTCTAAGTATATTATTAATTCTTGCTGGAAGTCGATATACCGATAATAATTATTACCGTCCGTCCCCTGAAAGTCGAAGTATCGTTGAAGTGAATCTACCACAGTTAACTTCTTCAAGTTCAAATTATGATACAGAAGCCACAATCGAGAAGATATTTGAAAAAACAAGAGCGAAAATTCAAATGGAAATGAAAAATTATAACTACTCATTTTCCGGTGTGTCAAAACTTGAGGATTTACTGATGGAGTCGAATGGACAACCCATAAGAAGTATTATCATATCAACTTGGAGGTCTGGGACCACCTTCCTTGGAGAAGTGCTTAACTCAGTGCCTGGTAATTTTTATCACTATGAACCGTTATTGAAATACGATATAATACAAATAAGAGGTGCTCCACATGCTGATAATGCTTTAAAAATGCTGAAGAAGATGATGTTGTGTGACTTCAGTGAAATGGATGATTACTTTAAATATGGCAAGACTCATTTACACCAGTTTAGTCACAACACCAGACTGTGGGACCACTGTAAATTTAAGAAGGATTTATGTCTGGACGCTCAGTTTACGTCTAGCTTCTGTAAGCTGTTTCCATTTCAGAGTATGAAAGTTGTAAGAGTGAGATTACGCCTTATCAAACAATTACTGGAGGATAAAGAGTGAGTATTCAGAAAATTATAACGGCTAATGAAATGGGTCTAAGTAATCTAATTTAAAAGAGCACTACAAAATCTTTCTAAGGCCCATATTAGCACATAAGTAAAACAAACTGATATATTATTTTATGGTATTCTAATGAATACTAGATAATTTTAAATTAGCTGTATATGATGCCCTAACAGAGAAAATCATAAGAAAATACTTGATTGATGCCTAGAACGTAAATTTAAAAGCTATTCATGTATTGTGTGCCATTTGTGCTAATCAGCGGGTCTTAAATTTTAATATATTTATTATTTTAAACTTAAACAGGATCTAAATGGGGAAATGGACCACCAATGGCTTGCTTTCTGTCAGAAACAAAGTATTGAATCCAATAGATATTAACAAAATAAAATTATTTTATTTATATTAAAATTTTCTCCATATTTATTTTAATAGTGTCTCCAGTGACACATTGGCCTCCTGATTCTTACATACTTTCCTTCCCTTTGTCTATTATTTTGCAGAAGGCAGAAAAAAAAGTTTCTTAATGTTAATAATTAATTACAAAAACAGGTCTTGTACACCTCTATTTCAAAATACTCTAGTGTATCATTAGACAGTTTCCTTTTTAGTAACGTAGTCTATGAAAAAAAAACACTTTATGCATATTTGTCTCCGATATGATTAAAATTCTCTTGACCCCAATTCTTACAGCTTGTTGTCAGTCTAGTAATTGAAATTTATAACATAATTGATTTGACCCACAAGTATGTATTGGTTGATGTACATTTATTTAAATTTATGTTAAATTTTTATTTTCATTGTCTTAGGCTGGCATGTTATTATAACAATTGGCTGTGAAATAAAGCTGTTGAATAAAAGAGAAATAGTTTCTCTTTCCTTTAATAGCTTCATACATGGACAACTCTTTCAATGGTAAAAAATATATTTATGTACCCATTCCTCAAAAATAAATTTATTATGGGGCTGGTGACTGTCAACAATACTGCTCTTTTTTTTTATGTAAAAAAGAACGAGTGTATGGCTCATCCGGTGTTAAGTGATAACTGCCACCCACATTCTCTTGCAATACCAGAAGAATCAGTTGTGCATGTGTTTTTTTGAAGGTACCCATGTCATATTGTCCTGATAACTTAAAGCTTATTCCACAGTTCTGTTGTACATGGAAGAAAGTACCTTAAAAACCACACTGTGGAATAATGCAGCACATGCAGATGGTGAGGGTGATATCCTAATCTGTGGCGTGTTGTGCAAAGGTGGAATTCAGCAGCAGGAATGAGGCGAAACACCTCTACGGAACACTCTCTGTGATAAATGCATCACTAATACTGTCTATAAGATCATATCCCATAAAAATAAAATTAATTAAATGGAAATAATGAAAATTAATTTCAGAATATTCTGAATTCTTTAATAGAAATGTTACCAAAATGTATAACAATACAATTTTTCTAGGCTTAATATTAAAGTAATGCTATTAGTGAGAGACCCCCGAGGAGTGATGCAATCGAGGCAGCATAGAAACTTCTGCCAACCGGCCCCAGATTGTTGGGAACCTGAGTTACTGTGCGCAGATATGGTCAGTGATTATGTCGCTGCTGGACGGCTCTTGCAAAAGTATCCTGATCGACTCATGTGAGTATTAATTTAAGATTTAATTATCTTAACAGGAGTATGACTCATTTTATCTCATTTCTGTCTCCAACACTGTGGTGAATTAATTCGTTCTGATGTGTCGCTTTAATCTATTGTATCATGTATGTTATTTTACCAATTTGGATAAGACTACATTTCTCAATGATTTTAGGTCGTGTGTCATGCATACCTTAGAGAAATAACGAGTAAACCTTAAAATAGTATAAATCCTGACATATTCATTTGAGGATTAGTTTCAGACAAATATCTTAGTAGCAAAAAAACTCTATAATATGTGTAGTGTTTTTGTTTCTCTAATTTCCTACCGTAGGACCTATTTCTGTTTTAGAGTACTGTGTTTGTTTAGCTTAGCTTACCTTAAGTTACTATGAAAAATTCAGACTCATAAAAATCTTAATATGCCATTTCATATTGAATAATTCAAACTTTTATTATTTCATTTTAGGCCATTATTCCGTACGTAATATTACAGATATCAAAAAACTTTGAACTGATATCGAAAGTAGGTACATTACACTATTATTAATAACTTTTTAAAAATCAAACGAGAAGTATCCAAAATTGTGATATTAAATACTTCCATACATTTAGTATGAGATTAATAAAAATGTCATTGTATCACACAACAATGACGTCACTTTGAATACAAAATTTTGTACTTAATAAGACCTAAAAATTATTCATTTAAAATATAGTTTCTATTATTAGGTTAATAAACTGTTTCCTTTAATATTAGTACAAAGCTAAAATAACCTTTCTACTAATAGCATACGAAATATATGAGAGTGTTAAATATAAAAATTTTTGATGCTTCTCGTTTGATTTTTAAAAAGTTATTGATGCCATTTTACTGATTAGGTAACGTACTTTCGATAAAGTTCAAAGTTTTTTCATACCTGTTGAAGTTACGGAATTATCGCCTGGCCACACTTAACGATTCGATACATCCTATATATGAGAGATACTTTGTACCTACACTTGATCACGGACTAAATATTGAGTTGCCGTCTTAAAACACGGTCCCTAATATCGAAAGCCGTATTTACAAATACTTTGCTAATGATGAAGATGCTTGCGACTCAACAGCTTTCAAGTGATTTCCACTCTCAACACGAGAGCGCGGAATGAAATATGAATGGATCTTTGACGCCTCCGGCAGTCTTGACATAATTCACAAGGGCTCCTTGATACCTATCGGGTACAGTCTTTCCGATCAGATATGTCACATTTACTATAGCAAAGTTTTACGTATTTGCATTATTTGAATTGGCGAAGTGCAAATCCTATGAATACTCCTTTCACTTGATATACTTTTAAAAGAGCATTGCCATCAAAAACATAACTTGTTAAAAATATCAAGTCTCACAATTCAGTTCTTCTACCGTAAAAGTTGTGAGATCTACTAATATGGATCAGACTACATTTCTCTTTATTTTTAGAAAAAAATACAAATTTTTATAAAATTATGTAATAATAATAACTGCTTAGATTCTGCCCATCATTTTTTCTTTTATTAGATTCGTATTGCGTAATTCTTAAAAATCCCTTAAATGCACATGAGCAGGAGAATTATATTACATGGACGGAATTGAGAATCTAAACCAATCTCAAATTCACTGGAACACACCAAAAAATTATCAAAATTGGTCCAGCCGTTTAGGAGGCAGTTCAATTGTGAATCTAATCCATTCTCGAAGCCACCTGAAGACACACACCAATCTCAAATTCACTGGAACACACAAAAAAAATCATCAAAATCGGTCCAGCCGTTTAGGAGGTAGTTCAATTGTGAATCTAAACATTATCGAATCCACCTGAAGACACAAAGAAAGTTTCATTATTATCGGTCCAGCTGTTTAGGAGAAGTTCAGTTACAATAGATATATATGCATTGGGTTGCCACAGTTAATATATTGATTTCCTTAAACTTCTCCCTGAGTGACATCCTAGGGGCGATCGAACGTTTCTGCAGCACATGCCTACAGAATTTCGTCATAATATTACGCTATTCTTCTTCTTCTTATGCCTCTCCACCGCTGGAGGTTGGCCGTCAGCTCAGCGAATTTTTCGCGGTCTTGCGCCAAGCGAAATAGTATTTCTACGCTGGCGATCTTCGTCCATTCCCGGATGTTACAACAAGGTCTTTTTCCTCTACTTTGCCCATCATTATTAGTTGCAGCATTTGGTATTTCTCGTGTCTCAAGACGTAACTCAAATATTTAACTTTTCTCTTCTGGCGACGAGCTGAAGTACTCTAACGTTCAAGAATTTCTGTGTCCAGCTGATACTTATATAACACTATAAAAGTAGCTAACATATTATAGTATATTTGAACTTGTAAAATCCTCTGCAATAAAAAAAAAACAACGAATCTCACATACTCTTAGTATAGAGTAGGGATATAGAGTTGAGGTTAATATTTTCAGTTTTTTTGATCGATTGGACGATAATAATAACCAGCCAAGGCTCAATAACTGAAAACCTTTGAAGACAAAGTTTTTCAACCAGTGTGTGTTGCCAGTGATGACTTACGGTATGCAGACGTGGTCGCTAACTATGGGCCTGATGAGAAAGCTCATGTTCGCTCAGAGGGCAATGGAGAGGGCTATGCTCGGAGTCTCCCTACGAGATCAAAAATGAGGAGATCCGTAGGAGAAACAAAGTCACCAACATAGGCTAAATGATTGCGAAACTGAAGTGGCAGTGGGCAGGGAATGACGACCACATACCGGAAGATTCAGTGTTGGTAGGCCCCCCATAAGATGATGCTGCGCAAGATCGCCGGAAAACGTTGGATGAGGGTAGCGCAGGACCGATCGTCTTGAACATCTTTGGGGGAGGCTTTTGTCCAACAGTGGACGTCTTCCGGCCGATATGATGAACGCTCAGTAAGGATGATTTAAAAAATTCTGTTGTATTTCTCGTGCGTGTATATTTTTTCGAATGGATGATAGATTCTTACTCGAATAATCTAACATTTAAATAGGAAACTACTTCGTATTTTAATTTTTATCATGATAACCGCGTTGAATGCTACAATAGTGTTATCATTTTTATCTAAAACTACGAAATACAGCCGTATCTGTAATCAAATACATCTGGCATTACATGTATGAAATAATATGTGCTAAAATCGCTATCGCCCCACTGTATTAATGATAGTCAATGACGTTCTCTACAGATTTAAGGACACATCATTCACAGTCTGATAACGTAGATTGAAAAGTGTGCTTTAAGACAAAGTAAGCACATATTTCTCCTTAGTCGTGTGTCAGCTGTCTTTGTCTACAACAATACATTTAAAAAATACACTGTAATACAATAATTAAAAAAAACTGGGCGTCATTAATAGAGCACGGCAATACTTCAAGCCGGCCCACATACTAGCGCTCTACAAAGCGCAGGTCCGGCCACACATGGAGTATTGCTGTCATCTCTGGTCTGGCGCACCTCAGTATCAGCTCGATCCATTTGACCGCGTGCAGAGCAGCTCGAATTGTCGGGGACCCAGTGCTCTGTGAACGGCTGGATCACTTGGCGTTGCGTAGAGACGTCGCTTCATTGTGTGTCTTCTACCGCATTTATCACGGGGAGTGTTCTGAAGAGCTGTTTAACCGGATTCCTGCCGCCGAATTCCACCTTCGTACGACACGCCACAAGTTAGGATATCATCCCCACCATCTGGGTGTGTGGCGGTCCTCCACAGTGCGGTTTTCAAGGAGCTTTCTTCCACGTACTGCAAAGCTGTGGAATGAGCTTCCTTGTGCGGTCTTTCCGGGACGATACGACATTGGTACCTTCAAAAAAAGCGCGTACACCTTCCTTAAAGGCCGGCAACGCTCTTGTGATTCCTCTGGTGTTGCAGGAGAATGTGGGCGGCGGTGATCACTTAACACCATAAAAAAAACTGTATTATTCAAATACATAGTTTATTATGTATGTTGTTGTTTGTCTTACGGGTGTTTAATTTTTTCTCATTCAATTATTATTCGACATTGTGGCTAGATCTTATAGGTTAGCCAAGTGTATAAATGGTTCAACATACTAAAATACATTATTATAAGTACGCTTTACTTAGTCTAGTCGGATTATTTGCCTAGAACCTGTTTTACCCACTTAACGGTCTTAAAGCCTTGCACAAGTTAGTGAATTCTGGCGTAATTCTAATCAACTGTCGATGTGTTGTGTAAAGATTCGTGTGCTTTATAAATAAAGCTTAAAGCTATTTTTTTAAGAAAACGATGCTTTTGAATACTCGTACGCCATTTTTGAATATTACACAATACAAAACAAACATTCGCGTACATTTATATTGCGGCAAAGCGTGCACTGCCACAGTATAACAATTTCATACAGTAGTGCTTTTGAAGCGGTGGTGCCTAGCTACTCCGTAGGTATTGCGATACACAAGGATTATAACAAATTATAAAAAAATGCGAAATGTCGTCAAGTGACGCAGTGCTCTGTGAACGGCTGGATCAATTGGCGTTGCGTAGAGACGTCGCTTCATAGAGTCTCTACCGCATTTATAACGGGGAGTGTTCCGAAGAGCTGTTTCAGCTGATTCGCCGAATTAAATCCTCGCACGAAACGCCACAAATTAAGATATCACCCCCACCATCTGGATGTATGGCGGTGTCTGCTGTGAATGAGCTTCCTTGTGCGGTGTTTTCGGGACGGTACGACATGGGTACCTTCAAAAAAGCCGGCAACGCTCCTGTGATTCTTCAGCTGTTGCAAGAGAATGTGGGGAAAGATTAAAAGATATTTATTTTACCCGTACAAGTGCCACTTGGGTATGTCAAAAAAAATAGAAATTGATCTCTAATGAGTTTACCTATTGCACAGTTAATGGCAAATCTTAATGTCTACTGGGAAAAGAACTGCAAAAAAAACCAGCACAACAAAAACAATGGGCGGCGGGAATAACACCAAGTGACCCGTACACTGTTTTGTCCTCCTTTTCCATAAAAAACTGATTGAACTGTTCACAGAGCACTGGATCGCCAATCATTCTGGCGCCTCTGCGTTAGGGCTAGAATGTGGGCGTTTTCTATCTGCCTTGCTCTATTTATGACCTCAGTTTCATAATAAACCCCCATTAATAAACAATTTAAACTAAAACGGGAAAGACATGGCCGTGATAGATATAGGTATTCTATACTTCACTAATTGATAGCTGTTGTCCACCAAAGAAAAAAACGCGAAGCACTTTATACAATATGTTTCCGTAATTGAATATTGGTGTTGTTTTATCAGTAACTTAATGCGTTGTTATTATCGGATATTATAGTGTGGTTATATCTATACAACATCGCAATAATAGCAAGCTAGAAATGTGCTTGAAATTATCTTGTAGTAAATCACTCGGCAGTTCTCGTTCACGCTAAGTTTGTCTGCACCATTATATCACAGAACAAGAGTACTAGTAGTGTAGAAGGTTCACTAAGTATCGCATTTTAAAGAAATATCTACTTAATGTGCACGCCAATAAGATTCATTTTAAGTCATACTCAGACAGCAATTTTTGGTACATTATAAAAAGTATATTGGTATTTTAAAACTTTTATTACGTCACCTCGTATGTTTTCGGTCATCAAGCTCATTCCAGCCGGCTGCGGAATAGCACCCCTATTTTAATAATTAGTTTAATCATTAATTTCAACTACTGCTCCATTCAGGTTGGCTGAAGAGTCTAGGGCGCCTGATTTACGCTGCCGTTATCGGGAAGGAACGTGGGTTCGAACCCCATAGATTTCAAAGTTTTTTTATTGCATTATATTTTTATTTTATGAATAAGTAATGTACAATACATAATACATATGGGCCTAATAAAACAGCCCTTGCTTGGTCAGCGAGCAATGCAGAGGGCTATCCTTGTAGTTTTCTTACGAGAGCGAATCAGAAATGAGGAGATCCGTAGGAAAACCAAAAGCACCAACATAGCCCAAACGATTGCGAAACTGAAGTGGCAGTGGGCAGGGCACATACGAGCTATGTGCCCTGCGGTCAGATGGCCGGTGGGGCAGTAAAGTCCTCGAATGGCGACCACGTACCGGAAGACGCAGTGTTAGTAGGCCACAAGATAGGCCGATGTTCTCTGGTGAAGATCGCCGGAATAGATTGGATGAGGGCAGCGCAGGACCGATTGTCGTGGAGATCTTTGGGGGAGGCTTTTCTCCAGCATCTCCGACGTCTTCCGGCTGATATGATGATGATTAATTGTATTAATACAATTAAATTCGTTTTTTCTTCTTTCTTATATGTTATTTTGGTAAAGAAAAGATTCACTAGCACCGTGTTTTCATAAAATCACACAATTGCTTTTTTTACTTTTTAAGAATTTGTTGATAGCCATTGAAAATGTATTTAATATAAATATATTATGTAGAAAGTCCGTAGCTAGGTACTACTCAACATTTAATTTAACGGTTAAAAGCAAAAGCAATCATATAATATCGTAAACTGTTAAATAAATATAAATGAATAACTGTAACTATTTGAAATTGGATCTTAGAAATACATTTGATACGTCCTTTACGTACATTTTTTGCGGGCTTTGAATTTTTTTGATGATTCAAGATGGATTAAAACTGCATAGGTGTGGTATAATCCCTTTTACCCCAATACCAGGTAAAATGCTTAGCAAGTATGCAAAATCGAAATAATGCGTTGTTTTGTAGAATAACGTTTACTTTAGAATAGAATAGAATAGAAACACTTTATTAACAATAAAAACACACACCTTGAATTTACAGTATAAATCTTAAAGTAAAAAATTAAAGTAAATGTAACAAACATTATTAAAATATAAACAAAAAAATTAAATAAACTGTGCGGCGCGTGATTCCCTGCTAAAAGGAGCTGACTCAGTATATTGTTGGTCAGTGCAGAAGACATCAACACAACACTGGTTTTCAGCAGCCCCTCGTGACATTTGGAGTAAACAGCTGTTGTAGTTTTCCCATTGAAAATAAATATAATTATAAATAAATAATTATAATTAACATTAAATCATATTATAATTATCATACTTAGTACCCCGCCTACTTAATACAGTCAATCCTGAAATAAGAAACAAGATAAATACAAAAAATATTAAAACTAAATTAAAGTTATTCTTTTTAAACGTACTGTATATTGGTCATAACTTTATGTCTTGAGTTGCCTTTCGTTGTCGAAGCCATGATTAGTGCGTAGTGTGATGTGCTATCCGCAATTGAGTACTTAACTATTCGTTATAAAGTTGAGTATTGTTTACTAATTAATATATCTAAACAGACGGTCATTCAAAAATTCAATACATTGCGGTGGCAGGCCATGCGACTCACCCGTGCTAGAATAAGTACTGTTGTTGTTGTACCTACATTAATTTTTTCGTTTGTATTGTACCTATATTATTAAATTGTGTATTTATAAGTCAATATTAATGTTTATTGTAATTGTAATCGATAATAGTATTTCTTCTAACATGCCGGACAAACCTCTGTGGTTTTTGGCCTGTTATATAATAATAAATTGTAATTCTATTTTTCATAATAAAACAAAAAAAAAATATTATAGGTAGGTAAACATAATACTTGTATTATAGGTGGCACAAGGTACATTAGTATAAAAAATTAGATATAGATAATATATTGGTAAACATTAAATATACATAATAAATACACAGAATTGTGTTAGTTTATAAGATACATTGCATATCAAGGTTATTAATTATATAATCAATGTAAAATAGTTTTTTTTATATTTTTATCTAAAATTTTGAATATTTTTTAATTGTCTAATTGGTGGCGGTAAATTATTCCAACACTAGCTCTGTATCGAAAACTACCCCTGAACGCTGTTGAATGATGCCGGGGCAATGCTAATATCTGCGAGGCAGATCTAGTTTTTATATTACTTGCACTGCGTTGCCCTAGCCATTCAAGTTTATTAAACAGGTAAAGAGGTGTTTTATTATGGACTATACCGAAAAGTAATGTTGCTAAATGCAGACTCCTTTGACCTACCATATGGAGTAATGTGCTGCCTGGGCGGAATATTCCAACAGAATCGAGCGCACGCATTTTGCACTCGTTAGATGGAACATTTTGTTTTGTATAGTAATCTTGGCCCATACACCACGTCACAGTAATTGAGCTTTGATAGTACAAGTGTTTCACATAATTCCAAGTTCTGTACTTAGATATTTCCGAATCTAGTAAATAACTTTAAGTCTATAAAAACAAGTTGATATTACTCGGCTTATATATTTTTCGAAACGCATGTTTTCGTCAATTATTAAACCTAAGTTTCGCGCCTCGTGGACCCGATCAATGTTCGTGTTTTTGTTCATCACCTTCGGATTGTACTGCTCAGTCGTTTTCACAGACTTAGGGGTGCCAAGAATTATAATTTTTTTGTGTTATTGTATTATTTTCATAAGGTATCTTACAACCTTGCCTTCAATAATAATGAGTAAATAACCACAGCTTCTGTGATTCTCATAAACATATTTTACTTTGACAAACATGTTTTTAAATAATAAATCAATAATTATAATAAGCTTAATAAAACAATGGTGTTGATAAAACAACGAGCACTAAAGCAACACGGTTATAAACAGAATGCGCTGATCAGCTGAGAAGACTGGCCAAATTCGAATACAATAATCGCCGTCCTTTGTGGCGTGACCTCGATTTGAGGCTACTTTCACGACACACTTTTTTTTACGACAGTAAGGGAGGAAACCAGCAGGACGTTCAGCCTATGGTAATTGATACGTCCTGCCCATTACAATGCAGTGCCGCTCAGGATTCTTAAATAAACCAATAATTCTGAGCGGCACTACAATAATTGTCACCTTGAGACATATGATGCTAAGTTTCATTTGCCCAGTAATTTCACTAGCAACGGCGCCCTTCAGACTGAAACACAATAATGCTTACACATTACTGCTTCACGGCAAAAAAAGGCGTCGTTGTTGTACCCATAATCTAGAATTTGGATTACGAGTAATTGATTTGGTCGGTCCCTCTTGTATGAGAACGACCCCGCGATCTTTTTCCTTCGGTATTTCCAACCGCAATTATTTTATCCAAACTTTCGTGGCCTTTGCGCATTGTGTGGCCAAAATACGGAAGAATACGTTGTCTGCATATGTTGGACAAGCGAGTTTTTCGGAGCTAGTTCAGTATCGATGCATTGGTGCGTTTCGAAGTAAAAATCTTCTTCTTCGTCGTCTCTTCACTGCTGAGGATCGTGATTCCGTAGACTGTCAACAGCACGTCTCCACCGGTTACGGTCGGTGACCTGCTGCAGTGCTACATTGACAGGGACATATGGAGAGCATAATTAACCGCCAGCTCTTGGTATACCTTGAGGGTCACCAGTTGATCAACGACCGGCAGTACGGCTTTCGCCATGGTCGGTCGACTGGCGATCTTCTGGTATACCTAACACACAGATGGGCGGCGGCTATTGAAAGCAAGGGGGAAGGCCTGGCAGTTGGTCTGGATATAGCGAAGGCCTTTGATCGTGTATGGCACAAGGCGCTCCTCGCAAAACTTCCATCATTTGGGCTTCCCGAGAGCTTATGCAAGTGGACCTCCAGCTTCCTCACTGGGCGCAGCATACAGGTCGTTATCGACGGTTATTGCTCGAATCCCAAGCCCGTGAACGCTGGAGTGCCCCAAGGCTGTGTGCTATCTCCCACGCTGTTTCTTCTGCATATCAATGATATGTTGGACACCGCCAACATGCATTGCTATGCAGACGACAGCACTGGTGATGCCGTATACACGGGCCATGCAGGTCTCTCTCGGGAAAACGTCGACCAGTGCCGGGTGTAACTTGTGTCTTCTATCGAGTCCTCTCTCGAGAAGGTCGCGGAATGGGGTAAGTTGAACCTTGTCCAGTTTAACCCCCAGAAGACTCAAGTTTGCGCGTTTACCACTAAAAAAACCCCATTTGCCGTATCACCGCTCTTCGAGAACACTTCCCTTAAAGCCTCGCCTAGTATCGGAATACTGGGTCTCGAAATCTCGAGCAATTGCCAATTCCGTGGCCATCTGGAGGGCAAAGCCAAACTGGCTTCAAAGAAACTGGGCGTCATAAATAGAGCACGGCAATACTTCAAGCCGGCCCACATTCTAGCGCTCTACAAAGCGCAGGTCCGGCCTCACATGGAGTATTGCTGTCATCTCTGGTCTGGCGCACCCCAGTATCAGCTCGATCCATTTGACCGCGTGCAACGCAGAGCAGCTCGAATTGTCGGGGACCCAGTACTCTGTGAACGGCTGGATCACTTGGCGTTGCGTAGAGACGTCGCTTCATTGTGTGTCTTCTACCGCATTTATCACGGGGAGTGTTCCGAAGAGCTGTTCAACCTGATTCTTGCCGCCGAATTTCACCTTCGCACGACACGCCACAAGTTACGATATCATCCCCACCATCTGGATGTGTGGCGGTCCTCCACAGTGCGGTTTTCAAGGAGCTTTCTTCCTCGTACCACGAAGCTGTGGAATGAGCTTCCCTGTGCGGTGTTTCCGGGACGATACGACATGGGTACCTTCAAGAAAAGCGCGTACACCTTCCTTAAAGGCCGGCAACGCTCTTGTGATTCCTCTGGTGTTGCAGGAGAGTGTGGGCGGCGGTGATCACTTAACACCAGTGACCCGTACGCTCGTTTGTCCTCCTATTCCATAAAAAAAAAAAAAAGGGACATCCAAATGTTCGGACATCTGATACGGCCATCTTTTCGGAGTTCGGCCTATCGGTCTTTTCGCCTCTACCTTCCCTGTCACCATCGGTCTTTCGAAACTATCTTCGCTTCTGCGAGCAATGTGCCCGAAATAGTTCAGTATTCTTCGTAGGCAAACCTGACACATAATAAAGTAATTTGCTGAAAATTGATATGTAAAAATTGATATACGTAATAAACGTTATAGATTGAACAGATTGTGTTCACACCTGGCTGCGGAGAGGTTGCGGCCAATTGCGCAACGGACACATAGCTTTAGAAGTTGTCTGGATGTAATATATCTGTGAAGCGATGTATAATTTCACATAATAATAAGTAATTGATTTTTATTCGATATGTCAAACAAATTATTATTATTAAATATACAAGGGGATTAATTCTATATGGCAACAGCCAACCTTATACCCTCTCAATTATATAAGACAGACAAAGACATTATGTACTCGACATAATCACAAAAAATACAATTTTGAACTTTACTATGGTGTGTATAATTTTAATAAACTGCAACATTGGTGTTCCGAAGGGGCCCCTAAGGAATATATTTCACTGGGACACCACGATGGCGCTACAAGTCGCGCAACCGTGGTGTCCGTAATCTACCAAACTAGACACCATACTGACACCAAAGTCATGACGCGTCCTAGCTGGTCGCGCCAGCAAATTGGTTGCGCAACCAAACGGACACTAGGTGTGTAACTCTCATAATAGAGCTGTTTACATTTACAGTCGTTCCCAATATATTATCGACAGATAGAGGTAAATAACTACCTTCTACTGTCAGTAATTAGCTGTCAATAATCTGAAGCTGTCCAATATACCAGATAAGTCTTTCTTATCCCCTTATATTGGGACGCGCGAATTACAATTTCCATACAAACTTCTGTCGTTGGTAAGCTATACGTCGTCCCATTGACAGACAGCGTGTACGGATAAGGTGAGTTACCGTTGATAAGTTTATTGGGATAGAAAAGTCAACGATAGTTAAGATATTTATCTCAAGTAAGAGATAGACTGTATATTGGGAACGGCCGTTAGTTGGTAGCGGCGACTGGTTGCGGTACTGTGGTGTCCCGGTGAAATATAACCCTCACCGTCAATCTCACCCTGAAAGAAAATTAACAATTGCTATCATTCACTTAATAACGCACTTTAAAGAAATAGCTACTTAAAATGCACGCTAATAAGATTCATTTTATGTCATACTCAGTCGGCAATTTTCGGTTCATAATAAAAAGTATATTGGTATTTTTAATATGAAACTTTTAAACATCACCTCGAATGTTTTAGTCCATCTATCGCATTCTAGCCGGCCGCGGCCGAGGAGTCTAAGGCGCCAGACATAAGCTGTAGTTCCCGTGAGATGACGTGGGTTCGAACCCCATACGTTTTAAGCTAAGTTCATATGGCCGCGCGGCACCGCGCGCCGACGCGCGATGTGAGAGTTCACATGACAGGGTATATACGAGCGCCAGTCTGGCATTAACATTGATATACAATGGACGTGGAGGAGGCAATTTGCTTGTGGATTTTATATAGAAGACTGAGACGTCGCAGAAGACGACAAAGGCGATACTGGGTGCATCCAATATTAAGTGACAGACTTTCTTCAAGCCTGTTTGTCACCTTATACCCTAAGTTGAGGTTACATGAAGAAATTTTTTTTAATTATTTCCGTATGTCAGTTGCAACCTTTGATTTTTTATACGATTTCATTGAAAATGATTTAAAATCCAGTGAAAATGCTGTAAGATATTGCATATCACCAAAAGAAAAACTCATTGTAACATTGCGGTAAGTTAACTGTTTATTAATCATAATCACAGTAAAAATTATAAAAAATAAGAAATTATGAGCGAGGCTTCTTGGCAAATTAACTTTTAGTTTAATTGAACAGATCTAATTCTTGAGAATCTTCGTATGACGGGTCACAAGTAACATCACCCGGGGGTGATGTTGCTTGCGATGAACTTGTGGGAGGTGAAGTGTATGAACTAGTTGTATAGCCATATTGTGTTGATTCTCTATCAGAGTACTGCATTGGGTTGCTATATTGAGAACTTTGAAATGAAGCATGATAGTTTCTGGGTGGTCGTTGTGAGCTATATGAAGTAGACGGGTAGTTAAAATCTTCAAGTGGCTGTGCTCGTGTAGCTTGGTATCGTTCTAATAAATTATAAATTTCAATTTTCAGTTTTAAACGCCGGTTTTCAGGAACTTTTTTTATTTCCCTAACCAATGAAAGACAAAATAATTTATCTTCATCGTCATCTTTCTTTTCTGCTGCATTATTATTTCGAGTATTTATGCTTTGTTGTAAAAGATTTGCAAAATGTTCATCGGCAGGGTGAAGTTTGAATTTTTTCCGGGGCACATTTTCTGTTGAAGCTTGAACGCCGCTGCTGTTAACTGCACTATCCAAATCAGGATTCTCTGTAACTTCCGCAACATCAAGGCTGTTGTCAGTTTTTCGTTTCTGGACAACTTGTTTAAGAAATGACAATCTTTGGAAATACGAAAATGAAGATGGTGTTGATGCTGAGGAACCAGACTTCAAATGTTTTGTTTTCTTAAGTTCTTTTACATAGGCATCTCGTAAATTTTTCCATTTTTTTTGCAAAATCGATCCTAGAAAGTAAATAATTAATTATTAGTTTTCATTGCAAAACTATTGAAAAATGTTGTACGATACGGGTGCATAAAGAGTCCTTATGACCTACTCGTACTTTATGCAAATTGTACTTTGTGCACTTTAGGCTCACGTGCCACACTGTAAACACTCGCTATGAATGTGTTTTCTTTGTAGCACTTATTCAGTAAAGATTTCCTTAAAAGAAATAGACATAGACATAGAATTAGGAATAGGAATAGGAGTAGGAATAGGAGTAAGTAGGGGTAGGAATAGGTATGGGAATAGGAATTTGACGAGGAATAGGAGTAGGAATAGAAATGGAATATTTATCGTGGCACGTGAGCATATGCACTTTATGCTCGCGTGCCACACTGTAAACACTCGCTATGCTTGTGTTTTCACTGTAGCACTTATTCGGTAAAGATCTACTTTATGCACGTGTATCTTAAATAACTATTATGTTACAGGTACCTAGCAACTGGTTCTTCATTTGCAGAGTTACAATATGGTTATAAAATTGGCAAGTCTACGATATCGGGTATAATTAAGCAAGTGTGCCAAGTTTTTTGGAGAAATTTAAAAACTTTGGTCATGAGTCCACCAACAAAAGAAATCTGGACACAAATATCTATACAATTTGAAAATAAAGCATATTTTCCAAATTGTGTTGGAGCGTTGGACGGCAAACACGTTCGTTTAATACAGCCACCAGAATCAGGATCAATGTATTACAATTATAAACACTTTTTCTCATTAGTTTTAATGGCTTTATGTGATGCTAACTATTGCTTCATATGGATAGACGTTGGAGCTTACGGAAAAGACAGTGATTCGGGTGTTTTCAAGGAAACGTCATTATTCAAAAAACTCTCAGAAAATTCGTTGAACTTACCAGAGCCTAGATCTATCACAAATAATGAGAGCGATGCATTTAAACTACCATACGTAATTGTAGCTGACGAGGCTTTCGCTATGACTAAAAATTTGATGAGACCCTATGGTGGTAAAATGTTGTCAAAAGAAAAAAAAATATTTAACTACCGCCTTTCTTTAGCACGAAGGTATGTCGAATGTACATTTGGCATAATGTGTAACAAGTGGCGTATCTTACACCGGCCAATAGACGTGAAGATAGATTTTGCTGTTGATATCGTCAAAGCTATTTGTGTTTTACATAACTTGGTAAGGATGAGAGATGGTATAAATCAGGATGATATGATCAATCCAGCGCCATTACCTAATGTGAATCCAACTAACAGTGGACGAGCAATCCATGAAGTAGATAATATTCGAACTAAATTCACAAATTATTTTGTTACTGAAGGTAAATTAGATTGGCAAGATAAAATGGTGTAATAGGTGATGATTTTATAAAACTTATTTTAAATAAATAAAACTAATTAAAAAACAACTTACCCAAATTTTTCTTTTTTTCTTCGGAATCATCATTTTTGCAAAAAATTAAAACTAGTTCTTCCCAAGACCTTCTTTTTAATATTTTATTTGAATAATCCTTAGAGTTAAGATTCCAAATCGCATCTCTTTTTTCGATTTCGTCGATAAGCAAATCGATAGGCACAATGTCATCTTCGGTACTCATTGCATCGATCTATGTGTCTTTCCGTCTCAAGGCGCGCGGATCAACTGAACAGGTCGATACAGGTTTGAAATACTTGGGCCGCGCGGCAGCGCGCGGTTCTAGATCTTGCGCGCGGGTCAGAGCGCGCCGCGCGTTGGCGTGCGGTACCGCGCGGTAATGTAGACGATAATTATCGTTTATATTGATCTTGTGCCGCGCGGTTCGTAGTTCCGCGCGGTACCGCGCGGCCATATGAACTTAGCCTTAGTTGTTTCATAATACAAAATGTATATTGGCATCACGGACGAGAAAAAAAAGGACTCCGCGCCGTGATATTAGCAAGTGAAGCACCGTTATGCTAGTGTGTGTGCGTGTGGTATCGGGGCATACTAGTTACACAATTTTTTCTCCCTTAAATAATCATATATGCCCACAAATACTTATAAAGTATTGTTTTTACACTTTTTCACAACGCACGGCGGCATTTTTAAAATATTTTATTGAGACGCAAACTGATCTGTCACAGACGATGACAATTCTCATAATGGTTGCCTATCGGCCTGTAGTAGTGTAAGTGTGTGCGTAGGGCTATTGATCGGCTTGTTTTGGTGCTACACTGTTATGTAAGGTGACACGGAGTCCTTATTTTTTACTAGTCAGTGTTTATCTTATATAATCATCAAAGTTATTTAAACATAAAACTGAAAATATTTGTTCACATGATCTCTTTCTTGACTTAAAGAATCCAATACCATCAGAAATAAATTTGATAATCTGTAGGATCGTGTTCATAATGATTATGTTATAAATATAATACGGCCGTGATTTCGAATATTTTGTAGATAACTTCATTTATTTCAAATTCAAATATGTTTATTCAAAATTGGATATGATATCACTTATTGAAAGTCAAAAAACTATATAACAGACCTGTCTGAGGCATACTTTTTCTAATAGGTACCCGTAATGCTCAGGAGAAGAATGGGTGCAAGAAACTCAGCGGGCTTTTGTTTTTCATAAAAATATGCTTAAAATGTAATATCGTACAATAAAACTTACTCCTAAGGGCCCTAATCTGTGGTATCATTACGACAGTCATTTTTTATGTTATAGTAACATTTACCACACAAACATTTTTTAACAATTCTTTTGATTTCGTAATGCATTTGTTTTGAAAATTTTCTGGGATCTTGTTGTAAATGCAAAATACATCGCCCCACAAAAGACCTACTAACTCGATTTAGCCGATTGTAGTAGTAGGTATTATAAGTTTCTATATTCCTATTTTTACTGACTTTTTTATTTTCATCGAATGCAGTTATTAATTTTGGCGTTCTACTTTCTGTGCTCTTAGAAGTACCCACTTCTTTAAACGCCTCGCGTCGGCCGTGGATTGTCAGTTGGCGGTACTTGGCGTGGCGCCAAAACCCATTTCTTTTGTTCTCTATTCAAAATTAAAATGTAATACTTTCTGCTTTAAACGTTTGTGGGCTTTTTTACTCATAATAGCGCCGAGGCATAATATCGTCAACCGCATAATATAAAAAGTATGAAACATTATAATTATGATGACCTTTATAAGTTGAAATGGTCATATTCGGGTCAAGATTCATATAATGTTCGGTGCTAATAAACATCTATGCAATTTGTTTGAAGCGATGTTATTGGGAATCTTTTATGTATAATTAACACTGTGGCTACATAATCTTCACCTTTCGCGGTACAGTGCTCAGACCTTGATAAATCCAAGCCTAGATTCGAGTTAAATTATTAAAACTTCCGTGAGACATTATAACTTTATTTTTTTTAACACTACTTTATTCATGCTTTATCGCTGTCCGTGGAGTGGATTGAGAGGTATGAGATGGGACGTTATCGCTAATAAACTCCACTAACCCTGTTGAAGGACCTGACCTGATGAGGAAGTAAAGTAAACGCGTAAAGCCGTGTTAATAAATAAATTCAAGTTCAGACAATTGAGTGTTGTTTGTTTGACAGGTCTTTTGCGGACGGACGAACTAGATGAAAAAAGTGACAGCATACAATAAGAGTAAATTATGAGATTGGTAAAGCAGCGACTTGCTTTGTCAGATGGCTCATGGGGTGGCAAAGACAAATAGACAAAAAGTTTTTAGTTTTTTTAATCCAACGGTATAGGCATAAATTGAACGCTCCCTTTTCGTATGCATGAGTACCACTTCCACTGCATGAGTTATGATATCCTTTATATTATTATATCAACAAGCTTTTACCAGCGACTTCGTCCGCGTTGAATAGTCCTTTAGGATACTTTTCAAATATTACACATACAAACTGCTATTTGCTCTTCTATGATACAGCGCATATAGCTTGTATTTGTGGATAGTCTCTTTAATATTTCCCTGTGAACTTTAAGCTTATTATTTCATCAGTTTATAAATTATTTCTTATCAAGTACCTAAATTGTCTAAATACAGTCCCATGGTTTTATCTTCGATAATGACGAATTTATATACAAACTGCCATCCCCTATTTCAACCCCCGCATTTATTTTTTTTTACAATAAAAGGTAGCCTTTGTCCTTTTTCAAGTTCTAGTCTATATCAGTGCTAAATTTGATCAAAATCGGTTCTGCGGCTTAGGCTTGAAAGCATAACAAAAACACATTCACATTTATAATATAACTAGCCGTTCCCGCCCACTTCGCTGTGCGATTTTAAAAGGAAGAAACGTTGGAAAACGAAACAGGAGTAGCCATAAACCAGAATAAGGATAAATTTCGCATCGAATGGTGGTAGTTTAATGTCGATCGATCAGTGGTTTTGGCCTAAATCAATAACCATTCTCGTTATATATATAGATTAGCTGACCCAGCAAACGTTGTATTGCCATTGTTCTCGTTCGGTGAAGACTTAGACGTGGTTTAAATTGTGCGCACGCGTTCGGCGCGTCGCTTCGCTTGAGCCGACCAAAGATATACCGTTGGTATACTGAAGTCTAGAAGTGGAATTAAACATTAGTTTATCATCATTATTTATGATGCTATGTTCTCTGAAAGAAAAACCTGTTCACCTAACACGTCAAAGAAATCTGAACCCGCCCTAGAATCGATAGAGACCCTTACAGCGGATATGAACTCTCAATTCAAAAAACAATTTACTTCCAAGTTCGACGAACTTAAGATGAAGATCGCGGCGCGGGATGCAGCAAATGAAATAAAATTTCAAGAACTCGTAGTACATAGATACATGTACATGTGTAATTAACTTATTTTATTTATTAATTATTGTTTTCATAATTTTTTCTATGGTGTTTTATTTTGTTATAAACTTACCGTGCGCGATGCGTTGTAACTTGCGCGTCATAGCACTACAGTCGTGGGCTTCTTTTAAGCACGTGTGCATTGTACCTCGACAATATGCGAAATCCTGTCGCTTCACATATTCACATATCACTATATTCACTAATTAAAATACTACCTGTTGATTTAAAAGCCAAATTCCAAATAGCAATAGATTTTTATTTTAACGATAGTTTGAAAGTTACTATAAAAAATAAATATAACTCCAGAAGCGTCAGGGGGGGAAAGTTAATGGTTCCAAAGATTAAAAATTACTCCGGCAAAAGATTGAATGAATATGTGGTGCCAGTCATATACAACGAGATAGCGTGGCTGAGGAGTGTTCCCAAACTAAATAAAAATGTAGTTAAATTTAAGATGAAAAATGCGCTGTTGAATAGCATTGAATAACTCTCACTGAATGTTGTTCAATGTTATTCAACAATGCTATAGGCTAATATAGTATATAGATTTAGTAAATGTTTTCTTTTGTCTAATTTTAATAATTCTAATAATGTTTAGTTGTAAGTCCTAATAGTTTAGATTAAAGTAAGTAGTAGTTAAGTATGTACACATAATTAAATGTTTTTTAAGCGCATTAACTTGCCAACAAACTGTTGAAGTTTGGCAAAAATATTAATATGTTAAAAGTGTACTTATTTCATTTAAAATAAGATTTAATAAAAAACAAACATTGACTGTCTGGCATTCTATAACCACGCGTTGTGCGAGAAACAGGCGCCCCACAGGCACTTTGTGGAATCAATTACAGGCTGCGGTTTTCCCGAACTGATACGACTCAGGCACCTTCAAGCATACAATCTTAGATCATTTATACGTCTAGATAAACTGTGACAGCTGTGATAACGTTTGAAAAAAAATTGAGGTTGACTGTTAACCTCTATTTTAAACAATGCACGCACACTAACTCAAAGTGACATACAAATCGTGAGTGTAAGACGAAGCTTGTCACACACACTAAAGTAATATTCCTTTCCTGCTTTCATCGGTTGTCTAGCAGTAAGAGGCTCTATCTAGGCATACAATTTACCTTAAAGGCCGGCACTGTATCATTTGACTCCTGATTTTGCGAATGCCCATGGGCGGTTGCCACGTCCATTTTCCTTCTATTATGTAAAATATGAAAGAAGTGGTGGGCAAAGGTAGCTAATTTCGCGTGGATTTCGACTAAATACACTCAAAAATAAATTTCTGATTAATACATATTTTGTCCACAGTGTGCAACGTTACGAAGAGTTAGCGTTATCGCCGAACGCCACCACACACCAACTGCTCAGGTTTCTGGGCATCAGCCCCACATCGTCTGTGGAAGATTTCCTCCTCACCCATACGAACGTGGAAGTGTCAGGAGTAAGCTCCACGTTTCGAGTCTCTCGTGAAGTGCCTTTTAAGTGGAAGAACACTCTGGACTTCAATTATGTGGAAGATATTCAGGTATTGTTTTATTGTATAGCAGTAGTCTCCAAACTTTTTGTCTCCATGGTGTACAGCAAATGGTTCAACTATTTGCTGTGTTTCGTTTTGGGAACAACCTTTTTATGATAATAAGGGACGAGACGAGCAGGACGTTCAGCTGATGGTATTTGATACGCCCTGCCCATTACAATGCAGTGCTGCTGAGGATTCTTGAAAAACCCAATATTTCTGAGCGGCACTACAATTGCGCTCGTCACCTTTGTCGTTAAGTCTCATTTGCCCAGTAAATTTCACTAGCTAAGGCATCTTCAGACCGAAACACAGTAATAGTATAGTTTACACATTACTGCTTCACGGCAGAAATAGGCGTAGTTGTTGTACCCATTATCTAGCTGGCCTCCTGTGCAATGGGAGGCCATTGGTAAAAAATCTTGTGGGGGCCTCCCTCTTCCTTTATTACAAAATTTTCAAAAATACTTTATACGAACTCATGAACTTTTGACGTTTCGAAACGTTAAACGAATTTGGAAATAATTTAGTTAATTATTTTACTTTATTGAAGTATACACTAAGCATTGTTAAATTTATAGCTACTATATACAGGTAAATAAATATTTGGATTATTTTTAGCCAGTCCAAATGAGATCACCCATTATTCTTTTCGCTGATGAAGGTAGGTTTCTTTGCTAGTCGTCGTAGACTTTTGGGGAGAAATTACGCCTTTGGTAATGCGTGATCAAAACAAGTCCTGATTCTGTCTGTTGTCATGACTGTGATGTAAATGCATCCTGTTAATATCCAGGCTTCCCATCACCACGTAATTCCTTCCCTTTGATCGCATACAATGATGAGCGACTAGAATCATCGACGATCCTCCTCTACTATTGGCTTGGCTTGATTCTGCGGTTTTTAAGATATTTTCTTCCACATACAACCAAGCTGTGAATTAGCTTGCTTGTACGGGACGATAGGACGATACGACATGGGTACCTTAAAAAGAGTGCATACACTTTTCTAAAGGGCCGGCAACTCTCTGGTGTTGCAGGAGAATATGGGCAGCGGTGATCACTTAACATCATCATTTGTCCTCTCTTCCATAAAAAATATTTGCATCTTCTAACAACTTCTTCTGTTGGAAAAAATATGACCTTATATGCGACCCACACTATATTGATCTTTGACATTCTACAGCGAAAGAAGACACTTGTTGCGGGGTGTGTGTCAGTTGCCGACTGTACTATTCCTGAACCAATACGACTTAGGGACCGTTAAGCCAAGAGCATATCTCCACTGAAGGTATGCTCTTGGCTTGAATAATAATATTGATAAAGCGATTTTTATACCCTTAATGGATTATTATTCCAAAAATTTTTAGTTAAATGTCTATAATGTGAAAAAAAGATTCACTTTTAACGTGCTTTCATAAAACCACACAAGTCTTTTATTTAATTCACTCTCTTGATCCCTGGTGTTGCACAAGTGAACCATAGATGGATAGAAGTGGGCCATAAATTAGTTCTGTCACGTACTCCCACAGTTCATTTGATTACTTGTCACTTAAAATCGTAATATAAAATATTCTTTAAACACTGAAACAATAATTGTAATAGCTTAAAGTATACCAAAGTAAAATAACAAGGTAATTTACATTAATGTTCGTAATTAAATGTGAATTATGTATTTAATATGAAGGTTACTAACATTAGCAAAAAATATAATATAATTACATCTTTTTATACGTAAAAATTCAACTTCCGTATGTTTGTGGCTCAAATCTCAGAAAGTAGTTCATGTATCAATGTGAAGTTTTCCTTATCAAAATGCTTTCACATGGAGCTGTTTCAATTGCTATCCACACTCACGGCCTTTGTCCACTAAGATCCATTGAAAAGATCCATTGATGGATCTTTTTCCACTTTTATGTCCACTTTGATCCATTAATCAAGACTGATGTACATAGTGGATTTTTAAGCACAAATGAGTGTTAAAAAATCCATTGCACATGTAAGGGTGGTGATATACAAAACTCAAACTATATTGCTACAATCTATCAGAACCTTGCACCATTAGAAGAAAAGCAAGCTAGCAAATTGCATTTTTCAAATTATTAGTATTATCACCAACAAAAATACAAATTTTAATAAACGGTTTTAAGCAGTGGTTTCACATATAACAAGAATACGGCCTGCAACTACCATGCAGTTTTATAGCGTTAAAAACTCTAGGAGAAGACGAACAGCTCAAATCTATGCCTTTATTCACCACTATTAAACCGAAATTATAAACATAAACACATGTATTGGGCACTTGAAAGAAAAATTGACGAAATACACTGGCGGAGACATTTAAGTATAAAATATGCAAATAAACACAAAAATATATGTAACGTGGAAAAAGATCCATCAATGGATCTTTTCAATGGATCTTAGTGGACAAAGGCCACTCACGCAGGTTTTCTGTGCGAGTGTGGTAATTAATCCGGACAAGGATGTCATAGGACGGCAGCGTGACTCTCCCATAGAGAAAGCCCGAAGTCGCCTATTAAGACACCCTTTTGGGTCTGGGACTCCTCTATTATTTTCACGCCCCGGGAAACCATAGGCAACAATTAAAAAAAACCTAGATGCCGAAATTCATAGTGGTCGCAAGGCAAGTAAAGGTACATACAGTTATATTTTAAACGATCGTAGAACCCTTCACGTTCGACTTGCATTTGACCGGTTTTATTCCACTTTAAAGTGCGATAACCGATAAATCTATACTATTTCCTTAGAAAAATTATACGATTTGTTTTTTTTGAAGTGATAACCAATCACTTCTGGGATTAATTACACAAATTAAATTTATAAACAAAATTTATGAACGACGCGGGACTCGAACGGTTGGCTCAGTGGAAGAGCGCTCGCACGGAACGCGAGAGATCGCGGGTTGTACTGTTCCACTCTCAGGTTTTGGCTCTATCTACAGGATCTACTTTACAGTTGATAACCTGCTCCACCCAAACATTTGCATATTAGGATTGATTTTGAGTTCGATGATTTACTTGAGATTTCGCTCTTTCAAATTTAAACCATATGTTATTTTTAATGTAATATGGTAAAAAATGGAATACTGGAATTAATTACACAAATTAAATTTACAAGCGAAATTTTTGGGACTCGAACCCGCGACCTCTCGCGTTCGAGCCAAAACGTTCGAGTCCCGCATTGTTCATGAATTTTGTTTGAAACCTTGAAAAAAATATGTTTACAATGTAATATTGTACAATTAAACTTATTATTTAATAGCCTGAGGGTGGTCGTTCCATTTCCAATCCCAAAGTGGTATCATTGGGAAAGTAATTTCATAGATTTCTCTTTTCATGTTGCTGTATAGTGTATACGCTCATATATTGCAACACATAGGTTATGTGGTGTCAACATCCACAAAGTCAGGGGACCAAGGTGTTAGCTTGGTCCCGTGACTGGGGACTTGGATTGAAATAGTACCATACTACTTGCATTGCCTTCGCATGTACCTATCGTATCCTCGTGGAGGTAAATTTATCTTATCTTTATATATTAAACATTCTAATAATATTTGTGATGTAATCTGTTCTATCGCGTTGGTTTTCCCAATGGATAAAATATTCTAAACCTAACTCATACCTTCGAAATAAATACTGAACCGGCCGGCAAAAGAGGTATTCCTGAGCGGCACTGCATTGTAATGGGAAGGGCGTACCAATTACCATCCGCTAAACGTCGTGCTCGTCTCGTCCCTTATTTTCATTAAAAAAAAATGCCTAGTTGTGGCCTGTTCCATAAAAAAGCGCGATTTTTACGTCGAAAGCGGTATGACTTTCTAGTAATTCCGTAAATTAATAGTATTTTCAATACTTTTATTAAGATTCTTATATATTTATTACAATGAAGCCGGAAGCTATCGTTGCTCGCGTTTTTTGTTTGTCTTCCGAGTCGCGCGGTTGGCGGGCGGACCAAGCAACGGCCAACTTGAGTTGCTCGACGCGCTCGCGACCCTTATGTATTGATCGTCACTTTCGTAAATCACTCCATCTATGATGCTAAATGCTCGGAGTTTCACTGTGAGATCGAATCAGAAATGAGGACATCCAGAGTCACTGACAAAGTCCAAATGATTGCGAAACTGAAATGGTAGTGGGAAGGGCACATAGTTTGACGGACAGATTGCCGTTGGGGCAGTAAACTCCTCGAATGGCGACCACATACCGGAAGGACTGATCGTCGTAGAAATCTTTGGTAAAAGAAAGAAAGAAATATAATTTATTCTGCAACTTTAAAGTAGGTATACAAGCAGACTTATTTATTTATTTATATGAACATGCAGAATTGGAGTTCACCTCAGCATAATACTGTTCATACCCACAGGTGATATGATCAGCGCTGGTCTTCCGAAGAATCCCAGGTGGTCTAGCGAATTGTCAAACTACTTAAAGGTTATCTATATATATATATAAGGCGTAGAGACTTGAAATTTGGTAGGAATATTCCTTTCGTCGAGTATAGGTCAGCTAAGAACCGATTTTACACAATTCCACCCGCAAGAGTTTTTTTTTATTATGAACAGGACAACGTCTGTCGGGTCAGCTAGTACATATATGAAGGGTTACCATTCTCAAATAATAATATCACAATAAAAAGTAATACCTAACAACAAAACAAAAATTACATAAAATTTCGTGACCTGACCTAATTCAATAATTAGTAATATAATTAGGAATACTAAAATAGAAATGCTAAAATAATAATTACAAGTGGTACTCACTTCACTGGCGTGATTGAATGAGTTCTAATTCTGCTGATATTAATAAGAATCTCTCTAAAAAGAACTCATGACAATAACAGGTTCTTTAATTTATTTTTAAATGGAACTAGTAATAGAGTTTCCTGTACTTTTTTTTCTTTGTTGGAGGCCTTTGTCCAGCAGTGGACCTCTTCCGGCTGATCATGATGATGATGCAAAATCGCAATTTTATATAATATAATCTCTAATATTTCTTTGTAATCCAAATTTTTTACCGTTCATTTTTATCTCATGATTTTTTTTATGGTATATATAATTAATTCTTTAGGGTTTAGCGTGTCAATATTTGTATGTCAAGGATGATTAGATTTTTTAAGTATTTTAATAATTATATGTGGGCAATGAATGCCTCATACGAAGTTAAGCTTGATTGATTACGGATTATCAATATGATTATTATTCTATTTATTATAATATTATCAATGGATAACAATTGTAATACCTAATCAATCACACCATAAAAATAATAAGTTATAGATTAGATAGCAAATACAGTTTCTACGTAAGAAATAGTTTGGATAACGGAAGTGGATAAGTTCGGAAAAACCCCTACGATCGGTACCTACGTGGAGAAAATTTTCGCTATAGTACGTTAAATAATTGATTTTTGAAGTATAAGTCACTAAGATGTCATCCCTATTTCAATGCACGGGGATTATAACATGAAATAATGAAGGATTTGTCATGTCTGTTACACAAACTCTCCTAGTTTGTTAGTTTTACAGTCTCTCAAAGAAAAATTTAAAGAAATAAATATGATGACTGTTCATTGTCAGTACATTTATGAAAATTTAATATACGTTCACAGAAATCGTCACCTTTTTGCTCTTAGTAGTGATTTTCATTATTATAACACTATAAATAAGAGATTGCTTGTAACTAATTCTAGTAGGCTTCATAAGATACAAAATAGCTTTAAGGGTAAATGTATACACTTCTATAATAAAGTCCCAGCCACTGTTCAGGCATTATCTATAAATAAATGTAAATGTTTAAAAAAAAATGGCTCCGTCGTTAATCCTACTACGCCACAGCTGAATATCTAAGTGATCGGACAGCCAGGCACCAGTTTATGATTTTTTTATAGCAATAACAATGACAGTATAAATTTACTAAAAAGAGCTTAAAAATAGAATGCTTAATGGGGACTTTCTTGCGCCGCTTATTCTCTCTCAGAGCGCCATTTGTTTCCGAAGCGGTAGGCGTATCATGTATATTAACAATGACATTAAAAAATAATTGTAAAGGAATCAATTTTCAGAAAATAATAATAAAATAATCATCCCCACCATCTGGGTGTGTGGCGGTCCTCCACAGTGCGGTTTTCAAGGAGCTTTCTTCCTCGTACCACGAAGCTGTGGAATGAGCTTCCTTGTGCGGTGTTTCCGGGACGATACGACATGGGTACCTTCAAGAAAAGCGCGTACACCTTCCTTAAAGGCCGGCAACGCTCTTGTGATTCCTCTGGTGTTGCAGGAGAGTGTGGGCGGCGGTGATCACTTAACACCAGGTGACCCGTACGCTCGTTTGTCCTCCTATTCCATAAAAAAAAAAATGCTATTAATGCCTTTTTACGCCTTCTGAGATTTAATTGACCTACCACAACCTCAGAGTTGCACAAGGCAAACGCACGCACACAAAAAAAGTGACTGACATTTCGCGACTGTAATACGCAGCCGTCATGCACACTAAAGTAATAAACCTTGCTGGTTGTAATGCGATGCCTAACTAACATCAAGAGGCTCTATCTAGAAGTATTAATTATGTTACTTCAAACATTATATTAAGTGTACGAGGGGCGGTCAAAAAGTTCGCGGAATGGCGGGGTTGGCGGGGGTGAGGTCGCTCCTCCAGGTAGCCGCTACTTGAGTAACTCATAATTACTATATATGCCAATTTCTAGCCTAATTGGGTCATTAGCTTTCGAGTTACAAACGAGTGAACAAGTAAATCGGGAACAAACTAGCCACTATGGAGAAAATTGAACATCGCGCCGTCGTAAAGTTCCTCACCAAACAAGGAAAAACGCCTCAAACTATTTTGCAAGAGATGTTAGCTGTTTACGGAGACTCTGCTCCTGGTAAAACCATGATTTACAAATGGCACGGCCTTTTCAAGCAAGGAAGGGAGTCAATTGAAGATGATCCTCGACCTGGACGGCCCATTGAGGCCACTACGCCGGAAATCATTGAAAAAGTTGAAAAACTTGTATTGGAAGACGGAAGGTTGAAGAAGAAACAACTTGCAGCATCAGTTGGAGTATCAGAAACCACAATTTTAAATATTCTTCATCAACATCTTGGCATGAGTAAAGTGTGTTCAAGGTGGGTCCCGAGAATGCTCACGCCGCTGCAAAAACGTGAGCGCGTCAACTGTTCCCGCGAGTATTTGGACCGCTGTGGAGAAGTTAGGGAAGAAATTATGGCCCGAATTGTAACCGGTGATGAAACTTGGGTTCACCACTATGAGCCTGAGTCAAAGCAGGAGTCGATGCAGTGGCACAAAAAAGGCACACCACCCCCAAAAAAATTTAAAGTGTCGCAATCGGCCGGAAAGATCATGGCGACTATTTTTTGGGATACTGAAGGTATTCTTTTGATCGATTATAAAGAACGTGGTGTTTCTATAACGGGAGAGTACTACGCTTCCCTATTGGACCGATTAAAAGAAGCTATTAAAGAAAAAAGAAGAGGAAAACTGACAAAAGGTGTACTCCTTTTGCACGACAACGCGCCCGTTCACACGAGTCATGTTGCGACGGCTGCCATTCATCGATGCGGTTTTGAACAACTACGCCATCCACCCTACAGTCCAGACCTGGCCCCTAGCGATTTTTATTTATTCCCAAAGATGAAGAAAGAGCTGCGTGGAAAAAAATTTAGAGACGATGATGAAGTCAAGTCGGCGATTTCGGCGTATTTTGACGCCCAAGACAAAACCTATTTTTTCGACGGTATTAATAAGTTATATGCCAGATCCCAAAAATGTATTCGTGTTAAGGGGGAATATATTGAAAAGGAAAAATAACATAATGTATCATTTCATCTTTTTTCCCAGTCATTCCGCGAACTTTTTGACCTCCCCTCGTATATACAGGATGTAACCGTTAAGTGTGACCAGGCGATTACTCCATAACTATTACAGATATCAAAAAACTTTAAACTGATATCGAAAGTACGTTGTCTAATCAGTTAAATGACATCAATTAGTTATTTATGCAACTGTTGTGTAATAAGGGGTGTTAAAACACGAATGTGGGTTTATTAATAGTATAATAAATAGTACATGAGTGTTTAAATACGTAATTGTCAACAGTTGCATACAAGACTTTATCTACACCCATAATATGAATCCTCTATAAAAGATTCTGAAACAGTTAGCTTACTGCTAACATTAAACAAGCCAGGCTTAGTAACCATAATAGCATCCAAAGGAGTGTTATTTTGAAAACGGATGATATAATTTTGTACTGAATTTCATTACAACATTCTCTGCTGCCTATTTTGACTTTCGAAAAGCTTTCGATCTTGTTGACAATGACATCTTACTACGTAAACTAGCTGTGATGGGGTTTACTGACAACCTACTCAGATTATTTGCATCATATCTTAGCAATAGGCGGCAATTTGTAAAGGCGAATGGATACGATTCTGAATATTTTTACACGAGGTCTGGCGTAAGTCAGGGAAGTACCCTTGGACCAACGTTATTTTTAATAATGATAAATGACCTTCCGGAAACGGTCCAAACCTCCAAGTGCTTATTGTTTGCTGACGACCTGAAACTATTTCAGAGTATTGCAGATAACAGTGATACCAAAGCTCTACAAGCGGATATCGATGCCGTATCTCTGTGGAGCCAGGCTAATCGCATCCCTTTCAACTCTGATAAGTGTAAGGTTTTAACATTTTCAAGGAAACGACTGCCGATCACCGTAGCTTATAATATATTTGACGCCCCTATGGAAAGAGTTTATGACATTTGCGATCTAGGACTGACATTAGATAATAAATTAAATTTTCATCTGCATATTATAACTACCTGTAAAACAGTGAATAGAGTACTAGGATGCATTATTAGGAATGCTTCTCAATTTAGCGATATTAAGGTAGCGAAGGTATTATATAATGCTTACGTGCGGAGCAAACTTGAGTATTGCGCTACTATCTGGGATCCCTATGAGGATAAATACACCCTCATGATTGAGAAAACGCAGCGTAAATTTGCCCGCTGGCTCTATAAGAGGACCTTCGGATATTACCCATATTTATTCCCCTATTTGTGTATAGGATGGTAGAGCTTGAGAGGCTTTCGTTCAGGAGATAGATGCTGTTAGTGGTGCATTATCTCTCCATAATACGAAATAAATTAGAGTGTCCGCAAATCCTTGCTCAAGTTGGTTTATTGGTACCACATCGTATCTCCCGCGATACGGCGGGGGCGATGGCTCCGCGGCGTCGGCCGCGTCTACTAGAGCGGCCCGTCACGCGCACCCGACATGCGAAGAACGCTCCTACTACTCGAGCATTACGTCTGATCGGCGACTTGCTCACTCAGTGTGACATTGATTTATTTGCGGACAAATTTCAAACGATTGTAAATGACATGCATATTATGTTAGATGATAGTACTTGAATTATATATTAATAACTTTTTTATTTAATTTAATTATTGACTTAAAACTTTGGACTTATTTTATTTGATTATTTGGCGCTATGGACATTATTTGATTTTATATAACTTGACATTTTTTGTATTATTTTATCATTATTTATTTTATCTTTAATTTTTAAATATAATTTTATTATATTAATTGTATTTTTGGGACTAGCTTGTAAACGCTTTGGGTAAAACTGTAAGTTTACAGGTTTATATAATAAATAAATAAAGAAATTCGTATGGATGATGTAATGGTTATTAGGACATCGGGTGTTTTAATGTTGGCAATAAGCTAACTGCATTACAATCTTATTTTTATTTACATAAAAATAAGGGCCGAGACGAGCAGGACGTTCAGTTAAAAGTAATTGATACACCCTGCCCATTACAATGAATGCCGCTCAGGATTGTTGAAAAACACAAAAATTCTGAGCGGTAATACTGCGCTCGTCACCTTGAGACAAGATGATATGTCTCATTTGCCCAGTAATTTCACCAGCTAAGCATGGGTGCAGATATTTTTTTTTTACATACATTTACCAGGATAGACCATGCTACAAAGATGATATAATATGACATCTGTCAAATGGTTTCCAGGATGCATGTAAGGAAGCGATGAACTTATGGGGGTACAAAGTCGCTCACAACGCGTCACAAATGACTAGCAAAGACTTCTACCCACTGGACAACTACACGATTTCACAGTGATACCGGCATTTATGAATTTGCTGTCTTGGCAACACGACTGAAACACGTCAAGCTACGGGATTGTTCGTAAAGGTGAGTTTATTTATGAACAATTAGGCACAATAACCAATGACGTTCTATACGTATAGACATATAATTCGCAGTCTGATAACGGAACGGCAAAAGTGTGCTTAAAAAGTGCTTAAATGATACATAAACGACTCAAAATAAATGTGACTTATCATTTATATCGTTATTTTATTATATAAAATGGGTATGCAAAAAGCGGAAGTAATTTATTAAAACGAATATTTTTTCATTAAATATGGTACAGTATTATTGAAAAGTACCCAGACAAGACCCGCTTGTCAGAATGGGACAGATAAAAGGACACAATCAGAAATGTATAGACATAGCAGTCGAAGGTTATTATGGTGTCATTTGTGGCATGTGCCTTATTTCGACTTTGATTTTGTATGTGGTGCATTGTCTATATGCATAGAACGTCATTGTCAATAACAGATAACAGGATAAAACTATCATATAATAACAAATACGGGATACTTTGTATGATCCTGAGATCCAATTAAAATTATATAATTCAGTGTTGAAATACCAAAGTCAACATTTTACAAATCATTAAACTACCAATGATATGCAAACACGATCTATATGAGCGTCACACTTCCATTAAGCGTTAATCTAAGCGTTATCTTTTAACTAGAGATCCATATATATATTAAAACTACGTGAAATTCAATACAACAACGCAAATGGACAAAAGTTTACAATTGCAGTTTGTACGAATTGTTTGTGTGAGTACAAATTTATTGCAATATTACCGTTAAAATAAAAATGTAACTTTAACGCAAAAATCTAATGTAAAAACAGTGACAATTACACGCGCTTTAATCCTTTAAAAGTGTTTTATTTAAACTTAATCTACATATCATGCAATACCCACCAAATACCTCTACTTACAATTTTACAATTCTGCTTAAAATAGCAAGTAAAATACAGTCTTACAAACACACGGTATTTATTATAATCAGGAAGAAACGTTTCACTTCACAGCTATAAAAATTACGTAATTAAAACTTGGTGAATGGCATGCGCGTGCGACGCAACGATAGTTCTTCCCTGGCTGCTGCTTGGCGCTCTCCCGGTGTACGCTCTCGCCTGCACTCACACCGCACGCCAATTGCACTGGAGCTAGGACGAATACCGAATATTCTTCGTACTCGTTTCTTCTGCTCGACGTTCGTGACTAAGACATATGTACATAAATGTAAATAACCCTAAAATAAACAATGAAATTAAAGAAAATGTTTTACAATTTTTCAGATGATTCCCGTTCCACCCGAATTTGCATTTGAACAGATGCATCAACGCCTTAAAACAATAATTCAATGGAATTTGGAGAAGTATACGTAAGGTGTTGTAAATTTTGATTTCGTTTATAAGATTATACTTGTCATTCAATCGAAGTAATTTATAATTTTATCATTGATTTATATCGGGTATATTGTATATATCTGTTAAGTAGTTTTAAATGTTTCAAACGATTTTAGTGCCTTCATAAATCGCACGCCCATTAAGCTTGCAAGACACATCAAAATTGCTCAGAAAAATAAAACGAAGGTGTTTTTTAATAATTGGGTTGTGTAAGACACGGTAGTTTATATCAAATGTTAAAGATGGACCATTGTAAGAACTATATCTTGCTTTGGAGGTAGTTGTAAAAAATAAGTGAGATTTTTGTAACAATTACATTTATGGCACATTTACATAAGATTATTTATGTATATTGAATAGCATAGCCGTGATGGAATTGATACAGTTGCTTCCATTGTAGATGTTTTACTATAGATTCGGTAATATTTATTGTTATATATTTGCGACTATTATTAAAGTCCAAGTTTGGAAACATAAATAGGAATAGAGATTAAAAAAATTGTGAGATTGTCTTCGAACATTATGAGAAATAGTTCGCTTAAGGCCAACGAGTCCAGATAAATAATGTAAACAAACGGACGGTTACTGAGGTCCATTGCGATAGCGAAGCGATTATATCTCTATCCCTATCACTCGTACGCAGTAATGGCGTCAGTTTTTACCAGTGGGCGGCTCCTTTGCACAGGAAGCCAGCTAGATTATGGGTACCACAACGACGCCTATTTGTGCCTCGAAGCAGTAATGTGTAAACATTATTGTGTTTCGGTCTGAAGGGCGCCGTAGCTAGTGAAATTACTGGACAAATGAGACTTAACATCTTATGTCTCAAGGTGACGAGCGCAATTGTAGTGCCGCTCAGAATTTTTGGGTTTTTCAAGAATCCTGAGCGGCATTGATTTGTAATGGGTAGGTATCAATTACCATCAGCTGAACGTCCTGATCGTCTCGTCCCTTATTTTCATAAAAAAAAAAGTTGCTCGACGACAGCAATCGTTGCGTGTTTCGTGGTACAGCAAAGCAGCAATTACTGTTGTCTAATTGTTTAGTTGTCAACATTTGGCCCGTCATTTTGTAAACAAGTTCATTCCTTTTTGGATTGCGGTTGAAATGATACGTTAATTGTTCGTTTCAGTATTTACTTAGTTTTTTGTTTTTATTAATCCGTTACTGTTAGTTTCCTTTTTGATTTTTGCTTGTTGAGTTTGGCAGCTCTAGATAACATTTGAAACACAGCAATTATTTTAAATACACAAATACTAGTAGTTCCCGCCAGCTTCGCTGGGCGAATTTTAAAAGAAAGGAACGTTGGAATTCGAAAAATAAACCGTAGCCATAAACCATCTAGGATAAATTTTGCATCGTATGGTGGTAGCTTCATGTCGATACGATCAGTGGTTTAGGCATGATTGAGCCTCAAACAAAGACCGTTTTCATTATATAGATATCGATAAAAACGTTTTGAACCCCTGAAACTTTGTTTACATTCTTTACCTCATCTCGTTGGCCTTACTATAAAAGCTATTTAGTTGATTGTTTACCTTGATATTACAAACGCTTGGCACAAGAAAATGTCTGGTAACGTGAATGATTACGAATACAGCGAGATCTTACTTGAACAATGTATAAATCTGCAATAAATGAACGAACGACTTATATAATTCTAGGAATTTATTAGCTATTAATCTAAACATGACACTGCTTGATATATAGGCCTTGGTACGGATCTTGAGCAGAACGCGACGGGTAATAATTTCGAGTATTATGCTTATGAAACCTACCCTGCACATGCACGCCATGCATGTTTACAGTAAACACCACACTGAGTCTAAAGAAACCCGAGTTAATGTCAATCGCATTGGAAAAATTGGAGTTTACATATTTATAATATTTATTAAAAAATAATGAAAATAAATCACTTATTTAGATACACACACACACACAAAGAACAAAAAATACGCAAATTCGAGTGAAGTGTTCCAACACAAATGTGTTGCATCTCTGATCTTCCTTGGTTCCTTTGTGACACATGACCTCATGACCGACACCTAACTACTACTAAGCTAAAATTAAAAATAATAACATAGATACAGATTATAAGTAATAGTATTCTATGCCATTCAAAATTTATAAGGAAGTTTTGGAATTCGCTAAAATACTTTCTTTGCCTAAAAAATGGCAGATCTGGCGCGTATCAGATCAAAGCCGGGAACCCTTCGGATGCATCTCATCATCACTACTGGATACAGCAATAACATCCCGCCTTTTTTAAATACTCGAAAAATAATATACAATAAATAATGGGTTCATAAACATGAAATTATAACTGAAATTTAAAATTAATTACTTAAGTATTTAAAATAAACATTATTTACAAGTGACTTACTGGTAGTGCAAATACATTACCTTAATCCAAATATATTTAATAATTAAAAAAAAATACTCAATAAGTAAATGAATTAAACACTCGGACATTCTTTGACATTATAAGATCAATCTCTTAACGTATTGTCCGAGCGGCGTTGCATATACACGTATACATTAACTTATACAGATACCATTAAAACATTCATTCAAATTAACACCTTATTTTGTGGCAGTAATATTCAAAGTCTATACGCCCATTCGAAGCTCTGACGCGAACACGGGGCAAGAACATTTTGTTTTAGCATTTGAAATGTAATTGCTAAACAATATGATTTAAAATGTCAAGCTAGTGACACAATTTTGTTAATTTAAAGGGGCACTTATGGATATGCTGTTATTTGGACAGTTTTTCACTGAACACTGTCATTGCGTGGCGTTGTATTCAAAGCGCGGTCGATACTTAATTGAACGACAACTCCGCCTAATAGACGCGTAGGCAGAGGTTTCCTTTATACAATTTTTGAGCGTGATTGTCTGTCTATTTGTTTATTGTTTAGTCAATGATACAATTACAGAATGTCTAAAGTATTCTCAATCAATTACTTATACGCTATGAGAATGAAGCACGGAATAAAAACTTCCGTAGGCTTTTATGCATTATATCTACCTTAATCATTATACACACGTAAACGTTTTATTTTGTGTATTCCTTTTCATATTATATAATAACATAATTTTTATCTTGGAAGAAAGTTAGCGAGAAGATAAAAGTGAGATACGTAATACTATGAAAATAAGTAAAGCAAACTAGTCGCGGCGTATCTATGTCAGTTAATTGTCTATTCTTTTTGACCACGTATGCAGAACTCAGCCTGTTAGCGGGAGATCCATTGTAATTTGGATTCAAGAGTAATGCCAAGAAATAAAGCAGATTCCATCGATTTTATCACCTCTCTATTTAAAAAAACACTTAACTAAAGAATAACATTCTAAAACTTTTGCTTGGGAATCAAATTTTTTACCTCCTGACATAAAATTTCTTACTTAAGTTCCGACACTAACTAGCGTATACACTCGTTAAATTTGAAGGGGAACGTAACATAATGGGAACCGTCCTTTAACATTTAGATGCAACACATACAGTTCCTCCTGTATATACAATACATTGCGGATAATGCCAAACTTATACAAACGCTTTTTTAGATATAGGTAAATAGACAATACTTTCACACGATTTTTGTGCTCATAATCATAGGGATAAGTACTATAATTGTACTACGGATGTACTGATACTTAATAGCTTATGGTTCTGTAGTATTTGCACATACAACGAATGTCCTAAAATGTATTCACCTTGCAGACTCTCTTTTGTTAAAGTACAGTTATTTTAAGACGTCACGATAGTTAATAGTTTTCACCTTTTAAATGTCAATAAAGGACAAAATTCTTCAAACGTGCTCAGATATCATATCGTTAATTAGTCAAATTTAGATAATTTCTAAACATACTCTAGAATGGATAAGACATGTATAATTATGATAAAAGCAATATTTCTCGCAGTCTAAAAATAATCAAAAGTTTTCTATACTGCTCAAAGACCGAATGAAATAACTAATGGGTAACAAAACAAAGGCTGACTTCAAAAGATGAATGAACCCAAGGTCGTGAGCTGTGGAAGGGGTTTGATTATAATTATATCATGTGTTATATTTATTGGTTTCATCCTTATATTGGACGGACGAATGATACTATGTATAGATTATTATAAAACTGTTTATAGGAATCAAAACCTTCACGAATTATTATAATAATAATATCAGATAAAATCCACGACTAAATCTTCCTATCGTCTTAAATTTCTTTTTTGGTCCTTCGAGCCGAATATTCTTCCAAGCTATAAATATTAATGGTAACTCATTAAATATCGCATTGTGTCTATGTCATGTCATATCCAATCTACGTAACATCGGTGCTCACCACATTGGAGTAGGCCATCTGACGCTAGATATAAATTATGCTTAAATATAAATTTTTAAGAAATCGTGAGATTCTATTAAGTGCACTTGATTTTAAGAAATGATCAATTATATTGTATTCTTGTAAGTAAAATATCATAGAGTAAGAAAAGCGTTTCCATGGACTTAATATAACATTGAAATTAGCTAAGATACTGAAATAAGAAACAGGGCTCTCTCAAATTAATATTATGAAGAACAATATGGTTCCTTAATGTAACATGTTTTTCCTTCTCTGGGATTGAATCCGGTATTATCTGTTGGCAATGCAAAGAAGTGTTCGCCTTTATATTTTTTCTAAGTGCCATTGTATTGCGCATAATATAAAACAATATAGATTTTAATATTGCTTGTTCTATGATTGTGTTTATAGTTATCTATTCCTATTACTGATAGGTTGTCACTGCTTTCGTAATTAATAGAAAAATATCTTACAATACGTATAAAATATCATATATAGTGATAAAAAATAATCAATTATTATCATAGTAATGTTAAGACGACAGGCTTCCTGATAGATTTGACAATATAACTATTCAAATATGCCTTAAACTAGTAGTAATAGGGTATACTATTGCATGATTTATGATAAGTTAGTTATTGGCTCTGTATCATAAAAATTACAAGTTGCCATGAGGCAGATCGTACGCACAAATACATTGTAACTAGGTAGTTTGTAGATTAGGTCGAATGAATCACTTTTTGCGGGTAGCCGGATATTTTCACGGGCCAATGTAAACCCTTAGAAGTTTAAGTACTTGCTTTAATGCAAGATGAACAATTGTAAATTACTGACATTGTACCGTCTCAAATGGACACAAAAATTCGATTTATTAAGTCATGTGTGGTTTATGCATTTCATAGAAAGCAATTTATGCATTTTTTTCTTTATATAATTGTATGTTTTCAATATTTTTCATCCGGTCTAACAATGTTATGATGAAAATAAAAAATGTTTATGATAAAAAAATGTTACAATTTTATCGGACGAAATGTTCCGAGGACTCAAAGGAAGAGATTGTTATGTAATTGAAGTGTGAAATACTTTCTATAAAGTATATTAATGTATTTTAAAAGCAGATTTTTTTATTATATTGAAATATGTTTGTGTTGTAAGTTATTTGTACGTAAATAATTTGAATGCCAATTAACCTTACAAGTAGAAATATTTAGGTAGTGGTACAATTTTTGTAGATTTTATTTTAGTTACGTAGTTATTCACGTTCTTCTTACTGATACTATAATACAATTCCGTTTAGTTATAGTTTGTTTTATATTATTATTGTTTTATTATATTTTATAAATTGTTATTTTTATGAGCGGAGCCTATTGAACTGGCTGGATCCAGTGTAGATTATAATTATAATTCATATCATTAGCATATTATTAGTACTTATTA
This sequence comes from Leptidea sinapis, assembly GCF_905404315.1. NCBI lineage: Eukaryota > Metazoa > Arthropoda > Insecta > Lepidoptera > Pieridae > Leptidea > Leptidea sinapis. The sequence goes on from NC_066272.1 coordinate 14,746,996, forward strand.
TAAATTTTAATATTTATTTTTTTATTATTTTGTTCGTCTTGTCGATACAAATGAAGTGTTTGATGATTTAGATCTAAGATCTATGATTTAGATGTAGATTTCAAACGAGTAAAAGTACTTTTAATTATTGGCTTCACAATGGCATGTTGGCAGATTCTGGATCTCTCTCTGGAAAAAATTTCAGCTATTTGTCAATCGACGTTTAATTTCGAGCGAAAACGCTCGCAAGTGTCACAGTATATAAATCAGATGAAGCAGTATGGAAACTACGTATAAACCTTAGATATAACGCACGCAGCACATAAGCAGGTGCAGGTCCGCTTATTGGCCTTGTTGAGACCTGTGTCTGTGTGCGTGCGTCAATTCGAACGTTGGCACGTAGGTTACATACTGTTTTAGCTGATATATATACTGTGTAAGAGTCGTGGTGGCCGCTAATACATGACATCACGCCTTATGTATCACTATAGAACGCGTTATCAAGCGACGCGGTGATAATTACTGAGCTGTGACGTCATTTCATCTTATTAGTTTCAATTTTGTCACAACGGGATCATATTTTAGTATCTTGTCATCATATATTTTTTAATTTATTTGTCAATTTTGATCAAAAAAATATCGTAATTCGCGATTTGTTTTTTTGAATAGATTGTGTGAATAGATTTTCAAAATCCATATTTTGGGACTTTGAAACTTGATAGAACCAGGAGTGTGCATTGTGCAGTGGGTGCATTGTAGAATTTATACAATTCTATTGTATATCATAGACTGCATAGCGAATTATTGTTTCTTCTGAATGCGGCCACCATGATCATTGAGACACCGAAAAATGAATCGCTAAAACCAGAAAGTAAATATTTTAATCTAGATACTTATTACGTTCGGTAGGATCCAGTGTTTTCATACAGTTATTTTGAGATTAGTAAAGGGGCTGTTGCTGTAATATTAGTATTTCAACATAGTACGTACTTTCAAGTGAACATTATAGTCGTTCTTTGATTTATTTAACAAAAAAATCTCTTTGTTTTACTTCATATTCTAATTGAATAGTGATCATTTCCACATTTAAAAAAATACTAAAACTAAGTTATAGTTAACACTTTGTGTTTGTATCATTTACTATATTAATGTCAAACGTTTGATGCTGTTGGTGCAAATCAAAACTAAGTTTGACTAGTTTTTCATAATATTATTATCGCTGAACACATTGGGCCAATGTGTAAAGGAATAGCTTGTGCCTAGCACATGTCATGGCCGTTGGCCGCATTTCTTTCATTGGGGTAATTGTTTAAGCGCAATACAGGAAATAGAACACAACTCAGCGGATTTCTTGAAATTAATACCTAAGACTGGACGGCGTGCTAGGGTTACCAACCCTACAAAAAGATCGATGAAGTGGTCCAGCGCGGCGCAGCTAATTTAGCGCGCATGGCGTGGCATTCAATTGTTTTGTCTTCCCAAGATTGATGTGTGTGTACGTCGATTCGGGGGTCTAGTATGAAGTTAAAGTATGTTCTATTACTTTATTGCTTTTAAGTGCGAAATGTAAGTTGGCCAATGGGGGCGCTTCAGCCGTTCTGTCGTGTTATACTGTCTTAGAATAAAACTATAATGATAAAATATATCTAGGATCACGTATGAGGCTATATGTTCAAGATGTAATTAAATATATAAACACCAATAAAAAGTATTGCAATATTAGTTCGTTTGTGACACACGTCAACGAAGGACTTCACAATTTGACATTGACAAGTCGACAGGCTATCATACCTATAAAATGACAGTTTCACAGTGACAGCAACAGCCCTCAATAGAGTATGTATTGTTTACGTAAAGTACATTATTTAGTGGAATTGAAAGCAATACCTAATTATAGAATAAATAGCGGAGTCCCAAGGAGTTGTGTGATAGGTAATAAGGGTAGCCTTACTAGAAATAAGAGGTAGCATACGAATCATACAATGTTGACATTTTATTATGTGGTAAGATTTAGCACGGCCAGCGCTATCGCATGTACATTGTAATATGTTTTTTATTAAAATAAAACTATAGAATCAGACTGAAATATCTTGTATCTTATTTCTCTACATAAATATGACTTTACAAATATACTTGGTATAAAGTTATACCTGAGAATAAACCAAGAATATTCAAAATGTTGGCTAAATTGCTGACAAAACTGTCAATACAATGATAATTATGAAAATTTCCGAATGTCAAGCAGCCTTGCGAATAAACGCGGGAAACGTTATACGCTAGATATTTACAAATAGACATTTTGCTTATGATTGGTTTATTTGAAGGTATAACTTTATGCCAATTGTATTTGTAAGGCCGGTGGTCAAGTGTTTTAAGTGAAAATTTTAAAATTACCCTCAATTTTTTGTCCATCTATCGCATGTCGCATTACAGCCAACCACTGAACAAGGTTGAAATTGAATCATTAATTTCAACTATTACTTTCAAGTCAGGTTGGCCGATTAGACGAAAAATGTTTTTTTTTTGTCTTTTTTGTCATTATATACTTTTTTGTCTTTTGATTAATATCATTATGTGATTAGTCATGATTCCGTTACAATTTGAGGGAAGAACGACCTGGCACACGACGCCGCCGCAATCTATGCCATTTCAGTGAGCAAGACGAGCATGCCGCCGAATTCGACACGCCACAAATTAGGATATCATCTCTACCACCTGGATGTGTGGCGTTCCTCCACAGTGCGGTTTTCAAGGAACTTTCTTCCACGTGCAACCAAATTCTGGAATGAGCTTCCTTTTAGTGACATGGGCACCTTCAAAAAGAGCACGTACGCCTTTCTAAAATGCCGGCAACGCTCCTGTGATTCCTCTGATGCTGAAAGAGAATGCATGTGGCAGTGATCAATTAACATCAGGTTCGTTACGCTCGTTTTTCTCCTCCATAAAAAAATAATACTGCTATTAGCTGCATTGACATACCATAAGTAACTGAACTCACAATCAGGCTCAAAAATTGTCAGAAGACAAACTCTATTAGGCAGAGTTTTCGTTCAGTTGTGCTGCTTCGACCGCGCTTTGAATACCACGCCATGCAATGACAAAGTGTTCACGACATGCAATGAAAAAGTAGCAGACAATTTTTTATTATCATTCGAAAGAGTATTGTAAAACAAATATAGTATGCAACCTTCAAATAAATTACTTGCTTTATTAAGTCCTTCTCCGAAACACGCTGCATCTAATGGAATAAGTATTATTCCAAACGGTTAATTACTTTTCAAATTTAACCGAAGGAAAAAACCGACCCCGTTTATTAGTATAGATACATATAATATCTTGTCTGTCGCGGTAGTTGTTTGCCACAGTGCTAACAAATTTATTAGCATTTCCCACTCGCATGCACCACATCATACTAGTACTATTCATAGTTCCTCTTAAACTGGTTGCAATCAAATCATGAATTACTATACCGACCTTTCCTTACACTTTAAACCAAAATGGTTCTAAAAGATTGTCATCCATCCCCACTACACGAGCACAACAAATCACGAGCAAAAGTTTAAAATTATTCATAACATTTCATATAAAAGAAGAAATATCAATACCTATATAATAATCATTTATTTCGGATTCATCAATACATGAGATTACATCCATATTAATTGTTAGTACAATTTGCGAACTTACAAAACGTACGCTTTAAAAAGCGCATCTTTGACAACAGTGGGATCTTTGCACAAGATGCCGGCTAGATTATGGGTACCACAATGTCGCCCATTTCTGCCGTGAAGGAGTAATGTGTAAGCATAATTGTGTTTCGGTCTGATAAAGGGCGCCGTGAAATTAGCGGGCAAATGAGACATAACATCTTATGTCTCAAGTAGACGAGTGCAATTGTGGTCACGATCAGAATTTTTGGGACTTTCATCAATCCTGAGTGGTAGTACATTGTAATGGGCAGGGCGTATTAATTACCAACTGATGACCGTCATGGTCATCTCGTCCCTTATTGTTGTAAAAAAATCTCCTTTCATAGTGCAAACCTGCGGCCCAACATTTTGCATCGGATAGACAGCACTCTACCCTCCCTTTCAATGTTCACATTGTGGTTGAGCTTCTCGGTAACCCAAATACTAAACTTACTAGAAAATCATTATTACACTCTTTTTCGCATTGTTTTTGAGCCCGTGCGCCACCCACAAATTCTCAGTAGCCTTCGTAAAGCACCAATAGATTGGCTCAGCAGCGCCATATCCTCTACGTAGCTGATATTGTTCACGCACACTTCATGCTGGAGCTGCTGAGCTCATCGATCAGTCGGTTGACATACAGGTTGAAGAGCTGACCAACAAAACCCTTAAAGTCTTGAAACCCGTTGAGGGGTAAGCGTGGGGTTTGATGATGAACTCTCTTGCGTTGGAGAAATTTATAGAGTGAGGCCAAAATAATTCCAGAAAAGGGATTAAATAATTGGAAACTATTTTTTTACAAGAATCGAGATGTTATTTTACATTATTATTAAGAAGTGTGATACGAGTATATGGCTTATAACTGTTATATAGATAAGTTCTATTGGTGATATTGATGACACTAGAATAAAATGCCTGCATTTTGTAAGAGCTAATTTAAGGCGACCTTGAGCGATATGAGTTCACAGCTGCCGGCCCGCCATCTATGTAACAAAGCCAATATTTTCACAATTCTTGGGTGGAAAACAGTTTATATGCTTACAATCCTCGTTATTCACTACTAATCTGAATAAATGAACCTACACAAAAAAGTACAAGCTATAAGAATAATTTTTCTGAGAGAAGTACCAAAAAAATTCGTCACGCCATGCCAAAAAACTTGTTTAACTTCAAAGAAAAGTGGTAGTTCAAAAAGGCTCGGCAAGCATTAGCAACCTACAAATAAGACTTAAGGCGCTATCTATAGTCCTAAAAAGTAACATTTTTAAAAATCTACTTAAAATAATTCTACAAATATTACGGTTCCAATTTTTTGACATGTTTAACTTCATTTCTTTGTCTACATTATCGCTGTCTCGAAAACACGATTACGAAAAAAAATCTCGATAGATTTATTTTTTGAAAAATAGTCTTTTTTATTTGAATTGTTTATATTATCAAAAAACTATGATAGCTATAAACACAAAACTTATTTTATTCTACAAAGCGGGAATCATAGTAAAAAAATAATGATGATGCGACAGCGTATTTGTTGAAATATATAGGTAAATGTAAGTCGGAAAGTACTAAAATAAAATTTACGTAATATTATTTTGAATATTATGTCACGCGGGATTTTTGTATATATGTACTTTAGGGAAGTTAGATAAATCCAAGATGGCCGCCGCACAAAATTATGATTTCAGCAATATCGATATCGTGTCCGAGGTTCTCAAGGGTGCAGATAACGATTTTGTGATCATTTTTGAAATCCAAGATGGCCGCCGCACAAAATTATGATTTCAGCAATATGGATATCGTGTCCGAGGTTCTGGAGGGTGCAGATAACGATTTTGTGATCATTTTTGAAATCCAAGATGGCCGCCGCACAAAATTATGATTTCAGCAATATGGATATCGTGTCCGAGGTTCTCGAGGGTGCAGATAACGATTTTGTGATCATATTTGAAATCCAAGATGGCCGCCGCACAAAATTATGATTTCAGCAATATGGATATCGTGTCCGAGGTTCTCGAGGGTGCAGAGAACGATTATGTGATCATTTTTGAAATCCAAGATGGCCGCCGTTCATAATTATGATTTCAGCAATATGGATATCGTGTCCGAGGTTCTCGAGAGTGCAGAGAACGATTTTGTGATCATTTTTGAAATCCAATATGGTCGCCGCACAAAATTATGATTTCAGCAATATGGATATCGTGTCCGAGGTTCTTGAGGGTGCAGAGAACGATTGTGTGATCATTTTTGAAATCCAAGATGGCCACCGCACAAAATTATGATTTCAGCAATATGGATATCGTGTCCGAGGTTCTCGAGGGTGCAGATAACGATTTTGTGATCATTTTTGAAATCCAAGATGGCCGCCGCACAAAATTATGATTTCAGCAATATGGATATCGTGTCCGAGGTTCTCGAGGGTGCAGATAACGATTTTGTGATCATATTTGAAATCCAAGATGGCCGCCGCACAAAATTATGATTTCAGCAATATGGATACCGTATCCGAGGTTCTCGAGGGTGTCGAGGACGAATTTTGAGCGGTGGCCATCTTGGATTCCAAAAATGATCCCAAAATCGTTCTCTGCACCCTCGGGAACCTCAGACACGATATCCAAATTGCTGAAATCATAATTAAGTGCGGCGGCCATCTTGGATTTCAAAAATGATCACACAATCGTTCTCTGCACCCTCGAGAACCTCGGATACGATACCCATATTGTTGAAATCATAATTTTGCGCGGCGGCCATCTTGGATTTCAAAAATGATCCCAAATTCGTTCTCTGCACCCTCGAGAACCTCGGATACGATACCCATATTGTTGAAATCATAATTTTGCGCGGCGGCCATCTTGGATTTCAAAAATGATCCCAAATTAGTTCTCTGCACCTTCGAGAATCTCGGATACGATATCCATAATGTTGAAATCATAATTTTGCGCGTAATATAACATTTCTCTCATACGTCGATAAAAAAGATTTACTTCAAAAATGCATAAAAAATATTATCACAGTAATTCCGTACTCTAGCACAACTGTAAGTTTTAAAAAATATTACGCGGTTCATTCTGGGTCGGCGTTCGTTGACCCGCATCGCTCGGTTCGTTCTCAGCCATGCCCGACGCCCGTGTCCATGCGTACCTATCGAATCTAACGTTCGCGCAATTTTTACCTAAAGTGTTTGGAAAACCTCGCCTTAAGGATATGTGTAACAGGATTAAGTAGTGTTCATAGCTTGAAATGCTATACTTTCACCACAAAACTTGTCTAAAAACACCATATTTGCGATGCGAGACGAACCACTCATTTTCTAATTCTAGTTCTACTAATTCCGTTGTTAGATACTTAAAGAATATAGATTTTAAAAACAAAATCGATTATTCCCGTATAACATAAACCTGAGTGTCATAAGTTTCTTTCGATATTTTTAACGGTATTAACCATAGAAATTAATGTTTCGTCTTCATCCATATAAATATTATAAACGCGAAAGTTTGTATGTATGGATGTTTATTACTCTTTCATTCTACTGAATGGATTTTAATGACCCAGCAAACGTAGTATTGCCAACTAAAGTAATAAAAAAATTCAATTATTAATTTTTTTGGGGTATAAATCTATTTAGTTGACGACCGATTCTCAGACTTACCAAATATTATTATATCGTACATATAACTATCGTACTACAATAATCATTATCTATATTCGACTGCCATCTTGCAATTCAATTGCGTAACTGTGAATCGAATAGAATTATATTAAATAAGATATATCAAAATAACACATAGGCCATAATTTATAAAGATGTGTGAATTGTCCAAAATATAACGATAAGTGTCAAGTAAGTAGGAAAAAAATCTGCAATCTACGAGATATTTTGGTGTGCGCTGCAAAAACCGATAGAGTAAGAGTTACACTTATGGAATCTTTAGTGGAACTGTTTCAAATTCAAATATTTTTATTCAAAACAGAATATGGAATCATTCATTGAAAGACAAAAACTACTTACTACCCACTCGGAAATGAATGTCCCAGACCTGAGAAGAATGGGCGCAAGAAACTCAGCGGGCTTCTTTTTTTTTAATAAAATTTCGATACAATCAAAATAATTTAACTGGCCCAACGGCGGTCGCTCCATTCCCAATCTATGGTATCATTAAGAAAGTCATTTATGTTATAGCAACCACATAAACGTCTTAAAATTTCTTTTGAATTATGTAATACATTTATTTATTGTGAACATTTTCTGGGATCTTCTTAAAGGATATAAGCACAAAAGACTTACGAAATCGACTTAGCAAAGTAGTAGGCATAATAGCTCATGTTTGTTCCTAGTTATTAATATTATGGTTATGACAGTTTCTAGAAAATTCACTGTGTCTATGTTCATAACATTATCTAGAATATAATATTGAGATGTTTATTTCTTTAAATTTTGCTCTCAATGATTCTTTAGGACCTAGGTTATAAATAGCGCGAATATTAGTCCTCTTCTGCAGCACAAACATGGTATTAATATCGGCAGCGTTACCTCATAACAATATATCATAGGAAATAATCACCAGGAATCGCGGGCACCAGCTAGTACTAAGTATATATCTTGCTATGAAGTACCAAGGCAACATAGTTGGCATAACATCAATCACTTATTACCGCACTATTGCTGTTATAATAAAGCAGGCGTGTTCAATATCTTGTACTTGATCATTTATAATTTACTAGTAGATGCCCGTTGCATTCGCAACTAAAGGTTTTATCTCAATAAAATGTTATTGGGAATCTTTTATGTAAAATTATCACTCAGACCTTGGTAGATCCAAGCCTAAATTCAAGTTAAATTAATAAAAACTTCCGTTACATAACATTATTTATTTAACACTAGTTGCCCGTTGCATTCGCAACAAAAGGCTTGATCTCAATAAAATGTTTAAGTAGGGATAACAGAGAGAGTTGTCATACTGAAACATGCAGGGCAAGCCTGTCAGCCATTAAGTTGGCATAGCGACATCCCATTCTGTACGGACGCACGCCAAGATAGGGAAGATATTAATTAGTAGGATACGTCTAGATAGAGCCTCTTGCTGCTAGACAACCAATGAGAACAGGACAAGTTTATTACTACAGTGTGCGTGACAAGCTACGTCTTACACTCTCGATTTGTATGTCTCTTTGTGTTAGTGTGCGTTCATTGCTCAAAATAGAGGTTAAACGTCAACCTCAATATTTTTCGAGGTTTTCGCCGCAGTCACAGTCTAAGCTTAGTACCTCTCAAGACTTAGAAAATACTAGCGCATAGACGACCTGAAAGCAAATAAATCAAATTTGATTTGTATTGACAAATGTGTGTGTTACCTAGGTTAATATTCGAAATACTAAGGAGCTAATGACAAGCGCGGCTGACTGTTTACGACTTGTTAGTGAAAATCGGTTACAGTATAAATAGATTCGCCTTCCTTTTCTTTCTTGCTGTATCTCCGTTAGATATTATGTTCTCTCTTGCACACTTTGTTCATCTATGCTCTAGTAAATTGTAAATCGGGTTAGCTAAAATTATAATAGAAATGTAACTTTTACGCAAAATCTAATGTCAAAACAGTTACAATTATACGTATATAATTGTATACGTTTTAATCCTTTAAAATCTGTTTTATTTTAATTTGTAACACTCGCATTAATCAAAGAAAATAAAATAGCTTAGGTACTATCGCCGTTATATAACTGAGCTCTTTTGTTTTTGAATGAGATAAGGGTTTATGTTGGTTTAAATAAGATAAATTCTAGCACGGCTTATCTTGTTTGCCCTCATAATTATGCAAATGTCATCATCATATTATGCTTATTTCATTTATCTCACAAAGAAACACAAGTTGATAATTTTTGGATATTTTTATTTATTTATACAGAACATCACCATCATGTTATATTTAAAAATCAATTAGTTTTACTTTATTTTATTTATTTGATTTTTTACATCCCATGAAATTGAGATTATTATCGTCTCCTATTTTCTTCTTCTGTTATCTTATCTTAAGGGATTTTGGCAATCATTTCTCTATAGGTACGCTTCTCTATCTTCAGCCTTTCTTTTCAACTCGTCAGCTCTCTGATTCCCCATCCAGGTTTTAATGTTATAGTGCCATGTTATACTCCTACGGCCTCTTCCCCAACTTCCCTCAATGATTCCACCTTGAGACATAAGATGTTAAGTCTCATTTGCCCAGTAATTTCACTAGCTACGGCGCCCTTCAGACCGAAACACAGTAATGCTTACACATTTCTGCTTCACGGCAGAAATGGGCGCCGTTGTGGTACCCATAATCTAGCCGGCATCCGGTGCAAAGGAGCCTCCCACTGGTAAATATTATACGTCTATATATTTTACAATTTTAGGTGGCCTAGAACTAGACAAGCACCAAGCATCATTATCCCTATATAATCTACTTTACTTTAGGTAAATAGGTTTATATATAGTATGTTAGCATTCTTTTTCAAAAAAGCTTTCAAATATTTCTTGAATTGTGCTCTGTCTGGTATTTTATTATAAAATTGAATACCAAGTCCTATCATATGAAGGAGCCCTCAACTCTAGCTAACTTATTTAATGGCACGTACAGTTTATCATTCAAATTGTTATTGTACATTGAACGATATTTAAACCCAGTCTTAAGAGAGGGATTGAAAATTCGTTCTCTCCTATTCGTTCATACAATAGCACTTGGATGAACAACATAATAATTTTCTTAATTTCACGTTGGCACATATTTCTGTGTTGTAAAAGTTTTCTATTCTGAGGTTTTTGTTATTTTTTTTTTGCTACTTTAACCTCGTTGATTTTCATTGAGAACTTTTTTATTATTTGATAATATCTTCTTGCCGTCGTGTACCTTTATCTTGTTTTATAATAGAATATTGTATCTTATATAATTTTAAGTTCAACACGTCATGTGACGGTTACAGCAAGATGCAATTTAAATTAAGTTCACTTGTGTAGTACTTTATGACTGAGACAACATAATATTTGTAAAAATTGTCAGATTGCGTTGTAAAATCTAAAACATTTAACGCAGAGATTAATAACTTGTCTGCCGCCATTGAAATCGCCGCCATTTAAAATATTAATTCTATTCAAATGACAATTTTATTAGTTGGGCTATTTTATATTAAGTTCTGTAGATAATAAATAAATTAAAGTAATGTTTACAAAGCAAATGCAAACACATTAAATAAAATCCAATATAACAGTGGTAATAAATACGTGGACATTTCGGTTGTCAATGAAGGCATGACCTAGTCAATATAAACAAAACAGGTTCTGACTTCTGAGGCACTTTTAATTATTAAGAAAAGCAAGCAGGCGTTATCTCATTATATTTAGTATGCGTCTGTGAGATTCAGATCAGTTTGTTAGTGGCTGTATGTGTGAGCGTTGGTCTGTACTCTGTGGTCTATTATTAGTCTACTGCGTTTTATCTACTCATTGTTGATTCAATGTGCGTTGGCGTCGTGCATTTTGCGTGCACTTAAAGCTGTTTACAAACAAGATAATACTGACAAAGTAAGTGCTTTATTTTTATAAATTATAATATTCATTTTTATCTAATAGCATGTTATTTTATTTTCTTAATTACTAAATAATTAGTTCCTATATTACGGTAATAAATAGTAACTGTTCGTTAAGTGTGTTTGTAGTTAATGTTTTTTTAAATTTGTTTGTGGTTTTGGTTAGTTAAGGTTGTGCAACAATTGAATGCTGGTCAAAGATATCCCCATTTTGATGTAAACTTAAGCTTTGTTTAATTTATAAAAAACTTTGTGTTAAAAGTTATACTTCTTTGGCATAATAAAACAAATATTATAATTCAAAAACTATAAAGTAGTCGCGCCCACAAACTTGGTTATAAGGCATTAAGTACAATATCTATCTCGATATCTTTCTATAAATAAATTTTTTGTGTCACGTTGTTTGTCCGCGATGAACTCTACTTCTGAACCGATTCTAATCAAATTTTGCACACTTTGTGCAGCTTGGTCCAACTTGAGGGACAAGATTGTTTTATTTATTTTTTTATTGGATTTATAGATTTTTATGTATGGGATAAATTTTTGACGCAAATTTTGACATTTCTGCTTTGACTTTATTTCTTGAAAATAACAGGGAAAAACTTTAGATCATTAGTACTACTAGATGCACTGTGACAGCTGTGAAAATGTGGAAAAAAACTGTGGTTGACTGTTAGCTTTTATTTTGTGCAATTTACGCACAATAACACAAAGTGACATGCAAATCGCTAGTGTAAGATGTAGCTTTTCGCGCACACTAAAGTATTAAACCTGGCCTGTTTTCATCGGTTGTCTAACAGCAATATGCTCTATCTAGACTTATAAATTATCTAAGGGAAAAACGTATATATGTAATTACTTACTTACTTACATAATTAAACCTCTACAAATTTCGTAACTAACAAAAATATGAAATTTTGTATAAACGCATTTGTTTAGGTGAAACAAAAAACATGGGTCACTGGCTACTGTAAATAAGATAAAGCACAACATTTTCTGTCGTTACTATGTTAATTTAAACACCATTGTTTTTGGTGATATTTAATAGGGCATGTTGTAGATTAACTGGATTTAACTGGATAATGACCTGCGTTCGTGATGCTGTAACCAATACTAGAGCTCATGTATGATCTAACACGTTCCTATATTTCATTCTAAATTTCTTGTGCCGACTTCTGATCTAAAACCGAACTAGTTATCTGCGAGTTGTTCGTCACAGTTAGTTCTTATGAGTTTGTGAATGATATTTAGAAATAGTTTTAATACTTGACTCATAAGGCTAATTGTTCGAAATTGTTCGCACTTTTTCGCATTGGCTTTCTTAGGGAGCGTAATGAAAGATGACGCTAACCAGTCTTTGGGTAAGTGGCCAGAGTCATAAACAGCATTCAAAAACTTTTCCAGGGCTTCAATATTTTCGTCCTTAATAAGTACCTCTATGTGAATATCATCTGGGCCCGCTGATTTTCCAGTTTTAGCTTTTCTTAAAGCCTTTGTAACTTCGTCTTTTTGGATAGAATACCCATCACTCAAATCACATCATAGGTGTTTTTTCTTTTTTATATCCAAAATTGGGATATTGTGTTTATCTATGAGTTGGTGTGTAGTCTTTTTATAGCCAATAAAAGATTTTATTTCCCTGTGTAGATTAAATGCATCATGCTTAGCATAAAGATCCTCCAATCTCGCACTACCCTCGATACCAAGCATCGCGCGCATAGCGGACTTCGCGCCGAATTCTCTTATCGATATCCATGTACTTGGTTTTATCAGAGTTTTTGTACAGTCTCCTTTCCTCCATAAGGTTATTTATTTTCTCGGTCATCCAACTCTGCTTAGGAGCCCAGTCTCTTTTTAATAAGAATTTGTTTATGTCCAATAATTTATTTTTAGTGTGCTCCATGTCTCTTCTATGGTGTGCTAGATAGGCAGGTGGAATAGTGGCGATGGCGGGCGCAAAGTTGGTTAGAGACATTAATAAACAGAACCGAATGGAAATCTTTGGAGGAGGCTTTTACCATAAAAAGGTCCATACAAACCGTAAATTTTGAAGTAATATAAATTTATTGTGAATATTTAATGCCAGGAAATTAAATAAAGCCTTATTATTGGTGCATAAGACAAGAGATATTCATAGTGCTCAATAATTTCAAAGATATGAATTAATATGTATAATTTAAAAGAACATGAAAAATGAACTGAATGTCGACGAGAAGGCCAACCACTGAGTGACCTGGGCAATCAGTAAGGACTTTAGATCTTAAAACTTTCAAATAGGAAGGGTTTTTGGATTTACAAACTAAGTACTCATTATATTATCGTCTGTTGCGATGTGAAAAAATTGCTACCTATCAGATTATTTCTTTGTAAAAAATATTTTGTGGATCCGAATATTATTAATTAATTGAATTGTTAATATTAATTATCTAAAATTTCCTATTATCTGTCACGAATTGTCAAAGTTTAGCAAGCCTTTATTTCCTTTCAAAACATAGAGGTAGATAATATTGTTGAATTTCGTTGAAATACGTTGAAATTGAAATGAAAACTCTAAGCATAATTTAGACATTATATAGAGAAATTATTCAGTAATAAAACATTTTACAACGACCTAGTATCGAATTTCGATTTAGTGATGTAAACAGAATTTCGTTCATATAATTTCAATTTTTGTTTATTTTCAATTTCACGTTGTGTAGTGACAGTGATTTTTCTCCGGAGTTTATGATTTATTTACAATTTACCACTGAAAATAATTTGTCATTTAAACTACAGTTAAATAGTTCAGTTTACTTAGTAAGGGACGTCGGCGTTGAGGTATTCTTGATTAAGTATCTGTTTTTCCTGGGAGGAATTACAAAAAGCATTGGATATAGTTTGTAATTTATCTAAGACTTTTAAAGTGACTGCGCTTGAAGTACTGATATATCATTTGATTAATAGAATTTAGAATGTAAATTTAAATAGCATCTTCATTCTCCTATTGAGGAGTACTAAGTTAATATGCCACAAGGGTATTGTTGGTCCGTTTCTCTTCCTTATTTACGTTACCGATCTTATAGAAAAAACGTAAGGTGTAATGTTTGCGGATGATACTTCACTCAAAGTGCAAAAGAAAGCAATCAACGTATGGCGAAGTAAACTTATGTTAAAAAGCAAGAAAACTTGCTAACCGGTGTGGCAAAGGTACATAGTACCATAACATAAAGCAATTCCATCTACTAGGCTCCGTAAAATTGCTAAATCTTTTAAAGTGGATTGTGTTATACTTTATAATAAACTCCCAAATGAAATTAAAATATTACCTATTAAAAAATTTAAATGTATCGTAAAAAATAAATTAACATCTAAGGCCTATTATAATGTGAAAGATTATTTGAATGATAACGATACTTGGAATTAATGTTCTAAATTTTATTAATGAATATTGTTATACTCATTTGAATGCTATTGTAACTTTTGTACTTCATCCTGACTTGCACTAAATAACTTATAAAGTTTTACAGTGAATAAAGATTTTTTTGACTTAGACCTTTGACTAAATGACTTGCTTAATGATATTACAGATCGGGAATGGAGGGACCGCCCTAAGTCTATTAAATAATAAATATTACATTGTTACCATATCCTTTTTCTTTAGTGTTGATTTCGCCTCTACAAGAGGCATCCTTAGGACATGTTGACTCGCCAAAATCTGGCACGAGACTCAAGGTCTTGTAATAATTGTGGATAAAAAGGAAGGCCGCTAAGTTTATTCGCCCGTTCTTCTCAGGTCTGGGGTAAACTTTTTCGAATGGGTGGTAGTTTTTGAATTTCAATAAGTGATATCATATCCTATTTTGAATAAAAATATTCTGATTTGGTTTGTTACAATTTGATATCTCCCAGTCTATCTATATCTAATATTACAACCCGACAATACCTATCTCTTGTGGATCATTGTGCATTCCTATTGGAAAGTTGAAAGCAGTTTTATTCCGGTGTTCTAACTCGAACAACTTACATAAGTTATGAAGTCATTTTTAATACTCCCTTTGCTTTCAAATATATAACTTAACGTATTTTATTCGTGCTCATCAAATGGAACGTTATCGTGTTTCATACGTTTTCCACACATCGAACTACGACTTAATTTATTCTTTATAACGGCCGTTCCCAATATTCAGTCTATCTCCAGTTGTGGCCTACTTGAGATAAAAATCGTAACTATCGTTGACTTATCTGTCCCAATAAACTTACCGACGGTAACTCACCTTATCCGCACACGCTGTCTGTCAATAGGAGGACGTTTCAGATTATTGACAGCTAATTACTGACAGTAGAAGGTAGTAATTTATCTCTATCTGTAGATAGTATATTGGGAACGGCTGTTAATCGTCTCATCTAACAAAAAGTTACTGAATTTCAATAAATTAGGTAAAGCCAATTTCTGACCGAAACATAGACGAGACACTTTCGCACGACGTGCCATTAATTGGAATATCATCCCCACCATCTGAATGTGCGTTTTACCACAGTGCGGTTTTCAAGGAACTCTCTTCCACGTACAACCTGATTTTGAAAAATTTCGATGATTCTTTTTTTATTGGAAAGGATATACTTCAAAGATAGTGAATACGGAATCCATGACAAAGTAACGGAACTCTTCAATTCTTAGGAGCAAATTAACGATACTCGTTCGAATCTATTTTATGGTATCCGGATATTTAAGTTAATTACCATAAAATAGTTATACTCAAGTAATTGTCGTAGTGGAATATAATGATCGATGGGACTCCTTAACTAGAATCATCGAAATCGGTTGGCGCGATATTGAGTTATTCCTAAATTTATCATTCACTTTGCTACACGTATTTCAGACTTTTATGGTTTTCTCATAGATGCCATTCGCACGTTCGTTCGCAGCCTACCCTGATCCACTATATAAATTTAAAGAACCACTTCTTTTTACGAAAATATAACTTGTAATCGAAGCCTTTATTAGATTTTTTTCAAACATTAACTGTGTTATTACAAAAAAGTTGAACATATTGTGTCGAACACTTGATTTAAAAAGTCCTTAGTATTACAAATCTGTCTTTATTTTGTTTAGCGTTAAAAAATCTTTACACATTAATTATATTACACAGAAAAAAAAACAGTGTAACATCATCAGAAAAATCAAAAAAACAAACCCGAGATGGTGTCAGGATAGGAGGATGGATATCGTGAGCAGTGCTCTCCTGATTTTTACAGCTATCCTTAGTTTCATCAGCGGCGCCAGAAGCTGCACTAGAAAAATTTACATTGCCTGCAGGAAGCCAGCTCCTTGTGGAACGTAATTCAGATCCAAAAATGGCGAAAGTAAGCTGGGTGTTTCTTTATTTTGTAATTTTGCCATATTTGCAACAAGTGCCTGTTGCGAGAAGAAAATACCATGTAGTGGCAGAGCACCCTGTAGACGTGGTCCATACAGAGAATGGGCGGAAAGAATAAATCCAGAAATAATCAAAAATAGCAAAAATTGAAACAAGAGCATTCAAATAATATAACGATGGATTCTGCAAAGTGCTTGTAACATATATCAGTTAAATAAACGTCTTGAAATATTTAAACACGAGTCGAAGCTTCAAAGAAGATCATATTCATTTGGAAGATTTAGTTTATATGATCACAGATAGATGACAGATGTCAATAATTGCGTTCCGTTCTTTTAATTGTTCCTGTACACCTCAGTTTAAGTTGTGCTTAACGAAGTTTTAGTTAACACAAGATAAATACTGTTTTGTAATGAAAAAAAGATCCACTTTAGACGTCGATATTGTTAGGTCACTGACGTCGTTAAAGTTATATCACTGTTTAACAAAACACGTGACTTAGTCATGATTATATTATTTTTTTGTAACAACACCGCAAATGTTTTGTTTTCAAAACAGCTAGTATCTTTATTACCATATAGTAGAAGTTTATATAAACTTTACAAGATTCTACATTATGTACTTTTATATGTATAAATATAATTTCATAACAAATGATGTCATGTATTATCTACATCTTATGAGAGATTATTTATAACAAAAAAATGATAAACCATGGAGATATACCAGGCTGTTATTAGGTCTTGTTACTGGGCGAATTTCATAATTGTATCTGAATACTATGAAGAACCCTATTTTTATATGCGAAGTCTAAAAAATTAACGTCCTGCCAACATTTAAGAATAAAAATTTCTCGAGCGTTACTGCAGCGCCACCTCTATTCTAGGAACCTTATTATATCTATTGTTTTGAAATAGTGTTGTTGAATTCGTTTGTTTTTTTGTTAAAATATTTTTTGCATTTTGAATTAATTTCGTTCGTTCTACGTGTTATTTATACTTCAAGAATCAACGTAATAAAGTACACATTTTTTTTAATAGTTTATCAGCATCTATCGATGTTTGCAGAGGTCGTCATTACTAGTTTTAGTACCGCAGACTCTCGCTACATGGCCAATAACGCCAAAATGGCGAATATCAAGTAGGTACAGAAGCACTTTGACAGCCGCCAGTCCAGTGGTATATAGTAGAGGTCAGTGGTTAGTTCAGAAAATTCAATTGTTTTTATGCCACACCACACACAAACTCAACAAAAGTGAGGGTCAGAACTAAATTATATTTTTCTTTTATTAATTAAGTGGCGGGATGCAAGTCCATTGGACCATAAAATGACATTTCATGCTTCGTTGCCAGCTAAAAAAGCTATTTAGTTAGAGTTACCTGCACTTACCCAGAATTGATGACCTTAAATGTATATTTTTATGGGACCAGTTTGGACCACTGATACCAGTTACGTTGTCTTTCTAGCAATACCAGCGAAGGGTTAATAATGCGTTATCATTTTCGCATAACTATTTTAGTAATAGTAATTACTAGGCTAATATATTTTATATCTATTATCGTTATTTAAACGGGGCAAAACAATAATTCACACATCATGATATAAAGTGATTTATTGATTTTAGAAGCACTTTGTGACACGAATTTCTTGTGTTTATCAACAATTGACACGGGTTATCGTGTTAGTTATTCTATATTATTATTAGTGGTATAACGCTTTTCGTCAGTATATTGAATACCAAAATAAAATTAAACTGAACTACGAATCTGTTATCGCAAAACAACATCTGATAACCACGCAAATGGTAAGATGTTGAAATATTATACTAATATTGTAAAGCTCTAAGGTTTTTGTTTCATTGAACACGTATATCGATGGGTCTAAATGTGGGATTAAAACGTAGAGACTTCTTATTGCAACTGGGCGAAGAATTCGGATTACAGCTAATAATATTTGTTAAAATTTTAATATGCCCTTACCCTAATAATTATTCACGTCTATTTGTTCAAATATATATTTTCTCTCTCGTTTTCTTTTATAATAAATATAACATAACCTAAAGCAAGTTTTGAGATCGCAGTTATTACGAGGGGCAATACAATAGTTCGCACAGCTGCGATTTTCTCTCTCGTTTTCTTTTATAATAAATATAACATAACCTAAAGCAAGTTTTGAGATCGCAGTTTTTACGAGGGGCAATACAATAGTTCGCACAGCTGCGATGTTTTCAGGCGTGACCGCTGTTCTTGGTAGACCTGCAGAAGAAACAGTGCTGAGCGACACACGATCGCGTCGGAACTCGGCATACCAGCGGTATAGTGTCGTTTGACTCGGTGCTTCAACATCATAAATTGAAACAAGTTCGCTGAGACATTTATCTTGAGATAAGCCGCGACGAAAATTGTGAGAAATTATGGCACGGAAATGTTCACGAGTGAGCTCCATTTCTGTCAACGACGTGTCAACTTTAAACCAGCATATTTTTTGTTTTTGAACTTTTTTTAATTGTATGAATGTCAGTAAGGTTCTAAGAGGCCAGTATTCAAATTCTAAAAAAGGTTTTATTGGAAATATTCTATTCCCGATCATTTCAGTGTGCCCCTCGTATTGTATTTTAATGGTTATTTATTTGTGCTAAACATGCTGTGTACACACCCTCCTCGTGGAGTTGGAGCCTATCTTGTATTTAGCTGATAGTTTTTTTGTAAGTTATTTATTTGTTGTAACTCTGTTGTGTGTACAAGAACAGCTATTCCTTTAGAAACTCCAGAAAACCTACCAAAAAGATAAGAATAACGTATAAGGTGTGTGTGTGCGCGTGCGTGGATGTTGTGTGTGAGCGTGTGTGTGTGCGTTTGCAAATGAAATAGATCTAAGTTAGAATAATCATTGTTATATGTTTATGCAATAAGGCATAGCGCTGAGTTTCGAGCATAATATGTCCTTATATTTGATATTTGAAATAATTTTGTATGTCGTGTTCGATAGGGTTGAACCTGAAATGATATCTTTGCAAGTACTTAGTTCGCTGCAATCTACTTTATTTGATAAAATATCGTGAAGAAATACAATGTCGTATTGTGTTCTTCTATTTTATAAAGTGTCTAAATTGAAATTCTAATTCACTTTATAAAATAACAAATTGCTTAGATTTGAAATAGTGACATCTCAAGTCATATTTCTAATATGCAAATATTGTAGTTGAGCAGGTTATCAACTGTATGCCGGTTAAAATAACTATCCGAGATTATTATTTTATTTTATCCATATCGTGGCTTTAGTGTTTCAATAAGATTTAAAGAACAACTTTTTTTAATCAATCTATAGGTTTGGTATTTGTGTAAGTTAAGTGTGACAGTTAAGGACTTTTTATGGAAGATGTGGAAATTATGGAAATAGAGTCATATTAATCTTAAACCTGGACACAATCCATGGGTGACTTAATACCTTCCATCACTGATTCAAATCTTAAACTAGATATCGGATCTTGAATGTCGCCGCTAGCCATTTTAAAAAATACGTTATAAATTACCTCAAGTAGGTAATATAATGTCTCTTTTTTATGCATAAGCGTACAGTATTCTGAATCTATCTATCTCTATTTTTGCATTTTGAATTAATTTCGTTCGTTTTCCGTGTTATTTATACTTCAAGAATCAAATTTGTTAATAGATTCCCAACACCTATCGATGTTTGCTGAGGTTGTCATCACTAGTTTTAGTACCGCAGACTCTCGCTACATGGCCAACAGCGCCAAAATGGCGAATATCAAACAGGCACAAAACACAGGCACTTTGACAGCCTCCGCGCCAGTCCAGTGGTATATAGCAGAGCTCAGCGCGCGCTTTAAATCCTTAACACAATTTTCTAAAACAACATATAATCATCTTTTACAACCACATAATATAATTTAAAACCTACACATTCTTAATTCAAAAGTCGCAGAGACGTCAGATTAGCTCTGATATATTCGGTATTGTTTTTTTTTTATATCTGAGCATAGGGTATGTCTTAAGGAATGCGGTTATGGTCATAATAATATTTTATGTATCTAATAAATGAAGATATTCTAATTAGTAAATTTACCCATATTTATTATGAATTTATGCGTATGTTCTGAATTATTTTTAATTTTACATATTTTCGCATAAAATCTATAGAAGTTATGAAATATTCATGCTTTTGTACATAATACCTAAATCTCAATGACAATTTTTATTTTTTTAGTACAATTAAGCATTAAAGCATACACACAACTTCAAATTTTCACACGTCTACGACCAACACCTATTTTTGCATCGCGATTTTAATATTATTCTATTCCATCCACAGATACGCAATAGAGTTGCAAGGTGGCAATTGAATATGATGATTATTGTAGTATGATAAAATTTTATGTACGGTCTGAGAATCGGTCGTTATCTATTTTTTTTACCCCAAAAATTTTAATTATTGAATTTTTTTTATTACTTTATATGGCAATACAACGTTTGCTGGGTCGGCTAGTAATATAATAAACGCTGTACTAATGAATTGTTTGTACAATTTAATACTGTTTTCATAACATCATTTATAGAGTTTATTATATGATCGCTATAAAATGACAGGTAAAGGCAATAAACAGAACATTTTAGTGTTTTAACCTTGAATAATCAATATTGATAAGATTAAGTACGAGTTTATAATATACAGTTGCGTACAGATAACCTGACAGCGCGATAACAAACAATTTTAATTTGTCAATGTCAAGTGGTTGACTGGTAACGACTTGTCAATCAAAATCGGTCACAGTAACCATAGATTCGCTTTCCTTTTCTCTCTTGCTTCATCTCCGTCGTGCGCTTTGTTAGTTTATTCGCTAGTATATTGTAAGTCTACCCGTCTTTGTGATGCCAAGCGTACAAAACGATAATACATACAGAACTCAAAGTATTTAAACCTAACTTTAACATTTAAATTAAATACCTTTAAGGGCTTAAAACGCGTCTAACTTTAACTGTACTGTATTTTTTTATAATTTATTTATTTAACCTGACGTTTAGTGACCTTTGCAGATCACGTTTTCAGGGGGACTCCATGCACAGGAGTCGTAATAGTATATATCATAGTTGTCAGTGTGCAGTTTAGCGCCATTTGTTGCCTCGGAGGTGGTATTTGCTGTAGACAGATGGTTTTTGGCAAAAAATACTGACAGTGTCTTCTTATTTTTTGGTACCAGTATTTTTGGTTTTTTTTTTTGGTTCGATAAATTTAGCTCATCTACTCTATTGAAATTTGGATGTTTTTTTTTTAATATTGTTTCTTTTTTTATAAAAAATCATAATAGAAAACAATAACCTTATAAATATAGGATATGTGCGTTTTCTTGTTTGTTTTGCTTTCGATGTAACTACACAATCAAATGAGAAACGTGCCCAGAGGAGCGCAGTATGAACTTTATAAATACCAATATATTTTGTTTATTTCAAAGATTGTATATACATTTTAGTGGTTGAGATTCCCAGTAGGTTGTCTTAGAACACTTGTATTGGGAGTATCTCACAACTTACTTAGCGGATACATAATACTTGGTAAACAATTTAGAAATAAAAAAAATGATTAAAAACAAAATTTTACAATTAAAATAAATCTGAAGACTGTGTGGGTGTGTGTGTGTGTGTATGTATGTGAGTGAGTGTGTGTGTATGTGGGCTTGAGTTTGGACCTTTATACGAACCTGCGTGCTTTATATGAACTTTATATTATGAACGAAGTCGCAAGTAGAACATAAATTACAAATTCAATTTTTTTTATTCAAAATAGGATATTATGGTATAACTTATTGAAGGTTAAAAACTACCACCATTAGATAAAGAATTCTTCAGACCTGAGAACTCAGCGGGCTTCTTTTTTTTTCATAAAGAATATTGTTACAACGGTGTAATCGTACAATAAAATTTATTATTTAACAGCCTGAGGGTGTTCACTCCATTCCAAATCTATGGTATCATTAAGAAAGTCATTTATGTTATAGTAACCTTTACCACACAAACGTTTTTTAACAATTCTTTTGAATTTTGTCATACATTTGTTTTGAACAGTTTCTGATATCTTTTTTTAAAAGCATGTTATGTATCGCCCACAAATGACTTACTAACTCGACTTATTAAAGTTTATGTCTATTCCTGGTGTTAACATTATGGTTATGACCACAGAACAGGTAACCATGATCCTAGCAAATTCACTTATGTAAAGGCCGGCAACGATTGTTCTGGTGTTGCAGGAGATAGTGGGCGGCGGTGATCGCTTAACAATAAAAAAAAATACGTCTGGTCTTGCAGATAAATATCTTATATTTTCAGGTATCCTAAAACGAATATTTATAAATGTTGTTTTGTAAATACATTATAATTAACATTAATAATTATTAAGAATATATCGAGTAACAACAGTTACAAAATAGAAACAAATATTCATACCTACAACTTCTTCATTCTTTTCAATTTCAAATATTTTAGTATATAAAGTTACTTATTGAACATCAAAATCTACCTCCCATTCGAAAATTTAAGCATCAGAATTGAGAAGAATCCGCGCAAGAAACTCAAAACAGATAATGTCAAAGTCTATTAAATGACGGAAGATAATTATTATCAAAGAAATGAGCGCAAAGTGCACAATACCAATATTGACTTACTTGATTTATATATTTACATTACTGTCATTAAATAGTGACTAGACACTGCACTGATAACTACTTTGTTGAGCTACATTTATATATGATAATAATAATAATATTGACACACTTTTACACAAATCATCTTGCCCCAAACTAGGCATAGCCTGTACTATGGGTACAAGACAACAATATATTTATGTATTTATATAGTACGAACCTGGGAGTTCTAACTTAGTAGTCAGGGTCACTAACCATTCGGCTACATCGGTCGTCAAATAACTAAAAATTTCACGACGCTCACACTGTTTACTTCGTTGCATAGCAAGAATACCACGCACATGTGCTTGGGATCTACCGACTCACTCTCTTTCTCTCTCCTAATTTCTACCTTTGTGTATCTTTCTTTCTGTCTCCCTCTTGCGTTGGACGCTATTCGTTGCTAACGCTCGCGCTGGCCTGTAACAGGTATACTACGCGCATGCGTTCGAGTGCCACGCATTAACTCTCGCTCTGTCTCTTTCTTTTCCCCCTCCCCAGGAGCGTTGAACGTTTAACGCAACAGTGCTTTTATACCCACTTACTCCATGGTAGTGGTAAACGTTTACCCCAACCTTACCTTGAAGTTTAACTTCAATAACTATCGTGCCCGCGACACATGCAGTAGGGCTTCCGCGGAAACTCATAATCAAATCATGTCAAAGAAATTACACTTACCAATGTCAAAAGTTATAATTTTTACCATTTACCAACACTTCGGCAATGGGTTGAGCTTTAATGAGAAGAAGTGGCAAGAAAGTCTGTTACTCTATTAAACCAAAATTTACAGGTTTATCGTTTTACTTAAGTACACGTAATTTTATCGTTAAATTGATACTTTTTTAAATTATGAATGTTTTGACTTATATTGAAAAAAAAAGCAGGATAACTCAAAAATGGTTCACTTTTGCATTACTTATGCAAAGGGTTAAAATTATCACAAATACTCACTCCCTACCATCTATTAACGGGATTCCGTTGAATTACCAATAACCCTTTGGCAGCGGTCAGGCGCACCCCAGTCTCAGCTCGATCCATTTGACCGCGTGCAACGCAGAGCAGCTTGAATTGTCGGGGACCTATTGCTCTGTGAACGGCTGGATCACTTGGCGTTGCGTAGAGACGTCGCTTCATTGTGTGTCTTCTACCGCATTTATCACGGGGAGTGTTCCGAACTGTTTCACCTGATTCCTGCCGCCGAATTCCACGTTCGCACGACACGCCATAAATTAGGATATCATCCCCACAATATGGGTGTGTGGCGGGCGGTCCTCCACAGTGCAGTTTTCAAGGAGCTTCCACGTACTACAAAGCTGTCGAATGATCTTCCTTGTGCGGTGTTTCCGGGACGATACGACATGAGTACCTTCAAAAGGACGGCAACGCAGGAGCGGAGAGAATTACAGGAGTAATTCCTCTGGTGGTGGTGGAAGAGAATGTGGGCGGCGGTGATCACTTAACACCAGGTGACCCGTACGCTCGTTTTTTTTTCCTTTTCCATAAAAAAACCCTGGATATAAATATTGGTATGCTGCGACGCCACTTGATGGTGACCTGCAACAAAAAGGGATACCATAAAAGTCTTCCCCATAAAAAAAAAAACATATATACATGCTAATTTACATAGTGATCGGTTAAACAGTGTTGGAGTCAAACGATAGCGATAACAATGATTATAATATACAAATACCAATTAACATAATATTTATGTTAGGTATATCTTGTCAGTATTAACAAGTTATTGAAATTATGTAGGTAATGTTAAATAAACGATGTTTAAGATATTATAGCAATGAAGAGAATAATGAAGTTTTTAAATTTATAAATATTCGTATCAGGATACCTGAAAATATAAATATAAGAAATTTATCTGCAAGAGCAAACGTATTTTATTTTATTGTTAAGTGATCACCGCCGTCCACTTTCCCCTGCAACACCAGAACAATCGTTGTCGGCCTTTACGGAAGCTCTACGCGCTTTTTGAAGATACCCATGTTGTATCGTCCCGGAAACACCGCACAAGGGAGTTCATTACAGCTTAGGTTCTAGGTGGAATGTTACCGTTGGAAGATTACCAGTGGGAGGCTCCTTTGCACATGTTGCCGGCTAGATTATGGGAACCACAACGGCGCCTATTTCTGCCGTGAAGCAGTAATGTGTAAGCATTATTGTATTTCGGTCTGAAGGGCGCCGAAGCTAGTGAAATTACTGGGAAAATGAGACTTAACATCTTATGTCTCAAGGTGACCAGCGCTATTGTAGTGCCGTTCAGAATCTTAGGGTTTTTTAAGGATCTTGAGCGGCACTGAATTGAAATGGGCAGGGTGTGTTATTTACCATCAGCTGAACCGCTGCCCTTATTGTCATAAAAAAGAGCGTACAGACAAAGTGTACGAAAGAGAAGTATGTCTTCAGTCAGTTTGTTTATGTAAAAAAAACTGTGGCATAAATTTATTTCGGTATCCCTAAAGCAATACGGAAGAGAATTCTGGATCACTTGATAAGAATAATTGTCGGGACAACAAACTATTAATTACAAAAGATATCGCGTGTAACATGTACAAGTACACAAAAGTCACTTTTATATGACCACTGAATCGAGAACATTAATATTATAATTAAAATATAATTCTGTCGTTAATGTACATGATGTCTGTTTGCCACTGTTTGTTTTAAACAAAGCGTTATTTGTGTGATATATTATTATATACTATACATATATATATGCACATGTTTATCGTTTCAAAAGATCTAAAGGTCGTCTAAATGTGTCCGTATATTGAGCAATGCAAAGCGGGGAGTGGTAGGTACTAATATCTTCCCTTTCTTGGCGTGCGTCTGTGCAGAATAGGATGTCGCTATGCCAACTTAATGTAGTGGGGCCCCCATATCGAAGGATTGGCGAATAGGCTTAGTTCTGCAGCATATGCTGTTAAGAAAATTAGACGGTTAACTGACATAGATACGGCGCGATTTGTATACTTTAGTTATTTTCATAGTATTATGTCCTATGTTATATTGTTATAGGGCAGTGCGGCCGATATTAATACCATCTTTGTGCTGCAGACGAGGGCTATTCGCGCAATTAATAACCTAGGTTATAGAGAATCCCTACTTAAACATTTTATTCAGACAACTTCTAGTTTGTATAATAATAGTTGATACCCCGCGACTAGTCCGCGTACACAAAGGACTGAGCACATAGTAGCGACATTTCAATTAAATTTTTAAAAGAAAAGAACACCTATAACATATGCTGTCGCGACACTTTTTGTTAATCCATCCTCCTCTGTGCCTATCGGTGGCAGGTCACAACCTTGGTTTGACTGCTCCTGCAAAATGGCCTCTCGCCAAATGGAAGAGTGCTATAAGGCTTGGGTCAATGCGGTGGTATCTAAAGATGACAATTCCGGCGAACTTAAGAAAAACTACAACCATGCCTCCAGGTCCCTCAAAAGGGTTATTGCTAAGTCGAAGCACATTAACAGAAATGGCGAGAGAGTTGCACGTCTTCCCTCGGGAACTCGCTGGCCCATTGGGACTCTTGATGACAAAGGTGCACCATCGCCGCATATTCCTCGGCTCGAGTCATACACGCCTGAGGTAAAAATCCGGCATGGCGCCGTGCTTAAGGCGTTCTTCACCTTGGGCATTCATAAATCGAGCGGCTCCGATGGCATTTCCCCAGATAGTGCTGCGGACATGTGCTCCGGAATTGGCGCCAGTTCTTACCTGTCTTTTCCGGCTCTCCTACTCATTAGGTGTAGTCCCGAAATTATGGAAGGCGGCTTTGTGAAAGTGTGCAATGACGAAGGATCTGTCTATTCTGCAAGTTGTTTACCAATGTTTGCAAAGAACTTGTTTACTAAATTTGCTAATTCATAAGGTGAAGATTTGGTGTTTTCTAATTCTTTCTTCTTAGATTTAGTTTAAATATGTATGTATATGCGTCAGATTTAAGAAGTTACTTTTTTTTAAATAAAATTTCGTTCCATTAAAATTCACTCATCAAATAGCTGAAGGTCGCTCAATTCTCAGATCCTATCTGAGAAAATAAAAACGTTATTTATGTTATAGCTACCTTTACTACATAAACGGTTTTTAACAATTATTTTGGATTTTGTAACACATTACTTAATAGTGAAATGCTTTCTAAAACGATGAAGCTGTAAATCTTAATTTAAAAGAGGTTTTTACCACTTTTTCTCTTTAAAGCTCTATACTTTCCGAAATAGTGGTAAATGTATAAAGAATACTACTTTGATTTGATTTGTTATACTGAAACTTTGATTTGTTGTTAAACAACAGCGACGAATTGTTAAACACTTTTTTTTAGCGACACGCGCACACTAAAAACAAAGTGACGTGCGTATCGCGAGTGTAAGACGTATCTGACATACATACTAAAGTAATAAACCTGGCGTGTTATTATATTATTTATTTAGATTTAAAAATATATTGTCGATATAATTACATCACCAGATACTTCAAACATTTGTACAATTTGTATGATACAACATCGGTTCTATTAATTATATTTTATTTCATTTTAACCTTCATGATACCGCGTTACTGGAGCCTTGAAGAAAATTGATAAATATTCAATTATTTATAGCAATTGTATTGCGAAGTATTGTTCTTTTATTTGCCTCATGTCACTGCGCTCTTTTCAGAAACCACTTCATTCCAAGGTCACATAGCTAGTTTAAAGTTATTTTAATACTAGCTGTTACCCGCGACTTCGTCCGTATTAACCAGTGTAACCATATTAGTTGGAATTTCAATGCTACCACATGTATAAATAATATATATTGTAATATAATAATATATATAATAATAAATATATTTTTATATGTTTTGCCTTTAATAAAAACTTATTATTATTATATATATATATATATATATACACAAAACTCTTCCCAGGCGTCTTGGTGTAGGCTCCGTCACTTATTTATTATTTTTGTTTTGATGCACATATCGCCAATATGAAAAAATATTACTTGGCATCCCGTCACAAACCGTTTGGAGAATGCGGTTCTGAGATTTGCGAAGTCTATCCCAGAAGGAAGCAACTCTTTTTCTCATCACAGCATAGAAATCGGGCACCCTTGATTCAGCAACTCTCTCTCAATATCACAGTCATACTTTTTTTTTTCAATATATTTATTTAAAACTTTACATATTTATATAAATAAAACAGCAAACCAAAAATCACGAAGATTTGTCCGGATTGGTAACATGAGTTGAGTTCGCAATTAAAATAAGATCAGATAAAACTTAAGTAAGTAGTAAAACTTCAGGTGCTCTGTAAGAACATATCCAAGGTATTTAAACTCTGTTCAACTCGAACCGCAGAGTCATCTAACAACACCTCAGGTGCCCTCTCCGGACCTTTGCCCGCACGAAATACCAACATTTCTGTCTTATTAAAGTTATATTTCAGTCCGTGAGCATTCGCATAAACCAGTGGGGGGCTCCTTTGCACAGAATGCCGACTAGATTACGGGTACCACAAAGGCGCCTTTTTCTGCCGTGAAGCAGTAATGTGTAGCATTTTTGTGTTTCGGTCTGAAGGGCGTCGTAGCTAGTGAAACTACTGGGCAAATGAGACTTAACATTTTATGTCTAACGGTGACGAGCGCAATTGTGCCGGTAACAATATTTCGGTTTATCAAGAATTCTGAGCGGCACTACATTGTAATGGGCAGGGCGTATCAATTACCATCCGGCTCGTCTTGTCATAAAAAAAACAATTTTTCGGGTTAATACATAGCATACACAAATAATAATAATATAGCTTTCTATTGGCAAAACAATTTTTAAAATCAGTTCAGTAGATCAAGAGATTACCCCTCCCCTACAAATTCACAAACTTTATCTTTTTATAATATAAGTAAAGATAATTTTTGTATTACTACTAAAACTATCATGTGTATGTGATTATGGCGCTTGTAACTGCCTCGGAAAATATTAGGTAACTAATCAACTGGAATTGTTGTAAAATTCCTAGTAGAAGTCTAGATCAGTTTGATAGTCTCATCTTAAGTGCAACCAGGTGGAAACGTGTTAATCCTTAATAACATTTTCGGTGGGGTTTTGTTTAGATCTTACAATATACTAGCGTAGAGACAAACAAGGCGTGCGAGAGAGAAGAACATCTGTAACGGAGATACAGCAAGGTAGCAACGAAAAGCGAATATATTACTGACGAAAAAAAGCCCACTGAGTTTGTTGCGCCCGTTCTTCTCAGGTCTAAGGTATACTTTTTGGAATAGGTGGTAGTTTTTGATTTTCAATAAGTGATATCACATCCGATTTTGAATTAAAAATTTTTGAATATGAATTTTTCTAACTATTATTTACTAATAAAGAGTTAATGCTTAGCTTTCATTTGATTACAAGACCAATTAGGATAACATTCTACCCTCAAATTAATTACAATCAGTCATTAAACTGTCGTTAACATGGAAAGAACTGGTGAAAAATGTTAATTCTATAAATTGATGGATTGAGGTTAGTTTCCATACTTTACTAGACCATTAGCAACATAGCCATCTATGGGTTTGTTACTTGAGCTTGTAATTCGATATTTATAATTAGAATTCTCTTACTTCATCCCCACCATCTGGATATGTGACAATCCTCCACAGAGCGGTTTTCAAGGATTTTTTTTTCCACGTACAACCAAGCTATGAGAGCATCCTTGTGCGGTGTTTCCAGGACGATATGACATGGGTATATTTAAAAAAAGCCCGTACACTTTTCTTAAACGTGCACGCTGGCAATGCAACTGTAATTCCTCTGGTGTTGTTAGACAATATGGGCAGCGGTGATCACTTAAAATCAAGTACCCGTGCGCTCGTTTGTCCTCCTCTCCCATAAAAAAATCAAAACAAGTGTAATTTTTTAATAAAACCTAATGCAATTAGTCCACTTACAACCAAAATATTATCTTTAAGGATTAAATATATTATCTATCTGAATATAAATACTTACACTAAATTACCACTGGTATAAAATTTTTGTAACTATCTAGTAATCTTTAGGTTAAAAATAATCATATATGTGAAAAATCCTAAATAGTTTTTGGAATAGGAGGACAAATGAGCGTACGGGTTACCTGATGTTATGTGATCACCGCCGCCCACATTCCCTTGTAACACCAGACGAATCACAGGAGCGTAGCCGGCCTTTTTGAAAGGTGTAAGCGCTTTTTTGAAGGTACCCATGTCGTAATATCCCGGAAACACCACACAAGGAAGCTCATTCCACAGCTTTGCTAAGAGAAAGTTCCTTGAAAACCGCTGAAAAACACTGTGAAGGAACGTCACACATCCAAATGAGGACTTATTGTTTAATAATGCAATAAGTCTTTTTAGACGCGTTTTATTAGCTTCACCTGTGTGTATGTTTGATTGTAACCGACTAATTTGGGCGCGATTTCGACCCACTTTAAACGGCCAGATTTCTTTCAAACTTCGTAGATTTATCGAGAGCCGATGACAAAACAATAATTTGATACAATTATTCCATTTTTCAATTTGCAAAATAAGATTTTTGGTATTTATATAATTTTCATCTATCGTCTATAGGGCAGGAATTCATGATAATTTTAAATCGCTTTTCTATAAAAAGCGTGTTTTTCAGTTTGTTTTTTAAATTACTATTTATCCAAAAACAATAACAATTATTGTGATAAAAATGTAAATTTACTTCTATATAACGCGTTATGGTTTGTAAAAAGTATCAATAAAGATTAGATAGTGGAGTCTTCCTTTTTATGCAACTATCAACTATAGGTAATAATATTATGGACACTTTCTTCCTATAGCGATAGAGCTACGGTCGTGTTAACGCGCGTCCGCGCAATAGTCGAAGTGAAAAATGACTCGAAATAAATTTTACAATGTTTTTAATACATTTCTCAAGTGTTTTCAAGTGCCTGAAGAGAAAAGTTTGGTTTTGCAGAAGGTTTGGTGCAATATTTGTTTAATTTTATGATTAAAATGCCAATGTTTACTTTACATTTGCTAGGTATTTATACCCGAGTAACTGGAGAGCTGTTATTGTTTTTTATACAGCTTATAGTTGAATTTTATTATGTAATATTTATTTTATATTAGTCTTATAACACATATTTGTAAAGTTAATCATAAATATTTTTCTTATTATTTAGAGTTTAAAATAAACATAGGATCGTAATGTCATTTGAAAATTTTAACTAAATAATTTTATTCACATTCGGTGAATACTGAATATGTTTTATATTCATCAACGATTCCAATTGCTAGAAAAGACGTGTTTATGAAAAGCGTAAAACTCCTATTAAAGATACTCTATATATTATATTTAATGATGAATTTGAAAGCAAAACAACGCGATGTGTTTGTAATATATAACTGTGTTGAGGAATTGTTTTAACACGATAATTTTAAACGCGCGTAATAAATTATCACAGATTTTTTTTACTGTCATATTAACTAACCGCAGCTTGCAAGTATTTTTTAAGAGTTTTAGTCCTTACGACGATTAAATATTTCACCGATATTCAAACTATGTCAACAATGCTAAGTCCAGTAATACGGTCCAGTAACCTGCAGTTAAGATTAATTATTAAAACAATTGTACCAACACATGTTCAGTACATATTAGTACAAATAAAGAAAATTATGATCATCTCTTTGAACATTGTACCTACATGATAAAGCTAGATTTTCTATTTTAACCGAAATTAATAATCCCATTCTGTTAATTGAAAAATAAAGACCTTTCGCTTACGACAACTAGATATAAATCACAAAAACTCCTTACCAAAAATTAATAATTAATATGAGAAGAGATCTATCAATTACGTAATACCAGATTACATTAACGAACTGCTCAAAGAGCTGCAAGAAACGTACATAAATACCACGAAAATCAAATCATGCTTTAAAAGATACTTATTTGATAAAAATGTTATGTATTTGTTCTGTACGAGTATTGGCCAATATACTAAAAAAAAAGTAAACTTTCTTTTCTAGTCTTCTTTCAAAAGTATTTAATTTAAATGCTACTTAGTTAGTAGTTTGAATGATTATGAATTACTGTCAACTTATACAAAGACTAATAATGATCAAATTCCTTTTTTGCTTCGATCTTTGGATCACATGAATATGTTGATCAAGTTATTTTAATGTCAGTACATTTATGAAATTTTAATATACGTTCACAAAAATCGTCACCTTTTCGCTCTTAATAGTGATTTTCATTATTATAACACTAGAAATAAAGGATTGCTTGTAACTAATTCTAGTAGGCTTTATAAGATACATAATAGCTTTAAGGGTAAATGTATTCACTTTTATAATAAAGTCCCAGCCATTGTTCAGGCATTATCTATAAATAAATTTAAATGTTTTATTAAAAATGGCTCTGTCGTAAATTCTACTACTCCACAGTGACTAGTTTACGATTATTTTATAGCAACAGAAATGACAGTACAAGATTGTATATTTCAGCGCAAAAAAATAGTGTTGGGAGAGTTTCTTGCGCCGCTTCGTCTCTCTCCGAGCACCATTTGTTTCCCAAATGGTAGTAGTGTCTAGTAAATAAGAAATGACATCAAACAGAATTCTAAAGAAGTCAACTTTTAGAAAATATATGTCTTTTATGCCTTTAAGCCCCGAGGCCACTCGAGCCCAAAAAATTAATTTACCCCGTTCCCATAACGCTATCATCTAAAAGTGGGTGTAAAACTGTCGGAATGCGGAGAAAGTCCATCAGATATAAAAAGGTATCATCTGCTATAAAAGTGACAAGGGGATCGAGGATCGGTACTAATTTAGGAACCGGTTTTTTCGATACTTAAGCCTACTTAGTAAAACAATCTGTGATCCGGCACGCATACCAAAAATGGGGATATAAATCAAATTGTTAATTTCAAATGACAAATTATTGCTTATTCGATCTTGATCAAATTCAAATGTAATATTTTGTTAATTTTTAATTGTAACAGTATTTATGGCCAGACTAAGTATAATTTTCTGACTGTTAATAGGTTTTAAGGGTGAAACAAGCCTTCTGTAGATGGTAGTGGGTAGTATTTACAACTGATTTTGGACCAGAATGTTTTGATTCTGAGAATAGTTTCTTCCTTTAGGCTCTAGAACCGGTTGTTGGCTACAGAACTACATAGTGATTATTCTAGAAATATTAGACGAATTAGCAATAAATTCATTTCCGATTTGCTGAACGTCCTAGCGGATACCATGTATATGGAGATATTTTGATCATCTTATACGAAACTCTGATAATCATACTGTAAACACCAGTAGCAAACATAAACTTGTTATGCCTACTACTCGGTTAAGTCGAGTTATTCCTTGTTGGGCGATGTATATGCTTTTACATAATGTTCCAAGGAAATATACATAACAAAAATTTGTCACGAAATTGGAAAGAATTGTTAAATAACGTTTATATGAAAAGGTTACTTTAGTCTATAACATAAATGACTTTTTAAATGATACAGCATAATATAGGGAATAAAGTGATCGCGCTCAGGCTATTTTGTAATAAATATTAGTATAAAGAAATTTTATTAAAAAAAGAAATGACGAATTTAAATATATCACCCACAATTTGAAATTGCCAAAATGTACAAGTTCTTTAACAATAATACAATATATTGTTTTTCATTGTTAATTTTATAATATATTTTAAGAACTTAGATTAAGGATTGATCTCCGCTGCGCTCCAACTAGATACCGCAGGCGTAGTCGCGAACTGCTGCAATACTGCTAATACTAATACTACGCCCAATTGGGTGTAATCGAGCCATTCTCGAACAATCTGTGACGGTGACGTGACATGTTCTATTAAACATGGCTAATATTTGAAACTAAAATGCCGGGTTGCGTAGTAAAACTTTGTAAAATAATACTGCAAGAAATAAGAAAGACACAGGGATGACATATTATCAGTAAGTATTTTGTTTATAAGTTACACAACTTGAAAGATGCCATTGAGTGTCAAGATGCCACGCACACAAGCATCTAACATTGCCGTAATAAAAAAGCTATTGTTCTTAGGTAGTGTATCTAGTTGGAGCGCAGCGGAGACCAATCCTTAACCTAAGCGTTGTGACCTCTCATGATAATTTGAACAGTCTATCTATCCTTCAATAAAATAGAGAATTTACTAGAAACTGTGATTATCGTAATCGCCAATAACAAATATTAACTTGTTATAACTACTCTGTTAAGCCTATAACTTAAATAACTTTCTAAATGATACTGCACCTTGTGAATGTATCGATCGCACCAGTGTATTTAATTAATTAACTTAATTTTAAAGCATTTATTTAGTTTCGGGCTGAAGGGCGCTGTAGCTAGTAAAATTACTGGGCAAATGAGACTTAACATCTTGTCTCTAGGTGACGAGCGCAATAGTAGTGCCGCTCAGAATTATTGGGTTTTTCATGAATCCTGAACGGCACTGCATTGTAATGTAGGGCGTATCAAGTACCATCAGCTGAACGTCCTGCTCGTCTCGTCCCTTATTTTCATAAAAAAGCAATGTTATTCTAAAGAAAAAGTAATGAATGAATCAAAATTTGTAAGCTCAAAAATTATGCTACAATTTCTAGAGATACGATAGTGCTAAGTAATTATGCGACCCAATGCAATCTTTTCGAGATAACGTAAAATTGTAATAGATTTTATTTATAATAACTATGTATAATTGACAAGGCAATCAATTAACATATACTTATCTATATATATAATACTAGCTGACCCGACAGACGCTATTCTGTATATCTATATATATAAAAATGAATTGCTGTTCGTTAGTCTCGCTAAAACTCGAGAACGGCTGGATCGATTTGGCAAATTTAGGCCTTGAATTATTTTTGGAAGTCCAGAGAAGGTTTAAAAGGTGAATAAATAGGAAAACGCTGCTAAATTAAATAAAAACAACAAATGATGTGTCCATACATAGAAGATTTAAGAATTTGTCAAAAATATTTAATAACATCAAGAATTTTCTTTCGTAAAAAATGCTCCCTGTTGTTATAATGAAATTGTTTCACAGTGGAACTGTCAAACCGTGCGACACTAAATTCTCTCATAGAAAATATTTCCATACAAAACAAATATTGAAAATTAAAATAATTATGGGTCCTAAATCGAAATAAAAAGTATCCTATCTCTCAAGTTGGACTAAACTGCACTCCATGGAGTAATCCCCATTAAATTATTAATATGTCATTTTACTGATAAGGTAACGTACTTTCGAGATCAGTTTAAAGTTTTTTTATACCTGTAATAGTTATGGAATAATCGCCTGCTCACACTTAACGATTACATCCTGTATACATAGACACTTACCTACCAAGTGTCTTCAAGTCCAAATTTGCTCTAACAATTTTCAAAGAAAAAAGTCTTTTTTTCTATGAAAGTGATAAAAAACGAGCGTACGGGTCAGTAGCTGTAAAGTGATCACCGCCGCCCACACCAGAGGAATCACAAGATCGCTGCCGGTCCTTTATAAAAATAAACGCGCTTTTTTTAAGGTAGCGATGTCGTATCGTCCTGGAAATACCGTACAAGGAAGCTCATTCCACAGTTTGGTCGTACGTGGAAGAAAGCTCATTGAAAACTGCATTGTGGAGACTATGAAGAAGAAGGGGTTCTAGAGGAACAAATAACAAATAAGTATTTTTAGTGGGAAGTGGGCTAGATTATCGATACTACAACGGCGCCTATTTCTGCCGTGAAGCATTACTGTTTCGGTCTGAAGGGCGCCGTAGCTAGTGAAATTACTGGGCAAGTGAAACTTGACATCTTATGTCTCAAGGCGACGAGCGACGCAACTGTAGTGCCGCTCAGAATTTTTGGGTTTTTCAATAATCCTGAGCGGTACTCAACTCAACTCAACTCAACGTCCTGTTCGTCTCGTCCCTTATTTTCATAAAAAAAGCAATAATTGAGAAGCTTTTCAAGGTCAATTGAAAAATAATCATAAATCCTGATTAAAAATTGTCATTTTTACAGTTGGACTATAAGAAAATGGCGCTTATAACCGAGGAGATGGATCTGGAGAAGGAGTATTCCCCGAGCAGATGGTCTACCAGATTCAACTCCGCTGAAGAGGTGCTCCAGAACCACGTCGCGGTAGTGACATCAGGTGAGATTTATTATAGTATTTAAGGTATTGAGGAACGTAAAAAAAAAAGTAGTACTTCTGCATATTTAAAGTGAAAATGTACAGTTAATTTGATAATAAGTTTTACAAAGTAGCATAATCGTGCTGTGGCAAGAGATCAAACGCATGCCACGGATATCAACTACCTGAGACGTCTTATTGTGAGTGCCGATTTGTATTGGAAGGAATCGGTACCGCACCCATAGATCATAACATTGCTGTTGTATTGGATACTCTTAACGTTGTAAAAGTCAAAATTTCAGTATTAAAAAATATATATTTTGCGATTTACTACCGCTTCGAAAAAGTTGAGCTTTAATGAGAAGAGTGGCGTGAAACTCATTTTCACTCTTTTTTTATGGAAAAGGAGGACAAACGAGCGTACGGGTCACCTGATAGTATGTGATCACCTCTCTCACATCTTGCAACACCAGAGCAATCACAGGAGCGTTGCCGACCTTATAACGCGTCGAATAAACGTATATATTAATTAGAAAAGTGAAAACACATTGGCACGTGGCGGGCGAGGATCGAACCGAGGGCTCCGTGGTGAGAGTCAACGGTTCTACCAATAGAGCCTCAGACACTGACGCTAGTATGCCTGTAAATATGTATGGTAAACTCGAAAGTTCGATCAAGATTAATTACTAATAGGTATACACATAAGTCCTCGAATGGCGACAACGTACCGGAAGACGCAGTGTTGGTAGGCCCCCCACAACATGGACCGACGATCTGGTCAAGATCGCCAGAGTAGGTTCGATGAGGGCAGCGCAGGACCGATCGTGGTGGAAATTTTTGGGGGAGGCCTTTGTCCTGCAGAGGACGTGTTCCGGCTGATGATACACATAAAGTGGGTGTGTGGGGCAAAACGCGCGATAATACGGCAGCAATAGTTTAACAATATTATTACTTTTAGAATACACTTTTTTAAGTGATTAAGGTTTGTGTAATTGTAATAGTTTTTAGTAAAAGTAACATTTTTATAATTATTTTATTTAACCCGAGCGACGTTTCGTGACTTTTCCAGAGCACGGTTTTATGTTTTTTACATTTAAATGTGTAACACAAGCGTTAATTAAAAGAAAATACTAAAATACTTTCTAGAATACGAAGACAGTTCAGTGAAACTGTAACAAGTATTTATTAAAAAGTGTTGGCACCAAAATAAAATTTATAATTCCCATTTTTTCCTTATAATAAAGCATTTTCATTTACGTGTTTAGTAGAATCACGATAGCATCTTCAGATTTTCAAAAGTCAATTCCGTAGAAAGTTTTTAACGAACTTCGGTAGCTCTCCCGTTTTCGCAACGAGTTTCTGCAAGTTTTACATTTTGGTGATATTTTATATT
This sequence comes from Leptidea sinapis, assembly GCF_905404315.1. Classification (NCBI taxonomy): domain Eukaryota; kingdom Metazoa; phylum Arthropoda; class Insecta; order Lepidoptera; family Pieridae; genus Leptidea; species Leptidea sinapis. Next base: position 14,784,814 of record NC_066272.1, read on the forward strand.
AGAAATTTACGGGACGGAAAAATGTAATATTTAAGTATGCGATAGTCTGATCATGCACAGATTAATGGCTAAGTGACACAAATATAGTCCCTTTATCATAATTCCTTAGTCCGTTCGTATGTAGCATGATGCATTCAAATCAAAAAAATACTTGATTCATGTAGGTCAAGGGAATGGTACTTATGAATGTCAAAAGTTTTCTTTTCTTTTAACATTTACCAATACTTCGGAAAAAGTTGAGCTTCCGTGACAAGAAGTGGCAAGAAACACATCAACCTCTCCTTTCAAATTCAAATATATTCACCTATTGAAAGTCAAAAACTACCACCCATTCGAAATATTGTGCCTCAGACGTGAAAAGTATGGTGCAGGTGGTAGTTTTTGACGTTCAATTAAATCCTATTTTTAATAAAAATATTTCAATTTGAATTTGGAACTTAACGACATTTACAATACTTGATCTTATTATATATAAATTACATGTCACGTTGTTTGTCCACGACGGACTCTTAAAGTAATGAACGGATTTTTATGGAGTTACTTCATGGAGTGCAGTTTAGTCCAACTTGAGAGATAGGATAGTTTTTATTTCGATTCGATCCATAATTATTTTTATTACCAATATTTGTTTTGTATGGACATATATAAATAAAATTATCTATGAGAGAATTTTTTGACGCACGGATTGACAGTTCTGCTGTGAAATAATTTCGTTTCAACAACAGCGAGCAAATTTTACGAAATAATTCTTAATGTTACGAAATATCATTGACGAATTCATAAAAAACAGTTTATTATTTATTATGAATTAAAAGCTATCACGACTTTTTATCATACATATTTAAACTAATTTAAACTGTCCAGTTGTAGATAGTTACTGTAAACATAAGGAATTAGTTATGCCTCGGAATGCAGATATTGAACCGGTCATTGTATATGATAGGCCTCTGTGCAAGTACATTATTATTAACATAAATGTTAATAATAATATTTTACGTCTTAACATAAAGTGGTTTGTGAAGGTTAATGGTGACATTCTTAAGTATAGCAAGGATTATTGGAAAATTATAATGTTTTTAAATCAATACAACTATGTTTATTATTGTTTAAGTTCAATTGAAATGAAACATAACATTGAAAACGCATAAAGTATGGCCCAGTGGTTAGCGATCCTGCCCACTTAGCTAGAGGTCCCGGGTTCGGATCCCGGCAGGTGCAATCATTAATACGATGAATTTGGATGTTTGTTTCCGAGTTATGGATTTTTATATGTATTTATGTATGTTTAACTATTTATATCGTATTAAATATATCGTTGTCTTGAACCTATAGTACAGGCTATGCCTAATTTGGGGCAAGATAATTAATTGTTTAAGAGTGTGTTTAGTGCAATATTATTATTATTAAATAGCGCCTCACAATACATTGAGTTATAATCTAAAGTAATATTATAAAGTGGTAAATTTCGTGCGGATGTGGTGGGTAATCTTTGGATTTCAAAATTCTGTTACCAATAGAAAGCTACATTATTTTTAAGTGTCGTAGGCTATACAATAATCCGAGAATGATTTGAGACTTTCATGGTGGTTGGATTTGCAAAGTAAGTCAGAGAAAAAACGGTCGAACAAAAACGGTTCTAACGAACGCTTTCGTAACGATGAGGGATGTATAATGGTTTTGTATTGCGAATGTGGCGATACGAACTAATGTAGTTACACCGGTCGCAGTGGAAAGCTCATTTGTACAGGATGCCGGCTAGATTATGGGTACCACAACGTCGCCTTTTACTGCCGTGAAGCAGTAATGTGTAAGCATTATTGTGTTTCAGTCTGAAGGGAGCCGTAGCTAGTGAAATCACTGGACAATGAGACTTAACATCTTATGTCTCAAGGGCGCAATAATTGTAGTGGCACGGCGCTCAGAATTTTGGTTTTTCCAAGAATCCTGAGTGTAACTGCATTGTAGTGGGCATTATGCGTATAAATTATCACCAGCTGAACATCCTGCTCGTCTGTAACACTATTAACACTAACTGTTGTGTAACAGTTTATAAATATTAAAAATGAAATATTTTTGATGAAAAGTTGTGACAAAATGATTCGCCCTGCCTAAAGCAATGCAGTGCTGAGGAATCTTGATTGAACCTAAAATTCTGATCAGTATCGCAATCATAGCTCGAACCATATGACCAAGTGAAACGCAGAGCTGCTCAAATTGATGGGATCAAGTATGTACTGTAGACGGCTTGATCCTTTGCTACATGTTATTAAAGAATAGCAAATATATGTTTTTATTTTTATTTTTTAATACTAATCGTTATAGTAGGCAACTGTAAATGTGGTGTTTTAAATTCATTAATTTTAAGCTAGAGGTCTCGGGTTCGAATCCCGGTAGGTGCAATCATTTATATGATGAATATGCATGTTTGTTACCGAGTTATGGATGTTTATATGTATTTATGTATGTTTGAGTATGTATATTGTATTAAATATATCGTTGTATTGCACCCATAGTACAGGCTATGCCTAGTTTGGGGCAAGATAATTTGTGTAAAAGTGTGTCAATATTATAATTATTATTTATTAGTAAATAAACATTTATTGTGTTAGTACAACATTGATTATATTTAAACACGAGTCAAAGCTAGTCTATGGTGTGTCTAACGGGTAGATCATATTCATATAAGTTTATATAATGACAGATAGATGACAGCTGGCAAAAATTGCGTTCCGTTCCTTTAATTGTTTCTGTACGCTTCAATTTATGTTGTACTTGAGGACATTTTAGTTAAACACAAGCTGAGCACTGTTTTTTTTTATAGAAAAAGATAAACTCCATGTCTCTGTATAACAAAACACGTGCCTAAGCTATGTATAACTTTTTTTTAATAATACCGAGTATGTCTTAAGCCAATTCTAAATATTACTGCAATACTTGCTACCGCCAGATTATATCTTACTTAGAAACAACCTTTTTGAATAAATATGATTGTAGATAAAGCATTTTAATAACGTTATATTTATACCCAAGTATTTTACATTGCAAATAGGTAGTTTTTTACGACAAACAAGGAAATATATTATTAAGTTGAATTCAAGTTTTGCTCTAAATCTTCCTGGTCTGTGCCTAGCTCTTTTTTTATTTTTATGGAAAAGGAGGACAAACGAGCGTACGAGTCACCTGGTGTTAAGTGATCACCGCCGCCCAAATGCTCTAGCAACACGAGAGGTTGCCGGCATTTAAGGAAGATGTACGCGCTTTTTTTGAAGGTACCCATATCGTATCGTCCCGGAAAAACCGTACTAGGAAGCTCATTCCACAGCCTTGTAGTACGTGGAAGAAAGCTCCTTGAAAACAGCATAGTGGAGGACCGCCACACATTCAGTATGATGGGGATGATATCCTAATTTGTAGCGTGTCGTGTGAAGCAGGAATTAGGTGACAGGAACCAGGTGAAACAGCTCTTCGAAGCTCAGCACTCCCCGTGATAAATACAGTAGAAGACACACAATGAAGCGATGTCTCTACGCAACGCCAAGTGATCCAGCCGTTCACAGAGCACTGTGTCCCCGACAATTTGAGCTGTTTTGCACGCGGTCAAATGGATTGAGCTGATACTGGGGTGCGCCAGACCAGAGATGACAACAATACTCCATGTGTGGCCGGACCTGCGCTTTGTAGAGCGCTAGAATGTGGGCCGGCTTGAAGTATTAATATTAAGTACTAGCTGACCTAGCAAACGTTGTATTGCCATCATAGTTAGCAACTGTAGTTTTTTTTCAATTCAAATTCAAATATTTTTATTCAAAATAGGATTTAAAATCACTTATTGAACGTCAAAATCTACCACCCATTCAAAAGAGACTGCCTCAGACCTGAGAAGAATGGGCGCAAGAAACTCAGCGGGCTTTTTTTTTTATTTAAAATATGGATTACAATGTAATATCGTACAATAAACATTTATAATTAAAGAGCCTGAGGGTGTTCGCTTTATTCCCAGTCCGTGGTGTTATTAAGAAAATTGTTTATGCTATAATAACCTTTCCCACACAAACGTTTTTTAACAATTCTTTTAATTTTCGTAACACATTTGTTTTGTACATTTTCTGGGATCATATTGTAGAAGCATATACATCGCCCAACAAAAGACTTACTAACTCGACCCAACCGAGTAGTAGGCATAACAAGTTTATGTTTGTTCCTCGTGTTAACATTATGAATGTCACAGTTTCTAAAAAATTCCTCAATGTGCTTATGAACATACAAGACATTATTAAAAATGTATTGAGAAGCAACAGTCAAAATGTTTATTTCTTTAAATTTTTCTCTTAATGATTCTTTAGGACCTAGGTTATAAATCGCGCGAATAGCCCTCTTCTGCAGCACAAAGATAGTATTAATATCGGCCGCACTGCCCAATAACAATATACCATAGGACATAATACTATGAAAATAACTAAAGTATACTAATCTCGCCGTATCTATGTCAGTTAACCGTCTAATTCTCTTAACCGCATATGCTGCAGAACTAAGCCTATTCGCCAATCCTTCAATATGGGGGCCCCACTGCAATTTGGAATCAAGAGTAATGCCAAGAAATATAGCAGATTCCACTGGTTTTACCACCTCTCCATTTAATAAAATATTCGCATCTACATTTTTGACATTTGGCGCGGTGAATTTAATATATTTGGTTTTATGATTATTTAACAATAAGTTATTGGCGCTAAACCAGTACACGATGTCAGATAGAGCATTGTTTACTTCGTCATACAAAACTTGGCTTCGTTAATCTACCAACTATATGTAACTAAAATTAAGTTTGTTTTTACCTCATGAGAAAGCGAGAAAGATACAAAGATCCTAATTAGTTATTCATTTTAAACTATTCTTTCAATTTGATTTTTGAACGACGCAACGGGGGACACATCAAAGGAAAAACAAAATTGTTGTTTTTATTTAATTCCGAAAATTTTCATATGTATTCACCTTTAAAACCTTCTCTGGACTTCTTCTTAATTCAAGACTAAAATTAGCCAAATCGGTCCAGCCGTTCTCCAGTTTTAGCGAGACTAACGAAAAGCAATTCATTTTTATATATTAGGTTATTAAAATCTTGTTTAGCCACATAACTATCTTGGTACGTCTTTGTAATAGAACCAGTTAGTTATATTCCATGTCAATGCAATTAAGATAGTAAACCAGTTTTAGAGATAATGAAACATTTCCATGCCCGTTATTATTATAATTATCGTTTTAATATTATCGCTCTGCACGTGCATAAGCTCAAATAACCATCTTTAATTTGACATTATGTGTACGTCGTACGATATACTCTCGCCATAAGATGCGGGGAGTTGGTTGAAATAAATAACACACGAATGTCTTGGATATCGCTGAATAACCTACAACCTGTTACATTAATTATAATTATAATAAGCAACTTACATTCTAAACATATACCAGTGGGAGGCTCCTTTGCACAGGATGCCGGCTAATTTATGGGTACCACAACGGCGCCTATTTCTGCCTTAAAGCAGTAATGAGAAGCATTACTGTGTTTCGGTCTGAAGGGCGCCGTAGCTAATGAAATTACTGGGTAAATGAGACTTAACATCTTATGTCTCATGGTGACGAGCGCAGTTGTAGTGCAGCTCAGAATTTTTGGGGTTTTTAAGAATCTTGAGCGGCACTGCATTGTTATGGGCAGGGCGTATCAATTTCCATCAGCTGAATGTCCTGCTCGTCTCGTGCCTTATTTTTCATAAAAAAAATCATACGCATGTATGAATATGTGAACACGGATCAGTGGCGTAGCGTGCCTTGGCGGAGTCCAGTATAAAAATTTGCTTGGAGCTAAGGGCTCCTCGGTTAAAGATTTCTCACAAAAGTAAAAAAAACGTTTGTATATAATTAAAAGAAATATTTATTCGTGATAATTATCTATCTGGCATCACAAATTTTTATAAACAATTTAAATTAAATATACACTCTCCTTGCCTTTTTTTCGGCAAGCAAAAGTTTTTATTTATTTTTGCTTACCCCGTACTGTATAATTGATACGGCTATTTGCCGTAGCTATGCCCCTGACTTCTTCTTATAAATCATGGCTTCTTCTCATGGAAGAGGTAGAAAAACAAGCGTACGGCTCACCTGATTTTAAGGGTTCACTGCCTGCTACAACACAGAGAAATCACAGGAGTATTGTTTGCCTTTCAGAATAGGTTACGCGCTTTTTTTGAAGGTACCCATGTCGTATCGTCCTGGAAAAACTGCACAAGGAAGGTTATTCTAAAGTTGGTTTGCTGCTGCCTCAGATTATTTATACGTCTGTGAACACGTCGAAGAAAATAGCGGCGAACTGTTAACCTCGATTTTCAGCTAACGCACGCACACTGAAATAAAGTGACATACACATCGCGAGTGTTAGACGTAGCTTGTCATGCACACTGAAGTAATAAACCTGGCCTGTTTGTTTCTTGTCTAACAACAAGAGGCTCCATCTAAATGTATAAATTACCTAAGACTGCCTACGGAAATATACAAAACTTCGCGATACTAAACTATGTCTACATTTAATTTCACTTTGGAACATTGGACATATTTTATCACTGGCAGTTTCTCTCTAGCAAACTATTCAGTTTAGAAAAAAATGATATTAGAAACCTCATTTTTGAAGACATATCCACAGATACTCCCTCCACACATATGGGTTTGATGAACAAAACATTTTGCGTTTCAGTTCTATGTTAAGGAACTTCCAAAATTGATTGTTTTTTTTTTCTATTTTTCACAGAATACATCTACTTACCAAGTTTCATCAGTATAGTTCTTATAGTTTCGGAAAAAGGTGGCTGTGACATATGGACGGACAGACATGAAGAATACATAAGGATTCTGTTTTTTGTCATTTGGCTACGGAACCCTAAAAATGAAACAAAAAATTTATTTCTGAATGATTTTATAATATGTAGCAAAAAAAGTAAACTCGAACTCTTAACTCTGTCATCTTTGGTCTTCGATAACTATTTGAATTTCGTTGTCTTCTCGTCGAAAATAGTTCAAAGCTCTGTTGCATACATACATACATACCAAGCCAATAAGACCGTGTTATGAAATGCCAGCTTGACATTAATTAAGTATTTTATATTTAAAAACGAAATAAAAGTAAAGTGATATTTTAATTATCGTACGGAATGCGCAGAAATCAATTTTATAATTCGCAACCAGTTCGCTTGTAAGTATGCACACCGTGTGATAACTGTGGGTTAATATTTATCCGTTTTTTAAAATAATCAATAATATAAATTGCTTCTTTATAAATACCTTTACGTTCCCTTTACTAATTAATTTCAACAATTAGTCTGCACACTTCACTACCACAGTAGAAATAATATTTCTAATGTGGACAATTGTAACAAATGAAAATACAACAAAATCCTAAAGAATACTTTAAAGTAAATTTAAAAAAATAAACATCTTAACTGTGGCTTTTCAATATATCTATATATATATATATATATATATATATATATATAAGAGGTTTCCACGTATATAGTCACTCATCACGATATCTCTGGAACCATTAGGCGTAGAGACTTGAAATTTGGTAGGAATATTCCTTTCGGATTTTACGAAATTCCACCCGCAAGAGTTTTTTTTAATACGAACAGAACAACGTAATATATTTATATAGGCACATAAGTGCATTTGTTAGAATCCGTCATAACCTTATGGTTATTAACCTTAACACCAGGAATAAACATAAACTTATAATGCTTACTACTCTAAGCTAAGGCTATGTCGAATTAGTAAGTCTTTTGCGGGGCGATGTATATTACAACAAGATCCCAGAAAATTTTCAAAAAAATGTGTTACGAAATTCAAAAAATAAGTTAAAAAACGTTTGAGTGGTAAATGTTATTAAGTATAACATAAATAACCATCATCTGGATGTCTGGAATAATTTAACTTAGAAGCTCGTACATTTTCTGTCATTGCTATTGCTATAAAATAATCATAATCTAGTCCCAGGCTGTCGGATCACTTAGATATTCAGCTGTGGAGAAGTAGGACTTTCGACAAAGCCATTTTTTAATAAAACATTTAAATTTATTTATAGAGATTGCCAGAACAGTGGCTGGGACTTTATTATAAAAGTATTTACATTCACTCTTAAAGCTATTGTGTATCTTATGAAGCCTACTAGAATTAGTTACAAGTAAACGTATATTAAATTTTCATAAAGGTACTGACAATGAATAGTCATAATATTTATTTCTTTAAATTTTTCTTTGAGTGACTGTCTATAACCAAGCTGATATACACGAACAGCTCTCTTTTGCAAAGGCCCGTTAGATAATTCGTGTTTTCAATTGCCGGCATTCCTGTTATTCCTTTGGTGTTGCAAGAGAATGTGGGCGGCGGTTATCACTTAACACCAGGTGACCCGTACGCTCGTTTGTCCTCCTTTAAAGGGAGTTTCGTATGGTGTAATAACAACTCTAGATAATTATTTTAGCTTGTTAGAGTTCTAAGTCAGCTTGTTACAACTGGTCTTGTTATAAAGCTGGTTATTTGTTGCATCACAGAAGTCCAACAGATGACTATTTGCGCTGTTGCAACTATACCATATATGGAATATTTATCATTTTTTCTCACACTGAACACACACACAGACTGAAAAGAGAATGACACTCTCTTGGAAGCATTCATAACCATACACCAACGTATACATACACAAACATATTTTATATTTAGTCTCAATAATATAGACAATAAAATGCAATTACATAATTAGTTAAGAGTGGAGGGGCAAGGAGACTCATAGCACAGGTTCTACCTAGTTTGAGCTCAGATCTCCCAACTGTAGTTTAACATTTTAAGAATAAGTATTGCTGTACTATTGTAACTATACTACATATTGGGAAAAATATACGTATTTGATTTGATTTACATACTGTTACTATATTGAGTCAGTTGGTTGGTGGTTGAAAGGTTTCGTCATTCTCGGCATAAATGTCATTACTTGAGGCCGCGTTGTGGGGCGGGTCGTTCCCTTCCAAAATATGATTGCAGCAATGCCTAATTCTCGTGTCACGACGAACATTTAAGGAATTTCTTATTTCCGTGAGAATAATTCTCATTAAATAGCGTTTTTTTTTTAGTTTATTGACTAATACAGAACAAATGCATAGCATTTTTATCTGATAAGTACCTACCACGAAAACCCCTCGGGCTTATCTGGTCACAAAGAGCCATTCATTTCATGAAACCTAAGAAGTCAGAATTATCTTTTAAAGCGTGTTTCAGTTTTCGTGGTATATACGAGTATATACATATTTTGCAGCTCTTTGGCAGTTCGTTGTGCAATATTAAATGGTAAATGTATAATTTTGACATTCATATGTGTTATTTTTTTGCCTAAATGAATAAATAAATTATGATTTGATTACTTTATACGGTTCTTTATCTGCCGGGGACATGGTATATTTTCCCTATCTGGATAGTTAAGTCGAAGTAAATAAATGGTGGCACTTTGAGTGGGGGGTCGAACGCTTCGGTTTGTTTCTTTCCAATAACCTCCAATAACCATAAAAAAACATAAGAAAAAATCTGTTGTCTCTACGCATCAAATGTTATGTAAATGAGCGTGTCTGTCAAAATGCGTCCCAATTAGGACACATTCGAGTATTGCGATAAAATATTTTATTATTTTTGATACTTATGTAATATAACTATAAAATATATTAATTACTTTTATCTATGTTAATATTAATACTATTTTTTTATGTTTGTAGCTAGCGAAACTGCTGTCAACAACGTCCCTCACAAACTGGAAATAGAATACGGTGCGACACCCGGACAAAAGTTAGATATTTTGGGAACGGATCTGCCAGATGGTAAGTAACAGAAACCTATGCAATACATGATATAACATATCGAGTACTTTGTTAGGGGAGGAAGGGGTAGTTACGACCACCTCAGCAAAAAACTCCATAAATTCTTTTTCACTTTGGAATATTTAAAATCAAACATACACCTGATTTGCTACATATACCCTATTCCCTCCTATTTTCATGATAATTTAACAATAAATCATTTTAAATAGATAAGAACTCAAAACAAATGTATGACATTAATTATATTTCTGAATAACTATTTTCTATATCCTTACGAAATATAACATAACCATTAATATGTTAAATATTACTATATCAATCACGTAATACATAAAAATATAAAGAATTGCTGGTAGGTAATGGTAGTGTATATCTCAAGTTTTGAAGAATTATTTTGTACAAAACAATTTAAATAATAATTCAGTCATTTTTACGGTCATCTATTAATATCTTACTATCTTGTCGCTATTTCGCTATATTTCTCTCTGCGATCGTTCCGTTCAAGACTAAGGATTACGAATTTTCGAATTTACGAATTACATTTTCAGCAAACGAACCAGGATTTTGTCGTACTCTTACTAGCTTGGATACCGGAAAAGTTCTCTCATTTCGATTGCAGTGAAACATGTTAAAGTTTGTTATTATCATCTGAAAAATGTTAGAATGGAATCCAAAGCCAGTAATAGTAGTTGGAACGAGTTCCGAGTTAGCAAAACAAATATAATATTGACAAAAGTCGTACGAAAGTTAGGTTGGACATCGCTCTCAAGCGCTGTACATTATATATAATTAACGTATAACGTAATTAAAGATAATTGTTGAAAGGTTTGTGTGCCTTCTTTTAGTTGCAAGAATTTATATTTGGTGACCACTACCATCAAGAGACCCTACGGATAGTTTGATCTCCTGTTTTCTTATGACAATATGGGACGATTCGACTTATACGCCCTGCCCATTACAATACAATGCCGCTCAAGATGACTTGAGATATAAGATGTTAACTCTCATTTTCATCATTCTAGTTAAAATATTAATATTTTTATTTACTGTTAAGAATAAAAATATTTCAACTAGAGCTTCTGGTCATCTATTTGTTTATTTTTGGCAAGACTTAAGTATGGTTGGGCCCAAATAATATCATTCATTTCATCATATTCAAATCACCATCTTGAACTGAATTTTCTATTAAATCTTTTCAAGATCATTTCTTGCAATTCCGTTCGAATCTTGTGTGTTTTTAATTGCTATTATATTTTTTACAAACTCTTCAATCGTATTTACATTTTTTTTTTGAAGAGGAGGAAAATACATTTACGTATTGATGACCCCGCAATGGGGCCAATATGACTCAGGTGTAAACACCCCTACCCACTAAAAACCTCATGTGTGCTGATAATAAAGGCTTTTTACATTGAAGCCGGGCGGGGGCCTTGGAGGCCAGGATAATCTTCAGTCCTTCCAATTTTTTTTGTGTAAGCAACGAATTATGCTTTCATTGCAAAAATAATCTATCACTACATTATATTAACGTCATATTCAATTGCAGTTCTTGAAATATGCAGATACTTTACAAAGAAAACCAAATAATTATAACGTACCAACTAGACCCGCGAATGAAAATATGTTTTGCTGCGTATAAAGGAACTTTGGTGCTATATTTTTAAATTTTGAATTTCGTAAACGCTAATAAGGGAATAGTGACTAAGAAGCTTTTACATTTATACTAAATACTAGTTTATTGCGGTTATGATCCATTTATCATATTGGTGTAATTAAATGTATATGATTTGTAGCTCTCGTGTGATAAAGATAATATAAACTACAATGTATATGAGGAGGACAATTGAATCGTCCCCATCATCCGGTACGAGCAGGTCTGCAGATAAATCTGTCACAAGTTGATGCGTTAAGGGTCAACTTAGATTAGGTTTGAACGCCTTCAGTCTAAAATATACCTTTTTGCATCGAAATAAAGTTGAAAATAACTAGCTTGAGTGAAATATTATCAGAACACTCGACACAATTTTCATTGCTATCTAATTGTGATAAAGTTGATATTACATTATCATTTTAAAAGTGCTCAAGAATTTTCCACCTGATTTACGGTTAGTGACCCTTTGACCATATAACTGTTAAATAAATAAATAAAGGATTGGTACAAAACCGAATATTCTCAATCCCTATGTGAGTTTGCTTCAACTCCCGAGACAGATATATAATTCTTGTTTACTCCTTCCACGACCAGGCCATCACCGCCCTTGTCAAAAAACCACCCTGTATAAGTAAAAATAAATATAAGTCATCGTTAAAAAAGTACTTTTTACAAAACCTTTATTAATATAATTTGCGGCTAGCTAAGTAGATAACTAATTTGTAAATGTTAACGTTAAGTCGATAATAATTTTTTATTGGTTTCTGTACTAATTGTTGTACATTGTTTAAAATAAGATCTATGTTGTAATAGCTGTACTTGAAAACAATTATTCTTTTCTTTTTAAATATTTGTGTTATTAAATTTTAAGCGGCTTCACACACATATAAGCTTCTTAAAGTGACTGTTATTATATTTTAAGCTATATAAAGTACATTGTATTTTAATTTAATATTAAAAAAAAAACTTTGCAAGGTTGTAAGTATATTATGAGTTGGAATCTATATCTACTCAACGGCCAGGCAGCTAATTACTACTACTACTAAACATCACCAAAATTTGCACACACGTCGCAAAGGGGTTACAGAAAAGAACATATGGTACATTTTATCCCGAAATTATTAAGAGTTACCCAAGGACCACAAGTACACCAATTTAATGCGAAAGAAGTCGCAAGCAGAAGCTATATATAAACAAAAGAAGTATAACTTATTTCGTGAAAAACAACATTTTTTATTTTAAAATAAATAAACACTCTACTCCACTATATGACCCTACTCTCCCCTGCATGTTCCAACGAACAGGATTCATTTATTTATATTATAATATTCACGTTTCTATCAGCATTTTAGTTTATATTCCTTACTTACGTAGTTACCTATATTACATGCTTAAAATATTGCTGCTTGATTTCAATGTAAGTAGTTTTAAGCAAAATATTCTTACGCGCCAACAAAATGTTGGCGCGTTTACAAATTGACAGCTAAATTCAATTTTGTTTTGCAACTAAGTTGGTAAAGTTCAAGTTTGTAAGAGAGTTATATATTTTGGTACTAAGTTATCAGTGTGAATGAAGAAGTGCCTAATATGTATTTTTAGAAACAAAAAGAAATTGTTCACGTAGCATTATATGTATATAGATAAGCCGTTATTCACATGATAAAATGTTATATGGACAACTACTATTTACATCTGTTTGTCCTAGACAAAGGTCTCTCCTAACCTCCTCTATTCGGTTCTATTTCTAGCTTTTCTAGACCATTTATTCAAGCCTTTCGCTTATATTTTGGATTTCTCATCTCTTGTCTTTCTAAGATTTTTTCTCATTTTTCTGGTTAAATAATAAATACGACGACCCATATAGCCCAGTGGTTAGTGAATAGTGGCCCTGCTGAGCTAGAGGTCCCGGGTTCGAATCCCGGTAGGTGGCAAACATTTATATGATAAATATGGATGTTTAATTCCGAGTCATGGATGTTTAAATGTATTTATGTGTGTTTAGGTAAGTAGATATATCGTATTAAATATGTCGTTGTCTTGTGCTCATAGTACTGCAGGCTATGCCTAGTTTGGAGCAAGATAATTTGTGTACAAGTGTGTCAATATATTATTATTATTATTATATATTAAATACCAACCTAGTATAAAGCATTAAAAAAATCCTATAGACTACTCTAAAAAGAGTTCATCATTATCCTTTTAATTTGCTCTACTAAAATTGCCGCTGATTATTTTTATATTATAAATTATAACTTCAATTCTTACACAATGTGCAAGAATCAAGTTTTCAAAATTGCGCGCATTTGCGATTGGAATTGTTTGAAACAAAAGATTTGCAATTAAGCAAATCTATTGTTGTAGTGGTAAATTAAAATGTGTGTTTCATGAAATATGAAACCGACAGTAAAATGTATCGCACATAGGCCTACATAAAAATATTATTATTAAACTATGACTTGTATTTAATTTAATATAAGCAGTTAGCTTACAAATATGAACCACGAATAAAAAAATACTAGCCGTTCCCGCCGGCTTCGCTGTGCAAATTTTAAAAGGAAAAAAATAATGAAGCACCGTTGGAAGTCAAAAAATAAGTAGCCATAAACCATCTTGGATAAATTTCGCATCGAATGGTGGTAGTTTCGTGTCGATACGATCAGTGGTTTAGGCGTGAAAGAGCGTCAAAACAAAGACCATTTTCATTATATATAATAAGAATATCTGATCTTTGGACTCCAAAATACGTCTCAAACATTACAACGAAATCTTACGGAAGAGATTATACATAATGATTTTGAATTCTGTCATCGATTTTGTGATAAAATTTTTGTTATCTCTAGCCTTGTAGCATAGTATGGCCAATACCTATCGTAGATCTTCCCAGAATTGACAGGATAGTTTACTAAAATAATGGCTGCATAATTTACAAGTTTGTGACAAGTACTCTTTGAACTGTCGCGCTAAATATAATCTATACATATAAATAATTGGAGTGTCTGTTTGTAATATTTAATAACCGCTTTTTACTACATGTATATGAATTGTATATACGGTACATACACCAAAATAACATTTTTTACAATTTTTGTCGGTCTGTTTGTTTGTTCAAGCTAATGTCTGAAATTTCGGACCGATTTTGACGGGATTTTTTTTTGCCAGGTAACTGATGTAAGGAGTGGAGTAACTTAGGCTACGTTTAGTTTAGAAGAATTATTTTTTTTTTTTTGAAAAAATTAAGTAATGTTGCAATGTCCGAGAAACGGTTTAACCCTAAAAATAATTTATATGGCAAAACAACGTTTGCCGGGGCAGCTAGTTTTAACTAAAGTTATGATGACCTTTATATATATTTAGACATAAATATTCAAATACTTGCCTTGACTGCTGACGTCTTTTATTTGTTTTTTTTTTGTTTATTACTTACTTACCGTGTTACGGTAAAGGTTGATGCATCCAATATATGATAATATATATTTATACAGTTTATTCTTTATTACTTTTTTTATGAAATATTTAATGTTTAAAATTTTAAGCTTTGAACATGATTCATATTTGCATTGCGAACATATAGGTAATTCTACGTCAAAAAAATATAGGTTCCGGATAAGGAAATATTACCAAAAATGCAATACGAAGTTTCGGTTGACGGATCGTACATTTTACGAAGTTCGCGATAAGCCATTTTGTCTTTCGTTTACCTTATTCCCAAATTCACTTCACATTTACATTTTCATTGTTGGGCATTAATAAGATTGTAACTACTACTTCACTTTTTATGGGTGTATGGTTCCGAAACGAAATCCATCCGCACTATTCGGATCCGAAGTACTTTGGTTTCGGACAGGATTCGAAATTCGTTTCGGACTGAAACTTTGCCTTTTGATTTTGGCAATAGACCTCAAGTAATCACTAAAATACATATACTAATACCTTCCCCGAAACACGCTGCATCTTATGGTATAAGTATTATTCCGATCAGTTCAGTAGTTTTTCAGTACAACCGAACAAAAAACGTCTCTCCATTTACAAGTATTAATTATACAAGTACCAAAAACAATAGTTTTGACTTGTTCACCACAATATATCTACGATTAACAATTCATAATAATATACAATTGTAATTAACACGAGAGTTTTAATTAATGTGTTTAAATAATATGAGTGACGTGGAATAACAATGATCGAAAACTAATTATTGATGTTTGAAACAAACATGAATTTATTGCACGAAAACGCATTCGAATTTCAATGAACGACAGCTAAATATAACTTTCTGTTTAAATAGTTTCTAGAAATCCTAACAAATATTATTAATGGGGTTTTTTTGTTTGTTTTTTATGGAATCTTGTAAACACATTGTCTGTTGTACAGAGAAGGACGAAGGACACATTTAAAAAAACTTAAGCATGCATTTTGGAATGTAATGAGTTTGTAATAACCTACACACCCACGGGTGAGACATGTATCACACGACGTTTTTCAATACAGTTGTGTGAAATAGCAAAAACCCAAAGCAAAGAATTAAATATTAGGGTTTAAAGTATAAAATTGCCGTTTTATTGTAACAGATACTTTGAATTGACATAGAATCTTTATGGTTTGAGATTTTCGAGTGAAACTTTTTTCACATGGTAGGCACCTATGTAGTTTTTCTTTAAAAAAATGTGCAACATTCGAATATCGACTTCCACTTGTTTTTTTATTCAGCTCAGACAATGAAGATGGATATTTCGAAAATTCGGGTGATTTTTGAATAGGAGTTCCGATGTGGAACTAACGCGGCAGGACAGCTCGCAATATCAATGTTGCGTTTGGAGAGGGGAGGAAGGGGAGAGACTGCTAATGAATGCACCGTACGATTTTGATTTAAACGCTTTCGTGATGGAAACTTTGATTTGAAGAACGAATGACGGGGAAGACCGCCTACAAAGGCGTATAACAACGAATTGAAAGAGATGGTGGAAGCCGATCCGAGCCAAAGTACCCAGGAATTAGTGGTATGGCTTAACGTTACCTTACCAACCATATTGACTCGTTTGCGTCAAGTCAGTAAAATAAAAAATATGAAAAATTGGTGCCTCATGATTTGACTGATCTGCAGAAAGAAACGCGTGATGAAACTTGTATTTCCTTCTTGATTCCATACAGAAATGAAGAAATATTCGATCTAATTGTGACAGGCGATAAAAGCGGGTTCTTTACGATAACTGTAAGTAAAAAATGCATTCTTTCCGCGTGAAAAAGTTGGTCTATATGATTATTTAACATATTTACTCGCGATTCCGTCATGTTTAGGTCTTAGATAATTATAATAGATAGATAAGGCTGTGACAGCTATGAACACGTCGGAAAAAATAGCGTTTAACTGTTACCATCTATTTTCAACACGCGCACTACAATAAAGTGACATACATATCGCGAGTGTATAGATGTAGCTTGTCATGTATACTAAAGTAATAAACCCGGCCTGTTTTCATGCGTTGTCTAACAGCAAGAGACTATCTAGGCGTATAAATTATCTATGGTTTGGGCATTTTAAATGAACAATTCTTAATCACGAATTAAACGCCATCTAGCGTCCCAAGTATGATAAAAAAAGAGAATTTGAAAACAAAATTTATGAACGACGCAGGACTCGAGCCCGCGACGTCTCGCGTTTCGTGCGAGCGCTCTTACCAACTGAGCCCACCGTTTAGTTATCTAACAGCAAGAGGCTCTATGTGCACGTATAAATTATTATACTAGAAATATCAAAGCTATTAATATTATTCACGAGAAAAAAGAAGGTCATTATCATATTACCCACATGTAATCAAATAACACGATCATATTAAATAGCAAAATGACATCCGATATTATACAATAAAAATCAATTTGTATAAATTGTTAACGTGTTTATTATTTACCTGAAGGATCTGTGTATAGTCTCTCGTAATATTTTTTTAAATATTCACGACCAATTCCTAGTTCACTACAGTAAAAAAAGATATAAAAAATCATCTACAAAGATATTTCGAAAGGATTTCGAATCATCCCAACATATTGGCCCCGGCCCTGATCAACAGCGACTGTGTTCAGTTCACCCGACCAAGGAGACATAGTGTGACTAGTTTGATAACACGTTTTGAATAGAATAACCAACACAAGAGGCACGTGGCCAATGGGTCACTCTCTAGTAAAAAATAAAATCCCAGCGCAAGCAGACAAAAGTTGTTGGAAATTACCAACAGATCGCGACAATTGCAATAAAGAGAGAAGAGAGAAAAAAAAATATTCACGACCAAGGTCACGAGCGCAATTGTAATGCCCCTCAGAATTATTGGGTTTTCCAACAATCTGGAGCGGCACTGAATTGAAATGGGCAGGGCGTATGAATTACCAACAGGTGAACGTCATGCTCTTCTCGTCCCTTATTTTCATAACAAAACCATTGACTTAGAATATGCTAACGTTAAGACGACCAGACAGCCCGTTAATGTCTTAGCAATTTTCAGCAGGAAATATCATTCGTAGTTTGATATCGCAACGGCAAAAGTGTGCTTAAGGTGAAATAGAAGTGAGAACTTAGAATTTTTTGTATTAAAATTTGAAATTTCATAATGTTTCGTTTTGTTTTAATGTTGAATCAAATAAAAACACTATTTCTATAATTTGCACAGTATATACACATTGAACTTTTCACTAAATCCATTCAATTTCACCTTTAAGATATACACAGCACTAATGTTGCACAATACGTCAGCTGTATAGCTACAGATATACTGCTGTAAGCATTTCGGAGACGCGAACTCACGATATTTCACACATGAAAAAAATGTCTAACTATATAATTATTTTTATTTTTTCAAATTTTTTTATTTATCGCGTGGGCCAGCTGTGACAATGTCGATGACGCAAACCCATAAGGTTTTCCCCTACCAAAAGGCTAAAGAAGTTTTCAGTTCAAAACCGATTGAATATTTAAAGACTGCCAGATCGATGGATTATTTATAATAGCATTTATATAAAGTATAGAAATATATTTTCGTAGTTATACCTTACATCACCCTTTTTCGTCGGTCCTCGCTTGGACTATTAAGTGTCCACTTTAGAATTTATTCTCAGCAGAATTCTATCAGTATTACCATATTGGTAAATAGCAAGATGGAGATTCTGCCACATCAGATAATAACATCTCGTCTGGCCAATGAACCTGTATCAATTGCCGATCTCCTCTGAGATAGGTAGCCCCAAGGAGCTTGTATAAATAAAAGACATGACATGATTATGTAAATGATACTCCGACCGAATATAATATATATTTTATTTATTTATTTCTATTTCTCTGTGTTGTATGTTTGTGTGATGATGATGACGGCTGTTGATGATGATATTAAGGAGCTAATACCAAGCGTGGCTGACTGTTTACAACCTGTCAAATCAAAATCGGTTACAGTAATATTTAATAGTCGAAGCACTTGTGGCTGTAATCGCGACGGCCTCCTTCTTGAAGGTAGCTAATGAAAATCATGTTGGGTGATACTCAACTAATATGCTGAGTAACAAACCTTTTTGGGACAAAGCACTGCAAACACCACCTTATTATGTTGATATAGAGCCTTACTTTAGTTTTTTTTTCTTTGGTTTCTTGATGTGGGTATATTAGTTTTAATTAGATTAGGCATGTAAGTATATTATATTCGTAATTATTTTGATAAGTTTTTCATTTTTTTTGTTATTATATTTTGTAAAAATGTTTACTATTGTGTTTGTTCCAAATAAAGATATACTTACTTACTTAATTTTATATTTGCTTTACTTTTGTCTAGGTATATCTCCGTTAGAGATTTTCTTCTCTCTCGCACACTTTGTTTGTTTGTCTTTACGCTAGTATAGTGTAAGTCTGGGCTTCAGTTAATTCTATATATCGCCGCAACAAATAAGTTGCTGTCAAATAGACTGTGTTGTACTAAGGCCAACGAGATGACATAAAAAATGTAAACAAACGGACCGTTACTGAATTATATACCAGTAAGGGGCTCCTTTGCAGGATCACAGAATGCCGGCTAGATTATGGGTACCACAACGGCGCCTATTTCTGCCGTGAAACAGTAATGTGTAAACATTACTGTTTCAATCTGAAGGGCGCCGTAGCTAGTGAAATTACTGGGCAAACGAGACTTAACATCTTATATCTCAAGGAGACGAGCGCAATTGTAACGCCGCTCAGAATTTTTGGGTTTTTCAAGAATCCTGAGCGGCACTGCATTGTAATGGGCAGTGCGTATAAATTGCCATCAGCGGAATGTCCTGTTCGTTTCGTCCCTTATTGTCATAAAAAAAGTTTTCATAAATACGGCTGTGTTTTGTCTAATACAGACGACGACAGCGATTACAACATGGAATACATAATAAGCATTATTTTTTTTTAAATAAAATGTTTTGAAGCCCTGACACTTTCTTATATTCTTTATCTCGTGTCGTTGACTTAACTATAAGGAGGTGAAAGATACTCGTACCGGATGTGTTTATACAGATAGCCGAGTGTAATAATGAGTTGCTTAGAGAGAGTACCCAGACATTGAAAATACCGCTTGAAGGTAGGCAGATGTTAGTAGCAGTAGACCTACATATGCCATGGTTCTCATCATCATGTCAAAGCCCCTGTACGTCCTGATGTAACATCCTGACGTTAACCAACGTTACCACAACGGTGTTAACGGTGCACTGTCCTCTACTATATACCACTAGACTAGACTGCATTCTTCTTTGTACTTTTTTATACCTCCAAAAATTCCCCGCCCAACTTCATCTTAATGTCTCTTCTCCCTAGTTTTCACTACTTATGTAAATGCTTACTTATGTCTTGTGTAAATACATTTTCAAAAATAAGATTCAGTATTTTTTGTTGTGATTATCACTAAGTACTTATATTTTTAATAATTTAAGCAACTATTTTGTATGAGTACTTTACAGTAGGTATAACAGCATGCTGCTATATTTGTTTAAGGCATTATAAGAAAAAAAAATAATAAAACTTTGATCAATCTTAGCACCGATTTTAATATCTAACATATTCTTAGCATGTTAGTCTACTTAAACATGACATTAGCTAAATTGTGGTGTATTTTCGATTCCACAGAAGCCATAAAATAGACATTAGTTCGATATTTGCCATAAAATTGGCGTATAAATGTATAACTATACTGTCAAGAAGAAATAAATCTAGCTGAATATAGGATGTATACAAATACGAGAAAAATAGTCTATAAAATTTTTCCTACGTAACCTTAATTACTTTCTAGTAAACTTAAAGGCTTTCTACGTATTAAAACCACCTCAACATTTCCTCTTCAATAATAAAACTATTAGATTTAAAATAAGTGCAGTAAGAAATATTTATATTCTACTAGCTGACCCGACAGATGTTATTCTGTAGGTAATAAAAAAAAATACTGTTTTATAGGAATTTGCAAATAATATTTCAAAACATCAAGAATAATTTCTTAAAAAATGCTCCCTGTTGTTATATTGAAATTGTTTCATACATAGGCTGCACTAAAAGTATCGGGAATGGAATATTTCCACTGTTCCTGTCATATTAAAAACTTTTTAATTGAAAACTCCTTGGTTTTAAAAGTCGAATACCATTTATTTATTTAAAAAAGATTCTCGGTGTTGTCACAGGGTCTTGTGAAACTTGTTAAGTCGTTGAGAAAATGGAATTGACTCGAGAAAATTCTAGAGCGATGATTTAGTATGACTTTCGAAGTGGTTTAACACAAAAACAGTGTGTTGACCGGATGATTTCTGCATTTGGTGATGAAGCCCCAGATGAATTTCAACGTGGACGTGTCGGGCTCAGTGACGATCCCCGTCGTTCAAAAACTGCAGTCACCAAAGAAAACGTTGATGCTGTGCGTAAGCTGATTGAGGAAGATTGACACGTGACATTCCGCGAAATTCAGGCAACTTTAGACATTGGCATGAGTCAAATACAAATAACCTTGCATGAACAATTAGGTGTAAAAAAGTTGTTTACCCGATGGATACCGTATTTGCTCTGTGAAGAGCGAAAAGCGGCTCGCGTTACTTGGTGCGTCAGAACTCTCGAAAGATTCCACGCAGGATCCTCAAATGCTATATACAACAACGTATCAGGTGACGAATCCTGGATATACGCGTACCCGAAAAAAAAACTAGTCACGAGTTTGGGTGTTCGAAAATGAGTTAAAGCCAACAAAAATTGTTCGTTCACGGAGTGTTGCAAAAAAAATGGTGGCCACATTTGTCTCCAAAACCGGTCATGTTGCGACTATTCCTCTTGAGGGACAAAGAACGGTTGATGCAGAATGGTATGCTAGCATTTGTTTGTCACAGGTCGTTTCTGAACTCCGTAAACAGAACTGCAACCGCCGCATCATCCTCCATCACGACAATGCGAGTTCTCACACCGCGCACAGAACAAAAGAGTTTTTAGAGCAAGAAAACATCCGCCGTACAGCCCCGACCTTAGCCTTAATGATTTCTATACTTTCCCTAAAATAAAGAATAAATTGCGTGGTGAGAGATTTTCATCACCTGAAGAAGCTGTGGACGCCTACAAAACGGCCATTTTGGAGACCCCAACTTCCGAATGGAATGGTTGCTTCAATGATTGGTTCCATCGTATGGAAAAATGTGCCAAATTTCGCGGAGAATACTTCGAAAAGCAATAAATACATTTTTAAATAATAATGTTGTGTCACTTCCTTGATTCTCGAAATTTTCAGTGCTGCCCTCGCAGCAGAACTGTCAAACCGTGCGTCAATAAATTCTCTCATAGAAAATATGTCCATACAAAACAAATATTGAAAATAAAAATAATTATGGGTCCCAAATCGAAATAAAACTATCCTATCTCAAGTTGGACTAAACTGCACTCCATAAAGTTATCCCCATTAAAATCCGTCCATTAGTTTAGGAGTCCATCGCGACAAACAACGTGTAACGTAATTTATATATATTAAGATTATATAATAGAATCTCCCAAAGCAAATAAAAACATTAAAAGAGTCTTTCGATGAATATAAAGCCTAAATGTTATGAAGGTAGTTAACCCGTTGTTATCGGATGCGAGCCGGTAAGTGGGTCACTTGAAGGCTTTATGCCCTGGAATGGTGGTCGCCATTCGGTCGATACAAGCCACCATCAGCATTAAAAGTAATGTTTCGGAAGCATCGCTTTATTTAAACGACTTGTTCTTTAGGTAATGAATACATTGCAAACAACAATGATTAAACTTTGTAGTGTTTTTAAAATAAGTTGGAAAACTATTAATAAGTTGGAGAAAAAGTTTCTTCTTCTTTCATATGAAAACTCAAGACATTTTTATGCAAAGTTTCGATAAACTTGTTCGATATTTTTTTGTCATCTTTTAGGAAGTGACGTAATGCTCATGCTGTACAAGTTTAGGGATATCTGATCAAAGAATAGAAGCGTACACTTTTGGCAATCGTATATATAATCGTATTAACCTGATCCTGTCTAAAGAATTTAATGTTAACACAAGGATAGAGAGGAAAGAGGAGGAGAATTTAATGTTAAACTACTAATATATACTGTAATGCCTACTACTCGGCTAAGTCGAGTTAGTAAGTCTTTTGGGGTATGTTTGTTTATGCTTTTACACCAAGATCCCAGAAAATGTTCAAAACAAATGTATTGAAAAATTCAAAAGGATTTTTTAAAATCGTTTATGTGGTAAAGGTTACTATAACATAAATGACTTTCATAATGATACCACAGATTGGGAATGGAGCGACTGACTTCGGGTTATTAAGATATGTTTTGTTGTACGATATTACATAATTGTAACCATATTTTTATGAAAAAAAATTAAGCCCACTGAGTGTCTTGCGCCCGTTCTTCTCAGGTCTGAGGCATACTTTTTCAAATAAGTGGTTATTTTTTACTTTCAATAAGTGATATCATATCCTATTTTGAATTTGAATTGTGAAGAGACCGAAACAGGTGGAAACGAGGTGCAAGGTCAGGGCTTGGTCAGGTCTTAAGGGCAGGTCATAAGGGATGTATTTACACATAGCAGCCAAACTCCTTTAATTTTTGCTAAATGGCTATAGATGTATAGTCTGGTTTTCGTAATAAAATGCCACAACAGGCCAATCCGGATTTGAGCAATACCTTTCTATTGACTTCTCTTTTTTGATGAAAAAGGAAGTGGTGGAAGGCGGAAACCTGGTGTTAAGTGATCACCTCCATCCCTCATATTCTCTTGCGACACCAGAGAAATCACAGGTGCATTGCCGGCCTTTTAGAAAAGTGTACGTGTTTTTTTGTAGGTACCCATGTCCTATCGTCCTGAAAACACCGCACAAGGAAACTCATTTCACAGCTTTGTTGTTCGAGAAATTTAAATGAATCAATAGAAAGCTCAAATCAACTGTCCTATGCTTCCCCGGGGCATAAAAAGAATAGAAAAGACCCAGGCCCAAGGGTGTCCTAAGAGGTGACTAAGGGCATTTACCAGTGGGAGGCTTCTTTTCACAGGATGCCGGCTAGATTATAGGTACCACAAAGGCGCATTTTTGCCGTGAAGCAGTAATGTGTAAGGCTGGTCCTATATTGGTAGCGGAGTCGGTCTGGCCATCAGGCCCGACCCAGCCACACTATACCAGTCCAGACTCGGTGCTCCTACACTGCAGCTAGAGAGAAGTGGAAGAACCAGTCAGAATCCAGAGTCAGTACTGTGTGAACTCTCGACGAGGAAAATTGTCGATATTGTCTGGAGTCTGGACTAGACGAAAAACAAACCTGTTTGTTTGTTTTCAGACCAGTTCAGACTTGTTCCCCCTCCCCGGAGCGAGCACTGGCTCCAGTGTAGGAGGGGACACGGCGCGTCAATGTAGGCAGAAATTCCGCTTCCAATGTAGGACCGGCCTAAGCATTATTGTGTTTCGATCTGAAGGGCGCCGTAGCTAGTGAAGTTACTGGGCAAATGAGACTTAACATCTTATGTCTTAAGGTGCCGCTCATGTTTTTTGAGTTTTTCAAGAATCCTGAGCGGCACTGCATTTTAATGGGCAGGGCGTATGAATACCCATCAGATTAAGTTAATAAGACTACAATTTCTATTTTACTTACGCATTTTTTTCTCTGTTACAGATGCCCCTATTATGGTTTTTGTTCACGGTGGTTACTGGCAGGAGATGTCCAGGGAGAGCTCTAGATACCCAGCGCTGCCGCTCTATCGATCCAGGATCAAAACAATCGTGGTTGGCTACGACCTGTGTCCCGCCGCAACTCTCCCTGAAATTGTGAGCCAAGTGCAAAAAGCAGCTAAATTCGTCTTCGAGTACGCGGAAAAGATGGGTTCAAGGTATTTAAGTTCAAAAAGTAAACTATAATAACTGAAGTTATGTCAAACGATAGTTGCCCGCGGTGCTATTTAATAGAACTTTGATTTTTTTTTATGAAAATAAGGGACGAGACGAGCAGGACTTTGAGCTGATGGTAACTACCCATTGATTGCCATTGCCGGCTAGATTATGGGTACCACAACGGCGCCTAATTCTGCCGTGAAGCAGTAATTTGTAAACATTACTGTTTCGGTCTGAAGGGCGCCGTAGCTAGTAAAATTACAGGGCAAATGAGACTTAACATCTTATGTCTCAAGGCGTCGAACGCAATTGTAGTGCCGCTCAGAATTTTTGGGTTTTTCAAGAATCCTGAGCGGCACTGCATTGTAATAGGCAGGACCAATTACCATCAGCTAAACGTCCTCCTCGTCTCGTCCCCTATTTTCATTAAAAATGAGCGTTAATTAATTAATATTATTTTCAATTTCCTTTTTCCCTTTTGCAGAGGTATATACTTCACTGGACATTCGGCCGGCGCACATCTAGTCGCGAAACTATTGTCAAACGCAGACTTTTTGGACAACGTACCAGGAACACATCGCTTGCAAGGAGCCTTTCTTATATCGGGCATATACGAATTAAGAGAGCTAGTCCATACTTCTATCAACGACGCGGTCCAGCTACCTCAAGAGTGGGCTATCCCCCTCTCGCCTCAATTTGATTGCTTCACACACTTACAAGTCAGAAGAATGCGAATTTATATCCTTGCAGGCCAAAACGATAGCCCTACATTCAAAAAGCAATCGCGAGAGTTCTTTGAACTTCTACAAAACACATGTTTGATACAAAACATGTTTTTGGAGATTAAGGACGATATGGATCATTTCGATATCGTCGAGTGTATTGCGAAAGATGATAATTATCTTAAAAATCTATTAGTGTACGACGTACGCAAGCATTTATAATTTTAAACGATTTTGTTCCTGTTGAATGTATTTGTTTGTATATTTGGGAATAAGATACGATATTAAATTTATATATTTTGAAATGGCGCAATTCACATTCAATTGGTATGAATACCGATTCGTTTTGGAGCAAACAGAGTTCGCGGTCGCGCCCTTTCTTGCACTGCGTGCTTGAGCTCGTAATACCAACGCAGCTTGACGGGGCGAGGAGCGCGGGGTGTGCCGGTGATAACCTAAGCCGTTTAAAGTATATAGTTGTTAATTTTTAACGTTTGTCTATTGTTCTACATACCGACGTAAATCGAAACTTATAGTAAGAATATTAATTATTATTAAGTCTATAGATTCAAAATTGATTGAAATGTGGCTAAACCAAGTCGTAATACTTGGTAAAAGAGATAGCAAGTGCGCAAAACTATCCATAATCAATTTACGTGAGAATATTATTTTTTTCA
This sequence comes from Leptidea sinapis, assembly GCF_905404315.1. Taxonomy (NCBI): domain Eukaryota; kingdom Metazoa; phylum Arthropoda; class Insecta; order Lepidoptera; family Pieridae; genus Leptidea; species Leptidea sinapis. Next base: position 14,811,124 of record NC_066272.1, read on the forward strand.
ATATGAGAAATCAAGTGAGTGAAAATATATTTTTTTTAAATATTATCAGAGTATACATAAGTAATTATAATTAAATATACTATAAGTGTTATATAACTTTATGAATATAGAATAGGAAATATGTACGTAGTTGTATTAATCTCGCCTTCATTATGTTTTCATTTTTATTGTGTTCAAAGCTTGCATCGTTTTATTTTATTATTAGGATTTATAATGTTTTTAAAATAATGTTTTAATATATAATGGCCATAATTTTTTTATAAGGCTCTGTAGTGCAATTTAAGACTATATACCGCTGGACGTACGTATAAAATAAATCATTATAAGATGTTACAATGGTTCGTAGAGTCAGTCTCTCGAGCGATTGCCAATTCCGTGGCCATCTGGAGGGCAAAGCCAAATTGGCTTCAAAGAAACTGGGCGTCATTAATAGAGCACGGCAATACTTCAAGCCGGCCCACATTCTAGCGCTGTACAAAGCGCAGGTCCGGCCACACATGGAGTATTGCTGTCATCTCTGGTCTGGCGCACTCCAGTATCAGCTCGATCCATTTGACCGCGTGCAACGCAGAGCAGCGCGAATTGTCGGGGACCCAGTACTCTGTGAACGGCTGGATCACTTGGCGTTGCGTAGAGACGTCGCTTCATTGTGTGTCTTCTACCGCATTTATCACGGGGAGTGTTCCGAAGAGCTGTTTTACCTAATTCCTACCGCCGAATTCCACCTTCGCATGACACGCCACAAATTAGGATATCATCCTCACCATCTGGATGTGTGGCGGTCCTCCACAGTGCGGTTTACAAGGAGCTTTCTTCCACGTACTACAAAGCTGTGGAATGAACTTCCTTGTGCGGTGTTTCCGGGACGATACGACATGGGTACCTTCAAAAAAAGCGCGTACACCTTCCTTAAAGGCCGGCAACGCTCCTGTGATTGCTCTGGTGTTGCAAGAGAGTATGGGCGGCGGTGATCACTTAACAACAGGTGACCCGTACGCTCGTTTGTCCTCCTATTCTATAAAAAAAAAAGTCTCGAGCCAGAGTTTGGCGAGTCAACAGTTCCTGAGGATGCCTTGTGAAGAGGCGAAACACGCGTCGAATTGTTTAAAGACAAATATTGGCAGAATTAAAACTAAAGAAAACTCAAAACATTTGCATAATTATGGATTTCCGCAAAGTAACGCCAACTACAATAAATTTTCGTCTTAGAAGGATTGCCTTCCCTTCAAAAACTGTCATTAAAAATTATGTTGTTACTCTGTAGAGCACTAAAACATTCCAAGATCATTAATTAAGACTTAAACATTCCAAAATCATTATTATCATCAAATAATCTGCTGACATCATTCCGATTTTCTGAAAATAACTCAAAATCATGCAGTTTTCGTCGCGACTCGAATACGCGTTGTTAATGTTGCTGAATGTCTGATGTCTTTCTGCTCTCATGATGGCGATGATATATATATTAGAACCGATTGGAACATTAATATCACTCAAATAAAACAGAAAACAAAATTTTATGAACGATGCGGGACGGTGCGAGTGCTCTTTCCAACTGAGCCAACCGTTCGAGTGACGTATCGTTAATAAAATCTTGTATGCTTTGTTCAACTCTCAGGTTGTGGCTCCATTTACAGGATCTACTTTACAGTTTATAACCTGCTCAACCCCAATATTTGAATATTAGGAAATTGACTTGAGACGTCGCTCTTGCTAATCTAAACAATTTGTTATGTTTTTAAGGTGATAACCCTCACTTCTGGGATTAATACACAAATAAAACCAAAAACAACATTCTATTAACAATGCGGGACTCGAACCCGCGACCTCTCGCGTTCCGTGCAAGAGCTCTTTCCAACTGAGCCAACCGTTCGCGTGACGTATCGTTTATAAAATCTTGTATGCTTTGTTCAACTCTCAGATTGTAGCTTCATGAAATTTTGTTTTCAGTTTTATTTGTGTAAATCAATCAAAATCTCAGAAGTGAGGTTTATCACTTTGAAAAGATAACAAATTGTTTACATAAATCTCACTCAACATGGTAACGTGAGAAAAATTAAAAGTCCTTTAAAAATTTCAAAGGATATATTTTGGACTGTGCTAAAAGGCCGCACATGTGTGTTTATTATTATTACAATAAATCTGAATATTATATAATATAATTGTTAAATCCATATTTTAAGTTAAGCTAAGAAAGGAAATATTATGAAAATAAATAATATTTTAACATAAATAAAGACTTTAATATTAGTAAGAATAGTTTATATAAATATTTATGTTAAATTGATAACCAATAAAATAATAGTATAATGATAATTTGTTTTTCTTTCCATTTCCCATTTATAACTCAAAACTTTTTTTTATGAAAATAAGGGACCAGACGAGCAGCACGTTCAGCTGATGCTAATTGATACACCCTGCCCATTACAATGCAGTGCCGCTCAGGATTCATGAAAATCCGAAAAATTGCGCTCGTCACCTTGAGACGTTATGTTAAGTTTCATTTGCCCTTTCTTTTTTTCTTTTGCGACAGAAATAGGCGCCGTTGTGGTACCCAGAATCTAGCCGGCATCCTGTGCAAAGGACCCTCCCACTGGTAAAGGGAATCTCTGAATTTGTTATTAAAAAACAAATCACAGTATATCAATAGGATACTACATCTGTGCCCTTTCCTTATTGTTTGCGATAGGAGACTGACATATCCAGTGATTGCTGCTCTGAGTAGCCCCGATTTCACAAATGACACTTCTAAGTATAATCAAAATGTCAGTCTTGATCACAATTAACGACTTAGCGATTTCATCAATATATTGAAAGCGCGTTCACGAAAACTGAGTTAACGTGTAATAAAAAATATATTGTATGTAGCTGTCAAAAATATTATCGATAAGTAAGATCAAAATCAAAACTCTTAAATGTTACGATAAATTGAACGCGTTTAAATCAAATCAAAAATATTTTATTTCGTATGTAAATTACATTACACTTGAAATATGTAATTTCTTCACATAGCTCATTCGGAAGGCAGATATCCTTAGAGACGACCGAGCAAGAAACTCTAAGGTTCCTCTTTTCAAAACAGAATGGGTATTACAATTTCTTAATTTCAATTTAATTTGAAAATCATTTCAATTACAATAAATGCAAAGTGATGCAACATACTCAAACATCAATTACTAAATTCCTTACACGAGTAAGTAAGTAATTAAATGTAAATTAATAAGTAAAAACATAGTTCTATTAATTGAGTACAAACATATAGTAGGTACAATACAGTAGATGCATCAATCCATACACACCATAAATAAAATAAAGGCATTATGCGAGCCTTTTATTAGCTATTATTTATAAAAAAATATGTTCATGAGCATGACGCATGGACCAGCCATCGCCGCCCTCGACCATATTTTAGGGAAGGCAACGACCCGCACCACGTCACCGCCACAAGCAGTGGCATTAAGCAAGCACTATGCCTGCCACGAGAACTCCACCAAGTAACAAAAGATAATGTTCATCTACATATATTATGCAATACTCAATAAATGCCTTTACTTACAATTTGACCATTTTTTTTAAGTTTAAAGTTAAAACCCTTTTGGCTTTCTTATCATTTGAATTGTTTAACTATGTTTTCATTTATTAATCTGAGACAGACATGTAACATCCCAGCAGTTTAATAGCGCCATTGCATAAAGGGCACTTATTTTCTCAAAATTGAATCGTTTGGAAATATGTAAAATTAGTGCGCCAGTAATCTTTAAACATAAGTACTTACTAGCCATTAACAATCATGGCAATCAAGAACATAACCCATCTCCAACTCCGCACAATCAGGATACTCGGTCGAAATCCGCTGGTAAGTTCGAGGTACCTAGAATTAATAACTACTAAGATGATAGAACTATGAATGCCGAGAGGGCACTGCCTTAAAATAAGATTTTTATTATATTGTTATCAATATTTTTTAATTACACTAATTGTATAAAATCAATGTTCTTATCATTAATGTATTACAAGAGACGACAGACAAACTGTCCTAACAGTTTTGCGGGACTATATTAGTTCAAGATTATTTCTGTAAATGATTAAAAGCATAATAGCATAAATAAAATAAAATAAGAAATTTCTTGCAAATGTTATGCGGGTGGAATTTTGCATTTATACGTAATGTCCGGTGGTGGAATTCAGCTGCTGGTATCAACCCGACCAACTCCTCTCAGCACCTCTCGTGATAAATGCGGTAAAAAACGCAGAGAAAACCCACATCTCTCCGTGACGACAAAGAATCGAGCTTAGAAACACGCCGGATATCTGGAATACCGCTCTTTCTAATATTTTTAATTTATTTTATTTTGACAGCAAACAGTCATATACAAAAAATGTTCTGATTATAATACCTAATATGTAAGGAAGTGCCCACAAATTATAGTTAACAATTAACGTAAATTTTCATTATTATTGTATTCTTCTCTTTTATTTTCCCTAGAAACTCTCCTATAATTCTTTTTGCACTCTTATATTCATAATCTAGCCAACGCTGACCGATCGCATACTTTTTTAATAACTATCAGCAAACTTCATATCAATTTCTCAAATAAATACTAACTATTTAATGTAAAATAATAATAGTAAGAATATATTACAATAAATTTCCAAAGTGACAAAGATCGGCTCACAGAAACCATTAGGCTAATGTCCAAAATCTCCACACGTCCGTATTTTCTACGGCAACAATAGTCTATTGTGTCGTTTGGAAGCTGGCTTTTTGCTTAATTACCTCAAGAATTTAATATCCTCTCCAAGTTTTTGTCTTAAATATTCCTTTCATCTTTCTATTATAACCCGAATATCCGTCATCGAATTGAGATTAGCGTTCAGTGTAAATGGGTTTGAAGGGATAAAATGTCATAAAATGACGTCACGTGTATGCCGACCTTTTTTTATTTAATTCTGGAAGCTTTAACCTCAACTAGAAGTATACTTTGGATTGTAAAAGGCATAAAGGCATTTATTTTCTCAAAATTGATTCCCTTAGAATTCTTTTTGATGTCATTTCTAATAACTACTAGATACTACTACCGCTTCGGAAACAAATGTATTAAGGGTTATGTGGTACTTAAAGCTTCTGACCTCTACTGGTCCCTTTTTCATTTCATTTCATTTGACGAATTGTATAGCCGAGTGGATAGCGATCCTACCTACTAAGCTAGAGGTGTCGGGTTCGAATCCCGGTAGGTGCAAGCGTTTATAAGATGAATATTGAACTTTGTTTCCGAGTTATGGATGTTTATATGTATTTATGTATGTTTATGTGTATGTGTATGTATATATGTATTTATGTATGTTTAAGTAAGTATATTGTATTAAATATATCGTTAATTAATTTGGGGCAAGATAATTTAATAATAATAGTGTGTATTGACACACCTTTACACAATTAAAAAAAAATATGCAAGATAGTCCTAGCGGGAATCTTCAATTCCTTATACAGTTACACTTACATACACCAGTGGGATGCTCCTTTGCACAATATGCCGGCTAGATTATGGGTACCACAACGGCGCCTATTTCTGCCTTGAAGCAGTAATGTGTAAACATTACTGTGTTTCGGTCTGAAGGGCGCCGTAGCTAGTGAAATTACTGGGCAAATGAGACTTAACATCTTATGTCTCAAGGAACGAGCGCAATTCTAGTACCGTTCAGAATTTTTAGGCTTTTCAAGAATCCGCAGCGGCACTGCATTGTAATGGTCAGGGTGTATCAATTACCATCAGCTGAAGTCATGCTCGTTTCGTCCCATATTAAAAAAAAGAGTTTGGGCAATTTCTGGCTTTAAAGGCATTTTAAACGTTATGTTTCGAATTTGAGTTCAACTAATACAGTTTTTAAGTTGTTGGCAGTATCTATTGCCAGCCTAATAAATACATATATCGCTGTCTTGCACTCGTAGTTCAGCCGATACGACACTTTGAGTGAAAGTTTGCGAATTAAAAAAATCAAGAAATCCTTATGCTTGGCCATGGCCATTCGTCTGTCTGTAAGGTCGTACAACTAATACGAGAAAGCAGCCTTCCAAAAAATTGCAACGCCTTGATTTAATTAACAGCAAACTGACACAGAAGACTATTAACTGCAAAACATATCAATAGTGGCTACTAAGTTTACCTATCCTTACATTAATGCAGATTTCGTAGGGTTCCAGTGGGAGGCTCCTTTGCACAGGATGCCGGCTAAATTATGGGTACCACAACAGCGCCTATTTCCGCCGTGAAGCAGTAGTGTGTCAAGTTTATTGTGATTCGGTCTGAAGGGCACCGTAGCTTGTGAAATTACTACAAATGAGACTTAACATCTTATTTACAAGGTGACGAGGGGAAAGTATTAAAATTATCATAAAAAGGGTATTTTTAGAAATAAAAATAATAAAATGATGATAATATAGTATTTATTTCACCAGTGAAATAATTTTAAAATTCGACCTTCCTTAGTTCCTTATTATTATACCGTAAGTAATATACCAGCTATTTTAGAGCCAAAAGGTATTATCCGCCGCGATGGCAAGCGTCCTGGTAGAATGACCCTGGTGGATTCCGCACGGGGAAGGGCGCTGGTGTAAGACGCGACTTGCGTCGACACTCTATCTCCTGCTCATGTCCAAGTTACGTCAGATGGAGCTGGGGTTGCTGCTTCGACTGCAGTAGACAGCAAGCGCCGCAAATATGTCGGTCTTTGTGAGTCTTTGTGCCGTTTGGTGTCGAGACACTTGGCCCGTGGGGCCCAGAGGAGCGGCGAACGTAACTACAAAGTACTATTTACGAGTTTCAAGAGGGCTACTGGAAAACCAAGCGCAGGCAGCTATTTCGGTCAACGGATCAGCCTAGCTATCCAACGCGGAAATGCTGCCAGTACTCTTGGTACACTTCCCCGAAATATTAGTTTTTAATGTTATCATATCATAATATAAGCATTGTTTTTTTCGTTAAAAAGATAAGTATTTAATATAGATGATAATAATATTAGAAGTATCGCTTAAATAATATATTAATGACATCTTTAATGCGCCGCGGAGTAAAATAAAGTATTACAACTGTTCAAAAACTATCATATAAAAGGATATTTGTGAAGGCACCTCAAACTTTAAAGTGATTCTCAAAAAGAATATCCCAAAATTACTCACGATAAGCCAAGTAAACACAAATATTTGAATCATAGCTTTAAGCCTTTCTTCCAGAGGACATCAATATGTATTGAGTGTTCAGGTGCGCTCTGTCCCTTTTATGCACAGTTATGAAAACAGTGACACAACACAGTTGAACACTGATAACGTATTAGGGTACTTTTTGAAATGCGAATCTAATGATCGGAGTTGGTACGGCCGAAACATCGGACACGGTCTGGCGGCGGACCATATTCGATAGTATGTCACATTATCCATCGCACAAAATTATTATTATTACTATCCGGAGTGTACCGAGTACTACGCCGGACGAAATGGCGTGAGGCGCCCACCGGAACGTTCGACGGTCTAGACTCTAGCCGTACCAAATACGACCATATGTTTAGCCTATTAGATCCGTGCATAACTGCCGAAAACCAGCACGTTCTTCCAAACAGCAAAGGACTAAGAATAACACCTCTCAATCTCAAAAATGTTGCCGTTTCTGCTCAAAAGCAGCGACTAAAATTTGTTTTAGTTCGCTCAGTGAGCAAAATTATTCGTCTTTTGTTTTTGACCCTTTGTAGTGCTAAACTAACGCTATGCACTTTTGCAATATCGTGTTGTTTGGAGGAAGTATTATACCATTGACAGGTAAAAAGTAAAACAAATTTGAGATGAAAATATAAAATATAATAATAATTTGTTAGTGTGTTGTTAGTGTAGACTACATATTTATAATTTTAAATTTAGAACGCTGCTACTGCTGATAGTTAGCATTTCTAATTGTAGTTATATTGTAATGTATGTTATAGTTTCTAATTAGGTAGATAATCTTAATTAAGTAAATAAATAAATACAGTTCACAATACACCATACAGTCCACAATGCACCATACACTACAAGAATACGTATTTATAAGTAGTTTGACAGAAAAAAACTTAAAATTTAGCGTACAACCGTGGGAGGTATAAGTTTATTCATCCCTTACAAAGTTGTTGGCAAGTTATCGAAGGCTGTACGGCAGAACGTAACGCGCGCTCAAGCAATTCACTCATAATGTAAGACCGCGGACGATGGACACAACTTTTCGACTCTACAAAGCAATATAGTGTTAGAATTAGTTTATTTCATTCTAGTTGGGGTGCATACTTCTTATGATGGTAAGTGTTTATAAATTCGCTGTTTTTATGCACGAGAAACTTTATAAATATTTTAAATTTATTTAGGAGTTGGTGTTATATTTCGGTTTATACCGCACCTTTTATTTTAAACAGGGATTTTAGAATAATTAAATTTCCTATAACTTAATATAGGTCTGTGACCTATATTAAGTTATAGGAAATTTAATTATTCTAAAGTATGTGTACTTAAATGTTAATATCAATTTTCTTTTCTGTAATAAAGCTAAATTAACGGATTATTTTTTTTTTACAAATAAGTTGGACATGTGCTCCATATTTTTAAGCCAGTAATGATTTTTAAAAGTTCTACTTTATCATGTTATGAAATTTTACAAATATTTAATGGAAAACTGGAAAGAAGGTTAATTGATAATTTTATATTATGCCCTGAGCCATAAGATTTTTTTTTAATTAATTCTAACATCATACATACATAGATATATTATTATTTATTTATACTATTAATCATTTACAGAAAGAATCTTAAAAGCTAACATAGTCCCGCAAAACTGTTTGGACAGTTTGTCTGCAGGATCAAGTCTCTTCTAATACATTAATGCTTATTTCATTGATTTTATACAAGTGTAATTAACAAGTATTGATAAAAATATTATAATAATCAAATTTTAATTTTAAGGCAGTGTTGACAATAAATATTTCTTAAAATTAGTTTTAAATTTTCTTTTACTGGTTTCTAGTCGGATGTCCTCAGGCAAGCTTTTTAATAGATAAAGTAGGCCTTTTTTTCAAATATACTTTTATAAAATATCTATATACTTTACAACAAGGTAGCTAAGAATTAAGTATGTGCTAAGTAATACATAACAATTATTACGATATTCAATACCTAAAGTATGTCAATACCACATAAATTTATTTATTTATTTAGTTATTATTAATTACCACCAACCTCTTAATGTTATAATCGCTTAAATACGTTGTCACCACACCTGGTTCCGGTGGCTAATTCTGGTATTCATCATCAGTTCCACCAAATAATAATTTCCATATACAAATGCTTGGTTTAATACAAAAATTACTCATGGATTCCATTTTATTATGAGCTCTATTTTTTAATGGAACCGATTCAGGATATTTTTTCCTTCATACACTTTGAGGACACTTTCTTCAAATTCAAATTGAAATATTGTATTCAAAATAGGATTAAAAAATCACTTATTGAAAGTCAAAAACTACCATCCATTCGAAATAACATGCCTCAGAACTGTGAAGAACGAGCGCAAATGAAATTTCGTAACATTGAATATCGTTACACATTTGTTTTATACATTTTCTGGGATCATGTTATGAAAGCATATACAACAAGATTTTCAAACAATAATTCTAAATCAGTTGCGCATAAGCGACTCAGATATGAGATGACAAAAAGAAAAAATACATTCGAATTGACGATTTCCTCCTGTTTTTGAAATAGGTTAGAAAGGAAAGCATTGCCCGACTGTTCGACGACAAATGCTAGATCTAATATTTTTATACAAAATAATTAGAAATCAGCTCGACAGTCCATCACTCGTGCACTCCATCAGCTTACGAGTTCCCTGCCGAGGCGTGCGCAGGTCGGAGCTGGCCTGTTCCATCAGCCATTTGCCAAAACTAACCTCAAGCAATTTTCTCTCATACCACGTCTATCAAGAACTTATAACTCCATCTGTGGTGAAGTAGATATTTTTAAAGATTCTTTACCTGCTTTTAAAAAAAATATTACGAGATTTTTAGGCGCCAAAATATGATTAATATTCTTCTTCTTCTTTTTTTTTTTCTTCTTTTCAAATTCGTATCTTGATTTTATAATTTTTGCTTTATTTTATATAATTGTTTTCTTGGTGTCACGGAAGCAAAGACTGTGCATGTTGTGACACCTTAATTTGTTGTACATTCAACTCATTATTTGTTAATATTTGATATATTTTAAGCATATTAGAATGTAACAACTACTGGTAGTCCTATAAATAAATAAATAAATTGCCCCTGTTTATTATTTCAATAAAATATGTTTAATCTGTCGTTCCGCGTGATTTACAATGTTCAAAATCAGTACACGAATCTAAGTATGTAAGTAAGTAAGTACTCTAGAAAATCATTCAGTTAAAACTGACTAAAATGAGACCATAACAAGTTTTACGTAGTTTAGTTCTTTTTAAGTGATACTCTACTCTTGGGATTAAATATTCAAACTTAATTTAAACCAATATTTATGGATATATATATCCTTTAATATATACCTGAGACGGGTTCTAATACGAGTCATCCATAAATTTTGGTACAAATTAAAATTTTAAATTGTTGTTCGTATGTTCATAGTGTACATACCTCGGAAGATTTCGTTCAAAGCTCCGAAAAAAATGTACTATCAAATGATATGTACAAAACTATCTTTTGATATACTTACCTATTTTCATTTTTATCTTTTCTAATAGTTATCTTTGTTTGTAGTTATTTATGTAGTTATTATTACTATATAAGGGACTGTGAGTGTATATTAATTATATAGTTAATATGTTATAAATATGTTAACTCGAAAAGACTTTTTCGTGATAGTCGGATTTGCAAAGTAAATCAGAGAAAAAACGCTCGAATCGTTTAAACCTGAAATTCGTTAAAATGTTAATTTTTATTTTCAAATTCAAATATTTTTATACAAAATAGGATGTGATATCACTTTTTGAAAGTCAAAAACCCATTCCAAAACGAATGCCTCAGACCTGAGAAGAACGGGCGCAACAAACTCAGCGGGCTTTTTTTTTTCAGCAAAATATATGTTTATAAATGAATATCATACCATTAATGATGATAATTAACTAAGCGGTCGTTTTATTCTCATCTGTGGTATCACTTAGAAAGTCATTTATGTTATAGTAACCTTTACCACACAAACGTTATATAACAATTCTTTTGAATTTAGTAATACATTTGTTCTAAACATTATCTGGGATCTTGTTGTAAAAGCATATCCAACGCCCCACAAAAGAGTTCTTGACTTGGCATAGTAGTAGGCATTATAAGTTTATGTCTGTTACTGGTGTTAACATTAGCTGAGTTATTTCAGAAGCTACTGCGTTGTTCATACCGAAACATAAAAATGCTTTTCTATTTTTAACATACTCAAGAAAGTCAAAACGTTTGTGTAATTTTTATGCATCACTTAAAAAATGCGATAAATAGAATTGTAATTTGATCGTTTAAAAGAATTTTTTCCATCTATGGCAAGCGATACGCCAGTTCTTTTCGATATTTTAAAATAACCTTGTGAAGTCCTCTAAAGGAACTATTAAAAATAATGCAAGTCATGATCTCGAATTAAGTAAAGAAAATTTTACAATAATTCTCTCATTCTTTTCTTCTTATTCTTTGTAACAATTTAAATTATGTACAATAATTTTGTAAATTGAATAAGCTATCAGATTTATTCATTCTAAATTATAAATATTCATAGGCCGGGCTTGTACTAAGAAAATAGATTGTAAATTAGCTCCTGTACTTTTATCGAATTAATACGCATATTTTAAATAGAAGCGATAGCAAATTAGGTAGATAAATCTGAAAAATTATCCTAAAACAAAATGTGGGTTATACAAACAATTTTTTTTATGAAAATGAGGGCGAGACGAGCAGGACGTTCAGCTGATGGTAATTAATACTTAACTCCCTACCCATTACAATGCAGCGCCGCTCAAGATTATTGAAAAATCCAAAAATTTTGAGCACCAATACAAATTTGTGCGTGACATAAGATGTCAAGTCTCATTTGCCCAGTAATTTCACTAGCTACGGCGCCCTTCAGGCCGAAACAATAATGCTTACACATTACTGCTTCATGGCAGAAAAAGGCGTAGTTGTGGCTCCCATAATCTAGCCGGCAATCTGTGCAAAGGTGCCTCCCACTGGTAAATTCCAATTTATTGTAGAGCAGATATCTGTTCAGAGGGGTCAAACGAGCATAAGGGTCACCTGATGGTAGGTGATCACCGCAGCCCATACTCTTGTATCACCAGAGGAATCAGAAGACCGTTCCCGAATTTCGAATAGACGTACATATGAATTCGAAAACCGAAAAAATATTGGTACGTGACGGGCGAGGATCGAACTGAAGGCTCTGTGACAGGGGCGTAGCTACCGCCGTATTAATTATATGGGGCCCTAGGGCTAAGGGGGCCCCCGACGTGCGTAAGCAAAAATAAAAACTTCCCAATTTTTTTTATTTCAGAAATGACAAAAGTAGAAAAAAGCGCCTGTCAGACCTGTCACTAGGCAGAAACTTTTGAAAAACTAAAATCATCATCAGCTACAAATGATTTAATAAATCAGTTTGTCGAAAAAAAGATAAGGAGAGTGAACATTTGATTTAAATTGTTTGTAGCCGGGTACTTTTTGGTAGGGGAAAATCTTATGGGTTCGCGTCACCGACATGCTCATGACTGGCACACGTGATAAATAAATATTTAAAAAAAATAGATATAAATATTTGAATTTATACAGTTAGACACTTTTTCGATGGGTGAAATCTCGTTTGTTCACATTGCACCGAAATGCTTATAGCAGTATATCTGTAGCTATACAGCTGACGTATTGTGCAACGTTAGTGCTGTATCCATCTTACCTATAAGTGATTTTGAATGGATTTAGTGAAAAGTTTAATATGTATCTACTCCGCATTGTTGAAATAGTGTTTTTGTTTGATTAATATGTTATTGAAGATAAGTATTAAAAGTAAATTGAAATTAATAATTTCATTGATTTAAATATTATGAAATTTCCAATTTTAATACAAAAAGTTTATGGCTTTTCACTTCTGTCGAAGGCAGATAGGCATCAGATTATGTGTACCACAACGACGCCTTTTTCTGCCGTGAAGCAGTAATGTGTAAGCATTATTGTGTTTCGGTCTGAAGGGCGCCGTAGCTAGTGAAACTACTGGACAAATGAGACTTAATAAGTTATGTCACAAGGTGACGAGCGCAATTGTAGAGCCACACAGAAAATTTGGGGCTTTAACCCTTTACTTGGCAGAGAAAAAAATCTTTGAATATCAAAATAATTTTTATATGGCGTAAATTTTTGTCCCAAAGATGCCTAGAAAAATACAGAAAGATCCGATGTGAGTAGTTTAAAAAAAAACACATGTATCCTGTGGGATACAGTGCCAAGAGTCCTTCATAATATGTTATGATTTCAATGTATCTCTAAAAATACATAGCCACCTATGACTTCATTGTTAAATAACTTGGTTAGAAAAACAAGTAAAAAGATTGCATTTTTAATCAAAAATCAGTTCGTTTTGTTAAAATACAATGAAAATAACATAAACTGTCATTCCTGTTGAAAAACCAATGAAAATAAACAAAAATATAAAAGCTTCTCTGAGAAACAATATGACAAAATGAGATTTCCTCAGGTATGCTTGCTATGGAAATTAAAAAAACAATTTCTGACGGGCAGAAGGCATAGTCTCATACCGCACTTCATGCACATGACCTTGGTCTGCCCTTTTATGCAAAGTTTGCATCGACCCTTGGGTCCAAATGTCGGAAAATGATTATATCGATCAAATCTGTCGTAGTAGTTGGCCTTGCAGTACGAGGTTTGAAGTGAAGATTTTGAAGCGAAGAAGGAAGCAAAGGAACCGGTAAAGATTCATAACTGTAGTGCTTTTGAAAAATAATATTAGCAAATACATCATTTGATGATTTATTGGGTTCTGGAACCAAAGCAAGTATTTTTCTGCCCATTGAAAGCACATACAACTTATTTACCTAAAAACAGAAAATAAGCTAACCTTTTTTAAGCATAATGAATCGCTTATGGTTTTGGCAGTGTGCACGTGTAGATACAGGAAGATTCTGTAAAATTTCTTAGAGAAGTTGGCAGTGTGTACCACGAGATACATCCCAAATAAACACAAAACTGTTGGACACTTGGTAATGTGCACGACGAGATACATCCATTTAAAATGTGAAGAAAACCACCCACCAGATATTTATTTATACTGCAAATTATTTAATTTCGTAGAAAAACAATTATATTTTATAATTTAACAAAAACGTGCATATAATAACCATAATTACCTGTTTGCGCGGGAGCACGTCGTTGTTTGAAAATAAAAGATGTTTTACAGTTCAACCGTGTTGCCTATTTAAAAAACTTAATTTGCGTTTGAAGAGCATAAAACTTCTAAATATTTTCAAAGATATCTTTCGTTGTAGCAATAAATGATAGACTTTGATGTGTCTGCAGAGACACATTGCAAAGAAAAGGGAAAAATTACGATACAATGAGAATTATTAAGAGAAAAATTTACAGAAACACAATTTAACTGCTGCATCTCAATATATTCTTATTAATGTTCTGTATGTTTATAAGTACATTACCGAATTTGCTAGAAACTGCGACAATCATACTGCGACACGAGGAAATAACATAACCTTGTTATGCCTACTACTCAGTAATAATAATATAAATATATATTCATCTACCAGATTCGAGCCCGGGACCAGTGCGCAGTGTCACCACTGGGCTATATGGGTTATATTATTTATCAAATATTTTGGGAGGTGGGAATTATCCATATTTTAAATACAGCTAAATTACACTATAGAATAATATAACAAAATTAATTAATGTCAAGACAAAATGTAAGTAATCTATGAATATTTAATCAAATTCTAGCAATCACGATGGATTTAAAGTAGATAGAATCTAGATAAATGAATAATAATTAGCGAAACAAAGTCAATTAATGTTTGCAAATCTCGGAGACTTAACGTTTTAACATAAATGTAAATTTAAATCCAGTAGTGGGTAAAGTCTATTACTGTTGGTAGACTTCGCTTAACCTCTTCATACTCTCTAACCCAATTTAATGGATTCCCAGCATTCCAATTAAATTATAAAAAAAATACATCTTAAAGCGCTATAGTCCTAAAAAGTAACATTTTTAAAAATGTACTTAAAATACTTCTACAAATACTACGGTTCCAATTTTTTGACATGTTTATCTTCATTTCTTTGTCTACATTATCGCTGTTTCGAAAACACGATTACGAAAAAAAATCTCGATAGGTTTATTTTTTGAAAAATAGTCTTTTTTATTTGAATTGTTTATATTATTATAAAACTATGATAGCTATAAACACAAAACTTATTTTATTCGATAGTTTATTAGTATTTATAAGTTATCACTGTGGGATTTATCAATACGCTTTATGAATTATTTTATATTAATTTTTTTCGTAATAAACCAAACGCGACGCCTTGGTTGCATGCTCGCTCAAGCCAGCAGTACGCCCGTGACCACTGTCAAGGTAGGTACTGTGTTCGTGTCTCTCGGGCTCACATTACGTAAGATTTTAGCAAACAAGTACAAAGCGGGAATCATAGTAAAAAAATAATGATGATGCGACAGCGTATTTGTTGAAATATATAGGTAAATGTAAGTCGGAAAGTACTAAAATAAAATTTACGTAATATTATTTTGAATATTATGCCACGCGGGATTTTTGTATATATGTACTTTAGGGAAGTTAGATAAATCCAAGATGGCCGCCGCACAAAATTATGATTTCAGCAATATGGATATCGTGTCCGAGGTTCTCGAGGGTGCAGAGAACGATTTTTGGATCATTTTTGAAATCCAAGATGGCCGCCGCACAAAATATGATTTCAGCAATATGGATATCGTGTCCGAGGTTCTCGAGGGTGCAGATAACGATTTTGTGATCAGTTTTGAAATCCTAGATGGCCGCCGCACAAAATTATGATTTCAGCAATATGGATATAGTGTCCGAGGTTCTCGAGGGTGCAGAGAACGATTCTGTGATCATTTTTGAATTCAACGATGGCCGTCGCACAAAATTATGATTTCAGCAATATGGATATATCCATAATGTTGAAATCATAATTTTGCGCGTAATACAACATTTCTCTCATACGTCGATAAAAAAGATTTACTTCAGAAATGCATAAAATATATTATTACCGTAATTCCGTACTCTAGCACAACTGTAAGTTTAAAAAAATATTACGCGGTTCATTCTGGGTCGGCGATCGTTGACCCGGTTCGTTCTCAGCCATGCCCGACGCCCGTGTCCATGCGTACCTATCGAATCTAACGTTCACGCAATTTTTCCTAAAGTGTTGGGAAAACCTCGCCGTTAAATATTATTTTATTGCCATTACAGGGTACTAATTCTGATGTTATATCATCATCTACTGAAGTATAAACCCTTCTAAAAATTAAAAAAAAATCGTTTTTAGCTACGGAACCCTAAAAAGAACAACAAACATCGGACGTATTATATCATACACTATTGTATTTATTTCTGTGCTACTAGTAACTCGTATATTAATTTAGAGAAAAACGGGTATAACTGCAGTGAATTTTCGGTATTCAAAGTCAGTTAATGCTTTAGTGTGTTTTGGTTCGAAAGACGCCGTAGATTAATCATGACGTCATGAGCCAACCGTCCGAGCGACGCATCGATTGTAAATCTTGTTCTTGTTTGACCCTCAGGTTGTTGCTCCATCTACAGGATTTACTTTACAGTTGATAACCTGGTCAACTCCGATAATTACATATTAGGAAATTGAATTCTGATGTCGCTGGCAGATTGGCAGAAACCACAATTGGGCTCGTAATCTTGAGACACAATGTCTAATATATCTGTAGTGTAGTAATTTTTCCAGCTATCACGCCAATGTAAAACACAGGATTTGCACAGGATGCTGGCTTGATTATGGGTAACACAACGGCGCCTATTTCTGCCGTGAAGCGGTAATATGTAAACATTACTAGACGGTCCGAAGGGTGCCGTAGCAAGTGAAATTACTGGGCAAATGAGGGTTAACACCTTATGTCTCAAGATGACGAGGGCAATTGTAGTGCCGCTCAGAATCTTTGATTTTTTTCAAGAATCCTGAGCTGCACTGCATTGTTTTGCAGGGCGTATTAATTACCATCAGCTGAACGTCCTGCTCGCCTCGTCCCTTATTTTCATAAAAAAAATATGAAAAGTAATTATTTCAGGTAAAATTTACACAGCTGTTATGTTCATGAAAGCGAGTTGTTCAGATGAATGAACATCGTGCATTGAATAGCTATTTTCCGATATTAATCGGCTGGGAATTCACCCTCAGAAGACTAATCACGTGATTTCGTTGCTTTCTACCTCCATATTGTGTAGAATGATTTAAAAATGAAACCGTTATGGCTTTTTTATTAAAATACTTTTAAAACTTAAATAACAATATTTCTTACAAACAAATAACGATGATTAGGACGTATCAGAAGTATTTTGTAAGATAAGTATTATACATTAAAATAAATATAGATCATTGTTAAAAATTCTTTTTCAAATCCTTCATTAATATAATTCTATTTATCCGCTAGCTAAGTAGACAAAAAAAAAGAACATACCGACGAATTGAGAACCTCCTCCTTTTTTGAAGTCGGTTAATTAATACTCTAATTTGTAATTTTAGCCGATAATTATTTTTTATTTGCTTTTTATTGATTACTATACTACTTTTTTTATGGACACCTTCATTTTACCGACTCTCACATACGGCCGTCAAACGTGGACATAATCATCAACATCCGGACGACGTCCACTACTGGACAAAGGCCTACCCCAAAGATTTCCACGACGATCAGTCCTGCGCATAGTATATGGTCATAGTCGTCCTAAACGTTGGCATACAATACAAAAATAAAAACAAAACCAGCGATCTGCCAGAAAGCGATGGAAAGAGTCTGTTGAAAATAAGAAAAATTCTAAAGATTAGAAGTGACAGCATTAGGAAATGAACAAAACTGTTAGAAGCTCTTGAGTACGCTGTAAGACAAAAGTGGCGCTGGGCAGGTCATGTGGCGTGATTCATGGACAAAATATGGAACAAAAGCTGAAACGACAATTTGAGAAGGAACATCGGGCAATAGAAAAAGAGGCCGCCCAAGAAACAGATAGGTGAATGAAATAATAAAAATGGCAGGAAAAGAATGGCGAGGAAAAGCACAGAAGAGGGGTGGAGTAAGCTGGATGAGGCCTATACTGAGAGTGGGGATCCAATAACATAATTTTTATATTATACGCGTTGTCTTTAGATAATATTATGTATTCAAAGATTGTTGGAATCAGTAAATGCAAAAGCCTAATTATATTATTATTACCTATATTTGATAATTTTTCTCGGGCTTTCACTGGTTTGTCTGCGTTTACGGGTCAAAACCAAGTAAATGCAACGTGTGTTGTATTAAATTATGTGTTGGGTGGAATGTCGTGTTCGTCAATTTGCAAGAACTTCCTTACGATTCGGCATGTATTTAAGATGATGGCATTTTGTAAGGTGATGTAAACAGTTTCCTTTCATTCTAGTTTGAGACAATGTAACAGATGGTTTGGGATAACGCCTGCGGTGGAAAGGACTATGGGTATTTTGGTTCCAGATTCTAGCTATTTCACCCTTCAGTTAAGTGTATTGGTTGATTTTTTCAGAAGTTGAGAAGACAGCAATATCTATCGGGTTATCTTATTTAGTTTTTCTTGGAGCGTTATATCCGGTCTATTGTAGTGAATGGTACTGTCTGTAAGTATTGCGCGATTAAAACAAAGTTTGTATGTATCGTGTTACAAAACTGTTTTTGGTTATTATTATTATTATATTACTTTGTTTATGATACGATGTATGTTGTAATAACTGTTATTGAAAAATGTTATTTTATTTTTAAATATTTATATAGATAATTTAATTTTAAGCGACTACACACACAGATAAGCTTCTTTAACTTTAGGTAAGTGTGCGTGTTTGTATATAAAGCTATAAACTACATTATATCTTAAATAAATGAATAAATAAAAAATAACGGATAACACTCCGGGAGTGCCAGCAGAAGTGAAAACTTGAACATTAACGTTGTGCATTTTTGAATATTTTGGAATTGTTTGGGAATTATTTCGCATGAATTGCTTTATCTATCGTTATAAAGTACCTACTAGAATTTATGTAGTTAAATACAATATTCATTTACTGCGATATCATTTACAAAAATTACAATTTATATTACACGCAAAAAACAACAAATACTTCAGAACTATTACAATTATTTTACGATAAAAAGTTCATCTCTCAGGAAAATCAACATTCATCCATAGTTTCAACGACTGTCTTACAAATTTTCGGTCAAGTCACGTGTCCTGACGCGAGTTTAACATTTTATACCCATCACAAGAACAGTGCTCAATGCCGCTAAAGAAGTTTTCACTTCAAAAAGTTACTGTATCTGTATTTACTTACTTCTGCTGTCAAAATAACAAAGAATTAGGATGAAATTTGCTCAAAACTTGGTCTGAAACATTTTTATTTCGACGGCAGTAAAGTCCACGATTGAATATCAATTAGTAATATTCTAAAAGGTGATGATGGTATACTTTTGGCGCGTAAGGGAAAAATTATCAATAAGTGTATTTTTAGGATACACGCACACACCGACACCGAAATTCGACACCCTGACGTAAGTTGGTCAAGTATATCATTTGTATCATTCTTCAGACTAAATTATGCAGTTTAGAAATATAGAAATATATTTATTTACCATAGGGCGTGACAGTAACATAACATATTGCATCAACACTTGGTAAACGTCATGGAGCTACATCAGTTCGTATAGGAGCTTTGACATTAGGATATGAACTGATAGCCAAGTTGTTAGCGATCCTATCTACTAAGCTAGATGTCCCGGGTTCGAATCCCAGTAGGTGCAAGCATTTATATGATGAATATGGATGTTTTTTCCGAGTCATGGATGTTTAAATGTATTTATGTATGTTTATATGAATTTATGTATGTTTAAGTAATTATATTGTATTAAATATATCATTGTCTTGTAACACAGGCTACATATGCTTAACTTGGGGCAAGATAATTTATGTAAAAAGAGTGTCAAGAAGCTCCCAGGCCATCTTTTAAATCATATAACAACTTAACCTATATTTAAGGTGGCCTGCGCAGAACTAGACAACTTTATCCTCAATATAATCTGCTATACTATAGTAAGCCTTCTTTGTCAAACAAGCTTTTATATTATATTTCTTCAAATTGTGCTCAGTAAGTCCTAGTATACTGTCTGGTATTTTATTGCAAAATTGAATAGCAAGACTTATGAAAGGGCCCTTAAATCTAGCTTATTAAATGGAACGCACAGTTTATTCTTCCTTCTTAACACCTTATTTATAACAATATTGTTCTTTCTACAAACATAATAGCACGAGGAATAAAAAAAAATAAAAAAAAAACAACCCACTGCAAAAACACTATTCCAAAACAATAGATATAATATGCACTAAATAGTATAAAAATAATTGCGTATTTTTATACAGTCTAATTAATTAGACTCCAAACGACTCCAAAAATTACAATAATTGTACCTAGAAGTAGATTTATTAATTAGATTTTATAAAAATACGCAATTATTTTTATACTTTTTAGTGCATATTATATCTTTTGTTTTGGAATAGTGTTTTTGAAGTCGGTTGCTTTTTGTTAAAAAAAATATTTTATGATTTTTAGTGAATTTGAAGTACACTAACTAACAATTTGTCTAAATATGTGTAGATATACTAAATTTGTCAATGCAGCAATGAAGGTAAGCGCTTTGCAATTTGATTACAGACAGAAATTCTGCCACAGCTCGCCCTTACTGTAAGTCATTAAGGAGTTCCATTGATCATCATATTCGACTACGACAATTACATGACCTCAACTACGTTACGGTAAATGACTTAAATAATAGCATAAAAAAGATTCGGCCGAGTATCGTTAATTTGCTCCTAAGAATTGAAGAGTTCCGTTACTTTGTCATGGATTCCATAATCAGAACCTAACCAAACTACCTTTGGAGTATATCCTTTCCAATAAAAAAATAATCATCAAAATCAGTTTGCGTGACATTGACTTATTCGTAAATTTGTCGTCGAGATACGTATAGCAAATTTAAGACTTTTATGGTTTTCTCATGGATGATATTATCAGATGTGGACCAAACTACAATAGGAGAAGCACCAGCTTTCAAATAAAAAAATAATTATCAAAATCGGTTTCCCCCAGTCGAAAGTTTTGAGGTAACAAACATAAAAAAAACATACCGACGAATTGAAAACCTCCTCTTTTTTTGAAGTCAGTTAAAAATTTTAATTTTTTTTTTGTTTTGAAAAAGAAGTATAAGTTGGAAAATATCACATTTACACACATTTTTTCTCCAAATGTATGCTTGTCTACGTCATTCAGTAGCAGGTACACTTAGGCTTGGAATCGATTCTTGATGTCATGACCAATCGAACGATTTTATTGAACCCATAACCTTCGCTTATATTCATTCGCATGCATAGACTAATTTAACTTTTCAAACTCACTTCGTTTTCCTGAAATAGGCATGTTATTCGCTCTGCTAACGACTATTTTCAAGAAATTGACGTGTTAATAACGAATTGGTTTTATCAAAGAAGGAAGTTTCACTTCACTCCAGGTCTTATAAATAGCCTTGGTTTATGGTCCTAGCAGTCAGGTTTTAGAGCGGCCACGTATGTTCCTTTGGGATTTAAATATGCAACTGCTTTTGGTACTCAAATATACCTATTTAGGTGTATCAGAAGTATATGCCTGTGGCGACGTGTAACAAATAGTTTATTTAATTATTATACTTGTGTTTTCCAAACCCTGTAACACAATACACCACTTCATACGAATTGACGCACGCACACATATACACGACTTACAAGGCTGCTAAGCAATCTTGGGAAGACAAAGACTATTGAGTGCCACGCCGCGGCCGTATGCTGCCGAAACTGGTCGCTGTCCGAGTTTTTGCTGTGACGCACCGTCCGCGTCGTCAATCTTTTTGTGTGTATCAACCCTAGCGGTCCGCCCAGACGTAGGTATTAACAAAGATACTACTGAGCTACGCTAATGTTCTAATATTTGTGCCTATAGTCTTAACACGTAACAGTACTTTGTATTTAACACTCAAGGCATTATATTATGACCAGTGTCGTAGGTGGGGCGACAATAGTCCATTTAACGTTGGTCGTAACTATTACCACTTACAAGTTATTGAGTGTAATTGTGTGTAGGTTTGACTGTCTCAATTCTAATGCATAGTGGAATGTTTACGAATTCCTGTCTATTAAACGCATTTAATACATCCATTGCTTTTTAAGATGTTACAAAAGATGATGATCTTTTCGCTCTCGTTCTAGCTTTTGGCGAGTCAACAGCTCCTGAAGACGCTTAGTGTAGAGGCGAAACACGTGTCAAAGTGATATAGTGAATTGCGGAATTAAGTCTTTACTAGTTAATTGATTAGAGAATCGCCTTTAAATTGATAAAATCTGCCTTATGTTCGGAAAAAGTCAAATCTGTTTGAAGAAAATGCAACAAAGTCACACTCCAAATGTTGTAGACTAATTGGAGAATTAGTTGTTTATAAATTCATCGTGTTAAGCGTTTTCAATATTTATAGATACAAAAAAATATATAGTCCCTCAAGGCTCGATTCTGGGTCCTCTTTTATATGCTTGCTATATGATATAAGCAATGCAAAGTTCCTGATGTATGCTGATGATACTAAAATCTTTATGACAATCAAAGATAATTCAGACTGTTCTAAACTTCACGGCAATTTAGATAGTCTTAGTTGCTATTATAATTGTAACCACATAGGTGTAAATCATGAAAAATACTTCTACGTCTCTTTCACCAGAAAACAGATCCCCACAGAATATACTAAAACCTCCCTCGAAAACACAACTATGTTAAGAAATAAAAATAACACTAAGGTATTAAATATTCTGTTTAGTCAAAAATAAATAGTTTCCAAAATAAACAGTTTTCGAAACACTTATTTCATATTTCAAACTATCGTGTAACGGTCCTAAATCTGAAGCTCTCCTGTAACGCTAGAATCTGACGCTAAGGACGGATAGAGTGCTCACGTCCGTATAAACGTTGCGCTTCAATATTATGTCTTTCTTATAGAAGTTCAGTGCCCTATAAGCGAGACTTGTGAGGAATAGATCAGTTCAATTGAACTATTCCACCGCGCTCCGATGGATATTGTGCAGTGAAGTATAACACATAGGCTGAACATAAAAGGCCCATAACACATTCACTGAAGCATCTGTCATCCTTAGAGACAGTAACTGGTTTATTCTCATCATTTGATGACCTTGTTTGCCGACCGAACTCATATTCAGGGATGTCACCCATACGAAGTCTGTTGCGCGTATTTAGTCTTCTTAAGCCATAACCTTGTTATCAGTGGGAGGCACTTTATATTAGGAGGATTATGGGTACCACAACGGCGACTATTTCTGCCGTGAAGCAGTAATGGGTAAGCATGATTGTGTTTCGTTCTGAAGGGCGCCGTAGCTAGTGAAATTACTGGGCAAATGAGATTTAACTCTTATGTCTCACGGAGAGCGCAATTGTAGTGCCGCACAGAATTATTGGGTTTTTCAAGAATCCTGAGTAGCACTGCATTGTAATGGGCAGAACGTATGAATTACCATCAGCTGAACGTCCTGCTCGTCTTGTCCCTTATTGTCTAAAAAAATATTTCAAATAAATCTTAATTGTATATTTCCATAAAATCATAATAACTGTTTCATTAGAAACATATATTTTTCATGATTTAAATGATCCACGTACTACTCCATTATAATATCCATCGTTTATATATAGTACATGGACGACCCAGCCTTGCTCGGATTTTTATGAAGGTACAAAACGTGAAAAAAAAAAACTAATATGAGATCTGGATTCGAACTTGGGTCTACTGTTTTCCGAATCACCCATCTGAGCTATTATAGTCTTGTATAAGGTGGCGAAATTTACCTTTGTATTCAATGTTGTTGTAGCAGTTTCTCATAAAAACAAGGATAAAACTACATTTTTTTAAATTGAAACATAGCTAGATCGATTTCTCACCCCCGAAACTACCCGTATACTAAATTATTTGAGTCGAAAATGTATATTTGGAGGTTAAATTTAAGAACAATACCCACGTAATAATTATTTACGAGAATACAGCTCACGCAACTGTCTGTCTGTCAAAAGTTTGATAACTTTTATTGTGTTTAATTCACCTACGGTGTTCATATTTACATTTAGCGATTGAAATGAAATATAAATGGCATTGCTCGAAAAATAAAAACATTTTAACAAATAACGTACTTTAATTTAGCCCAGCTAACTTTTTATATGATAGTAATCGAATTTGTTAGTGTCAGTGAAAAAACAGTAATTACAAATAAAATTTGTAACCAAAATTTATGAGTGATGAGGGTCTCGAACCCGCCACCTCTCCGGGTTCCGTCCGTGCGCTCTTACTAACTGAGCCAAACGTTTGAATAACGCAGGGGTCGTAAATTTTTGTTTATCTTGTTCAACTCTCAGATTGTGGCTCCATCTACAGGATGTCCTTTCCAGTTGATAACCTGCTCAACCCCAATAATTGCATATTAGGAAATTGACTTGAGATGTCGCTCATTCAAATCTAAACAATTTGTTATTTTTAAGTGAGATCTCTAACTTCTGGGATTAATTAAACAAATTTAAATTTTTAACCAAAAATTATGAACGTTCTTGTTCAACTCATTTCGGTTTTGGTGTCATTTTGCTGTTTAAGTAACTTTCGATATCAGTTCAAACCCATACGTGTGCGTCTATGGATAGATCTTCTTGATATTGAGGTTTTTAATATCATTTATTGCGCGAGAGATACTTCCAAAGTGGTAAAATGTGTGTCCCCTCTCTGTAACTTCTAAAAATTCCACCGAAAATTGGTTTAAACGGGATCTAGTTAGCAGTTTTTTTTAACACTTTTATTAAAACATCGATCAAAGTTACAACGAACTACAAGAACTTTTATATTATGCTGCTACGGAACCCTTCATGGGCGAGTCCAACCCACACTTGGCCGCTTTTAAGTGTTTTTTTATTAATATAAGCAGGAGAAACATATTATTAGTAATATAATTGATTATCACCAAATATTTCAAATTAATTAAGCAATTTTAATACAAATAATTATGAAGGCTCCAAATACCAAGCGCTAATGGCCGCAATAAATTGCGAAAGAAATGTCCAATATTTGACTAATTAACATTCGGAGATTAATTTATTCTACTACTACTTACTGGTCGTAATTGGTAGCTATAAAGCATGGTTTCTCTATTGTTTGACTTCAAAGTTTTATTTAAAATAGGCAAAGTTGGCTAGTCAAACTTGGTAATAAACAGATCTTTTTTTTTATAAAAATAAAGGACGAGACGAGCAGGACGTTCTGCTGATGTATTGATACGCCCTGCCCATTACAATGTAGTGCCACTTAGGATTCTTGAAAAACCCAAAAATTCTGAGCGGAACTACAATTGCTCTCGTCACCTTGGGACATAAGATGATAAGTCTCACTTGCCCAGTAATTTCACAAACTACGCCGCCTTTCAGACCGAAACACAGTAAAGCTTACACATTACTGCTTCACGGTTGTGGTACTCATGATCTAGCCGGCTTCCTGTGCAAAGGAGCCACTGGTAAAGATCATCCCTGTCCTTTACACAGTGAATGTTGCATGTATCGATCAATCTCATAAAATGAGGCCCAAACGTATAATTTGATAACCGTAATATTTGAGAAAAAGAGTTTCATAATATTGTCATTCTTGTTTTAACAAATTGTTACAAGGCACAAGATCGCGTAATGAAGCTTTTATATAAAAGAGAAAAGAAAAAAAAAAAATTATTTTGGGTGAACTGAGTATTTTTTTATTCTGTGGGTATTAAGTCTTCTTATTTTCTTCTTATCTTGAATAGATACAGAATGCACGTAGGTTTTCCTACTTTTTCTCTGCATGGAAAAAATACAAATTCATTCTCTTTCGTTATATGACGTGTACAAGTGCTGTACCCGGCAAACTTGTTTTATTTGCCATATAAATTGAGTACCCCGCGCCCGCTCATGGTATGAATTGTCATATGTAATGACTGAATTACTTTAATTGCGAATATTTAGGTATTTCTAAGTAAAAAAAATAGGAAAACGGTCAACCTAAAGGCCATACCAGCAACTTCCCGCTAACCATATACCTAAACTAAATAATTATACTATGTATAGAACGTCATTGACCTAAACGCTTCGAATTGTACTTATGACGATTTTCTCTTGGAGCTCAAAAGTCTGGTAAAAGTTAAATAAAACCCTATTGTATAAAATTTTAAAACACAATTATTTTTGAATGAACATTTAGAAATTTTTTTTTCGTAGTTTTTAAATTTAATTGTATTTAAAATCTAATTTTCGTCAAGACCTTTCCAACGGCACCTGCTGCGATGAAATCGGTCGAGTAGTTTAAGAGTTATGAGAGGTTTACATATATCAATACATACATACAAACACACAACACATACGTATATACAGACGTACGAACACCATCGCGGAAATAGTTAGGGAAGCTTCCTAGGTCCTTAAAACTTCGAGATCTGATGAAAACTTGATTTTAGAAAATCGGGGTTTAACCAATAACTTTTCGTCTACATTTCCATCAACATATTATATTCTCAAACCCTCTCCGAACGCTGCATTTAATGGTATAAGTATTATTCCGATTGGTTCAGTAGTTTCCCAGTATAGGTATATTTATAAGTATGGATTCGGCATAATACTAAACCCTTATTTAAATAAAATAATTAATACATTAATTTTGTCGTAGAATTTACATTCACTATTTATTTGGACTACGTTAAATGAAAATTAATGTTAGTATTCACTTATAATAACAAGCGTTTCAAGTCATCAAAAAGCATTTTAGTTACAGCAAAAGACAATTCATCCATCATACGAAATAAATTGAACCGTAAACAAACAACAAACAAAGATTATATATTATAGTCAGCGCGTCTAAATGTATTTAACGTGATATTTTTCGGGCCATAGTCATTAGAATAGTCTGACTGAGCGAGAAAGGAAATTAACGCTTCAATCAAAACTCTTTTATCTTCACGTTTTTAATGATCCATCTTTCTGCTTCGTTTTCAAACGCTTTAGTAAAGATAGAGAATTAATAACCTAAAGTTCTTTGCTCAAACGGTATCAGTGTTTGCCAAGCAACATCAGGTTTGAATCCCCTTGCTAAAATAGTATACTGTACTACATAAATACACGGACGAGTAAAAAAAGAAGGACTCCGCGCCGTGATATTAGCAAGTGAAGCACCGTTGTGCTAGTGTGTGTGCGGTTATCGGGGATACTAGTTCGTATCGTATTTACACTTTTTCACAACGCACGACGGCATTTTTAAAGTATTTTATTGAGACGCAAACTGATCTGTCACAGACGATGATAATTCTCATAATGGCCGCCTCTCGGCCTGTAGTAGTGTAAGTGTGTGCGTGGGGCTTGGGTGCGTTGGGTGTATTTATCGGCTTGTTTTGGTGCTATATTGTTATGTAAGGTGACACGGAGTCCTTCTTTTTTATACTTGTATTTAAATATAATGTTATGTAAGGTGACACGGACTGACCGTGCATAAATAGTATATTGTAAATACGAGTTGCACATACTATTTTATATTACAAATGCCTAGATTTTTGTATTATTTCCGACTCCATATTCGTTTTTAAGATTTTTTAATATAAATTATAATTATATTTGTTAAATTTAATTGTATAACTGTAACTGATATTTCGATTGTGTTGTTTTTTGGTATTATTTTATTTATTTTAGCAATTTTATCTAAATTAGTGTATGCCAAGTATAATTTGCATGCGACAAGTAAACTTTTCGCACTCGAACAACACTTTCATTTACAAAAAAACTCAGGCGTAGTTTTAAAATGGGCAAAAGGTTCTTTTTCAACCGCAACAGCGAGTGCCAGGATAATACTTTTCCCGAATGAGTAAAACAAATGTGATTTTCTTGAACGTTTTCTTCGTATGTCAGAGAAAACTTTCACTTCAATGATGATGTGACGATGACATACGGAACGCAGACGTGGTCGGTAACTATGGACTTTATGAAGAAGCTCATGGTCGCTCAGAGAGCAATAGCTATCGGAGTTTTCCTTCTGAGATTGAATCAGAAATGAGGTGAGACCAATGTCACCGACATAGCCCAGATGGTTACGAAACTGAACTGGCAGTGGCCAGATTACATAGCTCGACGGACAGGCCGTTGGTGCAGTAAAGTCCTCGGATGGCGACCAAGTAACGGAAGACGCAGTGTTGATAGACGATAGCGAGATACGTACTAGGAAATCTACTGCAGTCCAGTTATAATTACAAGGATTTTTAAGTTAACAAATAATACTAGACAAGAAAATGTTAATCTTATAGTTAGATACAGATGTTTTGCGTAGAGTTTATGTTTTTAGATGTTAGTTAACGTGCTCAGTGTATTTTATGTTCGTCATAACAAATACTTAAGTCTTTAAGGCGCGGACTGACTAGGATTGTAAGCGCTACAACCAACCCTACAATATTTGTGTTGATAATGTGGCTAAGCTGCAAATGGGCATTTATTTTACTGGTTTTCTTTTGATTATTCATAATACATATTAAATTGAATAATTGTTCGTTTTAAGTATTAGAAAAATTCTAATTTATTTAAAAAAGAATCTGTGAAAATGTAGAGATTTTGAACTCAATAAGTTTATTTTTGGGAAGCAACTTCCGAATTTTTTATTGGATATTTCAAATTATATATAAATATTCTATTCGGTTCGAATTTTTCTTTAAGTCCTTCTTTTTGTAATGTATTTTTTTGCGTCGGAATATTTTTATTGCATTATGTTGTATATCGACTCTCTAAGAAACCAATTTTTGTGGATATTGAGGTATGACCGCGCCGTAAGGTTCCGCACCTCAAAAGGAAAAAAACGGAAACCTTTTAGGATCACTTTGTTGTCCGTCTGGTTGTTTGTCAAGACCCTTTATCTACAGAACGCGTAGAGGTATCGAGTTGAAATTAAAACGATATACTCAGGGAGTTGAACTATGAAATTTGGCAAGTACTGCTAATACCGTCTAATACGGCTAGTATAGGGAAAAATCTGGAAGCTATAGCTCAGATGGGACATTGGGTGATCCGGAAAGCAGAAGACCCCGGTTCGAATCCAGATATCCGATTTTTTTTATTCAAGTTTTGTACTTTCTTAAAAATCCGAGCAAGGCTTTGTCGTCCAGGTACTATATAATGAAAGGAGGTATATATATATACATAAATCTACTTGAAGTTCAGCAAACCGATAAGTTGATTGTATTTCCGCAGGGAATTGTATTCTACGTGACTTCTGTCTTTTTGAATTTTTCAGAGTTGGGTCCGAGTGTCAGATTTTTTTTTACACTTAACTATTATTTAATTACTTATTGCATTATTTTCTTAAGATTGACATTTTTAAATTCGTTAAATATCTTTTGAATGGAATATCCGATTTTGATTATTTAAAAAGTATTTTACAGGTTTTGAAATGATCTTTAATAAAATATTTAATATAATTTAATTATTTATTGGTTATAGTGGCATCACTACAGTAGTTGGACATATTATGGTATAGCGGACTGTTTTGTAGATATTCTATAATACTGTACAACATTTTATTGTTCTATCATCAATAGTTTCCGCAGCGCACGCGATGACAAAATTTTCACACCGTGGTTTTATTTTATTGCATTTTATTAGGGATCCCTAATTTTTTTTTTTTTGAAAATTTGTATAGACTATGTTACTCAGTGAAGATGCAACTTCTAATGGTGAAATATTTTTTGAAATCGGTACAGCAGTTTTTGTGTGAAAATATTACAAACATACAAAACACAAACGTATATATTGTAATTGAAATGATTTGAAAACGATGAAGATTGATTTATTGATTGATTTACAAGAGTGGCAATGAGTTTCTTCCCACTTCTTCTCATTAAAGCTCAAACTTTTTCGAGTAAGTGGTAAATTAAAAAAAAAAACTTATGACATTCATAAGTGTCATTACATGAATAAATTGATTTTGATTTGATTTGATTATTACCTATTGGTTGAATATTTTCAATAACATTTGTAAAACTAAACTGTATAGTGTTAAAGGTGGTCCAATCCTCTTTAAGTCAGTGGACTCAAGAAGGTTCAGTAAATAATAAGATTATGTTAATTTGATGGTAATAATTAGTTCTAACATAATCGAATAATATACACATGTCCTCCGTAAACTGAAGTACGTGATATTAGTATCAATAAGAGATTTGATTCATTTATTTTGTTTTCAATATACAACAAACAAATTCGAGAAAGTACGTTTAAAATGACCGACTTCAAAAACTGCAAAGTATCAAATAACTAAAAATTTAATTTAATACACCTTTACCTTTAATATTTTTAAAAAACTATTATTTATATGTACTACCTATTGATAGGTTTTAAGTCGGTGCCAAACCCTAAACAATATAAAACTTAATATAATAAACAGCTTACTTACTGTTATTATTAAGGTTGTCTGGCCACTCGTGTCTGTTCGCTTGGTTTGTTTTGTTCTAGACGAAGCTATCCCGCTCAAAGTCACGCGTGGCGAGTGTAGGTACCTACCATTACTATTACATTTGGCTTGGCACCGACTTCAAACCCATCAATGGGTAGTACATCAATATGTAGAACATACAAATAATAGTATTATATTAATATTAAAGGTAAAGGTTTGCATAGGAGGTGTATTAAATTAAATTTTTAGTTATTTGATACATTTCAGTTAGTCGGCTTTTTTAAATCTAGTTTTTTTATTTTTTGTGTCAGTTAATAATAATAATTATAATAAAAAATCAACCTGAATGAAAACTCCTAAAAAAGCCGTACACAAAAAACAATTATATCATCCACGTAGACAAAAATTTTCATAAAAATTGTTCATAAAATGAAAACTACTGGGCCTAAGTATGTAAAATTTTTATGGGACCAAATGGCATCCGCATGGAACTAAAGAAGATTTACGTAAATCGGATCATAAATCTCACATTAATAGGTGTAAATACATAAAAAATACCGATCGAATTGAGGACTTCCTCCTTTTTTAGTCGGTTTAAAATATATTGCCTTTAATCTCCTTAACCTAATCCTTTAATCATCTAATATAGATTTTAATTATTTGTAATCATAATTAAAATACATTAATGAACTGCCTAAAGAGCTGCAAGAAATGTACATAAATACCACAAAAATCGAAAACCACGCTTTAAAAGATACTTCCTGAAAAAAAAAAATAAGTTTCATGAAAAGAATGGTTTACTGTACCCAGATAAACCCTTAAGGTTTTCGTGGTACTTATGTGATAAAATTTTTATCTATTTTTTCTAAATCAAATGAAACAAATTTGGAAATAAAAAACAAAGATTAAAAATTAAAAAGAAACAAAACGAACGTAAGGCCAATTAATTCTATATCAACATGATAAAGGTAGTTCTTAGATACAGGAGGAATATTAAAATTGTTTATAAAACAAATCTTATAACTATGTTTACAATACTATGATAACATTAAACTGAAACAATCATTAATTACATAGCATAATGTTTGAATACATTTTATACTTTAATAAAGGTGCAGTGAAACTGTTTTGTTCCAAAAAGGTTTGATATATATATGAGTTGGGTTCAACTTTAAGCAAAAAGTTGTATTTTAGTAGCTCCCTAAAAGATTATTAGATGAAAATAATTTGCTTTGGTGCGACCATTCCACGTGTATCAGCTTTTAGTATTTTGAAAATCGATACAAATAAATTCTGAATGGAGTTTTTTATTTGTTGGGTTATTCTGCGAAAACTACTAAACCGATGGGAATAATACTTATGCGGTGGACACGGTGAAAACTATAATAGTACACGTCAATAAATATAGATAGCACACGTCGGTGATTACTTATCCGGAGCAAATAAACGGAACTACATTAAATAATGAATGATTAATAATTCAGTAATACAAATATAATGAATTATTTGACAATGACATTTCTTTACACATGACAATTCATACAATAAGCGGGCGCGGGGTAGGTTCTCAATTTAAAAGGGAAAATAAGAAATTATTGGCAATGTATTATTTAGTTCCATTACTAATAAGTATATATCCGTAAATTATAAAAGATATAATTAGTTTTAAGCACAATAGTACTTTATTTTTTGAAGTTATACGTCTTTAGCCACGTTATGAAAAAATTATGAGAGTGAAATTTTAAGATGCGCGCGCATCACTGTAACACAAAAGTAACACGGTGAAGTCGGTTCCTAAATTTTCTGACGCTTGCGACATTCGTTTTTTTTTTTGGTTTCTTCGTCCCTTATTAGGATAGGCAAAGGGTTCAAGCCCGTACAGCCGTATTCGGTATTAAATAATTAATTGTCAAAGCCGTTGCAAGATTTTTACATTATTGTTCTTTCTACAAACGTTGAATAGCACGAGGAATGAATAATTTTAAGGATTTTTGCTTTGTTAGGCCAAAGAAGTATAACTTCTTGCGTGCATACATAAGTGTACACACACTTTATATTTCTTATATCTTGAAATAGTTTTCTTGAATTTTTTGCGGGTTTCTGTTTTCAATAAAATTTCAAATAAATTAATAGCCTGAGGGAGGTCGCACCATTACCAATCTATGGTATAATTAACTCGGTGATGTTATAGTAGTAACCTTTAGCACATAAATGTTACTAAGCAATTCTTTTGTACATCGTAACAAATTGTATGAATTTTATTTTATGCTTAACTCAAGAATTTCTGAAGCTAACACAATGACCGGGCAAATACAATAATAATCATAAAACTGAAAGCAAACCTCTTTCAATAGTCGGTGTACAATTTCCAAGTCCACAATATTTGTTTTAAAAGCCTCTATTAACCGCAGAGTCATTCAAATATGGCGGATCTTGTACAATTAGATAAGTCTCCGGCTGATTTAGAGGAGATTGCACTTAAATGCATTTGTAACAGAAATGAGGTTTCATTTAAGGATGTTTATTTTTACTCTTACTTTTATTTTTTTTATAGAAAAGAGTAATTATAAGAGATGTATAAGACTTTATCGTCGTCTTTATTGATATTAAAATGAAAAAAAGTAAACTTAAACTAGAGTGCAGAGTTTTTTTTATGATAATAAGGGTCGAGACCAGCAGGACGTTCAGCTGATGGTAATTGATATGCCCTGTCCATTACAATGCAATGCAAGATTCTTGAAAAACCCAAACATTATGAGCGGCACTACAATTGCGTTCATCACATTGAGACATAAGATTTTAAGTCTCATTTGCCCAGTAATTTCACTAGCTACGGCGCCTTTCAGACCGAAACACAGTAATGTATAAACATTACTGCCTCACGGCAGAAATATTCTTCGTTGTGGTACCCATAATCTAGCCTGTCCAAAGGAGCCTCCCACTTTACCACCGACATAAAACCTTTCCATTAATATTAGCTTTATCATATAAACATATGTTTATAAAATTTTACTCGCTCGTTTTGTTCGTGTGTGCTTAGGGCACTAGCTTTTTACTGCTCTTTACAGTGTGTATTACTTTCGCACATAATGTTGTACTGTACTATCGGTAATTATAATAATTTAATGCGATGGATAAGGCGACACACCATCGAATATGGTCCGACCATGTGTTTAGGCTATAACAGACAGACAAACTCTTTCACGTTAAATATTTTGAGCTATATTACATACGTTATCGTTTGTATGCGTATGACAAACTATAGAGATGTAAAGCTGACATGCGGACAAGCAGTATATGCTCAACACAAAGAAAGTACGACATAAATTCAAAATTCAGTAATCTCCCCTATAACACGGCTATATAACACGGCTTCATATTACGCGATAACGCGGACATATCATACATACTTATCGCTGTACTGTCAAATGTATTTTTTATTAATTAATTATTCGTACAGTCAAAGAGGATGTACTAAATACTAAGTAATAAGAGGCGGGAGTGCCTAAGTAAAAATTTAAATTTAGTTTTGTACAAAACGTGCAGTGATTTGACAGAAGTTTGAAATAGTAGTATTTACAGCATCGCGATTGGCCACGAAGTATGATCCGACTAAGTTTAAAAGCGAACAGTTGCATAAAAACGTAGTGGATTTCGGCTATCTCCGTTTTTTACAAGATTATAGCCGTCACCTGTCAATCCATCAATGACTGCACTTTTCATACAATCGAGTGAATCGCTTTTTTATTAGAGAGTTTCGCTAGGCTGTGTTAGCCTTAGGTCTTTATTAGCTTCACGTTAATTGTGTTATTTCATAATATTTTTTTTATTAATTTTTGTATTAAGAACCTGAATAAAATAGAAAATCTAGGCAAACAATTGGAAATACTAGTTACGAATTGTGATGAATTATTATTATTACAAATTACGAGGTTGTAAAAACGCGTTATACGGGTATGCACTACTATAACGCGATTTCACAAGGAACAGGTAACAGTATTTATGGCCAGAATAAGTATATGCATTTGTTCAGGTGCAGTGAAACGCAATAGTCCCCAGGTAGGTTTAAATAAAAAAAACTGATAATAGAATAATATTGGTTTCAGCATTTAATTCGAAGGTTAATATCGAACCCAATCTACAATATGCACAAGTAGTAAACGGAGTAGCGGGCACAGCTACTGTTGATAATAAATCAGAACTTCAAACGATTATTTTGTAAGGAAAAAGAATTGAAAGAATGTGTACAAAATATAAGTGAATAAAAGCTGTATAAACACTCTGAAATAAATTCAAAAACATAAAAGATGGAACCGAACAAAAACCTACTGATTTATTCATAGACCGCCCACAAAACAGCTATCAAATTTAGCAAATTTGTTTACTGTATATCCAATACGCAATGGTCCGAACCCCATTTATTTACTGGGTTAACGTTGGGTCACGGGTTTCTTTATAGCTCGATGTTCCGATTACGAAGTTTATAAAAGGAGTGGATTTTTTGATGTAAGGGACCAACGATGCTTCCGTACTCTCAGAGTAAATTGCCAAAGGTCCCTTTGATTGCGATATATTCGTGTTTTACGACAACTAACAACCGTGTGGGATAGAGTAGGGCTGCCACTTGATTTTATACTTGTACTTCATTGAAACTGGTTTTATGGCTCCTTTGAAGTATGTTTCTTTTGGTTTTGCGTCCCTGCACACTTTTGAGTGAAATTATGGTTGAGTATGCCACATAGGTGTTTAACACTAATCCTATGAATATTTCAGAACTTTACAATTAGTATTCTGTCAAAGTAAATTGCAAATCAATCATGTTGTTCTTTTATGACATACAAAAAAAACCTACATTCAAAAAAACCGAAAACTGAAAGATTTAATTTAATACACTTTTTATGCAAATCTTTAATATTAATAAAATACTATTATTTGTAGGGTTTAAGTCGGTGCCTGTCCGCTCGGGTTGTTTGGTTCTAGAGGAAGCAATCCCGCTCAAAGTCACGCGTGGCGAGCGTAGGTACTTGCTATTTAATTTGACTTGGCACCGACTTCAATGACACAAACTATGTCAAATTTTTATGGGACTAAATGGCAAACATTTCGCATCAAACTGAACAAGAATCACGAAAATCGGATCATAAATCTCAGCGTTATCGGTGTACATACATAAAAAAATACCAATTGAATTTAGAACCTCCTCCTTTTCGAAATCGGTTAAAAATAAACACAGATTTTATTATTGCTTCGCAGATCTTCAAAGTAACTGGATTTCATACTCGATTTAACATAACGTGAATGATTTACTCAAGGTCAACGTCATACTGCGCTTCGTAGGGATCCGGACGGTAATAGAGGAAAACTACATTGCTAACACTAAAGCACTGACGTACAATAAACAACTAGACACCCAATCGCTTTTTAAAAGGTCGTCAAAATATGTCCGAGCGGCGTTGTATATTCGTATACATTAAGTTATCTAGAAAACATTAAACATTTACTCAAATTAACACCTTATTTCGTGGAAGTAATGTTCAAAGTCAGTAAAGTATTGGATACGCCCATAAGAAGCTCGGACGCGAACACGAGGCGAGAACATTTTGTTTTGGCAATTGAACTGTAATAATTTAGCAAAATTATTAAAAATTATTAAAAATATCAAGTTACTTACACAATTTTATTAATAACTAGCTGACCCAGCAAACGCTGTATTGCCGTATAAAGCAATATTTTTATTTTTATTTTGGGCTATAAAAATAGATTATGGCCGATTTTAAGACTCACCCGATATGCACACAAAATTTCATACAATTGGTTCAGCCATTTCGGACGTGTTTAGTAAGAAACACCGCAATACGAGAATTTTATATATAAGTTTTAAGGGCACTTACCTGAAATACAACACTTCGTCTTTTTAATGTTTGGATATGCTTAAGTATTCAAAAATAAACAAACACAATTCACCTAAATAAATAAATTATTCATACTATCATTTCGGTACATCCTGTAAGAAATCTAGAAGCCGCAAGCTAACGTGTTTAAAAAAAATATATGTTATATAAACGGTTCTGTGCAAAATATTGAATACCCTAACATTATGTACGAAAGAAAATTCAACGGCTAGTTTGCCGCGTAAACGAAAAATGCGGCGCCCACTTGTAACGTTAATAAGAAGCGATAATCCGTTAAAAATGAAAAATAGTAACAGCTGTGACCATAGACCTACAATATACTATTGTATAGACAAACCAAACGTGCGAGAGAGAAGAACATAACAAAAGGAAAGCGAATCTATAGTTACTGTAGCTGATTTTATCTACACCCATGCTTAAGTCCTCTATTAAACATTCTAAAATAGCTTACTACTTACATTAAAAAAGCCAGGACCAGTAACCATTACATCATCCAAACGTGTGTTGTAATGAAAACGGATGATGTAATGTTGTACTGAATTTCAATATATATTAATTTCAATAGACGTAATATATATTTCAATAGATTTATTAAAATGATTTTCTAGAAACCAGTGGAAGTCTTTGCACCGGATACAGACTAGATTATGGGTACCACAACGGCGCCTATTTCTGCCGTGAAGCAGTAATGTGTAAGCATTACTGTGTTTCGGTCTGAAGGGCGCCGTAGCTAGTAAATTACTGTGCAAATGAGAATTGACATCTTATGTCTCAAGGTGGCGAGCGCAGGTGCAGTGCTGCTCAGAATTTTTGGGTTTTTCAATAATTTTGAGCGGCACTGCATTGTAATGGGCAGTTCGTATCAATTACCATCTGCTCAACGTCCTGCTCGTCTCGTCCCTTATATTCATAAAAAAACAGCATTGGCTATTTGCATACACATTCGAGAACTCTATCATTTCTATTAGAATTCATAAAACAGTTTCCAAAGGTTGTGCCAAGTGTGTGTACCAAGGACTGTGACAATATATGTTTAGGATTATGCCTAACGTAAGGGCTATTCTTATATTCAATGTTATTCTCATAAAAAGAGCTTTATCATTGGCACATTTTTAGGGTTCCGTAGTAAAAAGGCAAAAAACGGAACCCTTATAGATTCGTTATGACTGTCTGTCTGTCCGCCACTTTTTTTCCGAAACTATAACAATTAAACTGTTGAAACTTGGTTAAGTTGATGTATTCTGTTAACCGTATTAAGATTTCACATAAATATAGAAAAAAAAACAACTCGCTGCTACGGAACCCTTTACTTCTGTGAGGCACCCTGCAATAGGATACATAAAACATACACCTTTGAAATGAATTTCCACAAACAACTAATTTTCAAGAATCCTGAGGCGCTGCATTGTACTTTTCAGGGCGTATAAATTACCATCAGCTGAACGTCCTGCATGTCTCGTCGCTAATTCCA
Organism: Leptidea sinapis; assembly: GCF_905404315.1. Taxonomy (NCBI): domain Eukaryota; kingdom Metazoa; phylum Arthropoda; class Insecta; order Lepidoptera; family Pieridae; genus Leptidea; species Leptidea sinapis. The sequence goes on from NC_066272.1 coordinate 14,849,375, forward strand.
CATTCAAAACTTTTTGTCTCTTACTCTTGTCACTACAGAATTACATGACAGGGAGAAGTAATTTTAAAGTTGGAGTACTTTAAACTGCGTTTATTAGTTAATAAGACAGTTGAGGTTCGACGGGTACTACTAGGCACAGCCTATAATTTCCACAGATTCAAGTTTTCGCAGCAATGAACCGAAGGCAGAATTAAGTTATATTCATGGACTTACAGTATACCAGCGTATATACAAACAGTGCGAAGGAAATGGACATCTCTAACGGTGATACGTATTAATTACCATCACCTGAACGTCCTGTTCGTCTCGTCCCTTATTTTCATAAAAAATAGCTCCCTAGTTTTTTTTTAAATTTTAAACTACTCAACTACTATCTAACTCACATATTGAGAACTAGATTTTTTTTTTATTAAAAAGCCCACAGTAATAACTTTTTCATTTTCACTGCATGATATTAAAAGTTAGGCAAACAAATTCGCAACACAAGTCATTATGAACTTATGTTGCAGCCTTAATGATGAAAATTTTTATCTCATGATAAACTGTATGAGTGTTGTGGAATACAAGTACAAAATAAAATTAAAATTGCTATTAAAAGCAATGGGTCAAACTGTATGATAACTTCCTACTGAGTTTTAATAATAATTTAGTAATAAAATCGAACGCAAAAATGTATGAAAATACCTCAGATAATTTATACATCTAGATAGAGCCTCTTGGTGCTAGACAACCGATGAAAACAGGCTAGGTTTATTACTACAGTGTGCGTGACAACCTACGTCTTACACTCGCGATTTGTAAGTATATCATTTTGTGTTTGTGTGCGTGCATTACTCAAGATAGAGGTTAACAGTCAACCTCAATTTTTTCCAAGTTTTCACAGTCTGTCTAGTTCATTTGTTAAGCATTGCGTACTTTCAGAATCTATAATAATTATGATTCGAAAATTAAATCATTCACATAGGAATCTTTCTTTTACGCGGTCATGACTTTCTTTGCACAAAATGCCGACTAGATTATGGGTACTACAACGGCGCTTTTTTCTGCCGTGAAGCAGTAATATGTAAGCATTATTGTGTTTTTATCTGAAGGGCGCCGTAGCTAGTGAAATTACTGGGCAAATGAGACTTAACATCTTATGTCTCAAGGAGACGAGCGCAATTGTAGTGCCGTTCAGAATTTATAAGTTTTTCAAGAATGCTGAGCGGCACTGCATTGTAATGGGCAGGGCGTATTATTTACCATCAGCTGAACCTCCTTCTCGTCTCGTCCCTTATTATCATAAAAAATGATTAATACTAATTAGTTTAATATATTTACTTATATAAAATATTTACAAAAGGAGTGAAAAGAGAGGTATGCATATTCATTATTATCAAGAATAATAATACAAATAAGTTTTTTTTTTGCAAGCCGTAGTTTTCAAATGACATCTGATGGATAGTGGCGATTGACGTTTCGTGCTATTCTTATTTGAATCAATTAACGTAGATCAAAAATCCCAATGGCCTATTAAAAGAGCGCCAAAAAAGTCTGAACGGCGTAATACATACGTATACATTAACTTATACAAACAACATTAAAACATTCATTAAAATTAACACCTTATTTATTGGTAGTAATGTTAAAAGTCTTGTATGTACGCTCAGTGTAGGGTGCGAACACTAGGCAAGAACATTTTGTTTTAGCATTCGAAATGTAATTATTTAGCAAAATGTTTAAAAACATCAAATTAATTACACAGTTTTGTTAATTTAAAAGGGCACTTACCTGAAATACGACACTCCATTTTAAGTTTGGATATGCTGTTATTCGTATAGTTTTTCACTGAACACTTTTCGTAGCGTGGCCTTGTATTCAAAGCGCGGTCGAAGTCAGAGTTTTGCTTCAGACAATTTTTGAGCGTAATAAGTCTGGTTGTTTATTGTACGTCAACGTTTGAATCACATTATATATATTGACAGCCGACTGCGGGGACTATCCGTATGTTGGCCATATAATAAAAATAAATATGTCACTTCGTAGTTATAATTACTAACACAATTAGATTATAACAAACAAATAAACGTTTGATTTGTTTTATTTTATTTTTTACTAGCTGACCCGGCAAACGTTATTTTGCCATATAAATTGTTTTTACAGTTAGACCGTTTCTTGGACATTGCAACATTACTTTATTTTTCTAAAATAAAAGTATTTTTCTAAAATTAAACGTAGCCTAAGTTGCTCCTTATTACATCAGCTACCTGCCAATATAAGTCCCGTCAAAATTGATCAAGCCATTTCATACATTAGCCGGTACAAACAGACAGATAAAAATTGTAAAAAATGTTATTTTGGTGTATGTGCCGTATATATATTCATATACATGAAGTAAAAAACGGTTATTTCAACATTACAAACAGACACTCCAATTTTATTTACATGTATAGATTTTATAACTTCGTCGCAATTCTTGGAAATACCTTAACCTCAAACTGTCAATAGGCAGATCAGTCCCTCATTAATATAAAGTTGAAAATATGAAATATTATTTTTATACCGAGGTATATGATAAGGGCTCTAGAGGCTCCATTGATGTGGCGCATCCAAGTTTCACGCTTGGATGACACGCACCGGCCGTATTGATTGGATTTCGCTTCTTTTTTTATTTTACAATATATTTAGATTAAAATTTAGGAAAATTCCTCAGTAATGATTTGACAAAAATGCAGATGGAAATGTTATGCAAAAATTCCCGAGATTTAAAAAAATACTGAGCAGTGTTTAAAAAAAACGTTACTTCCGTCAGAAATAAAATCTAAGTTCCCTCATTTATATATTATAATTCAGTAGTTTTACTTCACTAATAAAAATGCGTATTGCTCAAAAAATTAAAACTCTTGATATTTTTTTTCGTAATCGTGTTTTCGAAACGGTAATAATTTTGTGAAAGAAATAAATATATAATATGTCAAAGGAATGCAACTTTAGTAGAAGTGTTTTATCGAGATTTTAAAAAATGTCACTTTTTAATTCCCTTAGGCAATATTATGTAATCTAGCGTAGTATGTCTGTATGAACTTATCTTTGCACTTTTTAAGTTTAATCTTAAGTTTTATTTATCTTACATGTAACGTGCATTACAATTGTATATGTTTTACATTAATATACTTTTTGTATGTATATTTATTCATAACAATTTGTTATTTTTTTAAATGATAACTCTCATTTCGTGGATTAAAAACACAATTAATTTTTGAAAACAAAATTTATGAACGATGCGGGACTCGAACTCGCGACCTTTCGGCACAACGAAGCCACAACCTGAGAGTTGAACAAGACATATCAAGATTTAGGAATGTTATGTCACTCGAACGGTTGGCTCATTGGAAGAGCGCTCGCACGGAACGCGAGAGGTCGCAGGTTCGATTCGACATCGTTCATAAATTTTGTTTTCAAATATTTACTCATGTTTATTTGTTTATTTATGATGTTTATTTCCGAGTCATGGAAATAGAAACCGAGTCATCTTTAAAGCAGAATTGATCTTCTGAAATTAGGGAAGCAATCAGCACTGAAATAAAAAATAATGTATTTAAAAGGGACAGTCGGTTTGTGATCCTCGACCGTCGCGATCAACACAGAAGGAAATTTATAGCGTCTAATTTGGCCTCGTATTTAGAGCACGCCCTTCCTAAATCAATTCTAAGATATTCTTCCTTTAATTTATCGTTTAATTTTGGTTTCCTCTGATGGTTAATTGTTAAAATTATTGCTTAGACGTCGTTAAGCCGCGTACAATTTGGAGCGAGGTTTCAAAATGAAATGTTAATGATAATTCTTTATTGCAGTAAAATAATGTTACAATTTGTACATAAGTTATGTACAATTTGTACATGAGTTATGGTAGCACGATTGGGCGACCTTATCGCTATTCAGCAATCTGTTAGATATACGCACAAAAGAGGAGCAAAAAATTATTTAACAATTACAAAAATATTATTACATAAGATCATATTATTTAACATAATATAATAAACTAGCTGACCCGACAGACGTTGTTCTGTAGATAATAAAAAATATACTGTTTTATTCGAATTTGCCAATAATATTTCAAAACATCAAGAATTATTTCGTAAAAAATGGTCCCGTTGTTATAATGAAATTGTTTCACAGCAGAACTGTCAAACCGTGCGTCAGTAAATTCTCTCATAGAAAATATGTTCATACAAAACAAATATTGTAAATAAAAATAATTAGGGATTTGGGCCCCCCAAATCCATAATTATTTATTCCTATAGTATATATAACAAATACTTATGTGTGTATATTTTAGACACTTTCTTGCCTTTTTAATGTTTTTTTTTTATTTATATAGTTAGTGATAAGGCCGCCATTTGCACCATTTATTAATATGTATGTTAGTTTTAAAGTTATATTTTGTTAATATGGTATCAAAAAAGTGTAATAAATAAATTATCAATGCAATTCTGTTTTCTATAAAAGTACATTCCATTAAATTGTTTGATAACAAAATTTGAAATTAGGCCAGCGAAACTCTCTGAGAAAAAGCGATTCACTCGATTGTAGGAAACGTGTAGTCATTGATAGATTGACAGATGACGGCTTAAAAAATGGATCCGCTATGAAACTTAGCCGGATTATACTTCGTGGCCAATTGCCTTACTGCAATTATTTCTATTTCAAACTTATGTCAAATCACTGCTCACTTTTCATACTAAACTATATTTTAATTTTTACTTAGGCAGCCCTGCCTCTTATTACGTAGTATTTACAACCTCTTTGAATGAAATGACGAAAAATCATCGAAGTTTCTAACAAAACAAACGCGTTCCAAATTTGTATACGAATAATAAATAAAAGTTTTAAGTTTTTATTCAAAATATATTCTAGAGACAACTTAGTCTATACGCAGCCGTACATTTTATAAGTTTCAGTTTATGAAACAATAAAATAAATTTCATAATTCATTTCGAAGTTTTCGATTTTTATTGTTTTAAATTGTTAACAAGAATCTGTTAATAGATCATCTTCTGTTGTTTGTGGTTTCACTAAATTTTATTGTAGAAATAACATATATTTTTGTAAAATAGTATTAAATTCAGTTTCGTAAATAGAAATTATATACATAAATGTAATTGAAATTGTATGTTGCATCACTTTACATATTATATTGTAATTGAAATGATTTGTAAAACGATGAAAATGTAAATCTTGATTTAAAAGAGTGGCAATGAGTTTCTTGCTACTTCTTCTCATCAGCCCAACCCTTTACGTAGTAGTAGTAGATTCAATAAGAAATTTTTTTTGACATTCAGATGTGTCTTTTCATGACCTACATGAATAAAGTGATTTTGATTTGATTTGAGATACCTAGCAGAAATCTAAAGATAAAAACTCTTTGACGGATATAAACTTATATGCATCAAATATACTTGCAATTAAATGAAATGAAATTAATGTTGTTTTCCCGATGGATACCGCATTTGCTCTGTGAACAGCAAAAAGCGGCTCGAGTTACTTGGTGCATCAGAACTCTCGAAAGATTCCACGCGGGATCCTCAAATGCTGTATACAACATAGTATCAGGTGAAGAATCCTGGATATACGCGTACGAACCCGAAAAAAAAACCAGTCACGAGTTTGGGTGTTCGAAAATGAGTTAAAGCTAACAAAAATTGTTCGTTCACGGAGCGTTGCAAAAAATATGGTGGCCACGTTTGACTCCAAAACCGGCCATGTTGCGACTATTCCTCTTGAGGGAAGAATAATGGTTAATGCAGAATGGTATGCTAGCATTTGTTTGCCACAGGTCGTTTCTGAACTCCTTAAAGAGAACTGCAACCGCCGCATCATCCTCCATCATGACAATGCGAGTTCTCACACCGCGCACAGAACAAAAGAGTTTTTAGAGCAAGAAAACATAGAATTATTAGACCATCCGCCGTACAGCCCCGACCTAAGCCCTAATGATTTCTATACTTTCCCTAAAATAAAGAATAAATTGCGTGGTCAGAGATTTTCATCACCTGAAGAAGCTGTGGACGCCTACAAAACGGCCATTTTGGAGACCCCAACTTCCGAATGGAATGGTTTCTTCAATGATTGGTTCCATCGTATGGAAAAATGTGTCAAATTTCGCGGAGAATACTTCGAAAAGCAATAAATACATTTTTAAATAATAATGATGTGTCACTTCCTTGATTCCCGAAATTATCATTGCCGCCCTCGTAGTTCTTAACAATTGGTAGATGCAGAATATGCCAAAAAATATGACCCATACAAATATTTTATTTAAACGTCATTACATAATATAAGTTACAATGCTATCATTCAATAATAGATATAATAAAAAAAAACATTAGTTTGTTAGCAATTCGACGACTCTCAAATAATTTCTTTTAAATATGACTAATTTCGGCTAAAGAATTCCTTTAAAACTATATCAAAGCATATATAGTATTTATCAAGCAGCCATAATTTTAATATTTATGCATTATAGTTTTATGCAACATGCATTTTTTTTCTGTCCTCTAAACCATGTTAGAAATAATTTTTCTTATAGGTGTAGCATAGAAAAGAATATAACTAAACACCAAAGTAGACTATGTGCTAAAAAGCATATTCAATCAATTTAAAGGAACAGGTGTATTCCCTAAGATAATTACGTTATAACAACAGTAAACACGGAGTAAATATTGCTAGAGAATCTTGTTTTCAGGTAGAACAAAGTTGAACTGTTGATATTAGCAGAACTCTGTTGTGTCTATATATATATAATCTGTATATTATCAACTACTCAAATCAGTGAAATCAGCGATCTACATAATTTGTTACCGTACATTTTACAATTTGGAATTATAAACAATTTGTTGACAAATTTGAAAAACAAAATTTTATTTGTGTATTAATCCTAGAAGTGAGGGTTATCACTTTAAAAACCAATGACGTTCTATACATATAGACAGTGCACCTCATACAAAATCAAAGCTAAAATATGGCACATGCCACAAATGACACCATAATTTCCTTCGAATGCTATGTCTATACATTTCTGCATTTACTCAAGTTTTTTAAAATATTATTGGTCAATAGGCAGTTATGTAAGCACTATTTCAGTTTCAGCTGCGTATTTTGAATTTAGAACCCGATTTGGACAGTGACATCAGTGGAGTAGCAGTTAGGTATTTTTTTAAAGAGGCGTGCTATAAGTTTTACGTTCGTCAGTCTGTCCATATTTTCCGATCAATATCCGTTCAGTCGGAGGTTTTTTACGTTTTTAATAAAAAATCACACTCACATTATAAGGGGAAAGTTTGTGTGTATATCCATTGGCTTGTGTTTATATTTTTACTTGTTTACGTTCTAAAGGGATTTGGGTTGAATAAGTAGGTAAGGTAACCTTTAATGAGAGAAACTAATACTCAAATTTAATATTTTTATTTACATAAAATAATTGGTTAAACAGGTTATTTAAATGTTAACTTCCTTAAATAAAATAATTTTTGTCTTTTAGACTTAGCTATCTTTTCCAGGGTATCTTTTTGTTATATTATGTAGTGTAAGCGGACATAAATATATATTATATAACAAAGACATCTTTTGTCTAATTTTAAATTTGGTTAAAACAAAAAATAAATAAAATAAAGTTAAATCCAAGACTTAAATCCTTTAGTGGTGAAATATAAATATGCTTTAAAATAGCACTAGTATATAAGTGTTCATGTTCTTGTAAGCCGTTGACATTACACAAAATACAATATTGCTAATCATGGTTCAGTAGGTCTTTAAAATTTTTTTAACAAAAAAACAACAGAGTTCTAAAACTCTATTCCAAAACAATAAAAAAAGAATTATCGAATTCGGTTGGCGCTATATTGAGTTATTCGTATATTTGTTGCGCACATACTTATATCAAATTTAAGCCAACCACACGGAAACCACCAGCTTTTAAATAAAAAAAGAATTATCAATATCGGTTCACCCAGTCGAAAGTTCTGAGGTAAAAAAATAAAAAAGAAACATACCGATCCTTTTTTGAAGTCGGTTAAAAAGAGCGACTCTATTGTGTTCATTTCTGACTGTGTCCTTTCATCTGTCCCATTCTAAAAAGCGGGTCTTGTCAATAATTTTACCATATTTAATGAAAAAATATTCGTTTTTAAATTACTTACCGATGATAAGTCACATCATATTTTTTTTGAGTCGTTAATGTATTATTTAAGTACTTTTTATATTACACTTAGGCTTGTTGATTGATACACAGTTGACACACGACTAAGGAGAACAGTATGCTTAAATTGTCTTTAAGCACACCTTTGCCGTTCCGTTATCAGACTGCGAATGATATGTCCATATGTATAGAACGTCATTGTTAAAAACATAACAAATTGTTTAGATTTACAAGAGCGACATCTCAAGTCAATTTCCTAATATGCAAATATTGGGGTTGAGCAGGTTATCAACTGTAAAGTAGATCCTGTATTTTCAAGCCCTGTACTTTCCCTGGGGCGTAAAAAGAATAGGGGAGTCCCAGGCCCACGGATGACGTAAGAGGCGACTAAGGGCTTTTTAGAAGTGGGAGAGTCACGCTGCCGTTTTATGACGGCAGCACAATCGGGCCAGACTCGTCCGGGTTAATTACCACACTTGCACAGAATACTGGCGTGAAGTAGCAGCCTAGTGCCGCTATGTTTCGCATAGGTTAGTGTCGAGGACCGGAGGCCATCCCCACCTCCCCCCCTCCTCCCAACATATTATGAGAGCGGTCCGAAAGAAGAAATTACCCCAGGAGGGTAGCAGCTCTACCAGAGCCGGAGAATCCCTCCCCGAGCACTCTCGCTCGGGCTGCCCTTCGTTTTTTGGGGTGGGCACCGAACCGCGCATGACCGAGGACAAACGAGGCAATAACACCACGGCACCCCGCTCCACGCTCAACGTGGACTTTTGCAATATCAGGGGGATTCACTCCAATTTAAACGCCGTCCACCACCACCTGGAGACGGCGCAGCCGGCCTTGTGTTTCCTTACGGAGACGCAGATATCTCGACCTAGCGATACGTCATATTTAACGTACCCCGGGTACAATATTGAGTACAATTTTTTGCCTCATGCCGGGGTTTGTGTGTACGTTACGGAGGATATCTGCTGTCGCCGTCTTAGCAATTTTGAGGGTAGGGACCTGTCTACTCTCTGGCTCCGCGTATATTTAGAGGACCGCGTCCGCATCTATGTGTGTGTCTACAGGTCCCATAGTGGTAACGCAGAAACCGATCATCTCATGGGCTGCGTTCAAGCGGCAATTGACGACGTGCTTGTACAGATCCCCTCCGCTGCAATCGTAGTCTTGGAAGATTTCAACGGGCACAATGCCGAATGGCTTGGATCATGTACCACAGACTATGCAGGGCGATCTGTGTATAATTTTGCATTGGCGTATGGTCTGTCCCAATTGGTTGAGTCGCCAACGCGGCTCCCGGATGTAGATAGCCACATGCCGTCCTTATTAGATTTTCTACTGACTACACATCCCGATGGTTACCAGGTCTTTGTCGACGCACCTCTCGGAACGTCCGACCATTGCCTGGTCAGGAGTGTAGTGCCTATCCGACGCCAACGTCGCAGACCACCAGCGACACGCCGCGGTTGGCACTACAAGTCAGCAGATTGGGATAGGATGCGTTCCTTTTTTTCATCCTACCCTTGGGGCAGGGTTTGTTTCCCTTCGGATGATCCTAGTGCCTGCGCCGTTGCAGTAGCCGATGTGATACTACAGGACATGGATATTTTTATACCAAGCTCTGTAGTACCGATCGGTGGCAGATCACAGCCCTGGTTCGATGCGTCAGTTAAAGCATCAACCGACTGCAAAAAACAGGCGAATCGAACTTGGGTTGCGGCGCTGTGCACAAAGGATCCGAACTGCAAAGTTCTTAAGAGGAAATATAACCGTGCCTCCAGATTTCTTAAGCGGCAAATCGCCCGTGCGAAATCGAAGCACGTCGTCAAAATTGGCGAGCAGCTTTCCAGTTACCCGACCGGAACACGCAAGTTCTGGTCGTTGTCGAAAGCTGCTCTTGGTAACTTCAACCAGCCATCCTTGCCGCCGTTGCACATGAGGAATGGCACGCTAGGCCATACGGCAAAAGAGAAAGCCGATCTCCTGTGCGCTCTTTTTGCCTCCAACTCGACTCTCGACGACAACGGAAAAACATCGCCGACCATCCCGCGGTATCAGAGCTCTATGCCTGAAGTACAGTTCAGACAGAAAACTGTTAGGCGAGCTCTGTTTTCGTTGAACGTCAGGAAGTCGAGCGGACCGGATGGCATTTCTCCAATCGTGCTTAGAACGTGTGCCCCTGAGTTGACGCTGGTGCTAACGCGTTTATTCCGACACTCTTATTCAAAAGGCGTAGTCCCTGACTCATGGAAGTCAGGCCTTGTCCATCCGATCCAAAAAAAAGGAAACAGTTCGGATCCGGCAAACTACAGGCCTATTGCTATTACCTCCCTGCTCTCCAAAATCATGGAGAGCATAATCAACCGCCAGCTCTTGGTATACCTAGAGGGTCATCAGTTGATCAACGACCGACAGTACGGCTTTCGCCATGGTCGGTCAGCAGGTGATCTTCTGGTATACCTACCACATAGATTAGCAGGCATAGGCAGTTAGCCTGGATATGGCGAAGGCCTTTGATCGTGTATGGCACAAGGCGCTCCTCTCAAAACTTCCTTTATTTGGGCTTCCCGAGAGCTTGTGCAAGTGGACCTCCAGCTTCCTCACTGGGCGCAGCATACTGGTCGTTGTCGACGGATATTGCTCGAACCCGAAGCCCGTGAATGCTGGAGTGCCCCAAGGCTGTGTGCTATCTCCTACGCTGTTTCTTCTGCATATCAATGATATGTTGGACACCTCCAACATACATTGCTATGCAGACGACAGCACTGGTGATGACGTATACACGGGCCATGCAGGTCTCTCTCGGGAAATCGTCGACCAGTGCCGGGAGAAACTTGTGTCTTGTCTTCTCGAGTCCTCTCTTGAGAAGGTCGCGGAATGGGGTTAATTGAACCTTGTCCAATTTAACCCCCAGAAGACTCAAGTTTGCGCGTTTACCACTAAAAAAAACCCCATTTGTCGTATCACCGCTCTTCGAAAACACTTCCCTTAAAGCCTCGCCTAGTATCGGAATACTGGGTCTCGAAATCTCGAACGATTGCCAATTTCGTGGCCATCTGGAGGGCAAAACCAAGTTGGCTTCAAAGAAGCTGGGCGTCATCAATAGAGCACGGTAATACTTCAAGCCGGCCACCATTCTAGCGCTCTACAAAGCGCAGGTCCAGCCACACATAGAGTATTGCTGTCATCTCTGGTGTGGCGCACCCCAGTATTAGCTCGATCCATTTGACCGCGTGCAACGCAAAGCAGCTCGAATTGTCGGGGACCCAGTGCTCTGCGAACGGCTGGATCACTTGGCGTTGCGTAGAGAAGTCGCTTCATTGTGTGAATTCTACCGCATTTATCACGGGGAGTGTTCCGAAGAGCTGTTCAACCTGATTCCTGCCGCCGAATTCCACCTTCGCACGACACGCCACAAGTTAGGATATCATCCTCACCATCTGGATGTGTGGCGGTCCTCCACAGTGCGGTTTTCAAGGAGCTTTCTTCCTCGTACTACAACGATGTGGAATGAGCTTCCTTGTATGGTGTTTCCGGGACGATACGACATGGGTACCTTCAAAATAAGCGCGTACACCTTCCTTAAAGGAAGGCAACGCACTTGTGATTCCTCTGGTGTTGCAAGAGATTGTGGGCGGCGGTGATCACTTAACACCAGGTGACCCGTACGCTCGTTTGTCCTCCTATTCCATAAAAAAAACTATTTTATCCGAGAATAAGAAAAGAAGAAAACATTCGATTTTAAATTATAGAACTTAATTTGTTCAGTCATTTCATCGTCATAAACGTCAGTTATATCGGTATTGTAAAAACCCTTAATAATATTGAATAACGGCCGTTTTCAATAACGTATCTTTACTTACGGATACATTGCTGTCACCGTTTAATGACAAGATCTTATCTATCCATGGTTGTGTCCAGTATAGGTATAGTCCAATGCTTTATGTCGATAGGTTATTGAAACGTAAGTAAGCGTAGATTAGTCTTACCCCTAGTAAGTTAAACTTAGGATATATAGGTTATTGAAAACGGTCGTAAATCTTCAAAAAGCTTGCTTTAAGATAGCACGGATTTGTTAACAATTATTTGCTTTATTCGTCTGGAGCTAAATGTTAGTACGGATTTAAGAATAAATTTGAGTTCTCGTAGAATAACGATAATTTCTATATATTAAATGACAAGCAAAATAATAATCTACATCAGGGTTTCCAACGGCGAAGCCCTTGAGTATACATAGAATATACATTGAGGTTGAAATCGGTTTCCCAGATGTCGACATAAACGAAAACTAATTTTGGGGGTCAACTATGTAGTTTATCAAGTTTCCTCGTTTAACCAATCACAAGGTATTTAAATTGGTGAGTATTCTGGTCAAAGGAAAGAAATTAGAGATTACGACTTTTAAAGTATTTTAGCTATGGGTTCTGAAGTATCATTTCCTTTTAGGAAAAAGATCTTTTGCCTTTGGGGATCCCTAATTAATTATTTAGAGAACAGAATACTTTCCATGCCTAATTACTTCGAAATTATCCCAAAAATAAGAACTGTTCTAATATTCCGCACATTTACCTCAAAATTCAAATAAATATATTTTAAACTTTGTTACTTAATGTTATATTTTAAATAACAGGTCGAACAGTTTGATACTACCAAAATAAGCATTCAATTAATATTTAATAATAATTATATTATGGTGAGAACAAAAATACCATTCAAAATACATCTACTATGTACCTAAATAGTGCCATCATTTAAATTTGAATTACTTAACCACTACTAAGGTTTGGGCTGAAAATCTACAATTGTTGTCCATGACGATACGGTACCTTATATAATATACGATATAGTTTTTAAATACTTTTGTGACTTTTTTGACATTTGCATGGCAGCCATGGATTTTAACCTCTTTTATTTTACTATATTGTAGGTATTTGTTATAGTGGCAAAACTAAAACTTTATACATAATTATCTAGCTGTGCGGAAAAACATACAATGCCCAAAATTTTACCTGTCTATCACTTCACATCTTAAAACCGGCACTATTACTCCTTTTTACAAACACATACTCATCAAACCTTCTTAGAAGTGGTAGGCAAAGGCAACAGAATGTCACGTTCTATCCTTACAAACTTTACGCGCTTTTCATACATGCTCGCCGGTTCTCCTGCGATCGACTTACCCACACACACTTGCCTTATATTCGATTAGTCATTCTTCCTTCACTCATTCGCTCCAATATAATATACTGCTTTTTATTCCTTTGGTATATAAAAATCAAGACGGGGACGATGTTTACCATTATGCGTTTCGCCAGTCCAATAAATACGCAAAACATAAATATAGTACCGCTAAGTACTTTTGAATCAGCATAATTTTTTATTATTTATCGGAAGTTCGATAACTTAGAGCCGAATAGAAGAATATAAAAAAGACGCGCTGCAGACTCCTTTCAAAACTGTCGAACAAATTTGTTCACATCTAGAATACTATCCCTCGCAAGACGAAGTAATGTCCGTGACATAAAACAGAACGATTGAACACGAGTCGAGGTCTGTTAAATAAATGGGAAACTCGATAATACGATTGTACGTGATTTGCTCCACGTCAGCAAGTGGGGTTCACATTATACCCTCGTCAAAACCCAACGACTTAATAGTCCAGACTGCAGCTCAACTCTAAAAGCTTAAACGAATTAAACCTTATCTTTAAAAGCTTCAAATTGTTTGACGTAGTCTTGTGAGAGTAACTTAAAGATTTATTAGAGTTTTTTAGGCAACAAAAAATAGTGCACAATCTTCGTTACTCGCTTGCTTTTTTCAAAAAGGGAAACCATTTTTTTTTCATCGTTGTGCTATTAAAATTTACTGTCAAATCAATCTGCAGTCATGTGTTTAAATAAATACCGCACCGCAATATCGAACTTCCATTTCAACATTCAATTGCAGTCCCAAATTTAAAATGATTAAAATTATTTTAGTTCTTAAATATCTTTTACAATTTTGTTAAAGTAAAGAGAGTATTTATTTATGATACAGAACATATTCCCACTCATAATAAAATAAACAAAATAATAGTGATGTCATGAAATGGACACCAACTCAGTATATTTGGAATTGATTAGGATATCTCCAATTCCCACACCGATTTTCAGTAGATAACATAGTTCCCTTTGTTAGAGGCGCGTAAAGTGACCATATTATATTATGTGTGTGTGAAATAAATTATTATTATATTATCTTTTCTTTTACCATTCAGTTTTTCATGATCTAAAAAAAATTCCACCACAATTCCACAGCTGAATTCCCTCTTCCCACGACACGCCACAAGTTAGGATATCATCCCCCCCACATGTATGTGTGGTGGCGGTCCTCCACAGTGCGGTTTTCAAGGAGCTTTCTTCCACGTACTACAAAGCTGTGGAATGAGCTTCCTTGTGTGGTGTTTCCGGGACGATACGAGATGGGTACCTTCAAAAAAGCGCGTAAACCTTCCTTAAAGGCCGGCAACGCTTCTGTGATTCCTCTGGTGTTGCAAGAGAATGTGTGCAGCGGTGATCACTTAACACCAGATTGAGAAATTTGTGATCGAAGATTTATGATGATTGCCATGTGGTAGTTCCGAAGACTTATGTTGTCGATGTCCTCAACAACGCAAATCAGAGGCCTTCTAGTATCTTGGTATTATGGTAGATAACATATGAAATTTTCAATGCCATATAGAACAACTAGCTAAAAGGTCACATAAATTGAATGTAATTATTAAAATTTTAACAAAAGTAGCTGATAAGAAGCTAATGAGAAACCTTTATCAAGTACTGTATCAGTCAATCTTAACGTACTTCAACACATCTAGGGGAGGCGGTACGAAATCAAACTTCCTAAAAATAGAATGGACCCAATAGAGCTATGTGAGCTAGAGTAATGAAAGTAATTAATTCACTACAAAGCTTTATATCCTGAAATCCTTGCTAAAAACATAGACTAATCTGGTACATTCCGGAAAAAAACAAAACACAACGAAGAAAAGATAGAATCTGTGATAAAATATTGTATAATACTAGTTTCTCACACCTCTTCTTCTATGTTCAAGATAAATAACATTTATAACACATTATTGTACCTTACTGTACACAGAGTTTTGTCAATTCAGTCAGTCAACATGCAAGCTTGTCTTGAAAGAGTGGAATTTTACTACACCTTCACTGAAAACTTCACCACTAATAAACCGAAGGTATAATATACACACAGATAAACACACACTCACGTGTTTGGGTGTTGAGTGTTCCAACACGCACACACTCAGGCACACATACGTTTTTGCTTATGAATATATTGTTATTTTAAGGATTTTATAGCTTCTGTAATTTCTTATAAATTCTGATCCTGAATTCTAGGGCTGAGGTCTTGGTGATCTGTAACACAGCGTCAACCTACTTCAGACACCAACTCCTCACAAATACCAGCTATTAAGAGATGTAACACTTATGTTACCAGTGGGAGGCTGCTTTGTACAGGATGCCGGCTAGATTATGGGAACCACAACGGCGCCTATTTCTGCCGTGAAGCAGTAATGTGTAAGCATTATTGTGTTTCGGTCTGAAGGGCGCCGTAGCTAGTCAAATTACTGGGCAAATGAGACTTAAAATCTTATGTCTCAAGGTGACGAGTGCAATTGTAGTGCCGCTCAGAATTTTTGAGTTTTTCAAGAATCCTGAGCGGCACTGCATTGTAATGGGCAGGGCGTATCAATTACCATCAGCTGAACGTCCTGCTAGACGAGCAGGACGTCCCTTATTATCATAAAAATAAATTATCTACAGTATAAGTTTAAGATCTATTATAAGGAGGAATAAACTGATATATTATATATTATTAGTATTAGTATTATTAATAATAATTTTCAAAGACAATTCATGAATGAATTTACCATAAAAAGTGCTAATATATGTATAAATAAAATATAGTTAGGTTTATTGACTTATGATAAAAACCTGAAAGCTGATCGGAGAATAAAGATTATTAAAAACGTGTCGTATCTTGCTGTGAATCAGTTCATGAAGGAAGAATCTTATTAGAAAATTCCTCAACCTCGCCATTGTTAAAATACAATTGGAATTTTGTGAGTATCCGAATATTTTTTATGGGAAACGAACGACGTCTTGTTGACTTGATCTTATATGATTACCGCCACAATTTCTCTTAATGAAAGTTATTGATAGAGTGGACGCCCCATATGATGTTAGGAGGTAACAGAGGCAGATATAAGAATAATTATTTCTGTCGAGCTGACGAGGGCGGGACCTGAATCAGTGCCACACGGAAAACTGCAGTTCCAGCTAAAAACGTGAGTGAAAAACTCAAAATTCTAAGTTTCTTTCCCGACTATTTCCTCCTCCAAAACTATATATATCGAATTTAAAAAACTTGATGGGGAGCACGGACTAGTAAAATAGTAAGGACTCTGTGTCGCCTTACATAACAGTGTAGCACTAAAACAAGCCGGTAAACGTGTAAACACATAGCTCCACGCACATACTTACGCCACTACAGGCCTATAGGCGGCCACTATGAGAATTGTCATCGTCTGTGACAGATCAGATTGCGTCTCAATAAAATATTTCAAAAATGCCGTCGTGCATTGTGAAAAAGTGTACAAACGATACTATATAAGTATTTGTGGCCATATATATTTAAATAATAAAAGGGAGAAAAAGTTGTGTAACTACACTGGCCTTCAAAAGTAAGTATCACAATTAAAATTGGGATAACGTTTTAAGTTCACAAGATATACTTTCAAAATAAAAAGGACTCCAAAGAGAATTTAATTTTGTACATAAAAACTTTATAGTCGGTAACCTTCTTTTAAGAATTGGCTGAAAAAACACTTCAAAAACAAAAACATTCCTTTTTCAAAGTGGACGTTTCCGAATTACAATTTTACCATTCATATTTTTCCTTCTGTTTTAAATTTTTTTCAAGATCGATGGGTCTTGTTTTAAAAATTTATGCTAAAAAGCACATAACATTTATTTATCATGCCTCTTTCAGTTGAAGAGTGTGCTAGGATCATGGCTTTTCTGAAACTAGGCATCAGTATGCGTCGCACTGCAAGAATGGTGGGTGTGACGGTACGAACGGTCCAGAAGGTAAAGCGAAGGTACGAAGAGACTGGACACCATCTGAGGAGACCTTGTAATGGCAGACCCAGGTGTACCAGTGCCCGAGAAGATCGTTATATTATTTCCACTGTGTTAAGAAATCGCCACCAAAATGCAGTTGAAGTCCAGCAACAGCTACTTCAGACCCGGAGGGACTACATTAGTGACAGTACAGTGAGAAAAAGACTTGCTGAAGCAAATTTGAAACCCCGAAAACCAGCGAGTGGCCCAAAACTCGAGAGACAGCATCGAGTAGCGAGATTGCGATACGCACGTGAACATATGCACTGGGATGAAGAAGAATGGTCAAGAATTTTGTTTGTAGATGAGTCTCGATTTTCCCTTTACACTTCTGATGGAAGGCGAAGTGTTTACAGGCGACCTGGTGAGCGATACCTTCAAGCCTGCATCTCAGAAAGAGTCCAATACGGTGGAAGCAGTGTACATGTATGGGCTGGCATATCTTCAGAAGGTCGCACAGAGCTAGTAGTCATAGAAAATGGCACCCTCACTGGGCAAAGATTCTCAATGAGTAGGCAGGGCCGTATTTAGCAAATATGGGTGATGGATCGATGCTGATGAATGATAATGCCCGGCCACACACGGCTCATATCGTACAAGAGTATATTCAGGAGGTCGGTATTAGCGTGATGGCTTGGCCATCAAGAAGTCCTGACCTCAACCCGATTGAACACACCTGGGTTGAGCTTGGGAGGCTAGTCAGAAATCGCAGACCACCACCTACTACTCTCAGGGCACTAAAGCAGGCCCTGGTAGAAGAATGGGAGAATATTCCCCAACATCGGCTCCGAAACCTAGTGTTCAGTATGCCAAACCGGTTCGAAGCTGTAATCAGAGCTCTAGGAGGCAATACCAGTTATTAAAAATTAAATAACATGTAATACATTTTAGTTGAATTTTTTTACACTAAACTAAAAATGTCTATTTTCATTGTTTTATCTTTTTTAAGTTAAAAATGTTACTAATGTATAATTTTAGTTTCTAAGAATTAAAGCCTATAAAATTTGCAACAAAACGTTTTTAATCTTAAGTCTCTACCTTCTATAGTTAAGAAAAAAAAATAATTTGAAAAGTGTGATACTTACTTTTGCAGGCCAGTGTAGTATCCCCCGTAACCGTTAAAAAATACCGCTAAATGTTACCTCTAAAGCATCATCATCAGGAAACCACACAATCCTTTTTTAAATTGAATTTTGATGGAATCAAATGTATAATATAAATAGCCTGGCGGCGGTCGCTCCATTCCCAATCTATGGTATCATCAAATAAGTTATTTATATTAAAGTAACCCTTACAACATAAATGTCACTTTACATTTGTGATTAAATTTTTCTGCTGCGACCATGTTGTAAAAGCATATATTATATCACCCCACAAAAGACTAAGAAAGTCTAATTAGCCGAGTAGCAGCCATCTTGAAAGTTTATGTGTGTTCCTGGTAATTCTGATTGTAAGGCAACTTTTAACTAATTTTATTAAATTTTTCTTTCAATGGTTCCTTAGGATCTAGGTTATAAAGCGCGAAGCCCTCTTTTGCAGCACAAGGTATTAATATCAGCTGCATTGCCCCATAGCAGTATACCATAGGACACGATACTGTGTAAATATGCGCCGAATCTTCGTCAATATCTATTGCACACATATAATCTTCCGAAAGCAGGTAATGTAAACACCAGCACTTATGCTAATGAAACACACGCAGTTGTATTGACGTCAATTGAAGCATCTCTAAAACTCCCAGCTAATTTGAAAAATATATCTAAATGGCAATGTGGGCAAACTGAACGCATAAGACCAACGCACTAAGGCATACCTAGATCAAGCAAGGATCTCTTAGTCTGAATGCGCCAAATACTTAGGAATTTACCCAGACAGAGGATAAGCTTGGGCCAAAGATATTTTCCCGAAACGAAAAACCATTGGCCATCCACTAAGAAAGTTGTATTGGCTATTAAATCAAAAGTCTCAACTATCCTTAAAAGCGCAACTACAGGGTATGGCCGAAAATTTTAAAGTTGAAAGACTGCAAAGATCAAATCCAAAATAGCGGCACTACATTTGCATTCGTCACCATGAGACATAAGATGTAAAGTCTCATTTGCACAGTAATTTCACTAGCTACGGCGCCCTTCAGACCTAAACACAATAATGCTTACACATTACTGCTTCACGGCAGAAAATGGCGCCGTTGCACTGTAGTACTCATAATCTAGCCGGCAAGGATGCCGGCTATGCACAAGAGTGCAAAGGAGCCTCCCACTGGTAGTGTGTGAACTGTAATCGATCATACAATTAGATTGCAGTGTCTGTCAAGATTGTCTAGATTGCGTGAACACGCTTAGAATGGGGATGATTGATGATCGCTTTGTTCGCGGAAATTGGTTAAGTCCGCATTAAGTCGCTCCCGTGCTACATTTAGATATCCCAAATGAGATTAACTTAATATATAGGTTTTGACTGATATTTTTTTTTCATGATTATTTGAATTACAATGTATGTTCGGGTTAAATCTTGCAACTGATTTTTGCATCTGTTTTCCTGAGTTGGGTTAAAATTTTACATGCTAGCAAAAAATCTGTTGGAAAAGAATTTTTATGATACTCGTAAGTTTGCCCTGGTTTTATATTTAGTATTAGTTCTATATTTGGGAACTCTTCAGCAATGACAAATACGAAATTTTGTGTACGCAATACACAAACTCGGAACTTAGTTTATCTTCATGACAAGGCTACAATCAAGGTTTGCTACTAGCGTGGAAACTCTTAAGATGTTAAATCAAATCAAAATCACTTTATTTATGTAGGCCACGAGTAAGTTATATTTATTAATTCGTAGGGTTTAAAAATTATTTTTTTATTCAATATTTGAAAATTTATAAATGCATGCTCCGTTAGTAAGAAGTGAACAGGAAATTTAAAATAAATAAAGAGTCGCGTTACAACGAATTAAAAGATTTTTAAACTTAGTGAAATACTTTATCTAGGTTAATAGACGATATTCAAGTACTAGGTAATTAGTCGATTCTAAAAACAAAACTATATTCGAATGAAGAGACGTAATTAACAGCCTATTAGGACAATTGAGTTAACTATATTTATTTAATACATCTATTCTACGAAGTTTTTTTTTCCAGCTCCGAAGATATTTCCCACCAAAAGTAATTTCATAATCTGATATGAAAGTTTCCTTAGTAGAAATAGGTAGTGTTATGCAATCAGTATGTGCGATGTAGGAGTTTTGAGGTAGGAATATAAATTTATTATTTTCTGTATTCTGAGATTATAGCATATTTTCATATCTCATATTTATTATAGATTCATTAATTAAAGTTTTTTCATCTAGTTATTGTATTATATCTTTTTAATCGTTATTAAAATGCTTGCACACTACCTTTGCTTATTGACAATGTCTGTGGATTGATGCGTCTATAGTATTGAATTACTGTTGTGGTATTTTTACAAATTTACATTTATTTGATTTAACTTACTCGTGTAAGGTATTGAGTATTTTTAAACGCTTTTTGTTAGCTTCACGCGATTTGGATCCACTTTTAACGGCCAGAATTCGTTCAAATTTCGTAGATTTATCGAGGACCGATAACAGTACATTAATTTGATACGATTATTCCATTTTTCAATTTGCAAAATAAGATTTTTGTTAATTTATATATTTTTTTCATCTATCGTCGATAAGGCAGGAATCTATGTTCATTTTAAATTTCAACTATTATCTTTTCAACAAAAGCATGTTTTCTAGTTTTTTAAACTATTTTTAATGCTTGCCTCACTTTAAATGGATTGTAATTAAAATCATTTGCAAAACGATGAAGCTGTAACTTTTGACATTCATAAGTGTCGTTTGTTTGTTCAAAATGAATAGTGATTTTGATTTAATATTGAAAGTGTGCGATAGCGGGCATTTGAAACATACATTTATGAGAATCATGGTGACATATATTATATAAGTCGAATAGCATTGGGATAAGCCTCAGGTAAGTTTTAGACGATTTAGATTATAACAAAACTACTTATGCTATAAAAAATATTTCAATTTTAATATTTGTTTAAATTTTTTAAAAATAAGATTTGCATATTTTTTTTATTTACACTTAAATAATATCGTGTAGGCAACCATTTAATTAAAATAATTCATAAACACAAGAAGCTGAAACTAGTTAGCAGCCTAGTGAAACTCTCTAAGCAAAAAGCAATTCACTCGATTGTATGAAACGTGCAGCCATTGATAGATGATGGCTATAATCTTGTAAAAAATGGGGATAGCCGAAATCCAGAACGGTTTAAGCAACTGTTCGCTTTCAAACATAGCCGGATTATACTTCGTGGCCAATCAACATACTGTAATTACTACTATTTCAAACTTATGTCAAATCACTGCACGTTTCATACTAAACTAAATTTCAATTTTTACTTAGGCAGTCTCGCCTCTTATTACGTAGTATTTACATCCTCTTGTCTAGCTAGAGTACAAACGCTGTGTGTAGTGCTGTGTCGTCTTGGTTACGAGAGGTATACGTTGTTATGCATTGGCAGAGTCACTCTCTAAAAAAGCTTGGCAAAAACTTCTAAACTAAATATGAAGTCCTGGTACATGTCGTTACGTTGACACGTTATTTCCATCGCTATTTTAAACACATTACCATCAACACTATAATATTTATGTTCACCCGGTGCCAATAATCTGTACCATCGACAAAATTGATTCATAACTCACTTTGCTGATAATTCTTTTAAAATCATAAAATCAGTAAGGTTTATATTTGCACGAAAAAGATTGTATCACAATTGGTGGACTGTCAGTGTCTAATAAAATGATAAAAGTTACTTAGGAAATGTGTGTTCAAGTGGATTTCGAACTTATTTTTTTATAATGGCTCATTAATTCAATTATGTCGATAGTACGAATACATATACAGCATAAAAAATAAACTCAAACTAAAAATACATAATTAACCTTAATAAATGAATTTTCAATAATATCGAAGCACCCTGTAAGTAATCTAGTAGCCGCGCGCTAAGGTAGGCCCTGACACCTACTTGGCACTTCAGAACTCGTAGGCGAGTTGCGGCCACGTAAGGGTGAATTTGAAATTAAAAAATTTAGCCTTTCAAATATATAATTTGTTGGTTTGAAAATTTTGTTTTTTTTACATTTAGTGCTTTATGATTAAAGTCAAGTCCAAAAAATATTTGAAAGACTTAAGTTTCCATAAATCTTTTTTCTGGAATGACCTCCTGATCTTAAGTGATCACCGCCGCCCACAACCTCTTGCAACACGAGAGGAATCATAGGAGCGTTGCTTTTTAGAAAGGTGTACGCGCATTTTTTTAATATACCCATGTCGAATCGTCCTGGAAACTTCGCACAAAGGAGCTCATTTCACAGCTTGGTTTTACGTGGCAGAAAATTTCGTGAAAACTACTCTGTGAAGAAACGCCACACATCTTGGGGATGATAACGTAATTAACGCCACAAGCGTGTATACTTTCGTGCGAATGTGGAAATCGGTGGCAGGAATCAGGTCAAACAGCTGTTAACCTTCCAAGAATAATATGTCTCATTCATAATTCTAATTTTACTAATTCTATTCATTTATTTATTTAACACATACAAGACATATAATTACAAAATCATAATATTACATTACGATGAATTATAAATTCTAAGTGCTGGCTTAATTACAGGTGTATTACACACTTCAACTTACATCGATCGTTTTCAGTTGATACATGAGTATATGATTGATGATACAATATAAGCTAAAAATACCCGCGACTTCATTAGTGTTTAATGAAATTGAAAATTGTGTATCTAATAATTTTGGATTCAAGGTCAGCTGAGAATCTTGGAAACGATCAGGGGCGTGCATTCAATATAGATAAATAGGCATAGCGTTATAGTTAATTTAGTTTAATTTGATTCTATTATTCTATAACCAAACTTCCATTAAACACCCACTCAGTAAGTTTTACCAAGGTTTTACCTTACGCTAAACCTTTGGTAGGTAGTTTTATAAACGCATATTAGGAGCGACTCCACTACATAGAAATTATTTAGAAAAAGTGTTCGTCGAAAGTTATACGACAACCAATGACGTTCTACAGAACGTCATTGACGACAACAGAAGAAATTGCGCTGTTTACATATCAAATGTTCCAAAAACATATCTTTGCAATTTAACAGCGTCAGATAAGCTAGCGTACTGGCCTATTATTGGACTAGCGCCTAAATCTTTACGAATTATCGGTGCAACGATATTTTTTCACGGTAGCTATCTTGGAGTTTATGCATTATCCAAACAAAGAAGTTTAAAAATTTATTGAAGTAGGCGTTTTTTTATGAAAATAAGGGACGAGATGAGTTGGACGTACAGCTGATGGTAATGGATACGCCCTGCCTATTACAATGCACTGCCGCTCAGGATTCTTGAAAAACCCCAAACATTCTGCGCGGCACTACAACTGCGCTCGTCACCTTGAGACATAAAATGTTAGGTCTCATTTGCCCAGTAATTTCACTAGTTACGGCGCCCTTCAGACCGAAACACAGTAATGCTAACACATTACTGCTTCACGGCAGAAATAGGCGTTATCTTGCGGAAATCCAAAATTATCCAAATGTTTTGACGTTATGGTCTGGCCGAGACTCTGGCATGAGTATCGTGTCAGAGTTTGGCTAGTCAACATCTCCTGAGGATGCCTCGTGTAGAGGCGAAACACGTGTCGAATTGTTTGAAGACGAATATTGGCGGAATTAACACTCAAGAAAACTCAAAACATTTGGATAAAGAAGTTTGAAGTTGAAAACAAGAAATATAAAATCTTGCAAAATCTGTCCATAAAGTTAAACAATAAAAGGCGAAACCGTGAATGCTTTTACGGCGTGTACTGCGGCGCCACATGTGGTGACGGTCGTTAGGAGTTACGAGCTTGGCTTCGTCAGGTCAGCTCACTTACGACTGTGTTGTGCACGAAATGTTATTGGATTTGCGGAAGAATGTCACACATTTTAACCTAAGTGGCCTGTTTTTGCTTTGTCATATGAATTCAAGTACGAAATCAAAACAAAAAACGAAATATCTTAGATAATTTATACGTCTAGATCGACTGTGACAGCCCTAAACACGTCGCAAAAATAGCGGTGAACTGTTAGCCTCTATTTTAAACAAACGCATGCATACTTAAACATATCGTGAGTGTGAGACGTGGCTGTCATGCACGCAAAAGTAATAAACCTGGCCTGCTGTCATACGTTGCCTAACAGCAAGAGTCTCTATCTAGGTTCTAGACGTATAAATTATCTATGCTTTATAATATATAGAAGCGATTTCCACCCATGTCTTCATCACTATATGTCATGAAACATCAGGTTCAGAGACTTGACATTTGGTAGTAGGTATCTTTCATCGTGTGAGCTAAGAATGGATTTTACAATGTACCATTTAAAAATTATTATAATTATTATTTGTGGTTGGTTTTCCAAGAAATAGAAAAAGTGTGTGTGTACTTAAGTATGCACGCAAGAAGATATACTGTTTTGGCCTAACTTATAATAATAAATCAGTTATTGTTCGTGCTATTCTACGTTTTTAGAAAGAACAATTTTGTAAAAATCTTGCAAAGTTGGCTTTGACAATTAATTATTAAATAAAGAATATGGCTGTACGGGCTTGAACCCTTTGCCTGTCCTAATAGTGGACGAAGAAACCAAAAAAAAATGTCGCAATCGTCAGAAAATTTTAGGAATCAACTTCACCCTGTTACTTTTGTGTTAAAGTGATGCGCGCGCATCTTAAAATTTCAGTCTCATCATTTTTTCATAACGCGCCTAAAGAATTATAACTTCAATCAAATAGATAAATTAATACAAAAAAAAATATCAAACTTATATCATTGCGAAACAAGGCAGAACAATCTTAAACAATTAGTGAAAAGTCAGTTAGATGTAGTTCTAATGAGAATCCCAATCCCACCACAGTTCTATCGCAAAGTCATAAAGGCAAAAATACATAATAATGGTAATTATTTCGATTAAATAAATATGTTATATTAAAAATAGGGAATTTCTATTTTCCAGTACAAACGGCTTCATACTTTAACCCTTAATATTAGTAAGGATTAACTAAAGTAAATACAGCTGTAATTTCAAATCTAAACAAACACGAGGTGAGAACACACAATACAATTAATTCTACTGAATTGTGTTAACACAAATACAAACCTACCAACCCGACGGTAAACTTAATGCTATTCTAAGTTGGGATTCTCATTAGAACTACATCTAACTGACTTTTCACTAATTGTTTAAGATTGTTCTGCCTTGTTTCGCAATGATATAAGTTTGATATTTTTTTTTGTATTAATTTATCTATTTGATTGAAGTTATAATTCTTTAGGCGCGTTATGAAAAAATGATGAGACTGAAATTTTAAGATGCGCGCGCATCACTTTAACACAAAAGTAACAGGGTGAAGTTGATTCCTAAAATTTTCTGACGATTGCGACATTTTTTTTTGGTTTCTTCGTCCACTATTAGGACAGGCAAAGGGTTCAAGCCCGTACAGCCATATTCTTTATTTAATAATTAATTGTCAAAGCCAACTTTGCAAGATTTTTACAAAATTGTTCTTTCTAAAAACGTAGAATAGCACGAACAATAACTGATTTATTATTATAAGTTAGGCCAAAACAGTATATCTTCTTGCGTGCATACTTAAGTACACACACACTTTTTCTATTTCTTGGAAAACCAACCACAAATAATAATTATAATAATTTTTAAATGGTACATTGTAAAATCCATTCTTAGCTCACACGATGAAAGATACCTACTACCAAATGTCAAGTCTCTGAACCTGATGTTTCATGACATATAGTGATGAAGACATGGGTGGAAATCGCTTCTATATATTATATAGCATAGATAATTTATACGTCTAGAACCTAGATAGAGACTCTTGCTGTTATGCAACGTATGACAGCAGGCCAGGTTTATTACTTTTGCGTGCATGACAGCCACGTCTCACACTCGCGATATGTTTAAGTATGCATGCGTTTGTTTAAAATAGAGGCTAACAGTTCACCGCTATTTTTGCGACGTGTTTAGGGCTGTCACAGTCGATCTAGACGTATAAATTATCTGAGATATTTCGTTTTTTGTTTTGATTTCGTACTTGAATTCATATGACAAAGCGAAAAACAGGCCACTTAGTTTAAAATGTGTGACATTCTTCCGCAAATCCAATAACATTTCGTGCACAACACAGTCGTAAGTGAGCTGACCTGACGAAGCCAAGCTCGTAACTCCTAACGACCGTCACCACATGTGGCGCCGCAGTACACGCCGTAAAAGCATTCACGGTTTCGTATTTTATTGTTTAACTTTATGGACAGATTTTGCAAGATTTTATATTTCTTGTTTTCAACTTCAAAATTCTTTATCCAAATGTTTTGAGTTTTCTTGAGTGTTAATTCCGCCAATATTCGTCTTCAAACAATGCGACACGTGTTTCGTCTCTACACGACGTATCCTCAGGAGATGTTGAATCGCCAAACTTTGACCCGAGACTCATGCCAGAGTCTCGGCCAGACCTCAACGTCAAAACATTTGGATAATTTTGGATTTCCGCAAGATAACGCCTATTTCTGCCGTGAAGCAGTAATTAATAAGCATTACTGTGTGTCGGTCTGAAGGGCGCCGTAGCTAGTGAAATTACTGGGCGAATGAGACTTAACATCTCATCTCAAGGTGACGAGCGCAGTTGTAGTGCCGCTCAGAATTTTTGGGGTTTTTCAAGAATCCTGAGCGGTACTACATTGTAATGGGCAGGGCGTATCCATTACCATCAGCTGTACGTCCAACTCGTCTCGTCCCTTATTACGATTTCGCCAATTTTTCATTTATTTTTGTTGACAGATTTAGCAAGATTTTATGTAGTATTTTCTTTGATTAACGCGAGTGTTACACATTTAAATAAAACACTTTTTAAAGTACTTGTAATTATAACTGTGTTTTTACATACTTTTATTATCTGCAGTCCTCCTGAAAATGAGATCTGGAAAGGTCTTGGAACGTCAGGTTAACTAAAATAATAATAAAAATGTAACATTTACGTAAAAATCTAATGTAAAAACACAGTTACAATTTCTCGCGTTTTAATCCTTTAAAAGTGTTTTATTTAAAAGATATTATATTTCTTGATTTCACTTTCAACTTTAAATTCCTTTGTTTTGGTTTCATTTAACTTACATTTTTATTTTTGATATGGATATATTTTGATTTTACCTTTAACTAAAATTAATGACAATCGGGTGCTTTAAAAATACCGATTAGCTCTTCTATAAAAGCAGCTTGGAATTTCCTTTCACACATTTACTTTCTCAGTTTAATCACACACACAGACACATAATTGCACCTAAACACATACACTTGCAAGGATAACAACACAAAAAATATGGTTACAATGTACGAGTAATATCGTTCAATAAAATTTATAATTAGCCTGAGGGCGGTCGCTTCATTCCCAATCTGTGGTATCATTAAGAAAGTCATTTATTTTATAGTAACCTTTACCACACAAACGTGATTTAACAATTTTGAATTTCGTTATCATTTCTTTGAACATTTTCTGGGATCTTGTTGTAAAAGCATATACATAGCCCCCACAAAAGGCTTACTAACTCGGCTTAGCAGAGTAGTAGGCATAGTAAGTTTATGTCTGTTCCTGGTTTTAATTTCATTATGGTTATAACCGTTTCTAGCAAATAGTAGCTTATTTTTGGTTTTTCAATCATCCTGAGAGGTACTGTAATGGGGATATCATCAGTTCAGGCTCGTTCATCCCCTCACTATTTCTCATAAAACCAAAGCAATTCATGTTTTAATTATATATATTACTAGCTGACCCGACAGACGCTGTTCTGGACATAATAAATAAAATATTGTTTTTTATGAATTTCTCAATAATATATCATAACATTGAGAATCATTTCGTAAAATATGCTCCCTGTTGTTATAATGAAATTGTTTCACAGCAGAACTGTCAAACCGTGCGTCAATAAATTGTCTCGTAGATAATATGTCCATATAAAACAAATATTAGAAATAATAATATATTACATCACTAGGGAGGGAAGTAGGCCTTTTTCCCTCCCGTGTTGCGTATACGATTTTTCACCACATCTGTAAGGGAAAGTTCGCTTTTTCCTCCCGGAATACAGGGCAAAAAAGGGAACTTTCCGCGCAGGTGTAGTGAAAAAATAATTATGGGTCCCAAATCGAAATAAAAACTATCCTATCTCTCAAGTTGGACTTAACTGCACTCCATGAAGTAATCCGCATGGAAATCTGTTCATTAGTTTAGGAGTCCATCGCGGACAAACAACGTGACACGTAATTTATATGTAAACTTTTACAGTCTTTAAACATACACCGTGATTTGATCAAATCACTTAGTGAATTGTCCAAATCTCTGTTATTATCATTTCCCTGCGACATATATATTAAGATATAAGTTTATTGCTGGCACATATGAATACTGACTGAAGCTACATAAATTTTCCAGCCGATGATTACGAACGGGTCAAGGCTACAGCAGTAGTAAAACTTAACGAAGCTCTTTAGTTTTAAGCGTTATGCAATTTGCGTTTTAGTGTTGTTAGAAGGTAATTGGGACAAAACGGAAATTTACATCTACCTACATTAATAATGACTTTATTTTCTCAACACAATTGCACAATCAAACATTGAATTCAAGCTCTAAAGGTTGATGCATCCAATTTATATTTACTAAGTCTTTTTCACATTTTATGAAATATTAATTTCATATAAAATATATCTTAACACGAATAATATATTTGATGCAGCACCTCACCTCACAAACTATTTTTTTATGTATATTACAGCCATTGTGAAAAACTCTATTTGACTGAAAAGAGTAGTCGTTGAGTTTCTTGTATGTTCTTCTCACGAGCTCTACTTTTTACTAACAAACGTTCATATAATTTCAAAGGCGCTTACTTTAAGCCAACTTGAATAAATATAATTTGACTTTGACTTTAAAATGCAAGACACCGAAATAGAAAGGTCCGATACCTATTAGAAAATTTGAAAGACCGTGTAGAATGTGGGCTGATGATATAATGGAAAATACTGGAAAAGACTGGCTAATACTGGGCAAAGACCGTATAATATGGAACAAAATGGATGAAGCCTTCAGTAAAAGAGAGGCCTATATTAAGTAATAAACAAAATGTAACTAAAATAAAACTTTTCGCTTTGTTTAATACATTAGACTTGAGCTGAGATTCTAACAATAATAATATTATTTTTAATTTACTTTAATTTTATTTTGTAATTTAGTATGGAAAAAAAGGTTTTTTATTTTTATTTCATTAAAATGCCAGTACAAATGAAATAAACAGTTAATTACGAGATGGATTACTGAAGCCTAAACTAAGCCAGAGTTTGTAATCTTAGGACTGCAGGCTTTCCCATTTCGGATGTTACAACTCAGTATAAGTTTAAGCATTTTCTAATTCTGATAAGGACGTAATAAAAACAAAATTGTATTTCATATTAATTGAAAATAAAGTATTAAAGACTTGTTTGTACATATGTGTGTGTGAGCTGGCATGCCAGTAACCTTGTTCTAGGGCGAGGGCGAGTGACCAGGGCGTACGAGTCGTATATAAGGGTTAAAATAATTATCAATTAATAATAATTGATGACTAAACGAAATTAAGACAACCATCTGATGTTATATTTTTTTCTGCATTTTCAAAAAGTTATTTCCAGATCACGTTTTCAGTCCCCAACGTGATCTGAAAAGGTCACGAATCGTCGGTTTAACTAAAATACATAATATTAAAAATATAGCTTTTACGTAAAATCTTATGTAAAACACAGTTACAATTATACGCGTTTTAATCCTTTAAAAAGTGTTTTATTTATGTGTTACTCTATTACGCACCTAGGGAGAAAAGTAGGTGATCATCTGACAATCGCGGATGGCAATATCCTTCTTATCCCACGTATTGGTTTATTTTACAACCTGGTTGAAAAGCTCGCTTTAAGTGCCTGGTACGAGGATGGCAGAGAATTCTCTTTTTGTCTCTCTTCTTCTTGCCGGGAGACAATCGGCCACTTTTGTCCCTCGTACCAGGGACTAAAAGGCAGCTTTTCATCGAGGTGGACAAAAAAAAAATATTTGGAGGAGTATTAAGCGAACATTTAGGTTTAAACTAAATATTCCGAGGTGAATTTATGATTTCTTTTTATAACATGTGATTTGAAAAAATGAAATATTATTGTTGTGCAATACAAATTGTTTTGAAATAGCGTTTTTGAAGTCGGTTGTTTTTTTGTTAAAAATGTTTTTATATTTTGATTTTTAGTGAATTTGAAGTACACTAACTAACAATTTGTCTAAATATGTGTAGATATACTAAATTTTTCAATGCAGAAATGAACGTAAGTGCTTTGAAATTTGATTACATACATTAAGAAATTCAGCCACAGATCGCAACCTTGCTGTAAGTCGTTAAGGAGTCCCATTGATCATCATATTCGACTACGACAATTACTTGATGATAACTATTTTATGGAAGATGACTTAAATATCCGGATACCATAAAAAAGGTTTGGCCGAGAATCGCTCATTAATTTGCTCCTAAAAATTGAAGAGTTCCGTTACTTTGTTATGGATTCCGTAATCAGAACCTAACCAAACTCTCACCAAACTATCTTTGAAGTATATCCTTTACAATAAAAAAATTATATAATATATCATCCACTTTGCTATACGTATGTATAGCAAATTTAAGACTTTTATGGTTTTCTCTTGGAAGCCATTGTCAGATCTGGACAAATTACAGTGGGACCACACGGGAAGTACCAGCTTTCAAATATAAAAAGAATTATCAAAATCGGTTCACCCAGTCGAAAGTTATGAGGTAACAAAAATAAAAAAAATACCGACGAATTGAGAATCTCCTTATTTGAAGTCGGTTTAAAACCATCCGACGTATCATACACTATAAAAAATCTTTTTTTAGAACTGCTAGTTATTTCAATTTACAGAAAAACGGTTATAACTAGAGTGAATTGTCCATATTCAGAGTCAATTTAGGCTTTAAAGAATAAATGCGGTAGAAGATGCAGAGAGAACCCACATCTCTAAGCAATGCTAGAGAATCAAGCCGATCTGAGATGACTTGATCGTCGATGATTCGAGCCGCTCCTCGTTGTATGCGGTCAAATGGAAGAAGCTGGTACTGGGGAGCACCCGCCCAGAGGTGAGCACTCCATGTGAGAATTTGCGCCTTATAAAGTTGCAGGCGGTGGATTTTTGTGTAGTACTGTCTCGTCTTACTGAGTGCACCAAACTTTTTTGAGGCCAGTTTGGCCTTCTCTTCCAATTGACCACGGAACTGAACGTCGCTCGATATATCGACGCCAAGTATGCCAATACAAGTATGCCAAGGTAGGTTCAGACCGAAACACGGTAATGCTTTCACATTACTGCTTCACGGCAGAAATAGGCGCCGTAGGTATACCCATAACCTAGCCGGCATCCTATGCAAAGAAACCCCCCATTGTAATGAATAAATGTCTTTTGATACGATTTGATAATTTTTAAGTCGTAAGTTCTAAATATTAATTTTTGATCTACACTTCACTTTCAAACGAAAAGTCAACGACATAAATTATTACAAAGTAGACAAATCGATAATATCGACGAGGACTTTTGTCACCATTCTTATAGCAGCGTTCAATTACTTTGTGCCTATTCAATAAAATTGCTCTTTGAATATTAATTGCAATTAGCGTTTCAATTAATTGGATTTAATCATCCAAAGCGATCGACAATTATTATATCGCTGCGACACTCGAGATGATCTGTTTAACTAGAAAATTGTTAGCTATTGTTAGATCAAAGTAACTAGCTTCACTGAAGACATCGACGAAGCATCAACCAATTAAATCGGGATGGATTTTCTTTTTAGGGTTCCGTAGCCAAATGGCAAAAAACTGAACCCTTATAGATTCGTCATATCTGTCTGTCTGTCCGCCCGTATGTCACAGCCACTTTTTTCCAAAACTATAAGAATTATACTGTTGAAACTTGGTAAATAGATGTATGCTGTGAGCCGCATTAACATTTTCACAAAAGATAGAAAAAAAAAACAATAAATTTTGGGGGTATACTTAGAACTGACATTTAATTTTTTTTTTTATGAAACCTGTGTGGTATCTATGGAGAGGTCTTCAAAACTGATATTGAGGTTTCTAATATATTTTTATCCCCGAATTTTTTATCAAACCTGTGTGGTATCTATGGAGAGATTTTCAAAAATTATATTGAGGTTTCTAATATACATTTTTTTGTTTGCCTGAGAGACACATCCAAAGTGGTAAAATGTGTGTCGCCCATTGTAAGTTCTAAAATAAGAGAATGATAAAACTAAAAAATATATATGATGTACTAATTACCACGCATAGTATCCATGGTTTGAACGAGATCTAGTAAGTAGTTTTTTTTAATACGTATAAATAATGAGAGCTCATTTGCACTGTAGGATTTTCAGCAAAGATTTTTTGCCTTTTCCATTTAAATAACATAATATTATTTTCCTTTCTATATAACTTTTATATTATGTTACTTGCTGCTACGGAACCCTTTATGGGTCAGTCCGACTCGCATTTGCCCGCATTTTAAAAAAAGGGTCCGATAACATAATATCAGTTGATCTGTACACTCGTTTGTCATACTCTTCAATAAAAAAAAGTTAGATTCTTGAAAAGCATAAATATCTTAAGTGTTGAACCCGCTATGTCTTATTCATAAACGCAGTGTAAAGTTAATCTAAATTTAGAACTTTTTGTCTTGATCTTACCTTTGTCACTACAGAATTACATGACAGGTAGAATTAATTTTAAACTTGGAGTAACATTACACTGTGTTTATTCATTAGACGGTATAAGTTTTGTTAGTTAGCATAATGATCAAAAATATTTAACGAATTCATAGATGAGGGTGTGTTCCCTGACCCTATCAATTACAGAAAAGTTATACTTTTGTTTAAATCGTGGAGTTCTTTCGACCCTGCTAATTTCAGGCCTATTTCAGTGCTGATTGTTTTTAATAAAAATTTTGAAAAACTTTTGCTTCAGCAGCTACAAATGCATTTTTGTAAATTATTGAACAAAATCAATTTGGTTTCACTAGGGGCTTATCAACAATTAAATTAATGGGGGTACTAGACTCATTGAGCACATCATTGTCGACTGGGAAGAGTCACAGGATGCATTGGGCATTTTATGTGATTTGACCAAAGTATTTGATTGCGTCCACCACGAAACTTTACTCCTAAAATTAAAGCATTATGGAGTAAAAAATAGAGCACTAAATCTGTTAATATTATATTTAAACGAAAGAGTTCAGATAGTCAATTCAAATGACAAACAGACTTTGGGTAAACCTGTAGGAATAGGTGTTCTGCAGGGTTTTATTCTCGGTCTTTTCTTGTTTCTTCTATCTATTAACGATCTACCGTTTGTGATAGCCATGAGATTGATTGTTTGCTGATGATACTTCACTTATTTTTAAAATGAAGCGACGTGCAGATATTGATGACGAGGTAAACAATGAACTTTCGAAGATAGTGCGCTGGTTTGATACAAATAAGCTACACTTAAACAGTAAAAAAAAGTGTTTACGATTCATTACACCAAACACAACGGAGGTACAAACTAACGTACTTATAAATGACCAGAGATTGGAACTTGTGGACACTACGGTCTTCTTGGGTATCACGTTAGATAAAAATCTTCAGTACACCGTTCCACATATTTCCCAACTAGCAGATACACTCAGCTCTGCGGCATATGCCGTTGGAAAGATTAGAGAGTACACGAATGTTGCGACTGCTATTTTCACAGCATAATGACGTACGATATTTTACTGTGGGGTCATGCTGCTGACATTGATATAGTGTTTACTCTGCAAAAGAGAGCTGTTCTTGCTATATATCAGCTTGGTTATAGGCAGTCTCTCAAAGAAAATGTACAGAAATAAATATTATGACTGTTCATTGTACATTTATG
This sequence comes from Leptidea sinapis, assembly GCF_905404315.1. Classification (NCBI taxonomy): domain Eukaryota; kingdom Metazoa; phylum Arthropoda; class Insecta; order Lepidoptera; family Pieridae; genus Leptidea; species Leptidea sinapis. Next base: position 14,883,860 of record NC_066272.1, read on the forward strand.
ATTTAATATACGTTCACAAAAATCATCTTTTTCCTCTAATAGTGATTTTCATAATTATAACACTAGAAATAAGGGATTGCTTGTAACTAATTTTAGTAAGCTTCATAAGATACATAATAGCTTTAAGGGTAAATGTATACACTTTTATAATAAAGTCCCAGCCACTGTTCAGACGTTATCTATAAATAAATTTTAATATTTTATTAAAAAATAAAAAATGGCTCTGTCACAAATCCTAATACTCCACAGCTAGATATTAAGTGATCGGACAGTCTGGGACTAGATGATGATTATTTTATAACAATAGCAATGATAGTAAAATATTGTATATTTTTATTAAAAAGAGCGCAAAAAAGAATGCTGAGAGAGTTTCTTGCCCCGCTTCTTCTCTCTCAGAGCGCCATTTGTTTTCGAAGCGGTAGCAGTATCTAGTAGGTATATTAGAAATGACATCAAAAAGAATTCTAAAGGAATCAATTTAGAGAAAATAAATGCCTTTTATGCCTTTTATTATAAATTAAGTAAGCTACTTACTGTAATTATTTAACTTACTTAATATTATAAATTTCATAGTGTACGTGTAGAGCACCTAAATACTGTATTGGAAATTATAGCTTTTCTTTATTTTAAAACACAGCCTTAACAAGAAGCTAATTGGTTTTCCCGTATGAATTATTAACTACTTAAGACTTCGTAAATGATAAACGACCCAAATGTCACGGTAGTAATTTGTCAGACAGTAATACTATTAAGGTTCTGTTTCATAATGTACAAGTAAAGTTGCCAATAGGCTACTTGCGACTCACCTATCGAATAGATACATTGCTTTTCATTCATTAGATAGAGTGAAAATTTAAAAAAATAATATGTGTATAAGACACATTATTATTATGAATTTTAGCAATACTTACGATTTCCATACCTACACGCGGTGTGAGACAGGCCTGCCTTGGAGCTTTTTCATGACAATTCCAATGAGCACAAACTATGAAGTTTTATTAAGTAGTTACCTACACTTACCTTCTTGCCCAGATCAGCTCGATGGTAGTATTTTCATTAGGATCCTTTAAATGTGAGTAGATAGTTTTATTAGTCGCTTAACGATCTTATCTCTAAACAATGAAAAAGTTTATTAAATCGGTCAGTTATTTACGAAGTTATGAGCTAACAAACATAACAACTCCTCCATAAATAAAATTATTGCCTTATACTCAGTTAAGTCAAGTTAGTAAGTCTTTTTTGTACGATATGCCTGAGGTTAAGATCCATAGAGATACTTGGCTTTGCTCAGACTTTACTTATGTTTAACTTAGCTGAGTGTAATAAAATGCGAACTTGACTTTTGCATTGGGTTGTTTTTAGCTTAAGTTCAGCATAATTTCGGCTCTCGACTATAAAAACGAAATAAAAGATTATGCTAAGCTTACACTCAGCTAAGTGTTACGTACGTAAAGTCTGAGCAAAGTTTAAGCACGCTCTATAGATATGACATGCCCTAAAACAAGATCCTAGAAAATTAACAAGAACTTACGAATTTTTAAGGAATTGTTAGATAACGCTTAAATGAGAAGGTTACTATAGCATACCTAAATGTCTTTCTTAATTCTTGATACCACTTAATATTGGGAATTAATAAATTCATAATATATAATAGATTTATCTCAAACATGCATGGAAATATTGTCATTATTTTTGAAAAAAGAACATGCGAAGTATCGAATTTCCGGGCAAAGAAAATCAAATCCATTGCAGGAGCGTTTTTTGAATTAAGAACATTAAAACGCTCCTGCAATATTGTATGAAACAGCGTGCTGGGAAAATTAAAGATCAGATCTCTTTTGTCATTCTTGGCATACAATAGTCTCTTTGCTTGGTACAAATTGCGTTTACGTGGCCATAAATGCGTTTGCCTGTCGGCACAGATGATAAAAAAAATGGGCGGCAAAGCTGAAAATTCGTCTTGATTAATTGTTATTTACATACCTACTTAATAAATATATATTTAATAATATTTAAAATGAGTTCCAATGGTTCAGAGAGTAAAATGGAGATTGATTGTACTCTGGTGGAGTGGATTTAAGATCAGAGCCCAAATTGGCAATGGAATGCTTCCAGCGAAGTCAGAGGTAAATTAAATTTAATTTATAATATAAAAAGTGTGTTTTATTTCTCTGCATTCTTTTGAGAAAAGCACTATATATGCCTCGGCGGGAAATGGCAATTATCTGTCTGTCTCGTATTTAGTGAAGTCCTCGCCTACGGCTCGGCCTTCAAACTCATACTCGACCTGCAATTGCCTATTTCCCGGCCTTTGCAATAATGTACTATTATTGTAACCAAATTTTATAAAAAAAAAGGAAGCCGAATTGAGTAGTTTTTCACGTTTAATGTGATTTAAAATCCAATTATGAATAAAAATATTTAATTTTAAATTTGAACTTGAATTAGATGTGTAAGAATAATAAATTTCACAGTTTAACCCAACCTACATAGACAAATCGATGTAATTAAATATTTTGGGAACGTATTTACAAAACCAAATTAACATTACACAGATCTTCCTTAATATATGTTAACATTTAAATGTCAGACCTTAAATTCACGAAATGTCTCTGGAAATGAAAATGTTTTCGCAAATTACATCCTTAGCGTGTCAGAGGAATGCTTCATTAGATCTGCTTCTACTTAAGGGGCGAGTTCATTTTACGCAACATTTTAAATGTACATAGTACATAAAGATAGGTTGATGAAAAAATTCTGATGAAAGAAGCGAGCTTTGAGAGTTTTATCAAATGTTGTCACAACAGAAGATTCACGGTACTGTGGGGAGTTTCGACAGTAATGTTTGCCTTTTCACACAATTGCCTTTGGAAGGCATTTGAATTGTCATTTAAATTGTGTGATAGGTTCGACACTGTTCGAAATAACTTTATACTACCGGCTCATTAAGTGTGCACATAATTATAGTCTTACCACATAGTAGGGATGAATACTTACATAGTTTCAGCTTACGTTTTTCTTCAGCTGATGGGCATCGTCAGGTATTTTATTATATAGTTTCAAGTATTATTGATATCAAAAACTTAGTGTTTGTGTGAATGTAAAAATTTTGAATATTTGCCGTATGAAAATCTATTTTTGTGTATTATCGTTATAGAACACAGCCCACAAAATGTAGTTTGGAAAACATTAAATGGCATTAGGTTTTTGTTTGTTACGATGTTAGGAAAGTATGGCCATTTACCAGTTATATAGATAAATAGCTTCCTTTATAAACAATAGACTTGTAAGAAATACAACTACCATTCACCATAGGAAGTGACAATGTCATAGAATATTGCAACAACACTTGGTAAATAAACATTGTAAAGCTACATCAGTTCGTAAAGGTGCTTTGACATGGGGAGAAGGACTGATAAGAAACTCTCAACCAATAAAGGATAATAAACAAATGCCACAGTGTTGAGCATCGTGGGAAGAACCTATAAATATTGTTCAGTGTCTTTTATTGTGAAATTTCTCTAAAATGTTTTTTGTAAATCTGTTACTTTAGAAATTAAAGTGCACAAGTGATAAAGGCTGGGGGAACGGTTGGGGAATAGGGGACGGTGGCAGGAATAGATATGACACTTCAATCCATTTAATAGTCAACTCTTCCACAAGACACACAGGCAAGGTTGATATTTATAACGAGTCCCTGTATAGTATAACAGCTGGTCTCTTGGCCTCGATTGTTCGATACAGTTTAGTTGATTTGATAGCCAAACGGGATTTTTACTCTTTGGTCGATTATGGCCTGTCCTCTTAAATATTTAACATTTCTTTATGTTTGCGTATGTCAGCTGATTACACTGATACTGATACACTATACCTGAAGTCTTCATTCTTTAAAAAAAAATAAGCTTTGTGAGACTTCTTGATAAGACCCCCATACATATTAAAACCGTAAGAATCACGTTATGAAAGTCGGAAAACTTTCAATTGTAAAAATTTTTCATCGGTGAAATTTTTTTCGCCATGTTCGGTCGGCAGGCGACCTTCTGGTATACCTGACACATGGGCAGTGGCTATCAAAAGCAAGGGAGATGGCCTGGCAGTTAGTCTGGATACAATCAAGGCCTTTGATCGGGTATGGCCCAAGGCACCTCTCTCAGAAGTTCCATCATTTGGGCTTCCCGAGTGTTTGTACAACTAGACCAGCAGCTTCCTCACTGGGTGCAGCATACAGGTGAGACGGTTATTGCTCAAACCCGAAGCCCGTGAATGCTGGAGTTCCACAAAACTGTGTGCTTTTCATTTGTTATGCAAATCGATGATAATATGTTGTACGTCACCAGCATGCATTGCTTTGCGGATGGATGGTGTACTTACTGGTGATGCCCCAAGAAACTTATTTCTTCCTTCGCGTGCTCTCTTGAGAAGGTCGCAGGATGGAGTTAAATGTACCTTGTCCAATTTAACTTCCAGAAGACTCAACTATGCGCGTTTACCACAGAAAAAAATCATTTGCCGTACCGCTCTTCGACAGCATTCAAGATCTTTGACCTTTCAGGAGCAATGTCATATTAATTTATCGTTTAAATTCAAAACCAAAACGATAAGTCTACCAAGAACCTAATAAAATCATGAAGAAAACATTTCTTACAATATTTCGAAGGCTTATTATTAATGGTTTTCGTTTGTTCATTAATAACCCGTGTAAGCCACGTGCTACCCGTGATGTATGTTAGCTGCTTTAAAAATAGCACAAAAGGTTAATAAATGCTTTAGAATAGATGATTGATATACCGTCTTTATAAGTCTATTTTACACAAGAGTACCTATAAATAATGTATGATATAGTTATAATAATAATATAAGCCTTTATTCACACAAGTTATACAAAGTGCTTTACTTAACCTAGAATATTTATATTTAAAATGAAATCTAAACTCCCTCAACAACCTTGTCTGTTTGCCTATTGTTGGCAAAGACCTCCTCCAATTTCCTCCATAAATTTCTATGCCCCGCAGTTCTAGTCCATGTGCCACCTGCTACAGTTCTTATTTGGTCCACCGATCTTTGGAAAGGTCTACCCCTTTTCCTTTTCGTGTGACCTGTGTATCAATCCATTAATGTTTTAGTCCATTTTGCCTGTCCTCTGATTGTATGCCCTGCTCACTTCCATTTAAGTTTCTAAATGGTTATAGATACGTCTTTGGCTCCTGTGTGTTTTTTTATGGTTGATATTTTTCATCTATCTTAAAGTATCTTCCCCATCATGCTTCTATTTATTGCATTCTGACACGGTTGAATTTTTTTTATTTGTGCTTTTGCTAGGGACCAAGTTTGGCAGCCATATGTCAATACAGGCAGAATACTGGTGTTGAAGACTTTTCTTTTGATGACCATACAAGTTTGTTTATTTTTGAATATATCTTCCAAACTCTAGAATGTTTTCCATGCACTTCCAATACGTGATAATGAGATAGTTACGGCTAAATAAATATTAAGATGATATAAATGTCTGAAACGAAATAACATAAGTACCTAACCTCAAATAATTTGAACTAGAATAAAACCAATACTTTCAAAACATAGTAAACTTACAGTATATAGATACAGTATATAGATGATATGATTTCTCTTTTCAAAATAATCCGAGAAATGGGCATCAAATTTTCTCATGATTGATTGTTTGTGCAGTGAATCGAGCAAAGCAGGAATTAATATTGGAGAGAATTCAACAAATAAGTACGAATACAAATTTTGGCTTTAAGTGATCACCGACTATTAATGAGAACCCCACATTTTTTTTATTTTTGGCTCCACAACAAATTAGTTAGTTTAGAGTGGCATGCGATCCCTCAGCCGGCTAACTACACAATAAAATGCTTAAGAATTTTAATTAACCGTTATCTTTGTTTGTTTCAGATGCAGCAGTCCATGCTTCCACTATTATTACTTACAATAGCGGCTCTGTCTTCAACAAATGAACTTCCTCTGATAGAAGATCAAGACCTAGATGATCTTATAAGTGACCAAATCAAAAACACTTTAAACAACAGGCTACCAGATAAAAACAAACAAAGAGATATCCTTCTTAGTAAAATTTATAGAAAATTGAATTTAAAACCTATACTTTCAAATGGCTATGGAGTTCACAGCAGTGGTGATGATATTTTTAATGAACAATTAAGTAAAGAATATATAGCTGATGATGATGGTATCAAAAATGATCAAGGGCGCGAATATCCAACGTTACTCGATGGTTTTGGAGTAGGACTTGAAACAAATCCTACTTCAATAACTAAACTGATTCATATACCACAAAAGGTTGATATAAACGATGAGGATAAGCTGATTGAACTGCTTCTTAATAGTAATGATGAGATTGTTACTATCAGCCCACTTTTAATACTTAAGATTCGATTATCATATTTGAACAATGACTTAAGAATGCCTGGTCAAGGCAATAACGGACAGACGAATGAGATTTCAACTGATTCAGAGTCTGGAAGATTGTATAACAAAATACTTGAAAGTGGCAACAATGTTGTTGATGGTGATAATCAGTCTCTTTGTAAGTAAATAAATAGATTAATAATTGTAGAATGGAATTTAAGGAAACATGTAAGTATTACATTCTAACCATTAAAACTCTAGCATTTGCTCTGTGCTTCCCCGGGCGCAAAAAGAATACGATAGTCCCAGGCCCAAGGGTGTCGTAAGAGGCGACTACCGACTTTATGATAGTGGGGGAGTCACGCTGCCGTCTTATGCGTCAGCATAATCGGGCCAGACTCGTCCGGGTTACTTACCACACTCGCACAGAATACCGGCGTGAAATAGCGGCCTAGTGCCGCTATGTTTCGCATAGGTTAGTGTTGAGGACTGGAGGCCATCCCATGTGGATAGCCACATGCCGTCCTTATTAGATCTTCTGCTGACGACACATCCCGATAGTTACCAGGTCTCTGTCGATGCCCCTCTCGGAACGTCCGACCATTGCCTGGTCATGAGTGGATTGCCTATCCGACGCCAACGTCGCAGACCACCAGCGACCCGCCTCGTTTGGCACTACAAGTCTACCGATCGGTGGCAGATCACATCCCTGGTTTGATGCGTCAGTTAAAGCAGCATCTGATTGCAAAAAACAGACGTATCAAACTTTGGTTGCGGTGCTGGGATCAAAGAATCTAAACTGCAAATTTTTTAAGCGGCAAATCACCCGTGCTAAATCGAAGGACGTCGTCAAAATCGGCAAGCATTTTTCAGTTACCCGACCGGAACACGCAAGTTCTGGTCGTTGTCGAAGGCTGCTCTTGGTAACTTCATCTCCTGTGCACTCTTTTTGCCTCCAACTTGACTCTTGACGACAATGGAAAAACACCGCCGACCATCCCGCGGTGTCAGAGCTCGATGCCTGAAGACAGAAAACTGTTCGGTGAGCTCTGTTTTCGTTGGACGTCAGGAAGTCGAGCGGGCTGCATGGCATTTCTACAATCGTGCTTAGAACGTGTACCCCTGACTTGCCACTGGTGCTAACGCGTTTATTCCGGCACTCTTATTTAAAAGGCGTAGTCCCTGACTCATGGAAGTCAGCCCTTGTCCATCCGATCCAAAAAAAGGAGATAGTTCGTATCCGGCAAACTACAGGCTTATTGCTATTATCTCCCTGCTCTCCAAAATCATGGAGAGCATAATTAACCGCCAGCTCTTGGTATACCTTGAGGGTCACCAGTACGGCTTTCGCCATGGTCGGTCGACTGGCGATCTTCTGGTATACCTAACACATAGATGGGCGGCGGCTATTGAAAGCAAGGGGGAAGGCCTGGCAGTTAGCCTGGATATAGCAAAGGCCAAAACTTCCATCATTTGGGCTTCCCGAGAGCTTATGCAAGTGAACCACCAGCTTCCTCACTGGGTAAGGTACAGGTCGTTGTCTACGGTTATTGCTCCAATCCCAAGCCCTTGAACGCTGGAGTGCCCCAAGGCTGTGCTATCTCCCACGCGGTTTCTTCTGCATATCAATGATATGTTGGACACCTCCAACATACATTGCTATGCAGACGACAGCACTGGTGATGCCGTATACACGGGCCATCCCGGTCTCTCTCGGGAAATCGTTGACCAGTGCCGGGAGAAACTTGTGTCTTCTATCGAGTCCTCTCTCGAGAAGGTCGCGGAATGGGGTAAATTGAACCTTTGTCCAATTTAACCCCCAGAAAACTCAAGTATGTGCGTTTACCACTAAAAACACCCCATTTGTCGTATCACCGCTCTTCAACAAAACTTCCCTTAAAGCCTCACCTTGTATCGGAAGACTGGGTCTCGAAATCTCTAGCGATTGCCAATTCTGTGGCCATCTGGAGGGCAAAGCCAAATTGGCTTCGAAGAAGCTGGGCGTCATTAATAGAGCACGGCAATACTTCAAGCCGGCCCACATTCTAGCGCTCTACAAACTCTACGGCCACACATGGAGTATTGCTGTCATCTCTGGTCTGGTGCCCCCAGTATCAGCTCGATCCATTTGACCGCGTGCAACGCAGAGCAGCTGGACTTGTCGGGGACCCAGTGCTCTGTGAACGGCTGAATCACTTGGCGTTTCGTAGAGACGTCGCGTCATTGTGTGTCTTCTACCGCATTTATCACGGGGAGTGTTCCGACGAGCTGTTTAACTTGATTCCGGCCGCCGAATTCCACCTCCGCACGACACGCCATAAGTTGGGATATCATCCCCACCATCTGGATGTGTGGCGGTCCTCCACAGTGCGATTTTCAAGGAGCTTTCTTCCTCGTACTACAAAGCTGTGGAATGAGCTTCCTTGTGCGGTGTTTACGACATGGGTACCTTCAAAAAAAGCGCGTACACCTTCCTTAAAGGCCGGCAACGCTCTTGTGATTCCTCTGGTGTTGCAAGTGAATGTGGGCGGCGGTGATCACTTAACTGCAGGTGACCCGTACGCTCGTTTGCCCTCCTATTCCATAAAAAAAACTAGTGTGGCTTAGTAGTTAATCACACAGGGTAATCTGCAACTTTGAAATTGTTATTCATTTCATCATGGATGATGAAGAACGATTAGACTAACGTTCTGGAGAACGTATGGTAAATTGAATTAAAATCTACTCAGCAATTCGCTATTCTGCAATAGTAAACACACACGTCTTGACCTCATTCATCATCGTTCGTGGCATCGAACCTTAGAAAAGGTGGACGTAAAAGTTGTTTAATATATACTTTATAATGTCGGGGTGTTTCGAATAGCTATTTTGATATTTTCGCAGCCAATTTCCAACATTTTAATTCGAATTTTTTCACGGTTCTCACAATCTAAATTTGTTGCATTTTTTTCCACTTCTCAGGCGAGGAAAACTTTAACCAAGTACAACAAGACATTATGAAATGAATTTCCTTTCGTATTGCTCGACATGGCATGGGAACCTTCAATAAAATTAACCTTATCCTCTATTAAGAAGTCAGCCAAGCACATTGCACCTTAACAAGACATTGATTGGAACGTATCAGACAACAATTGTAGACATGGCAAATGTACGTGCCATCAACATTCATTACGACATTTATTATTGTTGATTTGTATGATGCGATGGTGTTGGTCGGTGAAGAGGTGGTATAGTAGGTGTAGGCGACTATTCCTGGTACGTTTATGCTGTTTTTATGAGGGTTAAGTTACGAGACGGGCAATAAAGTTCACATGGTAATTAATATGGCCTGGCCATTAAGATGCGGTACAGTATTCTCGAAAAAACAAAAATCCTAAGTGACATCGCAATTGCATTGCACTTTTAGAGATAAGATGCCAAAATGAACTATTGAGAAAATTGAATCGTCATGATTAACAAGTAAGTCGAAATTAGCTTGAACACACATTTCCTAAGTAACTGTTATCATTTTACAAACCACCAAATGTCATACAATCTTTTTCGTGCAAATATAAACCTAACAGTTTATCTGAATGTAAAAACTAACAACAAAGTGGGTCATAAATCTATTTTGTCGATGGTTAAGTTAAGTTACGAATAAGCTTCCTGCGCCTTATCTATTAAATAAATACATAGATTATGTTTCACAATGTATAAATAGGGTTAACAAGCATATAAAGCGCTTGTTAAATTATACAATGAATCTAGCAGCTCAAAGCATATTTATGTGCCAGATAATATGGTATGACATAAGAAAGCTAAGAAAGACTCATGACATATTTGTATATATTATTATTCCAAATTTTGTAAAAATAAAGTGCAAAACAATTACTATAAATATACTAAATAATTGTAGAAGACATTTAGAGTTATACCAATAAATTAAAATACTTTGTAAAAACTATAAAACACGCTTTGGTTGAAAAGATAATTGGTGAAATTTAAAATTAACATCAATTCCTGCCTTATTGATGATAGATGAAAAAATTATATAAATTAACTAAAATATTTATTTCATGTATTATCATCGGTCCTCGGTAGATCTAATCGAACTTTGAACGAAATCTGACCATTTAAATTGGTTCAAAATCGCGAAATGAGTCGGTTACAAACAAACATACATACAGGTGAAGCTAATAAAAAGCGTGTAAAAAATTGCAATATGGATATGAAATAAAAATTTATAGTAAAAGCTATTAATTCTTACGTTTCATTTTCGATATTAGATACAGTTTTTTTAATATTTCCGTTTTGTTTAACGGAACTGTCCGCGCCGGGCGATGTCAAATTGTGATGTTTCCAAATGTTTGTAAAAAATTTCCTTGCACTAAAAAAATTTAACAATTCCTAACATTTGTTAGCAATAATTAGTGTTTGAACATTTTTCATAACAGCAATGTGGGAGCACCATTAGTTGACCTAGAAAACTATTTTATCCTCCCATTCCACTGTTCTCATTGTCTATGGTTATATTTTAACCCTTTCACTCAGTGCTCACTTTGACCTTCCATAAATAAAAACACTTGAACTTTTCGCAGACTTACCTACGGAGACAAGTAAGAAGTTAGTGAAGAAGAGAATATTCTCGCTATGGAGTAGAATACAAGGACTCCACAGAGGACATGAGCTGCATCATCGACGTCACCTTCATGCATTTTACGGCATCCCTGATGATGGCGGTGGTGGTAGTTCCAAAAGTGGGACCCTGACGGCAGAAACTCGAGCTACATTCATCCGACCTCCGGGATCACCATTAAGATGGGGTTAAAATCTGCAAACGAATTCATCATCTTTATTTTGATGTTGTTAAAAGAATTATTTATGAGCAGATACTGGCATTATAATATAAACGGAATCAAATCTGAAATAATTTATTCCAAACGTCCTTCATAAATTCATATTGCTGTTGACAGTTGAAGTATGTGTAAATTCTGTGATGTGATTTATGATGACATTGACATTTGTGATGTAGTCAATTAGTCATTTTTCGTTTAACAAATTAAATTGCACATTTCTTCAATCCTGTTTTACAAACATTATGTAAATTTGCAATTCTTCAGCAATAATAATATATTGTATTAACTAGGCTATTTCAGTCCTTAATTTGTCATGTCAAACTTACACAATGCTAACAACGAGTATCTGCTATCTGCCATGTAATTTAACCGTACTCAAAGTAGGCGTCGAAACGACGCTGAATAATACAATAATTATATGACCAAATATTATGATATTATATTATAAATATTCTAATATCTATTGCGAACTATTTATCTTCACTAGAAATTATACAAGATATTTTTTCAAACGTGTAACAGTTTACCCAGTCTAAATATTTATTACTCATATCTTGTATACAATGTTTAAAAAGAAATGCTTGTATGTTTAGATAATTTTATAATTGTTCGGCTGGAACAACGTATTAGGGCTTACAATAATATAATATATACCTAGATGTAGGTACTTACTTAGCCAACCGATCATAAAAACTATATCATAAGAGTAGATATTTAATATTTAAAATATTATATACTTAGTCAATCTTATATAAACCACTATTACATTATAATAATATCGTATACTTATATCGACAAATTATTATTGTACATAAATTAAAGCGCATGATACAGTATTTTTTGTAGTTTTATTTTCCTTACACGCCATCTAGGGACACGAAGAGAAGAACTGACATTGACGCGTCTACGCCCTCAATGTCATCTGTCAATTGTCATAAAGTTTGACAGCTACAATAACAATGAAAAACAGCTGACCCAGCTGTCTTGTCTTATACTTAAATACTGTTTTTGTTTACAAGTTAAAATATTATTATAGTTTTATAGTGTGAATTTAGTACTGAAGCGGCATATTGTAAAATTTCACGGGGTAAATTATTGAACACGATGGTGGTAAGTGAACTACAAGTTAAATTGAGTTAAATTCTAACCTTGACGCTAAAAACAAAACAAAACAATATTTAGTATTTTCATTGATAAACGCGAGTGTTTCACTTTTAAATAAAACACTTTTTAAGGATTAAAACATGTGTTTGTGTAACTTTCTTTTTACATTAGATTTTTGCGTCAAAGTTACATTTTTATTGTTAACCCAATACGATATGATTACTACAAAAACATTGTAGTTATTACACTCGTTTTAATCCTTTATAAAGTGTTTTATATAAAGAATATTTTAGTTTAGATATTATGATAATAATTATTGTATTAAAATGTTTGTATCAAGTATTTCTTTATTGCGTGCATGCAGAAATAATGTAAGTGAATAGGTAATTCAAAATACCTTTCGAGCTGTAATTTTTAATGTATCTAGACTACTTTTTGAATAAATTTTATGCCATGATAGCTTAGGTCTTAGATTAAGGATTGGTCTCCGCTGTGCTCCAATAAGAAACCGCAGGCGTAGTCGCAAAGTGCGGCAACTAATACTACGCCCAAGTGAGCGTACTCGTCCGAGCGAACCAGTCTCGAACAATGTGTGAGGTTGACGTGCCACATGTTCTGTTAAACTAAAATGCCGGGTTGCGTAATAAAACTTTGTAAAAATAATACTACAAGTAATAAGAAAGACACTGGGATCACATAGGTATCATCAGTAAGTATTTTGTATTTTGTTAATTTCAATGTAAAATAACACGAAGCATATGTTACAAAATTTTAAAGATGCCACACACACAAGCATCTAATAGTTGCCGTTATAAAAAAGCTATTGTTCTTAGGTAGTGCGGTATCTAGTTGGAGCGCAGCGGAGACTTATCCTTAATCTAAGCAAGATAGGTACTTATTGCTGATAAATATTTAGGATCATAATAAATAACTGCTTATGAACGTCACTTCTAATACCCACCTAAGTTCATAGACTTATTATTACCGCGCGTACACGTTTAATAAAGGCCGGCAACGCTCCAGTGATTCCTCTGGTGTTGCAAGAGTATGTTGCTATTATACAACCAATGAAAACAGGCCAGGTTTATTAATTTAATGTGCGTAACAAGCTACGTCTTACACTCGCGATTTGATTTTCACTTTGTGTTAGTGTGCGTGCATTGCTCAAACTAATAATAATAATATTGACACATTTTTACACAAATTATCTTGCCCCAAACTAGGCATAGCCTGTACTATGGGTACAAGACAATGATATATTTAATACAATAAACTTACTTAAACATACATAAAAACATCCATGACTCGGAAACAAACATCCATATTCATCATATAAATGTTTGCCTACCGGGATACGAACCCGGGACTTCTAGCTCAGTAGACAGAGTCCCTAATCACTGGGCTCTATGGGTCGTCATAACTAGGGTTACTTTTAAACCTCACGACGCGTGGTTTCATAACTGTCAAATTTATCTTAACGTACAAATGATCTAAGGAGCCCATCACCAAAATCGAAATACGAAGTTTCGGTTGACGGATCGTATATTTTCCTATTACAAAAGTGTTTCGGATCCGAAGTTCGATACGAAGTTCGCTATTCGACATTTTGTCTTCCGTTTGCCTTATTCCTAAATTCACTTGAGATTAACTATTTCGTTGTTTGACATTATTATGATCATAACTTTATACAACTTCACTTTTTATGGTTGTCTATGGTTCCAAAATGAAATCCGCACGCACTATTCAGATTCGAAGTACTTTGGTAAAAGGATTTAATTCTAAGTTCGTCGTTCTTTCGTTTCGAACCGAAACTTCGGCTTTCGATTCCGAAGATTTTGCCATATAATCTTTTTAAACTCAAACCACAATTCGACTCAGGGTGAAACTAAGGCAATACTTTATGGATTCTGGCTGTCATCGTGCTCGTGGAGAGTCCGTGCTGCGTTACATCTGAAGCGGGTTCCGTACGTGGAACGAAACGTGGACATCGTGAAGGAACGAAGTCAACTCACTCAGGAGTTTGAGGCGATCAACCCGACACAGAAAGTACCAGCTTTGTCTATCGGTAAGAGATTTTGCTCTGTGCTTCCTCGTAAGAGGTGACTTACGGCATTTACCAGTGGGAGATTTCTTTTGCTGCCGTGAAACGGTAATGTGTATACTTTATTGTGTTTCGGTTTGAATGGCGCCGTTGCTTGTGAAAATACTGGCCAAATGAGACTTAATATCTTATGTCTCAAGGTAACGAGCTAAATGGTATTGCCGCTCGGAATTTTTGAGTTTTTCAAGAATCCTGAGACGCATTGCATTGTAATAGGCAGAGCGTATTATTTACCATCAGCTGAAACTCCTGTTAGTCTCGTGGTCATAAAAAAACGTCTGTAGGAAATTTCTATCAATTAATGGTGATTTAGAATTTAAAATTATTTTATTCTTTGCTCCTGTTCTCCAAACAAATCTACAACATTCTCCCAACATTTCTTATTTAAATCTCTATCGGAATAATCTGATTAGGAATTATCCCAAATTGATAGTCTACTTTGAATTAACAAATAATTACTAGAATACTATTACTATATAAAATATTATGTTATGCAACAGTTTTATAAGAAGGGTTAAATACACGAGTGTGGGCTGCGCACTGTATGACGCCACGAGCGTTTTTTTCGATCTAGTTATACAATGTGTCGCATACAATAGTTTTTCTATGACTAGGCGATTTTAAATGAAACAAAAATTAAATAAACCAATACCACAAGTAAGAGTTGCCACTTCAATGGCAGGAAATGTAGTGTATACTATATACATACTTATCTTTGGTGAGTGGTTTCATTTTTACTTTTATTTATTTTTTATTATTTATTTAGATAGTTACACCAACAACACATCATTATAAAATTAAAATTTTACCAAGTACACAAGGGATAGTACAATATGACATGTCTTTACAGGTGTAAACAACATTTACAATAGTGCGAAAAGAGTAACAAAGTTGAACAATTAAAATTAAAGAAATGAAGAGTTAAACAAAAATGATGATATTAAATGACTTTAAATACATTTCTACTTTAAAAAAGAGATTTATAAAATTTATAACTATACAACTATACAATAATTTACTTCTTATATTTAACTTACATAGCTAAGATCTTAATATTTTAATGCAATTAAATTTAAATATTAATTTTGCATTAATATTTTAATACTTCAATGAATTGTAAAGTTACACTCATACCGGCAGCGCGGAAAATTTTAAAATTTCAGAGCCTAGCAGCATCTTGGCAAAATATATAATAAAATTTATCTTAAGCTGATATTAAAAAGTTTAGTCTAATGATTTAAACAGGGAAATATTATGTATGTTATATAGTTCTACGTATCACTTAATATTTCTATGATCCTAACCTTACCTAACCTAGATTTAGTTGTCTTTGGCACCAAAGAAACTGAGCTGTTTTGGCGATATTAAAGTACGGTAAACAATGCTGTTGTAGGCCATAGAGTATAGACTTTTTCAAAGACTTGATAAAGTAGGTCCTTATATTAGTAATCGAGGCTGTATACATGACAGATAAAAGTAGATAAGTAGAAAAATATTAAAAATAGACAATTAAAAACAAAACAGTGCACACTGGTTGCATGGAATGAGGTGAAAGCGTTACTGGCGGCCGAGTGAGAGAGACACTTTGGCGGCGCAACCAGTCACATTCTAGGCACGCGTCCGAGCTGGTAGCGCCGCCAAATTGATTGCGCAACCAAATGGACACAAGGTGAGTATATCTCCATAAAGCTGTATATATTTTGTTGGTATGTGGATTGTGGTTGCGCCGCCACAGTATCCAATGAACGTTGAGGGAGTAATGCATGTATTAGCCATAGGTTGCCTATAAAAATGTGGCCGCAAGTATCTGTAATTAATTTTCTGATGTAAATTGCACCCACATGTTTTTTTAATAAATTGTACATAATTTTAAAGGAAATTATGTAAAGAATTAAAAAAATATGGTTGCCAGCTCTCAGTCAGCCGCAACGTTAGGGTTGCCAGGTGCAAACATGTATTTAATTGTTAATTATTTAAAATCATCTGTTTTTTTTAATATAAAATTGTTTTATATATACTATTTACGATAAACCTAACTTATTACTATTCTTAATTTAAATCTTAAAATTTGTTCACAACATAGAAAGAGGTAGGAAAGAGAGACGTGGGCAGACTGCATAAAACGTGGACCGATGAGATTATAGAGATTGGCGGAACTAACTGGCTGGAAAAAGGGAAAAATAGAAAGAAATGGAGGAGGCCTTTACCCAACTGGGATCCTTTTGAAAATTATGAACTAAACTAACATAGTGCATGCATTATAACTAACTAACATAAAAGTTAAAATAAAATTACCAGTGGGAGGCTCCTTTGCACCGGTTGCCGGCTAGATTATGGATATCACAACGGCGCCTATTTCTGCCTTGAAACAGTAATGTGTAAGCATTACTGTGATTCGGTCTGAAGGGCGCCGTAGCTAGTGAAATTACTGGGCAAATGAAACTTGACATCTTATGTCTCAAGGTGACAAGGGCAGTTGTAGTGCCGCTCAGAATTTTTGGATTTTTCAATAATCCTGAGCGGCACTGCATTGTAATGGGCAGGGTGTATCAATTACCATCAGCCGATTGTCCTGCTCGTCACCTTGAGACATAGATGTCAAGTCTCATTTGCCCAGTAATTTCACTAGCTACGGCACCCTTCAGACCGAAACACAGTAATACTAACACAATACTGCTTCACGGCAGAAATAGGCGCCGTTATATATATAGGCCCGGCTAGATTATGGGTACCACCCATAATCTAGCCGGGATCCGATGCAAAGGAACCTCCCACTGGTAAAACTCTATATATTAAATATACTTTTGAATAGATATTATAATACAAATAAAACTATTTTATTTTGTCTCAAAAGAAAACGTATTATACAAAAAACCATGTACAAGTTACTACATACTCATAATACCTACTACACAACATTATACATCACAAGTATTAGGTACAAACATCTATATATACATAAGTTAGGTAAATGCTAAACAAGTAGGTATGAAGTTTGTATCGGGGCTTCTTAAAAAGGCATAAAGGCATAAAAGGCATTTATTTTCTCAAAATTGATTCCTTTAGAATTCTTTTTGATATCATTTCTAATAACTTCTAGATACTACTACCGCTTCGGAAACAAATGGCGCTCTGAGAGAGAAGAAGCGGCGCAAGAAACTCTCCCAGCATCCTTTTTTGCGCTCTTTTCAATAAAAATATACAATATTGTACAGTCATTTCTATAGCTATAAATTAATCACAATCTAGTCGCAGGCTGTCCGATCATTAAGATATTCAGCAGTGGAGTAATACGATTTACGACAGAGACATTTTTTTATAAAACATTTAAATTTATTTATAGATAATGCCTGAACAGTGGCTGGGGTTTTATTATAGAAGTGTATACATTTACCCTTAAAGCTATTACGTATCTTAAATAAACTAGGCACATAAAGAGAGTAGGTTTATGTGAAACAGACATAAAAGATGGTGCCTTTCCACAAAATAGCTTTTTTGCTACATTTTGACAAAAATATACTAGTAGGTACATAGCTGAGCTCTAAATCCTAAGTTTCCCAGTGTTTAGGGTGTTAGTACTCCGCGTGTATCGATCGGTTATTGCATAGTAAATATAAAAAAAAAAGCAAGAATGTGTATGTCTGGCTATTGTAATGCACAATAATATGAGTAGTAGTTAAATAATTTTGAGAGGGAAAAATAACTAAATAATATATTTAGTGTTCACTGTAAGTAGGTAAAATATAATTTAAAGGTATGAGTAATAACCCCTTGCCATTTAATAGTTTTTACATATATCTTGAATGCTTTGTCAGGCAATTCTGTTATGGCCGTGGGGATTTTTTATAGAATCTAACAAAATTTACCAAAAATTACTTATTTGCCTAAGTGGTGCTAAAACTGAGCATGGCAAATTAATGTTTGTGTCTCCTTTTTAAAATATTTATGCATATTTTTACTAGTATATACAATGTCGTTCTATAGTAAATATAATATTTTGATAGGTATATTCTGATGGTACTGAAAGCATATTTATTTTTTACACAGATTTCGTGATAAGTCTCAACACCCAAGACAGAATAATAATAGCGCGAACAGCTCTCTCAGCAAAATATTGCCCCACGCAAGATGTAGCAACATCCGATAGTTGCCTTATTTTCCAAACGGCGTAGGTAGCTATAACTACTTACTCATCGGACTCCTCCGTACCATCAGGTGACCCTAATGTATGTTCTTTTGCCTCCCTCTTAGCCTCCTTAGCCCTCAGATTATACATAACTTCTTACGTAAATGGAATCCCGAACGATTCCTTTTTGTCAGAAAGTATCAATAGGCAAGCCGTTCCCAAAGACGAGCGGACCCAAAAAGGCATTTCCCTCGGGCGTTACAAGTAATGACTTCCTTCACACAGAAAATATTTTGTCACGAAACGTGATTATATTTTGGTATATCTCGTTGGATGTGAGCGTTGAGTATTGAACCAATTGGAGACACCATGCAATACTCATAAACTTTCCCTTTATCTGAGATACTTCTACCAGTCACTTTGTCTTAGGTGAATTAAGCACAATATCCCAATCCCGAGAGAATTCTATTAAATTTCAGGATAAAATGTAGCTTTCTATGTTTATCCGTATATCAAAAGACTATTTCCACAATAAATTTCACAAAATAAAACTCAAAACAAAATTTTATGAACGATGCGGGAGTCGAAACCCACGACCTTTAGCGTTCCTGGCGACCGCTCTTACCAACTAAGCCAACTGTTCGAGTCCCGCATCGTTCATAAAATTTTGTTTTCATATTTATAATGTGGATGTTAAAAGGAATTAATAAAGCACACATAAAGTATGAGGAATAATCCTTATCCATATACAAAGGGCAAGTTATATATGGGAGAGGGGAATATTTATTAAATCGTTGTCTCTTATGTCCTCACGGGGCAAAGAATAATTATTGTATCGCATACTTTTAACAATGTGAACTGCCGTCTCCCTTTGGTTAAGTACTGTAAGCATATGAGAGTCGCTTTCAAATTTTCATATAAGATATTTCTAAATGGTATGATATTGCCTATTATGTAGAATCTGTTCGCGTGGTGATGAAAGCCTCCAATACCTGCCAATATCCACCCGACTTCAGTGAGATGAGAGTTCCAAGCTATTCAACATATTTATCAGAATCTCAAATTATTTTTTGATGAATTGAATAACCTTGTCGAAATCTTAATAGCGAAATACCGATTTGATGTAATTTGATGTGATAATGTTTTACCAGTGGAAGGCGCCTATTTCTGCCGTGAAGCAGTAATGTGTAAACATTACTGTGTTTCGATCTTAAGGGCGCGGTAGCTAATGAAATTACTGGGCAAATGAGACTTAACATATTATGTCTCAAGGAGACAAGCGCAAGAATTGTAGTACCGCTCAGAATTATTGGGTTTTTCAACAATCTTGAGCGGCAATGCATTGTAATGGGTAGGGCGTATCAATTACCATCAGCTGAACGTCCAGCTCGACTCGTCTCGTATTTTCATAAAAAAATGGTGTTATGTAGCAATGCAATGAAGAATTAATGAAAATATTTAATGATCATTTGTGGTATTTATAAGCTAGGTCCTAAAGAATCATTAAGACATTAAGACATTTTTAAGAGATAAACATATCATCGGTTGCCTCTCAATATATTCTTGATAATGTTATGTATGTATATAGGGATATTAGCGTAGTTTCTATAAACTCTGATAATAATAATGCTCACACCAGGAACAAACATAAACTTGTTCGGTGTTGTTACAAAAAAAAAATAAACATGGCTTAGACACGTGTTTTATTAAACAGTGACTTAACAATAACGTTGTCGAAAATGGAGTTTATCTTTTTCTATTACAGAGCAGTGTTTAGCTTGTGTTTAACTAAAACGTCGCTAAGCGCTACACAAACTAATGTGTACAGAAACAATTAAAGGAATGAACGCAATGATCACGTAGTGGTCAGTGATCCTGCCTACTGAGCTAGAAGTCCCGGGTTCGAATCCCTGTAGTTGCAAACATTTATATAATGAATATACATGTCTTAGAGATCATTTATACGTCTAGATAGACTGTGACAGCTGTGAAAACGTTGAAGGATATTTAGGTTAACCACTATTTTGTGCAATGCACGCACATTAACACAAAATGACATACAAATCGCGAGTGTACGACGTAGCTTGTCACGCACACTAAGGTAATAAACTTGGCCTGTTTACATCAGTTGTCTATATCTTAGGTGGATGTTTGTTTCAGAGTCGTGGATGTTTATATGTATTTATGTATGTATGTACATACTTAAGTATGTATGTCTATTGTGGCAAGATAATTTGTGTCATATTGTGTCAATATTATTATTATACAAATGATCTAGGTTTTCTTTAGTGTTAATTCCGCCAATATTTGTTTTTAAAACAATTCGACACGTGGTGGCACGAGACTCAGTCTCGTGCCAGATTTTGGCGAGACAACACGTCCTGAGGATGCCTCGTGTAGAGGCGAAACACGTGTCGAATTGTTTTAAAAACAAATATTGGCGTAATTAACACTAAAGAAAACCTAGATCATTTGTATAATTATGGATTTCCGCAAAGTAACGCCTAATTCAATAAATATTATTATTATTACTATTATTTGTAAGCCATATTATAGCTAACATCACTTACTAATGATTATAATTACAATGCAGTCTGATTTTCGCTGATGTGTGATATCCGCTCGTTAGTGTCGCTTGCACTAGGCACTCGACACCTACTTGTCAGTTTAGAGCTACGAGGGCACTTCACACATAGCTCTCGATAATATTCTGCCATTAAAAACGTAGACTGGACTGTTTTATACTAGCACATAAACAAACTATGACGTACGAGACAGAAGAACATCTCTACCAAACATACAGTAAGATAGAAAAAGATCAGCGAATCTATTGTTCTTCATCATCATCATGTCAGCTTGATGTGTTAACAAGCGCTGCCAACGTCATGAACTGTCATAAGATATCCCAATTAATAATTACATTTATTTAACTACCTACTGTGTTAGTAATGTTATTTTATATAAATACCACTATAATTAGAAATAACTATAATAGCATATAATATTCAGATCTTTAGTTAACTTGAGTAAGTTAGTTGGCACTACAGCAGTGCCAACTAACAGTTGGTAGCATCATCACGGTAGACGGTCGTGCCCTATAGGGCATATATATAAGCCAGGGAGCTATGTTCGAGTAGACATTACTTATTGTGAATTCTAAGGGGTAACGCTGCCCAAATTGTATTAAGTCAGTTATTATTATAATTATAAGTGGAAACTGTAAAATACAGATATTTCAATTTTAAGTGCGTTCAAATTACCAATCCCTTCTACAATCATTTCAGCCGGAAAAAGATTGATGGACAAAGGCCTCCCCCAAAGATCTCCACGACGATCGGTCCTGCGCTGCCCTCATCCAACGTATTCCGGCGATCTTGACCAGATCGTCGCTCCATCTTGTCGGCCTACCAAATTTCATCTTCCTGTACCGGCTTCCGAATGTATTGTTACTGTAACCGATATTTATTGACAAGACTGTATTCTCTGAAAACGATTTATATTATACTATTAGGAATGCTTCTATGACTCAGGGGCGTGCATTGCATAAAGACAATTAGGTAGCGCCTACCTTAATAAGAATGTTTTAAAGTTAATTTAGTTTCGTTATTCTTAAACCGAATTTTTGTAGAACACCCTGTAAGCTTTAGCTCACGCTAGTAAAAACCTCCGTGGCAGTGTATAAGACAGCCTATAAATTGTATGAAATGCAGGCAACCGCCTGAACGATTTATTTAGGAAAAATATTCGTTAAAGATATACTACCACAGAAAAAGGTAGGCTAGATAAGAAATGCTCCAAAAACATGTCTTTTTTTTTATGGAATAGGAGGACAAACGAGCGTACGGGTCACCTGGTATTAAGTGATCACCGCCGCCCACACTCTCCTGCAACACCAGAGGAATCACAAGAGCGTTGCCGGCCCTTAAGGAAGGTGTACGCGCTTTTCTTGAAGGTACCCATGTCGTATCGTCCCGGAAACACCGCACAAGAGATGACAGCAATACTCCATGTGACGCCGGACCTGCGCTTTGTAGAGCGCTAGAATGTGGGCCGGCTTGAAGTATTGTCGTGCTCTATTTATGACGCCTAGTGTCTTTGAAGCCAGTTTGGCTTTGCCCTCCAGATGGCCACGGAATTGGCAATTGCTCGAGATTTCGAAACCCAGTATTCCGATACTAGGCGAGGCTTTAAGGGAAGTGTTCTAGAAGAGCAGTGATACGGCAAATGGGGTTTTTTTTGTGGTAAACGCGCAAACTTGAGTCTTCTGGGGGTTAAATTGGACAAGGTTCAACATACCCCATTCCGCGACCTTCTCGAGAGAGGACTCGATAGAAGACACAAGTTTCTCTCGGCACTGGTCGACGTTTTCCTGAGAGAGACCTGCATGGCCCGTGTATACGGCATCACCAGTGCTATCGTCTGCATAGCAATGCATGATGGCGGTGTCCAACATATCATTGATATGCAGAAGAAACAGCGTGGGAGATAGCACACAGCCTTGGGGCACTCCAGCGTTCACGGGCTTGGGATTCGAGCAATAACCGTCGACAACGACCTGTATGCTGCGCCCAGTGAGGAAGCTGGAGGTCCACTTGCATAAGCTCTCGGGAAGCCCAAATGATGGAAGTTTTGCGAGGAGCGCCTTGTGCCATACACGATCAAAGGCCTTTGCTATATCCAGACCAACTGCCAGGCCTTCCCCCTTGCTTTCAATAGCCGCCGCCCATCTATGTGTTAGGTATACCGTTTTGTAGAAGTAGGGCAATACATGGAGGTTCCCTAATTATTATTAATAATAGATTAAAATGTAAAAATAGAAGAGATATTGTTAATCTCTCTATAGAACAACTAATTGAGATAGCTTGTATAGAACTAGAGCAATTTATTATTGTAAGTGTATACCGCCCCCCCACTGCATCATATGAACAATTCCAACATAGAATGGAGGAGGTACTATCAAAATTTAGCAAAACTAGCAAGTCAATTATAGTGTGTGGAGATTTTAATATAAACTTGCTTGAACCTTCGGTCAATTGTACTAGCCTTAAAAATTTATTTCAAAGTTTTAATTTGTTCAATGTATTTTGGGAACCTACTAGAATCACTTCTTCAACAGCAACCTGTTTAGATAATATTTTTACAGATGTTACTATTACTAGTAAACTCATAATTAATAATCTTCAGTCCGACCATAGTGGGCAACTTATAAAAGTAAATACAAGATTGGACAATGTCAGACCAAAAAAGGTTACGATTATACCAGTTACGGGTAGCCGTCTTGAGAGGTTTAGAAATAATTTGGTAAATACAATACCATTTTTACACTGTGGCGAAACAGCTAATTTTCACTACAACTTAGTCTTCAATTCCTTCTGTGAGGAATTTGACAGGATTTTTACTCCAGTAACGGTGACAGTAAACAACAAACATAGTTTTAATGATTGGGCAACAACGGGTATCCACAAAAGTCGTAAACGCTTATATGACCTTTATTATGAGAAACATTACAATAATAGTGAAAAATTTAAAATATATGTAAAAAAATACTCCAAGCTCTTTAAAATAGTTTGTCATGAAGCGAAAACACGTTTCATTGCAGATAAAATTAAAAACAGTAATAATAAAGTAAAAGCGACTTAGAGTGTAATTAACAATGAAACCGGTAGATCGAATTGCCGTAACACCTCTATCTGTTTAAATATTAATAATCGCGTTATAAATTCGGAAATAGAAATTGCAAATGAATTTGATAAATACTTCTCCGAAATCCCGATTGTCACGACCAAATACCTTAACTCTTCGCCAAAAGCAGCATATGATATGCTTAAATTACACGTACCAGTATCTTCTACTGACTTGAAATTTAAGTATGTTACAAGTAGCGATAAAATAAAAATCTTCAAATTAATTAACCTAAAAAATACAAAAGACCTATGGGGCCATTCGACTAATATTGTTAAATACATACTTGACATTATAGCACCTGAATTAGCAATAATATTTAATGAATGCATAGATGAGGGTGTGTTCCCTGACCTCATGAAATACAGCAAAGTTATACCTTTGTTTAAATCGGGCAGTTCTTTTGACCCTGCTAATTTCAGACCTATTTCAGTGCTGCCTGTTTTTAGTAAAATTTTTGAAAAACTTTTGCTTCAACAGCTACAAATGCATTTTTGTAAATTAATGAACAAAAATCAGTTTGGTTTCACTAGGGGCTTATTAACAATTAATGCGGGTACTAGACTCATTGAGCACATCTTTGACGCCTGGGAAGAGTCACAGGATGCATTGGGCATTTTTTGTGATTTGTCAAAAGCATTTGACTGCGTCCACCATGAAACTTAACTCCTAAAACTAAAGCATTATGGAGTGAAAAATAGAGCCCTAAATCTGTTAAAATCATATTGAAGCGAAAGAGTTCAGATAGTCGATGTAAATGGCAAACGGTCTTCGGGTAAACCTGTGGGAATAGGTGTTCCACAGGGTTCTATTCTCGGTCCTTTCTTGTTTCTTATATATATTAACGATCTACCGTTTGTGGTGGATGATAGCCATGAGATTGTATTGTTTGCTGATGATACTTCACTTATTTTTAAAGTGAAGCGACGTGCGGATATTGATGACGAGGTAAGCAATGCACTCTCAAAGATAGTGCGTTGGTTTGAGACGAATAATCTGCACTTAAACAGTAAAAAAACAAAGTGTTTACGGTTCATTACACCAAACACAGCGGAGGTACAAACCAACGTACTTATAAATGACCAGAGATTGGAACTTGTGGACACTACGGTCTTCTTGGGTATCACGTTAGATAAAAAGCTTCAGTGGGGTCCACATATTACCCATCTAGCAGATAGACTCAGCTCTGCGGCATATCCAGTTAGAAAGATTAGAGAGTACACGAATGTTGCGACCGCTAGATTAGTGTACTTTAGTTATTTTCACAGCATCATGACGTACGGTATATTACTATGGGGTCATGCTGCTGACATTGATATAGTGTTTGCACTGCAAAAGAGAGCTGTTCGTGCTATATATCAGCTTGGTTATAGACAGTCTCTCAAAGAAAAATTTAAAGAAATAAATATTATGACTGTTTATTGTCAGTACATTTATGAAAATTTAATATATGTTCACAAAAATCGTCACCTTTTTGCTCTTAATAGTGATTTTCATTATTATAACACTAGAAATAAGGGATTGCTTGTAACTAATTCTTGTAGACTTCATAAGATACATAATAGCTTTAAGGGTAAATGTATACACTTCTACAATAAAGTCCCAGCCACTGTTCAGGCATTATCTATAAATAAATTAAAATGTTTTATAAAAAAATGGCTCTGTCGTAAATCCTATTACTCCACTGCTGAATATCTAAATGATCGGACAGCCTGGGACTAGATTGTGATTATTTTATAGCGACTGTACAATATTGTATATTTTTATTGAAAAGAGCGCAAAAAAAAGAATGCTGGGAGAGTTTCTTGCGCCGCTTCTTCTCTCTCAGAGCGCCATTTGTTTCCGAAGCGGTAGTAGTATCTAGTAGTATAAGAAATGACATCAAGAAGAATTCTAAAGGAATCAATTTTGAGAAAATAAATGCCTTTTATGCCTTTATGCCTTTTATGCCTTTTTACCAGAAGATCGCCAGTCGACCGACCATGGCGAAAGCCGTACTGCCGGTCGTTGATCAACTGGTGACCCTCAAGAGCTGGCGGTTAATTATGCTCTCCATGATTTTGGAGAGTAGGGAGGTAATAGCAATAGGCCTGTAGTTTGCCGGATCCGAACTGTCTCCTTTTTTTGGGATCGGATGGACAAGGGCTGACTTCCATGAGTCAGGGACTACGCCTTTTGAATAAGAGTGCCGGAATAAACGCGTTAGCACCGGCGTCAACTCAGGGGCACACGTTCTAAGCACGATTGGAGAAATGCCATCCGGCCCGCTCGACTTCCGGACGTCCAACGAAAACAGAGCTTGCCTAACAGTTTTCTGTCGGAACTGTACTTCAGGCATGGAGCTCTGACACCGCGGGATGGTCGGCGGTGTTTTTCCGTTGTCGTCAAGAGTCGAGTTGGAGACAAAAAGAGTGCACAGGAGATCGGCTTTCTCTTTTGCCTTATGGGCCAGGGTGTCATTCCTCATGTGCAACGGCGGCATGGACGGCTGGTTGAAGTTACCAAGAGCAGCTTTCGACAACGACCAGAACTTGCGTGTTCCGGTCGGGTAACTGGAAAGCTGCTCGCCAATTTTGACGAAGTGCCTCGATTTCGCACGGGCGATTTGCCGCTTAAAAAATCTCTTCGCAATTTAGTAGCGATAATAGGCTTACCTACTGCGCGTTTTTTTAGTTCTCTGATCCGTGCCGGATTAGCCATATAGCAAGTGTAGCAATTGTACGGGCTCCGCGCATAAGGGTTCCCGCATGTCCCACTCATCTCTGTCTGAGCATAATTTTTTGAGAGAAACTTATTACAATATTTAATTTCTTGATGTGACAAAACGTTACAACTTTTCCTACTGAGACAACCCACGTCAGACAATGGGTAACTTACTATTTCCAGTATATATACCAAGGGCTCATTGAAAGAATTTTCTATGGGGCCCCGCGTAATCTTAATCTGTTACTGTCTCTCATACAGCTGTACCTTGCTAGAAAACAAATGCACGCCCCTGCTAACTATATAAAGCGCAAATTTGGCCTCACATGGAGTATTGATCTCAACTGTGGGCGGGTGCTCCCCAGTACCAGCTTCTTCCACTTGACCGCATACAACGAAGAGCGGCTCGAATCATCGACGATCAAGTCATCTCCAATCGGCTTGATTTTTTGGCGTTGCGTAGAGATGTGGGTTATTTTTGCATCTTCTACCGCCTATCACGGGGAGTGCTCGGAGGAGTAGTTCGTGTTGATACCAGCTGCGAAATCCACCAGGGACATTACTTCAACGTTCGTATTCGTTCGTATTTTACGAAGAATATCTTGCCTCGCACGGCTACTTTGTGTAATCATGAGACTTAAGCCTAAAGCATACTTAAAACTCAAATGCCGGCTAAGCATCATTAGACCCTAGATTTTGCGGATGTCCATTGGCTTGGCCAACACTTCCCATAGACAGTAACTTAAAGAAAAATTTAAAGAAATAAACTGTTCATTGTCACTACATTTATGAAAATTTAATATACGTTCACAAAAATCGTCACTTTTTTGCTCTTAATAGTGATTTTCATTACTATAACACTAGAAATACGGGATTGCTTGTAACTAATTCTAGTAGGCTTCATAAGATACATAATAGCTATATATATATTTTTACAATAAAGTCCCAGGCGCTGTTCAGGCATTATCTATAAATATATTTAAATGCTTTTTAACAAATGGCTCTGTCGTAAATCCTACTAATACTCCACAGCTGAATATCTAAGTGATCGGACAACCTGGGTTATGATTATTTTATAGCAATAAGAACCACTAAAATACAAATATTGTATATTTTATTAATAAGAGCGCAAAAAAAGAATGCTGCCAGAGTTTCTTACGCCGTTTCTTCTCCCTGTAAAGCTATAAAAGGCTCTTTAATTCCTGACTAGTAGCTCGCGTTCATAATCAAAGCCATTTCGACAATTGCGTCAATGACATAAATCAACTCTTAATAGAAAAACTTCACCTAAATTGGCTATTTGGGTCAATCTATTGACTGGAAGCGTATGTAGATCGTTAATAATATGTCACTTTCACGCCATTGCCTCGGGCCTATGGGGGCCTTTGGGTATACAATGTTTCGCGAATGAGCCGAATGAATTTTCTCTTAATGGAAAAAATATTTTAGATGTTATTCAATTGGCATTGCATGAAATTTAATGTTCTGATTCGGTTAGCATTATCCCACACATAATATTTTCTTTAGCGAGTGTTACACATTTAAGAAAATACTTTTGGAGGATTACAACGTGTTTTATTGTAACTGCACATTTTTTATAATTTGGTTATTTAACCCGACGTTTTATGACCTTTGCACGTTTCAGAGGACTCTGTCTGTCTCTACTGTTTCACCGCAGAAATAGGCGCCGGTGTGGTACCCGTTATCTAGCCGGCATCCTGTTCAAAAGAGCCTCGCACTGGTAAATGGATGGGATGGTTTAAAAAGGTCCCTACTAGCTTTGTATTATTATTAAGATTGGCCATTGCAACACTTACATATTTTGTAGATCTATTTTGCCTTCTGTGTAACCCTAATGATAACCATACTCTTTGTTTTGAGAAGCTTTCCTTTGCCCGATCGCAGTTTTTATTGTATCTTTAGATGTGATTTATCATATCATTAAGACTTCACCTTTAAGAGGAGCAGGATCCTCAGGGGGCTCAAGTGGGGTATAAGTCCTATGCCTGGAGTGTGAGGGGTTTTAGGCACCCTGCTTGCCTTCTCTGGCGATGCCCTTAGACTAGTAGTATGTTTTAGGGTCCTAATAGGACTCTTGGCAGAATCTGCAAAGAATATGTAATAGTAGGCTGTATTCACCCAGGCAATTTTGGCTAGGTATACTTTAAGCTTGCAATGTCCAGAGAGGAAACTTCTAAGAGGTCGTAATTGACTCCTGGCAAAGTCGACCAGTTCGAGGTCTATCTATGACATAAAAATCCCGGATTGAAAACGCCAACTTGGTACTAGAAATGTAACTCATATATGTCTTTGTAAGTAATACCTTTTGGCGAACCATAATAAATAACTCCACAAATATATTGTAAATCTATAAATAAAACTAATATTCTTGTACTATGATATAGATGGCACCACGATCGTGGAATCAATGGCAATAATTCAATATCTAGAGGACACAAGACCGATCCCGGCACTGACCCCGACAACCCCGCTACTAAAAGCTCGGATGCGAGAAGTTTGTGAGGTGAGACCTTTTGTATCTTTATCGCTGATAAAAACTTAGGATATTGTGTATTTAGAATACAATATGAGAACAAGGCATGAGCAATTCTCGAATCAGAAATAATGCGATCTCTAGGGGAACCTAAATCACCAACCAATCCAATGATCACAAAACTGAAGTGGCAGTGGGCTGGACACATTAGCTCGACCGACAGATGTCTTCGAATGGCGTAACGTACCAGAAGATGAAGTGTTGGTAAGCCCATAAGATGGACCTATGATCTGATCAAGATCGCCGGAATACATTGGATGAGGGCAGCGCAGGACCGATCGTGGTTATCTTTGGGGGAGGCTTTTATCGAGCAGTGGACTTGGTGATGATGGAAACAACATCCAAGTTACGTATGAAAAGAAATGAAATGAAAGAAAACACTAGGTAGGCATTTAAAAAGGGAAGGTTGGTTTGACCAAGTTAATGTTTCTACAACAGAATCTCATAAAACATACAAAATACATCTGTAGCGAAATTTGAAAGAAATGTGAAATGATATTTCTATGGTAAAGGTTAGCTATAATAAGATGATGAAATGTACTTTTTTACTCAAAATAGGATATGAAATCACTTATTGAAAGATAAAAACTACCACCCATTCGAAACTTATACCTCAGACCTGAGAAGAACAGGCACAAGAAACTCAGCGGGCTTCTTCTTTTTTAAATTTCGTTATAATCAAATAATAACATAAATAGCCTGAGGGCGGTCGCTCCATTTCCAAGATGTGGTATCATTACGAAAGTAATTTATGTTATAGAAACCTCAATCAATTACACGTCTTTTAACAATTCTTTTGAATTTCGTGATACATTTGTTTGAACATTTTCTGGGATCATGTTGTAAAAGAATTCACATCGTCCATTACTCGTAAAAGACTTACTAACTCAACTTAGCCGAGTAGTAGGCATAATAAGATTATGTTTGTTCCTATTGTTCACATTATAATTATGACAGTTTTTAGAAAATTTACTTATGTGCCTATGTACATGCATAACATTATCAAGAATATATTGAGAGGCCTCAGTTAAAATGATTATTTCTTTAAATTTTGCTCTCAATGATCCTTTAGAACGTATAAGATTTGAAAACCTTGGAAATGGGGCATGGTTCTTCATGTCATTTCTATATGTAACTTATAATGTCGTTTATGCTACAGTAAGCTTTACCTAGCAAACGTTTTTTATCAATTATTTTGAATTTTGCAGAATTTTACCAGTGAGAGGCTCCTTTGCCGGCTAGATTATGGGTTCCACAACGGCGCCTATTTCTGCCGTGCGTAATGTGTAAGCATTATTGTGTTTCGTTCTGAAGAAATTACTAGGCAAATGAGACTTAACATCTTGTCTCAAGGTTGACGACCGCAATTGTAGTGCCGCTCAGAATTATTCGTTTATCAAGAATCCTGAGCGGCACTGCATTGTAATGGGCAGTACGTATTACCATCAGCTGCTCGTCTCGTCCCTTATTTTCATAAATAAAAAATTGTTAAAGGATTAGGTACGTGCTTGTATATTATTCCTCTCCAATATACCGCGCAATCGTTCTCCCATATTCACGTCGCCACAGAATGCGTGATGCTTGACAATTCAATTAAAACTTTGCTCAAACTTGCCAAATTGCTTCTGAACCAATAAAAACTTGACGTGTTTGCGAATCAGTTTCAACACTTATGTATGACACTGAAAGCTTACACGACTATTAACCAAAAGGAGACGGCAATTTCGATCCTTGTTAAAAAATGAGTCTAAGCTGAAATCATTATTTAACAGCACGTTAACAACAACACTTTTGTTTTTGTTATGGGCGTTAGTAATATATATTAACTTATGTAAATTTCCATTAAGTGAACTGAAAAAAATCAGGCAAAAGCACACATTGATTGAGGCACGTTTAAAGTATTACGTTATTCAAAAGAATTGTTAAAAAACGTTTGTGTGGTAAAGGTTACTATAACATAAATGACTTTCTTAATGATACCACAGACTGGGAATGGAGCGACCGCCCTCAGGCTATTAAATAATAAGTTTAATTGTACAATGTTACTTTGTAAATGTTACTGTAATTGTAAAACATATTTTTGGTGAAAAAAAAAGCCCGCTGAGTTTGTTGCGCCCATTCTTCTCAGGCCTGAGGCATTCATTTTGGAATGAGTTGTAGTTTTTTGACTTTCATTTAGTGATATCACATCCTATTTTGATTAAAAATATTTGAATTTCAATTTGAATTTGAAGTACAATAAACGGGAAGATTAGAAGACAATTGCAGGAGCCGCGCACTTACCACATATCATGTATTATGATATATTTTGTCAGAGAATCAGTGAGTCTACTTTTATTTAGCCTCAAGTCTGCTACGGCTTCTTCAGGGCTCATATCGAGTTCTTATCCTTGCAATAGAGTTCAAAATGACAACACCTACAATGATATTGCTTTTTGCAAGTGCTCAAAATTGATTCCTTGAGAATTTTTTTTGATGTCTTTCTCATATAAAAGATACTACTACCGCTTCGGAAAACAATGGCGCTCTGAGAGAGAAGAAGCGGCGCAAGAAACTTTCCCAACATTTTTTTTGCGCTGTTTTTAATCAAATATACAATATTTTATTGTCATTGCTATTGCTATAAAATAATCATAATCTAGTCCCAGGCTGTCGGATCACTTAGATATTCAGCTGTGGAGTAGTAGGATTTACGACCGAGCAATTTTTTAATAAAACATATAAGTTTATTTGCTTTGATAATGCCTGAAGAGTGGCATTATTATAAAAGTGTATACATTTACCCTTAAAGCTATTATGTATCTTATGAAGCCTACTAGAATTAGTTACAAACAATCCTTTTATATATTTATATCTAGTGTTATACTAATTTTGTTTTACTAATTATTTACTAATTGCTATAATTGTTATAATAATTTATAAAAAATCACTATTAAGAGCAAAAAGAATATCGACTGTAAAAAGTGACTAATTTGTGAAGCTGAGGATTAAAAGTATTTGTGATGGCGAGGACTAGCCTTGCCTAATATTTTAAATTGTGTGGCGTTTATTTTAATTGTCAGTAACTACTATCAAATTAATGTTAATGCCCACTCCTTCCGAGTAAATATTCTAAGGTTGCAACACAGTTAC
This sequence comes from Leptidea sinapis, assembly GCF_905404315.1. Taxonomy (NCBI): domain Eukaryota; kingdom Metazoa; phylum Arthropoda; class Insecta; order Lepidoptera; family Pieridae; genus Leptidea; species Leptidea sinapis. The sequence goes on from NC_066272.1 coordinate 14,916,481, forward strand.
GTACCGAAATCATAATGCTTTCAATTTCAGGTGATTGTATCTGGAATCCAACCGCTACAAAATGTCGGGCTTAAGAGTCACTTTGGGAACGAGACCGAGTATACGAGATTTACCAAGTATTGGACGGAACGCGGCTTGATAACTCTCGAGAAAATGTTAAATAAAACTTCATGTGATAAATACTGTGTTGGCAATCAATTCACAATGGCTGATTTATGTTTGGTGCCTCAGTTGTTTAATGCTGTAACAAGGTACGTCTGTTTTTTTTATATTCAAATTTTACTATTTTTATTCAAAATAGAATTCAAAATCACTTAATGAAAGTCACATCTACCACCCATACGAAAACGTATGCTTCTGATCTGAGAAGACAGGGCAGGGTACAAGAAACTCAGAGGACTTCTTTTATGTTAATAAAATATGACCACAATATAATATCGTACAATAACATATTTTATTATTATTATATTATAATTGATCTAAGGTTTGACCCTTAGATTAAGGATTGGTCTTCGCTGCGCTCCAACTAGATGCCGTACTTCCTAAGAACTTAAGAAGAATAGCTTTTTTATTACGGCAACTATTAGATGCTTGTGTGCGTGACATCTTGATACTCAATGACATCTTTAAAATTTTGTAACATACGCTTCGTGTTATTACATTGAAATTAATAAAATACAAAATACTTACTGATGATATGACGTGGTCCCAGTGTCTTTTTTATTTCTTGTAGTATTATTTTTAGAAAGTTTAACGACGCAACCCGGCATTTTAGTTACAATTATTAACAAAGTTTAACTGAACATGTGCCACGTCAACGTCACACATTTTACGAAACTGCCTCGAGTACGCCCGCTTGGGCGTAGTATTACTTGCCGCACATTGCGACTACCCCTGATGTATCTAGTTGAAGCGCAGCGGAGATCGATCCTTAATCTAAGGTTTGGGCATTACTTATTTCCGATGGTAAGCTTTTATATATTAGCTCCTTCATGGCAAATTTCACTTTTTTCAACTGGCTAACCAGCCTAGCGAAACTCTGAGAAATAAGCTATTCACTCTATTGTATGAAACGTGCAGTCATTGATAGATTGACAGATGACGGCTATTATCTTGTAAAAACCGGAGATATCCGGAATCCACTACGCTATATGAAACTATTCGCTTTCAAACTTAGCCGGATTATACTTCGTCACCATATTGAAATTAGTAATTACTATTTCAAACTTATGTCTAATCTCACTACACGTTTCATACTAAACTGAATATCAATTTTTACTAAAACAGTCCCAACCTCTTTTTACGTAGTATTTACATCCTCTTTGTAGCATACAATTTAGAATTTCTCCGACATTTGCCTTTAGACAAGACAACCTAACAAAGTTATAGAAATCATCGTCTCTGGAGAGGGTCTTGTATTCCTCCTGACTTGGGTATTGGGATTTGAGCCTTCGTCATATCTCCTACAGAATATTACAACTGACATCATCTAATTTACCTATACTTGAGAGGCTACTATCAAATTTGGGAATATATTTATGTTATAGTTAAGATTTTTCAAATTCAAATTTTCGAAGCGAATCTATTGTTTCTGCTACTAGAGAATCTGTTGTTAACCGATTTTTGATTATCAAGTCTTAAACAGTCTAACGGCCGTTTTCAAAAACGGATCTCTAGTCACGGATATATTGCTATCACCGTTTAATGATAAGATCTTATCTATCCATAGTTATGTCCAATAATAATAATATACGGCCGTTTTCAATAACGTATCTCTACTTACGGATAAATTGCTGTCACGTTTAATGACAAGATCTTATCTATCCGTAGTGTCCAATATAGTTATAGTCCAATGCTTTATGTCGATAGGTTAATGAAATGTAAGTAAGCGTAAAAGGATAGATTTGTGTACCTCTAGTAAGTAAAACTAGGGATAGATAGGTTATTAAAAACGGCTGATAGTCCAATGCTGTCTGTCGATAGGTTATTGAAATGTATTTACGTGTATGTAAGTATCTAAGCGTAAAAGGATAGATAGGTTATTGAAAACGGCTGTTAGTCGTAACAGTCAATAAATGAAAGGAACTTATATATAACTAATTTAATTAAATAACTGCAGTGCAATTAAGATTGCACGTTTCAACTTATTTATTTATAAATCTCTCCGTTGTATCTCTCCACAAACTCGATCCACGACATAGATATCATTATAATAGGCTACTTACGTCACGTATTGCCATAAAAATTGCCAATCAGAAACTAAAACATAAGATTCTTAAATCTAATTAGAAGAAGCAGAAAGTACCAAAAAACCAGGCCAAGATAATATTAAAGCTATTAATGATGTTTTTTGGATCAATCTTGACCTATTTACCAGGACATCAAATGCGGAACAGTTAATTAAACCTGAATGCCGTAAAATTTATGAAGTTCTGCTTTTTCTAATTTCTAATCCAAATTATTAAGCATTGCTATGCTTCTGAAAGTTATTAATTATTAATGAATAAAACTAGTAATTATTACCAGCGATATTGCTGAGTATTTCCCTCGTGTTTCCTAGTATTTGTCGCGAGTACGAAACACATCTATACAGTTTTGCCGTAAATCCTACTTTATTTTTAGTTAATGATAATTTTACAACGAGATCCACAGTCAGCAATAAAACATATTAATGTGTATAAATCCAGCATATTTTAAGTTTTTTTTTTATTCTTTTTTCCCACAATTATACCTAGTTTCAGTGATATTTATATGTGCACTTTTTGAAAATTCACACTATTTAATATCTAAAGCACTGCCGGAAAAAAGGCGTTGGAGTTTTATTCCACAGCAACCGCTATAGGTACAGACTCCCATAATACATAATTGTAAAATTTTTCTTCTATAAGAAAAGCTTAAAAATTAGGGAGTCGGAGTTATGTTATAACATAACAACAATTAGATAATATGAATGAGTTAGGTACTCCCCTACCTATCTAAAATGATAATTAGAATAATTAATTTAAATAAAACACTTTTTAAATGATTAGAAGTAAAAATTTTATTAAAAGGCATAAAAGGAATTTATTTTCTCAAAATTGATTCCTTTAGAATTCTTTTTGATGTCATTTCTAATAACTACTAGATACTACTACCGCTTAGGAAACAAATGGCGCTCTGAGAGAGAAGAAGCGGCGCTCTTTTCAATAAAATTATACAATATTATACAGTCATTTCTATCGCTATAAAATAATCACAATCGAGTCCCAGGCTGTCCGATCATTTAGATATTCAGCAGTGGAGTAATAGGATTTACGACAGAGCCATTTTTTTATAAAACATTTAAATTTATTTATAGATAATGCCTGAACAGTGGCTGGGACTTTATTATAAAAGTGTATACATTTACCCTTAAAGCTATTATGTTTGAAGCCTACTATTATTATTTTAGTTAACCCGACGTTTCAAGACCTTTCCAGATCTCGTTCTCAGAGGGACTGCAGATAAAATGAGTCAAGATAGTATTTGTTAGAGTTGTCTTTATGAACTTTAGCGCCATTTATTACCTCGGAGGTGGTATTTGTTGTAGACAGATGGTTCTTAGCAAAATTTACTGACAGTGTCTTCTTTTTTTGATATGTGTTGGGTTTTAGTTATTTTTTTTTTAATTTAGAAATTATTGGATCCCGGGTGTGTTTTATTAAAATGTGTAACACTCGCGTTAATCAAAGAAAATACAATTATTTATATTTATCTTTTGGCTTGTAACAATGGTGTTATTAATAAATGATTTGATTTGATTAGTCAGGGTTCTGTTCACGTTCAAATATTTCCCATAGAGTTACATTGAAAATGAGGTTTGTTAAGTATATACTAACATGCCAACAATGGCCATTTTGAACCAATTGTTTTGTAGAAACGCGAGGCGTCCCTTACGTTAGGTGGTCATCAGTAAAATAATATTGTTATGTCTAAAAATTCTATTATGTCTTCTTATAATATAATTTCGAAATATTCTATTTTGTCTTCATAATACGTTGCGAATATAAAAATACTAGACTACAATCCCCGAGAGGATCAAAAATAATTATTAAAATATTAATGCTATTGGTCTTTTGTCACTAGGGAAATTGAAAATCGTCATTTCCTGTTGGAGAAATAATTTCGGATATTCAGGCATAATATTTCCGTTTTTTTTTAAATTTCACAAATTAAATACATATACCATAGTCTGAAAGCAAGCAGTAACAATTTATAATTTTTCCCAAAAAAAGTTTCCCGCGCTTTCGTTTATCTGTATACTTGATATATATATATATACTACCCAGAATAGGTGAGACAAGGGCAAATGGCTTTGGTCTATGACCTTTTAGATAAGCAAAAAAAAGTTAGCTAAAAGTTATTATTATTATTATTGAGCTTTTTTCAAATATGGGAAAAGTGGTACCGGGGTATCAGGTTCGTTGTATGGTTGCTAAAATAATTCAATTGTGCGTTTTTTTTTGTCTGGGTTTGTTTGTGTCAGTCTACACTAGATGTTGGTAACTTATTTTTTTGTAAAATCATGCTATATCGAATTAATAGTACTTTATTTCTTAATTTTACAATTGCATAAATTTTGTGCTGTATAGTCGATTGGTTTGAAAAAAAATGAATGGCCTTTATTTGTCTAACTATATTAAAAATTATTTCAATTAATGAGGGTTCTAAAACGGAATCACTTGCAAACATTTCTTGTACAAAAGTGTGAAAGTTAATACAAGTCATATAAATAGTCTCTGATATAATATTGCTGTCATCTCTGGTCTGGCGCACCCCAGTATCAGCTCGAACTGTTTTGCGTGCAACGCAGAGCTGCTCGAATTGTCGGGGTGCTCTGTGAACGGCTAGATTACTTGGCGTTGCGTAGAGACGTCGTTTCTTAGTATGTCTTCTACTGCATTTATTACGGGGAGTCTTCCGAAGAGCTGTTTGATTTGATTCCTGCCGCCGAAGACCTTCGCACGACACGCCGCAAATTAGGATGTCATCTAGGATTTGATGCGTTCCTCTACAGTGCGGTTTTCAAGGAGCTTTCTGCCACGTACGGAATGAGATTCCATATGCGGTGTTTCCAGGACGATACAACATGGGTTCCTTCAAAAAAAACCCGCGTACACATTTTTAAAAGGCCGGTAACTTTCAACCCTCCGTCCTCGAGATTCCTCTGGTGTTGCAAGAGAATATTGGCGGCGGTGATCACTTAACACCATGGAACCTGTACGCTCTTCTATCCTCTTTTCCATAAAAAATTGCCTCTGTTATAATAATGTTGTTTTGTTGTTACAGGCACGAATTAGCTCTCAATAAATATCCAACACTTTCGAAATTATATGAAAGTTTGCTGCAAGAAGAATGCTTTGTGTGTACGCATCCAAATGAAGTTAAACGTCAAAAATTATCACAATAATGTTTTTTTATTATTTACTAGCTGACCCGACCGACGTTGTTCTGTATATAATAAATAAAATAAGGTTTTTATATGAATTTGTCAATAATATACCATAACATCAAAAATTACTTCGTAAAATATGCACCCTGCTGTCGTAATGAAATTGTTTCGCAGCAGAACTGTCAAACCGTGCGGCAATAAATTCTTTCATAGAAATTATGTATGGACACATTAAAGGAAAAACAAATTTGTTGTTTTTATTTAATTTAGCAGCATTTTCCTATTTATTCACCTTTTAAACCTTCTCTGGACTTCCACAAATAATTCCATACCAAAATTAGCCAAATCGGTCCAGCCGTTCTCGAGTTTTAGCGAGACTAACGAACAGCAATTCATTTATATATATATATAGATTTTGTTGAATTATAATTTGCTAATAATAATGTATACTTTTATTTCAAAAATATACTACCTATTACTATTTAATATAAATAACTGAAGATTAACCTTAATGATGAACATGGCAGTGCCTATACCAAGTCCTGCGGGCCTACCATGAACTCTTATTGCGATCCAATTGACGACCTAAAATGAACTGCTTTCCTATTTCATACCACGACGTCATTAGTGCTATCCAGTTTAGATTGGCGTCAACGGTTCGAGTAAGAGATACAGATTTATGCAACGACTGCACAGCGTCATCTATTTCTCACACCGCGAACCACAGGCAAATTTATTTCGCTCATTCTTCCATAAGAGATTCAAACGCCATTCAGCTACAGGCACTTCATGGTACGAGTCTTAGCGATTCAGTTTTGGTAAATTAAACTGCACTGCATCGGAATTGAATCGCTAATTATAAGTTAATGGTAGGCTTTCAGATATTCATAGTCACTTTTAATAAAATGTTCGATACTTAACCTGGAATATTTTGTCGGCGCAAATTTCAAACGACATTTTTTTAGACATAGTGCTGTTAGCAAAGGTTTTTTATTTTTAAAAACACTCCACTACAATGATTAACTGCACAATGAGTCATTTCACTATAAATTCAAGAAAATGTTTCACTACCATAAAAACTGCTTTATTTTGATATGATATTTCAAGTTTATTTAAAAGTACTCTGTGGTCAGAGTTAGTAAAATTCAGTAACAAATGTAATTAAAATAGATATAGATAAAAAATAGAATGAATGAAGAATTAACGAAATCGGTGTTGCAACGTAAGAATACCATTTATTCTTGTCAAATGGCAACATCGGTTTGCCTTCGCGATAAGGCCAAGTATTCGACGAGAATTTTGTCACTCGTAGTGTGCATGTTATGAGGGGTTTACACGGGTGACTAAAGCCGCACGATTTTTGCCGCGCGGCGTAAATCGACCATCTAAATGGCAATTCGGCTAAGTTGCAAGTGACTAAAGCCGCAAGCCCCAAAGTTGGGTAGCATCCGACTTTGGCCGCGCGGCAACCGGCCGCATGCGACTGGTGACTAAAATCAACCGTGTAAACAATCAGTTGCAGGCGATCGCCCGCCGCATGAAGGTGTTTCGCGCACGCACGTGTATTTATTTATTACAGCGTTTCTGTGTACATGTATCGTAACAACCATGAATAAAAATAACACCATACCACCGTTTTTGGAATGCTATGAAATGCATCCATGCTTATGGAACCCAAGAGAACAAGATTACAGGACCAATAATGTACGTTTAGCGGCTCTTAAATCTATTATTCAAGAAATGCGTTTGTCCATAACAGTTGAAGAGCTTAAATTGAAGATAAAAAATATACGAACCACGTATAATAGAGAGGCCAGTAAGGTAGCAAAGTCAAAGAAGAGTGGCGCGGGAAAGGATGATATATACAGACCTCAATTAATTTGGTTTTCTGTAGCTGACCGCTTTTTAAAGACAGTGATAGAAGGAAGAAACAGTAAAGATAACATGGTAAGTCTTATTATTATTTATTAAATAGTTATTCTTGTTCGCATATTATAAATTATAATAGGTAAATCGTGAACAGAGCCATTTTTATAATATTACTTAAATAAACATACAACATTTACGCAATCATTCTATCTTGCCATGAAACTTTTCCTGGTCCGACAAAATAGTCAGCATATCTATCGCGCAGATCTTTTGCATTTCGTAAATAGTTGTTAGAAGATAGCGGTGTCATTAATTCGTCTACTCCTGCCGTAGGAATGCTTCTCCAACTTCCGTTTCTGATTGTCCCTGAACTGAAGTCTTCTCCTTCTACTAATTCGGGAGTATTCATGTATATAAGATTAGTCCGAAGCCAGTTATGCAGCGCACAGGTCGCTTTAATAATATAATCAGTTTTATCCTATGAAACAGATATAGGTTTTCTGTATACTCTGAATCGGGAAGCCATTATGCCAAAGGCATTCTCTACGATTCGGCGTGCTCTTGATAGTCTGTAATTAAAGATTTTTTGTTTGTGTTCCAAACCTTCATGTCTTGAATACGGTTTCATTAAATAGGTTGCCAAAGGGAAAGCATCATCACCAACGAAAACTGCCTTATTAGGTAGTTTTAAATTATTTCTTTCAAGAGCACTATAGAACTTAGTTTTTTTCCAAATATGCGAATCATTCATGCGTCCATTAGTTCCGAAATCTATATATATGAAACAGTAATGTGCATCCACTATAGCAAACAACACCACACTATAAGTGCCTTTGTAATTATAATAGTCTGATGCTCCGTGTGGTGGATTTTCGATTAATACGTGTTTCCCGTCAATAGCCCCACAGCAAAAAGGAAATTGCCAGCGATCTAAAAAATCCTTTTGTATTTTCTTCCATTGATCTGTGGTGGATGGCACCTGAAAGAAATAAACTTATATTAGTGTATGGTTACAGGGAAAAGATTCAGCGGTGAACACAAACAGCGACGCGTCTTCATATTTTGATGAATTGGAACAAGAAGATAATATTGCGCCCTTACAAAAGAAAAAAAAAATATCTCCAAAGAAAAAGGCGGAGCGTGCTCTAATGGACGCACCTAAAATGGACCCACCTGTTTTACAAGCAGTCAATAGATTAGATACTTTGGCTCAAACTATCCGTCAAGATGAATTTGATACATTCGGAGTACATGTGGCAAGCCAATTACGTAGTTTGCCATTAAGAAATGCTATTGTTTGTCAAAATTTCATCAATAATTATTTGTCACAAGAAAGACTGAAAACCTTAAATACACAACATTTTCCAATTGCTAAACCTACGAGTTCACTCTTAGAGTATACACGCTATACTTCGACTCCAGAAGCCGAAGCTACTACTTCCCGAAACCAAGCTTTTCAAAACCAGCGTGAAACTTCGACTCCCGAAGCTTCCACTTCTAGAAGGCACCTCGATTATGAAGAAGACTACTTTTGCCAGCTGTTTACTTACAGAAGAAAATACTGGGCAGCAATACGGAGTGAACAACGATATTCTATCTCAAGCTGTTAGGTCATGCTTAGATGAAAACACAATTTAAAATTTATAAATAAATCGTTTATAATTAGTTATAGTTTCACTTACCATAATGAACTCCTGTAAAACATTGTATATAGCATCCAAAACATTCTTCAAAAACAAGGAAATTGTGCATTCTGGAACTCTAAATGACTCTGCAAGACTTGAATAGTTATCACCGGTAGCCAAGAACTTCAGGGTTATTTCTAATTTAATTTTCGGAGAAAGTGCTACTCGCATATTGGTATCGCATTTTTGTATAAGCGGAGTAACCTTATGTAGTAAAGTATTAAACTGATCAGTAGTCATTCTTAATCGTTTTTTAAAATAATCAGGATCTTTTAAACTCCACTCAACCAATAAATTATCCGAAGCACCCAAGTCCTTACGTCACGACGGAGACGCATGCGATTTTAGTAACCAGTGTAAATGGCCTAGCGATGCGGCTTGGTGAGGCAATTAGTGAAGCGATTCGCCGCACGGCGAAAATCGACCCGTGTAAATCCCCCATTAGGGTAAACGAGAAATTAACCGATGTCGACAAGTTTTGTCTCTCGCGACGCGACATTTCTCGCGTTGCTCATCCAAGCCCCGCTGATCCCGTTTTCATTGCCCTTCAGGTCACTTCCGACTATGTTCTACTATGTATCTTCGTTGTTGATATAGCTGGTATCGTGAATTAATAATATCTGAGCGTATTTATCAATAATAAAATACTTATTAGTACTGCTTACATTAAGACGAACAAACTATATTCCAAATTCCCATTATTATTAGTTTACAAGCTGGGTACCACAACGGCGCCTATTTCTGCCGTGAAGCAGTAATTTATAAGCATTACTCTGTTTCGTTCCGAAGGGCGCCGTAGCTAGTAAATTTACTGGGCAAATGAGACTTGACATCTTATGTCTCAAGGTGACGAGCGCAGTTGTAGTGATGCTCAGTTTTTGGGTTTTTCAAGAATCCTGAGCGGCATTGTATTGTAATGGGCAGGGCGTATTAATGACCATCAGCCTCGTCCCTTAATTTAATAAAAAAAATATTAATCGAATGTTCTATTACTTTATCCAAAGCTCTTAAATTTTTGTCACTTGTGGTCACCGACACTCAGGCTGATTTTTATAGAGCTTACTTAGACTTTACTTACGTAAAACTTTGTTGAGTGTGATAAAACGCGAACTTGACTTTTGGGTTATTTTATTGGGCTGTCTTATCTGAAGCTCAGCATAATTTCAGCTGTTAAATGATTATAAAAACGAAATCAAATATTATGTTAAGCTTACACTCAGCTAAGTTTTACGTCAGTAAAGTCTGAGCAAAGTCTATGTATGCTCTATAGATCTCAGCCCTTTGTAACAAAAAAAAATAAGAAACAGACCTTTTTACAGATGCCACAACCTAAAAGCTTAACTAAGAATTGGTCTCCGCTGCGCTCCAACTAGATACAAAACTACCTGAGAACAATAGCTTTTTTATGACGGCAACTATTAGATGCTTGTGTGCGTGGTATTTTGACACTCAATGGTATCTTTCAAATATTTGTAACATACACTTCGTGTTATTTTACATTGAAATTAATAAAACACAAAATACTTACTGATTATATCTGTCCCCAGTGTCTTTCAAATTTCTTGTAATTAATTATTTTTACAAAGTTTTACTACGCAACGACGTTAAACAACTTTAAACGAAATCAAAGGCGTTGGTTGATAACGCTCCAGAAAGTACCAGAAATCTCGGCTACAAATAATTCAAGATTAATTGATTACTATTTTAAGATCATATTTTTAACATTAATTCTTTCATATTTATTCAAAACTAGCTGATACCCGCGACTTTGTCCGCGTACACACATACTTACACAGTACTTATAAAAATCTTGTTTCATTAAACTTTATTAACTTTATATTAAATGAAGAAATCGCAATATTAGATATAATTAGATAAGGGCCAAGTGTGTGAGGAATAAAACTTAGAAGATATTATTATTTAAAATTATCCAATACTTGTCCATGATGAAAATGCGCAAAAATGAAAACCTCTATCATTTTATTTATATCGATGTATATTTCTAGGCTGTTTTTTTTGTTTGAATGGTAAAGAGTCATAGGACAGTAACAGGTATGAAGATAGTTCTCATCCATTTAATATCTCAATTAGGTTCGATAATTCAAAAATATTCGTAGGCTGGGTAATCGGGCGGATCATTCTGGTCCATGTGCGTGAAAGGGTACTGCTTTGTGTGACTTGTCGTTCCTGTCATAGCGACCTTTACTTTTATTGGTATTAAAGAGAGATGCATAAAAATTAATACATAAAAAATTAAAATTATGGCTAATAGATACATGCTTCTCTAGTATAAAAGAATCCTTTAGCCAAAAATAATAGTATTTAAATATTATTTTTTGAGAGGTACCTACAAACTAATGTTTATTTTATATTATTGAATTAAAGCTATGTAATGTGTATTAATGACGTATAAATTTAAAAATTCCAATATTGATCAAATATTTGTATGCCGATATATTGGCGAAATGTGCTGTACACCTATCAATAATTGTTAACAACTATGTCACCACCATTCACACAATAATATATAAATCATTTCATTTCATAAAAATGTTGACACAACGTAGTTGGATGGACCTATTGTACTCAATAGCTTTTTTGTAATTTAAGTACTGAGTTCATTTAATTACCCACGTTTTAACTTAATCAATTAATTGGAAACGTTCGAGTTAGGTCTGTCAAGACGCATTAATTCGGGCACGCGTGGAGGTATCGAGTTGAAATTAAAGCTGTGAATTAACGTAAAAAAGATACTGCTAAAAAGTAATAAACGTTATAATATACATTTGCCGTAGAATCCTATATTTCGGCATTCTCAAGGGAATCAAAATTTATAGAGTATAGCTGTGGTCTTATTATTTATTCATGCAAAATGACAAATCTATTTAGTAGTTTTTCCGTGTAGCCCAGAGATACAGACAGACATTCTAAAAAATACCCTTTTTGCTTCCGTGCTGTTTGTGGCAGGGAGTTTTCTTTAAAAATAAATTAATGTAGAGTTTTTTCAATTTTTCGATCTTAATATTTGTGTGGTATAGTCGTTGGGTATAATTTAGATAGTTGAATAAAAAATACATTTACAAAATATTTCACAAAAATTTTTTTGTTGGAAAGCCATATTTCTAAAATTATTTATCAAATTAGATGATTCAAACACCAATGAAGTTGAATGAAGTTTGAAGTTTGCTGAATAAATATCTTTTTGTGTATTAAAATGATGCGTTTTGTAAAAGTTCCAGCGAATCATATCCCGTTGGTTATGTTTTCTTTATTATAGCTCTAATTGATTTTAAAGGTATCGCTCATCTCTTATCAAGTTATCTGTCGCGATATATGATTGGTCCATTGCCATTAATAATGGCAAAACAGATCAGTGCATCATTTATTATTATATTTATGCTTTAGTAAATAATAATATATCTATATTTTTCTTTGTACAGAAATTTGATCTCTACAGATTTATTATAAGTATAGAAATACAACTTTTGCAATGAAGGTTTAAGGTTTGAATTAACCTTAAAGGTTTTCTGAATAAAGGTTGACCTACATTTGCCCGAATATCAAAATGCGGAACAATAATGAAACCTGAATGCGGTAGAATTAATGTAAAGTTTGGTCCTTTACGTAGTTCTTCTTGTTACAATAATTTCAAACTAATCGTATTAAGTTGTTGTTGGGCTTCGAAAATTTATTAGAGAATAAAATTACCTAGTAATTATTAACTGTGCATAATAGTTACCTCTTAGATTAAGGATTGGTCCCCGCTGCGCTCCAACTAGATACCGTCCCACCTAAGAACGATAGCTTTTTTATTGTTATAGGTGTTATGCTTGTGTGCGTGGCATATTTCAACTTATATAACGCTTCGTGTTATTTTACATTGAAATTAATAAAATACAAAATACTGTGGTCTGTGATCCAAGTGTCATTCTAATTTCTTGTACTATTACTTATACAAAGTTTTACTACGCAACCCGCCATTTTAGTTTCAATTATTAGCAAAGTTTAACAAAACATGTGGCACGTCAACGTCACACATTGTTCGAGACTGGCTCGAGTACGCCCAGTTGGGCGTTGTATTAGTTGCTGCACTTCGAGACTAAGCCTGCGGTATCTAGTTGGAGCGCAGTGGAGACCAATCCTTAATCTAAATCACGTAATATAAAAACAAAACCGAAATATGGAATATGCCACATATTACTAGAAGAGTGTGATATCTATACATTTCTTCATTTACTCCAATTGTTTCTAAAATTCTTGGTCAATAAGCAGCAATGTAAAACGTTTAATTAGTTTTTAGTTTTATTAGTGACAGTTGACACACGACTAAGTAGAAAAGTGTGCTTACATTGTCTTTAAGCACACTTTTTCCATTCCGCTATCAGATTGCCTACATATCCTAATAATCCAGCTAATGTTTCTTTTTAATACCTTATGGTAGAAGTGAAAACTTTAGAGTCTCTCTTAGTCGGCTCAAGCTTGACTCGAACTAATGTTACATAACCGAGTATGACGGCGCAGTCCCTTTTAATATCCACAAAGTAATGCAATCAACGTGCCCAAAAATTTTCGATAAATAATTCATTTAAATCATGTTAGCATCGACTTAGTAACCAATACAACCAACCAATAAGTAACGTTAACAAAAATCGACACCTTTTTGCTTTTAATAGTGATTTTCATTATTATAACACTAGACATAAGGGATTGCTTGTAACTAATTCTAGTAGCTTTAAGGGTAAATGCACTTTTATAATAAAGACCCGGCCACTGTTCAGGCATTATCTATAAATAATTTAAATGTTTTATTAAAAATGGCTCTATCGTTAATCCTACTACTCCACAGCTGAATATCTAAGTGATCGGACAGCATGGGACTAGATTATGATTATTTTATAGCAATAGCAATGACAGTACACTATTGTATATTTTATTAAAAAGAGCGCAAAAAAAGAAGGCTGGGAGCGTTTTATGCGCCGCTTCTTCTCTCTCAGAGCGCCATTTGTTTCCGAAGCGGAAGTAGTATCTAGTATATTAAAAATGAGATCAAAAAGAATTCTAAAGGAATCTATTTTGAGAAAATAAATGCCTTTTATGTATTTTAACCCAGTTTATGGTATTGCGATATTCATTCAAATATCAACTTTATGAGTGCATTAAGAATTTCTCGGAACGCAGTAAGCAAATGAAGGACTCGCAAATTGCCCTCAATGATCTAAGTATGAATCTTAAATGAATGAACTAGGTTACTTGTTTTGTCAATTGAACAATATCTCATAATTCATTTAGAATAACTCCACTATCGCGATCTTCTTGTACTCATTAATAATAACTTAGAGAAAGATAAGTACCTAGTAGGTACACTACACCAGTGGGAGGGTCCTTTGCACAGGATGCCGGCTAGATTATGGGTACCACAACTCTGCCTGTGTTTCGGTCTGAAGGGCGCTGTAGCTAGTGAAATTACTGGGCGAATGAGACTTAACACCTTAGGTCTCAAGGTGACGAGCGCAATTGTTGTGCCGCTCAGAATTTTTGGGTTTTTGAAGAATCCTGAACGGCACTGCATTGAAATGGGCAGGGCGTATCAATTAACAACTTACTTTCAGTCAAAAAAGTATCGGGAATGCATGAATTTTTTTATGGAAAAGGAGGACCAACGAGCGTACGAGTCACGTGGTGTTAAGTGATCACCGCCGCCCACATTGTCGTGCAACACCAGAGGAATCGCGGGAGGGTTTCCGGCCTTTAAGGAAGGTGTACGCGCTTACTTTAAAGGTTGTATCGTCCCGATAACGCACACAGTAGCACAAGGAAGCTCATTCTACAGCTTTGTAGTATGTGAAAGAAAGTTCCCTGAAAACCGCACTGTGGAAAATCCTTATTTGTGGCATGTCGTGCGAAAGTGTAATTCGGCGGCAGGAATCAGGTGAAACAGCTCTTCGGACTACTCCCCGTGATAATATTTATGGTTCCAAAGAATAAAGGACGACTTTATTAAATTGTTTTATCAAAACTAACAGTTATAATTATTCGTATTCAATTTATTTTAGGAATCCCTATAAAATGGAAACATCTCATTTAAACAATATCCTAAATTGTGACTCGAAATCTGTTCAAACACGCGAAGTATTTAGTCTAGGTGTTTTGCTTCTAAAATGTCTCTTTAATTTGTAATGGAGCGTCAAATTGAATTTAATCTTAGAACGCAGATGTCAACAACCTTTTAATAATGAGCAATTCAAATTGAGATATTTGACTATCGTGGTCGCAGATATTTTTAGCGTTGGTGGAATTCTCTTGGGAATTGAATATTTAAATACATAGTCTTGACATAAATATTGTTCAAAGAAATTGATCTTTATATCGCATGGAACATTTATTTCTATAGTGTCCGCTTGTTTATCATTAATATAATAACTTGGATGGATAAACCATTGGACGCGGAACGAGTAACGAGGACCGTGTTTGCCTTTATCCCTCTAGCCCCTTACTGAGCCTAATAACCTCAGTAAGCAATATAACGTTGCAGTATGATGCGATAGCTCGGAGTGAAACATTATCACAAAATTGGGCTTAAACGCTTTTTAGCTTGGAATATAATGACGGCCAATCAAAAACTGTGTCTTTTCCACGGGTAAGTACAATTTTAATGTTTATAGTAGCAATTTTTTAGTATAATAAATAAAATTTGTCTATATACAAAATAAAATACCCCATTTTATTAATCTTCATTTCAGTATTTTATAGATCTGGCGGTGTTATTATAATCATCACAATTAAAATTAACTGCGGAATGTAAAATCGCGGGAGTAAGTTTATTTTTTTAAGAAAACTTGGCTGGAGAACTGTTTATACTTTACTACGTGCATGCGACAATTAGATGACAATAATTAATCTAAAATCAAAATAAATTTCGTTATTTATTAACATTATAGGTATATAATTAATAACAATATATTGACTTTTTAGATTTACTTCATGTATAAATACTTAATTTTTTTATATGTGATAATCCTCACTTATGCTTATATACAAATACAATTTGCGAGTGATCGCGGGTTCGAATCCCGCATCGTTCATAAATTTTGTTTTCAAATTTTATTTGTGCTTGTATAAATAGTAGTGTAATATTATAAGAAAACTTTTTGATTAATAAATTTTCCTTTATGCAACTGGAAAACGAAATGCACTAGTGCGAAAATGAATAACTTTCCGCACGCTAAACACATATGTCTGCTACCACAAAAAAAAAACAAAAGATTTTGATAAAGTAAGTATTTAAAAAAAATCATCTGTAAATAAAAATTGCCTGATTATTTTATGATTTTTTTTATAATTACCATCCACTCCTTTCCTTTTTAAATTATCAGTTAATTATTATGGCCAGTACTTTTTGGCACAAACCGTTGATACAAATCGAAACAATAAATTTTTAGATCGGCGTTTCTTTATTTTAGAAACTTAGATTTTTAACTGATTTGATTGACTGTAACAAAAAAAAAGCTTTAACAATTAGCAATATGACAGAAAAATGTTGAGCCAACATTCTCCATGGAATTCAATCCTCTCATTGTAATTGGTCTTTATTGTTTTGACACCAAAACAGTACGCTTACTAATAAAGAAGCTATGTGTTAAAGTGGCGTTGGGATGAAATCAGTACCATCTGTATCGGAGGCGGATGAACTCCTGCCTCGGGAACACTCCAGTGACAGTATCATCTCCATCTTATGGAGATTCCGGCATGGAAACTGTAAATAGCCGTCCAAGAAACTTATTAAGGCCACAATGGCTCTACAAATAAGAACAATATATCTTTTACTGTTTTGTGTTTTTAGGCTGGTAACAAGCGATGGTGAGTTTACATTTTAAAGTTATACTTCTTCAGGCGTGTTATGAAAAAATAATGAGAGTGAAATTTAAGAATGCGCGCGCATCACTATAACACAATAGTAACAGGTTGAAGTTGGTTCCTCAAATTTTCTGACGTTTGCGTCATTCGTTATTTTTTTCTTTTAGGACAGGCAAAGGGTTCAAGCCCATACAGCCGTATTCATTATTTAATAATTAATTGCCAAAGCCAACTTTGCAAGATTTTTACAAAATTGTTCTTTCTAAAAACGTAGAATAGCACGAACAATAACTGATTTATTATTATAAGTTAGGCCAAAACAGTGTATCTTCTTGCGTGCATACATAAGTACACACACACTTTTTACTAGAGCTACATAGTGCAGCTAACACTGATTTAGCTTTGTGGTATGATCGAGAAATTTATGTTACTCGTACCTTTACCACACAAACGTTTTTTAACAATTCGTTTGAATTTCGTAATACATTTGTTTTGCACATTTTCTAGGATCTTGCTGTAAAAGCATATACTTACAAAGACTTACTAACTCGACTGAATCGAGTAGTAGACATTATAAGATTATGTTTGTTGGTGTTAACATTTTAGTTTTGACAGTTTGTAGCAAATTTGCTTATGTTCCTATGTACCTACATAACATTATTAAGAATATATTGAGAGGCTTTGTTTCAAGATATTATTTCTTTAAATTTTGCTCTCAATGATTCTTTAGGACCTAGGTTATAAATAGCGGAATAGCCCTCTTCTGCAGATGAAGATGGTATTGATATCGGCAGCATTACCCCATAGCAATATACCATAGGACATACTACGAAAATAACAAATTATTCATTTGCAGATAAACTGGAAGTATTCGATGTTCTATCTGTAGTCAAGGATGGGGCTCTTCCAGAAGGCTTATCACGAGTCCCTGGGCGATGTCAGTCATTACAAAGCCCTGAGGAGGAGTACTTAGCGTTTGCCCTCAACGAGAACGCCACCCTGCATCAACTTGCAGCTGGAATGTTTTACAATACGTTTCCAGAAGACTTCTCAATTTTAGCTGTTATTAGACTCAAAGGTAAAGTAATCTAATTCCATTTGACCGAGTGCAATGCAGAGCTGCTCAAGAATTTTCAGGGAACCAGTGCTCTGTGAACGGCTAGATCACTTGGCGTTGCGTAAAGACGCTTCATTGTGTTTCTTCTACCGCATTTATCACGGGGAGTGTTCCGAATAGCTGTTTGACCTGCCGCCCAATTCCAACTTCGCACGTCACGCCATTAATTAGGATATCATCCCCACCACCTGGATGTATGGCGTTCCTCAACAATGCGTGCAAGGAAAATTCTTCCTCATAGAATCGAACCGTGGAATGAATATGTTATACGTTGCCAGGACGATATGACAAAAGTACCTTCAAAACAAGCTCTTATAGCTTTCGATTACGTTGGCAATGTTCCTGTAATTCCTCTGGTTTTGCAAGAGACTGTGGGCGGCAGTATAATCATTTGACACCAGGTGACCCGTACGCTCGTTGATCAAAATCTTTTCAAGCGCTGGAACTGAAAGCATCGATTGAAAATACAAGTGTATTTAATTTTTTAAATAAAAATGATCTTGGCTACAAAGTTATCAGGGGCACGCATTGCTTTAGTAGCAAACTAGGCATTGTAGATAGTTACTGTTATAGATGTCTTTGCGCTTTCGTCCAACAGCGCTAGGCTATAAAAGTGGTTTGTGTCTTGTATTTATTTTATTTATTTATTACACTTTTTTGACACCACATTAACAAAATATAACTTAATTACTAACATACATAATTACATGATATGGTGCAAATGGCGGCCTTATCACTATATAGTGATCTCTTCCAGCCAACCATTTGTAATACAATAAAAGAGAAAGGCAGTACATTAAAAGGGTAAGAAGTGTCAAAAATATAGACACACATAATATGTACTATACTAAAATATAGATAAATTTATAAGAAAGTAAAATATGTAAAAAGTAGGAACAATAATTAACATTTCAGAATTGTTGAATTATGTTGGTGGATACATACAGATAGATTCTATCAAATAGAGGACAAATAATGTTTTTTTAGTTGATTTTTAAAGGATGCTAATGATTGTGCTTGACGGATAGTAAGCGGCAGTTGATTCCAAAGAGTGATGGCATTAATAATGAAAGAAGAGTGATAGCTATCAGATTTATGGAAAGGAACATTTAGTATTTGTTTCGCAGCAGAGCGCAACGAAAGCTCATGCTGAGACCCTAGTAGCTCAAATCTGTCATTAAGGTAAAGAGGAGTGTTTTGGTGAAAAATTATGGAGTAAAGAAGGTGTAGAATGTGGGAATTGCGACGTAGACGTATAGGAAGCCAGTTGAGTTTTTTTCGGTAGGAGGAGACATGATCGTATTTACGTAGGTTAAAAATGAAGCGAATACATAAATTTTGTAGGCGTTCGAGTTTATCCAGCTGAACCTCGGTAAGGTCGGGATAGCAAATGTCTGCATAGTCAAGAATGGAGAGCAGGCAAGTCTGCGCAAGACATATTTTACTAGGTATTGGGAGAAGATTACGTAACCGGCGCAGGGATCCATGTGCGGAGAAAACTTTTTTACTTAATCATCATTCAGTTGCGTCTGCCAAGAAAAATTTGAATCTATATGTAAGCCTAGATTTTTGACATTACTGCTAAAAGGGATTAAAACATCATTGACACGAGGTCTAGGCAGTACATCCCAGTCAATTTTAGAGATCAGATGTTGCCTGCCTATGATAATTGCCTGCGTTTTTCCTGGATTTATCATTACACCATAATTTTTACACCACTCGCATATGGTAGCGAGATCCTTATTAAGACTATGAACTGTAGATTGTAAATCAGATAACGTGGAGTGCCTATACATTTGAACATCATCAGCATATAAGTGGAAAGAAGAATTTAGATTGCTAGTGATGGAGTTTATAAATATTGAAAAAAGCAAGGGAGAAAGGACACCTCCCTGTGGAACACCGGCAGAAACATGAACCCAGGATGATTGTATATCCGCAACTTTAATACGCTGTCGTCGCCCTATCAAATAGCTATGGAACCAACTCTCGGCATCTGCTGATAAATTTAAAGAAGATAATGATTTCACTAAGATGTCGAAATCGACAGAACCAAATGCGTTACTAAAATCAAGTAAGGTTAAGATAGTAAGCTGTTGGTTATCCATAGCGAGACGAATATCGTCCGTAACGTATATAGTTTGTATATAGTTTCCAAACCATTTGGTCAACCTAATCTTTAAGTACAAGTAGGTACTTGATCATATTATAATAGTTAGAAATTTAGGTATTGAGTTTGAAGTTTCCTTGCGAGGCAAAGGTTTTTACTAGGTATTTAGCGTAAGGTATAACTAACTGGGTGGGTGTATAATAGAAGTTTGATTATAGACGGAACTTAATTAACTTTAACACTAGTGGTATGTTTTAATTTAGGTTCTTTTTAAGGCAGGTATTGCCTAATTGCCTATATGGAATGCACGCCCCGGAATGTTATAATGTATATTTAAAAAGTAAGGATTGATTTTCAATGAGTGGTAGTGCTGTTATTGCTGTGAGAATTCTATTTCCTAACACTCTACCTCAGTTACTGAAACTTTTAGAAAAGACCGAAAAATGCCGTATAAAAATAATGTTAGTATACCAAATAATAAATTTTAAAATAAAATTACAATTTTAGTTAAGTAACCTTGACTTTAAGGGCTATATTTCACCGGGACGCCGGTGAAATATAGCCCTTAAAGCCCTTAGCACGGTGGCGTAGCCAGTCATAAGCTTAAGCTACTAAACTCCACACCATACAGACACCAAAGTCACCACACCACACTAGGACGGTATCGAAATGGACCTCGAAGAGATAGCACTACTGCTGTATATATATAACTAGGAAAAGAAAGTTTAAGATAAAAAAAAGAAACAGTGGTGGGTTCATCCATATTTAGCCAAGCGTTTCATTTTAAAATCTCTATCGGAATAATCTAATGAGGAAGTATTCTAAATTGATGGCACACATTTCGATAATAAGCCTTTCTGTATCGAAATTATCCATCGTATGCAATTAACAGACCCTTGAAAGTTATATATATATATATCTTTTTTATTTATAAGCGCTTATAAAATGCTCACAAAATGCCTTTATTTATTTGCGGTGTGTGTGGATGATGCAGCTACTGTACTCAATAACTTTTGTATTAATTTACATTTACTTATTTGACTTACTCGTGTAAGGCATTGACTATTTGACGTTTGAGTATGTTTGTTGCATCACTTTACATATTATATTATATTGTAATTGAAATGATTTGTAAAGCGATGAAAATGTAAAGCTTGATATAAAAGAGTGGCAATAAGTTTCCTGCTACTTCTTCTCATTAGCTCAACCCTTTACGAAATAGCGGTAGATTCAATAAGAAAAATATTTTTCTGACATTCATAAGTGTCATTTCCGTGACCTACATGAATAAAGTGATTTTGATTTGGTTTGCAATTAAAAAAACAAAACAGTGCCCACGTGTTTCATGCAGTGAGGTGGGAGGGTCACTGGCGACCGGACTGACGGCCGGCCGCGTGAGTGAGACACCATACAGCGTTATAGTAATTAATGATGGCGCTACCAGTAACATACTGTGTACGCGGCCGAGATGGTCGCCCCACCAAACGGACACCGGGTGAGTAAAGGCCGTTCCCAATATTCAGTCTATCTCCGGTTGTGGCCTACTTGAGATAAAAACTATCGTTGACTTTTGTGTCCCAATAAACTTATCGACGCTAACTCACCTTATCCGTACACGCTGTCTATCAATGGGAGGACGTATAGCTTACCAGCGATAGAAGTCCCAATATAAGGCGATAAGAATGACTTATACGGGTATATTGGGAGAGCTGGTAGTAATTTATCTCTATATTGGGAACAGCCGTTACTCTCTATAGAGCTGTATGAATTTTGTTGGTAGCGGCACTGGTTGCGCCTCTGTGGTGTCTCGGTGAAATATAGCCCTAAGTGGTAATGAAAAAGTGAAGGGACGTCAGGCACCTTAGGGCAGAGAGCAAATTGAATTGTTCGTAATCTTTTGACTTGCTGTACAGGTACCGATCAAAATCCCCTATTCGTTTTATATTCGGATTCTGGTGATGAGCAACTACAATTGGTTGTGGGTGAGCTGATCGAGCTGTACTACGAGGATACCAGAGGTGACCCTGAGGATCATGAACTCCTCACCTTTCGTGTCAACATCGCTGATGAAAGGTACCTTAGCGTGTTAAAAATAAATTGTATATGTGAGTGTAATAATATAATTACTTATTAAGATTCCGCTACTGTAAGAGAAAACTGAACCCCTTATTGAGTAATTTCCAAAATAAAATTACCAAAATCAGTAAAAAAAAAACCAAAAATAATAAATGGAATGAAATGAAATTTTATTTGCAGGAAACATTGTGCTTATGGTGTTAACATAATATTATTGATAATCCAATATGTTTCGTCAATTGACATGCAAAATATGTTACAAAATTGTCTAAACACTACTGTTATACTGAAACATGTGGGATTTCACAATCAATCATCATGATAATAATATAATAATGATAATAATAATAATCAACTATCATTAATATTTATAAAATTAAAATTTAAAGATATTATAATGAGACGTAAATAACTTAATAATTCATTTAGTACCTATGTATAATGTTAACAAATTCAATGTCATAAAAGTATATTAATTTACATATATTATTATCAAATAGACTACATTTATACATATATATACATTTTGTATTGAAAAATTCATTTAAATTATAGAAGCACTTATTTACTAACCACTGATGCAGTCTTCTTTTAAAAACTTTGAAAGGTAAATCTTTCAATTCATTGGGCAATTTATTATATATTTTCACAGACATGCTGTAACAATTTCTACTTAAAGATGCAGGTGGCTACAGAAGGGCATTATAAGTTTATTTGGATATCTTGTGTTTAAAACCTTCTGGATTTTTTTTTGTATAGAAATCACACATATGTTTTTGAACAAATAGGCTTATCTCATAAATGTATAGGCATGGCAGCGATAGAATTTTCAATTTTTTAAATAGCGGTCGACAAAAATCTAGGGGTCCGGCTCCACAAACCGCCCTGATACACTTCTTCTGTTCAATAAATAAAGGCCCTATGCTCACCGAGTTACCCCATATGACCAATCAATATCTTAAAGCTGAAACCACGAATGCATGATATGCCATTAGCACTGTTTTTTCACCTATTGTTTTTGATACGCGTCTGAGGACAAATACATGTTGGTATATTTTTTTGCTTTTGATTTTGTCAACATGTGACTTGAAGGACAAGTTGTGCTTCTTTAATATTCTCAATATGATAATTAACATTAATACCTTTTCCTTTCCCATTCTTATTATAATAGAGAATATACATTGTTTTTTTTTTTATATTTACTTACAGTCAGGTTATTTTCAGTAAGCCATTCAATTGTGTCCTTTATTGTTTTATTAATTTCGATATCATATGTCAATTCATTGTTACATTTAATTACAATAGAGATGTCATCAGCAAAAAGTGTTATAAGTAGTAAATAAAATTATACGTCATCGTAAACCTTTAGAAACAAAAATAGTGTGATTGACTTGAAATGTTCCTTCTCGAGAAATATCACGTCATCATTGAGAGTATATCTGTAAGGTAACAGTAAAGGTTTACTGAAAACTTCTATTGGAAGAAATAAAAAATTGTTTTTTAATAATATTTTCCTATTATCGTGCGCAAAGTTCGATTTTGCGTTCGCAAAGTACCACTTGCCCACACGTTGACAAAAGCGTGCGGGAATGTTTGAAAATTATAGTAGTCGAACTTTGCGCAACTTAATAGGAAAAATAGTACTTATACGATACTCGCGCGCACATAGGTCATCCTGCACTCGCTTCTTTCGTGCGGGAACGACCTAATTTGCGCACTTGTATCGTAATGTACTATTTTCAAACTAAAGATTTGTTTACATATACATGGGCACACATACAAGTATGAAGATTTTATTCACAATTAACAAAAAAAGTATAATTTATTTGTTTAAAATTTCAATTATTTACTTTATTTTAGATTTATTTGTATATGATTAGGATTAAGATAAGTACCTACCCGGTGTTTATTTAAATATTGCCATTGTAATTTCACGCTGTTTAATATTTACATTGATTGAAACAAATGATTTGTGTTTTTTATGACGACCATGACATGGTAATTGATACGCCCTGCCCATTATACTTCAGTGCCACTCAGGATTCTTGAATAACGCAAAAAATCTGAGCGGCACTACAATTGCGCTCGTCACCTTGAGACAAGATATTAAGTCTCATTTGCCCAATAATTTCACTAGCTACGGCAGCGGCGCCCTTCAGACAGAAACACAGTAATGTTTACACTGTTACTGCTGTCACTAACTATTTGATATTTAAGGTGGCACCGCATAGCTCTAAGTGTCAAGGGTGACTCGGTGACACTACTGGTGGATTGCGAGGTACAAGACACCCTGGCCCTACGACGAAGACCTGGAAGCACATTCAATTTAGCTGGAGTGCTCGTTGTGGGAACACAAGTCACGCCAGACCAGTACTATGAGGTAAATATGTTTCCTTTATTTTTCTTTAGGTTTCCGCCGATGTCGAAAGTCCGCGATGGCATATGTCTATCTATTAAGGACAACATACTACATATATCAATTTTATTACATTACATGGCAATTATAAAGCGGTAATGTAAAAGCTGTACGCACAAATACGATATTCATCCCTACCATTTTCTATTAACAGAACAGTGTCTGTTGGGTCAGCTAGTCTATAATAATACAATCAATAACGTTCTATGTATTGACAGTTGGCGCACGACTTAGGAGAAAAGTGTGCTTACATTTTTAGTATTTACAAAATTTAGTATACTGGGGATTTTGGGGGCGATAAATCGATCTAGCTAGGTTTCAATTCAAAAACTGTAGTTTTTCCGTGTTTTAATGAGAAACAGCTACAATAACATTAGAACACAAAGGTAAATTAGGCAACTTTAAACAAGACTATAATAGCTCAGATGGCGCATAGTGTGATCACGAAAGCAGAAGACCCCGGTACGAATCCAGATGTCCTATTAGTTTTTTTTTGTTCAAGTTTTGTACATTCTTAAAAATCCGAGCAAGGCTCGGTCGTCCGGATATTACTCGTATTAATTAAGCGTGATATTTATGCATTGCATAATAATATGTAGATACACGTTGTTGCTTATTTTTTGGTTAAGTTCTTGTACCACCTCTTCATGCTCACTAAAAATGCACACTTTTCTAATTTTTCACACTTACTGGGGAAATTATTAGGTAAAAAAAAATTGTTAATAATGAAAGAAAAAATATCATAATTTTTATTATTATATAAACATATCGTTTTTAAAGTAATTGCTACATCTTTTTCATTATTTGCATAAAATTCTGCATATGAGATTTATGGTTATAAGTTTATATTATCTACTCTGTGATTTGAGTTATGGTAATCCCTATAAATCCAGTTCTAAGTTCCACAAGGCTTACGTACCGCATTATAAATTGGCATACATTTATATTATGATGCCTCTGACGTAAGGAACACCTGATACCCAAACAATCCTCATTACTCCTAGATAATAAAGAATAATAACATTATAAACATAAATAAAAAACAATTTTGGCTCTTGTTAATTAATAATTTATACTTTTTTATTTTGATATCTAAAACCACGAAAATCTTTGGTGGGTTTATCTGAATAAGTTGTCACTCGCAAATTCTACGTTAAAGTACAATTAACGAAATAAACTCACGGAAAACACAGTTCTTATACAGGTAATCGGTAATTCAACGTATTTCTGTTAGGTGATGGGGTGAATTTGATAATTTTAACCCCCATATGCACAAGTGAACCATTATTAGCCATCATGTTTTTTAGTTTTTTTCAAAATCAATCATCACAAAGAAACTAACCTAAACGAAGACAACGATATATTTAATACGATATACATACTCAAATACATATAGACATCCATGACTCATATTCACCATACAAATATTTGCACGTACCGGGATTCGAAGTGGGCAGGGTCACTAACCACTGGGCTATATCGGCCGTCATTCATATGTTAAATAGTAGTAGGTTGTATTTTATATGTTACTCTTATTAGGAATTTATTCCAGGGTGATATAGAAATGCTTCAATTCGCAAATCAACCAGACATTGCCTACGACATGTGCAACATAGCTCCTGATTGTCGGCCTTCATACCCGTACAGAGTAGAACTTGAAAACTTTGAGGCAGAAACTAACCATATAACGACAACCCAAATCATACCTAATTTCTATAATAGTAACGAAGCAAATCGATTCACGCGAAATGAAAGTGAGAACAGATTTGGTGCGGCGACTTCAGTGACCACTGCAAGTCCTTACTGGCAGATTCCAGACACTTACGGATTGAATTTGCCGTACCCAGCTTCAACGGATAATGGTGAGTAATATGTTTTTCTGATCTTACACTCTAAAGACATAATTTTATATAATTCTGACTTCTGGAGGACTTCTGAGTCATCTAGAGTGATCTTACGTACGTGTAGGGTTAGGTATCCGGATTAATCCGGACTTTGTAAGGCTCTCTAACTCGACCGGATTTTATTTTAATTAGATGGAATATAATAATAAAACTATATTAAAATGCGCAAAATAAAGGAATCAAAATTACGTTGTGGGTTTTAGAAGTATTTTTTAATACCTTTCAATTCAGCCTTTTAGGGACGCTTTGTCACTAATGGCAAGCTTCTTTGCATAAGGTAGTGGTAGATGCCTTGAAGATACTTTGTGTTTGGGGTTGATGGACGCCGTTGCTAGTGAAATTACTGGCCTAACGAGACTAAAGTGTCAGAATTTTGAGTTCAATATAGAATGAACAGGTAAACTTCTTGCTATTTGTGTGACATTTTCCTTTATAAATGCCTTTTAGGGTAACCAAGAGTTGAAGGCTGTTGGTCCTGAACCCTGTGTGCTTTTACCATTCGCTTGGCTTCGGAAATCACTGCAACATTACACCAAGGTAGAACACGAAAACACTGGTCTAACCTGAGCACATGCAGGCAAACTGAAGAGACTCTATTGACAGTTAATCTCGGATTGTCACGAAAGCTACGGCGGCTCAGGCGACAGCATTTAGGTTACTAACCGGAGCTTCAAACGGTCATGCCCCATTAAACAAACACTTGTTAACTTAAGGTGTTACAGACAGCCCTCTTTGCAGAACCTGTATGTCATTCTTGAGTGTCGAAAGGTGGCGGAATACATGGCACAATCCCTCGAAAGGCCGAAGTCAGTAATAGAGATCATCGGCAACATGAAGGGTTCCTGGTAGAATTGGGGTTAGCAGAAGTAATACCGTCAATCCATCACGCACACAAGTGCACATAAGTATAAGTCCTTGAGTTGCGGAAAACACCCTGCTAAACCTATAATCTATAACCAAGAGGTTGCCAACGGGAACACTATTTTAGTAGTAGGGTATTCCGTCCATACATTCGTCCATCTCTCTGTCAGCGGGCGTATTACTCCCCAATAGCACAATACAGTAATAGAACAATATTTTAATTTCATACTAGAGCGCCCAAATCGACTCACACATACACACGATTTACACGGCCACGAAGCAATCATGGGAAGGCAAAACTATTGAATGCCACGTACGCCACTGAGACTGGTCGCTTTTTTATATGAAAATAAGAGACGAGACGAGCAGGAATCTGATGACAAATGATACGCCCTACTCATTACAATACAGTGCCGCTCAGGATTCTTGAAAAACCCAAAAATTCGGAGCGGCACTACAATTGTTCTCGTCACCTTGAGACATAAGATGCTAGCTAGTCTCATTTGCCCAGTAATTTCAATAGCTACGGCGCACTACAATGATACGAGTAGTGATATCTCTCACTATTATATACACATTAAATTTGTAACCATAATTTATGAACGATGCGGGACTCGAACACTTGTCTCTTGGGTTCCATCCGAGCTCTCTTAGCATTTTAGCCAACTGCATGGATCGTAAATCTTGGTATGTCTTGTTCAACTCTCAGGTTGTGGCACCATCTACAGGACCTACTTTACAGTTGATAAACTTCTCAACTCCAAAAGTTGCATATGAGGAAAATGCCTTGAGATGTAGCACTTTCAATTCTAAACCATTTGTATCTAAATCCACGTTTGGATCGTCTTATACAGAATAAATTCATTCAACTTACAAATATATTACAGATGAAAACAGCATATTTGGCAGGTTCACAGGCGCCGACGAGTTTATAACCACGGCGCAAAATTTTGAAATAACGCATCCCGACTCTTTAGAGATTTCCACAGCGACTACGGTAATGTGAAGTTTAATACACTCTAATTGTCATAATGCCGATAATATACAATAAAACATACTGGTTTCAAAACATTGACGTACAATAAGCAACTAGACTCACAATCACGCTCAAATCTCTGCCTACGCACCTATTAAACCTTTTTGTTCAGTTGTGCCTTGACCGCGCTTTGAATACAACGCCACGCAATGACAAAGTGTTCGCAGTGAAAAACTACCTTAATAACAGCATATCCAAACTTAATAAGGATGGAGTGTCCTATTTCAGGTGTCAAATTGAGTAACTAACTTGACGTTTTTAATCATTATGCTAAATAACTATTAATTACATTTCAATTGCTAAGCAAAATGTTCTTGCCTCGTGTTCGCATCCGAGACTCTAATGAACGTTTACAATAAACTTTGAATGTTACTGCCACGAAATAAAGTGTTATTTTGTATGAATGTTTTAATGTTTTCTGTACAAATTAATGTATACGTATATACAACGCTGCTCGGACAATATTTGGTGACCTTTGAATAGGCGGTTGGGAGTCTAGTTGTTTATTGTATATCAATGTTTAAAACATATATATAAAGGATTCTAAAAAAATATCCACTTTTAATATAACATTTTGGAGATTCAGGATAATATTTAGAACATATTATACAGTTAGCGCGCGAGTTGAATGCAGTCGGGGACAGGGGTAAAGGTCGCTTACCGTGTTCTCGTGTTAATACTAAGGTTGCGATCCCGTTTTGTTTAATTTTTTTTATAACGACTGATCCAAGTCCATCAGGTTCCGTTCCAAAAAACGAGTTTTTATTCATCGCCAAGCACGTGAACTGGCGAAAAATGTTTTAGACGTGTGTGTTGAAGAAAGGCAGAACAAAAAAAAATTGCGTGAAGTGAAACCTGCATTTTGCATGAACCTTTAAAGTGCATATGAAGTCCTGGACCCGGGTACCTTAGAATATTGACACTTAATATTCTAAGTTGTAATCACTTGTCGAGTGACAGCTGTTACTCAAATAACATCGATACTTATATGTCAGTGACTTCCGGAACGTTGTGACTTTGGAACGTTGCTACTTTAGAATCACTGTGACATTCCAGAACGGCAGAACATCGTGATTTTTTTACCCTGACATTATTTATCACTCGC
Organism: Leptidea sinapis; assembly: GCF_905404315.1. Taxonomy (NCBI): domain Eukaryota; kingdom Metazoa; phylum Arthropoda; class Insecta; order Lepidoptera; family Pieridae; genus Leptidea; species Leptidea sinapis. The sequence continues at coordinate 14,945,924 of NC_066272.1, forward strand.
GTCTATAGCGTTTATTACACTACACTGAATTTAGTCATCTGAATTCAGTGCTTACTGAATTTAGACACGTATAATCGCATTCAGCAATCTAGCATCCTGAATTTATAAATAAGTATGATTTTTGACTAACCATTTAGAACCCTAATTAGAAACGCATTTAGAAAGGTGTATTCGCGTTAAGTTACTGATTTCAGTCGCTCGTAGCTCTTCCTGCGTGGAGGACGTATCTAAGTTTGTTTTATATTCCTGAATAATAGCCCAACATGTTTCAGGGATAATTTTTGTCAGCAGATATTACAGAACTGAATTTTAAATCTTGATATTAATTTCCTGTAGCAATAAATCTTAGTGTTATGACCAATCTTTCTTTTGAACTAAAACTGTCTCGTAGGATAGTATCTTAGTTTCGAATAAATAAAACAAACATGAGATTGAATAATGTTTTAAACGATCGCTAATCCATTAATGGAATTTTCTGAAGTCCGCTGGTTCCAAAAACACCCATAATGTCCATGTTTGCTTGCTTCCCGGGCAGTAATAAATATTCCATGTTTTTTAAATTGAGCTAACGGCCAGGGCTAGGCAATCAATTTAGGGATGTATGATCAGAATCTTCTAATTTGTAAGTTGCTTCTGAATTTAGACGGCTAAATTCAGTCAGCGTTAGACAACAAACGTTTAATGCAAGCGACGCAACCTTATTGGATGTCGCATTAGAAGTTTCATTTCAATAATTATTAGAGGAAAATAATAAAATTGAAGCATTGTTCAAATTTATCGACACACTCACGATTATGGTCATCGATATAGGGCACAGCACTATCGCATTACTGAACAATGCATTCAACTCGCGAGTTATCAGTAAATAATATAACACGATGTTGCGAATCATAAAAGCCACACTGTTTACTTCGTGTAGACATTTTAATATACGTACACAATATGATAGTGCGCGGGAAGCCCTCGCCATATACCCTTCTAGATTTCACAACATTTTAGATGCGACGTGATGAAGATGAAGTGGATATTACGACGATTTCAACACATTCGTTTTACGCCCCTGTTACAACGACAGAAGGTTCAGATTGGCTTACACACCCGCCAGATTTATCCGAGGTGAGATATTACGAAAATATCACCAACGAGGTTTATTTAATCTAGATGAAGTTCTTTTTCAGAGATTTTTGTCACCATATTACTTGATTCAGCAATAGGTATGTTGTAATCATAGATTAGAATATGCTAGCGTATAGACGACCTGGCAGCTCGATATTCTTATTTTTTTTAAGAAAATAAGGAACTAGACGAAGAGGACGTTCAGCTGATGGTAATTGATACGCCCTGCCCAGTACACTGCTGTGCTTCTTGAAAAATCCTAAAATTATGACCGGCTCTACATTTGCGCTCGTCACCTTAAGACAAAAGATGTTAAGTCTCAATATTGTCCAGTAATTTCACTAGCTACGGCGCCCTTCAGACCGAATCACAATAATGTTTACACATTACTGCTTCAGAGCACAAATATGCGCTGTTGTGGTATACACCCATATACTAGCCGGCAGCCGTGCAAAGGAGCCTACCACAGTGCATAACCAATTTTGATTTGTCAATGTGAGCGTTAGCTAGAGGTTTAATCATAAATTTAGTATAGTAGCGTAATAGACAAACCCTGTGTAAAAGCGAGATAACTATCCTTACATAAAAACCTAGTGAGAAAGAGACGGAATAGGTGTAGACCATAAAAACCGTTTTTAAACAATTTAGTGTCCATTAGTCTCCTGTCTAATTGGAGCGCGTTTTGGTTTTAGTGTTTTATCGTCATTATTATGTGTTTTAACGGATATTAATTAAAAATATAATGTTGTCGTGTTCTGTATTAGATTGTGTTGTTACATATAGAAACAATCCAACCAAAGAAACATTTCACAGGTAAATACTAATTCTTCAATACGTGATGATTCGTGATTTTTATTTTCCTAGAACATAATATACACTAAACTCCTAAATATTACATTTAATATACGCAGTACACACTCTATTTTCTTAAGATTATAATTATTTAAGAAAATATGTGTTAGATAATAAAATATTGTATACGTGAATATGACGCCGTTTATCAATAATTGTCACAGGGATTGTCTAAAAGCAGAATACTACTCACTTCACTAACGCACTAACACATCTATAAAACTAGCACACATGAACATTTTAAATTTAGTCTCGCCGCAATGAGGAGAGTGTTTCTCTATTACGCTAGTTTAATATTCAAGGAGCTAATGCCAAGCGTGGCTGACTGTTTACGACTTGTCAATCAAAATCGGTTACAGTAACAATAGATAGTATCTTCGTTCTCTCTCGCATGCTTAGTTCGTCTAAACGCTAGTATATTGTCTATGGTTGTAATGTTGCACTGTTTTCTGCTATTATGTTATGTTTACAAACTATATAATATAACCGATCATTCGTTTTGTAAAAACCAGTTAAAACTTATTGTATTGACTTAGGAAAACGAAGATTACTCCAAAATTTAAAATATGTAAAAAGTATAAAAGGCATTTTCTCAAAATTGATTCGTTTGGAATTGTTTTTAATGTCAGTTCAATCACTACCACCGCTTCGGAAATAAATGGCGCTCGAAGAGAGAAGAAACAGCGCAAGAAACTCTCCCAGCATTCTTTTTTGCGCTCTTTTTAATAAAATATACAATTATTACAAAAGTTATTGCTATAAAATAATCATAATCTGATTGCAGGCTGTACGATCACTTAGATATTCAGCTGTGGAGTAGTAGGATTTACGACAGAGCCATTTTTTCATAAAACATTTAAAATTTATAGATAATGCCTGAGAAGTGGCTAGGACTTTATTATAAAAGTATATACATTTACCCTTAAAGCTATTATGTGTCTTATGAAGCCTACTAGAATTAGTTACAAGCAATCCCAATGTTGCCCTGTGCTGCCCTGGGGCGTAAAAAGAATAGGGTAGTCCCAGGTCCAAAGGTGTAGTAAGAGGCGACTACGGGCTTTTTGAAAGTGGGAGAGTCACGCTGCCGTCTTATGACGTCAGCACAATCGGGTCAGACTCGTCCGGGTTACTTACCACACTCGCACAAAATACCGGCGTGAAGTAGCGGTCTAGTGCCGCTATGTTTCGCATTGGTTAGTGTCGAGGACTGGAGGCCATCCCTTTCCCCCATCCCCCTCCCCATCACCCCCCCAACAAAAATATGAGAGCGGTCCTAAAATATATTACCCCAGGAGGGTACCGGCTCTACCAGAGTCGGAGAATCCCTCCCCGAGCATTTTCGCTCGGGCTGCCTCGTATTCTGGGCACAGTACCGCGCTTATCTAAGGACAAACAGGTAAGCAACACCACGGCACCCCGCTCCACGCTTTATGTGGACTTCTGTAATATCAGAGAAATTCACTCCAATTTAAACGCCGTCCACCACCACCTTGAGGCGGCGCAGCCGGACTTATTTTTCGGATGGACAAGGGCTAATCCCAAAAAAAGGAGACAGTTCGGATCCGGCAAACTACAGGCCTATCGCTATTACTTCCCTACTCTCCAAAATCATGGAGAGCATAATTAACCGCCAGCTCTTGGTATACCTTGAGGGTCACCAGTTGATCAACGACCGGCAGTACGGCTTTCGCCATGGTCGGTCGACTGGCGATCTTCTGGTATACCTAACACATAGATGGGCGGCGGCTATTGAAAGCAAGGGGGAAGGCCTGGCAGTTGGCCCGGATATAGTGAAGGCCTTTGATCGTGTATGGCACAAGGCGCTCCTCGAAAACTTCCATCATTTGGGCTTCCCGAGAGCTTATGCAAGTGGACCTCCAGCTTCCTCACTGGGCGCAGCATACAGGTCGTTGTCGACGGTTATTGCTCGAATCCCAAGACCGTGAACGCTGGAGTGCCCCAAGGCTGTGTGCTATCTCCCACGCTGTTTCTTCTGCTTATCAATGATATGTTGGACACCGCCAACATACATTGCTATGCAGACGACAGCACTAGTGAAGCCGCATACACGGGCCATGCAGGTCAGTTGAACCTTGTCCAATTTAACCCCCAGAAGACTCAAGTTTGCGCGTTTACCACAAAAAAAACCCCATTTGCCGTATCACTGCTCTTCGAGAACACTTCCCTTAAAGCCTCGCCTAGTATCGGAATACTGGGTCTCGAAATCTCGAGTGATTGCCAATTCCGTGGCCATCTGGAGGGCAAAGCCAAATTGGCTTCGAAGAAACTGGGCGTCATAAATAGAACACGGCAAGACTTCAAGCCGGCCCACATTCTAGTGCTCTACAAAGCGCAGGTCCGGCCTTACATGGAGTATTGCTGTCATCTCTGGTCTGGCGCACCCCAGTATCAGCTCGATCCATTTGACCGCGTGCAACGTAGAGCAGCTCGAATTGTCGGGGACCTAGCGCTCTGTGAACGGCTGGATCACTTTGCGTTGCGTAGAGACGTCGCTTCATTGTGTGTCTTCTACCGCATTTATCACGGGGAGTGTTCCGAAGAGTTGTTTAACCTGATTCCTGCCGCCGAATTTCACCTTCGCACGACACGCCACAAGTTAGGATATCACCCCTACCATCTGGATGTGTGGCGGTTCTCCACAGTGCGGTTTTCAAGGAGCTTTCTTCCTCGTACTACGAAGCTGTGGAATGAGCTTCCTTGTGCGGTGTTTCCGGGACGATACGACATGGGTACCTTCAAGAAAAGCGCGTACACCTTCCGTAAAGGCCGGCAACGCTCTTGTGATTCCTCTGGTGTTGCAAGAGAATGTGGGCGGCGGTGATCACTTAACACCAGGTGACTCGTACGCTCGTTTGTCCTCCTATTCCATAAAAAAAATCCCTTATCTCTATTAAATTTATATAAACATTTTTATTAATACTAACCTTATCATAAAAATAATTTAATAAAATGATTTAAATCAACAGGGTAACGGTTCAAGCTATGACACATCAGATACATATTACGACTATGGCAATCGGGGGTTTAACGGCCCTAGAGGATACCAAGGTCCACCAGGACCTCAGGGACCTAGGGGACCTAAGGGAGAACCCGGTAAACCTGGCTTGGAAGGTCAGCAGGGTTTCCCCGGAGCCCCGGGACATGTTTTTGTCGTGCCGGTAAGTTACACAGATCTATACCATAACATGAATGTCATTATGACACTAGTTGCAGACGTTGAATTGACAACATCAACAGTTTTAATAAATATTATATATTTGAGATAATTAAATCCCCATGACCTTTTCTGTATTCCAAGATGATCGGTTAAGAAGTTGAGGCGTGAGAAACGACTGAAGTAAAATAAAATATTAATTTATGAAATTGTTCAAGAACGCAATGAAATTAAGAAAAATAAACAAATCACCGTTCACGTACCGCTAGCGTTCGTTCATAACGCTCTCGTCATGCGTTCACCAACTTACTTCCCAAGTCAAGAAATGACCATTCATGTAACGCCGGCGTTCGTACATTCTCGGCGGCCGGTGTACGGAGTGGACTTAATATGTTTGTCTCCCCAAGATTTCTTAGCGGGCGTGTTAATCGTGTGTATGTGTGCGTGGCTTGATCGGCGCTGTAGTATAAGGTTAAAGTACTGTTCTATTACTTCATTATGATATAGACGATAGTCGCCCTGCCAGGAATTATTTCTTATAACATTTCTATTACCTTCTCAATTAGTTTTCTATGCACCCACTAGACCATTAAAAGGCATTTATTTAATATCATCATTTTTGTATAACTCTTCATTTCTTTAATTTTAAGTTACTCTTTTCGCACTATTGTAAATTTGTTTACACCTGTAAAGACATGTCATATTGTACTATCCCTTGTGTACTTGGTAAAATTTTAATTTTATAATGATGTGTTGTTGGTGTAACTATCTAAATAAATAAATTTATTTTCTCAAAATTTATTCCTTAAGAATTATTTTTGATGCCATTTCTAATATCTTCTACTACCGCTTCGGAAATAAATGGCTCTCTGAGAGAGAAGAAGCGGCGCAAGAAACTCTCCCAGCATTCCTTTTTTGCGCTCTTTTTTTAATAAAAATATACAACATTGTACAGTAATTTCTATCGCTATAAAATATTCATAATCTAGTCCCAGGCTGTCGGATCACTTAGATATTCCGCTGTGGAGTAATAGGGTAGTATAGCATGATTTATGTGTTGCTGTTATGTATCTACGTGTATATAATAAAGCTTCTGTTTTACAGTTACAACAATCAGCAAATGAGAAAGGCCCTGATGCACAGGCAGAAGCGTTACGACAAATGCTGACACAGCATATGGTAAAATATATCCCATACGGCTTAGCGCACACTGCGGCAAAATACGATGCATTTTTATTTCCGAAAAACTGTGAAGTATGTATGGACTCCGCAAAAACTCTTTGCGGAAAAAATCTGTGATTTGCTGCAGAATTGTTGCATCCTATGGATTTGTTTGTAATCCCACCCTCTGCAGGAAGAAGTGCTCGAACCGCACTACTAGTATATCGTGTCCATCCGCTCCGGATAACACCTAACTCTTATATTTTATCAATAACTCTAAACCGAGTATTAAATTTTTTGTGTTGGTTCTATACTAAAAAAAATTTTTGTGGATATACTGAAGTGCAAAAAACATTATGGTCTCATAAAGAGAAATCTCTTCAGAATTCTCATTGATGTTAATGGATATTATGGTATTTCATTAAAACTATCGTTACGGGGAAGTGTACCATGAATACTGGCAGCATTTCCGTGTTGGATACCTAGGCTGATCCGTTGACCGAAATAGCTGATAGCGCTTCGGTTTCAGATAGCCTCTGGGCCCCACGGGGACCAAAGGGCACAAAGGTTTAATACTCACTGAAACCGACATATTTGCGATGCTTGCTATTTTCGGCAGTCGAAGCAGCAGTCCCATATCCAAGTGACGTAGCTTGCATATGGGAAGGAGAAACTGTAGCATTATATTAAATAAATGAAAACTTGGAGTCTGTGTTCTGTAATTTAATAGAGAATATTAACTCAGAATTTTAGCGGTTCCGCTTACGAAATGCTACGTCTCTATTGGTAAACTTTGCTGGCCATACCGCAGTGCGCGCTAGCAAAGTTTACCAATGTCTCACTCTTTCGCTTAAAATTGTAGTCGCTTGTTAAACATGCAGGAGGCAATGCGAGGCGCTGAAGGACCAATGGGCTTAACTGGACCAATTGGTCCTGAAGGCGAAATAGGCCCCGAAGGACCAAAAGGGGAACAAGGGGAACAGGGAGAACCTGTAAGTATTAATTTCTACATAATATATTGGTTCTCACCAGAGTCAAACCTTTTTCATCCGTGACATGGCTATTTTTGTCAATAATTGTGGTTTACGTAGAGATAACAGGTTATAGGCAAATGGCCGACTTTCGGACGTAGGTATAAGTATCTTAGTAAGAGCAATAGCGCCTGGGCGCTCATATAGCAGGCAGAAGTCCGGTTGATGTATTACCTTTTGTCATCCCTGCCGCTAACATTCTCTTGCAACACTAGAAGAATCACAGGATTATTGCCTCGTATTTACCAGTATGTAGGCTATTTTGCACAGGTTACCGGCTAGATTATGGGTAGCACAACGCCGCCTATTTCTGCAGTGAAGTAGTAAGCATTACTGTGCTTACGTCAGAAAGGCGCCGTTGCTAATGAAATCACTGGGCAAACGAGACAACATCTTAAGTATCAAGGAGACGAGCGCAATTATAGTGCCGCTCTCAATTTTTGGGTTTCTCAAGAATCCTGAGCGGCACTGCATTGTAATGGGCAGAGCGTATCAAGTCCCATATTGTCATAAAAAAAATTCACCGCCAAGGAATACTAATATAATAATTTCATAGTTTGGTTGTAGGTACTTGGAAGAAAATATCTTAAAAACCGCAATTTCCCGTGTTAAAAAATAGGGCAGTTGGGCTTGAAACACGCATGCATTTGATATTCCCATGTTCAATAAGAGATACTCATCCTCTAGTCCCTATTGCCTTCTATTGTAGACGGAAAAACTAGGAGATATCGCGTCCGATGACGTAATTTGCTTAACATCAATACAGGCTAACTAAAAAGCTAAGCCAATTAAAGTTAACAATTGATATTATTATTCGTCAAACTGGCTATGGCTATTATTGTACAAAATTAAAAATCGAGTTGGCGAATTTCAAAATGGACGGCAACAAAATTAAATTGGTATATTATATTAAGTATTAAAAAAATGTACTATTTCTTACGATGGTACGGAACCCTTCTTGTTAACAAATTACGGGACCGACTCACCGACACCGGTATTTTTTATAATATTGACTTTTTATTGAAGCACTCGTTTCTTCTCACATTTTAACCCTTTAGGGCTCACCTGGGCCGAGAGGCCTGCAAGGTCCCCCTGGTAGAAATGGAAGACGTGGACATGCAGGAAGAGACGGCGAAAGAGGTCCACCTGGAACACTAGGAGTTAAAGGTGATCAGGGATATCCAGGCATAATCGGCTTACCTGGAGATAAAGGAGAACGTGGTGCGACTGGCGTCCAGGGTGAATCTGGCCCTCCAGGTCAAGATGGACCTTCTGGTGATGATGGACCTCCTGGTCCACCTGGATTAACTGGTGAATTGGTAATTATTTTATATTCCTTTTATAATTCATTATTAAACCGAATTTATGTATTATACTTGACTTTTTTTTTACATGAAGACCATTAAAGGCAAAGCTTGCTCTAAGCTGTTTTTAATTTTCCAGGGTCCAAGAGGCTTTATGGGACCTAGAGGTTATCCTGGACTCATTGGATACCCTGGTATGCCTGGGAATGAAGGACCGCAGGGGATTAAAGGGACTACGGGACAACCAGGGCCACCCGGTACTCCAGGACAACCAGGACCTTTAGGTCCATCGGGATCTCCTGGACCACAGGGCCCAATTGGTGCCCCGGGGATTCAAGTAGGTTCTTTAATATACCATGGAAATAAAGTCAGATATTAAATCATTTGTTAATCTCATATTTTTTTATTAGGGACCCCAAGGTAAGCCTGGAATGTCAGGCTTACCAGGGCCGGAAGGATCACCAGGGACCCCGGGAACTCCAGGCCATCAAGGTTCTTCAGGGGAATCTGGGCCTCCAGGTCCACAAGTAAGATACCTAATGTATAAATGTTAATGCCAATTTGCTAAAATGAAATGCGCTGGCATACCGTTCATTCAATTCTGATAAAGCTTTAGGATATTTTAACTTATTGCCTGCACTTGTGAAAAGGGTATTGCATAGAGCTACCTAAAATTAATCACTTACTTTCCCTTAACTACACGATTCAAAACGGAAGGTGCGCTCGTGAACTGAATATTAGATACAGAAAGATTGTAACTATTATATAATGGTAAATTTAAAACCGGTCCCATACCTTGGTTATAATCACATTCTAAGACTATCTACGATAAAATGAGCCAAATTTGTAGCTTGGCTGACATTAGCTCATAAATCTATATTCATCATCATCATCAGCCGGAAGGCGTCCACAGCTGGACAAAGGCCTCTCCCAATGATCTTCAGTACGATCGGTCCTGCGCAACCGGCATCCTACGTATTCCGCCGATCTTGACCAGATCATCGTTCCATCTTGTCAACATCGGAGGCGTACCAACGTGTCGCCATTCGAGTGTTTTACCGCCCCACCGGCCATCTATCCGTCGAGCTATGTGCCCTGCCCACTGAGACTTCAGTTTCGCAATCATTTAGGCTATGTCTAAAAAATTTATAATATATTATAAATATAAGTAGTAGTTGTTTTCCATAACCTTAAAGCTTTATATTTTTAGGGTATGTTAGGTTTTCCCGGACCTCGTGGACTTAAAGGCGAGGATGGTCCAAGAGGATTGCTCGGTGACAAAGGAGATAAAGGCATAAGGGGAATTGAGGGTGAAAAGGGGGAAATGGGACCAAAAGGAGAAAGGGGATTGCCTGGTGAACCTGGTCCACCCGGTATTGAAGGGCCCGAAGGCCAAAAAGTGGGTATTTATAGATAGAATTGACTCAATACTTTATATTTTTTTATAAGTCATTTATGTTATTACCTTTACAACACACAAGTTTTATAATCGTTCTTTTGAATTTCGTAATAACATTTTCTTGTTGCCGCCGTAGCTGTTGAAATTACTGAGCTGGTGATACTTAACACTATATAATTTTTAGGGGACTGAGGGATCCAGAGGTGAAACTGGTTCAATAGGACCAACCGGAGAAAAGGGAGCCAGTGGTCTACAGGGTCCTATTGGCTACCCGGGAACTCAGGGGGAAAAAGGTGATAAAGGCGCTTCTGGAAGGCGAGGTCGGAGAGGAAACAAAGGAATTACTGTAAGCTTCATATACTAGAAATATCCAATTATTAATTCTACAATATTTTAATAGTTTTCGCCCTGTACTTCCCCGGGACATGAAAAGAATTGGGAAGTCCCAGGCCCAAGGGTTTGTATTTTTGTAAGAGGCGACTAGGGGCATTAACCAGTGAGAGGCACTTTCTCTCTTTGCACAGGATGCCGGCTAGATTATGGGTACCACAACGACGGGCGCCGTAGCTACTGAAATATCTGTGCAAATGAGACTTAACATCTTATGTCTCAAGGCCGCTCAGAATTTTTGGTCCTTTCAAGAATCTTGTGCGACACTGCACGGCCAGGGCGTTTCAATTACCATCAGCTGCCCGTTCGGATCATGTCGTCTCTTATTGTAATAAAATAAACATTTATGCGTTACTATACCAGTTAGTTAGTCAGATTACTGCGTAATAAGAAATAGAATAAAAAACGCATTTTTTTTGTTATTTAGTTTTCTTATTTTTCTAGGGTTTAGTGGGGCATCCTGGTGATCGTGGCGAAAGCGGACCAAGAGTAAGTTTTTTAATTCTCTCTATGTATATATTTAATATAAATAAAATAAATAAAAACTATTTACAACGTTGATACAGGGTTACAGAGGACCTAGAGGAAGAAGGGGATCAGGTGGACCACCAGGTTCTAAAGGAGATACAGGTCAACCGGGTCCTCCAGGATCGACGGGGGAAAGAGGAACTCAGGGAGTTGAAGGTCTTAGAGGATTCCCAGGAGCAATGGGACCACCCGGTATCGATGGAAAACCGGGGTCTCCAGGACAACCAGGGGAACGTGGACCAAGTGTAAGAGCTTTTATATAAGATTTTCATGCAATTGGCAAGATTTAGAAGTTTAATTACTAACTTTAATTAATGTAACAGGGCGATGCTGGTGGCATTGGTCCCACAGGAATCACTGGCCTTCCAGGACCACAAGGACAAAATGGTGACCCAGGCCCACCGGGACCGCAAGGACCTTCAGGACTACCCGGAACTCCCGGAGAACAAGGTCTTCCTGGTGAAATGGGCAAAGAAGGGCCGCCAGGACAAACTGGTCCAGAGGGTAAACCTGGGCCGGTAGGTTCACCAGGACCTCCCGGACAAAACGGAGAAATTGGTCTTCCTGGTCCACCGGTAGATGTCTTCCATTATAATAAATATAACATACCTACGTATAAATAATGACTTATTAAGTTTTTTTAATATTATATATACAGGGTTCTGCGGGTGCAAAAGGAGACTTAGGGCCGCCTGGTGCAGCAGGTCCAAGAGGAGATAAAGGAGAACAAGGCGAACCGGGTCATGAAGGACTGCAAGGGCCGACCGGCCGTGAGGGCCCTCGAGGCGCACCAGGTTCAGGAGGTCAAAAAGGAGAAGTTGGAGAACCAGGACCTATTGGTATAATATGCATTAAAATATTATGAGACTGCTTTATATATTAATCATCTCCTTCCTTCAAACTTCCATCTTTACATCTGTTAGTCTTTAATGGATGTTCTATTATTTTGTTTCTATTTACGGGACTATACTTTAATTTTTATCGCGTATGCAAATATATTGAATCTACGACGTTACTCTACACAATCCGTACTCAGTTATATACTTTTATATTAATCTAATTAATATTTTGTTTACTAAAGCTAGCCTTACTCAAATCAGTTATAATATGTTACATATTGTTCTCATTAAAGATCCATTTCGCTTTTTTACTTTTACACTAACTAGCTAGTACATTATAGAAGAATTTGTTTGTTAATAATTAATAAATGTAGGAAACATCTGGAGAAATTGACTGAGTTATCCTGGCAAGTCGATACGGGGATCAGCCGCCATCTTTGTGATGTCAAAATGACGTCTAGTCGAGGCAGATAGTTCATAGTTCAAAAATCACGATCTAAAATACATATTATTGTTCTTATTTTAGATTAAAGATCAACTTCTTTACTTTAATTATTATATTATACATTACTATTATTATTGCAAACAAATAACTACTAGCTAATGTCACTCATTGGTTAATATGATAAGATTATGTCCTTGCTCACCATTTGTGATTTAACCTATAATATCATACCATTAAGCGGACATCTCTAATACCACAGTGTCTGAAGACGAAGGTTTTCAACCAGTGTGTGTTACCAGTGATGACTTATGGTACGCAGACGTGGTCGCTAACTATTGGCTTTATGAGAAAGCCCATGGTCGCTAAGAGGGATTTCCCTGCGATGCTGCAATGCTCGGATCGAATTTCCCTGCGAGATCGAATCAGAAATGAGGCGATCCGTAGGAGAACCAAAGTTACCGATGGCCGTTGGGGCAGTAAAGTCCTCAAATGGCGACCACGTACCGGAAGTCGCAGTGTTGGTAGGCCCCCCACAAGATGGACCGACGATCTGGTCAAGATCGCCGGAATACGTTGGATGAGGGCAGCACAGGACCGATCGTCTTGGAAATCTTTGGAGAGGCCTTTGTCCAGCAGTGGACGTCTTCCGGCTCATGATGATGATGAAGCGGACATCTTGTATGGCATGGAGTATTTTAACTATTTTTATATCATTGAAATCAAGGTCCCGTTGGTCGTGATGGTCTCCCTGGTCCAAGAGGACTCGTTGGAGTTCCCGGTCCTATAGGACCACCAGGTGAAGATGGTGATAAGGGCGAGCCTGGTCCACCAGGAGAGAAAGGGTTCAAAGGCGCCATGGGTGAACCGGTAAGTAATCAAACCGCGACTATTTGTTTAATATTTCGACATTGTCCCAATTATTTATTTAATGGATCACCAACGTAAGAGACATTAGTCATATGTTAATGTTTAAATTGCATACATACATAAAATCACGCCTCTTTCCAGTAGGGGTTGGTAGAGACCACTTCTTTCCACTAGCTACGATCCTTACATAGTTGTTTCGCTTCGTCCACTTTCATTATTCCTTTCATACATGCTCTGCGGTTTAGGGTACTCTTGACCTGGCCTTTTTCAAGACGTCCCTGATTTGATCATGAAACGTTCGCCTAGGTCTACCCCTTCCAACACTTTCATTCACACTGGCCTTATACACTTTCTTCGTCAATCGTTCTTCATTCATTCTCTCGAAATGTCCAAACCATCTCACCATACAATTATACTTCAGCATACATTACAATACAGCAATTTTTGTCACAACATCTTCTTTCAGACCACAACGTTTCCTTATCTCACTATTTGTTATCCTGTCACTCAGTTTAACTCCTATCTTACTTCTCAACGCTCTCATCTCAACTGCATTTATTCTGCTTTCATGGTTCTTCTGCCATACCCAACTTTCACTTCCGTACATAAGTGTTGGAACCAACACCCCCTCATGCACAACCAAACGAGCCTTATTATACACCTTCTGCCCGTTCATAAAGGAGTGCAAAGCTCCATTCACCATTTTTCCTGCATTCACTCTTCTTTCAATATCACTCTCATACTTTCCATCTCTTGTAAATTTAGAACCCAGATACACAAACTCATTCACCTGTTCAATTTTTTCATCTCCAATCACGATATTGCAGTCTGTCACTACCTCATCTCTTTCAAGCCCCATCACTTTCGTCTTCTTAACATTCATCTTCATTCCTTTTCTACCAAAAGTTCCATTCATAGCAGTTACCATCTCCTGCAACTCCTCGGCCGAAGATGCAAGTAATACTTGGTCATCAGCATAGAGAAAACATTTGACGAGTAACTCATTCATTCTCAACCCACTTTCATTCTCTTTTAAATCTGTCAAGCAATTGTTCATGAACAGATTAAACAGCCACGGTGACGCTACATACGACATCCCTGTCTAACACCTTTTTCGATATTAAACCATTCAGTGTATGCCCCGTTTATCCTTACACAAGGACTAGAATCACTATAAAGAGATTGCAATGCTCGTATGAGGACACTGCTCACACCGTTAGCGTTTAAATTGCATTATTTATAAAATCTAACTTTTCCTACAATTGAAGTTAATCACAGCATGCTTTGTGTTACAAAAATTATGAATAAGAAGAAATCAAGAAAAATATTGTATGTATTAGTAAATAACGAGTTATATATTTATTTACAGTTCTGTGAATGCAATATTCCGACCAATTTATCATTTAAGACTACCTAAGTATTATATTCTGGGGCTGTTGATATGTCACACTTTATGAGCCTTAATTTAAAGTTGTTAAGTCTATCAAAATTAATGTCTATATTTGGACTTTTCTTTGTCATACATATGCGTGCCATTACACATAAATTAAATTCAATGAAATGGATACTGCAAGTTAGACTGGAATTCAGCACCTGCATTTATTTTTGAACATATATTATTTTTTTTTAATTGATCATTGATCGAATCGAATAAATTCTGTGGCCCAATAACAGCGCTCCATTCTTAATATATATATAAATCCAGTGTCCTGATGTTTGTTTCCAGTGAATTCCGTAACATTAATGACAAACACTTTTCATTTCGCCTCATTTCTCTTTCCAGACTTAGCATCAGGTTGTGAATATTATTATATTTTAATATGTAAATAAATATTTTCTATATAGGGTCCACAAGGGTCGCCTGGCAATCTAGGTTTACGAGGAGAACCAGGGCAAGTGGGGCTTCCTGGTGAAAAGGGCCCTCCTGGAGAACCGGGTCCTCCCGGTGCTACCGGTGCTGATGGAGTACGAGGTCCACCAGGTCAAATCGGAAAAACTGGACCAGAGGGCATCAAGGGGGAACAAGGGGTTAAAGGCGATAAAGGAGATTTGGGCCCTATTGGTACATGACACAATATTATGTATAAGCTAAATGATTTTGATAAAATTTGATTTGATGTGATATTTTATATACTCTTTTCGCATTATTTAGGCTAGATAACATTGTATTAATGCACTGACCTGTATAAATACCACTCGACAGGCTGTTCAATATGTTTGACATAAAATTTTTGTGCCTATTTGAATCGCCACTCGCGAGCGTCCAGAGAACTAATTATGACGTATAATACAAAATGGCTGCGAAGGGACGTACAATACTCTGAAAGATTTTTGCATTTTGAATTAATTTTGATCGTTTTCCACTTTATTTATACTTCAAGAATCAACGTAATAAAGTACACAATTTTTTTGTAAGTAGTTTCCTACCATCAATCGATGTTTACTGAGGTTGTCAGTGGTTTTAGTACGGCGAATATCAAACAGGCACAATAGCACTTTGACAGCCGCCAGTCCAGTGGTATAAAGTAGAGGTGAGTGTATTAATGAGACTACGATCGTGGACTAGTAAAAAAATAAGGACTCCGTGTCACCTTATATAACAGTGTAGCACTAAAACAAGCCGATTAACTTGTAAATACATAGCCCCACGCACACACTTACTACTACAGGCCGATAGGCGGCCATTATGAGAAATGCCATCGTCTGTTTCAGATCAGTTTGCGTCTCAATAAAATATTCTAAAAATGCCGCCGTGAGTTGTGAAAAAGTGTAAAAACGATACTATATAAGTATTTGTGGCCATATATGATTATTTAAGGGAGAAAAAAATGTGTAACTAGTATCCCCCGTAACCGCGCACACAGGGAGTGCACTTTTTTTTACTCGTCCGTGACTACGATTGAGCAATTATTAACTAACAAGTAACCTATCGAAATGGCCCGTATTGCAGTTGTGTCTATATGTAATGCTACATATTGTATGTTTTATACCGTCAGGCCGACGGATTTTTGTGATTGATGGAAAATGAAACGTTTACACGTATAATAATCTTATGATATTTAAAAGTCATGTGCTTTTTAGGACCACCTGGACCTATTGGGCTCACTGGCTCTACAGGACAGCGAGGACCTAAGGGTAATCAAGGAGAAGTAGGTCCTCGTGGAGTTGAAGGTCAACATGGAGAAGTGGGAGTGCCGGGAACACCTGGCCAGCCTGGACCTCAAGGCCCGGAAGGCAAAATGGTAAATTTATTTACCAAAACTTTCATGCATTTGTTTATTTTTTAAAGAATAAGTATAATATAAACAATTTTAGAAAATTTATTGAAGTAGGCGTTACTTTGCGGAAATCCATAATTATATAAATGATTTGAGTTTTCTTTAGTGTTAATTCCGCCAATATTTGTCTTAAAACAATTCGACACGTATTTCGCCTCTACACGAGGCATCCTCAGGACGTGTCTCGCCAAAATTCAAAGAAATTTTAGTCTCGTGCGAGATTTTGGCGAGAAAACACGTCCTGAGGATGCCTCGTGTAGAGTCCTGCATTGTTCAAATGTTGGTTACAAATTTAATATAAGTTTAATATTTTATTTAATTCAAAGGGACAACGAGGGCCGATTGGTCATAAAGGTGATGATGGTCCACCTGGCATTCAAGGTGAACCTGGACTGAGAGGTCTACCTGGACCAGAAGGGAATAAAGGTGATACTGGTCCAGCCGGATTTCCCGGAGAGAGAGGCGAGTCCGGTTTACCAGGGTCAAAAGGAGAACCAGGTTTAGATGGACCCGAAGGTAGTGCTGGACCACAAGGGCCCCCTGGACCTGTTGGTCCCATAGGAAAACAAGGTGAAACAGGTCCACCTGGAAATGCGGTAGGTTTTTATAAAAGCTTACAATTTCAAAATATTACTTCACTTATTTTTAAGGTTAGTTCCCTTCACCTAACGTTAAGTAATCACCGCCGCCCATATTCTCCTGCAACACCAGAGTTATCACTAAAGAGTTGTCAGCCTTTAAGAAAAGTGTACGCACTTTTTTTGAAGCTACCCATGTCGTATCGTCATGGAAACACCGCACATTCCTTGTGTGGCGTTTCCATCATTCCACAGTTTTGTAGTAATTGGAAGGAAGTTCCTTGAAAACCGCACTGTGGAGGACCGCCACACATCTAGTTGGTGGGTATGATATCCTAATTTGTGGCGCTTCGTGCGAAGGTGGAATTCGGCGGCAGAAATCAGGTGATACAGATCTTCGGAACACTCCCCATGATAAATGCGGACCGCGACGTCTCTACGCAATGCCAATTAATGATCCAGCCGCTTACAGAGTCCTCCGGAGACGAGACAGATCCAGAGACAATTAGAGTGGCTCCACGTTGCAAGCGAACGTTGCGGTATGACTAAAGAGCTATCAGCCTTTATGAAAAGTGTGCGCACTTTTTTAGGAGCTACCCATGTCATATCGTCATGGAAACACTGCACAAGGAAGCTCATAGTTTTACGTGGAAGAAAGTTCCTTAAAAACCGCACTGTAGTTTGAACGCCAGATAGATTCAACTACCTCATCAGTCTGTCGGAGGGCTCTATTTCATTAGCTTTAATACGTACAGATGAAATTTTGACAAAGTCCGCATTGCTATTAGTGTTTCAAGGCGAAGGGAAGTCAGAAATCACGCAAACATGGTGGTTAGACAAGTTTTATGGTGAAAATAGAGCATTAGGAGTTATAAAAATTACTTAATCCTATTACAGATACCCTTAAGTCTTATTTGTAGGTTGTCAATGCTTGCTGTTAATTGTAGTTAACACTCCAGAGTTATTTTGAACTACCATTTTTATGAGTACCTACAGCTTAAACATCATTAATTAATGTTATCTTTCTAACTATCAATACTAATAAATGGAGAGCTAAAATCCGTAATTATCCAACTAGATCTCGTGCCAGAATTTGGCGAGTCAACATCTCCTGAGGATCCCTCGTGTAGAGGCGAAACACCTGTCAAATTGATTGGTGTCAAATATAAGCAGAATTTGCTGTCAAGATAACTCAAAAAGTTGGACCTTTTTTTTACTTACTTATTTACTTGTAGGGTTCTGAAGGGCCCGCTGGTTTGCAAGGCAGTCCTGGACTACCGGGAGAAAAAGGTGATATAGGTCCTAAGGGAGCGCAGGGTGAGCCGGGACCAGTTGGTGCTCCTGGACCTCCAGGAGCTGAAGGGCAGCGAGGCCTACGGGGCTTACCAGGACCTAATGTAATTTTTATAAATGTACCAAGTTACTTGTTGTTCCTGACAATGTGGAGCAAAATTTCATCATAATAATAATATTGACACACTTTTTACACAAATTATCATGCCCCAAGTTAAGCATATATAGCCTGTGTTATAGGTTACAAGACAATGATATATTTAATAAAATATAGTTACTTAAACATACATATATGCATATAAACATACATATAAACTTACGTAAATACATTTAAACATCCATGACTCGGAAACAAACGTCTATATTCATCATATAAATGCTTGCACCTACCGGGATTCGAACCCGGGACCTCTAGCTTAGTAGGTAGGATCGCTAACCACTCGGCTATACAGGTTGTCGATCATGATTGGTTAATTCGTTAATAATTGAAAGCATAACAAATATATAAAGCCTACTCATATTTGCATTTATGATTAATACTCACTGACGTATAATAAACGACTAGACTCCAATCGCCTATTAAAAAAGGTTGCCGAAAAAATCCGAGCGGCGTTGTATATACGTATACATTAAATTATACAGATAAAATTAAAACATTAATTCAAATTACCACCTTATTTCGTGCACTTTTTCATTGCGTGGCGTTGTATTCTAAGCGCGGTCGAAACACAGCTAAACGAAAACTCTGCCTAATAGTCGTATAGGCAGAGTTTTGGTTCAAACTTTTTTAAGTGATTATGAGTCTAGTTGTTCATTGTACGTCAATTTTAACACTTAATAAATTCAGGCTATAAATTATAACCTTACATCCAAAAATGAAACTATGTTTCGAGTAAGAGGTAATGTTGAATACAATTAAAAACAAAAAATCTTGTAATATATATATAGATCGGATCTTGAACTAAAACTAATGCACATTGATTGCAGTTTGAACCTTTTTTTTGACTTGACGATTCACTAATATAATACAAAAATATTAATTTTTATGCGCAGGGAGATATTGGCAGTCCAGGAGCAACTGGTCCAATTGGCTTACAAGGTCCTCCCGGTGCCCAAGGAATGCAGGGTTTGAAAGGAGACAAAGGCGATAGAGGACCAAAGGGACATACTGGAGACACTGGTCTGATGGGTGTGAAGGGTGACCAAGGTGAAATAGGCAAACCAGGCCCAGTAGGGCTTACTGGTCCAATAGGGCCTAAAGGAGATACGGTAATATCTATTTATAGAATGTTCAATGCTTATCTAGCTTATATTTAAGGAGGAGTTTATGGGCAATAAACTCCTCTTAGAATCTGGATATCATGTATTGTGAGTGGTGCTGATTCAATTTTTATTTTGATAATGTAAAATTTTTAGGGACCTATCGGCCCTCCGGGAGCAAAAGGCGAGACAGGACCTATGGGTCCAACTGGACCGGAAGGACCAATGGGTCTTAAAGGCGATCCAGGACCAGAAGGAAAACCTGGACATCCCGGGCCTCCTGGGCCACCCGGCCAGCCAGGGCCACCAGCCTCTATGCCACAGTTGCCTGCAGAATTGTTCAGAACAAATCGACGTCGCAGAGATATATTTGACTCATTTGAATCGACTACAGATGATAATATAGAAGGTAAAACTCGCTTGAGATATAAGTACAAACTTAAAATTATAACTCATTGCCTGCCTAAATAAAAATTGAAATTTAGTTTAGTATGAAACGTGCAGTTATTTGACATAAGTTTGGAATAGTAGTAATTAAAGTATGGCGATTGGCTACGAAGTATAATCCAGCTAAGTTTGAAAGCGAACAGTTCTTT
Source organism: Leptidea sinapis (assembly GCF_905404315.1). NCBI lineage: Eukaryota > Metazoa > Arthropoda > Insecta > Lepidoptera > Pieridae > Leptidea > Leptidea sinapis. The sequence goes on from NC_066272.1 coordinate 14,966,036, forward strand.
AAAATATAGTGAATTTCGGTTTACAAGTTTAGAGCCGTCATCAGCTGTCAATCTATCAATGGCTGCACGTTTCATACAATCGATTGAATCGCTTTATTCTTAGAGTTTCGCTTGACTGCTAGACGTATAAATGATATAATCATAATCGATTAGATAGTGAGGTTTTGTTATCAAATATTTTTGTAATAAATATTACTGCTTTTCAGATGAGGAAGTAGAATGGGCAAAAGACATAATGACAGGAGTAATAGAAGCTCGGACTGTGCTGGCTTCAACGAGTAAGCCGTGGGGCACGAAGACAAACCCGGCGCTGTCATGCCGAGATCTGAAGACGTCTCATCCTAAGCTTGTCGATGGTATCACTTTTGTTAAAGCATAATTTAAATATTGTGACTGTTCATTGTTTGTACATTTATGAAAATTTAATATATAATGTTGACAAAAATCGTCACCTTTTTCTCTAAATAGTTATTTCCATTATTATATCACTAGAAATAAGGGATTGCTTGTAACTAAGTTTAGTAGGCTTCATAAGATACATTATAAATCAGATCGGTTCATTAGTTTTCGCAGTATAACTGAAGGAAAAAACGCCTCTAAATTCAGTTTGGTTATAATTCTTCTGTATAAATTGTAAATACTGTATTTGGCAATACAATTCTTACTGTTGGTGTTACAAGATTCCTCTGGGTTTAAGAGAATCATCAGGTATATGTTTGCTAGATTAAGCCCGTGCCGAAAATCGGCGAGCAGCTTTCCAGTTACCCGACTAGAACAGGCAAGTTCTGGTCGTTGTCGATAGCTGCGCTAGGTAACTTCCACCAGCCGTCCCTGCCACCGTGGCACATGGGGAATGACACCCTGGCCCATACAGCAAAAGAGAAAGCCGATCTCCTGTGCGCTCTTTTTCCCTCAAACTCGACTCTTGGCGACAACGGAAAAATACCGCCGACCATCCCGCGGTGGCAGAGCTCTATGCCTAAAGTACAGTTCAGACAGAAAACTGTTAGGCGAGCTCTGTTTTCGTTGGACGTCAGGAAGTCGAGCGGGCCGAATGGCATTTCTCCAACCGTGCTTAGAACGTGTCACCCTGAGTTGACACCGGTGCTTTCGCGTTTATTCCGGCACTCTTAAAATTATGCACAGATCGCCCTCCGTAGTCTGTGGTACGTGATCAAAGCCTGCACCGGAGGGGATCTGTGCAATCACGTCGTCAATTGCCACTTGAACGCAGCCTACGAGGTGATCCGTTTCTGCGTTACCACTATGGGACCTGTAGACACACGCATAGATACGAACGCGGTCCTCAAAATCTACACGGAGCCAGAGAGTAGACAGGTCCCTACCCTCAAAATTGTCGAGACTGCGACAGCAGATATCCTCCCTAACGTACACACGTACCCCGGCATGAGGTAAAAAATTGCGCTCAATTTTGTACCCGGGGTATATTAAATATGACGTATCGGTAGGTCGAGATATCTGCGTCTCCGTAAGGAAACACAAGGCCGGCTACACCGTCTTAAGGTGGTGGTAGACGGCGTTTAAATTGGAGTGAATTGAGCCGTGGTGTTACTTCCTCGTTTGTCCTCGGACATGCGCGGTTCTGTGACCTCCACAGAATACGACGGGCAGCCCGAACGATAGTGCTCGGGGATGGATTCTCCGACTCTAGTAGAGCCGGTACCCTCCTGGGGTAAAATCATTTTTAGATCCGCTGTCATATTCGGGTGGAGGAGGGGGGAATGGCCTCCGGTCCTCGACACTAACCTATGCGAAACATAGCGGCACTAGGACGCTACTTCACGCAGGTATTCTGTGCGAGTGTGGTAATTAACCCGGACGAGTCTGGACCGATTGTGCTGACGTCATTGAACGGCAGCGTGACTCTCCCACTTCTAGAAAGCCCTTAGTCGCCTCTTACGACACCCATGGGCCTGGGACTTCCTTATTCTTTTTACGCACCGGGGGTACTTAATTCAATATACCAACGACAATTAAAAAGTTTCATTCAAATTACGCTCAGGAATGAACGGGTTTTAATATATAATATATATAATAGGGGCCTTTCGCGTGGGTCTCGTTTGCAATTGCTACTCTTACTCGTGGTTAATACGGCACTGGCTCTGTATAAATACCGCTGGACAGGCGGTAACATATGTTTGACAGCAAATTTTTTGTGCCCATTTAAAGCACCACTCGCGAGCGTCCAGAGAACTAATTTTAACGTATAACACAAATGGCTGCGAAAGAAGCTTTCAGTACTCTGAAGAATTTTTTCATTTTGAATTAATTTCGTTCGTTTTCTGTGTTATTTATACTTCTGGAATCAACGTAATAAAGAACACAATTTTTTTTTGCTGTACATGGTTTTCCACCATCTATTGATGTTTGTTTAGCTGAGGTCGTCATCACTAGTTTTAGTACCGCAGAATCTTGCTATGGACAACAGCGTTGTATCAAAAAGGCACAAAAGCACTTTGGCAGCCGCCAGTTCAGTGGTTATTAGTAGTAGAGGTCAGTGATGGATATAATGTAGAAGTACATTAGTATAAGTGTCCATGTGTCACTCTAACATTCTGTTTTTCTTGCTTAGTTGTAAGATATCGTGGCTGTACAATAAAAATGTTGTACGATTAACTTTTAGTATTCTATAACTACTACTAATTAACAATAAAAACATTAAATCTTTTCTTGCAGGCTTTTATTGGATAGATGCTCGCGGTGGAAATTCATGGCCCATCCGCGTCCATTGCAAGGGCCACAACACTTGCATATATCCTGACAATGTCAACGCAGAGACCATTTTCGATCAAAGCCACGGACAGAAGTTCTCCCATATTAACAATGGTTACAGGGTAAGTTCTCATTAGTCTTCAACTTTAAGTTACTTTAACTTATAAATAGATTAGGGGCAATTCATAAATTTCGTCACAAGTTGAAGGAGGATCGGATCGATCGAGGATCAAGGACGGGGTCGTCTAAATTTTGAATTTGCATTGCAAAGAAAACTGAACTTAAATGAACTTAAAAATAATTTCGGAATACGCCTGTTTTAATTTCTTAAATTTCTAAATGTAAAATTGCAATATGTGAATTCACACTAGGTCTGAAAAATGTCACCAGCTGTGACAAGGACGGGGGGGGGGGGGGTCCAAAAACCATAAAATTGGTTTTACGTAATTCATAGATGGCCCCGATATAGAGTGATATTAACGTGCTATAATTTTTTTTTATTATAAAGAACGTTTAGTGTAGGAGCACAAAAATAATACTGCTACATGATACTTTTCAAAATTTTGAATTATTCTGGAGTTATTTATTTAGATTTTATATAATATATCAACTAATTAAAGAAGACTATTTAGATATTATATATACCTAGGCCGCCAGTTAGCTGGGTATTGGTGAATAAATACACCATAAAAAGTATACGAGTGCATTTTTGATAAAACTTTGCTATCGTCGTGTATGCATGTATCGCCGTACGCATGAGGAGTATTTCCCATATCACGTGCTCTGTTGCACTTAAGTCCGCGCTTTATAGAAGGAGTTTATGCACAGCTATTTTATGATTACAATAAGACTGATCGTTTATTAGTATTATAACAAAATAAAATTTACCTCACGAAAATTGAAAAATTTCGCTCAATTCACAATCTTATTAATAAATCGCTAGTTTCTTACTACTTTCTTTCTTTTGCATTTGTCGCCGAGCCAAATGGCACGTCCTTGAATGGACAGATTTATTCACTGTAATATTATGAATCTACATTTAATTTTAGATATTTGTCTTGTACCCTTTTTAGATTTCCTATGACTCCGAAGGCGCTGGCATGGTACAACTGAGATTTTTACGTTTACTATCAAACGGAGCGCGACAAAACTTTACCTACACCTGTGTTAACACTAAAGCACCACAAAGGTATTCCAAACAATTATTTTATAATATTTAGATAGTACTTATGACAAAGTGCTATTTTTTAACCGGCTTCAAAAAAGGAGGAGGTCCTCATTTCCAATGTATTTTTTTATATGTTTGTAGCCTAGAAACTTACTTCAGTCGGCGTCAGCCATGATAGGTTTGTAAATACATATAAAGTTATAGGTTAGATGTGCTTATGTCAAACGCGCGACGTGACGAGGCGAGAGGCGAGAGCGGGGCCGCGGTGGACGGACACCGACTTCAAAAATAAAAATAATTGTAACTACATTATATTGTCGTAATAATTTGATTTTTAGGTAGTTTAATATTTTTAATTTATTTTTACTTAGTAGAAGAATACGCGATTTTTTTTTTTTTGAAGTCGGTTGTTTTATTGTTACGTGAGAATTGGTGAAAGATCTTCGTTATTATTTGTTTCCTTTTTTAGATTAAGATATAGGTGGTTTATTTACGTATTAGACTCCGAACGACTATGTGACGAGAGTTTTTTTTTTTTAAAGTAACCTTATACCGACTAGAAAACTAGGTCGAAAGAAGTGTTCCGAAGAGCAGTTCGACCTGATTCTTGCCATCAAATTCCACCCTTGCAGGACTCGCCACTAATTAGGATATCATCCCAACCTCCTGGATGTGTGGCGATTTTTCTTCTTCTGTGAGGAAGAGGTTTCTTCCTTACAGCCAAACTGGAATGAGCTTCGATACGACATGGGTACCTTAAAAAAATCGCCTACACTTCTCTCGCTCCTGCGATTCCTCTGGTGTTACAAGAGAATGCGGGCGGTATTGATCACTTAACATCAGGTGTAATAATAAAAAATAATTTCATAAATCCGGTTGTAATAACTTTAAAATTTTACTATTCTCTGCAGTAATTTTGCTGTTACGATTACAAGGAAAAATCAGGAATTCATAAGTTCAGTGCTATTAGTATAAATGTTAATGCGGCTGAGAACTCTCCTTTTTGTAAAAAAAATCTACTATTGTTTGTATAGACTTAGAATAGCGTAGACAACTCAATATTGCGTGACGAATTTTGATTGGTCAATGTATTCGAGTTATACTAAAAGTTTACGTATCTCCGTTAGAAATATTCATCTCTCTTGCACGCTTTGTCTGTAGTCTATGGTCTGCAAATCATATTTTTTTTGTAGCCGCGTCTCCAAAATCAAAGTAAATATTATTACTTACTTATTAATTACTTGATACTGTATTCATTGTAGCAATGTCGGTGTAAGTATTAACTTTAGTCATTTCATATAAAAATAGAAATAAATTTAACTTTTCATTCCAGATCGGATATACCCGCGGACCTCATAAGACTTAACAATATAAAACTCTATGGACAGAACAATGTCGAGTTCAAGGAACCACAGATTGTTAAAGACACATGTCAGGTAATACTGTAAATATTATCATTTTATTTGTTTTATAATTATCAATCGGAAGAAAAAATTGAAACAATATTCTTTAATAATTTATATGTCTAGACGTATAAATTATTAAAGAAAATAATATTATATATCTAGATAGTCTTGCTGTTAGACAACCGGTCGCTGGCGCGTGCCATGTTTCTACATTTTCCCCCAGTTCACGTTCGAGCATCAACGGTTCACGTGTGCTCATAACCATTGACCATTTAACCATTTAGACTAAGTTCAATAAACTAATTGTTCTTAAGTGTAGTTTAATTTATGAGCCAAACAAAAAAAAATCTGTATGGCAAACAGAACACCGTACAATGACACTTTGTGTTAGTGTGCGTGAATTGCTCAAAATAGAGGTTAGTTCTAAAGTCCATTTTTTTCGGCGTTTTCGCAGCTATCATAGTCTATCTAGACGTATAAATGATATAAGAAAATATCCTTATTAAGCATTAAATTAACACAGGAATATGTAGGTCTTAATTTCTGTCATTCCGTATATTATGATATGACCCAACTTCACTTATATAACTTTAGCAGTCCCTTGAGTAGATCGGTCACTGCGTAGAAGATATAACTTATAACATATTGGTTAGACACATAATTATATTAATAGCGGACGACGTCTGTCCCTCAGGAACAAAATTATTTTATTAGATGTAGAAGTTAGAACGCGTAGGAACAATCGAATAGAGAAATTTACTGTAGGTACCTATGCCTTTTAATCTTTTTATGTCAGTCAATAACAAAATAACATGGGAGTTACTCTGATGACGAACAATGCCCTCCTAATCCTAATATACAAATTGCATCACCTTTTACTCCGAGATAACTCGGGTTTTACCACAGTCTGTGAAGCCTGACCAACCTTTGACCACGATCTCTTTTGCATTTTTTTAATGAAAATACGGGACGAGATGAGCAGGGCGTTCAGGTAATGGTAATTGATACGCCATGCCCATAACAATCCAATGCCACTCAGGATTCTTTGAAGAACCACAAAAATTCTGAGCGGCCCTACAACTGCGCTCGTCACCTTGAGACATAAGATGTTAAGTCTCATTTGCCCAGTAATTTCACTAGCTACGGCGCCCTTAAGACCGAAACACAGTAATGGTTACACATTACTGCTTCACGGCAGAAATAGGCACCATTGTGGTACCCATAATCCAGCCGGCATCTTGTGCAAAGGAGCCTCCCACTGGTACAAGCAGTAGCGAAACAAAAGTAGGTAGGTACATATTATTTAGCTATTGTTGTTTTATTATATTTCGTCTTCTTAAGGTATTATTAATATTAAGAGGAAACATAATATAGATATCTTCATATAATATCTTCTTGTTCTACTTCACAGTCGTTCCCTCATTGCTGAGGATCGTGACTCCGCTTAAGTTCGTCTACAGCTTTCCTCCATCTGTTTCGGTCTGTCGCATGGTGGAGTGCGATGCTGATGGGTTGTTTAGTCTGCTCGGATATTTGGTCAGACCAGCGTCGTGGGCTCCAGCCTCTTGGTCTCTTCCCTTCAATTTTCCCGGTAACCCTCAAACGTTCAAGGTTATCAGCACCACGTCGTGCAATGTGGCCAAAGTATCTCATGATCCGCTGCAGACATGTAGTGGATAGACGTGGACTGCTCCCTATTTTAAGCTGTTTAAGGATCGAGGCGTTAGTGCGGTAAGCCGTCCATGGTATCCTTAGCATGCGGCGCCAGCACCACATCTCAAACGCGTCAATCCGTTGTCTGTCAGTGGATTTCAGGGTCCAAGTTTCAGCTCCATAGAGCGCGATGGGAAAGACAAGAGAGCGGACCAGGTGAATTTTCGTCCGATTGGTGATATTTCTGTCCTTCCACATCTTGCTTACCTGTGTCATTGCTGTTTTGGCCATTCCAATTCGCCTCCTTATTTCGATCTCGCAGTTACGTTCATATAATATAAATTTATTAAAGTTTTAAGAAACAACAATTATTATACGCGCTACGTGCTCAGTCGTATGAGCTGACGAAGTCGCGGGTATCAGCTAGTTATAAATAAAATCAATGTATTGCTACATTTTCATTTTCAGGAGGGTGTTGGTGAAATCGTTCTTGAAATTAAGACCTCGAGGAGTGACAGATTACCAATAAGTGATTTTCTCCCCCTCTCGTTTATGGACGCTGAGCATGAGTTCTCTTTCAATCCAGGACCAATATGTTTTAGCTAAACATTTCGTTACTATGTATTTGTAAATAAAGATTACTTGCAATTGTACTTACTTTGACCTTTGTAAATAGTGTAAATAAAATGTTGTGGCGATTAACTGGATTTATTATTTAATACCGTACTTACCTTTAATAACGACCTGGAATAATGCGGTTCACAGTATCACAGGAAATTATTCATAAGCTGATGGCAGATAGAGTACCTAACTATTGTGCCGGTTTATTTTTCAAAGTGTCTTAATAAATATAATATAAATAGTAACCAATTTGTGAAGTTAAAAATATTGTATTTCCAAATAGATCCCAAATAGGAGACATTTCGGATCCGGCAAACTACAGGCCTATAGCTCCCTGCTCTCCAAAATCATGGAGAGCATAATTAACCGCCAGCTCTTATACTTAGAGGGTTACCAGTTGATCAACAACCGACAGTAGTAGTAGGCTTTCGCCATTGTCGGTCGGCAGTCGATCTTCTGGTATACGTAACACATAGATGGCTGCTTTCGAGGCGAAAGCAAGGGAGAAGGCCTTGCAGTTAGCCTGGATAACCTCGCAAAACTTTCATTTTTCAAGTTCTTGTAAGTTTTCGCTCGGGACACAGCAATCAAGTAGGTCTCATCCTAAGCACGTAAACTCTGTTCCCTAAGGCTGTGTCCTATGTGCTCATAACCCCCATGCGCCCAACATACATAATTATGTCGATTATATACTACTGGTGGCGACGTATACAAGCTCCGAATAGATGTTCCACGACGACAACGAGGTTCACTTTGCTAGATAGAAGACTCGTTTGCGCTCGGGAATTGCCGACAGTATGTAGTTTTACTCTAATCTCTGGTCTTTTGCAATTAAAACAGCATAAAAGTTCAAAATGTCTTTATTCAAGAGGATCATTGCTATTTACTCTGAATCGTCACCCCAAACTGTTAAACCATGTACAATGCAGAGCTGCTGCAATTGTCAAGGAAGTATTTTATGAATGGCTGGATCGCATGGCAAACTAGGATTTCTTGGACCTAAAGACGTCGAAGGAAAGCAGAGCTTGCCGAAGTTTGCGCGGCTATCTTGGATTTCAAAAATGATCCCAAATTCGTTCTCTGCACCCTCAAGAACCTCGGATACGATATCCATAATGTTGAAATCATAATTTTGCACGTAATATAACATTTCTCTCATACGTCGATAAAAAAGTTTCACTTCAAAAATCAATGACGTTCTATACATGTGGACATATCATTCGCTGTCTGACAGTATAACGGCAAAAGTGTGCTTAAAGACAATGTAAGCACACTTTTCTCCTTAGTCGTGTGTCAACTGAGTGACAATCAACAAGCCTAAGTGTGCTGTAGAAAGTGCTTAAATAATACATTATCGACTCAAGAAATGGTGATGGTGTGACTTATCATCGGTAAGTTATTTATATAAAGATTGATATGCAAAAAGCGTAATTTAATAAAATGAATATTTTTTCATGAAATCTGGTACAATTATTGTCTTTTCCCAGACAAAATCCGCTTGTCAGATTGCGACAGATGAAAGGTCAGAAATGAAAACAATAGAGTCGAAAGTTCTGTGGTATCGGTTCACCGATTTTGATATTTTTTTTTAAAGCTGGTGCTTCTCGTGTGGTGGTAATGCAATTTGGTTTAGATCTGATAATGGCAACCATGAGAAATCGCGGCGAATATCGTCGTGTTGTCGTGGCGTAATATTGACCACCTGGTTTTGATAATTATTTTTTTATTGGAAAGAATATACTTCAAAAGTAGTTTGATGAGAGTTTGGTTAGATTATGATAATAGGATCCATGACAAAGTAACGGAACCCGAATCTTTTATATGCTATCCGGATACGCATCCGGATCACGTCGTTATGGTCAAGTAATTGTCGTAGTTAAATATCAATGGAATCAATGGCACTCCTTAACGACTTATAGTAAGAGTGCGATTTGTGGCAGAATTTCTAACTGTCTGTAATAAAATTGCAATGCGCTTACGTTCATTGCTGCATTGCAAAATTTAGTAGATCTACATAAATTTAGACAAATTATGAGCTAGTGTAGTTTAGATTCACAAAAAATCTTAAAAAAAAATTTAACGAAAAACAACCGACTTCAAAAACACTATTCCAAAACAATAGTTAAAATATGCACTAAAAAGTATAAAAATAATTGCGTATTTTTATAGAATCTAATTCTAGTAACTATTATTGTTATTTTTGGAGTCGTTGTCAGCCATGGTAGGTTTGTAACTTTACTTTACATTTGTAAAATACATAGTTATAGGTGAGATGTGGTTTAGTCACACACACACCGTGAGGAGGCGAGAGAAGAGAGCGGCGGAAGGATATATACCAAAAAGGTTTCAAAGTCTAAAAGACAAATTTTATTTAATTCAAAGAATTTAACATTTAAATAACCAGTTTAACTAATTATTTTATGTAAATAAAAATATTATATTTGAGTATTAGTTTCTCTCATTATACGTTACCTTAACTTAAGTAAGCATACAAACTTTCCCCTTTATAATACGAGTGTGATTTTTGATTAAAAACGTAAAAAACCTCCTACTGAATAGATCTTGATCGGAAAAATCAGACCGACGAAAGTAAACCTTATAGCAATCCCCTTTTTCATCTGGATTAAAAAAATACCTAACTCCTACTCCACTGATGTCACTCTCCAAATCGGGTTCTAAATTCAAAATACGCAGATGAAACTGAAATAGTGCTTACATTGCTGCCTATTGACCAATAATATTTTAAGAAACTGGAGTAAACGCAGAACTGTATAGAGATAGCAGTTAAAGGTTATCATGGTATGAGGTGCATTGTCTATGTGTATAGAACGTCATTGTCAAAAATGCATAAAAAATATCACAGTATTTCGTAATCTAGCGGAACTGTAAGTTTTAATGGTTATTTATGCAACTGTTATGTAAGAAGCCGAGTGTGATAATAGTATCACACGAGTGTTTCAATACCTAATTATCAACAGTTGCATACAAGACTTTATCTACATCCAGAATTTGAATCCTCTAAAAGATTCTGAAACTGTTAGCTTACTGCTAACATTAAAACAGCAAGTCCTAGTAAATAATAATAATAAAGCCTTTTTTTTATTTCATATCCTTAATATATGTACATTTCAAATGTTGTTATTTAGTGTTAGTTTATATTTTTCTTAATATCTATATGTTAGTACGTGTTACTTATTTGTATGGGTTTTTTATTTATTTGGATATGAACCTCTCTTCGGGTGAAGGCCTCCTCCAACTTTTTCCACGCGTCTCTGTCTTTACCCGTTATTTGCCAGTCGTTCCCGGCTATTTCCATTACTTCATCAGCCCACCTACTTTTCGGTCTGCCTACTCGTCGTTTTCCTTTAGGTCCCTTCCACTGCGTGATTCAATGCAGGTATTTTTCAAATTCAGCGAAAAGTCTCCTTTTAAGATTTCTTTGAGCGACCAGAATTTTTTCCAGGTTATTTTTGTTCTGCGTTCGACTTCGTCTTCGTTATTTGTTTTATTAAATGATACCTTGATGCTGTTTGTCATTATTTTGGTTTTGGTAGCATTCATTTGTAATCCAACTTTTGAGCTTTCTTGATCAAGTGTGCATAGCATTTCGCATAGATCTTTGGATGTTTCAGACAGGATAACTATATCATCAGCAAACCTGAGATGACTTAAATAGCTGTTGTTAACTTTTAGTCCTTTGGCTTTCCAGTCTATGTTTTGGAATATGTTTTCTAACACAGCAATAAATAGCTTAGGTGACAGGGGGTCACCCTGTCTCACTCCTCTTTCAATGCATATTGCTTCACTCCTCGATTCTAGTCGAACATTACTAATACAGTTACTGTAAATATGTTTTATGATATTAATATACTTTGCGTTGATGTTCAAACTGCTTAGTGACTTCCATATAGAGCTGTGGCTTATGCTATCGAATGCTTTGGTATAGTCGATAAAACCTAAGTACAGAGGTTTTTTAAATTCTTGGTACTTTTCGATTATTTGTTCCAATGCATGTATGTGGTCAATCGTACTAAAGCCAGAACGGAAGCCTGCTTGTTCCCTGTGTTGAGCAATGTCAATTTCGTATGTTATGCGTTTGAGAATGACAGATGCAAAAAGCTTATATAAACTTGCCAGTAAACTGATTGGTCTGTAATTGGTGATGTCTAATGGGTTTCCTTTTTTGTATAGCAGTACAATATCCGACTTACACCATTGTTTGGGGACAGATTCAGCTTTAAGAATCATATTAAACAATTTTGTTAGGTGTTTTAGTAATACTGGTGCACCTAATTTAATGATTTCATTGGTTATCCCATCTGGACCTGGGCTTTTATCTGGTTTTAGTTGTTTCAGCATAAAGCATAAATTTATTTTTCATCTATAGGTCTAATTAATTGGATGCTTTCAGCTTGGTATCTTTCATTGAATTCCACAATTTCGTCGTTTTTTCTTTTATAGAGTTCTCGGTAATAAGTACTAGCTTGATGCATAATATCTTGTCTTGTTTTGGTTTCTTTAGATTGGCTTTCTAGTTTTTGTATCCATAATTTCTTATTATTCAGTTCTTTAAATGCTCTTTTCGTGCTTCTAATTTTTTTTATGTTTTTTGTTATTATCCCTTGCCTGTGTTTGCTATAATCTTTTTGTATTGCTTTGTTAGTTTCTTTATATAATCTGCTTAGATCCTTCTTTGTATTGATGTCCTTATTCTTTTTCATTTGTAGTTCAGTTCTTCTTTTTATTAGTTCTATTGTGTTTTCACTTAATATGTTGCTTCTTTTTTTGATTTCAAAGTTGTTTTTGTTGGTTGAGCTGTAAATTATCGCTTCTTCAAGCATATCATAATAGGATTGAACATTTGTTAAATCTTTTTGTTCGCCTTCGATATTCTGCTTTAGCATATCTACGTAGTATTTAATTTCATCATCTGTTTTGGGAATACTCGGTAGTTTTTTGTAGTTTATTCTACATTTTTTTGTTTGGTTTAAAAGGAACGTTGCTCTCAGTAGTCTATGATCTGTTAGAAATTTTACATTATTAAGGACTTCATAGTTTTTGATAATTTTTGGAACATTTGTCATAATGTAATCAATTTCATTCTTGACAGTTTTGTCTGGTGATTCCCATGTCCATTTTCTAATAGGTCTTTTTTTAAAATAGGTATGGATTATTGCTAATCTGTATTCAAATGCATAGTCTATTAATCGTTCTCCTCTTTCATTCCTTTGACCTACGCCGTAATTTCCCATGATGAAACTTTCATCTATTTTCTTGCGTCCTATTTTTGCATTAAAATCTCCTAAGACTAGAACCTTCTCATCTGCCATCGTATGTGCTGTTTTAAGATCAGCGTAGAAGTTTTGGATTTCGGCTTCACTGGATCTTTCTGTAGGTGCATATGCCTGAATTATAGAAATGTTTAATTTTTCAAACTTTAATTGTAATAATGCTACTCTTTCTGAAATACCAGTGAAATTTGTAATATTACTTTTCCAAGCTTTCTTTATTAGGAATCCTACTCCGTACAAGCCTTTTGTTTCTCCAATGGAGCAGAAAATATAGTCTGGATATTCCTCTATATGGCATCCCATTCTTCTTATCTCCGAAAGTCCAAGTATATCCCAGTTTATACTTTCCAGAGCATTTGTAAGTTCTAGATATCGATATGCTGATGCCAAGGATCTTACATTATAAGTACAAACTTTAATACAATTCTTATGGTTTTTGCTTAATTTTGTGGTGGTTTTTCTATTGGGTGGAGGGTATTGGTCTGATTTCCCACGATGACCAGTCCGCTTGGGAAATTGTTTATTTCTGGTTTGGTATTGTTGTTGCTCACTCGTTTTGTTCCGGTGGCTGATGGCTTTGTCCTACGAACTATGCTGTGATGACGGGGTATACGATGACATTGAGTTACTTCTGGCCCTCATTATATCAAAAGCGTTCGTTCTATTTATTTTTGATTTTGCCTGTTGTTTTCGGGGCTGGATTTTTGTTTCAGGAGACGTGGATATATCTCTTTTGCGTTTCTCTTGAGAAGTGTTTGCCTCTTTGATAATTAGCTTGTCATGTTTAAGGAATGCTATATTGCCTTTGTTTCTCTCTTCTTTAAGTTTTTCCATTAGTTCCTTTCTCTTTTCCATGATTTCTTTTGTGTAATCACCAGAGGCGTACACATCCTTAAATTTCTTCTTGTTTCTCATTATTTCATTTTTTTGCCAGCCATTAACGAAGGTAATTAGTATTGGTCTTGGTTTTTCTTTTATATCATATTTTTTTTGTCCAATTCTGTATACAAAATCGATATCTCTTTTTTCTAAAGTCATTTTTAAATCACTTCTGATTTTGTTTGTTGTATTTTCTAAGAGATCTGATGTGAATTTTTCGTTTTCTTTAAGGCCATAGAGAATGATATTATTTCTTCTTTTGTGTGTATCTAATTGCGTTATTTTATATTTTAAGTTTTGGGTTTCTACCTTTAAATCTTCAATTTCTCTTTTTAGAGGTGCCAGTTTCTCATCTATTTGTGATATAATATCTCTCGTTTGATTCGCCATTTCGATTTTCATTTGATCTAAAAATGTTTGAAGATTCTCCATTGTGATTGAGTGTAACGGAACGTTGCTTCGCGGACGCGTGAATTTAAACTGACTGCTAGTCTTGACCAATATCGTTTCGTATGAACGAGTCTTAAGAAATTTCGTGTCGTCTAAGCGATGCTTAAGCGATTTCGAATCGTCAGAACGAGGCTTAAGTAGTATCGTGTCGTTTATGCGCGGCTTAAATGATTTCGCGTTGTTATGTTGGTGCGACTGATGTAGAATTCAATGGAGTCTTTTGTTGATGTTTCAAAATGACACTTTGTGACTTGGCATTTATGTTATTATTTTTTTCCTGCAGTTTGTGGTTTGTATTCGAAACTTTACAAGTAAAAAAATTCACTGTTATTATTCACGTTCATGCACCGCAAAATACTCAGTTTTATTGAATGTTGTTATTTCTAGTAACTTACAGTGTTTTTACGTAGTATATCGCACTTTTTCACTACAAATTCAATTTATCTAACGGAGACACTTTACAAAACAACTTAGTCGTTTGACAACCAGTAATTTATATCTCCTCAATATCTCAAGTCCTAGTAGTAACCTAATATCATCCATTACTGATTAAATACAAATAAACTAAATATTAATGAAAGAATTATTTATTTTAGTAGTAATTTACATTTTGTATAGTGCAATTATTAAAATTCTCTTGAATATTATGTTCTTTTGCAGCGTTTAAAATGAATCGCTCAATTTTTGTAAACAAAACAATAAAAATATCGGAGAAAAATGGCGGGGATTCGAATAGACTACTCTATTTACGGCGCGCGACGTTCTGGTAGTGTGGAACGCGCGTAAAAAAAATGTTCTTTTTTTGAAATTCATAGAGATACCACGCATCGAGCAATAAGAATGTGGCTGTCTGTTAAAACTCTTTGAGCATAAAGGGATTGAAAAAAAAATAGGAGTGTTGTTATGAAATTCAGTACAACATTACAACACTCGTTTGGATGATGTAATGGTTATTAGAACATTGGGTGTTTTAATGTTGGCAATAAGCTAACTGTTTCAGATTCTTTAATAGAGGATTTAAAGCATGGGTGTAGATAAAAAATATTACGCGGTCCTTCCGGGTCGGGGATCGTTGACCCGCATCGGTCGGTTCGTTCTCAGCCATGCCCATGTCTATGCGTACCTATCGAATCTTATAGATATACGTTCGAGCGATTTTTTCCTGAAGTGTTGGGAAAACCTCGCCTTAAGTCTTTAAGATTTTAAATATATTGGTATCAAGATCTGTAAAGGAGAAATCAAACAAAGATTGCTTTTTACAATTTATTACAATCGAAACAAAATATTAAATCTGCCACAATAATATTAGACACACATAACGACTTAGTCAATGCTAATGTGATTAAAATCGTCAATAAATTGTTTCTTTTAAACACTAAAATTATATTTTCAGTATTATATAGTTTTTTTCGATGTTACACACACTACGTAACCATTCATTACTATATCTATTGCGGTATAGGTACTTACTTAAAATTACGAAAATAGCTTACCATGAACTATACAACTATTCTTGAACTTTGTGTAGGTACAACTGCAATTAAATAGGTGCTACTAAGCCAACTTATGCAGGGTTGTAATTGTTCCTTTTTTTGTATACAGGATGTCCCAAAGTTATGGGACATGAAGGGAAAGTACCTTAAGGGAAAGTAAGATTCCCAGACGAGGCAAGTAATTTTTAGAAAATCTTTGAATGTAGAAGTACTAACTTTTGAAAATAACAAAGTATTATTTCAGTAAAATAGCCTATCTTCGATATTTAAGGTACTTTCCCTTCATGTCCCATAACTTTGGGACACCTGTATATAGTATATAACTAGTTTAGCGAGTGTACGTTTAAATAAAAGGCAAAATACGTTCTAAAAATTCCAACTGATTTTGGTAAAAAATACCAACAAGCTACGCGAGTTCAACTCGCAAAAACTTTAATATTATCTTATCTTAGAATATAATTCACTGGTTTTTCCAGAAAATTATAAATATAGCTATTGCGTTACAAGTTATCAAGTGACAAAACTTGGTTTAGGCATAACAAATATGTTGTGATTTAGCAATGGTGTGTATTAATGGATTATTTACAATGCTATGATAATATGGGGGGACAGTTTTGTACAGTAAATGTTTCGACAATTTTTTGAGGACTTTGTAATCTTGGTTTTCTGATATATATCAAGATCTTGATGTATATGACACTATAGTTAATGAGCTATAGCTAATGAGAAATGACCCTGTGGTGTCATGAGATTGAGTCTATTGCTGCTAGACATACGATGATAACAGGGTAGGTTTATTACTTAAGTGTGCGTGACACGCCACGCCTTACATTCGCGATACGTATGTCACTTTTTGTCAGTGTGTATGCATTACTTGTTTGCATTGTTTTCACAGCTCTCACAGTCTATCTAGACATATAAATGATCTAACGGCCGTTTTCAATAACCTATCTATCCTTAGTTAACTAGATGTAGACAAATCTATCCTTTTACGCTTCCTTATATATGAACAACCTATCGAATAAAGCAATGGACTACAATTATGGATATACAAGGTGGTGACGACATTATGACTTTAATTTGAACCACATATTGGGTATCATGACAGTAGTTCGTACACCAACTTTCATCAAATTATCTACATGGAACGGTATAGCCACATTGAATTATTTTCACTTAAATAATTTAAACTCATGCTGTAAATACATTACAATTTCGCAAGTTTCGTTTATTAGGTCATTCACCTAGGCGGATCATAACAATTTAGATTTACCTACATGCGTAAACCACATATAAAATAAAATGTGCGTCTCAGAAAACATCGGTTACTTAGAAGTAACACAATATTGTTGCTTAAATTTAGTCCTTATTACTAAAAAGCTAAAATTCCTATTATTATTAGCAAACAAATATTTCCGAGCTGCTCTGTTAGTATGGTCGTCGGCATAGTATTAACAGACAGAGAAATGCTACGTTGCCAATTTGACATCTTTTATGCATAAACAGAATTAGTTCGTATTCACTTCCGCAATAGGAAGAATTAGTATGTCAGAAAGAGAAAGAAATCGTCTGGGATTGTTACTGCAATTTGTTTATTCCCCGTTACCTACCCCATAGACCATCAGTGCGTGACTAGCTACCCTTATGAGAAATCGTTTTTTAAAATAAGTTGTTAGGCGCGCGCGCATTGTTGTTGCCATTGATATTACGATTATGATTTTTAGCGCGGGCGTCTTTGCCTAGCCTACCTGCATGAATGAAATGTAAGTACTATGCTGTGACAAAGGCGTGTAGCGACGTTGCCGGTCGTACCCGTAGTACTTACAGGTCAGTAGAGGTCAGAAGAAACATGATCAAAGGCTGTTCTTTTTTGTTAAGATTATTTTCGGAATTAGTTTGTTTGAAAATTTCGTTTTTTGTTTGTTGATGTAACGCCCGATTTAATTATTACAAAGTATTTTGATTGACTAGTAGTGATCCTGTTTTAATTAAAAGTCATATGTTTTCACCACTCTGTATAAGATCTTGTCATTAAACGGTGACAGCAATGTATCCTTAACTAGAGATACGTTATTGAAAACGGCCGTAAGTCTGCTCTATTCACCATAGGATCAGTCGGAAAATTGTTAGTCAGGTAGTCATTTCGAATAGAATTTATCAGTTAGATCCACAACAGTCCTAAGCTAAAAAATGTAAGCGAAATAAAACAATCCGCCAAGGAAATAAAGAATCACTGTCCCTAATAAAATCCAGTAAGTATATTTAAAACACACATACATACATTACATCCTAAAAAATAAACACATTTATTAATATTGAAGGTATCTACTACAAATTTTTGGAGTGGTGTAGTTATTCTAAATGTGCGAATATCGAGAACGTTTTTGGGTAATAGATTTTTCTTTCCACATCAATCAATCACATCGATCAACTCTTGAAAGTTATAATCCTCTTCTTGAAGCACCAAAACTCACTGACACTGTTCAACCAAGAGTTTCTCATCCTTTAATAGCATGATTGTTTAGTCTGATAGCAAAGAAAGAAACTATCATCTTTACCTTACAAAATTAACAATCAAATAACATAGGAGAAATAAATATTTTTTCTTTTTATATTTTACCTTGTGATGTACTTATACGGAAGTATATAAGAAGTTAAAATCGTTATTGGCAAAAAGCAAACGCTATTGCCAAAAGAAGAAAAAAAAAAAAAAAAAGAAGTTAAAAACTTTTCAGTTTATAACTACTATACAATGCTATATTCAGTCTCTTAAATTGCAATAAAAAAAATCCGTATACAATGATAGAATGGTTCAAACTGAAGCCGTATTAAAAAATAATTTTTATAAAAGCAGTTTTTTTGAAATTGCTTTAATTTCTTTAATTATATAATTTATCTTTTTAATTATCATTTATTTTAGCATCAATATTTGCATCTGCCGTGGATTTAAGATGGTCTGTTAAGATGTTATTGGCATCGGAATTGCTCTCATTTTTATAAGGATAATCTTCTTCGTTGACACCCTTCTCACTTTTTATAATACTACTTTCTGATGGTGCGACTATATTACCAATACATGTTTCAGATATAGAAATATTGTCATCTCCTAAATTCACAGGTGTATTCGGTTCATTTAAACTATCAATATCTGATTGACTGTCGTCTGCTATGTTCATAAGAAACATTTCTTTTCCATTTTGAGAATTTGATTCACTTTCGCCTGATAGAATTTCTTCGGATTTTTTTATATCACATTTAGCAAATCCACTTACTTCTTCTTTCATATTTGATTTCTCTATCTCCTCTAATACATTTTTTGAAGCCATTTTATCATTCAGTTGTACCACAGAGGTTGATGCTTCGCCCACCGAACATTCAAACTCAATATTAGTATTTTTCAAAGCAACTATATTTTCATTTTTAACAAGGATGTTATCAGCTGGACTAATTGATTTTTTAGCATCAATATCTTGTTCGGCCTCTGAATAACTCGAATTTTCAATGCTAATTATATCTTCATTGGGTTTATCTTCAGTTTCACTTTCAGAGGAAATTGAATCGGATATAGGAATAGGGGATTCAGAATTTGAGGAATCAACTGCTGGATTTTCTTCATTTTCTGAATACAATTTCTGTAGTAAATTTAATTCGTCGACGTCACTACTGACGTCTTTTTCACTACTCAGATCAATAGCCTTTGATGTATTTTGATCGCCCACATTAGCATTTTCATTCTGCATACTAATTTTATTCCTATCCTCGTTTTCAATTTTATCATCGTTTTTGTTGTTTTTATTTTCCTTAATCGGGCCACTTTCTTTATCGGTTTTTGTGTCAACTAAATCCTTAGAATTTTCCATTACCTCAGAATCTCGCTTTGATTTGTCATTTATGAGCCGCTTTATCCTGTTTTTTCTTTTATCTTTATTTTCTAATGAGTTACTAGTTCCTTCGTCTTCCTCTTCGGACTCCAAAGGCGACTCTTCAGCTTCTCTATCCCCTATTTCCTCAGCCTCCAGCATCAATGAACTCTGTTTACTTGCAAATCTGAAAAAAAAAAGTGTTTAAAGAAATTCATATCTCTAATATTTATAAATTGGAAATAAAAACATTACTTGTTAAGAACTTCATCCTCATTGCTTGCCAATAATTTGTTTTCATCCAACTTCTTTTTCAGAGACTCATTTTGTTCAGCAGGATCATTATCTACAGATAATCTAGAAGACGCGATTCTCCATTCATTTTCTTGCCGGCGCCTTTGCAATTTTTTACCACATCTAGTAAATAAATCACGAGCTAGAAAAATAAAAAGTTAAGTAAGTATCTAGTTTAATCCGATCCAAGTTCAATTTAGTCCGAAGTCAATATCACCCTAAATTAAAATATGAGATTAAAATTAGTCTATCTCAGATTTTGCAGTCTCATCATCATCATCAGCCGGATTCTTCCACTGCTGGACAAAGGCCTTCACCAAAGATGTCCACGACGATCGGTCCTGCGCTGCCCTCATCCAACGTATTCCGGCGATCTTGACCAGATTGTCGGTCCATCTTGTGGCGGACCTACCAACACTGCATCTTCCGGTACGTGGTCGGCAATCGAGGACTTTACTGCCCCAACGGCTCTCCGTCGAACTATGTGCGCTGCCAACCGCCACTTCAGTTTCGCAATCATTTGGCCTATGTCGGTAACTTTGGATTTCCTACGGATCTCCTCATTTCTGATTCGTTCTCGCAAGGAAACTCCGAGCATAGCCCTCTGAGCGATCATGAGCAAATAAGGCCCTTATGAGAAACATAAGGCCCATAGTTAGCGACCACGTCTGCGTACGGTAAGTCAGCACTGGCAACACACACTGGTTGAAACCCTTTTTAAGACACTGTGGCACAAATAACCAAATAGACACGAGAAGATTTTACTGCGCTTCCTAAATGTTGCCCGTCCGAGTTGAATTCGACGAGTGACCTCGACGTAGACGTACTCGTCGACAATTTCGAGAGTACAGTTCCCAATTGTTATGGGAGTAGGTGCGACATGGACATTTGATATGATCTTCGTCTTGTCCATGTTCATTTAGTGACCTACTCCTTCGGAAGCTGTATTGAGGCCATCAAGCATATGGCTTAAGTCTTCCATTGTCTCTGGCATGATTACGATATCGTCTGCGAATCGAAGGTGAGTGACGTATTCGCCGTTGATATTGATGCCCAGGCCGTTCCAGTCCAGAAGCTTAAAGACATCTTCCAACGCAGCGGTGAACAGCTTAGGCAATATGACATCGCCTTGTCTGACTGCCTACTGCAGTCGGATAGGCTTCCATCTGATCCCGGAGACGGACTGACATGGTGGTGTTACTATACAAACACTTCAACGCTTCGATATATCGGTAATCAATGTGGCACCTCTGGAGAGACTGAAGCACCGTCCAGGTCCCGATTAAATCATAGTTTACTAACGCCAAGCATAGTGGCTGGTTATACTCCTCTGTCTTCTGTGTAACCTGCCGCAGCGTATGTATGTGGTCTATGGTGTCTTTGTCGTATGAAGTCTTTTCGGAATCCGGCTTGTTCGGGAGGCTGGAAGTCGTCAAGCCTGCCCACGAGAGGATTCGTGATAACCCTAGAAAATAGCTTATATACATGTCTCAGAAGTGATATGGGCCTATAGTTCTTCAAAAGCATTTTATCGCCCTTTTTGAAGAACAGCCCTTTTGCCCTCGAGGATAACGGAATTGAATAGTTTCTGGAGGGTCTTAAATACAGGGGTACCACCAGCTCTCAGAAGCTCAGCTGTAATTCCATCATCACCCGGCGCCTTGCTGTTTTTAAGCTGTTTTAGGGCCATACTTACTCATACAGGATATCTTCGGTATAGTGTCGGGTTAATTTAGCTCTTGGGTCTTCAGCCTTGTTGGTAACAGGTGCCCCGTGCGGTCTTGTATAAATTTTCGTAAAACTTCTCCATTTCCCTCAAAAGTTCGGGTTTAGACGAAATGACTTTGCCGTCACCGGTCTTCAGCTCCGGCTGGCCTTGAAGAACCCAGCCGTTTAAACAGCTGCCACGAACCTGTTATTATACTCGTTCACGTCAACTGAGTCACCGAGGCATTCGAAGCGGTTTTGCAATTCGAGTTGAAAGTTTTGGATTGATATTCAATGTGCCTCTTACTATGCGGTGATTACTCCCAGTTTTCACTGAGTTGATCACAGAGACATACTTGAATATATGTCTTTTGGTCGAAATTTTTGGTGGCTCCATCGGGGCTGATCCAAGTCCATTTACGCTGTTCTGGCTTCAAAAAGAAGGAGTTCATCATATAGAGATCCTCCTTCTCCATGAAGTCTAGTACAAATATCGATAGAAGCCAAAATATCGCTTAAATGGCTGCAATAATATATTAAAAAGTTCGCAACGAAATCTTAGCGCAGGTGTGGCACTGCTGTCGCGCGTATATTGACAGCCGCATATCTCGGGGAGTTCCTGACTATGGATCCGCGTATTTGGCGTCCACAACTGCGACGTTGCCAGCTCGTTTGCAACAATAGATCACAATTATCACACGATATTTAATCAAAATAATAATATCTATATTTCTAGACAGGAATCAAAATCGGTCATTCTGAAAAAAAAAAGACACGTTCTGTATTTTTCTTCGTTGTTACCGACACTATCGAATGGTGTAATAATACAAATGTATTTTTTATTTCAAAATAACGAAGTTCGATTCCTGGCTAGGAATATTGATATTTCGAAAATCCAATGATGTTATAGTAGTTTTCATCAAAATCGGGCTCGAGGCTCGAGTGTTTCGCGCTCATAGTTTCGGATCCCATCGGTGCCCATCCACTTCCACTTGAAAAATACACCTGTATAAAGTTATTTTATTACCAATTTATAATTGTTTTGATCTTAATTATAACAACTAAAGTCTGAAAATTCTGCTTTAATAGTTCTTAAAGCAATATTCACCTCCACCACTAAGTGCTGACATATAAGGTGATTTTAGTAATATTTGTGACATTCAAATTCAAATATTTTTATTCAAAATAGGATTTAAAATCACTTATTGAACGTCAACCCATTCAAAAGAGACTGCCTCAGACCTGAGAAGAATGGGCGCAAGAAACTCAGCGGGCTTTTTTTAAATATAAAATATGGATTACAATGTCATATCGTACAATAAACATTTATAATTAAAGAGCCTGAGGGTGTTCGCTTTATTCCCAGTCCGTGGTTTCATTAAGAAAATCCTTTATGCTATAATAACCTTTCCCACACAAACGTTTTTTAACAATTCTTTTAAATTTCATAACACATTTGTTTTGTACATTTTATGGGATCATATTGTAGAAGCATATACATCGCCCAACAAAAGACTTACTAACTCGACTCGAGGTCAGGAAACACGCCATGTTCAATACAGCTATTAAAAACTAGTGCTAGATATGGTGCTATGACGTCAATAACAGAACTTATTATTTTTACAGATATGCCCCATATATCAGTTTTTTTCATTTCTAAGGATCTGAAAGTTTTAAAGTTTTAGTTAAATTGATTAGTTATAGTAGTTGATAATCTGTTCGGACACCCAATAGCTTTATACGGACGACCAATAGCTATATACGAACGCTCAATTGCTATACACGGATGTCCAATTCAAATCTAGTGGGGAAAGTCAAGAGAAGTTGATTAAAAATATTTTTTCCTGCTGCCAATAATTCCCATTTGTCCCGGGGAAATCTATGGGGACAAATGGGAATAATCCTATATGGCTTGTAGCCAAACAGTACTGCCTCACATAGTGCCGTATTTTTATAATTAAAGAAGCCAGGTTCTTGGACGTCCGTATATAGCTATTAGACGTCCTCCGTATATATATATATTGGGGTCCGTGTATTTGATTTACATTGGACATCCATATATAATATTGGTTCAGGCCATGGTAGGATACAATCCCGATTTTATCATACCTATATTTATATTAAACCCACAAATGAAGTTATTACATACCTACTTGTCTTAAATTTATAAAAAAATAGACTAGACTAACATGTACATATTATATGCTTGTTATTCTAGCTACTACATGCGATTTTTCATGTAAAAATCTCAGAGACAGGAGCTTAATTTACTTTATCTTATTATAAACTATTTGTGTACTTAACTTTATCAAAATCCATTGTTACTAAGACACATACATGTAGATAGATAATAATAAATTATATAAAAATATGGGGCATCCGTATTTGTATAGATTTGACGAAATTGGTATATTATACAAGCGATTGTCAAAGAAAGAAAAAGTAAACATAAAGATGGCAACGTCGCACTCACAAATGTCGTTCATCCTATGAGTAGAGAATAGTAGATGCCATAGGTAAATCACGATCAATATATCCAGGACGCCTATAATTTATGACCATGGTTCGGGGTTCAAAAAGGTTGCGGCACGAACGCAAGAAGAATATCGCGAATAATAAAATTATCGGAAAATGACGTATCTCACGGAGCTGGCAATCGAAAAACTAAGCAATATTCATTAAGACATGTTAAAAAAAGCAATGGGAACTGGAGGACGTCGTAATGATGCACGACGTGCATGACGCCAAAAAGATTGTATGATGTAAATATATATATATGTATATATTTCCATAACCAAATTGCCCCACTCTCAAGTCATCGCCGCTACGTTTGCCCAGTTTTGCGTTGAAGTCTCACATGAAATCGTTGAAGTGGATCATCGGAATGTGAATGGCTGTTGAGATGTCCTCGTACATGGCCTCCACCTTTTCGTCTGAGTGTGTCGAGGTCGGAGCGTAAACCTGTATGATCTTCAACGAATACCGTTCAGTAATTCTGAGTATTAGGTACGCTACCCAAGACATCACGCTCCCCACAGTTACGTTGTTGCCGAGAGACTTGTGAACGACGAACCCGACACCACCCTGGGACAGTTGGTCGCCCTTCCGGAAGAAGAGCATGTGTTCGGAATTTAGGATTATCGAGTGCTCACCCTGTCTTCGGACCTCAGATAACCCCACGACATCCCATCGTAAACTGCTCACAGCTTCCTCCAGTTCCTCCAACTTCTCGTCGGTCCGCTGTGTCTTGACATTGTATGTTGCCAGGGCCAATAGTCTTCGTTTATGGTAGCGTTGCCGTACCCCGGGGATTCTTAGCACCCCTGCCCCGTCGCTTATGTGGCTGCTACCGTGGCCAACACGAGCAGGGCCGCCGGGGACTGCGGGTCGGGGCCTTGTCGTGTCTGTCATATTTTGGGGTTTTTTTGCCATAATCACCACGCTTGTCAGGCAGTTTGGCGATCGCAGTAAATGGTGTGCTCTTAACGAAAGATGCTGCTGCCCATCCTCCGTTGTTTGTATCCCTTAGCCGCCTCTTACGACACTCACGGGAGCAGATGGGGTGGTGCTATTCTGGTGCGACACCACACGCACAATATTGTAGTCTAATACGGATATAATAGGGGTTAAAGTATGAAAATGGCGTTTTCTAGTAATAGATACATTTTGAATTGAACCTTCATGGTTTGAGATTTTTGAGTGAAACTTTTTTCACATGGTACCTATGTAGTTCTTCTTTTAAAAAATGTGGAACACGATAATATAACTTTTTTCACATGGTACCTATGCAGTTCTTCTTTTAGAAAATGTGGAACATTGGATTATCGACTTTCAGTTGTTTTTTTTTTATTCAGCTTAGATAAGATAGATGGATACTTGATGATGGAAAAGAAATTCGAGTGATTTTTGAATACAAGTTCCGACACGGAACTAACGCGGCAGAAACAGCACCCTCTCCAAAAGCAACATTGACATTGCGTTGCTTTTGGAGAGGGAAGTGCTTATGAACGCACCGTGCGGTTTTGGTTTAAACGCTTTCGTAACTTTGATTTGAAGAACGAGCCACGTGGATACCGCCCACATAGGTGAATAAAAATCAATTGAAAAAGAAGGTGGATGCATTTGCGTCAAATCAATAAAATAAAAAATTTAGAAAAATGGGCGCCTCTTGTTTCGACTGATCTGCAGAAAGAAACGTATGTTAAAACTTGTGTTGCCTTGTTGAATGGATACAGAAATGACGGAATATTGGATCGAATAATGAGATTCTTAACGATAATCATAAGCTAAAAATTCAATGGCTGACCCCAGGTCAAACACCGAAAAAGTGTCCTAAAGCAAAGCTTAACAATAAAAAGGAAACTCAGTCTCAGGTCTCAGCATGGTGTTATTCACTATAGCTTTCTCCGATCTGGTCAAGCAATAACGGCAGATCTCTACTGTGCCGAACTCCGAACAATGATTGCAAAACTGGCAATGGCACAGCCCCGACTCATGAATCGATTTTCACCATTATTGCTCCATGATAACGCGAGACCTCACACATCACGTGAAACCGTATTTACTCTACAGGTACTGCAATTAGAAACCATTCGTCACCCTCCGTATTCGCCAGGCCGTGCTCCACCGGACTACCATTTTTTTCGTGATTGGGACAATTTTCTACGTCATAAAGTTTTCTTCTCAGAAGGCAATAAAAAAAAGCTTTCACACAGTTTGTGGAATCTAGATCACTACAGTTCTATGTCAAAGGCATAAATGACCTTCCTTTTAGATGGCAGCAATGTATAGATAATAATTCAATTATTCAGTACAAATCGGCAATTTCATACTTTAACCTTAATATTAAGAAAGAATATGGATAGTAGTAATATTTTCATAATTAAGTTAACCATTTTATGAGCTTCAATCCCCAGTATAAAACATATCAAAACACTATTGTCTCTTACTTCAGTCTACGCATTTTAATCCTGTAAAAAGTATTTATTTGCATCTATTAAAATAAATAGTTTTTCATCAACATTTCAACCTAAACATAGAACATCATAATATTTGCTAATTCATACCTTCTTCCATAATTTCAATCTCATTCCATCCAAGCTTTTCTTCCTTGTTTGCTTCCCTAACACATTTAAGAACATCATGAAAATCAGGAAATGGTAGTGGTGTCCCTATTGGCACTTTTCTATTGATCCATTTTTCAATCTTTTTAGCCGGAGCGGTTGAACGACCAGGCCTAGATGCGATTACAATCTTAGGTTCAGATGGCATTTTTGTGTTTGTTAGTTGACAAAACTTCGCATGAACACGTACTAATCTTTCTTGGTATCTGAAAATTGTAACCATATAATAATTTAATAGTACGCATAGCAAAAGATTAGAAATGCCATTCATTGTAGATATAGATATGACACATCTATAGAAATAAAGGAAACAAATATATGGAAAAATAGATATGACAGATACATAGAAATAAAGGAAACAAATATACAAAGAAAGTGACAGAATGGATACCACTGAAGGAAAAAAGAAGAAGAGGAAGACAGTTAAAAGATGGGAGTCTGATAAATGTAGTATAGCTGGCCCCTTGGCTCTGTATGGCTTTTATTATACGCGTAAGCTACGGATCAACGGGCAAGCGACCAATGCACAGGCGCGCAAGGTTTCTTTTGTCTGTGCAACAGACCATTTCGCGGACAACAATATAGACAAATATTTAAAGAAATAAAAGACGCCGAATTGCCCGTGAAACTCCGACTTATTTAAATAATTGGAGGCTCCAATGAATGTCAAGATCGCAACAATACTTATTGTATTGTAAGGAGTACTTTACTTCCATCAAATATTTTCAGAACTCATTTAAAAATTTAATTTGAAGCTCACTCATGAACCTATTTTGTAACTTAATTGTATTTGTATGTTCACTTGTTATCCGCGATACAGGCTTGCCTAGTGCGGAAAGCGCTGCTAATTTTGTATTTTTATGTATCCATTTTGTCAATAAATATATTTTCTTTCTTTCTTCTGAATAAGGCTTTGTCCACATCTAAATGCAGTCCACACGCAGTTATCATCTCTCTCTTATGGTTATTGCGCAGACGCAAATCTATTTTATTTTTCAGTTGACCGCATATCCGGACAGCAACCAGGTTTTCGTTGACAGACGGAGCTGACTGATCCGAAGCACCGTGAAGATAAAGCGCTTAACATAGCCCCACTTTTCGGATAGTCGGCGCGGTCTATAGCTCAGCAGATTGAGATAAGATGCGGACGTTTTTGCATCCTACCCTGGCAAGATTTACTTTTCCGCCAATGATCCAAATGCAGCTACTTAAAATCTGATGCAAATGGTGTACATCAGGGTATGAAACTCTAAATCTCTTCACCGCTCGCGAATAAAACCCGCCGAAACTAATATCGCTATCAGGCTTAGGTCATTATGGTGTGTATGGATGGAAAGACAAAAGAGTCATTGCTGACATGCACGTTTTATTTCGGGAACTCGTACATTCAGAGAGTAATCAAGAAAATTTCTGCCAGCCTGCCCTTCTGCTACTACACAAAAGTTACTGCACCATGACTGTTCACGACAGATCGTTTGATCGGTGTGATTAGTTCTATAAGTTAATCATAGGTGGCGGTATTTAAATTGTCTAGTTCTAAAACACACTATTAATCATTATTTGTGGCGGAATTACACATTCAATATGTAAAATCAATATTGTATAATTATTATTAAAAGTTCAAGGCTGGTTTATCTAAGCTAAGCAGTGATAGCTAGCCATTATCCCTGGGGGACATTGGCTATGTTATATTTTTTTTTAAATAAGGAATCCTTACTTAAGCTCCAATAATGACACCAAGGAGTAAAAAACTACCTAAAATATTTTTTACACCACACTGTTATTATGATAGAATAAAATAATTTACAATGAATTTGCAGAACACGATTGAACGAATCATTATTTACAAAGACTTTCGCTACAGCATAATTAGTCATAAATGTTGTTCTAAGTATTTTAAAAATTTTGAAATATGTGTGTATGTGAACAAAATCGCGGAGTGTCAGCTAGTTAAATAATAATATTATTTTAACATACCTTGCCGCAAGCAAATATACCGAATCATCTTCATCTTCAAAGTCGACTTCTTGTTCATCTAGCTTCTGGATAGCTCTGTGTAGCTTTTTTAGAGTCTTCTCTAGTTTTCGAATTTGACGTTGACGCTTCTCATCATGTTCACTATGTTCAGGTTCTATCTCATTCTCTGAAAATTATAAGTAAGGTAATTTTCATCTAAAAATTTGATGGCTTGTTCATTTTCCATATGCTGCCATAACATTCATCACCATGAAATATTGCCAAAATTTTAAAAGGTAATTAATTTAAAACTTCACCATTGATTCCGAGGAATACAGAAAAGGAATTGGATAGGTAAATTTGTACCGAAATTCTTAAGTAATCTGAGGGAGTATAATATAAATGGGGATAACGAATAATACATTGCACATACATACAAAAACATGAAAATAAATAGAACATTCCCACCAGAGATTGAAAATGCAATTCAATGCTTTTACCTTAGTTAATTTATATTATGTCTAGATACAGCCTCTTGCTACTTGACAACTAATAAAAACCGGCTAGGTTTATTACTTTTTACTTAAAGTGTGAACCTCAAATTTATTTTTTCAATGTTTTCACACCAGTCACAGTTAACCTAGGTCTATAAATGATCTATGTCTTACTATCTTTTACCATTAACCAATAAGACTTCTTGTTGGTACATAAATAATGTGTATATAAACACTTTGGAGATCAGGAATAATAATATAAAAATGACAAAATAAGAATGCAAATGAGCCTGAATTATATTGTGCTATCTGTCTCATGTTATTTACAAAGGCATACAAAGAAGGCCTGTGCCAAGAAACCTGTGCATTCTATGATGTTCTCTCACACATATACACACACAACCACACATGAACACAAGCATTTCCACACATAAATTGATTGTATTTTATCATAATTATTCTTTCTCTTTTTACATACTCATTTGTATGTTTATAATGTAGGTAAGGAGAGTGCAGAGCCAACAAATACAGGCATTCACTATGCCTAAATGGAGACTCCTTGACATGCAACATAGGTTAAATATAAGATGAAATTAATTTATTTTGTCATGTAGGGTACTGTTATTTACTTAACACATTCACTGCCAACAAAATAAATCAAAATAATAGCTGGGAACCTACTTAAGGCGAATTTTGATTACATTTTTTGGTACATATGAATGTTTGAACATATGGATAAATGTATACTCGTTTTCATATGTCGACTATATTGCCAGAGTTGCCACACAAAGCAACATTGACTCGCCTCAAATGCCAGCAATTAACTGACTACTACAAAATGAACGGGACCCTCTCTCAGATCCGAGTGGAAGACACCGCTACTGTAGCCCTGTAGCTCAGATCCGAGAAGTGAGCAGTTAATGTGTTAAGGGACTATTAGACAGTGTCTCATTCCTGTTTGAAACCATCAATGCATGTTTGAATGATATGTTGGCCACCTCCAACATACATTCCCATGCAGACAACAGCACTGCTGATGCCATATACATGGGCCATGCTATTCTCTCTCAGGAAATTGTCGCCCAGTGTGGGGAAAAACTTGTCTTCTATTCCATAAATAAAAAATAATAGTTATTTGAATAAAACACATACCTTCTTGTACTTTAGGTGGTACAGATTCGGCCAGTTTTCTTTGCATCTTTAGTTCATCAACAACAGCTTTAATAAACATGTACCTTTTAACAGGTGCATTTTTCATTGACAGTATCTTGCCAGATACTAAATCGGTAAACTCCTCAGATTCTACATATTCTTTGGGACATCTCAAGTAGTAACCCTTAACTTTTCTTTCAACAATTTGTGTCATATCCTCAGTATTTTCCAAAAGTAAGCATGTATCAATAAATTTTTGATACACAGGAGTGAACTCACTACATATTTTTTCAGTTGGTTTTACATAATTACTAGTACTTGCTTCAGCCAAAGAAGAAATTTCAGGCTCACTCTTATTCAAATTTGATTTATTCCTACATATTTTTTCAGTTGGTTTTACATAATTACTAGTACTTGCTTCAGCCAAAGTAGAAATTTCTGGCTCACTCTTATTCAAATTTGATTTATTCCTACATATTTTTTCAGTTGGTTTTACATAATTACTAGTGCTTGCTTCAGCCAAAGTAGAAATTTCTGGCTCACTCTTATTCAAATTTGATTTATTCCTACATATTTTTTCAGTTGGTTTTACATAATTACTAGTACTTGCTTCAGCCAAAGTAGAAATTTCTGGCTCACTCTTATTCAAATTTGATTTATTCCTACATATTTCTTCAGTTGGTTTTACATAATTACTAGTACTTGCTTCAGACAAAAAAGAAATTTCTGGGTCACTCTTATTCAAATTTGATTTATTCCTACATATTTTTTCAGGTGGTTTTACATAATTACTAGTACTAGCTTCAGCCAAAAAAGAATTTTCTGGCTCACTCTTATTCAAATTTAATTTATTCTCTGAACACTGTTTATTTTTTGTGTCAACATCATTATCTGATTTTGGATTCCCCATATCAATTTCAATTTCAACTAAATCTCTATTGCTATTTGTTGGGCTATCATACTTAAGCTTTTTTTTGCTTTGTTTATCTTCTTGTTGAATTTTGACAGGACTATCCTCAATGAGTATAGCACTACTGGCATCCTCTAAATGTTTCAATTGTATTGGCTTAGCAGGACTGTCTTCAATTATTATTTCAATGCATTTGATTGGTTCAGGTTCCATGTTATTTTGTTCTTCCAGTGAAACTATGTCAGTTTCACATTTAGAATCTTTTACATTTTGCTCTTCAGGCTTAAGATACCATTGAGGTGTAGATGAAGTCGATTCAGTTATGTTTTCATCATCAAGCTCAACAGTCACAACTTTCGAAGAACCTGCTGCTCGTTGATTGACAGATTTGAGTTTTTTAGAAACTTGAGTGTTGTTTTGTTTATGTTTAACTTTGGTAAGAAATAAAGTATGTGACTTAGCAATATTGCGATCAGTTTTTGTTACTGTAATACCTGGAGGTAATTTACGCAGTAGCTTACTTTCTTGAATTTTTTTGACTTTCATCCCAGTTTTTGCTAATGGATTTAGAAGTTGATTTGGTGGAAGCTTCTTCAAGATTTTTACCTTTAAATTAGGAACAGCTGCTACCTGTTTGCCCGTTATACCAAATATTTTGATATTCTTTGATTGGTTACCTGAGTTTACAGTTTTAATACCCGGTAATGAACTAACGTTACCCGGTATGTGCACCATCGCATTTAGCGCTGGTTTCTTCTGAAATAAGGGTTTTTATTTGTATCACAACTATAAATTTACATGCATTTGTTTTATAAAAAATAACGATACCTTTTTCGGCGGTGGTGGCGCGTCGTCGTCAGAAGACCCCAGTTCTATAACATCTTCAGAAGACATTATCGGCCTTAAAACGTCACAGGATTTTATGTAAGTTATCACAAGTAACACAAATCCTCCTTTAATATGTACTGTCTTAAATTTTGATTAATCTCTATCAATATTCACGAATGTATTATAATGTTTACAAATTTACTTGAAGTTTGACTTGGATGTTGGAACCACAGATCGCCACAGAATACACGCACGCAAATAAATTTAACACATAGCTTTCTATACAAGCGCACGCATTAGCGACTATTTTCAGTGACTGATTTTAAAAACGCAACTTGCTAATTTTTGATCGCGGTTTGTAAAAGCGCGTTTTTTTGTGCCCCATAGTATTAGTATGGTGGCGCACGCACGGCGGTTAACCGCATTCGGTTTTCTATTCAGTCTCGACTGGGCGAGCGCAGAGGATAGATCGTTATGTGATATTGCCTTACGAAATGCAGTGTCTTTATATTGTAGATACATACTTAGGCTGCACTAAAAGTATCGGGAATGGAATATTTCCACTGTTCCTGTCATATTCAAATCTTTTTAATTGAAAATTCCTTGGTTTTAAAAATCAAATACCTGTTATTTATTTAAAAAACGATTCTCGGTCTTGTCACAAGGTCTTTTCAAACTTGTATAGTCGTTGAGAAAATGGAATTGACTCGAGAAATTTCTAGAGCGATGATTTATTATGACTTTCGAAGTGGTTTAACACAAAATCAGTGTGTTGACCGGATGATTTCTGCATTTGGTGATGAAGCCCCATCCAAAACCACAATTTATCGCTGGTTTGCTGAATTTCAACGTGGACGTGTCAAGCTCAGTGATGATCCCCGTCAAGGTCGTCCAAAAACTGCTTTCACCAAAGAAAACGTTGATGCTGTGCGTAAGCTGATTGAGGAAGATCGATATGTGACATACCGCGAAATTCAGGCAACTTTATACATTGGCATGAGTCAAATACAAATAATTATTTGCTCTGTGAAGAGCAAAAAGCGGCTCGCGTTACTTGGTGCGTCTGAACTCTCGAAAGATTCCACGCAGGATTCTCAAATGCTGTATACAACATCGTATCAGGTGATGAATCCTGAATATAGGCGAACGAACCCGAAACAAAAAACCAGTCACGAGTTTGGGTGTTCGAAAATGAGTTAAAGCCAACAAAAATTGTTCGTTCACGGAGTGTTGCAAAAAAATGGTGGCCACGTTTGTCTCCAAAATCGGCCATGTTGCAACCATTCCTCTTGAGAGCCAAAGAACGGTTAATGCAAAATGGTATGCTAGCATTTATTTGCCACATGTTGTTTCTGAACTCCGAGAAGAAAACTGCAACCGCTACATCATCCTCCATCACGACAATGCGAGTTCTCACACCACGCACAGAACGAAAGAGTTCTTAGAGCAAGAAAACATAGAATTATAAGACCATCCGCCGTGCAGCCCCGACCTAAGACCTAATGATTTCTATAGTTTCCCTAAAATAAAGAATAAATTGCGTGGTCAGAGATTTTCATCACCTGAAGAAGCTGTGGACGCCTACAAAACGGCCATTTTGGAGACCCCAACTTCCCACATTAACGACCATCTGACGCAGCGCAATAAAAATCTTTTAAGTAAAGAGAGAACTTTGGCTAGGGAGAAGAATTTCCAGTATACAGGATGTCCCAAAGTTATGGGACATGAAGGGGAAGTACCTTAAATATCGTAGATAGGGTATTTTACTGAAAGAAGACTTTATGTTATTTTTAAAAATTAGTAGTTCTGCATTCAAAGATTTTCTAAAAATTACTTGCCTCGTCTGGGAATCGAACCGACTTAAATGTAAAAAAGACACCCCTACTTTTATGATATGTAGATATGAGAAAGTAGTCAATTAAGTGGGTATTTTTTTGTAAATTAATTAATTAAATGCTCAAAATGTGTCTTACGCAAATCGCCAATTAATGAGTCCGCTGCCTTTTGATTTTCTTATCATTTTATGGTGAATACTCGATATGATGTGGCACAATTCTGTTTGTAACTCGCCCACATTCTCGTATCGCTTTTAAACTAAAAAAAACTATGCTCTTGAGTATTTTAATTATGAAGTGGGTACTTATTTACGAATAATCAATGCTATCTGTGGAATGTTAATATCTCTACTTTTCGAACGTCGTCGTCGGCAATAAATAACTTTCTCAAAATTTGACTCAAACATTTTACGTTGCTCCTTTCTTTTAAAATACTATGTTACTTAAGAAGAGTTATTAGTTTTTGGCCATTCTTTCAATTGGCATCATAAAAGTAGGGATGTTTTTTTTGTACATTTAAGTCGGTTCGAGTCCCAGACGAGGCAAGTAATTTTTAGAAAATCTTTGAATGCAGAACTACTAACTTTTAAAAATAACATAAAGTCTTCTTTCAGTAAAATACCCTATCTACGATATTTAAGGTACTTCCCCTTCATGTCCCATAACTTTGGGACATCCTGAATATGGGTCAAGCATTGCAAAATAATGGCCAGACGATCAGACTCCACGCCAATATTTTTTATAAAATGCGAAAGCGATCTCACAAAAATAACATAGTTATAAGTCCAATTAAAATACCTTTTCAACTGTATAAATTTACACTTGACAGTTTGGGAAACACTATTAAAACTAGCTCCTACTATATAAATTACAAAATTAAAATATATTTATTTTCGCAATTAGTACTGGTAAACATAAACAGACTAAGATGTTGCATTACTTCACTTTCAATCATAATTAATTTAAATGGGTCAATATTTTATCGTTACTTATGAGATGCTACCAATACAATTTGCTGCAAACTAAAATACTATTTTTATATCAAGATATGCTTGAGACTATTGGTATCAGCTGATAATAATGGCGGCTTATAATCTTAATATCTACTATCAAAATACTCGAGGGCTACGAACAAAAACACACTTATTTAAAAGAAACATACAACTTAATTCATATGATGTTATCTCGCTGACGGAAACTTGGTTGCTTAGCAGTATAAATGATCGTGAATTATTCGATGACCGATACATTATTTGGCGAAGGGACATAAATTATTTAGCTACACGTGAAAGGTATGGCGGGGGAGTCCTTTTGGCCATAAAACGGGGACTCATCGCAGAAGAACGCTCGGAGTAGCGTACCTCTGCCGAGGATATAATAATAGAGCAACGCCTAAAATACATTTTTCTTGTATTTACTTATGTAGCGAACGACTTGGTCATTCCTTTAACACACAATTAAATAATTTTACAGAAAACCTATCTCTCATTAACAATTCTTGTCCAAATGATATATTTATTATAATGGGAGATTTTAATCTGAGTAACATACAATGGTCACCTGGCTATCATGATCACCCCGAACACTCAGGTGCGTCAGGTAAAGCACAGATATTATTTCTTGATACCATGTCTGAATGTAACCTCACACAATATAACTTATGCCACAACATCAATAAAAGAATCCTAGATTTAGTGCTAAATAATACTTTCCTCGCAGTTTCTTCTTGTGATGACCCCTTAATATCAGAGGACTCCCACCATAAATCTTTAAGACTAATCTTAAATTTAGAAAATCGTAATCACCTAAAAACAAACAAAAGACAGAAATACATGTACGAATACGCAATCACCTTGTGATTACGATAATATCAAATTAATATTAGGTAAAATGGCTTGGGAAGACTATCTACTAATCAATCCCATAGAAGAAGCAATAGAAGTATTCTACAAAAATCTATATGATACTATTAACAAATATATTCCTCACAAATTTTACTCGCCCAATAACTTTCCACCATGGTACACCGCATCACTAAAAAGGGTCCTCAAAGAAAAATTCAAATTTCTTCAGAAATACAATACTTACGGCAATACATCTGATTACAATACATTTTCTATACTGCGCAAAAGAGCTTATGTTTTAGAAGACCAATGCTACAAAACCTATATGGAAAGATGCGAGGAATCAATAACAAAGAATCCCAAATTATTCTGGTCATTCACAAAATCTTTAAAAAACAATTCTAACATTCCTCCCTCCCGTCTCTTTTATGAAAATGAATCGGCAGACACAGGAGAAGAAGTTTGTCGTCTCTTCTCAGTTTATTTTCAATCGACGTTTCTTTCACCCACTACCAACCAAAGCGTGCAGAATAGGACTCAGTCAGACTCTAGTTTCTCAATAAGTGAAATAGAAATAATACCAGATGAACTAAATAAACTACTCAAATCTGTAGACCTTACTAAGGGAGGAGGACCCGATCGAATTCCCCCATTTTTTATACAAAAATGCGCACATGAACTAACGGAACCTCTTACTATATTATTTAAACCTTCATTACGGGAAGGGGTAGTTCCGAAAATCTCGAAGTCTGCCTTTATCACTCCCATACACAAAAATGGCAGCAGAAATGACATTAAAAATTACAGTTCAATCTCGAAGTTATGCATTTTTGCCAAAGTTTTTGAAAAATTAGTCTACACCCAAGTGTATAATAGTATATCAACCTTCTTTATCCCCGAACAGCATGGATTTATTAGAAATCACTCAACTACGTCTAATCTACTATCATATTCATAAATTATACAACATTTAACATGGATTCTGGGGCTCAAGTAGACTATCTTCACAGATTTCCGCAAGGCATTCGATCGAATTGACCATAAAATACTACTCCAGAAAATTTTATCGGCCGGAATCCATGGTAACCTATATAGGTGGTTTACCTCGTACATTGAGAACAGATCGCAGGCTCTGGTTCTCAACGGATACTCATCAGAATGGAACTTCGTGCCTTCTGGAGTCCCTCAAGGATCCTTGTTGGCTCAATTGCTGTTTAATATCTTCATTAACGATATCGCTGCTTGTTTTCAACATTCCAAATTTCTACTATACGCAGATGATATGAAAATATTTAAACAAATTCGTGACGTTGATGACTGTCTTTCATTACAACAAGACATGCACAGGTTTGAAAAATACTGTAGCATCAACAAATTAGACCTGAACGTTCCGAAATGTTACGCTGTAACATCTAGGCGTAATTCATGACTCTAAGCTTTCATATGATAAACACATTGAAAACATCGCTAATAGAGCCAACCAGTGTATGGGATTTATCAAGAGATCCTGTTCCCAATTCTCAAGTATCAAGGTTATAAAAACGTTGAATTGTACATATGTTCGTAGCATACTCGAGTATTGTACACAAATTTGGAACCCTCAGTATGATATATATATTAACAGATAAGAATCAATCCAACGCAGATTTGTTAAATAGATTGAATATAAATGCAATACATACGACAATGATTATGAGTCAAAATGCAGGAGATATCATATATTACCACTCCATGAGAGACGCAAAATAGCTGATATTCTTTTCTTAACAAAAATAGCACAATGTCACATTGACGCTCCACATCTTCTCCCGAACATAAATTTAAATATTTCCAGAATCTCCGCAAGACATCCTAAATATTTACATATACCCAATTGCGCTACAAGTTATAAGCAAAACTCATTCTTCTCAAGAGCATCTCACTACGTAAATAACCTTAGAGGCTTTCCTGAGTTTGACCTGTTTAATTCATCCACAAATTCTATCAGATTAAATATGACTAAAAACTGGTTTAATGTGTTTCCCTAACTGTTAATATAATCATAATCGAACGTAGTGTTTAAATTCTCTTTGAACATAATAAATGTACCGTACCATAAACAAACCTATGTACTTAATCCTCAACATAATTTATATAATACTAAAAAAAAAAAGGTTGTATCAGTATAATGTTATGTGTTATTAGAATCAATATGCGAAAACTTTTAAATGATGTTAAATGTCCACACTAATGTATAGTAATTAAGCTATTGTAACACTGTCAGTTTTCCAAATATAATAAAATAAATAAAATAAAAGGCCTTCGCTACATCCAGACTAACTGCCAGGCCTTCCCCCTTGCTTTCAATAGCCGCCGCCCATCTGTGTTAGGTATACCAGAAGATCTCCTGCCGACCGACCATGGCGAAAGCCGTACTGTCGGTCGTTGACCAACTGGTGACCTTCTAGATATACCAAGAGCTAGCAGCTGATTATGCTCTCCGTGATTTTGGAGAGCAGGGAGGTAATAGCAATAGGCCTGTAGTTTGCCGGATCCGAACTGTCTCCTTTTTTGTGGATCGGATGGACAAGGGCTGACTTCCATGAGTCAGGGACTACGCCTTTGGAATAAGAGTGCCGGAATAAACGCGTTAGCACCGGCGTCAACTCAGGGGCACACGTTCTAAGCACGATTGGAAAAATGCCATCCGGCCCGCTCGACTTCCTGACGTCCAACGAAAACAGAGCTCGCCTAACAGTTTTCTGTCAAAACTGTACTTCAGGCATAGAGCTCTGACACCGCGGGATGGTCGGCGGTGTTTTTCCGTTGTCGTCTAGAGTTGAGTTGGAGGAAAAAAGAGTCTCACTCTTTTGCCGTATGTGCCAGGGTGTCATTTCTCATGTGCAACGGCGGCAGGGATGGCTGGTTGAAGTTACCAAGAGCAGCTTTCGACAACGACCAGAACTTGGGAGTTCCAGTCGGGTAACTGGAAAGCTGCACGCCGATTTTGACGACGTGCTTCGATTTCGCACGGGCGATTTGCCGCTTAAAATTTATATTTCCTCTTAAGAACTTTGCAGTTCGGATCCTTTGCGCCCAGCGCCGTAACCCAAGTTCGATGCGCCTGTTTTTTGCAGTCAGATGCTGCTTTTACTGACGCATCGAACCAGGGCTGTGATCTGCCACCGATCGGTACTACAGAGCTTGGTATAAAAATACCCATGCCCTGTAGTATCACATCGGCTACTGCAACGGCGCAGGCACTAGGATCATCAGAAGGGAAACAAACCTTGCCCCAAGGGTAGGATGCAAAAAAGGAACGCATCCTATCCCAATCTGTTGACTTGTAGTGACAAACGCGGCGGGTCGCTGGTGGTCTGCGACGTTGACGTCGGATAGGCACTACAGTCCTGACCAGGCAATGGTCGGACGTTCCGAGGGGGGCGTAGACAAAGACCTGATAACCATCGGGATGAGTAGTCAGCAGAAGATCTAATAAGGACGGCATGTGGCTATCCACATCCGGGAGCCGCGTTGGCGATTCAACCAATTGGAACAGACCATACGCCAATGCAAAATTATGCACAGATCACCCTGCGTAGTCTGTGGTGCGTGATACAAGCCATTCGGCATTGTGCCCGTTGAAATCTAAGATTTCAGCGGAGGGAATCTGTGCAAGCACGTCGTCAATTGCCGCTGAACGCAGTGAACGCAGCCCATGAGATGATCGGTTTCTGCGTTACCACTGTGGGACCTGTAGACACACGCATAGATGCGGACGCGGTCCTCTAAATCTACGCACAGCCAGAGAGTAGACAGGTCCCTACCCTCAAAATTGCCGACACGGCGACAGCAGATATCCTCCCTAACGTGCACACATACCTCGGCATGAGGCAAAAAATTGTGCTCAATATTGTACCCGGGGTACGTAAAATATGACGTATTGCTAGGTCGAGATATCTGCGTCTCCGTAAGGAAACACAAGGCCGGCTGCGCCGTCTCAAGGTGGTGGTGGACGGCGTTTAAATTGGAGTGAATTCCCCTGATATTGCAAAAGTCCACGTTGAGCGTGGAGCGGGGTGCCGTGATGTTACTGCCTCGTTCGTCCTCGGTCATGCGCGGTTCTGTGCCCTCCCCAGAATACGAAGGGCAGCCCGAGCGAGAGTGCTCGGGGAGGGATTCTCCGGCTCTGGTAGAGCCGGTACCCTCCTGGGGTAATTTCTTTTTCAAGACCGCTCTCATATTTTGTTGGGGGGAGGGGGGAAGGAATGGCCTCCAGTCCTTGACACTAACCTATGCGAAACATAGCGGCACTAGGCCACTACTTCACGCCGGTATTCTGTGCGAGTGTGGTAATTGACCCGGACGAGTCTGGACCGATTGTGCTGACGTCATAAGACGGCAGCGTGACTCTCCCACTTCTAAAAGCAAAACCTAGCAAAACCCTGATTTAAAATCTCGCGCCCTATCATGACGTCACTCTTTAGGGAATAATCGGACAAAACGTGCAACAAAACTTTAAGATGGTGATCGTTAATTTCTACACAAGACAAAATCTGTTCTGTACTGAACACTCGCGCTTGACCAATACCAGTCTTAGCAACAACTATAGTAAAACGCTTGCCAATAAATTTGGCTGCAAAACTTTATTTGACTAACGAGCATTCAGCTCCCGAATCATAAGTAAAGCAAATCAGTGCACCTTTACGTGTAACGTGCCCGACGGTGGTTACACGACTCAGACATCTACGCGCCGGCGCCGCCGTCGATCGGCCCGCGCACACTGGGCTTGACGTCTATGATGTTATACTTCGTCCTTTTATGTCGATCGTCTTGTTTCTACATTTTGCTCGCTGATGGCCGGTTTTTCCACAATTGTAGCACTTCAGAGTGGTCAGCTTCATTCGTTTACAATCGATGCATTCGATGAGTCACCGCTGGTATTTATCTTGCGTTTCAATTGCGAGAATGCGTTTAATTCTTGTTGTAATTTTTCTCGCGAAACAATGTTAGCAGTAAACGCCAAACGTTGAAGTATCGGGTCAAATTGCGATATATGAGCCAGTACAGTAGCTACCGCGATTTCTTCTTTGTTAACATCCTTCCAACGATTCGTCAAAGAGGCTATTAATCGACTTGCATATGCTGGTAGCGATTCTTTTTCACTTGTTTTTTTTTTTCATTTTATTTAATGAGGGAACCTGCCAATGTTTCCGTCGAAATAAATCTGGCGGCGAAAAGTACCTTGAATTCGGTCCACGTCATTCCTTCGTATGCAATTTGAGACAGCCATGTGGATGCTTCACCGAGTTGACCGCCACTTGGTGGATTTTCGGATAAACACAATTCAGCTGTTGCGCACCATGATCTTGCATCCGTATCTTGCTTGTCAGGGTCAAATGTGGGTAGATTGTCACAGTATACAGGTTTCGGCGCTTGCAGGGCTTCGATCAGCGCTCGCATGTTTTGGTTTTGTTGTTCGAACATGGCACGCCAAATACTCGCTTCGTTATGTTTCTCATTTTGCACCAACATTGATGCCACTTCTGATAACGGCGGAAGAGGGTCACCGTCACTATCAGGGTCCATAGTCCTAGACTTCTAGCAGTGGGCGTCGATGGGTAATGTCAGTGCAACGAAACAAACTTATTCACACAATCAAATTATAATATAGTATCAATTTACATAAACACAACTATAGGATATATGGAACGCGCGATGGTTCAAGTTCAACCGCTCTGGCCGGCCGCGATACAAGAAGTGAAGTGCGCTCCTCTCGGCCGGGGGGAACGTTGACTCCATCGAACGCCGACAGATGGCGCTGGCGTTCCGTGTTACGACATACATATATACAACGCAGGTCGGATATTTTTGACGACCTCTTATTAGGCGATTGTGAGTCTAGTTGTTTATAGTCCGTCAATGCATTTTACATTTATAAATATATAATATTTATTAGATAAATACCATAACACATAGTTTTTAATACATATTAAATAATAAATATAATAAATAAAATAGATTTAAGAAAGAAAATATATACATGTGATTAGAAATAAAAAAGAAGACTATATATTTCCTTAAGTATCTGTTGAGTATGTGACATGTTTAATTCAAAAAGACAACACCTAAGACTACTCCTGTCAAAACTATTGCTAGGTATCTAAAAAGGGGCACGCGGAG
This sequence comes from Leptidea sinapis, assembly GCF_905404315.1. Classification (NCBI taxonomy): domain Eukaryota; kingdom Metazoa; phylum Arthropoda; class Insecta; order Lepidoptera; family Pieridae; genus Leptidea; species Leptidea sinapis. The sequence continues at coordinate 15,007,895 of NC_066272.1, forward strand.
ACTAGGTACTTTCACAGTCAAAATGTGTGGGGGATTATAGTGAATCAGAGACCGCTTGCACTTATTAAGTTGTACACTCGTTTTAATTTTGCGATGACTCCGACGATATTTATTTGAAGTGTATGGTGTTAGAGGCATCATCATAATAATCAGTTATAATAATTCGCATGAAATACTTGAGGTACTTAAAAACTTAATATAATAAGAATAAATAGTGAATCCGTCTAAATAGCTTTCTACTTAGCACATTATGTGTTAAGTGACGTTGTACCTGATTATTTTTTTTAATTACAGTAGGTTTAGTAATTTATTCCTAAAAGTAAACATTTACCATCGTGGACATTTCTGCAGACCTGTAATAAGAAACAACCGCACCAGGTTTTTTTTTATATATGAAAGAGATAAGCCAGTAATTTGATGAATGCTCTCAGCCGGTTTGATTTTTTTCCGATATGGAAAAGTATCTTCATTTTAACTCATATAAACCTACATGCACCACTCCATGTTTTGGTGAAAACTGTATTTAAATCACTCAGTGGTTTTCGAGTTTATCTGTTAAATGACCTCCTCGCATATCCTGGAAGAATATCTACTACTCTTTTTTTTGAGTCAATAATTTAATAATTGTATAATAATTTGATATCCTTATTCATACCCATAATTTATATACTATTAATTTATTTATTAACTATAATATATTATTCTCTTAATTATTATTTATAACAGGAAATACTTTTGTTATTACACATTTGAAACGAAAGCTAAACAGAAAAACTAAAACAAACCGAACTGAGGAGTCTTAGTTACCAGATCATCAAATTCAGAAAAAAAAGACATTGACATTCACTAAATGATAACTGACAAATGACAAATCTTAAGAATGTACTTAGCATCAACTATCAAAATAAATTTTGTTGAAATCAGTTTGTAATTTATAAATCTAATTTAGGACCATGATTAAACTGTTTTCTTTAAAACAGCAAAAAAAGGATGAGGAAGGATCAGCCCGAGCGGGCGGATCACAAAAAAAAGCATCAGCCGCACAATTACGTATCACAAAAGGTTAAATGTATTTTTTTGTTGATATTAGCGTTCCTATAATAATATTGGTGCAATTTTGCATTAAACTCATTATTTTATTGCGGTTAACTCATTATTTTCTACTGTTCGTGTTAATATTGTCAAGTTTTTTATATTTCAGATTTAAATGAATTAAACTTACCGAAGACGTGTAGCACAGAGTTTCCAGACCCAGATGATCTGCTTAATTTTAAATTAATTATATGCCCTGATGAAGGTTTTTACAGAGGAGGAAGATTTGTATTTAGCTTTAAGGTAAGTTAAGAATATGTATAGCCAATCATTCGAAAAGACCTAAATACAAAACTTTAATAAAAGTTTAGTTAGGCACATGCAAATTCCTAAAATAATATAATACAATTGAAAGCCAACCACCTTAAAGGGTCAAAATCAATTTCAACAGGAACCTATGATCTATTTACTATAAGTAAAAGTGGTACCATTTTCAAAAATAATAAAATTTGATCATTGTTATATATTTATTTAGATTCACTAGTGGTAATTACAATAATACATTTATAATTATTATGCTAATTTACAAGGGTCTTATTACTAAATGCATTCTTTTAAGGTGAATACCGCATTCTAAATTATGTGTGAAATAGTTGTATTATATATTATGTAATGTATGTAATATATACTTATATTAGTCTTAAATATTGATAACCATTCATTTTTGATAAATTTCTGATATCTTGTATTTTTATATTATATCTGTCATCATTTAGTGGCTTAAAAATTGCAAAAATGCAGTGTCACAAAATAATTACAGTTCAGTAAGTGATTAGAACCACTCATGCTCTCTTGTATCAGAGTAGGTATAGCAGTTTAGTTTCAGTACCTTGTCAGCTTTTTAAGGTATTGTTTCAGCGGTAGGCTTCTTAGCACAGGATTTCGGGTAGATAGGTTTTATGCAGGCGGCTTTTTCTATCAAGTGAATTGGGATCATGAGACTTAACATTATGTTATGTCTTAAGGTTACAAACATCACTCAGATTTTGAGTTTTTCAAGAATTCAGAGTGGGAGTGAATCAGGTATCTAACCATCTGGTGAATGTCTTGCTCGTCTCCTCGGTTTAACTAAAAAAAAAGGAAAGGTGTACAAGTATTTTGCCTGCCTATAATTGATTGATAGAAATTTTAGATTTGATTTAATTAAACTGATTGATAGCCTAGAAAAATATTTGTACCACTATACTATTACTATTATTTGGAGAGGGTGGCTATTATTCTAGTCATTATTGTTGGTAAAAGTAACGCCACATTCATGATTGAACTATATGTTGCCACTCATGTTACAACTCATCATCAAGCTTGTCGGTACTTATGACAATATCTACTTGACACCAACTTGACTAACCTTTCAGTAGATTTATGAGCTGTACCTGTTTATCTGTTCTGGTACAATATGAATATTTTTTCTTTTAATATTTGGCTCATAAGATGAATGTATTGAAATGCCTTTTAAATTTAAATGCTAAGTTAAACAAAATAATTTATCATTTATTATCTATAATGTACGAAAGTTTCACAGGTAGGACCAAACTATCCACATGAACCGCCTAAAGTGAAATGTGAAACAGCAGTGTATCATCCCAACATAGATCTAGAGGGAAATGTCTGCTTAAATATACTCAGAGAAGACTGGAAACCTGTGCTGACTGTGAATTCTATAGTATATGGATTGCAATATTTATTCTTGGTAAGTATTTATGGTATTAAGTGTTATTTGAAGTTGGCATATATGAGTAGGTATTAGTGATACAAACTTAGACATAAACAAAGTTATTTTGGTTAAGACAGCCAACTCCATGAATCATTTGCATCCCCAGAACAGGGTGTCAGATACTGTAGTGGGACAACTTCCTGTGCAAATGTCCCTTGGGGTGACAGACGGTGGCAGAGAGTGGGGATGTTGATAGAAAAGAAAGATTAGAGAGTACAGTAATGTTGTGACAGCTAGATTGGTGTACTTTAGTTATTTTCACACCATCATGACATACTGTATTTTACTGTGGGGTCATTCTGCTGACATTGACACAGTGTTTGCTCGTGCTATATCAGCTTGGTTATAGACAGTCTATCAAAGAAAAATTTTAAGAAATAAATATTATGACTCTTCATTGTCATCATCACGTTTTTGCTCTTAATAGAGATTTTCATTATTATAACACTAGAAATAAGGGATTGCTTGTAACTAATTCTAGTAGGCTTCATAAGATACATAATAGCTTTAAGGGTAAATGTATACATTTTTATAATAAAGTCCCAGCAATTGTTCAGGTATTATCTATAAATAAATTAATATGTTTTATAAAAAAATGCCTCTATCGTAAATCCTATTACTCCACAGCTGTATATCTAAGTGATTGGACAGCCTGGGACTAGATTATGATTATTTTATAGCAATAGCAATGAAAGTACAATATTGTATATATTTATTAAAAAGAGTGAATGCTGGGAGAGTTTCCAGCGCCGCTTCTTCACTCTCAGAGCGCCAATTGTTTCCGAAGTGGTAGTAGTGTCTAGTTTATTAGAAATGACATAAATTTTGAGAAAATAAATGCCTCTTATGCCTTTTGTACTTAATATGTTAGCGGGTAGCGAGTTACAGTACTCACACGTTGCGCTTCCCCCCAATACCATATATTTCGCTATCTGCTGAAATCTTTAGTACCCCGTCTGCGCGACGTCCGTCTGTCACCGCGAGGGATGGTCGTGCACGAAGTTGTCAGACTTCAACTTACTTATTATGATACTGACTTATTTATGTTGAAATGTCAAATGTATGAATGCTTAGAGAAGTGTGCACACTTGTTATTTGTAAACATACATAAGACAGTCAAAAACTGTACTGTTAGTATATTGATTCCTCTAAATAATTCTGGTGCTAGAAAACTTGTGGTCAATTATTTGTCTCCCTCCCGTAACCCCCTTCAAATCCTCGCGCTCGTCCTATTGTGTCAGTATGGTTTCCAGTTACATTACCTTTCGGTATTTCGTGATATTTTCATGCTATCGCTGCTTTGTTTTTGAATATTTCATTGTTACTTTTTGAGTTTTCCTGTTGTTAATAGTTCCGTTGTTCTCTGTCGCTATAATAGTACTTCCAGAAAATAAATACTTTTTTTACTTAACCCAGATTCTTTCATTGATATTCTATATAATTATTATAATAATCAGCATCTATAATACTGAAAAAATAAATCGTTGTTTATTTATGAAGCATATATATATATACATATATATATTATATTATTATAAATTATATTATAAAATTATATTAGCATAAATATATATTATTTTATAGTAACAAAGCGACGATGTGACGTCATCCACGTCAGATCCAGAGATACCGGGTAATATAATTATACAGTTATTTTTGCTCCTGGTTGCAATATACTGGTTTAATTAGTTGTGATCAGTCAGTCTCAATTTTCATTGTCTTATAGACAAAATTTACCAGGACATATGGTATACGAGGGCGGCACTGAAACTTTCGGGAATCAAGGAAGTGACACAATATTACTATTTAAAAATGTATTTATTTCTTTTCGAAGTATTCTCCGCGAAATTTGATACAATTTTCCATACGATGGAACCAATCATTGAAACAACCATTCCATTCGGAAGTTGGGGTCTCCAAAATGGCCGATTTGTAGGCGTCCACAGCTTCTTCAGGTGATGAAAATCTCTGACCACGCAATTTATTCTTTATTTTAGGGAAAGTATAGAAATCATTAGGGCTTAGGTCGGGGCTGTACGGCGGATGGTCTAATAATTCTATGTTTTCTTGCTCTAAAAAGTCTTCTGTTCTGTGCGCGGTGTGAGAACTCGCATTGTCGTGATGGAGGATGATGCGGCGGTTGCAGTTCTCTTTACGGAGTCTAGAAACGACCTGTGGCAAACAAATGCTAGCATACCATTCTGCATTAACCGTTCTTTGTCACTCAAGAGGAATAGTCGCAACATGGCCGGTTTTGGAGACAAACGTGGCGACCATTTTTTTTGCAACACTCCGTGAACGAACAATTTTTGTTGGCTTTAACTCATTTTCGAACACCCAAACTCGTGACTGGTTTTTTGTTTCGGGTTCGTACACGTATATCTAGGATTCGTCACCTGATATAATGTTGCATACAACACTAGCTGACCCGGCAAACGTTGTTTTGCCATATAAAGTATAATTCACGCGATAGTTTTATAAGTAATAAAATATTGCCTATATTATAGCCTGTACATCATTTTGTTCTATTGTCAATAGTTTTTGCAGCGCACGCAAAAATAGGTTTTCGATTTTACACCTTGTGTTACAAAATAGCAATTTTATTACGGATCCCTAATTTTGAAAAAAAAAACATTGCCTATAGCCTTCCTCGATAAATGGACTACCCAACACTGAAAGAATCATTCAAATCGGACCAGTAGTACCAGAGATTTGAGGATCCTGCGTGGAATCTTTCGAGAGTTCTGACGCACCAAGTAACGCAAGCCGCTTTTCGCTCTTCACAGAGCAAATGCGGTATCCATCGGGAATACAACTTTTTTACACCTAATTGTTCATGCAAGATTATTTGTATTTGACTCATGCCAATGTCTAAAGTTGCCTGAATTTCGCGGTATGTCACATGTCGATCTTGCTCGATCAGCTTACGCACAGCATCAACGTTTTCTTTGGTGACTGCAGTTTTTGGACGACCTTGACGGATATCATCACTGAGCTTGATACGTCTACGTTGAAATTCAGCAAACCAGCGATAAATTGTGGTTTTGGATGGGGCTTCATCACCAAATGCAGAAATCATCCGGTCAACACACTGTTTTTGTGTTAAACCACTTCGAAAGTCATAATAAATCATCGCTCTAGAATTTTCTCGAGTCAATTCCATTTCCTCAACGACTAAACAAGTTTCAAAAGACCTTGTGACAAGACCGAGTATTTTTTTTTAAATAAATAAATGGTATTCGAATTTTAAAACCAAGGAGTTTTCAATTAAAAAGATTTTAATATGACAGGAACAGTGGAAATACTCCATTCCCGATACTTTTAGTGCAGCCCTCGTATGTAATATTATTTGAGGTGAAAACGAAAAGAATTAGAACCAAAAGAATTTGGCTCACCCCACACACATTATTTAGTAGGTAAGGCTGATTCGTCACGCTCTGGGATACAACGCTCGATTGTACCCGGCCGCGGCGGTCCCGAATTCACCCGAGAAAGTTACAGTCAGCTGTTTTTCGCTGTTGTATCTCTGTTTTATGTTTATTCAATTAATACATAATAATTGTCATAATTAATTTTATAGTTACTATTGTTAATACGTAAAATAATTATTTTTTTACGATTCTATGACCCCACCATGACTGAGCCTTAAGTGGCGGAGGATATGAGGAGTATGAATATGGATTCGTCAATTTTTTTCAAAGTCTAACGATTTGGAAGATTGCTTTAAATGATCCTTAAAGTGACCACATTTGATTTTGAGTCGAAGTTCTTTTAGAGGTGCTAGAATATGGGTCTTTGTTTTCACATCGATTCACAAGTGTTCTTAACTTCAAGAGACAAGTTAATACTTAATATTTTTTCATCAGGAACCAAATCCGGAAGATCCATTAAACAAGGAAGCTGCTGATGAGCTCCAAAGCAACCGAAGACTTTTCGAACAGCACGTACAAAGAGCAATGCGCGGCGGCTACGTCGGATCCTCATACTTCGAACGGTGTCTCAAGTGACATAATAACTCGGCTGTAATATAATTATCAAATACACAATTAAATAAATCTCTCACATTCATTTTGTACTGAATTTGATTTATTTATTTCGCTTACAAAATGTAGATGGCGGTGTTTTTCATGGGTTGGGTGTCAAGGTTTGTATAGTAGAAATAAGTTAAAAAGTTAAAAAACGTTTGTGTGGTAAAGGTATCCCCATAATTTGATCCCGATCTGACTATGGCATCCATGAGAAAAACATAAAAGTCTTAAGTTTGCTATAAGTAGATGGACGAATAACTCAATATCGCGCCAACCGATTTCGATGATTCTTTTTTTATTGGAAAGGATATACTTCAAAGATAGTGTGGTGATAGTTCGGTTAGGTTCGAATTATTAAATCCATGACAAAGTACCGGAACTCTTCAATTCTTAGAAGCAAATTAACGATACTTGGCCGAATATTTTTATGGTATCCAGATATTTGAATCATCTACCGTAACGTCGTTATAACTTACAGTAATTTTGTGACATCTACCGCTGCCAAATAAATAGTTTCCTTAATTAATACAGATGGCGTTAAAATGACTATAAAAGTATTTTAAGCTATCCTATAGATGGCGTTAGTAACACAATAAGAATCTAATTGAAAATTATTTTAACTTTTATTTTTTTAGAATATCGCACACCGGGTGCAATAACGTCATAATATGTGTAACAAATGACGTTTTTTCAGGGGATCGATTTAAATGAACGTAGTGTTAAAATTATCTTTGGATTTAAAAGTAGTAGTTCTGCTAAAACGAAATGTATAAATTATTCTATTATAAATTGATGATCAAAATATTGTTTATATTCCATATTATATTTATATATATTTATGATGTTACTGCGAAGAAAGTTAAATTAAAAGTAGAACTTTTCTGTGCAATAACGTCATAAAGGCTGAACTAAACATTAACCCCCTTATTCATAATAGTCTGCTAACTTAAAGCATTGCTAATTCTCACTCTGTCTTCTTCTATTGACCTAATTCAGAATGAGAAAAAACACTCCTTAGCGGCTGTTTTAAGTTAGCGGACCATTATGAATAAGGAGGAAAGTCAACACGCGTAATAAAAAAATTAGACATGCACCTAAACTTAACATTTCAGTGGATAACAATAATTAAAATTATTATTTGAATAAATGGCATACAAAAATCTAACAAAATTATGAATAATTTCTTATGTTTTAGTACCCGTAATCGGACTTTAATGAATGAACTAACAAGCAAGAAATAATATTTGTAGGAAAGCAATAAAAGATTTTTTCTTAAATAAGCTTACTAAAGCTGCTAAAGTTACCTAAGCGTACTAGCTTATAACAACTCAAGTATTGTTAATGCTTTTGTTGTTGTACATATAATAATTACTGTTACATTTAATGATACCAGTGCTGAAGTCTTTGAAAATGATAAAAAGTGAAAAAATATAATAGTAGGATGAAACCCTTTGGAAACGGAAGAGAATATAACAAAAATGAATTACGGGCGATCTGAAGTCGGGAAGTAGAAACGGGGGGGGGGGGGGGGAGTGTTTTAAGGTAAAAAACGGGTTATCTCGACTTACGGCAAAACTGGAAGTCCTATGGAACTAAATAAAATGGCAAAGTTGTAGGTAATAAAAGATCTTTTTGTGTTTACAATCTTTTCACATAAACTCAAAATTTATGTGAATAATTAATAAAAAACAACTTTTTGGTTTTTATTTTTATTTAATCCAAAACTAAAAAACTAATTTTTTTTTTCACGACATTTGGTGAAAATTTACCTTTCTATGTCCCAAGTGTAGAATTTCACTAGAATTTAAATTCGTATTTATCGGAAGGCGGAAACAACGACTTAATATGGTGTATTTCAGTAGGTAGATATATACCTATAACTGCAGAAACGCTTTCAACAACCTGCAATAATTAAAATACAAAATAATAAAAAATTCATCTGTCTGTCTACTTTTAACCAAACTTAACCTAACTGCTGTTTTTTTTTATAAAATAAGGTATTGCGATCATTTTATTAATAATTTATTCGTATTGCAAACCGTTGCTGCAAATGTTCCTCAATATCCGTAGCGTTACAAGCGAACTAAGCAATGTAATGTATGTATACTAACTTATTATTATATATAATATAAGTGACCGTTGTCCCGCAAAAAATTAACTCATAGATTCTTAGATATTTTACACGTCTACTGTGCTAGACAACCGATGAAAACAGGCCAGGTTTATTACTTTAGTGTTTGTGACTACTAATACTAATCAGGAGTGTAAGGCATAGCTTGTCTTACACTCCTGATTAGTATGTCACTTTTTGTTAGTGTGCATGCATTGCTCAAAATAGAGCTTAACTGTCAACCTCAATTTTTTTCGACGTTTTCACAGCTGTCACAGTCTATCTAGACGTATAAATGATCTAAGCATAGAATGAATATTCCTATTACCAGCCTCTATATACATTTCGAGAGTAAGATCGTCATAATACCCAAGCCTCAAGAAAATAATGGAAAGCTTGGGAAATACTATCCCCCTAATTCATAATAGTCTGCTAACTTAAAGCATTGCTAATTCTCACTCTGTATTCTTCTATTGACCTAAGTCAGAATGAGAAAAAACACTCCTTAGCGGCTGTTTTAACTTAGCGGACCATTATGAATAAGGGGATATATCCATTATAATTATTTGTAGAACATAATGCTCTCTAATAAAAATCTAATATACAATTTATTATACGCGAAGTGAGCAATGTATGAGTCACTACTACTTTCTACTTCTAGTCAGATAGCTGCCGTCAGGCGTCAGCGCTGAGTGGTGATTTGTGAAGTTTACGATCCCCGGCCGTCATCCGTCAGACAGTAACCAGTTAGGTACCAATTGGCTGTTGGCAGTTGCCAAAATATGCCAGTTGGCAGTTGGCATCCGTCGCGTGTCGCGTTGCTCACTTCAGAGTTTAGTATAGTTCCGCCCGTCGCGCAGTGCTAACGTTGTCACGGTGTATTACCAGTTATCACAAAAGTGTTCAAGGCACAATTTCGTCACGCCACTCGGTTGCGAAAGTCTGCGCGATGATATACAAGTGAGAGCTAACCGACGCAGGGTAACGCTCATCGAACGGTGAGCCACTTTATTAGACAAGAAGACATTCGAAACTACACGTCTGAGAGGCGAGGGGCGCACGACGCCGTCGGTTCGTACACGCGGGATCAACGTTCCTAACACATTTACTGCAAGCAGGCCACGAAAAGCAATTTTTAATGTGTCAAGTCAGAATAGCTTACTGCTGCTACGTCAGATCGCAGAACGCCTCGAGTAGGAATTACAAGGTTATGCAAATGAGTTCTGAACGCTTTTACACCAGGGGTAATCAAAAGACCATTCACAATTTCAATAAACTTTAACGTATATACCCATACGGTGTTTCTTAGTGCTTATCTGTTCGTATCCTATTCTCTTTATCGTACCGTGTCACGATCGCTAATTGCTAATTACTGTGCATTCGTGTGATAAGACGAGGGAGGTGTGATCGACTGTTCAATGAGTTCGGATCAGCGAAGAGGTTCGACTATGGCGGCTCCTCAAGAGGAAACCCTGCTGGCGCGCTGCGAGATACCCATAATTGACCTGGCGCATATAGGTAAGCATTTATACTCAAGACAACAATGTAAATATTCTACTTCCAACTACAAATAAGCTCAGGTAGCAGTATCTTACTATCTTGCAATCATTCTAAAACTTCTAACGGTCGAGCCGTCTTTATTAAAAAGCTCTTAGCAACAAAGGACCGGTAGTATACCTGCGCGCTTCTCCAATAATTATTATAGGTGGTCGAACTGAAATGCGTGTGTGACAGCTGTGCGCCGAAGATTTGTTCAAGATATTTAAACGCAGCTCCAATTCAAAACAGACGGGTTCACTGCACTAATGTATGGCTCATTTCCGTTCAACTGAGTATTCCGTTTGAATGCAACTGTCTTTTGTTTATCTTAGACGAAAATTAACATTGATGAAAAGCATCTGGCAGTATTTGCAATTATTTTTGTGATCGTTATTTTCATTACTTTCTGTGGTTGAGTGGCTAAAGGACTTGTTTCCAAGGCCGTTGGTAATTAAGGAAAAGAACTAAATTAGGCCTGACTGAAACCAATAAGACAATTATTTATTATTACATAATAATAAATATAACTCATTGAATTGTTTCGCTCTAGGTAGGTATGTACTAAATAATGGATTAGGATCTATTTCCAACATGCCACTGATAATAATCGATGTAAGTTTATAAAAAACAAGAAACAATAATGTACATATTAGTTAAAATTAACATAGAATATACTTATTGTATAAAATTACCCAACGTTATTTCTAACAGAAAACCATATAAATTTTTAGATATCTATCTATATGCACATAACTTTACATATTTTATCAATTTACATAATACATTTATATTAAAACAACAATAAATAAAAAACTTAAGCTTTTGATTTTAAATCGTTCCATCAAATTGATAAGTGAGTAACACTGATAAAGAGAATTAAATTTCTCAAAATCGTAATCCTTTCCCTCGCAAAAACATCATATGATAAATACGTTCTTACATGTGAACCAATAATAATACAATCTAAAAAGATTAATATGTATAGAAAGGGCAATAACCGAATCCCTTTGTAGCTCCAAGCCCTCCCTTTATAAATTATACGTATAACGTATTCAACACTACTCTCGCACTAAAGTAAATACATCTATATACATATAAATAAAATTGGAGTGTCTGTTTGTAATATTGAAATAACCGTTTTTACTACATGTATATGAATATATATACGTAACATACACCAAAATAACATTTTTTATAATTTTTGTCTGTCCGTCTGTCTGTTTGTTCTGGCTAATCTCCGAAATGGCTGAACCGATTTAGAAGGGACTTTTATTGGCAGGTAGCTGATGTTATAAGGAGTAACTTAGGCTACGTTTATTTTAGAAAAATAAAGTAATGTTGCAGTATCCAAGAAACGGTCTAACTCTAAAAATAATTTATGCGGCAAAACAACGTTCGCCGGGTCAGCTAGTAATAAATAAGTTTCTATCAACTTTTTCGGGATGTTAATAATCACTGTGCGAATTTGATAAATATTTATTATTACTTCATTAGAAGTTTTCTTATAACCTTATTCTACTTCTTACTTCTCTTCTAATATTATAAATGTGAATGAATGTTTGATACGCTTTCACGCCTAAACCACCGAACTAATTTTAATAAAATTTAGTACAGAGATAGACTACAGCTTGAAAAAGGACGTAGGTTACCTTTTATTGCAAAATAAATAAATGGAGGGGTTGAAATAGGGGATGGCAGTTTGTATATACATTCGTCATCCCCCTGAGATTTTGTATTTAGCCAGTTGATAAGAAATAATTTATAAACATTTGTTCGAGCATTTTTGTAACTTTGACCTACTATGGGTATGAAATAGGAGATTAAAGTTCACAGGGAAATACTATTAAAGAGACTGTCCACAATGACAAGGAATATACGCTGTATCATAGAAGTGTGCTGAGAGAAAGAACAGTTTATATGTGTATTATTTTCAAAGTATCTTTTAACTTTGCGTAGAACTCAACACGGTCGTAAACATAGTTTTACTATGCTTTTAATTGAATTTATAGAATTTTTGTCTGCATATAAGTATATATGTCCGGGCAAAACGCCTGATCTATTAAATAGATTAAATTCAAATTGCTTGAATATTAACCAGAGGTCAGGACAACATGTAGGCTTTTGGTAATTTATACGTCTACAATCTAGATAGAGCCACTTGCTGCTAGCAAAGCATCTGCTAGCTTCTAGACAACCGATGAAAACAGGCCAGGTTTATTACTTTAGTGTGGGCGATAAGCTACGTCTTCCACTCACGGTTTGTATGTCGCATTGTGTGAGTGTGCGTGCATCACTCAAAATAGCCGTTAACTGTCAACCTCAATTTTTTTCGACGTTTTCACAGGCATCTAGGCTACATAAAGCGGCCAATCGGACGACGTTGCGGGCTGCAGCTAGTTTATAATATGGCTTGTGCCGTGTACGTCATTAGATACAAAAATAAATAAAAATAATTTTCGAAGATAAAAACTGACATACTACTGGGCAAATGAGACTTAACATCTTATGTCTCAAGGCGACGAGCGCAATTGTAGCGCCCCTCAGAAATTTTGGGTTTTTCAATAATCCTGAGCGGCACTGCATTGTAATGGGCAGGGCGTATCAATTACCATCAGTCAAACGTCCTGCTCATCTCGTCCCTTATTGTCATAATAATAAAAAATAACTATACTCCTAATTATTATCTGTGACAATTATTGTATTACGCAATCTACGTCAATTTGATTAGTGAAACCGCGATAAAATAACCGTTACAAAGAGCAGTAATTAAAATAGTGTTTTAAATATAAATGATAAGAATAATTGAGCTTATATTCTTATGCTTATTGGAGATAATGATAACATAACTGCGGTGCTGATCGATTTTAATATGCAAACATTTTAATAGTTTAGTTACTTAAGTTACATAAATAATATATATAGTATCTTGATTGTTAATTTTTAGAAGAGAAAATTGCGGAGAACGTTAACCTGATTTTTGAGTTTTTACTCACGACTTTTAGTCGGAATCGCGGTTCTCTATCGCACTGATTGTCTCGCCCGCGACGGTAGTTTGTCACAATACAGTAAACGAATAGTAACTTCATACGGGAGCGCCCGAATCGACGCACGCACTCATACACACAATTTACACGGCCGCTTATCAATCTTGGGGAGGCAAAACTATTGAATGCCACGCCGTATGCCACTTACGGCCGTTCCCAATACTAAGTACTGTAGATGAAGCCACAACCAGAGAGTTGAACAAAGCATACAAGATTTTATAACGATGCGTTACTCGAACGGTTGGCTCAGTTGGTTAGAGCACCGGCACGGAACGCCGGAGGTCGTGGTTTCGAGTCCCGCATCGTTCATAAAAATTTTGTTTTTCAAATTTTATTTGAATACAGTAAAAGCTTATATATGCATGAGGTATATAGCACCTCATATAGATTATACTTTGTTGGCCTTCTGTAGCCTTTACCTTGCCTATACTTAACGTTAATCTTAACCTTAAAACATACTGTGACCAACAATTTTTTTAAGTACTTACAATTAAGATAATTTTTACATATTAACAGTCTCGAAGAAATTAACATATCCGCAACTGTTTTATTTAAATCCAAATTCAAGTATTTTTTTATTCAAAACAGGATTTAAAATCACATATTAAACGTCAAAAACTAACACCCATTCGAAAAAGTATGCCTCAGACCTGAGAAGATGTTGGAGGCTCCTTTGCACAGGATGCCGGCTAGATTATGTGTACCACCTTTTTCTGCCGTGAAGTAGTAATGTGTAAGCATTATTGAGTTTCGGTTTGAAGGGCGCCGTACCTAGTGGAATTACTGGGCAAATGAGACTTAACAATTGTAAGTATTTTCAAGAATCCTGAGCGGCATTGCATTGTAATGGGCAGGTTGTATCAATTACTATCAGCTGAACTTACTGCTCGCAAGAAACAATGATGTAATTTATGTAAAATCGTACATTTCCAGCCTGTGCTATGATTATGAAAATCACATTACCATACAAACGTTTTTTAACAATTCTTTTGAATTTCGTAACATATTTGTTTTGTACATTTTCTGAGACCATGTTGTAAAAGAACATATATCGCTCAAAAAAAGACCTACTAACTCGACTTAACCGAGTAGTAGGCGAAACAAGTTTATCTTAAAAATAAAATATGTATGTTAAAAAAGCTAAAAAACATCACCACATAAATTGTAGCTATGTTTGGAAGCAGATACCGTTTCGAAGATATTCGGAAATATAAATAATCATATTCTTTCCACCTTCAAGTACCTATATGTCTCTTTTATCGCAATCTTGACGAAAAATCTTTAAGATTATTATTTTACATCACATTTATCGTAACTCGGAATGTTCTTGGAACTTCTATGGATGTGTGACGTCATGGATTTCTTAAGTCTGTTATAAGGAAAGGTTGTTGGTAGCTTGTATACAAGTACGTAACCTTTGCATTTTTATACGTCTGTAACATCCAGCCAATGACTGAAGGTTGCATATTAACTATTTTGTACTACTCGAGAGACAGTCACTGATTGGCTTAGAAGATTTTGAAGACTGGGGGGCTGGTTATAAGGCCAGTAGGAAGGTTTTTTGTATAGGATTGCGGCTTGGATGGTATCACAGGAGCGCTTATTCTGCTGTGAAGCAGTAATGTACATTTCTGGTCGGATTTCGCGACCTTATCGCTAATGAGCGATCTCGTCCAGGTAACCTAAAGGTGGAGGAGATTTTATTTATAACTTTGCGTAAGGTAATAAATTAACATAAACTAACATTATACTTACTGTTAGATATACCAACGCACAAAAGAGGAGAAAGTCAAATCTACTGAAACAGTAAAAAATTCAATTATGTACTTATATTTAAATAATACTTAATTATGTAATGCGTTAAAGTTTATTTTTTAAAAAGTGTCGCAAATAACACGATTTCGCTTTGGTGTATTCTAAATACACGTAACAGAATTCCCGTTACTATCCGTTACTCCGTTCACTATAAATATGTGTCACCAGAAGTCACGAATCACGACTCTAATAGTATTATATTATAATACCTAATTTGCGAGTCACAGTTCGTGAAATACATATCAGCTGTTGACAAATTGAGATGGCTTATCGACCCAAATGAAACCGTTACATATTTAATATACTTAAAAATGTGGCTTGCGTTGTTTCTATGACGACGACTTGACATTGAAATATTTAACCAAAGGGAGACGACGAGTCGCAGAAAGTCCAGTTTATGATAATGAGATGGACGGGTGTTTTCGTATACCATCAGGTACCCATAATTTCGCATTTCAAATTTATTACATCGTCTGAAACTTTTTCGTCTGTGTGTTGCATGTCGCATGACGGTCGGGCTGTTCGGGTGGAAGAGTAGGTTCGAAATACAACCACACACTTGATAAAGTTTTTATTTTTTATTTTAAGAAAATGTAAAGCATCGTATATAAATTTTGTTTTTTTTCTATGCTAATATTAATACCTATGTTATTTTGTGAAAAAAAGTTTCACTTGCATCGTGGTTTCATAAAACTACATAATTGCTTTTTTTATAGTTTAGTTTTAATTTATGTATAGTTTTATGCGGTAGTTGAATATTTGAGTCATGAGCTTACGACTTTGGAAATATAACAAAATTAACACAATTGAACATAAAAAGTTTTTTAACTTTAACAGATTAACTGTCAACCTAAATTTTTTTCGACGTTTTCATAGTTGTCACAGTCTATCTAGGCGAATAAATGATCTCTTAAGTTCAAAACATACTAGCGCTTTACAAAGCTCAGGTCCTTCCACATATAGTATTGCTGTCATCTCTGGTCTGGCGCACCCCAGTATCAGCTCGATCCATTTGACCGCGTGTAACGCAGAGCAGCTCGAATTGTCGGGGACCCAATAATCTGTGAACGGCTGGATAACTTGGCGTTGCGAAGAGACGTCGCTTCATTGTGTGTCTTCTATCGCATTTATCACGGGGAGTGTTTCGAAGAGCTGTTTCACCTGATTCCACTTTCGCACGACACGCCACAAATTAGGATATCATCCCTACCATCTTGATGATGGCGGTCCTCCACAGTGCGGTTTTCAAGGAGCTTTCTTCCACTTACTACAAAGCTGTGGAATGAGCTTCCTTGTGCGAACTGTGGAATGTTTTCGGGAAGATACGACATGGGTACCTTAAAAAAAGCGCGTACACCGGCAACGTTCATGTGATTCCTCTGTTGTTGCATAAGAATATGGGCGGCGGTGATCACTGAACACCAGGTGATCCGTTCGCTCGTTTGTCGTCCTTTTCCATAAAAAAAATCACTATATCTAATACCAAGCATGGATGACTGTGGGTTACAGTAACAGATTCGCTTTCCTTTTCTATCTTGCTGTATCTCCGTTAAAGATGCTCTTTAGTCTCGTCCGGTGTGTTAATATGCTAGCTTATTGGTTTCAACTACTTGTTGAATATATACAAATGTAAGTTTTCTGTAGTGTTAATTCCGCCAATATTTGTTTTTAAAACAATTCGACACGTGTTTCGCCTCTACACGAGGCATCCTCAGGACGTGTTGTCTCGCCAAAATCTGGCACGTGACACAGTCTCTTTGAGTCTCGTATATCTTTGTATAATTATGGATTTCCGCAAAGTAACGCCTAATTCAATAAATTTATTTGTTGAATATCAAATTTCATTTAATACGTCTGAATTTGTCATTTTCAATATATTTATTTACGAAAGTTCTAACTTTTACGAACACAGTCGACAAAACAAAATCAAATAGACTGTAGTACTGTCAAATTATTGATAATATTATCAAAGCATAACATGGAATTTCACAACAGGCAGGTAATAAAGATTGTATATTTCTAATTTTGCTTAAAAAATAGTTCCTACCAGATTAAATGATAAAATTTCCTTTACACAACGATAGCCTTGCAAAACTGTTATCATTAATATTTTAGCTACAAATAACGATATAATATTATCATACTTCACGTTGTGTTATTGTGATGTTATATAGATGTTTCTTTCCTTGATAATACATTTCGACTTATTATACCAAATGTCATAAAATTTAAAACGAATTAATACCTTGATTATTAATACCTTAATTAAAACGATTAATAATATTTCCAAAAAAAACGCAACGCCGAGAGCTATTTGGACCTTTTTTTAAAGCGGTTACATATTTGTACAGGAGTCGTAGAAGCCTGATAAAAAATAAAAGAAAAATATAAAAATAAATGATTAAATTTTGATTAGGTGTAGCTTAAATATATATTTATACGTATATATGTATCACAATGACAAATAAAATTAAATTGAATGGGTGGTATAGGAACGTGACTGTGACGCATGAAAAGACATTCACTTTATATGTTTTACTAGTAAACTAATTCCATTTTGTATGCGCCATTTTAGTGCTCATAGTGGTTGTAACGCACGTCAAAATGTTTTCATTACACACTAACAGTGGTCGTTCGGCATATAAGTAACTCTTTGTAGTGTGTTCAGGAAGGAATCGTTAAAATGGATGATATAAGACATATAACGCGTTCTGAATCCTGGCACATGAAAACACATTCACTGATGTGTATTACACGTTTTACTAGTAAAATAATTCCATTTTTTATGCGCCATTTTAGCGCTCACAGTGGCTGTGTCTCACGTCAAAATGTTTTCATCACACACTCACTGTGGCCGTTCGGCAAATAAGTAACTCTTTGTAATGTGTTCAGGAAAAGAATCGTTTAAATGCATGATATGGGACATATAACGCGTTCCGAGTCCTGACTCATGAAAGACACATTTACTGTATTACTCACATGTTTTACTAGTAAACTGATTCCATTTCATGTTCGTCATTTTGGCGTTGATAGTGGTTGTGGCTCATGCATGCTCGGAACTAATAATTATTAATAACTTTATAATGTCAAAATAATTTTAGTGTTAAACTAACCGTGTTCGTTCGACTCTCTATGCACTGTTTCTAGGACGAATCCCTTACTGTGTTTTTAATAAATGCAAAGTAAAGTTATTCCAAATTTAAAACGTTTCGATCCTATAAATAAACTCGGCATAAATATTGGCTATATCTCTGAAAACACTTTTAATGCAATGGTAATTATTATTCTTAAGTTTTCCGAAGTTCAAGCAACCTTGTAAATGAACGCAGGATAAGTTCTACGTACGAATAAACCAATCATTAGCAAAATGACTGTACCACTGAAAAAAAACTACACATTTTGCATATAATTTCTCTGGTATTTTTATGCCACTACAGAATTACAAGATAGGGAGAAGTAATTTTTAAACATGGTAGCTTTAGGTACTTATATATTTTATTTTATTTTGGTAACACAAAATTACAATTTTAATGTTATATAATTACTAAAGAGAAGACTTATAGTGCCGAAAATTACAATGTTAAATTAAATACCTAGTGCTAAACATAAACAGCCTTACAAATAAACTTGGTATAAAGTTATAACTGATGATAAACAAAGAAAATGCAAAATGTTTACAATATCGTTGACAACACTGTTAATACGCCAATTTTATTTAGGCCGAAGAGTTAACATTTACAACAAACGTGTACAATACAATAACTTTAAATATTTTATTCTCTATTCGTAACAAGATTACATAAGTTTGAGAATTAATTTCTTTCTAAATCTATACTAATATTATAAAGCTGCAGTGTTTGTTTGTTTGTTTGTTTGTTTGTTTGTTTGAACGCGCTAATCTCTGGTACTACTGGTCACAATGAATTTGAATGATTCTTTCAGTGTTGGGTAGTCCATTTATCGAGGAAGGCTATAGGCTATGTTTTTTTTTTCAAAATTAGGGATCCGTAATAAAATTGCTATTTTGTAACACAAGGTGTAAAATCGAAAACCTATTTTTTGCGTGCGCTGCTAAAACTATTGACAATATAACAAAATGATGTACAGGCTATAATATAGGCAATATTTTATTACTTATAAAACTATCGCGTGAATTGTACTTTATATGGCATAACAACGTTTGCCGGGTCAGCTAGTTCTTTATAAGATAACCCAAAAACATCCATATCAGAAAAATCTTTATTGTAGGAATTAAGTGCTCGTGGTATAAAGCTATTCAAAGTTTATTTTTTTGTGTAGCGTGGTGGAACAAAAATATTTAATTTACGACAGGAGCGGATGGGAAGTTTGGCGCGTAATGTAAATGATACTTTTGAAAGTAGATAAGGACAGTCAATCTCATTATTTAGAATTTTATAGATAAATATAATATCGATGAATTTACGACGATTAACTAAGCTTAGAATATTGTATTTTTCAAGTGAGTCTGCATAAGAAGGAGTCGTATTATTGGAGTGATAGTTTAAAGTGTTTATAATTTTCTTTTGCACTTTTTCTATTCTATTTTCATGGAACTTATAGTTAGGATTGCATACACTACAACCAAACTCCAGAACTGATCTTACAAACGAAAAATAAAGTATTAATAGTGTTCGAGGTTTTTTAAATGGTTTACAGATTCTGTTTATAAAACCTAAGTTACGGAAAGCTCTCTGCACAATTGTATCAATATGATGATTAAAAGTGAGTTTTGATCCGTCTTAAGTCTCTTACCGTATCTACGCGTTTTAAATTATAATCATCTAACCTATAGTCGAATGTAATTTTTCTTCTATTGTTGCGAATGTATGAGATAACGGAGCATTTATCTATATTGATAAATAGTTGGTTTTTTGTACAATAATTCGACAACGACTCGATATCCAACTGTAATTTTTAGACATCTATGGTTTCAATAATACGAAAAATTTTTGTGTCATCGGCATATTGCAAAAACATTGAATTTCTGAAGGTTGATCCTATATCGTTAATATATAATGAGATTAATAATAATAATACATTACTTTACATTGCGTTTATTAATAAGACAGTTATGTATCCATGATATAGTTGTGCGGTTTATTGGTTGTTATGTTTTTTTTTTTGCCTTTTTTTACAATATATTGTTTCATCACCTTGTTTTTCACGGTTGTATACCATTTTTTTTTTTATGAAAATAAGGGCGGGACGAGCTGGACTTTCAGTTGATACGCCTTGCCAATTACAACGCAGTGCCATTCAGGATTCTTGAAAAACATTGAATTTTCTGAGCAGCAAAGGTGCTCGTCACCTTGAGATAAGATGTTAAGTCGCATTTGCCCAGTAATTTTACTAGCTACGGCGCCCTTCAGACCGAAATACAATAATGTTTTCACATTACTGCTTCACGTCAGAAAAAGGCGCCGTTGTGGTACCCATAATCTAGCCGGCATACTGTGCAAAAGAGCCACCCGCTGGCATAACCCATCCGTCATAACTATTGTGTTTTCTTCATTACTTGTTTGTTTAAGTCCTGGTTGTATACGATCCGCAAAAACGTCATTATCATTATGATATGATCACGGAGGAAAATATTGCGTAGAATTGCGGCTCAACTCATTACAGAGTACTTCGCAGAAAATGTTTGAAATATGCACCTTCGTCGTATGAAGATATGATAATATATTATCTGATAAAAACTCTAATGCCTATGTTATACTGCGAAGTTGTATAGTGGGAAATCACCTGGTTTAATTTGTACACCAGTTGTAAGGCTGCGTGGAAAATAGGTAAAATTAAACTATATCTGGATGTTCTAATGTATATTGCACAATTTTCAAATGGCACGATAATATTATATAGGGGCGTTGGGGAAGATTCGTAAAATCTTCTCATCCCAAATACCAGTGTCGACGTGGTCGCTAACCTATGGGTTTTATGGGAAATGGAGAAGGAGAAGAATAGCTCATTTTCGGAGTTTCTTTGCGAGTTCGAATCAGAAATGCGGAGATCCGAAGCAGAACCAAAGTCACTGACATAGCCCAGATGGTAGAGAAACTGAAGTGTTAGGGAGCAGGGCACATAGCTTGGCGGAGAGAAGGCCGTTTGGGCAGTAAAGTCCTCGAATGTCAACGTACCGGAAGACGTAGTGTTCGGAGGCCGCCCGCAGTAAGATGGACCGACAATACGATACTATTAAATTTGTAATTATATTGGATTGTAGATTTAAGATCTACTGTTATCGTATGACAAAATTTGATTTCAAAGTTTGGATAATGAAAGCGCCCTACAGAAAGATAACACCGCTTATCATCAGCTAGTTTCTTTTTTTTTGTTTCTTCTTGTCTCTTTTTCTTCGTCCCATATCCTTAATTGTGATAAAGATTGATTATATTTTGTTAATAACCAAAACTCTGTGCGGCTTCGCAATTGCACTGGTCTTGAGACATACGACGATAAGTCAATTTACGTCAGTAATTTCACTACTTATTACGACTTTCAGACCGCAACACAATAGTGCTTGCATATTACTGCTTCACGGCAGAAAAAGCGCTACTGTGACACCCACGAAGTCTGTATCTAGCATCCTGTGTAAAGAAGCCTCCCACTGGTCGGATCTGATTCTGTCTACAAGAGAGCCATTTCACCAGTATTGCCCCTTAAATGCAAGTTCTCATATTCTTCGTACTTTAGATTTAACCCCTTTTTTCATCCAACTCCGACCAGAAAGTCGCAATTTCTCAAAATTGATCCCTGTACAACTCTTTTTAATCCCGGAAAGACGTAGGTTGTTATTTTCTCTTCTTTTTAACGCTTACATTCACTTTCATTCAAATTCCTCTTAAAATAGTGCTGCACGTTTGTTAATTGACGATGATCTGATCGATTCGAACGAGATCTTGCATTTTAGTCGTTTCGACGTACATGCTCGTTGATATGAGTGATCAACAATTATTAGGTCGCTGCAAAATCAACACCTCTACTCATTGTCATTACAACTGCATCTATTGTATCATTATGCTAACATTGCAATTCATTTCCTAGAACCTATGCTAATTAGAAGTAATTGCAGTCATGCACGCGGTTTCATCATTACCTCTATTGTTTTATTTATATTTATCTAGTATTTACTACGTGAAGATTACATTGTTTCAAAACGGTCTCAACCCTTTCATAATATCTTATAATATATTACTGTTATTGTTCGGAAATCTAATGACGTTGGAATATCCCAAAAAGGATAACGTAAAACATAACTAAGAAAGAAAATAACAATAGCTAGGTTTAGGTAAGTATTTAATGAAAGAAACAGAAAAATGTAGTCTAATACAATAATACGTAGTTATCAATTACAAGATCAAGTTAGATTGACTGTATAGATTTAGAGAACATGGTTGGATGTGTCGGGAACATTGAAATGTAAATACGGAGATAGAAATGTAATAAGTGATAATTCCTTGCGTTTACATTCATTGCTGCATGCGTTTGTAATGTTCGCGATATTAAGGGACTTGCGCAGCAATGTTGTCCAAAACGATCGCAATTGTAAGTTCCGCAGTCCTATTTGATACTAAATCACTACTTACAGTTTTTGTTGTAGTTTTTGTCACGTCTACGGCCGTTCCCAATATACTATCTGCTGATAGAGATAAATTACTACCTTCTACTGACTCAGCTGTCAATAATCTGAAGCTGTCCCAATATGCCCGATAAGTCATTCTTATCGCCTTATATTGAGACGCGTGAATTGCAATTTCCATACAAACTTCTATCGCTGGTAAGCTATACGTCCTCCCATTGACAGACAGCGTGGACGGATAAGGCGAGATACCGTCGACAAGTTCATTGGGAGAAAAAAGTCAACAATAGTTACGATTTTTATCTCAAGTAGGCCACAACCGGAGATAGACTGAATATTGGGAACGGCCGTAAGGCAGCATGTTAAACGCGGTTATGCCATTTCTAGTATCTTTTTGTTCAGATTTATTACGGTTACTCGATTTATTACGATGTGGATCCTTAGTTTCGTAATCATTGAAACACACGCATGTGACTTTTATTTATGTTTGCACCAAAAGTGTCAAAGGCAATAATTCATTGTTGTTTTTTCATATTTTAAAATGACTTTCGGCCTTGTCGCTGTCTGAGAGCAGTGGCCTAGTTAATTAATCATGCGTTTTGGCACCATTTTGTCTCGACATAATACTCCTGACCGGAGTGTCTGTGTAACAAATCAAACGAATCCTGCTCAGTGGAACGTTAGTGGGTCAACACGGTTGTCATAATTTGACTTGTATAATGAATATCGATGAGGTTTCTTGAACAAAGAGTAGATAATGTATACGTATATTACATTTCCTATCTGCCTGTCAAACGTTTTTCGCGGTATAAATTGTTTTTACTGAATATTTCGCTGATATAAATATAAAAAAAATGTGGGAAGCCACCCTTATCACTTTGGCCTGAGATTAAGGATTGGTCTCCGCTAAGCTCCAACTAGATACCGCACTACCTAAGAAAAATAGCTGTTTTTTAATGCGGATTCAATTAGATGCTTGTGTGCGTAGCATTTTGAAACTCAATGGCATCTTTCACATTTTGTAACATACGCTTCGGGTTCATTCTACATTGAAATTAATAAAATACATAATACTTACTGATGATTGATCTCAGTGCAGTGTCTTTCTTATTTCTTGTAGTATTCAAAGTTAAAATTTAGTAAACTGCGCAACCCGGTTTCAGTTTCAATTATTAGCAATAATTTAACTGAACATGTGGCACATCAACATCATACATTGTTCGAGACTGGCTCGAGTAGACCCACTTGGGCGTATTAGATGTCAAATATGTATCGGTCGTTGTTGTTAAATATGTATCGGTCAAGCCTTTTCGGGAGGAGCTTGGTAACAAACATTTATGACACGGGAATTTTGTATATTAGGCTGCATATATTAGAATTTTAAGAAAATCTCTAGTCTCGGTCTTATAGTGTAATATTGTGAAACTAAACATACAATCATAGGTTTAGAATATACTTATTCATACGCGTATTTATACGATCAGACAACCAGATAATACGTAAATAATTTTGATTTGTCTGTGGCTAATTTAATTTACCACTTGTGTAATAATAAATTAAAATTAGATGGAGAAATATTAAATAATAGGACGGTACCGCAGAATACGTTGGATGAGGGCAGCACAGGATCAATCGTCGTGGAGATCTTTGGGCGAGGCCTTTGTCCAGCAGTGGACATCTTCCGGCTGAAATGATGACCGCAGAGTAAAATAAATTTTAAGGAATAAAGGTGTAATCCCCCGCATTGGGACAGGGCTGGATATTATCGTAATTAACGTGTTACGCAATTTTGCAAAATGTACATTTGATTGGTGATTTTCAAGATCTACCTGGGCGTGACGTCACTAAGATGGCAGACTGTCCCATTGTTATCCCGCGGGGATTATAATAATAATTACTCCAGTAACGGTGACAGTAAACAACAAACATAGTTTTAATGATTGGACAACAATGGGTATCCACAAAAGTCGTACACGCTTATATGACCTTTATTATGAGAAACATTACAATAATAGTGAAGAATTTAAAATATATGTAAAAAAATACTCCAAGCTTTTTAAAATAGTTTGTCATGAAGCGAAAACACGTTTCATTGCAGATAAAATTAAAAACAGTAATAATAAAGTAAAAGCGACTTGGAGTGTAATTAACAATGAAACTGGTAGATCGAATTGCCGTAACACCTCTATCTGTTTAAATATTAATAATCGCGTTATAAATTCGGAAATAGAAATTGCAAATGAATTTGATAAATACTTCTCCGAAATCCCGATTGTCACGACCAAATACCTTAACTCTTCGCCAAAAGCAGCATATGATATGCTTAAATTACACGTACCAGTATCTTCTACTGACTTGAAATTTAAGTATGTTACAGGTAGCGATATAATAAAAATCTTCAAATTAATTAACCTAAAAAATACAAAAGACCTATGGGGCCATTCAACTAATATTGTTAAATACATACTTGACATTATAGCACCTGAATTAGCAATAATATTTAATGAATGCATAGATGAGGGTGTGTTCCCTGACCTCATGAAATACAGCAAAGTTATACCTTTGTTTAAATCGGGCAGTTCTTTTGACCCTGCTAATTTCAGACCTATTTCAGTGCTGCCTGTTTTTAGTAAAATTTTTGAAAAACTTTTGCTTCAACAGCTACAAATGCATTTTTGTAAATTAATGAACAAAAATCAGTTTGGTTTCACTAGGGGTTTATCAACAATTAATGCGGGTACTAGACTCATTGAGCACATCTTTGACGCCTGGGAAGAGTCACAGGATGCATTGGGCATTTTTTGTGATTTGTCAAAAGCATTTGACTGCGTCCACCATGAAACTTTACTCCTAAAACTAAAGCATTATGGAGTGAAAAATAGAGCCCTAAATCTGTTAAAATCATATTTAAGCGAAAGAGTTCATATAGTCGATGTAAATGGCAAACGGTCTTCGGGTAAACCTGTGGGAATAGGTGTTCCACAGGGTTCTATTCTCGGTCCTTTCTTGTTTCTTATATATATTAACGATCTACCGTTTGTGGTAGATGATAGCCATGAGATTGTATTGTTTGCTGATGATACTTCACTTATTTTTAAAGTGAAGCGACGTGCGGATATTGATGACGAGGTAAGCAATGCACTCTCAAAGATAGTGCGTTGGTTTGAGACGAATAATCTGCACTTAAACAGTAAAAAAACAAATTGTTTACGGTTCATTACACCAAACACAGCGGAGGTACAAACCAACGTACTTATGAATGACCAGAGATTGGAACTTGTGGACACTACGGTCTTCCTGGGTATCACGTTAGATAAAAAGCTTCAGTGGGGTCCACATATTACCCATCTAGCAGATAGACTCAGCTCTGCGGCATATGCAGTTAGAAAGATTAGAGAGTACACGAATGTTGCGACCGCTAGATTAGTGTACTTTAGTTATTTTCACAGCATCATGACGTACGGTATATTACTATGGGGTCATGCTGCTGACATTGATATAGTGTTAGCTCTGCAAAAGAGAGCTGTTCGTGCTATATATCAGCTTGGTTATAGACAGTCTCTCCAAGAAAAATTTAAAGAAATAAATATTATGACTGTTTATTGTCAGTACATTTATGAAAATTTAATATATGTTCACAAAAATCGTCACCTTTTTGCTCTTAATAGTGATTTTCATTATTATAACACTAGAAATAAGGGATTGCTTGTAACTAATTCTAGTAGGCTTCATAAGATACATAATAGCTTTAAGGGTAAATGTATACACTTCTACAATAAAGTCCCAGCCACTGTTCAGGCATTGTCTATAAATAAATTTAAATGTTTTATAAAAAAATGGCTCTGTCGTAAATCCTATTACTCCACTGCTGAATATCTAAATGATCGGACAGCCTGGGACTAGATTGTGATTATTTTATAGCAACTGTACAATATTGTATACTTTTATTGAAAAGAGCGCAAAAAAAAAGAATGCTGGAGAGTTTCTTGCGCCGCTTCTTCTCTCTCAGAGCGCCATTTGTTTCCGAAGCGGTAGTAGTATCTAGTAGTATAAGAAATGACATCAAAAAGAATTCTAAAGGAATCAATTTTGAGAAAATAAATGCCTTTTATGCCTTTTAATAATAAATAAAAAATACTTGCATATAAGTTTACGCAGAAAGACCTCCGAAAATTTTTGAATTATTAATTTGACATTGACAAAGTGACGTCATATCAATGTTAATAATATCGTTTAGCGCTAATTGAGACAAAAACTAAAAATAATCTTCATTAGTGCCTCAATTAAATTCAATTTACTCTCATGTGTATCACCAAGTTTATAGAACTTTCCACATAGAGTGTGCATCAAATAATTACTTATATCATAATAATTATGATACAATAATTGTATGAATAGCACATGCCTCCAGCTCTTGGATAACGGGAATGTCACCTTATCCAAGACCTGGAGCCATGTGAACGTTCTCTCGTTAAAAATAATGATACCGCAACCCCTATGAAAGCTGTAGAATGGGTTAGATTAATTGGTGTTGCGGTAGAGACGTCGCTTCATTGTGTGTCTTTTATCGCATTTATCACTTATTCCCCAAAAATCGATAACACCAAGCACCGGCTTAATGGCGGTACGTGACTACTTTCAAATTGAATAGTCAGTAGTGACATACAGAATACATTAGACAATAGAATTTATCATTGCGGGAATTTTTAAAACCAGCCTTATGGCCTAGGTACATAGTGCCAAGGTACAACAGGTTGACTACTATATAGAATTTTTATTTTCTTTTTTGGCTTAATTAAAATGCATGTCATTTTATACCTTGTTGGCGGAATTTTTGAAATAAATATATAAATCATATCAGAATCAGATCAGACGCCAACGTATGGTTCAAAGTACTTCAATCATATGCTAATGTAAAAAAGGATGATTGTTAATCCAAATAAAACTAAAGTTAATAATCCTACTATACGAAATGATTGAGGGGGAAATTCTAACAGAATGTATCGACACAATTTTTTGGCCCGAACTTTGTAATTTGAATGTAGATATGAATCCTGATAGATGTCCTTTGTGTGTGTTCTTAGCTTCCGATATGGGTGTCTTGTAAAAATACAACACTATATCCCTATTTAAGAATAAATTACACAAGAGAAATAACAAATTTTACGTTTACATTGTAAAAGTACAAGTGTAAGTGTGATTGTAATAAGGCTGAAGTCACACGAGACTACCGTTACCCCTGATCAAGACTTTCTTGAAAAAATAACCTTTACCAGACTTATTTTAATTTAAAAGCGCGATCCACAGTGTAATTGTTCACTGAAGTATCAAAACAAAAAATCCATTAACTATTTTAATTACCTAGCTAGATGTAATTGTTATTTAAATTACGAAACTTACCAATAATAAAATAATTGTGTCTAGAGTTAAAACTATATTGTCTTTTTAATAATAATATATTTCCATTCATCATCTTGTTACATTGATGACACAGGCACCAGGCACAGCTAGGGTGGGAGGCATGTAATGCAATGAAAGAACTTCTTTGTCCACGCATGACGCCAGTACAACCGTTAATAACACATAATTATTAGCCGTTTAATGACTTTTAATATTTTATCGATTTGAAATTGTAGTAAAAGTACCATTCCCGAGATACCATGTTGATATCTATCTTCCAAACTTATTGAAATAAGTTTGGGCGTGAAATTTTAAAAGTTAGATATAATCATAATATTAATTATTAGAATTTCATTAGTATTAATACTATATAGACCCACGGACGAGTAAAATAAGAAGGACTCCGTGTCACCTTACATAACAGTGAGGCACCAAAACAAGCCGGTAAACGTGGTACATAGCCCCACGCATACACTTACACTAATGCAAGCCGATCGGCCGCCATTATGAGATTCGCCATTGTCTGCGACAGATCAGTTTGCGTCGCAAAAAAATATTTAAAAAATGCTGTCGTGCGTTGTGAAAATGTGTAAAAACAATACTATTAATATCAATAGTATTTGTGGATATATGATTATTTAAGGGAGAAAAAAATTGTGTATCTGGTGTATCCGCACACACACTACCATAAAGGTGCTTCACTTGCTCATATCACGGCGCGGAGTCCTTCTTTTTTTACTAGTCCGTGTATAGATCTAATTGCGATATTAGACTTTCAACTTTACTGAGGCGAGAGAAAGGCGAAATAGATTGTGTGCTAAAAAGATGGATGAATGAAATTCGTAATTATCTTTCATTTAGGTTTAAATAACTTTATTCTCATTAAAACCTTTTGTCACTTACATGAGAAATTAACATGTCAACAATTAAAGAAGGTACTTACAAACAATGATTTTGGTAGGTACAGAATGCAATACAATGCTAGGCAAATAGATAGAAAACAACCCACCTATGTTATTGAAACGTTTCATAATTATTGAGTATATGCCTTTGGAGGCTCGCCTTAAAAGAAGTCAATGTTTTGGCATTTCTTATTTCTGAGGGCAGGTTGTTATATATCTGAACTCATATTTAAACAATCAATCAATGAATCCCCATCTACGCTGATGTTTATCAAGTCGGTTAGTGGAGTAGGTTATTCAAGAAAACATGTATGTTTAGTTTCCTTAAAACAACCAGTGAATACTGGTCATTCGTAGAAACGCCATCGAAACTACTACAAAAACTGTATTTGTGTTTTTTTTTCAATCAGCTATAAGACTTGACTGATTAACGGCCGTTTTGAATAACCTATCTACCCTTAGTTTATCTTACGGATACATTGCTGTCACCGTTTAATGACAAGATCGTATGTATCCATAGTTATGTCCAATATAGTTACGGCCGTTCCCAATATACTATCTACAGATAGAGATAAATTACTGCCTTCTACTGTCAGTAATTAGCTGTCAATAGTCTGAAGCTGTCCCAATATACCCGATAAGTCATACTTATCGCCTTATATTGGACGCGTGAATTGCAATTTCCATACAAACTTAAATCATTGGTATGTGTGCGTTGATTCGGACGCTGTAGCATGAAGTTGAAGTACTGTTTTACTTCTAGTAATCGTAGTCTCTGTCCCACTAGCTTAAGCTAGGTTAGCCTAGTCATTATAACTTTTCGGTTACAGCCCTGTATGTCGCCAGTTCACTTATCATTACAATATTATGACAGCGACTTCCTTACAGTTTTAAATATGGTGCCACCAATTAACCTGGGTTTCTTTATCCAAACAGATAAATTCTAAAGTACGTAAATAATATTTGGTTTAATAATCACACAGTACTATGTAAGGACAGTGTAATAATAAAATATTCTTCGAATACGCTGTGTGTAGGTATCTGTTAAGTATTCGTATTATAATACTGTCGAACCATTGTTCGTGCCATCTGCGTACATCACACGCTAATTTCGATTCAACTCGTCGCTTTCGTCAAAGGACAATGCAAGAATTCGCGACTAATAGCCTACACACATGGTCGGATTTGGTACGGTCCGATGGGCGCTTCGCACCAATTGATCCTGTCCGGACGGTAATAATAATAATTATGAAAAACGCGACATAGGTACCATCGAATATGGTCCGCTACCGCGTCGGAGGCTACGGTCGTGCCAAATCTGATGTGTTTAGGCTATTAGTGTCTCTTCTAGTCTAAATTCTAGTTCCCGGATATTCCGCTGCAAACTGCGTGAGTGCACGCTTTCCTATGTTCTGTTTGTTACTGTTAGAAATTAGTAAGCAGTCGCCGAGTGCACACATCTGGTTTCTGGAATGACCATGAGTATTTGCACCATACAACCTGCAAGCGCGTCGTATGAAGAGGCACTTTGAGCAAATTTTAACATCTACAAAAGCTCTTTTAAATAAAATCATTAATATTGGGGAGTATAAAACATAATGTGCCTTTGTAAGTAAGTAACAGTAAGATATATATTGTTAATTGTTATATTCAAAATTATGTGAGTTATTATTATGATTAGGGGATTAAAATGCACTTAAATCCTAGCATCTATTGTGCCCCGTGCTTGCGCTAGCGCACCTTCCCTCAACTCCCTATGTATAAAAATTAGATTAGGAAAAGAATCGAGGCTACTAACTAGGAAACATGTTACTGTGCCGAAATTTAAATTATATCCTGAAGACCGATTACTTTAAAGCGGCGTAGGATGCTCAGGGGGCTTAGGCAGGGCACGTCCACTTCTTTGAGTGAAGGTATTTTTAGACACCCCAATTGACACCCCTTTAATATTATTGTAATTCACAATTATGTTAGTTACTATAATATTAAAGAAAATCGTAATTAAAATATATATTTTTGTTGGACACTCATCCAATACGAAGTGTGTTGTAAGGTTAAGGTATTGTGTATGGCGTCAGGCCTTTGTTCGTGTCAACTGCCATCTGTGTACACCACACGCCGAATTGAATTCCACATGCTACTTACGTCAAGAAAACATCAATAACTTATTTGATGTTACTGGTTTTACTTAGTGACAGACATTTTGAATTTTATTTCATTAAGGCCGCTATCCCAAGAAATCGCCAAAATAGCGCATAATTGAAACCATTTCTTGACGGTATATAAAGCTTATATTTTTACAAAAAATAATGATATAAGTTGTGTACTTATACTGTGGTATGAGACGATTATATTTTTTATAAACAGTGCGAAAAAAATCCCCAAACTACCCCTTTTTACAGTTGGAGCCATGCTTATCATTCAATCTAGATAAAAATTGTACGAAAATTTATTAATTGTACACCAATACTATGACATAGTTTTGTAAAGAAAATTGTAATATGTTTGTAATAAATTAAAAATGCTTCTAATTCTGAATTAAAACAATGGCGATCTTGTGCGAGAGAGGTATCCGAGCCCCGCTCGAATCCTCAAGGTCATTGGCTCGGTCCCCAGCCTTAAATCAACACCTATTCAGAACTTTATCAAAGGCCAATGCCTTCAACAATTTGCATTACTAAGGACATAACATATATTAAGTATAATGAAGAAAATTTATTTATAACGAGGTGCATAAAACAGAGACATAAACCAAAGAAGTATAAAATACTTTCTGAGAAAACCGCAAACAATATTAAGTAAATTTTTGTCGGCTATTCATCAAACACGTTATGTGTTAGTGATAGGTATTGTGCAAACTTTTGTTTGTTATTGGTAAATATTATTGTAGTAATGGTTTTTTAAGCAACTCAATCTTCTGGGCTATTTCTACATACTCTATTGCAGGGGTGCTCAAGCTTGAACAGCTGGCGATCTACCTCAAAATTGCTAGACTACGATCGATCGACTCTGAGAGGCTTGAAGTATGTGTGATGGAAGGATTGTCGTCTAGGTAGTGTCACGATGACATAGATATTAGTTTTACGCACAATATGCATTTTTTTAGTCAAGGTAAGTGTAGTTCTGCTCTAAAATGTCCATGAAAAAAGTCATAATTATTCCAAATTTTAGAGTTTATTGGTTCTTACAAAACATATGCGTTCTAGTGTCTAAAGTTCTAAACTTAACAAAAGAGTGACTTCGGATGTTGAAGCTGCATGACACTGCATGTCCTGAGCATACTTTTCATAAGATGGTACGTAATTACCGATTTTAGTTACCTAAAACAAAATCTGTAAATAGTTCTATATCGGATTTTTTTCTCGAGATCGACTCAAAACGCACTCGCGGTCGCGATCGACCGTTTGAGCACCCCTGCTCTATTGCCTATGTATACAAATGGTTGATGACTCTGTAACAAGCCAAATTCAACACACTGCTATACAATTGTTGACTACCATCTGTGCACAAATACACTTCCAAATACTCGAGGGTTATAACTTTAAAAACATAACAAATTGTTTAGGTTTGCAAGAGCGACATCTCAAGTCCTATCCTAATATGCAGATATTGGGGTTGAGCAGGTTATCAACTGTAAAGTAGATCCTGTAGACGAAGCCACAACCTGAGAGTTGAACATAAGCATACAAGTTTTATGAACGGTTGGCTCAGTTGGAAAGAGCGCTCGCACGGAACGCGAGATGTCGCGGGTTCGAGTCCCGCATCGTTCGTAAAGTTTGTTTTTGGTTATGGTAGTGTCATCCTTCTTTTTCAAAGCTTTTTTCGCTGTATAAATAATATTTCACGCCTTCAGGTATTTCTTTCCCGAATAAGTGGATGTCCCACTTTCAGTAGATGTTTTTACATTGAAATTTAAGTAAAAATATTTGATTTATGTTTGTTAAATAAATCGCTATGTATTGAATAACCATTGGAACTGTCGATAAATTTAGTTATAATATAGATATATGTGTATGTATACATTGTATACGATCGACATGCAAATGCAATCACGCCTTATCAATTGATGCTTTGATAGCTCAAATTATAAGAATGATACATGCTTCACGGCAAGGACACGTGCCAGAGCAACCAGACCCTTTATTGTATGGAAGTCTTATCGAAACATTAAATGGCTTTGTTTAACACAGTCTCCATTGTTCTTGGATCTCAGTGAATAGATCATTTATACGTCTTGATACACTGTGACAGCTGTGAAAACGTCGAAAAAAAATTGAAGTTTACTATATCCCTTTATTTTGAGCAATGCACGCACACTAACACAAAGTGACATACAAATCGCGAGTGTAAGACGTAGCTTGTCACGCACACTAAAGTAATTACACTACAACTACTTACAAGTACGTAGATACCAAACTTGCGAACGGGACAGAAGCCCGTTGGCGGATTCAGTATATTTTTTGGTTGAATCGGTTTTGGAAAAAAAAACTCTTTTCGTCTAATAATTGAAACGATTCAAAATATTTTGATGCCAATCGCTTGAGTAGATTATAATCTAGGTGTTTTCAAATATCTGTTTCGGAAAAAAAAAAGTGTGCGTCCTTCTTAATAGCTTATTAAAAGTGCCGTATGCGTGGGAGAAAAGGAAACCAGACTGGCGCTGTAACGCGTTACGTTACGAAGCGGTTTACTTTTCCATAAATGAAAATGAAGAAATTTTAACGATAAAAATCGCATAGGCTGCATGGCCATTAACTTATAAGCTGTTATGAATTTTGAAAAAAGTAAAATGTACAAGCCTGGTCTTCTATTATCTTAATCACTCCCAAAAAGCATCAAAATTGGAGATAATTTTGGGATAGAAAATCTTTTTTGTATTTTATATGAACTAGTGGGTAGTATGCTTCGAAAAGTTATGCGTAGAACGAATAGATCTCCTCTCGGGAATAATCGGCTCCACTATCAGATTATTCTACTATTTTAATTTTAATGTAAGAATTCATAACACTTGCGTGTATTGAAATCTTTGCATATTTTTTTATTTTATTATTATTTATCACAGGTCATTATGTATTTCTTCACGTCAAACGTTGACGCTGAAAGTTAGACAACTTTGTATTGTTTTCAATTTAAATCGATCAAAATCATGTCAAGTTATGAAAAGTAATCTTGAAAAGTCATCATCATTTTCGTACATAGCATAACCAGATGGTGTCAAAAGCTTATGGCTTGATGGACCTCTCCAGCGTAATCGGCATCAAACTGATGGCATAAGCACTTTTAAATCACCAGGAGTTCATAAATGACTTGGCCTCGACATTGGCACAACTGATTCAGTACCTCATCGATGATATTGGGTAATTTTACATGAACGTCGTTATGACGCAATAAGGCAAATCAGAAGCAATCATATTACGTAAACGCTAACCTAATTGGCTTCAGCAAGGATGTTGGTTGCCAAAATATTATTCAACCGTTCATTGAGAGATTTGTTACAGTTTTTTACTTGTAATACTCAACTGCTGCGGTTATGTATCGTGTCAGGTTGGTAGAAAAACGTAGATAGTACTTTGAACAATCTCTACGCCTCTGGGCCCCAGGGGTCAAGTGCCTCGACACCGAACGGCACAAAGACCGATATTTTTGTGACGTTTGTGATCTTCGGCAGTCGAAGCAGCAGCTTCGGCACGTGAGAAGAAGCCAGAGTGTTTATTCAATACAATTTGTTGGGAGCAATGACCCAAACGGAAATGTGAGATGCGACTTAATGTGTGACATCACTGGTAATCTGCCCGATATTCGAGGTAAAAATAAACTGTCGGCAGCTCATGAATTTAGACTACACAGTTAAAAGGTGTTAATAATTTCTAAGAAATAAAATAATAAAAATAACTTTAAATCGAATCATCTGGAAACATCTTTAAAAATCGCGCAAGTATCACACCTTTTAGAATTCATCAAAATAATAACAAAACAGTATTTTGTTTACACAGCAATCCATCGACTGACAATGCAGCCGTGAATTTAAAATTTAAAACTGCATGACCCCTGCTTCGACTTTGAGTGGAACAAAAACCGATGTAAAATTAATGTGACTTTGAAATAAAGCAGCGGTTTAAAAATAAACTGTACCTACAAAAAGTATAAATGTCATACTTACAATAGATTGTAACATTATAAAAGAGAATGCAAAAAGTTCAGCTGTCAATCGATAAATATAGACTGCTAAATGATTGGACGCCTGTTCAGCTAGAAATAGTAGCACGACACTCAAATATAAACTTTCTATCTCTGCTCATTACCTTGAGTTGGAATGCTTGTGTCGATTTGTTTCCTAATTATCATAGTGTAATAGTTGCTATCGCACCAGAGTAAGTAACCATTAAAAACTTTAATGAAAATGGATCATTAACTGATAATTGGATTGAGAAGACGAGACAAGGTGATCAAAACAATGAGGATGATCAACTCGCAGATGGGACGAATGACATTAAATGTACTAAAGACCCACCAGAGCATAAAGCGACATACAACAGCAGTGGAGAGGCTTGGGCACAGAATGAAGAATCACAATGTAGGAATCAAAAGTAATAAAGAGTAGTACAGAAGTTTCACTTAGTAATAAATTTAAGGAAATAGCTACTTTAAATACCCGTTAGTAAGATTCATTGTAAGTTGCAGATAAAATACGATATAATCTACTCGTTACTTATTGGGTATCGAGTCAGGGCTGAGTCGCTCGAAAATTGCAGCATAACTTTACTCTTGTGTTTAATTGAGGGCTAATCGAAGCCAAATCTTAAAACTCGCACGATGACTGAAGAAAGATTACCTAATTACTTATTTGTCTAAGTACCTAGTGTGTGCGGTTCGTTGCTTGCACTGTATAGTGTCAAGTGTGCACTATTATTTAGAATAAAATTTAATTTAAAGAATAGTTTGTTCTATTCTTGACTAAACTTAAGATAGAAGAGAAGTACTTGATGTAGTTAATGATGCTTTTAGTGAATCATAAACTGTACATGAACTATCATAAAACAATCACAGAACCCACAATATCAACTTAATACAAAAGGTAAAGGCAAACAATGATAAATTCAATATAACGTGGAAATGATCCAATAAAAGCTATCAATTGCAAGTTAAGCGTGTTTTCTAAACAAATGATTTGTTGACTATTGCTAGCGTAGCCTACATTGTAGTACAAACACATTAGGCCACACGTGTGCTCTATCGCTTCATAAAACGTCTCAACGTAAACATTCTTTCATCGTTCGTTTTTTATAGCAATAACAATAGTCGTTACTTTTCAATATTCGTTTATAAACATCTATAGCCTACTTATGTTTTTAAGTGCACGAGAAAATCTTCCTATTTCATAGCGTAAATCATCTGGGTGATGCTGGTCCGAAAACAAAATATTTTTTACTCTTTTATTTATTTTTCCTACCCTAAAACCCTTTACAGCACGTGTTTTCAATGGACTGAACCTACAATATTTGTCTTTCTATCAAAGTGCTCTTGTTTGTAGTTTTAGGTATATCTAAGGAAGTGAAAAGTCTTACAGGCACTTATTTACACACATATTTATTTATTGAAGTTATACTTCTTTAGGCGCGTTATGTTATAAATATTTAAGATGCGCGCGCATCACTGTACTACAAAAGTAACAGGTTGAAGTTGGTTCCTAAAATGTTCTG
This sequence comes from Leptidea sinapis, assembly GCF_905404315.1. NCBI lineage: Eukaryota > Metazoa > Arthropoda > Insecta > Lepidoptera > Pieridae > Leptidea > Leptidea sinapis. Next base: position 15,044,836 of record NC_066272.1, read on the forward strand.
ACGTTTGTGTCATTCGTTTTTTCTATGGTTTCTTCGTCCAATTAGGACAGGCAAAGGGTTCAAGCCCATACAGCCGTATTCATTATTTAATAATTAATTGTAAAAAGCCATCTTTGCAAGATTTTTACAAAATTATTCTTTCTAAAAACGTAGAATAGCACGAGGAATAAATCATACTTTTTTTTAATGTTGAATTTAACCACCTAAAGTTGATCGTCTTAGCAGTTTTTCGACAGCATATGGAATGGGTAATCGTATTAGTACCTGACTTAACCTCGTTATCACCTAGACACGGGAAAAGTACCGGTAATTTTTGGCCTTAATGTATAAATTCACAAAATAGAGCAAGGTCATCGCCAACTTTATCATTGTAGGAATAATTGTTAACTTAAGCTTACTTTATGGCACGCAATTTGACTTTATGATAACGTTTATGAGTTGATATTTCAGTGAACTATTGAGAAATCGCTAAGTAATGATTTTAGAGGTAATATTTATCCGTTGCTGACTTGTGTTGAAAGTTGTTAAATTTTTTAATTTGGTAAATTTTCAATTAAGTTGAATTAGTGAATGCAGGATATCCTTTATTCGTAATCTTATCCTGTATGATAACACGTCCACTCAAGTAGACGTAGTCAAGTAGAATTAGAAGTTGATTTGCTAGTATTTTTAGGGTTCCGTAGCTAAATGGCAAATAACGGAACCCTTATAGATTCGTCATGTCTGACTGTCCATCCGTTTGTCACAGCCACTTTTTTCCGAAACTATAAGAACTTATACTGTTCAAACTTGGTAAGTAGATGTATTCTGTGAACTGCATTAAGATTTTCACACAAAAATAGAAAAAAAGCAATACAGTTTTTGGGGTTCCCTATACTTAGAACTGAAACTCAAAAATTTTTTTTTTCATCAAACACATACGTTTTCGTACAATATACCTACATCAAATAAAAAGTTTCACTGATTATCAAAGAGGATACGTAATAAGAGGTGGGACAGCCTAAGTAAAAATTGAAATTTAGTTTAGTAACAAACGTGCCGTGATTTGATATAAGTTTGAAATAGTAGTAATTACAGTATGTTGATTGGCCACGAAGTATAATCCGGCTAAGTTTGAAAGCGAGCAGTTGCTGTACGGCCGTTTTCAATAACGTATCTCTAGTTACAGATATATCACCGTTTAATAACAAGATCTTATCTATCCATAGTTATGTCCAATATAGTTACATTATTAGTTATAGTCCAATGTTTTCTGCCGATAGGTTATCGAAATGTAAATAAGCCTTAAAGGATAGATTTATTTACCTCTAGTAAGTTAAACTAAGGATAGAAAGGTTATTGAAAACGGCCGTTAAACGTAGTGGAGTTTTTTACAAGATTATAGCCGTCATCTGTCAATATATCAATGATGCACGTTTCATACAATCGAGTGAATCGCTTTTTTCTTTATTTAGAGTTACGCTGGGCTGTTGAATATTAAAAAGGGGGTGAAGAACTATCACGCGTATCCAATCATGACTGAAATAATACATAAACATTCAATACCCACGTGTGTAGCATTCGCCATAATGTTTCTAGAGCGCTTTATAATATATTCTAAAAACTTATAATCAAACTCGATATGTGTGTGCTCAAAAATAATCGAGAGCGAGAAACAAAATCACATTAACATTTAACGCTGTGTGAAGATAAAACTATGTCGCTCGATGTGGGCTATTGTCTCACGACCTACTTACGTTACACTGTCACACTTTTGACACTACTTCACGTCCGTTTTAAGCCTCTTAAATCAGGATTGATATCATTAAATCAGTCCATGAGAATTTCGATTAAGTTTGTGTTTTTTTTTTATTTATTATGGTCTGGGTTGTAACTCAAACAGTTGTTTTTGTGTGAAAACATTACAAACATACATACAAAATCACAACTGTTTCCTCTTTATAATATTAGTTTGGATAGTTCTTGATAAAAAAATATTAAATGATGACCAATACGCCGATGATAAACAGGAAAAACTTTTATAGACATTGATGTTCCTAAAACACCTCGCAGACTATAAAGCACCTGATTTCCGTAATATATTTCCTCGTATTCTACGTAATAAATAGTACGTATAAACAAAAAGGGCTGTCATCGCGTACAATATGAGGATAAAGGATTATTTTCTCAGAACTTTTATTGGCAGTCAAATACGCGAACACTAATCCTGAACATACTTCCTCAATAACTTAATTTTGTAAACGTCTAATTTGACTCATTAATAAAACTTAAAGACAGAGCCGGACTCGTAAGTCAAATCTATGAAAAGTGCATTCAAATTACCAAAAGTAATGAATTTAATAGATTGAATGAATATTTTCGCTGATTATATTTGCTTATTTTTTTTTATTGAGCCGACCCATAGCAAGACAAAAACCGTGTAACATTTAGTTAATTAAAATTGTTGCGTAATAACCTTCCACGATCCGCAAGTGCCCCCGGGCCGCGGGATGCCATAGTTTGTCGCCATTTTGGCGCGCGCGCAGCGTCTTTTTACGTGCATTAATAGATTGCTTATAATTAGGATGATATGAGAGAATATATAAGAAAACTATTGAATCAAGCTATAAGACCATGCAAAATAAACTATCTTATAAACAAAATGAGAGTCAGAATTTGGTCAAGCGTAGTGTGCCAAACGGCACTTCCGATTTTGGTGTATATAAAAGATCTAGTGCCAACTGGCACTGGTCGATTTTGACAGGTAGGACACTTAATAATTAGTATAAACATGAACGCAAAAGGTCAAATTGGTATCAAAGAAATAACCTGAAAACACCTGTATTATTCCAAAACATGTGAATAAATAAAAAAATCCTAGCTTTTAGACATACCAATCCTTGACTCTAGATCCCACTAAGCTACGGCATGGCCAGTTCTTCTATCCTATACTGATACCCGTCAACGGTCTCCGTGTACATTAGTACAAGCAGACATTCCTTTTATTCATTCGTTCATTTTACTTTACTCCATTTGGCATTAGTCAAATTGCTTGCTATCCTCTTTAAATGCTACCATAGTCGATTATTACAATAAACCACGGGACTATTCCCGTGGCTCATTCCATCTATATGGAAAGTTTTATTTATGAAGATTTTATTTATAAAATTGTACATTATTCCCATATAATATCGATTTCAACAAATTGATAAACCTCACTTCTGGGATTAAATGATGCAGGACTCGAAATTTCTCGATGTAATATCTATTTCAATATGTTTTTTATTTAGGTTGTCTCAATATCTTTAGATAATAACCGATAGTGGGTCAAGTCAGTCCCTGTAATGACAACACTTCCTATGTGTGCATAATGGCTACGTAATTTTAATCGAATGTTTTGTCTGCTATAAATCTCTGTATGTCTGTGGCACTTACCCAAAATATGCTAATAGGTCTTAATAAGAAGAGCAAGGAACTTGTACTAAAGGTAAACGTGGTATTAATTTTTATAATGAAAAACAGGACGAGGAGGCCAGGAAAAGACTAACGACGAAAATGTTCATAAAATGAAAACTACTGGGGCAAACTCTCAAATTTTTATGGAACCAAATGACAAACATTCTGCATCAAACTAAAGCATTATATATAAAAAAACATCAAAAAAAAAATAAAAATCACGGAAATCGGCTCATAAATCTCAACGTAGTAATGTGAACATATATAAAAAACTAGCTGACCCGGCAAACGTTGTTTTGCCATATAAAGTATAATTCACGCGATAGTTTTATAAGTAATAAAATATTGCCTATATTATAGCCTGTACATCATTTTGTTCTATTGTCAATAGTTGCAGCGCACGCAAAAATAGGTTTTCGATTTTACACCCTGTGTTACAAAATAGCAATTTTATTACGGATCCCTAATTTTGAAAAAAAACCATAGCCTATAGCCTTCCTCGATAAATGGACTGAAAGAATCATTCAAATGGGACCAGTAGTACCAGAGATTAGCGCGTTCAAACAAACAAAGAAACACTGCAGCTTTATAATATTAATAGTATAGATGGTATAGATAATCAAACGAATTGAGAACCTCTTCTTTTCGAAGTCTGTTAAAAAGGCGTAAAAGTAAATGTACTTACCTATCTACCTACGCCGTTTATAGAGAATACTAATTATGTTGCAAAATTACTGAGAACGCCAACATTCAAATCAACGCGCGCCATTTACTGATAAGCGAGTCACAGTGACGTCATCATCCTGCAATTATAATTTAAATAATTATTAACAAAATGCGAGGAGTTGAGAATTAAACAAAGAGTTTACGTGGCCTTCGTGGTGTCGTCACAACTCCGTCTGTGCATACGATAGACGCGTGGCGAACAGTCGCTTCCGTAAATTAGACGTGTTTAAGATTAATTTAAGATTAGGTAGTTATTTAAACAGCCACAGAATAAAATTATCAACGGTTATCTTAACAATGTGTGCTTTAATTTGAAGGTTTTACGTTAAAATATAGTTTTAGTTGTTCCTTAAATCTAATCAAATGAATATTTGAGTTTACTCCTTAAGAATCGATTTTCATATAAGGCGCCCGGTATGACAAAAATATGGAGAGTAAAACCTACTCATCAAATGGGATAGTAACGTTTTTGGTGCGCATCATTTCTCGCGCACCTTTCACTTTTCAGTTGTGTGTATATACACAGTATACTCCGTATATACCTTCTATATATACCTAATAGGGTGTGCCAAAATGTAACTTCCTTGATGGACCTTTTAAAATTGGAATTTTGAGTTCCGCTTTTAACAGGAGTTGTGTTTGGGCATTACCTGACATATTTGAGCGTTAAGGATTTATTTGATTTTTTAATTAATACGCTTTTATTAACTTCTGCTGTATGTCTGTTTGTATTTTTATCGTCTTACAAATAATTCCAATTACAATATAATATGTAAAGTGATGCAACAAACATACTCAAACGCCAAATAGTCAATGCCTTATACGAGTAAGTGAAAAAAGAAAATGTTAATTAATACAAAACAAAAGTTATTGAGTACAGTAGCTACATCATCCACACACCGTAAATAAATAAAGGTATTCTGTGAGCATTTTATAAGCGATTATAAAAAAATGTGTGTGTGTCTTATGTGTTGGAACTAAAAAACGTAAATAAATAATTATCAGCAAACATACTGTTCGAAGTAAATCCATCGAACAGTATTATATTACAAATATTGCTTAGTAGATAAAATTAATTGTAATAAAACCATGTGTTGCCTTTAGTAAGGCAGTACGCGAGTAACCATTGATCGCTCCGGTCCAAGTTAACCATTAACCATTTGTCTATAACCATTACAGGACTGGTCCGAGTAACCATTTTAATCAATTAATAGTAAAGATCCGCGTACTCACAAATAGAACCATTAATTATAGTTATTTACCAAATGTCATAGATTAATTTAGTATCTTAAGTAAATAAATACTTTTACCATAAAACCAATATAGATATCTACCCCTAAGTGCACCCCTTTTCATGGTCCTTCGAGCCGGATTATGCGTGATAATATTATGTTAAGACAAACAGACGAAAATTCTAAAACTACGTTTTGTCGTGTCGATATTATTTGTAGAACACACAGCATAGAATACTTCCTATGTGTTCTACAGAAAAAAAGTGTGCAATGATTTTTTTTTAATAATTTTCCAACTTTTAATATTAGATTTATGTTGCCTTGTAGAGACAACACGACAACCACCCAATGTTAATTTTTAATTCTGCATTTTTGGGAACAAAAATTATGTTATTTGTAGTATGAACCGAACGTTTAGATTTAAGCTTAACATTCCGAGGTCAATTTATGATTTTTTGGTTACAACATGTGATTAAAAAAAATAATAAGTACAACAACCATCCGACGTTTATATTATACACATATAAATATATTATATTTCGTTTTTATAGAACTCCTATTTATAATAATATAGATAAAACTTAGAGACGTCGCTTCATTGTGTGTCTTCTACCACATTTATCACGGGGAGTGTTCCGAAGAGCTGTTTCACCTGACTCCTACCGCCGAATTCCACCTTCGCGCGACACGCCACAATATATATAGGATATCATCCCACCATCTGGTTATGTGCAGTTTTTAAGGAGCTTTCTTCCACGTTCTGCAAATCTGTGGAATGAGCTTCCTTGTGCGGTGTTTCCGGGACGATACGACATGGGTACCTACAAAAAAAGCGCTTACACCTTCCTTAAAGGCCGGCAACGCTCCTGTGATACCTCTGGTGTTGCAAGAGAATGTGGACGGCGGTGATCACTTAACATCATGTGACGCTCGTTTGTCCTCCTTTTCCATAAAAAACGCTTATAACAAGAGTGAATTTTCGGTATTTAAAGTCAATTAATGTCTTCAATGCGTTAACTGAAGCAACACTTCAACTATATAACTAAATCGATAAAGACATTGCAACCTTTTAAAGAGTTACCTCATTGCATAACATTCCTTATAGGTAACCACACTAAAATGCATATGGCTTTGACCTGTTCCTTGACTGTCAATGTTGTCCAATTTTTCAATATTTATTAGTGTAATCAAAATTTATTATAAAAACCTTGTTATTTACTTTAACGAATCATTTAACTACAGTTATTCAAAAAATTTTAATGTATATATTTATGTATCTACTATACGTAAGTATATTTTTCATTTTCATTATCCATAAGGCTAGATTATGGGTACCACAACGGCGCCTATTTCTGACGTGAAGCAGTCATGTGTAAACATAACTGTGTTTGGGTCTGAAGGGCGCTGTAGCTAGTGAAATTACTGGGCAAATGAGACTTAACATCTTATGTCTCTAGGTGACGAGCGCAATTGTAGTGCCGCTCAGAATTTTTGGGTTTTTCAAGAATCCTGAGCGGCACTGCATTGTAATGGGTAGGGCATATCAATTACCATCAGCTAAACAAAAAAAAACAATCCCTTCCAGGAGCGTGCATTCCATATAGGTAATGAGGCAATGCCTACCTTAATAAGAACCTAAATTAATTATACCACTAGTGTGTAAGTTCACTCCGTTATTCTATAACTAAATTTCTATTGAACACTCACCCAGTAATTTATGTGTGCAATCCTAAATTTCTTAGATATATTGTTAGATGCTTGTAGCTACAGCTGTGCCTACCTTGCTTAAAAAATAATGCACGCCCCTGATCCCTGCTTACTTACTCCTGCGGCGCAGCGACCCAATGTGGTACTTGGCCTCCGACACGAGAGTCTACTTATCCGGTCCTGTGCGATATCATACAAATTTATAATTTTCATCTGGCACAGGTCAGCGTTCACCCGGTGTTTCCACATGTACTTGCGACCTACTTCACGTCGGTCTACAATTCCCCGACTATGCTTTTCTCACTCCACGAACCTCTCCAATGCGTTCTACGTGGCCGAGCCAGCGAAGACGGCCCTAGCTTCTCTAATAATGTTGGGCTCAGCCACTAGGTCTTCTATCTCGACATCCTTGCGGGCTCTCCATTCCCCATTTTCAGACAGTATCCTACTACGTTCTGCTACAAGTAGTTTGAAGAAGAAAATCAATCCCTACTCTTTGTTACTATAGACCAATAACAATTGACATTGAACTGTCTTAAATGCTTACAATATTTCGACATTACTTCATTGAAATACATACTGTGCAAAACAGCAAACTGGTTCTTAAAAATTCTTATGTAATTATGGAGAGATTGCATAAATATCAATTTCCTGACAGAGTAGCCCAACAATACCTTGTTACATTGCTCAGCAATTCAAAAGGTAAATTACAAATTGAACTGTTACATAAGTTTATGAATCAATTTTTATCGCTCACGCGTGGTCAGATTTGTAACTGTTCTGATAACTGAAGTATTGCTATACATAAACTACCCGATACTCTATTGAAGCCGCGAAGCATACAGGTAATTTACTGGGCGTTTTTGCTTTTGTAGTAGTAAAGTAATACCAACATAACTGTGAAGTGGCAAAAATAGGAACTACGGTCGCCATGTTGAAATGTCATTCGACTGTCAGTGTCTACTACTTCCGAGTGTTCCGTGTGTTTTATTGCGATACTTCTGAATTTTATGCGTTAAATATGCCCCGACTTTTGCACATTGGAATTAATTAGCAACACTGAGACGACGTTGGCGACACCCATCAGTTCACTGATAAGTTGGTGTTACTGTATTTGTACTTTACAGGAATTCTAAACTTGAAATTTGAATTTCCTTGTACAGTCAGAAAAAAGAGGTTCGTAACATTTTGAAGAAGAAAATATGTTGACAATCAAAAGTCTAGGATGCCAAATAAATAATAATTAAATTTAAAAACTTTGCTTATTGTTGTGAGGTCTGACTATTTAGTTTATACTTGACATTATAAGTTCACGATATATGTATGATTGATTTTTGCTTAAACGCTTCAAACATATCTGTTTTGTTTATAATACCTATTTATTGTTCAGTATAATTATTTTGAACTTATTATTAACTTCAAGGGACAAATGAGACTTTAGATATAATATCAGAAAAAATTACAGTTAACACAAATTATTGATCGGATGAAAGTGAGGATGAGGATGAGTTCAAAAAGTCTGTACTTGAAGAAATTAAAAATTAAGTTTAAAATTCACTATTTATAAAATTATTAAAAAAAGTATAAAAGTATTGTTTTATTTATGTGCTGACCGTACACGTTTGTACACGTGTCACACACACAAATGCAAATATGTCTCGATAGTGATTTACCTGTAGCTCACTATGATTCGTCTCTATTGGCTATCGATAATCAATGGATGAGTCTTACTGGATCATTCCCGCTCATTACGTTAAGACGGTAAGAGGGCCAACCATCAACTTTTAAGACAGGAGCATAGAGAACATTTTTTTTATTCGTTCTTGCGAACAGGCTATAGCCCGGGCCCTTACTGCCTCGTCTTTAGTATTTGTATTTTCGGTATTTATTTTCAATACTTAGCATTTTGAATATTATATCACTAAAGCACACATTGTAATGCTAGTGCTAGTGACCACGACAAATTAAGTACATAGTCGATTCGACTCTAGTATATTTTAATGTATACTATAGTCTATACTCTATGGTGACCTTATGATCAGAAGTACCGTTTGCAAACTGCTGACGTCACGTAGACCGTAATATGACAAGGACACGCTGTAACACATTACAATAATGGAAAAAAAACGTTATGTTTGTAATATTCAATTTCCACATTTTAAAAACCACCGCACGTACATTTGATGAAATAAGTATGTTCAAATTGAAAATAGAACAATGTACGGATCTTAAAAACAATGTAACATAAATCAATCTTGAGGATTTAACGTACATAGTGTTTGTCAACACAAATCTTGCGTCAATATGGCGGAATGACGTCATCGCGTACCTAGAACTAGGAACAAGGAAGTCATAACTCGGCGAACATGTGGATTTCTGGAAAAAAATATGCTTTTTAACAAAGACGCATTATAGTGAGTGCTTTCTACAGAGTAATTTATTTTTCAACACATTTTCTCGTAAAGTTAGTCTTATTACATCGTTCTTACGGCTATAAACCGAACTATAACACACACGTGCATAATACAATTATTCCTACAATGTGAATTAAGTACCTAACCGCAAATTATATGAGAGAAAACAGAGCATTTTCAATTTAACCGGGTAATAGTTTCTTAACAGTAACAACAAAGAGGTTTTATGCCGCTGAAAATCCACGAACATTTTGGAATAAATATGTGTCCTTATGAAAAAACATTTATTATTATCAAATTATTTGTATTTCACAATAATTCGTAATAAAATATATGGATTTTATATCGAAAATTAAAATTTTGAAGTGGACTGTATGGCTAAATGCAATCAATCACCTTATATTTGGCGAGTGCAAAAAAAAAACTTGCGCGCCATTTCCCGGAATTTTCATATTTTGTTTGTATCGCATTTGTTGCTGTGTGGTTAATAATTGTAAAAATGTCACTCTCTAAACAATGGTAAATAAATATATTTCTATTTCTTTCTCTAGTATTTGAATTGGCTCAGTTGACATAATGGAATTATGAGTAATTGGCGGGGCTATAGCTGGGCTCACAAAAAAATTACACTATCTCAATTTAGTAAATAACGTAATGGCCCGACCCGTTCCCCTTTCACTCCCTCGCGCTCGTCCTGTTGCGTCGGTACGGTTTGCAGTTACATTACCGTTAGGTACATGTCGTGATATTTTCGTGATATCACTGGTTTGCTTGTGAAGTTTTCATTGTTATTTTTTGACATTGGTTGTTAATAGTTCTGTAGTTTTAGTTAAAATAAATATGCACTCATTTTACTAAATCTAAATACTTTTATTGATTTTTGATCATTATAATAATTATTATCAGCATCACAACACGACACCTTTACATCGATCTATGATACTGAAACAATAAATCGTTGTTTATTTATTAATATATCCTAGTGATGCTTGTTTTGCACACCGTAACAAAGCGACAATGTGACAGTGATAATGTAACCATGGATAGTATCACTGACCTGTATAAATACCACGGGACAGGCTGTTCCATATGTTTGACAGCAAATTTTTTGTACCTATTTGAAGCGCCACTCGCGAGCGTCCAGAGAACTAATTTTGACATATAATAAAAATGGCTGCGAAAGAACGTACAATACTCTGAAGTATTTTTGCATTTGAATTAATTACGTTCATTTTCCGTGTTATTTATACTTCAGGAATCAACGTAATAAAGTATACATTTTTTTTTGTAAATAGTTTCCCACCATTATCAATGTTGGCTGAGGTTGTCATCACTAGTTTTAGTACCGCAGACTCTCGCTACATGGCCAACAGCGCCAATATGGCGAATATCAAACGGGCACAAAAGCACTATAACAGCCGTCAGTGGTATATAGTAGAGGTTAGTGATTCATAGATGCGGTATATTGCGACAAGTTTATTACGCTATTATACGTTATGTATTCACAAACACAGCTGCTAAGCTAAGCTAAGCCTAGATCTAAGCCACAATATACTTTTATAATCTCAATGATCACCGCGTGTTCTTCAAGTGTATCGGGTGAATGAATCATCTATTTGTTTATTTATGACAATAAGAGACGAGCAGGAGGCTCAGTTGATGGTAATTTACATGCCCTGCGAATTACTCAGGATTCTTGAAATACCGAAAAATTCTGAGCGGCACTACATTTGCACTCGTTACCTTGAGACATAAGATGTTAAGTCTCGTTTGCCCAGTAATTTCACTAGCCACGGCGCCCTTCCGACCGAAACACAATAATGCTTACATTACTGCTTCACAGCATAAAATGGCGCCGTTTTGGTACCCATATTGGAGCCGGCATCCTATGCGAAGGGGCCTCCCACTGGCAAATGTCTAGATCTAAAATAGGTCAATAATTTTTGTACGCGTGTTCTGAATATAAACCAGCCGTAACGATAAAATTCGTGTTTATAAGGATTATGATTGTTCTAAATTCAAGTGTTGCTTCCGATTTTATTTCGGGTTCTATTGCCATGTTTACATGCATTATACTAGTTCGACCTGTATTTATGTACGTACCTAATCTAATCCATCTATATCGGGGAATCTTTAAGTTTTCATCACCTTCAAGACGTTCGTATTATTTGAAAATTTGCGCACGTTCAGGGATGGATGTCAATAGGATATTATGATTTTAATTGTGGCCTTATATCTATAGTATACGACTTACCTACAATTTTATTTAGCTATCTTATGAGCTATCTACTTTTTCTTTCAATGTAAATGTAAATAGTCATAATTAAATCATCAAGATACAGTAAGACATTACTTCATTTCTGTTTACAATATTATAAACTAGTATTTAAACTTTGTAAATATTATTTATACGTAGAATATACTATAAGTGATAATATATCTCAGTTATCTTCTTGTACCTACTTTGTTTACAATAAATTGGCCATCGTGCATTGTGCGCTACATATGACGTACCAATTAGGGGCACCCTTTATTCAGCTTCAACTATTCTTTTTTTTTATGGAAGAGAGGACAAACGAGCGTACGTTTCACCTGATGTTAAGTGATCACCGCCGCCCACATTCTCCTGCAATACCAGAGGAATCACAAGAGCGTTGCCGGTTCTTTAAAAAAGTGTACGCGCTTTTTTTGTAGGTTCAACCGAGTATGTCGTTCTATTTGAACTAATTTTGCGCGTCAAAGCTGTTTGATATAATTTTCGAAAAATAGATAATTTTAAGGATTTTTCTTTGTTAGGCCAAAGAAGTATAACTTCTTGCGTGCATATACATATGAACACACACACTTTTTTGGAATAGAAATTTAAACACTGGAAACAGTTCAATTCATTCAGTTCAAGCAGAAAGAATAAACTATTATACTATAGAGTATTTAATTATACAATAAAATACCAGACAGTATACTTACAATATATACCATGGAATTGATATTGTTATCAATTTAATTTTAATTAACTAAAATAATGCTCCTTAAAAATGTTATATATAATAATAATTAAAGTAAACGCTTTAAAATAATTCAGCGTCGGTTTTACCTATCTAATTAAAGTAATTAGAAAAACTGGTTTTATATTCCGAGTTCCCAGGTAATGGACTATAAAATTTGTTAATAATTCCGTAATTACATCTGAACATGAAAATAATTATTGTATCAGTATATCTACCTAATTATGTCAAGGACTAATTTCTTAACTCTTTATACCTATTTATGTCCTAGTCTAATATTTAAACATCGTTCTATAATAACAGGATTAAAAAGATATTGTTTAATAAAATTGGTGTATGTAATGTGTATTCTTTTTTATTGTCTTTTGGGTTTAAGCTTGATGGTTTTGTTGCTTACACAATTAAATAGTATTAAAAATTAGGCTTGTCCATATTCTGTGGTAAGTCGGGCCGACATTTTCAGATTTCTCCTGAATACTTAAAGTTTATTGCGAGAATATGGGTGCGTGTTTATCGCGCGAATTTTTTTGATCTTGGACGGTTATGTGGAAATACCTCATCATCTTATAAAACCTATGAACCCAACAGACTTGTCCTTATTTCATAGTACACCTTAAAACGTTATCATGTGTATTATTGACTCTTGAGAGGCCTTTTGGACCTAAAATACTGTCTTCTTCTGTGTTTATTTAGAGCATATGAGTAAATAAAACGGAGTAAATCAAACACATGAGAATATGTACTATTCAAGGTTGCAATTATTAAAACAATAAAATAAGACAATCTCAGGGATAGCGCGACACACGTGTCGCGCTATCCCTGAGATTGTCAACTGCCTGTGCGATCGTCAACCGCCAATATCCAGTTTCGCCGCGTACGCCACAAGCAGCCAGTGGACACTCACACGTGCCCCGGATCATTGTAGCAGTGCAACCATTTCGTTTGCTTGTTTGAAGCTTAATCTCTGTAGGTTTGTAGAGAGGCTTTGATACAGTTCAGTGCAGCTCTGTTTCACTGCGACCAATGTGATCTATTGTGATTGTCACTGTTAACTATAGCTCGCTGCTAAGATTGATTCTATTCATGAATCTAATTATATCTTTAGCAGTGAGCTGATGTATCTCAAGTGGTTGAAGGATTGGACTTCCCAAAAAGATGCTGCGTTTATGCATTAAGGGACCACATTCAGTGAGAATGTGTAACAGGGTTTCATTTGCACCATTACATAATCTACATGGTCTACAATCTCTGAGACCTCTCTGTACCGTTTTATTTGCTCGACATGTGCTAAGCAGGTGGTCCAGATTCTCGATGAATTGTTATAATGTTTTACTCAATATAGTATTTATTTCCAGGTACGGATGTATGTCCTATGAAATCAGTGGTCAGACGAATCGGGCAGCAACTATTCGCCGCGCTCAGTACTAAAGGATTGGCAATGCTTGTGAATCATGGAATTGCTGAGGAAAAGGTAATTAACATTATATTAATGTCCATTATATTAGATCCATCTTGTGGGGGGCCTACCAACACTGCGTCTTCCGGTACGTGGTCGCCATTCGAGAACTTTACTGCCCCAACAGTCGTCTGTTCGCCGAACTATTTGCCTTGCCCACTGCCACCTCAGTTTCGCAATCATTTGGACTATGTCGGTAACTGGTTCTCCTACGGATCTCCTCATTTCTGATTCGATCTCGCAGGGAAACTCCGAGCATAGCCCTCTCCATTGCCCATAGTTAGCGACCACGTCTGCGTACCGTAAGTCATCACTGGCAACACACACTGGTTGAAAACCTTCGTCTTCAGACACTGTGGTATTTGGGACGAGAAAATTTTACGGAGTTTCCCGAACGCTGTCCATCCGAGTTGGATTCGACAAGTGACCTCTTTCGCGAAATTGGACCTGCCTAACTGGATTGTTTGTCCGAAGTAGACATACTCGTCGACAATTTCGAGTTTATATAGAGAATTATATTAATCTAATGGTAACAAATTGTATGCATGTAACGAATGGGAACTCTATTAGATCCCGCTGACCGCTGTACGGCTGTCTGTCGCCGGTTTGTAGATATGTAACCCGCAAACTGTATTAGCTAGACAACTGAAGATTTATAAGTCTATGCATAATTATTTGTAAGACTATGTATAATGATTGCTTTATAACAACAAATAATAAAAAGCCAATATGGATAAAAAAGTCGCCACGCAAATTATGACGTCATCTTAAGGCTGAGAGATCTATTGAGCGTACTTAGTCTTTTTCTCAGACTTTACTTACGTAAAACTTTGCTGAGTGTAATAAAATGCAATCTTGACTTTTGTATTCGGCTGTCTTTAGCTTATCCGCATCCTAATTTCAGCTGCCAAATAACTAAAAACGAAATCAAAGATTATGCTAAGCTTACACTCAGCTAAGTTTACTTAAGTAAAGTCTGAGTCAAGTCTAAGTACGCTCTATCGATCTAAGCGTAAGACAGTCATCACTCTTCATTCGAAAAGTGTAAATGTTCGGATCGCGAAATCTAGTGTGTAGTGTATATACATACATATATGTTTATTTAAATAAGTCCAATGTCTTGATGTTTATTTCCAGTGAACTCCTAATGAACATATTTTAATGGGGATTACTTCATGGAGTGCGTTTAGCCCAACATGAGAGATAGGATTTTATTATTATAGATTTTTATTTATAATATTTGTTTTCTATGGACATAGATTCTATGAGAGAATTTATTGACGCACGGTTTGACAGTTCTGCTGTGATACAACTTCATTATAACAACAGGGAGCATATTTTATGAAATAATATTGACAAAATCATAAAATCAAACATATCAAACACAGACTTCAATATAAGTCAGCTGTATGTGAACACATAACAGACCGTAAAAACCACTACATTCGCTTCGACTAAACCAAAAAAAGATAAAAGAGAGAAGATTTTTCCCAAGACTGGTAAGTGAAATTAAAAAACACCCAAATTTCAATAGAGAAGACTGTCTAAAATTATCTAACACCTGGGATCCAAT
The DNA here is from genome assembly GCF_905404315.1 of Leptidea sinapis. Taxonomy (NCBI): domain Eukaryota; kingdom Metazoa; phylum Arthropoda; class Insecta; order Lepidoptera; family Pieridae; genus Leptidea; species Leptidea sinapis. Next base: position 15,060,384 of record NC_066272.1, read on the forward strand.
AATCTCTAAATTAAAACCCACAACTACACATACCAAAAAGAAGAGGACACTGTCAGTAAATTTTGCCAAAAACCTACAGCAAATCTGTCTACAGCAAATACCACCTCCGAGGCAATAAATGGCGCTAAACACACAAAATATACTCTCTTGACTCATGTCATCTGCAGTCCCCCTGAAAACGAGACCTGGAAAGGTCTTGAAACGTCGGGTTAACTAAAATAATAATAAATACGTAAATTTTACGCAAAAATCTAATGTAACGTTTTAGTCATTGCGGTTTTCAAGGAGCTTTCTTCCTCGTACTACAAAGCTGTGGAATGAACTTCCTTGTGCGGTGTTTCCGGGACGGTACGACATGGGTACCTTCAAAAAAAGCGCGTACTCCTTCCTTAAAGGCCGGCAACGCTCCTATGAATCCTCTGGGGTTGCAAGAGATTGTAGGCGGCGGTGATAACTTAACAACAGATGACCCGTACGCTCGTTTGTCCTCCTATTCCATAAGAAAATGTAAAAACAAAGTTACAATTACACGCGTTTTAATCCTTTAAAAAGTGTTTTATTTAAAAATCATAAAAAACAGTATTTTATTTATTACGTACAGAACAACGTCTGTCGGGTCAGCTAGTATATATACATGACCCGAGAGAACTAAACTAGAGCGAATTATCATGTTAGTGTGTTTTAAACAAAAGCAGATTAGCCTTTCACTTACAGATTCTAGTGAAACTAATTAGCACTTGCTAAACTAAAGGTCTTACGATTTCATTCGAATTAACACTGACTCGTGTTCTTTTAGCTTTCTTTTTTGTTCTCACATAATATAGGACCAATATCTATAGTAAAATAACATTTCTTTAGAGATTTTAAAAAATGTCACCAGAAGAGGGCGCAAGTACGTATAAAAACCTGTAGGAATCATTTCCCTTTATCTGGATTATATAGACTTATGTCTGGTCTCTTTGTTTATGTTATTTCAACAGTAATCACGTTTCGATTTTCTAAAAAATTTAATCTAATTCAAATGATGGTAATTGATAAGCCCTACCCATTACTGGCGCTCAGGATTCTTGAAAAACCTAAGAATTCTTAGCAGCACTAATTGCGCTCGTCACCTTGAGACATAAGATGTTAAGCCTCATTTGCCCAGTAATTTCATTAGCTATGGCGCCCCTCAGGCGGAAATACAATAATGCTTACTAATTACTGCTTCACGACAGAAAAAGGCGCCGTTGTGCTACCCATAATCTAGCCGGCATCCTGTGCAAAGGAGCCACTGGTAAATGCCCTAGGTCGCCTCTTAAGACACCCGGGGAATTACAGGGCAGGAAATCGATTGGAAACCAATGTGGCTAAAAGTGAGGAATTTGTATTTCGAAAATATTTGATGTGTTTTACGCATAAAAAATAACCAAACAGCATGCAAAATAGACACCTACAAGTGGATCATTTCAGACGTGTCGAATTTCATTCAACAAGAGATTTGATGCAACATTGGAAAGGTGTCAAGCTTTTGTTCGAATCGATTTTTATCGCTTTGATTTCACTCAAAGTTTATTCAGACAGTTTTAATCGTATGCGGCTTAGCACATGATCAGCTAAAACCCTTGGCTTGTCAAAATCGTATTTGTCAGGTTTACTGGCAATTTGTCACAGATAAAAGAATACCTTGTAATTTATTTTACACGTTGATAACAAAATTGAGTTAGCCCTTTTTCCTCAAATTAATATGTGGTGTATTATTATACACGTTGGATTGCAGTATCATGGAATTCGAAAACCTTACATGGGAATTTGAAAGACACTAATTTGTAACGTCCAAAATGGGACAATCTGTAGCCCCATTCTGGTAACATAACGAGAAAAGGATCGAAGCGTTCTTTTGTCAAAATAGCACATTACGCACCTAGGGAGAAAAGAAGGTCATTTTCATCCGTGGAATATTCGCTCCGGTTCCGGTGGCAATCGCGGGTTTTTTTTCCCACCTGGACGAAAAGCTCGCGAATCTCAAGAGAATCGGCCACTTTCGTACCTCGTACCAAGGACTAAAAGCTTTTCATCAAGGTGGGAAAAAAAGATAAATTTCGTATTCTTGTGACGCAAATTGACGTTTCAGTTCCGATTGTGACGAAGTAACGTTGTGATTTAGGGACATCATATGAAGCGTATTTTTGTCATAAGATCGAACCTCAACTGTTGGGAGATGCGCATTCTGCATAATTTGTAGATGCGTACAGTCATTCCTCATGAGTATTTTTATCTTCTCATGTGCCTATTCTGCAAAATTTTGACGATTGGTTTTGTTGATAACTTAAAACATCATAATAGAGCATAAATAATAATCCTTTTAGCAGTCGTAGAAATAATTTAGATTCGGTAGAACAATTTTGGTAACTTTGTATGAGCCTGTCGTTCAAATGTTAACGCGCGGCTCTGAATCTGTTAACGTTCTAGGGAAATTATAGGAGAATACGTATCTAGAGCAGAAACTGGATAGGATCGGATTTTGAATAGCACTACTGTAGACCTAAGATACAGGTTCGGGCTTAGTTTAGGCTCCAGTGTCTCGAAATTGTGTATTTCACTATACAAATTAAATTTGTAACCAAGATTTATGGACGATGCGGGACTCGAAATTGGTAAGAGCGTGTGATCGTGTCTGGTCGCGAGAAATTAGTGTGCCCAAATAAAGGGTCAAAGTCTTTTAAATATCATATTTCATCATCATTTTCATTACAATTTCAGTTGAAGGCTGTATATGCGGATCTGGATAACTTCTGCGCCCTCCCGGAAGGATGTCAGGCTCAGTACCTCCGGAACCCGGTCAACAAACACGGCTACGTCCGACCTGGAACGGAACAATTCGATACTACTAAAAAGGTACGTCAACACAACCTTTTGTTGCCACTCATTGAAGTACAATAAACAACTGGACTCGATTCACGTTAAAAAATTGTCTGAAGAAAACTCTGCTTACGCGTCTGTGAGGCAGATCTTTCGTTCAGTTGTGTTTCGACCGCGCTTTGAATACAACGCCACGCAATGACAAAGTGTTCAGTGAAAACTATGGAGTGTCGTATTTCAAGTATGTGCCCGTTTAAACTAACAAAATTATGTAACTAATTTGACGCTTTTAAACATTTTGCAAATAATATAATATAAATAATAATAACATTTCAACTGCTAAAATAAAATACATCGCCGACGAAATGTGAGTTACTCACGCCATTTAATAGTAATGATAAAACTGACGTCAAAGCTCAAAAATAATTGTAAAGATATTAATTTTTGTATAATAGATCACTTTTACAACACATAAGTAATATTTCCCTTTTTGAAAGGATATAACATATGCATACAAATGCTTCCAGACGCTTTCTGTCTTAGATGATTTATATGCCTAGATACTGAACTTGCTGTTAGACAACGCATGACATTGTTGGCAAGCATTATTACTTTAGTGTGCATGACAGCTACGTCTTACACTCGCGATTTGTTAGGAACTTTGTTTCGGTGTGCGTGCGTTGCTGAAAATAGAGGCTAACGATTCGCCGCAATTTTTTTCGACGTTCTTACAGCTGTCTCAGTCTATTTACACGTATAAATTATCCAAGGTTTCTGACACACGCTACGGCTCCTAAAGAGTCTTTATTCATAAAAGTTTTAAGCCTAGCCAATACAGGAAACAACCTTAAATTGCAGCTTGTATTTGCAGTTATTACCAAAAAAAAGTAAAACTGACTTTCGCCTTCTGATACCGTTATTTGATTGACCTAAAAATTTTGTGTCATTAATTATTTAGTACCGGTTTTTTCTGCACGCACAACAGCTAACTAGGAAAAGAGTTTGAATGAGAAATAAAGATAGAAACACCATTTTTTTTTACTTTTGTCTAGTTTCTTTGATGTGCCAATAAAGGTCCGTTTACATTTGAAGTTCATTATTAAATCGAAAAATTAAAATTACATATTTCCGTTTTTCTATTCTAAAAGTTTTCATTAATTAAACCGCAAAGGAATTAAGAAGTTGAAATAGTCCTTTTTATAACTGTTTAGCATTTAAAGTGTTACTTCCAATGCAGATATTTATTTAAATTAACTTTTTGTGTACTAAGTACTTAGCTGAGGTCTATAAAGCGTGCTTAAACTTTGCTCAGACTATACTTACCTACGTAAAACTTAACTGAGTGTAAGCTTAGCTTAATATTTGATTTCGTTTTTATATTCTTTTGACAGATGAAATTACGGTGAGCTTAAGCTAATGCAAAAGTCAAGTTCACGTTTTATCACGTTTTGGTAAATTTTACGTAAGTTAAGTCTAAGCAAAGTCTGAGTACGCTATATAAATCTCAGCCTTAGTGACAATCTCTCTCTCATCTCAATTAGTAGACAACCGATGCAAACAGGCCAGGTTTATTACTTTAGTGTGCCTGACAAGCTACGTCTTACACGCGCGATTTGTATGTTACTTTGTGTTAGTGTGCGTGCATAAAATTGAGATTAACTATCAACCTCAATTTTTTTCGACGTTTTGACAGTTTTTACAGTTTATCTAGACGTAAAAATAATCTAAGATGTTTAATATAATGTCAAATGTGAATATAATTATTGTGGACCTTGCATTTGTGTATCCAATTACTTAAACAATGAGGTTAGTGTACGTAATGAGTGCTAGCGGCTGTCTAACTGTAAAACACTTTCACTTCAGGAGTTGCGTCACTCGTTCAACATCACGACCCTGTCTGCTGCCGCGATGCCCGCCCAGGAGGAGGTGCCTGAGTTCACGACCCACACCTTCCCACTGGCTCACGACCTCACCAACCTCTCCAGAGTACTCTTGCAAGCCTTGGCGTACGCTTTTGGTAATACATATATTATTATTAAATATAACACTAGCTGACCCAGCTAAAGTTGTACATATAAAGAAGATATAAAGTAATAAAATAAATTTTTGGTGTATAAAAAAATAGATGACGACCGATTCTCAGAACTACGAAATATATCGTATATAAAATTTATCATACTACAATAATCATTACATTCGATTACCATCTTGCAACTCTATTGCGTATCTGTGGATGGAATAGAATAACATTAAAATCTCGATACAATGATAGGTGTTTATCGTAGATGGGTGATAATTTAGGGTTGTATGTATTTTTTAATGTTGTATCTTTTATTTTTTATAAGTAATACATTGTATAGCAATATTCAAAATTTTTCTATAGATTCGGCAGCGGGTTCCTCACTAAATTCTTTAAAATTTGGTTCCACATATAACTTTCCAGGGTTTTTTTTTTCATTACAATGAATTGTGATGTCACATGCAAAATTCCTAAAACGTGACATTTCATTAGCCTTTCCCCTTAAAGTGTGACGTAATTTATGGATGGCCCCCTTTTTATGCTGAAAATGTCCCCAGTGACGTATAAAAGATTGAATACGCCAGAAACTAAACCACATTATTGAATTGGTGCTAATGAAATATATTTTTTGTTAATTATTATAATCATATTGTTTTTATCGCGAGTCAATTAGTTGCCACTATAAAAGATGTTTTCAGTTAAATATTAATCTTTTTATCATTAGCATACTTTAAAAGTCATAATAGGCATTTATTATGTCAAAATTGATTCGTTTACAATTGTTTTTGATGTCATTTCTAATACTACTACCGATTTGGAATGGTGAGAGATTTGGAATTGGAGCAAATGGCGCTCTCGCCATTTGCTTCTTACGCCGCTTCTTCTCTCTCCTCTGAGAGAAACTCTCCCGGTATTCCTTTTTTGCGTTCTTTTTAATAAAATATTATACAATATTGTACTGTCATTGTTATTGCTATAAAATCATAATCTAGTCCCAGGTTGTCCGACCACTTAGATATTCAGCTGTGGAGTAGTTGGTTTTACGACAGAGCCATTTTTTAATAAAATCACATCGTCCAGGCCTATGACCTTTAAGCTATTTTTTATGAAAATAAGGGACGAGACGAGCAGGACGTTCAGGTGATGGTAATTGATACGCCCTGCCCATTACAATGCAGTGCCGCTTAGGATTCTTGATAATCCCCAAAAATTCTGAGCGGCACTACAGCTGCGCTCGTCACCTTGAGACATAAGATGTTAAGTCTCATTTTCCCAGTAGCTACGGCACCCTTCAGACCGAAACACAGTAATGCTTACATATTACTGCTTCACGGCAGAAAAAGTCTGCCACTGGTAAATGGCGAAGTATCCTCAGTGAGGTAGGTCCTCTGCCTGGATATTGAGGGCTTTGAGGCATCCCGCCCTCATTGGTGTGAGACTCCAGAAGAATGTGTTTAGGATCTTCGTAGGCCTCTTGGTAAAATCTATCTGTTTTTACAAGACTCCTCATCCTTACAAGTCCTCATCTTTGTGAAGGCGGTTGTAATAGGCTGTTCATAAATTATGACTTAACAAAAAATTATATAAAATTCTAGGTCTTCCGCCAGCCACTCTCCTCGCGTGTCATGCCGGTATGCTGCAGAGTGATGGATGCAACCCATCTTGCATGCAGCTGCTTTACTATCCCCCCGTCCCCCCGGAAGACAAGGGACCGTGCTGTCAAGACGCTGTGGCCTACACCCGCTGTGGAGCCCACTGCGATCGATGTACTTTTACTTTGGTTGCGCAGGACTCCGAAGGCGGACTTGAAGTGAGTATTTGAGGTGAAACTTATTTAAGCGACGTATAAGAGAAATTTTATAGCAATGTCGTCACGATTTTCGGTTACGCGCCATGTTGTTTTTGCTGACATTCATTAATGGTCAATAACAACATTATATTCATATGTGCGTACTTGTTATATAGTCTTGAGCTTTAGTTCGTAAGACGGCTTTAATTAAAATTTATATATCGTTGATTATTATTAAGTTTTACTTCAATTGCCCGTAATGATTACACGCACACTCTTGTTTTTTGTTTCTGGTATAGGGGGGGGGGGGGGGGGGGGTCTTAAACTTACCTAATGCTACTTGACACAAAACTAGAGGAATTACAGAAGATGTATTAACAGTAACAATCACAATCACCACAGAAAGGCTTCTGCTGTCTATGGACAATCCTTGAGAAAATGTATTGAAGTAGGCGTTACTTTGTGGGAATCCATGATTATCCAAATGATTTCGCCAAAATTTGGTACGAGACCAGTCTCGTGCCAGATTTTGGCGAGACAACGCGTCCTTAGGATGCCTCGTGTAGAGGCGAAACACGTGTCGAATTGTTTAAAGACAAATATTGGCGGAATTAACACTAAAGAAAACTCAAATCATTTGGATAATCCTTGAGAACCTAACTGGAAGTGAAATTCCGATAGTTTTAATATTTTTATATACTCAAATATCGTAGACCCTCCATGATGCGTTCAAGAACCGCACATTATAACCACCATATAAATAGACTGATTTGTTAGAACAAATTTCTTATCTGTAAAAATTTTATAATTGCTTATTAATAACATTGATTTCGATACTACTATAACAAGTCAAGTATCAACTACAAGGTATATGGAGTTTGAAAGCAAGTACTGTTATGAAGTTATATTTGATGAACCCTGTGTGAGAGTGAGATAACTATCCTTACACAAAAACCTAAGTGCGAGAAAGAGACGGAATAGATGGTCCGTGAAACCGTTTTTAACCAATTTAGTGTCCATTTGTCTCCTGTCAAACTGGACCACATTGTGTGGTGATTTTTTGTGTGATACATCTACTGTAATTCCTTTGTCTGTCTGTGACAACAGGTGGTTTAATTAGAGATAATGGAAGACTGTTCATTTACAGGGTCTGTTTGTTGATTTCAGGTGAAGTTGAATGGAAGTGATAAGTGGCAGGCTGTTGGTCATCTCCCGGGAGCAATACTAGTTCAGACTGGTGAACTGCTAGCTTCCTGGACTACCAACCTCTTGCCAGCTCTTGTTAGTATTTATGAACAATTTGAGTTGATTTCTGCTACTTCTGGGATTAATTAAATTAGTAACGGAAATATATGTACGATGCGGCAATCGAATCCGCGACCTCTCGGGTTCCTTCCGAGCGCTCTTCCAACTAACCGTTTGACGTATGGTTCGTAAATCTTGGTATTACTTGTTCAACTCTCGGGTTGTGGATGAGAGGTAAAAATTTGATTTTATTGCTGCCCTTCAGCCAAATTTTTTTTATGACAAAAAGGGACAAGACGAGCAGGATGTTTAACTGATAGTAATTGATACGCACTGCCCAGTATAATGCAGTGCCGCTCAGGATTCTTGAAAAACTCAAAATTGCGCCCGTCACCTTGAGACAGATGTTAAGTCTCATTTGCCCAGTCATTTCACAAGCTACGGCGCCTTTACACATTACTGCTTCACGACAGAAAATGGCGCCGTTGTGGTAGTAAACCCATAATCTAGCCGGAATCCTGTGCAAAGGAGCCTCCCACTGGTACTGCACCTGATATAATTAATTTGTTGTTCGTTTAATGTCCTAATAGACCAGTGCCGAAGCTTTTGAAAATGATAAAAAATGAAACAAAATAATAGTTGGATGAAACCCATTGGTAAAGACGAGAATATAACAAAAATTAAGGGAAAAATAAATTACGGGCGATCTGAGATCGGGAAGTGGAAAAGGGGGGGTGTTTTAGGGTAAAAAATGGTTTATCTCGATTTCCGGCAAAACTATAAGTCCTATGGCAAAAAGTAAGTGACAAAGTTGTAGGTAATAAAGAGATCTACAGCTTTTGTATTTACACTTTTTTCACATAACTTCAAAGTTTATGTGAAAAATTTACAAAAACAAGTTTTTGGTTTTTTATTTTTATCTTTTCCAAAAAAAAAATCGTTCACGAAATATTGTAAAAAGTTTGCTTAATGCCTTTTGATGGCCATAAATTTTTCGAACACTTACAATTATAATTTATATTTTTTACAACATTGGAAATTAAAGGTTTTAACGAATAGAAATCACATAAACTTTTTTAAAAAAGCTGATATTTGGACGGGTGAATTTTTGATTGAAAATAAGGGTTCTTTTCCGATATTTGAGTCAAAATAAGGTGAAAAAATAAATATTTAAATTCAAATAAATTACAGTGTTTTTGGGACATAATTTTTTTTTTTTGTAAAAGATAAAAATATAAAACCAATTACTTGGTTTTTTTAATTTTTGGAAAAGTGTAAATACAAAAGTTGTAGATCTCTTTATTACCTACAACTTTGCCGATTAACTTTTTGCCATAGGACTTGTTGTTTTGCCGGAAAACGAGATAAATCATTTTTTACTCTAAAACACCTGTCTTCCACTTCCCGATCTCAGATCGCCCGTAATTTATTTTTCCCTTAATTTTTGTTATATTCTCGTCCTTTACCAATGGGTTTCATCCTACTATTATTTTACTTGGTTTCAAAAATTATCGACCCTGGTCTATAGAGTTCTCATAAAGAACTTGAAATGAAATGAAATTCATATATTTATATGAGGCGTAGTAACATAGTTCTTAACAATAATTGTTAGATGCACAACACAATTCGCCAATAAATCGGCATACAAATATTTGACTGTCAACATTACAATTACTTTATTTATACGTCTGTAATACACATTACATAGCTATAATTCAGTAATATAATAAAACAAAAAAACAAAAGTTAGCAGGTACCACTTTGAATTTTTTATGCATTATTGTTTTAAGCATCTCTTTAATATTTTTTGGAAGGTGATAACGTTTGCGTTATTTTCATGAAGCTGCTACAATATTCCAGATGCACCGCGTGGTCGTTCCGTCGGGCACGTACGCACGCGCTCGCGGCCGCCATTGCGTCGCGTTCTTCTGTCACCCCGACGAGGACGCCGCCATCCCCCCGCTGGCGGCGCGGCCCCCCGCGCCCGCGCCCCCCGCCCTCGCCCCGCACCTCACGCTGCACCACAGACTGCTCAACGCCGCTCACCACATCCAGAAACGCTTCCGGGAGACGTACGCGTGACTAGCGCGCTCTAGTGGCAAAAGATCGCGAAAAACTATTGGCTGATTTACGCGGCGGTGTGGCCGATTTTAAACGATTTCTATGCATACAATACTTATAACCGAAGTTCAGAATTATTGACGAGTAAATTTATTACGTACGATATCCGTTAGACAGGTATGGCTATTATTTTTGGCTGCATTTAGTGCTCGACCGACGGTCAGCGCTAACTATGAAATGTATGAACGCATTCATTCCGGCGCTGATGAATTGCTGACGAGGATCGTCGATGGACCTCGTCGGTCCGCTGACGCGCTATAGCGATATATCAGTGCGACGCTGACCGAGCGACTGACCGTCCGCACGTGTGTAACATCATAAACAAAAATTCGTGTTCGGGCAATTTCGAATATATTGTATAAATTTCTCCTCCAATTTGACGCTCTATAATAATTGAGTAAAAATGATATTATCTTCTCCGTCATTTATTCCGTAATCGTTTGCGAAAGTAGTACACACATAATATATTTTATTTAAATCCTCTATTAAAGATTCAGAAACAGTTAGCTTATTACCAACATTATAACACCCAATATTCTAATAACCATTACATCATCCAAAAGAGTGTTGTACTGAATTTCATAACAACACTCCTATGTTTTTTTTATCCCCTCACGCGCAAAGAGTTTCAACATACAGCCACATTCTTATTGCTCGATGCGTGGTATCTGTATGAATTTCAAAAAAAGTACATTTTCGTATACACGCGTTCCACACTCCCAGAACATCGCGCGCTGTAAAAAAAAGTACGTTATTCAAATCCCCGCCATTTTTCTTCGATATTTTTATTGTTTTGTTTACAAAAAATAAGCGATTCATTTTAAACGTTGCAAAAGAACATTATATTCGAGTGAATTTTAATTATAGCACTAAACAAAAGGAAAATACTACCAAAATATATAATTGTTTCATTAATACTTAGTTTATATGTATATAATCTGTAATTAATGATATTAGGTTACTACTACGACTGGTGTTTAATGTTAGCAGTAAGCTAACTGTTCCAGAATCTTTTAGAGGATTCATATTCTGGGTGTAGATAAAGTCTTGTATGCAACTGTTGATAATTAGGTATTAAAACACTCGTGTGATAATATTATCACATTCGTGTTTTAATACCCCTTATTACACAACAGTTGCATAAATAACTATAAAATGGATTCATTTTTCTTCGCAATTGTACACGCGCAAGTTTGCTGTCAGCTGAGCAACTAAATGCAGCCTTAAGGTTCACATATTATTGTTTGTAATTTTTATTGAAATAGTGTTAAAAAATTACACAGGATGTAAGTAATATTAAGTAATAAGTTTTACTCAAAAAGCTTAAGGGGGCTTTTATCTTGTAATATTGGTCAATAATGGATTTTGTTTTGAACTGTAGCCTCTTTGGCAACGCTTAATAAAACTGTGAATATTGACATTATTTTTTGTTTGCACACTTCATTAAAACTTGTTGTGGGCATTATACAGTTTGCAGAATTCTAGGTCTCTTGTTTAAAACATGGTACAGTTTCACTGGAATGCAATATCTACTTAATTCATAATAATTGTAAAATTCACATATCTGAGTCATCATATGATTTTTTTCTCTTGGTAACAATTTTTTAAACATTTGAACTTACAGAAAAAGCCTCCATACCTATATCATTTATAAACTATTCGTATAAATAAAAAGGAAATAATTGGTATGCCTGACTAATTTATATCTTATTCATTTCTTTGATGATTATTAATCGATTATAGTTCTTACTTAACGTAAAGTTGCATTATATTAGCATTTTCGTACGGATACCTCATTTATAATTTGAGTATTTATTAGATTTAATAAGTTTGAAGCGAGTTTTGTCCACTATTGCGTTGTAAAGGATTGCAGTCCAGATTTTTGTTGCCTCGGTATTATTCACGTACTTACTATACGTAAAGTATTTTATAGCGTAGGTACATAGATTAAGGTTTATTTTATTGATTTTTATAAGAGCTCTTATTTGATTGATTTTCTAATTATTCACAGCACAATGGCCGTTAAAACGTGAATGGTTACTGCAAAAGAAGTTCTCCGGTTAGAAACCTAGATAATTTATATATATAGATATCTATGACAGCTGTGAAAACGTCGAAAAAAATTTAGTTTTGAAGTAACCTCTATTTTGAGCAAACAAGCACAAAGTGTCACAAAAATCGCGTGTGTAAGACGTAGCTTGTCACGCACACTAAAGTAATAAACCTAGCTTGTTTTTATCGGTTGTCTAACAGCAAAAGACTATCTAGACGAATAAATTATTTATGGTATAAACGTGAAAAAATAGCTGCTATTTTTAAAACGATTTCTACTGGCGCGTTTCGGTATAATCCAATAGACATCTTGCCGAAACAATTATTTTAAGCGAAGTTTATCATTCCCAATTGATAAGGCTTATTTAGTTCATATCTACAGTTGATTGGTGTATGTAATTTTTATATTTAGAGCTTTTCAATGTCATTTTTTCTTAAGGAGTTATTTTAATTAGCAATTAGCGGTGTGATGACACATATCCTATTGTTTTTCTGTTAAATATTATATTATATAGCCTTGTGTTCTCGCTTCTGCATTTCTTATATTAAGTCGTACTTAAAATGTTTTTATTTTACATTTATCTGTATACATCGTGTGATTATATTAATATTAGCTCAATTTTTTCTATATACCTTAGTATTGACTGAAAAAATTGAAATTAAAAATTATAGATACTTAATTTTTCAGACACAGTTTTATAAATAATATATAAGTGAAGTATGATTCACGACCAAGTGCCTTGTTTTGTTGAAATTTTGACTACACAAATTTATTTGGTTTTACTTTAATAAACATTTTCATGACCTAACAACAAATTTGGTTCGACAGTTTCTTTTAGCTATTTGACAAAAATAGCTTCCTTAAGCGGGGTTTTCACTATCCAACTACATTCAGACTCGTGCCTACTCGTATAATGTAAACGCGCACTCTGAAGAGGGCTTGAAATCCAAGTGCGCGTGCGCGCGCGAGAAAACAAAATGGCGTCATTTATGAATAAGTGGATTAAAAGATTGGCTCGCACAGGACCTCTAATAGGTCTGTCTTCTGTATTTTTGGTTAGTTAAATTTTGTTGCTATAGTTTTTAGTTAAATTTAATTAATATAAAATCTTATGCCTCTCGCAGCAAGAAATCAGTTGCTGTCACATTGATTGTGTAAAGACAAGCGCTTTCGCACTACGTCTGATCTGAATCGTAGAACTATTTCTATGGTAGTTTACGCACTAGATCTGGCTTCCGTCATCCGATTTCATTCCGTCAACCGTAAGAAATGTTTTCACGGACTACACGTGTTTTTACGGACACGGATCGGACGTAGTGCGACAGCGCTCTAATTCGGTTGTGTATAAAGCGGAATTTAATTTGTACTCCGTGAAAGTTAAAATGCATTCGATTCGAGTCTCCGCGGATAGTGAAAACTCGCTTTAACGTTGTAATATTATTGGAAGTAGATTTAATCTGATTCATAGAATTGTGTTTTAGTTGATTTTTATTATTTTACGTTACAACTGTCATTATGTTTTTTGATGGCGGGCTACTGCATAGTATTAAATATTAAATAGCTAAAATAAAGAGTTATATATAACATATCGTATTATTTTATTTCTCTTAAGAATACACTGCCAGACGTACTTAAAAGAATTTATGACCGTATTAAATATATTAATTAAATGTTTGAATTAATCTGGCGATTAATCTAACTCAGATCAAAACAAGCTAATAGATGAATAATCCAACTTTAGCTCAACTTTCGTTAATCGCCAATTTATATATTATAATTATACGCAAAATGTTATATTAATTAGTTATTTAAGTAGTCAATTGACTTTTTATAACTTAATACAGCGTACCAAATTGACATTTGTTGGAAGAAAAAACTTTACGAAATTGTATTATTTTTGTCCCTGTTTCGTACTTATGTTGTGGATATTTGTCTTTTTTTTTAAATAAAACTTAATAAAGGCCCAATGTTTGTTTTATTTTTGTATTATATAAGATAAAATAAGAATGTGTATGCTTATGTTAAAAGTTATAACTACTTCTTTAGCAAAGAACAAATCTTTAATGTAGCGAAATTGTTAAATAATCGAAGAAAAACATTTTTTTATACAGTAAAAAGTTATAACAATTACTCAGTGACTCGGCAGAATTGTAATGTTATATATTCCTTGGCGATGGGTGGGGCCTGTCGCAATTGATACATGGTTATGGCAACTTATAAAAAGCGCTACACTTCTTAAAATTCCGCAACGCTCCTGTGATTCCTGTGGTGTTGCAAGGTAATGTGGGCGGCGGTAATCAGTTAACATCAGTTGAACCTCTAGTTGGTCCTACTCTACCAAATAAAAAATTGCGTGTGTACAAAGTACACATTTAAGAACTAAGTGGAACTCCTTTGGTAAACTAATTTTTAAATCCCATTGAACACGCTAGTAGGAAAGATGTTCTACTTACTATCGCGCGGCCGCTACACAACCTAGCGATGTGTAGCGTAGGGAAAATGTTATACTTACTAATAATACTGACTTCAATAGGTTAAAAATGGTAAGGGAAGTGGATTTACCCTTTTGCAATTCATATTGACTTGGTGAAATAATATAAAATTTTAAACAGAAATTCAATAGTCTTTTAAGTACATACATTTCTCGAAAATTTTAGCAAAGATAGAGATAAGAGTTATTGGACGGTACCTAATTAGATATATCTGATTTATCTGCCTTTTACGTTAGTAGGGAAGATGTTCTACTTACTAGCGGCCGCGCGCTGAACCTGCACGATACAACGCTAGTAGGCAAGATGTTCTACTTACTAGCGGCCGCCCGCTAAACCTGCACGATACAACGCTAGTAGGCAAGATGTTCTACTTACAAGCGGCCGCCCGCTAAACCTGCACGATATAACGCTAGCAGGCAAGATGTTCTACTTACTAGCAGCTGCCCGCTAAACATGCACGATACAGCGCTAGTAGGCAAGATTTTCTACTTACTAGCGGCCGCCCGCTAAACCTGCACGATACAACGCTAGTAGGCAAGATGTTCTACTTACTAGTGGCCGCCCGCTAAACCTGCACGATACAACGCTAGTAGGCAAGATGTTCTACTTACTAGCGGCCGCCCGCTAAACCTGCACGATACAACGCTAGTAGGCAAGATGTTCTACTTACAAGCGGCCGCCCGCTAAACCTGCACGATACAACGCTAGCAGGCAAGATGTTCTACTTACTAGCAGCTGCCCGCTAAACATGCACGATACAACGCTAGTAGGCAAGATTTTCTACTTACTAGCGGCCGCCCGCTAAACCTGCACGATACAACGCTAGTAGGCAAGATGTTCTACTTACTAGCGGCCGCCCGCTAAACCTGCACGATACAACGCTAGTAGGCAAGATGTTCTACTTACTAGCGGCCGCCCGCTAAACCTGCATGATACAACGCTAGCAGGCAAGATGTTCTACTTACTAGCAGCTGCCCGCTAAACATGCACGATACAACGCTAGTAGGCAAGATTTTCTACTTACTAGCGGCCGCCCGCTAAACCTGCACGATACAACGCTAGTAGGCAAGATGTTCTACTTACTAGCGGCCGCCCGCTAAACCTGCACGATACAACGCTAGTAGGCAAGATGTTCTACTTACTAGCGGCCGCCCGCTAAACCTGCACGATACAACGCTAGTAGGCAAGATGTTCTACTTACTAGCGGCCGCCCGCTAAACCTGCACGATACAACGCTAGTAGGCAAGATGTTCTACTTACAAGCGGCCGCCCGCTAAACCTGCACGATACAACGCTAGCAGGCAAGATGTTCTACTTACTAGCAGCTGCCCGCTAAACATGCACGATACAACGCTAGTAGGCAAGATTATCTACTTACTAGCGGCCGCCCGCTAAACCTGCACGATACAACGCTAGTAGGCAAGATGTTCTACTTACTAGCGGCCGCCCGCTAAACCTGCACGATACAACGCTAGTAGGCAAGATGTTCTACTTACTAGCGGCCGCCCGCTAAACCTGCACGATACAACGCTAGCAGGCAAGATGTTCTACTTACTAGCAGCTGCCCGCTAAACATGCACGATACAACGCTAGTAGGCAAGATTTTCTACTTACTAGCGGCCGCCCGCTAAACCTGCACGATACAACGCTAGTAGGCAAGATGTTCTACTTACTAGCGGCCGCCCGCTAAACCTGCACGATACAACGCTAGTAGGCAAGATGTTCTACTTACTAGCGGCCGCCCGCTAAACCTGCACGATACAACGCTAGTAGGCAAGATGTTCTACTTACTAGCGGTGCTATGTGCTTCATGCTAAACTCTCTCTTTCTCACTGTCTCTCAATCGGTCTTCCAATCGCTTTCTCCCTCTTCATGGACAAATACGTCCCACATTTTCGTGTCACTTTATTGCGTTTCATCCGTAAAATTAATATCCTCATGCGCGCAAACAAGTTTCATTTCTTTCATCATATATATATATCAAACATTTTTATCTGGTATTATATATTATAAGGCTGAATTTCTTTGATTTATGGCTATGGCAATTCTATCTATCTACTTGGAAGACTGCAGTCCGTCGATACTACGTCCGTCTATAACTTATAAATACAAAACAGCTTATTTATGTGAAAACGTGACGAGGCTTCAAGACGCTCAACACGCTACGCAATGTCCGTTACAAATAATGCCCGCTGAAGATTCTTAATAGAACCAAAATTTTGGAGAGTTATTGCAATTGCAGTCGTCAACTTTGAGACATAAGACGGTAAGTATCACTATCCCAGTAATTTCACTTGCTACGGCATCCTTTAAACTGAAACACACTATTGCTTGGACATCACAATAATATTTACTTCAGGGCAGACTGCGCTACTGTGGTACCCAGCTATCAGACATTCTGGACAAAAAAGTGTGTGTTTATTTATATGTACGCACGCAAGAAGTTATTCTTCTTTTGACTAATAAAATAAATTATTCCTCGTGCTATATTACGTTTGTAGAAAAAACAATATTGTAATAAAGAAGGTATTTTAATTAGGACATCAGTACATTTTTTATGTTTATTTGTAAAGAATCAGCGCCGCCTTTTCTAATCTTTGTTGTTTTAGGGACAACTTCTTTTGACGATGCGCGCGACCATCACGCAAATTCAACACTCTGACGTTAGCTTGTCAGCTAAACAATTTGTAACATACTTCAGCTACCAAGCCTCTTGTAACTCATATTTCTACGGAAGCACAAGCAATGAACGCTTTTGCATATTTAGTACCTTTCAGCGGTAGTTGCATATTTTAGAAAAAAAATAATTATTATGCATATTTACGCTCGATCTCGCCCATCGTTCGATGCTTTTCATAGTACGCCCAAACATTGCACTCAAAATATTCTGCCCAGTAACCTCAGTAGACGTAGAACGCTCCTTTTCCGCTTACAAAAATTTATTAAGCGATCATAGACACAATTTGTCTACAGAACATTTAGTACCTACTTAGTACATATTTTTAAAGGTAAATCTTAAATTTCATTGTTAGCTAAGTAGGTATATCTTGTAATAGTTTCTTTCACAAATACGTTTGTCAGTACAAGCCTTTATAAAATGAAATAAAAATATGGCTTTTTATTTTTTCCTGTTTAATTTTATGCAGTATTTTGTAGCATATAATCCGGTCTCTAGACATCACAAACCTCAAGACCAGCCTGGCAGATGTAGTGTAGAGGCATCTCAGAACACCATCAAGGACCTGCAAGGTGAAGTAGCGACGTTGCGCAACAATTCAGTTGTTAGTAGGTCAACAGAGGCTAATAACGTCAACACGCGCCGGGTATGCATTGCTTAGTTTTGAATCAGCGAAATTCGACTCGACACCGGCTACTGTCCCCGCACGTGTAAGCGGTAATGTACCTGCCACCCGTCCCTCACCTCCTCCTCCCTCGGATAATGCTGACCATACAGACCGACAAGGATAGCTTCATTAAGGTGGAGCGGAAGAAGAGGAGGCTTCCTAGTCGTAATCAATGTGGACAGAACCAGCTCCTGCTTATCGTAGTCTCAGCGACGAATATGTACGTATGGTGACGCGTGTCGTAGTAGACTGTAACTCTTTTGTTTTTTGCGTCCCGACAGAACATACAAGCTTACGTTCAGGTCTAGATCCACTAGATCGAATCTAGGCAAATCCGCCCCCAATACAAAAAAAAAATGGTTAAGAGAGCTGGCATAGCTAATTTTCGCAATCAAAATCACTTTATTCATGTAGGCCACGGAAATGACACTTATGAATGCAAAAAAAAATTCTTATTGGATCCACCACTACTTCGTAAAGAGTTGAGCTAATGAGAAGAAGTAGCAAGAAACTCATTGCCACTCTTTTAAATCAAGATTTACATTTTCATCGTTTTACATATCATTTTCAATATATGAAGAGTGATGCAACAAACATACTGCCCCTTGTTTCAAAAAAGAAGTAAAAAAGTATATAAAAGTACTGCAAGATGGTTAGTCCGTAGTTATTGTTTTTTTGCTTTTGTTTCCTTTTTTCCGTTTCCTTGTTTATTATGTAAACTGTACTTGCAATTATTTTTTACCCGCCTTTTGCTTGTGGCTTTATTTTTGTTAATTTTTTTTAAATTACCTTTAGCTTAAAATTGTAAACATAGAATGTCTACTAAGCATGTTGAGTTAGCCTCAACATTATAAAAGAAGTTTTAAATGTGCCCATAGATTAAGATAGTTGTACATACATACATACATGTTGGCTTCCTAATAAATATAATAAATAAAAAATATATATTTGCGATTTAGTTTAGCTTAGCCACAAGATAGCGTAACAACTCATTATTTACTCATTAATTAGTTGCTAAATTGAAATAATAATAAGAAGTATGGCGAAGTGTGGGAGGTGTGGGAGGAAAGCTATAAAAATAATAAATAGGTACCACGCCAAGTCTCTGTTGGGGGGAAACACCGGACTTATGTATGACGGTTTTATTTCGCTGATGCACAATATAAGTATGCTATTTTAGACATTTTATTTTGATATAGTTCGCGTGTGGTCGATACTAATAGCGTTTTGGCGGGAAACTCATTATTATTTAGTGGCTATCTGTGAGTGGACAGTGTAACATCTAAAGAACTTTCACGAAGAATTAATTAATATTTGGGACTTGTTTGAAAATAAGAAAATACACTGATTGTATTATCAATGGTAAGTTTTTAATTAACATTTACGAACAACTTACTGATTTACTTGATGATATATTTTAGCAGACAATTATAACAACATAAGTTGGTATATAATATACTAAATACGGAATTACTATAGTTGCCATACTATACATTTTGTGACTGATTTTATTTTATTTGTGTTGAATTTTCGAGGTGTTTGAAACGTAAAGTTTTTAAATTAGCAAAGAGTTCGCGCCATTTTGTTACATCGTGGCTGTCAAAAAGCTTAGGGGCAATCCATAAACTACTATTTTTTGACCCCCCTTCGCACAACTGGTCACATTTGTGTGATATTTTGCAATTTTAGATTCCACTTCACTTTCAACATAGTCGCTACTTTTCATTTTATTTAATTATGAAAATCAACAGCATATTAGATAAATAACTAAGTATTAATATTTTACAATAATAATGCCAATAACAGGTTTCCTTTATATTATATTACGGTTTCCGAAAATTCAACATGGTGCAATACGTACTAAACAAAAATAAGATTTATTCTGAGATCATCGTCGTCGGTCGTTTCGTTACATAAAAAATATTGTAGAAAATTAATTGAATTAGGCGTTACTTTGCGGAAATCCATAATCATACAAATGAATTAAGTCTTCTTTAGTGTTAATTCTGCCAATATTTGTCTTTAAAACAATTCGACACGTGTTTCGCCTCTACACGAGACATCCTCAGGACGTGTTGTCTCGCCAAAATCTGGCACACACACTAATACAAGCCGATCGGCCGCGATATTTGCTAGATCAGTTTTGAGTCACAATAAAATATTTTATAAATGCCGTCGTGCGTTGTGAAAAAGTGTAAAAAAATCTATCAGTATTTAAAAAATCTGAGTTTAAAGTAATTGGGGCTATAAGGGAGGAAAAATTGTGTAACTGGTATCCCCCTTAACCGCACACACACTAGCATAAAGTGCTAATATCATGGCGCGGAGTCCTTCTTTTTTTACTCGTCCATGAATTACAAATGTATAGTTTGAAGACGTTTCCCAATACTTTTTGTATAAGACGGTATTACTTACTAAATTTCATAGTTAGTCCAACGGAAAATATCCTATATTTTTTTTTAATTCTTTTGAGCGTCGAAATATACGTTTCTTGCGGCATTAACTGCCGTACTTTTTTTTAACGTTAACTTAGAAGTTAGAATAGACAGTGGACTTGAGTATATCGTTTCAACTCGATTCTCTTTATCACCCCAGTCCATTTTTATATCGAAAAATATTGTACAATGTATTGGCGCTAAAATGAGAAAACTCAATGAACAATCATGTAAAAATGACAGTTTCCAAATTCAAATGTAATATTTTGTTTATTTTTAATTGTTAAAGTATTTATGGCCAGACTAATATTTAGACTGTATTTTTATGTGTGTGGCATGGAATAAATTTTTCATATTCTTCTTCGATACCTCCATGAGTTCTCTCGACATAAACTATCTTATTAATAATCGCCATATAAACGATGATGTAAAGTTACTCCAAGCTTAAAATCACTTCTCCCTGTTATGTAATTCTGTAGTGACAAAGGTAACACAAAGACAAAGTTTTAAATTTGGAATAACTATACTTCGAGCTTATTATGGATGTAGATGTAATGGCATTTGAGTTTCTTTTATGTTCTTCTCACGTGCTCTACTTTCCGAACATATGGTACATTCAGTAATTTAATAGAAATATTTATAGTGATGATTCAACAGCGCTTATTTTAAGCCAAATTGAATAAAGATAATATCAAATATTACATTAAATATAATAAAAAATAAACAGTATAATTATCAATTATCGGTAATTGGTTGCATTGGGCGGCACCCTGTGCAAAGAAGCCTTCCACTGGTATATAGGTCATATCATAGTCATCCTATTGCGACTATATTAAGTATATTGAAGGTAACATCAAAGCCATCCCTCGCGGTTTTTGGCATCACGTTTCAAGCCTTTGCACCAAAGGTGGATTCGAACCTAGTGTGACTTTTGAGGGGCAAACTTTTTCAGGTGTTGCTGCTGCAGATGCTTTCGCCAACTTTTTTCAAGCACATTTTTGCCAGATATACCTGTACTCGATACAGATGAAGCATATAGTTTCGATAGGACGTATGACAGCAATTATGTAAACATCTTTCATATTACACCTGATGATGTCATAGGTGGAATCAACAAGATGAAGCAGAGCAGTTCCGTAGGACCGGATTGTATTCCTCCTGCAGTTCTAAAGCTGGCAAAAAAGAACTTTTCTATGCCTCTTTGTCATATTTTCAATCTTACCTTGGAATCGGTAGAATATCGGTCCCAATGGAAGTTGTCGAGAGTTACCCCAATACCAAAAAGCTCTGATAAATCGAAAGTTGAAGAGTACCGTCCTATTGCAGTGTTGTCTTCGCCCGCAAAGGTATTTGAAAGCATTATTCACAACTACATATACGCGCAAGTGGACAAATACATTTGTGGCGAACAGCATGGTTTTAGACCGAACAGATCTGTAGACACTAACTTGTTGTCACTAGTTGATTTTATCTCGGACAAACTAGATCGTGGTTCTCAGGTTTGGCAGGGTCAATAATGACATATTGTTACAAAAACTTAGCGCTATTGGCTTTGCACCGAGACTTCTCCGACTTATCGAAGACTACTTGCGTGACTGTCAACAATATGTCCGGCTTGGTCTGTTCGAATCCAATCGTGCGATCTGGGGTTAGTCAGGGATCGATACTGGGGCCTCTTCTGTTTCTTTTAATGATAAATGATCTTCCAGATGTGCTTGATAATTCTCGGTGGCTCCTTTATGCTGATGACCTGAAACTCTTCAAAGAAATCAAATCTGATTCAGATTGCATGGCACTCCAAAATGATGTGCAAGCTGTGTTCCAGTGGAGCTTGAGGAACCGTATGGCATTTAATACGTCCAAATGCTATGCCATGACTTTCGGTCGAAAGTGGTGCCTAATAGAGTATGATTATAAAATTGGTGGTGATTCGATATCTCGACCAGAAACTATCAAAGACCTGGGTGTCACATTCGATCGAAAGTTAACCTTCCATGATCATATTACCACTCTGGCCAAGGAATCCTATAGAATTTTAGGCTTTGTTTTGAGGAATTCTGGGGATTTCACATCTGAACCAGTCATAAAGCTTTTATTTGGTGCTTTAGTGCGCAGCAAGCTAGAAAAGGTGCAAAAAGCTTTTCTTAGGTACCTTTACAAACGTACGCATGGATACTATATATATCCTATATGTATCCCACAAAATTTCTTCTGGGTACATTAGGCTAAAACTCCCTCGAGGTTAGGCGAAAACGACAGCAGCTCACAGTTATGTGCAGAGTTCTCAGAGGTAATATAGATGCGCCGAGTTTGCATGTTGAGCTATGTAGAATCTTTGTACCGGACAATTACTGTTCGAGGCGCAGGCATAGATTGTTCGCGAGTCCGACACATCGTACTGTGGCTCGCACCAACTCACCTATACCGAGGTCTCTCTCTGCTCTCAACGCTCTTCTCGAAGCCAACCCTGCTTGTGATTTATTTGCGGATGGATGGCAGACGATTTTGACAGAGTGCTTGCGTTTTTGTGAGAGGAATGGATGAACGGTATTTGGATGTTAATTAATTAGTTATTTACAGTAAACTTATATGTTTAGTTTGTAATTAATTCTTACTTTAATATTGTGGTACTTGTTACTTTAATAATTGGCTTACGCCGTTGTATTAAAGTATAAATAAAAAAAATAAACTAAAATAAAAAATAGGTACCATTAGTCACCACTTACCTCACCCTTGGGCCTGGGACTTCCCTATTCTTTATATGCACCGGGGAAGCAAAGGGCAAAAGGTAGATATGAAATTCATAAAAAGCAAATAACTAAGCATCGTCAACTTTTGTCGGTAAATAGATTAAAAATATAATCTCGAACACAATCTGTTCGGATAGCTATTTCCTACAAGTGCACACCCGGCACAGATGCTCTCGACGCAAGTTTCGGCGTGATATTCATGCGATATACTAAATGTCTTAAATGTTATGCTAGTTTTTATCTTTAGGCTGATTTTCATGCGAGTGACTCGAAAAGACTTTATCTTAACATATGTCTAAGGCCTCGATCTACACAGCGTACTTAGAGTTTGCTTAGAATTTATTCATCTACTCACGTAAAACTAGGTTGAGTGTAAGCTTAGCATTATCTTTGATTAGGTATTTATTTTGACAGTTAAGATTATGCTGAGTACAATACCTTTGACGATGGCTTCATGGCTCTGCCTTTGCCTTTCCAATGAATGGGAAGAAGATAAAAAAAATATTCTGTACATACACATACACACTGTACAACCTCGATTATTCTTAAACAATTAATGTTTACAATGTAAAATATAATAAATTATAACCTTATTTATTACCTAGCTTATTTGGTATGAGAATTTGAATTTTAAGTTCTTAAGAACGCAGTATTGTAGCTGAGAGCGATATAAATTGTAGGTATAATCTAGTGGTCTTATTCATAATGACTTTATAATTGAAGGTTTAAAACGTAGTATTTACCTACACATTTAAATAAAACACTTTATAAAGGAATAAAACGCGTGTACCTAATTGTAATTGTGTTTTTAGATTAGTATTGCGTAAAAGTTACATTTTTCTTATTATTTTAGCACAGTCCACTAAAAAGGTGCTCTGAAAAGGTCACAAAACGTCGGCTTAGCTAAAATAATAATAAAAATGTAATATTTACGCGAAAAATAATGTAAAAACAGAGTTACAGTTACACACGTTTTAATCCTTTAAAAACTCTTGGTTAAAAACGTCTTTAATATACGCTTATTCAAAAATGTTATGTATAATCCCATACTAGAGCTATAACATTTATTATCTCTCTGATAAAGTTGATGTGAGATATAGAAGCTAGGGTCACTCACCATGGTAATGTTAATTGTTATCATACAGTATTCGAACTCGCCCTGTCCTTGGAGTAATACCTAAGGCTGCGTGTGGCCGCGTAGTACGTAAACAGTGATAGGGCTGCCACCTACAGCATTTTATGATTTTAATAATAATATCATCTACTTACTTCTTTCCAGTTGTTTTATTGTAAATATTATATTTTTAATTAAAAAAATTGTTGTGAATGAAGTAAGAAGTGTTAATTAATAATACAAGCATTATTCCAGAGGTCTATACTATACTCAACACAGCTTCTGAGATGCAATAAAAAGAAAATGCTACAAAAATTAGAATTTAAATTACTTAGTCAATAATTCGTATCACTCAACATCAATATTGATAATATTTGGAGCATATTATGTCTATCAAATGAATGATGAATAAATAAAATACTTATCATACTGAATACCAAATATCGTTTTTTCTTTTTTATGTATCCATAACATCTTTCATGATTACGATTCACGATTAACTAGTTTGCTCAGAGAGAGTTTAGACTTTGTTTCATGAAAGAAGTCCCGCGACGAGTAGTGTAGGTACTAAAAGTTAAAAATCAACATTGGAAGTAGGAGCAGACTATTTAAGTAGGAAATCAATTAAATATGTATTATTTGTATCTTTATCTGATATTGTTTCTGTAAAAAGAGGTAAGCTAGAAAAAAATATTAAAAATCAAGTAATTTTATTTTGCGACTAGTGTCGCAAGTGTTTGACATAGCTTTTTCGGTTTCAGTCAGTTTGTATTATGCCGGGGTCACATTTATGGCTTAACGCCTTACGAACAATTTCATATGTTCAACTTATTAACTGTATTTACTTGGTAGCCTTTATGAATAAATAAATAGTTCAATATGAAATTATAAATACATATATATATATATATTAAATTCAATTCTTATTCAAATAAAACCAAACTTGTTGACTTTTACTAAAATAAAACCATGTCAACCGTAGAAATAGAATCTCTTAAAGCGTTTAAAATTATCGGCGATATTACTCATCTGTGGCTCTAGCATAACGTAATTTAAGTTTCCCGCGTAAATTTCAGAAGTTTTGCTTAGAAGTCATTTTATCTGTTTGACACCTTCTTTGACACTATTACATTAAAATCATGTTGTTTTCTCCGCAATGGTTATGTTACAATTACCATACAAAGATAATTATGTTAAATTTAATGTATAGTTGTTAGTAATATAGTAGTGTAGTTATGTTTAATATATATGCATAATTCTGTTGTTTGTAGTTTCTGTTGTTCTAGTTGTCAGACGTAAAACCTCGATAAAACATTATGTTCAGTTTAATGTATACAATAGGAGCATAATTTCGACTGAAGGACTAGCATCCATATTCATGATATAATAAAAAAAAGTAGGAGGACGAAAAATAGGATAATAATTATACACAATTAGAATTTTCCAATGTCCACCATCTTTGCTATTCATATTAAGTATACCGATTTTAATCGAACCGTATGAACATTTTTATTATAATTCGCTTTACATTTTTAAAATCGCTCCTTGAATCCGTTATAACCATCTGGCCACACGCAAGACAATGTCCCACCTGCAAACAATCCGCGTTCCGCGCGCGTGCACCACGCGTGATAGGAAACACATGTATAAAATGTTAGGATGCGGCTGGTCCGCACGCGGATGATATTCCGCGTGACAGTAAAAACCCAAAATTATTGGTAGCGCGGAGATAAACACAGCGGTCCAGACATAGTGTTCCCAGCAAGAAATAAGTATTAGGACTGTTCATTGTCAAGTACATTTATGAAAACTTAACAATATACATTCACAAAAATCGTTACCTTTTAGCTTAATGGTGATTTTCATTATTATAACACAAGAAATAAGGGATTGTAACTAATTCTATTATGCTTCTTAAGATACATAGCTTAAAGGGGAAATACTATACACTTTTAAAAAAGTCCCAGTGGCTGCTCAAACATTATCTATAAGTAAATTTAAATGATTTATATTAAAAAATCTGTCGTAAATCTTACAACTCCACAGCTTCTAATCTAAGCGATCAGACAGCCTGGGACTAGATTATATATTTATTTGTTTCCGAAACGGTGGTAGTGTTTGAACTGACATCAAAAAGAATTCTAAAGAATTCAATTTTGAGAAAATGAATGCCTTTTATGCCTGTTTGAATCGAGTATATCAAACACGTAAATCAAT
Organism: Leptidea sinapis; assembly: GCF_905404315.1. NCBI lineage: Eukaryota > Metazoa > Arthropoda > Insecta > Lepidoptera > Pieridae > Leptidea > Leptidea sinapis. The sequence continues at coordinate 15,086,805 of NC_066272.1, forward strand.
CGACCAAAAGGCTCATCCTTCAAAAATGCAAAAATATATAATACCTTAGAACAGATTGTGAAATGACCTCGAGACATGTTCAAGTGATAACAGATCATAAAATGATATAAATAGTTGCACGTGAAGTAAACGTGTTCAATACGTAACCTTTTTCGGAGACGGATTACCCATTTTTATCAAATATTATCAGTCGAGGAACGTCATATAGCGGTCGTAATGATAGCACCTCTATCAGATAACAATGTCTGGCGCATGAATTTCTATTTATTGGCTTACTTCAAAAAGGATGTATACATTTACGGCCTTACAAATAAAATATTGGCATAAAGTTATAACTAATCATAAACCAGGACAATGCAAAATGACAGATAGACATTTTGCTTACGATTGATTTATTATACGAGGGAAACGTTATAACGTCTGAACAAACCATTCGTAAGCAAAATGTCTATTTGCAAAACATTTTACATATTCTTGGTTTATGCTTAGTTATAACTTTATGTCAATTTTATTTGTAAGATCGAACAAATTTTATAATAATACTAGCTGACCCAGCAAACGTTGTATTGCCATATAAAGTAACAAAAAAATTCAATCAAATAACAATAGATGGAAATTTTATTTCATTCATATCATTTCTAACGTTTGTGGCAAAATCAATTACTTTGTTTATGTAAATAACAATAGTTAATTGTTTACTAACAACATTTTTAGCTTATCACACTTACTATGAATCTAATATTCATACGGACTGCCACTAGGCGGAAATTGTACAAAGTATCATTAAGAAATATATAAAGTATCATAAAGTAACAAAAAAATTCAATAATTAAAATATTTGGGGTATAATAATATATGCAACCGACTCTCAGATCTACCAAATTTATCGTACTACAATTATTGCATTCGATGCCATCTTGCAACCCTATAGCGGATTTGTGGATGGACCAGAATTATATGAAAATCGCGATACAAAAATAGTTGTAAATCGTAGAAGAGCGAAAATTTGAAGTTGTATGTATTTGTTAATGTTGAATCATAATAAAATAAAAATAAAAAAAAATGGCAAAAATATAAAAAATATATGATAGGGGTAGGTTACCCTTATCATTTAGGGGTATGAAAAATAGATGTTGGCCGATTTTCAGACCTACCCGAAGTGCACACAAAATTTTCGTTTCGGAGGAGTTTGGTAACAAACACAGAATTTTATGTAGGTATTATATTTACAATACCACCTATGATTACATTCAAGTAAAACTATCATTACGGGAAAGTGTACCAAGACTACTGGCAGCATTTCCGCGTTCGATAGCTAGGCTGATCTGTTGACCGAAATAGCTGCCAGCGCTTGGGTTTCCAGTAGCCCTATTCAGGCGCGAATACTTTGTAAAATCTCCGCGCCTCTAGGCCCCATGGCCCAAGTGTCTCGACACCAAACAGCACATAGATGTGAGTCTTACTCACTGAGACCGACATATTTGCGATAACGACGTAACTTGGACATGAGAAGAGTGTCGACGTAAGTCGCGTCCCACACCAGCGCCCTTCTTCGCGCCCAAGCCACCAGGGTCATTCCATCAGGACGCTTGCCATCGGGGCGTATAATATTTTATTTGGTTCTAAAACAGTTGGTATATATATATTTGACTGAAGTACCTAAGGACCGCTTAGAATTTTTTTAAATACTCCCACATTGGGTATATCTGGAGACTGAAAAGGAGCTGTGCGGTTTTCAAGGAACTTTCTCCCACGTACAAACAAGCTGTACAAAGATTCCTTATACGGTCTTTCCAAGACGATACAACATGGGTACCTAAAAAAGTACATCCACTCTTCAAAAATGCTCCTGTACTCAGTTGCAACAGAATCTGGACTCCCGTGATCACTTAACACCAGGTGATCCATAATATCATTTGTCCTCCTCTTGTATTAAAAAAAACTCTTATTTTAAATAAGATCTGACAAAAAAAATGTATAAGTAATGAGGGAGCTACTAAAATAGGCATATATTATAAAAAGTTATATTAAATAAACAGTTACAAAAATAATCATTTAATGCTGTAAATAATACAAAGCACAGAGATGAAGTCATATGCACCCGACCAAAGATTAACTAAGTACTGGGTTCCCCAAGGAAGTGTTCTTGGGCCGCTTCTTTTATTTATTTATATTAATTAAATTAAAAACATTACGATAAGCAGTTGTATCTTCTTAGCGGACGATATTTCCATCGTTATGGCGTCTGACAAAAATGCCTGTGTAAGTGATCATGAAGCTGACATAAATTACGATGTATTAAATAACTTAATGGATTGGACATAATAACTTTAAGAATAATATGGCAAAGACGAATTACGTAACGCTTCACGTTCAATTTAACACAACTTAATGCGAAATGCCAATCATAAATGTTCATTATAATACCACCACTATTGATAAAACTAATCAAACACAGTTTCTGGGGTTGCTGATGCATCAGGATGACAATAAATCAAATCAAATCAAAATCACTTTATTCGTGTAGGCCAAGGAAATGACGCTTATGAATGTCAAGTTTATTTTTCTTTCTACATTCACCGCCACTTCGGAAAAGGTTGAGCTTTAATGAGAAGAAGTGGCAAGAAACTGATTGCCACTCTTTTAAATTTACAGCTTCATGGTTTTATCATAAATCATTTCAACTATGTATAATTTATGTAAAGTGATGCAACAAAAAAAAAACAAACGTCTAATACCTGCTCAATACTTTACACGAGAAAGTCAAAAAGATAAAAGTAATGCAATACGTAAGAATTAGAGTTATTGAGTATCAATCCACACACACCGTAAATAAATAAAAGTATTTTAGCTGTATTTTATTAGCGATTTTAAAAACTATATACTACTTAATAACTTTTATTTTAAAAACATGAAGCAGAGTTTCTGGTAACAGGATAATCCTGAGCATGATGCATGCATTTGCCTCTCTGGGCCATTTGCCTCTCTCGACCTTTCTTTAGGGAAGGGAACGACCCGTTCTGCGTCGCAGCCACAAGCGCACACTCAACCAAATAACATTAGATGGGATAAAATAATATCAGATGGGAATCATATATTTCTAACATTTGTGGCAAAATCAATTGCTTTCTTTATGTAAATAACAATAGTTGCTTGTTTACAAACAACATTGCTAGCTTATCACACTTACTATGAATCTAATATACTTACAGACTGCAATTTGGCGGAAATTGTAAAAAATATTTATCTGGGTTTTATTATCGCAAATATGTGTAAGAGAGCTATTTGCAACATCTTACCTGATGAAGCTTGGGACTATTACCACATTTCTGTCTTTATATCTATGAAATGTGTGTATGAATCAATAACGTTCAAATTCAAACATTTTTATTCGAAATAGGATGTGATATCACTTATGGAAAGTCAAAAACTGCCAAATTCCAAAAAGGTTACCTCAGATCTGAGAAGAACGCGCAACAAACTCAGCGGGCATCTTTTTTCACAAAAAATATGGTTACAAAGAAATATCGTACAATTAAACTTGTTATTTGATAGCCTGAGGGCGGTCGCTCCATTCCGAATCTGTGGTATCATTAAGTATGTTTATTTATTTATTTATTAGGCACTTCAACAGAATACATATTAATACTTTTACATATAAACTTAACATAATTTACAATTCTAATATGCACACCTATAAAAGAAATGCACAGCATTGACTAATAATAATTTAAAGTAGGTATTTTAAAATTAATTACATATAAAAGTTAATGTGAAAATTAAATTTTAATTACTAGGTTAGTTTATAGAATGACTTAAAAGTATGTTAGTATTTTATTCTTAAGTGGGCCATGAAAGTCATTGAATATATCTACATTTGGGTGTTTTCTAACAAGCATGTTGTATTGTTCACCAGCTCTATCAGATAATTGGCGAATTCAGTCCTAAATTCGATTTTATAAGAGGTCTGCTAAATGTATTATGAATACTTTTACGCGGATACCTCGAAGGTACGGTGAAAGATATTTTATCGTGTAGCTCCGTATTATTGACATGGTTGTTAACTATTTTGGAAATAAATAAAATATCAAACATTTTACGGCGCGTGTTTAGGGATTTCATCTTAAAGAAAAAAAGACGCTGTGTGTAAGGACATCTGTGGCTAATTCCACTTGCTAAAAAAGCCAAGTGTCTGGTGAATGATCTTTGAATGTTTTCAATGCGTTGAGAATGTATATTATAAAAGGGATTCCATATTACACAGGCATATTCTAAGTAACTTCGGACTAAAGCATTGAAAAGATTAATTTTGGTGGATAAGAGCTCTCTAAACTCTTTTGAATTTCTTTTGATGAAACCAAGCATTTGTGCAGATTTAGTCACAATATGATCAACGTGAGATGTAAAGCGAAGTTCTCTGACCAATATAACCCCAAGATCCTTTATTTCACTAAGTTTAAGCAAAGTTGTAGTACTGAGATTGTAATACGATGGAATTGATTTCTTCTTCCTTGAGAATCTAACATGATAGCACTTTTGAGTATTGAGTTCCATTTTATTGTTCGTGCACCACTGTTCAATTCTGCATAGGTCAGACTGCAATTGAATTATATCCTCTGATGATATAATTGTCTTATAGATGTTCAAATCGTCGGCAAATAACAAAAATTTTGAATAATATATTTCAGAGGCAATATCGTTGATAAAAATTAAAAATAATATGGGACCGAGGTGAGAGGTTGCTAGGTAAGACTGAAATCAACTGAGGAGGGAACCAGTCATTCCAAAGTGGTATAGTTTTTTGATGAGAATGTTATGATCAACTTTGCTAAACGCACTAGCAAAGTCTATGTAGATTGCATCTACTTCATCACCCCGATCAACTGTAGCGCAAAGATCTGATAAAAAACATGCTAAATTTGTTGAAGTGGAACGACCTGGTAGAAACCCATGTTGATTAACAGAAAGGGAATATTTGACATGTGATGTTAAGACTTTACATACAAGAGACTCGAATATTTTTGCAAAACAAGATAAAATAGCTATTGGCCGATAATTTTTCACGTTTGCCTTATTCCCTTTTTTGTGCAAAGGAAATATTCGCCCCATTTTCCATTCATCTGGGAAGTATCCATCAGCCAAAGAGCGGTTAAAAATAATACATAATGTTAAAGCAAAAGCAGAACTACAACGCTTAACAAAAATAGGAGGAAAACCGTCGGGGCCAGAACCCTTAAAAATATCTATTTGTTTTAATTTAGCTAATACTTCCCTTTCGTGTACAATAATTTTGTTGATAGCATTACTATTAATAATGAAATGATCATAGGGTGTATTTTGTGAAGAGTTCTCGGTAGCATTATAAACAGAAGAAAAGTGGCTTGCGAAGAGATTAGTAATATCAGACCCGGATTCAACAGATGTGCTGTCACTATACACTGTTATAGTCACCATTACCACAAACGTTTTATAACAATTCATTTGAATATCGTAAATACATTTGTTTTGAACATTTACTAACTGGACCTAGCCGAGTAGTAGGCATTATAAGTTTATGTATGTTCCTGGTGTTAACATTATCAAGAATATTTTGAGAAGCAACAGTTAAGATGTTAATTTCTTTAAATTTTGGTTCTTTCTATACATATTAACAAATCACTTTAGCAAGTACACTTTTTACAAAATAGCAATGCTTTGACTGCTATATATATACATTGCCGTATTTACTCCAGTTGTTTAAAATATTCCTAGTTAATAAGGCAGCAATGTAAAACGTTTATTCAGTTCAGGTTTGATTCGGACTCTGACAGTTGACACACGAGCAAGGAGAAAAGTGTGCTTGCATTATCTGTACTCGTCTTGTCTATAAATAATTAACTAAAAAAATTATCAAGGCTTGAACAAGGCAAATGAAGTATTGAGTGTTAATTTTTTAACATTTTAATCTTTTAGCAGCCCAAGGGCCACTAATTTAGTTTCCTTATTTTAAAAGGTTAATTTAGCTTAGTACTGATATTACAGTAAACTGTATATTAAATTGACAAAGTAATAAAACAATCTTTTAATTTAATAATATTTATATCTAAATACTTATTAGGTACTAGACCACTTAAATAAAATACGGAAAATAAAACCATTCAACTTAAATTAAAAAATTCAAATTTTCTTATTTCTATATGCTATTAAAATATGTAGAAAATTACTTATAACCTACTTATTATAGCAATTTACAATTAAGCCTTTTATATATCATGTAGGTCTCAGAAACTTATTTCTACAACCCTATCTACGTGTTGAGGGATAAAACTTTATTATGCTTACAACTTATAAATCTTTTATCTATTATCTCTACGGTTTGTGGGGGAAAATCCAGGAAACTGGCAAAACCTGGCTATATTATCAACGATTCTACTAATCTCATAAAAGGCATTTATTTTCTCAAAATTGATTCCTTTAGAATTCTTTTTGATGTCATTTCTAATATACTAGATACTACTACCTACTAAATGTAACTGAGTGTTTCATCTCATAATTTTGGATACTAATTCTCGTTTGATTTTTATTAAGTAATATTATTTTACTGATTAGGTAACATTCTTTCGATATCCGTTTATTTTTTTTTAATATCTGTATTCTGTAATAGTTACAGAATAATCCCCTAGTCACACTTAACCATTACACCCTGACATTTCTATTATATGTAACTTTTTACTAACTAGTAGCTTCTAATTTAAGTCTATGGTCGGACCAGGGGCGTAACTACCGCCGTATCAATTATTCGGGGCCTCCAGGCAACGGCGGCCCCCGAGCCCCGAACAAAAATTAATAAAAACTTTTGCTGCTTCCCAAAAAAAACGCGCGGAAAGTGTATATTTAATTCGAATTGTTTGTAGAAATTTTGTAAAAAGTGACAGATAGATAATTATGATGAATAAATATTTCTATATATGCAAACATTTTTTTTTCTTTTGTGAGAAATCTTTACTTTTCAAGCAATTTCACATACGGGCCCCCAAGGAACGCTACGCCACTGGGTCGGACCCTTGAGTTCGATCAGTCACATATTTCTATAAAAAAATATCAAGCATACAATAAAATTTTACAATATAACTCTCAATAAAACATAATATTATTATGTTATATATTGGTTATATACTTAGAAAGTGCAATAAAATAATATGTCATTGATACGATTTTATTGCGATAACAGAACCGGATCAAACTGATTCTCTAGACGCTTGAGTATGTTCGCTTCGGATTCCTTTGTAAATAACTTGTAATAGTGATGCAACGATTGTTTTCACAACAGATGGAATCGGAATTATATCTATGAGAAATAAACACAGACTGACTAGGATTATAAATGCTACAACCAACCCTACAATATTTGTGTTTATTTTACTTTATTTTACTGATTTTATTTTGTTTATTCAAAATTTACATTTTAAATGAAAAATGGAACGGTTTAAGTTTTATAAAAGTAGGTACTAATTCTATCAAATTCTTTAAAAAAAGAATGTTGTTATAGCTGAAAATTCGGAGATTTTTGACTCCAAAGTTTATTTTCGGGAAGCAACTTCCAAATATTTTATTGGATATTTCAAATTAAATATAAATATTCTATTCCGTTCAAAATTTTCCTTAAGTCCTTCTTTTTGTAATGTATTTTTTGCTTCGGAATATTTTCATTGCGTCATGTTGTAATCGACTCTCTAAGAAACCAATTTTTGTGGATATTGAGGTATGACCGCGCCTTAATAATTAGCGAGTAATTTAGTGACTACCTATTTGTAAAAATAAATTTTCATCTTATTTTTTTTTAATTCTTTGTCCATTCCACCTAATATCTAATCCATTCTTCCACCTAGTAATGACTAGTACAGGCAAAGGGTAAAGGGTAAGGCCCATACAGTCATATCTTTCTTCTAAGTAGGTACCGAATCGGGTTGACAACTTTTATTGGAGGAAGTAGGAATCTAGAGTTTTATGAGTTAGAGTACCAACCAAGTTATTTAGTTTAGTGAAAAGATTTTTTTTTGTGTTATGGCGGCAACCATATGCCATATAAATGTGTCAGATTTTGTAGGAACAGTATTTTGGCGTAATATATTAGTGTTATAGATTACAAAGTACGTACACCTTCGTAAAATAAAGTAAGTAAGCACTCTGTTTTAGCAGTTGAAAATCTAAACCATTAGGACTTAAACAATACATACGTATAAAAAAAAAGTATGTCTGTACTTATGTATGCACGCAAGAAGTTATACTTCTTTGGCCTAACAAAGCAAAAATCATTAAAATTCCTCTTGCAACAATGGCTTTGACAATTAATTATTAAATAACGAATACGGCTGTACGAGCTTGAACCCTTTCCCTATCCAAATAATGGACGAAAAACCAAAAAAAAATAACGAATGTCGCAAACGTCAGAAAATTTTAGGAACCAACTTCACACAGTTACTACTTTTGTGTTACAGTGATGCGCGCACATCTTAAAATTTCACTGTCATCATTTTTTCATAACGCGCCTAAAGAAATACCTATAGGCTATAACTGGTCCGGGGTTCGAATCCAGGTAGGTGCAAGCATTTATATGATGAATATGGATGTTTGTTTCCGAGTCGTGTATGTTTAAATGTATTTATGTATGTTTATATGAATTTATGTATGTTTAAGTAAGTATATTGTATTAAATATATCGTTGTCTTGTAACCCATAACACAGGCTATATATGCTTAACTTGGGGCAAGATTATTTGTGTAAAAAGTGTGTCAATATTATTATTATTATTATAACTTCAAAAATCATAAAACTGTTCATTGGCAGTTTAGTGAAACACAAACGTACAGAAGAATTGAGTACAATAGCGACTTTGAATTAGAAATACATAAAATGATGTTCACTAAAAGTATGTGGTTTAAAATATCAAATGACAATAATAAATACGAAACTATTAAAGACACCTCACGAACGAATTGTGATCTCAGGCCGATAAGATGATTATTTAATATGTAATGATAATCAATATTAATAATATTTCACTTATCATGAATTATAAAGTATATCTATACCCGGTAGAAAATGTCACTTGTCAGATGAGGAAACATTAACATTGGTAGTTAAATAATAGCATTCATTGTAAACAAGTGCTGACCCGGCAAACGTTGTTTTTTTAACTCCCCGCTAATAAAGTTGAAAATTTTCGAAAATTCGGGAATTTATTGGTTCTAACCTGTTTTTCGATAATCGATCAATCGATTCGATCGATCGATCGATTTTCATCAGATCACATTTAAGGTCCTAGGAAGATTCCCTGACTATTTCCGCGATGGTGTCCCTACGTCTGTATGTATGTATTGGTGTGTGTGTGTGTGTAGGTAAACATCGTGTAACTTTTCAACGGCAAAACCGATTTCATCAAAATTGACGCCATTCTAAAGGGCATGATCAAACATAGATTTTGAATACAATTCGGACCGGTACATTCGAAGAAATCTCAAAAAAAAAACGAAAAATCGTCATAAATACAATTTGAAGCCTTTAGTTATGGAATTATCGTGTGAAACACCAGAGAAATAGTTTACGTGCTTTTTTTAAAGGTACCCGGCATGTCGTATCGTCTCGGAAACACTGCACAAGGAAGCTCATTCCACAGCTTTGTTGTACGTGTAAGAAAGTTCCTTGAAAACCGCCCTGTGGAGGACCGACACACATCCAGATGGTGGGGATGATATCCTAATTTGTGGCGTGTCGTGCGAATGCGGATCTCGGCGGCAGGAGTCAGGTGAAACAGCTCTTCGGAACACTACCCATGATAAATGCCGTAGAAGACGAAGACTCGGCCAAGTGATCGATTCGATCAGCCGTACACAGAGCACTGGGTCCTGCATTCACTGGGAGCAGTGTTTTGCCATATTAATCATATAATAAATCATTTTATTCAGGCTACAAGGCCCATAACATTAATACCTTATAATCTAACATACATATAACTTAATTCTGTGTCTATTTTCGCGGCGATGTGAGGCGCGGGTTCGGTAACTTGAGGCGGTCGGCGACATCCGCGATACTTGCGGAACACGACCCCCTTCGGCCACAGCTTCACGTCCAGAAAGGCCGATATATGTTCGGTCGGGACGTGAACAACAAAAGAGTTAAAGTCTACTGCATCACGCGTCACCATCTTTTCGTACCCAACTGAAACCTTGACTTCTTCACCTAATACTGAACAACGTTGGAGGCCTTGGTGGTGTAGTGAAAACGAGAGACGTAGGTATACGTCGCTGGAACTACGGGACGCTGGAGCTGGTTCTGTCCTATCGATGCTGTGCCACATTGATTACGACTAGAAGGCCTCCTCTTCTTCCGCTCCACCTTAATGAATCTATCCTTGTCGGTCTGTCTGGTCAGCATCATAGTCACGTTGAGGCGTTGACGTACCGATAGCAGGCGGCACCTCCGAGAGGGGAGGAAGTGAGGAACGGGCGGCCGGTACATTACCGCTTACGCATGCGGGGACAGCGGCCAGTGTCGAGTCGAATTTCGCTGATTTAAAAGTTCGCTGGCAAAGCAATGTATGTCCCATGACACGAGTTCATGTTATTAGCCTCTGTTGACCTACTAACAACTGTATTGTTGCGCAACGTCGCTACTTCACCTTGCAGGTCCCTGATGGTGTTCTGAGATGCCTCTAATTTCAACACTATATCTACCCGGCTTGCCTTGAGGTATATGATGTCCTTCAGCTAGGTTGTGCGAGGTTCTTGCCACGAACGACGGCACGTCGTCAGGATCAGTCAATTTCAGGATATTTATCATGTCTTGAAAAATTCGCACTTCATCTCTCAGAAAGTTCTCTTCAAGACCTCGTACACGAGCGTCTATGGCGTTGATGATCTCCTCACTGGTGAAATTTAACGCACAGATCTGGATGATACTGACCTTGTCCATACTGACAATTGCGTGATGAAGGAATGCCGGCAATCCATTGGCTATGAGTTTTTCGGAACTCATAGTCATAATATGGTGCATCGGCGCGCCGCAGTACAGTTGAAGTTCCGAAATTATACGGCAGTTGACGCGCAGACCGCGAATATAATATACAATAATAATATAATAATATTGACACACTTTTACACAAATTATCTTGCTCCAAATTAGGCATAGCCTGTACCATGGGTTGCGAAACAACGACATATTTAATACTTACTTAAACATAAATAAATACTTATAAACATCTATGTTTCGGAAACAAATTAAAAATTATTATTATATTATATAAATTATTATATGTGAGCATGTTGGTACGTTACCGAGCGCAATATTGGTTACGGATAAGATGCTGCATCTTATAGTATAAGTATTATTCCGATCGGTTTAGTAGTTTTTGCAGTATAATCGAATCTCTGTAAAAAGAAGTGAAAAACCGGCTCTTCATATTTTATTAGTATAGACTTTTATTTACTCATAATATGGATTTGGTATTTATGTATAGATTGATAGTATAATTTAAAGGAAACTGACTAATTATCTGTGAAGCAATAAGAAAGTTATTATCTATAAGTAGGTAGGTACGTACTTACAGTATCTGAAGACAGATATAGCTAGGATGACATGTACCTACATCTTAAATTAAGTTACAGGCTCATTTTTTAATAATTAACTCACAGCGAGAAAACGAATAAAACGAGCAAGTGGTTCAAATTCAAATAGCATCTAAATACACTTACGGCCGTTTTCAATAACCTATATATATATATATATCCTTAGTTTAACTTACTAGAGGTAGACAAATCTATCGTTTTACGCTTACTTACATTTCAATAACCTATCGACATAAAGAATTGGACTATAACTATATTGGACATAACTATGGATAGATATTAAGATCTTGTCATTAAACGGTGACAGCAATGTATCCGTAACTAGAGCTACGTTATTGAAAACGGCCGTTAAAGAACGTCAAACACTACCACTCATTTAATAATTTATCAGCCACAGACCTAATCAAGTGTCTACATACATAAAAAAACACATAAAAATGCCATAAATAATATTTTTTAAAAGAATATTTTAGTGTGTGTTGGTATGTCATAACGTTTTCCTAATACATCATACATATACAGGATGTGTGCCAGCTAAATTGGTACCGCCCTTATCTGCTGCAATGCAGAACTCAGTGTTCAAACACTATTTGTATATCTGTTCAATACACGTCACGGTGAAATTACTTAAGCCAGAAACTCCATAAAACTTCTTCCAGGAAATATGTGTTTTTGAGTAATCCTACAAATTTGTGAAATGTTTATCATAATAGAATCTGAATTACATGCGCGAGGTTTCTATCGCAATGTTTTATTTATTTATAACTACATTATGAACAGACAAATTCCGGAAAAATTTGTGCAAAAAAGTAGAGAGATATTTGAGAAATTATACTGTCTTCTTCTTCTAGAGGTGCCATCTCCTACCGGAGGTCGGCTATCATTAGTGCTATTTTTATTTTTGACACAGCAGCTCGGAACAGGAATCCTGTGCTAAGGTTGAACCATGTCCGGAGATTTTTAAGCCACGAAGTACGCCTTCTTCCGGGAGGACGCTTTCCCTGGATTTCCCCTTGCAGGATGAGTTGGAGCAGGTCGTACTTATCATTACGCATTATGTGACCAAAGTACTGCAGCTTGCGTTTCTTGACAGTATTCAAGATCTCTACTTTTTTGTTAATTATCTGCAAAACTCTTTCATTCGATATTCTATCCGTCCACGATATTTTCAGAATTCTTCTGTACGCCCACATTTTAAAGGCATCTAAGCGGTGCTCATATTTTGGGTCAAGGTCCATGATTCCACAAAAGAACCGAAAACACATAGCAACGTGCCATTATGCTGTCGCCATAACGAAAAAAGACGTATCTACCAAAATCTAAAATTGGAGAAAATAAATGTTTTGCAATCCAAAAGTAGATAATTTGCTGTCCCTAACGTTGGAAGAAAATATATATTATTATTGTGTGAAAAGATGAGTAGGTATTGTGTTCCGCTAACTAGCTACTAAAGATATTTAGTTCAAATTATTATATTTAAGAAAATAAATTTGATTCTCAAGTCCGACACCCGCTCCCTTCTGCACAAATACCGGTAGTAAGTAAAAAAAAACGCATCTGTCACTTACGCATAACTATTTTTCTTTATACTAAGATGACAAGACATATCTACGCAGAAGTGTCTTTTTTTCTTAGCATAATTCAGAAACGTTTTTTCGTTGTAGGATCAATTTAATATTTCTTACGAGACTTACAGCCGTTCCCAATAGTCAGTCTATCTCTTACTTAAGATAAAAATCGTAAGTTTCGTTGACTTTTCTGTCCCAATAAACCTATCGACGGTAACTCACCTTATCCGTACGCGCTGTCGATCAATGGGACGACGTATAGCTTAGCAGCGATAGAAGTTTGTATGGAAATTTCAATTCACGCATCCCAATATAAGGCGATATGAATGACTTATCGGGTATATTGGGACAGCTCCAGGTTATTAACAGTTAATTACTGGCAGTAGGTAGTAATTTATCTCTATCTTTAGATAGTATATTGGGAACGGCCGTAAGACGTTTCTAAGTAAATGCGTTTTTTCAACGTCGTAAAGACCGGAAGCGGTTTTTCATTTTAGTGATAACACCCATGATACAGATTTGTCCTATTCCGCAGTGAGTTTGACGGACTTCTAGTTGTAATATAAAAAAATAAAAATATCAGTAGATGCGCCTTTTTTTACTGATTCCGAATATGAATTTGAAAATTTTTTTTTTCTCAATTTTGAAAAAAAAAATGTTACATGCGCCTTTCCTTTTTCTTATGACGGCAGTATAATACTGAATTTGTTTCTTAAAATTTGTATTTCTGCTTAGATAGAAACCTAGATACAATGCTCTAGATACCTAGCAGTTATTTTTAAAGTGATAACTTCTTTAGCCGCGTTGGCCACTTATTGGTAGGGAAAAAATCTTATGGGATTGCGTCACCGACATGCATGACTGGCGCACGCGATAAATACATATTTAAAAAAAATATATTATATATATACATAGTTTAGACACTTTTTGGGTGGATGAAATCTCGAGCGTTTGTATGAAAAAATATAACGGTTTAAACTCAGCTGCTCTTCTTTCTCTCAGAAATCCGAGCTCGTCTCGTAACATCTTATTAAAAAAAGAAATTCTGTCTGGTTTTACGTCATAAATGAATAAATAAAGATATAAGTGATATATCTCATTATTTGTGAAGTCCCGCCAGTGGCGGAGTCAACTCAGAGATAACACAACTGGTATAAACCGGATCACGGGCCGAGTGCCGGCCACAGGGGGGCCGCGTACTCGTCCTCCTTCACAGTTCACATTATAAACAACACGACTCACACACACACACGCTGTGACTGATAATAATTCATAATGTCAGCTCATACTCGAAAACTTAATAAGCGACAGACTAACGGCCATTTTCAATAACGTATCTCTAGTTACGGATACATTGCAGTTAACGTTTTCGGCCGTTCCCAATATTCAGTCTATTTCTGGTTGTGGCCTACCTGAGATAAGAATCGTAACTATCGTTGTCTTTTCTATCCCAATAAACTTATCGACGGTAACTCACCTTATTCGTACACGCTGTCTGTCAATGGGAGGACGTATAGCTTATCTGCGATAGAAGTTGTATGGAAATCGCAATTCACGCGTCCCAATATAACGCGATAAGAATGACTTATCGGGTATATTGGGACAGCTTCAAATTATTGACAGCTAATTACTGACAGTAGAAGGTAGTAAGTCTAACCTCTATTAAGTTAAACTAACGATAGAGAGGTTATAGGTAAGAGCGATACGTCGCAGTACGTCCAATCAAAATCCGATCCGTAACCGTGAAAACACGGTCCGGTGTAGTCGTAGAACTGTTTCTACGGTTGACAGAAAGAAATCGGATGACGGAAGCCGGATCTAGTGCGAATACTGCCATAGAAATACGACGACGCACTACTTCAGACCGTATTTTCACGGGTACGGAACGGATTCGGATCAGACGTAGTGAGAAAGCGCTCATAATCAGTATATTATAACGAATCAACATCATTTTAAACATACCTGCCTTAGTACTTCATTATGGCATTAAAATTGTACAAATGTTCTACTAGGAACTGAAACTAATCAAACGCTTATTAAATAGGTAAAGTAGCAATGTCTTCTCATTAACGCTCAAATTTTACGAAGTTTACCACCAGTTAAGTTCTAGGCATAGAAGTGTCATTTTGAACTACTTGAATAAATGATTTTTCTTTCTTTCATATCCATTTACCCATTTTATCCATTCATAATGGTCCGCTAACTTTAAGCAGCCGCTTAGGAGTATTTTTTCTCGTTCTGGCTTAGGTCAATAGAAGAAGACAGAGTGAGAATTAGCAATGCTTTAAGTTAGCAGACTATTATGAATAAGGGGGATAGTATAGAAAAGGTTTAACTGTCACATCCATTCAATGTCTTTTTTAAAAATTAATTATCTGTTAAGTCGGTTTACGGACGATAATTTTACGTAACAAAGTCATAAGAAAAAACATCTTTTTTTCCCACCTTGATGAAAAGCTCACTTTTAGTCCCTGGTACGAGGAACAGAAGTGGCCGCTTCTCTCCCGGCAAGACGACTGTGGTCCTGCGTACCAGGGACTAAAAGCGATCTTTTCTTGCAGGTGGGAAAAAATCGTATACGCACCACGTGGTAGATAAGTAGGACATTGCCACCCGCGATCGTCACACAATATTTCGCGTATGGGAATGGCCTACTTTTCTCCCTAAGGGCGTAATAAACTATTTATTACGATCGGTTATATGAGTCATAATAATTTTTATTTATTTTTTAGTCAAAATTGTAACATAACCTATTATTAATGCACTCGCATTATGCCAAAAATACAGTTTATGGAAAATACTATACATAGATACAGCATATACAAATACTGTAAATAAATTGCATAATTGCTAAGCTTATGCCTGAAAATGCCGTAAGAGTAGAGTGAGGTCGCCGGGCATAAACATGGTCATATCAGTCACCTATTGAACTGAGGCCTATCGTACTGGTATTGACTGGACCCAGGCTGAAGTGAGCGGATGATGATAACGACGCCGCCTTATTTATTCGTAAACGTACTCTAAATGAGACGAGCGCTCTCCAGCGAGCCATATAAACGTTAAACTGTACCAGTTATCGCGAGTATCTAAACTTCTCGTTGGCGCAAAGTTTGTTTAAAAACCTGCGTTCGGACTTCGCGGGGGATTCCGAACTCTTATCAGGCGGTGCGGAAAGTGAGATATTCTATAAGTAGGTAACGCGTGTGTTACATTTCATTATAAAAAGAGACCGCGTGTTGTTCAGTGCTATTTGGAAGTCTGAATTGATAGAAAATGTTAGTGTTTCCGCATTGGCGACCCGAATTGCCAGCCAACGGCTGTAGAGTGCAAAGATGGATTTCGGCGGAAAGATTCGCGCCTTACATTGCTAAGTCAGCTGTTCTACCACCTTTACCCCCACAGGTGCTTATTTACAATAATCTTTATACTTTCAAAATTTAGGAAAGCTTAATATTTTTTATTCACTTAATATAAATAGTATTCTTATTTAAAAAAAAAATTCATTCAACAAATTATTGTTGTGTTTGTTATTTGAATTTTATTTTTGAATTACTGAGCTTTTTTTAAATTAATATATACGATTTTTTAAGTGCTATAAGACCCTAAATTAGATAGCTCTACCAAAGCTATTCACTAGCTCTACCAAAGTTTTCGTTATGTTTTTAGTTACGGAACAGGTAACGGCCGAATCTTTTGATGGACTTATTAGGCTGTAACTTCTTTTTTATGCGATTGTCTAATAGTTCATACTCTGTTGTAACAACTGAGTAATCGGTTTCGAAAAATATATTTTTCATTCGACATTTTATATTTATATTTAATCAATTATCAGATTGATGACGATGCATCGTCGGGGGGTTTTTCACCGGAGCGCCCAAGCGACCCCAGCGATGGATTGGAAAATGTGTGTGAGTGGCGAGGGTGCGGGGCAAGATTCGAAAGCGTCGCCCGACTGTCCGCGCACGTCGCACGAACACACGCGCTCTCGCACGCAGACGGCTTCTTCTACTGTCGTTGGAGGGGCTGCGCGAGAACCCAGAAAGGATTTAATGCCAGGTATGTTATATTAATACCACAGTGTCTGAAGACGAAGCTCTTTAACCAGTGTGTGTTGCCAGTGATGAGTTACGGAACGCAGACGAGGTCGCTAACTATGGGCCTTATGAGGAAGCTCATGGTCGCTCAGAGGGCAATGCTCAGAGTTTCCCTGCGAGATCTTCTTCTTTGATTTATTATTATGCTGATATTAAAATGATATATTTAGAAAAAACGTTTATTTAAGTTAATCCTTTTTAATTTCTCAATATTCGCCCAACATACAAGAGATTTGCTAACAAACAATAAATTAGCATAGCTTCAATTATTATATTCGATTTGATAGAAAATTATAATTGGCTTAATTAAGATTAAGAGAAATTCTTGGCTACACATGCAAGCTCGAAGATAATGTGAAGCTTACTTACTTCATTTGTCTTTGCTTCCAGATTGTAATATAAACAATCCAAAACATAATACCAGTAAAATGCTACTCTAAGATTTGCAGTACATTTGATTTCTATTTTATTAAATGCT
The DNA here is from genome assembly GCF_905404315.1 of Leptidea sinapis. Lineage (NCBI taxonomy): Eukaryota > Metazoa > Arthropoda > Insecta > Lepidoptera > Pieridae > Leptidea > Leptidea sinapis. The sequence continues at coordinate 15,104,548 of NC_066272.1, forward strand.
TCTTTTGTTAACAGATATAAAATGATCGTTCACATGCGAATCCACACTAATGAACGCCCGCACGTGTGCAGTCAATGTCAGAAGAGTTTCTCAAGGGCCGAAAATTTAAAAATCCATCTCCGGTCTCATTCCGGGGAAAAACCATACGTCTGCCCTTACGAGGTAACTATAATAAGCAATATCCCTAGTATTACCGAAACACTAATCAAATTTTTAAACAACCAACTATTTATTAACCAGATACTATTAATTTAGATTGGAAAATATTGAATGATATTTTCTTTTCGACGTATCAATAATTATTGTTCACACTTTGTTTCCAAATTGATACCCAGAAACTTTTAAAATGCGTAAACATAAATATTCCAAATCAAACAATTTGGGTATGGTATAGTGGACCGACCGACGATCTGCTAAAGATCGCCGGAATACGTTGGATGAGGGCAGCGCAGGACCGATCGTCGTGGAAATATTTGGGGGAGGCCTTTGTCCATCAGTGGACGTCTTCCGGCTGATGATTATCATGATGGTATAGTGGCTGCTGTTCGCACCATTAACCTAGTTGCGTCCATTTTTCGTGCAGTGTTGGCCAGTTACTCCAACCAGCCCATATCCTTCCAGAAGTTCAGAACACTGCTGGGATGGTCGCAAGTTTCTACCATTGAGAATGTATCCTTCCGATGAGCTAAACATAACTTTAACAAATATTTCTTTGTTCCCAGGGCTGTGGCAAAGCATATTCGAACTCAAGTGATCGTTTCAAGCATACCCGCACACACAAAATAGAAAAACCCTACGCGTGTAAAGCTCCTGGATGCAACAAGCGATACACAGACCCGTCAAGCTTAAGAAAGCACGTAAAAGCTTACAGACACTTTACTAACGACAAAGACATTGTCAACAATGCTGAAGAACGCATCAGTCCAAAAAGTACATCACCCACTCCAATATATACAGACCATTCTTCTCACATTATGAGCCAAACAAGACTTTCACCGTTCCCTTATTCGCAATTTACTACATACCCAGAACCTGCCTATGTCCCTCTCATAGAATCACCTTACGGACAAGCTATACAACCAGTCTTTCATAGAGTACCTCATCATGAGCTATCTTACGGTGATTACAATAAAATGTACGATCACGCATATTCAAGTTACTACTCACCTAGAGCTGATTATCCAAATTTAAACCCTATTGTCGATGAAAAGGTATACAGTTATGAAGCCCATGATCGTATGGACATAACTGCTGATGAAAGAACGAGAGAGTACAGGGAGAATCATGAGGAAATTGAAGTACCATTGAATTTAATTTGTGCCAAACGCCTTCAATGCAAACCATTTGAAGATCTAGTCATACGTACAGAATTACCTTTAGATTTAAGCACTAAAAGTTAACATATGCAAATAATTTTAAGTGTAGGTAAATATTTATTTAATAAGATTTTATTTAAAGAAAAATGTCTCTTATTTCATTACCTATTATTTTAAGAAGTTATATTGTGAAGAATAGCTTTACCAAAATGTGATCTGCTATGACCTAAGCGATATTGAGAAGCATCAACCATTTCAGACCGAAATTGTACTCTTATTGCAACCCTCCAGTAAATATACGCCGTATATTCAAGGTGTCCCAGAAATAAAAAGAAACCCCCCATTAGGCGCTCAAAATAATGTGGAAAAAAGTAATTTGTTCAACAAGTCCGGTTTTGTTTCAAGGTTTTTTTATGCACGACGAGACGAGCATTACGTCCAGCTGATGGAAAATGATACGCCCTGCCCATTACAATGTAGTGCCGCTCAGGATTCTTCAAAAACCCAAAAATTCTGAACGTCACAACAATTGCGCTCGTCACCTTGAGACAAAAGATGTTAAGTCTCATTAGCCCAGTAATTTAGTTTCGAGTGCCGAGTTTAAATTCCTAGCAAGCGATGGATGGCCTTGAGCCTAGTAAAAGATTGAAATGCACAAAAAACAAGATACTTAATAATTCAAAATAAAATTAAATACTCCATAAATTCACTACCGAAAAAATGCAAAATGTGAGAATAATATTTATTTATTACTTTACATCTTTCCTTTTATAGTAAAAAATACTTGAAACCGGTAAAAGAAAATATAATAACCTTCGTGCCTCCTCCAAACAACTTGACGATGTGTATATCTATAGTTTATCACTACGAAAAGCCAAAAACAAAAACGAAGAATTTTTTCTCGTAATGCCCAAAAACGATTTTTGTTCACTGGTTTAATGGAACAAGGCCACAATTTTTGAGCTGGAGAGGTGAAATAGTAGATTGTTAACCGAGGGTCGAAAGAATCAACTCCCGAGGTATTAAGACTACTTTCCGAGTATGACAAATGAAAAAATAATTTCCTGCGTGTACCAATTAAACTAAGAATTTGTCATTTTTACACGCTTTTTATTATGAGATTGACACGTATCTAAATAATTGTATTTATGACATGGAAAAGTGTATTGTATATACCTACTTTCAATAATTTTTTTTTTATTAGGAAAAGCACACAACTACAACTTACAAAGTAGATACATAAAGAAATAACAATTAAGTCTAATAAAATTGTAGTCAGATACGCTATCCACATCTTACTATGAAAAACTTTGAGGTATTCAATGTTAGGTACAAAAAGAAATGTTTATACAATACTAATTGAAACTAAAGAGAAATAAACAATACTTATGATGTTCAGTAGGTATTTAAAAGAATGTATGTAAATAAATCAAATATTATCCAGTATTTTTTTTTTAATTTGGCACTTGAACTGGCTCTCGGATAAATGGAAAATGTCAACACTAATGAATTCTTTGTTGTAATTGTCAACTAATTGATGCAGAGGTGATCTTATTCCTGCATTAGTACGAAATTTATCAGTTGCAAAAAGTTTACGATTACACAGGCTGTTCTAGGAATAACATAATTTAATTTGTTCGTCAATTCTGTACAATCAAATTTGCTATGTATAATGCCGTGCAGAAACATACATTGAAGAAGTTTGCGCCTTGATTGAAGGGATAGTAGTTTATACTTATCTATCAAATCTGCGTACGACATATTGTAATTGCCATAGCATCTGTAACTCATGGATCTTAAGAATTTACGTTGGACATTTTCTATCATTTCGTAATACTTTTTATAAAAAGGGTGCCAAATAGGAACGGCATATTCCAATTGGGAACGTACAAGGGATTTATATAAATGTAAATTGTTTTGATTTTGATTTTAATGTGTAACGGCACCTTTACACACGATTTTCACCCACTTTGAAATGACGACAATACAATTATAAAAAACAGTGCTGGACAAAGCCCCCAAAGATCGCCATGACGAGCGGTCCTGTGTTGCCCTCATCCAACCTACTCCGGCGATCTTGACCAGATCGTCGGTCCATCGTGTGGGAGATCAACACTACGTCTTCCGGTACATGGTCGCCATTCGAAATCTTTACTGGCCCAACGGCCATCTGTCCGTCGAGCTATGTGTCCTGCTCACTGCCACTTCAGTTCCGCAACCATCTAGGCTATATCGGTGACTTTGGTTCTCCTACGGATCTCATTTCTGATTCAATCTCGCAGGGAAACTCCGAGCATAGCCCTCTCCATTCCACGCTGAGCACAATGAGCTTCCTCATAAGGCCCATAGTAAGCGATCACGCCTGCGTTCCGTATGTCATCACTGGCAACACACACTGGTTAAAAACCTTCGTCTTCAGACACTGCGGTATTTTGGACGAGAAGATTTTACGTAGCTTCCCGAACGCTGCTCATTCGAGTTGGATTCGACGAGTGACGACTTTCCCGAAATTGGACATGCCCAACTAGATTATTTGTCCAAGATAGACGTACTCGTCAACAATTTCGAGAGTACAGTTCCCAACTGTCACGGGAGTAGGTGTGACACGGATATTAGACATGATCTTCGTCATGTCCATTTTGAGACCTAATTCTTGGGGATCTTCTCTTCCTCCTTACTTTATAAACTTGAATGAAAATATCTTTGAACGTGATTTTCACCCCTTCAGTGTTTGAAAAGTCACGAGCAGAACTTTAAAATTTATAAGTTCATAAGGTCTCACTGGATGTATCTAATGTCTCTCTCTCTCACGACTCTCTCTAACGATGTATAATTAATTAACGTCTAGATATAAATAATAATAATCTATGCGTAAAAAAAACAAGTTATATTAATATCAAATTGTTTTATTGTAAAATATTTTCCTTGATCTTGATGGTAATATTGGTAATCGTATGTTATGTCTGAATCAATTTGGACATTCCTTCCGCTATCGTGTTCAGTGTTGCCAAGTCTTGGCGTGCAGTCTCCATCAGGTGTGCCATGCCGCGCTGCTGCAGTGATAGGAACTGCTTCACGTCTTCTTGAGCACCTAGAAGCAACAGAAAAATTACCTGGTACGATATCTTGTAAGAGTCGTTGGCGGTAAGAAAATACTACGGATTATGTAAGTAATTATTTAAAAAAAGTGTGTATTTGTACTAATGTACCTACGCACGTAAGAAGTTATTTTGCTTATGGGTAATAACACAATCAATATTGTAATAAAGAAGGTATTAAATATAACCAATGAAAATATTTTGATAATTAACTATATATAGATAATTAATGAATTAATTTAATAACGCATAATTTTGATAAATACCGTATTTTTATACCATTAGACCTTCTTTTAAACTTGTAAAATCTATAAAATTAAATTTTCTGACGTTTGCAACATTTTTTTTTTATTTCTTCGTCCATTATTAGGATAGTCAAAGGGTTCAAGCTCGTACAGCTGTAATCCATATTTAATAATTAACTGTCAAAACCATCGTTGCAAGATTTTTACAATACTGTTCTTTCTACAAACCTAGAATAGCACGTGCAATAAATAATTTTAATGATTTTTGCTTTGTTAGGCCAAAGAAGTATAAGTTCACGCGGGCATACATAAGTACACACACACTTTTTTTTTAATTTCTTTGAGAACCCTTCTCTGAATTGTTATTGAGGTATCGAAATAGACAAATACCTCGTCTATAACCTTCGTCATGGTCGTTACAAACGCCACGTAATAAGTGTATCCAGTGCGATCGGGAAGTGTTTCGTTGGCTCGTAATTCGTACCTGGATCCAACTGGTAGCGTTCGCTTGGAACGCCGGCACTCGCGCTGCGCTGAAGACGAACCGCACATAACAACTCGTTCAGACGACCCTATAGAAATAAACAATTGTTACTTACGCGATAATTGAAATCTTTAAACGAGCAATTCTTGTATATAAATATAAAGATAAATATATCTGAATAATAATCTGAATCTCGGAAACGGCTCCAACGATTTTAATGAAATTTTGTATACAGGAAGTTTCGGGGGCGAGAAATTGATCTAGCAAGGTTTCAATTTAAAAAAATATAGTTTCATCCGTGTTTTAATGAGAAACTATACTATGATTATGCTACACTAACATTAGAAAACAAAGGTAAATTTCGCCGCTATATACAAGACTATAATAGCTCAGATAGGACATTGGGTGATTCGGAAAGCAGAAGACCACGGTTCGAATCCAGATGTCCTATTAGTATTTTCTTTTGTTCAAGTTTTGTACCTTCTTAAAAATCCGAGCAAGGCTCGGTCTAAAGGCTAGTTGTAATTAAACCAACAATTCTTCAAACAAATACAGTACGACTGTTAAGACAATAAAGGAGAGAGGGTTGAACAAGACATACCGAAATTTCGGTCGATGCGTCAGTCGGACGGAACCCGAAAGGCGCGGGTTCAAGTCTCGCATCGTCCATAAATTGTAAGTTTTTTTTTATAAAAATAAGAGACGAGAAGAGCAGGACGGCACTACAATTGCGCTCGTCACCTTGAGACATAAGATGTTAAGGCTCATTTGCCCAGTAATTTCACTAGCTACGACGCCCTTCAGACCGAAACAGAGTAATGTCTACACATTACTGCTTCACGGCAAAAATAGGCCCCGTTGTGGTACCCATAATCTAGCCAGCTCCCTGTGTAAGAGCCTCCCACTGGTAGATTAGTGTATTTCAGTTATTTTCACAGCATCATGACTTAAGGTTATTTACTATAATTTATTATATTTTATTTATATTTATTTTGCCATGAAGCATATTGCATATTATTTTTAATATTACTTTAATAAGTAGGTAGGTAGGTACCTACATAATAGTGACGTAGTTTTAACCAGACCATGCTATGCATTCACAATGAGTTACAAGCAGATCATGCACTTTTGTTGATTTATTTTGTAAAATGAAAACGTATTTATAGATGTTATTAGTCGTGAGTTTCTGTATAAATTGATAATTGCAGACTATTAGATCAAATATTCATTAACATAACCTAACTTTCGTTTAGTGCCTATATTATCTTGATTATGTAACTGTCAACACAAGTAAAATTAAAATTTATGAATTTAAAACTGATATTTTAACTTATTAATGACACTAATTTTCACACGGTGACGATTCATCAAATATTGGGCCCAATGATGTATTATGAGATAGGTAGTCTCCTTTTTCCTTGTCATCTTTTTTATAAGTCTACTAGCTGACCCAGCGAACGTTGTATTGCTAATTAAAGTAACAAAAAGCATTCAATACAAAACAATTTTTGGGGTATAAAACAAATATGACGACCGATTCTCAGAACTACCAAATATATCGTACATAAAATTTTGTATTCGATTGCCATCTTGCAACCCTATTACGGATCTGTAGATGGAACAGAATAATATAAAAATAGCGATACAAAAATAGTTTTTGATCGTAGACGATCTTGTAATGCTGGTCATAATAAAAAAAAAATGGCAAAAAAAAATGAAAAAAAAAGTATTTTTAACCCTTATCATTTAGGGTATGAAAAATAGATGTTGGCGGATTCTCAGACCTACCCGATACGGACAGAAAATTTCATGCAAATCAGTTTGGCCGTTTCGAGGCAGTTAGTAGCAAACACCGGGACACGAGAATTTTATATTAATAAGTCATAATAAATAACAATAATAACACATCGTTGCAAGTGAATCGATAATGTCAATAATCATTAATCTCGTGACATAACAACTTTACAAACCGGATTTCGCCGGTTTCAGAGAGATAAGAATTAATGACATGGCTACATGCGACAATTTCTGTTTCTAATTTCTTTTTAATTGCATGCAATTATCTCTAGCCTCGAACACACTAATGCCTTTTAAGAATCGTAATAATATATTTGTTTTATTATAAATGGACAGTAAGGAGTAATTTGCAAGCCTTTAGACAGATTTAATTTGTTTTCTTCAATTATTAAAAATATATATTTTTTTTTTATTTCATGATTAATAAAGAAATTTGATCAAAAATAAAGCTTTAAATAATAAAATAAATTAAAAATTATCAAAAAATCTTATTACGTATTACTTTCCTAGTGCTCGAGTTTTGTTATAATATTTATTTTTGTTATATTTATTATTGTTACCTACGCTATACTTTTATATAATTAGTCATATTTAGACACCTAACAAACGACTCTTCGTCAGATGGTAGGTGATCTTGTAACACCAGAGGAATCACAGGAGCGTTGCCGGGTTTTTGAAGTGATAACTTCTTAAACCACTTCGTAACGTAACGCGTTACGGCGCCAGTCCGTCTGGCTTCCCTTTCTCTCACGCATACGGCAGCGGTAGGCCTCCCCTCCTTACTCACTCTTTACTTTAAGTAATAACTTAAGCTTTTCTCAAGTTAAACAATTTCAATATTAAATAATTCAACTTAGATTCGTTTAAGTTGTCACTTCTGTCGAGCGTCCAAGCGCACACGTTATTTTTTAAATAATACTGAAGTCGCCCAATTTAGTGGCAAGTGGCATTAAAATCCTTAAGAACTGTGGGGAAACGGTACACTACCAGATCGTGAGTTGAGTATACGTGGCGCTGTTCGATCTGAATTACACTCTATTGTATGACCAGAAGGGTCCCTATTTCTTTAATAGTTTTTGCGGAGTGAGACTTCTGTACCTTGTACTATTATATATTCTTTGCCATAATACATGAATGAGCTTCTTATAAGACTTTTTCAATAGACTTTGAACATTACTGCCATCTAATAAGGTGTTAATTTGAATGAATGTTTTAATGTTATCTGTATATACAACGCCGCTCGGACAGTTTTGACGACCTTTTAGTAGGCGATTGTGAGTCAAGTCGTTTATAAGTAGGGCGATTGTGAGTCTAGTAGGTCAATGGTAGATATATAATAAGATTTAGCTGATCGACTATGGCCCAAGGAGAAATTTTGATTATTGATCAGCTGGCGACCTTTTGGTATGCTAAGACCTGCGGGTCTACCATGAACTCTTTTTGCGATTCATTTGACGACCTAAAATGAACTGCTTTTCTATTTTATACCACCACATCTTTTAAGCGATCGAATTTAGGTTGACGTCAAATGAAGTAGGAAATTGAATTGCAATCTGATTTAGTTCGTTCATTCGTTGGTACCACGAGGTAATATTTCAACCCAAACTGGATAGCTTCTGTGTCAAAGTGAGTGATTCAAAAAAAGTTGTTAAAAGTTGTAACCATATGGTTCGAGTAAGAGGGACAAACTTATGCAACGACTGTAGAGCGTCATCTCTTTCTCACACCGCGGACCACAGACAAATTTATTTCGTTCATTCTTCATAAGCGATTCAAACGCCATTCAGTAAAAGGTACTTCATGGTACTAATTTTGGCGATTCAGTTTAGGTACCTAATCTGAACTGATGGTAGGCCTTCTGTTCATCCATTATGCCAGGCGTGAGTTTTGACAGTTAAAGTCAAATATACTTTATTTAATTAGGCTTAAATTAAGCGCTTTTGAATCGTCACTAAAATATATTTTTTTAAATTACTGAATCTACACCTTATTATGTTCGGGAAAAGTCGAGCTCGTGAGAAGAACATACAAGAAACACAACGGCGACTCTTTTCAATCAATTGAGTATTTTACAATAGTTGTAATGTACAAAACATGTGCTGCATCTAATATATGAAACGTGTTCAAAGTTTAAAGCGTTTTAAATATCAAATATTTCATAAAGATTAATAAAGAATAAATTGTACAAATATAAATTGTCGTATACACATCAAACTTTAGAGCTTGAATTTATTGTTTGTGTAAGGCATGACGTCATTTTATACGTGATAAAAAGTTTTTTTCTCAGTACAAAATGCTTTCATACAGTTTATCGAATCTAGATCACCACAGTTCTATCGGTAAGGCATAAATGACCTTCCTATTAGATGGTAGCAATGTGTAGATAATAATGGTTATTATTTTGACTAAATAAAAATGATATAGAAATTTGGATTTTTTAATTCAACTAAGGCATTCGTAAATGCATTGTCATTGTTCAGTATATAAGCGACAGTCATTGTGCTATCTACTTATCTGTATATCTGCAGACGTGATATAAACAGATAAGGGCCACGCATGCATTGAGTGCCAACTAATTTTACGATTTCAAAGTTATCCTTAAGTTATTAGGATTCTATAGGACATTAAATGAAAAATGTTATTTAAAAAAAAAACATCGAACAATAATCTATTTTTATATAGAACATAGCATGAAAAATTATTTTGACTTTCAAAACTTGATAATATATCGTACAGCAGGACTTTTTTTACAGGTTTTTCATTTCTAAAAAATACTGAGTGTGACTCTTTTTAATTTCTTATGTGAAGCTAACTCCATACTGGATAATTATTTTGAAAGAAAAAAATTACGTCTTTGAATGGGAATTTTCTAGACACAAAAGCAGCATTATTTCAAAAATAAAACAAATTCTAGTAATGAAAAATAAAACTACAAAATGCTCCGTAATATAATTTGCACTCGATTTCTGAGTGTCGCGCGCTCTTCTATATGAATTAATAAGACTTCCTTTTTTGTTTGGCCATATGAATCCTCTTAATCACCATCAAGGGCGTGCAAGTCATATAGGCAAATTAATGGAGTATTGCGTACCTCTGGTCTGGGGTACCCCAATATCAGCTCGATCCAATTGACCGCGTGCAACGCAGAGCAGCTCGAATTGTCGGGGACCTATTGCTCTGTGAACGGCTGGATCACTTGGCGTTGCGTAAAGACGTCGCTTCATTGTGTGTCTTCTACCGCATTTATCACGGGGAGTGTTCCGAAGAGCTGTTTAACCTGATTTCTGCCGCCGAATTCTACCTTCGCACGACACGCCACAAGTTACGATATCATCCTCACCATCTGGATGTGTGGCGGTCCTCCACAGTGCGGTTTTCAAGGAGTTTTCTTCCACGTACTACAAAGCTGTGGAATGAGCTTCCTTGTGCGGTGTTTCCGGGACGATACGACATGGGTACCTTAAAAAACAGCGCGTACACCTTCCTTAAAGGCCGGCAACGCTCCTGTGATTCCTCTGGTGTTGCAAGAGAATGTGCGCGGCGGTGATCACTTAACACCGGGTAACCTGTATGTTCTTTTGTCCTCTTCCATAAAAATATTATAGTCTAAAATTTAATTAATTAATTTATAATAAATTTAATTTAATTACTCATAATTTTTTTCCTTCAGCAAGATACTAAATATCTACGGTACGCAATCTCCAGATTGCCTATTCCAAAGCTCAACTACGACTAGTTAGATCTACAGTACCTAACCTGCTAGAAAACCTATGCACACCCCTGATCACCATAGACTTACGGCCGTTCCCAATATACTATCTACAGATAGACATAAATAACAACCTTCTACTGTCAGTAATTAGGTGTCAATAATCTGAAGCTGTCCCAATATACCCGATAAGTAATTTTTATCGCCTCATATTGGGACGCGTGAATTGCAATTTCCATACAAACTTCTATCGCTGGTAATTTATACGTGGTCCCATTGACAGACAGCGTGTACGGATAAGGTGAGTTACAGTCGATAAGTTTATTAGGACGGAAAAGTCAACGATAGTTACGACTTTTATCTCAAGTAAGAGATAGACTGAATATTGGGAACGGCCGTTAAACTACATAGCTTTGTAACGTTCGGTTTGCCCTCTTCTGACACCCTACACACGCCACTCAGTTGTAGTAACAGTAATACGTACGTTGTAGAGCGGCGGCGACGACAGTTGAGAGCCCAGCTCCTGCAGCCTCAGGCGCAGTGCCTCCTCCTCCGGGCTGAGGGTCACTCCCACACGGCCGACCACCTCCCGTCGCGCTATTATCTGAACAAATTATGGATCAATTACAGCTCTTTTTCGGGATAACATAAAAAGCCTCTCTTAAAATTTCAATATGTTTGTTTAGGAATGGACCTTCTACTACACTTAAAATCGTAGAATAAAAAAACACATATTTTTCTATATATTGTTGGTTTACACCCAAAGTATAGGCTCTACCTAGTTTTTTTTTTAGTGAAAATAAGAGACGAGGTGAGCAGGGCGTTCAGCCCCATTAAAGAAAAGAAAGAAAGAAATTTTTTTTATGTTGAAACGTATAAGTAAGTAGTATACAAAGACAACATAAAAAATAAATATAAACTTAAGTTTGATAAACAAAAAGACTGAAACATTTCTATTATTATTTATATACGTTTCAAACGCTGGTCTTCCGTTGGGCCATTTTGTGACGTCACGAAAAATATTTATATATAAGTTAAAAGCAGAACTTTTTACTGATAGGAAACTAAAAGTAACGTGGTATAAATACTAAATCTTATAAACTTACATAAATTAATTTTTTAAGTGTTTCTATCTGATTATAAATAACGATGGGCAATGAATGAGTTAGAACGTTCTACTTGTATACTCAGTGGCCGCATGTAAATAAATAGATCATTTCTGTTCGTTGCTTGTTACGTCAACTGTCAATTATAATTTATCCCAAAAAAAACTAAAAAATGCAAATGTAAAACAATCAACATTATAGTTCATAAAAGTTAAAACTGCTAACAGCGAAGTATAAATAACTGACAAGTGCCTAAATTATATATTTAAAGATCTAATTAGAATTAAGAGTTTATGTTTTGAATTGAAAAGATAATGGAGAAAACAATATTTGGTGAGTACCTATTCATGTACATTGTAATAAGTAAAAATATATTAGGTAAAATACTTTTATAAAGTACTGGTGTCATGTCTCAGTGTTTCGTCTTGTTTCTGATGATTTAACAAAAACTGTTTAATTTTTAATTTAAAACTTTGTTTTTTGCATTGCAGGCTAGTGGTGGAATATTGTTCCAACACTTGGACGCAGCATAACGAAAACTTCCTCTAAAGGCTACTGAACTGTGTTGAGGTATTGTGATTTGCATAGCAGCTTTTCGAATATCACAGGACCCTACGACTTGAAAACCAGGAAAGCTTTTTATATAAGTAAGAAGGAACCTTGTATTTTATAACGTCAAAAAGCAGGCAGGCTGAGTGAAGCTTACGTCTGTCTCATTTTTAGGATGCAATGTTTATTTAGGAATGGTGTCACATGGGCCCTTAATGGAATGTTAAAGCAAAAACGAGCACATGCATTTTGAACACGCTGGATAAGATTCTGGGTCTTTTTTAACAAGCGAGGACCAAAGACTGTGTCCATGTAGTTGAGTTTTGAGAGAATTAGTGACTCAGCTAACTGAACACGTAAACTGTCATTAATGTAGGGTCTTAAACGATACAATATTTTCTGCTTATAGAAGCAGTTCTTAACTGAGCGTGCAACATGCTTCTCAAATCGCAATTCACTGTCCATTATCAACCCTAAATTCCGTACTTCATATATTTGCTCAATGGATTTATCTTTAAGCCTCACTTTCTCTACTGTACTGATTTTACTAAGTTGATGCTTACTACCACATATCATGAACTTGGTTTTATCTGGGTTGAGTAACAGGTCATTTTTCTCGGCCCACATGGCTATTCTAGCCAGGTCTACATTTAGCTTTTGAATAGTTTGATCAATGTCAGCAGGCAAGCAAGAGATATATACCTGTATATCATCTGCATAAATGTGAAAATTGCAGTACTGTATATGGCTTTTAATATCAGCAGCATATAAAATGAAAAGATTGGGACCCAAAATAGAACCCTGGGGAACCCTTACTCCCCTTTTTATATTTACCTTATTTGATAATAATGTAGTCCCATCATTTTTCTGTAATTTCACATATTCAGAGCGATTGCTTAAGTAACTATTAAACCATTTTGAAGCATTGTTATCAACACCATAATATCTGAGTTTGGATAACAGTAAAGTAACATTAATTTAGTCGAATGCTCTAGAAAAATCTAGCAATACTAGTAATGTACACATCCCATTGTCTTGTGCATGTAGTATATTGTCTGTAACATCAAGCAAAGCTGTCACTGTACTTCGACCCTTTCTGAATCCCGACTGTAGTTCAGGCACAATATTATTCTCTTCAAGATATTTTGTAAATTGTGTACAAACAGCTTTCTTTAACACCTTTGATAAACATGGCAATACACTTATAGGCCTGAGATCTTTAATCTTACAAGGGTTTGAATTTTTTGGTAAAGGCTTCACATTTGCTGTTTTCCATATGTCAGGGCATGTGGATGTGCTAAAAGATTACAATGCAGTGCTGCTCAGGATTATTGAGAAACCCAAAAATTCTGAGCGGCACTACAATTGTGCTCGTCACATTGAGACATGTTACAAGATGTTAAGTCTCATTTGCTCAGTATTTGCCGCTAAATAATTTGTGTAAAATTGTATAAATATAAAAAAAAAAAACAAAGTTGTAGAAAAATTTAAGTCTTTTTTGAAGCCGATTCTTTTGAAAAGGGATAAATTATATGAAAAAGATTTTTACAGTTTCTGAGCTATTATTCTCGCCTCCCATAGTACACATAGGCTATACCTAGTTTGGGGCCAGATAATTTATGTGCCCAAATTAAAAAAAAACATATACATCTAAATTCGAATCACATAAAACCTCCGTAGGCAAATTGATGTGACAAGATACTTTTCTTAGATTTAGTGACCTGAAATCAGAGAGAAAATATATTTATATAACATTGCATTGTATAACGAAATATAATTGTATATTTACATATTATAATTGTATAAAAAAATCAATAAATGTGACAAAAAAATATTTAGGAGTGACCCTTATTACTTAGGGGAATAAAAAATAGATATTGGCCGATTCTCAGACCTGCCCGATATACACAGAAATTTTCAAACAATTTGGCGGAGTTTGGTAACAAACACCGGGACACGAGAATTTTATATATGAGATATGATATACTGACCGTCAACAGCGAGTGGCGCATCGAGTGGAACCTGGCGGCCAGGTTGGCGAGCGAGGCCACCGACGAGGCGCGACGCACGCGCAGCTCGCTCAGGGTGTGGGCCGCCTGGCGCAGGTAGCTGGCCTGCAGCGACGCCTGCTCCGACTGGCGCTGGGCGCGGAACTTGAGCTGCGACATTACATAACACTAGCAGCTGCCCCCTTTAAACAACTACATTTCAAATTTCAGGTTGAGTATACTAATCTCGCCGTATCCATGTCAGTTAACCGTCTAATTTTCTTAACCGCATATGCTGCAGAACTAAGCCTATTCGCCAATCCTTCAATATGGGGGCCCCACTGCAATTTGGAATCAAGAGTAATGCCAAGAAATATAGCAGATTCCACTGGTTTTACCACCACTCCATTTAATAAAATATTCGCATCTACATTTCTGACATTTGGCGCGGTGAATTTAATATATTTGGTTTTATGATTATTTAACAATAAGTTATTGCCGCTAAACCAGTACACGATGTTAAATAGAGCATTGTTTACTTCGTCATACAAAACTTGGCTTCGTTTCACTTTGAATATAAGTGAAGTGTCATCCGCAAACAATACCACCTTGTGTTTTTTTTCTACAAGGTTAGGTAGATCATTTATAACAATTAGGAAGAGGAAGGGTCCAAGAATAGACCCTTGTGGTACGAGTTGAAATAACTATAGTTACAACTTTTCTATAAACCTAACCCCCCTACTTTACCACTCTTAAAAGGGGATTTCCCAAAATGACTTAAACAGATTTTTATTAATTAAAGCTAATAACCTAAATGTCGATTTTTACGTCTCTAACTTCAAAAACATAGGATTTTCATAGAACCTTCTACCCACTCTTTCACCCCCTTGGGGGCGGGTTTTCTCAATTCCATTTCTTAGCTCCTACTAGACACCTACGTCCTAGAAAGAAACTATCTTCCAAATTCCAAGTTTGTAGGCTTTGTAGTTTCTGAGATATCGTGATGAGTCAATTATCAGTGGAAATCTCTTATTTATATATAGATTAGCAGCAAAAATAATGTCAGCGTCTAGGGTTATACCTATTATGAAGTTCTCCCGCCCTCTTGTACACAGAGTAGAGAGCTTTTCGACATTGGCCAGCCGCAAACTTGTTATGGCAGACATTCTGTTCTGCATAGGATAGAAAACTTATTCGAAAACAAATTTAAATAATAGCCCGGTTCTGACTGAGCGAGCAGCCTCGCGACGAAGCCTCGGACTTTTGCCGCGAGAGGCCGCCTCGGTGTATAGATTTTTTGCACGATGTTGCCGCGTTATTATTTCATTAAAATTTAAACAGTCAAACTTTGTAATAGGCATTTATTAAGTTTAAAGTATTAATTTGTAAAATAGAAATGCTGTAATGTTTGCTTAAATAAACAAAAAAATATTCATGTAAAATTTGAATTAAGTCTCTTCTGTAATTTTTGCGTTTTGCACATAAATAAACATAAAACAGACCGACAATAGATATGGGTCGATAATATCGCATGAGTTATTGCAATATCTGTTTTCAGTACATTTTGTATTAGGATGGCCATGCAGTTACACACTGCCGCGATAATAACGCCGCAATGGAAGTAGGACGTTGCGTTTCTCCGTCCTGCGATATTCCGAAATGGGTTCTAGAATGTTTTGTATTAGGACGAAAACAACCGTACACACAGGACGTTTGGTTTTATCGACAGTTTGAGAGTGGTTACATGACTAAACAATTTGTTATGTTTTTAAATTGATAATCCTCGCTTCTAGGATTAATACACAAATAAAATTTGAAAATAAAAAATTATGAAAGATGCGGGATTCGAACCACGACCTCGGGCGTTCCGTGCCAGTGCTCTCCCAACTGAGCTAACCGTTCGAGTGACGTATCGTCATAAAATCTTGTATGCTTTGTTCAACTCTCAGATTGTGGCTTCATCTACTGGATCTACTTTACAGATGATAACCTGCTCTACGCCAATATTTGCATATTAGGAAATTGACTTGAGATGTCGCTAGTGTACCCTCACTTCTAGGATTAATACACAAATAAAATTTGAAAACATAATTTTATGAACGTTCTTTTATTTGTGGTTACATGATTGTACGAGTGTCGCAATATAGCGCAAGAACACACAAATACGCGCTGACTTGTTGGAGTCTTGCTTGCATGTGCGCCTCTCGTAACAAATATAGGACGACAAAACCGCAGCTATGTGCAAGCAATTGGGACTCATTCTCACAATAACGCATGCGATATTATCTATCTATAATAACGTGCCTGTGTGGGGGAGCCTTAATGGTCCGTTTGTTTACATTCCGTATCCCATCTCGTTGGCTTTAGTATAGATAATGTGAATTCGTGTCGTACCTCTGTGAATCCAATCATTGGCACAGGAATGTAATTCTCCGGGTCTGGGTTGTCAGCCTGTGCTTGCTTCCAGAGTCGCAGGTCCATACCTGCAGGAATATTACATTAACATATTATTGCAACTGAAGGAACATTGTGTCAAGTGTACACCTCAAAATGGGCTCGAAAAAGGCTTTAATCTAGGGGTGTTATCACGCAACATAGGCGCAGAGTAGGCGTCGTTTTTGCGGAAAATAGTTCGTAGTAGACTTAAGTGATAACCGCCGCCACTAGGAATCACTAAACACAAATTAAAGAAATATATCAAAGCATCTTTTTACAATGAAGGTTTATAGCTCGAAGGTCGATAATTTTTGAAAACAAAAACAATAATACGTGGTTGACACTGAAAGTTTTTAGAACTGGCCAGTTAGAAACATTGCTAATGAAAACTTTTTTTGAATTTCAATTTTAGAACTCTTTGGTAACTTTGGTAGTATATTGCATTCATTTGTTATTTGTTTTTGTGAATTGGCGGCAAATCTAAAACTCTTGTTACACGTGAAAATGAACCTAACGCGAGAAAATTCTCGGTCAATAAATTATTATGACTTTCGTTGTGGGCTTACTCAACAACAAAGCTATGATAGGCTGCGATTAGCATTTATTAATGTAGCCCCATCTCGTGCCACTATTTACAAAAGCTTAAGCGTGGACGTACCAATCTCAATGATGATACGCGTGAGGGACGTCCTTTAACAGCGACTACTGAAGATAACATCAGTACTGTGCGACGCATGATACAGGAAGATAAGAGTGACCTATCAGCAGATACGGGCAAGCCTAGGCATTGGTATGAGTCAAGTTCAAAAAATATTACACGAACATTTAGGCGTCAGGAAGCTTTGTACCCGATGGATTCCCCATACTTTAACCGACGACCAGAAACACCTTCGCATGGACTGGTGTCGCCAAATGTTAGATAAGTTCAACGGCGGTGACTCAAATGCTGTATTGCAAATGACATCGTCACAGCTGATGAAAGCCGGATATATTGCTACGAACCCGAAACCAAACGACAATCAGCTCAGTGAAAGGAAGAAGTCAAGGAAAAAAGATGATTGCCTCATTATTTGGTGGGAAAGGTCATTTCACGACAGTTGTGCTAGAAGATGGAAGGAGAGTTACTGCAGACTGGTATGTCAATCGCTGTTTGCCTGTTGTCTTGGAAAAAATTCGACAGCAGCGCCCTCGAAGCAGGATCCTGCTTCAACACGACAATGCATCAGTGCACTCCGCAAAACGGACTGTTGAATATTTGACTATGGCAGGTGTCGAGATAATGAGTCATACGCCATACAGTCTTGACCTGGCGCCCTGCGACTTTTATTTATTCCCATTAACTATAGGTAAAATTCGAATTTTTCGCTTTACGAGCCCTGAAGATGCGGTGAAATGGTACGAAAATGCCATAGAAGAGACCCCAAAGGAAGAATGGGCCCACTGCTTTTCAGTGGTTCCATCGAATGCGACGATGTGTAGAGAGGAACGGAGATTACATCGAAGAACAATAAAAGTATTGGCAACTTTCTACATTAAGCCCTTTTTCGTTTTCTAAACATTTTCAGTGTTACCTAGGTATTAGGATGAAACCCATTGGAAAAGGAAGAGAATATAACAAAAATGAAATGAAAAATAAATGACGGGCGATCTGAGGTCAGGAAGTGGAAAAAGGGAGAAAATAAACGGTTTATCTTGATTTCCGGCGAAACTACAAGTCCTATGGAAAAAATGGCAAAGGTGTAGGTAATAAAAGGATCTACAACTTTTGATATTTACACACTTTTTTCACATAACCTGAAAATATATGTGAAAAATTCAAATAACGAGTTTATTTTTATCTTTTACAAAAAAACAATTTTATTAAATATTGTAAAAAGTTGCGTTTTTATGTCCCAAGTACACCGCAATTTATTCAATTTTTGACTCAAATATCGGAAAATCCGAATCAAAGATCAACTGAATGAATTTCCTACATTTCTACTTATTGACGAAGAATATTTTAAGCAACTGAAGTAAATGCGATGATGTATAGATATAGCAGTTGAATGGTGTAATTTTTGAAATGTTTTTCATATTTCAGCCTTGTTTTTGTACAACGTGATATGTCCATATGTTTAGAACGTCATTGAGTGTAGTTTGACCTGGGGGTGGTGAGTTCAGGTACTGCTGCAGCATGTGGCTCGTGGGCTTGGTCACGGGTGCCACGTGGCCGCACCCCGCGCTGTTCAACGTGCTCCGCGGGCTGCCGTTGTTCAGGAACGTGCTCAGTTCCGACGCATTAATATTCATGTTGTTATTCTTATCAACCACGTACACTACGACCTGTAAGAAAAACAGTTATATTCTTAAAAAAAAATATTTAGCCAAAACAAAAACGCTAAAGACATACTACATGTAGCAGACCGAAATATCCCATTTAAGATCCTGGGCTCCTCCCCATTTGCAAAAATCGGAAATGGAGAGTCCGCAAAAGGTTTTTTTTTTAATGAAAATACTGGACGAGACGAGCAGGACGTTCAGCTGATGGTAATTGATAGACCCCATTACTAATGCAGTGCCGCTTAGGATTCTTAAAAAGCCCAAAAATTCTGAGCGGCACTACAATTGCGCCTTGAGACATAAGATTAACATCTTATGTCTCATTTGCCCAGTAACGGCGCCCTTCAAACCGAAACACAGACACAAAATGTCTGCTATTTGATTGTGTGTGGTGGGACAAAAACTACTTAAAGAGGATGAGTTGTCGGTAAAATTTACCGTATTTTAACCCCCTAAAGGCTCCGACACCGCTAACTGGACACACTGTATTATAGTTATGGTAGCACAATTAGGCCACCCAAGTAACCTAATGGAGTAGGAAGTGTGAGATATAGAAAATAAAGTAGGTGGAAAAAAACATATTAATAATTTGTTTCTTTTTTTGCGATGTCACTTTTTAATAACATCAAAACCAGCCAGATAAAGGCATAAAAGACATAAATTTTCTCAAAATTGATTCCTTTTGAATTATTTTTGATGTCTTTTTAACCAACTTCAAAAAAGGAGGAGGTTCTCAATTCATTTTTTAATGTTTGTTACTTCAAAACTTTCGACTGGGTGAACCGATTTTGATAATTCTGGTGCCTCCCGTGTGGTCCCATTGTAATTGGTAAATTGTCCAGATCTGACAATGGCATCCATGCGAAAACCATAAAAGTCTTAAAGTTATACATACTTATAGCAAAGTGATTGATAAATTTACGAATAACTTAATATCGCGCCATCCGATTTCGATGGTTCTTTTTTTAATGGAAATGATATACTTCGAAGATAGTTTGGTGAGAGTTTGGTTAGGTTCTGATTACGGAATCTCTTCAATTCTTAGGAGCCTCAGCCAAATCTTTTTTATGCTATCCGAATATTTAAGTCATCTAACCATAACATAGTTATAGTCAAGTAATTGTCGTAGTCAAATATGATGATCAATGGGACTTTAACGACTTATAGTAAGGTTGCGATCTGTGGCAGAATTTCTTACTGTATGTAATCAAATTGCAAAGCAAATGCAAATGAACGTTATAATTTTTTCATTGAAAAATTTAGTATATCTACATCTACATATTAAGACAAATTGTTAGTTAGTGTACTTCAAATTCACTAAAAATCTAAAAAAAAAATATTTTAACAAAAAACAACCGCCTTAAAAACACTATCCCAAAACAATAGATATAATATGCATTAAAAAGTATAAAAATAATTGCGTATTTTTATACAATCTAACTAATTAATCCAATTCTAGTTACGATTATTGTATTTTTTGGAGTCGGGTCATCGAAGATAGGTTTGTAACTACGTACATAGTTATAGGTGAGATGTGCTTGAGTCGTGAGGAGGCGAGAGGCGAGAGCGGGTCGCGGCGGAAGGCCACCAATTCCAAAAATAACAATAATCGTAACTAGAATTAGATTAATTAATTAGATTGTATAAAAATAAGCAATTATTTTTATACTTTTAGTGCATATTATAACTATTAGGGTTTTTGAAGTCGGTTGTTCCTATGTTAAAATATTTTTTTCTAATATACTAAATACTACTACCGCTTCGGAAACAAATGGCGCTCTGAGAGAGAAGAAGCGGCGCAAGAAACTGTCCCAGCATTATTTTTTGCGGTGTTTTTAATGAAATTGTACTGTCATTGCTATTGCTATAAAATAATCATGATTCCCAGGCTGACCGATCACTTAGATATTCAGCTGTGGACTAGTAGGATTTACGATAGAGCCATTTTAATGAAACATTTAAATTTATTTATAGATAATGCCTGAACAGTGGCTGGGACTTTATTATTAAAGAGTGTACATTTACAAACAGTACTTTAGGACTTTATTATAAAAATGTATACATTTACAAACATTACAACAGAAGAGATGTTAATTAAAAATATATACCTACTATAACTTAGATAATTTTCCGTCTAGATAGACAACTCTTGCTGCTAGACAACCGATGAAAACAGGCCAGGTTTATTACTTTAGTATGCCTGTCAAGCTACGTCTTAAACTCGCGATTTGTATGTCACTTTGTGTCAGTGTGCGTACATTGCTCAAAATAGAGGTTGACTATCAATCTCAATTTTTTCCATTTTCATAGCACAGTCTATCAAGACGTATAAATGATCTAAGTGCACGAACAGATTTTTTCTACCAGCTATTAATTATATTATGTAATGTGACAATTACCTGACACTTCTTTTCTGATAGTGCTTCAACAGTTTCTATATTAACAGCAAGATTAGGTTTGTTCCCAAGAAGGCCTGATAATGATGAAATGAATCCCTGCTGGTTATTTCTGAAACAGATACAATTGTTTTAGAATACGTAAGACATTAATTTGGAAAAATTTGTAACAGTCTGAGAAAAATTGGTACTGGGTGGTGCCAGGCCAAAAATGCAGCAATACTCCATGTGTGGCCGGACCTGCGCTTTGTAGAGCGCTAGAACGTGGGCCGGATTGAAGTATTGCCGTGCTCTCTACTAATTAATGACGCCCAGGTTCTTCAAAGCCAATTTGCAGTAGCAAAAGCCCTGCAAATGACCGCCGAATTGGCAATCGCTCAAGATTTCGATACCGATACAATGCTAGGCGTTAAGTGTTCTCGAAGAACGGTGATACTGTTGTATCAGTGGGGTCTTTTTATATAGCAAGATAGAAAAGGAAAGCAAATCTGAATTGATACTGTAACTAATTTTAACAGCTACACTTGACATTAGCTCCTTTGTGTTTTAAATATTTAACCACTGGCTAACACACAAATTGGTCACACATTAGTATATTCATTGTCTATGGCTATTAGACAAATTTATACCCACTTTATTTCCTGTTCCGGTTTGTTGAAGATCATGGCGACGTGTCCATCAGCATCATCTTTACCACAAATTCGGGAGTAGCCCACAGCTTTGAAGCGGCATAACGGATTTTGTTCATTTAATTCAAGAGCTGGTGCATTTCGGCTGTAGTATGCTTGACCTGACAAACAAAACAGAATCTTTAAATTTATGAACGATGCGGGACACGCGACCCGCGACGTCTTGGGTTCCGAGCGCTCTTATCCATTGAGCCAACCGTTCGAGTACGCATGGTTCGAGACAGCAGATTAAAATAATAATAATAATATTGACACACTTTTACACAAATTATCTTGCCCCAAATTAGGCATAGCTTGTGCTATGAGTTGCAAGACAACGATATATTTAATACGATATACGATTACTTACTTAAACATACATATTATAAATATGACTCGGAAACAGACATCCACATTCATCATATAAATGATTGCACCTACCGGGATTCCAACGCGAGACCTCTAGCTTAGTAGACAGGGTCACTAACCAATCGGTCTATAAGGGTCGTCAAATGGACAAAAATCATAACAGAATGTCAACCACGAGATGGAAAATGGAAACAAGGCAGACAAGTCATGAGATAGGAAGATGATTTAAAAAAAAAATTGTGCTATTTGAACTAGAACAGCATAGGACAGGAAAATATGGAGGAAACTGGAGGAGGCCTATGTGTCACAGGACACGCTGTTAAATTGAAATATAAAAAAATATGTATTGTACATGGCAGTAGTGACTAAACAATCTAATTTAATATAATATGTATTACTTGAGAGATACATTGTATTTTTTTATAAAGTGGCCAAGTGTGAAATTGACTCGCCCATGAAGGGTTCCGTAGCAAAAATTAAAGAAAAGTACTGACTAGATCTCGTTCAAACCAATTTTCGGTGCAAGTTTGCATGGTCAGGTTGGATCATATATTTTTTTTAGTTTTATCATTCTCTTATTTTTATTTTAGAAGTTGCAGGGGGGGGGGGATACACATTTTACCTCTTTCGAAGTGTCTCTCGCACAAACAATTCAGTTTAGAAAAAAATGATATTTGAAACCTCAATATCATTTTTGACGACCTATCCATAGATACCCCACACGTATGGGTTTGATGAGAGAAAAAAATTGAGTTTCAGTTCTTAGTATGAAGAATGTATTGTTGTTTTTTTTTCTATTTTTGTGTGAAAATCTTATTGCGGTTCACAGAATACATCTACTTACCAAGTTTCAGCAGTAGAGTTCTTATAGTTTCGGAATAAAGTGGTTGTGACATACGGACGGACGGACAGACATGACGAATCTATAAGGGTTCCGTTTTTTCCCATTTGGCTACGGAACCCTAAAAAAGGTATACTGGTAATGGCATGCGAGGACCAAGTTAATCTATTTATTTAAAACATAAAGGATTTTTAAAATTGATATTGTCACTACATGATGTTGTGCTAGTTTAGCTAATAACGTAATAACTTCAGACAGAAGGACCCTTAAGTTGTGACTAAATAAATTGACAGACTCATCTCAGACATGGATCTCACAGCTTTTTACGGTAGAGGAATTAAGTTGCGAGATATGGATTTTTTTACAAGTTAAAAATTTTAAAAGAAAATTGATTATAGTGGAATATTTCTTCTGTAAGTAAAAATTTTGAATGATGTATTTAATACATACCATTACCCCACTGCGCTTGCAATAAGTTCCACTTGGCAAGGACCTGGTCCCTTTCGTCGCCAAACACAGCACAATTGAATACAGCTGCGACTAGAGCTTCGTGGGCATTCGAAGGCCCCGGGGCCTGTTGTTGTTGCTGCTGTGGCTGAAATTTCGAGGAAACCCAGTACAACTTAATGTATCACTTCGAAAAGTAAAACAACTATACTACAGGCATTCATAGGGTTATTTCCGAACCTCGACGATGACTGAAATCTTTTAAATAAAAATTATTGAAGTGGACGTTACTTTGCGGAAATCCATAATTATCCAAATGTTTTGAGTTTTCCTTAGTGTTAATTACGCCAATATTTGTCTTAAAATAATTCGACACGTGTTTCGCCTCTACACGAGGCATCCTCAAGACATGTTGACTCACCAAACTGTGCCACAAGACTCAATCTTATCGTGAAAACGCCCTAGGTTCACCCTAAGTCCAGTGTGGGTTAGGTCCACTTCACACACAACATTCTCTTCACAGGTGTAAGGCTGCATTTAGTGCTTGACCGACGGTCAGCGCTGACGTCGGTCAAGCGTAGTTATAACAGTGAAAACATATGAACGTGTACAGTCCAGCGCCGATAATTGCTACACGCGTACAGCTACGTAGCGTAACAATATGAAAAAGTATGTTTTTATAGTTTTACAATATTTATAGCCACAATAGTTATAATTGACACTATTATTTTATAGAATAATCCTACTAATATTACAAACGCGAAAGTTTGTAAGAATGTATGGATGTTTGTTTATTACCCTTTCACGCAAGAACTACTGAATGGATTTTGATGAAAATTTACAATTATATAGCTTACACATCAGAATAACACAAATATAACGATTGGTGTCAGGTTAGTAGGAAAATATCTGCCGTCTGCAAGCTATTCCGGTGTGCGCAGCTAAAACAGCTTAGCCTTTCATGCTACATCATTTGAACAAATATTTTTAATAGTAAAGACGATGATCAACCGAGTGCGCGAAACTATGGTGCGGTCCGGCGGCGGGTGAACTACTAAATAGATTTAATTCAAATTTGCAATATTTACTAGAGGTGGGAACTACATCATGATATATTCTACACATTATTACGCTAGATGCATAATATATATTGTTGCTGCTTCATAGCGTCTTCGCGGATGACGTCGCGGGCAGCAACTAGTCAACAATTATGTCTAAGTACAAATATCACAAAATGTTTACCTGTTGTTTCTGTTGCTGGCCAAAAGCTGGTGTCGCTCCAAGCCCTGTTCCGAAACCTCCAAACCCTGTTGTAGCAGGTTTCCCAAATGAATTGCCAAATGTAGATCCAGTACCAAAGGCTGAAGTGGTACCAAATGTATTTGTCCCAAACGTTGATTGTTGCTGTGGTGCACTGAATGATGTATTTGCACCAAATCCTGTGCCAGTGCCAAAGGTACTTGTGCCGAATCCTGCACCAAACCCTAAAAAATTCGACAATTACAACAGTGCAAATCACTTAATATGACCATTTTCCTCCTCGACTCGTCCCTTACTTTCATACAAAAACCTCTGCACTTAGGAACTATCCGTTACACAAATTGTGAAAAGGTGCTTGCGAGTGATTGGGATATAGTGTCTGTTTAAGCTTATAAGTCGATGTGTCAGTTTGAGTGAGATAGTGCAGGAATCGCCTATGGGAACGGGCTAGAAGATAGGAATAGAGACATCACTGCCATATGAGCACAATCATTTCACTTTGCACTTCTAAAACACAGTCTCCTGACACAAAAATTTCCAATTGCATCTAATTACACTAGAAACCAAACCCAAGAAGGGAGGAGTCAAGTACAAGTGCACTATACTAGCGGCACGCTATGATGGCCGTTTTGACATAATTATTATAATAGTGATGTGAAATGTGAATTTATTCTCGAAAAAAATATCTTGAAATCTATTAGTTTTTGTTGCAAGTAGTACCTACCTGATTAAAAAGGTTTAATAAAACAAAAATATGAATGTTTACTTAATATATTTGAACGAACTGAATATTGGAATGAAAATGAATATACATACTTTATATGGACGTAAGAAACATATGAATACAAAAAGAGACCAAAAAAAGGTGTAACAAAAGGCCAGATTTAATCAGATTCGTCCATACTGCTATTTTCACTGTCGTCGCTGCTATCATCACCTACATTAATTATAATTTCGTTTTCACATCACTTTCATAATCTTATTAATTTAACAGTTCTATTCACAACCTTTGCCCAGTCTCCTTTAGTGTGACTAAGCTAGTGTTCACAAGCTTCTTCTAATATTTTTACAATTTTTGTTGTGGTAAATGGGGGCTCTGTATTGCGTCTTGTCTTTCGTCAATGACGTATCGGGTCTCGGTTGGTTTGTTTTCTTTTAAAAGACGTACTTATTCCGCTTTTAACATTTTTATGTTTGCATCTACGCCATTTTTTTGAAACCATGCGACTATGTCAGCTTAGTTTTGGGATTGGGCAGGTGGCTTGTCAATTTGCATCAAGTGGTATGCGGCGCTGTCCATAATTATAATAGATGGTTCAGGGAGGCTACACAACATTGAAGTATAGTATAATAACATATAAGTGATAGTCTCCAGTGGTTTTGACGCAAAAGCCATGAGAGAACCTTCGACAAACCCGTTGATGGTTCCGGCGTGACAAATTATAAGTCGCGATCCTTTTTCAACAGGAACTTTGGACGTAGATGCTGCAGTGTCATCGGTCCAAGAACGTTTTACAGTATGGTTAGCATTAAGCCATGTTACATCCAAAAACACAACATTTTGCCAATTCAATTTCTTTCGCTTGCCGTAAAAATCAATTCTTTCCATCAATATTTTTTCGTTTGTAGCAGTAGAAGAATAATCCAGCTTCCTTAAGTGATTGCACTAACTTTTTTCTTGTTGGATACTCCTTTCGTAAATAGTAGCCGTACACATGTCTTCGGATTGCATCGGCAACAAAGCTATCGATGCCTATGACTGGTTTTGCTCGTTTTCTCTTTTTTGGTGTGTGAAGTTTATTTTCTTCTGTGCCAGTCTCGCCATATTTTTCTTAATTTATTCGTCTAACAGTTCGTTATCCAATATTAAGCGCATCAGCTAGAGGTGGCCTAAACTGTTATAATTTTTCAATGAATTATACTGTTGTGTTATATTTTCCTAACTGTTGTTGTAAACTGTTATAATATATATTAGATGTTATAAATTTTAGATAGGTAGATGGTATTTTTTGTTGTGCTTTTTACAAAGCTTTTTTTTACCTGTGTAGGTACCTACACAAAACAATCTTATCGACTAATTAGTTAAAGAAACTATTAACTCAACGTATATTTACACTATACACAAAACTTTTATTTTTACACTAACACAGTCTTGTCTATACATACCTACATTACATAAAAAAAAATAACTCAAGACGTATTATATATTTCACATATCCATTTAATTTGCAATTCATACTATAGTTTTTAAAAACATTTTACTTCAAAATGATAATAATAATTTTCAAAACACAGTTTGTCAATTTAAAAAATTGCAAATAATGATTCTCATTGGAAAT
Organism: Leptidea sinapis; assembly: GCF_905404315.1. NCBI lineage: Eukaryota > Metazoa > Arthropoda > Insecta > Lepidoptera > Pieridae > Leptidea > Leptidea sinapis. The sequence goes on from NC_066272.1 coordinate 15,131,915, forward strand.
ATAATTAATGACAGTGTTGTTTTAACCAAAATGTTATTTATCTTCGTCTCATCGCAAGTCGAAATAGCTCTAATGTTTATAGCAAGAGTGTTTACAATACTTTTCAATCTAAAACAACAGTGTTATAATTTTATATTTGTTCGTCGCAAGTAAAAATTGCTTTTATTGTGATATGCGAAGTGTTCACATTACTTTGAATACTAAGCACTTACTAAAGCGAATTGGAAAAAGGGCCATCTGTTAAAAAACATTAAATTTACAAAAATTTTAATAAAAGAAACGCACCACTTTCCGATCGTGTACATAGATGGCGCTGTAATTAAATTTCCAACGAATTTTAATAGTACGGAAATAATTTATATATGTAATTATATTATAACAGTCTAGTGGCAAATTTTATAATGTGTTATACTGTTGTAAAAATATATTGTAATATATAATGTGTTGTGTGTTATAACGCCCACCTCTAGCATCAGCTACGCGTTCAACAACTGACGTTAAAGGTAAAATTGGACCGTCATTTTGAGATTCGCGATCGAAATAGTTACAAAGGCGTATAACGAACTCATGTGTCCGACTGTTTAGAAGAGTTCTCTGCGTACGTTCGGACATATCGACGAAATCCACAACAAAAGGCGTAAACAGAGTCCAAATTAACGAGCAAGGGTCAACAGTAATGCAGTATCAATATCCGAAATCCAAAGCCAGGTCAAAACTATATCACAATCGCAGAGCAAATTGTCAGATTTGTACTTCTCGAAGGAACATCAAGTCGAAACTGCTTTGTTTAGCATTGAACATTGACGCGAGTTTGCCGGAGGTTGTAGTTGTGCTGGCCAGCGATCCTATGTGACGATCGTATTAGATTTAATTTTGAATTTCGAAAAACAAATGCCGTGTTTTGTGGTAAATAAGTACACCAATAATTAGAATCTTATAATAATTAGGGTCCCTAATATAGTTTATAAATCAATATAATAAATAAATTTTGTGTCCTAAAATTATACATTCGATAATTTTTTATGACTAACTGCACATCACTATTGACAATAAAGAACAGTAAATTGCTCCTTCAATGCAATTATTTATTAATATGAAACTTCAAGAGTGGACAAATGTCAAAACGGCTGTCATAGTGTGCCGTGTGTATAATGCATTGTAGGGCCTCCCCCTATTTCAATTATTGGCCAAAAGATACATACAGTTACTTGTATAAAACACCTGATGCTGCAAGATTGACTGATACATGATCAATCAATAGACTTAGCATGCTAACTTTGTGTTTGGCATTTGTATTGTATTTGGTTTGAAAAAAAATTATGTTTTTGTTTGAAGCCCCCATTTTACAGCTCACCTGTAGTTGGTTTAGCTGCAGCACTCCCGAAACCAGTCCCTCCAAACAGAGATGGTGCTGTTGTAGCAGGTGTTGATCCCAGGCTTCCAAATGGTGCTGTGAAATAAAAAAAAATATGTGAAATAGAAAAATCACACCTAAAAATGTAACATGCCACAAGTTACATAATAATAAGCTTCAACTGCTATACATTGCCCTATTTACTTCAGTTGTTTCAAATATTCTTGGCTAATAAGCAGCAATGTAAAACCGCCTATTTTTTTTTTATATGAGAGGGGGCAAACGGGCTAGAGGCTCACGGGATTGGGAGAGGTGAGGCAACCGCCCATGGACATCCGCAACAACAGGTGTGTCAAGAAATGCGTTGCCGGCCTTTAAGGTGGGCGTATGCTTTTTTCTTGAAGGTCCCTAAGTCGTATCTGTTCGGAAAGTATCCACGTAATGTCCGGTGGTGGAATTCAGCCGCTGGAATCAACCCGAACAGCTCCTCTGAGCACCCCCCGTGGTAAATGTGGTAGAAGATGCAGAGAGAACCCACATCTATACGCAATGCTAGAGAATCAAGCCGATCGGAGATGACTTGATCGTCGATGATTCGAGCCGCTATTCGTTGTATGCGGTCAAATGGAAGAAGCTGGTACTGGGGAGCACCCGCCCAGACGTACAGAGAGAACAGTACTCCATGTGAGGCCGAATTTGCGCGTTATAAAGTTGCAGGCGGTGGCTTTTAGTGAAGTACTGTCTCGCCTTACTGAGTACACCAAGGCTTTTTGAGGCCAGTTTGGCCTTCTCTTCCAAGTGACCACGGAACTGAACGTCGCTCGATATATCGATGCGAAGTATGCCAATACAGGCTGTGGCAGTTAGAGGAGAGATCTCGAATCGAGGGGATACGACAAAGGGAGACTTTTTAGTGGTAAACGCACAAACTTGTGTCTTCTTGGGGTAGAATTGAACTAAATTTTTTCGGCCCCATTCCGAGACTTTGCAAAGCATAATCTCGATTTCAGACACAAGTTTGTTCCGGTTCTCGTGGACGTTATCCCGGGACATGTTGGCACGGCTGGTGTAGGAAGCATACCCTGTGCTGTCGTCCGCAGCATATCATTGATATGCAGAAGAAACAGCGTAGGGGATTTACTTGCGGGACACCAGCGTTTATGGGTTTTAAGTCGGAGCATGCACCGTTGATAACAACCTTGATGCACCGATCAGCCAAAAAGCCCATTTGCACAACTTCTCGGGAAGCTTCGCTTGGATGGCAGTTTCGCTATAAGCGCTTTATTCCACACCCGATCGAAGGCCTTCACTATGTCCAAACTCACTGCCAAGGCCTCTCCCTTCGACTCAACCGCTTGCGCCCATTTATGGGTGAGGTATGCAAGAAGATTACCAGCTGAGCGACCCTGACGGAAACCGTACTGGCAGTCGCTGATCAGCTGGTGCCCCTCTAGGTATCCCAAGAGCTGGCGGTTGATGATCGACTCCATTACTTTGGAGAAAATGGAGGTAATGGCAATGGGGCGGTAGTTGGACGGATCTGAGCGTACACCTTTTTTAGGGATCGGGTGCACTAAAGCCGCCTTCCATAATTTCGGGACTACGCCTGATGAGTAGGAGAGCCGGAAAAGACGGGTAAGGACCGGCGCCAGTTCTGGAGCACATGTCCGCAGCACTATCGGGGGAATGCCATCGGGCCCGCTCGATTTGTGAATGTCCAAGGTGAGAAGCGCCTTAAGCACGGCGCCATGCCGGATTTTTACCTCCGACAAGTATGACTCGCACCGCGGAATATGCGGTGGTGGTGCACCTTGGTCATCCATAGTCGAGTTGGACGCGAAGATCAGGAGATCAGCTTTCTCTTTCGCGTCATGGGCCAGCGAGTCATCAACCCTGTGCAGTAGCGGAATGGCTGGCTGGCAGAAGTTTCCTTGGACAGCTTGGACCAGAACGCACGAGTTCCCGAGGGAAGGCGTGCAAGTCTCTCGCCAATTCTGCCAATGTGCTTCGACTTCGCGTCAGCAATAACTCTTTTGAAGGACCTGGAGGCATGATTATAGTGTTTTTTAAATTCGCTGTAATTCACATCCTTAGATACCACCGCATTGACCCAAGCCTGATAGCACTATTGCTTTCGGCGAGTGGCTATTTTGCAGGAGCGGTCTAACCATGGTTGGGACCTTCCACCGATAGGCACAGACAAGGATCGAATGAAGAGTTCCATGCCTTGCAGTGTGCATGCCACATCAGCAACAGCATCAGAAGCGGCATCTGGATCTCCCAGCGAAAAACAGATCTGCCTCCACGGGTAGGATGCAAAAAAGCACCGCATCTCGTCCCACTCTGCTGACCTATAGTGCCACACGCGGCGACAGCCTAAGAAGCGGGGCCGTGTTAGGCGCGTCATCGGCACGGTGCAGTGGTCCGACGATTCCAGAGGAGGGTCAACGGAAACTAGGTAGCCGTCCGGATGTGAGGTCAACAGAAGGTCCAACAGTGAAGGTGTATGATCTTGCACATCTGGGATTCGCGTTGGCGCAATAACCAGTTGCGTCAGACCATATGCTAAGGCAAAGTCGTGAACAGATCGCCCTGCATGATCGGTGGTACGTGAACCTAGCCATTCGGCGTGGTGGGCGTTCAAAACGGCTAGAAACACGATCTCTGCAGTGGGGATCTGCTCCAACACGGAATCTGTAGCCATTTGGATGTGTTCGAGGAGCCGGTCAGTCTCTGCGTTACCACTATGGGACCTATACAGGCACGCATAGATTCGCGAATGGTCGTCGCAGTCTACAAGCAGCCAGATGATGGTCCTGTCCTTCAAGAAAACTCAGGCGTCGAGAACAGACATCCTCCCTGACGTAAACGCACACGCCAGCCCGTGGTATAAAGGAGTGTTCCAAATTATACCCCGGGTATGAAAGGTAAGATGAATCAGCCAGGGGGATATCTGTGTCTTGGTTAAAAAGAGCAGGGCCGGCTTCGCCTTCTCAAGGTGAAAGTGGACGGCATTTAAATTTGAGCGAAGCCCCCTGATTTTGCAAAAGTCCACAGCGAGTGGGGAGAAGGGTGGTTTGAGCCTCCTGCTCTGTTTGCCCCAAGTCAGCGCAGATTTGCCCCCTCCAGAATACGCGGGGCAGCCTAGGCAACCACTATTAGGTACAGGCCCTAATTGTGGACGCCCAGGGACGGATTCTCCAGGGCTGCATAGCCTTGTACCGTCCTGGTGTAGTCTATTTTTAGTTCATACTGCCATTTGTATTTGGGAGGTGTAGGCCTTCGGATACCCCACTCACCGGACGAAACACAGAGGCATAGCCGCTATTTCACGCCGGTTTTGAGTGGGGGAGTGGTATTTCTCCGGGCGTGCCGGCCCAATTCGGTTGTGTCCATGAGGACCCAACAAGGCACTACCACGCCTATATACATTTTAGCCAAAGGGCCTATAAGCAATACAGACAAGACAGTGACACTTGACACATGACTAAAGAGTAAAGTTTGCTTACATGGTCTCTAAGCACACTTTTGCCATTCCGCTATCAAACTGCCAATGAATAAGTCTGCCTCACCCACTCATTGTATTTATATTTAATGTGTGGAATTCATAATATATTCTCCTTAAATCAATTAATGTTTTTTTGTAATTCCTATTTTCATATGGTATTGAATTGTTCTTTTTCTTATTTGTTTTCTATGAGTTCTTATTTTTTCACTAATCTGTTTAATTGCATGATTTGCTTAGGTAATTTCCTGTTTAGAATAAAGGATCTTACTTTAACTCCAACCTTGCTTTTTTGTGTGTTTAAGTACATAAAATTTCTGATAGTCGCTGACATTTATCAATTGCAATTATATTATTTTTTTTTTAAATAAAACTTGACATAATCAATAATTACCAGTGCTAGTTGAACCAAGTGTTCCAAATCCTGAAGATGTTGTACTCGTACCGAAACCTCCGAATCCGGCTGTACTAGTTGTAGCAGTATTTGTGCCTCCAAAAGAAAATGCCGCTGTAATTTTATAGAAATAATAAATTAGACAATTTAAAATACAGTTCGCTCAAAAAAACAGATATAGTAGACAAATATAAAAAATACTATCATCATAGTTTTATTTAAAGTTGAGTAATATTACAATTTTAGGTTCGGTTCATGTTTACTTACGTTTTGTTGTGCCTCCAAAGGGATTGCTTTGTGAAGTCGTTGCAGACCCAAATGAGAATGACATTTTTACGTTAGAGTATGTTTATTATTTATTCTAATATGATTAAAATTGAATCTATACACTGTTTACTTTCTGAACTCATCACAAATTTTATTTACCGAAAGTAGGTAAGTAGTAACAACTAACACCTTTGAACTGACTTCAGAGTTCTCTCTTTTTTATTAAATTTATTAACGGCTTTGAACACAAGGCCTTTAAGCCGTGAGCCAATTCTCTCTGCAATCTGCACCACAGAACACAAATACGTTAACGAGATCTGCACCAAAGACTAAACTAGTAAACTACACTCTAACTTTGTCTTTCTTTTGATAATTTTTTTTTTATTCAATAAAAACACAGAACAATTACAATAAAATTAAAACGAGGTACAATTTGGCAGGAGACTAATGGAAACTAAATTGTTTCAAAACGGTCCATCCATTCAGTCTCTTTCTCACACCTAGGTTTTTGAGTAGGATACTTTTCTCACTCTCAAGCAGGCCTCGTCGATTATGCTAGTATACCAAAATTTTAAAACGCTTATCGCTATATCACCCTCAATTTAATCCAATTGAAAATATAGGGGGGTAGTGATTATGAATCACATATGAAGTATTCAGCTATAAAGGTATTGGTTTATTTATTAATGTGTGACTGTACACACACATACACACATTCCCAGAAAATCTGTGCTATGCCAGGCCTAATAGAACTAGTATGATTTGTTACTAGCGTATATATTGCAAGTCTATGGTTATCCTGATGTGATCTATGACTAACGTCAATTTTTTATTTGACATTTACACAAAACAGACTTCAGACTTGATTTGATAGTTGATACACATTGCACGAGATTTCTACATACATGAGAATTGTGATTTTTCAATTGCAATCAACAAGCACGAAGCATTTAACTTTTTTCTTAAGATCATCTGATTTCATCTTTTAAAATGTCTGATTGGGATACAGTTACTATTCTTCATAAGAAACCTCCAAAAGCATCAGCACTTAAGACTGAACAGGCCGTAAACGCAGCACGTCGCCAAGGTCTACCAGTGGATACTCAACAGAAATTTGGTGCAGGCACAAATAAACAACACATGACCACAAAAAATACAGCAAAGCTCGATCGAGAAACAGAAGAATTACGTCATGAAAAAGTTCCACTGGATTTGGGTAAATTGATAATGCAAGGACGTCAGAACAAGGGAATGAGTCAAAAAGATTTAGCTACTAAAATTTGTGAAAAACCACAAATCGTAAATGATTATGAAGCAGGACGTGGCATTCCTAATAATATTGTACTTGGTAAAATAGAAAGAGCCATTGGAATTAAACTTCGGGGAAAAGATCGTGGCCAACCCTTACAGCCAGGACCAAAGAAATAGCAGTTTTGGTAGTATGAAAACTAATCTCCAGTCATTGCATAATTTTTCTGTAAATCAACATCTAAGAATCTTTATAATTTCTGCTATCATATTGATCCCGATTTTGTATCTTTTAATGTGGTCAAATAAAAAAAAAATGTTAAATGCAGATGTGAAATGCAATAATTATAGTTATATTTGTTACTACTTGAAACTTAATTTTTGTCAATATTTTATTTCTGAAAATACCTTTTTAAATAAACATGTAATACAAATATGAGTATTTGTGCCTGCTATTTTTATTTAATAACATAATATATAGTGTATACTTAGTATGTATATTATAAGGTTGGTAACAGATCTCTACCGAACTACCTCTGGTTTAAGAGATGATCTTGGATGATGGTTTTTACTTCTCATCAGGTATGCCACTTGCAACCTCTATATATATATATATATATATATATATAATATAAATTAAAATCTGGAAGTTTTATATTAGAACCTGTAATAATTATTCATAGTCATGCCAAAATTCTTGAATAATGATTACACCAGTTAATGTAAATATTGTGTAATTCAAAATCTTACTTATTTTATATACAAGTACAAATGAGTGTAGGGTTACCTGATCACAAGTCATCTGTACCACATTTTGCAACACTAGAGTAATCACAGGTATTGCAGACCTTTTTTGAAGGTGTATATAATTCTATTAAGTAAGCCAAATTAATAATGAGTAACCATCTTTAGTGAGTGTTTATCAATTTGACAACTAACTTTAAAATAATCCTCACCTATTAAGATGTGGAATACCTGTATAGTGTGATTTGTAATGGATCTGTATTTCACATGCTAACAATCTAGAGTGAACATTGTTTGCTATGTTTTATAAGTCTATATTATGACACAAGTTACTAAAAACATTCACTTAATAGAGTAGTGGTTGTGCTGGTGTGAAAACAGAGTGTAGGCAGTGATCATATACCATCAGTAGACCTTTTGTTAGTCATTTTGTCGCCAGCATAGAAGAATAGAACTAACAAATTTCATTTACTGAATTATCTGATATGGTATTCAAAAACTCTGTAATAATAGAATGAATACAGTCTTTAATTTGGAAATTTACGCCAACCTAAAACATTAACAGAATATAATAGCAGAAATAATGCCTCCTTCATTCACATAAATCTAAGCCCGTGCATGTTGTATTCTCTAACCCCTTTCCTTCAAGCCCACTTTTGTTTATAGATAAAAATATAAGCTTTATATTTTTTGCAGTCAATCTTGTCACTCTTACTCCTCCTTTACACCAAGGTATTATACATGTATTTGACTAGTTTCATGCAATTTACAAATACAAGTTGTATGCAATGTTTTCAAAATATAAAAACATAAAACTTGTAGACAATATCTGTATGAAACTTGTTTGATGAAATTGTGTGTCACCTATTAGTTGTCTACATGTATATGATCTCATGTTTTATACTTGATGTAGGCTGTCAAACTTGTTTAAGACATGTCAGTGCATAAGTTAAGGAATTTGACAACACACTTGACTACTGGCACAGACAATAGAAAGTGAAGGTACTGCGGAACTTTGCTTCATGAGTGCAGTATACTTGTACATTGTGCACAATAAAATTCAAGAAAACCACGCACGTACTGGTCGCGCTCATTTTTGAGGAGACAACAGAAAGAAGGAGTCTATCGTTCCTTATTGAATGATTTAAGAATAGTTACTTGGTAATAGTACACATATAGATCTTAGACATGTTTGATACAGTCTGATACAAGGACAGCGTTCACACCAACATAACCCCTCGCTTACACCAAGAAACAAGTCTAAAACTTGTAGAATACTTGTCAAAACATAATTATTTGTTTTTAACATGTATTGCAATTGTCTGAAACATTCTAGCGTTCACACAGTTGCAAACAAGTTTTAATACAAGAATAAAACACATTTGCGTTCACATGTTATTAACAAGGATTGTTAATTTTATTGAAGTTTATGTATAATACTTATATAAAACAAGTTTTATACTCTATCCATGGTTGCTGGACAAAGTTTAAACATTTACCGGACAGACCGCTTTTTTTTTAGTGGAAAAGACGAATGGTCGAAGACATAAACTTTATTAGCAATATTTATCTAGGCTTATATTAAGATATATTGAAACACAAGGACCTCCATTACATTGCCGTGCTCGACCCATTCCACCTCATCGTTATGAAATAGTGAAGAAAGAATTCGAAAACATGATGCAACAAGGATTCTGCAGACCGAGTAAAAGTCCATGGTCTTCACCACTCCATATAGTACCTAAGAAGAATGGCGATATACGGGTATGCGGTGATTATAGACGATTGAACAGCTTAACCAAACCCGATCGTTATCCAGTGCCAAGAGTACAATATCCCCCACAATCGACCTCAACCGCGCTTACCAACAATTGAAGACCAGGGAACAGGACATAGAGAAAACAGCTATCGTCACACCAATGGGTTTAATCGAATTTCCTCGCATGTGTCCTAGTCTGAAGAATGCGGGACAAACATTTCAGCGATTTATTCACGAAGTGCTCCGTGGATTAGACTACGTTTTCCCATTCATCGACGATTTGCTCATAGCCTCAGCAAACGAGACTGAGCATCGCGATCACCTAAGAACAGTTCTTAGAAGATTGGAAGAAAACGGTATCACTATCAACCCCGCGAAGTGTAACTTAGGCCAAACGGAAGTCAAATTTCTTGGATCCATCGTATCAAAAAACGGTATACAGCCACCAGAAGAGAAGATTAAAGCCATTACCGAATATTCAAAACCGAAAACTATAGAAGGTTTAAGACGATTTCTAGGCATGTTAAATTTCTATCGTGACCACATACCGAATGCTGCATCAATACAAGCTCCGCTAAACGCTTACCTACACCATGTCAAGAAACGTGATAAAACAATAATTGAATGGACCGACGAAGCATCGCAAGCATTCGAAGAGTGCAAGAATAGCATATCTAAAGCTACCTTACTCGCTCACTCATCACATGATGCCTCTATCGCAATATTCTGCGATGCGTCTGACAATGCAGTCGGTGCCGTCCTAAAAGAAATTCTCAGAGGCGGAGAAGAAATACTCAGCGTATGAGAGAGAACTCTCAGCTGTCTATAAGTCAGTGAAACATTTCCGTAAGATGTTTGAAGGACGTAAATTAATTATATTCACAGACTACAAACGCCTCACATTCGCTATGAATAAAACACATACTGCAAACGAAACGCCAAGCCGAACGCGCCAATTATTATTCATCAGTGAATTCACAACCGATATTCGACACATCAGCGCAAATAACAATATTATTGCCGACGCATTAAGCCGCATAGAAACAATAACAGTATCACCTACGATCGACTACAGCGAGATAGCAAACGCACAAGAGCGAGACAGCAGCATAACACAACTCATTCAACAACAAAACTTAACCTTAACTTAACCAAGAAAATAAATGTACCTAACACGAACCTAGAATTATATTGCGAAACATCAACAAGTCACGTACGTCCTTACATACCTACAGAATTCCGCAAATAAATTTTTAATGGTGTACATAATATTACTCACCCAGGAATACGAACATCACGTAAATTAATATCTCAAAAATTCTATTGGCCTTCAATGAATATTGACTTCGGGAAGTGGAGTAAAATTTGTATAAATTGTCAGAAAAGTAAAATACAACGCCACACAGTCAGCAAATTTCAATGTTTTGACGCAACCGATCGCTTTCAGCATATACACACAGATATTGTTGGACCTCTGCTCAAGGACATCGTTATCTGATAACAATGATCGACAGACATACTGGTTGGCCTGAGGCAATCCCTAGCGACAATACTACAGTCGAGACAATAGCAGATATCATCTACAATCACTGGATCTCAAGATTTGGATGCCCAGCGACACTATTTTTTTTTATGGAATAGGAGGACAAACGAGCGTACGGGTCACCTGTTGTTAAGTGATCACCGCCGCCCACACTCTCTTGCAACACCAGAGGAATCACAGGAGCGTTGCTGGCCTTTAAGGAAGGTGTACTGTTATATATGCACATATGTATGCTTTAATGCAGACATAACATTAGCGTCAGCACTTTAAGACCAAGGCGTCACTTAATAAAATATAAAGGCAGTCAGTCTCCTTCCGAATCCTGAGCCACTCATACATTTCAATTATATTTTCTAGTTCTAAATAAATTTCTTTTTTAAAAGTTCGTTTTTAATATTCCGTCTAACAAATGGTGGCAGCCCAAAGGATTTAAAATTTTATAAATCCGCGGTAAACGCCTCAAGTGAAAAGTTATAGTGATACCAAAAGTGTAAAAGTGAAAATAATATCTGTGTTGGTTGGTTTTAATAAGTGGTTAACAAAACAGTACTAATCCAGAGTACTATACAAATCTTAGTGACCGCCTGAATCCAATGGTTGTGAACTGCTAACAAGCTTCGACCTGCTATACCGGAAAGAAATAACTATCTACGTGGTGCTCTCCAACATCGCTGAATCTTCTTCTCTTCATCAACGCCGAGTCCTCTGGTACCTAACGATTTACCATAAATTGAGCCAATTATGACTCGATTTGAATTCGCCGTGAATATCTCCGTGGTCCTGTAAGTCTTCAAATTTTAAATATTTCAAGTGTGAAAGTGCAAAACCCATAATAACAGATATATTAAATAGACATATTTCTAAAACTACAGCGATAGTGCAAGGTGTGAGGTCTAAAAATACTTTATCTAAAGTTTATTGCACAAATATTATACTAAAGAGCGTTATTGTCATCTACATTCTAATTTAATTACATCATCTTAGGTTCCGAGAACATTTTGTCGAGTAGCTTATCGCATCGAATTTATAAACAATCTGGGTGGCCGTCTATCACACCGTAGTACATTTTAAATTTTATAAGTGAATATTTTATTTAATTAAACATGTCGGTAAAAGAATCTCAAATTAAACATGAAAAAAATGAGTTACAAATTAGCACTTTATTAAAATTCATTAGTCCTTTTGATGGGACACGCGAAAAATTAAATTCTTTTATTAATAATTGCAATAATGCTATTGGACTAGCACCGGATTCTCAGAAATCGATTTTATTTAAATTCATACTTTCTCAACTTGAGGGCAAAGCGGAATTAGCTTGCTCTATTAAGGAATTCGACAATTGGGATCAACTTAGCGATTTTCTCAAAACACAATTTGGAGAAAGAAAGCATTATGCACACCTTTTACTTGAATTGCAGGAATGTCAACAAAATAATACAGAATCAGTGTCACAATTTTCTTTACGCGTAGAGACATGTCTTTCAAAACTTTTAACAGAAGTAACTATATCGAATAAGAAGAAATCAGAGTTAACCGGTCGAATGGCAGCCATGGAAGACCTAGCTCTCCATACCTTTTTATTGGGTCTTAAACCCGAAATTTCAAATTTAGTTCGTTGTAAAGATCCACTAAATCTCAATGAAGCAATTAACCTAGCAGTCTCAGAAGAGAAAATTTTAAATTTATTTCATAAAAGAAGTTCTCAGCAATTATCATTGCACCGATTAATTCCTAAACCCCAACAGCCATTTAGGGGTCCTACACATAATAATACCCAAAAATTTCAAACCACAAGGCAGTTTGAGAACAGAAGCCCATTCTGTCGCTATTGTAAAAAACAAGGTCATTCAATAGAAAATTGTTTTAGACGACAAATTAATTCAACAACCAACCAGACCCAGAGCAGATAATGTTAATTTTGTCATAAATGAAAACTTAAATAATGATACCTCAGAGCCACGACAACTATGCTCTAATGATAATAATGACCAACAGCTTACCCATTTAAACGCGTAGTGGGCTCGCGAAGGTGTCACGCGAAGCCCTGCAATAAAAATCTCAAATCCAAAAATTATTTCGACACCATTCCCACTTTCAAGGCTACACGACAGGGTAACCAGCCCCAAAACGGAAGCCTAACGCTCAAGGCTACACGACAGGGTAACCAGCCCCAAAACGGAGGCCTAACCCTTAAGGCTACACGACAGGGTAACCAGCCCCAAAACGAAAGCCTAACTCTCAAGGCTACACGACAGGGTAACCAGCCCCAAAACGGAAGCCTAACGCTCAAGGCTACACGACAGGGTAACCAGCCCCAAAACGGAAGCCTAACTCTCAAGGCTACACGACGAGGTAACCAGCCCCTAAACGGAAGCCTGAAGTCAAATCCTCTAAATCCAATACCTAAAAAAGAAGAAAAAGTATTAAAATCTTACAACGTTAACACAAATCCATTAAAAAATTACTTACCTTTTATTGAAATCCAAACATCTCTCTCCTCAGAACCCTTTCGACTCCTTGTCGACAGTGGAGCTACAATCAGTCTTATTAAAATGCATATAATAGAAAATATGCCCGAGATGATTAAAAACATTATAACATTCAGTGGCTTAGGAAATACCGACAATCCAATCAATTCATTAGGTTGTATATCTATCGAAATTAATCAATAGAACATGATTTCCACCTCATACCTAATTTCGACTTTCCATACGACGGTATTATCGGAAATGATTTCCTTTCTTTACATAAAAGTAAAATAGATTATACTTTGAAGGAACTTAATATTGATGACGTAAAATTCAATTTAAAATTTAATAACCCCATTTATGCAATTGCGCCTAGAACCGAAACGGTAATAGAATGCTCAGTACATAATCCCGAAATCAAAGAAGGTCTCATTCTAGATCAACATATGATGGATTCTCTATTAATCGCTAACTGTATTGTTAAAGTAAAACCTAATTCTAGAATTAATATATCCGTGGTAAATACATCCGAAAATCAAATAGAGATCAATTCAGACCTCAAATTAATAATTAATCCATTAGAGTACAATGAAAATAACTCTATATTTTATTCGAATATTAATGATCAAAATATTTCAGATAGAACTGATAAAGTTTTAGATCTTTTAAGAGTATCCCATTTAAATTACGAAGAAAGAGACGCTCTGTTTAATTTATGTTCCACATTCTCTGATATATTTCATTTGCCTAGTGATAAGTTAACTTTTACAGAAGGTATTCAGCATGAAATTAAAACATCCCTATACATACAAAATCCTATCGATTCCCTGACATTCACAAAGGTGAGGTTCAATCACAAATTAACAAAATGTTAGAAGAAGAAATTATTAAACCTTCAACATCCCCTTGGTCATCTCCAATCTGGGTCGTCCCAAAAAAGATGGATGCATCCGGAATAAAGAAGTGGCGGGTAGTAATCGACTACCGCAAACTAAATGATATCACAATCGGCGATTCCTATCCTATCCCAAACATATCCGATATATTAGACCAGTTGGGCAAATGTAAATATTTCAATACTCTTGATCTCGCGTCGGGCTTCCATCAAATTAAAATGTCGCCCCAGGATGCACCCAAAACAGCCTTCTCAGTTCCACAAGGTCATTTTGAATTCACTAGAATGCCCTTTGGACTAAAAAATGCACCTGCAACATTTCAAAGACTTATGAATTCTGCCCTATCTGGGTTACAAGGTATACAATGCTTCGTCTACTTGGATGACATTGTAATCTACTCCTTCGATCTTGATCAGCACATAAACAACCTCTCTAATGTATTTGACAGGCTCCGCACCTACGGGTTAAAGTTGCAACCTGACAAGTGCGAATTTCTCCGCAAGGAAGTTTCCTACCTTGGACATATCATTACCGATGACGGGGTAAAACCGAACCCATAGAAAATAAAAGCTGTTGCAGACTTTCCTACACCCCAGTGCCCTAAGGACATAAAGTCCTTCCTTGGATTAGTTTCCTACTATCGCAGGTTCATTCCTGATATGTCAAAACTAGCTAAACCTTTAACCAATCTCCTTAAAAAGGACGTCCCATTTCTATGGAATAATGAACAGGAATTATCTTTTAATAAATTAAAAAATTCTCTTATTTCCGCACCTGTTCTAGCTTATCCTGATTTCACTAAACCCTTTTTACCTACATGTGACGCTTCAAATTTCGCGATATCTGCTATACTCTCACAAGGATCCATTGGCAAAGATCACCCCATCGCATTTTCTTCAAGAACATTAAATAAGGCTGAATGCAATTACAGCGTCACTGAAAAAGAATGTCTAGCGATCATTTATGGTACTAAAGTTTTCCGTCCCTACCTTTATGGTAGACGATTCATAATTATAACAGATCACCGTCCACTCAAGTGGCTCTTTAATTGCAAAGACCCGGGCTCCAAGCTCGTTAGATGGAGGCTTAAACTTGAAGAATTTGACTACGAGATTGAATATAAAAAGGGTAAAATAAACACTAACGCAGATGCATTGTCACGATACCCAATAAATCCATTAATTTCGAAAGATCCAACAGATAATGCTGAAGATGAAGTCAGAGATCAAAGACCAAATTCACCCCATCTATCTGTCCCTAGTTTGCCAGATCAAAACCTTGAAGATCTATTGTCAACAGATTTTGACCCAACTAATTTGAGTCCTTTAAATTTATCGCCCTCTGCGATTCCATTCTTTACGTCAGACAATTCACCTCATGAAACTTATTCTGATCCACAACCTTCTACTAGTAACCAAAATCCTGAAAACTTACCTTCACATATTCCTAATGACACCGATCTCCTTCAATCTTTACCTGAAAACTTACCTGTATCCGCTAGTCCATCAACTAGCGTCACTAGTCAGATAGCTGAAAATCAAACAAATATTAGTGAAGATTATTCCAATTATTTAAAATGTATTAAAGATAAAAACAAGATTTTTAATACATATATAAAAGAGCACAACGAAAGCCTTCTTAAGAGTTCTGCAAATGTAATTCTTCTTCCAGTGTCAATAGATTTTGATGAGTCAAATCCTTACCTTTCCGACTTAATCTCTGCCTCAGAGAATGTCAATGTTGTAGAAGGAGAGCGTGCATTCGTTTAAAATATCTGAAATAAATGGTAAGATTTACTATTTCCTATTTACTAAAGTTTATTACTTTGATACTTGTACCTACCCTGATATATTTAAAGCATTAAAATCTGAGCAGAGACAGTATTCTACTTACCGGCACAATCAATGAGATAGCTATTTCCGACTTTAGGAATTCATTTGAACAACATTCAATTGTAAAAATATATAGTATGCTAATGTATCTTTTTGATGGTACAAATATAACAGTCAATATCCATCACAATAGTATAATATATCCCGTGCCTACAGAAATTACAAAAATCTTGAAGGAGAACCACGATATACCAATAGCGGGGCATTTAGGGTCAAACAGAATGCTTAATCGCGTAAAAGAACGTTATTTTTGGAAAAAATATGAGATCAGACATAGAAAACTATGTAAAAAATTGCAAGTTTTGTCAAACCAATATAGCCTTAAGGAAAATTAATAAATCGCCTATGCAAATCACAACAACATCTTCTAGACCTTTCGATAGAATAAGTCTCGATATAGTGGGACCTTTGCCTGAAGCTGGAATTTATAAATTAAAATATATACTTACTTTACAAGATGACTTGACAAAATTTTCTATAGCTTACCCAATATCTAATGCTACGGCTGAAGAATCATGTGAATGTCTCGTTCATTTCATATCTTTATTTGGAATACCTAAGTCAATTTTAACAGATCAAGGAACAAACTTTACAGCCGAACTTTTTAAGAAAACTTGTGAATTTTTGAAAATCAAGCAGATTTGGTCATCTCCCTATCACCCTCAGACGCAAGGTGCTCTAGAGAGAAGTCATTCCACTTTAAAAGAATATTTAAAATCTTATATTAACGAAAACCAAACTAATTGGCATAAATATGTATTTACTGCCATGCTCACATATAATAGTACCGTCAATACAACTACCCAATTTACACCTTTTGAACTTATTTTCGGGCACAAGCCCTACATTCCCGATTCCGTTTTTGATTTACGATCTGACGTCACATACCCAGAAGATATTAAGATGCTTCACCATCGCCTTAAACTGTCTAGAGAAAAGGCCATACAAAATATAAACTCTTCAAAAGAAAAGTCAAAACATTATTATGATAAACACAGCCGTCCAGTACAGTATAAAGTCGGTGAATATGTCTATATTAAAAATCATGTAAGACTTCGGAAGGCGCTATCTCCTGTATGGAAAGGTCCATATAAGATCGTCAAAATCCATAGCAATAACACCTTATCTCTTCTTATAAACCGAAGATATGTAAAACATCATTATGATGAAGTAAAACCTGCATACAACGCGGATCGTAACTAATTCTTCTTTTATTAATTATTAAGTTAAGATTATTAATACTTATTTCATTTTATACAGCTTTATTTTACTATATTATATTTTTATCATATACAAAATTATAGGTTTATTTACATAAGCATGATAGTTTAGTTTAGTTTTGTCATTACAAAATGGTTAATACATACTGCGCCATAGCCGCTAGCGAAAATGAGTATATTAAATGCATCAAGGAAGGTCCTGGCTTGCTCTTCGACCCAGTGGACACTCTGAAGCTCATAGACGATTATCTTCATATAGTTATTCCGATAGATGTTACTTCTTTTGATCAAAATATTAAGTACACCCAGGATGTTTTAAACATTGTTAAATTACAGTGTCAGGAAAGTATAGAGATAGATATTTCCGTCTGTCAAAATATAATGCAACCCTTGGATTCACTCTATAATGATATACTTCGTGACTATAATTCCATATCTCATATCATCCCTAGCGAGAGACCCAAAAGATCTGCATGGTTCTCTGGCGTCAGTCTAGTCTTTAAGCATATATTCGGCACCCTTGATGAAGACGATGCGATAAATTACAATAGAGCAATAGAAACATTGTATGATAATGATAAACGGTTAGAGAATTCGATTAAGAAAACTATTCTAGTTTCGAAATCTGCTATTTCTAATATTAATCAATCTATCAATGAAATATTGGAGAATCAATTTAAACTCAATGATGCCATTAATAATTTATCTACAAATGTGAGAAATATATCGAATTTAATTACTATAGATAGTTTCAAAGTAAAACTAATAAACATTTTAAATTGTCTTCAATCACATTTGTTTACTCTTGCGTTTAAAATTGAAGACTTATTGAATTCTATTTTATTCATAAAAAGCAATACTTTACATCCATCTGTCTTAACACCCAAGCAATTATATAACGATTTATTAAATGTCTATAAAAATATACCTAAGTATAGGGACTTACCTATTAATTTAGATTTAAGTAATATTCATGTTTTGATTAATGTAGCAGATTTAATTTCATATTATTGTAATGGTAAACTGATTTTTATTGTTAAGATTCCATCAGTTAATGCCTTAGATTATAATGTTTATGATACTGTTACTTTACCTATTCCGCATGAAGTTAATTCATCTTATTCATATGTTTGCATTATACCTACAGAACGATATCTGGCAATAAATACTGATAAGTCTACATTTACATATTTAAAGGATTTTAATGAGTGTAAAGTTATTTCTCCCAAAGTACACATATGTCAAATAACTAACATATTCTCTGCTCCTGGTAATCCGTCTTGTGAAATAGAAATTATGACAAAAGCTGTATCCAGTATTCCAAATACCTGCCAAACTAAATTTATACATGGTGATATAGATATTTGGCATAAACTCAATAATGCTGATTGGATATTTGTAGAATCAAATTTAAATAAAATAACAATAGAATGTAATCGGGATGTATTATTTGAAACAACCATTTCAGGAACAGGAAAACTTACCATTCCATATTAATTAATTATATTAATTTAATAAGGTATCCAATCCAGAAATTAATATTCCACTCATAAAACCTACTTATAATATAATATCTGATAAATTTTGTAATCTTAACCGCTTCAATATGTCCAAAATTAACTTTTCTGAAATAAGTAATATTAATCTACATCAGTTAAAAGATCTTAAATTTAACATAAAAGATATCAGTGATGACCTATATATTGCAAATCCTGTTGATACCTTTAGTGATAATTCAAATAATTCTGTTATAAGTATAATTTCACTATTTCTAGTTGTATGTTTTATCGTAGTTTTTATATGTAAGAAATTATATATCCTACTTTCAAAATATTTTGTAAAGGCTAAGGATTCCGAAGAAATAGATATTGAGTTTCAATCATCACCACCTCCACCGCAACTTAGAGTTGGTTAAAATATTCTGAAAACTTATCTTTATTATTTCCGATAAGTTTCCTCTTAAAGGGGGGGTTGTTATATATGCACATATGTATGCTTTAATGCAGACATAACATTAGCGTCAGCACTTTAAGACCAAGGCGTCACTTAATAAAATATAAAGGCAGTCAGTCTCCTTCCGAATCCTGAGCCACTCATACATTTCAATTATATTTTCTAGTTCTAAATAAATTTCTTTTTTAAAAGTTCGTTTTTAATATTCCGTCTAACAGTACGCGCTTTTTTTGAAGGTACCCATGTCGTTTCGTCCCGGAAACACCGCACAAGGAAGTTCATTCCACAGCTTTGTAGTACGTGGAAGAAAGCTCCTTGTAAACCGCACTGTGGCGGACCGCCACACATCCAGATGGTGAGGATGATATCCTAACTTGTGGCGTGTCGTGCGAAGGTGGAATTCGGTGGCAGGAATAAGGTTAAACAGCTCTTCGGAACACTCCCCGTGATAAATGTGGTAGAAGACGCACAATGAAGCGACGTCTCTACGCAACGCCAAGTGATCCAGCCGTTCACAGAGTCTGGGTCCCCGACAATTCGAGCTGCTCTGCGTTGCACTCGGTCAAATGGATCGAGCTGATACTAGGGTGCGCCAGACCAGAGATGATAGCAATACTCCATGTGTGGCCGGACCTGCGCTTTGTACAGCGCTAGAATGTGGGCCGGCTTGAAGTATTGCCGTGCTCTATTAATGACGCCCAGTTTCTTTGAAGCCAATTTGGCTTTGCCCTCCAGATGGCCACGGAATTGGCAATCGCTCGTGATTTCGAGACCCAGAATTCCGATACTAGGCGAGGCTTTTAGGGAAGTGTTGTCGAAGAGCGATGATACGACAAATGGGGTTTTTTTAGTAGTTGGTAAAAACTAGTGATCAAGGTCGACAATTCGAAAGCACTCTGTTTACCAACCTCATGAAAACTATGGAAGTTAAACGGATACGAAGTACTAGCTATAACCCAAAGAGTAACGGAAAGGTAGAACGCTTTCGTCGTTGCTTGAAGACAGCCCTTCGTTCAAGGTTAACAAACACCTGTTCATGGATCAATCAACTACCAACCGTATTATTAGGCCTGCGCGCAGTTCTACAATCGGACACAGGCGTTAGCGCCGCTGAACTAACATACGTTTATAATCTTCGACTAACAAGTGATTTCTTCGACATAAACACACAAACATTATCTACCTCATTGGATCTATGGAGAAATATAGAGGCAATGTTTCCGAAAAACTCTCAAACTTGTATTTGAATTATAACAGTACTCCAAATGAGATGTATGGTAAGTTATTTAAAATAATTAAAACAGAGTTTGCTTCTATATTTACTTCAAAGACAGTCAACTCTGGTGGTCTCTTGTCATTTAACAACTGGGCAACAGCTGGTATTCATAGGAGCAGACAACGGTTATATGAACTATATAGTGAGAGATCATCATGTAATCATGATGTATCTTTCCTTGTATATGTGAAAAAATATTCAAAATTATTTAAGAAAGTATGTACTATTGCTAAGTCAATGCATATTAGAGAAATAATTAAAAATGCTTCAAATAAAATAAAAATGATTTGGAAAGTTATTAACTGGGAATCTGGAAGAGCGAAAGAATGCAACTTTGAATATAATCTTATAATAATCCACTCTGAGCAGGAAGTAGCTTCTGCTTTTGAGATTTTTTTTTCTGACATTCCAGTTTCCATCTCAAGCACCCTTGTGCCTTCCACCAGTGTTGCCGATTCACTTCTTTTGGAAAATGTTAAGGAATGTAAACAAAATTTCAAATTCAGTGTTGTTGGCCCAGCAGAAATAATTAAAACTTTCAGATCCTTAGAAATGAAAAAAAACTGCTGATATATGGGGCATATCTGTAAAAATAATAAGTTCTGTTATTGACGTCATAGCACCATATCTAGCACTAGTTTTTAATAGATGTTTGAACATGGCGTGTTTCTTGACCTTCTGAAGTATAGTAAAATTACACCAATATTTAAATCGGGACTCACTTCTGACCCGAATAACTATCGCCCTGTTTCGGTGTTGTCGACCCTTAGTAAAATATTTGAAAAAAATATTTTAAGGCAAATGCTTACTCACTTAAACACTTATAAGTTACTTCATATAATACAAATGATTTAAGTTTTCTTTAGTGTTAATACCGCCACGACACGTGTTTCGCCTCTACACGAGGCATCCTCAGGACGTGTTGTCTTGCCAAAATCTGGCAAGAGACTGAACTCTTGAGTTGAATTTCCAGACTTGGGGGTACCACAAGGGTCTATTCTTGGACCCTTCCCCTTCCTAATTTATATAAATGATCTACCTAACCTTGTAGAAAAAAACACAAGGTGGTATTGTTTGTGGATGACACTTCACTTATATTCAAAGTGAAACGAAGCCAAGTTTTGTATGACGAAGTAAACAATGCTCTATCTGACATCGTGTACTGGTTTAGCGCCAATAACTTATTGTTAAATAATCATAAAACCAAATATATTAAATTCACCGCGCCAAATGTCAAAAATATACATGCGAATATTTTATTAAATGGAGAGGTGGTAAAACCAGTGGAATCTGCTATATTTCTTGGCATTACTCTTGATTCCAAATTGCAGTGGGGCCCCCATATTGAAGGATTGGCGAATAGGCATAGTTCTGCAGCATATGCGGTTAAGAAAATTAGACGGTTAACTGACATAGATACGGCGAGATTAGTATACTTCAGTTATTTTCATAGTATTATGTCCTATGGTATATTGTTATGGGGCAGTGCGGCCGATATTAATACTATCTTTGTGCTGCAGAAGAGGGCTATTCGCGCGATTTATAACCTAGGTCCTAAAGAATCATTAAGAGAAAAATTTAAAGAAATAAACATTTTGGCTGTTGCTTCTCAATACATTTTCGATAATGTTTTGTATGTTCATAAGCACATTGAGGAATTTTCTAGAAACTGTGACATTCATAATGTTAACACGAGGAACAAACATAAACTTGTTATGCCTACTACTCGGTTGGTAAGTCTTTTGTTGGGCGATGTATATGCTTCTACAATATGATCCCAGAAAATGTACAAAACAAATGTGTTACGATTTTTAAAAGAATTGTTAAAATACGTTTGTGTGGGAAAGGTTATTATAGCATAAACGATTTTCTTAATGACACCACGGACTGGGAATAAAGCGAACACCCTCAGGCAGGTGGTAGTTTTTTACGTTCAATAAGTGATTTTAAATCCTATTTTGAAAAAAAATATTTGAATTTGATCATACCTACGTTGATAAATTACGTACCCATATCGCAGCTAATAAACCACACTCACCTACTTCACATCGTAATAACAAACACATATTTGTTCATCAAGACTTACATACATGTAGTCATGTGGTTATTAGAATAGATTCAGTAAAACCATCATTACAAACACCATATGAAGGACCGTACCGTGTTATTAAACAAAGCGGTAAGTTTATATACCATTCAGTTACCAGGTCGACAAACAAACATATCGATCGACCGTTTAAAACTTGCATATTTATTAAATGAAACCGAAGAAAACAATTCATTATATGCATTACTTTTACCTGTACAAGTTACCAAAAACCTTACCGATACCATATCTGACAAACAACCACCAATACCCAAAATACCAAGTTACCAGACCCTACAAACAACTTGACGTCCCAGTCTATCAAAATGTCAAGGACAGGCCGACACATCAAGTTGCCGGTGCGTTTCACTTGAAGGGGACTCCTGTAGCTATACCTACAACCAATAATATCAATTAATACAAATGTCTAATATCTAACTTGTAACGTAATACCTTCGTAGCATTATTGATCGTAGAAATATAAATCGTGCATAATATCTGTAATAAGCATATGCTGAAAGATTCGTTCTGAAAAGAACATTTTATTTTATATACCGTAATATTAGCTCTGATAAGAACCATAATGCTGTACATCAAGTCATAGAATCATACAGATCACCAGTAGTCATATCATCGAAGTACAAGCATCGTCACGTTCTCTCGAAGACCGCAGATATACTCACGTGATCAGTCATATGCTCCGCGTTACACAACCGCACAGCAAGGCCGAGCGTACTCGACTGAAGCGTTGGAGCGTCAATCACTATTCATGCAATTTTAATCAATGAGCGACAGAGTAGGTGCTAAATGTTCATTGACATCGGATGATCGAGGTTTGACGCGAGTTTACACAAGTGCGCGCTCGCTGGCCGGTTTACTGCGATAGCATTAGTTTTAGAGCGAGATAGAACACATAATATTATTCTCAATTCTTATTGAATGAAACGTTTTACTATTGGTCAAAATGTAAGCTTTAGTATTGGTGTGTATTTTCTAAACTTGTAAATATTTTTTAAGTAACAATTGTAATTGGTTAACTAGTTTTAAGGATTTTGTATATATATCATGTAACTAAAATAAATCATCATCTTGCACATATTCCTCACAGTCAAGCAGTTGTTTTATTTAATCTCCAAACGCACATTCTCTAAAGCTCCATGTTCAGGGCAGCTAGCCGTAGGGTTTTAAAGGGTCATCAGTCATTATGTGTGTTGCTTATAATCAAGGTAAATCTTGTGTGTTTATAATTTTATATTATAACAGCTTTTTATTAAATGAATAAATTTTATGTATACACTGTTTAAAAAGTCTGCCAGTGGATTTCTCCCCAACTCTGAAACAAAGAACATTTTTATTTTTTACTTTAACGACTTGTCACCGAATTTGAAAGGACGTTCACACTTCATTGACGAGTGGGCGGGTACCTACCTCATTATATAGTTTCTATTTTGTACTATTACATATTCTTTGATCATACTAAGCTATTTTGATTTTTATTTCTTTTGCGAAACGAATAAGAATCAAATTTGAATGCAGCATAAATACATTTAAAGGTAACGAATGGAGTATATCACTACTGCGTGCAAATACCCAATAATTTCAAAGTGACATTTTGTTTACCCTGTCGGCGAAATGCTTTAGTTATTATATTCTTGTTATTTTGACAATAATAAATATTGCTTTGTGTATGGAATATGGGTTATGGATACAGGGTATTCCGAACTGTGTGTCCTTTGAATATGTATTGTGGTTTGAGCTGATAGCCTCGTTGCCAATGCTCTAAATAAATTAACAAAAGAAAGGTTTTTGACAATGACGTTTCTATGTTTACATTTATATTTCACAGTGTTAGTATTATAAGATTTATAATTTATATTAACCTCTTTAAACACAAAAGTTGAGCTCATTAGAGTAAATGTGTTCTGTGGGTCAGAGTATTATTACATCCTTACGTTAAATGCAATTTACTATATACTTGTAAATTTTAGATAAATATTTATTACCTTCACCTTCCTACAAGCACCCTACACGAAATTAGGTTCCTTCGGATACTTGAAAGATGAAGATTACAAGTTCATAATTCATATTGACCACTTTTCGTCCCGTGTTTCCTTTCTTCAATATTTTATTGATTTTTTAACCTAGTATAGTATTACTACTTAAACTTACTTTGTACTTAAATAAATTTAAAAATTAATTAATATATTACTATCAATATTTTCCTTACATAATATTATAAATATCTTTTTAAAATACTATAAGAATGGAAGATTCAGAAATAGAAGAAGCATATGTTTATGTGGAGTTTGAAGACAGTGTTAATATAGAGGGTTTTAAAAATATACACATTTTGGGTATTGATACTAAGAATCCTATTATCCAATTAGATGATGCATTTTTCAAAGGTAGGAAACAACCCACACATCTTTGTTACCGTTTTGTAATACTTGTTTTACAATAGTTTATCATTTCATACCACTCTGCAGGTACATTTGAGAATCCCTTCGGTACATACATGTTTTTTGAAGAGGATCCAATAGAAAAAAAATCAGATCCACTTTTTGAGAGATCACCTGAAATAAGCTTGAAGTATCTAACAAAAACTAGAAAATGTATTAAGGCTGAGCATATTTATGTCAAACAAAAATATGGATCAGGTAACATTTACTATAATATATATCATAATAGGCAATCAAAGGTCTCTTCTTAATATTGATAAATTGCATTGCAAAGTAATTAACCAAATTGTCTACAAAATGCTTATGGTATTCCATAATAGAATGTATACTTACTTACATTCTATTTAAATTTTTTGCATGCATGGTGCATGCATTCAATACTAGACCATCAAAAAGATTTAATTTAATATATAAAACCCATAACTACACATACCAAAAAAGAAGAGGACACTGTCAGTTAATTTTGCCAAAAACCATCTGTGTACAGCAAATGCTCCGTGGAAATAAATGGTGCTAAACTTCATAATGACAACTATGACAAATACTATCTTTGACTCCCTTGCACTCATCTGCAGTCCCCCTGAAAATGATATCTGGAAAGGTCTTGAAACATCGGGTTAACTAAAATAAAAATGTAACTTACACAAACATCTAATGTAAAACCGTTACAATTACATGCGTTTTAATCCTTTAAAAGTGTTTTATTTAAATGTGTAACACTTGCGTTAATCAAAGAAAATACTATGTAATATACTTTATTAGGTTATTTTAATTTACAGAACAAGAACAAAAAAATGATAAATTTGAGGAAGACATCAAACCTGTTACATTTAGTTCTCTTGCTGAAGCGGTTGATATGTTTAAACAGGAATTATCTAGCAGTTCTGAAGATGTACAAAGCAGCTGTAATCCACAACAGTCATAATGTAGTCATATATTGCATGAATATTTTTTGTCACTAATAATAATTATTTAAATTATGTTGTAAACTTACAAAGTATATTTTAATTTATATTAAATGGATAACTTAAAATTTATAGTTAACTTTGTGTTTATTAATATCTGCTATATGTTTTAGACTATAATCTAGATATTATGTTGCGAGTTCTTGCATGCAAAATAAGCTTCCAAACAAGCATCTACTTGTCCCACTTACTCACTCTCTGTAGTCACATGTTTGCATATCTTAGTGTGTCATGTGCTCCTGCAGCTTATGTCTATAAGGGAAAATTATTGAGCTGACAGGACAGCCTACTTTTGTATCTCTCTGTTGCTAGTCTTATATCATCTTTGTGGTTATGTCTAAGTATGTCTGTTTGGGTCTTCTCATTTTGCTTAAACACTTGTATGAGGTGTCAAAAATTAGTATCGGGTATTTGGTAGTTAGATAAAACTACTTACAATCAACCAAGAAAGTTATGCTGCTGGCACTCTTCTAATTGCTGCCATTTCTGACCTGATGTTTTGCTTTAATTAAGCCAGGTTTGCCAGATTATTCTCATAGACCTCACTTTTAAGGTATCCCCAAAATAATGTGTAGCTCTACTAAATTTTGTAATGCAGCAATGAACATAAGCATATTGCAACTTGATTACAGACAATTAGAAATTCTATGACAGATCCCACCCTTTCTGTAAGTTGTTAAGGAGTTCCATTGATCATCATATTCAACTAAGAAAATTACTTGACTATAACGACGTTACAGTAGGTGACTCAAATATCCGGATACCATCAAATGGATTCGGCCGAGTATCATTAATTTGCTCATAACATAATCAGAACCGAACCAAAACTCACCAAACTACCTTGGATGATCCTTTTCAATACAAAAAAAATCATCGAAATCCGTTGACGTGATATT
Organism: Leptidea sinapis; assembly: GCF_905404315.1. NCBI lineage: Eukaryota > Metazoa > Arthropoda > Insecta > Lepidoptera > Pieridae > Leptidea > Leptidea sinapis. The sequence continues at coordinate 15,158,840 of NC_066272.1, forward strand.
GAGTTATTCGTAAATTTGTAGCGCTATGTGTGCTTATACCTAAGACTTATGGTTTTCTCGCAGATGCCATTGTCAGATCTGGACCAATGGGACTACACGGGAAGCATCCGCTTTCAAATAAAAAAAGAATTATTAAAATTGGTTCACCTAGTCGAAAGTTTTTAGGTAACAAACATAAAAAAAACATTCCGTTGAATTGTGAACCTCTTCCCTTTTTCGTAAAAAAAAAAAAGGAAAAGTACAAATCAATTCAGTTAAGTAGTGTCAGCAAAAGTAGCACAAAGTTGGTTTAAAGCTGTTTCAATCAGGGATTTTTTATTCTTGGCATTCTATTTGAATATTACGGATAAATAGACGCATTTTTTTTTAAACATGAAACAATATTAAGGCCTGGCTTATGGCTAAAGAACTTGGAGTTGACCATTGTCGATATTTGAATGCCACACGAGCTAATAAAACTGAACCTTTTTTGTAGAGACTGTTAAGTGGTGATAAAAAGTGGAATACGTAGGTAGAATAAGAATGGCAGAAAATCTAGTGGTGAAAGTTCGGTCAGGCTTCTTATTATAAAAACTCACAATATTGCAAGATGGTGCTGCAGCTGTGTGTATCGTGGGTTGATTGGAAGGCCATTGGGCATAATGAGCTTTTACCGCCTGGCAGAACCATCTATTCAGATCTTTACTGCCAAAAACCAAAGAGATTGAGAAAAGAAGTGGAGATCATGCGGCTGGAATTATTCAATAGATAGGTTCCTTCATAACGATAACGTTAGATCACTCACATCTCTAGTCACACAGAAAAAAATATGAGAACTTTGCTGGGAGCTGTCAAGTACCCGCAATATAGCCCTGACTGCACGGTCAGATTTCCACCGGTTTCGATATCTTCAGAATTATCAAAGCAGTGTCACAAGAGAGGACTGCCAAAGCTACTTGTCAGTTTTTTTATCAGATGTACCTATTAAAATTTATACGGCAACAGGATAGTGATGATAATTAATACAAGATAGCAAGAAGTCATTACAAAATACCTACTATAATTAAATGTAAATAAACTGAAGAAAATAAAACTTCTAGGTTTCATTTAAATGCGAAGAAACTTATTCCGCAACTAATTATTATCGGAATATTTAATTTCTTTTTTGATAAAAACTAAGTAGTGACAAGACTTAACGCCGCGATGGTACCCATTTAGCCCGTATTTGTATTTTGTACTAAAAAGTCTCCCACTGGTACAACTAACTTGCACTAGGTCGGATCAGTTAGTATTATTATTTTATGGATGAGTACAGAGTCTGGATAGGTATTTTATCCCCATTCTTTGTTCTGTAGTACTAATAGACTTCCTTTCTTTGTCCATAATTAGGAAAGGCAAAGGGTTTATGCCATGGCCATGTCTTCTTCGTTCTCTTCCTTCGTTCTCGTCTTCACATGTTATGTCCGATATGTTTTTTTCAAGCCTTTATTTTAAAATTCAGTGGTATTGTATTTGTATATTATGTAGTGCCAATAGACTCTCTAGGCTAACAATTTGAAAAATCTGTCAAATGTACAAGTCAAATGCAAAATCCTGGGTAATCGAATATCTAATGATATTATGTTGAAAAGTGATTATTCTTCTTTGTATTTCGGTTTGAGCTGATGGTCTTGTTACCAATGCTCTAAATAAATAAAATTAAAAAAAAACTAACTTTTATCCGCCATTTTGGTGATATCTCCATTTCATTTGTACAATGAGATGGAGAATTGGAGTTTTCAAAGAGAGACAGAAATAATATTAAAATTTCTGTGTTTTGTGATAGTTAGTACTAATAAGTGAATATATTTTGAAGGTATACAATTTACTTGTGTTGCAAGGGCATCTATGAAATCTTTTATTAAATTAATGAATCGTATTTAATAAAAAAATGATAATGGCGTCAACGGTTTACATGAAGCGCGTCTTTAAAGACATTCCGCCATCCTTTTCTTACCCAAACTCGACTAATGTGTAGTTACTACTTTCATCACACGAATCTTTTTATGACTACAGCTTCGACTTGGAGGAGTAGAGTAGAACGATATTGAGGTATTTCCCGTTACCTTCACACGATGTGTTTTGTACTTATCTCTTTCACGTAGACAATTTAGCCGCGCGTTTGAATGTGAAAATACAATTAAGTTTTCAATATTGAATTGCAGTGAAGGAATTAAAGTATTTATATGAAGACTTACACTTATCACAGTTTGGTGAATTAAAAATAACAGGAAAATGTTTACAACAAACACAGTGCAGGCCGGTACAGTACCGACTCTGCAATATCAAGAACATCCCACACAAAAGTCCCTCGGGAAAAATATAGAAAATGTACAACAAAAGAACAATCAACAAGCACAACAAACTCAGCAGGTATTTCTCTACTACTTACTCAAAATGACATTAACATTCATCAAACAACAATTATAGTACTATAACAATTCTTACATTTATTTTACAGGAATTTCCAACATTTTGCTATACCACAAATGTAAATATGATAGGGAAAATTGGTGCAACAACAGCTAATAATCCTGGAGGTGTTCCAGCTAGTGTCAATATAGCACAGCTCACAACTAGTGATGATAAGACATGCTACTTAGCACAACCTTTCTCATATAATTATGCTTTAGTGAATCAAATGCAACTAGCACCAAACGGGATTCAAAATACAATATCTAATATTAGCTTTAAATGTGATGTTTGTGGTCTTATGTTTGGCCATCTGGCACTATTGAATGCACATAAGAGAATACATGCTCAAGATACAGGTAATTAATTTTTATTTGGTATATATTTGCTTGCTATCAAACATAGGGCTCTATTTAGAAGTACAAAATTAATTCAGACATATGGTGCACATGCTTTGGGTATTTTCTTCTAAACATTTAAAAATATATTTAAGATCTAAAGTGTATAGGATATTGGAAACATATAGTTAGGATATTATTTACAATGTGATGACCATTGATGAAGTATTTATGACTTACTAATGCTGGGTTTCTGAGGTACATTAAAAGGCGGTTTTTGATAACTCACAAAAGTGTGCTGCTGAACTACACAACTCTTCTTAAACTCTGTTAAAAATATAATTAACTGGCCAATGTGTGCCGTTTAACTGTTCCTTAACTTTATTTGATGTTTCATTTAAGTTTTACATTATAATTATTAAAGTTTCCATACCATTATGTTTAAAATATATTAGAAGTATACGAAGTTTAATATTTTTGTATTATTTGGATAACCACATAATGGATTTTCTGAGCAGTTCTTCAGAATCAGATTTGGAATTACTGGAGTTAATTTCTAATATATCTGTACAAAGAGACTTAAGATGTAGAAGTCTGTCTTTTTGATATCAATAATGTAGAAAAAATCTCTCGCTACTTTAATGTGAAGATGAAAACAATAGTTTGAAGTTTTCTAATTGAAAAGAAGATCATTTGTACAAAAAATAAGTTTATATATAATTTTTACACCCAATTGAAGTAAAACTTAATAATAATTAACTTTCGGAACTATTAACAGATACATAAATACATTGATTAAAGCTGTGTTACCAACTAAGAACTCACATAAGCTGAAGAGCTAGGAGCCTTTTTAGTTTTTTTTGTCTCAGAAACACTGCTAATATAACCTCATCATTTGAGCAAAGTTGGCATTTCATTCTCTACCTAGAATAAAAAAAATCTTTATAATTTTATTATTTTTATTGATGAAAGAGTAAAATGTTGAATGGGTTCCGCCATTTCATTTAACTGATTATTATTTTCACTTTATATTCTATTTCTAATTCATTAATACCACTTGCATGTTTATAAATTTTTACTCATTAATTATGATAATTGAAAATAACAAATTGAAGGTTATTATTATTAATTACCACATATCAATATGACATTGTCATTAAATATTATTGAGTATGAAAAGCCGGATGGTATAGAAAAGATGGCGTCATCTTGCTGTACCGGACTCCTGTTATGCATTGTCATCCAGTTACCTCGTATAGCGCCTAAAGAAGTTTTACTTCAAAAAATATCCCACACTTGGCACAAGGCACTTATTTATCATGATAGAAAATAATATTGTTTGTAAAACTGGTATTATTGATGAATGTAAATTAATATATTCATTTAAACTTACTGCATAAAACAGAGCCCTCTAGAATAAGGAACTCATTATCAATTGCATAACCACCTCTGGTTGCAAGAGATGACTTTCTGTATTGATAATGGTCCATCAGATGTTCTTTTCTTACTTTCTATAACTAGAACTGATATATTATGTATTCATTATTTGCAGAAAACAACATAACGGTTGTAGCAACGGGTGTAAGCAGTGCTAATGATGTTGGTATGCCACCACATATACAAATACTCTCATCAGATCCTAATGAGCAGCAACAACTGGCTGTACAAGTACAAGACAGTAAGTGTATTATTTGTGTTACAAAAAACTGCAGTGTTTGGTGACTGGACTTTGACTGAAGAGAAAAAACTAAGTGTGAATTGTATCATTGAGATATTAGTTTATGATTTTTTCAAATTCTTTGTGGATGTTATACAAACAGAGATACTGTTGGTATACTAACAATCTACGGAGGTATAATTATGTACATATATACACTTACACAGTATACATATAGCTCATGGGAAGCGTGTGATGTTAACCCGAGTTTCACGCTTTTTGTTCACCCAAAAAGTACATATTATATATAAACAGTATATATATAGCTCTCATATTTTTGTTCACCCAAATAGTACTCTTTTCTCGAAAAAATAGATTGATGCACAGTATCTATCATGTAATTGTATTTTTTTGTTTTAAAGTCGGCTGCAGTTTTACTTTGATATAAAATATTTTTTCAATTAGTTTTTATAAGGTAAAATAATAAATTCCTAATCCGTTGAAAACATCAAGAAAAAAACAAAGCCAATTTAATAATGAACATAAACATCAAAAGTGTCGAAAAAAAACATTAATTTAGTACAATGAATTATACTTTATTTTTACTATTTTAAATTCCTACTTTCGATTCCTACTATATGTTGACCCCTAATTTATGGTGCTAATAATGAATACAATTTATTCACTTCTCCTTTTCTAATAACTGTTGTAAGACGTATAGCTGGAAAATATCAAATAAAGGTACCTAAACCACAATAACTCACTTTTATGGTAAGCCATCATACCACAAACTGTAAAATAATCACTAATTCGCAATATATAATCCATTTCTCCGAATCTATAATTACAAAGATATTTTTGAAAATTATTTAAACTTTTTAAATACATTGTATTTACCTTATTTTTATTGGAAAAAAGTTTTGCCGCTTCATAGCATGAAATATGATTCTTGTGGCCAGAAACCCCACATTTATCAAAGGTAATTAAGGTTGTAAATGGGTCAAACAAATAGTTATAAAACAGTATCTCAGATATATAGTTAGGATCTTTTTGGAGAAAGTAGTAAGTTTTCAATTCAATAAACATTTTAAAAAAAAATATGGTAAATAAAGTAGATAAATATGAGATTTTAGCCTTTTAAGATGTTAGGTCCTCAAATTTTTAATTATAATAAGCAAATAAATTTAAAAATATTAATATTTTACTTTGTCATAAATGACCTCAAGCAGAGTTCTCTCTATATAGCAGTTTAAAGAGTGTAACAAACCAATGATGGTTTTACCCTTCAGTTTTGATATGGCTTTTCTGCATTACTGTGTTTCATGTTCCTATTATGTGTCATTGGCATTAGGTGTCATTTAGCATTATTATAAATGTGTACCATGTTGGTGTAAATTGGGAATCAGAGTTTGTGCATTATTATTGAGGATAGTTGGTTTAATATAATATTGAAGAATTAAATTCATGACTTTCTCGTTACATTTTACCTTGGATAATTTATGACTAGATAGAGCCACTTGCTACTGGACAACTGATGAAAACAGGCCAGGTTAATAACTTTAGTGTGTGTAATAAGCTACACCTTACACTCGCGATTTGTATGTCACATGTGCAGTGACAGTTAACATCAATTTTTTTCGAAGTTTTCACAGCTGTCACAGTCAATCTAGACATATATATGATCTAAGCATTATACACACACATACAAAGAATTAATAAAACTATTTCTGTTTCAGCAAAACCAGTATCAACAGTATTCAATAGGTTGCAAGCTTGTATAACATGTGGAAATGATATTCCCAATAATCCTAAAAGAAAAGGGCCTAAACTTATAAGATGTGAAAAGTGCATTGAACAAGGTATGCTTCTTGGATTTTATTTGAAATAATTATTGTTTGTAATAAAATGGATGCCAGAACATAGTTTTGAGTCTGAGTTTAGTGACCTATTAATATATAGTGTGGCAGTACAACGGCGATATTAATTGAACACACGAGTAAGTAACCGTAAGGCCGGTTTCAGTGCTCCACCGATCATCGGTGCGTACGTCAGTCGCGCTTGTCATTTATATGAAAATATTCATTAATCGTACAGTGCTAGACCGACCGTACGCACGCGTATTTTGCTACGCACTGCGTACAACGACCGTCGGTCGAGCGCTTGCACATGCGTGCCGTCAGTCGACCGACGCGCTAGGAAATATATGAATTTCATGGACGCGTTCAGTGCTGCACTGTTTGGTGGACCGACCGTACGGATGTCTGTATCATCGTCGTTAAAAGTGATTTCGTACTGAACATGAACAAATATATCGACACCGTACGCTTAATCACCGAAATTCGACTTCGCGAAGCACTACAGAATAACCAATACAGGAGCTCGGAATAAGCTTTGATGTGTCAAGTTGACTTGTAATTTCGCTTATAATTCATCAAAACTTGATCGACATTCTGAAGTAAATAAACATTTTTCTCTTTCTTCGCGAAATAATGAATATAAAATAGTAAATCTAATTGTTGTAATGCTCTTTTAGCGACGATTGGGTTCACCCATCATGTTCAATGATATCTACGTCTTCTGTTCCTAAAATGTCGATGAAAATAATAATCAGTAATTAAACTATTCGAAATTCGCGTCCATTTCGTGTACGACTGTAGCAGTCAGGTCAGGAGAGCACAGAATGATACAAACTGACGGTCGGTTAATACGTCTCGTCAGGACGTATCGTACGCACCGACGCAGACGGTCGGTGTAGCACTGAAACCAGCCTAACAAATAAAAATCTTAACTTTAATAATTTTGATCATCCTTATGTGGGCGCTACTCATCTACGAGTCACGGCTTCTGCAGAAGTATGTGTCAGTGATATTATTGAAAATTGATTTATTTAGGTGAATTATGATTCTAATGATTACGGCTAAGTAGCACTACTCATGCATTCATTTAATGTCGCCATTGTACCTTGACGCTGTATTATATTCGACAATTGACTACTTGACTGTTTTTCTGAAAAATGTCTTTGAATTTACAATTATTTATTTCACACCACTCATATCAGTTTTTGAGTTATTTTAATTAATTAATTGTTTTTCGTAATCAATTTTAAATGTTGCGCGCAAACAGTCAGTCATGTGACATTTTGATTGATGACGTCACATTATGACAAACAACAAAATACCATAGCTTGGTATACTTTAACATGATATTGGCCAAATTATTAAATATTAAAAATGGACAACAGCTGTCAAGTAGCCAATTACAATATTATTTTAATTATACATAAATAGCTCACAAAAGTATCTTCTATAATTATGATCGTTTTGCTGCAGAAGTAAATGTAAAATTCACGGTACAGACCGACCCTCTGTCTGACTCGCGGAACAATCAGCAACAACAGCAGTCTCAACCACAGCAACAGCAGCAACAACAACAACAACAGCAGCAGCAGAAACCTTGTAAGTTTTCATCCTAAATTTGTGTGATAAAACAAAATACTTTCAGTAATGCTTAAGTTATACTTGTATCAGCAGCAGTTTGGGTATCAGCAAAAACCTAGATTAAATGTAGCGGCCACAAAAAAACAGAGGCTTAAAGTGGCTTAGCACTTCCTTTCATGCCCTATGGACGTTTTCAACACCATGGGTTAAAGGCCGCTGCATTTGTGATGGGTTTTTATATGGACGGGATGGGGTGGAATGTATTGGAAGTTTCATACAAAATGTATATGAAAGAGCATAATATGTAACGGAGATGAGGACAGGACGGGAACGTGACACTCACGGGGCGATAAAAACATAGAAATATATATATTATCCCCCTTATTCATAATGGTCCGCTAACTTTAAACAGCCGCTAAGGAGTGTTTTTTCTCAATCTGACTTAGGTCAATAGAAGAAGACAGAGTGAGAATTAGCAATGCTTTAAGTTAGCAGACTATTATGAATAAGGGGGTATATGTTTAGCATGACCCGCCCCGGACGTGACCCATCCTGTCCGTGTTTCCACTACGTATGCCAAGTAACTACGTTCATTCCGGTAAACAGAAGTAATGATGCAAGTGTCCATCCAGCATTATATAATTTAACAAACCCCAAATCATTAATATATTACATACAAGATTTATTTACGGCCGTAGCTCTTATATCATTTAAAGCAATAGCAATTAAAGACAATTCTTGAAATAAAAAATCCACCTTCCCTTCCAGCACATCTGATCCGAGTCACTGTCATAGCTTGTATACATTTACCACTCTTTCCCGTTTCCACGTCTCCGTCCCATTCACATCCCGTCTGAGGTATAATCTTGTTACGTATGTAGCGACCTTAATAATTTACATGAAACACTTCTAGTACACAAAAAATCTTCATTCATAGTGGTAACCAATAATAATTTCTTTATCACGATAATGTAATTGTGAATATTATTGCAGTATATATTTTTTGCTTTGAATTGTTATGAAAAAGAACACAGCGTCTTTTGCAGCTTTAACAATTGAATTTTTGTAAAGGTGGTATAATTTAGGTGTAAATAAACTTAATTCACATTAACATATTATCACTTACATGTGAAATTTAACTTACTTATCTTGCTTTAAAATAAGTCAATGTTTTGGCATTTTTTATTTCCGAGGGTAGGTTATTTTATATGTGCGTTCGCTCAAAGGTTATTGTCTGTTTTCCATAATTTACATTATTATAATATGGTATCTTATGTGATTTATCTGTGACCTGTGTATGCTAGGATAATGATAACTAAACATTCAACAATAATATTGAAACAGTACATTTAAAGAAAGGCTGTGTAAACCACTAACTAGCTACAATAGGTATTTTATGACAAAATAGCTGAAACCTAAGGCATAGCTATATTATACATAACTTTAATGCTTATTATTTGGTTAAAAGTTTGTCATTCAGTGATATCTGTAACGTTCATTGCATAAATATTGTAGAAAAAATATAAGCGTTACTAATAACTGATAAAGTTTGGTGTTTAATTTTTATATAGAAGAAGCTGTAGAACTTTTTAAATTTTTTCAGAATGGTGTGTTTTTGTAAAGAAAATATGTGTATTTTTATCATAATGTTTAATTATTCGCTATTCATTTTATTGAGTATAACTCGTGAGACACTAACGATAACCAGAGTACCCGGTACTGAAATCTCGTTCTTATTATGTAATAGAATAAGGTACTTAAAAAAATTGTTATTTTTTTAAAGCGATAACCGTCACTTCGAGTTCCGTAGGTAAATTTAATTTGTGTAAGGTACTTAAATTTTGATAAATTTCCCTATAGATAAATGAAGTGTTACCGGCCAAACGTGATTATAGGACAATCTAGTTTTTCCTTGGACAAATCAATACAACCTTTAGGTGATAGGATAAACCGGTACAGACTTTGGCATAGGAAGAACTAGTTTGTACTAAAATTGGGTTTAGCATATACTATGTATGTATGTAAATGATATATCAGTGCACTTCGCGATTGTTTTGTTAGTTTAGCGTAAGCCCGCAGGTCCGTGTGTGTGACTTGCCCCTCTTAATACGCGCCCCGCGATTAGCTCGTAATCCACACGTCTGCTGTTACTTTACTTTCATTTAAGTTTACTTGTAGTTAATTAATTATATTATCTTGAATGTTTTTTTCTTTACATATATTATGATCGCCAAATATCACGTCTTTGGGTGTGATATCCATATTTTTGTCCCACCGGTCATGCTGTATAATTTCAAATAAGTAAATAAAGATTCTTTTGAAAGTTTACATTAAGAATGCTATTTATCAATTTTATTTATGTACCTTCTCAGTTAGTAATTTTAAAATAATGCTTTTAGTGCCCGGACACCATCCTGTGAAAAAGAGAAACCTGGCCTCTGTTACAAAATGTACAAACTGCAATGGCTCTGGTATAATATTCGTTGGTGGTAATAAGAACAAGAATTACATCCAGAACCCAGACAAGGCTTACCATTGTAATATATGTGGTGGATCATTCTCGAGATACTCATCGCTGTGGTCCCACAAGAAGTTGCATTCGGGTGAAAAGAACTATAAATGCGGCATTTGTGGTATCGCCTTCGCTAAAGCTGTTTATCTGAAGAACCATTCCAGGATACACACAGGCGAAAAGCCTTACAGGTGATTTTTTGAAGTTTTACTACCACAACCATCACATTTAAGGAATTCGTGTTTAAAGTTTAATAAATAGTGTATTCCATATAATATGTGGGTTGGGCTACTAAGACATGATGTCATTTAAAGAGTGGCAGTAGGGCTGCCATTTTTTGTCAGTCCGTTAATATGTATCACGTGACCAGTTTTGTGTTCTTAACTCAATTTCGACATGATTGTGGTTTGGAACGTTTTTCTGGAATTACGTCCAATTTGTCGCCACTTATTCCGATCGCTGGTTTCGGCTATACGGCTATACTAGCTTTAGAGACAATGTATTCAGCTATCTGATAAGACCAACTTTTAGGACTTCGACGTCGATCAGATGTTAAACGGCATTACCTGCCCTAGACAAACCGTCAAGATGGTTTTTTGGCAGCTTTTTTTATCTACTGCTTCCCCCACAGGCGGACCATCAAGATGGTTTTGCTGGACCATTTTTTTAATTAGTGTAATGTCAAAGCTGTGATAAATAAATAAATATAATAGTTATTAAATTTACTATTTGTAGCAGAGACAATATTATTGTTGTTATAATTTTTTACAAATGCGATGTGACTTCGTCCATCACATCTCCACTCACTGTCCTCAAGCACACAATGGTACAAGGGCTTCTCTGTCTTGAGATAAAAATATGACATGATGTTAGGTACTGCCCATACAGTTAATTATAGTGCTTCAGAACAATTAGTAAATTATTGAAGAAAAATATTTATTTGTTATAGATGTAACACATGTGGAATGCAGTTCTCCCAGTCTCCTCATTTGAAGAATCATGAACGAACACATTCCGGGGAGAAACCATATGTTTGTGAGGTAAATAATTAATTTACCGGGCTACTTATAACTAACGCATAACCTCCCAAGGGTAACTTAGATACTATTGACAAAATTGAATCGGGACCCACCTTAATCGTATATCTACAGTCTTACGGCCGTTCCCAATATTCAGTCTATGTCCGGTTCTGGCCTACTTGAGATAAAAACGTAACTATCTTTGACTTTTCTGTCCCAATAAACTTATCGACGGTAACTCACCTTATCCGTAAGCGCTGTGTGTCAATGGGAGGACGTATAGCTTACCAGCGATAGAAGTTTGTATGGAAATTGCAATTCACGCGTCCCAATATATGGCGATAAGAATGACTTATCGGGTATATTGGGACAGCTTCAGATTATTTACAGCTAATTACTGACAGTAGAAGGTAATAATTTATCTCTATCTGTAGATAGTATATTGGGTACGGCCGATAATAAAGAAGTAGGACGAAATTCGCTTAAACACACATTTCCTTAGTAACTGTTATCATTTTATTAGACACTCACGGCCTTACAAATAAACTTGGTATAAAGTTATAACTGATGATAAACAAAGAAAATGCAAAATGTTTACAATATCGTTGACAACTCTCTCAATACAATGATAATTCGGAAGTTTTTCGAATGACAAGCTGCCTTGCAAATAAACGCGGGAAACATTATACGTCCGAACAAACCATTCGTAAGCAAAATGTCTATTTGTAAACATTTTACATATTCTTGGTTTATGCTAAGTTACAACTTCATGTAAATTTTATTTGTAAGGCCGTTACAGTCTACGAATTATCATACATTCTTTTTCGTGCAAATATAATTTCATATTTAAAAAAAGTCGAAACCTTCATTATAATAAGGCCTCATTGTTCTTTAGGCTAGTTAAGCAAAATAATAACGTTGGAACTTTACGAATCATTGGTATGGTTTGGATTGATTCTGAACCCAGCCATTTAGTTGTTTATTTTTTTTTTCTGATAAAGCTCGACACCGATTGACGTACTATAAACAACTAGACTCACAGTCACGCTCAAAAAAGCAAAACTCTGCCTACCCGTCTACAAGGCAAAGTTTTCGTTCAGTTGTGTTTCGACCGCGCTTTAAATACAAGGGCACGCAATAACAAAGTGTTCAGTGAAAAACTGTCCAAATGATGGCATATCCCAACCTAAAATGGTTTGTCATATTTCAGGTAAGTGACCCTCCAAAGTAAAATTAAAACTAACTTGACGTTTTTAATCATTTTGCTAAGTAATTACATTTCAATTGTCTAAACAAAATGTTCTTGCCTCGTGTTCGCGTCCGAGCTTCTAATGAGCGTTAACAATAAATAGACTTTGAACATGATTAACATACATTTTTATCGTTGAACTGCCACGAAATAAGGTTTAAAGGACTTGTCCCGTTTTTCTATGGAGTGTGGTTTTTGAATTTTGCGGTCACTAAACAAAACCAAACTACAATGCCCTATGAAACATTAAGTAATCTACCTACAACAATAATTTTAAACACATGCGTTTTTGTTAAATTAAATATCAAAGCTGCTACCATTGTATTCAATATAGCAACATTACAAAGCAAAAATATACTGGGTGGCTGAGAAGTTGAGCCAAAGCTAAAATTTTAATTTGGTTCATTTTATTGGCCAATGTTCTGGGAAGTTTTTATAAATAGTTAGAAGCCATAGGCTCCCCATTTTATTTTATTTTTGATACCTTGAACATTTTCATGAATTTAGCTGGAGCAGTTATCTTGAACTTACGACTCAATTCTAAACTAGTTCCGCATTGTCTAAACTATTCATAGTTTCTTATGTGGTTATTGCAACTATAGTTATAATTATCAACAATAAAATTAACTAAAAGTGTTCAAAAAATTATTAAAAAGTCCTAAACCACAATTAAGTGAAAAAAGCGGATAAAAGGGGGAAAAATTATTATCTCCTAAACTACGCAAAATCGTAGAACATACATAGGGGTGATTCGGATACTCATCACCATGAGGCTTTCAAATATTAGCTTTGGACATCAACTTCTCGGCCACCTGTATAGTCTTATTACTAGAAGGCTAGTAATAAAGACATAAGGATGTCAACATAGAATTTATGTTATCTGTCCTCAACTGTAAAGGCCAAATTGTTTGTTTACGTTTAGCGAAAAGTCCATGAATAGGAAAGCCTGTCCGATTTGGATTATATTATTATAAGTATCAATTTCTAAGGTTGATATTATGATGTTTATGTTGATATTTTTATAATATCACTTCTGTATATGTCTCCTGGCTTTAAATATTTTGATATTGCGTTGCTTGTCGCGTATCTACAGCACAGTTGTAAAATTATGTGATAAAATGCCGCGTGCATACAAATGCTAAGTGGTAAATTCCGTTTACAAGCAGCTACGAGCTCAGTCCTAAAATGATTTATATACTCCCCCAGTTTACCCTATAATATTGACACGGGAGTGGGTCAGGGATTGGAAATAATACTCCGCTTATAGGAACGAGTCTTTATTTGCGTTCACTTTTTCTGAACTTGCACTTCGCCGGTCTGCCGCTGTTCCTCTTGTGGGCGGCGGTACCTTCAACGCGTCACACTGCACCGAACACTACTTCTCTTCTGTCTTCTTCTTCTTAGAACACTTCCACTTTTCACTACTTCTTCTTTTCTTCTTCTTCTTCTTTACACTTTCGAGTCAGAACTAGAACTGCCGTAGGCCATGCTTAGTACGGCTTATATACCCCCGGATCCGTTCTATTTTCAAAATGATTCTCCCATTCCATCTTTAAATTTAAATTGTACTAGAAAATTCTTTTAACTATTTTTATCCTGCTTACACATTTTCCATCCCTTTTTTTCTGTTCGATTTGATCCTGAACTTACTAGAAATTTCCTTTAACTTTACAAAACCCAAAAAAATCCATACACTGGTAGGTGTATCGAACCCGGGTCTACAGCGTCTAAAGTAAACACTTTTCCGCTGAGCTACGAGTATTGCTGACGGAGCTGTTGAAATTAACAATGTCTTGAAGTTTGACAACTCTCGTCATATACTTCAAAGGGTTGCTACGCAACACTGCCCCCTCCCAAGACATGATCGTCCCGATCATCGTTGCTTCCGTAGTACTTAGCCACCCGATCGACATGTACGATTTTCGGGGGACTTCGAGGGGTACGCTGGATCCTGAGAGTCACATCATTTATCCTTGTGATTACTTTATATGGTCCCTCCCAACTTGGTTGGAGCTTCGGAGACTTCCCCTTTCGCCTTACAGGATTGTGTAACCAAATCAGGGTTCCCTCTTCAAAACTAGGAATATTAGCTCTTCGATCGTAGCGGGTCTTCATCCGTTCACTTGCCTTAAGCCCAGTTGTTCTAATTTCCTCGTAGATGTCAACCATCTTTTTCCGTAACTCATCCACATATTCTGTTATACTTTTCGGAGTATCCGGTGGACAGCCTGAGAGTAAATCAGCTGGCAATTTCAATTCCCTTCCAAAATTGGCGTACGCAGGAGTCACCGTTGTTGTCTCGTGTATTGCGCTTCTATACGACATAAGAAACAGTGGAATGTACTCATCCCAGTTATCCTGATGACTGTCCACTACTTTTGCCAGATGTCGCTCCAATGTTTGGTTAAACCTCTCCACCATCCCGTCCGACTGTGGATGATATGGCGTAGTTCTGGTCTTATGGATTCCCAAGATCTTGCAAACTTCTTGAAATACTTGTGACTCGAAGTTCCGCCCTTGGTCACTGTGCAACTCCAAAGGCACACCGAATCTGCAGAAAACTTCATTCACCAGTTTCGTCGCAACGGTAACTGCTTCTTGATTCGGTAGAGCAAATGCTTCCGGCCACTTCGTGAAATAATCCATCACCACCATTATGTAACGGCTTCCAGCTTTGGTGACTGGAAACGGTCCGGCTATATCCAGAGCTACTCTCTCCCACGGAGCCCCAACATTATACAACTTCATAGCTCCTCTGCTCCGGGTTTGAGGTCCTTTGACAGCTGCACAACTCTTGCATTTACGGCACCAGTCTTCCACATCATCACGGCAATGCAACCAGTAAAATCGTTCTTTAATTTTTATGAGAGTTCTTCTTATTCCCAAATGTCCACCTGAAGAACCATCGTGATAAGCTCTCAGGATCTCGTTCACCTTCTCCCTGGGAACGACCAGTTGCAGATGGCAATCCTTTCCTTGCGAGGTTTCCCATTTCCGGCAGAGCAACCCGTCATGCATCACCAAACTATTCCATTGTGCCCAGAGACTCTTGGTAGCCGTACTGTGTCTAGCCACTTCAGACCATTTTGGTTTAAGTGATCCACTTGCTAGCCAATGTAAAAGTGGTTGAAGATCTTTATCATTTTCCTGAGCTCTCCTCATTGCATCGTTGCTCCAGTTCCCATCGATCGAATCTGTTCTGATCAGTCGGATTATTGGATTTTCTTTCTCCTCCTGACGAATGCAATGTTTGCATTCCGTCAGACAAGGTCTTCTGGATAAAGCATCTGCGTTTCCATGAGTTTTTCCTCCTCGATGTTCGATTTCAAAGTCATACTCTTGAAGTTGCTCAATCCACATCTGGCCACTTGTCCTTCCGGATTCTTGAATTCTAGTAACCACTTCAAGGCGGCATGATCAGTCCTTACTAGGAATTTGCGACCCAACAAGTACTTTTTAAAATGTTATAATGTCTTCACCACGGCAAGTAACTCCCTACGAGTTACACAGTAGTTTCTCTCCGGCTTCGATAAAGATTTGCTAAAGTATGCAATTACAACTTCTTGATCTCCCCTCTTCTGAGATAACACTCCACCAATTCCAGAATTGCTAGCATCAGTATCTACTATGAATCTTCCCTCCGTGTCAGGATATCCGAGGATAGGTGATTCACATAGCCGTTTCTTCAACTCTAAGAAAGCTTGTTCGCAGTCTTCATCCCAGGAAAAGGCTCTTTTCTCCTCTGTCAGTCGATGTAAGGGCTTAGCAACATCAGAAAACCCTTGCACAAAGCGTCGATAATAAGAGCATAGTCCAAGGAATGCTCTCACATGTGTCTTTTCTGTCGGCGTCGGCCAGTCCTTGACAGCACTTATCTTGGCAGGATCCGTCGCAACGCCTTGCTCCGAGATAACGTGCCCCAAGTAATTCACCTGACGTTGAAAGAAGGAACATTTCTTTGGACTCAACTTCAAGTTGGCACCCTGCAGTTTTGCGAAGACTTTTTCGAGCTTCTTAAGATGATCTTCAAAACTTCGTCCCATAATGATTATGTCATCCAAGTAGACAAGGCAGGTTTCTCCCAACATACCTGCCAGCACATACTCCATCAACCTTTCGAAAGTAGCTGGGGCGTTGCATAATCCGAAGGGCATTGTTTTGAAGTGCCATAATCCTTTTCCGGTTGAAAAAACCGTCTTCTCCTTGTCTTTAGGGTCCAGATCAACTTGCCAGTAGCCACTTTTCAAATCCAAAGTAGAGAACCACGTCATGCCACAAAGTGAATCTAAGGTGTCATCGATTCTTGGCAATGGATAACTGTCCTTCTTAGTAACATCATTCAGACGCCGATAGTCCACACAAAATCTAGTTGATCCATCCTTCTTCTTCACCAGAACCACTGGAGAACACCATGGACTCGACGACGGTTCTATCACACCATTTTCTTTCATATCCCGAATCATGTCTTCCACTTCTTGTTCGCGTGCAAACGGAATACGTCTTGGTCTTTGCCGTATCGGAACAGTGTCTCCTGTGTCGATCTTGTGTTTCACCAAACCAGTTCTTCCGATGTCCCCGTCGTTCTTTGAGAAAATCCCGGAGTAGCGTAGCAGGAAATTTCTCGCTTTTATTAACTGTAGCTTGGTAAGATTGTCCTTACAGCTATCCAGAAGTTTCTGTATGTTCACATCCTGGTTTGCAGCTTCGGTCTTCCTCCCTTCTTCACACTTTCTTAACCAAGCTATCTCCTCACAAGCTCCGATCACTGTTCCCTTCCTAATGATTTGCTTGTCCCCATGAGGATTAAACACGGGAACCATCGCAATCTGGGAGTTACCCACAACAGTCCTGGCTGGGATCCATGTCGTGTCCGATGTCTCTCTTTCTATTATAGCGCATTTACAAGGTTTTCCTCTGTCATCCCTTGGTAGGACTACCGGGACTAGGGTCTGCGATCTCGGATTTAAAGTAGTGTCTCTTAAGCACAACACTTTCCCAACAGTTCCGCCTTTTATTGGAATTTCTTCACTTCCATGCTTCAATACACCATGTTTCATGTCAATGGTACACTGATGATTTCGAAGAAAATCCAACCCAATGATGCAGTCATCTGTGATATCCGCGATTACCACTTTTTGCCAGTACAACGTATCCCCGATTTTCATGGCCACGACCTTCTCTCCCTGGACTCGTATGCGCTGGCCGGTAGCTGTTGTGAGTATTAAGTTTACATTTTCTCGCATATGTCGTCTTCCGATGCTCTCTAGTCTTCTTTGGCTAACGACTGTACGTGAGGCACCCGTATCCAAAGTGAAACGGCAAGATTTTCCATTTATCATTCCTTCTATAACTAAAGTGTTTCCGTCACATGTCTGCTTAACGAAGATCCTTGGGGCTTTGCTTCTACCGGCCAGCGCCCACCCCACTGCCCTGGCCTTTTCTAGTTTTCCTGCTGCTCCAGCGGTGATGTTGAGACCGCCGCATCCTTCCTACGTTGCGTTATGCTCTCACGCCTGGGGCAAGTGCTCCTAATGTGTCCTCGCTCCCCACAACCATAGCATACTGGGTTATATGCTTGCCTTCGGCTGGAATCTGCTGGTACAATTTTGCGGAGTCTCAACGCCCGAGAATCGTGGCGAACCGCTTCCACTTCCAAAGCATGTGCCACCGCTTTCTTCAAGCTGGTATGATGACTCAATCGTACGGCTGCTCTAACTTCGGCGTCCCGTATTCCATCGATGAAAACTTGGAGCAACATTTCTTCTATTGCAGTTGGCGACGACTGATATGATTTACGCACTAGTTTCTCGGCTTCCACGGACCACTGCTGTAGAGTTTCGCTAGCCCTTTGACTGCGGTCCTTAAGTTGCGCCCGGTACACATGTTCGAGGTGTTTATCACCATAGCGTGCCTCCAACGCGTCAATAAGGTCTGTGAAGGTCACTTCCTCCTTCCCAGCGCCGAGTGCTTCCAATACGGAGAGTGCTTCGTCACGGAGCGCTAGTGTGAGGGCAGAGTGCGCTTCTTGGTCACTCCAACCGCAGGCTCTTCTGACCGTCTCCAATTGTAGCTTAAAGGCAGCCCAGGAAGACTTGCCGTCGTAGGGAGGTACTTTTAAATTTCTGCTCGATGTGGTTCCGCAGGAAACTCCTGTGTTGGCTGAAGGACACACGACCCTCCCACTGAGCTGATTAATGGTAACTTCCATCTCTCCCATCTTCCGTTGAAAGTTCTCTTCAACTTTGTCCATCTTCTTTTCCACACTATCAATCCGGGCGATCTCTTTTTCCACAGCGTCAATACGGGTGGAGTTTTTCTGCACAACGGATAAAATGTCTTTGGAGAGGCCTTCATGCAGGCCTCGCAGCTGCTCCTCCTGTCGGCGCGCTTGTTCCTCTTGCAAGGCCCGCAGCTGCTCCTCCTGTCGGCGCGCTTGCTCTTGCATCATGGCGGCCATCTGTTGCATGAGCGCGCTGATATCTACGGCAGGAGCCTGCGGTGCTGACACGGTCGCACTGAGTCCAGAGCCGGATGTTTCTGACTCGTCCTCTGCCGCTGCAGCTGCTCCCGCTCGCGTGGTCACTCCCTTCTCGTTCCTGGGCACTAATGGCATCTTTCCAATCCCACTTCTGACACCAATTGACACGGGAGTGGGTCAGGGATTGGAAATAATACTCCGCTTATAGGAACGAGTCTTTATTTGCGTTCACTTTTTCTGAACTTGCACTTCGCCGGTCTGCCGCTGTTCCTCTTGTGGGCGGCGGTACCTTCAACGCGTCACACTGCACCGAACACTACTTCTCTTCTGTCTTCTTCTTCTTAGAACACTTCCACTTTTCACTACTTCTTCTTTTCTTCTTCTTCTTCTTTACACTTTCGAGTCAGAACTAGAACTGCCGTAGGCCATGCTTAGTACGGCTTATATACCCCCGGATCCGTTCTATTTTCAAAATGATTCTCCCATTCCATCTTTAAATTTAAATTGTACTAGAAAATTCTTTTAACTATTTTTATCCTTCTTACACATTTTCCATCCCTTTTTTTCTGTTCGATTTGATCCTGAACTTACTAGAAATTTCCTTTAACTTTACAAAACCCAAAAAAATCCATACACTGGTAGGTGTATCGAACCCGGGTCTACAGCGTCTAAAGTAAACACTTTTCCGCTGAGCTACGAGTATTGCTGACGGAGCTGTTGAAATTAACAATGTCTTGAAGTTTGACAACTCTCGTCATATACTTCAAAGGGTTGCTACGCAACAATATTAATTGGAGGGTAGAGCGAAAATAATCTATTTATTGTGTTGTTGTATGTACTTTTGATTGTTGTGACTTGTGAGCAGTGAGACACACCTAATTCTCAATCTGACATAAAACGTTTAAATTGACACATGAACGATAAAGCTTTGGAAATACAAAAATAATAATCTGTGAGTGTGTTGCTAGCATGTACAAATGCGATACATATAAAAAATATGTATATTTATTTTAAAATAAAAAAATAATAATTTAAATGATAAAAAATATCAGCGTATGTTATTTTTACAATAAAACAAAAAACTCATCGAATCCATACTAAAATAAACATAAAAAATGAGATTTTTAGATGTTAGTGATAGTGATATTCAAATGTTTTTTTTTGTGAAAACGCAGGTGTTTAAAATTATTTTAATCATCAAATATGGCTAGGTTGGAATTTTTTTCAATTATAAAGTTTAAAAATATTAAATGACACTTACGGACAAGTCTTTTCAATGAATATTGTTATCTATATAAGTTAACGCTGACGAACTTTTAATAGGTAATTGGTCTAGTTGGTAATGTACGTCACTGTCGATACTGTTCCAGTCTGCGTGACTCGGGAAATGTCTGCGGACTTCTGAGTATTGACCTATGGTTTTGTGTACACGGGCGTGCTATTTGAATATTTTAATTTGTAGATAAATGAAGTGTCTCAAGCTTGTCTGTAATCCCTTTTTCAACTTCTGCTGTTTGATTCTTTGAGCCCAACTCACCAATTTTTTTTTATATTAAAAAATGGGATTATTTTAAATTTCAACTAGGAAGTTGACGGTATTTTTTCAAATTTTGTTCATATAATTTGCAAATGCCCCAATTTATTATTTCAATAAGCTTCTCAGTTATGTATAAAACATGTACATCTTGGAACAAAATGTTATAAAAAAATTGTTGAAAAATACTTGCGCCGATAGTAACCCTTGACCTTGAACTGATCGCTTGTGTTGGATATAAAATACATTTATGCTATATTTGGACAAAATAACTGCTGAACTATATTGTTATATAATTTTCCAAGTAAAGTAAACACGTGACAACATATTCCAAACTAAATAAATATTAAAAAACAGGCAAAGGAAACCACGCTTCAAAGTCGTTTTTCGATTTGAATGGAACCCTATTTCAAGTCCAATTTTTATCAACAAATATTATATAATCATACTATTATAATTTTAAAATATGATGTCTCACAAAATATAATTGTGTTATAACAATAGCAAACCACTGAATATTGTATGTATAAATCAAAAACAACCAAAACCTCAGCGCACTCACGGCATTAAAAATGGAGAAACATAAAAAAAAACAATGCATTGTAAAGGTCATTGTGATCCAAATTAAAAAATTTAAAAGCTTCGTAAAGATGCTGAAAAAAACTAATTTAAAGTGATTCAAATTCAATTTTTTTTTATTCAAAATCACTTATCGAACGTCAAAAACTACCACCCATTCAAAAGAGACTGCCTCAGACCTGAGAAGAGTGGGCGCAAGAAACTCAGCGGGCTTTTTTTTTAAATATAAAAATATGGATTACAATGTGATATTTGTCTATATATCATATATTTTTACAATAAATATTTATAATTAAAGAGCTTGAGGGTGTTCGCTTTATTCCCAGTCCGTGGTGTCATTAAGAAAATCGTTTATGCTATAGTAACCTTTCCCACACAAACGTTTTTTAACAATTCTTTTAAATTTCGTAACACATTTGTTTTGTACATTTTCTGGGATCATATTGTAGAAGCATATACATCGCCCAAAAAAAGACTTACTAACTCAACCTAACCGAGTAGTAGGCATAACAAGTTTATGTTTGTTCCTCATGTTAACATTATGAATATCACAGTTTCTAGAAAATTCCTCAATGTGCTTATGAACATACAGAACATTATCAAAAATGTATTGAGAAGCAACAGTCAAAATATTTATTTCTTTAAATTTTTGTCTTAATGATTCTTTATGACCTAGGTTATAAATCGCGCGAATAGCCCTTTTCTGCACAAAGATGGTATTAATATCGGCCGCACTGCCCTATAACAATATACCATAGGACACAATACTATGAAAATAACTAAAGTATGTTGACTATGTCGTGGTCTTCCAAGGTTTACATTGTAATTTGCAACAAATGTAGGTTTGACTGCGAAAGAATACTGATATAAAATTACGATTACATACGTATTTATATTATAGAAAAACTGAGCTATTTTTATAAGATGACTATCCTAGGTAGGTAGGTACCTACCTAGTATAGTCAGATGTAGGTAAAGAAGACAATCCTAACTTCGACAGAAGAGGTAAGAGTCGCGTGATAGAAAGGGAAGACACTTGGTGTGGAAATTTAGACAATTTGTTTTTTTTATAGTGATATCCCTCACTTCACTGAAAGTGCAACATCTCAAGTCAGTTTTTGGGATTGAGCAGGTTATCAAACTGTAAAGTAGATCCTTTAGATAGAGCCACAACCTGGGACTTGAACATGACACACCAAGATTTACGAACGATACGTCACTCGACCGGTTGGCTTTATTTAAAAATGAAGGTTAATAGCGCACTACAGTTGCGCTCGTCACCTTGAGACATGATGTTTAGTCTAATTTCACTAGCTACGGCACCCTTCAGACCGAAACACATTACTGCTTCAGGGCAGAAATAGGCGCCGTTGTGGTACCCATAATCTACAAGATACAGAAAAAAGCTATATAAGCGATAAGCTGGATTGTCCCCTTCTGTAAAAACAAGGCGTGATGTTGCCACAAATATTCCACATACACCTTAATCCACACACGTTCTCAGTAATATTATTTAATGTCGCAGGTATGTGACAAGGGATTTGCTCGACACGCGACACTGTGGAATCACCGGCGGATCCACACGGGAGAGAAGCCGTACAAGTGAGTGATATTTTTATTATCTATATTTATATTGTGCGACGACCCATATAGCCCAGTGGGAAAGTGACATTGCTATCAAAATGATAATGTTGTGTCAAATTAAATAAATTTAAAGTCAGACGAAGCTGCGGGCTAAAACTAATAAGTAAATAGGTACTACAATTATTATAATATACTGGTCAAGGGAGGCGATGGTTGGTCCATTCGCTATGCTCGTGAACGGGCGCTACTTGTGGAGGCAGTTTGATCCTGTTACCAGAAGCTTTATGTTTTTAAAATTAAACTTAACATATTTTTACAATCGCTAATAAAATGCCCACGAAATACTTTTATCTTATTTACGGTGTGTGGTGTATTGATGCATCTTACTGTACTCAATAACTCATGTTTTTACGAATTAATTGTTGACTTACTCGTGTGAGGCACTACTATATAGTAATGTAACGCTGAAATCGCGAGCGACAACTTACCCAGATAAAAACTTTAGGGGTTTTCGTGGTATTTTTGGATTTAGAAATTTTATTGTACGCTTGTTGTTTTAAACAATAAATGGAATAACAAGTCATATATAGTTGACCTGCATGATTAAAGTGATTTTGATTTTTATTTAATGTTCGTTATGTTTAGATGCGACACATGCGGCTCCGCGTTCAGCCAGGCCGCTCACCTCAAGAACCACGCGAAGGTGCACTCGGGGGAGAAGCCGTTCAAGTGTGACATCTGCACGGCGGCCTTCGCCGACCGGTTCGCGCTCAAACGACATAAAGGGATTCACGATAAATACGGTACCGATATATAATAACATTGTTAGATACACAGTACTATACAGCCGCATTATCTTTAGACCTCGCTGCAACGTGACACCTCCTCGCGCTCGTTCTGTTGCGTCAGTACGTTTTGCAGTTTCATTACCGTTATTAGTCTCTTCAAACCCAGAGTCCACTGGACTAACAGATATATTAGATCGTTAGTGATCTGCTCTCCATGCAGCCTAGTGAGCAGGCGGTCCGAGGTTCGAGTCTCCTTCCGAGACGCCCCGCGCCTGTGAGCTACATTTTCGGCCTCCAAGGCCCCCGCCCGGCTTCGCTGTAAAAGCCTTTAGGACTTTCAGTACGGAGGAGGTTTGTAGTCGGTACGGGGGTTTACACCCGACCCCGACGTATGGGCCTCGATTCGGGGTCTTCAATACGTAACTGTATTTTCCTCCTCTCGAAAAAAATAATTACCTTTACCTTTATTTATTATTATTATATCATATGTACCTAACGTATAAGTGATATTTTCATGCTATCACTGCTTTTTTTCGAAGTTCTCGTTGTTACGTTTTGGATTTTGTTCTGCCTTCTTAACCCAGATTCTTTCATTGATTTTTGATCATTGTAATAATTATTATCAGCATCACAACACGACACCTTTACATAAATTTATAATATTACAAAAATCGTTTTTTTTTAATAATAATATCCTAGTGATGCTTGTTTTGCACACCGTAACAGAGCGACGATATGACGTCATCGACGTCATGTCAAGAGATAATGTAACCGAGTAGTAATACATATTGATTAAAGATTACTACTCACCTATATCCTACAATACAGGTTGGAGTAATATTTATTGGAATCTACATCAAATGGAAGTACGGATATTATTTTTAATAATAGTTTACATACCAATATGACATACTTAACACTATAGTAGTCACTGTAGTCAATTATATTATTACTATTTGGTTGTCGTGATAGACTTACAATATACTAGCGTATAGACTAACTAAGCTAGCGAGAGAGAAGATACAGTAAGGTAGAAAAGGAAAGCGAATCTATTGTGTCTGTAACCGCTTTTGATTAACAAGTCGTCAAAAATCAGCCAGTCTTAACATTTTCTCCTTAGTATTTTCTATATCAAACCAACGCAAAGCTAACGCACATTAATAAATCAAAATTGGACACGCAATATCGAGCTGTCAGGTCGTCTAAACGTTAGTATATTTTAATATATGGGTTGTCATGCTTTTACGTTGTAGTCTTTTCTACCAATAGATGGCGTGGCAATTTCAATAAAATTTATTTACATATTTTAGAAGGTAAACCCATATTTAAAAACAAATTATAATCAAGGAAATTAATGAAGTATCTAATAAAAACATATTTTTCCACAGGCCAAACAGCGCCACTGCCTTCAAGAGTACAGCAATCATTACAAGAACAGACACAGCAACAAGATTCTCAAAGTCTCAACAATACCCAACAAAGCAATTCTCAGCCGGATGAAGTGGAACACTGCTCGGAGAATCTATGAAACACCTCCATATAACATGCTAACAACACCTTCCAGGAAATATACTTCTGTGCCATGTCAGTGTTGGGTCCTATTTTAACAAGGCCAAGAAGAATCAGTTTTGTGTTGAACCATTGGATTACACAAGTCGCTAACAGCCTAGCGAAACTCTCTAGCAAAGTGATTGTATGTAACATGCAGTCATTGATAGACTGACAGATGGTGGCTATAATCTTGTAAATATGGAGATAGCCATAATAAACTACGTTTTAAGCAACTGTTCGCTTTCAAACTTAGCCGGATTATACTTCATCACCATATTGTAATTACCATTTCAAACTTATGTCAACTCTCACTGCATGTTTCATACTAAACTAAATTTCAGTTTTTACTTAGGAAGTCCTTCCTGCCTCTTATTATGTACAATTTATATCCTCTTTGGTAGGCTACGTGTAATATGTTAGTGTTATGACTTTAAACATTCTAAAAAGACTTAAAAATACTCGGAAGACTAGTCAAGGAGAGAACTTAAGAATTAAACAGCTTTCAAGATCTGATCAGATCCTACTGGCTACTAACATCTCAGAGAGTATATGGATTACTAGTATTAGTACTCCAAGGTGATTTGATAACGTCCAAATACGATTATTAGTTAACGTTAAGTAATTTAAACAGTTTGTTGTTTTCAAGTGATATTCCTTGTTTATATTCCTTGTTATTAAATATACAAACTTAATTTGTACCAAAATTAATGAACGATGCGGGACTGGGTCCCGCGCCTCTCGAGTTTAGTCCGAGCGCTCTTACTAACTGATTTTACCGTCCGAGTGACGCATCGATCGTAAATCTTGGTATGTCTTGCTAATCGTTTCTTCGTCGTCGCATCGTCCATAAATTTTGGTTCAAATTGTTGTATATTAAGTAATTTATCTTATTCTCTCACTTCATTGTATCTTTCACTCTTGGGTTGATGGGCGCAGTAATACTGTACGACCCCAATGACATCTGCTGCGCCGTTGGTCTTTTTGAATTTTGATAGTTAAAACCACAGAGTAATGAAAAATACAGAGTCCAGTTATACTGTTTTAAATGTCCTGCTACTCAGCGATCTGTTTTTAAATAATAATCTAAGCTGTCAGTTTGTCATCAGTAAGTATATCCTCAGGACAGACGTGCACCCAGTGGCGTAGTCTTCATCTTCAGTCTGCGAATCTTATCGTTATTTCTGGTATTCTATTTCTCTAAACGTGAGTGAATCTACAATTCAGTCAGTAATACTAAAGAAATTTATTCAGAGGTAGCTAACAGCAAGCAAAAGGTTTCGAAATCGCTATATAACTGAAACTGTCCCTAACGTCTAGAAAACATTTGGATTTACAATAATATACACTTTAAAGTTGGTTATTTAACCTGACTTCTTCATTTCCCAGGCCCAATTGAAATATGATAGGCTTAGATAATTTATACCGCTCAAAATATAGGTTAACTGTCAACCTCATTTTTCGACGATTTCACAGCTGTCAGTCTATCCAGACGTATAAATGATCTAAGATGATAGGCAATTTTTTTTACAAATTATAGTAATACATTGCTAGTTTAGAATGACAATAATTCGAATCCGGATCAATTTAACGAGCTATGTATGAGGTTAATAACGATTCTGTAGATAATTAGAAAACTAGCCAAGTACAGATTACGTGCGAGTTGAATACAGAGTTCAGGAATGCGATAGTGCTGTGACTTAATTATAATTGAAGACCATAATTATAACTGTGTCGATAAATTTAAACAATGCTTCAAGTTCACTGTTTAACACGAGGTGAAAATGATGAAAAAATATTTTAACAATTTTAACCTAATAATAATTATTAAATCTCACAATCTTGTTCTGCTTTTTGTCAACACATGTCTAAAACATTATTCGAGATTTCTCGTGCTTGGCGATGAATAAATACTCGTTGTTTTTTGGAACGGAACCTGATGGATCTGTCGTCATAATTAAAATAAAAAAAAGTATATGTATAATTATACATAGTGCTGCTTGCGTGAATACATGCACGCAAGAAATTATACTTCTTTGGCCTAAGGAAGCAAAAATCATTAAAATGATTTATTCCTCGTGCTATTCTACTTTTTAAGAAAGATCAATCAAAGAGGGCTTTGACAATTAATTATGAATACGGCTGTATGGGCTTGAACGGCCTGTCCTAATAATGGACAAAAACCAAAAAAAAAATTGCGAGTGACGCAAATGTCAAAAACCAACTTCAACCTGTTACTTTTGTGTTGCGTGTTATGTTGATGCGCGCGCATCTTAAAATTTCACTCTCATCATTTTTTCATAACGCGCCTAAAGAAGCATAACTTCAAAATCACGTGATGGCAACTTTAGGACTTACTTGCTGACCCGACAGACGTTGTTCTGTCAATAAACGGTTCGAAAGATATGGTAAATGCGTGGGTGGGATCGTGACACGACAAACTATATAGTAACATTCATTGAGCTTCAACGAATCTAATACAAAATATTTCATTCACATTTCATTCACAAACTATTCGACCGATTCACATCGGTCGAATAGTTTGGAGTTATTAGGGAACATACATTCTCTTTAATATATATAGATTAACGCGATAACAAGGTAAGCGACGTCTACGGCACAGCACATCGAGAGATAGGCCGCTCTTTACCTCAAGCCCCGGCTGCATTCAACTCGCGCGATAAATGTATAAGTTTTGCTCCCAGTATTATTCTGCACTTCTGCCCGTGGATTCACTAATTAAATTATTTCTACACAAAGCTGTATTACACAACTCATGTGATCATAAAAAGAACTACACTTGCTATGTCTCATTTTATTACTGATTTTTCCTTCACAATTATACCTTTTCAAGTATCACACGAATGTCCATTTTGCTTATCATTTGGAAGGAAGAACACTGCAATAATTAGACAGTATTTTAAGAGGCTCAGAGACTGACAAAAATACCAAAATAATATTGTGTTATTTATTCTGGGCATGATTTCTATGGTTTTTTTGAGACTAGAAGAATAGGTTCCTTTAGTAAGGCCAACGAGACGATATAAAGAATGTAAACACAGTTTCAGAGGTTTAAAACATTTTTAGTCGAATAAATTATATACAAATTATGGATTCCCTATTCTAATCGCTGTTATCTGTATTAGACAAAGATGTTTCTTCGGGAGAGTCCGAATCAGCCGTATTTATGAATATATCACAGTAAATGTCTATTTGTTTACATTCTTTATCTTTTCTCATTGGCCTAATTATAATTTAAAGTATTATATTCATGTGGACCTGATAGATATTTCGAATTAAATGACTTCGTAGGCATAAGAATCATCTGTTTGATTTTTAATCCTGTTTGTATAAATATAAAATGTGTCTGTTTTCTTACTTAATTGCAAATATCATTGTCTATGTGTAAAATAGCAAACATACACAGAAACATAATTAAAACAGTTTTACTCAATATATCCACCAGTAATACAATCCCAGAACTTCACTCAATGAACTAAATCATGCAATGTAGATCTCAGGGTTACCATTTAGTAATTTGAAAAGTCCTGACATTTTGATAAAAGTCCGGACTTTTTAGTTGATCTCGTTTAAATTTCGTTTCTCATTAAGACTTATTTGCTATTAGCTAATATGCAGTTTTATTACTATCGTCCATCTAATAAAAAATAAAATCTAGACTAGATGCTAAAAGTCCGGACATATCCAGCTTAATCCGGACGGATGGTAACCCTACTCTCAGTATAACCAACTGCACTATATTTGTGTTAATAAAAATAATAATCTCAAGTGTTACTAACTAGGTTATTAATTATTATGATGTATCTATCATTGATGCAATCTCACACAAGTTTTATTTTTCACATCTAAACATTAATTTTAGTATTCTTGTACTATGGGTGTGAAACAATTCATTTAATACAAAATACATATTATATTAACATACATAAACACAAATATAAACATTATTGACTCGGAAAAAACATTTATATTCATCATACAAAATATGTTTGCACTATCTAAAATTTGATCTTGGGATTCCCAATGTAAAGGTCAGGGATACCAGCCACTGGGTAATGATGATTTGTGTATTGTAACGTTATGTTATTCCCTTAATTATAATTCTGGGAATTCAATACTTAAAATATTGTTTAATTCTCAATAGGAAAATTTAAAAGTGAGATACTTCAAATAATAATTACAATTAAGACAAATTATACATATTATTATTTACATGTAAGTATGCTCTAAAAGTCAAAATCTGTTTTAAAAAGAATCCAATTTCACACCATTTTAAGCCTCACAATAAGGATTATAAGGTAAATTTATACATCTAGATAAAGCCTCTTTATGTTAGGCAACACAGCACATCAGGCCAGGTTTATAACTTTATTGTCCATGACAACGACGTCTTACATTCGCCATATGCCAGTCACTTTGTTTTTGTGTTGCTGAAAATAAGGCTAACTGTTAGCCGCTATTTTTTAAACGTTTTCACAGCTCTCACAGTCTAGCTAGACGTATAAATTATCTGAGGTACAGCAACATAGAGAAGATTGAGATGATTCTAACAAATAATATTGTGAGAATTGAGAACTTAAACTTGAACTTGAGCGGTTAAACTTTATTTCTTTCAAAATTAAATCTTATCATACTTTAGCACAATCACTAAATGAATATAATTTAAACACAGCATTACATAATATGATAATATTATATAAATATTGTAAATATTAAATTAGGTATGGATTCTACGATTACTTCTTTATGTCATGTGTGATAATGGGTATAGAATTATTAAAGACTAGATATGTATCACTGCCAATATTATGTGAATAAAACATAATTACAATTAGAATATTACATTAAATTTCATCGGTTTACAAATGAAATTCTCAATACATTATATTTCATTAGGTGAGGTTGAATTTGTGTGTTTATACTAAAAACTATACTTAGTCATAGTTCTCGAAATTGATCAAGCTCATTATAATAATGAACATACGCACAAAGGAATTCTAAATATATTATATTATACAAATAAGAAAATATCACTCATAAATATATAATCTAAAAACCTGTATCTTGGGATCCATGGTCTACACTACTCTACTTGTGATCACTACTACTGGAATAAAGAAATTGTATGTTTTTAATCATTATAAATTTAAAAATTACTGAAACCTACAGAATATTATGTTTTTCTTTATATATTTATGATTGTGATATAAACTAAATTAGATATTCAGGACTAATAAGTAAATATTAAAGTTATACACATGTGTCTAAAATAATAATGAACATCTTTTTTGGTGTGGAGAGGACAGAAATAAATATAAGTATCAATTAAATAAATACCTAATTTATACATAAATTGTAATTTTGTAGCAGAATTAGATATAAACTTGTGATGTAGTTATTAATGTTATTTTTAATGGATGAAAGGTTGGTTTTACCCAAGTAGATTCTTGAATAATAAAGGCTGTCTCAGTATATAATTCACTTTGAATTGCCTTATACCATGATTTGGTGTAAAAAAAATAAAAAATAAACAGGTAAGAACCTATAGCACATTTTGATCATCTAAACATCTGGTCTACATCAAGAATGTATGAATGAAGTGACTTATTCCAACCCAGGAAACCAAGTATAGTTTTATTTATTTATCAATTAATGAGTTGAAGGAGTAACCTGTTATTTTTATTTCTATGAACTAGATAATGTGTATGGAAATGGCTCATCCATACCAATAAGGCCACATCATAATGATGTATTTTGTAAATTATGTTATGGATTAAATAAAACATTACAAAGACAAAAGTTTTTCATACTACATCCCTGCTTTTAAAATTTCACTCAATTGCTTCCGACTACACCTTTGCTAAAATAGCTCAGACTATGGTAGGTGTTTGGTGTAATCTAGGTAACTAATTATCATAAAACTAAGTAACTAACCTAACCTAACCAACATCAGTGGATGTGTTGGATGGAGGAGAAACAAATGGATACCTACTTGAAACAAATAATTATAGGTGAATATAAAAATTATTGAGGCTGCTAGTTTCATGTGAAAAGCAGAAAGACAGCTGTGCAACAAAAATTTTGTGTTCTTAGATGCCTGCTTCCAAGAAAATTAATGTATAATATTAATATTTGAACCTTGTGACAAGGAAATAAAACTAATAACTAGTTTAAATTAATTTATTTTGCCAAGCTTAAAATTATAGTTTGAATATAATATACAGATGCACTTATTCGTAAACCCAGTTTTCTGCAGCAGGAGTCCAGCCGACAAGTTCCTTTTCCGTAAACCACAGAGCAATCTCTTTCTTGGCCGAATCAACAGCGTCAGAACCATGAATGATGTTGCGACCAACCTGAATACATAAATCTCCACGGATAGTACCAGGTAGTGAATCAGCCGGGTTTGTGGCACCAAGCATTTGACGGCCGGTTTTCACGACGTTAAGGCCTTCCCAAACCATAGGAACGACTGGACCAGAACTCATGTATTTAACTAGACCCGGGAAAAATGGACGCTCAGAAAGGTCACTGTAGTGCTTCTGTAAAAGCTCTTCTGATGGCCATACGAATTTGAGTGCTACTAACTTAAATCCTTTCTTCTCAAATCGTTCGATGATAGTTCCAACCAGCCCACGTTGTACGCCGTCGGGTTTCACCATGATGAAGGTTCTTTCACGTGGTTCAGCCATTTTAGTATAATAAATTTAACTAAATGCAGTCGACACTCAGCTGCTGCAGGTTAGAAAATGGAATGGATTTAAAAATTCGCAATTCGCAAGCGTGGAACGTGGATTCTAAACTGTCAAATGTCAATTAAATGTCACTATTATAGCCTAAGCACATGGCCGGATTTGGTCCAACCGAACCATAGGATGCAGTCCAGTACCGAACCATATTCGATGGTATATCGCATTGTCCATCGCACAAAATAATTATTTTTACCAGATTGTTGTGGTTGGGTCGTACCAAATCCAATCATGTATTTATATTAATATAGCCTAAGCACATGGATGGACTTAGTACAGTCTGCTGGGTGCCTCGCATCACACCGCCGGACCGTACCACATACGGTCAGGTGCGAGTCGGAGTCAGTTAAAAACATTACACCACTTATGGCCGTTTTGGAATACGCCATCTGGGTGTTTATTATTTGTTGTTTTAGCGGTAATAATTTACGTTATATAGTGTCATTGAAAATAAAAGATAATAAAATAATGTACCTAAACTACACTATTGTAGAAAATTAATACCATAGATAAACCTGTGCAAAAAGCTCTGCAGAGCTATTCCACTTAAAGCTGCAACTGTACTGCAACGCGATGCCGGTTAGAAAGAAAAAAAATTACATAAAGATATTCCACCACCAGGCCTGTTGCAGTTATTTTGCTGGAACGTTGCGGTGCAGGAGCAGTATCTACTGCTGGAGTTCCAAAATTCAAAGTTCCCAACTTGGGCAATCCTTACTTCTGGACGACGTTCAAATATCAGTTTAAAATAATTGTTAAAGATGGGAGGAAGAGTAATCTCATGGTACGCATACTCGCTCTTCGAGGAATTGGCTTACTTATCTTGCAGAAAGTAACAGAAAATAACTGGACTTGGAATTACTCATTCAGGCTCTGAGGAACTCGATTTATGGAAATTTAGCATCTGTAACATGTGTACAGATCTCGATTCAAAAATATATTTAAATAGCAGTTTAAAATAATTGTCAAAGATATAAATAAGTATATGTATATAAGCTTTTATTTAATCATACAAACTAGGTGTGTTTAAGTTAATATACCCTGTACAAATTAACCACTTTGGACCACCATATACCCTAGCAAGTTTTGATTGGTGATTGCATCGGTGGGGTTTGATGTATCTTCGAGTATGTGGTCCATGAATAAAACTTTTTATAAGTTTGTGATTTTTTGCACTCAAGACGCCATCAGAAAGTTCTTGTAGCAGTGAAGTATATTCTGGTTTCGTTAGTTCATTTTCTAAACGCCTCATCTAAAATCAAAAATAAGTTTACAATTTCATGGCTTCCATAAGAATCTTAAAAAAACATACCGATGAATTGAGAACCTCCTTCTTATTTTGAAGTCGGTTAAAAAGGAGCAGATATATTATATTACTTGCGCGTGGGATACGGGACTAGCAAGCGTCTTTATTGGGACATACATTGACAGTTATAAACGTTTACACTTATGCACAAGAGAAAAACACACCGCCTTTACACGATAACTTAAATCAAGCCATTCCTTTTTACATCAATTTGATGTGCTGACAAATGTGGTGTTTGTAAGTATTGACATTTATATCATCATTGAATTAATATAAGAAAATAAATTTCAATACTTACAATGACTTTAAGTTGACTGTTCGTTAGTGGAGTAGTGATTGGACCTAATAAAAGAATGCTGCTGTTTTGTTGTAGAGTATCAGGGTCGACAAGAATTATTTCTTCACTAACGTTACTTCTGATTTCTTCGTTTATAACCAAAAACATAAACTCTTGAGGTTTTAGATTTTCCGACTGTATTTTTGTGTTCAAACCGTCCTGATTCATATCGGTCATACCTTTTAATTTTTGAAATCCGGTATTAGGTGTTTTTATTGATCCAGGCTTTTTACAACATAATAATTTGAGTTGGTTGACAAGAACGTCAAATAGTAATTCTTTTCTCTTCTCGTCAAGATCGTCAACATCAAGTTGTGGACGAGCGTACAGTAAACTTTGTAACTTTTGCAGTGCTAAATAATTCGCATCTGTAACAGAATCATCATGAACAACCCTTTTATTTTCTAATCTAAAGAATCCCATCTGCCCTGGACCATCTTTTAAAGGTTCATCCAACTTATTAAGACGTGGTTTTTTATTATTTTTGTGTTTTTTTACATTCAACCCAACAGCAACCTTTGCAATATCATTAAGATCGTATTCTGTTTTAGCTGGTTGTTCATTCAACAGCCTTAATAGTTCTTCATCAGAAAGTTTAGATAGTAAATATGTGACATCGTTATCTGAAACAACAGTAAACAAAATCAGTCTCAAAATTTACACTGCATCTTTCTTTACTAGCTACCCCTCCCACTTCTGTTGACTCGCCCCGGTCACGGGCAGTACGACCAGACGTGTACTCATTACTAGGTACGTTAGAAACATTATATTTTTGATAATTTTAATAGAAATTGTGTTCATATAATTCTATAGGATTACGCTAGTAAAGTTCCTAAGCGGCATGTTTTTTCGTTCATACATTATTTTGCAACCATTATTTAGTGACATGTATTTTATATCAAAGATTTTATCCACTCTTGATGTCATAACGCCATCGTTAAACCACCGGAGCGTAGCTACTATTGGCGTTATT
Organism: Leptidea sinapis; assembly: GCF_905404315.1. Lineage (NCBI taxonomy): Eukaryota > Metazoa > Arthropoda > Insecta > Lepidoptera > Pieridae > Leptidea > Leptidea sinapis. Next base: position 15,193,379 of record NC_066272.1, read on the forward strand.
GATTTTAAAAGTCATAAAATACAGTAGGTTAATTTATATTTCTTTTAACATTTTAAATAAATATATAATACGGTTTAAAAATAAATTACAATTAAATAATCCTCTTTAAATTGTGTACTTTTATACTAGTTCAGACACTAACCGTTACTTGTTACAATTGTCCCTCTCGGTAATTGGTTTTCATATACATATGGGACATAGCTTTTTCCCGAAATCATTTCGGCTAAATCCCTTTCAGATCCACCAGTATCCATAATTAGTGAATATTTATTATTGATTGGCCTTTGTGTTTTAGTGAGCTACAAATAAAAAAATACTTGGTATCAAATTCGTACTGAATTCTTCAGAAGCTTTGCAATTTTTATATTATATTAAGCAGCAGGCACCAAGGTCAATTTGGAGGCTGGTAGTCCGTCGATTGAAAATCAATTTGACGGGTTATAGCCCGTTGATTAAGTAAATCGCTGAAAAACAACACGCCAGGTCGTTTAAAGTCCATTAAAGAGAAAATTGGTAAATTTGAAAAGTTATGTTAGTTAATTCATTTAATAAAACACTAGAGAACATGTAGTTTGTTTGGGAGTATAATAATAATATTATTTGTATATAATAATAATATTCAAATCATTTTACAAATATTAATCTTATGAAATAAGTAATAATAATATCAAATTAAATTTAAGTGTCTACTATTTATCTACGACCTACTTAATTATGCATCCCGTTAATTCTTTCGTTTATTTATTATTAATTTGTAATAATGATATTATACAAAATAATTATTTCACTAGACAAAGGTTAACGATGCTTATAACATTAACTTAGGACAAAAATTAATAATTAAACTAAAAAAGCTATTTGCTTTAGTTACCTATTTTTATTTAGGTTATAATAATGGCTATAAAGCCTTTGTGTGTTCTGCAAGCTCTGTTCAGAAATTTATTCTAATTATTAGACTTAGAATAATAATAGATCGGTTGTTCCTTTAGAGAATAAGAAATGGAAGCTTAACTTTTACCCATGTAACGATTGTTTGTTGAGATATTTGTAAAATGTATTTAACTCCTCTTGAAACTGCCGACAATGTTCAACAGAATCACAAAAATCTTTGTGTCACCAGTATAATGTAACATAAGTTTGTAATGTTGAAAACAATGCATCACGACATAAGTAAAAACGTTGAAAAGAAGTGGACCAAGATGAAAGCCCTGAGGCACATCAGATGTAACAGGTTTAAGACGATACGGAAGCTTTCCTGGCTATTCCCGCGATGGTGTCCGTGAGTTTGTATGAATGTTTGTGTGTGTGTATATAAACTTCTTATAACTTTTGAACGGCTCGACCGATTACACCACGGTTGGCGGAATTCGAAAAGGCTTGACCAAACATATAATTTGAATACAATTCGGACCGGTTCGGACCAGTAGATTTTAAGAAATCTCACAAAAACTATATTTTTTTATTCATATGTGGTTTTTTGGAATAACTTTTTAACTGCTTTACCGATCAATTCTAAAAACTAATTAGCTCTTAACATCAAAAAACCACATCGATACCCACCAAGCCGGTCAAAATTGACTGATTTGTTTGTGAGTTAACGTTGACGAAAGAAAAACGAAAAAAGTTTTTTTTCGAATTACTTTAAAATTCCGAGTTCGATCAATTGAAACTACTCAAATATTCTAAGAGGCTCAAAAAGATGTGTCGAATGCCGCCAACCGCGTGAAAATCGGTTTTTATATTCATTCAAAAGTTATTGCCGTATGAAAATTCAAAAAATAGTGTTTTGAGCTCGAATAGCTGAAAAACATAGAACAGCTAAGTCTTTGAGCTCAAAATAATACAAACTATATTTTTGAGCTTGAAGAGCTCAAAATCGTCTTGTACAATTTGAAGCGATGACTATTAGGGTCAACCGTTTTCCAAATTTTTTTTTATTATGCTTATATTCATATGTCATTTTGTGAAAAAAAGAGCATTTGCAAAGTGGTTTCACAAAATCATACAATAGTTTTTACTATAAAAGAAGAATAACCACACTAAACTATTAAACACGAATAGGGCAAAGTGCTAGTGGTTTAGAACAAGAGGAGATAATTATTATTTGCGGTTTTTGATGCTGTTCTTTTATGATCTTCCTAGTTACTGCATATTCATCCAAATGTTGTGATTTTCATTGAGTGTTAATTCTGATAATTCTTAATAAATTTGACACGTGTTTCGTCTCTACACGAGGCAGCCTCAGGAGATGTTGACTCGCTAAATTCAGGCACGAGGCTCATACTCAACTGTAAACTGCATATTTAATAAAAGCGTTGAATACTGTATTTTTTTTTAAATAAAACTTCTTTTCTACAACATTTTGAAATAAGTCGTATACAATTAGTAAATTATTACCTGAGACCAATTTATTCACTCAGAAATTGTTACTAAATTGCCAATATTTGAAATAGTAACAAAAATTTCAACCTTTTTAAAAAGTAGAACAGAAAGTTAATGACGGTGACGTGAAAGGTCTATCTATTAGGTATATATCTACTACTGAACACCCCAGCATCTTACACACATTTCGACGCCTTGTTTCTAAAATTTGTTGCAAACATATTTCTCCTTTCCTATCAACTAAATTCATTCCAACTCAGTTTGGTTTCGGCTGCGGACGTGGTTGCGAAGCTGCAGTCCACGCTGCGCGAACTTTTTTGGAGAGTAACTCTGGTGATATCTTTCTAAAATTTGATGTGAAAAATGCTCTGTTGATAGGGGTATATAGCTCTGCTGAGAGAAGTTAAAAATTCAATTCTTTCAATCTATCATTATATTTGGGAATGTTATAGTGAACCATCCAAATTATTATTCAAAAATCATAATATTTGGTCTTCCGTTGACTGTCAGCTAGGCAACCCTCTTGGTCCAGCAATATTTAGCCTAGCCATTCATTCCGCCGCTGAATGAACCACATCAATTTAGATGTGGCCTTCCGGTAGATGCTCATGGGTTATCCTGCCTAAAATCGTCAGGCCGTATCAGTCGTCACGCCAGCATTAATGAAATCATCCGCAGGGCATTTGCCGCTCTTTATATACCAGCTGTTTTAGAACCAAATGGTATTACCCGCCGCGATGGCAAGCGTCCTGATGGAATGACGTTGGTGTGGGACGCTACTTGCGTCGACACTCTGGCTCCTTCTCATGTCCAAGGTACGTCAGTTGGTGCTGGGGCTGCGGCTTCGACTGCAGAAGACAGCAAGCGTCGCAAATATGTTGGTCTCAGTGAGTCATACATCTTTGTGCCGTTTGGTGACGAGACACTTGGCCCGTGGGGCCCAGAGGCGCGGAGAATGTTCAAAATACTATCTTCGCGCCCCAATAAGGCTACTGGAAACCCAAGCCCTGGCAGCTATTTCGGTCAACGGATCAGCCTTGTTATCCAACGCATTACCGCTGTCAGTATTATTGGTACGCTTCCACGTAATGATAGTTTTAATTTTATGTAGTCATAGTCTTGTAAATATAGTTATAAGATTTGTTATTATACTCTAAAATTAAATTTATACTCACATTAAAATTTAAATTCGTAATTTTTATGTTTAAGTTGAAAACTAAAAATGTATTCATATAAAGGTATTTAAATACTTTATCATTAACCTATTTCAAAATATATGCTTAATGTCGTGTTTCAATGCAGCACCTAAGTTTTTCGATTTCTACTACTTACTATTTTGGACAAAGACTTAGCGCAAAAAAAACTGGGTCGATTTAGAAGCATGTTTTTACAGAGTCAGCCTTTTTCGGCTCTGTAAATAATAATAATTACAAATATTTGTTCCATTCCAAGCAAATATATTTTTTTGTTTTTTTATCTAAGTACAAAGTAGTCGACGTGGTTTACTTACCGAGAGCATTAACATAATTAAACTTAAACTACACGTTATTTTTAAAGAAACAAACATTCCGTCCGGTTATTCAAAAGTAAAATTAATATATTATATAGAGCACTTCAATCATCTACTTTTGAAAATTCTATACTACACTTCAATAATGTTTACTTAAACACAATGAACAAAGTGCTCGTAAAATTCAAGTTTATGATTCTGATTTCTGATAAGTCTGTCGACCGTAGAATTGACTTTAGAAAATAAATATTATGACTTCCTTTTGTGCTGGACGCTGGTACGTTACATAAATTCTTAATTCTGAATTAATTGCTAAGCAATTAAAAACAGCCCTTCTGCCAGAGTGTCTTGCGTCTTTTCTCCTTAGGTTTTCTATTATTTTTTATGGAAAAGGAAGACAATCGAGCGTACTGATCGCCTGGTGTAAATAAATCACCGCCACCCACATTCTCTGGAAACCCCAGAGGAATCACAGGAGCGTTACTCTCCGTTAAGGAAGGTGTACGCGCTTTTTTTGTAGGTTTTTGTAGGCCACCCGTACGCTCGTTTGTCCTCCTTTTCCATAAAAAAACAGTAGGTACGCTAAAACCACGTCAATTCTTTCTTCTTATAAAAGGTAGCGCTGCTCTATGATAGTTAAATTTGAGTGATGTGATCAGTTGCAATTTTTTGTAAAAACCTAGTCATATATGTTATATTAACGCACAAACTATTACTTAAACCTTCAACTTACCAAGGTTATCCCTCCTAATTGTTATCACTCACCAACGGACAAGCTATCACGTGATGGTTGGAGATTACTCTGCATAAGCAGGAAAGCCGTCTTCAACTGACACGTTACCACTTGATAATAGGTCATCACCCTGCCCGTTTGAATTCAGACATCAACTGAATAATTGTCCATGAATAAGGATATTCATGGTTTTTATTTTATTGTTTTTTGACAGTAAAGGTAATATTTATGTAGAGGTGCCACATTGATTATGGATATATCGAAGCGTTGAAGTGTATGGAAATGCCAACATGTCAGTCGGTCTCCAGGATCAGATCTCGAAAATGCAGCAGGGAGATGTCAGACAAGGCGATGTCATATAGCCCAGGCTGTTCACCGCGTTGGAAGATGTCTTTAAGCTTCTGGACTGGAACGGACTGGGCAGCAATATCGACGGCGAATACAACACTCACCTTCGATTCGCAGATGATATCGTAATCATGGCTAAGACCATGGAAGTCTTAAGCCATTTGCTCGATGGCCTCAATACAGATTTGCAAGGAGTAGGTCTCAAAATTAATAAGGACAAGACGAAGATCATGCCTAATGTCCATGTCACACATACTCCCGTAAAAGTTGGGAGCTGTACTCTCAAAATTGTTGACGAGTTAAAAATCCAGTTAGGAAGCGCCCAATTTCGCGAAAGAGGTCACTCGTCGAATCCAACTCGGATGGGCAGCGTTCGGAAAGCACCGTAAAATCTGAGGAAAAATATTTGAGGAAGCTCATGGTCGCTCAGAGAGCACTAGAGTGGGCTATGCTCGGAGTTTACTTGCGAGATCTAATCAAGATCGAGGAGATCCGTAGGAAAACCAAAGTCACTGATATAGGCCATGTGATTGCAAAACTGAAGTGGCAATGGGCAGGGCACATATTCTATTCTATTCTTTACATTGTGGCTTTTGTGGAAAAGTCACCACGACTGAGCCAATGTCAAGTTGAGGTAGTCTACCAAGTAATGAGTAAAGGTACGGTGTTGAAGAGCATTCCAGTTTTAACGGTAATGATCAGTGTTTATATACAAAAGTTGTATTATTTTATGATAAATCTGAAACAAATACACCAGCTGTTAGTAAAATTTGAAATAACTTAAAAAACACACACAGATATATTACAATATATAAATATGTATAACTTATGTATGTTACTTAAAACTTAATCTTATTTTTCCTAATATATTTACATAAAATATTTACAAATGGAGTAAACACCAGGGAAAGGAGATACTTAAAGGAAGTAGGACGGGGTATTTCAGAAGGTATAAAATTGTATAGATACATGGACAGATGGCTGGTGTGGCAGAAAAGTCGTCGAATGGCGACCACGTACCTGAAGACACAGTGTTGGTTGTTGGTTGACCGATCGTCGTGGAATCTTTGGGGGAGGCCTTTGTCCAGCATTGGACCTCTTACGGCTGATGATGTGAAGTTCATATTTCAATTCAGCCAAGCGAAACTTAGAAAAAAAGCTATTCACACGATCGTATGAAACGTGCAGTCATTGATTGATGGTGCATATAATCTTGTAAAACACGGAGATAGCCGAAATCCACTATGTTATAAGAAACTATTCACTTTCAAACTTAGCCGGATTATACCTCGTCGCCAATCGCCATACTGTAATTACTACCTACTATTTCAAACAATGAAATGACTGTACGTTTCATAATAAACTAAATTTCAATTTTGAAGTCCCGCCTCATATTACATAGAATTTACATTCTCTTTGGTTCATTTCATTTTACATTGACGTTTTTCTTACCAAACATTGATGTTTCACGTTTGTTAATTGTTTGTTGTTGACCTTTGCCTGTCCAGATGGACGAACAGAACCAAAAAAAAAAAATGTTTGTTGTTGATAAAAGCCGGACTGAAATTTTAACGCTTGTATTTTATATAGTAAATACTAAATTCAATTGTATCTTATTTAAAGATGAATATACCGTTCCCTGTATTGTTTCCTCGAATGGTTGACCCTAAATGGTTTAACGCGGATAGTCCTTGCGACGAAGAAGCAGAATTGACTGTTTTAGAGCATGCAAATGAACAATGGGTGTGTACTATTTATGAAAATAAAAACCTAACTCTTCTTGATTGTTTTTTAAATAAATAATTGTAAATATTTTAGTTTTTGGCTTTATAATTAAATATTCATTCTCTTACTTCAGCTGAATTCAGTTGGAAGACAATTTGCTAAAAGAGCTCCTGTTGGAAAAACAGATCAAGAACAAATAGAGGAAGAAGCAGAGACTGATGAAGAAGGTACTACTCACTTAAATTTTTAGCACCTTTAATTTGTTACAAATCATAGAACACTTCATACAAAAATTGGATCCTTAGTGATAAGCTTGCTAAGTACATGGATTCTAATAGTTGCATCAATTAGAACATACTTAAGCTATTGAATGGCAGCAGTAAAAATATTCACAGTTTATTTGACTCTGAATATTATTATAATAATAAGCAGTTGCTACTAGTTTAGTATGGTTAAAGAATATATAATAGGACAAGTATGAAAGTCTCACTCTGTATAATCAATTAATGAAATGGACTCTTGCGATCATACAATAAGGTGTAATTCAGATCACACAGGGTTACATTTTTATTCATCTAGAAGTTGCCTCCCTTTCTATTGTATGACTCTTACCTCTTCTGAATACATGGGTGGTAGTTTTTGACTTTCAATCAAATCAGCCTAAACTTTTCGACATTTTCACAGGCGTCACAGCCTATCTAGAGATAAAATAATCTTAGTAAAATTTATAGAATTTTAATTATTTTTTGCTTATAGGAAACGATGATACAGATGAGTCAGATGAATCTCATGATGAAGATGAAGAGTTAAGGACTAGTTATTCTCCAGCTCGGAATAACAATGAACTGGAGCCAGACTCTCTGGACGATATCCAAGATGCGCCTAATTTAAATGCGTCTGATCAAAGTGGTTTATGGCCATCTCCATAGATATAAGAAATGTAATTAGTTAAATAAACATATATAGGTTTTTAGTTGTTTATCTTACTTTTATCAGTCACAATTTGTTATTTTTAAAGTGTTATCCCTCACTTATGGGATTAATTATACATATTAAATATGTAACCAAAATTTATGAATGATGCGGGACTCAAACCCGCAACCTCTCAGGTTCTATCCAAGAGCTTTTTCCAACTTAGCCAACTGTTCGAGTATCAGGGGTTGTAAATTTTGTTATACCTTCTTCAACTCTCAGGTTGTGGCTCCATGTACAGGATATACCTTTTTTATGACAAGGGATGAAATGTGCAGGATTGTGTTAATAAATATACCCTGCACATTACAATGCAGTGCCACTCAGGATTCTTGATAAACACAAACATTCTGAGTGGCACTACAATAATTGCGCTCATCACCTTGAGACATAGATGTGCTATGGCGCCCTTCAGACTGAAACAAAATAATGCTTACACATTACTGCTTCACGGCAGATAAAGGTGCTGTTGTGGTACCCATAATCTAGCTGGCATCCTGTGCAAAGGAGTCACCCACAGGTAAACCTACAAAATATGTTAGGTACATTGCTACATACATACCTACATTTACAACACTCCAGATATTGAGGGGATGGTGTGCGGGAATATGAATAAATTAAGAATCTTATAGTAAAAAAGCATATCACAGACGTCGATATATTTTGTGCAGTTTCATGAGATTGGCACAGAGCCGTTGTGTAAGGCATAATGGTATACAAACCTGTAACTATCCGGGCTCTCGTTTGCTCCTCAATGTCAGTACTGAACATCGCCCTATCCACCGAGTGCGGTATCCTTTCTGCAGATATTCTTGAACGACGCGCGAAAAATGTGGAGCAGCCAATAAAAAGCGAGACTCAACTCCTTACGCAGGAATTGTAAATAATTCGGTCTGTTCATCGTGTCATCGGCGAACAGTTCCAGCACTTCCTCCTCCAAGCTGTCTAGCAACCGTGGCTGGCCTGCGTCAGCGTACTGGAAAGATTTGCGCAACGACAACTCCAGACCAAGCGAGAGTGCAAAATGTTCTTCGTATTCCCTGCGAGCTGCGGTCTCGTTACGATGATTGCACCCTTGGCAAATTAATATTATCCTCCTAATCGGACAGTGGGTGTCACAATAGCTTGAACCGTTGACTGTTGACTCACACCACGGAGTCCCCAGTTCGCTACTCGCCCGGCACGTACCAGCGTGTTTTCGGTTTTTGAATTCATATGGAAATATGTTTATTTCACCTACGCTCGACACGCCACAAGTTAGGATATCATCCCCACCATCTGGATCCCCACAGTGCGATTTATTTTTTATTTATTTATTTATAAACATACAGTTTCTTCTTAAAATAATACAAAGTCCTGTAAAACTGTTTACATAGTTTGTCTACAGGATCGAGCGAGTGTCATAAAATAAATCTTAAAGCGTATTTTACAAAGTTACTGCAACAATAAATATTGTAAAATAGTTTTTTTTTCAAGGAGCTTTCTTCCACGTACTACAAAGCTGTGGAATGAACTTCCTTGTGCGGTGTTTCCGAGACGATACTACATGGGTACCTTCAAAAAAAGCGCGTACACCTTCGTTAAAGGCCGGCAGCGCTCCTGCGCTTCCTCTGGCGATGCAAGAGAATGTGGGCGGAGGTGATCACTTAACACCAGGTGACTCGTACGCTCGTTTGACCTCCTATTCCATAAAAAAAATATACGTTAATTCGACGCTTTATAAGGTCGGCAACTCTCTTGTAATTTCTCTGGTGTTACAAAAGAGTATGGGCTGCTGTGATCACTAACCATCAGATGACTGTGTTCACCAGTGGGAGGCTCCTTTGCACAGGATGCCGGCTAGATTATGGGTACCACAACGGCGCCTAATTTTGCCGTGAAGCAGTCATGTGTAAGCACTACTGTGTTTCGGTCTGCACGGCGCCGTAGCTAGTGAAATTACTGGGCAAATGAGACTTAACATCTTATGTCTCAAGGTGACGAGCGCAGTTGTAGTGCCGCTCAGAATAGTTGGGGCTTTTCAAAAATCCTGAGCGGCACTGCATTGTAATCGGCAGGGCGTATCAATTACCATCAGCTGAACGTCCTGCTCGTCTCGTCCCTTATTTTTATAAAAAGGACTTATATGCCTGTTTGTGCCCCTTTTATATAAAAAAAACTTTGTCCATTTCTGTACGTCTGGTTGCCAATTAGCAAAGGCCTCCTTGAAGACTCCAATCTTTCCCATTCGGGCCTTTCTGTGCTACTCTACCCCAGGTTGTCCTTCAACCTGTCATCCCATCTAATCTGTGGTCTGCCTCTTCTTTTTTTCCATTCCTTGGGTACCACTGGGTGACAAATTTACTCCATTTGTCATTTACTCTAATCATATGTCCTGCCCATTTCCACCTGCTTTTTCCTGGTTATATCCTGAACTTTTGTCTTGAATTTGATGCTGCTATTCCTTACTTTGTCGATTATTCTTTTCTCAAGTTGACATTAAAATGTTGAGTTTAATGATTTAAACATGAAAATATTATATATTTTACTAGCTGACCCGACAAACGTTGTTCTGTATATAATAAATAAAATAATGTTTTTATATGAATTTGTCAATAATATATCATAACATCAAAAATTACTTCGTAAAATATGCACCCTGCTGTCGTAATGAAATTGTTTCACAGCAGAACTTATGTATGGACACACCAAAGGAAAAACAAATTTGTTGTTTTTATTTAATTTAGCAACATTTTCCTATTTATTCACCTTTTAAACCTTCTCTGGACTTCCAAATAATTCAAGACCTAAATTTGCCAAATCAGTCCAGCCGTTCTCGAGTTTTAGCGAGACTAACAAACAGCAATTAATTTTTAAATGTATAGAAGATAAAGTATGGATTACCTAATATCAGGTTGTATGAAACGTGCTGTTGTTGACAGATGACGGCTATAATTTTTAAAAAACAACGGAGATAGCCGAAATCCACTACGTTTTAAGCAACTGTTCTCTTTTAAACTTAGCCGGATTATGATTCGTGGCCAATCGTCTTATTGATATTACAACTATTTCAAACTTATGTCAGATGACTGCACGTTTCATACTAAACTAAATTTCAATTTTTCCTTAGGTAGGCCTCTTATTACGTAGTATTTACATCCTCTTTGCCTAATATTTCTATGAACGTACCACCATACCTAACCTACATTTGGCGACATTATAGTACGAAAAAAAATTCTTTTTTAGGCCATAGAGTATAGAATTTTTCAAAGACTCAAAAAAGTAGGTATACACATAAATAACGCTCGCTTAAAATTACCTCGTAGAAAATATATAATATTATGCGACACGTTGTATAAATAAGTCAAATAAACGCTCGTGGAGTTATTCACCACGCCACTCGTAATATTTGACCCTCATTATACATTTGTTACATAAAATACTATTACGTTACTGTTAATTAATTTAATTTACGTTACGTTATTATTTTAATTTATTCACTTTTTTATATGCCTGTTTTCTAAAAATAAATATATAGGTACCTATAATATGTTCTCTCTACTTCATACCAATATATGCCTTTGATACCATTATAAGATATAGCACGGGATTTTATTCAAACTTGTATAAGTAACTTTTTACACACAGATTAACAAAACAAAGAAAAAGATCATCAAAACTTTTTAATAATATTTTTTTAAATTATAAAATACAGTCTTTTAATTTCTATAAATAAATTAAAAAAGGCACTGATTGTATCTGCCATGACTCTCCATGTAACTTGAGCATAGGATATCTCTGTATATATTAATTCTCTATAATACTGATTCATATATTGGTGTTCTATGAATTCCGTACATCAACAATGACATTGACAACTCTTGTCAGCAGCGGTCCAATTTTGTCACTTTCGATACTAGTCCATCTCTTTTTTAAACATCTCTCGATGTAGCTATGGTTTGGCTTTTGAGCTGCAGAAGAAATAATTTAATAAATAATTTGAAAAGAATAGAATATATAAATAGTCTTTAACATACTTTATAGTAATTTCCACTTAGATAAGTTATAGATGTGATAGAAATGTGAATTAAGTGTTAACTAACACTTAGATAATTCGACGTAATTCCAAAAAAAACGTTGCAAACCACAATCATGTCGCAATTGAGTTTAGAACACAAAACTATTCACGTGATTCATATTAACGGACTGACAAAAAATTGCAGTCCCTACTGTGACTCTTTAAATGACATCACGTCTTAATAGCCCAACCCACATGTACGGAATACACTAATATTTATTAAACTTTAAACACGAATTCCTTAACTGCGATGTTTGTGAACTACATCCAATTTATACGTCTATATAGAGATATGAAAGCTGTGAACACGTCGAAAAAATAGTGACCTACGTATCGCATAGCTTGTCACGTATACACTAAAGTAATAAACCTGGCCTTTTGTCATGTGTTGCCTGACAGCAAGATCTATTATATCTATACGTATAACTTATCAAGGCTAAAACTTGACAAACTTACATGTTTTATACATTCTGTACTAGTGCAGATGAAACTCCATGTACAAGGAGTACAAAAACGTTTATGTGGTAAAGCATACTATAACATCCTCCTCACCTCCCAACCTCCTCCACAACCTCAGGATGTGTAAATAATATTTTTTTACAACTAAGAGAAGCCCGCTAATTTTCTTGCGTTCTTCTGTCTGAGGCATACATTTTCAAATAGTTTGCAATTTGTGACATGCAATAATTTAAAATTCTATTTCGATAAAAAATATTTGATTTTGAATTTAACGAATGACAGATTAAGTACTTACATGGCGGAATTGAGCATTGTGCGGCGTTGATCGTAAAGAAAATGGCGCTCTTCTTGACAAGGGGATTGTATTCGTCGCAATAATAATGAAATGCCATCGCAAGACTAGATGGGAGTTTGTCAATATCTTTGACGAGCAGAACTCCGACGCGATCCACGACGTGCCGGTATTTCCTCATCAAATCAACATCTGATAGCGATGAGATTTCTTCGGAGGTGTCAAATATAACCTGCTTAATGTCATTACTGTAGTTACCTAGAAGTAAATAGTTGAATGTTAGAATACCGTTGTCGGTGGTAAGTTTCTTTGCACAGGAAATCTGGCTAGTTGGGCACCAATAGTTTTGCACAGTGCTTCTCCCGGGCATAAAAAGAAAAGGGAAGTCCCAGGCCCAAAGTTTTCTTAAGAGGCGATGGAGGGCATTTACCAGTGGAAAAGGCCGTTGCATAGGGTACCACAACGGCGCTTTTTTCTGCCCTGCAGCAGTAATGTATATGTATTATTGTATTTCGATCTGAATGGCGCCGTAGCTAGTGAAATTACTCGGCATATGAGACTTAACATCTTATGTCTCAATGTGACGAGCGCAATTGTAGTGCCGCTCAGAATTTTTGGGTTTTTCAAGAATCCTAAGCGGCAATGCATTGTAATGGGCAGGGCGTATCAAATACCATTAGCTGAACGTCCTGCTCGTCTCGTCCCTTATCATAAAAAATCTTCAACCGTTTCACCACCGGACATTACATCGAGATGCCAAATTTCACCTGTATCATGTTGACATCTGGCATTCTACAATCGCGCGTTTTGCGAGTGGCTTGCCTCACACTGCTTCTTTGTGGAATCAATTACTGGCAGTACAAACCAATACCACTCGAGGACCTTTAAGCATAGAGCATATTCCCACCTTAAAGGCCGGCAACGCATTGCTTAGCCCCTGGTATTGCGGATATCCATGGGCGATTGTCTTCACAACTTCCCATCAGCCTATCTCCTGTAAAGTGGACCCTCAGCCACGATTAAAGAGCCGAACAAAAATACCAAGATACGTAATATGAGGGTAAGTTTAAATAACATTCACACCCGTATCATTAGCGCCTCAGGAAATTTAATATGATTTCATTGCTCGATCGGGGATCTCTTGCCGGAGTAATATTTCTTTTCAAACTCTTAAACGGTCAAATACAATGTAGTAACCTCTTACAGAATATTAACCTTCCCCTTATTCATTCCATATTCCATAAAAACCATCCTGGGAGTTCAGGCACCTCTCGCTCGAATTCTTCGCGAGTACAATAAGTTAAACAATACCAATTCAGAACTTGATATATTCAGTAATTGGCTGGTCAGTTACAAAGAAAGTGTTGTTAAACACTTAGCTGGTACTCAAACTGCATTAGTCAAATAAGTAGTTTTTCTTTTTTTTCGTTCCCATTCTTTTTGTGTTTCAATTAATAAGTTAAATTTATAATTTGTACTTTCATTTCTTATTTTGTTTTTATTGTAGTCATAGTATTAATTATATTTTTCAGAAGTATTTTATAAGATACTTATACTACAGTTATAGGCAAAGAAGTCAACCCTAATGTCGTCAGAAAAGGTAAAAATCAGGCGATAGAAAGAGAGGCAACTTCTAAGTGAATAAAAATTTAGTCAATAGCGCTATGCGATCTGAAATACACATTATTGTATAACCACAAGATTCCCTATTTCTTTAATTTATTTTGCGGAGTGAGACTTCCATACTTGTACTATTATATATTATTTGCTCATAGTTAGCGACCACGTCTGCGTTCCGTACGTCATCAGTGGTAACAGACACTGATTAAACCTTCGTCTTCACACAGTGTGGTATTTGGGACGAGATTTTACGGAGCTTTCAGAACGGATGGCAGAAAGTTCGGTCGATAATGCTTGCAGAAAGTCGTTGCAGATATCTCTATTATTATTAGTAAATATATTATACTTTACATACGTAAGTATCTCGAGACAGCCGACGTGATATCCTTCATAAAATTATCGAATGATCTTGGATCAAATTTCTTTGAATCTCCATCATATGTGAATATAAATGATCCTGTGTCCTGATTTTCAAATATTGTACGAATACCTGTAATTATAATTTTTTGAAATTATTAACATATTATTTTAGGACTAACCCACATTTGAACCTCTTTGTACCAGTTGGAGGCTCCCTTGCACAGGATGCCGGCTAGATTATGGGTACCACAACGGCGCCTATTTCTGCCGTGAAGCCAGTAATGTGTAAGCATTATTGTATTTAGGTCTGTAGGGCGCCGCGCTAACTAGTGTAATTAATGGGCAAATGAGACTTAACATCTTATGTATCAAGGAGACGAGCGCATTTGTAGTGCCGCTCAGTATTGTTTTGGACAGGCGTATCAGCTGAACATCCTGCTCGTGTCGTCCCTTATTATCATTAAAAAATATGTACAAATTGAGATTTAAACAGAATAACAAAACTCACCACTACGTATCTGCAACATTGATTCGCTATCAACATTATATTCTCGGGCCAACGATTCAACTTCATTGAAAAAATTTAACTGAAGATTTTTTAAATTTGCCGTCTTCTCAACTGATCTATTGATTAGGTATTCGGGCAACGTGAAATATGCTATTATAGCTATCAATATAATAACTAAGATATATATCCAATATCCTATATTTTCATTTGATTTTGAAAAACTTATGTTAGATGTTATATGACTCCGGCTTGTTGATCGGCTCAGTGAGTTGTTTTGGTCTTCAGCGTCACTAGGATCATAAGATCTGTAATTATTAAGATAGTTATTACACCAGAGGAATTACAGGAGCGTTGCCGGCCTTAAAAGTAGGTGTAAGCGCTTTTTTGAATGTACACATGAAGTATCGTCCCGGAAGAATCGCACAAGGAAGCTCATTCCAGTTTTGTAGTACGTGGAAGAAAGTTACTTAAAAGCCGTACTGTTCAGTACCGCCACAGATCCAGATGATGGGTGAGATATCCAAATTTGTGGCGTGTCGTGCGAAGGTGGAATTCGGCGGCTGGAATCAGGTGAAACAGCTCTTCGGAACACTCTCCGCGATAAATGCGGGTCGTCCCCTTCCCTAAAATATGGTTGAGGGAGGCGATGGCTGGCTCATGCGTCATGCTCGTGAACGGGCGCTGCTTGTGGTGGCAGGATGATCCTGTTGCCGGAGACTCGTTTCAGATTCTTAAAAGTTATTGTGTGTATATATATGTATGGATATATACATATTCATTTATTTATAATCGCTTATAAAATGCTCACAGAATACCTTTACTTATTTATGGTGTATGTCGATGATGCAGCTACTGTACTCAATAACTTTTGTATTAATTAACATTTACTTTTTTGACTCGTGTAAGGCATTGACTATTTGACGTTTGAGTAAGTTTGTTGCATAATTTTACATATTATATTGTAATTGAAATGATTTGTAAATCGATGGAAATGTAAATCTTGATATAAAAGAGTGGCAATGAGTTTCTTGCTACTTCTTATCATTAGCTCAACCCTTTACGAAGTAGCGGTAGATTCAATAAGAAGAATATTTTTTTGACATCCAAGTGTCATTTCCGTGACATACATGTATAAAGTGATTTTGATTTGATTTTGAAGACATACAATGAAGTGACGTCTCTACGCAACGCCAAGTGACCTTAGCCATTCACGGAAAGAAGAAGTATAATATATATTATATAGTATTGTAAGGAAAATCTTTTTCTAACTCTAATTCAATGGCCTTGACTAGATGTTGTTTTAGGCAAAGCATGAAAACAGGCCAGGTATATTATTTTGGTGTGCGTGACTAGCTACATCTTACACTCGCAATACGATGGATTTAGAGTGCGGTCGTTGCTTAAAATAGAGGTTAACAGTCACCGCTATTTTATTCGACGTTTTCATAGCCATCAGTCTATCTAGACTTTATTTAAGACTAAATGCCTATGTTTGTATTTAAACTATCCAAGACTAATCTGGGCCAAAACGCAGTTATTACCAAATTCCGTAGGTCACACCTATTAGATTATTACAATGACCAAATCTAATGTTTTTAATTTAAATTTTCCGTTTGCTAAAACAAAATTTAGCGAGAACAATTTGATTAGCTTAAATTTTTGTATAGTCCCACTTATTCTATTAAATAAATGAACAAAAAAAAAAAAACAATATACTTTATATTCATTGTATAAAAATATTTATTTTTCTATTCAATATTATAACACATGTAGTTCTTCCATTGTAAAATCTTTAAAACTGTCTCAAAACATATTTTTAAATAAGGTTCCTATGCAGTTTCTTACTTATAATTCTTTATTTATATATTTTTATTGAATTAGGCGATATGTTGAGAAAATCTAGATTCGAAACATTATATTGGGTGAAGAAGAGTTTTACGTTGCCGATTAACCCGATCGTACGGTCTGGGGTTCAACATTTCTTCACCAATCGAATTGAGAACCTCCTCCTTTTCCAAGTCGGTTAAAAAAGGTTATTGACAGCAAAGCGCATCATTCAATATTTTCGGAGATCATAACAAAGCCACGACTGTTGTTCTTAATACGGAAGTTATAAGAATAGGCTGGTCAGCTTTAAGTCCAACAAGAAACATTCCAAAGTATTGACATTTTCATTAGATCAGTGGACCGGAGTAACGATATGGTAGAACTGGACGCCCTGGTTCTAAGTACATCTCAGAACCGGATATCAAAATACTGGACCCGGGACCGGTTTTGCATGCCCTAACCACTAAATTATATTTGGTGATTGGTTCACCGTTTCTTCGGTAGAGGACGCATATAGCGTCTATCTCTAAGCCTTGCGATTGGGCACAATACAGAATTGGACCGTAATTTAATTTCATACTAAAGCGCCCGCAGCGATGCACACACACATAGACACGATTTAAACGGCCGCTAAGCAATCTTCAGGAGGCAAAACTATTGAATTCCGTACGCAGTTGCGCAAGAGTACGAAATACTGTGATATTTTTTATAAATTTTTGAAGTGAAACTTCTTTATCGACGTATGAGAGAAATGTTATATTAAGCTCAAAATTATTGTTTCAACATTAAAGATATCCTATTCGAGGTTCTCGAGGGGACGAAGTTGGGATCATTTTTGAAATCCAAGATGGCCGCCGCGCAAAATTATGATTTCAACAATATGGGTATCGTATCCAAGGTTCTCGAGGGTGCACACAACGAAATTTGGATTGGTATGTCCGCTGCGCCGTCCGTGTCGTGTATGTACTGCGCTCCGGCCAGACGGAATACACGCATTACTCATAAGCATTAATCTGTAGTCCTTATTTGCAATTATTAAAATTAGACATGTTACTGTACACGACGGCGATAATTAAAATATTTTCAGTTAAATTCGTGTGTTAAATTTGTATGTAAATAATATTAATTGTTTAGTCACTTTTCCAATTCTTATAAATTGTTTCATGTTTTAATAGTGTTTGTTATTTGTTTTTAGATATTCATTGTATTTAGTTCATAAGATTTCACTATCACTACATAGTATAAAACAAAGTCGCTTTCTCTGTCCCTATATCTTATGGATATCCCACAATAAGATTGTTTTGTCATTTACTTTTTACGACAAATAATGTCTAATTTTCGAAGCGATTTTAACCAATACACCATTAATCCTTATTTAATTATATACCTTAAATGAATTGTTGATTTAATATAGATCTATATGGCCCTTTACAGCATATGATTTAAGCTCCTGAGACCCAGACCAATTTATTTACAAAATTTTAAAATAAATTACTATTTACTATATCTGAAATGTATAAAACTGTGGTCCCCGGAAAAATATTTAAAAACATCCCCCCACCCCACTTATGTTATGTACTCATATGAGGAGGTTAGGCGTCAGGTCCCGTATGAGGACATAAAGAGTTCTCCTAAAGTTATGCACAATTTGGACTTGAGTTAAATAAAACACTATGATTAACATCAAATTACTTTTATTTTGTAACTTAGAGTTATTTACCAAAAAAATAAACCTCAAAATACTTCTATTTTTACCTCAGAACTATAATCACAAAAATCAGTAATTTTTTCGTACGATTAGATACCTGTAATAGAAAATCGTGTTGAGATCAACAAAGAAATTAATTAAATGTACATTCAAATAAGTGTCTCTTAAAACAAAACGAATTCTATAAAATAATAAGAACTTTACTTATGAAATATTTGGAAGCAATTGCGATTCAAAGTGTTACATAAATAAATTTTACACTTTGCGCATTTGGTCTTGCTTGATTGTTTGCAGCCAGATAGCCGACATCTGTTTTGAACCGATGTTTTTAGCGGCATATGATCTGCTTTTTGACACCTTTTGATATCTGAAGGAAGAGAAACGATGGCCACCTTCCTTTTCTTATATTTGGGCTCCAACACTCCGTCGTCGGTCTCAGAACTGTCGCTAGACACGTCATTAGCTTCGATAAAGTAGTGACCTAGGACCATTTTGAATTCCTGCAGTTGCATTGTGTTTTTGCGAGCTACACCGTTCCTCACACATTCATGGCGATAAACAAACTACGAGTTAGTGACTGCTAAATCAAATATGTGAAACACTACTCGTACCGTCCACTTTTTTGTTCTGGCTCGCGATGGACAATCAGACCACATGCGATCTGCCAAATCGACTCCACCCATGGATAAATTATATTCTTTTACGACTTCTGGACGAGTCACGGTCGTAAACTTTGTTTTTTTTCGACCAGCGTTGACAAGTGTCAGTTTTTTCTTGCCATTTGGTAGTCGCCAACTTCCCATCTTCTCGTACTAAGGTAAAAGTTGTTCCGCGTCCCTTTGCCATTAACTCTTTATCTGGAATCAAAGCAATGTGCCGAGGTATTCTGTTGGCCATAATGGTACCCACGAGGTAAAATCCTTTTTCCAACATGGAGTCTGCAAGCTTGAGAGTGGTGAAATAACGGTCACAGTGTATAATGTGCCCAGCTACCAAGGTCCGAGTCAGAAACATAATCGAACATTCACCAAGACTGTAACGTTCTGTAAGTTCAGTCGGAAAGGTAGTATCGCATTGGTAAACTATCATGTCACAAGCAACTCCATTGGGATTGCCCAAGACAAGGACTTTTAACCCGAGAGCATTTGGCTTGCACGGCAAATATACTCTTATACCGCACTGGCCAGCAAACGGTATCATCATCTCATCTATACTCATATCAACAGTACGTTCTTGTTTATGACACCCTTCTAATACAAGATCCAAAAAAGGGCGAACCTTCCAGATTTTATCATCTATCTTCTCTTCAGAGATCTAATCATCATCGTAAACGACCTTCAATGAAGATCGGATTTTGAATAATCTATCTCTCTTTGTCTTTTTTCTATTTTGAGCTCTTTCAAAGTAAGTTCCAGTGTATGTCCGGTTCGTGACAAAGCGGTTCTGTTGGTTGCAGTGACCATTTTATCCAGTATGTCGTCGTCTACATATTCTTTTATAAATCAACTGGTTCCCATTTTGACCGATCACAAGGCAGGTATGCTGGTTGCTGTATACCTTTTAAATTTGGCTTGAATGAGACTCCTCACCAGTTTTGGTGATATAGAATACCAATTCGCCTGCGCTGCTGGACACCACGACCACGTTGGCGCACACATCTTACGAGGGCATGCCCTCGACCTCGAGATATGGCTACCGATACAGAACTTCCCCGTCCCGTTCCGCGTCCTCTTCCCCTTACTGACGTCTCACCTACCGCTTAAACTTGCTCTTCCTCGGCCACCGACAGTAGTTGCTACAGGTGGATGCGAAGGAGTACTCAAGCTTGCTGTTTCTTCGTCACTGGAAGATGTGTTTTCATCTAGTATTGGTATAGTGTTGCTTCCATTTTCATCGCCATCGGAACTGGAATCTCCACTAGAATGTGTTGGTGGAACTAGTTCATTTTCACTGTCTGATAATGGTTCACCATCGGATTCATTCAGCCAACTGAGAATTTCATCTTCTTTCAAACCTAAAAAATATCAATCTTTAGAACGAGTGTCATCGTGTGAGGACGTAAAAACATACCGAGAATTGTAGTTCAGAACGAGAGTGATCATATGAGGTCATAGAAAAATAAGGTTATCCCAAAAAGCGAAATTTGATGATTTGTGTGAAATACTGGTTTACAAATTTAGCTACATATTACCTCAACTGTTTTGTACAAAAAAACAACAAAATAAAGTAAAATTGTATCGATTTTTAGGATAAAAAACATGAAAACTCACCGCGCGGCATGATGGCTCCTTTCGTCTACAGTCTCACCGTCGCCATTAAAAAATGGCGTTCAGAAACCACAGAAAATACATATATTCAAGTATGGGAACACTTCGTTCATGCCCCAGACAGCGCGAAATTCAAATATAACAGTGCATATGTCATCGTGTGAGGTCTCGGGAGATTAAATGAATATTTTCGCAGATATTACAGATTTAAAAATTGCTGGACGTAGCTTTTTATCATTTTTTCAGTGAATGACATAGGATATATATTTTATACCCGTGCGAAGCCGGAGCGGGCCGCTAGTAATAAATAAGTAAGGGACTGGTCTAAGGATCAGAAGCAATCCGAAAACAGAATCTAGATCGAATTGAAACTTCGAATTTTAGTCCGAAAGGTTCTCCATAAATCGGCGGCAAGAACCCTCCGCCCGCAGGCTCTACCGCTCCGTTCAACAATCCCCGAGTCAGACGGGAATACATACCAAGTTTTCCAGAAAGAAAAGGCAAACCCTAGGTGGATTATTAAATTTCTTTTATAACATTAAATTAAAATGTAATTATATAAGATTCTATGTTTGGGTTACATACTGATTTTCATCTTCTTCATCTTCACTGTCATCATCATCTACTTCTCTTTCGCTTGTTTTTCTCCTTTTTTCTCTTGATAATATTTGATGTTGTTGTGCTGACGTACATGTTTTTTCTCGTGCAAATTTACTGAAAATTAAAAGAATCATGGTTGTGTACTGTAATAATTACTGAATGCGTTTTTATATTGGTTCATGCAGTGAACCATTAGTGACTTTAGCATTCAATTGGGGAGCCTTATACTGATGGATCCAAATCGGGATCTGACATTGGTTATGGAATCTAAGCAGAGTGCCCCAAACTTGGAAAATCTATCAACTTGGGAAACTTTACCTCCATTTTCGAGTCAGAGGTATTTGCCACATTAGAATGTGTGGAAACAATGGTACAACAAACGCTATGTTGGCAAGTGTATTTACATCTACACAGATACTCAGGTGGCCCTGTCTGCTATAGACTCAATCAGAACAGTCTTAAGACATGTGGACAAGTGCCGGCCTATACTGAATACTCTGGGAGAAATAAACTGGAAGAAAAGTTACATTTGAATGGGTTCCAGGATATGAAGGGGTCAAAGGCAATGAATGTGTTGATGAACTTGCAAGAATTTTCGCAAAAGCACTCAAATTGGCCCTGAACTTTTGTGTTGTCCCAAAGGAGTCTTGTTAAATAAACCCTTGATACATCTTGTTCACAGAACTGCTTAGTCTGTATTAGTGCAGTTGAAACATTGGTACACATCCCCTCTGAATGTGGTCCTTTAATGTCAAAATTTAAAATTTTTCACCTACTTGAGATACATGAGCTCACTGCAAAAGATTTAATAAGATTCATGAAAAGAATCAATCTTAGCAGTGAGCTAGTTAACAGTGGCTATCAAAATAGATCACTTTGGCCTCAGTGAAACATGGCTGCTCTGAACTGTATTAGAGCCGCTTTACCAACCATTATCATAACCATGATATATTCATACTTTTATTTTTAATACTATTATCATTCATAACATCAAAAATGATTTTGTAAAATATGCTCCCTGTTGTTATAGTGAAATTGTTTCACAGCAGAACTGTCCAACTGTGTGTCAATAAATTATCTCATAGAAAATATGTCCATACAAAACAAATATTGAAAATAAAAATAATTATGGGTCCCAAATTGATATAAACACTATCATATCACTCAAGTTGGACTATACTGCACTCCATGAAGTAATCCCCATTACAATCTGTTCATTAGTCTAGGAGTTCACTGGAATCAAACATCAGGACACTGGATTTATATAATATATTAAGATATTTGATGGATTTTAATACCACAAATCTAGCACTAACCCTCCTTGTCACATAAAACAAAAAGAAACCCATTTTCAAAATTTCCACAGTTGATTATCAAATCAAAATCACTTTATTGAAGTAGGTAAAGAATGTAAAACATTTTCTTTTTAATGAGAAGAAGTTGCAAGGAACTTATAGCAAATAGGGATGTCCCGAGTACAGTTTGACTCGGGCTTGATTCCCTTCTTGGAATCACCTACTTGAAAACCAATTTATTTCGAATCAAGTACACCTGACTCGCTTCTGGTTTAGACTTGATTCTATAATTACTGAAGTTCTGAAATGGCTTCTAAAAAGATATCATTTCTGGTTTGTAGATACCTCCTTAGTTCTAGATAGCACATGTACACAATGCTTTCATTAAAATGGTTGTTTTAGCTCCTTTTCGATATTTTCCTTTTTGTTCTAAAGTAGCAGTAGCAGACTAGAGTTTGGACTCTAGTAAACATTTGCATAAGCATAACACTTGTGTACTGGGATCAAATCATGGCTTCATGATTTGATTACTGTATAAATCGACTCTAGTCAACATGATCCACCAAAACATCGACTCAGCACATCACTAATTGCAACTCGTTTAATCATCATTTGGAGCTTCGTCATTTTACAAACCATTTCAGTTACACTGTAATATGTACTAATAATAATAATACAATAGTGATGCAGCAAAAAAACTCATACTAAAATTGATTATAATTATAATTTTATTTATTAAAAACATTACCCTACCTCATGATATTATCAACCTCATCGTAAGACTCATCATTATTGCTGTCTCTGCGTTTAAACTTATCGCGATCCATATTCACAACATTTTTTATCGGATGAATACTTGGCCTTTTTGATGGAAATTTTGGTGATTCCTGTTAACATAATTTGAATTAATTTATATAGATTTTAATATGAAGCACTAAAAAAATATAAGCCATGTAAATAGTTTAAACACCATTATTATTATAAGATTAATTAGACCAATTTATTACAAGATCGATAGCAGAAGTTGCATAAAATAATTACTTAAATCTTAATATTGAAAAATAACAATATTTCATACAAATACGGAATAAAAATTTTGAATAAAATTTATAAATAGCCTACAAAATACAGAACCAAGGGAGTGACAGCTGATATTACTTGACATTTTTTTTTTAATTTATTTAGTGGCACGGGATGCAAGTCCATAGGCCACACTTATTACTAAGATAACAAAGTTAAATTTTTCCTATAGTATTTACAATAAATTTGTACAATGGCTTGTATAACGATAAATTACACAAAATGTCTTGTAAAGTGGAAGGTGTCGTTTGCATTTTCTTCTTATCATCCAATGTTATATTTTGAATGTCTGCTGCTAAAATTAAACGATGAAAGTTATACTGTTGACAATTCATGACCATATGTTCTAAATCAGCTGTGTTATTTTTTTTTTAATTTATTTAGTGGCACGGGATGCAAGTCCATAGGCCAGCTGTGTTAACTTTTAATACTTTGCTGTGATCTTCATCGAATTCACCTCGGGTTGCTTTATCCACCACCTCATTACCAGAAATACCACTGTGGGAAGGTACCCACTTAAATGTAACAGATTTGCCACTATTCTTTAACTCTTATATAATTTTAGTAATATCAAATAAAATATAATTACAACATTGCTTACTTGACATATTGTCCAGAGCTGTAATACAGCTTAAGCTATCAGAAACAATTAAAAAGTTTCTACTATTTACATCCTTTATGTACAATAAAGCTTTATAAATTGCATAGCACTCAGCCGTAAATATGCTGCATGTGGGATCAATCTTATAACATTTTGTTTTATTTATTTGAGAGTCATAATAAGCTGAGGTGACATTTCCTGCAACCTTTGAACCATCTGTATATAATTTGTAAAAAAGTTGTTGTCTATATACAAAGCTTAAGAATTCTGACTGATTTCTAACTATTTCAGTGTCTATTTCAAAAAGATCATTACTCATACATCTAAAATCAATATTATACAAAGGTTTCATGTTACATGAATATACATTTATACATAAAGTTTTTAAATTTAATATAAAGTTCATTATGTCTGGGATATGATCAGATATCAATTGAGTAGCATTAATGGAAAGATTAGACAGCAAACTCTGAGGAAAATCCTCTTTGGGTAGAATTCTATCTAAAACAAATTTATTGTTATTAGCTAATAACTTAAGACCAAACTTATTGGCAATTTGTAACCTTCTCAATTTTAGAGTTAAAATGCCAGATTCTGCCTCCATTGCATTTATTGGAGTGGAGCACATAGCTCCTGTTATAATCCTGAGAGCCTTATTCTGGATAGAATCTAACTTCCTGAGGTAAGTAATATTCATATTCATGTATGCTAAGGTACTGTAGTCAAAGTGGCTTCTAACAGTGATTTTGTACAGCATGGACAATATTTTAGGGTCAGAACCCCAGTGTACACCTGCCAAAGAACACATAATGTTAAGCCCTTTAGAAGATTTTTTAATGATATTATTAATATGAGACTCAAACTTCAGTTTGGTATCCAACCATATTCCCAAAAACTTCTTTTCATTCAACCAAACCAATGGATTACCACTAAAATATATTAGAGGAGTATCTTGTATATTACCCATTTTTTTACTGAAAACCATAGCACCACTTTTATTTACATTAATATCTAGTTTTAAGTCACTATAAAATCTATGGATTTGGTCAAGTGAATTATTCAAGCATTGTACAGCACTATTTACATTTTAACTAACACTATACACAACTATGTCATCAGCAAACAAGATACACTTAGCAGATGAATTTGTTAAATATCTGTTAATTTGAGATGTATTCAAGTTGTACAATAAGGGTGAGATAGTAGATCCCTGCATTATTCCTTTATAAATAAGCCTAGGTCCATGTAAAACATTATTGAATTTAATGAACATTGTATGCTCATACAGAAATCTGAATAACCATTTACAAACTTTGCCAGGTATTCCAATGGCTGTGAGAATCTCAATTAACACTAAAGGGTTAACATTATCAAATGCTCCATTAACATCAAGAAAGGTGCAAACTGTATGGGAATGGTTATGAAATGAGTTTTTGATGTCTGAAATTAAGGATGTAAAACTTTCTGTGGCACTTCTACGTCTACGAAATCCAAACTGCTCTTTAGGTATGATGTTATTTCTTTCACTATAATGTTCTAGTCTAAACTTTAACATGCATTCAAATAATTTTCCTATACATGACGATAATGAAATGGGCCTGTATGAGTTGCAATCATTTGCTGGTTTATCAGGTTTAATTATAGGGATAACACACTGTGTTTTCCATGAATCGGGGATAATTTCTGACAGCCATAAGTGGTTATATATTTTTAATAAGATAGTTAAAGCATTAGGGTGAAGGTTCTTTATTAATTTGTATGTTATGCCATCAAGACCTGGTGTGGTGTCTTTCCTAGATTTGAGAGCAGTTTTAAACTCTTTCATAGTATAGGGTTCAGTAAGAAAGTAGCTATGAAGGTTACCAGTTGATTGAACTTTTCTGTGTTTATATCTTAGGTTTAGGTTTATTATAGGTGCTAGCTTATCTAAAAAAGAAGGTATCCACTCATCATTTATTGGAGCTTTTCTGTGTGAGATTCTTTTAAACCTCATGTAGAATGTAATTCCAAATCTTGCTAACTGGTGTATACCTATTAAATGACTCACATAATGAAGTCCAGCCTGCCTTCTTTTTCTCGGATATTAACCTTTTTTTTGTGCATCAGCTTTTTTGTATTCAATATAATTATGTATTGTTGGAAAATGTCTATAAAAGGCTAATGCTTTTGTACTTTTAAATACTGCCTCAGAACACTCATTATCCCACCATGGAACCGGTTTTCTAAATTTATAAGATTTTGTATTATTTGGTTTTTTAAGTTGAGGAATACAGTCTTGTTTAATTTTGTTTAAAATGTCACAAAATTTATTGTAAAGATAAATTGAATCTTGTGATTCTAAGTTTATTTTATTGAATGCTTTTTCACTTAAAGTATGATATTTGCACCAATCTGCCTTACTATATATAAAGTGTTCAGTGGGACTACCAATTTCATATTTTTCAATTGATGTTTGAATATCTGTTATTGTAGGATAATGGTAGCTACCCATTGGGTCATTATGTACTTTCCATTCACATAAAGGGGCTATATCAGGACTTACACATGTTATATCTATTGCAGATGGATTATGACTTATGGTACCTATTGTGGTTGGAGAACCTGTGTTAAAAGAATACAAAGATTGGACTCATCTAATAAATTGAAAATATAATTTCCCCTGGAGTTTGAAGAATTACAACCAAAGGCAACATGATGTCCATTAAAATCACCTGATATCATTAAGGGTTTGGGCAAGTTATTTATAATTTGCTTTAATTTCTTGCATTTAAAACAACCCCCTCTTGGAGGACTATATGCACACAGCATGGATATTTGGCCAATGTTGAGTTTTAAAATAATTGCAACTGTTTGTAAATGGTCATAGTATGGTGTTTGGATAACTTTATATTTATATGAACTCTTTATCAAAATAGCTACACCATGACCATTAGGTCCGTTTTGAAGTATTATAATATAGTCTGGTATATTAAGGCAACTGTTTTCTTTCAACCATGTTTCATTTAACATACAAATGTCTATATCCTGTTCAAAAAGGAATTGTAGTAATAAAGGTTTTTGTTTTTAACACTTTGAATATTAAACTGTGCTACTGTAATGTAATTCTTTATATTTTGATTATTTTTATTAGAGCTATGATCCATATTATAATAAATTTTTCAAGAAAATATCTCTTATTCTATTTGTTGTAAGAGCTTCATTACAAGGTGAGTTGGCTAAAGAAACGAATGATTTCACAATGGCATTGAGAATAATTTCATTGTTTGCTATTTTTTCTAATTCTGTTTTATTATTTACTGCTATAGTGTCTCTTTTATTTGATGAGTTAGTATTTACAATAGACTTAGGGTTATTTACATTTTTTTCAATGGATTTAGATTTAAGTGCTGGAAAATTCTTATCATCTAAAGTATTGCTACTTATAATAGTTGTGCTCCTCCAAACCTAACCTCTGAAAACGGCACTGTTACTACGGACCCAATAGAGGTATGCGAAATTTTTAACAATTTCTTTGCAAATATAGGGACAAATTTGGCCAACAAAATACCTAAACAGTTTCATAATAGTAACACATACACACTACCCATAGTTAACCACAACACCAAACATCATAATTTGTCTCAATTTACTCCGTGCACCATAAATGAGGTTTCCAAAATTATAGACAACTTAGACCCCAACACGAGTACAGGACTGGATGGTATAAGTACCAAAGCCATAAAATGTATCAAAAATCCTATAATAAATAAATTAACAAAATGTCTAAATCAACTTTTGGCTGAAGGTATCTTTCCGGACAGTCTAAATGTTGCTAGAGTTACCCCACTGTACAAAGCAGGCAATAAATCTAACCCTGGGAACTACCGACCAGTTTCAGTTCTACCGACATTCTCAAAAATTTTTGAAAAAATCATATATAACAGATTAGAGAAATACCTAACTGAGATAAACTTTATATATGATAAACAGTACGGTTTCCGGCCAAAATCAAATACAGTTGGTGCCACCATTGATCTAGTAACCACAATAAAAACCAAAGTAGATCAGAGGGAAGTTGCAATAGGAGTCTTTATTGATCTCAAAAAGGCTTTTGATACCGTCAGCCACACCCTGCTCCTAGAAAAACTGCAACACATCGGTATAATAGAAACCGCACACAAAATCCTAGAGTCATACTTAAAAAGTCGGTACCAGATTGTAAAAATTGGATCTCATCAAAGCAAATCCAAGCTGCTGACATGCGGGGTTCCTCAGGGATCCCTTCTAGCACCTTTATTATTCCTGGTGTACGTAAATAACATACATCAAGCAGGTATGCAGGGTCATCTTACCCTTTATGCAGACGATACATGTCTATTTTACTTCGGCAAAAACTTAGAAGAACTAATGGGAAATGCACAAGATGATTTAAATATACTGCAAAAGTGGTTTCAATGTAACCTTTTAACTATCAATGCCTCCAAAACATCATATATGATATATAGTGCTAAAAATAAAAAACTACCTAACATTCCTAATCTTACCATCAACGGAGAAGTATTGCAAAAGACTTTTGAAGAAAAATACCTTGGATTGACACTCAATAAACACTTAACATGGAAATCACACCTAATAAATATAAAAAACAAACTTTCATCTCTAGTAGGCTCTCTACACAAAATAGTTCGGTGTATTCCAAAACAAGCTCGACTATTGATATATAATGCCCTAGTTAAGCCACACTTACTCTACCTCATTGAAATATGGGGTAAGCAGGTAAGACTAATATAAAACCAATCCAAACGCTACAAAACCGAATAATAAAAATTTTACATAATTATGACTACTTAACTCCTACAGAAACTATTTACAAAGAAACGAAACTATTGAACATTACTCAACTTTACAACTACTACACATGCATACTTATATATAAGATAACTCATAGACTCATTTACTCAAATACAACATTCACAACAAAACACAATACCAACAAATATGTATTACGTCGCGCCAGACACTTTGTATTACCTAGTATTAGAACCAACTATGGTAAAAATAATATAACATTTGCAGGAGCACAGCTATACAATAAGCTACCGAAAACTGTTAGAGAAGCGACTTCGCTCAACATCTTCAAAAAAAGGCTGCTATATCATTTACAAAGCAATGAATAAAAACATCTTATCAAAATAACAATAAACTATATCTTGTAACTTGGACCACCGCCTTAAAAAACCGGAAAGCAGCAATGAGCAAATTCGCCTCTCACTCACTGATTTTATGTTCTCATGTAAGTGACGACAGTCTTAATGAGAAATTAAAGTTCTTTAAACCGATAATAGATGCAAATGTACGGTTCTGGTTTAATATAAGTGTACGTTTTTCTTCTAATTTCTTTAATTTTATTGGACAGTCCCATGAAATTGCTAGGTGAGCCCCTCCGCAGTTGATGCAACACATGGTATCCATTGTACATTCTTTGTATAAATGACTGCCCGCACAAGAGGAGCACATTTGTGTGCCTCGGCACACTTTGGCTGAGTGATTAAACTTAAAACACTTGAAGCATTGAATTATTGGTGGAATATATGTAAAAACTTGGTATCGAAATAGATTTAAAAATACACATTTTGGCAAAGTTGTTGAGGAAAAACTTATAGCTATTGTGGTCATTGGTGTTAACTTTTTATTCTCATCTTTCTTCATGAATCTTTTAACTGATATTATGTCTGCATCTGAAGTGATATTTTGATATATATATTCATTGGACATATCAGTTGGCACAAATTTGATTAAACCCAACTTCTCAACCAGGTGGGCAGGTATGAAGGCTCTATATTTATATTTTGTTAGAAAACTGTCGTATTTTAAAAAGCTGTTTGCTGTAGCAGCTTTTTGAAAAGTTACAGCAATTTATTCTGTATACGCTCATTATGCCTTTCACATTTTCTGTAAAGAGTTGGGTAAGTTTTACAGGGTTTTTATTACCCAACTTTTCATCGTCCGTTGATGTAACATACACGGTATAGTCACTGTATGTGACATTTTCTGGAAATAATCTAGTATAATTTCTTTTAAAATAAATTTTATACTTATCATTATTTCTCTCATCTCTCCCCGAAATCCGCGCGTATTTTCTTTTTTTGTCCGAAGACTCCCCATCGCCATCTCCATCACTTTGAGACCCTATTCGTAGATTGGGATAATTAATTTACCAAGAAATATGAATTTTATTTATTAAGAAATTTTAAAATGCCCGCTTTGTTTGACTTCCCGCCAAAAAAAAGTCTTTTACTTGACATTTGACAACAGTGTTACCAGATACGAAAGTTGAAAATGCGGTAGCGGTACTTTAAAATGCGGATTTTCAACAAAAAAAGCGGAACTTCTTGTTTAAACATTATATATTAACATGAACAATCGATAAGCTTTATTTTTTAAGCTATTAGCTATTATTTATAGCTATGCAATAGCTTCTATCGCAGACCTTGAGCGTGGAGACCGAATCCAGAAATTCCGTAACGAAAATAACCTAACACTTACTTACTAGATGTATATAGATATTTCGGCACGGTCATAACAGGAACAGCGGTTATTACGTATGCTTTTTGAGCAGAAGGTCCCAGGTTCGAGCCTGGGGTACAACTTGATTTTTTATATCACTTTTTTTTTAATTTTTATTATTATGACAAGCATTTTTATTTAGATTCACCTGTACCGTTGTCTGTCTGTAATCAAATCTTGCAAGTTAAATTTTACTCACTCTCCGTTTCCTTTTTTCAAAATTAACTTTATCAAAAAAAAAATACTGCATAAATAAAATAAATAAATAATTATAATTGCATAAGTTGATAAAAAATGCTATGCAATAGCTTTACCGCGGCAGTCCCCGAGTGCCACACGTCTTTTTTATATATTTATTCATACCAGGAAAAGTGATTTTATAAATTAAAGGGAATATGTCAGTGATCATAAAAAAATGTGAGTGTTTAAAAGGAATTTTATTCTTATTCCTTATTCGATGGAAAACACATCCTCAGCATTGTCTCCCGACTCTTCGACCTCTGCTTTTGGAATGTTGTAAATCTGTTTGACAGTCATCTTTGCCAACATGTTTGGAGAAGCTTTGAAATTTTTGGAACAGCCCCTCATTTTTTCTTACAGCCTAGTCCGCCAAATGAACTCCATTGACTGTTGGTGTAATTAGACGATTTCGCTTGTCAGTTTTTATATTATTTATTTTTGAATATTTCATCTCATAATCTGCATTTGAAATAGGAACTGACAGAGCTGTGAGCGCAAAGTTAGGAAGATTTGTGAACAGCCGTTCAACAATTTCGTATTTCACCATTCATTCAATAAGTCACCAGTTTTTCGTGTACTACTGTTACAACATTCTTTTCAAATTGGAAGTATTCATTCAACCGAGTCAATTTTCACCTTGTTCAAAGTTGAACAAGACATGGAACTAACTAGTCTCAAAAAAAGCGGAACCGCGTCAGTTAAAAGCGGAAGGCGGTCCATTATCAAGAAAGGCGGAGTAAAAAGCGGAAAAGCGGTACATCTGGCAACGCTGTTTGACAATCACAATTTGAACTTGTGGTTTTAGAGACTGAGCGTTTGGCGATTAAATAAAACAACTGCTTGACTGTGAGGAATATGTGGAAGATATCATTTATTTGAAAGTTACATGATATATATACAAAATCCTTAAAACTATTTACCCAATTACAATTATTACTTAAAAAATATTTACAAGTTCAGAAAATACACACCAATACTAAAGCTTACATTTTAACCAATAGTAAAACGTTTCATTCAATAAGAATTGAGAATAATATTATGTGTTCTATCTCGCTCTAAAACTAATGCTATCGCAGTAAGCCGGCCAGAGAGCGCGGTTTGTGTAAACTCGCGTCGAACCTCGATCATACGATGTCAATGAGCATTCAGCACCTACTCTGTCGCTCATTGATTAAAATTGCTTGAATAGCGATCAACCCTCGAGTCCGCGTCATTCGAGGACGCTCGACCTTGCTGTGCGGTTGTGTAACGCGGAGCATATGACTGTTCACGTGAGTATATCTGCGGTCGTCGAGAGAACGTGACGATGCTCGTACATCGATGAGTTGACTACTGGTGATCTGTATGATTCTATGAGTTGATGTACAGCATTATGAAATGGTTCTTATCAGAGCTAATATTACGTTACATAAAATAAAATATTCTTTTCAGAACGAATCTTTCGGCATACGCTTATTACAGTTATTATGCACGATTAATATTTCTACGATCTATAATGCTACGTTACAAGTTAGATATTAGACATTTGTATTATCTGATATTATTGATTGTAGGTACAGCTAAATGGTCAACCTCGGAGCACAGAGTACCTTTGTATTTTGTACTAGTAAGTAGTAACCTCGGAGGCTTCTCGGACGAGGGCTCGTTAGAGTAAAAGTGTTCTGTGGACGAGGGTGCGGTTAAAAAGCAAATAAAAAGATGATTTGTTTTTATATATTAAGAAATTTATATGTTAATAAATTCACTCCGAAGGACTGTTTCTTAAATTATTTTAATATTAAAAATAAGAAAAAGGAAACGCCCATTTTTTTTGGCTCGGTGATGATATATTTGATGATATATCCAATAAATCTTGGCGACTTGAGAGTCACCCACACAATCCGATCGGATTGTGTGGGTGACTCTCAAGTCGCACCAATTAGTCGGCCGTTGTATTCGGTACAGTCCGGACTTATATGAATTACCATTCTTTTTAATGAGAACAGGCTTAGTTATTTAGTCTTAAGAGATATACATACCTACCACCGCTGACTTTTCTGTAGACCTATTAAAATTAAGAAAGAAAAATCATTTCACCAATTAGGTCAAAATGATACAATAATACAACAAATTTTACCACCGTATCGGGAAAGTTGAGTTTGAATGAGAAGAAGTGGCAAGAAACTTATTGCTAGTATTTTAATCTATATTTACAGGTTCAGCATTTTACAAAATGATGCCCCAAAACTACTCAAACGTTTATTCTTAGTTGTTGTTAGGTTAAAAAAAAAGTGATTTAATCTTTTAAATAACTCAAAAGAGTAATGAGTCCAGTTGATATCAATAATTCGTATACGCTGTAAATACGGAAAGGTAGCATGAGAGCAATTATATATTTAAACTAATAACTTAAAATGGTATATCAACAATTTAAAAATGAAATATAAAAATCTCTGAAGTCCGCAGGCACCACAAGCAGCGCCTGTTCATGAGCAGGTGTCGTCAACACCGCCATCAGCAGCAATCCCATCACACATTGTTTTGGTATCTCTCAAAAAGATTAATTAAGCAGCGTTTTCGATAGCTAGATAGATAGTAATAATGTTGGTATTAAACAACAACCATTGAATATATTCATATCCCATAATTTTGATAAGTAACGTTTATAAGTTATCATTATTTTTATACAATTAGATAGAAATTATTATTTTTTTGATGTGGCAAATAATTACAATTCAATATTTAATTTTATTTAAAAATCGTACATTGGTTGTGGGTCAGCAGACACGTATGAGTTACAAGAGGCTTTATTTTTTTTTATGAAAGAGAGGGCAAATGGGAGAGAGGTGAGGCTGTTGCCTTGTGGGCTTTTGCCCATGGACATTGGACATCCGCAACAACAGGTGTCAAGAGATGCGTTTCTTGGTAGCTGAAGTAGGATACAAGAGGTCTAGTTGACCAGCTAACATCAGGGTGTCGAATTTAGGTATAGGTGTCAATGGGTGTGAGCGCCCATTGTTAGCACTCTCTTATTATTTTTCCCTAATGCTCGGTTCACATTATTCCAGTCCAGTTATCCAGCCCCAGGGCTGGACTGGTGCATAGTATTCCAGTCATTCAAAAAGTGTAAGATCGGTAACATATATAACTATAGTGACAATGCTTTCAAGAAAAAAGTTTAGAAATTGTTTTAAAACTGTTCTATTATTACTGTTAGTAGAAGTAACTGACGTAGTGGAGAAAGGAACTGAAAAAAAAAGCTGATTTGAGTGAGAAATTGTATAAGCAAAAAAAATGATAAAGCAGGCTTAGTGATGCTGTTGCCACAGCTGAAATCAGAAGATGCCTTTGAATACAGATTGGGAATGAGAATGACAGTAGAAAATTTTGAGGAGTTGTTATCACTACTTTAAAACAATATTCAACGTAGCGATACATAATTAACAAATTCTATACCTGCAAAAATAAAAATAAATGAATATGGAGATAATTACAGAAGTCTCAGTCATCTGTTTCGAAATAAAAAGGCTAATAAGTAATCACATCAAGACATCAAATTTTCTGTATTTCTTATAATACCTACTTATCTACCAGTGGGAGGCTTCTTTGCAAAGGATGCCGGCTAGTTTATGGTTCGACAACGGCGCCTATTTCTGCCGTGAAGTAGTAATGTGAACATTACTCTGTTTCGGTCTGAAGGGCGCCGTAGCTAGTGAAATTACTGGGCAAACGAGACTTAACATTTCAACGCACCTGATATGTCTCGTCCTATCACACATCTATGTCTCAAGGTGACGAGCGCAATTGAAGTGCCGCTCAGAATTTTTTGGCTTTTCAAGAATCCTGAGCGGCACTGCATTGTAATGGGCAAGACTCGTCCTTAACACTTAATACTTAACATTTCACATTTAAAAAGAAATGATAAAAGACACAATAATGTTCTCTGTACAAAGTAACAAAATGAAGGGATTGGTTTTCAGTTAACTTAAACAAAATACGTTTTCACTGTTAAATGTTTAGATAATCAAGCACTTGATTGGCTGTTCAGACTATTTCAGTGGCCAAGGTATGGGCAAGGTCGAATGAAAAATAGACCGTCAATTCAGTCAACTGGACTGGATTCATTACTGCAATGGTGCATTCCAGTGAAGGTTCACACTACTCCAGTAACAGTGGCAGGCTCCTTTGCACAGGATGTCGGTTAAATTAGGGATACCACAACGGCACCTATTTCTGCCGTGAAGCAGTAATGTGTAAGCATTACTGAGTTTCAGTCTAAAGGACGCCGTAGCTAGTGAAATTACTGGGCAAATGAAACTTGTCATCTTGACATGTCACAAGGTGATGAGCGCAATTGTAGTGCCACTCAGAACTTTTGGGTTTTTCAATAATCGTATCAATCACCATCAGCTGAACGTCCTGCTTGTCTGTTCCCTTAGTTTTATAAAAAAAAAATCCAGCGCTGGACTGGGATCATGTGACCGGAGCATAACGCGCCAAAAGAAGAATATCTTCAAAAATATGTTAAGTATGCAAATTATTTTTACTTTTAAAGTAAAACTGCAATGCAGTTCGGTTTTCAATGATATCTATATATTTTAATTATTAATATTTCCTAGATATGTTAAAAAACAAGTTATATTCGGAAAGGCGGAGAAATAAGTTAGGTTCACTTTTTTTTCCGCCTACGGGTTGTTTTTTCTTCTTCAGAGATACGAAAACCAAAGAGCATCTTTGAAAAATAAAATACCACGAATAGAATTGTGAGAAAAAATAGCATTTAATCAAAACAAAATGGATAAAAATCACACTCAAATTTTAAGAAAATAAATATTTAGTTAAGACTATCGAAATCGTGAGAAAATCCTTCACAACATTAGCTTTACTTTTTAATACGCGTAATACTGGTTCCCTAAAAACGAGCTTCGTTGGATAGACTTCTAATGGCTCTTTCACCTGTTCCTGGTTCTTAGCAATTTGTTCATCTAGCCAAGATTTAAATGTGAAAGTTGGCAATACGTCAACTAAGCGCTTATTAATTGCATAGTTGGGCATAATCTCTTTGGTACAGTCATTTTGGCCTCTGGTTATGATTCCAATGAGTTCATTATCGAAAATAACAGGGCCGCCAATATCTTTAAAACATGTCAAGATCTTTGTTTCAATACAATCGAGGTACCCATGCATTATGTCCCCTTTTGCACTTCTCCTTTCGACTCCAACATACTGTAAAGGTCTTGAATGGCCAACCTCTGAGTTTAGGCCAAATCCTATCGCTTCCATCTCACTAATTTTCTGTGGATTAGTAAAGTTGCTAATACGAATTTTCGAAGCTAAAGTATTGTTATGTTTCTCAGTGTACAATATAGCCACATTCTTTGGAGAATCAGGTCCAGTGTACGTTGGAAAACTGTCAGTTTTAATAACATGAAGTTGCACGTTCGTTTCATCTTTCTTGTCCATCGTTGTATTTAATAAAACATGACTAACTGTTGACGTGCATTCAGCAGCTGTAAGTATCATACCATTTGCGATTATTGATCCGGTGCATATGTATTCATTTCTTTGCGACATTAATGCAACCACAAATGGAAATTGCTTTGGGTTAGCTTGTAATATTTCATGCATTAAGCTATTTTGTTTTCTGGCGCATGTAATAGTATTATTACTTTCAGGTAAGTCGGTAGGTATTTCCATGGAATCTTCTCCAGAATCATCATCTCTGTTGTCATCTATGCTGTCGCTTGTAGAACTATGAAAAGTAATAAAAAGCACAAAATAAATTAAATATTGATACGAAGCCATGACGGATACAATTTAATCCAGCGTATTTCTGATTCTTTATTCGACTCTCACTGTTTTTTTTGACGCAAATAATAGCATATCAACCAGTTTTAAATTATTCAAAGAGGTTTTTATTAAGGTTTACAATTTACATACTCATTCGCACAGAAGCGATATAATTTGCATTTTGTATCGTTAATTTCATTGTGAAGTAAATTGCATTTCATATGATTGCGTAAAAATTGAATAAAACAAAACAAAATATATAAGTCTTTATTGGTGTTACTAATAACTTTCAGTTTGAAATCATTAAAAAGTATATTAAGTAAAGAGTATAAAAACCTCATTAACTTCAACATTTTATGAGTTATTGAGACTGATGACTATAAGCAACAAGGTTAGATGTCTGTCTCTTTTCAGTGCTTTGAGCTTCGCGTAGGTTAGTAAAGTCAAGCCAGTGCATGTAGCGCGGTGTAAGATCAACATGATCATGTTGATGACATTGATATAGTGTTTGCTCTGCAAAAGAGAGCTGTTCGAGATATATATGTACTTGGTTATAGACAGTCTCTCAAAGACAATTTTAAACAAATAAATACTGTTAATTGTCAGTACATTTATGAAAATTTTATATATGTTCACAAAAATCGTTACATTTTTGCTCTTAATAGTGATTTTCATTATTATAACACTAGAAAAAAGGGATTGCTTGTAAATAGTTCTAGTAGGCTTCACATTTATATAAAGTCCCAGCCACTGTTAAGGCATTACGAGTATCTATAAATAAATATAAATGTAAATTCTACTACTCCACAGCTGAATATCTAAGTGATCGGACAGCCTGGGACTAAATTATGATTATTATATAGCAATAACAATGACAGTAGGTACAATATTGTATATTTTATTAAAAGGAGCGCAAAAAAAGAATGCTGGGAGAGTTTCTAGCGCCGCTTTTTCTCTCTCACAGACCCCTATTCTCTCATTTGTTTCCGAAGCGTAGTAGTATCTAGTATTTTAGAAATGGCATCGAAAAGAATTCTAAAGGAATCCAATTTTGAGAAAATAGATGCCTTTTATAGTTCTTAGATATCTGATAAATTTTTGTATAAATAAGATACTTTTTAAAGGATCATAACGCGTGTTATTGTACTTTTTAAAATTTTTGTTCTCATTATTACGGTTGGACGTTTTTTCTAGCTTAGCTTATTAATTTTGATAGAGAGACAATGAGTTTTATACGCTTTCTATCCAATGACAACTAGAAGTAACTACCTAAAACAGATACATATATGTAATTTATTAAACATATATAAGAGGTCTAAATAATAAAAATATTATTCGTTTTCGTATGAGAAAGTTAAATAGAAACAAAAAAGTTTTTTGGACACTGTACATTACACAAGGGACATTTGGGCTAGGTGGCGTGTATTATTGATTCACCTTTTCAGAGTTTTAGTACAGTCTTCTTTACCAGCCTAGCGAAACTCTAAAATACGATTCACTCGATTAATGTGCAGCGATCTGTGAGTGATAGATTGACAGATGACAGCTAGAATCTTGTAAAAATG
The DNA here is from genome assembly GCF_905404315.1 of Leptidea sinapis. Taxonomy (NCBI): domain Eukaryota; kingdom Metazoa; phylum Arthropoda; class Insecta; order Lepidoptera; family Pieridae; genus Leptidea; species Leptidea sinapis. The sequence continues at coordinate 15,231,843 of NC_066272.1, forward strand.
GCAATGAGGTTCTATACATATAGATACTATTTCAGTTTCAGCTGCGTATTTTGAATTTAGAACCCGATTTGGACAGTGACATCAGTGGAATACCAGTTAGGTATTTTTCAAAGCCAAACGAAAAAAAGTGTTGCTATTAGTTTTACTTTCGTCAGTCTGTCCCTATTTTCCGATCAAGATCTGTTTAGTCGGAGGTTTTTCACGTTTTTAATCAAAAATCACACTCATATTATAAAGGGGAAAGTTTGTATGTTTATTTATTGGTTTGTGTTTATATTTGTTACTTCTTTACGTCGTAAAGGGATTTGTATTAAATAAGTTAAGGTAACCTCTAATGAGAGAAACTAATCCTCAAATATAAAATTTTTATTTACATAAAATAATTAGTTAAACTGGTTATTTAAATGTTTAGTTCCTTGAATTAACTGAAATTTGTCTTTAGACTTAGATATCTTTTCCAGGGCATCTTTTTTGAATATTATGAAGTGTCAGCGGACAAAAACATATATTTGAATGACAGCTTTTGTCAAATTTTAAATTTGGTTAAATCCAAAATCACATAAAACCTATAGTGGTGAAATATATATATGCTTATTTGGTTTGTAAATTTCTTCACATCTCTCTCTTGCTACCAACTGGCGCCAATTCTCTTTCACTATCTCGTGTAGTACGGTAAAGCTGAAAAATATTAGCTTTTACATATTTGCCATGTAAATAGGTACCTCTCAATTATCACTAGGTAACGAGACTTGATAACGTGTGAATAGCACTAGTATGTAATTGTTCACGTATTGTAAGCCGTTCACATTACACAAAATACAATATTGCTAATCATTATTCACTTGACCTTTAAAAAATTTTTTAACAACAAACAACCGACTCCAAAAATAACAATAATCGTTACTAGAATTAGATTGTAGAAAATACGTAACTATTTTTATACTTTTTAGTGCATATTTCTATTGTTTTGGAATAGTGTTTTTGAAGTCGGTTGCTTTTTGTTAATTTTTTTTATTTATAGATTTTTAGTGAATCTGAACTAGATTAACTAATAATTTGTCTAAATTTGTGTAGATCTACAAAATTTTGCAATGCAGCAATAAACATAAGCGAATTGCAATTTTTTAACGCCCGTTTCCAATATACTATCTACAGATAGAGATAAATTACAACCTTTTACTGTCAGTAATTAAGTAGCTGTCAATAATCTGAAGCTGTCCCATTATACCCGATAAGTCATTCTTATCGCCCTATATTAGGACGCGTGAATTACAATTTCCATACAAACATTTTGAAGTGGTAGTGCCATGTTGGGTCCTCGCGGACACAACCGAATAGGGCCGGCACGCCTCTAGAAATACCACTCCCCCACTCGAAACCGGCGTAAAATAGCAGCTATGCCGCTGTGTTTCGTCCGGTGGGTGTATCCGGAGGCCTACACCCCCCCTCCCAAATACAAATGGCAGCACGGACCAAAATAGACTACTCCAGGACGGTACCAGGCTATGCAGTCCTGGAGAATCCGTCCCTGGGCGTCCACAATTAGGGCCTGTACCTAATAGTGGTTGCCCAGGCTGCCCCGCGTATTCTGGTGGGAGCAAATCTGTGCTGACTCGATGACCATCCGCGAATCTACGCATGCCTGTATAGGTCCCATAGCGGTAACGCAGAGACTGACCGGATCCTCGAACACATCCAAATGGCCACAGGTTCCGTGTTGGAGCAGATATCGTGTTTCTTGGTGATTTTAACGCCCACCACGCCGAATGGCTATGCTCACGTACCACCGATCATGCAGGGAGATCTGTTCACGACTTCGCCTTAGCATATGGTCTGACGCAACTCAGGTTATTGCGCCAACGCGAATCCCAAATGTGGAAGGTCATACACCTTCACTGTTGGACCTTCAGACTTCTGACTTTCTTGACCTCACATCCGGACGGCTACCTGTTTCCGTTGACCCTCCTCTGGGATCATCTGACCACTGCCTGATCCGGAGCACGCGCCTAACACGGCCCTGCTTCTTAGGCTGTCGCCGCGTGTGGCACTATAGGTCAGCAGAGTGAGACGAGATGCGGTGTTTTTTTGCATCCTACCCGTGGAGGCAGATCTGTTTTTCGCTGGGTGAACCAGATGTCGCTGCTGACGCTGTTGCTGATGTGGTACTGCAAGGTATGGAACTCTTCATTCCATCCTCCTCTGTGCCTATCGGTGGCAGGTTCCAACCATGGTTTGACCGCTCCTGCAAAATGGCCACTCGCCGAAAGCAGGAGTGCTATCAAGCTTGGCTCAATGCGGTGGTATCTGAGGATATAAATTCCAGCGAACTTAAAAAAACTTCAATCATGCCTCCAGGTCCTTCAAAAGAGTTTTTGCTGACGAGAAGTCGAAGTTCACTGGCAACATTGGCGAGAGACGATTGCACGCCTTCCCTCGGGAACTCGTGCATTCTGGTCACTCGCCAAGGCTGTCCAAAGAAACTTCTGCCAGCCAGCCATTCCGCCACAGCACAGGCATGATGACTCGCTGGCCCATGACGTGAAAGAGAAAGCTGATCTCCTGGGCTCCCTCTTCGTGTCCAACTCGACTCTGGATGACCACCACCGCATATTCCGCGATGCGAGCTAACATGCCAGAGGTAAAAATCCGGCATGGCGCCGTCCTTAAGGCGCTTCTTACCTTAGACATTTACAAATAGAGCGGGCCCGATGGCTTTCCCCCGATAGCGCTGCGGACATGTGCCCCAGAACTGACGCCGGTCCTTACCCATCTTTTACGGCTCTCCTACGCATCAGGCGTAGTCCCGAAATTATGGAAGGCGGCTTTAGTGCATCCGGTCCCTAAGAAAGGTGTACGCTCGGATCCGTCCAACTACCGCCCCATTGTCATTACCTCCATTTTCTCCAAAATAATGGAGTCGATCATCAACCGCCAGCTCTTGGGATACCTAGAGGCTCCTCTAGGTATCCCAAGCTGATCAGCGACTGCCAGTACGGTTTCCGTCAGGGTCACAGGTCAGCTGGTGATCTTCTTGCATACCTCACCCATAAATGGGCGCAAGCGGTTAAGGCGTTTGCGGTGAGTTTGGATATAACGAAGGCCTTCGATAGGGTGTAGCATAAAGCGCTTATAGCGAAACTGCCAACCTATGGGCTTCCCGAGAAGTTTTGCAAATGGGTCGCTAGCTTTTTGGCCGATTGTTAAGGTTGTTATCAACGGTGCATGCTCCGACTTAAAACAAGACAAGGCTGCGTGCTATTCCCTACACTGTTTCTTCTGCATATCAATGATATGCTGCAAATCAGCAGTATTCATTGCCATGCAGACGACAGCACAGGATATGATTCCTACACCGGCCGTGCCAACATGTCCCTGGATATCGTCGACGAGAACCGGAACAAACTTGTGCCTGAAATCGAGACTATGCTTTGCAAAGTCTCGGAATGGGGTCGACAAAATTTAGACCACTGCAACCCCAAGAAGACACAATTTTTTGCGTTCACCACTAAAAAGTCTCCCTTTGTCGTATCTGCTCGATTCGAGATCACTCCTCTAACTGCCACAGCCTGTATTGGCATAGTTGGCGTCGATATATAGAGCGACGTTCAGTACCGTGGTCACTTGGAAGAGAAGGCCAAACTGGCCTCTAAAAAGCTTGGTGTAGTCAGTAAGGCGAGACACTACTTCACTAAAAGCCACCGCCTGCAACTATATAAGGCGCAAATTCGGCCTCACATGGAGTACTGGGGGCCTACCATGAACTCTTATTGTGATTCAATTAACAACCTAAAATGAACTGCTTTGCTATTTCGTACCACGACGTGATTAGAGCTATTTAATTTAGGTCAAATCAACTGATTAAATCGCAATGATGTCGATTGAATGTCAAAAATGATATCAATTGAATCGCAAATTGATTTAGTTCGTTCATTCATTCTTACCATGAGGTAATATTTCAACCTAAACTGGATAGCTTATGTTTCAAAGTGAGCGATTCGAAAAAAGTTGCTACTTCCTTAGGGGTAAGTGAATCGTGTTGTTAATAACTTTTAAAAAATAGTGAAAACATACAGAATAGGAATATTTTATTGATGAAAGATGAGATGAGAATACTTTATTTGACTTTTTTGTAAAACAAAATACTGAAAATACTAAAGACGAGGCAGTAAGGGCCTGGGCTATAACCTGTTTGCAAGAACGAATTAAGAAAGATGTACTCTGTGGTCCTGTCAAATAAAACATCAATGGAGGTGCGTTCATAAGTTCATAACTCGTTATTTTTACTAAAACACCTAAGCAAATATTTAATTTGTAATTAAGAACTATATTTATTTATATTACTATTATTTAATAAGAACAAATTAGGGCTTAATGGTTTATGGGTTTTAAAATGTATTTTAAGTATTTTCTACGCAAAAAAAACTGCAACGCATATGGTTCGAGTAAGAGAGACAAACTTATGCAACGACTGTAGAGCGTCATCTCTTTCTCACACCGCGAACTACTGACAAATTTATTTCGTTCATTCTTCATAAGCGATCCAAACACCATACTGTAAACGGCACTGCATGGTACGAATTTTAGTGATTCAGTTTAAATACCTAAACTGAACTGCATCGGAATCGCATCACTTATTAAAAGCTGATGGTAGGCCCTCTGTTGTCACCTCTGGGCCAGTGCTTCCCAGTAGCAGCTTCTTCCATTTGACCGCATACAACGAAGAGCGGTTCGAATCATCGACGATCAAGCCATCTCCGATTGGTTTGATTCTTTGGCATTGCGTAGAGATGTGGGTTCTCTCTGCATCTTCTACCGCATCTACCGCTGTTCAGGTTGATTCCAGCGGCCGAATTCCACCACCGGACATTACGTGCAAAGTAACACCCGCACCACGTAAACGTCTGGCATTCCACAACCGCGCGTTTCGATAGAAATTTATTTCCTCGCACAACCACTTTGTGGAATCAATTACCGGCTGCGGTTTTCCCGAACAGATATGACTTAGGGACCTTCAAGAAAAATGCATACCCAATAATCCCACCATAAAGGCCGCCAACGCATTTCTTGACACCTGTTGTTGCGGATGTCCATGGGCGGTTGCCTCACCTCTCCCCATCCCGTGAGCCACTTGCCCGTTTGCCCCCTCTTATATAAAAAAAAAATACAAACTTCTATCGCTGGTAAGCTATACGTCATCCCATTGATAGACAGCGTGTACGGATAAGGTGAGTTACCGTCGATAACTTTATTGGGACAGAAAACTAGTAGATAGTTACGATTTTTATCACAAGTTAGAGATAGACTGAATATTGGGAACGGCCGTAAGTCGTTAAGGAGTTGCATTGATCATCGTAATATTCAACTACGTAAATTACTATTTTAATACTAAAATCTAAAGATTACTTATAAAAAAATATGAAACTGTCATCAAACTATATTTGAAGTGTATCCTTTCCAATAAAAATGAATTATCGATATCAGCAGGAGTGATATTGAGTTATTCGTAAATCTGTTGCGCTCATACTTCGGTTCTCCCAGTCGAAAGTTCTAAGGTAACAAACATAAAAAATACCGACAAATTGAGAACCTCCTCCTTTTTTGAAGTAGGGTAAAAACAGCGACTCTATTCTTTTCATTTCTGACTCTGTCCTTTCATCTGTCCCATTCTGACAAGCGGGTCTTGTCTGGGGCTTGTCAATAATATTGTACCATATTTAATGAAAAAATATTCGTTTTATGAAATTACTTCCGCTTTTTGCATATCAATCTTATATAAATAAAATAACCTTACCGTTGATAAGTCACACCATCTTTTTTTTGAGTCGTTAGTGTGTTATTGAAGCACTTTTTATAGCACATTTAGGCTTGTTGATTGACACACAGTTGACATACGACTGAGGAGAAAAGTGTGCTTATATTGTCTTTAAGCACACTTTTGCCGTCCCGTTATCAGACTGCCAATGATATGTCCATATGTATAGAACGTCATTGAAAAATGGAGATAGCCGTAACTGTCTTAGAATATACAGAGATATTATTCTAAGGCTTTTCTGTTCTGTTCGCTTTAAAACTTAGCGGTATTATACTTCTTTTTTTTTTTTTTTAATTTATTTAGTGGCACGGTATTATACTTCGTCGCCACAGTGTTGTTATAAACTAATTCAAACATAAACTCAAAACTCATTGCATGTTTCATACTATATTTTTACTTTGGCAGTCCCATCCTCGTTAGAGTACTAGTGTTCTGTGGTCCTCTAATACGTAATATTTAGGATGTTGAATGTTCATCCTCTTTGTTCTTTACCATATGTTTCAAAGAGTATAATAATATATAGGGGGGGGGCCCTAGGTTTGCAGTTAAGTTACTGTGACGTATACAGTTAGAGATTATTTTTTAAATACCTAATTCTTTTAATTTTTAAATCGTAGTTTCTAAAGCACTTTCACGCGAGTTTCATAAAATGTCTAAAAAGAAAGGTAACAAAAAAAATGTTGATTTCGATGATGAATTGGAAGAGAAACCTAAGTTGAATGAAGAGGTAACCTGTAAAAGCAAAGCAAAGGGTAAAAAGAAAGGAAAACGCATTGAAGATGATATTGATGACGATGAAATAGTATTAAAGGATAGCCAGATTTCCGACGAAGAAGAACTGAAACCGGCACCCAAAAAAAGTCAGAAAAAAGGTGACGAAATATCAATGTTGTCATCAAACTTTTAGATTTGAATATGTTTTTAATTGTAATTCTTGTAATTTTAAAGGAAAAAATAAAAAGAAAGGTGCTGATGACATATCAGATGATGATAACGATGCTAGTAAATTAATTGGTGACACATTAAGTTCTGCTACAAAAAAGAAACAAACCAAGAAGAAACAAGGTACTGTATATTGAAATATTTTTATTATTAGTTAATATATAGATATTAATTGTACGTTTTGTAAAACTGTCTAAACTTAAATAGGCATTATATTAAGTAAGATGATTTGTGAATTATAATTCCAGCCTAGTGAAATTCTCCAAGAAAAAAGGGATTCACTAGATTGTATGAAACATTCAGTCATTGTTAGATTGACAGATGACTATCCTCTTGTAAACAATGGGGATAGCCGAAATCCACTATGTCTTAAGCAACTGTTTGCGTTCAAGCTTAGCAAGATTATAATTTGTAGCTAATCACCAAATTGTAATTACTACTATTTCAAACATTTGTCAAATCACTGCATGTTTCATACTAAACTAAATTTCAATTTTTACTTAGGCAGTCTCGCCTCTTATAACATAGTATTTACATCCCCTATGCATGTTTCTTTCTTCAGGTAAAGGTAAGAAAAATGATTGGTCCGATGAAGGCAGCGACGTTGAATTAAAACCACCATCTGAAGATGAAATTGTGCAACCAGTGTCAAAGAAAAAGAGTATGTGTATTTGATATTATAATACTATAATTTGGCATATTTAAATAAAGCATGCATATTATGAGGAACACTGTTATATAAATATAGATTATTATTTCCAAAACCCAGAACAAAAGTAGTTGTTTGATTCAGTTTCTTCTCTTTGTACAGATAAAAATAAGAAAAAAGCTTCAGTTGCTGAATCCGAAGAATCTGATTATGATGATGACTCCAAATCAGTTGTTAGTGATGTTTCGAGTACAGCAGTACCCAAAACAAATAATAAAAAAGGTATTGTTAAGACTAAGTCTTATATAGTAATATTTTAGAATAAATAATATTTGTTCAGCTTTATTAAATAGGTAAAGGGGCATATTGTAGTATTACTACAGGTAACTACCACAACATACCACAATGAACTTCCTTGTGCAGTGTTTCCTTGACTAAAGGACATGGTACATGGTATGTGGACATTCAAATAGTGTGTTCACCTTCCGTAGAGGCCTGAAACGCTCCTGTGATTCTTCTGGTGTTGCAAGAGAATGTAGCTGGAGGTATAAAAACCGAAAGCTGTGGCACACCTTTTGGTTCGCCACATATTAGGTTTGCTTACACTTTTCTATGTGACTAGATTCATACTATACTCGGTTCACTGTCTGTTTGACAATAGCTTAAACTATTACTATGCAAGCTAATAAACCAAGAAGAACTATTCTAGATAACTTTAACTAGTTTATACATTCTAGAAAAAAGAATTTTGATCCTGATCATATTGTTATTGATTTTTTTTTTTTTTTAGATAACATAAAGAAGAAACCTGAAGAATCATCAAATGAGTCAGATCATGATTCCAAATCTGTTGTTAGTAATGTCTCCAGCAATCCACCAGCTAAAACAAAAAGCAAAAAAGGTATTATACATTTATCAATTACTTGATTTAATATTACGGTTTAGTAGATATATGTATTAAAAATGCATTGAAGCTCTCTTTAGCTGATCAATTATTATTAATTTTCTAGGTAAAAATAAAAAAGAGGATTGGCCAGATGATGATGATGAAGAAAAAGTTTTAGAATTGAAAGCAGAAACAGAGGAAGATGAGTTTAAGCCGATTGTCAAAAATAAATGTAAGTCTGAAATTATTTAATATGTTGTAGATGCAATTATTGTAGAAGCAATGAGCCATAGTTTACAGTGCCTATCACAATAAATCGCATTGGTCGCAGTGATACAGTATTGCACTGAACTGGACCAAAGCCACTTTACAAACTATAACCATACTTTGCTAACTTTATATATTTTTAAATAAACAAGAGGTCAAACAAGTGTACAGGCACCTGAACTGGTAAGTGAACTGATCATTGCCACCTAAACTCTTGTATAACCAGAGGAATCACAGGAGTGTTGCCAGCTCTTTTAACAAGACTAAGTTTCTGGGTCAATTTTGTCACATTTGTTGAGGGCACTATCTTATATGATCGACAAGAGACTCACATGATAGGAAGTGGTGAGGCAGAGGCCTTGGTTTTTTTTTATGTCAATAAGGGACGGGACGAGCAGGGCGTTCAGATGATGATAATTGATATGGCCTGCCCATTATAATGCAGTGTCACAAATGCGCTCGTCACCTTGAGACATGATGTTAAGTCTCATTTGCCCAGTAATTTCACTAGCTACGACGCCCCTCAGATCGAATCACAGTAATGCTTATACATTACTGCTTTATCTAGCCGACATCCTGTGCAGAGGTGCTTCCCATGTTGGTAATACTAAAATCCAGGGGTCAAGAGATGTGTTGCCGGCCTTGAAGTGCTTGAAGGTCCTTGAGTGGTATCGGTTTGGGAAAAATGCGACCAGTAATTAATTCCACAAAGTGGCTGTTTGAGGCAAGAAGTTCCTCGGAAAATGTGCAGTTCTAGAATAATATTACATGTCAAAGAGATAGAGTTTCACATTTTGACCTAATGGCCGTTAGTGGAATGTGCTTCAATTTGTACGTAACATTAGCAATGTAGGATATTTGAAATGTCATTTGTTCAGAATGAACCGACAATCTGGTCAAGATCGCTGGAATAGGTTTGATGAAGGCAGCGGAGGACCAATCCTCATGGTCATTTTTGGGGAGACCTTTGTCCAGTAGTGGATGTCTTCCTGCTGATGATGATATTTAGAATTTAAATTGAAATGGTTATTTGTTTTAGTAAAAAATAGGAAGAAAAACGATATAAATAATATTGAAGAGGAGCTTAAGAAATTTGAAATTAAATCTGAACCTGAAGATGAGAACGAAGAAGAGAAGGTAAGTAATTAAATAATTACAGTCATAAAGATAAATCCAAACATCAAATTCACTTCACAAATAATCATAATATACTTAAAAGAAGGTTCCTCAATAATAATGGTGTGAAGATTTCTCACATATTAATTTATTATAAATTGTTTTTTCTTCATCTTTTTGTGTCTAGGGACGTAATTAAAAATGGAATGCTGTTACAAAGTATCTTATTGTTATATGAAATTAATGTTATTAATATTAAAATGTCAGTGATTTGCTAAAATATATATGTATTTACATAATGTATCATGTTAAAATTGTCATGATCATCCGTTTAATGCGGCGCCTAAGGCACGCCAAGTTATTTGGAATTGGAAAGGCGAAGAAATTCGCGTGTCGAACATAGTGTATGAGTGATTCGGCACGAGCGATTAGTATAATGTAGTATATACCATTTTATATATAACAGTGTTGCAACTAGAATGTTTGCTGAAAAACAACCTTTGTGGTAGTTTAAAATGAGTATACATCAACTACGGATTACTTGAACAGTCTTATCATTGAAATAATAATTGTAGAGAATTGATAATGCCATAAATAAACATAACTTGTAAAAAAACCAAGTCTCGCAACTCATTTCTTCTACCATAAAAAGTTGTGAGATCTATGTAAAGCCAGTTAAGTTATTAAGTCCCTACTTAAGGGTCTTTTTGTCTTAAGTTCTAACGTAATAAGCTAACCTAACAACATCTTCTAGGGACCATAGTATATAATATTAAAAATGTTTTATGTTTTAAATAAATAGATTATCATTTTTTTGGTTTTCGTTTTGCAACACTCAGATTATTTTAATTTGCCGCCTTTCCCAGTGGCACCTTTCGCTACCCAGACTAGGGAGTCGTCAAATACAGTTCTGTATAGTAACAGAAAGTAATACTTTCACACCACGTAATTATAAATTATATAATGTTTTAAGACATAAAGGCATATTGTCTGAATATTGCAAAATGCTCAAATGGCTCCCTATCGCAAGCGGCGTAGCAATTCCCATATACTTATACTTCTCTATCGTGTCCTATTTGATCCTAAAACTCCTATATATCTCAAGGAAAAATTTTCAGCATTAACTTATCACCAACTAAATCTTCGGTCTGGGTATGCCTTAATCTTTTGCTTTATACACCATCAACTTTTAATAAGCGATGCGATTCCGATGCAGTTCAGTTTAAGTAACTAAACTGAATCACTAAAATTCGATCCATGAAGTGCCTTTTACTGAATGGCGTTTGGATCGCTTATGAAGAATGAACGAAATAAATTTGTCTGTGGTTCGCGGTGTGCGAAAGAGATGAGGCTCTACAGTCGTTGCATAAGTTTGTCTCTCTTATTCGAACCATATGCGTTGCGTTTCGAAACAGAAAATGATATTATTTTAGCGTTTCTTTTTGCGTAGAAAGTACAAAAAAATAAAATTAAAATTGCGCTTTATATCAAATTATAAACCATTAAGCCCTTTTTTGTACTTATTAAATAATAGTATTATAAGTAAATATAGTTCTTTAAATTACAAATTAAATGTTTGCTTAAGTGTTTACGTAAAAATAACGAGTTATGAACGCACCTCCATTGATGTTTGATTTGACAGGAGCACAGAGTACATTTTTTTTATTCGTTCTTGCAAACAGGCTATAGCCCGGGCTCTTATTGCCTCGTCTAGTATTTTCATTTTTGGTATTTATTTCCAGTATTTTGTTTTACAAAAAAGTCCAATAAAGTATTCTCATCTTATCTTTCATCAATAAAAATTTCCTTTTCTGTATGTTTTCACTATTTTTTAAAATTTATTAACGACACGATTCACTTTCCTCTAGGAGGTAGCAACTTTTTTCGAATCGCTCACTTTGACACATAAGCTATCCAGTTTAGGTTGAAATATTACCTCATGGTACGAATGAACGAACGAACTAAATCAGTTTGCGATTCAATTGACATCGTTTTTGACATTAAATTGACATCATTGCGATTGAATCAGTTGATTTGACGTCAACCTAAATTAGATAGCTCTAATCATGTCGTGGTACGAAATAGCAAAGCAGTTCATTTTAGGTTGTCAATTGAATCGCAATAAGAGTTCATGGTAGTCCCGCTGTTCCTAAAACTTCCACTTGGAATTCTCTTCCCACTGAAATCAGAAAGGATGAAACTCTCCAATGTTTCAAAACAATGCTATTTAATTATTATTTATCACTGTTTTAAATTCATTAGTTCTTTTCTTGGTATTATTTACTATACGGTACTGTATGTGTATGTTTAAATTATATGTGTATCGATAACACCACCTACTGTTCTCTTATCAACTAAAATTATTTGACAGGTTGCCTGGAATAAATCGCTCTTAAGCCGCCTTCTTAATTTGTGCTATATTTAAATATTTTGTGACGTGCAATAAAGATATATTTCATTTCATATTTAACTACCTCCCCATGTCATTTGTGTCCGTCAATGTCTAAACAGTTTGTTATTTTTAAAGTGATTATCCCTCACTTCGCCCCTCGAGGTAACCCAAGAGGTGCGGGTTCGATTTCTGACTTAACCGACTTCAAAAAAGGAGGAGGTTCTCTATTCGACGTTATTCTTTTTTATGTACTCAGACTGGGTGAACCGATTTTGATGATTCTTTTTTTATTTGAAGCTGTTGCTTCCCGTGTTGTCCCATTTTAGTCTGACACCGAAAATAACAATAATTGGACCTACATTATATTGTCGTAGTTATTTGATTGACTTTTAAGTAGTCTAATATTATTCATTATCATTTTTCAGTCCTCTAAAAATAAATTGCTTATTAATGCTGTAGGAGAATACGCAATTACTTTTTTACTTTTAAGTGCATATTATAATGTTTTGGAATACTTTTTTTTGAAGTCGGTTGTTTTTTAGTTATTATTTTTTATTTAAACATTATGTTCCAGTCAGTGTCGGACAAGATTGATTCTAAAGTTGAACCGGAGAAAAAATTGAGTCACAAAGAGAAAAAGAAATTGAAGAAGCAACAAGAGTATGAGAAGCAAGTAGAACTGTTAACAAAGAAAGGTGGCCAGGGTCACAGTGACCTGGATGCCAATTTCACTGTCAGCCAAGCACAGAAATCTGCTGGTAAGTTTCAAATTTTAGAATTAGAAAGCAAACACTGTTAGCCACAAGACCACCGAGGTCTACTTTATCGTGACATTGGCTTTCTTGTGGTATACCTTCCCCAGAAGCCGCAGTAGTTAGAATAGAATAGATGTTTCAAATTGCATGCTTTAAAAAGGCATAAAAGGCATTTATTTTCTTAAAATTGATTCCTTTAGAATTCTTCTTCTCAATCGGTCACTCTTGTCAGAGTGGTCATGGTTGCTAAGATGATGCAACATTAGTCGTCGTTGGGCTCTTTAGTTTTACGCCTCACTGCCTCCCACGCAATGCTCCTCCACTTTGACGGTTTGTAGCATTGCGGGAGCACTCCACCACAGGTGTCTGGGTCGCTGCTTTGATGAGATTCGTCACCTGGCCCTGCACTATCAACCGCTCCATCGATCCTTCATTTCTGGAGATTTCGTAGAGATTAGTAATTGCACAGTCGACGATAGTCTTTCTTTTAATCTTCAGTTCTTTTAAGATGGATGGATAATATGAATTTGCGATGTTGGAGGTTCGGGTATTAAATGATTAGTCTGACTGCGATTATAATCTCATTTATTATATTATTCAAGCGCTTATATAATTGTTAGCGAGATGAGTATGTACATAAGTGTATAAAGGTAATACACACTACAAATTAATTGCTTTTTTATATTTCAGGTCAGATGGCTGCCTTAGAGAATGCAGTGGACATCAAAGTAGAGAATTTCTCAATAAGTGCCAAAGGCCAAGATCTGTTCCTGAACGCAAATCTGTTGATAGCCAACGGGCGCAGGTACGGTCTCGTGGGGCCCAACGGCCATGGGAAAACAACTCTGCTGAGGCATCTCGCCCAGAGAGCCTTTCCATTGCCGCCCCATATTGACATACTGCTGTGTGAGCAAGAAGTTACCGCGAGCGATATGAGTGCTGTAGACACATTGCTTGATTCAGATGTTAAAAGGAAAGGTAATGATTATTTTATCAGCTCTGAACGGCTAGATCACTTTGCCTTGCGTAAAGACGTCGCTTTATTGTGTGAATTTATCATTGTATTGCAAGACCACCTTACCTGAGCTGAGTACGAACTAAAATCAGTCTTATCAGCGGACTGTTATTTTTTTTTCTTTCTTTTAGTTGGAAATTCGACCATTGAACCTGTATTAGCGCGTGCGTAGGAAAACATATATTATTAAAATTGCAAATCAGACATACCTGAGATTCCAAGATGAGATGGTCTGCAGTTGGGGGCTAATCCTCTAGGAACTCCTGGTGCTAAGGTGCGTGTTACTTCCTCTCGGCGTGTGTAGGAAAAGGATTTATGCGTGGCGTTACACCGAGATATTAATGCGAGGCGATTAGGTCGTTGACCACTGATGAAGTATCTAATTAACTATTATAATATGCGTATATATTATGTTCTGCGATTTGCGTGCAAACTGTGCAAGCGACCAATGACAATTTTGTTATTAAGCAGTGCAAGAGACAACTGGCCTTAGATTAGCCACTCAGATGACAATGCGTCTGTTGTCTATGGTATCTCTCTATTTTTTTTACAGGAATCGTCTGCACTATAATTTGCCATAACAAAACTACAAGAAAGAGAATAGATAGTTGCGGCTCATTCAGAACCGAACATTGTTACCAGTGGGAGGCTCCTTTGCACAGGATGCCGGCTAGATTATAGATACCACAACGGCGCCTAATTCTATCGTGAAACAGTAATGTGTAAATATTACTATGTTTCGGTCTGAAGGGCGCCGTAGCTAGGGAAATTACTGGGCAAATGAGACATAACGTCTTATGTCTCAAGGTGACAAGCGCAATTTTAGTGCCACTCAGAATTTTTGGGTTTTTCAAGAATCCTGAGCGGCAATGCATTAATTGTAATGCATTTGGGCAGGGCGTATCAATTACCATTAGCTGAACGTCCTGCTCGTCTCGTCCCATATTTTCATAAAAAAAATGTTTACTATATGGGTCTCAATTTATTCACCTTATATAATACCGTCAGTGAATTTCCGCTATTTTTTTTTAAGGAAGAGTCACCCGATGGTAAGTGATCACCTCAGCCCGCACTCTCTTGTAACAGAGGAATCACAAGAGAGTTGCTGACCTTATAAAGCATCGAATAAACGTACAAATGAATCCGAAAACCGAAAACACATTGGTAGGTACGTGGCGGTCGAAGATCGAACCGGGGGCTCCATGGGGAGAGGTAAGGGGAGATTAGCGGGAATAGACAGATGAATTATTTAAAATTGGAAATACTATTTTAAATTGATACAACTTTCTTATTTATTTATACCTATGTATACACTGGTATCATGCAAACATTGTATGTTTTTTTTTTAGAGTTACTGCAAGAGTGCAAGGAGTTGGAGTTAGTCATTGAGAAGGGTGATCTAACGAAGCAAGACCGTTTGAATGAGGTAACCAAAGCTTTCTTTTAAATTTCTATACTTATATAATATGTTTTTGCGGCTTATTGAAATTTTTTATCGAAGCGAAGCGGCGCAAAGGAATCTCGACCTTAACGACCTTGACGTAAACATGTTCACGTCACATTATCACAAAGAACAAAATACTCTTCCAGTCTGTACCAACTAAGAAAATGTAAACAACAGCGGTGTTATTACTAAAAAATAATTTAAACATGGCTTAGACACGTGTTTTGTTAGACAGTGACGTAACAATAACGACGTCTAAAGTGGAGTTTATCATTTTCTATTTATTTAACCTGTCCGGATATTGGCTCTCTGATCGCCACAAGATACACATTTCAAGTCATAAAATTATACACTAAGTCCAAGAATCATGTTCGTGCACTTACGAGTACGTGTACATATCGTACACTTCTAGTTACTACCTAGGCTGTTAGATATCATTGGAGAATAATCCTTACCGGTAAATATAAAAGGCGCATTTTATTCATAGGTCATTTAGTAACTAAGCGATTAAGCTTAATATTTGTTGTGTTATTATTATATATTGGTCAGTGTGTGTCGATATTGTGTATCGATTTATTGTTAGTGTAACATTAAACGTCGATAAACTGAACAAGTTTTCAACACATGTTTAACTTTTTTGTAATAACACAGTAAATGTTTATTATAATGTGACGTCACGCACAACGGTCAATATGGTCGTCACGTTTATGTTGTTTTAGTCAACAAATAAATTATTTTTACAAATTTAAAATACTTGCAATTTCCAGTTCTGCAAAATAAATATTTAAAAAATATTGTTTATATATATGGTTACGTATTATATATATTTCATCTATATTATTTTATTGTAACAACTGTCAAATGGGCATTTGAAACCCAAAAAATCCTCGCATTTAATGATAAAGACCCAAGACTGAAGTCTTAGATCATTAATATGTCTGGATAGACTGTGACAGCTGTGAAAACGTCGAAAAAAACATTGACAGTTAACCTCTATTTTGAGCAATTCACGCACACTAACACAAAGTGACATACAAATCGTGAGTGTAAAACGTAGCTTGTCACGCACACCAAAGTTTTACGTAAACCTGGCCAGTTTTCATCGGTTGTCTAGCAACAAGAAGCTCTATCTCACTGACTTGTGCCTGTTTGATATTCGCCATTTTGGTGCTGTTGGCCATGTAGCGAGAGTCTGCAGTACTAAAACTAATTATTACAACATAGATAGGGGGAAACTATTTACAAAAAGATATTGTGTACTTTTTTACGTAGAATAACACGGAAAACGAACGATATGTAAAAATACTTCAGAGTATTGTACGTTCCTTAGCAGCCATTACCAGTGGGAGGCTCCTTTGCACAGGATGCCGGCTAGATTATGGGTACCACAACGGCGCCTATTTCTACCGTGAAGCAGTAATGTTTAAGCATTACTGTGTTTCGGTCTGAAGGGCGCCGTAGCTAGTGAAATTACTGAGCAAATGAGACTTAACATCTTATGTCTCAATGTGACAAGCGCAGTTGTAGTGCCGCTCAGAATTTTTGGGGTTTTTCAAGAATCCTGAGCGGCACTGCATTGTAATGGACAGGGCGTATCAATTACCATCAGCTGGACGTCCTGCTCGTCTCGTCCCTTATTTTCATAAAAAAAGCCATTTGTATTATACGTCAAAATTAGTTCTGTGGACGGTCGCGAGTGGCGCTTCAAATAGGCACAAAAAATTGCTTTCAAACATGGAACAGCCTGTCCAGTGGTATTTATATAGGTCAGTGCTCTATCTAGACGTATAAGCTAGTTTGACCTAACATCAGCTAGTAAGACTTAACAGCCTTGCAATTTGTTCATAACAGTTTTACTATAACTCATTTCATCATATATTTATCGATGCTTTAGGTGTACTCGGAGCTGAAGGCGATTGGTGCCGATTCTGCCGAGCCTCGTGCCCGCAGGATCCTTGCCGGTTTGGGATTTAGTCGGGAGATGCAAAATAGAGCTACAAAGAATTTCTCTGGTGGATGGCGAATGAGAGTTTCCTTAGCCAGGTATTACTTGGCTTCAATATTATATTTTCTTTCACAAAATTGACTCCTTTAGAATTCTTTTTGATGTCGCTTCTAACACTACCACTGCTTCGGAAACAAATGGCGCTCTGAGAGAGAAGAAGCGGCGCAGGAAACTCTCCCAGCATCCTTTTTTATGCTCTTTCTAATAAAATATACAATATTGTACTTTCATTGTTATTGCTATAAAATAATCTTAATCTAGTCTCAGGCTGTTACATCACTTAGATATTCAGCTGAGGAGCAGTAGGATTTACGACAGAGGCATTTTTTAATAAATCATTTAAATTTATTTATAGATAATACCTGAACTGTGGCTCGGACTTTATTATAAAAGTGTGTACATTTACCCTTAAAGCTATTATGTATCTTATGAAGCCTACTATCTAGAATAAGTTACAAGTAAGTTAGCGAGTGAGTTATAAACAAAATATTATGTACTTTTTTATATCAAATGTTTTAATAATTGGCCGAAAAAATAGCAAGGATAAGTTTTATTGAGAATGTAGCTATTTAGTGAGCAAATATATCACATATCTGTTAGGTTTTTTTAGTTGATTTGCCGGGGCAGGGCTTGTCATGCTCTTTAAAAAAACACTGCTCGTGGCGGCGTCATGGGGCGGGTGTTTACGTTATCTAAGATGTGTGCGAGGGAAACGATGGCTGGTCCATTCGTCGTGATCATGAACGGGCGCTGCTTGTGGTGCCTGGTCGGTTCTGTCTTGTAGGTGCTAATATATATAATTGCTTGCTTAATACCTTTACTTTTTTACAACGATACAATATGTAACGCACTCGTTACTCTTTTAGTCACAATGTTTGAGTAATTTTGACGCCTCACTTAACATCATGTAATCCCCATTTAAGTCTGTTACAGTTTAGTCCAACTTGAGAGACAGGATAGTTTTTTTTTCGATTTGGGACCCAAATATTTTTTTTTCCAGTATTTGTTTTGATGGACATATTTTCTGTGAGAAAATTTATTGACGCATGGTTTGACAGGTCTGCTGTGAAACAATTTCATTATTGCAGGGAACATTTTTTACGAAAGAATTCTTGATGTTTTAAAATATTTTTGGCAAATTCCTATAAACAGTATTTTGTTATTATGTACAGAACAACGTCTGTCGGGTCAGCTAGTATAATATAAAATATTGAAACTGTAAATATAAAAAAGATTAAAAAGAGTGGCAACGAGTCTCTTGCCACTTCTTCTAATTAAAGCTCAGTTATTCCGATGTGGTGGTACAGTTTTGGACATTCATAAGTGAGTTTTGACTTAATTGAATAAATGATTTTTATTATTTGTGACTATTGTTTATTGTTTTATTTTTTCTTTCTTATTTGTGACTTAAAGCATGTATTGTTTACACCCCAGATTGTTCCAACGATTTATTTCTTTTGAAACTAATATAATATGACTTGTTTCAGAGCTCTCTATATAGAACCCACATTACTGCTACTCGATGAACCTACAAATCATTTGGATCTCAACGCCGTTATTTGGTTAGACAAGTAAGTAATATCGTTGTTTTGTATTATATTGATTGACAAAGAATGCTTACTATACTATAGTATATTATATATAGGATAATGATGCATGGTCCTTGTCTGGTTTTTTTTTCTTATGAAAATAAGGCACGAGACAACCATGACGTTTAGCTGATGGTAATTGCTGCCCTGCCATTAAAATGCAGGTCCGTTCAGGATTCTTGAAAAACTCATAATTCTGAGTGGCATTACAATTGCGCTCGTCACCATGAGACATAAGATGTTAAGTCTCATTTGCCGAGTAATTTCACTAGCTACGGCGCCCTTTAGACCGAAACACAATAATGCTTACACATTATTGCTTCACGGCAGAAATAGGCGCCGTTGTGGTACCCATAATCTAACCGGCCGCAGCGCCCTGTGCTAAGGAGCCTCCCACTGGTATAAATATTATATTAATAGTATAAGTTTCTATATGATTTACATGATGGCCAGTGGGAGTTATCAGTTCTTCTCCCCATGTCAAAGCCCCCTTTACTAAGTGTTGTTGCAATTGGTTATGTTATTATTGTCAGCCCTGTGGTTAATAAATATAAGGGGAGCCGGAAGGCCACATAAAACATTCCGTACTATCATACAAGATATGACACGTAATACTATTTAAATACTTTTGTACTATGTAAAAAATTATTTATATACATGGCGGCCATTTTGAAATCCGCCATCTTGTTTTTTTAATTCACAACTACTTGTATGAATACTACCGGCCCTACAAATAAACTTGGTATAAAGTTATACCTGAGAATAAAACAAAGGATGTGCAAAATGTTGACTATATCGCTCACAACACTGTCAATACAATGATAATTCTGAAGTTTTTCGGATGTCAAGCAGCCCTTGCAAATAAACGGGGGAAAAGTTATACGTCCGAATAAACCAATCATAAGTGCAATGTCAATTTGTAAACATTTTGTATATTTTTTTGTTAATACGGCTTTACTCACGATTTATCGGTGTGGGTACCGACTTGTTTCGTACCATTCGGAGGTCCTTCATCAGGGTGAGTGTAGTCGTCTTACGTCTTACTGCGGACTTGGGCTCGTAGTGCGCGGCTGGACAGTGCAGGGGGCACGGGGGGCGCCGGTGGTGATGAGGAGCACGGTATCACTGACACTGTGTCACTGTAACATCAATATGTTCACGGGTGCACAAAATGTACTCACAATGTCCACTACGTGATCATCGGCACTGTAGGTCTTATTGCGAAATGCGTTTAACAACACGAGTTTCCAAGTAGGTGGCAGATCCCAATCCTTGTCTCTCTTAAATCGGTTCCCATAAGTTAGCAATGTCTCACGAAAGTTTAAATAATTTAGTAATGTGTATTCTCGGTTTATTCTCAAGTATAACTTTATGCCGTGCAAATTTATGCGTTAATACAAGACGAAATTTTCAGTTACCTGCAAGGGTGGAAAAAAACCCTACTAGTGGTGTCCCACGACCAGTCCTTCTTAGATAACGTTTGTAATGAGATCATCCACTTGGATCAACAGAAGCTCTTCTACTACAAGGGAAACTACTCTATGTTTAAGAAAATGTACGCACAAAAGCGGAAGGAGATGATAAAAGAGTATGAGAAACAGGAGAAGCGGTTGAAGGATTTAAAGTCCCACGGGCAGTCGAAGAAGCAGGCGGTGAGTGTTTTTGTTTGGTCAGTAGCCTTGGACTTGATGAAGACAAATAAGTTTTTGGCTTTTGTTACTTACGTAAATTATTTTCATTTTTTTATGACAATTAGACACGAGACGAGAAGGATGTTCAGCTGAAGAGAATTGATACGCCCTGTCCATACAATGTGCCAAATTTTTTTTCAAAAAGCCTGAGCAGCACTACAATTGCGCTCGGTACCGTGAGACATAAAATGTTTAGTCTCCTTCGTTCCTTAGTGGATACACATATAGAAATAAACAAAAATGATCACAAAAAATTTACAACAATCGCACAATGAAACAAACTGAAAACGGTGCGTGTGTATGAGTGTATGTGCGGGGTAATAATGGAAAATAATACTATAATTTGTTCAAATATCTCCCTTTCCAATGAATTTTTACTTGATTTGTAATTACAGGAGAAAAAGCAGAAGGAAGCTCTTACTCGGAAACAGGAGAAGAACAAGAGCAAGTCTCAGCGCGAAGAGACTGATGAGAACTCTGCGCCCGTCACGTTGCTACAGCGGCCGAAGGAGTACATCGTCAAGTTTAACTTCCCAGACCCGCCACCCTTACAGCCTCCCATATTGGGACTTCATAGTACGTATGGTTGCCATTACAATTTACTTATAAAGACAACCGTTATCCTTCTAAACTTACAATCACGCTCAAATTTTGTCTGAAGCAAAACTCTACCGATGCGTCTATTAGGCAGAGTTTTTGTTCAGTTGTGTTTCGACCGCGCTTTGAATACAACGCCACGCAATGACAAACTGTACAGTAAAAAACTGTCCCAAATAACACTTAGAAAGGTTGGCTTGGATATCTATTGGAAAGGATTACAATCTATCGATAATTGATCTACGGCCTTTTTCAATAACCTATCTATCCTTAGTTTAACTAACTAGAGGTAGACAAATCTATCCTTTTACGCTTACTTACATTTCAATAAACTATCGACAGAGAGCATTGGACTATAACTATATTGGACATAACTGTGGATAGATAAGATCTTGTCATTAAACGGTGATAGCATTGAATCCGTAACTAGAGATACGTCATTGAAAAGGGCCGCTAATCAGTACGTCAGACATACATACCATACTATTTTTTTATTACCTACCAGATAAATGAATTACAATTAATGATGAATGAAACAAATGAGTAAATATTACAAAATATAAAAATGATTGTTTTTATATTTAATTTAAAAGTAATTATCTATTTATGTGTTATTTTTTGATATTATAATGACTGACCCAAGTCAGTAAGGTTCCGTTAAAAAAATAACGAGTTTTTATTCATCGCCAAACACGAGAAATGGCGAAAAATGTTTAGACATGTGTGAAGAAAGATATAACAAAAATTTGATATTTAATTATTAGGTTAAAATAGTAAACTTGAAGCATTGTTTAAATTTATCGACACACTCATAATTAGGTCACACCACTATCGCATTTCTGAACTCCGCATTCAATTTTGTGTGTTACGTGTTCCAAAGTAGCAATATACTAATAATTACTTTTTGCTCGCTTAAATGTCACTGCTTGTGGCGGCGACATGGGACGGGTCGTCCCCTTCCCTACTATATGGTTGAGGGAGGCGATGGTTGGCTCATGCGTCATGCTCGTGAACGGGCGCTGCTTGTGGTGGCAGGATGATCCTGTTGCGGGAGACTCGGTTTCAGATTCTTAAAAACTATTGTGTGTATATCTATGTATGGATATATACATATTTATTTATTTATAATCGCTTATAAAATGCTTACTGAATACCTTTACTTATTTATGGTGTATGTGGATGATGCAGCTACTGTACTCAATAACTTTTGTATTAATTTACATTTACTTTTTTGACTTACTCGTGTAAGACATTGACTATTTGACGTTTGAGTGTGTCTGTTGCATCATTTTACATTTTACATATTATATTGTAATTGAAATGATTTGTAAATCGATGTAAATATAAATCTTGATATAAAAGAGTGGCAATGAGTTTCTTGCTACTTCTTCTCATTAGCGGGTTAATGGGTTGGTTAGGTTAGGATTAAAGGGTTGACCTTTACGATGTAGATGTAGATACAATAAGAAAAAAATTTGTTTTTTTGACATTCATAAGTGTCATTTCCGTGACCTACGTGAATAAACTGATTTTGATTTGATTTATTTGTACACAGACGTGAACTTCAACTTCCCCGGCCAGAAGCCCCTGTTCATTAACGTGGACTTCGGAATAGATCTGAACTCTCGTATCGCGATCGTGGGACCCAACGGAGTGGGCAAGTCCACCTTCCTGAAGCTGCTCGTGGGTGAATTGACCCCTATTACCGGAGATCTCCTCAGGAATCACAGATTAGTAAGTTATTTTTATTTTCTTTTTTATTCTATTGGTAATCCAGAGCGTGTAAACAAATTTTACAATCTTGATCTAAGTTTTACATTAAGCCACAAAAGATTTCTAAAACTTTATATTATAAAAAGAAATCATTTAATAACAGAAAAGACTTATAAATTAATATACTAACAAATAAAATATTACAACAGTGTGTGTGCGTGTGTGTTTGTGTGTGAGTGAGAGAGAGTGGGAGTGTGTGAGTACTGCGTTTTTATCCGATACCTATTTTTTACGATGTTGTTATATTATTATCGTTTTTAACTTCATTTTTGATAAATATCATCATCTACATCTGAACCGAATTTTATTAGAGTTTTTGTGTGTGTTTGAGCGGTCCCCTGAATGACTTAAGATTGACGTTTGATTTTTTTTAGATTTGTTCCCCCTGAAAATGTGGTCTGGAAAGGTCTCGAAACGTCGGGTTAACTAAAATAATAATAAAAATGTAACTTTTCGCATAATATTTTAAGAAACTAAAAACCACGCTTTGGTTTAAAAGATAATGGTTGAAATTTAAAATGAACATCAATTAATAATAACTAGAATTTAATACTAGTAACAAGTAACGTAGCGTGTGTTAGCGTATTGAAACCACGTAATAATAATATAGAAGAGTAATTATAGTACAGAATATATATTACAATAGTTTAGAAGACAATAAAGAAGTGTTAATGTTCGCAACGACTACTGGCAAGTAAATAACTAATAAAAAGTGATTTTTATAGTGACGGCTTACCCATAAGTTCCCGTGCATTCTAAACGCTGTTATTACTTCACTGTTCACATTTATATTGAAATAAAACTTGTTCCTTTATGTGTGAATTACATGTGAATTGTTAAGTTCGACTATAGACACTGTGATAATATCAATTCCAAAAGTGTATTAACTCACTAAGTGAAGTTATCCATTGAATCTGTGTCTATCAAACGGAGGGTAACCACAAATAAGAGTACACGTCACCCGTTTGAATCACAAATAATTCTCATTTAGACTATTAATTTCGCCAGTTTGTTAACCGCGTCTGTGGCGTATAGGTATCTAAAGTATACTTGAGATCCGCAGGGCCCTGGTTCGTATCACACCCGTTGGTCAAGAAGTTTTTTTTTTAGTTTTTATTTTAATTTGCACTTTATATTTGGATATTATTTTAACTTTGGTAATAATAACTACATCAAAACCGTTACAAAAATATGGTTGGAACTTGTGAAGCGTGTAGAGAGCACATTAGTGTTACCGTAAAACGTATAAAATGTACTCAATGCAATAACATGTTTCATTCCGAATGCGTCCGATTTACGGGGGACTCGACATCGTCTAGAACACAATGGAAGTGCCCAAACTGTGTGGCAATTGCCAGGAAAGGCGGAGACAATAGTAACACACCGATCCGCGTAGACAAATCGAGTAAAGTAGCACGCTCGACACGCACCGACTCTGCCGATCCGACGATATCCGTATGTGACGTCACAAGGGCAACTACAGCCGCCAATTCTATGTTAATTGGTCGTTTCGAAAGTATCTTAGACGCTAAGTTGAAAACAATTAAGGATGAAATTGTTGAAGAATTGAAATCGACAGTCTTTACTGAACTAAAAAATTAAATAGTTTCTTTGTCTTCAGAGCTCTCCCAACTTCAGGTTGCACAAAATCATCTACAGTCAGAAAATGACCAGCTAAAAAGCGATTTATGCACGTTGCAAGCTCGCGTCACCTTTTCTGAGGATCAGCTTTCCGACTTACGCTCTCAGTTCGGTAGGCAACAGCAACAGGGTAGAATTAATAATCTAGAAATCGTAGGACTGCCCCAGATGACTAGCGAATCGCCCACTGATCTAGTGCTGAAAATAGCGGAGTATGCTGGCGTCGAACTCAAGCCAGATGACATCGAATTTGCGCACCGTATCCAGCCCCAGAGACCCACAGCAGGAAGGCCTAAGCCCATTGTTGTTAAAATGAGGGACCGAATGTATAAAGATAAAATACTGTCGGGTTTAAAAAGAAAAAAGGGTATTTGCACAAAAGATATAGGGTTCAGTGGACTGGAGAAAAAATTTTTCGTGAACGAGCACCTAACACCAGAAAACAAACAGCTTCTTAAAAAACTAAAAGTTTCGCACAAAAAGAAGCATTCAAGTTTGTTTGGGTCAGGTACTGCAACATTTTTTTACGAAAGAACGAAGAATCACCGGCCTTAAGCATACGAACGGAAAACGATCTGATCAAGTTAAAGTGATCTTCTACAAAATGTCTCATGCTACATCCACATTAAACACAAACACGAAAACACAACATGTTTCACTACACTTTCAACAACAACTATCATCGCACAAGCTTAACATAACCGCCAGACATTACATTACCATCTTAGGAACAGTCATAAATCAAAACCACGCACATTACTCATTAAATAATCATCATATCCCTATAATTTTTTATTATTATAATATATTGGTACATTCTCTAAACTCACAGGCGTTAATCCTTTAAGTGTATTATATCAAAATGTGCGTGGCTTACGTACCAAAACTGAAGAAGTACGTCTTAATATTCAAAACCTCAATTTGAGTTTAATCCTTATCACAGAGTCTTGGTTAACTAGTAGTATCTATGATCGTGAAATTTGCGATAGTAGATACGATATCTTGCGTCATGATCGAAATCCTGAAACCTCCAAAAAGACATTAGGTGGTGGAGTATTATTATGTGCTTCTAAGAATTTGCAAATCTTACATCAACAAGATTGGGTTTGCCCTGGCGTAGAGTCTGTATGGGCGACCATACCAGCAGAAACTTTTCACATTCAAGGAAGACGCAATGTCCACATTGGCTTAATTTATGCGCCACCAGACAACCTCTTACCTGCTCGCATCAATTCCATCTCAACTCGTCTTGCTGAAATAATTTCTCTATATCCTAATGACTACATACTCCTTACTGGTGATTTTAATCTGCCTAACATTACATGGTCAGAATCCGGGCCAGCTATTCAGAGCAGAGGTTCAGTAGAACTACAAAATGCATTTCTGAATTTCCACGACATATGCAATTTGGCAGGCCTGAAACAGCAGAATACAATTTGTAATTGCAAACAAAATACGTTGGACCTCTTGTTTAGTAACATCGATTTTGAAGTCAACCACAGCTCCTTGCCTCTTGTCTCTGAAGATAAATACCATCCATGCCTTGAATTCGATCTGTCTAACTTGCTAATTTGTAATACACAGCGTAAACCTACTAAAGGCCCAAATTTTTTTAAAGGTGATTGACACTAAAATAAATGAAACTTTGTCCTCAATTAAGTGGGACGAAATTCTATCAGCGGATTCAATTAACGACATTACCGATATTTTTTACGCTTGCTTAAAAGAATCTATAGACAACTACATCGCAGTTAAAGTTAAGTCCAAATCTAAATTCCCTGTATGGTACTCTAAATCTCAGATTCACATAGTGAAGGAAATGCTTAAAAAACATAGAAATTGGAAGGAAACTAACAATCCTCGCGACTATGATGAATTTGTGATACTCGGGTCAAGGCAAAAAAATATTCAAAAGAAGTGCTTTACAGATTATACAGAGCGCATGCAAGATTATATTCGTAAAGATCCTAAAGTCGTTTACTCCTACATAAAATCACTCAAAAACAATAACAATGGGTATCCTGTAAAACTCACGTTGGGACAATCTACATATTCCGATGAAATAACAGTATGCAATGGCTTTAGTAAATACTTTGAAAGCGTATTCGTAAAACCAGCAAATTCAAACGATGCGCCAAGTTTCACAAACATTACACACAACGAAACGATATGCAATATTATTATTCGAGAAGATGAAACTCTCAAATTGCTAAAGTCATTGGATACAAATAAGGGAGCCGGTAGTGATGGCATTCCCTCAATTTTTCTACATAAATGTGCTTCTTCCTTGGCTAAGCCCCTTTCCATAATCTTTAATCTGTCCCTTAACGTTTTCTGCGCCTGCCCAGATAAATGGAAAGAAGCTTTAATAGTTCCCATTCATAAAAGTGGATCAAAAACTAAAATTGAGAACTACCGGCCAATATCAATCCTCAATGGGATAAGCAAACTATTTGAGACGGTTATCTGCAAGCGGATTACCCCAACAATTGCTAGGTCTATCCCCTTCGAACAACATGGTTTTATGAAGGATCGTTCCACCGTGACTAACTTGGCGGTATTCACCGATTACGTTTTAAAGTGCATGGATGAGAGGTACCAGGTAGATGTGATCTACACAGACTTTAAAAAAGCATTTGACCGTGTGGATCGCATAATATTACTACAGAAGTTAAATGCACTCGGAATTTGTGGGAATCTGCACAGATGATTCACCTCATATATCACGAATCGTATGCAGGCTGTTGTGACGGGTAGCGCCAGAAGCGACTTCGTGTCAATACCATCAGGTGTGCCACAAGGCTCTATCCTTGGCCCGCTTTTCTATAATGCCTATTTATTCGATATAGGAAGTTGCTTTACTCACAGCCAACATTTAATGTTTGCAGACGACAAAAAAATCTTCCTCAAAATACGTGTTATTGATGATTGTGACAAGTTGCAAACAGACCTGAATGCTTTGTCTGAATATTATAGTAATAATAGGATTGTCGTTAACGTTAAAAAATGCCACTACATAACATTGACACGTAAAGTAAAACCAATACTTTTCGATTACAAGATAAACGGCGGATCAATATCTAAAGTGAGCTCCGTTAGAGACTTGGGAGTCAAAATTGATACTAAGCTTTCTATGAACGACCAGGTTAATATCGTAGCGATAAAGCATATAAATAGCTGGGATTCATCAAACGTGCAACTAGTAATTTCAGCAACATAGAGTGCATAAAAAGTCTATACTTCAGTTATGTTCGCAGTGCACTTGAGTATGCAAGTAACATCTGGTCACCTTACTATATCATACACAAACAAAGGATTGAATCCATACAAAAGCAATTCCTAAAGTATCTAGCGTTCAAGCAATTTAAAAACTTTTCATGCTATGAAGAAGCTTGTAAGCACTACGAAATTGACACAGAAAGCTAAACGATATGCTGCTATTGCAAGCAATCCTAAATGGTAAAATTGATTGTCCCTCCTTATTAGCGAGTTTTTCATTGAACGTCCCATCATTTAGAACTCGTCACACGCACTTTCTGGCTGTACCAAAAGCTAACACCAATTACACACAAAACTCTGTTCTGAAACGTCTGGCTCTCACCTACAATAAAGCTTATTTTAATTTAGATATGTTTTGCTTGTCCAAAGTACAGCTAAAAAAAGAAATAAGAAATATACATCGACTGCAATGATTATCCAAACACACACATACGACATACACCCTCAAATACACTACACAACCTTACATATACGCACACACACTCCTGTAACCTTATTTTGTAAAGCTTATTTTCTAAGTAGCTTATTACAGTAATTGTAAATATTTTGTTAGCTTATTCTGGCTTGTTTACATCATAAAATGTTACTTCTTTTGTTTAATACCTATATACTGTAATCAGTTTTTGGCCTTATTTTTATACTTAATATTATATATTGTATATAAATTGTGACGCTGTAGATTACATGAAAATAAATAAATAAATAAATAATTAAAAGGTTTAATTGGTTCAAAAAGTTTATAGAAATCTTATAACTAATTACATTATAGAACGAAAATGGTGTCTAGTGAGCATTGTATTAAATGTTAATTAAATAATCAATGCCTGTCTTATCCACAATAGAAGATTTTGTAAATTGAAAAATGTAATAATTTTATCAAATTAATGTATTGTCATCGCTCGTTGATAAATCTACGAAGTTTGAACGTGGTCTGGCAGTGGGTCAAAATCGCGCCCAAATGAGTAGGTTACAAACAAAGATAGATACAGGTGAAGCTAATAAAAAGCGTGTAAAAAGTGTTTTATTTAAATGGATTCATCAATGAACCTGAATGCTGTAGCGTATTGGCCGCTTCGACCAGCACTCCGGTGAGCACCTGACGGCCGAGGAGTCTCCAGCGGAGTACCTGCAGCGGCTGTTCGGGCTCCAGTACGAGAAGGCACGCAAGGCTCTCGGCACCTTTGGGCTCGCCAGCCACGCACACACCATCAAGATGAAGGATCTCAGCGGAGGACAGAAGGCCAGAGTTGCGCTGGCAGAACTCACGCTCATGGCACCCGATGTTATCATTCTTGTGAGTGTATTTACGTTTTATATCCGAGTCTTCTTCTAAAGTATTAAATTTTTTTTATCGCCGGATAGTCATCGGAGTAAAGTGTAGCCTTGTCATCCTCTTATGAAAATCGAGCGTACGGCATTCCTCTGGGAAACACAGGAGCGTTGCCGGCCTCGAGTGTCGTGTGAAGGTGGACTGTCTCGTTTGTCCTCGAATTTGTGCGGTTCTGTGCCCTCTCCAGAATACGACCGGCAGCCCCAGCGAAATTTCTCGGGGAGGGATTCTCCGGCTCTGGTAGAGCCGGTACCCTCATGGGGTAAAATCACTGCAGCACGAGCTACACGAGCGCAATTGTTGTGCCGCTCAAAATTTTTGAGTTTTCTATGAATCCTGAGCGGCACTGCATTGTAAAGGATAGGGCGTATCAGCTGAACATCCTGCTCGTTTCGTCCCTTATTGTCATAATAACATCCTTGTAATTGTGGTCAGGACGAGCCCACGAACAACCTGGACATCGAGAGTATCGACGCGCTGGCGGAAGCCATCAACGAGTACAAGGGCGGCGTGGTAATCGTGTCGCACGACGAGCGGCTCATCCGAGAGACAGAGTGTGCGCTCTACGTCATCGAGGACCAGACCATCAACGAGGTAACATGCCGCATCCCGCCACTCTACACCAACCCTCCGCTACACTACACCACACTACATCACACCACACTACACTCCACTGCACCACACCATACAATACTTCACCACTTTTCCGGGCCCCCGGTTCGATATGTCGCCACGTATCAATGTGTTTTCGGTTTTCGAATTCACAATAAATGTACGTTTATTCGACACTTTATTCACCACAATACACCACACTACACTACACCATACGACGCCACACCGTACTACACTACACCATACCACGCCACACAACACTACACCATACCACGCCACACTACACTACACCATAAATTCAAATTCAAATTCAAATTCAAATATTTTTATTCAAAATAGGATTTATAATCACTTATTGAACGTCAAAATCTACCACACATTCAAAAGAGACTGCCTCAGACCTGAGAAGAATGGGCGCAAGAAACTCAGCGGGCTTTTTTTTTTTATATAAAATATGGATTACAATGTAATATCGTACAATAAACATTAATAATTAAAGAGCCTTAGGGTGTTCGTTTTAATCCCAGTCCGTGGTGTCATTAAGAAAATCGTTTATGCTATAATAACCTTTCCCACACAAACGTTTTTTAACAATTCTTTTAAATTTCGTAACACATTTGTTTTGTACATTTTCTGGGATCATATTGTAGAAGCATATACATCGCCCAACAAAAGACTTACTAACTCGACCCAACCGAGTAGTAGGCATAACAAGTTTATGTTTGTTCCTCGTGTTAACATTATGAATGTCACAGTTTCTAGAAAATTCCTCAATGTGCTTATGAACATACAAAACATTATCAAAAATGTATTGAGAAGCAACAGTCAAAATGTTTATTTCTTTAAATTTTTCTCTTAATGATTCTTTAGGACCTAGGTTATAAATCGCGCGAATAGCCCTCTTCTGTAGCACAAAGATAGTATTAATATCGACCGCACTGCCCCATAACAATATACCATAGGACATAATACTATGAAAATAACTAAATTATACTAATCTCGCCGTATCTATGTCAGTTAAACGTCTGATTTTCTTAACCGCATATGCTGCAGAACTAAGCCTATTCGCCAATCCTTCAATATGGGGGCCCCACTGCAATTTGGAATCAAGAGTAATGCCAAGAAATATAGCAGATTCCACTGGTTTTACCACCTCTCCATTTAATAAAATATTCGCATCTACATTATTGACATTTGGCGCGGTGAATTTAATATATTTGGTTTTATGATTATTTAACAATAAGTTATTGGCGCTAAACCAGTACACGATGTCAGATAGAGCATTGTTTACTTCGTCATGTAAAACTTGGCTTCGTTTCACTTTGAATATAAGTGAAGTGTCATCCGCAAACAATACCACCTTGTGTTTTTTTCTACAAGGTTAGGTAGATCATTTATATAAATTAGGAAGAGGAAGGGTCCAAGAATAGACATACCACGCCACACCACACTACACCATACCACGCCACACCACACTACACCATACCACGCCACACCACACTACACCATACCTCACCACACTACACTACACCATACCACGCCACACCACATTACACTACACCGCATTATACCACATCACACTATACTAAAACTATACATTGTCTGCATTTTCTCATTTCATGGTATACATTTCAGCTTTTCTTATTATAATTTTCTGCCAAACATGAAATGTGCATTTTGTATAGTTTTGGCCAAATTTTAGCTTCATTGTTATAATTTTTATTTGATAATGAGATAAACATTTTTTGCATGATCTTGGAAAATATTAAAAAAAAAAATTAAATAGCTTAATTATCGACTCCCACGCGATAACGAGTAGCGACTTATTGAATATATTCCGGTTAATAAGTCAATATTAAACTCGCTCGTTTAACGACTATACATCAAAAAAACAGAACATGCGTCTGGCTAATACTACAAACGGAAAACTGGTACTTGCCTAATAATATATATAAGATAATTTATTGAATTAAGTGTTATATTGCGGATCTCCATAATATCCAATAATATCTATGGATATAGGGTTACCATTTAGTAATAAGAAAAGTAGAGGTAGAGGTTATATATATACACGTCTCCACCGAGGAATCGGCCCACGCTGAACCCCCGACCGACCGGGTTAATCGGTAAAGTAAAACTTTGCTGAAACAGATTCGACACGTGTTTAGCCTCTAAAAATGCATACTCATCTGATGTTGACTCTCCGAACAATTGTCAATAAAAGAGAATGAAAGAGTCACTATTTACAACATTTTCTTTTAACGGTAACAAATCCGGATTGATATGGTTATTCTATTGTTTTTTTTAGGTGGACGGTGACTTCGACGATTATCGAAAAGAGCTGCTGGAAAGTCTCGGAGAAACCATCAACTCCCCCTCAATCATTGCCAACGCGGCTGTCTTGCAGTAAGAGATTGCTGGATAATGACTTCGTTGACACTTCTCTTTCTCTCCGTCAAAAATGGGAGCTCAAACGTAATAAAAACATACGAAAATTACAAAATGAATTATGTATTCTTCACAATATGTTCTATGC
Organism: Leptidea sinapis; assembly: GCF_905404315.1. Taxonomy (NCBI): domain Eukaryota; kingdom Metazoa; phylum Arthropoda; class Insecta; order Lepidoptera; family Pieridae; genus Leptidea; species Leptidea sinapis. The sequence continues at coordinate 15,264,174 of NC_066272.1, forward strand.
TTAGTAGCCAGTCTAATTTTTGGCGAGTTAATTACTAAATAATGCGTTTAAATTATTTTTCCAATCGATTTCTAATTTCCAGAATTTAATCCTCTTTTTATTATTTATTTCAATCTCCGCGGTTGCGTTATTAAAATAGGCATAAAAAGTAATGTTTCGATATGAAATTTCGTATCTAACTAGATAGAGAAAAAAAATAAAAAAAAAGAATATTAAATGGGTGCTATTGGTATAAATTAATTAGGTACCTTTTTGGCTGTATTCACTTCTGGGATAAATTGCACAAAATAAATTTATAAACATAAGATTTGAAAAAGCGCCATCTTAATTTAATTTCCTAATTATGGTTTAACCAGAATATATTGATAATGTTAATTGACTCGAGCCAAGAAAAAACCAATTATTATATCAAGAGCCCGTTCTGTGTTCTATAAGTAATCGTAATTGAATCTATATTGTATACTTATCAATAAATTTTGTTACAAATGATGTCGTTTATTTGGTGCTACCTGGGATAATTTATACTTCTAGATATACTATGACAGCTGTGAACACTTCTAAAAAAAGTTGCGGTGAACTATTAACCTCTATTATTAGCAACGCGCTCACGCATCAAATAAGTAACTTACGTATCGCGGTTGTAAGACACGCACAATAAAGTAAAAAATATGGTATGACAACATCTTAGATATAATATTATTTTATGGAAAAGGGGGCAAACTAGCGTACAGGTCACCTGGTGTTAAGTGATCACCACCGCCGTCCACATTCTCTTGCAACACCAGAAGAATCACAGGAGCGTTGCCGGCCTTTAAGGAACGCGCGTTTTTTGAAGGTCATTCCACAGCTTTGTAGTACGTGGAAGAAAGTTCCTTGAAAACCGCACTGAGGAGGACCGCCACACAATTATTTAAGGGTGCTACTACAAAATAGCAGTTAATATTCGGTTGAGGAGTAGACGGAATGTTAGAAGTTATATTTCATTTGCGCTCACACACACAAGCACCATAGCTCACAAGGTTCAATGACCGAAAATTATTCTTTTAAGCGACCCTGCTTTTTGCGGATTTGTTTTGATGATGTCAAACATTCTACAACACAGTTTTACAGTTTGTGTTCATGAAGTTTTTTGTAATGCGCCTATTAAGTGCAGGCTATTGTCTATAGATCATACCGCCTAGACTTTAAAAGTGGTGGTGAAATTTTCGTGATGGCGATTACGTCATCGGAATCGACTATGACTATGAAACTATATGTATATCTACTGAGGAAACAAATCAGAGCCATCACATGTATATATATTATCCTAAAAAAATACATAGCGAACAATTAAATTTACTTATTTAAACTCTAGATGGCGTTACGTAATTATGAATGTAAATATAAATAATGAAAAAAAATTATTCAAATAAAATAACTAATCCTAAAATCATTAACTTTTTTTGAAATGAAAATTTTTGGCAGGGTAAAAACTTATGAGTTAATGTCAAGGTTGACTTCGACATGCCCGTGACATATTCGTATGAAAAAACTTACCAATGCCCGCTCCGTGTTAAATCTCTTTGACGTCTCGCATTTGATGTTTGACGGACATTTGAAAATTTAACTAAAATTGGTTTATTATGTTAGTAACCATATCACTACATATTATAAAACAAAGGCCTTCACTGTCCGTCTGTCTGTCTGTCTATTCGCTATAAACTCAAAAACTACTGACCGACTTTCATGCTGTTCTCACCAATGGATATCGTGGTTCTCGAGGAAGGTTCTAGTATATAATTTGTCAAGTTTCTTTAAACATCAACGATATTTATTGGAGGTGTCGGAAAAAATAGGCCGTTTGGAAGCTTTCAACGAAAACGCTGTTAACCCTTTGAGTGAATGATGTATGGTGGAGTTGTGTATCTTATTTACGTCTTATGTACGTTATGCGATGGCATAATATATCTGTTTCTTAAGGATAACACACTATATTCATAAAAACTTTAAATTTTATGCATTTGTGTATTTGGTAGGTTTTAGAATCGGTCATAATCTATATTTTATTTATATATCTATATTATTATAATTTTTTAATTTACATGACGATACAACGTTTGCTGAGTCAGCTAGTATTGTATAAAATGTTTTTGAATATGATGACGACAATGCGAGAATTGTTTTTATTATGGAAAAAATATATATATTGAAAACACGGACGAGTAAAAAAAGAAGGACCGCGCGCCGTCATATTAACAAGTGAAGCACCTTTAAGCTAGTGTGTGTGCAGTTACGGGGGATACCAGATAACACAAATTTCGTCCTATTTTTACATACATTGGGCTTAGGGTACTCTTGAACTGGATTTTTTCAAGACGTCCCTGATTTGATCTCGAAACGTCCACCTAGGTCTACCCCTTCCAACACTTTCATTCACACTGGCCTTATACACTTTCTTCGTCAATCGTTCTTCATTCATTCTCTCGACATGTCCAAACCATCTCACCATACCTTTCTCAATTTTTGTCACAACATCTTCTTTCAGACCACAACATTTCCTTATCTCACTATTTGTTATCCTGTCACTCAGTTTAACTCCTATCATACTTCTCAACGCTCTCATCTCAACTGCATTTATTCAGCTTTCATATTTCTTCTGCCATACCCAACTTTCACTTCCGTACATGAGTGTTGGAACCAACACCCCCACATGCACAGCCAAACGAGCCTTATTAGACACCTTCTGCCTGTTCATAAAGGAGTGAAAAGCTCCATTCACCATGTTGCCTGCATTCACTCTTCTTTCAATATCACATACTTATACAATCTCATACTTTCCATCTCTTGTAAATTTAGAAACCAGATACACAAACTCATTCACCTGTTCAATTTTTTCATCTCCAATCACGATATTGCAGTCTGTCACTACCTCATCTCATTCAAGCACCATCACTTTCGTCTTCTTTACATTCCCTTCATTCATCTTCATTCCCTTTCTGCCAAAAGCTCCATTCATAGCAGTTATCATCCCCTGCAACTCCTCGGCCGAAGATGCAAGTAATACTTGGTCATCAGCATAGAAAAGACATTTGACGACTTACGAGTAACTCATTCATTCTCAACCCACTTACATTCTCTTTTAAATCTGTCAAGCAATTGTTTATGAACAAATTAAACAGCCACGGTGACGCTACACATCCCTGTCTAACACCTTTTTCGATATTAAACCATTCAGTGTATGCCCCGTTTATCCTTACACAAGGTCTAGAATCACTATAAAGAGATTGTAGTGCCCGTATGAGGACATTGCTCACACCGTTCGCGGATAAAGCTGACCAGAATTCATTCCTCACCACACTATCATAGGCCTTTTCTAGATCCACGAACGCGCAATAGACTTTCTTGTTTTTAGCCAAAAAATTTTCGGCTATCACCGCAAGGAAAAGACGTGATCCGTACATCCCATTCCCTTTCTAAATCCCGCTTGTGCATCCCATACTTTTTCGTCTGTTTCATTCACAACTCTTTCAATCAACACTTTCGCATACAATTTACCGGCGAGCTGTGAGTCTTATACCGCGGTAATTTCTGCAGTCCTGCCGTGACCCTTTTCCCTTATAGAATGGCACGATTACATGTCCCGTTTTTAGTCGTAATATTATATAGTCACAAATACTTTTAACTCCGATTTTTAAATTTCTGTAAGATTGTTTTCTAAAATAAAAATTAATATTGCAGGCAGTAGTATGAGTAAATAAATAAATTACATAAAAAAACAGTTGCACTTTTAAAGTAAGGTTTGCAGGTTTGATTCCTGTGCATGTCTTGTTTGCAGTATCTTTGTATTAACTGATATAAGAAATGACTTACTTACATATTTTAGTTTCCTATATTTAAGGATACCTATACAAAATTCATTCTTAAATTCGTTTGTTTGCCACTGATTTGATATCAAATAATTAGATTTTGAAAGAACATACAACTATATGCTTTATAGTAATTTGGCAGTAAGCTTAGCAGTTAATACACATCATAAAGTAACACTTATATAAAGGGTAAAGGGTATTAAGTTATATTCTCGGTACAGCGTCATCTCTGTGGAAAGACAAAATTAAAATACTTTTATGTCCGTGATAAATGCGGTCTACCATCTATCGGCTATTGTGTGTCCTCTAAGACGCCACGTCTCTGCACAACGCAAAGTGATGGAAATTTTGTCAAACTACTGGATCCCCGACAATTCGAGCAGCTCTGTGTTGCACGCGATTTAATGGTTAGAGCTGATACTGGGGTGCACCAGATCAAAGACGAGAACCATACTCGTTATATGGCCGGAACCGCGCCTTATAAAGCGCTCAAATATGGGCCGGCTTGAAGTAGTGTTCCACACTACTCTAATAAATGTTGGTAGAGACTAAAATAATGAATTATATACTTAGTATACTGAATTATATTTATCCATTAAATGGATTACCCAATTTTTCGGGTAAAGTTCCTGTTTATTTTCCGGTCACACCGGATGCTCGTAGACAACTTCATTTAGCTACGCTTCTTTTTGGTATTATTATGACAAAACCGCCAACATATTTATATAATAAATTGGTATGGCTAGGTCAGCGCAGCCAGTTAAATTTTGAAACAAGGTCCGCTTTCAATGTCCTATCAGTCCCACTCCATCATTCCGCCTCTTTTAAAGGAAGTTTTAGGTACAGTGCCACCAAGTGCTGGAATGATATACCACCACCGTTTCGCAGCTTGAAGACTGTTGGAACTTTCCGGAAAAAGGTTAAAAACCTTATTCTTATGTCTGTTTAATTAATAACGTATATGCTCATAAATTGTGTGCATAAGTCTGACATTATTAGATATATCTATTAATAATACATAATGGGATCGAATGCTTTTGGGAATGAATGGGAGCGAATTTTTGAAGTTATACTTCTGTTGGCACGTTATGAAAAAATGATGAGAGTGTAATTTTAAGATGCGCGCGCATCACTGTAACACAAATGCATAGAATAATAACGCTCAGAACGATAGTTTCATTCATAGTTCCTGTCAATTTAGAAGTAACATTATAATTAATGTGTGCGTGAGCGTCACATTCGCCAACACGCACACAGACAGCCAAATAATGTTGCAAATGAATAGAAATTTCCCTAAATCAGTAAATTGTAAGAAATACTAGATTAAATATGTAATAAGAAAGAAGAAATGAAATATAAATTAGGAATTTATTAAAAAACAGCACGTATATTATTATTGTTGCAACAATTTTTGAAGTGCAAGTAAAGAAGTTCTTTAGAATCGTTGTTTTTTGGAACTCGATAAAATGAAAAAGCAAGACGATAGAAGCGCCGTTCTCAGCTATATCCGAGGTTTTCTAGGGTGCAGAGAACGGATTTGGGATAGTTTTTGAAATCCAAGATGGCCGCCGTGCAAAATTATGATTTCAGCAATATGGATATCGTATCGGAGGTTCTCGAGGGTGCAGATAATGAATTTGGGATCATTTTTTAAATCGAAGATGGCCGCCGTGCAAATTATGATTTTTACAAAATGGTTATCGCATCCGAGGTTTTCGAGCAAAACTATGATTATAAGTACACACACACTTTTAACAAGAAAAACAGTAACTGTAGGTACATAATTTGCTTCCTTTTTAGAAAATAAAATTTCAGTAACAAAATTTTAATTATCTTATTTGAAATTATCTTTTTGTTACAAGCCAACTTAATAACCAAGTAAATTTGTAACATTTTAATAATATTAATAGCTTACTCATCCAGCTGTTCGTAACTTGAGTATGTGTTAAGCACTCTCAAGACAAACAAAAACTCTCGCTCATCCAGGTAAGTTTCAAGAGCATAATACCTTTCATCTCGAAGCGAGGAATAGAAAACTTTCGGCTTTCTAAGTCCCCGAGTTTCAATCCGACGTATTTTTCGTTTCTCTTAAGATTTTCATAAATGCTCTAGTTAAAAGTGTGGATCACAAGAATCCTGCATGTAAATCCAGAAAATGTATCTTTAAATTGTAAAAATAAGTACACAAATAAAACTGAAAACAAAATTTTATGAACGATGCGGGACACGAACTCACTTCATGTGCGAGATGTATGCAATACTAACAATGCAAATAATTAACGCTAGAACGTCATTGCGTTAATCACATAAATTATTGTAATCGACTAAAAGTACAGCTTTCGCCATGGTTGGTCTCGAGTTGAGAAGGTTTGGTTGCATAAAATAGTTTGTATCGTTGCCAATATTTGTAAAACTGCAATTATTTTAATATTTATGTACCTAATTTCTGAACAGTAGAACCAAATTTCATATTTTAAAAGTAAATAAGTTAATGGAACCTTTAATAAAAAAATATATATTTAACAATAGTAGTTACTCAATGGGTCACCAAGAGGCTCGTGAAAATTAGCGCTGTGTTGGTATTATACCAACGTAGCATGACGCTGAGTCAGCTCCTTTTAATAACAATAACTGCTACACAGTACTTTTAAATTAAGATAATTCCTATAATATTATACATATACTTGTTTTTTTTTGTCATTTGTATTATTTTTATGTAATTAGTTCTTATTTTTTTTTACCTCTGTAAGTTCTTTTTTACTTTTATTATTCTGTGTGGTTTGTGTTTGCTATTAATAAAGTTTTCATTCATTCATTCATGTAGGTGACACGGAGTCCTTATTTTTTTACGAGTCCGTAATTGAAAATTACATTTATTTGTTCATAGGTTCTGGTATTATAGATGATAATATTACCCCTCTTATTTAAAACTTAAATATAAATCACAAATACCTTATATGTACTTCATTAATTTTAATTAAATAATTTCTAAAGCAGATTAGATAGATAGAGAGATTAAAGATTGGTCTCCGCTGCGTTCCAACTAGATACCGCAGGCGTAGTCGCAAAGTGGGGCAACTAACACCACGCCCAAGTGGGCGTATTCGAGCTAGTCTCGAACAATGTCACTAACGCTTATTTATACATAAAACAGCCGCTATACTTAACTGAATATTGAAAATAAATAGGAGATACTTATGAGGTAACTATCTTGTCAATGTATTTATTTGAAAGCTCGGTGAAACGGTAGATGGCGCTGAAATTATAACTAGTAAAAATTGAATTGAAATAAAATAACTAACCGTAAAAAACATACCATTTTGAATTTTTGTTGATTTAGGTACTCGTAATCGAATAAAATTTAAAAAATGCCGCTTGATAATAGTACAGTATAATACTCAATTGAATAAGAACGACATTTAGCAGAATTATCCTCTTTGTACTTGTAACGCTAGATGGCACGCTAGGTAGCGTTAAATTCGTAATAATGAATTGTTCATCAGCCTAGCGAAACTGTCTTAAATAGGATTCACTCGATGGTATATAATGAAACGTGCAGTAATAGATTGACAGATGAAGGCTATATTCTTGTAAAAAACGGAGATAGCCGAAATCCACAACGTTTTATGCAACTGTTCGCTTTCAAGCTTAGTCCGATTATACATCATTGGCAATCGCCATACTACTAAGTATTTCAAACTTATGTAAAATCACTGTTTCATACTAAACTAAATTTAAATTTTTACCTATGCAGTCCCGCCTCTTATTACGTAGTATTTTCATCCTCTTTGATGTTCATTTGAATAATGAGCGCGCGATTATATAATATTATGTCAGACGACCATGTAGACCCATTTTTTTGTTATTCGGAAAGTATCATAAATTCAGTATTGATCTCCGATGCGCTCTAACTTAGATACCTTACTACCTAAAAACAATAGCTTTCTTATTACGGCAACTTTATATGTTCTTATTATGTAAACGCTTAACAAACTCAAATTCGCATTTTAAAAATGACGCCGTAGCCTGCTTGGGTTGATTTTTTCACTAGTAACGGCGCCCTGTAACACAATAATGCTTACATATTTCTGCGTAACAGCAGAAATAGGCGCCGTTGTGGTACCCATAATCTAGCCGGCATCCTGTGCAAGTGAGCCAACTGGTAAATATGGACACTATTACAACATAAATCTTTGGTATTTTTAAAGTGAAACTTTTTTACATCGTCTCAAACTTTTTCGTCTGTGTGTTGCATGTCGCGTGACGGTCGGGCGGCGCCTATAGTTCGCAGTAGCTGTCCGTGTAGTGTATAGACTATTATTTATGTGTGCCAGTGCTCCACGCTATTTTGTTTGTTTTTGTCAGTGTTTAATGTAAATGTTGGAATTGAAAGTATTCAAAAATAATGTGAAAAAAAGTTTCACTTATATCGTGGTTTCATAAAACCACACAATCCTTTTTTATTTTTAAACGCGGCAAGTAAAACAATTTGTTAAATTAAAAAGGATACACATAAACAAAACTTCACATGGCTTGAGTTAGTAGCACTTGTTCTAAGTTAACGCAATTTACGTCAGAATGTTTCAAACCTCAACCAATCAAGTACCTACTTAATGATGGCGTCTCAACGGTTCTCGTTGAAAAACCTCGCCGCGAGTTCGCATTAGTTTTTTCCTCAATTTGTGCAGCCTTTCGTCCCTCCATTATAAACTTCTCAGCTTCATTAGAGGATTTAAAACGCAAATTTCCTTTTCGATTGTAACTTTTTTCCACTTCTTGAAAGGAAGCTTCTTTCAGACGTAAATAAGAAAATTAGTATCCTTCCCTTTGAGGGGACGAACGTGTTTCCTTTAAATTATATAATCGGGACAATCTGGAATGCTTTTTCCGGAGTCTGATGGAAATTGTAAAGTTTTTCGAAGCTGACTTAAGTATCTAATAATTATATTATATTTCAGTCTTTACTTAATAGATACCAAACAATTATTTTGTATCTTCGATTTGTTGGGCTCTATTTATGATATCATCATCTCATGGTTCAGACTCTACTTACGTGAAACTTAGCTGAGTGTAAGCTTATCATAATCATTTATTTCATTTTTATAGTTATTTGACAGCTGAAATTATGCTGAGCTTAAGGTAACACAGCCCAATGCAAAAGCCAAGTTCGTGTTTTATCACACTCAGAAAAGTTTTATATAAGTAAAGTCATAATACGCTCTAGCTTAGAGGGAGTAACCCGACGTTTCGTAACCTTTGCAGAATACAACCTAGCGAAACTCTCTAAGAAAAATGCGATTGTATGAATTGTGCAGTCATTGATAGATTGACAGGCTATAATATTGTAAAAAACGAACATAGCCTTTCGGCTTAAGCAACTGTTCGCTTTCAAACTTATCTGGATCATACTTTGTCGCCATAATAATGTAATTACTATTTCAAACTTATGTCAAATCACTGCACGATTCATACTAAACCAAATTTCAATGTTTTACTCAGGCAGTTCCGCCTCTTATTGCGTAGTATTTACATCCTCTTTGTTCAGAGTGACTACGGTTGACAAGAGTCGATATAGTATTTGTCATGATTGTCATTGTAAAGCGCCATTTGTCGCCTCGGAGGTGGTATTTGCTATAGACGTATAACCTGCATGAGTGCTAGAATGAAATATATTGCATGACCGTGCGCTCAAAGTTATTTTCTTATATCATTTGGCAATGGGCTCAAATGGTCCTAGACGCGATTCTCCCATTTTTCTCTAATTCTATATCTATCTAATAATAAACAATATTATCTAACCAATTGCTCTAAAAGGTAAATTAGTACCATCAAAGTTAAATTTCTACAAACACTTGATCAGATTTTCTCGTACACACCGCCCACAAAGCACTTTACTGAATAATTCGTTAACTAGACAACAATAAGAGGAATCTATCTCTCAGAGAGCGTATTACTGCCTAGAGAGTATCTCCGCCCCTCTTTCTACTATCTGAACCCCTGTCATACTAACAATGTTGACGAGATCCTAAATTAACACACCCTAAGCGAACAGAACCTTAAACCGACAAGGTTCTAACGGAGCATAATTTCATACAATGTGTACACAATAGAAGCGATTATTCTCCCCAGCGAAATGATTTTATTTGTGAAGTTATTACAGTCTCGTCGAAAGATATTTAAATTTCATTAGGTTTGTTTTACACTTAATTTGTGAGGGTTCGCTATCGTTGGGGCGTCGCCAGACCCCAGTTATTGCTTTGAGCTTTCCAACTTATTTCGTGTTACCCTCGACGAATTACATTAGTGATTTGAATTTTCGAGATGTGTATCTCATAGAGTGCTAAAGATACTATGTAATTTGTTTTATGCTGATGATCATTTTTAGATGTTCAATTATTAATGTATGACTGACGAGTGTTGATACATGAAATGGTTATTCTGATATATTAAAATTAGTAATTTTTTTTCTCATCGAATGAATCATTAAAAGAAGATAACTATGCCAATCCTAGTACTTCTAGTCACGCAATATATTCAAAAGAAATTCGACCTTGCTGCTTCACGCATTAATATAATCTAATAAATAGGCATAAAAGGCATTTATTTTCTCAAAATTGATTCCTTTAGAATTATTTTTGATGTCATTTCCAGTATACTAGATACTATTACCGCTATATATTACCGGAAACAAATGGCGCTCTGAGAGAGAAGAAGCAGCGCAAGAAACTCTCCCAGCATTATTTTTTAACAATTCTAACAATAATGAGTAACATTAATTAATTATTCTATTACCATGCTATAGTGTGGCACTTAGTATTTTCTTTGGTTTACTCGAGTGTTACACATGTATTTAAATAAGATACGTTTAAAAGTATTATACGCCGCAGGAAAATGTAAGTCTCCAAAAACCACATAACGTTAAATCAATTATATATAAAATCAATGATATAAAAATGTAAATTTTACGTAAAAAATGTGTGCATGTAATCTTCACGCGCGATTTAATTAAAACTTAATACTTAATAATTAACTTTACGAATTTATTACTTCAAAAACTTGCGACATTTAACATAAATATCTACTTATCTATAAATACGGAATATTATTATTATCCTTCAAATCTAAATAATTTTGAATAGAGCTAACTTGTATCTCTGTGACGTACTCAAAATTCAAAATACTTTTCTATTGTATTTATACTACTAAATGGATATGATTAGATAGATAAATAAATATTTTTTTCCAATTACATGAAAATAATTTAATGATATTTAATAACACGTTATTTAACTCAATTATAATGTATAATAATATTTTCATTGGATAGTTAATACCTTATTTATCACAATATTGTTTTTGCTAAAAATGTAAAATACTGCGAAAAAAATTTTTTTAAGGATTCTAGTTTTATTACGCCAAAGCAGTACCGATATATTCTTGCGTGCGCATATGAGTACATACACACACTTTTAAGTACCTACATACATTTAATTACATAATATGACAATGCATACAATGAGTGGGCGCAGGGTACCTAATTTATATCGCAAAGAAACATTTGCTGGGTCAGCATTTGTAGTACAATAAACAAGGGTTGCTTATATGAAGACGTGATCTCCACTTTCCATTCAATTCTTTTTCTTGCACATTTTATAAATGAGAGTACCTATATTTTTGTATAAGTTGAGTAATAAGTCAATTCTGTTTTCTGTGAATTTTCCTTTTTATTATGCCATAGTTTAGGAAGTTGACGGTAGGAATAGGGGCATTTAGAATACAGAAACTAAAACCAAAATATAGAATCCACACAAACCTCAAAACGCCCATTACTTTTTATACGCTTTATATTAGCTTCACCTGTATGTTTGTAACCGACTTCTTTGGCCGCGATTTTGACCCACTTTAAACGGCTAGATTTCGTTCAAACTTTGTAGATTTATCCAGGATCGATGACATTACACTAATTTGATAAAATTATTCAATTTTTCAATTTGTAAAATATGATTTTTGTTAATTTATATAATTTTCATCTATAGTTGATAAGGCAGGAATTGATGTTAAAGTACTTAATAGTTTTAAAAATACGCTTTTAAAGAAAATTTAACTAAAAAATGAAAAATAAATAATAGTTAAAATAACTAAAAAGCACGCTTTATATAAAATTCAACTAAAAATAGAAAATAAATTTAAATTGAAAATAGTGTAAAAAAATATATTTTATTGTAAAAAAAGCGTAGGGTGCTTTTTAAGATATTATTAAAATAATAATTCTTCTACACCCCACGCTTTTTTTTCAATAAAATATATTTTTTTTACACTATTTTCAATTTAAATTTATTTTCTATTTTTTAGTTGAATTTTATATAAAGCGTGCTTTTTAGGTTTTTTTTTAACTATTATTTTTATGTATATAGATTGGTATTTGGTATGGAATACTGTTTGAGAAAAGGCATAAAAGGCATTTATTTTCTCTAAATTGATTCCTTTACAATTATTTTTGATGTCAGTTCAAACACTACCACCGATTTGGAACCAATTTTTTTAATAATATATACAATATTGTACTGTCATTGCTATTTCCATAAAATAATCATAAACTAGTACCAGGCTGTCGGATCACTTAGATATTCAGCTGTAGAGTAGTAGGATTTACGACAGAGCCAATTCTTAATAAAACATTTAAATTTATTTATAGATAATGCTTGAACAGCTCAGTATAATAAAGTGTAGGTTAACCTTAGTCAAAGTCGCAGTATAAAGCTAGTGTAATAATATGACGGGTAAGTCGGTAATTAGGAGAGAATAGTTAGGTGTGTTCACACAAGTTCCCTCTATGTAAGTGGAAACATTTCGCAGACGCAGACTCCATTAGTGCTGCTCGCCGGACTGTCACAATCATTTTTCTTTCCCGCTGCCGCTAATTCTCATCATCGCTTCAGTTAACATGTACCGGGAATAAATAGATTTGATCATTGAATAGTAAATGTATTACGATCCTCGTTACATTACAGTTAAATTTATTAAATACAAATAATACATATTTGCTATATCATATAACAGTAACTTAATTTAAATAAGCTCATGTCTGTCTTAACAGATATGTTGTCTTGATAAAAAGAAAATTATTTCTGCAATTTATGGAGATATGCAGGATTGTACATGTTATACAAGTTTTATTTAAAATTCCATATATTATAATATAAGAAATTTAATAACTTACTGCATCTGGGTGCTGTAAGAAGGCAAAATAATAATAATAATGCGTTAAATAGTTATTTGATAATTCTGATATAATTTTGCTGCCGTATCTAGGTATTTTGTACTAAACAATAATAAAAAAAGTACTCTCCTGAGTATACATATAAATTGAGGTCTCGTGTGGCTTCCTTGCGATCAAAATTCTAATCATCATCTGCATGACAACAGAATACGTAAGCATTCAACCAGATTTGAGGAATAAGAAAATGACGAAAAATAATGTAAAGTGGAAGTCCGAAGCTTAGATATATGCTTCTATACAAGCAAAGTACTGAATCATTCCAGAAAAGCCAGACTTAGACAAACAAAATAATTACCGATGAACAAATTTAAATTTTTAATGAAATCTAATAATCTGATTGATTTTGACCTGCTTCCTGCCGCTGAATCTCATCTTCGCACGACACGCCACAAATTAGGATATAATCCCCATCATCTGGATGTGTGGCGTCTTTCTTCCATGTACAACCAAGAAGTCGAGTGAGCGTCCTTGTGCGGTGTTTCCAGGTCGATACGACTTACCTTTGAAAATAGCTTTAGCTTTAGATTTTCTAAAAGGCCGCCCACGCTCTTGTTATTCCTCTGGTGTTGCAAGGGAATGTGGGCGGCGGTGATCACATAATATAAGGTAGGTAAGGTACCCGTACGCTTGTTTATCCTCCTCATCGATTAAAAAATCTGTATATTAATTTTCTTTCATTAAGATGAGTGTTACACGTTTAAATAAAGCACTTTATATGGCTTGGTAAAAAACCATTTGCATAAAGCAAATACCACCTCAGAGGCAATAAATAGCGGTAAACTTCATAATGACAACTATAACAAATACTATCTTGACTCATTTTATCTGCAGTCCCTCTGAGAACGAGATCTGGAAAGGTCTTGAAACGTCGGGTTAACTAAAGTAAAAATAAAAATGTAACTTTTACGCAAAAATCGAATGAAATAACACAGTTACAATTACACGCGTTTTATTCCTTTAAGTGTTTCATTTCAATATATATTAATTCCAAAGTATCAAGAACGGCCTGTCGAAGTTGCAGGGAGGTTGATATCGACTTTTATTACAGCGGAGGGGTTGGTCATTAGCGAGATAAAGCGGCTGCCACCTGATAAAGTGCGTTTTGTTGCTCACTTACTTATTTCTGTACCTCCATCCAATCCACCAACCATCAACGTGTTTCATGAATTTTCTTTAAACACAACATTTTGTTTTTGTATTGTAAATTATGTCGTGACTCAGAAGCGTGAAATTAAAATATCGCTTGATATAATACATAAATTTCAACAGATCAGCCCATATCAAGAAATTTATAAGGAATAACTATTATATTACATTTTTCTCAATTTTTTTATAACTTTTTATGATTCTTAAATTCGTAAAACCCTAGTGCCTAGGTAAGTCTCATTTGCCCAGTAATTTCACTATCTACGGCGTCCTTCAGACCGAAACACAATAATGCTTAGGTATGCCTACATATTACTGCTTCAAGGCAGAAAAAGGCGCCGTAATCTCTAATAATATTTATTTTCGCAGATTTCTAGCTCAAAATTTGATATATGCTCCATATTAGTCTAGAGCCATACGTAATATTTTTTCCCATTTAAAGAATACGTTAACCTTTAAGCGGACAGCAAAAAAGCGCAATCATATAAGTATGACCTATGCATGGATGTGCAATGTGCATAATAAAAATAAAAACATATTTCACACTCTACCTTACATGCAAGGCTTACTTTTAAATATTGTGTACGAATTACGCATGCAAGTGGAAAATATTATGACTTGACTTAAGTCATAGAATATGATTGTCATTTAAAAAAAACAGACACGTTTACAACTCTACAATCAAACAATTATAATAAAGTATTAATATTGCCACTTAAAACAACCTTAGTTTATATCAACATTATAATCCTACAAATAAATAGTTTTACTAATGAATTGAGATGCCAAAGCAGTTATATTAAATGAATTATACTTGTAATAAGGAACAATAGCGGGGAGACGATTATTAACACTTTAGGCAAAGCTCCCGCGGGAATGATTGATGAGTTTCGCGCTCAGGATGACTAATAGTGTACAACGAACATACGATATTCGTTATGGGAACCCGTCCTTTCGATTCAACTTAAGGACCTATTAAGGTTACTTTTTAATTAACTTTCTGTGTATAACGGCTAATTCATTGCTTTCGTAAGAATAAATATTATGGCTGTGGTAAGGTTATATGCAGAAGATGATTTGTAAATAGTAATAATTTAGAATTTACATGAAATATTTATATTTAATTTTGGGGGTTGGCGATTGTTGGTTGATGAGATAGCTCATGGTCGCACAGAGGGCAATGGAGAGGGCTATGCTCGGAGTTTCCCTGCGAGATATCGAATCAGAAATGAGGAGGATCCGTTCTACGTTGGTTCTCCTAAACCAAAGTCAATGACATATTTCTTCTGTCTTGTTAAATGCCCACAACAATGGACAACCAGGAAGATTCTGAGCATGTGACTGGCCCTGCCCCATATAGTCTGGCCATAAATACTGTTACAAATAAAAGAATTTGGAATCTGTCAGTTTTATATGATTGAGTTATCTCATTTTTACTTTTAAAACTCTCCATTTGCCTGGTATTAAAAAAATGATTGTATACCGGGCTATTAATAGGTACAATGAGACCTCCTCTGTTTGTGACAGAAATAGATCTGGCCGTCAACGTAGTGTTCATACGAAAAAGGTGGTGAAAGCAGTTAGGGAAAGAATTCGAAGAATACTGTCCGAAAGAAAAATATTTTATCTAGGGAGATGAAGATACAATTAAAAGATTACTTAGAACTTGCAGCCTATAAGAGACGTACTGGTCATTTCTTAACTGATAATTTAAAAAAGAATAGGGTGGTAAAATCGAAACAACTACTGAAGCGGTACGCAAAGGGAGGTCACAGAATTTTTTTGTTTGATTAATTGAATTTTTACAATTGAGCAACATTTTAACATACAAAATGACCATATTTATGCTCAGAGCTCGAAGGAAGCTTCCCAATTAGTCGACAGAGTGCAACGTGCGCACTATCCTAGTTCAATTATGGTTTGGTGGGGTATTAGCTATGAAGAAGTGACTGAGCCATACTTTGTGAAAAAGGTATCAAAACATCGGCACAAGTGTATCAAGATACCGATCTTGAGAAGGTAGTGAAGCCCCTAACCCGTAACAACACCATGTTCAATATCCAAGAATGGTCTTTCCAGCAAGACTCGGCGCCGGGTCATAAAGCTACGGAGTCTTGGTTGGAAACGAACGTTTCGGACTTCATCAGAGCTGAAGACTGGCCGTCGTCTCTAGTCCCGATATTAATCCGCTGGATAATGATTTATGGTCAGTTTTAGAGAGTACGGCTTGCTCTAAACGCCATGATAATTTGGAATCCCTAAAACAATCCGTACGATTGGCAGTGAAGAATTCTCCCATGGAAAGAGTGCCTACTTCTATGTTACCATTAACCATTTGCCTATAACCATTACAGGACTGGTCCGAGTAACCATTTTAACCACTTTAACCAATTAATAGTAGAGATCCGCGTACTCACCAGTAGAACCATTAATTATAGTTATTTAGCAAGTATCATAGATAAGTTTAGTACCTAAAGTAAATAAAAACTTTTACCATAAAACCAATATATATATCTACCCCTAAGTGCACCCCTTTTCATAGTCCTTCGAGAATAGTTCGGTTCGCGAGTGCTAAGAGGTATTTTCGTGAATTCGAAGCAAACCAGTGACATAGTAAACAGTCTTGTGAGTGTAGCTGAAGTTGTCCAAGAGCTGTCGTAAGGAGTTTTGAAAGATCAATCCATTTTATTTAACTTTTTGTTTATTTTAATTATGAACACCATGGAAAATCTTTTCTTGAACCAAACAGAGATATTTGATACTTTAACCAAATTATTAACTAACATTAAGAAAGATGGGTCCGGTAGAAAAAACTTAGAGTACTGTAAAAGACGTTTGGAAATGTTAGAAAAATATTGAGAGTGAACACCAGAGTAACTCAAAAGTATGTTATATTTGAAGTTACATTTCCACTAGTGTCTACAGATATTTACCAGCTCTATAGACATAACCAGTACCACATCAAATAAATTAAGAGATGATTGCCATAATACCTGTGGCAGATTTGTAGCAATCAATTTAAGAAAAAAATTATATTTCTCTGTTACAATGACTGAATTTAATGATTGTTAAAGCCTGTAATAAATATTGAAAATGATAAAAGTTTTTGTGAAATAAACCCTGAAACTCAAATGTGCAGATTAAATAGAAATACTTGCTCCAACAGGTGGATTAAATTGAATTCGGAAACCCAATACCTATACTTCTGTTGTGATGTTTATACAATTAGAATCATTTGTGATGAACATGTTACACTACAGCAATTACATAGTGCCGGTGTAATCTTTATGAGTGACAATTGTATAATAAGAGGGAAAGATTTTACATTGCACTCACTACGACACCACTCCAACAAAATCAGTGTTGCACCACATTTATATACTCCTCCAGAAATCGACCCAATAAACCATATCATAAGCCTTAATATATCTAAGGAAAGATTATTTTATGATGACCTTAATGAGACCGATACATCATTAATAACACTTCAAAGGGCCATAAAAATTTTTGAAAAAAAAGGAAAACAGATGTGATTGATGAAATCTTTGGATGAAATTCACCACTATACCATAAGTTATGTGATGATAATCGTCGGCTTATGTGGAGTAGCTGCATGGACCTGGAGGAGAGTTCGCGCTCGACCCTCGGCACAGCTGCAGGTCTAGTGACTTAACCAGTGAACCAGTGATATGTGATAATGTGATAGTGCCGCGAAAGCAGAGTACAGCTGACCGTCAGCTGAGTGTCACTAAATTACCTACTATAAGTGATAGTGATCGTTTGCCAAACTTTGTGAATAGATGGCCGTTGACTTTAGAATGACAATTGCATTTTTAAAATTATTGCAATATTTTACTATCATTAGTTTTATTTAAGTATGTTTTGTACATTCGCTTTCTCTTACATTATTACTACTAATGGTATTTAGCATTAGCAATGGTAGTTTTATAATTTAGAGATATTTTGATATAACCTGCTATTGTTATTTTTTCTTTGTGCTCGCGAGTATGTTCGAAGTAAATCCATCGAACAGCATTATATTACAAATATTGCTTAGTAGATAAAATTAAATGTAATAAAACCATGGTCACCCGCGTACTGCCTTTAGTAAGGCAGTACGCGGGTGACCATTGATCGGGCCGGTCCTAGTTACCATTAACCATTACAGGACCGGCCCGAGTAACCATTTTAACCATTATTATTTATTACCAATGCATAGTAGAGATGCCGTACGCGAGTAACCATGGATCGGTCCGGTCCAAGTTTCCATAAACCATTTGCCTATAACCATTACAGGACTGGTCCGAGTAACCATTTTAACCAATTAAAAGTAGAGATCCGCGTACTTACCAGTAGAACCATTAATTATAGTTATTTAGCACGTATCATAGATAACTTTAGTATCTTAAGTAAATTAATACTTTTACCATAAAACCAATATGTATATCTACCCCTAAGTGCACTCATTTTCACCTATGTCTTAAGTAGGTATTACTAAAGTTAATTATTATTTAGTTTTACTTGAATCGCCCATAAACATAACACGCACACTATTTTTTTATCAATCTTATGCCTTCTATATTATAATAAAATGCGCTAACCCTTTCAGTCTCGCTCTCAGACCTAAGTCATTTGTTCTAAACAAAATTGAAAGATTGTAAGACATTGTAAGTTACGGGCACACCAATGTTCCGCTGCATGAAAGCATCGGAAAAGTCAATAAACGCGATTAGAAAAACACTTCCTGACACGATCCACTTTTTCCGAAAGTTGTCGAATAAATCAGTTCGGTTGTCCCGCAGTTTTCGCGTCGTCTTGCCAAATTTATGTAGCAATCGGCCTTTCGTATGGAGATGTGGACCGCTATTTACATATAAATACCTCGATTATTTGAATTATTCAATCGAGAGGGGGCGGCGCTGACAAATCACTTCCTCAAGAGTAGCGGCGGTATGCTGGAGTTCAGGGCGACTTGTGTTCGATACTACGCATTGACCTTCCAAATAGTTTACTGGTTTTACTATTGTTGTAACAGCTCTTCATTGATTGATGCTTGCAAGAACTTTTTTGCTTTACCATAAGATATCTCAATATCTATACTAAAAAAACAAATAGCTTAACCAGTGAGAGGCTCCTTTGCACAGGATGCCAGCTAGATTATGGGTACCACAACGGCGCCTATTTCTGCCCTGAAGCAGTAATGTATAAACATTATTGTGTTTCGTTCTGAAGTAACTAGTGAAATTACTGGGCAAATGAGACTTAACATCTTATGTCTCAAGGTGACGAGCGCAGTTTTTGGGCTTTTCAAGAATTCTGAGCAGCACTGCATTGTAATGGGCAGGGCGTGTCAATTCCCATCAGATGACGTCCTACTCGACTCGTCCCGTAGTAGTTGATAAAAAGAACCGAAAATTGTGAACGGATTGCTATAAAATTTCTCCCATACGTTGATAAAGAGTTTCACTTCAATAAATGAAGAAGGGAATAAGGAATATGTTGGTGGTTACTTATCTGGAACCTAATTTTTTTAACTTAGAAATAGTTGTACATACTCAATAAATA
This sequence comes from Leptidea sinapis, assembly GCF_905404315.1. Classification (NCBI taxonomy): domain Eukaryota; kingdom Metazoa; phylum Arthropoda; class Insecta; order Lepidoptera; family Pieridae; genus Leptidea; species Leptidea sinapis. Next base: position 15,284,010 of record NC_066272.1, read on the forward strand.
ATACACGAACTCCAAAAAATTGTTGATTATTAAGTAGTAGAAACGAATATGCAATTATTTTTTAACTTTTTAGCGCACATTGTTTTTAAATAGTTTTTATTGAAGTGGGTTGTTATTTTGCAATTTTTTATTTTATTTTAGTGAATCTGAAGTACACTAACTAATTTGCCTGAATATGTGAAGACCTACTTATCATGCTGCTTATATTAAAAGCGCCGTTTAAATGAAACAAACATAGTCCGGGAGACACGCCTATCTCAACTTAGGAAATCTAGCTATACTCGTACGAATTCAAAAATTACTTGCGAAGACTACATAAATAGATAGAACGCTTGCGCAATGTTTCAATGCAGCAACGAACGTAAGCGCATTGCAATTTGATTACAGATATTTAGAATTTCTACTACACATGGCATCCTTACTGTAAGACTTTAAGGAGTTCCATTGATCATTATATGGTATACCATAATCGGAACCTAACCAAAACTCTCATCAAGCTACCCTTGAAGTTATCCTTTCTAATAAAAAAGACTTATCGAAATCGGTTGGCGTGATATTGAGCTCTTCGTCTATTTGTCGCGCACATACTTAATGCAAATTTAAGACTTTTATTGTTTTCTCATGGATGCCATTTCCAGAACTGTTCCAAATTATAATACACGGGAAGCACCAGCTTCCAAACCAAACGGAATCATCAAAATCTGTTCACCCAATCGAAAGTTCTGAGGTAACAAAAAATGCAGTTGAATTCAGAACCTCCTCCATTTTTGAAGTCGGTTAATAATAAACAAATCAACACGAAAAATTTAAAACAAACAAATAAAGAGGTTGCTTATGTAACAGCAACAAATATTCTACGTTAAAGTTCTTAATATAAGATCGAGATTCCCTTGCGTCGGATATCCAATTAAATTATTCTCGCTAAAATTCAACGTGACCATAACAATAATTTTATAAGTTATTTGTTAAAGCTCTTATCTGTAATGATCGACAAATTTTTTCAAATCTACTAAAATATATTCTGCCTAAGTTTTTTATACTGTAGCCATTAAATCGTAGGTATACTCTGCTTTATTTTATGTCCTCTTTCGAATCATTTATCTCGGGAAGTACAAGTTTTGTATGGAAATCGGATGCACTAAAGCTCCATCGAGCCCCTCCCTGTCTATTTTATTTGTTATCGTCTAATAAAAGTAAATAGGCAACTTTGTTGGAACGACGAAGTTACTGTGTTAATATCGTATCGTATTTTATGAAGTGTTAAGTAAAATTAGTCCATTTCATGTTTTCCTTAGATACTGGTTTATGTCATAATAATAATGATTTTCCATTTGATTTTCTACATTTTAGTGTTAGTATGTTAGTACTTAGTACGGTTAGTCGACTAACATGATTATTTTATTATTAACTTTTATATTTTAATTTTAATTCTTTATTCTTTATTTGGCTACTATGGCCCACTTAAATGTCATAATAATACAGTCAGATATAATTATAATTAATACATAAATAACATAAAATAGGTACATACATCATTAAATTAAAAAAAAAATTAATAACAAAGCCCCATATTACTCAGTCCCTGTGTGCAACGTGCAGTTTACAACAGCGATTTATATAAACACAGTCGAGCCGATCCGCCAGTGCAGCCAGCATGCTGTTGTTGCCCCCTCGGACTCAGCGCACCAGTGACGTGCCTCTCTTTCGCATTATTGTATAGAAACAGTCAACACGGGCTTCGGCAAACATCGCTGAGGCGCTGCAATAGCGAGGGAGCCTCAACAGCATCCTAGATGCTTTGTTGTACTGGACCCGAAGGGCGCTGTACGATCTTTGCGTATAGTCAGTCCACAGGCTGCAGGTATAGAATGCGGTGTAGTAGGCCCTAAAAAGAGTAATCTTAACATCTGAAGAGCACCTTGCAAACCTACGGATCACCATATTAGCTCTTACCGACATCGCCCTCCGTTCCCGCTCAACATCTGCGTCATCCCTCAGGGAAGGTGTTACCAAATTGCCAAGATATTTAAATAGATCAACCATTTCTAACGGTGTTCCATTAAGCGTTATAGGTGGCATCTCTGTTACTTTTCTAGGCCCTTCTAGACCATGCACTTGCTCTTTTTAACATTATACACCAGTCCGTGTTCAGCTGCATAGCCCTCACAAGTGCTTATCAATTTTCTGAGTCCACAGACTGAAGCGCTCAGCAGAATCATGTCGTCCGCGTAGCTTATGTTATTGAAACATACGTCGCGTCGTCTATGTAACAACCGACATGCTGTTTGCTGAGCGCCTCTATCATACCATTTACATATAGATAAAAAATAGAGGGCGAGCTCAACCCCTCCTGCCTCACCCCGCATTCCAATCTGTACGAATCAGACATGGTGCCCGACCATTTCACATTATTCAACTAGTTCCCATACCAGTACTTAAAGATGTTAATAAGCTCATTAGGAATATCGGATGCTCTCATCTTTTCCCATAGGATGTCATATGGGACAAATCGAAGGCCTTGGAAAGGTCAAGGAAGCAAGCGTAAACCGATGTATTTCTACCTGTATAGTATTTGACAGCACTCTTCAAGCACAATATCGCAGTTTCCGTGGAATGTCCTTGCCGAAAACCAAACTGGTTATCATGCAACTGCAAGAATCTATTTAATTGTGCATTTAGAATGCTGTCAAACACTTTAGCTATAATAGTAGCTAAAGATATAGGCCTATAATTATTTATATCTGATAAATTTCCATTTTTATTTTTCACTACAGGTACTACAATAGTCTTCATCATGTCCGTTGGTAGGTATGAGTGGGAAATACACAAGTTGTACATCATGGCCAGCACCCTGTACATATGAGGTCCAGCGTGCTGAACATGCTCCACACTCAGCCCATCATGGCCAGGGGACTTATCCTTGGTGATCGAATAAATTGCTTTTAATACATCCTTAGCCATAATTCTAGTATTTATACACTCCCCACTCACCCGACCTGATGTCTGGGACTGTGACGGTCCTAATGGTGATGTCACAACAAAATTATCTTTAAACTTATCAGCAATTAATTTGGGATCACCATACACAGTCACAGGAAGACCAGGCTGACCTATCAATTGATTTGTGTTCTTCCAAAAACCTCTGAAATCCTTCGCGCAGTGCTTAGAAGCGAGTACGTCCATTTTTAATCGATCTTGATTATTTTTGACACCATCTTAATCTTGATTTAAAAATTCTCCTACTATTGCACATCTTTTGATATATACTTCCTTCAGAAGGACTCCCCGACCACACTTACAATGGGGCCCCCATATTGAAGGATTGGCGAACAGACTTAGTTCTGCAGCATACGCGGTTAAAAAAATTAGACAATTAGGTAACTGACATAGATACGGCGCGACTAGTATACTTTGGTTATTTCCATAGTATTATGTCCTATGGTGTATTGCTATGGGGCAACGCTGCTGATATTAATACAATATTTGTGCTGCAGAAGAGGGCTATTCGCGCTATTTATAACCTAGGTCCTAGAGAATCATTGAGAGCAAAATTCAAAGAAATTAACATCTTGACTGTTGCTTCTCAATATATTCTTGATGTATGTTCATAGGCACATAAGTGAATTTGCCAGAAACTGTCATAACCATAATGTTAACACCAGGAACAGACATAAACTGATGATGCCTACTACTCGGCTTAGTCGAGTTAATAAGTCTTTTGTGGGGCGATGTATATGCTTTTACAACAAGATCCCAGAAAATGTTCAAAACAAAGGTGTTACGTTATTCAAAAGAATTGTTAAAAAACGTTTGTGTGGTAAAGGTTACTATAACATAAATGACTTTCTTAATGATACCACAGATTGGGAATGGAGCGACCGCCCGCAGGCTATTAAATAATAAGTTTAATTGTACAATGTTACTTTGTAAATGTTACTTTAATTGTAAAACATATTTTTGATGAAAAAAAAGCCCGCTGAGTTTGCTGCGCCCATTCTTCTCAGGCCTGAGGCATTCACTTTGGAATGGGTGGTAGTTTTTTTTTTTGACTTTCAATAAGTGATTTCACATCCTATTTTGAATAAAAATATTTGAATTTGAATTTGAACAACCATTCCTGAAAACACGCCTTCGCCTCACTGTGACTGTCACTAACGTGTTTATTCCAACCTATTATTGTTTTTCGTTTACGTATACACTGCTCACGCCTACTTACCCGCCCCGCCACTGCCGCCTGTGATAACGCGAGCACAATGTCCGAATACAGTTTGTCAATAAGTAAGCTGTGAGCAGGATTGTTGCAATACCGATCCGCACATTCTTCAAAATCGCTGTTGAAATCGATATGTCGCAGACGTTTATGACATTCACTACTGTAAAGTGAGATTTGGTCAGCTGATTTATCTCGCCACCTGACTTTATTTATACTTTTATTAAAAGTTAGTGTTATAGGAGTCAAGCATTTCAACTCACACTCCCAAATAAGGGGAAAATGGTCAGACCACACTACGTCATATTTGACATACACATTGCACACAGAGACAGCAGCTGATTGTGATACAACACAATGATCAAGCCATCGCTTCGACCCACATATTTGATCTATATAGGTAAATGTATTCGACGCCAAGTCCATCTTATACACGTCAATGGGTACCCATTTGAAGTCGTCACATAAAATATTTAATTGATTAAAAAATAATTCACCGGGATGAGCATTAAAATCCCCTGTAACAAAAATAGGTTCGTTTCCATAGTCATTTGAAATAGCACTTACAGTCGCCATGCAATCGGTAAACATCGTCAGGTTGTCCGGATTGTTTACCGGCATATACACACAGGCCACAATAAACGGAGACGCGGCTGTTTCGATGCGAATAGCGGATTATCACAATCTATCTCTGTAACACAAGGAAACACATTCGTATTCCAGAGCAATGCCGTTCCTCCATATTTCCTCCCCCGCAATAACCCAGCGGACGTGTCTACAGCTGATGTCCCCGTGCTGCTAAACCTGCTGTCTATGCTGTTTAGAAACCGTAACTCATCCTGAGCCAACCAGGTTTCCTGTAGTGCTATCACGACACAATCGTCACATAAACGTCGAATATCGTTCACCCCACTCTTTACGTTCTTACAATTATAGCTAGCGAACTTATAAGTCGTACTATCCATTGTTAGATGACGAAGAGCCGGATGCCGCCGACACAGAGTCAGGTCACCGATTTTTGTAGTGTACAAACCGTCTAAAAATAATTCCTATTTTCTCATCTAAGAAAAGAGTAACTTTGTTTCAGGCACGAAGAATTTATAAGCCTTATGATGTAACACTTTCTTAGTGATAATTTTTTCTAAAGACACCCTCTCTTGAGTTTTTATTTTAATATAATCCACCATATCAGTTTCTGCCGTCTCGTTATGTATATTAGTTATAAAAATAGGTACCTTCTTATCTGCCGCCTTAAACGACGATGAAGTTGGAGCCTCCGCCTTTCCTCTTTCCCCCAAATACTTATACTTTGGTTTATTTTTACGTTTGTACACTGTTTTCCAATCATTATGGATAATGAATGGAAAACAGTTGTTGAAATTCATGTCAGGTAAACCTCCACACAGTTCACAGACTCTGTGAGTCTGTCAATAAAGTTGACGTCGTAGATGCCTAGATGGCGCTAGCTATAGATTATAACGGACTATGATTGTGCTTTGTGTATTGGGTGTAAGGCTTAGTATTACTATGTTAGGGGGGTAATCCCAGCGGAAGCTCCATAGGGAGTGCCGCTTGCGCCTCTCTCTCCCCATGAGAAGGTCGCCTTCGATGTAGGCTTAGAGGGCACCTGCCCAAAGCCAACTGCAGGTGGTGTTTAGTGGGTAGGCACCTAGGTTTTCACGTGAGTCCCACATAACCAACGCAGACTTAGGCTGCGTTGGTATGCATGAGCATTCACCACCTCCCTCCCGTCGTATCCCGGAGGGTAGCCCATTCCCTTGCTTGGGCGCAAAAAAAAAAAAAAAAAATATGTTAGGGGCTCGCTAAATTTTTGCCACGGCGGTGGATAATAAATAAATAGAAGTGTTTGTGTGTGTTTCATTGTGAACGTAGATAGTGTATTCAACAAAAATTTGGTGCCGAAACATGGGAAGTTTCTATGTGGTAGCGGTGACTTGAGTGCTAATAAATCAAAGTGAATGTGGACCCTTAAACTGTGAGTAAATTAACTTATAAAATTACTGACTTTATTTGAACTTGTAAAATTTTAAAGTAAATTCAAGGACCTAGAATAATTCACTAAAAAGTGCACAGACGGGGAATCCATGCCCAAAAAATTTTGAAGTGTTAAATTTTAAAAAAGACTTAGAAAGATTTCGATGAATGCTTCATTGACTTAGCAAATTTTCAACAAATATATTCCATCGACTTAGAATAATTACTTATCTCATTGAATTAAATTTCTCACAACTGACAATATGAGTGTGGAAAAATCAATTGCCATTCAACAGGAAAGACTTACGAAATTAAATCGAGCTGAGGCTAATTACAGAAAAAGTCCTAAGGATAGGGTCACAAGAGGTTATTTAGAAACAAGGTTGGAAATAGTTGAAAGCTTGTGGAAGGAGTTTACGGAGACTCATTGGCATATTATTGGAACAGCAAATGAAAGCCAAAGCTCTAGTCTTGACTACTTTACGAAAGGCACGTACGATACGTTTGAAGAAAACTATACTTATTACAAAGGCTGTTTTAAAGAAGCTATTCATGCCATGATTCGTCGTGACGAATCACAAGCATTGCCACCACAGTCGGTGGTAAAAGAGTCTAAGTCCAGTGATGTCAAACTTCCTAAAATAGAGTTACCTAAATTCAGTGGAAAATACGAAGAATGGCAACAATTTTACGATCTTTTTTGCTCACTTATTCACAACAATCGGAATTTGTCAGCCGTTGAAAAATTGCATTATTTAAAGAGCACTTTATCGGGTGATGCGGAAGCGCTCATTCGAAATTTACCAACAACTGAACTTAACTACAGCGCGGCATGGAAAAAACTAACAAACAGATATAATAACAAAAGGTACAATTGTAATGCTATTCTCAAGAGTTTATTCACTCAAAAGCATATCACCAGCGAATCTGCCTACTCCATAAGATGTTTGCTAGATGGAACAACATCGTGTATCACGTCTCTCAACAACTTGGGAATTAAAACCAAAGAGTGGGACGCAATTCTCGTTTTCCTAGTCGTGTCCAAACTAGATCACGAGTCACTCCGCCAGTGGGAGATAACTGTCAGTGGTGTTTCATCTGACACATTGCCTAAATGGGATGAATTAGAAGTATTCCTAGAGTCACGGTTTAGGACACTGGAAATGATTGATAGTAGCAAACAAATGTCTAAAACTCCTCACAACAATGCAAAACGTATAGAGAAAATTAAATCATTCGCAGTTCATGATGACGCTACGAAATATCAATGTATCATGTGTTCAGGAGATCATTTCCTCTATCAGTGCAAGGGATTTGGACAACTAGCGCCGCAAGAGAGACAAGAATACGTACAGAAAAATTTCTTTGTTTTAACTGTCTAGCACCCACCCATTCAGTTAAGAAATGTCGTTACACAACAAGCTGTCGTAGATGTGGTAAACGACATCACTCTTTGCTTCATCAGGAAAGAGAAATACAACAAGGGTTCACAAACACAACAGAGAACCACACATTCACACAATCAAAGCAACCTAATCAAGGAAACAGTCAACCTTCATCACCCAATCAAAGGGTGAATGTCGTTGCCAATTTTGCAAGGGAAGAAACAGTCGTCGGATTGGCCGACGTTCTTTTGGCGACGGCAATTGTGAGAGCATCTTCTGACAGCGGTCAATTCTGTGTTCTACGCTCCTTGATCGACCAAGGCTCACAGGCCTCTTTTGTCACAGAGCAAACAGTAAAAACATTAGGGCTTAAGCGAGTGTCAGTTAGTGGCTGCGTGTCAGGTATAGGGGATGGTCGATTGCGTATAAAGCACATGGTTTCTTTCCAAATAGGTCGCGTAGGGATCCAAGTAAGTCTATTCAAATTTCTGCATATGTATTAAAATCCCTTATTTCTCGATTACCTACCAACAAAATCTCGTCACCTGATTGGCTAGATATTGAGAACCTATCACTAGCTGACCCAGGATTCAAATCACCTGGTAGAATTGATATTTTACTAGGAGCTGAAGTGTATGGCGAAGTCCTCTTGAACGACATTATCAAACACCCAAAGGGACACTTATTAGCTCAAAACACCATCTTTGGGTGGATCATTTCAGGGAAGGTTTCCCAAGTACCTTCAACTGGTGTCAGAAAAATGGTAAGCCTACACGTTCAAGTAAGAGAAGATTTTTTATTAAAACAATTCTGGGAGTTAGAAAATGAACCAAACTTGTTTCAAAAGAAACTTACTAAAGTATCAAAATGTACAGGCAAGTGCGCCTTAATGATGAGGACACGCGTTTCCAAAGGATCTTATGGAGATTCAACTCCGATGAACCTCTGGGTCAGTACGAGTTGCTCACACTCACCTTTGGAACGGCATGCGCACCTCATTTGGCCGTAAAGTCTCTGCAACGGTTGGCAGAGGACGAGCGTCTCAATTATCCAACCGCATCGGAAATAACGATGAAGGATTTTTATATCGACGATCTCATGACGGGCTGTCAAACTGAAGAGGAGGCAATTGAAATTTATAAGGGAATGAATAAGCTTATGCAGGCAGGAGGTTTTCAATAACAGAAGTGGAGCAGCAACAGTAGAGCTTTATTGCAGTACATTGACTAAGACAATCAGAGTTCAGCTCCATCTATTCCCATTAAGTCAGACAAAATGGTTAAAGTTTTGGGCATTTGTTGGAACAGAGATTCTGACGACTTTCAGTACACGGTAGATTTGCCCGAAGTTGACAAATTACCAACAAAGCGTCAAGTGTTGTCCGACATTGCTCGGCTACACGATCCAATGGGCTGGATCGCGCCCGTTGTCGTGACTGCTAAGGTATTCATTCAAAAACTGTGGAAGTCGGGTTTGGCTTGGGACGATGAGCTTCCTGTAGATTTGCTAAATGAATGGCTAAAATACAGATCACAACTCACTGAGCTGAAAACCATCTTAATTCCAAGGTGGCTACATTTTACTCAAGATTGTGAAGTCGAATTGCACGCGTTTGCAGACGCTTCCCAAACAGCTTACGCTGGGGTTGTGTTCTTTCGTTCAGTAAACGAAAAGGGTGATGTTCACGTACATCTCCTAGCCTCGAAAACAAAAGTGACGCCGATTGAGAAGGAGTTATCAATTCCTAGAATAGAATTATGCGGTGCAGTCCTGGCTACAAAATTGCTGCATGAAGTTGCACAAGTTATGGCTGTGCCTAAAGAAAAGCTTCACGCATGGTCTGATTCAACCATTGTCCTAGCATGGTTGCGAGGATTGCCGTCTAGGTGGACAACTTTTGTAAGTAATAGAGTATCAGAAATTCTTAACATTCTAGACAGTAATCAGTTCAATCATGTTGGAACAAAACTTAACCCCGCAGACTGTGCTTCCAGAGGATTGCAACCTTCCGACTTAAAGAGAGAGATGCTTTGGTGGAAGGGACCTGCATTTCTTCATCAACCATTGATCAATTATCCAATAACAGAATACAGCACACAAGAAGAAGTCAGAGCGTGCAAAACGGGGGAAATCAAGACCTTAGTTGCGTTGAAGAAAGTGGACGCAAATCAACGTTTCAAGCAAGAAGAAAACAATTTATTTTGGAGTAAATATTCGTCTCTGAACAAAATGTTAAGAATTGTGTCATATGTTAATAGATTTATAAATTTAAAATTAAAAGCGCACGAAAGAAAGAAACATGCGGAGTTCATTACTGCAAGGGAAATTAATGATTCTTTACTAGGTTGCATTAAACGAGTTCAGGCATTAAAATTTAAAGAGGAAATCAGGCAACTAAAGTCTGGAGGTCATGTACAGAAGAAAAATGAACTGCACATTCTCAACCCGTTTTTAGATGAAATGGGACTTTTGAGAGTAGGTGGTCGAATAACTTTATCTAAGTTGAGTTACGACGAGAAACATCCCATAGTGATGCCTGACGTAAGTCATCTTACCCAGGTCATCGTACAGGACGCTCATATCTCAACAATGCATGGCGGACCTCAAGCAATGCTCAATTACCTCAGAAGTAGGTTTTGGGTAATACATGCCAGGCAGTTAGTTAAAAAATGTTTTCGCCGTTGTGTCACATGTATAAGATACTCCCAACGCAAAACCACTCCTCTGATGGGTCAATTACCAGAAGTGCGGTTGCAGCCAAGTAAGGTTTTTAAGTCATCAGGTGTAGACTATGCGGGTCCCATAAATTTCCGATTCTCTCCTGGTAGGGGAGGCAAATCCTATAAAGGTTATATTTGCCTTTTCGTGTGTATGGGGACTCGTGCCATTCATATAGAAGCAGTGTCTGACTTAACTTCAAAAGGCTTCATCGCTGCATTTCGTAGATTCGTTGGTCGACGAGGACGTTGCACTGATCTACATTGCGATAACGGCAAAACTTTGTCGGTGCTGATAAAGAGCTGCGAGAAATATTCCATACAACCAAATCAAAAGTCCCTCAAGAAATTGCGGGTGTTTTGGCAATGGAGGGTACAACGTTTCACTACATACCTCCTTTAAGCCCAAATTTTGGTGGAATTTGGGAGGCTGGGGTTCGCTCGGCAAAGACACATTTTAAGAAGGTGATAGGTAATCATACTCTAACCGAGGAGATGACCACAGTGTTGGTACAAATAGAGTCTTGTCTGAATTCACGACCATTGAGTCAGTTAAGTGACAATCCGGTAGACCCTCTCCCCTTGACACCCGGCCATTTCCTGGTAGGAGAACCTCTTGTTAACGTTTGTGATAGTTATTACATTAATCATGCTGAAAATGTAAATTTAACAAGTAGATGGAAATTAGTTCAAAAGATTACTAATGATTTTTGGCATAGATGGTCCAAAGATTATTTATTAAATTTAGATAAGAGGTATAAGTGGACCATAAAAAAATCCGAACCTGATGTTGATGATATAGTTATAATTAGGGAGGATAATTTGCCACCAACAAAATGGATTATCGGTAGAATAGTTCAAAAACATCCAGGCAAGGATAATGTCACGCGAGTAGTTACTATTAAATGCAAGGATAAATTGTTGAAACGTCCTGTTAACAAGCTTTGTTTCCTACCTAAGTGATAAGCATTCTGATAAATTGGTTTAATTTTTGTTATTAATAGATTTCTTTTCGTTCTTGTTTCTACCTTGTGTTGCGGTGGGCGGTTCATGTCCGTCTTTAAGAGTGTTTTGTTAGTTTAGACTTAATTAGTAAATTAATTAAATTATTTCTTTAGTTTTCAAAACAAATGCTTTCACAAGCTCAATCCCTCACGGTGGGGAGTAGTATTGTATAAGTTTATCATTGTTCCAATTACTTATGCATCATGTATTATCTATTACAGTTTGTTATGTTTAGTTATAAGCTGTTACTCGTATTAGTTAAATTCTAATGTACATTTGTAGTCAAGTTCCATATATTATAATTTAATTTGAAGGACTCGTCCTTGGTGGGCGGGATGTTGAAATTCATGTCAGGTAAACCTCCACACAGTTCACAGACTCTGTGAGGCTGTCAATAAAGTTTACGTCGTAGATGCCTAGATGGCGCTAGCTATAGATTAAAACGGACTATGATTGTGCTTTGTGTATTGGGTGTAAGGCTTAGTATTACTATGTTAGGGGTTCGCTAAATTTTTGCCACGGCGGTGGATAATAAATAAATAGAAGTGTTTGTGTGTGTTTCATTGTGAACGTAGATAGTGTATTCAACAACAGTGTACAAACGTAAAAATAAATACTGTGGGCAGTATCGTTTGATTTAGGCTTGTTTGGTACCTGTGAAATCCTTGGGGTCTCATCTTTTGGGGAAAATGATGTAGCTAGTAAGTAATAATAATGCATGCACTATGTTAATTTTCTTCATCATTTTCAAATGGATCCCAGTTGGGTAAAGGCCTCCTCCATTCCTTTCTATTTTTCCCTTTTTGAGCCAGTTAGTTCCGCCAATCTCTATAATCTCATCGGTCCACTGTGATACACAGCCATTATTAAATTTTCTTAATTTAAGCATGCTTCATCTCATCTCATGTCCTAATTCAGTGTTATACTTTATTTGTAAACACCCATGTTTGGCAGCCATAAACAACTAATTTATATTAGTTAATATGAATGAATGAATAAGCCTTTATTGCAAACATTGTAAGATTCGTACAATATATATAATCTATGTATTATTCTAATCTAAGTAATAATCTAATATAAGTGATATTATTAATCTTCTACATCGTTCGCTTGTCTTCCGACATAGGCCTCCTCCAGAAATTTCCATTGTGATCTTTCCAGAGCAGATCGTCTCCACGTTGGTCAAGTTACTTTTTTAAAATCATCTTCCCATCTAATGGGTTCTCTTACTTGATTCCTTTTCCCTTGTCTTGGATACCAGTCTATAATATTTTTTGTCCATTTATCTATATTGCTTCTCAAGGTGTGTCCTGCCCATAGCCATTTTAATCTTTTTATAGTGTTGTCTATCCGTTCTAATTTCGTTTTCTTCTTGATTTGTGTTAGTCGTACCTTGTCTTTCCTTTTGATCTTTAACATGCAACAAAACATTGAATGCTTTGTTGACACACTTTCAATTTTTGCATATTTTTCTTTGTTAAGGACCAAGTTTGGCATCCATATGTCATGCAAGGTGTAATCCACATATTAAAAACTTTGCGCTAAAGTTTTTCGAGATTTCATTATTTTTCACTATGTTTTTTAAAGACCAGTATCTTCTCCAAGAACTGTTAGTTAATATATAGAACGTAATTCAGTATAATATTTAATGATAGCTAGCGTCAATAAGGCTCCACTTTTGGTATCTACAACAATATAGGCTTGCATGCTTGTGGCGATGTCGTCCTTTTCTGAAGTGGTGGTAAATGGTAAAAAGTACAACTTTTGATATACATAAGTATTTGTTTTTGACCTTAATGAATAAAGTAATTTGATTTGATTTTAGTTACATTTATAAAAAACTTTATACAAAAAAATACCCTTAAACTTTTCTAAAAGGTTTTTGTGACTTCTTCAGTACGAGAAAATAAAACATGTAGCATTGATACTTAAAGAAACAATAGTTTTTGGCCACCTGGACCGAATATGAGACACCAGACCTATCAATACTCATTCCATGCTGAACCCGCAGCAGAAAGACTACCGTCCAAGTAATTTTTTATATATTTTACTTTAAAAAGTATGGTCGTAGACCAGTTACACTAATTAAAGATATACATATTATACAGGTTGCTTTGGAACGACTGTGTCGACAAGGAAGTCAGAAGAAAAGTAATTTTTGTTTCAAAATTTAACTTTGAATAAAATAAATACCACCGTTATTTTTTTTTCTCTGATGAAAAGAAACTTGCCCATTCTATTGAAAATAACACAATTAATAGTTTTGTTACACATAAGTAACTGCTAAGGCTATCATAAGATTACCATAATCTGGAGTTGAATAATAAGATAAAACATTTTTTAAATTATTATTCAAATATTTAAATTTATTAATCAAAATAGGACTTTATATCACTTACCTATTGAACTTCAGAATTTATCTATCCGAAAATATATGTCTCAGACCTGAGAGGAACGGGCGCAAGAAACTCGGGAGGAAAAATATATTTTTTAAATTTATTTAAAAATAACTTTGAAAGCTTAAAACTCAAAGCTTAGAAAAAGGTAATTTTTTTTATGGAAAAGGGGGACAAACGAGCTTACGGGTCATCTGGTGTTTAGTGATCACCGCCGCCCACATTCTCTTGCAACACCAGAGGAATTACAGGAGCGTTGCCGGCCTTTAAGGAAGGTGTACGCGCTTTTTTTGAAGGTACCCATGTCGTATCGTACCGTAAACACCGCACAAGGAGGTTCATTCCACAGCTTTCTCGTACTTGGAAGAAAGCTCCTTGAAAACCGCACTGTGGTGGACCGCCACACATCCAGGTGGTGGGGATGATATCCTAACTTGTGGCGATTTTGGAGTAAGGGGGCCATTGATAGGTTTAAAAGGCCAAACCTCATAAAGGTCTGTCACGATATTAAATACGTAAGTAACTTAGATCTTAATTTTGTATTTTATGTACTTACATAATAACAGTCTAGATACAGCCTCTTGCTGCTACAAAACCGATACAAACAGGCCAGAATTATTACTTTAGTGTGCGTGACAAGCTACGTCTTACACTCGCGATTTGTATGTCATTTTGAGTTAGTGTGCGTGAATTCAAAATAGAGATTAACTTTCAAACTCATTTTTTTTTTTTATGGAATAGAGGGACAAACGAGCGTACGGGTCACCTGTTGTTAAGTGATCACCGCCGCCCACAATCTCTTGCAACACCAGAGGAATCACAGGAGCGTTGCCGGCTTTTAAGGAAGGTGTACGCGCTTTTTTTGAAGGTACCATGTCGTATCGTCCCGGAAACACCGCACAAGGAAGCTCATTCCACAGCTTTGAAGTACGTGGAATAAAGCTCCTTGAAAACCGCACTGTGGAGGACCGCCACACATCCAGATGGTGAGGATGATATCCTAACTTGTGGTGTGTCGTGCGAAGGTGGAATTCGGCGGCAGGAATCAGGTTAAACAGCTCTTCGGAACACTCCCCGTGATAAATGCGGTAGAAGACACACAATGAAGCGACGTCTCTACGCAACGCCAAGTGATCCAGCCGTTCACAGAGCACTGTGTCCCTGACAATTCGAGCTGCTCTGTGTTGCACGCGGTCAAATGGATCGAGCTGATACTGGGGTGCGCCAGACCAGAGATGACAGCAATACTCCATGTGTGGCCGGACCTGCGCTTTGTAGAGCGCTAGTATGTGGGCCGGCTTGAAGTATTGCCGTGCTCTATTAATGACGCCCAGTTTCTTTGAAGCCAATTTGGCTTTGCCTTCCAGATGACCACGAAATTGGCAATCGCTCGAGATTTTGAGACCCAGTATTCCGATACTAGGCGAGGCTTTGATTGAAGTGTTGTCGAAGAGCGGTGATACGACAAATGGGTTTTTTTTTAGTGGTAAACGCGCAAACTTGAGTCTTCTGGGGGTTAAATTGACAAGGTTCAATTTTCCCCATTCCGCGACCTTCTCAAGAGAGGACTCGATAGAAGACACAAGTTTCTCCCGGCACTGGTCGACGATTTTCCGAGAGAGACCTGCATGGCCAGTGTATACGGCATCACCAGTGCTGTCGTCTGCATAGCAGAGGTATCCAACATATCATTGATATGCAGAAGAAACAGAGTGGGAGACAGCACACAGCCTTGGGGCACTTCAGCATTCACGGGCTTCGGGTTCGAGCAATATCCGTCGACAACGACCTGTATGCTGCGCCCAGTGAGGAAGCTGGAGGTCCACTTGCACAAGCTCTCGAGAAGCCCAAATGATGGAAGTTTGGAGAGGAGCGCCTTGTGCCATACACGATCAAAGGCCTTCGCTATATCCAGGCTAACTGCCAGGCCTTCCCCCTTGCTTTCAATAGCCGCTGCCCATCTATGTGTTAGGTATACCAGAAGATCACCTGCCGACCGACCATGGCGAAACCCGTATTGTCGATCGTTGATCAACTGGTTACCCTCTAGATATACTAAGAGCTGACGGCTAATTATGCTCTCCATGATTTTGGAGAGCAGGGAGGTAATAGCAATAGGCCTGTAGTTTGCCGGATCCGAACTGTCTCCTTTTTTTTGGATCGGATGGACAAGGGCTGACTTCCATGAGTCAGGGACTACGCTTTTAGAATAAGAGTGCCGGAATAAACGCGTTAGCACCGGCGTAAACTCAGGGGCACACGTTCTAAGCACGATTGGAGAAATGCCATCCGGCCCGTTCGACTTCCTGACGTCCAACGAAAACAGAGCTCGCCTAACAGTTTTCTGTCTGAACTGTACTTCAGGCATAGAGCTCTGACACCGCGGGATGGTCGGCGGTGTTTTTCCGTTGTCGTCAAGAGTCGAGTTGGAGGCGAAAAGAGTGCACAAGAGATCGGCTTTCTCTTTTGCCGTATGGGCCAGGGTGTCATTCCTCATGTGCAACGGCGGCATGGACGGCTGGCTGAAGTTACCAAGAGCAGCTTTCGACAACGGCCAGAACTTGCGTGTTCCGGTCGGGTAACTGGAAAGCTGCTCGCCGATTTTGACGACGTGTTTTGATTTTGCACGGGCGATTTGCCGCTTAAAAAATCTGGAGGCACGGTTGTATTTCCTCTTAAGAACTGTGCAGTTCGGATCCTTTGCGCCCAGCGCCGCAACCCAAGCTCGATACGCCTGTTTTTTGCAGTCAGATGCTGCTTTAACTGACGCATCGAACCAGGGCTGTGATCTGCCATCGATGGGTACTACAGAGCTTGGTATAAAAATATCCATGCCCTGCAGTATCACATCGGCTACTGCAACGGCACAGGCACTAGGATCATCCGAAGGGAAACAAAGGGTAGGATGCAAAAAAGGAACGCATCCTATCCCAATCTGTTGACTTGTTGTGCCAAACGCGGCGGGTTGCTGGTGGTCTGCGACGTTGGCGTCGGATAGGCACTACACTCCTGACCAGGCAATGGTCGGACGTTCCGAGAGGGGAATGGCCACCGGATCTCGACACTAACCTATGCGAAACATAGCGGCACTAGGCCGCTACTTCACGCCGGTATTCTGTGCGAGTGTGGTAATTAACCCGGACGAGCCTGGCCCGATTGTTCTGACGTCAAAAGACGGCAGCGTGACTCTCCCACTTCTAAAAAGCCCTTAGTCGCCTCTTACGACACCCATGGGCCTAGACGCATAAATGATATTTTTTGTTTAGTGCCGCAATTATTTATTTATTTACTCCTAAATGTCAATTCAGCTCCATACAATGGGGTCACTGAAAATCAGTGTAGTGCTCATTAAAGTATGCACACAATAATTGTAACTCCAGTTTTAGAACACCAGTGCCACACAGATCATTTGGTATTGTTGTTTTCTTTTTTGCTTTTGTATTTAAGATTAAGTTAATACATGTTTTTATTAACTTATTTTGTTTATTTGTGGTAAAGTTTTCTTCCGAAATTAGTTTTATTTACCTTTTTTTATAAGAGGAGGCAAACGGGCAAGAGGCTCACGGGATGGTGTGGTGAGACAACCGCCCATGGACATCCGCAACAACAGGCGTCAGGAGATGCGTTGCCAGCCTTTAAGGTGGGAGTGTGCTCTTTTCTTGAAGTTCCCTAAAACGTATCAGCAGCCGATATTTGATTACACAAAATCTGTGCGTGGCAAGAAATTTCTTGAAAGTTGTGGAATGTTGTGGAATGGAAGTTGTGGAAACTTCAACGTGATGCGGGAGGTATTTAGCATTTTGCCGTAAAATCCGGTGGTGGAATTCAGCCGCTGGGGCTGAAAAATCAACCCGAACAGCTCCTCTGAGCACTCCCCGTGATCAATGCGGTAGAAGATGCAGAGAGAACCTACATCTCTACGCAACGCCAAAGAGTTTCCATTTCATTTCACACTACTCACAAATCCGTTTCTATGGTACATGTCAAATCAAATCAAAATCAATTTATTCATGTAGGTCAAGGAAATGACACTTATGAATGTCAAATGTTTTCTTTTTTGTTATATTTACCGCCACTTCGGTAAGGGTTGGGCTCTTTAACGAGAAGAACCACCAGTCGCCTATTTCTGCCGTAAAGCAGTAGTGTGCAAACATTACTGTGTTTCGGTCTGAAGGGCGTCGTAGCTAGTGAAATTATTGGGCAAATGAGACGTAACATCTTATGACTCAAGGTGACGAGCGCAATTGTAGTGTCGCTCAGAATTTTTGTGCTTTTCAAGAATCCTGAGCGGCACTGTAGTGTTATGGGTAGGGGGTATCAATTACCATAAGCTGAACGTCCTGCTCGTCTCGTCCTTATTTTCATTAAAAAAATGGCAAGAAACTCATTGCCGCTCTATTAAATCAACATTTTTATAAAAACAGATCGTGATCTGATTCGCAAAAGCCCATACCGATAAGCATCTGTAATTCACAGAGGCCCTCGCCGGCTCCTGTTACCGTGTATTTGTATCACTAATCGTGTTATTGTCTCGTGTTCAAGCGTACTTAGTGTTGCTATACTGTGGTGTTCGACGCGCGGCAGCCGTTACATCAGATAACGAAGCATTTGATATGCTAATAGCAATACTGGTAGTCAGCGCGACCAACTACAGCCAGTTTTGCATTACGACTTGATAAGCTAAATGCTGAACAAGCTTACATATTTACTCCCAGTCATTGTTATTGAACTTATTTGTTATGTAGTAATAAATACCTATCTATAATAATACTATCTTTTGCCCGCCGCGTCGTAGTGGAAACGCATTGACGTACAATAAACAACTAGACTCACAATCACGCTCAAAAACGTCTATTAGGCAGAGTTTTCGATCAGTTGTGATTCGACCGCGCTTTGAATACAACGCCACGCAACGACAAAGCTTAACACGTATATCCAAGCTTAAAATGGATGGATTGTCGTATTTCAGGTAAGTGCCCTTTAATTAGCAAAATTGTATAAATTTTTTGACGTTTTTATTCATTTATTTATTTATTGCTAAATAATTACATTTCAATTCCTAAAACAAAATGTTCTTGCCTTGTGTTTGCGTCCGAGCTTCTAATGAGGGTATACTTTGAACATTACTGCCTTGATATAAGGTGCTAATTTGAATGAAAGTTTTAATATTATCTTGTTCAAGTTGATTCGAGTTAAAATTGTAAGAACATTGTCAACAAGTTGCCAGCAAACAATTCAATGAATAGTTTTACATGCGACAATAGCAATAATATCATTGAAACTGTGATCATAAGTTTTAAAAAAGAACACATTTTCTCTATACAGCCAAACCCCTTAAGCATTTTCAAAGTGAGCATAGATAACAGAGGGTCGCTTGTTACATCTGTATTAGCCGCGTATTAAAGCCGCGATGTTTATCAGTGAGGTGACACACACTACAGAGCCGGCGTTCGGCGTCCGCTCGATCATCAGTTAAACTTTAATGCGGCTTAATACACCTATTGTTCCCCCTACTAACCACACTCGATCGCATTCAAGTTTCACTCATGTAAGTATTACTAACACTATCAGTCGATCTTTGCGGTGTTAAACTCAACTAATCTCACCATTAAACTGTGGATTTATTTAAAAGTGTTGTATTAAGCATTTTTAGTGAATAAAATGAATTAATATTTGGCAGTCATGATCTGAAGGGCAAGGAATCGTTCATTTTTGAAGTAAAACTTATAGGCGCGACTTAAGGATTACTCAATTCTATTCAGCCAGAAGTAACTAAGTGTTAAACAATGTTTTTAACCGTTAAAATTGAACCGTTTTAAAAACAATTACAAATTGCTCAGTGATATTTTTTGAAAACTTCCAAGTGTATTTGTTAATTTATTACTACTTTTGTTATAAATAAATTATTTATAAAGTTTTCATAAGTTTTTTGACTTTTGTTACATACTTATTCAATAGCAACGTTATATTGACAATAATCTAAATTTCAATTCTTTATTCTCAATTATTAATTTATTTAAAGAGTGGTACCTATTAATGAATTTTATGTAGAATACATATAAAATGAAATAATAATCAGTTAAGTAAATTAAATGTTGGTGTTCCAGGAACATTTTACTATTTCATCAATAAATTAGAACAAAAGAGAAAATCACAAATTTGATAATGACTTGACCTGTAAAAATGTTACTACATATTATCCTGGAAAAATCTGTAATGCCCGCGGGAGTTGTGAAAAACTTAAATTCACGTCGATGAGCTATAACTATACCAATAGTTAGATTAGTTTGCCATAGCAATCTTCCTCGAAATAAGATACATATAATATATTGGGAACGGGAGCGAAATCGGGAACCGGAACTGGATAAACGACCTTCGTGAGCAATTTTGATTTTTAATTGTTTGCGTTAGCTAGTGGTTTAATATACAAGCTAATGACAAGCATGGCTGACTGATTACGACTTGTTAATCAAAATCGGTTACAGTAACAACAGACTCGCTTTCCTTTTCTATCTTGCTGTATATCCGTTAGAGATGTTCTTCTTTTTCGCACTAATGTTTTTGCAAGCTAGGTATTCATTAAAATAAAATACTTTCAAAGTATTAAAACGTGTGCACTTGTAACTGTATTTTACATTAGGTTTTCGCGTAAAAGTTACATTTTTATTATTATTTTACTTAACCCGACGTTTTTTTTTGCATAGCACGAAGGTAAGTAAGGTAAGAAAGGTAAAATTAAAGCAAAAACCTAATTTACAATACAGTTACAAAAACACGCATTTTAATCCTTTTAAAAGAATTTTATTTAAAACTCGTTACACATTTAAATCTAATCTAGCGTTAATCAAAGAAAACACTAGCTATTGAGTTATAACTTTTAAAATATGAACAAAGACAAAGTCCAATTTATATAAATCCTGTAAAGCATCGACTATCGATCGCAGGTCACGACCGAACATCTCGGCTACTTTTCCACCCTCTCTAAATCGCATTTACAATGTTTCAACATCGCTAACATGTTAAAACAGAACTAATGGACATTCGCTCCAGTCTCAGCCCGCAAGAGACGAATAATACTTGTAAAATGGTCCCATCTCTATGCTTCATTAACTTTATTGCCCCGAGGCGCTCCGGCTAGGATCGGCTCAGCGAACGCTCCACATTATTGTTACTTAAATTCAATAAACTGAACCTACTGTTTGTTGTACTATACGTGCAGTTATAGAATGAGAATAAGGGTATGTTCCGATATGCACTGCGACCACTGTACAGTGTGACGTCAATTTAGTATACTTTAAGCCGTTCTTTTATAGCCAGTCATACTGGTTACTATTTAAAACGGAACGCAATCCCATATACTGTCAGCCGCATTATTTAGTATTAGTATAATAATTAGGCGCAGCTTAAATGCTGAGTGCATTATAGTTTTCTAGTTCATTAAAAAAAACTGTTGTTGGAGTACTGTCAAATTAAAAGTATTTGGGATTAAATTGTAGGTATTGTTTATAAAACGTTAGGCACTCGAATGGTTTTGACTGATCACGTGATCAAAGTACTGCGAGTACCGTACCTCGAAAACGCCAGTGCTCACAGTAGAATATGGCGGCAAAATTCCCTAGGGTATTGCGGCAGTATACTGGCAGTCCATAACGGAACGAATTTTTCTACAGTGATAGCACTGTGCAGTGTTCGCTGTGCATATCGGAACATACCCTAAATTGGCCGTTTATTGAGCAAGTGTAGCCAGCCAACTGTTAGGTTTTTAGATACAATAATGCTCTATATGCATAACCAAGTGCACGTTAATAAGAAAAAGTGTGTGTACGCAAGAAGTTATACTTCTTTGGCCTAACGAAGCAAAATATTTATGCCTCGTGCTATTCTACGTTTTTAGAAAGAATAATTTTATAAAAATCTTGCAAAGATGGCTTTGACAATTAATTATTAAATAATGAATACGGCTGTATGGGCTTGAACCCTTTGCCTATCCTAATAATGGACGAATAAACCAAAAAAAAAACAAATGTCGCAAACGTCAGGAAATTTTAGGAACCAACTTCACCCTGTTACTTTTGTGTTACAGTGATGCGCGCGCTTCTCAAAATTTCACTCTCATCATTTTTTCATAACGTAGACGCGTTAGTTTTATTACGCCAAAGAAGTATAACTTCAAAAGGCACGCAACAAAACCCTTTAAAATTATTTTGCCTCGCTATTTTTTGTTTGTAGAAAGAACAATATTATGATAAAGAAGGTATTAAATACAACCACATTAGTTAAATATTTAAATTATGGTAGCTGAAGTATGATACAAATGGTCTTGTTGACGAACTAACGACAGAATGTCGAATATATATTCAATTCCACCATAGGTACATTATATTGTGACATCTCAAAGGATTTAGACAGCGTTTTCGTTGAAAGCTCCCAGACGATTTACATTACGGCTATTTCCGACACCTTCAACAATTATCTTTTTAAATGACAATAAGGGACAAGACGAGCAGGACGTTCAGCTGATCGTAGTAGTAACGCCCTGCCCATTACAGTCCAGTGCCACTCAGGATTCTTGAAAAAACCCAAAAATTCTGAGCACTACAACTGTCTGTTAAGTCTCATTTGCCCAGAAATTTCACTAGCTACGGCGCCCTTCAGACCGAGATACAGCAATGCTCACATATTACTGCTTCACGGCAGAAATAGGCACCGTTGTGGTACCCATAATCTAGCCGGTATCCTGTGCAAAGGAGTGGTAAATCTATACAAATCTTAACATATTATATACTAAAACCTTCCTTGAGAACCATGCTATCCATTGAACCTTGAGTTTGTCGCGAACAAACCGACAGACGCGGCGGAAGAATTTGTTTTATCATATGTAATGAAGATGGGCGTCGTCATTCCGAAACTCATTCTTTATCTGCACGAGTAGTTTACATACACGCACTGTTTCCTCCACAACTGTCAACATTTGGTAATCCTTTAAGCACAGAGGCACTCCGCACTGCAAATAGATTGTAACAATGAATGAACTAATGTGATGGAGATATTAGCACAGCGTTACTGAATAATTTCGACACGGTTTTTTGTGTTCGCACTACACAATGAGATTATTCCCCATTGATCACTGCTTATTATATAAGTAGCTATGGAGGGTCTGGAACATGAAAACTAAATTTGGTTTATCGGCTATTATGGAAAGTAGGTGTTAATGTTTGCGTTGTAATTTATGGTGTTTTCGTGACTTTTCCGTTTCGGATTAACTTTTACGGTTAGAAAGATGAATGTTTTTGTTAATAGGTTCTTAAGGGACCTAAGGAGATTATGATAATATAATAAAAAGCCTTTTATTTCTGTGACGAGCATAAAGTAAATTAAAATAATTGGCGCGTGACTGGAGTTCATTCCTTAAATCTTAAAATATATATAATAGTGATCACTTAACACCAGGACCCGTACGCTCGCTTGTCCTCCTATTCCATAAAAAAAAAAAAAAAAAGGTAAAGGAAGTAAATCAATTCATATATTATATTCATATTAATTTGATAAAATATATTAGGGAAACCTGTTGTACCTAGGACAGTTTTTTGATATCTATTTTTTATTTCTATTTGACGAACTGTACTCAAATCATTTTTGCATATTTTGAAAGGTTTACCAGTGGGAGGCTCCTTTGCACCGGATTCCGGCTAAATTATGGGTACCACAACGGCGCCTATTTCTGCCGTGAAGCAGTAATGTGTAAGTATTACTGTGTTTCGGTCTGAAGGGCGCCGTAGCTTGTGAAATTACTGGGCAAATGAGACTTAACATCTTATGTCTCAAGGTGACGAGCGCAATTGTGGTGCCGCTCAGAATTTTTGAGTTTTTCAAGAATCCTGAGCGGCACTGCATTGTAATGGGCAGGGCGTATCAATTACCATCAGCTGAACGTCCTGCTCGTTTCGTCCCTTATTATCATAAAAAAAAAGTAAATTATTTGAGTATTCACCACCGAAATATCAAAAAGGAATATTTCATACTTACATATGTTTTAATAATTAAAACGAAAATATGGAATTATGGCCAAGGTACAACAAACCTATGTACCTAGGCCAGTACTATAGGACACACTTAGGAATTGGGGGGAATTTATGGAAAATATAACTATTCTAGAACTATTCAAAATACTTGCTATTTTTCCCAAATACTTTAACATCGCGGGAATTTTTGGAACTAGCTTATGGCCTAGGTACACATAGTGCCAAGGTTCAACAGGTTCCATTAATTTTACTCATTATGGTACATAAAAATGTATTTCTTACAATACATTATTTATTTCGGAAATAGTAACATCATTGTTATCATTAAATACTGTGACAATAGATTTATGGAAACTAAAATACCTATGATACATGAACATCAGAAGTTACGTGAGTTTCGAATCGTGAAAACATTGTATGAATGGTTGTACCATATCTAGTTATCCCCTGTGTTCTACCAGAAACTAGAATTAAGTTTAGTTCTTTTTTCAAATATTGTACTAGAATCAATCCGTCATCTTTATCAAAATGAACATTGAAATCGCCGCGCCGGGACTGAGGAGCGGGGAGCGCTATAAAATCAGCCGATTGAAACTCTCTGAGTAAAAAGTGATTCACTCGATTGTATGAAACGTGCAGCCATTGATAGATTGACAGATGACGGCTATAATCTTGTAAAAAGCGGAGATAGCCGAAATCCACCACGTTTTAAGCAACTGTTCGCTCTCAAATTTAGTCGGATTATACTTCGTCGCCATATTGTGATTACTATTTCAAACTTATGTCAAGTTTCATACGAAATTAAATTTCAATTTTTACTTGGCAGTCCCGCCTTTTATTACGTAGTATTTACATCCTCTTTGTATAAGATATGTGAGTATATTATGCAGAGGAAATGTGGCCCTTCACATTTTGTTAACGTTTCATTTTATTAACCATCTATAATTCATACCGTGCACTATATTATAAACGGCAATGTAAGACAAATTTCTTGGGAATGAGTGCCGCTGATCATGGCAACATACTCTAGGATATGCCTAAAACTAATAAGCATAGCCTCTGGTATCTCATCGTGTCATTTTTTCATTATTTCTATTGATTTTTTTATGAAAATACGAGCAGGACGTTGATCTGATGATAATTTACACGCCATGCCCATTACAATGCAGTGCCGCTCAGGATTCTTGAAAAACCCAAAAAGTCTGAGCGGCACTACAATTGCGCTCGTCACCTTGAGACATAAGATGTTAAGTCTAATTTGCCCAGTAATTTCACTAGCTACGGCGACCTTCAGACCGAAACACAATAATGATTACACATTACTGCTTCAGGGCAGAAAAAGGCGCCGTTGTGGTACCTAGAATGTAGCCGGCATCCTGTGCAAAGGAACTGTCCCGTCCACTGGTATTGTTTTTATATTGCTTTGTCTTCACTTTGCTATTTAAATCAGTCATGTTATTTTTTATGTAACTTTTTTCGACTTTAATTTGATATTTCTAGATAAGTGAACTCGCTATTCCAAAAACACTTAAGTTTATGAGGATGGCTTAAATTGTTTTGTAGTTTGCTTCTTGTATATTTTGAACACTAAAAAAAAACGATTCTAATGGAGTAAACTCCAATTAAAAAGAACTGAACAAAAGTAATTTCTACTTTTATAAATGGTGCCTCAGCCAGGTGTGCCGTTTGATATAGGCCATCTCCAACTGTCTCCATTGAGCTATCCTTCTCAACCCTTGTCCTCCCATCTCATCTTTAGTCTTACCTATCTTCTAGTGCCTTCTAGATACCAAATCATCTTTTGCTCCATTTGTCTCATGTCTCCAGCCCAGCTCCATTTTTGGTGGTCAATTCAGTTTTTATGTCGGGGACTTTATTCCATATTTCTTATCGCGACCTTCTCAAGAGAGTGATAGTTTTGTACATGTCACTACATTTAACATACTTAAATATGAAATCTGAACATTCTCGTACACGTATGATCGCAATTGCGATGCCGCTTAGAATTTTGGATTATGCAATAATCCTGAGCGGCACTGCATTGTAATGGGCAGGGCGTATAACTCACCATCAGCTGAACGTCCTGCTCGTCTCGTCCCTTAGTTTTATAAAAGCCCATTCATTATATCCAAGCCCTTTTAATTTAATATACGTTCACAACCTTTTTGCTCTTAATAGTGATTTTCATTATTATAACACTAGAAATAAGGGATTGCTTGTAACTAATTCTAGTAGGCTTCATAAGATACATAATAGCTTTAAGGGTAAATGTATACATTTTTATAATAAAGTCCCAGCCACTGTTCAGGCATTATCTATAAATAAATTTAAATGTTTTATAAAAAAATGCCTCTATCGTAAATCCTATTACTCCACAGCTGTATATCTAAGTGATTGGACAGCCTGGGACTAGATTATGATTATTTTATAGCAATAGCAATGAAAGTACAATATTGTATATATTTATTAAAAAGAGTGAATGCTGGGAGAGTTTCGGCGCCGCTTCTTCTCTCTCAGAGCGCCATTTGTTTCCGAAGCGATGGTATTGTTAGTAATGACATCAAAAAGAATTCTAAAGCAATCAATTTTGAGAAAATAAATGCCTTTTTTGCCTTTATACTATATCTGAGTGTATAACACACCTTATGAGTGGGAGGCGCTATTCACCTGGAAAAAAGAACAAATTGTTTCGACTGGAACTTCCCACTGGCTTGCCCCTTGCACCAATATGCTTAGTGTGAACTTTGCTTTAGAGATTATGCGAACTGCATTTTAGCAGTTCGA
This sequence comes from Leptidea sinapis, assembly GCF_905404315.1. Lineage (NCBI taxonomy): Eukaryota > Metazoa > Arthropoda > Insecta > Lepidoptera > Pieridae > Leptidea > Leptidea sinapis. The sequence continues at coordinate 15,310,524 of NC_066272.1, forward strand.
TTTTCGCCAAGTCAATAATTCTTTTAAATGTCTATGTATTCGTTTCTATAATAAACTTCCCGGACAGCAGATACATTCAAAGCCTTCACAAAAAGTTAATTATGCAATAAAGACTATTATAACATCTAAGATTAATTAAATAATAAAGCAGCCTGTAATTTAATTGCTCTTGTCTAAAGTGTGATTTGTTTTTTATTATTTTGATATATTTGATGTTTTTTTTTTAATTTGTCTGATATTTTTTATTTATTATTATCAAATCAGTTGAATGACTGAACTTAAGCCATTTTTAAATAATTATATGAATTTAATAAACGTTTTCATTTTTAATTAAAAAAAAGTGTGTAGGTATCTACTTAAGTACGCACGAAAGAAGTTATTCTTCTTTTGCGATGAAAACAAAAATCTATAAAAATTGTATTTGTAGTGCTATTTTACGTTTGTAGAAAAAACAATATTAATGTAATATAGAAGGTATTAAATACAACTAATGAAAATATTATTATACCGCATAATTTAGTTAAATAACGTGTAATTAAATATCATTAAATTATTTTTATTAAAATCATCAGAGAGAAATGATTTTATTTTAAAACTTGTATGTAAAATGAAATTATATATTGAAATTTAGTTAATTTACGTCCATTGGTTCAGTAGACATATGAGTTACAAGAGGCTTGGTAGCTGAAGTATAACACAAAATATGGTCTAGTTGACCAGCTAACGTCACGGTGTCGAATTAATGTGACGGCGCATCGTAATACCACCCTGATATTTTTTTCCCTAACAAGTTCGAATTCGGGTACAACGGAAACAAATATTTATATGATGAATTGATGTTTGTTTCCCAGTCATGGATGTTTATTTGTATGTATGTATGTATGTTTAAGTAAGTATATTGTATTAAATATATCGATGTCCTGTACCCAAAGTACAGGCTATACCTAGTGTGGGGCAACATATTTTTTTTATGTAAATAAGGGACGAGACGAGCAGAACGTCCAGCTGATGGTAATTGATACGCCCTGCCTATTACAATGCCGTGCCGCTCAAGATATAAGCGGCACTACAATTGCATTCGTCACCTTGAGACATAAGATGTTAAGACTCATTTACCCAGTAATTTCACTAGCTACGCCCTTCAGACCGAAACATAATAATGCTTACACATTACTGCTTCACGGCAGAAATGGTATGATCGTAGTGGTCTAGTTGACCTGCTAAGGTCATAGTTTCGAATTTGTGAGTGCGCGCGCATCGTAAAAAATCGAAAGAAGTACTTTAAAATATTTAATGATTTTTGACGATGTTACAAATGAATAAAACCATCATAGAGTATACTAAATTGGGCAGCCTACATAAAAGCATGTTATTTTTATGCTACATAAACAAAGACAACTAAAACAAAAATATGAAAGGCCCAAAAAGGCAAGTGAACAAGTGGAAATTACCTATCCGTAACTTGTAAGGAGTCCGGGCGGCGCGATCCTCTCCAGCCTCAACTCCCAACTCACAATAGCCTCCACTACTAATGTTTACTCAACTCAAAGCGCGACAAAGGGCCGGAACTATTGTTTGTTAGAAAAGCTTTATTTCGCGACCCTCGCCTGCGCTACGACAATAGGTTATATAACTTAAAAATTATTATCTCACTCAACGTTGGAAACTTGTGGACATGCTCTAGAATAATACAGTTTATGTATCAGGCGCTTGTGTACCTAAGGAGCTTAATTCTAGTATAATAATTCCGCTTACCTAAGTAGTAATATTATATTAATATAAGTATTTTACCATGTCATAATATAATAATAATAAATATATTAAAGTAATGATAATATAAAGGTACTTAAATCTTTGAGTGAGCACGAAAAAAATGGTTCAAATATTAAGAAGATAAACCAAGTGGTAAAATAATTGTTTTCAGTTTGTCGCGGGAAATCAAAGTCAATGTATTATATATTTTTGTTAATTTCAAGTTTTATTCCTGTATGAATATTTCTGTCGGATAAATGAAATTTTGTATGTTTGTTTATGTGAAACGAAGCGCACCAGTTACCAGCTGGTATAATATATGATTCGGAAAACACTAGTAAAATATGATAATAATAAAAAATCATCACTATATTATATTACTATAAGGCCACCTATAAGTTATCAATGAGATTTAAAAAAAATGCAAGATCAACATGGCAAATACAAAATTATGGCAAACATTAGAGGAGACCTTTTTCAGAAGCATACTAACCTTATAGATAATACTAACGCTATCGATGTCCAAAAGCAAAAATTATATAGGAATTGAACACAAGTAATAAAGATAGACAAACTTACCATATCGTTATAGAATATTGTAATATAAGAAATAAAGGCTGTCTGAATTCTGAAGACTTAATTAAGATTTAAAAGAAAGATTTTAATTGTAGATAAGTTTTGGTATACTTAACTGAAAGCAATGGCTTTTTAATGGTTACGTAACAATTAAAATCACGAGAATCCGCTAAACAAAACAGAAAAGCACAAGCTCAGTTTTTATACGAAAAGCTAGGCGGTATGGTCTATAGACTATAGCCTGCCCTTAATGGGCGAATTAAAAAAAAAGCTCAGTTAACTTAGTAAACAATAAATTATATTGTAATAAAAAATAAAGACATTTTATAATCGTATCCGTAAAACATTTCTGTATCCCATTGTGTGTGAGTCAGTGAGCGGCGGTTTCACAATTATCCTTTTCACGAGCCGTAAGTATAATAGAGAAAGCACTTAAGCCATTTTCTCCGCCTTTAAATGACGTAAGCGCTGTATTTGCCGCGTCTTGTGTTGCGAGCTAGAAAATCAACAATTACCCTGAAAGCGGTCACAATGCGGCAGAGTCGGGGTCGAGAGTGGGGCGTATGGGAAACATTTCAGGCTAATGTGTCCATTGGGCGGCGCTAACAGCAATTAGGCTACATGCGAGTAAATGGATTGTGCATTACCGATGACATAGATTGATTTATTGGATCGAAACGACCACCGCGCTTGGACGGCACCCCGTACTAGCACTTTGGTCCGACCAGCTGTTGCGATATAGCAATTATGTGAATCGGCAGCGAATGTATTCTATTATTAATGCCTTCAGTATAGATCACGTGTGGTGACATTGTAATCAAAACGTTTTCGAATTGCTCTTTGTTACCTATGGATTGGAATGTGTTTTTTATATACCTATGTATGCATTTTTAGCATAGGTGGTGTAAGCTGGAGGAGGTCTATACCCAAAGTAGGGTTCCAATAACATTTTTTTTATATAAGAGGGGGCAAACGGGCAAGAGGCTCACGGCATGGGAAGAGGTGAGGCAACCGCCCATGAACATCCCCAACAACAGGTGCCAAGAAAAGCTTTGCCTGCCTTTAAGGTGGGAGTATGCTCCTTACTTGAAGGCAACTAAGTCGTATCGGTTCGGGAAAACAGCAGCCCGTAATTCATTCCACAAAGTGGCTGTGCGAAGCAACAATTTTTTTGCAAAATACGCGGTTGTTGAATGCTAGACGTCAATGTGATGCGGGCAACTTGTTCGAATAAATGAAAGCTTATTATTTTTATTTCATTGTATGCAATTTTTTAAGTTTTAAACAAAGACTTACAATAAGTTTGTTTGTTACGCTTTCATGCCTGAACCACTCTACCGATTTCGATGAAATTTAATACAGAGATAGAGTTGAGCCTTGAGAAGGACTTGGGCTACCTTTTGTTGCGAAAAAATCAATGGAGGGGTTGAATTAGGGGTGAATGTTTGTATGGAAGTTCGTCATTATCGAAGATGACTGCATAAAACTTTGTATTTAGGAACTTGATAAGAAGTAAATAAATATACGCCTTAATCCCAATTCGATTTTAATTATATTTGATACGAAAATAGACTAGACATTAGGAAAGATATAAGCTGCTATTTTTGTAAAAAAAAAGGACATGAACGTGTTGAAATAAGGCATGATAGTTTGCATGGGAATCTTTGTATTTAGGCACTCGATAAGAAGTAATTTATAAACATTTGTTCGAGAATTTTTGAAACTAAGACCTACATGGGGATGAAATTGGAGATTAAGGTTCGCAGGGAAATACTATTACAGATACTGTTCACAATGACAAGGTATATCCGCTGTATCGTAGAAGAGCACCGCGCCGGCAGCGTAAAGAGCAGTTCTTCTGTGTATTATTTGCAAAGTCCTAACAAATAAAAATGCTGCCCATTGTAACTATCCCACGCGGACGAAGTCGCGGCTTAAAGCTAGTGATAGATAAACATAGTGTTGAAGAGAGAAGAACATATCTGACGGAGATTTTTTTTATTAAGATAAGGGATGAGACGAGTAGGACGTTCAGCGGATGGTAATTGATACGCTCTACCCATTACAATTGAGCGCCGCTCAAGATGATTGAAAAATCCATCAATTCTGATTTGGAACTACAACCACCTACAACTGCGGATGAAGATGTTAAGTATCATTTGCCCAGTAATTTCACTAGCTACGGCGCCATTCAGACCGAACCACAGTAATGCTTAAGTAATGCTTCTCAGCAGAAAAAGGCGCCGTTGTGGTACCCATAATCGAGCCGATATCCTGTAAAGAAGCGTCCCACTGTTAAAAGATGGAGATACGCCAAGATAGAAAAAGCGAATGTATGAATAATGTAATGAATGTATAAACTTTATTCGATTTTGACTGACTAGTCGCAAATATTCAGTCAGGCTCAAAATTGCCTCCTAAGTATTTTGAATATAAAGCCACTAGTTAACGTACACACTGACAAAACAAAATTGTTTACGCATTATCGGGCTGTAAGGTGTCTATACGCCAGTATATATTAAGTCATAGTCATAGTTCCTCAAAGTGCAAATACATTAGCAACCCAATTAATTTGGGTAATTCATAATATCTTCTTTTTCTTCATTCTCTCTCCTTCCCACAAGCACACAGCCGGTCCGAGGTTCGAGTCTCCTTAGGAGACACCCCGCGACTGTTGTTGCGTAGTCTTTGCTGCCTCTACGGCCCACGTCCTACTTCGCTGTAAAAGCCTTCAGGGCTTGTTAGCCCTGAAGGCTTTGAGAGGCTTAAGGCTGCTGAGGATAGAGGAGGTTTTTAGTCGTTAGGATGTGTCCGACATATGGGCCCCGTTCAAGGGTCTTCAATGCGTAAATGTATTGTCCTCCTCTCGAAAAAAAAAGAAAACAAAAGTAATTCATAAATAAAATATTTAATCATAAAAAAGTTTTAGAATAAATCACGACCACGGTAGATAATAGTTTGTATCAGATTGTTAATCACTTATTAATTCTTACTTATATTTTTGTAATTTCACACGTATCATATTATAATTATTAACACTGTATAGTTTCTAGAATTTAGATTTAAGTTACTTAATTTTTTCTTATTTAAGATGTTGAATGTACCAAGTTAGAATAACCAATCTAGAATAGTATGTAAGTGCAAATCAAATGTTAATGTTAAATTGAGTTATTGTTGGTATATCTAAAATAAATAAATAAATAAAATATTGAATTATAATTATTTTAAGCGAATTCTTGTTTGAATGAATCATTAGATTTTTGGAGTAGCTAATGTGAAAGAAAGATTTATCAAAGTAGGTAAGTGAAAATGCTCTTTCTCAGCCTGGGAGTAGATGTCATGTTATATACAAATAAGTTGCTTATCTACGCAAACTATGGATGGAGACAAAACTAACAATTTATGAATCAATTTCATATACCTATTATGTAAAGCACTGTAATCAAAGCTTCTGTGAACGCAGGTTTAAAGGAAAACGTACACTTGGACAGGCAATTTTACGTACTGCGTTACAGTACCCTTGTGCGTAGTAAGCTTGAAGCGAGCTCGTGAGTATGGAATCCCTATGAAGTAACCTATTCCCTATGCTGGAGAAAGTACTATAGACATTTTTGCGTTTCCTGTATAAGCGGAAAATTGGTTACTACCCGTACTTGTACCCGATGGCGTATCTCATCGGTCGCCGCGGATACATCACTCTAGAAACCAGATGGGCTCTCGACCAAGTAACTAACTTACCTAAAGTAAGCCGGGGCTTAATAGATGCCCCTGATATTCATAATGAGCTGATTCGATTGATCTACACCTGACAATTATAGTCGTAGCAGATATCACCGTCTTCAGACCCGCGGCCGCGTGTCGCACGGTAGCACGCACTGTGCACGCAAATTGTTTAATCGCCTCATAAAAACCCACCCTGAATGTGATCTATTTATTAATAGATTTGAGGTGTTGGTGCAATTGCTGCTCCAACTTTGTGAGTCCTCGCATAAAAGTGTCTAGCAACAGCAGTACTTGATTAATGTATTTGGTATTGTAACAGTTTTAATCAAAATAAATAAATAAACAATACTTTCTGAGAATCCTTTCCCAGCTATACCGCGTACACCACAGGCCCCTGATGATGGAAAGATAATTTGATCATACAAATATAAATTATTTAAGTAATTTCCACGTAATTTCGATATTTTGCTTCACAACTTTCAAAGATCACAAATCAAAATCTATACCAACGTAAGTATGGGTAATAAGTTCGGCCGGGTTTTTAGAGCAAGTTTTTTACGATGAACCATTCACGCATTGACTCAGACCCAATGCGGAAAAATTAGAGAGAGAATTCGTTCACTCGTATATATAAACAGGATGATCAGATATAAACATAGAAATGTGATATTTTCTTTTATTAACGCGAGTGTTTTTTTTTTTATTATTTAGTCCACAAAACTGACTACAATTGTATGGATTGCAAAGTAGTAAAATATACAAAAATACTGTGTCACTAAGGGAAAAATTTAAGGAAATAAAAGTTTTGACTTTGACATCGCAATACATATATGAAAACCTTGTTTATGTAAAAAAAAATATAAATTCGTTTAAAAAAATTAGTGACACTCATAATGTCAATACTAGAAATAGGGATAGGCTTGCTGTTCATGTAAGTCGACTCCAAAAAGTCACAACTTCATTCAGAGGTCTGTGTATACGTTTTTATAATAAGGTCCCTATTGACATTCAGAACTTACCATTAAATGAATATAAATCAGTGCTAAAGAAAAAGTTGTATACAAAAGGGTACTATAAAATATCTGAATATCTGGATCTAAAGAACCCTTGGGACTGAGCTGCTGGGCTGTTACATGTCTGTCTTAGTTTGATAAATGTCATTATAGTTATATAATTTAAATATTAATATTGTTTCTGTTTTTAATCAATTTTAATAATCATTATCATGAGTTATGTAATTTGAAACAAAATTGTAAGTAGAGGCATTTAGTAAGTATTGCATAATATGAGATGAACTTGAATTGTTTTGTTATTCGGTAGATTTCTCGTGGCAGGTATCGTCATGCTCGCTTAAATGCCTCTGCTTGTGGCGGCGAAGTGGGGCGGGTCGTTCCCTTCCCTAAAATATAGTCGAGGGAGGCGATGGCTGGTCCATGCGTCATGCTCGTGAACGGGTGCTACTCGTGGGGGCTGGATGATCTTGTTACCGGGAGGTCTGTTTGATGTGTTTTTTTATTATTATTATTTCCTTTAAAGTTAAAGTTATTATATATTTTATTTTATGAAATTCTCACATAATGCCTCTATTTATTTACGGTATGTGTGGATTGATGCATCTACTATACTCAATAACTCTTGTGTTTATAAGTATTAATGTACTTTTTTTTCTTTTTTTGACTTACTCATGTAAGCCTTTCAGTTTTTGACTTTTGAGTATTTTTGTTGCGTCACTTTGCATATATTGTAATTGAAATGATTTGTAAAACAACTTAAAAGAGTGGCAATGAGTTTCTTGCTACTTCTTCTCATTAGCTCAACCCTTTACGAAGTAGCGGTAAATTCAATAAGAAACAATATTTATGTATTTTTTTTTTTGACATTCATAAGTGTCATTTTTGTGACCTACACGAATAAAGTGTTTTTGAATTTGAATTTGAATTTACTATTTATCAATTGAGTCTACTGGATGTTGGCGTGGCATGCGTGATTAAGTGAAACAATAACTACAGCGCAACAAAACACGCTTAACAAACAAGCTTGATAAAAACAGGACTTATTCTAACAGAGAATAAAAAAAAAAGTAACAGATTACTTACTTGCTAACTTATCTATGTACTTAATTATTTTTTTTTTATTTTGGGTATATTGGTGGGTGTTACACATTTAGATAAAGCCATTTTTAAAGGATTAAAAGCCGTGTAATTGTAACTTTGTTTTTCCATTAGATTTTTGCGTTACAATTTTATTATTATTTTAGTTCAGCCGACGTTTCAAGACCTTTTCAGATCATGTTTTAATACATAAATATGAAGGTATGTATATAAGGAATTAGAGAAAATCAGCGAGTAATTAGTGACACAATACAGTAATAGAACCGTACTTTTAACTTCATACTAGAGCACCCGGAATCTTGGGAAGACAAAACTATTGAGTACCACGCCGCGCCGTACGCCACCGAAACTGTTTGCTGTCCGAGTTAAATTAGCTGCGCCGCCCCGTCCGCATCTTCAATCTTTTTGTATGTACCAACCCTAGCGCACCGCCCAGACGTAGGTATAAATTTCACGGAGACCGCTGAGTTACGTTACTGTTCTATTACTGTATTGTGCTAGTGGCAATAAGGAGGAAAATTTTATTGCTAGGGTTATATACTAAGGCCAGCGAGACTGTGGTTCTAGTGATTCATTATAATTGGAATGGCGGACGTGAAACAACGCGGTAATATGGTGTAGTAACTGCAGAAACTCTTCCACAATCTCTCAATCACAAGACACAACAATCAATCACCAAATAATGTATTATGCCGATGATTTTAACTATTAAATTCAAAATTTATTCGTATTGCTGCCATTTTGCAGACTCAATATCCGGAGCGTTGCAACTTGCAAGCATATGCAGTCGCGTAATGTAAGTATGTATAGATATATACGCGGCACCCATATCGCTAGGAATTAATACTTAACATAACATTTCTTTATAATTATTATTCGCGGAAGCACCAACACTATCCTGAGTGTCTTTACAGAGAGGCGGGAGTCGCCCCTTTTACAAAGGTGGATGTAGCATCACACCAATATAAAATATCCACTAACATTAGATTATAAGTAAAACATTATTAAGAAAGATGGTCCAAACTAATTGTTTTATTATTATTAATATGATTTATATGGTTATAAAAACAAATATTATGTTTCCACCTTAGCTATTCATACAACTATCACGCGATCTATGGTTTATTCACGAACATTGGCAGATTGCTGTGTTTAGTGATGTCGAAAGCAAAGTTTATTGGACATGAATCTCATATTAAATTCAAGTCCCCCAGTAATCATGTTATAACGGAGTGATCTTTTTATATTCCTTCACGTAAAACATCACATCTGCTAGTGGCCGGGCACATAGAAGTGCCGATCTATGAATAATAAATGTGGCGAGCTAGCCGATTGGGGAAATTGAATTTTATAGTTGGCAACACACTCGAGGACAGATGTCATAAAATGGCGGTACGCCGGCGGCGATTCGTAATCGAAATGTCAAATGGGAATCAAATTTGGATCGTTTCTGTTACGAGCATTGTTAATAATTCAATAATGACGGGCACATGCACGGAGGTGCGAGTTTCATTGTGATTAACAGAATTATTTGTGTTTGGGTGAACAATTATCAGTCCATTACCAGGAGTACACAATAATCAGGAATCCATTAAATTATTGAGCGATATTCGAATGTTATTGGTGGCTTGGTGTTATTATACAAATACATTTGGTAACACGCAACGAGTGACTATCTATTAGTGCCTTCTACGAAGTATAATTCCAAAGTTACAATATTAAATTATTTCATTTGATTGTAGTTTTTGAATAATTAATAAATCATTCGTTCATAATAGGAGCCTTCTAAAATTGACAGCCACCATGATAGATAAGCTATATAATATATATAACATTGTTGACGTTTCATATTTGGGTATAGATGTATATACGATATATGCTAGATACACAAATAAAATTTGAAAACAAAATTTTATGAACGATGCGGGACTCGAACTCACGACCTCTCGCGTACCGTGCGAGTGCTCTTCCAACTGAGAAAACTGTTCGAGTGACGTATCGTCATATAATTTTGTATGCTTTGTTCAACTCTAGGGTTGTGGCTTCATCTACAGGATATACTTTACAGTTGATAACCTGCTCAACCCAAATATTTGCATATTAGGAAATTGACTTGAGATGTCGCTGTGTAAAATCTAAACAACTTGTAAATAATCATTATTTAATATGCAAAAAAAATATTGTTTCAATGTCTCATAAATGAAAATAATTGTACCTAAATAGTATTAGTAGTATAATTAAAAATGCAGTGTAATATTTCAGTAAATTTAATCATTACTAAAGTAAAACAATTAATTGTTAATCATCAATGTCTGCTTCGTCTTGTGTTTGCACTTTGTAATGTGGATGGGCTCACTTCAAAATCAATAGTTCATGGTATCACAAGCGCCTCTTTAACCCCTATGATCTGTTTTAATACATCATCGGGAACGTTCTACGAATGACAATATTTTTCCGATCTTTAAGGGCATTACTGATGTGAAGAATACAGTTCAGTGCAGTGACAATGGATTTATTAATTTTGTTTTGACAAGATTCATTTGGCCGAATACTCATTCTATATCAGCATTAAAGTGTGGCTGGCGGCAAAGAAAGAATAGAAATGGCCAAAGAAAGTATACTAGCGGCACGCTATCGGCACGTCAAAACGGCCATCGTTTTGACATATTATTATTATAGTAATGTGAAATGTCAATTTATTCACGAAATAAATTGACATTATTGAATAAACATATTTTATTTTAAAATTCGTAAAATGCTAGAATATGCAATATGCTAAAGCCAAATTTTTCATGCCAACAGGGTTAAAAATATGCCAAATTTAGCGTTAAAATGCCAAAGCGGCAACACTGAAAGGTAATGTTATGTATAATCTTAATATATATATAAATTACGTGTCACGTTGTTTGTCCGCGATGGACTCCTAAACTAATGAACGGATTTTAATGGGGATTACTTCATTTAGTCCAACTTGAGAGATATGATAGTTTTTATTTCGATTTGGCACCCATAATTATTTTTAATTTCCAATATTTGTTTTGTATGGACATATTTTCTTGAGAGAATTTATTGACAGTTTGACAGTTCTACTGTGAAACAATTTCATTATAACAACAGGGAGCATATTTTACGAAATAATTCTTAATGTTATAAAATAATATTTGACAAATTCATAAAAAAACAGTATTTTATTTATTACGTACAGAACAACGTCCGTCGGGTCAGCTAGCATAGTTTATAAAAATATGTGGTCGTCTACTACTACTACAGAATAGGTACATGTTATATATATATATTATCCTTGAAATTGAGCTGGAATTTACTATTAATCTGCCTAATTCTATTAATTTTAAAGTACTGCAAAACACAATCCTTTCGAGATCAACGCTATAGTGTATCAACAATAACTCAATATCCGACAGATATATTGCCCATAATTGATTTCCCCTCAGCGAATATCTCCCAAAGCGAAGTAAGATAAATTCGCGCTATCCGTTTACATCATTAAATTTTATTAGTAGAAACACAATAGGGCCGCCATTGGCTATCCACATTGAGGGACTTTCTGCGACCCTCGCGAATTTCTACTTCCTCTTGCCACGAATTAAGCAGGCTATTACGTCGGCTTTTAGACGTATGACGAATCGAAAGTCCGGATGAACAACTATTTATATTTCGAGCTTGACAAAATCTGATATTCTAACATGAAAATTTTCTGATCAAAAGTAACTTTTGAACTTCATATTTAGTCTCCTGCTTCGCATCAAAACTCAATATTTACGCAGTTAGATAAGTTTTGCTAGTAATATCAATAACTTTAGGACATAATATATACGTACCTAGCATTTTGTAGGTACTAAGCTCTGTTATAAAGGTCATGTGGAATTTCCACAAGTCAGAATCTCGACATAATGTCGCGGACGTTAAGGTCGATTATAATTTGGTAAAGTTAGGTACACAACCGGTTTACTTGCTTTATCTGTTTCAATTGCTTAGTAATCACTAGATTGACAGCATTTGAGAATAATCCTTAAGGTTATTTATAGAGGCGCACTTGACTTATTAAATATTGTTTCATTTCTCGATAACATTGAGTGCGATATTACAAGATATACAAATACAATAAGTATATTATTGGTCTGAAATATATGATTTGTACTCATTAAAAAGTGTTTTATTGACGCGACAACTGGTAGTCTAAATCCAATTTCTATTTCTACTCTAATTAGTTCATGTAGGGTCACCAATGTAGAGTAGGGTCCTATTTAACGGCGGAAGTGTTGTCTTTAATAAAAATCCAATATAACTTCTTCAATATGTATATTACTTAATCACATCAATTATTGTAAGTGAACCGAACTACATGAGTTACAGACCGCTACTGAATATTAAATAAAATTATAATCGATGGGAACACAGTGTGGACACGCATACAAATACAAATAGCTTCCTTAAGCATATTTGCATACGTGTGTCCCTACAGGTTCTATTTCTATCTGTATACAATATAATTTTTTTAAATCAAATTCCCAATTTCCGTATATGAGTATTTATACCTACTTAAGCAAAAAGCGATTCTCCTTCGGTCTTCCAAAAGGACGCGCGGAATGAATGAAATTGAAAATAAAATTGGATTTAAACAAATAAATATAAATTGACTTGATTTGAAATAATATAAATAAATATCAAACTACTAACCTATGATATCTATTGAAGTTGTTAAATATCAAGTACTCTGAAAATAGGTGACGTTCATCGCTCTCTTGAATCAGAGGAGAACTGTTGGAATTGGCGTTGTGTAGAGATGTTGGCTTCTCTCTGTATCTTCTACCACATATATATGTATATGGGAAGTGCTACAAGTTGTTCGGGTACATATCAGCAGCCGAATTCCACCACCGGACTTTTTTTATGGAAGGAGGACAAACGAGCGCACAAAACAAATAATTTAAAAATTTTAAGACAAATTTTCTCAGGCACTTTCAATTAATTTGTTTTATTTTAAGCCTTAATTGTATTTTTCATAATAGAATATAATCAAACTAAGGTATACGTTGATGTTACTAAAATTATTACCTGAAGGAATCACCTGGTGTTAAGTGAACACCGCCGCCCTAATTCTCTTGCAGACACCAGAGGAATCACGGGAGCGTTGCAGGCCTTGAAGGAAGTTGTACATGCTTTTTGAAGGTTCCCATTTCGTATCGGATACACCACACAAGGAAGCTCATTCCACATCTTTGTAGAACGTGGAAGTAAGCACATGTAAAACTGCACTGTGGAGGACCACCACACATCCAGATGGTGGGGATGATATTCTAATTTGTGGCGTGTCATGCGAAGGTGGAATTCGGCAGTAGGAATCAGGTGAAACAGCTCTTCGGAACACTCCCGTGATAAATGCGGTAGAAGACACGCAATGAATTTATAGTTAAAATGCGAAATTCATCGTATCATGTTAGCGTCTGGCATTATACAACTGCGCGCTTTGCGAGGAACTTCTTTCATGGCATTGCCACTTTTTATATAATCAATTACCTGCTGTTTTCCCGTACTTAGTCGATATGACTTACGGCCGTTCCCAATATTCAGTCTATCTCCGGTTGTGGCCTACTTGAGATAAAAATCGTAACTATCGTTGACTTTTCTATCCTAATAAATTTATCGACGGTAACGTGCCTTATCCGTACACGCTGTCTGTCAATGGGAAGACGTATAGCTTACCAATGATAGAAGTTTGTATGGAAATTGCAATTCACGCGTCCCAATATAAGGCGATAAGAATGACCTATCGTTTATATTGGGACAGCTTCAGATTATTGACAACTAATTACTGACAGTAGAAGGTAGTAATTTATTTCTATCTGTAGATAGTATATTAGGTACGGCCGATAATAAACAAGTAGGTCGAAATTCGCTTAAACACACATTTCCTTAGTAACTGTTATCATTTTATTAGACACTAACAGTCTACCTTTCACCTACCATTCAAGTATAGCTCCCGACTTAAGCGCTTTAAACGCATCTCTTGCCCCTGGTTTTGCTGATTTTCATGGGCGGTTGCCTCAACACTTGCAATTACGTGAGCCTCTTGCCCATTTGCCTCCTCTTATATAAACCATATTTGGTGTATGTGGGCAAGTGCACACTTATTTTACCCATGCCTATTCAAATTCAAATTCAAACATTTTTATTCAAAATTTGATGTGACATCACTTATTGAAAGTCAAAAACTACCACCCATTCCAAAAAGAATGCCTCAGACCTGAGAAGAATGGGCGCAACAAACTCAGGGGGCTTTTTTTCATCAAAAAATATGTTTACAAAGTAATATTGTACAATTAATAAACTTATTATTTAAAAGCCTGAGGGCGGTCGCTATAGTAAACTTTATCACACAAACGTTTTTTAACAATTCTTTAGAATATCGTAATCGTTATATCGAGCGAATCGAATGTGATCGATATTTATTGACAAGTCGTAATCTGTCAGCCTCAGGAAATTATTGAATTAGACACATTAAAAACAAATTTCAACGGAACTTACTCTCAATAAAATCACAAAATTTGGATTTAGGTCCTCAGTATTATGAATATTAAATTAGTAGCTAACGCACACATGGACAAATCAAAATCGTTCACGTATAATCGGGCTGGCGGGTAGTCTATACGCTAGTAAGTATGTTATTCTGAGTCTATCACTATTATCATGCTTTGATAGTACAGATATGGCTTTATATAGGAATGGGTGATTAGATTACCAATTAATATAAGTTCACAAAAATCGTCACCTTTTTGCTCTTAATAGTGATTTTCATTAATATAACACTAGAAATAAGGGATTGCTTGTAACTAATTCTAGTAGGCTTCGTAAGATACATAATAGCTTTAAGGGTAAATATATACACTTTTATAATAAAGACCCAGCCACTGTTATTACTAAGAATTATTCCTCGTGCTATATTACGTTTGTAATAAAACAATATCGTAAAAAGAAGGTATTTAATACAACCGATGAAAATTATTTTCATACAAGTGGGGAGAAATTATTTTTATATCTTAAAACTCGTATATAAATTGAAATTTATATAATTCTCGTCCATTGGTTGTGTACAGTCGACATATGAGTTATAAGAGGCACTGTTCAGGCATTATCTATAATTAAATTTAAATGTTTTATTAAAAAATGGCTCTGTCGTAAATCCTACTACTCCACAGCTGAATATCTAAGTGATCGGACAGCCTAGAACTAGATTATGAATATTTTACAGCAATAACAATATTGTATATTTTATTTAAAAGAGCGCAAAAAAAGAATGCTGGGAGAGTTTCTTGCGCCGCTTCTTCTCTCTCAGAGCGCCATTTGTTTTCGAAGCGGTAGTAGTATCTACTATTAGTAGAATTCTAAAGGAATCAATTTTGAGAAAATTAATGCCTTTTTATGCCTTTATCCCACTCCTATGTAAAAGAAATATAAAATTTGAAAGTAAAACAATATTACCAAGGCATTATTTATTCTCTAACAATCGGTATACCATCCAGCTTCGTGATCTGCTGCAGACGGTTGGAAGCCTGGGTCCGCCACGTGTCTACATCAGGCTGATTATCATACAATGGATTGCCAATGAACACCAGATCTTGAAGGGATTTGCACTCCTGGATAATACAAGACAGTTATATTCCTCTGAATATTTAGCATGCGACAAATTTGTTCTGCGCTTTGTACGGGATTAAGGCTAAGATCTATGCAATGTACTTAGATTTGCTCAGACTCCTACTTAGCTGAATTCAACTCAACAATCTTTGATTTGGTATTTATAGTCATTTGACAGCTGAGATTATGCTGAGCTTAGGCTACGATAGCCCAATAGAAAGGTTATGCGCGCGTTATACACAGCACATTGTCGACTATTAATTAACAAACTTTTACAATTGAAAGTATACTACATTATAACAATATCCAAAACTTATTGAAGTCAAAACTTCTTTTGCATCGTTGTCATTTGAAAGTCGATGAGTAAAGCGACAGTAAGAAGAGACAGACTCAAAAGATATAACGTGGGAGGAAAAGAGATGCATTATACGGTGTTTTAGTACGAGGCGATCATAGTTCAAGAAGAGATTGTCTTATGTATTAAATAAAAAAGGCTAGCAAGTCTATTGCCTTCTTAGTATATTGAATATTAAACTCTTAGACAATTTATATGTCTAGATAGAGCCTTATGCTGCTAAACAACCCATGAAAAGAGGCCAGATTTTTTACTTAAACGTGTGTGACAATCTACGTCCTACACTCGCGACTTGTATGTCAATTTATGTGAGTGTGCGTGTATTACTCAAAATAGAGATTAACCGTCAACCTCAATTTTTTTCTTTATTCAAACATTTTTTTTGTTCACAGCTGTCACAGTCTATCTAGACGTATAAACGATCTAATATCCACTAGAATCCATCCAGAAACCAATAGCTAGCGCACTTTCAAAATAAGACATGCATTATCGAGCTGTTAGGTCGTGTATACAATAGTATATTGTAAGTTTATGGTCAGTATCATACGAACCTGAAGTCTGTTGAATTCGGCCCATTCTTTGACGGAATTGTTTGAAATGTAGAGGACCTTTAGATTCTTCATGACCCCAAGCCCTTTTAGCTTGTCTATTTGGTTGTAGCTAATCCACAATTCTTCAAGAGTGTCCGCGACAGTTTCCTACACACAAAGCAGCTTAAGTTAAGCTGCTCATCCATCAAGCAGTCGTCGAGCATGACTCACTTAATAGCAAACAAGGTCTAATTCAAGTTCAAATTCAATTATAATTATTCAAAATTGTATATGAAATCAATTACTGAAAGTCAAAAACTATCACCCATTCGAAAAAGTATGTCTCAGACCTGAGAAGAACGGGTGCAAGAAACTCAGCGGGCTTCATTTTTTGAAGTGGAAACTTCTTTAGCGGCGTTGAGCACTTTTCTTGGCATGGGTATAAAATGATAAACTCGTGTCAGGACACGTGACCTGATCGAAAATCCGTAAGACAGTGGACGAAATTATGGATGAAAATGATTTTTCTGAGAGAGTTTTATTATTAAATAATTTTAATAGTTCTGAAGTGTTAAATTTATTATGTAATATAAATTATCATTTATGTGTTCGATAGCGCAATAAAGAATATTGTATTTTACCACATAAATGCGAGTACTTTTATACTGATAAATATAAAAGCAATGCGTGTAAAATTATTCCCTAAACGAAATATTCACAAATGCACCACGTTATTGTTCAAGTTTTCCACTTCTTTCCCGCACTCCGGGAGTAGAGTTATTGCCGAAAACGATCACTCTGATTTTTGAGTTTTATACTATTGTCGTACAACAAACAACTAGAGTCATAATAACGCTCAAAAATTTTCTGAAGCATAACTCTACCTATGCGTCAACGACGCAGAGTTTTCATTCAGTTGTGTTTCTACCGCGCTTTGAATACAACGCCACGCAATGACACAATGTTTAGCGAAAAACTGTAAAATAACTGGATATTCCAACTTTAAAAGGATGTATTGTCGTACTTCAGTTAAGTGCCATTTGAATTAACAAAATTGTGTAAGTAAATAATTTGACGTTTTTAATAATTTTGCAAAATAATTACATTCTAATTGCTAAAAAAAAAAGGGTTCTTGCCTCTTTTTAGCGACTGAACTTCTAATGAGCGTAGTCAATAGGCTTGAACATTACTGTCACGAAATACAGTGTTAATTTGAATGAATGTTTTAATTTTATCTGTGTAAGGTAATGTATAAGTACGTATATAAAACGACAATGTTATACTTATGAGTTTTAGTTGGACCTGCAGCTGTCCTTATCGCACTTATGATTGTCTATGCCACGATATCGATATAGTATTTTGTTTTACAACTCTTAGGTAAATCTGAAAAAGCCCTTCGTTGATATTTCCTCTTAAGATTTCGAAACCTCGTGAAATTAGTTTCGATACAAATCCTTGGTTAAATGATATCAAAAAGCTGGGCATTAAATAAAGAATAACACTTAGTAATCTTACAATTCCTGCCACCGACTTTATGTAGTTTCTTCCCAGCGAGAGAATCTTCAAGTTTCTCATGCCGGCGATACCAGCAATTTTGTCAATCATGTTAGAAGACAGGCTCAGCTTTCTGTAATAAACCAGGATAAAATTTTGTTTTATTTCGAGCTTTGTGAGTTTCTAGTTTCTTACCTGAATTAAGATGCCTTGTACATACATACATACATCTGAAGTGACTGATAATGGGTACGTACGGAAATTCGCGAGTTTTTTGGGTTCCGACAAGTGTTCTTAGTCAAGTAAATAAAAAGTCTTTCATATGTTAATGCTAACTCCTGGTGTTTGCGCCATAATTAACTTTGTCACTTCGATATGTCCTACTTCTACCACTCCTTATACTTATTCCTCTCATTTACTTATCCTTTTTCCCTAAACTACTATCTCCGTCGCTCTAGTGAAAGCTTAGTGAGCAGTGCTTCTAAACTACAGTCCACATCGCTACCGCTCGCAAGAGAACGGAGGAATGTTCCTTACCTATCCTTACTTTCACTCTTAGTAGCAAACCGCTTCCGCCATCACGTGGTACAATCAATTCACTTTAATTGCCATGCCAATAGTCATATTTGAGCGTACAAGTGTAAAAAGTGTATTATTTATGCGTTATTTAGTGTTATTTAGTATAATGTACATCGATACAATAAAATACGGTACAATACTCTATTTTAGAGTTCGCTTGGTAACTCTAGGCACGTCTGCACTTGTCAATTTCAATCTATTTGTTTACCTTTGCTTTATGCGTTTCCTTTTTTTGCGTTTGGTTATTTGTTTGTAGGGGCGTGCCGTTACCGCGTAGGTAATCACGAGTTTAATAAAAGAAAAGTTTTGGAGTAAAATTACAATATGATTCTTGTATTTCTTTTCGTTATTACAATATTTATTATATTACATAATTCATTTACTTTCCGCCATCGGGTGAAATCAATTTTAATTGATCTGAACGTCTTCTTTTGCATTCGTTAAAAATTTTTAGTTAACTGTATAAATATGAATAGGTTGTACTTAATGTTGCATTGAAGAATAAGAATTGAATAATTATCTTAATTTACATAAATTTATAGAAGTACTAATAGGCCCAGACACGTATCTTGAATCATACAATCACACAATGCGCAGATATAAAAAACAGTCTCAATACAGCTTCCCAAAGAGTAGGTCGCAAAATGAACATGAAGAATACGAAGATCATGTCAAATGTATACTCTACCTATTCCTGTAATAGTTGGGCTGTAATCTCGCAATTGTTGACAATTACGTCTACTCTGGACGAACACCTCAGGCAGGTCCAATTTCGAAGCTTCGTAAAATCTTCTCGTCCCAAATACCGCAGTCTCTCAAAACGAAGTTATTAACCAGTGTGTGTTACCAGTGATGAGATAAGGAACGCAGACGCGGTCGCTAGCTATGGGGGTCTGAGAAAGATCATGGTCGCTCAGAAGTCAATGGTGAGAGCTATGCTCGGAATTTCCCTGCGAGATCGAATCAGATATGAAGAGACCCATAGGAGAGCCAAAGTCTCCGACATAGCGCAGATGATTGCGAAACTGTAGTGGCAGTGGGCAGGGCACATGACTTGAAGGACAGATAGCCAAAGGCAGTAGAGTCGTGATTGTGATGTCGCACCAGAATAGCAACAACCCATCTCCTCCCGTGGGTGTCGAAAGAGGTGACTAAGGGATACAAAGAACGGAGGATGGGCAGGAGCATCCTTCAGAAAGAGCATGAACAGCTACTGCGGTCGCCAACCCTCCTGCTAAGAATGGCGATTATAATAAAACCCCTCAAAAACACGAACATGACCAACCCGTTGAATGAAACAATTATTTTAATAAAAATATAAATTGAATTAATTAATATCATATTAATAAATTGAATTAATCATTATAATCGTGGACTAAAGCTCTATCAACTACAATATTTTTTACATCCAAATTCCAAAGTCCAACCCGCTACGTCTTCTACGTCTACACTCGCGGTGCATCAGTCGTACATTTTTAGCGCAGAGTAAGAATGGATATTTACGGTTTCAGTGTGCATGCGTTTGCGGAAAATAGAGCGTTACAGTTCGCCACTATTTTTTTCACGTGTTCACAGCCATCACAGTCTATTTAAATGAGTAAATTATCTAACAAAATATCTTTATAATATTCTTGTACCTACTCGCATTCAACTAATGTCGAGAGAACTCCATCCATTTTCTCAATGGGTGGCCATTGAAACTGAAGTTCTATTACTTTGGCTTCTGCGGCAGACTGTTCATGTTTTTTTTCCCATCTAATGATAGCGTCCTTACACGTTGTAGGTTTAAGAGCCATTTTTAAAAGAAGTTTATTATTTTCGTATTTATATGACGTAAATAAACAGTCGTGAAGTTGTATTTTCTGTCACAAATGACTATAATTTATGCAAGCATATAATATATCCCTATATATTATTATACTCTTTGTATGCAAGTGTCATGCCATGACATAGAGACACGAATGAATAGAAAATTAAGTATTTACAAAGAGCTCTTATTACTAATGTACAGCAGAGCTATTCCGCAACAAAACTGCAAAAAGATAAAATAAAAAAAGATGAAACATTTTACATATCGGTGCTCCACTGAGCAGGCCTGTGGCAGAATCGTTGCGGTGCAGCAATAGCAATTCCACTAATAAAACTGCACTGTAACTGTATGCTTACAGCAAATTACTTTTTTCTTGTTGTTATTTTGTAGGTTAGAAGGGAATTATAATAATACTAGTGCCGACCCCGACAGACGTCGTCCTGTACACACTTTACATTTGAAAAATTGGTACAGCCGTTAGGAGGAATACACTAACATACACATGAGCAAGAGAATTATATTATATGGATGGAATTGAGAATCTAAACCAATCTCAATTTCACTGGAACACACAAAACAATCACCATAGCCGTTCCAGGAGGTAGTTCAATTGTTAATCTAAACCATTCTCGAATCCACCTGAAGACACACAGAAAGTTACATTAAAATCATTCAAGCCGTTTAGGAGGAGTTCAGTTACAACAGACGCACAAAAGAAATATATATATTAATATAATAATATTAATAATAATAAATTCTTTATTTCGACCAACAAAGGATCATAATGTGTTAGTAACAAAATACCTTAAAACCTAGTGATAGTACAATATATCTTCAAATCTAAACCTTCCTAATGTAGGACAGGACCGACTTGTCAGCACATGTATCAAATAGCAGTGGTTCAGGTACTGACAATTGAACCTGTGAGAAAATCCCCTTAGAATACCATTGGGGCTAGCCCGGACCCTACGCAACAGGGACGTACACCGCTTACGCATAGTCGCATAAAAACAATCTACGCGTGCCTCAGCAAACATTCCCGACGCGCTGCAGTATCGTGGCAGCCCCAATAACATTCTGAACATATTATTATACTGAACACGCAGGGCACTATACTGCTTCTGCGCATAGTCGACCCACAGACTGCTCGTGTAAAATGAGGTGCAGTATGCTTTGAAGAGTGTAATTTTTACTGGCACGGTACAGCGAGCAAATCTCCAGATGATCATATTCGCCCTAACAGACAACGCCCTGCCCTCTCTCTCGATATCTGCATCATCCTTTAAGTCAAAGGTGCACCAGATGCCCTAGGTATTTAAATTGATCTACTCTCTTCAGTGGTATCCCATACAATTTGATTGTCGGTATAAGGGATGGAAATGGTTTCCCCTTCGCCTGAAAGACCATGCACTCGCTCTTTTTTACATTGTAGATCAGACCATGACTGCGGGCATAGTTATCACATATCCCCATCAGTTTCCTCAAGCCACACACAGACGCACTCAACAGCACCATGTCATCTGCGTAAATAATATTATTTAAACAGCCTCCGTCAATATGACAACCGACACGTCCATTGATGTAAAGGTTGAAGAGTTTAGGCGAGGTTGTGTGTTATGTATGCACACAATAAGTTACCTATTTTCTTTGGTGTAATAAAACCAAAATCATTAATAAGAATTATTCCTCGTGCTATATTACGTTTGTAGAAAAACAATATCGTAATAATTAGGTAGTTAGGTATTAAGGTATTTAATACAACCGATGAAAATTATTTTCATACAATTGGGGAGAAATTATTTTTATATCTTAAAACTAGTATATAAATTGAAATTTATTTAATTCTCGTCCATTGGTTGTGTACAGTCGACATATGAGTTATAAGAGACACTGTTCAGGCATTATCTATAAATAAAGTTAAATGTTTTATAAAAAAATGGCTCGGTCGTAAATTCTTCTACTCGATGACAGTACAATATTATATATGTTATTAAAAAGAGCGCAATAAATAGAATTCTGGAAGAGTTTCTTGCGCCGCTTCTTCTCTTTCAGAGCGCCAATTGTTTCCGAAGCGGTAGTAGTATCTAGTAAGAGGGCTGCACTAAAAGTATCGGGAATCAAGGAAGTGACACAACATTACTATTTAGAAATGTATTTATTGCTTTTCGAAGTATTCTCCGCGAAATTTGACACATTTTTCCATACGATGGAACCAATCATTGAAGTAATCATTCCATTCGGAAGTTGGGGTCTCCAAAATGGCCGTTTTGTAGGCGTCCACAGCTTCTTCAGGTGATGAAAATCTCTAACCACGCAATTTATTTTTTATTTTAGGAAAGTATAGAAATCATTAGGGCTTAGGTCGGGGCTGTACGGCGGATGGTCTAATAATTCTATGTTTTCTTGCTCTAAAAACTGTGCGCGATGTGAGAACTCGCACTGTGTTTTGTGATGGAGGATGATGCGGCGGATGCAGTTCTCTTTACGGAGTTCAGAAACGACCTGTGGCAACCAAATGCTAGCATACCATTCTGCATGACCGTTCTTTGTCCCTCCAGAGGAATAATCGCAACATGGCCGGTTTTGGAGAAAAACGTGGCCACCATTTTTTTTGCAACAATTTTTGTTGGCTTTAACTCATTTTCGAACACCCAAACTCGTGACTGGTTTTTTGTTTCGGGTTCGTACGAACCCGAATTCCAGGATTCGTCACCTGATACGATGTTGTATACAGCAATTGAGGATCCTGCGTGGAATCTATCGAGAGTTCTGACGCACCAAGTAACGCGAGCCGCTTTTTGCCTTTCACAGAGCAAATGTGGTATCCATCGGGAAAACAACTTTTTTACACCTAATTGTTGATGCAAGATTTTATGTATTTGACTCATGCCAATGTCTAAAGTTGCCTGAATTTCGCGGTATGTCACATGTCGATCTTCTTCAATCAGCTTACGCACAGCATCCACGTTTTCTTTGGTGACTGCAGTTTTTGGACGGGGATCATCACTGAGCTTGACACGTCCACGTTGAAATTCAGCAAACCAGCGATAAATTGTGGTTTTGGATGGGGCTTCATCACCAAATGCTGAAATCATCCGGTCAACACACTGTTTTTGTGTTAAACCCTTCGAAAGTCACAATAAATCATCGCTCTAGA
Organism: Leptidea sinapis; assembly: GCF_905404315.1. NCBI lineage: Eukaryota > Metazoa > Arthropoda > Insecta > Lepidoptera > Pieridae > Leptidea > Leptidea sinapis. The sequence goes on from NC_066272.1 coordinate 15,334,264, forward strand.
ATTTTCTCGAGTCAATTCTTTTTTCTCAACGACTAAACAAGTTTGAAAAGACCTTGTGACAAGACCGAGAATCTTTTTTAAATAAATAAATGGTATTCGATTTTTAAAACCAAGGAGTTTTCAATTAAAAATATTTTAATATGACAGGAACAGTGGAAATATTCCATTCCCGATACTTTTAGTGCAGGTCCTCGTATATTAGAAATGACATCAAAGAAGAAGAATTCTAAAGGAATCAATTTCGAGAAAATAAATGCCTTTTTATGCCTTTAATGATCTAGTTGACAAACCAACGTCAGGGTTTCGAATATGCGTGACGGGTGTGTCATCGTAAAAATATACTCTGATAATGTTTACCTAACGCGACAAAAGAATTGTAAAAAACCTCTAATTACACAAAAAAAAAAAGAGAGGAGATTACTCCATCGCTTATGGTGAGAGTTAAAAAGTTCTTTGTGTGTTAAGTCAACGAAAGACAAAAACGGCGGGGGCGAAGGGTCGCGTCGGTTGGGCGGCCGCGGCGACAATCAGGATGCGCCCTCACGCCTCCCGCAGGTCACCTCGACCCTCCGTACGGAGGGACGCGGTGTGTGTCATGAATATCAAGTAGGTACTGTGATTGTAGGCACACGACACCAACGCAAACAGATAATAAAATATACTTCTCGTCTTATTAAAAAACTAATTTCTTTCTTCAAAATTATGTCCTGCTGGTTTCGTCGAAACCAGCAGGACGTTCATCCGATGGTAATTGATACACCCTGCCCATTAAAATGCAATGCCGCTCAAGATTATTGAAAAACCCAAAAATTCTGAGCAGCACTACAACTGCGCTCGTCACCTTGAGGTATAAGTATAAGGTCAAGTCTCATTTGTCCAGAAATTTCAATAGCTACGGCCTTACGCCCTTCACACCGAAACACTCTATTGCTTACACATTACTCCTTCACGGCAGAAATAGGCGCCGTTGTGGTACCAATAATTTAGCTGCCATGCATCGGTGCAAATGAGCCTCCCACTGGAACTGTCCGTTTTCAATATACCAGTAACAAGAAACAGGGAACCAAAACTTAAGTCAAACCACTCTCTTAATAAGTTCTTGGTACGTAAAACACTGGTACAGCATCAGAATAACCAGTGCAGTATTATTCACGTAGCTAGAGTTGGTAGGGGCCCCGCATACTTAAACGCACTCATCTCAGCCTCAGTTAGACAACCGATGAAAACAGGGCAGTTTTATTACTTTAGTATGCGTGACAAGCTACGTCTTACACTCGCGATATGAATGTCATTTTGTGTTAGTGTGCGTCACTTTGTGTACATTGCTCAAAATATAGGTCTGTCTCATAAACTGTCAACTGAAATTTTTTTGGTCATTTTCATTTTTTTAAGTATTATACATACCTAGATGTAAGTTCTATTTAGTTCGGTATATTTTTTATGGAAAACGAGGACAAACGAGCGTACGGGTCACCTGGTGTTAAGTGATCACCACCGCCCACATTCTCTTGCAACACCAGAGGAATCACAGGTACGCGCTTTTTTGTTAAGGAAATGTCGTATAGTCCTGTAAAAACCGCACAACGAAGCTCAAATTAAATTATATCTGGATCTGGATCAGGGGAGTAAGGGGAGAACGGAACTAACACCTTATCCGACCCAATTGTCAACCTCACCTGCACGCGCCGTATGGCGGCGGAGTGGCGTGCCGTATGGCGTGTTACCGCTCCGTGGTGCTCCCTGCTAGACAACAGACGAGGATATGGCGACCGAGTTAATGGCGGTATAACCATACACCTGACTGGGAAACCGGTTGGAAGAGGCTACAGCGGCCTTGAAGACTAAATAACTTCTGAAATGACTGGTGCAGAAGGCAAGGGGAATCCACTGCACTATTTTTCCCATGATAGTCACGTATGAATATGAATAGACAACCAAAGAGACGAATCAGGAAGCCATGCGACCCGAATAGCACCCGGCGCTGCACTGCGTCCGGGGCAGACAGTGTGAAATGTGCTACCGGCCATGTGTTTGTAGGCGACCAGGCATCACATGGAAAGAATGCTACTGGAAAACCAGCCATTAAAATGAGAAGAGGCATTAAGATCGGGAACTGGAATGTACGTGGGATACTTCAACCGGGTAAGCTAGACATTGCAGAACAGGAACTCAAACGGTATAGCATCGATATAGCACCAGAGCAGGCCGGTTTCGTAAAGGGCAAAGGTACACGAGAACAGATCCTAATTGTGAGACAAATAATAGAGAAAGCAAAGGAATTCAACAGACCGACTTTCATATGCTTCGTTGATTTCCAAAAGGCATTTGATTCTGTTAAATGGCCACAACTATGGAAGATCCTCATAGAGATGGGAGTGCCCAAGCACTTGGTGCAAATCCTCAGAGCCCTTTATGAACATGGTTCCGCTTCAGTCAAGGTGGATAATGTCACGTCCGACCCACTTCATCCCTCTGCAGGAGTCAGGCAGGGCTGCATTTTGTCGCCTCTTCTGTTCAATATTTATACGGAGCACATTATGAGGATAGCTCTAGAAGATTGGACAGATGGCATACCAATTGGCGGCAAAAACATATCCAATCTCCGATATGCCGACGACACCACGTTAATAGCGACAAGTAAGGAAAACATTGCTGAATTATTACATCGTATCGAGCATACCAGCCTCCAGTATGGCCTTAAAATAAACCGGCAGAAAACAAAAATGATGATTGTCGATCGAAGTCAAAACAATGCACCAGATATAGTCGAGATTGCTAATTGCGAGGTTGTACAGTCATACATATACTTAGGATCACTGGTCGCTAATACTGGTGGCTCGGAAGACGAAATTAGAAGGCGAATGGCTATTACCAGATCTGCAATGCAGAAGTTGACGAGGATATGGCGGGTCAGGAATATCACCAAAGCTACTAAAGTTCAGTTAGTAAGATCTCTAGTGTTTCCCATACTACTATATGGTGCCGAAACATGGACAGTCAAAGAACGAGAGAGACAAAGGATTGACGCACTAGAAATGTGGTGTTGGAGACGAATGCTACGAGTATCTTGGACACAACGCCGCACAAACGTCTCGATACTTGAAGAGCTCAAGGTGAAAGAAAGGCTTTCATCTATAGTCAGAGCCCGTATCCTCAGATACTTCGGACATATCACGCGACGTGGAGAGCATGCCATAGAGAGACTTGTTGTTCAGGGAAGGGTCAACGGCAGTAGGTCAAGAGGACGCTCCCCTATGCGCTGGACAGACCAGATCAAAGCCTTAACCAATACTCCCCTCAACGCATGTGCCAGAGAAGCAATAGCCAGGGATAACTGGCGTAGAATCGTTCGTCGTTCGACGTGACCACGACTGCTCTGTCAAGAGTATTATTTGGTACAGGCATTATTTGCTTAAAAGGTGACTCCGGCCACTAGCTGCTGTAAACTATGATTTTAAGAGAAATAAATTATTATTATTATTATTATTATTATTATTATTATTATTATTATTATTATTATTATTATTATTATTATTATTATTATTATTATTATTATTATTATTATTATTATTATTATTATTATTATTATTATTATTATTATTATTATTATTATTATTATTATTATTATTATTATTATTATTATTATTATTATTATTATTATTATTATTATTATTATTATTATTATAAGAGTAATCCGACGAAGAAGAAGAGAGGATCTGGATCTGGATGACCAAGGTGCACCACCACCGCATATTCCGCGGTGCGAGCCGGAGGTAAAAATCCGGCATGGCGCCGTGCTTAAGACGCTTCTCACCTTGGACATTCACAAATCGAGCGGGCCCAATGGCATTCCCCCGATAGTGCTGCGGACATGTGCTCCGGAACTGGCGCCGGTCCTTACCCGTCTTTTCCGGCTCTCCTACTCATCAGGCGTAGTCCCGAAATTATGGAAGGCGGCTTTAGTTCACCCGATCCCTAAGAAAGGTTTACGCTCAGATCCGTCCAACTACCGCCCCATTGCTATTACCTCCATTTTCTCCAAAGTAATGGAGTCGATCATCAACCGCCAGCTCTTAGGATAGGAGGTCTCAGCTCGCTCAGGTCGCTCAGCTGGTGATCTTCTTGCATACCTCACCCATAAATGGGCGCAAGCGGTGAGTCGAAGGGAGAGACGAGAACCGGAACAAACTTGTGTCTGAAATCGAGACTATGCTTTGCAAAGTCTCGGAATGGGGCCGACAAAATTTAGTCCAATTCAACCCCAAGAAGACACAAGTTTGTGCGTTCACCACTAAAAAGTCTCCCTTTGTCGTATCCCCTCGATTCGATTCCACTGCTCTAACTACCACAGCCTGTATTTGCATACTTGGCGTCGATATATCGAGTGACGTTCAGTTCCGAGGTCACTTGGAAGAGACGGCCAAACTGCCCCAAAAAAAGCTTGGTGTATTCACTAAGGCGAGACAGTACTTCACTATAAGCCACCGCCTGCAACTTTATGAGGCGCGAATTCGGTCTCACATGGAGTACTGTTCTCACCTCTGGGCGGGTGCTCCCCAGTACCAGCTTGTTCCATTAGACCGCATACAACGAAGAGCGACTCGAATCATCGACGATCAAGTCATCTCCGTAGAGATGTGGGTTCTCTCTGCATCTTCTACCGCATTTATCACGGGGAGTGCTCAGAGGAGCTGTTCGGGTTGATTCCAGCGGCCGAATTCCACCACCGGACATTACGTGCAAACGACCATCCGCATCACGTAGACGTCTTGCATTCCACATGCGCGCGTTTTGTTCGAAATTTCTTGCCTCGCACAGCCACTTTGTGGAATCAACTACCGGCAGCGGTCTTCCCGAACAGATACGACCTTCAAAAAAAAGCATACTCCCACCTTAAAGGCCGGCAACGCATTTCTTGACACAACTGTTGTTGCGGATGTCCATGGGCGGTTGCCTCACCTCTCCCAATCCCGTGAGCCTCTTGCCCGTTTGCCCCCTCTCTAATAAAAAAAAATATCGATATTGTAAGGTATTATTTAGTATCAGTATGATCTACATGTAAAATGCGTAATGCATCTCATCAGGGTGTATAGTTGTTGATATAATACGGCATAATTTTTACAGCTTTGTGGGATATTAGATTAATAGCGAAAAGTTCTCAATTGGCACGTGGCCGCACGTGCCGACAAATACAGCAATAAGAGTTTACATTCGGACAGGGGTTGAGTACGTTGTGATAAATAATATTTGTTTGTTGATGCTTTGTGTGTTATCAATTATTAAAAACAAGGGATTAACAAAAACTTAAGCGGGGATAAAATTACCTATTGAATTCAAGCAAAGCCTTTATAACATCAACTAAAACTAATCTAAGTTGAACTAATATTGAAATAGTTTAACTTGAGAAAAGCTTAGGTTATTACTTAAATTTTATGTATATTCATTTGATAATATTACTAAAGGTTACACAAAAATGAAATATTTTATTGATTATAAAATGCACTTTAGTCTCACTTATGATTATTGAATATTTAGATAGAATGAACATTATTAGTATGATTCCGCTGGGATGATTCCGGGGTTCCTCCGCTGGGATAGCTTTTTGTGTTTATAGGTAGATATTGATTAGAGGCTATAATGTATAACACCACAAGATGTTATAAGTATTCAAAGTCAAATAATTTTATATTCAATTAGGGTTAAACTAAGCGCTTTGAATAGTCACTATAAATATTTCTTTTAAATTACTGAATAAATATGTTCGGAAAAAGTTGAGCTCGTGAGAACATTAACGGCCACTCTTTTAACCGACTTCATAAAAGGAGGAGGTTCTCAAAACGTCGGTATGTTTTTGAAGTGAAACTTCTTTATCGACGTATGAGAGAAATTTTATAGCAAAACGTCACGATTTACGGTTACGCGCTATTTTGTTTTTTTTTTAAATCCAAGATGGCCGCCGCGCAAATATGATTTCAACAATATGGACATGGTATCCGAGGTTCTCGAGGGTGCAAACAATGAATTTGAGATCATTTTTGAAATCCAAGATGGCCGCCGTGCAAAATTATGATTTCAACAATATGGATATCGTATCCAATGTTCTGGAGGGTGCAGAGAACGAATCTGGGATCATTTTTGAAATATTATTTTCGGGCTATACGTATTCGTGGTAGTTATAATGAGAACCCTAATGCAAAACAACTTATAGGCATCTTTCGGAAATTGTTGTGCCACATGGAACGAAAATCGTAAACGTGCGCGGCGGCCATCTTGGATTTGTAAAATGTTCCCAAATACGTTGTCTGCACCCTCAAGAACCTTGGATACGATATCCATATTGTTGAAATCATAATTTTGCACGGGGGCCATCTTGGATTTCAAAAATTATCACAAATTTGTTCTCTGCACCCTCGAGAACTTCGGATATAGCTGGGAAAGGCGACTCTATCGTCTCGTTTTTTCGTTTCATCGAGTTTCAAAAAACAACGATTCTAAAGAACTCCTTTACTTGCACTTCAAAAATTGTTCCAACAATAATTAATTATAATGTTTCTTCTATATTGACAGGAACTATGAATGAAACTATCGTTCTGAGCGTTATTTATTCTATGGTTGAACCTATATCAAAATGTAAGCAATTCTGTCAACAAACGTGTGCGTACCCCGTACGTAAAACGTTTTCTCATCTGTGGTTCTCATTGACAATAAACTTAGTGCTGTTACTTGTCAAAGTCAGTAAAATTGTAAACAAAACCAAGTGTGGCTCACGTGGTGCTAACCTAATGTTTAATATTTAAGTTTAATTTTTATTGTGAGGTGTGGAGTTTATGCTTACAGAAGTTGTAGATTTATTAAGAGAAAATGGAAGATTTGCAAATAAACATAACATCAGCTAAAAAAGTATATATTATTCTCTTAGTGTTTTGGAATTATTAATTGTTGTTATTATTTCTTATTTAATAAATTTGTTGCAGAAAAATACAGTAAAGAATCGTCCATTGAACAAATCTGTAATTGATTATAAATTTGTATCAAAACCAAACATAACCGGAAATATAGTAGCACGAAAGCGACCGCAGAATGCTATATCAAAGAAATTCACAGAAAGATACACAGGAGAGCCCAAATCAAAGGTTTCTAAGGTCACAGATACCGCAGCAAACAAAAGCGATGATGTCGAAACAAGCTTACGCGATCTCAGTGAAAATAAAGGCAAGTTTCACGGGAAAAACTACCAAGATGTGACAGATGATATGATTGTTAATCAAAAGCAAAGAAGTGGTGGTTGGATATCATCGTTATTTAAGAATAATCCAGATGTCCCTAGGATAGGTCAGAGGGCTGTAAGACCTGTGGTCGAAAAAGTATTCGCTGGTAAATTTTTTGCTGATTTGAATCTTCACCCACACAGCATAGCTAATCTAAAACAAAATATGAATCTGACAGAGCTAATGACAGTACAACAAAAGGCTATACCAGTAATATTACAAGGAAGAGATGTTTTAATAAGGTATTAATATTATTATCACTTTTATATCAAAAGCTATATTGTGTAGAAAAAAATTCTTAGAATAAGAATATCTGCAAAATATATAAAATTCAGTTAATATCATACCTAATCATGAAAGATATGTATTAATTCCTTGCAATTACAGGTTTCTTATTTAAATAATTAATATTAAGAAATGGAAGTAATTGTTACTTCCATTGACTATATTATAAATATAAAAAATATAAAATTTCCAACCTTCTCTTAAGACAATTCCTTGCACACTATGTCATTCTGTAGGAGGTAATTAAAGCTTAACCAAACATTTAAGTGAGGGCCTCTTTAGATTTATTTGATTCACTTGATGATGATTTGGATGTTCCTCATCATGTTTATGTCTGGTGTTCCACATCAATCAGTTTTGCCTCACACTGCCTGGAATCAATCAGCTGGCTACAGTATTCCTGTTATGATACAGCTTAGGGACCTTCAACTTTAGACCATACTCCCACTCTATATGCTGGTAACACATCTATAAATCTCAGGTAGGTTGGTTTTCACTTCTCATCATGTAAGCCTCTTGTCTATTATACTATAAATATTTGTAAAAAATAATTTGCTCCTCTTATATTAAAAAAAAAGGTATGTCTTTGTTATTAGACCATTTAAGAAAACAGTGATCAGAAGTAATATCAATAACCTCATGAGCTAGGTGCAAGTATTTTATTATTAATCAAGCAATATAATATATAATATAACAATCACAAATGCATCTTATAATAAAAATTACTGTAATAATTAGCAATAATTGTGTGTGGCTACATGTTTCATTCTCAAATAACTGATTACATTTATAGATATGAAAGAAAGAGCAGAGCCTCCTAGCACAAGCATCCCTTATATGCTTAAAAGGAGGCCATTATCTGTTAAAGGAGAATATGTTAAAACCAATTAAGAATTTTATTTTATTATATTTTGAATTCATTGTTTGTGTAAAAATGCTTCATGAACATGATGGTTATGATTATTGTCACAATTAGTAATTGTATCCAACAAAATAATACAATTTTATATATTATTTTGTATAGTAAAAAAAAGATTAACTTTAATAGCCTTACATATAAAATTGGCATAAGGTTATGCCTGAGTTATTCTCAGCATTTTGCTTACAATTGATTTATTTGGACATATTACATGTCCCACACATTTATTTTGCAAGGCTACTTGACATTTGAAAAACTTCTCAGGTATAACTTTATGCCAATTTGTAAGCCGGAAATTGTCTAATACACTAGTCCCTTTTTTTTATTAATAATCTGCTTCACTATCGTTTATGGTTCTTAATATAAAAAAAGTCTGACATTACATTACATATAACTGTTCATCACAATTAAATCATAATCTATAGATCCCAAACAGGTTCAGGAAAGACATTGGCTTATGCTTTACCAATAATTGAAGGATTACAAGCAATACGACCAAAAATAAATAGGCATGACGGAGTGAGTGTTGTAGTTGTTGTGCCAACTCGGGAGCTTGCCGTGCAGACATATGAACTTTTTGTGAAACTTGTAAAGGTTGGTAAAACTTGACACTATATGCACAACAAATTTTTGTGAATTAATTATTTAGGCTGATTGCATCATATTAGCTGTTATGGTTAAGGTTTAAGCCAAAATGTGTAATGTTTACAGTAACACTGACTTTAACATGGACTGCAAAAACGATCATGTTCCTTGGTATGGTTAAAGTTAAAAAGTGAAATATTAAGTCAATATCAAATATTTATTTGAATCTTTTGACAGGTCGATATTTAGCTATTGAACATTAATAATAGCTTTAACTGGCAAACATTTGACTGTTATGGTTAACAGTTAAAGTTATGACATCTTTTTATGGTATTTTTTGCTTATCCGGTACTCTAACATGTTTGTTATTGGTTTATTAGTTGGTTCGACCCAGCCTTAATGTATTATTGATTTCATTAAATTGTTCCTGGAAAAACAAAATTGTAACTTATATTTACCAATGTCCAAAGGTTATTAACAGAATCATATTTCAAATACTCAACTGTATATCCATCTGTCTGTCTATAAGTTAGCTGTATCTAATAAGCCTCAATAGTTTGAATTGTACATATTACTTTACATGACATTTTTAGCCATTTATTTGGATTGTACCTGGCTTGCTTAGTGGAGGTCAAAAAAGAAAAGCAGAGAAGGCAAGATTAAGAAAAGGCTTGAGCATATTAGTTGGTACACCTGGAAGAATTAATGATCACCTTAGGCACACACACTCATTAAATTTTGCTAAAACAGGGTAAGTGAAATTTGTATATTGTATAATATGTCAATTGTTAAGGTCCTTGCTCATTAATCACCATTGTATACATATACATAATATTTATATTGTTCCCATTTCTGATTTAGGTACTTAAAATTAGGTACTGTGCTACATAAAAAATATTCTGAACCTCCAATCAATAAAAAATAGTAAAATCTCAATTCTGTTAATAATTCAAATTGAATTTGTTTTGCATATATTTTATTTTATCAGTTAACACTAAGTCATATGCAATATATTCTACTCCATCCGGGCTTTTAAACCTCACTTACAATTTCTGTGGGATGTGTATTTCAGTTTCAGTGAAGCTCTGCAAATGTTTTTAAGTAAGAATTTAATGTCAGTATTTTAGAAGGGCATCCAATACATAATCTTGATAAAGTGTACACCTTCCTGAAGGGCGACAACGCTCCTGTGTGTTACATGAGAACCTGGATGGTGAATAACATAACATCAGGTGGCATGTAAGCCCATTCGACCTCTTCTTCCATACAAAGTATTTTTATCTTCTTTTTTAAATAACAGTAAGGGACGAGATTAGTAGGACGTTCAGCTGATGGTAATTGATACGCCCTGCCCATTACAATGCAGTGCCTCTCAGGATTCTCGAAAAATCCAAAAATTGTGAGCGACACTACAATTGCTCTCGTTACCTTGAGATATAAGTTCAAATTCAAATTGTTAAGATATAATTTCACTAGCTACGGCGCCTTTCAGACCGAAACATAATAATGCTTACACAAGACCTTATTTGTCGTACCCATAATCTAGCCGGCATCCTGTGCAAAGAAACCTCCCACTGGTAAACACTCTTAGTCACTTCTTACGACACTCTGGGCCTGGGACTTCCCTAGTATTTTTATGCCCCGGGAAGCATGGGTATTATTTATGTATAGTTATGACTACAGTGACAACAATACACTTGATCGTGGAATATACGTATTGAGTCGCCATCTGGAATTTGAACCTAATTTCGGTTTATATTGATGTTAGTAACTGATGAGTCACATATGGAGCAAATGGGCAAATATATATGATATTTTGTATTGTAAGTGCCAATATTATGAATGCTATCTCGATTTATTTTAGATGTTTGATATTAGATGAAGCAGACAGATTACTAGATATGGGTTATGAAAAAGATGTAGCAGCTATTGTGAAAGCTATTGAAGATCACAAAAAAGCCGCCACATATGACCCTATTGCTTTAGTAAAACAAAATATGAATAAAAAGGTTACTGAAGACATTGAAGTGCAGAAAGATGAAGCAGAAACAGAAGAGACAAAAATAAAATATCCACTAACAGAAATATTTCTATCTAAAGAAAGGCAGACTATTTTGCTATCAGCAACTCTAACAAAGGTGATGTTATATTTCAACAAATACTTAGGTTTCACATCTTTTTAATTTGTATTAATGATATTGTTTATCTTTTGTGTGTAGGCAGTTCAAAATTTGGCTGGGATTACAATGAATGACCCTGTTTTTGTAGATACTTCTGAAGGGAAAGCTCTTGTTGCAGATTCGTTAAAAAATATAGTAGAAGAGAATCCCAAAAATCAAAACAAACTCAAAGAGAATAATATTAAAGAACAAGTTATTGCCACCAAACATAATGAAAGCACTCAGAATGAATCTACAACAAGTCAAGAAGAATCTGAACCAAGTCAAGAAGAATCTGATTCTGAAAGTAAACATTTGGGAGGTAATAATTGGAATAAACTAGATTTATATCAACATATTGTATTACTTAATGTTAATAAATGTATATGGATATTCTTTATATTATATTATGTTTTTTGTTTTACTAGCTTTAAAAAAGTTTACTGGAGTAGGCACCGCTAAATTTACTGAAAAGGCTGCAGTTAGTGTAACTAAAAATAACAATAGCAAAGTAGCTACTGCAGATGAAAGTGATAGTGATTCAGACTATGAATATTTTAAAGTCCAAAAAGAAATTGAAAGTAATAAAACTGAACAAAAGCCAGAAGAAGAAGAAGTGCAAGCACCTAAGACAAATATGTTTGAGAGTGCCCTTAAAACAGCAATAGTTGAAGATGAACTTGTCTTGCCAGCAACAGTCAATCAAATTTTTGTTGTGATCCCAATGAAGTTAAGACTAGTTTCACTTTGTTCTCAAATTGTCCAACACTGTATATTAAATAAGAAGGGTGGTAAAATGATTGTCTTCATGGCAACATTGGAAATGGTGGACTATTTTTCTGAATTAATTGAAACAGTTTTAACTGGGAAAGATGTAAAGGGAAAAAAAAGAAAAGATAATAATAAAAAGAAGAATTCAAAGGCTAAAACGAATGACGACGAGGTAACCATCTTAACTATTACCATCTATAACTATATGGTTAAGGTAAAAGTATTGAAACAGAAATTTTGATTTTCATACAGGATGAATCTGATTCAGGTTCTGAATTTGAGATGGATTTTAACACCCCAGGCGAAGGTGGACTGGTCCCAGTAGATCTAGATGTGTTCAGCTTACACGGCTCAATGCCGCATGAGCAACGGATGGAAGTTTTCAAACAGTTTCGATTGGCCAAGAGAGGGTTGCTCATTTGTACGGTAACTATAGTATAGATACTATTTATTAGCTTAAATTAGGCTTGAATTTCAGATCATTATCCCGGTAGCTCTCTCAATCTTGCCTTCTCATATAAACTCAAAGATGTTATTGGGAACGGTAAAACCGTAGGTAGACCTATGCCATACACCGATGTGAGAGAGAACATCTGTAACAGAGATAAAGAAAGATAGAAAAGGAAAGCGGATCTGTTGTTACTGTAATCAATTTTGATTGACATGTGGTGAAAAAAACGACTGTTTACGACATGTCAATTTCAAGAAAGAAACTAGTATTTTCATTATAAACCACTAGCTCACACACACAAAACAAAATTTACTCTCAGGTTTATGGTGATACTATATATATATAGTATCACCATATAATATATATATATATATATGCATGCAACAACAACATAGTGTGTCTTTTAAAGTGTTAATTTTTTGACCTAAGTGAATAAACTATTGTTTCATTGTATTGTATTTGAATTAAACCTTGAAGTATTTTTCTTGAATAAAATGAACGGTATTTGAGAGAGTTAGTTTCTTCAGGATGTAGCGGCGAGGGGATTGGATGTGCCTCGCGTGGATTTGGTGTTGCAGTTCTGTGCACCTGCTTCTGCAACTGATTATGTACACAGGTTCGTAATACTGTTATATTCTTGTGGCTTTGCGTATGTGGTTTTTTAGGAAGCTAATACAATAATATAAGCGCAGTATGCCTATTGGTCGCGAGACAGCAGTGCAGTTGTACACTTTGTTCTGGTGTTAAGGATGTAGTTGCCGATTATCTTATATATAAAATTCTAGTGTCCCGTTGCTTGTTACCAAAATCCTCCGAAACGGTTGAACCCATTTGTATGAAATTTAGTGTGCATATCGGGTATGTCTGCGAATCGTTCAACATCTATTTTTCATACCCATAAATGTTAAGGGTTTTAATTTTTTTTATTTTTATTTTATTATGATTCCACATTAAAAAAATACACACAACTTCAAATTTAAACCCATCTAGGATCAATACCTATTTTTCTATTGCGATTTTTATATTATTCTGTTCCTTCCACAGATCCTCAATAGGGTCATGCAAGTGCAACACAAGATGGCATACGAATATAATAATTATTGTGTATGATAAATTTTATGTACGATATATTTGGTAGGTTTGAGAATCGGTCGTCATCCATTTTTTTTATACCCTATAAATTTTAATTATTGATTTTGTTTTATTACTTTATATGGCTATACTATATATATCTATATATCTATAATCATTGATATAGTGCCTGCATAATACTTTTATATTTCTTCGATAATTTATACGTCTAGACAGAGCCTCTTGCTTCCTGGACAACCGATGAAAACAGGGCAGGTTTATTACTTTAGTGTGCGTGTTAAGCTAAGCTAACTAAATTCTTGAATGTCATTCGATTTTTTCCATTGAAATATTGGCTCACGCATCTCTTAATAATAATTTCTTATGAATAATCTTGTTTGTAAATTTGTAAAGTATTCTATTATATTGTATTGTTAATATTATGTGATTAATGTAATTTTATATATTCTCCTTCTATGTGTGGCGTATTATAATTAGTGAAAAAGTGTTGGTATTTTTCTGAATAAGCTATTGTACCCAAGTTACATTCATATTCTCATACGCTAAATATTGTTGAAATCATTCAAATGTTCTATTTTTCTTGAATATGAAAGGTAAAGTGAGATAAAAATGAACAATTTATCATCTTTAACGTAGGGTTGGACGTACCGGGCGAGGCGCCCAAGTTGGAGCGGCCATATTGTTTCTGTTGCCCAGCGAAGGAGAGTTCGTGAGGCACTTGGAACAAAAGAGGATAAGGTTGGTTCCATTTTAAACCACTTTAATATTAGCCCTTAGCTGAATTTAGCAATTTTATATATTTATTTATCTTTAATAAATAGGTATTTATTTCTCACAATTGATTTTTTTAGAATTATTTTGATGTCATTTCTAATATACTAGATAATACTACCGCTTCGGAAACAAATGGCGCTCAGAGAGAACAACCAGCGACAGAAATTCTCCCAGCATTATTTTTTTGCGCTCTTTTTAATGAAATATATAATATTGTACCGTCATTGTTATCGCTATAAAATAATCATAATCTAGTCCCAGGCTGTCGGATCACTTAGATATTCTTCAGCTGTGGAGTAGGATTTACGATAGAGCCATTTTTTAATTGAACATTTAAATTCGTGGCTGGGACTTTATTATAAAAGTGTATATATACATTTACCCTTAAATCTATTATGTATCTTATGTAATGTATAATAAATATTAGTTTTATTAAATAAAATAAATAAAAACATTCTATGAGTCGTGTACCTACATGTTCTTACAATTTTTTTATATATATGAGGGGACAAATGCGCACGAGATTCACGTGATGGTAAGTGGTGAGGCGACGGCCCATGGACATCCTCAACAACAGGTGTCAAGAGATGCGTTGCCGCCCTCTACGCTCAAGATCACGCCAACGACCTTCAGCGTTTGGGCGGAACTAACTATCTCGATTCACGCGCGCACACCAATCCCGAACAAGTAAACTTCATGTGAAAGTCAGTTTAAAATTCCGTGAAGACAGGACTGACCAGACACAACAAGCAGCGCTCGTTCAAGTGTGCCATTGTCAACTCAACTTAAAAACTTAGAGAAAAGAAACCTCGCTTAAGCCAAGGTCTGTGGTAGGTTACGTCAGTCAGACGAGTCCACGGTGTTGGAAGCTTTGCGTACCGTGGCCCCTGGAGCACCAACCATGCAGCGAGCAGCTATCGCGGTTCAGGCCTGGCTTGAACACATCGCACACAGCTCCAAGGAGTGGCTTGCACGAGCCAGCAGAGGTAGGTACCTCACCTCTACAAACCGTTCAACGTTCACTGACTTTAAGGCTGCGTTTAGTGCTCGACTTACCTTTAGCGATGACATCGGTCGAGTATAGCTATAGCTGTAACTATGAAAACATATATGAACGCGTACAGTCCAGCGCTGATGAATTGCTACGCGCGTACAGCTACGTCGCGCTGACGCGCTATGACGATAAATTAGAGCGAACGACCGTACGCGCGTGTGTAAGATCGTTATCAAAAATCGTAAAGAAAAGTTCGTGTTTTGGCATGTTCGAATATATTGTATAAATTTCTCCTTCAATTTGATGCTCGTTGATGGATTTAAAATCAATATTTAAGTTAAAAAAAATCATGTGATCTATTAAGAAATAAGTATGTATCGGATTAAAATTTTAATATTGCCATAGCTTTATTGCATAGCATAAAACTTTTTGTTTTGCGAGATAGGGACGAATATATAGATATAACAGATAAAGACAAACGACCTTACAAATAAACTTGGTATAAAGTTATACATGAGAATAAACCAATAATATACAAAATTTTTATGAATGTTCAAGAATGTGCAAATATGTCTATTTGTAAAATAGACATTATGCTAAATGATTGGTTTATTCGGACGTAAAACGTTTCCCGCGTTTATTTGTATAGCTGTCTGACATTAGGAAATCATCAGAATTATCATTGTATTGACAGTATTGTCAGCGATATACCTAGTCAACATTTTTCATATTCTTGTTTACTCTCAAGTAGAACTTTTTACCAAGTTTATTTGTAAGGCCGAAAAAGTTTACAGTTAACACAGTGTAATAAAGTTTATATGCCTGTAACTTTTTTTCTTGGGTTAATTTTCATTTTATTTTCAGTGTAGGTACATAGGTAATTGTCTTACCGTATTATAAATTAATAATAAAAGAAAATTGGTAAAATACAAAATTTCGCAAAACGTAAAAAACTTGTTTCCATATCATCATTTCAGCTGGAAGACATCCACTGCGGGACAAAGGCTTTTCCCAAAGACATCTTTAGAACTTGTATTTTTATTGAAATGTGTGAAATTTGGGGTGTGGGTTTTGAATGGGCTTGGAATGGAATTTGAATGGATTTTGGGGTATTCGTGCAAGTGATATAATCGCGGGTTAATTGATGCCAAAGCTCATCTAAAGCCCACACCACGGGTAATTGTCATGACTATTTCAGCATACACATCTTGGGTTCGTTTCTACTCGGGTTACCCTCGGGACGTCCGCCAATGGCTGGATGCAAGGCAGCTGCACTTGGGGCACGCCGCTAAGGCTTTCGCGTTGAGGGAAACACCAGCGGCTCTAGCCAAACGGGCTAGGTCTGACCCCAAGCTAAAGAAAGAGAAACCCAGTAACAGGTTGAGCGTGAAAGAAGATGAAGAGAAGAGAAGGCCTGGGTAAGTTCGATTGTTTTAATGGACTATGATGGGTGAAGCTTAAAAATTAATTATAACTATGGCGGACAATGTTTAAAAATATTGTAAATGTCTGAGATTGAGTATTTAAACATTTTTAAATGATTATCTCTGTTGGATTCGCACTGCATTGTAATGGGCAAGGCGTATCAATTACCATCATTCAAATAAAACACTTTTTAAACTACCATCAGCTTTAGCTGCAGGTACGTACGACACGAGCACAACGTTCACGTTCTGCTCGTCTCGTCCCTTATTGTCATAAAAAAGATAAGCTATATATTATAAATTGTTTTTTCAGATTCGCGAATATGAAGTCTAAAATATTTGGAAACAGACTGGTTAATAAGCAAAGTTCCATGCATACTGCCAGCGAGTATGACAGCGGGCTGCCGCCCCTGAATACTTTTAATAATAAGAAGGCATAACAGACATCGATACAGAAAAAATTGTAAATAAAACGATTATGTAAATTAGACTTTTTGTTCTTATTTTTATACGTACGGATTTTGTACACAACCTGAGTTTTAATATTTGTTCGCTCATTATTTGGCTTTAGGATTCGATATGTAGTATCGTCCAGGAAAGTCGTGCAAGGCTGTCCATTAAAAATTTCTTTCGATAACAGCGCTGCCGAGGAACGCTACCCCTCTAGCTGGTGAGGATTTTTTATGGAAGAGGAAGATACCAGTTCGAGGCTCCTTTGCACTGGATGCCGGCTAGATTATGGGTACCACAACGACTCCTATTTCTGCCGTGAAGCAGTAATGTGTAAGCATTACTGTGTTCCGGTCTGAAAAGTAAGGCCGTAGCTAGTCAAATTACTGGGCAAATGAGACTTAACATCTTATGTCTCAAGGTGACGAGCGCAGGTGCCGCTCAGAATTTTTGGAGTTTTTCAAGAATCCTGAGCGGCACTGCACTGTAATGGGCAGGGTGTATAAATTACCATCAGTTGAAGGTCCTGCTCGTCTCGTCCCTTATTTTCATAAAAAAAAATACAAGCGTACGGTTGATGTTAAGTGATCACCGCCGCCCACATCTTCTACAACACCAGAAGAATCACAAGAGCGCTGCCGGCCTCTTAGAAAAGTGTACGCGCTTTACCGGGAGCTATCCATATCATGTCGTCAAGAAACATCGCGAAAAGAAGTTCATACTACAATTTGGTGGTACGTGGTGGAAAGGTCCAGTTGATTAGGATGATATTGAAGTATACATATATGGTAGTCGGAGAACTTCGTGCGCGACCGTCCCACGTGGTGACAGACGGTGGCGGGGACGGGGTACTAAAGATGTCAGCAAGTAGCGGGGGGTGTTGCGGGGAAGAGCAACGCGTGAGACTACCGTCGTGCAAGAAGGCCGAATATTATATAAGTCTATACCGCCACTTATATTTTACTGCCATACTTACACAACAAACGAAAAATCATTTACCTATTGACTTAGGACAAAAAATGACAATGATATGTGTTGAAAGTTGAGTTTCAATTTTTTTTTTATTGAATAGGAGAACAAACGAGCGTACCGGTCACCTGTTGTGAAGTGCAACACCAGAGGAATCACAGGAGCGTTGCCGGCTTTTAAGGAAGGTGTACGCGCTTTTTTCGAAGATACCCATGTCGTATCGTCCCGGAAACACCGCACAAGGAAGTTCATTCCACAGCTTTGTAGTACGTGGAAGAAAGCTTGAAAACCGCACTGTGGAGGACCGCCACACATCCAGATGGTGAGGATGATATCCTAACTTGTGGCGTGTCGTGCAAGGTGGAATTCGGCGGCAGGAATCAGGTTAAACAGCTCTTCGGAACACTCCCCGTGATAAATGCGGTAGAAGATACACAACGAAGCGACTTCTCTACGCAACGTCAAATGATCCAGCCGTTCACAGAGCACTGGGTCCCCCACAATTCGAGCTGCAAATTCAATGAGAAGATGTGGCAAGAGTGTCTTGCACTACAATATTGTATGGAAACTGAGACTTCAAAAATATTACTTCTCTTATTACATTTGACTACAGCGACTATATTTAAATAAAATACTATTAAAAAACGATCAAATTGCGTATTGACTCCCCCTGAAAACGTACTCTGCAAAGCAATTAATGACGTATAAATAAAATAATTTGGCAATCAAATATTTGTATACCAATTTATTGGCCAATTGTGCTGTGCATCTACCAATTGTTAAGAACTATGTTACCACAAGGTTCGACGTTCAAAGGTCACGAATCGTCGGGTTAAATTAATTATTAATACAATATTTGTGCTGCGGAAGAGGGCTTTATTCGCGCTATTTATAACCTAGGCCCTAAGGAATCATTGAGAACAAAATTAAAAGAAATAAATTAAATAAATAACATCTTGACTGTTGCTTCTCAATATATTCTTGATAATCTAATGTATGTTCATAGGCACATAAGTGAATTTGCCAGAAACTGTCATAACCATAATGTTAACACCAGGAACAGACATAAGCTTATAATGCCTGCTACTCGACTAAGTCGAGTTAACAAGTCTTTTGTAGGGCGATGTATATGCTTTTACAACAAGATCCCGGAAAATGTTCAAAACAAAAGTATTACGTTATTCAAAAGAATTGTTAAAAAACGTTTGTGTGGTAAAGGTTACTATAACATAAATGACTTTCTTAATGATACCACAGATTGGGAATGGAGCAACCGCCCTCCGGCTATTAAATAATAAGTTTAATTGTACAATGTTACTTTGTAAATGTTACTTTAATTGTAAAACATATTTTTGATGAAAAAAAAAACCCGCTGAGTTTGTTGCGCCCATTCTTCTCAGGCCTGAGGCATTCAATTTGGAATGGGTGGTAGTTTTTTGACTTTCGATAAGTGATTTCACATCCTATTTTGAATAAAAATATTTGAATTTGAAATAAAATAATAATAAAAATGTAACGCTTACGCTAAAACCTAATGTAAAATACAGTTACAAAAGCACGCGTCTTAATCCTTTTAAAAGTATTTTATTTAAATATGTTACACTCGCGTCAATCATCAAAGAAATATTAGGGCTAAATTTGGTCACAGATTTCTCTTTTGACTTGATATAGATAATATCAAATATCAATGTTCAAAAGAGTTCAATAGGTTTAAATGGAACGTATTGCCCACGCCTATACTACGACATCTGTCAGGGGTGTTTTATAATCGATATGCGTTATAGATAGAGCTGCAACACTTGTAATTGGACACGCACTTAATAAACCTAAAACTACTTCTTCAGTACTGTTGTGAAATTATTTATTATTTTGTTTTATGAACGCGAGTGTTACATATTTAAATAAATCACTTTTCAAAGGATTAAACTTACTGTCAGTGTTTTTCTTTTGCCTTTTGCCAAATACCACCTGCAAAGCAACACTTAATGGCGCTAAACTTCATAATGACAACTATGACAAATACTATCTCGTCTACTGTCAACTGCAGTTCCCCTGAAAACGTGATCTGAAAAGGTCACGAATCTTCGTGTTAGCTAAAACAATAATAAAAATGTAACTTTTGCGCAAAAACTATTGTAAATCACAGTTAGGTACAGTTACACGTGTTTTAATCCTTTAAACTGTTTTATTACATGGCGTTCTTTCAGAGGCTTTAATCATGGTTCGTAAATAAAATATTTTGCATTGGCATCTTACTTTTACGCGGTCTTGAATTCCTTTTACGATTTCGATCATTAATTTTGCAGTATAGTTTTAGTTTATAAGGCAATTTAAAAAGTTACTAAACGTTTACATAAAAAAGAACTTCATACGTATAATAAAATCTAATAGATTTTATTATAATCTAATTCTAGTTACGATTATTGTAATTTTTGGAATCGGTGTCCTTCCGCCGCGACCCGCTCTCGCCTCTCACCTCCTCACGACTCAAGCACATCTCACCTATAACTATATATGCAGTTACAACTTACAAGCCTATCTTGGATGACACCGACTCCAAAAATTACAATAATCGTAACTAGAATTAGATTGTATAAAAACACGCAATTATTTTTATACTTTTTAGTGCATATTATATCTATTGTTTTGGAATAGTGTTTTTAAGGTTGGCTGTTTTTATTTATTGAGTTATTCGTAAATTTATCATCTAATTTGCTATACGTATGTATAGCAAATTCAAGACTTATGATTTTTTCTCATGGATGCCATTGTTAGATGGACCAAATTACAATGGGACCATATGGAATGCACCAGGTTTGAAATAAAAAAAGAATTATCAATATCGGTTCACCGAGTCGATAGTTTTGAGGTAACAAACATAAAATAAAATACCGACGAATTGAGAACCTCCTCCTTTTTTGAGGTCGGTTAAAAATGAATGAGTCTGTACGTCTTAGCATTAAATTCTCATAATTCTTTTTAATGGGTGTTTATTATATTTAATTATATACCAGTTTTGATTTAATTATATTCGCGTATGAACCCGTTGCCTAGTTTCGTTGTTAAAAAATAGTCCTGCTGCAAAAACCGCGCCATTTTCTAAAAGTATGTTGAAATCTGAGGTTAAAATAAACATTTTTATTCTTTGATGATTTTACTATTTCCTACATCTGTATTAAAAAACGTGTGATACAAGGATGTGTAGGTTATTGGTTAATTATTAGTATATTCGTATCATCAAAAACCCTCGCCTTCGGCTAAAGCCTGTATGCCATAAAAAGAACAAGTCTTTCAACTCAGTTCTTCTACTGTAATAAGTTGTAAGATCCATGTAATACCAAGTCGGTCAATTTATTCAGTCCCTACTTAAGGGTCCTTCTGTATTGTTATTACGTAATTAGCCCACCTAACAACATCTTATAGTGACCATATCAACATTAAAAATATTATCTGTTTTAAATAAATAGATTAACTTAGCCAACGCATTAAAAACACATTGTATCTTACAAGTTATACTTAGTCTGTAGTAGCCATAAATACTTTTACAATTAAAAATAAACAAAAAATTACATTTGAATTTGGAATTTGTCATTTTATGTCATTGTTTATTGAGTTTTCTCATTTTGGCGCCAATACATTGCACATCATTTTGCGATATTAAAATGATTGCATTACACAAGGTATATATATATATATATATATATATATATATATATATATATATATATATCCTGTTGTGTATCATTCTTAATAATTTATATCTAACTAGAGCCTCTTGCTGTTAGACAACCGATGGAAACAGGCCAGGCTTATTACTTTAGTGTGCGTGATAAGCTGCGTTTTACACTCGCAATTCGTATCTCACTTTGTGTTACTGTGCGTGCATTACTCAAAATAGAGGTTAACAGTCAACATACATTTTTTTCGACGTTTCCACAACTGTCACAGTATATCGAGATTCTAAACGTATAAATAATCTAAGATCACAATATTCACATGATTGATTATCTTTTTGTTCTGGTGTCAATAAACTGGGTTTTTCCTGTTGTGTATTATTTTATTATGCTTCCAGAATTCGTAGGATGAAATCTATAGAAAGTACTCAGACTTAACTCATGTAAAACTTAGATGTGTAAGCTAAGCATAATCTTTAATTTCCTTTTTATTTCATCATTTGGCACCTAGAATTATGCTGAGCTCAAACTAAGACAGCCCAATGCAAAAGTCAAATTCGCGTTTTATCATACTTAACTAAGTTTTACGTAAGTAAAGTCTAAGTATGCTCTATAGATCTCAGCCTTATGCAATTCAAATTCAAATATTTTTATTCATAATAGGATGTGACATCACATATTGAAGGTCAAAAACTACCACCCATTCCAAAAAGAATGCCTCAGACCTGAGAAGAATGGGCGCAACAAACTCAGCGGGCTTTTTTTTCACCAAAAAATATGTTTACAAAGTAATATTGTATAATAAAACTTATTATTTAATAGCCATTCTCGCTCCATTCTCAATCTGTGGAATCATTAAGAAAGTAATTTATGTTATAGTAACTTTTACTACATAAACGTTTTTTAACAATTCTTTTGAATATCGTAATACTTTTGTTTTGAACATTTTCTGGGATCTTGTAAATGTTTTAGTTCCAAGCTTGTAAAATATATTCTCAAGTTATATTTGCTAATGGGTTGGAGTTGAAACATGGAGCTTGTCCAAAAATTCTAATCGCTCGTAGCAACCGAGATAATGGACTCGAAGCGTCAGCCACCGTTCTCATTTCTGATTCAGGAGTGACTCGAATGAAAAATGATTTTAAACCATTACCGGGGCCCGTCCGGCCTTTTGATATTTAAATTTTTTTTTCAAGCGGCCATCATTGCCAGCATGATTTGCGAATTACGCCCCAGAACACTTTTTTGTTGGTCTGAAGTTTTTTGTCGTTTTCATTTACGATGTTTTTATTGCAGCATAATGACAAATTAAAAGTGTATTGTTCGGCGCTTTCATGCTGTAATCTTTCTTTTGATAGGCTTCGGAGACACTCGATGTCTTCATTGTGATGGTGATAAATTAAATGCTGCGATGGTATTAGTGTTGTGTTATTCCGTCGATTAGTGATAGATATAAATGTTTAGAGATAATATAGAAAGTGTATCTTTAAAGTACTGTATTAATGAACAGTCTTATAAATCTAACCTATTTAACTAAAACATACCTACTCTTTTGCAAACAAAACTTTGCAACTATGTAAATAACCTGTTTCACTGGCATCTTCGTTTATTTAATTACTAGCTGACCTGGCAAACGTTGTTTTGCCATATGAAGTATAATTCACGCGATAGTTTTATAAGTTATAAAATATTGCCTATATTATAGCCTGTACATCATTTTGTTCTATTGTCAATAGTTTTTGCAGCGGACGCAAAATAGGTTTTCGATTTTACACCTTGTGTTACAAAATAGCAATTTTATTACGGATCCCTAATTTTGAAAAAAAAAAAACATAGCCTATAGCCTTCCTCGATAAATGGACTACCCAACACTGAAAGAATCATTCAAATCGGACCAGTAGTAACAGAGATTAGCGCGTTCAAACAAACAAACAAATATAACTTTATAATATTATATTAGTATAGATTCTAAGCAGCTTTCATAAAAGATGATTTAAATAAATAAGCAAAAAGTAGTTTCTTTTAATTTCGTCATTACATATCGATGGAATTAAAGAAATATGATCCTAGTGTCTAAACAGCTATTTGCATATCTGTTCATTCACTAAAAAAAACAGGCTAAATGCAGTGCTCTATGGGACTTCGAGCTGACCAATCTAAACGACGAATCTTGAAAATACGCTGCCATATCCCCAGAACGGAGATATCCGAAATCCACTACTTCTTAAAGTAGTCACTAATCATAATAATTATTCTTCGTCGCCAATCGCTTTACTGTAATTACTGCTATTTCAAACTTATTTCGAATGACTGCATGATTCAAACAAAACTTAATTTAAATTTTTACTTTGTTTCAATATTAAATCCTGAAACTAATTCTCTTTCCCGCCTCGTATTACGTAGTAATGGCATCCTCTTTGATATATACACTGTATGTCTTAAATTTGAATTTGGAATACACTTTTTTATGCGCCACAACACTTTATAAATGTGCCAGTAATATTCTCAAATGTTTAAGACCTCTTTTGGTATTGTATTTTCCAAAGGGAAGGAAAAAATAAAAACCACCCGTTTTATTGCAAATGAGTTTATTTTAAATTCAAAATTTTTTATTCGAAATGTAATCACTTAGCTATTGAAAGTCAAAAAACTACCACCCATTTGAAAAAGTATGCCTCAGACATGAGAAGAACGGGCGCAAGAAACTCAGCGGGCTTTTTTTTCATAAAAATATCGTTACAATGCAATATCATAAAATTTATTATTTAATAGCTCCATTTCCAATCTGTGGTGTCATTAAGAAGGACATGTTATAGTTACCTTTACCACACAAACGTTTTTAACAATTCCATTGAATTTCGTTATACATTCTCCCCACAAGACTTACTAACTCGAGTAGTAGGCATAATAAGTTTAATTTAGTTACTGTTCTTAACATTATGGTTATGATAGTTTCTAGCAAATTCGCTTACGTGCCTATGTACATACATTACATTTACTATTTTCAAGATATTATTGTCATTAGGTATATTGAGCGGCAACTGTCAAAATATTTATTACTTCAAATTTTGATCTCAATAATAATAATAATTCTTTTATTTCCTGCCAATTACGTCCCATAGTTAACATTAATTCCTTATTCTAATTAAAAGTAAATTTAAAAACTAGAAAACCATCAATGTATCCCCCATACAAATTCGTAATATTAATTACAAGTCCAATTTATTTTTTGTTATTCTCCATGTGAACATATATCCATCGTTTATATATAGGGCTCCTGATATCGTCAGATATAGGCGTGAGGATTTTATTATTTGAGCTGCGCAATCGACTCCAAAATGTCGCGATTCTCGTTCTTATTAGAGCGAAGAAGTCAAGGACCCCACCCTCAACGAACATGCCTGATGCGCTGCAGTATCTCGGAAGATTCATAAGGGCCCTGTATGTATCATAATAATGGACTCTTATTCTTCTAAATGCTTTGTGTGTAAATATTACCCACAGCTGACAGGTGTACCTACATGCCTAGGCAGTAAGCTTTGAACAGGGTAGTCTTTACATCCGTACTGCATTTAGCGAATCGTCGCGCAAGCATGCAGCTTCCTAAACCCCTTGATCGAGGGGCTGAGAAGCACCATATCATCAGCATAGCTAAGGTTATTGACACAAACATTTCCTACGTGACAGCCGACTTTGGTGCCTCTGAGGTCCTCGATCAAACCATTCACATACAGTTTAAAAAGATCAGGAGAGGTCACCCCACCTTGACGAACTCCACATTCTAACCCATACTTGCTAGATGTTGCATCAATGATTCATTAGGACCTATTTTTACTTTTATTCGTTGTATCTGAAGTGCGATTCAATTCCAAAATGAAAATGTAAGTTAGGAGAAACTAGAAAACTGAATGTTAATTACCGTTACTATTTTAAATACTAATATTATAAATATTCTACTACTGTCTAGGTTTATCTTAATAAACATCCGATCCTGAGATTAGAAGTTTTCTTAACTTTGACGTTTTCTTTTTGTTATTTTTTTTTAAACCAATTTTTTATGAAAATTGTGATAAAAACAGAAATGTACCTACTGTTCTGGACGAATAAAACTTTAATATTTCTGCTGTGATTTTATTATTTTGTTTTATTCTTTAACTAGCCTTTACCCGCGACTTCGTCCGCGTTGAATAGTTACTTTGGGCATTTATATTTTAGGATAATTTTCAAATATTAGGTACACAATATACAAACTGTCCTTCCCGCTCTTCTATGATACAGCGTACATCTCTTGTCATTGTGGACAGTCTCTTAATTAGTATTTCCCTGCGAACTTTCATATCGTATTACATCCCCATGTAGGTCAAAGTTTCAAAATTGCTCTAACAAATTTTTATTAATTACTACTTATCAAGTGCCTAAATATAAAGTTTATGGTTTTATCTCCGAAAATTACGAATAAAACTTCCATTCTCTATTTCAACCCCTCCATTTATTCTTTTGCAATAAAAGGAAGCCTTTGTCCTTTTTCAAGCTCTAGTATCTCTGTACTAAGTTTTATCAAAATCGGTTCGGTGGTTTAGGTTTGAAAGCGTAACAAACAAACTTACACTCACATTTATAATATAAGTAATGTTATAATTGAATCAGTTTTAAATTATTCTGGCCATTGTTTACCGCAAGAATCTATACAAGGCTGAGATATATACATATATATATATTAATATATATATATATATATATATATATATATATATATATATATATATATATATATATATATATCAATTCGCTCTATAGAGAGAACTGAGACTTTGCTCAGACTTTACTGAATTAAAACTTTGCAGATTGTGATTACACGTGAACTTAACTTTTGTATTCGGCTGTCTTAGCTTAAGCTCAGTATTATTTCAGCTGTCAAATGACAATAAAAACGAAATAAAAGATTATGCTAAGGTTACATTTAGCTATGTTTTACGTGAGTAACGTCTGAGCAAAGTCTAATTATGCTCTATAGATCTCAGCCTTAGAATCAGAAATAAGATTCACAAGTGGGAGGCTACTTTGCACAGGATGCCGGCTAGATTATGGGTACCACAACGGCGGCTATTTCTGTCGTGAAGCAGTAATGTGAAAGCATTACTGTGTTACAGTCCGAAAGATGCCGTAGCTAGTGAAATTACTGGGCAGATGAGACTTGACATCTTATGTCTCTTGAGCGGCACTGCTTTGTTATGGACAGGGCGTATCAATTACTATCAGCTGAACGTCCTGCCCGTCTCGTTCCTTATTTTCATAAAAAAAAAAATGAAAGTTTGTAGGTAGCGGACGTAAGTATAATATAGTACATATTATATACTCAAAGGCAGGGACGTGTAAAAAATGTAGGACTCCACGCCTTGATATTAACAATTGAAGCACCGTTATGATAGTGTGTGTGTGGTTACGGGGGATACTAGTTACACAATTTTTTCTCACTTAAATAATCATATATGGCCACAAATACTTATAAAGTATCGTTTTTACACTTTTTCACAACGCAAGACGGAATTTTTAAAATATTTTATTGAAACGCAAACTGATCTGTCACAGACGATGACAATTCTCATAATGGCCGCCTATCGGCCTGTAGTAGTGCATGCGTGGGGCTATGTATTTACACGTTAATCGGCTTGTTTTGGTGCTACACTGCTATGTAAATAGACACGGAGTCCTTATTTTTTTACTAGTCCGTGCTCAAAGGTAATCTTTGTAAATATCATCTATGGTCAAAACGTATCTCCGGCCCACCAAGCGTGAATCATACAAACCCACTACACTACCGATTTAATTCAAAATAAATTTCTCATCATACGAGTACATCAATCAAACCGCCCGCGCCGAACCTTTCGGTAGCCGAACGCAAGCGACGTTTAAATCATTATTATTATAAAACGGCTTATTCATAGAACTTAAAAGGGTTTCATAAGTCGAGTATACCTTTGTTTTGTATTAAAATCCGTGATGTTACTAGGTAGTACAGTTTCGATTAGTTTTACAATGCGATCGTGTTATTGTTACCTTACTCTTATATCATAGTAGATAATAGTTTAAAAAACTAAAAAACACGCATTTTTTAGAAAACCGAACTAGAAAAACGATAGACGAAAATTATATAAATTAACAAAAATATTATTTTTCAAATTGTAAAATTGAATAATTTTATCAAATAAGGTATTATCATCGGTCCTCGATAAATCGATGAAGTTTGAACGAAATCTGGCCATTAAAAGTGGGTCAAAATCGCGCCCAAATGAGTCGGTTACAAACAAACATACATAAAAATTAGGCATTTAGATGTGATTTGGACAAATCCTAATTCTAGAAAGAGACAATTAATTGCAATAGTACGTATCGCTTCTTTCTTTATTTAATAATAATAAATTTATTGGTTTTTCAACACACATGTAGGTAAAAAACCAACATGTATAAACAAAACAAATATTAAAGAAAATTATGGGAAATGGCGCGCAAGTCGTTGAAGTGAAAACTTCTTTAGCGGCGTTGATCAGTTTTCTTGTGATGGGTATGAAATGTTAAACTCGCATCAGGACACGTGTTCATACCTGATCGAAAATTCGTAAGACAGTCGTTGAAATTGTGAAAATTATTTACACCCCTCCGCTCTCTGTCTCCGCTGCGCTCCAACTAGATAGAGGCGTTGGCGCAAAGTGCGGCAACTAATACTACGCCTATGTGGGCAAACTCGAGCCAGTCTCGAACAATGTGTAACGTTGAAGTGCCACATGTTCTGTTAAACTTTGCTAATAATCGAAACAAAATGCCGGGTTGCGTAGGAAAACTTTGTAAAAATACTACATGAAATGAGAACGACATTGGGATCATCAGTAAGTATTTTGTATTTAATTAATTTCAATATAAAATAACACGAAGCGTAGCATAAGTTACAAAATTTGAAAGATGCTAATGAGTGTCAAGATACCATGAACACAAGAACCTTTACACACAACAATATACAGTTGCCGTAATAAAAAAGCTATTGTTCTTAAGTAGTAAGATATCAAATTGGAGCGCAGCGAAGACCAATCCTTAGTCTAAGATCTTTAATATACATATCACACTTCACACTATACTATAGGACGATTAACGAACTTAACGGTGTCTTAAAACCGTGACGCTATGCATCATTCTCATAATTATTTCCTCAACGCGCAATAAGAACTTCAAAAATACAATTTAATCGCAATTTATAATACAGGCAACATTGTAGATCACCGTTGTAACAGTTGGTCTATGCGTTGGTCGGCAGTAGTCATATCGCTTAGTCACGACCCGCCGAATTAAGGGCACAAAGCTTCGTTGATACCGAATATTCCATATAAATATTGAGCTAATCGCCCTTTCAATGGAGCGGCTCGCTTTTTATTAATAATTGATCGTAGAGAGACGAGTCATGCGCCGCTCTATGGAATATATTTTTTGCTGTTGGCAACTCATTAAGCGTCCATGAACATATGACGGGGAAGGCGTGCTCCCGTAAAATTTGGAGCGCACAACATGTTGATACGACAGACTATACTTCATTAAACTGGAACGAATGTTTGTTTGTATATTTAAAAAGTATTTAGGATAGAATTTTCGCGCTGTGGTGGGAATTTAGTTATTTTACTACATTTTTTTATGACAATAAGGGACGAGACGAACAGCACGTTCAGCTGATGGTAATTAATATGCTCTGCCCATTACAATACAGTGCCCTCAGGCTTCTTGAAAAACCCAAAAACTCTGAACGGCACTACGATTGTGCTCGTCACTTTGAGACATAAGATGTTAAGTCTCATTTGTCGCCCTTCAGACCGAAACACAATAATGCTTACACATTTCTGCTTCAGGGCATAAAAGGCGCCGTTGTGAACCCATAATCTAGCCGGCATCCTGTGCAAAGAAGCCTCCCACTACATGGAGCTTAGTAAAAATAGTTCGAAACATTCAAAGATAAATAGATTTTGTGTAATTACACATTAATCGCTTGTCTTGATGATGTAAGCTTAAATTTTGAAACAGTTAATGAGCAATAGGTATTTATTAAACAAATTAAATTTATAGAACGAAGCGGTACTCGAACAAACCTGGTGTTCCGTGCGAGCGCTGTTCCACTGAGCCATCCGTTCGAGTGACCTAATTTTCATATATATCTTGTCTTTGTTCAACTTTCAGGGTGTGGCCTCATCTACATCATCTACATTCTACAGATCTACTTTACAGTTGATAAACTACTCAGCACATAGTACTTTCTTCAATTAACGCGAGTATTACACGTTTAAATAAAACACTTTTAAAGGATTAAAACGCGTGTAATTATAATTATTTTTACAATAGATTTTTGCGTAAAAGTTACATTTTTATTTTAGTTAACCCGACGTTTCAACACCTTTCCAGATCTCGTTTACAGCAAAGAGAATTTTAACACTACGTTCCGTTTTCAGGTCGACTGCAGATGAAATGAGTCAAAGATAGTATTTTTCATGATTGTCATTATGAAGTTTAGCGCCTTTTATTGCCTCGGAGGTGATATTTGCTGTAAGACAGATGGTTTTTGGCAAAATTTACTGACAGTATACTGTACCTCTTCTTTTTTGGTATATGTAGTTGTGGGTTTTAATTTAGAGATTATTGGATCCCAGGTGTAAGGTAATTTTAGACCGTCTTCTCTATTGAAACAAAAGTCTTGAGGTCGTAATTCAACATTTTTTTCCTTTTAAGGTAAAAACCTTAGTTTCATCATTTTGACTACAATCTAGCCTTATGCTAATAAGCAATTTAATTTAACCTTAACTTACAAAGTCGAGTTTAACTAAGAAAGTATCCATTAGCACTTTTCTTATTGCCTCTATTTAAGTGGAAGACATTATGTTCTTGTGTTCTTTACAATTTTGTTTTTTAGTATTAGCTAGGAGGTATTTTGTAATGGGAAGGCAACGACAAACTATTTCGAGTTGTGGATGCTTTCGATTTATCGAGGTTCGACCTTAAAAAACTTCTATTGTACCTACATTATACGATGTTACCCTCTATTTTTGCTTTATTTTATTTACCCTTTGCATATTAGGTGAAATTCGGTAATCGTGGACGTCTCATGGAATTTAGAGTCGCTAGATTCTAGAACAAACTTTCCAAGAATTATTGGAACACCGTGGCAGGAAACATATAAACATATATCTTGATATGTTTTCACTCAGGTCTGTATGTTTACGCATTACTCAATAAAAATGTACACAATTAGTATCCCAGTTCTAAATAACCATCACGGATGAAATTATGAATTGTATAAGCCATGTATAAACACCCACTTCCTACTCGTTGTAGGAAATTAAATTGTGTTACATAATTATAATGTGAGAAAAATTGCAAAAAATATCTCGCTATCTGATAAAAGAGGGGCAGGAACAATGCAAACTTTCATTTGGAGTAATGCATGTTAAGTTCCGTTTAGTCCAGTTATCTAATTAAACATTCTCAGGGTTCTCGTTCAACAATAAGCTCGGAATTATGAGCATGCTTACAATTAGTCTAGTCGTTACATGCGTGAGAAGTTGACTAAAAATGTCCATTCTTAGATTATGCACAGTTATGAAGATTTACTACAATATTTGTTCAGAACTAAATAATGATCGTAACTATACTTGAAGTTAAAACTATCACTACTCACAAGGAAGATGCAAGTGTGCCAAGAAAACTGGCAGCATTTTTGCGTTGGATAGATAGGATGATCCGTTGACCAGTAGCCCTATTGGGGCGCGTGGATAGTACTTTGTACATTCTCAACAGTAAGCTGTACAAAAATGTTAGGTTAAAACATGTCGAAGATGCGTCACTGCGATATCTCGCGGTCACGGTTCGCTACCTCGTTGTTACCTGCATTTAAAACAAATTTTTGGAAACAGACAAGCACGAACATACGGATTCACTACGATATATCGCGGAACACTTCAATGTTTACCTAGATGACGGCATGATAACAAAATATTTTGTTTTTAAA
The DNA here is from genome assembly GCF_905404315.1 of Leptidea sinapis. NCBI lineage: Eukaryota > Metazoa > Arthropoda > Insecta > Lepidoptera > Pieridae > Leptidea > Leptidea sinapis. The sequence goes on from NC_066272.1 coordinate 15,366,115, forward strand.
TCACGGTCGACTGCAAGCATCGATGTGATCTGACTTGTGATTGGTCAAACTTAAAAATTAATTTCAAAGACCGTAAAGATATTGTGGGCCTCTCTGTTGAACGTACCATTGAAATAGCCTGTGTAGAGCTTGAGTGTGCCATTGTTGTAAGTATATACAGACCCCCCGATGCATTATATGAGTTATTTGAGAGTGTATTGGAGGAGGTTCTATCAAAATTATCAGAATCTAAGAAATATATTATAACTTAGTTTTAGTTTCAAATCTTTGTTTAAATCATATAATTTATCAAATATTTTCTTAGAACCTACTAGAGTAACCAGCACCTCTAAAAGCTGTATTGATAATATTTTTACTAATTATAAACCTATTTCTCAATCAATAATTAGTAAACTGAGCTCAGACCACTTTGGTCAATTAGCCTCTTTTTATATTGAAGGGAACAAATGTACTTCAACTAAAAAGTTTATGTTTGTTCCGGTAAACAATAGGCGAATGGAGAAAAATAGAGGCAATGTTTCAGAAAAACTCTCAAACTTGTATTTGAATTATAACAGTACTCCAAATGAGATGTATGGTAAGTTATTTAAAATAATTAAAACAGAGTTTACTTCTATATTTACTTCAAAGACAGTCAACTCGGGTGGTCTTTTGTCATTTAACAACTGGGCAACAGCTGGTATTCATAGGAGCAGACAACGGTTATATGAACTATATACTGAGAGATCATCATGTAATCATGATGCATCTTTCCTTGTACATGTGAAAAATTATTCAAAATTATTTAAGAAAGTATGTATTATTGCTAAGTCAATGCATATTAGAGAAATAATTAAAAATACTTCAAATAAAATAAAAATGACTTGGAAAGTTATTATCTGGGAATCTGGAAGAGCGAAAGACTGCAAGTTTGAATATAATCTAATAATAAACAATACAAAAATCCACTCTGAGCAGGAAGTAGCTTCTGCTTTTGAGAATTTTTTTTCTGACATTCCAGTTTCCATCTCAAGCACCCTTGTCTCCTCCACCAGTGTTGCCGAGTCACTTCTTTTGGAAAATGTTAAGGAATGTAAACAAAATTTCAAATTCAGCGTTGTTAGCCCAACAGAAATAATTAAAACTTTCAGATCCTTAGAAATGAAAAAAATTGCTGATATATGGGGCATATCTGTAAAAATAATAAGTTCTGTTATTGACGTCATAGCACCATATCTAGCACTAGTTTTTAATAGCTGTATTGAACATGGCGTGTTTCCTGGCCTTCTGAAGTATAGTAAAATTACACCAATATTTAAATCCCAGATCCCAGAAAATGTACAAAACAAATGTGTTACGAAATTTAAAAGAATTGTTAAAAAACGTTTGTGTGGGAAAGGTTATTATATAATCCATATTTTATATAAAAAAAAGCCCGCTGAGTTTCTTGCGCCCTTTCTTCTCAGGTCTGAGGCAGTCTCTTTTGAATGGGTGGTAGATTTTGACGTTCAATAAGTGATTATAAATCCTATTTTGAATAAAAATATTTGAATTTGAATTTGAATGAACTGTACTAAAGTCGCCCTACAAACCGTACCTAACCATAGTCAATGGAACACGCTCAAATATCATCACTGCATAATATTATAAAATAAAGTCCTCCGCCGCCTCTGTGTGTCTGTCTGTTCGCGATATACTCAAAAACTACTGCACCCTTCTGCATGCTGTTTTCACCTATGGATAGCGTGGTTCTCGAGGAAGGTTTAAGTATTAAATTTTTTACGTTTTTGCACACAATTTTGTACATACTAACGATATTTGTTGGAGGAGTCGGAAAAATGAGCCCTTTGGGAGCTTTCAACGAAAACCCTTTGAGATATAACAAGAAAATGTATGGCGAAATTGTATATCTTATATATATCTATTTATCATGTACACCGTCTCCTCCCGTGGGTGGTCGACTGGTCGTAAGAGATGACTAAGAGATACAAACAACGGAGGATGGGCAGCAGCATCTTTCGCTAAGAGCACAACAGCGATCGCCAACCCGCCTCGAAGCGTGGTGATTATGAAGAAACAAAAAACCCCCCGAAAATATGACAGACACTATAAGGCTCTGGCCCCCAGTCCCCGGCGGCTCGTGGTGGCCACGGTAGCAGCCACATAAGCGACGGCGCAGGGGGTGCTAAGAATCCCCGGGTGCGGCAGCGCTACCACAAACGAAGAGTATTGGCCCTGGGAACATACAATGTCAAGACACTGCGGACCGACGAGAATTTGGAGGAACTGGAGGAAGCTGTGAGCAGATTACGATGGGATGTCGTAGCGTTATTTGAAGTACGAAGACAGGGTGAGGACTGGATAATCCTAAATCCCGGACGCATGTTCTACTTCCGGGAGGGCGACCAACTGACCCAGAGTGGTGTCGGGTTGTTGGACTTGTGAACTCCTCGTTCACAAGTCTCTCGTCAACAACTTAACTGAGGTGGAGAGCCTGTCGACTAGGGTAGCGTACTTAATACTCAGTATTACTGAACGGTATTCGTTGAAGGTCATAAAGGTTAACGCTCCGACTTCGACACACTCAGACGACGAGGTGGAGGCCACGTATGAGGACATCTCAACAGCCATTCCGAAAACCTACTTCAACGTTGTCATGGGAGACTTTAATGCAGAACTGGGCAAACGTAGCGGCGATAAGTTGGGAGTGGGGTAATTTGGTTATGGAAATCGGGACGCCCGCGGCCAGATGCTGGCTGACTTCATGGAGAAGGAGGATATCTATGTGATGAACTCCTTCTTCATAAAGCCAGAACAACGCAAATGGACTTGGATGGTGACAGCCTCGATGGTGCCACCAAAAATGAGATCGACTTCATTATGTCGACCAAAAGACTATTCAATGATGTCTCCGATATCAACTCGGAGTGATCACCGCATAGTAAGAGGTGCATAGAATATCAATCTAAAACTGGAGCGGACTTGACTCGTGACCCAACCCTTGAGTCTACACTCCAACCCGCACCCATCCAGATCCAAAACCACGAAAACTTTCAACTCGAATTGCAAAACCGCTTCGAATGCCTCGGTGACTGCGTAGACGTGGACGAGTATAATAACAGGTTCGCGGCAGCTGTTTAAACGGCTGGGTCTAAGTTATTCAAGGCCAGCCGTCCAAAAAGGACCGGAAAAATCTCAGACTATACCCTCAAATTGATGGATGTAAGACGCCAAATGACCCTTCAGTCCCCGGACGATGCTTCCCAGTATAGGAAGCTAAATAGACAGATCTCCAAGTCATTGACTCGATAAACCCACAAAGACGTCCCCGCCACGCCACGGTAGACCCTGACGACGACATCAGCATCGCTAACGCGACACCCCCACAAACACCGTTATAAACGCGCACACACCGCCTTCGCAGGCGTAGGCGCGGTCAACCGCAGCGAACCGCTGGCACTCGTCTCTCTGACGGTGGCCAGGGGTCCGCAAATTAGACATAACACACATTGTTTTGATACCCGACGAGACGTTAGTCCTCGTCCTGTAATCGCTTCACTCCACTCACAATCACACACGGACCGGCTTGCCGGACTGACATACACCACTTCCACAATCACAAACACACTCCACAAACAGACACAAACACAAACATACATGCACACAAACATTTACACTACTTACATACATACATACATTCATAAACACATACAAATCAAATCAAAATCAGTTTATTCACGTAGGTCACGGAAATGACACTTATGAATGTCAAAAGAAAAAATTTTTCTTATTGAATCTACCTCTACTTCGTAAAGGGTTGAGCTAATGAGAAGAAGTAGCAAGAAACTCATTGCCACTCTTTTATATCAAGATTTACATCTAAGTACATCGATTTATAAATTATTTCAAATTACAATATAATATGTAAAATGTAAAATGATGCAACAGACACACTCAAACGTCAAATAGTCAATGCCTTACACGAGTAAGTCAAAAAAGTAAATGTATTAATTGAAAGTTATTGAGTACAGTAGCTGCATCATCCACATACACCATAAATAATGAAAGGTATTCTGTAAGCATTTTATAAGCGATTATAAATAAATAAATATATATATATCCATACATATATATACACACAATAACTTTTAAGAATCTGAAACCGAGTCTCCGGCAACAGGATCATCCTGCCAAAACAAGCAGCGCCCGTTCACGAGCATGACGCATGAGCCAGCCATCGCCTCCCTCACCATATTTTAGGGAAGGGGACGAACCGTCCCATGTCGCCGCCACAAGCAGTGACATTTAAGCGAGCATGACGAAACCTGTTACGAGAACTCAGCAAACAACAATAAAATAATCCTAATCTACATATCATGCAATACTCGCCAAATACCTCTACTTACAATTTGACAATTCTGCTTAAACTTGTAGTTAATATTAGGTCCTTACATATGAAATTGGCGTATTTCGTACTGGCCACTTTAATCACGATGTTCTCCTCTTTGGTAAGGAATTCCAAATTCAAATTTGTACAGGTATTTACTCATGTATTTGTGCTTCGATGACCGTCATTCATTTGTTTTTTTCTTCTGTTTTTTTCTGTTTGCGTCATTCATTTTACAAAATGGAAAACTTAAAGTATCGCATTATTTACGAGTTCGAGTTCCGCCGTGGCACTAGTGCTGCGGAAACGACTCGAAGGGTGAATGATGTGTATGGGGGTCATGTTGCAAAATAAAACACATTTCGTTTTTGGTTCCAACGTTTTCGTTCTGGAAATTTCGACCTGCAGAACAAGCCCCGTGGACGGCCTGAGACCTAAGTTGATAATGAAGTATTGAAGGCTATTGTGAAAGCGGATCCATCGCAAACCACGTCCGAGTTAGCTGCAGGCTGCGGTGTTAGTGATAAAACTGTTTTAATTCACTTGAAGCAAATTGGGAAGATTAAAAAGCTTGAAAGGTGGGTACCTCACGAATTGACTGAAGCAAACCGGCAAACGCGCGTAGACTGCTGCGTTACATTACTGAACCGGCACAATAATGAAGGTATTTTAAACCGAATCATTACCTGTGATGAAAAATGGATTCTTTACGATAATCGCAAGTGCTCAGCGCAATGGTTGGATCCTGGCCAGCCAGCCAAATCCTGCCCCAAGCGAAAATTAACCCCAAAAAAGTTACTTGTAAGCGTTTGGTGGACTAGTGCCGGTATTGTTCATTGCAGTTTTCTCAAATCTGGCCAGACTATTAAGGCTGATGTCTATTGTCAGCAATTGCAAACCATGATGGAAAAGCTAGCGGCTAAACAACCTAGGCTGGTCAATCGCTCCACGCCACTGCTACTTCACGACAACGCTAGACCACACACTGCACAACAGACGGCTACCAAATTAGAAGAGCTTCAATTGGAATGTCTAAGACATCCTCCGTACTCCCCGGACCTTGCTCCAACAGATTACCATTTTTTTCGAAATTTGGACAACTTCTCGCAAGGGAAAAAATTTAACTCTGATAGGGCAGTCCACATCGCCTTCACAGATTTTATTGATTCCCGTGCGACTGTTTTTTTTAGTAAAGGGATCAATGAACTACCTATGAGATGGCAAAAGTGCATAGAAAACAATGGTTCATACTTTGATTAATTAAATATATTATATTTAAAAATATTCGACTTTTTGTTCCTCCCATACAAAACGCCAATTTCATATGTAAGGACCTAACAAGGAAATGACTTTTCTTTTTATATCCACCTCCTTTGAGGGTTGAGCTTTAATAAGAAGAAGTGGCAAGAAACTCTTTGTGACAATCACTCACTCACAAATCATTTCAGTTACAATATATGTAAAGTGATGCAGCAATAATACTGACACGGGAGTGGGTCAGGGATTGGAAATAATACTCCGCTTATAGGAGGTGTAGCGCGTCGGGTATGTTTGTGATGCACAGGGTTGACGATTTTTATGCTGTAATGCGTAGGGCTAGAGCGGGATTTCTGACGAGATTATATAATAATCGTAAAAATTGTATATTGAAAACGGTAAAACATTACCACCGAAATATACCAAAATTTTTTCTTATATAATAATGTTATTTTTAATTTTCCATTTGTAATTTTAATTTATATTTTTTAATTCTAATTTATATAAAATTTCTTTTTACTAATTAATGGTATCTAATTAAGTAATGTTGTATACCTTTTTTAATGCAAAATTGGCTATGGATGATATAATCTGTACGAAATAAAATAAAATTTTTATTAATTTTTATTATTATTTATTTATAGGAACGAGTCTTTATTTGCGTTCACTTTTTCTGAACTTGCACTTCGCCGGACTGCCGCTGTTCCTCTTGTGGGCGGCGGTACCTTCAACGCGTCACACTGCACCGAACACTACTTCTCTTCTGTCTTCTTCTTCTTAGAACACTTCCACTTTTCACTACTTCTTCTTTTCTTCTTCTTTACACTTTCGAGTCAGAACTAGAACTGCCGTAGGCCACGCTTAGTACGGCTTATATACCCCCGGATCCGTTCTATTTTCAAAATGATTCTCCCATTCCATCTTTAAATTTAAATTGTACTAGAAAATTCTTTTAACTATTATTATCCTGCTTACACATTTTCCATCCCTTTTTTTCTGTTCGATTTGATCCTGAACTTACTAGAAATTTCCTTTAACTTTACAGAACCCAAAAAAATCCATACACTGGTAGGTGTATCGAACCCGGGTCTATAGCGTCTAAAGTAAACACTTTTCCGCTGAGCTACGAGTATTGCTGACGGAGCTGTTGAAATTAACAATGTCTTGAAGTTTGACAACTCTCGTCATATACTTCGAAGGGTTGCTACGCAACACTGCCCCCTCCCAAGACAGGAACCCTGATTTGGTTACACAATCCTGTAAGGCGAAACCGGGACGATCGTCCCGATCATCGTTGCTTCCGTAGTACTTAGCCACCCGATCGACATGTACGATTTTCGGGGGACTTCGAGGGGTACGCTGCATCCTGAGAGTCACATCATTTATCCTTGTGATTACTTTATATGGTCCCTCCCAACTTGGTTGGAGCTTCGGAGACTTCCCCTTTCGCCTTACAGGATTGTGTAACCAAATCAGGGTTCCCTCTTCAAAAGAGGGAACGGAAGGAATATTAGCTTTTCGATCGTAGCGGGTCTTCATCCGTTCACTTGCCTTAAGCCCAGTTGTTCTAATTTCCTCGTAGATGTCAACCATCTTTTTCCGTAACTCATCCACATATTCAGTTATACTTTTCGGAGTATCCGGTGGACAGCCTGAGAGTAAATCAGCTGACAATTTCAATTCCCTTCCAAAATTGGCGTACGCAGGAGTCACCGTTGTTGTCTCGTGTATTGCGCTTCTATACGACATAAGAAACAGTGGAATGTACTCATCCCAGTTATCCTGATGACTGTTCACTACTTTTGCCAGATGTCGCTCCAATGTTTGGTTAAACCTCTCCACCATCCCATCCGACTGTGGATGATATGGCGTAGTTCTGGTCTTATGAATTCCCAAGATCTTGCAAACTTCTTGACTCGAAGTTCCACCCTTGGTCGCTGTGCAACTCCAAAGGCACACCGAATCTGCAGAAAACTTCATTCACCAGCTTTGTCGCAACGGTAACTGCTTCTTGATTCGGTAGGGCAAATGCTTCCGGCCACTTCGTGAAATAATCCATCACCACCATTATGTAACGGTTTCCAGATTTGGTGAGTGGAAACGGTCCGGCCATATCCAGAGCTACTCTTTCCCACGGAGCCCCAACATTATACAACTTCATAGCTCCTCTGCTCCGGGTTTGAGGTCCTTTGACAGCTGCACAACTCGTGCATTTACGGCACCAGTCTTCCACATCATCACGGCAATGCAACCAGTAAAATCGTTCTGTAATTTTTATGAGAGTTCTTCTTATTCCCAAATGTCCACCTGAAGAACCATCGTGATAAGCTCTCAGGATCTCGTTCACCTTCTCCCTGGGAACGACCAGTTGCAGATGACAATCCTTTCCTTGCGGGGTTTCACATTTCCGGCAGAGCAACCCGTCATGCATCACCAAACTATTCCATTGTGCCCAGAGACTCTTGGTAGCCGTACTGTGTCTAGCCACTTCAGACCATTTTGGTTTAAGTGATCCACTTGCTAGCCAATGTAAAAGTGGTTGAAGATCCTTATCATTTTCCTGAGCTCTCCTCATTGCATCGTTGCTCCAGTTCCCATCGATCGAATCTGTTCTGATCAGTCGGATTATTGGATTTTCTTTCTCCTCCTGACGAATGCAATGTTTGAATTCCGTCGGACAAGGTCTTCTAGATAAAGCATCTGCGTTTCCATGAGTTTTTCCTCCTCGATGTTCGATTTCAAAGTCATACTCTTATAGTTGCTCAATCCATCTGGCCACTTGTCCTTCCGGATTCTTGAATTCTAGTAACCACTTCAAGGCGGCATGATCAGTCCTTACGAGGAATTTGCGACCCAACAAGTACTTTTTAAAATGTTGTAATGTCTTCACCACGGCAAGTAACTCCCTACGAGTTACACAGTAGTTTCTCTCCGGCTTCGATAAAGATTTGCTAAAGTATGCAATTACAACTTCTTGATCTCCCCTCTTCTGAGATAACACTCCACCAATTCCAGAATTGCTAGCATCAGTATCTACTATGAATCTTCCCTCCGTGTCAGGATATCCGAGGATAGGTGATTCACAGAGTCGTTTCTTCAACTCTAAGAAAGCTTGTTCGCAGTCTTCATCCCAGGAAAAGGCTCTTTTCCCTTCCGTCAGTCGATGTAAGGGCTTAGCAACATCGAAAAACCCTTTCACAAAGCGTCGATAATAAGAGCATAGTCCAAGGAATGCTCTCACATGTGTCTTTTCTGTCGGCGTCGGCCAGTCCTTGACAGCACTTATCTTGGCAGGATCCGTCGCAACGCCTTGCTCCGAGATAACGTGCCCCAAGTAATTCACCTGATGTTGAAAGAAGGAACATTTCTTTGGACTCAACTTCAAGTTGGCACCCTGCAGTTTTGCGAAGACTTTTTCGAGCTTCTTAAGATGATCTCCAAAACTTCGTCCCATAATGATTATGTCATCCAAGTATACAAGGCAGGTGTCTCCCAACATACCTGCCAGCATATGCTCCATCAACCTTTCGAAAGTAGCTGGGGCGTTGCATAATCCGAAGGGCATTGTTTTGAATATTGCCATAACCCTTTTCCGGTTGAAAAAGCCATCTTCTCCTTGTCTTTAGGGTCCAGATCGACTTGCCAGTAGCCACTTTTCAAATCCAGAGTAGAGAACCACGTCATGCCACAAAGTGAATCTAAGGTGTCATCGATTCTTGGTAATGGATAACTGTCCTTCTTAGTAACATCATTCAGACGTCGATAGTCCACACAAAATCTAGTTGATCCATCCTTCTTCTTCACCAGTACCACTGGAGAACACCATGGACTCGACGACGGTTCTATCACACCATTTTCTTTCATATCCCGAATCATGTCTTCCACTTCTTGTTCGCGTGCAAACGGAATACGTCTTGGTCTTTGCCGTATCGGAACAGTGTCTCCTGTGTCGATCTTGTGTTTCACCAAACCAGTTCTTCCGATGTCCCCGTCGTTCTTTGAGAAAATCCCGGAGTAGCGTAGCAGGAAATTTCTCGCTTTTATTAACTGTAGCTTGGTAAGATTGTCCTTACAGCTATCCAGAAGTTTCTGTATGTTCACATCCTGGTTTGCAGCTACCGTCTTCCTCTCTTCTCACTTTCTTAACCAAGCTATCTCCTCACAAGCTCCAATCACTGTTCCCTTCCTAATGATTTGCTTGTCCTCATGAGGATTACACACGGGAACCATCGCAATCTGGGAATTACCCACAACAGTCCTGGCTGGGATCCATGTCGTGTCCGATGTCTCTCTTTCTATTATAGCGCATTTACAAGGTCTTCCTCTGTCATCCCTTGGCAGGACTACTGGGACTAGGGTCTGCGATCTCGGATTTAAAGTAGTGTCTCTTAAGCACAACACTTTCCCAACAGTTCCGCCTTTTATTGGAATTTCTTCACTTCCATGCTTCAATACACCATGTTTCATGTCAATACACTGATGATTTCGAAGAAAATCCAACTCAATGATGCAGTCATCTGTCATATCCGCGATTACCACTTTTTGCCAGTACAACGTATCCCCGATTTTCATGGCCACGACCTTCTCTCCCTGGACTGGTATGCGCTGGCCGGTAGCTGTTGTGAGTATTAAGTTTACATTTTCTCGCATATGTCGTCTTCCGATGCTCTCTAGTCTTATTTGGCTAACGACTGTACGTGAGGCTCCCGTATCCAAAGTGAAACGGCAAGATTTTTCCATTTATCATTCCTTCTATAACTAAAGTGTTTCCGTCACATGTCTGCTTAACGAAGATTTATTTATTTATTTATTTATTTATTTATAAAGGCTTACCAACTAAATACAATTTACTAACTTATGCACTAAGAATTAAACAAATATAATAAAATAGTTTAAATGTACTTAAATTATAGGTAGGCACAACATTACTATAAGAAATACATGTGATATTTTAAAATCTAAAATCTATAAATTTTGGAGAGCAATATAAATTTGTTTTTTAAAATTAAGAAAGTTTGAAAAGAAGATATCAGTGTTTTCATCTATATTAAAAATACAATTATATAATTTTAACATTAGCTGTAGAGGAGAGTTTAAGCCATAATTACTGTGGTGGAATTTAATGTGCAATGGGGAAAAAGTACTAAGCCGACAATTAAAGGCAGGCACATGCAAACCGATTTGTGATAAAAGCGAAGGACAGTCCATATCATAGCTTAAAAGTTTATGTAAACACAGCAATTGTGAAGCATTTCTACGTATTCGCAGAGACCTCATTTGAAATGTATTTAATCTATTCTCATAGCTATCATTACGGATATATTTATTTGCAAAAAAACTTAACTTTGAAAGAAACTTTTTTTGTACAGATTCTATTCGTGATATATATATTTTGTGATATGGGCACCAAACAGCTGAGTTATATTCTAGATTAGATCTGACAACAGAGTTGAAAAGTATCTTGAGTGGTAAAATACTTCTAAAATCTTTCGTATTACGGAAAATAAAACCTAACATTTTAAAACTCTTACGAACAATGTGATCTATATGTTTGTTAAATCTTAGTTCACTATCTAATATAATGCCTAAATCTTTAAAATATTTTTTTTCAGCAATGAACACGTCATTTACCTTGTAACTAGTTTTAAGTTTAATATGTTTTCTGGAAAATTTTAAAAAGTTGCATTTGCCTTCGTTCAGTTCCATACTATTATTTTGACACCATAAGTAGATATAGTCGATATCATCTTGAAGCATTTTTTGGTCCTCAAAACATTTTACCGTCCTGTATAATTTTAGGTCATCTGCGTATAGTTCATATTCTGATTTTATTAATTTAGTGATATCATTTATGTATAAGGTAAATAATAAGGGGCCTAAGTGTGAGCCTTGTGGTACCCCGGATAGCTGATAAAAATCCCGAGAATGATAACCACTAATCTTAACCATAAGTGGTCGAGAATCCAAATAAGATGTTAACCATGTCAGTAATTCATCCGATATGCCATAGATGTCCCTAAGTTTCTTTATTAGTAGGAAATGGTCCACTTTATCGAATGCTTTACTGAAGTCGGTATAAATGACGTCAACTTCATGATTATTACTCATTTCATTTATAATTCTATTAGTGAAGTTTAACAAGTTTGACGTCGCAGATCTTTTTTTTATAAAGCCATGTTGTTTGTCAGATAAAAGGTGCTTAGTTTGCCAAAACAAGTGAGGATATAAAATTGATTCAAAGATCTTTGCAGGAGTTGATAAAATAGTTATCGGTCTATAATTAACAACATCACATTTATTACCATTTTTAAAAATAGGCACTATTATGCCTTTTTTCCATTCCCTCGGAAATAACCCGTTACTTATTGAGGCGTTATAGATGTAACTTAGTGGATATGACAATTCTTTAGCACAGTACTTATAAAATATTGGAGGAATTTCATCGCATCCTGCACCTTTATTTTTATTGAGTGATTTTAACTTCAGTTCAACGTCCTTTACCGTAAAAAATTGCGTGTTTTGATTAGTGTTTGATTTATTTACTGACTCCGTGTTATTTGTATGAAGTGGCTTATTATAAACCGAAGAGAAATAATCCGCAAATAGATTACTAATTTCGAAACCTCCATTGGCTGAATTATGATGTAACTGCATCGTTGATGGAATGGTACTAGTGTTGTTACGTTTAGATTTGATATATGTCCAGAAAGATTTAGGGTTGCTTTTAATGTTTTCTTGTATTTTTTCAATATAGCCCGAATAAGATTTATCTATAATTTTACGTGTTCTTTCTTTTAAAATATTGTATTGTATTTTGTCCATTTCATTATTATATTTTTTATAACGTATTCGATATTTTTCTTTTTCATTCAATACTTGTATAAGTTTATTATTAAACCAAGGAGGGTAATTATTATTTCGTTTGTATTTTTTAGGAATATGTTGTTTAATCAGGTCTTTTAAAATTGTGTAGTATTCGAAAACCATGTCATCGACATCTTGACATGTACCTAAAATATCTGACCAATTAATTGAAGATAGTGTCTGTTTTATCGCTTCGTAATTACCATTATAAAAATTAAATATCTTGTTTACTGGTTCCCTATTTTCTTTTAAATAACTGTAACGCATAAAGCTCAAAGAGATATTTAAAGGTGGATGATATTTATCGGCACTCGCGATAGGTTCCGAAGATTCACAGACTGTCACGTCCTCTATATTTGATAGTACTAAGTCCAATATTCTGTTTTTGCAATTGATCACAGAGTTAAATTGCATGCTATTACAAAGAGCCATAAAATCTATAAATGAGATGCCTATGGAACTATCAGGAGCCGTAGGTGTTAAAAACTTATTATTATATTCTCTTGTCCAAATAATATTACTCATATTAAAATCCCCCAGTATAAGATGGTTCCCCGAGTCATTAACTATATTTGAGGCGTTTGTCATGAACGATTCAAGTATCACTGTGTTTATTGGAGGTGGTATATAAACAGCACATAGTTTTATGTTTTGAGATCGACCTTTAAAGTTAGAGTACTCTAGCTCCACCCACAAGTCTTCGGCTTTGCTTTCGAATTTTGGAACCCTGTGCGATTTTATAGATTTATGCACGGCGATCAAAACACCTCCCCCCTCCTTGTGGCCAAGCAATAGATTGGACTGTCTATCCCTTCTATAGACTTCGTAGCGGTTATCAAAAATCTCTCCATCTAATATGTTATCATTGAGCCAGGTTTCAACCAGCACAATAATCTTGTAATTTTGTGTTAAAACATTTTTATTAATATAGTCGAGCTTAGTTCTCATTCCCCTAATATTTTGGTAATATAGCATATTCTCATAGCTAATGAGTTCATTATTAGTTTGTTTAGAAAAACTCATAAAAAGAATAAGATGGAACACAAAAAATAGAGAAAAATTAAAATGATTAAAATCTAAATACTATAATATATGAGTTCTATTATAGTTATTGTTGTTTAAATAATTGATGTAGATGTTCAGAGCTCAATATGTTCTTAGCAGGACTTGTCTCCTCTTTTCTAACAAAAATTTTGCCACTTCTTACCCAAACAAACTTATAGCCGTTAGTTTTGGCTAATTTACGTGTTTCAGCATGCAGTGATTTGTTCGCGGGGGTTAAGTGTTCATTAACATAAACTGGAACTGAAGAGCCCGTGATTCCAAGGAGTGATGAGGAAAGCTTATTATCCTTGTGCGATTTATTATAGTTTATAATAGCTGCGAGAAAATTATCACGTACTAACTTGTTCGAAAATTGGCAGACTAAATTTCTCGGTCTCTTTGATTCCCGATTAATTTTAGCGACCCTTGTGGTGAATATAATATCCTGCGGTGATGGAAGACTAAAACCGACCACGTTACAAATTTCTTTAATACTTTTATTTGTATCCTCGTTCCGGTGTTCTGGAATTCCAACTATTTCAACGTTACTTTGCCTAGCAAACTGTTCCATAGAAGAAAGTCTCTGTTGCAAGTCGTTCACAGTCACATTCAGAATTTCTTTTTCTGTACACAAGGCACCGATCTCCTTCGTTTTATTACTGACGACTTCCAATAATTCCTTGTACTGATTATTGAGCAAAGTATTGGAATCTTCTAAAAGTTGGAGTTGCTCCTTTAATGGTTGCAATTCAGAGGCCAGAACTTCGTGAATTATATTTTGTAGTTCCTTTCTGATAGCAGTGACAATTTTGTCTTCGATTTTGCTAATTATATTAGGTGGGATATGAGTATCCGAAGACGTTGGTGGTATATTTTGCGGCGTTTTAGAGTAAGGCGAACAACTGGGACAAGTCCACTGAGATCTCGGTCGTGAGTCACTGCTATATCCGACACATTCCATGTGGTATTGTTTACTACATCTCAAGCATTTCAGTCTTTTTTGCGTAACCAAAATAGATATGGAGCACTTAGGACAGTCCTGGGGCATTATAAAAAAAAAAAAAAAAAACCAAAAATCGAAAGTTTCGAGGTGACTCGATCTCCGGCCCCCGAAGGTTATCTTTGAAGTTGACACCGTTCGACTACGTAGTCGATACGAGCTAGTTTGAAATTTATAGTCGTATGATGCCTTTACAACGTAGTAAACGAGTTATGCGTCTTCTTTTAACGTGTATTTTAGATTCACCGTCAAAAAATCTCACAATTGTTCACTTCAAATTTTTTAAAATCCGTCCAAATTAATAGATACACACAAAAATTATTTATTCGTATTACTTTAAGGTACTATTTAAAACAGAAACACTAATAATAATGATAATATATCCACTTTTAACTATTAAACTTAATTAAAAAGACAAGAGCTATCTTCACACGTTTCGTTCACTTCACAAAGATCCTTGGGGCTTTGCTTCTACCGGCCAGCGCCCACCCCACTGTCCTGGCCTTTTCTAGTTTTCCTGCTGCTCCAGCGGTGATGTTGAAACCGCCGCATCCTTCCTACGTTGCGTTATGCTCTCACGCCTGGGGCAAGTGCTCCTAATGTGTCCTCGCTCCCCACAACCATAGCATACTGGGTTATATGCTTGCCTTCGGCTGGAATCTGCTGGTACAATTTTGCGGAGTCTCAACGCCCGAGAATCGTGGCGAACCGCTTCCACTTCCAACGCATGTGCCACCGCTTTCTTCAAGCTGGTATGATGATTCAATCGTACGGCTGCTCTAACTTCGGCGTCCCGTATTCCAGTAGAGTTTCGCTGGCCCTTTGACTGCGGTCCTTAAGTTGCGCCCGGTACACATGTTCGAGGTGTTTATCACCATAGCGTGCCTCCAACGCGTCAATAAGGTCTGTGTAGGTCACTTCCTCCTTCCCAGGGCCGACCAACTTCCAACACAGAGAGTGCTTCGTCACGGAGCGCTAGTGTGAGGGCAGAGTGCGCTTCTTGGTCACTCCAACCGCAGGCTCTTCTGACCGTCTCCAATTGTAGGTTAAAGGCAGCCCAGGAAGACTTGCCGTCGTAGGGAGGTACTATTAAATTTGTGCTCGCTGTGGTTCCGCAGGAAACTCCTGTGTTGGCTGAAGGACACACGACCCTCCCACTGAGCTGATTAATGGTAACTTCCATCTCTCCCATCTTCCGTTGAAAGTTCTCTTCAACTTTGTCCATCTTCTACACTATCAATCCGGGCGATCTCTTTTTCCACAGCGTCAATACGGGTGGAGTTTTTCTGCACAACGGATAAAATGTCTTTGGAGAGGCCTTCATGCAGGCCTCGCAGCTGCTCCTCCTGTCGGCGTGCTTGTTCCTCCTGTCGGCGCGGTTGTTCCTCTTGCAAGCCCCACAGCTGCTCCTCCTGTCGGCGCGCTTGCTCCTCCTGTCAGTGCGCTTGTTCCTCTTGCAAGGCTCGCAGCTGCTCCTCCTGTCGGCGCGCTTGCTCTTGCATCATGGCGGCCATCTGCTGCATGAGCGCGCTGATGTCTACGGCAGGAGCCTGCGGTGCTGACACGGTCGCACTGAGTCCAGAGCCGGATGTTTCTGACTCGTCCTCTGCCGCTGCAGCTGCTCCCGCTCGCGTGGTCACTCCCTTCTCGTTCCTGGGCACTAATGGCATCTTTTCAATCCCACTTCTGACACCAATTGACACGGGAGTGGGTCAGGGATTGGAAATAATACTCCGCTTATAGGAACGAGTCTTTATTTGCGTTCACTTTTTCTGAACTTGCACTTCGCCGGTCTGCCGCTGTTCCTCTTGTGGGCGGCGGTACCTTCAACGCGTCACACTGCACCGAACACTACTTCTCTTCTGTCTTCTTCTTCTTAGAACACTTCCACTTTTCACTACTTCTTCTTTTCTTCTTCTTCTTCTTTACACTTTCGAGTCAGAACTAGAACTGCCGTAGGCCACGCTTAGTACGGCTTATATACCCCCGGATCCGTTCTATTTTCAAAATGATTCTCCCATTCCATCTTTAAATTTAAATTGTACTAGAAAATTCTTTTAACTATTTTTATCCTGCTTACACATTTTCCATCCCTTTTTTTCTGTTCGATTTGATCCTGAACTTATTAGAAATTTCCTTTAACTTTACAAATCCAAAAAAATCCATACACTGGTAGGTGTATCGAACCCGGGTCTACAGCGTCTAAAGTAAACACTTTTCCGCTGAGCTACGAGTATTGCTGACGGAGCTGTTGAAATTAACAATGTCTTGAAGTTTGACAACTCTCGTCATATACTTCGAAGGGTTGCTACGCAACAATACTCAAACTACAAATACTAAAAAAAATGTAAATTAATACGTAAAAACAAGAGCTATTGAGTACAGTCACGGCCGACTACTACTGTAACAACAATTATGCCAGGCCATGGCCTGGCATTATTGTTGTTACCATGTTACAGTTGTACCATGGTACAGTAGATGCATTAATCCACAACACACCGTAAATAAATAAAGGTATTTAGCGACCATTTTTTTAGCAATTATAAAAAATATAATTTTTAATTTTAAAACCACGAGGTAGAGTTTCCGACTACAGGATCATCCTGTCACCGCAAGCAGCATGGACCAGCCATTGCTGGCCCTGCCCTCGACCACATTTTAGGGAAGGGAACGACCCGTCCCACGTCGCCGCCACCAGCAGTACATACACACTTACATACATTACATAATACATCACCACACTCGCCGGCGAGTGTGTTCTTTTCATTTTCTCATCTTTCATCATCTTCATTTTCATTCTCTCTCCTTCCCACAAGCACACAGCTGTCCGAGGTTCGAGTATCCTTAGAAGACGCCCCGCGACTGTTGTTGCGTAGTCTTTGCGGCCTCCACGGCCCACGTTCTATGTCGCTGTAAAATACTTCAGGGCTAACAGCATAGAGGAGGTTTTTAGTCGGTAGGGGGTGTCCGCTTGCGCGGACACTCGAGTCCGACATATGGCCGTTCGGGGCCCAAATACGTAAATTTATTTTCCTCCTCTCGAAAAAAAAAATGTAAAAAAGCGTAACAAAGGCTCAAAAGTATTCGCACGAGATTGGTCAAATTAAACCGATACTATACCGAAGATATCCCAGACGTTAGCCTGTACGAGATTAGTATGGCCCTAAAACAGCTATAAAACAATAAGGCGTCGGGTGATGATGGAATTACAGCTAAGCTTCTGAGAGCTGGTGGTTCCCCTGTACTTAATACCCTCCAGAAACTATTCAACTCCGTCATCCTCGAAGGCAAAACGCCGCAAGCATGGTACAGAAGTATAGTGGTGCTGTTCTTCAAAAAGGGCGATAAAATGCTTTTGAAGAACTACCTACCTAGTCTACCTCGGACAAACAATCCAGTTTGGCAGGTCTGCGAAAGAGGTCAGTCCTCGAATCCAACTCGGATGGGCAGCGTTCGGGAAGCTCCGTAATATCTTCTCGTCCCAAATTCCACAGTGTTTGAAGACGAAGGTTTTCAACAAGTGTGTGTTGCCAGTGATGACTTACTGTACGCAGACGTGGTCGTTAACTATGGGCCTTATGAGAAAGCTCGGAGTTTCCCTGTGAGATCGAAGCAGAAATGAGGAGATCCATAGGAGAACCAAAGTTACCGATATAGTCCAAATGATTGCGAAACTGAAGTGGCAGTGGGCAGGGCACATAGTTCGACAGACAGATGGCCGTTGTGGAAGTATATGCCTCGAATGGCGACCACGTACCGGAAGACGCAGTGTTGGTAGGCCCCCCACAATATGGACCGACTACGTTGGATGAGGGCATTCCAGGACTGATCGTCGTGGAAATCTTTGGGGCAGGGCCTTTGTCCAGCAGTGGACGTCTTCCGGCTGAAATAATGATGATGATGATGATCTATCTATCTCCTAAGGATAAATATTATATCCATCTTAACACTTTAAAAAATTGTCAATCATAAAGCTACTCTTGCGCAGCCCTGTTGTTTTCAAACCTGATCCTCAGTTCTCACTCAAAACGACCGCGATGGCTTCTCGCCTTTGTTTCTTGCTGTTTTTTATGGACAAGTGTATAATTTGGATTATCTACCTAGATTGTAGAAAATGTAATGCTGCTTAGGTACTGAAACATACATATAATTATATAAGTTTCCTGTTTGCTATTTATAATAATTAAGTATATATAAATTAAGTATTTGTACTTTTAAATTCCTGTAAATAGTTTTTGTAATACAGGCGATATCTGTTAAAAAACGTGTTACTACTGTTATTACTTATATTTCTAGGTTTTAATGTACACTTTTTTTTATGGAATTGGCAAACGAGCGTACGGGTCACCCGGTGCTGTCAAGGTGTCAAGTGATCACCGCCGCCCACAATCTCTTGCAAAACCAGAGGAATCACAGGAGCGTTGCCGGCCTTTAAGGAAGGTGTACGCGCTTTTTTTGAAGGTACCCATGTCGTATCGTCCCGGAAACACCGCACAAGGAAGCTCATTCCACAGCTTTGTAGTACGTGGAAGAAAGCTCCTTGAAAACCGCACTGTGGAGGACCGCCACACATCCAGATGGTGGGGATGATATCCTAACTTGTGGCGTGTCGTGCGAAGGTGGAATTCGGCGGCAGGAATCAGGTTAAGCAGCTCTTCGGAACACTCCCCGTGATATATCCGGTAGAAGACACACAATGAAGCGACGTCTCTACGCAACGCCAAGTGATGCAGCCGTTCACAGAGCACTAGGTCCCCGACAATTCGAGCTGCTCTGCGTTGCACGCGGTCAAATGGATCGAGCTGATACTGGGGTACGCCAGACCAGATATAATGTGGTACTAAATTATAATTTGTACATTAGTTATTTTAGCTTTTATCATTAAGTAATTTTTTTATGAGTAATTGTAACTATTTTTCTTAATGAAAAGGGGTGCACTTAGGGGTAGATATATATATATATATATATATATATTGGTTTTATGATAAAAGTATTTATTTACTTGAGGTACTAAATTAATCTATGACACTTGTTAAATAACTATAATTAATGGTTCTATTTGTGAGTACGCGGATTTCTACTATTAATGGGTAAAAATTGTTACTCGGACCAGTCCTGTAATGGTTATAGACAAATGGTTAATGGTAACTAGGACCGGACCGATCAATGGTTACTCGCGTACTGCCTTACTAAAGGCAACACATGGTTTTATATCAATTAATTTTATCTACTAAGCAATATTTGTAATACAATGCTGTTCGATGGATTTACTTCGAACATATTCCCGAGCACAAAGAAAAAATAACAATAGCAGGTTATATCAAAATATCTCTAAATTATAAAACTACCATTGCTAATGCTAAACAATAATAATAGTAATAATGTAAGAGAAAGCGAATTTACAAAACATACTTAAATAAAACTAATAATACTAAAATAATGCAATAATTTTAATAATACAATTGTCATACAAAAGTCAAAGGCCATCTATTCGCGAAGTTTGGCAAACGATCACTATCACTTAAATTACGTAATTCAGTGACACTCAGCTGACGGTCAGCTGTACTGTAGATAAGAAGACAAACCATAAACTTTAGAGCTATCATGAGAATAGTAGGGAGTATTAAAATAGATACAGAGTAAGTGGGAATTTGAGGATGCCTTTAAGTCCTTGCAATCTCGATGGAGTATTATTGATAATCTTCATTGGGAAATAGAAGGGGAGAATGGTGAAGATATGTGGTACCAAAATGAATTTAATAGGTATGAAAAAATATATAATGATATGAAAAAGACGATAAGCACTAAAATATGGTCGGTGTCGCATCGGGAAAGATCGACGCCACAAATGGAGATCCCAATATTTAATGGAAATTACCACGACTGGGTCGCATTTAAAGATTTGTTTACTGAAACTATTCACAAAAATGCTTCCATATCTAGTGCGCAAGAAATGCAATTTTTAAAGAGTAAGGTGACAGGATAAGCAGAACGTCTTATACACCATTTAAGTATTAGTTCGGATAATTATAGTGTATGCTGGGATATTCTTAACCATAGATTTAATAATAACAAGCTTATATTTACATCTCATATGAATATACTTTTTGGTCTACCAAATATGCAACATCCATCTTTACATATGATGAAAAGCTCCATGATTTTACCAAGGAGTGTCTTAATTCTATTAAAAACCTAGGAGTGGATATAAAAACTTAGGATCCTCTGCTAGTTCATCTGTTAGGCCAAAAATTAGACAGGGAATCGTTTGCAGAGTATATTGATTCTGAGAAAAAACCCCAGGAATTACCAATACTTCAAGAACTTTTGGATTATTAAGAAGCTAAGTTTACTACGTTAGGAGCATCATCCCGTTGTAAGGTCTTGCTTACTAGACCAGTCATCAAATGATGATGGTATGACAGCAATACTCCATGTGTCGCCGGACCTGCGCTTTGTAGAGCGCTAGAATGTGGGCCGGCTTGAAGTATTGCCGTGCTCTATTGATGACGCCCAGCTTCTTTGAAGCCAATTTGGCTTTGCCATCCAGATGGCCACGGAATTGGCAATCGCTCGAGGTTTGGAGACCCAGTATTCCGATACTAGGCGAGGCTTTAAGGGAAGTGTTATCGAAGAGCGGTGATTCAACACATGGAGTTTTTTAGTGGTGAACGCGCAAACTTGAGTCTTCTGGGGGTTAAATTGGACAAGGTTCAATTTACCTCATTCTGTGACCTTCTCGAGAGAGGACTCAATAGAAGACACAAGTTTCTCCCGGCACTGGTCGACGTTTTCCCGAGAGAGATCTGCATGGCCTGTGTATACGGCATCACCAGTGCTGTCGTCTGCATAGCAATGTATGTTGGAGGTGTCCAACATATTATTGATATGCAGAAGAAACAGCGTGGGAGATAGTACACAGCCTTGGGGCACTCCAGCGTTCACGGGCTTAGGATTCGAGCAAAAACCGACGACAACGACTTCTATGTTGCGCCCAGTGAGGAAGCTGGAGGTCCACTTGCATAAGCTCTCGGGAAGCCCAAATGATGGAAGTTTTGAGAGGAGCGCCTTGTGCCATACACGATCAAAGGCCTTCGGTATATCCAGGCTAACTGCCAGGCCTTCCCCCTTGCTTTCAATAGCCGCCGCCCATCTATGTGTTAGGTACACCAAAAGATCACCTGCCGACCGTCCATGGCGAAAGCCTTACTGTCGGTCGTTGATCAACTGGTGAACCTCTAGGTATACTAAAAGCTGGCGGCTAATTATGCTCTCCATGATTTTGGAGAGCAGGGAGGTAATAGCAATAGGCATGTAGTTCGCCAGATCCGAATTGTCTCCTTTTTTGGATCGGATGGACAAGGGCTATCTTCCATGAGTCAGGCACTACGCCTTTCGGATAAGAGTGCCGGAATAAACGCGTTAGCACCGGCGTCAACTCAGAGGCACACGTTCTGAGCACGATCGGAGTAATGCCATCCGGCCCGCTCGACTTCCTGACGTCCAACGAAAACAGAGCTCGCCTAACAGTTTTCTGTCTGAACTGTACTTCAGGCATAAAGCTCTGAGACCGCGGGATGGTCGGCGGTGTTTTTCTGTTGTCGTCAAGAGACGAGTTGGAGGCGAAAAGAGCGCACAGGAGCTCGGCTTTCTCTTTTGCCGTATGGGCCAAAGTGTCATTCCTCATGTGCAACGGCGGCATGGACGGCTGGTTGACGTTACCAAGAGCAGCTTTCGACAACGACCAGAACTTGCGTGTTCCGGTCGGGTA
This sequence comes from Leptidea sinapis, assembly GCF_905404315.1. Lineage (NCBI taxonomy): Eukaryota > Metazoa > Arthropoda > Insecta > Lepidoptera > Pieridae > Leptidea > Leptidea sinapis. Next base: position 15,388,417 of record NC_066272.1, read on the forward strand.
ACTGGAAAGCTGCTCGCCGATTTTGACGACGTGCTTAGACTTCGCACGGGCGATTTGCCGCTTAAAAAATCTGGAGGCACGGTTATATTTCCTCTTAAGAACTTTGCAGTTCGGATCCTTTGTGCCCAGCGCTGCAAGCCAAGTTCGATACGCCTGTTTTTTGCAGTCAGATGCTGCTTTAACTGACGCATTGAACCAGGGCTGTGATCTGCCACCGATCGGTACTACAGAGCTTGGTATAAAAATATCCATGCCCTGCAGTATCACATCGGCTATTGCAACGGCGCAGGCACTAGGATCATCCGAAGGGAAACAAACCTTGCCCCAACGGTACGATGCAAAAAAGAAATGGATGCCTATGACAAACAAAGAACGGTGGTTGAAGGGTTATTTTGCAATTTTAACTAATAAAATAAGATTACACATTTCCGATGGCTTTAGACTACATTATTCCCGAAATACTTACCATAGATAATACACTCATATAACTACAGACTTACATCATATTTTTGAAGTAAGACTTCTTGAGGCGTTACTTGGGAGTAACTCAGAATATTTTGCACGTTAGTACTTCCGGCAGAAAAAAGTCAATTGAAACAATTTTGAACCATTATAATTTAATGGTTTAAAAATTGTTTAAGAATGGATCTTTCTTAGCTAACCTGGTTATCATTCTATCTTCTTGTGGATTTGTTTTTCTCGATCTTTTTTATCTGGGCACATTTAAAGCTGTGTTGTTGCGCCTGAAATGTTGCACTGCATTGCACACCATAGTTTTTTAAATATTCTGCTATCCCTCGGTATGACCAACCACGCTCGACAAACTTAATGATTATTTTTCGTAGTGTTGTATCGCAACTTTTATTTTTGTCCATTTTTCTTTAAAATAGTTCTCAAAACTTAAAATTAATAATCTTGATTGCCGCTAAAACTAACACGAAATAATATGAGAAGAAATAAAAAAAATATTGAGATTCAGATTTTGAAAATAGAACGCAATATCTCAGTGTCCATAACTAAATGACAAGCCAGCATTTTTTGAACAAATAGCACTGTGATAGTCTATCAGCTATACTGTATAGAGTTTTAATGGTTAGGAAGTTGTTATTGTTTATATAATCGGGCACATAAATGACTAATTATACTTAAATGTAAGGGATATGAAATCTTGTTTAGACTCGTTGTAAAATAAAAAATAAATTCACAATTTGGTTTAACTACAGAGTGTCCCTAATTAGGTGACCACGACTGTATGTATCTGTTAATTATTCCTAAAGTTCATTATAATTAAGTTTTACTTCAATCGCGCGTAAAGATTACACGCACACACTTTTTTTCTATTGACAGAACAGCGTATGTCGGGTCAGCTACTCGTAGTATTTCTATAATTGACACAGATTAAATAACGCCAAATGCAACACAAACAATTCCACAAGCAGTTCCCATCATGAATGTATAATTACAAACATTTTAGCAGCTTATTAACTCGTGTTAATTGTATCAAAATGCAGTGTCATTGTTCGCTCGATGTTGCCATTTGATAATTATTATTGTTTCAAAGCGGGAAGCGGTAACATTCACTCCATTTATTATAATTGAGGGAACGAGAAATATTACCAATTATAATTATACGATGCGTATCTAAGTGCACACGTTGTAGCCTATTTAGACATATGATTGATAATGCAATGGTTAATTACAATAATATTATGCTAGCCTTCGCTTAAAAGCCTACTTGGTTAATTCGCTTACCTATGTTGTGTGTAGATATAGGTATACCTACATAGTATTTTATTTGATTAACTCGAGTGTTACACATTTAAATAAAATACTTTTTAAACGATTAAAACGCGTGTAATTGTAACTATATTTTTACATTAGGTTTTTGTGTCCTAGTGTCATTTTTATATGAATTTTATTTTTCATTTTTAAATGTTTTCAGGGGGACTGCTGTTGACAGTCGAGATAGTATTTGTCAAAGTTGTCAATGTGAAGTTTAGCGTAATTTGTTATCACGGAACTACTTTGATACCACTAGTCGTTGTCAGCCAAGGTAGGTTTGTAACTAATTACGTACATATAGTTTTAGATGAGATGTGCTTGTGTGAACGCGCAACGTGACTAGGTGAGAGCGTAGCCGCTGCGGACTCCGATACTAAAAATAACAACAATAATCGTTGTTATTTTACAATTTACAATATATAGTATAAAAATAAGTTGATTATTAAGTTGTAGACGAATACACAATTATTTTTTTTACTTTTTAGTGCTTATTATATTGTTTTGAAATATACGTAGTTTCTTTTGAAGTCAGTTGTTTTCTTTTGAAAAATATATTGTAATGTAAATTCGGTTTTGTTTTATTAGCCCAGTAATTTCACTAGCTACGGCGCACTTGAAACCGTAGCATTAATAGTGACCCCACTTTTATACTTCATGGCTGAAAGATGCGCCTTTGTGGTACTTAGGGCCATCCTATGCAGAGCCTCCATGAACGATCTTCTGTCCCACCCACAAGTACACAGCCGTTCCGAGGTTTGAGTCTCCTTAAGAGACACCCCGTGACTGTTGTTGCGTAGTATTTACGACCTTCACAACACACGTCATATGTCGTTTGACAAGCTTGCGAGCTACCAGCATAGTCGAGGTTTTTAATCGGTAGGGTTTGGTCGGGGGTTTCCGTACACCCGAGCCCGACATAATATGGTTCCCCGTTTCGGAGTTTAAACACGTAAATGTATTTTGCTCCTCTCAAAAAAAAGTATGTGTACTTATGTTACGTTACGTTACTTTTATCTTACAACTTATACATATACAGCCCTACAAATAAACTTGGTGTAATGTTATACCTGAGAATAAACCAAGAATATGCAAAATGTTGAATATATCGCTGACAGTAGTGTCAAAACAATGATAATTCTGATGTTTTCTGAATGTCAAGCAGCCTTGCATATAAACGCGGGAAACGTTGTACGACCGAATAAACCATTTGTAAGCAAAATGTCTATTTGTATACATTTTGGATATTCTTGGTTTATTCTCAGGTATAAATTTATACAAAGTTTATTTGTAAGGCCGATAATATATTGATATTTATTAACCTCTCGTTCATTAAGGTTATAGTTCAGTAGACATATATGTTACGAGAGGCTTTGTAGCTAAACTATGGATACAAATGGTCTAGTTGACCAGCTAACGTCAGAGTGTCAAATGTGACTAACTGTGTGCGCGCGCATCGTATAGATTCACTGTTACAATTTTTCTCTAACGCGCCAAAAGTACCTATAACTTCAAAGAACAGTAGCCGAGATTAAAGATGTTACACATCAATAAATACTCCTTTATAGCTCCATCACGTTTCTATAGTTATATGGACGTATAAACTGGCTGGCTTAGTACCTAATGATGCGAAAAGCCATTGTATGCAACGCGTAGAAAAAGCAGACTGATTTGAGAGCTCACTTTGTAAAACACTGGCAAATAGCAAGAAAATGGCTCGTTTTACAAGAAACAATCATAGACTATATGGCAAAAACATCAACTGTTAATGACTTGCCCGCGAATGGGTTTATTCATAACTTAACGGGGAGTTCACTATTACGAACGATAAACTTCACATGATAAATATAGTAATCTGATCATGTTTAAATTATAATATTCTCTATGTAAATAACACAAATACTCGCGAAGAAACAAATACTTTTCTCAGTTATAAATATATAAAAAAATATTGTAAATAAAAAAAATTTTCGAAATTTCACCCGGCCTCTTTGTCAATTACCAGATATACCTATCCCGAACCGATACGACTTTAAGGTGTACCATACTCCCAACTTAAAGGCCGGCAACGCATATTTTTTTAGAAGAAGTACTGATAGACCAGTGCTGAAGCCCTTGAAAATGAAAAAAAGAAAGAAGAAAAAATAAATTACGGGTGATCTGAGGTCGGGAAGTGTAAGGGGGGAGGGGTGCTTTAGGGTAAAACACTGTTTATCTCGATTTCGGAAAACTACAAATCCTATGGAAAAAAAGTTAAATGGCAAAGTTGTAGGTGATAAAAAAATCTACAACTTTAATTTTCAAACTTTTTTCATATATCCTCAAAATTTATGTGAAGAATTCAAAAAACCAAGTTTTTTGTTTTTTATACATCTTTAACAAAAAAATTTTACAAAATTTGGTGAAATAGTACATTTTTATGTCCCACAAAATACAGTGTAATTTATTTGAATTGAAATATTTATTTTTTCACCTTATTTTGACTCAAATATCGAAAAAGAACCCTTATTTTCAATAAAAAAAATTCACCCTGTTCGTTGAAATCTCTGCTTTACGATGGTGTAAAAAAAGGGTACATTAATATGGTAGATGTTCGGAAAATTAAAACCCATCAAAAGGCATGTCATAGACAATTCATATATGTTATTTCGTAGCAGCAAAAATATGGCATTTCGTAGCAAAAAAAATCAACCTATACAACATTCAAACTAAGAGGCATTTCTATGAAGTGAACATTTTTTTTAAATAATACATTAGTATACAGGATGTTACAAAACTACCCGTAAAGCCAAAAGGAGATTAAATGGGGCCTTACAACGAGTCCATTAACTATATTTAAGAACCGTAGTAACGCTGTATACCATATCCGAAAAATAATAAAAATATTATTACTCTTATATTATTATCACTGATGTGCAAACCCTTTTTCAGTAAAATTAAAGAGTAAACTAGGCAGAATGTACCTACATTTCTAAGTAATTTGCGGAACGAATAAAAATCGAAAAGTCGAAGAGTTGAAGTTGAACAGTTCACCTCTATTTTCAGTATGCACGCACACTAAAGCAACGTGACATACATATTGCTAGTGTAAGACGTAGCTAGTGTAAGATCTAGACGTATATTTAAATTCAAATATTTTTATTCAAAATAGCATGTGACATCACTTATCACGGTAGCCTCAGACCAGAGAAGAACGGGCGCAACAAACTCAGCGGGCTTTTTTTACAAGAAAAATATGTTTACAAAGTAATATTGTACAATCAAACTTATTATTTAAAGCCTGAGGGCGGTCGCTCCATTCCCAATCTGTTATAGAAATTAATTTATGTTATAGTAACCTTTACCACACAAACGTTTTTTAACAATTCTTTTGAATAACGTAATTAATACTTTTGTATTAAACATTTTTTCGGATCTTGTTGTAAAAGCATTATACATCGCCCCACAAAAGACTAACTCGACTTAGCTGAGTAGTAGGCATTATAAGTTTATGTCTGATCCTGGTGTTTACATTAGGGTTATGACAGTTTCTAGCAAATTCACTTATGTGCCTATGAACATACATTACATTATCAAGAATATATTGAGAAGCAACAGTCAAGATGTTAATTTCTTTAAATTTTGTTCTCAATGATTGTTTAGGACCTAGGTTATAGCAATTAGGTATAAACTATCTAAGCTATAACGAAAAAAAAACAGCAACCTCAATTGAGTGATGTAAAACTTTTTATTTATTTAAGACACATATTTTTATATATTTATATACATATGAACATGGGTATTTATACCAGTACTCATGTGATATAATTCGATAAATATAAATCATTTTAATGAAAATGTAAATTAGTCTTTGATCACGTTATGCAATTCGTATTGTCTGCATTAAACGAACAAGACGACTTTTCACGGTTGAGAACCCCGTAACGATTTTATATAAATCAAAATGGCGCCAGGTACGTTCTACCACCTCTTTATGATACAATTAAAAAGCTTAATGATTTTAATGCACTGTGATTATCATAATTATTTTTATCTACTCGTTGTTATTCAAAAGTGCAATTACTTATTGAGGTTCTAGTGCATTCTTATCTGCGAGAAAACCGCTTAAAAATCTGTGGTAAGTAGTGAAACACTGGTCAAGCGTGAGTCGGGGACGCTGGGGGTTCCGTGAAATAATGCTCTATTAAATATTCATAAAGATCTTTTTGTTTTTTAACTTATAATATAAGAAAAAAAATACTAAAATACATTTTTTTAAAGATTTTTATATATGCTGCCACTTTCCCAGGTGGATATTGCATTGCAACTAGTTATTGGTAAAATCATTGTTATAGGTTGGTTGATTTTTATTTAGTCGAGTAATGAAATTACTTGAGATCAACTACTATCAAGTAATTGCCGTAAATCCGGAAAATTAATTTAAATTTATTAAATTTTACAACTATCTACTTACACTAATTAAACTACATTGGTGCAACATTAATAATGTAATGATATAAAAGCGATCACTTACTATGAAGAAATCATTGGTCAGTCTTAGTATTACTAAAAGTTATGGAACTCGATTTGTTAAAATTAAATTAAGCTAAAGAATCATTGAGAGCAAAGTTCAAAGAAATTAACATCTTGACTGTTGCTTCTCAATATATTCTTGATAATGTAATGTATGTTCATAGGCACATTAGTGAATTTGCTAGAAACTGTCATAACCATAATGTTAACACAAGGAACAGACATAAGCTTATAATGCATACTACTCGGCTAAGTCGAGATAGTTAGGCTTTTTTGGGGCGATGTATATGCTTTTACAACTAGAACCCAGAAAATGTTCAAAACAAAAGTATTACGTTATTCATAAAAAGGCATAAAGGCATAAAAGGCATTTATTTTCTCAAAATTGATAGAATACTTTTTGATGTCATTTCTAATAACTACTACCGCTTCGGAAACAAATGGCGCTTTGAGAGAGAAGAAGCGGCGCAAGAAACTCTCCCAGCATTCTTTTTTTGCGCTCTTTTCAATAAAAATATACAATATTGTACAGTCATTTCTATCGCTATAAAATAATCACAATCTAGTCCCAGGCTGTCCGATCATTTAGATATTCAGCAGTGGAGTAATAAGGTTTACGACAGAGCCATTTTTTTATAAAACATTTAAATTTATTTATAGATAATGCCTGAACAGTGGCTGGGACTTTATTATAGAAGTGTATACATTTACCCTTAAAGCTATTATGTAGCCTACTAGAATTAGTTACGAGCAATCCCTTATTTTTAGTGTTACAATAATGAAAATCACTATTAAGAGCAAAAAGGTGACGATTTTTGTGAACGTATGTTAAATTTTCATAAATGTACTGAGAATGAACAGTCATAATATTTATTTATTTAAATTTTTCTTTGAGAGACTGTCTATAACCAAGCTGATATATAGCACGAACAGCTCTCTTTTGCAGAGCAAACACTATATTAATGTCAGCAGCATGAACCCATAATAAAATACCGTACGTCATGATGCTGTAAAAATAACTGAAGTACACTAATTTAGCGGTCGCAACATTCGTGTACTCTGTAATCCTTCTAACTGCATATGCCGCAGAGCTGAGTCTATCTGCTAGATGAGCAATATGTGGCCCCACTGAAGCTTTTTATCTAACGTGATACCCAGGAAGACCGTAGTGTCCACAAGTTCCAATCTCTGGTCATTTATAAGTACGTTGGTTTGTACCTCCGCAGTGTTTGGTGTAATGAACCGTAAACACTTTTTTTACTGTTTAAGTGCAGAATATTCGTCTCAAACCAACTCACTATCTTTGATAGTGCATTGTTTACCTCATCATCAATATCTACACGTCGCTTTACTTTAAAAATAAGTGAAGTATCATCAGCAAACAATACAATCTCATGGCTATCATCTACCACAAACGGTAGATCGTTAATATATACAAGAAACAAGAAAGGACCGAGAATAGAACCCTGTGGAACACCTATTCCCACAGGTTTACCCGAAGACCGTTTGCCATTTACATCGACTATTTGTACTCTTTCGCTTAAATATGATTTTAACAGATTTAGGGCTCTATTTTTCACACCATAATGCTTTAGTTTTAGGAGTAAAGTTTCATTGTGGACGCAGTCAAATGCTTTGGACAAATCACAAAAAATGCCCAATGCATCCTGTGACTCTTCCCAGGTGTCAAAGATGTGCTCAATGAGTCTAGTACCCACATTAATTGTTGATAAGCCCCTAGTGAAACCAAATTGATTTTTGTGCATTAATTTACAAAAATGCATTTGTAGCTGTTGAATAATAAGTTTAACTGTACAATATTAATTTGTAAATATATTTTTGATGAAAAAAAAATGCCAGCTGAATTTGTTGCGCCCATTCTTCTCAGGCCTTAGGCATTCAGTTCGGAATGGGTGGTAGTTTTTTGGACTTTCAATAAGTGATGTCACATTCTTTTTTGAATACAAATATTTGAATTTGATTTATCAAACCAAAGTCAAACCCTTAATGGTTCATTGATGACTGAAATAAAAAAAAATGTGTCCGGACCCCTTTAACCATGTCAATTTTTTCGTCCGTTAATTCCCCAATTATAACGTTTGGTTAACATAAATTTGCATATCACACTTAAAGCTTTTGTTAAATGTAATGAATGAACAGAAAAATGTACGCTTTATAAATTATTTATCATTATATTATTCACTTTTAAATCGTCCAATTAAGATTAGAGTTTCTTTAAGCGATTTTATTAAGCATGATGGTTTGTGGAATTAAGTTCTAAAAGTACCTCAATTACAAACTGTAGAAAAACACAAAAAAATATAAACTTAGATAATTTGTACGTCTAGAATCTAGATAGAGCCTCTTGATATTGGTTAGTGTTACCTTAGTGTGCATTTTGTTAATGATATTTTTATGACAGTAAGGGACGAGACGATTAGGACGTTCAGCTGATGATTGATACACCCTGCCCATTACAATGCAGTCCCACTCAGTATTATTGAAAAACCCAAAAATTCTGAGCGGCACTACAATTGCGCTCGTTACCTTGAGACATTAGATGTTAAGTCTCGTTTGCCCAGTAATTTCACTAGCTACGGCGCCCTTCAGACCGAAACACAGTAATACTTACACATTACTGCTTCACGGCAGAAATAGCCATAATCGGTGTGCAAAGACGCCTCCGAATGTGATAACAGCACGGCCTACCGTGCTGTTGAGAGTTGTAGTTAGTAAAGAGAACGCGAAATAAAAAAAGGCTATCATAAATTTTTTTGATTACTTTTTGTACGATAAGATGAAATCGATTCCAAAAAGTAACTACGCCACAATGTCACCGGATAGCCGGTTGATCAGTGTTTAGCCGATGTTAGCGTCCGTTTAGCCAGCCATCCGCGGCAACCACAGCGCACGGCTCACCGATATTATGTCCCCACTACTGGGTGTCGGGTTTCTTGCAAATTTATAATACGATGTCATTATTGTGAAAGCTGTGGTGTTGAGTAACCATTTGACAATTCCTACAACATTCTAGATTCGAATATGAAAATTAAATATACATTCATAACAATCGTCACCTTTTTGCTCTAAATAGTGATTTTTTATTGAAGTAGGCGTTAGTTTGCGCAAATCCATAACTATCCAAATGTTTTAAGTTTTCTTTAGTGTTAATTCCGTCAATATACGAGACCAGTCTCGTGCCAGAGTTTGGCAAGTCGGCATCTCCTGACGATGACTCGTGTAGAGGCGAAACACGTGTCGAATTGTTTAAAGACAAATATTGGCGGAATTAACACTAAAGAAAACTCAAAACATTTGACTAAAATATAGTAATTTTCATTACATCACAAGAAATATGGGATTGCTTGTAACTAATTCTAGGAGGCTTCATAAGATACATAATTTAGAAGATACTTTTATTATAAAGTCCCAGTCGCTGTTCAGACATTATCTATATTATGTAAATTTAAATGTTTTGTTAAACAATGTCTTTGTCATATATCCTTCTACTCCACAGCTGAATATCTAAGTGATCAGACAGCCTGGGACTAAATTATGATTATAGCAATAACAATGACTGTAAAATATTGCATAAATTATTTAAAAAAGCGCAAAAAAAAATAGAAGGAAAGTTTCTTCCGCCGTTTCTTCTCTCTCAGAGCGCCATTTGTTTCCGAAGCGGTGGTAGTGCTGTAACTGACCTCAAAAAGAATTCTAAATGAATCAATTTTAAGAAAAATATGCTTTTTATGATTTTTTACATATTTCCTAGGTTAAATGTACAATGTCCTGTTTGCCTCGTCCCTTATTTTCATAAAAATAAACTTTTTTTTTAAGTACTTTACTATCACTTACAAAGAGAAAATAATCAAAAAAAGAGACACAGATAATGATGATATTGAAGTTATTATAGATCTAGGGTTAAAACAATAGTACACTATTACAAAGGGGAAAAAGGCAATTGCAGGTCGAGTATGAGTTTGAAGGCCGAGCCGTAGGCGAGGACTACATTAAAAACGACACAGGCAATTGCCATTTCCCGCTGAGGCATATACTTATATAATGTTTTTTTCAAAAATATGCAGAGAGATAAAACACATTGTTTATATTTTTTAAAAGAAAAGTGTATGAGTAGATACGTCAATGTTCATTACAACATTAATATTTACAAAAAAAAATAATCGTGAATACATCACCGTGCAATGGAATGAGACTGAAACGGATGTAATATTACGCTTTTATCATCGAATTTTTTTATTGAATTATAAAAATAAGTACCTACTCTTTGTGTCTTTGCTCTGTTTGAAAAATATAATGTGTAATCTGGTCAAAAGCATTAACAACTTTTCTCTCTAGATAATTTTTCTAACGGCGGAACTATAAGTTGTTACGGGAAAAGCAAGTGCAAGTGCAAGCGCAAGTGCAAGTGCAGGTGCAAGTGCAAGTGCAAGTGCAAGTGCAAGTGCAAGTGCAAGAGCAAGTGCAAGTGCAAGTGCAAGTGCAAGTGCAAGTGCAAGTGCAAGTGCAAGTGCAAGTGCAAGTGCAAGTGCAAGTGCAAGTGCAAGTGCAAGTGCAAGTGCAAGTGCAAGTGCAAGTGCAAGTGCAAGTGCAAGTGCAAGTGCAAGTGCAAGTGCAAGTGCAAGTGCAAGTGCAAGTGCAAGTGCAAGTGCAAGTGCAAGTGCAAGTGCAAGTGCAAGTGCAAGTGCAAGTGCAAGTGCAGGTGCAGGTGCAGGTGCAGGTGCAGGTGCATGTGCAGGTGCAGGTGCAGGTGCAGGTGCAGGTGCAGGTGCAGGTGCAGGTGCAGGTGCAAGTTCAGGTGCAAGTACATGTGCAAGTGCAAGTGCAAGCGCAAGCGCAAGCGTAAGCGCAAGTGCAATGCACTTCACCAAGCACTTTGTCAAGTACTTCGCCAAGCACTTCGCCGAGTACTTCGCCAAATATTTTGACAAGTTCTTCGATAAGTTTTTCAACAAGTACTTCGATAAGTACTACGCCAAGCACTTCACCGAGTTTATCGTATTTGTTATTGTTATTGACAAGTACTTCAACATTGTTATTGTTATATCTCACGTGCAAGTACAGGTGACAATGGTGTCATCGGTGACAATGGTGACAACGGCGAAAACGGTGACAACGGTGACAACTATGACAAAGGTGACAACGGTGACTACAGTGACATAAATGATGTATGACAACCAATATCAACATAAATTATCTGTTGACGGTGACAATGGTCATACTCCTTTGAAAATATTATACTAAAGGTATGAAGGATATAAGGATATCACTATCATCAGCTGATAATCCTTTTAAACAATCAATAGTGATCTTCTTTGGGTAAATAAAAATAAAGGAGATGCAATGAAATCTGCAACGACACCGGTCCTGCACTCCAATTGTATTCGAACATAACTCGGATTCCTTACAAACAATTCATAAGTATGCAAGCTTACTCGAATAAGACATCTTTATTTTTTGGGGAACAAGGCCGTAATCTATGTTACGCTTAAAAATGTAGTTAAGTTTGCAGCACATTGAGCAGTAATCGTGATAGTTTGTGGGGAACAATAATTTCGAACAAGGTAAAGTGTTGTTATAATGTTTATCTACACCCATGCTTTAAATCCTCTATTAAAGATTCTGAAACACCCAATGTTCTAATAACCATTACATCTACCAAACGAAAGTTGTAATTTTGTACTGAATTTCATAACAACACTCCTATGTTTTTTTTTAATCCCTTCATGCGCAAAGAGTTTCAACAGAGAACCACATTCTTATTGCTTGATGCGTTGTATCTGTATGAATTTCAAAAAGAGAACATTTTCGTTTACGCGCGTTCCACACTACCAGAACATCGCGCGCCTTAAAAAAAGTAGGTTATTCGAATCCCCGCCATTTTTATTGTTTTGTTTACAAAAAATGAGCGATTCATTTTAAACGCTGCACTGCAAAAGAACATTATATTCGAGTGAATTTTAATTATTGCACCATACAAAATGTAAATTACTAGTAAAATAAATAATTGTTTCATTAATACTTAGTTTATTTGTATATAATCAGTAATTAATGATATTAGGTTACTCCTAGGACTGGTGTTTAATGTTAGCAGTAAGCTAACTGTTTCAGAATCTTTTAGAGGATTCATATTCTTGGTGTAGATAAAGTCTTGTATGCAACTGTTGATAATTAGGTATTAAAACACTCATGTGATAATATTATCAATTTTGTGACAAAAAAAGCTTTCAACAGTTTACTTTAATTAATAAAAAACATTTATTTAGGTATAAAAGGTGTCAATCTGTTTACGTGGATATTAGCAGTTTTTTCTGTGTAATCCATAAAACTACTTTTTAGTCAATATAATTTTGTCAAACGTAAAAATACACAAATAACCAATTATTACACTACTCGCTTACTGCTTGACTTTACTATGACGTAAAAATCAACAAATCGACATCAGACCACTTATGCTTTTGTTCTTCTCAAGGTATAATATATATATATATATATAATATATAATAGATTTACTACCGCTTTGGAAGCTCTGATTTAATAAATTATACTAAATTTATTTTATAGCAAATTATTGTGAAGTATAAATAATTTGATAGTAATAAATGTTTTTTCGTCTTAAATAAGGACACATTTATTTAAAATATCTGTTCGAATCTATCTCGTTCACATAGCTCCAATATGACACGTACCTATGTATTCAACCTCTAAAGCCCGTGTTTATTGATGTTTAACGATGTGAATGAACATATTAGTTCAGGAGCTGCTCGCGTTCAACTCATTCATGCGTTGTTATGTGTAGATACACACTTGACGTCCGTCAATACGGCCGTTCTTTTACTCTGCGGTCACCAATGTTATTCACCTTTGCGTCTTTTATAGTACTTTTTCCTTTGGTATTATACAATAATTATTAGTATTGTTCCATGTTAATTGTATTATTTTCTCTATTTGTATGTTTTTATTTTTGCTATATATATATTATTGGAGACAGCGGGTAGCCTTGTCTAACTCCCCTTTCTATTGGGAAGCTAAGACCTAAGGTTTTAAGCTTAATCTTACAAGTATTGTTTTTATATATGGATTTGATGGTTTTTAGATACCTATATTTCCTCCACTCCTAGTTCCTTCAGGCTTTCGCAGATACTTATATGTCTTACCGTATCAAAGGCTTTGTCTTGTAGTCGATGAATGATATATAAAGTGTTCTTTGGTTTTCCTGATACTTTTCCATTATTAATTCAAAAGTAGGGATGTGGTCAACCGTTGAATGTGTATATGTATAATCTTAAATACATTCGTATAAAGTGCATAACAATTTCAATGCGATTTACAAATAGAAGATACGATACATATCGTTAAAGTTCCCGAACCGCAATAATTACAATCGGAACGAGCTCGCTGATTGCTGCATTTCCTTGCGGTTTTCATCAAATATTTTCTCACAACATTAACGTTAGCTATCATAGTAGGTAGGTAACAGTATACGCTGAGATCGGCGCATGCGCAGCGGAGCGAACGACACGGCTCTTCCTACTTCTCATTTTACTAACGCTTTTTAATTAGGTACTTTGTTTTATAACCTACCGGTATTAGTGTTGTTATTATACTTACTTAACTTTAAGAAAATTGCATAGATACTCAATTAATATTAATTTATTGAAGTAAAACTTTAGGCTCGATTTGAGAGTAACTCAGATTATTTTTTGGACTGAATTGAACTCTATAGTCTGTTAGCGCAGTTTCCGCATTCATAACAGAAACTAACATAAGAGAATAATTTTTATCGAGATTTTATAAAGAAAATCAAAGGTCTGGCGCACCCCAGTATCAGCTCGATCTATTTGACCGCGTGCATCGCAGAGCTGCTCGGATTGTCGGGACCCAGTGCAGTCTGGATCACTTGGCGTTGCGTAGAGACGTCCGCGTCGCTTCATTATGTGTTTTCTACCGCATTTATCACGGGGAGTGTTCCGAAGAGCTGCTTCACCTGATTCCTGCCGCCGAATTCCACATTTGCACGACACGCCACAAACAAGGATATAATCCCCACAATCTGGATGGCAGTCCTCCACAGTTCGGTTTCAAAGAGCTTCTCTTCCACGTACTACAAAGCTTGTGGAATGAGCTTCCTTATGCGGTGTTTCCAGCACGATACGACTTGGGTACCTTATCATTGCAGCCGCAAGACGGCCATTGCTGGACAAAGGCGTCCCCCAAAGATCTCCACGACGATCGGTCCTGCGTTGTCCTCATCCAACCTATTCCGGCGATCTTTACCTGGTCATCGGTCCATATTACGGGGCCTACCAACACTCGTTTTTCGGTACGTGGTCACCATCCGAGGACTTTACTGCCCCAACGGCCATCTGTCCGTCGAGCTATGTGCCCTGCTCACTGCTATTTCAGTTTCGCAATTATCTGGGTGACCTCCTCATTTGATTCGATCTCGCACGGAAACTCCGAACATAGGATTTTGTCCACTGCCCTCTGAGCGACCATGAGCTTCCTAAAAAAAAGAGTATGCATGTACAAATGTAAATATTTTCTCTTTGTGAATAAAATAACGCAACGCTAGGTGATCATATTATAAGCTATTAAAAATACCTAACTCGTAAATTATTAACAAATGATAATTACAAAATGGCGTCCTCGAATCTACAAAAGTCAATAAAACGAATGGTTTATTTACATGATTTGTAAACATAAAAGGGTAAATTTACATTTTGATTTCCACAAGTGCTACAGGGACGGAGGCGTCGTTCGCTCCCTAAAATTTTAAAACATCCATTTGCATATGCTTTGAGGACATAAACGACACTTCTAAAGCACTTTTCGCTGGGTGGGGGGAGTCTGGTGGGGGCTATTAAAGTCTGTAAACTCTCTTTGAAATGCTAACTTTACTTAAAATATCATTTTGAATGAAAGTAGGTAACTTAGGTGTTAAAGTCAACTATTTTTTCTGTTAGCTAGGTATTACGAGTATTGTATGAGTTTGGGGTATTCTTGACGATACATACTACTTGCCTTTACTTATTACATTAATTTGAAATAATTTGTAAAACGATGAAAATGTAAATCTTGATTAAAAAGAGTGGCGATGAGTTTATTGCAACTTCTTCTCAATAGCTCAACCCTTTACGAAGTAGCAGAAGATTCAAAAAAAAAATGTTTAGACATTGTTTTGACATGTCATAAGTGTCATTTCCGTGATGAATAAAGTGATTTTGATTTGATAGGTGATTTCCTCTGCCCATTAAATTATTGATTATTCGTCTTATATCTAGTTTAATTTACTTTTAAGACTAAGTACACTAACCGTCTAAGTATTATTCATTTAGAAAATTCGATGCGTGAAATGCGAATAAAAAAATTGTGAATGTTTGCATTGCCCCATCACTATTAATCACAAATTCTATCCGAAATACATAGATCTAAAGATACATTCAGACTCTTAAGAATACTAAATGTTACAAAAAAACCGACAACCATTTTCTCGATAGATAAACGATTATACTATATCACTAACGTATTCGCTTATTTCTAGTATCTACTTATATTGTATACAGTGAGAGGCTATTTTCTGAAGCGAGTATTATATATGGGGAGAAGCGCAGGCGATTGTTATCAACTATGATAAAATTAGTTTCACTCATTAGAACATACATCAGCTAAATAATATATATATATATATATATATATATAATATTAATTGCAATCTATTGTTGGTAAAATATTTAAATTTTTCAGTAATATGTCTGACTACAATAATTATTTTTGTATATATAACGAATTGTGAGAAATATTCTTGTCAGCTCTATTGAAAGTATATTTTGTTTCATTGCAAAGTTCAGATTCTTTTATATTCTAAGAAAGAAAGAGTAATTCTTTTATATTCTAAGAATCGAGAAGTGTGAGTTTTCAAAACTAAAAACATATAAGTTTACTTAATTACAATATTAGGTATTTATGTCAATTAATTAATTTAAGAGCGCTGACGTCTACTATTTATCACTGGACTGGCGGCTGTCAAAGTACATTTGTGCCTGTTTGATATTCGCCATTTTGACGCTGCTGGCCAACGCTACATAGCGAGAGTCTGCGGTACTAAAACTAGTGATGACAATCTCAGCAAACATCGAAAGATGGTGGGAAACTATTCACAAAAATAATTGTGTACCTTATTACGTTGACCCTTGAAGTAAAAATACGAGGGCGGCACTGAAAATTTTGGGAATCAAGGAAGTTACACAACACTACTATTTAAAAATGTATTTATTGCTTTTCGAAGTATTCTCCGCGAAATTTGACACATTTTTCCATACGATGGAACCAATCATTGGTCCAAAATGGTCATTTTGTAGGCGTCCACAGCTTCTTCAGGTGATGAAAATCTCTGAACACGCAATTTATTCTTTATTTTAGGGAAAATATAGAAATCATTAGGGCTTAGGTCGGGGCTGTACGGCGGATGGTCTAATTATTCTATGTTTTCTTGCTATAAAAACTCTTTTGCTCTGTGAGCGGTGGGAGAACTCGCATAGTCGTGATGGAGGATGATGCGGCGGTTGCAGTTCTCTTTACGGAGTTCAGAAACGACCTGTGGCAAACAAATGCTAGCGGGAAAACAACTTTTTTAAACCTAATTGGTCATGCAAGATTATTTGTATTTGACTCATGCCAATGTCTAAAGTTGCCTGAATTTCGCGGTATGTCACATGTCACATGTCGATCTTCCTCAATCAGCTTACGCACAGCATCAACGTTTTCTTTGGTGACTGCAGTTTTTGGACGACCTTGACGGGGATCATCACTGAGCTTGACACGTCCACGTTGAAATTCAGCAAACCAGCCATAAATTGTGGTTTTGGATGGGGCTTCATCACCAAATGCAGAAATCATCCGGTCAACACACTGTTTTTGTGTTAAACCACTTCGAAAGTCATAATAAATCATCGCTCTAGAATTTTCTCGAGTCAATTCCATTTTCTCAACGACTAAACAAGTTTGAAAAGACCTTGTGACAAGACCGAGAACCTTTTTTTAAATAAATAAATGGTATTCGATTTGTTAAACCAAGGAGTTTTCAATTACAAAGATTTTAATATGACAGGAACAGTGGAAATAATCCATTCCCGATACTTTTAGTGCAGTCCTCGTAACACGGAAAACAAACGAAATTAATTCAAAATGCACAAATACTTCAGAGTATTGTACGTTCCTTTGCAGCCATTTGCATTATAAGTAGGTCAAAATTAGTTCTCTGAGCACTCGCGAGTGGCGCTTCAAATAGGCAAAACAAATTTGCTGTCAAACATATGGAACAGCCTGTCCAGTGGTATTTGTATAGGTCAGTGAGTAAGAGTAATAATTAATTTTTTTAAAGTCTATAAAAAATAATAGTATTTCAAATTAAAAATAAATAAGATAAACTTAAAGCTACAATAATAAAGACGCGTCAGTAACGCTAATGAACTTAAGCGTATTACTAAAACTCTAAAAGGATAATTTGCATACGTTTATATACCTTTTTGTGAGACGGTGGGGTCGGTATAATCAGTGTAATGCCAATCATGCAAATGTTGAGATCCGCCTGAAAGCTCCGAGTGGCTTGTTTCAGGAGTTAAAATGAGGATCCACTTAGTTGGCTACGCAACGCACATACGCAATTGATGGCGCTGTCATAGACTAACAAATTAACAGAACTATGCGTATTTTGTACTCTTTGGTACGATAATCTTTAGTCTATGTTATACAATTTAAGCTAAAACTTAGCGACCTCTCGGATTCGGTTGACTCAGATATCAAATTAAAATAGAAAAATGTTTAGTTTTTGTTTGTGTATGAAGTAGTTGCTATTGCCCTGTTCTTCGTGAAGTATGTAAAAAAATTAAAGAAAGCGAACGTTGATATAGCTATGTAACAAAATTCAAAATTCAAAAATCAAAATATGATTTATTATATTTTATATTTATTGTTAAATTTATGATTAATATTTATTGACCGTCAAACAGTAGAGTTAGGTAAGTGTAGACTTACCTACACTCTTACATTCACGCTTTGTATGACGCTTTGTGTTAGTGTGCGTGCATTTGCTCAAAATAGAGGCTAGTTCTAAACTCAAATATTTTCGACGTTTTCACAGCTGTCATGTCTATCTAGACGTATAAATGATTTTAGTGAAAATTTATAATTAAATAGCCTGAGAGCAGTCGTTGCATTTCCAATATCTAACTAAGAAAGTCATTTATGTTATAGTAACTTTTACCACACAAACTTCTTTCGTCGTTGATTAAAATTTACAATTCAACATAAATTAAATTTGTTTACATTTTGATTTATTAATAAATAGATACTTAGTGTATTAGCCGAAACAACCTATAATAATTATTCTAATTTAATTCCGTTTTGCTTACCATCACTTATTTATGTACAGTGACGCACATATTTTATATTATAAGCTAAGTAAAAAATCGACTTATACAATATTTAGCCTACGTAAAATCTCATACTACCATATAACAAAAATTGTTATTACTTACTGTTATTTAAGAAAAGCCACACCCCATTGTACGATATTTCCAATATACCACGAGCACTTAATTACTTAGTTTTCTGATATGGATGTTTGTGGGTTACCATATAAAGAATAAAGGAACAAGTTAATTCTCAAACTTATGTTATCTCGTTGCTTATGGGGAATCTAATATTTAAACTTATTAGATTCTAGGTCACGTTTATTGTTAATGTTTATAAAGTGTTTTATATTTATGTATAGCATTAGGTCTGTAATTTAACATTGTAATTTTCGGCACTATTTTTTTAATGAAAATAAGGGAGGAGACGAGTAAGGGACGTTCAGCTGATGGTAATTGAGACGCCATGCCCATTACAATGCAGGACCGCTCAGGATTCTTGAAAAGCCCAAAAATTCTGAGCGGCACTACAATTGCGCTCGTCACCTTGAGACAAGATGTTAGGTCTCATTTGCCCAGTAAGTTCACTAGCTACTAGGTTAGCTGGCTTAGCTACTAGGTTCTCTAGGTATATAATATAATATTAAAATTGTATTTTTTTAAAGTTATTAGTTACCTACCCTTTTTTATATTATATAATATATCCTATAATATTGTACATTGCCGTATCTGAATCATAAATATATAATCTTTGACGGATCGCGAACGACTTCAATATTACTTCTGTAACGAATTCAAACGCTGGTATAAACTCAGTTCTCTGTGTTGTTAATAGAAGATTTGTAACACTGCCAACATATTTGCTTTTAAAACGTACTACGCTTTACTTAATTGACTTAACATTAACTACTTAAGTAATCAGCAATATAACTTAAACCTAAAATTACTCACAAATTAATTTTAAAAATAGTAGGCATATATAGTGAAACAACAAACGTGTGGGTCACCTGGTGTTAAGTGATCACCGCCGCCCACATTCTCTTGCAACACCAGAGGAACCACAGGAGCGTTGCGGGCCTTTTAGAACCGCACTTTTTTGAGGGTACTCATGTCGTATCGTCCTGAAAATACCGCACAAGGAAGCTCATTCCACAGCTTGGTTGTAGGTAGAAGAAAATTCTTTGGATACCGCACTGTAGAGCACCGCCACACATCCAGCTGGTGGGGATCATATTCTTATTTGTAGCGTGTTGTGCGAAGGTGGAATTCAGCGGCAGGAATCAAATCATTAATTAATAATAAGTTATACAATTGTATGATTATATTAATGATAAATAATCAATAATAAGTTAAATATCTAATCACCTTAACAATTAGCCTTACAAATAAACAACAAAAAAAATTGGTAAAAATTTATACTTGAGAATAAACCAAGAATGTGCAATATGTTGACTATATCACTGACAACACTGTCAATACAATGATAATTATAATAAGCAGCATTGCAAATTAACGCGGGAAACATACGTCCGAATAAACTATCTCATATCATCATCAGAAACAAAATGTCTCTTTTTAAATATTGTGCATATTCTTGGTTAATAGATAGATATAAATTTTAATAAAATACGAACTGTTTCTCCCTTAGGTATATAACAAAAAAAATGCCTAAAATCAACCGACTTCAAATAAGCTATTCCAAAACAATAGATATATTATGGACCAAAAAGTATAAAAATGATTGCGTGATTTATACAATTTTATTAATTAATGTAATCTAGTTACGATTATTGTAATTTTTACCATTGTCAGATCAGGAACAATAAGGGGCCACACGGGAAGTACCAGCTTTCAAACAAAAAAAGAATCATCAAAATTAAAAACATAAAAAAAGATACAGTCAAATTGAGAACCTCCTCTAAAAGGCAAAAGGCATTTATTTTCTCAAAATTGATTCCTTTAGAATTCTTTATGATGTCATTTCTAATATACTAGATACTACTACCGCTTCGGAAACAAATGGCGCTCTGAGAGAGAAGAAGCGGCGCAAGAAACTCTCCCAGCATTCTTTTTTTGCGCTCTTTTTAATTAAAATATACAATATTGTACAGTTATTCCTATCGCTATAAAATAATCACAAGCTAGTCCCAGGCTGTCCGATCATTTAGATATTCAGCTGTGGAGTAATAAGATTTACGACAGAGCCATTTTTTTATAAAACATTTAAATTTATTTATAGATAATGCCTGAACAGTGGCTGGGACTTTATTATAGAAGTGTATACATTTACCCTTAAAGCTATTATGTACCCTATGGAGCCTACTATAATTAGTTACAAGACCTCTTTTTTTAAATTCGGTTAAAAATAATTTCAAGTTTTTTTAAGCTTGTTGTTTAAAGTCTTTAAACTATAATTTATTTTTATGAAATAATTTAACACTGCTTTGATCATAAAAAGATCCTAGAGATAATTTATTATTGAAGACATCGTTCAAATTCCGCATTGCATTTTTGAAACTAAAGGGTGCTAAAAGCAATATGGCTGCCGTTTCTCGTGATTTTAAATTAATATTCAGAACACGAAAGGATAGAAAGCGCTGTACTCGGTCTCATCCGTAGATGAATGTTGGCAGTTTAATTTATAAAAAAATATTATTACAGCAACAACAGCATTGAATAATTTTAACAAAAGTGTGTTAAGAAGTCATTTTTAAAGTTATTATAAATATTTTGATAATAAAATGATATTAATCTAGCAGATCGAAATATTAATCTAGCAGAACATTTTATCACGAATTAACTATTACGTACGCGGATGAAGAATTTCGGGAGCGTCTCTCCGAATAATTTTGCAAAAACCAATATTTAGGGCTAGCCGAAATGAAATTATTACGTGAAAATAATATATTCTTGTCAATTTAGTTAAAATGTCAATTTATTAAAATATAGAACTAATATACCAAACTAAATATTTACATTAAATACTGCGTTATTTCTTTGTAGTTTACCAGTGGGAGGCTCCTTTGCACAGGATGCCGGCTAGATTATCGGTACCGCAATGATGCCTATTTCTGCCGTGAAGCAGTAATGTGTACGCATTATTGTGTTTCGGTCTGAAGGACGCCGTAGCTAGTGAAATCACTGAGCAAATTAGATTTAACATCTTATGTCGCAAGGTGACGAGCGCAATTGTAGTGTTGCTCAGAATTTTTGTGTTTTTCAAGAATCAGAAGAAGGTAGAGCGTATCAATTACCATATAGCTAAACGTCCTGCTCGTCTCGTTCCTTATTTTCATAAAATAAAATAGTTTAATTGAAACAAGAGGAAATCTACGGATGATGTATGAGAAATGGAACGCATTTGTGACATTTGTGCATGGGTGACATGACAATGACATGTAACAAACATCTAACTACACCGAAGACCTCTTCTCTCTCCGGAATTCTTAATCTAATCACATCGACTTAACTCTCTAGATTAGTCTGAGCAAATGCTAAGTACGCTCTATAATAAAAACTCAGGCGTAGTATTTTGAATATTAAGCCAGTAGCTAACGCACATATTGACAAATTAAGGTCTCGCATTATCAGGCTGTCTGGTCATCTGTCTGTACCCGATTATATAATATATTCCAAGTATATGATAGTAATAATACATACATACATATAATCACGCCTCTTTCCCGTAGGGGTAGGCAGAGACCAATTCTTTCCACTTACTACGACCCTTACATACGTGTTTTGCTTCGTCTGCTGTCATTATTCCTTTCATGCATGCTCTTCAGTTTAGGGTGCTCTTGACCTGGCCTTTTTTCAAGACGTCCCTGAATTGATCTAGAAACGTCCGCCTAGGTCTACCCCTTCCAACACTTTCATTCACACTCACCTTTTTTCTTTTCACTTTTTTCTTCAATCGTTCTTCATTCATTCTCTCGACATGGCCAAACCATCTCAGCATACCTTTCTCAGTTTTTGTCACTACATCTTCTTGCAGACCACAACGTTCCCTTATCAATCAATCAAATTCTTTATTTGCGTATAAACATGGTATGTTACGGTGGTATAATCTTACAGTTTCACATGTTGCGCCAGGCTTAACTAGGCATGCAAATTATGTCACTATTTCTTATCCTGTCACTCAGTTTACATCCTAACATACTTCTTAACACTCTCATCTTAACTGCATTTATTCTGCTTTCTTGTTTCTTCTGCCATACCCAACTTTCACTTCCGTACATGAGTTTTGGAACCAACACCCCCTCATGCTCAGCCAAACGAGTGTTGTTAGATACCTTCTGCCAGTAAGCCTTCTGCCAGTAAGTTTTCTGCCATAAAGGAGTGCAGAACTCCTTTCGCCATGTTTCCTGCCTTCACTCTTCTTTTAATATCACTCTCACAATTTTCAGTATATAGTTATTACCATATTATATTATTATATATCACATATACTCACATCATTCTATAGTTAGTGTATATAAGTAGCGGTAACTATGTAACTTTCAATTTGCGTCTAAAGAATTTTTCCTTCAAATACTGATGAGTAGGTATTGGAAATACGGAAGGTATGTTTCTCCCTCGTGGGTGTGTCACTCAAGCACCTCTAAACTCCACTAAACGGTTGCTAAACGTTTGGGCGGCCGCCCTCACTTCAATATTAATGCTCCACAAAACATGTCTACGAAAACCGTTCTTATACCCTCCAAGCTATGACATTCTTTCCTATGACCTTTTATATCTCCTTATGTACAACTAAGGTGAAAATCTTGCATGTATTTAAATACGTTTCAAAATTATGCGTTCAGTAAATAATAAGAATGAGGTGCAAATTCCTTAGAACTTTTAATTTTTAATGTATCAATCTTAGACAACTTACACGTCTGGACAGAGCCTATTGCTGCTAGAAAAGCTACGTCTTACACTCGTGATTTGTATGTCACTTTGTGTTAGTGTGCGTGCATTTCTTAAAATAGACGTTAACTGGCAACATCATTTTTTTTTCATGTTTTCACAGCTGTCATAGTCTAACTAGACGTATAAATAATCTGAGGTATCTTAAGTTTTGATTAAAAATCTATTGAGAGTCAAATAATCTAATGTCGTAGGTACTTACATTTTCAAATCTCGAACTCGGTTACGGGTCATACTAGTTACACAATTTTTTCTCCCTTAAATAATCATATTTGGCCACAAATACTTATAAAGTATCGTTTTTACACATTTTCACAACGCACGACGCCATTTTTAAAATATTTTATTGAGACGCAAACTGATCTGTCACAGACGATGACAATTCTCATAATGGCCGCCTATCGGCCTGTAGTAGTGTAAGTGTGTGCGTGGGGCTATGCATTTACATGTTAATCGGCTTGTTTTGGTGCTACACTGTTATGAAGGGTAACACGGAGTCCTTATTTTTTTACTAGTCCGTGGTTATCAGTGAGAAAAGTCTTATTTGTCTTAGACACACGTTTTTTTAAGCGGTGTCCTAACTATTTAAACGACGTTCATAATGGAGTAAATCATTTTCTATTATAAAACAGTGTTTAGCTTGTGATTAACTAAAACGTCGCTAAGCAAACCATTCTCTGAGTTGGCGTTCGTTAATTCTCGCGCTGTCCAATAGCAAATGACATATATGAGTAAATATTTCGAATCAAAAATGTTGTTACTCTTTGTATTAAGAAAATTTATTGAAGTAGGCGTTAATTTGCGAAAATCCATAATTATCCAATTTTTTTTGAGTTTTCTATAGTGTTAATCTCGCCAATATTTGTCTTTAAACAATTCAAGACGTGTTTCGCCTCTACACGAGGCATTCTCAAGAGATGTTGACTCGCCAAACTCTGGCAGAGAGTCTCGTGCCAGGGTTTGTTTTTATAAAAAAAAACATACAACCCGTATTTAAATTAGACTTACGTATACACTTAAATGAAAGATTGGTCTCCGTTGCGCTCCAACTAGAAACTGCAGCCGCAGTCGCAAAGTGTGGCAACTAATACTACGCCCAAGTGGGCTTACTCGAGCCAGTCTCGAACAATGTGTGACGGTGACGTGCGACATGTTCTGTTAGGCTTTGCTATTCATTGAAACTAAAATGCCGGGTTGCCTAGTATAATCTAATCGTTAGACACACCTTAGACAAGCTTCGACTCGTGTTTTACTTTTTTGCAATAACACGGTTGTTGTTTAAATCTTGAAAAATAAGGACGTTTAAATTCAAATCAAAAAGGCTTTAAATTTAAAATACGGTGTACCGAGCTGTATTGGTTATTTTCCCTAACACGGCAATGTCATACATAAACCCCTATTATGTGTCCATCACCAAGTGATACAAAATTCCTCTGCAAGTATTTAGCAGCTTCCAAGGCTGTAGTCGTATTATCAGGAGTGTGGGTACTAACGCGCTTACACAAATCTAATTTAGGCAATTGGAAAGTCCCAGGCATAAGGGTGTCCTAGGGGGCGACTCAGGGCATTTACCAGTGGGAGTCTTCTTTGCACAGGATGCCGGCTAGATTATGGGTCTATTTTTGCCGTGAAGTAGTATTGTGTAAGTATTGTGTTTCGGTTTGCAGAACGCCGTAGCTAGTGAAATTACTGGCAAAATGAGACTGAACATCTTATCTCTCAAGTTGACGAGCGCAGTTGTAGTGAAAAAGTTGCACTAAGAATTTTTGGAATGAGACTTAACATCATATTTTTTGTGTTTTTCAAGAATCCTGAACGGCACTGCATTGTAATGGGCAGGGCGTTTCAATAACCATCAGCCGAACGTCCTGGTCATCTCGTCGCTTATTGTCATAAAATAAAAAAGCATTTAAAAGACACTATATTATTACTTATTGTAAATCTCAATTATAAATACGTAACTGCTTTGATACGATTGTAGGGATTTTTTTAACGCGTTGTTAATAAGTGCTTACTGGCTCGTAAAATATTACAAATTGCGTTCTGCGATCCCGATCTATCACCCTCCATCTTTTGATGACACATAGAATAACTGTGTTGATTCGCCCCAATAACTAAATGTGTATTTGAGATGTGAGTCTATGTAAATATTGTTTTTAACAATTCCACAATAGTTACATAAAAGTTACATAAAAATACTTAGTTTGATATTTAATAATTATATTACTAATTAACTTTAATAAATTTACTTCTAATGCAATTTGATCTCCTTCTAATGTGGACCTCCTCCAAAGAATTTCATTTTTCTCTATCTTGAGCAATGGTCATCCAGTATCTCCCTGCTTTGGATACAATCAGAACTTCAATGCAATTTGTTATGTATTTAAACCTCACTTCTGGGATTAATTGCACAAATAAAACTGAAAACCAAATTTAATTAACGATATGGGACTCGAACCGGCGACCTCTCGCATTTCGTGCGAGAGCTATTTCCAACTGAGCCAACCGTTTTATAAACATAACAAATGGTTTAGATTTGCAAGTGCGACATCTCAAGTCAATTTGCTAATATGCAAATATTGGGGTTGAGCAGGTTATAACCTGTAGAGTAGATGAAGCCACAACCTGTGAGTTGGACAAAGCATACAAGATTTTATGACGATACGTCACTCGAACGGTTGGCTTAGTTGGAATGAGTTGGAGGAGTTGTTTATAAGTATTAATTTACTTTTTTTTCTTTTTTTGACTTACTCATGTAAGCCTTTAAGTTTTTGACATTTGAGTATTTTTGTTGCGGCACTTTGCATATATTGTAATTGAAATGATTTGTAAAACAACTAAAATGTAAATCTTGACTTAAAAGAGTGGCAATGAGTTTCTTGCTACTTCTTCTCATTAGCTCAACCCTTTACGAAGTAGCGGTAAATTCAATAAGAAACAATATTTTTATATTTTTTTTTGACATTCATAAGTGTCATTTCTGTGACCTACATGAATAAAGTGTTTTTGAATTTGAATTTGGAATGAGCACTCGCACGGAGCGTGAGAGGTCGCGGGTTCGAGTCCCGCATCGTTCACAAAATTTTGTTTTCGATTTTATTGGTGAGAACTTCAATGCATTATAGGAACATAATTTACGTTAGATAATTTATATGTCTAGACAGTCTCTTGCTGTTGGACAACCGATAAAAACAGGCCAGGATTGTTACTTTAGTGTGCGTGACAAGCAACGTCTCACACTCACGATTTGTATGACACTTTGTGTTAGTATGCGTGAATTGATTAAAATAGAGGTAAATTCTAATCTCAATCATTTTCGACGTTTTCACTGCTGTCATTGTCTATCTGGACGTATAAATGATCTATGATATTAACTGAAACACGTCTATTGTTGCTGCATGTGCGAGAGAGCGCACGATATTGACATTACTGCTCCTGCATGTTGATAGGTATGTCATCAATGACAGTAATTAGGCTAATAATCACAGAGCTTTATATAAAATAAGAATATAATATAAATGAACCAGATAATTATCTATAAAAGCATAATCTGTTTGGGTCGGTTTGGCATTTGGAATAGGTTCTTAAAGATCTGTGGTCATTAATCTTAAATATTAAAGATCTGTGTGTGAAATATATATAATGAATGTGTTTCGGTCTGAAAGTCGCCGTAGCTAGTGAAATTACTGGGCAAGTTAGACTTAACAACTTATCGTTCATTAACGGCGTGTGACAGGTGACAAACGAAATTGTAGTCCTGTTCAAAATTTTTGGGTTTTTCAAGAATCCCGAGCGGCACTACATTGTAATGGGCAGGGCGTATCTATTACCATCAGCTGAACGCCCTGCTCGTGTCGTCCCTTATTTTAAATAAAAAAACCTGAGCAATGCAGATTCAATATCCCGCTTACCTCAGTTTGTATTTCGAATACATATTATACATAATGGAGTCTTAATTAATGGGTGTACCTATTAATTTACATTGGCACTTTGAAAATAAATTTCATAAGAAATTACAACACTTTATAGATGAAAATTGAAATTGTAATTGAATCTAGCCTTCTACAAATAAGTTGCGTTAAGATAGTCCAATAAATTGCTTAAAGGATAACTTTATAAAAGCATTTGGGCCTTAGAAATTGGGAAAGTGAATTAAGCGCCCCACAAACTGGTTATATCAATCATAAACTTATTCGATTAATTACGTTTTGCGGAGTTAATAGCGACATCTAATATCGAAAATAGTGATGGGCTGTTACGTGCTTCAATATCGATGATATTTTCTCGTCATGATCACGTAGCTACGAAATTTTTTCCATGGATCATGCATAAAAAATAATAAAGATCTAAAAAGATTTCAAAATAAATTAATATACCTTAGAGGTATAAAAAAGTAATAAAAAAATATTAATTAAATAATTTTAGTTCCACTCTCTAATGTTTCTTGTAAAATAACAAAATTGTATGATTTTCTGTTCTTGAGATTATTTTTTAAACTTTGATGGATGCAGACTTTAGAATTTGAATTTTATTTCAACTTGATAACTCCCACGTTCTTGAGATAAAAGGTTTGATAGATGGACAATTAAGTGATTTTACTGTTCCTTTTCTATATAATATAATAAGGGGAAAAGTGATGATAATCTAGCTTACTAAACACTATTATATACATTACAATATTATAGTTTAATTTGAAATGAAATATATTTTTATTGCACACCACAAAATAATGAAACAACAAAAATCGAGACTACAAAATGCAATAGGCTTTGTTCGATTTTACAAATATAATCATAAAAATTTCTATGAGTAAATGAATTTCAAATATATAGTAAACCATTTTCATTTACATAATTAATTGCGGAGCTATTGAAGGGCCTCACTGACGGAAAGCGAGGAAGGCGTCATGAAATGCAGATCAAATTCAGAGAACAAGCAGCGTTGTTAACGTATTGGCACATATAGCAATATTATATATGAACGTGACTACGCAACTACGTATCTAAAATGCTGGTCTTAAGATCCGTTTGAAGATCCATATATTATATACTCGTAATAAATAGAAAACTTAACAGTTAATAAACTTTTAGACACCGCTGATACAATTCACGGGTCGGACCAATATGTATACGCTTTTTTGTCCTCCTTTTCAACAAATAAAACTATATAATAAGTTTTTGCACAATGCAATCAATTTATATTCATTGCTACCAAAACAAAAACACTTCGAGGTAGTTAACTGATACATTATATATACTAGTAATTCAATTCCGTTATCCAACACCCGAAAGGCCAATAAGAAATATCAAACAATTGAAACAGTAGTCAATTACGGTTCTCGCCTTTAGGTGTCGAGTAACACGGTGGAGCGGCGACTACAATAGAAGCATCTATAATCTTACCATTACATCACTGCTTTGCCCATTTCGGTGGTGTCATTAGGCCGAGTTAATGTTTAATGCGGCGCCGAGCTCACAGTTCTTCATTTTTTAGGCTATCACTTGATGGTGGGCAATCATCCCCACCCATTACTGGAATGTATTAATTCAAATTTTCTACCATCCCGTATACATATATATATATATACTAGAATACATCTAAACGTACATACAAATAAATTAATGTTCCCAAGGGGAATTAAACCCTTCATCATCATCAGCCGGAAGACGACCACTGCTGGACAAAGGCCTCCCCCAAATATTACCACGACGATCGATCCTGCGCTGCCCTCAGACAATCTATTCCGGTGATCTTGACAAGATTGTCGGTCCATCTTGTGAGGCCTACCAACACTGCGTGTTCCGGTACGAGGTCGCCATTCGAGGACTTTATTGCCCCAACGGCCATCTGTCCGTCGAATTATGTGCTCTGTCCACTGCCACTTCAGTTTCGCAATTGCAAAAAGTTACCGATATAGCCATTTGGGCTTGGTTCAACTTTGAGTCACTTACCCTTAAGAGTCAGATATAAGTGTATATCACTTGACAAGCGAGTTTTTAAAGGTTACCCTTTCGAAAAATTAAATAGTATTGTGCTTTAATAAATCTTGTAGCTTCTAATCATATGAGATGTAACAATATTTGTAAATTTTTATTATTTTAAAACTTGCAAATTATGCATTTAGTATCTATGAACGAACAACACTAATCATTCATCGCCCCATTTTGCTAGCAATCCAATTCACGGTGTAACAGGGAAGTATCGATAATTACACATTACATCACTAATTTGCCCATTTCGGTGGTGTCATTAGGCTGAGTTAATGATTAATGCGGCGCCGAGCTCACACGTCCCCCTTCGCCCTCAGCGACAAATAAAACTCAAATTGAACCATAATAAAGCTACCCCTTTGATAAAGCGCTCGATCTTTCATTTTTTATTTGCTAATCGTATGAGTTGTCGTTCTCAAATTGTTATTGTAAGAAAAATTTAATGCTTTCTTAAGTATAAAAGTTTGCGATGTAGTTTGTGGCTTTTTATGGCTAAACACTAACTAACATTTATGTATTACTAGCTGACCCAGCAAATATTGTATTGCTATATAAGGTTATTTAAAAAATTCAATAATTAAAATTTTTGGGGTATAAAAAATAGATGCAACCGATTCTCAGACCAACCAAATATATAATATATTATTATATCTACTATACTACAGTTATTGTATTCGATTGCCATCTTGCAACCCTATTGCGGATGGAAGAGATTAATATAAGAATCGCGAATCAAATATAGTTGTAGATCGTAGAAGGACAAAAATTTCAAGTTGTATGTACTTTTCAATGCTGAATCATACTAAAATTAAAATAAAAAAAATTCAAAAAAATAAATATATTTAGGGGTATGAAAAATAGATGTTGGCCGATTCTCAGACCTCCCCGTCATACACACAATATTTCATACAAAAGCGGCTGATCGTTTCGGAAGAGTTTGGTAACAAACAAAGGTATGTATTAGATATAATCCTACACATATCGATATTACGATATTGCGACAAAAGTTATTATCAAGTTTATCAATGTTCCATTTATTTAGCCTTTAGTGTTAGGAAAGGTTTCAGTGCGAGGGTCATTGAAATTGAAAATTTATATAGTGAGCGCTTACATAACGCAATTTTATCTACAGAAATAAATTCTGTATGTTTTTTTACTACAATAGTGGTGAGTAAGCTGCCAAGGTTTTTTGTAAACCTAACATTCAATAATCAATAGAATCACATCTATTGCGCTTAATATTCTAGAACTAACTGATATACAAATAGTTTTGGCACACTTTTTATATCAAAGAAACTCAAGTTTAATTTTATAATTAAACAGCTTGAAAGAGATAAACCGATTGAGATGTTGTTTTTCTGTGGGTTTACAGACCTGCCTACTCGACTAAGTCGAGTTAGTAAGTCATTTATTTGTGAGGCAATGTATATGGTTTTGCAACAAATCTTAGAAAATGTTCAAAACAAAAGTATTACGATATTCAAAAGAATTCTTAAAAAACGTTTGTCTGGTAAAATTTACTAAACATAAATGTCATCATGACTTTCTTAATGATTACTGATTGGAAATGGAGCGACCGCTAACTTTTAAAAACATATTTTTTTTAATGAAATTTACATCTCTCAGTACTCTGTGTCTTTAAGACATACCAGCCGATAATATTCTTAAAATAGCAGAACTGAACGTGAAACATAATTTTCAAATATATTTTTTAATCTCAAGTAATTCAGTCTCGGAATATCTCGCAAGCAATTATATGAAACGTCTCACCCCACGTCACAGAGGTCGGACGAGCACGAATTAAAAGGATAAGAGAAGCGAAGCAAGGTAGCAGGCAATTAGTCGCCGAGAATGATGGATGATCGCTGCCCAGCGGCCGGCGCGATACCTTCTGATGGACACAAAACGAGCAATGAAATCACCTCATAACTCATTATACGCCGACGATAACTCGTAATATGAAGTTGTACTTTGATATCGAGTGTTTCTTGATTGCCACACCATTATGAAAGGCTTTATGTTTTAACTACTAATAAAAGTCATCGATAAAACGCTTATCTATGTTATTGACGTTACAACACTAGTGAACGGTTTCGAAATTTAAATTTGTAATTGTTTGTATTTATAATTGGATTGGTGCAATGTACTTACAGTTCAGAAAAGGTTCACATTGTTACTGATGTCATTCTCTCTTCTCTTCTTCGCCGTTACACTCTTGTCAGAGTGGTCGTGGTCGTCACGTCGAGGTTAGTGGCCTGTTTCACAATGCGACGCCACTCGTCGCGAACTGCCGCTCTTCTCGTGCATTCATGCAGAGTACCGTCGACAGCTTGCCTCACTTGGTCCGTCCACCTCATCGGGGACCTGCCTCGTGGTCTAGTGCCCTCGACTTTACCCTGGCACTATTAAGCGTTCTATGGAGTCACTTCCACGTCGCGATACATGCCCGAAGAAAGTGAGAATGCGAGCTTGTACGGTAGTGGACAGTCTCTGTTCGATGCCGAGCTCCCGAAGAATGGACTCATTGGTTCGGAATTCGGTCCACGATATACCGAGCATTCTTCTCCAGCACCACATCTCAAGAGCATTAATCTTTTTTTTCTTCTCACTTTCTCGTAGGGTCCATGTTTCAGCAGCGTAGATGAATATGGGGAATATGAGAGCCCTTACAAGTCATTAGGAGGTAGTTATTTTCAGTCGCATCAATACTTACATTTTTTTATGAAAGAAAGGACAAAACTGAACTTTAGTGATCACCGGTATTGAACAAAAAGTGATCATCGCCGCCTACGTTCTCTTGCAACACCAGAAGAATCACAGGAGCATTGTCGCCCTTTTAGAAAGGTGTACTTTTTTGAAGGTACCCATGTCGTATCTCATTCCATACTCTACTATCGTATGTGTATGAAAGTTCTATGAAAACCAAACTATACAGGAATACCATACATCCAAGTGGTGGGGATGATATAGGTGGAATTTGGCGGCAGGAATCACGACAAACAGCTTTAAGGAACATTCCCCGTGATAAATGTAGGTGATGATTAATGAAACATTGCTATATTAAATGAAGCATCGTCGCTTAGCAACGCGAAGTTATCTAGCCTTTCACAGGGCACTGGATCCCCGACAATTCAAACAGCTCTGCGGGGTACGCAGTCAAATGGTTTGAATTAATACTACCAGTCCTAAAAAAATATATAATGTAAAGAACGTTATAGGCAGGGGCGTGCATTGTTTTTGTAGCAAGGTAGGCACTGTAGATCAAGCTAGTCGTAGATGAGCTTTGGAATAGGCAATCTGGAGACTACTTACCGTAGATATTTACTGTCTTATTCATAATGACTTAGCGGAGATTTAAAACATCGCTAATATACGCTTGTTAAAAAATGGTATTCATAATCGCATATTAGAGCTAAAACGCTCATTGCCTCTTCGACAAAGCTCACGTGATTTATAGTAGCTAGGACCCTTCTATAAACTTATTTTAAGCACTCGAACTCAAAAGAACATGGCCGACATCGATCAGCTGTTCGTTAAATAATGTTTTAAATAGCTTCCCGCTCAAAGTTGTTGGATATCCGTCATATATTGACAACCGACAGACTTCAAAACTTTGATTTTTGAAATTTGAAATTATTACGACATCTGACAACCCATTGACATTGAAAAGATGTCTGTTTCCATTGACAGTTCCTCATTAAATGTTTCCTCATGTTTTTTGTACGAAATGGCAACATTGCGTACTATAGAGACGTATTAGTTATCGGAGATATATCTAACGAATATGAATAAGGAATTTTATCGAACGTTCGATAGGCTTAAAACACGTTTTAACTAATATAGCTTTATACCTTCGAAAAGCATTTTATTATGAATAAGGCAGTTAGTATCTAGCGTAAAGAAAAGTTTTATGAGTAAGTGTTCAATAGAAGTTTGGTTATAAAATAAGGCAACCAAATTAACTTTTAACACTATACTTATTAAGGTTCATAACAAGGAAGGCACTGCCTATTTGCCTATATGAGATGCAGGCCCCTAGTTAAAGGTAGGTACTCTACATTTTCATACAAAGTTGCAGGCATAAGCTAGGAGTTTTTTTTTAATGAAAATAAGGGACGAGAATAGAAGAAGAACGTTCAGCTGATGGTAATTAATACTTGTAGTGCCGGTCAGGATTCCTGAAAAACCCAAAATTCTGAGTGGCACTACAACTGCGCTCGTCACCTTGAGTCATAAGATGTTAAGTCTCATTGCCCAGTACATTCACTAGCTACGGTGCCCTTGAGACTGAAACACAGTAATGCTTACACATTACTGCTTCATGGCAGAAATAGGCGCCGTTGTGGTACCCATAATCTAGCCGGCATCCTGTGCAAAGGAGCCTCCCACTGGTATAGGAGTAAATAAACAGATCAGATCGTTGGTTAGATAACATACAAACATAAGTAAAACGGTAATTTAGTAGCGCTCAGATCAAAGACAAATCGACACACAGACACTGCAAACGATTTCCGTAATCACATTAGCTCTCAGCCCACTAACAGCTTGTCACAGTCCGTGGCAAACGACACACCTGCAGTCTCCTAATGATGCCTAATGCGCCGCTGGCTTACTCCAATTCACCAGAACCAATCCAGCTCTTTGCTACTACCGCACTTTCCTCTTTTTTGAAGTGAAAACTTCTGTAGCCTCGTTGCTCTTTTTGGTAGGAAAATGTTATGGGTTCGCGTCACCGACATGCTCATGACTGGCGCACGTGATAAATAAATAATTAAAAAAAATATATATAAATATATATAGTAAGACACTATTTAGATGTGTGAAATCTCGTGAGTTCGCGTCACCAAAATGCTTATAGCAGTATATCTGTAGCTATACAGCTGTTGTATTGTGTAACATTAGTGCTGTGTATCTTATCGTATAAATGAAATTAAACGGATTAAGTGAAAAGTTCAATGTGTATATACTGTGCATTGTTGATATAGTGGTTTTGTTTGATTAATATATTATGAAGTTTTATAAACTTTAAAATTTTAATACTAAGAATTCTAAGTTTTTACTTCTATCGGCCGTCTCTACACCTACCAATTTTTTTCATGACAATAAAGGACGAGACGAGCAGGACGTTCAGCTTCTTGAAAAACCCAAAAATTCTGAGCGGCACTACAATTTCTCTCGTCACTTTGAGACATAAGATGTTAAGTCTCATTTACCCAGTAATTTCACTAGCTACGGCACCCTTCAGACCGAAATACAGTAATGCTTACACATTACTGCTTCACGGCACAAAAAGTCGCCGTTGTGGTACCCATAATCTAGCCGGCATCCTGCACAAACAATCCTCCCACTGGTAAATACCCTTAGTCACCTCGTACGACACTCTTGGGCCTGGAACTTCTCTATTATTTTTGCCTCGATGAAGCACAGGGCAGAGATTCCTATGGTCGCGTTAGTGTTGCACTGCTCGTAGCGTCGTCGTGGGGCGGCTCTTTACCTTCCCTATGATATGTACGAGGAAAGCGATGGCTGGTCCATGCGTCATAATCGTGAACGGTAACGGTGTTAATGTTTAAAACGAAAATATTCTAGACTTATGTGGAAATATTGGAAGTAGCTAACAACTAAACTGTATTCACTTATAGACTTGTTTCTCTGTGGTAATTTATCTCAAACTTACTGAATTTCAGTCTTGTTACATTTTGGTACTGAGTTATCGAAATATACTGTAATTAAATGTAAATTCCCCCTCCTCCTCGCGTCGTATTCCTCATTCCTGAGGGTCGTGATTTCTCTGAGGATTCAACTTTTTAACAATGGTTTGCCATCTGGGTCTGTCTTTGGCAACGTGCAGAGAGTCATGTAGTCCGGAGTTCAGAGATGTGTGATTTGGTCAGACCATCTTATAGGGCTGCGACTCCTGGGGCGTCGTCCGTCTACCTTCCCAGTAACCATCAGTTGTTCGAGGTTGTGGCCATCTTTACTGGCGATATGTCCAAAGAACTCTAGGATTCTACGTAGGCAGATGGATGAGAGTCTGGTTTTTACACCTAGAGTGTTAAGGATGGATTGGTTGGTGCGGAATGCTGTTCACGGGATTTGAAGCATCTTCCTCCAGCACCACATCTCAAAGGCATCAATCCGATCTCTGTCGGCCTTCTTTAGTGTTCATGTCTCAACCTGCTGAAAAAGCTGAAAATAGAAAAAATTTGACTAATGACTAGCTTCATTTTCACGTCACATTTTCAGGTCACGCCATATTTTTCGGAGTTGAGACATTGCAGTTTTGGCCATTCCAATGCGACGCCTGATTTCCAGCTCGCATGACCCGTTGTTGCTGATACTAGACCCCGAATAGGTGAAATTGTCGACCAAATGTAAATTAATGGATTGAAATTTTTTGTTTTTAAATTTGAAAAAAAAAAAATGTCTTGACTTTTCATTATTCTTTTTTTTTAAATACGAAGAAACTTTTTCCCCAACCTATTCATCACTCATAAAGTACACCGTTATTGTAAGAAGATTTTATTACTAAATAACCTTTCCTTACATTATCATATCAATATACATAAAATTAAGTAAAAACCTAAGCTTTTCTCAAGTTAAACAGTTTCAATATTAATAGTTCAACTCAGATAAGTTTAAAAATCTCATGGTATTACTCTTGATTCCAAATTGCAGTGGGGCCCCCATATTGAAGGATTGGCGAATAGGCTTAGTTCTGCAGCATATGCGGTTAAGAAAATTAGACGGTTAACTGACATAGATACTTTAGTTATTTTCATAGTATTACTAGCTGACCCAGCAAACGTTGTATTGCCGATATTAAAATCGCGATACAAAAGTAACTGTTGATCGTAGATGGGTGAAAATTTGAAGTTGTATGTATTTTTAAATGCCACATTATAAAAAAATAAAAACAAAAAAATTCGTTCAAAAATTAAAAAAAAAAAATTAAGGGTGAACAACTCTTATTACTTAGGGGTATGAAAAATAGATGTTGGCCGATTCTCAGACCTACTCAATATGCTCACAAAATTTCATGAGAATCGGTCAAGCCGTTTCGGAGGAGTACGGGAACGAACATTGTGACACGAGAATTTTATATATAAGATGTCCTATGGTGTATTGTTATGGGGCAGTGCGGCCGATATTAATACCATCTTTGTGCTGCAGAAGAGGGCTATTCGCGCGATTTATAACCTAGGTCCTAGAGAATCATTAAGAGAAAAATTTAAAGAAATAAACATTTTGACTGTTGCTTCTCAATACATTTTTGATAATGTTCTGTATGTTCATAAGCACATTGAGGAATTTTCTAGATACTGTGACATTCATAATGTTAACACGAGGAACAAACATAAACTTGTTCAGCCTACTACTCGGTTGGGTCGAGTTAGTAAGTCTTTTGTTGGGCGATGTATATGCTTCTACAATATTATCCCAGAAAATGTACAAAACAAATGTGTTACGAAATTTAAAAGAATTGTTAAAAAACGTTTGTGTGGGAAAGGTTATTATAGCATAAACGATTTTCTTAATGACACCTCGGACTGGGAATAAAGCGAACAGAAAGGAGGCTCTTTATATTGTATATTGTACTTATTTTTATTATCTTTTATAAATGTTTATTGTACGATATTACATTGTAATCCATATTTTAGATAAAAAAAAAGCCCGCTGAGTTTCTTGCGCCCATTCTTCTCAGGTCTGAGGCAGACTCTTTTGAATGGGTGGTAGTTTTTGACGTTTAATATGTGATTTTAAATCCTATTTTGAATAAAAATATTTGAATTAGAATTAGAATTTAAGTTTTCACTTCTGTACGTCGTTTTTTTGTAAGTAAAGTGTAAACACCTTATATTAAGTGATCAACCAATCACCAGGGCTATTCGCAGACTTAAAAAGTTATAAATATAGTTAAAATCATTGTTGTAATTAATTAAAGATATCAGTGTATACCCATACATAAATTATACGTATATAAAGAGCCTCTTGCTGCTAGACAACCGATGAAAACACGCCAGGTTTATTAGTTTAGTGTGCGTGACAAGCTACGTCTTACACTCGCGATTTGTGTTGTCACTTTGTGTAAGTGTGCGTGCATTGCTCAAAATAGAGGTTAACTGTCAGCCTCAATTTTTTTCGTCGCTTTCACAGCTGTCACAGTCTATCTAGAGGTATAAATGATCTATGATATTATCATTGTCAATGTTATTATTGTAGAGATTGAGTTATTGTGTACCGTCGAGCAACAAGCAATTTGCATTATTAAGATTATTAACATCCAGAGCATGAAATAAAACTTAGTATTTTATCTATTCTGTGATTCAGATAATTGCATTTAATAAGTGTTTAAATAATACAAGGGCGAAATAAAACATGACATAAAAATGGTATTGCAATTCGTATTTCCTGTTTGATCTATGAGTTATATCTAAAGAGTAATTATTTATTAATTTTATTCAGAAACAAACCGTAATTTATAACTATATTAGCGGAGAAACATTTAATAAAATGTAGACCTACACTTACTTAGATTTTAAAAAACGACATTAATTGTTTTATATAACACAAATTCTTAATTATTGACATAAGTTTTGAAGAGTTAAGTACTATCTACATTATTTACCTACAGTTTCTGATTTTTTTTTAATCTACTTTAAAGTTTTATTTAAAGCTAACAATATTAATATAAGTTTTGAAGAGTTACATCGTTAATTATTTTATTTTACACAAATATTTATTTATAGGCATACGTTTTGAGGAGTAACACATTATTGAGCTACAGTTTTTTATATTTTTATTAAGTACTTCATTAATTATTTTATATCACCAACTATAATAATGTTAATAAAAACTAACCGAAACCACAATACGGTAATAGAACAGTCCTCAAACTTTATACTAGAACGCCTGAATCAAGGCACGCACACATAAACACGATATACACGGCCGCTAAGCAATCTTGGGGAGATAAAACTATTGAGCAAAGAGAATTTAAACACTACCCTATTGAGTGGCACGCCGTACGCCGGTGTACTGTGTTTCGGTCTGAAAGGCACCGTAGCTAGTGAAATTACTGGGCAAATTAGTCTTAATTAAATCAGTCAAAGCGTATAGATTTTCTTGGGTTTTGTAAAATTAAAGGAAATTTATAGTAAGTTCTAGTTCAGACTCGAAAGAGAAAAGGAAAAGAAGGAAGAGAAGAAGAAGTAGTGAAAAGTGGAACGCGTTATCCAGGAGAAGAAGAAGATAAAGAAATATAGTGTTTTCGGTGCGGTGTGATCGGCAAGAGGAACAGTGGCAGACCGGCGAAGCGCAAGTTCGGAAAAGTGAATACAATGAAGGCTCGTTCCTATAAGCTTTGTATTTATCTTCTAATCCCTGAACCACTCCCTTGTCAGTAACCTAGGTCCTAAATCATAAAGATTATATAAATAAATAAACATTTTTCTGCTGCCTCTCAATATTATATTCTAGATAATGTTATGTATGTTCGGTCGCGGTCCAAAAATTTTTATCAGGTTTCTAATTAGATTCTTAATTCCGTTCCCAATATTCAATCTATCTCCTACCGGAGATAAAAATCGTAACTATCGGTGACTTTTCTGTCCCAATAAACTTATCGACGGTAACTCACCTTATCCGTATACGTTATCTGTCAATGAGACGACGTATAACTTACCAGCGATAGAAGTATGTAGATCAACTTTGTGACATCGATATGTACTTGCAGTTATAAACCTTAAGGTGGTAAATATTCTTACACTGCGATAGTACATTAACAGAGATACAGCACTGATACTATAACCACTGGGTGTCATTATATTAACTGTTGTTAAGATTTGAGTCAACTTTAACGTTAACAGTAACGCTGACTTTAACATTGAATGCGAAAAGTGTCGCACCATCGTATTGTTAATAAGTGAAATATCAAGTCAATATCGAATATTTATTTGAAACTTTTGACAGGTCGCTAATTAGTGATTTAACAATAACAATAGCTTTGTGCAACAAATTTTTTGCTTAACCGGTACTTTAAAATGTTTGTTACTGCTAAAGTTAGTTGGTGCAACCCAGTGTTAGTATTTTGTATATTAAAACACTAGCTTACCTACACATTGACAAATATTATCATGCATTTTCCGGCTGTCAGATCGTGTGTACGCTATTATATTCTTAGTCTACGCCCGGG
The DNA here is from genome assembly GCF_905404315.1 of Leptidea sinapis. Classification (NCBI taxonomy): domain Eukaryota; kingdom Metazoa; phylum Arthropoda; class Insecta; order Lepidoptera; family Pieridae; genus Leptidea; species Leptidea sinapis. The sequence goes on from NC_066272.1 coordinate 15,428,232, forward strand.
AGCACTCTTGCTACATCACATTATTATTATTATTTTATGACAATAAGGGACGAGACGAGCAGGACGTTTATCTGATGGTAATTGAAACGCCCTGCCCTATACAATGTAGTACCGCTCAGGGTTCTTGAAAATCCCAAAAATTCTGATCGGCACCACAATTGCGCTCGTCTCCTTGAGACATAACCTGTTGCGTCAGTACGGTTTGCAGTTTCACTACAGTTACATGTGCTATTTTCGAGCTATCGTTGCTTCGTTTTTGAATTTTTTGTAACGTTTTGACTTTTGTGTTTAATAGTTCAAAAGTTTCTGTTTTTCTGTGTCGCTTTAATAGTTTTGTAATAAAAATACTTACTTTTTGTACTTAGGTAACTCTAATTCTTTCATTGATTAATGAGCATAACAACTTTACATCGATTGATGTAAAGGTGTTATTGATTCATAATGTAGATATTTTGGCCGTTTTCAATAACGTATCTCTAGTTACGGATATTTGCTACCATCGTTTAATGTTTAATGACAAGATCATATCGATCCATAGTTATATCCAATATAGTTATAGTCCAATGCTTTATGTCGATAGGTTATTGAAATGTAAGTAAGCGTCAAAGGATAGATTTGTCTACCTCTAGTATGTTAAACTAAAGATAGATAGGTTATTGGAAAGGGCCAAAAATAAATCGTTGTTTATTTATTAAAAATAATATTCTAGTGATGCTTGGTTGGACACGGTAACAAAGAAACTATGTGACGTCATCGACATCAGCCAAAGATAATGTAACCGGTAGTAAGTATATTAAACAAAACATTTCATATTATATAAGCAAGCAGGGAGTTAATACAGTTACGTATATTTGAGACGTTACAAACAATTTATTTGGGCTCATTATAACATATTATTATAAATACAAGATGGCTCCCATTTGTCAAACGGGCGCCTATTTGCGTCATGCTTTCACCCAATTTGTAGCGAACGGAATTCAATTTGCTGCAATGTGACATTATGATTGCTCCGATGTTCAAATTATACAGTATAGTTATACAGGATGAAGAAAAATATATGTTTAATTAGTTTTAATAACTAATTTGTATTCGTTTTAATTTTAAGATAGTAAATAAATAGAAGTTTAACAATGATCATTCTTTTTTTTAATGAAAATAAGGGACGAGACAAGCAGGATGTTCAGTTGATGGTAATCGATACGATCTGCCTATTACAATGCAGTGCCGCTCAGGATTCTTGAAAAATACAAAAATTCTAAGCGGCAATACAATTGCTCTCGTCACCTTGAGACGTAAGATATTGTCTCATTTGCCCAGTAATTTCACTAGCTACGGCGCCCTTCAGACCGAAACACAATAATGTTTACACATTACTGCTTCACGGCAGAAATAGGCGCCGTTGTGGTACTCATAATCTACCCCGCATAATGTGCAACGGAGCCTCCCACTGGTAATTCAAGGGGAATCAAAACCAGAACGTCTTTTTATTGAAAAAATACAAATTTAAAACAATATAAGGCAAATTTATTTACCTACTTCACTATTTTTAATGAATTTTTATTATTAAACCAATGTTGTTCGTAGATAAAAATTATCTTTGATTTGTGTATTTATAACGTTTGAATAGTACAATATGCTTAGATGTAAGCTAAGGTTCAGCCACAGATGAGTAATAAATGTCTATACTTTTTTTTAAATATTTACTTGCCTGTTCGTTGTCGGGCTCGGCACACGATACCACAAACACACAGATTTAAAAGTATAACATTTTTATTTCCTTTTGTGGCAACATAAAATCGTGTAAGTATAATATAAGAAATCCTCTAAAACTATAAATAGCTGTGTGTGTACTACTGTATGTATGCACGCAAGAAGTTATACTTCTTTGGCGTAACAATGCAAAAAAATCCTTAAAATTATTTATTCCCCGTCCTACGTTTGTAGAAAGAACAATATTTTTAAAATTTTGCAAAGATGGCTTTGACAATTAATTATTAAATAATGAATACGGCTATACTGGTTTGAACCCTTTGCCTATCCAAATAATGGACGAAGAAACCAAAAAAAAAAAATAACGAATCAGTCAGAAAATTTTAGGAATCAACTTCACCCTTTTGTGTTGCGCGCGCTTCTTAAAATTTCACTCTCATCAGTCATCATTTTTTCACAACGCGCCTATAGATGTATAACTTCAGAAAATTCCTTAAAAATCTTATATTATTGTTATTATTTGTATGTTGATGTGGATAAGTAACTATAACAAAACAAGTAAGTATTTGTTATTTATTATTCAATGCTATCAATACCAATAGACGTCAGTAGCAAATCATTAGATTAAAGTTGGTTCCGGTCGCTTTGTAATCACCCTGTATAACTTTACTCTGACTTATATTAATGAGGTGTTGGAGAACAACGATAATGGTTACAGTAGAAGGCAATATAACTTTGAAAAAGTTATCGGCGTACAAGCGTCTTGGAAGTGGCAGCACCGATATGCATCTCAGGCATTAAACGCTGCACAGAAAACGGCCGGCGATTTTAATTTAATCAGTACCAAACGCAGATGTGAAGTGTATTGATAAAAGAGAAAAACTGTCTGGATTTACCATAATTCACACGTGTTATCTGGTGCAGCCCCGGGTGATACGGCGCGAACGAACTGCCGCGGCCGTAGTAAACTGTAGGTATAGTCAGTGTTGCCCGATACGAAATCTACAGATTCCGCGCTGTCGAATTTCTACCAAATTATGTTTGGTTTTAATAACGTACATTTCACAAAGACGATTATTAGGCTTTGTGACATTGAGATTTAAAATTTAACATGTTATTAATATATTTATAATGTTAATAGATAATTCAAATTCAAATTCAAATATTTTTATTCAAAATAGGATGTGAAATCACTTATTGAAAGTCAAAAAAAACTACCACCCATTCCAAAGTGAATGCCTCAGGCCTGAGAAGAATGGGCGCAACAAACTTAGCGGGCTTTTTTTTTCATCAAAAATATGTTTTACAATTAAAGTAACATTTACAAAGTAACATTGTACAATTAAACCTATTATTTAATAGCCTGAGGGCGGTCGCTCCATTCCCAATCTGTGGTATCATTAAGAAAGTCATTTATGTTATAGTAACCTTTACCACACAAACGTTTTTTAACAATTCTTTTGAATAACGTAATACTTTTGTTTTGAACATTTTCTGGGATCTTGTTGTAAAAGCATATACATCGCCCCACAAAAGACTTACTAACTCGACTTAGCCGAGTAGTAGGCATCATCAGTTTATGTCTGTTCCTGGTGTTAACATTATGGTTATGACAGTTTCTGGCAAATTCACTTATGTGCCTATGAACATACATTACATTATCAAGAATATATTGAGAAGCAACAGTCAAGATGTTAATTTCTTTGAATTTTGCTCTCAATGATTCTTTAGGACCTAGGTTATAAATAGCGTGAATAGCCCTCTTCTGCAGCACAAATATTGTATTAATATCGGCAGCGTTGCCCCATAGCAATATACCATAGGACATAACTAAAGTATACTAGTCGCGCCGTATCTATGTCAGTTAATTGTCTAATCTTTTTAAACGCGTATGCTGCAGAACTAAGTCTGTTCGCCAATCCTTCAATATGGGGGCCCCATTATAATTTGGAATCTAGAGTTATGCCAAGAAATATAGCAGATTCCACCGGTTCTATCACCTCTCCGTTTAACAAAACATTTGCATTTACATTTTTGACATTTGGTACGGTAAATTTAATGAATTTAGTTTTCTTGCTATTTAACAATAGGTTATTAGCGCTAAACCAGTACACGATGTCAGATAAAATATCGTTCACTTCGTCATACATAGCTTGGTTTCTTTTCACTTTGAAAATCAGTGAAGTGTCGTCCGCAAACAATACTACCTTATGTTTTTTCTCTATAAGATTAGGAAGATCATTTATATAGACAAGGAAGAGGAACGGTCCATGAATAGACCCTTGTGGTACCCCCATACTGAGAGGAGTCCCAGGAGATCTCCTGCCATTCACGTCGACCCTCTGAATTCTATTGTTTAGATATGAAGTCAAAAGATCGAGCGCAGTTCCTTTTATGCCATAGTGGTATAGCTTCCTGACCAGCGTTGAATGTTGAACACAATCAAAAGCCTTAGATAAATCACAGAAGATGCCAAGTGCATTCTGCGATTCCTCCCAGGCATCAAAAATATTCTTGATCAGCTCAACACCTGCATCCGTTGTTGAACGTCCCCTAGTAAAGCCAAATTATTTCAAATGAAGTAACTTATGAGAGTTAAAGTAAGTAAGCATTTGGCTTAAAATTATTTTTTCATAAATTTTACTAAGGGTCGGCAAAACCGACACAGGACGATAGTTGTTCGGGTCAGAAGAGCATCCAGACTTAAATATTGGTGTAATTTTACTATGTTTCAGAAGGTCAGGAAACACGCCACGATTAATACAATTATTAAATACTTATTGCAAGATATGCTGCTATGATATCGATTATTAAACTTATTATTTTAACAGAAATGCCCCATATATCAGCAGTTTTTTTCATGTCTAGAGATTTAAAAGTTTTCATTATTTCTCCAGGGCTAACAAAACTAAAATTGAAACTTTGTTGACATCCTATAACATTTTCCAGAAGAAGTGACTCAGCAACACTGGCGGAGGAGACAAGAGTGTTTGTGATAGAAACTGGAATCTCAGAAAAAAAATTCTCAAAAGCAGTAGCAACTTCCTTCTGAGATTGAGTTATTGTATTGTTTATTGATAGATTACATTCAATGTTGCGGTCTTTCAATCTTCCAGATTCCCAGTTAATAACATTGCAAGTCATCTTTAGTTTATTTGGTGCATTTTTAATTACTTGTCTGATATGCATAGACATTGCAATAGAACAAACACTTTTAAATAATTTAGAGTATTTTTTAACATACTCGAGAAAAGATACATCATGATTATACAATGATCTCTCACTATACAGTTCATATAGCCTTTGTCTGCTCCTATGAATGCCAGCTGTTGCCCAATCATTAAATGACAGGAGACCACCTGATTTGACTGTCTTAGAAGTAAATATAGAAGCAAACTCTGTTTTAATTATTTTAAATAACATATCATACATTTCATTTGGATTAATATTATATTTGAATAAATCCAAATTTGAGAGTTTAACAGACACATTGCCTCTATATTTCTCCATTCGCCTATTATTCACAGGAACAAACGTAAACTATTTAATTTTAGTACATTTATTGACCTCAATATTAAAAGAGGCTAACTGACCAAAGTGGTCTGAACTCAGTTTGTTAATTATTGCCTGAGAAATGGGTTTATAATTGGTGAATATGTTATCAATACAGCTTTTGGAGGTGCCAGTTACTATAGTAGGCTCTAAGAAAATATTGGTTAAATCATATGATTTGAATAAAGATCTGAATCTAATACTGGTTGTGGATTTTTCTAATAAATTAATATTAAAATCACCACATATCATGATATACTTCTTAGATTCAGATAATTTTAATAAAACCTCCTCCAATACATTTTCAAACAATTCATATACTGCATCTGGGGGTCTGTATATACTAACAAAAATGGCACGCTCGAGCTCTGCACAGGCTATTTTAATTGTACGTTCAACAGAGAGGCCCACAATATCTTCTCGTTCTTTGAATTTAAATAATTTACTTACAAGAATAAGAGAGCCGCCACGTGTAACTTTTTCTCTGCTAAACGCACTTGCCACCTGATGACCACTGAAGTTAAAGATGAGTGCTCAGTGAACAGTGCTCTGTTAAACATAAAATATGTATATTTTTATGATTTATAAATAACTCCAGTTCAAGTTCTTTACCTAATAATCCTTGCATGTTTTGGTGCACCAGGTTTGCAATTTTACAATTATTACTTATTCTAGTACTTGTTATATTACATTGTGTTTTTACACTGCTAGAGGAGTCCCCTATTGTCTTATTGTTTAATTTTTTGGAAAATATTCCAAATCTTTGCTTAAATTAGTACACTGCTCAATAGAAGCAATGGTTATTAAATTATTACTCTGCTCAATAGAAGCGGAGTCCACAAAGTTATCAAACTGCTCAATAGAAGCAGTGCTTATCGACTTACAACTAAACTGCTCAAAAGAAGCAGGGGTTGCCAAATAGTTGGCTGTGTTGTAGTATAAATAATATGATAGCGATTTTGCTATCTGTATTTTATAGAAATTAGATAGGTGTAACCTATCAGATGTCAAAACCTTACATTTTTTATAATTAATTATGCTATTAATGTCTATTATCTGTATTTTATTAGATAATATATTATTATTACATGTCAAATAATGAGAATTAGACAATAGGGTTAACAAATTGTTTAAATTGTATCGTATTTTGTTTTCCTGTTGCAAATCATGCATATATGGCAATGCGTACATTATAAGATTAGCTATTTTTAAGCTATTAATTCACTGTATAGTTTTTGTAGATTTTTTTTATTTAAATTATCTCTTCTCCCAATCATTACAATGATAGAAGTATTAGAGCAGTGAGTATCACTTAAAATTCGTTTAATAATTTGATAATAATTTGCCCCTGGCATGCAAGTATTGGTTACTGACTGCCCGTTACTTATTTTATGAAAAATCAACCCCATATTTCTTCCCAGATCATCACTGCACATCTTTATAATTTTCTTCTGGGAGGAATGTATTTGTGGAGGTTGGTTTACAATACCCGGAGAAGTATGAGCCCCCACAGACTGAGAAATTGATTTTCTGTTACTCTTTTTGCCAGAAGGGCCTGGAGAAAACTGAAAGTTACAATTATTATACATTTTAGAGATTGAAATAAACACTCTGTGTTATAGGTACTTAACTCAATCAATTCATCCATAGCCGTTATGTGTTCTTGTATGTCTTTTTGAGAAATCTCATATTGTTGAGACACATGATTCAGATTTTATTGCAATGTTAATAGCTCAGACTAAAGAGAGCTCACACTTTCCTTATAATCCCTTCTAATATTTTCCAAATCTACACAGAGTTCTTCAGTCTGTAATTTGATATGTTACATACATTTACCAATGGGAAGCTCCTTTACACAGGAAGCCGGCTAGATTACGGGTACCACAACGGCGCTTATTTCTGCCCTGAATCAGTAATGTGTAGACATTACTGTGTTTCGGTCTGAAGGTCGCCGTAGCTAGTAAAATTACTGGGCAAATGAGACTTAACATTTTATGTCTCAAGGTGACGAGCGTAATTGTAGTGCCGCTCAGAATTTTTGGGTTTTTCAAGAATCCTGAGCGGCACTGCATTGTAATTTGTAGGGCGTATCAATTACAATCAGCTGAACGTCCTGCTCGTCTCATCCCTTATTTTTATTAAATAATGTATCCATTAATATTTATTTAAACGTGTAATAATTTTACAAAAATATTTAAATAACTTGCAATTATGTTAAATATGCTTACTTCACTGAATTTATAATTATAGTTATAATTTAAAAGAAAAATAAAAAATAGATAAAATTTTAGGAGTTAATAATTTGATGTATGTTTTTTAATCTCATTTTTAAAATATATTACTGTTATCTAACAGTATTTCTAAGCTAGGTACCTCATAGCTTTTCTGCGTACCATTTGTCAGAATTTAGGAAGCGTCGCAGAATACATTAAAAGCTGCAAAGAATTGCAAAAAAATAGCAATAGTGGTATTAAAAAATAATTCAAAATTGGAAAATTGTATCATTTCTTCAATCCCAATTAAGTTCTTTCAAATTCAGTATTTTTGTACAATATATATTCATTTGTTACATTTTAATTTTACTAACATATTCACGAACATTATTCACTAATGCAGGAATCCAAATATCAACATATTCAAAAACATTAATAATTAATGTAACACAAATTATATAATATAGTTACTAAGAAATATGACATTTAGTGAATGATGTGTAACCTTGTAAGTTATCTGTACACTTAGGCATTTTTTTTTAAAGTAAGTAGTTCCTGTATTGTTAAGTGTCCGAACAAAAAAAAAATATATCCATTATTTGTAATTATTTTTAAGATTCGTAAGTTCTTAAAATTACTACTTGCAATGAATGTATTGTACTGTTTTCAGGCATTTTGATTTAGCCTGTAAGTAAGGTATACAATTTTTATAATAGATACATAAAAGAGTGTGTGTGAATAAGGATTAATGAATAAATAAATAAATAAGTACCTTAGTTAATTTATACGTCTGGATAGAGCCTCTTACCGCTAGACAACCGTTGAAAAGAGGCCAAGTTTATTACTTCAGTGTGCGTGACAAGCTACGTCTTACACTCGTGATTTGTATGCCACTTTGTGTTAGTGTGTGCATTGTTCAAAATAGAGGTTAACAGTCAACCTCAATTTTTCACAGTCTATGTAGACGTATAAATGATCTAAGATTTTAGAGATCTAAGACATTCTAATTGGTTTTTGTACCATTTGCGGGAGTTAATGGTAGAATTCGCAAATTATTATCTGGCAACCCGCATAGCCGGTACTTCAGCCATGGCCTCTGAGATTGTTCTGCGGTAAAGCGATAATTCACCTCAATCTATGTCGTGAGCGCCTGCGCTTTGTTTATCCCTTAGCTTCTGTACGCCTTTATTTAGAAAATTGATGAGAAATGGTTTCCATTACGGGCTGCCTTATAAAAGATATTACCGTCTATGAGTGCCTTGTGCCGAGCTATAGGAAATGAACCTAAATTTGTTCACGTGATATTGAACTTTGAATCGAATATTTTATTGGAAGTTATTTTCTCGACCTTTGTTACCGTTGTACTTCTGTGGGAAGTAAATTCCCGTTGGAAATTTAAATTGTTCATATCATGTTTGTAGGATATACACAGATTCAACTATAGTCTAACAAAATTAAATAGTAAATAAAAAATTACAAAGAAACTTTTCTTTATTCAGTTAAGAGCAAATATGCAGTCATTTTTGTACTGGAAACATAATTATTATATATCCAGCAAAATTATGGACGAAATATCTATTCATGAAAGTGTAAGTATCAAGGAATATAGAAATACTACTAATGGCGAGTAGGGTGATGCGCGGGGCGAAAAGTAAACGATGTATAAATCAAATTGTGAATTGCGACAACTTTTTCTTAATATTGACACTTTACAACAAATGACATGGCCCACACTAGGCATCGCCTGTGCTATGGGTTGTAAGAAAAGTATTAATACCTACGATATACTTACTAAAGCATACATAAACACAAAGAAACACTCATGACTTGGAAACAAAGGAATTTCCGAAGTGAAGCTTCTTTACAATCATTGTGATTTGAAACTCAATGAAACGAAAAAGCGAGATGATAGAGGCGCCGTTTCCAGCTATTATTTATAAAACTATTATTTTGGTTTTCGCGCCAAATTATGATTTCAACAGAATGGATATTTTATCCGATGTTCTCGAGGGTACAGAGAACGAATTTGGAATCATTTTTGAAATCCAATATGGCACCCACGTAAAATTATGATTTCAACAATATGGATATCGTATCCGAGATTCTCGAGGGTGCAGAGAATGAATTTGGGATAATTTTTTTACATAATTTTTTTCTGGAAGAGAGGATAAACGAGCGTACGGGTAAATTAAGTGATCACCGCCGCCCACATTTTCCTGCAATACCAGAGGAATCACAAGATCGTTGCCGGCACTATAAAAAAGTATACGCGCTATTTTAAAGGTACCCATGTCGTATCGTCCTGGAACCATCGTACAGGAAATTCTATTTTTAATCACGATTGTGTTCAGTAACAGTAACTGTGTGTAGATTTCATTTCACACTATATTCCAATATACAAGAAGGAGATTTATTAAACTAATGTCGAAATATATATTTTTCCCGAACATTATAACTTCAAAAACTTAGAATAAGGATTGGTATACGCTGCGCTCCAAATTGATACCGCAGGCGTAGTCGCAAAATACGGCAACTAATACTACGCCCAAGTGTCCGTACTCGAGCCATTCTCGAACAGTGATGTTGACGTGCCACATGTTCTATTAAACTTTGCTAATAATTGATACTAAAACGCCCGGTTGCGTTGTAAAATTTTGTATAAAGAATACTACAAGAAATAAGAAAGGCCCTGGATATATTTGCACATATCATCAATAAGTATTTTGTATTTATTAATTGCAATACAAAATAACGTGAAGCTTATGTTACAAATTTTGAAAGATGTCATTGAGTGTCAAGAAGTCACGCACACAAGCATCTAATAGTTGCCGTAATAAAAAATGTTCTTAGGTAGTGCGGTATCTAAGTTTAAAAATCATTAAACTTATATTGGTAACGTAGCGGTGGTCATAACATCAAGCATTAGCATAGAGCATCAAATAAATCATGTTATAAATGAGGAACTACTTAGGCAAGGCTGGTTGGAATAGCTGTTATGTGGGTGAATAGCTCCTGTGCCGCAAGTACACGTCCAATTTGCGTGCTCGCTTCCTCGCAATCGGCCGCAAATTGGACGCTGATTGTACGATGACGTTTATCATATTCCCACAGACTTGAGGCTTATTCAAATCAAATCAAAATCACTTTATTCATGTAGGTCAAGGAAATGACACTTATGAATATAAAAAGTTTTATTTTCTTCTTATATTTACCGCGCCATAGCCAGTGAAATTACTGGGCAAATGAGACTTAACATCTTATGTCTCAAGGTGACGAGCGCAATTGTAGTGCCGCTCAGAGCTTTTGGGTTTTTCAAAATTCCTGAGTGGCACTGCATTGTAATGGGCAGGGTGTATCAATTACCATCAGTTGAACGTCATGCTCGTCTCTTCCAGTATGGGCTTTAAAAAAAACTTCGAAAAGGGTTGAGCTTTAATGATAATTTTTTTTCTATAATAAATTAGTAAAAATTCCAATATTTTTTTAAATGTAGTGAATAGTTTTGTATAATGAATATATACTGGCTTTAAAAATATAATATATATATAAATAATATGTATTGATGTGTAAGAATAAGAGTTATTGAGTTGAGTTACTGTTGCATAATATGTTTGACAGCAAATTTTTTGTGCTTATTTAAAGCGCCACTCGCGAGCGTCCAGAGAACTAATTTTGACGTATAATACAAATGGCTGCGAAGGAACGTACAATACTCTGAAGTATTATTGAAGTATACTTTTTGCAATTTGATTTAATTTTGTTCGTTTTCCGTGTTATTTATTCTTTAAGAATCAACGTAATAAAGTACACATTTCTTTTTGTAAATAGTTTCCCACCATCTATAGATGTTTCCTGAGGTTGTCATCACTAGTTTTAGTACCGCAGACTCTCACTACATGGCCAACAGCGCCATATAGTAGAGGCACAGTAGACATAATATGTATCATATGGAAACTAAGCCTTGTTGATAAAATACTTACCAACATGTGCGTACACTCCGTTGAAGCAATAGTGTTGTCAGGTTATTTTTCTAACCGACTTTAAAAAAGGAGTTTTGGAACCTTATGGGGCGTTGCGGAGCGTAAAAAAGTAAAAAGCTTAAGATTTTTATGTATAGTGTATGTATGATAGCTATTCAGTATATAATGCAATATTATAGTCTACATGATGACTGTTATGTAATATTTTTAAACAACATTTTTTTTTCTTGGAAATATTTTTTTTTATTTTCGTTGAAATATTTTATTTGAAATATTGATGGGAAACTTTGTTATATGTGTTTTTAAACTTTGTCCGTTGATGTTTCACTTCTACTGCAGTCTTAAGAACTCTTCCCTGCTGTCATTCCACGAACATACGAGTATCTAGACGGGGCAATTATTGTTTTAGTGAGTGTTAATAATGAATATGACATCTATTTTGAGATCCAAGATGGCGGATGTGACTTTTACAATAAAATCAATATGGGTATCATTTTTGAGGTTTTCGGGTGTGTCGGTGAACACACAATTTTATTTCAAAATTCCTGCATTATCGGCTTCAACACCCTCGAGTATCATGAAAACGACACCCATGATAAAAAAAAGTTGATAATTTCATGTAGCTCCATGACAAAACATATGTAGGTAAGTATTTTTGTCCAAAATAAGTATATATAAAAAAAAATCGTAGAAAACCATTAAACCACACTCATAAAAATATGATAGTAAATATTGCAGCCGCATTATGTTCACGAATTTATTATAATCGATCTCACGGATTTATAATTCGAATACGTACTAATTATTATAATAATATAACAATAAATCATTCTTATATACTGCACTATTTTATAGTTTAAAAAACTGGAGTTTTTATGGAGCCGAGTTCAAATAGCCGTAAACCACGCAATACGCTGGCATTTTTAAAAAGATGGCGGAAACAAATAAAAACGTGACACTCGACTCGTTTAGACCGCGAAAACCGCTTAGGGGCCTTGTTGATGCGCATGTTTGTGTGAGTGTGTCATTTCGAACGTTTGTATGTAGTTTTCGTAGTGGTATATATGTCTACTGTGGTAGAGGTCAGTGGCCAAAATGAAAAACATTAGTGCCAATCGAAGAACAACAAAAAAATAAAAATTTAATTTGGAATCTTATGCAAAATTTGCATTCCCGTTACATCTTGGAGTAAATGTTTTCGTTATGTAATTTATTTATTATTAAGAATGAGTGAAGATAAAAAAAACGCGTTAAAAGTATGCCATAACATAACTCAGCGTTATTAAAAATCCTAATTATAGATGTTAAGTTCATAGACAGACAGATAGATGTTTTGTACCGTGACCTTATAATCAATAATTGTGGTAATATTATGTGGAGCCGGAACTAATAGGCGCATACATTCAGTAGCTTTAGTGATGGAAGTCAATGCACAGCAGGCCACGATACAATGCTGGGGTCATCCCACACAATAGAATTTCGTTTATCGACTCGAGTATTCACGTACCGAAAAAAATATCGATTTCCGTAAATAAGTAAGTGTAGAACATTTATAATAATGATGAATAGAGTTGGATGATCGCGTGTCGAATCGAGCCGTTCGAGCGCAATTCGATTATATTCATTGATTGCTAATTGAAAAGAAATTATTATCTCACGTCCTGTAATAAATCTAATATGAAATAGGACGTTCTGAAGTTTGGCAGCAGTAAATCATATTATTGAACTGTGAGTGTTGTTAGAGAAAATTATGATATCTGTCTACGTATATTGTAGTCTATGTTACAATAATAGTGATGTAAATACAAAAGTTTTCAGTAAAAAGTTAAAGTAATTTAAAAAAAAGCGGCTAAGTGCGGGTCGAACTTGCCCATGAATTGTTACGGGCAGCAAGTAACATAATATAAAAGTTTTTGTAGTTCTTTGCAACTTTGAACGATGTTTTAATAATAGTGTATTTTTTTCAATTATGTTATTGATAATACGATTTACAACGTTTCATAAAAAACTACTGACTAGATATCGTTCAAACCAATTTTCGGTGGAAGTTTGCATGGTAATGTACATCATATATTTTTTTTAGTTTTATCATTCTCTAGTGTTCTTATAGTGTCTGTCGCGCAAACTATTCAGTTTAGCAAAAAAATTGATTAAAAACCTCAATACAATTTTTAACCTATCCATAGACATATCCTTTCCCCATACTCGTACACGTATGGGTTTGATGAAAAAAAAATGTTGTGTCAGTTCTAAGCATGGGGAACCCCCAAAATTTATTGTGTTTTTTTCTATTTCTGTGTGAAAATCTAAATGTCGTTTACAGAATACATCTACTTACTCAGTTTCAACAGTATAGTTCTTAAAATTTCGGAAATAAGTGACTGTGACATACGGACGGACAGACAGACAGACATGATGAGTCTATAAGGGTTCCGTTTTTTGCCATTTGTCTACGGAACCCTTAAAAGCGTGTACACGTATTTATTAGGCCGACAAGGCTCCTGTGATTCCTCTGGTGTTGCAAGAGAATGTGTGTGGCGTTGAGCACTTAACATCAGATGATCCGTACGCTCACTTTCATAAAAATAACAAGTCGCGCTAAATACTTATGTTTTAACCATAATGTAATATTTTTAATATTTAAATATATAGAGGTTTTTCGAAATTAATAAAAGCATTTTGCAAAAATCAAACATTTAATCATATTTCAAAAATGTAACAAGAAAGAAAATACCTACTACATTAAGAGTGATGTAATGCTTATGTTAAATGTATTGATACAAATAGTACCTGAATAACTTTAACGTTATAACAACAATATTTTCTTGGCAGTATTGCTATTCCTAAAATATATGCTACGAAATGCACAAAAACAATAAAAAATGCAAATTGATGGAATAAATTAATCATAAGAAATAGCTTAATGACTTAACTTATAAGAAAGAAAAGACAAAAACCATAGAGGTGACGCATTAATTTAAATTTGAGATCAAAATCAGCATTGGCAGCAGAATTAACACTATCTACATATAAAATATTATAGACTTTAAACACCTGGCGTTTATTAGTCGCGTTTTACTTCGTTTCCTCTGATGTCTCCAAAAGTAATTATAACACGCAATAATCGTTACCACAAGGAACAACAGTGATAAATTAGGGGCTATTGTGGTTTAAATTGCGTGCCACCGCGAGCCAACCTTGCTGCACCGAATGTCAGTCCACAACCCTTCGAGCGGTTCCTGTATACCCTTGTAGCGATTATGATAGCATGAAATAGTTTTTTTTTGAGAGGCAAAAGCCTGACCTGATTAACACTCATAAAAATTAACTTATCTTTAAATTCTAGGACATTAATTAAAAGACACTTAAAATGGTACGAAAATTTATGTTAATATTAAGCAAATACTACAGATTTATAAGAGCTATTGAGCTTAGAGCTAAGAGCTTGTGATAAAGCTATTTACACACGTAAATACATGTCTTATTGTATGTACTACCCTTATGTACTTACTAAAATTATAATAGTTTAATGTGTTATAGGTGTAACAATCTGAATAAATATTTATAGGATGCGCTTTAAGGATACCTATGTTACAAATTATAAAACCAACTCTAACCACTTGTAAACTGTAAGAGTGATTTTGTTTTTAATAATCAATATTAATAAAAACACTGCACTAGATGAACGTTTTGCTCATCTTTTTGTCATTAATAATACTATTGTATCAAAAATATTGACGTCGAATGCGCATTGCATAGCTAATCTGCCAGTCTTTAAATTCGAACCAGTGTAATCTCAGTAGCCTATTCTGAGATGAGATGATTTTTTAAATTCCCGCTTCCGAGTGTTTATTGTAAATATTAACATTACCCTAGCTTTGTTTACCGCTAATCGTACAACGACGTGTCGCAATATTATGTAATAATAATGTCCCTTGCGATGTGTTAGTGGCACATGAGTAAATAGACGGTACAGAGGCAAGGCTTCTTAAAAGACAGCAAAATTTTAACCAGTTTGGTAGGGCTGTCACAAAAACTTAAGAGAAATGAAACAAATCAATTTTTATTAGGTTTAATTATCGAAATTAAATTACCCTAAATATATATTACAGGTTCTTTCTGGTTCTCGCCGCGTACGCAACAAGTGGCCTGTGGACACTTACACATGCCCCGGATATTTTTTTTATGACAGTTAGGGATGAGACTAGCAGGACGTTCAGATGATGGAAATTGATACGCCCTGTTCATTACAATGTAGTACCACTCAGGATTCTTGAAAAACCCAAAAATTCTGAGCGTCACTTGACTTTGCTCGTCACCTTGACACATAAGATGTTAAGTCTCATTTGCCCAGTTATTCCACTAGCTATGGCGCCTTTTAGACCGAAACACAGTATAGCTTACACATTAATGCTTCACAGCAGAAATAGGCGCCGTTATGGTCCATAATCTAGCCAGGGTCCTGCGCAAAAGAGCCTTCCACTGGTAAAATCATTGCCGTAGTGCAATCATTTCGTGTGGTTGTATGAAGCATTGTCTCTGTACCGTTTTATTTACTCATGTGTTGGCGGGAACCGGTCGCAACTCACAGCACAGCCCACAGGTGATCTACGTCACCTGACAGTTGGCACTACTGCCCATCGGAACCGGCCACTTCCGGCGGACG
This sequence comes from Leptidea sinapis, assembly GCF_905404315.1. Lineage (NCBI taxonomy): Eukaryota > Metazoa > Arthropoda > Insecta > Lepidoptera > Pieridae > Leptidea > Leptidea sinapis. Next base: position 15,444,353 of record NC_066272.1, read on the forward strand.
CAATAATTAGTGACGCGATCGGCCGACATCTAACGGTATTTGCGTGCATTGTGAACACTAAATCCTCTTTGGTATTAAACGTATTTAAGAACAATGTGAAACAAAACTTAAATCATTTGACGTATAAATTATCTAAGGCATAAAATTGGCAATTTCACAATTTTGCAGTTTCGACAAAGCAAAAATGTCTTCATTAGATTCACTGATATCAAAATAAAGTCGATAGCATATTTTTATTCAATAGGCTTAAGCTAGGCTAAGAACATACGATAAACTGAACTGCCACTCTTTTAAAAATTTACAATTACTGTAATATATTTACATAACAAATTATTTGAAACCAATATTTGAATCATGTTCAAAGTCAAAAAAAAATAATATCAAATATTTCATTAAAAGTAATAAAAAGCATAAAATCAAAATAACTGTATCATCATCATCATCAGACGGAAGACGTCTACTGATGGACAAAGGCCTCCCCCAAAGATTTCCGATCCGATCCGGACGATCGGTCGTGCGCTGCCTTCATCCAACGTATTCCGGCGATCGTGACCAGATCGTAAATAATATAAATATTAATTATTCTCTAAACTATATTGGTTGCATTAACCTTTATAGTTTGAATTCATTGTTTGTTTGCTTGGATTGGATGGATGGATGGATGTATGGATTGGATGGATATGGATGGATGATTCGTGAACATGAAAAAAAATACTTATTCAATTTGTTTCTTCTTTGAAATGTAACCTTTTTAATCTCATCAAAACCATCCAAATACCAATAGTACCTACTGCCAAAGAGGTTTTATTACAAACTTCAAACTATATGCAGAAAGACTTTTTCTTTAATTAATATACACACTTAGGTACGTCATTTTTAAATTTACAAGTCAATACGTTGTCAATACGTCCAGTAACTGATGTGATTAAACTAGTAATATTTGTTTTTCAAAATTTATAAAGATACGTGTAATTTTTATTCAAACAAAACTAAACTTATAGCTATATTTACAATTCTATGATTACATTAAACTAAAACTATCATTACGTGGTAGCGTACCAAGAATACTGGCAGCATTTCCGCGTTGGATAGCAGGCTGATCCGTTGACCGAAATAGCTGCCAGCGCTTGGGTTTCCAGTCGCCCTATTGAAGCGCGAAGATAGTACCTTGTACATTCTCCGCGCCTCTGGGCCCCACGGGCCATTTGTCTCGATATCAAAATGGCACAAAGATGTAAGTCTCACTGAGACCGATATATTTGCGTCGTTTGCTGTCTTCGGCAGTCGAAGCAGCAGCCCCAGCACCAACTGACGTAACTTATAAAAATATTATATATAAAATATATATTTTTATTTATATGATATTATAATATAATGTATATGTAATATATGACTATTTATAAAGTAAGTTAACAAAATAGATCAATTCTCCTTGAAAGCATTAACAAAGCCGATCCGAAATTAATCTCAAGTCACGTTAATTTAAAAGCTTAGGTATCTACATAAGTAACAAGATTCAACGGAGCATGAAATTCAACCTCATTATTCATAAGATTTTGACGTCGAATTACATACTCAACCTGTTTTTATTATGTTAATTAATGTATTTAAATGAACAGGGGAGCAATTGTTCTTAACATAGTCAATGTTTGACTAAAACTTGTTTTGTAACTAGCAAAAAACAAGGAAACGTTTTAATTTTTAACTTTGTATATAAATATAATCGCTGAAGCAAAGAAATCACAATTTATTCAGTAAATTACCCATATTGTCATTATATTTATTTATATTAAGATAATTTATTCGTCGGAGTGCAAATTGAATAGCGAATAAATAATCTCATAGTGAAAAATAAATGATTAATATTTAATTTAAGTGAAGTAGTTTAGTTAGAAAAAAGCTTATTGAAGATTTTTTTTTTGGATTTGAATGGTACAAATGTAGGTTATTGAAGATTTCAAGTTGATATAGGTCCCAGTGAGAGGCTCCTTTGCTCAGGATGCCGGCTAGTTAATGGGTACCACAACATGGAACGTGGAAATTTTAAGAATAATTTATCTCTTGCAACACCTATTTGTCTTTCATTTGAAGTCCAATGTACTTCTTTTAACATATTCTGCTACAAAGTTACCAAACTATTTAGTTACCAGATTATTTACTATGTCTCACTGAGCACAAATTCAAGAAATATATTAAACCTTATTTGACATGCACCAGTGGGAGGCTCCTTTGCACAGGATGCCGGCTAGATTATGGGCACCACAACGGTGCCTCTTTCTGACTTGAAGCAGTAATGTGTAAGCATTGTTGTGTTTCGGTCAGAAGGGCGCCGTAGCTAGTGAAATTACTGGGACAACGAGACTTAACATGTTATGTCTCAAGGAGACGAGCGCAATTGTAGTGCCACTCATAATTTTTGAATTTTTCAAGAATCTTGAGAGGCACTGCATTCTAATGGGCAGGGCGTATCAATTACCATATAAAAGATAATGCATGGTTCTTTGTCTGGTTCTGTGCAAACCTAAAATTGCATAACATTATAATTATTAAGTAGGCTAATTCATATGATTTAAAAGATGGTCTGGAAGATTTTTTACCAGTTCGTCTCCAGATGTGAAAACAGCAAGAGGTTTAATCAATACGTATAAAATATAAGATGATTATATCACACATATCTCAAAGAAAATAATCGATATGGACCTACAAATAATTCGTATAACACACGTGTCGACGAAACAGTCAATCTGGTCAACAGTCAACAAGTCGTATCGACCTGTCAACACATCCAGGAAGCTCATTAAACAGTCTGTTTAATTGTGGAAAAAACATCTTTGAACACCTCACTGTAAAAGTAAATAATCCCTACTAATACTATAAATGTGAAAGTATGTTTGCTTGTTACGCTTTCACGCCTAAGTCACTGAACTGGTTTTGATGAAATTTAGTACAGATATAGGCTAGAGCTTGAAAAAGGACATCTGCTACGATTTATTGCGAAAAAATAAATGTAGGGGTTGAAATAGGGGAAGGAGGTTTATATTGAAGTTCTAGCATTCTTAAATTTCGACTTGTATGGGGATGAAATAGGAGAAAGATCGTTTGGAAGCCTAAACGAAGTCACGCTTTCACGCCAAACTCCGAATTCGCTTTTGATTATATTTGGTACTAAAACTCTTTAAAGTTACAGGAGTAAATTAAGAAAAAAACATGGGCATGGGCAATTTTATGTGGCGTGCTTACGAGTATCAAACCTGCAAAATATTTATGTTTTAACAAGGGTTAAAAAAAGTAGTTTATAAAAATGTATTAAAATTAGCAATTACTAGTTAACCGCAGAAATTTGCATGTGTATAACAACCTGAGAGTTGAACAAAGCATACAAGATTTTATGTATCATCATACGTCACCCGAACGGTTACCTCAGTTGGTTATAGCACTGGCACGGAACGCCAGAGGTCATGGGTTCGAGTCCCGCATCGTTCATAAAATTTTGTTTTTCCAATTTTATTTGTGTATTAATCATAGAAGTGAGGGTTATCACTTTAAAAACATAACAAAATGTTTAGATTTACAAGAGCGACATCTCAAGTCAATTTCCTAATATGCAAATATTGGGGTTGAGCAGGTTCTAATCTATTCTCTTTTACCAAGGTTTTTGGTCGAACTGGATGTAGTGTTAGTACAGAAAACGGTCTTAAATTATCTTACACCTGGGATCCAATAATCTTTAAATTAAAACCCACAACTACAAATACCAAAAAAGAAGAGGACGCTGTCAGCAAGTTTTGCCAAAAACCATCTGTCTTACAGCAAATACCACCTCCGAGGCAATAAATTGCGCTAAACATCATAATGACAACTATGACAAATACTATCTTTGACTCATTTCATCTGCAGTCCCTCTGAAATCAGATCTTGATCTGGGGGCCTACCATGAACTCTTATTGCGATTCAATTGACAACCTAAAATGAACTGCTTTGCTATTTCGTACCACGACGTGATTACAGCTATCTGATTTAGGTTGACGTTAAATCAACTGATTAAATCGCAATATTGTCAATTGAATGTCAATAATGATATCAACTGAATCGCAAACTGATTTAGTTCGTTCATTCATTCGTACCATGAGGTGTTATTTCAACCTAAACTGGATAGCTAATTTGTCAAAGTAAGCGATTCGAAAAAAGTTGCTACTTCCTCAGAGGAAAGTGAATCATGTTGTTAATAACTTTTAATAAATAGAGAAAACATACAGAAAAGGAATTTTATTAGCGAAAGATGAGATGAGATTACTTTATTGGACCTTTTTTGTAAAACAAAATACTGAAAATATATACCAAAAATGAAAATACTAAAGACGAGGCAGTAAGGGCCCGGGCTATAGCCTATTCGCAAGAACGAATTAAAAAAAATGTACTCTGTGATCCTGTCAAATCAAACATCAATGGAGGTGCGTTCATAACTCGTTATTTTTACGAAAACACTTAAGCAAACATTTAATTTCTAATTCAAAGAACTATATTTATTTATATTACTATTATTTAATAATTACAAAAAAGGGCTTAATGGTTTATAATTTGACGCTATAAAGCGATTTTAAAATTTATTTGTAGTATTTTCTACGCAAAAAAATCGCTAAAATCATATCATTTTAGGTTTCGTAACGCAATTTTATTTCGTTCATTCTTCTGTGCGATCCAAATACCATTCAGTAAAAGGGACTTCATGGTACGAATTTTAGTGATTCAGCTTAGGTACCTAAACTGAACTGCACCGGATTCGCATCGATTATGAAAAGTTGATGGTAGGCCCTCTGGAAAGGTTTTGAAACGCCAGGTTAACTAAAATAAAAATATAAAATGTAACTTTTATGCAAAAATCTAATGTAAAAAACACAGTTACAATGGCACACGTTTTAATCTTTTAAAAAGTGTTTTATTGAAATGTTTATAGCAGTATATCTGTAGCTATACAGCTGACGTATTGTGCAACATTAGTGCTGTGTATATCTTTTATGGGAAATTGAATGGATTTAGTGAAAAGTTCAGTGTTTATATGCGCATTGTTGGAATAGTGTTTCTGTTTGATTAATATATTATTTAAAATAAGTTTTTAAAATAAATTGTTATTAATAATTAAAACATTATGAAATTAAAAATTTGAATACAAAAAGTTCTAAATTTGCACTTGTAGTATCTACAACTGCCAATTTTTATTATTTTTTGTTTGATAATTTGTTAATTGTATTTGCATTTGAATATTTAGATAGATCTTGTAATTCATTTCTGTAAGCACTTAACTTAATTCCAAAGTATCTTAGCCTTAAATACAATTTTGTATTTTTAGCGATAACTAGATAAGGTGGCACAAGAGCCCTTCTTGCACGGTTGGGTGGAGGGGTTCAACAGAAGGGCGATAGCATCGCGGTTATGCGCTACAAAGTGACTGATAGCGCGCTCTTGTTACCACGGCGCTTGCCTTACTAATTATTAATAATCATACCATTCAAAGACAAAAGTAACCCTCAAGGACAGAGACAGGTGAAACCCTTTTTTATGACAATAAGGGACGAGGACGTTCAGCTGATGGTAATTGATACTTCTGTCCATTACAATGCAGTGCCACTCAGGATTAAGACATAAAAATTTTGAGCGGCTCTACAATTGCGCTAGTCACCTTGATACATAAGATGTTAAGACTCATTTGCCCAGTAATTTTCACTAGCTACGGCGCCCTTTAGACTGAATCACAATAATGCTTACATAGTAACAAGCAGTAGCTTCAAGGCAGAAAAAGGCGCTGTTGTGGTACCCACAATCTAGCCGGCATCATGTGCAAAGAAGCCTCCAACTGGTAAATGCCCTTAGTCACCTCTTACGCCATCCTTGGGCCTGGGCCTGCCCCGGGGAAGCATAGGATCTAGTAACTATGTAGTCCATTTGTATGTCTGTCAACACCTTTTTAACTGATTTCGAAAAACGGAGAAGATTTCAACTTGTTTGTTTTTAAATTAAATCTTTTTATATTTCACTCCACTTGAAACTCTCAAAAGACTTCACAAAATTCTTTGAGTCATCCGTATAATATAATATCATTTTGGAATGGTGAAAACAATGCGTCACGTCATAAGTCAAAACATTGAAAAGAAGTGGATCAAGATGCAAGCCCTGAGGCACACCAAATGGCCTATAAGCAAGTTTATGTGGATAAGTCCTTAAGGAGGTACTTAGTTTAAGTTTCAACTGACAAAGCTCTCTTAAAGCAACGAGCAAAGTGTTCATTCTAATGAGACACGTTGTGATGTCTCATTAAATTCGCGCTTTTTAATACGACTTTGTCTGAACAATGGTGTAATGGATGTATTTTGTGTTCTTTTTAAAGTGAATCACCCCAAAATTTTTCGTCTATCTATCGCATGTCGCATAACAGCCGACCGCTGATTAGGGGTGGAGTTGAATAATTAATTACAACTATTGCTTTCAAGTCAAGCTGGGGTGCCGGAGAGGCTTAGGTTCGAACTCCAAACTTAAGATTTTATTATAATATTATATTTTTATTTTATGATTGAGAAAATATGTTATTAACATGTTATGTTATGTTATTGTGAAATATCTTATATATAAAATTCTCGTGTCACAATGTTAGTTACTTACTACTACGAAACGGCTTTACTGATTTTTACCAAATTTTATATGCATATTCAGTAGGTATGAGAATCGGCTGCTATCATTCATCCCCCTAAATGTTAAGGGTAGTCCACCCCAAAATGTTTTTTATTTTATTATGATTCAGCATTGATAAATACATACAAATTTAAATTTTCGCCCTTCTACGATCTACAACTATTTTTGTATCACGATTTTATATTATTCTGTTCCATCCATCAAACCGATATAGGGTTGCAAGATGGCAATCGTATACAATAATTGTAGTACGATGTATTTGGTAGGTCTGAGAATTGGTTGCATCATGATTTTAATATTTTTTTTTTAAATATGTTATATGGCAATACGATGTTTGTTGGGTCAGCTAGTATTAATATAGGTATATATATATAATAATAATATATAATAATAATAAAGCTCTTTATACAACAATAAAGAACAATATTTCTTATCTAAGTTATATAATAAATAAAAATTATTTAAACATATAAAATTCTCTCTACTCATATGCTCTAACCTTGAAGGTCCCTAATCTTTGTCTAACGTAAACCTAAGTCTTTGATTTTATTATTTTTTATAACTTTCGATTTAATTTATAAATTAACAATTCAGTCATAATACACTACTGTCAGCCTTTAACGGTGAAGCAACATCTCATGCCACTGTTTACAACTGGTTTAAATTTAGAAAAGATAATATAATAAAACGAAGAAAATAGCATTAAAAATAAATATATTAAAATTATTCCTATATAGTATAGTCGTAGAACTGTCGTTATTATGGCTATAAATACAGAATTCTACCTAAGGTCATATAAAAATCATGATTTTCCTTGATGAATGAAGATAAATGTCCGCAAATTGGTTTCTTTGACTCAAGGCAACGTATAATACAGGACTAACAGCTAGGATCAAAATGGTTAATATTGGGTCAACGCTTTTGTTCTGCCACTAAATACGTATAACGCTGTCTCGACATCTAGTTGCTAAAAATATGCTAGGGTTGTCACTGTCTACAAGATTGCCTGCCATTTGCAGCACTAAGGCTATAATATTAAAAAAATTGGTAATTGTAGAAACTGCCGCAGAAGTGAAAACTTAGAACTTTTAGCATTGCTTCAAACAATCAAATTAATACTTTCAAATTATTTTGAAAACTTATTTTCAATAATATATTAATCATACAAAAGCACTATTTCAACTATGCATAGTTTGAACATATAATATACATAACAGTATACATTCAAATTTTCACTAAATCCATTCAATTTAATTTATAAGATATATACAGCACTTACTTAATTTTGCACAATACGCAGCTGTATAGCTACAGATATACTGCTTTAAGCATTTCGGTGACGCAAACTCAGGAGATTTCACCCATCCAAAAAGTGTCTAACTATATATATTTTTAATTATTTATTTATCCCTTGTGCCAATCATGAGCATTTTGGTGACACGAACCCATACGATTTAGCCATATCAAAAAGTGCCCAAGGCGGCTAAAGAAATTTTCACTTTACAAATTGTACTAAATATATAATAAATTAAAACCAACCAAACTCCGCAAATTCGCTGGAATAATCATAAAAATCAGCCCATTCCTTTGAAGTCCATAGTTTACATACAGCCCTACATAAATTTTGTACTGTTTCTCAATTTCAATTGCCCTAAATAAAAAATGCGTTATCATAACAAAGCCTAACAAAATTTAACACGAAAACAATAACTGTAATAGCACATTTGTTCGGCAGTAATTTAAAACGAATCAATCGATAGAAAGGAATTAATTATAAAAAGTGCACACAAAGCGTGCAGTAGTTTGCGGCTCATACCAAACGACTAATTACCGTTCGTTGATACGATCTTCTGATTCGATTACATACTCGTATATACGACTCTAGAACGATGTTTCGCTTTTGAATATCGAATCTATAAAATATTCATCGGATTTCTTCCATACAGACTTTTGAATTTCGTTCAGTATAAGCTCTCAATTCGCGGGTCATATATTCCATAAATATGCCGCAAATACAGAAACCGTGACTATATGGAATGGTAATTTATATAAGGGATACGTTGCTACATAGTTGACAAAAAAAGAAAGAAAGAAATGACAAATATATAAAAAAAAACAATTTCATTTCAAAATTTAACTACTAAAAATATTAATTTTAGATTAAAGGATTATCAATTAAAAAAATAGCAGCACGGACTAGTAAAAAAAGAAGGACTCCGCGCCGCGCCGTTATATTAGCAAATGAAGCACCTTTATTCTAGTGTGTGTGCGGTTACGGGGGATACCAGTTTCACAATTTTTTGCCTCCCTTATATATTCATATATCCTCAAATAATTTTATATTATTGTTTTAACACTTTTTCACAACGCACGACGGAATTTTAATAATATTTTATGGCGATGCAAACTGATCTCTCACAGACGATGGCAAATCCGAAAACCGATCGGCTTGTATTAGTGTAAATGTATGCGTGGGGCTATGTATTTACACGTTTACCGGCTTGTTTTGGTGCCTCACTGCTATGAGTGACACGAAGTCGGAGAGCTTAGATAATTTGAACCTGCTAAGTTATTTAATTCGTTTTAAGTCCTTCAAATATTTTCACTGTTGTTAAATTCATTGATATCTTAAGTAGTGAAGTATTACTAAGTAATTATTAACATTGTATAATGTAATTACCTTTGAGGTTTTTAGACGCTAAGTTGACCTAGTTTGTATATCAGTAATATGTAATATGATAAATAAATAAAATAAAAAAGAAAGTCTTTGGCGTAATAAAACATAAATCCTTCAAAATTTTTATTACTTGTGGTATTTCACATTTGCACAAAGAACAATGTTATAATAAAGTATGTAATGATTTTTTTACTTCACAACTTATACATATTGAAATTTATTTAATTCTCTTTCATTGATTGTGTTTAGTAGGCATATGAGTTATAAGAGGCTTGGTAGCTGAAGTATGGTACAAATGGTCTAATTGACCAGCTAACGTCAGGGTGTCGAATTTGCTTGATGGCTCATGGCATGTAAGCGCATCGTAAAAATTCACTCTGATAATTTTTCCCAAGCGAAGAAGACCTTCGAAAATAATGTACGAAATAAAAAAAAAAGTTAGCCAATAAGGTATTATTTAATAAAATAGTAGTAAAAACTATAAAATACAGCAACGTTAACTGAAAAATGATTGACATCACGTCTCAGTTATCGGCGCAGCTTGAACATTTGGATATTAAATTGCGTGTTAACATTGATTTCTGAGGTGTTACGTCATAAACGGCCGCCATGACACTGACGCAATGGATTACAGATTATGTTATAGCTGACGTGCGCCTCCATAAAAGATGAGGTAACTAATTTTGGATATATCAATTACTATAAAATAAAGGATAATTTATGTTTATACAGTTTATTCTTTATTACTGTTATGAAATATTTTTTATAATAATATATAAATCTATAATATTTTCAAATTGCAGTCTGCGCATGCCGCTCGATCGCGTCATTCACTAAAGTTCTTTATTATTGTATTCAGTATTGTGTCTTTAGTTGATTCATTAGTGTAGGTAACTTATTTATGAATGTTCTTAAGTTTATAATTTGTATAGTTATTTCTTTTTAAGTAGAAGTGTTTCATCTATTGTGTGTTTACTGTTTTTTTTCCACTTTACTTTGTTAATATTTATAGTTAAGCAAGAAAAATAATCGATATATTATAGAGATTGCTATATTCTCACGTCTCACATATTATATAGTAATTAGAATATATTTTCTGAATATTGTAATATTCTTCTGAGAAATAAAGTTCTTAAATCGTAAATATGTGTTATTTAAAACGCTTTTAAGTTTGAACCCGATTCATATAATGGATGCAGCACCGTAAACTAATTTGGTTTGTATATTACAACCATTGTAAAATACGTTGAGTTTCTTGTATGTTCTTGTCACGAGCTCTAACTTTTTCGAACATATGGTAGATTCAACAATTTAAATGAAATAATTATAGTGACGATTCAAAAGGGCTCAGCTTAATTGAATAAAGTTTATTTGACTTTGAATTTGAAAAAAATTCTCTCTATGTCATTACTGTCTCCCCACTTTATTATAAATTTGTTTCTGTAAATGATTTTGATCAACTAACAAAATGTAAGTACGGGCTAAATCAACGAACTATAGAGTCGAGTAAATAACAATACGGGTATAGAAAATTGCTTTAATGCACCGACCACCGCCGATAGCGATCGAGTGTTTGGCCACAAATAGATAAACAAAATTACATGGACTATATGGATTGCCATAGATGTGTATTAGATAGGAACCTTTTTGTTCCAATAGTGCCTTTAATTGATTTAGGAAAATATTTGTTGTAGCTAGCTACGATTTTATTTAATTTCTATTCGATCAAATCATGTACTTCACAGATTAGTATTGAGTAAAATTCAAATCGCCACTAATTTTGTATTGTTCCGAAATACAACATATTTCTGCGCGGGTTTCAGTTTCTTGATCGGATTCCAAATCTTCATTTACGTAATATTTATTTTGTCGTATTCGCTTAAGTTCTTTTTCCAGGTACAGATATAAGTTAGGGCTTTCGATTTCATCTCTGAAGACCACCATAAATTTAGTCTTGAATCTTGATAATGTTAATCGACAGGACACCCTTCTAACTATTCTTATCGGCAACTGTTTGCAAATCCTAATTCAATTTAAAAGTCATTTCGTTTCTCGAAATTTATTTAGATTATATTTGAAGTGTTGTTTCCAGAAGATTGCAGATACCGTGCTTTGAATACAACACCACGCAATGATAAAGTGTTCAGTGAAAAACTGTCATAATAAGAGCATATCCAAACTTAAAAAGGGAGATCGTATTTCAGCTACTTCAGCACAGTACTTTGAGCACTTAACACACTAAAATTAACAAAAATATTTTTATAATAATATATAAATTTAAAATAAAAATTAAATAATATTTTTTATAATTTTAACTAACTTGACGTTTTAGACTGCATTATTTCCGGATACTTACATCATATTTATTTCTATTGACAGAACAGCGTCTGTCGGGTTAGCTAGTTATAATTAACCGGCAGAAAGTCAATCGACTTCATTTCTTACAATTTAACGGCCTGGTTTTAGTGACATTGTAATGCCATGGATACACAATAGTGATATATTATAATAAATCTAGGTATATCACGAATTAAGATAGCAGTGTGAGACGTCGAGCGTTCTGATTAGTAAATTTATTTTCATACGCATTTTGCAAAACAATAATAGTAAACATTAGGGCGTGTATGTAATTTTCCGACTGAAGTTATTCACGAAATAGTCGTGTAAACAGTCGATTCGGGCCTCGCCTTCGCACTGGGACGCTACGTATAAATTTGTTTTTTGGACCTACTAGTGAACAAAGGCCGATTCGCTAAGATAACAATTAGTTAATTACACTAATGTATAACTTAATAAAAAAAGTTTTTACAAAAAAACAACCGACTTCAAAAACACTTTTCCAAAACAATAGTTATAATATGCACTAAAAAGTATAAAAATAATTGCGTATTTTTATACAATTTACTTAATTAATCTAATTCTAGTTATGATTATTGTTATTTTTGGAATCGGTTAGTTCCTGAAGTCGGTTGCTTTTTTGCTAAGTTATTTTTTATTTTTAGTGAATTTGAAGTACACTAACTAACAATTTGTCTAAATATGTGTAGATATACAATTTTTTTCAATTTGATTACAGACAGTTAGAAGTTGTGCCACAGATCGCACCCTTACTGTTAGTCGTTAAGGAGTCTCATTGATCATCATATTCGATTACGAAAATTACTTGACCATAACTATTTTATGGTAGATGACTTAAATATCCGGCTACCATAAAAAAGATTCTTCCGAGTATCGTTAATTTGCTCCAAAGAATTGAAGAGTTCCGTTATCTTGTCATGGATTCCGTAATCAGAACCTAATCAAACTCTCACCAAACTATCTATAAAGTATATACTTTCCAATAAAAAAAGAATCATCAAAATCGATTGGCGCGAGATTGACGCGCTACGTATGTATAACAAATTTAAGACTTTTATGGTTTTCTCGTGGATGCCATTATCAGATCTGGACCAAATTACAATGGGACAACACGGGAAGCAGCCGGTTCACCCAGTTGAAAGTTTTGAGGTAAAAAACATAAAAAAGAACAAACCGACGAATTGAGAACCTCCTCCTTTTTTGAGGTCGGTTAAAATAATGACTATACAATAAATACAATAAACATACCAATCAGAGAAGCCCTCATAAACTAACGCCCAGTTAAATTGTCAAAATAATATCATTGCATTACTATTATCGCTATTGTGTGACATTACAATTTCACTAAAACCAGGCAGATAAATTGTAAGGGATGACATCGATTGACAATCTACCGCTTAAATTGAAATATCACGGCTTTGAAAATATACTACGTCATATACACAGCACTAATGTAAAAACGTCAGCTGTATAGCTACGGATGTACCGCTATGTAAGCATTTGGTGACACAAACTTACGATTCCACCCATCCAAAATGTGTCTTACTATGTATATATTTAATTATTTCTTTATTGTGTGTGCCAGTCAGGAGCATGTGCATTCTGACACTGGTCAACGATTTTCCGAGAAATACCTGCATTATCCGTACTGTCATCTTCAGTACCTTAAAGGTTTCACTCCACATTATGCTATAGCAAGATCTATCGAATAACTCCACGGAGTCTGAAAATAATGTAAAAAAATCTCATTCAAAAATTTTCCCAAACGCTATAAGAAGTATAACGTCATATTTTACACGCGCCATTTTTAAAAACAAAATTAGACAAACCGCTACACAGGTAAAATAATACAAAAGAATTAAAAGCCAAAATTGGTAATAGCGAGTAATTATAAATCGCATGGTAGCGCTAACGGAAACAGATTATGATCTACAATGAGAATGGAACGGAGGGCGATTTTATGACAAACAATTATAGCGGGTACGTTATTTTATAAAGTGTTCTAATTATAAATGTTTTTTTTACATTTTCCTTCTTATAATTAGAGATGACGTGTTCATTTCACACATGGCGATACTCTACTAATATTGTGCGCTCAAAATACTTAAAATATTCCGTTTTTGTTTTTAACTTGATTATTTAATTTGTTTTTGATTAAGGTATTTCTATTGAACTATTTTATTTAATATTTTTATAGCTCTTGTGAAGATTTAAAGTTTTATTCAACTATTACTCAAATATAAATAATAATACATTTAGGGGAAAACGAAAGCCTACAGGGAAAAACGAAAGTTTGTAGTACCTATAGCCATCGTTTTGTATTGCGTTACCTCGAAAATAAAACTGATGTGAATTTAGTATGCTTATGATTTGACATTTGTTCTCTCGCATTTAATCCTCAAAATGACAATTTCGAACTCGGTGTTCGACTCATGTTTGACAGAGTATATACTCTCGTCATAGGTAATACTAAAAGTAAGGGAAATATTCTAGCGTTTTGCCTAGGATTAAGCATAAGCCTTTGATCAAGTATAACACATGGTGCTTCACTCGAACCTTCTTTTCTTTGTGATTCCCGAGAGTTTTTGGAAGTAGATCTCCAGGCATCGTACTTCGCGGAGCTTACAAGTCGTTTCCAACCAGCATTGCTCGGGACATAAATTATTAAGTCCTGGTGTTGCCCAAGGCTGTGTGTTTTCACCAACAATATTTAGTCTACATATTTCATTATATTTTGGATTGAATGTATCCAGCCAGCTATTTTATGCTAATTATCTCTTGGATAATCGTCAATGGTGCCTCAAGAAACTTTATTGTATATAATATTGCGTCATTCTGGAGAAAGTAGTGGAATTGGGTAATTGACACACGTCAGATTTATTTTTCTGCACTTACCACTGGATACCTCATTAATTGTTGTATCACCACACTTCAACAATATTGCAGTTAATATTAAAAAGTGTGTTAATTGTCACGTTTAATGATAAATAGATTAGTTATATAAAATCAAGGAAGTAGTCAGTACGACGCGGTCGCGTCGTGCGAAACTGTTAGAAGTTGGAAACAATAGCAATACTTCACTCAATTAGCTCGTAAAAAAGCATTTAATAAAGCAGTGGAACAGATAATGTAATTACTGCTTTAAGTATCTCTGATTGTTATAACTGTTGCACTACACAATGTATTTAATTATAGTAAATGCCTAGTTTTTGTTTGCTTTTCCCATAAAAGCAGTAATAAAGTCTACCTATACCGTGTGTGCTGTCGCTAACTATGTAGGTGTAATCTTAATGGAAAAGTACTATAGACACAGCTAGGAGTAAGAGTCGGGTTTAGCCAATTTTAGGACAAACTAGTTTTTCCTAGGCCAAATCGGTTCATCCTAAAGGCGATAGGGTAAACCGGTACAGAATAGTTTAAACTAGTATCTCCTATCGGCCTTTGGAGAAACCCGTTTAGCCTAGGCTTATTTTATGACAATAACGGACGATACGAGCAGAACGTTCAGCTGATGGTAATTGTTACGCTCTGCCCGTTACCAAGCAATGCCACTCAGGATTCTTGAAAAAACCCAAATATTCTGAGCGGCACTACTATAATTGCAATCGTCACCTTGAGATATAAGATGTTCAGTCTTATTTGCCCAGTAATTTTACTAGCTCCGGCGCCCTACACTCTCAGATTTGACTCAAAATAATTACAAACCGCATTTATAATGAATGTTTACTTAGCAGACACTCGCGTACTGTGCAAGAATAGGATTTCATCAAATTAGGTATGTACGAAAACATTTAAATATCGAAATAAAATCCAATTAAACTATTAATGACTATAGATAATCTATACGTCTAGATAGAGCCTGTTGCTGTTAGGCAAAGCATGACAACCAGCCCGGCTTATTACTTTAGTGTGCTATGATAGCTTCGTCTTACACTCGTGATGCGTCAGTCACTTTGTTTTATAGTGCGTGCGTTGCTGAAAATAGAGGCTAACAGATCACCGCTATTTTTTTTCTCCGTGTTCACAGCTGTCACAGTCGTAGATAATTTATACGTCAATAATTGATACGATAATATTAATAATAAAAAAAGTTTCAGTTCTAAGTATGGAGAACCCCCAAAATTTTTTGGTTTTTTTTCTATTTTTGTGTGAAAATATTAATGCGGTTCACAGAACACGTCTACTTACCAAGTTTGAACAGTATAGTTCTTATAGTTTCGGATAAAAGTGGCAGTGACATACAGACGGACAGACAGACAGACATAACGAATCTATAAGGGTTCCGTTTTTTGCCATTTGGCTACGGAACCCTAACAATGAGTCTCACTGGATGCGATGGACTAAGGGGAGAAGGACATGCATAATTTGAACCAATCGTATTAGCAGTCGACACGTCGATGTGTTACGTCAATAAAATATAAGTAAACACCTGCGCATTACTTACATCATAGAAGTGAAAAGGCATAAAAAGCTATTAGATTATCTAATATATAAAATACTCGTGTCCCGGTGTTTATTACCAATCTTCCCCGAAACGGTTGAACCTATTTGTATGACATTTTGTGTGCATATCGGGTAGGTCTGAGAATCGTCAAACATCTTTTTCCTACCCCTAAATGATATTTATAATTTTTTATTTTATTGATCCAGTATTGCAAAATTCATACAACTTCACGCGCCCTTCTAAGATCTACAATTATTATTGTATCGCGATTTTTATATTATTCTGTTCCATCCTCAAATCCGCTATATGGTTGCAAGATGGCAGTCGAATACAATAATTGTAGTACGGTATATTTGGTAGGTGTGAGAATCAGTTGCATCTATTTTTTATACCCCAAAACATTTAATTATTAGGTTTGTTTTTTAATAACTTTATAATATGGCAATACAACGTTTGCTGAGTCAGCTAGTATGTTATATTATTATTAAGTCAAATAAGGATATTATCCCCACACTCTGGATGTGTGGCGTCTACAGTGCGGTTTTCAAGGGACTTTCTTCCACGTTCGACGAAGCTGTGGAATGCTTCCTTGTGCGGTGTTTCCGGGACGATACGACGTGGGTACTTTAAAAAAAAATTGTGTACACTTTTTTAAGGTGCTGGCAACGCTCTTGTGATTCCTCTGGTATTGTAGGAGAATGTGGGCGGCGGTGATCACTTAATTACCATCAGATGACCCATACGTCCGTTTTATTTTCTCAAAATTGATTCCTTTAGACTTCTTTTTAATGTTACTTCAAACACTAGGTACCATCGCTTCGGAAACAGATGAGACTCTGGGGGAGAAGAAACGGCGCAAGAAACACTCCTAGCATTCTTTTTTGCGCTCTTTTTAATAAAATATTATACATTTCATTGTAATTGCTATAAAATAATCATAATCTAGCCCCAGGCTGTCCGTTCATTTAGATATTCAGCTGTGAAGTAGTAGGATTTACGACAGAGCGATTTTTTTTATAAAACATTTACCTATTTGTATTTATAGATAATGCCTGAACAACGACTCGTATATCGTACTATAAATGTGTATACATTTACATGTATTTTATGAAGCCTACTAGAATTAGTTACAAGCAATCCCTTCAAACTTTTTTAATCGTTTAAAAAGTGATTTATTTAAATGTGTAACACTCGCGTTTATCAAAGAAAATACAATGTTATATTTACCAAATAATGATCTAGTTATTATTATTAGCTTTTAAATCGCTTAAAAATATATTATTCGATAAGAATTCAACGTCCTACATACGTACCTATAATTTAATATATACTCCGTAAATAATTTATAAGTACAGTATTAAATGAGTTTGCACAGATGCGTAATCAAAAGACAAAACAATCCCAAGTCAAACACGCCAGTTAAATATAACTTACATTTATAACGAGAAATGAAAAAATTCGCGATGATCGTGATAAAGGATCGTTTAAACAGCATTAATATTCATTTGGCAGTATCTAGCATGTTTACCCGCTGTTAACTTTTATGGAGTATCTCAATTACAGCTGAGTAAGTAACGACTACAGTAACCTCAAAAGCCGTCAGAAAAACCATAGACAATAACGTCGGGGCACTTATGTTTCGCATGACGTGTTGTTTGAGAAAATCAAAAAGTTTGAAATGACGTTTCATATACAAAGGACTTGTCCGTCGCGGACTACTATTGTTATCACAACGTCGAGTGATGTAGGCACGGACTAGTAAAAAAATAAGGACTCCGTGTCACCTTACATTATTATGTAGTATGTTATATTGTGAAGCACCAAAACAAGCCGATTAACGTGTAAATACATAGCCCCACGCACACACTTACATTAATATAAGCCAATTGGCCGCCATTATGAGATTTGCCATCGTCTGACAGATCAGTTTGCGTCACAATAAAATATTTTAAAAATGCCGTCATGCGTTGTGAAAAAGTGTAAAAACAATACTATAAAAGTATTACTGGCCATATATGATTATTTAAGGGAGAAAATAGTGTAAATGGTATCCCCCGTAACCGCACATACACTAGCATAAAGGTGCTTCACTTGCTGATATCACGGTGCGGAGTCTTCCTTCTTTTTTTACTCGTCCGTGTTGTCCGTAAGTGGTCTTATAAATTTTTCTTTTTAAAATCTTATAAGTTAAAGGTTTTTATATTTAGGCGTGGCACTCAATTGTTTTGTCTTCCCAAGATTGCTAGCGGCTGTTTTAATCGTGTTTATGTATGCGTGCTTCGATTCCGGCGCTCTAGTAAATAAAATAAAATCAAAACTATTTTACTTCATAGGTAAATCTTATTACACTAGAAATATGTCATTTTCTTTTTCATACAGCTCATTCGAAAGGCAGATTTCCTTAGAGAAGAACGACCGAGAAACTCTAAGGTTGCTCTTTTCAAAACAGTTTAAGTATTACAAGTTCTAATTTTTAATGCAATTTACAAATAATTTCAATTAAGATATATGCAAAGTGATGCAACAAAAATACTCAAACGTCAAAAACTAGATGAATTAAGTAAATTATTGATTAAAACCACAAGAATAATGAGTACAGTAGATGAATTTGGCTTAGTTGGAAGACCGCTGGGACGCCGAGAGGCGCGGGTTCGTCCATAAATTTTGGTACAAATTAAATTTGTATTTATAATAATTGAAGTGAGGCATATCACATAAAAAAATATTTTTTTTTACATTTATTACATTTGATAGTTTGACGTAAATTGTCAAGGTGATTGTTTTTTTATTATTGCATAGCCTGTGGATGCTAATTCTTTACTCGATCACAGTAAATGTTTCACACAACTATTTCTCTAGCCGATAATTACAAAGGGCCATTTTGTATTTCCTAGTATTAGTTAGTTTTCAAATTGTTAATCAAAATATGAAATATGAAGCCACAAGAATGAATTGATTTATCGTAGGGAAAACTAGTTCATCCTAAAATCTAGATTGGCCGGTAACATATTATATACCAATCAGAAACACAGTCTGCAAAATATTTGTTTCGTATTGTTACCACTGCGTTGTTCCACGTCCGCCGTGTAAATTAATACTGGGTGCAACCAGACAACCTCCGAATACGGAAGAGAGCTCCCTATAACACAATCATGGCATTTTAGCAAGAAATTTCTGTAGTAACAGAAAAAAAAATTACAAAGTTTATTGTAATCTTTCTTAGCCAGCATGTTATATACAGTTCCTACATTATATGTCACTTTAACAATGTTTCTAACGCTATCAGCTGTTGCGACGAAATACATTTTATTTTTTTTTTATAATCCTAAGGGCTATTATTTTTTTTTTTTATTTTATGCCGTGAAACAGTAATGTGTAAAAATTATTGTGCTTCGGTCTGAAGGGCGCCGTAGCTAGTGAAATTACTGGGCAAATGAGACTTAACATCTTATGTCTCGAGGTGACGAGCGCAATTGTAGTGCCGCTCAGAATTTTTGGGATTTTCAAGTTTCCTGAGCGGCACTGCATTTTAATGGGCAAGGCGTATCAGTTACCATCAACTGAAGGCCCTGCTCGGCTCGTCCCTTATTTTCATAATATGATTCATAAACGGACTGCATTGCATTTTTATTGTAAAAATAATCTATATCACATATTTTTTTTATTTTGGAAATTTTCAGTGCCAATATATTCAGAATCGTGGTTCAATTGCAACACCCCACTTTGACAATGTAGTTGTTATACCCCCTGTATTTCCATGAAAGTCACAAAACTATCAAGAAGTAAAATAAACGCGCGACACTGGAATAGCTCTGGTCAACTGCTTTTTGTTTGTTAATAAATTTCCTACATTTTTTGTCGACAAAGCTTAATGTAGAAGCCTTACAACGATAAAACACGCAATAGTTTGTAAAGGCGATTCCAGAAAACGGTCGTTTTGCGATTAGATCAGCGTGGGCAACACGAGAGGGGAGCCGGAGGAAAGGCGGGGGAGATGTTAATTGCTCCGTTTTGTGAACACAGCGCTAGCGTGCTTGGCGGGTAATCAGCGGTCGCTGACTGATTGCTTTTTAAATAGGTTTTATGCTAAAAATGCTTCCAAAGAAATCAAAGGAAACCCCCGAAAGTTGGAGCGATATGATTGCAGAGCAACTTTTATTAGGGTACTTGATGACCACTGTTCCGTGACCAAACAACTTTGTAACAAAGCTACGTACAGTTATGCTGAAATGATTTCTATGAAAAGACTCCTGATTGCGTTGTTTTCTTTATGCCTTTGTATATTTGAAGTGAAAAGTTCTTTAGCGGCGTTGCGCACTTTTCTTGCGATGGTTATAAAATGTTAAACTCGCATCAAGAACGTGACCTGATTGAATATTCGTAAGACGTATTTGAAATGATCGCAATCTTAGCACAACGAAATACAAGCGACGCTTCTTTGACAAGGCGCCTAACCATCCCAACATCTTGGTTAGGAAGGCATGTGGGTACACCCCCCTTCACCATAGTCTCAACCCAATAAGACCTCCCAGGCACGTCACGGTAGACTCTGATGACGACATCACCATCGCGAACGCGGCACTCACACAAACACCGACACAGACACGCACACACCGCCTTCGCAGGCGTAGGCGCGGTCAACCACCGCAAACCACTGGCACTCGTCACTGTGACGATGGCCAGCGGCCCGCACCCTAGATACACCACTCATTCTTTTGATACCCGACGAGACGTTAGTCCTCGTCCTGTAAGCGTTTCACTCCACTAACACTCACTCACGGACTGACTGACGGACTGACATACACCACTTACACAATCACAAACACATTCCACAAACAGACCCAAACACAAACATACATGCACACAAACAAATACTCTACTTACATACATACATACACTCATAAACACATACATACACACTTACATACATTAAACAAAACATCACCACACTCGCCGGCGAGTGTGTTCTTCTCATCTTTTCATCCTTCATCTTCATTTTCATTCTCTCTCCTTCCCACAAGCACACAGCCGGTCCGAGGTTTGAGTCTCCTTAGGAGACGCCCCGCGACTGTTGTTGCGTAGTCATTGCGGCCTCCACGGCCCACGTCCTACTTCGCTGTAAAAGCCAGGGCTAACAGCATAGAGGAGGTTTCAGTTGTGTGGGGTGTCCGCTTACGCAGACACTCGAGTCCGACATATTACGCCCCGTTCCGAGGCCTTAATACGTAACAGTATTTCCTCCTCTCCAAAAAAAAAAAACGAAATACAAAACAATGAGGTTTATAAGAAGTTTAAATAGATTCGAATCAAAATTGTTCGCTTCTTATTAAAAAACAACAAAAATACGGTTGTGTCCAAAGGGTTCAACTCATAATCTTTTACAACAATATTAGTGTCTAACATTAGGCAAGGAAAATTTTACACATTTGGTTTTTTTTTTTCACTAAGAGATTATTGGTTGTGAACCATTCCACTACTTTAGAGATAGCATTGTTGACGACATCAAAAGCAGTTTTTATCTGTGTATTTTAAAGAAATTATTGTAAAATGTAATTAGTATTGTAAAAGTAAAGAAGTATCATCTGCAAACAATACTAGCTCATGTTTATTTTGTACAAAGTTTGGTAAATCATTTATGTGTACAAGGAATAGTAATGGCCCAAGAATCGAACCCTTTGGAACACTCTTGGTAACGGGAGACCCAGCTGATGACCTCTTACTGTGTAGCATAACCATCTCAACTCTGTTGCCCAATGTAGTTTCCTGATTAAAATTTCATGTTGAATACAGTCGAATGCCTTGGATAAGTCACAAAAGATACCAACCACCAACGGCTTCCTGAGAATTTACCCAGGCTTCAAAAATTTGCTGAATAAGTTCAACACCAGCATCTGTTGTTGAGGGACCCCTTGAGAAACCTAATTTGTTTGGAGCTCATTAAATTATTACGATAAAAATGGCTAAGCGATTGTTCTAAAATAAGCTTTTCAAAATTACTTAGCGTCGATAGAATAGAACAATAAAATGAATATAAATTAGAACTAATTAGCCTTTGACTATTTAACTCATTAATAGTCCGTCTATACTCTATACGCTAGTATATTGTAAGTATATTGTGCAAACTATGTAATTTTTTCAAAACATCTTCACCGTTATGTTGCCCCAAGAGTTTGAACGCCCAAAGGGATTGTAACCAATTATTATGATCGTTTTGCAACAATGTTCTTGTACTGGAGAGTACTTGGCTGTTTATATATCCGCATAAGTAACATATATAGCGTGGCGCTAAATTGGCGACATTAAATATAGGTACATACGGGTAACCGTAATATTTATTAAGAAAAATATTCAAAATAATACATAATTCACCTAAATAAATCGATTTTCCATGATATCATTTCGGAACATCCTGTAAGAAATCTAAAAGCCGCGCGCTAGCGTAGGCACTGACACTGTAGGCATTGTACAAATAAAAGTAAAAGTACTTGATACAAATAATTGTTAAGCATGTTAAGTTGATCGGTGGTCAGTCAAGTATTAAACAGTATTTTTTATGATGAATTTGAATGTTTGTTTCCGAGTCATGGATGTTTATTTGTTTTCATATCGTTGTCTTGCACCCATAGTACCTACAGGCTATGCCTAGTTTCGGGCAAGATAATTTGTGCAAGACTGTGTAATTTCAAAGCTTCAAATATTTGATTAAGTTTAGATACCCCTGTTTTCATTTAATGTCGATAATATAACATCACGCTGTATAACGCTTAAATATTTCGATAGCAACGTCGTATAATTTACTCATGTATCGCCTGTGGTTGAAACTCGATCCCATATTTTTATTAATCATTAAAGTATCGAAATATCGTGTACGTATTTAGCAACACCTGCTTCAACAGCAATATATTTATATATATATAAGATTTCTGTTCGTATGTACGTAGTCTATTAATATTATTAATATTATGTAATTAAATTATTAACTCAGTGATCGAGCACATCTCTCAAGCTAAGAAAGACGCCCATTAGTCTTAACACTACACACTACTCACTTTCACATATTCGGAACACTATTATTCATACACTCATATCTATTTAATAATTATGTATCACAAGTACACATTATTCAGGACTTCTTCTTCTTTTTTTATATAATTACCATAATAGAAACAATCTATAGAATATAATTATTAGCGTTATTATTTCATTATAATTTAACCTGTCAAACTTTGTAAAAGGTATGTATATAGTTTATAGTATTAATTTGAAAAATACAAATGCTGAAAAGTTTGCTTGAATAAGTAAATAAATATTGTTAAATGTCACTTGCCTAGACGGTGAAATCTGTTCATATGATAAGTTCAAATGAATGATTTTTTGTATTACACGGCCACATGGATCTTGCTGGAACATGAAGTCCCCTCCTGTTCCTCTTGCACCCTCTCGCGCTCGTCCTATTGCGTCAGTACGGTTTGCAGTTTACCGTTAGGTACATGTCGAGATATTTTCGCTCTATCACTGCTTTGTTTTTGATGTTTTCATTATAACGTTTTGACTTTTTTGTTAATATTTCTGTAGTTTATGTTGTTTGGTGTCGCTATAGATTTGCCAGAAAAATAAATACTTTTTTACCCAGACCCTTTTTCCAAACCAGATTCTTTCATTGATTATTTGTCACTTTAATCATAATAATCAGCAAAATGATTAAAATCGTCAATTTAGTTACTTTAAAGGGGCACTTACCTTAAATACCACACTCCAACCTTTTTAAGTTTGAATATACTGTTATTTGGACAGTGTTTCTCTGTAAATTTTGTCATTGCGTGGCGTTGCATTCAAAGCGCGGTCAAAACACAACTGAACGAAAACTCTGCGAAATTGCTTCAGACAATTTTAGCGTGATTGTGAGTCTAATTGTTTATTGTACATATGATTTTATCGGATTTTTTTTAACTAAACTGCAATATTTGCCTACCTTATTAAGGTTGTGTGCCTTTCAACCCTTCTCTTAGACCGTTACATTGGCCTTAGCTACGTACAACGTCTCAAAGATTTGTATAAGATTACATGGTAGTTAATCGCATAGCAGGCGTAGCGCATTAACTTATTGAATCTTGTTAATTATGACAGACGATTTGCTCGCTAGAGACGCGCAATACTTAAGTTAAACTTTCGTAAACAAAAATAGAAATACCTACTCTAATGATTGTTGCACATTTGATGTTATTAAATAAATTGCCATACGAAACTTAACCTCACTTAGATATTTGAATAATTACATAAAGAGATTGCAAAATGCCTTCCACTTAAGCAGTTAATAATTGTAACAAATGCCGAACGGTAGCAATGTACGTTCTAACTCCGTGAAGTCACGCCACGAATCGTACTGAGCTAATAGCTATGGTAAATTGTGTGTGATATGTTTTGTACACGACGCTCTGTGATAACTATTTGCTTTATTGAATACTTTTTAAATAAAACCTGGAAAGTTCTCGAAACGTCTGGTTAGCTTAAATAAAAATGTAACTATCACGCAAATATCTAATGTAAAAACACAGTTACAATTACAGGCGTTGTAATCCTCTCGCGTTAATCAAAGAAAGTCTCTTTTTCTCCAGTGAGAGGCTCCTTTGCACGGATGCCGGCTAGATTGTGGGGACCACAACGGCAACTGTTTCTGCCGTGAACCAGTAATGTGTAAGCATTATTATGTTTCAGCTTGAAGGGCGCCGTAGCTAGTGAAATTACTGGGCAAACGAGGACTCAAGGTGACGAGCGCAATTGTAGAGCCGCTGAGAATTCTTGGGTTTTGCAAGAATCCTAAGTAGTATTGCATTGTAATGGGCAGGGCGTATCAATTACCATCACCTGAACGTCCAGCTTGTCTCGCCCCTTATTCTCATAAAAAAATATTGAATACTTTTTAATTATTTATTACTGTAAATATAATATATAGAGCAAATATATCACAGATTGGTATTCCAGAAACTTAAAAGAAAACGGGGTGGAAAATAAAGGAGATGGTCAGACGAACTAAGGACGATAGCAGTCAAGACATGGTCTAGGATAGCTGAAGATAGAAAAGAGTGGAAGAAGTTGGAAGAGGCCTTTGTCAATAAACAAACAGATAGTGATATGTACTTAGTTAAAGATAGTATGTAAATATAAATATCTATATACAGTATGGTCTGCATACCTATGAAATAAATAAAAATATAAGTAATACTAGTCCACAGAACTATCGCAAAATTAATTAAAAACTTTAAATTGGAAAAGTGAAATTTTCAAACAAAATAAATATACTAAGAATTAGCAGTACTGTTTAGACGACGTACATTGACCTCTGGATCATCGGCTTCACCTTTGATTTGTTTGATTATTTGCGACGAAATAAAAATTCTTTATGTTCATTCTTACGAACACTTTTTTATTCCGTTATAACTGAACTGAACTGTAAATTGAATATTGTGCATCTTGTTTTATATTAAAAAAAACTCACTCGTATTCGCAAAAGTTCACGTCAAAAAAAAAAAAATGTCAAATTCACCGTAAAAGCAATAACAATACACATTTACACACATACAGTAGTAGACAGTGTCCATTTCAGCTTGATTCCTTCGAAAGGCAAACTCATAATCTATTCGCCCAGAAGACTCGCGATACACTGGTCACTGATGAGTGATGTGGTGAACATTCAAATAACGAAAAAAATAAGTCTTTTATAGGCAATACCTCACAGTTATAGTTTATCGATACTTTTTTACCAGATTATTATTTCGCATCCATTATAAAATACCTACCCAAGGATAGGACTTAATAGGATACAACTATTTTTGTGTTATTCGAATGTTATTATAATTTTGACAAAATATAAATTTAATGAACAGCAAGTATTTTTTTACGATTTAACTTACGAAACTTCTGTTTTGTGAGTTGTGGGTGACTAAAAGGGTTTTTTGATGTGACAAGAGTCATGCTGTGGTCCTATGACTACAGTACGATCGGACCAGACTCGTTCGGATTAAGTTCCTCGCTCGCAAAGAATAATGAAAGAATAATAATATGGGAAGGTGTGTTTATTGGAGAGGATATCTGCTGTCAACGTTTCGGCATTTTCAAGGGTAGGGTGTACCCTCTGGCTGCGAGTAGATTATGAAGACCACGCCCGGTCATGTCTACAGGTCACCTGGAAGGTGTCAAGGAAGCCAAATTGGCTTCAATGAAGCTAGGGGTCATTAATAGATCACGGTAATACTTCAAGCTGACCTAGATTCTAGCGCTCTGAAAAAGCGCAGGAACACGAGATACTGCCTGTATTATTGTCTTCTCTGGTCGGACGCACCCCAGTATCAGCTAGAACCTATTGCCCGCTTGCAACGCATAGCTGCTCGAATTGTCGGGGATCCAGTGCTCTGTGAACGGCTAGATCATTTGGCGTTGCTGGGATTTTCGGAACAACTGCTTGACCTGATTCCTGCCGCCGAATTCCACTTTTGCACGACTCGCCGATATCATCTCCACCATCAGGATGTCAGGCGTTCCCTTTCATCTTTAAAATCAGCCTGTACACCTTTCTAAAAGCCCAGCAATGCTCCTGTGATTCCTTTGGTGTTGTAAGAGAATGTACGCTGATTTGTCCGTTTAATAAAACCTGAGTAGCAACGGGTAAGTTGATACGGTTTTTAAAAATTAGATTGCTTTGTATTACATAACATGTAAGACATTAAAAAACGTTATTGTTTATTTCTCCTTTGTTTATAATTATTATCTGTTTACTACTTAAACAAAAAAAATATTAAAGAAATTCATTTTCATTTCATTTCATTAAATACACTAAGTATTTAAGTTTAAGTAATTTAGTAAGCGTCGTGTTTTAAGGTTTTTTACGATATTTCTAGAAACACTGTGCGCTAAGTATTTAAAGTTAAATAGCTTTTTGAATCAGGTATTATTTCCTTTAAAAGAAGCTATTTATCGATAGGTTGCGCCATACCCTAAGCCCGTCCGCGTTCTTTCACTTTAGGACGGTCCGACACGTTTGAATACACCGCGAGAAGCGAACAGGCAACATCGCTTGTGTTCTATCCGACAAACGGCCAGCGTCTTTGAACTTGAAGCACGCGGGATGGCAATATCGCATTTTGATGTGCAGATTCAAGTTCATTGAATCATTGAGTGTTGACCCAGTGACCTCGTGACCCGATTGTACAATGTACAGCATGTTAATATTCGCTTAAAATTAAAAGTCTACTTTTTGACCTAACTAGTGCACCGATTTTTTTCATGTTTTGTGTATCGTCAGCAAATGTTATAACAAGTATGTGGCTACATTTAATTCATAGATGTAAAATACATACTGTATGTTTATCTACTATCTGAATACATCTAAATCTAAGGCTTTCAATATTATTCTTTATATTACAAATTCTTTATTACTGGTCGTAAATTAACTAAAAGGTATTATTTATTGAATAAGATTTCATATTTTTATGGAAAAAGAGTCCAAACTTGATAACGCTCGCTTAAATGAAGCGATTCAAATTCATTTTTTTTAATAGGATTTAAAATCACTTATTGAACGTCAAAATCAGCCGCCAATTCGGAAATATAAGAATATTTTTGAATAAAAAGGTAAGTCTTCGAATAGCATTTAGGACTTCTTATTATTCCTCCAATCTGAGAATATCGGCCACAAGACCCCGAGGGCTTCTTCTTTTTCCTGTTTTTTAAATTTCGTCACTATTTGACGACCCATACAGCCGAATGGTTACACCCTGACTACTAAGCAACAGGTCCCGGTTTGAAATCCCGGTAGGTGCAATCATTTATATGATGAATATGTATGTTTGTTTCCGAGTCGTGGATGTTTATCTTATATGTATTTATGTATGTTTCAGTAAGTATATTGTATTAAATGTATCCTTTTCTTATACCCATAGTACAGGCTATGCCTAGTTTGGGGAAAGATAATTTATGTAAAAAGTGTGTCAATATTATTATTATTAGTAAACCACCAAAAAATACCTTCTTGTTTTACTAATATGTACAAATAAAGGCTCAAGGTTAACGAAGCCTACAAATTTGCCAAATACGCTACGTATGGCTTCATGTTAAATATGACGGTATTTACCGCAGGATGTCAAGGAACACGTGAACACAATTCTCAATAACCTGACAAAAACTGGCTAAGTGTAGCGATCCGTACCATCTACGGCTGCCAACTTTTTCTGGAAGAAATAGAGTATGGCTGAGTGCTACATTGAATAAATAATAGGGAAAAATGGATAGCATCACACTAAATTATTATCCTTTTTACATTTATAAATAGATTTGATTAATTGTAATCCACATTATTGCTGCTACGAAATAACATGTATGTATTCTCTATGAAACGCCTTTTGATGGGCTTAAATTTTCCGAACATTTACCATTGTAATTCATATTTTTTTACACTATCGGTAAGTAGAGATTTTGACGAACAGAAAACAGATAATTTTTTTGAAAACCGCTGATATTTTGACGGGTGAATATTCGATGGAAAATAAGGGTTCTTTTTCGATATTTCAGTTAAAATAAGGTGAAAAAATAAATATTTCAATTGTAATATATTATAGTGTATTTGGGGACATAAATAGGTAAATTTTCACCAAATATTGAGAAAAATAAAATTAACTTTGAAAAAGATAAAAATAAAAACCAAAATTTTGGTTTCTTGAATTCTTCACAAAAATTGTAAAAACAAAAGTTGTAGATCTTTTTATTACTTGCAACTTTGCCAACTTTGGGTTTTTCAAGAATCCTGAGCCGAGATTCGCCCTGCCCATTACAATTCTTGAAAAACGTAAAAATTCTGATCGGCACTACAATTGCGTTCGTCACCTTGAGGTATAAGATATTAAGTCTCATTTGCCCAGTAATTTCAGGCAATTCCAACCGGAAGAGTTTTTTTTAATTATTAAAAGAACAACGTCTAGTAAATAAACACAGAATAAGTAAAAACAAAATGGAATTGACAACATTTTAATTATAAAACACCACAAATCTATTCGACATAAAATGCCTCATCTTGGATTGCTTAAGTACATTGCCGCTTTAGTTACAAGATACATAATATCTAAATTAATCATTTTATTTTGTATTTAATACTAACAATACATACAGTAAGATTATTATAATTATATTACTGTACACAAGTCCTACTGTAACTTTGAATCCAGTTAATCTCTTATTAAATAATAACAATTTACAATTGAAAAAGAAGTAACATAATTTAGAGCAAAGACAGAGGTAGAAGTATTTTTAGTTCGTTAAGATAACATTGAGTTAATGTTCATTAGTAAATTGATAATTAAATAAAAGTATTTGTAAAATGAAATAAAAAAAAAACAGTTAATTTGTATCATTATGATCTATATAAAGACACCGAATTTATTATTTTATTTATATAATACATGGTTTTATCATCTAAGTCAAAACTGAGCTATAAATATCACAAAATGACGCGCAAGCAATACCCACGCCACAATTCAACTGCTTCGAAACCAGTGCTCCAGAAATGTATTCGGGTGCAAATGAAGTTTGTCACGACAGCACTGAATTACAAAACTTGATCACAACTCACAAATATGTCTTCACTGGTCCGGCGCGATAGTCACTTTAAGGTTTTCAACAAAACACTGGGTCCATTATTATACATGTATGGGCTCATCGTCTTCTTCATCGTCTGTGCGTCTTTCGAGTGAAGGTTCTCTTGGAGATCGGGGGGGTGGGGCTGGGCTGCCAGGGTCTACGTCAGGGGAGGGAGTTCGTCGGGCTTGTGCGTAGTAGCTGAGAGCACCTAACCCTGGCGCTCCGAGAGACCCGAGGTGTGCCGAGGGACCGGGAAGACCAAGTCCCAGAGGTGGGACGCCCCCTAGAGGCGCTCCGGGATACAACCTGTCAAAGAAATTGGTACATTAATAATGACACATAAAATAATAAGCACACAGATAAGATTTTCTTGGTCCTGAACGTCGATTTAACTAAAATAATAATAAAAAATGTACCTTTTAGGCTGTTGTAATCACAACATAAAAGTATTACCTAAGTTAAAGGTACTCTAAGGTTACCTTAGAGTACGCGACAAGTTTTGTTGTCTATGTTACTTCCTGTCACATGAAGAAAAAGTAAGGTATTGACTAATTGGTAAAAGTACATTGTTGTTTCATTTCATTTTTCATTCAATACATTTAAGTGACAATCAGACTTCTCCCACACGATTCTGCAACCAGGGACACCACAGTTGCCAAACCAATATAATATATATATACTAGATGACCCAGCAAACGTTGTATTGCCATATAAAATCATTATATTCGATTGCCATTGCGACTGGAAAAGAAAAATATAAAAATCGCGATACAAAAATAGGTGTTGATCTTATACGGGTGAAAATTTGAAGTTGTGCGTATTTTTAATGCTGAATCATAATAAATAAAAGTAAATAAAATGTCAAAAAATTAAAATAATATATTTAGGGGTGGCTCCACACTTAACATTTATGGGTATGAAAAATAGATGTTGGCCGATTCTCAGACCTACCCGATATACACACAAATTATCAAACAAATTGGTTTAGCCGTTTCGGAGGAGTTTGGTAAGAAACACCGGGACACGAGAATTTTATATGTAGATTATATATATTGAATTGAATTCGAATTATCTGGTTGACCAGCTTACGTCAGGGTGTCGAATTTGGGTGACGGTGTGCACGCGCATCGTAAAAATTCACTCTAATAACTTCAATTACTCTCACAAACTTAATCATAAGAAAAATTATGTTTAAATTTGATCTTAATTAGTGTTATTAATACATTTTATTTTATAGTTTTGAACAACTTTCACTGCTTATCAAACATAACAGTAATTAATAGATAAATTATGAAAATTGACAGTAATGCGTAGGAGTTTAAATCATATCTATAGGGGATTAGCGATCAAAATGGCATGCTTTAATTATGAAAGAAAATAAATTATTAAAAGGGAAAGCGATTTCTTTCGCACCTGTATTAAAAAAGGCATTTTGTTTCTGATTAGTTTTATTACTCTGTGGCTATAGCATAATATATTATGTACCGATATATGACAAGCAGGTTCTATAAGAGGTTTTGTAAGTTTGATAAAAAAAAACCTAATACATACTTACTTATATTGATAACTTTTACTTTGTTTTAATATAATTGTTGTTAATGGTTTGTTGGTTTGAGTATCTTTATCTTTATCTTTATCTTTCTGGAGTGAAAACTTCTTTAGACGCGTTGGATAAATTTTGGTAGGGGAAAAACCTTATGGGTTTGCGTCACCGACATTAATGGCTCATGCGATTATTAAATAATGAAAAAATAAATATATATAGTAAGACACTTCGTGGATGGGTGAAATCTCATGACTTGGCGTCACCGAAATGCTTATAGCAGTATATCTGTAGCTATACAGTTGACGTATTATATTAGTACTGTGTATATATTTTAAGTGAAATTGGATGGATTTAGTGAAAAGTTGAAACTATTATTGTTTTTGTTTGATTAATATATTACTTAAAATAAATTAAAATTAATAATTTTATTGTTTTTAGAGATAATGAAATTTAAAATTTTAATACTAAAAGTTCTAAGTATTCACTTCTATCGATAGTCTCTACAACTGCCAATTTTTGAAGTTACACTTCTTTAAGTGCGTTATGAAAAAATGATGAGAAAGAAATTTTAAGATGCACGCACATCACTGCAACACAAAAGTAACAGGGTGAAGTTGGTTTACGCCATTCGTTTTTTTTATTTTTTGGTTTCTTCGTCCATTATTAGGAGAGGCAAAGGGTTCAAGCCCATACAGCCGTATTCATTATTTAATTATTAATTGTCAAAGACATCTTTGCAAGATTTTTACAAAATTGTTCTTTCTAAAAACGTAGATTAGCACGAGGAATAAATAATTTTAATATTAATGCTTCGTTAGGCCAAAGAAGTTTAACATCTTGCGTGCATACATAAGTACACACACACACACTTTTTATCTTACCGGTAAGGCAAAGGTTTTTGTAGAGTGTTGGCTGTAGCGGAGGCCGCTGCGGCCGCGGTCGCCGCCGCTTGTCTGTAGTACAAGTCAGCGGAGGGCGCGGGTTGCGCGGGGTACGCCGGTACCCCCGCCCAGTACCCGCCGTACAACCGCTGAAACGCCGCGTAATTGCCCGCTTCCGCTAGTAACTCGAGCCCGACTGCTGTTTGCCGTTTCCATTTTGTCCTGCAACATCATTAATAAGTTAACATCTGTAATTTTCATACCAGTGGGAGGCTCCTTTGCCCAGGATGCCGGCTAGACTATGGGCGACTTTTTCTGCCGTGAAGCAGTAATGTGTAGGTACCTAAGCATTACTGTGTTTCGGTCTGAAGGGCGCCGTAGCTAGTGAAATTACTGGGCAAATGAGTCTTCTAGTAAGGTGGCGTCCTTTAATTACATGAAGCATTTTTAAGAATTTTTCGACCACCCCTACCCCCTTGGTGTGATATCGTCAGATTTTTTTCAACTCCCCCCCGCCCCTAATCTCATGCGAGATTATTCAAATGTATTCAATTCAAAAATTATGCGGTATCTAGTTGGAGCGCAGCGGAGATCAATCCTTAATCTAAGCTTACACACAATCTTACATTGTAAGATTGTGTGTAAAGACCGGACTACACACTATTAACTTCAGTACTTTTGTACTCAGTGCTCAGTTTCGAATTTTACATTTCTTTATTTGGACTAATTACCACTTACCACCAAACAACATTACATATTTTTAAAAGTATACAAAATTGAATATCTTTTGGAAAAGCTTGATATAAAAGAGTTTTGTGTTTTTTCTTTAATCATAAAAAAACCTAAATAACGCATTAAGTTTTAAAAATTTCCGGTCTATTAGAAATCCACACAATTTATCAAATCATCTATTAGGAATCATATTAAAACTTCACGGTTCGTTTAAATTATAACAAATAATACTTTATAATTTCAACAATTGTAAACGACAGAAAGGATTTACACTACACGAACTCAAATCGGGTCTAAAATGATCGCGAACCCCAAAGCGCATACATCACAGACGTGACCCCAAACGTTATCAAATTTGTCACAGACCACTCGAAAACACAATAGAGACACCACAATGATGCCAGCAATAAAAAATAAATAAATAAAATAATAAAGATGACAAAACGTCTTATACACTCGTAAGTTCAGCCGAGCGTTGTAAAGTGCTCTAATTTGATTTATATGACTCACTCGGAAAGGGTGGATTCTTATAACAAGACCGTAGAGATTTTTTCAAATGTCTCAGTTCTCAAGGAGCTATATTGGCGAAGTTTAAATATTAAGAAGATAAATAAAAGCAAGTACGATTCATCAATTTTTATTGCTCGGAAAACGAATGAAGCGTTTAATTCAATGATTCGTGCATTTCTGATGCTATCATTACGTTTATTTATTGCCTTCTCTATTTGAAAGTACTCTGTTTACTAAAAGTTTGCATATTTGCATTAACATTGTCTATAGACAACGATTCTATAGAATCGTTGAAATGTATGAAGAAGTCAGTACAAACCTCTGCTCTCGAAATGAAACTGTACAGAAATTGTCGGGGACAGTGCTCTGTGAACGGCTAGTTAACCTGGCGTTACGTAGAGAGGTCGCTTTATACTGTGTCTTCTACCGAATTTATCACGGTGAGTGTTCCGATGAACTGTTTGACCTGATTCCTGCCGCCAAATCCCACCTTCGCACGACATGCTACAAATTAGGATATCATCCCCACCATCTGAATGTGTGACGTTCCTCCACGGTGCAGTTTTCAAGGAACTTTATCCACGTACAACCAAGCTGTGGAAAGAGCTTCCTTGTACGGTGTTTTCGGGACGATACGATATGGGTTCCATCAAAAAAATGATTGTTTGGTTTATGAAACCACGGTAAAAATGAAACTTTTTTTCGCATTATAGACATTTAATTAAACATTTTTGGAATAATATTCGATTAAGGGTATACTTAAAAATCGCTTTATCAATCTTAATTTTATACCTGGAAAATTAGAATGATAATTTGAAATAAGTAATAAAAACAAACAAAATAGCGTGGAGCACTGGCACAAATGATTAATACTC
Source organism: Leptidea sinapis (assembly GCF_905404315.1). Taxonomy (NCBI): domain Eukaryota; kingdom Metazoa; phylum Arthropoda; class Insecta; order Lepidoptera; family Pieridae; genus Leptidea; species Leptidea sinapis. The sequence continues at coordinate 15,478,686 of NC_066272.1, forward strand.
TATACACTACACGGTCAGCTGCTGCGAGCTATAGGCACCGCCCGACCGTCACGCGACATGCAAAACACACACGTAAAAGTTTGAGACGATGTAATAAAAGTTTCACTTTAAAAAGGGCTTCTTTAAAAGCCAGCAATGCTGCTATGATTCCTCTGGTGTTGCAAGAGAAATTGGGCGGCGGTGATCACTTAAAACCAGGTAACCTGTACTATCGTTTGTCTTCCTTTACCATAAAAAAAGTCTATGCTTATAACATCAGTAATTTCTATCTGCAATTCGAATTGCGTCAAAATAAACATGGCTGAAAAAAATTCACTCGATTGTCTAAATCTAATTCAACAAAACACTTGAATTTTTTCGCCAACAATAAGTACCAAGTTCCCCTAGCATGGCTTAAATTAAATTTCGTCCACGGCCGTCGATTAGTTCCAAAGTGGTCCTTTATTGTCATTGAGTGAAGTTTTCATTAATTCGCGGCAGTTATTTCGATGACTATTATAATGTCTACTATTATTATTATTTTATTATTGGGGATGCTCCCTTTGTACCGACTCGTGGGGATGCGGTTGTTATAAGATGCTTCACTGGTTATCTAGTTAATTATTATCTCTAAATGGATCATTTAATTTTATTAAATGTAAATTTGGAGGAGGGTTATCGTGTTCTTTTTTAAAATGATTTATTGTATTTCGTAACGATTTTTTTTGTTTCTGTACAAAATCTATACCTACTAATTAATGGAGAGCCGTTTCGGAATAATACTATAATATATTTACCATAAGATCCAGTGTGTTTAGGTTTTAATATTGGATTCCTTGTCCAGAACCTATATTTTTTTGACATAGAAATACCTATAGATTCGCAATACGACTCATTCAGCCAAATATATATGACAAATTGAGAACCTCCTCCATTTTTGAAATCGGTTAAAAAGAACTCATTATTACATCATAATGGTCAGCACTTATGATGTGATATGTGTTCCTTTGTTTTATGACAAATAATTCAAATATACACACACATTTCATTCTTGTATATGTTTAGTTATTGTTAAGATCTTAATTTGTCAAGGAATCCCTGTACCCGAAGATACGGTTTTCACTAGTTTCTGGGTCAGACGTCAACCCTTTTTTGATCTAAACGCAAAACTGTTGTTAAATTTTATTAAAATTAAAAAGGCCATGTAAGTAAGCATGTAAGTAAGTAACAGTAAAGAATAAATGTTGCAAAGAAATTAAATAATATTCTGTATATGGGCCTGATGAGAAAGCTCATGGTCACTCATAGCGCAATGGAGAGGGCTATGCTCGGAGTTTCCTTGTGAGATCGAATCAGAAATAAGATCCGTAGGAGAACCAAAGTCATCGAGATAGCCCGACGATCTGGTCAGGATCGCCGGAGCACATTGGATGAGGGCAGCGCAGGACCAATCGTCGTGGATATGTTTGGGGGAGGCCTTTGTCCAGCAGTGGACGTTTTCCGGCTGATCATGATGACCTAAAGAGGCATATTTCCGTTATGCTAGGAAATAAAAAACATATTCTAACTACTAAGTACCTGCCAATTCCGCATAGCAAATTTATTTGATGCTCAGATCGCAAATAAAAAAAATTCAAAACAAAGTAGCCTAATTCATTGATATTGTTTCCGATAAACGCAATTCGAATGGACAAACGGTAGCTGACATTTTGATCGATAGACAAAACTCTAATCCATTATATATTATTATGACTGCTTATTTCAACGAACCAACACCCAAGAGCACTTATTTAATTGTCAAGTGAGAGGCAATCTGCCCACGACACTATTCTTTTTATACCGCCTCGGGCTACGAACAAAAGCTCTCGGGGAACACTTAAATCGACCCAAGACTTCTTAGCACACACCAATAAACGTCTTAACAGACACTACTTGTCCCTTTCTAACTTAAGACGCGAGCGATAAGAGCGCCATTTACCATCTCTCTTTATCTCAGCCCCGGCGGAGTCTGCGATCGCTCCGCCCAGTGGTTTAGTGATTTGATGCTGCGTGAACTGATTCAATTGTTGTCTCTCCAACTTCGCCCCAAAGCACGCCTAAATAGTTGACGATAAAGGCGAAAATCGTCCGCTAAAACGGCGCCGCTTAAGACCTCTTAGAGAGAAGTTGTTTGTTTCGATTTGAGTTTTTAAACGTGACGCGAATTCGGCTTGTATTGCAGACAAAACTCATCGATCTCCAAATAGTTTGCGATACACTTAAAACCTCTTTAGTGTTTGACTCATAACAATTTGAGCTTTATTTGTATTACGCATAAACTTGTAAATTTAAGTATCTGCTTGTATTTATTGAATTTATAGATGCACCTTTTTAAGTTTTTATTCGTAATATGTATTTGCAATTTTTTCGAGTTACCTGATGGTTTAGGATCACCGCACCATCACCCTCATATAATGAGACGAATCACAAGAGGGGTGCGGATCTTATAAAGTGTCAAGCCAGCTTTCAGATACAAAATAATTATCAAAATCGGTTTACCCAGTCGTTTAGAGGTAACAAACATAAAAAAAAGAACATACCGTCGAATTGAGAACCTCCTCCTTTTTTTAAGTAGGTTAAAATAGGTACATGTGACTTACTAGTGGGAGGCTCCTTTGCACAGGATGCAAAATTATATGTAGCACAACGGAGCCTATTTCTGCCGTCAAACAATAATGTATAAACATTATTATTGTGTTTCGGTCTGAAAAGCGCCGTAGCTAGTGAAATTACTCGGTAAATGAGACTTAAAATCTAATGTCTCAAGCTAACGAGTGCAATTGTAGTGCCTCTCAGAATTTTTTAGGTTCTTTAAGAATACTGAGCGGCACACCTGCCCATTACAATGCTGTTATGGGCAGGGCGTATCAATTACCATCAGCTGAACGTCCTGTTCGTGTTGTCCCTTATTTTCATAAAAAAATATATGAATTCAGATCAAATCGAAATCGTAGTTAGAGCCAAAGGATATTACGCTCAGTAGCGCAATATAAAGTTGTTTCGTCATATAAAATAAGTATAATTGAATAATAAGTATAATAAAATATGAATTGTCATATGTAATGATATGTCATTGACTGAAGTATTTGTATTGAGAATATATAGGTATTTCTAAGTAACCTAAAAAAATAGGTTCTGAATAAGTTATCACTATAAATTATTAAGATGAAATTTCACTAAGATACAGATATACTGCTATAAGCATTTCGGTGACGCGAACTCAAGAGATTTCACCCATCCAAAGGTGTCTAACTATATATATTTATAAAATATTTGCGTATTTGCGTGCTGTTAACCTCAACTTTTTTCGACGTTTTAACAGCTGTCACAATCTATCTAGATGTATAAATGATCAAAGGCTTACACAATGTCGCAATAACATTAGCATACCCGAATCTCTGATTCAGAGGGCGAAGTTAAAACGGTCAAATTATACAGAACGAATGCAAAGTACTCTATTTAAAGTCGGCCAAATCTGGAATGGCATTCGCAATATAATGATTAGTTTGTGAATGATAAGCCGAGTGACCCATGCGTCCTTGCTCGGATGCCCGTGTCTCTGCCATATAATTTGGCAGGGTTCGCTATAAGCGATTACTCTGTTTCTCGGTAGCAACTGAACCTACATATTATGTCATTAGGAATATGTGGTCACACGGATGCAGATATACGATAATATATTCTTGTTATTAACCAACGAGGTAATTGTAAATGTTTACTAATATAAATATTATTTTTTATTATACAGTACCATATTTATTATTTAGCAATAAAAATATTCTAACTGTATTTACAATACTATAATAAAATTAAAACTATCATTACGTGAAAGCGTGCCAAGAATACTGGCAGCATTTCCGCGTTGGATAGCTAGGCTGATACGTTGACCGAATTAGCTGCTTGCGCTTGGGTTTCCAGTAGCTTTATTGAGGCGCGCCTCTGGGCCCCACATGCCAAGTGTCTCGACACCAAACGGCACAAAGATGTATGACTCACTGAGAACGACATATTTGCAACGCTTGCTGTCTTCCGCTGCCCAAGCAGCAGCCCCAGCACCAACTGACGTAACTTGGACATGAGAAGGAGCCAGAGTGTCGACGCAAGTCACGTCCCACACCAGCACCCTTCCCCGTGCTCAAGCTACCAGCATCATTCCATCAGGACGCTTGCCATCGCAATGTATGATTATAATTTATTGAAAATGTATATTGTATTGAATATTATTTTGACATAAAAAAATACATGAATGAATGTATAGGTACTGTCGGTTTGACCTGATTCCTGCCGCCGAATTCCACCTTTGCACGCCGCAAATTACATTATCATCCCCACCATCTGGATGTGTGGCGTTCCACAGAGCGGTTTTTAATGAACTTTCTTCCACGTACAACCATGCTGTGGAATGAGTTCCTTGTGCGGTGTTTCAAGGACGATACGACACGGGTACCTTCAAAATTCTTTGTAAAATCCATTTAACCTTGCGCAATAATGTATCATTTAGACAAGTACCTATTTGATCGTAATTTGGTGTGGTAATAAAGTTTATATCTCATATGATTCCGAATACAGCAGTGATTTTCTTATTAAGTTCTCGCCGTAATATCTACAAATGAGTTCGGACCTTATATGGACACGCATAAAAAATGTAATTGTCTGACATAATTATTGTTGTTGTACCTTCAATCATACATACAATTTTCCTGGAAACGTTTTTGTGCTATACGTAATTAGCAGATGCAAAACAGTTAAAATATAGTCTAGGTTTGTTTTAAGGTTCTTGGGAGGTTTTTGATGCATTTGTGTGGTTATTCTTTATAGAATAGTTATTCAGTCTTGAGATATATCAAATGGTTTTTTATGAGAAAATGTGACGAAAATTTCTGGTTGAAAGTGATACGCACTGCCCATTTACAATGCAGTACCGCTCAGGATTCTTTTTTTTAATAATTAAAAAATCAGTGTATTTGTTGGATACGATTACTAATTATGACAGTTACCACGACCATCATGTTCACGAAGCATCCTTACACAATCAATAAATTCAATCTCTGAAGGTTGATACATCCAATATACGATAATTTATATTTAAAAGTTTATTCTTTATTACTTTTTATTAAATATTTGGTATTTAAAACGCTTTTACCTAACACAATCCATATATTGGATACAGCATTAAACTAATTTGTTTTGAATATTACAGCCATTGTAAAATACTCTATCTGATTGAAAAGAGTGGCCGTTGAGTGTCTTGTATGTTCTTCTCACGAGCTCTAATATTTCCGAACATAATAATATGGCGACGATTGACGATTCAAAAGCGCTTAATTTAAGCCTAATTGAGTAAAGTTAATTTGACTCTGACTTTGTGGAAAAGGAGGACAAACGAGCGTACGGGTCACTTGATATTAAGTGATCAACGCCGTCCACATTCTCTTGCAACACCAGAGGAATCACAGGAGCGCCGGCCTTTAAGAAAAGTGTACGCGATTTTTTTAGGTAATATGTCGTATCGTCCTGGAAACACCGCACAAAGAAGCTCATTGTACAGCCTGGTTGGAACTCCACTCATCCAGATGGTGAGAATGATATCATAAGTTGTGGCGTGTCGTGTGAATGTGGATTTTTGGGGGCAGGAATCAGGGCAGAGAGCTCTTCGGAACACTCCCCGTGATAAAAAAATAATACAGCATATGCATAGCATGCATAGCCATGCATGCCAATCTGAGGATTCGAAGAAGATAGGAAGACATTCTCCTTTGAAGTTTCCTACAATGTAAACAATTACCTTTAAACATCTGTCAATGTCAGATGTCTTAATTGAAGTATTTATATCGTTATTTTTATAGTTATTAAGGAAACAAATTATAGCTAAAGCGGAAATGTAATTTTAGCCCGTTAAAGAATTGAATGCTTACTTTGTTCAGTAAATTCTTGATAAATATAAAAACTTATTCACTGATTACTATCAGACGTCGTAAGGTAGTGGTTAATTATCCTAAAAGCAAATATGAATCAACATTTTTGTAACCAAAATAAAACGAAACAAGTTTGGTTGTAGTAAAGTCATCCATTATTCATACACATACATCATTTTGTTTGTAAATACTGTATTGATTTTCATCATCATCATCATCATTTCCGCTGGTAAATGTCCACTTCATGATCGGTACTGCGCTGCTCTCATCCAAACTATTCCGGCGATCTTGACCAGATCATCGATCCAACTTGTGGGGGGCATACCAACACTGCGTCTTCCGGTACGTGGTCGCCATTCGAGGACTTTACTGCCCCAACGGCCATCTATCCGTTAAGCTATGTGCTCTGCTCACTACCACTTCAGTTTCGCAACATCTGGACTGTCTTTCCCTATGGATCTCCTACTGATGTCCTAATTTCTGATTCGATCTTGCAGGGAAACTCTGAGCATAGCCCTCTCCATTGCCCTCTGAGCGACCATGAGCTTTCTCATCAGGCCCATAAAGACCACGTCTGCGTACCGAAACTCAGTGTCACACTAAGTAAGGCAACACACACTGGTTGAACTCTCAACAGAGTATCCATAAACTAAGGACGATTTTGGCAATATTTCGACCCTTTTTTTCCAATTGGTGATATGTCGTGAAATTTTGCTCGATTTTGTTAATTTGTGCATAGTTCCGTATGATTCATTAAGAAGAAACAACTGTTTTTTACACGCTTCTTATTAGCTTCACCTGTATGCATGTTTGTTTGTAACCGACTCATTTGGGCACGATATTGACCCACTTTAAACGGCCAGATTTAGTTCAAACTTCGTAAATTTATCGGGGACCGATGACAATACATTAATTTGATAAAATTATTCCATTTTTCAATTTGCAAAATAAGATTTTTGTTAATTTATATAATTTTCATCTATCGTCGATAAGGCAGGAATTGTATTAATTTTTTAAATTTAACCATTATTTTTTACTTTTATTTTATTCACCTAATATTAGGAAAGTTTCGGATACCAAAGAGTGCTTGTGAGTTTATATAAACTATTATATAATATTATTTATTTAAGACTAATAATTATTACAAAGCTCTATCTCTACTTAATTTTAACTTACATTACACAGTTTTTTGAAGTAAATTTTCGTGATATTATTATAGTAGTGATATTTTAAGACTGTTATAACTTTTCCACTAATTATTGTCGCAGGATTTGTACACTAATCTTCTGTTTGTGGCCTATAGGATTAAGCTGTTATAAACACTTGAAGTAATCATAATCAAGCACTTATAAAAACAAAAATATAAAAAAGCTTCTGACAGAAAATTACTGATCTAGGTTTTAAAAGTCGAAGAGAAAACACTTGATAATGTTTGTATGGAAAAATAATAGCAAATGTTTTGTGTAACTTTTATAATACTCCGATAACATGATATATTTGTAATAGTATGGTAATGTTGGCTTTAATAAAAGAACATTATAAGCATTCAAATATTTTATGCAACAGTTGTATGAGAAGGGTCAAAAAACGTGAGTGGTGTGGTTGTATTCGCCTGCGGCTCACATGGCAATGAATGACGCCACGAGCGTTTTTTGACCTAGCTATACAACGTGTCATATTTTTTGAACGACAAGGTACCTACTAGGTGAAACAAAAAAAAAATATAAGTTTTCGAGACTGCTTAAATAGGCGGGAAATGTATTGTATACTAATCTCTGGTCAGAGGTTTTATTTTTTACTTCATGGAATGGCAAAGATACGCCTATACAGCCAACGCAGGAAACGTGAAAATTACAAAATATACCGACTAGTATATTGGTAAATTATATTAGCAAGTTTTTTTTCTAAAGCTGACATTAAATTAATGTTTGTTCTAATGATGTAAACATGGCATTTACATGTTGTTATGTATGTACGGATACTTATACTTAATATTTCTATGAACCCACCTACACTTAGTAGTCTATGGCACCAAAAACCTGTGCTTTTTTGGCGACATCATAGTACGGTAAACAATGCTTTTTTTCACCAAAGAGTATAGACTTTTCAAAGAGGCAAGTATTTATATTAGTGATCGTGGCTGTATAAATTACAGAAAAAGTACATGAGTAGAAAAGCTATTAAATACATTTTCCGTATGCGTAATGTAATATCCATAGGTATGCTTATACCTTTTAGTAGCATCAGCATTACATCCAATAAAATCATCCGACCCAAGAGCGGTCTTTTTGCGCAACCCTAAGTATATTTAAAAACAATTAAGTAAACAAAATGTATTGTTAAAAGTATCAATTTGGGCCGGCGGAAGCTGACTAATAAATAGTCTACAGTCTTCGGCGCCACAGCGGCCATGACTTGCATATATTGGTTGTGGTCAATCGCCGCCGACTGTTTCACACGTAGAAACATCTTATCCTTTGAATTAAGCGTTTAATCTTCGTTTTTATTGATATTTCATTTGTATCACTTTGATTGGCCGCCCGGCTGTTGGATTATACATAAATGAGATTTTTGTTTCAATTAACTCTTTCTGAAGGCGTACAATGCGGTTATTTTAAGATTTAGATTAGATTGAGGTAATGTGTAATACGAACTACAGAAGTTGCACCTTGATTGTTTGAAGCACGCGTTGTGGTCAGCTGTAGTTAAATCACACAGTCTATGATAAGCGTTTGTAGCAATAACACGCATCTGAGTGCTGGGTTTTGTTTAAAATATGTCTTCGATTTGATTTACCCATTGTTTGCATGTCTCTCAAAATGTAAATTAATATATTTATTATTTATATTTACCATGTAAATAGGATATGATAGGATGTAAATACTAATACTAAACGAAATAAAAAGCGGGACATGCTGCCAGTATTCTTGGTACACTTCCCCGTTATGATAGTTTTAATTTAATGTAGTCATAGTATTGTAAATATAGTTATAAGATTTGATTTATAAAATATATTGCATACACTTATAAATATAAGGAAATTACTTGCTTACAATTTTATAAAAAAAATACATACTGTAAGTTTTTTATTCAAATTTAAAACTCTTTACTTCAAGAAGATTTCAAGAAAATTCTTTTGCACATCATACTTAATTTTCAACATTACAAAAATATAAAATGTAGATGTGTAGATCATCATTGGCTTGTCCAAATATTTATTATCATTAAAAGAATACTCGATTTTGTAATAACCCTTTCATCAATCGCTTATAACATTGTTATAACATACTTGTTTAAAGAAAGGATAAAACTGTTTAAACCGTTATATTTTCCTACTAGCATAATCCAATCCAAAATTAATGGTTTGCGGTCTATATGCTTGTATTTTAATTACTTATAATAACTGTATATAGGAATATACTAACATTTTTCTGTCTTTATAGCTACAGAAATATCTGCTATAACACTTAATAATTCAATCCAGGTTTAAATTTGCTACAAACTTTCTTTATAGAGTAAAGAAAAGTTGCGTGACATGACATATTTTATATAAATAAAATTTGGAAACAAAATTTTATGAACGATGCGAGACTCAAACCCATGACCTCTCGCGTTCCGTGAGTGCTCTTCCAACTGAGCTAACCGATCGAGTGACGTATCGTCATAAAATCTTGTATGCTTTGTTCATCTCTCAGGTTGTGGCTTCATTGACAGGATCTACTTTACACTTGATAACCTGCTCAACCCCAATATTTGCATATAAGGAAATTGACTTGAGATGTCGCTCTTGCAAATCTAAACAATTTGTTATATTTTTAAAGTGATAACCCTCACTTCTAGAATTAATACACAATTTGTTCTTCTTCTTCTTCTAGATTTAATACACAATTTGTGTATTAATTCTAGAAGTGAGGGTTATTAATAAAAATATTCTGTATTAATCCAAGAGGTGAGGGTTATCACTTTAAAAATATAACAAATTGTTTTGGCATATTTTTTAAGGATTTCAGACGAGTATAAATAAGGGTCACCTGATGGTAGGTGATAACCGCGGCCCATACTCTGTTGTAACAACAGAGGAATCACAAGATCGTTTCCGACCTTATAAACTTTTCCTTATTATTCCGAACTTACGAATAAGAAAACCGAAAACACATTGGTAACGGTTGGTTAACGGTTCTGCCTATTTCTCAACCGACTATAGGTATTGAGAGAAGCAAAAATATTACAGATCTGTATTAAAACTATTAATTTAATGCTGAAATTACGAAAACATGACCATTTTATGAGTTAAATAGCCGCTGCAATAGATTGTTATAGTTATTTTTAAATAAAACAAATATTTTAACTATATTTACAATACTAAGATTACATTAAATTAAAACGGGGAAGTGTACCAAGAATACTGGCAGCATTGCCGCGTTGGATGATAACTAGAGCTAGGCTAATCCGTTGATCGAAATAGCTGCCAGCACTTGGGTTACCAGTAGCCTTATTGAGACACGAAGATAGTACATTCTCTGGGCGCCACGGGCCAAGACGTGTTTCGATACCAAATGGCACAAAGATGTATGACTCACTAACACCGATATATTTGCAACTGTGTCTTGAATTATTAGCAATTTATTGAAATCAAATCATTGGAATGTTGTGTAGTGTGAATTCTTTAGAGTGTGGATGTCATGACATCATTATAATAATAAAAATCAGCATCACAACACAACACCTTTATATCAATCTTTATTAATAATTATATTAAGAATCAATTTTGTCAATGGATATACCATCTTACATTAGATTTTATTGCAATATTGTTGGAATTAATTATGTTAGAACCGAGAAGATCTCAAACTATAAAGTTTTGTAACTAACTATTGGCCATAATATGCGTTTAGTGACAATATTCGTTAATGCAAAAGTTTCTTTGTCGGTTTGACTTCAAATGGCCGCACACAAAAGCTTATACTACCTTCAATTAACTTAAATTTCACACTCTTTCACGAACCGAAAAATCGAAGCCCAAACATTAGTTTAACCGAAATTATCGAAAACCAACAAAAACGGAGGCAAAAAGTTGTTAATATAGAAAAAGCTCTAGACTGGGCGGGGAACATCTTGTGAGGCGCCTGTGTAGGTAGCCGAATACAACCTTAATAGACTTTTAAATATTTTATGTCAAACATTAACATCAGATATTAAATGGTAGCGAACAGCAAAGAAAAGAAAGAAACATAATTAATTCACTAAGGTCAAAATGACTCTTAGGAATGTCAAAGATTTCGAAAATGTTGAGCTTTAATGAGAAGAAGCGGCAAGAAACTCATTGCCACTCTTTTAAATATATATTTACAGTTTCAGCATTTTACATTATATTTTACACATTGTATGTCTTTACATACAATGTGTAAAATATAATGAAACACTTTTGTTACACCAACATTATTCCAACTTTTAGACTTACTTGTATAAGTTAAAAATAAAGAAAAAGAAGTTATTAGTCATATAAAGCTCAAAAAACAGGTTCAGTAGATTTTTGATCCTGTTGCAAAACCGTTATTTAATATTATTAAAGTGAAAAAAAAGTGTGCAATCTTTACGCGCGATTAAAGTAAAACTTAATTATAATTAACTTTAGGAATAATTATCAGATAAATATATATAAGCTCATAAACAATGTTGTTCCACCTATTCTAGGACATCCAGTATATAACAAATATTCTTAAAAAGTTGAAAGACAAGAAGATTTAATTTATACCATTAAATATATACTTACATTAATTAAAGCCGTGTTATTAATAAATAATTGAATAAAAATAATTAAATTATTAATATTACACATATCAATATAACGTTGTTATTGAATATTAACGAATATATGGCTCTATGGGCTCGGACCTTTTGCCTGAAAAATTAACGAATGTCGCAAACGTCAGACTGATAACATTTATTCAGCAGAAAAAAGTCATTTGAAACAATTTTTTAAACCATTAAATTATAATGGTTAAAAATTGTTTCAATTGACTTTTTTCTGCCGGAAGTACTAACGTTACTTCCGTCAGAAAAATATTCGGAGTTACCCCCAAGTCACGCCTAAAGAAGTTTTGCTTCAAAAAAACAATTAAGTAATACAGTGAATAATAAATTAAGTAAGTTATGTGCAATGAGTGTAAAGAAATGAAATAAAGTACCTATTTGCTTTAAAGGATTAAAACGCGTGTCCCCAAAAAAGGTCCCCATGAAACGTTCTCCTGCTAAGGTCACGCAACGTCGGGTTAAATAAATAAATTATAAAAAAAAATAACTTTTACACAATAACCATATTATGTAAAAAGTACATACAGATAATTACAAGCGTTTTAATCCATTAAGAAGTATTTTATTTAAATGTGTAACACTCGCGTTAATTGAAGAAAATACTAAATTTATGTTTTTTATGAAAATAAGGGACGAGACGAGCGGGACGTTCAGCTGATGGTAATTGATATGCCCTGCCCATTACAATGCAGTGCCGCTCAGGATTCTTGAAAAACCTCAAAAATTCTGAGCGGCACTAGAATTGCGCTCGTCACCTTGAGACATAAGATGTTATGTCTCATTTGCCCAGTAATATCACTAGCTACGGCGCCCTTCAGACCGAAACACGATAATGTTTACATGTTATTGTTTCACGGCAGAAATAGGCGCTGTTGTGGTACTCATAATCTAGCCGGCTTCCTGTACAAAGAAGCCTATAATATATATAGTAAACTTATATTTGTACCATTAGTATCTGGTTGGTTGTGATAACCAGGTTATATTTCTAATTGATTGTTAACGACTCGTCAATCAAAATCGGTTACAGTTACAAAAGATTCGCTTTTTTTTCTATCATTCTGTATCTCTGTTGAAGACGTTCTTCTCTCTCGCACGTTTTATTTGTCTATACGCTAGTATATTGTAGGGTTCAGAAATATTCAAAAACTATTCAGAATATGCCAAATGATTTAGCTGCTGCTCAAATAATTTACTTGAGTTTATAAGAAGAGACTTGTTATAGAGTCGAATCGCATAATAAAAACAAATGTACCTATTAGCTTCATTTTCAAATGTGAGGTAGTCGATTTTTTCGGTTAGTTTTTATAGACTTGTAAAGGTGCGGTCGGCGGAAGGCAAAGGCCTAATTACAAACATTTGTTTTTGGAATAGCCGAAGCAGGTACAGTCAACAACAAAATAAAATTTAAAAAAAATTATTTTTACTTTGGGTGTTGTTATTTTATCACATAATGTAATTAAGATTAAATTTTTTGTATCTGTCGCTGTGATAAGTAGGTTTTTTAAATGGTATTTTTTTGTTAAAGATGTATGAAAATGTAATTTCGTTGGTCCTCGAAATTACATTTTGGAAAGGTTTGCTATTTTTTTTAAGTTATAACCCTCATTTCTCGGATAAATTACACAAATTAAATTTGAAAACAAACTTTATGAACGATGCGGGACTTGACCTTTCGCGTTCCGTGCTAGCGCGAAATCTTGATATGTCTTCTTTTTAGAAAAAAAAACTAATTGTTTGAAAGAGCGGCATCTCAAGTCAATTTCCTAACATGCAAATATGGGGCTGCGCAGGTTATCAACTGTAAAGTAGATCCAGATCCTGTAGATGAAGCTACAACCTGAGAGTTGAACGAAGACATATCAAGGTTTATGAACTTTATGTCACACGAACAGTTGGCTCAGTGGAAGAACGCTCGCACGGAACTTGAGACGTCGCGAGCTTCCTGTCCTGCATAGTTCATAAATATTGTTTTCAAATTTTATTTGTGTTATGTTGCCAACATAAGGAAAATAAAATGAGTTAACAAGGTAGTAGGTAAGCCTACAATGGATGCTGAAAGCTCTTGACAGATAGTTGCGGATGAATATAGGTAGAGGAGGCCTTTACCCAATCTTGAATCAATATCAAAAAATCGTAAGAAAATACAATTATATTTTCAAATTTAATTAAGCAAAATATATGCCAACAAAAACTGAAATAGAAATTTTGAAAGGATATGTAATAAATGGGTATATTTACATCTATAAAATTTATTATTTAAAATGGTATGACGTCGCGACTGTACCGTGACTCAGCATTGATCCGCGCGAGTTGCGACCAGACGCAAGTCTATCTCCCGATATCAAGATAAATTACAATCAAATATCGTGTGCTATTTGAATTTGAATTCGATTGTACTTAATGTATTGTTTCGTGCACTCGAAACATTACTCAGGCTGTGAAGTCTGCGAGTAAACCGTCGGTGGTGTAAGAGATAGAACCGTTGGCTCTCAGTATAGAGCTCCCGATTCAATACTCGCCCGCCACGTACCAATTGTGTTTTTCGAATTCATATGTATTAAAAAATATTATATTATTGCCTTATGAGAAAGCTCATGGTCGCTCAGAGGGCAGTGGAGTGGGCTATGCTCGGAGTTTCCCTGCGAGATCGCGACCACGTACCGGAAGACGCAGTGTTGGTGGGCCCCCCACAAAATGGACCGACCGAGGCCAGCGCAGGACCGATCGTCGTGGTGATCTTTGGGGGAGGCCTTCAGAAGTAGGTCCAGCAGAAGTGGACGTCTTCCGGGTAATGATGATGATGTATCAAAAAAGGTCGGCAACATTCTTGTGAATTATCTGCTCTTACAAAATAGCACGGATTACGAACAGATATATCAGAATACGGATCTAAAGTTCACGAGGAGCTTGCTAAACACATCCGTGAAACTAACTCACAGTTCAGGCTTAAACCGCCATCAAGTATATACATCCTCTTTGTCCATTCATAATTTTCAACACATTCCATAAAGCACAAATTTATATTAATGTTTTTTTTAATATTTGTGGTTGGTACAGAAAAGGCAGGTTTTATAAATTCTATAGAATATGATTATAATATATTATGAACATATATATGAAAATAAAATACACTCGATGCGCTACGGTATCTCTAGGGTTGCCACCATTTTTGGAATAAATAGAGTATGTCTAATTTCAGAGAAAGTAAATAAAGAGTACAGATTAAAAAAATAGTATCTACTTATTGTATATCTATTAAAATATTTTAAGTAAATAACTGTTCACTAATTCTGATGTCCGAGGTGGCATTGGTTATCAAAGGAAAAGTATAGGCTGAAATAAGTCAGTGTATATAAAAATAGTAATTCAGCGTGGTCTTTAAGTTATATAACTTATAAAGTACAGCCACATGAAATTGTGTACAATACTCTGTTTTACACTACAGTCAGCAACCCTAGCTAGATGTAGCTACATTTTACCAGTAAATTATGTTAACACCTCGTATGAGAGTGTGACTGGACCATGAGCAGATTTTTAAATAATTGAAAAACAACTTTGAAGTGAATGGTACATGCGTTGAAGTCGTAAATTTAAGTGGTGATTAATTAACACCTAAATGACGACATGGTCAAGTTTGCCATTTTGTAACTGCCTGCTTTAAGTGAATTTATTTTATGTTGCATTAAAATAATTCAGAAGAAAACATCGAGTAGAAATTAATCCTGTGTTTAGATATAATTCACCTACGTTGTTCGTAGTATATAATTTTGACTTTTTTATGGAAAATGAAGTGATGTTAAGTGATCACCGCCACATTCTCTTGCAACACGGAAAAATCACACAAGAGTTGAAACGTGGGCGTGCTTATTTGATCGTACCAATGTCGTATCGTCTTGGAAACACCGCACAAGGAAGCTCATTCCACAGCTTGGTTGTACGTGGAAAAAATCCTATAAATCCGCAAATCTCCAAATCTGTGGACGAACGCCACTCATTCATATCCTAATTTGTGGCGTGTCGTGCGAAGGTCGAATTCGGTGACAGGAATCAGGTGAACAGCTCTTCGGAACACTCCCCGTGATAAAAGCGGTAAAAGACACACATAATCATTATTTTCGTTGATGTGTTTGACTGGTATAACATACATTGTTCTTGTAATCTGGACGGCTTGTAGCACGATTATGTCATAAGACATAAGGAACTTGTAACACGCTGGTAAAATGTTTCTTCAATAATGTTCTGATAATTCTTCAATAATTTCGTCATCCTTACTTATTAGCAACAAAATTATAATTAGATTTTGTACAAAAACAATTTCACATGGTTACCGCTAGGATGCGCTTAAATATAAAATAAATAAAATCTCATTCTTTCAACTAGGTCAAAAATGGCATGAATATAAGTAATTCATGTAAAATAACACTGTCTCCTCTACAACGCCTCATTTTACGAATCATGCGTCTCTCGAACGATTAGTTTAGTATTATTTGAAAAGAATTGCTAAGAGCGCTGGGGCTCTTACCAACTCTTCGCCAAGAGGGGCAGATTCGAGTCCCACATCATGCATAAAATTTACAAAAAGTATGTAAGTACTTATGCATGCACGCAATTTGTGGTTCAGTAGACATGGGTTACAAGAGGACAGAGGCTTATGGTACTTAAAGTATGATGCGAAAGGTCTAGTTTACCAACCAACATCAGGGTGTTGAATTTGCGTGACGCTGTGCGCGCGAATCGTAAAAATTAACTCGCGTCAAAAGAAGTAAAACCTCAAAAAATATTTAAGGGTAGATCAGACTAATTCAGTAACTCACCTTCTATTCTGGTACCACGTCTTCACTTGTGTGTCCGTTAATCCTAATTTTGCAGCCAGTTCCATCCTATCTTGTACGCTAAGGTATTTCTGCCTCTCGAAAGACTTCTCTAATGTTTGAAGCTGATGGTCTGTGAACGCTGTTCTCGCTTTTCTCTGCTTTTTCGCCAATCCTGATGAATCCCCGCAACTTTTACTTGATACGTCATCGGAATCGTCTTTTACACCTTAAACAAGGAAAAAATAATGATAAGTATCACATATTAATTGAAGAGCAGCAGCGAAAATCAACTGTTTGTGTCTTTCTCGCTCGGGCTCACTCGGTAGTTCATCCGTTCCAGCCTTTCAACTCAGAGCGTGACAGTCCAGCTTTTCATCTCAGACCGTAACGGATCAGCCTAATCTACTACCAACGAAAAATGTTTGTGCGATGCGCTTCAAAAGTTAAGTATCTTTTGTATGGAAGAGGAGCATACGCGTCACCTAAAGTGATCAGTGCCAGCCACACTCTTTCAAAACCAGAAGATTCACAGAAGAATTGCCAGACTTTTAGGTAGGTGTATGCCCTTTACGTATTGGGTATGCCGTTCAAGGAAGAATTCCAAAGTTTAGTTGTACGTGGCAAGAAGTTCCTTGATACCGCATTGTGGAGCAACAAACATCCATATGTTGCAATAGGGGTACAGGAGTCAGGTCAAACAGCTCTTTGAAACTCTCCCTGTGATAAATGCGAGACATGCGATCACATAAAAAAGATGCACAATGATGAGAAGTCTCTACGCAGCGCGTGCCAAGTGTTTGAGCCAGTTCACGGAGAACTGGATCCTCAATGTTATCTGCGTCAAATGGTTCGATCTGATACTGGAGCGCAGCAGACCAGAGACGAGAACGATGCTCAATATTTGGGCAGACTGTGAGAATATAACATTTGATTTAGCCTTCCCAGTCACCGCGGAATTGGCAATCGCTTGAGATTGTAATGCTATCGAAAAGCGATGATGTGTTAATGAACTTTTTAAAGGCTAGGTATATGCGCTGGTTTTATAACAACATGGGTTCATGTTACGGTAACTATATCCTAATGCGTCCTTTACACTATTGGCGATGTTGATTACTCGTTTATCGTCTGTCATCAACGAAGTAATTGTCACGATCATCGTTCGTACAAACATTCACATTATTGTCCGCGATATATATAAAGATTTTTTTTGCTAATTTTGATCAACGAGAAGTTGTGAAAGATAAAAGTAAAGACTGTGGTGCTTGAGCATTCTTCATAATACAACATAGTACATATACCGGCGATTGTGAGGGCGTACGTAGAACTCGTTTTGATGTGGCCCGAAGATCTAACATGTTACCGATTGCCACGATCAGTACAACGATTAAAAACGACGATCCGCGAGTACAAGCGAGTAAACGCTCCACACAATCGTGCTCACATGTCGCCGATAGTGTAAAGGAGGCATTAGATTGTGTTGAGATTAAATTCATAGAAATCCACAAAAAGTCAGCCGAAACAAAATGGTGCTATTAAGTTTAGTATAATTTTTGGTATGAATATAAATTATTTGAAGGACTGACGCCGCAATCGTTAATTGCATAATGTCATATTAATGCTGTTATCTAATTCATGTCAGACAACCGCGATGGGACAAGTAAAGATTTCTTGAAGGAAACCAGCGGAAATTATTGACACAAAAAGATTTGATTATTGAATATTGGCTCGCCTAAGTCCATTCAGTATTTATTTTGTGTTTGTGGATTGAGGTGTCTAAGGTACTCGTAATTATTATGTGTTTTTTAAAAGTAAATAAAACTTCTTTAAAAAAATACTTTTTCAAGGAGTACAACGCAGTAACATTAACGGGCTGTCAGGTAGTCTATTTATTATTCTAAATCTATGGTGTTATCTATATATTGAAAAACAAATATCCGACTATGAAAAAATACCGAAAGGACATCGGTAGAGCGTAGTATTATGCCTTAGATCATTTATACTAGATAGACTGTGACAGCTGTGAAAACATCGAAAAAAAATTGAGGTGACAAAGTGACATACAAATCGCGAGTGTAAGACGTAGCTTGTCACGCACACTAAAGTAATAAATGTGGCCTGTTTTCATCGGTTGTCTAGCAGCAAGAGACTCTGTGTAGACGTATAAATTATGTATAAGTATTCCCTATGCATTATTAAAACTGAATGAACCACCATCAATATATGTAGATGTGGCGTTCATGTAGATGCCCTTGCGCGTCATGGGCTATCCTGCCTAATATCGTCAGGCCGTATCAGTCGTCACGCTCACCATTAAAGAAGTCATCCGCAGGGCATTTGCCGCTCTTAATATACCAGCTGTTAGAGCCGAATGGTGGGTTAACACCGCGATGGCAAGCGTCCTGATGGAATGACCCTGATGGCTTGGGCACGGGGAATCGCGCTGGTGTGGGACGCGATTTGAGTCGACACTCTGGTTCCTTCTCATATCCAAGTTACGTCAGTTGGTGCTGAGGCTGCTGCTTCGACTGCCGAAGACGAAACAAGACACTTGGCCCGTGGGGTGCAGAGGCGTGTAGAATGTACATACTATCTTCGCGCCTCAATAGTGCTACTGCAATCCCAAGCGCTGGCAGCTATTTCGGTCAACGGATCAGCCTAGCTATCCAACGCGGAAATGCTGCCAGTATTCTTGGCACGCTTCACCGTAATGATAGTTTTATTTTAATGTAATCATTAGTATAATCAGTATCAGTGTAATCAGTATTATAGAAAAAGATATTATTTACAAACAGCAAAGTGACTTAAACGCAGATATTATATAAGTATATTTGAAACAAAGGAGTGATTATAAGGAATGCGACTTCTTAAGCATAGTTAAACATGTAAGCCGAAGCTTTGTAACTTAAGCTCTCGGAGGCTCCGGGGCCGAAGCGAAGCCGTGTTGCAAGGCTTCTTGTGGTCGGACAGTCCCGCACTTCCTTTTACGACTCTTGTCTTCAACGTTTACCGAAGTACCTTTCGTATTTATTACCACAATGTTCAAATGATATTCATTTATTTAATTTACCATAGAATAGAAATGAATAGGATCTATAATCTATCGCTACCCTTATTTATTCTTTCTTACCTACTTAATCATGTATTATTGTCACATCATTTTGCAACTTTAATTCATTAATTTATAACAGATCAATTCTTAACCATATATTACAATACCACAAAAGTGACCAAGAATACTGGCAGCATTTCCGCGTTGCTTTTTTTTATGACAATGACACACGACTTGAGCAGGAGGTTCAGCTGATGGTAAATGATACGCCCTGCCCATTACAGTGCAGATCCACTCAGGATTCTTGAACAACTCTAAAATTCTGAGCGGCACTACAATTGCGCTCGTCTCCTTGAGACACAAGATGTAAATCTCATTTGCCCAGTAATTTCACTAGCTACGGCGCCCTTTGGATCGAAACACAATAATGCTTACACATTATTGTTTCACGGCAGATAAGGCGCCGTTGTGGTACCTACCCATAATCTAGCCGGCATCCGGTGCAAGTTAAAAAAATAGCACTATATTATTGATAATAAGTAAAAACACTGAGCGGCGCGTAATTCATTGCTAAAAGAAGCTGGCTCGGTACTTAGTTGTGTTAGGCTAAGATCTATAGAGCGTACTTTGACTTTGCTCAAGCTTAACTTAAGTAAAACTCAGCTGAGTACAAGCTCAGCATAGTGTTTGACGGCCGTTTTGAATAACCTATCTATTTACTTACTTATATTTCAATAACCTATCGACATAAATGTATATTTTTCAGACTTGTAGTATAAGACGGATTACTTACCAAATTTCATATTTCAATGTCAACGGAAAATACCCTATATATTTTGAGTGCGGATTCAAACGTTTTTTGCGTTATAATCAACCGTATCTTTTTTTAACTCAACTTAGAACTTTTATTTTCACAGCTTTAAGAGACTGTAGATTTAAATATATCGTTTTAATTTGAACTTGATACCTCCACGCGTGCCCGAGATAAAAAGTATTCACAGACATACAGGCGGATGGACAGAAAACAAAGTGATTTTGTTTTTTACTTTTGAGGTGCAGAACCCTTAAAAGCAAGGCCATAGGTAAGTAGTTAAGTACATGATTCCCTGCTAATTGCTGTTGGTTTAACGATTTGTTGAATTAAACACTTAATATTTTATAACCAGCACCGGTTCAATTCCGAACAAAAAGCAAACTTTACGTATTGATTATAATAAATTATCAAGATCTACATAATCAATTAGACGTGTTTCACCTTGCGTTGAATAACATACCGTATTTGTCGTCGCCATTAAAAACTCGTAAAACGTAAGCAATGAGATAATACTAAAAAAAAAGTGTCACTTGGAGTAAAACGTTACAAAGGATTATATATGCGCGTGGGGAATTAGCGCAACGAAGTATAAGAGGTTGTGGTCTACCACCCAGAGTGCTGGTACCTACTTATTACCACACGACTGTTGTGTGTATTAAAATATCAATTTTATACCGTTTATGGTTCAGTTATTGAAAGATTTCGTTGTTGCTATAGATTGAAAAGATTTATTAATTGTTATGTTTGTTTAATAATAACTTATAATTGACGAAATATTTCAAAAAAATTCTTAATTAGAATCAGTATTACGACGTTTTTATAATTGAACAATTTATTAAAACCTTTTTATAACACTTATTATAATATACCTACACTTATTATAATAAACACGGAAATAAATACAAAATATTTGTTACTTGTAACAAACCATTAATAATTAATTGCTTGAATAAAATGCTTTTATAATGGATTAAAATAAGCTATAATACAATTACAACAATTTTAATCCTGACAGCGGGACCCACTGATCGAAGACCTTCAGGGATTGCAACACTCAAGGGATTGGGTTATCTGCAACGAGAAGACTCGAAGAAGTTTAAGTGAAAGCTAAGGTCCAGCCCAGCTCATTTCTACTGATAGCCTCTTTCTCTTAATTCTTGTCAGAGTTTAAGGCACATTCAAATTCTAAATTCTTTTCATTTATCTGTTTATAAAAATAGGCATAAGGATTTTTAAGCACAATTCTAATTCTAAATTCTATTCGCTTTTCTATTTATAAAAAGAATAAAAGGAAATTGATAATAAACCACCACAACACAATTGAATATCAAAATAGAATAGATAATTAAGCCTTACACAGAATAAACTACTTAAATAATCCAATTAATTATTTAAAAAAGAAAGAAAAAATGTTTTCTGTGTGAGAATGACTGTCATTTATAAAAATTGAATAAAATGAAATTGATAATAAACCACCAACACACAATTAAATAACAAAACAGAATAAATAAAAAAGCCTTAAACGGAATAAAAACTACCTAATTAATACAATTAATTACTTAAGAAAAAGAAAAAATATTTTCTGTGCGAGGATGAGTTACAAAATGGACCAAGCTCAGTGTTAGTTACATGGCGTTGCGCCAATGTAACTAACAATTATTAACAATAAAAAGTTATAAAATATGATCTAACTATGACATACTTTAATATATGAATAATATCTAAATGTTTATTATAAGTGTAAAATAACAAGCATGCTACATTTTAGTAGTTTTACTGATAATATTATCGGTGTAATGAAAGCACTGAAATTGCCCAACCATTTTGTATAATGAGAAACAACGCAATTCAGACAATTTATGTCAAAATAATTACGTTCGTAAATCGAGCGAAAACTTTCATGTTCCCCGTTTCGTTAAACATACACACCGACAGGTGCACGATCATCGCATGAGCCATTAGCCATCGAATACTTTGTAAAAGCTTAATTTGTGACCGTGTTTTGGTTTTTCAAGATGGCGGATTATTGCCGCTTATTTCTAAACACTTACAGCCTCTGATTTTCTTTTTCTGAGAAAAGTAATGACTTCAATATGTACATAAAAAACAAAAATCTAAGGCCCTTTCACATTCATTTGTTAATGAGATTATTGCCGGCTAGATTATGGGGAACACAACGGCGCCTATTTCTGCCGTGAAGCAGTAATGTATAAGCATTACTGTGTTTCGGTCTGAAGGACGCCGTAGCCAGTGAAATTACTGGGCCAATGATACTTAACATCTTATGTCTCAACGTGACCAGCGCAATCAAAAAGTGCCGCTCAGAATTTTTGGCTTTTTCACGAATCCTGAGCGGCACTGCATTCTAAATTGTAATGGGCAGGCCGTATCAATTACCATCAGCTGAACGTCCTTCTCATCTCGTCCCTTATTGTCATAAAAAATATGTGGATAGGGGCTTCTTCGAACATGCTCAACCAAAACCCCTCCGTGTGAACCCGTTATAATTCAGTTCTTGTTTCTACCTTTTCTATCGACAAGACGTACCAACGTTAACAACTTCGAGTTAATGTTATTTTTCAATGTCCCTAGTTTGTAAGGTCGCGTGTAATTATGAACGCCGGCCATTAAGGGCCAGTGCTGTTAATTTATTATAATAAGGCCCAACTGCCGACCGGGTCCGTTCGACCGTGAAAATTATTATCATTAGTGGTTATCGTGGCTACGTGAACAAAACGTCATACTGCCATTAACCTTATCAGGCTAGCTTGAAAGTTGAAACAGCAGGGGTAAAACACCCCACGGCAATTGACCGCATCAGCGCTGTTAAAAACAAGATTTGCTTAATTTATTGCAAGATAGATTTTGCAAGCAAATCTTATTTTTGACAATTCTGCTAAGTGCACATGATGTTTTTATGGAAAAAGCGGACAAACGATCGTACGGGTCACCTGGTGTTAAGTGATCGCCGTCGCCCACATTGTCTTGCAACCCCAGAGGACTCAAACGAGCGTTACCGTCTTTAAGGACGGAATACGTACTCTTTGGAGGTACCCATGTCATATCGTCCCGGAAACACCGCACTAGGAAGCTCATTCCATAGCTTGGTTGGACGTGATAGAAAGTTCCTTGAAAACCGCCCCGTGGAGGAACGGCATACATCCAGATGGAGGGGATGATTTCCCTAATAATTGGAATTTATTATGATTATGATGATGATTGTGAAACTGAAGTGTCAGTGGGCAGGGCACATAGCTTGAAAGGCAGATGGTGACCACGTACTGGAAGACGCAGGACCCTTATTAGATGAACCGATAATTTGGTCTACATTGCCGGAAAAGGTTGAATGAGGATAGCACAGGACGAATCGACGTGGATATCTTTGGGAGAGGTCTGCAGTGTCCCTAAGTTGTATCGGTCTGGGAATAGTGCAGCCGGCAATTGATTCCACAAAGTGGCTGTGTGAGGCAAGAAATTCCTTATAAAACTGATACGGGTGGAATTTCAAAAATAAACATCCATATTGATCTTAAAAATCTTGCACCTACCAGAATTCGAACGCGAGACCTCTACCTCTAGCTCTGTAGGCACGGTTACTAACTGGGCTATATGGTTCGTCATTTTATATTAATAAACGTCATATTTTTTCCACTTATTAATGCTTGTTTCATGACACAGGAAGCATTGAATAGAACATATGGACTGTTGGTTTTAACGGTAGATGAGTTGGGGGCGTATCCACATATTTTGTTGTAAATTTGAAATTTTTTTCTAAAGTCTTACTCGTGATACTTTATCATTTACTCATAAAAAACATTTAATAGGCAAATATTAATAAAATGTTTTAATGGTATGTGTACTCCATAAATAACATTAGATTTAGTAAAAAACTGTTATAACGATATTTCAATTAATAATAGCATAGTTAAACAGTTTTATTTAAAAACAATAATAACTTATTTAGCAAGATACATCGCTTGTACTCGCTGGGTTGCCAGTATAGCATACAGTCCGCAGTGAATTGCGCGACGCATTTTGTTTGTGAAAACCGACGCGGATCGATTACCGAGTGTCACATTCAGTATTTGGCAACACAATATTTAAATATTTCCAGTGCAAACAGGGGAAGGGTTACATTCATTTGTGAGTTATAACTATAATTTATTTGGGCTTGAAAACTAATATTAAAATCCGATTTGTGCTTCGTATCAACAGCTTTATTACAATCAAGTGCTGATCCGGCAAATGTTGTTTTGCCATATAAATTAAGTACCCCGCTCATTGTATTAATTGTCATAACCATTGAAATGTCATTGACTCAATTATTTGTATTGCGAATATATAGGTTTATGTAAGTCAAAATCTAAAATCTTCTCCGAGGCATGTTACATGTTATGGTATAAGTAATAATC
This sequence comes from Leptidea sinapis, assembly GCF_905404315.1. Lineage (NCBI taxonomy): Eukaryota > Metazoa > Arthropoda > Insecta > Lepidoptera > Pieridae > Leptidea > Leptidea sinapis. The sequence goes on from NC_066272.1 coordinate 15,503,522, forward strand.
CGATTGCTTCATTAACATTCGCAGAAGCAACCAAAAAAAACGGCTCTCCATTAAATAATATAGATTTAAAATAAGAAAAAATATTGATTCAGGCGGAAATAAAAAAAGAAATAGAGTGAATGTTAAATCCGTCAAGTTTTGTGAGTCTTCATGCAGTATCCTTTTTTTATAACATTTAATATAATTAATTATAATCATGCGTTTCAAATTCGTCATTTGATAGTGAACTAGCTGACCCGGCAAACGTTGTTTTGCCATATAAATTATTTTTAAGAGTAAGACCGTTTCTTGGACATTGCAACATTACTTTATTTTTCTAAAATATTTTTTTTTAAATAAACGTTTCGTCAAAATCGGTCCAACCATTTTAGAGATTAGCCGGAGCAAACAGACAGACAGAAAAAAGACAAAATTGTAAAAAATGTTATTTAGGTGTAAGTAGGTACCGTATATATATTCATATGCCTGTAGTATAAAACGGTTATTTTAATATTACAGACACTCCAATTTTATTTATATATGTATAGATGCCAAATAAAAAATAATACGAGAAACGAACAATATTTTTTATTGCGTTATATTTACCTTAATGTAAAAGCAAGTTTGTTTCTTGGCTATCAATCGAAATAATAATTTATATCCTTCCCATTCAAAAATGATTCAAAGCCTCAATCAAAATCTGTTATTAAAAGTACTCTGATTGCGAAACATGTCAAGTCAACACCGTTGTCTATCGAATTCTCTCACTATTTGGAAGAGGAGCATACGCGTCACCTGATGGTAGGTGATCACCGCAGCCCACACTCTCTTGTAACACCAGAGGAATCACAGGAGCGTTGCGAACTTATAAAGCGTCGAATAAACGTACATGTGAATTCAAAAACCGAAAACAAATCGACACGTGGCGGACGAGGATCGAACCATCGACGCTTCACGACAAAAAACTATAAATAACTGAAACACATTTTTTTTAAACGAAGTAAATTTTGAACTACTTACATTTGTTTAATTACACGTTTTTTTTTCGGAAATCCATAATTATCTAAATGTTATAAACAAATATCTTAAGTGCTAATTTCACTAGGTTAATCGTTGCAGAATTTACATATTAGATATATTATTTATAACGTTTAGATTTAAATTAAAATTCTTCTGTAGGTATACCACGTTACCTTCAAAGCATAGTATACATTAATATATAATTAAAGCTAATTAATTACAGAATCACTAATTTAAGTAACAAACGTGTTTGTAATCGATGTAACATGATTAGTTCTCCGCGCGTCTGTCACTTCCACCTCCGCTACAGAACTTCATCCCACATATCGTATCTTATAGATAAGTTAAGCTTTTAATTGAATATTAAGTTACTTAGAAGCGGTTGATTGCTCTAAAGAATATTTAATTGATCAATAAACACTTAGATGTGTACTAGAGTTAATCTGTTGTGATTAGGGTCAGAGCTTAAGTACCTCTCGCTAGTTAAATGTAGTAGCACCGATATGAAAGTAGGATTATTTACATTTATAATCTAGAGGCAATCATTGCATGTTATAGTTAAAATTTGAAGCTTTGTCGTTTCTAGATTTGACTAGTCAAAGTACAAGTCTGACGGAAGATTCGTTTTTGTTTCGGTCCTTAACTAACGTATTTGTTTCTCATCATGACCGACATGTTGAAGGTTGTGGTTTGACCATAGAATTAGAATGTTACCTATAATGCGTTACCAGTTTTTATTTGTCAATTGTGCATTAGCTAGTGGCTAAATATACAAAAAGAAGCAAATTCCAAGCGTAACTGACTGTTTACGACTTGTAAATCAAACTAGGTTACAATCATTATAGATTCGGTTTCCTTTTCTATTTTACTGTATCTCCGTTACAGATATTTTTTTTCTCTTGTACGATTTGTTTGTCTATACGCTAATAAATTGTAACTCTATGGAATTGATTGTCAATTCAAAGGAAAATTATAAGGAAGGAACCGTATGAGTTAAAGACTTTTGGTAACACTTCTTGCTTAAAGTGAGGTTTGCCTTGCCAAATCTAGAAGTGCGAAGGTTTTAGAGTTTATTTGTAACATATACGAATCGTAATAGATTTTAACGCACTCATAATTTTATCTTGACATCTACAATATTTAAAGCAAATACCTCAGAATACTTCTTTTGAATAGAGCGCGACGAGAGTTAGCTTAGGGACAGTTAGTGCAGACAGCTGAGATTGTAAATATAAATAAATTAAACTAAATAATTTGTTTACTGTTTACTTTTGACTGCTACTGTCAAACTAGAGAATAAAGAGTAAATAAATATATTTCACCTGCATCATGTTGATGTCTGTCGTTCTACAACCGCAAGGTTTCCATGAAACTTAGTGGCTAGCACAACTACTTTGTAGAATCAATTACCAGTTGCAGTGTTCCCGAACTGGGGACTTAGGAACTTTGCTTAAAGATTTGCTATATCAGATATCCATGGATATCTGATATAGCAAATATCCATGGGCAGTTGATTTTTTACTTCTCATCACGTGAGTGAATAAAAGGCATTTATTTTCTCACAATTAATTCCTTTAGAATTATTTTTGATGTCACTTCTAACATTACCACCGCTTTGAAAACAAATGGCACTCTGAGAGAGAAGTGGCGCAAGAAACTCTCCTAGCATTCTTTTTTGCGCTTTTTTTCAATAAAATTTACAATATTGTACTGTTATTGTTATAAAATAATCATAATCTAGTCCCAGGCAGTCCGATGACTTAGGTATTCAGGTGTGGAGTAGTACGATTTATGACAAAGACCATATTTTGTTAATAAAACATATAAATTTATTTATAGATAATGCCTGAACAGTGACAGGAACACATAATGTTAGTGATTACTCGCAAGTCCCCTTTTATACGACAAAAGAGAACCTTCACTAAAATTTTCAAATCTTTATCACTTAGCTTAATTTTGTCGATAATTATCGACATTTTTGGTAGGGTAAATGACGACGCAACGGTTTCATGAGGTTGTGATAGTCTTACTTAGCCAAGAGTTTGTGGATAATCAGACATCAGCAGAGTTACGTCTCGGCTTCAAGGGCTGAAGATGATGCTTCTTACATACATTTAGGTAGTTGTCTGTTTGTTTTTAGTAGCCCTAGGTTACTACAAAACAATAGTCAACACCTAAAATAATTACAATGTGCGACTAGGATCTACCTACACAGGCTTTGTATATAACTTAATTTATTGGCTTATAATATTTTGAAATTGAAAATATTCGGAACACTCCCCGTGATTAATGTGTCCATAACATTTTCTTCATCACTATAATCACTGACTGACTTTTAAATTGCTTTATATTTAATTATCATTTATAAGCAACAAGAACCTTCATTGTAATTGCAACTCTTCAATAACAAGGCTGTATTATTAATAATAATAATATACTTAATAACTGTATAATATTTCATTCAACGTGACTTCAACACAAAATCATTAAGACGAACAACATTATACCTAAATAGTAGCTACGCAATGTTTATAAAATTATTTTATTCATTTACCTCTACAAATAAGAAACTAACCACAGAAACGATTTACTAGACTCCTGTTTAAATGGTTAATTGACAAAAAAATTATAGTCTTTAGAATTTATTTTAATTTTAAGTAAACTTTTTGCATGCTAATTTAAATTAGAATAGAAGAAACAACAATAAATTTAAGATGTAAAATGCATACTGTATTCGACGCAATAAATAAATTTCATTTCATTTCAACGTTAAAAATATCAAACACGGTTATAACAGTGTTCGCGGTTAACGAAAGATACAAAATTAGCAAATCTAATTACTTATACAAACAAAAATGAATCTAGTTCTAATTAATTATATTTTTATAATTAAACATGCAAAAATAATAGTATTTGTTTCGTTGTGTCTAATTAAATGGTTATAAAATGAGCCGGCAGTGGTTATAATTGTTTTATACCTATTACGTTTTATTAATTATAGAGTTAATTGATGCAAACGCAAGAGTTGGTACGCGAGCATACGTGAGCACTGGACTGTGTAACACTGTGTTTTACTGTTGCTATTTTAATTCATTTGCATGTTAGATATCAAATAGCAATGTGGATCACATTGTCTTATGCTAAGGTTAAGTTGGTGTATTAAATTCAATGTAATTATGATATTTATACTAATATTTGATCCAAATGATTTGAGTTTTCTGACTCATTTGATTCAGTCTCGTGCCAGATTTTGGCGACTCAACATGTCCTGAGGATGCCTTGAGTAGAGGAAAAACACGTGTCGAATTGCTTAAAGACAAATATTGGCGGAATCAACACTAAAGAAAACTTAAATCATTTGGATAATTATGGATTTCCGCACAGTCAATTTGATTACAAGTCACATCTATACTTATAAATGCAGAGTCGGTTTTTTTCCTTCGGTTATACTTTGAGCAGTACTGAACCGATCGGTATAATACTTATACCATAACATGCAGCGTGTTCTTTAAGCAAACTCGTGCTTCGCCCTACACGAGGCATCCTCAGGAGATGTTCTCTCGCCGAATTCGAAAAGGAAACTGGAGTTTTTTAGTTGAAACGCGTGTTGAATTGATATATTATTACTAGCTGACCCAGCAAACGTTGTATTGCCATATAAAGTAAATTAAAGTAAATCAATAATAAAAATTTTTGGGGTATAAAAAGAATGCAACCGATTCTCTTTTTGTGGATTATTTTGTGGATGGAACAGAAGAATATAAATTCGCGATACAAATATAGTCGTAGATCGTAGAAGGCCGAAAATTTGAAGTTGTATGTATTTTTTAATACCACATTATAGAAAAACAAAAACAATAAATTTTGTCCACAAATTAAAAAAAACACGATTACTAATTATGACAGTAATCACGACCATCATGTTCACGAAGCATCCTTACTCAAACAATTCAAGCTCTAAAGATAAATGCATCTAATATACGATATGTTACATTTCTACAGTTACTCTTTACTACTTTTTATGAAATATTTGATATTATTTAAACACGATTGATATAGTGGACGCAACACCTTATAAAATAATTTGTTATGTTTATTACAGCCATTTTAAAACGCTATTTGATATAAGAGTTGAATTCCTTGTATGTTCTTCTTACGAGCTCTACTTTTTCCAAACCTATTAGTAGATTCAGTAATTTAATTAAAAATTTTAAATTAAGAATTTAATTCACTATACTGATGATTCAAAAGCACTTAGTTTAAGCCTTATGAATAAAGTTTATTTGACTTTGACTTTGAATAGAAATACAAATAGCATAAAGTGAAAAATGTATTCTGTTTTTGTCTTGTCAGTTGTCTGTATACAAAAAATGTAGCGGGCTTTTGCTTAAGTGCACATGAAAACTAAGTATAACAATATCTTAATATACATAATTTGCGCATTAAGTATATAAGTAAAATATGTTTTTTTTTTTATATACTTACTCGTATTTCGACTTAAACTTCATTTGACATAGCTGAAGCAAATTTAAAAAAAAATAACCTTTAGTTATTATCAACAGGCATTATGTTACTTTTAACCAACTAATTTTTAAGTCATCGCACACATAAAGCGCGTGCATCTTCCTTAAACGCCAACAACGCTCCTGTGGTACCTCTTGTGTTGCACTGGCATTATATTACTATTAATCAACCAATTTTTAAGTCGCACACATAAAAAAATCGTGTATACCTTCCTTAAACGCCGGCAACGCTCCTGTGATTCCTCTGGTGTTGCAAGAAAGGTGGGCGGCGGTGATCACTGTTAAGTGAACACCGCCGCCGTGAGTTGATGTTAATCAAGTGTCCTCCACTTCCAAAAACAAATTAAGATATACAATTCAAATGAGACACGTGTCTAGAGCCAAATGGTATTGCCAGTCATGTTGGCAAGCGTCCTGATGGAATGACCCTTGTGGTTTGGACACGAAGAAGGGGTATGGGACGCGACTTGCATTGATACTGTGGCTTCTTCTCATGTCCAAGTTACGTACAATTAGGTACACGTAAAAGTATTTTATTTTAAATATACAGCACTAAAATATATATATATATATATATTAGTATTTAGTATATATATATATCAATAAAAATACTGTACACGAATATATAAAATACATGTATATGTACAAGTTGAATCAAAAACTCGTAAACGTAAAAATGTATCTGAATAAATTATTAAATGTATGATCACTAAAATTAAATATTATATTTGTTAACATTTATGAGCAGGTAATTTAAAACTAGCACTGATTTTAAGTCTGAACATGGTGTGAATAACTTAAAATAAGTAATATTACATAACACCTACATCTAGACAGATGCTCATTAAAATTTATAACACAAAAAGTGTTCAAAACCATTTTTAGTTTCACATAAATTTGCATTGTTAGCCAGTTCTTACCGGAATATTAATAGAGTTCGTAATTAGAGACATAGAGAGGTAGCTTAAGGCTAGGGAGCGAGCCAACGGCCTTAAGCAATCGCGCGGAGCTAGGTTACCTCTATCGCACAATATCGCCATAGTTTTAATTCAAAATAAGAAGCATTTTTAATTTATTACAGACATAATACAATTCTCTTTACAAAAATAACAAAACTATGTCATGTTAAATAGTATTGGTAAACAGTAAATAATTTTTCATACAATTTTTATCAAGATTGAATGATTAACATGGCTCCAACTGTGATAGATAGAGGAGTACTTTGGTTATTTTCTTTCGCAGTGTCTATTACAGATGGAAATGTAAAGAAAAAATGAATTTTCATCTCACACTCTGTAGATATATAATTATTTTTTGTAAAAATAAAAGCTCCTTATAAACAGTCAAGATAGTTTCAATTATACACTATTTTGGTGATTTCTTGGAATAGCGGCCTTAAGCGATGACAATTAAGAATTTTGATATTTATACGTAATTACTTAATAAAAAATATATAAAATAAACCAATAGGAAGAAAATAAAATTTTTATTTCATTTATCTAAGACAAGCTCATCATACCCGCGACTTCAAACGCGTACACACATGTAACTGAGCACGTACTATTTCTTTTTTTTTATCGTAAAGCAGGACAAACGAGTATTGCTTTAAAAAAACCTTTATAACTTTATATTAAATGAAGATATCGCAATACTTAATTCAGATAAGGGCCAAGTGTGTAAGGAATAAAATTTAGAAGACTTCATTGAAAAATATCCAGTTTTTTTTCCGTGATGCGCTCGCAAATGAAAACCTCTATTATTTTATTTATATAAATAAGATTTGGCCATAAAACTACACAGAATTTGTTTTTTTTTTAACTTCCCGCTTGAAAATTTTCAAAATTCGACGTAGTAAGGTCCTACGAAATTTGTTTATAAATATAATTTGTGCATAAAATTACAATAAAAACATGTGTTTATCCGCTTAGTTAAGTTTAATTACAAAGATAATAACATAATCATTTCAAGGATGTTAAGGTTTAAAATGAATGATATCAAGGATTTTCTCGAACGTTAAAAAAAAGAACTTAATAATATAATACATAAGTGAATAAGATATCAAGTTCCAGATAAGATTGAATTAAAGTGTATTGTCTAAAAAATTGCATACAAAATACGTTGTCTTCGACTGCCGATGACAGTCATAGTCGAAAATATGTCGGTCTCAGTGAGTCGGTGGCGAGACATTTGGTCCGTGAGGCCCAGAGGCGCGGAGATTGTACAAATTCTACGTGCCTCAATAGGGCTACTGGAAACCCAAGTTGACAGCTTAAATAATTTATACGTCTAGATAGAGTCTCTTGCTCTTATACAACCGATATAAACAGGCCAGGTTTACAGGTTTTAGGATACGTTAGTGTGCGTGACAAGCTACGTCTTACACTCGCGATTTGTATGACACTTTGTGTTAGTGTACTGCAATGCACGCTCAAAATAGAGGTTAGTTCTAAAGCCTATCTTTTTTTTCAAGGTTTCCCAGCTGTCATTGTCTCTCTAGACGTATAAATGATCTAAGGCTGACAGCTATTACGGCCAAGAGATCAGCCTAGCTATTTATATATTTTGCCCTGTGCTTTTTCGAGGCATAAAAATCATAGGAAAGTCCCAGGCCCAAGGGTGTCGTAAGAGGCAACTAAAGGCATTGGTCAGTAAGAGGCTTCTTTGCACAGGATGCCGGCTAGATTATGGGTACCACAACAGCGTCTTTTTCTGCCGTGAAGCAGTAATGTGTAAGCAATATTGTGTTTCGGTCTGAAGGGTGCCGTAGCTACTGAAATTATTGGGCAAATGAGACTTAACATCTTATGTCTCAAGGTGAGTGTAGTGCTGTACACAATTTTTGGGTTTTGCTAGAATCCTGAGCGGTATTACATTGTAATGGGCAGGGCGTATTAATTACCATCAACGTCCTTCTCAACTCATCTCTTATTGTCGTAAAAAAATTACACGCGGAAATGCTGCCAGTATTCTTGGTCACTTTTGTGGTCTTGGTCACTATACAATTTTAACGAGTAAAACCGACAACTTACATGAAATAATATCAAATAAAGCAATTTCTTTTAATTTTAGACACAAGGTTTCATAGTAACAATCACTCCTTACAACCTACACTATCAATAGGGCAATAAAAAATATGTTTTTTCCAAAATGACCGTGTTCGATTCCCGAATCATGTTTGATTTTTTTTAAATCTATGAATGCAGTTTTTGTTTTCTCTAAAATCGATATCGTGGTTACTTAGAAGATATTCTCTCTTAAATACTCTGAAATCCCCATACTGACCGGTTTGGATGGGCCACCCTGTATTGTAAATATAGTTAAGCAGTGTTCTGTTTTAAATAAATGAATTAAAGTTGCAATGTGATGTGACAATAATAGAAGGTTGTGACTAGATTGTGTAGGTAAGAAAAAATAAATAAGGGTAGCGATAGATTATAGATCCTTACATCCACCGAAGTGTGAAATGTGGTCGGCATTGCGTATATAATGTGAAATCGTATGAAAAACTGCGATTTGCGTCTATGTTCGTTGAAGTGGACATACTGAGACATTACACGGTGCCTTCACACACATCCGCTGGCATTTATAAACTATTACTATCTGATAATTGTAGAGACACTTAAAATAAAGGGGCCGTAACCTTTATATAGAGCTAACTTTATAAACTTTGTTACAATATATTTTAATTGCACTCATACTTATTTAGGCCATAAATACTTTTACAATTAAAAATAAACAAAATATTACATTTGAATTTGGAATCTGTCATTTTTATATGATTGTTCATTGAGTTTTCTCATTTTGGCGCCAATACATTGTACCTACTATTATATTTATGGATTCAACTAACACACTCTGTAGAAGTAATAAATGTTATTTGCAATAGATTTGTTTATTTCTTTGTTTCAGTATTTATGGCAAGAATTGAATAGTCACTTATGGTATAAGTATTCTCGATATTTATAACCTAGGTCCTAAATAATAATTAAGAGAAAAATTTAAAGAAATAAACATTTTAACTGTTGCATCTCAATAAATTATTGATAATGTATACTCATAGGTACATTATTGAATTTGCTTACAAACTGTAATATTCATAATGTTCATACCAGGAACAAACATAAAATTATTATGCCTACTACTTGGTTGAGTAGTTAGTAAGTGTTTTGTTGGGCGATGTAGATTTTACAATATGATCCCAGAAAATTTACAAAACAAATGTGTTACGAAATTTAAAAGAATTTTTAAAAAAACGTTAATAAAAAATAACTTTCTTAATCATACCATTGACCGGGAATGGAGCGACCGCACTCAGACCATGTAATAATTAGATAATTTATACGTCTAGATAGAGTCTCTTGCTGTTACGGCCGTTACCAATATTCAGTCTATCTTTAACTTGAGATAAAAATCGTAACTATCGTTGACTTTTCTGTGCCCCTAAACTTATCGACGTGCGGCAACTAATACTGCGCCCAAGTGTGCGTACTCGAGCCAGTCTCGAACAATGTGTGACGTTGACGTGCCACATGTTCTGTTAAACTTTGGTTATAATTGAAACTAGAATGCCGGGTTGCGTAGTAAAACTTTGTAAATATAATACTACAAGAAATAAGAAAGACACTGGGATCACATATCATCAGTAAGTATTTTTTATTTTATTAATTTCAATGCAAAATAACACGAAGCGCATGTTACAAAATATGAAAGATGCCATTGAGTGTCAAGATGCCACGCACATAAGCATCTAATAGTTGCCGTAACAAAAAAACTGTTGTTTTAAAATAGTGCGGTATCTAATTGGAGCACAGCGGAGACCAATCCTTAATCTAAGTTCTTTGCCTTATTAAACTTTGGTCCGTTACCCCATCGTAATTAAATTGTTAAAAATTGCACCCAAATTAAATTTAAAACTTTTTTAAAGAATGCTGTCAATGCGCATTGTTGTTCATAATAATACACGCACGAAATATCAATATATACAAATAAACAAACTGTAATCTTCTCGAAGAAAAACTCACAAGACGACCCAAAGAATTATATTAATACGAAGTCGATTTCACAGCTCACAACGTATGTCAGATTTGACATAAAGCCGCAACTGGAAGCTGTATTACGGTAGTATTCATACTGGGCCTATTTATAAATTCGTAATCTATTTATTGTCAAACTAAAAAGTTTTGATATTATCTACTCGGCGATGAAAGAATTGTCACCTTACTCATGATGCCAAAAGTCACGTTACGATTCTTGCACATGGGATTATAGCTTTTAATCTATTGAGCGTAGAGTTTCATATCGATCGCTACGTATGGAGACTAATCGAAACACGCTAAGCAGCTTAGCGAAGCAATGGTGCGCATTTGAGGTTAGGTTTGACGTTTCAAGTAACGAACCCAATGGCTTTGTACAGGCGATCACAACAGTGCAATTAGTTTTAAATATATATGATTTTATTTTATTAGACAAACATTTAACGATGGATAACAATTAAATTTAATCATGAATTCATTAAATATTGAATAACAATATTCAGATTATGAATTACGATCGAAATTTTATTAAAAAATTACAAAATGCTTAGATGATATATAACGTCTAAATCAAGCCTCTTGATGCTAGACAACTGATGAAAACAGGCCAGAATTATTATTTTAGTGTGTACAATTTGTATGACACTTTGTGTTAGTATGCGTGCATTTGTCAAAATAGAGGTTAACTGTCAACCTCTATTTTTTCGACTTTTTCACTCTTGCCATATCTACAGACGTATAAATGATCTAAAACAAAATGTTAACGTGATTGCTTGCTTAGTTAAATTATGAGTATTGTCTGTATAAATGCTAATTGTTATAAATGGTATTATTTTTCACGTTCTCTGTTAATGGGCTTTTTTAAATTACAATGCAACGAGGCTCGTATTTACAGTTGCGCGAACAAGTTTAATTGCCACAAACGGATGTTTGAGCAGTAATTGGGAAGTAAGTTCATTAGATAAGCCGTATTGTATGATCGTTAATAACTAAGAGGCTGATGTAGATTTCGTATTGAATAACCTTTACTATTGTAAGGTTTTGCGAATAAAATCATTTGAGTTAGTGTAGTGCTAGTGAATTAGTGTAAAACAATATAAAAATAGTGATATTATAAAAGACACATGAACAGAGTGCCTTCCCCTTAATAGAGACATTATGAAATGTGTTAATGGACACATTCTTAGTTTAATCTATCTAGCAGTTTAAGTTAAAGTAGAATTACTTATTACTCTAAGTTAAGGCTAGATTGTAATGCAAGTGGGGCAACATTATAATAACTATAACATTATTATGTTCCCTAGAGGAAAAAAATTGTAAGGTTTTGTGATGAAGCGTCTTTTGTTAGGTTTGCGGTGATTGATTAACATGATGAACATGCATAACACAACTGATTGCTTTATCTTTTGAACAGATACCTAGAGAATAGCGAAAAAAAATATTCTTAGGTAGTCTGGTAACTAGTTGGAGCGCAGCGGAAACTAATCCTTAATCTAAGATGTCAACATTATAGCTATGTTTGTTTTTTATTGCTTTTAGTAATTAATATGTGATATACCATAAATACCAATCGAAAATAAACTTTAGCATGTTTGATCAGCTATGATAGCTTTACGCCTATTCTCTTCTTATGATTTGCTTGATATTCGAAAAACTTCAGAATTATTATTGTATTTACAGTATTGTCAGTGACATAGTCAACATGTTGCGTATTCTTGGTTTATTCTCAGGTATACATTTATACCTAGATTATTTGTAAGGCCGATTATGTTTAATATAGTTTCGCTATTCGATAATATAGATTCTTGAGGAGAAGAGTGCGTGATATAAGACGGATTAATAACACAATTTACATTGATTAAGAATAAAACTTTAAAATTTAGATTATTTATACGTCTAGAAAGACTATCGAAAAAAATTGAGATTAGAGCTAACCTCTATTTTGAGCAATGCATGCTGAGTAACACAAAGTGCCATACAAATCGCAAGTGTCACGCACACTAAAGTATTAATCCTTGAATGTTTTTATCGGTTGTCAAACAGCAAGACACTCTATCTTAAAAATTAAGCTTTTCTTGAACATTCATTGACTTTCTGTTAAAAGCACATTGTTGCAATATTTGCATTGTAAAAAAAATTGTTTTATCGTATTGTAATGTGTAGACGCCTGTACAACATAGCGTAGGTACTAGGCACCCACGGATATTGGGTACACGTTGGCTGTCGAGCCATTTAAATTTTAAAAAGCAAACTTAGCTTGACATTTGACAAAAAGCTGATTATGACGTCAGTTTCTTTTTTCCCTGCTCGTTGAGAGTCCTTTCATTTGGGATTAATTTTGTCATTTTTATAAGGGTTTACTTATCTCGAGTTGGAAGTGTTACGAACGGGTTGTATTTATTGCGGCCATTATGCGTTTTATTATTTAATTTATTTAACGCGTCGGTCTTATCAACTTGTCTATTATATCGACGAGGGAATAATGCGATTGAAACTCCACATCAATCTTTCGACTTAATTTGGGAATTGTTTATATCTAATCTTTGTTTAAGATATCTAATTTGCAGTTAAATAAAGTTTTTATACTCTTTTTATATTACTTTAGATAAAGTATACGTGCGGCAAACTTTTAGCCTCTAAACAAAGTGACTGACGTATTGCGAGTGTAAGACGTAGCTTTATGCACACTAAAGTAATAAATCTGGCCTGTTGTCACGTGTTTTCTAGCAGCAAGAGGCTCTATCTAGACGTATACCGGTATAAAGTATCAGAGATGTAAACATACGACTATTTAACCGCACAAGGAAGTTCATTCTACAGCTTTGTAATACGTGAAAAAAAGTTTCTTTGAAACTGACATCCAGTTGGTGTTGATGATATCCTAATTTATAGCATGTCGTGCGCAAAGGGGTATTCGGCGGCAGGAATAAATTATTCGAAAACACAACGCCAAGTGATCTAGACGTTCATAGAACACTGGATCCTTGACAATTCGAACAGCTCTGCGTTGCACGCGTATAAATAGTGCGAGCTGATACTATGGTGCGCCAGACAAGAGATGAAGAGTTCATGTTAATATCAGTGGGAGTCTCCTTTGCACAGGATGCCGGCTAGATTATGGGCACCACAACGGCGCCTATTTCAGCCGTAAAGCAGTAATGTGTAAGCATTATTGTGTTTCGGTCTGAAGGACGCCGTAACTAGTGAATTGACTGGGCAAATGAGACTTGATAACTTATGTCTCAAGGTAACGAGCGCAGTTGTAGTTCCGCTCATTTTTGCGGCAACGTATTGTAATTAGCAGGGAGTATCAATTACCATCAGCTGAACGTCCTGCTCGACTCGTCCTTAATTTCATAAAAAAAAGTTAATTTACGTGTATAATGTAAATCGTGTGAATAAAAGGCTCAAAAGTGAAGTAAAATAATTAAAAATATCAAATTGATCTTCAACAAGAGCGCCCTAAACATAAAACCTCATCAGATCATTTCATTAAGCTTTGTTTTGGCAGAAATACCACAAGGGACAAGTCGTACAGAATCATATAAGTGTATTTGATCGAATTAAGAACGGATCTTGGAGATGTAAGAGGCACCCGTGGAGGTGTCAGGTTTCATCGACACGCACCTGCACAGAGGCTGACTCAACACCGACCTTCACGGGGTCAAAAATAAATCTGACAGAGACAATCTGAAGAGAGTTTGTTCAATGCATTTTTCTTTTATGAAAATAAGGGACGAGATGAGCAGGAACGTAAGATGTTAAGTCTCATTTTCCCAGTAATTACACTAGCTACGGCACCCTTCAGCCCGAAACACAGTAATGTTTACACATTACTGTTTCACGCCAGAAAAAGGCTTAATATTATGACATGTTTAAATTAAATGAATGAAATGAAATGAGAAAAACTACCTTTATTACACACCGCATAATAAATAAACATAACAACACTCAAGAATGCTTATCAAGCAATAGGCGGCTTTGTCGCTTAAATGCGATTTCTTCCAGGCAACCTGTAGGTACTGCCTAATATGAAATAGTATAAGTTGATAAGGTAACAGTAGGTGGTGCTATCGATTAACATGTTTTTTTATTAAAATAAGGGAAGAGACGAGCATTACGTTCAGCTGATGGTAATTGATACGACCTACCCATTATAATGAAGTGCCGTTCATGATTCTTGAAAAACGCAAAAATTCTGAGCGGCACTACAATTGCGCTCGTCACCTTGAGACATAACATGTTACGTCTCATTTGCCCAGTAATTTCACTAGCTACGGCGCCCTTCAGACCGAAATACAATAATGCTTGCACATTACTGCTTCACGGCAGGCAAACAGGCACCGTTGTGGTACCCATATTCTAGCCGGCATCCTGTGCAAAGGAGCCTCCCACTGTAATATAAACATACACATACAGCAAAATAATACCAAAAAAATAATTAATGCATTGGTCACAGTGATAAATAATAATTAAGGAGCATTGTTTTGAAAGATTGGAAATAAAAAAATTAAATTTTTTCGACGTTTCGTGACATTTTCAGAGCACGTCTTCTCCCTGAAAACTAAAAAAACGTTACGTTTACGCAAAAAGCTAATGTAAAAATATATTTACAATTACCCGCGTATTAATCCTTTGAAAAGTATTTTATTTCAATATTGTGTAATTACTCGCGTTAATCAAAGAAATACTATGATGTTCCGCGATAAAGTTAATTGTAAAGAAGACTAGAGATGCATCTTAAGATAAATTTGAGTAAAAGTTGTAAGAAAGACTTCATTATTGCATATCATGTAATTACTCTACAAACTATTTAAAACATAGACTGAGGTTATATAACTCTTTAGGTAGATATGTCATCTACCTATAGAGCGTACTTAGACTTTGCTCAGACTTTACTTACGTAAAACGTAGCTTAGTATAAGCTTAGCATTATCTTAGATTTCGTTTTTATAGTAATTTGCTACCTGAAATTATGTTGAACTTAAGCTTAGACAGCCCAATGCAACAATTTACGAATGCGCGGCTTTGTATTCAAAGCGCGTTCGAAACATAACTTAACGAAAACTCTGCCTAATAGACGCGTAGGCAGAGTTTTACTTCAGACAATTTTTGAGCGTGATTGTGAGTCTAGTTGTATATTAAATAAAGTAATTTTCCAAACACAGTGTAAGTAGATATATGTAGATAAGTTTTCAAGTATCTGATTGTTCAAGTAATTATTACTTCACAGCAAACTCGGTTAGAATAAGTTGCGTGTCTCGAAGTGTACTCTCGACTCAATTCCCAGTATTGTCGGCGGATCGTTACAGTGTCAAAGTATGACCTGATATTGTTGTATTGCAATTATGTGATTACGTCGCACTAATTTCTACTTAGAAACACTTTAGTTAAGTTATGCGTAAGTAGGTTTCAAGTAAAGCGTTGATGTCTTTTCTACGCTGGCTTTACGTGCAAGTTAGAGATATTTTTGACGTTTACTTCAAATCGCGTTTGGAAGGAATATGAGTTTTTTTTATTTATCTCTAATTTTTTTATGATTAACTTCAAGCGCGAACACTTTTCTAAAAGGCCAGCAACGCTCCTGTGATTCCTCTGTTGTTGCAAGAAAATGTGGTCGGAGCTGATGACTTAACATCAGGTGACCCTACGCTCGTTTGTCCTCCTCTTCCATAAAAAAAGAATACTGAAGAAATTTATAAGGAAGGGTAAACCGGGCAAAGAGTGCTCTTAAACTGCAATGCATCCAGCCTTTATCGAATTCACAATCATTGCACTTTAAGCAGAAATAAATAAACTATAATTAAATTAATTCATAATAATGACCTTTTAACTATTACAGAAACACATGATAAAATTTGTGCAATGAGTGTATTTCTTTCAAGAGAAAGAAGAAAAAGGAGAGCGTATTGTAGTTTCGAAAAGCAATAGATATAGAAGTGAAGCCGAATTGCACTTATATATAAGAAATAACGTGGAACATCTTACTGTAAAATATAGAAAATACTAAATGTAAATGAAGTAGTCGTTACTTTGCAGAAATCCATAATTATCCCAATGACTTGAGTTTTCTTTAGTGTTAATTCCGCCAATATTTTTCTTTAAACTTTTCGACACGTGTTTCGCCTGTACACGAGGCATTTATTTTATTTATTTATTTAAAACATCACAAAAGCATCCTCAGGACATGTTGAGTCGCCAAAATCTGAGTTGAGAGAGAGTTGAGTCTCGTGCCAGATTTTGGATCATTTGGATAATAATATTCAATTAATAAATTATCAAATTCTCCCAAACTAGGGGAGGCTTGGCAATTATGTCTTTATTTTTATTTGTTTGGGTTTTTCGGGTAACAAACATATTGTTAAATTACTTTTTGAATTAAAAAACTACAACTCATTTTAAATGTATACCTCAGATCTGAAACTAACTGGCAAGAAATTCAGAGGGCTTCTACTTTTTTTTTATAAAATTTCGTCACAATATAATTTCATACAATAAAATTAATATTTCCAATCTGTGGTATTATATAAGGGAAAGTAATTAATGTTATTTTTACTACAAAAATATACCAATCGAATTGAGAAACTCCTCCTTCTCGAAGTCGGTTAAAAACGTAATAATTCTTTTGATTTATGTAACACATTTCTTTTGAACATTTTCTGGAATCATGCTGTATTAACTTATACATCGCCCAACAAAAGACACACTTGCTCAAATAAACCGGGTAGTAGGCATAACAAGTTTATGTTTCACACAATTTTATTAATAATAATAAATATGCCTATAATATCAATTGTTATACCGCATATAACAGTTGATATTTAATTACATTTCAACATATAAAGCTGTTTGTTTTCATTATAATTTTATCACATCCCACCATTTCTATTATATTTATATACACGTAACGTAACCAATAAATAAAATATTATTTAATGTATAAAAACACATGTGGGTATCTATACTAATATTATAAAGAGAAAAGATTTGATTGTTTGTTTGTTGGCATTGAATAGTCTCCGCAACTACTGAACCGAAAAACATTATTTTTTAAGGCAGCAAAAATGTAATTATTTTATTTAAATATGTTTTATTCATTATAATCAACAAAAAATACTTCAAAACACACAAAAATGGCAAATGTGATTCCTATTATTCAATCAAATGATTGTATAGGTAACCATCATAGATACGGAATTTAAACAGAATTCTATACCATATTTTTTATATTCAAATTCAAATATTTTTATCAAAAATAGGATGTGACATCACTTATTGAAAGTAAAAAAACCCACCACCCATTCCAAAATGAATGCTTCAGGCCTGAGAAGAACGGGCGCAACAAACTCAGCGGGCTCTTTTTTCATCCAAAAATATGTTTACAAAGTAACATTGTACAATTAATCGTATTATTTAATAGCCTGAGGGCCGTCGCTCCATTCCCAATTTGTGGTATCATTAAGAAAGTCATTTATGTTATAGTAACCTTTACCACACAAACGTTTTTTAACAATTCTTTTGAATAACGTAATACTTTTGTTTTGAACATTTTCTGGGATCTTGTTGTAAAAGCATATACATCGCCCCACAAAAGACTTACTAACTCGTAATAAAATATCATACAATATATAAAACCATATCTGCACATTATCACACCCTTACATACACATATCATACACACACATTCTTAGATAATATACTCTTATTTTAATTTCTTTTGTATTTAGACATTACTTTTATTTTATTTCTTTGAATTTGATTTTGATTTGACTTTGTAATAGAGAAGAAGTCACTGACAGTTCATACTAGCTTAACTGTCATTGCTAATAATATAATTTAAAAACATATTTTAAACTTCTACTATTAATAATATTGTAATATTCAAGAAATAAACGTATAGTTAATAGTTATTTAAAAAAAATGGACCTAAGCTATTGTCAAAGAGTTCTAGAAAGGTAGTAGACGTTTATCATGGCTATGTTAAGCCATGATAAACGTATCGCTTCAAAGATAAATTATAAACAGCCGTTAAGCAGTGATTTAGTATTGAATCGGAAGGGTAGACCTTATGGTGTATCTTAGTACCTATATCTACCACCGGAAACTCCTCTACAACTGGTGTGTGACTCTATCAATCAAAATATTACATTTAAATGATAAGTCTTATTTAATGAAGTAGGTATATGAAGATCATTTTTCACTTACTAGTACAAAGTAAGTTATTATAAACCTGTTGAGTTCTGACTTAATAGTATCAGTTAAAAGCGGGGTCAGGTTCGCGCTGAGATGACGATAATACTAAAACTTAAATTAGTTACGACTTTGACTCGTTAGTACAAAGTGAGTAATTATAAACCTGGTGAATATCATTAGCGGACCAATTAACAGGATCGCGATTCACGCTGAGATGACAATATTAAAACTCAAATAAGACTATGACTCGGGAAATATGAGTTATAAGTACAAAGTGAGTTTTTATGAACATGTTGTGAGTCAATAGCGGATCAATTAAAATCGGGATTGCAGCTCCCGCTGAAATGACGATATTATTACTCCAATAAATTACGAATTTGACTCAGGAAATAAGAGTTTTTAGTACAACGTGAGTTATTATGAACCTGTTGAGTCAGTAGGAGATCAATTCTCGAGATCGCGATTCGCACTAAAATGGTGATATTAAAAAACTCAAATAAGATTAGACTTTGACTCGGGAAATAGAAGTAATGAGTACAAAGTGAGATATTACACACCTGGTGAGTCAGTAGCGGATCTATCGGAATCGGAGTCTCGATGCGCGCTGAGGTCTCTGGGTGTCGCGTCCAGGATGTCAGTGATCATGAACCTGGTCCGGGGCGCGCGGGCGTCCCGCTCATCTCTCTGCACGGTCATCGCCACGGCTCCGGCGGGACCAGCTCCGCCTAGACCAAACCCTGCTGCATCCAGCGCGCGTCCCGCCCACCAGCCAGTCTCACCAATAACCTCCAGGGTGCCCTCACCGACTCCAGCACATCACAACACAATGTTTATCCAGACGTCCACACAGAAGCTCAAAACAACACAGATTATCCAAATTCGAGTCACTTGTTCACGAATGTTTGAAGTTTCCGAACGCTCGCGATGTCAATCGGATTCTGTCGGGTAGACACGTGCGTACAGTTCAGAGGTTGGTTGACGACTGAGCGAGTTAGGTGCTCTGGCCGGGAGGCGGCGCCGGCCAATGGGCGCAGCCCGAACGTAACCAACGGCAGTCTGCTGTTCGGGGGCGTGTCACCGTTTCTGTGTCCATGTTTCTCGTAGGGCTGCGCTAATGCTCTTTTTGCACTCGCTCCGAAAGCTCCGCGCGGATTTAAGCTTTTATACGTGGATAAAACGCTTTTATAGGAAATAAAGTGTTCTCGCAGCGGGATATCGCGCTTTACGATGCCATTTTACTGAAACTTGGCGACACTATACATACGTAATTGGCTTGCGTTCGCTGAATAGAGGGTAGGGACGTGCTGCTAGTTTTGTGAGTCGTTCATATGTAACGTTTTGGTGAATTTTGTTACAGGCTCATTAAACTTTCATTTTTGTTTGTCGACTGTTCTATAAAATCAATATTTTTTTCGGGACGAGTATAACTTTTTCGTATTAAGCTAGTACCTAGTTAACTACCACATTAAAAACCTCTATGCTGGTAGCTCAAAAGCTTCTCCAGCGAAGCCGGGCGGCGGCCACTCTATATCATAGATCATATTTATTTATATAACTATAAACTAATGCTTATAGCTTTATAAATAAATATGATCTTCAAGATTGCCGGAATTCACAGGACCGATCGACGTGAAAATCTTTGGGGGAGGCCTTTGTCAAGCAGTCGACGTCTTCCGGCTGATGATAATAATGATAGATATACTTATAAAATATATATATATATATCAAATTTTGCAATTCGTAATTTTATCATTTTTATTCCCGTAAAATATAAAAAGGTCATTCATTTTTTTTAATTCGATTGCTTTAGGATTTGATGTTAAACCGATGAATAACAACTTAAGCTTCGGAAAATAATAATAATATTGACATAATTTAACACAAATTATCTTGCTCCAAACTAGACATAGCCTGTAGTATGTACCTACTATGTGTGCAAGACAACTATATTTAATACGATACTTAAACATGTATGCATACGAGTAGTTATTTATATGTGAATGTTAACATATAAAAATAATTAAACCTAACCTCCAGCGTGCCCTCAAAATTTGACGATTTTTAGATGACTTCATAACTTTAACTTTTAACAGTAACCGTCCAATCTTCACCTGTTAAAGCTATTGTTAATGTTAAATAGGTAAATAGCGACCTGTTGAAAGTTTTAAATAAAAATGGTGATATGGAATTAAAGAAACGACACCTCTCTCTTAATGCTCTTAATACACTTTTTTGCGCTCTTTTAAATCTTTGTACCATTGATAGTAGATACGTAGCAAACCAAAAAATCAAAATAATTAGGTCATAAAATTAGGAACTAAAGTTCAAACTCAAACGTCATTTATATCAATAATAGCTGACCCAGCAACGTTGTGTTGCCATATAAAGTAATATAAAAATTCGTAATATAAAATTTTTGGGGTATAAAAAATAGATGACGACCGATTCTCAGACCTACCAAATATATCGTACTGCAATAATCATTATATTCGATTGCTATCTTGCAACTCTATGTTACACTATTTGACAATTTCTAGACGACGTCCAAACTTTAACTGTTAACCGTAACGGTCCAATCTTCACCGGTTAAAGCTATAGTTTATTTAAAATAGCTAAATAGCGATCTGTCAAAATTTTCAAATAAATATTAAATATTGAATTGATATATTAATTTTTAACTTTAACCATATCAAGAAATACAATTGTGCAACACATTCCGCACGTTAAGGTCAGCGTTACTGTTACCGTAAAATTTTACTTTAAACCTTTTTTTATGAAATTTAGGGACGAGACGAGCAAGACGTTCGGTTAATGATAATTGTTACGCCCTGCCCATTAAAATGCAGTGCCGCTCAGGATTCTTGAAAAACAGAAAAATTCTGAACGGCAATACAATAGCGCTCGTCACCTCGAGACATAAGATGTTATGTCTCGAGGTATTGTATTATTATGTCATTTGCCCAGTAATCTCACTAGCTACGGCGCCTTTCAGACAAAAACACAATAATGCTTACACATTACTGCTTCACGGCAGAAATACGCGCCGTTATAGTACCCATAATCGGGCTGACATCCTGTGCAAAGGAGCCTCCCACTGGTAAATAAAACCTTAACTATAACAGCAAATATGATAAGTGTGTTGAAAAATAAATGTGAATTAATATGAAAATACAAGAGTTATTGAGTACCTACCTACCCAGAGTAGATACATAGATAGACACATCAATCCAAACACACTGTAAATATTATATAAAGGTATTTTGCGAGCATTATAGCCAAGTGGTTAGTGACCCTGCCTACTGAGCTAATGGTCCCGGGTTCGAATCCCGGTAGGTGCAAATATTTGTGTGATGAATATGGATGTTTGTTTATGAGTCATGGATTGTATTAAATATATCGTTGTCTTGTAGGTACTATTACAGACTATGCCTAGTTTGGGGCCAAATAATTTCAAATCAAATAATTTCAAAATCACTTTATTCATGTAGGTCACGGAAAAGACACTTATGAAAGTCAAAAAATATTTTTTCTTATTGAATCTACCGCTACTTCGCAAAGTGTTGAGCTAATTAGAAGAAGTAGCAAGAAACTCATTGCAACTCTTTTATATCATGATTTACATTATCTTCGATTTGCAAATCATTTCAATTACAATATATAATATCTATAATATGTAAAATGATGCTCAAACGTCAAATACCTATAATATATTATTATGTTAATGATTGTAAATATATATGTATATCTATAAACTAGGTGTGAGATAACTTAATTTTATTTAGCTTTGAGTGTCCAATGTTATTTGATAAAATCAATAATCTATATCTATAAATATAATAAAATTCTAACACAATAAAAGTGTAGGGACATTTAATATTTTTAATAGAATACTTGCTGTGTGTTCTATAAATAGTACGGGATCCTAAAAAGTATTTACTTATTTTTATTGGAAGTTGTAACGACACTACTTTATATATAAGATAATTGACAAGTAACAATTACTGACATTTGACACATTTCTGACAAATTATATTGATTGTTGATTTTATTTATTTAGAGCATTGGTAAGAATAAACGAATATTTAAATCATATTTGAATAGGTCATCATCAAATCATAGTTGAAAACAAAACATAATGACTTTTACAATTACCTTTACCATTTTGATGTTATTAAAGATAAACTTCTTTGACTACGTTGCGTGCGCACAACCACATCTACTTAAACATAAAAGTTTTCAGAAATTTTCTGACGTTTGCGACATTAATTATTTTTTTTTGGTTTCTTCGTCCATTATTAGGACAGGCAATGGGTTCAAGCCAATATAGCTGTATTCCTCAATATTCAATAATTTATTTCACGATTTTTACAATATAGTTCTTTCTACAAACGTAGAATAGCACGACGAATAAATAATTTTAAGGATTTGTTTTGTTACGCCAAACAAGTATAACTTCTTGCGTGCATACATAAGTATATAGGACACACCTACACACTTTTTTTTATTTTAGACAGTAGAATTTAGTGGAAACTGCCCATTTTTTTTTAGAAAATCAGTAAAATTAATATTTTTATAATAAGGAACTTCGTTCCTATCCGGTGTCCCACGACACCACACGGTTTTTTTTAGTTAGTAGGAAGCCCACGTTATAATCTGGTATGACTGCACGTTTCATATTAAACTATATTTAAACTCTTACTTAGGCAGTCCTGCCTCTTATTACGGAGTATTTACATCAACTTTGGCTATAACATTGTCACACTAAATGCAGACATAGTTTTGACATGTTGCTGTGCTTACTATAACAGTAATAAATACAAGCGAAGGATAAAACTCATAAAAAATATAAGTTTGTGTCAATACTTAATAGAAACTAAATGTAGAGTCTATATTAGTCTAGTCTAGTTAATATTTATTGCTATTCCGAAAACATACATTTTTATTTAAATAACTTTTTCCCATTTCAGATATTGAAAGAAGATAGATTTTATTGTTCAATATTTTTTATAGACGTACTATAATATATTAAATATTGTTATTATTAAAATACTTAAATTGAATGTATAAAAAAGAGTTAACGTTGGCGAAATTTTTGCATATAAATTATGAATTGGGCATTTATGTATTTTTTACTATAATTTTGTTAAATTTTACACATAATATTCAAATAGAATTTGAAAAGAAAAAAGGTTGAAATGCTTTAAAAACATAACAAATTGTTTATATTTATAATAGCGACATCTCAAGTCAATTTCCTAATATGCAAATATTGGCGTTGAGTAGGTTAAATCAACTGTAAAGTCGATCCTGTAGATAAAGCCACAATCTGAGAGTTAAATAAAGCATACAAGATTTTATGACGATACGTCACTCGAACGGTTAGCTCAGTTGGGAGCACTGGCACGGAACGCGAGAGTTCGTGGGTCCGAGTCCCGCATCGCTCACAATATTTTGTTTTCAAATTTTATTTGTGTATTAATCCCAGAAATGAGGGTTATCACTTTTAAAACATAACAAATTGTTTACACATAATATTGTTTTTATGTAAAGTTTTAGGTAATAAAAATATCTTCAACTTATATTTTCACATAACCTTAAAATTTATGTGAAAACTTAAAATAATCAAGTTTTTGGCTTTTTATTTTTATCTTTTACAATATATTGTTATTCCATGAAATTTGGTGAAAAGTTAGCTTTTAATATCTCAAATACGTTGTATTTTTTTTTTGATTGGAAATATTTATTTTTTCACCTTATTTTGATTCAAATATCGAAATAGAAAGAAAAAGAATTTTAATTTACTAAAGAGCTGTTTAACCTGATTCCTGCTGCCGAATTCCACCTTCGCACGACACGCCACAAGTTAGGATATCATCCTCACCATCTGGATGTGTGGCGGTCCTCCGTGCGGTTTTCTAGGAGCTTTCTTCCACGTACTACAAAGCTGTGGAATGAGCTTCCTTGTGCGGTGTTTCAGGGACGATACGACATGGATACCTTCAAAAAAAGCGCGTACACCTTCCTTAAAGGCCGGCAACGCTCCTGTGATTCCCCTGGTGTTGCAAGAGATTGTGGGCGGTGGTGATCACTTAACAACAGGTGACCCGTACGCTCGTTTGTCCCATAAAAAAAAAAATAGAACCCAATTTTCAATCAAAAATTCTCCCGTCAACCTTTTAAAAAAAGTCGATGGGATTTTTGTTCGTTGAAATCTATTCTTTTTGATGGTGTGAAAGAAAAATATACATTACTATGGTAAGTGTTCGACAAATTTAAGCCCATCAAAAGGAATTTCATAGAGAACTCTTACCTGTTGTTTCGTAGCAGCAAAAATATAGATTCCAACTAATCAAATATATTTAAAACGACAAAAAAAACCTTAATGTTACACTGAATCATGATTCTAGTAATGATGGTGGTGGGTCGACTATCACATTTTTTTGCTATTTTTATTCACCACTGGCGGATT
Source organism: Leptidea sinapis (assembly GCF_905404315.1). Lineage (NCBI taxonomy): Eukaryota > Metazoa > Arthropoda > Insecta > Lepidoptera > Pieridae > Leptidea > Leptidea sinapis. The sequence continues at coordinate 15,528,739 of NC_066272.1, forward strand.
GAAGGCTGTATATAGCTCTCAGCGCCCACCTACAAGAGCGCCCCGGCGATCACCCCCGTCCTAAACTTTTACTTCTAGTCCTACATTATTCATGGGTTACCAATGTCACGTCAGCTATCCAGTAGATATTTACCAGTGAGAGGCGCCTTTGCACAGGATGCCGGCTAGATTATGGGTAACGTCGTCTATTTCTGCCGTGAAGCAGTTATGTGTAAGCATTATTGTGTTTCGGTCTGCAGGGCGCCGTAGCTAGTGAAATTACTGAGCAAATGAGAATTAACATCTTATGTCTTAAGATGACGAACACTATCGTATTGCCGCTCAGAAATTTTGGGTTTATCAAGAATCGTGAAAGGCACTGTATTGTAATAGGCAAGGCGTATCAATTACTATCAGCTGAACGTCCATCTTGTTTCTTTCCTAATTGGCATAAAAAAAGATATATTTATATGTTGTGATTGGGTTTTAAGAGGCGTATTAAATTAATATGATTATTTTAAAGTGATGGTTCTAGCACACTTTTACATCACTTTCTTAGCAGTGACTGCCAACAGATTAACAGTTTGTTAAATACACATATAGTCCGTCTGTCAGTCAATATGCTTTATTTAAATAATCATCATTTAAATCAAATCAAACAAATATCAAAATCTAAACCCTTCAAAAACACTTCACGGCTGTCAAAAAAAATAATTTTTAACCGCTACTTCATAAAGAGTTGAGCTAATTAGAAGAAGTAGCAAGAAACCCATTGCCACTCTTTTAAATCAAGATTTACATTTTCATCGTTTTACAAGTCATTTCAATTACAATTAATGTAAAGTGATACAACAAACATACTCAAACGTCATTAGTCAACGCCTTACACGAGTAAGTCAAAAAAGTAAATATAATACAAAATAAAAGTTATTGAGTACAGTAGCTGCATCATCCACACACACCGTAAATAAAAAAAAGTATTTTGCGAGTATTTTATAAGCGATTATAAGAAAAAGTATAATAAATTTTAAGAATCTGAATATAATACCATCACTCCATGCATCCATCAAATCAGTGTTGCCTCAATATCACTAGACTGATTGACTGAGCTAATGCCAAACTGAACGTGTAACCTCCGTTTAACATAGAGCAGTTCAGTTACCGTCTAGCCGTTTAGCCGCAATGTAACGTACACATTACATACACAAATTAACATATATTTGTAATATAAAGAGCAAATAGGTGCCATTAAGCATGATTTGAGTTTTTCAGTAATGATTGGAGCTCAGGGAAGCGTGATATTGCGGTGCTAAGTGAACGTTATCATACTTATCACTGTCTCACCGTATCTACTTATATGTACATGTAACTCAGGGTTGCCACACACAGGCTTGTGATAAGACATTTCCTAGATATCTGGGGGCCTACTCCTAAAATCGATATATCGTGGCATTAGTCGTGTCGAATCCTCTTAGTTACATCGTATTCAATGTCGAAACGATGATTGAACAAACAAAACATTTTTCGTAGAGTAGGACTGATAATATATCAGTCCTACTCTTAATTAAAAATGTCAGACACGAATATTCGAATTTGACAAATAATCAAACAAGTGACGTTTGATTATTTGTCATTACGATAATCTCAACGACACCTTCTAGGCTGTTGTTGCTATTATCGTTTAAAGTTGTATCGATATTTTTGCCATATAATATACAAACATAATAAATATCATTAAAATAGTGATATGAGATTTACTATTCAACAGGATTTTTTTACTACCAAGTAATTTAAGTATTTTTGTTGATCGTTTATGCGTAGAAAGTGATGCAAATGGCCGCCTGAGAAATAGGAAGTCGACGAGAAGGGTCTTTTTTACATTTTATTATCCGCAAGTTTTGTATTATTTATTCAATTTTAAATGGTCATATTATATTCATTACATAATTTTGGAATATTTACATTTTGTGTAAATGATGCAGTCTGGCATGGTCTTAGAGCCTAAACTATGTTTTGACTTTTGACACAACATAGCACCGATAATATTTAGTTTTTAAACGTTTTGCGCATAATTCATTCTCTCTAACATCGTAAAAAAATCATAATATTAGTCTATGGTTACGATGTTTTTACGATTAACGATATGGAAGACGAACATTTGTTTGTGAAATTTTTACAACTCCAGCTTTTGAATGTATAGATTATAAATATAAGTATTTGAAGTTTTTGATTTTTTATATGAAAATGTGGCGAGATGAAGAAGACGACGTAATGGTATGTGAGACGTCCTACCATTACCGCTAAGGATTCTTAAGCCCATGCAGGAGACGACACAAAATGCGGTGGAAAACACAACAGCTGGAATACCGTGAATGCCGTCTCATTGTGGGAGAGCTCCGTGCCAAACTTGACTGGATTAGTAGCACGTTTTCGCAAAGGTTAGTGTCGAGAAATCGAGAGGGCTATGCTTGAAGTTTCTCAGAGATTGAATCAAAAATGAGGACATCCGTAGGAGAACCAAAGTCACCGACATATTATCCCAAATGATTGCGAAACAGAAGTAGCGGACAGATGGCCGGTGGGCCAGCAAAGTTCGCAAATGGCAACCACGTACCGGAAGAAATAGTGTTGGTAGCCCCAGAGCGATGATCTGGTCAAGATCGCTGGTCTGGAATACATTGGATGAAGGTAGCGCAGGACCGATCATCGTAACGATCTTTGGGGGATGTCTTTGTCCAGCAGTGGACGTCTTCAAGGTGATATGATGATGATAAAAATGAGTTTACCCATTTATACTTTACTTTAATTTTTCGTCTCATTAAATCTCAACTGTTTCGAAGTGAAGTGAATAAATGATTTTCCTTTCTTTCTTGGCTTCTGCACCAGACTGTTCTGATGATATTGAAGGTCCAAGGTTGCTCTAGCCTCTTCTAACCAGCCACTGGTTCAGGGTATACTGCTACTACTCGGACGCCAGTGCCTCGTTAGTTAGCCACGTGCGAATGAGGATCACAGTTACTGCCGAAATGGTGCTAGATCTGTTCGAATGAAATCAAAAATATTTTACCTAAATTATAAGTAAAAACAAAAGAGTTATATTAAGAGTGCATACACATAGTAAGTAGTACATATGTACTGTACAATACAGTAGATGCATCAATCTACAGGTACCGTAAATAAAATAAAGGCATTATGCGTTCTCCCACTCATAGGTATACAGGTATATTAAGATTATAATTTATAATATGTTTATTCTAATGCGCCCGTTTTATGCGCAATTTCCATTTGACAACCCTGATTCAACTGCACGGCTTGTTAACAACAGCTACTGACTGCATCAATATCCGTAGTTTCAATTAACTCTCTGTATGGACAGCTTGCTATTAGCGGATCACCATGGCGTGAAAATTCTAGTGTAGTTTTAGATGAGTTTTTATTAGCAACTACAAATATAATCACGGTATCAAAATTAACATCAATAAACAATAAATCTCTCTTTCTGCTCTTTTAAGGGTTCTGTACCTCAACAGGAAAAAACGGAATCCTTATACGATCACTTTGCTGTCCGTCCATCTGCCTGTCAAGACCCCTTATCTCGGGAACGTGTGAAATTATCGAGTTCAAATTAAAATGATATAATCAAGTTTACAAGAAAATTTATTGAAGTAGGCGTTACTTTGCGGAAATCCATAATTATTCAAATGATGAGACTCAAATTCTGCAATGAGTCTCGTGCCAGATTTTTGCGACTCAACATGTCCTGAGGATGCCTCGTGTAGAGGCGAAACACATGTCGAATTGTTTAAAGACAAATATTGGCGGAATTAACACTAAAGAAAACTCAAAAAATTTGAATAATTAAATTTACAGTCTGTTGAAGCTGTGATATAATTAAACTTCTAAGTTAACATTAAAAAACGTTCGGCCATTTATGTCGCAAAAATGTTTATTTCGACACTCAAAGGGAATAAAAAATTATAGTGTATATACAGTTGATCTAGAACTATAAAAATGGCTAGTAATACCGTCTTATTGTACCTACAAGTATTACAGAATTAAAACCCGCACTCCCTTTAGCCCAATCAAGGGCAAGGTCATTGCTATTGTATGTATTATCGATAAAACTATGCTATTCTTCTTTGAGACTAAAATTACTTCTTATTACATCATAAAATTGTCCATATGTGTAATTCCTAAACATTTTTTTTCACTTGTCTATTTTTCGTCACAGCAAGATGAACATAATTTGAATGGTGTTTGAATCATTGAATTCGATCAAGAATTATAGAAGTAATAATCCAAAAAACACCTTTGAGAAATAATATGTTGAGATTTAACCAGTACCTAATATAATAATATATATTGCGAATCCAGATCACTAACATTGCAATTAAATTAATTTGTCAAACAAAGAAGCCGTAAATGTTGATTTGAAAGAATTGCAAATGGTTTCTTGACCACTTCTTCTCATTGAGCGGGCATGACAAGCCCTGTCCCGGGAACTCAATTTAAAAAACTAACAGTGTGTAACATGTGTGATATATTCATATACATTTTTAAATTAATATTTTACAAAGGTTCCTACTATTTACGTAGCAAACTTGCATCTAATATCATCTCCTCGATAGAAAGTGTCGGTACTAAATCTTATGATTTTCCATCCCTGGTAGGTCACAATATAGACACAGATATGCGAGGGTAACGCTGAAAATAATTCATTTATTAACTTATACAAACACGGACGAATAAAAAAAAAGATTCCGGCGCCGTGATATTAGCAAGTGAAGCACCGTTATACTAGTGTGTGTGCGCTTACGGGGGATACTAGTTACACAATTTTTTCTCACTTAAATAATCATTTTTTTTTATTATTATTTATGAAGTCTACAGCACATTACATCTCTTATTAGCTAGGTAATAAAGTACAGATCATTGGCCAACAGTGATTTTATATTATATAGGCAAATACTAAAAAGTAATCTTAAATTCATAAATAATCTACTCGAGATAAAACAAATATAGCGAAGCGAGCAAGGAAGAAAAAATAAATGTACGCATAATATCGTGTTTTCTGTGTATGTGTGTGTTTGGGTGTGTAGTGTGTTGTTATTATCGGTGTTTTTTAATAATTTAGGTTTGACTGATGTCATCTTTGTTTAGCAATATATTTTTAACATTCAAAATAAATTTATTTTTGGTAAGATGGAAAATATCTCAGCCTGTGAAGGACATATTATAGATGTTGGGAATGCGGCTCGTTAGTCGATTTTGAGAGTATCTCGTGTGAGACTGTGGTACAAAAAACATGGGCGTATGGCGGGTGCGGCGTGTTGGCGCTCTTAGTTTGAGGATAGTATTTAATAGATCAGGACAATCTATGGTGCCGTGACAGATATCGTATAGTAAGGATATATCTGATATTATCCTTCTATCTTTATGAGCTGATAGTTTGAAATGCCTACACGAGCCTAAGTAGTCTTTGCCTTTATACTGCGAGCGATATTCAAGGTGATGTATGAATTTTTCTTGTATTCGTTCAACATTTTTCTGGTGTACCACAAAATGCGGGTTCCAAATTGAACAGTATTCAAGGTGACTGCGAACATATGCGTTATATAATAGTTTGATGCATGCAGTATCTGAAAAAGGCTGACTTGTACGGATAACAAAACCAAGACTTTTATACGCTTTGTTGACTGAAGCATTTATGTGTTGTATGTATGCCAGTTTAGTATCAAGGAGTACCCCTAGATCTTTAACAGTGTTTGTCCTGGGAATAGCAGAATTGTTAAGGTTATAGTTATATTTAATTGTATTCTCTTTTCTTGAAAATGTGGTTTGGTTGTATTTTTTAATGTTAATAGTAATTCTATTATCCCTGTAATAATTTGCAAGTCTATTCAGGTCATCTTGCAGCAATCTACAATCCTCAACAGTCTTTATTGTTATGTAGATTTTTTTATCGTCAGCATAAAGTAGATACTTTGCATTTTGAAAGCAGTCGGCCATGTCGTAGATGTACGCAACATATAATAAAGGTACAAGCAACGAGCCTTGTGGTACCCCAGAAGGTATCGCAACAAAATCTGATCATAATCCATTCAAAACCACAGCTTGATTTCTATTGGAAATATATGAGCTGAACCATCGAAGAAGGTCACCGTGTATGCCTAAAGATTCTAACTTTATAAGTAAGATTAAATGGTCAACACGATCGAAGGCCTTTTCAAAATCAGTATAAATGGTGTCTACCTGATTTATGGCCACAAATACTTATATAGTATCGTTTTTACACATTTTCACAACGCATGATGGCATTTTAAAAATATTTTATTGAGACCCAAACTGATCTGTCACAGACGATGACTATTCTCATAATGGCCACCTATCGGCCTGTAGTAGTGTAAGTGTGTGCGTAGGGCTATGTATTTACACGTTAATCGGCTTGTTTTGGTGCTACACTGTTATTTTAGGTGACATGGAGTCCTTATTTTTTTCCTAGTCCGTGTATACAAACTTAATTTATACTAGCCAATAATTACAATAATTATTTTATTTTTCCCTATTCTTATAATGTAATGTCACAGCAGAATTGTCAAACCGTGCGTCAAAAATTTATCTGATTGAAATATTCATAAATAATTATGGGTTTTGAGTCGGATAAAAACTATACATCGTTTCTCTCAAGTTAGACGAAACTGCAATCCATGAAGTAATTTCCTTTAAAACTGTTCATTTGTTCAGGAGTTCACAGGAAACAAACAAACTCTGGTTTTATATGTATTAACATTAATGATCTATAGAACCGATTTTGAAAATTCTGTTACCAACTCAATCAATGTTTTAATTCATATCTAAGATATAAAATATATATTTTTCATCCTGCTCGTCTTGTAGCGTTATATTGTTAGTCAATAAAATAATCACTTTGTATAAAAAGCTACAATACTTCTATTGTATAATATTGAGGGTATTCGTAAATTCTTTAGCTTGTAATGTTGTTAATAATGTCTTAGCACCTAAATGTTTATGCTTTTGTTTTTTTTTTACTTAATTAATATTTTTACATAATATGTAGATAAATTTAAATAATGTTATGTACCTATTCCGACGACCTTTTGTACATGGTTAAACTCGAATGAGTTTAACCATTTATTTGTTAATAAGAAATACATAAATATAAAAGTGTCATAGGCTATATATTAACCCGAAAAATGAAAAGACTTTTTAGAAATCGGATTAAGTATCATGAAAAAATGATCGTCTGAAAACGTATTTTATGAACGCTGTCTTAACGATGAGAGATAAATTATTGTTTTATTTTTATGCATATAGCATTGAAACACCAGCTAATATAGTTCCACTGGTTAATACGGACGAAGTCGCGGGTAAACAGCTAGTAATATATAACCTCATTATAACGGCAATTAGTTGGCAAGCTTGAACATTTATCGAGCGTTTCCGTTCTTCGTAACTCGTGTTTTTGCTATCAATTTCTTAGTAATATCTACTAAAGAGATTGTATTGTAACGTTCCAACGTATTCCGGTGCGGCCTTTCTTTCATGTTTTATATATAATTTAATTAAAATTATGATAACTCAATCATTAGTTAGATAACAAGCTGCAAATTTAAAAACTGTTTTTCGATTCAATAAGCGAAAAAAAGGATACACTTTTGCCGTTATTAGGTTTCTGTACCTTAAAAGAAATAAATAGTAGTGAAAAAACACTAAGAAACACGCAATTTATAGAAAACCGAACTAAAAAATAGAAAATTTATTTTGAAATTTAAAGTAAACATCAATTCCAGTTTTATCAACAATGATGAAATTTAAATTTATAAAATAACAAAAATCTTATTTTTTTCCGCAAATTAAAAAATGGATAAATTTTATCAAATTAATGTATTGTCATCGGTCCTCGATAACTTTACGAAGTTTGAATGAAATCTGGCCGTTTAATGTGGGTCAAAATCGCGCCCAAATGAGTGGGTTGCAAACCATCGTACATACAGGTGAATCTAATAAAAAGCGTGTAAAAAATGAAACCTTTAAAGGATTACTTTGTTGTGAGTCTGTCCGTCTGTCTGTCTCTCAAGACCCTGTATCTCGGGAACGCGTGGAGGTGTCGAATTGACATTAAATGATATATTCAAATCTACAGTCTCTGGAAGTTGTGAAAAAATCAAACGTAAAAAAAGATATGGCCGATTATGCCACTAAAGACGTATATTTCGGCACTCTCAAAGGTGATCAAAATTCATAAAGTATTTTCTGTTAACCTAGAACTATGAAGTTTGGCAAGTAATACCGCAAAGTTTGAGAATTATACATGTCTTATAAAAAAACAGGGTCTTAAGCAAGAGAAGCGGTCCAAAATTTGAATTAAATTTACCTTGTCATGTGAGGTATGAAAGGACAGTTATTTTTATGATGCATAGTTTTCGATTCATGACGAAGAATGAAAAAAAAGTGTGTGTGTACTTATAATATGTACGCACGTACGAAGTTATTCCTTAACGGATCAAAAGAATTATAACTTCAGTTATACACACTCATACGGCAGTAATGTGTAAGCATTATTGTGTTTCGGTTTGAAGGACGCCTTAGCTAGTGAAATTACTGGGCAAACGCGACTTAACATCTTATGTCTCAAGGCGACGAGTGCAATTGTAGTACCGCTTTGTAATGGGCAGGGCGTATCATCATCATCAGCTGAAGGACCTGCTCGTCTCGTCCCTTATTGTCATAAAAAATAATAGTTAAAGACAACTAAAAAAATACGCTTTTATAGAAAATCCCACTAAAAAATAGAAAATAAATCTTAATAAAATTGATTTAAAAATAGGGTAAGAAAAATTGATTTTATTGTAAAAAAAGCGCGGGGTGCATGGTATCAATAGTTATAAATATTTTATGAACAGAAATGAGTAGAAGGTTTATTTTAATAATATCATAAAAAGCACCCCGTATGAACCTAATAAAAGCGTATTAAAAAAACACACGGATGAATATTGCAATGTTTATGACGCCCAGGTTCCCACGCAGCTTATTGATCTCTCAAATGACATAATTATCTACTGTTAACAACAACCACGAGACTACTTTACGTCTGCCGACATTCTCGCATTTCCCATGTCACTACAACTTATAATGCTAGGCATAAAATAAAGCAATAAATGTCATATCTATTTATTAATTTCCCTCGCATTATATTAATGACAAGGAACAAACTCTTTTTAATAATTCCATCCACAAACCGAAGATTTGTAACGGAATTTATCATTATAGGTATATCAGCTTCTTGGTAAACGCAAAAATTTTCAGGCAACCTTTCACGCTTAGAAAATTTATACGTCGAGATAGATTGCGACAGCTGTGAACACTTCGAAAAAAAAAGCGGAGAACGTTTAGCTCTATTTCCAGCAACGCACGCACACTAAAACAAAGTGACTGACGTACCAGTAGTGTAAGACGTAGCCGTCATGCACACTATTGTAATAAATAATACTCAAATTTGAGATTTTTCGAACCTTTAAGAATTCATATCTCTTAAAATATTAATATTGTCGTTAAAAGTCATAGGCCCTTTTTTATTTGTATTATAATAAAAACAACAATTCCTTGCAATTGTTTAAAAATTTCGGCTTAAACAATATGGCACGGGGTTGCCCCATGGCAACATGCATTTATATTATCAGTAGGGCCAATTGAAGAGGACCGAAAAAATGTGGAATAATTTTCGGTACATACTCGTGTGCTAATTCCTCCTGGACTAATAACATCTTTAAATTGTCTTAATACTCGTGAAGTTATGCCATTCTTACAAAAACACTTTTGAAAAATAATACATAGAGAATTTGCGTAGTTATTTTTGACGTAGGTATAATAAATATGACTTAGGCATAATATGATGATAACATTATCCCGGTGCCGTATCTGTGGCTATAATTTATTATCAAGAAGCAAGCTCACAATATAGAAAAGTTTTTATTCGGACTTTAACAAACACTCACATAATAATAATTGCCCTTCTTTGTTCCGCTTAGATTATTCCATTGGACAAGCGTGAGTAAACTCATTATCATGAAATAATACACTTTAGTACTTCTTTTAATTCTCTTATAAGAGCAACAGTTTTGCACAGTGTTACATATAACAATGTATTTAATATGATAATATTAAGAACTTTCACTAGAGTTTTTTTTTATGAAAATAAGAGACAACAAGCAGGGCGTTGAGTTGATGGTAATTGATACGCCCTGCCCATTACATTGCAGTGCCGCTCAGGATTCTTAAAAAACATAAAAACTCAGCGGCACTACAATGGCGCTCATCATCTTGAGATATAAGATGTTAAGTCTCATTTGGCCAGTAATTAAACACGCTACAATAAACTAGCTACGGCGTCCTTCAAATCGAAACACAATATGCAGGCATCCTGTACAAAGGAGCCTCCCACTGGTACCTACAACAGCTGGTATACCGGGTGTAACCAGACCATATCCTAATACGGAACTGTTCCGTAGAGTAATTTTGGCAATTGTCAGTGGCAATATATTCAGAATCACTTTTAGGGTGTAGTTGTTTTACATCCTGTACCTATAAATTATTAAAACTTTCATTATTAAAATTTTCGTGAGTCATTAACTATTTTTATTAAAATTGGCTTCTCGGTGTTGGTTCTGAATGGACCATTACTCCGCGTCCCCGCCCTGCCAAGCCTTGCACTGTGAGTACAAATCCGTAGTGCCAGAGGGACCGCGAACTCACTACACTAACCCTAAAAATAACCTCCGAATGGTTCGAAACTAGTCGGTACCAACACCGATGAACCGCGAGTAAAGAAGATTAAAATAGATAAAACTAGTATATAATCAAAAAAATACATTACTTGGGCGATGTATATACTTTCACAAAATTATCCCAGAAAATTTACAAAACAAATGTGTTACGTAATCCAAAAGAATTGTTAAAACGTGTGTGGTGAATGTTACTAACATAAATGACATAATGATACCACAGATTGGGAATAAAGCGACTGCCATGAGGGTGTATAATAAATTGTTTTGAAAGAAATTTAAAAAAAGAAGACCGCTGTGTCTTGCGCCCGTTCTTCTCAGGTCTGAGGCATACTATTTCAAATGGGTGGTAATTTTTGTTCAATAAGTGATTTTAAATCTAATCTAAACTAATATTATAAAGAGGATACATTTGTGTTTTTGTATGTATGCCCTGTGCTGCCCCGCGGCGTAAAAAGAATAGGGTAGCCCCAGGTCCAAGGGTGTCGTAAGAGGCTTCTACGGGCTTTTTAAAAGTGGGAGAGTCACGCTGCCATCTTATGACGTCAGCACAATCGGGCCAGACTCGTCCGGGTTACTTACCACACTCGCACAGAATACCGGCGTGAAGCAGCGGCCTAGTGCCGCTATGTTTCGCATAGGTTAGAGTCGAGGACCGGAGGCCATTCCCCCATTTGCCGTATCACCGCTCTTCGAGAACACTTCCCTGAAAGCCTCGCCTAGTATCGGAATACTGGGTCTCGAAATCTCGAGCGATTGCCAATTCCGTGGCCATCTGGAGGCAAAGCCAAATTGGCTTCGAAGAAACTGGGCGTCATAAATAGAGCACGGCAATACTTCAAGCCGGCCCACATTCTAGCGCTCTACAAAGCGCAGGTCCGGCCTCACATGGAGTATTGCTGTCATCTCTGGTCTTGCGCACCCCAGTATCAGCTCGATCCAATTGACCGCGTGCAACGCAGAGCAGCTTGAATTGTCGGGGACCTAGCGCTCTGTGAACGGCTGGATCACTTGGCGTTGCGTAGAGACGTCGCTTCATTGTGTGTCTTCTACCGCATTTATCACGGGGAGTGTTCCGAAGAGCTGTTCAACCTGATTCCTGCCGCCGAATTTCACCTTCGCACGACACGCCACAAGTTACGATATCATCCCCACCATCTGGATGTGTGGCGGTCCTCCACAGTGCGGTTTACAAGGAGCTTTCTTTTTCTTTCTTTCCTCGCACTACGAAGCTGCGGAATGAGCTTCCTTGTGCGGTGTTTCCGGGACGATACGACATGGGTACCTTCAAGAAAAGCGCGTACACCTTCCTTAAAGGCCGGCAACGCTCCTGTGATTCCTCTGATGTTGCAGGAGAGTGTGGGCGGCGGTGATCACTTAACACCAGGTGACCCGTACGCTCGTTTGTCCTCCTATTCCATAAAAAAAAATGTATGTTTGTAATATTTTCACACAACTCAAAACTACTGCACCAATTTCAAAAATTATTTCACTTTTAGAAAGCTGCATCTTCGCCGAATGGCTATATACCATTTTCAAAAAAAATAGGGATCACTAATAAAAAATCAATTAAATAACCGAAGATGTAAATAAAAAATAAATAATGTGATAAAAAGTCATAAAAAATCTGTCAACGCGTGCGCTACGGAAAGTATTGATGATATCTACAACAGTCCGCGCTACCTACAAAAAAAAATAATGCAATATTAAAATAATAACTAAGTAAAATAAAACTTTTTTGTTAACAAAAATACATCTATATCCCGACTTAGTAGACGTTCCACTATCTAATCGAGTGAAACCGCGGGGAATTGCTAGCTATGAATAAAAATAATTTTCATTTAATATTAGATCCATGACAACATAAATTTAGATAGTAAAATATGTCCTTAATTGCTATTATGCTAATAATATTAATATTTTTAGCAGTCCACCATATTGAATTAGCATTTGATTACGCAACAAATCGGTTCAGATATGTTGGGCAATAGAAAGCTTTGAAGCGTGAAAATATAAAAGTAGCATGTACATGTAGACTTTACGGCCATTAGCTGCACACAAGAGTAATGGCTTCCATTTACCGTACGTTACTAATACAACTTAAATAATGTACATATTATAATTTAACCAATAGTTAAACTAATATTTACATAGTTCAGACAGAAAATATACCCACATGGACATAACATATACACACAATACACATGCACCCAACACTCACTAACACACACAGAATCGCACGCACACACACACTCACATATAGATACATACATTTATCATTTAAGTCTATATTTTAAAAAGATGAACTTACCTGTTCTTTAAGAATTAAATTATATTCATAATATTTGTAAAATCGATATCGCTGCATTAGCTCAAAAATAACATTCCAAATATTTAAATTGCTGAAATGGAATTTCGGAGCCCCCTGGTACAGGTAGGTACAGGCTGCTATAAACCTGTTTTTAAGATAAATATATTATTATTATTATTACACAAAGAATTAATTAAATACTCTGTAATAAATACTTTAATAAATAAGTAATTTAGTGCAAGACAGGATGAAGTATATAATATGTAACTTAAAAATAGTATTCAAATGAGTGTAATAATATTCAATAACAATAAATTTAGAAGCATTAGTCTCCACTGTGTTTATCATTTAATAATTTTTCACATTATAATAGGCTTTAGATGATAATTCATTTTGTACGATACGTTAATTTTTTTTATTAAAAATATAAGGAAATCCACTTTAAAAGATTTAGCAATTTTACGGAATGAATAACAATGACTCTAAAATCTTGCTAAAATTCAGTATGGTAATATAATCTATAGTTGTTCCTCTTCAGCATCAATTCCGGGGTGTGTTTCGAAGAGCTGACGCGGAATTCCACCTTCGCACGACACGCACAAATTAGGATATAATCCCTACCATCCGAATGTGTTCCTCCACAGAGCGCTTTTTAAGCAACTTTCTTCCACGTATAACCAAACTGTGGAATGAGCTTTCTTGTACGGTGTTTCCGATACGATATGGGTACCTTCAAAAAAAGCTCGTAACCTACCTAAAAGGCCGGCAACGCACCTGTGATTCCTCTGCTATTGCATTAACACCATGTGATACGTACTCTCGTTTGTCCTCCTCTTCCATAAACAACTTGAATTATTATGATAAAAATAAATAGTATAAATCATAATACATATATTTATTATTGATTTTTTTTTGCATAAACAATATTAGAAGGCACGCAAGTTCCCTGTGAGAAAACTTTACAGTTTAGCAGGAAACTGGAAGCCGCAGCCTGAGCATAAAATATAGGCTTATTTTAAGGTATTTAACACGATTGAGCTGCCGCATAAGCTGTGAGTCACTATAAGATCAATTTACCAAAGTAAGCATTGACGTACAATAATCAACTAGACTCAAAATCACGCTCACAACTTGTTGTGTTTCGACCGCGCTTTGAATACAATGCCACGCAATGAGAAAATGTTCAGTAAAAAACTGTCCAAATAATACTGTTATCCAAACCTAAAAATGACCGAGTGTCGTATATCAAGTAAATGTCTCTTTGAGTTAGCAAAATTGTGTAACTTACTTGAGTTTATTAATCATTTTGCTAAATAATTACTTTTGAATTGCAAAAACAAAAGGCTCCTGCCTCGTTTCCAAGTCCGAGCTTCTAATGAGCATATACAACAGACTTTGAACATTACACCCACGAAATAAGATGTTAATTTGAATGAATGTTTTAATTTTATCTGTATACATTAATTTATAAACAACAAGTTCACTCGTATATTTTCGACGATGTTTTAGTAGGCGATTAGGAGTCTAGCTTATTTAATTGTACGTCAATTTAAAATATTTTTATTAAAAATAGGATTTACAAGATTATAGCCGTCATCTGTCAATTTGTCAATGACTGCTCGTTTCATACAATCGCTTTTTTCTTAGAGAGTTCCGCAAGTCTGCCTTGAATTATCATACCACAAAACTGGCGCGTTTACATAAAAGACAATTATAAGTGGCAACAACAATTCTAGGAAACTTTCTACACTTAACAATGAATTCCAATACTTGCAATAGGCAAATTAATGATTCCAACAGAGCATTAAATTATTCATTCACTTTCAATTCATGTCACAGGTTCGTATAATTGTATACAGACTAATTCTCTATATATAAGAGAGTTTATTACTTTTGATAATAATGGGTATAATTAGGCGGCAATTAAAACAATCATAATTTGTGAGCCGCGATCGTATCTAACGTAAAACAACAAAAGTTACACAAGTGGAAATTAATTAATTGGATTTCCGAATTCAGAAAACGTCCCACAAAAATGAAATAATCACATAACCATAAAATTGGTGTTTAGAGTCACTGTGGCCGGAAACGAAACAGACGCGCAGAGAACGCAACAAAATAATGAACAAAAGTTGTTATAACTGTTGAGATTGTTGCGATAAGATGGCGGTTGAAGTAAATGCGCTTTTTACATTAATTAAACTTACTTTTGTAAACGATAATAGCCTCGTAATGAGAGGCGCCCGCGCCGGGTGTTATTCTAGTGAAGGCGTCACGCTTACCACCCATATGATGATCTGAAATCACTGGCATTATTAACATCGGAATAATAATTCATTTATTATCATTAATAATTATTATTAATATAATGACAATTGTTATTTTTAGATTATACGCTAAATCACGATTAAAATCTGCGTTTAATATTGTAATTTATGTGTTCTTTATTGTTTACAATTTTAATTGCGTCAATGTATATTTTAGGTACATAATATAATAAAAAGTATGAAGATAATAAAATGGATAAATTATTCTATTAATAATATAACTCAAGGCTTATATAATAAAGAGTTTCAGACTTTGGTGTCTTTTAAGTACGTATAAAGAACGGATCCAAGTTGCTTGCGGCGGCGTCGTGTGCCAGTTGATCTTCTTTCCTCAAATATGTGCGACGGGAACGATGGCTGGTCCGTGTGTCAACTCGTGAACGGAGGCTGCATGTGTTGCTAGGCCAACCTGTTTAAGTTAATAAATCATTGTATTATATTTGATGTGATTATTAATTATGACAGTAATCACGACCATCATGTTCAAGAAGCATCCTTACATAAACAATGATTTCAAGCTCTAAAGGTTGATGCATCCGATACATAATTATACTTATACGGTTAATTTTTATTACTTTTAATAAAATATTTCATAATTTATACGCTTTTTAACTTTGAACATGATTCATATTATATTACATGCAGCACCTTACTTACTAATTTGGTATGTTATGAAACAACCTATTTGGTAAAATAATCTATTTGATATAAAAGAGTGACCGTTGAGTCATCGTTGTGTATGTTCTCTTCACGAGCTCTATCTACTTTTTCCAAACATATGGTAGATTCAATAATTTGGCCTTCTTAAAACACGGTAACTTAATAAGGCATGCACTTAAATTATAGAGATGTTGTTATTAGAGTATTAATTTTATAGAAATATGTATTTATGAGCCTTTAATCAAATATTTATATGAGATCCTTGCATAACTATTTAAGTTATTTTATTAAATCATTTGCTTAGATTCGAATTTTCGGCACTACAGGCCTTAAGCAAATTTTTGAATAAAAAACAATTCGATAAAAAGTAAAATTACAACAACGATCAGACATCATTGAAAATTTATCCTAGAGACACACACACGCATCATTGACGACAACCCGAAACCATTACTTCACTATCACAGAGTATATAACGGCTAATAACACTATGACAGTTGACAGGACAGGACAAAAACACACCCATTATATCCCACGACAATCTAACTCCATTTATAATGCTATTAATAAAAATAATAATGGTCTATTACATCAAATGTACATTAAATGATATTTTATTAGCAAAAAATGTTCGGAGAATTATTTATATAATGGGAATTGTTATTTTTAGATTATGCGCTAAGCCACATTAAAGATACGCGCTCAATAATGAGAATTTATGTTCTCTCTATTGTAAAAAAATTTTACTTCGTAGCTATATATTGTAGGTAGCTACACAAGATCGGATAAATTCTTACCTAGCTAATAAAAATAACTCAATGGTCATGTAAGAGTTAGTTTCAGATTTCAGTATAATTTTTAATTATGTAGGATTATCGTTGAGGATACCTACCTTAATAAAAAGATAAAAATATAGTATATAATAGGGTAAATATAGGTTTAAATATACTTGAATAATAATATACACTAGCCTTCAAAAGTAAGTATCACTCTTTTAAAATTGGGATAACGTTTAAGTTCACAAGATATACTTTCTAAATAAAGAGGACTCCAAATAGAATTTAATTTTGTACATAAAAACTTTATAGTTGGTAACCTTCTTTTAAGAATTGGCTGAAAAAGAACCTCAAAAACAAAACCATTCCTTTTTCAAAGTGGACGTTTCCGAATTACAATTTTACCATTCACATTTTTCTTTCTGTTTTAAATTTTTTTCAAGATCGATGGGTCTTGTTTTAAAAATTTATGCTAAAATGCACATAACATTTATTTATCATGCCTCTTTCGGTTGAAGAATGTGCTAGGATCATGGCTTTTCTGGAACTAGGCATCAGTATGCGTCGCACTGCAAGAATGGTGGGAGTGACGGTACGAACGGTCCAGAAGGTACAGCGAAGGTACGAAGAGACTGGACAGCATCTGAGGAGACCTTGTAATGGCAGACCCAGGTGTACCAGTGCCCGAGAAGATCGTTATATTATTTCCACTGTGTTAAGAAATCGCCACCAAAATGCAGTTGAAGTCCAGCAACAGCTACTTCAGACCCGGAGGGACTACATTAGTGACAGTACAGTGAGAAGAAGACTTGCTGAAGCAAATTTGAAACCCCGAAGACCAGCGAGTGGCCCAAAACTCGAGAGACAGCATCGAGTAGCGAGACTGCGATACGCCCGTGAACACATGCAGTGGGATGAAGAAGAATGGTCAAGAATTTTGTTTGCAGATGAGTCTCGATTCTCCCTTTACACTTCTGATGGAAGGCGAAGTGTTTACAGGCGACCTGGTGAGCGATACCTTTAAGCCTGCATCTCAGAAAGAGTCCAATACGGTGGAGGCAGTGTACATGTATGGGCTGGCATATCTTCAGAATGTCGCACAGAGCTAGTAGCCGTAGAAAATAGTACCCTCACTGGGCAAAGATATGGTCAAGAGATTCTTAATGAGTATGCAGGGCCGTATTTAGCAAATATGGGTGATCGATCGATGCTGATGCATGATAATGCCAGGCCACACACGGCTCATATCATACAAGAGTATATTCAGGAGGTCGGTATCAGCGTGATGGCTTGGCCATCAAGAAGTCCTGATCTTAACCCGATTGAACACGCCTGGGATGATCTTGGGAGGCTAGTCAGACCACAAATCGCAGACCACCACCTACTACCCTCAGGGCACTAAAACAGGCCCTGGTAGAAGAATGGGAGAATATTCCCCAACATCGGCTCCGAAACCTAGTGTTCAGTTTGCCAAACCGGCTTGAAGCTGTAATCAGAGCTCGAGGAGGCAATACCAGTTATTAAAAATTAAATAACATGTAATACATTTTAGTTGAATTTTCTTACACTAAACTAAAAATGTCTATTTTCATTGTTTTATATTTTTTAAGTTAAAAATGTTACTAATGTATAATTTTAGTTTCTAAGAATTAAAGCTATAAAATTTGCAACAAAACGTTTTTAATCTTAAATCTCTACCTTCTGTAGTTAAAAAATACTTACTTTTGCAGGCCAGTGTATTGACACAATTATGATTTATGTGTCTAGATAGAGCCTCTTGCTGCTAGACAACCGATGAAGATAGGCCAGGTTTTTTACTTTATTCTGCGTGAATTGCTCAAAATAAAATAAATAAATAAATATTGACACACTTTTACACAAATTATCTTGCCCCAAATTAGGCATAGCCTGCACTATGGGTGCAAGACAACGAAATATTTAATACAATATACTTACTTAGACATACATTAATACTTATAAACATCCATGACTCAGAAACAAACATTCATATTCATCATATAAATGTTTGCACCTACCGGGATTCGAACCCGGGACCTCTAATAAAGGTAGGTTCAATATTTTTCGACGTTTTCACAGCTGTTACAATCTATCTAGACGTATAAATGTATATATATAAACGTATATATGATCTAAGTGGGTCCTCCATAAATTACGTCACACGTTACGGAGAAGGGAGGGCGTCGTCGAAGTTTGACATGGGGAAGGGGGGGGGCGGTGCACTAAAATTTGAGATATGAACTTGTACTAAAATACTTTTCAACTACATGCCTACAAAATTTGCGAATATAATATTATAATTTTTGTTAATCTTCATGCTTTTGATTTTTTGAAAAGAATTGAAATGGAATTAATTCTAGTTTTGGAATACTTCTGTTTCAATTTCACAAATGTGGCCAGCTGTAACAAGGACGGGGGAGGGGTCCATGAATCATATAATTCCGGAGAATTTATGTATTACGTTATGGACGTAATGCTTTCATCAGTTGAGAAGCTTTGATGATTAGAATTGGAACTGCATGGAGATACTAATTAAGATTAAAAATTTTGTTCTACTAATGAGAGTTGAAAGTAATATAATCAAAGAGTATGAGAATTAAAATTTAGTTTAGTATGAAACGTACAGTGATTTGACATAAGTTTGAAATAATTATTACAATATTACCCCTTACGTAATTAAAATGTTCCAAAGTTCGAAGTTATCGCTGAGATGATACATCCCAACGTGAGAAAACTTAAGCTCACACAGTTATCTTGCTAATGTGAATAATAAAGAAGTGTAAATCGTGCGATTATAAAAACAAAGGCATCGTTTCCGTGGCTAAATTAACCTTAAAATGAAGCTATATTACATCTTTAATAAAATAATTAATTACATAAACTGAAATCGTTAAGTGTTGGTTTACACTGTTAACTAGTGGCAATTATTATTATATAACTATTACAGGTATCAAAAAACTTTAAGCTGTTATCGATAGTACCTTAACTCATCAGTAAAATTATATGAATAACTTTTTTTTAAATCGAACGAGAAGTTATTCCCACTCCCACTTATCTTTGGAATCGGTGTCAGCGAAGGTAGGTTTGTTCAATTAACACCTTATTTCGTGGCAGTAATATGCAATGAAATGTGCGAATGAGACGGACATGTTCTATGTATTTTGTTATAGCAATTGAAATATAATTATTTAGAACGATTAAATACCTCACTTACCTAAAATACGACACTTCATCCCTTTTAAGTTTGGATATGCTGTTATTTGGATAGTTTTTCACTGAACACTGTGTCATTGCGTGGCGTTGCATTCAAAGCGCGGTTGAAACACAACTGAACGAAAACTCTGCCTAATAGACGCGTAGTCAGAGTTTTGCTTCAGGCTAGTTTTGAGCATGATTGTGAGTCTGGTTGTTTATTGTACGTCAATGTCTGTGGTCCTAATGTTCGTCCTTTAATCGAAGCTGAAAACATTTAAGTCATGAAACTATAAAATTGTAGATAAGAATGAGAGGAGGCCATACCCTAGAGAATGTTTGCTCAAACATTTTATCTCATCTGAAAAAAAAATTGAAAATTATTGTTGATAATATCAATACTTTTTTATTTACTATAATAATTTTACATCAAAAGGCTCTGAATGCCTCCAGTTGAATTATCGTCCACGTACATAAGATCGGCAATGCTCATTTCATTCTTCTGTTGTAACAAGAGTGAGAGAAGAGAGTTACTCTTGCGCTGCCCTTAACTGAAAAAACGTTAAATTCCTAAAAAACTATCAGAAACAGAAATCTTTTGAGAGTTGAGTTGGCTCCCAATTTGAAATATAAATACTGTAAATAACTACCATTTCATTTTAAAGATTAAATATTATGCATTTTTTAAATTATGCTGCTATAAAAATAAAATAAATACACAAAAATATTTGAATTTAATTTTCCCGTGAGAATTCCCCAAATCAAAACGTTAGTATCCATAATTTTAAAATTAAGAGACATAAAATGTGCAATTATAGCTCACAAACTATATTTACCTTTAATTCTTAACTGTAAGAAAAAAAAATATAACTATAAAAATAATGTGTAATGATGTTTTTGTAGATAACTGTTAAACTATTCTCCTGCGAATAAGTAGATTTAAACAAAACAACAAAAAAGTTAATTTGCTCGTCTTGACGTTAAATTGTTAAAATAAATGCTTTGTCCGTCTTTACTTTTTAATACCGTGTAATTAATTCATGTATTAATTAAATATGGTTTCCAAGGCTATATATAATTTTATTCATGTAAAATATTTGTTACGCTACTTATCACTAAGCTATTTTAGAATTTCGAACAGCTTCTAATTAATTAGTTAGGTTTTTACATTAGCCTTATAAAGATGAAAAATTTCGAGATTTTTTTTCTCTACGAATATATTATGTGAACTTTGAAAGTGTACTCAGCTTTTGTTAATGTTTTTTGGGGTTCACTCCTTAACAATCGATTTTCATCTAAGGCGCCCGGTATGAGAAAAATATGGAGAGTAAATCCTACTCATCAAATGGGATAGTAACGTTTTTGGTGCGCATCATTTCTCGCGCACCTTTCACTTTTCAGTTGGCGTGACAGTCTAGACGCTCGGTCCCTATATTAGTATTGCAGTGATACGGATAGCAAACATCATTTTTCTTTTCTTGTATTTTGAAGCTTTATTATATTATTGAAATTGATTTATTATTATACTTTCATATAGTTAAGTGAAAATTCTATAAATTATGGAAAAAAGTGGTGTAAATAATAGTGCCGGAAAATCTAATATGAATTCTGGAATGGAAATCTGATATGATTGGATACTAAGAAAGTTACAATTCATACATTAATATGACATGTATTGTATGTAAAAACATGTGTGCTTTATATTTATTAAATATTGAATTATCGATATAGTTGCATGCATAATAAACCATCTTATAAACAAAATAAGGGTCTGAACTTGGTGGGGGAATAGTGTACGGTACGGCACTTTCGATTTTGGTGTATCTGAGAAATCTAGTACCCTGGGGCACTTACCGGTTTCTAGACATTAATAGGTAATTATATTGTTATGTAGGTACTAGTGTGGTCTGAGGATGTTTGCACCGTCGACAAGAGATGGAAGCAAAGGCAAATAAACTAAGGTTGCTTATTACTGAACGAGTTAGTATGCATGGGTTGGGAGTTAGCGGCCCTACAGTTGCATTATACGCTGCCAATTCCCCCAGTACATAAGCGGAGAGCTCAATTTACAAGTGGGTTGCATCTAGCGGGATTCCACAGCTATTATTTAGATTGCGCGTTGTTATCTACATTGTTGTATTCCAGATTATCAGATAAGTTGTAATTTGTGTGTGTGTTAAAAAGTCTATTGATATAAAATCGCCTTGAAATAGTACGTTTCGATTCAAGTGCGGAACATATGTATTTCTTTACGAATCCCAATTTCAGTGCCTTGTTGTGCTTGGATCAAAGTCAATAATATAAAAATGCAGAGGAGTTGATTGATTGATTTTATAAATAATTTATTCATATTAAACATAAATGAAACATAAAACATGTATATTATCTTAAAAGCTTAGCTTTTAACAATTACTTTTACCTTTACTTGTAAAATTAGATATAAGTAATCTGTGTAGCCAACTATTTTTTCTTTTGTTAATTTCATTCTGTTGGTGTAGACTAACTTAGCAATGGTACAAACCTCAGTGCTTTTATTGCTTTGAAACCTCCATGTAATATTTGTTTTTTTTATTAATTAAAAAAAAACTAACTTACAGGCTATGTATTTACATGCGCCTATTAAAATTTACATTCAGAACAACTGTTAGTCATTTTAAACATGAATACTTTATTTAATGTTATCGTAATATTATAATACGACATACTAGATTGGTGTATTCGTTTGTTGGAGGGAGTTATAAACAGATAATATAAACAGAGATGTAATTTCGCGGGAATAATATTCTTTTTTTATATGACATGGCGGGGCAACGGTTTTTACGCAATCAACAAATTGAATGACAATAACTTATTTTAATTCAAAATAATTTAATCGAAACAAAAACCGCCTTACTTATTTAAAAATCCAGTCACCTTGGACTATACCAATACTAGTAAAAAATTGATTTATTAGAGTCTGCAGATTGGCAAAGATCTCGTGAGAGAGATATTGTCTCTAAAAGAAAATATCAGATACTTCTTTTATTGTTTTCAGTCGATAAAAATAAATAAAATACGTAGATACCTGTAATTTTTTTTTATCTTGACAACTCAGCTGCCTTCATTTTTTAAACCGACTTCAAAAAGGAGGAGGTTATCAATTCGATCGGTATTTTTTTATGTATGTACACCGATTACTCTGAGATATACGATCCGATTTACGCAGTTCTTGTTCGATGCGCAATAGATGCCATTTGGTCCCATAAAATTTTTAAATAGTTTGGCCCAGTAGTTTTCATTCATCTGGATGACATAATTGTTTTCTGTGTACGGCTTTTTTTGGAGTTTTCATTAAGGTTGATTATATATTATTATTAACCGACACTAAAACGTAAAAAATAAAAAAACTTTGGGCGGGATAGATTCGTCTAGAACAAAACAGCCCAAGCGAACAGACACGCGTGGCCAGAAAACCTACATAATTACAGTAAGTAATCTGTTTTTAATATTAAGTTTTATTTTGTTAAGGCTTGGCACTGACTTAAAACCTATCAATAAGTAGCACATATAAATAATAGTATTTTATTAATATTAAACGTAAAGGTTTGCATAAGACGTGTATTAAATTAAATTTTTATTTATTTGATACTTTTCAGTTTTTGAAGTCGGTTTTTTTAAACGTGGTTTTTTTTTATCATCAAAAAATCATTAATATTTGTTCACTTTTTGTATTTGGAGTTTAAAAGTTTAATAGTTATATTTAGTTCCAACAGTGCAACGCAACACCATTCACATGTAATATTAAGGTAATTTATAAAATGTCACCCCTCACAATTACACTCAGTGCAGCGATGTATATACCTACATATGAATATCAAAGGAAACCTCAACGTATAACATACTCGTGGGAAAAGGATTTATTTTAGCCTGGAGATTGGCAGAGGAATCAGAAAACATAAATAGGCTAAAAAAATATGAATATGTACTTCTACTCCTTTTATCGTTTGCAGTCGAAAAAATAATCAAATTTTTAAGGTAGGAGGTTCTTTTGTACAGGATGCCGGCTAGAGTATGGCGTCATAACGCCGCCTGTTTCTGCCGTGAAGCAGTAATGTGTAAATATTATTCTGTTTCGGTCAGAAGGGCGCCGTAGCTTGTGAAATTACTGGGCAAATCAGACTTAACATCTTATGTCTCAAGGTGACGAGCGCAATTGTTGTGACGCTCAGTTTTTGGGTTTTTCAAGAATCCTGAGCGGTACTGCGTTGAAATAGGCAAGGCGTATCGATTACCATCAGTTGAACGTCCTGCTCGTCTCGTCCCTTATTGTTCTTACAAAAAATACTAAATACATCCCTGTAATTTGTTTTGATATTTTCTCTCAGCTGCTATACTCTTCATAATTATACCAAATTATTATATACCTAGTAAAAAACTATCGACAATTTTAAACCATCTAATACAAAACACATAAAAAACTAATAAATAGGATGACATTCTTACGAATTCTCAGAGACATTTCCTGAAATTAGACTATTATTAGTTGTGTTAGAAGGATGCTTTTAATATTGAATTAGGGGACCCTGTGGTTACCTTGCCCTTAATGTTGTTCCCGTATTAACATTGGATCTACGATGCCGTAATCGCGCAAGTAATGATAAACCCGAAATGACACAAACTATTGTCAAATTATATACTTTGAAAACATGAGCGCCCACTTACGAGGTCTGTCGTTGATCTCGCGTGTACCGACAGCAACAAAAGCTGTGCTACATTCAATATTTAAAGCAAGTTGGGTAAGCTATGCTAAAGCAGGTGGTTTAAAGTAATTTCTTGCAATTATATTAATAAAAACTAATTGTGGTTTTATGAAACTTTTGCTCTTGCAAACTTTTTTGCAAGTGCAACTTTTTTTATATTTTTTTATAATCGAAAGATATCATACTATGCTGAAATGCTATAACGTTTATATAGGTGTAGGGTACCCTTGAGAACCCGACCTTGAGTCTAGAGCCTTGCACCACTCGGCCAAACTGACTTGAAAGCTGTTAAAATTAATGATTCAACTTCACCTCTACTCAGCATCCGGTTGTAATGCGACATGCGATAGATGGATGAAAAAAATTGTGGCGATCTAATAAGAACTTCACATTAATAAAACTTACTTATAAAAAGTAAATATCATTAATAATGCACTTGGCAGGTATGGTGACCATGAAGACTCTGTATAGCGACACATAACCTCTGCAAGAGGTACGTGTAAGACTTGTCAAGTCGGTAAGGTGCCTGGATAGCTATGTTATGTGTTGATGAACGTCTAGGACCAATATCTCCACCCCAAAGGGAACAAACATGAGTTCATAACTGAGTGATGCAAATTTCCTTCAATTTTCTCCCGCCTTAGAAATGTTTTATTTGTGCCTTACAGGGCGCTAGAGTATGCAATTAAAAATACGAGGGGATGATACGAGCAGGACGTTCAGCCGAAAGACGCCCTGCCCATTATAATGCAGTGCCACTCAGGATTCTTGAAAAACCCAAAAATTCTGAGCAGCACTACAATTGCGCTTGTCACCTTTAGTGTATTTTTACTAGCTACGGAGGCCTTCAGATCGAAACACAATAATACTTACACATTACGACTTCAAGGCAGAAATAGGCGCCGTTGTGGTACCCATAATCTAGCCGGTATCTTGTGCAAAGGAGCCTCCCACTTGTGAGGATAAGTACTGATATAAGGCTATCCTAATTCCAGCATATTTTAATGTTTGACTTTTTTGCGTCCGCTACATTTTAAAATTACCTCCACTTACATCTAGTATCCTGATCATTCAGCTCAAAAAGGGCTGTGTCATATTATTTTAGTGGATGACGCGACGGCTGATCGTATATGCCTCAGCTGCAGCCAGTTGCCGACTGATTGTAGTATTTAAGTTCGATCCGAATCGATTTCATTCGATTCATTTCGATTGATCTCATCGTGGTCTAATAGGAGCGCGCTCGGTGTATTTTTCGGGCGAGTGACCGTTCATTTAGTGCGTACGTGAGCCGCTCACACGGAAAATAAATCGTTTGATTCGCATTATATCCATTCGTATTATTAAATGCATAAGCCTGTGAGAATTTTTGATTATCCGGACGTGCTGGTATGTTTGGATTAATGTTTTGTTTATACGTTTTGGCTTGGCTTAGATGCTCTAAGGGTTTTCGTTGAGTATCCTTAATTTCTTATGATTAATATTGAGATTTTTTGGTATATTTGTGTAACTGTGCTGTTTTTAAAATTAGGCATCTATTAGACTCTTATTAATAATGCGCCTTGTAGGTTTTTTTATTTTGACTTAAAAACTATATAATATAGTAAATGATATGAAAAAATATATCGATTAATACATACGTTTTACTATAAACGTTTACTAAAAAAGTTCATTCAAATATGTAGATGAAGGATACATTTTTTTTTTAATTAGCCTATCAGATCCCACTGCTGGGCAAATGCCTCCCCTGCTTTACTCCATGCATCGCAGTCCTGCGCCAACTCCGACCAGGTTTTTTATAGGAATCTGCCTCGAGGTCTTTTTTTTATGGAAGAGGAGGACAAGCGAGCGTATGGGTCATCTGGTGTTAAGTGATCACCGCCAACATTCTCTTGCAAGACCAGAGGAATCACAAGAGCGTTGCCGGCCTTGAAGGAAGGTGTCCTTTGCCCGTCCTGAGGCACCCAATGCGTGACGACCTGTGCCCATCGGTCTGTGTACATCCGACAAAGATACTCCTATAAAATTATAATAACTGCTCGAATAGTCAAAGAAAAGAATACTTAGATTTTTGATAAACATTTTGATGCCTGAATATTAGTTAGGGCTGTTTTCATCATTGAAGTAGAACGCACTTTGATTGAAACGCCTATATTTAAAATACTGTTACGCCTTTTTAACTGACTTCTAAAAAGGAGGAGATTCTCAATTAGACTGTATTTTTTTATGTTTGTTACCTCAGAACTTTCGACTGGGGGAACCATTTTCGCTATGACTATTGTTAGTGACTGTCATCATCATCATTCACTCCTAGACAAAGGCCTCCCCCAAAGATCTCCATCAAACATATTTCGGCGATCTTGACCAGATCATCAGTCGCCATTCGAGGACTCTGCTGCCCCAACGGTCATCTATCCGTTAAAACTATGTACCGCGGCTACTGCCACTTCAGTTTCGAAATCATTTGGGCTATGTCGGTGACTGTGGTTCTCCTACGGATATCTTTATTTCTGACTCGCTATCGCAAGGAAGTTCCGAGCATAGCCCTTGCAAAATAACGTTCTTGAATATTGATATCACTTCACCCTATTCTATAGAAAGATCTATCGACTAACTTCATGGTGTCCGGTGGTGGCGAAAATCGTGACGAATAGACGAATTTAATTTTAATTTTATTTGGAAAATTAGTACAAACGAACGTATGGGTTACTGAGGTGTGTGCTAAGTGATCACCGTCGCCCATTCTCTTGCAACAGCAGAATAACAGGAGCCTTGGCGTAGCGCTAGCCTAGGCGTTTTAGGCGGTGATATCATTTCGACTGAGCAATTTTTACCATCTTCACGAAATCATATTAATTTACATTTTCCCGACGCTATTTTCGGCCAAGTCCAACGGTATTTCAGACCGAATGTATCTGTTTGTTTCCTCAATAAATAAATAAACCCTTTGACATTTAGACAAATACATAGAACGTATTGTTGACAAAGGAGAATTGCTAAGTGGGCTCGATGTGACGACCACTGCAAACATTATCATACACATGTTGTGTTCAGAGCTGACGATGCATCGGCAAGGTCTGTTATTAACACGGCTTTGTTTTTGTATTTGACACAGTTGTGTAGTATTTCAGAGTTGACTGACTGTTTTGTAACATTTAATGGAACGACAAATAAATAAACTAAGACAGCACGACCACGTAGGTATCACTACATAGTATAAAACAAAGTCGCTTTCTCTGTCCCTATATCCCTATGTATGCTTAAATCTTTAAAACTACGCAACGGATTTTTTTTTTAAATAAATAGAGTGATTGAAGAGGAAGGTTTATATGTATCACATCCATTAAATAGTGGAGAAATACTGTTATTTTTGAGGTTTCTAATGTGATGTCGTAAATAATTACATTTTATTCGCTTACATTGCAAACGCAGGCTGAACCCTACGAGATTTATCAAAATAACGTATCTACTCAGTATTGTACACATTGAAAAGGTCTACAGAAAACTCGGCTATGGTATA
Organism: Leptidea sinapis; assembly: GCF_905404315.1. Lineage (NCBI taxonomy): Eukaryota > Metazoa > Arthropoda > Insecta > Lepidoptera > Pieridae > Leptidea > Leptidea sinapis. The sequence continues at coordinate 15,557,060 of NC_066272.1, forward strand.
TGTCTATCTTTTATGGATATCCCACAATAACATTTTTTTGTCATTTACATTTTACGGCAAATAATGTCTAATTTTAGGAGCGATTTTAACCAATAAAGCATTAATCCTTATTTAATTAAATGCCTTAAATAAATTGTTGATTTAATATAGATCTATATGGCCCTTTACAGCATATGATTTAAATAAATATTTTCGAAGATATTACAGATTGAAAAATTGCGGGACGTAGCGTTTTATCATTTTGTTAGTGAATGAGATAGGCTATATATATTGTATACCCATACGAATCCGGATCGGGCCGCTAGTTAGAAATAAAAGGAAATATTCTCAATTATATCAAAAGGTACACTCGAAATGAAATGAAGTGAATGAAAATAAATTTTTGATTGCGTCGAATACACTAAACATTTTAGATCGTAAATTTATAGTACTTCTATTTGGCTAGTTTAAATTAGCATGCAAAAAAGTTTACTTAACATTAAAGTTTAATGTTACTTTAATGTTAAGAAGTTAAATAGTTAATTGAGAATATATAAAAATTAAATAGATGTAATAAGAAAGGAACAACCCTCGCCACGACGTTGCCACAAATGTGTCTCTATAATGTATGTGTGTGTATGTTGTGTGTCATTCAAGTAAGAGTGTGTGTTATATTTATATTAATTGATTTAATGTGTTTATATGGCATTTTATGTAAGAAAAATAGCTTTATGCACTTCTTCTCCATATAAATAAAAAAAGTGTATAAAGTTTTCACTTTACACATTAAATAATATAGATGTAAATTTTTTAACCGCTTAGTTAGTTTTTATTTTATAGATTATTAAAACATATAAAGCTTTTATATGGGTATTATTGTTTCCGTGTGAATTGTCGTCGAATAAGTTACAAAGTTGGTCGTTTTGCTCAGTTCACATGTCCATTGAATAATTAATTATGAGATTAATATTGATCAAAAACTTTGTAAATATAATTAAGTACTTCACATGTTTATGAAATTTTCGTACAATACTGTTGTAGGTATATTTACAGGGTGTGTGAATTAATGTTTTCACTGTACTTAATAAATATTAAGGTGTTTTGATGATTTATAATAATAATATAATTATCATTTTATTTCAGTCTACAAGGCCCATAATATAAATCTATATATATATAAGAGATTTCCACGTATATAGTCACTCATCACGATATCTCTGGTACCATTTAATGCTAAAGATTTGAAATTTGGTAGGAATATTCTTTTCACCGAGTAGAGGTCAGCTAAGAACGGATTTTCCAAAATTCCATCCGCAAGATTTTTTTTTTATTATGAACAGAACAACGTCTGTCGGGTCAGCTAGTACTTTATAGAATAACATACATATATATATAATACTAGTTGATCCGACAGACGTTGTTCTGTATATAATAAATAAAATAATGTTTTTATATGAATTTGTCAATAATATATCATAACATCAAAAATTACTTCGTAAACTATGCACCCTGCTATCGTAAGGAAATTGTTTCACAGCAGAACTGTCAAACCGTGCATCAATAAATTCTCTCATAGAAATTATGTATGGACACATCAAAGGAAAAACAAATTTGTTGTTTTTTATTTAATTTAGCAGCATTTTCCTATTTATTCACCTTTTAAACCTTCTCTGGACTTCCACAAATAATTCAAGACCTAAATTTGCCAAATCGGTCCAGCCGTTCTCGAGTTTTAGCGAGACTAGCGAACAGCAATTCATTTTTATATACACTGGCCTGCAAAAGTAAGTATCACACTTTTCAAATTAATTTTTTTTCTTAACTATAGAAGGTAGAGATTTAAGATTAAAAACGTTTTGTTGCAAATTTTATAGGCTTTAATTCTTAGAAACTAAAATTAAACATTAGTAACATTTTTAACTTAAAAAAGATAAAACAATGAAAATAGACATTTTTAGTTTAGTGTAAAAAAATTCAACTAAAATGTATTACATGTTATTTAATTTTTAATAACTGGTATTGCCTCCTCGAGCTCTGATTACAGCTTCGAGCCGGTTTGGCATACTGAACACTAGGTTTCGGAGCCGATGTTGGGGAATATTCTCCCATTCTTCTACCAGGGCCTGCTTTAGTGCCCTGAGGGTATTGGGTGGTGGTCTGCGATTTCTGACTAGCCTCCCAAGCTCATCCCAGGCATGTTCAATCGGGTTGAGATCAGGACTTCTTGATGGCTAAGCCATCACGCTGATATCGACCTCCTGAATATACTCTTGTACGATATGAGCCGTGTGTGGCCGGGCATTATCATGCATCAGCATCGGTCCATCACCCATATTTGCTATATACGGCCCTGCATACTCATTGAGAATCTCTTGAGCATATCTTTGCCCCGTGAGGGTACTATTTTCTACGGCTACTAGCTCTGTGCGACCTCCTGAAGATATACCAGCCCATACATGTACACTGCCTCCACCGTATTGGACTCTTTCTGAGATGCAGGCTTGAAGCTATCGCTCACCAGGTCGCCTGTAAGCACTTCGCCTTCCATCAGAAGTGTAAAGGGAGAATCGAGACTCATCTGCAAACAAAATTCTTGACCATTCTTCTTCATCCCACTGCATGTGTTCACGGGCGTATCGCAGCTTCGCTACTCGATGCTGTCTCTCGAGTTTTGGGCCACTCGCTGGTCTTCGGGGTTTCAAATTTGCTTCAGCAAGTCTTCTTCTCACTGTACTGTCACTAATGTAGTCCCTCCGGGTCTGAAGTAGCTGTTGCTGGACTTCAACTGAATTTTGGTGGCGATTTCTTAACACAGTGGAAATAATATAACGATCTTCTCGGGCACTGGTACACCTGGGTCTGCCATTACAAGGTCTCCTCAGATGGTGTCCAGTCTCTTCGTACCTTCGCTTTACCTTCTGGACCGTTCGTACAGTCACACCCACCATTCTTGCAGTGCGACGCATCATCAGTGATGCCTAGTTCCAGAAAAGCCATGATCCTAGCACACTCTTCAACTGAAAGAGGCATGATAAATAAATGTTATGTGCTTTTTAGCATAAATTTTTAAAACAAGACCCATCGATCTTGAAAAAAATTTAAAACAGAAAGAAAAATGTGAATGGTAAAATTGTAATTCGGAAACGTCCACTTTGAAAAAGGAATGGTTTTGTTTTGAAGTTTTTTTCCAGCCAATTCTTAAAAGAAGGTTACCGACAATAAAGTTTTTATGTACAAAATTAAATTCTCTTTGGAGTCCTTTTTATTTCGAAAGTATATCTTGTGAACTTAAAACGTTATCCCAATTTTAAAAGTGTGATACTTACTTTTGAAGGCCAGTGTATATAGATAAAACCTACGTCACATTCACGCGGCGATGTGAGTCGCGGGCTGCGTAACTTCCGGCGATCGGCACGCGTCACCATCTTTTCGACCCTCAACCGGAACCTTGTCTTCTCCACCAAGTACTGAACCATGTCGGAGGCCTTGGTGGTGTAGTGAAAGCGAGAGACGTAGATATACGTCACTGGGACTACGGGACGCAGTTCAGTCCTATCGGTGCTGTGCCATTTTGAAGCCTCCTCTTCTTCCGCTCCACTTTAATGATGCCATCCTTGTCGTTCTGGCTCTGAGACACAACAAGCGGGTCCATTGCGGGTGTGCCCGCTTCCAATTTGTGTCCTCAGCACTGCCCGTTTTCAGATTTACTAACAATTTTTTAGTGTTTATTTTTATTACATCACTTTGCTTAAATTGTATAAAAAAAAGTGCTGACCCGGCAAACGTTGATTTGCCATATAAATAAATAACCCTGCGCCCGCTCATTGAATGAATTGTCATGTGTAATAAAATATCATTGACTGAATTACTTGAATTGCGAATATATAGGTATTTCGAAGTCAAAAAAATATAAAGTTATTAAGTTAATATAAAAATTGTTTGAAATATTATTTACTGTTTACCAATACTATTTAACGTGACATAGTTTTGTTATTTTTGTAAAGAAAATTGTATTATGTCTGTAATAAATTAAAAATGCTTCTAATTATGAATTAAAACAATGGCGATCTTGTACGAGAGAGGTTACCTAGCTCCACTCGATTCCTCAACGCTTAGCCTTAAATAAAAATTTATAAGGCTCGTTGGAATAAACGATTTTAATTTTCAATACATAACTCGTAAGCTGGTAGAATAGGTCATGACATCTTGTTAACAGACGCTGTTCTTGAGATGAACAATACAATCAGGTGTTTCCATGAACTCGCAGATCTTTAGTTAATTGTTGAACAAATTGTTTTATTATAATTAATGACTTCATAAAGTCGGATAAAATTTGTGATAACTTTATTAAATCATTTTTCTTGACTAGACTAGACATTCAAATTTAAATATTTTTATTCTAGGATAGGATTCAAAATCACTCAGACGTGAAAAGAACGGGCACAAAAAACTCAGCGGGCTTTTTTTATAAAAACATGGATAGCAATGTAATATCGTTCAATAAAATTTTTATAATTAAAGAGCCCGAGGGTGATCGCTTCATTTCCAGTCTGTGGTATCATTAAGAAATTCGTTTATGTTATAGTAACCTTTCCCACACAAACGTTTTTTAACAATTATTTTAAATTTCGTAAAACATTTGTTTTGTACATTAACTGGGATAATATTGTAAAAGCATATACCCAATAAAAGACTTACTAACTCGACTCAACCGAGTAGTAGGCATAACAAGTTTATGTTTGTTCCTCGTGTTAGCATTATGAGAAAATTAATTAAAATAGAATAATAAGAAAAATTTAAATAATACAATGGACAGAATCTTTTGTGGGCTAACAAAAATTGTCTTGCAAGTTATTTTTTTCACACCTTTTAGGCCTTACCAAAAATCTCCCTTAAATATAATATCATATTACTATAAAAGCTCAAAACTTGAAACAGGTGACACGGCGACACTGCAAGGAATTGATTTAAACTCACACTTGATATGGAAGCCATATATACAAAATAATAGTCTTTTTTATTTAGAAATACCTGACTATGAGATTAAGGATTGGTCCAAACTAGATACCGCAGACGTAGTCGTAAAGTACGGTAACTAATACTACGCCCAAATGGGCGTACCTACTCGAGCCAGTCTCGAACAATGCATGATGTTGACGTTCCACATGTTCTGTTAAAAAGTGCTATTAATTGAAACTAAAATACCGGGATGCGTAGTAAAACTTTGTAAAAATAATACAATAAGAAAGACACAGGGATTACAAATTATGAGTGAGTATTTTGTATTTTATTAATTTCAATCAATGTAAAATAACACGAAGCGTATGTTACAATTTCTTTAAGATGCCAATGAGTGTCAAGATGCCACGCACACAAGTATCTAATAGTTGCCGTAATAAAAAAGCTATTGTTTTTAGGGAGTGTGGTATCTAGTTGGAGCGCAGCGAACTATATACTCGCAATACAAATAATTCAGTCAGAGACATTTTATTACATATGACAATTCATACAATGAGCGGTCGCGGGTTATATAATTTATATGGCAAAACAACGTGAACTGATTCAGCACTTGTCTTAAAATAAAACATTACTTTCTACGTACAATAGTCTCCACAAAAAGAGGAATTTATCAAAGTTATTGACCACTAATAAGTATTCTCATAAATAGTATCGAGTACAATCTCCGGACATGTTCGCGATACTGTGAAATGTATGGAGTGGGTGTCTCTATACCAACTATAGTTCGCAAATTCTGTTGCAGCTCATAATTTCCTTCCTTCCTACTTAGTGGCAACGTTGAAGCATACTCTCCGTAGCAGTGGGAGGCTTCTTTGGACAGGAATCCTGCTGGCTCGATGCAACAGCTGGGTTTTCCTGTGGTGAATCAATACTGTACAAGCATTATTAAAGTGAAACTTTTATTACATCGTCTCAAACTGTTTCGTCTGTGTGTTGCATGTCGCGTGACGGTCAGTAGTTCGCAGCAGCTGACCGTGTGTAGACTATTACTCATTTGTGCCAGTGCTCCACGCTATTTTGTTTGTTTTTATTATTTCCCATTATCATTCCAATTTTCCAAGTATAAAATTAAGATTGATAAAGCGATATTTATACCCTTAATGGAATATTATTACAAACATTTTTAGTTAAATGTCTATAATGTGAAAAAAGTTTCACTTTTACCATACTTTATGTAACATAACAATAGACTTACATAAAACTACAAATATGCCAATTTAGGATTAAGAATAATAATTACAATACTTTAATAAGAATACATTATTTTATGTTAGTATTATTACGTAGGTACGTTAATAATAATAATAATAGTATTTAAGCTCTTCTTTTACTCTGCTTTTTCCAAACATTTAGTCGATTCAGTAATTTAAATTAAACAGTTTTTATATGCGCTTAGTTAAACCCTATTTGAATAAAGTTTATTTAACTTGTGGCAACATCTCTGATAAAAATATCCTCCGAAACTAAAACATTCATAATTTAGAATTAATCGACTCAAATAGTTGACACGAATTCTTTTATCATAAAAACCACCACATTGAAGTGATTTTAAACACATTTAGCGTATCGGCTGTATAGTTAAAAGCTATATAATGGTGTTATCTGCGACGGCTGGCACTAAATTGGGATGTCTCGGGCGAGGCGCGTCGTTATCAGTGTTGTCTTGTTCATCTTGAGTTGTGTTGGGCTTTACTCGGGGATATTTACGTCGAGCGACGCTGGGGTGGCAAGCCTACATGAGACAATGTCGCCAACTTATTACCTATACCTCCAGTGGAATGCTGCTTTCATTGCTGTTTTGATATTCGATAAGAAAGTATACTGCGTGATAAGAGATGAGCTGATTTGTGCACAAGAGGATGGTAGATTACATAGAGCGATTCTGCTGGCCTAATTGAATATTTATATTCAATACAAGATGCATAAGTTGTTGCGGACTAAGCTATATAAGTTTTATAACTATCCCACGGGAACTCTTAAATTTTCCGGGATAAAAATAAGAATAATTTATTTAAATCGATCTTTTTATATATACACTAGCTGACCCAGCAAACGTTGTATTGCCATATAAAGTAATTAAAAAAAAATGTGGTATAAAAAATAGATGCAACCGATTCTCAGATCTACCAAATACATCGTACTACAATTATTGTATTCGATTGCCATCTTGCAACCCTATAGCGGATTTGTGGTTAGAACTGAATAAAATAAAAATCGCAATACAAAAAAGTTGTAGATCGTAGAAGGGCGAAAATTTGAAGTTGTATGTATTTTTCAATGTTGAATCATAATAAAATAAAAACAACAAAAATTGTCCAAAAATTAAAAAAAAAATGTTAAGGGTGAACAACCCTTATCACTTAGGGGTATGAAAAATAGATAGTAGCCGATTCTTAGACCTACTGAATATGCATATAAAATTTGGAAATAATCAGTAAAGCCATTTCGGAGGAGTAAGGTAAGTAACATTGTGACACGAGAATTTTATATATAAGATTGTCATTAAATTACAATAAGTTTCAATATTTTCAAGCTTATATATATGACTACATTGTAATTGTCATTGAATAGCCACTCTAGTCGGAGTCTGTATCGAGGGATCACATAGAGCTATGAATAACAGTAAACCATTATCTTGGTAGTCGTCATTGGCATTACTATGGCAAATTTTGAAGATACTGAAAAATAACAATTTAATTAAATAACTACAAATTTATCAATAATAAATTTAAAAGAAAGTGAAAAGGATGAAAAGTATCCAAGATGTTCACTGGGGTAAGAGTTTCAGAGATTAGCCGGTACAAACAGACAGAGAAACAAAGAATACAAAAATTCTATTTCTCTTCTTAGATGTAAGAGCTGAAATGCTCAAAACAGAGTCAGGGCATCCCCTGCATTTCTTTCATTGTACAGAAATTCGATCTCTTCAGTTTTATTATAAGTATAGATTCGAATTCAAATGAGTTATTGGGCAAGTGAGACTTCTCACCTCATATCTCATGGTGACTAGCGCAATTGTAGTGCCGCTCAGAATTTTTCAAGAATCCTGAGCGGCACTGTATTGTAATGAGCAGGACGTATCAAATACTATCAGCTAAACGTCGTGCTCGTCTCGTCCCTTATTTCATACAAAAAAGAATCGAGTAATTTTCTAGGGTGCCATACCCAATGGGTAGAAATGAAACCCTATTACTATGACTCCGCTGTCCGTCCGTCTGTCTGTCATTTATTCGGTTAAGGTTACCTATGTTAAATTTAGAACCCGATTCGAACACTGACAGTTGACACATGACTAAGAAAAAACGTTTGCTTGCATTGTCTTTACACAAATTAAATTTGAAAACAAAATGCGTTCCCGCATCGTTCATAAATTTTGTTTTCCAATTTAATTTATTTTATTAATCCCATAAGAAGAAGTAAGAAGTGAGGGTTATCACTTTAAAAAAAATAACAAATCGTTTTCATTGTCTTTAACCACACTTTTGTCGTTCCTGTTTCAGACTGCGAATGATATGTCCTTATATGTGTATATAACGTCATTGGTATTTATACATAATGTTACGGAACCCTTTGCGCTTTAGTCCGACTCGCACTTAGCCGATTTTTTATGTGTAAATAGAATGAGCGATGATTCGAAGCGATTCATTTGCAATCCGTGCTCTTGACAACCCTTGCCGGACGTAACGGCTGATAAAGCCCTTTTTTGATATTTTTTCCGTGTTCACTCATCGTCTTATTGTCCACGGCCCATTGATAAACGAACAGGTATACACTGAGATGGCGCCAACATTCCTCGTAGCGACCTCACACTTATTGGAGCCGCTATTAAAGTGGGCACACTTTTTTTATATAACAACTTTTTGAACTTATTTCCTTCGCTTTGTGTGTGCTGTGTTTGTTTGTTTGGGTCATTACTGCGGCCATAGGAAGTGGATACGATAAACCTATTCGACCTAAGCGTTTTATTGTACCAATTTTGAATATCCGCTTTACATGTTCACTGATAATACGATAATGTACGATCTTAGATTAAGGCTAATACTAGATACCGCAGGCGTAGTCGCAAAGTGCGGCAAGTAATACTACGCCCAAGTGGGCGTACTCAAGCCAGTCTCGAACAATGTGTGACGTTCACGTGCCACAAGTTCTGTTAAACTTTGCTAATAATTGAAACTAAAATAGCGTTCAATCAGCACGTAGAAAACATGCCTTCAGATCTGTGGTCCTGTTTTAAAAAATGGTTCGATCGCATGAAAAATGTTTAAAATATAAAGGAGAGTATTTTGAAAAGAAATAAACATAATATTTCGGTTATAACATGTTGTTTTTTACGTACTATAATAACATTAAATTAAAACTATCACTACGGGAAGGTGTACCAAGAATACTGGCAGCATTTCCGCGTTGCATAGCTAAGCTGATACGTTGACCGAAATGACACCTATTATTGTGGTGACAAAAAAAAAAGATATCTGTGTTTGTTACTAAGAAATTGTATTGGTCCTTACCCTATTCGAGCAATAAATAAATAAGATAATAATTTCAACTCCATTAGCACTTCAATAAAACCATCACTTGGCATTTAAAACTCGCTATCACCGATTATAATATGACATATAACTATTTAGAACATAGTGACATGTACTTTCACAAAACTTGGTGTTATTGTCAGGTGTTAATTAAAGTTAATAATAATATATTCTTCGGTCGAGTTGTAAAAGGCTGTAACAAATCCGGAACTAGACAAATTAGCATTTTATGAATAGGCTACAACGTAAAGCAAACATTTGAAAGTTTATTGCGTTTTAAAACCGGCTTTATAAAACATTGATTGAGCTTTCGTTTAGTCTAATTGATTTTTGACTAATGCGTGCCCGCAGCTGCGTCTACTTGGACCTAACTGTCTATATATAACAGAAAGATAACTCATATTACCAGTGGGAGGCTCTTTTGCACAGGAAGCCGCCTATTTCTGCCGTGAAACAGTAATGTGTAAATATTACTGTGTTTCGGTGTGAAGGCCGCCGTAGCTAGTGAAATTACTGCGCAAATGAGACTTAACATCTATGTCTCAAGGTGACGAGCGCAATTGTAGTGCCGCTCAGAATTTTTGGGTTTTTCAAGAATCCTGAGCGGCGCTGCATTGTAATGGGCAGGGTGTTTCAATTACCATCAGCTGAACGTCCTGCTCGTCTCGTCCCTAATTTTCATACAAAAAAAAATATTACTTACTCTGAACAATTGCTTAGTATAGGTTTAACTCACTGCTTACACAATATTTCAAATTCAGATATTTTTATTCAAAATAGGATGTAAAATCACTTATTAAAAGTTAAAAAACAACCACCCATTCGAAAAAGTATGTCTCAGACCTGAGAAGAACGGGCGCAACAAACTCAGCGGGCTTCTTTTTTTTTATATAAAAACATGGTTACAGTGTAAAATCGTACAATAAATATTATTTTTTAATAGCCTGTGGGCGGTCGCTCAGTTCCCAATCAGTGGTATCATTAAGAAAGTCATTTATGTTATAGTAACCTTTACCACACAAACGTCTTTCAACAATTATTTTGCATTTCGTAATACATTTGTTTTGTACATTATTTGAGATCTTGTTGTCAAATCATGTACAACGCCCCACTAAAGACTTACTAACTCGACTTAGCCGAGTAGTAGGCATTATACGTTTATGTTTGTTGTTAATAATAATGTAAATAAATAAAAAAGATTTGCGTTTTCTGTAATACAAGACGTTATGCGACAGAATTGCCATCCAAAGTTCTAATATTTAACTACAAAACGAATACATCAACAATTATTAGTACCTATACGAGTCGAAATAGATTCAGCAGTTTCTGAGATGAACAAAAACAAAAGCATATAAAAACATACAAAAATAAAAAAACCGTGTGATGTCGTGGGACACCGGATAGAAACGAAGTTCCTTATTATAAAAATATTAATTTTACTGATTTTCTAAAAAAAAATGGGCAATTTCCACTGTGTTAAATAAAAAAAGTGTGTATGACTGTAATCTTTATTACGTTTTGCTTTTATGTCAATGTAATTTTGCAGTTATAAACCCATTTAAATATGATTTAAACATTTGTTTATTGTATTTTGGTTTGATTGGGCCTTCTTACCAATGCTCTAAATAAATAAAATAAACAATCAATGTAATTTGTCAGAAATGTGTCAAATGTCAATAATTTTTACTTGTCAATTATCTTAAATATAAAGTAGTGTCGTTACAACTTTTGCTCTTAATTTTTTCCGTCTAGCCGTCTTTCGCAACGCGCGATAAGGACTTATTGTTATGATAAATATCCCTTTAATATTCTGATATATGTTCGATGTTAGGTACAATATATTATTATTTTATGATACTGATTTATGGATTTCACTGAACAGATTTTATGTTGTCAATGAGTAAAACGTTGATGCGAATTCCCTGGGTGTCAGTTAACAAGAGCACCGGATGTGGTCGTTTAAATGACGAGATTTATTTTTATTTGTGATTTTATTAATGATTCGGGCCAAGAGAGTTTCCGCAATTTTTTTTTGTAAGCCGCTGACCGCTTCTATGAGATATGATTATGTTAAATTATAGAGCTCTTCGTCATTTTGTCGTTAGAGGAATGAATTGCTTCGTCGGCTCGTCTGTGTCACCGATTAAGCTTAGGAGTGCAATTTTGATTTATTTAGCGCTAATTTCATTTCCGGTTCGAAATTTAAAATGCTGCTATTTAGAATAACTACAAAATGAATTTGAATTTTAAGAAACATTGGTTTATGCTTTTGTTCTGTACTCTTTAAAAGATTTTTTAACCGACTTCGAAAAGGAGGTGGTTCTCAATTCGATTGGTTTTTTTTTTATGTATTTACACCTATGTGTTATTACGCTGAGATTTATGATCCGATTTCCGTGATTATTCTTAAGTTTGATGCAGACTATATGCCTGAAACCTTTAATATTAATAAAATACAATTATTTTTATGAGCTACCTATAGGTATGAAGTCGGTGCCAAGCCAAAGTAAATCTCAATTTTTCTCCTGATTAAATCTCAATTTTTTTCGGAGCGAACGCATAAGGGAAGAGACGAGCAGGACGTTCAGCTGATGGTTATTGATACGCCCTGCCCATAACAATTCAAAGCCGCTCAGGATTCTTGAAAAACCCAAAAATTCTGAAGCGGCACCTCAATTGCGCTCGCCACCTTGAGACATAAGATGTTAAGTCTCATTTGCCCAGTAATTTTGTTAGCTACGGCGCCTTTCAGACCGAAACACAGTAATGTTTACACTTTACTGCTTCACGGCAGAAATAGGCGCCGTTGTGTAATCTAACCGACATCCTGTGCAAAGGAGCCTCCCACTAATATGGTGGTAAAGTAAATGTATAACTTAATCAGGTCGAATATAACCTAATTAAATAGATTTGATTTGATTTTTTGATATTTTGTATACAGTTGATTTAATATTATCTTTTAGCTCATCTAAAAAGAAATCCAAAAAAATATGCCAATTTTGATATTATGTCGCTGAACACGGTTCATTTGTCCGAAACAAACAGAACACGTTTTATAACATAAATTGTTTGTCACACCTGTGTCTATCCCTTCCCCGACCACTCTTCGAGTTCAACGCCTGACATAATAGTTCATTAACGTGACAAATTATGACTTTAATTTTATGTTCAATCAACTGCTTATTCTAATTATATTCAATTGCATTCGATTATAGAAATTTAATTATGTTAGGTAACATTAATAAACAAATATTTTATATATAACTAGCTGACGCGACAGATGTTGTTCTGTTCATATTAAAAAAAAACTCTTGCGGGTGGAATTTTGTAAAATCGCGAAAGGAATATTCCTATTAAATTTCAAGTCTCTACGCCTAATGGTTCCAGAGATATCGTGATGAGTGACTATATACGTGGAAATCTCTTATATATATATATATATATATATATATATATATATAGATTTTACCAGTCCGGTTACCAATCCGGCTCCGGACGCCGGCTAGATTATGGGTACCACAACAGCACCTATTTCTACCGTGAAACAGTATGGGGTGAAATTACTGGGCAAATGAGACTTGACATGTTATGTCTCAGTCCGGTCAATTTAGACCAAAAAATGAGAGTGAAGTTACATAAAGTCCCAACAAGCTGAAAATCAGTGAAATTGTTCAAAACATAATTATAAACAATGTTTAAAAGTTCCCCATCATTCCCGTGTATGGATTTTTTTTATTCAAGGTCAAAGTTCAAAAAAATGAATTTTTCGCGTTTTTCAGCAAAACGGTAAGTTTTATCATAAAAGTACCTCATACAAAAATTGTAGATCATAAAATTTTCTATAAAAATGAATCAATACTTTTTTTCTTACGAGCCACCGTTTCTGAGATATAACGATTCAAAAAGTTATAAAAAAACGCGCTAAGTACACTACCTGGTCGCGTGGAAACGTGTGCATATTATGACGATAACAACTTTTATAACTTATTAAATCGTTATATCTCAGAAACGGTGGCTCCTAAGAAAAAAAGTATCCATACATTTTTTATAGATAATTTTATGATCTACAATTTTCGTCATAGGTACTTTTATGATAAAACTTACCGTTTTGCTGAAAAACGCGAAAATTTCATTTTTTTGAACTTTGACCTTGAATAAAAAAAAATCCATACACGGGAATTATGGGGAACTTTTGAACATTGTTTATAATTATGTTTTGAACAATTTCACTGATTTTCAGATTGTTGGGACTTTATGTAACTTCGAATGTCTAAATTGACTGAACTGCAAGGTGGCGAGCGCAATTGTAGTGCCGCTCGGAATTTCTGTTTTTCAATAGTCCTGAGCGGCACTGCATTGTAATGGGCGTATCAATTACCATCTGCTGAACGTGCTGCTCGTCTCGTCCCTGATTTTCATAAAAAATATTTGAATACATTAAAGTTCTTGTTCCTTAAGTGTTGTGTAACAATGTGTCTTTGTTAAATTATATGAGAATAGTTGTTATTATTATTAGAAGTATTTATAGTATTAGTTTTGAGAAGAGGAAAAACGCTTTACGTATTAAGGCTGTGATGGTAAGGCCTATAAAATTATCCAATTAAGCGGAAATATAGCAACTAAAAAACCCCTCTTTGTATGTATACAGCGATATAGGCTTCATAAGATACATAATAGTATGAGATTTATACACTTTTATAATTATGATTATTTTATAGCTATAGGAATGACTGTACAATATTGTATATTTTTATTGAAGAATGAATGAATTGAATCGCAAAGAAAAGAATGCTGGGACAGTTTCTTGCGCCGCTTCTTCTCTCTCAGAGCGCCATTTGTTTCCGAAGCGGTAGTAGTATCTAGTATATTAGAAATGACATCAAAAAGAATTCTAAAGGAATAAATTTTGAGAAAATAAATGCCTCTATGTCTTTAGGACGTGGGCCGTGGAGGCCGCAAAGATTATGCAACAACAGTTGCGGTGCGTCTCCTGAGGAGACTCGAACCTTGGTCGTCTGTGTGCTTCGGGGTAGCAGAGAAGATCGCATACGAAAACGTTGTACCCCTTTTAAATAAATTGCACGAACGGATCAATGCGAAATTGAACAGAGTTAAAGTTTATATGGAGAGGAAGTTCAGAAAGCTAATTTTGATATGAAATGCCCTATATTACACACACTACTGCTTCAATGATACATAACATACACACACATACAATAAAAGGTATAGCTTTTGACAAATAAAGATATAAAGTTGAAACTTAAAAATACAATTTCCATCTCTGGAAGACCACTATCTGGTATGATCTGATAGACCGTTAGACTTTAGACAGAAATAAATAATACACTCGCCATTGAAGTGCGGTATATATGTATAATTTGTCGAACTAATATAAAGCAGTTAACACACACGCATTGATTGCTCGCACCGTGTGCGTTCGTCACGATTTCCGTTTAACTAATTGAGCGAATACGACAGAACACGCCATTCAGCCCCAACCTAATGAATGGCCCTCGAAAAAGCCAATTTGTAGTTTTTTTAACACTTCAATTTGTGCCGTAAACCCAAAAAAAGTCTCGTCCGAAACCACAATCAAATTAGTGTCCCTTGTTCGAGAGATTACAGGACTGTCTTGGTCTTATCGCGGTCGTTCGTTATTTTATTGGCTTGTAGAGAGCAGATTGATAAACACAGAGGATAATGGCCCATAATGAATTGTCCTCGCTAGAGGTTTTGACTAATCATAAAGGTTTTATGGCTATCTCAATGCTGGCTGTATGAGGCCCGTTTCACTTTTAATGGTCAGATTAGTTTAATACATTTTAACACTCTTGAATTACTTCTTTATCGTAAACTCAATATCAAACGCAAAGTTTTACAGATGATATTTTATTCTTAAATCATTAATACGTCTAGATTGTGATAGTTGTGAGCACGCACACTTACATAAAGTGACATACAAATCGCGAGTGTAAAACGTAGCTTATGACGCACACTAAAGTAATAAACGAGAAAATAAAAAGGATTCTTGAAAAACCCAACTCTAAGCGGCACTACAATTGCGCTCGTCACCCTGATACATGATGTTAAGTCTCATTTGCCCAGAAATCTCACTAGCTACGGCGCCCTTCAGACCGAAACACAGTACCTTAATATGCTTACAGATTACTGCTTCACGGCAGAAATAGGTGCCGTTGTGGTACTTACCCATAATCTAGCCGGCATCTTGTGCAAAGGAGCCTCCCACTGGTAAGACGTAGCTTGTCATGCACGACGTATAAATATAAATTATCTAAGGTTTTATATTATTTTGAAGCGTCGGCGACGCTAAAGTTAGCCCCCGGTTCGATCTTCTACCGCCACGTTTCAATGTGTTTTCGGTTTTCTAATTCATATGTACGTTTATTCGACGCTTTATAAGATCTGCAAAGCTCTTGTGATCTCTCTGGTGTCACAACAGAGTATGGACCGCGGTGATCACCTACCATCAGGTGAATATATACGCGTTTGTCTTCCTCGTCCATAAAAAAAAACAGCAATTGGTACCCGAAAATTATTGTCTGTTTAGCTATTAGTAGCTTCACGTTTCATAGATTAGTAGAGTTTCTTGCACCGCTTCTTCTCTCTCAGAGCGCCATTTGTTGCCTAGTCATAAAAGGCATTTATTTTGAGAAAATAAATGACTTTATGCCTTTTGTATAACTATTTTAATGCTACAATATAATCAAATAAAATCAAAATCACTTCATTCATTTAGGTCAAGGTAAAGACCTTATGAATGAACCTATTAATGTCAAAAGTTAGTGCTAGTATCATTTATCACCAGATCATCAGCTTTATCGTTTTACATATATGTTTTATTTATTTTTCTTTTTTTCTTTTATTTTTCTTGTTTATTTATTAAGAACATAGTTATTTTTTTATCAGCCGTTTGCTTGTGGCTTTATATTTGTTATATTTTTCAAAATTCTCTTCAGCTTTAAGTAACATAAAGTAAAAAGTTTTTAACCGACTTCAAAAAGGAGGAGGCTCTCAATTCGAGCGGTATTTTTTATGTATGTACAAAATAAAACTTAATATTAACTTACTTAATATAATTATTAAGGTTGTCTGGCCACGCGTGTCTGTCCGCTTGGGTTATTTTGTTCTAGACGAAGCTATCCCGCTCAAAGTCACGCGTGGTGAGTGTAGGTACTATACCTACCTTTGGCTTGGCACCGACTTAAAACGTATCAATAGGTAGCACATAAAATAATAGTATGTTATTAATATTAAAGGTAAAGGTTTGCATAAGAGGTGTATTATATTATTTTTCAGTTTTTGAAGTCGGTTTTTTTTAACGTAGTTTTAATGAGATAAACAAAGAATTTGTATTCTACCTATTAAGCATGTTGAGTTAACCTGTAAGTGGAGTGTACAACATTATAAAAGAATCTTTAAATGTGTCCGTTAATTAAGATAAGTATAAGTTTTAGTATATGATGGTGATTACTTATTAAGAACCTATATTTTTGACTATGAAAAACTTATATATTCGCAATATTAATAATGGCAAAATAACGTTTGCCGGGTCAGCAGATCA
This sequence comes from Leptidea sinapis, assembly GCF_905404315.1. NCBI lineage: Eukaryota > Metazoa > Arthropoda > Insecta > Lepidoptera > Pieridae > Leptidea > Leptidea sinapis. The sequence continues at coordinate 15,574,169 of NC_066272.1, forward strand.
GGTGATCCGGAAAGCAGAAGACCCCTTTTTGTTCAAGTTTTGATCATTCTTAAAAATCCGAGGTAAGGCTCGTCAGGATATTGTATATAATATAATGAATTGTATTTACTGTGAACATAGGATAGATGCACATAATTCTCTCACACTTAATTTATAATGCGTCACATGTGACTATGAACAACAAATGACAATGGTAATCGCATGTAGCACGGTTAACGAGCCGTATTAATATTAAATTAATGAATAAAATGATACAAACTGCGTAAAACAGCCATTCTATATGTGAATTAAAAGTGAATTAAATTGTCTAAAATGTCAACTTACGAGGACGCGCGTTGTGTACAGACCTATTGTTATCACAACGTCGCGTAATGTAACATTTATTATTGTAATCTTATATATAAAATTATCTTTTTCCCGGTGTTTGTTACCAAACTCCTCCGAAACGGCTAAACCAATTTGTTTTGAATTTTTTTTCCAAGACAATAATATTCTGTTGGCTGAGATACAACTGGTGGGTCAAGTTATAAAAGAATCCACGTCCTATAAACGAGCTTTCAAATATGGTGATTATTATGCTATTAATAAATACTTGCTCACATCTGATATTCCAGAAAATGACCCTATAGATAATACATGGAGGATGTTCAAAGTAAATATCTCTATTACTATTGGTAAGTTTATACCAAAAATAAAAAGTCGTAAGGCGTAAAACCAAACCATGGATTACTAAGGAGGTATGTAAATTAACGGACAGGAAAAGGAAGCAATGGAATATATATTTACTTGACCGAGATAATGAATCTTATAAAAAATATCGTGCCATAAATAATAAAATAGTACAGTTAACACGTCAAAATATGATCAATTTTGAATCAAATACTGCTGATAGTGAAGAAAAAGCCTTTTATGCATATGTCAGAAAACAAATATCAACAAGAGTTGACATACCGCCAGCTCTTATGAATCCAAAAACATTTGAAATCACAACAAAGTCAGTAGAGGTAGCTGAAATATTTGCTGATCAATTTGAACACGCATATGTATGTGAGCCACCTGGGAAATTACCAGATGTGAACATAGAGAGAGGTACAGGCATCATTAGAAAACATTGTATTTACACCAGAGAAAGTTCTAAAGGCTATAAAAACTTTTGATGAATCGACAGATAGTGGTCCGGATAATATTCCTGCTATTATGCTCCAACAATGCAGCGCCATCATTAACCAAGTAACCTTAATAATGAATCTGTCTTATGCAACGGGAAGACTCCCAACAGACTGGAAAGAAGCAGTGGTTACGCCTATTTTCAAAAAAGGCAATAAGTTAAATGCTGAAAACTACAGACCAATCAGCTTGACGAGCATATTGTGTAAAGCTATAGAGAAAATCATAGTTGACAGCTTAAGAGAATTCATAACAAGAGAAAACATAATTATTCGAGAACAATATGGTTTTACACAGAAGCGATCAACTGTCACTAACCTTCTCAGCTGTCTTAGACAGTGGATATTAAATTGGGACAAACATCAACCAACTGATATTATCTATCTGGATTACGAGAAAGCGTTTGACAGAGTTCCAATTAGTCGGCTACTTCATAAATTAGAACACCTTGGCATACGTAGTAAACTGCTAGTCTGGATTAGTGACTTTTTAAATGATCGAAAATTTCGCGTGAGGGTTGGGAATGAAATGTCAAGTAATCGTCCTGTTTGCAGCGATGTACCACAAGGCTCTATACTGGGACCAATATTATTCACATTATTCTTAACTGACTTGCAAAATGTTATAAGTCTAATTCTAATTCTCATTATTCGCGGATGACACCAAGTTCTTTGGGAACCCTATACATCAACAGGGTGAAATACAACAAAATTTAAAAGCTATTGAACACTGGACAAAGGAATGGTTACTTTCACTGAATGTCAACAAAACCACTGTTCTACATATTGGAAAAAATAACCCCCAAGTATCATATTGGTTAGACAATAAGCAACTTAAAGCGGTTGATACACAAAAAGACCTAGTAGTAATCTTAAGCAATGATCTCAAATGGGAAGCACACATTATGGCTACTGTGAAGAAAGCCAACTCAATCCTTGTACCTAATCAGAAAAGCATTCTTCAACATCACCAAGGAAATATTTCTAAAAATCTATAAAACTTATATCAGACCATTACTGGAGTATTCATTTCAGGTCTGGAATCCATATTTTGTTAAGGATATAGAATTGTTGGAAAAGGTACAGAGGCGAGCCACTAAGTTGCCTAGGGAACTGAAAAATCTTACATATGAACAAAGACTTACACAGCTTGGACTCAGTACCCTCAAAAGCAGGCGAGAAAGAGGCGATCTAATTGAAACATACAAAATACTAAATAATTATTATAATGTCCCAAATTTTGAGAGCATGTTTCCAAGGAAGAGCAATCCTAGACTAAGAGGACATGATATGAAGCTAGAGTATCAATTAGCATCATCAAATCCATTGAAACACTTTCTGACCAACAGAGTCGTTCACATATGGAATAGATTGCTCAAGAATGTGGTTAAATCAAAATCTGTTAATCAGTTTAAGAATAGGCTGTACAAACATTTGGATAGATATGGCAAATGATATAGACGCATCAGCGAAAGCTGCTAAGTCTATTATAAATAATAATAATAATAACAATAGGCAAACAGGGATGAAATACCAGTCTGCAGTCACTGTCCTTCCATGTTCTAGCACAACTGTCGCGAAAGGACCTTTCCGACTAAAGAATGAGGCAATCATCTTTTTTCCTTGACTTCTTCCTTTCTTTACCTTAGTTTCCTCGAAAGGAACGCCTATTTTTGTATCACGATTTAAATATTATTCTATTCCATCCACAGATACGCAATAGAGATGCAAGATGACAATCGAATATAATAATTATTGTGGCACGATAAATTTTATGTACGATATATTTAATAGATCTTAGAATCGGTCGTCTATACCCCAGAAATTATTATTAAATTATTAAAAAAAAAAAATTACTTTTTATGGCAATACAACACCACCATCAACAACACCATCTGGATATGCGGCGTTTCTCCACAGTGCGGTTTTCATTGAATTTTCTTCTACGTTCACACAAACTGTGAAATGAGCTTCCTTGTGCGGTGTTTCCAGCACGGTACAACATGGTTACCTTCAAAAACAGCCCGTGTACTTTTTTACATTGATTCCTCTGGTGTTGCAGGAGAATGTGTGTGGTGGTGATCGCTTAACAACGGGTGACACGTACGCTCGTTTGTGCTCCTCTTCCATAAAAAAATATATAAATTTTGTAGTTTTATATATTTGCATCGTTTATCACACAGTTCCATTTAAAGTAACAAAATTGAGTAATTTGAGAGATCCAAAAGTTGTGAGTTTAATTTAGTGTTAATTTCGCCAATATTTTTCTTTAAACAATTTGACACATGTTTTGCCTCTTCACGAGGCATCTTCAGGGGATGTTGATTCGCCAAACTCAGTGAATCGTTAAAAGATAAATATTGGCGGAATAGCACCAAATAAAACTCACAACATATGGATAATTATGGATTTCCGCAAAGAAACGCCTACTTCAATAAATTTTCAAAGTAAAAACCCTCAATTAATTTGAGACAGTATGAATGGCACTTAGCTAACCTATATTATATTACAGATACTAATAGTTTATTTTGTCTCAATGTACAACTCACTACATACCTACAAATTAGTTCACTACAATCACTAAGCACTCATATTAATAATAAATCTAACTACTTCAGTTATGAAAGTGCATCTAGAACTAATATTGCTAGTACTTTAAAAAAAACTAGGATCATACAGAAAGTAGATTTAAGTGAAACATACATAACATAACAATTTTAATTAAATTCGGTTCAAAACGAATTTTGATCTTCTTTACGGTTACAATACGGTGTCATAGACGGCCAAGTGATATTTCATGACGCTGCCAGCATTGTGGTGAAATAGTTGCCCATTTGGCGAGTTACTATAACGACTTCCGGTTTTTAACAAACGCCACTTATTATAATTCAAACTGAAGAGTACAACAATATTTTTTTAAGAAATAGCTGAATGCTCTTGTAACAGCTGAATTTAGAACTGACTTTATGTATTTTGTTATTAATATTATTATGAATATTTTGTTAAACAATATACCTATATAAATCTGTCTGTTAGTTGAAACTAAATAATTTAATAAAAGTGCAAAAAATTAGACGCATACTACAATTCAATTAATGAATATTATTATTATTATAAATATTTATATTATAAATATATATTATTATTATTATATAAATATTTATACCATAAAGACTTTATTTTGTTTTAGTTGAACTAAATTATTTAAAAAAAATGTTAATATATTGATGCATAATAAAATATTATAAATAAATATTATTATTATAAATATTAATACGACAATAATCGGTCTGTTAGTTAAATCAAATAATGTAAAAAAAGTGTTAATATTTTGATGCATAGTAAAATTTATACGTCGATCAAAGATAATTTAAGATAATAAAAAGAGCCTCTTGCTGCTAGACAACCGATGAAAACTCAAAATAGAGGTCAACTGTCAACCTCAATTTTCACAGCTGTCACAGTCTATCTAGACGTATGAATGATCTAAGCTCTGAGGCATACTTTTTCGCATGGTTAGTAGTTTTTGACTTTCAATAAGTTATTATACAAACAAAACAAATCTTATAACAATATTTACAAGTATTGTAGACTACATAAAATTAAAACTATCATTACGCGGAAAAGTACCAAGTAACTGGTAGCATTACCGCGTTGGATAGCTAGGCAATAAGTGATAGTAATATTATTATTATTCAATAAAAATATTTGAATTTGATTACCCTACGGATAAAGAATTGGAAAATAAATAATCAACTATCGGTTTTTTCTCGGATTAGATGATTTAATATTATCCGTTACGAGAACACGATAAATGAATTATAATAAAAGCGTCACCGGTACAAATGGGCTGTACATGTCCGACCGCCCACGCCTGCGGCCCAAAGCTGGTTCTCCACTGTCCACTCTCCACTATCCCAAAGATAACAGAGTTTGTCACACAATCAGATAAATGATTGTTCAATTGTCTATGACTGAGACTCAGCCATAGATATGTTTGTCATTAGAGAGTGTCTACTGCGCAATTTAATAGAAATAATTCTTTCAAAACTTTCATTATATTACATTTATTTTTTTATCAGTCGGAGGTTTGGCACCCAAATCGCCTTGGCGCCTTTTTCTACCTTAAGCATTGATGTACAATAAACAAATAGTAAACAAGTAGTAACTAACTTGACGTATTTAATAATTTTACTTAATACTTACATTTCAATTGCTAAAACAAAATGTTCTTGCCTCGTGTTCGCGTCCGTTTCTTTCGCACCATAATCAAACTCTAAACCAAACTGTAATGAGATGATACTGCCACGAAATAACATAATATTGACACACTTTTACACAAATTTTCTTGCCCGAAAATAGGCAAAGCCTGTACTATGGGTACAAGACAACGATATATTTAATACAATATACTTACTCAGACTTTACATACATATAAACATCCATGACTAGGAAACAATCATACAAATGTTTGCACCTACAGGTATTCGAGCCCGGGACCTCTAGCTCAGTAGACAGGGTCGCTAACCACTGAGCTATATGGGTCGTCAAGATGATACTGCCACGAAATAAGGTGTTAATTTGAATGAATATACGTATTACAATGCCATTTGGACATTTTTTGACAGCCTTTTAATACGCGATTGTGATTCTAGTTGTTAATTGTACGGGCGTTAAGAAATAATGTGCAATTATTGTGTTTAACGCCGTAGCGAATGAAATTACTGAGCAACTCTCATTTTTATATAAATATATTTAAGAGGAGGATAAACGAGTGTACAGGTCTTCAAACAAGCCACAAGTAAGTGTATCATCCTCAGTCCTTACCATCTGGATGTGTGGCGGTCCTCCACAGTGCGGTTTTCAAGGAGCTTTCTTCCACGTACTACAAAGCTGTGGAATGAGCTTCCTTGTGCGGTGTTTCCGGGACGATACAACATGGGTACCTTCAAAAAGAGCGCGTACACCTTCCTTAAAGTCCGACAACGCTCCTGTGATTCCTCGGGTGTTGCAAGAGAATGTGGGCTGCGGTGATCACGTAACACCAGGTGACCCGCACGCTTGTCTGTCCTCCTTTTCCATAAAAAAAGCCTTCAAGTGTACGCGCTTTTTTTCAGGTATGTCACATCGCCCTGGAAACACAGCACAAGGAAGCTCATTGCTTGGATGTACGTAGAAGAAAGTTCCTTGAAAACCGCACTGTGAAAGAACGCCACACAACAAGATGTTGGGGATGATAAAAAAAAACAGTTACAACTAGAGTGAATTTTTGGAATTGAAAGTCAGTTCAGGTCTTAAATAAAAAAACTTTTGGATATAGAATTTATTTGCTACAGATGTACACAGTACCGAAGATTTATTTATTTAGGTACAGACATTGAAACTGCAAAATTGTTCTAGTATAGTTACTGTCACAGCATTATATTATTATTAGGAAATGCTGCTGATATTGATTCTGTTTTTGAATTTGTGAATGGCGTGTATGCGTATTGTATTTGCGATTGGGGGCTCTTTTCATTATTAATGTAATTAATAAATTCAGTCATTACTAATTCTATATCATTGACCATTGAACTCTTTGCTAAACCAACAAAAATTTAAATTTTATATAAACAATATGTATTGCAGAGCTCCGTATTCAAAATAGGGTCCTAGTATGAAATCTAGAATCAAATATACACAAATAATATTGTCATTATCTGAATACATATTTCGGTCTCAAACGTACCTAACGTAGTAAGGCCGTTTAGTGTCGATTCAAAACGATTTTAAGAACTATTCTAAAAAATATGCCTCATAGTTAGAAGAACTAATATACAACTTTACCAATGGGAGGCTCCTTTGCACAGGATGCCAGCTAGATTATCGATACCACAAAGGCGCCTATTTCTGTCGTAAAGCAGTAATGTGTAAGCATTATTGTGTTTTTTTAAGAGCGCCGCAGCTAGTGAAATGCCGGGCAAATGAGACTTAACATCTTATGTCTCATGGAGACGAGCGCAATTGTAGTTCTGAATGAGCTAAGAATGCTTTATGGGCAGGGCGTATCAATTAACATCAGCTGAACGTCCGACTCGTCTCATGCCTTATTATCATAAAAAAAAATAATGAAATATAGTCGAAAGTTGTTGTGAAATAAGCCGTTTGTAAAGCATCAAAACAATACAGAAATAATTTCGTTATTTTGAACAAATAACGACATATTATTGCAATAGGCATTCATTGTAATTATAGGCCTCGGGTAAATTATGCGGTGTCGAAACTCTTGCTTACATTCTGCTTAGCCATTTATATATAGATTGTGGGTGAAACCGCAAATAATTATGGATAATTTCGAAAACGGCAATAAAATGACATTTGGCTAATTTGACTAACATTTGCGAAATGTCTTCGGGGCACGATGTCTCGAAGATAATATGTAGGTAGTTGTTATATCATCGAAATTTGTGGAGTTTAATAGAGTTATATTTAAAAATAGTTCGAGCTTATTCTTTGAAATACTACGGACACTGTGTGTCTCATTTATTTATATGACTGTAGGATACGGAGGCATGTTTTGCCCTGTGCTTCCCTGGGGCATGAAAATATTAAGTCCCAAGCCCAAGGGTGTCGTAAGAGCACCATAATGTTAACACCAGGAACAGACACAAACTTATAGTGCCTACAATTTGGCTAAGTCGAGTAAGTATATTGTGGGGCGATGTATATGCTTTTACAACAAGATCCCAGAATCAAAAGTATTATGTTATTCAAAATGATTGTTAAAAACCGTTTGTGTGGTAAAGTTTACTATAACATAAATGACTTTCTTAATGATACCACAGATTGGGAATGGAGCGACCGCCCTCAGGCTATTAAATAATAAGTTTAATTGTAAAATATTAATTTGTAAACATATATTTTCGATGAAAACAATAAAATCCCGCTGAGTTTGTTGCGCCCATTCTTCTCAGGTCTGAGGCATTCGTTTTGGAATGTGTGGTAGTTATTGACTTTCAATAAGTGATGTCACATCCTATTTTGAATAAAAATATTTAAATTTGAAGAAATGTGACAAAAGCAATCAAAAGCTCTTCTAATCAGCGATATGCTATTAAATCCATTATTTACAATTACCTAGGATAATAAGAATTTCTACACAACGCATTTAATAGCAAGTATTGGCTATAGGTTCATTGAAGGATAAACTCGTAGGCACGTAGAGATAAATGTACAAAATGCATCACTACACAAGATCGGTACTACGTGACTCTAAGCCTTTGATATTAACTTAATGATATCTCTAGGGACTATTTCAATGCAGACTTTTGATACATTGAATTCATAATGACACATCAACACTATTGGAACCATAGACTATAGACATAGAGATAGTGATAATGCGTGGCCTATATTGATTTCTAGAACAGCGTTACCTAGTGGTTTTATTTTTATTTTATTTAATTTAAACCACCACTATGAGCCTTTTGAGACAGCTCATGGCCGCTTAAAGGCTGGCAACGCTCCTTGATTCCTCTGGTGTTACAAGAGAATGTGGGCGGCGGAGAGGGCTGTGCTCGGAGTTTCCTTGCGAGATCGAATCAGGAATGAGGAGATCCGTACGAGAACCAAAGTAACCGACATAGTCCAAACGATTGAAAAACTGAAGTGGCAGTGGGCAGGGCACATAGTTCGACGGACAAATGGCCGTTGGGGCAGTAAAGTCCTTGAATGGCGACCACGTACCGGAAGACGCAATGTTGGTAGTCCCCCTCAAGATGGACAGACGATCTGGTCAAGATCACTGGAATATGTTGGATGAGGGCAGCGCAGGAGCGATCGTTGTGGAAATCTTTGGGGGAGGCCTTTATCCAGCAGTGGACGTCTTCCGGCTGATGATGATGATGATGAACCACCAACAGAATCACGCATAAAAAAATTTACATTATTTAAGTTTTAGGTACTAAGTTTCTATATAATTCCATTTATAAGTGGCTACAACATACAAATTTAGACAAATAAGTCGTGCGACTGAACTTAAGGATATAAAAATTAACATAAAAAAATGATTAATGGTGAGAAAACACACATCAGTTACAATTTTAAGAAGGTATTGCTTGACATCTACCGCTTGAGAAGTTGATTTAACAAGAAAGTATTATAGAACAAATTACTATATATTATTATATATATATTAAAAAAAAGTTCTTACGCACATTAAATTATCGTGTAAAAGGAAACCGAACCCACTATAATGATTTTTTACTTGAATATAACTTTCTTCAGCTATGTCAGCGCCGCACTATAACAGACTGTGTAACTTTAAAGAAGATATGTACTGGTGAGCTGACATCTTCTGAGCTCCTCAGTCTCGTAGGCTATCACGTCCCTGCCAGGTCTACCACTACCAGGTCCATTACTTTTGAGCTATCGTCCCCAAGAACTAACATTGGGTTTCGCGCGCCATTACACAGAATGTGTAAATCTTACAACAATAGTTTTCTTGACATCGACATATTTTCGTGCTCCCCTGCTGTGTTCAGACACAGTTTAGAATTAAAATTAAAATCGTTGTTGTTGTTATGTTTCCTTGTAATAATAAATAAATGGACATATCCCTAGCAGTGTATTCCCTGTATAGCCTGCTTAGCCTAGGTATGAGGGAATGATGACCGAGATTTATTTTGTAGATTCGGTGTATAAAAAGTGAAGTAGGATACCGCGATACACGAGAGGAAGTTTGGCTCAACAATTCAGAGTTATTCATGGTCCCGTTTACGAGTTTGTGTAAGAATACCATATAATATAGTTTGCGTCTATCGGACAGCGACAGAACAGCGTATACCAGTGGGAGGCTCCTTTGCACAGGATGCCGGCTAGATAATGGATACCACAAAGGCACCTATTTCTGCTGTGAATCAGTAATGTGTAAGCATTACTGTGTTTCGGTCTGAAGGGCGCCGTAGCTAGTGAAATTATCTTTGTAGAATCATTTAGGCAAAATTTAAAGAAATGAACATCTTGACTTGATCTTGTTGCTTCTCAATATATTCTTGATAATGTAATGTATGTTCATAGGCACATAAGTGAATTTGATTGAAACTCTCATAACGATAATGTTAACACCAGAAACAGACATAAACTTATAATGCCTACTACTCGGCTCAGTCGAGTTAGGTTACTATAACATAAATGACTTTCTTAATGATGCCACAGATTGGAAATGGAGCGACCACCCCCAGGCTATTAAATAATAAGTTTAATTGTACCAAATTAGTTTGTAAACATATTTTTTAGTGAAAAAAAAGCCCGCTGAGTTTGTTGCGCCCATTCTTCGCCCAGATCTGAGGCATTCTTTTTAGAATGGTAGTTTTTGACTTTCAATAAGTGATGTCACATTTTATTTTGAATAAAAATATTTGGATTTGAATTTGTGCGGTGCTCCATAGTGTGATTTTCTATGAACTTTCTTTCACGTGCTACAAAGCTGTGGCATGAACTTCAATGAGCGTTGTTACCGGGACGTTACGACATGGGTACCTTCATAAAAACCGCGTACACCTTCCTTAAAGGCTGGCAACGCTCCTATGATTCCTCTGGTGTTATAAGAGAATGTGGGCGGCGGTGATCACTTAACACCAGGTGACCGTACTTTCGTTTGTCCTCCTTTTCCATAAAAAAATAATAAATCACTTTGAATTTTATATTATTGTAATTGAAATGATTTGTAAATCGATGAAAAAGTAAATCTTGATATAAAAGAGTGGCAATGAGTTTCTTGCTACTTCTTCTCACTAGCTTAACCCTTTACGAAGTAGCGGTAGACAAGCAAAAATATTTTTTTGACATTCATAAATGTCATTTCCGTGACCTACCTACCTAAACCTACCATACAGTGATTTTGATTTGATTTAAAACAAAACTTATTTTTAAGCTAGTAAACTAAAAAAGTAACGTGATATAAATTACTAAATCTTATAAACTTATAAGTTAACTAATTTGATTTCTTTGTGATTATTATTATGAGCAATTCTTTATGTTTAATTTGTCATGAAATTCTGAAGTAACAAAGGAAAGGTAATACCAACATTTTGAAATCTATACATACATATAAATAAAATTAGAGTGTCTGTTTGTATTATTGAAATATCCGGTTTTTACTACATGTATATGAATATAATATATACGGTACATACACCAAAATAACATTTCTTACAGTTTTTGTCTGTCTGTCTGTTTGTTCCGCCTAATCTCTCAAATGACTGGACTGATTTTGATGTGACTTTTATTGGCAACTAGCTGATGTAATAAGGAGTAACCTATGCTACGTTTGTTTTAGAAAAAATCTTTTATTTTAGAAAAATAAAGTAATGTTGCAATGTCCAACAAACGGTCTAACTCTAAAAATAATTTATATGGCAAAACAACGTTTGCCGGGCCAGCTATTTAGGAATAACTTTACATCACGTTTATTAAAGTGTAAATGGCAGTCGGCCATCACATAATAGTCCTGTAATTACTTTACTTTTCATGTGCTGCCGGTTCAATGATAACAAGTGTGTATGTACTAATGTATGCACGCAAGAAGTTATACTTCTTTGGCGTAACAAAGCAAAGATCCTCAAAATTATTTATTAATCCTGCTATTCTACGTTTGTAGAAAGAACAATATTGTAAAAATCTTGCAAAGATGACTTTGACAATTAATTATTAAATAACGAATACATAAATAAAAAATAAAATAGCATAAAAAGAATAGGGAAATCCAAGTGTGTCGTAAGAGGCGACTAAGGGCATTTACCAGTGGGAGGCTCCTTTAGATTATGGGTACCACAACGGCGCCTTTTTCTGCCGTGAAGCAGTAAAGTGTAAGCATTACTGTGTTTCGGTCTGAAGGGCGCCGTAGCTAGTGAAATTCCTGGGCAAATAAGACTGAACATCTTATGACTCAATGTGACGAGCGCAATTGTAGTGCCGCTCAGATCTTTTGGGGTTTTCAAGAATCCTGAGCGGCACTACATTGTAATGGGCATTTACCATACGCTGAACGTCCTGTCCCTTATTGTCAAAATGTATGGACGATACGGGACTCTAACCCACACCTCTCGGGTTCCGTCCAAGCCCTCTTACCAACTGAGCCAACCGTCCTAGTGACGTATCGATCGTTAATATTGGTATGTCTTGTTCAACTCTCAGGTTGTGGCTCCATCTACTGGATCTACTTTACAGTTGATAGGTAACCTGCTCAACCTCAATAATTGCATATTGGGAAATTGACTTCAGATGTCGCTTTTATAAATATAAATAATAAATAGTTTGTTACTTTTAAGAGATATCCCTCACTTCTAGGATTAATTTTAAAACTTAAATTTGTAACCAAAATTTATGAACAGTTTGTTTTTTTATCGCTCACTTCAGGGATTAAATATACTAATATAATTTATGGACGATGCGGGACTCAAACCCGCGCCTCTCGGGTTCCGTCGGAGCTCTCTTACCAACTGAGCCACCCGTCCGAACGACGCATCGATCGTAAATCTTGGTATTTCTTGTTCAATTCTCAGCTTGTGGCTCAATCTGCAGGATCTACTATTCACTTGGTAACCTGCTTCACCCCAATAATAACGCACTTTAAAAGAAGCCAATGTTTTGGCGGTTCTCAATTCCGAGGGTAGAGTGTTGTATATCTTAGCTGCCTCAAAGCAAATGCTGCGTCTTTGTGTTGTCTGTAATTAATGTATATGTCCTACTCAGAAATGATCTACTCATAATAATGAAAAACAGAATTAAAATTATGTTAGCAACTAACAATATCTATCTTACAACAGAATATTAAAGTTTACAAACGTGATGTAATTTTCTCAACGAGAATCGATTTCACGATACGTTCATGCCTCGATTCCTAGATTTACCTTTAAATACTATTGTATCTGAGAAACTTGCGCAATTAAATGCAATCATGTCAGAATTATTGTAATGACCGAAAATAATAGACGATCTAACTGAATACTATTACATGTTCTGTGGTCTAACTGTGTACTATTATGTAGTCTGTGGTACAATTGATAGCGATTGGCTCAGCGTGTACCAATGCGCGTGCGCAAGATCGGACGTTGTTGGAAGATAGACTTGCGATAAGTTAATTATACAACCAGCTCGCTTGATTACCTACTACTTAACGAGAGTTCGTTATCTATGTGAAAACAATTGAATGGTTACTGTTACGACAAATTGGAGGGCAATTAACTTTGTTGCTTGAGAAAATTTTACAGATTAAAAATTATTACGGATACTTATTGATAATAAGATACCAATGTTTATAAGTGAGTTATATTTTTTTTATTGAAGTCATACTTCTTGCAATCATGTTTTCTTCCGGAACAGCCGTCAGTGCACCTTGTTCGGTAAATAATATTTGAATTCAATGATAGCATTCCTCCAGTTTCAGGCGATATTTGAAATCACAAGAAATCATCGTGCGAAATTAGTGCCGACACTGCTATATATTGCATGACACTCGATAATATTAGCTCGTAAAAAATTGGAGTGAATATTTTAATTTTGGAACGTTCCTATTTTTACTTATAATTAATCGTGCTTTCAAAATAAATTATAACTGAACAGTGTCTTACACATAAAAACTATTTTTCGCAATACTTTCTACGTGTCCCCGTAATATTTTTAAAAGGTTTAAGTAAGTAGATTTGTTATTATTCTAAATTAGTTGTAAACAAAGTGCCTTAACATGTTCACAGTAACATTACGTACCATAAATTATTGTTAACACGACTGTAGTGGCAATAAAGGATCATTGAAAATGTGCAATAGGAGAACAAGTACATGAATAGTGGATGTAAATATAAGTCAAAGATCCGGTGGAAGTGATAGCTTTCTTTACATGGTAATTTGAAGTGAATTCTAAAGACAGATAATGAAATAATGACAAGAGTCTCGAAATCTCAAGCGATTGCTAATTTTGTGGCCATCTGGAGGGCAAAGCCAAATTGGCTTCGAAGAAGCTGGGCGTCATCAATAGAGCACGGCAATACTTCAAGCCGGCCCACATTCTAGCGCTCTACAAAGCGCAAGTCCGGCCACACATGGAGTATTGCAGTCATCTCTGGTCTGGCGCACTCCAGTATCAGATCGATCCATTTGACCGCGTGCAACGCAGAGCAACTCGAATTGTCAGGGACCCAGTGCTCTGTGAACGGCTGGATCACTTGGCGTTGCGTAGAGACGTCGCTTCATTGTGGGTCTTCTATCGCATTTATCACGGGGAGTGTTCCGAAGAGCTGTTTGACCTCATTCCTCCCGCCGAATTCCACCTTCGCACGACACGCCACAAGTTAGGATATCATCCCCATCAACTGGATGTGTGGCGGTCCTAGCGCGTACACCTTCCTTAATGGCCGGCAACGCTCCTGTGATTCCGCCGGTGTTGCAAGAGAATGTGGGCGGCGGTGATCACTTAACACCAGGTGACCCGTAAGCTCGTTTGTCCTCCTATTCCATAAAAAAAAGAGTGACGTTAAGTACAAGAAGAGGTAGTGACGCATAATAATATTAGTAAAGCCCATTTTTTTCAACCTACAATTAGGTACATTTATTATAATGAAAAAATAATTACTTATGTATAATAATATAATGATTATTTGTATAGCATATATCTACTAACTATAAAAAATATAATGTTATTTGTTATAATCACTGTCGACTGAAGTCTCGTGCCAGAGTTTGCGAGTCAACATGTCCTGAGGATGCCTGGTGTAGAGGCGAATCACGTGTCGAATTAACACTAAAGAAAACTCAAAATATTTGGATAATTATGGATTTCCGCAAAGTAACGCCTACTTCAATAAATTTTCCCCTTTTTGAGTAATGGGTATAGGCCTTCTCCAACTTGTTCCCGGCACCTATGTCCATAGCTCTCTTTATCTGTAAGTTTCCTACTGAAGCTTTTATATCTCCTATCCAACTTTTCCTAGGACACCCTTTGAAAAGATGGACCTGAGAGCCATACGAGAAGTACCAACAGGAAAAAGAAGAAAAGGGGTCGCTAAGTAATGAATGAAATTGGTAAGGAAATGTTGGTTATGTAGAGATGATGTATTCATGAGACAAATGTAGAAGTCTTAGAATATTTGGGTTTTTGAAGAAACCTGAGCGGCACTGCATTGTAATGCGCAGGGCGTATCAATTACCATCAACTGAACGTCCCACTCATAAAAAAAGTTAAAAAACACTTTTGTTTAAGAATCTGACATAACTTTGTCGTTTTAATGCAATAATATTATAGCAAAGTTAAAAATATTATAAGCCTTTAAAATTTAGTATGTAGAAACTGAAGTTATGACGAAATAAATCTATTCTGAACATCAAGATAAACCTTCCTCCAAACACCGTATTAGCAAAACGGTATGCAATAAAAGTTTAGTGGGTAAAGATTTTAGTAGGTAATGTTTTAATGGCGCTTTATTGCTCTACCGCTAGATGAAAAGGACCTTAACACACAACCAAGCCACATGCAGGGCCTTAATTGCCTCCACATTCACAGAGACGCTCATATCACGCCATATAATGACAAAAATAGTCTAAAAAGTGCCTTCGCATATGAGATGTTTTTTCATAACTCCGCGCGGAGCTAAATTACGAAATAAAAGATTAACTTTAAAGATCAATAAACTTAATAAATGATCTCAATAATTGTTGTATTACGGGCACAATAGCGCGGCGTCGTGAAACGCCATTAAGGCGCGAACATCATTAATTTTGTTCGCGGCTTTTTGACGTGAGCGCAATGGCGTCTGTCAGATTTGAAAAGCGGCGCTGCTGCCACCTGTTGGTAGCGCGGTGAATTAGACATCGAACCCCGCTGCGTCTCACTTGATAGTGCCACTGGAATGACTCGCCGCGAGATACATCTTTAATTGCAGTCACAAAGGTTGTTAATTTACGATAAAAAAAATAGACAATGGACCGATACAAATTTCTAATCGATTTGTATGTAACGGGTGTTTCTTAAGTCACCCAAATGATCTAGTGTGGGTTTCACATCAGGAAAAGTTGTCCTTAAGACCAGGCGAGTTTTCCTACACGACTCTACCGGAACGAGCATCGCATAGTAGAGCGTGACGGGGCAGTGTCATTCAATGTCCACAAAATAAAATAGTGAGCGCACCTTAAGAAGTTTTACACTAATTATCAGTGCTTATTCTTATGTTTGACAGCATAGTAAAATCTTTGAAAGTCCTAAGTGTCAGTTTTGATTTGTGTCATAAAAAAAAATCCCATCTCGATGAAACGCTGTATTTTTGTCCTTGGTCGTACCAAGGGACAAAAGTGGCCGATTCTCTCCCGACAAGACGACTTTTGTCCCTCGTACCAGGGACTAAAAGCGAGCTCTTTATCCAGCTGGGAAAAAAACGTATGAACCACGTGAGATAAGTAGGACATTGCCACCCGCGATTGTCACTATGTCAATATTCCGCGGGTGAGAACGACCTACTTTTCACCCTAGTTGCGTTATATACTATTTCCTTCTTTCCTTCCTCTGATGCTATAATATAACATGGGTTGCGGTGATCACTTAATTTGAGGACTCTATTAATACGTTTTTTGTATGGGAGTAAGTGATAGAACGAGCAGATGCTCCAGCTGATGCTAAGCAGCATCATCTGCCCATAATAATATGATTAGTAGCTAAAACTCAAGTGTAACCCCGATCACATCCTTTCTCTGGTCATACCAGCGCCAAGCAAAAAGTATGTTTGTGTATAAATTACTCTGATATATTTTGCTCTTACTCCGACTGAAGCTCGATCTAAGGTTGCCAGCTATTAGTCTTTTTCAATGCCCACAAAAGAAGCAACTCAGCAAGTCTAGTCTAGGTCTAAGGAAGTTTCCGCTTCAAAGGTACGTCGCAATAAAAATTTCGATGTACGTACGATTAGCGTTCATTTCTATTATCATTTCAGCCAAAAGACACTCATGCATGGATGAGGGCAACCCAGGGGTTGCCCTCATCCAACCCATTCCAGCAATCTTCATCAAATCATCGGTCTATGTTGTAGAAGAGCCTACCAACGCTGCGTCTTCTAGTACGTGGTCGTTCGAGGACTTTACTGCCCCTACGGCCATCTGTCCGTCGAGTTATATGCTCTGCCCACTGCCACTTCAGTTTCGCAATCATCAGGGATATTTCGGTGAATCTGGTTTTCCTACAGATTTACTCATTTCTAATTCGATCTCGCCTTCCTAATAAGGCCCATAGTAAGCGGCCACATCAGTTTCGAACCGTACGTCATCACTGGTACCACAAAATGAAAACTCGTCTAGTTGTCCAGTTCAATTTACATTAAATCTGCGAGTCGTATCATATTTGGCAGGTAGAAACTTAATTTAATACAAATGATTCACAGCATCAAGAATTTGCTCCACGAAGAACGATGCTATCCATCAAAATGCGTCTCAGGTGAAAAAATAAACTGGCAAAAAGTTGGTCCGCGTCTTGAGATTAGATTCCCTTTGGTAGCTAATTGCGTTTTATCAAATTAAAGCAATTCCGGCCGCGGTCGATGATTAATTATGTTTGATGAATAATTTACACTTGTTTTACTGAATAAACTCTTATGAATTGAGTTAATGTTTGTCATTAATTGTCTTTGGTGATCTGACTTTTAAGATATATTGCAATGTATTAATTCACTTTTGTATAGGATGGGACGTATCTTCAATGGAAGAATTTAAAACCTGAGGCCCTGTCCGCAAAAAGCTACGGCTAACGTTTTTAGTTAAAGATATCCCTTCCTCGTGACAGCTGTTGGTATTACATTTTACAATAAGATATTTAGATTTAGATTAACACGTTAGCAGCGGGCCATTTATAAAACATTAGTAGATATATCAACTCATTTAAAATGTTACCAACTGTGCTTTCATCTTGATTATAATTATTTGATGATGCTTATTTGTTGTGTTTCCTGATCTCGTTATTGTGAATTGCAGATTATTCAATTCTTTTGCAACAACACTTGGTAAACGTCATGTTTAACGACATTAAGTTCGTAAAGAGGCTTTGACATAAGAAGAAGAACTGTTAAGTAACTCTCAGTCCACCTTTTAAATATTATAACAACTTAGCCTACTTAATATAATATTATAAAAAATTTCATGGCCTGCGCAGAAACAGACAAGAACCATCCTTAACCACCTATTCATAAGCCTTCTTTGTCAAAGAAACTTTAATTATTTCTTGAATTTGTGCTCACTGAGTCCTAGTATACTGTCTGTTATTTTACTAACAGATATATTAGATCGTTAGTGATCTTCTCTCCATCCAGCCTAGTGAGCAGGCGGTCCGAGGTTCGAGTCTCCTTCCGAGACGCCCCGCGCCTGTGAGCTACATTTTCGGCCTCCAAGGCCCCCGCCCGGCTTCGCTGTAAAAGCCTTCAGGGGTATCAGCACAGAGGAGGTGTTTAATCGGTAGGGGGTGTTTACATCCGAGCCCGACATATGGGCCCCGTTTCGGGGTCTTCAATTCGTAAATGTATTTTACTCCTCTCGAAAAAAAAAATGTATGTTATTTTATTGTAAAATTAAATACCAACCCCATGAGGGAGCTCTTAACTCTAGTTAACTTATTAAATGGCACGTACATTTATTCTTTCATCTTGAATTGAATGAATTCAATTAACATTTTATTTAATGAGATAATATTCTTACATTATATTCAACGCGAGGAATATTATGTTTAAAGGGACATCCAGATTCTATTTGTGAGTGTAACTGTATGTGTATTCTTCTCAAAAATAATCTTATTAGTTGATATTACACGTTATTCGTAACATATTTTCAATCATTAGGGATTCGGCGGCGAGCGTTGGACTCACAAAAGCAATGATTGATGCACCCGTTTACCAGACGCAGTGGCTGAGTAAAAAACGGTTAATTAACTCGTTTGGCCGCCGCTCATTAGAATTATTAATCAAAGCGAGGCGGATAGTGATGTATCGAGGTTTGATTACATTAATGTCAGTTCTTTGGTAATTAAAACCACGCCAGGGTGTCTGCGGACGATTCAGAACAAGAGGTAAGAACAATGATAAAGGCTTCACTAATGAACACCTATGATAAATGGTTTTGCTAATTTCTAGGCAGGTGAGGCAATCAGGATTAATTTGATTCGTTTAGTCGTCGTTAATTTGATTCGTTATGATAGATTCACTTGTATTGAGTTTTTTGAAGTTATAATTATTTTGGCGCGTTTGGGAAAAATTATTAGAGTGAAGGTTTACGATGCGCGCACACCGTCACGCATATTCGACACCCTGATCTTAGTTGGTCATCTCGACCATTCATATCATACTTCAGCTACCATAAACCTCTTGTGACTCATAATAATATGTCTGCTGAACCACAACCAATAAATTTTAATATCCGTATAAGTTGTCAAAGAAAAACATTGTTCAAAAAATATTGTATAAAAAGGATTTATTGGTATTTTAATCAAACGTTATTTATCTTAATTATGCGAAATAATAATATTTTCATTTGTATTTAATGCCTTCTTTCTTCCAAAATTGTTTTTTGTCGATTTTTGTTTTTGTTAAACCAAAGAAGTAGGTAGAAAGAGGTAGTTAACTTCTTTTGTGCGTACATAAGTAGGTACATTCACAAACTTTTTCATATGTTTTATAATATTGTTTTTCTGAATCCTTTTACGAAATATACTAAAGTTGGAATGCAGTTTGATGCGATAGAAGTTGGTTTAGAAATTAATATTACTGCTTCATTGAAGTGATAACTTGTTTAAAAGCGGTGGACACTTTATCGAGTGAGGCGTCACAATCAATGACAGACTAACAATATTATACTAGTATGAAGACAAAAAAAAACATATACGTCTTTGGACGCCCGACAGAAGTGATAACTTAAACTAATACAAGTTTATTAATTGTTGCAATTGTTTAACTAGAGAAATACTTTGGTATTTCCAATTCTGTGCAGAGCCCACCAGTGATCACCGTCTGCTATGTAATCTTATAGCTTTAAACGAGCAATTCTTGTATATATATATATATATCTATATCTCGTTTAAAGCTATAAGATTACATAGCAGACGGTGAGTCAGATTATATATATATATAATCTGACTCTCGGAAACGGCTCCAACGATTTTCATTACAGAGAGAATTTCGGGGGCGATAAATCCATCTAGCTAGGTTTTAAATTTAAATAAAATGTAGTTTTATCCGTGTTCTAATGAGAAACAGCTACAATAACATTAGAATACAAAGGTCAATTTCGCCACTATATAGAAGACCCCGGTTCGAATCCAGATGTCCTATTAGTTTATTTTTTGTTCAAGTTTTGTACATTCTGAAAAATCCGAGCAAGGCTCGGTCGGCCGGATATAAATAAAATCTATCATTGATTAAAAAATATTTTTTTTTCTTAGTTACAATTGTGTATGCACATTATTGTTTAATCCTATGAAAGTAACAGTAAGAGTGAGAGTGGAGGAGCCTGCCAACCGCTGCTGTTTGCATGAGAGAAAGAGAAGCCAGACAGACTGGCGCCGCAACGCGTTACGTTACGCCGTAACGGTTTACCCTGCTTTAAGAAGTTTATACAACTTCTTTTAGGAAGAGAGAAGAACATCTTGAACGTAGATACAGCAAGATAGGAAAGGTAAGCAAATATTTTGTTACTGTAACTAATTTTGATCGAGAAGTCGTACACATTCAACCAAGTTAACTAAGTTAAAAAATGAGTAACCAGTGGGAGGCTCCTTTGCACAGGAAGCCGGCTAGATTATGGGAACGACAACAGCGCCTATTTCTGCTGTGAAGCAGAAATATGTAAACATTACTGTGTTTCAGTCTGAAGGGCGCCGAAGCTAGTGAAATTACTGGGCAAAAGAGACTTAACATCTTATGTCTCGAGATGATACGCCCCACCCAGTAGGGTGGGGCGTATCAATTAACATCAGCTGAGCGTCCTGCTCGTCTCGTCCCTAATTTTCATTAAGAAAAACTGAGTTAAAAAGTTAAGTTAAGCTATCTTAAGTCTTAACACTAGCTATAGTAATATCGGGTTCGTTCGTCTGTATTCTTGGTCTATGTAACTGAACATGATTCCAAGCATTAACACAATGCAAGTCTTAACTTTTAAATTAACAAGAGGATGGGAAGTCACCGATTAGGTATTTAGCTGAACGTCTTCTACTCCAACGCATTTATGAGCCGTTAACAAGTGGACTCGGTAAACAATAAACATTTCTGAATTTATACATCTTATAGCGCGTTAAGGAAATATTTTCAGATGAATTTATGTCACGCAAATTGGACACCCTGACGTTAGCTGGTCAAGTTACCTAGACCATTAATGTATCATACTTCAGATACCAAGCCTCTTGTAACTCATATGTCTACTGAACTACAACCAATGGGCGACAATTAAATCAATTTCAATACATAATTTCATTTTATATACAAGTTTGAAAATAAAATTTTAATTTCTCTCTAATTGTATAAAAATAATAATATTTACACGTTATTTAACTAAATTATGCGGTACACTAATATTTTTATTGGTTGTATCTAATACCTTCTTTATTACAATATTGTTTTTTCTACAAACGTAAAATAGCATGAGGAATAAAGTTTTTTAAGGATTTTTATTTTATTATGCCAAAGAATAATTCTTGCGTGCGGTCATAAGTGCTCACACACTTTTTTTTAATCATTTAAACCTTCTAACAGATATATCAACAATTACTATAACTGCGGGTATATGAGAACGGAATCTTAAAAGATTAAGTATTATTAATAAAATAATGTATTCAAGTGTTAAATCTGACATTGTGTACCGGTCTAGCCTATAGCCTATTGTTACATACCAAGAAAACGAAATATATAAAACTTCCTGCACCAAATGTAGATGCGAATATCTTTTTAAAGGGAGAGCTGGTAAAACCGATGGAATCTGCCATATTTTTGGCATTACTCTGGATTCTAAATTAAAATGGCGCCCCATTATTGAAGGATTGGCTAAAAGAACTAGTTATGCAGCTTATGCGGTTTTTTTTTTAACGAAAATAATAGACAAGACGAGCAGGACGTTCAGCTGATGGTAATTGATACGACCTGCCCATTACAATGCAGTGCCGCTCAGGATTCTTGAAAAACCCCAAAAATTTTTAGCGGCACTACATCTGCGCTCGTCATTTTGAGACATAAGTTAAGTCTCATTTGCCAAGTAATTTCACTAGCTACGGCGCCCTTCAGAAAGGAACACAGTAATGCTTACACATTACTGCTTCACGGTAGAAATAGGCGCCGTTGTGGTACCCATAATCTATCTATCTATCATCTATCCTGTGCAAAGGAGCCTCCCACTGGTGCAAAGGTTCAAAAGATTCTAAGATTACATAGATAATTGCGTGTCTAATTTACTAACTGATCAAATTTTTGGAGCAACGGATGATTATGGAATGTCCTTATATGTATATAACACGTCATTGTTCACTTTACAACATACCGAGCCTTGCTCGGATTTTTAAGAATGTACAAATGGAACAAAAAAAAACTATAAGAACATCTGGATTCGAACCGGGGCCTTCTGCTTTCCGGATCAGCCAATGTCCCATCTGAGTTATTACAGTCTTGTATATAGTTGCAAAATTTACCTATAAATTAATTAAACTAAATTTTTTAAATTGAAACCTAGCCGGATCGATTTATGTACCCGAAATCCCCTGTGTACTAAATTTTATGAAAATCGTTGTAGCCGTTTCCGAGATTCAGATTATATATATATATATATATATGTATACAAGAATTGCTCGTTTAAAGATATAAGATTATATCATTGCTTTAATACCAAAGGCAAAAATACTGTCAAAGCCTGCGACAAAAACACAGTTGTACAAAATTGCCGCCTCTGGCAATGAGATTTATTCTCAAATGAATGTTTAATGCTGTTATCCTTTCGTCATACATTATCAAGTCATTCAATTCATTACTGTTCCTCGCTCCGTACTCATCATGTATTGTAAGATTCAAACACTGCTTATTTTTGGTAAATATAACAATTTATTTATTACCTATTCTTTATTATCTACATATTCTATTTTGTATCCTATTTTGAATAAAAATATTTGAATTTGAATTATAAAACAAAGTCCTCTGTTGCGTCTGTCTGTCTGTCCGCGATAAACCCAAAAACTACTGTACCGATTGTCGTACTGTTTTCGCCATTTGATTGCGTGACTCGGGGAAGGTTTAAGTATATATTTTGTTTACTTTTGTATATGTTCGTTTGAGGTGTCGGAAAAAATAAGTCGTCTGGGAGCTTTCAACGAAAACAGTATCTACACCCATTGAGATATAATTAAATAATTAGTGAAGGAATTGTGTATCTTATATAGGTCTACAGAAAAGTCTGAGATTATATACTATATCCATTTTAATACTTTAAAAATTTGCAATTACATAAAAAGCGGTAATGTAAAAGCTGTTTAGACGAATACGATATTAATCCTTATCAGTTTATTACTACGTAATGTTATAAAATCATTAATTTTAGATGGCTTTAGACTACATTATTCCCAAATACATACATCATTTCATCTAGTCTGTTAAAAATAGTGAAAAATTGTGTGTGTACTAATGAATGCACGCAAGAAGTTATACTTCTCTGGCGTAACAAAGCAAAAATCCTTAAAATTATTTATTCCTCCTGCTATTCTTGGCTCAGTTGGTTAGAGCACCGGCACGGAACGCCAGAGGTCGTGGGTTCGAGTCCCGCATCGTTCATAAAATTATGATTTTCAAATTTTATTCATAGTTTTAGCTGAAACACACATTTATCCAGCAACGCATTTCGGCTATCACAGCCGGTATTCGTAAAAGGTATACGTGAAAGAGAAAGCATGAATAACCACTGACTTACAATAGACTAGCGTATAGACAACAAAATTTAATTTAATACACCTCTTATGCAAACCTTTACCTTTAATATTAATAAAATACTATTATTTATATACCTATTGATGATTATTGGTTTTAAGTCGGTGCCAAGTTCTAAATAAAATAAAACTTAAATATTATAAACAGCTTACTTACTGTAATTATTTACTATAACAGTTATATTAGTTACTAAAACATAAATGACTTTCTTAATGATACCACAGATTGGGAATGGAGTGACCGCCCTCAGGCTATTAAATAATAAGTTTAATTGTACAATATTACTTTGTAAACATATTTATTCGATGAAAAAAAAAAGCCCGCTGAGTTTGTTGCGCCCATTCTTCTTAGGTCTGAGGCATTCATTTTGGAATGGGTGGTAGTTTTTGACTTTCAATAAGTGATGTCACATCCTATTTTGAATAAAAATATTTGAATTTGAATTAAGGTTGTCTGGCCACCTTTTGTTTTATAATATACTTGCTGACCCGACAGACGTTGTTCTGTATATAATAAATATAATAATGTTTTTCTATGAATTTGTCCATAATACGAGTATATCATAACATCAAGAATTATTTGATTGTTTTTGTAATGAAATTGTTTCACTGCAGAATTGTTTGATTGTTCTGAACGACGGGGGCCACATCAAAGGATAAGCAAAATTGTTGTTTTTATTTCATTCCGAGCATTTTCATGTTTATTTACCTTTTAAACCTTCTCTGGACTTCTGGTCAAACCGTGCTTCAATAAATTCTCTCATAGAAATTATGTATGGACATGTGTCCAAAGGAAAAACAAATTTGTTGTTTTTATTTAATTTAGCAGCATTTTCCTATTTATTCACCTTTTAAACCTTCTTTGGACTTCCACTAATAATTCAAGACCAAAATTAGCCAAATCGGTCCAGCCGTTCTCGAGTTTTAGCGAGACTAACGAACAGCAATTCATTTTTATATATATAGATAAAACCTACGTCACATTCACGCGGCGATGTGAGTCGCGGGCTGCGTAACTTCCGGCGGTCGGCACGCGTCACCATCTTTTCGACCCTCAACCGGAACCTTGTCTTCTCCACCAAGTACTGAACCATGTCGGAGGCCTTGGTGGTGTAGTGAAAGCGAGAGACGTAGATATACGTCACTGGGACTACGGGACGCAGTTCAGTCCTATCGGTGCTGTGCCATTTTGAAGCCTCCTCTTCTTCCGCTCCACTTTAATGAAGCCATCCTTGTCGCACACAGCAATTCATTTTTATATATATAGATACATAGATAGATACATATAAGCTGTTTATTAAAATTATCTAAGTGTAAATTAATGTCTATCTTCATGACTATTTTTTATGTTTTCTCTAAAAAAATAATAACTTCGAGTTTTCAAATATTACACTAGCTAAACGGACAGATTTTGTTCTGTAAAAAATTAAAGCTGTTCGTTAGTCTCGCTAAAACTCGAGAACGGCTGGACTGATTTGGCTAATTTTGGTCTTAAATGAATTGTGGAAGTCCAGAGAAGGTTTAAAATGTGAATAAATATGAAAATGCTCAGAATTGAATAAAAACAACGATTTTGATTTTATTTTGTTGTGTCCCCCATCGTTCAGTAATATCAAATTGAAACCTTATAAATAGCCAGTATTTCAGGTAAACTCTGTTTTGTAAGTAAGCAACATCATGTGTAATTAATAGAAAATAATAATATAATTTCATTCATACCGAGCATTTTTTTATTTGTTTTATTAAAAAAAGGATCCTAACGTTTGCCAGAACGAAGTGTGCCGGGTCAACTAGTTATAAATAAAAATTCATTAATAAAATAATTAAACTTGGACCGAATTGATCGAAAATCTTATCTATCCATTCTCGAATCCACCTGAAGACACACAGAAAATAACATTAAAATCGGCCCAGCTGTCTGGGAGGAGTTCGGTGACAAACACACGCACAGAAGAAATATACATATAAAGATTAGATTCAATTTTGTGTGCGCTTAAAATATAAAATTTTCAAGTTGTTATTATTAACGACAATTTTCAGGTGCGTTAACTCTTTTGACTCAAACGAGATTATCATCAGGAAAGTCCGCCAAGAATGCTGAAATGCCGAACTGTCAAAACTTCTCAGCTGGAGTCATATTAAACGAAAATGACGTCCACGGCACTTGGCACCTCTTGCATTTCAGAACAGAACAGTCAAGAGGTACCAGCGTTGACAAACATTGCGTCGAATTCACACCAATGACAGATACGGTAACTTGATTTATTTTACTTTATGACAATAAGGGACGAGACGAGCAGAACGTACAGCTAATGGTAATTGATACGCCCTGCCCATTACAATGAATTGCCGCTCAGGATTCTTGTTAAACCCAAAAATTCTGAGCGGCACTACAATTGCGCTCATCACCTTGAGACATAAGTTACGTTAAGTCTCACTTTCCCAGTAATTTCACGGCGCCCTTCAGACCGAAACACAATAAAGCTTACACATTACTGATTCACGGCAGAAAAGGGCGCCATTTTGGTACCCATTACCTATCCGGCATCCTGTGCAAAGGAGCCTCCCACTGGTAGAACCAATACGTTGGTAGAGTCTTTGGATTGTACCTATAGGCTACTTCGATATGCATTGCTTTTTAGATTTGTCAGTTGAACCTTACGGGAATGCAGTAAGGTATAATTTGCATTAAGAAATTTTTCATTATCTTGCTGCCTAAGAGTAATATTTGTATGGAATTGTGCATCAAGGGTTATTAGATAACGACATATAGTTAATCGTTATAAAAGACATCATTTCGATAGCAAAAATGCAAGATATTTCATAATAATAATAACATTTCAAATTTAGAAATTCATAAAAAACAAAATATTTATGAAGTGAAGTACCGTGTTTCCCAACTGTTTTATGTTATTTAAAACATTTGCAATTATCGAATGAACTTAAAAAGGAATCCTTAGAAGATATGACACTTGTACCCGAAACAGTGTTGTAGTTTGAAGCTATACTTTTCCTGTCAGAATGTCAAAGTTCATTTTTGTTGACACTTTTGAATGTTTGAATAGCAATCAGGAAACATCTTTTACTTTACATTCTACTATTTTAAATTTTTAACCGAAAGCAAAACCAACTGAATATTATTTATAAATTATTATAGAGGTCCGGACAACATGTTTCTAGATACAGACACTATAGACAAATTTCATTTAAATTTAGAACTATCAGGCTGGATTGCATGTTGTTATAGTTGTTATAGTTATAACAGCTGTTATAGTTAATGTTTAAGTCAAATTTAACGTTAACAGTAACGCTCACTTTAAAATAGATTTTACTGTATTCTTTGACATAATTTAAGGTAAAGTTTTTTATTTAAAATATTTATTTGAATCTTTTGACAAGTCGCTATTTAGCGATTTAACATTAACAATACCTTTAACCAGCGAAAATTGGACGGTTACAGTTAATGGTTCACAGTTAATGTTATGACGTCATAAAAAAATTGTATAAAAATGGTGCCACACATTTTTGCTTAACCATTACTTTAACATGTTTGTTATTACTAAAGTTGTGCAACGCAGCCTTAATTAATTTAATTTAGGCAAATAATCCACAATTTTTTTAGGAGAGAAAGGACCTCGAGAATCAAATCAGTCAATACGTCGAAAACCTGCAATGGGAGAACTTGTCCCTGAAGATGCAGATACCATGTTCTCAAGTCAACTTAAATAAAACCAGGAACTACTACTTGGAGAGACTGGAATCCAACGGTTCATATAGAACACTGCAGATGCCACAGCGAAGCGGTAAGATTATCAGAAACAACATCTATATCTACAAAGTGAAAACTTCTTTAACCGCCTTGGGCAATTTTTGGAAGGGGAAATTCTCGTTAGTTCGCGTTACCGAAATGCTTATAGCAGTATATCTGTAGCTATACAGCTGACGTATTGTGCAACATTAGGACTGTGTATATCTTATAAGTGAAATTGAATTGATTTAGTTAAAAGCTCAATGTGTGTACTGTGCATTGTTGAAATATAGTTTTTGTTTGAGTATTGAAAATAAGCCTTAAAAATAGTTTGAAATCAATAATTTATTTATCCTGAAACATATAAAACTATGTAGGTAGGTACCATAGGCAGTTATGTTCATGCAAACGAGCGCTTACTTCTAACCAACCTAGCCTAACATTCTTTAAAATTGTTTTACTATGAATCTGGGATTCCAACCAGAATAATATTTTTGTCAATGAAAATAGAATTATCAAGCTTTGTTTTAAGCTAAGATCCAGGTACAAATATATTTGTATGTGGCCCAAGGCCTATACTGTACTGGTCATTCTCCTTTAAATTTTTAATACTAAAAGTTCTAAGGTATCACTTCTATCGGTCTCTGCAACTACCAATTTTATTGGTTATTTTTCTCAAACATTCTTTAAATTGAATGGTTGAAATATTATTCTGTGTTAATGTTAAATTGAAGAATCTCGAATCGAGTTTCTACAATTTTTAATTTTAATTTAATTTCTAGTTTTAATTATTAATACATTTGATTATTCTTGCAGCAAGACTCGATTTGGCTGACTTCCATCGTTATCCGATGCGTTTGAAAATAATTGAGAAGCAATATCTAGGAATGATGGATTGTCATGAAAAGTTTGTTTTCCTTTTGGGAAAGCAAGCACCTACAGATAAGGCTATTGATGATCGCCTGCAGAAGATGATAGAATCCTTTTGGCCCGAAGATAATTAGAATATTGTAATGATTATTCAACATTTACAACAAGTTATGTATAAGCTGTTACCCGGGACTTAGATTTGATTTGAGGTTTACCCATTTAGGTATTGATTTGAGGTGTGTTTGAGATATTATATTAAATTTACGATATTTTTAAACTATTTATATAAACATGTATGGTCAATTTAGTGTATAATCTTATGATAAATACGGTGACGGAGGGAGCTATGAATGTGTTACGCAGTATTGGTGTATTTAAAAGTAGATCTTAGATAGTTATCAAAATGCCACTATGAGTATTAGCGCAACAAGCGATCCCATTTCGTAAGTCTAGTTAGTGGGTCTAAGTGGTATTTCAGCTGTTATTCTGGGTGCTATGGCCGCTCATCATAAATTTCCAGAAACTGACACTGAAGAACACCTTAATAAAATATTTTAAACATTTAATAGATTTCATTTTGAAAGAAAAAGAAAAACATTTATTCATACACATACAAAATAACAAAAATGAAGCAAATAAATATAAAAACGTGTGAGGTTTAAAAAAGGAGCCACTCAGCATGTGTATAATGTCAGCATAATACAAAGGTGTTGCAACGCTGATTTTCAAGTGGGACACCTCTCCTGAATAAAATTGAATTTACTAATTAAAAATAAAAAACAGTTACCTACTACTAAACTTAAAAACTAGATCAAAACATACAGATTATAAAAAGTAATAACAAATTAGAACAAATTATTGTTCATACTCATGCCATTATGCAGAAGACAATATATTGCAGGGGAATTTTTCATCACTGGTGTGGGATTATCTTGTGGAACTTGTAACTATCATTCATTCACAGGAGAGAGTTCTCTGAAGGTTACTTACTCCAGTTGGCGTATCTTGTTTATTTCTGGGTTGGCTAACTATGGTTCATTGTGAATGTTGGTATGATGTCATTTTATCTCTATTACATACACGAAGTTTCTGCAGTAGTATTTTCTTTACTTTTACAATTTTGAGTAAAAGGCATAAAGGCATTTATTTTCTCAAAATTGATTCCTATAGAACAATTTTTGATGTCATTTTTAATATACTACCACCCCGATAGTACTACCGCTTCGGAAACAAATGGCGCTCTGAGAGAGAAGAAGCGGCGCAAGAAACTCTCCCAGCACTCTTTTTTTGCGCTCATAATCTAGCCCCAGACTATCAGATCACTTAGATATTCAGCTGTGGAGTAGTAGTTTTACGACAAAGCGATTTTTTAATAAAAAATTTAAACTTATTTATAGATAATGCCTGAACAGTGGCTGGGAATTTATTAGACATTATGAACGGACAAAATTCGAGTAATTTTTTTGCAAAATAGCATCTTTCTTGAATTTTGTATTCTCTACTTCGATAGAAACCTAGATACAATGCCCAAGTTACGGCACTGATGACAAGCCTGAGTGAAGTACAATAATTGAAGTTTCACAAATTGTAGAAATAAATGTTCACATGTGTTAATAATATAGTTTTTTTTATGAAAATAAGGCATGAGACGACCAGGACTTTCAGCTGATGGTAATTGACGCCCTGAACGTTACAAGTACCGCTCAGGATTCCTGAAAAACCCATAAATTCTGAGTGGCACCACAATTGCGCTCGTCACCTTGATACATAAGATGTTAAGTCTCATTTGCCCAGTAATTTCACTTGCTACGGCGCCCTTCAGACCGAAACACGATAATATTTTAACATTATTGCTTCACGGTAGATATACCGCTGTGGTACCCATAATATAGCCGGCATCCTGTGCAAATGGAGCCTCCCACTGTTTAACTTATCTACAGAATGTTACAAATATACATAGAAATGCGAAATCGGTGTGTACTGCGACTGAAAATTTGACTACAAAAAGTATTTTTTTTAATTTCAGTTATTTGTTTTGCAGTCGTTGTATCAATCTTGAATTGTTACTTCCGGACTTCTTAACATCTTTTACTCAGTAGGTACTTAATGATGGTCTTCTTAGAAGAATGCGTGCCCAAATGGACTTCACCTGCTTCCTGAACACTTCAGTGCACACCTGCACTATTTTGATTATTTAATCTACTTTTTATGTTTGTTATTATGAGAAAGACAGACGAGAAGTGCAGGACAGCTCAGCATTATTTCAACAATCAAATCAAACGAAATCAAAAATTATGCTAATCTTGCACTCAGCTCAGTCTTACGCTTATTAAAGTCTGAGCAAAGTCTAAAAGTACGCTCTATAGAATTTAGAGTAAGTCTATGCTAATATTAATGAATTAGATGTCACGTATGAAACATAATGTTCCCGCCATAATTAATCGTGAACAGAGTCAAATGATTTAAATGGACAATCAAAGTGCAATTACGTAGTAGTGGTTCACCAACGCAAGGGTCGTATGGAGGGTTGTAATGACTGTAACAGTTTTATATTATTGAGTATTATAACAGAGCTTGGAAATTCATATTATTGTTCTATATTCGAATTTTGAATTGGCTTTTGTCAATGGCTATTGTATGTTTTTTTTAAAGTTAGATACGGTGGTCGAAGTCTAGGTGTATACTATGTATTTTTTTATAAAAGAGAGTGACAAACGAACGTACGGGTCAATATCAAAAACATCAAAGAAGCGTTACCGTCCTGTAGCAAGGTGTACGTGCTTTTTTTAAGATATTTATAATTATTTATTTATTCATAAAGGCTTACCACTGTATAATAAAATAGTTTAAATGTACTTAAATTATAGTTAGGCACAAAATACATTACTATACTAAATACATGTGACATTTTAAGAACAAAAGTTTTTTTTTTAAATTAAGAAAATTTGAAAAGAATATATCAATGTTTTCATCTATATTGAAAATACTATTATATAATTGTTACATTAGCTGTAGGGGAGAGTTTAAGCCGTAATAATATAATTACTGTGGTGGAATTTAATTATATCATAAGCACTCTTTGACAATCGGCGTAACAGAGACCTTTAAGTGGATATGGAGTAGTATGTCTGGCTGAACACGAAACGGTCACTCATGTGCAGAAGAGGCCAACTTACGGGCAAAAAACCAAAAAGTAAATACGAAGTCGCACCGAGAAATCTGCCAGAACGTCGTAACTGTTCTGAACTTCTGGTAGGAGCTGGACTGGTTGGAGTAACTGGCAAACACTGCATGCAAAATGGACCCGACTGAGTGTTTTTTTTTATTTATTCAGGCACCAAACAATCATTTACAGATAATTTGTTATGTTTTTTTTAAACTGATAACCCATATTTCTAGGATTAATACACAAATAAAATTTGAAAAACAAAGTTTTATGAACGATGCGGGATTCGAACCCACGACCTCCGGCGTTCCGTGCCGGTGCTCCGGTGTGTTTTTCAAATTTTATTTGTGAATCATTTATACGTCTAGATAGACTGTGACAGCTGAAACATCGAAAAAATTGGGTTAAGTTTATTGAGCAATTCACGCACACTAACACAAAGTACCATAAAAATCGCGAGTGTAAGACGTAGCTTGTCACGCACACTAAACTAATATTGCTGGACTGTTTTTATCGGTTGTCTAACAGCAAGAGACTCTGTCTAGACCAGTAAACACACCTAGACGTATAAATTATCTAAGATTTACAGATATAGTGCAAAGTTAAAGTAAGGATAACTTGAGAAACATAGTGCCTATAGCTAAAAACTAGACAAAATAAAGACAAGATAAATTATTTTGCAATTCAGTTCACTAATTAAGGCAACTTCTTAACAACAGATTGTTCAAATGTGGATAATTGGTAAGTATGTGAAAATTGTCGCTAATAAAATAAAACAGATGAAAAATAAATATAAGAAACATTACAATTTATTTGGAATATAAAGAGCTCTAACTTTTCACCAAATTTAGTGGTGTTTTTTTTTGTATAAGATACAAATGGAAAATCAATAACTTGGTTATTTGAATTGTTCACATAAATTTTAAGGTTATATATATCAAATGAGTGTTAGAACAAAAGTTGTAGATCTTTTTATTGCCTACAACTTTGCTATTTAACTTTTTTCAGTAAAACTTGTACTTTCGCTGGAAATCGAAATAAACCGTTTTGTACCCTTAAACCCCCCACTTCTACTTCCCGACATCAGATCCAATGGGTTTCATCGTAGTATTATTAATTTTGTCACTATTTATCATTTTCAGAGGCTTCAGCACTGATCTATTACATTACAATATACCTACAATCAATTACCCAAATAATTTTAACTTGTTAATGTTCTTTAGAAGTCCAATCATTAACAAATTAATAGTTGGAACTTAGTCATAACGGCGTAGGTTGTAGACAAATACAAATATGAAGCAGTCATAAAATCAAGTGAAGCGTTACGTGCCCGGTTCCACCCCACCGACTGTGGCACACCACTCAAATTAAGTGTGGCTTGATCGACACTCATTTTCGGTTACAATTAACCACACATTTGAGTGAAAGTCAACCACCTACTCCAATTGATTTATTGTGTTTCACGAATTGCTATTGTATATTGAAACTTTTATTACAACTAGTTGATCTATGTTTCTAGAAGTGGCTATATTTTTTATAAGATGGTAGTTATAGTAAGACATAAGTGGGACATGGTGGGAGGCTCCTTTGCACAGGATGCCGGCTAGATTATGGGTACCACAACCGTGCCTATTTCTGCCGTGAAGCAGTAATGTGTAAACATTATTGTGTTTCATTGTGAAGGGTGCCTATACATGGACCAATGTAATATGTTTTTACAAACATATTAGATATAACTTAGGCATGAATTTATGAATGTTTTGTATACGAGCCCATACAGACAGCCCCCTATGAAGAGGCTGACTGAGCGCAGAAGAAACAGTCGTTAATGTTCTGCTGAAGTGCAGAATGGACACTAACTACATGGTGAAGTACCTTGAAGCCGACGTATGGATTAATTTCTTTCCGCGGCGTTTTCAGGCCGGAACTATCTATTTTCGAATGGGTGGAAGATTATACGTTCAATAAAATACTATTTCGAATAAAACTTACGAATTTGAAATAGAAATGTACAGATATGATGTTATTGTTATAAAAAGGTTCCATTTAATAAGCAATATTATTCTTAATTGAAAGTTGTTTTTGTATGGCAAAGCACAACCAGCCCAATATCTGAGTGAACTTTTAAATTAGTGGTATTTTCCGATACGATGCCAAGAAGTGCACGTTAGTGATTAATTGCAATGTAATTATCAATTTATATATAATAACCCTATCTTCAACTTTTAAAGAAACAATAATAAAATATGACTATCAATGGATATAAATATTCAAATGTTTTTATTTAAAATCACTTAACCGTCAAAATTACCACCCATACAAAATATGCATCAGACCTGAGAAAAACGGGCGCAAGAACCTCAGCGTGCTTTTTTAATAAATAAATAATTTCGTTCGAATATAATAACGTGCAATAAAATTTATTATTATATAGTCTGAGTGCGGTCACTCCATTCCCAATCTGTGTATCAATAGGAAAGGCATTTATGTTATAATAACCTTTAGCTCAGAAACGTTTTTTAACAATTCTTTTGAATCTCATAACACATTTGTTTCGTGAATCTTCTGGGACCATGTTGCAAAAGCATATACATCGCCCAACAAAAGATTTACTACAGTGTATAAAATACATAAATACATGTTTAATATAATTTATCGACCAATTGAGCCACACTTATAATAAAGCCAACATAAATAATAATTGATCGCTTCCAGTATACAATGATCAATGAGTGTGGCGTGTGCCGGAGAGGGTGCAACGTTGTTCATTTGTCTAAACGCGGCAGCAGTTGAAGGGTACTCGACTAAGGGCTGGGAAAGTGTTGCACTTTACAAAAAGTTAAAACCAAGTTGCGAGTCCTCAAACACAATTACGTTTCCGCTTTGTCTATAAGTACTCGAATCGATCATACTTCTATACAAACATAGTATGACGATTACTACCCTGATTGACTGTGTACGTTCAAAATTAATAATAGTATTTATTTGTCTCATTATTATCTAGCCTTGTATGGAAACAAAGATGTAATTAAAAAAAGCAAATGTAAATTGCTACATAAAAACAATTAATTGAGTAGATTATTATTATTTGCAGAGGGTGGCTATTTGGCTAGTCTTGATTGGGTCCTAGTACCACCGCGTCTAGAATTGAACTATTGTGTTAACCATTCATACTTATAGCTCGTCGACAAGCCCTGCCGCATGTACGAACCCCAATTGCAGAGCAGATTAAGAGGCGTTTCATCGGCCTCAAGGCAAAATCTGCAAGTTCTTTCGTATTTTGTTCCGACCACACTGAGATTCTTATGTGCAGTACGACAGTACCCAGTTACCATCCTGGTGAGTATGCATAGGTTTTTCCTACTCAATGATAAGGCTTCATTCGCGTTTCTGTTTCTGAGTAGGTACAGTAGATGCATCAATCCACGCACACCGTAAATAAATAGAGGTATTTTGCAAGCAATTAATAACGATAATATAAAATATAATAACATTAATTTTAAATGCATGAAGCAGAGTTTCTGGTTACAGGATCATCCTGCCACCACAAGTAGCGCCCGTTCACGAGCATGACGCGTGGACCAACCATCGCCTCCCTCGACCATATTTTAGGGAAGGGAATGACCCGTCCTACGTCACCGCCACAAGCAGTGAAATTTAAGTATCCCAACATTTAGTTCTAAACTTAATTTCTACCTATCTATCTAATATACAATTTGATCATAATTTAATCGATTGAACTGACAAACACTGATAACTTCACTAATATTAGTAACATAATAAAATATAGGTATGTACCTAGTAAGGTTGTATTTTTTTATGACAACAAGGGACGAGACGAGCAGGACGTTCATCTGAGGGTAATTGGTACGCTCTGCCCATTACAATACAGTGCCACTCAGGATTATTGAAATTCCCAAAAATTCAGAGCAGCACTACAACTGCGCTTAAGACATAAGATGTTCATTCGCCCAGTAATTTCACTAGCTACTGCGCCTTTCGAAACGACACACAGAAATGCTTACACATTACTGATTCACGGCAGAAATAGGCGCCGTTGTAGTACCCATAATGTAGCCGGCATCCTGTACAAAGGAGCCTCCCACTGGTAATGGTGGTGGTATCATTATAACGGCAGTGACTGTAGGTATAAGTTGGAGACTATTACAGGAACATCCGGCCGTCATTAAAACTTCAAATTGCCACTAACCCAACTAAGTGATACGAATCTTTTGAGAACATAAAAGAAAGCGTAATTTCCCACTATTGTGACTATCGATGAAAAACTTTTTCAATTACTTGTATTTACGTACGAAGGCGCTACTAATGTTAGTTGTTAGTCATGCTATCAAATACTTAGGAACATGTTTATTGTTGTACCTACTTCTAATGTATGTGCTCCTAGTACATAGTAAAGTTGAATAGTAAAGAAGTTTCATTTAGGGGCTATCACTAAATTATGTCTGGTTCTATGCAGGTTGTATAATATTGTATAATATTTTTTTCAAGTAGGCTGTTAGTAAGTTGTTATAAGATAGATGGGCTGGGAGTTTCTTATCAGTTCTTCTCCCCATATCAAAGTCCTAACGAACTGATGTATTATGGATCGATAAATTATGGAATGAGTTCTATTTCTCTAGTTAAGTTTATTGCCGCCACACAAATTTCAAAATGATGCCAATAATTAATGACAATCAAACAAACTAAAATCAAACCTACTCTTGTAGTGTTCCATGATCAAATCCTGCAATTGTTTCTTTAAAAATTTGTATTACAAATGGCCAGTCCAGAATCTTTCAATATGGCTCACGTATTACACACAAAAGGCACAGGTGACCGTTCAGTTTAGGCCCAATTGACGTATGTAATATATGAATCTGAGAAAAAAGAAAGCTATTGAATTACATGTATAGAAATATATTTGTTTAGCATAGGGAGTGGCAATAACATAACATATTGCACAACAATTGCTTTTTGACGTTTTTTTCAGTTTAATATTTTACAAGTTATAAAATGTATAGCAATTGTACCCAAATTATGTTAATTTCATTAATTAATTCTATAGATCGGGCAGCGAGTTATAATTATATAACATATTTCGGGAACACTTGGCATGTCTTATGGCTTGGCAAACGTCATGAAGCTACATCAGTTCGTAAAGGGGCTATGACATGGAGAGAAGAAGTGATAAGAAACTCCCAGACCATCTTTTAAATCATATAACAACTTAGCCTACTTAACAGGGGCGTGCATTAGTTTTGCAGTAAGGAAGGCATTGTGGATCTAAATAATCGTAGTTGAGCTTAGGTAGGTATTTAGCATCTCGCGTAAGGAAAAATTTTTTGAGTGGGTGTTAAATAGAAGTTTGGTTAAAATATCGGAACCGAATTAAACTAAATTAACTTTAACACTAGTGCTATATTTATTTAGATTCATAACAAAGTAGGCGCTGCCTACTTGCCTATATGATATGCACGCCCCTGCTACTGAGTAATGTAATATTATACAATGTAAGGTGGCCTGCGCAGAAGCAGACAAGGACCATGCATCATTATCCTCTGTATTATAATCTACTATAGGTACTAAAGTAACCATCTATATCCTTTTTTAACAAACATAAGCCTTTAAATAATAATGACTTACCGCCGCACTCCTAGTCGTTTATTATCTTAGTGCTAAGGAATACTTAGCTAAGTATCTATTAATCTACTAAGGAGAGTTATATCCCAGAGATGTCACTTTTGGTTTCCTTAGCTAAGGAAACATGTAAGTAAGCATTTAGCTGAACATTCATTATATCGAAATACTTATCATATTATCATATCATATTATCGAAATACTTATTTTTGTTTTTTTTTAAAGCAATGACGTTCTATACATATAGACACTCACTAATGCACCACATACAAAATCAAAGTCGCAATATGGCACATGCCACAAATGACACCATAATAATCTTGGACTATACATTTTATTGCTATGTCTATATATTTCTGCGTTTACTCCAGTTTTTTTAAAATATTATTGGTAAATAGGCAGGAATGTAAACACTATTTCAGTTTCAGGTGCGTATTTTGAATTTAGAACGCGATTTGGACTGTGACATCAGTGGAGTAGCAGTTAGGTATTTTTTAAACTCAGGCGAAAAAGAGGGCTGCTACCAATTTTACATTCTTCAGTCTGTCCCCATTTTCCGATCAAGATCTGTTCAGTTGGAGGTTTTTTACGTTTTTAATCAAAATTCACACTCATATTATGAATTGAAAAGTTTGTATGTTTATTTATTGGCTTGTGTTTATGTATTTTGTTACTTCTTTACGTTCTAAAGGGATTTGGATAGAATAAGCTTACCTACCTTTAATGAGAGAAACTAATACTAAAACATAATATTTTTATTTACATAATATAATTAGTTAAACTTATTAAATGTTAAGTTCCTTGAAATAACTAAAATTTGCCTTTTAGACTTAGATATCTTTCCATGGTATCTTTTTGGTATATGTGGTATAAGCGCACATCAACTTATATTTGTATGACAGCTTTTGTCAAATTTTTTATTGTGGTTGAATCCAAAAAACTTAAATCATTTAGTGGTGAATTATAAATATGCCTATTTGGTTTGTAAATTTCAAAACACTATTCCAACACAATAGACATAATATGCACTAAAAAGTTTAAAAATAATTGCGTATTTTATACAATCTAATTAATAAATCTAATTCTAGTAACGATTATTGTTATTTTTGAACCGGTGTCCTCTCGCCGCGGCCCTGCTTTCGCCTCTCGCCTCCTCACGTCATTTGCGCAGCTCAAGAACATCTCACCTATAACTATGTATTCAGCTACAAACCTACTTTGGCTAACACCGACTTGGAACCTCCTAAGAATTTAAGAGTTCTGTTTCTTTGTGATAGATCCCATAAGCAGAACATAACCAAACTATCTTTGAAGTATATCCTTTCCAATATAAAAAGAATTGTTGAAATCGGTTGGCACGATATTGAGTTATTCGTAAATTTGTTGCGCACAAATTTTTAGCAAATTTAAGACTGTTATGGTTTTCTCATAGATGCCATTGTCAGATCTGAGCCAAATTGCAATGGTACCACACGGAAAGCACCAAACAATACTTTCAGCCGAAAGTTCTGAGGTATGAGATGAAAATATATCTGAGATGAAAACATAAAAAAACATACCGACGAATTGAGAACCTCAACCTTTTTTGAAGTCGGTTAAATAAGAATTATCAAAATTGGTTCACGCAGTCAAAAGTTCTGAGGTAACAAACATAAAAAGAAACATACCGATGAATTGAGACCCATCTCCTTTTTTGAAGTCGGTTAAAGACAGCGACTCTATTGTTTTCATTTCATCTGTCCCATTCAGACAAGCGGGTCTTGTCTTGGGGCTTGTCAATAGTTGTACCATATTTTCATGAAAAATATTCGTTTTATTAAATTACTTACGCTTTTTGCATATTAATCTTATATAAATAAAATAACCTTACCGATGATAAGTCACACCATCTTTTTTTGAGACGTTAATATATTATTTAAGCACTTTTTATAGCATACTTAGGCTTGTTGATTGACATATAGTTGACACACGACTAAGAATAAAAGTGTGCTTACATCGTCTTTAAGCAGACTTTTGCCGTTCCGCTATCAGAGTGCGAATGATATGCCCATATTTATAGAACGTCATTGTTTTAAAGTGATAACCCTTAGTTCTAGGATTAATACACAAATAAAATTTTGTAAAAGAAAATTTTATGAACGCTGCGGGACTCGAAACCACGACCTCCGGCGTTCCGTGCTGGTGCTCTAACCAACTGAGCTAACCGTTCGAGTGACGTATCGTCATAAAATCTTGTATGCTTTGTTCAACTCTCAGGTTGTGACATTACAGGATCTACTTTACAGCTGTTGATAACCTGCTCAACCCCAATATTTGCATATTAGGAAATTGACTTGAGATGTCGCTCTTGTAAGTCTAAACAGTTTATGTTTAGATTTACAAGAGCGACTTTTTTTATTTTTATTTTTAAACATGTAAAATAGCAGGAAAGTCCATAATTGTCTGATAACAATGAATAAAATAAACTGACTGGTTATTTTTTACTGTGACAATACCCGAAGTCTTCAACTGTGATTGTTGTGATTTTTTTTATTTTGGGAATAAGTTCTTCGTGAAATTCATTATAAAAGATAAGTTACGCTTATAAAGTTCGAGCAAATGAACGTCGCAGCCTGTTTAAAATAGGAGGTGGACCTTCTTCTGTACCTCCACA
Source organism: Leptidea sinapis (assembly GCF_905404315.1). Taxonomy (NCBI): domain Eukaryota; kingdom Metazoa; phylum Arthropoda; class Insecta; order Lepidoptera; family Pieridae; genus Leptidea; species Leptidea sinapis. The sequence goes on from NC_066272.1 coordinate 15,614,360, forward strand.
GACACCACAACAGGGAGCAGGTTTATATAAGAGGGGGACATCCGCAAAACCGGGAGCCCTATTACCAAAATCGAAATACGAAGTTTCGGTTGACGGATCTGTTAGACGGAATATCAAAAGCGAAGTTTTAAAAAAGAAATTTATTTAGAACTAGAAAATATAATTGAAATGTATGAGTGGCTCAGGATTCGGAAGGAGACTGACTGCCTTTATATTTTATTAAGTGACGCCTTGGTCTTAAAGTGCTGACGCTAATGTTATGTCTGCATTAAAGCATACATATGTACATATATAACAACCCCCCCTTTAAGAGGAAACTTATCGTAAATAATAAAGATAAGTTTTCAGAATATTTTAACCAACTCTTAGTTGCGGTGGAGGTGGTGATGATTGAAACTCAATATCTATTTCTTCAGAATCCTTAGCCCTTACAAAATACTTTGAAAGTAGGATACATAATTTCTTACATATAAAAACTACGATAAAACATACAACTAGAAATAGTGAAATTATACTTATAACAGAATTATTTGAATTATCACTAAAGTTATCAACAGGATTTGCAATATATAGGTCATCACTGATATCTTTTATGTTAAATTTAAGATCTTTTAACTGATGTAGATTAATATTACTAATTTCAGAAAAGTTAATTTTGGACATATTGAAGCGGTTAAGATTACAACATTTATCAGATATTATATTATAAGTAGGTTTTATGAGTGGAATATTAATTTCTGGATTGGATACCTTATTAAATTTAATATTCTTAAAATAAGCTGTACACTTATATGGAATGGTAAGTTTTCCTGTTCCTGAAATGGTTGTTTCAAATAATACATCCTGATTACATTCTATTGTTATTTTATTTAAATTTGATTCTACAAATATCCAATCAGCATTATTGAGCTTATGCCAAATATCTATATCACCATGTATAAATTTAGTTTGGCAGGTATTTGGAATACTGGATACAGCTTTTGTCATAATTTCTATTTCACAAGACGGATTACCAGGAACAGAGAATATGTTAGTTATTTGACATATGTGTACTTTGGGAGAAATAACTTTACACTCATTAAAATCCTTTAAATATGTAAATGTAGACTTATCAGTATTTATTGCCAGATATCGTTCTGTAGGTATAATGCAAACATATGAATAAGATGAATTAACTTCATGCGGAATAGGTAAAGGAACAGTATCATAAACATTATAATCTAAGGCATTAACTAATGGAATCTTAACAATAAAAATCAGTTTACCATTACAATAATATGAAATTAAATCTGCTACATTAATCAAAACATGAATATTACTTAAATCTAAATTAATAGGTATGTCCCTATACTTAGGTATATTTTTATAGACATTTAATAAATCGTTATATAATTGCTTGGGTGTTAAGACAGATGGATGTAGAGTATTGCTTTTTATGAATAAAATAGAATTCAATAAGTCTTCAATTTTAAACGCAAGAGTAAACAAATGTGATTGAAGACAATTTAAAATGTTTATTAGTTTTACTTTGAAACTATCTATAGTAACTAAATTCGATATATTTCTCACATTTGTAGATAAACTATTAATGGCATCATTGAGTTTAAATTGATTCTCCAATATTTCATTGACAGATTGATTAATATTAGAAATAGCAGATTTCGAAACTAGAATAGTTTTCTTTATCGAATTCTCTAACCGTTTATCATTATCATACAATGTTTCTATTGCTCTATTGTAATTTATCGCATCGTCTTCATCAAGGGTGCCGAATATATGCTTAAAGACTACACCGACGCCAGAGAACCATGCAGATCTTTTGGGTCTCTCGCTAGAGATGATATGAGATATGGAATTATAGTCACGAAGTATATCATTATAGAGTGAATCCAAGGGTTGTATTATATTTTAATGATGAAATGATCTATGAAATATGAAATATCTATCTCTATACTTTCTTGACACTGTAATTTAACAATGTTTAAAACATCCTGGGTGTACTTAATATTTTGATCAAAAGAAGTAACATCTATCGGAATAACTATATGAAGATAATCGTTTATGAGCTTCAGAGTGCCCACTGGGTCAAAGAGCAAGCCAGGACCTTCCTTGATGTATTTAATAAACTCATTCTCGCTAGCGGCTATGGCGCAGTATGCATTAACCATTCTGTAATGACAAAACTAAACTAAACTATCATGCTTATGTAAATAAACCTATAACTTTGCATATGATAAAAATATAATATAGTAAAATATAGCTGTATAAAATGAAATAAGTATTAATAAACTTAACTTAATAATTAATAAAAGAAGAATTAGTTACGTATCCGCGTTGTATGCAGGTTTTACTTCATCATAATGATGTTTTACATATCTTCGGTTTATAAGAAGAGATAAGGTGTTATTGCCATGTATTTTGACGATCTTATATGGACCTTTCCATATAGGAGACAGCGCCTTCCGAAGTCTTACATGATTTTTAATATAGACATATTCACCGACTTTATACTGTACTGGACGAGTATGTTTATCATAATGTTTTGACTTTTCTTTTGAAGAGTTAATATTTTGTATGGCCTTTTCTCTAGACAGTTTAAGGCGATGGTGAAGCATCTTAATATATTCTGGGTATGTGACGTCAGATCGTAAATCAAAAACGGAATCGGGAATGTAGGGCTTGTGCCCGAAAATAAGTTCAAAAGGCGTAAATTGGGTAGTTGTATGGACGGTGCTATTATATGTCAGCATGGCAGTAAATACATATTTATGCCAATTAGTTTGGTTTTCGTTAATATAAGATTTTAAATATTCTTTTAAAGTGGAATGACTTCTCTCCAGAGCACCTTGCGTCTGAGGGTGATAGGGAGATGACCAAATCTGTTTGATTTTTAAAAATTCACAAGTTTTCTTAAAAAGTTCGGCTGTAAAGTTTGTTCCTTGATCTGTTAAAATTGACTTAGGTATTCCAAATAAAGATATAAAATGAACGAGACATTCACATGATTCTTCAGCCGTAGCATTAGATATTGGGTAAGCTATAGAAAATTTTGTCAAGTCATCTTGTAAAGTAAGAATATATTTTAATTTATAAATTCCAGCTTCAGGCAAAGGTCCCACTATATCGAGACTTATTCTATCGAAAGGTCTAGAAGATGTTGTTGTGATTTGCATAGGTGATTTATTAATTTTTCTTAAGGCTTTATTGGTATGGCAAAACTTGCAATTTTTTACATAGTTTTCTATGTCTGATCTCATATTTTTCCAAAAATAACGTTCTTTTACGTGGTTAAACATTCTGTTTGACCCTAAATGGCCCACTATTGGTATATCGTGGTTCTCCTTCAAGATTTTTGTAATTTCTGTAGGCACGGGATATATTATACTATTGTGATGGATATTGACTGTTATATTTGTACCATCAAAAAGATACATGAGCATACTATATATTTTTACAAATGAATGTTGTACAAATGAATTTCTAAAGTCGGAAATAGCTATCTCATTGATTGTGCCGGTAAGTAGAATGCTGTCTCTAGCAGATTTTAATGCTTTAAATATATCAGGGTAGGTACAAGTATCAAAGAAATAAACTTTAGTAAATAGGAAATAGTAAATTTTACCATTGATTTCAGATATTTTAAACGAATGCAGTTCACGTTCTCCTTCTACAACATTGACATTCTCTGAGGCAGAGATTAAGTCAGAAAGGCAAGGATTTGACTCATCAAAATCTATTGATACTGGAAGAAGAATTACATTTGCAGAACTCTTAAGAAGGCTCTCGTTGTGCTCTTTTATATATGTATTAAAAATCTTGTTTTTATCTTTAATAGATTTTAAATAATTGGAATAATCTTCACTAATATTTGTTTGATTTTCAGCTATCCGGCTAGTGACGCTAGTTGATGGACTAGCGGATACAGGTAAGTTTTCAGGTAAAGATTGAAGGAGATCGGTGTCTTTAGGAATATGTGAAGGTAAGTTTTCAGGATTTTGGTTACTAGTAGAAGGTTGTGGATCAGAATAAGTTTCATGAGGTGAATTGTCTGACGTAAAGAATGGAATCGCAGAGGGCGATAAATTTAAAGGACTCAAATTAGCTGGGTCAAAATCTGTTGATAATAGATCTTCAAGGTTTTGATCTGGCAAACTAGGGATAGATAGATGGGGTGAATTTGGTCTTTGATCTCTGACTTCATCTTCAGCATTATCTGTTGGATCTTTAGAAATTAATGGATTTATTGGGTATCGTGACAATGCATCTGCGTTAGTGTTTATTTTACCCTTTTTATATTCAATCTCGTAGTCAAATTCTTCAAGTTTGAGCCTCCATCTAACGAGCTTGGAGCCCGGGTCTTTGCAATTAAAGAGCCACTTGAGTGGAAGGTGATATGTTATAATTATGAATCGTCTACCATAAAGGTAGGGACGGAAAACTTTAGTACCATAAATGATCGCTAGACATTCTTTTTCAGTGACGCTGTAATTGCATTCAGCCTTATTTAATGTTCTTGAAGAAAATGCAATGGGGCGATCTTTGCCAATGGATCCTTGTGAGAGTATAGCAGATATCGCGAAATTTGAAGCGTCACATGTAAGTAAAAAGGGTTTAGTGAAATCAGGATAAGCTAGAACAGGTGCGGAAATAAGAGAATTTTTTAATTTATTAAAAGATAATTCCTGTTCATTATTCCATAGGAATGGGACGTCCTTTTTAAGGAGATTGGTTAAAGGTTTAGCTAGTTTTGACATATCAGGAATGAACCTGCGATAGTAGGAAACTAATCCAAGGATGGACTTTATGTCCTTAGGGCACTGGGGTGTAGGAAAGTCTGCAACAGCTTTTATTTTCTCTGGGTTCGGTTTTACCCCGTCATCGGTAATGATATGTCCAAGGTAGGAAACTTCCTTGCGGAGAAATTCGCACTTGTCAGGTTGCAACTTTAACCCGTAGGTGCGGAGCCTGTCAAATACATTAGAGAGGTTGTTTATGTGCTGATCAAGATCGAAGGAGTAGATTACAATGTCATCCAAGTAGACGAAGCATTGTATACCTTGTAACCCAGATAGGGCAGAATTCATAAGTCTTTGAAATGTTGCAGGTGCATTTTTAGTCCAAAGGGCATTCTAGTGAATTCAAAATGACCTTGTGGAACTGAGAAGGCTGTTTTGGGTGCATCCTGGGGCGACATTTTAATTTGATGGTAGCCCGACGCGAGATCAAGAGTACTGAAATATTTACATTTGCCCAACTGGTTTAATATATCGGATATGTTTGGGATAGGATAAGAATCGCCGATTGTGATATCATTTAGTTTACGGTAGTCGATTACTACCCGCCACTTCTTTATTCCGGATGCATCCATCTTTTTTGGGACTACCCAGATTGGAGATGACCAAGGGGATGTTGAAGGTTTAATAATTCCTTCTTCTAACATTTTGTTAATTTGTGATTGAACCTCACCTTTGTGAATGTCAGGGAATCGATAGGATTTTGTATGTATAGGGATTGAGGAGGATGTTTTAATTTCATGCTGAATACCTTCTGTAAAAGTTAACTTATCACTAGGCAAATGAAATATATCAGAGAATGTGGAACATAAATTAAACAGAGCGTCTCTTTCTTCGCAATTTAAATGGGATACTCTCAAAAGATCTAAAACTTTATCAGTTCTATCTGAAATATTTTGATCATTAATATTCGAATCAAATATAGAGTTATTTTCATTGTACTCTAAAGGATTAATTATTAATTTGAGGTCTGAATTTATCTCTATTTGATTTTCGGATATATTTACCACGGATATATTAATTCTAGAATTAGGTTTTACTTTAACAATACAGTTAGCGATTAATAGAGAATCCATCATATGTTGATCTAGAATGAGACCTTCTTTGATTTCGGGATTATGTACTGAGCATTCTATTACCGTTTCGGTTCTAGGCGCAATTGTATAAATGGGGTTATTAAATTTTAAATTGAATTTTACGTCATCAATACTAAGTTCCTTCAAAGTATAATCTATTTTACTTTAATGTAAAGAAAGGAAATCATTTCCGATAATACCGCCGTATGGAAAGTCGAAATTAGGTATGAGGTGGAAATCATGTTCTATTGAATTAATTTCGATAGATATACAACCTAATGAATTGATTGGATTGTCGGTATTTCCTAAGCCACTGAATGTTATAATGTTTTTATTCACCTCGGGCATATTTTCTATTATATGCATTTTAATAAGACTGATTGTAGCTCCACTGTCGACCAGGAGTCGAAAGGGTTCTGAGGAGAGAGATGTTTGGATTTCAATATAAGGTAAGTAATTTTTTAATGGATTTGTGTTAACGTTGTAAGATTTTAATACTTTTTCTTCTTTTTTAGGTATTGGATTTAGAGGATTTGACTTCAGGCTTCCGTTTTGGGGCTGGTTACCCTGTTGTGTAGCCTTGAGAGTTAGGCTTCCGTTTTGGGGCTGGTTACCCTGTCGTGTAGCCTTGAGCGTTAGGCTTCCGTTTTAGGGCTGGTTACCCTGTAGTGTAGCCTTGAGGGTTAGGCTTCCGTTTTGGGGCTGGTTACCCTGTCGTGTAGCCTTGAAAGTGGGAATGGTGTCGAAATAATTTTTGGATTTGAGATTTTTATTGCAGGGCTTCGCGTGACACCTTCGCGAGCCCACTACGCGTTTAAATGGGTAAGCTGTTGGTCATTATTATCATTAGAGCATAGTTGTCGTGGCTCTGAGTTATCATTATTTAAGTTTTCATTTATAACAAAATTAACATTATCTGCTCTGGGTCTGGTTGGTTGTAGTCTGTTGTTATTAAATTGTCGTCTAAAACAATTTTCTATTGAATGACCTTGTTTTTTACAATAGCGACAGAATGGGCTTCTGTTCTCAAACTGCCTTGTGGTTTGAAATTTTTGGGTATTATTATGTGTAGGACCCCTAAATGGCTGTTGGGGTTTAGGAATTAATCGGTGCAATGATAATTACTGAGAACTTCTTTTATGAAATAAATTTAAAATTTTCTCTTCTGAGACTGCTAGGTTAATTGCTTCATTGAGATTTAGTGGATCTTTACAACGAACTAAATTTGAAATTTCGGGTTTAAGACCCAATAAAAAGGTATGGAGAGCTAGGTCTTCCATGGCTGCCATTTGACCGGTTAACTCTGATTTCTTCTTATTCGATAGAGTTACTTCTGTTAAAAGTTTTGAAAGACATGTCTCTACGCATAAAGAAAATTGTGACACTGATTCTGTATTATTTTGTTGACATTCCTGCAATTCTAGTAAAAGGTGTGCATAATGCTTTCTTTCTCCAAATTGTGTTTTGAGAAAATCGCTAAATTGATCCCAATTGTCGAATTCCTTAATAGAGCAAGCTAATTCCGCTTTGCCCTCAAGTTGAGAAAGTATGAATTTAAATAAAATCGATTTTTGAGAATCCGGTGCTAGTCCAATAGCATTATTGCAATTATTAATAAAAGAATTTAATTTTTCGCGTGTCCCATCAAAAGGACTAATGAATTTGAATAAAGTGCTAATTTGTAACTCATTTTTTTCATGTTTAATTTGAGATTCTTTAACCGACATGTTTAAATAAATAAAATATTCACTTATAAAATTTTAAATGTACTACGGTGTGATAGACGGCCACCCAGATTGTTTATAAATTCGATGCGATAAGCTACTCGACAAAATGTTCTCGGAACCTAAGATGATGTAATTTAATTAGAATGTTGATGACAATAACGCTCTTTAGTATAATATTTATGCAATAAACTTTAGATAAAGTATTGTTAGACCTCACACCTTGCACTTTCACTGTAGTTTTAGAAATATGTCGTTGTATTTAATATCTCAATTATTATGGGTTTTGCACTTTCACACTTGAAATATTTAAAATTTGAAGACTTACAGGACCACGGAGATATTCACGGCGAATTCAAATCTAGTCATAATTGGCTCAATTTATGCTAAAAAATCGTTAGGTACCAGAGGACTCGGCGTTGATGAAGAGAAGAAGATTCAGCGATGTTGGAGAGCACCACGTAGATAGTTATTTCTTTCCAGTATAGCAGGTCGAAGCTTGTTAGCAGTTCACAACCATTGGATTCAGGCGGTCACTAAGATTTGTATAGTACTTTGGATTAGTACTGTTTTGTTAACCACTTATTAAAACCAACCAACACAGATATTATTTTCACTTTTACACTTTTGGTATCACTATAACATTTCACTTAAGGCGTTTACCGCGGATTTATAAAATTTTAAATCCTTTGCGCTGCCACCATTTGTTAGACGGAATATTAAAAACGAAGTTTTAAAAAAGAAATTTATTTAGAACTAGAAAATATAATTGAAATGTATGAGTGGCTCAGGATTCGGAAGGAGACTGACTACCTTTATATTTTATTAAGTGACGCCTTGGTCTTTAACTGCTGACGCTAATGTTATGTCTGCATTAAAGCATACATATGTGCATATATAACAGATCGTACATTTTCCTATTACGAAAGTGTTTCGGATCCGAAGGTCGATACTCTGTATTCTGAGGTCGATACGAAGTTTGCGATTAGACATTTTGTCTTTCGTTTACCTTATTCCCAAATTCACATGACATTTACTTTTTCGTTTTTGATTATGATCGTAACTACAACTTCACTTTTTATGGTTCCGAAACGAAATCCGTCCACACTATTCGAATCCTACTATTTTGGTAATAATAGGATTTAATTCGAAGTTCGCCGTTCTGTCGTTTCGGACCGAAACTTCGGCTTTCGATTTTGGTAATAGACCTCCAAAATAAACTTTATTCAATTAGGCTTAAACTAAGCGCTTTTGAATCGTCATTATAAATATTTCATTTAAACTACTGAATCTACCATATGTTCGAAAGAAGTAGAGCTCGTGAGAAGAACATACAAGAAACTCAACAGCCACTGTTTTCAAGCAATAGAGTACAATGGCTGTAATAAACACAACAAATTATTTTGTAAGGTGCTGCATCATATATATAAATCGTGTTTAAATAATATCAAATATTTCATAAAAAGTAATAAAGAATTTACTGTATAGATAAATATAAATCATCGTATATTAGATGCATCAACTTTTTGAGCTTGAATTCATTGTTTGTGTAAGGATGATTCGATTTTCGTGATTACTGTCATAATTAGTATTCAAATTCAACAACCATAATGATTTATTTAATATTATTATTTATTTATTATATTGAAATGTATGTCTCTAACTGAGGTGAATTTGAAATCTTTAAATTTTAATAATTTCATTAACTACTAGTACCTACCTAAAATTTCAAATAAATTTTTTTACATACTATTTATTTTGTATACTAGTGTAGGCTATCCATGAACCGCCTTTGGATACATGTGACACAATATGTCAGTTTCATTAATCAAAATTAAATTATGAATGTAAGTATATCATTTATAATGTTTTTACCATAAGAAATACGAATTCAATACTAATTGGTTTTAAAACTTGAGAATTATTTATAATTTCAAAATTATAATCATAGTTTTATTATCTGTATGTCGCGTGACCGGGAACGCCAACCGCCATTTTGTGACGTCACTAAAGCAGTTTTTAGCAACACACCAACGATGCGGACTATCTAAGGTTATTTTTATTTTTAGATAAATCAATAAGGATTGCTCTGCATATTTGACATTTCTTTATGTTATTAAGACGTCACCATCATGGCGGCTCCCTTTTTGGCGCGACTATTTATCATTTAAATTTAAAACAATTTCTCTTAAGATAAAGTAGAATTATTTTGAGGAAACAAAAATACCAGTTGGCTATCGAATCATTATGATCATTTTAAAATATATTTGAAAAAATCGAAGAATAGCCTATTGTCATAATAACAATCCAAACAACACAGCTGCCAGCACTGATTAGCTTGGCCGTTTATGACAACACCTGTAATTACTGCACATGTATCACGAACAATATGTTAAATGTTAATTGTTGGGAAAGTTCGGTCCCAGTGCACGAGGGTGACTTTGTGACTTGTGGGAACTTGCATGTTGCCAATTATATTAGACAACTGTTTAATTAAGTCCATCGACCAAATTTGTTTCACTAATAAGCCACTTTGACGCTGTCGAAATAACTTATGCAAGATTTAATTTGCTGGTCATTGTCCAACTAATTATATGTGACGGTATATTATTGGTATATATCAGTATTTTTAGCTTTTCAAATGTTTTTAATCACACCTTAGATCGTATCGTTCCTTCATAATAACTCCATTCATTTAATATTTTCTTTTTTAAATACAAAACAGTGTATTCATTCATTTAATATGTTCTTTTTTAAATACAAAATAGTTTATTTTGTGAATTTATGTCATGTCAAGGTTCCAGCTCTGTCTATTATAAATACTTACTTTAACTTTATTTTTAGTGATAAAAAGTGATTAGAGATTGTACGTGGAAGAAGGTTGCTTGAAAAACGCACTGTGGAGCACATCCACACATCCAGATGGTGGAAGTCAGCGGTAGGAATCTGGTCAAATAGCTCTTCGGAACAATAACCGTGATAAATGTGGTAGAAGCCACACAAGGAAGCAACGTCTCAACGAACGCCAAGACTAGAGATCTAGCCGTTCACAAAGCACTAGTTCCCCAAAAATTCGAGCAACTCTGCGTTGCACGCGTTCAAATTGTTCGAGCTGATACTGGGGTGCACCAGACCAGAGATGACAGCAATAATCCATATGTGGCCGGACCTGCGCTTTGTAGAGCGCTAGAAAGTGGGCAAGCTTGAAGTATTGCCGTACTCTATTTATGACGCCTAACTTCTTCGAAGCCAATTTGGTGTTGCCTTCCAGATGAATTCGCGGAATTGGCAATCGTTCGAGATTTCGAAACCCAGTGTTACGATACTAGGCGAGTCTTTAAGGAAAGTGTTGTCGCTCAGGATTTTAAGAAAAGCTGACATATAGTCATTTAGACATATAGGGAGGTTTGCCTACGCGCTTTTTTAAGGAACCCATGTCGTATCGTCTTTGAAGCATCGCGCAAGGAAGCTTTTCCTTGTCCACCGTTTGGTTGTTATGGCAGAAAGTTACTTGAAAACCGCACTGTGAAGAAACGCCAATTATCCACATGGTGAGATATTTGGGATACGGCGGCTCAAGCGCTAAGACAAGTTACCATTCACATGCATTAGTTCTCCGACAACGTGAACAGTTCTGCGTTGTACGCGATCAGTTGGTTCGAGCTGGTGAAGCAGACCAGAGATGAGAGAAATACTCAATGGATGTACTCCATGATGATGTGGCTTTAGTCCCACTTTGTAGAGCGCTGGAGTATGGGCTGACTTGAAGTATTGTCGTGGTCTATTTATGATCTCCAGTGTCTTCGAACCCAACGCGGAATCGGCAAAATCGGGGAGGCATTAATTAACAGGAGTTATTGGACAAGAGCGAGAGAGAGAGTTGACGCGACAAATGCTTATTTGTTTTTAAGTTGAGCCTACTGGCAATTGAAGAAGTTTCATTGTACATACCGCGACTTCTCAAGAAAATCGATAACTAGAAGTCCTTTCTGCCACTTACTTCCGGAATTACCTACTACCAGATTTACTTCTTCCACTCGCAGTTTTAAGTGAATTCCTGAACTAAACAGTCTTTAAATTGGGTGCCTATTTTACAAAATACACCAAAAATTTTTGGAAACATACTTTTTTATGAGCTCGGTAATAGCTGATCCTTTAGAGGCTATTATCCATTAAGGAAACGTTATAGTCATTCTTTTTAAATATAGTAGTAGTATTTGCCTCAGATGACCAAATAAATTTCCAGCTTTAACTACAGATAACATAAGGCATTTTAGTCGTGTCCAACACACTACTGTATATTATTCGAAAAAAATTATAATTTTCCAAAAATCCAAATTGTCACTAGTAAGGATATAGCTGAGGTTTTCCATAAGAACGGTGCATAACCAAAAAACAAAGCAACGCCTAAATTGAACCGTCGCTAATGTAATTTAGTCACACAATAATATGAATTACAATCTAGCGAGTAACAAAGCGAAACTAAGTGCACACAAATAGTTTCCGCTCAGCTCCCCCCCATCAACAGAGATACCAAGGCGATAGAATTACCCGCCGGCCCCCGAGTACCGACCAACCGCTGAATAATTTGATTGAGGGAATGATTGATACAACAATCACATGTAATAAGAATCGTGCTACTACGATTAGGCCCCCGTTGGCCGCGACAGAGGGCGCCGCGGTAGGACCCGACAATTTAATCAAATACCACCTCCTAATGGTCCTTCTCTTCATTAAATTCTAATAACGGCCAGTTTTTGTCTTTTCCATTCATGGGCGTGGCGGCTTAATGCATTCTTTAATGGTGAAATCAAGGTTGTTTTGAGAATACTTTTAACTTCTTTTAATAACCGTGTAAAATAACAAATGATTTTTTCACTTCCGTGATGTGATACTGCGGAAGTTATGAAATGGAAACGTCCTAGCTAACCTACGCCGTTTTATTTTCAAATTCAATATTTTTAATTCAAAATAGGACTGAAAATCACTTATTGAACGGCAAAACCTACCTCCGATTCAAAATAGTATGCCTCAGACCTGAGAAGAACGGGCGCAAGAAACTTAGCGGCCTTTTTTTTCTTAATTTAGTTACAACATATTATGTAGTATCGTACAGCAAAATTAATAATTAAATATCATGAGGGTGTTCACTCCATTTCCACTCTGAGTAAAGATAATTAAGAAAATTGTTTAGGTTATAGTAACCTTTGCCACAAAAACGTTTTTCAACGATTCCTTTTGAGTGTCGTCAATACATTTGTTTTGAACATTTACTGGGGTCATGTTGCAAAAGCACATGCATCGCCCCACAAAAGACTTTTTTTATGAAAATAAGGGATGATACGAGCAGGACGTTTGGCTAATGATAATTGATACACCCTGCCTATTACAATGCAGTGCCGCTCAATATTATTGAAAAACTCGTCACCTTGAGACATAAGATGTCAAGTCTCATTTACCCAGTAATTTCACTAGTTACGGCGCCCTTCAGGCTGAAGCACAGTAATGCTTACACATTACTTACTGCTTCACGGCAGAAATAGTTGTGGTATCCATAATCAAACATCATCAAAACGAAAGACTTACTAACTCGACTTAACCGAGTAGTAGGCGTAAGAAATTTATGCCTGTTCCTGGTGTTAACATTATGATTATCGCAGTTCCTAGCAAATTCATCAATGTGCTTGATGATTGAATAGACGGTCATGCCGAAAAAAAATTCTGTATCTTTTAAGACTTAGTTCACGCTAAAGCGTGCGTTTATCTCTGTTAGCTTACTCAGTCTAGCTAAACGAGCTTGTGGCAACAAAGCATGGTTTTGCAAGTAATTGTTGTAGTTATCGAGATACTTTTTTTCTGCCGTTTCGTATTATTTATAGCTGATTACAGACAGCTTTACCGTCAGTTTTATTTTTAGAGTGAGCATATTTTTTATCAAATTTTCTGTATTAAATAGCTAAGTTAAATTACGATGTATTTATTACACAAGCTTCAGATGAATCTTTTAGATGACCCCGGATGACGCTTCTGCTAGAGAGATGGATGCCTTTCTGGCGGAAGATGTTGTCAAAACTAATGAAAATTATGAAGCACCTCATTCCGAAGACATACAAGTAAATTTATATGAAATATTGCTCTCAACTCTACCTACTAATACCAATCTTGCTGTTTTTACTAATTACGTTCAGCGTGGAATGGACGATGGTTATCAAATTGACGTAATTTATACTGATTTTGAGAAGGCGTTTGATCGAGTCGACCATATTATACTTTTACGCAAGTTGCAGGAACTAGGGATTCGTGGTGATCTTCTTCGTTGGATGGAGTCTTACCTGTACAATCGTTCGGAAGCTGTGGTCTTGGCTGGGCATCGTTCTGACCTTGTAGATGTTCCTTCTGGAGTTCCGCAAGGGTCAATTTTGGGACCATTACTATATTTATCTTATTTATATGATATTGGCGACTGTTTCCAGTTTGCTAAATTTCTTATGTGTGCTGACGACACTAAAATTTATGCTCGCATTAAGACTGAAATAGATTCAATAAACCTTCAGAGTGATTTAATCAGACTGTGTGACTATTATCATGACAACCGTATTGGAGTCAATGTAACTTAATGTTTTCAAATCACCTTTACGCGAATAATAATAGCATTAGGGACTTAGGAATAGTGTTTGATACAAAAATGTCAATGTCAGATCACATTGCTGCAATAACTGAAAAAGCTTACAGGAATCTAGGTTTCGTTATACGTGTAAGTCAACCTTTTTCAGGTTTAGAGTGTATAAAAGTTCTTTATTTCTCATATGTTCGTAGCGTCTTAGAATACTGCTGTAATATCTGGAACCCATACTATAGTATATATATCGATGAAATAGAGAATATACAATCAAAATTTGTAAAGATATTAGAATATCGCCTTCAGCATTATGGTTCTAGTTATGAGGAATCCTGTAGCCACCATAAATGAATGTAATTAAAAGACCGACGAACTTTACTAGATATGTTATTTCTGTATGACGTGTGCAACAACAAAATTGACTACACCTTGAGCTTGAGCTTACATCTTCATTCATGCAATTTAGAATCCCGAATAAGCGTACAAGGCATACCACCCTTTTTAATGTCCCAATTACTCACTCTATTTATGCACAGAATTCGGTGGTCTGCCGTACCCTTAGCTGCTATAATAAACATTTCTTACCAACAGATATTTTCGTCCATACTAAAAGCTCTTTCAAAAAGGAAATCATTTTAAGTATACTGTAATCCAAGAGTTGAAAACGACATACGCACATACACTCATACACACCTTTATATTTATTAGTTAATTATTTTTTATTTTCATTGAATCATAGTTTAATTAGAGCGTTAAATGTTATACCATAAATAGTGTGAACCTGTAATTGGCAGTCGGCCATCGCATAATATTTTTGTTATTAGTTTAATTTTTGTGTGCTGTTGGTTCAATAATAAAAAAAAAACTCTGTGAGGATCCGAGATTTCTAAGCTCGTAGATTATCTATCTATCTAGGGTTAATTAAATGTAAGTGCTACATACACGTAGTACAGCGTAAATGAATAGGCGCCAAACATAACATATTATATTCTAAGGCGCCAAATGTTGCGTATTTCTATGTCACACGTGGATGTCAATGTCCTTATAAGTTGACACAAATAAAAAACTAGGATGAATATATATCTGGACATAGAATAATAACGCTTAGAACGTGGGCCTAAGCGAATTGAAGCACTTTCAATGTGGACGTTAATGACCACATACGTTTCCCGCCACGTCAGTGTTGTTCTGTCAACTTCCATGACAAACAGCGCGCGAAATTCAATTTAAAAATGACTTGGTGTGCAGTGAAAGGGTGTCACAACGCATTAGTTGTTTGGCATTAGGGTTATCATTATAACCACCACGCATACGTATAGCCCCAAAAGAATTTTTCACCGCAGCCATCTTCGATTTAAAAAATGATCCTAAATTCGTTCTTTGCACCCTCGTAAACCTCGGATACGATATCCATATTGTTCACATCATAATTTTGCACGGCGGCCATCTTAGATTTCAAAAATGATTCCAAATTCGTTATCTGTACCCTCGAGAATCTTAGATACGATATCCATATTGTTGAAATCATAAATTTGCGCGGCGGCCATCTTGGATTTCAAAAATGATCGAAAATTCGTTCTCTGCACCCTCAAGAACCTCGGATACGATATCCATATTGTTGAAATCATAATTCTGCGTGGCAGCCATCTTGGATTACAAAAATGATCCCAAAATCGTTCTCTGCACCCTCGAGAACCTTGGATAGGATATCCATATAATTGTTGAAATCATAATTTAATTAAATAATTAAATAAGTTTTATTAATATTAGCTGGCAGGAGCTCTATCGTCTCGCTGTTTCGTTTCATCGAGTTTCAAATCACAACGATTCTAAACAAGTTTCCGCTCCTCTTATAGGAACGAGTCTTTATTTGCGTTCACTTTTTCTGAACTTACACTTTGCCGGTCTGCCGCTGCTCCTCTTGTGGGCCGCGGTACCTTCAACGCGTCACACCGTACCGAACACAAAGTCTCTTTTATCTTCTTCTTCTTGGAACACTTCCACTTTTCACTGCTTCTTCTTTTCTTCTTCTTTTCACTTTCGAATCAGAACTAGAACTGCCGTAGGCCACGCTTAGTACGGCTTATATACCCCCGAATCTGTTCTATTTTCAAAATGATTCTCCCGTTCCATCTTTAAATTTAAATTGTACTAGAAAATTCTTTTAACTATTTTTATCCTGCTTACACATTTTCCATCCCTTTTATTCTGTTCGATTTGATTCTGAACTTACTAGAACTTTCCATTTACTTTACAAAACCCAAAAAATTCCATACACTGGTAGGTGTATCGAACCCGGGTCTACAGCGTCTAAAGTAAACATTTTTACGCTAGAGCTACGAGTATTGCTGATGGAGCTGTTGAAATTATCAATGTCTTGAAGTTTGACAACTCTCGTCATGTACGTTGCTGCACGATATGACGTTTGACAACTCTCGTCATATACGTCGAAGCGTTGCTACGCGACAATGTATTTACACACCGAAGCATGTAACGACTACCATTATACACGAGCTATGTTCCAGACATCTAACCGCTGTCAAGCTCCAAGCAGATGACCGCCTAGGCCTGCCAAGTGTGGTCCTAGCATCGGACTACATGCCAGGCGACGAAAATGTACCATCGTCGGAGCTATCTGCGCTGGTGACATACTGCGAGACAGAGGGTCTCGAGCTCATCATCTCCGCAGACTCCAACGCGCATCACACCAACAACGAGTTGAGGATCTACTTACTTTTCTTTTTTCAACCAACCTCAATATACTAAACAGGACCTCCGAGCCGACCTTTGTCACATGGCGAGCTCAAACCGTTATTGACCTAACGCTAGCAACCGATCATGTATCCACACACATCACCGACTGGCACGTGTCCGATACATAAACATAAAACCTGCCCTACCAAGGCGGAATCCGCGCAAAACGGACCGCGCCAAGTACAGCAAATTGGTGAGGAATGAGCTTCAGGCCATCACCTTACCGTATGAATACAACGGCACGGCGGGTATTAACACACATATAACTGATTTATCTCATGCATTAATCAACAGCTATGAACAGACGTGCCCTCTTACTTCGACAAAGTCCATTTCAAGCAACAGATCTGCGTGGTGGGGTCCAGAGCTGGAAAGCCTGCGAGGCAAAGTAAGGAAACTGTTCAACAGAGCCAAGAACACCCGGGCACCAGACGACTGGGACGCATACAAGCAAGCCCAGTACCGGTTCAAGAAGCGTATCCGCGATAGGAAGAGGGAAGGATGGAGACGCTTCTGCACCAGTAAAGAATCCACAAACCAAGCAGCTAAATTTAAAAACATACTCTCACGCGACCCAGAGCGACACCTAGGTTGCCTGAAAAAATCTGACGGGACGGACACCAAATCCGACACCGAGACCTGCGAATTACTCCTGAAAACTCATTTCCTTGGCTGCTGCATCACCGACAACCAGTCGTGGAATGAGGCGTCGCAGAGTAGCACACCGGACCGGACGGATTGGACTACAGCTCACAGGGTGGTAGACACAGATAAGGTGATGTGGACAATTAATAACTTTCTTCCATTCACACACATTCCAAAACAGGTGCCCTTGACGGTATTTTTCCGGGGTTGCTACAATGGGGTGACACAGGGGTACTGGCCCTGCATCTCACAGCTATATACAGGGCCTGTCTAGCATACCGATACGTGCCACTTCAATGGAGGGAGGTGAAAGTGGTATTTATCCCTAAGCCCGGCAAGAGTGACTACACGAATCCCAAATCGTTCAGACCAATAAGTCTCACATCCTTTCTGATGAAGACTTTAGAAAGACTTTGCGATAGGGATATTAGGGAAAATGCTCTCCTACACAAACCACTACATATCAACCAACATGCCTATAGTCAAGGCAAATCAACCGAATCCGCCCTTTACTGCGTAACATCACTTAAAGGTCTATCACGCAAACAATCAACTTTAGGCGCATTTATTGACATTGAAGGCGCCTTTGACAAAACTCCTCTTACTAGCATAGGCCGAGCGCTAGCTGAGCACAATGTCGATCCTACAATTGCCGGGTGGTTAGACAACATGTTGAGGCACAGAGCTATACGTTTTACTGTGAACACCAGCACAAGATGTGTGGTGGCAACTGGATGCCCACAAGGAGGGGTACTCTCGCCACTCCTTTGGAACCTTGTGGTGGACGAGATCATCGCGGAGCTAAACAAAAAGAAACTGTGCACAGTAGGCTATGCGAACTATCTAGCCATTCTAATAACAGGTCCATTCGAGAATGTCCTATGTAATCTCATGAGATCTGCTTTTAAGATAATTGAAGAACGGTGCCCACAACATCGGCTTACCGCTAATCCATCAAAGACTGAGTTAATACTTTTCACCAACAAACGCAATTTTGGCAATAATAATAATAATATATTTATTTGCAAAAAACATAGTATACAATGGTGCTTAAATTTAAATAAATAATAAGAGCTTACATGTTTTGCCAGCACTATTCCTAGCATGCAAATATTTAAACACAATGAATATCAGAATTTCATTTCCATAAATTTCTTAACACTATAAAAATTATAACCATTTAGCCAACTATACAGCTTATTCTTAAATAATCTAGAATTTAAATTTGTTATGCTGCTCGGTAACTTATTATAACATTACATACACAATAAAAGTTTTATTATATTTAGTAATTTTTGGAACATCATGAAGAACGAGTCTTTGTGATTTAGATCATTAGCTGATTTAAACAATTCTTTATTTTTTTCTACAAACATACATATCTCGAAGATGTAAAGCGACGGCAAAGGTAACAATCCTAGTTTTTTAAATATGGGTTGACACGATTGCTCAGGATGCATTCCGTACATTGCCCTAATACACTGTTTTTGAGCAATAAATGCTCTGTTTATATCTGTGCTGTGTCCCCATAATATAAGCCCGTAGCGCAGTACCGATTCTACATGTGCGTGATAAGTCATTATAGCAGTTTTTAAGCTTGTTACTTTTTTGACTTGCTTAAGCGCATATACGAACTTATTTATTCTCTTAGATATATTATCTACTTGCTCTTTCCAATTGAAGTCTCATCTATTATTACTCCTAGAAACTTTGTATGTGCTTCTTCTTTAATTGATGTTATTTTTAGTTGTATACTGTATTTAGGATTATATCATTTATTGAAATTGATATATACGGATTTATTAAGATTTATTTTCAAATTATTTATATCAAGCCATTTTAGAGTATTAATTTATTTATAGTGTTATTAATTTCAATCTCGTGATTTTTGATACAGTTATTATTTTTTTCAGACGCTACAACGATTGTGATATCATCAGCTAATAACACACATTGATGTTTGGTTATGTTAATAATATCATTTATATATGGTAAGAATAGGATAGGGCCCAGCACACTTCTTTGTGGAACGCCACATTTATTGTGCTTGTATTCGGACAAGTAATCTTACATTACCAAAGTTGTTCAATACCGAGATAAGCCTTACTAAACAAGTTAAATACCTGGGGGTCACACTAGACAGTAAGCTGCTTTGGAATAAACACATAGACCACAAGCTAGAAAAAGCATGTATAATATTTTGGCAGTGTAGAAGACTCGTGGGGAGAACCTGGGGTCTTGCTCCAAAGATATGTAAATGGCTATATACAGCAGTTATTAGACCAATTATCACCTACGGAGCAATAGCTTGGTGGCCCAGGACAGAGCTAACGACCGTACAAACCAAGCTGCAGCGATTCCAACGACTGGCCTGCACAGCCATAACTGGTTGCATGCGCACTACGCCAACGTCTGTCCTAGAAACCATTCTAGGGCTCACACCGCTTGACATACACATTCAACATGAGGCGACAATGTCGGTTCTCCGCCTGAAGCTGATGGGTGTATGCAAGAATGATGACTGCCTCACAGGAAACCTCTGGAAGAGAGTAAGATTTCCCGCTCTGTGAGGCACCCTGTGATAGAATACTCAAAACACACATCTTTCAAAAGAATTACCGCATTCAACTGTTCGAAGTGGGAGCAGACCAGTCAGGAGTAAATGAACTTAGATTTTACAGACGGTTCCAAAATGGCAGCTGGAACTGGAGCTGGCATCTTCTCACAGGAACTGAATATACACACCTCTATACCCTTAGGCACACACAGCTCCATATTCCAATGCGAATGCATAGCCATCAAGGAAGCTGCAGACGCGATACTAAGAAGGAAAGTACATGCATATTATATCCGTATTCTATCCGATAGTATGGCGGTACTGACTGCGCTGGGGAGCAACACCTATAACTCAGCGCTGATATACGAGTGTCACCGATCCTTAGAACGAGCTGCCTCTAACAACTGGTAACTCTGCAATGGATCAAAGGATACAGCGGTTCGTTGGGGAACGATGCAGCGGATAAACTTGCAAGGCGGGGGTCGGAAACCCTAACGGGTCACATCTCACTGAACAAGCACCTATTTACAATCGGCGTTACGGACAGTCCTAGGTGCAGGGGCTGTCTAACCGAAGATGAAACGGTCACTCATGTAATCCTGGAATGTGCTGGGGTGGCCAACCAACGGGCAAAAACCTTATTAAATATAAGGTCGCTCCAGGAAGTCTGCGAACACCCCACGAGTGTTCTGAACTTCTGGAAGGAACTGGGCTGGTTGGAATGACTGGCCATCACTGCACGCAAAATAGACCCAACTAAGCGGTCTAATTGCGGAAACAGGAGCCCTTTACCAATACCAATACTACTTACAATTGTAGCTTAGGAAAGAAACACTATAAAATTAATCGTTTGGCAAATTAAAAAATTTGGCAGTTGTAGAGAAAACTTTGAACTATTATTTTTTGAATTTAAAATTTCATAATCTTGTATACAAATTAAATTATTAATTTCTAAAGCACCAAGGATGTCCTATACAGCTTCCCTGACTATTCGAGATGGTGTCCGTACGTCTGTATGTATGTGTGTGTATGTATGTATGTATGTAAACCTCTTACAACTTTTGAATGGCTCAACCGAGTTCATCGTGGTTGGCGCCATTCGATAGTGCTTGACCAAACTTAGATTTTGAATATTCGGTAGATTTCAAGAAATCTCAAAAAAAAACACGAAATTTTTTTTTCACATGTGTTTTTTTTGGATTAACTTTTAAACTGCTTTACCGATCAATTCCAAAAACTAATCAGCTCTTACCATCAAAATACCACGTCAATCCAAGCCGGTCAAAATCGGTTGATTCTTTCGTCAGGTATCGTTGTCGAAAGAAAACCGAAAGTGTATTTTCGGAATTACTTCGAAATCCCGAGTTCGATCAATTGAAACTCAAAGATTCTTTATGGGGTTCAAAGGCAAAGGCCAACCACGTGAAAATCGGTGCATTCATTCAAAAATATAATTTGTTTTGTTTTGGACAAACTCCTAAACGCAGTTCAAATGAGGAAGCATAGATAGTCAAACAACTTTTTAGGTGCGCTTAAAAAAGTTTATCATAATATTTTGTAGCTACAAGGGTTATAATAATAAAACAATTAAATTATATACACATTTATTACACAGGTATACATTTGTACACAATTAGAACAGGTTTACATATTACACTACACGTACTTACATTTTACTAACACCTATTATCGTTTGAATAATGGGAACGTGGGAATGTATGGAGAAATTTTACATTCCGATATTATATTGACTAGAAATTTCTTTAAATATATATTTTCTCTTGTAGGACAGCCCACCGGCTCCTCCCCATTTCATGAATGAATATAATACATAAGTATAAGGGCTATATTTCACCAAGACACCATAGCGGAGCAACCAGTCGCGCCACCATGATGTCCGTGAGCTACCAAACTTGACACCAAACAGACACCAGAGTCACGACACCACACTGAAACGGGACCGGACTGCCTGAGTAAACATTGAAATTTAGTTTAGTATGTAACGTGCAGTACGATTTGACATAAGTTTGAAATAGTAATTACAATATGGCGACGAAGTATAATCCGGCTAAGTTTGTAAGCGAACAGTAGCTTAAAAACGTAGTGGATTACGGCTATCTCCGTTTTTTTAAAGATAAAAGCCGTCATCTGTCAATCTATCAATGACTGCACGTTTCATACAAACGAGTGAATCGCTTTTGTTAGAGAGTTTTGCTAGGCTGATGTACCTCGAAGAGATAGCACTACTGCCGTATGTTAGTAGGAAACGTAAGTTTAAGAGTCACACAATTCTCTATCGGTATAATCTGATGAGAATTTATCCTATATGGATGTCTACTTTGAATTTCGATAATAAATCTTTCTGTATAGAAATTATGCATCGAATGCAATTAACAAACGCAATGAAAAACAAAATACAACACAACAGTGCACACGTGTTGCACGCAATGAGTTGGGAGCGTCACTGGTGGCCAGACTAGTGGCCGAGTGAGTGAGATACACCATACATCAGTAGTGGTGGCGTGACCAGTAACATTCTATGCATGCGTCCGAGCTGGTTGAGCAATCAATTTGGTGGAAAAAGGATACCAGGTGAGTAACTCCCTATAGAGCTGTATATATTTTGTTGGTAGCGGCGACTGGTTGCACCGCCGTGGTGTCCCGTTGAAATATAGCCCTAAGAGGGTATAAATTTGTTTTTATATGTTCGAATTATTTGATATAATATTCTCATATTTCTCTTGTTTTAAAAATATAGCTTGTCTGAAGATAGTAACTTGAAGGAGACATAATATATCTTACAAAACAACATCCCATTATTCTTACGACGCAAAAATAAATGCCAACTTATATTTAAAGAAATATACACTTATTAGATTATACTAAATAATCACCAACGCTGTTGGCACCGGGGGCTCATTTTTGCATGAAAAAAACATCGGTATATTTGACAATAAATATTATAAACTCAAATAGGGAAAGAGAACGAGATATTGACAATATCGCTCTTACGTGAACGACCAACATAAAGGAAGATAACAATAAAGTGTTTTTTACTTTAAGTTAAAAAATCAAACTGGCGACACGATTTTTAGATTTAGAAGCATGACACTGTCAGTCAGGGTTTCGTCACAGTGTATATATCAGCTAAAGCAGTATGGAAAATACGTACAAACGTTAGTTATAACGCACGCACACATACGCAGGTAGGCGTAATGTCTCAACGCGTCACACGCAATGCTCGCGCGACTAACAGCACTGCTATGACCGCTCCTTGTTGAGACCTGCGTCAGAGTGCGTGCGTCGTTTCGAACGTTTGTACGTAGTATTCATACTGCTTTAGCGTATATATATATACTGTGGTATATCGTACTGGAGAAAAACGCTTCACATCCAGATATCTTTGATTTTTGACGGAATGGAAAACACGGTTCAAGCAATCTATTTACGTCACCGACGAAAATATATTTACAGCTAGTGCACATACATAAAAAAAGTGTAACTTATGTACACACGCAAGAAGTTATTCTTCTTTGGCGTAATAAAACCAAAATTCTTTAAAGATGTATTCCTCGTGTGACGTATGTTACAAGATGCTTGGTAGCTGAAGTATGATATAAATGCTCTAGTTGATCAGTTAACGTCACGGTATCGAATTTGCGCGAAGGTGTGCGCGCGCATCGTAAAAATTTCACTCTGATAATTTTTCCTTAACGCGCCAAAAGAATTAAATTCAAAAAAATAAAACAATTTCGATGGCATATTTCTCTTTTACAACGAGCACAGTGGAGACTTGATTGTATTTGAATGCAGCACAAAAATTCAAATGCAAATTTACACACAACGGTAGATTGAATAACCTAACAGCTTATTTTTTTTTAAATCATTCATTTCTGATACAACATTACAAAGCGATATATACATATTATTCTGCCAAACTGCGCAGCAGTTTGTCGTCAGTAATTCTCGTGTTTCGCAAATTATCAAATCAATATTATGTTTTTGTGTGTGACAATTTAATAGTCCCTACCAGTATTTCTTAAGTCTATTTATTATGGACATTGTGCTAAGTAGAACTTTCGCAATAAGTTTTTCACCTGATTTATTGTTTTACAAATCGACAATTGTGACGCTATATGGGTAGTTAATTCATTTATTAATGTAGGTATTACCCATTGCATGCTACGCATACCGTAATAATTACATATTTTAGGTACCACTAGCTTGTTTTTGTTAGATAGCCGAGTTGAGTAGGTATGCACTCTCTGTACTACGAATTTATTTATATCTCGATATTGTTCGATTAACGTTAATAATTTTACCCTTTTATCAATTGGAATAATATTACATATTTTAAACAAGCGTTCATAGTTCCCGTCAAGTTTGTTTTTTTATATTTCTGTTCACTAAGAGCTTCAATGTACTTATTTACAATGTTTTGATTTTATTTTTATTCGTAGTAAAAGTTAGTCCATAGCTACTCAATCCGTAACTAATTGATGCCTCGACCAAAGAGTGATACAGGGTGTACAAAATATTTTTACTCACCGATGACTTTAAGTGATAAATTTTACCAAATACTGTGCAGAGTTTCGAACATACTGAGTTAACATGTGCATTCCATGAGAAATTTTTATCAACAATGAGCCCTAGATATTTATACGACGTTACCTGTTCCAACTGACTACATTGACATATTTGTGAGGTAAGCAAGAGTAACTTTGTCCTATTATTTTAATTTTAATATCTTTATATTGACTATATGGTGAGAATATAGGCATACATTTTGTCTTTTCCATATTAATAATAATTCCATTGTCATGTGCCCATTTATTAATATTATTAAAATCTTGTTGCATTATGGTTTGAATAAGATTTGGGTCTCTACTACTATACAATAAACATGTGTCATCAGCATACATATATGCTTTACAATTTTTTTTTATAACTTTGCTCATACTGTTCACATGAATAATATATCCTATATTATTATTTTTATAATGTGAACGTCATGCCAAAAATGCTCTAATAACATGCCGACATTGGAAACAATTAACGTGCTCGAAAGACAAAGATACTTTGCCCAATAAGGATGGATGGATCAAAAACCCTGATGGAAACCTTTTAAGATCAAGTCTTGCTCAAAGTACAAGATTATTGTCAAATATGAGACTAAGTGAACAATAGAAACATTCCCTTTACACGTAACACTTAGATAATTTATACGTCTAGATAGAGGCTCTGACTGTTAGACAACCGATAAACAGGCCAGCTTTATTATTTCACTGTGCGTGACAAGCAACGTGTTACACTTGCGATTTGTATGTCACTTTTTTAGTCTGTGTGCATTGCTCAAAATAGAGGCTAACTGTCAACCTCAAATATTTTCGACGTTTTCACAGCTATCTAGACGTATAAGTGATCTAAGACCTTATACATTTAAATATAAGAGATATATTAGAAGAAGCTGCGAAAATCTATTTGAATTTTAAAGATATAGTCCAAAAGTACCTCACAATAATCTTATATAGTAATTCAATCATAATAATAGTATATATACAACTCTATTCTAACTAAATAGTCATAACTATGTCGACTTTAAATATAATATAATACAAACTAAGATATAAAATACAACTGTTTCTTTATATATCTCTTATATAAATGAATAAGCGTTCAGTATCCTAGAACCTCCCGATACTATAAACATATATATACTTAATATACAAACGCTCTAAGTAATCTCGATAGTAATGTATTGTCATAATTATTTTAATAAGAATCCAATACGCTATACAATTATTAAAATTAAAATCGAATTAGGTACATTTAGCTACAACTATAATATTATAATAATACAAAATAACTTAATGGGCTTGAAGAACTAAAACTTCCAAAAATTTATATACAATAATTATATAGACATAAAAAACTGTCACACAGACAGAAAATTAAATGTTACTAACTGTTAAAAACATGTTGTTTAAGGAAATCTCCTATTATTGGTTTTTTTCTTCATTCATATTTATTTACGGCCGTTTTCAATAACGTATCTCTGTCACCGTTTATTGATCATAACTATCCATAGTTGTGTCCAATATAGCTGTTATAGTCCAATGCTTTTTGTCGATAGGTTATTGAAATGTAAGTAAGCGTTTAAGGATAGATTTGTCTACCTCTAGTAAGTTAAACTAAGGATAGATAGGTTATTGAAAACAGCCGTAAATCAATCATTGGAGCATCCAACATATCCGACACAACAAAAACAGTTATCGCGCGAGTTGAATGCAGGTGGCGCCTGAGGTAAAAAGCGGGAGGATCTGCTTTCCGCACGCCTTGCCTCGCACGTCTATAATAGTGTAGTGCTGTGCCGTAGGCGTCGCTTACCGCGTTATCGCGTTAATACTAAACTTGCGATCCCGGGTTATTTTTTTGGTTTTAATGATGACTGACCCGAGGCCATCTAGTTCTGTTCTAAAAAAAATGAGACATGAGTGTTGAAGAAAGGCAAACCAAAAAAATGATCCCAATATCGTTCTCTGCACTATCGAGAACCTCTATAATACGATATATATTGTTGAAATGATAAGTATTAAAACAGGCTATTTGTGTGTCAAATATTTCATGATCATCTGTTAAGGAGTAAAAACAATTTCACTTAAGTATTTACAATGTAATTTATATAATAGTGTATATAAATAGTCAAGTAATAAATATACTACGCGCATGCGTTCGAGTGTCACGCATTCACTCTCGCTCTGCCTCTTTCTATTCCCCCTCCCCAGGAACGTTGAACTTTTAACGCAACAGTGCTTTCATACCCCCTCCATGGTAGCGTTAAACTTTAACGCAACCTTGTTGGAAGTCGCATTAGAAGTTTCACTTCAAAATTTGAGATTTAATTATTCGGTTATTATACGGGTAACAATATGAAAAAATTAATAAAATATTGTTTTTATCATCTTAACCTAGTGTTAAATGGTAAACTTGAAGCATTGTTTACAATTAGGTCACAGCACTATCAAACTCCTGCTCTGCATTCAACTCGCGCTGTATCTGCAGTCAAAACCGTATTCCCTGCACAAGTTTCGATGACGGCGTGAATAATGGGTGTGTTTTAGGTATCATATTAAAGCCAACTAGTCTTACACTTGCCTTTTAGTGTGTGTTTGTCTATGCGCCAGTGATTCTAGCTACCAAATCAAATAGGCTTCTGTACATATTTCGTTTGAAAAACACAATACGAAAGTAAATCCAATCAAAATTATTCAGTCCTTATATAACAGTCCACATTATAATGCTATGCATTTAAATAAATTTAAGCAATATACAGTACAGTAAAATATATTTACAGTGGTGAATCTTTCGCAACATTTTCGCGGCGGGCAGTGTTGTTCAAAATGGCCGACCATTCTGCGGTCGTTCGGGCAACTTTGGCGGCGCGTGTGGCACCGGCCGGCTACACATAAATACACAAATTATTAAGAAATAATAAATATTACATAAACGCATACTTACTAGTGTACTCAATGATATTACTCTACTGATATATATGGTCAAAAGCAATTGAAATATATCTCGCGATGCACACTGACACATCTAAATGATAAAAGCCTGATAAAAACAATAAAAAAAAGGTGACAGCTTGTGTATTTTCTTGCACGTATTGAATATAAAACATTACCTACTGTCAAAATGTGTTCCAATTAGGACAATTTTCAATTCACGCAATATGCGCGCGTTATTAGTATATAGTAGTTATTAGAAATGACATCAAAAGAATTCTAAAGGAATCAATTTTGAGAAAATAAATGCCTTTTATTAACTAATCTGCTGGTTTTGTAAATATAATATCATCGAGTGTTCTATTACTGAATTATATCTATAAGACTTTTTGTTGAAATCCATTATAATACATACAGGTCTTTTGCAATCAATCGCCGGTACAATAAAAAAAAAATTTAATATACTCGCAGTTTTCATTGTAATAAATACATTTTGATAAATTATACGTCTAGACTCTAGATGGAGCCTCTTGCTGCTAGACAACCACCAGATGAAAACAGGCCAGGTTTATTACTTTAGTGTGCGTGACAAGCTATGTCTTACATCGCGATTCGCATGTCATTTTTAGCGCGCGTGCATTGCTCAAAATAAAGGTTAGCAGTTAACCTCAATTTTTTTAGACGTTTTCACAGCTGTCACAGTCTAGACGCATAAATGATCAAAGGTAATAATTACTCATTCGAAAATAATCATTATTAAATGTCCCGCAGTTATGAACAGTTTTGTGTTGTGATTGAGGGTTTCTTTTGAGAAGATTACGAAATGGGATTAGACTTATTACGTTATACCTGTCTCAATGTCTGCTCAGACCTATAAGTATTACAACAGC
This sequence comes from Leptidea sinapis, assembly GCF_905404315.1. NCBI lineage: Eukaryota > Metazoa > Arthropoda > Insecta > Lepidoptera > Pieridae > Leptidea > Leptidea sinapis. Next base: position 15,642,923 of record NC_066272.1, read on the forward strand.
TCACAAATATTGGAGTGACGCTCCAATAAAATATGTCAATCTCAAGCGTAAAGCCCCGTCCACATACAACGAACTACGATAAACATAGGGTTTTTCCATATCTTTTACTCGCCCCGAACGTATGAGATAACAAAACGATTTTTTTTTTTAAATAAATCATATATAAAGTATAAGGTTCTAGGCAAGATCGTTCGTGACATTCCTAGGTCTGCGGTACGTTGTAAGAACTAACCTTGGACGAAAACTAAGAAGAATTATATGAAAAGTGAAAACACGACCGACCCACTTTCGCAGGTTGAGGGCGGACTATAGTTGTTAAATAATGACAGTGGTGCAAGCTCTATACGCACTGACCTGTATAAATACCACTGGACAGGCTGTTCCATATGTTTGACAGCAATTTATTTGTGCCTATTTGAAGCGCCACTCGCGAGCGTCCAGAGAACTAGTTTTGACGTATAATATAAATGACTGCGAGAGAAGCGTACTCTGAAGTATTTTTGCATTTTGAATTAATTTCGGTCGTTTTCCGGGTTATTTATACTTCAGGAATCAACGTAATAAAATACTCAACTTTTTTTTGTAAGTAGTTTTCCTATCGATGTTTGTTTAGCTGAGGTTGTCAATACTGGTTTTAGTACCGCAGACTCCCGCTACATGGCCAACAGCCCCAAAATGGCGTATATCAAACAGGCACAAAAGCACTTTAACAGCCGCCAGTCCAGTGGTGAATAATAATTATTGAATAGATGATTGAAGTGATACATACCTACTCCAACCAAATTACTACTTAAACATCTTTGAAGCATGTGCACAGTACAACTAACAGAACAGTAGCGTTACTCAGCGACGTAGCGTAACGGTCTCCATGAAATTTATACCAACATGTATAACAACTAAACTACATTTACTTATCGATTTGTTTCTCTGTGGTATTATTGGGTTATCGTTTATGGAACAATTTCTTATACTATCTCACACTTATTGAATTTCGGACTTGTTACACTTGACGTGAAAATGACACATTTATTGACTGTCCAATATTTTTTTTAACTAAAGCAGCGCCTTTGTTCATTTCTGTGACAACATTAGAATCTAGCGCCAGCATTTGATACCCGCACGAGGACGCCTATATGGTTCTCCTTGAAATAGTTCAGAAGGCATTCTTAAGGTACCCTATATAAAAGTATATAAGGGTATTATCCTTACCAACTCACGTCGTTATCCAGGAAGATAGCCCTTTGTCTGGACGCAAAAAAAACAAAAAAAGGAGAAGGGGGGATTAACCAACGGGAAAAAACTTTAGTGAATTTATAGTCGCTCCAAGAAGTCTGTAAACACCCCAGGAGTGTTCTGAACTTCTGGAAGAAGCTGGGCTGATATACTCATTATATCCAACTAAATTTCTTTTGGGGTCTCTGAGCTAAAATTGCTTGGAAGTTTGGAGAGAGTATCGAACACTAACTACTGCTTGTAAAGTTTTTCATGGCGAGATCGAAGCTCCTGATTATGCGATAAGATGTGTCGGTTCTTTGTTCCGGACAAGGCGAACACGTTACGTTACGCGTCCTGTGTTTAATACATCCACATTTTTTTTTAACTTTCTAAAACACGCTTTCGTGTGAAATAGCATACAGAGCTCACAAACACACGATCTGCCTTATATTATTATCATTACTTGTACAGTCTGCATATTAGAATAAGATTGTCATAGGATTGTCACGAAATAATTTGCCAAAGTGATCGAACCCTTATTTATTTATTTAGAGCATGATAAAAATATAGCCATGTTTTGTTATTTTATATTATAACTTTTTTAAATTCTACAAAAACCACACCACAAATGAACCCAAGCGGCATGCAATTGAAATATTAAAAATCCTAAGATATTACACCAATATAGCTTACCCGATAGTCCTGTCAGTTTACGAAGCATACATAAATTGATAAACCTACTCACTGGTCATAAATCAAATCAAACATTAATTATTACACGTACATAGCGTTTAATTAATCTATTTATACAGCATAGGATTAACAATATTCATAAACTATATCAAATCCAACAAATCACGGTCTTCCTATCGTGGTGGTAACATTATTAACAAGAGGGCTAAACATAAATCTGTTTGCTAAATGATGATTTTATTATAACATCGTAATAAAACTGAGAGTTTTTAAGTATTTCTTGTAAGTGTCAAAATCACGCAATTAAAAAATAAGCTAGGTGTGAATTCTAAGCACAATAGGGAATAAATCGAGGCAGTCAACGTGAGAGTGGCTTTCTTAGTTTTTTCGCCTATTCTGAAATGAAATAATTATCTATAATGAACATAGAAAACCAAAGATTAGGCAATTTAATGACAGACTTTTTAGAAAATTTATCAATTGTTTTATTATTTATTATATTATTTAGTGGGGTAAAGCCGCTTTTCGCTAACTGCCTCAATTATACAGCGTGTACAAACTAGGTTCTTTTTCTGTATTCGTACGAGAAGGAAAATGAATGCCGCCTTAATTTCATTATTAAGAATTTCTCCAAGAATTATATTTGCTAATGATAAATCATTTATGATTTTCACATCATGTAGACTTGTTACGTTTATAGCGATGTTAACACGAAGTTATACTAAGCTTAATTTAGGAACTGAGAGGAGCGTAAGTAATATATTATGGAGATTGTTTTATGAATAAGCCGCGCGTCTACGATGATCTAACATTAAAAATCCCAATATATCTGTATAACATTTAATTTCAATTTCATATAATCCATCAAAAACATTGTAGTAATTGACCAAAGTTTGCTATCAGCAACAATATAGACGCTTTGGTCTCATAAGTACAAATTGTAGCCGATATCGTTACATTATTATGGTTTAACACCAATTCGACAGTAAAGCGAATAATATTGATTGTAAATGCATCAATTTATTTATAACTTACATAGAATGCAGTCGCGAAACAGAGATAAATTCATTCATTGACCTATCTCTGTGCCTATCTTTAATACTCGCGTCCAATGATCTTTCGCTCTCGCTCGCGCTGGGGCGACACTAGCGCCATAAGGTCATTGACCGATTTTCTCTCCGTTCCGCGACAGTTCATTCAATAACGAGGATGTAGAGTAAAGATTGAATACTGACTATGCTATTTAACACTTAGCACGTAATAATTAAAGTGAGAACATTTTGCAACACAGCCTACGCGGCTACACTACGCAAGACGAGTGCATTAACATCAACAAATAGACGATCCAATCTATGTATATTATATTATAGTGTACATACGCTAGACTGGCGATCTCTAGTAATACCATCACGTTAGTATAAATCTGTCTACATTATAAAGACGATCAAGGAATCTAAGCCAATTATATACTTATTATCCTAATAAGTGTAATGAATAATTATTATTATTATAATTACGTAGCACTTACTGTAAGATTTCATCAAACTTTACTGATTCAATACTTTGCTTAGCTTGCATAATATTTAAACATCAGCATCGTATATAATCACATCATCATAATATACAGGCTGTAATCATTCAGTGCGATCAGGCGATTATTCCGTACCTAGGTATTACAGATATCAAGAAAGTACGTTACCAAATTAGTAAAATGACACCAATAACTTTTTAAAAAACAGACAAGGGGTACAAAAAACATACATTTAATGATTAGATAACATACTTGATATATCAGTTTCAAGATTTTTAAAATCTATAATAGTTACTGAATAATCGTCTGGTTAACGATTACATCCTGTATATCAATAATGAATTCGTTTTTCAGTCATAATAATTATTACGTAACTGTAGATTATCTGAACGCTCTCTCTGTATAAATGGCGACTCTATATTTTGAAGCACTGAGCTACCGGTATAACTTTAATAGTCCCTTATTTAATTAAATCGATCGCCAATGTCGAGTACGTTTAAACATTTTACCTAAAACATTTATAAAACATTTTGATATGCTCGTGTTGCCGGATGCTAAGAAACCGAGACGCCGACGAACCTCGCTAAAACAAACTACAAAAATGTACACCTAATATATATAAACCTTACGCCACTGAACCTTTACAATTATACAAAATAAATTTATCATATTATATGTACGTTATCCGTATTAACATTCGATACATTACTCTTAAGCACTGGGAGCGCGCAAATCGCATATCATAATACTGTCAAATAATAGACCACTAATAATTATTCTGGAATGTTCAACAACGTACAACTTTCTAGGCATTTAAATCTATAATTTAAAACATTTCTACCCTCATTTTGATTTTTTTTCCTTTTCTTTTTAATTAATCGTAACAAAAAGGATATACCTAATTATATTTAGTTTACCGAATCGAGATATTCACTAAAGTTGCTTCATTTAACACTTGTTATAACCTGACAAGAACAAACTGCAAACAGCAGCCACGAGTGTGTGATCTTCGTTGATTATTAATTGAGCGACGCAAATTACTACACTAATGTCAAACATGCTACTATGCCTCTAGTTCCATACCATAAAATATCATTTCAAAAGAATAAACCGACAATACAAACTATTACTGTAGAATTCGCGTCAGTAAATTTTTGCGGGGTATATGGGCGTGGCGTACGTTACGCGATCAAAATTATTAACCAATCGCATCTCTTCCCGCCAAAAGTGATGTGAGGCGTCATCGTGTCTAAGTGCAATGATAATTGTATTGTAGCAGCAACTCTCATTTATTAAGTAAACTAAGTCAATTGTACTCACCGGTGTATTGTACAATTATTGTTATTGCATAAGTATTGTTACAGTGTGCTTGGGATGAAACACTTAGATTTTTCGTGCGTGTCAAACATTAGTGTAGTAAAATAATTTTGTTAAGGACATGTTAAACTATTTAAATAACGCTACGGTAACATTGCAAGTTATCACAAACAATTAAAATAAGTATTTATTATTAATACAATATAATACATAATTATATTAGAGTTATAAATAATATTGGTCCATTCAAATAAATGATAATTAGTACTTATAACATTGCTCGAGAAAGCCACAAACGAATAAAGCAAACATATAAAAAAAGGCTCCAAACACGTAAAACAATGACTGCACTGGTAAGGTTATAAAACTTGATAAAAGAGTGGATTTTTTTTAACAGAATATTCCATTAACTTCGACCCATGCAATAACGTTGTGAATATTTCGATATAAACACAGAATGGACTGAGTTAACGCTGCGTATACACGAGACGAGAAAAATAAAAAACTGTTGTGCGGCCTAACCTAAACTCAATTTACTTGTAAAAAGATTGTCAGCAATATAAGCTTCCAAGCAACGTTATGGAGCCATAAGATATCCAAATTAATAATTACATTTATTTAACTACTGTTATTCATTACTGTTGTTTAGTAAATGTTATTTGGTATAATAATTATCACTATGATTAGAAATAAATATAATATTACTTTGTTACCAAACTCCTCCGAAGTGGCTGAACCGATTTGTATTAGACATTAGTAGTAGGTCTGAGAATCGGCTAACATTTAATTTTGATACCCCAAACATTTTAATTGCATATTTTTGTACTAATTTATATGGCGATACAACATTTGCCGGGTGAGCTAGTAGCGTAAAATATTCAGATATTTAGTTAAATTAAGTATAATTTAATTCGTGTAAGTTCGCTGGCACCACAGCAGTGCCAACTAACAGTTGGTAGTATTACCACGGTTGGCCGTCGTGCCTTATATAAGCTAGTCATCATGTTTAGATTAAAGAAGTTTTATTGCATGTAATGAGTAGGTATGACAGTGCGACAAATATTTAAGGAGAATACTTGGCACTAGATTCTAGTTCTAATTAGGTTATGAAATAAATAGTTAGTTTTTAAAAAAAATCCTTTAAAATAAAATAAATGTAAATACATCAAGGCACTGCACGATTATTTTGTAATTTAAGCGCAAACGCCGACAGTTCCGTGCGTCCGCCTTCTATTTCATAATCCCGTCGTCCACGGAGACTCTGACGATTGTCAATGCTAGTGTTATAACTTTTTTCCTATATAAGCGGAACTCTCAGTCCATTTTCTATGCCTACAACTAAAACTTCGATATATAACCCATTTTATTAATAGACTGTTACATACCAGCGTACATTTCTACGCATCTGTGCGTACATTTAACATTATCAAATCAATATTTGTTACCATTATTGCAATTACAAACCCATCAGTTATTGAATATTTAATTGTAATTAACAGCAATTAGTCGGTTATGTTTCATTTCGTTCTACATTACGCGGGTTAATTAACATATTACTTAACACAGGTATATCTCGGTATAGAAAAATATTCAATAGATTATATATACAACGCTTTAGCCCATTTCTATTAACACTATTAATTATTGGTTGACATTTTAAATTATCTGACAAGATATGCTTTTAATATTCTAATGTCAAACACTCGCTGCCCGCACTAACATTTAAACCAACGGTACAATGATGTTTCATTGTGCATCTCACACGCTTGTTTTAGTTATTTGTTTATATTACTTAAATGTTTTACTATATTGTAGTCATAAATAAAGAATTATTGAAATGCTTACAAATATTCCCTCAACAATATTTCGACTTCTTATTTATATGGAAGAGTAATAGAAACGAACATAATATAATAAACGGGATGGTAGGTGATCACCGCGGCCCATACTCTGTTGTAACACCAGAGGAATCACAAGAGCGTTGTGGATCTTATGAAGCATCGAATATACGTAACGTGTAAAAAAAATGTACGTTGCGTGCGTACAAATTACACATGTCCGAAGTGAAACTTGCATTGTTCATGAACCTCTAAACTGCATATGAAGTCCCGGTACATGTTGCTAAGATGACACATGATTTCAACCGCTATGAAAGACATTACTATCACCGCTACCATATTTATATTCTCCTGGTGTCTATGTAGTAATACGTAGTGCTCATGACGTCAGTCAGAACATGTATACTCGTGTTATACACAAGACAATCTCTTCTTCAACTATGATCGCCTGGTTCCAAAACACTGTATAATGTTTCCTCATTTTTTCTCCCACGTTAAATCTTATGAATTTATGTGACTGTCTCTTATTGCTGTCGCTTTTTCGTTTCATCGACTTTCAAATCGCACCGATGCTGAGGATGTTTTCGCTTCAAAAATAATATTTCTCTTCTAATTCTGTAGCCATACAATAAACGCTGACATGCGGTAAGTCAGCAAATAATTTAAGATACTGTAAGGATATTTCGGTTAGTTTTTCTATTTGAACGCACACACACCTTTCATTATACAGCACAGGCAGCGACTGTATGACATTAGTACTTAAAACTGTCAATCAAAAAAGAGAATTTAGTTAATTATAAATTCTTCATTCTTTTCTTTGACATTTGACCATATGTTACCAGAAATGGGTTAATAGTTTGCGAACGTTAGAATACACAGCATTCATAAACTCAGCGTTCGTTCTGATACACTGGAGTATACACGCTGTATAACTTGGTGCTATTAAATAAATACACGGCTAAAGCTACTTAATCTTAATCATAAAAAAAAATCTTAAAATTTAAGTAAATAATTGAAAATTTTAAACCATCGCACAAACAAATAATGTTTTTATAAAATTTTAATCACCCCTTAAGTGGTCGCACAAGTAGGTACCAAGTTGTTGTCAGTGCCAACGCTAGAGCGCGGCTACTAGTTTATCTATTACTTACAGGTGTTCCGAAATAATATTAGGGAAATTTTATTTATTATGTTGAATTTTGTATTTTTTTTGATTACGATTAAGTAGCTCTATCCGTGTGTTTATTTACTGTCGCCATTGTAACGACACGCTGTATTATTAGCTTTATTTTATTTCACAGCAATCGTTATGCCAGTGTGTTTGCCACATTGAGGGTTAAATTAAAATCCTAGAACATATTTTAAAGGCAAGCTCTAAATGTGTATATTAATTTTTTGAACGCAGTGAGTCAGTTTCCACTAGTCTCACTTCGGTAATCAATCAATACAAGGTGCCTTATATAATTTATATGTATAGATAGTCTCTTGCTGTTAGACAAACGATAAAAACAGGCCAGGCTGTCGTGTGTGTGACGCGTCACGTCTTACACTCGCGCTTTGTATGACACTGTGTTACGGTGCGTGCATTGCTCAAAATAGAGGTTAACTCTTAACTCAACTTTTGTCGACGATTTCACAGCTGTAATAGTCTATCTAGACGTATAAATGATCTAAGACAACATATGTCCGTTGACCACAACAGTCCGAACACAGATAAGCAGTGTTTACTTGAATCTCGCGAAGGCGGAGCTGAGTTCGTTCATAGCTGCGTTGGTGACGGCCTGTCCCACGGCCTGGTTGATGTGTTGCCGCGTCTGAGGCGGGAGCTGGTTGAAGGCTCCGGCGACCGCCGCGCTCCCGGGACGTCTATACACGTTCACAAGTGGAAAATACATTTGATACTTTTTTCACTGACGTATCTTTGACAGATTATAATATGGTAATTTAGGTGGCTATTTGCAAAAAGAGTACCCATATCAATATTTAATATGTCAATTTAAAAGTGTTGCAATGCGCAACTATGTAACTGTACAGAGAAAGCAGGTAACTTCAAATGGAGAGAAGATTTATATTTACAGACCCTAAACAACGCTTTTCAGAATTGATGGTGGAATACGTAAGCTGAAATACACACGGGGGATATTATTAATAAACTCGAAGTTATTCCAAATTTAAAACGTTATGACTCTATCTTACCTTTGGCACTACAGAATTAAATGACAGAGTAGGGGACAGGAAGTAATTTAAAGTTGGAGTAACTGGTTCCTGTCCTATTACTGTCCATCCGACAACTTCGTGCGCAACCGTCCCCCGGTGCGACAGACGGTAGTGGGCCGGGCCACTAACTACAGTCTCACACGTAACTCTTCCCCGCACCACCACCCACTACCCGCTGACATCTTTAGTACCCAGTTTCCGCCAACGTCTGTCACCCCATAGGACGGTCGCGCAAGTAGTTTTGGCTATACTTGCCGCACCATGGTGTGCCACGAGAGCCAAGCATTACGAAGTTGTTTATTGTGTTCGATAGGTCAGCCATAACAAGTTCGGGTATTTGCCTTAATCAATGACATTATCAACCAATAATTGACATTTTAATAATTATTAAATATTGCAAATAACCAAAGTGAAGTCGATCCATATGTTCCAAAGTGTAGCAAGTCTAAAATCTTACGAAATTCATGTATGAATAAATGACAAATTGCTGTTTCAATATTAAAGTGTTTAAAATAAGATATTTCCGTGCCAATTAACAATAGTTGAATAACCAACAAAAAGTTTTTTTGAAATAATCTATGTATTCTCTCTAGCACGCTTTGTTTTTCTATACAGAAAGAAAAGGGAGGGCTTAAGCTGACTCTCGTTATAAATAATTCTTTGTACGGGGACAGGTCCACATAAGAACCTATTTCTGACTTGATACACTTAGAAACTAGGGTATTGATCAACGACCCTACAACCCAGTAGACTCTCAATAGGTATTAAATATATAGGTATATATTCACAATGCAAACAATTCAGTAATACAACTGACGTAAGCGGGAGCGCATCGTAATTGGTCAGGTAATATGTTACCGGAAGGTGTGCACTCTTTATTAAGCGTCTACAGGTTATAAAGTCGATGGGAGTACATTTAAGAAAAAAAAATATAAACTTTCACAGCTTCTCTGTAAGTAATTCAGGTTATGTAACGGCCATAATTAAACACAAAAAAGCCAAGTAAGCGAAATTCTTACAGGGCAACTGTGATAACATTACAATTACATTATGCTTTATTAGCAGTGTAAGAAAAAAAATAGAAATAAATTTTGTGAAGACCACACACTAGTTAGTTATTACATGCAGTGCTCTGTATACGACATAATAATACAAAATAGTTTATTAAATAAAATTGTACCTACTATATTGTCGTTGAAGTACAATAAACAACTAGACTCACAATCAGCTCATTGTCTGCAGCAAAAGTCTGCTTACGCGTCTTATAAGTCGCTCTGTCTAAAAAGACAGAGTTTTCGCTCAGTTGTGCTTCGTCCGCGCTTTGGATACAGCGCCACGCAATGACAAAGTGTTCAGTGAAAAACTGTCCATATACCGTATTTTTGATAAACGCGCTCTTTAAATTAACAAAATTATGTAACTAACTCGACGATTTTCATAATTTTGCTAAATACTTACATTTCAATAATTACTAAAACAAAATTGTTCTTGCGTCGTGTTCGCGTCCGTTTCTTTCGCACCATAATCAATGAGTTTCTTATGGGCGTATACAATAGACTTTGAACATTAGTGCCGCGAAATAAGGTGTTAATTTAATGTTATCTGTATAAGTTAATGTATACGTATATACTACGCCGCTCGGACATTTTGACGAACTTTTAATAGGCAATTGGGAGTCTAGCTGTTTATAGTACGTCAATGTACAATGTATTATTATATAGTTAGCATTGGAAACTTTTAAACTGTATAGAGACACCTAATATCGAAATATTGCTTATAAATCACACTCTGGATAGTTTCATAGCTCGAAAACACAACCAAAACTCTGCTGTCCACTATAATATTAACACTGCATTATTGAAACAAATTATAGGTTGCGGTGCTTACACGCATCTCATTCGCACACTATTCTTCTCTAGCAACGTGCGAGTGAGATGGATATATAACATCCGCCATCTTTAAAGCAATTATCTATTCAAAAATATACACTGAAAGAATATTCAAACAATAATCATTAGTTATTTAGCTGTCCACGTGAGATTTAAGAAGTGTTTACTACAACCTCCTACAAAACATACTAATATAATATAGTATTGAATAATCTTTGGAAGCAATATTGTTTCAGACATTTCATAAGTTTTCACATTTAGTATTTCTAATAATAATAATATGTAACATATGTATAATTATATATAATATATTATCTTTGTTAGAATACTGTTAACTTATTACAATTGTTGATTGACAATTAAATATAACATAATTCATTTAGATACACACAAAATATTCCAATAACAACTTAATAATAGCATTATTCATATCATAATAATTATAGACGCATTTAACATCGACGAGAAAATATATTCTATGGAATTCTCTTTATTTAAACCTTGGTCGCGTATGCAAATTAAAAAAATATACGTTTATGTTATACAGAGTGTCCCACGGCTATGCCACATGGGGGGGGAAGTAATTTTAATATTGCAGACATAGCATTTAACTGCAAGAAGACTTTAATTGAATTAAAAAAAAAAACAATTTAAACTACATTCATAGATTTTTAAATAATTACCTGATTGAACCGGGAATCGAACCCGCTACACGAGGAAAAATACCCTGTAGCCTTATCATACGGATCGAAAGGCTTCATCGTAAGGTTTATTTTTTTGCTACATAACATAGCATAAGACATAAAAGGAAGACCATAAATTATAATATTTGATGTAAGTATTTGTTCACAAAAATGAAAAGCTGACATTGTCGTAAGGATATACAACTGAAATTATTATATTCGATTCCCAGTAAATCCAGGCAGTTATTTAAAAATCTATGAACGCCTTCCAAAATCGGGAAATGCCCTTCGACACTAGATCTTTCATATACAAGTGCCTGTAGTGTAGTTTTAAGTGCCGAACGGCACACTTCGCCCTGACAAAGTTCTGACCTTTATTTTGTTTATAAGATAGTTTATTTTGCATGGTCTTATAGCTTGATTCAATAGCTTTTTTATACATTCTCTCATATCATCCTAATTATAAGCAATCTATTTTAATACACGTCAAATAATTCGCATTGACAGGCCGCTGCGCGCGTTCGCCAAATTCGCGCCAATCAATGACATACCGCGACGCGGGGGCACTTGCCGGTTATGGATGGTTAATGTTTTTTTAAATTAAAATAAGGTTTTCTTTCAGTAAAATGTTTAGTTTCCAATATTTCAGTTGGGGATATAACCCTCCATGTGGCACAGCCGTGGGACATCCTGTATAGGATTCGGGTCGGTCAAATCAAATGTATTAAGTTAACAAGTAGGCAGGAGCTAGTACCTTAGCTGCACAGTTCGTATCCGCAAGGTTAGCGCCGTCTGCGAACACAACATACAATCTACGTTGCCTCAATTCTGTTAGTCACCAAAAAATCCCACTACACACATTAGTACAAATACGAACCCACTTATAATGTTTTTTTTATGGCTGTTACATAACCCGAAGTAAGCAAAGCATAAAAGCAGTTTATTGCACGTTTAAACCAACCCCATAAAGTATCAAGAGTCAATAACATAAGAAAAGACCAGGTTGATGAGGAAACCTGGTTTTAAAGTTTATTAATCACTCCGATAGGTTTAAGTTAATATTATTTGTTTTTATGTACAAATTAAATTAGCAACCAAAATTTATGAATGATGTAGGACTTGAACCCACGAAGTCTCGGGTTCCGTCCGAGCGCTCTTTCCAACTTAGCCCAACGCATAGGTCGTAAATTTTGGTATATATCTTATTTAACTCTCAAGTTGTGTTCATAAATTTTTGTTTACAAATTTAATTTTTATAATTGACTCCAGAAGTGAGAGATCACTTTAAAAATAACAATTTTTGTTTCTATGTGTTATCTACTCTGCAAGACTTAACCCACCACCAAATATCATAGCAATTATTATGAACAAGAAAATTATGTGTAAGTGTAATTTGTTCATTGTGTCCATCAAGCATAAAAGCTATTTCGTAGCGTTTTTCACAAAACAATTAAATATACTTTCACTGGAATTCATTTCTTGGCAATGTTTAGTGTTGGATCTTCTATAATACCGACATTCACTCAATAAAACTATTCTATCTATAAAGTATTTTGTAACTCTGTCAAACTTCATCTTAACTTGAGACAATTATCGTAGTTTATATAGGTTTATTCAACGAATGGCGTTATTATGAATAAGACGGCAAATATACTGCCAACAGATAAACGGACAAAAATATTATGACATTGTTACAATTATCTTTTTTATAGTGAGCCTCCTTCCGGGCTAGAAGGCGTCCCCTTCCTACCGCGACGCTTAGGAAGTACCGGTTCGCTGTATTGCGTACCGGTACTCGATTTAACCAAGTCACTTACACGAACTCAGATACACGTGTTTATGTGTACTCATGCTACAACACGATTCTACTAAATTAGTGTTTTTTTTATTTTTTTTTGAAAGAAATTTACCACTTTAATTTATGTAAATAGCAGTATATATTTTATAGAATATTTTTGTGGCATAACTTAGTGGGCGATCGTCCCACGCGGTGACAGACGGGGTAACAACAGATGTCAGCGGGTAAGGGGTTTACGCTACCCGCTGACACCTTTAAAACCCCGTCTCTGACACCGTCTGTCACCCCGTGGGACGGTCGCGCATGAAGTTGTCTGATTGTAGGCGTCGCTACAGCATTGAACGTTTTTAGCCGTACAATTAAGGAGTTGACTCTTTAATTGAATTGGTATTAAACTGCTACCTTGTACTATTAACATGCTACTGAGTAGTAACGATGTATGGAGAGCGATAATTTGTATCGTTTATATATCGACGCGACATTAACTCGTCTTTGTCCGTTTTTCTGTTTTTCCTAGAAAAGTTTGTAATGTGAGTTTCTTACAAACATGGACATTCTAAGGGCAGCGGCGGGGCTGGGCGGCCGGTGTGTGTGTGTTGTGTGTGTCCATGTCACTCACGTGGGTATGAGCGGCGCGGGCAGGGCGCGGGGCCGGGGCCGGGTCGCGAGGGCAGCGGCGGGGCGGGGTCGCCGGTGTGTGTGTGTTGTGTGTGTCCATGTCACTCACGTGGGTATGAGCGGCGCGGGCAGGGCGCGGGGCCGGGGCCGGGTCGCGAGGGCAGCGGCGGGGCGGGGTCGCCGGTGTGTGTGTGTTGTGTGTGTCCATGTCACTCACGTGGGTATGAGCGGCGCGGGCAGGGCGCGGGGCCGGGGCCGGGTCGCGAGGGCAGCGGCGGGGCGGGGTCGCCGGTGTGTGTGTGTTGTGTGTGTCCATGTCACTCACGTGGGTATGAGCGGCGCGGGCAGGGCGCGGGGCCGGGGCCGGGTCGCGAGGGCAGCGGCGGGGCGGGGTCGCCGGTGTGTGTGTGTTGTGTGTGTCCATGTCACTCACGTGGGTATGAGCGGCGCGGGCAGGGCGCGGGGCCGGGGCCGGGTCGCGAGGGCAGCGGCGGGGCGGGGTCGCCGGTGTGTGTGTGTTGTGTGTGTCCATGTCACTCACGTGGGTATGAGCGGCGCGGGCAGGGCGCGGGGCCGGGGCCGGGTCGCGAGGGCAGCGGCGGGGCGGGGTCGCCGGTGTGTGTGTGTTGTGTGTGTCCATGTCACTCACGTGGGTATGAGCGGCGCGGGCAGGGCGCGGGGCCGGGGCCGGGTCGCGAGGGCAGCGGCGGGGCGGGGTCGCCGGTGTGTGTGTGTTGTGTGTGTCCATGTCACTCACGTGGGTATGAGCGGCGCGGGCAGGGCGCGGGGCCGGGGCCGGGTCGCGAGGGCAGCGGCGGGGCGGGGCGGCCGGTGTGTGTGTGTTGTGTGTGTCCATGTCACTCACGTGGGTATGAGCGGCGCGGGCGGGGCGCCGGGCGCGGGGCGGGCGGCGGGCGCGGGGCCGGGGCCGGGTCGCGAGGGCAGCGGCGGGGCGGGGCGGCCGGTGTGTGTGTGTTGTGTGTGTCCATGTCACTCACGTTGGTATGAGCGGCGCGGGCGGGGCGCCGGGCGCGGGGCGGGCGGCGGGCGCGGGGCCGGGGCCGGGTCGCGAGGGCAGCGGCGGGGCGGGGCGGCCGGTGTGTGTGTGTTGTGTGTGTCCATGTCACTCACGTGGGTATGAGCGGCGCGGGCAGGGCGCGGGGCCGGGGCCGGGTCGCGAGGGCAGCGGCGGGGCGGGGCGGCCGGTGTGTGTGTGTTGTGTGTGTCCATGTCACTCACGTGGGTATGAGCGGCGCGGGCAGGGCGCGGGGCCGGGGCCGGGTCGCGAGGGCAGCGGCGGGGCGGGGCGGCCGGTGTGTGTGTGTTGTGTGTGTCCATGTCACTCACGTGGGTATGAGCGGCGCGGGCAGGGCGCGGGGCCGGGGCCGGGTCGCGAGGGCAGCGGCGGGGCGGGGCGGCCGGTGTGTGTGTGTTGTGTGTGTCCATGTCACTCACGTGGGTATGAGCGGCGCGGGCAGGGCGCGGGGCCGGGGCCGGGTCGCGAGGGCAGCGGCGGGGCGGGGGGGCCGGTGTGTGTGTGTTGTGTGTGTCCATGTCACTCACGTGGGTATGAGCGGCGGGGGCGGGGCGCCGGGCGCGGGGCGGGCGGCGGGCGCGGGGCCGGGGCCGGGTCGCGAGGGCAGCGGCGGGGCGGGGCGGCCGGTGTGTGTGTGTTGTGTGTGTCCATGTCACTCACGTGGGTATGAGCGGCGCGGGCGGGGCGCCGGGCGCGGGGCGGGCGGCGGGCGCGGGGCCGGGGCCGGGTCGCGAGGGCAGCGGCGGGGCGGGGCGGCCGGTGTGTGTGTGTTGTGTGTGTCCATGTCACTCACGTGGGTATGAGCGGCGCGGGCAGGGCGCCGGGCGCGGGGCGGGCGGCGGGCGCGGGGCCGGGGCCGGGTCGCGAGGGCAGCGGCGGGGCGGGGCGGCCGGCGCCGGCCGGCGGGGGCGGGGCGCCTCGCTGGCCCAGGGCACCTGGAACACAGAGTTACAGTCGAGTGTTGTCGATGTAAACCGGGCCTCATGACTACATCAACATGTAAACTGTGTATAGTTTGACGGCCGTTCCCAATATCCTATCTACAGATAGAGATAAATTACTATATAAAATACACCCGATGACTCATTCTCACCGCCTTATATTGGGACGCGTGATTTGCGATTTCCATCCTAACCTCTATCGCTGGTGAGCTATCCGTCGTCCCACTGACGGCCAGCGTGTCCGGATAAGGTGAGTTCCCGTCGATAAGTTTATCGGGACAGAAAAGTCAACGATAGTTACGATTTATATCTCAAGTAAGAGATAAACAGAAAATTGGGAATAGCCGGTAGGCGATCCAAGTCTAGTTGTTTTTGTCTGCGGAGTATGATTTTATTCATTGCTCGGTGTCCCAAATACCTGAACTGTATTGACTATTGACGTTGACAAGCGCGGGTTGGCGTCCAGCCGGCTCTCGAGCCAGTCGTTAATATAAGATACCGGGACGTACTCTGCTGCGGGGGCGCCTGGCGACGAGGGCCGCCGGGCGAGGGCGGCGACAGACGCGGGTTGGCGTCCAGCCGGCTCTCGAGCCAGTCGTTAATATAAGATACCGGGACGTACTCTGCTGCGGGGGCGCCTGGCGACGAGGGCCGCCGGGCGAGGGCGGCGACAGACGCGGGTTGGCGTCCAGCCGGCTCTCGAGCCAGTCGTTAATATAAGATACCGGGACGTACTCTGCTGCGGGGGCGCCTGGCGACGAGGGCCGCCGGGCGAGGGCGGCGACAGACGCGGGTTGGCGTCCAGCCGGCTCTCGAGCCAGTCGTTAATATAAGATACCGGGACGTACTCTGCTGCGGGGGCGCCTGGCGACGAGGGCCGCCGGGCGAGGGCGGCGACAGACGCGGGTTGGCGTCCAGCCGGCTCTCGAGCCAGTCGTTAATATAAGATACCGGGACGTACTCTGCTGCGGGGGCGCCTGGCGACGAGGGCCGCCGGGCGAGGGCGGCGACAGACGCGGGTTGGCGTCCAGCCGGCTCTCGAGCCAGTCGTTAATATAAGATACCGGGACGTACTCTGCTGCGGGGGCGCCTGGCGACGAGGGCCGCCGGGCGAGGGCGGCGACAGACGCGGGTTGGCGTCCAGCCGGCTCTCGAGCCAGTCGTTAATATAAGATACCGGGACGTACTCTGCTGCGGGGGCGCCTGGCGACGAGGGCCGCCGGGCGAGGGCGGCGACAGACGCGGGTTGGCGTCCAGCCGGCTCTCGAGCCAGTCGTTAATATAAGATACCGGGACGTACTCTGCTGCGGGGGCGCCTGGCGACGAGGGCCGCCGGGCGAGGGCGGCGACAGACGCGGGTTGGCGTCCAGCCGGCTCTCGAGCCAGTCGTTAATATAAGATACCGGGACGTACTCTGCTGCGGGGGCGCCTGGCGACGAGGGCCGCCGGGCGAGGGCGGCGACAGACGCGGGTTGGCGTCCAGCCGGCTCTCGAGCCAGTCGTTAATATAAGATACCGGGACGTACTCTGCTGCGGGGGCGCCTGGCGACGAGGGCCGCCGGGCGAGGGCGGCGACAGACGCGGGTTGGCGTCCAGCCGGCTCTCGAGCCAGTCGTTAATATAAGATACCGGGACGTACTCTGCTGCGGGGGCGCCTGGCGACGAGGGCCGCCGGGCGAGGGCGGCGACAGACGCGGGTTGGCGTCCAGCCGGCTCTCGAGCCAGTCGTTAATATAAGATACCGGGACGTACTCTGCTGCGGGGGCGCCTGGCGACGAGGGCCGCCGGGCGAGGGCGGCGACAGACGCGGGTTGGCGTCCAGCCGGCTCTCGAGCCAGTCGTTAATATAAGATACCGGGACGTACTCTGCTGCGGGGGCGCCTGGCGACGAGGGCCGCCGGGCGAGGGCGGCGACAGACGCGGGTTGGCGTCCAGCCGGCTCTCGAGCCAGTCGTTAATATAAGATACCGGGACGTACTCTGCTGCGGGGGCGCCTGGCGACGAGGGCCGCCGGGCGAGGGCGGCGACAGACGCGGGTTGGCGTCCAGCCGGCTCTCGAGCCAGTCGTTAATATAAGATACCGGGACGTACTCTGCTGCGGGGGCGCCTGGCGACGAGGGCCGCCGGGCGAGGGCGGCGACAGACGCGGGTTGGCGTCCAGCCGGCTCTCGAGCCAGTCGTTAATATAAGATACCGGGACGTACTCTGCTGCGGGGGCGCCTGGCGACGAGGGCCGCCGGGCGAGGGCGGCGACAGACGCGGGTTGGCGTCCAGCCGGCTCTCGAGCCAGTCGTTAATATAAGATACCGGGACGTACTCTGCTGCGGGGGCGCCTGGCGACGAGGGCCGCCGGGCGAGGGCGGCGACAGACGCGGGTTGGCGTCCAGCCGGCTCTCGAGCCAGTCGTTAATATAAGATACCGGGACGTACTCTGCTGCGGGGGCGCCTGGCGACGAGGGCCGCCGGGCGAGGGCGGCGACAGACGCGGGTTGGCGTCCAGCCGGCTCTCGAGCCAGTCGTTAATATAAGATACCGGGACGTACTCTGCTGCGGGGGCGCCTGGCGACGAGGGCCGCCGGGCGAGGGCGGCGACAGACGCGGGTTGGCGTCCAGCCGGCTCTCGAGCCAGTCGTTAATATAAGATACCGGGACGTACTCTGCTGCGGGGGCGCCTGGCGACGAGGGCCGCCGGGCGAGGGCGGCGACAGACGCGGGTTGGCGTCCAGCCGGCTCTCGAGCCAGTCGTTAATATAAGATACCGGGACGTACTCTGCTGCGGGGGCGCCTGGCGACGAGGGCCGCCGGGCGAGGGCGGCGACAGACGCGGGTTGGCGTCCAGCCGGCTCTCGAGCCAGTCGTTAATATAAGATACCGGGACGTACTCTGCTGCGGGGGCGCCTGGCGACGAGGGCCGCCGGGCGAGGGCGGCGACAGACGCGGGTTGGCGTCCAGCCGGCTCTCGAGCCAGTCGTTCTTGACGGGCGGCGGCACCGGCGTGCTGACGGTCGCCATGGACACGTCGCCGATGATGCGCAGCGCCTCCTTGCACGCGTGGTACATCCGCAACATTTCTTCCCGCTTCTGCGCCTCCTCTGGCGACTCTTCCATCATTTGCGACTGCCGAAACAAAATTAAATGTTAAGACGCGGTCATACCTCAACATCTACAAAAATTGGTTTCTTAGAGTCAATTACAACATAACTCAATGAAAATATTCCGACGCAAACAATACAGTGCAACAAACAAAGGAGTTGAAGAAAATTTTGAACCGAATAAAATATTTATATATAATTTGAAATATCCAATAAAAACTTTTGAAGTTGCTTTCCAAAAAAAAACTTTGGAGTCAAACATATCTGAATTTTTAGCGATAAAAACACGGAACATAAAAATATAGTGGAAGTGGCATGCAGGCGTTACCCTGCCGCAATTGTATTTGTATAAATGTACCTACTCGAGGCTCAAGTGAGACCAGTCATTTAATGTCAAGTGAAGCATAATTATCTTTTAAAAAAATAAAAATATGCCTTATAGTGCCATTTTTGACTGTAGAAATCATAGCCGCAATAAAAATATATCCAACGAAGGAATTTCCTATCGTCGGTAATCATAATTTTCCGATTTATATACAATTAGTATTTTTTATGTTGTGCAAAATATATATCGTACGTACTGGCGTACTATAAACAACTGACTCCCAATCGCCTAGTAACAGGTCGTCAAAAATGTCCGAGCGGTGTTGACATTAACTTATACAGATAACATTAAAACATTCATTCAAATCAACACCTTAATTCGTAACAGTAATGTTCAAAGTGTATTTATTGTATACACTCATTAGAAGTATTAACACACGTCACTCGGGAGACGGACGCGAACACGAGGCAAGAATATTTTTTTTGACAAGTTTGTTACACAATTTTGTTAATTTGAAGAAGCACTTACCGACACTCCATCCTTTTTATGTTTGGATATGCTGTTATTTGGATAGTTTTTCACTAAACATTTTGTAATTGCGTGGCGTTGTATTCAAAGCGCGGTCAAAACACAACTGAACGAAAACACTGCCAAATAAACCCGTCGGCAGAGTTTTGCTTCGGACAATATTTAAGCGTGATTGTGAGTCTAGAGGTTTATTGTACGTCAATGGTTAGTACTAATATTTATTCTGTGTTTCAATTTCCTAACCTGATCACCCGACGCATACAAATGAGCTAACAGTTCTCCGTTGATAAAATCTTTGGCATTGTTGATGATCATCATCATGATTGTCTTGGGGACCAGATCACGCGTCGTCTTGGTGACGATGCGCATGTACGAGTCCACCAGGTTGCGGATCGTCTCCACCTGCCGCTCCAATTGAGGGTCCATGCTGCTCGTGCCAGATGAATCTGAACTCTGAAATCAAACAATTCGGTACTACAGTATCTTTTTTCACGTAACGGGGAAAAATGAGTTAGTACCGTGAGGTGAAAAGTATCCTTTACCTATGAAACCAATATTCCAAGTGTGTTTCAGAAAACTGAATTAAATTTATTTATTTATTCATTTATTAGGTTTGCCAACAGGTTTAACATCTTAGTTACGACCAGAATTGACATTCAAATTAAAAAAGAAGGATGCAGACCCAATTACAGGCTATATACATTTATATTATTAAGGAGCCAGGGCATTTCGGTACCGGACCGTCTTTTAAGAATAATTGCCCTCTCCAATGAAGATAATGTAATATAAATGGTTTGCGCAAACAGAAATATTTTGACCGCCGAGTAGTATGTATCGCAAAAGGCGATAAGGAACCTCAATTTGGTAAAGTCCCGAAAAGTATTACGATAACAACAAGATCAGACCTTGAAAGCCCTTTTTTATGGAAAAAATAGTGAGGAGACCAGCAAAAACTATTCACCCGATGGTAAGTGATACCCGAACTATTACAATGCAGGATCTTGAGAAACCCAAAAGCAGACTTCAAATTATCGCTCGTCCACTTTTAGCCATAGGATGTTACGTGTGATCAGGCTGAAACACAAAAATGCTTGCGCGTATTGCCCGCATCATGTGCAAAGAAGACTCATAATGGTTTATAACTACACAGAAACCGGTATAAAATAGCTGACCTGGGTCGCTGCTTCAAGAATGTAACCCAAACTTTCATGTACCAGTAGTACCTAAGAGTGGGTAAAAACCTTGCCTTCCGCGAGGAATTCGGCATGGACTAATGGCAACATCAGGAGACTAAACAACTTGAACAGTCAATCACCATGAGACGGCACAAACAGCAATGTCATTCCACAGACTCCGGGTATAAAATTAAGCATAATTTAATGCCGGGGTATCTGTATTATTCAGAGAGGGTGTAGGTATGCAGTTGCCATTTATGGTTGCGTGTAGGATTGCCCTACGGGAACATCTCATAGAAGACGAGACGGCAGTTGACGCAGTGCTTGCATGGAAACGCAGCAGCCATAGTCATGGTTAAAATGGTACATGGCCACAGCATTAGATTTCTTTCTGACAGTATGGCGGTACTAACAGCGCTGAAGGGTACCACACACAACTCAGCACTAATACACGAACGTCACCAAACCCTGGAGCAAGTGGCCTCTTATAACCAGGTAACTCTGCAATGGATCAAGGGACATAGTGGTTCGTTGGGTAATGATGCAGCGGATGAGCTTGCAAGGCGGGCATCGGCAAATATAGTGACTGGTCCTTTGCCACTTCTGCCAATGCCCTTCAGCCAAATGCGCTCATGGATACGCTCTCTCACCAACGACTTACACAACACCCGATGGATGAATGTCTCAAGCTGTAGACAGTCGAAGGTGATACATGCACTATCGCCCAAACTGACACGTAGACTTATCAGCTTCAACAGACATGACATCCGTATAATGGTGGGCACCCTAACGGGTCACATATCACTAAACAACAACCTTTTCACAATCGGCGTAACGGACAGTCCTAAGTGCAGAGGCTGTCTGACCGAAGACGAAACGGTTGCTCACGTAATCCTGGAATGTGAGGGGGTGGCCAACCAACGGGCAAAAACCTTAACCGATATGAGGTCGCTCCAAGAAGTCTGTGAACACCCCAGGAATATTCTGAACTTCTGAAAGGAGCTGGGATGGTTGGAGTAACTGGCCATTACTGCACGTAAAATGGACCCATGCTAGTGGTTTAATTGCGGAAACAGGAGCCCCTATACCATGCCATACCATACCATGGTTAAAATGCGCACGCGCAAGCACGTACTGCGCAGTATAATCAACGGAACATTTTGCAATCGCGTATAGTAAGTCCCAATTATTTGAGTTAACCACGCTTCTGGCACTACAAGTGACAAGATAGATTCTCCTTCCATTCTTCTTCCGTGAACATTATTCCCGGGAAGTAGAGATTGTGTTGTTTGTACTTAACCCGCTACGGCGACCAATGTAATTCTTACAAGCATTAATTATTTCATAGAAAATTCTCGAGAGCCAATCGGCGGCCGACCACACAGCAGCAGTGATATCATAACGAGTGAAACCTTTATTTAATGGAGGATGCCTCGTGGAAAGATGGATCACTGGTCGAATTAATTGAAGCAGAGTTTGACGTTGCCGATTAACCAGGTCGGTCGGGCGTTTAGCGTGGATCTATTCATCGGAGGAAGACGCATTTAGCACCTCTATGCCGTGCTGTTGGGCTTTAGGTGCATTCTGCATATATACTAACAAGAGGCGTTGCTCACAATGAATTCAAAGATAAAGATATAATTAAAGAAGGACTATGGAGAGCATTATTGAATTTTAAGAACAATGTTTGTGTTTTGTAATGTATATGCAATAACAATTAAGTATGGCTCAATGACGTCATTCTAACAGCTTGCTGATCGCAGAAAACAACAAAATATTCAAGCCCCAATTCTAAACAGGCTGCGCGTGAAGATTATTACTTATATTATTTATTTGATATCTAAAGGCTGGGAATACATTGATTGCGTGATTTTATGAAAACAGTTAATGATTATGATTTAAAACGCCACCTTACATAACATGCAAGCAAATTCTCAAAATAATTCAATAAAACCCATCTTTTAAACAACAAAATACTGCCTTTCGAAAAGTATTTCAAAAGTAAAACGCATGCGTAATTCTATCACTACCGTCACAAAGCATCGCCCATTAAAAAAAATAGGAGCCACGCGAATTAGGATTTTAAAGTTCAAAGCTGGAAAAAGCTCAAGAAACTCATTCCACTTACTTTTTTACTTCCATCTAACCTCAGGAAAGGCAGTAAGAACTAAAAATAAAAAAAAAACAAATTCACAGTCGACAAAAATGCAAAATTAAGCAACGAAACGAACATCGGGGAAAAAAACCAATTATAAAATAAATAAAAATTTGTAACGAAAACAACTTTTAAAATATCATGTTTTACTAGTCTCCCAACAAATATTTCTCACCCTGTTGGTGTGTAATATTTAATTAGTGTTGTATAATTCAATCCCGTTTTTCAATTGATTTTCCTCATGAGTTCGGCCGACCAACAAGTATCTTGAATAAATTGTACCGAATATTTCTCACCCTGTTGGTGAGAAATATTTAATTAGTGTTGTATAATTCAATCCCGTTTTTCAATTGATTTTCCTCATGAGTTCGGCCGACCAACAAGTATCTTGAATAAATTGTACCGAATTAAAATATTCAAGCACAGATGTAATAACAGAGGAAAAATATATATTTTTCCATTAACGATATCATGCTACGACAAACTGCTAGCGATACTCAATATATTATATCCAGTTCGTATCTGATTCTCACTTTTCGTTGAATGCCTTCCGTTCATAGTTCATACCACAGTAGTAGCAATTGGGAACGAGAAAGAAATGTTATATTTGTACTGGATAAAATGTATTGTTTATTTTTTTGTATATTACTATGACGGTGTTGTCATATTAATCAAATTACGTGGATATATAGTTGCTAAGACCGAAATTTGCAAAATCCATTCAGAACAAATGCACAATGATATAAGCAGTGAAATTATTTGCTATGCTAGTCTACAGAGACGACGCTGAGTTTACATTCACAAACCTAGTGCATAAAACCATCCCTAAGTGTGAGTGAGCACGCGATATTGGTAAAACCACTCTTTCATGGACTGTCCTGCTCCGCTTTCAGATTTTTATGAATAAGTATCGGGTAGTCTATATCAGACATAGATAAACCTTTGGGGATAAAAAAATGAGTAAATGTCTGATGTGCACAAGCTTTGGCCAAAACCATTAGCGACATAAATAGCGAATAAGTAAAGCGCAATATATAGATTTTAAATATGTTCAAAACGTTATAATAACACCAAAAAGCTGCCTCTATTAAAACCAGTTAAAAAAGATCGTTTTGCATTCAATTCTATCATTAATAAAACAAATGTTTCATTTTCATTAGCGTAAACCAGGCCCGGGCACAGATCTTGAGTAGTTTATCAAATCACACTCATACAGGTTTGCGTGCTAGCACGTAACGAAAACTCGAAAAGCCGCAAGTAAAAACTTATTATCGACATCTGCGCATGCGCGAACACTCAATTTTCATGTACCAAGACCTGATTTTTTATAATAAGCCAAGACTAGACACCCTAAAACTACATATAAGTGTGCGTTAACTGGAAAATATAAATAGGGATACAACACAATATTCCTCGGAATAACACTTACATACTCCTTGAATACATAAAACAATATGTAAATATTAATAACACATTCTAATTAAAAAAAACTATATGAACCGTAGACTTAGAATATATAAGCGTACAGACGACCTGACAGTTCGATAATAGTTTAATATTCAAAGTACTAAGAAGCTTATGCCAAGCATTGCTGACTGTTTACGACTTGTCAATCAAAAATTTTTTTTTATGAAAATATGAGACGAGACGAGCAGGGCGTTCAGATGATGGTTATTGATACGCCCTGACCCATTACAATGCAGTGCCGCTCAGGATTCTTGAAAAGCATAAAAATTCTGAGCGGCACTACAATTGCGCTCGTCACCTTGAGACATAAGATGTTAAGTCTCAATTGCCCAGCAATTTCACAACAAACACAGTAATGTTTACACATTACTGCTTCACGGCAGAAATACGAGCCGTTGTGGTACCCATAATCTAGCCGGCATCCTGTGCAAAGGAGCCTCCCACTGGTTAACAGTAGATTCGATTACCTTTTCTGCCTTGCTGTATCTCCGTCAGCGATGTTATTCTCTGTCACACGCTTTGTATATACGCTAGTATATTGTAAGTGTACGATGTGAACGGAACTAATAGCAAGCCCATTACTACAAACCTCATTTCCTTCACCCTGAATTGCATGGCAAAACAATATATTATTACAAAATGACCTCAAATTAAATACATTAGTACATATAATATTATTATAAAGCAATATATAGGCTAGATACGCTAGGAGGGGAAGAAAGAAATACAAAGAGTTTAAAAGAAAGAAAATACAACAGGCAAAAAGTAACACGTATGGTCACTCACCTCATCGCCGTTCGATGCTTCAGATGTCTTCTCCGGGTACACACCAGCTCTGAGGAAAGAGGCCTTCCAGGAGTCCACGTCATCCTGATTTTCGCAAGACAATTCCAGCTGCTTGTAATCCTATAATAAAATTCATAATCATTAGTTTGATACATATTGTATTATTTTTATTTTGTACTATTATAGCATTACTTATGAGTGTTTCTCTTTTCGGCTCTTAATTTTTTAAGTTGAAAGTCTAATGGTCCAGCTTAATCTATAGTCAATACACCTTTAAGTGTGCGTGGCAGCTACGTCTCAACACTCGCCATACGTAAGTTACTTTGTTTAAGAATGCGTGCGTTGAGGCTTACAATTCGCCGCTATTTTTTCGAGGCTTTCACCTAAACGTATAAATTATCTGAGGTATTGTTAGATCGGCCCGTGATACGTGGGCAAATTTTCAAGTAAATCAGACTTCTTTAAGGGAGCGAGATTTATACATTCCGTTACCACACACCGTTCTTATGATATCTATTATCATAAGAAAGTCGTGCCCAAAAAGCGAGTACGAAGAACTACACGGCACAAGTTAGAATATCATTCCCACCATCTGGATGTGTGGCGGTCCTCCACAGTGCAGTTTTCAAGGAGCTTTCTTCCACGTACTACAAAGCTGTGGAATGAGCTTCCTTGTGCGTTGTTTCCGGGACGATACGACATGTGTACCTTCAAAAAAAGCGCGTACACATTCCCTAAAGGCCGGAAACGCTCTTGTGATTCCTCTGGTGTTGCAAGAGAATGTGGGCGGCGGTGGTCACTTAGCACCAGGTGACCCGTACGCTCGTTTGTCCTCCTATGCCCTAGTAAAAAAATAAAAAAAAATATCGAACATTCGGTGCACGCGCATGTCAGAAGCACCACGTTCTTTTTTACGATTGTAACATTTTTTGCTATACCACTGAGTTTTACTTGCCACAACGCCCTACAATGGATCACCACAAACATCCTGACCGTGTGACCGGCCTTGCCCCGTCAGATAGATAATTATACAGGGTTATTGCTAATTCGACGTATTCCCGTTAGGAGGTTGGATATGGATGCATTATGCAAAAGTAAACCATTTCTGAGTTATCTAGTTTTGAGCTTTTCAAATAAAGTAAAATTGCAACTTCAAAAATTTATTCAAAAACAAATGTATCAATTTAAATCAAATATTTTCTTCAGATTTATTTAAAAAAAAAAAAAAAAAAAAAAAAAAAAAAAAAAAAAAAAAAAAAAAAAAAAAAAAAAAAATTAAGTGGTGACGAGTATTGCTATTAATGACCCGTATCACCTCCTAATGGGAATACGTCTAATTACTAATAACCCTTTATACACATAATATAAAAAGCTTGGATAATTTAGACGTCTAGATTACAGTCTGTTGCTGTTAGGAAACCGATAAAAACAGGCCGGGAATATTGGTTTAGTGTGCGTTACAAGCTACGTCTTACACTCGCGATTTGTATGACACTTTGTGTTAGTGCTCAAAATAGAGGATAATTTTAAACTTTTTTGACGTTTTCACAGCAGTTTAAGTCTATCTAGACGTATAAATAATCTAATATAAACAGTCCCACCTTGTATACGTTCCTGCCCTCGGGGTTGAAGAGCGCGAACATGTGCCGGCGCGACATGAATCCCTGCTCCAGATCCCGCAGCTTGAGCCCGTCCAGCGGGAGCATGTACTTCTTCTCGCGCTCCTCCTCGTCCTTGAACCACGAGATGCTCTCCGACGTCAGCACGAACCAGTAGTCGCGGGAACCTCCTTGTCGCAGACCATTACATATTACTACCAACTCATAGTACATCATCATCATCATTTCAGCCGTAAGACGTCCACTGCTGGACAAAGGCTTCCCCCAAAGATCGCCATGATGATCGGTCCTGCGCTGCCCTCATACAACCTGTTCCGGTGATCTTGACCACATCTTCTGTCTATCTTGTGGGGGGCCTACTAACACTACGTCTTCCGGTACGTGGTCGCCATTCGAGTACTTTACTGCCCCAATGGCCATCTGTCCGTCGAGCTATTTACCCTGCCCACTGCTCCTTCAGTTTCGCAACCATCTGAGCTATGTCAGTGCCTTTGGTTTTCCTACGGATCTCCTCGTTTCTGATTCGATCTCGCAGGTAAACTGCAAGCATCCTCCATCCCCCTGTATAGCCCTCTCCATTACCCTCTGAGCGACCATGAGCTTCTTCATAAAGCCCATATTTAGCGACCACGTACCACGAACATCATCGAGAAACATTGTTGAACATTGTACTAACCTGGGCTCTGAAATCTGCAACGATGGTTCTTGCGAGGGAGAGATTCGTCGTAGGATCGGCATGGCTAAAGGCGCCATGTCACAATTAGAGAAGATATGGAAGAGTATAACCATCAGCATAAAAACCAAGACCAATATTGTGCGATCACTGGTGTTTTGCATTTTCATATATGCCGCTGAAACATGGACTTTAAAGAAAGCCGACCGAAAACGAATCGATGCTTTCAAAATGTGGTGCTGGAGAAGGATGTTGGGCATACCTTGTACAGCACACCGAACTAATGTGTCGATCCTGAAACGGCTGGGCATTGTGACTAGGCTCTCTACCATCTTTCGTAGGGTACTAGAATACTTCGGCCACATCGCCAGAAGGGATGAAGACAACCTGGAGAGACTGATGGTAACAGGGAAGGTGGAGGGAAGAAGACCAAGAGGAAGGACCTTGGCCTGACCATGCGATGGACCGATCAGATTCGCACTGCCCCACCACTGAAACCACTGTCCACGACGCTTTACACTCTGCTTCCGATAGGGGCAGATGGCGGCAAATAATACGCAACAAAGTACTCTGTCGAGATGATCACGACCCTAAGCACTGAGGAAACCGACGCGAGGAGGAGGTACTAACTTGTAACTTTAATTTTGATGCTGACTGTACTAACCCAACCAAACCAGTTGTGTCATAACACAAAAGTGATCAAACATACCAAGATTTACGGATCATGCGTCACTGGGACGACTGGCGCAGTGAGAAAGAGCGGTGGAACGGAACCCGAGACGCGCGGTTTGAATCCCGCATCGTTCATAATTTTTGGTACAAATTTAATTTGTGTACTATCAAAGTATTTGGTTGCCCAACTGCTTTTTTCTTATATCAGATAATTTGTTTTTCACATTTGCTAAGTTTGGAAAAAAAACTCAACAAAATGCAATAAAGTAAGTGAGTGTGAGCGAGTAAAAACATCGCCAATACTATTCATTCTTTTGATGATGACCTGTGCCCAGGCATAGTTGATAATTAAAAGTATTTGTGTAATATAAGACAGCAAAAGTGATTATTAGTAAGTTTTGAAAAATAAAATATGAATAGATTACCTTTCATTATTCCCAAATTATGTATGCACATGTATCCTTTTCTAATCACTTGGTTACCGAGTGATCTTTGGCCTGACTTAGCTGCATTTTCCGACTGATTTTGTGCACTATGAATAAAACAAACATATTAAATTATTAAGACTTTCGTAAGTTTCGTGAGTGCTTTACTCACGTCGGTCTGTAACAACTCCGACAAAACGTGGTCATTTTAGACAAATAAAGATAACATATTGTACTCACCATGATAATATTACTTTTTCAAAGAGACATCTGCATTATATACACACATCAAAAAAGTCTAAGCAACATGCATGATATTACAAAATTTAAAATTTATGTTAATTGATTTCTAAGCCTTTATTCACTCAAAGTGCATAGGTATGTAAACGTTTTTGTTATTGATGACATACTGGCTGGTTGTAAAAAAAATTCGATTATGTTTTGTTTATTTCATAAAATTAAATGAAAAGGAATTTGTTTGAATTTAAGTGCGTTTTTTATTGCTACGTTTAGTCTTGATTTTATAGTTTTACCAACCATTTAAAAAAAGTTAGCGACAAAATTGAATTGTTAGATATTCTTTACATCATGGAGCGACGTCATTTGTCGGCAAATGAAATGCAAAAAGCTGTAGGGATGTTGCAAGCGGGAAGTAATCAATCTCAGGTATCTCGGCATTTTGGCATTCATAGAAGTTTTATTTGTCGTCTTTGGCAGCGCTACAATAATACAAAGGAACCCGCTGAACAGCATTCAGGAAATTTGGAAATTCATTTCCCGTAAAAGGAGTACAACCACTCGGCAAAACCAGTACATACAACTGACTGCAAGACGCCAGCCGATGTTAACCGCTCGAGGGATAAGTTTGAGGCTAAAAAATTCAAGTGGTGTTGATGTAAGTCCCCAAACTGTGCGAAATCGACTGCACGAGTACGGCCTACGAGCTCGAAGCCCAATTAGGTGCCCACCGATACATCACGGGAATCGCGCTCGTCGAAATGAATTGTGTAGAGAACGCAGAACATGGACCCAGGAACAATGGGATAAAATTATGTCTTCCGATGAGTCGCGATTCGGGTTTAGCCCTGATACAAGAAGGGTGCGAGTGCACCGTGGGCCCGGAAATACTGAAAGGCATGAGCCTTTCAGTATTTCCGGGCCCACTTCCTAAATGCACATGAGTGCATTTAGGAAGTTCATCCATACAGCGGCTCAATAGTTATGGTATGGTAAATAGAAACATGAACGCTGAAAATTACGTTGAGGATATTCTCAGACCTTATGTCCATCCGTTTGCACAAACCTTTGGCTCCGATTTTACGTTAATGCATGACAATGCGCGTTAACATACAGCTCGGCGAACCAGTCAATACTTGGCAACTGAGAACGTCCGGGTATTGCCTTGGCCTGCACAATCGCCAGACCTCAACCCCATCGAGCACGCATGGGACATGCTCCAGAGACGTGTTTTGAAGGACTTGGACGGAGTGACAACAGCTGAAGGATTTGCTACAATTCCATTGGAAGCGAATACCGCAAGATGACATAGACAGTCTCATTAATCCAATGAATAATCGTTCCCGGCAAGTTTTGAATGGCAGAGGACGCCATACTTTGAATTAAATTATCCTATTCTTTCACAATAAATTCATTTTTTAAGAAATTTCATTTTGTTAGAAAATGTTTAGTTGCTTATGTACCTTAGTTTCTGCAGTATATTCTAATATTGTTAATTTCTGTTATTAAAAGAACTTAAGACAACAGCTGTTATTTTTACATCATAGGACTCTAAAAATATTATTTTAAAATAAAATACGACGTTATAATGTGATAAACTATCCTAAAATTTAAATTAGTACATGTTGCTTAGACTTTTTTGATGTGTGTAGATAATAATTAATATTTAAGACTAAGACGATAGGTGTTCATTTAATTCCAGAAGTGAGGGTTATCACTTTAAAAACATAACAAATCATAACTGATGTATTAAAGGATCACGTTTCTTTTAACAAGGCTCTGTTTAGTGAAGGTGCAGTGGAAATTCACTGTTCAAGGTTTGATTAGGAAAGAAGAGACAGCACACATCACTCTGGAATGTGGGGGTGTGGTCAGATACCGAGCTGTACACCTGGGGACACCTAAGACTCCCCGAATTCATTGGTGACATCTGATATTTGAACTACCTTGAGGAGTTGGAATGGCTAGTTTGGTCATCAAACTCACCAAGTAAAACAGGCGCACAGGAGACGTATTCTTATAAGATATTCTTTCTAACATACAGCGACCATAAAAGCACCCGAATTCCACCTTCGACACGCCACAAGTTAGGATATCCTCCCAACCATCTGGATGTCTGTCGTTCCTCCAAGTAACGGTTCCGGTTTCCAAGGAACTTTGTTCCACGTACAACCAAGCTGTATAATCAGCTTCCATGTGCGGTGTTTTCAGGACGATACGAGATGGGTACCTTCAAAAAAAGCGCGTAAACCTTTCTAATACACTGACAATGCTCCTGTGATTCTCCTTCTCTGGCGTTATTAGAGAATTTGTGTGGCGATGATCATTTAACATCAGGCGCCCGCTCATTTGTCATCCTCTTTCATAAAACAGCTATAGTCTACGAAAGGGAAGCAAAAGTTCTCCTCGGTGCAGCATCATCACATCACTCACTTGGCGAACCCGATGAAGTCCTCGTGGTTGGTGTTCATGTAGGCCAGCTCGCAGTCTATCAGCAGTACCAGCTGTTCCTTGCACTGCTGCTCCCGCGACCGGACGTGCGACATTATTATACGTTCAGTCTCCTCGCGCAGCCGTGGGTAGCGGGACATCTGTGCGGGACATAAAACATTTTATTTATATGACCAGTGGGAAGCTCCTTTTCAAAGGATGCCGGCTAGACTTTGGGTACCACAACGGTGCCTATTTCTGCCGTGAAGCGGTGATGTGTAAGCATTATTGTGTTTCGGTCTGAAGAGCTCCGTAGCTAGTGTAATTAGTGGGCAAATGAGACTTAACATCTTAGTGCCGCTCCGACTTTTTGGGCTTTTCAAAAATCCTGAGCGGCACTGCATTGTAATGGGCAGGGCGTGTCAATTACCATCAGCTGAACGTCATGCTCGTCTCGTCCCGTATTTTCATAAAATAAGATAAAATAAAAATTAGTTGAAAAAGAGAAGTTGAAAACAGAACACGCAGTCAGTCTCAATACACGCCATATAAAGGGGTGAACGATTTCGGACGCCACATTAAGAACACATATAAGTCCAAACGTAACCAGTAGGCAAAATAATCAGCAACTCAATTTATTTAATTCCACGTCAACCTGCTTTCGTCGTAATGTCATTGACTACCTGCGTAAGTGAGCTAATTTGAGATTATTATCATTTTTGTTACACTACATACAATAATCTGTATATGTCTATAAATCTTTTGTGCCACTTATTGATATTTTTGCTGTGTCTTTTAGTTGTAAGTCTCCTTGTTGATATTTTTACTGCATGAATATTGTTGGTTTGTCAAATAATTAAAGAGAAAAAAAAGTAAAAACCAGTAGCTATTGTTTACCACATGTTATGATCATTACCTGGCCAATGAGCGTTCGGTACGCCACGCCCACTAACCTCAGCTGGTAAATTAAAGTGTTTGCATTGCGAATATACACCACGCCCACTAACCTCAGCTGGTAAATTAAAGTGTTTGCATTGCGAATATACAGACTTTAGGATTCTACGTTATAACTACCGTGAATTGATAATTATTTACTTTAAATGTATTTCGAGTCAATATCGTTGGAAGTATGTTCCTTCAAAAATATAATGCCACTTTATTGGATTTTTGTAATTTCGCCTTCATATTCAAATTCAAATATTATTATTCAAAATAGGATATGAAATGACTTTATTGAACATAAACACTATCCGGAATATATTGAGACGCTACAGTTAACATTTTATGTATTTTTAAAATTTAAACTAACGTACCCTCTCCGTACAAACGCGGACCACATTCGAAAGCTCCAGAACGACAAGATCAACGCATTTGAGTGAGGGCTCCTTCAGACGTGATATCTGCTTCTTTACGATGGCCTCAAACGCCATGTCGGGAGTGAATAGACCAACCTGTGAAACACATAGATATTTAAATTCTGTGGCATCATTAAGAGAGTACCATAATATAAATTATAAACGTTTTTTAACATTTCTTTTGAACAATTTATTATGTTTTTAAAGTTAATCCTCACTTCTAGGATTAAAACACAAAAAAATTTGGAAACAAAGTTTTATGAACTATGCGGGACTCGAACCCACGACCTCTGGCGTTCCGTGCCAGTGCTTTAACCAACTGAGCTAACCGTTCGAGTGACGTATAGTCATAAAAGTTTGTTTTTAAAATTTTATTTGTGTAATTCTTTTGGAGTTCGAAATACATTTATATTGTAGATTCTGGAATCATATTTTGAAAGCATATACATTGCCCCACAAAAGCCATACTAACTCTACTTCGTAGGAATTATAAGTTTATGTTTTGTTAGTGTCCACATTATGATTAAGATAGTTTCAAGAAAATTCACTTACGTGTTACAATCATAACATTATCAAGAATATATTAAGAGGCAACAGTTAAGATGTTTATTTCTTAAAATTTTGCTCTCAACGCTTCTTTAGGATCTGGGATAATACCGGCCGACTAGATTATGGCTACTACAACGGCGCATATTTCTGCCGTAAAGCAGTAATGTGTAAGCATTATTGTTTTTCGGTCTGAAGGGCGCCGTAGCTAGTGAAATTACTGGGCAAATGAGACTTAACATCGTATGTCTCAAGCTGACGAGCGCAATTATTGTAATGCCGCTCAAGGTTTTTCAATCCTAAGCGGCACTGTATTGTAGGATTGTTGCGAGTTGATTACCATCAGTTGAACGTCCTGCTCGTCTCGACCCTTATTGTCATAAAATAACGCTAAT
Organism: Leptidea sinapis; assembly: GCF_905404315.1. NCBI lineage: Eukaryota > Metazoa > Arthropoda > Insecta > Lepidoptera > Pieridae > Leptidea > Leptidea sinapis. The sequence goes on from NC_066272.1 coordinate 15,676,579, forward strand.
TCCATGCGTGGCTAACAATTTACCACTTGAAAATTAAAATCGGCTTCAGTCAGAATAGATTCTCTTTCCTTTTCATCTTGCTGTATCTCCGTCTGAGATCGCAATCGCATTACCGCGGCCGATTGTAGTGAAGTAGGGATGAAGTTAATAATAATATTGACACACTTTTACCCAAATTTTCTTGCCCCAAATTAGGCGTAGCCCGTGCTATGGGTTGCAAGACAACGATATATCTAATATGATATACTTACTTAAGCATACATAAATACATATAAACACCAATGACTCGGAAACAAACATCCGTTTTCATCATATAAATGTTTGAACCTACCAGGATTTGAACCCGGGACCTTTAGCTTAGTAGGCAGGGTCGCTTGCCCCTCTGCTATATAGGTCGTCGTATATATAAGTTGTATCATTAATTTCGACTGCTACTGCTTTAAAATCAGTCTGGCCGCGCGGCCTGAGGTGCCATATTTAAGCTCTGGTTCCCGAAAGAGTAGGTTGAACCCCACACCTGACAAGTATTTTTTGTCACATTATATTTTTATTTCATGAATATATAACGCATAATACATACATTTGTTTTTTTTCTATGCTGATTTCTGATATGTCATTTTGTGAAAAAAAGTTTAATATGCATTATAGTTTCACATAACCACACAATTGCTTTTTTCACTTACCCTGATACCGTGAATGTTCCTAATAGCAAAGGCTATCTCCCTTCTGAGCTCTTTCTCATCAAACTCCATTTTGACGATCTCGAAAGGGAACCGTTCGTGGAAGAGCCGGTTGATCTTGGCACCGCCGGACAACTCGTTGGTGTTGATCTGCGCTGATCCAGAACCTTCGATGGTCCTCTCGAAATCCGTCTGAAGTTGCTGGATCATTCTGTATTTAAAAATAAAGAATAGAAGATAAGAATTCAATAGAATAAAATTTGTAACCAAAGTAACCGACATAGCGCAGATGGTTGCGAAACTGAAGTGGCAGCGGACACTTAGGTCGACGGACAGCTGATGTGACCTCGAATGATGACCACGTACCGAAACACGCTGTGTTAGTAGCCCGCACCCTGAGGGTGGACCGATGATATGGTCAACATCGCCGGAATATCCGATCGTTAGGGGAGGCCTTTGTCCAGCAGTGGACGTCTTCTTGTTCAACCATTAGGTTATGGCTTCATCTATAGGATCTACTTTACTAGTTATGTAGTTGATAACCTGCTCAACCCCAATAATTGCATATTAGGAAATTGAATTGAGATGTCGCTCTTTCAAATCTAAAAATCTTGTTATTTTAGAGATATCCCTCACTCATCAAGTGAGGGTTCGAGTCCCGCATCGTTCATAAATTTTGGTTAAAAATTAAATTTGAATAATTAATCCCAAAAGTGAGGGATATCACTTTAAAGTAACAAACTGGGTGTGGGATTATTTTTTTGGTTAACAATAGTTATACTCACTGCAGCATAGCTTTGGTCTTGATGGAGGGGTCGTCGGGTCGGAAGTGCTTGTACTGGTCGACATCCTTTTCCAGGGTCAGTAGCTGCTTCTGTAGCTTGTCGCGCAGGCCAGGCAGCGTGTCACGGATGTGGTTGGTGAGCTGCTGGTTCAGCACCCGCTGAAGATACGGGGTCCCGAGCCGGTCTGCGATGTGACGGTATGACGGATGGCTGGAGACACACGACAACACGATTAGGATGGGATGGCAATGGAGCGACCGCCCTCAGGCTACTAAAAAATAAATTTAATAGTACAATACTACTTAGTAAACATGTTTTTTTTATGAAAAAAAAGCCCGCTGAGATTGTTGCGCCCATTCTTCTCAGGTCTGAGGCATTCGTTTTGGAATGGGTGGTAGTAGTTGAATTTCAATAAGTGATGTCACATGCTATTTTGAATAAAAATATTTGAATATGAATTCGATAGTATATTTTTTTATACTTTATTTGACAAAGCAACAATATTCATGCACAAATGTAAAAATATCAACAAGGAGACTTACAACTAAAAGACAGCAAAAATATCAATAACTGGCATGTACAAAATATTTGGAGACATACAGATTATTTTAACTGGTGTAATAAAAATTATAATAATTTCTATTTCTTATAAGTGAGCTCCCTTGCGCAAGGAGTCAATGACATTGCGACGAAAGCAGGTTGACGTAGAATTCAATAAATTGAGTTGCTGATTATTTTGAATATTAAATTGGCAACAAAATGCGATTGATACAGGAGTGGTAAGCTAGGTTAGTACAGCTACGATTATGTCTAGATATGTTGTTGGTACAAACTGTGCGTTTAGAGATTTTACAGTGAAAATTTATTCTTGCCGCTCAGAATTTTTGGGTTTTTCAATAATATCATATCCAAACATAAAAAGGATGGAGTTGCTAAGTAATTACATATCAATTGCTGAAACAAAATACATCATCAACAAAATGTGTACACAGCTTTGTTGTACGTGAAAGAAAGTTCCTTGAACACCGTAATATGCAGGAACACCCTAATTTGTGGCGTGTCGTGCGAAGCAGACAGGAGGCAGGCAGGAGGCAGGTGAAGCAGCTCTCCGGAACACTCCCCGTGATAAATGCGGTAGACGTGCGACACACAATGAAGCGACGTCTCTACGCAACGCCAAGTAATCTAGCCGTTCACAGAGCACTGGGTTCCCAACAATTTTAGCAGCTCTGCGTTGCATCCGGTGAAATGGTTGATGGTCAGTGGAATGACGAATGCGCGAGTTATCACATACCGGAGATTCTACTCATACAGTTAGGAAACTCAGCAATGAATCATGACATAGTTGCTGATAACACTAGATGGGAGATTAAGTCGTAGGTAATTATGATCTGTTATTATCATTATCAACTTATAACATAAGCCCCACACTCGAGATAACCACGCCCGGTTCTTATCAAGGATGAAAATAGTAACATTTACCACATTCTGTTTTGTATATTTCTGGGATCAAGTTGTAGAAGCAACCAAGAAACAGACTTACTAACTCCATTTTAGGGGTCGTCAGTTAATTAAAATCAACCTAAATGTTTCCAAATCTCACTTTGGGGAACACCCCGGACCGGCAAATATCAGGTTATTATTTTTCTAGCAGCAAACGGTGTAAAATGTAAAACGAGTCTCTATGGACTGAATTAGAATAAATATTTTCTTAATTTTTGTTCAATATTAATTATTTAAATTTCATGAATGTGATTTTAAATAACGGTAATATTCACAGGCTTTGATAGTATTCAATAAAAGTATTTAGTTGTTTTTTTTTTTCTCAATTATCCAACACGGTTACAGCCAATACAAAAATTTTGAAGAATGTCGCTTGAAATTAAAGGAGGGGGGAGGGAGTTGAGAAAATTATTAAGTTATCTCATCAAGAGGGGGGTCGAAAAATTCTCAAAAATGGCTCACGTATTTAATGCACGCCCCCTTACCGGGTAGTAGGCATAACAATTCTATGTCCGTTACTGATGATGACATTATGTATATCACAATTTCGAGAAAATTCGCTAAAGATTACAAATAAACTAGAGAATAAGTTTTAATCAGAGTTGAAGTCATAAAAGGAGCTAATATATTTATCTGTCTGTCTGTCAAATTTTTTATGATTAACTAAGAGGTGGGAACAACATCAGGCTATATGCAGGCATAGTATTTTGTTGCTTTATAACATCTACGCGGTCGACATCACGGGCTGCAGCTACCGTTATCAGTCATTGATATGAGCATAATAACAGATCAGTTGATAAAATACAAAACACTGAATAAGTAACAAATACTTATTACAATTAATACCAAAATAAACAAATAATAATTAAAAACAAAACTAAAAAATAAAAATTAATTTTTTACTTTTTATTAGGAATGGTGTGATTAATAAAATGTATTTGATTAAGTATAAAAAATGCTTAAGGTAGAGGAGGTAGGACTAGTCTCGCAATCAAACTCAAAAATTGTCTGAAGCAAAACTTTGCCTACGCGTCAATTAGGCAGAGTTTTCGTTTAGTTGTGTTTTGACTGCGCTTTTAATACAACGCCACGCAATGACAAAGTGTGCAGTGAAAAACTGTCCAGATACCGGCACATATTTATAAACTTTAAAAGGATGGAGTGTCATATTTCAGGTAGGTGGCCCTATAAATTAACAAAATTATGTAACAAACGTGACGATTTAAAATTGCTGAAACAATATTAATCGCCAATGAAATGTGCAAATAGAGACGTGCGTCACTTTCGCACCACCATCAATAAGCTTCTCATGAGCGTATAAAATAAACTTTGAACGTTACCACCACGAAATAATATCAAACTAATCAACAAGAAAGACGTATTGTAAAATTTTAATTATGAAAAAAAATCCTTGATACAAATCTCACTACTTAAAAAAATGGGTGCCCATTAAATTTTTAAATATTTATTAACTATTATTAGCCTTATCAATTAGGTCGTAATTTAAATACTAAATATAACAACTAATACACAAGCGACTCGATTGATTATAATTTATAGTGTGATGTATTATTTATTATATCTACAGATAAGCAAACATTCATTTCGAACAGCTAACACAAATCATACATATTGTACTTTTCTTTGTATTGTAAAGTATATTAATCTTATAGTTTTTTTTTTGCATACCCATTGTATTGTATGTAACTTTCCTTGAAACTTAATTTCTGAACGCCCGTCACTATTATTATATTCATTATATAACCAAGTTGAGCAAAAACATGCGACACGTACCATCCTTTTCTCGCAGCAGTTCAGGCCATTTTTGACCCCTTATTAACTTCGTTGTGGATAAAACTAGGAGCCTGAATTGTTAGTAAACAAGAAGGCTGTGTCAAAACACATACTGTGTTATTCCAATTTTAAGACTTTGTCTTGACAGGGAGAAGTAATTTAACTTAAGAGTAACTTTTCATTGCGTTTTTAATAAAATGGACATTGTATACACCCGGTAAATTTCATTCAATTTGAACCAGTACTTTAAGAATAATAACTAGTCAAAGTTTCCTATAGATATATTATCAATATTAAAATCTTTTAGGTTATAAATAAAGAGATAGACTTGGCCATCGCTCTAAGCAATCTAATTTAATATAATATATATTACTTGTCAGACACGTTGTGATTTAATAAAAAAAATATACATTGTGTTTCCATGCGACGGCCTAAGACAGAAGGACCGACGCGTACGGACTAAGGGACTGAATAAATTGACCGACTTGGAAATCCAAATATTGATGCCTGATGAATCTATGAAGCGACTGATGGGGTCAAGATATACATTGCCGACTTTAACTTACGAGTGTGTTAACTTATTGAAATGATAACTTCTTTAGCCACGATAGGCTCTTTTTGCTAGGGGAAAATCATATGGGTTCGCGACATGCTCATGACTGGCGCACGCGATAAATTAATAATTAAAAAATAAATGTACATATATCGTTTGACATTTTTGGATAGGTGAAATCTCGTAAGTTCGCGTCACCGAAATGCTTATAGCAGTATATTTGTAGCTATACAGCTGACGTATTGTGCAACATTAGGGCTGTGTATATCTTATAAGTGAAATTGAATGGATGAAGTGAAAAGTACAATGTGTGTATATACCTGTGCATTGTTGAAATACTGTTTTTGTTTGATTAATATAAAATTGGAAATAAGTTTTAAAATGAATTTAATGTGGTAATTAAGACTTTATACATTTGAATACTAAAACTTGTAAGTTTTACTTCCATCAGCAGTCTCTACAACTCACTTACCTGAGGAAGAATTTCCTTTCAGCGGCGAGCGCGGCTGATATGTCCTTACGTCCGTCGATGTCCTTCTGCGATCGGTTGACGACGCCGATGTATCCTCGTCGGAGTGGCAGCAGCTTATTCTCGAGCACGTCTCGCGCGTCCGTTCCTTCGTCCATCAGATCCAGCTTTGTGATCACGCCGATGGTTCGCAGACCTACGAAATACTTTCATAGTTATTATAAGGGTAACCACTGCATGCCTAATTTACCAGTGGGAGGCTCCTTTGTACAGGATGCCGGCTAGATTATGGGTACCACAACGGCGCCTATTTCTGCCGTGAAGCAGTAATGTGTAAGTGATTTTGTGAAAATAAGCGGAATTAATATATATATAATTATTATTTATTAATATAATGCTGGATTATATTATTGTGACGACCTGTATAGCCGAGTAGTTAGCGATCCTACCTACTAAGCTAGAGGTCCCGGGTTCGAATCCCGGTAGGTGCAAGCATTTATATGATGAATATGGATGTTTGTTTCTGAGTCATGGATGTTTAAATGTATTTATGTATGTTTAAGTAAGTGTATTGTATTAAATATATCGTTGTCTTGTAACCCATAACACAGGCTATATATGCTTACCTTGGGGCAATATAATTTGTGTAAAAAGTGTGTCAATATTATTATTAATTTAAAATTTCTAAAGTTCGGCGAATTTGTATAAAATTAGAGTAGGTAATGCAGAGTTTTTTTTTTTATAGAATAGGAGGACAAACGAGCGTACGGGTCACCTGGTGTTAAGTGATCACCGCCGCCCACACTCTCCTGCAACACCAGAGGAATCACAAGAGCGTTGCCGGCCTTATGGAAGGTGTACGCACTTTTCTTGAAGGTACCCATGTACCCAGGTATTTATTCTAATTGCGAATAAATGAAGATAAATAAATACTTTAAGTACATGTGGTAAATAATATTACAACGACTGTTGTTACATGCACATAATCTGAGCACAGTAATTACCAAACGCAGACTATTATGAGTTCGTGTAATCAGCAGTTAGCCCCGTTACGGCAAGGTCATTACCGAACTGTGAGTTGCACTAGTGGAAAACTAAGTGTTAGTAAGCTTAATAAGCATGGGCGTGCATATCATATAGGCAATTAGGCAGTGCCTACCTCGTTATAGACCTAAATAAATATAGCACTGGTGTTAAAGCTGAAGGGCGCCGTAGGTAGTGAAATTACTGGGCAAATGAGACTTAACACCTTATGTCTCAAGGTGACGAGCGCAATTGTAGTGTCGCTCAGAATTTTTGGGTTTCTTAAGAATCCTGAGCGGTACTGCATTTTAATGGGCAGGTCGTATCAATTACCATCAGCTGAACGTCCTGCTCGTCTCGTCCCTTACTGTCATAAGGAAAAATCATTGAGCGAGGCCTAAGTCCAGCAGTGGACGTCTCCTGGCTGAAATGATGATGAGCTGCACTCACCTTGCGGGTCGACCTCTTTGGCAAGTTTGAGGGCATCGCTGTTGGCCAAATCGGTGTTGGCGGGGGTCACTGCGAGGATGAGGCATGACTCCCGTTTGATGAACTGCAGCAGCATGTTCCTGATCTGCTGCTCGATGTCCACGGGCTGGTCGCCGATGGGCACCTTGGTCAGTCCGGGCAGGTCGATCAGCGTCAGGTTCAGAACTGGAGTAAGACACGGAGCGCTTACTTTACTGATAAAATAAGGTAAAAGGAAAAGTGGTAGACAACAAGAAATAAGTGATGATGACGACAGAGAAGTGGCTGAAGTAGTTTTTAATAGAGTCTAGAGAGTATATTAAGAATTATAATCGCTTATAAAATGCTCACAGAATACCTTTATTTATTTACTTATGTGTGGATGATGTAGCTACTGTACTCAATAACTTTTGTATTAATTTACATTTACTTTTTTGACTTACTCAACTAAGGTATTGACTTTTTGATGTTTGTTGCACCATTTTACATATTATATTGTTATTGAAATGATTTGTAAATAGATGAAATGTAAATCTTGATATAAAAGAGTGGCAATGAGTTTCTTGCTACTTCTTCTCATTATCTCGACCAACAAATGGTTATAAGAAAAATATTTGTTAGACATTCATAAGTGACATTTCCGTGACCTACATGAATAAAGTGATTTTGATTTGATTTGATTAAATATGAATAAGATAAAATAGTACCGGTGGCGGGGCCAAGTTGGTAAGAAAAAGCAATAATCAGAACTGAATAGAATTCTTTGGATGAGTGTTTTACCCAAAAGGGGTGCATACAAACCGTAAATATTAATTAAGAAGTAAGATAAATTTATTGTAGAGATATGGCTAAGTTTTTTGCAATTTTGGCGAAAGGCGATTTCCACGTGCATCATGTTGACGTCTGGTATACTACAACCGAGCGTTTTGCGAGAGGCTTTTTGCCTCGCACAGCCACTTTGTGGAATCAATTACCAGCTGCTGTTTTTCAGAACCGATATGACTTAGAGACCTTAAAGATTAGTTACTGGTAACTTAAAAGCCGGTTACACATCTCTTGTCCCCTGGTGGTGCGAACTTTCCAGTTCGTATCACGTCAGCCTCTTGCCCGTATGCGCCCTCTCATATAGTGACGACCCATAGCTAGTCTCGGGTTCGAATCCTGGTAGGTGCAAACATTTATATAATAAATATGGATGTTTGTTTCCGAGTCATGGATTTTTATAAGTATTTACGTTAAAGTAAGTATATTGTATTAAATATGTAGCTGTTTTGTACCCATAGAACAAGCTATACCTAGTTTGGAGCAATATAATTTGTGTCAAGGTGTGTCATCACTACATATTATAAAACAAAGTCCGCGAACTCAAAAACTACTGCACCGATTTTCATAGTGTTTTCACCAATAGATAACGTGATTCTCGGAGAAGGTTAATGTACATAATTGTTAAGTTTTTGCACACATTTTTGTAAACAAAAACTTAACAACGATATTTGTTAGAGGTGTCAAAAAAAATTTGCCTTCTGGGATTTTTCAATGAAAACACTATCTAGAACCCTCTGAGATATAACAAAATAATGTAGCGTGGAATTGTGTATCTTATGTAGTTCTACAGAAAAGTCCACAATGGCATATGTCTATCTCTTAAGGATAAGAAACTATATCCATTTTAATACTTTCAAAATTGGCAATTTTAAAGCGGTAATGTAAAAGCTGTTCTCACAAATACGATATTAATCCTTATCATTTTACTGATACATATTATAAAATCATTCATTTCCAATGGCTTTAGACTACATTATTTCTGAATACATAGGCACATCATCTTTTTAACCGACTTCAAAAAAGGATGAGGTTCTCAATTCGTTGGTATGGTGTTTTTATGTTTGTTACGTCATAACTTTGGACTGGGTGAACCGATTTTTTTATTTGAAAGCTGGTACATCACGTGTAGTAAGTAATAAAGTATGAAAATAATTGCGTATTTTTATAGAATCTAATTAATTAATCTAGTTCTAGTAACGATTATTGTTACGAAGATGAATTAATTAGATTTTATAAAAATACGCAATTATTTTCATACTTTTTCAGTGCATATTATATCTAGTGTTTTGGAATTGTGTTTTTGAAGTCGGTTGTTTTTTTGTTAATTTTTTTTTTATTGACAGAACAGCGTCTGTCGGGTCAGCTAGATATTATTTAAAAAAAGGTAAACAGAATGTTAACCCTTGTAATGGTTACGTAATAAAAGTGTAAATCTTTTAAAACATTATACAAACGTATAACGCGCTTATATTCCACGTTATTATCAGCGCATTACGTACGCTTTAAATAATCTGTGTATGAAACTAATTCGTTCAGCGTGATCTTGATATTATGGGCAGAGCTGTTGATCACCTCCCATCAAGTGAACGTCGATGTTATATATATAGTTCTATTAATTAAATGATATATTAGAGCCAAATAGCTATAACTAACGTATGTACACGGTAGACATATTATGTAGCACAATACGGAAATTTACAAACGTACGAAATGACACACTCACACAAACATGCGCATCGGCGAGGCCCCTAAGCGGTTTTTGCGGTCTTGCACGATCTTATACGGCTATACGGCTGTTTGAACTCGGCTCCATCAAAACCGGAGCTATCGTTTTTTTAACTATAAGGTTAATAGTATGTTATAAATGATTAATTGTTATATTATAATTAGTAGATTCTTTTTTACGCCCAATAAGGAACTTCGTTCCAAAAATACATTGAAATTGAGAGCCTCCTCTTTTTTTAAAGTCTGTTAGAAAAATAATCTTACAGCCCTATTTCTTTAATTGAGCATACGCACGTCTAGGTAAGTATTTTATCAATAAGGCTTAGTTTCCATACTGGTACATATATGTCTACTGTGGTATGGAGAAGCTATCCATAGCAATGATATGCACTTAGATCATTTATACGTCTAGATGAAAACAGGCCAGGTTTATTGCTTTAGTGTGCGTGACAAGCTACGTATTACACTCGAGATTTGTATTTTACTTTGTGTCACGCACGCTGCGCACATTGCTCAAAATAAAGGTTAAGTTTCAACCTCAATTTTTTTCGACGTTTTTACAGTCTGTCTAGACGTATAAATAAAAGATCTAAGGTTTTGCATCCGGTAGATGGCGCCGAAACTGTAGAATTGAACTATAAAGATTTTTGAATCTTGCATTATCCGTACGCTTAGCTGAGCGGTTCAAGTGTTGGAGGCCTATAGGAGGAGAATATCTAAATGATCGGACAGCCTGGGACTAGATTGTGATTATTTTATAGCAACTGTACAATATTGTATATTTTTATTGAAAAGAGCGCAAAAAAAAAGAATGCTGGGAGAGTTTCTTGCGCCGCTTCTTCTCTCTCAGAGCGCCATTTGTTTCCGAAGCGGTAGTAGTATCTAGTAGTATAAGAAATGACATCAAAAAGAATTCTAAAGGAATCAATTTTGAGAAAATAAATGCCTTTTAATGCCTAATCTCAATAACGAGTCCGTCCATATATTTCAAACTCTACTTACAAAAAGATGACGTATTCAATTAATTGCGTAAACGCATGACTAATACCTCATACTCAGATTATTCCCGGAAGCGTTTAAAGTGCAGATAAAAAAAAACACATCCCAATCCTGCCAGTGGGAGGCTCCTTTCCACCGGATGCCGGTTAGATTATCGGTACCACAACGGGGCTTATTTCTGAAGTGAAGCAGTAATATGCAAGCATTGCTGTGTTTCGGTCTGAAGGGCGCCGTAGCTAGTGAAATTACTGGGCAAATGAGACTTGACAACTTATGTCTCAAGGTGACGAGCGCAGTTGTACTGCCGCTCAGAATTTTTGGGATTTTCAATAATCCCTCAGGATTATGCGCCTATGAGCGCCACTGCGATGTAATGGGCAGGGCGTATCAATTACCATCAGCTAAACGTCCTACTCGTCTCGTCCCTAATTTTCATTTAAAAAAACCTAGGCCACAGAGACTGCAGAGATTTTAGATTCTGTAATAGCGCAGGTGAAACCCCTTTTACACATTAAGCACCATTTCAAAAAAAAGTTTTTGGCCCATCTCTCGGAAACTATGCACTATAAGGCAAAAGTTATTGAGAAGATTATAGTAGAAATTTAAATTTCGCATCTTATATTTCTTTAAAACATTTTTGTAAAACTTACCGGCTACGATTTATAGCCCGTTTAATGAGCCAGTTTTTCTATCGACAAGTCCACCTACCGATAATAGTTTGATAACGCAATTTATTAATATACTATAACAGACAAGTTCGTGCGCGACCGTGCCACGGGGTGACAGACCTACCAACGTCTGACGGACGGGGTACTAAAGATGTCAACGGGTACACCAACCGGGTGTTGCTCGTCCCTCGTGTGACTCCTGCCCATGTATACATCATGGTTAAACATATGCAATGGTAGTTAAAACTTAGAAAAAATGCTGCAATTAATTCAAAATGGCCGCCATTGTTGCGACCTTCTAGTGAACATACCTCATTTTCAATTTGGGAAATGTTTGAACATGAATAGCTTTTAATCTCGACCGCCTAGAAACCCCAACAAGCTTTCCTCATCAAGACCTTTCCAACGATATATTATGGGGGTCTCAGGGGCGTGCATTGGTTTTTAAGTAAGGACTTTAGATCTAACTAGTCGTAGTTGAGTTTTGGATAATGAAAAGATTGCTTACCGTAGGTATTTGGAAATTAGTGTAAGGATACATTTTATGAAAGGGTGTTAAATAAAAGTTTGTTTATAAAATAACGGAACCGAATTAAACTACATTAACATTAACACAAGTGCTATATTCATTTAGGTTCATAACGAGGTAGACACTGCCTAGTTATCTTAATGATATGCCGGGGTCTGTACCTATTGTGGTTGCTGAGGTATAAAATTTCCATTATCGTGTAAATGCTTTATATCTACAGATTTCGTACATATTCGCTGTGTAGTTAATAATTAGTGATATGTATTTATATAGTTACAGGCTGGCTGCATGCTGACACACTTGTAATAGTATAAAATAATAGTTTAAAAAAACTAAAAAACACGCTTTTTATAGAATACCGAACTAAAAAATAGAAAATAAATTTTAATAAATTTAAATTAATGTTTAAAATTTCAATAAATATCTATAAATTAATAATAGTGTGAATAAAAAAAAATATTTTAAAAAAAGCGTGGGGTGCATGGTGTCAATAGTTATAAATATTTTATTGACAGATATGAGTAGAGTGATTATCATTTTGATAATATCTTAAAAAGCACCCACGCTTTTTTTAAAATAAAATATTTTTTTATTCACACCATTAATATTTTATATTTATTGAAATTTTGAACACTATTCTTAATTTAAATTTATTAAAATTTATTTTCTAGTTTTTAGTTCGGTTTTCTATAAAAAGCGTGTTCTTTAGTTCTTTTTTTTTCTATTATTTATTTTCTATTTTTTAGTTCGGTTTTCTATAAAAAGCGTGTTTTGTAGTTTTTTTAAACTATTTTTTTTTTATCAAATTAGTGTAATGTCATCGGTCCTCGATAAATCTACAAAGTTTGAACGAAATCTATCCGTTTAAAGTGGGTCAAACATAAAGGTGAAGCTAATAAAAAGTGTATAATTAGTAGGGATATGGGAAATGGGCGGAAATTTTTTTTGCACACACCAATTGTAAGGTGCCTGATTTCATAGCCCAGTGATAAAATGCATACATTTGATAACAAATTATTGTGAATTACAAATAAATTGAAATTAAAAAATGATTTTTTTTTGTACAAATACTTATTTCAAAAGTGTAAATGGAATTTCAGCGGCATAAAACCTCTTTGTTGTTACAAAAAAAACTGTACTACGAGTAAATGAATCTGTTTACTCACATATAATTTTCAATTAGATACTAACTTAACTTTTTAGGTATAATTATATGCACTAGTGTGTCATATTATTATGCAAGTGTGTGTTATAGTTCGGTTTATGGCCCTAAAAACGATGTAATAAGGTCCATTTTACGAGCAAGTGTGTTGAAAAATTTATTTACTACACGAACATATTATTATGCCTACTTCATTGATCATAGAAGAGTGGTTCATCAGCCATCAAACAATAGAGAATGTTCGAACACAGACAGTTCATTGGCCGAAAACGAGGCAAAAACAATCTGAGGCTAAATGGATTCGCTTGAGGATGCAAAGTAAGTGTCACCGTGTTATTATTATAAGTGCTGTATTGAATAACTACTAACTAGCACTCCACCCCGACATTACCCAAGTGAAATTAAGTTAAAGTAATTTAAGTTGAAAATTCATTAGTTGATTTTTTGTTTCTATAGAGAGACCTTTCATTGGCTATTATATGTATACGGGTGAATCAACTATCTTACCCACACTTTGCTGTCCCCAACCAATTCTTATTAAAATACGCTAAATTATTATATTTACATATATAATGAGTAAGTATACCTAGAGTATCCCAGATTATTCGGCACAGTGGGAACTTGGTTATGTTCTCGAAAATATATTATTTGCATGAAAATGTATGGTAACTCAGTACACAAAAAACTGGCACCATACAAAATATTCTTGTCCTAAGAGCACATTCACCATTGAACTTTCATTCTAAATTAACTTATACGTCTGGCTTCCGGTTAATTTTAATTATACAAAAAGACAATAAGTAACAGTTTAATGTGTGCATAACAAAATAGAGATGGACTACATTACTTTTTTATAAAAAAATCTCTAAGCCGTGTCCCTTACTCGAATAATTTTACCTTCGTATGCTGAGTTACATTTGTAAATTTTACGCGGAAACACTTAGATGGCACAATTTGCCGCAGGTAGCTTCATTTGTGTTTGCTTTTGCCCGCATGGTGCGGCGGTGTCCTTTGATGGAGCCGTCGAGTCGCTAGTCCGCGAAGAACGTTATCAGGGTGTGCGTGTCTTTTTGTGTCGTCTGCTGAGTGACCGCGATTTCTCGATTTAAGTTTATTATTTGTTTAATATAATCAGATGTTTTCGTAGTACCTATCACATGGTTTTTATTAAAGCTAACGTTTAATACCATAATCAAATTATTATGTGCTCTTCTCATAAAAATACGCCGATTGTCTGCGGAGTTACTTGTATACTGAGTTACATTGGTGGTAACTCCATAGACAATCTTGGTAACTCCTAAGACATTTACGTACTGAGTGAGACTGGCTTGTAGCACATTAAGTAAAATGGAATTTATTTTGTAAATATTGTGAAAGCTACCTGCATTATCAACTAATCCAGGTACAAAGTACCTCTATCTACCTAAAACATGTCAGCTAGATTTGATGATTATGATGATATGATGAGTACACTATTTAATTTTTAATGAATAATGATATCTTTAATCCTTTGTTAATTAAGACTAAAAAGATCATTTTTTTTTTACTTTTTTATCGTCTGTTTGATTTTATTTTACATATAAATATAACATGAAAATAATATATTCAAAAATATAGATTTACCTGAAAGAGCGACTAACGACGGCCGAAAAAGAAAGGCGATATAGGGAAAGACCTTTTTAGAAAAAGGGCAATGTAAATTTGAAACAACGATTGATGTTTTCGAAATGCGACATAATATCTGAAATTATTGTTATTGTTGATTTGTTATGATTATTGTAATATTTTATCCCTATTATTGAGTTTAGTTTTTTCAATTATGTGTCGTCCATTAGTTAAACCAATAGCTAAATACTATGTCTCAGGCGTTACTCAAATTTGTATTTGGAGTTACTATTGTCCCCAATATAAAATTTTTATATTCGATCATAATATTCTATTTTTTTCTATTACATTTTTGAACTTACCAGTCCGTCATTCTAACAATTAGCAAGCTTTCATACATAATTCATTTGCATTTGTAATGTTTATGTATTAAGTTTTATTAAGAAATATTTGTAATTATTTGTCTAAAGGTAACGCAAGAGACCAATGTCTATTAGTTTTTTACTTTAATTTAAGAATAATACGAAGACAGATTATGCCAAATTGTTTGATTATGCATCCCAGGGTAAAAAGACAAAAATGATTAAGGGTTTGGTGTTTCATTTACTATTTGTGTAACATTGAATGCATGTAACTCAGGTGACAGGTTTGAGAGTTTGAGTCGTCGTATTCTCAAAAAACTATCTTAAATATAAATACACGTCGCTGCTAACTTCAAGGTTATTTAAATAGATGATATTTCTGATGTCCTAAGCAAATCAGTATAGGGGAATATTAATGTGATTTTTTTTTCAAAACAATATCTCTGACGTATCATTTGTGTGGGTAAAATAGTTGATTCACCCATACTAATTTTTAAGACTCATTTGTAATATTTATGCTATTGGTCTTTTAAATAATAATAAAAAACGTGTCGCTATTGCATAATACTAATGCTTAATGAAATAAAATAAAATAAATTGTAGTTAAAAAAACACACTTTTTATAGAAAATCGAACAAAAAAATACATAATTTTTTGTTTGCTTTATTTATAAAAGCGTGTTTTTTTTTAACTATAATTTGCATTATTAAATCAAAAATTCTCTTTGGTATTCGAAAATTTCCTAAAAATAGATAAATCGGTTGAAGATAGTGGTTGATATTTAAAATTAACACCAATTCATACATTATAGACGATACATGAAAATTATATATATGAACAAAAATCTTATTTGCTAAATTGAAAAAATGAATAACTTTATCAAATCAATGTATTGTCATCGGTCCTCGAGAAATGTAAAAAAAATACAAAAAGATTAATATATAAGTGTTTGTGATTTTATCCATCACTTGTTATTTCATTTTCCTGTTTATATGTTTATTTTTACATGAATTCCATATTTATTAATTGACATACAACAATTAACTGTTTACTCATATTACTAGTTATAGGGAAAAGTCTGAAAATTATACATTTGTTATTATATATATTATATTCATAAAGAATTATACGATACCCTCGGTGGGCATTAACTGTTTTCATTATCATTAGCAACCTTATATAGCGTAAGCTCCGTAAAATCTTCTGATCCCAAATACCACAGTGTCTGAGGACGAAGGTTTTCAACCAGTGTGTGTTGCAGTACGCAGACGTGGTCGCTTACTATAGGCCTGATGAGAAAGCTCATGATCGCTCAGATGGAGTTTCCCTGCGAGATCGAATCAGAAATGAGGCGATCCGTAGTAGAACCAAATGATTGCAAAATTGAAGTGGCAGTGGGCAGCGCTCATAGTTCGACGGACAGATGGCCGGTGGGCAGAAAAGTCCTCGAATGGTGACCAAGTATAGGAAGACGCAGTGTTGGAAGGCCCCCCACAAGATGGAGCAACGATCTGGTCAAGAGCGCCAGAATACGTTGGATGAGAGCAGCGCAGGACCGATCATCGTGGAGATGATTGGGGGAGGCCTTTGTCCAGCAGTGGACGTCTTCCGGCTGATGATGAATGAACTATGTATATTTTTTGAACTCCGTAATTAATGATTTCCCAGTAGACTGATCATCTAGGTCACTAGAACATAATATAGTGTACGTAATCGCAGCCGGAATTATCATTAATATATCTTCATAATCTTTCGCAATCTCGTTACGTACTTTGGATTTTGCATCACATAAACAATTTGGTTTGCTTTTCGTATTCTGATTATCACAGTTATTTATAATAAGGCTTTATTCAATTCCAAGCAAAAAAATTTACAATAAAATTATCTTACTTCTAAGTTGTCATCTACGGTTTGTATCACCCTTTTGGGTAAATATTTTACTATTATTAGTATACTAATAATTATTATTAACTTCCAGGCGATGCAGATGGCTTGAAATTTAGTACTTTTTTGCCTGACTGTACTTTTAAGAGGCCAATTTGGCCGAACGTCTCGCGATATATCGACGCCGAGTATACAGACAGACAGAGACTGTGGCAGTAAGAGGAGTGATCTCGAATCGAGGGGATACGACAAAGCGAGACTCAAGAACAATATAAATATATAAATATATATATATATATATATATATATATATATGCACCAAAGGGAGTATAAGCTCTCTCTCGAAGATACATCAGTTCGTGGCGTGCGCAGAACCCGACAAGAATCATGCATCATTATCCTCTATATTATAACTACTCTACTAAGTATAGTAAAAGCCTTCTTTGTCAAAGAAACGTTAATATACTTCTTGAATTTGTGCCCAGTGAGTCCTAATATAGTACTTTAAATAACAGAATACTATTTACCGAGAGAAATGTATGTAGATGGAGAAAAATATGTTTTTTTTACTGTCATACAATGCTTGTTATGTGGGCAACAGACCTTCAGTTAAAACTGACACCCTGATGTCACACGTAGGGTTCTGCCGTGAAGCAGTAATGTGCAAACATTACTGTTTTTCGGTCTGAAAGGAGCCGTAGTTAGTGAAATTACTGGGCAAATGAGACTTAACATCTTATGTCTCAAGGTGACGAGCGCAATAATTATTGTAGTACCGCTTAGAATTTTTGGGTTTTTCAAGAATCCTGAGCGGCACTGCATTGTAATGGGTAGGGCGTATCAATTACCATCAGGTGAACGTCCTGCTCGTCTCGTCCCTTATTTTCATAATAAAAAAAAACTTGCGTCTTCTGGTCGCTATATGTAATAAATCGAATGTTCTAGTACTTTGTCCGATACTAATTATCAAAAAGCGTTAGATCCCTCGTCAGATGCGTCATCAACAACTATTTATCAAGATTACACTTGTTTCCCTCGAACATGACGTCATTTCCTACCTCTTATGATGGGCGATACGCGAACCGTGGCTGTAATAATCATCATATAAAACATTATGATTATAAAAGCCTGTTGGTCGAATGCATATATTATATTATAGACGACCCACATAGCCGAATGGTTAGTGACCCTGACTACTAAGCTAGAGGTCGCCGGTTCGAATCCCGGTAGGTGCAATCATTTATATGATTGATATGGATATTTATTTCCGAGTCATGGATGTTTATGTATTTATGTATGTTGAAGTTAGTAAATCGTATAAAATATATCGTTGTCTTGTACAGGCCCATAGTACAGGCTATGCTTAGTTCGGGGCAAGATAATTTGTGTAAAAGTGTGTCAATATTATTATTATTATATTATACAGTCGATTCTAACTATTGAGATAAAAAATATTACATGGGGGAATAAAACCGATAGAGCTAGGACTCGTCTCTGCAAATCTGTTTTTCGCAGTTCTCATAACGAGCAGAGCTCGGTAACCCAGGCCTCATGTTGTTAGGCGATGGATGACAACAGGCCAGGTTTATTACTTTAGCATGGATAACAGTTAACACCTACGTCTTACACTAGCGATACGCCAGTTACTTTAGAATAGAATATAATGTGTTTTTGACTTAAGTAATTTATTTTATTTTCACTAACTCAATGAGAAAAAACCTAAATTAACTAAAATGGACAATCAATGGTAACGCTTATTGTGACCTAAGCAGTCTTAGGCCGTTGTGGAAGATAATACCAGGCGGAGTATATTATACTATGGTGAAACTAATTACATATTTTAAAAAACCAGTGGGAGGCTCCTTTGCACAGGATGCCGGCTAGATTATGAATACCACAACGGCGCCTATTTCTGCCGTGAAGCAGTAATGTGTAAGTATTATTATGTTTCGGTCCAAAAGGCGCCGCAGCTAGTGAAACTACTGGGCAAATGAGACTTACCATCTTATGTCTCAAGGTGACGAGCGCAATTGTATTGCTACTTAGAATTTTTGAGTTTTTCAAGAATCCTGAGCGGCACTGCATTGTAATGGGCAGCGGGTATCAATTACCATCAACTGAACGTCCATTTCGTCTCGTCCCATATTTACATAAAATAAAAAAACTCTCAACCGCTGGCAATGTGATGCACGGATTTAATGCGACAAATTGAGTGACCCCATTAAAATACTTGACTCCGACTTCCGACAAATGCTCTCCCATATCAGGACCGTGATAGCAATTAATTTAATTACTCTCCGCAGCGCTTGTTGTGTTATCTGTACACTCATTGTTAGTTTACCAATAAAAAAACAATAACATACGCCCGTACAATACCCCTTTATTATCATATCATGCCACATTGTATTTTTATTATATTACAATCATGAGTGCCTATAAATAGTTGTTAAAAAAAACTAAAAAACATGCTTTTTATAGAAAACCGAACTAAAATATCTGAAAATTTATTCTGAAGCTTAAAATTAACCTCAATTAACAAAAATCTTATTTCGCAAATTGATAAATAGAACAATTTAATCAAATTAATGTGTTGCTAAAATCTTTGGAAAATTTATGAAATTTCAACTAAATCTGCCCGTTTAAAGTGGGTCAAAATCGCGGCCAAATGAGTCGGTTACAAACAAACAAACATACAGGGTGAAGCTAATAAAAAGCGTGTCATATTTACCAGAAAAAGAGCATTTTGGATACATGAATGAATTAAGAGTTTTGAAGTTATACTTTTTTAGGCGCATTATGAAAAAATGATGAACATAAAACATAAAAGTAACGGGTTGAAGTTGGTTCCTAAAATTTTCTGACGCTGGCGTCATTCGTTATTTTTTTTTAGTTTCTTCATCCATTATTAGGACAGGCAAAGGGTTCAAGCCCATACAGCCGTATTCATTACTTAATATTTAAGTGTCAAAGCCGTCTTTGCAAGATTTTTCTAAATTGTTCTTTCTAAAAACGTAGAATAGCACGAGGAATAAATCATTTTAATGATTTTTGCTTCGTTAGGCCAAAGAAGTATAACTTCTTGCGTGCATACATAAGTACACACACACACACACTCTTTTTTGAGGTTTGGTACTATTCATTAACCCAGCTTTCTAAGGCCTCATTTACGGATTCGTGCGTCGCGGCGTGGCGTCTTGAGGCGCGTCCGACGATTTTTCTGTTTACGGTGTGGCGGCCCTTATCCTCGCATGCGTAAACACAAACTTATATAGTAATATACGACGCTGTTGGCACGCGGCGGGCATTGCTCCGGCGCACCCGAATTACTCATCATCATCAAATCTCAAAAATCAATGATACTCATCATCCCGAATCAAACCGAGTAGTTTTAGGTTAGCAATGGATGGGAGGGCACTTCTTTTATTAAATCATCAACTCTTAAACATAGAAATTTCTTTAAAAAAATTCATATCATTCTCAAATGTGACGGTGACTACGTATGTGTTCCAAAGAAGACTGGCAGAAGATTCCGCCACAGGCATCGCTTCATTCATTGCCGCTGCGTGCGCTGTCGCGATAAACGCCGCGTGAGACGTGTTAATGCCATCCGCGGGCTCGACCGCCAATTCAAGCAAACGCGTGTAAAATCGCTTCTCCGTAAACGCACTCATACAACGCCAAATGTCGATTTTTTTATGAAAATACGGGACGAGACGAGCAGGATGTTCAGCTGATGGTAATTGATACGCCCTACCCATTACAATGCAGTGCCGCTTCGGATTCTTGAAAAGTCCAAAATTCTGAGCTAGTGCCGCAATTGCGGTCGTCACCTTGAGACATAAGATGTTAAGTTTAATTTGCCCATTAATTCACTAGCTACGGCGCCCTTCAAACCGAAACAGAGTAATGTTTACACATTACTGCTTCACGGCAGAAATAGGCGCTGTTGTGGTACCTATAATCTAGCCAGCATCCTGCGGAAAGGAACCTCCCACTGGAATTCAGTGCGGGCCGACGCGCCCCGTCACCGTAAATGAGGCGTAAGACTGTTTTATAGAAATCTTAATGCAAGGAAATAGTTTTATGTCCTGTTCGGTTTCATCCGGTGATTCTTACAATTATTATAATTCACATATTTTAATTAATATGGTAGTAACGAGTAGCTTGATTGGACTAGACATTACAGATAGGATTTGCTGGCATCGGATTAGCGAATATACTGAGATTTTTATTTGTACCTGAATTTTTTATCATTAGACATACTTATATAACACAAAAAAAAATATTATATACTCTTTTGTTTTTAATCTTTAATAAATGAATATTTTTAGAAATTATAGATAATCTATACTATATTAATATATGGAGAGCCGGTATTTTCCTTCGGTAATACTGCGAAAACTAATGATCGAATCGGAATAATACTTATACCATAAGATGTATCTTATGTATGCACACGCTGTAGCGTGTTTCGGAGAAGGTTTATGTATATGATATGTTGGTAACTACTTATCCGAAACGTATATTTTTTGACTAAGAAATACCTATATATTGGCAAGATTGTAGTAACATTTATTTTTTGTTCAATTCTAATTGGTTACAAACAAAGTTATTTTTACTAAAATCATAAGTAGAAATCTAAGAGGGATCCAGTTCATAAAAGTATAAACAATCAAAATATCCATATAAAATTACCTCTGAAATTGAAAATTAAGATGAAGTCAAATAGCTTTTTTATTGCGATCTGGAAAAAGAAGTCACTTGAACAGTTGGTAAGAGCACTCGCACGGAACGCGAGAGGTCGCGGGCTCAAGTCCCACATAATACATAAAATTTTGTTTTCAAACGTTAATTGTGTAATTAATCCCAGAAGTGAAGGTCATCACTTTAAAACATAACAAATAGTTTAGATTTGCAAGAGCCACTTCTCAAGTCAATTTCCTGATATGCAAATATTGGGGTTGAGCAGGTTAGCAACAAAAGGCATAAAAAGGCATAAAAGGCATTTATTTTCTCAAAATTGATTCCTTTAGAATTCTTTTTGATGTCATTTCTTATACTACTAGATACTACTACCGCTTCGGAAACAAATGGCGCTCTGAGAGAGAAGAAGCGGCGCAAGAAACTCTCCCAGCATTCTTTTTTTTTGCGCTCTTTTCAATAAAAATATACAATATTGTACAGTTGCTATAAAATAATCACAATCTAGTCCCAGGCTGTCCGATCATTTAGATATTCAGCAGTGGAGTAATAGGATTTACGACAGAGCCATTTTTTTATAAAACATTTAAATTTATTTATAGACAATGCCTGAACAGTGGCTGGGACTTTATTGTAGAAGTGTATACATTTACCCTTAAAGCTATTATGTATCTTATGAAGCCTACTAGAATTAGTTACAAGCAATCCCTTATTTCTAGTGTTATAATAATGAAAATCACTATTAAGAGCAAAAAGGTGACGATTTTTGTGAACATATATTAAATTTTCATAAATGTACTGACAATAAACAGTCATAATATTTATTTCTTTAAATTTTTCTTTGAGAGACTGTCTATAACCAAGCTGATATATAGCACGAACAGCTCTCTTTTGCAGAGCAAACACTATATCAATGTCAGCAGCATGACCCCATAGTAATATACCGTACGTCATGATGCTGTGAAAATAACTAAAGTACACTAATCTAGCGGTCGCAACATTCGTGTACTCTCTAATCTTTCTAACTGCATATGCCGCAGAGCTGAGTCTATCTGCTAGATGGGTAATATGTGGACCCCACTGAAGCTTTTTATCTAACGTGATACCCAGGAAGACCGTAGTGTCCACAAGTTCCAATCTCTGGTCATTTATAAGTACGTTGGTTTGTACCTCCGCTGTGTTTGGTGTAATGAACCGTAAACACTTTGTTTTTTTACTGTTTAAGTGCAGATTATTCGTCTCAAACCAACGCACTATCTTTGAGAGTGCATTGCTTACCTCGTCATCAATATCCGCACGTCGCTTCACTTTAAAAATAAGTGAAGTATCATCAGCAAACAATACAATCTCATGGCTATCATCCACCACAAACGGTAGATCGTTAATATATATAAGAAACAAGAAAGGACCGAGAATAGAACCCTGTGGAACACCTATTCGCACAGGTTTACCCGAAGACCGTTTGCCATTTACATCGACTATCTGAACTCTTTCGCTTAAATATGATTTTAACAGATTTAGGGCTCTATTTTTCACTCCATAATGCTTTAGTTTTAGGAGTAAAGTTTCATGGTGGACGCAGTCAAATGCTTTTGACAAATCACAAAAAATGCCCAATGCATCCTGTGACTCTTCCCAGGCGTCAAAGATGTGCTCAATGAGTCTAGTACCCGCATTAATTGTTGATAAACCCCTAGTGAAACCAAACTGATTTTTGTTCATTAATTTACAAAAATGCATTTGTAGCTGTTGAAGCAAAAGTTTTTCAAAAATTTTACTAAAAACAGGCAGCACTGAAATAGGTCTGAAATTAGCAGGGTCAAAAGAACTGCCCGATTTAAACAAAGGTATAACTTTGCTGTATTTCATGAGGTCAGGGAACACACCCTCATCTATGCATTCATTAAATATTATTGCTAATTCAGGTGCTATAATGTCAAGTATGTATTTAACAATATTAGTCGAATGGCCCCATAGGTCTTTTGTATTTTTTAGGTTAATTAATTTGAATATTTTTATTATATCGCTACCTGTAACATACTTAAATTTCAAGTCAGTAGAAGATACTGGTACGTGTAATTTAAGCATATCATATGCTGCTTTTGGCGAAGCGTTAAGGTATTTGGTCGTGACAATCGGGATTTCGGAGAAGTATTTATCAAATTCATTTGCAATTTCTATTTCCGAATTTATAACGCGATTATTAATATTTAAACAGATAGAGGTGTTACGGCAATTCGATCTACCAGTTTCATTGTTAATTACACTCCAAGTCGCTTTTACTTTATTATTACTGTTTTTAATTTTATCTGCAATGAAACGTGTTTTCGCTTCATGACAAACTATTTTAAAAAGCTTGGAGTATTTTTTTACATATATTTTAAATTCTTCACTATTATTGTAATGTTTCTCATAATAAAGGTCATATAAGCGTTTACGACTTTTGTGGATACCCATTGTTGCCCAATCATTGAAACTATGTTTGTTGTTTACTGTCACCGTTACTGGAGTAAAAATCCTGTCAAATTCCTCACAGAAGGAATTGAAGACTAAGTTATAGTGAAAATTAGCAGTTTCACCACAGTGTAAAAATGGTATCGTATTTACCAAATTATTTCTAAACCTCTCAAGACGGCTACCCGTAACTGGTATAATCGTCACCTTTTTTGGTCTAACATTGTCCAATCTTGTATTTACTTTTATAAGTTGCCCACTATGGTCGGACTGAAGATTATTAATTATGAGTTTACTAGTAATAGTAACATCTGTAAAAATATTATCTAAACAGGTTGCTGTTGTAGAAGTGATTCTAGTAGGTTCCCAAAATACATTGAACAAATTAAAACTTTGAAATAAATTTTTAAGGCTAGTACAATTGGCCGAAGGTTCAAGCAAGTTTATATTAAAATCTCCACACACTATAATTGACTTGCTAGTTTTGCTAAATTTTGATAGTACCTCCTCCATTCTATGTTGGAATTGTTCATATGATGCAGTGGGGGGGCGGTATACACTTACAGTAATAAATTGCTCTAGTTCTATACAAGCTATCTCAATTAGTTGTTCTATAGAGAGATTAACAATATCTCTTCTATTTTTACATTTTAATCTATTATTAATAATAATTAGGGAACCTCCATGTATTGCCCTACTTCTACAAAACGAACTGACTACTTTATGTTCTCTAAAACTAAACTGGAGCTGATGACTCTTACGCCAATGTTCTGTAATACATAATATATCTATATTACAGCAGCTCAAAAACAGTTCAATTTCTAATTCCTTACTTGAGATACCTTGTATATTCTGGTGAACAATATTTATGAGCTTTATATTATGATTATCTATAGCAGTAACATTTATATTTGGTGAATGTTGCCTATTTTGTATGATATTGCAAGAGTTGTCCTCCCTTGTCAAATAACTTAATTTAAATTAAACAGTAAAGTAGATCCTGTAGATGAAGCCACAACCTGAGATTTGGACAAAGCATACAATATCTAACTATCTAACATTTATCAACAATATGTCAATCAAACAGTTGGCTCAGTTGTTAAGAGCTCTCGCATGGAACATGTGAGGACGCGGGTTTGAGTCATGTGGGACATTCATAAAATTTTATTATTGTGTAAAAAGAAGTACAATAAAAACGGTACATACCATTGGGTGAGTATACACGTAAGTTGATGGGTATTGGTGAAATACCCTTGTTGGATCCTGTGATACGGTCTGTCTCTGCTTCAATTTCACCACGCACTTCTGCAAAGTCGGTGAACTTCTTGCCTTTGCAATGGAGAAATTCAGCATATTCTGTTCAAAAGAAATGATAGTAAAGAGATTAATTATTATTAAAATAGATTAATTTCCATACTGTATAATATATATGTAAAATGGCAAGTTTTGAAGATAAAATTGAGCACAAACTGAGATTTGTTAAGTGTTAGACAGTACACATTAATAATGATGTGGTTTGACGGAATGGAATTAATACTATAAATATTATTACTGCTTCTATTAACATTAGTGAGGTGACATTAAAATTCATTTTCAATCACAATGAATGTTAGATTTTGTTATTTGTATAAAAAATCCCAAAAATTTAAAAACCTTTTAATAGATAACATGCTGAAGTAAATTCTGTTTGGAAACTCAAGTTTCATTGGAATAGCAATAATTCCATTCAATATAATAGGTCCCAACTTGTTTACTATGTACAGTTTGATTGTATACAATATATATATTTCAGCAAAAAGTAGTAGGGTTACCTGCATTTCCATGAATAAGCTGAAGAATTAAAGGTCTCCGAGTGACAATGCCAGATCCTCGTGGCAGAAAATCTCTAAAATATAGAAATTAATTAATAATGTATGATGCCTATTTCTGCTATGAAGCAATGAAGAATGTGTAAGCATTATTGTGTTTCACTCAGAAGGGTGGCCGTAGCTAGGAAAATCACTTGGCAAATGAGACTGAACATCGAATGTTGGTGGTCACAAGGTGACAAGCGCAATTGTAGTGCCACCCAGAATTTTGGTTTCAAGAATCTTAAGTAGCACTGCTTTGTAATGGGCAGGAGGTATCGCTTACCATATCCTGCTCTTCTCTTCCCTTTTTATCATACATAATAATATTTATTTATTTATTAATTGAGTTGGAACAGCACTCTTCAGTCTTAAGTAAAAGACCCACATAGCCCAGTGGTTTTTTTTTATGGAATAGGAGGACAAACGAGCGTACGGGTCACCTGGTATTAAGTGATCACTGCCGCCCACACTCTCTTGCAACACCAGAGGAATCACAAGAGTGTTGCCGGCCTTAAAGGAAGGTGTACACGCTTTTCTTGAAGGTACCCATGTCTTATCGTCCCAGAAACACCCCACAAGGAAGCTCATTCCACAGCTTTGTAGTATGAGGAAGAAAGCTCCTTCAAAACTGCACTGTGGAAGACCGCCACACATCCAGATGGTGGGGATGATATTGTAACTTGTGGCATGTCTTGCGAAGGTGAAAGGTGGTTAGTGACATACCCAGGTTATTAATTGTATTCATTTATATTAAATCATCTCTGGGTTTAAAACCTTTCAATTAATAGTAGTATGTTTGATTGGCCTATTATTATTACTCTATATGATTTTACCCAAACATGCTGTGTTTTACGTCTGGATTACAATTACCTTAACATTACAAAAAAATGCAATGCACATCTGTTACAAGTGATGTTCAGGAAAACTAAAAATATAGTCAACTCACAGTTATTCATTTTGTATTCAGAGAAAAATGCGTTGGATAATTTAATGCTACTTCTTGGTTACTTCATTTTCAATATAATGTGGACCTAACATTATAATTTCTTTGTTTAGGTACTTTGACATTTCATAAACAGCTGTCACCTCCCATTTAATAAGCTTTTCTGAGGCCTTTTATTGATTTTATGTTTACTTACGATTTTAAAGTATTTTTTATCTGATTAGATTATTGAATGTGTTATTTGATTTATAATTGCACACACAGGAAACAGTCATAACAAATGATCAATAAGTTCTGTCAAATATATCACGTAGGTACACACTGAATTTTCATATTTTATAAATTATACATTTAGCAATGTAAAAACAATTAATTAATTGCCTAACCATGTAATCAATCATATCTCACCTGCCAACAAAATTTTCTAATACCGAACTTTTTCCTGCGGATTGACCACCCACTACCGCAATTTGTGGAAGATCTAATGACATATTCACACCCATTTGGACAAATGCATCTTGCAATTTGTTTACAATGGGTATTAGCTGTTGCATTCCAAAATTTCCTGCCATTTTTACTGATATACATAAATATTCACAAAGAATAATATTAGCACTTGCTCATCCTACTTCAACTCATCATCACTGAAATCTGAATTTGTCAATTTGCAAACCATAGAGGAGAGTAGTCATTAGACTATAGAATAGGTATGTATCTATAGACAATAATAAATCCAGTAAATCGATTCGAGGCCCGTAAGACGACAGCGACAATATAATTTGACTGATGACTGATGAGTCCATACGAACAAAAACAATGCACAATATACTATAATTAATATACAATAACTATATAAAGTATATTTTTTTAAATAGAAGTATTAACTTATTAAGTGGTCGTTTTTAGCTCGTTTAAATTCGGTAACTTACATACACAAATCTATCGAGAATGTTGACTTGAAATGCAATTCAGAATAAACGACATATTTAAAAACCATGATAATATTTTTAACAACTGCATAACATTTCTGCTTAAGCAACCAATACGTATGACGTATTACAATAATTCTAAATATTCCAATAATAATCGACATTAAAGGACAGCTTATTTTTCAGGGATCTGTTTCTGATTAGTGCTCAAAAGTCCATAAAACTCTGTGTTCTGTAAGGTAGACCATGTTACTATGCGTTGAAAGTTCCCCTAGTATCCCATTCCATTATTATAAATAATAATAACAATCCTTGTGTGTTTTATATATTTCCTATTTCTTGATGCCCGCAACAATATTAAGATTAAGTTATCATTGGTTGGTACTGTCTATGTAGATAGAAGATGATAATACTATCTCAATACAAGTAAAACACACAAAGGAGCCTTACAATCAAATATAAGCCGAGCTAATCATTACGTACAGGTTAGGTACCTAAACCACGAATGATACCTAGTACCTACTAGCACATGTATTTTTAAAACATTTTTTTTTTCAGTATATACCAACTGCTTACAGCAATGTATAAGTACTTTTAGTGCTTAAATACTATTATAATTGTGTACATTCAAGAAACAAATGTTTTCAAGGTTCGTCCAATCAATAATTTGTGACATGCGCAACATATATAGGCCAATAATACACTTTAGTTATAAAAATAATTTTACTCTAAATTTTTATGTATTTATTACTCGAAATAATTAAATTTGTGTTCATTAACTTCATTAAGCATGTATATGTTAAGTTCTTTGGCAGATGTCGCACAACATAATAAAACTGCTATCATGTAACTACAATTTAACCCTACCTACCTACCATAATTGCTGGATCTTAAGACAATAATACTACATACTACTCAAGCGAGTCTTTTTTTACTTACTTGCCCACAAAATTTTCAAGTACGGAACTTTTTCCAGCAGATTGGCCACCTACGACTGCTATCTGCGGTAAATCCAATTGCATATGAACGCCCAATTGAGTAAAAGCATCTTGCAACTTATTAACAATTGGAATCAATTGTTCCATTCCTACGTTCCCGGCCATGGCTGCCGGTTATAATTACAATTTCTCCCTTTTCTGAACTGCCTCACTGATATTCGCCTACTGATTTTCGTTCATCAATACGATACAATTTGGTACTGCGCAGGCGTAAAGAAAGCTTTAAAATTTTAATAATAATTTTCTGGACTCGGACCTAAAGCGCATGTCTCTTACTAGTTACTGACTTACGTTATTCATTTAAATGGCGTATTCGTTGGGTTTTTGGCTATATTATTTACTATTTAATTACATTGAAAACAAATAATTTGAGAGAAGTGTATGCAAGTAGGTAATAATGATATATTACATTTAGAAATGATTGCAATAGTGAAGATAATCAGTCTTCTAAAGAAGAAGAAGTATTGTAAAAAAAAAGAATGTATTTCAAATTTTTCGTGTAATATTTCATTAAACCAAAATAAAATATATAAATATATACGTGACTACTATATTATACATATTTGTTACCAGTTCCGTGTTATATATATTTACCTTATTTGCCTATTGTAAATTCAAATGAATCAAATAGTTTATTCAACAAAAATAGGATAACAAGATAACATTTATAACGACATAAAAAATACCTACAATTTCTTATATTCTCAACAGTGCCAAACTTAAAAACTATTTAGTAATACCTATTTATAATCAAATAAATAAATATTGACACTCTTTTTATCAACTTATCTTGCCCCAAACTAGGCATAGCCTGTACTATGGGTGCAAGAAAACGATATATTTAATACAATATACTTACATAAATACATAATATAAACATCCATGACTCGGAAAAAAACATATTCATCATATAAATATGGATGACATTCATGTTTGCACCTCCCGGGATTCGAACCCTGGAGCTCTATCTCAGTAGGCAGGGTCACTAACCACTGGGCTATATGGGTCGTCTTATTGTTTAATCCCATGCATTTTATCTGCTAAATAATATTCTATGACATATTTTCCGTAATACAATTATTCTAAGTTTTTGATATTATGATTCTTTAGGGATTTTATTAGAGAATAGGACTATAAGTCCCCTTAATGATTTCCCCTAATTTCGTGTAAATCAGTGCAAGATAAAGTGTGTTTCTATGGTTGTAATACTAATGAATATCACTTTTTTTTATAAATGATCAATTTTTTTTATGAAAAATATTAGGTTCTCAGATATGTAGCGACATGGCACTGTTTGTAATTTGATATCCACTGACGTACAATAAACAACTAGACTCACAGTCACGATCAAAATTTTCTGAAGCCAAACTCTGCTTACGCTTCTATTAGGCAGAGTTTTCATTCAGTTGCGTTTCAACCGCGCTTTGAATACAACTCCACGCAATGACGAAGTGCTAAGCGAAAATCTGTCCAAATAACAGCACATCCAAACCAAAAAATGATGGAGTATCGTATTTTAGGTAAGTGCGCATATTAACAAGATTGTGTAACTAATTTGATGTTTTTAATGATTTTGCCACATAATTACATTTCAATTATTGCTAAAACAAAATATTCTTGCTTCGTTTTTACGTCTGCTTCTATCGCACCATAATCATACAAAATGTAATGAGCGTATACTATAAGACTATGATCACTACACCCACAAAATAAGGTGCTTATACGAAAAACTAATACAATTGGAGGGTTCGTAGCTCCTACGTAAGTCGATACTGGCAAGGAGCCGATCTAATTCCTAGCCAACAGATATGTTTGAAGCGTTTAAGCAAAAAGCAATCATATATCGTGAACTATAATGTCAAAACGTACTATCAAACCATTGAAGACACCGGGCTTATTACGCTGTATCCGAAATAGAAACAAACTGCAAATAAGATTACGATCTGTACCGTAACTATTGTAATAATCTAATAAAAAAAAATTAAAAGAATATATGAGAGACAAATACTAGAAATATCTGCTAAAAACTCTAAAAATTTATAGAATACTATTAATAACATTACCTATTCGAAAACACTGGAGTTTGACAACTCGCAACTACTTAAAGTTAAACACCTATTGAATCAATAAATTATGTAAATGATTATTTTGCTACTATTGGAAGTGACTTAGCCAACCGAGTTACTATACCATGTCGTTAAGGAAACAATGTACAAACTTTGACGCCAGTCCGACAAACTCGTTTGTCTTATTTGACACAGATGTCGTGGAGGTTGAGCCCACCCTCATAAACTTAAAGGATTCTAGTGCTTGTGACGGATTCCCCACCAGATTTATCAAATTGGCGAAAACCGAACTAGTGCCTATAATTACACATCTTATAAACCTCTGCTTCGGCAAAGGTGTTTTTCCCAATGCCTGGAAAGAAGCTATTGTTACTCCGGTGCACAAAAGTGGGGATAGAGATGATATTAGTAATTATAGATCAATATCGGTTCTAACAACATTTACAAAAAATCTTAGATAAAATCATTAATAAAAGACTTATCTTTTATCTTATACAATATTTTATCAGATTATCAGTTCAGTTTTACACAAAATAAATCTACTGAAGATGCAATAACAGCTTTGAGTACATTAATAGTTGATCAATAGGATAAAGGGAATAAATGCCTCACCGTATTCCTTGATCTAAAAAAGGCTTTCGACACAGTGTCTGTCGCTATCCTTGAACATAAACTGGAATATATAGGTATAAGAGGATCACCTCTTGCACTTTTTAAAGATTACCTATCAATCAGAAACTAGTGTACTAAAGTAAACAGTATACAAGTCAGTACTCTAACATTGGTTTAGGAGCTCCCCAAGTGAGTATTCTGGGCCATACAGTTTTCCTCATTTATATTAACAACTTACTTAAAATAAATATAATACTCGTATTCAAAATGTAGCATATTTGATTTAAATTCATAAAAGATTCGTAATTTAAATTAAATAATTTATTTTGTAGCCAGCATGCTCAGTCAAATAGTACCGCTGGTCCTCGTGATGTAAACTGTTCATGTAACGAAATTGAGAACAATCTCGCTATAAGATGTAGAGAAAAATTCCACTTGAAAAATCGATTAACTTTTTGCCAATGTTTATTAGATTAAATGAGGTTAAAAGTAAAAACTAAGCATTAGCATAATTATATTGATTAAGTAAATTTTATTTTATTCAGTGAATATTTTTTAAGAGTCAGGAATAAACAAAATGCCCTGTACTTTCCCCGGGGCATAAAAAGAATAGCCGGAGAATCCCTCCCCGAGCACTCTAGCCCGGGCTGCCCTTCTTATTCTGGGGAGGGCACAGAACCGCGCATGAACAAGGACAAACGAGGCAGTAAAACCACGGCACCCCGCTCCACACTCAACGTGGACTTTTGCAATATCGGGGAATTCACTCATTCTTAAACGCCGTCCACCACCACCTTGAGACGGAGAAGCCGGCCTTGTGTTTCCTTACGGAGAAGCAGATATCTCGACCTAGCGATACTTCATATTTAACGTACCCCGGGAACAAAATTGAGCACAATATTTTGCCTCATGCCGGGGTATGTGTGTACGTTAGGGAGGATATCTGCTGTCGCCGTCTCGGCAATTTTGAGGGTCCACACTGCTCCGCGTAGATTTAGAGGACCGCGTCCGCATCTATGCGTGTGTTTACAGGTCCCATAGTGGTAACGCAGAAACCGATCATCTCACGTTCTCTCATATTCTTCTGACAACACATCCTGATGGTTACCAGGTCTTTGTCGACGCCCCTCTCAGAACGTCCGACCATTGCCTGGTTAGGAGTGTAGTGCCTATCCGACGCCCACGTCGCAAACCACCAGCGACCCGCCGCATTTGGCACTACAAGCCAGCAGATTGGGATAGGATGCGTTCGTTTTTTGCATCCTACCCTTAGGGCAGGGTTTGTTTCCCTTCAGATTATCCAGGTGCCTGCGCCGTTGCAGTAGCCGATGTGATACTACAGGGCATGGATATTTTTATACCAAGCTCTGTAGTACCGATCGGTGGGACATCACAGCCCTGGTTCGATGCGTCAGTTAAAGCAGCATCTGACTGCAAAAAACAGGCGTATCGAACTTGGGTTGCGGCGCTGGGCACAAAGGATCCGAACTGCATAGTTCTTAAGAGGAAATACAACCGAGCATCCAGATTTTTTAAGCGGCAAATCGCCCGTGCAAAATCAAAACACGTCGTCAAAATCGGCGAGCAGTTTTCCAGTTACCCGACCTGAACACGCAAGTTCCGGTCGTTGTCGAAAGCTGCTCTTGGTAACTTCAGCCAGCCGTCCATGCCGCCTTTGCACATAAGGAATGACACCCTGGCCCATACGGCAGAAGAGAAAGCCGATCTCCTGTGCGCTCTTTTCGCCTCCAACTCGACTCTTGACGACAACGGAAAAACACCACCGACCATCCCGCGATGTCAGAGCTCTATGCCTGAAATACAGTTCACACAGAAAACTGTTAGGCGAGCTCTGTTTTCTTTGGTAGTCAGGAAGTCGAGCGGGCCGGATGGCAGTTCTCCAATCGTGCTTAGAACGTGTGCCCCTGAGTTGACGCCGGTGCTAACGCGTTTATTCCGGCACTATTATTCCAAAGGCGTAGTCCCTGACTCATGGAAGTCAGCCCTTGTCCATCCGATCCAAAAAAAAAGGAGACAGTTCGGATCCGGCAAACTACAGGCCTATTGCTATAATAGGCATGGCTGCTATGCAAGGCTGTGTGCTATCTCCTACGCTGTTTCTTCTGCATATCAATGATATGTTGAACACCTCGAACATTCATTGCTATGCAGACGACAGCACTGGTGATGCCGTATACACAGGCCATGCAGGTCTCTCTCGGGAAATCGTCAACCAGTGCCGGGAGAAACTTGCGTCTTCTATCGAGTCCTCTCTTGAAAAGGTCGCGGAATATGGGGTAAATTGAACCTTGTCCAATTTAACCCCCAGAATACTGAAGTTTGCGCGTTTACCACTAAAAAAACCCCATTTGTCGTATCACCGCTCTTCGACAACACTTCCCAGCCTCACCTAGTTTTGGAATACTGGGTCTCGAAATTTCGAGCGATTGCCAATTCCGTGGCCATCTGGAGGGCAAAGCCAAATTGGCTTCAAAGAAACTGGGCGTCATAAATAGAGCACGGCAATACTTCAAGCCGGCCCACATTCTAGCGCTGTAAAAAGCGCAGGTCCGGCCACAAATGGAGTATTGCTGTCATCTCTGGTCTGGCGCACCCCAGTATTAGCTCGATCCATTTGACCGCGTACAACGCAGAGCAGCTTGAATTGTCGGGGACCTAGTGCTCAGTGAACGGCTAGATCACTTGGCGTTGCGTAGAGACGTCGCTTCATTGTGTGTCTTCTACCGCATTTATCACGGGGAGTGTTCCGAAGAGCTGTTTAAGCTGATTCCTGCCACCGAATTCCACCTTCGCACGACACGCCACAAGTTAGGATATCATCCCCACCATCTGGATGTGTGGCGGTCCTCCACAGTGCGGTTTTCAAGGAGCTTTCTTCCTCGTACCACGAAGCTGTGGAATGAGCTTCCTTGTGCGGTGTTTCCGGGACGATACGACATGGGTACCTTCAAAAAAAGCGCGTACACCTTCCTTAAAGGCCGGCAACGCTCCTGTGATTCCTCTGGTGTTGCAAGAGATTATGGGCGGCAGTGATCACTTAATAACAGATGACCCGTACGCTCGAATGTCCTCCTATTCCATTAAAAAAAAATCTATTCACCTCGTTTTACTCGTCCGTAAACATATTAAATTGATTATTACCCCTCGCTTACACCGAGGTATTATACACTTGGCATGATATATTTGACAAGTTTTCTACAAATTTTAAATACAAGTTTTATACAATGTTTACATTACTCAAAAATATAAAACTTGTTGCAGACAAAATTTGTCTGAAACTTGCTGGTTGAAATCATCATCTACTAGTTGTCTACATATTTATGATATCATGTTTTAAACTTGTTGTGGATTTGTGGCTAAATTTGTATACTTAAGACACGTCAGTCCTGAAGTTTAATGAATATAGCTCAATTGACTACTAGCTACATCATACAAAATGAAGCAAATGCAAGAAAAACACGCAACTACTGGTCACGGTCATTTTTGAGGAGACGACATCGTGACATATTCAATTATTTTAGAATAGAAGACAGAAGCTAATTCAAGTGCAATAGTAAATTTTGTTCCAGTAGATATTGCTTCAAACAGTTGCGCTATACATTTCTAAGCAGAATACACATACATTATCGAGATGCAATCACTCCAGCACAGCAATTATTTTTTTTATCGAAAAGGACGACAAACGAGCGTATGGGTCACCTGGTTATAAGTGATCACCACCGCACACGTCTCTTCCAACACACTGACACTATAGAAATCACAGGAGCGTTGCCGGTCTTTAAGGAAAGCGTACTTACGCGCTTTTTTGTTGGCTGTTTGTTTGAGAATTCTAGCTATTGGTGATTCATATTCTTTATTGTATTTACATGGGATAACAAAGGCAAAAATTAGTCAATGCATTACTGATGCTTGCGAAGCGATTATAAAATTATTGAAAGTATATCTTCACGTTAGCCGATATACTAAAATATTGGCAATAAAGTTTGTTTCTTCGACCACTCCATTTATATTCGTCTTTCCCACTTTAAAAAAAAATGCGGTCTGTCCGGTAAATGCATAAAACTTTATCCAACAAGCATGGATAGAGTATAAAACTTGTTTTAAATAAGTATTATACATAAACTTCAGTAAAATTAACAATACTTGTTAGAAACATGTATGTTTTATGTTGGTGTGAACGCTATCAATGTATCAGACTGGATCAAACATGTCTCAGACCTAATATGTGAACGCAATGTGTTTTATACTTGTTTAAAAACTTGTTGGCAACACAGTGTGAACGGAAGTATGTTAAAGACAATTGCAAAACATATAATTAATTATTGTAAAACATATAATTAATTATGTTTTGACAAGTATTCTACAAGTTTTGTGTGAAACAAGTATAAGACTTGTTTCTTGGTGTAAACGAGGGGTTAGAGATATATTAGAGAATTTTCATTATTGTACATTTGTGTACAATATAAATTTTCTATGGTTTATTGTAATAAGTAAAGTAATAATAAATAAAAATTTGCGATACAACAATATTTATCTATATGATCTTTATTCTGTAGGTTCTAATTTCTATCACATTTCGGAACGCGATTATACGAACTTTTAATATTTTCCTACAGATGGCACTTTGTTGCGTCTTTCATCTTTGTGACGTCACAATATTGATTGTAAATGTAATGAGATGGAGATTGTCTTTTCAAGACGCCATCTTAAATAAAGTGAAATAGATAAGTTTTGGAAGTGTAGAATACAAAAAAAATCTAAAGTAATCAGCTTAATCGTTAATCTAACGATCATAGCAATTTTTAAATATAAAGAACTTAGTGAATCGGACCAAGGTATAAATATATTTCCGTGTCTATATTTTCATTTAGAAATAAAAATATAGTTTGTTATTTACCGTTTTATAGTGATATTATTATTACGGTGAGCTATCAAGGACCAAATTTTGTATGGAAATATATCTAGTGTGTAGTGTATTTTAATTTAGAATGTAATTAACTTGGTCGTTCATCCCTCGAACGTTACACGTCAATATAATTTAGAGGGCAGGGCTTAAAAAATCTTCCATCTTTAGTGCTGTGAAAGTGAATATTAGTTTCATTGATCCGTGAACTTAAGTGTTACAATACTGTAAGCGTAGCCTAATAAAAAAATAGCTATTTTAGTGTGACTGATAGTTTGGATAAAGATTGTAAGTGTAAAAACTGGTGATAGTGCAATTGTTCATGATAGTTTGTGGTGGTTGCAGTTGGTGGTCAGTAAGAGGGTGTTCTCCTGATGGTGTGTACATCGCAGCATGTCTGCACTCTCAACGCCGAGCGGCGGAGGCAATACGGCGCAGAGCAAGCCGACGTCCGGCAAGCAAAAGTATCAGAAATTGGACATCAATAGTCTGTATTGCGCCAATAGGGTATGTGACCTAGATAAACTAGTAGCATTTTTTACTTTTATCAATGCGCTTAGAATCCCAAGATTGTTGAATCTGTTGTCGCATTTATTAAACAGCAACATCTCATACTTAGTTATTAAATAAATCTGGAAGGCATAAAAGTAAAACTGACACTATATTTCCAAGCTGCTAAGAGTCAAAACAATTGCCTTAAATACAATCACAAGTTTCTCCAGACTCATCATAATATAAAAATAACAGATTTAACATAGTGCTTTCTGGCAAATTATGCTCACATTACATAATATTGTATTATAAATCTCCTAAACTATGACACCAATAAGGTGATAATGACATTGAGCTTGTTACCTTACTCATACCTTGACCTTCTGCTTTTGCAACTATCAAGATTTATAATAGGTTTTTGTTGTAGAATACTAGTTTTTCTTACAAAAACTATTTCTATTTATTGAATCTATAATATTGTATAGAAACATTGTCTGTCATTATTATCTTGGCAAAGCTTTGTTTGGGAAAGGTCAATGACCTTTTCTAGAATGTCTTAGATAACAATCTCGAACTATCATTTAAAAATATTACTTTGTATTTTAAACATTTCTGACTAACAACACTCAAATTAATTAACATTTTCAGAATGAAAATTCAGAACCTTCATCAGTAAAATCACAACTTAGCCGTAAACATGGAATGCAAAGTCTTGGTAAAGTACCTTCAGCTAGACGTCCACCTGCTAACTTACCTTCTCTGAAGACTGAAACTGGACAAGATCAAACTTCTAAGTAAGTATTTAAATTGAATTATTCATGTTTTACTGAAACTGTTCCATATTCAAATTCAAATTCAATAGGGTGTGGGTGGTAATCGCTTAACACCAGATGCTATTATCATTTCAAAAAAGTTATTCTTAGTGGTTTGTTGAATATTTAAAAAAAAAAAATCTTTAAATGTAATAAATTCATCTTTTTTACTATTAAGCTGTAAATTATCTTGTAACAAAAAAACTCAAACATCAAAGCAAATAATAGTTATGCAACTAAAGACACTGATAAAACACAGATATTTGCTAAGTATCTCAGAAAAATCAATGACATTATTTTGTTAGATGTTATGATCAGAGTTTGGGGTAGAAAAACATTTTAAATGTGTTTCTTTATTTTTCCAATAGAGTTCTATCAGTTCATAAGATTGTACTTAGAAAATAGGCACTTCTTCATGAAGCAAGGTAAAGTTGTTACACCATTATACATGCAGGTGTACCACAGGGCAGTGTTATGGACCCACACTATATCTTTACTACACTGAGAACCTCCCTACTGATGTAACTATAACAGGCACCTTTGCTGACAACATGGTAGTACAGTCATCAGATGAACATCTGGGAAAACCCCCTAAATGCTCCAAAATAGTCTTGACAGCATTGCAAATTTGGTTAGGGATTGGCATACTACAAACACAATAACACCTGTCCACCAAAGAACTTAATATTTATTAGTATTTAACATATATCAGAATAATAATAAGACATATTACTTTTCTCTGAATTTAATTATATGTTTTCATGACTATTTTATGTTATGCATCATATATTATTCTAAAGTTTATTAGGTATTTGCTATTTTGAAATTATTGCTCAGCAACTTACACATCTTCCATACTTTTCAAACTATTACTTTTATCCTGGAAACTTTTCTAGTTATTTTTTAAAAATATTTTTTTTCAGCGTAATCTCTAGTGTAACTGCCACTGTCACTACAGCAGCAACATGCACCCCACAAACAACAGTAAGTTGATATCAATCTTTATTGTGATATACTTGGATTATTAATGTAACATAATAAATACATTTTTCTTCAGCAATGATATATGAAACGAAAAAACATACTGTGTGATTACAAAAAACTTAATTCTGTGTTGATCACTTGTTTTAATAAAGTTCTATTGCAAATCTGTGTCTTTCTGTTAATTAGCATACAGTAATCTTTTGAAATTTGATAAATTTACTAGAGTTGAAGCTTGTCTGTAGATGACAGCTGACTTTGCGTTCTGTACCTTTAATTGTTCCTGACCACTTCAGTTTATGCTCTGGTTAACTGATTTAGTTAAACTCTAGCTAAACACTGTTTTCTTATAGAAAAAGATATACTCCATTTTAGATGTTGTTATTGTAATGTCACTGACATTGTTATAGTTGGTCACTGTCTAGCAAAACATGTGTCTAAGCCATGTTTAAATTAAGTTCTTGTAATAACACCAATAATAATATTTATTTATCAGAGCACAACAATGAGTGGTGTGATTGCGGGCAGCGCCTCAACAGGATGGGTGCCCCTACCACCCCCATCATCACCACACTTTCGTACAGAGTTCCCCTCATTAGAAGCTGCAGCACAACCTTCACTCCGCTCTTCAGATCACTCATCACCACAACTGCAACTCAGACCACAAAGTAAGTACATACAACACCATCATATTTTTATTATAAACTTGTGTTAAAAACTGGAATTAGATGTTTATACAAATATTAGCGGACCAGATTGTCCTGTACAGACATAAATTTGAAAATTTTATACATTTTTGAATAATCTGTAACAGTTTGGAGACCATTTTGTTGAAAATTTTAATAAAACATTTTCACAAAACCAAATGTCATTAAATGTACAGTTACTACACATTGACAATATAGTGATATTGTGTAAGTATGAGTATATTATGAGGAACAGAGAATGTAGATTATGTAAGTATTAAAAATAAAAACAATTGAAAAAAAAGTGCTTTGAAATAAGTGAACTATTTAAATAAATTTGGAGATTAGAATGATAGGTAATGTATTTACACCAGTACCTATGATAGGGACATTGAAATTAAAATGATATATTTTTCAAAATTCGTCACTGATCGCAGCACTGCCGTATTGAATACAAAATATTCCAATATCAAAGCCAATTTAACATAAAAATTGATTAAGTAAACATTTCCAGTGGACTGATTTGTGAATCTAAGACATTCTTGAATTCACAGGCACATACAACAAAATTTTTATTAAAATTGGTCAAGTCGTTTAGGAGGAGTTCACAATATACACATGGACAAAAGAATTAAATGTGGATTCAGTGGACTAAACACAAAAAAAACATCAAAATCGGTCCAGCTCTTTAGAAGTAGTGCAAAAAATTGTGAATTTAAAGCCTTCCCAAATTCACCTAAAGACCTTAAGAGGTCTTTAGGTGAATTGGTCCCTTGGGCCTGAGACTGAGTCCCTAGGGTAAGTACGAAAGGGTGTCGTAAGAAGCGACTACGGGCTTATTGAAAGTGGGAGTGTCACGCTGCCGTCTTATGACGTCAGCACAATCGGGCCAGACTCGCCGGGTTACCCCGCTCCACGCTTAATGTGGACTTCTGCAACATCAGGGGAATTCACTCCAATTTAAATGCGGTCCACCACCACCTTGAGACGGCGCAGCAGGCCTTGTGTTTCCTTACGGAGACGCAGATATCTCGACCTAGCGATACGTCATATTTAACGTACCTCGGGTACAAAATTGAGCATAATTTTTTGCATCATGGCGGCGTATGTGTGTACGTTACGGAGGATATCTGCTGTCGCCGCGGCGACAGACGGCGCGCCGTCTCGACAGACGGCGCGCCGTCTCGGCAATTTTGAGGGTAGGGACCTGTCTACTCTCTGGCTCCGCGTCGATTTAGAGGACCGCGTCCGCATCTATGCGTGTGTCTACAGGTCCCATAGTGGTAACGCAGAAACGGATCACCTCATGGGCTGCGTTCAAGCGGCATTTGATGACGTGCTTGCACAGATCCCCTCCGCTGAAATCGTAGTCTTGGGTGATTTCAACGGGCACAATGCCGAAAGGCTTGGATCACGTACCACAGACTACGCAAGGCGCTGGAGTGCCCCAAGGCTGTGTGCTATCTCCCACGCTGTTTCTTCTGCATGTCAAAGATATCTTGGACACCTCCAATATACATTGCTATGCAGACGACAGCACTGGTGATGCCGTATACACGGGCCATGCAGGTCTCTCTCGGGAAATCGTCGACCAGTGCCGGGAGAAACTTGTCTTCTATCAAGTCCTCTCTCGACACTTGGCGGAATGGGGTAAATTGAACCTTGTCTAATTTAACCCCCAGAAGACTCAAGTTTGCGCGTTTACCACTAAAAATACCCCATTTGCCGTATCACCTTCAAACAACACTTCCCTTAAAGCCTCGCCTAGTATCGGAATACTGGGTCTCGAAATCTCGAGCGATTGCCAATTCCGTGGCCATCTGGAGGGCAAAGCCAAATTGGCTTCGAAGAAGCTGGACGTCATTAATAGAGCACGGCAATACTTCAAGCCGGCCCACATTCTAGCGCTCTACAAAGCGCAGGTCCGGCCACACATGGAGTATTGCTGTCATCTCTGATCTGGCGCACCCCAGTATCAGCTCGATCCATTTGACCGCGTGCTACGCAGAGCAGCTCGAATTGTCGGGGACCCAGTGCTCTGTGAACGGCTGGATCACTTGGCGTTGCGTAGAGACGTCGCTTCATTGTGTTGTTTCTACCGCATTTATCACGGGTATTAGTGTTCCGAAGAGCTGTTTAAGCTGATTCCTGCCACCGAATTCCACCTTCGCACGACACGCCACAAATTAGGATATCATCCCCACCATCTGGATGTGTGGCGGTCCTCCACAGTGCGGTTTTCAAGGAGCTTTCTTGCTCGTACAACTAAGCTGTGGAATGAGCTTCCTTGTGCGGTGTTTCCGGGACGATACGACATGGGTACCTTCAAAAAAAGCGCGTACACCCTCCTTAAAGGCCGGCAACGCTCTTGTGATTCCTCTGGTGTTGCAAGAGAATGTGGGCGGCGGTGA
The DNA here is from genome assembly GCF_905404315.1 of Leptidea sinapis. NCBI lineage: Eukaryota > Metazoa > Arthropoda > Insecta > Lepidoptera > Pieridae > Leptidea > Leptidea sinapis. Next base: position 15,718,472 of record NC_066272.1, read on the forward strand.
TCACTTAACACCAGGTGACCCGTACGCTCGTTTGTCCTCCTATTCGATAAAAAAAATTACAATATGCCCTGTGCTTACCCGGGCCATAAAAAAGCAGGCAAGTCCCAGGTCCAAGGGTGTCATAGAGGAGACCAGTGGGAGGCTTCTTTGCACAGGATGCTGCCTAGATTATGGGTACCACAATGACGTTTTTTTCTGCCGTGAAATAGTAATGTGTAAGGATTAATGTGTTTTGGTCTGAAGGAGGCTGTAGCTAGTGAAATTACTGGGCAAATGAGACTTAACATCTGTCTCAAGGTGACGAGCGCAGTTTTTGGGTTTTTCAATCATCCTGGGCGGCACTGCATTGTAACTGGCAGGGCGTATCAATTACCATCAGCTGATTGTCTCGGATTGTCATTAAAAAATGTTATAATATGTTCATTATTGTCATTAGCAAATGGTTAGAGGCTTATAAGTTAAAATAATACTTCTTATTAATAATACTTCTTCTAAAAAATTTTAGCGGAAGGCAGTTGGACGTCCGGTGGTACAGCCGGCGCTCGGCCGGAAACTACGTCGTCAACCGGCACCGCGCCGCCCGCACAGCAGACACCCGTCTACCGCGCCATTCTCCCGTCCTTCGTACGTATACATTACACTTTCACGAATGCTCTACTTTAATTACCATGTACTACTTGTTTACATTATCCGTCGAGCTGACGTCTATGATATCACATCTTTGCTTTGTTACGGTGTGCAAAACATGCATAACTAGGACATTATTTTATAACTAAACAACAATTTATGTTCTCAGTATAATAGGTCGATGTAAAATTGTTGTGTTGTAATGCGGGTTATTATTATTATAATCATGAAAAATCAATGACAGAATCTGGGTTAAGTAAAAAAGAACAATAGAAGTTACAGAACTATTAACAGCAAACCGTACTGACCAACAGGATGAAAGCGAGGGGGTGAAAGGGGAACTATTGGAAGTGTCACATTCCAGTGGGGTCCACAGATAATAAGGCCATGTGTAGTACATTTAAAATGGGAGAATAGTTGTTAACCAGATATTGTTATTTTTAATATATATATACATTAAGATGGTGCAAATGAGCAACATGCTCATGCAACCATATATGGTCGTCAGTAACACCAGAGGACATGAGATGCGTTGCTGGCCTCTAAGGTGGGAGTATTCCCTAAGTTGTATCGGTTCGGGAACACTGCAGCCAATAATTTATTCCACAAAGTGGCTGGGGGTGCCGTAACATGGCACGTTACGTTCGGGTGATTGTCTGACGCCAATCTGACATGCTAGTGCTTTCTGTAAGTATCCAAGAGCTGGCGGTTGATATTCATCTCTATAACATTGGAGAACATTGAGGTAATGGCAATGGAATAAGAGGAATGAAATGGAGTGGTAGTTGGACGAATCTGAGCATACACCTTAATAATATGTGCCTCATGAGTAGGAGAGCCAGAAAAGATGTAAGTAGGTAAAGACTGGCCCCAGTTCAAGATCACAATTCCGCAGCAGTATAGCTATCAGCTCCACATTTGTGATCATCAAAGATAAAACGTAGCTTTGACGAAATTTTAACGGCATGTATGTGACACACCACAGAGTAGGCAGTGGTGTGCACCTTGGTTATCCCTAAGAGTTGGACACAAATTAGAGAGCTCTGAAGATAGCCTTTAGCCTTTCTATTTCTCTAGTATATCACTCCTGACTGATATGAAAAATGATAAAATTTTAGAAACAATTAATAAACAAGGTGAAAAAAACCACAGTCATGATGGTTTTTACATCTATAATCACGTCTGAAACATTTAAATCTAGATTTTTTTTTATTTACTTTGTGATTCAACTTTTTTATGACTTTATAAGTTTATAGTGAGATCACATCTCTATTGGTTTTATGTATGCTAGGCATGATATTAAGCTGATTCAGAAAAAAGCAATTACATTTGTCAACATCTGATGTCTCTGTGATGAATAATATCTTTTAAATCTGAATACGACAATATACACACATCAAAAAAGTCCAAGCAACATGCATGATATTAAAAATTTACCATTTATATTCATTAATTTCTAAGTCTTCATTCACTCAAAGTGCATAGGTATGTAAACTTTTTGTTTTTGATGACATACTGGCTGGTTTGAAAAAAAAAATCGATTGTTTTGTTTTTTTCATAAAATTAAATGAAAGGGAATTTGTTTGAATTTAAGTGCGTTTTTATTGCTACGTTTAGTCTTGATTTTATAATTTTATCAACCATTTAAATAAAGTTAGCGACAAAATTGATTTGTTAGATATTCTATATGTCATGGAGCGACGTCATTTGATGGCAAATGAAATGCAAAGAGCTGTAGGGATTGTTGCAAGCGGGAAGTAATACATCTCAGGTATCTCGGCATTTTGGCATTCCTAGAAGTGTTATTTGTCGTCTTTGGCAGCGCTACAATAATACAAGGGAACCCGCTGAACAGCATTCAGGCTGTAAAAAGAGTACAACCACTCGGCAAGACCGGTACATACAACTGACTGCAAGACGCCAGCCGATGTTAACCGCGCGAGAGATACGTTTGAAGCTACAAAATTCAAGTGGTGTTGATGTAAGTCCCCAACTGCGAAATCGACTGCATGAGTACGGCCTACGAGCTCGACGCCCAATTAGATGCCCACCGAGACGTCACGATAATCGCGCTCGTCGAAATGAATGGTGTAGAGAACGCAGAACATGGACCCAGGAACAATAGGATAAAAATTATGTTTTACGATGAGTCGCGATTCGGGTTTAGCCCTGATACGAGAAGGGTGCGAGTGTACCGTCGGCCCGGAAATACTGAAAGGCTCAGGTGCATTCAGGAAGTTCATCCATACAGCGGCTCAACAGTTATGATATTTGCGGGTATTATGAAGAACAGGCGAACCGAGCTCGTTTTTGTAAATGGAAACATGAATGCTGAAAATTACGATGAGGATATTCTCAGACCTTATGTCCATCCATTTGCACAAACCTTTGGCTCCGATTTTACGTTAATGCATGACAATACTCGTTCACATACAGCTCGGCGAACCAGTCAATACTTGGCAACGGAGAACGTCCGGGTATTGCCCTGGCCTGCACAATCGCCAGACCTCAACCCCATCGAGCACGCATGGGACATGCTCCAGAGACGTGTTTTGAAGGACTTGGACGGAGTGACAACAGCTGAAGGATTTGAATCAATTCAATTGGGAGCGAATATCGCAAGATGACATAAACAGTCTCATTAATCCAATGGGGTTGAATAATCGTTCCCGACAAGTTTTGAATAGCAGAGAACGCCATACTTTGAATTAAATTATCCTATTATTTCACAATAAATTCATTTTCTTTAGAAATTTCATTTTGTTAAAAAATGTTTAGTTGCTTATGTACCTTAGTTTCTGCAGTATATTCTAATATTGTTAATTTCTGATATTAAAAGAACTTATAAAGACAACACCTGTTATTTTTACATCATAGGACCCTAAAATTATTATTGTAAAAACAAAATACAACGTTATAATGTGAAAAACCATCCTAAAATTTAAATTAGTACATGTTGCTTAGACTTTTTTGATGTGTGTATATGAAAAACATGGGTAGCTGTTAGGATTTTCTAACGTAGGATCTGCTTGTCATAATTTTTGGTACACCTGTGTAATTATTGTCTCCATTAATAAGTTTTATATTTTAGTAATTTAGATATGTACAAATTGAACATAATTTTATACGCAATGTGAGTGAACACTTAGGTTGTTTGTAACAGTAATGATTTCCCATCCTATTTTATACCCACACCAAAATCTTATTGAGATGCGGCAAAGCCAATAATATGCTTTAATTCTAAACTAGGTAACTTGAAATGTCTATAAGTGCTATCGTAAATGATTACAAATTTGATTGCACTTCCTGTAATTTTTAAAATAAAATGTAACTATATGAAAAAAGTGTTGTAACAGTTGCCTCAATTTTACATTATTAACTTTACATTAATAATTAAATACTCTAACAAACATGTTTAAATCATTAAATTTCATTAAGAATCGGTTCTATTAAAATTAGCGCAATGGCAATAAACATTCAGCTGTTTTCAAATTTCTTTTTTAAACTAAGTTATGTTAAACAACTTATTTAGGTCCATCTGCCGCTTATACATAGACACTATTCAATAAAAACAATTTTATTTTTAGCTGATGAAAGGTAGCAATGGTAGTGGGCTTGGTTTGGGAACATTGACCACACTTCGTGACAATAGAAGCAGTATGAGTGGAAATACTGGCCCCAATAGTGGCAATGCTGGACCTAGACCAGCCCCAAGGTCGTCGAATACGTCTCGAGCTGCAGATGTTCTTACGGCGAGACCTATCCTTCGTGATGATCAAATATCTTCACTTGACGACATATCGCGTGATGCTGGATGGGCACAAAACGATGATATAGATTATGAGTAAGTTTGATGTGATGTACAACAAATTAATATTATAATAACTGTTTGATTAATACTATCTTGTTTATTTTAGCCAAAAATTGGACTTTTCTGATGGTGAATCACCTGCACCTACTAAAGCAAACACAAAGAATAATAACAATAACAGAGGCACAGCTGAGGTTGACCGAATGGATTCAAAAGTTCAAGATCCAGGGGATGAGGATCAACTGTGGGCAGAAAGGAGACAGAAAAATAATAATGAAGTAGCACAAGCTGTTGCTAGAGCGCGTCAACTCAAAGAGGAAGAACAAAGGCGTCAAATGCGAGATACATCTGCGCCGCAACAGTCTTTCAAGGATTCACGAGACAGAGGAGGGGAGAGAAAAGATCGTGAAAGGAATGACAATAGAGAACTTGACTCTCGAGAAAAGGATAGAGTTGATAATAGAGACATTGATCACAGAGAAAAAGATCGAATCGAACGAGACAGGGATTTAAGAGATAAGGAACACTCTGATAATAGAGACCGCAACCGTGTAGACAGGCAACACTTTGACAACAGGGACAGAGATCGAGACCGTGATCGACAGGTGGACAATAGAAATAGAAATGAAAATTGGGATCGTCAAGATGATAAAGAAAGAGATATGCGGGACAGAGATAGAGATCGTAATGATAATAGAGATCGCGCCGACAACCGCGATAGAGATCGCAATGATAACAGGGACCGTTGCGATAATCGTGACCGGAATGATAATCGCGACCGGAATGATAATCGCGATCGGAATGATAATCGCGATCGCAACGATAATCGTGACCGCAGCGATAATCGCGACCGCGCAGATAATCGCGAACGTACAGAGAATCGCGAACGTACAGATAATCGCGAACGTACAGATAATCGCGAACGTACAGATAATCGCGAACGTACAGATAATCGCGAACGCACTGACAACCGCGAACGCACTGATAATCGGGACCGTACGGACAATCGCGACCGTAATGAGCGTGAAAGATTTGATCGCGAAAGAGATCGTAATGATCGTGACCGCGAAAGAGATAGAAACGATCGTGATTTCCGTGATCGAGAAAGGGATTATGGACGTGAGCGTGACCAAAACAATCAAGGATTTGCTAAAGTATACCAAGGGAACATTCCTCCCCGATTCTTAAGGCAGCAACAAAATAGGCAACAGGAGGAGCAAACTAAGGGTTGGGCATTTACAGGAAAACCGGCCCCGCGGCGACAGGAGCCTCCATCATATAATGCTCCTAGACACAATGGACGACGTTCATATTCTAGGTAAATCATTTTCTTTACTTTTATTATAATTAATAAAATAGTCCTTGAAACGCTAGTGTTTATAGTACCTAGCACTTGACAAAGGTCAATGTAAAAACAAAAATTTAAATATTTTTATTCAAAATAGCAAATGAAATCACCTATTGAAATTCAAAAATTACCACCCATTCGACAACGTATGCCTCAGACCTGAGAAGAACAGGCGCAATTTTTTTCATAAAAATATTGTTACAATGTAATATTATTCAGTAAAATTTATAATTTAATAGTCTGAGTATGGCTGCTCCGTTCTCAATGTGTGGGATATCATTTAGAAAATCATTTATTAAGCAAAGTTTTTTAACAATTCTTTTGAATTTCGTAATAACATTTTTTGGACTCTTGTTTCAAACGACAGTAATCGCCTATTGAAGATGTTTTTTTTATAGCTTCAGAAGTTTTTATATTCGCACTGATTTAATCAGCTGTTTTGATAGCGTAAATATTACGGAACCCTGTGTATTAAGAAGTTCAGCTTATAAAAGTAATCATTTAAATACATATATTAATATAAGTCACGACAAATACTTAACTGGGTAATTACAAATATTTATAAAAATAACCAAGTACTGTTGTAATCACTAATTGGACGAGGCTTGTTTATTTTAACATGGTGTTATTAACAGTCTTTTTTCCAAAAATGTCTCAATCACTCTCAGTTATGGTTTCAAAACTGAAGGTGTGTTCTGTTGACTAATCGTGAAGATTCTATAAAACATTAACTCGGTAATTGTGTTTTTAAAAAGGTTACTTGACAGTAAAAAGAATGTGTTCTTCAGTTAATATTTTTTTGTAATTTTTGTTGCACCAAACACAGTTGTTTAGATTTTACCACCCAATTCATTTTTCAGTTTTAACCAGCTAAAAGCTCCTAGTCCTTAGTATTTTTTTAAAATAAGCGACATTGTCCTATATGATATATTCCTTTCTTGAGATAGAGATCTTTTACTACCAGACAGGAGTTATTAAATTATTAGTTCATTACTACAGAAGTTACAAAGAACGCAGATATATCCATCCACATGTTTCGTAGTCATATCGTTTCGATTATCGTCTGCGTTAAGTTAGTTTGAGTGCCGCGATCGAGTTTCTGTATTATTGTATTTGTCATCCACATTTGCCACTATTGGGCATTGTTCATTCAAAATGTGTTATGTTACTTTTGAAAAATGCCGACACTATTCAATTGCTTCAGTTCCTAGAGGCTCCCCGAAAATATTATGTATTACTTTACAAGCGAGATAATATTTTTTTAAATTTTTAACATTGGAACCTGAAAATTAAAATTTTAAACTCAAAATATATGAAATACTTATTTACAGAGATTACTCAGATCGTGAAGATGAGGTTAGGAGGGATAAAGATGGACCTCAATGGAGGTCGGAAATGCAAGATTATGAAAGATCTGGTAGAGACTTTGACAGATCGTCTTCAAAAGATTATAGTGAATATAAGGACAAACGTAATGAGACTGATCGAAAGACTTTTGAAAGTTCAGTAGAAAGTAGCAGGACAGCAGCTGATAAATTAACTGAAGTTTTCGAAAGAAAAAGTATGGGTCTTATTGAACCTTTTGCCGCACCAGATTCGTCTGCACTGATAAGAAACACCGAGAGGCGGATAAGTCCGCCTTCAAATACATCACAGAGAGAATCAGTTGAAAAAGATTTTGGAAAAACATCGTGGGCAGAGGCTTCTCAACACGAGACAAGTAATAATGAGCCCCTCAAAACTTCCATAGAGAATGTTACTCAGAACATTGAAAATGAACCTATAGTTAAAGAAGCTAAATTTACAACAGACTTGAATGAAAAGTCACAATCTGTTCCTTTAGTACACACTCCTCAAATCCAAAATGTTACACAAGATTCGAATTTAATTTGTAATACTTTTGATAAGAATATTATAACAACACAACAACCTACATTAAATAATTATGCTAATGTTCCTAATACACACCACTATGTTTCTAATCTGCAAACTAATAATACTAACTCTCATTCTTCCCTTCAAAAATCCTTTCCTGAGAATCATTCTTTTGCTAAGTCTGTTCAATCACCTCCCCCTAATAATGAAGTTCTACCAATTACACCTTTGCTAGAACAAAACCTTACATCTGAAGTTATATCTCAACTAAATGTTAAACAGAGTATACCAAATACTGAAAAACAACATAATTTGGAGACAGAATCTACCATATTCATTTGTAATGCTGATGCCACATCTAGCAAGGCGGCTGATGCTCGACCTGTTGAATGTGTTCAAGGAGATTCACATAAAGTATTAAGCATGGATGATACAAAGAACGAAATAATCAGTAGTGAACATAATAAAGTTTTGGGCAAAGATCCAGTTGAAAGAAAATCTAGTGGATCTGGATCTGAAAAAAAGAGTAGGGGTTTTGGAACCAGTGGTTATAATGTGTTTAATAGAGGATGGGGGCAAAGAGAAACCAGAGGACGGCGTTCGCATCGCGCTTCTCGGTCAAACAACAGAGCTAGTGAGTCTGATGGATCAACTGACGCTGATCGTAAAGAACGTCGAAGGGCGCCTAGAAGCCCTCGAGGCCCAAAAAAACAAGAAAGGGCTGACGAACTTATTACACAACCCTCAGAACAGGGACATACACCAAGTAGCACCTCAGATGGTATGGAAAACAGAGAACCATTTGCGCCCCGTGGACAACCTTCCCGTCGCGGAAGAGGTGGTTTTCAAGGTACTTCACGACCACCTGCCCCAGCTAAGAGAGTCACAGGATATGGCCCACCAAATACTAAGAGTCCATTCAGTCAAGCAAATAGAGTTAAGGATAACGAAAATGTTAATGAAAATATCCCTGAAGATAAGAGCAACAATAAACAACACGCAAATGCATCAGGTAAAGGTCGTGATAGACGTTCGAAAGGGCACAGTGGAGAGGACGAAAATTGGGAAACTACTTCTGAACATTCCGAAGGCGGTACAGGAATACGCCGCTCTGTTTCTGGTAGACAGCCTGGACAATCGCAAAGAGGACCAAATCGAAATCAGAACTTAGGAAACAGACAAAATAATGGCCGAACTTCACACGGTGCACCTAAAAGTGAAGGCTTAGGAGACAAAGGTGCTGATCTAACAGAAGCTTTTAAAGATATAAAAATTTCTACGGTCAACAAAGAAGAAGATACTATTGATGATGGATTTCAAGAAGTGCGCAATAAAAAGACCTCTAAAGACATACGGGGTGCTTCAGGCAATGCAAAAGAAGAAAACCATTCAAAACAACGATCGCGATCTAACCAAGGTAGTGGGAGAAATGGATCGTCCACCCGAAATTCTGTTGACAAATCAAATACTCGTGGATCAGCACCAGTATCTACTAAAACTAACGCACAATATGATAGACCACGCACAGCAAATTTACCACCACGGTTCGTTAAACAAAGACAAAAGCAACAAATGGGTTTAGCATCAAATAGTTTTGCACCAGATACTGGTGCTGCTCCACCACCCCCTTCAGTTAATGCTTGGGACAAGCCTATTGCACAGTCTTTACGCGGAGCTGTTGAAGAGCCTGTAGAACGTATTGTAGATATGAAGTCAAATCAATCAAGTCAAAGGAGTACTCCAGCCGATACAACAGCAACAGAAGTATGTAAGAATATAGCAGGACCAGCAGTAAATGTTCCTGAATCTACTGGTGTATTGGATGGTTCAACACCACCGGTAGAAACAATTATTTTTGAAAACACTAATTATAAAACTCCTCCTGCAGAAGCATTAAAGTCAAAATATCAGCCAAGTGCAAATTCCGTAAAATCTCATGAAGAAGTCTCAAGTGAGATAGATTCAAGAGCTCTTCAATATAATGGCGACGTTCGGTCCCGACCACGATCCATTCAGGAAATAATTGATTCAGGGAGGCCAGTTTCTGAGGCAGAAGGTACATTAGGTATTCCAATGTCATTTGAGACTTCGCAGAAATCAGAAGACTCTTCAGATATGAAATTGGATTTCGCATTTGACTCGGATCTTGGACAGCTCACAGAAGACAAATCTGCCAAATCTCTTGGCTTGCCTCGCGGTGTGCATATGAGCACTTCAAATACTATTTCTCCATTGGCAGCAGATCTTAATCAAAAAATTGCCAGTGTGAAAAAAGTATGGGAGATGCCAGCAGTTGTGGAAGGTAGTGAGGAGTTACCGTTTGCTGGATTTGAAGAAAACAATACCGACACAGGAGCTCCACCAAATGTTTGCAAAGTAAAGCCAACACAACAGCTTCAGTCACCGCCACCTCAACATTACAACCATGTTAGCTACCAAGGAGGTTATGGTGGCTTGTCAGTTCCCTCTCCACCTGCCGTTTTGTTTAACTCCACTCAACAAATACTGGGTTCGTCGCAACAACTGCAACAACAAGGTGGTTTATACGGACCTTTCCTAGACCAGACCAGAGGCCAATTCGGTGGGTTTCCTGCGACACCCTACGGCGCTGGGTCAGCAACCCCATATAACTACCAACCACCACCAGACATGTTTCAGAGCCTTCCAAATCAATACCGAATGGTAAGTTTTTATAACACACATTTACCTTAAGGCTCGGATTTTTTTTATAGTTATTTTTTTAATTTACAGCATGCTTATAATGATACCTTAATATATAAAAAAAAAATACGCAAGAAATATTATCCTTTAAAACTAACTTAACTAGAATTATTTAATCTGAAAGAACTAATTCGTTAACATTCTTTGGTTATAACACATTAAGTTTGGTGCTAGATCTAGAAAATATATAGTCTATCTATCAAGTCATTTAACAAGTCGTTGTAGGATCTAGTTTGTTTAGTCAATTTGCATGATAATTACACTTCGCGATGGGCCAAGTAGAAGAAAGTAGAAGCAAGTTAGCGAACCTACGAAGCGGTAAGTTTAGTAGGTACGACTATAACTCTAGGGCTAGGGGAATTGCAATTTTTCTATTGAGTGACATAATATTGATTTATATTTATGAAGAAACATTAAACGAATTAATATAATTTTAGATAGTAAAATCAATTTGAATACAAAGGGCTGTTTAAAGTTGATAGTTTCTAAAAATTATTAAGGCTGACATATATTTTGTGAGGAAATTGTAACCAGCCAGTGTTGTATTCTATTAAAATATGGAGTATCCAAACAAAAACAAACATTAACTGTTCAGGAATGGATTGTTGTATCTAATATTTGAATCGTATTTAAGTTAAAAGCTTATTAAATATCAAATTTCTTAAAAAGTAATAAAGAACAAATTGTATCTATATAGTTTATCCTATATTGGATGCATCAACCTTTAGAGCTTGAATTTAATGTTTGTGGTAAGGCTGCTTCGTGAACAAGATGGTCGTGATTACTGTCATAATTAGTAATCGCATTAAACAAATACAATGATTTATCAACTATAACAGGTCGACCTAGCACTACAAGCAGCACCTCGTTCACGAGTTAACGCATGGACCAGCCATCGTTCCCTTCGCACATATTTGAGGGAAAGTGAGACAACCCAACTACGTCGCCGCAAGTTGCATTGCTTGCGGCGACGTAGTAACGTAATTGATGTAAAATGTTTGTAGGCAGCAGCGGGTGGTGGGGCAGCGTTTGGACAATCAGGACAGGTGGGCAATAGTCCCAGCACAGTTCTTATATCAAGTACGTCTAACTCTCTGATGTCGGCGACTGTCAAGCCGTCCACGCAGCAGATCGGTGCAATCGGTAAATATTTATTTATTAATTTAACATGCAATGTATAAATATTTCAGTACCTTTTTAAACATTTCTACTGTAGAGAGGATTAAGATTTGGAATAGTTTACAGATAACGCGCGAGTTCAGTATTGCGATAGTGCTGTGACCTAATTATAATTATTGATAGCCATAATCATGTGTGTGTCGATAAATCTAAACAATGTTTTAAGTTTACCATTTTAACCTAATAATTAAATTTCAATTTTTTTTTCCGCCTTCTAAACAAGTCTTAAACATTTTTCGCCATTTCTCGTGTTTGGCGATGAATTAACTCTTTTTGTTTTTTTTTTTATTTTTCTTTTTATGATTATTTTTGTTTACGTGGATGATGTAATTATAGTTTGTATACGGCATTTTTAGGAGTTTTCACTTAGGTTTATTAAATATTAATATTTCTAAACGTTCTATATACTATTTCACTGTCACGAAAGATCGTGAAATACAGCTTCCAACAGCATTTTTCTGGGTCGGTTCTTTTTTTTCCATTCCTGTTTCATGGAAAACCTAAGGTTGTTTAAGGCGCGCGGCACCTTTCGTAGGCCTACCCATAACTACTTAAAAAAAATTACTGTATAATATATATAACAATAAAAAGCAACGAAATCTTATAGTTTAGTTATTTACAGAACAACTTATAACAGACACTAAAAAGTTTAAAAAGAACCGGCTTCAAAAACTGAAAAGTAATATAACTTAAAAAGATTTAATTTAATACAACTCTTATGCAAAACTAATACCAACCGTCAATATTATTATTAAAATTTTATTGTTTGTGATTGCTACCTAGTGATAGGTTTGAAGTCGGTGCCAAGTTAAATGTAATATAACTAGTATAACCTACACTCGTCACGCGTGACTTTTATCGTTATAGCTTCGTCTAGAACAAAACAATCCAAGTGGACAGGCAACGACAATAACTCTGTCATTAGGTAGCTCATAAAAATAATAGTATTTTATTAATGTTAAAGTCATTCGATTTGCATAAGAGGTGTAATAAAATAAATTCTTTACTAAGTTATTTTATACTTTTCACTTTTTGAAGTCGGGTTTTTTTAAACGTGTTTTTTATTTCAATATATCAAAAAGCTGCTAGCGCCTCCGTACAAATTCGGTGGTTTAGCCGTATATCTCTTAGCTATTTTAGGATAGTTATCGTTAATTAGATTTTTTGAAGTCGGTTTTTTATTAATGTATCAAAAGGCTGATAGCGCCTCCGTACTAATGCACTGGGGTGTAGCCATATTTCTTTTACCTTTTTTAGAGTCGTTATCTTTAATCCATTACATATTTTTTTTTATTATAAATATAAGGGACGAGACGAGCGGGACGTTCAGCCGATGGTAATTGATACGCCCTGCCCATCACAAAGCGGCGCGGCTCAGGATTCTTGAAAAACCCCGAAGATTCCGAGCGGCATTACAGCTGCGCTCGTCACCTTGAGCTATAAGATGTTAAGTCTCATTTGACCAGTATATATAATATTTGATCAATGGATGAATTACGACTTGTATACACAGGCAGCAAGGGCGGCGGGGTCGGCGTGGGCGTGTCCTCGTTCCAACAGTTCGTGGGCTACCCGGGCGGGGTGGGCGAGTCGTTCTCGGGCGGCCTGCTGCCGCGGCCCGCGCCCTCCTCCAGCCAGTACTACTCGCCCTACCAGCCGCTCCAGTTCCCGCAGCCGGCGCAATCCAACGCCTTCGGCTCGCAGTTCCTCTCGTCGCAGCTCCAGATGGCTGCAGCTGTCCAACAGATGCAAGTGAGTCGACGAGGGGATTGTGTGTCTCTTACCGCATTTATCACGGGGACTGTTCCGGAGAGCTGTTTGACCTGATTCCTGCCGCCGAATTCCACAAGTTAGGATATCATCCCCCCCATCTGTTTTCGAGGAGCCTTCTTCCACGTCCTACAAAGCTGTGGAATGACCTTCCTTGTGCGGTATTTCCGGGACGATCCGACATGGGTACCTTCAAAAAGAGCGCGTCCACCTTCCTTAAAGGCCGGCGACGCTCCTGTGATTCCTCTGGTATTACAAGAGAATGTGGGCGGCGGTGATCACTTAACACCGGGTGACCCGTCCGCTAGTTTGTTTTCCTATCCCATAAAAAAAGTCTGACTTGAGCAACTTTTTTTGTTTCAAAATTCAAAGCTTTTATTTGTATAAAAAATTGCCTGATGAATATAAGCGGTTTTTGCTGAGTACTTTAGATGAGATGTTACAATTGAACGATACCTCTTATTATCTTTGGGATGTGATTATAAATTCTTATGCACATACAAAAACTGTTTCCCAGAAACAATGTAGTTCTACAGCTTACTGTAATACATAATAGTACTTACTGTAGTACATAGTAACAACACTCCAAGTACCTTTGCGTCCGTGGGTGGAAAACCTTACTAATGGAGTAATAAAAAGAAACATTTATCAATGATATTATGTTTTAGAAAGATTATACGGGTTACTCTTGATTGATAAAAATGAATAATGATTTTTCTTTACACATGGTGTAAAACCTAAGTGATTTTTTTATATTTTTGTCACATAGGTGCTAATTATCTACATGTTACAATATTAGTCTGAAACGAGCATACTTTAAGATTTCGTTAGGTTAGGTAACTTATTTCGAACAAAGTAAACTCCATTGACCCTACGGATGTTACTCACATAGTCTCTCTAAGAAATAAATCTTTTAAAAGCTGCAAGAATAATATAATAGTTAATAAACAGACTGCTGTATTTCTTTATAACTTTTATTATACAAATGATTTACGTTTTCTTTAGTGTTAATTCCGCCAATATTTGTTTTTAAAACAATTCGACACGTGTTTCGCCTCTACACGAGGCATCCTCAGGACGTGTTGTCTCGCCAATATCTGGCACGAGACACGAACTTTTATTATGTCACGTGTATGATAATTTAGCAAAAATATTACAACATATCGTGCTATTTTTGCTTTCTAAAATAAATGTGATCTTGGCAACATTGGTTTCTATCAGGGGCGTGCGTTGGTTTTCCAGCGCGGTAGGCACTGTAAGCCTAACTAGTCGTAGTTGCGATTAATATTTAAAAATTTAGTTCCTGTTATAAGGATAAATATAAGTTCACTTATCAACATTTTTCTGCCGTTCTGTCAGATTGATCCTATTTTTTAGCAAGATTTGTCAAATTATTCAAGTCACCGTAACCAATATCATTCCACACAGTCTTCGTTGTAGAAAATAAACAGTAGGTCAAGTAGAACAAAAATTGGTATGGCGGCATCCAGCTAGCCAAGTGTATTTTTCGTAATACTTGGTATTGAAATATCTCGTAGTTTTACCTTTTTGTTGAGCTAATATTTGGTATTGGTCCTCCATTAAGAGAAACAATTTTTATTTTATCTACGAACGAAAATTGTGCAAAGGATACGTAGGTACCTAATTTCTGTAAACAAATAGTAATTTCGCCACAATCGCGACACTGGAATATCTCCATTATATTTTAATTCCTTTTTTGTTACCAATTTTAAGCATAAAACACACAGCAACTTTTTTTTCCCAATACAAACACTAAATATAATTAACAATAAACAAATCAACACAAAACAAATAACTTATGTAATTAGCTTAATAATTCACGCCCCTGATATAAAGTACACAAAAACACATCTAAAAAAATGGCGCTGTTATTGTTGATTACTAAACAATATATTTTTATTTCCGGAAATGTCATATTTTATATCTCACAATCATGAATCACGTCATGTGCGATGTCAATACTCTTATGGGAGCGCAATAAGGTTTACTCGGACACTAAGTCAGTTCTAACTGTCATAAGCTTGCCTACCCGAGAAGTGCCAAAGAAGTCAAATTGCGATGGTCATATTTAAGAACGACTTACATAGTCATTGTATATTTTTTGCTGTGGTCGTATAACGTTGACAAATAAATTTTGTTATAGAAATTGAACGTATTCTACTAGGCTTGAGTAAGCATTATAGGGACTGCCTCCTAAGATAGATCGGAACGTATTTAGTATATCGTGTAGCGAAAAACTTACTGGTTGGGTGTTCAATAGAAGTTTGATAATAGAATAAAAGAACTAAATTTATCTGAATTAACTTGGAATCTAGTGTAATTATATTATATAGAATCTAAATATGGTAGGTAGGCTATGCCTATTGGCATATATAGAATGCACAAACCTGGTAAACCAAGGTATTTTAAGGTAACTTCCACTTGTGGTTCCGTGGTTATTACCCGCGTCACTTAGACTACTTGTATGGTTGATTCTTGTAGCACAGTGTATTTAAATATATGACCACCATAAATTTTAACCGCTAATGGCGGTTCTTTTTTAATTCAGAGACAAACTAGAGTCGGCCTCAACTATCATATCGTTCGTTATCTTACGTGCACGATATAATAATTTTAAATAATTATAATATCGAATCGATGTCATTTTTGTAGCATTGTCAAAGAAATTTGTAGTTAAAATGTGCAGTTCTTGAACGCATTTTGGACGGTTTATGATATTTGAGGCAATTGCAGGTCGAGTATCAGTTTCACTAAATACGAGACAGGCAATTGGCAATTCCCGCCGAGGCATATATAGTGCTTTTCTCAAAAGAATGCAAGGAAATAAAACACACTTTTTATATTATACATTAAATTTAAGTTACCTTTGACTTCGCTGGAAGCAGGTTTTCCATTGCCAATTTGGGTTCTGATCTTAAATCTGGTGGAGTACAATCGATCTCCATTTCACTCTCTGCACCGTTGGAACTCATTTTAACAATTATTAAATTTATATTTATTACGTAGATATGTAAATAACAAATCAAGACGAATTTTCAGCTTTGCCGCCAATTTTTTTTGTCATCTGTGCCGACAGGCAAACGCATTTATGGCTATACAGCCACGTATACGCAATTTGTACTAAGCAAAGTGACTATGGTATGCCAAGAATGACAAGATCCGATAAAAGCGTATTTAATAACCCCAGCACGCCGTTTCATAAAATATTGCAGGAGCGTTGTAATGTTCTAAATTCAAAAAACGCTCCTGCAATGGATTTTATTTTGTTTGTCGGAAAATTCGATACTTGGCGTGTTCTTTTTTCAAAATAATATTTCCATGCATGTTTGAGAAAATCAATTTATTTTTTTAGCAGCAACAGTACCGTGCGCCACCCTTGCAGCAACAGTTCGCGCCGCAGCCTCGTCCACCACCACAGCAGCAACTTAAATCGCCGCTTCACGAGCACGCTAACGGGTTCGCGCCGCTCTGCGACTCCGCCTCGCCCACGCCCAAGGGAGCAGGTAACATAACCAGGAATCTCCACATAACAACTCCTTTGTTCTAAGGTGCTGGTAGATAGGAGGTTATTATTCATTCTGGTTACAACTAAGCTGTGGAATGAGATTCCTTGTGAGGTGTTTCTAGAACGATACAACGTGGCTTTAAAAAAAGAGTCCACACCTTTCTAAAAGGTGACACGCCACAAGTTAGGATATCATCCTCACCATCTGGATGTGTGGCGGTCCTCCACAGTGCGGTTTACAAGGAGCTTTCTTCCACGTACTACAAAGCTGTGGAATGAACTTCCTTGTGCGGTGTTTCCGGGACGATACGACATGGGTACCTTCAAAAAAAGCGCGTACACCTTCCTTAAAGGCCGGCAGCGCTCCTGTGATTCCTCTGGTGTTGCAAGAGAGTATGGGCGGCGGTGATCACTTAACAACAGGTGACCCGTACGCTCGTTTGTCCTCCTATTCCATAAAAAAAAGGCTGGAAACACTCCTGTGATTCCAATGGCATTGCAAGAGAATCTTAGCGGCGTTGATCATTAAACATCAGGTGACACGTACTGTCATGTCCTCCTACTGCATAAAAAAAATACGTGCGCACAAAGTACACATGTCTGAAGTGAAACCTGCATTGTGCATGAACCTCTAAACTGCATATGAAGTCCCGGTACATGGTTCTAGGATTACACAATTTTTCGACTGCTATGAAAGACATTACTTTCACCGCTACCATATTAATGTTCTGCTGGTGTCTTTGTAGTAATACGTCGTGCGCATAACGTCAGAATATATTTAGGTATACTCGCGTCAAACATAGACAATCTCTTCTTCAACTATGATCGACTGGTACCAAAACACTGTATAATGCTTCCTATCTCATTTTCTCGCACGTTAAATTTTACAAATTTATGTGGCTGTCTCTTTTTATTATCGCTTCTTCATTTCATCGACTTTCAAATCACAACGATGCTAAAGAAGTTTTCACTTCAACAATAAAAAAAAAGATTTATTTGTGATATATTATGTAGTTGTGATTTTGCAGAAGCATATAAAATATAACTGATGTTTATGGTTTACGATTAAGAATAATATGTAATTTTATTGTGTTGTATCAGGAAAGCCAAAGGCTCCACACTCGCCGCCGCAGCATAAGTACCACGCACCTCCGCCGCACCCGCCGCCCGCGCACACGCCGCACCAACACCAGCAGCATCAACATCACCAGCAACAACAACAACACCAGCAACAACAACACCAGCAACAACAACACCAGCAACAACAACAACAACACCAGCAACAGCACCATCAGCAACAACAACACCAGCAACAGCACCATCAACAACAGCACCATCAGCATCAACAGCAGGTTAGCCAACATTATGTACAAGTTGTTATCACCAACTTATGATTATGATTGATGTAGTATTTTTTATAACTAAATAGAATTTGAATAGATTCTCTCTTTTTATTCAATGTTATTCAGGTGTAGGTTTAGATTTACAAGATGGCAAGGAATGCAAAAAAATCCACAGCAAATCTGATTTAAAATGACTCTTATGAATGTCGGAGCTCAAAATGCTTTATCATTTTACATTTTTTGTTTTATAATGTTGACAACAACGCAAGCAATATATTCAATACTATATACTTACCTAAACATACATAAGTACTAATAAACATATCCATGACTCGGAAACAAAATTAAATATTCATAATTCAAATATACCTAAGCCGACTGGTCCTCGAGGGGGAAAGCGACCACAACCCTCCAACATCTAAAGACAACAATCACCGAAAACCAGTAGTTTACATAGCATCCCTTAATGTACTCGCCTTGGGAAAAGAAGAAAATCTTACGGAACTTATGCGTTAAAATCTATCAAATGGGACATAATTGGTTTGAGCGAAGTGAGAAGAATGGGTGAAAGTATTACTTGTCATCCAGACTATTTACTATACAAAATAGGGGAAGCGCAAGGCCAATATGGGGTAGGATTTATTATTAAACAACATTTAAAACAATATGTGGAAGAATTCATAGGAATCTCAGAACGCATAGCGATTATGAATTTGAAACTACCAGGATATAAAAAACCATGGTCTATTGTACAAATTCACCTACAGAGCAATCAAATTTGAAAACGATAAATAAATTTTACCATAATTTAAACGAAGCCATTCAAGAGCATACCCATAATAACCTTATAGTCATGGGCGACTTCAATGGCCAAATTGGAGGAAGACGCCCAGGAGAAAACGCAATACTAGGACAATTTTCATATAGTTACAAGACCAGAGCAGAAATGGGGAAAAATTACAAACTTCGCGCTAGAAAACAAATTACCAATCTTAAATACTATGTTCAAGAAGAACCGAAAGAACATGTGGACCTGGATCTCGCCGGATGGAAAAAAAAATTAAATTGATTTTATTATGACCAACAGAAACACCTACTTCACAAACTTTACTGTCATCAAAAGATTTAACTTCAACACCAACCATAGGCTACTTAGAACTGAGCTCAAAATAAAACAACCAAAGAACACTAGACCGAGAAACGACTCAGGAAACATAAAACTCGACGAACAGCAATTAGAGCAAATAACAACAGCCCTAAGACCTGAACTTAGAGACTTCAAAGAGAACACTAAGGAACTAGAAAGTAGAAACCCAAGATAAATACAAGAATGTAGAGAATATTATCAAAACCCAAATTAAACTCATAGCAAATAGAAAAATTGATGCAAAAGAAAAACTATCAACAGCCACTATAAAACTCCTTGAAGAAAGAAACTTCTTACTAACGAAAGAAGTACTCAAAACAGAAGACAGAAATTAGTCAAAATAAGCAAAGATATCAAGGAAAGTACCAGAAAGGATAGAAAACAACGAAGGATGCGAACGATCGAAAATTACATACGGAAAACCGGTGGGACTAAAAAAACACTCAAAAAATTGACCGACACGAAGAACTGGGTCGTATAAATGAAAGACAACCGAGGAAAATTCGATTATCACAGTAAAAATAGCTACGTCATACTAAAAATTCTTGATCGAAACAACACTACGCAAGCTAAAATCAGTCTAGTGCAAAACCTCGAACATCCCCAGTATTCTCCAAGCTTCCAGTAAGGCTATCGATACCCGAAAGAGTGAGAAAACACCCGGGCCTGACGGAATAAGCAATGAAATCTTAAGAAATAGCAAAGAGATACTGCTACCTGTCCTCACAGATATATTCAATGATATCACCAATACTGAAACCAAACCCAGCAATGGACCGAGTCTCTCATCATCCTACTGTATAAGAAAGGTGATAAATATGACATAGGAAATTATCGCCTTATTTCCAATGTATATAAGATTTTTGCTATGATCATCTTAAAACGGATCGAAAGAACCCTAGACGAAAACCAACCTATAGAGCAAGCAGGATCCCACAAAGACTACTCAGTGATCGACCACATTCACGTAGTGCGTCAAATTTTGGAGAAATACGACTACCAACTCACATACTACATCGCATTCATTGATTATAGTAAAGCATTCGATTCTCTACATCATGACACTATCACAAATATGGGGGCGTTACTAGAACAAGGATTGAGCACAAGTACATTCGATTAATAAGAAATACATATAGCTGCAGCAGGGCAAGTATCCCACTACAAAAGAAAAGTACTCCTTTCAGAGTAGAAAAAAGGCAGGGAGACCGTCTTATCTCCGAAATTATTCTCCGCAGTATTAGAATCAATCTTCCGAAGACTCAATTGGGAACATCTCGGAATTAATATAGACGGTCAACTGCTATGACACTTAAGATTTGCTGATGACATAGTGTTATTGGCAAAAACAGCAGACGACTTAACCAGAATGATAAAAGAACTTGCGAAAGAACGTGAGCGAGTAGGGCTGGCAATGAATCCGGAAAAATCTAGGGTGATGACAAACGGGTACAAACATACTATAGATCTTGGAAACACTGAAATCAACTATACAGACGAGTACGTATATCTAGGGCAGCTCATTACTCAAAAAGATCCTATGCAGAAGGAAGTGGACAGAAGAACTACAAATGGCTGGAAGACATACTGGAGTCTAAGAGAGGCTTTGAAAGATAAAGAGCTCCATATAAACCTAAAAAGCAAATTTTTTAACATACTTATGTTCTTACGTACGGGTTTCAGTCAGAGGGTTTCATCACCTCAAACAAACTTGCAATTTGCCAGTATGCGAATGGAAAGGAGTATACTAAACATTAAAAAGTCCGACAGTGTAAAAAATATCGTCATTAGAATCAAAACAAAAACTACCGATGTAATAAGCAAAATCAAAGGAATGGCGATGGGCTGGTCACCCGGTAAGAGGACACGACAAATGGAGCAAAAGGGTGACATGGTGGTACCCAAGGGAAGGGAAAAGGAAAAGAGGCCGATCACAGAAAAGAAGTAGAAGGAGTCATATGGAACACAGTGGTTGGAGGAGGCCTTTGAAGACTGGCAAACAGATCTAGGAAAGATAACCAAGCAACAAATATTAGTTTAAATTTATTTATCTATTAAGTTTAAGATTTTAATGCTACTTCTTTACATACATTTAAAAATTCATTTTACTAAGTGATCTGAATAAAAGGCTATATTATTATTATTTTTTTTAATAAAAATGTTTGCACCTATCGGGATTTGAACCTAGGGTCTTCTAGCTCAAAATAAATAAATCTCATTTAAAATTTTTTTACAATTTTAAATATTTTTTGAAGTGAAACTTCTTTAGAATCGTTGTGATTTCAAACCGGATGCAACGGAAAAACGACAGGTAAGAGACAGAAATACAAAAATGTGTAGGATCAAGCTGGCAAAGAGTGAGACAGAATATTGAAGAGAAGTAAATTGAACAGACATACTATTGAAGTGAAAACTTCTTTATCATCGTTGTGATTTGAAAGTCGATGAAACGAAAAAGCGACAGTAAAAAGCGGAGTCACATAATATTTAACATGGGAGATAATGAGATAGGAAGCATAATACAATGTTTTGTATGTATTGTTGTATGGCGTGAGTATACCTTAATATATTCTAACTCCAAGCGGACGACGTATTACTACATAGACACCAGGAGAACATATTTTTATTTATATTAGTGGTGGTAGGAATGTCTTTCATAGCGTTTGAAATCGTGTGTCATCATAGCAACACGTACCAAGAATTAATTTGCAGTTTAGAGGTTCACGCATCGTGCAGGTTTCACTTCTGACGTGTGTACTTTGTACGCACGCAATGATTTTTTTAAATTATGTTTTATGAATTATGAATCAAAATAAGTTTATAATTACCTAGAAAAATGTCGAAAACTTCTGAATTGGCATTTCTTTACGTTTTTGATTTCGAATTACATTTCCGACTATAGTGTATGTAACTGTACATAATTAGGCATTAATGTCTCGGGTGCTAACATTATAACAGCGTACTACACGGCGGTCTAATGCCGTCGGCATTTATGGCAACGTGAGCAAACAGGAAGTCAAAATACTCGTGCTCGTTTCATAAACCCACACTCGGGTGCCCCTCATTATGTACAGTCACATAAACTACTATAATATCTATTATAAGAAGTAAATTTTACAATGGATGAATGTAATGCAACATAATGAATAATCAGTATTCCCCGCTGCGAAGCAACTAGTGGGCGGCACCAGCGCGCGGGCGGGCGGGGCTGCGGGCCGGCTGGGTCCGCCGCGGTACCCCGCGCCCATCCAGCGGCCGCACGCGCCCGCGCCGCTGCTGTTCCGGCCCGTGCACGCGCACCCCGCACACCCCGCGCACCCCGCGCGCGCGCTCTACTACCACCAGCCGCGTAGTGAGTACGCCCGCGCACTGGGGTTCATAGTCACGACACACACACCTACACTATGGGTCCCACGTATGAAATAATGTGTGCTTACACATCATTACTGTGTTTCGGTCTGAAGGGCGCCGTAGCTAGTGAAATGACTGGGCAAATGAGACTCGACATCTTGTCTCAAGGTGACGAGCGCAATTTTAGTGCCACTCAGAATTTTTGGGTTTTTCAAGAATCCTGAGCGGCACTGCATTGTAATGGGTAGGGCGTATCAATAACCATTAGCTGAACGTCCCGCTCGTCTCGTCCCTTATTTTTTATTGAAAAATAAGACTGCTAATTACATAAAACGAGCAGCCATCACCACTCCACATCGCTGACCCAAACAAACAAAAATGGGTAACATGGACCTGCAAAAAGAGCGCGCATACTTTTTTAATGGGCCGGAAACGCTATTGTGATTCCTCTGGTATTGCTGGAGAATGTGGGCGGCGGTGATCACTTAATTAACATCAGATGACCCGTCCGCTCGTTTGTCCTCTCTTCCATAAAATAACGCATAACTTACCACATCATATATAAGTTAAGTTATCATATATAATTACTATTAAATATAAACATATACTACACATTGACTATGAATTCCAGTGTAAGCTTTTAGTGAATAGTATTGAGAATTATAAGCAGTTTGAACTAAGAACCACATTTGGATGTATAGATGGCGGTGGAGGCAACGATCGCGTGAGCGACGCAGGCGAGACGCCCGGACACGTGGATGAGGTGATGGAGGCGCCCGCGAGTGACGTGTCCGCGCCCGCAGAAGTGAAGGCCGAGTGATGTCACGCTCGAGCTTCACGCATAAGTGACATGATTTACTGATTGACCTTCCAAAAGTGCTCGGTTAATCTGCATACAACTATAATCGGATACTAAATAATTGCATTAAAGAAGCTGAACTTTGTGTGGAATATGACTTCGCAAATGTAAAGTTGAATGGTGAGCAATTGGAAATGGATTGTATTCCTAAAACGTCATCGGTCCCTTGCGGCAGACCGTCCGGATCCTGACATGCACGCAACCGCTTCGAAGCGGCGCCGTGTCTATATTTCGGTTCTCGGTATTATAGGTCGTAAATTATGAAGTGATTATTATTTAAGGACGAAATTGGTGTCGCGACCGGACTGTTTGTATGTAAATATCGGACGGACATCCGGGTGTCTATTTGACTGTTATTATTTAAGTATATGTAATACACAAAGGTTGGCAGCTTTGCGTGCGCGCTAGCGACGCTGCCTCGGACATCTCACTAGTAAATATGTAGCCACGGTTTTGCATTACGAATTACGATGCAATTATAATAAATAATATGCAGGCGTGCGCACACAAGTGCGGCAAATACACTGCCGAAGTTGTGCTTAATCCGTCTCTGTACAAAAGTAACGCCACAGATTCAGTTGAGTGTAAACGTTTACTTAACTGGCTGTATACACTGCGACACACCGTAGATGGAAGATTAACACTAGATTCGCTGTGAGCTTATGTAAATGAGATAGCGATAGTCTTTGACGTGTGTACACAACAGTACAACGTAATAGACAACAACGTCTCATATTTAAATAATAAATGAATTCACACCAAATCACTCAACTACGAATTAAATCAGAATTTATTAAATAAAAATTTAAATTAAATAGTATTGCACTACGGCAGTAATTGTTTGTTGAGAGCCGCTGAACTAGGTCCAAACAAAAAAATTGCATACGCAAAAAAGATAGCAGATATTGTTGTGTATCTCGATTACTCTCAATAGCAATGTAATTGTGTCTCTCACATTATTGTTGTTTTAGTGACGCATCTATTGTTCATCTTCTATCTGCGCGACACACGAACGGTTCTTTCCGATCGTTGAAACTTCGATCGTGTATTTGCCACAGATGCGGCGCTTACCTAATAATTATTGGGAGCAAAAATGACCCAGAGCGGCCAGTGCCATCGCACCGGCGCGCTGTGAGCTCCATGTATCATAATCAATTATTATATGCGAATAAAACTATTATGACAGATGTTGCTTTTTATTTGTTGAGAAATGTTTATTATTCACGTATAGACTATATTAATATTTAACCAACAGTTAAAATGTTTACAGTCACTAGCTATAATAAAATAACTTCAATGGAATAATATAGGATATGGTTTTTTACAAATGAGTTTTGCTATTAACCCATTGTACTGGTAAGACGATGAAATGTTGGGATACAGAAATAATGTAATTTTTCCATTAACCATATTATGTTAACACTAGAAACAAACATAAACTTATACTGTGTCATTAATAAACGCGAATTAATGTTATTCCAAATTTAAAACTACGTCTTTATCTTACCTTTGTCATTACAGAATTACATGACAGGTAGAAGTAAGTTTAAACTTGGAGTAACTTTACATTTCACGCGCATATTCCATTTCAGCCGCAAGATGTCCACTGCTGGACAAAGGCCTACCCCAAAGATCGGTCCGTCTTGTTGCGGCCTACCAATACTACGTCTTCCGGTACGTAGTCGCCATTCGAGGACTTTACCCAACGGCCATCTGTCCGTCTAGCTATGTGCCCTGCCCACTGCCAATTTAGTTTCGAAATAGTCTGCCATATGTCGGTGACTTTGGTTCTCCTACGAATCTCCTCATTTCTCACATTAAAACTCCGAGCATAGATCTCTGAGCGAAAATGAACTTCTTCATAAGGCCCATAGTTATCGACCACGTCTGCGTTCCGTATATTACCACTGGCAACACTCACTGTCTTTAGACACTAGTATTTTGGACGATAAGATTTTACACAGATTCCCAAACGCTGCCCATCCGAGTTGGATTCGACGAGTGACCTCTTTCGCGAAGTTGGACCTGCCCAACTGGATTGTCCAAGATGTAGTCGTTGAGAATTCGAAAGTACAGTTTCCAACTGTTCGGGAGTAGGTGTGACATGAACACTAACATGATCTTCGTTTAGTCCATGTTCATTTTGAGACCTACTACTCATTTAGCCATTTGGCGTCTTACAACCATCAATTTAATATATATATATATATATATATATATATATATATATGTATAGTCTGAGAATTTTTCCGGTTCTTTTTGAACGGCTGGCCTTGAAGAACTTAGACCTAGCCGTTTGAACAGCTACTCCTAGGGAAACTGTATTGAGGCCATTGAGCATATGGCTTAAGGCTTCCATGAGCAGGTATCTGGAATTTAGGATTATCGAGTCATCACCCTGCCTTCGGACCTCAGATAACCCACGACATCCCATCGTAATCTGATCAAAGCGTCCTCCAGCTCTTCCAACTTCTCGTCGGTCCGCAGTGTCTTGACATTATATGTTAACAGGGCCAATGGTCTTCGTTCTTACGAGGGGCACACTGAAATGATCGGGAATAGAATATTTCTGATTGAGTTACAATAAAACCTTTTTTAGAATTTGAATACTGGCCTCTTAGAACCTTAATGACATTCATACAATTAAAAAAAAAGTTCAAAAACAAAAACTATGTTGGGTTAAAGTTGACACGTCATTGACAGAAATGGAGCTCACGCGTGAACATTTTCGGACCATAATTTATCACAATTTTCGTCGCGGCTTATCTCAAGATAAATGTCTCAGTGAACTTGTTTCGATTTATGATGTTGAAGCACTGAGTCAAACGACAATATACCGCTGGGTTGCCGAGTTCCGACACGGTCGTGTGTCGCTCAGCACTGTTTCTTCTGCAGGTCGACCAAGAACAGCGGTCACGCCTGAAAACATCGCAGCTGTGCAAACTACTGTATTAGTTGACCGTCATGTGACATACGAGCAGATTCAGGCTTTTATCAGTATCAGAATGAGTGCAATTCAGTCGATATTACATAATAATAATGAATTTTGTGTAAGAAAGCTAGTTTCCCGATGGGGGTACCCATACAATTTGTCCGAAGAGCAAAGGGCGGCTCGTGTAGATTGGTGCCGGAATACTCTGCAACGCTTCAACGGAGGGAAGTCAAATGCCGTTTATTATATCGTCTCAAGTGACGAATCATGGATTTATTCATACGAACCTGAAAGAAAACATCAGTCAGAAGTTTGGGTCTTCGAAGACGAGGTCTAACCAACGAAAGTGGTTCGCTCCCGCAGCGTGTCAAAGAAAATGGTCGCTACGTTTGTCTCGAAAAAGGGGCACGTTGCTACAATTCCTTTACAGGATCGCAGAACGGTTACCGCTGAGTCGTATATCACGGTTTGTTTGCCAGTAATGATAGCCGAACTCCGAAAAAATAACCCGAAACGTCGCATCATCTTACATCACGAAGATGCGAGCTCCCATACGGCTCGGAATACAAATGATTTTTTGAAGCAGGAAAACGTTGAGCTGATTGGCCATCCTCCGTACAGTCCTGACCTGGGCCCAAACGATTTCTTTACATTCGCTAGAATGAAAGATTTATTACGTGGTCAACGGTTTGAAGACACCGCAGCTGTGGAAGTGTACAAATCAGCCATTTTGTCAGCATCAACTTCAGACTGGAATTACTGTTTTAATGATTGGTTTGCACGAATGGAAAAGTGCATTAAGTTGAACGGAGAATACTTCAAAAAATAATAAAATACAATTTGCCTATTCTGCGCATGTGGCTTTTCTTATTCCCGATCAATTCAGTGTGCCCCTCGTAGCACCCCCTGCCCCGTCGCTTATGTGGCTGCTACCATGGCCACCACGAGCGGGGCCGCCGGGGCCTTATATTGTTTGTCATTTTTTTTTCATTGGTTTTGCCATGTGCCATTAGTAAGTAAGCTGTTTATAATATTAAGTTTTATTTTGTTTAGAGCTTGGCACCGACCTCAAATAATAGTATTTAATTAATATTAAAAGGTAAAGGTGTATTAAATTAAATTTTTAGTTATTTGATACTTTTCAGTTTTTGAAGTCGGTTTTTTTAAACGTGTTTTTTTTTTTACTTTTTAGTGTCAGTTAATAATTATAATATATAATCAACCTGAATGAAAACTCCGCACACAAAAAACAATTATATCATCGAGGTAAACAAAAATTTAAAAAAAAAATGTTAATAAAATGAAAACTACTGAACCAAACTATGTAAATTTTTTATGGGACCATGGAAAAATTACGTAAATCGGATCATAAACCTCCGAGTAATCGGTGTACATACATAAAAAAATACCGATCGAATTGATAACCTACTCCTTTTTGAAGTCGGTTAAAAATAAATTGAATTTGATAATTAAATTCTTTTTAAACATGAAATTTCTAAGTTTTCAATTCTATCGGCAGTCTCTAAAACAGCCAATTTGTTTTATTCAAATTTGGAATGCGTTTATTCAGATAAATTTTTTCGAGATTAATCTTCTTCTTCTTCTTCGGCGTTACACTGTTGTCAGAGTGGTCGTGGTCGTCAGTCGAGGTTAGTGGCCTGTTTCACAATGCGACGCCACTCATCGCGAACTGCCGCTCTTCTCGTGCATTCATGCAGAGTACCGTCGACAGCTTGCCTCACTTGGTCCGTCCACCTCATCGGGGACCTGCCTCGTGGTCTAGTGCCCTCGACTTTACCCTGGCACTATTAAGCGTTCTATGGAGTCGCTTCCACGTCGCGATACATGCCCGAAGAAAGTGAGAATGCGAGCTTGTACGGTTGTAGACAGTCTCTGTTTGATGCCGAGCTCCCGAAGAATGGTACGAAATACCGAGCATTCTTCTCCAGCACCACATCTCAAGAGCATTGATCTTTTTCTTCTCACTCTCTCGTAGGGTGCATGTCTCAGCAGCGTAGAGGAATATGGGGAATATGAGAGCCCTTACAAGTCGTATTTTGGTGGTTTTTGTGATATTGCGATCGTTCCATATTTTCCTCAATTTATCCATAGCCGATCTGGAGATTGCCATGCGTCGTTTGATTTCGTCTATGCAGCCGCCATTATTTACGTACGGACAGTATCTGCTCCCGTGTACCCTTTCCTTTTACGAACCCAGCCTACCCTGGCGATATTTCTCTAGATAAATAGGATTAGACGCTCATTCACGATGTGAAGAAGGATTTTGCTAGCATGGGGTATCAGAGCAATCAGGCGCTAGTTGCTGTAGGATTCGGTGGAGCCTTTCTTGTGTAGTGGGATAAACACGGTGTGCGCCCAATCGCGAGGCCAAGCGCAGGTCCTCCATATGTTGTTGCACAGCGCGTGGAAGATTTGTACACCATACTCTCCTGACGCCTTAATTGTCTCTATAGGGATAGAATCTCTTCCTATTGCCTTGCCATTTTTGAGATGTTTTATGGCTGCTGTTACTTCATCTTCCAGTATGTCAGGCTCCAGTTCATCGGTATTAGGCTCAGTTGAAGGAAAAGATTGCGACTGCGGATCACTAAACAGAGACTGACAGTAGGCCTTCCAGGTCTCGGAAATAATGTCCAGTTCTGTTACCGTTTCTCCCCGGGCGTAATCTATAGCCCACGTTTTGGGTTTTCGTGATGGACTTGATCTTGTGGTGGAGGTCTCTGGATTCGTGCTTATCAGCATGAGCTTCTACTTCGGTACATATTTTTTGAAGATGAGTGTTCTTATCTCTACTGCATGCCTCCTGAATACGTGCTGACTTTGCGTTAAGGACTCTCACGTTAGCTCCTGTAGCCTTCATCAACCTTCTTTCCTCAACAAGGGCTAAAGTACTGTCACTCATCCAGTGCTGTCGTTTACGTATCCCCGCAGGTGTTTTTGATTCCTTGACAGCTTTGGATATGAGAGCTTTCGCCTGATCCCAAAGTATGTCTGAGCTATCTGTATGGGGATTCAACTCCGTCCATTGACTCCTGTTTTGCTCTAATATAGCTGAAAATTTTGAGACATTGTCTACTGTTAATCTCCTTTGATTGGATGTTTTTCGAGCTGCTCTTAGTTCCAGCTTTAATTTGGAGATCAAAAGTTGGTGGTCAGTTCCACAGTCAGCTCCAGGAAGCGTGTGGGCGTTCCTGATTGAGGTTTGCTATCGTGACCTGATTAAGATATGATCTATTTGATTGAGATAATTCCCGTCTGGTGAAGTCCAAGTATATAGTCTCCTAGGGTGGTTTTTAAAGAAACAGTTCGCTATAATCAGGTCGTTTTCTGCCGCGAATAGCATCAGGCGTTCTCCTCTCTCATTGCGCTGACCCAGTCCATACTTTCCGGCACAAACGCTTAGTTGATGGGCATTCATACCTATCTTTGAGTTAAAGTCTCCCAGTATAAGCAGAAGTTCTCTTTTGGGTATCTTAGAGGTAGCCGATTCCAGCTTTGTATAAAAGTTCTCCAGATCTTCTTCACTCGCAGTGCTAGTAGGAGCACATGCCTGTATTATGTTTAAGTTCACAGGTGAAGATTTTAGCTTTATGGTTAGGATTCTGTCACAAATGGGTTCATATCCCACTACACAGTCTTTTTGGTCTTTTGGTAGGACAACAGCGACTCCATTCCTGCTGTACGTGTCGTTACCGGAGAAATAAACGACATGGGTGTCCGTTGTGAAATGGCCATTTCCTTTCCAGTGGGTTTCACTCAGACCACAGATCCTGAGTTTGCAGCGAGTAATTTCTCGTTCAAGAATGTCAAACTTTCCAGGTCGGAGTAATCCGCGCACGTTCCAAGTACCTATCGTTTGGATGTAGCACATATTTACTGAGCTTCCAGTAGTCCATTTTCCATGTGTTGCCTGGTTTCCTACATCCACGTGGCCGGTAGCCCATTTCCGACTGACTGCCCCGGACGCAGCACGGCGCCGGTTGCTAAGTGGGTCGCATGGCCACTTATTATTCTTTGCTTTTACTGACATGACGACTTTCATGGGAAAATAACGCAGTAGTTTCCAGTTGCCTTCTGCATCAGGCATTTCAGGAGTTATTTAAACTCCTAGGCCGCTGTCACCTCTTCTGACCGGTTGGCCGATCAGGCCCGTTGTTGTTTAAAATCAGAGTTTTCCTTCTCCTAGACGAGCTGCCTACCATGGCTGACGAGGCCCATCTCCCCGAGCAGTGGTGCTTATATTAAAGGGGCGGCTCCAACTCGCCACTGTCATCTACCGCTTACGAGATTGCGCGCCATTTGTTGGGGTACACCCAGCAACTAGACCGCTCCGTTGTCCGCGACTGCTTATTGGTTATTCGCAGCTAACCTCCATATCTGAAGGCTGTTCGCTATCCGCAACCTGCGACGCGTGTGGTGGCAATGAGCTCTGCCGCTGGAATGATAATCTCCCCAGAACCACAGATTCGAGATTAATATTAAATCAAAATAATATGCAGTGTGGTAATATATTATAGAAATGTGAATTGCATTGAATACAAATTGGGTATGGAGCCATTGGAGTAAGTCATTTTCAAGACACTTCAAAAGCCTATATCAGTTCATATAGCCTATACATGTTCATCTATCGTACTATCCACGTTTTTTATGACAATAAGGGACGAGGCGAGCAGGATGTTCAGCTGGATGTTCAGATGGTAAATAGTACGCTCTGCTCATTACAATGCAGTGCCGCTCTGGATTCTTCAAAAACCCTATACCGAGCGGCACTACAATTGCGCTCGTCACCTTGAGACAAGATGTTAAGTCTCATTTGCCCAGTAATTTCACTAGCTACGGTGCGCTTTAGACAGAAACATAATAACGCTTACACATTACTGCTTCACGGTAGAAAAATGCGCCGTTGTGGTACCCACAATCTAGCCGGCATCCTGTGCTAAGAAACCTCCCACTGGAAAATACCACGTACTGATCGATATACCAACACATAATCTGTAAGATCAGGGCGGCCTCGTGCTGTGAGAACTCTGAAAATGAATCAAAAAAATTTTTTTCGCAAGAATTGAAGATTGCTAGGATTCGTTCGAGGAATCGCGCATCATCAAAGATGGTCTAAAGCTTGGTGCTTATATACTAACTGCAGTTAAGGACGCGTTTATGAATCCGACAAAAATAATATATTTTTCGGTAGAGTTTGTGATGAAATGAAAGTAAATCTAACAAAACTAAAAATTGCCACAAATAGATAACTACTTTATCTCCAATTAGCGGGAAATTTTTGCTTTTAAATTTTGATATTTTATGTCGTAAAAACGATTATCTGTTACCTCTTCACACAAAATTTACGAAATGGGGCTTCATTCAGGATCAGTTTTCTGCTACTACTTACATAATTTTGTCTCTTAAAAATTGCGTAAGGAAAGCAGATATAATATTTTCAAAAACACGGGAAATAAATTGATGAATATGTTATAAATAATCTCAGAAAAAAATAAAAATTAATCGTCTAAAATTCATATATTTTTCTGATAAGCATGAACTTTAAAGTGTGGTATTAAGAGTTATTTTATTTTGTCACTCCGTACGCATTGCACAGAAAGATCTATCGAAACAATGTCAGTCCGCGCAGGGGGGTGCAACTTCCCTACATTGGCACATGAAAAAAATTGCATTGAAAGTGCTGCCGATGGCAATAATTTAACATACATGATAGATGGATAGATGGAGCTAGTGATAGCAAAAAACTCACTTAACTTACTTATTAAAACAAGACTTAACTACCGTGTTGTGATCATTGAATGCCTCTCCTTATTTAAAGGACACTGCTGAACCTAATAAACGAATAAGAATTTCCACCCACACAAAACAAACATCAATATGCATTCAATACGGTCTACAACAATAGTAAAAAACTATAAACATAATTAGCGCCATCTAGCGACGGTATGCTAAGAGCGTAAAATAACGCAGCGCCATCTATTAGCCTGGGTACACTGATTTTACAAAATAAAAACATTAGTTGCACCTCTATCTCTAGTATATAGTGAGTCCGCGCTCGACCGCTGTCGTGGGTAGACACTGTGTCGGTTGTAAGCAGCAGCTCGTATTCGGAAAGATCGCTGTACGAACATGAATATTTTTTATAAGCTTACAATACTGTATATAAATAATATTTGATACTTTACATTTTTTTGAAGAATTAGTGATTTAAAAGTCCATCTCTAAATATAAGGTCTATATTAAATCGACATGCAAGATATCGCCTATGAAATTTACCAACTTCTCTTCATGGGTGTCATTTTCAAGGTTTTCGGGGTCAACAATAACGAATATCGGGTCAAAATCTAAATCCAAGATGGCGCCTATGAAATTTACCAACTTCTCTTCATGGGTGTCATTTTCATGGTTTTAGGGGTCAACAATAACGAATATCGGGTCAAAATCGAAATCCAAGATGGCGCCTATGAATTTTACCAACTTCTCTTCATGGGTGTCATTTTCATGGTTTTCGGGGTCAACAATAACGAATATTGGGTCAAAATCGAAATCCAAGATGGTGCCTATGAAATTTACCAACTTCACTTCATGGGTGTCATTTTCATGGTTTCTCCCTACCTTGAACTGTAGGGGTTGAGGGTGGGAGTATTTTATTTAATCTACAATTATTTATTTATAAACTCATTATCTAATTAATTAATTACAGTTTTTTTTTCAGTTCTTAGGCTATTTCCCTGTTGGTTATTTTCACATTACAACTAAAATTTGCCTATGCTGAATCATAGGGAACCAGGCTTTACAAATGTCTTACAGTATTTTTAATTACCTTAATCAAGCCTTCTAGAGTTTCTAATTCTATTACATAATTTATAATCTACTTCTTAAACGTATTAAACAATTACATTTTAAATTTCTTTAAATTAATATTGCTGCCGTCCTTCGGCAGCACATCTACCAAGATTTTGAGGCAAAATGCCTCAAAAAGTGGCCAGTTCCGTGGCCAGACAAAAATAAGGGGAGGTTGGCCTCCAGTACGGCCACTCCACTCTGGACCTCAAGATCGTATCTCCACCGAACGAACCTATGGCATTCGAGCACCAGGTGCATTGCGCTTTCGTCAGTTTGACCGTCGCAAATGCACACTGGGCTATCCTTCAGTCCGAACCGGTGGAGATACGCCGAGAAGCCACCATGACCCGTGATGACCTAGGCCATCAGAGCGCTGAAAGGTGCCTCCCGTACCAGCTTGTAGGGCACCTCGACGTCTGGCAGGAACGCCTTTGTGATGCTTGCATTTTGACCCGCAGTGTAGCGCTCCTGCCAGACGTCGAGGAGTCGGAACCGGTACTCCGTCGTACGCAGCCCTCTGTTTCGAATGGAGCGCCGCATCCTTCGCCAAGTGGTCAGCCCTCTCGTTCCTCTCAATACCTTTTTTTTTTATGCCAATACGGAACGAGACGAGTAGGACGCTCAACTGATGGTAATTGATACGCCCTGCCCATTACAATGCAGTGCCTTTCAGGATTCTTGAAAAACCCAAAAACTGAGCGGCACTACAATTGCGCTCGTCACCTTGAGACATAAGATGTTAAGTCTCATTTGCCCAGTAATTACACTAGCTACGGCGCCCTTCAGACCGAAACACAGTAATGCTTACACATTACTGCTTCACGGCAGAAATAGGCGCCGTTGTGTTACCCATAATCTAGCCGGCATCCCGTGCAACAGAGCCTCCCACTGGTAAAACCTACATGAGCTCTAACCCAGCGGAACCGAATGGCTTTACCCATATCTTGGGCCCGCCGGATTAGTTTTTTGATTTCGAAAGCTATCGGGTTAAATGAAGATCGATCCCTTAGCAGCTCCAGCGACGACCTGGAGTCACTAAGGATCTCGATCTTCATGTCGGGCATCTTCAAGATGTCCTTGATAGCCTTCGAAATTGCGCACATTTCAGCTTGGAAGACAGAGCAATAATCTTTAGCTTGAGTTTCCTTGCTCTGACTTCCAAACCTCGCCGCCTGTATGATATTCCGGCTCCAACCCTGCCCTGTATCTTACTGCTGTCGGTGTACACCTGCAGGTAACCCTCTCCCTCTCCTGGGTCATCCTGCACCTCTACCACGTTGGTTTCCGCCTGTATCTCCTTGAGACTAAAGAATTCCACCTCAGGAGCGAGATCTGGATGGGGAGCATCCAGGAAGCTAACCCGCTGTTCAGCCTTCCTGTCTGCCATACCATCAATGTCCTCACCCCTTTTATATCGGTACAATTCTGCCGCCTCTCGGATCCTCAGGTCCAGTGGCAAGATACCTGACAGGATCAGCGCCGCACTCAAACTGGTAGTTTTGTAGGTCCGGCTGATCTTCCGCGCGAATCCTCTCTGAACTGTGACAAGGATCTTGGTTTCTGTGACCATCTTTATACTTTCGCCGCCCATGGTGATCTGAATGGGTGTTAAGCAAGGAGCACTGCACAGCGCAAACAGGCGAGAGCTTGTGGGACGGTATTTAGAGAGTCCTCCGTCAAACCTCGAAAAAACAAGAAGATAAACTTTTTATGAGGGACGGAGTGACTCCCAAGCAAAGTGCAGAACTCCTTGCAGCTATGGGTCTGTGCCGCTTATGATCCAGAGTCACTCCGTCTCTCATAAGAAGTTTATCTTCTTGTTTTTTCGAGGTTTGACAGAGGACTCTGTAAATACCGTCTCACAAGCTCTCGCCTGTTTGCGCTGTGCAGTACTCCTTCCAGCTAGGGGTCTGTGCCGCTTGGGCGACAGACTCATACTTTTTCCGGGCATCCAGATACTGGACGACGAATTCCCTCCTTGTTTGGGCCGCGCAGCGGACACGGTTCTTTTTGGTAACCGCCTGTCCCTTCGGAACTTATCCCAGTTTGCGAAACTTATCGCAGTTATTTTGGGTGTTGTATATCCGAGTGGTTGGTGCTGGGCCGGGTGCTTTCTCACGACCTGTGCGGAGGCCTATCCTTAGGGCGTTGTGATCGGAACTGACCATGACTGGGTCTATCCTCTAGGACTCCATCCTTGACAGGATACTTTTGCTGCACACCGTAATGTCAACTCTGCTTGTGCAGAGCCGACCTTCCCGAACCACTTGAAACGTGGGTTTGGTCCCATGTGCAGCTGGTTGTCGTCGAAGTATCCTGCCAATTCGGCTCCCCGGTGGTCCTCGTCTGCGCTTCCCCACCATGGGCTCCACGCATTGAAATCCCCTCCGATCACAACACTTAAGGTTCCCAACTTGGATCGGACGCTGGACAGACGTTCCAGGTATGGATTCAGGGGTTTGTCCCCTTCCAGGTAGGCGGCCACTATTCCAAGTGTCCAGTCGGAGAACTCGATGGTGATTGCCACAATGTTCTCCGACTGGAGGCTCGGGTCTCACCTAAACTGGAAGTCTTTATCAAAGACCGCTATTGCGGCCTTCCTCGTCCTTGAGACAAGAGAGGACGTCCCTTATAATAACCATAGGGTTTTTCCCCTTCACCTCCTGGACTTTTAGGCCAGAATTAGCCCCAAGCCGAGCCTTGACGGCCTCCACCTCACCTTTTGTACCGCATGTCAGCACCACCTTCCGATTGCGTACCATACGGACGCTGTCCACTTTGGCACCGGTTTTGGTAGGGCCTTTATAATTTTGGTGACCACATCTCCAGAATCTTCTGGTGACTCGCTGGCCACCACTATTGAATGGCCGGACTTTGCCGGTGCCTTTGCGGCCATCGCCGCATAGGAAGGCGGCACCTGGGCCCTTGAGGGCTCCTCCTTAGAGGCACAAACATCAAAGCTCCTAAGCTTTGATGTTTGTGCTCCAAGGGCGCGCACCTCATCAAGCATCTTCACTGCGTCTTTGTGGATCCCTTTTTACTCTTCTAGAAGGGGGCTCAGCTTCGCAGCAGGTGAAACTTGAACTTGTTTACTTCTGCAATGACGTCAAATTCAACTACTCGGCGGAGTGCCTCCAACTCCTTAAGCAACTCCGCCGTCTGTCCACATCCGCTTTCTCCAGCCGCTGCGTTAAGAGCAACATTTGCTCCGTATGGCTGGACTCATTTCTCGCGACGTCCTCCGCGTGTCGTCGCTGTAAGTACTCAACTTGCAGTAGGACGTCACGTCGCGCACTGTTTACTTGTAAGGTGGCCTCGTATAAATAATTGAGGCCATCCAACACTGTCGCCCTTATTGAGCCTTTCAGATTCCCAGATTCCCAGATTTCTCTATTTTCTCTTTTGCTCGCTGGTACACTCCATTGGCGGTTTTCAGTAGGGTCGAGGTCGGGCTCTCAGGCCCCTCCACGCTGCCGCGCCGTTCTCCAGATGGCGGGGTGCGAAAAGCCGCATCCACCTCCCTTTGGAGCGCTTGTGATCCTGACCCCGCCCCATATTCATTCCCGGAGAAGGAGGAACCCCCCTGGCCTCGATACGACGGCACGGCACTGCTTTGAGCCTTCCGGGATCTGAAGATGGTCGTTTAGCTGTTGCCGCGGATATACATAGTTTCACGGTCGGTGTTTTGGAGTGTTCAAGTCGTCCTGATATGTCTTATAGATGACATGGTCGTACTGAGGGAAACGGCAGCAAATTAATCAAAGTTATTACAATATAGAATTAAAACTAAGCAAAATGTATTAAACTATCAAATAATAATGTGTGGTCGGTACTTGGGGGTTCCACGAGTCGACCTTTGGAGGTGCTTTAGGGATTTTTTTGAGATTTTGGGGGAGGGGGAGGTCGGAGGGGAAATCTGTCAGGGCCAAACTGTTCCTTCCAAGAAGACAGAAAGTTTGAGCACAAACTCGGGGGTGTAGAATAAAGGGGACAGAATTTGCACCCTGAGGGGGTAAGGTCGAAAATCTGGGGGGAGTGGGGGGGATGTTTCGGGAGTCGGCCTATGAAGTGATTTAGGAATTTAGGAATTTAGGAGGGGGTGGTCTGAGGGGAAATCTGTCAGGGCCTAACTGTTCCTTCCGAGAGGACAGACAGTTTGAGCCCAAACTCGGGGGGTTTAGGATGAAGGGGACAAAAGTTAGACCCTGAGGGGGTGAGGTCGAAAAATTTTTGGGGGAAGGGGGGGGGTGCCGGAGGTTGAATCTGCCGATGCCGATCTGTTCCTCTTGAGGGGAGAAACAGTTTGAGCCCAAACTCGGGGGGTTTAGGGTGAAGGGGACAAAAGTTAGACCCTGAGGGGGTGAGGTCGAAAAATTTTTGGGGGAAGGGGGGGGGGTGTCGGAGGTTGAATCTGCCGATGCCGATCTGTTCCTCTTGAGGGGAGAAACAGTTTAAGCCCAAGCTCGGGGGGTCTAACTGAAGGCTCAAAAGTTATCTTAGTTATAAAAATTTTCTGTCTGTATGTAGGTTTTGCCTAAGATTAATTAAATTTTAAAATTATTATATTGACTTAAGCGTGTCAGCCGTAGCCGCTTTTGAACGGAATCTTCTATTTTAACAACATTCCGTGAACATTTTCTTTATGTTTAGAGCCTTATTAATACCTCTTGTGGTTAACTAAAAATTTTGAATTTAATGTCCTTTAAAAGACAAAAGCTTAAATAATCTATTTTAATTATAATAATTTATTAGGGTTCAGATCCGAGGGTGTACCAAGTTAACCCTTCCTTCTCATTGCCATTGCCTTGTCAGCGCCAACGTATGGTTCTTGGAGAAGTACCACTGCGACACCGCGCTTTACGTTACCTCTATTAGGAGCTAATTCATCGCAAGCTTCTTTTTCTGAGGTTTGCTTGTATTATCTTAAACGATTTTTTATCACCTGGGGTGCCCTCAGCAGTACTCCAGAGCCGATCTGGCGAGCTTATCCTATTTGCGTCGCAAGGGGCAATCCAGACTAAATGCATTATGCTCGGTATGATCTAATTTGTCTTTGGCGCAGTTTTGGCATCTAGGCGGAACCCCCACACATTCGGTGCGGAGATGAGGACCCCCGCAGTGGCTGCTCAAGTCCACTTGCTCCCTACAAAAGCGCTTTCCGTGACCAAAGCCCAAGCAACGCGTGCATTGCACTAGTGGGGATTGGTCTTCAACCCTAACCCTTTGCAGGTCTATGTGCAGAAAGCCAATGTCCGTGGCCCTTCTCCACACCACAGGTGAAACGCTAATAACTACATTGTTAATGTGTGGATTCCTCGCCCTTTTCCTATACCTGACCTCGAGCCGATTATATTCTTTTCCAAGGCTGTGACATATGCCCTTATTTTGATTTCTAAGGGCCTTGATTATGTCATCGTCGGTATTCACCGTTAAGAAGCCCTTGAGTATCAGGAGTGGGTCCTTATTTTTAAAGTGAAACTTTTATTACACCGTCTCAAACTTTTTGGTCTGTGTAGCGCATGTCGCGTGATGGTCGGCCGCCGAGTAGGTATAAAGTGAAAGGCGCTTGTCAGTGCAGCTAAGGCCAATGTGGCGGCGCCTATAGTTTGCAGCAGCTGACCGTGTAGTGTATAGTACTTGTGGCCACCTCATACACACAACCAATATAATATATAAGTAAGTATACAACATATCTAACATTAAAATATATCATTATACATAAATATAGCATTTACACAATACATAATACAATAACACTCCTATTCACAATATAATTTACATATTATCTAATAATATCTATCAAGTATATTTTATTTATTATTCACACGGCGGAATGTATCATTGGAAACGCACCGCCGCGAACCAGTTGCTCATCTAGCTACCTCCGCCACCTCGTCCCGCAGAGCGCTGCTCACGGTGACGTAGCAGTCAGAAACTCATAATAAAGATGGAATTGATAATAGAATGATTGAAAAACAGATCAAAATGACTCAACGATAATAAAATATTGTTTTCAGTTTTTTGATGTGTCTATAATCTAAATAATTGTTAAGTATTATGTAAGTCGTACTCTATAAGATACAGAGTTCAATAAAAATATTAGTTAGAGACAGTCTAATTTTATTATTTCCCATTATCATTCCAATTTTCCAAGTATAAAATTAAGATTGATAAAGCGATTTTTATACCCTTAATGGAATATTATTCGTAAAATTTTTAGTTAAATGTCTATAGTGTGAAAAAAGTTTCACTTTTACCGTGGTTTCATAAAACCACGCAACATTTTTTTTTATTTCCTCCGCTAATAATCCTCCCCCTTCCTCTCCTATACTCTCCCTTACCTTTTTCAACTCTTCCTTATCCTCACCACCGATTATTATTTTCCTATATTTTGCCTTTCTTATTTTATCTATTTTTATCCCCTCTGTTTTGGCCCTTACTGCTTGCCTAATTTTCTCGATTACTTTCGCCCCTGTATCTTGTTCATCTTTCGAAGTCACTATCACGGAGTGATTGCTCATTGGTGTTCGCTGAGAATTTGGAACTCTTCTGTTTCCTGCTACAACACTCGCGTATGTTGTTTTACCGAGTGCGGCTTGATGGTCTGCCAACGCTACCTTTAGCACCTCTATTTGAGCCATGCCTTTCGTTATCATTTTGCTGTGCGCACAGAGGAGAGAGGGTAGTGTTTTTTCTGAGTCAGTGTTTTCATTATCCATCTCATCTTTCATCATTATTCATCTCGCTACCCTGTTCCCGAGCGCCGGTACCTGCTGTGGTGATATTCCTGCCGTTCCTGTTTTTACAGCCGCCGTCTCTTTTAATAATTGGTAGAGATTGTCAATCGCCGTTATGATACCTTGCTTGAAGTCAGACTTAAGTTTTTGACCTTTGAACCTAGATCCGCGCCTGTGCCATCCTGTCTCCCGGTTTGGGCAGACTTGGACGTTCCAGGTGTATCCCACACCTGGAACGTCCGTGGATTACTAAGCTCGGGAAAGCTTGATATAGTGGAGAAGGAAGCGGAGTCGCACAATATAGCCTTATTTGGTGTGACTGAGACTCAAAAAAGAGGACAAGGTCATTACAGGACCTCCAATGGGAACACCTTGTTTTTTTCCGGTCCCGCTAATTCCAGTACTAACGAGAGATACCGGCTCCAACCCTGCCCTGTATCCTACTACCGTCGGTGTAGACCTGCAGGTAACCCTCTCCTTCTCCTGGGTCATCCTGCACTTCTACCACGTCGGTTTCGGCCTGTATCTCCTCGAGACAACAGAATTCCACCTCAGGAGCGAGAATTGGATGGGGAGCATCCAGGAAGCTAACCCGCTGTTCAGCCTTCCTGTCTGCCATACCATCAAGGTCGAGTGGCAAGATACCTGACAGGATCAGCGCCGCACTCAAACTGGCGATTTTGTAGGTCCGGCTGATCTTCCGCGCGAACCCTCGCTGAACTGTGTACAGCATCTTCCGCACTCCGACTTGATCTACGTCTGGGACCCAGACGCTTGAAACGTAGAGTACGATTGATTCCACAGCGGCGATGTAGATGGTCCTGACCACCTCTGGGTTCAGACCCCAGGTTGTCTTAGCCGCCCTTGCCAATTGGCCATAAATGGCCGATTGCTTTTCGGCAAACGTCGACGTGCGGCTTAAAAGACAACCTGTGGTCAATTATAAGACCCAGGATCTTAGTTTCTGTGACCTTCTTTATACTTTCGCCGCCCATGGTATCTGAATAGGTGTTAGTTTCAGTTTCTTGGTGATCACCATGGCGTTGGTCTTGTGTGGAGCAAATCATAGCTTGTTGTCCAAGCCCCAGTCGTAGACCCGCTGGACGCGTACGCCATCTTCCTGGAGAGCGCCTAGCAATGGATCGAGCAGAAGGTTCCAGAATATGGGCCCCCCGATCGATCCCTGAATGCACCCCTTGGTGGTGGGCCTCACGCACTCGGCGCCCGCATATCGAATCGTGACCTCGTGGTCACTGAGGTAGCTGCACACGGCGGAGTACAGGTTCCTGGGGCATTTCCTGGCGGCCAGCTGGTGTTTAATAGCCGACCACCAGGCGCTATCGAATGCCCCCTCTCTGTCTAGAGACACCATGAGGACTACTCTCTTTGCCCTGACCTCAGCTCTGATATACTCGATCAAGGCAAATAGAGCATCCTCAGTGCCCCGTTGTGGCATAAATCCGAATTGACCCGGATTTAGCGTCGGCAGTACGTGCCACTTTATCCGACGTACTATCATCTTTGCCAAAGTCTTACCGTGGACTGACAAAAGTCCAATCGGACGGTAAGACTTTGGTTGATGGTAGTCAGACTTTCCCGGTTTGGGAAGTGTCACAACTGCCGCACGCTTCCATGGCCTCGGGAAATACCCCACAGCGAGGCACCTGTTGGCGATCTCTAGGAAGAGCCGCTCATCTGCCTCAATGCTCTTGGCACTGATGTCTGCAGAGAACGCGTCCGATCCTGGAGCTTACTTTTCCCGGGCATCCAGGCGGACGACGAATTCCCTCCTTGTTGGGGCCGCGCAGCGGACACGGTTTTTTTTTTTTTTATGGAATAGGAGGACAAACGAGCGTACGGGTCACCTGTTGTTAAGTGATCACCGCCGCCCACAATCTCTTGCAACACCAGAGGAATCACAGGAGCGTTGCCGGCCTTTAAGGAAGGTGTACGCGCTTTTTTTGAAGGTACCCATGTCGTATCGTCCCGGAAACACCGCACAAGGAAGCTCATTCCACAGCTTTGTAGTACGTGGAAGAAAGCTCCTTGAAAACCGCACTGTGGAGGACCGCCACACATCCAGATGGTGAGGATGATATCCTAACTTGTGGCGTGTCGTGCGAAGGTGGAATTCGGCGGCAGGAATCAGGTTAAACAGCTCTTCGGAACACTCCCCGTGATAAATGCGGTAGGAGACACACAATGAAGTGACGTCTCTACGCAATGCCAAGTGATCCAGCCGTTCACAGAGCACTGTGTCCCCGACAATTCGAGCTGCTCTGCGTTGCACGCGGTCAAATGGATCGAGCTGATACTGGGGTGCGCCAGACCAGAGATGACAGCAATACTCCATGTGTGGCCGGACCTGCGCTTTGTAGAGCGCTAGTATGTGGGCCGGCTTGAAGTATTACCGTGCTCTATTAATGACGCCCAGTTTCTTTGAAGCCAATTTGGCTTTGCCTTCCAGATGACCACGAAATTGGCAATCGCTCGAGATTTCGAGACCCAGTATTCCGATACTAGGCGAGGCTTTGAGGAAGTGTTGTCGAAGAGCGGTGATACGACAAATGGG
This sequence comes from Leptidea sinapis, assembly GCF_905404315.1. NCBI lineage: Eukaryota > Metazoa > Arthropoda > Insecta > Lepidoptera > Pieridae > Leptidea > Leptidea sinapis. The sequence goes on from NC_066272.1 coordinate 15,761,137, forward strand.
GTTTTTTTAGTGGTAAACGCGCAAACTTGAGTCTTCTGGGGGTTAAATTGGACAAGGTTCAACTTACCCCATTCCGCGACCTTCTCGAGAGAGGACTCGATAGAAGACACAAGTTTCTCCCCGCACTGGTCGACGATTTCCCGAGACAGACCTGCATGGCCAGTGTATACGGCATCACCAGTGCTGTCGTCTGCATAGCAATGAATGTTGGAGGTATCCAACATATCATTGATATGCAGAAGAAACAGAGCGGGAGACAGCACACAGCCTTGGGGCACTCCAGCATTCACGGGCTTAGGGTTCCAGCAATATCCGTTGAAGACCTGTATGCTGCGCCCAGTGAGGAATCTGGAGGTCCACTTGCACAAGCTCTCGGGAAGCCCAAATGATGAAAGTTTGGAGAGGAGCGCCTTGTGCCATACACGATCAAAGGCCTTCGCTATATCCAGGCTTACTGCCAGGCCTTCCCCCTTGCTTTCAATAGCCGCTGCCCATCTATGTGTTAGGTATACCAGAAAATCACCTACCGACCGACCATGGCGAAACCCGTATTGTCGGTCGTTGATCAACTGGTGACCCTCTAGATATACCAAGAGCTGACGGCTAATTATGCTCTCCATGATTTTGGAGAGCAGGGAGGTAATAGCAATAGGCCTGTAGTTTGCCGGATCCGAACTGTCTCCTTTTTTTTGGATCGGATGGACAAGGGCTTACTTCCATGAGTCAGGGACTATGCCTTTTGAATAAGAGTGCCGGAATAAACGCGTTAGCACCGGCGTCAACTCAGGGGCACACGTTCTAAGCACTATTGGAGAAATGCCATCCGGCCCCCTCGACTTCCTGACGTCCAACGAAAACAGAGCTCGCCTAACAGTTTTCTGTCTGAACTGTACTTCAGGCATAGAGCTCTGACACCGCGGGATGGTCGGCGGTGTATTTCCGTTGTCGTCAAGAATCGAGTTGGAGGCGAAAAGAGCACACAAAAGATCGGCTTTCTCTTTTGCCGTATGGGCCAGGGTGTCATTCCTCATGTGTAACGGCGGCATGGACGGCTGGCTGAAGTTACCAAGAGCAGCTTTCGACAACGACCAGAACTTGCGTGTTCCGGTCGGGTAACTGGAAAGCTGCTCACCGATTTTGACGACGTGTTTTGACTTTGCACGGGCGATTTGCCGCTTAAAAAATCTGGAGGCGCGGTTGTATTTCCTCTTAAGAACTGTGCAGTTCGGATCCTTTGTGCCCAGCGCCGCAACCCAAGCTCGATACGCCTGTTTTTGCAGTCAGATGCTGCTTTAACTGACGCATCGAACCAGGGCTGTGATCTGCCACCGATGGGCACTACAGAGTTTGGTATAAAAATATCCATACCCTGTAGTATCACATCGGCTACTGCAACGGCGCAGGCACTGCCCCAAGGGTAGGATGCAAAAAAGGAACGCATCCTATCCCAATCTGCTGACTTGTAGCGCCAACCGCGGCGGGTCGCTGGTGGTCTGCGACGTGGGCGTCGGATAGGCACTACACTCCTGACCAGGCAATGGTCGACAATGACCTGATAACCATCGGGATGTGAAGTCAGCAGAATATCTAATAAGGACGGCATGTGGCTATCCACATCCGGGAGCCGCGTTGGCGACTCAACCAATTGGGACAGACACTTTTTCTTATTTATTTTGCACATTAAACTTATTACCTATGTTTTCTTAAGTACCTACTATATATTAATGTTATTTATACAATCTATTATTCTATGCTTACTGCTAATATTATTAATTTATTATAGAAACATAGTTTATTTACATAGTTTTATTTCTATTTATTATAATTTGTGCAATTTTTGTACAGTACTTTAGAAATTTGTCTCTTTCGTTGCCCATTATTATATTTTTCACGCTGTCTTCTGTTAAGTTTTGCCCTGTGCTGCCCCGGGGCGTAAAAAGAATAGGGTAGTCCCTGGTCCAAGGGTGTCGAAAGAGGCGACTACGGGCTTTTTGAAAGTAGGAGAGTCACGCTGCTGTCTTATGACGTCAGCACAATCGGGCCAGACTCGTCCGGGCTACTTACCACACTCGCACAGAATACCGGCGTGAAGTAGCGGCCTAGTGCCGCAATGTTTCGCATAGGTTAGTGTCGAGGACCGGAGGCCATTCCCCCCCCCCCCCCCCCAACAAAATATGAGAGCGGTATTTAAAGAGAAATTACCCCAGGAGGGTACCGGCTCTTGCAGAGCCGGAGAATCCCTCCCCGAGCATTCGCGCTCGGGCTGCCCCTCGTATTCTGGGGAGGGCACAGTGCCGCGTATGTCACAGGACAAACAGGACAGCAACACCACGGCACCCCGCTCCACGCTTAATATGGACTTTTGTAACATCCGGGGAATTCACTCCAACTTAAACGCCGTCCACCACCACCTTGGGACGGCGCAGCCGGCCTTGTGTTTCTTTACGGAGACGCAGATATCTCGACCTAGCGATACGCCATATTCAACGTACCCCGGGTAGAAAATTGAGCATAATTTCATGCCTCATGCCGGGGTATGTGTGTACGTTAGGGAGGATATCTGCTGTCGCCGTCTCGGCAATTTTGAGGGTAGGGCCTGTCTACTCTCTGGCTCCGCGTAGATTTAGAGGACCGCGTCCGCATCTATGCGTGTGTCTACAGGTCCCATAGTGGTAACGCAGACACGGATCACCTCATGGGCTGCGTTCAAGCGGCATTTGATGACGTGCTTGCTCAGATCCCCTCCGCTGAAATCGTAGTCTTGGGTGATTTCTACGGGCACAATGCCGAATGGCTTGGATCACGTACCACAGACTACGTAGGGGGATCTGTGCATAATTTTGCATTGGCGTAAGGTCTGTCCCAATTGGTTGAGTCGCCGACGCGGCTCCCGGATGTGGATAGCCACATGTCGTCCTTATTAGATCTTCTGCTGACTACACATCCCGATGGTTACCAGGTCTCTGTCGACGCCCCTCTCGGAACGTCCGACCATTGCCTGGTCAGGAGTGTAGTGCCTATCCGACGCCAACGTCGCAGACCACCAGCGACCCGCCGCGTTTGGCACTACAAGTCAGCAGATTGGGATAGGATGCGTTCCTTTTATGCATCCTACCCTTGGGGCAGGGTTTGTTTCCCTTCGGATGATCCTAGTGCCTGCGCATTTGCAGTAGCCGATGTGATACTGCAGGGCATGGATATTTTTATACCCAGCTCTGTAGTACCGATCGGTGGCAGATCACAGCCCTGGTTCGATGCGTCAGTTAAAGCAGCATCTGGCTGCAAAAAACGGGCGTATCGAACTTGGGTTGCGGCGCTGGGCTCAAAGGATCCGAACTGCAAAGTTCTGAAGAGGAAATATAACCGTGCCTCCAGGTTTTTTAAGCGGCAAATCGCCCGTGCGAAATCGAAGCACGTCGTCAAAATTGGCGAGCAGCTTTCCAGTTACCCGACCGGAACACGCAAGTTCTGGTCGTTGTCGAAAGCTGCTCTTGGTAACTTCAACCAGCCGTCCATGCCGCCGTTGCACATGAGTAATGACACCCTGGCCCATACGGCAAAAGAGAAAGGCGATCTCCTGTGCACTCTTTTTGCCTACAACTCGACTCTTGACGACAACGGTAAAACATCGCCGACCATCCCGCGGTGTCAGAGCTCCATGCCTGAAGTACAGTTCCGTCAGAAAACTGTTAGGCCAGCTCTGTTTTCGTTGGACGTCAGGAAGTGGAGCGGGCCGGATGGCATCTCTCCAATCGTGCTTAGAACGTGTGCCCCTGAGTTGACGCCGATGCTAACGCGTTTACTCCGGCACTCTTATTCAAAAGGCATAGTCCCTGATTCATGGAAGTCAGCCCTTGTCCATCCGATCCCGAAAAAAGGAGACAGTTCGGATCCGGCAAACTACAGGCCTATTGCTATTACCTCCCTACTCTCCAAAATCATGGAGAGCAAAATTAACCGCCAGCTCTTGGTATACCTTGAGGGTCACCAGTTGATCAACGACCGGCAGTACGGCTTTCGCCATGGTCGGTCGACTGGCGATCTTCTGGTATACCTAACACATAGATGGGCGGCGTCTATTGAAAGCAAGGGGGAAGGTCTGGCAGTTGGTCTTGATATAGCGAAGGCCTTTGATCGTGTATGGCACAAGGCGCTCCTCGCAAAACTTCCATCATTTGGGCTTCCCGAGAGCTTATGCAAGTCCACTTGCATAAGCTCTCCAGCTTCCTCACTGGGCGCAGCATACAGGTCGTTATCGACGGTTATTGCTCGAATTCCAAGCCCGTGAACGCTGGAGTGCCCCAAGGCTGTGTGCTATCTCCCACGCTGTTTCTTCTGCATATCAATGATATGTTGGACATCGCCAACATGCATTGCTATGCAGACGACAGCACTGGTGATGCCGTATACACGAGCCATGCAGGTCTCTCTCGGGAAAACGTCGACCAGTGCCGGGAGAAACTTGTGTCTTCTATCGAGTCCTCTCTCGAGAAGGTTGCGGAATGGGGTAAGTTGAACCTTGTCCAATTTAACCCCCAGAAGACTCAAGTTTGCGCGTTTACCACTATAAAAACCCCATTTCCCGTATCACCGCTCTTCGAGAAAACTTCCCTTAAAGCCTCGCCTAGTATCGGAATACTGGATCTCGAAATCTCGAGCAATTGCCAATTCCGTGGCCACCTGGAGGGCAAAGCCAAACTGGCTTCAAAGAAACTGGGCGTCATTAATAGAGCACGGCAATACTTCAAGCTGGCCCACATTCTAGCGCTCTACAAAGCGCAGGTCCGGCCTCACATGGAGTATTGCTGTCATCTCTGGTCTGGCGCACCCCAGTATCAGCTCAATACATTTGACCGCGTGCAACGCAGAGCAGCTCGAATTGTCGGGGACCCAGTACTCTGTGAACGACTGGATCACTTGGCGTTGCGTAGAGATGTCGCTTCATTGTGTGTCTTCTACCGCATTTATCACGGGGAGTGTTCCGAAGGGCTGTTCAACCTGATTCCTGCCGCCGAATTTCACCTTCGCACGACACGCCACAAGTTACGATATCATTCCCACCATCTGGATGTGTGGCGGTCCTCCACAGTGCGGTTTTCAAGGAGCTTTCTTCCTCGTACCACGAAGCTGTGGAATGAGCTTCCTTGTGCGGTGTTTCCGGGACGATACGACATGGGTACCTTCAAAAAAAGCGCGTACACCTTCCTTAAAGGCCGGCAACGCTCTTGTGATTTCTTTGGTGTTGCAGGAGAGTGTGGGCGGCGGTGATCACTTAACACCAGGTGACCCGTACGCTCGTTTGTCCTCCTATTCCATAAAAAAAAAAGTTTATGTTCAGTTCTTGCTCAATGTCATACCTTGCTTTGCAGTGAACAGGACAGTGGAATAAGACGTGTTGGACTGTCTCCTCCTTTGTTGGATCGCATATGCAAGCAGGGCTTTCTTTACATTTAAAACGAAATAAATATTCAGAAAAACCACCGTGTCCCGTCATAACTTGCGTTATTATATTGGACATCTGGATTTTTCTTACAATACTGTAAGCTTTACTTGCATCGGAGAAAAACAATTTAGTGACGGCCGCGGTTTCACAAGTTACGTACCGTTCATTCCATGTTTCAAGGGTTTTCATTCGGATGTTTCTCTTGATACATGAAATTGGACACTGCTCATAGTCTAGCTTGCGCTTCAAATTTAAGGCGGCCTCTTTTGCCAAACAATCCGCACTTTCGTTTCCCTCTAGTCCTGCGTGTGCTTTGATCCAGAACAGAGAAACTACTTTGTTATGGAGAGATACGGTTCGAATGTTATCCCTTGCTTCGACTGCCAGTGGATGTTGTGTTGATGTGTTTGGAGGGCAGCCATAGAGTCACTGTATATTCCAAACGATAGATCCTTGTATTTAAGTACTTCCTTCGTGGCTCTACATATGCCCAAGAGTTCGGCCTGGTATACTGTGCAGTATTGAGAAAGTGCCAACTTAATTGACTTCCGCTCAATACCATTGTTCCAGATGGATAAAGCAGCGCCAACTCTACCTTCAATTTTGCTCCCGTCGGTAAAGATTTGAATTTCAGTTTTGCCGTATGCGTCCAACTGGTCTTGATTTGCCAAAATTGTGAGTTCGATATCCGCGTCTTCCGCAGGATGTCGGGTGTGTATTCCGACACGGGGAGGACATCTTTTCCACATTTCTTTCTGCTAATGCAGTCAAGGTTTCCTCTCTTTTGGATTGATACAGGGACGCGGTTTCTCGAACTCGTAGGTCGAGCGGCAAAATTCCTGCAAGTATAAGAGCGGCATTTTGCGATACAGTTATATACGCCTTTGACTGCGTCTGGGCGAATCCACGTTGGATAGTCCCCAGATGTTTTTTTTTTAAAGTGAAACTTTTATTACATCGTCTCAAACTTTTTGGTCTGTGTAGCGCATGTCGCGTGATGGTCGGCCGCCGAGTAGGTATAAAGTGAAAGGCGCTTGTCAGTGCAGCTAAGACCAATGTGGCGGCGCCTATAGTTTGCAGCAGCTGACTGTGTAGTGTATAGACTTGTGGCCACCTCATACACACAACCAATATAATATATGTATGCGCTGGATCTAGGTGAAAATTTTGATTAGGAAGCTCGTGTAAGGAAATAAGACAGGAGGACTTAGCAGAGCAGCAGCGATTCTTCCACCACCTGCCGGGTCGCGAATTTCTCTCTTTATTTTGTAGGCGTTTTCTTTGAGTGGCCACTCTTTCTTCCCGAATTCGATAATGATAAAACAAGGGATCACAAGACACTTGATCACGAGATTACACGTAAGGAGACGAATTAATGAGTTATCACTAACTAAGTAATTACTCCTCGCGGAATGCATCGATCAGCTGCGCTCGCGCTACTCCGAAAGTGGAAGGAATAGGGTGCAGGTAGGAAAGAGAAAGAATTAGTGCAACTCTTTGTGCACCCACAATATTGAATTTATTAATAACTTAAATAATTAATGCGGTGACCTTTTCACTGTTTATAAAAACCCTTTAGGCATGTTTAGCCTAAACATGCCCCCCAGTTTGATGGAACCCAGTTCTTTCAACCAACCTAATTAAGTTAAAAAGTAATTAAAGTTAATTATACAACAATGATACTTATAACTACTAACTTATTTATTATAATAATCTAATTATTATATTTTTATTTTAAGCTACTATTATTTTATGTTAATACTAAGTGGACTGTATGTAATTATTGAGATGGAAGTGGATATAATTTGACTACCGGTTGGCGATATACACCGGACTTAGTACGTACATCGACAACCCTCACAACCCCGTCTTAACCGGGAAATATCTTTTCAATTACACCCAGAGGCCAATCTAAAGGTGGACTATTATCTGAGTACAACAGTATAATGGTACCTTCCTTAATTTGTGACGTATTGCTCAACCATTTATTACGACACTGCAATGAATTTAGGTACTCTAACTTCCATCGTCTCCAGAATGACAGCAATAGACTGTCAATCATACGCTTCCTGTCGATAATATTCACATCTCTAGGAATCGATTCAGAAGGAAACGACTTTAAGGGCGTTAAAGTTAGAAAATGAGCCGGGGTTAATGCCAACGGCTCAGAAGGGTCTGAACTAAGGACAGACAGAGGCCTGGTATTCAGCACCGCCTCGATCTGCGTTAAGAGGGTATTCATTTCTTCTAAAGTTCTACAGAAGACCAACTACCTTTTGCAAATGCATTTTTACACTCCGAATATTACCTTCCCATATACCACCAAAGTGTGGAGATGCAGGTGGATTAAGTTTCCACTCAATCGAATTGCCTGAAAGCTCTGATGTTAGCTTATTATTATATTCTTGTGATGACGTTAATTTATATATTTCGTCCAAGTATGACTTGGCGCCAATAAAGTTAGTACCGCAATCACTATAAACGAATTTAATGGGACCACGTCGTGCTATAAAACGTTTAAAAGAATTTAAAAAATGATTCTATACTTAAGTCGCTCGACAATTCTATATGCACCGCTTTAGTGACGAGGCACACAAAAAGGCAAATGTAGGCCTTCTGACTACGAACACCACGCTTACGATAAGGAATAATAACGCGTAAGGGACCCGCATAGTCGACTCCGGTGTGAAAGAATGCCTTAGCTTCCTGTACTCTGGCTGCAGCAGACAATATCCAATACTTTTGACGTAATATTGACCTTAATAATTGAGGTCCAGTATGCAAATATTTTTGGTGATAATGATCTATTATTAAATTTACAATATGATCACGTGGGGGAAGTAATATAGGATGTTGACTATCGTGGGGCAAATCGATCTTACTCAATCGTCCGCCGACGCGGAAAATACCATTATCCACAAACGCTTTAAATTTTTGAAAGGCAGGTGACAATGTTTTATTACACTGTATTTTACTGAATTCATCATTAAAGTAATAACGTTGCAATTCCTTTATAATTGTTAATTCCGCGTTATCTAAGTTGACTAATTGACTAATTGAATTAACTTGAAAGGTTTTGGGTAATTTCTTCAAAAACCGTAATATATAAACTACAATTCTAATTAATTTATTCCAAGACGAAACTCTTAATGCAAGAGAAAGTATAAGAGGAAGCTCAACCTTATCTACTGAAACTAAAACAGTAGGCTTTCTTTCAGGGACATCAAATTCAAATTCAAATATTTTTATTCAAAATAGGATTTAAAATCACTTATTGAACGTCAAAATCTACCACCCATTCAAAAGAGACTGCCTCAGACCTGAGAAGAATGGGCGCAAGAAACTCAGAGGGCTTTTTTTTTAAATATAAAATATGGATTACAATGTAATATCGTACAATAAACATTTATAATTATAGAGCCTGAGGGTGTTCGCTTTATTCCCAGTCCGTGGTGTCATTAAGAAAATCGTTTATGCTATAATAACCTTTCCCACACAAACGTTTTTTAACAATTCTTTTAAATTTCGTAACACATTTGTTTTGTACATTTTCTGGGATCACATTGTAGAAGCATATACATCACCCAACAAAAGACTTACTAACTCGACCCAAACGAGTAGTAGGCATAACAAGTTTATGTTTGTTCCTCGTGTTAACATTATGAATGTCACAGTTTCTAGAAAATTCCTCAATGTGCTTATGAACATACAAAACATTATCGAAAATGTATTGAGAAGCTACAGTCAAAATGTTTATTTCTTTAAATTTTTCTCTTAGTATCAGTAGTCTGATTATATTCGTTAATAGACATGGGCAGATCGGCAAAGCGCGGACCATGGTACCACAGTGGATGAGCAACCAGTTATGCTGGAGTGAGGCCACGCGACAAACAGTCGGCAGGATTTTCTTTACCTGATATAAAATAGAAGTTACGAGGCAACAACAGGGTTTGAATTTTAGCAACCCTATTCGCCACAAACGTTTGCCAACGAGATGCTGGTGCATTGATCCATGCTATCCGTGAATGCATAAATATTATTAATTTTTATACGCTGCGAATATGTCTCGACAACTGAACGCATTAATTTAGTTAAAATTAAATTACCGCAAAGTTCTAATCTAGCCTATGAAACGGTACGTATAGGAGCTACTCTAGATTTAGCACAAATTAAATTAGTTAAGAATTTATTTTCATTTGGAAAATAAATATGAAGATAAATGACTCCACCATATGCTTTCTCGGAAGCGTCCGCGAAGCCTTAGACACTAACAACGCACTGTGGGTCGTATCCTACAAAACGCGGAATTTTAACGATGTCGAAAATATGTAATTCCAACTCAATTTGGCGCCACAAAGAAACTATTTTTTGTGGTGGCTTTTCATCCCAATCAATGTATTCGCTCCACAATGATTGAATAATTAATTTTCCCAGTAGAGTGACTGGGGCCACCAATCCCATTATTGGGGCAATATTGGATAAAATATTACGTTTCGTGCATTCACATTCACGAATATTTACTGTGAACGCAAAAACATCTTCAGACGGTAGCCACCGTAGGCCTAATATTTTTAGCGAATCGTCAGGGCTGAACTCGACATCAGACGTGACCCGAGCGGAGGATGGTATGCTTTTCATGACTTCAACCGAATTACTAGAAAATTTAACTAAATTGAACCCGCCAGCATGGAACAACTCAATTAATTGTTGAGATAACTCGATGCCTTCGCGAGAGGTTCCGCAAGAGGTGGCGAGGTCATCCATAAATAAATCACGCTCAGCAACAGGAGCCGCGGCCGGAAAAAGCGAGCCTTCGTCGGTTATCAACTGACGAACCGTTCGTATTGCGAGGTACGGGCTACAACATAAGCCGAATGGTACCCTCGTAACTTGAAATAAGCGAAGCGGCTGATTGTTGTTTTCTCGGTATAAAACCATTTGATATGGTCTATCTTCGTTTTTAACTAAAATCCTTAAAACATTTGCTTAATGTCAGCACTGATCGCTATTGGAAACAGTCTAAAATTCAATATAATTTTAAACAAATCATTTTGAAGATTTGGTCCAACATGCAACATATCATTGAGTGACAACCCTTATAATGTCTTCATACTTGCATCGAGTACCACACGTAATTTTGTGGTACTTTTATCAGGTCGCAAGACAACGTGATGTGGTATGACATAATGAGAATTAAACGAATTATTATTTGTGATGGGTGCTAAATAGCTCTTTTCTAAATATTCACTAAATACTCTATGATATTCTGAATGAATATCTACGTTCGATAATAATTTACGCTCTAAAGATAAATACCGACGCGTAGCTGCCTGTAACGAGTTCCCTTATTTACTCGGGTCATCCTTGAATGGCAATGCAACAATGTAGCGACCGCAATAATCACGCGCGGTGATCTCGGAATAAAAATTCTCACATTCTTGTTCTTCCGACGAAAGTATATTCGGTTTAGGTACGTCCTCCAATTCGAAAAAACGACCAACGGATTTTTCAAAAGAATTATTGTAATCTAATGTGCATTAAGTGTGAATATCAGTCTCGAGGTATAAGACCGGAGCCTGACCGTAAATAATAAACCCAAATAAGGTTTCGATAGCCACGGGTTCGTTCATACCACGGGCAATAATATTTGGTCGTATTATACGAGCGAAGAAATCGGACCCAACTAATAAGTCGATATCACTAGGTTCTGAATAAGAACAATCGGCTAATTGAATGCCTTTTAAATAATCTAGACGTTCGCAATCAATTGTAGCGGACGGTAACTCGCCGGTAACACGATGAGTCAGTTCGATTCAGGCAGGCAACGCGAGCACACGTGCCGCGTTATCTGTCCTCCTTCGAATATTTTTATTACCTGCGTTATCGCACTATCTGCTCAGGCCACCTGGGCTAGCTATTGTTATCGCATGCTATTGTTCGGGACTCTTTGAGTCTCGCACATGTTACGTTCCTTCGCGGAACGTAGCTTAGTTATTATCTGTGTTAGTTACCCGGTTTTACGATCGTCTTAGTTAGCACCTGTGCTGTGTTTCGCGATTCTGCACGCTAATCGTGTGTGTTTGTGAGTTGCAGTTCGTGCCGTGTGTGTCTTCTCCGCGGGGGCCTGCACAGCGTGCATCGGGGTTCCGGCCCGGCCAGTCTACATCCAGCAAAGCTTAGTCTTAGGCTTAATTATTATTATTAATTTCTTTTAATTTTTGCATATTTTATTATTATTAATATTATTTATTAATGTGCAAGTGTACAACTTAACTATAGTTGTCCACTTAATTATTATATTCCCCCTCTGCCTGACCCGGGCAGCGGGGGTTGTTGCCCGCCCAACCTAGTTAATAAATATGACAACCATGGCTTCACCAATGGTTTCCGACGAGGGCTTCTTCAGCGCTCTCTTAGATAGGTTATTTTCGGAGAAGATCGCTCCGCTAATGAACGTAACAATCAACGAGACAGAGGATGCCGCTATCAAAGCGAAATCCAACAAATATAACTCATCGTCTGACGTTTCGGGTTCCGACGGGAATCCGAAATGGAACTAGGTAATGACTCCGACGCAAGCTCCGTAGCTTCGGTCAAACCAAGGAAAGTGATCACCCGATCAGCCCGTCCGCCTGTCCTTCAGGCGTACTTTGACGCGCAGGCGACCCCTAAGGTCCCCGCAGTCAGTCCTGACCGCACGGAAGCCCCTCAGGCTTCCAGTGCTTCACCGGCCCAGCTGAAACCGCTCTACCGTCGAGAGCGGAGAGTGTCGCGTCAGATGCTGACGGCTTCATCACCGTCAGTCGCAAGAAGAAGCGCGGTCGCGAATCGCCTTCTCTTGATGGCACACCCGCCAAGAAAGCCGCCGCCACGACTGGCTCCACTCCCGCGCCCGCGCCCGCTAAAGCCCGCGTACCGCTTCCGACCAAGCGCCCGGTTCCTATTTTTATAGGAGACCGAGGCCGCTGGTTGGTTATCAAAAATAGGATCCCGAAGACGCTCTCCTTCCAGGCGAGGGCGTACCAATCTCTCATCAAATTAGAGACCAAAGAGGTAGCGGACCACCGCGCCTTGACATCCCTTCTTAGAGAGCTGAGTGTGGGTTTCCACACGTACGCCCTACCTGAGGAGAAGCGTCTGAGGGTCGTTATTAGGAACTTCCCAAGAGAGTTAGACGAGGCCGACATTCTGTCGGACCTCAAAGAGCAGGGTTGCCCTGCACACGAGGTGCACCGTATGCGCGGAACCACCAACAAACAACCATTTAACATGGTTCTCGTCGTCCTCGACCTCACGCAAGAGGGAAAGGAAATTTTTAACATAAAATTGGTTTGCTCCCTTCAGGGCATCCGGGCCGAAGCTCCTCGCAACCGCGGGGGGCCTGGTCAGTGTCACAGATGCCAGTTATACGGGCACTCGGCACGCAACTGCGAACACACCCCGAGGTGTGTGAAGTGCCTCGGCAAACACGGCACGCCGGAGTGCCCTCGACCAGCGCAATGCGCGGAGCCCCCGGCCTGCGTCTTGTGCGGGGAGAAGGGGCACCCCGCGAGCTATCGCGGGTGTCCCAAGGCACCGTAACACAAGCGTCACCCAGGGCGCTGCCAGCCGCAAGGCAGAGCAGAGAAGGTGGAGTTCACTCCGACCTTCAAACCTGCGCCGCCTCCGAAGGTAAACGCCTGGGCGAGGTCTCCTCCGGCTGCCAACGCTGCCACAGAGGCCACTCTCGCGGCCCCCGCGCCCCTCCGGCCACCGCTAGCGTCCCGCCCGGCGGCGTCGGTCCCGCGACCGAGGCCACCGGCGCCCGCGTCCGCGGCAACAGGTAACCAAGGCGGCAGCACCTTTGCCTTCATGTTCGAACTGTCAGAGCTGTTCGACATAGATGAAATCATAGCCCTGGCCAGCAGGCTCGAGGCTGTCCGGGACGACCCGCCGTCGCTCCTGCAAGTTATGGCAGACAACGGCAAAATATTCCGTGCCCTCACCGATATAGGGCGAAAGTATAAAAACATTCGCGATGCCTAATTACGTAAGCGGACGGATTAAACCACATACGCTCCGTATAGCGTATTTTAACGCCCAAGGCCTTAAGCCTCAACTAGACTTGGTGAAGGTGTTCGCTCACGAACATCAATTAGACCTATTCTTAGTGCAAGAGACATTTCTAAAACCACGTATACGCGATCCGCGTATCGCTAATTATAACTTAGTCAGGAATGATCGCACCACCCGTATGGGCGGCACCCTCATTTATTTTAAAAGGTCTCTACACTGTATACCTATAAAAGGCATAAAAGGCATTTATTTTCTCAAAATTGATTCCTTTAGAATTCTTTTTGATGTCATTTCTTATACTACTAGATACTACTACCGCTTCGGAAACAAATGGCGCTCTGAGAGAGAAGAAGCGGCGCAAGAAACTCTCCCAGCATTCTTTTTTTTTGCGCTCTTTTCAATAAAAATATACAATATTGTACAGTTGCTATAAAATAATCACAATCTAGTCCCAGGCTGTCCGATCATTTAGATATTCAGCAGTGGAGTAATAGGATTTACGACAGAGCCATTTTTTTATAAAACATTTAAATTTATTTATAGACAATGCCTGAACAGTGGCTGGGACTTTATTGTAGAAGTGTATACATTTACCAAAAAATATGGTCAAGTTGTGCCTTAACCATTTAATGTGTTCCATCCTTGTCAAGGGGAGTGCTAACCTTCTCTCCTTTCAATATAGATCCTCCGATCCTCACTAACATCGAGGCCTCTGCCATCCGGGTCAGTATGGCGAATCACCAGCCTATCACTGTTATTTCAGCTTACCTTCCGCCCAACAAACAAGTATTATACACAGATATAGAAGCATTACTCGGCCACGGGGCCACAGTCATAGTGGGCGGCGATCTTAACGCCAAAAACTCCAGCTGGAACAGTAGAGCCACAAATAGAAACGGAATCTTATTAGATTCGCTGACAGACACGCTGAACTTTTCAGTTATAGCACCCGACGAACCAACACATTATCCGGATAACGTCGCGCACCGACCCGACATTCTAGACGTTGCGTTACTTAAGAACGTAACGCTCAATGTAAATTCAATCGAGGTTTTTCACGAATTAGAGTCAGACCACCGGCCCGTCGTCCTAAATATAGGCCCACCGGTTAACTTTCAACCACCGACGAAAACAGTGATCGACTGGCAACGGCTGGAATAGGATTTCGAGTCTATCAAGTCCGACGACCTTGACCTTATACCGGACGTCATCGACTCGGTCGACACGGCTCACAGTGCTATCTCTCATGTGACGTCACATATACAGAATAGGATCAAGGCCTGCTCCAGGCAGGTTCCGACGATGCAACCGCATCGCCTAAACCTGCCTCCAGGGGTCAGGAACTTACTCACACAGAAGCACAGAGCCACTAGACTTTAAGACTTTACGATAGGTACCCGTCGGTCGAGAATAGGCGCCACCTCCGCTACCTACAGCGGGAGGTACGGGAACGTATGGCGGAACTCCGCGGCGAACGTTGGGACCGCTTGCTCGGCAACCTTAAGCCATCACATGTGGCTTTCTGGAAGCTGCCTCGCGCGTTCAAACAGGAGCCGCCCACTGTCATGCCTCCTTTGGACAGACCGGGACTGCAGCCGGCGCTCGATGACGATGAGAAGGCTGAATGCCTCGCCGATAGTCTCGAGAGTCAGTGCTCTCCAAATGCAGCAGCCGACCCGACACACGTTGACGAAGTTGATCGTGAAGTTGAACGTCGCTCCGCTCTGAGCCCTTCAGGCGATGTAATAAAACCCACCTCTTACGAAGAGGTGAAGCTAATCATTAAGGAGCTTAACTCCAAGAAGGCCCCGGGGCCCGACACTATTAACAATAGGGTTCTTAAAATCCTACCCTCGACTCTTATTAATTTATTGGTTACCATTTTTAATATTCTATTGTCTAACAGCGCGTTCCCCGAACAATGGAAGGATTCCATTGTTATCGGTATCCCAAAACCCAATTAACCTAAAGCTAATCCGAGTAGCTATAGGCCTATTAGCTTAATTAACTCGATCGGGAAACTTTACGAAAGATTAATTCTCGCGCGTCTTAATCATTACATCGTGGAGCTCAACCTGATACCCGACATACAGTTCGGATTCAGAACCGCTCACTCGTGTCCCCAGCAGGCTCACCGACTCACCGAGTACATTCTCGTACGGCGTCAACTTCACGCTACCACGGCAGCCGTGTTTTTCGATGTCGCGAAGGCATTCGACAAGGTATGGCACAACGGCTTAGTATTCAAGCTGTATCAATTGGGAGTGCCAGACAGGCTCGTGCGCATCATACGAGCCTACCTTACTGATCGCTCCTTCCGATATCGAGTAGAGGGCACCCTATCCTCACCCAGACCCATCAGGTCTGGCGTGCCACAGGGTTCAGTCCTCTCTCCCACTCTTTTCTCGCTCTTCACGAGCGACATTCCCAAGTTTCCAAGTGTCCAGCTCGCTCAGTACGCTGACGATACGGCACTCTACTTTGGCTCCGCTCTATTGAACCGCTCAACCTTGAGCAGGAACATTAAAGTGCTTCAAGCCGCCGTCGATGAACTAGGCAACTGGTTCAGAAAATGGCGGATTGAAGTGAACCCCACCAAGAGTGCAGCGGTACTCTTCGGTAACGCGAATAGCATCCGCGCTAAAAAACGACCGACTGACGTCATTAAATTGTATGAAACACCCATACCGTGGGTGAAGGATTACAAATACTTAGGAGTCACGTTCAACAGCAATATGAATTTCAAGAAACATATTGATACGGTATGCAATAGAGCCCGATTTGTCCTCAGTCGCCTTTATCCACTTGTGGGCGAAGCAAAATTCCGTTCAAACACAAAGTGACGCTGTACATAACCATCGTACGGCCCATACTGTCATACGCAAGCGTCGTTTTCGCGCACACCCGACCGAGCTACTTACGTCGTTTGCAAGTAGTTCAAAATAAATTCACGCGCATGGCAACCGGAGCCCCGTGGTTCATCCGAAACGTTGATCTTCACCGCGACCTAGAGCTTCCGACGATAGCTCAACACTTTAAAGAGATCTCGCGACGCTTCTTTGACAAGGCGCCTAACCATCCCAACATCTTGGTTAGGAAGGCATGCGGGTACACCACCCTTCACCATAGTCTCAACCCAATAAGACGTCCCAGACACGTAACGGTAGACCCGGATGACGACATCACCATCGCAAACGCGACACCCACACAAACACCGACACAGACACGCACACACCGCCTTCGCAGGCGTAGGCGCGGTCAACCACCGCAAACCACTGGCACTCGTCGCTCTGACGATGGCCAGCGGCCCGCACCCTAGATACACCACACATTGTTTTGATACCCGACGAGACGTTAGTCCTCGTCCTGTAATCGCTTCACTACACTCACTCACACACGGACTGACTGACGGACTGACATACACCACTTACACAATCACAAACACACTCCACAAACAGACACAAACACAAACATACATGCACACAAACATTTACACTACGTACATACATACAAACACACACACACATACAATCATAAACACATACATACATTACACAAAACATCACCACACTCGCCGGCGAGTGTGTTCTTATCACCTTTTCATCTTTCATCTTCATTTCATCTTCATTTTCATTCTCTCTCCTTCCCACAAGTACACAGCCGGTCTGTGGTTCGCGTCTCCTTAGGAGACGCCCCGCGACTGTTGTTGCGTAGCCTTTGCGGCCTCCACGGCCCACGTCCTACTTCGATGTGAAAGCCAGGGCTGCAAACAGCACAGAGGAGGTTTTAGTCGGTATGGGGTGTCCGGGGCTTAATTACGTGACCGTATTTCCTCCTCTCAAAAAAAAAAAAAAACAATGAGTCACTAAAGGCTTAATAGTAAAAGAAATGGAATCGTCCAAACGTGAACGTAATATTAGTAATATTAGTATATCCTTCAATAGGTTTCGTTAAGTCACCTACTCCGTACACATATTTTCTGGGGGAGGGCAATAGTTGTAAATTTAATTTCTTACAACAATTAAGCGTAATTAAATCCCTTTGCGACGCGCTGTCCACTAAAATCCGATCGGTGTTTTTATTTCCCGCGCAATCAATAAGAGCGTGTCCACACGGCGCGTTGCGTTGCGTTGCGTCGTCGCAACGCAAATATTTTGACGCATAGCCGGCCACACGGGCGCTGCAGCGTTACTATGACGCAGTCAACGTTCCGTCGGCGCAGCGGCGACGCACAGTTGCGGCAAGTATTTTGAAAAAAATTCGCAGTCAGTCTATAGCAAATCATGGATCGGAAAAGACGTCTAGCATTGCTCCTATTACTACGTCACCGCCGAAATCGACGCAAGATCACAAGACGGTACTGGATCAGTCCTTTCATTTCATTAAGAAATCGTGATGGACAGTTTTTTTTTTTAGAATATCGGGAGTTGCTATTAGACGAAAAGAAGTTTTATAATTTTTTTAGAATGAGTGTATCCAGCTTCGAATGTTTATTGAAGTCCTTAGAACCACACATACGAAAAAACTATACTAATATGAGGAATCCAGTGGAACCAGTAGAAATGCTGGGAATCACTTTAAGGTAACTATATAAATATATTTAAGTAATAAAAATATAACAGTTTTTTTGGTTTGTTTAATTAGTAATCAACTCACAAATAATCAGCAATTGTCATAATTTTAAATTTAGACATTATTTAAGAGAGTAATCAACTCACAAATAATCAGCAATTGTCATAATTTTAAATTTAGACATTATTTAAGAGAGATATCATCCAGTAATTACAAATTAGAAAAATCGTATTCAGTTTCTTCACTTGCTTGAGCTGTTTCTGGAGATGTAATTGAATTATTAAAATCAGAAATGTATGTACTTTGAAAATTTGCTGTTTGATACCCATATGGTGGTTGGTGAGACGTTGATGGGCCACTCACATATGATGATGTTTGTCCATACCGCATTTCATCTATAATTTGTATAACTTTACTTTGGAAACGGAGAGTTTCTCGGTCGGAAAATTCTTGAATAGATGGCAATATAGCTCTGAAAAAGGACATATGGCGATTTTCCGGCTCCTTGAGAAGTTTTAGTCCTTCTCTTTCAAACTCATCCATTTGCATTGCCCTTTTGCGCGCGACTGGAACATAGCGCGGAGTGTTGTCTGTGGTAATGTCATCATTTGTAGACGTAGATTCATTGTTGATTTCTCTAGGCGAGTCTAAGCTAGATTCGGTGGCATTTTGTTCCACTTTTCTCAAAAAAAGGAGTTGATTGTATAAATGATACTTCTTCAGTTTCGTAGCGCCCGAGCCCGATTTTGATGCTTCTTTTAATTTTTTTGAATATCTGAAGTAATTATCTTTTACACTTCTCCATTTTTTTATTAAATCATTACCTGCAAAACCAATAGTAAACATGATTTAATAATTTATACATAGTGAATTTCTCGATAAAATTTAATGACATATTCAGATATCGTTAACAAACACTATGTGACCGACTCTGGAATCGTGAAAATATAACAGCTGTTACATACAAAAAGCAATACCTACTGAATCAAAATGTATGCAACAGCTGCTATTTTTTTCGCGATTCTAGAATTAATTGGTTACATAGAGAAAGTTATTTGCTATCGATGTCTGAATATGTCAGTATTTTTTTTCGGGTATCTATCTATCTCATAAATGCATATTATAATAATTATTTTCTTTTCAGATACCTAGGAAGTGGAAATTCAATAACTGATTTACATTTCAAATTCAAACGGGGAAAATCTACTATTGCATATATAATACAAAGAGTTTGTCGTGCTATATGGACCAATCTTCTTCGAGACAACATCCCTGAACTGACAACTGAAAGTTTCCAAACAATAGCGAGGGGTTTTGATGTAAAGGCAAATTTTCCTCAATGTGTTGGTGCCATCGACGGCAAACATATCCGCGTGTGTAATCCTGCAAATAGTGGCTCACTTTTTTTTAATTATAAAGCCTTTTTTTCGATTGTGTTGCTAGCTATTGTGGATTCAAATTACAAATTCGTATTTGTCGACATCGGTGCATACGGAAAAGAATGCGATTCAACCATATTACAAAATTCTAAACTGTACGAGCTAATGATTAACAACAACTTACCACTACCTCAACCCCAGCCACTCTCTGGTAGCAATATACCAACCCCGTATGTATTTGTGGGTGACGAAGCTTTTGGACTGAGCAAACATATTATGCGTCCATATGGCGGTCAAAATCTCGACTTACAACAAAAGGTTTTCAATTACCGTCTAAGCAGAGCCAGAAGATATGTCGAATGCGCTTTTGGGATTATGGCTAACAAATGGCGCATTTTTCACAGACCGATAGACGTGTCCTATGACTTCGCTACTGACATTATAAAAGCATGTTGTGTATTACACAATTTTGTCGCTGATCGAGATGGTTTTAGACAAAGAGATAAATTTGCTATAAGTGTTGATGAATTTCTCCCAATACAACCCGTACATGAAGAACAGACAGCACCGAATGTCATAAGACAGCAATATGCGACCTATTTTATGACTAGAGGAACTCTGCCTTGGCAGCTAAATAAGGTATAATTGTATTATGAGGGTTTTCAAGATTTTCTTGCACCGCCAATTCCGCGATCAGTAAAAAAATAATATTTTATACCTACTCAGCGTAGTCTAGGTTAGTTTTGAGCTAAGTAATAAAATAGTACTCACGCTAATCTAAATTCCCTAAGTTTTAAAATTTTAGAGTGTCGAGATATTAATTTTGTACTGATCGCGGAATTGGCGGTGCAAGAAAATCTTGAAAGCCCTCTTAAATAAAAAAAAAAATAAATATCTGTACTGTGAACTCACCAACTTTATTTTTTCGTTCAGCTGTGAAATTCTCGTAATCAGGAAATAAAACTTTTGATATGTCTTCCCAGGCTTTTGTTTTTAAATTTTTATTTATAAAATCTACGTTTGACTTGTCCCATATAATTTCCCTTTCCTGTATCAATGTAATCAAGTAATCTATGTCAATTTCTTCAATGGTATTCATTTTACCCTGCAAATAAAACTAATTACCCTGCAAATAAAACTAAATACAAAAACGTAAACGTAAAACGAAATGAGCTTCCGTGTATCCTCTCTGTCAACGCACAAGCAACTGAGCGCTGACGCTCCGACGTCGCACGAGTACACCCCCTCCCGCTTCGTCTCGGGGGCTGCTGTCCGTCATGTGTGCGTTGCGACGACGCAGCGCGCCGTGTGAACACCTTGGTTATTTGTATGTAAAACAACGCAGTGGTAGCGCTGCGTCGACGCAACGCTGACGCAACGCGCCGTGTGGACTGGCTCTAACGTTACATTGCGCGGTACCGAGTAGAATAGTATGACCAGGCGATAGTGCGCGCGGTACGTCGACGCTCGGATTAATGGCACACAAAGAAATAGATTGTGGCGATGCGGCCGTCGCTTGCGCAGCTTGCGATGAACTAACATTAGTGGCAAAGCTGGCATTTGTTACCCGTTCACTCAGTATTTTCGAGTGAGGTTCGCGATTTAAATCAGACATAAAATGAAGAAGTGAATGATGACTCGGCGAACATTGCGTACACGTCGATTTAGAAGTACAGTGACGAACTGTGTGTTCTTTACTTAGACAATTGACACAGCCTTTATTTAATTTAATAAAATTGAAACGCTCCGTGGGCGATAATGCATTAAATTTCTTACAAAACCGCAACTGAAAATGTTCTGTATTACCACAGCAATAGCATTTGTTTCGATCTTTAATAACAAAAGTCTTATTAATTTTATTTTATTTATTATAATTATTACTATTGGGACGAGAAGTTGAAACGGACGTACTATTCTTTACCGACTTGTTACTAGACTGCCTCGTACCTACAATATTATTAGCTCGTTGTAAAATATGTGACTGATTACGAATAAAGTCTATAAATTGCGAACATGACGGAAGTTTAACTGAACTACCATGATGCATTTCAAATGATTTCAAAATATTTAAGCCAACCTTTTTTGAACCTAAATGAATAAAAATAAAATCTTCCAAACTATCTAAATTTAATTGTTTTAACGAACTAATTAGAGATGAATATTTATCTATGAAGTTATCTAGACTATTAGAACAATCTTCGTTAACGGAAGGTAAGTTTAACAGCTTATCGAAATACGATGCAGCCTGTACGCGTTTGTCGTTATATTTAATAATTAATGTCTGCCAGAGAACAGAATAGTTTTCAGCCGTTGGCATAAAACCCTGACAAATAGTTCCCATTAAATATTGAATTTTCTCACTATCAGTTAGTTCTATACTTTCGTGAATACTAGATTTGAATGTTTCATAAAATATAGGCAAATTTTCTAATTCGCCATTAAAATACATTAATTCAAGCCTCGGTAATTTTGGGCTTGACTTGTGAAACGCCATTTTGGTTTCACAGGTATTGTGCGTATTGGGACGCAATGACAACTGCGAGTATTTGAATCTAACAGGTATAGGTCTTCAAAAGCGAGCATGGCTGCATAATTTGGCTCACCAGCGTTTACTTCTGAAGCTAACAACTCATTACGTTCGTCTAATGTACGTACAAAGTCCGACCGAATAATGTCGATCGTACTAGCCTTAGACAAAAATGTGTCTATTTTATCGGCAGTATCCAACTTCGCAATACTATCGTATCATATCCTGCATACGTGTAAAGTAGGCCTTTATTTTAATTTCTAACCTACGTAAATTACGTTAAAATATTTGTTCTTGTGATTTAGAAGTGGCCATCGTTAAATAGATATCTACTGATGTTAAGTAAGTAACAGTGAAACAGCCAACGTATTAAGTATTAACAATTTAATATGGCGGCCGACTAACAGAATTAACAAATTTAATTAAGTTAGATATCCCTGGCCGAAGTGACCAAAAAATATGTATGCGCTGGATCTAGATGAAAATTTTAATTAGGAAGCCGGTGTAAGGAAATAAGACAGGAGGACTTACCAGAGCAGCAGCGATTCTTCCACCACGTGCCGGGTCGCGAATTTCTCTCTTTATTTTGTAGGCGTTTTCTTTGAGTGGCCACTCTTTCTTCCCGAATTCGATAATGATAAAACAAGGGATCACAAGACACTTGATCACGAGATTACACGTAAGGAGACGAATTAATGAGTTATCACGGCGTTGACAAGTTCAATACTTGATCAATACTAACTTAGTAATTACTCCTCGCGGAACGCATCGATCAGCTGGGCTCGCGCTACTCCGAAAGTGGAAGGGATAGGGTGCAGGTAGGAAAGAGAAAGAATTAGTGCAACTCTTTGTGCACCCACAATATTTAATTTATTAATAAATTAATTAATTAATGCGGTGACTGTTTCACTATTTATAAAAACCCTTTAGGCATATTTGGCCTAAACAATATATAAGTAAGTATACAACATATCTAACATTAAAATATATCATTATACATAAATATAGCATTTACACAATACATGTTCTATATTTAGCGTATAGAATGGTGTAAATTAAATGCCGAGATAATTGATAAATTAATGTAATACAAAAATGTGAATTGTACAATGATCGTAGGTCAAGTGACATGAGTAATTGAGTACAGATTGAGAGTGACAGATTACATGACAGATGTATGAAAAATTTTCGCTTTGGCGTAATATTTGTGCAGGCGTTAAGTCTGAACATCCTCCCGGCCGTTGAAAGATCACTTTCAACCTTGAAGTTCCTCGGATGTAGGCAGTTTGCACAGCCTTACTAGAGATCGGCGAACACAGCTTTTATTAGTGGTGATGTCTGCCACTCTCGCTGTTCCATCAGCTCCCGTGATGAGGCGTAGTACTCTCCCGAGCTTCCAAGAGAGTGGAGGAGCATTATCATCTGCCAAGAGTACCATATCTCCTATGTCCAGCTTTGATGTACTGCTTTTCCATTTTGTTCTCTGCTGCATCTCAGACAGATATTCACGCTGCCACCTTTGCCAGAAGTGTTGCTGCATTTTTTCTAAGCGTTCATAGCGTTGAAGTTTATTTTCCTTAGAGTCACCCAGATGTTGCGACGGTGGAGCAGTTAACGGTCTTTCGATCAGGAAGTGTCCTGGGGAAAGGGAAAGGAGGTCATTAGGAGAAGATGATAGGGGGCACAAGGGACGGCTGTTCAAAATCGCCTCCACTTGTGTAAACAAAGTATTAAGTTCCTCAAAAGTCTAGTGTCAACGACGCGCTTTATGTGGAATTCCCATCTTCCATATACCAACTTATACCAACAAAATGAGGAGAGTAAGCCAGAATAAACTTAAACTGAATAGAATTTTGACTTGCAAAATCAAATAGAGGGATTTGATTTTGCTTGATAAGTGATCCTAACTCCCATGCGGCTGCTACGAAGTTAGTTCCGTTATCACAAAATATTTCCGTTGGTCTGCCTCTGCGCGCTACAAAACGCCGAAGTGTCATTGTGAATGCATCCTTAGTTAAATTGAAACTGGTAGACTCGCTCTCTTGACGTATGACCGCATGATGAGAGAGATGCCCTAATTCTGCATATTCTCTTATGAATTCTGTGTATTCAGATTTAAGGTTTGGATTACGCTTGAACCGTTTTTCTAAATTAATGAATCGTTTTTTCGCAAGATTGTAGCTATCACCTTAACAATCTACTGATTCTTTCAAAGGTAATTTGACACAAAACCTACCTCCTTCATCTCTTATGGTATTAGCGAGAAAGTGCCTTTCTCACTCGCTTTCATCTTCACTTATGATTAACTTTTTCGGAACTTCTTCTAACTTCCAAAATTTAGAAACTAACTGTTCTATATTTTCATTTTGCGATGAAGAGACAATGGCGTGATTACAGTGTATCCTGGTGCTAAATACTGCTGAATTTATAGGGTCACAGATTATCTAACCTAACTGTGAACTCCTTAACTTAGGATTGTTTGGTCCTAGAGAACGTTGTTCGTTTCGTAGAATATATCAGAAGAGATCAGCACCTATTAGTACATCTATGGGAGCTGGCTGATAAAACATGGGGTCAGCCAACTGAATATTTTCTGATAAAACTATTGCAACGTCCGATTAATGACAGCTGGCAGGTAGCGAAACGTCCGATGACGCGATTAAGATTATCCGACGGCGAGCGCGAGATTCATCATTATTAAAAGCGATATAATTACATAACGACTCCACCTATGGCTATATAAAAAATACATTCACGTAGTTAAAAGTATAGAAAATCAACGTGTAAAATCATAAATTATGTTTTTGAACCCAAGTTATATATAAATAAAAGGTTAAAGCTCGAGATTATAGGTAGAAATGTGATAACATTATATTAAGTTTTTATGTAAAATATTAGCGCACACATTAATAAAACTTAATTATTATTGAAATAGACTATATAACCTATTTTTTGATATTAATATGTCATTACTTCGACTTACGGGATTGTTGCATTAAACTAAAATAAAGCACCCATTCTTAGTATATACCTACAATTTATCTGCGGAATGCACAAGTAAAACGTGAAATACTTGGTTGTCTCAATACATCCAGATTGTTGAATATTATAAACATTATATTTATGATATTTTGTCCCTATTACAAGCAATGATTTACTGTTAATTAATTGGATTACAATAAAAATTTGATATTTAAACCAAATCGATAAAGTAGTATCGATCATACTGTTATTACTTGTCGATTTAATGTCGTAAGAAGAATTTTATATGAAATTTGTAGATAAAATCGGAAACTAGATATCATGAGGATTAATTTCATATATAAAACAAATATAATACGTAATTAAAATATTACACTTACATGATAAACAAAACAATAACAAAACACTTGACACTACAAAAATAAACAAATGACAATTCCCCCCGCAAACCGATTTTCAATTAATTATTTCTTTTAATTTTTGCTCGGATACTTGATATTTAAAGATAAGCCTATTACAATTACTTACCATAGAGTCTTAAAAATCGTATTTGACAAGCTAATTCACTCATACTACAGATTATAACACAAAATAAATACGCAAGTCGACTGGGCCACTCTGGTTGCCTGGACGTTTGACTGTCTAAAGAAAAAAGCCGCTCTAGTTGCCCGGACGTTTCAGTAGGTAATTTAATTGACTTGATGTCAACCGGCGTCTTTGGTAAACGACCGGTGAGCTCATTTAACACAAAACACAATAACATTGCCCTGAAATTACTATTTGTTGCTTTCAATTGAATATCACAACTTTCAATTACATTCATTGAAGAAGTGTTGCCTATACGAATGACCTTTAGTGTGTCCATGTGGCGAGACTTTAATGACAGTCTGGTCTTTAGGGACTCAGATATAAATGAAGATTGGCTACCGCAATCTAAAAGAGCACGAACTTTGACCTTTTGATGATCAACTGGATTCGATACATCAATGATAGCAGTAGATAATAACACCTGATTTGTATTGTGATTAGAATAGTTAACGATAATTTCATTTTCATCTTGTTCATCAATGAGAGCGAGGTGGCTTGAGGAGGATGATGGGCGATGGAGCAGACTATTGTGACGCTCGGTGCAGCCGCGTTCACGGCATGGCCCCATACGACACTCGCTTTCGGGGTTACCTTGTCTCAAACAATTAACACACAATTTATGCTTCGTCACCTCCATCATTCGCTCGTCAACCCCCTTCGCTTTAAACGTTGGACAATCATATATCCTATGACGCTCATTGCAAATAATACACATAAATGTAGTATTTGGTTTCTTTCTATAATTATTGCTGGTGCTCGCAAACGATTTTACGACACTGTTTTGATTTTGACCTTGCCTTTGAATATAATTATTATTAGCTATAGAACGCACAGGGGCACTGGTCACCTTTGACATGCTAGTAACGTCAGACCGATTATTACGATTCAATGACTCGAGCACATCAGCACGGTCTATCATAAATTTATAAAATTGTTCGAGGGTAGGTACGTCGCCTTCCAAATTGTTGCGATATTCCTCCCATTTTAACAACGTATTGATATCTAACTGAGATGATAACATAAATATTATTAGTACATCCCATTTGTCAGTGGGTTGTCCTAGGCTTGTTAAGGCGCGCAAATTTTTGGTCACGTGGTCAACCAAAAATCGTAGTAATCGCACTGATTCCCGTGGAAGCTGTTTAATATTAAATAAT
Organism: Leptidea sinapis; assembly: GCF_905404315.1. Taxonomy (NCBI): domain Eukaryota; kingdom Metazoa; phylum Arthropoda; class Insecta; order Lepidoptera; family Pieridae; genus Leptidea; species Leptidea sinapis. The sequence goes on from NC_066272.1 coordinate 15,787,840, forward strand.
GATTAATCAATATTCTTTTGTTGTCGTATCTATTGCAAATCATCTTCCACGCTTCAGCATAATTGTTGGTATATATAACCTCCAAATTTGAAATAATCCTGGCCGCGTCGTCTTGCAAATAAGATACTAGGTAATGGAATTTATGGATGTCTGATATGCGATAATTCTTATGTATCAGATTTTCAAAAGTATCCCGAAACTCCAACCAACGGAAATATGCGCCATCAAATTTGGCTATTTGAATTTGAGGGAGTTTCAACCCTAATTCGTGGGGGTGATTAGGATCAACAGTTCGCTCCCGGCAGGTGCAGGAGACGCGGCCGGCCAATGTAATCCAACGGGATAAGTATGTTCTTGCAAACGGCGCACGGTGATGATAAATATTAACCTGGAATATTCGGCAAATACGCTAAATATTGTATGTATAAACAATACGAAACAAGAAAACCTAAAATACGAAAGCAACGTTACTTCGTAAAATAATTTAACTTTATATCAATTGAGTGATCTTTTATTGCTTAATCTAATAAAATAATTTGGAAGTATCCAATGACCTATTTTACGGAATAGTGAACATACAATTGAATGATTTATGTATTAATTTAGATAATATTGCGATAAATAGCTAAAAGTTAATTCCTTTGTTCACTTTTTTATACATGTGGGTAGGTAAAAAAGATGATGCAATTTTGCACTAAATAACAAATTTACGTGCATAAAACGCTGTAAAACTTGTCTAAAAACACTTAATTTACACAAATGACTAATGATTTTGAATATTATTTTGTTAGTGATTAGGTTTTTTAGGAATTAGTTAAGGAAGGACACTTATCTTAGCGGACGAACTCGTAACTGCTCGATGTGGAACTTTAGCTGATTCACTGCTCGAATCTTCTTGGTTTTTCTACTTTCCAATACAGCCCGTGATTTTAGAAATATCCACTGCAAGGCTCCATCCATAGGAATGATCTGATGTGATGTTGAAGATCGTTAGGTCGCCGTGCTAACCGGTGTCTTGTCGTATTTCAGTATTAATTGTTATTATTTCGCGAATTCTTCTTTGTTCCCCTAGTGGGCCACCATTTTCTATCTTTAGCGTATAGAATGGTGTAAATTAAATGCCCAGATAATTGATAAATTAATGTAATTCAAAAAGGATGTGAATTGTACAATGATCGTAGGTCAAGTGACATGAGTAATTGAGTACAGATTGAGAGTGACAGACACAGATATAAAGCAACCTTTGGTACATCATCAGCGCCTTACTTAGCAGTAAAGGCTTTGCAACAGTTAGCGCATGATGAAGGTTGTGAGTTCCCTCTAGTGTCAGAGCGAGTGCTCCAAGATTTCTACATCGACGATCTCATGACTGGATGTGAGTCCGTTGCTAAAGGCATAGAAATCTATCAGAGTATGAACAAAATGCTTGATTGCGGAGGCTTTAAACTTCGGAAGTGGTCCAGTAATGAACTGTTAAGGAAAATTCAGGAAGAGAAAGAAGAAGAAAACGATAGTTTGGAGATAAAAACGGATGATATTTTGAAAATTTTAGGCTTAACATGGATCAGGGATACAAACTCTTAGCAATGATCCGGCAACTTGGTAAGCCAACAGAATTTTTGACGATGAGTGCCAATGAAATATCATGAAAATGGCTTTTGAAAACATTGCATAAATTGAAATATGGCACGGAGATAACTGATTTAGAAATTGATCAGCTGCATTATAAAATCAAGGCAGAATTAATAAATGAAGATGCTGCAACATGGCGCACATTTATTTTAATAAACTCCTCAATGTCATGATGAAAATTCTCCAACATAAAACCATTAGCCCATTCGGTAAGCATTATGTTCAACATTATTTCAAGAGGATTGAATTTCAACACAGAGGAAGTCCTCATGCTCATATTTTACTTTGGCTGAATGAGGCGCCTAAAGATTCGTTTGGAGCAGACATGAATTCTACTATTCAGCTTATTGATGATTTAATTTCAGTATCGAGCACAGAAGCGCCAGGAAATATTAATCTCGTCACACACCATCACACTTTTACATGTTATAAAAATGATCGGAATCAACGAAAATGCAGAGTCAACGCCCCTTTCATGCCTAGTAGGTCAACGATGCTACTCAAGCCTTTGGCTAAATCTACTGATGATGAAAGATATATTTATGATGAGTATAAGAAAAGATATAAAACAATACACCAAAATCTCGAAAACAATAACTACGATGATATTGATGATTTTTATAGTAAAAATAACATTTCATCAGATGAGAACTATCATAAAATTCTATCTGGTGGAATTTCAAGGCCAATGGTTTTCGTTAAACGGCATCCTAACGAAATCTTTTTTAATCCATTTATATTTCACCATTTGAAGTCGAACATGCATATCCAATACATTACAGATGAGTATTCCTGTGCTGCATACGTTGTGGAGAAGGAACTACTGAACCTTTTGGAAGAAAATCCAAATTTAGATTAAGTTGAAATGACAAGACATATGAGTGTTAATATTTAAATACAATAGAAATGTCCAGCCAAGAAGCAGCATGGTTTCTTCTTAGGGAACCAATGTCTAAATCAACGCTTAAGGTTGAATTCATACCTACGATGTGGCCTCAGGAGCGTCATCGTATTCGAAAAACAGAGAAAGAATTAGAAAGACTTTCTGATAAAGATACCAATATTTGGAAAGAAAATTGTTTCGCAAAATACGAAAATCGACCTGCAGAATTAGAAGATATTTCGTTGAATCAGTTTGTTGCTTCGTATTTATTTATTTATTTATTTAGTTATGAACTACCAACAGAATTACATGTGATACATTAACATTAAACAAGTCTTAGGTGCTAGGGATAGACATAATTATATTTATAGGCAGTTGCAGCATGTACACAAATACAAGTCGTACAAAAAGTTAAAATTTATATAAGTATTTATATAATATATTAATAAGTAAAGGCTAAATAAAGTAATGTTAATGTTAAGTTTATACAATGAAAGGTATATAAAAAATAAAAATACAATAATAATGAAAAAATATTCACAATTTTAATATCTACGAATCGAGTGTCTTAATTAATTTATCTTTAAATTTTGTTATATTATCGCTGAACAGATCAATGGACTTGTCTCTACTAATAAATTCATTATATAGTCTACTTAATCGGGGTATTAGGGAATGATGACCGAGATTGGTCCTGTGGGTTGGGTACGTAAAAAGTGAAATAGGATGCCGTGGAGTACGTGGGGGAACCTTGATGCATATTTGACTCAAAAGATCAGTGTTATTTGTGATGCCGTTGAGGAGCTTAAATAAAAATATTGACACGGGAGTGGGTCAGGGATTGGAAATAATACTCCGCTTATAGGAACGAGTCTTTATTTGCGTTCACTTTTACTGAACTTGCACTTCGCCGGTCTGCCGCTGTTCCTCTTGTGGGCGGCGGTACCTTCAACGCGTCACACCGCACCGAACACTAAGTCTCTTCTATCTTCTTCTTCTTGGAACACTTCCACTTGTCACTACTTCTTCTTTTCTTCTTCTTCTTTACACTTTCGAGTCAGAAATAGAACTGCCGTAGGCCACGCTTAGTACGGCTTATATACCCCCGGATCCGTTCTATTTTCAAAATTATTCTCCCATTCCATCTTTAAATTTAAATTGTACTAGAAAATTCTTTTAACTATTTTATCCTGCTTACACATTTTCCATCCCTTTTTTCTGTTCGATTTGATCCCGAACTTACTAGAAATTTCCTTTAACTTTACAAAACCCAAAAAAATCCATACACTGGTAGGTGTATCGAACCCGGGTCTACAGCGTCTAAAGTAAAAACTTTTCCGCTGAGCTACAAGTATTGCTGACGGAGCTGTTGAAATTAACAATGTCTTGAAGTTTGACAACTCTCGTCATATACTTCGAAGGGTTGCTACGCAACACCGCCCCCTCCCAAGACATGATCGTCCCGATCATCGTTGCTTCCGTAGTACTTAGCCACCCGATTGACATGTACGATTTTCGGGGGACTTCGAGGGGTACGCTGGATCCTGAGAGTCACATCATTTATCCTTGTGATTACTTTGTATAGTCCCTCCCAATTTGGTTGGAGTTTCGGAGACTTCCCCTTTCGCCTTACAGGATTGTGTAACCAAATCAGGGTTCCCTCTTCAAAACTAGGAATATTAGCTCTTCGATCGTAGCGGGTCTTCATCCGTTCATTTGCCTTAAGCCCAGTTGTTCTAATTTCCTCGTAGATGTCAACCATCTTTTTCCGTAACGCATCCACATATTCTGTTATACTTTTCGGAGTATCCGGTGGACAGCCTGAGAGTAAATCAGCTGGCAATTTCAATTCCCTTCCAAAATTGGCGTACGCAGGAGTCACCGTTGTTGTTTCGTGTATTGCGCTTCTATACGACATAAGAAACAGTGGAATGTACTCATCCCAGTTATCCTGATGACTGTCCACTACTTTTGCCAGATGTCGCTCCAATGTTTGGTTAAACCTCTCCACCATACCGTCCGACTGTGGATGATATAAAAGGCATAAAAAGGCATAAAAGGCATTTATTTTCTCAAAATTGATTCCTTTAGAACGCTTTTTGATGTCATTTCTTATACTACTAGATACTACTACCGCTTCGGAAACAAATGGCGCTCTGAGAGAGAAGAAGCGGCGCAAGAAACTCTCCCAGCATTCTTCTTTTTTGCGCTCTTTTCAATAAAAATATACAATATTGTACAGTCATTTCTATCGCTATAAAATAATCACAATCTAGTCACAGGCTGTCCGATCATTTAGATATTCAGCAGTGGAGTAATAGGATTTACGACAGAGCCATTTTTTTATAAAACATTTAAATTCATTCATAGATAATGCCTGAACAGTGGCTGGGACTTTATTGTAGAAGTGTATACATTTACCCTTATAGCTTAATTTAGTTAGCTACATTTAGTTTAAGTGCAGATTATTCGTCTCAAACCAACGCACTATCTTTGAGAGTGCATTGCTTACCTCGTCATCAATATCCGCACGTCGCTTCACTTTAAAAATAAGTGAAGTATCATTAGCAAACAATACAATCTCATGACTATCATCTACCACAAACGGTAGATCGTTAATATATATAAGAAACAAGAAAGGACCGAGAATAGAACCCTGTGGAACACCTATTCCCACAGGTTTACCCGAAGACCGTTTGCCATTTACATCGACTATCTGAACTCTATCGCTTAAATATGATTTTAACAGATTTAGGGCTCTATTTTTCACTCCATAATGCTTTAGTTTTAGGAGTAAAGTTTCATGGTAGACGCAGTCAAATGCTTTTGACAAATCACAAAAAATGCCCAATGCATCCTGTGACTCTTCCCAGGCGTCAAAGATGTGCTCAGTGAGTCTAGTACCCACATTAATTGTTGATAAGGCCCTAGTGAAACCAAACTGATTTTTGTTCATTAATTTACATAAATGCATTTGTAGCTTTTGAAGCAAAAGTTTTTCAAAAATTTTACTAAAAACAGGCAGCACTGAAATAGGTCTGAAATTAGCAGGGTCAAAAGAACTGGCCGATTTAAACAAAGGTATAACTTTGCTGTATTTCATGAGGTCAGGGAACACACCCTCATCTATGCATTCATTAAATATTATTGCTAATTCAGATGCTATAATGTCAAGTATGTATTTTACAATATTAGTCGAATGGCCCCATAGGTCTTTTGTATTTTTAAGTTTAATTTATTTGAAGATTTTTATTATATCGCTACCTGTAACATATTAAAATTTCAAAACAGTGGAAGATACTGGTACGTGTAATTTAAGCATATCATATGCTGCTTTTGGCGAAGACAATCTCTCTGACTCGTGACAATCGGGATTTCGGAGAAGTATTTATCAAATTCATTTGCAATTTCTATTTCCGAATTTATAACGCGATTATTAATATTTAAACAGATAGAGGTGTTACGGCAATTCGATCTACCAGTTTCATTGTTAATTACACTCCAAGTCGCTTTTACTTTATTATTACTGTTTTTAATTTTATCTGCAATGAAACGTGTTTTCGCTTCATGACAAACTACTTTAAGGAGCTTGGAGTATTTTTTTACATATATTTTGAATTATTCACTATTATTGTAATGTTTCTCATAATAAAGGTCATATAAGCGTTTACGACTTTTGTGGTTACCCATTGTTGCCCAATCATTAAAACTATGTTTGTTGTTTACTGTCACCGTTACTGGAGTAAAAATCCTGTCAAATTCCTCACAGAAGGAATTGAAGACTAAGTTATAGTAAAATTAGCAGTTTCGCCACAGTGTAAAAATGGTATCGTATTTACCAAATTATTTCTAAACCTCTCAAGACGGCTACCCGTAACTGGTATAGTAAGTCACCTTTTTTGGTCTGACATTGTCCAATCTTGTATTTACTTTTATAAGTTGCCCACTATGGTCGGACTGAAGATTATTAATTATGAGTTTACTAGTAATAGTAACATCTGTAAAAATATTATCTAAACAGGTTGCTGTTGTAGAAGTGATTCTAGTAGGTTCCCAAAATACATTGAACAAATTAAAACTTTGAAATAAATTTTTAAGGCTAGTACAATTGGCCGAACGTTAAAGCAAGTTTATATTAAAATCTCCACACACTATAATTGACTTGCTAGTTTTGCTAAATTTTGATAGCACCTCCTCCATTATATGTTGGAATTGTTCATATGATGCAGTGGGGGGGCAGTATACACTTACAGTAATAAATTGCTCTAGTTCTATACAAGCTATCTCAATTAGTTGTTTCTATAGAGAGATTAACAATATCTCTTCTATTTTTACATTTTAATTTATTATTAATAATAATTAGGGAACCTCCATGTATTGCCCTACTTCTACAAAACGAACTGACTTCTTGTTCTCATGTTCTCTAAAACTAAACTGGAGCTGATGACTCTTACGCCAATGTTCTGTAATACATAATATATCTTTATTACAGCAGCTCAAAAACAGTTCAATTTCTAATTCCTTACTTGAGATACCTTGTATATTCTGGTGAACAATATTTATGAGCTTTATATTATCTATAGCAGTAACATTTATTAATTGTTGAATGTTGCCTATTTTGTATGATATTGCAAGAGTTGTCCTCCCTTGTCAAATAATTTAATTTAAATTAATTGAAGAAAAATCTTCATTGTTATATTTTTGTACATTAGTACTAATACATTCCAAAATAGAGGCTTGTCTGTCGATTATTTTACAATTTTGCCCAATAGAGGCATGTTTATTAAATAATACTACAGAGGAAGTAGTTTGTTGACTAAGACTATAAGCTACTAAAGTAGCCAGCTGTCGCTTAACTCTAAATGGTAGGTATAGGTTACCATTGGTTATTTTCAGTTTATAATTAATGAATTTATTTGTGTCAAAAAAAATAAAATTTTAAATTTTATAGTTATAGTTCTGGTCTTATGGATTCCCAAGATCTTGCAAACTTCTTCAAATACTTGTGACTCGAAGTTCCGCCCTTGGTCACTGTGCAACTCCAAAGGCACACCGAATCTGCAGAAAATTTCATTCACCAGCTTCGTCGCAACGGTAACTGCTTCTTGATTCGGTAGAGCAAATGCTTCCGGCCACTTCGTGAAATAATCCATCACCACCATTATGTAACGGCTTCCAGCTTTGGTGACTGGAAATGGTCCGGCTATATCCAGAGCTACTCTCTCCCACGGAGCCCCAACATTATACAACTTCATAGCTCCTCTGCTCCGGGTTTGAGGTCCTTTGACAGCTCCACAACTCTTGCATTTACGACACCAGTCTTCCACATCATCACGGCAATGCAACCAGTAAAATCGTTCTTTAATTTTTATGAGAGTTCTTCTTATTCCCAAATGTCCACCTGAAGAACCATCGTGATAAGCTCTCAGGATCTCGTTCACCTTCTCCCTGGGAACGACCAGTTGCAGATGGCAATCCTTTCCTTGCGGGGTTTCCCATTTCCGGCAGAGCAACCCGTCATGCATCACCAAACTATTCCATGCCCAGAGACTCTTGGTAGCCGTACTGTGTCTAGCCACTTCAGACCATTTTGGTTTAAGTGATACACTTGCTAGCCAATGTAAAAGTGGTTGAAGATCCTTATCATTTTCCTGAGCTCTCCTCATTGCATCGTTGCTCCAGTTCCCATCGATCGAATCTGTTCTGATCAGTCGGATTATTGGATTTTCTTGCTCCTCCTGACGAATGCAATGTTTGCATTCCGTCGGATAAGGTCTTCTAGATAAAGCATCTCTAGGCGTTTCCATGAGTTTTTCCTCCTCGATGTTCGATTTCAAAGTCATACTCTTGAAGTTGCTCAATCCAATTGGCCACTTGTCATTTAATGTATTTAAATTCTTTCTTAAGTTTTCTAAACAAATGCTTTATCAAGCTCATTAATTAATTAAAAATTAAATTATCTCATAATTTACTAATAATAGGATTAATAATATAATAAGAGAAATATATAATAGTTAAAATTTGTCCAGTAATAATGAAAGGAATTTCTACTGGTCGGGCTCCAATTCAGGTTAGAAGAATAATAATTGAAATTAATAATCAAAAAAAAATTTGATTAATTGGATAAAATTGAATACTTTGAATATTTTTATTAAATGAAAATGGTAAAATAATTAGAATAAGAATTGATATAATTAAGGCAATTACTCCTCCTAATTTATTAGGGATAGATCGTAAAATTGCGTAAGCAAATAAAAAATATCATTCAGGTTGAATATGAATAGGTGTAACTAAAGAATTAGCAGGGATAAAATTATCTGGGTCCCCCAATAAGTACCTAAGGATTAGTAAGTGTTAATAAAGTTAAAATAAAAATTAAAATAATAAACCCAATTAAATCTTTAAAAATAAAATAAAATAAATAAATAAATAAATAAAAATAAAATAAAAATATTTTATTTCGGACAGATTATATCATCCATAGCCAATTTTGCATTAAAAAAGGTATACAACATTACTTAATTAGATAACATTAATTAGTAAAAGAAATTTTATATAAATTAGAATTAAAAAGTATAAATTACAAATGGAAAATTAAAAATATTAAAAATAACGTTATTATATAAGAAAAAATTTTGGTATGTTTCGGTGGTAATGTTTTACCGTTTTCAATATACAATTTTTACGATTATTATATAATCTCGTCAGAAATCCCGCTCTAGCCCTACGCATTACAGCATAAAAATCGTCAACCCTGTGCATCGCAAACATACCCGACGCGCTACACCTCCATGGCAACCCCAGTAGAGACCGAAACGCATTGTTATATTGCACTCTGAGAGCGTCAAAGGTGGCTTTGGTGTAATTGTACCAGAGCTGAGAGGTGTAGAGTGCCTGGCAGTAGGCTTTGAACAGGGTGACCTTTACTTGTCGGGAACAGCGGGCGAAACGCCTAGCCAGCATATTGCTTTTTGCTGCCAGTGACCTTCTCTGTCTCTCTAGGTCCTCATTATCTTTCATCGTCTCACTTAGTACATGTCCTAGATATTTAAATTTAGTCACATATTGCAGTTCTGAGCCACATAGTTTTATAGGCAGTACATTTTCTGGACCTTTTTTGAATTTAAATATCATAACTTTAGTTTTAGACACATTATACAATAATCCATGTTTTTCCGCATATTTTTCACAAATGACAATAAGGCTACGCAAGCCGCAGACCGAGGGACTGAGCAGAGCCATGTCATCAGCGTAGCTCAGATTGTTAACGCTGACGCCTCCAATCTGGCAGCCTGCCCTAGCACTGCTCAGTTCCCCGATCAGTTCATTTACATAGATGTTAAATAGAATCGGTGACGTCAGACCACCCTGCCTAACGCCGCAATTTAACCGATAGGTATCGGAAAAATCATTTTGCCATTTTATTTGGTTAATTTGGTTTGTATACCAAAACTGTAACAAATCCACTATCCTGCTAGGTACTTTGGTAGCTCGCAGTTTATTCCACAAAATATTGTAATTAATAGTATCGAATGCTTTGCTCAGATCCAGGAAACATCCATATACGGATGTTTCCCTAGTGAGATAATAGTTAACAGTACTTTTTAAGGCAAAAATGGGTAAGTCTGTTGATAAACCGCTACGAAAACCAAACCGACCGCAGTGTAATTTGATATTGCAATTTAAGTGGGATATTAACAATCTCTCAAAATTTTTTGAAAATATTGTTGTGAGAGAAATAGGGCGGTAGTTTTTAGGGTCGGAGACGTCACCAGCTCTGTTTTTAACGATCGGTATTACATTCGTTTTCATCATATTTACAGGGAGATAGCTATGATCGATACATGAATTGTATAATGTAGCCATTATCTCAAAGAGCCTCGGGCCACCGTATAGCACATGCTCCACACTGAGGTGGTCGTGGCCCGGGGACTTGCCACGCTGCATGTCACTCACGCACCGCGCCACCTCGTCAACTGACACGTGTAGCGTGCACGAGTCGCCCGCGCCCGCGTCGCCACCGGGGTGTGACTCAGCGGTAGGGCATGCGCCGATTAAGGGGCAGTCTACACGGAATGTATTTACAAATAAGTTTGCTATATCTTTATGGTGGTGTAAACCACCCACCGACACAGGAGTACTACATTTAGGCTTTAATTTATTCGTTTCCTTCCAAAATTTTCCAAAGTCATTATTTCGTCTAAAGGTTGCAATTATGTCCATTTTAATTTTGTCCTGATTGGATTGGCACCATTTTAATTTTTGCTTAAATGATTTTCTAGAATTAGCCATTTCTTCATAAATATCTCCATGAGAAGGACGTCCATGCCGATTCCAAATCAGAAATGACTGTCTGGCCCTGGCATGGGACTCCCTCACATGTCGATTCCAGCCCACCACTGTCTTTTTCCTGGTTTTTGTTCCTCCTGTGTAGGTGTCAGTGGCAGCCCTAGTCATACATTCAATCATGCTAGCATATAACGAATCTATATACTGGTGGTGATCACGCATGTTACAACAAGTACCACAACACGGTAAGTTATTATATTTATAGTTATCTAGATATTGACTACATAATTCGGTATAATTACACTGCTGGTCTGAGGTCCTATATCCCCATTGAATTTTATTAACAAGTGTTTTATTTAAAATAACACTTTTTGGTACAATTACTTCAAAATCGAATTCAACAGCTAAAGGAAAATGATCCGACCAATATACATTATTGAGTACACGCACGCCCCTGAGCGCGCGCAGGGCAGCATTCGTTACTACGACATGGTCGATCCAGCTAGTCGTGCCATGCGCGTCGCTGAGGTACGTGTATGTACCTGACGTAACACCTAGTGTACTCACATCCGCACAAGTCCAGTCTTCCTCCTCGCAATAGGCAACTAATTCACGACCAAATAAGCTATTTTTATGTGACACATCACCATTAAAATCCCCGAGACATATGACACTTTCTACGTCATCATGTGACGCGATCACTGCACTAATTACTCCTAAGCATTCGGTAAACATAGGTAGGTTGTCCGCGGCCTCTGTGGGCATGTACACTGAGACCACTATGATACTGCGACGCGCGAGTTCTAAGCGGACTGCTGCCACACGTGGGTTACCACAGTCGATATGGTTGACTGTAGGGAAAATATCGTTTCTCCATAGTATGGCGACGCCTCCGTAGGGTCGACCCTTGAGAACACCACTCGTCGTATCTACCGCGGACACACCATACGCTCCAAACTTCTCATCAATAGTATTCAGGAAGTCAAGATCATCAGGTAGGAGCCAGTGCTCCTGTATCGCGATAACCTGATATTCACTACATAGATCACGAATATGCTGGCAGGAACGTTTGACCGATCGGCAATTGAATGAGATCATTTTTACACTAGTCATTTTTGTTTACGGCTGTATTCTCAACGCCTATCAGTGTAGAGGGCTGATTAGCGGAACAAACGATCGAGCGGTAATAGCGTTTAGGTCTGAATTGGAATAGCCTGAACTCTATACCTACTGGCCAAATATCAGCTGACAATAAGGTATTTTCTTCCGACTTATTAACTGTGATTTTGAACGATGAGAAGTCAGACTTTTTGAATTGAATCAACTTTTCAACCCTTACAGGCTCAACGTTGTTTTCTAGTAGAAAATCAGTAATATTATTGTCGGTGGTTTGGGAATCGAACCTGGACGCGTAGATGTATGACAGTCGTGGCGCCACCTTAATATTGCTCGATGCTAAAACTGCTGTCCCAACTCTTTTTATAGATCCCTGCGATATAGTAAGTGTCTTGTTCTTAGGTTTATTTTTCCTGTGTCTTTTCTTGTTAATAACGGTCTTGAAACCGCCTTCTGTGTCAAAAAAGCTCGTAAGGCTTTCGGAGTTGGGGCTACTAGTAATAAGAGTAACTTGCCTTTTATCCTTTTGTTTACCACCCTTGTGTAGCGTAGCAGAGGCGGCGGCCGTGGAGTTTTGGCGGACACGGCCTTCGCGAGCGCTATGATGTGGCGGTGGCGGCAGTGACAGCGGGGCGGGGTAGCGGCTTGACGGAGGGGCGGGGGCAGCGGGCGTTGTAACTCCGACCGGTTTCGATATCTCCGGCGGCGGCCTCGTAGATAATTTTTCGTCTACCCTCAACTTCTGGTTTTCGTTTAGATTATTCAATTGAAATTGGGTTTTAAACTCGTCCAAATCAGATGACGTCACGTAGTTGGTTTTAATTGTGTTCACGTCTTGTTTCAAAATCAACAGATCCTTTAGTAACGCTGTGGCATCAACGTGATCAAATGTCACAGGGGGAAGTCGGTGTAAGTCCTTCGCCACAAAGATGGGCAGATCTTCAGGATCTGTTTCCTTAAGGATTCTCACGATCTCTTTCAGCGTCTTCTTTTGATCCCCCTCTCTTTTCCTGGTTATCCTCTGTTTGGTAGCCTCAAGGAGAACTAACTTTGCACTTTCGATATCGGATTCCTTGAAACCCGATAAACAAAATTGAATAAGACCAACTTCATCCATAAGGCACCGTTTACACTGAATGTAAGCTAATAACTCATTTATTATTACTTTACAGCTACTGCAAAGACTCGTCATTTTTTTTTAACAATAAAATTTAACTAATGTTTCGGTAGGCACGTATACAGTCACACACGTACTAACTAATAAAATACAATAACTAATAAAATATAAAGAATGGATGGAATGGGATTTTATCTAAGTTTCTATTAATTCCTAAAGGATTATTAGATCCTGTTTGATGAAGAAATAGTAAATGAATTATTGTTATTATTAATATAATAAATGGGAGTAAGAAATGAAATGAATAAAAACGAGTTAAAGTTGGGTTATCTACTGCAAATCCTCCTCAAATTCAATTAACTAAATTTGTTCCTAAATAAGGAATAGCTGATAATAAATTAGTAATTACTGTAGCCCCCCAAAAAGATATTTGTCCTCAAGGTAGAACATACCCTATAAATGCTGTTATTATCAATAAAATAAAATAATAATTCCAATTATTCATGTGTATAATAAATTAAAAGATTCATAATAAATGCCTCGTCCAATATGAATGTAAATACAAATAAAAAAAAATGATGCACCATTAGCGTGAAGAGTTCGGATTAATCAACCATAATTAACATTTCGACAAATGTAATTTACTCTGTAAAATGCTAATTCAATATTAGCGCAATAATATATTGATAAGAATAATCCTGTAATAATTTGGCTAATTAAGCATAATCCTAATAAAGATCCAAAATTTCATAATGAGGAAATATTTGATGGTCTTGGTAAATCAATTAATGCTCCATTTAAAATTTTAATTAAAGGATGAGTTTTTCGTAAAGGTTTAAAATTATTTATCATTAGTTAAATGATCGTAAAGGGCAAAAAAAAATATTTGTAATTTTAATAACAGCAATTAATGTAATAAATATATAAATAATTAATATTATAGTTAAAAAATATGTTTGATTATTATACAATTTAGTTAAATTTAAGTTATTTTCTTCAATTATTAAAAATATATTTAATAAATTATTTATTTCATAATTAATAAATAAATTTGATGAGTAGTAAGATTTATAAAAAAATCAATTAAAAATTAAAAAAATAATTAAAATAAATAGAAATATTTTAAAATTTAAAGAAAAATTGATTAATTCATTTGATGCAATTCTTGAAATATAAATAAATAAAACTAAGAGTCCTCCTAAGAAAATTAAAAATAGAATATAAGAAAATCAATAAGTTCTAATTATTATTCCTGAAATTAAACATAATAATAAAGTTTGAGTTAAGATTATAATTCCTATGGATAAAGGATGTTTAATAAAAGTTATTATACTTGAGATTAAAATTATTAATAAAATAATGAATATTTTTAGAATATCAAGGAATAGTTTAATAAAAATAATAATTTTGGAGATTATTGATAAGGTATAAATCTTTTCTTTGAAGTTTTTAAATAAAATATTATTTTTGATTTACAAGACCAATGTTTTGAATAAACTATAAAAACTAATGATAAAATTTTTATTTATATTAATATTTTTTGTTGGAAATATAATTTTTGTTGGAAAGCATAAACATTTATTAATTGTTTTACTTAGATTAGAATTTATTGTATTAAGAATTTATTTAATAATATTAATTTATATAATTATAATAAATTATAATATATTTATATTAATAGTATTTTTAGTATTTACAGTATGTGAGGGGGCTTTAGGGTTATCAATTTTAGTTTCAATAATTCGAACTCATAGAAATGATTATTTTCAAAGTTATAATTTATTATGATAAAATTTTTTATATTTTTATTATTAATGATACCTTTATGTTTTTTAAAAAAAATATTTTGATTGGCTCAAATAATATTATTTTTAATAATATTTTTATTTATAAATTTATCTATAAATGTAATATTTTATTCAAATTTAAGTTATATATTAGGGTGTGATATAATTTCTTTTGGTTTAATTATATTAAGTATTTGAGTTAGAATTTTAATAATTATAGCAAGAGAAAATTTATATAAAGGAAATTATTATTATAAATTATTTTTATTTGATATTATATTATTATTATTATTATTATATTCAACTTTTAGTTCTATAAATATATTCATATTTACTTTATTTTTTGAAAGAAGATTAATTCCTACTTTAATTTTAATTTTAGGTTGGGGGTATCAACCAGAACGAATTCAAGCTGGTTTATATTTATTATTTTACACTTGATTTGTTTCTTTACCTTTATTTTTAGGGATTTTTTATATTTTTAATAATATAATTACAATAATTATATATATATAGATATATATATATATATAAATTTTTAAGATATGATTATATTATATAATATTTAGTAATAATTATAGCTTTTTTAGTTAAAATACCTATATATTTTGTTCATTTATGATTACCTAAAGCTCATGTTGAGGCTCCAATTTCAGGGTCTATAATTCTAGCTGGAATTATATTAAAATTAGGGGGTTATGGGTTATTACGAGTTTTAATTATATTTCAAGAAATTAATAAAAAAATTGGTTTTATTTGAATTGTAATTAGATTATTAGGTGGAGTTTATATTAGATTAAAATGTTTTTGTCAAGTTGATATAAAATCTTTAATTGCTTATTCATCAGTTGCTCATATGGGATTAGTAATTAATTAATTAATTAGTAATGGGGGTATAATAACTATAAATTATTGGGGTTTTATGGGGTCTTATTTATTAATAATTGGTCATGGGTTATGTTCATCTGGAATATTTTGTTTATCTAATATAAATTATGAACGTTTTATGAGACGAAGATTATTTATTAATAAAGGAATAATAAATCTTATACCTCCATTAAGATTATGGTGATTTTTATTAATAATTTCTAATATAGCAGCTCCTCCTTCAATAAATTTCTGAGGGGAAGTTGAATTAATTAATAGTTTAATTAGATGATCTTGAATAAGAATATTTATATTAATAATAATTTCTTTCCTTAGAGCTGGTTATAGACTTTATTTATATTCTTATTCTCAACATGGTGAATATAATTTAGGTTTATATAGATTTTATTTAAGTTCTTCTCGTGAATATTTATTATTATTCTTACATTGATTACCTTTAAATATTTTAATTATAAAAATTGATTATTTAATAGTTTGATTTTATTTAAATAATTAAAAAAAAAGATTTGTGGTATCAAAAATGTGTATATTCACTTTAAGTTATTTTTAATAAAAATATTTATTTTTTAAGATTTTTTTTAAATATATTTATAATATTAAATATAATATTAACAATTTATTTAATTATAATTAATATAACATATTTTTTAGAGTGGGAATTAATTTCTTTTAATTCTATAAATATCGTTTTTACAATTTTATTAGATTGAATATCTACATTATTTATAATATTTGTTAGTTTAATTTCAGCTTCTGTAATTTATTACAGAAAAAGTTATATAAAGTCTGAATTAAATTTAATACGATTTTTAATTTTAGTTTTATTATTTATTTTATCAATATATTTATTAATTATCAGTCCTAATATTATTAGAATTTTTCTTGGGTGAGATGGATTAGGTTTAGTTTCCTATTGTTTAGTAATTTATTATCAAAATATTAAGTCTTATAATGCTGGGATATTAACAGTTCTATCTAATCGGGTTGGGGATGTTATATTATTAATAGTAATTGCTTGAATATTAAATTATGGGAGATGAAATAATTTTTTTATTTAGAATTAATAAATAATGATTTTTCTATAAAGATTATCAGTGTAATAATTATTTTGGGGGCAATAACAAAAAGAGCACAAATTCCTTTTAGAGCTTGATTACCTGCTGCTTACAGCAGCTCCTACTCCTGTTTCAGCTTTAGTTCATTCTTCAACTTTAGTTACTGCAGGGGTTTATTTATTAATTCGATTTAATAGATTATTAATAACATTAGAATTTACAAATTTTATTTTATTAATTTCTAGTTTAACTATATTTATAGCTGGGATTTCAGCTAATTATGAATTTGATTTAAAAAAAAATATTGCTTTATCAACTTTAAGACAATTAGGTTTAATAATGAGAATTTTATTAATAGGATTTAAAGAATTAGCTTTTTTTCATTTATTAACTCATGCTATATTTAAAGCTTTATTATTTATATGTGCAGGAATAATTATTCATATAATAAATGATAATCAAGATATTCGAATAATAGGGGGTATTTCATTTTACATTCCTTATACGTCATTGTGTATGAATGTTTCAAGTTTATCTTTATGTGGAATTCCATTTTTAGCTGGATTTTATTCAAAAGATTTAATTTTAGAAATGGTTAGAATAAGAAATTTAAATTTAATAATTTTTTATTTATATTATTTTTCTACTGGTTTAACAATATTTTATAGAATACGTTTAATTATATATTTAATAATTAATGAGTTTAATTTAAGAAGTATTTATAATTTATATGAAGAAGATTATATAATATTAAAAAGAATATTTTTATTAATAATTATAAGAGTAGTTTCTGGTAGAGGTTTAAGATGATTAATATTTAATTATCCTTATATAATTTATTTACCCCTAAGAATAAAATTAATAGTAATTTATGTCAGAGGAATTGGAATATTCCTAGGATGATTAATTAGAAGTACGAATTTATATTCTATAAATAAATTAAAATTATTTTATAATTTAAATAATTTTTTAAGATTAATATTATAATTTTATAATTATATAAATTTATTAACTTATGGTTTAGTTTTTAATTATTTAAATATTGGTTTTAAATTAATAAAAAATATTGATTTAGGGTGAAGAGAAATTTATAGAGGTCAAGGTTTATATAATATTTTAAAAAATTATTCAATTATTTTTAATCTTATACAAGTAAATAATTATAAGATTTATTTGTATAGATTTGTTATTTGAATATTATTTTTAGTAATTGTTATAATAATTTATTTAAATAGCTTAAAAAGAGTATAATATTGAAGATATTGAGGTGATTATAAAATCTTTAGATATTTATAAAAAAAAAAAATAATATTACAATGAAAATGTAAAGTTTTTTTAAACTAAATAAATAGAAATATTAATGGGAATCATCCACTGAATTTAAGTTAGCAGCTTATTAGGAATATTTCTTTAATTGGAATAGAATTCAATTTTATCATTAACAGTGATATACCTCTTTTTTATTTAACTAAACTATTTTTCTTTCTATTTGCTTAATTCGACATTTAAATTTTCATTTTTCTAGAAATCAACATTTTGGATTCGAAGCAGCAGCATGATATTGACACTTTGTTGATGTTATTTGATTATTCTTATATATTACTATTTATTGATGAGGAAATTAATTATTTATATAATATAAATAGTATATTTGATTTCCAATCAAAAAGTTTAATATATTTAATATAAATAATACTTATTATTCTTTTAATTTCAATGATTTTCTTTATTATTTCTAATATTCTTATAATAATTTCAATAATAATTTCTAAAAAATCAATCATAGATCGAGAAAAATGTTCTCCATTTGAATGTGGATTTGATCCTAAATCTCTCCCTCGAATTCCATTTTCATTACATTTTTTTTTAATTACAGTTATTTTTCTTATTTTTGATGTTGAAATTGCTTTAATTTTCCCTATTATTAAAACATTTAATTTAACTAATTTAATTATCTGATTCAAAACTTCTATATTTTTTATTATTGTATTACTATTAGGTTTATATCATGAATGAAATCAAAAAATACTAAACTGAAGCTATTAATATAGGATTATAGTTTAATTAAAACATTTAATTTGCATTTAAATGATAATGAAATTTCATTTTATCTTAAAATAAGAAGCAATTTTGCATTTAATTTCGACTTAAAAGATAGAGTTATTAACTCCTTATTTATTTATTAATTAATTAATTAATTAATTAATTAATTAATTAATTAAATGAAACCAATAATAACTTGAAGTCCATGGAATCCTGTTGCTATAAAAAATGTTGATCCATAAATTCTATCTGAGATAGAGAAAGGGGCTTCAAAATATTCATAAGCTTGAAGTAAAGAAAAATAAATACCTAAAATAATAGTAAAAAATAATCCTTGGGTTGTTTGATTAAAATTATTATTTATAATAGCATGGTGAGCTCAGGTTACTGTTAATCCTGAAGTAATTAGAATAATAGTGTTTAATAAAGGAATTAGAAATGGATTAAATGGAATAATTCTTGTAGGGGGTCATGAAATTCCAATTTCTACATTAGGAGATAAACTACTATGGAAAAATGCTCAAAAAAAAGAAATGAAAAAAAAAAATTTCAGAAATAATAAATAAAATTATACCTCATCGTAAACCTTTGGATACTAAAATAGTATGTTTACCTTGAAATGTTCCTTCTCGTGAAATGTCACGTCATCATTGAAATATAGTTAAGATAATAATAAAATATCCTAGTAAAATTAAATTAAAATTAAAATTATGAAATCATTTTACTAGTCCTGTGACTAAAGTTATAGTTCCGATAGCTCCTGTTAAAGGTCAAGGACTATAATCAACTAAATGGTAAGGATGATTATGTAAATTATTTGACATTAATTAGTTTCTCTAGAATATAATGTTCTTAAAATAGAAATTACATAAGATTGAATTACTGCTACTGCTCTTTCTAAAGTTAAAAGAATAATTTGAATTAAAATTAATAAAAATAATAAATAAGAATTTAAAATATTACTTGTATTACTTAGTAAAGTAATTAATAAATGACCAGCAATTATATTAGCTGTTAATCGAATAGCTAATGTTCCTGGTCGAATAATATTTCTAATAGTTTCAATTAGTACTATAAATGGTATTAATATAGTTGGGGTTCCTTGGGGAATTATATGAATAAATATATGTTGAGAATTATTAATTCATCCAAATAATATGAATGAAATTCATAGAGAAAGAGAAATAGATAAGGTTATGGATAAATGTCTTGTACTTGTAAAAATATAAGGGAATAAACCTAAAAAATTATTAAATAAGATATATGAAAATAATGAAATAAAAATAAAAGTAGATCCTTTATTATTATTATTTTGATTAATTAAAACTTTAAATTCATTATTTAATTTAATAATAATAAATTTTCACATAATAAAATGTCGATTAGGAATTAATCAAAATGATAAGGGTATAAATAGTAATCCTAAAAAAGTTCTAATTCAATTAAATGATAAATTAAATAAATTAGTTGAAGGATCAAAAATAGAAAATAAATTATTTATCATTTTCAATTTAAGTAATTTAATTTTTTTAAATTTATTTTTTTAATTTTATAAAAATTAAAGTAAATATAATAATTTATAATATTAAATAAAATAAAAACAATAATAAAAAAGAATAATTGGAATATTCAGTTAATAGGTATTATTTGAGGTGTTTAACTTTAATGCTTTATTTACTCAAAATGTAACTAGATGGCGCCACAGGCCATTTAAAATCGCGCTAACGTTGTTTTTTGTAATATTCCTATAGGTTAAGCTTCCTGATGTCACCTTGTGGATTGGCAACCGTACTGCCATATTCACTCGTGCTCGTTGTCAACCTAGCTCTCTGAGTCGCTTTATTTTTAAAGCTATCCTCAGAAAGCGCCGCGCTATCATCCGTGGTGCGAGGACGCCGTCACCAGCTCCGATCTCCGGCTACGTAGCTGCCCTCCAGGCTCAGTACCTACTACCCGGCTTCCCACCAGCGGGATCCCCCGGAGAACGGCACAACTGCAGGGAGGGATGTGCTGCTAGCCTTGAGCAGTGAAGTACGGTCCCAGCTCCTCCGACGTTGGAGCCCGACGCTATGTCTTCGAAGAAGAAGTCCAAGAAAACGAAGCCGTCCGTCGTGCGACCACAATCGCCGATGGACACGACGCCTATCGCTTCCGCGCCGCACATCAGTGCAGAACCGCCGCGAGCGCCCGCCGCGTCTAAAACACGCGCTGCGCCCAGCAAGACGCCACAGCAGACCCGCGACGATACGGCAGTCGAGACCATCCAGTGCGCTCCCCTGAAGCCCAAGACCGAATCCCTAGCACACAACATTATGTTGTGTAGCCAGAGCATGCTCAACTTCGCAGTTGCGCACTTTGGTCTGGGGATCGAGGTCGAGGGTGTTAAGGTGGAATACGCGCGTCTGGTCACGACCGCCTGCCACGCGGTTGAAAAGAAGCTCTCTCCAAACTATCATTATATTAGTGTGGAGAGCATCCTCGAGGAGATGCAGACCTACAGCGCACCTCCATCGACTTGCAGCCAGCGCTCATCAACAGATGAGCACACCCGTATACGGGCGAGCACACCTGTGATGCCGCCACAGAACACATCCCCAACTGCGAGCTTCGCCGCAGTTGCATTGTCTCCCGGCCGCCAAACGGAGACGCAGACTGCCCCCACGGCCACCACCGGCCCCACGGCCGCCGCCACCACCCCAAAGGGAAAAATGCCGACGCTGACGGTTGAAGAAATGCCCGTATGGATCCCACATATGAAGAACCTGCGCGAGAAGTTGGGTCGGAGCGCAAACGCCCGTCCATACCGCAGAGGGATCCGCTTCCTGCCAGTGGACGAAGAAGAATACAGAGTGGTACATCAGTACCTCTCAAGTCAAGAGGATCTCACGATCAAGGAGATGCAGACCTACAGTGCACCTCCATCGACCTGCAGCCAGCACCCATCAATAGGTGAGCACACCAGTATACGGGCAAGCTCACCTGAGATGCCACCACAAAATGCATCCCCAACTGCGAGTTTCGCCGCAGTTGTATCGACTCCCGGCCGCCAAACGGAGACGCAGACTGCCCCCACGGCCACCACCGGCCCCACGGCCGCCGACACCACCCGCAAGGGAAGAATGCCGCCGCTGGTGGTTGAAGAAATGCCCAACTGGATCCAACACTTCAAGATCCTGCGCGAGAAGTTGGGTCAGCCCCCAAATGCCCGCCCTTTCGGCAAAGGGGTCCGCTTCCTGCCAGCGGACGAAGCAGAGTACAGAGTGGTACAACAGTACCTCTCAAGTCAAGAAGAAACCACGAAGCTCCCCTGGTTCAGTTATTCGTTGCCGGCAGATCGCAGACTTAAGTTTGCGATTCGGGGCCTACCGGTCGACACTGAACCAGCAGAAATTGAAGATGCTTTGCGCTCACGGGGGTACAGTCCCGAGTACTGCCGGCGAGTGCAAGCAAGAAGAGGCCGGCCAGGATGCATATATTTTATAATCCTGAAGAGATCTCCTGGAATCACCCCCGCCATATATGAGATAACTGAATTACTCAACATGGCGGGCATCAAGGTAGAACCGTGGCGCTCGAAGAAAGGGCCAGCACAGTGCCACCGCTGCCAGGGCTTCCGACACTCGTCGCACGGCTGCCATCGGCAGCAAGCTTGCGTACGTTGTGGCGGACCGCATCCAGCCAAAGACTGCAGCCGTCCACTGACGGAACCCGCCACCTGTGTAAACTGCGGTGGACCCCACCCGGCAAGCAACACAAGCTGCCGGGTCTACAAAGAAGAGGCTCGCAACAGACGCGCAAGCACGGTTACGCGCACCGGCTCCAGAAAGCCTGTTGCCTCCCCCACGCCGCCCCTTTCCTCACAAGTCGAGGAAAAAGATGAGGAATATGAAACTACCCGCAGTGAGTTTTGTGTAGATACCCGCAACAACCAAGAAGAGTTGTTGCGCCCAGAAAGAAGCGATCCAGAACCAACCCCACGACCAGACGACGTGGCGGCAGACGAACCCAAACCCATGGCCTCGAAAAATCAAGCCCTGCCTCGAGAGGCCAAAGCCAAAGGAAAAAAGAAGAGTACCCGCATAATGGAAAAACCACCATTGCGAAGTGAGGACATAAGTGACGAGGTATTTGGAATGTTGGGCTCCTTCATAAAAACATTCCAACTGGAACACTTAGTCCCGGAAGTCTTGAAGCCGAAAATCCTCGCCGACCAGCTGATCGCCCCGTGTATTCTTCCCACGGGGCTCGATCGCTCGGGACAAGCGGGGGCTCCAACCAAAAAGCCAAATGAAGGATGTAAAAAAGAAAAACGGAAGGAAAAACGTCATGGGGGACGTAAGAACCCCACCCCAATGACCTGGACATAGTCATGTCCAGCGCTGATACCTGATGCAGGAGGCTATCGCCTCGATCATCATCCCCCACGCGCCCTTCGGGCGCGCGTGAGATGACATCACGTGTGTGTGTCACCTTGAGTGTTCTTACTAGTGTCAAATAAAAGTGTATAAGTTAGTGTGAGTGTTTAATTAAACAAATGGTCTTCGAGCTCGGATAACTGTGAGTAAAGTGCTAAAAGTATTGTGATTGTTAAAAGAACATAGAAAATTTCAGTGTTAAAAAGACTTAGCCGATTTCGTGAGTAAAAAGAACTTAGAATATTTCGTGTCAAAAATAACTTAGAAAATTTCGTTTTAGAAAAGACTTAGAAAATTTGCGAGTAAAAAAAGACTTAGAAAAATTTCATCAACTTTTAACTTAGTTTCTGGAAGTGATTTTGGACTTGTATTATTTTTCAAAACTGAACTTTTACTTTTATGGTGATAAAAACTTTAACAATTCATTAGTAGTTCTGAATATCATTAATTTTGCTTTCTATCTGCAATCATTTTGTGAACTTTATATACCATGGCGGATAAAAAGATCAAACTAAATATCACACAGATGATTCAGAACTCAACTAAAATTGAAAAATTACTCACAAATTCAAAAAAATGCGCTACTGATAAACGAACAAGAGGTTTTTTGGATTCACGGATGGAGATTTTACAAGATTATTGGTCTAGTTATTCCAAGTCTTTTGAGACTCTTTCTGTATCGATAGATGCTGAAACGTTACAAACAGACTACAATCTTGTCTTAGAGGAAAACTTTGAACGCACTGAAGAATATTACCTGGAGCTAATGACATGGCTTAAAGATAAATTGTATGAGCTAAAAGAGGAGAAATATGAAGGTTTAAACTCTGAGACTTCGTTGGAAGTTTCAAAGATGAGACCAAAACTTCCACCAATCTCCATACCACAATTTTCTGGCGATTACAGTCAGTGGATGAGTTTTAGAGATTTGTTTCGCTCTCTAATACATAATGATGATCGTTTGACTAAAATTGAGAAACATCATTATCTGAAGTCAAGTTTATCTGGAGAAGCTGAACAACTACTAAAAAATTACTCACTAACGGAAGCTAACTATGATGACGCCTGGAAAAAATTAAATGAGAGATATGAAAATAAGAGAATGATAGTCAACAATATCCTCAGTCGTTTCTTAAGTCAAAAGGCATTAACAACTGAATCTGCAAAGGGTATAAAAGATCTTCTAGACACCTCTAGCCAATGTCTCACTTCCTTAACAAATTTGAAGGTCGATTCCTGGAATTCTATAGTCGTGCACATCCTTGTCTCAAAGTTGGACATTGAATCTCACAAACTTTGGGAACAATCATTAGAAAATTCCACAAGCATTCCTACCTATGAGGACCTTATAAGTTTTCTAGAGAAACGTTTCCGAACTATGGAAATGGTCAACATTTCACAACCTCCACAACGACATACTCCAAAAACTGTTCAACAATCACCGAGAGCAACAACTGCCAAAAGTTTTGCTACTGAAGTTGAAAACACTTGTACTTTTTGCTCACAGAACCACTATATTTGCCACTGCAAAGGTTTTGCCTCACTCCCCGTTCCTGAACGTCAAGATTTTGTTAAGAAAAACAACATATGCTTTAACTGCCTCGTGAAAGGTCACTCAGTATTCAACTGTAGACAAAGCACAGTCTGCAAAAAGTGTGGTCGTCGTCATCATACGTTAATTCACTTCACCTCTCCTAAGGATGACAACGCTGGTGATACTGCTAAAGAGAGAGATAGCCCAAAAGGAAATGGCACTGCTGGACCCAAGACTTCTTGCAACGTCAGTGTGAACCTGAAAGCTGAAACAAATGATGATCTGGTTATTTTAGCTACTGCTGTAGTTTATGTAGATTCAAAGAACAGTGGTACTTACGCATTGAGAGCTCTTGTTGATCAGGGTTCACAGGGTTCTTTCATTTCCGAAGGAGCTGCGCAGTTGTTAAAGCTTAATCGTATTCCAGTTAATGGCAAAATCTCTGGAATATCTAATTCATCGGTGGTAACTACAAAGTCCATGGTCTCACTTACAGTCCACTCCACAAAAGATAATGCATCCACTTTCAAAGTCAATGCATATGTTTTAAGAAAACTCACATCATTGTTGTCTTCACGAGAATTTCCACAAGATACCTGGCCTTTATCTATGCAGTTGGATCTGGCTGATCCAAACTTTCACAAGCCAGGGTCTATTGATATCTTGCTCGGTGCTGACGTGCATGCTTACATACTTCTGGAAGGCTTACACAAGTCAAATTCTCTTATTGCACTCAACTCTCGCCTTGGTTGGTTAATATCAGGCAGAGTTTCACAAACTGATTCAGTAGCGTATGAACCCAATATGGTCGTTATGCAAACGAAGGTTGAGACAGATCAGTTACTCAGACGATTCTGGGAGATAGAAGAGAATTTACCACACAAGAAACCAATGACCGATTTAGAAATACGATGTGAAGAACACTTAAAAAACACTCACACTCGCAATGACGTCGGTCGTTACATAGTACGCTTACCATTCAAAGAAGATCCACCCACAAACCTTGGTGATGCTAAACCTCTTGCTATCAGCCGCTTACAACAGATGGAGAAACGTTTTACACGCAAGCCTGAATTCAAGGAAGAATATCACACATTTTTGAAGCAGTATGAATCACAAGGTCATATGATGATGGTACCTGAAAAGGAAACAGAAACACAGAAAGTATATTACTTACCTCATCACGCTGTTCTTAGGTCGACGAGTCTAAGCACGAAGCTACGTGTAGTTTTCGACGGAAGTGCTGCACCTGAAAAAGGAAAATCATTAAACGATGAACTTCTAATTGGTTGTTCTCTTCAACAAGATATTAGAGATTTAATAACTAGATGGAGACAACACAAAATTTGCTTAGTTGCAGATATTCGTCAGATGTATCGTCGGATTCTCGTAAATAATGATGACGTTGACTACCAGAGAATCGTATGGCGAGAATCTCCAACACAACCTATAAAAGAATATAGACTACTTACCGTTACGTATGGTACATCTTGTGCTCCATTTTTAGCCATTCGTACACTTCATCAACTGGCTGAAGATGAAAAGAATGATTTCCCCACTGAAGCTGAAATCCTGAAAAACGACGTATACATGGATGATTTGATGACGGGCGCATCCACAGTAGGAGACGTTGTGAAGTTACAAAAGGGCCTGACGGAGCTGTTGGCTCGTGGCGGATTCCCTTTACATAAGTGGTCATCAAACAGTAAAGTGGTGCTATCACAAATCCCAAATGTTGACAAAGACTCTGAAAGTGCCATAAATATTAAAGTTGAAGATACGATCAAAACATTAGGTATTACTTGGAACTCTGACGCAGATAATTTTGAACTTAATGTAAATTTAAATTATTGTTCTACTAATTCAATTACCAAAAGATATGTATTGTCCACAATTGCAAAATCTTTCGATCCACTAGGTTGGCTAACACCTGCAATTATCATACTTAAAATATTCATGCAAAAGCTGTGGTTAGCTGGCTTAGACTGGGATGAAGAATTACCTACTGATCTTAAAGTAGAATGGAATACTTACCTCGATCGTTTCACGCATACTGAAAACATTCAGTTCCCACGATGGTTTGGAGTTTCAGATGACACCACTAAGCGGGAGCTGCATGGATTTAGCGATGCTTCGTGTACTGCTTATGCTGCAGTAGTGTACCTTAGAGTTTTAGGGAATGAGGGTGAAGTAAAAGTTTACCTTGTTATTGCAAAATCTAAAGTTGCCCCAGTAAAACAAATTTCTGTTCCACGTCTTGAACTCTGTGGTGCAGTGCTATTGGCAAAATTGATCCAACATGTTAAAACTATTTTAAATATACCCGACGATGATGTATTCACCTGGACGGACTCTACCATCGTTTTGGCATGGCTGCGTAAGACACCAAACACATGGACTACATTTGTTGCGAATCGTACATCAGAAATTTTGACTCTCACTAATAGTAATCAATGGCACCATGTTTGTTCTGCGAACAATCCCGCTGATTTAGCATCGCGTGGAACCTTCCCAAATGATCTGCAGCAGTCAAATCTATGGTGGAGTGGTCCTCAATTTTTACATGACACGGATGGATTTGAACTTTCCCCCGTTGATATTCCCTCGACAGATTTAGAAATGAAAGCTACTACCAAAATATTGTGTAATGTTAATTTTATCGAAAAGGATGATGCAATTTCTTATCTAAAACGATTCTCATCAACGCTGTCAAAATTAATTCGGGTTACTGCCTATTGTTGTCGTTATTTTAATCTACTCAAAGTTAAGATTACTAAGAATCCATTTACTAAAGCTATTTATTTGAGTGCTGATGAACTTGCTAATGCAGAAATTTCAAAGGATATGAAAAATCCTATTATTTTAAGTGGTAATTGTTTTCTATCTAAACTTATCGTTTCAAACGCACATTTGAAATCTCTGCATGGAGGTCACCAATTAACTTTAAATGTCATACGACAAAAATTTTGGATTCTACGAGTAAAGAATTTGGTTAAATCGACAATCCAAAAATGTATACCTTGTTACAAGCAAAAGGCTACTCCCAATGTTCCATTTATGGCAAACTTACCTAAATTTCGTGTTAAACCTAGTCGCCCTTTTCTAACAAGTGGAGTAGACTTTTGTAGACCTTTTACAATGAAACTGTATCCTGGTAGATGCAAAAGAACCTGTAAATCTTATGTTTGTTTATTTGTGTGTACCGTAACAAAAGCCATTCATCTAGAGTTGGTAACGGACCTTACTTCTGCTGCTTTTATTGCTGCATTTCGGCGTTTTACTGCTCGACGTGGTCACTGTAAAGAGATTTGGAGTGATCATGGAACGAACTTTGTAGGCGCGTCCCGTGAACTTGATCTGGCGTTCAAGGATTCACAATCTCTGACGGTTACTGAAGTTTCTGAACTTCTTGCTAATGATCGCACACAATGGAAGTTTATACCACCTCGTGCCCCACATTTTGGAGGTATTTGGGAGTCCGGAGTGAAAAGTATTAAAGGGCATTTAAAACGGGTTATAGGCCAAACTTTTCTCACATACGAGGAGCTAACTACTCTCTTATCTCAAGTTGAGGCTTGTGTCAATTCTCGTCCACTCACACTTATGAATTCCACTCTTGACGAACCTCCTTTGACACCTGGTCACTTTCTCATCGGAGAACCCTTAATCGGTGTTCCTGAGCCGTCTCTTCTCGATGTTAAACTCAGTCCGTTAAATCGATGGCATATAATTCAACGAATGGTGCAAAGCTTATGGAGTCGTTGGCGAAATGAATATCTCACGACCCTGCAACATCGTTACAAATGGAACACTAACCAAACTGATCTCCCTATTGGAACTGTTGTTTTAGTCAAAGATGACATGCTCCCACCAGGAAAATGGCTTTTGGGACGTATTATTCAGAAACACCCAGGAACAGATGGCATAACAAGAAATGTTACATTAAAATATAAGGATAGTGTTTTTAAGAGACCAATCGCAAAATTGTGCCCTCTGCCTCTGGATGAGCCTGACTCCCTGTAATTTGAGACTGATGTTTTTTCTTAGTTTGTTTTATTTTCTTAAATTTTGTTTTAAGGACTTTAGTCGTCCTTGGCCGGCGGAATGTTTAACTTTAATGCTTTATTTACTCAAAATGTAACTAGATGGCGCCACAGGCCATTTAAAATCGCGCTAACGTTGTTTTTTGTAATATTCCTATAGGTTAAGCTTCCTGATGTCACCTTGAGTGTTCTTACTAGTGTCAAATAAAAGTGTATAAGTTAGTGTGAGTGTTTAATTAAACATGAGGAATAAAAGAATATTATTTATATATATATAATAATTTAAATTTGACATATTTATGTTATATTTTAACTAATTCTTTCATTAGAAATAATTGCTAAATTACTATAAAATGGTTTAAGAGACCAATACTTGCTTTCAGTCATCTAATGAAGAATAATTATTAATTCAGTTAATAAAGTTATTTATATTTACACTTTCAATAACAATTGGTATAAAACTATGATTTGCCCCACAAATTTCTGAACATTGACCAAAAAAAATTCCTGGACGACTAATAAAAAAATTAGTTTGATTTAGTCGTCCAGGATTAGCATCTACTTTTACACCTAAAGAAGGAATAGTTCAAGAATGAATAATATCTGTAGCTGTAACTAAGATTCGAATTTGATTATTTATTGGAATAATAATTCGGTTATCAACATCTAAAAGGCGAAATTTATTTAATTTATAATCATTAGTTATATAAGAATCAAATTCAATATTATTAAAATCTGAATATTCATAACTTCAGTATCATTGATGTCCAATTGATTTTAAAGTAATTAATGGATTATTTAAATCATCTATTAGGTATAATAATCGAAGAGAAGGAAGAGCAATAAAAATTAATGTAATTGCTGGTAAAATAGTTCAAATTAATTCAATTATTTGTCCTTCTATTAAAAATCGATTAATAAATTTATTAAAAAATAAATTTATTATTAAATATATAACTAAAATAGTAATTATAATTAAAATAATTAAAGTATGGTCATGAAAAAAAATTATTTGTTCTATTAAAGGAGAAGCTCTATTTTGTAAATTAAAATTAGATCAGGTTGCCATTTCTAAAAAAAGGAAAACCTTTATAAATGGGGTTTAAATCCATTACATATAATCTGCGATATTAGAAATTTCTTATAATTGGAAGTTCATTATATGAATGTTCTGCTGGAGGTAAATTTTGGAATCATTCAATAGAAGAAGGCATATTTAAGGAAAAAATTACAATTCGTTGATTAATTATAGATTCTCAAATAATTATAATTATAAAAATAGTTCCTAATAATGAAATATAAGATCCAATAGAAGAAATAATATTTCATGATAAATAATAATCAGGATAATCAGAGTAACGACGAGGTATTCCAGCTAATCCTAAAAAATGTTGAGGGAAAAATGTTAAATTTACTCCAATAAATATAATAATAAATTTTAAGTAAAAAAGGATTAAGAATTAATCCTGTGAAAAGAGGGTATCAATGAATGAATCCTCCAAAAATTGCAAATACAGCTCCTATTGAAAGTACATAGTGAAAGTGAGCTACAACATAATAAGTATCATGAAGAATAACATCAATGGATGAGTTAGCTAAAATTACTCCTGTTAATCCACCAATAGTAAATAAAAAAACAAATCCTAATCTTCATAATATAGATGGTCTATAATTAATTTAAGTTCCATAAAGAGTTGCTAATCAACTAAAAATTTTAATTCCTGTAGGGATAGCAATAATTATTGTTGCTGAAGTAAAATAGGCTCGAGTATCAATATCTATTCCTACTGTAAATATATGATGAGCTCATACAATGAATCCTAATAATCCAATTGCTATTATAGCATAAATTATTCCTAATGATCCAAATGTTTCTTTTTTTCCTCTTTCTTGGGTAATAATATGTGAAATTATTCCAAATCCTGGAAGAATAAGGATATAAACTTCAGGGTGTCCAAAAAATCAAAATAAATGTTGATAAAGAATTGGATCCCCCCCTCCTGCTGGATCAAAATATGATGTATTTAAATTTCGGTCAGTGAGTAATATAGTAATAGCTCCAGCTAAAACAGGAAGAGATAATAAAAGTAATAAAGCTGTAATTCCTACGGCTTATACAAATAAAGGTATTTGATCAAATGATAAATTATTAATTCGTATATTAATAATGGTTGTAATGAAATTAGTTGCAGCAGCTAAATGAAGGGAAAAAATAGCTAAATCAACTGATGATCCTCTATGAGCAATATTAGATGAAAGTTACACTTCTTGTAATTAAAATTAAAAGAGAGGGGGGGAGTATTCAGAAACTTATATTATTTATACGGGGGAAAGCTATATCTGGAGCTCCAAGTATTATAGGAATTCATCAATTTCCGAATCCTCCAATTATGATCGGTATTACTATAAAAAAAATTATGAAAAAAGCATGAGCAGTAACAATAGTATTATAAATTTGATCGTCTCCAATTAAAGATCCACGATTTCCTAATTCTGTTCGAATTAATAAACTTAATGAAGTTCCTACTATATCAGCTCAAATTCCAAAGATAAAATATAAAGTTCCAATATCTTTATGATTTGTAGGAAAAAAGTCATTTTCGCAAATAAAATGGCTAAGGTATAAGCGATAAATTGTAAATTTATTAACGAGATAATCTCTTTTATTAAGAAGCCTTATATTCATAAATGATATAAAATTGCAAATTTTAAGGTGTAAATATTACTAAGGCTTAAAGATTTTCTTTATAAATAATTTTGAAGACTATTAGTTTAATTTAACTTAAAACCTTAAAAAAAGAAAAAAGTATTAAGGATTAAACTTGATAAAGAAATTAAAGAGATAAAATTAATAAATGAAAAAAAAAACTAATTTTAAAATTAACTTTTAATCACTTTAATTTAAAATTAATTAGTATAATTGATAAATAAATAATTCGAATGTAAAAAAATATTATAATTAATCTTGATATTAAAAAAATAAAAGCAATTAATGTTAAATTATTGTTAAATAAAAAATTAATAATAATTCATTTAGGGAAAAATCCTAAGAATGGGGGTAAACCTCCTAAGGAAAAAAAATTAATGATTAAAGATATTTTAATATAAAAATTAATATTAAAATTTATAATTTGATTTATATAAAAAATATTAAATATATAAAATATTAGTATTAAAATTAAATTTAAAAAGGAATATATAAAAAAATAAAATAATCATAAGTTTTCACTGATTAAAAAAGAAGCTATTATTCATCCTGAATTATTAATAGAAGAAAAAGCTAATAATTTTCGAATTGAAGTTTGATTAAAACCTATTAAAGCTCCAATTAAAACATTTAAAATTATGATAATAATAATAAAATTAAAATTATAGTAATAAAATAAAAGAATTAAAGGGGAAATTTTTTGTCAAGTTATTAAAATAAAACAATTTATTCAAGATAAACCTTCTATAATATTAGGAAATCAGAAATGAAAGGGGGCTGATCCTATTTTTATTAATAAAGTTGAATTTAGTAATACTGAAATATTCAAAATTTTTGAATAAAATTATTTTATTAATAATAATAAAAATAAAATTAATGGAGGCAATAGATTGAGTTAAAAAATATTTTAAAGAAGCTTCATTATGGAGTAAATTCTTATTACTAGAAATAAGGGGGATAAATCTTAATAAATTGATTTCTAATCTTATAAATTATATATTAAATATTTAAATAATTATATTTATATTAAATATTTAATATATTATATATATAAATATAATAATTAATTAGAAACATATATATCTTATTAGTAATAGTTATCTATTTAAAAGATTATTAATTGCTTTATCATGAATTTAATTTTCAATATGAATATTAGAAAAAAAAATAGGAGGAGAATATTAAAATAATGATAATTAATATTAAATTTTATATAAATTAAAAAAATTAATTATTTATATATAATAAATATAAATATTATATAAACACATATATATATATATATATACATATATATATTAAATATTTAATATATTATATATATATATATATATATATATATATATATAAATATAATAATTAATTAGAAACATATATATCTTATTAATAATAGTTATCTATTTAAAAGATTATTAATCGCTTTATCATGAATTTAATTTTCAATATGAATATTAGAAAAAAAAATAAGAGGAGAATATTAAAATAATGATAATTAATATTAAATTTTATATATAAAAAAAAACTATTTAAAAGATTCTTATAAAGAAATAAACTTTTACCATTTAAAAAAATTATTTTAAATTCAAATTATATACAAATTTTAGTGTTAATTTTTCTTTATTTTAAAAATAATGCTATAAGGTAGTAATTAAAATTAAAAATTTAAGAAATTAAGATTTAGGGATATTAAAATTAATAACCGATTTTGAGCCAGCAGTTGCGGTTATACAAAAATTAAAATAAATTTTGTTAGTTAAAATAAACAATTAATTTAAATAAATTAAATTTAGGATTTAGGATTAGATACCCTATTATTAAAAAATTAAATAAATTAAACTAAAATAGTATATTAATTATTGAAACTTAAGTAATTTGGCGGTATTTTAGTTCATTTAGAGGAATCTGTTTAATAATTGATAGTCCACGATTAAATTTACTTAATTTTTAATTTTATATATCCTTGTTAAAAAAATATTAAATAATAATAATAATATTTAAAAATTAAAATAAAAATTAATTCAGATCAAGATGTAGATTATAATTAAGAATATAATGGATTACAATAATAAAAAATTAAATGAATATAATTTTGTAAAAGATTATTGAAGGTGGATTTAAATGTAATTTTATTTAATTTAATAAAATGATTAAAAATCAAATTATGTACATATTGCCCGTCACACAAAGTAGAGGTACTAGAAAGTGTTTCTAGAAAGACAAATTAGAGCTTGATAAAGCATTTCATTTACATTGAAAAGAAATTATAATATAATTAATTTGAGGGGGGAAAATTAATAAATATTAGTATAAAAAAAGAAATTTTAAAGTAAAATACTGAATGAGGGTTTAAGAATTTTTATGGAAAAAAATTTTAATTTTATAGAAAATTAGTATTGTAAAAGAATTTTGAAAAATAATTAAAGTAAATTTAATAAAAAGTAAATTTAATTTATTGTATCTTGGGTATCAGAGTTTATTAAAAATAAATTATATTAATAATAATCTCGAATTTAAGAGAGTTAATTGATTATTTAAATTAGTGTCTTAAAATTATTTAAAATAATGAATTAGAAATGAAATGTTAATCGTTTTTAAATATATCTAGTTTTTTTAGAAAAAAATTTAATTTAAAATATTATTAATTTTAATTTTTATTAATAAAAATTAAAAAAAAAAGTAAATATTTTATATTTTAAGGGATAAGCTTTAAATTAAATTTTTATAGTTGGATTTATTTTTAAAAATAAAATTTTTAAAATTTATATTTATTTATAAATGATAATTTTTTATAAATAATTTTATTAAAATTAAAATTTAAAATTTATATTTAAATATTTATAAAAAAATAATTTTTAATAAAAAGAAATTAGGTATAATGATAAAATTAGTACAAAATTTTATAAATGAGAAAATAAAAATTTATAAAATTTAAATAAAGGGATTCGGCAAAAAAAATATTCACCTGTTTAACAAAAACATGTCTTTTTGAGAATAATTTAAAGTCTAATCTGCCCACTGAAATAAATTTAAAGGGCTGCAGTATATTGACTGTACAAAGGTAGCATAATCATTAGTCTTTTAATTGAAGACTTGTATAAATGATTGGATGAAATATAATCTGTCTCTATTTAAAAAATGAAATTTAATTTTTTAGTTAAAAAGCTAAATTAAAATTAAAAGACGAGAAGACCCTATAGAGTTTAATATTTTAAAAATTATTTTTAAAATAAAGAAAAATTAACACTAAAATTTTTTAAAATATTTTATTGGGGTGATAGAAAAATAAAAAAAACTTTTTTTAAATAATAAACATAAATAAATGAAATTATGATCCATAATTTATGATTATAAGAAAAAATTACCTCAGGGATAACAGCGTAATTTTTTTTTAGTTCAAATAAAAAAAAAAGATTGCGACCTCGATGTTGGATTAAGATAAAATTTAAATGCAAAAGTTTAAAATTTTGATATGTTCGATCATTAAAATCTTACATGATCTGAGTTCAAACCGGTGTGAGCCAGGTTGGTTTGTTATCTTTAGTAAAATAAAATATTTTAGTACGAAAGGATCAAATATTTAAAATAATTTAATATAATATGAATATTACTAATAATATATTTACTATTTTGGCAGAAAAATGTAATGGTTTTAGAAGTCATAAATATATAGTAAATTATATAGATAGTAAATTTTAATAATAGATTTAATTAATATTATTATTGGAATAATTATTTTATTCATTGGAGTTTTAATTGGTGTAGCTTTTTTAACTTTATTAAAACAAAAAATCTTAGGCTATATTCAAATTTGAAAAGGCCCTAATAAATTAGGTTTTTTAGGAATTATACAGCCTTTTTCAGATGGTATTAAGTTATTTAGAAAAGAGCAAGTTTATTTAAATTTTTCAAATTATTATTATTATTATTTTTCTCCTATTTTTAGATTTTTTTGGATATTAATTCCTTATTATTTTAATATAATTATGTTTAATTTAGGGGTATTATTTTTTTTAAGTTGTACAAGAATTAGAGTATATTTATTATTACTTGCTGGTTGGTCATCAAATTCAAATTATTCTATTTTAGGGGGTTTACGAGCTTTAGCTCAAACAATTTCCTATGAGGTAAGTTTAGCTTTAATTATAATATCTTCTTTATTTTTAATTATAGATTTTAATTTAATAAAATTAGAATTATACCAACAAAATATTTGATTTATATTTTTAATATTTCCTTTAAGAATAATTATATTTTCTTCTATAATAGCAGAAACTAATCGAACACCTTTTGATTTTGCTGAGGGGGAAAGAGAATTAGTTTCAGGGTTTAATATCGAGTATAGAAGAGGGAGATTTGCATTAATTTTTTTAGCTGAGTATTCTAGAATTTTATTTATAAGAATAATATTTGTTTTATTGTATTTAGGGGGTTTTAGTTTGAATTTAATATTTTATTTAAAATTAGTTTTTATTACTTTTATATTTATTTGAGTTCGGGGTACTTTGCCTTGTTATCGTTATGATAAATTAATATATTTATGTTGAAAGGTGTATTTACCAATTTCTTTAAATTTAATATTATTATATTTAGGTTTAAAAATAATTTTAATTTCATAAATTAATTTAGTATAAATTAATCCAATTGGCCACTTGTCCTTCCGGATTCTTGAATTCTAGTAACCACTTCAAGCCGGCATGAACAGTCTTTACGAGGAATTTGCGACCCAACAAGTACTTTTTAAAATGTTGTAATGTCTTCACCACGGCAAGTAACTCCCTACGAGTTACACAGTAGTTTCTACGGCTTCGGTAAAGATTTGCTAAAGTATGCAATTACAACTTCTTGATCTCCCCTCTTCTGAAATAACACTCCACCAATTCCAGATTTGCTAGCATCAGTATCTACTATGAATTTTCCCTCCGTGTCAGGATATCCGAGGATAGGTGATTCACATAGTCGTTTCTTCAACTCTAAGAAAGCTTGTTCGCAGTCTTCATCCCAGGAAAAGGCTCTTTTCTCCTCAGTCAGTCGATATAAGGGCTTAGCAACATCGGAAAACCCTTTCACAAAGCGTCGATAATAAGAGCATAGTCCAAGGAATGCTCTCACATGTGTCTTTGCTGTCGGCGTCGGCCAGTCCTTGACAGCACTTATCTTGGCAGGATCCGTCGCAACGCCTTGCTCTGAGATAACGTGCCCCAAGTAATTCACGTGACGTTGAAAGGTCCCATAATGATTATGTCATCCAAGTAGACAAGGCAGGTTTCTCCCAACATACCTGCCAGCACATACTCCATCAACCTTTCGAAAGTAGCCAGGCGTTGCATAATCCGAAGGGCATTGTTTTGACCTACCATAAACCTTTTCCGGTTGAAAAAGCCGTCTTCTCCTTGTCTTTAGGGTCCAGATCAACTTGCCAGTAGCCACTTTTCAAATCCAGAGTAGAGAACCACGTCATGCCACAAAGTGGCAACCATTTTCTTTCATATCCCGAATCATGTCTCCCACTTCTTGTTCGCGTGCAAACGGAATACGTCTTGGTCTTTGCCGTATCGGAACAGTGTCTCCTGTGTCGATCTTGTGTTTCACCAAACCAGTTCTTCCGATGTCCCCGTCATTCTTTGAGAAAATCCCGGAGTAGCGTAGCAGGAAATTTCTCGCTTTTATTAACTGTAGCTTGGTAAGAATGTCCTTACAGCCATCCAGAAGTTTCTGTATGTTCACATCCTGGTTTGCAGCCACGGTCTTCCTCCCTTCTTCACACTTTGTACAAATCCCAAAAATATCCCACTAACCAAGGTATTAAAACACTTAATAGGGGCGTACCAATCGTATATTCACCAGTTACATAATAAGTAAGGTCACAGTTCTATAATAAACTTATATAATGCGTCCTTGATGGCTTAGGGCGACATCTATGAACAATATCAAACTGTAATCGGTTACAAACCCTAACATACCGGCCGCCATGGACGTAGTCCAGCCAAAACAACAATACTTACATATTATATGCAACTTATCAATACTATGAATCTTAATCTAAATCGTAAATTTAACAGCAAACATCAGTGACTTACAAATAATACAAATGAAGAAAAATATTCGCAGTGGTTACAAATTAAATACAGTTAATCTTATATATATAAAATCTACATATCTACTACAAATAAAAATTTAATCCTTAACAGGCAGTATAATCAATTTAGATACGGGCCGTTTAATAAGATTTCCCTTGTATTTGAGGGTGACTACGCGAGTAAGATTGTCCAAACCTGGATGTTTATCTACAATTAGACCAAAAAGCCACTTAGTTGGAGGTAAATCATCTTCCTTTACTAAAACCACACTACCAATATTTGGTTCTGGAATGGTAGCGTTCCATTTATATCTATGATGCAATTGCGTCAAGTACTCCTGAGACCATCTACGCCAGAAATCTTGAACCATTCTCTGAGCTAACTGCCACCTTTTTAGGCTACTTATAGTTGACATTTCATAGTTAGCATCAGGTACAGACACTAATGGTTCTCCCACCAGAAAATGCGCTGGTGTTAGAGGCTGAGGATCCTCCGGATTGTTGGACAACTGAGTCAAAGGTCGAGAATTAAGACAAGCCTCAATCTGGGACAATACGGTAGATAACTCCTCATATGTGAGTGTCTTGTCACCTACAATACGTTTAAGGTGATACTTAGTAGACTTTACGCCAGCTTCCCACAATCCTCCAAAATTTGGAGCACGAGGAGGGATAAAGTGCCAAGCAGTACCATTAGAGGATAAAAAATCAAGAATATCTTCAGCAACAGTAGACCTTTCCAAATTGAATAAATTCTTTAGCTCTCGTGCACTGCCAACAAAGGTAGTACCATTATCACTCCAAAGTTCAGCG
Source organism: Leptidea sinapis (assembly GCF_905404315.1). Taxonomy (NCBI): domain Eukaryota; kingdom Metazoa; phylum Arthropoda; class Insecta; order Lepidoptera; family Pieridae; genus Leptidea; species Leptidea sinapis. Next base: position 15,826,238 of record NC_066272.1, read on the forward strand.
ACGTGACCTCTTCGAGCAACAAAGCGCTTAAAGGCTGCCAAAAAGGTTTCAGAAGTCATGTCACTGACTACTTCCAAGTGAATGGCACGTGTAGCCATACATATAAAAAGGCATATGTACCCCTTCATTGAGCGATGTCCACGGCCTTTGGTGGTACGAATACTGATTGGACCGGCATAGTCCACTCCACTTCTAAGAAAAGGTCGATGTGCTGTTACTCTGGAGACGGGTAGCTGTCCCATCATCTGTTGGTTAACCTGGGCTGAATGGCGAATACAGATCACACATTTTTTAACAAATTGTCTTACAACACTTTTAGCTCCAATAACCCAGTACTTGCTTCTCAAATAGTTAAGGACAAGTTGTGGACCACCATGAAGAGTCCTTTCGTGAGCATCGTGTATAAGAAGGTAAGTAAAATGTGATTTGTGTGGAATAATTATAGGATGCTTCATATCATCGGACAAAGAAGCATTATGCAACCGTCCCTCTACTCTAAGAATACCATCCCGTCCCAGAAATGGATTCAACGAGGTAAGTTTACTTGTTTTATTTAATTTTTCATTATTCTTTATATTTCCCATATCTTCTTCAAAATTTTCTTTTTGACAAATCTTAATACAAATCATAAGTGTTTCTTGTAATTCTTTAGCAGTTAAAATGTTACTAATGTACCTTTCATTTTCAGGTTTGTTCCAGTACAACACTCGACGGCAGAAGGACAACACTCTGGAAAGTTTTCTTAGAGATGAAAATCTCGAAAATATATTTTCGTCTTTATCACTAGTTACAGTGTGACTACTAATCTTATGTTTGCGTTCTTCCAAAGATGTGTCTCTCTCTTCTCCCTTGCTACAATCTATGTACCTACTGTACAACCACTCAGGGCCCAGTTTCCAGAGGTCATTGTGTACAAACTCTGTTGCAGATAATCCCCTGGAAGCGCAATCAGCGGGATTTTCTTTTGATATAACATGGGACCACTGATTTCCATCCAACAAGGTATGTATTTCGGAAACTCTATTGGCAATGAAGGTCTTCCATCGACTTGGATGGCTTCTGAGCCAAGCCAAGACGATAGAAGAATCCGTCCAAGCGTGAGTTTGATGTTTAGGAACATCAAGAATGAGACCAACTTCATCTAAAAGTCTTGCTAGCAAAACAGCTCCACACAGCTCAAGACGTGGAATTGAGACCTGCTTTATGGGTGCTACCCGAGTTTTTGAAGTTATCAAACTCACATGCACGTTGCCACTATTATCAATTATGCGAGCATAAACAACAGCTGCATAGGCTGCGTTTGATGCATCACAGAACCCATGTAGTTCTCGACATTGATCAGTTAAATTCGATCGTATCCATCGAGAAATGCGAAAGGTTGTAAGAGATTTCAAATCATTCCTGAACTCCAACCAGCTTTTAAGCAATGACTTAGGAAGCTCGCTATCCCAATCAACGCCAGATAACCATAGCTGTTGGATAAATATTTTAGCCTTGGTCACAACTGGCGCTATCCAACCCAATGGATCGAATAGACGAGCAATGTCGGAAATAACCTTTCGTTTGGTTATTGGTGATTCCACCGAAGAAAGCTTGACAGTGAACTGAAACTTGTCCTCTTCTCTATTCCAGGTGAGTCCTAGTATTTTCATTACTTCATCAATTTTAATTTCCATGGCTTCATTAGACTCGTTGTTTTCCGCCTTAATCTCTTCAAGCAACTCCTGACTATTGCTAGAAAACTTTTGTAATGGAAATCCACCACGATTCAGGAATTCCGTCATCTCTTCATATATTTGAATGCCTTCGGCTACCGTATGACTTCCGGACATTAAATCGTCGATATATAACTCCTTTAGTATTATATTTGAAGCCAACGGAAACTCTTTACCATCCTTACGGACCAGTTCTTGAAGAGTTCGCACAGCCAAATATGGTGCTGATGATGTACCAAAAGTGACTCTTAATAAACGAAAATGTCTTATTACATCGTTTGGGTCATCACGCCATAATATACGTTGATAATCTGCGTCGCTCTCCGCCACCTTCACTTGTCGATACATTTTGACAATATCTGCGACGAGTGAAATCGGGTAACAACGCCATCGCATGAGTAAATGTCGTAACTCAGGCTGAAGTGTGGGACCAACCATTAAGTCATCATTTAATGATACCCCGTTGAATTCCTTGCATGAAGCGTCAAAAACCACACGAACCTTAGATGTAAGTTTGTCTTGACGTATCACCGCATGATGTGGTAGGTAAACAGCGTCTGGTTTATCAACATCCTCTGCTAAAACTTCTTCCATATGACCAAGATCAAGATATTCGTTAATTACCTTAGAGTACTCAATTTTAAGACCAGGATTTTTGATTAAGCGTTTTTCTAACATAAGAAATCGCTTAAGAGCTATATCTCTTGAGTTACCAAATTTACATTGCGGATTATCCGACTTAAAAGGAAGTTTGACAATAAATCTACCAGTTTCATCCCTAGAAGTACTTTCCTTGAATAACCTTTCACAATTTTCTTCCTCTTGAGTGAAATACTTCTTAGGTTTACTTGATTCAGATTCCAACTCCCAGATTTTTTTAATAATTCGTTCTCATTACAGTGTGTCAAATGCATGCTAACTACATTGTCACACGTCCCGTTCCTAATTACAGTTTCTCCGTTGTGCATTTTGCCAGAGAGGATCCAACCAAGTGCTGTTTGCTGCGCAATTACAGATCCTGGCGGACCCCTGACTAAACCTTTCAACAATATTTGGCTATACACGTCTGCACCTAAATCTTGCTAGGTGTGTGGAACGAGGGATCCGCCAACTGCATGGACAAAAGAGTTGGTAGCATTTGAACATCAACTTTCTTACTAGGTAAGAATGTTGTGAGTTTTTTCAAAACATGAGCCTTGATTGTAATGACAAAGCTCGGATCTAGACGTGACTGTATTTTCAAAACTACAGAGGACTTTGATAACAAAGTTAAACTCTGGTCGCCGCCTAAACCTGACATAAAATTTGTCTCAGAATGCTTTTTGAGACCAAGCAGTTGAACTGCAGCCTCTGTAATGAAAGAGGCTTGAGACCCTTGATCAATCAAGGACCTCAACACAACCGGTGTAGTATTAGCTTGTGAAACTGCTTTCACTAAAGCAGTCGCTAACAAAACTTGATGGTTTGTGTTTGAAAAACAAGATAAAATAGGACGATCAGTACCCTCACCTTGAGCCTGGGAAGAATGAATAACGTTACCTACTACCGAAGTATTTCTTTCACCAGGTTGATCAGCTTGCGTTAAGCTTGCTGATTTGGGAGATTTAGTATGAAGTAAAGTGTGGTGCTTTTTCTTACAAATTCGACACCTTGTAGATTGATTGCATTGGTATACTGAATGATTAGGTGTCAAACAATTAAATCATAAATGCTGGGTTTGGACAAAATTACGCCGTGAGTCAACCGTTTCCTTAGAATTTTTTTTACAATTAAATAATTTATGATTTTCAGAGCAAAACACACAATTAAAACTAGTAGTGGCGACATGAGTACACGTAGGTTTCTCTTGCTTAATTAATTTAGGGTCTAAAAACTCCAAGGACCTAAACCGATTTTGTAAAAATTCCTCAAATGATGCCATAGTTGGTAAATCAGAAATCTCGGTTGCCTTTTGTTCCCACTGTTTACGTGATTCTGAGTCTAACTTTTGACTTATCAGAAATATAATTATTATATCCCATGACTTTACATCGATACCTAAGTTTTTTAACGCACTCAAACATTCTTTAGTAGTATCTAACAAATTTCTGATTGCACTCGATGACTCAGACGACAGAGCTTTTTGATTTGTTAACCTTTTAAGAATACAGTTAGCTTGAAATTTTTTATTATTATACCGGCTTTCTAACTGCTCCCAACAAATTAAATAATTATCCGCAGTACATGAAATGTGTCTCACCAACTGCTCCGCCTCTCCCGTGAGACAACCCTTAAGATAGTGCAATTTTTGTACATCATCAATGGTAGTCTCATTATGAATCAACGATAGGAACAAATCTCTAAAACTTGGCCACTCGGAATATTTACCAGTAAATTTAGGTATCTCAATCTTAGGTAATTTAACATTGCTCTGATTCGTTTTATTCTCAACGGATACAACATTTGACTTTTTTAATATTAATAATTTATCTTTCAATAATGACTTATAATCTAGATACATTTCCTCACAGTTATCGAACACTTCATTTAAAACATAATCATTTTGTATCAACACATCCTTTTTCATTTCATAAACAATTTTTTGATGATTTGAGAAGAAAGAAGACCACAATTTCTCTAAAGCTTCTAAGCGCGTTTCAAGATAACCTATGCTTATTCTTTCCTTTGGAGATTTTTTAAAGTTACATAAATTTCTTTCAATTTTACTTAAAATATCATCCTGAAGTTTAATATAATTATCACCCATGACTAAAAGTTAAAACAACTAATCTAGTTTAAATCGAAAACAATATAAAAATTGAATCAACAAAAATCTCAAAAATGTTAAAATATTTTTCTAAGTTAAAGACAAAATCGTTGAAATTTTTCTAAGTCTTTTAAAACTATTCTTTTCACTTTAAAATCGGGCATAGGTTCCCCGTCGGATCACTTTTTAACAAATTATTCTAAGTCCTAAACACTTTGAATTTAACAAGTCAATAATAACTTCTATCTTGAATTTTCTGAGTTAAATCTTCCTAGTAATTAAAGTTCAAACTTGTACTCACGATTAATCTTCGGTAGTTGTCCCACACATACACACACTTAACTTCTGACGTAAGATGACATATGACAAGTGACGTTACTTGTCTTTGGACGGCACGTGGGTTGCTGTGACAGGTGTTGCAGGGGGTGCTCCCCTCTGCAATTGCTGCTCCTGACGCCTCTCCAGACAGGTGACTAAGGGGGTGCTCCCCTCAGTTTTTAAAAGTTTAGGCCCAAATAGGTGCTCCCTCGGTACATCGAAGAGTACCGATCACCACAAACAGGCGCTGAACGGACTTGACACAATCAACCGCAAGGCACCAGTTCCGGCACTCAAGAAGGACCATGTACAAATCCCAAAAATATCTCACAAATTAAAACACTTAATAGGGGCGTACCAATCGTATATTCACCAGTTACATAATAAGTAAGGTCACAGTTCTATAATAAACTTAGATAATGCGTCCTTGATGGCTTAGGGTGACATCTATGAACAATATCAAACTGTAATCGGTTACAAACCCTAACACACTTTCTTAACCAAGCTATCTCCTCACAAGCTCCGATCACTGTTCCCTTCCTAATGATTTGCTTGTGCTCATGAGGATTAAACACGGGAACCATCGCAATCTGGGAGTTACCCACAACAGTCCTGGCTGGGATCCATGTCGTGTCCGATGTCTATCTTTCTATTATAGCGCATTTACAAGGTCTTCCTCTGTCATCCCTTGGCAGGACTACTGGGACTAGGGTCTGCGATCTCGGATTTAAAGTAGTGTCTCTTAAGCACAATACTTTCGCAACAGTTCCACCTTTTATTGGAGTTTCTTCACCTCCATGCTTCAATACACCATGTTTCATGTCAATGGTACACTGATGATTTCGAAGAAAATCCAACCCAATGATGCAGTCATCTGTGATATCCGCGATTACCACTTTTTGCCATGACATGACTGGTATTCGCTGGCCGGTAGCTGTTGTGAGTGTTAAGTTTACATATTCTCGCATATGTCGTCTTCCGATGCTCTCTAGTCTTCTTTGACTAACGACTGTACGTGAGGCTCCCGTATCCAAAGTGAAACGGCAAGACTTTCCATTTATCATTCCTTCTATAACTAAAGTGTTTCCGTCACATGTCTGCTTAACGAAGATCCTTGGGGCTTTGCTTCTACCGGCCAGCGCCCACCCCACTGCCCTGGCCTTTTCTAGTTTTCCTGCTGCTCCAGCGGTGATGTTGAGACCGCCGCATCCTTCCTACCTTGCGTTATGCTCTCACGCCTGGGGCAAGTGCTCCTAATGTGTCAACGCTCCCCACAACCATAGCATACTGGGTTATATGCTTGCCTTCGGCTGGAATCTGCTGGTACAATTTTGCGGAGTCTCAACGCCCGAGAATCGTGGCGAACCGCTTCCACTTCCAACGCATGTGCCACCGCTTTCTTCAAGCTGGTATGATGACTCAATCGTACGGAGCGCTAGTGTGAGGGCAGAGTGCGCTTCTTGGTCACTCCAACCGCAGGCTCTTCTGACCGTCTCCAATTGTAGCTTAAAGGCAGCCAGAAGACTTGCCGTCGTAGGGAGGTACTTTTAAATTTCTGCTCGATGTGGTTCCGCAGGAAACTCCTGTGTTGGCTGAAGGACACACGACCCTCCCACTGAGCTGATTAATGGTAATTTCCATCTCTCCCATCTTCCGTTGAAAGTTCTCTTCAACTTTGTCCATCTTCTTTTCCACACTGTCAATCCGGGCGATTTCTTTTTCCACAGCGTCAATACGGCTGGAGTTTTTCTGCACAACGTATAAAATGTCTTTGGAGCCTTCATGCAGGCCTCGCAGCTGCTCCCCCTGTCGGCGTGCTTGTTCCTCCTGTTGGCGCGCTTGCTCCTCTTTCAAGCCCCGCAACTGCTCCTCTTGTCGGTGCGCTTGTTCATCCTGTCGGCGCGCTTGCTCCTCCTGTCGGCGCGCTTGTTCCTCTTGCAAGGCCCGCAGCTGCTCCTCCTGTCGGCGCGCTTGCTCTTGCATCATGGCGGCCATCGGGTGCATGAGCGCGCTGATGTCTACGGCAGGAGCCTGCGGTAGTGACACGGTCGCACTGAGTCCAGAGCCGGATGTTCTGACTCGTCCTCTGCCGCTGCTGCTGCTCCCGCTCGCGTGGTCACTCCCTTCTCGTTCCTGGGCACTAATGGCATCTTTCCAATCCCACTTCTCACACCAATTGACACGGGAGTGGGTCAGGGATTGGAAATAATAATAATTTAACATAATTAAGTTAAGCTAAATTTAAAAATTTAAATAAAACTTATAATTATTGTTAGTAAACTTAACTTAAGACTAATATTATAAGAATTTAAAAAGAGAATAGTTTTATGTTAGTATTTTTTTTCTATTTCTTAATAATAAATGTTTAATTAGTAGTATGGGCCCCTCTTTGGGTGAAGGCCTCCTCCATTTTTTTCCACACTATTCGGTCTTTGCCCAATATTAGCCAGTCTTTCCCAGCGTATTCAATCACATCATCAGCCCACCTCTTACACGGTCTTCCAACTTTTCTAATGCCCACCGGCCCTTTCCATTTCGTTGTATTTATCGTCCATCTGTTGTCTATGAGTCGTGGTATATGACCGGCCCATTGCCATTTTAGTTTCAATGCGTGGGTCAGTGCATCTTTTATTTTTGTTCTTTGTCTAATTAGAACATTTCTTATCTTTTGAATTTTTCTTATTTTCAATATACTTCTTTCTATTGCTCTCTGTGTCGTTCTAATTTTTTGTTTAACTTTATTCGTGAAAGTCCATGTTTGACATCCATATAGAAGACAAGGTAATAAGCATGTGTCAACTACAGTTTTCTTCAGCTTTAGATTGAAATCTCCCTTTAGAATTTCTTTCAAAGACCAAAATTTTTTCCAGGTAAAATTCCTTCTTCTTTCGACTTATTCTTCGTTGGAATTTTTATCAAATGATATTTGTTTGCCTAAATATATATATTTTTCAACGTATTCAATTTCATTGCCGCTAGTGGTGATGGGTATTTGAAAACTGTTGGTCATCACTTTGGTTTTATTGAAATTCATTTTTAATCCGATTTTTAAACTTTCTTTGTCTAGTGAATTGATCATATTTTCTAGGTCTTTTGGAGTTTCTGCTAGTACTACGATGTCATCAGCGAACCTTAGATGACTTAAGAAATAGCCATTAACTATTATGCCTTTGTTTGCCCAGTCAATTTGTCGAAATACATAATCCAGTACCAAAATGAAAATTTTTGGGGACAGAGGGTCTCCTTGTTTTACTCCGCGTTCGATTTTTATTGACTCTCCTCTTGTTTCCAATTTATCATTACTGGTACTATTAGAGTAGATGTGTTTTATTATGTTCTGATATTGTTGAGGTACATTAAGGGATTTAAGTGCTTTCCAAATTTAATCATGACATATACTATCGAATGCTTTGTTATAATCAACGAAAGCTGCGTAAAGTGGTCTATTGTACTCTTTATATTTTTCGAAAACTTGTTCTAAGGTATGAATATGATCCATTGTACTGAAACCTGAGCGAAAGCCAGCTTGTTCTACAGGTTGTTCGTTATCAATTTGTTGTGTTATCCTTTTCAAGATTATTGAGGAAAATATTTTATATATGTTTGCCAGTAAATTAATAGGCCTGTAGTTCTCTATATTGTTAGGATCGCCTTTTTTATATAATAATATGATATCTGATGCATTCCAATGTTTCGGTACTACTTCTGTATCAATTATCATATTAAATAACTTTGTCAGATGAGGAACAAGAATGGGTGCATAAATTTTTAGTATCTCATTACTTACGTTGTCCGGGCCTGGGCTTTTATTTGTTTTTAGGTTTTTAATATTGTCATATACTTCTGTTTCTTGTATTATAATATCATTTGTCTGTGTACATTTATTATTTGTATGTTTTGTTATTTCAGACCTCAGTTCCTCTTCCTCTGTTTTACGATATAATTCTTTATAAAAATTTGATGCTTGATCCATTATATCTTTTCTAGTATTTGCTATGGTTCTTTTATTATCAATTTTGGGGATCCATGTTTTATGACACAATTCTTTGAAAGTTCTTTTTACGCTTCTGTGCTTTTCTAAATTTTTTGTTATAATATTTTTCCTATGAATACTGTAATCTTTTTTATCGATTTTTTAGTTTCTTTGTAAATTTTACTCAATTCTTCTTTAAGTTCTTTATTTTTATTTTTTGTATTTATCAATTCTGTTCTTTTTTAATTAGATTGTCTGTTTTTTCGCTGAATATTCTGTTCCGGTTTTTCTTTATCTGCACTTTTTGTGGTGTAGGTCTTTGTAATATAGCCTCTACTAGAAAATTGTAATAAGTTTGTACATCAATTTCTTTTTCCCATTCCCCTTGTTTCTTTTTCATGTAACATTTACAGTGTTCTAAGTAATTCTTTGTTTCTTCTTCTGTTTTAGGGATGGGAAGCTTTGTTCTGTATGACCTCCTACTCTTCTTGATACAACTTAATATAAAAGTTAGTAGTAACAGTCTATGATCCGACGGAAAATTTAGTTTACTTAAGACCTCAAAGTTTGTGACAGATTTTAGTGAATTGGTCAGGGCAAAATCGATTTCATTTTTAACTTTTTGATCTGGCGTAGGCCACGCTTAGTACGGCTTATATGCCCCCGGATCCGTTCTATTTTCAAAATGATTCTCCCATTCCATCTTTAAATTTAAATTGTACTAGAAAATTCTTTTAACTATTTTTATCCTGCTTACACTTTCTGTTCGATTTGATTCTGAACTTACTAAAAATTTCCTTTAACTTTACAAAACCCAAAAAAATCCATACACTGGTAGGTGTATCGAACCCGGGTCTACAGCGTCTAAAGTAAACACTTTTCCGATGAGCTACGAGTATTGCTGACGGAGCTGTTGAAATTAACAATGTCTTGAAGTTTGACAACTCTCGTCATATACTTCGAAGGGTTGCTACGCAACAATATCATATCATGTATTTTTCGTCTATCTATCAGTGAGTTTTATTTGAAAGTTTTTAGCCGCATGATATATGGTAGTTACTTGTCTTTTCCAATGTAATAAAATTTTGTGAATTTCCTTTGAATGCTTTCGATCCGATCCTTGTGAACTTGGTAGCCAGGGTTCCAAATTACCGTTGCATATTCAAGTTTGCTTCTAACTAGTGAAGAAAACAATTTTTTTTTCGTTTTAAGCTTTTTGAAAGGCTTCGCGTTTCTCAACAAGAATCCTAGCATCTTGCGCGCTGATCGGCAGGTGTTTTCGACATAAACATTAAATCGTAGTTTTGCGTCTAGTGTGATTCCTAGATCACGTATAGTTTCAAGTTTCTGCAGTGGGCAGTTGCTAATTTTATATTTGTGATCGATTGGAGAGCGTGTGCGAGTGAATCTAATAATGGAACATTTTGCAGGATTTAGATCCATGCCATTTAAATTACACCAGTCAGCAATTCTATGGATATCTTCCTGCAAGGATAGAGCGTCATCATGAGTAAGGATTTCTTTTGCAAGCTTTAGATCGTCTGCAAAGATCAGGCATTTTGAATTTATTACACATTTGGTGATGTCGTTTATAAAAATATTGAAATTGGTCCAAAAATTGATCCCTGGGGAACACCCGATGTAACTTTGAATGGTTGAGAACAATAGCCCTTTAAAGCAACACATGAACGTCTTTCCACAAGATATGATGAGAGCCACGATAAAATTGATCCACCAAAGCCAAAGGAGGAAAGCTTTGCAACTAGCAGTCTAAAATTAACTTTGTCGAAAGCCTTCGAGAAATCTGTATAAATAGCATCGACTTGTCTACGAGTGTTCCGTTACCGCAACACGTTACACATAACGTTTATATTTCGCGCCACCGATGAACGATAGTTGGCACTTCAATTTAGTGCAATGACAAGCTTCAGCTAACACTAGCTGTCATGCACGACGTTCTTGACGGATGTCAGAGCAACGCACTCCGACGTGGAACCGCGTGTGGAGACACAGCCGTCAACGAAAACGGTTAGAAACGAAACCGTCGCGCGCGCGCATCGACCACGTGAGAATCCCTGTAGCTGGTGGAGAATCATCGAGTGTTAGTAGCAGTTCAAAGTACGTACGTGCATTGTATTGTTATTGCCTATTTCAAAGTGTTCACATCGTCATCGTTAGATCCTGTCGGTCTAAATTCCCAATGTGGCACGGGCCACTAAGTTGCGAGTTTGCCACATTAATTGGTGCCGAAACCCGGGATTCCACCTATTACACCGACCAATTTGTGTATGGTATTAATTTCTGGTTAATAGAATCGTCATAACTCACATTATTAAAGTAACAAATTCTGTGTTCTCAAGATTTAAGTTCTTTAATTGTAACCGAATTAACCTATCTATCACTGTACCTACATAGATTGTACGTTAACGAACAGGGATTTTATTCACTAAAACGCAAAGTATTGAATTGCTATAAGAACAAATAAACAATCATTTCAACATAATATCGGTGTTTATTTCCTAGTCGGCTTGTAGTCATTCAATCTTTATTCTATCCACTTAGGTATTTAGATCAATTTATATCAACTATTCAATTGCAGCATAATCTTATCGCATATTGAATCACGTAAAATAAAAGTTTTAAATTTTAACAATACAATTAGTACCTACAACCACTTATTACTCATCTTGCATTCTTAGTCCATCAAATCAACCTAAACGTTAATACAAATAAAGCCCATTGCGCTGCATTCATTTTGACTGTTGAGGATCGAGTAGGTACTAGAATCTCACGTGTTGTGTACGGTGTACCTCACAAGTTTATTAGTAATTAGCATACATTTTAATACAATTTGCAAAAAACTTGTGTGGAGGATTGTACCTGCTAGTGATTTTATTGCTTCCAGTACAGTACAACCCACAAGTTCACGCATAACTCACGTATACTTTCATAGTAGTCGGTACAAAACTTGTGTGGTTTGCTGTACATCAGTTAATATTACTTTGTTTGAGCTGGTTTACGTACCTACGTGATTTTAAATCGGATTGAGGGTCATTCTGTCATTGCATTTAAATTACATAAGTGTAATATTTTGCAAAAATGTCTTATTTGAGAAAATATTCCACTCGCAAACAGAGCATTCTTAAAAAGTCGCGATCTAAATCTCAGGATGTAGAATACACTACGCAGGACTTATCATCATTACGTAGGCAACGTACGATCGCTTACAAGCGAATGTGTAAGGCATTAGAGATCGGTGTTTTGGCTGTCAATGATCAATCACAGCGGGAAATGTTCTTTTCGTATCATCAAGAAATTAAGAAAATTTCTTCTAATTTTGAAGATGCGAATTTAGCAATTCTGGAAATTTTAGACGACGCCGAAAGTGATGATTCTGACATGCAAGAACGTTTTGACGAAATGTATTACAAAGTTATATCTATCTATTGCAGTTTAACTAAAGATGAATCTCGCTCGTCTCAATCGCATTGTACGTCGGTGTCGAATATTCGGTTACCGAAAATACAGCTTCCTACTTTCACTGGTGATATTAAACGTTTTCCCGAATATTTTGATACATTTAACGCATTGATACACAATTCCGCCTCTCTTAGTGACACTGAAAAGTTTCACTATTTGATTTCTTCTCTCAGCGGTGATGCATGCATGCGGTTGTAGGAGCCTTTCCACTAAGCAGCGAATATTACAGCGATGCATATACGGCACTTGTTGCGCGTTATAAGTGTAAGCAAGAATTAGCTTTTACGTGCTGGAGGGAGATTTTAAATATGAAGTTCAACTTTAAAGATGCTCACGAGTTTAGAAAAACACTTGACCTTTTTGAAGAAAATTTGTGTATTTTAAAATCAATAAATTTACCGGTTAATCATTGGGATTTCGTGTTAGTGTATAATATTCTATCGAAAATAGATACAACAATGCGTCGTGATTTTGAGGAAAAACATTCAAACACCGAACTACCCGCATATGCACAGCTTAAAGAATTCTTACATTCAAAATGCGAGGCTCTGGTGCGCGACACACATTTTACCGAACAAGCTAGTAAACTAAATGAGACATTACCAAAGTTTTCATCTCAAGCGGCTCAATCTAATCGCGTACCAAAGACACATTCTCTAATCGTAGCAGGTGAAAGTCCAGCAAATATGAATAGTTCAAAAACGGCGAAATCTCTTATTACCTGCGCCTTTTGTAATGAATCGCATAGCATTTCATCATGTCCAGAGTTTCTAAAAAAATCTACCGATGAACGCATGAAAATTGCAAATGATAAAAACTGAGGCTTTAACTGTTTAAAGTCTTCTCACCAACTGAAGAACTGCAGTAGCATTTTCTCTTGCCGCATCTGTAAGCGTAAGCACCACACATTGCTCCACCGCCATACGTCAGCCAAACCCAACGAAACTGTATCAACATTGGTCTCAAGGCCATCAACGAATACAAACGTACTGCTAGCGACGGCGATCGTACAGGTCAGAGATGCATCAGGCAATATGCAATCATTTCGTGCGTTGTTTGATACCGGTAGCCAAAGTAATTTTATTACGGTATCGGCCGTCGAACGCTTAAAACTTAAATGGTCACAGACGGATACTTGTATTTGTGGACTTGGTGAAGCAGCTGCTTCCATCTCAGGAGTTGTCATGTGTAGTATCGGTGTCAATGAGAGAACTCTGTTCGAATTAGACATGCATGTGTTGTCAAAGATATGTGGCGAACAACCTATCGCAAATCTGAACACAACAGAATGGTCACATATCATAGGATTGCCTTTAGCTGATCCTGGGTTCGATATTCCTGGACCAATCGACATTTTGTTTGCCGCAGATGTATTTGCAGAGTCGTTTCTATACGAGCACATACAAGGAACCATAAATCAACCCACTGCCTTTAAATCGATTTTCGGTTGGCTTCTTCTAGGTAAAACAAAGTTAGCGTCAACCACGCTTTTAAACGCATCAGAATCAGATACGGAATTAAACACACTAGTAAAAAATCGTCTGAGTCGATGGCAGCTGTTACAGGCTTTTCATCAAAATTTTTGGTCCAGATGGAAACATGAATATCTAAATTCACTAACACAACGCGCTAAATGGACCAAGGATTGCAAACCATTACAAATCGGATCAATTGTTATCATAAAAGATGAAAATCGTACTCCATTGCACTGGTCCCTCGGTCGTGTGAAAAATCTTATCTCTGGTGCTGATGGAGTAAGTCAAATTGCAATTCTAAAAACTGCCACCAGTGATCAGTTACAACGGCCTTTGATAAAATTGTGTCCTCTCCCAATAGAGGACTAAACTCAATTATTTCTTTCTGTTTTAATTTAACCCTAGTTTAGTTTTAGTATTAAGATATTTTACTAGCTTTTATTATTTTTTTTATTCGTTGCATCGTTTTTATCGTTTCTATCGTTACTCATTTATTCATTTTGTGTAATAACCAGAAAATACCATAGGCATTTTGGTGGGCGGTATGTTCCGTTACCGTAACACGTTACACATAACGTTTATATTTCGCGCCACCGATGAACGATAGTTGGCACTTGAATTTAGTGCAATGACAACCTGCAGCTAACACTAGCTGTCATGCACGACGTTCTTGACGGATGTCAGAGCGAACGCACTCCGACGTGGTACCGCGTGTGGAGACACAGCCGTTAACGAAAACGGTTAGAAACGAAACCGTCGCGCGCGCGCATCATCTCCAAGATCCTATCGACCACGTGAGAATCCCTGTAGCTGGTGGAGAATCATCGAGTGTTAGTAGCAGTTCAAGGTACGTACGTGCATTGTATTGTTATTGCCTATTTCAAAGTGTTCACATCGTCATCGTTAGATCCTGTCGGTCTAAATTCCCAATGTGGCACGGGCCACCAAGTTGCGAGTTTGCCACAACGAGATTCAACAGAAGCTACAACAGAACTAATAAAATTCGACAGGTTTGTCATGGTTGATCTGGCAGCGACGAATCCATGCTGGGCTTCCGAGAGCTCGTGAAGAACATGGCGTGACAATATTGGGTGCAACAGAGACTCGAATACTTTTGACAAAGTTGACAGAATCGAGATCGGCCTGTAATTAGTAATATTCTCACGACCACCCTTCTTATAGATTGGGACAATTCTAGATTGTTTCCATTAGTCTGGGAAAATACCAGTATGCAATGATTTGTTGTAGATCATGCAGATTGGTACTGAAAGGGGGACGGCGCATTTATTGATCAGTAACGGAGGTATTGCATCAGGCCCAGCTCCCTTCTTCGTGTCAAGTCTTTTTAATTTCAGGATGACTTCCTCGAGCGTGACATAAACACGGCACAGAAAGTTATTAGATTTAGGTTGAACATAAATATTGACGTTTGGGAGATCTATAGTATCGTATACTGATGCAAAAAAAGTTGCAAACAAATTGCATACACTTGGACCATCAGTAGCTACCCTGTCATTATAGACCATTTTAGATGGATATGTGTTTGGTGATAGTCTTAAATTTTTTAGGTGAGTCCAAAAATATTTTGGATTATTTGCCAAATTATTTTCAATTGATTCAATATAATTATTATAGCATTATTTAATTAGGCTATTACTGATAGTTCTTAAGGTTTCGAATTTAAGTTTGTGTAATGGATTGTTGTAAATTTGTGCTTTTATCCTTATCTTATTCTTGAGTTTTAATATCGAAATAAGTTTATTGCTGTACCATATAGGATAATTTTTATCTCTAGCTTTAGCCTTAGGAACGTGTTTTTCAATTATTGAGTTAAGTCTATCATAAAAAATATCAAGCATATCATTTACATTGTCACAGCAAGCAATATTTACTATATATTTTCTAGATCTTTAAAAATAGCGTCATAGTTGGCCTTATAAAAGTTATATTTTTCAACATGCTTATCTTTAATGTTGCCTACCACATCTGATTTGAGGCTTATTGATAACGGTGGATGATGATCGTCAACTATACTGATGGGGTTGGCAATATTGTTATCATTTATTTGAATAGTATTTGCCAGGACCAGATCGAGTACTCCTTCGTTGGTGTTGAGTATGGAATTAAATTGCTTGAGCTCGTGTTCTTCAATGAAGTCTACAATGATAGAATCCAGACTGCAACAACACGATGGATATAAGTAGTTCAACTCGGGCAGTTTTGACCATGTTAGACTACCCATATTAAAGTCTCCTACAACAAGAACCTGTTCGTTTTTGTAGATTGCTTTGGAAGTGTTTGTCAAGAAATCATTAAGTGTATCTCTTTTGATCGGTGGCGGTAGATAAACAGCGCAGATAGCCAAATGGCTTGGTTTATTTTTTATCAGCAAGTCTACTGTCACCCACAGATCTTCGCAGTTGCTCTCCCATTGCGGTATTCGACTAGATTTAAATTGATTTTTAACCGCAAATAGGACTCCTCCTCCATTTTTTGTTTTGTTTATATTTGTTTGTTTCCTATCTCTACGATATACTATTTAGCGACTATCAATGAACTCTGGATCAAATACACCGTCATTGAGCTATGTCTCAGTGAATATGAGGATATCGAAATCATTAGATAAGATATTAAGTTTTACAACCCGTATTTTACTCTTTATCCCTCTTACGTTCTGATAGTATATATTTAGATTGGCGAACTTTAAGCGAATTAAAATAAGAGATTAGACGAAACAAATATTATTAAGATGTTAATTGTTCTAACTGTTCAATATTCCTCGCAACAATAAGTTCAGCCATGTCCGATTTCCTCAGAAACACACGTCCATTCTTTACCCATACATACTTATATTTTAACCTCTTAGCTGTTATCCTGGCAAAAGCGTGTATTTTCTTTAGCTCCGGGGTCAAGTGATCTACAACGTAGATTGGCTTCTTGTCGCCTCTTATTCCGACATGACTTGTGTTGAGTTTATCGTCCTTATTTTTTTTATTAAATTTAATATTTCCGGCTAAAAAATTATCACGAATGCGTGGACTTGAGAATTTCACAATAACAGAGCGTGGGCGCGCATTTCCTGGATTTAGTTTTGCTATCCTGGTGCACTTATGGATATCTGCGTCTTCAATCGTATTGCCAGTAACTTTTCCGATTTGAACATTGTATGCAGTCAAATATGGATAAAACCCGTCGGAACCTGAACTTACAAACGAAAATTTGAATTCAGAAGATGAAGTAGACATTGAAGAAGAGTTAGTACCAGAAGAAAACATTAATCAACAAAGTAATAAAGTATATCACCCACGGAAAACTCCAAGAATCATACGCTATCGACATAACGATATGGCAAACCAAATGTTAGACTACAAACGTGAAATGGTTACGTTGTATATTCCATTTCGTAATGAAGAAAGGGACATTTTGGCTGAAATGCGATTCAATCAAATTTATGAAGAAAACGAACAAGTGATTTTAGCTCGTCGTGAAGAGTTCGAAGCAAATTTAGATATTGACAAAATTATTGAAGCATACAGAAAATTATGTTACCCTGATGAAAATGAGGAAGACCTTGAAATTTTGCCGCTTATACAACATGATGCAAATCCATTTATTGAATTTTACAACAATCCAGACTCAGGTACTGTTTTGATTTAGAGTATAGCATTAATATGTAAAATACTAACATAATGATTTTTGTTTCAGGATTCAATGAAGGTCTTTTTGTGGCGAGCATGCATTTACTTGGACCCATTGCTCGGAAGAAAAATTTGATAGATAATACGGTGTTTTATGAGCTAATGCAACGAGCAAACACTCGTCAAATATCTTTGCTCAATCATATGATTGATCATCTGCATACGCCCAATCGTCCACCAATGCAAGTATTTTCAACTGGGCCTGCCGGTAGTGGGAAAAGTTATACCGTTTTAATGGTCAAAGAAATTTACAACCGTTTTACAGATAACTGTGGAACTCTTAATGCATATATTGTTGCAGCATCAACTGGTAAAGCTGCAGTTGCAATCGATGGAACTACATCACACACCATTGAGTATTTCTACTGTAGGACTCATCGCACTAGTTAAGGGTGCTCACCCTATAGATTTATGCTTTGTCAGCCAAAGTAGAGCATAGGAACAAGTCGTAGGTACCTTTACTTTACACGTGTAGAACCTTCTGGAAACAATATTGCTGATGTACCAAATTACTTTCCCACAGAAATTATTTCTGATGTACCAAATTGCTTTCCCACAGAAATATAAATCTCTTTGTTAGAATAAGCTATATAATGTAAGTTTCCGTAAAATTTATTATTCTGTGTTTAGTCTTAGCTCTGTAAACATTGTAAATCCGGTTTATTGAATAAAGTTATTTTTTTATAAAGTAACCATTCAGTTATTCCTTGACTGGCGCAGCCGGGTGACCTTGTCGTTTGGGTCCTCTGTGCCATCGCGAATAAAAATTTTCGGGCAACAAAGAAGGCTTCGTTTTAACGATTAAACGGGTCAACGAACCAAAAATAAATTTGTCAAGAGAAGACACGGCGCGGAGCAAGCTGACCAGAATCACTTATCACAGAAGGAGAGCGGAGAAGCGGGTTATGTGAGTAAATCTTTTCACTATCCTGTAAAATTTCCTGTTATATTTTCCTGGTGATCTTTATATGTGTTTCGTGTAATAAAAGGGATTAGAAAAAGCCCGTCTAGCACGTTGCATAAACAATTTAGTTAGTAAAGTGATTAAAATCTCACGTTAGTTAGTTATTTTGTATTTGAATTTTATTTAATAAATAAAAATGGAAGGAATCGTAGCTGTACCTTCGGAAATTTTGAAAATAATTCAAGTATTCAGTGGAGAGACAAGACTCTTATCGTTGTTCATCCGCAAAACGGAATACAGTATTAGTTTATATAGAGGAACTCAAGTACAAAATGAATATATTTTTAATGCAATTACTAGTAGATTAGGCGGGGAAGCAGCTAACTTAATTGGTGAAAGAGAATCAATACAGACTTGGGTTGAATTAAAACAAATATTACAGGATCATTTTGGGGATCCAAGGACGGAGGATGGCCTTGTCCTTGAGTTAGAAAGTTTGAAAATAAATAGGGACGAAAGTTATTTAGATTTTTGTAACCGAATTCAACAAGTAAAGAGTATTTTAATAGCCAAAATTTATGAAACTGTCGATGATGCAGCTGTTAGGTTATCTAAACAAAATGTATACACGGATCTTTCTATGAAAATTTTCTTGTTTAATTTGCCGAAATATTTAGTAAGGTTAGTGCGATTGAAAAATGTCTCAACATTAGAAGACGCATTAAAAGCTGCTCTAGAGGAACAATATTTTCAAGAAGTTTATGATCAAAAACAAACAAGGTCCACTCAAATTAATCAAAACTTTCAACGGCGAAACATCCACCAATATAATTTTAATCAACAAGCATCGACAAGTACATACAATAACTCGGCGAAATTGCAACGGTCTATTAATAATTTCACCTCTCATCGTAATAATTCACCACATTATGCATTTCAAACAGAAAAAGGGAATAGGCCCCGTAATAACTTTTCTCCGCATAATTCATTACAATTAAGAAACAATAATAGGAACCAGAATAATCCTTTGAATCAAAATAATCCATCCTATAATAATTATAATACATTGGAACAAACGAGGCCGCAGTTCCCACACCGGCAAAATGCTGACAACGCTCGTCGCGGCTCGCAACACGTACAGCCAATGCCGGCGACGGTTGTCAGGATCAGGTTGCAATACCGATGTAACCATGAGAACAGCTAGTTCGAGACGTGTGAACTATACTGATTATAATCATAATGAAAATAATGTGTTACCAAGTACTTTTAATGATAATGAACAAGTAGGAAATTTTTACATAAGGGCCCCTACACACGAGAACGGATAAAATTAAATTGTAATATATTAAATCTCCCGCATATACGTATACCAGAAATTAATGCTATCTTAATGATTGATACCGGTAGTCAACGCTCGTTTATAAGCCCAAAGTTGAAGTAGTTAGTACTCATGCTAGCAGTAAGCATAATGAAGTAGTGTTTAAACCTTTACCTAGATTATTTAAAAGTGATGAATGGCACAAATTTTATATTTACTGTGTTGATGATAGGTATAACGGCTTAATTGGTAGTGATTTATTGACTAAACTTCACGCAAATATCGATATGAAACATAAAAAATTATTTACAAAGGGCACTTGCATACCGATTATTTATAGTCTGCCAATACGTGAAATTTATGTGTTACCTCCACGTAGCGAATTAAGGGTCAAACTTCCAGTAAATTTGTTACATGGTGAGGGCATATTAAACTTCACAGAATTTACTGAAGGTGTTAGAATGCCAATAGCTTTAGTAAACTGTATACATGGTTACGCGACAACTGTTATTCAAAATTCCAGATCCGAGCAAATGGAATTAACAGTGACTTCTTCTTTTAAAGTCGAATAGTAATCAGGAACGAATTTAGAATTTGATGGGTAAATTTAAATTTTACTGATAAGTTTAATTATAACATAGATCAACTGTTAACAGATAATCTCTCAAAGTTAAGAGTAGATCATATGAATGAGGAGGAAAAGCAATCAGTAATTAATATTTGCAAAGAATTTAAAGATATTTTTTATTGTGAGGACGTACCTCTTTCTTTTACTAATGAGGTAAAGCACAAAATTAGGACTAACAATTAAGATCCAATACATATTAAAGCCCATAGCTTACCGCCTACATAAACAGCAGAAATTAACGTGAACCAAGTAGAGAAAATGCTCAAAGATAACGTGATTCAAAAGTCTTTTTCACCTTGGAGTGCACCGGTTCATCTGGTACCCAAGAAAGTAGATAATTCAGGCATAAAGATATAGAGGATGGTCATAGACTACAGACGCCTTAATGAAATAACTATTGACGATAAATGCCCTCTTCTGAATATCAATGATCTTTTTGATAAACTAGGCAAGAGTACATATTTCACAACTTTAGATTTAGCGAGTGGATACCATCAAATAGAGGTGGAAAATGAGGATAAAGCCAAGACAGGATTTAGCACCCCTTTTGGTCACTACGAATTTAATAGAATGCCATTTGGCCTAAAAACGGCACCGGCTACATTCCAGCGAGCAATGGACAACGTTCTAAGGGGATTACAAGTTATCCATTGCCTCGTATACCTTGATGACGTAATAATCTTTGCTAAAAGTATTCAAGAGCATAACGAAAAACTTAGAGCTGTATTTGAAAGATTTCGCGAAACCAACTTAAAAGTGCAACTAGACAAATCTAATTTTTTACGTAAGGAAGTGTTATATTTAGGGCACACGATAACTAGCGAGGGCTTAAAACCTAATAATGATAAGATAGAAGCCGTACTAAAATATCCTATACCGAAAACCACAACGGAAATCAAAAGTTTTCTTGGTCTTATAGGATATTATAGGAAATTTATTAAAGACTTTGCGAAAATTACAAGGCCGCTTACAGTCTGTTTGAAAAAAGGTAAAAGTATTGTTTTAAATGCTGATTATATAGAAAGCTTTGAAACTTGTAAAAAACTTCTCACAAATGCCCCATTATTACAATTCCCAGATTCCAATAAGCCTTTTATTTTGACCACTGATGCATCAAACTATGCAATCGGGGCAGTACTTTCACAAGGCACAACAGGCTCAGACAAACCTGTGGCATATGCTAGCCGAACTTTGAGTGATACAGAGTCTAGGTATAGCACCATAGAGAAGGAACTTTTAGCAGTCATCTGGGCAGTAAAGCATTTCAGACCGTATTTGTGGGGTAAAAAGTTCCACATTTATACAGACCATAGGCCCTTAGCCTGGCTTTATTCACTTAACAAACCAAATAGTAAACTCACTAGACGGCGCCTTAGACTTGAGGAATATGATTTTGAAATTAATTATAAAAAAGGGTCACAAAACTCAAATGCAGATGCTTTATCTCGTGTAAAAATAAACAGCTTAAGAGCGGATAGTAATAATATCGTAGTTTAAATGGTAGACAAATTAGGGAAATAAAGGTTAATATGTTAGATAATGACAGCGAATCAATGCAAGTTAATATAGATGATAAAGAAACTACTAGGATTTTAGAAGATAAAAATAAAAGTGAAGTAACAATTTGCTTATCAGAATCGGATTCAGATAGAATGAGTTTAGATAGAAAAGAGATTCCTGTCATAGACATATCGGAATCAGATGACGGAGCTACTGCTCACTCAATAACGAATAGGGAACATGAAGGCATACCAATTTTAAATGAAGCCATTGACACCAAACGTAGACAAATACTTATCTACATTTGGTATAAAAATGACATCAGTGTAAAAGACATCTAATAATAGCCAAAAAATATTTGAGGTTCACATGCCTGCTATTAATAATGAACATTTAGTTAAACAGTTTTTAAAAGAGTATATAGACTTTAAACAAAAGTATTTCATTTATGTCGAAGAGGAAATATTTAGGAAAATATTTAATAAAGTAGTAACAGCTTTATATAAAAAAGGCTCTCAAAATTTAATAGAATGTACAGAGAGAGTAGTAAATGTAACAAATGAAAAGAGCAAAGAGAGATTGTTATTAAATATCATGAGGGCAAAACTGTTCATCGGGGTATACGAGAAACATTCACAAAGCTTAGAAGACACTATTGGTGGTCTAACATGAAAGTTATGATTTCTGCCATAATAAATGCATGCGAGCAGTGTAGGAAAATGAAATATGATAGAAAACCCATTAAGCCCCCAATACAACTCACTCAAACACAGTGTATGCCATTTGAAGAAGTTTTTATGGATCTTTTGTATATAGAAATTAATTATTATTTAACTATAGTGGACGCGTTTAGTAAGATAGCACAAGCATTTAATGTACCCAATAGAAGTACGCCGGAAATTGTTAAAGCATTAATTAAGTACTTTAGTATCTATGGAGTCCCAAAAAAGATAAATAGCGACCCCGGCACTGAATTCAATAATAATCTAATTAAAGAATTACTGAACTTGTACAAAATTGAAATGCATGTAGGGACACCAAAAAACCCCAATTCAATGGGTATTGTTGAACGTTTTCATTCGACAGTTCTTGAAATTTATAGGTTAGCAAAATATGAAAAAAGCGACCAAAATGCAGCATCAGTAAGACATATGCTATTATGGCATACAACAACACTATTCATAGCGTAACGAATTTCACACCTTTTGAAATAGTATTTGGACATACAGAATCAGGAAAAGCGTTTGATATAGATAGAGATAAAATTTATTACAGAAATAAGTTCAGGATCATAGGAAAAAACTCAAGGTATTATATGAGTATGTAAGCGAAAAGATTATAGAGAATAAAAGTAAAGTGGTAGAGAAAAAAGGCGGTGAAAAGCCTCCAGAGATACAGGAAGGAAACGAAGTTTTCATGAAAACAACTAGGAATCGAAAAGGCAAGGAAATGCCACGGTACGAAAAAGCCAAAGTTATAGAGAAAATTAATAGGAATATTGTACCGGTAAAATTAGGGAAAACGAATACAAAAGTAGCAATAAAAAACGTAAAACGCCCTCCACAGGTGGTGCCAAGCAGTCTTGACGCTCCTGTTGCTAGTGGAATCAGCAAGCAGCGTAAACCTGCACGATATGAATCAGAATCCGGGAATAGCGCCGTTACGGATAAGTACAGCAGTGATTCAGAATAGCCAGTGGACTATTTTTAAGACGTTAGATTTAGAAACTTTAGCTAAATACTTAGAAACTAACATTAACCAGTATTTTAGATTAAAAGATATGATTTACTCGCAAAATGAGTATCATAATGAACTTGTAGGATTAGCTTCACAGATTGAATCTTTTATGCAACTTACAAAAGATAGATTTAAACAATTTATGCCCAGTAAAAGGCTAAAAAGAGGCTTAATAAACCCGTTAGGTTCTATTATTAAATTAATTTCAGGCAATTTAGACAATGATGATGCTCCCGTGTCAACTCCATGCCAGCAAATAGAGAATCATCGAGTACTTTGTGAGGAAGATAACATCGTGCAATACGCTGTCACTACGTGCATAGAACAAATAATGCTTCTTAAAAACTATTCTTCATGCCATAAGAATGTTGTACAAATAGAGGACCTTAGAAGTCACCTAGTAGCAAATAGAATATGGTTACTTTTCACAAAGAAAAACGTAATTCATACTGAGACCTGCCAGGAAAGGAAGCCAAGAAATACAACCTAAAAGGAACATTTTTGGTAATTCCCAATGGAAGCTGTGAAACACAAATCGGCGACAAGATTATCAGTAAAGTAGCTGAAACAAGGACACCCGAGGTGAAATTGCTGCTAAATCCTGTAACGATGCCAGAGCTGCAACAAATAGAAGACAGCCAGGTCAACCTTCGCGGTGTAGACCTTAACGATATCAAAGATATTCTCAATAGCGCAAAATACAATAGTGAAAGTGGTGATAAAAATAAAATTTCAGTGACCCAGGTTATAAGTGTATGGACAATAAGTATCATAGTAATAATGTTTGTGTTTTTAATAGCCTTTGTAATTAAATTTAAGTTAAATTAAAGTTGTTTAAGAATATCCTTCAGATACGTCGAAATCATCTGGAACCAAAAGATTCGTCTCTAGCTGATTTCTCTCTTAAGGGGGGAGGAGTTAAGGGTGCTCACCCTATAGATTTATGCTTTGTCAGCCAAAGTAGAGCATAGCAATCAGTCGTAGGTACATTTACTTTACACGTGTAGAACCTTCTGGAAACAATATTGCTGATGTACCAAATTACTTTCCCACAGAAATATGACTCTCTTTGTTAGAATAAGCTATATAATGTAAGTTTCCGTAAAATTTATTATTCTGTGTTTAGTCTTAGCTCTGTAAACATTGTAAATCGGGTTTATTGAATAAAGTTATTTTTTATAAAGTAACCATTCAGTTATTCCTTGACTCACTCAGCTCTGAAAAATAATAATAATAAATAATAATAAAACTTTTATTTGGAACAATTTAACAAAGATAATACAAACAAGTAAAAACGATGATAGCTGCAAAAGTATAAACTGCAGCGCAGCTAACAACGCCCTTCTCCGAATACAATAAGGAATAATGTTCCATGCACAAAGAACTAAATAGTAAACAGGGTACGGTTATTAATAAAAAATAGTACAGGACATGTTATTTGAAATATATACATCATTATTATTATATTATGTGTTTAGTTTTGGGTGAAGAGTGTGGGTGAGTGTTAGAGATACGTATATAGTAAGTGAAGTTTGTTACATTTGTGCTGTGTGTGATTTTCTTAGGTGTGAGAGGGAGTGATGAATATTTTACACATCTACAAGTTTCTCTGTATCTTCATAATCTAATGTTTTTAACCAGGAGTCAAGTTTCGCTTTACATTTCCTCTTGGTCAGTGGTAAGCTAATTTGTATCGATCACTTTTTCGGTATGTAAAAATTATTATCATAGATGAGTGTAGTATGATTGGCGCACAAATGCTTATCAAAATAGACGAGAGGTTAAAAAAAATCACAGGCAATCACGACGTGCCATACGGGGGCTTAGACATTCTAATGATTGGTGACTTGCGACAACTTCCACCAGTACGCGCTACCGCAATCTACAAGCAACCAAAACAAAGTATTGCAGGGCCTATGCTCTGGCGACAACTACAATACTCTCATCCGTTACATGAAGTAATGCGTCAAGGAGATCGAGTGTTTTCGTCTATTTTAACAAAAAATGGTAGTGGATCACAGTTAAGTTTAGAGGAAAAAAATATTATCGAATAAAGAATGTTCACTGAAGACGAAGCTAAACAAATGTGTCCATCAGGAATTCGATTATTTTTTCAAGTTAAGAAAGTTGAAAATTACAACAATTCGATCCTATCGACGTATGATACAAAATACGAGTCAATTGCTGAGGACATAATCATGAATTGTGATGACCCGGTACTTGCTCAAAAATATTTAGATGCATTTGCAAAAAAAGCACCCGTTGATGCCGGTGGGCTGCCACATAAAATAATTTTTGTTAATGATTTACCGTACGTCATAATAAAAATGTTGACGTTTCAGACGGAATCGCTAACGGTAATGTAGGGAAATTGATACATCTTGAATTTGACGATACTAAATTAATTAGAGTGTGGTTACTGTTTCCGGACAAGAATGTGGGGATAAAAATCCGACAAAAATTTGCTCATCGCATCGAGGAATTAAATATTAATATATTGCCAATCAAGTCATTATCAACTTCATCACCAATCAACGGTCGTCAAGGTAATACTGTAATAAAACGAAAACATTTTCCATTATCAGCTTTCAATGCATCAACGATTCATAAAGCGCAAGGAGGAACGTACAGTAAAGTTGTTTATCATTACGAAAAAAGTCATGCTCAAGAATTAGTTTATGTAGCCCTTAGCCGCGTCACTGGTTTAAACGGTCTTTACATCGTGTCAGAAGATAGCAACAGAAAAAATTATCACACTGGTTGTCGGGTTACTAAACAAACACAAGACTTGAGAATAGAATTAGAGCGACTTTCGTTGAATCCACTAATTACTATCACCGATGAAATCTTGAATTTCATTATGAGTCGACGGGGTTTTTCGATGATATTATTCAATGTCCAAAGCTTACAAACTCATTCGAAAGATATTTATGCAAGTCTGACAAAATCAATCAATATTCTTGTTTTATGTGAAACTAATTTGAAAAATAATGAGCAAATAAATATTCCCAATTTTTATTGTGTGAGTAGGCAGAAACATAGTACTTCTCGCTGTGGTGGAGTAGCTATACTAAAAACAATGATAATTCATTGAGGGTTCATTCAGTAATGCAAACATACATCAATAACATAACGTAAGTCAAGCAACTGCTTCCGAATCTGCTGTGGGAGATTTTTGTGCAGCTATTTGTCAACTTGATGAAAACAGAAAACTCGTGATTGCGTCAATATATTATAAAGTAAATCAAAAAATAGATGATGTAATGGATTTTCTAGGTTTTCATGTAGCTCCCATTTGCTACGTCATCAGCTCAAATCTTCCGTTCTCGAGATATATTTTAATAAATGCCTGTTATTTTGTCTGGCGATTTTAATACAGATTTCAAGAAAGAAGAATCTGCTCCACTCATTGAATACTTGAGAGAAGTATTTAATCTTGAAATGAGAAATGTACCCACCACGAGATATGGTACAACGATCGATGCGGTTTTTACTAAATACATTGAAAAAATCGAATGTAAATCACTGTTCACGTATTTTAGTAACCATAAAGTATTGGTTACATTTATAAACTATGAAACTCATAATGAAGATTGAATAAATAATAGAATGGTTGAAAATAATTGAAAAACGGATCAAAATTACTCAACAATAGTAAAATATTGTTTTCAGTTTTTTGATATGTGTCTATAATCTAAATAATTGTTAAGAATTATGTAAGTCGTACTCTATAAGATACAGAGTTCAATAAAAATATTAGTTAGAGACAGTCTAATTTTATTATTTCCCATTATCATTCCAATTTTCCAAGTATAAAATTAAGATTGATAAAGCTATTTTTATACCCTTAATGGAATATTATTCGAAAAATTTTTAGTTAAATGTCTATAGTGTGAAAAAAAGTTTCACTTTTACCGTGGTTTCATAAAACCACACAACAGATTTTTTTTTATAAGAGAGGGCTCACGGGATGGGGAGAGATGAGGCAACCGCCCATGGACATCCGCAACAACAGGTGTGTCAAGAAATGCGTTGCCGGCCTTTAAGGTGGGAGTATGCTTTTTTCTTGAAGGTCCCTAAGTCGTATCTGTTCGGGAAGACCGCTGCCGGTAGTTGATTCCACAAAGTGGCTTGCATGCAGTCAAGAAATTTCGAACAAAACGCGCGGTTGTGGAATGCCAGACGTCTACGTGATGCGGATGGTACTATGCACGTAATGTCCGAAATGGTGGAATTCGGCCGCTGGAATCAACCCGAACAGCTCCTCTGAGCACTCCTCGTGATAAATGCGGTAGAAGATGCAGAGAGAACCCACATCTCTACGCAATGCTAGAGAATCAAGCCAATCGGAGATGACTTGATCGTCGATGATTCAAGCCGCTCTTCGTTGTATGTGGTCAAATAGAAGAAGCTGGTACTGGGGAGCACCCGCCCAGAGGTGAGAACAGTACTCCATGTGAGGAATTTGCGCCTTATAGAGTTGCAGGCGGTAGCTTTTTGTGAAGTACTGTCTCGCCTTACTGAGTACACCAAGCTTTTTTGAGGCCATTTTGGCCTTCTCTTCCAAGTGACCACGGAACTGGACGTCGCTCGATATATCGACGCCAAGTATGCCAATACAGGCTGTGGCAGTTAGAGGAGTGATCTCGAATCGAGGGGATACGACATTATTAACCCCAGTTTGACGGTTGCTGGAGCCGATACGCTAGCGGCGTACAGTATTACTGGTTCCACGGTAGCTACATATATAATTCGAATTATTTCTGGGTGAAGGCCCCAAGTGTTTTTAGCTGCCCCGGATAGCTGGTTGTATATGCCTATCGCCTTCCTGCAGACATTCGAAACATGAGTATTAAAGGTAAGTTTGCTATCTATTTTGACACCTAGAATTTTTAATACGTTGATCTATCTTCTAAATATCGGTACCGCCCATGTTCAGGCGTGGGGTGTCGTATTTAAGTTTTCTTGTAATGGTCTTATGCGGGGCGAATTTAAGCTTGTTTTCTACACCCCACGCCCAAACAAGCTTGAAAGCGCTGTTGGCTTTCTTTTCGATGTCTAATGCTGTTTTTCCGTCAAATACCAACAGCACGTCATCTGCAAATGCCTGACAGTGGACTCCACTTTTGTCAAGGCATTTGAGTAGGGGGTCTAACAGGAGGTTCCACAATAGTGGACCGCTAATAGACCCTTAAACGCAGCCCTTATTTGTCACCTTACCGAACTCTTCTCCTGCATATCGGACATTTACCTTTCTGCTGGTGAGGTAACTATCTATAATTCTTCTCAAGTTCAAGGGGCATTTTTCCTCAGACAGTCGGACTCTTATAGCTGGCCACCAGGCGCTATCGAAGGCTCCCTCTATGTCTAGTGTTATTAATTTCTTTTGGTTTAACTTGATGTTGATATATTGCATCAAGTCATAGAGGGAGTCTTCGGTGCTTCTTTGTGGCATGAATCCGTACTGGTGAGTACTATTTTGCCAATAAGTGGAACTTAAGGCGGCGTACCAGTATCTTCTCTTAAATCTTGCCCAGCATTGGCAGTAGACCGATAGGCTGATAAGCCTTTGGATCGCAGTAGTTTACTTTCCTTGCTTTCCTAAGCACGATAACAGCGGCTTCTTTCCAAGCTTCAGGGAAGTAACACTGCTCTAGGCATTTATTTATGATGTGCAAGAATAGTACTGGGTCGTTTTCTATTGCCCGGCAGCATATGTCTGCAGTAAGGCCACCAGCTCCTGGGCCTTCTTGGGGTTGAACGAATTTATAGACCGTTTTAGTTCATTCATTGTGAACGGTTGATCATTAAAGCTATCCTGTCCTTCCATGTTTACAGTGTTTGCCTGCTTACGGACCTGACGATGATGGGAGTTGTCACTTTCTTCTAGGTCTTTAGGGTGGAAGGTACGTGCCAATATTTCGACAGAACCTTTTGCGTCGAGTGTTTCTCCATCCCTTTCCAGTGGCAGGTCTTCCTCTCTGCGCGTGGTTCTCCCGATAACTCTGTAGATCCCTTCCCAGACACCCTCCCTCTCCTGTTTCTCACAAAACAATTTCCAACTATCAATCTGAGATTGGGTTGCAAGCGATTCATATTCTTGTTTGAATTTGAGAGATTCGGCAACGATCTTTTTTCTTCGAACTGAGGCTGCACATCTGATTCTTCTTTTCCTGGTAGCGACTTCCCTTTTCAACTGTGCCTCCGTCCACCACGGCAGAGCGAGTGTTGTTTTTTGTTTTATTTTAGGTATTGTGTGTGAACATGTTTGAATTATAATATCTGTGTAACTATTTATCATTTTTTCTAATTGGTTGGTGTTGTTGATTTGGTCTATTTTATCTA
Organism: Leptidea sinapis; assembly: GCF_905404315.1. Taxonomy (NCBI): domain Eukaryota; kingdom Metazoa; phylum Arthropoda; class Insecta; order Lepidoptera; family Pieridae; genus Leptidea; species Leptidea sinapis. The sequence continues at coordinate 15,856,075 of NC_066272.1, forward strand.
GAGTTATGTTATCAGTTTTTAATTGGCCCAGTTTCGTATGAAAATGGGCCCAATTCGCTTTTTTGTGTTATAAATTCTTGTGATTCTAATTATCTGTGCCTCTTGCGGATTTTGTAAATGTATGTGGAATGCAATGGAACGTTGTAGTCGGAGCTTGTGAGGCCTTCGACAACCTTCCAATCGTCTACCAGGTCCAGAATGTTTGTAGAGCACGCCGTAATATCTATGTAACTACAGAATCGATTACCTCCTCTAATTGTATCGTAAGTCGGTATTTTCCCTTTATTCATTATATTAAGATCAAGTTCCGTGAGCACTCCCAATATTTCTTCACCTCTATTGTCAGTCGAATGGTTTCCCCACCATAGGCTTTTAGCGTTGACATCTCCTCCGACTAACCATTTTTGGGGTTTGATTTCTCGCTTAATTCTCTTTAAGTGGTTTAAGAAGGGGTGGAGTGGCTGGTCAGGCTCAAAGTATAGGGAGGCGAGTGTTATCTCCCGTGTGCTGGTTTTTATCCCCACCACGACGATGTTGTTTGTGGTGAGGTTAGGGTACTGTATTATTTTCAAGTCTGCATTTAGGACGACTATCGCAGACTTGACTGTACCCATTCCGACGTTAGCACATTGGAAGACGCGATATTTAGACGACTACCTCCAACGACACATATTCAAAATGATCCGTACCCCGGTGAAAACAAGGGAATCAATTGAAGTAACCTCACCCGCTGCGACAACTGCTGAAACCAAAAGACAGCCAAAACCACAATATAAAAACAAAACAATTGAGGCCAAAGCCTACTTAACAAATGCTAAATTGCACTTAAGCAATAGTCGGAACCTAAAATGCGAGATCAAGGCTGAATTAACGGATGCCATTGAAAAGTTATTCCTTATGGTGATAGAGCTTGAAGGCAAATTGGAATCGCAGGATACTCTACAGCGAGACGAGGTATCCACCATTGAAATACTAGAGGTGCATAGTAAGCATATACTGCAAGAAACGAGGGAAAATAGAAACCAAATTGAAAAGCTGACCGAAATTGTAAAAGAACGTAGCGAAAGACAAGAAGTATTAACCTCCTATGCAAGCGTGGCTGCAGCTGGTATTGCAAAAAATCATTCGGCCAGAAATACGCTTCACTCAGTCGTGACGTCCTCTAAGGATGAGGGAGATACCGGCGACCAGGTCCTCGAAAGATTAAAACAAGCAGTAGATGCCAAAGAGGGTTGGGTCAGCGGGTTGAAAGAGTAAGAAAAGCTAACGACAGAAAGATTATTCTAGGATTTAAAACTATAGAGGAAATAAAGAAAGTAAGGGACAGATTGGAAAATAAAGGGAATAATCTAGGAGTTGAAGAAATACGCAATAAGGACCCGCTTCTGATCCTTAAAGGCATCCTAATGGCAAATACTGTAGCTTACTGCTAAAGGCACTCCAGGCAATCAAACCCGATACTTAATTTTACAAGCTAATCTTCAAAGAAAGAAACTAGCAACAAATGAGTTACTACTTGAACTCCTACAGGAACCTATGTGGGTGGAGTAAAAAATATGCGCAGTCAAAAAGGCATTCGCGTCTTCCAATGTGCTAACGTAGGAATGGGTACAGTCAAGTCTGCCATAGTCGTCCTTAATGCAGACTTGAAAATAATACAGTACCCTAACCTCACCACAAACAACATCGTCGTGGTGGGGATAAAAACCAGCACACGGGAGATAACACTCGCCTCCCTATACTTTGAGTCTGACCAGCCACTCCACCCCTTCTTAAACCACTTAAAGAGAATTAAGCGAGAAATCAAACCCCAAAAATGGTTAGTCGGAGGAGATGTCAACGCTAAAAGCCTATGGTGGGGAAACCATTCGACTGACAATAGAGGTGAAGAAATATTGGGAGTGCTCACGGAACTTGATCTTAATATAATGAATAAAGGGAAAATACCGACTTACGATACAATTAGAGGAGGTAATCGATTCTGTAGTTACATAGATATTACGGCGTGCTCTACAAACATTCTGGACCTGGTAGACGATTGGAAGGTAATCGAAGGCCTCACAAGCTCCGACCACAACGTTCCATTGCATTCCACATACATTTACAAAATCCGCAAGAGGCACAGATAATTAGAATCACAAGAATTTATAACACAAAAAAAGCGAATTGGGCCCATTTTCATACGAAACTGGGCCAATTAAAAACTGATAACATAACTCTAGATAAAATAGACCAAATCAACAACACCAACCAATTAGAAAAAATGATAAATAGTTACACAAATATTATAATTCAAACATGTTCACACACAATACCTAAAATAAAACAAAAAACAACACTCGCTCTGCCGTGGTGGACGGAGGCACAGTTGAAAAGGGAAGTCGCTACCAGGAAAAGAAGAATCAGATGTGCAGCCTCAGTTCGAAGAAAAAAGATCGTTGCCGAATCTCTCAAATTCAAACAAGAATATGAATCGCTTGCAACCCAATCTCAGATTGATAGTTGGAAATTGTTTTGTGAGAAACAGGAGAGGGAGGGTGTCTGGGAAGGGATCTACAGAGTTATCGGGAGAACCACGCGCAGAGAGGAAGACCTGCCACTGGAAAGGGATGGAGAAACACTCGACGCAAAAGGTTCTGTCGAAATATTGGCACGTACCTTCCACCCTAAAGACCTAGAAGAAAGTGACAACTCCCATCATCGTCAGGTCCGTAAGCAGGCAAACACTGTAAACATGGAAGGACAGGATAGCTTTAATGATCAACCGTTCACAATGAATGAACTAAAACGGTCTATAAATTCGTTCAACCCCAAGAAGGCCCAGGAGCTGGTGGCCTTACTGCAGACATATGCTGCCGGGCAATAGAAAATGACCCAGTACTATTCTTGCACATCATAAATAAATGCCTAGAGCAGTGTTACTTCCCTGAAGCTTAGAAAGAAGCCGCTGTTATCGTGCTTAGGAAAGCAAGAAAAGTAAACTACTGCGATCCAAAGGCTTATCAGCCTATCGGTCTACTGCCAATGCTGGGCAAAATTTAAGAGAAGATACTGGTACGCCGCCTTAAGTTCCACTTATTGGCAAAAATGAGTACTCACCATTACGGATTTATGCCACAAAGAAGCACCGAAGACTCCCTCTTTGACTTGATGCAATATATCAACATCAAGTTAAACCAAAAGAAATTAATAACACTAGACATAGAGGGAGCCTTCGATAGCGCCTGGTGGCCAGCTATAAGAGTCCGACTGGCTGAGGAAAACTGCCCCTTGAACTTGAGAAGAATTATAGATAGTTACCTCACCAACAGAAAGGTAAATGTCCGATATGCAGGAGAAGAGTTCGGTAAGGTGACAAATAAGGGCTGTGTTTAAGGGTCTATTAGCGGTCCACTATTGTGGAACCTCCTGTTAGACCCCCTACTCAAATGCCTTGAAAAAAGTGGAGTCCACTTTCAGGCATTTGCAGATGACGTGCTGTTGGTATTTGACGGAAAAACAGCATTAGACATCGAAAAGCAAGCCAACAGCGCTTTCAAGCTTGTTTGGGCGTGGGGTGTAGAAAACAAGCTTAAATTCGCCCCGCATAAGACCATTACAAGAAAACTTAAATACGACACCCCACGCCTGAACATGGGCGGGACCGATATTAAGAAGATAGATCAACGTATTAAAAATTCTAGGTGTCACAATAGATAGCAAACTTACCTTTAATACTCATGTTTCGAATGTCTGCAGGAAGGCGATAGGCATATACAACCAGCTATCCGGGGCAGCTCAGTTCCGTGGTCACTTGGAAGAGAAGGCCAAAATGGCCTCAAAAAAGCTTGGTGTACTCAGTAAGGCGAGACAGTACTTCACAAAAAGCTACCGCCTGCAACTCTATAAGGCGCAAATTCCTCACATGGAGTACTGTTCTCACCTCTGGGCGGGTGCTCCCCAGTACCAGCTTCTTCTATTTGACCACATACAACGAAGAGCGGCTTGAATCATCGACGATCAAGTCATCTCCGATTGGCTTGATTCTCTAGCATTGCGTAGAGATGTGGGTTCTCTCTGCATCTTCTACCGCATTTATCACGAGGAGTGCTCAGAGGAGCTGTTCGGGTTGATTCCAGCGGCCGAATTCCACCATTTCGGACATTACGTGCATAGTACCATCCGCATCACGTAGACATCTGGCATTCCACAACCGCGCGTTTTGTTCGAAATTTCTTGCCTGCCTGCAAGCCACTTTGTGGAATCAACTACCGGCAGCGGTCTTCCCGAACAGATACGACTTAGGGACCTTCAAGAAAAAAGCATAATCCCACCTTAAAGGCCGGCAACGCATTTCTTGACACACCTGTTGTTGCGGATGTCCATGAGCGGTTGCCTCACCTCTCAACATCCCGTGAGCCCTCTCTTATAAAAAAAAATCTGTTGTGTGGTTTTATGAAACCACGGTAAAAGTGAAACTTTTTTTCACACTATAGACATTTAACTAAAAATTTTTCGAATAATATTCCATCAAGGGTATAAAAATAGCTTTATCAATCTTAATTTTATACATGGAAAATTGGAATGATAATGGGAAATAATAAAATTAGACTGTCTCTAACTAATATTTTTATTGAACTCTGTATCTTATAGAGTACGACTTACATAATTCTTAACAATTATTTAGATTATAGACACATATCAAAAAACTGAAAACAATATTTTACTATTGTTGAGTAATTTTGATCCGTTTTTCAATTATTTTCAACCATTCTATTATTTATTCAATCTTCATTATGAGTTTCATAGTTTATAAATGTAACCAATACTTTATGGTTACTAAAATACGTGAACAGTGATTTACATTCGATTTTTTCAATGTATTTAGTAAAAACCGCATCGATCGTTGTACCATATCTCGTGGTGGGTACATTTCTCATTTCAAGATTAAATACTTCTCTCAAGTATTCAATGAGTGGAGCAGATTCTTCTTTCTTGAAATCTGTATTAAAATCGCCAGACAAAATAACAGGCATTTATTAAAATATATCTCGAGAACGGAAGATTTGAGCTGATGACGTAGCAAATGGGAGCTACATGAAAACCTAGAAAATCCATTACATCATCTATTTTTTGATTTACTTTATAATATATTGACGCAATCACGAGTTTTCTGTTTTCATCAAGTTGACAAATAGCTGCACAAAAATCTCCCACAGCAGATTCGGAAGCAGTTGCTTGACTTACGTTATGTTATTGATGTATGTTTGCATTACTGAATGAACCCTCAATGAATTATCATTGTTTTTAGTATAGCTACTCCACCACAGCGAGAAGTACTATGTTTCTGCCTACTCACACAATAAAAATTGGGAATATTTATTTGCTCATTATTTTTCAAATTAGTTTCACATAAAACAAGAATATTGATTGATTTTGTCAGACTTGCATAAATATCTTTCGAATGAGTTTGTAAGCTGTGGACATTGAATAATATCATCGAAAAACCCCGTCGACTCATAATGAAATTCAAGATTTCATCGGTGATAGTAATTAGTGGATTCAACGAAAGTCGCTCTAATTCTATTCTCAAGTCTTGTGTTTGTTTAGTAACCCGACAACCAGTGTGATAATTTTTTCTGTTGCTATCTTCTGACACGATGTAAAGACCGTTTAAACCAGTGACGCGGCTAAGGGCTACATAAACTAATTCTTGAGCATGACTTTTTTCGTAATGATAAACAACTTTACTGTACGTTCCTCCTTGCGCTTTATGAATCGTTGATGCATTGAAAGCTGATAATGGAAAATGTTTTCGTTTTATTACAGTATTACCTTGACGACCGTTGATTGGTGATGAAGTTGATAATGACTTGATTGGCAATATATTAATATTTAATTCCTCGATGCGATGAGCAAATTTTTGTCGGATTTTTATCCCCACATTCTTGTCCGGAAACAGTAACCACACTCTAATTAATTTAGTATCGTCAAATTCAAGATGTATCAATTTCCCTACATTACCGTTAGCGATTCCGTCTGAAACGTCAACATTTTTATTATGACGTACGGTAAATCATTAACAAAAATTATTTTATGTGGCAGCCCACCGGCATCAACGGGTGCTTTTTTTGCAAATGCATCTAAATATTTTTGAGCAAGTACCGGGTCATCACAATTCATGATTATGTCCTCAGCAATTGACTCGTATTTTGTATCATACGTCGATAGGATCGAATTGTTGTAATTTTCAACTTTCTTAACTTGAAAAAATAATCGAATTCCTGATGGACACATTTGTTTAGCTTCGTCTTCAGTGAACATTCTTTATTCGATAATATTTTTTTCCTCTAAACTTAACTGTGATCCACTACCATTTTTTGTTAAAATAGACGAAAACACTCGATCTCCTTGACGCATTACTTCATGTAACGGATGAGAGTATTGTAGTTGTCGCCAGAGCATAGGCCCTGCAATACTTTGTTTTGGTTGCTTGTAGATTGCGGTAGCGCGTACTGGTGGAAGTTGTCGCAAGTCACCAATCATTAGAATGTCTAAGCCCCCGTATGGCACGTCGTGATTGCCTGTGATTTTTTTTAACCTCTCGTCTATTTTGATAAGCATTTGTGCGCCAATCATACTACACTCATCTATGATAATAATTTTTACATACCGAAAAAGTGATCGATACAAATTAGCTTACCACTGACCAAGAGGAAATGTAAAGCGAAACTTGACTCCTTGTTAAAAACATTAGATTATGAAGATACAGAGAAACTTGTAGATGTGTAAAATATTCATCACTCCCTCTCACACCTAAGAAAATCACACACAGCACAAATGTAACAAACTTCACTTACTATATACGTATCTCTAACACTCACCCACACTCTTCACCCAAAACTAAACACATAATATAATAATAATGATGTATATATTTCAAATAACATGTCCTGTACTATTTTTTATTAATAACCGTACTCTGTTTACTATTTAGTTCTTTGTGCATGGAACATTATTCCTTATTGTATTCGGAGAAGGGCGTTGTTAGCTGCGCTGCAGTTTATACTTTTGCAGCTATCATCGTTTTTACTTGTTTGTATTATCTTTGTTAAATTGTTCCAAATAAAAGTTTTATTATTATTTATTATTATTATTTTTCAGAGCTGAGTGAGTCAAGGAATAACTGAATTGTTACTTTATAAAAAAATAACTTTATTCAATAAACCCGATTTACAATGTTTACAGAGCTAAGACTAAACACAGAATAATAAATTTTACGGAAACTTACATTATATAGCTTATTCTAACAAAGAGAGTCATATTTCTGTGGGAAAGTAATTTGGTACATCAGCAATATTGTTTCCAGAAGGTTCTACACGTGTAAAGTAAATGTACCTACGACTGATTGCTATGCTCTACTTTGGCTGACAAAGCATAAATCTATAGGGTGAGCACCCTTAACTCCTCCCCCCTTACGAGAGAAATCAGCTAGACGAATCTTTTGGTTCCAGATGATTTCGACGTATCTGAAGGATATTCTTAAACAACTTTAATTTAGCAATTACAAAGGCTATTAAAAACACAAACATTATTACCATGATACTTATTGTCCATACACTTATAAACTGGGTCACTGAAATTTTATTTTTATCACCACTTTCACTATTGTATATTGCACTATTGAGAATATCTTTGATATCGTTAAGGTCTACACCGCGAAGGTTGACCTGGCTGTCTTCTATTTGTTGCAGCTCTGGCATCGTTACAGGATTTAGCAGCAATTTCACCTCGGGTGTCCTTGTTTCAGCTACTTTACTGATAATCTTGACGCCGATTTGTGTTTCACAGCTTCCATTGGGAATTACCAAAAATGTTCCTTTTAGGTTGTATTTCTTGGCTTCCTTTCCTGGCAGGTCTCAGTATGAATTACGTTTTTCTTTGTGAAAAGTAACCATATTCTATTTGCTACTAGGTGACTTCTAAGGTCCTCTATTTGTACAACATTCTTATGGCATGAAGAATAGTTTTTAAGAAGCATTATTTGTTCTATGCACGTAGTGACAGCGTATTGCACGATGTTATCTTCCTCACAAAGTACTCGATGATTCTCTATTTGCTGGCATGGAGTTGACACGGGTCTGTATTTCAATCCATTCACTATGAGGTAAGGATACTTGGGAATTATAACAGATGTTTTTAAAGAAATAGGATTATATATAGGTATCGGGATAATTTTGTAATAATTATGTGTGATCGTGTCTAACAGGGGAACTTCCAACACAAAAACTAACTTATTATTATCAGAATACGATTTAAGAACTATAGTACTTTCTAATTTCATTAGGTTGTCTTTACCTACAGTATACACTAATCTATGATATTTTTCTATTTCTAATAATATATTAAATAATTCTGTAGAATTGATTATAGATTGGTGAAGTATATGTGTTTTACTAAAGGCTATTGCTGTTTCTATCTCTTGTATTACGTTATAGATAGTTCGAAAGTTATTGAAGATTTGATAAAGAGTATTCATTTGACTAACTATATTATGTATTGTTGACTGATTATACTGTAATGTTCGTAGCTGCGAAGTTTTAATATTCAGTCGAAGTTAGTTATGATTAAAATCATCTGATACATTAACAAGCTTATCAAAAGCCTTTTGCATAAGTGACAGTTTTCTTTCTACTTAATGTTCTCTGTCCTTGAGATGAGTAATCTCGGAATTATATCTAATAGCATCATCATTGTCTAAATTGCCTGAAAATTAATTTATTAATAGAACCTAACGGGTTTATTAAGCCTCTTTTTAGCCTTTTACTGGGCATAAATTGTTTAAATCTATCTTTTGTAAGTTGCATAAAAGATTCAATCTGTGAAGCTAATCCTACAAGTTCATTATGATACTCATTTTGCGAGTAAATCATATCTTTTAATCTAAAATACTGGTTAATGTTAGTTTCTAAGTATTTAGCTAAAGTTTCTAAATCTAACGTCTTAAAAATAGTCCACTGGCTATTCTGAATCACTGCTGTACTTATCCGTAACGGCGCTATTCCCGGATTCTGATTCATATCGTGCAGGTTTACGCTGCTTGCTGATTCCACTAGCACCAGGAACGTCAAGACTGCTAGCCACCACCTGTGGAGGGCGTTTTACGTTTTTTATTGCTACTTTTGTATTCCTTTTCCCTAATTTTACCGGTACAATATTCCTATAAATTTTCCCCATAACTTTGGCTTTTTCGTACCGTGGCATTTCCTTGCCTTTTCGATTCCTAGTTGTTTTCATGAAAACTTCGTTTCCTTCCTGTATCTCTGGAGGCTTTTCACCGCCTTTTTTCTCTACCACTTTACTTTTATTCTCTATAATCTTTTCGCTTACATACTCATATAATACCTTGAGTTTTTTCCTATGATCCTGAACTTATTTCTGTAATAAATTTTATCTCTATCTATATCAAACGCTTTTCCTGATTCTGTATGTCCAAATACTATTTCAAAAGGTGTGAAATTCGTTACGCTATGAATAGTGTTGTTGTATGCCATAATAGCATATGTCTTACTGATGCTGCATTTTGGTCGCTTTTTTCATATTTTGCTAACCTATAAATTTCAAGAACTGTCGAATGAAAACGTTCAACAATACCCATTGAATTGGGGTTTTTTGGTGTCCCTACATGCATTTCAAGTTTGTACAAGTTCAGTAATTCTTTAATTAGATTATTATTGAATTCAGTGCCGGGGTCGCTATTTATCTTTTTTGGGACTCCATAGATACTAAAGTACTTATTTTATTTTATTTATTGGGAACAACAAACAACTATACATGACATCTTACTTAATAATTACAATTCTTACAACATAAATACATGTATAATCAACTACGTTATCCACAGATTACTTATTTGTGTTGGAGAAACAAATTCACTTAACTCACCTTATCCCAAAGGTTTTAAAATACATACACATACATAGAATCATACAAATATATATATTAAAACTTATCCACATTATATAACAATATTAGTCACAAAGATTACGAAATTAATTTATGCAACTTGTTAAATATCAGTTTCTTAAAGGTACCCACTCTTGTTTCTAGTATGTCAATGTCAAGGAAGTTTTGGTTATAAGATGAGACCATCCTATGAATCGGAGAGCGCATGCCAGCATTTGTACGACACTTTTTTAAGGCAAAAAGTTGATGAGCCCGTGTAGCCCTAGAGAGATGACGTACAGGAACTCAGTAATACAGCTTGCGTGTTAGATCAATGCAATCATATTTATTATGGCATATGTCGTATAGAAGCATTACTTCAAGTTGTTCACGTCTGGCTTTTAAATCTAGAATATTGTATTTTTCAAGCAATTGATCATACGAAATATTGGCTCTTGCACATCTGTAATGCATACTGCGTAAAAATCTTTTTTGTATTGATTCAAGATACTATATGTATTTACTGTAAAGTGGGTTCCAAATAGAAACAGCATATTCAAGTTGTGATCGTACAAGCGTTTTGTATAAAAGTAACAACGTTGAGGGTTTCTTAAAATTACGCATAGTTCGCATAATAAAACCATACATTTTGTTCGCTTTATTATCTATCCTATCAATATGTGTATCAAGAATTAATTTACTGTCTAGACTAAGTCCCAAATCATGGACATTATCGACCTTAACAAGAGAAGTTCCACAAAGAGAGTAAGTAGAGTTAATAATGTTTTTTTACGTGTGAAGGATATATAGTTACATTTGTTTAAGTTAAGATCCAACTTATTTTAGTCACAGTAAACACTCAAACGGTCCAAGTCTTTTTGTAGTTGATGACTATCATCTAAGTTGCTAATGGAGTGATATATCTTAAGATTATCAGCATACAGAAGAAAGTTACTAAATTGAAAACATGCGCTGATGTCATTTATAAATAAAATGAAAAGAAGGGGACCAAGAATTGAACCTTGTGGAACTCCGGAGCTTTTCAGAACTGTGTCCGACTCATATCCGTTAATGACAACCCTTTGAAAGCGATTGGTTATGTAAGATTTAAACCAATGCCAAAGATTTCCACAAATGCCATAAGATGAAAGCTTTTCTAGTAACAGTTTATGATCCACTCTATCGAAAGCCTTTCGGAAGTCAGTGTATACACTGTCAGTTTGAGTGTTGTTGTCAATATTTTCAAAAAGCTCTGTAGTATACACTAACATATTTGTAACAGTAGAGCGTCTTTGAACAAAGCCATGCTGATAAGCACCTATGATATTATGCAAACTGGGATAAATAGCCGCATGTACTAATTTTTCAAAAAGCTGCGACAGAGTAGGTAAGATAGATATGGGTCGATAATTTTCAACATTTTTCTTAGATCCACTTTTGTGGACTGGTGTTATACGAGCTAACTTCCACACTGATGGGAAAAAACCTTCTTGTAAACATTTATTAAATATTAGGTGTATAGGTTTAAAAATGGATTGAGCAGTATTTTTCAAAAAAATTGATGGAATATTATCTAACCCTGACCCTTTATTAATATCTAAGGACTTTAATCCTCTTATGACATGATCTGTTGAGATAGTTATGTCACTCAGTACAAGATCATTGTTTAATTCGTCACAATTTTTAAATTTAACATCATTTGTAATTTCAGAAGGTTCAAAAACTGAATAAAAGAAATTGGAAAATAAGTTACAGGATTCAAATGGATTGTTAGCTATTTTATCTTTATAACAAACATAGTTTGGGATGTCATTACTGTTATAATATATGTTCACAAAAATCGTCACCTTTTTGCTCTTAATAGTGATTTTCATTATTATAACACTAGAAATAAGGGATTGCTTGTAACTAATTCTAGTAGGCTTCATAAGATACATAATAGCTTTAAGGGTAAATGTATACACTTCTACAATAAAGTCCCAGCCACTGTTCAGGCATTGTCTATAAATAAATTTAAATGTTTTATAAAAAAATGGCTCTGTCGTAAATCCTATTACTCCACTGCTGAATATCTAAATGATCGGACAGCCTGGGACTAGATTGTGATTATTTTATAGCAACTGTACAATATTGTATATTTTTATTGAAAAGAGCGCAAAAAAAAAAGAATGCTGGGAGAGTTTCTTGCGCCGCTTCTTCTCTCTCAGAGCGCCATTTGTTTCCGAAGCGGTAGTAGTATCTAGTAGTATAAGAAATGACATCAAAAAGAATTCTAAAGGAATCAATTTTGAGAAAATAAATGCCTTTTATGCCTTTTTATGCCTTTTTGTTTTTAAAACTAGATACATATTTCCAGAAATTTTTGACGTTATCTTTTATACTGTCCTCTATGAGATTCATGTACTCAGTATAACGCTGGTGTGACACCTTTTTGAAACGCCTACGGTACATAGAAAACTCTTCGTAATCTATCCTGTTACCGTACTTTTTCCATTTGATCCAGGCTTTGTGTTTATTTTTAAAGATGTGTATCAAAGAAGAATTGAACCAACTGGGGTATTTTTTATTACTCATAATTTTGGTTGGAATATGATCTCGAATAAATCCATAGATAGTTTCATAAAATATATCAACAAAGACTTCGGCTGAGTTATTCAACACTAGGCAATCCCAATCTGTTTTAAAAATTTTATTATTAATAATTGAGTAGTCTGCATTTTTAAAACAATAATTTGCCTTAGGCTTATGAGGTATATTGTGTAATCTGGAAAATGGCACAGTAACATAAAATGGAGGATGGTGTGTATCTGCTTGGACTAGTGCCATAGAAGCATTTGATACTACGCCCTCGCTGTCGTTTGATAAATATAAGTCCAATATTCTATCATTTTTATTTTGTAAATTATTATATTGTACGATATTCATAATAGACATGAAGTTAATTAAGGCATTACTTGATTGACATGAGCTGCGGCATACAGGCTCCAGACAATTATTTCCATTATTAATCCATTTAATCGTAGGAAGGTTAAAGTCACCAAATAGATAATAAGTGTAATTTTCAGTGTGTTGTAAAATATCCTGTAAGTAATTAAAATAAGAGAAGTAAACCTCTTTACCTTGGTTAGGAGGAATGTAAGCATTAGAAATAATGTAACGACCCATATCTGTGCGCAATTCGAGCATGATGTGGTCAACAATAGCAGATACCGGTGACGGGGCGGCATTGCAACCGAACGGCCACGCGGCTGGCCCGGGAGGCACGTACGGCGCAGCGGAGAGTGTCCGGCGCACCGCCACTAGCACGCCACCGCCGTCTCGCAACCCGGTCGCAGCCCGGTCCCTATCACTACGATATACGTTATATCTGTCGTCAATATATTCAATATCTAAGATATCGGGATGAAGCCATGTCTCTGTAAGAATAATAACGTCATAGTCATGTAAAAGAATATTCATATACAAGGTGTGTAATTTAGTCCTAAGGCCACGACTGTTTTGGTAATATATAGACAACAGTTTATCCACCTTTGATTATAGTAATTTTAGATTTTACTTTAACGGTATATCGGTTTAACGGTACTAGAACGTATCTGATATATATGACGTATGATAAGTAGTAATAAATTCTTGTTACACATGTTGACCTGGCAAATGTTAGTATTACGTACTCACACAATATTGAGTTTATAATCATTGCTAGATAAAAATTAATATGGATAAAATTATATAAAGATAAACACACTAAATAATATTTAATAAGCATAATTACATTGACTAAGTAATATTTTATTATTAGGTTGATATTAAACTTTTGAAAATCAAGGGACAATAATAATCTTAAAAAGTAACAAAGGTTAAGCAAGACTACTTCAAAAAAATTCTAAACATAAACATAAACATTCAAGGTACACATTAGGATGCAAGTTTTAACTACATAAAATAAACTAAAATGGTAGGTAAATTTCACGCTAAAACGGTACACTACAAACGGGCACAGCACAGTAGGGTATTTTATTTTATTTGATTTTTGTGATGTCCTGCTTACTACGGTGACGTGTCGGATTTGCGTGCCAATATAGTACCGTGTTTAATCCATACGTACTTGAATTGGTGGAGTTTTGCACGTTCACGGCACTCGCGAAATAACTATTTATTATTTAATGTTAGATGTTCGTTTACAAATATCTTATGTGAGGAGCCAGTTATTGAGAGGTGTTCCGAAGTAATGCCTTTTTTAGCACGACAAGCTGCTATCATGTTATCTCGAAGTATTCTAGATGTAAATTTTGCTACAATATTTTTAGGTCGATTGTCTTTCGAAACAGCATGCGGGACACGATGAAGTGATATAATATTAGTTGGTTGAATTTGAAAATTCACCGCTAATCCCAACGCTGTCATGATAGACATTAAGTTTTCCCCCCGCCTCTCAGGAACATTTGAAATCTCAATATGAGACTCTCTTGCCTGCTGTTCGAAAGCTGCTAATTTATTCTCTAGCACTGATAACTGGTCAGGAAAGCTGTTAATATTTGAGGTGTGGCTTTCCAAGGATTTTAAGCGGGTATCGAAAGAGTCTTGGCGTGCATCCGAAAAGGTTAGGCTTTTGTCCATTTCCAGTATTCGGTCCTTTACATCCTTCATCGAGTTCTGTAAAGTTGTGTAATCAGAACGTAGCCCTGTAATGGCTGTGTTGATTTCCGCTAAACTGTTAGTTATTTGGGAGAGCTCTGATGTCAGAACAGATTGAATTGATTGTGTTATTCTTTCGATAATAATTCTATCCATTTTGGAAGACCATTTTGCGAGATGCTCATCAATTTTACTGTCTATTACCGAGCAATTACAATTCTCCGGCTGTTTACGCTTCCGTATATTTACGAAAGTATCCATAATAGCTGAGGTAGGTATGTCCAAATCCGAAGCACTCTTTACAGCGTTGCTGCCTAGTTGACCGGGTGGTGTGCGTTGTAAAGCCATTTCTTATAATTGCAACAGGGACAGATAATTGTCGTTTTAGCAAGCGGGAAAGGGATGAAGGCACGAGTCACGACTCGTTACGAGTCTCGACTACAGCACGATGCGATGCGGGAACGAGACGGCAAACACAAATAACGTATTGAATAGCACGAAGAGTGGAAAGTCACTGATATCACTGCACTCAATTTTGCACTTTAACTGATCTAAAATAGAATTACTTTTTCTATGCAAAACTTTAAAAAATTTAGCGAATTTATTTGTACGTCCACACACGACCTTAGTTGGCGATGGAATGATTAATTAATGCTTTAACAATTTCCGGCGTACTTCTATTGGGTACATTAAATGCTTGTGCTATCTTACTAAACGCGTCCACTATAGTTAAATAATAATTATTTTCTATATACAAAAGATCCATAAAAACTTCTTCAAATGGCATACACTGTGTTTGAGTGAGTTGTATTGGGGGCTTAATGGGTTTTCTATCATATTTCATTTTCCTACACTGCTCGCATGCATTTATTATGGCAGAAATCATAACTTTCATGTTAGACCACCAATAGTCTTCTAAGCTTTGTGAATGTTTCTCGTATACCCCGATGAACAGTTTTGCCCTCATGATATTTAATAACAATCTCTCTTTGCTCTTCTTCATTTGTTACATTTACTACTCTCTCTGTACATTCTATTAAATTTTGAGAGCCTTTTTTATATAAAGCTGTTACTACTTTATTAAAGATTTTCCTAAATATTTCCTCTTCGACATAAATGAAATACTTTTGTTTAAAGTCTATATACTCTTTTAAAAACTGTTTAACTAAATGTTCATTATTAATAGCAGGCATGTGAACCTCAATTATTTTTTGGCTATTATTAGAAATGTCTTTTACACTGATGTCATTTTTATACCAAATTTAGATAAGTATTTGTCTACGTTTGGTATCAATGGCTTCATTTAAAATTGGTATGCCTTCATGTTCCCTATTCGTTATTGAGTGAGCAGTAGTAGCTCCGTCATCTGATTCCGATATGTCTATGACAGGAATTTCTTTTCTATCTATACTCATTCTATCTGAATCCGATTCTGATAAGCAAATTGTTACTTCACTTTTATTTTTATCTTCTGAAATTCTAGTAGTTTCTTTATCATCTATATTAACTTGCATTGATTCGCTGTCATTATCTAACATATTAACCTTTATTTCCCTAATTTGTCTACCATTTAAACTACGATATTATTACTATCCGCTCTTAAGCTGTTTATTTTTACACGAGATAAAGCATCTGCATTTGAGTTCTGTGACCCTTTTTTATAATTAATTTCAAAATCATATTCCTCAAGTCTAAGGCGCCGCCTAGTGAGTTTACTATTTGGTTCGTTAAGTGAATAAAGCCAGGCTAAGGGCCTATGGTCTGTATAAATGTGGAACTTTTTACCCCACAAATACGGTCTGAAATGCTTTACTGCCCAGATGACTGCTAAAAGTTCCTTCTCTATGGTGCTATACCTAGACTCTGTATCACTCAAAGTTCGGCTAGCATATGCCACAGGTTTGTCTGAGCCTATAGTGCCTTGTGAAAGTACTGCCCCGATTGCATAGTTTGATGCATCGGTGGTCAAAATAAAAGGCTTATTGAAATCTGGGAATTGTAATAATGGGGCATTTGTGAGAAGTTTTTAACAAGTTTCAAAGCTTTCTATATAATCAGCACTTCAAACAATACTTTTACCTTTTTTCAAACAGACTGTAAGCGGCCTTGTAATTTTCGCAAAGTCTTTAATAAATTTCCTATAATATCCTATAAGACCAAGAAAAGTTTTGATTTCCGTTGTGGTTTTCGGTATAGGATATTTTAGTACGGCTTCTATCTTATCATTATTAGGTTTTAAGCCCTCGCTAGTTATCGTGTGCCCTTTTTTTTTTTTTTATTGAATAAGAGGACAAACGAGCGGACGGGTCACCTGGTGTTAAGTGATCACCGCCGCCCATATTCTCTTGCAACACCAGAGGAATCACAAGAGCGTGGCCGGCCTTTAAGGAAGGTGTACGCGCTTTTTTTTAAGGTACCCAAGTCGTATTGTCCCGGAAACACCGCACAAGGAAGCTCATTCCATAGCTTTGTAGTACAAGGGAGAAAGCTCATTGAAAACCGCACTGTGGAGGACCGCCACACATCCAGATGGTGGGGATGAAATCCTAACTTGTGCCGTGTCGTGCGAAGGTGGAATTCGGCGGCAGGAATCAGGTTAAACAGCTCTTCGGAACACTCCCCGTGATAAATGCGGTAGAAGACACACAATGATGCGACGTCTCTACGCAACGCCAAGAGATCCAGCCGTTCACAGAGCACTGAGTCCCCGACGATTCGAGCTGCTCTACGTTGCACGCGGTCAAATGGATCGAGCAGATACTGGGGTGCGCCAGACCAGAGATGACAGCAATACTCCATGTTTGGCCGGACCTGCGCTTTGTAGAGCGCTAGAATGTGGGCTGGCTTGAAGGATTGCCTTGCTCTATTGATGACGCCCAGCTTCTTTGAAGCCAATTTGGCTTTGCCCTCCAGATGGCCACGGAATTGGCAATCGCTCGAGATTTCGAGACCCAGTATTCCGATACTAGGCGCGGTTTTAAGAGAAGTGTTCTCGAAGAGCGGTGATACGACAAATGGGGTTTAGTGGTAAACGCGCAAACTTGAGTCTTCTGGGGGTTAAATTGGACAAGGTTCAATTAACCCCATTCCGCGATCTTCTCGAGAGAGGACTCGATAGAAGACACAAGTTTCTCCCGGCACTGGTCGACGATTTCCCGAGAGAGACCTGCATGGCCCATGTATACGGCATCACCAGTGCTGTCGTCCGCATAGCAATGTATGTTGGAGGTGTCCAACATATCATTGATATGCAGAAGAAACAGCGTAGGAGATAGCACACAGCCTTGGGGCACTCCAGCATTCACGGGCTTCAGGTTCGAGCAATATCCGTCGACAACGACCTGTATGCTACGCCTAGTGAGGAAGCTGGAGGTCCACTTGCACAAGCTCTCGGGAAGCCGAAGTGATGGAAGTTTGGAGAGGAGCGCCTTGTGCCATACACGATCAAAGGCCTCCGCTATATCCAGGCTAACTGCCAGGCCTTCCCCCTTGCTTTCAATAGCCGCCGCCCATCTATGTGTTAGGTATACCAGAAGATCACCTGCCGACCGTCCATGGCGAAAGCCGTACTGTCGGTCGTTGATCAACTGGTGACCCTCTAGGTATACTAAAAGCTGGCGGCTAATTATGCTCTCCATGATTTTAGAGAGCAGGGAGGTGATAGCAATAGGCCTGTAGTTCGCCGGATCCGAACTGTCTCCTTTTTTTTGGATCGGATGGACAAGGGCTGACTTCCATGAGTCAGGGATTACGCCTTTGGAATAAGAGTGCTGGAATAAACGCGTTAGCACCGGCGTCAACTCAGGGGCACACGTTCTAAGCACGATTGGAGAAATGCCATCCGGCCCGCTCGACTTCCTGACATCCAACGAAAACAGAGCTCGCCTAACAGTTTTCTGTCTGAACTGTACTTCAGGCATAGAGCTCTGACACCGCGGGATGGTCGGCGGTGTTTTTCCGTTGTCGTCAAGTGTCGAGTTGGAGGTGAAAAGAGCGCACAGGAGCTCGGCTTTCTCTTTTGCCGTATGGGCCAGGGTGTCATTCCTCATGTGCAACGGCGGCATGGACGGCTGGTTGAAGTTACCAAGAGCAGCTTTCGACAACGACCAGAACTTGCGTATTCCGGTCGGGTAACTGGAAAGCTGCTCGCCGATTTTGACGACGTGCTTAGACTTCGCTCGGGCGATTTGCCGCTTAAAAAATCTGGAGGCACGGTTATATTTCCTCTTAAGAACTTTGCAGTTCGGATCCTTTGTGCCCAGCGCCGCAACCCAAGTTCGATACGCCTGTTTTCTGCAGTCAGATGCTGCTTTAACTGACGCATCGAACCAGGGCTGTGATCTGCCACCGATCGGTACTACAGAGCTTGGTATAAAAATATCCATGCCCTGCAGCACCACATCGGCTACTGCAACGGCGCAGGCACTAGTATCATCCGAAGGGAAACAAACCTTGCCCCAAGGGTAGGATGCAAAAAAGGAACGCATCCTATCCCAATCTGCTGACTTGTAGTGCCAAACGCGGCGGGTCGCTGGTGGTCTGCGACGTTGGCGTCGGATAAGCACTACACTCCTGACCAGGCAATGGTCCGACGTTCCGACAGGGGCGTCGACAAGGACCTGGTAACCATCGGGATGTGTAGTCGGCAGAAGTTCTAATAAGGACGGCATGTGGCAATCCACATCCGGGAGCCGCGTTGGCGACTCAACCAATTGGGACAGACCATACGCCAATGCAAAATTATGCACAGATCGCCCTGCGTAGTCTGTGGTACGTGATCCAAGCCATTCGGCATTGTGCCCGTTGAAATCACCCAAGACTACGATTTCAGCGGAGGGGATCTGTGCAAGCACGTCGTCAATTGCCGCTTGAACGCAGCCCATGAGATGATCGGTTTCTGCGTTACCACTATGGGACCTGTAGACACATGCATAGATACGGACGCGGTCCTCTAAATCTACGCGGAGCCAGAGAGTAGACAGGTCCCTACCCTCAAAATTGCCGAGACGGCGACAGCAGATATCCTCCCTAACGTACACACATACCCCGGCATGAGGCAAAAAATTGTGCTCAATTTTGTACCCGGGGTACGTTAAATATGACGTATCGCTAGGTCGAGATATCTGCGTCTCCGTAAGGAAACACAAGGCCGGCTGCGCCGTCTTAAGGTGGTGGTGGACGGCGTTTAAATTGGAGTGAATTCCCCTGATATTGCAAAAGTCCACGTTGAGCGTGGAGCGGGGTGCCGTGGTGTTTCTGCCTCGTTTGTCCTCGGTCATGCGCGGTTCTGTGCCCACCCCAGAATACGAAGGGCAGCCCGAGCGAGAGTGCTCGGGGAGGGATTCTCCGGCTCTGGTAGAGCCGGTACCCTCCTGGGGTAATATCTCTTTATGGACCGGTCTCATATTTTGTTGGGGGGAGGGGGTGGGGTTAAGGGATGGCCTCCGGTCCTCGACACTAACCTATGCGAAACATAGCGGCACTAGGCCGCTACTTCACGCCGGTATTCTGTGCGAGTGTGGTAATTAACCCGGACGAGTCTGGCCCGATTATGCTGACGTCATAAGACGGCAGCGTGACTCTCCCACTTCTAAAAAGCCC
Organism: Leptidea sinapis; assembly: GCF_905404315.1. NCBI lineage: Eukaryota > Metazoa > Arthropoda > Insecta > Lepidoptera > Pieridae > Leptidea > Leptidea sinapis. The sequence continues at coordinate 15,876,235 of NC_066272.1, forward strand.
TTAGTCGCCTCTTACGACACCCATTGGCCTGGGACTCCCCTATTCTTTTTACGCCCCGGGGAAAGTACAGGGCAACAAAAGCAAAGTGCCCTAAATATAACACTTCCTTACGTAAAAAATAAGATTTATCTCGTTGCACTTTTAAGTGCATCTTCTACCGCATTTATCACGGGGAGTGCTCAGAGGAGCTGTTCGGGTTGATTCCAGCGGCCGAATTCCACCATCGGACATTACGTGCAAAGTACCATCCGCATCACGTAGACGTCTGGCATTCCACAAGCACGCGTTTTCTTCGAAATTTCTTGCCTCGCACAGCCACTTTGTGGAATCAACTACCGGCAGCGGTCTTCCCGAACAGATACGTTTTAGGGACCTTCAAGAAAAAAGCATACTCCCACCTTAAAGGCCGGCAACGCATTTCTTGACACACCTGTTGTTGCGGATGTCCATGGGCGGTTGCCTAACCTCTCCCCATCCCATGAGCCTCTTGCCCGTTATTCGCGAAATCTTTCAAATACAGCCCTAAGTTTTTCGTTATGCTCTTGAATACTTTAAGCAAAGATTATTACGTCATCAAGGTATATGAGGCAATGGATACCTTGTAATCCCCTTAGAACGTAGAGACCAAAAGGGGTGCTAAATCCTGTATTGGTATTACCCTTTATCCTCATTTTCCACCTCTATTTGATGGTATCCACTCGCTAAATCTAAAGTTGTGAAATATGTACTCTTGCCTAACTTATCAAAAAGATAAGATAAGGAAGAGGGTATTTATCGTCAATAGTTTATTTCATTAAGGCGCCTGTAGTCTATGACCATCCTCCATTTCTTTATGCCTGAATTATCTTCTTTCTTGGGTACCAGATGAACCGGTGCACTCCAAGGTGAAAAAGACTTTTGAATCACGTTATCTTTGAGCATTTTCTCTACTTGGTTCACGTTAATTTCTGCTGTTTGTGTAGGCGGTAGCCTATGGGCTTTAATATGTATTGGATCTTAATTGTTAGTCCTAATTTTGTGCTTTACCTCATTAGTAAAAGAAAGAGGTACGTCCTCACAATAAAAAATATCTTTAAATTCTTTGCAAATATTAATTACTGATTGCTTTTCCTCCTCATTCATATGATCTACTCTTAACTTTGAGAGATTATCTGTTAACAGTTGATCTATGTTATAATTAAACTTATCAGTAAAATTTAAATTTACCCTATCAAATTCTAAATTCGTTCCTGAGTACTGTTCGACTTTAAAAGAAGAAGTCACTGTTAATTCCATTTGCTCGGATCTGGAATTTTGAATAACAGTTGTCGCGTAACCATGTATACAGTTTACTAAAGCTGTTGGCATTCTAACACCTTCAGTAAATTCTGTGAAGTTTAATATGGGCACCATGTAACAAATTTACTGGAAGTTTGACCCTTAATTCGCTACGTGGAGGTAACACATAAATTTCACGTATTGGCGGATTATAAATAATCGGTATGCAAGTGCCCTTTGTAAATAATTTTTTATTTTTCATATCGATATTTGCGTGAAGTTGAGTCAATAAATCAACCAATTAAGACGTCATACCTATCATCAACACAGTAAATATAAAATTTGTGCCATTCATCACTTTTAAATAATCTAGGTAAAGGTATAAACACTACTTCATTATGCTTACTGCTAGCATGAGTACTAACTACTTCAAAAATTGTGGTGGTCCGCATCTACGGATAGCGTGTGCGGACTGGTTGGCAGGAGTGCCATCTAACTGCCGGAACTGCACAAAAGCAAACCTTGGTCATGCACAACACAATGCCTTCAGTACTGAATGTCCAATAAGGAAGAAGTGGGACGAACTGGCCCGATCCACTGTAGCTTACTGCTAAAGGCACCCCAGGCAATCAAACCCGATACTTAGTTTTACAAGCTAATCTTCAAAGAAAGAAACTAGCAACAAATGCTAGTTACTACTTGAACTCCTACAGGAACCCTATGTGGGTGGAGTAAAAAATATGCGCAGTCAAAAAGGTATTCGCGTCTTCCAATGTGCTAACGTAGGAATGGGTACAGTCAAGTCTGCCATAGTCGTCCTTAATGCAGACTTGAAAATAATACAGTACCCTAACCTCACCACAAACAACATCGTCGTGGTGGGGATAAAAACCAGCACACGGGAGATAACACTCGCCTCCCTATACTTTGAGCCTGACCAGCCACTCCACCCCTTCTTAAACCACTTAAAGAGAATTAAGCGAGAAATCAAACCCCAAAAATGAATTTGAATTTGTAGTTACATAGATATTACGGCGTGCTCTACAAACATTCTGGACCTGGTAGACGATTGGAAGGTTGTCGAAGGCCTCACAAGCTCCGACCACAACGTTCCATTGCATTCCACATACATTTACAAAATCCGCAAGAGGCACAGATAATTAGAACCACATGAATTTATAACACAAAAAAGCGAATTGGGCCCATTTTCATACGAAACTGGGCCAATTAAAAGCTGATAACATAACTCTAGATAAAATAGACCAAATCAACAACACCAACCAATTAGAAAAAATGATAAATAGTTACACAGATATTATAATTCAAACATGTTCACACACAATACCTAAAATAAAACAAAAAACAACACTCGCTCTGCCGTGGTGGACGGAGGCACAGTTGAAAAGGGAAGTCGCTACCAGGAAAAGAAGAATCAGATGTGCAGCCTCAGTTCGAAGAACAAAGGTCGTTGCCGAATCTCTCAAATTCAAACAAGAATATGAATCACTTGCAACCCAATCTCAGATTGATAGTTGGAAATTGTTTTGTGAGAAACAGGAGAGGGAGGGTGTCTGCGAAGGGTTCTACAGAGTTATCGGGAGAACCACGCGCAGAGAGGAAGACCTGCCACTGGAAAGGGATGGAGAAACACTCCACGCAAAAGGTTCTGTCGAACTATTGGCACGAACCTTCCACCCTAAAGACCTAGAAGAAAGTGACAACTCACATCATCGTCAGGTCCGTAAGCAGGCAAACACTGTAAACATGGAAGGACAGGATAGCTTTAATGATCAACCGTTCACAATGAATGAACTAAAACGGTCTATAAATTCGTTCAACCCCAAGAAAGCCCAGGAGCTGGTGGCCTTACTGCAGACATATGCTGCCGGGCAATAGAAAATGACCCAGTACTATTCTTGCACATCATAAATAAATGCCTAGAGCAGTGTTACTTCCCTGAAGCTTGGAAAGAAGCCGCTGTTATCGTGCTTAGGAAAGCAAGGAAAGTAAACTACTGCGATCCAAAGGCTTATCAGCCTATCGGTTTATTGCCAATGCTGGGCAAGATTTAAGAGAAGATACTGGTACGCCGCCTTAAGTTCCACTTATTGGCAAAAATGAGTACTCACCAGTACGGATTCATGCCACAAAGAAGCACCGAAGACTCCCTCTATGACTTGATGCAATATATCAACATCAAGTTAAACCAAAAGAAATAACATAACACTAGACATAGAGGGAGCCTTCGATAGCGCCTGGTGGCCAGCTATAAGAGTCCGACTGTCTGAGGAAAAATGCCCCTTGAACTTGAGAAGAATTATAGATAGTTACCTCACCAGCAGAAAGGTAAATGTCCGATATGCAGGAGAAGAGTTCGGTAAGGTGACAAATAAGGGCTGCGTTTAAGGGTCTATTAGCGGTCCACTATTGTGGAACCTCCTGTTAGACCCCCTACTCAAATGCCTTGAAAAAAGTGGAGTCCACTTTCAGGCATTTGCAGATGACGTGCTGTTGGTATTTGACGGAAAAACAGCATTAGACATCGAAAAGCAAGCCAACAGCGCTTTCAAGCTTGTTTGGGCGTGGGATGTAGAAAACAAGCTTAAAATCGCCCCGCATAAGATCTTTGCTATGACCATTACAAGAAAACTTAAATACGACACCCCACGCCTGAACATGGGCGGGACCGATATTAAGAAGATAGATCAACGAATTAAAAATTCTAGGTGTCACAATAGATAGCAAACTTACCTTTAATACTCATGTTTCGAATGTCTGCAGGAAGGCGATAGGCATATACAACCAGCTATCCGGGGCAGCTAAAAGCACTTGGGGCCTTCACCCAGAAATAATTCGAATTATATATGTAGCTGCCGTGGAACCAGTAATACTGTACGCCGCTAGCGTATGGGCTCCAGCAACCGTCAAACTGGGGTTAATAATGTCGTATCCCCTCGATTCGAGATCACTCCTCTAACTGCCACAGCCTGTATTGGCATACTTGGCGTCGATATATCGAGCGACGTCCAGTTCCGTGGTCACTTAGAAGAGAAGGCCAAAATGGACTCAAAAAAGCTTGGTGTACTCAGTAAGGCGAGACAGTACTTCACAAAAAGCTACCGCCTGCAACTCTATAAGGCGCAAATTCCTCACATGGAGTACTGTTCTCACCTCTGGGCGGGTGCTCCCCAGTACCAGCTTCTTCTATTTGACCACATACAACGAAGAGCGGCTTGAATCATCGACGATCAAGTCATCTCCGATCGGCTTGATTCTCTAGCATTGCGTAGAGATGTGGGTTCTCTCTGCATATTCTACCGCATTTATCACGAGGAGTGCTCAGAGGAGCTGTTTGGGTTGATTCCAGCGGCCGAATTCCACCACCGGACATTACGTGCATAGTACCATCCGCATCACGTAGACGTCTGGCATTCCACAACCGCGCGTTTTGTTCGAAATTTCTTGCCTGCCTGGAAGCCACTTTGTGGAATCAACTACCGGCAGCGGTCTTCCCGAACAGATACGACTTAGGGACCTTCAAGAAAAAAGCATACTCCCACCTTAAAGGCCGGCAACGCATTTCTTGACACACCTGTTGTTGCGGATGTCCATGGGCGGTTGCCTCACCTCTCCCCATCCCGTCAGCCTCTTGCCCGTTTGCCCCTCTCTTATAAAAAAAAAACTTTTGTGTGGTTTTATTAAACCACGGTAAAAGTGAAACTTTTTTTCACACTATAGACATTTAACTAAAAATTTTTCGAATAATATTCCATTAAGGGTATAAAAGTCGCTTTATCAATCTTAATTTTATACTTGGAAAATTGGAATGATAATGGGAAATAATAAAATTAGACTGTCTCTAACTAATATTTTTATTGAACTCTGTATCTTATAGAGTACGACTTACATAATTCTTAACAATTATTTAGATTATAGACACATATCAAAAAACTGAAAACAATATTTTATTATCGTTGAGTAATTTTGATCCGTTTTTCAATTATTTTCAATCATTCTATTATCGATTCCATCTTCATTGTGAGTTTCACAGTTTATAAATGTAACCAATATTTAATGGTTACTAAAATACGTGAACAGTGATTTACATTCGATTTTTTCAATGTATCTAGTAAAAACCGCATCGATCGTTGTACCATATCTCGTGGTGGGTACATTTCTCATTTCAAGATTAAATACTTCTCTCAAGTATTCAATGAGTGGAGCAGATTCTTCTTTTTTGAAATCTGTATTAAAATCGCCAGACAAAATAACAGGCATTTATTAATATATATCTCGAGAACGGAAGATTTGAGCTGATGACGTAGCAAATGGGAGCTACATGAAAACCTAGAAAATCCATTACATCATTTATTTTTTGATTTACTTTATTATATATTGACGAAATCGCGAGTTTTCTGTTTTCATCAAGTTGACAAATAGCTGCACAAAAATCTCCCACAGCAGATTCGGAAGCAGTTGCTTGACTTACGTTATGTTATTGATGTATGTTTGCATTACTGAATGAACCTTCAATGAATTATCATTGTTTTTTAGTATAGCTACTCCACCACAGCGAGAAGTACTATGTTTCTGCCTACTCACACAATAAAAATTGGGAATATTTATTTGCTCATTATTTTTCAAATTAGTTTCACATAAAACAAGAATATTGATTGATTTTGTCAGACTTGCATAAATATCTTTCGAATGAGTTCGTAAGCTTTGGACATTGAATAATATCATCGAAAAACCCCGTCGACTCATAATGAAATTACAGATTTCATCGGTGATAGTAATCAGTGGATTCAACGAAAGTCGCTCTAATTCTATTCTCAAGTCTTGTGTTTGTTTAGTAACCCGACAGCCAGTGTGATAAATTTTTTTGTTGCTATCTTCTGACACGATGTAAAGACCCTTTAAACCAGTGACGCGGCTAAGGGCTACATAAACTAATTCTTGAGCATGACTTTTTTCGTAATGATAAACAACTTTACTGTACGTTCCTCCTTGCGCTTTATGAATCGTTGATGCATTGAAAGCTGATAATGGAAAATGTTTTCGTTTTATTACAGTATTACGTTGACGACCGTTGATTGGTGATGAAGTTGATAATGACTTGATTGGCAATATATTAATATTTAATTCCTCGATGCGATGAGCAAATTTTTGTCGGATTTTTATCCCCACATTCTTGTCCGGAAACAGTAACCACACTCTAATTAATTTAGTATCGTCAAATTCAAGATGTATCAATTTCCCTACATTACCGTTAGCGATTCCGTCTGAAACGTCAACATTTTTATTATGACGTACGGTAAATCATTAACAAAAACTATTTTATGTGGCAGCCCACCGGCATCAACGGGTGCTTTTTTTGCAAATGCATCTAAATATTTTTGAGCAAGTACCGGGTCATCACAATTCATGATTATGTCCTCAGCAATTGACTCGTATTTTGTATCATACGTCGATAGGATCGAATTGTTGTAATTTTCAACTTTCTTAACTTGAAAAAATAATCGAATTCCTGATGGACACATTTGTTTAGCTTCGTCTTCAGTGAACATTCTTGATTCGATAATATTTTTTTGCTCTAAACTTAACTGTGATCCACTACCATTTTTTGTTAAAATAGACGAAAACACTCGATCTTCTTGACGCATTACTTCATGTAACGGATGAGAGTATTATAGTTGTCGCCAGAGCATAGGCCCTGCAATACTTTGTTTTGGTTGCTTGTAGATTGCGGTAGCGCGTACAGGTGGAAGTTGTCGCAAGTCACCAATCATTAGAATGTCTAAGCCCCCGTATGGCACGTCGTGATTGCCTGTGATTTTTTTTAACCTCTCATCTATTTTGATAAGCATTTGTGCGCCAATCATACTACACTCATCTATGATAATAATTTTTAACCTAAGAAAACCACACACAGCACAAATGTAACAAACTTCACTTACTATATACGTATCTCTAACACTCAACCACACACTTCACCCAAAACTAAACACATAATATAATAATAATGATGTATATATTTCAAATAACATGTCCTGTACTATTTTTTATTAATAACCGTACTCTGTTTACTATTTAGTTCTTTGTGCATGGAACATTATTCCTTATTGTATTCGGAGAAGGGCGTTGTTAGCTGCGCTGCAGTTTATACTTTTGCAGCTATCATCGTTTTTACTTGTTTGTATTATCTTTGTTAAATTGTTCCAAATAAAAGTTTTATTATTATTTATTATTATTATTTTTCAGAGCTGAGTGAGTCAAGGAATAACTGAATTGTTACTTTATAAAAAAATAACTTTATTCAATAAACCCGATTTACAATGTTTACAGAGCTAAGACTAAACACAGAATAATAAATTTTACGGAAACTTACATTATATAGCTTATTCTAACAAAGAGAGTCATATTTCTGTGGGAAAGTAATTTGGTACATCAGCAATATTGTTTCCAGAAGGTTCTACACGTGTAAAGTAAATGTACCTACGACTGATTGCTATGCTCTACTTTGGCTGACAAAGCATAAATCTATAGGGTGAGCACCCTTAACTCCTCCCCCCTTACGAGAGAAATCAGCTAGACGAATCTTTTGGTTCCAGATGATTTCGACGTATCTGAAGGATATTCTTAAACAACTTTAATTTAGCAATTACAAAGGCTATTAAAAACACAAACATTATTACCATGATACTTATTGTCCATACACTTATAAACTGGGTCACTGAAATTTTATTTTTATCACCACTTTCACTATTGTATTTTGCGCTATTGAGAATATCTTTGATATCGTTAAGGTCTACACCGCGAAGGTTGACCTGGCTGTCTTCTATTTGTTGCAGCTCTGGCATCGTTACAGGATTTAGCAGCAATTTCACCTCGGGTGTCCTTGTTTCAGCTACTTTACTGATAATCTTGTCGCCGATTTGTGTTTCACAGCTTCCATTGGGAATTACCAAAAATGTTCCTTTTAGGTTGTATTTCTTGGCTTCCTTTCCTGGCAGGTCTCAGTATGAATTACGTTTTTCTTTGTGAAAAGTAACCATATTCTATTTGCTACTAGGTGACTTCTAAGGTCCTCTATTTGTACAACATTCTTATGGCATGAAGAATAGTTTTTAAGAAGCATTATTTGTTCTATGCACGTAGTGACAGCGTATTGCACGATGTTATCTTCCTCACAAAGTACTCGATGATTCTCTATTTGCTGGCATGGAGTTGACACGGGTCTGTATTTCAATCCATTCACTATGAGGTAAGGATACTTGGGAATTATAACAGATGTTTTTAAAGAAATAGGATTATATATAGGTATCGGGATAATTTTGTAATAATTATGTGTGATCGTGTCTAACAGGGGAACTTCCAACACAAAAACTAACTTATTATTATCAGAATACGATTTAAGAACTATAGTACTTTCTAATTTCATTAGGTTGTCTTTACCTACAGTATACACTAATCTATGATATTTTTCTATTTCTAATAATATATTAAATAATTCTGTAGAATTGATTATAGATTGGTGAAGTATATGTGTTTTACTTAAGGCTATTGCTGTTTCTATCTCTTGTATTACATTATAGATAGTTCGAAAGTTATTGAAGATTTGATAAAGAGTATTCATTTGACTAACTATATTATGTATTGTTGACTGATTATACTGCAATGTTCGCAGCTGCGAAGTTTTAATATTCAGTCGAAGTAAGTTATGATTAAAATCATCTGATACATTAACAAGCTTATCAAAAGCCTTTTGCATAAGTGACAGTTTTCTTTCTACTTAATGTTCTCTGTCCTTGAGATGAGTAATCTCGGAATTATATCTAATAGCATCATCATTGTCTAAATTGCCTGAAAATTAATTTATTAATAGAACCTAACGGGTTTATTAAGCCTCTTTTTAGCCTTTTACTGGGCATAAATTGTTTAAATCTATCTTTTGTAAGTTGCATAAAAGATTCAATCTGTGAAGCTAATCCTACAAGTTCATTATGATACTCATTTTGCGAGTAAATCATATCTTTTAATCTAAAATACTGGTTAATGTTAGTTTCTAAGTATTTAGCTAAAGTTTCTAAATCTAACGTCTTAAAAATAGTCCACTGGCTATTCTGAATCACTGCTGTACTTATCTGTAACGGCGCTATTCCCGGATTCTGATTCATATCGTGCAGGTTTACGCTGCTTGCTGATTCCACTAGCACCAGGAGCGTCAAGATTGCTTGCCACCACCTGTGGAGGGCGTTTTACGTTTTTTATTGCTACTTTTGTATTCCTTTTCCCTAATTTTACCGGTACAATATTCCAATTAATTTTCCCTATAACTTTGGCTTTTTCGTACCGTGGCATTTCCTTGCCTTTTCGATTCCTAGTTGTTTTCATGAAAACTTCGTTTCCTTCCTGTATCTCTGGAGGCTTTTCACCGCCTTTTTTCTCTACCACTTTACTTTTATTCTCTATAATCTTTTCGCTTACATACTCATATAATACCTTGAGTTTTTTCCTATGATCCTGAACTAATTTCTTTAATTAATTTTATCTTTATCTATATCAAACGCATTTCCTGATTCTGTATGTCCAAATACTATTTCAAAAGGTGTGAAATTCGTTACGCTATGAATAGTGTTGTTATACTGATTGTCTTACTGATGCTGCATCTTGGTCGCTTTTTTCATATTTTGCTAACCTATAAATTTCAAGAACTGTCGAATGAAAACGTTCAACAATACCCATTGAATTGGGGTTTTTTGGTGTCCCTACATGCATTTCAATTTTGTACAAGTCAGTAATTCTTCTATTAGATTATTATTGAATTCAGTGCCGGGGTCGCTATTTATCTTTTTTGGGACTCCATAGATACTAAAGTACTTAATTAATGCTTTAACAATTTCCGGCGTACTTCTATTGGGTACATTAAATGCTTGTGCTATCTTACTAAACGCGTCCACTATAGTTAAATAATAATTATTTTCTATATACAAAAGATCCATAAAAACTTCTTCAAATGGCATACACTGTGTTTGAGTGAGTTGTATTGGGGGCTTAATGGGTTTTCTATCATATTTCATTTTCCTACACTGCTCGCATGCATTTATTATGGCAGAAATCAAATCTTTCATGTTACACCACCAATAGTCTTCTAAGCTTTGTGAATGTTTCTCGTTTACCCCGATGAACAGTTTTGCCCTCATGATATTTAATAACAATCTCTCTTTGCTCTTCTTCATTTGTTACATTTACTACTCTCTCTGTACATTCTATTAAATTTTGAGAGCCTTTTTTATATAAAGCTCACTGATAGATAGACGAAAAATACATGATATGATATTGTTGCGCAGCAACCCTTCGAAGTATATGACGAGAGTTGTCAAACTTCAAGACACTGTTAATTTCAACAGCTCCGTCAGCAATACTCGTAGCTCAGCGGAAAAGTGATTACTTTAGACGCTGTAGACCCGGGTTCGATACACCTACCAGTGTATGGATTTTTTTGGGTTTTGTAAAGTTAAAGGGAATTTCTAGTAAGTTCAGGATCAAATCGAACAGAAAAAAAGGAATGGAAAATGTGTAATAGGATAAAAATAGTTATAAGAATTTTCTAGTACAATTTAAATTTAAAGATGGAATGGGAGATTCATTTTGAAAATAGAACGGATCCGGGGGTATATAAGCCGTACTAAGCGTGGCCTACGGCAGTTCTAGTTCTGACTCGAAAGTGTAAAGAACAAGAAGAAGAAAAGAAGAAGTAGTGAAAAGTGGAAGTGTTCCAAGAAGAAGAAGATAGAAGAGACTAAGTGTTCGGTGCGGTGTGACGCGTTGAAGATACCGCCGCCCACAAGAGGAACAGCGGCATACCGGCGAAGTGCAAGTTCAAAAAAAGTGAACGCAAATAAAGACTCGTTCCTATAACCGGAGTATTATTTCCAATCCCTGACCCACTCTCGTGTCAATTGGTGTGAGAAGTGGGAATGGAAAGTTGCCATTAGTGCCCAGGAACGAGAAGGGAGTGACCACGCGAGCGGGAGCAGATGCAGCGGCAGAGGATGAGTCAGAAACATCCGGCTCTGGACTCAGTGCGACCGTGTCCTTACCGCAGGCTCCTGCCGTAGATATCAGCGCGCTCATGCCGCAGATGGCCGCCATGATTTAAGAGCAAGCGCGCCGACAGGAGGAGCAGCTGCGGGGCTTGCAAGAGGAACAAGCGCGCCGACAGGAGGAGCAAGCGCGCTGACAGGAGGAGCAAGCGCGCTGACAGGAGGAGCAAGCGCGCCGACAAGAGGAGCAGCTGCGAGGCCTGCATGAAGGCCTCTCCAAAGACATTTTATCCGTTGTGCAGAAAAACTCCACCCGTATTGACGCTGTGGAAAAAGAGATCGCCCTGATTGACAGTGTGGAAAAGAAGATGGACAAAGTTGAAGAGAACTTTCAACGGAAGATGGGAGTGATGGAAGTTACCATTAATCAGCTCAGCGGGAGGGTCGTGTGTCCTTCAGCCAACACAGGAGTTTCCTGCGGAACCACATCGAGCAGAAATTTAAAAGTACCTCCCTACGATGGCAAGTCTTCTTGGGCTGCCTTTAAGCTACAATTGGAGACGGTCAGAAGAGCCTGCGGTTGGAGTGACCAAGAAGCGCACTCTGCCCTCACACTAGCGCTCCGTGACGAAGCACTCTCCGTATTGGAAGCACTCGGCGCTGGGAAGGAGGAAGTGACCTACACAGACCTTATTGACGCGTTGCAGGCACGCTATGGTGATATACACCTCGAACATGTGTAAGGGCGCAACTTAAGGACCGCAGTCAAAGGGCCAGCAAAACTCTACAGTAGTGGTCCGTGGAAGCCGAGAAACTAGTGCGTAAAGCATATCAGTCGTCGCCAGCTGCAATAGAAGAAATGTTGCTCCAAGTTTTCATCGATGGAATACGGGACGCCGAAGTTAGAGCAGCCGTACGATTGAGTCATCATACCAGCTTGAAGAAAGCGGTGACGCATGCGTTGGAAGTGGAAGCGGTTCGCCACGATTCTCGGGCGTTGAGACTCCGCAGTATTGTACCAGCAGATTCCAGCCGAAGGCAAGCATATAACCCAGTATGCTATGGTTGTGGGGAGCGAGGACACATTAGGAGCACTTGCCCCAGGCGTGAGTGCATAACGCAACGTAGGAAGGATGCGGCGGTCTCAACATACCCGCTGGAGCAGCAGGAAAACTAGAAAAGGCCAGGGCAGTGGGGTGGGCGCTGGCCGGTAGAAGCAAAGCCCCAAGGATCTTCGTTAAGCAGACATGTGACGGAAACACTTTAGTTATAGAAGGAATGATAAATGGAAAATCTTACCGTTTCAGTTTTGATACGAGAGCCTCACGTACAGTCGTTAGCCAAAGAAGACTAGAGCGCATCGGAAGACGGCATATGCGAGAAAATGTAAACTTAACACTCACAAGAGCTACCGGCCAGCGCATACCAGTCCAGGGAGAGAAGATCGTGGCCATGAAAATCGGGGATACGTTGTACTGGCAAAAAGTGGTAATCGCGGATATCACAGATGACTGCATCATTGGGTTGGATTTTCTTCGAAATCATCAGTGTACCATTGACATGAAACATGGTGTATTGAAGCATGGAGGTGAAGAAATACCAATAAAAGGCGGAACTGTTGAGAAAGTTGTGTACTTAAGAGACACTACTTTAAATCCGAGATCGCAGACCCTAGTCCCGGTAGTCCTGCCAAGGGATGACAGAGGAAGACCTTGTAAATGCGCTATAATAGAAAGAGAGACATCGGACACGACATGGATCCCGCGCGTACAGGTGGAAGTTGTCGCAAGTCACCAATCATTAGAATATCTAAGCCCCCGTATGGCACGTCGTGATTGCATGTGATTTGTTTTAACCTCTCGTCTATTTTGATAAGCATTTGTGCGCCAATCATACTACACTCATCTATGATAATAATTTTTACATACCGAAAAAGTGATCGATACAAATTAGCTTTTTCACAGCTTAGTGCGATGAGTCCTACAGTAGAAATACTCAAAGGTGTGTGAATTGTAGTTCCATCGATTGCAACTGCAGATTTACCAGTTGATGCTGCAACAATATATGCATTAAGAGTTCCACAGTTATCTGTAAAACGATTGTAAATTTCTTCGACCATTAAAACGGTATAACTTTTCCCACTACCGGCAGGCCCAGTTAAAAATACTTGCATTGGTGGACGATTGGGCGTATGCAGATGATCAATCGTATGATTGAGCAAAGATATTTGACGAGTGTTTGCTCGTTGCATTAGCTCATAAAACACCGTATTATCTATCAAATTTTTCTTCCGAGCAATGGGTCCAAGTAAATGCATGCTCGCCACAAAAAGATCTTCATTGAATCCTGAAACAAAAATCATTATGTTAGTATTTTACATATTAATGCTATACTCTAAATCAAAACAGTACCTGAATCTGGATTGTTGTAAAATTCAATAAATGGATTTGCATTATGTTGTATAAGCGGCAAAATTTCAAGGTCTTCCTCATTTTCATCAGGGTAACATAATTTTCTGTATGCTTCAATAATTTTGTCAATATCTAAATTTGCTTCGAACTCTTCACGACGAGCTAAAATCACTTGTTCGTTTTCTTCATAAATTTGGTTGAATTGCATTTCAGCTAAAATGTACCTTTCTTCATTACGAAATGGAATATACAAAGTAACCATTTCACGTTTGTAGTCTAACATTTGATTTGCCATATCGTTATGTCGATAGCGTATGATACTTGGAGTTTTCCGTCGGTGATATACTTTATTACTTTGTTGATTAATGTTTTCTTCTGGTACTAACTCTTCTTCAATGTCTACTTCATCTTCTGAATTCAAATTTTCGTCTGTAAGTTCAGGTTCCGACGGGTTTTGTCCATATTTGACTGCATACAATGTTCAAATCTGATAAGTTACTGGCAGTACGATTGAAGACGCAGATATCCATAAGTGCACCAGGATAGCAAAACTAAATCCAGGAAATGCGCGCCCACGCTCTGTTATTATGAAATTCTCAAGTCCACGCATTCGTGATAATTTTTTAGCCGGAAATATTAAATTTAATAAAAAAAATAAGGACGATAAACTCAACACAAGTCATGTCGGAATAAGAGGCGACAAGAAGCCAATCTACGTTGTAGATCACTTGACCCCGGAACTAAAGAAAATACACGCTTTTGCTAGGATAACAGCTAAGAGGTTAAAATATAAGTATGTATGGGTAAAGAATGGACGTGGGTTTCTGAGGAAATCGGACATGGCTGAACTTATTGTTGCGAGGAATATTGAACAGTTAGAACAATTAACATCTTAATAATATTTGTTTCGTCTAATCTCTTATTTTAATTCGCTTAAAGTTCGCCAATCTTAATATATACTATCAGAACGTAAGAGGGATAAAGAGTAAAATACGGGATGTAAAACTATTAAGTTTTACATCCCGTATTTTACTACATCATTAGATAAGATATTAATCTTATCTAATGATTTCGATGTCCTCATATTCACTGAGACATGGCTCAATAACGGTGTATTTGATGCAGAGTTCATTGATAGTCGCTACATAGTATATCGTAGAGATAGGAAACAAACAAATATAAACAAAACAAAAAATGGAGGAGGAGTCCTATTTGCGGTTAAAAATCAATTTAAATCTAGTCGAATACCGCAATGGGAGAGCAGCTGCAAAGATCTGTGGGTGACAGTAGACTTGCTGATAAAAAATAAACCAAGCCATTTGGCTATCTGCGCTGTTTATCTACCGCCACCGATCAAAAGAGATACACTTAATGATTTCTTGACAAACACTTCCAAAGCAATCTACAAAAACGAACAGGTTCTTGTTGTAGGAGACTTTAATATGGGTAGTCTAACATTTTCAAAACTGCCCGAGTTAAACTACTTATATCCATCGTGTTGTTGCAGTCTGGATTCTATCATTGTAGACTTCATTGAAGAACACGAGCTCAAGCAATTGAATTCCATACTCAACACCAACGAAGGAGTACTCGATCTGGTCCTGTCAAATACTATCCAAATAAATGTTAACAATGTTGCCAACCCCATCAGTATAGTTGACGATCATCATCCACCGTTATCAATAAGCCTCAAATCAGATGTGGTAGGCAACATTAAAGATAAGCATGTTGAAAAATATAACTTTTATAAGGCCAACTATGACGCTATTTTTAAAGATCTAGAAAATACACCATCTTTGCTTGCTGTGACAATGTAAATGATATGCTTGATATTTTTTATGATAGACTTAACTCAATAATTGAAAAACACGTTCCTAAGGCTAAAGCTAGAGATAAAAATTATCCTATATGGTACAGCAATAAACTTATTTCGATATTAAAACTCAAGAATAAGATAAGGATAAAAGCAAAAATTTACAACAATCCATTACACAAACTTAAATTCGAAACCTTAAGAACTATCAGTAATAGCCTAATTAAAGAATGCTATAATAATTATATTGAATCAATTGAAAATAATTTGGCAAATAATCCAAAATATTTTTGGACTCATCTAAAAAATTTAAGACAATCACCAAACACATATCCATCTAAAATGGTCTATAATGACAGGGTAGTTACTGATGGTCCAAGTGTATGCAATTTGTTTGCAACTTTTTTTGCATCAGTATACGATACTATAGATCTCCCAAACGTCAATATTTATGTTCAACCTAAATCTAATAACTTTCTGTGCCGTGTTTATGTCACGCTCGAGGAAGTCATCCTGAAATTAAAAAGACTTGACACGAAGAAGGGAGCTGGGCCTGATGCAATACCTCCGTTACTGATCAATAAATGCGCCGTCCCCCTTTCAGTACCAATCTGCATGATCTACAACAAATCATTGCATACTGGTATTTTCCCAGACTAATGGAAACAATCTAGAATTGTCCCAATCTATAAAAAGGGTGGTCGTGAGAATATTACTAATTACAGGCCGATCTCGATTCTGTCAACTTTGTCAAAAGTATTCGAGTCTCTGTTCAGCTGGCAATTTCAATTCCCTTCCAAAATTGGCGTACGCAGGAGTCACCGTTGTTGTCTCGTGTATTGCGCTTCTATACGACATAAGAAACAGTGGAATGTACTCATCCCAGTTATCCTGATGACTGTCCACTACTTTTGCCAGATGTCGCTCCAATGTTTGGTTAAACCTCTCCACCATCCATCCGACTGTGGATGATATGGCGTAGTTCTTTCTGGTCTTATGAATTCCCAAGATCTTGCAAACTTCTTGAAATACTTGTGACTCGAAGTTCCGCCCTTGGTCACTGTGCAACTCCAAATTCGGTAGAGCAAATGCTTCCGGCCACTTCGTGAAATAATCCATCACCACCATTATATAACGGCTTCCAGCTTTGGTGACTGGTAACGGTCCGGCTATATCCAGAGCTACTCTCTCCCACGGAGCCCCAACATTATACAACTTCATAGCTCCTCTGCTCCGGGTTTGAGGTCCTTTGACAGCTGCACAACTCTTGCATTTACGGCACCAGTCTTCCACATCATCACGGCAATGCAACCAGTAAAATCGTTCTTTAATTTTTATGAGAGTTCTTCTTATTCCCAAATGTCCACCTGAAGAACCATCGTGATCATCTCAGGATCTCGTTCACCTTTTCCCTGGGAACGATCAGTTGCAGATGGCAATCCTTTCCTTGCGGGGTTTCCCATTTCCGGCAGAGCAACCCGTCATGCATCACCAAACTATTCCATTGTGCCCATAGAATCTTGGTAGCCGTACTGTGTCTAGCCACTTCAGACCATTTTGGTTTAAGTGATCCACTTGCTAGCCAATGTAAAAGTGGTTGAAGATCCTTATCATTTTCCTGAGCTCTCCTCATTGCATCGTTGCTCCAGTTCCCATCGATCGAATCTGTTCTGATCAGTCGGATTATTGGATTTTCTTTCTCCTCCTGACGAATGCAATGTTTGCATTCCGTCGGACAAGGTCTTCTAGATAAAGCATCTGCGTTTCCATGAGTTTTTCCTCCTCGATGTTCGATTTCAAAGTCATACTCTTGAAGTTGCTCAATCCATCTGGCCACTTGTCCTTCCGGATTCTTGAGTTCTAGTAACCACTTCAAGACGGCATGATCAGTCCTTACGAGGAATTTTCGACCCAACAAGTACTTTTTAAAATGTTGTAATGTCTTCACCACGGCAAGTAACTCCCTACGATTTACACAGTAGTTTCTCTCCGGCTTCGATAAAGATTTGCTAAAGTATGCAATTACAACTTCTTGATCTCCCCTCTTCTGAGATAACACTCCACCAATTCCAGAATTGCTAGCATCAGTATCTACTATAAATCTTCCCTCCGTGTCAGGGTATCCGAGGATAGGTAGTTCACATAGTCGTTTCTTCAACTCTAAGAAAGCTTGTTCGCAGTCTTCATCCCAGGAAAAGGCTCTTTTCTCCTCAGTCAGTCGATGTAAGGGCTTAGCAACATCGGAAAACCCTTTCACAAAGCGTCGATAATAAGAACATAGTCCTAGAAATGCTCTCACATGTGTCTTTTCTGTCGGCGTCGGCCAGTCCTTGACAGCACTTATCTTGGCAGGATCCGTCGCAACGCCTTGCTCCGAGATAACGTGCCCCAAGTAATTCACCTGACGTTGAAAGAAGGAACATTTCTTTGGACTCAACTTCAAGTTGGCACCATGCAGTTTTGCAAAGACTTTTTCGAGCTCCTTAAGATGATCTTCAAAACTTCGTCCCATAATGATTATGTCATCCAAGTAGACAAGGCAGGTTTCTTCCAACATACCTGCCAGCACATACTCCATCAACCTTTCGAAAGTAGCTGGGGCGTTGCATAATCCGAAGGGCATTGTTTTGAACTGCCATAATCCTTTTCCGGTTGAAAAAGCCGTCTTCTCCTTGTCTTTAGGGTCCAGATCAACTTGCCAGTAGCCACTTTTCAAATCCAGAGTAGAGAACCACGTCATGCCACAAAGTGAATCTAAGGTGTCATCGATTCTTGGCAATGGATAACTGTCCTTCTTAGTAACATCATTCAAACGCCGGTAGTCCACACAAAATCTAGTTGATCCATCCTTCTTCTTCACCAGAACCACTGGAGAACACCATGGACTCGACGACGGTTCTATCACACCATTTTCTTTCATATCCCGAATCATGTCTTCCACTTCTTGTTCGCGTGCAAACGGAATACGTCTTGTGTATATTGCGTCTTGAATATGTCTCCTGTGTTGATCTTGTGTTTCACCAAACCAGTTCTTCCGATGTCCCCGTCGTTCTTTGAGAAAATCCCGGAGTAGCGTAGCAGGAAATTTCTCGCTTTTATTAACTGTAGCTTAGTAAGATTGTCCTTACAGCCATCCATAAGTTTCTGTATGTTCACATCCTGGTTTGCAGCTTCGGTCTTCCTCCCTTCTTCACACTTTCTTAACCAAGCTATCTCCTCACAAGCTCCGATCACTGTTCCCTTCCTAATGATTTGCTTGTCCTCATGAGAATTAAACACGGGAACCATTGCAATCTGGGAGTTACCCACAACAGTCCTGGCTGGGATCCATGTCGTGTCCGATGTCTCTCTTTCTATTATAGCGCATTTACAAGGTCTTTTTTTTTTATTATATATTAGGAGATTCAACAGCTTTCATAACATTACAAAACAATCTTAATAGTCATAGCTAGCCATTTATAGAATCCCACGTGTATATAATTGGATAGTTACATATGTGTGCGATACACCAGCCCATAATCCAACATACCTACAGCCAATATTATATATAAACTAGATACACTATAATACAATTAGCACAATATATGTGAACATAATATGCATACCAATTACAACTCCTATACCATTACTATAAATTATCAACTAACTTGTATAACATTATCCAATACTACCTAATCAAAAATATCCCTGTTCAGTAGCCGTCTCGCCGTTGCCACACTTGTGTTGAATAGATCAATGTTTATGTACTTAGAGGTTTCATTGAACTTATTGCCTGCCCTTACTAAAAATGCATTTTGCCTATAGTTTGCTCTCACTTGCGGTATATTTATTAGAGGATTAAGTCTAATAGGTTTGGGTACATTTAGTTTAAGTTTTTCTAATAGTTCAGGACAGTCCACCCTATTGGAAGCTATTTGCAACAAATATGTAATGTCCGCGATATCCCGTCTAGCAGAGAGTGGAAGTATGTGCATGCGCTGGCATAAGTTGCGGTACTCTTCAGAACTATAGGGAATGCGCAAATGGAAACATAAGTATTTAATGAATTTCACCTGGATTTTTTCAATTCTATCAATATTGATATTATATCGCGGATTCCAGACTTGTGATGCGTATTCCAATATACTGCGGACAAAAGAACAGTAAAGCAACTTATAAGTTTTGGCATGCTTAAACTCAGCAGAGCTTCTTAAGACGAACCCTAATGACTTCGAAGCCTTTGACACAATGTTATCTATGTGATCATTAAATGATAGCTTATAATCATGTATTACACCTAGATCACTAATTTTTAAACATTTATTTAAACACTGATTCTTCAGGTAGTAGTCTACAGATATTTGTTTTGGTTTCCTAGAAAACGAAACAACAAAACATTTGTCTGGATTTAGGTCAAGTTTGTTCATAAGACAGTAACTGTCTAGGCGTGCTAAGTCAGATTGAAGCTTTAATGCATCGGTGGCACTTTTAATGCATGTAAAAATCTTCATGTCATCAGCGAAGCAAAGCAAGCGAGAGTAAAGGAAACAGGACGCTATATCGTTGACAAAAATTGCAAAAAGCAACGGACCAAGAAGAGATCCTTGGGGAACCCCACTAGGAACCAGAATCCAACTGGATGTGTAATTACTAATAACTACAGCCTGTGACCTTCGCTCAATGTACGACGAAAACTATCGGTGCAAGTCTCCCCTTATTCCTATGTTGTACAACTTTGTTAATAGGATTGTATGGTCAATTTTATCGAAGGCTTTCGTGTAGTCCGTATAAATTACGTCTACTTGGCCCCCCGAGTCCATAGATTCCGAGATGAATTCATTTAGTAGCAGTAAATTGGACACAGTAGATCGACCACGCAGAAAGCCATGCTGGGTGTAATGAAATGAGTTCCTAAGAGCGGTATATACTTGATTATATATCACTCTTTCAAATATTTTCGCGATAATGCATAATTTCGAGATAGGTCGATAATTATTGACCTCCATCCTAGATCCTTTTTTATGCACTGGCGTGATAAATGCCGATTTCCAAATTGGCGGCATTATGGCACTACTAAGTGATTTTTTGAATAATAGTGCAATAGGTATGGCTAGAGTTTCGGCACAATTAATTAAATATATAGGGCTAATATGGTCAGGACCAGCTGCTTTGGTAGGATCTAACTACTTTAAAAGATTTTTAATAGCACTAACATCAATGTTAATCTCGGAAATATGAGATAAATCTGAGGAGGCGGACTGTTTAATTAAACACTCACACTAACTTATACACTTATATTTGACACTAGTAAGAACACTCAAGGTGACATCAGGAAGCTTAACCTATAGGAATATTACAAAAAACAACGTTAGCGCGATTTTAAATGGCCTGTGGCGCCATCTAGTTACATTTTGAGTAAATAAAGCATTAAAGTTAAACATTCCGCCAGCCAAGGACGACTAAAGTCCTTAAAACAAAATTTAAGAAAATAAAACAAACTAAGAAAAAACATCAGTCTCAAATTACAGGGAGTCAGGCTCATCCAGAGGCAGAGGGCACAATTTTGCGATTGGTCTCTTAAAAACACTATCCTTATATTTTAATGTAACAACTCTTGTTATGCCATCTGTTCCTGGGTGTTTCTGAATAATACGTCCCAAAAGCCATTTTCCTGGTGGGAGCATGTCATCTTTGACTAAAACAACAGTTCCAATAGGGAGATCAGTTTGGTTAGTGTTCCATTTGTAACGATGTTGCAGGGTCGTGAGATATTCATTTCGCCAACGACTCCATAAGCTTTGCACCATTCGTTGAATTATATGCCATCGATTTAACGGACTGAGTTTAACATCGAGAAGAGACGGCTCAGGAACACCGATTAAGGGTTCTCCGATGAGAAAGTGACCAGGTGTCAAAGGAGGTTCGTCAAGAGTGGAATTCATAAGTGTGAGTGGACGAGAATTGACACAAGCCTCAACTTGAGATAAGAGAGTAGTTAGCTCCTCGTATGTGAGAAAAGTTTGGCCTATAACCCGTTTTAAATGCCCTTTAATACTTTTCACTCCGGACTCCCAAATACCTCCAAAATGTGGGGCACGAGGTGGTATAAACTTCCATTGTGTGCGATCATTAGCAAGAAGTTCAGAAACTTCAGTAACCGTCAGAGATTGTGAATCCTTGAACGCCAGATCAAGTTCACGGGACGCGCCTACAAAGTTCGTTCCATGATCACTCCAAATCTCTTTACAGTGACCACGTCGAGCAGTAAAACGCCGAAATGCAGCAATAAAAGCAGCAGAAGTAAGGTCCGTTACCAACTCTAGATGAATGGCTTTTGTTACGGTACACACAAATAAACAAACATAAGATTTACAGGTTCTTTTGCATCTACCAGGATACAGTTTCATTGTAAAAGGTCCACAAAAGTCTACTCCACTTGTTAGAAAAGGGCGACTAGGTTTAACACGAAATTTAGGTAAGTTTGCCATAAATGGAACATTGGGAGTAGCCTTTTGCTTGTAACAAGGTATACATTTTTGGATTGTCGATTTAACCAAATTCTTTACTCGTAGAATCCAAAATTTTTGTCGTATGACATTTAAAGTTAATTGGTGACCTCCATGCAGAGATTTCAAATGTGCGTTTGAAACGATAAGTTTAGATAGAAAACAATTACCACTTAAAATAATAGGATTTTTCATATCCTTTGAAATTTCTGCATTAGCAAGTTCATCAGCACTCAAATAAATAGCTTTAGTAAATGGATTCTTAGTAATCTTAACTTTGAGTAGATTAAAATAACGACAACAATAGGCAGTAACCCGAATTAATTTTGACAGTGTTGAGAATCGTTTTAGATAAGAAATTGCATCATCCTTTTCGATAAAATTAACATTACACAATATTTTGGTAGTAGCTTTCATTTCTAAATCTGTCGAGGGAATATCAACGGGGGAAAGTTCAAATCCATCCGTGTCATGTAAAAATTGAGGACCACTCCACCATAGATTTGACTGCTGCAGATCATTTGGGAAGGTTCCACGCGATGCTAAATCAGCGGGATTGTTCGCAGAACAAACATGGTGCCATTGATTACTATTAGTGAGAGTCAAAATTTCTGATGTACGATTCGCAACAAATGTAGTCCATGTGTTTGGTGTCTTACGCAGCCATGCCAAAACGATGGTAGAGTCCGTCCAGGTGAATACATCATCGTCGGGTATATTTAAAATAGTTTTAACATGTTGGATCAATTTTGCCAATAGCACTGCACCACAGAGTTCAAGACGTGGAACAGAAATTTGTTTTACTGGGGCAACTTTAGATTTTGCAATAACAAGGTAAACTTTTACTTCACCCTCATTCCCTAAAACTCTAAGGTACACTACTGCAGCATAAGCAGTACACGAAGCATCGCTAAATCCATGCAGCTCCCGCTTAGTGGTGTCATCTGAAACTCCAAACCATCGTGGGAACTGAATGTTTTCAGTATGCGTGAAACGATCGAGGTAAGTATTCCATTCTACTTTAAGATCAGTAGGTAATTCTTCATCCCAGTCTAAGCCAGCTAACCACAGCTTTTGCATGAATATTTTAAGTATGATAATTGCAGGTGTTAGCCAACCTAGTGGATCGAAAGATTTTGCAATTGTGGACAATACATATCTTTTGGTAATTGAATTAGTAGAACAATAATTTAAATTTACATTAAGTTCAAAATTATCTGCGTCAGAGTTCCAAGTAATACCTAATGTTTTGATCGTATCTTCAACTTTAATATTTATGGCACTTTCAGAGTCTTTGTCAACATTTGGGATTTGTGATAGCACCACTTTACTGTTTGATGACCACTTATGTAAAGGGAATCCGCCACGAGCCAACAGCTCCGTCAGGCCCTTTTGTAACTTCACAACGTCTCCTACTGTGGATGCGCCCGTCATCAAATCATCCATGTATACGTCGTTTTTCAGGATTTCAGCTTCAGTGGGGAAATCATTCTTTTCATCTTCAGCCAGTTGATGAAGTGTACGAATGGCTAAAAATGGAGAACAAGATGTACCATACGTAACGGTAAATAGTCTATATTCTTTTATAGGTTGTGTTGGAGATTCTCGCCATACGATTCTCTGGTAGTCAACGTCATCATTATTTACGAGAATCCGACGATACATCTGACGAATATCTGCAACTAAGCAAATTTTGTGTTGTCTCCATCTAGTTATTAAATCTCTAATATCTTGTTGAAGAGAACAACCAATTAGAAGTTCATCGTTTAATGATTTTCCTTTTTCAGGTGCAGCACTTCCGTCGAAAACTACACGTAGCTTCGTGCTTAGACTCGTCGACCTAAGAACAGCGTGATGAGGTAAGTAATATACTTTCTGTGTTTCTGTTTCCTTTTCAGGTACCATCATCATATGACCTTGTGATTCATACTGCTTCAAAAATGTGTGATATTCTTCCTTGAATTCAGGCTTGCGTGTAAAACGTTTCTCCATCTGTTGTAAGCGGCTGATAGCAAGAGGTTTAGCATCACCAAGGTTTGTGGGTGGATCTTCTTTGAATGGTAAGAGTACTATGTAACGACCGACGTCATTGCGAGTGTGAGAGTTTTTTAAGTGTTCTTCACATCGTATTTCTAAATCGGTCATTGGTTTCTTGTGTGGTAAATTCTCTTCTATCTCCCAGAATCGTCTGAGTAACTGATCTGTCTCAACCTTCGTTTGCATAACGACCATATTGGGTTCATACGCTACTGAATCAGTTTGTGAAACTCTGCCTGATATTAACCAACCAAGGCGAGAGTTGAGTGCAATAAGAGAATTTGACTTGTGTAAGCCTTCCAGAAGTATGTAAGCATGCACGTCAGCACCGAGCAAGATATCAATAGACCCTGGCTTGTGAAAGTTTGGATCAGCCAGATCCAACTGCATAGATAAAGGCCAGGTATCTTGTGGAAATTCTCGTGAAGGCAACAATGATGTGAGTTTTCTTAAAACATATGCATTGACTTTGAAAGTGGATGCATTATCTTTTGTGGAGTGGACTGTAAGTGAGACCATGGACTTTGTAGTTACCACCGATGAATTAGATATTCCAGAGATTTTGCCATTAACTGGAATACGATTAAGCTTTAACAACTGCGCAGCTCCTTCGGAAATGAAAGAACCCTGTGAACCCTGATCAACAAGAGCTCTCAATGCGTAAGTACCACTGTTCTTTGAATCTACATAAACTACAGCAGTAGCTAAAATAACCAGATCATCATTTGTTTCAGCTTTCAGGTTCACACTGACGTTGCAAGAAGTCTTGGGTCCAGCAGTGCTATTTCCTTTTGGGCTATCTCTCTCTTTAGCAGTATCACCAGCGTTGTCATCCTTAGGAGAGGTGAAGTGAATTAACGTATGATGACGACGACCACACTTTTTGCAGACTGTGCTTTGTCTACAGTTGAATACTGAGTGACCTTTCACGAGGCAGTTAAAGCATATGTTGTTTTTCTTAACAAAATCTTGACGTTCAGGAACGGGGAGTGAGGCAAAACCTTTGCAGTGGCAAATATAGTGGTTCTGTGAGCAAAAAGTACAAGTGTTTTCAACTTCAGTAGCAAAACTTTTGGCAGTTGTTGCTCTCGGTGATTGTTGAACAGTTTTTGGAGTATGTCGTTGTGGAGGTTGTGAAATGTTGACCATTTCCATAGTTCGGAAACGTTTCTCTAGAAAACTTATAAGGTCCTCATAGGTAGGAATGCTTGTGGAATTTTCTAATGATTGTTCCCAAAGTTTGTGAGATTCAATGTCCAACTTTGAGACAAGGATGTGCACGACTATAGAATTCCAGGAATCGACCTTCAAATTTGTTAAGGAAGTGAGACATTGGCTAGAGGTGTCTAGAAGATCTTTTATACCCTTTGCAGATTCAGTTGTTAATGCCTTTTGACTTAAGAAACGACTGAGGATATTGTTGACTATCATTCTCTTATTTTCATATCTCTCATTTAATTTTTTCCAGGCGTCATCATAGTTAGCTTCCGTTAGTGAGTAATTTTTTAGTAGTTGTTCAGCTTCTCCAGATAAACTTGACTTCAGATAATGATGTTTCTCAATTTTAGTCAAACGATCATCATTATGTATTAGAGAGCGAAACAAATCTCTAAAACTCATCCACTGACTGTAATCGCCAGAAAATTGTGGTATGGAGATTGGTGGAAGTTTTGGTCTCATCTTTGAAACTTCCAACGAAGTCTCAGAGTTTAAACCTTCATATTTCTCCTCTTTTAGCTCATACAATTTATCTTTAAGCCATGTCATTAGCTCCAGGTAATATTCTTCAGTGCGTTCAAAGTTTTCCTCTAAGACAAGATTGTAGTCTGTTTGTAACGTTTCAGCATCTATCGATACAGAAAGAGTCTCAAAAGACTTGGAATAACTAGACCAATAATCTTGTAAAATCTCCATCCGTGAATCCAAAAAACCTCTTGTTCGTTTATCAGTAGCGCATTTTTTTGAATTTGTGAGTAATTTTTCAATTTTAGTTGAGTTCTGAATCATCTGTGTGATATTTAGTTTGGTCTTTTTATCCGCCATGGTATATAAAGTTCACAAAATGATTGCAGATAGAAAGCAAAATTAATGATATTCAGAACTACTAATGAATTGTTACAGTTTTTATCACCATAAAAGTAAAAGTTCAGTTTTGAAAAATAATACAAGTCCAAAATCACTTCCAGAAACTAAGTTAAAAGTTGATGAAATTTTTCTAAGTCTTTTTTACTCGCAAATTTTCTAAGTCTTTTCTAAAACGAAATTTTCTAAGTTATTTTTGACACGAAATATTCTAAGTTCTTTTTACTCACGAAATCGGCTAAGTCTTTTTAACACTGAAATTTTCTATGTTCTTTTAACAATCACAATACTTTTAGCACTTTACTCACAGTTATCCGAGCTCGAAGACCATTTGTTTAATTAAACACTCACACTAACTTATACACTTATATTTGACACTAGTAAGAACACTCAAGGTGACATCAGGAAGCTTAACCTATAGGAATATTACAAAAAACAACGTTAGCGCGATTTTAAATGGCCTGTGGCGCCATCTAGTTACATTTTGAGTAAATAAAGCATTAAAGTTAAACACGGACTGAAAAGTGTTAGCTTGTAAAGATCCGCTGGGAGGACTAGTAGAAAGAAATGTCGAATAAAAATAATTAGAAAAAGCCTCACATATGTCATCTCCGGTGTTATATATATTATCAAGATATTTAATATTGTTAGGTATACTATTCGAATTTTTACGTGATTTTATAAAAGACCAGAACGTTTTAGGATTTTTAACCAGTGATTTTTCTACTCTTTCTATGTACTCGTAATAGGATTTTCTTTCTAGTAATTTAGCCCTATCTCTTAACGTAGTATAGCAAAGCTCATCTGACGCATTGTTATAAGTTTAATATTTACGCAAAGCTTTATATTTCTCTTTTAGTACTTTCTTTAACGATGACGAATACCATTTCGGAAATGTTCCACTTGTGATAGTTTTGTAAGGTATGTAATTCTTTTTTAGATGGTTCAGTGTTGAATAGAAAAAGTTAACAGCTTCCGATAAGCTACGCGAGTTAAATTCATATTGCCAGTTTATTTCGTGAATATTATTATTTATAATTGCATAATTTCCTATATTATATAAAAATTTTGAGAACGATTGCGGCTTAAGGGAAACAATATCGATATAACTAACCATTATTAACAATGCTTTATGATGTGGGTCTATAGGTACCAGTGGATCATTACAAGCCAAAACTTTGACATTATCATTCGATAAAACTAAGTCAAGAATCCTGTCAAAATTGTTACGAATTCCATTATATTGGCAAAGTTCATGAAAGCTCATTTCTTCTAATAAAAACTGTTCATCAGAACCGCTATTACAGTTGGATGGTAGCATGAATGGTAGGCGGTCGTCAGAAGACCACAATATTGAGCTCATGTTAAAGTCGCCTATTAATAAAAACTTGTCCAAAGGATATTGTAATACGAGATCATCGAGTTTCGTAAAAAAGTTCCGTAATTGATCAGAGAATGAGTAACCTAAATTCTGTTTGCATAAATATATAACACACAAATGTACTTTAACTACAGTCTTGCCTTGTTTTAACGAGATCGTAATCCAAAGGTCTTCAGCTGAAGAATTAAATTGAGGTTGAGCAATAGTAGCTATGTCCTTACGTATAGCTATAAGCACCCCACCCCCCTTAGATTGATTAGTCAAATTAAAATCACGGTCGCGCCGCCATACGATGTAACGTTCATCAAATAGTTCAGAGTTCATTATACCATCCACTAGCCACGTTTCAGTAAGCATTATAATGTCATATGCGCTGTAACTAAGATTTCTAAAAAATGTTGTCGTTTTTGACTTAAGACCACGTACATTTTGGTGGTATATTATAAATGATTTCGTATCATTAATTTGTAATTATAGCGTGTAACAGAAGTATCTATAACAAAATAACAAAAATATAACAAGTAAAAATGCATTATATAAGTAAAAACCGACATTAATAACAATAAGAAACAAATATATAATTATTAGTTATATCACTAGACATCCGATAATACGTTACATTTGGCGAAATTACATCGCAAAATCTACGTAATGTTGCGACAACCGATAAAAAATGCATCAGTGAGCTGTTAGCAAATAAAAGGTCGCTTAGCGGGCAAGTGAAACAGAGCAGGCAATAGCTAGTAGATGCATCGGATAGATCAAGCGGTGTGACAAAGGCAGGCATATGTTTGTAAAGTGCGCTCGAAATGCGAATGTAATGAATAGCAAACCGGTAACAAAGACAATGGCGAGACGGCCGGGTGCCGGCTAAGCCGGCAGAGCCAGGGGATAGCAACATTTGGCACGATATGTATTTAACACTATATTGAATATCATTACGAATAATTAATGACGATATTAGGAAAAAAAATATTTCTGTAGATCTGCTTCACAGGAGATAATCTTAACTGGAGATGTATCATTTTTTCTGATATGGATTTTGCCAAATTTCACCCAAACATATGAATACTTCCTTTCCGCCGCCAGTTGTTTTGCTTTTGTTAGCATTGCCTTGGATTGGGCGTTAAGGTGATCATTCAGATATATTCTTTTATCGCAGCCTGTAAATCCAATGTCAGCCGCCGTCAGTGATTTATATTTACGTGCTGCAGCTAGAAAATCCTCCTTTACGTACCTATTCATAAAGCTTACTATGATTAGTTTCTCCTTCGAATTGTATATCGGCACTCTATACAGATAATTTATCTGATTTTTTACAAAGCTATGATCGATCTTTTTACTAATGGACTCGACAATGCTGAATAAATTCTCTGTGTTACGTGTTGGACCGCCTTTGATTTCTATATTATTCAGCCGGGACCGCTGGTCATATTCAGACAACTGACGCTTAAATGTTGCAATATCATTTTGTACAAATCATTACCTTAGATTGCTCCATTCCATTCAGTCTTTCGTCAATATGATTGATCCTGGTGTCAATGTCTAGTATTCTCGCATCAGTGAATTCAATTGAAGATTTCAAGTCAGTTAAGTCGCTTTTAACTTGGCTGAATTCATTGATTAGTTGTGGCAGCCCAGCGAGTTGTGACTTCATTTCTCTTATCTCATCCATTAGAGACTCTAATGTTACCGGTTCCGGAGTTGCAATTGGTGAGGACGCTGAAGATGTACGGCACGTCTTTCTAATCCCAACTTTCTCCATCCAACTTCAGTGATTTGGGCACACCCGAAATCCAATTGTTTCTTGCACACACTACACTGCACTCCATCGTTGAATTGCACTTGACATACGGAACACTTCATGAAGCTAGTTAGGCGATTGAGCCAAAGGTTGGTAATGACAAACTATGAAATACAGGTGTTGTCACAATGAGTATTCGCAATCGCTTCCTCTGTCATCCCTTGGCAGGACTACCGGGACTAGGGTCTGCGATCTCGGATTTAAAGTAGTGTCTCTTAAGTACACAACTTTCTCAACAGTTCCGCCTTTTATTGGTATTTCTTCACCTCCATGCTTCAATACACCATGTTTCATGTCAATGGTACACTGATGATTTCGAAGAAAATCCAACCCAATGATGCAGTCATCTGTGATATCCGCGATTACCACTTTTTGCCAGTACAACGTATCTCCGATTTTCATGGCCACGACCTTTTCTCCCTGGACTGGTATGCGCTGACCGGTAGCTGTTGTGAGTATTAAGATTACATTTTCTCGCATATGTCGTCTTCCGATGCTCTCTAGTCTTCTTTGGCTAACGACTGTACGTGAGGCTCCCGTATCCAAAGTGAAACGGCAAGATTTTCCAATTATCATTCCTTATATAACTAAAGTGTTTCCGTCACATGTCTGCTTAACGAAGATCCTTGGGGCTTTGCTTCTACCGGCCAGCGCCCACCCCACTGCCCTGGCCTTTTCTAGTTTTCCTGCTGCTCCAGCGGTGATGTTGAGACCGCCGCATCCTTCCTACGTTGCGTTATGCACTCACGCCTGGGGCAAGTGCTCCTAATGTGTCCTCGCTCCCCACAACCATAGCATACTGGGTTATATGCTTGCCTTCGGCTGGAATCTGCTGGTACAATACTGCGGAGTCTCAACGCCCGAGAATCGTGGCGAACCGCTTCCACTTCCAACGCATGCGTCACCGCTTTCTTCAAGCTGGTATGATGACTCAATCGTACGGCTGCTCTAACTAAGGCGTCCCGTATTCCATCGATGAAAACTTGGAGCAACATTTCTTCTATTGCAGCTGGCGACGACTGATATGCTTTACGCACTAGTTTCTCGGCTTCCACGGACCACTGCTGTAGAGTTTTGCTGGCCCTTTGACTGCGGTCCTTAAGTTGCGGCCGGTACACATATTCGAGGTGTTTATCACCATAGCGTGCCTCCAACGCGTCAATAAGGTCTGTGTAGGTCACTTCCTCCTTCCCAGCGCCGAGTGCTTCCAATACGGAGAGTGCTTCGCCACTGAGCGCTAGTGTGAAGGCAGAGTGCGCTTCTTGGTCACTCCAACCGCAGGCTCTTCTGACCGTCTCCAATTGTAGCTTAAAGGCAGCCCAGGAAGACTTGCCGTCCTAGGGAGGTACTTTTAAATTTCTGCTCGATGTGGTTCCGCAGGAAACTCCTGTGTAGGCTGGAGGACACACGACCCTCCCACTGAGCTGATTAATGGTAACTTCCATCTCTCCCATCTTCCGTTGAAAGTTCTCTTCAACTTTGTCCATCTTCTTTTCCACACTATCAATCCGGGCGATCTCTTTTTCCACAGCGTCAATACGGGTGGAGTTTTTCTGCACAACGGATAAAATGTCTTTGGAGAGGCCTTCATGCAGGCCTCGCAGCTGCTCCTCCTGTCGGCGTGCTTGTTCCTCATGTTGGCGCGCTTGCTCCTCTTTCAAGCCCCGCAGCTGCTCCTCTTGTCGGCGCGCTTGCTCCTCCTGTCGGCGCGCTTGTTCCTCTTGCAAGGCCCGCAGCTGCTCCTCCTGTCGGCGTGCTTGCTCTTGCATCATGGCGGCCATCTGCTGCATGAGCGCGCTGATGTCTACGGCAGGAGCCTGCGGTAAGGACACGGTCGCACTGAGTCCAGAGCCGGATATTTCTGACTCGTCCTCTGCCGCTGCATCTGCTCCCGCTCGCGTGGTCACTCCCTTCTCGTTCCTGGGCACTAATGGCAACTTTCCAATCCCACTTCTCACACCAATTGACACGAGAGTGGGTCAGGGATTGCAAATAATACTCCGGTTATAGGAACGAGTCTTTATTTGCGTTCACTTTTTCTGAACTTGCACTTCGCCGGTCTGCCGCTGTTCCTCTTGTGGGCGGCGGTACCTTCAACGCGTCACACTGCACCGAACACTACTTCTCTTCTGTCTTCTTCTTCTTAGGACACTTCCACTTTTCACTACTTCTTCTTTTCTTCTTCTTTTTCTTTACACTTTCGAGTCAGAACTAGAACTGCCGTAGGCCACGCTTAGTACGGCTTATATACCACGGAACCGTTCTATTTTCAAAATGATTCTCCCATTCCATCTTTAAATTTAAATTGTACTAGAAAATTCTTTTATCTATTTTTATCCTACTTACACATTTTCCATCCCTTTTTTTCTGTTCGATTTGATCCTGAACTTACTAGAAATTTCCTTTAACTTTACAAACCCAAAAAAATCCATACACTGGTAGGTGTATCGAACCCGGGTCTACAGCATCTAAAGTAAACACTTTTCCGCTGAGCTACGAGTATTGCTGACGGAGCTGTTGAAATTAACAATGTCTTGAAGTTTGACAACTCTCGTCATATACATCGAAGGGTTGCTACGCAACAGTACTAATGTACAAAAATATAACAATAAAGATTTTTCTTCAATTAATTACATTCACCAAATATTAATGTTACTGCTATAGATAATCATAATATAAAGCTCATAAATATTGTTCACCAGAATATACAAGGTATCTCAGGTAAGGAATTAGAAATTGAACTGTTTTTGAGCTGCTGTAATATAGATATATTATGTATTACAGAACCTTACTTACCTCAGGAGCGAGGGATGGATGGGGAGCATCCAGGAAGCTAACCCGCTGTTCAGCCTTCCTGTCTGCCATACCATCAATGTTCTCACCCCTTTTATATCGGTACAATTCTGCCGCCTCTCGGATCCTCAGGTCGAGTGGCAAGATACCTGACAGGATCAGCGCTGCACTCAAACTGGCTGTTTTGTAGGCCCGGCTGATCTTCCGCGCGAACCCTCGCTGAACTGCGTCCAGCAACTTCCGCACTCCGCCTTGATCTACGGCTGGGACCCAGATGCTTGAAGCGTAAAGTACGATTGGCTCCACAGCGGCGATGCAGATGGTCCTCACCACCTCTGGGTTCAGACCCCAGGTTGTCTTAAGCGCCCTTGACAATTGGCCATAAATGGCCGTTGCCTTTCGGCAAACGTCAGCGACGTGCAGCATAAAAGACAACCTGTGGTCAATAATAAGACCCAGGATCTTGGTTTCTGTGACCATCTTTATACTTTCGCCGCCCATGGTGATCTGAATAGGCGTTACTTTTAGTTTCTTGGTAATCACCATGGCGTTGGTCACGTGTGGAGCAAATCGCAGCTTGTTGTCCAAGCCCCAGTCATAGACCCGCCGGAGGACGGAGTTAGCGGTCCGCGCGATAGTCTCCGGAGAGGAGCCCGAGAAGACGAGCACTACGTCGTCGGCGAAGGCTTGCACGCGTAGGCCCTCTTCCTCGAGGGCACCCAGCAACGGATCAATCGGTTCCAGAATATGGGCCCCCCAATCGATCCCTGAACGCACCCCTTGGTCGTGGGCCTCACGCCCTCAGCGCCCGCGTAACGAATAACGACCTGACGGTCATTGAGGTAGCTGCACACGGTGTTGTACAGATTTCCGGGGCACTTCCTGGCGGCCAACTGGTGTTAAGGCGCTATCGAATGCCCCCTCTATGTCTAGAGACACCATCAATACTACTCTCTTTGCCCTGACCTCAGCTCTGATGTGCTCGATCAAGGCAAAGAGGGCATCTTCAGTGCTCCGCTGTGGCATAAAGCCGAATTGGCCCGGGTTAATCGTCGGCAGTACATGCCACTTTATCCGGCGTACCATCATCTTTTCCAAAGTCTTACCGTGGACTGACAGAAGTCCAATCGGACAGTAAGACTTTGGATGATGGTAGTCGGATTTTCCCGGTTTGGGAAGTGTCACCACTGCCGCCCGCTTCCAGGGCCTCGGGAAATACCCCACAGCGAGGCACCTGTTAGCTATCTCTAGGAAGAGCCGCTCGTCTGCCTCAATGCTTTAAGCACTGATATCTGCCGTAAACGCGTCCGATCCAGGAGCTTTGCGAGCACTGAAGTCATGAACCACCTCTCTGAGTTCCGCAATGGTGAAGGGCTTCATGGATCATCCGCTGCACAGGCTAACTCGCACAGTGGACGGTCCGCTCCCCTCCTTATTGCAGAATGTACGGGAGTGTCATCCTCCAGCCTGTCGTCCGGGAAGAAGCAGCCTTTCGCCTGTTTGCGCGGTACAGTACTCCTTCCAGCTATGGGTCTGCGCCGCTTGCGCGGCAGACTTGACCGCATCTCGCTGCAGGACCCGAAGTTCGGAGGTCATCCATGGAGGTTCATACTTTAGTGTCCGTTTCAGCTTTGGGATCGCGGACTCGCAAGCTTGTCGAACCGCCTCCTGGTACTCGAGGACAACGTTTTCGATGTCCTCGGGGGCGTTTATGGCCGACACTCTTTCCACTCGGATTTGGCGGCTTTGGAACTATAGGATAAGTTCCTTTCGGAACTTATCCCAGTTTGCCTTTCTTGTGTTATATATCGGAGTGGTTGGTGCTGGGCCGTGTGCTTTCGCACGACCAGTGCGGAGTCCTATCCTTAGAGCGTTGTGATCGGAGCTTACCATGGCGGGGTCCACTCACCAGGATTCCATCCTTGGCAGGATACTTTGACTGCACACCGTAATTTCGACTCTGCTTGTGCAGAGCCGACCTCCCTGAACCACTTGGAAAGTAGTTTCGGTTCCGGTGTTAAGATGTGCAGCTGATGATCATCAAAGTATCCAGCCAATTCGGCTCCCCGATGATCCTCGTCCGTGCTACCCCACCATGGGCTCCACGCGTTGAAGTCACCTCCGATCACAACACTCAAGGTTCCCAGCTTGGATCGGATGCTGGACAGACGTTCCAGGTATGGATCCAGGGGTTTATCCCCTTCCAGGTAAGCGGACACTATTCCAAGTGTCCAGTCAGAGAACTCAATGGTGATTGCCACAATGTTCTCCGACTGGAGGCTTGGGTCACACTTTACCTGGAGGTCTTTATCAAAGACCGCTATTGCGGCCTTTGCGGGGTTGGTCCTATTTATCCCCTGGTCCATTTGATAGACGCGAACCCCTGGATATCGCTTCAAGGCACCTTGACTACCCGTATAAGGTTCCTGCAGCAGTGCCAGGCTTAACTTCTGGCTGACAGCTTCTGCCATCAGCTCATCGGTTGCCAATCGCTTCCACTACAGGTTTACTTGTATCATGTGCCTCAAAGCAGCATCCCTGGGCCCGCGACCTCCTGGATTTATCACCGCGTTGCCCTTAGCAGTAGCATACGCCGAGGCGGGCAATGGCATCCCATTTCCGCCTCACCGGACAGTCACTGCTAAACGCACCGTGGTCCGTCTTATCCAGCTTAACGTGACGGCAGTTAATGCAGCTGGGCGGCTCCCCCACGACATAGTCGGGGCATTCGCTCCTAACATGTGGTCCCCCGCAGTGACTGCAAAGGTCAGTCGACTCTTTGCAGTGGCGCCGCCCGTGTCCAAAGGCTAGGCACTTTGAGCACTGTATGAGGGGCGAGAAGTCTTTGACTTTCGACCGCTTAAGGTCAAGGTGAACGGACCCCTGTCCGTCATGCGACGCCACAGTTGGGGGGCCAGACGCAGGACGACATGTGTGAGGTGCGGATTGCGGCACGGAAACATGTTTCCGTCGTTTGTTGGTCTTTAAGCAGGCCTGTGAAGAGCTCCTTATTTTGGGCTCTTAGGGCTGCTGTGACCTCCTCATCCTTGAGGCAAGCGAGGACGACTCGGATGATAATCATCGGATTTTTCCCCTTTGCCTCTTGAACTTGAAGGCCTGAGTTAGCCCCGAGTCGCGTCTTCATTGCCTCGACCTCAGTTCTTGTGCCGCAAGTGAGCACCACCTTCTTGTTGCGGACCTTGCGGACACTGTCCACCTTGGCGCCGATTTTGGTGGCGTCGACGGCCACTCTTATTTTGGTGACAACGTTGTCGCTCGAATCATCGGGCGACTTACTTGTCACCACTATTGAGTGGCCGAACTTTGCCAGCGCCTTGGCGGCCATCGCCGCATATGAAGGCGGTGCATGGGTCTGTACAGGCTCCTCCAGGAGCTTAGTTGTTTTAGCTCCCAGACTGCGCACCTCGACGAGCATGTTGGTAGCCTCCCGCCGCATGGACTTTAGTTCTCCCAGGAGGGAGCCCAGCTCTGCATCGGGTGTATGAGCGTGCAGTCTCGTATTTATGTGTTGAATTACATCAAATTCAACAACACGGCGGAGTGCCTCCAACTCCTTCCGCAACTCCGCCGTCTGCCCGCCCACATCTGCTTTCTCTACCCGTTGCGTTAACAGCATGATCTGCTTCGTGTGGCTGGTCTCCCTTCTGGAGATGTCCTCTGCGTACCTCCTCTTGATCTTTGCGATCTCCAACTGGAGATCACGCCGCGCACTATTGACCTGTAGAGTAGCCTCGTACAGGAAATTGAGACCCGCTATTACGGTCGATTTTATTGAGCCTTTTAAATTTCCGGACTTCTCTAGCTCTTCCTTAGCCCGCTGGTAGACTCGGTTAGCGTCTTTTAAAAGTGTTGCCGTTGGGCTCTCGGGCTCCCCAGCGCTTGCTGAACGTCCTCCAGATGGCGGAG
Source organism: Leptidea sinapis (assembly GCF_905404315.1). Taxonomy (NCBI): domain Eukaryota; kingdom Metazoa; phylum Arthropoda; class Insecta; order Lepidoptera; family Pieridae; genus Leptidea; species Leptidea sinapis. The sequence goes on from NC_066272.1 coordinate 15,912,271, forward strand.
TGTGGAAATCCACACCCGTCTCCCATTGGAGCGCTTGCGCCAGGGTGCCACTGCCGGGTTTGCTTCCCGAGCCGGCACCGAATTCGCTACCGGTGAAGGAGCCCTCCCCCGCGTCGACCCTTCGGCTAGCAGCTGCCCGAATTCTTCCGGGGTCCGATGATGGCCGTTTGGTGGTCATCGTTGAGGCCACCAACCCCTTGTCGCCTGTTTTTAATGTGCGTGAGGATTTTGCCGATGATGTTGACATCTTAATGGAACGGTAACGCGTAAGATAAACTAGTAGAAAATTACAAAAACAATTCAAAAAAAAAAAAAAGATTTTAGAAATAAGAAATAAGAAAAAAGTCTTTGTCAGTACGAGGAGGTGACAGTTAGGTGGTGATATGGAGGAGGTTAGTGATTAGTAAGGATGTGGGATCGGGTTATACCTCTAGTACAATGCCGTGTGAGATGTCTTGCACGATGTATGGACAGGTCTCAGCTGTACTCGCCTTCACTTGTTGATGCTGGTCTGTGGTTGAGTATTGACAGATGACACTGGCGCTATGTGTCACTTGTCGAATATGTCGTCAAAACCGCGTGGCACTGGCAGATGACACTGGCGTTGTGTGTCGCCTGTCGAAGATGTTATGGAAACCGCGTGGTGCCGCGTGGTTTGATGTTCCCAGGTTATGTATTGCACTTTTATCTGCCAATATCTTCACAATCCACACTCCGATTTTGATAATTCTTTCGGTGTTAAAATGGCCTCGATGAGTACTTGCGGGATTAGTAAGGCGTTTCTTGATTACTCCAGCCAGCAACTCGAAAATTTCTACAAAAAGTCTAGGTTTCGTATCTTTGCAGTGCGCTGAGCAAAACTTTCACCAACACTTATCCCGGTTTATTGTATAATAACGACACTCTGTACCAATTTTCAACAAGAAATAATCACTTTTTATCACTTTTATTAATTTGATTCGCGGAGCTATATCATAACGACTGAGGTGCTATATCTTAACATACCTCCCTTGTTGTTGAGCAGATCAGGCTGTTGGGGCTCAGGGTGGCGTTAAGTAAAACGGACGCCATCCTGTTCCACGGCCCAAGGAGGGGCCCACCTCCTGGCGCTTTCATCGAGGTGAACGGAGTGCGTGTCCCGGTGGCCCCCTGCATGAGGTACCTAGGCCTTGTGCTGGATGGCCGTTGGGGCTTTGAGGCGCACTTCAGGCACCTCGGAGAGAGATTGGTTGGGGCGGCTGGAGCTCTCGCGCGTTTATTACCAAACGCGGGGGGGCCGTCCCAAAGCGTCAGGAGGCTGTATAGCGGGGTCCTGAAGAGCATGGCTCTGTATGGGGCCCCCATCTGGGCAGACGCCTTAAAAAGAAAAGGCAATGGGTCACTCCTCCGCAGGCCGCAGCGAGTGATAGCGAACCGCATAGCCAGGTGCTATCGGACGGTATCATTTGATGCGGCTTGCGTTATTGCGGGCACTCCGCCCTGGGCCTTGGAGGCTCGCATGAGCGCCGCCCTATATCGCCTTAAGGCGGAAATGGGCGGCGAAATTTGGAGGGAGCGCGAGGCGTCTGTAAGGCGCGCGGCTGACGCTGCCATTATGCGGCAGTGGCGGGAGGAACTTGAGTCCTCCCAAGTGGGCGCGTGCACTATAGGCGCCATTCTTTTCTTCCAGTCCTAAGTGACTGGAAGAAAAGAAGAAAGGGAGAGATTTCCTTCCGCCTGGCACAGGTGTTGTCGGGCCATGGCTGCTTTGGACGATATCTGTGCCGGGTTGTGAGGAAGGAGGTATCGCCTCGGTGTCATCACTGTGATGACACCGAGGAGGATACGGCCGATCACACCCTCCGGAATTGCGCCGCGTGGGAAACGAGGCGTCAAGACCTGAGGACAGTGCTCGGCCAGGACCTCTCGCTGCCTGGCATGGTCAAGAGCATGCTGGACAGCGAGGAGTCCTGGAAGGCGGCTTCCTCCTTCTGCGAGCACGTAATGCTACAGAAGGAGGAAGCCGAAAGAAACAGAGAGAGGGCATCAGTTGCCCTTCAGAGGGCAGCAGGGCGGGGCAGGAGGGGGAGAGGGGTCCAAGAAGACCTCTCAACCCCAGCCCCTAGCAGCCAGTAGAGGGCCACTGATGGCCTCTTCCCCGAGGTTCTCCGGTGAAATGCCCTGCAAAGATCCCGGAGAACCTCTCAAAAAGGGGAACTCTCTGCTTTCGAGGAGGTTTTAGTGGGTATTACCAAACTTGGCCAACTTCTAGCTACGTAGAAGATGGTCTAAGTGGTTGAGTCCCACACTCCCTGTGCCACATAGTGCACAGGGGTAGTACGTAAATGTATTTCCTCCTCGTTAAAAAAAAAAAAAAAGGTTAGGTTAGGTGAGGTAGGTTTTTTTTTTTTTTTATCTTTTTTCCTAGTAGGCCTACCTCCCTGGCAGCTAACGCTCCAGGGCCGAGGAACTACTATTCTTAACAACTACTTTCTCCCTACCGTAGCTCCTAGGGGTTGAGGGTGGGATATAATTTATTGTCTATAACTTTTATTTGGTCGCTTATCTACTACATTTTAATTTAATTCTTTATATACTATTACAAATATCTTACAGCTAACAACATCTTTTTTTTTTTTTTTTTTACTACTAATATATTATAACCTATATTTAATTATACCTAGTACTATTTTGTGGCTTTGTATATAGTAGACATGAATATTGTCTACTACTTACAGCCTATTTACACCGATTATTATTATTTTTATTATTATTATTATTTTTTTTTTCCAATGAACTATTTACAATCTAAACTGACTTAAATTAATGTTGCTGCCGTTTCTTGGCAGCACATCCACAAGGATCCTAAAACAAAACGCCTCGAACAACTTCCTGTTTTGTTTGCTAATAAGCAAAGGAAGGTTGGCCTCGAGTACGGCCACACCGCTTTGCACTTCCAGGTCGAATCTCCACCGGCCGAACCTAGGGCAGTCGAGCACCAGGTGCAATGCGCTTTCGTCCGTTTGACCGTCGCATATGCACACTGGGCTATCCTTCAGTCCGAACCGGTGGAGATACGCCGAGAAGCCGCCATGGCCCGTGATGATTTGGGCTATGAGTGCGGAGAAGGGCTCCTCCCTAACCAGCTTATACGACGCCTTTACGTCCGGCAGGAACGCCTTTGTAACACTTGCAGTTTGACCCACAGAGTAGCGCTCCTGCCAGACCCCAAGGGTCCTGCCTCGGATGTTGCGGCGAAGAGTGGAGACCGGCACGCCATCGTATGCAGACCTCAACTTCGAACGGAGCGCCGCGTCCTTCGCCAAGTGGTCAGCCCTCTCGTTCCCCTCGATACCTACATGCGCCCGAACCCAGCGGAACCGAATGGTTTTACCCATATTTCGGGCCCGCTGGATAAGGTTTTTAATTTCGAAGGCTATCGGGTGGAACGAAGATCGATCCCTTAGCAGCTCCAGCGACGACCTGGAGTCACTAAGGATCTCGACCTTCATATCGGGCATCTTCAAGATGTCCTCGATAGCCTTCAGATATGTTTGAAGCGTTAAAAGCAAAAAGCAATCATATTATCGTGAACTATAATGTCAAATAATGTCAAGGTTAGGTTAGGTTAGGTTAGGTTTTTTTTTTTTTTTTTGTATTTTGTATTTTGTATTTTTTTTTACCAGCAGTCCTGTACAAGTTATCGATAGTTAACATAAAATACTACTATGCATAAAATCATCATCATATTTAAAACAATATACGAATGCCTGCTCCATCTATTACCATATAGATAGACATCCAGGCTATCGCCCTTCTTACAAAGAATCTTCGAATTTTCTATCTCTTAAACTAATCATGAGTACAATCACTTTGGGCAACAAAATTCATTGTACTCATACGTATTAATATTTAACTAGGTGTAATATATTACATAAATTTGTTTCAATTAGCTACACACTATAAATTACATTTATAGTTTTAATACAAGCTACAATTTTTTAACATAAACATAAAACAAAACTAATACATATTTAAGTTTAACAAACACAAAGAGCTAATGCAGTACGACTGACAAGGTTCCAAGTAATTTTTAAAATATACAATGCTATAGAAACTTTTAAAAGCTAACATATTAATAGACATTGACACATTTGTTATAATCACATACAAAACTGTAATATGTCTGAAAACTAAATATAATTTATGTTCTTAGTTACTTAATATCTACAAATATAAATTTACACCTCTATTTCTCTTAATATATATTCTTAGTATACTCTTTATATATACAGACATTTTTTTTTTTATATTATTCTTTTTATCAATTGGCGACTTACCTATGTGTTTTATAATTATTTCACTATTTTATTCAATTTATGACTGTATTACAAAGCAATCACTTATACTTTAATAATTATAGTAAATGGATAAAATAATAAAAGATACTTTTGTGTTTTATAGTAGGAATAAGAAAAAGGAAAACACCGACAATGTAACTCAATGTAACTCAAGTTTGAAATGTAACATTTTTCAATTAATTTTATATATATCAACAAATATAAATGTACTTACTACTCAATTTGTGTAACCTATGTGTTTTATAATTATTTCACTATTTTATACAATTTATGACTATATATAAAAGCAATCACTTATATTTTAATAATTTTAGTACATGAATATAATAATAAAAGATACATTTGAGTTTTATAATATAAATAAGAAAAGGGAAAAACACCTACAATGTAACGGAATATCGGTGTTGGTGTCAATTTGTTTTATACAATAAATGTTTAAAGTATCAATTTGAGATGTAACATTTTTACAATTGATTTTATATTTTGATTTTATAATTTACAATTAATCAGTATATATTTTCAACATACCATGTATATATTGTAATAAAAATAGATATAAGAAATTACTAGTAGTTTATATACTTGACATTTATTTACTAATTTTCTATGCTATATTCCATACCTTAACTAGAATATAATTATTTAAAAGAAGTACATCGGGCAGGTCCCTCAGCAATATGTCACACTCAGGCGGGCTATGGAGTCCCACTTCCGCTTGACCGGACACTCGACACTAAAAGCCCCATGATCCGTTTTCTCAAGACCAGCACTCCGGCAATTTAAACAGCATGGCTGTTCTCCAACAATATAGTGAGGGCAATCGTGTCGTAGGTGAGGGCCTCCACAATGACTACAAAGGCTTGCCGCCTCTTTACAATTGCGTCGACCGTGTCCAAATCCCAGACAGCGAGTGCATTGGATGACTGGCGAGACTGGCTTTTTTTTTTTTTTTTTTTTTTTTTTTTTTTTTTTTTTTTCTTTTTTTTTCTTTTTTTTTTTTTTTATTCCTACCTCCAACATAATCGGAGCCTATGTTCTTCCTATTGTTCATTCATGCCAGTTCTCACTTTTATTCCTCTCGCACTTTCATTCTTCATACATGGTCTTTCTATCTTTCGTCATCATTTACTCCTTAAATGGGGATGGGTGCCCATGTCTATGTCCTATCTTATCTACTTATTTGATTATATTGTTCTTTCTTTAATGTTTTGATTATTTTTTACTGAAAGGGGAAAAATGAAACGCTATATATCTTTATTTACACGTCTAGTAGCCTACTATTTTACCTCTTATTACTATTAAACTTTAATGTACGTTCTAACTCTTACTATCTATGTTATGCTTAGCTCTAATATGCTACACGATATTATGCAAGCATTATTTAAATACTTTTATTTCTATTGATCACCTTTACACATATTTTTTCACAATATTGTATAAAAATGTTTCTGTTTTTTGTTTTTATAAAGGTACTAATGGAGTCGATCGTTAACTTTTCACCTAGTACTTGTTCGAGATCATATCTTTCCCGCATAAAGACCGGACATTTCAACAATATATGTGGCACCGTTTCTGCCTCGTCGGGATCACAGACACACGACGGGCTCTCCTTGAATCCAAAGCGGTTTAGGTACTGAGAAAACCCACCGTGCCCAGTCATTATTTGTGTTGTGATGTTCGTTGGCGTATGCTTTCTGATTAGTCTGTATGCCTCCACTGCATCCGGGAAAAAGATTTTAGTAATTGAGGCTGTTTCCTCGCCCTTATACCTTTGGTTCCACTCAGCATGAGATCGGACACAGGTCGTAGTCCGGCCTCCGCTTGGAATTTAAGGCCGCATCCTTTGCCAGTTCGTCGGCTCTCTCATTCCCTGTCAAACCTGCGTGGGCTTTAATCCAGTACAAATCTACAGTTTTGCTCTGGAGGAATGCAGATCTCAAGTTTCCTCTGGCTTCTACGGCTAGGGGATGTAGAGAACCGTAACTGGCAATAGTCATGAGGGCTGCCATGGAATCACTTAGTATTCCAAATGTTTGCCCTACGGTCGACACGATCTCTCTGGTTGCCCTGCATATCGCCAGGAGCTCTGCCTGGTATACGGTGGCGTATGTTGGTAAAGCAAGCTTGAGGGTCCTGGTCTCAGTATTTCCACTCCAAAAGGATAAGGAGGCGCCAACCTTTCCCTCAATCTTACTACCATCCGTGAAGATACGAACATCATGTTCCATCTGGGCGTCAATTTGCTCTTGGTCCTTCAGACTCTTGAGCTCCAGATCAATATGCAGGGCAGGATGCGGGGTTTCCTTGGCGGAGGCAACACGCTCTACCTCTCTGTCACAGAGTTTGTAGTACGGTCCACCCTTTTTTATCTCATACAGAGAAGCTGCCTCACGTATTCGAAGGTCGAGTGGAAGAATCCCGGTTAACAGTAGCGCAGAATTTAGGGAGACGGTTCGGTAAGCCTTGCACATTTTTTGAACGACTCCGCGCTGAACCGTTCCCAGCTGTTTTCTAATTCCTACCTTTTTGACTGCTGAAGCCCACACGCTGGAGGCGTACAGGATAATTGGTTCTATGGTGGCCATGTAAATTATCCTTATGACTTCGGGGTGAAGACCCCAACTAGCTTTGGCGGCTCTGGCTAATTTTTTGTACACCCCCAGGGCCTTCCTGCATACGCTGGCGACATGCGAGTTAAAGGTCAGCTTGTTATCGATGGTGACACCCAAGATTTTAAGTTCCATTACCATTGTTATGCCGATACCACACATAGTCAGTCGCGGGGTGTCATACTTAATCTTGCGGGTGAGCACCATCGCATTGGTTTTATGCGGAGCAAAACGTAGTTTGTTTCTGACACCCCATGTCTGAACGCGTTCAAGGGCGGCATTGGCGGATTGTTCTATTTCCAATGCTGTGTCACCATCGAAAACAAGCAGGACGTCGTCTGCGAAAGCCTGGCAGTAGTTTCCCCCGGACTCTAGATCCCTTAGAAGGGGATCCAGCAAGAGATTCCAGAGTATGGGACCTCCTATGGATCCCTGGACACATCCCTTATTTGTGGCTCTAGCATGTTCTTCACCTGCGTACCTCACCCTGACCTTTCTGTTCTCCAGATAACTGTCGATGACCCTTCTCAGATTCAATGGACAGTTTTCCTCAGCCAGTCGGACTCTTATGGCTGGCCACCATGCACTATCGAAGGCTCCCTCTATATCCAGTGATACAAGCGTTATTATTTTCTTTTTGTCGAGCTTTGCATTTATATGTTGTATTAATGTATAGAGGGAGTCCTCGGTACTCTTCTGTGGCATGAATCCGTACTGGCGAGTACTCATCCTAGGGATCAGGTAGAATTTGAGTCGGGCCACCAACATTTTTTCAAAAACTTTCCCAAGTATAGGCAGGAGACCAATGGGTCTGTAGGCCTTTGGTGATGAATAATCACTCTTCCCAGGCTTCCTTAGTACAATTACTATGGCCTCCTTCCAAGCCTCAGGAAAATAATGAAGCTGCAAACATTTGTTTAGTAAAGAAAGGGTTACACCGGGCGCACTTTTAATAGCGTACGAGCAAATATCGGCTGTAAAGCCGTCTGCTCCTGGAGCCTTTCTTGGATTGAAAGACCTGCAAGCTTGCAAGAGTTCGGGCGTCGTGAACGGTGTATCGCAAGTTCCATTTTGCTCGCCAAAGTTCACCAGGTCTGCCCTTCTCCTTATTTCGCGATGCTCGGTATTGTCGCAGCTCATGTCATCCTCTGGATAAAATGTTTCCGCTAGAAGCTTTACAGAGCCTTTTGCGTTCATCACTTCTCCATTTCTGACTAGCGGCAGGTCTTCCTTCCTTGTTGTTACTCGCCCTATCACTCGGTAGATGCCGTCCCAGACTCCTTCCTTATCCTGCTTAGCACAGAAGTCTTTCCAACTATCTACCTGCGCTTTGATAGCCTCACGTTCGTATTCCTCTTTTTGTTTTAGGTACTCTTCAACGACCTTCGGTCTTCGGACTGGTGCAGCACATCGAATCCTTCGCTTTTTGGTGGCGACTTCCTTTTTCAGTTTCTCTAGTTTCTCGGACCACCATGGCACTCTCAGAATCTCCGTGCACTTTCTCAAAGGCATTGATTGAGCACAAGCTTCAGTAATTAATTTGGTATATTTAGTGACGGTTAAATCTATTTGCTCTATTGTTGTGATTTTTTCTATTGTATTAATGGATAAATCGTTTTCTAGCATTAATTGGCTAAGCTTCAAATGAAAATCACACCAATTAGCTTTACGCGTATTAAACAATCTGGTTGTTCTTTGTATTTCCATGCCTTTGGATCTTTTCAGAAGAATTCTGAATAGAATGCCATTGTGGTCGGAGCTCGTGAGACCTTCATCTACTGTCCAGTCGTCCACCAAGTCCAAGATATCTGTTGAACACGCGGTAATGTCGACGTGACTGCTGTACCGTTGACCCCCTCTAATGGTGTCGAAGGTCGGAATTTCCCCTTGGTTAACGACGTTAAGGCCCATCTCTCCAAGAGCGCCTGACATTTCTTCACCCTTTAGGTCTTCCGTAAGGCTTCCCCACCATGGACTTTTGGCGTTAGCGTCTCCCCCAAGTATCATGAACCCAGGCCCCACTTCCTCGACAATAGCTTTCAGCTTGTCTAGGTAGGGTTGTATGGGCTGATCTGGCTCAAAGTAATATGAGACAAGAACGATCCTCCAGGCGCTGGTCTGGATCCCCACCACTGCGATGTTATGCGTGGTGAGTTTAGGGTACTGTATTATTTTGAGGTTATGGTCAAAGACCACCACAGCCGCCTTGACAGTCCCCTCCTCCGTCTCAAAGCACTGAAAGACGCGTACACCTCTTTGACTTCTCATCGCCTTTTCAGCACCAACATACGGTTCTTGGAGGAGCGCCACTGCAATTCCGCGCTTTGAGGCTTCAAGTAAAAGCTCATTCGTCGCTAACTTCTTCCTCTGAAGGTTTGCTTGTACGACCTTATAGTGTTTTTGTACGCCCGGGGTGACCTTAGCAATACGCTACGGTAGATCTAGCGAGTTCATCCCATTTTCGCCGTAGGGGACAATCCAGGCTGAATGCATTGTGGTCGGTGCGATCTAATTTTGCTCTGACGCAGTTTTGACATTGGGGTGAGACACCCGCCAACCGATCCGCGCATTCACTCCTGAGATGTGGGTCGCCGCAATGACTGCATAAGTCCGCTGCTTCCGTGCAAAAGCGCTTTCCATGGCCGTAGCCCAGGCAACGCGTACACTGAACCAGCGGGGTCTGATCTTCGACCCTCACCCGTTGCAGATCAATATGCAGATACCCCATCCCGGTGGCTCTACCCCATATTGTGGGAGATACGCTTATCACGACATTATTCGTGTGAGGGTTTCTAGTCCTCCTCCTGAACTTGACCTCCACCCGCTCGTCCCCTTTTTCGAGGTTTTGAAAAACGTCCCTATTCTGATTTCTCAGGGCTCTGAGTATGTCTTCGTCTGTGTTAACCGATAGAACACCCTTGAGGATCAGAAGTGGGTCTTTGTTTCTCATCTCCTCGACGGTGAGATCTATCCTTTCCTTCTCCAACCTGTTTTTGATCTTGCTCCTTTCTTCCTTCGTCTCAAATCCCATTATGATTTTTCTATCTCTCGCTTTTCTAACTTTCTCAACTTTGACCCAGCCCTCTTTTGCGTCGAGCGCCTTTCTTACCTTTTCCAATACTGCTTCCCCTGTTTCCGTTTCGTCTTTTGAAGTTACAACGATTGAGTGTAGAGTGTTTCTTGCGGATTTAGGGGTCCCAGTTTTGGTCGCAGCTACTGCCGCATACGTTTGAGGCGCCCCCTTCTCTATAATTTCCTTTTGTTTCAACAGGACTTGTTTCAAGTCCTCCATATTTCTGTTATTTTCTTGTAACAGCTTTGTATGTTCCTCTATTTTTATCGCAATGAGGCCAGGGTCGATTCCACAAGTGAAGGTATTGTCCAAGTTAGCGCCTTCTTGCTGGAGAATGCCTGACGATTTCGTATCTTTTGACCTCTCTTTGGCCTCGTTTTCTGCTTCTTTAACTAATTGGTACAGACGATCTAACGCATCGATGACTCCATTTTTTATTTCCGTTTTGATGTTTCTGGAATTATTTATATTTAGTTTCGCTTTAGTGAGGCATGCTCGGGCTTCCGCCACTCTGTCCAGCCGTCGCTTGGGCGAAATTGGTGTTTCCACAGATGTTCTGCGCATCGTTATTGCCTTGTTCGTTTTATGCATCAGGTCTGGGTTCCCGGTCGTTTTACCTTGCTTTGCAATGTCTGTCACGGGGGCAGCTTCGTCATTTTTTGCAGCATTTGAGGCCTCCCATTTCCCTATGCTTCGTCTGACGTTTGAAGCAGATGTTCCAGCACCAGAGGGTGACTTGTCATTGTCCGTCTTTTTGGGTGGAGTCCTAATTCCCAAAATTTTGGAGGTAATCGTCTAGATGTAAAAGGTGATTAATAGAATAAATGTATAAGTGATTGTAACTGTAGAGGAGTTACGAAGTAAATATAAGGTAATAATATAAAATTAGTGATAGTATAAAATATTTTAACAATCTAGTTATTATAACAATATTTTACAGAATGTAGAGTTCCGTAATACTAGTCATTCACTTTATACTGCAGTATAATTAATATGTCATATAAAGTCACTTGACAGTTTTTGGCTACTTTTATTATTTCGTAACGCAGTATAATATTATGCAGAATGTAGAGTTCTGTTTGTCAGTAAATCTGGTTACTTATTTAATACTGCAGTATATGTCAGACAACTACTCTAGTAAGTAAGACTAACTAACCACTAATTATTTAATAGCTAAAGTTTAAGGGATTATTATTTATTTATATATTTATTTTTGACAATATTTCTCTATGTAGAGTTTCACAATCTAAGGATAAAAGTTTAGCATTTAAAAGTTCTCTCGATTACTGAAAACTACATCAAAATCGGTTGACAAACAAGGGAGTTATGCCCGGTTACTTATTACAACTATTAAATAGAATAAATTAAAAAATGAAATAAAATAAAATATTTTAAATAAAGATCAGAGGTCGTAAGAACGATAGAGCTGCCTTTGCCGAGTCAAGCGGTGAAAACCGCACCCTTCTGCGACGCCTGGAAGCCGAGCTAGATAGGTTTTTATATTTCCAAAATGGCGGCCAATATGGCGGCCAAAAGTAGGTTTTGCTTGTAAGTCGCGGTCCAGGCGACGTACGGGGTCGTGCGATAGTTCTGAGCTGAGCTCGGCTCGACTACCTCTATTAAAATAATCTTTTGAAAAAAAAAAAAAAAAAAAAAAAAAAAAATCTATATATCTGAAACTAAATTGAAACTTGAAAACCTCTTCAAAATCGGTTGAGAAACTCCGGAGTTACAGCTAATTTTGTGTTTCCAAGGCACTAGAAATTTTTCTAAGTCCAAAGGGAATTTTGGGGGTAGGGGGCTGAGACTATGCCGAAATGATCGGGGAGGGTCCAAAGGGGTTCACCTAAGTGAAGCCGTGGGGGTGGTTGATAGGGGGGGGGGGTAAAATTTTGTTATTTTTGCTCTACCACCCCTAGTTTTTGAGTTATCTGCAAAACAAATTTTGGTGCGGTTGGTTTTCGAAACAAATATTTTTAAAAAATTAATTATGACGTAATTAAAACATAAAACAATTTGAAAAAATTAGCTTTAACTTAACAATTAGACGGAGTTTTCCAAATTGTATTGTTTTTTGGATTTACTATTTAAATTATAAGGAATAAATTTTTTTGAAAATTGGGGGTTGAATACAAAAACCGCAAAAAGACTCAAAAATGGCCAAAACTATGCTAAAAAATGAAATGCCGGTAATATGATTATTTTTTGCGGTAACAGTGTAATTTTCTACACCCTTGGGCTTTTAAAATTTTTAATTCTTTTAATTTTTGCAAATTTTGTAAATAAATAAAAATAATTTAAAAATATAAACAGTTTCCAAAATATATCGAGTTTGGGCTCATTGAACTCGAAAAAATTCAAGGAATACAATTCCGAAGTCAAAAATTTTAAATATCTATATACATAAGCACAATTACAAAAAATATAGTGTTCATATACAAAAACAGTTTCGGTGAGCTAGCGTCCCACAGGATGGTCCGATTTTCAATCTGTAAACGGCAACGATCTTCAAATAACAAGAGCTTCCCAACGTGGTACCATTTGCTGTTGAAATCCCACGGGAACACTGACCACGTGCCACGTGGTTTCCGGTAATAAAGTGTTAAAATCACTGCCGGTGGCTCAAAAAATCTGTTTGAGGTGTCAAAACGTTTGGCTTAATGGGAGTAATCGTTTTGTGAATTTTTGTATATAGGTCGTCGCTTTACTTTTTGAAAAATTTTCAATAGATGTTATTTTTGGAGGTTATATTACGTTTTTTGGTCATAAAAACTTTTCCAACTGTTCGATTTTTATAAACGATATCTCTTTTTCTTTGTCTCGGCGTGACGCATCTAGTGATGTATATATCTACTTGGTCTGACTGCGTTTCGAGGCACCACGTGCCACGTGGTGCTGCACTTTTTCTTGTTTTACTGCGGAATGCCTGGTCGTAAAAATCCAGAAAAGGTCTTAAAATGTCCGGCACGCTAAGGTGCAGCCGTTGACATCCAAAAAATGGCAGGTTATCGCTTTAGTTTTTCCAGCACACGCACTTTATTAAACTAACTTAGCAAAAATCACTGTTTTTCGGCACTTTTCGACACTTTATCCACACCGATCCTTGCGTAAGTGGTATCGCTAGATTCGCCGTCGCAAGACGCTTCTAACGATATACAACACCACTTTGAAATCAAGAAAAATACTATTTCTGAAAATTTTCAACCGCGGAGAGATACGTTTTTGCTGCTCACTCGAAAGTGTTCCGAATGCGACTGGTTAGGTTAGGTTAGGTTAGGTTAGGTTAGGTTAGGTTAGGTTATTTTAGGTTAGGTTAGGTTAGGTTTTTTTTTTTTTTTTTTGCGACTAGTGGCCTACCTCCCTGGCAACTTTCGTTCCAGGGCCGAGGAGCTACTAAGCTACTTCCTCCCTACCGTTGAGCTGTAGGGTTTTGGGGTGGATTATAATTTATTTTCAATGTTTTACAGTCGCTTACACTATTATATATATTTTCATTACATTTCTTACATGATATTGATCTTATAACTAACAGATTTTACATATATATTTATTTTTATTCCTTTTATTAGCTTTTTAATATTATACAAATTCTTAACACTATCTTAACCTAGGCACACATTCTTACAGACTATTAGTAGTAAAAAGGGCCCTATGCTCAGTCATAGGGAACCGTGCTTTACTTATTTATTGCTAAAAAATTTTTTTTTTTCTTATCTATTTCCTACCCTACTATTTAATTACATACATTATATTTTAAGCTTTTTGATATTTATATTGCTGCCGTTCTTCGGCAGCACATCTATCAATATCTTGAGGCAAAATGCCTCAAGTAGCTCACGTTTTTCTGACAATAATAAGGGGAGGTTGGCCTCCAGTACGGCCACTCCACTCTGGACCTCAAGGTCGTACCTCCACCGACCGAACCTAGGGCATTCGAGCACCAGGTGCATTGCGCTTTCGTCAGTATGACCGTCGCAAATGCACGCTGGGCTATCCTTCAGTCCGAACCGGTGGAGATACGCCGAGAAGCCACCATGACCCGTGATGACTTGGGCCATCAGAGCGGAGAAGGGTGCCTCCCGCACCAGCTTGTAAGCCGCCACGACGTCTGGCAGGAACGCCTTTGTGACGCTTGCGGTGTGACCCGCAGTGTAGCGCTCCTGCCAGACTTCGAGGGTCCTGGCTCTTATACCGCGGCGAAGAGTCGAAACCGGCACTCCATCGTATGCAGCCCTCAACTTCGAGTGGAGCGCCGCGTCCTTCGCCAAGTGGTCAGCCCTCTCGTTCCCCTCGATACCTACATGCGCCCGAACCCAGCGGAACCGAATGGTTTTACCCATATTTCGAGCCCGCTGGATAAGGTTTTTAATTTCGAAGGCTATCGGGTGGAATGACGATCGATCCCTTAGCAGCTCCAGCGACGACCTGGAGTCACTAAGGATCTCGACCCTCATATCGGGCATCTTCAAGATGTCCTCGATAGCCTTCGAAATTGCGCACATTTCGGCTTGGAAGACAGAACAATAATTCTCTAATTTGAGTTTCCTTGCTCTGACTTCCAAGCCTTGCCGCCTGTATGAAATTCCGGCTCCAACCCTGCCCTGTATCTTGCTGCCGTCGGTGTAGACCTGCAGGTAACCCTCTCCTTCTCCTGGGTCATCCTGCATCTCTACCGCGTCGGTCTCGGCCTGTGTCTCCTCGAGACAGCAGAATTCTACCTCAGGAGCAAGGGCTGGATGGGGAGCATCCAGAAAGCTAACCCGCTGTTCAGCCTTCCTGTCTGCCATACCATCAATGTCCTCACCCCTTTTATATCGGTACAGTTCTGCCGCCTCTCGGATCCTCAGATCGAGTGGCAAGATACCTGACAGGATCAGCGCCGCACTCAAACTGGCGGTTTTGTAGGTCCGGCTGATCTTCCGCGCGAACCCCCGCTGAACCGCGTCCAACAGCTTCCGCACTCCGACTTGATCTACGGCTGGGACCCAGACGCTTGAAGCGTATAGTACGATTGGCTCCACAGCGGCGATGTAGATGGTCCTGACCACCTCTGGGTTCAGACCCCAGGTTGTCTTAGCCGCCCTTGACAATTGGCCATAGATGGCCGTTGCCTTTCGGCAAACATCAATGACGTGCGGCTTAAAAGACAACCTGTGGTCAATTATAAGACCCAGGATCTTGGTTTCAGTGACCATCTTTATGCTTTCGCCGCCCATGGTGATCTGAATTGGTGTTAGTTTCAGTTTCTTGGTGATCACCATGGCGTTGGTTTTGTGTGGAGCAAATCGCAGCTTGTTGTCCAAGCCCCAGTCGTAGACCCGCCGGAGGACGGAATTAGCGGTCCGCGCGATAGTCTCCGGAGAGGAGCCCGAGAAGACGAGCACTACGTCGTCGGCGAAGGCTGACACGCGCAGGCCCTCTTCCTCGAGGGCGCCCAGCAACGGATCAATCAGGAGGTTCCAGAATATGGGCCCCCCAATCGATCCCTGAACGCACCCTTTGGTCGTGGGCCTTACGCATTCGGCGCCCGCGTATCGAATAATGACCTCCCGGTCGTTGAGGTAGCTGCACACGGTGGAGTATAGGTTCCCGGGGCACTTCCTGGCGGCCAGCTGGTGTTTGATAGCTGGCCACCAGGCGCTGTCGAATGCCCCCTCTATGTCTAGAGATACCATCAAAACTACCCTCTTTGCCCTGACCTCAGCTCTGATGTGCTCGATCAAGGCAAAGAGGGCATCTTCAGTGCTTCGCTGTGGCATAAATCCGAATTGGGCCGGATTTAGCGTCGGCAGTACGTGCCACTTAATCCGACGTACTATCATCTTTTCCAAAGTCTTACCGTGGACTGACAAAAGTCCAATCGGACGGTAAGACTTTGGGTGATGGTAGTCGGACTTTCCCGGTTTGGGAAGTGTCACGACTGCCGCACGCTTCCACGGCTTCGGGAAGTATCCCACAGCGAGGCACCTGTTGGCTATCTCTAGGAAGAGCCGCTCATCTGCCTCAATGCTCCTGGCACTGATGTCAGCTGTGAACGCGTCCGATCCAGGCGCTTTACGAGCGCTGAAATCGTGAACCGCCTCCCTGAGTTCCGCAAGGGTGAAGGGCGGATCATCCTCTGTGCAGGATAACTCGCACAGAGGGCGGTCCGCCTCTCTCCTAATTGCGGAATGTACGGGAGAGTCATCCTCCACTCTATCGTCCGGGAAGAACGTAGCTGCAAGGAGTTCTGCACTTTGCTTGGGATCAAGAGTCACTCCGTCCCTCACAAGAAGTTTATCTTCTTGCTTTTTCGAGGTTTGACGGAGGACTCTGTAGATGCCGTCCCACAGGCTTTCGCCTGTTTGCGCGGTGCAGTACTCCTTCCAGCTATGGGTCTGTGCCGCTTGTGCGGCAGACTCATACTTTTCCCGGGCGTCGAGATACTGGCGGACGACGAATTCCCTCCTTATTGGGGCCGCGCAGCGGATGCGATTCTTCTTAGTAACCGCATCGCGCTTCAGGGCCCGAAGTTCGGAGGTCATCCACGGAGGTTCATATTTCAGCATTCGCTTCAGCTTTGGGATTGCGGTCTCACACGCTTGGCGAACCGCCTCCTGATACTCGAGGACAACGTTTTCGATGTCCTCGGGGGCGGTTACGGCTGACACTCTTTCCACTCGGATCTGGCGCTTTTGGAGCTGTAAGATTAGTTCCTTTCGGAACTTATCCCAGTCTGCCTTGCGTGTGTTATATATCCGAGTGGTTGGTGCTGGGCCGGGTGCTTTTGCACGGCCAGCGCGGAGTCCTATCCTTAGAGCGTTGTGATCGGAACTGACCATGTCGGGGTCCACCCTCCAGGACTCCATCCTTGACAAGATACTTCGGCTGCACACCGTAATGTCGACTCTGCTTGTACAGAGACGACCTCCCCGAACCACTTGGAATGTTGGTTCGGTACCGGTGTTGAGGATGTGCAGGTTAACTTGGTAATTTGTATAATACCTTAACTAAAAATACAAACAATTTCAAAAAATTACTAGATGTTGACTCTAATGGTGTCTTCGTTTTCCCGGGTTTTCACCTGTACAGCTGCAGGGGTCCTGGAATTACGGTCTTTGCAAATATAGCCTTTTGCAAGACTGGCCGCAGGGGGCTCCCTGGTTATCAGGGCTGTACTTGTGATATGTCGTTATGTTGGGCTCGTTGAGGACTATCCAACGAGCAACCACTCGACGTTCTGCAACGCAGGATCACCAACCTCGTGGCACGCCCTGCTGCACTATTTCCCGGATTATTCCTTTTCCCGCGGATGGAAAATTCCAATCTTAGGGTCAAAATATACAGCTCAACAGGACGCAGTTCCTGGCACGAAGGTTGAGGTGGGTTGCCGATCTTGTTTCGCCGGGAGAAGCACTTGACACGGCTTTTATAAAAGAAAACACTGTTTTTTGGCACTTTTGGGCACTTTTTACGGTGTGATTTTCACAAAACTTATATTACCGGATTTGCCGTCGCAAGACGCGTCCGTGGACGTATCACACGGGTAGTTTCAGCGCAAAAATACCACTTCAACTATTTTACGTATGCGGAGCGATGCGGATTTCCTGCTAACTCGTCAGAGGTGCGACTGAGACTGGGTTAGGTTAGGTTAGGTTAGGTTAGGTTTTTTTTTTTTTTTTTTTTTTTTTTTTTTTTTTTTTTCACCCTAGTTGGCCTACCTCCCCCGGCTACATTATCACCGGGGACGTTGACTAAGCTACCATCCTTCTTTTCGCACTCATCATCTTAATAAAACTCGGTGTATATATTTTTAATTTAGGGTTATACAATAGTTGGTATATAAGGCGAACAAGATAATAATACATTGTTACTTTTATTTTGGTTTAATCTAAACTTTAAATATATTCTATAATTTCTTCTAATTTTGAGTCGGTGGGTTTTGGCCCGCGAGGCAGGCTGCTTGCACTTTTCTGTAAATATACTTAGATATTCATTGGCAAGTGGGCGCCCGCCGCCTCACGGTCCTCGCCCCGCCTTTACTATTATTAAATTTACGCGTGTTTTTTTATTATTAATTTACAAAAAATTTCCAACTGCGGTCTGTTGCTCGCCAGCATTTCGGATAACCCCTGGAGATTAACCTCCAAGCCCGTTACGAGCTCCAGATCGAGCCTTTTGGGCCCGAAAATAGGGCAGTCAAGTATTAAATGCATTACATCCTGTATTTCGATGGGATCGCATTCGCAAGCCGGACTTTCTTTCAGCCCGAAACGGCACAGGTACTCTGCGAAAGGGCCGTGGCCTGTGAGGATCTGTGCCATCTCGGGACTAAGCCTTCCTTGTTTTAGTAAAGTGCGTGCGTCCGTAACGTTTTTAATGAATAATTTCGTTACCTTCCCCGTATCACCCTCGTCATACCTTTCCCCCCATTTCCTGACTGTCTCCTCTCTTATATTCTTTTTTATATAAGACAGGGGAAAGTCTGTGTAGGCCGCTTTGACCTTTGAAACTTCCGCAGCGTTCCTCGCTAATTCGTCCGCTCTCTCGTTCCCCACTGTGCCAACGTGCGCTTTCACCCAGAAGAGTTGTATGTTTTGGCCGACAATGCGGCTCTCTTCTAAGTGTCTGCGGATCTCAACAACTTGAGGATTGAGAGAGCGATCGCCTGCGATCGCAGCTAGGGATGATTGTGAGTCGCTATATATATTTACATCCTCTCCATGACTCTTTGCCTCTCTTACCGCACTGCACAAAGCTGCAAGCTCCGCCTGATACACAGTGCAGTAAGGCGCCAACTTTATTTTCTTGTTTTTAATTTCCCTTCCTTTTTGCCATTTGGACCATGCGGCTCCTACACCTAGTTCGGTTTTACTACCGTCGGTATATATGTTCACCGAGTTTGAATTTTCTAATTTTTCTGGCTCCTCGACGACAGTGTATGTTATCACCGGTCTTTCCGTGGGGTGTGGCAGTTTAATAGCAGGCACAGCTCGCTCGATCTGGTCTTCTTCGCGTATAAACGGGGATGACCCCCTCCTCCTTGCTTCGTAAAGAGCTGCAGTCTCTTTGATTCGTAGGTCGAGGGGCAGTATCCCTGCCAATAACGTCGCAGAATTTAGCGATGCTGTGCGATAAGTCTTAGCTATTTTCTGCGCGAACGGCCTTTGTATACCTTCGAGCTTTTTTTCTGACACATAACTTTTTGACTGCCGGAGCCCAGGCTGCTGAGGCGTAAGTAATGATCGGCTCGATAACTGCTCGGTATATTTCGTTTATTGTATCACCGTTCATCCCCCAATCTAGTTTCGCCATTTTTGCCACTTTTTTGTATATTTCTGCCGCCTTTTTTGTGATGTGATGTACATGCTTATTGAACGTGAGTCCCTCGTCAATAATTAACCCGAGTAATTTGATTTCTTTTACCCGGCTGATGTTAGTGCCTCCCATACTGATCCTTGGGGTGTCATAGTTCCTCCTTCGTGTCAGAACCATTGCGTTGGTTTTTTGTGGAGCGAAGTTGAGCTTATTCATGACACCCCATAGCCTTACTTTTTCGAGGGCTACGTTCGCTCGGTTTTCGATTGTGTGTGTGTCTCTTCCCGTGAACACCAACACAATATCATCCGCGAAAGCCTGTACATAAACACCTTCTTCTTCTAATTTGACTAATAGTGGGTCTAGTAGGATGTTCCAGAATGTGGGGCCGCTAATCGAGCCCTGTACACACCCTTTCTCGGGTTTTCGTGTATGCTCCTTGTTTCCGTAGCGAACCACCACTTTCCTTTCTGTGAAATAGTCCTCCACTATTCTCCTAACGTTTTCTGGGCACCCTTTTAGTGCCAATTGGCACTTGATTGCCGGCCACCATGCGTTGTCGAATGCCCCCTCGATATCCAATGACACCATTAGAACGATCTCTTTGCTGCGGATGCGTTCTTTCGTGTAGTTTATGATATCGTAGAGAGCATCCTCCGTGCTTTTGCCCGGAACGAAACCGTACTGCCTCCTGCTCAGCTTGGGGAGTATAAGATGTCTTATTCTGTTAATAACAGTCTTTTCCAGAACCTTCCCCATGACCGGCAGGAGGCCTATTGGTCGGTACGATTTTGCGGCCGTGTAATCATCCTTCCCCGGTTTCTTAAGGACTATAATTGAGGCTTCTTTCCAAGGCCTCGGGAAGCAGCCCAGCTCTAGGCATTTATTGAAGATAGCTAGGGGAACCTCCGGGTTCACCATGATTGCTGCATAGCAGATATCAGCTGTGAGTCCGTCGGCTCCCGGAGCTTTCCTCGGATTGAAGCTTCGCGCTACGCTAATGAGCTCCGCCTTTGTAAAAGGCACTTCATTATCGCTATCGTGCGAGCTGCTGGACTTTTCTTCAACCTTTGTTCTAATATTTCGGTGGATTTCATCATCGACCTCGATATTATCTGGCGGGAAGAATTTGTGAGCCAGTAGTTGCACTGATTCTTCGGCGCTTAGCGCTATGCCTTTTTCCACCAGTGGCATATCTTCCCTGGTCCTTTCTGCCTTCTTTATAATCCTATATACCCTATCCCAAACGCTTTCACCTTCTTTCTTGCTACAAAGCTTTTTCCAACCTTCAGTCTGCGCTTTCTCTATTTCATCTTCGTATGTCTTTTTTGCTTGAAGGTATTCTCTTATCACGAACTCTCGTCTTCTTGGAGCTGCGTATGAGATTTTTCTCTTCCTCCTTGTCATTTCCTTCTTTAAATTTTCTATTATTTCATTCCACCAAGGTGGACTTAGCTTTTTCTTTCCGCCTTTTATACGTGGGATGGTGTTATCAGCGGCTTTGGCTATGGCACCCGTGTATCTACTCACTACTTCGTCTACTCCAGCTTTGCTTTTTATTTCGTTTATAGCGCTCTCTGTTAGTAACTTTTCTTCCATATTTAAGAGAAAGCCCTTTTTCTTGTCATTGTCTTTGGCTTAACAATACGCGTAACAGAGCCTTGCTGCTCTATCCCAACCACGTCGTGTGGGACAGTCATTGCTAAACGCTCCATGTTCCGCGTTTTTGTCGCCAGACTCCTTGCAGTTCACACACTTGGGAGGCTTTCCACTTTTCCAAATCTGGCAGTCTGACCTTAGATGCGAACCTCCACAGTGGCTACACACTTCCGTCTCTCGTTGGCATTGCTTGCGGCTGTGTCCGTAGCCAAGGCACATTGTACATTGGACCAGAGGGGATTGGTCCTCCACCCACACTCTTTGTAAGTCCACGTGAATCCTCCCGGCTGCTGTTAATACTTGCCACATTTTTGGTGTTACTTGCAGGATCACGTGGCACTCGTGCGGGTTTCTTACCTTCCTTCGGTACCTTTCTATTATTGCCCAGTCTTCTTGCGTAAGTTGTGCAGTCACATTTTTGTTTTGGTTCTTGAGTGCTTTTATTATGTCCTCAAGCGTGTTGTAGTTAAGCAGATTTTTAACTTTAATGAGGGGGTTTTTATTTGCGACCTCCTTTACCATAAGATTGTCATCGCCTTTCTCTAGTCTTTCTTTCAGTATTCTTCTCCCCTCCTCTGTTCTACAGCCTACAACTACCTTTCCATCTCTTGCCTTCCTTATCTTGTCTATTTGCACTCCCTCTTCCTTTGCTTTGAGCACGGTTCTTATGTGCTGTATAGTTATATCTGCCGTATCGTTTGCGCCTTTTGGCTCCACCACAACAGAGTGCAGCGTGGTCTTTCTTTTTCCCGTGCCCTCTGCCTTTTTAATTGGGTCCTGGCTTCGCTCTTCCCTTGCTGGAGCTACTTCCGCGTACGTTTTTATCTTTGCTTCTATTCTCTGCTCTCTCTCTCCCTCCCTAATGGCTTGTTTTCCCCATTCCCTCTTTAGCTCGGCCAGTACCCTGTCCTCTTTTGTCTCTGCCAGTTTAAGTATGTTCAATCTGCATTCTTCCAATTTCTTGTTCTCTTCTTCCAGTCTTTTAATTTGATCTTCTAATCTTTGTGTTATTTGGTTTGTAGTAGTCAACGTTTCTTCTGCTCTTTTTGTTGTTTTTGTCTTCCTTGCATCTTCGTGTAGATTTTTACATTTTAGTTCCTCTTCGGCATCTTTAACTAGTTGATAGAGGCGCTTTACTGCCGTGGATACCCCAACTTTTATTTCATTTTTGGTTAGGTTAGGTTAGGTTAGGTTAGGTTAGGTTAGGTTAGGTTAGGTTAGGTTAGGTTAGGTTAGGTTAGGTTAGGTTAGGTTAGGTTAGGTTAGGTTAGGTTAGGTTAGGTTAGGTTAGGTTTTTTTTTTTTTTTTTTAATATAACTAGTGGCCTACCATCCCTGGCGACTTGCGTCCCAGGGCCGAGGAACTAGCTACGTCTACTTCCTCCCTGCCATTGAGCTGCAGGGTTTGGGGGTGGCGTTTCATTTATTTATAAACTATATAATTCTTACATACTAAGACTTAAGACTAAACACAATAATCAAAAAATTTTAAGTGCACATATTATAACTATTAACCTACTCAAATATACAACTATAATTTAACACACAATTTCTTAACATAACATTTTTTTTTTTTTTTTTTTGCAGACAATGGTTGTATCCAGGTCCCTATACTTGATATAGGGAACCTTTATATACATTATACACATTTTATTGATTATACAAATACTACATGAGACTATACAAATACTAATAATACTACATGACTTATACTAACAGACTTTTAACATTTTATACATACAACTTACGGACTATGTTATTTTAATTTTTATATTACTGCCATTTGGTGGCAGCACGTCAGCTAGGATTTTTATACAAAATTTTTCAAGAGCGTTTCTCCACGGCTTCACCATAAGGGCTGGAAGGTTTGCCTCAGTAACGGCCATTCCACTTTCCACCTCTAGGTCGCATCTCCACCGGCCGAACCTGGGGCATTCGAGCACCAGGTGCAATGCGCTTTCGTCGGTACGACCGTCGCAAATGCACACTGGGCTATCCTTCAGGCCAAACCGGTGGAGATACGCCGAGAAGCCGCCATGGCCCGTGATGATTTGGGCCATCAAAGCGGAGAAAGGGTCCTCCCTAACCAACTTATAAGATGCCACGACGTCCGGCAGAAACGCTTTTGTGACACTCGCGGTTTGACCCGTGGTGTAGCGCTCCTGCCAGACCTCGAGGGTCTTGGCTCGGATCTTACGGCGAAGAGTTGAAATCGGCACTCCATCGTATGCAGCCCTCAATTTCGAATGGAGCGCCGCGTCCTTCGCCAAGTGATCAGCCCTCTCGTTCCCCTCAATACCTACATGCGCCCGAACCCAGCGGAACCGAATGGTTTTACCCATTTCTCGAGCCCGCCGGATCAAGTTTTTGATTTCGAAGGCTATCGGGTGGAACGAAGATCGATCCCTTAGCAGCTCCAGCGACGACCTGGAGTCACTAAGGATCTCGACCTTCATGTCGGGCATCTTCAAGATGTCCTCGATAGCCTTCGAAATTGCGCACATTTCGGCTTGGAAGACAGAGCAATAATTCTCCAATTTGAGTTTTCTTGCTCTGACTTCCAAGCCTCGCCGCCTGTATGAGATGCCGGCTCCAACCCTGCCCTGTATCTTGCTGCCGTCGGTGTAGACTTGCAGGTAACCTTCTCCTTCTCCTGGGTCATCCTGCACCTCTACCACGTCGGTCTCGGTCTGAGTTTCCTCGAGACAACAGAACTCTACCTCAGGAGCGAGGGCTGGATGGGGAGCATCCAGGAAGCTAACCCGCTGTTCAGCCTTCCTGTCTGCCATATCATCAATGTCCTCACCCCTTTTATATCGGTACAATTCTGCCGCCTCTCGGATCCTCAGGTCGAGTGGCAAGATACCTGACAGGATCAGCGCCGCACTCAAACTGGCGGTTTTGTAGGCCCGGCTGATCTTCCGCGCGAACCCTCGCTGAACTGCGTCCAGCAATTTCCGCACTCCGACTTGATCTACGGCTGGGACCCAGACGCTTGAAGCGTAAAGTACGATTGGCTCCACAGCGGCGATGTAGATGGTCCTCACCACCTCTGGGTTCAGACCCCAGGTTGTCTTGGCCGCCCTTGACAATTGGCCATAAATGGCCGTTGCCTTTCGGCAAACGTCAGCGACGTGCGGCTTAAAAGACAACCTGTGGCCAATAATAAGACCCAGGATTTTGGTTTCTGTGACCATCTTTATACTTTCGCCGCCCATGGTGATCTGAATAGGTGTTATTTTCAGTTTCTTGGTAATCACCATGGCGTTGGTCTTGTGTGGAGCAAATCGCAGCTTGTTGTCCAAGCCCCAGTCGTAGACCCGCCGGAGGACGGAATTAGCGGTCCGCGCGATAGTCTCCGGAGAGGAGCCCGAGAAGACGAGCACTACGTCGTCGGCGAAGGCTTGCACGCGTAGGCCCTCTTCCTCGAGGGCGCCCAGCAACGGATCAATCAGGAGGTTCCAGAATATGGGCCCCCCAATCGATCCCTGAACGCACCCCTTGGTTGTGGGCCTCACGCACTCGGCGCCCGCATAACGAATAATGACCTCGCGGTCATTGAGGTAACTGCACACGGTGGAGTACAGATTCCGGGGGCATTTCCTGGCGGCCAGCTGATGTTTAATAGCTGGCCACCAGGCGCTGTCGAATGCCCCCTCTATGTCTAGAGACACCATCAATACTACCCTCTTTGCCCTGACCTCAGCTCTGATGTGCTCGATCAAGGCAAAGAGGGCATCTTCAGTGCTCCGCTGTGGCATAAAACCGAATTGGCCCGGGTTAATCGTCGGCAGTACGTGCCACTTTATCCGGCGTACCATCATCTTTTCCAAAGTCTTACCGTGGACTGACAAAAGTCCAATCGGACGGTAAGACTTTGGATGATGGTAGTCGGATTTCCCCGGTTTGGGAAGTGTCACGACTGCCGCACGCTTCCAGGGCTTCGGGAAGTATCCCACAGCGAGGCACCTGTTGGCTATCTCTAGGAAGAGCCGTTCATCTGCCTCAATGCTTTTTGCACTGATGTCTGCCGTAAACGCATCCGATCCAGGAGCTTTGCGAGCACTGAAGTCATGAACCGCCTCCCTGAGTTCCGCAATGGTGAAGGGCGGATCATCCGCTGCACAGGCTAACTCGCACAGCGGATGGTCCGCTCCCCTCCTTATTGCAGAATGTACGGGAGTGTCATCCTCCAGCCTGTCGTCCGGGAAGAACGTAGCTGCAAGGAGTTCTGCACTTTGCTTGGGATCAAGGGTCACTCCGTCTCTCACAAGAAGTTTGTCTTCTTGCTTTTTCGAGCTTTGACGGAGGACTCTGTAGATTCCGTCCCACAGGCTTTCGCCTGTTTGCGCGGTACAGTACTCCTTCCAGCTATGGGTCTGCGCCGCTTGCGCGGCAGACTCATATTTCTCCCTAGCTTCTAGGTACTGTCGAATGACGAATTCCCTCCTTGTTGGGGCCGCGCAGCGTATGCGTCTCTTTTTAGTGACCGCATCTCGCTGCAGGACCCGAAGTTCGGAGGTCATCCATGGAGGTTCATACTTCAGTGTTCGGTTCAGCTTTGGGATCGCGGCCTCACACGCTTGTCGGACCGCCTCCTGGTATTCGAGGACAACGTTTTCGATGTCCTCGGGGGCGGTTATGGCCGACACTCTTTCCACTCGGATTTGGCGGCTTTCGAACTGTAGGATAAGTTCCTTTCGGAACTTATCCCAGTTTGCCTTTCGCGTGTTATATATCCGAGTGGTTGGTGCTGGGCCGGGTGCTTTCGCACGACCAGCGCGGAGGCCTATCCTTAGAGCGTTGTGATCGGAGCTTACCATAGCGGGGTCCACCCACCAGGATTCCATCCTTGGCAGGATACTTCGGCTGCACACCGTAATGTCGACTCTGCTTGTGCAAAGCCGACCTCCTCGAACCACTTGGAAGGTGGGTTCGGTTCCAGTATTAAGGATGTGCAGCTGATGATCATCAAAGTATCCAGCCAATTCAGCTCCCCGGTGATCCTCGTCCGTGCTACCCCACCATGGGCTCCACGCGTTGAAGTCACCTCCGATCACAACACTCAAGGTTCCCAGCTTGGATCGGACGCTGGACAGACGTTCCAGGTATGGATCCAGGGGTTTGTCCCCTTCCAGGTAAGCGGACACTATTCCAAGTGTCCAGTCGGAGAACTCTATGGTGATTGCCACTATGTTCTCCGACTGGAGGCTCGGGTCACACCTTACCTGGAGGTCTTTATCAAAGACCGCTATTGCGGCCTTTGCGGGGTTGGTCCTAGTTATCCCCTGGTCCATTTGATAGACGCGAACCCCTGGGTATCGCTTCAAGGCACCTTGACTACCTGTATAGGGTTCCTGCAGCAGTGCCAGGCTTACCTTCTGGCTGACAGCTTCTGCCATCAGCTCATCGGTTGCCAATCGCTTCCGCTGCAGGTTTACCTGTATCATGTGCCTTGAAGCAGCATCCCTGGGCCCGCGACCTCCTGGATTTATCACCGCGGTGCCCTCAGCAGTAGCTCACGCCAAGGCGGGCAATGGCATCCCATTTCCGCCTCACCGGCAGTCACTGCTGAACGCACCGTGGTCCGTCTTGTCCAGCTTAGCGTGACGGCAGTTAATGCAGCTGGGCGGCTCCCCCACGACATAGTCGGGGCATTCACTCCTGACGTGTGGTCCCCCGCAGTGACTGCAAAGGTCAGTCGACTCTTTGCAGTGGCGCCGCCCGTGCCCAAAGGCTAAACACTTTGAGCACTGGATGAGCGGCGAGAAGTCCTCCACCTTCGACCTCTTGAGATCAAGGTGGACAGACCCCCCGTCGACCATGCGACGCCACAGCTGAGGGGCCACCCGCAGGATCACATGTGCGAGGTGCGGGTTTCGGCACCTGCGGCGGAAACATGTTTCCATTTTCTGGTGGTCCTTTTGGAGGCCTGTGAATAGCTCTTTGTTTTGGGCCTTTAGGGCTGCGGTGACCTCATCGTCCTTTAGGCAAGAGAGCACGTCCCTGATGATTATCATCGGGTCCCTCCCCCTCGCCTCCTGAACTTTGAGGCCCGAATTTGCCCCAAGCCGCTTCTTCACAGCCTCCACCTCACTCTTTGTGCCGCAGGTTAGCACCACCTTCTTATTCCGGACTTTGCGGACACTGTCCACCTTTGTACCGGTCTTTGTCGGATCGACGGCCACTCTAATCTTGGTGACAACATTGTCACTAGTGTCCTCTGGCGAGTCACTAGTTACCATGATTGAGTGGCCGGACTTAGCCGGCACTTTGGCAGCCATCGCCGCGTAAGAAAGTGATGCTTGAGCCTGTACTGGCTCCTCCAGGAGCTTTGATGACTTTGCTCCCAGAGCTCGCACCTCCGCAAGCATGTCCGTTGCCTCCCTACGCATGGATTTCAGTTCTTCCACCAGGGAGCCCAGCTGCAGGG
The DNA here is from genome assembly GCF_905404315.1 of Leptidea sinapis. NCBI lineage: Eukaryota > Metazoa > Arthropoda > Insecta > Lepidoptera > Pieridae > Leptidea > Leptidea sinapis. Next base: position 15,939,681 of record NC_066272.1, read on the forward strand.
GGGGTGGAGAGGGGCTGGCCTTGATGTTGTCGATCTGTTTGATAACATCAAACTCGACCACACGACGGAGTGCCTCCAGCTCCTTCCGCAACTCCGCCGTTTGCCCCCCCACATCCGCCCTATCCAACCGGTGCGTCAGGAGCACTATCTGCTCCGCGTGGCTGGACTCCCTCCTGGAGATATCCTCTGCGTGCCTCTTCTTTAAATTTTCGACCTCTAATTGGAGGTCACGCCGCACACTGTTTACTTGCAGTGTGGCCTCATACAAAAAATTGAGACCTTCGATCACCGATGTTTTGATCGATCCTTTTATATTGCCGGATTTTTCCAGGTCGTCCTTCGCCCGCTGGTAAATCCGGTTGGCGTCCTTTAAGAGAGCGGAAGTGGGGCTCTCGGGTCCCCTGGCGCTGCTAGATCGTCCACCGGATGGCGGAGTGTGAAAACCCGACCCCGCCTCCCATTGGTGTGCATGCGCCATGGTTGCGCTACCCGGCTTACTACCTGAGCCCGCACCAAACTCGCTCCCAGCAAAGGAGGACACCTCCCCCGCCTCGGACCTGCGGGTGGTTGCTGTTTTGACCTTTCCAGGGTCCGAGGATGGCCGTCGTGTGACCGTTGCTGAAGCAAACGTGTCCCTCTCGCCTGCTCTGATAGATCTCAAAGTCCTGCTGGGCGCTGACATGGCTGATTAAACAATTAAAACGATGACAAGTAAAACAATTAAAATATACAATTAATAATAAAGCGATAACTCAAATTTAACAGAAGACACAAAAATATTAAACAATTTATTAATAGACAAAGACAAAAGAAAAAAAAAAAAATTTTTTTTTTTTTCAAAATGTACAAATTTCACCGTGACCAATAGGTAGAGCTAGGTCTCCCGATTCCGACAAGCCCAAACACGGCTATTCCACGGTGAAATACAAGTCTAAAACAACTGTACAAAAGTAGTAATTTTAAAAAATCTTATAATTAAAAAACAAATAACAATTTTGCAATTCTGCCGGGGCCAATCGAAAGAGCTTCAAATCGCGGTTTAGGCGAGCCCAAACTCGACTACCCTAGCTGCCTTGGTCCCTGATATAGGGCCAAGGGGGGTGAGGTTAACCGGGGGGGAGGGGGGGGGAAGGTTTCGTGGGGAACAATATTGGGATAGAGAAGATTTTGTTAGGGGGGGGGGGGGTAGAGGAGATGACAGTTAATTGGTTAGTAATGACATGTAGGGGGTTACGAATTAGTAGGGTGTAGATTTGGTTGTACCTCAATTGTTGTCCCGCGATTTCGTTGACCTTCGGCGATGTGGTGTGTGACCGGCGTTATAGTTCGGCAGATCCAAATTTTCAAAGTTGTCGTATCATTGGTACGAAGTGCCAAAGTGCGCTAGATGACTGATGGCAGTTGTCACTTGTCAAATATTTTTACAAAACCTCGTGGCTCCGCGTGCTTCCTTCTCCCATACAAAGCCAACGAGGTTATGAATGACACACTTATCTTACGATATCTTCGCAATCCAATGTCCGATTGTTTTCAAATTTGGATTGCTGGACAGGTCTTGATCGGCGCTCCAGGAATTAGCGTTGCGTTTCTTGATCGCTGCAGCGACGACTCGGGGCAGTTGGCTCAAAGTCCAGGCCCTGTAACTTTGGAGCGCGCTGCACAAAACTTTCACAAACACTAACCCTGGTGATTTATAAGCTTACAAAACACTGTACCAAATTTCACAACGAAATAAGCACTTTTTACCACTTAAATTATTTTTTGAAGCGGAGCTATATGTAGACGACACGATAGTTGGGTCAAAAGTGGGTTAGGTTAGGTTAGGTTAGGTTAGGTTAGGTTAGGTTAGGTTAGGTTAGGTTAGGTTAGGTTAGGTTAGGTTAGGTTAGGTTAGGTTAGGTTAGGTTAGGTTAGGTTAGGTTAGGTTAGGTTAGGTTAGGTTAGGTTAGGTTAGGTTAGGTTAGGTTAGGTTAGGTTAGGTTAGGTTAGGTTAGGTTAGGTTAGGTTAGGTTAGGTTAGGTTAGGTTAGGTTAGGTTAGGTTAGGTTAGGTTAGGTTAGGTTAGGTTAGGTTAGGTTAGGTTAGGTTAGGTTAGGTTAGGTTAGGTTAGGTTAGGTTAGGTTAGGTTAGGTTAGGTTAGGTTAGGTTAGGTTAGGTTAGGTTAGGTTAGGTTAGGTTAGGTTAGGTTAGGTTAGGTTAGGTTAGGTAAGGTAAGGTAAGGTTAGGTTAGGTTAGGTTAGGTTAGGTTAGGTTAGGTTAGGTTAGGTTAGGTTAGGTTAGGTTAGGTTAGGTTAGGTTAGGTTAGGTTAGTATAGGTTAGGTTAGGTTAGGTTAGGTTAGGTTAGGTTAGGTTAGGTTAGGTTAGGTTAGGTTAGGTTAGGTTAGGTTAGGTTAGGTTTTTTTTTTTTTTTTATAATTTCGCCCTATTTTTTCCCAACCATCAAGTGGTCGGGGTTTTGATCCTAAATTACAGTCGTTACTTACAATATTTGCTGAAAGTGAATTGACCGTATTTGTTACAATCGTAATATATATCGTAGAGTTTTAAATTATTGTGTAAATAAGTACACTTCTCATTTATTATCTAGAGAGACTGCCGGATTTTTTTTTTTTTTTTATTGTTATTTTTAATTTTTTTTTTTTGATTTTTTTTTTGTATTTATTTATTTTTTTTTGTTTTTTTTTTTTTTTTTTGTTTTTTTGTTTTTTATATATAGATATTTATATATTTTTTTTTTTCCGGCAGCCCTTTATATGGTTCAAATAAAGATGAAATAATCAAAAGGTTAACATAAATGCTACTTCGCATACAATACATTTATAACATATAATTAGATATAATAGCATAGAAATGCCTGGTCCATCTATTATCATATAGACAGACATATCAGACAATCTCTTTTTAGTAAAATCTATGTGCATTTTCTATTCCATAAACTAATAAGAGTACAACCCTTTTGGACAAGCAAAATTCGTTGTACTCATACGCATTACTATTTAATTAACTATAAATAAAATATATTTGCTTAAACTAGCTTCACACTTTTAATTTTAATTACTTTTTTAAGATTTAAGTCTTCGTAACCGATATAATATAATAACAAATGCTAACTGCTTAATATACAGTGCTATAGAAGCTTTTAAGAACCAAAAATTAATAGAAATAGTACACTCTTTCACCTTTACAATTCTTTACCGCATTAATATTCCACTAACTATATAATGCTTATATTTACTTCAAATACCTAAACACTTTAAATTACATATTTTATAGTTTTAATTATAAAAGTACAATTTTTTAACATATAAATCTTCAATATCGACAAAATAAGAGCATCTTAACTCAGTCATAAAAAGCTAATATCATAAAACTGAAAGGCTTTCCAACTTGTTTTTAAATTTACAAAAATAAAAATCTAACACAAATCATAGCTGCTTAGTAAGTATACAATGCTATATGAACATTCTAAAGCTAACAAATTAATAAAGATTTAGACATTAATTTTTATAATCGCCTGTAACACTTTAACATATCTGAAAATCAAATAATATAATAATTAATGTTTTTATAGCTAACATAATATTGAAAAGTAAAAATATTTGTTACCTTTGCACTTTTAAGAATTTGCCTATAACTTATAAGTATTGTTATTATTATTTATTGTTTCTTATTAATTCCCACAATAGAAGACTACGTTACCTTAGCAATTACTTATATTTTAATGTTTTAAGTTTAAAGTATTAATTTTAAAAGTACAATTTCCTATAAATCTTGAAAACCAATATTGGTACTTGTGTTGTAATGAGCTATTATTGTATTAAGCCTGAAAGGTGTTCGATTTATTTTTATAGACACAACAATATTGCAAAGTTACAAAAACCACTAACAAATTAAATTAGAATATTGCTATAGAAACCTTTCAAACTATAATGATTTATACATTTTCACATAGGAAAACTATTATATAACTGAAATACGATAACATTTTATTTTTCAAGTAGTTTAATACTGTAACAAACTAAATAACTATTTATTTTTAATAATAATATTTCAATAATTTCAATACAGTGTAAACAATTTAAAATGAAAATAGTTATATATCATTAATTATAACTAAGTACCGCGGGTTCCTCAACAATATGTCACGCTCAGGCGGGCTATAGAGTCCCACTTTCGCCTGACCGGACACTCGACACTAAAAGCCCCATGGTCTGTTTTCTCCAGGCCAGCGCTCCGGCAATTGAGGCAGCATGGTTGTTCTCCCACTATATAATGAGGGCAATCGTGTCGTAGGTGAGGGCCACCACAGTGACTACATAGGCTAGTGGCTTCTTTACAGTTTCGTCGACCGTGTCCAAATCCAAGACAGCGGGTACATTGGATGACCGGCGAGAAGTCCTCCACCGTTGACCGCTTGAGGTCAATGTGGACTGAACCTTCCGCCGTCACCCGCTGCCACAGCTTTGGAGCTACGCGCATAACGATATGGTTTACGTGAGGGTTGCGGCACCGTCTTCGAAATCGGATCTCCATTATTTGCTCCTCTTCTGAGAGCCCAGAAAATAACCATTTATTTTGTGCTGTCAGGGCCAAAAGAACATCTTCGTCCTTAAGGTCTGACAGGACATCCTTAATATAATGAGAGGGTTCTTCCCCTTTACTTGCTGGTAAGTGAGTGTCGGGCTCTCTTTAAGTCGGCCGGTCACAACTTCCACCTCTTCCCTCGATCCGCATGTGATCACAACGCGCTGGTTTCGTACCCTGCGGACACTATCGACTCGGGCCCCAGTTTTAATTGGATCGACGGCCACCCTAATCTTTTTGAGCACGCTCTCGCTCGAGTCGTCTTGAGACGTGCTCCCTACGATTATTGCGTGACCGGATGTGGCCGGAGCTCGTGCTACAACGTCCGCATAGGTCGGCGATACAGCAATTTGCGGCGCTGTCTCGAGAAACCGCGTTGTTTGTGAGGCGATGCGTTCCATATCTTGTTGCAACTTGTCGCTCTTGACATTAAGGGCCTTAACACCTTCTAGTAGGTGATCCAGATTTTTGGGGGTGGTTCCAGCCTGGCTATCATCTTGAACCATATTTTCCATATCTTGTTTCATTTTTGTCATTTCCCTCTTTAAAGCTAAGTTTTCGCTGTTTACTTCTCTAATTAAGTCATAAAACAGGTCCAAGGCATCTTTGATGATCTTTTTAGTTGAGGACGGAATATTCCAAGATTCATCTAACTTTTCAATTACGGCGTTGTATGACTTTCGTGCATCACTTGGTGACCATTTCCATACAGGACGCGAAGATTCTCCCAATTTTT